>NC_090921.1:152847152-157847152 GCF_040938575.1 Ambystoma mexicanum | reverse complement strand
GAGTCAGTCCTGGCGCCTTTGGCTCATTATCAGGAATAAAGCAATTTCAGTTTTGGACCTTAATCCAACATGGAGGCCTATTACACAGCTCAGTTCTTTAGAACCAAGCCATGCGGTCTAGTGTTTTGGGTGTGGCTGGGCCTGGAACTACTTTACCTGGGCTATTTAAACCACACCCAAACAGCAGAACACGCTTCGCTTTATTCTGCACTCCTGCAGCGTAACGCTCACCGTATCCAGCTCCTGCGCATCTGCTTCTCCGGCGGCCCGATCCTGAAGCCCTAGATCTGGATTCCATTAATATCTTGGAAGAACAAGAACAGCATTAGCCAGCAAGAACACTTACCTGTGAAGTAACCAGTCTTGAATCCATCCTGCGTTTCGCTTACCTTGCCCATCTCCAGATAAAGCCGCAACCTGCAAAGGTAAAGAAATAAGGACAGCATTAATAACAATTCTTACATGGGCAAGCAGCGAGTCCTGGCAGCACCCTGCACTTCTCTTACTTCGCCCATCTCCGGATTTCACCACACCCTGCAAGGGAGAAGCAACAAGGTCAGCATTAACAAAGCACTTACCTGGGCAAGCAGCGCTTCGATCGCTCATCACTCCGGAACATCACTGCAACCTGTACAAAGAGAAGAGAACAGAGGTTATCAATTAACACCAATAAACAGCACAGTGCACCGCGCATCAATAACTCACAGTGGTCTTCGCCATCGGCGCGGCAACTCCAAGATCGCAACCATCCCTGTGAAAACAAAAAGAGATATTGTTAGGGAACGGCGTAGTGGAGCAAGATGCCGAGAAGACACAGAAAACGGAGGGAAAGAAAGAGACAGAATAAAGACGGAAAAGACATTATAACTCACCTGGAAAACAGCAAGCAGAGTCAGAGTCACAGCTGGTCTGGACCCGACATAAGGGCACACAGACCAGTGAAGCAACTAGGTCCATGGAACGCCCGCACCAGCCACGCGCCTCTGCACAGAGACGCAGGACGGAGAGTTCTACGCACATAAACCTAAGCTGAGCAATAACCCCAAGGCAGGGGATTTGGACCAGAGGGAGGTGGGAGTCTACCCATCCCAGAACCAGTATCTTAACCCTCCATTGTCCTGTTATAGGCGCTATCCAATGTCTGGCACGTAACCAAGCAGAGAGGGGTCCGGGATAGCGCTTAGACCACCGGCCAGTATCGTGTGGCGCCCCATGGATACCAGGTGAGCGTAACAGCATCCAGGTGGATGTTGAAGTCTCCAAGAAGGTGGAGTTGAGAAGTTGAGGCCAGGAGTGAGGAGGGGAGGTCCGCCCACTCAGAGAGGAAGGATGAAATCTGACCAGGTGGCCGAAACATAGTAGCCACAGTAAGGGAATGGCTAGGGGAGAGAGAGAACCTACAGATGAAGCATTCAAAAGAGGAGTAGGCCTGCGTAGGAGTGACAGAGGCAGGAATCCACTCAGGGAAGATCAGGGCTACACCCCCACCAGAGCAGTTGGCCCTGGGCGGGGAGAGGATCTTGTAGCCATCAGGTAGGAGAGTGTCAAAGCTTGTGACAGAGCTGGTCGTGAACCATGTCTCGGTGAGACCGAGGACATCAAGGTCAAGTTCTTCCAGGAGGCAGCAGATATCAGAGGAGTGTTTGACAGCAGAGTGAGAGTTTAGAGTAGCAATATGGAGAAGGTTGCCATCCTTGAAGGTCTTCCGGGGAGGGGTTCAGATCAGAGGTACGCCCTGCAGAGGTGTAAAAGAAGCCCGAGAGGGGGCAGAGAGGGACAGGGAAGGCAAGGTAGCCAAGGAGGAGCCAGAACGGGGAGGCGAGGTAGTCACGGGAAGGGGAGAGGGGACAACAGGAGAAGAAAGGAAGTTGATGAGGCGCGGGAAGCCTGAGGTTGGCCTGAGGGCCTTGGACCAGTACAGTCCCATTCAAGTAAACATTAATGATGACCTTAGAGGAATGGAAGGGTGCCAGGAAGGCATTCCAGCGGGTGTCACCATTAATGGGAGAAGAGGAGAAAGGGGAGAGCACAGAGACCATATGAAGGGTCCATAGGTCTGGCGTAGGCACGACAAAGAGGATCTCTGTGAGAGTTTCCTTGGAGGAGGCACTGGTGTAGGTGTCGGTGATAGGGAGGCCTGGGTTGGAGACCAGGATGTCCTTTTTAAACTTCTTCCTATCAGATTTAGTGAGGAGAGCAGTATAGTCAATAGAGAAGCAGTTAGAAAAGATAGGAGGGACAGAGAGCACCATAGAGTAGGAGGGAGAGGCGGGGGGGTGGAAGGGAGAGGGGAAGACAGTAGCGACAGATACTGGAGTAGGCAGACAAGACAGCGAGATGCAAGGAAGTAGCGCAGTAGGACAGAAGACAACACTCAAGATAAAGAGATTTCAGAATGCGCCGTATGAGACAGGTGAGAAGACACATCTAAGTTTGAGAATCCTAAATAGGGGAGAAAAGGCCTAGTTTTTCCACAATGCAATTTTTTTAAAATACTGATACAGTGCATATTATAACAACACTGGGAAAACACACCTAAGTTTGAGAATTCTAAATAGGGGAGAAAAGGCCTAGTTTTTACACAATGCAATTTTTAAAATATTGATACAGTGCATATTATAAAAACACGGGGAAAACAACACAACCAGAATTAAGGGTCTGTGGGACTAACCAGGAAGACTGACTGGTGTCCCCTGCGGACACCTGCAGACACAACAGAAGCCGCTACAGTGGGAGCCGCCCTTTGCCTTAGGGGCCCTTAGCCGTGGGGCTGCCGGGCAGGGGCTGCCCAGGTAGCGCCTGTAATGAGGAAGGGGAAGGCGTGCCGATCCGTGTGCGGTGGGATGGCTGGGAGGCGGGATGGGGGAGGCAACACAACAGAGATCCACGGAAGGTGAGAGGGGGCGGGGGGAAGACAACAGAGGGGAAACAAAGGTAGGAGAAGCAAAAACACAAAAACAAGGCCCATGGAGGGTCTAGCTACCTGTTCAGCAGCCTGCAGTCACTCGCTCAGCCCAGGATGGAAATGGCGAGTGTTGTGACTGCAAGGCAACCAAGCTAGGCCCGGAAGAAGAAGCGGCCAACCAGGGCGCGGCGGGATGGCTGGGAGGCGAGATGGGGGGAGGCAACACAACAGAGACCCACGGAAGCGGAGAGGGGGCAGGGGGCGGCACAACAGAGGGGAAACAAAGGTAGGAGAAGCAAAATTATAAAGACAAGGCCCACGGAGGGTCTAGCTACCTGTTCAGCAGCCTGCAGTCACTCGCTCAGCCCAGGATGTAAATGGCGAGGATGGCGACTGTAAGGCAACCAAGCTAGGTCCGGAAGAAGAAGCGGCCAATCAAGGTGTGGAGGGATGGCTGGGAGGCGGGATGGGGGGAGGCAACACAACGGAGATCCACAGAAGGGTTGTAGGATGGGGAAAAGGTAGTAAAAGAAGGGGGATACTGCGTCTCACCCGTCGGTGTCCCACTTCTACTGCCCGAGGACCCACCCTCCAGGTGATCCTCCCTCACTGGTCCACCCCCAGGAACTGGATCCAATAGCGATGGCCATGTCCTGGCCACATGGATGGCATATCCCTGTGGACTAGTCAGGGAGACACCTTCAGGTTTCTCACATTACCCAGAATGCCCAGTAAAGTCCAAAACATAGGGATAAAAACACAATTTTCAGACATTTGGGACCAGGAAACCACCGAAACACCTGTGCAATAACAAATGTCCTACCTTCCAAAGTTCCCAAATGTGTCCCGATGAAAACAGTATCCCACATATGTGGGTGCACTGACCTGGGTGCAAAAGGAAATGGATAAACCACTGGTATACCAAACACCCTGGGGAAGACTAGATTTGGCCTTCTGGACAACCCACAAATTTGGGCTTGGCATGTCGCAGCCACCAAGGAAAACACAGAACCACATATTTCTGAAAAGAAGACTAGATTTGGCCTTCTGGACAACCCACAAATTTGGGCTTGGCATGTCGCAGCCACCAAGGAAAACACAGAACCACATATTTCTGAAAAGAAGACAGCCGTGTGGCCAGGACATGGCAATCCAAAGACGTCTCACTTGCGTGTGTCACGCTACAATTCATTAACCAGAATGCCTTGCAAATTCCAAAATGTGGGGGGGGACACAATTATGAGACATTTGCGACCATGGAACCACCGAATCTCGTTTCAACAACACATGTCCTACCTTCCCACATTCCCACAAGTGTCCTGATGAAAAATGTATTTCACATGTGTGGGTGCTCTGACTTTGGCACAAAGGGAAAAGGCTAAACCACTGGTACACCGAATGCTTTGGGGAGACGATATTTATAGTGTTTTTGACATTCTGGACAATCCACAGATTTGGGCCTGGGGTGTGACAGCCACCAAGGTAACCAGGGAACAATTTATTATAGATAATGCCCAGCAAAGTCCAAAATGTCAGGAAGAAACCTCACCATTTTTAGACATTTGCCACTAGGAAACCCTTTTACATTTTATTAGGTGAACCCAGCACACCCCATCTTATGTGGAGTGCTGGGGAGATGCAATGTATCCACATTCTCCTTTTAACTGTACGATTTATGTTACAAGGACAAGCTTACCTTTAATGGCTGGTGGCAGTGAACCTTTTTATTAATTTGGTGCACCTTTACTGAAGGCTGTTTCCACAGCCCCGGTAAAGGCACCCATGAGTGCTCATTTTACCAAAATGGCCCTCATTTTCTTTTTTTGGCAATTGCCCTCCTCCTTTCTCTGGAATCTAACCTCACTGATGATGCCCAACAAGACTGAAACACGTGTATGCTGTTGCTGTTGGTACTCTTGTTTAGAGAGGAATTGCCACAGCATTTCAGTGCTGGACTGCCCATGTGGGCGGGACAAAGACTGATATGCAAATGGATATTTCCCATCTGTGAAAAGTACAGTGAGCAAAAAGCAGATGGCTGCGAACTCTCAATGCCGTTAACCACTGAACAGGTTATGATGCCTTGTTCTTCCGAGAAAGGGGCGCCTGCTACCTTTGTTGGTTTCTCTGGAATATGGCTTTGGATGTTTTTCACAAGAAGAAGAATCTATGGAAGGAATGAGTCCATTAGAAGAATGACTTACTTAACTTCAGTAATATTCTTTCTGGTGGATCTGTTGATGCCTCCAACATATTCCTCATCACCCACCATGCCTTTCCAAACAAAATTTAACTCATCCAATTTTAGAGATTTTTTGAGAGTGACCGATATTGCTGATTCTTAATCTGATCTGCTCTTCCTTGCCTTGCTGAAGAACATGGGGCAGAACTGGTGAAAAATGGTGCTGGTAGCTCTGATCATCCATACCTGTATTGTCAGTGATACCGAAGCTGCACAGTGCGACCTGTTAGCTAAGAAAAAGTTTCCAGACCTGACTGCATCTGGGGCATATTTCACAAAATGTGGTATCTGTTTGAGTAATCAATACATCCACCAGAAAAAAGGATCACTGAAGGTAAGTAATTTGTTTATTTCAAATTGTCACTATACCACCATATTTGACTAATCAATTGAACCCCAATTTTTCCTTTGTACAGGAAACACTTGTGTACAGACGCGTTATAAATTACTTATCATATTATATATCATATATCATTAAGACCCATTGCTCCCTTTTGTGCTGAAGCCAAGAAACCTTAACAGTGTTGTGGTTATTAATCATACCGCTACCTTACTGTCAGTATTCAGTATCCAGAGTGCATCCATTTTCCTTCTTTGAAACAGTATGTCATCTGCATTCCTATACAGGGTGGATAGGATTTCGTAGTGTTGCTAGAACTGTCTGTGTGTGATATAAATAAAGTAGATATTTTTGATACAACCTTGACTGGACAGTCCGTTTTATCAATGGGTAATAATTGTATTTTCACTGTGTTGCAACTAACCAACGATCCACAACCTTTCAGAGATAAGCCTGCCGTTTCGCCCACGTTACCAAAATTGGACAAGGAGGTTTTTTAATTTGCTTTTTATTCCAATATGTTGGGGTCCATTCTGGTGTATTCGAGGTGTGTGTTACACTACGACAGCAACGAGCTTTCTTATGAAGAACTTCCCGACCATGGAATCCACTTTGGCATCGTTACAAGTTGCCTTGGAAACTGTTCAGGTCACGTGAACGTGCTAGTCAGCTGATCGGACGTGCTTCAGAATCACGGAAGCCACGCCCCCTTGTTCCTTAAAGCCTTCAGCCGCGGGAACTTCATTGCTGCTAATTGTACGTTACTACGTGCCTTTTCGTAGCCCGCCTACGGCACGGTTTGCTTTCCTCGGATTACCCTCTGTGAACCTTTGACTCTGAACTCTCGTTACCAGACCTTGGCTTTTGTACTCTGTTTCTGCTTATCTGGATTACCCTAAGGACTTGTTGCCACGGTAGTTTTCCTTTACTGCCGTTAAACCGCAGGAGCCGCCCCGCTCAACCTTCAGTTCTACGGGCTCTGCGGCTCTTCACTTCCGCTCAAAACTGAACTCCAGTTCTCATTCATCTTACACTTGCACGAATGCCTTTGCTTTCCATCTGAGTTCTGGCTCTACGATCAAGATCTGCTGAGATCCACTTCAGTGCAACGCTGCTTGGTCCTTTTCTTCCTGTTCTATCTGAATCATCTATTTGGAATATAAGACCATTCCTACCAGTGCTGCTTATCATGGACTACCTTTGCTCCACCTATCTGATTAACTGTGTTCGCATAGTGAGAGACTGTTTGTTTTTTCTACTGAAGTGCATTTACGAACGCTTTCCAGGACATGCACCAACCCGGCCCTAGTGCGTCCCTCGTGCCGTTCGGGTTGTCCTCCTTATACTAACTTTCCCATTTTATTATTTTTTCCTGTAGTTTTCATCAACCATTTGGATTTTGTATTCCTTATTGAAACTGGTATAGGATTCCTCTCAGGTCTACTCACATACACTATCTCAGGTACCAGCAGTTCTATTGTGTTTAATAGAATTAATTAAAAAGAAACAAGTTAGGCATAATACTCAAAACCTTTCTGTATCTCTTGCAGCATTGGTCTGGCGGTGCGCTCAATCCCGCTCTTTTGCATTATAGACTACTCTGTCTGTTCTTACATAAATAGCAGAGTGGTACATAGTGAAAAAGAGCCCCTCTCGAAGAGGAAGCCTGATTCTTGAAATCAGGGGAACTGGGCTTACGGAGACGTCTACGGCTCATCCTACATCTCGATCCAGGATGGGGTCACGCACACCTTCCGGCTCGGTGAGTTACAGAATTAGCAGCCTAGAAAGATGTCGACTGAGACTACCGATGCTTTAAACCAAATTGTGCAGATGGTTACTGATCTCCGGACTGACCTGACAAGTGCACAAGAAGCATTGCGCCAACGCATGGACGCAATTCAGTCTCTCGTCACTACTCCAGCAGCACAGGCAGGCGCTAGTGCTATGGCTTCTGGGTCTGGTTTTCCAGCACCCGTTCAAGAAAGCGCTCCTGTGTTGCTTACTACCCAGTTCCCATTGGCTCCTCCGGAAAGGTTTTTGGGAGATCCTAAACAACACAGGACGTTCATTAATCAGTGCAAATTGCATTTCCTATGCCGTCCTACCTCCTTTCCCACTTCCACCACCAAAGCGGCTTTTGTTCTTTCTCTTTTAGGTAGTACTGACGCAGCCTGGGCCAATCCCCTGCTTGAGTCCAATAGTCATATACTGTACAATTGCGATGCTCTTCTTTCCATGATGAGCAAGGTGTTTGATACCAGATGCACTACCCAAGCCACGGATTTAGAGCTACTCAAACATCGACAAGGCAATTCTTCCTTGTTGGTTTATCTCGCCCGGTTTAACCAGCTGGCAGTGGAAACCGACTGGCCCGAGGAGAAAAAAGCGGCAGGGTTTTATCAAGGACTTTCGGAGGAACTTAAGGATATTTTATCCACTGTTCCTGTGGTGCCTACAGTTTTCGGGGAGTTGCTCGACTTGGTGCTAAAAATTGACGCCCGAAAGGCAGAAAGACGTGGAGAAAAGAAGGCCACACCCGTACTACCGGCCTCAGAAGCCGTCTCGGCACCTCTGCCTATCCTTAAACCCATGCAAATCGGCGCTGTTAAAAGTCCTTTAACACCAGCTCAATGGGAGTATCGTAGGTCCCACAATCTGTGTATGTACTGTGGTGCCTCTGACCATCTTTTACCAGACTGTCCAAAGAAACCCAAAAGAAAGGCGGGAAACGCCAAACCCCGACAGTAGACAGAGTCCCTATGTCGGGAGGTCCAAATCAGGACTCACCTTGTCTTGGATCGTCTGAACTCATCCATCTTCCTGTCACATTTTCTTTAACTCCTGGACCATCCATTGAGGCCCAGGCCGTTATTGATTCAGGAGCCACAGGCAACTACATTGATCATGGTTTCGTCTCAGTAACAGGGATCCCTTTGATTCTCAAGAAACAACCTGAGACAGTCAATTCAGTAGATGGATCAACCCTTGTTTCTGGAATGGTCACCCATCAGACGGTGTTACGCTCACCTGGCTCCCACAGAGGCGTCGATCGGAACTGGACAGCTGCGGTCTCCACCAATGTGACGCGTAGGGTCGAGATGACGGACTGGACTGGCCCACCTAGCTTCGTTTGCTTGGCCCGTAGGAATATTCTTCTGCAAATGGAGAAAGGGAATTAACCACCCGTGGAGTTGAGCGTAAATCCCCTCACCCCCGCTGTTCTCCCCACAGATCACCTTTGATGTCCCCTCTTATAGTCTCACCTGATGGTTTATAAAGATGAGCTCTCCATCCTGCATTGAGCGCAGGGGCGCGTTGATAACCAGTTGCTTCACTGGCTCGAAGGAATTGGTGAGTTCCAGAACAATATTGACTCCGAGATTCCCGGCAAGACGCCGTAAGTATAAAGTTCGTAAGAGTTCAAATGCCTGACTTTCACTCTTGTCCGATTCCTTGCAGGTTGCAGCTTGACCCTAATGAAGAGTTCCTCGTGGCAACCGGTAGTATTCTGGTAAGGATTTAAATGATGTCAATATGTAACCTGTTGCTTTCTCCCTTATTCAGGCGCTGAGAGAAAGTATGAAGTCTCGGGGAATAATATCTCCGGCGGTAAAATCAGGTAAGTCTATTGTGGTGAGGAGGGTTCCCCTTGTTAGTCCCTTTGTTTCACCTTGCTGTCCTTTTGTTTCCCTTTAGGGGCCGGGGTTCGACGAAGATGCAGTAGAAGCTGCGCCGACCCGTGAAGAGGAATAGTACCCCCGCTGGTAAAATCAGGTAAGTCTATGAGGGGGTAACTAATATTCCTCTGTGTATTCCCTTGGCTCACCTTGCTGTTCTTGTCTTCTCCTTAGGTGCCGGAGTGCGGCAGGAACATGCAGGAGGATGCAGTGGAATGTGAAGATGCTGCAAAGGTTGGTGTGTTCAGCGCGGCGCTGCAGCAGGCGAGGCGACGCGCATAAAATAACTTCTTTCTTCCAGCTCGAAGGCGTGATGGATCGGGAATTCAGGTAAGGATCAAGGTATTGCTCTTGTTCTAACCCTTTCTCCTTCTTTCTCCCTTTTTCTAGGAGTTCCAAACTCGAGGCGGGTGTGGCAGAAGGCTGGATGCAGACTTGCAGGCACGGTGAGTGTTACGCTGCTGGATGCAGAATAACGCAAAGTGTGTGCTGCTCTTCGGGCGTGGTTTAAATAGCCTCCAAAGTAGTCCCAGGTAAGTATTCCTCCCCAGCCCCGCCCGAGTAAAAAATAGTCCCTAAGTAAAGTAGTCCCTTCCAAGCCTCTTTTGGCTTGGAGCTCTTGCAGCATGGTCTGCATCAGGTAAGTTTGCAGCATGGTCTGCATCAGGTAAGTTTTAATCTATGAGCCTGGTGCCTATGGTGCCAGGACTGACTCTCCATATGAGCCTGGCGCCATAGGCGCCAGGACTGGACCCAAATAGCCCCTAGCAGGGGTTTTTGGGCTTGCTTAGAATAACTTGATGCCTGCTTCTGGGGTTGCTGGACTTGGTCTGGGTCCCCGGGGGTAGGCATCATGACAGACGGTGCCCGTGGTCATGTGCACCAAGGAAGGACATACTGAGACCATTACATTTGACGTTATTAAGGCTCCATCTTATAGGGTCATTCTAGATATTCCATGGCTTCGTTTCCACAACCCTGTTATCGACTGGGTCACACACCAGATACAGTTCCCTTCTACTGTATGTAACCTCCAGTGCACGCCCTTACATGGTATTATTCAGAATACTCCTATTAATGCTCTTGCATCTTCTTCCCTGCACATCGGAGCTATTTCTACTGTCGCCTCACCATCTGTTCCTACAGATTACGCCGACTTCCTAGATGTGTTCAACAAGGGCATGGCTGAAACCCTACCACCCCATAGGATCTACGACTGCCCCATAGATTTAATGCCCGGGGGAAAGATTTGTGTGGGAAGGGTGTATTCTCTTACCCTAAAGGAGGATGCTGTGCTAAAGGAATACCTCAATAAAACACTTGCTATGGGGTTTATTAGACCGTCTAAATCACTGGTGGTGTCCCCACTCTTTTTTGTACCTAAAAAAGAAGGCAATCTTCGTCCCTGCATTGATTACAGAGCCCTGAATGCAGTTACCATAAAAAATCAATATCCACTTCCACTGATTTCTGTTCTTCTCGATCAATTGGGGTCTTCTCAGATTTTCACTAAGTTGGACCTCAGAGGAGCATACAATCTGGTGCGCATGAGAGAAGGGGATGAGTGGAAGACACGATATGGGTTGTACGAATACTTAGTGATGCCCTTTGGGCTTTGTAATGCCCCGGCCACTTTTCAGGCTTTCATGAATGACTTCTTTCATGACATCTCAGACCAGTATGTTGTCATATATTTAGACGGCATATTGATTTATTCACACACCCTTACTGAACACATTCAACACGTAAAAACTGTACTCCAATGTCTAAGGGAGCATCACCTATTCGTGAAAGCTGAAAAATGCATATTCCACGCTTCTGAGGTGGAATTCCTGGGTTAGGATCTCACCAACCAAGGGGTGCGTATGAGCAAATCCAAAGTGAAGGCCATACTTGAATGGCCAGCACCCAAGACAGTTAAATCCCTCCAATCTTTCTTGGGTTTCGCCAACTTTTATAGATGGTTTATTCATGGATTTTCTGCTCTTTTAGCGCCTCTTACTTCACTAACCAGTGTTAAAACGCCCTACGATTGGTCACCTGCGGCACAACAGGCTTTTGATCAATTAAAATAAGCTTTCGTCTCTGCACCTGTCCTTAAACACCATGATCCTGATCTTCATTTCTATGTGGAAGCTGACGCCGCAGGGACCGCTATAGGAGCAGTCTTGTCCCAAGAATGTCCACATACTGGGGAAATGCGCCCCGTAGCCTTTTTTTCTTGCAAATTAACAACATACGAAAATAACTACTCCATCACGGAACGGGAACTGCTGGTGATCAAGGATGTCTTCGCTGAGTGGCGACATCATTTGCTTGGAGCACGTCATCCTGTCACTGTGTATTCCGATCACAGAAGTCTTTTGGCTTTCAAATCTATGAAGTGTCTCACGGCTAGACAGGCAAGATGGCATTTGTTCTTTTCGCAATACCAATTCCATATAACCCATCGTCCTGCCAGGGCTCAGGTATCAGCTGACGCACTATCACGTCTTCATTCAGAGGGTGACCCGTCCAAGACGGAGCCTCCTATGCTTCTCCCAAACAAGGTTGTTTGCGGATGCATGGTACAGCCCTCCTTGCGTAATATCATTGAGCAATGGGCGATTGAACATCCAAAAGAGGTCCAGGAACTCAATATGGATTTGTCTCAAGGTCTACCCATCATTCAAGGGCGTATTTTCATACCTCCCGGTCAGGCTTGTTTATTGGCGCTCCAGTGGGCACATGATTCTGTGGTTGCCACACATCCAGGTCAAAAGAAAACACTGGAATCTCTATGGCGATGGTCTTGGTGGTCTAACATGGCTCGTGATGTGCAAGATTACATCGCTACCTGTGCTATATGTGCCCAGTGTAAATCCGCCAAGTCCAAACCAGTGGGCTTATTGCGGCCTTTACCGGTTCCTCATAAACCCTGGCATATGGTATCGATGGACTTTATTGTGGAATTGCCAGAAGTTCAGGGACATGATACCATATGGGTGGTCGTGGATTACTTCACAAAATATGCCATTTTGTACCTTGTTCGGGGTTGCCTTCTGCTTCCCGTTTGGCCAGACTGTTTATGGCTAATGTCTTCAGATATTTTGGTCTCCCTTCCATCATTGTGTCTGATCGGGGTACACAATTCACCTCAAGATTCTGGAGGGCGCTTACTACCTCTTTGGGAATCGATGATAGGTATTCTTCATCCTATCATCCTCAAACAGATGGCCAAACTGAAAGACTTAATTCCACTATTGAACAGTATTTGCGCTGCCTTTGTCTCCAGTTCCAATAGACTTGGTACACAGCCCTGCCTCAAGCGGAATTCACATATAACAATTCCTTACATTCTTCCATGGGGGTATCCCCCTTTTTTGCATTATACGGTTTACACCCGAGGTCTTTACCATTGACTCTTCCCTTACCTGAGACCTCTCCTGCTGCGTTGGCATGCATAAGAGACCTCGACCAAGTACATCGGGATGTACATTGCCATCTACTCAGGAGCATGCAAAAAGGGCAGCGGACGCTCGCCGGCTACCGGCACCGTACTATCAGATTGGTATGAAGGTTTGGTTGTCCTCCCGCAACCTGCGTATTGCGGATAAGCGTTCCTTGCTGCCACGCTTTGTTGGTCCTTTCCGCATTTCCTCTGTGATCAATCCTGTCGCGGTTAAATTGGATCTCCCAAGGAATTGGCGTATTCACCCTGTGTTGTTTCACTAATAAAGCCATTCCTTCCGTCCACTCAGATGCCTGCACGCCCTGCGCCTATCATGGTGGATGGGGAGGAGCAGTATGAGGTCTCCCGCATCCTTGACTGTAGAATCTCTAGGAGTTCTGCTCTTTATTTAGTGGACTGGAAGGGGTTTGGACCCGAGGATCGCACTTGGGAGCCTTTGTCCAATCTGCATTGCCCTGATCTCTTGCGGGAATTCCATGCCACCCGGGGGTTGCCTGCGTTTTTGGAGGCGGATGATGTTACCCTACGGCAGCAAAGAGCTTTCTTACGAAGAACTTCCCGACCATAGAATCCGCTTTGGCATTGTTACAAGTTGCCTTGGAAACTGTTCAGGTCATGTAAACGTGCTAGTCAGCTGATCAGACGTGCTTCACTTACACGGAAGCCACGCCCCCTTGTTCCTTAAAGCCTTCAGCCGCGGGAACTTCGTTGCTGCTAATTGTACGTTACTACGTGCCTTTTCGTAGCCTGCCTACGGCACTGTTTGCTTTCCTCGGATTACCCTCCGTGAACCTTTGACTCTGAACTCTCGTTACCAGACCTCACCTTTTGTACTCTGTTTCTGCTTATCTGGATTACCCTAAGGACTTGTTGCCACGGTAGTTTTCCTTTACTGCCGTTAAGCCGCAGGAGACTCCCCGTTCAACCTTCAGTTCTACGGGCTCTGCGGTTCTTCACTTCCGCTCATAACTGTACTCCAGTTCTCATTCATTTTACGCTTGCACGAACGCCTTTGCTTTCCATCTGAGTTCCGGCTCTACGATCAAGATCTGCAGAGATCTGCTTCAGTGCGACGCTGCTTGGTCCTTTTCTTCCTGTTCTATCTGAATCATCTATTTGGAATATAAGACCATTCCTACCAGTGCTGCTTATCAAGGACTGCCTTTGCTCCACCCATCTGATTAACTGTGTTCGCATACTGAGAGACTGTTTGTTTTTTCTACTGAAGTGCATTTACGAACGCTTTCCAGGACATGCACCAACCCGGCCCTAGTGCGTCCCTCGTGCCGTTCGGGTTGTCCTCCCTATACTAACTTTCCCATTTTATTATTTTTTCCTGTTGTTTTCATCAACCATTTGGATTTTGCATTCCTTATTGAAACTGGTCCAGGATTCCTCTCAGGTCTACTCACATACACTATCTCAGGTCCCAGCAGTTCTATTGTGTTTAATAGAATTAATTAAAAAGAAACAAGTTAGGCATAATACTCAAAACCTTTCTGTATCTCTTGCAGCATTGGTCTGGCAGTGCGCTCAATCCCGCTCTGTTGCATTATAGACTACTCTGTCTGTTCTTACATAAATAGCAGAGTGGTACATTGTGAAAAAAGAGCCCCTCTCGAAGAGGAAGCCTGATTCTTGAGATTAGGGGAACTGGGTTTTCGGAGACGTCTACGGCTCATCCTGCATCTCGATCCAGGTTGGGGTCACGCACACCTTCTGGCTCGGTGAGTAACAGTGTGGGGCTGACTGATGGCTTAGAAATGGATAGAAACTGATAATCACCCCTGGACCACGGGAGTTGATTTGTCACACTCTTCAGCATTGTGCAACACAGGTTTGGTGCCAGAAAAGGTCATATGTCTTTCAGACATGCATGCACAGGAAGAAGGGACAGGGACTGGGGCCCTCCCAACTCCCACACCCTGCCTCTGGACTGGCTCAGGTGAAAAACTTGGTGGGTCTCCCACCTCAGGCTGAGAGGTGTCCCCATCCCCTCATGGCAGGGTCTGGTCCCTGACACTGTCACAGTAGGAAGCCTCCAAGCACTTGTCAAAACTGGGTTTCTCAGGAGTAGACAATTTCACATCCAGATCCCCCTCCTCCTCACCTGAGTCTTCAGAAGAGGATTTGTGTCTTCGCCCCTTTCTTCTTAAAGATTTCTTTTTTGAGTAGAGATATGGCCTTCCTCGGATGGAAGCCACTCTGTCACCCTGATGAGACAGAGAAGCAAAGGACCCCCCTCCAAAGGCACCAATGAGAGGAAAAAAGCAATTCTAAAAAAAAAAAAACTCTCTTTAGATGTATAGAAGCAGTCTTTGATGAGGGGTGTTTGATGACAGAAGAGGAATCCAATGTCAGATGGAGAGGAAGGTGGTCAGGATCCCTTGTCCAGCGAATGATGAAATATAGGCGGGTTCTCCAGGAAGGTATCCCAGACAGCACAGCTTCCTTAAGTGGACGCGGTGAACAGCACCAATGAGCAAGCGGTGGAAAGTGCCCAACAAGCGGTAAGTCGATCAAAAAGGCGAAGAAAACAGCAAGCAAAAAGAGAGAGAGAAACAAGACGAATACAGGTAAGAAAGGCCAGGAAAGCGAGAAATGAAAGCAATAGGACCGGGAAAAAGCAAGCGGAAGGAGGTATCTCTTGCGGGAAGGGAAAGACAGGGAAGTGTGGAAAACGAAAGAAAAAAGGAACAATGGAAACAGAAGAGGGAAGAGTAGAACGGACTGTAGAAAAGAAGGAATTTGCCGGAGCCGACGGAAGGGTAAATGGAGAGAGCAGCAGATGCACTAGTAGCACGAAAGCAAGGAAGCAGCCAGGAAAGAAGGCAGGGAAAAAAGGGAGAAATGCCGGAAGGCAAAAGATTAGCAAAAATCACAGAAAAGCACAGCGCGAGTGCCCGGAGCCAAATGCGAAGGGTTGCAACGCGCTGGAGCAAAACAATGCGCGTGGTTAAATACGGAAACACAAACAGAATACAGAAACGCTAGAGCGTTAAAACAGGAAGTAACAGAAAGAGGATAAAACATTCTGATGGCGACTTAGTGCCAATAGCTCCACGGACGCCAAGGAGACAGGCATTCAACAAACAAATGAAAAGTTCTGTTCCAACATGTACTGTGGGTGACGACTTCACCCCCGGGTCCCCTCTTTCGGGTGCAGACCCCACACCAGTCGTATTCCTCAAAACAACTAAACAGTTCCTTTTCTCAATGAACTTTGGGTGATTACTTTTCACCCCTGGATCTCCCTCAGCCGGGCTCGGACCCAACTGACAAGGGGGACAATTCACTTCCCCTGGTCTTGCATTCACAAATCTACAATATCGTTTTCAACTGTTCATCGGGCTTTGCCCTTGGTGGTCGGCTTCCCTCTGCCGGGTTTACTCTTGCTAACTTTTACCAAACAGTTCACTATGGGACTTTAGACTTCACCCCTTCTCCTTAGCACCCCTTGCCGGGTTCACTCTAGCCAATTTTATGAAACCCAGTTCTTTACTGATTTCACCATACAGGATTAATTTCCCTTCTTTACAATCATCTGTCGGTCAAAGACTTTCGACGGTACAGAGGATTTTACATGTATTATCACTATGACCTCTTTTCGCCTCTTCCCAAGGCCTTCTGGTTATGGTAGTTTCTACCTTTGGGTAATCGCCCAGAGTTTTCTGCGTGAGTACCCACGTGCTCCTCCTTTTATCACTTTGGGGAAGGGAAAGGGCCATCAGGTATGAGTGATTCTGGTCAATTGTCTGACTTTGCCTGACCCTCGTATTGGGACATGTCAGATAAACGGCTCTGGTGTTAGTCCGTTGTCTTTCATTTTGTGCCAAAGTGTTTGTGTTGGAAAAAGGGGAGAGCAGTGTTTTGGAATATCCAACATGGTAGGATGGGGAAAAGGTGTTGAAAGAAGGGGGATACCGCGTCTCACCCATCGGTGTCCCGCTCCCACAGGACCCCCCATCCAGATGATCCCCCTTCACTGGTCCACCCCCAGGAACTGTCTCCAATAGCGATGGCCGTGTTCTGGCCACCTGGATGACAGATCCCCGGTGACTAGTTAGGGAGACACCTTCAGGTTTCTCACATACCCTTTCTCGATGCGATGTAGCCACATTTGTTTCACAAGGAAACCGGGAAAGAAAATCTACATTTCCCTGGTCTTTTCCTTTTGGGTGTTCCACAGTGAAACAATATGGTTGTAGGTCTATAAACCATCGCATGACCCGACAGTTGGAGTCTTTGCGCTGGCTAATCCAAACTAGGAGTGAGTGGTCTGTAAAGAGTGAACTTTCTTCCCAATAGGTAATACCTAAAATGGATAATGGCCCACTTGATGGCCAGGGCCTCCATTTCCAACACAGAGTAATTTGTTTCACGTGGGTACAGTTTGAGGCTGGTGAATAGTATGCAACCCTGTAAGGGAGCCATCTGTCTGTAAGACAAACTCCTTAGAGAAGTTGCCTACATTTAGGATTGAGCTCTGACACAGTGGGGGTCATTCCGAGTTTGGAGGCAGCCATGGTGCTATTAGCACCATGGCTGCCTCCAAACTCGGGTCCGGGTTCTCTGAATGGGATCTTACCGGGTAATTCCAAACTTGGAGGACCCGGTAAGTCCCCAGTCAGAAAACCATTTCCCATTCCCATTCGAGCCCTCATAGGGCTCAATGGAAATGGGGAAGGAGCAATTAACGGCTCCCTGGTCCCTTAACTGGTCCCGCTAAGAAGGGCTGGTTAGACCAGCCGTTCCTGGTAGGACCTGCTAAGGGACCTTGGAATGTGGCGGTAAGGGGTTAACGGCACCAGCATCCTTACCGGTGCCGTTAACCCCCTACCGCCATACTCGGAATGAGGCCCAGTGTCTGCTTCAAGGTTGTAACATATCTCATAATCGTCATTCTAATGAAGTTTCTGGGGTTCAGCATTCTTAGGTTTATTTGTCAGATGGGCTGTTTTATCTGAAAAGTTAGGGATAAACCTTCAGTAGTATCCTATTGCCCGAGATCTCTTTTATTCTTGGGAGTTGGTGTCTCTAATACAGCTTTTACCTTCTCATGTTGGGGTTGTACATTCCCGTTCCCTACAAAGAAGCCAAGATATTTTATGGCTGATTGGACCAACCTGCACTTAGCTGGATTAGCAGTTAGACCAGCGTTTCTGAGGACTTTCATAATGGTATAAAGATGGAAGTGATGGTCCTCCCAAGTTTTAATATAAATTAGGATATCCTCAATATAAGCTCCACAAAATAGGGCTGTATGATTCGATCCAAGAGGCGTTGGAAAGTGGCTGGTGCACTGTGTAGACCGAAAGGGAGGACTTTACATTGGAATTTTTAAGTAGATACGTCTTGTGTCTCGTGCCCGTGCTAGGTGAAGTGGGGCTTTAAGTAGATCACGGTGTGCAGTCCTCCACTTCTCTGCACATTTACGAGCACAGATACAGGCAGCTTGGGGTGGGTGTGTGAGAGGTGAAGAAAGCCCTGTCTAAGGGCCTGTGGAGGCCGCTGTCCTTGCTGCCCCCTCCTGTCCCTCACTGCGCTCCTTTTCCCCAACCTTCTGATAAAACTAAAATTTCAGGGTTTTTCTCACCTCGCCAAAAGAAAACCTATAGTGAGGTCGTGCAAACAACAACCCACGTGCAGGACTCTGGGGTGGTGGAAATGGGAAATGGCACCCCTGACTTTGCAGTGTATGAGATCTCAGGCCCGGTGCTGGGTGACAGAGCGTCGCCTCAGCACCTCCATACTGGATGCTCGGGTACGCCTGGCTAAAGAGCTTACAGCCTGTGACTCTGTGTCAAAGCGCCTGAGTATTTCGCCACCAATGTTTGAAACTCAAACACAGTTGCAACTTGATCTGCCGGAACGAAGCCTATCGGATACGGTGAATGAAGCCGAGATGGAAGGGGAAAACCGAAGAATCAGCACAGGTGTCTCAAGAGGAGTTTGCCTCTGATATGCCAGACCTGGACTCAAAATCTAGTCCATTAGTAGCCCTGAATATTGTACATAGGCTTCATTAGGCTTTACGACACTGTAGTCCATGAAGTCAGGGAAAACACAAGCATCCTCAAAACAATTCAAATGATGCTGTTTGAAGGGTGCAAGGCGAAGCAGGCGGCATAGGATGACCGCCCTTTCAGCAGGCTAGGATGCCAGTCCCGACCTTAAATAAAGCCAGTTTGTTGATACGAAATCTGGAGGACCCGAACCCTAATGGTGAATACTGCAGTACTGCCATGTGTCAGGCGCCGACAGTCCCGTTGTCAGTTACAGAGCGTCCCACGGATGATGGGACCAAAATTAAATATATAAACAAACTGGCATCAAACTTCCATAGAAATAGTGTCTCCAGAGAATTTCTAAGGACTATGTTGCGCATTGCCAATAATCGAAAATTGAGGGACACGACTAATGCTGTTCCGGAAGTGACCCAGGGAAGTGGCAACAATACCAATAGTACTGTGGGGATAAAGCAATCCACAATTCTGACAGTAAGTCTGCGAAATAAACAGATCTTAATACCCACATGGAGCCCAATTGGCAAACGGCGAGGAGGAAACAATCAAAGAAAAAGAGATTGCCAGCTTGTTCCAGCATGAAAGCAGTACCTCCAGGTCCGATTTTATTTGAGTAAGCGGATGCCATGACTTGGCCTCCCTCCCTACTGAGGAGCCGATTTGGCCTCACTCCGCAACTTTCCAGGAATCCTGCTACGGATGATGGAGTTGTGAGGATGACAGGTCCCGAGTCCAAATCTAAGGGACAAAGACTGGAGGCAAAGTTAGCACCTTATATCCAACCGGCTCGACTGACGGAAGACTATAAAGCAAACAACTAATTTTTGAATCTGTGTTTGAGGAAGAATGCACCATACCTCCAAACAGAAGTAAATTGCTAGCACTCCTGTCTTCAATTCCTTCCTTGTCGACGATTTCGTCCCCCAGGATCTGAAGTTTGTACATCTGGCCGATCGCACCCTCCTGGGGAAATGTTCTGTACACTTTAGTTCTAAATTAGTAGAGGATCTTGTGTGCTCCCGTCAGGAGGATTTCCTATTGAATGGATTTGAATGTTACTATGCAGGCATTACCTTGAAGCATCCCGTACACTCTGAGCAACGCATGACAATTACTCGTCACTTCGATGATGACTATCGTTGGCTGCTTAACCTAGATGCCGGTTGGAGATGGCTACCAAGGATCTTGTCATCAGTCCCTGCTCATCAGCCTGGCTTCCAGCGTAGACCTTTTGTGCTGGAACACTAGAGGATTCAATTCATTTCTCCATGCAGATCAGGAAATCCACCTACTACAGTACGACATAATCATCCTCCAGGAAACATGGCTCCTGGACTGTCCGGTTATTGATGGCCGCTTAATCAACCATAAGTCCTCTACAAAAGGAGCGAGAGGCCACCCCAGCAGAGGCCTACTAACTACAGTTAAAAACACCCAGAATTGTGTCTTTGTGGACTGGCCTTGCAGCTCCGCTGCTCTTTTGATATCTGTTATTACGGATAAATCAGGCCCTCAATCAGTACAGCTGCTGGTAGCAACCATCTATGTTAATGCACTAACTTCTCCAGTGGAGGAGGTCCTGGAGGAATTGGGAAATGTGCTGATTAAGTGGAACGATATGCATTCAGGTGCTGGTATAGTTATCGCTGGCGACTTCAACTGTGAGTGTAGAGTGGATGAAGAAGGTGCGAACAATGGTGAAGTGGAACTATCTACCACTGCCAATGACGCTGAGAGCCTTGGAAAGAAAGCGGCACAAGGCATGAAATGGTCCCAATTTCTGTCTTAGTGCGGCTTCACCCAAACCAATTTAGTATTTGATGAGACCTGGTCAAAAACACCCATTTGGCAACATTTTGAGCTGAATCCATAATAGATTACATTTTTCTTAAAAACATTGACAGGGATAAGATCGAAGCATTTAAGATTGAGAAATCATCTAGAAGCAATCAAGCTATGCTCTGACTCTCATTGAGAGCAGGACTGCTGCCACATTCAGTACAAGGGGTGCGACCAACTTGATGGTTACATGCTGTAAACGAGCACTGTGCAGCCCTGGCAAAGTACATAAAGCAAATCACAAACTGAATATTTGGTGGTTCCTTTTGTCTGAAAATTCAAGGTGCAAAGCGACCCTTCCAACGAACGTCGCCTCTATTCTGGCCAAAGTAGTGAGTATGGACTCTGATCAACGAGTGACTCTCCCAGACCTTTTTACACCTAAACATGCAAAACCCTCTCACCCATTGATTCAAGATCGGAAAAGGGCCCGGAGGCATAAACTGAAAAAACTTGAAATCTCTACGAGAAAAGGATTGGCTGCGCTGAAGTGAAAAAAGATATCAAGCTTGAGTATACAAAGTGGCTAAAGGGGCACAGAATCCTACTTCATATTGCCAAAAACCAATCTCTGTTCAAACGTTTGGTGGAAAAGGATACCAGAAGTATATGGAGGACACTAAATGGCACTCAGGAAAAACAATCTGCCCTGCAACCATGTTGCATATCTGAGGTGGAGTGGTTTGATTTTTATCATAAAAAGTTCAATACAGATAACTCTGGTCTGATTCAGCAGGCGTCCGTTGTCGGCCACACCGACCCTTGGAATAGCGACTTTGATGCTATGGACATTTTGATTGCTATCCAATCCTTGAATAACTCAAGAGCTAGCAGCCCTGAAGGACTCTTCAATCAATTCTTCAAGGAGGATCCTACCTTATGGTTGGATATATTATACAGGCTTTTCCGATGCATTGCTAGTGGCATAGAGTGCCGATCTCCTGGCGATCTGCAACTGTTGTGCCAATCTACAAGAGCGGCGATCGACTCAACCCAGCAAATTACCGGCCAATATCACCGATCGACTCGCCAGCTAAGATCTTTGCCAAGCTGGTCTTAAAAGATCTAACAAAATGGGTAGATAGGGAGAAAATACTCAGCCATTGCAAACAGGCTTTAGGAAGAACGTAGGCACCCTTACGAGTGCAGCTGCCATGTCCATCTGTACCTCAGATATTGGGGGGAATACTGGGAAATCGCTATATGTGGCAGTTGTGGATCGTAGTGCTGCCTTTGATAATGTGTACATACATATGATCTAGGAGAAACCCAGAAGGTGGGGCATTGGGGGAAGTTTCAAACCCCATTCAGATCACCAAAGGGGTAAAAAAGGGTGTGTGGTGGCCCCCACAATTTTCAACCTATATTTAGCAGACCTTTGGCATGTAAGTTAACAGTGGGGGGGGCGCTACACGCCTAGATGGCATGACTTGAGAGTTAATGTAATCACTTATGCTGATGATGTAGTTTTAATGGATTATATGCCGGCAGTCTGCAAAGGTTACTCAAGGGTATATAATCTTATCTAGCAACTACTAACCACCTTAAAATCAACCATCTTAAGTCTTATACACTGACTTTCCCAACCAAAACTAAGACCAATAGGTATAGCGGGAAGGTAAATCAATCCCGATCAAAGGGGTTACCAGTATATTGTACCTAGGCTTTCCTATCTATACTAAACAACATCTAATGATCCAAAAGGGGAGAATGGAAGCTAAAATAGGTATGTCCATTCTACTAATGAAAGTTCTAAAGAACACGCATCGTGCCTATTCTCTGCTTCCTCTAATTGAAGTATACAAATTAAAGGTCACAGCCACAGTCTTATATGGCTGTGAGTTAATCTTGTTTGGTAACCTTCCTCGAGGGTAAAATCTGGAAGACAGTACTGGGGTTGCCAAAGTCTACTCTGATTAGTGTAATCAGTTTAGAACTGGGTCTGACCTCTTGGTGGGCCCAGCACATCAAGAGATCCTTATCGCTGCTGACCAAATTGGAGGAAGGGGAGAACAACTCACTGAATGCTGGCATTTATGCGCAAATTAATAATGGCTGAAATTGCAGCTCTTTCTTGTATACATTTTCCAGGAAATGTACTGCCTATCGAAATCTGATCGAACTGAAGGGTTCCGATACTTCCTATACAATGAAAAACAAGATAAAGAGATGGAATAAAAATAGTGATTACGAGGACTTAAACAGACTTCATCTGTCTGTACCAAAGGGATCACTACCTACATATGCCACAGAAGTCGCTAAGATCCTATATTCAGAAGTTTCCCTCTACAAAGCATTGAGATCTCTATCTAAGATTTCATCTCGAGCTGTGCCAACAATGGTAGCCATGGGTCTGAAATTACAGGTTCCGAGGGAAATGCAGGGATGCTGAGTCTGTGCTAAGTGAATCACTTTTCCACCTGCTTCTTGAATGTCTGGCTTTTTTGGGCCCCGACTTATCTTTCTGGGAAGATTTCTGAACTCCACTGCGAGTGTCCTCACCGGTAAAGTTTGGGGCAGAATTATGATGACTGCAAACAAGGATTTGATTGTTACAGTGACTTCCCTGTTGAAGATTATTTTCGAGGAGCTGGGCACGAGGATGCTCCAGAACAACGCGGTCAGATTAGTGAAAAATCTGAAAAGGAAAGACCATGTTACTGAAGAGAGGCGTGCTCTGCACTGGCTCAGAGTAGAAGAGCGTATCAAGTTCAAAGCCCTCTGCCTGGTACACAAGTGCCTTTATGGCACAGCGCCTGCCTACTTGAAAACTCACATAGTGCCCTACAACCCCAGCAGAAACTTACGCTCGGGTGGAAAATGCCTCCTGCACGTGCCCAAGTTTAAGCTAAAAACAGGGCTGGGCAGATCCTTTCTTGTGCTGGCTCCTAAACTGTGGAACAGCGTCCCCGAATCTCTTAGATCTGAAGTCAATCACTCTGCTTTTAGGAAGATGCTGAAGACACACCTTTTTAGATGAGATCTCGGGCGTAGGACTTCTCTTGCGACCTCGCTACGCAATAGTATCTGTATTCACCGTCTGTATTCATCGTCTGTCTCATACGTGTTGCCCGTCTTGTAGTACCAGAGTTTTATGTACAAGCGCCCTGATGCCCTCGGGCTACCGGCGCTATATAAAAAATTAAATACATACATACATACATACAGGGTGAAGCTGATCTGAGAGAGTTTTGGTTAGAGTAGTCCCTGCCCCAGGATGTTGGTCGTATTATATCTGTATGGCCCCATGGTGGGGGGGGCGGGCTATGCTGGACCTCCAGACTACCTCAATTTGTATGACCTGCTCTTTTCTTTACCTGATTTTGTATTGTTAGTAGGATTTCGCCTCTTGTATACTGGAGCTGGCGATTGTCGATCCAAGGCACTGTGCCAGCAGAGCTTTGAATTGTTTTGTTGTTTTCTATGTTTATAATTTTTATGTTTCTGATATTAGTGTAAAAGTTTATTTTATAAACTAAAAACACCTTTTTATTTTAATAAAAACAAAAAATAATAATAATCCAAGCGGCGTTGAAAATGCTGTCCTTTCCTTATCTGGTCCATATAAGGGAACTTGCCAGTACCCCTTAGTTAAGTCTAGTGATGATAAAATGGTGGCTGCTCCGAGTTTATTAATTAGATCGTCGATGCGTGGCATGGGATAGGCATCAAAATCTGATATGGCATTAACTTGACGGAAGTCTATACAGAATCTACAGGAACGGTCAGGTTTATGACCAGCACGATAAGAGAGAACCGTGGACTTGAGGAGGGGTCACTAATGTTAGCTTTAAACATTTTGTTGACTTCCTCGATCACTATCTGTTTATGGGTTTCTGGGAGTCGATATGGTTTAAAGTGCACCACTTTACCTTTAGGTGTTCTAATATAGTGGTATTTACCTTTTAATCTTCCTGGATTTTCAGAGAATACATTGGGAAATGAAATTATTACATCTTTTAGATCTTGTTGGTGTTGCTTACATAACTTGGAAGGAATGAAATCAAAGTTATCTATGTTTCGGGTACCAGACAGGCTAGTACTTTGGCCCGAGTGGCTGACAGGTTCTCTTTTCACTCTTTCAAGAGATTTACATGATATCATTGGATTTTCTGTTTTCTATCCGGTTGGGCTACAGGTTCCCATTCTTTCTACTATCTCATAAGGTCTCTGCCATTTAGAAACAAGCTTGTTCTCTGAGGTTGGTAAGAGGACTAGTACTTTCTGGCCTATGGATAATGATCTTAGGTTCACTTTCTTGTCATAAGGGGTCTTTTGCTGGCTTTGGGCTTTTTCCATATGAGTAGAAACTAAGTCTCAGACCGATTTAATATGTTGTCGCATTCGGGTGGCAGTTTGCGAGATGGGAATAGGAGTCTCCTCATGTTCTTCCCAGGTTTCCCGGAGCATGGCCAGGACATCTCTCGGCTCTCTTCCATAGAGCAACTCAAAGGGAGAGAAACCCGTGCAAGCTTGGGGGGTTTTCCTCACTGCAAATAGTGCCCATGGGATGATTCGGTGTCAGTCATTCCCGTCCTTGTCTATCAGTTTTCGTAAAATTAGTTTCAGGGTTTTATTGAATTTTTATACCAAGCTATCGGTCTGGGGATGGTACACAGAAGTTCGCAAGGTGGTAATGTGGAGTAGCTCTTTGACTTCAGCCATCAGCTTACTCATACAATTTGAACCCTGGTCTGTTAGTATTTCCTTGGGAAAACCTACCCTACAGAAATCCGGTAAAGATGTTTAAGGATCTGCTGGATAGTATTATTTCACATTGGGTATACCTCGGGATATCAAGTTGCATAATTCACGATCACCAGGACATATTTATTACCTAATGTGGATGTTTCAAGTGGTCCCATTATGTCCATACCAATTATTAAAAATGGGATTTCTATGATCGGCAATGTGTTCAGAGGGGCAGGTGGTGGGATGTATGTGCTTGTCTTTTTACATATTTCGCACATGTTGATGAAAGTTTTTACGTCCGCATGGATACGTGGCCAGTAAATCTTCCTACTAATATGCGCCTGTGTTTTAGGTTGTCCTAACTGCCCTTCGGTAAAATGGGAATGCACAATTTCCAGTACACCTTTCGGTGGCTTTTGGGTATCACTAATTGTGTATTTACCGTGCCTTCTGGGGAGGTCTCTCTTCAGTAAAGCAACCCTTGTTTTAGAAAGAAAAGGGGACTCCACTTCCCTAAGCCGCCTTCTTCCAGAATTGCTTGTAAAAATGCTTCAGTGAGGGCTGGATCATTTCTCTGGGTGAAGGCTAGGTTGGGATAGATGGGTTCTTCTCGCTTACTTCTTCTTTGATGTTAATCAATTTATCAGCTTCCCCAAAGTCTAAGTTACCTCTTTCCGTTTTATCTGCTTCACTTTCTTGAAACTGAGGAAATAGAGTTGTTTACAAAATTCCCTAGGCAATTTCATCTCATCAACGTATCTCAAAAGGGACCTCGCCATGGTTTTGTAAGAGGACATTTACATCTCCCTGACAGTCAGGATCAATAACGCCTGCTAAGACGTCTATCACAAACTTCTACGCTAAGCCAGATTTAGGGGCTTATCGAATGTAACACCCCGGTGGGGGGATTAAAACCAAGTATGTAGGAATCATTCTTCTTTTCCCATGGCGAATAATAGTTTCCTACTGCTGCCGATATCATACCCTATTGATTCCTTAGTGGCGATGGTAGGGCTAGTGGCTCTCTGACTACGCTTTTGAAATTGGAGGGTTCCCCAATTAGTTTCAATTGAGTCACATCCCTTTTTTACCACCATATTTAAGGAACTCATGGTGGCAACAGTAAAGACAGACACAAGTCATCACAGTGCAAGGGTGTTTATTAAACTGTAAATGCAGGGTGGAAAAATGCCTCACCTATACCTAAATCTAAGATGGGAGCAAGTGTCGGCCATCAAATGAAAATAAGGCAGTCCTTGTGGTGTTGTGTCAAAATAAAAAGGCCTGTACTAAAAAACCTATTGGCAATTCCTCACAACTAATTACAGAAAGAGTGTGGGATAGGGTTTCCATTAAGAAAGAAGTGTCCACAAATAATAAGTCAGGATGTGATTGCCAGGAGTCTCCCTTCCCCATGTTTTCAGCAAGGGACAAGGTGGGACCTTGTAGCACAGCACACACTCGAGCCTTTTCAGCACGAGCCAACAGTTCCGTATCAGCTATCAGTTTCTTCAACAGTTAAGTTTCCTTTCAATAAAAGTATTTTGCCTTTGAGGGCCTGATGCATTCAGGAAACAAACACAAAGTTCTGTTCCACATGTACTTTGGGTGATGACTTCACCCCTCGGTCCCCCTCTTCGGGACACAGACCCCTCACCAGTCATATTCCACAAAACAACTAAACAGTTCCTTTTCTCAATGAACTTTGGGTTATGGCTTTTCCCCCCTGGATCTCCCTCGGCCGGGCTCGGTCTCAACTGACACGGGGGACAATTCACTTCCCCTGATCTTGCATTCACAAATCTTCAATGCCGTTTTCAACAGCTCACACGGCTTTGCCCTTGGTGGTCATTAGCATCCCTCAGCCGGGTTCAATCTAGCCAATTTTACGAAAACACAGTTCATTACTGATTTCAACATGCATGATTAATTTCTCTTTGTCACAATCATCTGTCGGTCAAAGACTTTCGATGGTACAGAGGATTTTACAAGACTCCCTGTATGACCACTTTGACCCCTCTTTACCTCTTCCCAAGGCCTTATGCTTATAGTAGTCTCTACCTTCGGGTAATTGCCCAGAGTTTTCTGCGTGAGCACCCACGTGATGCCGGACGCCTCTATTGCAGGCTTTTCTACCACTTTCTCAATATTTCTTTTAAGCTCTCCAAAATTCAAATGATCGGTTTGCTGATTTTCATTCAACACCGCACGGTTTCTTATCGACTCCCCCTTGACTCACCGGCTGGGATGAACGGCTTGGTTTTCTTCTCCTTCGAGTGAAGGTTGGTACCACTGAGACAAGCGTCTCTCGCCGGCTTGGTTATCAGCGGAGGAGGGTCTTGTGTGCCATTGGTCATCTGCTGCAACACATGCTGGCCTTTTCTCACGGTTTTATGTTTCCATCTGCGCAGGTTTCAAAGGCCTTGATAGGAAAGGGTAAGGTCACTTCTCTCCTTGTCAACCTCGGTATTCTGCATCTTTTGCCCCCTTTTAACTGCCGTGCTGAGTTAGCGCTCACGTTGCGCGGTCTACCTTGCTCATCCTGTGCTCTTGAGCTCCACCTTTCATACCTGTGGGGCGGGTAAAGGGCATCAGGTGTGAGTGATTCTGGTCAATTGCCTGACCCTTGTAATGGGACATGCCAGGTAAACGGCTCTGGTGTTAGTCATGTTGTGCGAAAGTGGTCATGTCGGAAGGGGGGGCAGTGCTTTGGAATATCCTACATGGTAGGATGCGGAAAAAGTTTTGAAAGAAGGGTGATACCACCTCTCACCCGTCAGTGTCCCACTCCCACCCCCCAAGCACCCCCCCATCCAGGTGATCCTCCCGCACTGGTCCACCCCCGGGGACTGGGTCCAAAAGCGATGGCCGTGTCCTGGCCACCTGGATGACAGATCCCCGGGGACTAGACAGGGAGACACTTTCAGGTTTCTCACAGAGCCCACAGAGACTGAAGAAACAGGCTGCTCAACAGGAAATCTCCAGCAATACGGCAGACCTGGAGACTGTTCATTTGTCTGCCCAGTTCACGGCCCGCTTTGCGGGAAAATGCTGTAATGTAGATTGCTAGCAGGTGAGTAGGAGGAGCCCACAGAGACTGAAGAAACAGGCTGCTCAACAGGAAATCTCCAGCAATACGGGAGACCTGAACACTGTTCACTTGTCCGCCCACTCTGCGGCCCACTTTGCGGGAAAAGGCTGTCATGTAGATTGTCAACAGGTGAGTAGGAGGAACCCACAGAGACTGAAGAAACAGGCTGCACAACAGCAAAACTCCTGCAATATGGCAGACCTGCAGACTGTTCACTTGTCTGCCCACTTTGCGCAGTGATTCCATTGAGAGATGGTTACCTGTATACTGTTAACTTTGTACTGTATATTGCATGGCACAAACTATGTACAATACATAACAAGTTCCCAACGGATTCCAGAACACCAGAAGTGGTCTCTGGAGTAACTGGAGTCAGGGGTCATGGGGTCAAATAACCTACTTGCTTCTGTCCTCCCTGTCCTCCATAGGATTAAATGGGCGTAACTTCCTGTCCCTTAATCACTCTTTCATGACTTTGGTTGAAGGAGGTCTGGTTCAAGGATCCGTTCCTAGGGCTATCCTAAGGACTGGGATTCAGTGATTTTACTTTCCTGAACTTTAACTTTTGACTCTTTCAATCATAACAGCTGGCATCGCTAATCTCTTCATAAACCTACCAGTGAAGTATATAATTTGGAACTGGTGACTTTTGGGCACAGGGCCCAAAAGCATTCAGGGTTGGAATTCATGAGAGCTAAGGAAGCTGTTCTACGATTATCCTGAAGTATTCTTTCCATTTCTAATACAATGAGTACTCACCTGTGTTTCACTGTGCATTGAACCAAATGCTATTCTATATCTCCTAAGGGTGAAGTTATAGATCTATTTTATTAGTGTTGGTGTGACAATATTTGACTACCTTTTTACTTGCTTGTTGTATCTTTTAAAGGCCTAATAAACAATTGTATATTTTTATACTTGCCTGTCAAACTAGAATTGTTGGTGTAGCCCTAGACAATTCTAAAACCCTTCCTGAGACTAAGCATTGCTGCTTTTCTGCCTCACCTTGATTGGGTGTGGCTAACCTCAATGTCTTCCCTTTTCACCATAGTAGAGTGGCCGGCCAATCCCCCTTCTTCTGGGCTGATTTTGGAAATCTTATCCAACACCGTTCACTGTCCCTCGATGGGTCGCAGGACTCTTCAGGCCCCCCCCAAGATCATCTAATGCAAAGGATGTGACTTGAGTATGAACAATAAGGTAAGACTGTATATGCTTATGTTCTGTAGTATTTATTCCTTTGTTCCTTTTTTCCCCTGCTTCTTCTACTACCTTCCCATCCAGAGAGGTTTATTTCTTTGGGCAATTTGTTTAATTTTATTTGATAACTTATTCATTGGTGAGCTATTTCCATAGCAATTTAGCTCCACGCAATACAGGTTTTGATTATTTTGCCTGTATGGGGAACATGCTCATTGGGCTTGTCTTGCGATTTGGGGGGGCCTCAGTATTACAGATTCAATTTACATCTGCTGAGGTTTCGCAGAGCTACCAGAAGGATATAGGGTGGAGTGCAACTGGCACATACAACTTAAGGTTTTTCGATTTGAGGTTCCTTGGTTTATCATCTACACCTGACTATGAATCTCAATACACCTGGACAAACGGAATTGTAAAATCATTTATCGACTATGTGATAGCCAATTCGGAGTTAAGTACCCTGTGTAGCCCTATTATTATTATTCATAATAAACTAAGTGACCACAGGGCCTTATGTTGGAACATGAAGGTAAAAATGATTCCCCCGTTAGTGGGAAAATGTTCCATTTATGACTACAAATTATGCTGGGAAATACACTCTGATGGGTTAACAGGGAAATCAGAACTGTAAATGGGATTCTAAACCATAGTTCATATGCTTTGGTGGCTGCTTTTACTGAAGCGGAGTGGGACTTGGGAAGAATGTGACGTGGAGAGGTATGGTTGATAGAACTAATTCCAGTATAGAACTCCAGCAAAAACAGAAAATGCTAATACACTTTGTCTAACAAATACAGAACATGGCATAAACTACATAAGGCATCAATAAGAGGATCAAAGTGGCTGAAATTATTTCAGTGTCTAAAAACACACAAAGCGGGCACGTTTTGGCGATAGTATAACAATTTTTCCCACGCCCCTTTACACCAACAGAAATGAACCCTATATCCCAGGCGGTTTGGTTATCACATATTCAATTGCTATATTGTACTCCAGTGAATTCATCTATGGAACTTAGGCTGAATGGTACTTCTGACCTTTTTAATATTGAGGTAGTGACACAGGGCCCACTCGGGGCTGAAATAATAATAATAATAATTTTGCATTTATATAGCGCTACGAACCCTCAGGTATCTGAGCGCTGCTTATTATTACCCACGATGTGTGGTGCTCATTTATCGACGTCTGACGGATGAAAGGCTGGCTTCAAACCTGCGTTAGCAGGATCTGTCAAAGCGAGCGAGAGCGATGTGCCACTTGACCGGCTTATGAAATGAACTAAGAAAATCTGGTACGTTTAATTTGAAAATCTAAAACTTGCGTGTTCCAGGCCCTGACGGAATTAGTTCTGTTATGGTTTGGTCCTTTAATGGAACAAAATTCTTTGATGAAGTCAAAGTGACTTCAAAAAGAAACAGTGAGCCTCATTACAAGTCTGGCGGTAACCCTGCTGGCGTGTTGCCGCCGGACTTGTAAGATTTACTGACGCCTGGTTTGCCAGTAACACCGGGGGATTACAACCCTCAATTATTGCTCTCCAGGAAGTCAGGCGCCAGTAAATTGTAATTCCCCATTCCCGTTGAGTCCACGTTAGAAATTACCGGGCCTTTGTTAACAGTAAAATCCAGGCGCCGTTTAACATCTGTGTCCTGTTCTGTCCGGCAACAGCTCTGTAGGTAGGCCAGTTCGATCAACATAGCCCAAAATTTTAGGGGCGGGGGCATGAAGCCCAGTCAGCTCAATGGTGTTGCGCCACTGCTTGTGTTTAATGCCTTGATTACTTATTGGTAATCTTAATTTCTCCTAGCCCTATTCGTCCTCATCCCGGTACTTGTGTATGAGGAACTTTGCCTCATACTCAAGTACTAGAATGATGTAGAGGGACATGGAGGTAATGACTGGCTTGGTTACATGTAATCTTCATTACTCCTAGTCCAACTCTTCCTCATCGCTTTATGTACCTATGAGGCAAGGTGCCTCATACGTAAGCACTGAGACAAGGAAGAGGGACGTGGAGGTAATTCTGGACTGAGGAGCTCCATTTGCGGGTTGAGGCAGGGGGTGGGAGGGAAATGGGATTTGTTGGGTGTGTGGTGGGGATTGTGCAATAGATCCTAATGGTCATCTATGTCCAGGCTAAGCAGGCATGATATGCGGTATTAGTGGCTAGAGAAGCATTTTGGTGCTGCCAGTTTATTCATTTCTAGGTTTGGTTTGACTTTTTTTTAATTGGGCATCTCTGATAAAAACAGCCCTGCTAATTGTAATTACCTGGCTAGAATGGCATTTGAGTGCTGCCAGTCTAGCCGTTTCTTACAGTGGCATTGTACATTTTTATGGGCATCTGTGATAAAAATAACCACAATAAGTATTATTGCTTCAACTGGCATTGTGGCGCAACCATTCTAGGTATGTCTAAATGTGGCCTGGTATGCTTTACTGTAATATGTTCTTACGTGTCTAGACTGGTCTACATTGTGCAGCCAGTTGGACATGTTTTCATAGTGGCATGGCATTTTTAATAGCAAAGCATTACATTAATGAACGCATTATTGTTCCTGTGCACTGTTGGTGACTTGCATGTATTGGATTTTTGGATTGGTGCTAACCTACAAAACAATTTCAAACGCTCTGGCTTTTTAGCCAATTTTTGTCAGAAAGTGTGCTGTATAATGCATTAAAACAATGTTATATTTTTCACCTAGTGCAGCGTGCGGCATACCCCTGCACAGCACATTTGTGCGTATTGCGCAAGCGCAGTAATCTATGCCGGGCCATGGTGGTTCGTGAATTTTTTCCAAACTGGGGGGTAGGAGGGGCCCCCTCAGCATGGATCGCAGGGGGCCCCCAAATTTTGTGCTACGCCACTGTAGAGTAGCAGATCATATTCGCATAACAGAAAGGTTTTACGAGACTTACAGAAGGGTAGGTACTGTAAGGAACTCATGTTGGCAGCAGTTAAGACAGACAAGTGATCACAGTTAATTATTGAACCTTATAATGGGTGAGATCAAAGCCTAATCTAAACCAAAATCTAAGATGGGGACAAGCTACAACCATCAATTAATAATAACGCAGTCCTAGTGGCGTCTTGTCAAATAAAAAGAGCCTAACTAAAAAAGAAAAACGATTGACAACCCTTACTACTAGTTACAAAAAAGAGTGTGGGATAATGTTCACCATAAATGAAAGAAGTGTTCACAAAATCATAAGTCAGGATGTTATGGTTAGGTCTCCCTTCCCCACGTTTGAGGCACAGGACAAGGCGGCATTCTGGAGCACAGCACACTCCTGGGTCTCGACAGCACGAGGTTCACAATTCAGTTCCACAATATCAAAACCCTTTCAGGTCTCTTTCCTACAAAAGTCTCTTGCCTTAGAAGGTTTACTGATTCAAAGTAACAAACAAACAAAGGTTCCTTGGGGGATTGCTCTTCACCCCTGGGATCTCCTTCTGCCGGGCTCGGATCCTCCTTACAAAAACAGGCCTTCCTCCGAAGGGTTCACTACGGCCTTTCTATTCATAGTACAGTTCATTTAGTGCTCAGTTTTATCAGAAAGCAGGGTTTCTTTCTCTTTAGCTTTCTTTCGGCATCCCTCTGTTGGGTTCACACTTGCCAATTATCACAGTTCATAATTGTAGTGGAAAGCAGGGTTCCCTTCCCCTAGCTTTCCTCTGGCAACGGGTCAGAGACTTTGTAAGGGATTTGACATGACCCTTATAGGACCACTCTGACGCCTCATGCCACTCTTTCCTAGGGCCTTCTGGTTGTTGTAGTTTCACAAACAGGTCCCGGTCAGAGCCTTTCGATTGAACGCCCACGTGGCGCTAGACCCCTCTTCACCTGGACCTCAACTGGGCTTTCTTTAAACTTTAAACATACACACAAGTCTATTCTTCTGGGGTTCAACATGTTGCTACTCGCAACCTTGGGCTTAACATAGTTCGGTTTGGTATCAGCTTCCTCCGACTCACCGGCTGTGTTGAACCCGCTGGCTTCTTTGTTCTCTGGAGTCAAGGATAGTACCACGGTAGCCAGCTGGCCTCTCCGGTAGCGTTATCAAAGCGGGAGTCCCCGGTGTACCATTGACCTCTGTTGCTCCACATGGCAGCTGTAACTCCCAGTCTTACATTTTCCCTTCTGGAAACTTTGCGGGTCTGACTTGAAAAGGGCAACAGCAATTCCCCCTCCGTCATCCTTCCTGGTCTCCCCTCTTTTCTTCTTCCTTTGTACTCCCGGTTTGGGGTAGCTGTCGCCTCGTACGTTCGGCCTTGCTCGAAGTGTGCTTTCGTGCTCTGCCTTTTATCCCTGTGGGGAAGGTAAAGGGCCATCAGGTGTGTGTGTGGTTATTGTCAATTGCCTCACTCTGCCTGACCCAAGCGCTGGAACATGTCAGGTAAACGGCTCTGGTGTTAGTCCGTTGTCTGTTACCATGTAAGAAAGTGTTTGTGTAGGAAAAGGGAGGGTTGTAAAGTTTCTAAATATCCTACAGGGTAGGATGGGGAAAAGGCGTTATAGGGAAGGGGATACCACGTCTCAACCCTTGGTGCCCCACTTCCACTCCCCGAAGACCATAAGCCCAGGTGATCCTCCCTCCACCCCACGAACTGGATCCAATAGCGATGGCCGTGTCTTGGCCACCTGGACGACAGATCTCCGGGGACCAGGGTGACCAGCGGGTAAGACACCTTCAGGTTTCTCACAGTACTCACCCATCTTAGGCAAGGCTATCAGCAGGTCATTCAACATATGAGGGCAGCCACAGCAAAGATGTGATCACCTCTACATTTGTATTTAAATGTAGGCATCTCTAGAAGTGGCAGGTTTTCAGATAACAGTGACCGACTAGGTCAATAATAGCAAACGTTAGCATCCATATAATTGGGAGGTTGAGGGGGAGTTGACACGCCACGCAGGTCCTTGAGCACCAAGCAGATAATCTTGACAATTATTCTGTATTTGAGAGGAAGCCAGTGCAAGGATTGTCGTAATGCATAAAAATGTATTAGTCTAGACAGCCCGAACACTATCCAAACCGCGTCATTCAGTACTCTCCAGAGGTGTAGGAGCTGATACTTTGGATGCACAATGTACAAAGCATAGTCCGATTGGAATTCATAAGGGAGCCAACTAACATAGCATATTCTTTCTCAAGGTAAGGAAGAATACCTTGACGAAGACAGTTTGAGGAATGATAATTTAGTCAGTTTCCTTTCTTGGCAAGCTTATTTAGACAGAAATTGCTAAATAGGCAGACATTTATCTTTTTGGCATAGTTTGAAGGAATGCCAAATAATAACAGGGAGGAAAGGCTTCAGCAAAGTTCTGAGTCGACTTTAAGGACTAAAAAGAATGACCTCAGTCTTACAGAGATTAAGTTGGAGACAATCTTCCAACATCCAATGTTTCACTTCGGCCAAGCAACAGATAACATTCTTTAGATCAGCAATAATGTATTTTGAAATATACGTGTGTCATCTGCATGTGATATAAAACAGGTAATATTTCAGGAAAATTGTCAACAGCACTATCATGATTTAATCTGCGGTATCGTTCGAGATCGGCAAGCATTTTGCCGAAACGATACGGGAGTACAGTTAGTACTGGCATCCCCGGCGGCGGTGTTGGGACGTTCCTGGGGGTCTCTTGAATTAAACCTACTTTTCTTATCTCTCACTGCCTATCCACTCCCTCATTTACGACATCTTTGGTGATGAGCAGTCCAACAGTGGTAGAGGCAATGGCGGTGGTGGAGACCCCATGGTAATTGAAGTTAAACGCTACATGGCAGCTCAAGGCATATGGGCCTCATGTGACCTCTTCTGGAGCTCCAAAACAAATGCAAGCCAGTGGCGAGTCCCTCTCGACATGGGGCCACCATGTTTAGGCTTGGCTCATGCTGTGGAGTGTGAGGGCTGGTGCCCACGCAATGGTGTGGGACGCTACAGTAAAAGACCCTTGAGCGTGCCAATGCGGGCATCCATTTTGATTCCGGCTGTGCATGCCGCCATCCTGGTCGTGGCAGAAGGGTGGCCTGCATCAAATGTCATTCTCCTCGTCCCAGTGTTTGTGGAGAAGACTACATTTGGGCGCTCATCTTCCCCGTCCCAATACTTTTGGGTAACACGTGCTGCGAGAAAGTTTATATTGAAGAAGGCTTATATTGGCCACTCATCTTCCTTCACCTAGTACTTTGCAACTGTGTTTTTGCAGCTTCCTTGTACTTTACACCTGTTGTGTTAAGAGGAGGACACCATGCGAATGAACCTCACCCTTGACGTTCCTTGCCACACCAGGGGTCCTCTGGTCCCCTTATGCCTCGTATTGCTCCATAAAGTCGCAACCTTTAGAGTAGAGGGAAAGACATATAGGCGAGGATCATGAATCTAGTTGAACAAAATCACATTTGACAAATAAAATGAAAGAACATTTGGCAAACAATTCAATAATTCTCTATCCTATTACTCCACAATATCACACTGTGTAATTATTTTACTCCATTCAGAGCATGATGAACTGTTTACTAGCACCCCTAAAGAACCGCTTGTTTAACAGCTCATCATTTATCTTGTTATTTGTTGATGTGAAGGGGTTATAAGTCACTTTTTAGGGTCTACCAACGTGAAATGTGGCTTTGTGATGGTAACTGGAAGAGTTGAGTGTAAGTATTATCTTCCCAGTTGTTTCATGTTTCGGCGGTATTGGTTAAATCGCCTTCCTCAGGTAAAGAGTTAAAGACCCTGAAGCAACATACATAAGTGTTAGTAGTGTCTGGACATGTCATGGTAAAATTAAAGTTAAAACGCCTCTGGAGACCAAGGGGAGCCTTACCTGTGGGTTATAACTCCATATCTCATCTTCTACTGGAGTTAACTGTAGACATTGAGCGGCTCAGGCATCTGTCCATCTGGGTGAACGGATCTACCCATGGATTTCGAAGAGGGGAGACTCCTCTTATGAAGCTTGCAGGTCCAGGGATAAAAGGAGAAGAGAAAAAGGCAGGCTGAGGGGTCATTTATTATTATTCTTTTTTATTACTTGTGTTTAATCAAAAAAGGTTTTTACAAGATCTAAACAGAGGAGAAGAGACAAAGCTCGCAGGAAAACACAACGAAACTGTTGCAGTTTTTGTAGTTTAGCCCAGTTTGTGTAGATAGGAAAAGTTGCTGGAAAAAACAAGAAAGAAATTCAGTCGTCCGCCAGGTTTGAACAGACTTTTGTCTTTTTCAAAACCGATTCTAAAATCTTTGCAGTAGCTATAGTCCATCTCGTTTTTTCGCCCGCGATCAGGCGGTTCCACCATACCTCCTCTTCTATGAGACTGAAGTCTGCAAAGAGTGGCGACAAGTAGGCCACTCATTCCTGTCTCGTTTGCGGACAGGTCATCAGGAGATGTCTTAGGGTGTCTGGCTGAGTCGGATCTTCGCACAATCTGCATTTGTTGGAGCCGGAGGTTTCCCTGATGGCCAGAATTTCCTGCGTTGGTAACAGGTTTAAGCGGACTCTTATGAAAAGCTTCCAAAGCGATTTCTCTGGGAATGAAGCACAATATGCCAGCAGCACTTTGAGTTTGTTGAAAGTCGCTGGAAGATGGTTTAGCAATTTGTTCGATACTGCTTTTTCATTCGTCGTGATCCAGTCCTGATTTTCCATTTTTGTTTTGACTCTTTGCGGGTTGGAGATCAAGTCTTCCTCAGTGCAAGCTATTTCACTCAGTTTGCTTTTTTGGGCTTTCACCCACAAATTCAACAAGTTACAGCGCCTGGTTTTAATTTCCTCAGCAATTAGCTGATATACTGGCAGATTGTTGGGCGTTAAGGTTTTTCTAAACAACTGCATGCTGCTTTGTTCTACTGTTGCTGCCAAAGAAAGGAGACCAAGTTCACGTCTGACTGCAGCCATCGAGGTGGATTTGGGGATCCCAAGGACTGATTTCCATAGGTAACCTTCAGGTTTTGGCCAAAGTGCAGCTGGCATATTCAAGGTGGCATCCATTCCGTAGACCAAGGAAAGAACCACTTTGGCTTTGTAGAATTGAATGGCCGGGAGTAGCGAGAATCATCCATATTTCTTGTCGATAGCTCGTGTTTGATTTGCTAGGTTTCTCGTTTTGTCCCATAGGGCCTGTTGCATTTTCACCTCCTTTCCCGAGCTATGGACGAGAACTCCCAAATATTTTAAATGTGTGACGATTTCTATTTTGGTGTGGTCCAGAGCCCAATGTAGTTTCTTGTTTTTCTTATTAGGATGGTATCCAAAATCAGGATTTTTGTCTTCGACTTATTTATTTAGAGGTTGTTCTCTATATAATGGGCAAGATTGTTTAACTGGCGCTGCGTTTGGTCTAATAAGATCAAATCGTTGGCATATAGAATACGTGAAACCGCACATTTGCCTACTTTCGGGGGAAATGATCTTAACTTCGCTTCAGTGTCTTTTTAATCTCCCAGAAAAGCAATAAAAAGAGCCGGGGCTAGAGGGCAGCCTTGTTTGACTCCACGTTCGGAAGCAATTTCTTCCGACAAAAGGCCTTGCTGTCTTAGGCGGACCCGCAATTTGGTGTCCGTGTGCAGGGCAATCACTGGTTCCAAAATAGAGGGTGGGCAGTTCCAGGCTTTGAGTTTCGACCAGAGTTTCTGCCTGTCTACCTTTTCAAAAGCCTGCAACAGATCGACAAAAGCCAGAAAATCTCTTGGGGCACCTGACCTGATGTTGTTTTTTATTATGTTCAGGAGCATAATGTTCACCGAAGTACTGGTGTTTTTCTGGAAGCCCGTCTAGAACGGGTCAGCGCTTGGTGAGGCTCTAGCCCATTTTTTAAATTTTGTGAGCAATAAGGTTGCAAAAATGTTCCCGATGATGTCCAAGAGATCGATTGGGCGATAGTTGACAGGATCTTCTCTGTTGCCCTTTTTAAAAATCGGGACGGCCACCGCTTGTGTCCAAGAGTCTAGAATTGACTTTGTTTTCATACATTGAAAGAAGATCTTGCTAATAAAGACTGTCCACTCCTCGGGAGGCTGTTTCAAGTCGATGTTGGTCAGGCTGTCAGGGCCGGAAGCTCTCAAGGATTTAAGTTTAAGTCTGGCTTTTTTGATATCGTCCTCATCTGTTCAATCTGCCCATGTGGCATCTGAGTTCGGCTCCGATGTAGGCGCGCAAGTTGTGGGAAAATCGAACAAGGTTGAAAAGTAGCTGGTCCAGTTAGCCTCTAGCACTGAATTGGTGAGTTGGTCATCTGTTTGGAGGTCTGTTTTTTTAATTAGTGCCCAGAAGTCACACGACTTCTTGCTGTTTAAGATCCTTTACATTTCCTCTGCCTCATTCTGGTAGAGAGTTATGCTTTGGTTTTTCGACCATGATTTGTATTTCTTTGTCTCTACGTGGAGGGTGCTCCTGGATTCCTCGGTGTTGAGAGAGCTGGACGCTCTTTTCAATTTTCTCAGTTTTCTTCTTTTTATCACCACAGTTTTGTTATATATATGGTCCTTGTTTGTATGTGTTTTTCCTGCTCCAGTCCGTCCCACTTTGTAGATGGATATCAGAGGCAGGTAGTTAGGTCTGGTGTCGCTCTTTGGGTCAGTTTTCCTGATGTTAAGGTGTTGTATTTCTCAGTTAAGTCCATTATATCTGTCGCTGTCAGATGAAAACGGGTTTGCTGAGTGTTTATCTCGATGTTCCATTTGTAGGTTTTTTTCTGGGGGCAAGTGGTGGTCCAAGCCATTGTCAACAAATTGTGGTCACTTTCTTTTGTTCTTATTACCTCAAAGGACGCAATGTGTGGGAGCAATGGGTGGGCGACAAATATGTAATCAAGGGTTCCCACTGAGTTGTCACATTCCCATGTTGGTAGGAGAGGCTGGTTGCCCTGTAACCATGCCACATTATGGAAATTCTGTGAGTTCATTAGCTTCACCCAAGCCGCGCCCCGTTCCACAGCTAAGGAGCTGGACAGTTGGTTAGTTGAATTTGGAATAGAGGCGTCACATTTGGCATTTAGGTCTCTGCAGATGATGATATGTGTAGTCCCGTGCTCGATGTAAATTTTATCGATGGCGTCAGCTACAGATGCGCAAAAATGTGCGATCGTTGTATGCTGTGGGTTCCAATAAAGATTAATGATTGCTAACTGAGTAGTAGTCCATATCTTTGAGAACGATTTAAGGTGGTGCCATGATGTTAAGACTGCCAATATACCGTAGGACTCCACTACTTTTTTTAAGACACTGATCCCTGAACCAGAACGGACCGCCAATAGCAAGCCAGAGGACAGATGACCTAGGAGACCTTTAGAGGCCGGTGATATTTCGATGGAGAATCTGTCAAGGGACGGCTTCTCCATCAGCCAGGTCTCTTGGAGGCACAAGATGTCGTAGGCTCCCAGGTCTTGGGACACTGGTTTTGTCAAATGTGCGTGGCCTCTCGTGTTCCATGACCCCATGTTTAAAGTTTTCTTTGTTGAAGAATCAAGATCCTGTTGGTGAGGGTTGCTTGTTTTCTTGCCCTCAAGTTGTCACTGCTATCTCCTGGATTTCGTTTTTAAGGCGTCTTTAAACCATTTCCAAGGTCCCCTCTGTGACTGTTCTTCGTTAGGTTCGGTCACTGTTATTTTCTCAATTATTTTCTGAGGGTATGATGTTATGCTTTATGTTGCTCCCCGATGGGGTGGCTTGGACGAAATCACCTGAGTACTTGTGGTTATAGGGTGGCCAAAAGTCCTGTCCGAGATCAGTGTCTCTCTTCCTCTAATTTCCTCCCTACAATGTTAGTTTTGTTTAGCAGGTTCAGACTTGTTTGACTGCAGCCGGTTAGATCTGTATCGGTTAGCTTCCGGGGTTCTCAGATGTTTCACCCATCTCTTGTGTTTATAAAGTTCCTCCGTTCTTGACGTGTATCAATACTTTTTTGTTAGCATTGACTTGTCTCTAGGGGATTTGTGGATTGCAGGCACTTGTTCTGGTAATTCCGAGAGGCGAAAGCCCATGTTTTCCAGGTCAATGTAAACTTCTTGGTGAAGTTCCAGCAGTGCCAAGGCTTTCATATGCAGGTATGCTTTAGCTTTCTGGTCTCTGTGGTAGGGCTCAATCAATGTAAAATCGTCCGTTTTCAGAGATCCAAGCTTGTGTACTTTATCCAGTAATTTGAGTACTGACTTTCTGTTTAGGACCATGTATTTGTCCTGCCTCGATAGTTGCTCAAGTTTGAAGGTGCAGCTTTCTCTTAGGTGCGTTTGGTGGGTGCTAGAGCATGTGTGAGGATGATTGCTTTCGGCTAGGTTTTCATGTGATTGTTGGGGCTACTCATGAGAAGGCTCAGTAAGGTTTCGTGTTGCGTTGTTTCCTTTTACTAATTCGGTGGACTGAGAGGATGTAGGTTTTGTCCGGGAAGGACTCCACACAGGTGGACGAACAGAGGCTTTGCGTTTCGATTCTGGGATGGGCAGTGGAATCGCAGGGCTAACCAGAGGTCTGTCTATCAGTAATCCAGCGTCTAGCAAGCCTTCAGGCCTGCCCACTGAATCCAGGTGTTGAGTTAAATCCATCAAAGAGGTACTCGCCATGAAGTCTTCGACTGGTGTTGGTAATTTAGCACAGTCTACCTCTTCTGAATTCACCTGGAGATTTTCTCGTGGGGCGATCAGGGTGCTGGATGGATTAGTGCTAAATACTTTACTAGAAGTCTGGGTGGTCGACTTGCCCACTTTAAATATGGCCAGGATGTCAAGTCCGGGTAGTTGTAGTGACACTTTTTGCTTGTTGTTGGCACCCTGTTCAGCTGATGTCTTTGGTCGTGATAGATCTTGTGTCAATAGCGAACTCGTGACTCGGGCCAGTTTTTGGTCGCTGTTTATAGGATGTGATACAGTTTCCAGATGACAATTGTCTGTAGGTGTTTGTGTCTCTTTCTCTGAATTTTTTGGTTGAATTAAGGTAGCCAATCTTTTGGATTCTAGTTTATCTTCAGGTGCGGCCATTCTTGATTCCCATACGAGTTGCTGTTCGGCACTTTTTTGCTCCATTGCTATTATGAAACCTTCGATAAAGATGAGTTTGGAATGCATCTGAGCTGTCACAGTTATGCTGTCTTTCATCGAGCCGTTTATTGCCTCATACAATTTTCCGAACTGAGCCAGAGCGCTTGTCACAGCTGACATGATTGTCAACAGATCTGGCTTTTTTGTTGGCGAGTCTTTTCGAGCTGCCATTGGTATCTCGCTGAGTCTTTTATTTTTCGGTGGTGTACATGTCCCTCGAGTACCATGATGAAATGGCCGTGAATGGCAAGTTTTGGGGTCTGCTGGGCGTGTCCCTTATGTGTCCACAGTTGGTTGTGGATGATCTTCAGCCGCGCTTGGATTGTCAGGGACGTTGCTCCCAGGTATTTCCCTTTTCCTGGTTGAGTCACTTGAAAATAGAGCTTGGCTTGCTTGCTGTTTGGCATCTGTGTGGTGCGGCTTGTTTACGGCCAAAATCCCTTCAGTCACATCGCTCGAGCCAGCTGGGGGTAGGGGCCCCCTGTTGCGTGATTTCTTAATGGGGGTGGGTGGGCCGACAGCCCAAGCTCCTTGCTCTTTTCGCAGTTTAAGTCTTTAGCTGTGGTGCACTCTTGGTTGACTTTTTCTGCTTGGGTTGGTGACCGTGTCGGGCTGGGGGTGACTCTTTCTTCCAGCAATTGGTGATCCAGAAGGAAGCTTATGGGTGTTAAGACTGGCAATGAGAGTGATGAGAGCGGGGGGTCTTCTTTAGAATAGTTATCAACTGTTTTTCGCAATTTGTTTGCAGGGAACGTTTCTTGAACGGCCTCTAATATTTCTGCGTCTGATAATTCTGCATCCAATTAGCGCTTGAATTGCTTTGTGAAGAAGGCCTTTAGGGCACTTGACATCAAGGGATTTGGGAAAGAATTCTTCCCCATTTCCATTCTCTTGTTTGGCGCAACCTACTTTCTTCGCAGGATCTTCGATGCATCGTTTTCCGTTGCTCTTTTTCCTTGCTTTTCTATGTTTACGGTGCAATTTGCATTTTCTCTCCCTCTTTTTTGTAATTTTTTTCCAAGGGAACACAGTCAATCTTCCGTTTTTTAGGGAATTTGGATCGGCGGGCTGCCCTACGGGTTCATGATGCAAAGATTCTTCGCTGCTGCCCTTCACTATTTTCTCACCATCTGATATATCCTCATCCAGGATATGATTTTCTAATTCAAGTGGAGTCGTCAATGGATTTGGCTGCGCCCTAGGTTCGATTTGGGGTGTTAGAGCCTTTTGAATGCTTTCTATGGGCGTAGGAACTGGCTCTGCATTGAACTGAGCCGTTGTGCTGTACCAAGGCCGACTGGGCCGGAAGGCAGCGCTGTTCCGCTACCTGTTGTAGTGAGAAATTGCATTGGGAGCTGGTTAGATGAGGAGACTCGTCCCATGTTGGATGCCTCTGCTGGGTCCACAAGTTGCTGCCGGGGATCGTCGCTCCCAGAAGCCCTCTACCCAGCGCCTGAGCCAATGCTCCCTATGGATAGATCGCTACTCCATGCACTCAACCAAGCCACCAAACAGGGCACTGCCCGAGGCCGTCCTTTGATAGCCTCGACCAGAGTGTCTCTCGCTGCAGCGGCCGTCTGGTGGCTAAGTGGGTGGGAGCAGAGATCCAGCTACAGGACCGCGCAAGCAAACAAACCAGCAGATGACACCCCTACAGGCAGAAATCTGCACGAAGATCGAGAAGCAGCTCCAGCCAGACAGTCCCCTGGGGAAACGGGCCCCGGGGAGACGGGCGGCGGAGCCAACTCGGCACCAGAATCAGGTAAGGTCTTCGAAGTTTGAGGGCTGTACTCCCTTTGGACCAAAGAGATTGAGTAACACTCCTGGTTAGTGTCTGAGACATCCGTGTGGTCGGACAAGATGGGAGTCACTTAGGGGGCAATGTAAAAACTGGAAAGTCGTCCTTGTTGAAGTCTGTAGCCGCATGGCGCTTCGCTCTCTGAGCCGGCAATTTCTTTTCGCCTCAAGCACGGTGGCTTCTCAAGCAGCGCTTTTCTGTTTTGGTGTCGAGTGGATGGCTTCTTGTGGACCCCGAGTCCGTGTCCTTTTCCATGTAAGAGACAGCATGTCCCGTCGACGCCATCGACTTCCAGGGACTGCCGTGGAATGCCGACAACTCAGCGGACAACTCCACGTTCTGCTCTGCGTTGCAGGAGAGGTTAAATGGGTCCACCCACACTAGGAGAACAGCGAGAAAAGACTTGCACAGCGCAGCACATGCAAAATCAAGAAGGAGGACTGCCGTGGACTGTGGACAACTCAGCGGACAACTCTGCGTTCCACTCCGTGTTGCAGGAGAGGTTAAGTGGGTCCACCCGCACTAGGAGAACAGCGAGAAAAGACTTGCACAGTGCAGCACAGGCGAACTCACGTAGGAAGACTGGCATGAACTGCGGACAACGCAGGGTAATTTATAAGACATTGTGGAAAAAAGAAGAAGAGGGAAGAAAGTGTCCCTCATTCGACGTGCACCAGAAGAGGTGTAGTGCTAAAGCTTGAGTCTCGGGTGCATGAAGGAGAAATGGGGGTGGTGAACCATGTGTCATGGCCACTTTGCATGCAGAAGGATCCCTGCATAAATTATGGACCCTCCCTGTGGATGTGACCATGCTGGGTGCTGTAGGAAGCTAGGGGATTGCCTGCTGTAGGGCGCCACCTGTCCCCCAGCGAAAAAGAAAATTTGCATTGTAGAGTGAAGTAGGAGTGAGAACAGGTAGACCAGACCAGTTGGGAAGAAGTCAAGTGCAGGGGGGTATCGCCCGTGAGCACCTGTTTTAACTATGAATTGATTATCTCCTTTTGCATGTATGTGTAGTATGTGTAGAGGCAGCCAAGGCTTCGTGAAAACTCTGTTCTATGTTCCTTGTATAGGGCCAGAAAAGGACATTTCTGGAAATAGTAAAAACCGTGAGGATACTGTTTTACATTGACTTGTGTCGCAGGTGTCTAATTTGCAATTCGCCCGGTCGTCATCTCACCAACAGTGTATGAACCGTGTGTGGTCTGTAGTCATTGAAACAAATAATGCCAATCTGACAAGTCAGAGCGTACTGACGTCAGGCCGTTTGGGCATCGCAGTCATACACATCCAAGCGGTGAGGCTTGGTTTCTAAGTGGCTGATGGTCAAACCTAATGTTGATCCTGAAGTCCACAGTTGCAGCATGATCTATATTAGGTGGTCACTCGTGTGCATCATATGCATTGAGCATGAGAAGAGGGAATTCATATAAATCCTCTCATAGCTTATGTGGCGCAGGGTTCCAGGTATGAAAAAACTCTGTATTTCCTGCACCCCGTGTGGGGGGAGACCCTAACCGATGCCACACCTGGTGTGCAAGTGTGTATGCACTGTAGACTTTGTATACAGTTATATGTATTCCTGCCTTATTACTGCATTCAAAGGATGTTGCAGGTATGTCTCACCTCATAGATCCATATGGTTATTGGGCATGAAGTGAAAGTGGAAGAATACAAATGGAGGAAATATGTATGTGCCCATCTATTTAAGAGGTGAGCATAGTTCATCAATTCCTTGGTTAATTGTATCCATGTATGGATCCAACATGCTTATTTTTCCAGAAGGCTTCTTTGCACATTGGGTCCCCCTCTCGCTGTTTCTAGTACCCACCAAAATTACGGGCCCGTTATTAGCTCCCTGGTCCCTTAGCGGCTCCCGCTAAGGACGGCTGGTTTTACCAGCCGGCCTTAGTGGGACCCGCTAAGGGACCTCGGAATGTGGCGGTAAGGGGCTAAGGGACCAGGGAGCTAATAACTTACGGGCCCGTTATTTGCTCCCTCCCCATTCCCATTGAGCCCTATGGGGGCTCGAATGGGAATGGGGAAGGGTTTTGTGAATGGGGACTTACCGGATCCTCCAAGGTTGGAATGACCCGGTAAGTCCCCATTCAGAGAACCCGGACCCAGGCACGACTTTGGAGGCAGCCATGGTGCTAATAGCACCATGGCTCCCTCCAAACTCGTAATGACCCCCCCCATTGTCTTTCTCATATTTGGCCATGAACAGGATTACCAGGTTCAATACTATGGGCCACCCTGGTGGATGTTCTGGATCCTTGTGTACTTTGAGTAGCACATAGAAATAGGGGGTCCGACCTTGTCAACTATTCAAGAAGTCAGCCTCTTTGGAAAGGTATTATTTCTTCACGAGGAAGCAGAAAAAAAAGGAGTCTGTGGATAGCTATGTGTCACAACCGCTGGGTTCTGGCGGTTATGGAAGAGGTGGAAACATGGCGGTCGTCAGACCGTGCCGCCACGTTGTGCTCACTAGCGCTGTTTTACGTTCTAGTCCTTTCCAACATGGCCGCCGCTGTGTGTACTTCTCTGTTCACGCTCGGCGGTTCGGCGCGTTGCAACTTCTGAATTCTTCTTCGTTGCTTGCGCTCCACAGTACACTCGCTTAGCGGAGTTCCGCTCCTATCCTATATTCCTTCAGTTGTCCTTCCTATCTCTTACCGGTGCTCCTTCTTGTACTCGGGCACGGTTGCTCTCCTCCCTTCTTCCCTCTTACCTTACTTGTTGTAGTTTCTCTCTCTGGCCTTCCCCCCCCCCCTGCTCTACCTTGATTGCCTCTCCATACCGTCAGTTTGCCCGGTATCCCGCATTCCAGCTGGCTTTGGATATTCCTCTCGTTCCGCACCGTCGGATACCTACACTCCAAAGGGGTTTTTGTGCCGTTAGGCTTTTCCCCTTGCCGCACTTGTCTGTCGCGGGGGGGAGTCCCCGCGAATTCATTCCCAAAGGGTCGCGGTGGCTTCCTCCCAAGGCAGGCCCTATCTACACAAGGAGAGGAGGACTTTTACTCGTCGACCTCGTGGAAGGAAGTTGGACTTCTCGTCTTCATCAGGTGAGGAGGAAGGGGAATTAAAAGACTCTCAGGGTTTGAGTGGGGTGGACCACATCACGGACAACCCTGCTGATACACCCACAGCGTCTGACATTGTTGATAGCTTGCAACGCCAGGATACAGACATGGCAACTCCCCAGCAACTTCAAGAATTGGTCGCGGCAGTACAAAACTTAAACCTGGAAGTTCAAGCACTTCAAACGGCAAATACCGCTCTCCAACAGAGAGTCACCGCCAGAGAACAGCAAGTCACTGATTTACCGCCTTTGCCTCTGGTGTCGGGAAAATTTGACGGATCTGAGAAAAAAGTCAAAGAATTCTTGGAGGCTTGTAATATTCATTTTACATTCAGACAGAACACCTTTTCCTCTGATCATGCCAAAGTGGGGTTTATGATCACTCACATGACTGGAAATGCCCTAGCTTGGGCTACCCCTCTGGTGTCCCGGTCCGACCCAGTATTACAGGACTATGTAGCATTCAAAAATCTTCTCAAGCAGGCATTTCTTCGCACTGAAAGCGCTCACCAGGCTAGTGAAGACCTGTTGGATGTACGTCAGGGTAGCTCTGACCTACTCACTTACATATCCTCCTTCAAAAGACTAGCTGCTGAAGCCGGCTGGCAAGAAGAGGCTCAATATACCATCTTCAGGAGAGGTTTGCGCGAAGAGCTAAAGGACGAGCTCGCTAGAATCCCTCGCCCTGATTCTTTCTCAGATCTCATAAAAGCAGTGGTACGAATAGACTTTCGCTTGTCTGAAAGGAGAAATGAAAAGAGAAAGAACCGTAACATCAGTTCCTACCCCGAGACTCACCCATCGACCTCCTCACCTGCCGCTCGTCCATCCACCCGGGAAGAACCTATGCAGATAGGAACAACCAGATCGCCCTTGACTGCTGAAGAAAAGAAAAGGAGAAGAGAAGGCAACCTGTGTCTATACTGTGGCGCCTCCACTCATCTCTTGAGAGACTGCCCAGATGTACCTCCCAGACGTTCGGGAAACGAACGCCCTCGGTAGTTGGTAGGACGGACTACCGAGGGGCTTTTCTCAGTTCCTATGTAACACTTTCCGTTACTTCTGCTCAACCCTCGGAGGACCAACGTCTTATGGTGTTATCCGCCCAGCTTCAGTTCAGAGGAAAGGAAATAAAGACCCTGGCCCTGCTGGATTGTGGAGCAGCCGGTAACTTCCTGGACACCCTATGGGCCGACAAGATAGGCCTTCGTAGGATAGCCAAGAAGGTAGACCAGAAGGTAGAGGGTGTAGATGGTACCCCTCTGTGCTCCGGCCTCATTACCCATACCACAGAGGAAGTACGAGTATCCATTCAACAACACACTGAAGTACTGTATTTCGACATAATCCGAGCAGCTCATTTCCCAGTCATTTTGGGGATTGGATGGCTCCGACGACACAACCCTACTATCGATTGGTCGGCTAATCTCCTAAGTTTTCATTCGGCCTTCTGCCAGGAGAAGTGTCTTCCAGGACCCTTGTTCGAAAGTGTCAAGACGGGGTGTGCCCCAGAGAGGAGCACGATCCACTGTATCCCAAACAGTTTCCAGGAGTATGCCACGGTGTTCCAAGACCAACAACCTATGGAACTTCCTCCTCACAGACCGGAGGACTGTAGGATAGACTTAGTCCCTCAGGCTCTGGTTCCGTTTTGTAGGATGTATCCCCTTTCAATGTCGGAAAAAGAAGTCCTTAGACGTTACTTAGATGACAACTTAGCCAATGGGCTTATCCGACCGTCCAGATCACCAGCAGGAGCATCTTTATTCTTCATTCCAAAGAGGGACTCCAAAGACCTAAGACCTTGTATCGATTACCGAGGGCTCAACAAACTTACCATCAAAGACCGGTACCCTATGCCCATCATCGCTGAGATCCTGGAGGCAGTCCAAGGTTTGGTAGTGTTTTCCAAACTCGACCTACGGAATGCCTACCATTTGCTCCGCATAAGAACTGGTGACGAATGGAAGACGGCTTTCCGCACGCCCTATGGACTGTTCGAATATCAAGTAATGCCGTTCGGATTGGTCAACGCTCCCTCAATCTTTCAAAGGTTTATGGACCGTATATTTTCAGATCTCTTGGGTCAAAACACCGTTGTCTATTTAGACGATATTCTGGTTTACTCCCGTCAACCCGAAGAACATACCCGTCATGTGAAGGAAGTATTACGCAGGCTGCAACATCATCATCTACTAGTCAAGCCGGAAAAGTGTGCTTTCGCTAAGTCCTCTGTCTCCTATTTGGGCTTCATCTTGTCCAGCGAGGGAATCGCCATGGATCCTAAGAAGGTCGAAGCTATACTAGACTGGCCCTCCCCTTCATCGGTTAAAGAGATCCAAAGATTTTTGGGTCTGGCCAACTTTTATCGGAAGTTTATTCCCGAATTCTCCCGACTCACCCTGCCCATCACCTCCTTACTGAAGAAAGCCTCCAGGCCATTTCAATGGTCCAGGGAAGCCGAAGAGAGTTTCATCTGCCTGAAGAAAAGGTTCTGTTCAGCCCCTATACTGAGACAGCCGGACCAACTGCTCCCCTTTATTCTTGAGACTGACGCCTCGGCGGGTGCGGTTGGCGCCGTTCTTCTACAAACAAATCAGGGTCGAGAACATCCCATCGCCTATTACTCTAAGACCCTCAACCCTAGCCAACAGAACTACTCCGTGATAGAAAAAGAACTTTTAGCCATGAAACTGGCTTGTCTTGAATGGAGGCATCTTCTCCAAGGAAGCTTACACCCGTTCCTGATACGGACTGATCACAAGAACCTACAGATCCTACGCCAACAAGAGTGCTATAACACCAGACAAGCCCGATGGGCACATTTCTTTGCACAATTCCATTTTCTCATAACATACATACCCGGAGCCCAAAACCAGGTTGCGGACGCTTTATCTCGCAAAGATGAGGCCTCTCTGGGATACGAGAAAGAACTCATGTTTCCCCATATCAAGATCATTTCCGCCGTATCGTCTTTCCTGGAAAAAGTGAGAGAAAGTTCTCTTTCCCCTGAAGAAACACTCATGCAAGTGGGGGGGACTCCGGTGGATCTGAGGGACGGTCTGGACTTCTCTCGAGGAAGGCTTATCCTTCCTTCACAGGACCTCAGAATACAAGCTCTCCAGTGGTGCCACGACTCAAGGGTAGCAGGGCATAGAGGATTACGAGGGATCCTGGAATTACTGCAGAGATCTTTTTACTGGCCCGGTATGCGAGCCGACACTCAGGCATACATCCAGACCTGTCTTATCTGTATGCAAAACAAGCATTCCACACAAAGTCCCCTTGGCCTGCTTCAACAAGACCCGATTCCTCCAGGCCCCTGGAAGCACATATCTACAGATTTCATCGTAGACCTACCTAATTCCCAGGGCTGTACCTGTATTATGGTAACTGTGGACTCCTTCTCGAAGTTGGCTCATTTTTCCCCCCTACCCAGAATACCTTCGGCCTCCCTTATGGCGGAAGTCTTCATGAGAGATATCTTCAGATTACATGGTCTCCCCAATAAGATCGTGTCTGACCGTGGGAGCCAATACACCTCAAAGTTCTGGACAGCCTTGTGCAGACTGCTGGGTATCGAAAGGGCTCTATCTTCTGGGTTTCACCCACAGACCAACGGACAGACAGAAAAGCTAAACGGTACTCTTGAGCAGTATTTGAGGTGTTTCATCAACCAACAACAGGACAACTGGGTCTCCCTCTTACCAACAGCTGAGTTTTCTTATAACAATTCAGTACACAGCGCACTGGGAATCAGCCCTTTCTTTTGTACGTATGGGTACCATCCTAAATCCATAGTACCTACCTTCTGGACTGAGACTCCCATACCATCCTTGGAAAACTCTTTGTCTAGATTAAAGGAATCCCATAACACCGCCAATCAAAGTCTTCTAAAGGCCAATACCCGTAACAAACTACAAGCGGATAAACACCGGAGACCTGTACCGGAGTGGAAAAGAGGATCTAAAGTCATGCTATCCACTAAGTTTTTACCTCGCTGGGTACGCCCTTCTAAACTATCCCCCCGATTTATTGGTCCCTTCGATGTTCTATCCAGGATCAATCCAGTGGCTTATCGCCTCAAACTGCCTAACAATCTTAGTCGCATACATCCGACCTTTCATGCCTCTCAATTACGTCCCTTCAAATCAGGGAACAGGAAACAGAATACCCCCTGTCTCCCTACTTTACCTGCTCCCACCTCTGAAGAATACGAGGTCTCCCATATCCGGGATTCACGTTATCGCAGAGGTCGCCTTGAATATCTTATTCATTGGAAGGGGTATCCTTTCTCGGAAGATACCTGGGAACCTAGGATCCATGTACATGCTCCCCTCTTGCTACGTAAGTTTCACAGATTACATCCCGGCAAGCCGGGGGGAACCCGACTTCGAGGGGGGCATATTGTCACAACCGCTGGGTTCTGGCGGTTATGGAAGAGGTGGAAACATGGCGGTCGTCAGACCGTGCCGCCACGTTGTGCTCACTAGCGCTGTTTTACGTTCTAGTCCTTTCCAACATGGCCGCCGCTGTGTGTACTTCTCTGTTCACGCTCGGCGGTTCGGCGCGTTGCAACTTCTGAATTCTTCTTCGTTGCTTGCGCTCCACAGTACACTCGCTTAGCGGAGTTCCGCTCCTATCCTATATTCCTTCAGTTGTCCTTCCTATCTCTTACCGGTGCTCCTTCTTGTACTCGGGCACGGTTGCTCTCCTCCCTTCTTCCCTCTTACCTTACTTGTTGTAGTTTCTCTCTCTGGCCTCCCCCCCCTGCTCTACCTTGATTGCCTCTCCATACCGTCAGTTTGCCCGGTATCCCGCATTCCAGCTGGCTTTGGATATTCCTCTCGTTCCGCACCGTCGGATACCTACACTCCAAAGGGGTTTTTGTGCCGTTAGGCTTTTCCCCTTGCCGCACTTGTCTGTCGCGGGGGGGTGAGTCCCCGCGAATTCATTCCCAAAGGGTCGCAGTGGCTTCCTCCCGAGGCAGGCCCTATCTACACAAGGAGAGGAGGACTTTTACTCGTCGACCTCGTGGAAGGAAGTTGGACTTCTCGTCTTCATCAGGTGAGGAGGAAGGGGAATTAAAAGACTCTCAGGGTTTGAGTGGGGTGGACCACATCACGGACAACCCTGCTGATACACCCACAGCATCTGACATTGTTGATACTATGTTGCTGCTTTGAGAAGTCAGATTGGTACTTACAAGTTTACGGGAGTTGCTGCCGAGTCTCTCAGAGATCAACTTGTGCTCCATACTGTTGACCCCCACATCCAGCAAAGGTTGTGGCAAGCAAAGGACTCTGCACTGGAGAAGGCCATTGAAATTGCTAGAACAATGGAATTAGGGAGCAAGTGCATGAAGGTGGTCCAGCATGAGTCCACTGCTCAGGAAGTGAAAATGATAGAGAATGAGGGAGACGATGTCAGGAATGACATCACTGTGGCCTTGGTCAAGAAAGGATCAGCCTCTGCACCATGGCACAAATTGAACTCATGCAATAAATTGAAGCAAGGCAAGGGCCCCCTTGGAACTGTACAAGGGTCAAGCATGCAAGGAGCTCATCCACAATGGAGATGTCACAAGTGTGGATGCACCAGATACCCGAATGGTGAGAAAGTGTGTCCTATTGCTAATGCAGAAAGTTTCAGTTCCACGTGGTTGTACACTATGGCAGAGTTTGCAGGAGTGCCAAGGGGAGGAATAAGGGGATGAACAGTGTTAAAGCTCTTGAAGATATTGGGGGACCCAGCAACTGCCTTAAAGTTTCTGATGTCGACTCTATCCACATACTCACTGTCAGCAGTACGGTAAGAGGGGGCCGTGGATGTGTATGAAGATACATTACATTCCATTGGATGTAATGGTGGATACAGGCTCACCCTACACAATATTAGATGCCAGTGTATTTGAGCACGAATTGAAAAGAGGGTTGCATGAGTTGAGACCCTCTCACACAGGGTATGGTAGGAGCCCCATAACGATTCTTGGATATACATGGGACGACCCCAGGTTCAAGGAGAGAGATGTTTTATGAAAACTGTATGTGGTGTAAAATGGATCATCAGTGGTAGGATGGAAAGAGCAGGCTGCTCTGCAGATCAAAATAAACCCTGATGAAGAAAGACCTATACTGTGTATCACGGCGCATGATTTATCATCTTGTAAAGACATTTCCCCTTTTGTTCAACGACAAGATTGGTATGCTTAAAGGATTCAAGCATTGAATTGTATTGAAGAGAGAGGCAAAGCCAGTGATACATAAGGAAAGGAACATTTCTAGCACCACAAGGGATGCTTTAGAAAAAGGAGCTAGGGAAGTTGTGTGAACATGACTTCATTGAACCTATTGAGTCGTCATAGCGGTTAGCTCTCATAGTGATTGTGCATAAGAGTGACAATTTCATAAGGATGTGTGTAGATCTCAGAGATTTAAATTCCAACATATGGGATGGTAGGTATCTACTGTCCAACATCAATGAGATGATGACCACTACGAGGCCTGCAGAGTACTTCACAACTTTATATCTATCTTCAGCCTATCACCAGGTTGTACTTGACGATGATTCGCGACACCTGACATCATTTGCCATTCCTTTAGGAGCCGTTAGATACAAAAAGGCATACCCTTTGGATTAGCCTATGCAGCTGTAGTCTTTCAGAGACTCATGCAACAACTGTTTGGTGGCCTAACAGGGTGTTCTGTAATGGTGTGCACTGAGGGTTTTTGGAACCAGCCCAAAACAAATGTGCAAACATACCCCCTGCTATAAATTCGACTCCCGTGCCACAGCCAGGAACTCACGCTAGAGAGAAAATGATTCAAGCATATAAACAGCATTTATTTAACAATAAATTGATAACCAAGCAATTTGGCATAAATGGAAAAATTCAAGTTATGGGTTATAGGTATTTAGAGTACAGTCTTACGTTCCTTTGAAATGCCAACCGCCTCAGACCCGTTCAGTTTATGGACTGGCCCCTCTCCCTCTCAGGCACTGGACAGGCCTCTTGCTCTGTATCAGGTACTCGTCATCCCACAAGTGAGACGTGACAACAGGAACTACCACAGGGGGCTCTCAAATGATGGCATTAGCACGTGCTTGGTGCAAACCCATTGGAGAGTCTTTCCCGATTAATGTGTCTTATCTTGACTTTTATCAGGTGCGTGTGACGTAAACACTTCTAGAACATTCAGAGTAACATAACATGTTTTTGGGTGAAAAGTACCATTTGGACCTGTCTAAAGCCCTTCTCCCCCACCCCCTCCCAGCTGCTAGGCCAGGAAATGATTCATTGGAATATGTATTCATCAATGTCCAAAATCAGTCTGTACACTGCCGTACCAGTTGGTATCAGCTTACCAAAGAATGTGGAGCATCGCTTGGAAAAACAGAGTGTTTCAGTAAACGCTAAACCCAGTACCCTGCTTGCCCATGTAGGCTTTGCAGAATAAAGCAATGAACCCCTAGTGAGCATTCCATGCAGGCTTGTGCATTCTGTTAGTATCTAGACGCTACACTGATAGTTTGCAAGCCCTCAGTGAACACCTCTATTAGCTATTATCCCCCATCCTGCCATTGCAAACTGTGCACTTATGCACAGTGTAGTTAGCTCAGCAGGATTTGCACCTGTGCGCACCTTAATCATTATATCACACAGGAGTTTATTATTTTGAAGACAACATTATCATAGCTTCAATGACGGGGAAAGACACTGCTGGGTGTTTTACAGGTCATTCAAGAAAAGGGGCTCACCTTGCAGATCAACAAAGGCAGGTTTAAGGTGAGTGAAGTAACATATTTGGGGCACGTTGTAAAATGTGATGGGATTAGTTTCACTGTACAGCATCATCTAGCACCTCTGTGGACAATTGTACAATAAACATGCTTTACGTACAAACATGTACTTGCTTCATAAGTGGTGGGCCTGCCTTGGGTTAAGGTGATTAGGGGCCCATCCCTACATTTGATGACCTCAAAGGGACACCAGGCTTTCCAAGACGTTGGAGGCCTCCTGTCCACACAACTCGGTTGCAGTACCTCTCTGCAAGGACCAGTCTTCTATGCACAGTGAGAAAGAGAGGTTTGTGGGTGTGATATTGGTTAAAGGCCTGTCTGTTCCTCGGCAGCATGGTACTGTTATGCAGCTGATCAGGGTAAATTGAAGGAGTACCACTTTGGAGTTCTTCAGGTTAATGTGAGTGCACTTTTGGAGGGGTAAAGCAAGAGGGGAAATAGGTGGGGAAAATAAGGTTATTTCTTTGATTTAAGGGGTTTGGTAAGGGTAGTATCGGAGTGTGTGCGTGGAGTTAGCCGACGTTACAGGGAATTAAAGGGTGAATGCTTTGAAGGAATGAGTGAACTGTTTTACATTGTAAGTCCTTTGTATATGTTTTTACTTAGTTTGTTATTTTAGATGTGTGAGGTGGTATCCCACCCAGCACGTCCATTGTGAGGTTTGTCCCGATAACCTTCAGTTTGCATGTCTGATTGGCTGGAGCCCTCACCAAGGGGTGAGAGGTGGCATCTTATGGTAAGTACACCCATAGATACCTTTTCTGAAGTACACCCATGACACCCTTCCTTTTGTATTGACAGTGCGGGCAGAACCCTTGCTTCTCTTTTCTTGGTTAGTAGAAGTAGTGAAGGGTATCTTCCTGTAGTAAGGAAATTACGGGGTTGTAGTCGAGAATACAGTACTAATGATGAAGAGAGCAGCGATGTTGCAGTGGAAAACATTGGGCTCCTTCTATGCTCGAGTGAAGGAGATATCTCAAAGTTATTGGCCGGCTTGTGTTTTTTGGATAGAGATGCAGTCTTTTATATAAAGGTGAGGAGTATAATTAAAGTGAATAGCTAAGTGAAGTGATTGCAGTGAAAGTGAGTAAGGCGAGTGATTGTGTGGGAAGACTAAGAAACTGAGAAGGGGCAAAAAGGGAAATATATGGGGGGACGTTTTGTGCCACAGGTTCAGCCTCCATGTTATTTTCTGTGAAATGATTTCGGGTAAATTGGGTTGGAGTACAAGGCACAAGGGCTCAGAGTTAGAGAAGCAGTTGTATATCTTAGAACTATGGAGGATATATGAAAAAGGTGGGAAGGCCCATAATGTTGAAGTCTCAGAGGAGGGGCCAAAAAAGAAGGGTGCAGGAATTCCTTCCGCACCACCCCTATATGGATGCTATCCTGTATCGCCCGCAGAATGGTATGCCGACCCGGAGTTTGAATCTCCATTTTCTCCAGTGGCCACTCCACTGGTTGCGGGAAAGACAGAGGTAAAGTCCTCCATCAACTACGATTCCTAGATAACTCCTTCAATGGTTTGAGAATGGAGAGCAGAAAGGGAATAACTCCCCCGACTGCTAGGTTAGCAGCGAGATTAAGGGTGGAGGAACAAGAAAGTGTGAGGCAAGTAGCTGGAAGAGTAGATGAAGGGTTCAGAATAAGGGAGAAAGGGGAGACTATTCCTTTTACCACTACGATAGAGTATAGGCTGCAAATGGTAGCAGAGACACAGAAGCATAAAACATTGGAAGCAGTGCTGAGGCTAGTGGAGAAAGAGGTAGTGCTGTTACGAAGGCAGAGAAATGAACAGCAGGAAGAAGTGAATAGACAGGCAAAGGCCGAAGAGGAAGGAATGTGGAGGCATAGACAAGTTCTTGCTAGATTATCAAAGAGGTCAATGTGGACCTGGAGAACAGAAGTATTGCTATGGGCACAGGATTCGAGCAGGGAGAACGGGAGCCGGCACCCTATGGTAGTGCTGAGTATACTTCCGTGCCTTTAGAAGTGTCAGGGGAAGTGATAACAGGAGAAGGAGACAAAGGGGAATGGGTACCGGATGTGGAGAAGGGCGAGCAGAGTGTAGAAGCCCCATCTTCCACCCCAGTAGCAGCGACAGAGTATACCATGGAATCGTATGTCACGCTGTGGTACCTGCCTGGCCGTAGTAAGTAGTAGGGAAGAGATGCAGGAAGCCCCAGTAAAAACGGGTGTAACTCAGTTTCCGTTGCTCCAGATGGGTTTTAGTTTAGCGTATTATGTCCCATGGTCACACATGGACCGGAATCATTTGATGAAGACAGTCCTTTCGCTCACTGCAGGGGCTGAGAAAAGTGGATTTATACATTAGAGAAATACACTGTCGGTGTCATGTTGGCCATAGGGGCAATGAAGAGCTTATTCATGTCTCTAATGGGTCGGAGGGGCAGGGGGGCGGTGAGATGAGCTTTGGAGGAGAGCAGGGTATCTGGGAGTTCAGATGGATATAAATGCCCATGATGGATCAGCTTTTAATAATTGCAGGGCGCAGGTATGGGGGGGTCCGGCGGATTATGTTTACCGATACGCAGGATATACATTTTTCTTTAGCTAAAATGAAGTTGGATGATGATCTTGCCACACAAATCCAGTTAATTCAAGAGATGTGGAGGGCAGGGATGGGAGAAGTGTGGGTTAAAAATGTGGCAATTATTTACCACATGCTCAAGAAGGGACTTCCCAAGGAAGTCCAGCACAATCTAGAAAAAGTGGTAGGGATGGAGCCCAAGAGTTGGCTTGATATTCAGGCACACATTGTGCATTTTTGCAAACAGAGGCAAGAGAATGAAAATGAGAGTAAAACACAAGCACAAAAGGCAGAGGCCACGCTTGTTATGAAAAAGTTATTCAAAATCGGTTTGGAAGGGGCATTGATTACCAGCTTAATGGAGGGACAATTGGGACAACAGGGACATGGTGAATCGAATATGACACACGGTTGGATGGACTGGCATGCTCCCAGTCCAAGGCTAATGAGAGGGTTTCTGAGGGATAGGAGGGATTTCACAAGGAAGTGGGTCATTTCGCAGATTCGGAAGAATGAGGCCCCTGTTTAATGGGCCAATGGGAAATAACTATGAAGAAGGGTTCTATGGGATTAAGAGCTGGTCGTGCAAAAGGATGGTATACATGCCAAAAGATTGTCGGAGCATACCACAGTATTTTGGACATAGGAGCTCAGACAATGCAATCCACAACCATGCCATATACCGCAGGTCTGTGTAATCGCAGCAGGCATGGAATGAACAGAGCCCAGCGACTGGGGATGCATAAACCTATCTGATTCAGCCGACATTGCCAGCACAGGCACCGGTACAGACATGGGAAAAAAATCCTTTACCCCAAGGAAAGGTCACCCATTACACTGCAGCAAGTGGTTTTGGAGGGAATCCTTTTCCACTACCTGGTACTAATATGTAGCAAGAGCAGGACAGCCCACAGGGATCTCTGATGTGTCCCGTCCTGTCCATTACCACCGATCTGGAAGAAGAAGTGCAGGTTTATGTGACTGAACATTTTTATTCATGGTTGATACAGAGGCTACAAAATCTTGCATCAAGGAACGTGAGTTCCCCTTGTAAGGTAAAATGATGGACACACAGGGATTCTCTAGGGCAATCCGGTCACTTTCTTATACTGAAGATTTACATTTTAAAGAAGGTACACAAAATGGATCTGCTCCTTTGTTGTTTTGCACAGATACCCCAGCAAATCTCTTCGGCAGAGATCTCCTAAGCAAGCTCCAAAAGTCGATGGCTTTCACGGAGAAAGGTATAGTATGCTCTACTCCAGGTTTGTATCCAGTAAGAGAAGCAGTGAGTTTGCATGCATACTGTAGTGCCAGCACTATAAGGGGGGTACTTGTACATTCAACTTTGTTTCTTCTTAGGGTAATGGTTTTTGTTGCGTTGGGTCCCAGGAATTAGAGATCAGACATGGTGGGTAACGACTGAGTTCCTGTTTTGGTTGTGCCACAGGAGGTAACACCAGGCAACATTGTTATGATTCTTCTAGAAGCAGTAGTGATCAAGAAGAGCAGGGTGAATCTCTTAGGCACCGATGAAGAAGACACAGAGTGGCACACAGTTCTGTGCATTGATCCAACCTTATCACTAAGGGACATGTCCAATAAGCAATTGTGTGAAGACACATAAGAGATGATTTTTGAGATTGGGGTGCCTTGCCCAGTAGCGATAGACAAAGGGAAGAACCACAGACCATATTCATCATTAGAAATACATCACCACATTAGAAGGAGGATTTGGGAAAAATGCCAGACCATTTATGGACCAGCAATCCTCGCGAGGTGGGGTTGCTAAAGAGTGTTGGAGCAATGTGGATAAAATTGAGACCTGGTGCGATATTACCATGGGTTAAGCAGTACCCCCATGGTAAGGCATAATTCAACCTCTTAGATCCTGATTCTCAGAACTTCACTGTTTATGTATCGTGGTCAGAGATTGCCCCAGGGGTACTGTGAATCTCCAAGGGTTTTCAGCAGGGATTTGTGGAATGTACATGTGTCCAGTACAGTTTTCCAGTACACGGGCGATTTGCTAGTTTGTAGCACTTCAGAAGAGCAGTGTCAAGGAGATTCAATAACGCTCCTCACCCTGCTTACAGTGAAGCGGTACAAAGTGGACAAAGAAAAATGTTAGTACTGCCAGACAGAGGTAGTATATTTGGGGAAAGTGATATCGCCTGCAGGAAGGAAGCTAATGCCAGAGGGAGCCACCGCAGTTCAGAATACCCCTCAGCCAGCCACGATGAAACAAGTGCAGCATTTTTTGGGACTCCGTAACTATTGTAGATCTTGGATCTTTCACTACTCTAGTTACGCAAGGTCCTTACTGCAGTGACTTAAGGAAGCGCAGAATGTGAAGGGTCTGATAGAATGGTCTGAAGAAATGGTGACTTGCTTCCGGGAACTCAAGGCTGTGATCAGCAATACACTGGTCTTGGCAACCATGAATGACAAGAAACCATTTTATTTGTTTTCTCACTCGAACAAGCAGGTGACGACAGTGATCCTGACCCACCAAGCATCAGTAGGCCATAAACCTGTAGCATACTATAGTGGACTCCTAGACCCAGTGATGCAGGGACAGTTCCCTTGCGAGCAGGCATTAGAGCCAGCGGCTTTTGCAATTCAAAAGTCTTCAACCATTACCATGGGTTGCCCAGTGACATTGTACGTGAAGCATGCAGTCTTTGCGATCCAAGAAAAATCCAAAGATGACCGAAAGAGTGTCGGGGTAGAACATTACTCTACCAAATGCATCTATACATCCCGCACAGTGTCACCTAGTCAATCCTGCGACATTTGTAGCTGAGCCACTGAAATCTGATGACATTATCCACGATTGTACATTATATGAAGGAGAAAAGTAAGAGAAGACAAGTGTTAAGGAGGATACTTTGGAGGGTGGAGAAGTACTTTTGTTGATGGGTCCTCGACAATCAGTCAGGACACTGGTGAGAGGCATACGGGTGCAGCCATTGTGGGACTTGTGGATGGGGAATACTAGGTCAGACTGAAGAAATGGTTGCCTTCGCATTACTCACACAAGCAGCAGGAGCTAGTGGCACTTATAGACGTGCTAGAAATAAGTAAGGGGAAGGTGGTCACTATTTATTCTGGCTCGGCATATGTACCCTGCACTGTGCATTCAGGCTTGTCATGGTGGCAGAGAAGAGAGTTTAGGGGATCTGACAGGACACCTGTCCAGCATGCTGCGTTGCTATCCAGACTAATCAAGGTGTTAACCCTGTCCAGAGGTAGGCATCGTAAAATGTGCTGAGCACACTAATCGTACTAACTCAATAGCACTTGGAAATTATGCCACAGACAGGGCGGCAAAAGAAGCTGCATTTGTTTCATTTACAGATTTCCCAAAACATTGAAACTGTGTCCCAGCAGGTACAGTTGCCAGCTCCCTATACTGTAGTCCTGTTGCTTCAAATACTAGAAATGCAAGGAACATCACCTAAAGAGGAACAGGGGCTTTGGGCAGAAAGAGGATGTGTCCTCTCGCCACGGATTTACAGTGGGGACAAGAGCTGACAGGGAAGGTAGTAATGTCTGTAGAACTGCTTCTTGTGGCTCTAGAGCATCTACATTACCCGTCGCACCCTTTTCAATTATCAATTGCAGCTGAGCTTCAGGTGGAATGGTTTATACTAGCCTCCAGGAACAGGTAAGTAGTTTTGTAGGAAACTGTATAGTTTGTAGGGAATTCAATCCTCGCAATGCATGAGGTCAGTAAGGGGAGTTTTGCTGAGGCGCTATGGGACACTTTGGGAACTCCATAAAGACTTTGTTGATCTGCTTGTGTGATTTAACAATGATCAGTACCTTATAGTCCTAGTTTGGCCCTTCTCCCGCTGACTAGAGGTTGGTCCCTGCTTATGATATATGATATGATATTTTATTTGTATTGCGCTCGTACACAAGTGTTTCAGAGCGCGTATACCCTGATGCTATGTCTGCTGAAAATTGTCTGGTGAGGGAGGTATTTCCACAGTGGGGAATTTGTAAGGGCTTGAAGTCAACAAAGGAACCCACTTTTTTAATGCCATGTTCTCAGAAATCACTTTTCGATCTTGGGATTCATGCACAGGTTGTGTTCAGTGTACCACCTGCAGGCCAACAGGATCGTGGAATGGTTAAAGGGGGTTCTTATGGTCTGGGTGGCTAAGGTGTGCAGGGATTTAAGTAAACCATGGTTGTATTGTCTTCCTTTGGTGTTGTTTTATTTGAGGAATCAGCCAGGGAAAGAGCACCGCCTTCACCCTCACGAGATCATGACAAGCATAGATTACACACACCACTCTGACCTGAACGCACAGCATCAGATGCACATAAGACCGCAGAGGTCCTGAGTGAGGAGTTTAGGGAGTAAATTACATCTATAACCAAATGTGTCAAAATTATAGCTTCACAGGTTGTGTCTTCTCACCAACAGCCTACAGGAGGAAGCAGCAAAGAATCCAACAATCTGCACATGCAACTATTGCTCCCTGGAGACTGGATTTATAGCTGAACCTTTGTGCGATGCTGGAATGAGCTGTATTTCCATGGGCCGCACTGTGTGTTTTTTGCAATTCCGACTCCTGTAAAGGTGAAGGGCAACAACAGCTGGGTACACATTAGCGATGTACGAAGGGATACCGATACCCATCCACCGGGACAGGAGCAGGCTCAAAGTTAAGTATGCCCCAAGGATTTGCAGTTCATTCCAGTGGAAAAGGGGGGTGAAGATAAAAAAATAGGAATTTAAATTTTTACGAGAAGAAGAAAACTTTGGCTTTATGATACAGGCCGTCTGTACACCTCAGACTTCTCACTCTCCACTTAAACTCAGGACATCCTGTTTTCACTTTCCTCTTCCTCTCCCTCTACCTCTGTCAGATCCCCTCTGGCTGCCTCTTCCTCTCCACCTCCTTTCTCCTTCTTTTCTCCAACAACACCTGAGGATATTTCTAGACAAGTCCAATTCAAAGTGTCGTCCAAACATGTGCTTCCCTTGTCCTCCAGAACCATCAATGACTACATTGACACCCTCACCCCAGCGTTGGTCAATTTCTGCAATCACTCTTTCACCACTGTATCCTTCCCCTCTCTCTTGAAGCACTCCCTTGTGCCCCCCCTTCTTAAAAAGCCTTTTGCCGATCCTACCTGTCCGGCAAACTATCACCTGATCTCTATTACTCCTTTCCTCGGCAAACTCTTGGAAAGGCTGGGCATCTCCAAGCTTACTCTCCACACTGAATCTGTTGGCTATCTCCATGACCATCAGTCTAGCTTCAGAACGGCCAGAGGCCCTTAAACTGCTCTCTTAAACACCTATGAAGATCTGCTCACTAGTCTCGGCTCCAGCCTTCAATCTGTTCTAATCCTCCTTGATCTTTCCTCTACCTTCGACATGGTCAATCACGCCCTCCTGATCAAGCCACTCCATAAGAACCTGGCCATCACGGATCAGGTCCTGCAGAGGTTGACCTTCCTCCTGGATCAACCCTCCCAGGTCCAACTTGGGCCCTTTCTCTCCACCACCTCTTGCTCCACATGTGGTATTCCTTGCAGTTCTATCCTCTCACCCTGGCTCTACTTGGCCCCTTTGGCCCAGCTGATCTGTACTTTTTGCTCTAACTTTCAGTGTTATGCGAATGACACTGAGTTCTCTTTCAGACTCCACTCAGCCTCTTCCTCTCGCTCATTCCTGACTGTCTATCTGCGATTCAGGAATGGTGTGCCTCCAATGATCTCTGCCTTAATGGCAGTAAAACTGAGATCCTTCTTATTGTGGCCCCTGCTCCCACTTTCCATCTCTCACTCTGGCCGACCTCCTTGGGCCCACTTCCTTTGCCTTCCTGTGAGGCTAACAACCTTGGTGTCATCTTCGACTCCACTCTCTCCTTCTCTCCTCACATCACAGAGCTTGCCAAGAAGGCCCACTACCAGCTGCACCTCCTCCGAGGTATTCTTCCTTTTCTCACTTTCCCCCGACGGTCACTGTCTCCAGAGCCCTGGTTCTCTCAAGGCTGGACTACTGCACCAGCCTCTTTCTCAATTTACCTTCCTCTACTATCCGCCCTTTGCAACTAATCCAGAACAGGACTGCGAGACTTGTCATTGGCCTCAAGCGCAAGACCATATCTCTCCAGCCCCGAGAGCTCTCCACTGGCTTCCAGTGGCTGCAAGGATCAAGTTCAAGACCCTCTGCATCCTCCACAAGGCTTTCGGGGACGTGGCCCGCACTACATCCAACTTTCTTTTCCAAAATACATTCCTTCTCGAGCCCTTCACTCAGCTACCTGCAACTCTCTGAGGGTCAGACGCTTCTACATGCAGAGTGGGGGGTAGATCTCTCCTTTCCAGCTGCCTCCCTTTGGAATGGCCTCCCTGCCCCTCTCAAACGTGAGCCCGATAGATATAGATATATATATATATATATATATATAGTTCAGCCCCCGGCCTCCTTGCAAGTACCCAGAGTCGTGCTGCCCTGATTGCACTTCCCCACCACCTCACTCTCCCTGGCACTCTCTGTGCTTTAAGGCAGATGGTACAGTGCTTATTGCCACAAAATGGGGGCCTGCCGCCAGCGCAGCCGCGGGGCAGGGTTTATCATACCTTCCAATAACTTACCCTCTGGGAACATTGGAGTTGTGGTTCCCCGACAAACCATGTGCCAGGACGCAGGTCTTATTATTGCCACCAACTAACTCTTGCTATTAGCGCAGGGGACCGCCCTCCTCTCAACTCCAACCTACTTAACCTACCTACGGTTCAAAGTGCCTTTCAAAATTAACTATGCACTGACCTTGCCGTGCAAAAATACACTTTGCACAGTTCCATGGATCGGGGTTTGTGTCGGCAGTGCGGAGTCACTTTGAACTGTGCACAATATTCAATGAATCGTGCCCATAGTCTCTGCTTTGGTGGTCTAATGCAGATTTAGCCGCCTGTCTTGTGTTCATGTAGGTCGGCTTCTTTTCTCTGTGGATGAGGCGGCCGCAGTTCCAGCTCTTGTATTTGCGTCGCTGTTTTACCCTCCGATGCTCAAGGATTTCCCTCTTCCACCTCTGCTGTGTCAAATTCAAATGGTTATCAGAATACACTGCAGAACGTGTCTGTTGCCAGCAATGCAACGGGCAATCGGCACCCCTGAAGCATCTACTCCTAATCGGAGTTATATGGTCCACATTTATTCATTGACAAACTTATGTGGGTTATGTTTTTGCATATGTGCCATGATAGAAAGGCAATCTTCTTTGTGCGTCGGCAATATTGTGCGATAATAAATGAAAGTTTCGGGCCCGATTCATGGAATTATTTGCACGAAAAATCGGGACTTTGCATGCCAACCTGCATGCAAAACCCTGTTAGTCGATTCATGGAATCGTCTGCGCAGCACTTTTTTTGGTATTTTGCGTGGACTTCGTGCAGGCTCGATGCGTCACTTCAAGAGGCTGAGTGCCTTGCGCAAGACACCACGCAGAGGTCAGGGTTGGGGGTGGAACACGGAAAATGAGGAAGAACAAGGCAAAAAGTGGGAGTTACGAGGGAAGTCCATCGCACGCCCACTATTGCATGGGACGTTACGTATTTGTGGATCCGAGCATGCAACCTCCCGGTGGAGACATTACCATACAAAGCCCTCCTACTATCTGCCACCCATCCTTCTGACTTTTTGGGTTTCAAGCAGGAGGTGTCAGAAAAGTTACCACAGGGATAACTGGCTTGTGGTGGCCAAGCATTCATAGCGACGTTGCTTTTTGATCCTTCGATGTCGGCTCCTCCTATCATTGTGAAGCAGAATTCACCAAGCGTTGGATTGTTCACCCACTAATAGGGAACATGAGCTGGGATTAGACCGTCGTAAGACAGGTTAGTTTTAACCTACTGATGTTGAGTTTTTGCAATAGTAATCCTGCTCAGTACGACAGGAACCGCAGGTGTATGTGCTTGGCTGAGGAACAATGGGGCGAAGCTACCATCTGTGGGATTATGACTGAACGCCTCTAAGTTAGAATCCCCCCCTAAACCGTAACGATACCACAGCGCTGTGGAGCCTCAGTTGACCTAGGATAGCCGGCCTCTGGGCCGGTGCATAGACCCGCTCGCCTCGGGATTTGAGTGTGGAAAGAAGGGGGCCACCTCTCTCGCCCGTAGTGCACCGCATGTTCGCGGGAACCTGGTGCTAAATCATTCGTAGACGACCTGATTCTGGGTCAGGGTTTCGCTGCAATCTATTGAAAGTCAACCTCTAAGCCAAGCTTTTGTGGCAAGGCCCTCCGAGGGTCTCCATACCGGGAACTTGCACCCACCCTTTTCCGATCTCCTCCCCTTACTTTCTTCTATGCACTTACTCTATCAGAATTGTCCCTGGACCTAGAATGATAGCAACCTCGTCTGTCGCTCCCCCATCCCCTTACTGTTCCCCCCTCCCTCCAGCACTATCTGAAACGTTGTCAGGCCTAGTGCGATAGTCGCTTGTTTTGTTCCTCCCCTCCCTTTCTGCACCCCTCTCCCTCATCTTTTTATTTTCGTCAGGCCTAGTACGGTAGTCACCTGTCTGTTTCCATTTCCTTCCCCCTCCCCCACCCTCCCTTCCTTATCTATGTCTTAGCACTTACACTGAAATGTCATCAGGCCGAGTACGATAGTTAATTTCACATCCTTACTGTTCATGGCCTGTAAGAATGTCGTCATATTTTCCCTTGTTCCCTCCCTTGCCTTGAAGCGTTTTAAAACACATTGTGTATAGGCACTATATAAATAAACCATTATATCACCCGAAGGCAGGCGCACAGAAACTTGCGCATTGGACTCATTGCGCAGGAGTAAGATCGGGTGTCGGATTTAGGGGTGCATGTACGCTGCTGTGGTTCCGATCTGACTTGGGGGTGAGCGCATGCAGTGCAGGAGCAGTTTACCAGGGTTTGGATGCAGATTTTCTGAGTTTTACCTGAATTACGATAAATCGTATGCATGTTGTTGGGTTGCCGGTAACAGTTACAGGGGACCCTGCAGGCCTGCTTGCGGGTAACCTCACACACTGTTTGAAGTGTGCTTGTATTCGTGCCCGGGGGCGGATGTAAAGGTAGCTGTTCTGGCTTTGTGTGGGGGCGTGTCAGGGGCTTTTAGGCCACAACTTGCGTATACAGTTACTTTGCGCAGACAATTTCATGAATACGTGGAGCGTGCATTTTTCATTCTGCGTGTAGGCTTGCGCAGTTCCGTTCTCAGCGCCTGGCCTTTTGTGTGCTAAATGCGCACTTTTCCATGAATTGAGCCCTACATCTGTAGTTGAACGGATGAAGCGGGTGAAACGGATGGAACGGATGGAGTGGATGAAGTGAATAAAATTGATGGGACAAAATAGGTATATAGAAAGGAAGTGGATGGAGTGAATGACATGGGTGGAGCAAATGATATGGATGCAGCGGATGGAGTGGATGGAGCGGATGGAGAGGATGGGCCGGATAGAGCGGATATAACGGATAGAGCGGATAGAGCAGATAGAGCGGATAGAGCGGATAGAGCGGATGAGGTGGATGGAACGGATGAAGCGCCTGGAACGGATGAAGTGCCTGGAACGGATGGAGCGCCTGGAACGGATGGAGCGCCTGGAACTGATGGAGCGGATGAAGTAGATGGAGGGGATGAAGTGGATGGAGGAGCGGAAGAGGTGGATGGAGCGAAAGAAGTGGATAGAACGGAAGAATTAAATGAATGGAAACAGAATGAAGTAAACAAACCGGGTGCTATAGTTGTAATTGGAAGAGTGCCTAAAAGTGTCACTGTGTTAGAGTTGAATCTTGAAAGTGTGCCCTAATAGCGTCACTGTACTAAAGTTGAACTTAGAAAATGTGCCTAGTAGTGTCTCTGTGTTAATGTTGAATCTACAAAGCGTACCCCATTGGCATCACTGGTATAAAGTTGAACTTGGAAAGTGTGCCCTAATAGCATCACTGTTTAAAGTTGAACTTAGAAAGTGTGCCTAAGGGCGTTGCTATGTTTATAATTTAACTTTGAAAGCGTGCCCTAATAACGTCTCTGTGCTAAAGTTGAACCTAGAAAATGTGCCTAATAGCATCACAAATCCATAACTGAACTTAGAAAGCGTGCCCTAATGGCATCACTGTGCTATATTCCCAACAGCATTGCGTATCCCCAATAACGTCACTGTGCTAAAGTTAAACTTTGAATATGCCCCAATAGCGTTGCTGTATTAGAGTCAGATTAGGATGGTATCCCCAACATCATTAAATGTGTCCTAATTAGCGTCACTGACACATTCGGTAAAGCTGTTCTTATACTAACATGACCCATCAAACTACCCATCATCCTAATAAAAGACAGCTAGCTAGCACATACCAGCTAGCTAAGGTGTGTCCTCAGGCCTAATGCAGCCAGAACTCAGTCTGGATGTCCACCCAACAGACTGGACTGAACACATTCAACTGATCTCCTCAGCACCACACCTACCGCTAAGAAGCAGCTATCCTGCAACAACCACACCAGCTGCACACATACCTGGGGGGGGGGGGGGGGGGGGGGTGTGTGTGTGTGTGTGTGTGTGTGTGTGTGTGTGTGTGTGTGTGTGTGTGTGTGTGTGTGTGTGTGTGTGTGTGTGTGTGTGTGTGTGTGTGTGTGTGTGTGTGTGTGTGTGTGTGTGTGTGTGTGTGTGTGTGTGTGTGTGTGTGTGTGTGTGTGTGTGTGTGTGTGTGTGTGTGTGTGTGTGTGTGTGTGTGTGTGTGTGTGTGTGTGTGTGTGTGTGTGTGTGTGTGTGTGTGTGTGTGTGTGTGTGTGTGTGTGTGTGTGTGTGTGTGTGTGTGTGTGTGTGTGTGTGTGTGTGTGTGTGTGTGTGTGTGTGTGTGTGTGTGTGTGTGTGTGTGTGTGTGTGTGTGTGTGTGTGTGTGTGTGTGTGTGTGTGTGTGTGTGTGTGTGTGTGTGTGTGTGTGTGTGTGTGTGTGTGTGTGTGTGTGTGTGTGTTTTTTCTCTCTCTCTCTCCTTGAACTACGTTTCCCGAGGGCTTTGAGATCATACCAATGATACATAAGACGCTATACAAATGAAAAATAACATAACAAATGGAAACTGCAGCGGCATGCTTCGCTTCCCTGACTTGCCTGAAAGTACAGCTGCCCTTCTGGAAATTTTTTGGACTCAAGGACCGTACGCCTACAGGCAGTTGCCTACAGCCTGGCGCGGTGTGTGTAGTTTCACCACGTTACATGTGCCTGTCCTTGTCATTCCCGAGGATCATTTGATCCTTTCCCACCCAATGCTCAAAGCCACATGGGTGCCCCCTTTACACCCTGTGCCCCTTGCATCCCCTTTATCATCACACATGGACATATCAATGACTCTGTCTGATCACGGAAAGGATTGACGATTTTTATTTATTTTTATTTTGTTTGGCTGAACATATTTCAACCTTTAAAAAAAAATACTTTTTATAACATTATCAAACATTTCATATACAATTAAAACCTATGTTACAACATTTCATATATTTCATTTACTGCTAGGTTAACAAATATAAAATGTTTCATCATAATTGAATAGTTTTAAAACAGCTAAATAAATGAAGAAGACAAAAAGAGAAAACTCTACAAATAAGTTATCAATCACAATGAAAAGCCATTTACACTAAAAGACAACAGGTTTGGGCTCAGTGCTATTGCTAAAATAATATCATACCATATATTTTGAAATGTTATAAAATATGATAATTCCTAATAGAGCCGCTATTCTCAGAGAGTTAAAAATCTTCTGCCAAATCTCAGACGCAGTTAATGGACAATATGAATTAAGTAATGACTTAAAAAAGAACTTACATTTCGACAGTAAGGCAGGATAATCGACAACAATGTGTTGCAGGGTTCTCTCGCATTTCTGTTATTACAAATACGACAGAAATTCATATCCTTGCCAATAATACCTCTCCTTGCCAATATGTCATTCGTCGGCCAGAGGTTTAATCTAAACCTCAAATATTGATTTCTGACATAGTAGGAGGGACTCTTGGTTAGGTAATCCGCCATACTGTGAAATTTCTTGTGTTCAAACGAGAAAGGATAAAAATGTGCATGAGTATTACACTTATCCCTCGTACAAATCCAGTCATGTTGATACAATTTGAGTTTAGCTCTTACTGGATTTGTAATTAAGAGCTTAATAGATACACTAGCATCAACCAGGCCATTTAGTATGTAATCTCGGTATTTTTTCAGGAACTCATGTAATGATGAGAGTAAATAGCGAGAACACTTAAAATATTGTTGGTATTATTTCCTAGTAGGTATTTACTTAGCAAACAGCACATTTTCCGTAAGACCTGCACATACAATGATAGTATTCCCAGTTCAAACCGTAATATAGCAGTCGTGGTACATTTGGGCAGGTTTAATACTTTCTTCCAAAAGTGGGCCTCCAATTTATCCCAAAATTGTTGTTTTCGTAGGGCCTTTGTTTCTGCACAATAGGTGATAATGGCAACTGCTTTTTGCTGGTAAAATGTCATAATGTGATTACAGGTGAATTTGCCATATTTGTAAAGCAGAATTTTGGCTTTGCGATGTAAGATTCGATAGTTTCAAATCTAGACTAAGTAAATATGTTTTATCAATTGGCTGATTGTTAATGGATATTCCAAAATATTTATATTAGGGAACCACTAGAAGTTTGCAATCCTGCAATTTCCAAGTGAAATTGATTTGCGTTTGATGACTTTCCCACTTTCCAGTATGTGTGTTTTTTCAAGGTTAATCATAAGATTGTTAATTAGGGCGTAATTATCTAGTTTGTCCAACAGATTCTGTAAACCTTTTGGAGTTTGTGAGAACAGCACAAGATCATCCGCATAGAGTAGCCATGCAATGGACTGAGAGCCCAGCTTGGGTGCATCTGCAGTTGTTTCCAAGAATTGACCACCCATATCCAATATAAATACATTGAATAGGGTAGAACCCTGCTTGAACCCTCGCTTGGTGTTAAATGATGATGATAGAAGATCTTCAACAGTGAGTCTTACTTGCATAGTGGTGTTCGTATGCAATAACTCAATCAACTTTCGGAGTGAGACGGGACAATCATAATGCTTTAGTTTCTCTAAAAGCAGTTGCCAATCTATGGAATCAAACACCACCTGGAAGTACACAAATTCCATGTATAATGGCTACTTCCGTGTGACGTAAAGAGATTTGAGCATGTTTAATACAATGATGTTTATTGAAGTGCCCATACCAGAGACGAACACGGTTTGAAAGAGATCTCTTTTATTTGCTAGCGACGACCAGGCAGTAAGATCTCTAAGCATAATTTGACTGAAGATCTTGCCCGGGGAATTTAACAAGGCATCTAACAAGGCGATCGGCCTATAACTGGCCGAATCCTGTCGATCACCCTTTTTGTATATTGCAAGGATGATAGAGTACCGCCATGATTTTGGAATCTTTTGCTTATGAATAATGCCAGAAAACATGTTATATCAAATCGTGCCCCAGATCTCTGGATGTTGTTTTAAAGTGTGATTGGAAAGCCCATCAGGTCCAGGAGCCCTCAGGCGACTTGCTTTATTTATATAGAAGAGAATATCTTCTCTATCAAATTCAAGATGAAAATGGTGGACTACCAGACCAGGCACTATACTCTGAGCACTTTTTGGTGGAGCATATTGTTGTGAGAAATAGGAAATCCAATTATTTTCAGTAACCCCATTAATTTGGGTTGCCAATTGTGATACATTTGTTGTTTGATTCAACGCAGTCCATATTTGGCCAATGTTTTTAGTTTGTATCAGTCTTAACATGCATTCCCCATAATTTTGGTATAACCAAGATTGATGTGCTTGCAGCCAATTTCTGTACCTAGTTTTGAATGTTCATAAAGTAGAAACTCTAAGCTTCAGAGGTAAGGATTGTCTGTCTTTTGTGCTGTTGAAATAGTGTTTTTTTCTTTCCTTTATGTCTTGATTATAGATGTGTAGTGTTGTATGATTTCTTTTGTGATTTTTTTTGACAAAGCAACTCTCAGTACGAAAGAGTTGCATTTGTTCATAGTAAGCCACATCTTTGGCTGGCGCATCATCTAGCAATTCTTGATATTCAATTGACACAAGGTCACTAAAGTGCAACGGAGACTTCTTCAACCATCTTATTCTATTTAGACTATGGCTGTTGATCCAATTAATTGATCACGTAGGTTATGTTTTCTTTGTCCACTCGCTATCCATTCGCATTCAAGCATTTGATGGCCACTTTTCACAGTAGGTACAATGCAAAATTGTGAGACTAGTGAGAATAAGTTTGAATCCACATAAATATAATCAATTGTTGCGCTAGTGGTGTCTCTCTGCCATGTTTTTTTAGGCAGCATATGATTAAGATAGGGACAATTTAGACGGACCAAATTCCGTACTTTAGTGCAATCTTTCCACAAGATCAGTGTTTTTTTGGCCTTGGTTGAACTTGCATCAAAAAGATGCAAATTTAGGTCCCTTATTATAATGGTATACAATATATCAGGAGTTAAAGAAATCATATCCTTGGTTCATCTTGAAAGAAACGGGTATCAGAAATTCCCACCGGGTTCCAGTAGATGTTCAAAAGTGCATGCATGCGAGTCTGTATAGTCAATTTAGTAACTGCATATATGCATTTGGGCATGTCCATGGTTCCGATTCAATATCAGCACTCATTTTTGTGGCAGTAACAAGTCCTGACATGGATCTGCCCTTTTCAGCTTGTTTAGCTGGAAGTAAATGGATGTCATAATTGTTCCAGGAGGGAACAATAGATAACCACGTTTCTTGGAAAACAATCACATCAAAGTTTTCAAGACCGATTTGTCTGTTGTTAATTAAATGGTTGAAACCTTGTGTATTCCAGCTGGCAAAGGACACTCTTTTTGGCTCATGTTTCACATATAGTTACATTACTTTATTGGTGTATTTGCAACTGAACTGAGTCAAAGTTTGTCCAGATTGGGCATTATGAGACATGAGAATGGTGAGGTCTATCATGGGCTCCCCTCGGTTTGGAGTGGGCCGTCGAATAGTAGCCTCAGATGAACTAGCAACCGATAATTCAAAGCCCATGTCAAAAAGTTGGGGTTTGGCCAGCAAAATTGTGTTCAAGACTACACAAGATTTCCTCCAAACACGAGCCATAGCCAAATCTCTTTCATTGGTGAACTCCACTTGCTCAATGTCGCCAGAGGTAATATCTTCCAATGCTGGTATTTTGGAGAAAATTGCCATAATACTTCTGTTCATATATTTTGGAAATGGCATAGGACTGCAACTGATATAAAGAGAGTGCAATGCGAACTTTTCATTATATATCCGAGATTGCTGTTTTGTGGTAGGTTTACGATCTTGAGAATTAGTTGCCAATGGGATTCTTATACCACAGTTTGATTCTGAACTTTCTGTCGGTAGGCTCTGCACATGGAGAGAGAGATCAGATCCATGTGGTTTACTAGGCTTAGTATTCGTGGATTGTGCAGTCACAAGATGATCCAATAATTGCCTAATATCAGCATTACCATTGCGGTTTTCACCGTTAAGGCACTACAGGAGGACCCTCGGAGCGGGCAGGAGCCCCTCCCTGATGCCGGCCACCATGCAGCTAGCGCACCAACATGAGGATCTCCAGAGGTGAGCACAATACGATGCTCACGCTCATGCCACAATCTACCCTCCCTCTCTGATCTCCCCTGGAGCTGCTGCACCTGTGCCATTTCAGGCACCCTGCACCTCGCCTAGACTGCAGGCCCACAGCTGTCTCCACCGACAAAGTCCCGACGATTGCACGCCGCCTAAAATGGCTGCTACGTGCTGTTGTTGATCGGTTGCCTAGCAACAAGCAACCTTATTTCAGCAACGTACATCTGCTGGCAGGTGGAAGCCAGCACCTTCCTGAGAAGCGCCGCATGAAAAGCGCCTGTTTTGCCCCTGTCCTGCCACTACAGGAGGACCCTCGGAGCGGGCAGGAGCCCCTCCCTGATGCCGGCCACCACGCAGCTAGCGCACCAACATGAGGATCTCCAGAGATGAGCACAATACGATGCTCACGCTCATGCCATGATCTACCCTCCCTCTCTGATCTCCCCTGGAGCTGCTGCACCTGTGCCATTTCAGGCACCCTGCACCTCGCCTAGACTGCAGGTCCACAGCTGTCTCCACCGACGAAGTCCCGACGATTGCACGCCACCTAAAATGGCCGCTCCGTGCTGTTGTTGATCGGTTGCCTAGCAACAAGCAACCTTATTTCAGCAATGAACATCCGCCGGCAGGCGTAAACCGGCGCCTTCCTGAGAAGCGGTGCATGAAAAGCGCCTGTTTTGCCCCTGTTTGCGCATTGTGGCGCCCGTGGGGCCAGCCCCCTTTGCAAGTCTACATCCAAATTCCTGCACCGCTGTGCATATTTGACCCGGACCTTTGCTAGGAATGCAACCTGATTGGACATTCATATAGCGCTACGGACCTCAGGTATCTAAGCATTGCTCAGCCTGCATGCGTATACAAATCTTATATTGACAATATATCGTGTGCCCATATTGCTATGCCTAATCGTATGTAAAACCGTATGGGCAACAAACCCGCCCACCCAATAGATCATACGGATCATATGGATCTATCCTTTGGCTCGCATAGTCAGCTAAGTTGTACTCTGCTAACATGCATATCCATACTATCGACTTCTTCTTGCATTAGTGAACTTGCAACTGCGCATACTTAACAGATGCCTACCAATGTTTAGCTTCTACCCGCAAGCCTCAACAAATATGCATTTAAGCTGAACACAAATGTCCATGAACTACCAACCTATGCCTAGCTATTTTTGCCTGCCTTAGCAAAATTGTACTTAGGTCACTTGCTATAGCAAAGCTGCATTTTAGATTGCTTGCATCTGCCCACTAGCTACCAGCTTACCTATGCTCACCTACTATTGCCTTAGCAAACTCGCATTTAGGTTCGCTCAAGCAAAGATGCATCTAGGTTGACTATACCTATCCACTTCTAGCATACATTATGCTTTGTAACCAGTCTCTAGCATATGTCGTGTTTTGCATTTAAGTGATTTTTTGCTGCTAAACTGCTCCTACTTGCTGATATCTCTAGTATACACTGTGCCTGCACTTAGGTGACTTTATTATACATTGTGTTTCATACTTAGGTGCTTCTAGTATACATTGTGTTCTGTATTTAGGTGAATCCTACTGCTAAATTACTCCACCTATCCATATCGTGCCTTTAGTTCACACTGCACTCCTTGAACTTAGATTAACCTGGTCACCAACGGTTCCCGCCTACTGCCCAGTATGGTTTTCTAGATAGCCCACTCTAATACAACTATGTATCTGCCAGCTATTTACACAGTCCTACTGAGGACTATCCTACACTTGCTCATCATGCTAGATATTAACCTACCTCACACTCTGTCTCCCTTGATGTCGCCTACACGCCTGAACTGCTATACCCTTGGCCTATATTTACATCCCAGTTACGGATCCCCCGAGACAATCTCCTTGGCATCACTACCATGTGCTACACTCAGCAGAAACCTCAGACTTCGTGCCAGACTAACTAAACTGCACGAACCTCTCCGTAGGTCTCTCCCCCCTACCAACATCAAAACTATCAGCAGACTAGCAAACCGAGCCATACTAGGCTACCTTTGCAACCTCCCACACCTAATTCCAAGGCCTGCCCAATTCATAATAACAAACCCAAGCCATCCAACACATCTATCACTCAATCTAGCCAAGCTACAGACATCACTAAGACCCCTCCCATCGCAGGAGCACTCCTTAATGTGAGATCACTCGTCGCCCATGCCCTTGACATAGCCGACCTAATTACTGAAGGTAATCATGATTTTCTCGCGATTACTGAGACCTGGCTACATAATGCCGCAGGACCCTCGCTTATGTTAGCCATCCCTGATGGTTACACGATAGTCAGACAAGACTGAGAAGGTGCAAGAGGTGGTGGTATCGCCATAATCGCTAAAACGAGCCTCGCCAGAGTAGTCCCCACCCAATCGCTTCAATCTTGTGAAACCTTATCTGCTGAATTCCAGATAAATAATAATCAATCACTCACTCACTATTCACCTACTATACAGACCTCCAGGCCCGTTAGTTACATTTGAAGAGGATCTCCATAACCTACTTACCAACAATCTCAAACCTTGCTCTCAACTAATCCTTCTTGGGGAATTTAATTTAGGTTTCCATGACAGCACAGGTACCAATGCCTTAGTGACAGCCAACATGATTCACGCAGTAGGCCTAACTAAAAAAGTTGACAAGCCCACACACCTGATGGGGAGAACGTTAGATTGGATAGTAGACTGCAACTGCTCAGTCACTATTTCTTACATAATGCCCTTACCCTGGACAGACCACTCATTGGTGTCCTTTAACTTATCCACTGCCAGACCCAACACCATGGCCCCTCTACTAGCGACTCCTTGCTTAACCAGAAATAAAAAATGCATTACTGCAGAGAAAGTCATCCCAGCTATATTACCCACCCTCAACGTACTATCAGAAAATCTAGATCCTAGAACCTTAGTGCAAGAATTCAATAATATTATGCTCTCTACTCTAGATAAACTGGCACCTCTTAAACTTAGATCAAGCAAACCCAAAGCTCATCTAAACAAATGGTTTACACCACAGCTAAGAGACCTACGTATCCTGAAAAGAAAAAGCGAAACCACTTGGAGGCTCTGCCCTTCAGTTGACAACAAAGCCAAATTAACCTCTCTCTCCTCGTTATACAAAAAAGAAGTTTGCCAGACAAAACGCAACTCGTATGACGATCGTATAGCCAAATCTAATTCTAGCATGAGAGAGCTCTTTTCCGTCCTAAAGGAACTCGAGTCCCCTATCACCACACAGGATACCTGCACCAAGGATAAATCCTGGTGCACAGATATCCAACTAGCCGTAGCAAATAAAATTATCACACTCCAAAATAAAATTTAGCAAAAAAAAGAATCGCTTAAAATTCAGGACTTGCCTAAAATGCCTCACACCAATAATTTATTGGTGCATGGCAATTCCTTCCACTTCTCCAAAATGACTACCTTGGAAGTAGAAAAATGTATCCTTTCACTTAAACCTTCCAATTGTAAAGGTGACATCTGCCCAGCGCAACTAATAAAGGACGCTGCCAGAGAACTATCTCCCTTTATCACCAAATTGATTAACTCCTCCTTTGCCTCAGGCACCATCCCGGCCAACCTTAAACAGTCCTGGGTGCTCCCCCTCCTTAAAAAGCAGACCTTAGACCCCCTCATCCCTACTAATTACCGCCCCATCACTACAGTACCGTTTCCTCTCAAGATACTTGACAAAGCTGCATATAACCAAATTCAAAAACATCTTCAACTACATAACCTTTTAGGAGTGAGACAATCAGGCTTCCGTCCGTTACATGGAACAGAAACTGCCCTAATTGATTTGAAATCCCAAATCGATGAGCTGAGGAACAAAGGTAGGACAGTACTCCTGCTACTCCTGGGCCTCTCAGCCGCCTTCTATTTAGTGGATCATAAAGTCCTTTGTAGTCATCTGGATTCTGCCGCCCACTTTTCCCGGAATTGAGTCATTCTTGAGTGAAAGAACCATGAGAGTCTTCTCTCCCTCAGCAGCGGCAGATCCCACCCCTATCTCATGTGTTGTCCCCCAGGGCTCTTGTGTCTCCCCAACTCTATACAACATCTTCACCAAGCCCCTGTTTGATGATCTGGACCATCTCGGTATCACCTACACTAACTATGCAGATGATACACAGATCCTCCTCCCGCTTTCTGGGGATCATGAAAAGAACACAGAATTGGTGAACAAAGTATATCTTATCATCCAGGCATGGATGGCTACTCATGGCCTCTGTCTGAACCATGATAAGACTGAGTTGATAATCCTGGGCTCCCAAGCCAATAGCAAAAAAAAAGGCCAGGAATTCTCCTCCTTCAATATAGACGGGAATATCATCCAAGTGTCCAAGGATGTAAAAACCCTTGGATTCTATCTTGATTCCACCTTATCACTTGATAAACAGGTAAAATCCTTGGCCTCCTCCACGGCTTACATCTGCAAATTGATAAGATCTGGTAAACCATTCCTTTCCAATAATAGCTGCTTAATCTTGGCCAGAGCCTTAATACTCTCCAGAATTGATTACTGCAATGCACTATATTCAGGAGCTAATAAAACAATAAGTCAAAGATTACAAATATTACAAAATAATGCCCTGAGAGCAGCACAAGGTATAAATAAAAGAACCCACATCTCCTCCGCTAGACGCCATCACAAATGGCTGACCACTGACAATAAAATAAAACTCAAGATGCTATCTCTGACCCACAAAGCCCTTAACAACTCCTCCCCTAGATACTTGATTGACAAATTCCATAGGCGAACATCTATCAGACCGACCAGAGCTGTCAACGCCAACTGCTTGACAATAACTAACTTCAGACTCACCACGATCGGAGGAAATAGCTTCCCTGTAAAGGCTGCAAAAACCTGGAATTCACTGCCACAAGACTTAAGAGTGGATTTGCCCTACCTCTGTTTCAGAAAAAATGTTATTCAGCTCCTAACCTCTACTGACCTCAGCTGAACTGCCATCTACATCCCACTGTGATCATTTGCATCTATCTCCACTGTATATTTTATGCAATTCCAATTTGACCATTCCTTGTACATTGTATATTATGTAATTATTTTTGATTTCAGGCCATTATTGTAACCATGTAAGCTTCGCATTCTCTTATCGCTGCGCCCTGCTACCCCAGGGTCTGGTGCGCATATAAAGTGAATAAAACAAACAAACATTGGTTACTGCCGAAATTCGGGATTCTGGAATCATTTTCTGAGCCCCTTTCTTATTCGAATCAGTTAATCCAATGAAATTTTCATTGCTAGTGGCTTGTTTAATTGCTACCAGAATCTCAGAGTCCGGCATTTCATTTTTTTGAGACACTTTATTTCTCAAATCGGAGGAGATCCTCAACACAGGGGATGTGATGATGGAATTTTCTGTTCCTCTGTCACGGTTGCAGGGGATTTTTTATTAGCTGTCTCGCTCGACTGACATGTACTAACAATGGGATGACATTTATATAACATATAATCATCAATTTTTTATTTATTTATATTGTGCACCTAACCCCTAGTGGGGTAGCAAGGCGCAGAGGCAACAAGAGGATTGCAAAGCTTAGTTACATACAAGGAATGAAGTCCAGCCGTGGTTACAGTGCTGGACGCGTCAAAAAGAAACAGTGAACGCCAATGAGGCGTGGGTTACAGAAATATACAATATAAGCAATACTATATACAATGAATCGGTTGTCTCATGACAAGGTATCTACACTGAGCAGTTGACAACCTAAATGTACATATTTACAATCAGAGTGGTGGGCAGCAAGAGAGCAAGAGGTCGTTAAGTGTCGTGAATCTTAAGCCAATGGATGGTCCTAGTTCTGAATAGGCGGTAGTGGAGGTCCTCCCTGCAAGGAGGTGGAAGGGAGTTCCAGTATTGTGCTGCTTTAACAGGAATTGCTTTCCTAATCTCATGCTGGCGAGAATCAACCTCTTTTTCTGTAATTGTTGTGATGGTTGAGATGGTATTCGATTGTGAATGCTGAGGCCGGCACCGAGAAACTGCTCTATTTTCAAGTGCCTGTAAATCAGCAGCGGCCTCAACAAGAGCATCAAGCGGGGAATGCAATGGAATAGAGGGTAAACTGCTTTCCTGAGATTTATGTTTTTTCGCTTGAGCCATCATGGAGTATTTTTTGAGACTGCAGTAGAGGCCAACTCGGCTCCTCTCTTTGAAATGTTAATGGCCTTAATGAAGGATTTTGTAGCCGATGTAGTGGACACTTTTGTTCTTTTAATGTTTTTTGTTTTTTTTCTTGAGGACAACTCTATGTTTTGGACTTTAATTTTATGGGCTGATGTTTATTGGCTGTTACAGAAAATATTGTATAAGATCATTTTCAAGGCATAACAGATGAATGGTCCAATTTGTTAATAGTGTCAATCACTGTTGTCATTTCGTATAATATTTTCTATACAAGGTACAGAAGATGCTAAAGCTCCTTAGACAGATGACTCCTCTGGTTTGGTATCATGTCGGGACAAGTCCTCACAATTAAGACTATTTGCTATTATAGGGACTGATTTAGATATAATAATCACCTAAGACAGCACCTGTCTTTTGAGCCAGAGACAATTCAATATCTTTTTGCCATTCAAGAATCATAGAAAGCTGAACAGTTTGTCGGTTCAGCTTATTGTCAAGGGTCTCAAATAATTTGTCGAGAGACATTAGCGCTGTATTGATTGCCACCAATGTGATTTCAAATAGCTTAATTGGAGGCAGTACGGTTGGATTCAGACTATTATTACAAAAAGGTGGTTTTGGTTTAAGAGGAGTCGGAACAATAAATGATAGAGCTAGAGCTGAATCAGCCCGACTCATATCAGGAAACAAATCAGGGGAGCCTGATCAATTCTGAGGCTCTCTGATATTGCACAAGGTTGGAGTTGAGCAAGTCTTATTATTTTTGCGCTTTTGAATGGCACTGTCAGAGAGCTTCCGCTGCTTACATGTAGATTCAAACTTGCTATGGGACGGCATATCGGAGCATGGGGAATAAAAACCTCTCTGCATGGGATTGTAACAGAAGAAAAATTAAATAAATTAAACCAAATATACGAGAAGCACCGGACAACCGGCGAAGCAGCAAAGCGGTGCTTCTATGGTGCTTCCTCAGTCGGTGCGCGCTAGTGCGCGCACGTGCTGGTTTTTGAAGACATTGGACCAAATGGGCGTGGCTTAAGTGCTGTGTATATTATTATTACTCATCTGAGTCCTATATAAACAAAGTAAACGGTATAGAATGAATGAGCTATATATTAGAGTCAAAAGTATTCTAAGTACACTGTAGAAGTCTCTGATAGCAGATATAGGGTTCAGTTGCTTGAAACGGAGGATAAATCCACAAAGAAGCAGGGTCTGCGGGCAAAGCGGTGCACCTACAGTGCTTTGTTGGTGCGTGCCATGGGATTGACTATGTACGAGACAGACTGGGGAAGTAAAGTTTTGCACAATATATGCAAGGGTTGCATGAGCATGGAGACAAGCCAGGAAAACTACTGGCGTGGAAGCAGAGACAACCGAGAAGGCATCTTAGAAATTGAAGAAAAATGCAGGAAAGTATGGAGGTAGAAAAAACAAATGAGACTTTCGGACATATCAACCCTGTACACAGATTTGGGAGACACCAGGATGAAAGAGATTTGGGAGACCTTGATAGAGATCGATCTACCCGCCCTTAGTGTATAGCAAAGAGAAATGTTAGATGCACCGCTTTCAGTGGAAGAAGTGAGGGGTTTATAACCATGTTTCCCACGAGCAAGACTACCTGGGGGGATGGCCTCCCGGCAGAATTTCATGAGGAATTTATTGAAGGAATAGCACTGCAGTTACTATGCACCTTTGAGGAGGCGAACACAACAGGAAATCTGCCCCAAAATATGGAGGAATCCATTATAATCCTGATCCCGAAGCCTGGAAAGGAAGGGAAGAATTGCGAGTCATACCGCCCAATATCGCTAACAAACCAAGACATCAAGATCATTACGGCAGTCCTAGCGGAGAGGCTGAAAAGGGTGATCGGATCATTGATGCACCCTGGTCAGACAGGATACATCCCGGGGAGATCAGCAACAGAAAACCTGAGATGGCTGCATGCAATCATTGAGAGGACAAGAGACTGGTCAGATGTCTGTGCAGTGGTAGCATTGGACGCCATTGAAGCCTTTGATTCGGTTAGGTGGGAATGGCTATTTGACTCGCTAAAAAGTTTCGGTTAGGTGACAAGTTCATGCAATGGGTCCAGTTCTGCTACTCAAAACCTGTGGCCAGAGTAAAAACAGGCAAACACATATCAGAATTGTTCCCTATACAAAAAAGGTACAAAACAATGGTGCCCATTGTCCCTGATGTTGTATATTCTGGCGTTGGAACATTTTGCAGTATTTCTTTTTTTTGTAAATGATCTTTTTATTAGATTTAGTCAGACAATAATAAAACTAGACAACATGAGGGTAAAAGCCCTCTTGCAATGCAATAGACAACCTGTCCTAATACCCCTATAATTGCCCCCCCAAACCCCCTTCCATGTTACAAGTGATCTCTCATATTAGGCAGACAAAGGTTAAAAACTGTACTCCCTGCCCCCATAGGGTTTGCGGCACTATTCTCCTGTATTTAAACATTAAAAGGCCAAGTTGGTTCTCCTTTCCAAATCACCTGCTTCCTTTTCCCTCACGGAAACTACCTCTGTGGATTGCTGCTGAGATTTATTCCATGAGGTCTATGTCTTTGGCTGTGCTAGACCACTCCTTCACTGTGGGAGGGGGCCCACTTTTCCAATGTCTGGCCCGGCATGCTTGTGCCGCCAATAGAAGAAAGTGCACCATGGGTGATGGCTTGTCCCATCTATCATCACACCACTCCAAACCAAACAGCACAAACAAAGGGTAAAGGTGTGTGCTCCCCCTCCTGCCTCGCTGATCCAACCCAGAACCTCCATCCAAAACACCTGCACTCTGGGTCATGCCCACCACATGTGCCAGTAATCGGCTCTGGCTCTGCACCCATGCCAGCAATGGGGGTCCACTGTTGGAAACATTCTGGACAGGCTCACTGGGTCGTATTGCCATTGGTGAAGCAATTTCATCGGATGTAACTTGTACTGGCATCAGATGGAGGTCTTGCAAGCTCGTCTGCACAATTGATGCCACAGATTGTCTCCCATTTCTGTGCCCAAATCCCTCTCCCATTGTGCTCGGAGCCCTCTATTAGCCCCCTCTCTGGGTTCCAGCAGTGCCCCCATAAAGGTGTGGGATGAGGTCTTTCATGTCTGCGTACCCATCCAATACCTTCTCGACTGGGGTGAGGTTCCTTTGAATGCGCGTCTTCCATTTCTCAGACATGAATATCCCTTTTAACCTAAGATATAACAGGACTGACAGCTTACCAATACCCAGTGCCTCTTCAAGCTTCTGGATGCTTACAAACTCCCCCTCTTGTACTAGCTGGCCCAACCTGTTGAGTCCTGCCTCAAACCAGGACTGATATTGCTCGACTTCTGGTATTTCATCCCTAACCAGTGGTGCCGTGATGTGGCTCATGGGCGAGGGCCAGGTGGTGATTCCTTCCCCCCTTTGTCCATAGCCAGGATGTCCCAGAGGACCCCCAGGATTGGATGCTCTCCGATACATCTCGGGAGACTGTTCTTCGTGTCCCGGAGCCATTCCCCCACCGTTGCCTTGAGCAGGTGTTGGTTTTCCAGGAATACCCATTGTTTATCTGGGTCTTCCCTCAGGTGCGGGACCAATATCCTAAATTGAGCTGCTCTATAGTATGTCCTCAGATCCGGGAGGCCTACCCCTCCACTTTCCTTTGGGAGAATGAGCGTCTTATACCCCACCCTGTGTTTCTGGCCCTGCCATAGGAACCTCGTGATACGCGGCTTGGCCTCTTTCAGAAATTCATCCGGGGCCCGGTTCGGGAGCATTTGAAACAAGTATAGAACCCTTGGAGGAGATTCATTTTTTATTGCATTGAGCCTCCTCATCCACAACAACTGCCCATTCCCCCATGCCTCCATTTCTGAAAATAATCTGTCGAACAAGGGATGGTAGTTGGCCTGACCCAGGTCCTGTCCTGGTCAGACAATGTTAATCCCGAGGTATTTCACCCCCTCCGACTGGATCTGCAACCCCAGGACTCCAATTCTTCCATACTTCTGGCAGAGTCAATGGCAAAGGGGAAAACCACAGATTTTCAGATGTTCATCTTAAACCCTTAGAATTTCCCAAACTCCTTGATCACCTTCATGGCTGCGGGGATGGACTGGATGGGATGCCTCAGGTGCAGCATGACATTGTCGGCGTACAGCCCGAGGGGATCTCCTCAGATATTCTGCTAATATTTCCATTGTTAGGGTGAACAGCAGGGGTGACAAGGGACACCCCTGCCTCGTCCCCCGTTGTAAATGGAAAGTCAGGGACAACCGCCCGTTAACTGTACCTCTGACCGATGGACTCTCCTATAAGGCCTGGATTCCCTGCTGAATTCCTTTGCCAAAGCCGAATTTCTGGAGGCCCGGGGTGGGCTTTGGGGGGCGTGCTGTCATGATTCCAGGAACCCCCAAGGCTCAGGGAGGCACCTGGACCGAGAAACTGGCTGCCTGGCACAGACACAGGCTTATGCATGCCTTTAGCCTCTTCCAAGATGGCCCCCAGGTTGGACCAAGCAGTGACATTCAACATGGCCTCTAGAGGGCCATTGGATATGTTTCCATGGTGATCTAGTGGTTCTGGGTGGGCCCAGGGCTATATAAACCCCACCCTGGGCCACACCCAGTGCTTATCGTTTTCTCCAGCTGCCAGCGTGATGCTTGCCTGTCACGGTCCCGCTTCGTTCTGCACTACGGATCTAGATTATAACTCCTGATCAGCGCGACGTGTCAAGACATCGTGATTCCAGATCTGCACTACTTGGGAAGCCAGGGACTTCACTACGTGAGTCAAGATCTGCTACTTACCTGAATGCGGACCACGGAACTCTTCTGACTTCATCTGCAACGCCCGCTGGATTCCACTCGCGCAACGGCGTTCCGCATCTGAAAAAAGACACATGGTAAGCAGCGGACTAGTCATACTGAAATAACCCCGCCAGCCACCCTCGCATTATCTTACCTGGACAGATGATAGCAGCAGCAGTGTCCGCGATCACCCATGCCGACCTCCTCCATCAGCATACCAATCCTGGGAAGAAAGCAGAGAATAGAGTAAGACAGCGCATTAGCAGGCACAAGAACATATTACCCACTATCTTGTGGAGAGGTGCCTATAACTAATACAAGAACATAACCAAAGGCGGATTGGGGGTCACAGCAGGCCTGGGCACCCATTTAACTAGTGGAGTAACTGGTCAACCGCATTGCCTCAGTGAAGGAACTGGAGGCGAGTATACCGGGGGAAATTAACCAAACACTCAGTGAAGGAACTGAGCAGGACTGGTACAAGTCCAGTGAGGAAACTGGGCAGAAGCATCAACAAACCAGTAAAGAGACTAAGAGTGACATTGGTGCAGTACGCCTTGGAGGCGCAACATAAGAGTGATCCAGATCCTGTTCCTCCAGGCCACTCCTGCCCCTCTGACTGCTGGGTGAATACACCTGTAGCGAGCAGAGTGGAGGGAGTGTCTTGGGCAACAACAGAAGGCGTTTACAGACCGGACCTGAACTCGCCGACAGACCGGACCAGGCACTCCTGCAAGGCCCCAGAGGTAAGCGTTACACCCCTTAAGAAAGCCCCAGTCCAACTAGTCAAAGGTCTCCTCTGCGTATATGGCCACCAAGACCGGGTTTCCCTCCTCTCCCATGGCTGCTCTCATGAGGTGTAACGTCTTACGTAGGGTGTCTGCCTTGGATGAAACCCACCTGGTCGGAGTGCATGAGTCTCGGCATAAGGCCTTCCATTCTTGTGGCCAGTATTCTGGTAAAAATGTTGGCGTCCATGTTGTGTAAAGAGATGGGTCGGTAGGACTTGCAGTCCTTGGGGTCTTTATCCACCTTTGGGATGACTGTAATCAATGCCCTCCTGAAGGTCATGTGGCCCTCCCGGTGGTCATAATATTGGTATATAGGCCAGCTAAGTATCTTGAGGGGGGTCTTGCGTAGGTCTTATAAAACCATGCAGTATCCATCCTCCCCCGGTGCTTTCCCCAGTTTCAGTCCGGCTATCGGTTTCGAGACCTCCTCCTGCGTAATGGGCTTGTCCAACTCAAGGGACTCCCCAGAGTGGAGCCTCAGGAGAGGCACCCCCTTGAGGTACGTCCCCAGTGCGTTTTCATCAGCGGCCCCTTCTTTCCCATAAATGTACTCATAAAATGTGTCAAATTTGCCTGCACCCGCTCCCAAGGTCCTCTGGTTCCCTTCACCCCGAACCTGGTCACCCATCTCTCCGCTCTATGGCCTCGAAGTTTGGCTAACAGTAGGGCCTCTGCCTTATCCCCCTTTTCGTAGTATTTCTGTTTCAAATATTGGAGGCTGGACAGAACTCTTCCCATCTCAATTTCTTTCAGTTCCTGACGTTTACCTCATGCCACTTTACGGTCTTTTTCCCTTTCCCTTTCCTCTTTACCCTCAACCTTTTCACGGAGGCGGATCCCTCCTCTAAGGTTCTGAGACACCAAGGTCCCGATTCTTTTCTTGGCGGCACCTTCCCTGATGAGGAGGCCTCTCTATGTTGCCTTCGCAGCATCCCATAGCATGCCCCTCTCAACTTCTCCTGTGTTATTGAGCTTGAAGAATTCCCCAATAGCGTCTCTCATTTCTTCCACAGAGACCGTGTCCCTGAGGAGGAGGTTGTTACAACACCATAGAGATTCCCTGGATTTCAAACCCAATAGGGTTACTTCCATCTCTACCAATTTGTGGTCTGTCCCAAGAACAGGTAATCTATTCTTGTTCTGGAGCCATGGACTGATGAGTAGAAGGTGAAACCTCTCACCATGGGGTGGGAGTCTCTCCACACATCGATGAGCCCCTGGTCCCACATGTAATCCACCAACCCACTATTTGCGGCTCCCCACCTGCTCCCTGTCGGGATATGTCCGCTACTTCCCTCCTCACGTTTCCTATTCTACTCAAAAGACAGATTCTAGTATTTCCAAACCTGTGACTCCACAACCCTTTCATTCAATTGAGGCTAATATCTCAGGTCTCTCTAAATCCCCTGAGCTTTATCCTACTGAAGCTCCCGAAGACATAATTTCTTCTGGTGACTCGGAATCGTCACTTGTTGCTTCATTCTCCACACCTTTGCCCCACCCATCTTTTGGATTTCCGTCAGTCTCTAATCCGGCCTTAGAAGCTGTTTTAACAGCGATTAATATTACCATCTTCACTCTAACTAAATTGTATGAAGTAATAGATCTTAGAACGACTACACAAAATGAGTCTTTATTCCTTCTGCATAACAAACTTGATTTGGTTGCTAAAAACAGAGAAATTAACCCTACTCCTGCTTTGAAATTGTCAAGTGCTTCTTACGTGTCCCCGGAACCCCAATCTGTAATACCTTTGGACGCTCTTCGAACTGATGAAGTGGGTGTTGAAATTCAACTCCAACCTCATTCCTCATTGTAGCCTCATCCTGTTAACACCGATGATGGCTTACCTGACATTCAAATCATAGAAAACCCACTATGATCTTTTCTCCAGACCTTCGCTTAATAGAAGGCGGCCGAGAAAAGGCAACAGGAAACAAACTTCTCAAAGTTTCAGTGATGGCAGCCTTAATCAGAAAGCGGTCCAAAGACAAAATGCGAAATCCAAAAATATTTCATCACCACTAAAAAACAAAAATTCTAAATCAAAAACTAAAAAATTAATTGCTAACATCTCAGTACCTCGGCTTGTTTCAAATGAGTCAGTTGAGTTGCCGAATGAAACTTTGTCTTTGCCTTCAACCTCGGCTACTGCCGCATCTCTGCCCTCTGATTCAGTCCTTGGGTTCTCCAAAGGTATGATTCCGGTTATTGCAAAGTCTGTATGTAATGTACTTTTACCTTATTGTGAACCTCCTAACAACTGTAGTATGAATAACACTCATGATCAACTTATGAATTTATCAGTGTACCGCAAAGACACATATCGAACAAGATGTTCACTTTGGGTTACATGACTTTTCACGTAGCCATCTACAGGCGTTACCAACTTTCCATTTCAATTTTGATATGGACTCTAATTCCTTTAAAACACTTGAACAAAGGCGTAAGGAATCGCTATTGACTCTAACCAACCAGACAGACAGAGAGAGCTTCTTCAGTAATTCCAGTTCTCTAGTGTCCCTAGCCTGGCTCTGAAGTTGGCTGAAAATCCTTTTCTATAACATATGCCGGTAACAACCAGACTAGTACCTATTTCTTCTATAAAGACCTGTCCTTCAGTTAGATTTTCTTCACAACATCCACTAGATATAATTCATGATGATCCTAGGCCAGTCATACACTTTCAAAATCCTTTCGTTCTAAAAGATGAGAACATTCGCATTACCATGCTTGACAGGCTTTACACCAATCCCTTCCCAAATCGTATGACAATTCTGAAAGTCTTCAACTCCATCCATTCATTGACTAAGATAAACTCTAGTGATATTAGCTCAGTGACATACCCGAATCCTGCTCAACAAGACACTACCGTGATTATTATCTCCTCCCAAATTCTTAAAAATCTAGTGTGGAGTGCAAGACAGCTATTATATGCCAAAGGAATGCGCCTTGAAGCTTTTTTTACCACCTCCAACAAGCAACGAGCCTCCTTCTTCGGGTTTGACTCAATCAAACACAAATTGTAAAACCTTTACTGACTGTAACGAAGCTCCTTGCTGTAGATGTTGGAATGACCCTCGACCTAACCATAATCCCCCACCTTCTAAATGGGATTGGATTAAAAGTGCTACAAAAGACATTGCTCATATGGCTGCTCACTAGGCCATCTCTTTAGACTCCAATCACATTTGCTCCTTAGCATCCTGGAACACCAGAGGTTTCTCACACTTGCTTTTTACTGATTCCTCTAATTTAAATTCCTTTGATAAGAAACCTGATGTTGTCTGCACCAATATGGGTAAATCATCAGATTAAAGCTGTTCAAGCTTGAAAACCTGCTAGAGGGCGCCCGGCCGCAGTGTTATTGGTTGCTATTCGCAACGACGCCCAGTTATCACTTTCTGCTTGGCCCTCCCCCAATTCTGGCATTCAAGTTGTTAAACTAGCCACCCCTAACACATTACATCCTCTGTTTCCTAGCACTCTCTTAATAAATATCTATTGGAATCCATCCTCCCCCACTGCTTCCCAGTTTACAGACAAAATTGAAAATGTATTGAACCAAACTTTATTTGAATCCGATATTAAGACAACAATAATTGTGGGCGATTTCAATCTCAATGGTCTTTTCACCCACAATTCTGTTTCTAACTCAAGAGCTACAAAATGGCTGACCTTAATGAAGCCGAGAAAACTCGTAATGTTGAATGGCTCTACTCCTGAAGACTTTCCTCCCAAACCCACCTGGACTAGAAACCTGAGCTATTCCATTCTAGATTATGTTTATATTTCTGCGGATGCAAACAAGTTAATAGCCTCCTTTGAGGTGTTGCCCACTACTTCTAGCAACCACAATATCCTCAAAGTCTGATGGGTTCCTCATAGCGTGCAAAATCCTGAGTATTTTACTCCCCATGTGGTTGTAAATAATGCCAGAAACCGTCTTAAACGGTTCCCGGGTCAAATCACAAAACGTCATCAGAGAATCATACAATCTGATCTAAATTCATAATCTTTTGAGCAAATCTTTTACCACAATTGCATTTTGATGTTAAATCAAGAATGTGGGGGCTCAACACTCCCTGGGTTTGTGCATAAATATCCTCAAATCTCAGCAATAGCTCTCCTTAAAAAGGAATTAAAATGTGCTTTGAAAACATCTGCTGCTAAATTGAGCAAAAATCTAAGATCTCAATTAAAAATTAAATACAAAAACAGAATTAAACAACAGATTCTTCTCCACAAACAAGAGAAAGCGGAACTCATGTTGAAAGCCCTTGTCTCTAAGTCAGCAGGTGAAATATGCAAGGTAATTAATAACGTGCCTCACAATGCTAACAAATCTGTTCTTCTGAACCCCATTTCGGATACTATGTGGACCTCACACTATCGAACACTTTTGTTAAAATCTGCTCAGCAGCAAAGCAACCTTTTCTTAGAGCAGCCTGTCTTAACCGAACTCACATTCGATAACCTGGATATTTTGATAAGAAAAAAACTAAGTGCCTAAAGCGCTCCATGTCCTGATCAATTGACTAATGCAATACTTAAAGCCAATCCAGAAAAATGGGCTGCTCTCCTGGAAACTATTTTCACAAGAGTAATTGAAACAACCCAGATTTCACCATCTTGGCAACAAGCTATAATTATTCCCATTTTTAAAAAAGGAGATGGATCAGATCTTAGCAATTATAGACCTATAGCTCTATTAGACGCTCCTGGAAAATGTTTTGCGAAACTGGTGTTACGTGATTTTACTAAAGGGCTAGTTGAAAATCAACTGATGAATACAAACCAATCTAGATTTGTACCTGGTATTGGTACTGCATTAAATCTTGGATCTGGAGGTATACTGCACGGTCTAGGATCTTGAGCAGAAACGGGACAGTAGTTATAGGTCTGAAGTAAGTGGGTATGTTAGGGTCTAGGGATGGTTTTTTGAGCAATGGGATCACCCATGCGTCCTTGAGGTTGTCAGGGACAATACCTAATTTAAAGGAGGAGTTGATGAAGGCCGTGATGAATGGGGAAAGATCGTGTGCAGAGTCTTTAATGATAGGAGCTGGGCAAGGGTCACCTTGACAGTTAGATGGTTTAATTTTCAGGGTGATGTTTTCTACCTCAGTGATAGTGAGTGGTGAGAAGGCAAATGGTTTAATCTTAGCTGAGTCTAGAGGGGGGGCCCTTGCAGGGGAGGGAGGTCGGTCATCGAGTTTCAGACTGTCTTGCTTGTCTTTAATTTTGGATTGTAACATGGAGATTTTATTCAATAAGGCTGCCTGAATGTTGGTACACCATTTACTATCTTTAGTGCAGGGGTCAGGGGGGGTGGCTGGATTTTCTAGCTCTTTTATGATCTTAAAGAGTTCCTTTGTGTTTGAGTCAGCTTGCAGGATACGATTATTAAGGGACTCTTTTTTTTGCAGTGATAATGGCATCTTTGTATGTGAGTGAGGCAAGGAAGAAGCCATCTTTATGCTCATCAGGGGGTGGCTTTTCCAGCGATTTTCAGCAGAGCGTTTAACTGTGGGGTGAACCAGGAGTTGAGATGTGCTCGTGGTTGAGACTTCCCGAGTTTGATGGGTGCGATGGAGTCAATAGCAGTAAGCATAGTGCGGTTGTAAGTGTCTGCTAAGGAGGTGGGATCAGAACAAGTGTCAGTGGCAGCGTTGAGAGAAGGGAGTAGCAAAGGGAGGAGTTTGTCCTTGGTTATGTACTTTTTTCTTCTGGTAGGGAGGGCTGGGTGTTACGCTCACCTGGCTCCCACAGGGGCGTCGATCGAACCCGGACAGCTGCGGTCTCCTCCAACGTGAAGCGTAGTGCAGAGATGACAGGCTGGACTGGCCCGCCTAATCTCATCTGCTTGACTCGTAGAAGTATTCTCCTGCAAGTGGAGAAAGGGATTTAGCCACCTGCGACATTCCCTTTCAGTAATCTCACCTTATGTTTTTGAAGGATGAGCTCTCCATCCTGCGTGGAATGCAGGGGCGCATAGATACCAGTTACTTCACTGGTTCAAAGGCGTTGGAAGAGTTCCGGATGAATATTGACTCTGAGGTTCCTGGCGAGAACCCGTAAGTATAAAGTCCAAAGAGTTCAATATGTCCGATGTTCACTCTTGTCCCATTCCCTTCTTGTGTTGCAACCGGGTCCAAGAGAAGATTGTCTTGTGGCAGCTGATGGCGTTCAGGTAAGAGTTTGTATTACCCAACACTGTGCGTGTATTTAACTTGTTGTTCTCTCTCTCCTTACAGGTGCGGCGTAAGAAGTTGCGGGATGTTAAAGAATAATGCCTCCGGTGGTAAATCAGGTAAGTCTATGGTGGTAAAAAGAGATTGTATTTGTTGGCTCTCTCGGCTCACCTCATATTTATTTTGTCTCCTAGATGCTGGAGTTTGGTGAGGAAAATGATGGAGGCAGCGCCGAATCGAAAAATGCTGTGGGGACTGGTGAAGATGGCACGGTGCTGCAGCTGGCGATGCGACACGTGCAGAAATAATGTCCTTTCCAAGTTGGAAGACGTGATGGATCCGGAATCAGGTAAGGAATTAAAATAAGGCCTGTGTTCTATCCTTTCCTTCTTCTTTCCTCTTTTTCTAGGAGCTCTGGATTCGAGGCGGGCGTGGCAGAAGACTGAATGCTGACTGGAGGCACGGTGAGCGTTCCGCTGCTGGATGCAGAATAACGCGAAGCATGTGCTGCTGTTCGGGCATGGTTTAAATAGCCTTCAAAGTAGACCCAGGTAAGAAGTTCCCCCAGAACCACACCGGAGTAAAAAATAGTCCCTGAAGTAAAGTAGTCCCATTCAGGTCTCGCGCTGGCTTGACTTCATTGCAGCATGGTCTGCATGAGGTAAGTAATGTACATGAGCCTGGCGCCTATGGCGCCAGGACTGATTTCCTCTATGAGCCTGGCGCCAATGGCGTCAGGACTGTACCCAGACAGCCCCTAGCCGGGGCTGCTGGGTTTTTAGTAAGCACCTGGATGCCTGCTCCCAGGGCTGATGGGCTTGGTCCGGCTCCCGGGGGTAGGCATCATGACACTGGGGCTATCAGGGTCGGGGCCCGCGGGGTTGCTTCAATATTAAAAGTTATGATATGATGGTCAGACCATAAGCAGGGGGTATTGGCGAGGACATCGATATTGCAGTTAGCGCTGACTAACCAGTCGAGGGTCCTGCTTTTGTTATGAGTGGGGTCTTGAATGTACACGGTAAAGCTGAGGTCAGTTAGAACACTCTCCAAGTCTAATGCAACGGGATCATTCGGGTCACCAAGACCCAGATTAAAGTCGCCTAGTATGATAGTTTGGGAATTAGTTTTGGTTTTGTCGAGGAGGAGGGTGGATATTTCACCGACAAAGGATGGTGCCGGGCCTGGGGGCCTATAAATAAGGTGAATGGTAGCCGTTTGATTAGGCGTTAGTGATAGTTTGCCTGATAATGATTGAGCTGATTCAAGTTTGGTATCAGAAGCCACTCTTAGACCAAGGGAGTTTTTATTGATGAAGGCCACACCTCCGCCTCTGGATTGGGCAGTCTGTCTGAACTTTTTGCTAGAATGAGGCTTCTAGCAATTCAAGGCAAAGCGCTTCAGGCAAATTATGGAAAAGTTTCCATTTTGCCTGCCAGAATATTCTATCTTCAAAGAGTCGTACCAATAATTATATACGGAAGTCAAACTAAGACAAACCCCAAATCTGTGAGATGGGATATACTTGAGGGCATTTACTGGAAGTATATTCTCCCGGTTCCTATATGCACCCCTATCGCCCTGATTAGGTATGAACTTGGCCTTGTCTCTCTCCATGCTACCGTCTCCTGACTAATGATAGCAACATATAGGAAATGTTGTCTGACCTGGTCTCTTCCGAGCAGGGGCTGCAGAGTCTGGAGTTACTCTTGAGAGCGTCAGAAGCGGCCAGTTCTGTGCTCTGTTGACGCGAGCGTTGGAACGTGGTGCGGCTTGACGCCTATTGACACTGCAACTGGTCCGTTACTCTAATCGGCAAGGCTGCGGGAGAGAACAGCGTTGCCGCAGTGTGTAAGTCCGCCACCCCCTGTATATTGAGTGCCTGCATCTGCGGCCCCGTACGTTGCCCAGGGACCGGAGTCGCGGCAGGCACTCGGCAGATATACGTTGGTGACACTGCGGCCCGTGAATACGGAGGTCCTGCGCCTGGAGCCGCTGTTGCAGAGGGCCCCACGGGAGGCGCACGGACCGGCAAGAAGCTGAGGGCGGCCGGAGCAGTGAACTCTGCCTACCAGCAGAAGCGCCTACGCTAGGGCTTGACATGAACTTGGTAAGACCCACTTTTTGAAACCCGGCTACTCTTTTCTTTTCTTTTTTGGGTCTTTGTTTTGGCCCCTGCTAGGATCTACGCTGGAAGGACCAAATCTTCACTTTGTACTGGGGTTTGGAGGTCTAGTCATACGCTGACCTCACCAGGAGACTGTAGGTCACTCCTTGGATCCGGATTTCATACTTTAGACACAATCAGCAGTTTCCTGTGACCACTTGATTTCCATTTAGATAAGTCTATAGTTTATAGACTGTGATCGGGTGTTTGCAATCGAGCTTGTAGGCATACTTAGCTCAGGGAATTGTTATTACACTGCTTTAATTAGTGACTTTATACACGTGATATTGAGTTGCCAGAGATTATTAATTCAAGAAGCATTTCAAGACCCAACATGCTTTCAGTCAGGAAATGCTCTGCGACGAGATATAATCTACGTAATCAGAAGAGCGGAACCCCGACAATAAAAACAAACAGAAGTAAAGGACCCAAAGAAGCACCTGTGGAGAAAGGAGCAATCACTGATTTTTTTCTCGCTTCCCGACACCGCTAATATTACAACACCAATACTCCCGGTGGAAAATCTACGGGGGGCTCCGGTATGAATACTTCCACGGAGGCACTTGGTGAAAGTGTAATAGATAACAACTCGATATTGGACCTGTGTTTATCTATGCAGAGATCTATGACTCCTTACCCAGGAAGCAATTCGGCTATCCAGAATGATAGCTACCAACATCTGCCTACTCACATACAGCGTGAAACATATAACAGTCTATCTGCTTCTCCAAACTTGGATGTACATTTGGAATCATCAGAACCTGATTGCAGTAGGGATCAAGGAGAAAGTCAAATAACCTTGGGTGACTTGCAATCTTCAGTTGCATACCTGCAATTTGCTTTAAACATCCTACTAAAGATGTGTGGGAGGATACTGGAAGTCACTCTTACTTTACCATCAGGAAATATAGCAAATAACAGTAATATTGATCCGCCTCACAAGGAAGAGAAGACCATCCCGCCAGACTGTCCGGAGACTGAAGACATCGACCCAAACACCACAACGAATGAGGATGTCTTCTACTCACGAAAACAGCGACGACTGGTTAAAAGAGCCCTTGCGAGGAAAAAGCGCCAAATGGCAACCTTAAGACCACCGGACACAGTGGAGCAGGAAGAAGAAATCTCCACTCCTACCAAAGGCAGCACCCCTAAACAAGACAAGAAAAAATCCAAACGCATGGCACCTCGAGAGAATAAAGGCACTGCTAGCAGGGAGAACAAACTGACTAGTTGGCTCATTCTCGAGAAGAGCACCATCAATACAGTTGAGGAGATGGACTCTAATAAGAGTATTATTGCACCTCAAGCGGAGGAGAGAGATCCAGATCATTCAACATGTCTTGATGAGTTGAAGGATAACCCTGCAGTTGATATTACAAATACCGTACCAATCAATCCAGCTCGAACAGATATAGTATCTGCGCCATTAGGGGAACTTCAAAATGACGATAAAGGTAATAATATACCATGTCAAGGTGGAAGGATATGTATTATCAAAAACCTGTACCAAAACAGCGATCATGATTGGCTCTCTAGATCGGCGCTGATGACTAGACTGTATTCTATACCACAGCTTAGGGTGCTGAAATCAGAAGACTTTGAATACGTGGAGCCCTTGAAAGCGAAGAATTCTAATACCTCGGCACTACACTGTAAATTTTTAGCGACTACCAACCTGATTCGCAGCTACAAAGCAAGTTTGTAGGAAGTGGATATTGAAGTAGACGCCGACCCCAACACAATCGATCCACAATGGCCAATACATATACCAAGCACCAAAGCTGTTGAAACTATAGTACCGAAATTACCTAAAGGCAACGCAGTACAACTAGTTGATGTGCAGAATGTCCTTAAATGGCTTGCCGAGTCCCTACCGTCACTTTCCTTAACCCAATGAGATCAAAGTTTAATTACATGGAACTGTCGGGGATTTAGCCACTTATTATCGGCAGTGGGCTTATCTTCTTTGCTAGTAGGGAAAACATGCATCTGTCTACAGGATACGTGGATCACCACTCGGGCCCTTCTCAATGGCTATTCAATTCATCAGGAATTAGCCAAAAAGGGTCCCAAGGGAAGACCGTATGGGGGCCTTATAACTGGAATAATACACCCATTAAAATCTTCGAGGATCCACTCGAACTTTGACAAATTTGTACTAGCTGTTGTGATTGAACTCCCTGGTAAAGATAAAGTTGAGAAGATGTTAGTGATCAACCTCTACAATCTACCTGAATCTCCACACAGAGATCTCCTCCGGGAAGCTTGCCATTCGCTGCTGATCGATTGGATGGTAGATTCTGACAACAATCTGGTAACAATCATAGGTGACTTCAACTGCCATATTGTGGGACCGATGAGTAAGACTAATAACCCTTCGTTGAAGAACATTGGCACGATGTGGCACAAGGAGGCGAACGCGGAGGGACTGCTGTGGTTCAATTTTTTCAACGCTTGGGATTTTGAAACCTTGAATGGTAGAACTCCTAGTGACTATCCAGGTCAATCTACTTGGAGAAATACCAGAGCCCGTAGTACTCTAGATTACATCTTTCTAAGTCCCTCAATGGCTAATCTGACTGCGGATATGAAGGTCAGTGACAACGATTGGAGCGACCATTCCTCCCTATTGCTAACATTTAATTTTGTTCTTCAACATATTTGCCCTCAACCGATTGGCGATCTGAGAACGAACCACACTTCTTCAAATATTCGCTGGTCAGATAAAAATATCACAAAAGCTGTAGAAGCTATGAATAAAATGACAGCTATTGGCCATGCTGCTTTTCTCAGTATGTCCGGCAATGATATTGAAAAGTGGATAACTTCCTTCTCACACAACCACGCCGCTGTGAATATTAACATAATCGCTCCTGATGCCAAAATAACTAACACATTTGATGTTGAAATCAGAGACGCTAAAAGAATCTTAAGAGCAGAACTCAAGATGTTACATAAAAACTCTACCACCTGGGATAGCTACCTGATTTCCAGTAAGAAATGCAAGAATGCCTTTAGATCTTGGCTTAGACAAAAACGCTATGCGTCCAAATTAGCTAAATGGCAAAAGACAGTTCAAATATTATGCACAGGAAACTCCCGCTCTATATGGAGTTTACTGAGTCAGGCCAGAGGCGAAACAAATAGTAGTCTTAACAATCCTATTGACAAGGGCCACTGGGAGGAATTTCTGAGAAGTCGCAATAACCAGTCACCTGGTTTGTCTATGGTGGCGACGGTCTGGAACAGCCCTGCTCCTCCTTTCAAGGCGTCGGTCGATTCACTGATAATCATGATCAAAAAACTTAAATCATCGAGAGCGCCTGGGCCTAATGGCCTAGCGAATGTTATACTAAAAAGCAGTCATGAATATTGGGCAGAGGTTCTGAAAATACTGTTTGAAAAAACTTTGAAAGATGGCCTTGTACCAGACTCTTGGCGAACTGCAACCTTGGTCCCCATATATAAAAGGGGAAGTCGCACAGACCCCTTAAACTATCGTTTATTATCTATGTTGGATTCCACGGGCAAATTATTTGCGACATATTTACTTCAAGAGCTCCATATATGGATGGACAGAGAAAAGATCTTGGATCAATTCCAATGTGGTTTCAGGAGTGGATATTCTACGGTGCACAACTTGATCATAATGGATATACTTCGTAACAAGGCCAGATCTCCCGGCAGTCCACCACTATACATATTATTCATTGATTTTAAGGCTGCCTTCGATCTAGTGCCGAGAGACTTGTTGTGGACCAAATTAGAAAACCTAGGATGCCCGAAGGGAATATTATATTACCTTAAACAGCTACATTGGGATACCACAGTCTTTTTAAAATTAGACGCAATGGGTAATAGGACCAATAAGATCGACCAATTGCGAGGCGTAAAGCAAGGCTGTGTGACAGCACCAAGACTATATAATCTCTTTGTTCATGATATTCCAAAATATCATATCTGAAGTCCATAACTGTCCACCTAAGATTGGCCCCGCTCACTGTGCAGTTCTAGCCTATGCGGACGACTTAGTCATTATGGACCATACAATCAAAGGTCTTCGAAATTCTGCAGAGGCACCATGGCGCTATGCCAATAGGAATGGCCTTACTATCAACCTAGACAAAACCCAGATGATGGTCATCAGCAATAAGAAAATCGCCAGAGTGAGTATACAAATACAAGGGTCTAGAATTCAATATACTCCCTTCTATAGATACTTGGGAATTGAAATAGAGCCAAAGGGTCAATACGCGATGTGTAAGCAAGTCCGAATTACGAGAGCGGCACAAATCAGTGCTCTAATATATCGTTTTTTCCACTTCTCACTGCGGATACACAGTTTGGGCTGCACGGCAACTATATATACACAGGTTTTAGCCCCTATGATTATTTATGGATTAGAAGCCCTGCAGCTCATGGATTTGGAGTGGCTCCAGATATTAGAAGGAAAATTCTGGAAGAAATTACTTGGCCTCCCAAATTGTATATCAATGTCTATCCTAAGACTTGAATTGGGCCGGATATCTTTAAAAGCACAAGTTCTTATAAAAAGAGCTGAACTTTATTTAAAGATGTCAACAGCTACAGAAAACCTTCTCCTGAATACATTGTATAATGAAATCAATAAATCTTCTTCATTCCCTCTCATGAAAAAACAAATGGAGGAATATCTGGAAAAGATTGGCTGGTCAAATAGGCTCAACGGCATTCGAACCTCTACTTTGTGTGCCTTATCTAAAAAATCGGAATTATATTATTGGATTGAAAACTATGCACACTTGGAAGAGTTGAAACGCTATAAATTTGTCCAACATATGAGATACATTTTTAAGAAACCTGTTCCCTATCTATCTCTGTGCCCCTGTCCGCGATTTATTCTATTGTTGCGGATGGACCAAATCCCGGTATTGGCTATTAGCGGGATTATGAGGAATCTTACCAAGATAGAACAATCCTGCCAGTTATGCATGAACAATATGGCGATTGAATCAGGTAAACATGTATTAACCAGATGTCCGGCCATGCTAAAAACCTATGCAACTTGCTATGGGGACTTCGTCCACCATTTGGACCACATTTGCAGTGAAGACTTTTGGCTTAGGGCGCTTAATGGTTCAGGAATGAAGCTCTATATTGCTGTATATAACGTATGGCTAACAATTGAAAAATTATTAGTAATAGCTATATAGAGATATTCTACCTATTTTCCATTACTGTGACTATAACTAGTCATACGGTTGTTTGCATTAGTTAAGGTTTATACGAGCTGCTGACATGTAAGTCTTATAATACAGTTTGAATGCCTATTTTATATAAGCTACATTGTTATTAGATACATAAAGCATAAATGCTGAAAGAGGGTTTAAATGTAACTCAGTGTAAATCTTACACTCTAAATTTCTTGTCCTTATTATTTTGATATAAGGTCACTTGTGTCAACTTATTTAATGTTGTTAATATTTCTTATTTTATTTTTGTTTTCTTTTCTTCTTCAATGATCATATTGTATTAATGATATTATCCTTTTTTTATCCAAATAGAATTTTACTCTTTAAAGTGTTTTATTGATTTATATGTGAAAAGCTTATGCTAAGCTGTTAACACATTAATAAATAAATAAATAAATAATTTCATCTGATCCAACTGCAAATCTATTCCCTATCTTGAAAAAGATTTTAGAGACACCAAATTATAAACCGATTCAAGAAGATTTGTCTCCAAATTCTTTATGATGCAGATATTTCTATTTCCTTATTACTTGAATTCCCTGATAAAGCCAATTCCAAATTACGGACACAAGATTGGAACAGTTCTTATGAAAAAATCAACTGCTATCAAACCGTAAAGAAGCGCTAATTTCAGTTACCTGCCTTGAACATACTACCGCAATACTTAATGCAGTTTCCAGATCAAAAATATGCAGATGCTTTCCTATGTCTTCGATTTAATCTACTCCATACAAACGACATTCTAGCTTCGTATAACAATCTCCCTAATTCAGCTAGGTCTTGTGGTCATTGTAAACTTGTTGATTCGGTTGAAACCTTGAGACATCTCATGATTGATTGTTCAGAACTAATGGATATGAGAACTCGTTATCTGTACAAACATTTTCGCCACCTCACTTTGTTGTCTAAAGATGACTTATGGTTTGCAATATTTAACACCTCCAAGACTTCACTAATCATTGACATTGTGCAATTTTTGAGAGAATAGAACTTGTGTCTTGATAATATATAGTTGCTACAGTGATAAGGTTGCTTTCATCTTTTATTGATGTTTTAATTTTGCCTATTGTTATATTATATAGATTGAGTATCGAAATGAAGTCTTGTAGAACAACCAGCTAAAACGATCCTGTTTCTATAATGTGTTAGCATCTCTACTGAATTAATGATTTAAAGGCATTTCATTATCTTGCTCTCTATGTTGAAACAAATGTTTGTAAAGGATAGTGTATTAATTGAAAAAGTTGTTAATTCAACTAAAAACAATTTTTAAATAAAAAAAAAAAAAGTAATCCACCAACCCACTATTTGCGGCTCCCCACCTACTCCCTGTAGGGATATGTCTGATACTATGGTCTATTTCCTTGTCGGCCCACATGTTAATATCTCCCCCTAATCAAAACCTGCATTTGGGCAGTAGATGGTCGCTATGGTAATCCTGGTGTTTTCCATAGTCCCTGAAACCACCATCGCCCTCCCATCTGTTTGGCACCAGACCACCAGTTCTGAGAGTCTGAGCCTTCTGTTATGTAAGATCCCCACTACACCCTTTTTAAGGGAGCCAGAAGCCCAGAAGACTTGCCCAATATGTGCTCCCGGGATGTGCCGCTCTTCCCCAAGTACCATTTGGGTTTCTTGTACCAGAAGTACATCTAGGTCAGAGTTTTTCCTTTCTTTTCCCAGTAAAGAACATTTTGTGGGTAAGTTAAGGCCCTTTACATTCAGTGAGCCTATCTTGAGGACCTCCACCATACTTTAATCTCACAGTGCGCCATCGAGAGCTATGAATTCCCATCTTGACCACTCTGTGCTAGGGTGTACCACGTCTCCCCCATGTATCCTACGTCTGCCTATCCATGTTTAGGTCCCAGTGACCACCCGACCCCCACCCCCTTCTTCCCTCCCCTTGAACATTACGGTGTCTGAGACTCTCACCCAAGGGAGAACCACTAAGGAAGAAAAACGCTACCCTCCGCTGTCCCCATTATCACCACACCTCCCCTCGATGGGGATTCAGCACCTTGAAATACCCTTGTCCTGGCTTCTCAGTCCTCATCTGTTGTCCTCACTCTCTTTGTGAGAGGGGGTATTCAACTTCTTAAATTTCCCGTCGCCTTCTTCTTTATGGCCCGCGGGCAACTGGGTCCCCGCTGCTGCTCCAGAGGCACTGCCATTGCTCCTTCCTGATCCCCTGGCACCTCTACGTTCTTGATGACCTGGAGCACCTGGAGGGCTTCTTTTCCACTGGTTACCCTGTAGTCTACTTCACCACATTTGAAGGTCAAGGCAAAGGGGAACGACCACCTGTACCTGATATCCTTTTCGGAGAGCCATTGCGTGAGCAGAGGACAGTCTCTGCGACGGACCAACGTTAGAGCTGAGTGGTCCTGAAACACCTTGATCGAGTCCCCTTCATAGAGGAAGCTCCCCAGGTGCTTTGCCTTTTCGAGAACTTCCATCTTTTCCCTGTATCGAAGAAAGTGGACCACTGTGGACCTCGGGCCCTTGCCCCCTCCACCTCCACGGGCTGTTTCCAGCTGCACCTCTTTGCCCCCTTCCAGAGTGAACAGTTGATTAATAAGGCCCTATACCTTCCGCCCAACTTCAGTTGCAGATTTCCCTCTCTGTTCTCTCACCCCAAGAATCTGTAGGTTGTTGCGCCTCTCTCTGTTCTCTAAATCATCCAGCTTCAGCAGTGTTTCTTCTTCCCTCATTTCGAGATCAGCTAGGCGCGCTTCATATTTCATGTCAAGGATGTCCATCTGAAGGTGGTTGTTCTCCAATCCCTCCATTTTGTCCTCTCATTTATCCACCCTGCCCTTGAGGTCACAAATTGAGGCTTGTATGTCCATTCTAATTGCCTTTATCTCATGGAATATGTCCTTCAGGTCTTCTCTAGTCAACGTGGGGGCTGGAGTGTCTGCCCGTTCACCATTTCGTGAGGACCAGGGGAGGGGTGTCCTCTGGGTGGTTCCTGAAGGCCTCCGAAAATGCCGCAGAGGGAAAACTCCTGTGTGAGCTCTTCTTGTGGTGGAAACCTGACTCTATATCTCCTCCAGGGCCGCTCTCTGGTTCTGCTGTACTGGGGTCTTATGGGTGCGGCCTGTCCTTGTATCTCCGCAGGGGCAACCCCCTGATCGTCCGGCAGGACACGGCTCCCCTTTCTTCTGTGGTTAATGGCTACTACGTGTGGGGGGCATGGTCCAACCTCCTCAACTCTCAGACAGTGTTGGGGTGTCTACACCCGGCCTTATGCGTCTATCTCCAGATAACTCTGTGGCCTGAAGCCAGTATATGCATCCCTGTTGAAGCTTGCTCCTGGTATTGGGCGTTGGTTCACCGTTTCCCTTCAACTACTCAGAGGGTGCTTGAGTTTCCCCCCTGGGTTGGGTCTTCTCCCCGCTTGTGCTTGGTCACTGTTTCACGAGGACCCTCTCTGGGGGTGCCTCACCCCCCGCCATCATGTGGAGTGCCTGTTTAATGTATTACACAAGGGGTACATCTGGAGGCCCCTCGTTGGAGCGCTGCAGTACCCGGGTTCTCTTCCAAGGGCGTCCCGTGTCCTCTTCAGTTTCTGGAACGCCCCAGCATCTCGTGTCCGTCCCCTTTGGGTCCGGGTTGTGGGGGTTATTAGTGTGTGGCATCCCCTGACTCTCCTTCAGGCCCTGGTACTCTTTACCATGCCCCCTGGGGCCTCATGCCTCATAAGCTTGCCGTGAATTTGTGCTGGATATTTGGTTGTGGGCGTCCCTTTGGGCCCCCCCCACCAAAGTCAGCCTCTTTACAGGGGTGCAGTGTTACTGTGCCCAGAGTACTTGTCCTGCTGTTACTGCCCAATGCTTTATGCTCTAACCCCTAGTAAGAGGATGGGGCCCCTGGTCTTTAGCCTGGTCAGTTCTGCCTATGCCGCGTGCACTCTTCTCTGCCCCCACCTTCTCTTCTACTCGGACGGCATTTCACTTGCGACCCCGGCACAATTCCTTGCCTCCCCTTCGGGATCTCTTTCTCGGACAGGGGCTGTCTACCCTGCCTGTGTTCAATGCGTGTCGGGGCCCCTTACAGTACACGTGACTCTCGGGCCATGGTGCAGTTTAATGTCAGTCTCACGGGGTGGGGGGGGGGGGGTTATCTGTCAACTAGTGTCCAATATAAAGTCCGAAGCTCGCAGGAGGGCCCTAGTTTCACCCTCCGGCCCGGGTCACTGACACAACTGTGTTTTCTTTCTCCCGCTCGAATTCCCGCCAGGCCCTGTCCTGGGCAGCATGGGCTCCCGCTGTCGTCTCACCTGCTAGCCCCTCTCCTACGTGGTCGGGCTGCTCCTCTTCCTCCTACCTTGGTGGCACGTCATACCCCTCCGATTCAGGGCCACCACTCCTCCTTCTCCAATCCTTCCGGGCCGTTTAGCGACCGGTCACCAGCTGCTGGCTCCACGTGGCTCTGTTTCCTCAGCTGGTTGCCTGCACGGGAACAACTGCATTCTCCCTGTGGGTGCTGAGTGTGTGTTGCTGGTCACTTCTCCGATGCCGGTCAGGGGCCAGTAGGGGTCTTTATGTTCTCGTGTTTGCCTTCCGTAGCGAATGTGACCTCCTGCTCACTTCGGCCACGCTTCTTGGCTCGGGCCCCGCCAGGCGCTTCTCCCGCTCTCACAGCCCCTTGTCACCCAGACACCACATGTCGGTCCCCCAGGTCCACCGGTGACTGGGGGTTGCCGAGTTCCCTGGGCAGTCTCAGATCGTCTCTCCAATGCTACCCTTGTTCGGGCTGTCTCTGCTGTCTTGGTGCATGGGACGAAGGATCGGGTCCCTCTCTGCCTGAGGTGCGCAGTCACTGCACCTCTCACTGCCCTAGGATTCCCAGGTCACCACAGCCCTTTGGATCTCCTTCCCCCATTTGGGCTGGCGGGACCAGTGCCCACAGCACCCCCAATGCCGTGGGTTCCCGAGGGTGGGACCTGGCAGTTTGCACTCCACTGGGGGGGGGGGTGGAGGACGATATCTTGTAGGCCCAACGGCACAGAGGGGAGCAAGGTCTTCACGCATCCATCCTGGTACGCACCTCCTAGCGGTCTCTCCTTTTGCTGTATTTCTGAGGTGGGAATTTAAGGACACAGGACTACAGGTGGACACAGTACACCATGTTGTCTCCCTTTCCGGTGATGACATGTTGCTATGTGTGAGAAGGCCAGAAGAGGTGTTGGAGTCGTACCTAGTGGTGCTGGCAAACGTTTGCAAAATTATCAGGAACATCAATTAGTAAGGAGAAATCCTGCATATTCCCTCTGAGTGTCTGGGTTGGGGTGGATGAGTCGAGACTGACGCGCCTAAGACTGAAGTGGAAAACCAAGACTTTCAGGTACCTGGGAATAGACATCCACCATGACATAACAGAGACCCACCAGGAAAGACATCCACCATGACATAACAGAGACCCACCAGGAAAACACACTGAGAGCTTGATCTGGAGTAGAGGCCTTGATGAGACTCTGGGAAAAGTGACCTCTTTCGGTTATGGGCAGGTTGCACTCAAATATAGTTGCCCTCGCTCGCTTGCTGTATCACTTTGTAAATGTCCCACATCTTATACCACAGTCCTTTTTCAGGGAGCTTAACTCTGAAGTTAAGTGGTTCATTGGGGGGTAACGGTAGATCTAGAGTAGCCCTGGACACTTTGAATAGGGAATATGCGGTTGGAGGAATGGGACTTCTGCATTTTGAGCTCTATTACTTGGCGCAACAGCTGCATCATGTGGCGGGATGGCTGGTGGATGATGAAAACATAGAACACACTCTTGTCGGTATGAGTATAGCCCCTTACCTGTTGGAGGCACTGTGGTTAGCGAATGACAGGATCACGGATCCCCTGAAACTCTTGCAATTGGGTATAAAAAACTGGGCTAGAACCAGGGTAGTGCTTAAGAGGGAAGGGCCTACCTCACACCAGATATCAATAGCAGCCATATATGGGATGAACAACACAGATCTGACATTGGTTAGACCACAATGGGAAAGCAAATGTATAATTACGGTCAGAGATCTATTCTCCTTTGACAAGCGTTTAACCTTCCCAGAGCTGACAGAGGGATACAGGGTGCACAGGGGGGCACTTCCCAACATACTCCAGGATAATTCACGCACTACACACGAAAAGATTTCCATGTCCCATAGAGGAGGATAGTATGGTGGAGCTACTATATGTTGTGTCGGAAGAGGGACACAGTGTCCAGACTATATAAGGGATTACTGGAAGCGATACCTAAAGATGTGACCAAAAGGAAAAGTGCGTGGGAATCAGATATAGGTAGGGTGATAACAAAAGGTGAATGGTCCAAAGCACCGATATACCCCAAAACTATTTCAAGAAATAGACTGAATCTAACACAATTCTACGTATTACACAGAGCATACATGGCATCGCAAATTCTGTCACACTGCCCGGGCACAGAGGGGAGGAGATGTCCACAATGCAGAACAAGGGGCGCAGGAATGGAGCACATGTTTTGGAGCTGCCCAGTGGTGCAGGTATTCTGGCGGGAAAAGGCTAAGAAGAGGGGGTTTAACTAGATACACATGGGCGCCAGAGGCTTGTCTCCTGGGTAAATTTTCACATCCTAAAACAACAAGCCAGGAAAATAAACTGATAGATCTCGCCTGGGTGCTGGCAAAAAGAAGAATTGCCAATGCGTGGAAGTCACAAGAGGGTCTGTGTATAAATAAATGTCAGAAAGATCTTAAAAGGTGATCTACAGCAGAGACGGCTGTGTGGTACAAATACATCTGATTAGGAGGGAATGAGACCTCAGAGGATGCAACAACCTGGAACAAGTTAATACAAATGCTGTTTGGCTAGCCTGACGATAAGCGTCCCTGAACACCTGCAGATGCCTGTTCCGAGATAGCATAGACTCAAAGGCACTATGGAATAATCATGGGGATTAGAGGATCAGAAATAGGACCATGCACAAATAGGAGTATACTGCCTATAGTCCTATGTAAACTATTAGCCATGAGTAAAGTAACTGTCTAGTTGGAGTGAGGGAGGGTGGGAAGGGGTGAGTTGGGAGCAGACAGACCTTTGAATAAATAACGTGTTTTAATTGATGCAAAATGTTGTACAATAACATCATGTCTTGAAAAACGAATACACAAGTTAAAAAAAGAATATACAAAAAAAACATGATTTATTGGTTAAAGTATTAACTAAAGGGGGGAATGTTAGGGTGATCAGAAAAGGTCCCAATGATGAAGAGGGGTTCACGTTGTGCGTGCCATATTTGTGACTGGGGGTGAAGCAAAGTTACAGTGAGGTTGCAATTTTATATATGTATCCAATATAGATAAAAGCAAAATGGATGTTACTTCAAGTGTTACTCTGTGTTGAAGTTGATATAGATTATATTTGCATGCACGCATCAAGATAAATGTCAAAATCGCCAAATGAAATAGAAACGCAATCCAAATTTGGTGTGCTACAAAGTGCCTAGAAACGTGGAGTTTCATAATGCGCATGTGAGGAAGGGAACTTGTCATGACGAACCCACTGTAAAGAAGAGACGGTAGGTATTAGCATAATTCATCTAAAAACATTTGATCGAATTTATTGACCTTTTTCTGGTCAAAATTTATTTATATATATATATATATATATATATATATATATATATATATATATATATATATATATATATATATATGTAAGGGTATAGATTAGGTTGAGAGGGAGGGTGCTGCGGGGGGTATCCCACCACATTTTAGACCAAAAAAAGGTAAAATAAATTAGGTCAAATGTGATTAGGTCAAATAGACCCAAACCATTAAACATACATGCAGACTGATATACAAACACAGGGAATGTATAAATCTACATGTAGTGGCATTTTCTTATCAACAGATTAAACTCTGCATCCAGGCGTTTGGAACATTAATTGCGAGCATCTCAGAACAACTGGTTTTGCAGGATTTCAGAAGCCAGAGGAGAGGTAATGAATAACTGCGACCTTAGGAGATGGTCAGATAACAAACCGGATAGGGTTTTTATGGCCTGGCAGTATCACGGAAAGGAAGATGCAAACCTTTCAAGTACATGGGAACCTGTTATTCATTGTTCGGAGGGATCCAGCCATTTTCTTTTAACCAACAATAAATGTGGAGTGAAGGACGCTTGAGACCAGAGTTACAGACACTCCCTGTGTTTCAATTGTTTTCTCAGGATGTGGCCAGAGGCTGTAATAAAAATGCAAGTCCAGCACGGTATGAAGGAATGCACTTATCAGCTGAGATAGTAGCACTTTAAAAGGGGGGGGGGGGCTTTCTCAAATATGAGATAATCCTGAGGCACAGGTAAGTATAATTAAACTTAGTGGTAGAATGAAGCACGGTAGATAAAACAAAGCAGGCTTTTGGGACCTAACAAGTGAAGGCATTTTGTTTGCATCAAAGGCCACTACAGATGGTTCATTAGCACAGAGCATGCAAGCTCTCACCAAGCATACTGAGAAGCACACAGGTTGTTATTTTTTTCAAGGTGAACGATTTACTGCTAGGTTGCAACCATTAACCTCACTTAACCTTCTGCATGTCCCTGTGCTTCTTTAGCAACCTACTTCTAGGTCGCCACCATTAACCTCACTTCCCTTTCTGCCTGGTCACGCTGCATGTCCCTGTGCTTCTTTAGCAGTCACCAGCATTAACCTCTTATTCGAAATAACTCAACTTTGCCACATTGTGGTTTTCGCTCAAGCATTCTGTCACAGTATCAATATGTTCTTTTGTAGCACACCTCTGTGTAGTATAGAGATCCGTCGGTAATTAAATCATGTATGCTGTGATGACATTTTCTTAAAACATAAAATGGGTTTCGCTCAAATTGGTTTTACTCTGGATAGTATGCAAAATTATTTTACTGTACAGAAATCTAAAATTTGATGGAATTCTACAACCTGTTGCAACAAAACAAACAAGTGACCCTTGCTATCTCCCTGAAAAGGTGCCATTTGTCATCGAGAAACAAACACTCATAATGGACACAGCCCTCAGGCACTAGGTGTATGCTACCTTCATGCACAGGCAAAATAAGGACGCCTGTAACATGAAGATCATCTGTTTGGAAGATTATCTTTTCCTCTAATTGCAGTTTTTAAGGGCGATTTTTGGCATTGTTAGTTGCGCCAGAAATTGTGCTTTGACCGGCATGTGTTCAAATTTGATTTCTACATGCTTTCTTTAAATATTACATTATATTTATTCAAAAAAAGAAACTTTTCACATACAAATACAATCACTACAACTCCATACAAACACATCTTCATCAATACATAAGCTCGATAAATTGATACATTTTTAGTTTAGCAGCAACAGAAGTCCATATTCCATAAAGTGCATTGTGCAGCAAAGCAGTTTTTTGTGAGCCAATGACAAGCTTTCCAAAAGTCCTTAATAGCATTCAAACGATAGACAGTTCCCTCATATACAGTGCCCCCCAAATATTGGCTTTGCATAAATACATGTTTTGGTATATCCAAATGACTACAGCATAGAGTATGTGTAAAAAGAAAACCACAAAAAAACACCCCCAGCCTTGGGCTTACTATGTTCAAAACTGGCAACTAATTAACTCGGAGCAACTGAATAAACCTATGTACCTTTGCAGTTGGACAGATGATCAAGTATCTATGCAAGCACTCAAAGAGCTCCGCATATGTCTTTAACTTCTGCAGTTTATCATAATTAGTGCTCCAATCCCAGGATCTTTGCTTTAATTTCCACTTGCGACACTAGGTTTCAAAGTCCTGGGTCAGGTCTTGGAGACAGAAATTCTTTGCAGATGACAATCCAACGGATACAACGGGAGAGCTCACAGTCCTCAATATCGGACAAATAGGTTCCTTTAAAATCTTAAAATATAGTAGAACCCTCTTTTTTGGAAACCTGTCCTTCAAGTGATATAAGTGCTGTCGCTAGCCTTATAGCCGAAATAGAGATGGCAGGGACACACATTTTCACCAAAACATTCCCTCCACAATACTTCGCCATTTTAAATCGACACCAGTAAAGGAATCTAGTCTGAACAGCACGTGGATCTTTAATGTGCACCCTTCTACTCTGGGGGTGGGCTGGCAACTCTTAGCAGGATTTTCTGAACACCTCTGGAGACATTCTAACAATAACCGGTAACGCTTTACACCAATAGTGTGCTGGACTCAGTCTGAAGCAGTGTTCTGGGTTGTGGAATGGATGTGTGGAAGTCGACATCCTTCAATATGTATCTGCAATCCGTCTAGTAAAATGGCCACTAGGTAACCTAGTCGTGTAATTCAGGCTTCCTTCAAGCGTTCTGGTCTTGGGGCACTCTTAGGGCAACATTTAGATGTAGGGATTGCACAGCCTCTGACCAGGTCCCCGTATTTGGCGCCCATAGTCAGCCATGTTAGTGAGGAGTCTTTTGGTCTGCAATTAAATCAGATACAGCAACATGCCACTGTGCCAAGCAACCAAGGGTCTTATAGGTTGGCTTCTCATCCACATGGGCTGCTCCCCAACATAGCCCTTCAGTTTTTAGAGGAGCTATGCCTATTGTGTGGTTCCCCCACAAGCCCCAAAAGTCAGTTGTCAAGCACTATCACGGGCAGGCAGATTTGGGCCTACTGGCTCCAATCGGCTTGCATTTACTTGAGTCTATAAACAATGCCTAAGAAAGTATTACATTTCTAGTCATGCAAAGCTTGTCATTTCCCTGCTACCAAAATAATGTTTTACAGTCAAACTGCATGTTTGGGCTCTTTGGAGTTTTCTTAGTTGAAACACTGGAGAGCCTAGGTAGAGGCAAGTTTGCGTAGTCTAGGCGGGATAGGTTGATGGCCGAGAAACAGTGGGGATATATGAGGTAAGGGAAAATACGCCCGAGAATCCGTAGATGGAAGAAACAGGTTTTAGATGCAGAGGTGGTGTGTTAGGAGAGGGATAAGTTTGTGTCCAGCATGCATCCAAGGGTTTTACCACGTTTGAAATTGCTGGTGCTTGTCATAGGGATGGGGGCCATGGAATCGGTTGGGAAAGGAGGGATGTTTGTCCGCAAACTAGGATTTCAGTTTTCCCAGGGTTGAGGATGAGGTGGTTGGTAGTCATCCGGTGGTCAATATGTGAAAGGCATGACAGTGGGTCTGGATTGCCAGAGCCTTCAGATTTGGGAATTTTAAGGATGATCTGGGTGTCATCTGCATAGCTGTAGCAAGCAAGATTGTATGAGCGGATGATTGCGGGCAGGGGTTTTCGATAGAAGTTGAAGATTATGGGGAATAGGGATTTTCCTTGTGGGACACCTTTACTTACTGGTCGTGAGGTGGATGTGAAGCGATCGATGAAAGAGGAGATCCATGAGAGGGCTGAGCTGGTTTTTTGATTCCTAGAGTATGTAGCCTCCCGAGTAGGATAGTATGGTCGATGGTATCGAAGGCTGCAGAGAGGTCCAGTAGGAATAGTACAGCGCAGCCTTCTGCATCAGCTGTTCATTTTAGGCCGTCCCTGTTAGGCAATATTGTATACAGTAACCCTGGTGGAGACTACACCAGTCTTGTCATCTTGGTATTAGATAACCCACCTATTGATATAGGTCTGTACTACACAACTTGGTAGAGTGATTGAGCAGCCAGACTTATATCAAGGCGCGCACCGAGGCAAGGACCGGAAAGGACCACTCTGCCACAGACGTCTCTTCCAGCCATTTCTGAGCCTGCCCTGAGTGTTTTTCTATTGGACTTATATTGTACTAGACATAAGGAGAATCACTAATTCACTAATATTCACTTGTTTTAGGTATAACTTAATTGGCCACGCCCCCCTTTTTGGCGTTTTCTATAAAATTGGGAACAAGCGCGCACTGAGGCAAGGACCGGAAAGGACCACTTTGCCACATACATCTCTTCCAGCCGTTCCTGAGCCTGCCCTGAGCTTTTTTCTATTGGACTTATTTGCTGCCTTGTAAAGAGGTGAATGATGCATAAGGAATTATAACATTGTTATATATGTATTAGACATAAGGAGAATCACTAATTCACTAATATTCACTTGTTTTAGGTATAACTTCATTGGCCACGCCCCCTTTTTTGGCGTTTTCCATAAAATTGGGAACACGCGCGCACTGAGGCAAGGACCGGAGAGGACCACTTTGCCACATACATCTCTTCCAGCCGTTTCTGAGCCTGCCCTGAGCTTTTTTCTATTGGACTTATTTGCTGCCTTGTAAAGAGGTGAATGATGCATAAGGAATTATAACATTGTCATATGTTTATTAGACATAAGGAGAGTCACTAATTCACTAATATTCACTTGTTTTAGGTATAACTTCATTGGCCACGCCCCATTTTTCAGCGTTTTCTATAAAATTGGGAACGTGTGCGCACTGAGGCAAGGACCGGAAAGGACCACTTTGTCGCGGCATCGTATGCTCGCGAGTCCTGCCCGTACCTTAATCATTTAAACATTTACCTTTTTTTGCCTTATATGCTGAGTTACTGACTCACAGTTGAAGTGTTGGATGTAGGCGTTTTCTTGGTGATTGGTAATTGCAAGATTGCTTTCGTGTAAGCGAGTAAAGTCCTACGGCTCCATCTTGAATAGTACTTGCGCACACACAGGTGATTGTATGTTGCAGCGCCTATACTCACTCAAGTCAGACTTGCCAGCAGATCTACTTTTACCACAAAAAAGGGGAGGGGGAAGAACAAAAGGAGGTAGTGCTACGCAAATTTCACGCAAAGCCATAACGCTAACACCTGTGACCCGCTGCTCCTCTCTCACCCCGACACGCGATATTTGAAAGTTCTTTCCAGAGACATTCCAACCAGTATCTCCTTTGAATGTGTTTTTGTGTAACACCAACCAACAGTCGGGCCTAATACTGAAAAAGCACCAGAAGTCTCGGATGAAACATTGCTATGAACCACTTGGTTACCTCCTCATTTGCCCCCAGCAGAAACTCCTATACATGGAGTTGTAGATGAAAGTCCAGACACCAGCTACGTAATACCAGATATATCATTACATGCTGGTGCCTATGATCTTTCAAGCTATTCTGAAGCCCGAACTGCCTTCATGCCGAGCATAAATAGCTCTGCAATTTCCAGGTCTCCAGCTATATCATTCGTGCACCCTAATCCACGCAGAAATACTGCTCCTCGACCAGAGCTACATGCAATGTCGCCTGTACCCCCCCCACCATGTTAGAAATTACCCTACCAGCAGTAAACATGACCATAAAAAGCCTTTTCAAATCGTTTGAAACGCTAGAAACAAAATTAGCAAAGCAAACTGAGTTAATACAAGGCATCTCGGATTGGATTGCAGATGAATTGGCTTAAAAAAATAAGCGAGCCACGGACAATGATGCACAACGCCTTTGCTAAAACAACAGTTATTTGCTCGTGACCTCTGGCGGAAAGTCTGTCAGCAGTACCGTTTATTGAACAAGAGATTTTACCTGTGTCATCACAAGAGGCTGCACCAGACCTCCGTGCAGGAAATGAGTTGGGGAAAAAACAACTCCTGGATCAGCATAGAGCAAAACTCTCAGGAAAACATACCAGATCAAACTCAGATTGATGAAGGACACTGATATTTTTTCCAAAAATAAAAATATTCAGCAGATTAAGCAAAAACTCTCTGTGAACATGCGAAAGACAAGACTAGGGAGGAAAAAACAACAACCACCACCATTGGCACGTAAGAGCAAATTAAAAGGTGTTGAAGTGAATCAACCTGAATCAGCCAAAGACTGTCGCGAAGATACTTGTGACAATGTCCTAACTTCACCTCATGGAAATCACACGTTAATGCATCTGCCCCTAAACGACCTACTCGATGCATTAAATGAATGCCAACAAGTCTCTGGAGAGGAGAGCAACGGACCCTCATTGGCATCTAAAAGTAACCGATTACAAGCTCCTAAAGAACACAAGATTGCTAAGAACTCCACAATGGGAAACAAACAAATTAATGGCCTCAATGATGACATGTATTACGAACAACGCAGGCAAGACATTAGAAAAGAAGTTGAAATATACTTCAACATCTTGAAAGTAAAGGATAATAACACTTCAAACCATCTGCCGCCGGAGCCGTATAGAGATACTTCTCTTGTTGCATGTCTGAATAAGAAGCAGCCTCCATTGTGTGAAACAAATGCGATAAACAATCCCAATCACAGTGGAATTTGTAAAGAGCAGCAATCCGCTGATCATATGGAAACATTGTTAAGAGAATCATCAATGAGGCAAAATGAAGCGCAATTTGTTGAAAATTGTCATGATGCCTACCCCCGGGAACCCAGACCAAGTCCAGCAACCCCGGAAGCAGGCATCAAGTTATTCTAAGCAAGCCCAACAAGCCCTGCTGGGGGCTATTTGGGTGCAGTCCTGGTGCCTATGGCGCCAGGCTCATATGGAGAGTCAGTCCTGGCGCCATAGGCGCCAGGCTCATAGATTAAAACTTACCTGATGCAGAGCATGCTGCAAGAGCTCCAAGCCTAAAGAGGCTTGGAAGGGACTACTTTACCTAGGGACTATTTTTTTACTCGGGTGGGGCTGGGGAGGAATACTTACCTGGGACTACTTTGGAGGCTATTTAAACCACGCCCGAAGAGCAGCACACGCTTTGCGTTATTCTGCATCCAGCAGTGTAACGCTCACCGTGCCTGCAAGTCTGCATCCAGTCTTCTGCCACGCCTGCCTCGAGTCTGGAGCTCCTAGAAAAAGGGAGAAAGAAGGAGAAAAGGTTAGAACAAGAGCAATATTTTTGATCCTTACCTGAATTCCCAAACCATCGTGCCTTCAAGCTGGAAGAAAGAAGCTATTTTATGCGCGACGCCTCACCTGCTGCAGCGCCGCGCTGAACTCTTCGGCCTTTGCATCATCTTCACATTCCACTGCATCCTACTGCATGTTCCCGCCACACTCCGGCACCTAAAGGGGAAGACCAGAATAGCAAGGTGAGCCAAGGGAATACACAGAGGCAATATTAGTTACCCCCTATAGACTTACCTGATTTTCCCACCGGGGCTACTATTCCTCTTCACGGGTCGCGCAGCTGCCACAGCATCCTCGCCAAACCCCGGCCCCTAAGGGGAAACAAAAGGACAGCCAGGTGAAGCAAAGGGACAAACAAGGGGAAACCTCCTCACCACAATAGACTTACCTGATTTTACCGCCGGAGGCATTATTCCCCAAGACTTCATACTTTCTCTCAGCGCCTGAATAAGGGAGAAAGCAACAGGTTACATATTGACATTATTTTATCGAACTGTGTTGGATAATACAAATCCTTACCTGAATATTACCGGTTGCCACGAGGAACTCTTCGCTAGGGTCAAGCTGCAACCTGCAAGGAATTGGACAAGAGTGAAAGTCAGACATTTGAACTCTTACGAACTATATACTTACGGCAATATTGTTCTGGAACTCACCAATTCCTTCGAGCCAGTGAAGTAACTGGTTATCTACACACCCTTGCGCTCAATGCAGGATGGAGAGCTCATCTTTCCAAACCATCAGGTGAGACTATAAGAGGGGACATCCAAGGTGATCAGTGGGGAGAACAGCGGGAGTGGGGGAGGGGGGTTTAACGCTCAACTCCACGGGTGGTTAATTCCCTTTCTCCATTTGCAGAAGAATATTCCTACGGGCCAAGCAAACGAAGCTAGGTGGCCCAGTCCAGTCCATCATCTCGGCAATACGCGACACATTGGTGGAGACCGCAGCTGTCCAGTTCAGATCGACGCCCCTGTGGGAGCCAGGTGAGCGTAACAAAAATACAGAATCTCATCGGAATGCAATTGATGCATATATGAATGCCCAACAAAGAAGCAAGGTCACCACAATGCATTCACAATACAATGCTAGCACAGGCACTAGTTTACCAAACACACAAAGCACTGGAAAACATCATTCAGCCATCGAGATTATAGACCTAGGACCCAATACAAAGCAGACTTCAATAAATGAGCAGTGTCCTCAGCCTGATTGTTTTATTACTGAAGAGAGACAGTTTGGAGTCATTCCTGCTCCGACAGAAGGAGCGATTCAACATCTCCCAACACAAGTCTCGAGAGATCTGCTGCAAGAACAGACACTCATTGAAATGTCAATAAAGTCATGCTTGGATGCCTATTTTCGGATGAATGAGTCCAGGAATGGTCCTGAAGGCTCCTATCAGAATAATCCAAAGGCATCTGTGTCCAATAATGCGTCCCGACAAATACAACATGGTCATGATGATTGGTTCCATTCCATTCCCACGAATAATAAGAATCAACATCTGCGAGCCAAAACATTGAGCAACTCAAACAAAGCCAATAACAAGGAACCAGCAAGCATGGCGATTGAAAGGAGATACTCATTAATCATGAAATGTCGTGCAGCCCCGTACTCAACATTCGATTTGTGCAGAACAAGTGTTCTGAACATATTTGGAGACATTCCATCAACTACAGACATCGATCAAATTGAATTCTTGAGTGATGAAGATCTCTCAATAGTACGACTATGGTTACCATCGAGAGTTGTGCTGAATGCACTGTGAAAACCAAAGATGGAGATATTAAAGTTGGGATTTATTATCGCACAAGATCTGCATGCCAAAGGCTAATGAGATCAACAACCTAGCCAGGATCTTAAACACGTGCCTCAATCCTATCAAAAGTCTGCACCAGAAACTGTCATGAATTATCGAGCATCACAATCAGCTACTCGTACACAGAACATCTGCCCTGCCTCATGGAACACCCGTGGACACACCCACTTACAGATCAAGAAAGGAAATTGCTTGGAAGATTATGACATTATAGCCTTACAGGAAACTTGGCTGAGGAATACTCCTGTCTAGAACAACTATGATGTCATTTTGCTACCAGCAGCCAAAGCGTTGAAGGGCAGACCCACCTCGGGATTACTAGTAGCAGTCAAAAAAAGTAGTGGGCTAACCATTATGCCATGGGCCGCACCAAATGATTTCCTACTACTGCTAAGGATTAAATTGCAACACTCGACATTTGCACTAATCAACATGTATAGGAATCCAGCGGGCATCACAGAAGATGCATTCTATGGTGCTCGAACAACACTTTTGGATTTGATATTAACCTTGACAGACATCTCGGCCACTATCCTTCTAGGGGACATCAACCTAAACTGCATCTCCAACCGAAAAAACAGCCGACCCGAGCAAGTGGAAAGGTGGAGCCTGTTCATGGCTGACAGGAACTTCAGATTGGCCAATGGTTCTCTCCCAGGGGATGTGCCCCCGCGGCACACTTGGTACCACAGAGATATAGATAACATCATCGATTATATCTATGTAGATGGGAACATATTCAATCTAGCAACCCAGTTCAAAATTGTGGAACAAACAAATAGTGACCACCATCTGCTCTCGTTAACCTGGTCATGGTCTCCACAGCAATCCACTAATTCTAATAGAAGAATGATGCAAAGCGTAACGGTCAACAATGCAAAGACAAGATTTAGGTGGACCGACAAGAACCTATACATGTTGGGAAATTATCTGGATATGCAAGAAAAGAGCAGCATCTCTTTTGTAAGAGTTATGAACAGATACAGAACAGTGTTCAGCAAGAATGATCAGCATGCTTTTTCCAACAAACATCAATTCAATCAAGAAGTGAAAGATCGGAAAGCTGAGCTGAGAAGAGAAAAAAGAGCAATACAGTTACTTCTCCTTGAATATCAAACTCAAGCCATTAGAAGAGCTAAAACCAAATTTAGAAATTGGACTCGTGGAAGAGCTGCCCTCATGTTTCAGGCAGACAGTGAATGTATGCTGCACACTATGGAGAACAAAAGTACTGCAGAAATATGGTCATTACTAAATAATGTGCAATACGACAAACAAAACCACAGCCAGATTAATGGGGTCATGGAATGGCAATGGATACACCATTTCTCTGAACTTTATAGTGACACAAGCATTTCAGATCTGAAATATGACTTCTCCGGAGCAACCACATGGAATCTAGAGTTCTCACCAATATTAATAGAAGATCTGATAAAACGATCAAGTAGATCTAGAGCGACAGGACCTGATGGTCTAAGCAATGCTATGTTTAAAGCAAATCCAACTGCTTGGGCGATCATACTTGATAAAATCTTTAGAACCATTCTTTGCAACAGAAACATACTAGATTCCTGGCGAACCGCGATTTTAGTACCCATTTTCAAAAAGGCCGATAGATCCAAACCCTGTAATTACAGACCCATTGCATTGCTTGATGCACTAGGAAAGATTTTTGCAAGAATTGTGTTGCAAGAATTTAACTCCTGGACTAAATCCCATCAAAGACGTGATCCAAATCAAACTGGGTTTGTACCGGGCATGGGCACTACCATTAATCTTACATGCATAAGCGCAATCAAGAGCCAAGCACGAGCCACTAAAAAGCCAATTTATTTGGCCTTTGTCGACTTTAACGCGGCCTTTGATTCAATTTCACGCCCATTATTAATGACCAAATTATCAACAGCCAATTGCCCAGCAACACTCAAAGATATCATTTATGTACTCCATTCCAAAACTTAAGACTTAACACAGAAGGGCTACTTTCCCCAGCAATTAAAACTGCTAGGGGTCTGAAACAAGGGTGCATAATGGCGTCTGCATTATTTAGCTTCTTTATTTATGACATCAAAGAGGCATTTGCAAACCAACTAACAGATGCACCGAAATTGGATGGTAAACCCATAGCAGCATTGTTATATGCAGACTATCTAGTCCTTTGTTCGAAAAGTCCGGTAGACCTACAACCCCTACTGATTCTTGACACAGTACATCCAGACCAATCACTTAAGTATAAATTTGGGGAAAACTAAAATGTTTATGTATGCTCCAAAAAAGACAACTCGAAATACAATGATTTGGACCATACAAAATATCAAAATCGATGTTGCAAGCCAATATGTTTATCTAGGCATTACTATTCACATGTGTCAAAGCAATCAAAGTCATCGAGAAATATTGCAACAAAAATACAGACATCAATATCCCAAACTAAAATTATAATGAGAAAGTACGGCACATTTTCTATTATGCCAGCTTGGACCATGTTATATGGTATGGAAGTGTTGGAATTAATTGAGGATTATTCCTTTGATAAACTGGAAGCCTTATTCTGGAGACAGATTTTATACTTACCGCAAGGGATTCCAATAGTGTGGATCAGTTATGAACTAGGTCTGATTTCATTGGCTGCCCAATATCACTGGCGCCTATGCGCTTTATTTAGGAAATGCATTATGTGCAATGATATTACAACTCTTTTGCAGACATGGTCATCTTACTTGTTTTCATCTAATCATGTATTTGCTAAGAGATGGTTGCAAAGCATTCATCACATACTAACTATTGCAAATGTAACGATTGCTCTTCTTGTGAGAAATCCGGTGAAAACCAAATTGCAGATTTTTACCACTAACTGGATTCAAACACGAGAGCTTTGCCTGACTTATAAACGCTTTGATGGCAACTGCATGATTGACAAAAAGTTCTGAATAATAACACCTTATCTAGTGAGAAGTCCATCTCTGGCCGTTCGATCGGCAATCATGCGTTTAAGATTCAACTTATGGCCAACAAGAGAGGTTCTAGCCGATAGACGCATGATTAAGGAATCTGATAACATCTGTCGATTTTGTCAGTTGATAGATAAGAAGGAAACCATGAAACATCTTATTATTGAATGATCTCAGTTGGTTTCATTGAGGAAAACACACTTTGCAAACCTGTATTGTTTTCTCGCGAATGTAAATCAAGAGTTACGATGGAAAATAATAATCTCGGCCCGTCTAGTGAGAATCAGAATTGCAATTGCTAATTTCTTGAATGCTCTGAATTTATAATACATATATGAACGAATGTAACTATGTGCACAGGAAATGAAATAGAAACACAGTCAACTATGTATTTAATTTGTAATTTTGTAAACATGTAATGAGAAAAATGAATTTTTGTGAATGATTTGTTTTATGTAAAAATAAAATTGTAAAAGTTAAATTAATTAACTAAAAACATTTTTTTTTTAAAAAACTTCTCAAGACAGGAAATTGTGAGCTGTAGCATCGAAATCCACAAATACAAGTATCCAAATAACACACTCAAGGTTTTCTAGTAAAATAATTATTTAACGGTCAGTTTTAAACAAGCCTTATTTAAAAAGGGCAATGTGCAACAATAAAAATACACTTAACATGTTCTCAGAATCAAGATAAGCAAGTAGATTTGCTTTAGAGATGTTTCTTAAACACTTCCTATACCCCGAGGTGACTTCAATTACTAGGACACTATTGGCATTTATATAATCACTTTTGCACTTGGTAAAACTCTGAGGTTGTGGAAGAGGAAAAGGTTAGGGAAGGAAAAAGGTTAATAGGTTCTCTGAGCACATGAGCACTTTTCAATCTTCCAATAAAATTTAGATAAAACCTTTCCCAGCAATACTTAATTAAACCAAGTTACCACCTATGAGGGACAGTTAATATCAAAGGCAATGGGCCAGAAGAGTCTGCAGGGAGCCAGGACAGCCAAAGTCGATTTGAACAATGTCTATGGAGCTGAGGCACTTCTTAGATAGCACAAAGTTAGAGTGTTTGTAGAAATCACTGTTGGTCCGCAAGCTGTTAGGCTTGTGTGTGGTAGAGTGCAGATCAGCTCTAGTTGCTACTGCAAGTCGCAAGTGAGATAATGAAAGTTACAGACAAAGGCGGCAAGTACCCCTTAGTCAGTACAGTACCTTAGGTTAGAAGAAGAGGATCCAGCTGGCTTCTGTTCCGGTTGCAGTGTTGCAGATACTGGGTTCCTGGGTCTCGGTTGTGGGGACAAGAGGGAGGACTTCTGGAGGACTCCTGTGTTGCAGTTCGAAGGTCCGCGGCGGCGATCAGATCTTTTCAGTTCAGCAGCTCTTCGCGGTTTCAGCTACAGGCAAATAGCACCACAGCAGATCTTGGACACTTGATGGGCTTCCTTCACTCCTCGAGTCCAGCACTCTTGTGAGGTGAATCAAGCTTGGGTCGTCCTGCTTCGGGAGGGTCCTCAGGATCTTCCTGGAGCTTCGGTCCGGCTTAAAGACATTGCACTCGACTACGGATTTCTCAACCCCTGGCACTCGGTTCCAGCAGCAGCAAAGCAGTACAGCCAGTTGGGAAAGGTCCTCCAGCAAAGCTTATCTTGGGGTTAGTTGGTCTCACCAACCCAAGGGAAGAAGCCCTCCATTCCGGCGCTTCTCTAGTCGATTCAGAATTGGAGCTTTAGCACAGCAGAAGGGCTTCACTGGGCAGTTCAACAGTCCAGGAGAATGCAGTAAGCTTTGCTTCATGATTCCTTCATCCGATTTTTCATCCAGTGTTCGACTCTGCCTTCAATTCAAGAAGCCTCGCCTTTTATGCAGGTTTTTCCCCATTCATGCACAGCCTAGCTGTCACTCACAGCCAGCCAATCACCACTGGGTGCATTCAGGTAAACAAGGAGACTAAGGACAGGGTGTTTCAGGCAACTCCCTTGCTTCCTGCCCTGACAGACACACTGGAGCCAGAGGTGGGTTTCAGTACTGAAGCCTGCCAAAAGGCAAAACAAACAAAGGGTTAAGCCTGGTTTGGCGTAGCAGATTAAAACCCAAGAAAGACCTCACAAACAAGAAATGATGAACAAAAAGGACGGACGAGGCCATTTTGACACAATGGACCAAAGGGTGCTACACAGCAGCTGAGGATTCAGCATGTGGTAGAAAAGCACAATGGTAGGAAAATTAAACCACTGCCACCATCCATTAAACGTAGTGATGGTAACATAAAAAAAATGTTAAATGAATAAGTAGGAAAAGGGGCTACTAAGTAACCCCCCCAGCACTCCCCCCCCCCCCATAAGGCAGGGTGTGCTGGACCTACATAGGAAAATAGTGAGTAAAATCAATTTCACTGTACTATTCCTGGGAATAGTAGGTATTTAAACCTTATGAGGAATCCAAAGGACTTCTCTGTGCAACTGCACTGAAGGTGCTGTGTGTCACAATACAAAAGGTGGATGCCTATGGAGTTTGTCAGAATCCAAAAACACAGAGTCCAAATCAGATCAAAAATACATGAGCGTGAGAACTAGGTCTCAGTTACTCCAGGATAGAAAATAAGTCCTAAAGTCCAGCAGTATAGCTGTGGGTCTCTAGGGTTGAAGGGAATTAGCACAGAAATGAGATTTCTCCCTAACAGACCCAGGCAGACGCTAGGGAGGATTCTGTTCCCCCGAGTGGCCTGAAGCCAGATTGTGCAGGGTCTAGGAGATTGCTGGCTTTGGTGAAGAGGCCAAGCTGCTTGTATGCTGCGCGGTCCATGCGTTTGGCAAAGAAACGTGTGTTGAGATTGGGTAGTGTCGTTTTTTTTGAGGATGGGCTTGATGTAGGAGTTCTTAGGGTTTCCGGGAAAGATCCTGAAGTGATTGAGCGTGCGATACTACCTGCACAGGTAGATGCTTGGATCTTTTTGAGGTTTGGGTGGGTAGGGGGGCTATCAGCTATGAGCGAGTGGAATTCCTGGTGTGAGATGGGAGAGAAAGAATTGAAGATTTGTATAAGTGCAGTGTTTTGGGGAAGGTCAGTCTGCGGGCAAGTGGGTGGCGGGGGCATGTGTTCCAATTAAGAGATAATGGCAGAGTGGCTGTCAATCGCGACAGTGTGCTGTGATAAGGTGTCACATAGGGCTTGGTAGACTGGTGGGGGATGGCTCGAGCAGGACAGTGATCTGAATTCTGATATGATTCTATGTAGTTCCTTGCTCTGGTTTTGGGTATTTAGTGTTCTGTTCCCATAGAATGTTTTCTTGGTTTTTCTGATTTCCAGTCTGTATGCTCTGGTTGTTCTTGCTAGGGCGGTTTTGTTCTGTGCTGTAAGGTCGGTTCTCCAGGTCCGTTCTAGACGGTGGTTGAGGGTTTTTAGTGATTTAAGTTTGGCAGTGAATCACCTTGGTGTTGGTCCCGATCTGAGTGGCCTGCTTTGTTGGAGTGAGGGGTGTGAGCACGTTTGTAAGCCAGGGGTCAAACGTTTTGATTGCTTGGGGGTCATTCCTGGAGTGAAAGAGTGTGGATAGAGTTGAGGCATGAGTGTGCTAGGTCAGGTGTGATTACGACTTTATTCCAAAGTGGGGCGGTGGTGGTTGTGTGTGGCTTTGACCGCCAGATTATGTGCTCAGTGGTATGGAGTAAATTGCTGAGTGATGAGTCCATGATAGGGGGCAGGGAGATTGGGGAGATAAGTTTGAATTGCTGAAGATTGCGTCCAGGATATGATCTCCTGTGTGGGTGAGTGTGTAGATGTATTGCGTTAGGTTGAGTGATTCTAGATTGTCTGTGAGTGATCAGGTCATAGATTTGAGGGCGAGTCGAATCATATGTTGCTATCCCTAAGATGTTAAGTGGTGGATGTAGGATGAGGTCAGTGGCCAGTGCTTCACCAAGTGTGTGTCTGCAAAGTTTTTATTGTAACCAGGGGGGCTGGACTGTGGGGGGGGGGGGTGAGGGGAGGAGGTGCAGTGCGGAGAAGACAGAACAGCAGGAATGGGAGATGAGGGGAATAGGGCTATGGCCAGATTGGGGGTCGGTGGGGATTAGCGAGTTCAATAGTGTGGTGGCGGTGTTTGCGATCTGGGTTGGAGAATGGGTGATGCTAAGGGGGGCATATGGTGCTTTTGGTCCTTACTTGGCATTTGGCCAGTTAAAGGGGTGTGGGTGAGAGTGGGAGTGGGAGGGGATGTGGAGTTTGGGATTTTGGCCAGGGCAGCTCTTGCTGCGCCAAGCCTGGGCAAGCACGAGCTGGAGATGCTATATTGTTCGGGGAGGGTGTGAGCAGATGGTAGGGGGGTTGGTGCGTGAGGGAAGTTTTTTGCGGCTTGTTGTGCGGTCCGGTGTGTTCCAGGAGATAGTGTTCTCGGTTTACTCTCTCCATCTTGCCGTTCTTAGTTGAGCAGGATCTACGTGGGAGATAGCGGGTCAGGGTGAGGGTTGGTCTGTTGAGGAGGGATTGGTGTGGCATGAGGGTGTCACAGTGGCAGGATGGGGTGATGGGCTGTGTGTTGGTGGCAGTTGAATTCTGCTGCATTTGGTCTCGTCATGCATACTGGTGCACCAGCATGCTGCTGTTCATTGACCAGGGTGCGGCATGGTGTGTGAGGGTAGTGGTAAGAAAATGCAGATTATGTTTCTAAAGGAGGGGTGCACCTTCGGCTGGGATACGTCGCTAGATCTGTGTACTTACCGACTCTATCGTACTTGGTCGGGCAGTCGGCAGGTTGGATGGATGGGAAATGCCTTTTGAGTTATGGGACACCAGATAGTGTTCCCTAAAGGTATGTGCCCCGACAGGATGTTAGGCAGTAAGCAGGCCTACATTTCTAGATAGTTGGAGGGGGCCTAGGCTTCACAGCACGGCAGATGTGAGAGCTGCACGATTTAAGTAGGGATTCCTGAATAGTGGGAGAGGCCTATGTGTCAATGAATGGCAGACATAAGCATATTCACATTTGAGACTCCTAGATAGTGGAGAAAGGCCTATGTTTCACAGAAAGGCACATAAGAATACACTCGCATTTGAGATTCCTAGTGGGAGAGAATCCTATGTTTCACAAAATGGAAGTTCTAAGCACACCTAGATTTGAGACTCCTAGATAGCGGGAGAGAGGCCTGTTTCACAGAAAGGCATATATGAATACATTTGCAATTGCGACTCCTAGATAGTGGGAGAGAGGCCTATGATTCACAACTTGGAGGTTATAGGTACATGTGTGGGAATAGCTCCTACCTTATCAGTTGGTGCTGGTTGACGGTAGTCTGTTCCTCATTTGACGCATCTTGGTGTTGCAGTTGGTTGCTACTTCTTGATCGTGGCTGGATTTATGCCGTTGCAACCACCTTGTTGAATGGGGATTGCAGCAGGGAGGGTTTTGCTGCTGTTAGATGGGACGGTAGGAGTTTTGCACTGCTCCCTGGGACTCAAGTGGTTGGAACTGCTGGTCCTTTCCCTAAGATTTCAGTGTGAAGCAGCTATGTGATGGGGCATGTGGGTCTGTAAGGTTATGTGTCAGTGAGTGGTTGAAGGTGGTTGGCATATTAGGCTTGGTTTGTGTAAGTGGGGAAGCCGATTGCTTCCCCCGCTGACACCTCTTTGGGGCTGTCCTTTGCCTTTGGGTCCTTAGCTGCAGGGGCTCCCCTGGGTGGATGTCTTAAATGGGATGTCTTCCACCAATCAGGGAAGCCTAAGAGGTGCCACTGTGGCACCTCATCAGGGGAGGCGGGAGCAAGGGAGGGCTATGAGGAAGGAGGACAGGGTCGGGACTCAGAGCGCAAATGGCGCTTTACTTATCGGAGCCAAAAGATGCTGACACAATGTTCTAAAGGGGTCGGGGGCCTGCTAGCACTCGCCTGCAAACTACCTCATCTATCCCCCACCGTTTCTCGGCCATCAACTCCATCATCATATCCCGCCTAGACTAGGCAAACTGCCTCTAAATAGGCGCTCCAGCGTTTCAACTAAGGAAACTCCAAAGAGTCCAAATGTGGCAGCACGCCTGCTAATTAACCTACCCCCCCACACATCAGCCCTACATTAAAAGTCCTCCATTGGCTTCCGATTGGCCGACGCACTACCTTCAACGACATGTGCATCATTCACCGCTCCATCCCCAACACCGGCCCAGAATTCCTTCAAGACAAAATACGGCCATGCCGGATCTCAAAGAATCGCTGATCTAGCACAGCATACCGCCTAGTGGTTCCACCTCACAACTCCTCCAGACTGGGCGGGCCCTTGTTCTCCATCCAAGCACCAACTAGATGGAACTCCCTACCCCTACACATTTGCAACACTGAAAATCACCTGAAATTCAGAAAGGCCCTATAAAACGCGCTCTTCCCAACTTCATCCTGAACACAACCCCCTAGCGCAAACAACACATTCCTATACAGCATTCAGAATTATCATGTTGGCAGCATTCACAATGGCTCACCTTGACAAACTGTCCCCCCATGCACAACAAGACGTCTACGCGATTAACACTGCATGGAAGCCAGCAGCATTCGCTGAGGCACACCACAATAAACCCAACTCCTCCTCCAACTACTAAACGAATGGCTACATTTGCATCGGCTGACCCTGACAAACTATACCCCATTAACAACATTCTTACCTTACAAATACACCAGGGAAGCCAGCAGCTTTAGCTGTGGCACACCACAATAAACTCACTCGCCCACACCACTCAGACTCTCGCCCCAAAGAGACCATGAATAAGAAGACCATACCATCCACAACGGACAAAGATCGCAGCAGTCGAACAACATCGGAGCCTACGGTACATATACCTACACCACGTCTGTGGACACAGGCCGCAGGCACGGCCAAACATCCCTGCACCGTAGAATCCAGCTATGGCTATGCACCTCCGGTCTAGCAGCGCACATAGCCTTCCACATAAACAACTGATGTACCGCAACACCTCTGCCACTAACATGCAGCGACTACCAACGAAAGGACATTCGGTATAGCTGGCTACACATCAACTTTCAACAATTGCACTCTATTACAAACCACCAACAGCGCCCACCCACGTGCGTGACCTTTTTGGGCAGCTTAGTCAAGCCTAGCCTAAGTCCTAGACCACCGAAAATGCACGCATGCATCTCCAAATCTAAAACCCTTAGAACCTCCAGCACATTGACTACAGTCACTGAGGGCATTCCGACCACAAAGCACATTGAAGCCAAACAAATGTGGAAAGCGTGCTATATAAATAACCGAATACAATACATTGGCCTGCTGTTCTAAAACCCCCAAACCTAACATGAGCAGGCACTCAGTACCTCCCATTGCAATATGTCAGGTAACAGACCTCCACACATAACTCCTTGTGTCTACAGTTGCTCTAAAGTAGTTTCCAACGGTAGGCTACCCATGACCAAGGGTGGCTGCCTCCTGTTTTGGTCACTTTCTAGGGGACGTTCGATTCACTGGTCCATCTTTTACCAGATCCTATAATTTGCACCTTGCGAAAAGCGAAGCCAATTTGTATCACAGCGTCACAGAAACATAGGACAGCCAACATAACCTCATGTCTTTATCCTTTTTCTAATTCCATCAGTAAAGACATCCACTTTGCAACCTAGATTACGTGAATCTGCCACCAGCTCATGTATGATTAATGTGTAAATATATGGGATATTTCTTCTCCGGGCATATAGGCTGGCAGCTATGGATGTACAGAAAATGTATGTGACAAAACGGGTCATCTGTTCATACAAGAACCAGTCTCTACTGAGACGGTTGTGGGGGTAGTGTTGCCAAGGCAATATCATGCCACAACCTGCCCCCTGTTTTGTTGACCAAACCCCCCCCTTCCTATTGTTCTTAGGTGATGTTTTTCTTACTGTACATTCCTTTGTTCACTTTTCCCTCATTGAAGTTGCTTTCGAACTGCAAGTTCATGTTAATGGTCCACATAGACCCACTCACTCTCAAATCCTGTGCTTCAAAGAGCTTGGAGTGCAATATAAAATACTCATCAGGGGGAGTAGCATTCCCTAAATTTGGCAGAGTCCACGAAAGCAGATTTCAGACGCCGACAGAGACACACAAAATTACACACCTAGCAAGGTGATTTTTTTTTCCCCCTCAACATTCAAGGACAATTCCAAACTGACACTGTAGAGACAAAAGATGCAAATTGACATTCACAACAGGTACACAAAGCAAACACTTGAGCTTCCTATAATCCTTATTTGGAAAAGGTAAAAAATATACATTCAAGATTTTAACTGCATCTACAAGTTTGGTTATAGGGGATTTAAGGAACATCATTATAAAATGCTTTGTGCGAAAATCACTTGATACTGTACTAAACACAATTTAAACCATGTGCAGTTATGAATTAGTCAATTACGTTAATGTGTGCGTTGTATTTTAGAATGTCATGAAATTCACATTGGCAGCTGTGAATGACTAAATACAAATCAGATGAAAACAAACCTAAAATAGGAGAAATTTTCTTTAATGGAGAAGAACATTTCCAAATGGATCTCCTTAATAAGAACAAACTTGTTTTTCAACAGCCAATATAATCTAATTAATACCCAACACAACATGAACATGTTTAGTGTTGAGATTAAACCAGAAAAGCCTGTTCCTTTGCATGTACTTAAAAAGTGTCTCTACATTGCCCCGGAAGATGCACGCCCGTGCTGAGACTATCCCCAGGCCTTGCTCCAACAGCTTCACCTTCTAGCTTAGGAAGGCGTGACCGTAGGCTTAAATGTCAAATCACTTGTGTGTGGAACGCAGATCAAAGAAGACGCCATTGTAGGTGGTGGGCATTGTAGCGAGACCTCTCTGCACTGTGGTCCAGACATGAAGACTTCGTTTTCAAAACAAGGTTCTCTACTTCTTAGAAGTTAATTAAAAACTACAGGAACAAATATTGGTTTTGCTCAAATTAGTTTAAAATTTGATAAAGTCTTGATTTCTTCACATTTCCTAAAATCAGAAATGGTAGGGGGTGGGGTGGGGGGTGTGGGAAATGTATTTACAAAGATCCACAAAAATGTAATTTCCTTTTTCCACCCAAAAAAACCCCAGTGGCCTGCTCCAATGCGTGGGGGTGTAGTTCAAGAAGGAGCATACTTCTAATGTGAAGCAATAAATCCTAGGAAGGATAATCCAGCCATTATATACATGCATGGAGGGTGAATGAATGCCATGCTCCAGATCCAGTGTGGCAGCCATCTTCCTGCTCCTGGGAAGGTGCACCTACAAACAGATGCAATATAAAAAGGAAGATGGAACTATTCAGATCCCAAGACCACAGATAGGACATTCAAGCGTTCATAATGAGCAAACATTTGATGAGCCCAAGTAAAAGGTCCTTGGCTCCTGCTGGAAGATGCCTGGATTAGTAGTCAGGGTTATTCTGCGAAAACATTGGCAAGAACATCAGCTAAAATACAAACTATATTGGATAGAGTTGTCCTTATAGCCAAACGATGGTTGCAGAAACAGTAATGAGGAAGTACCCTAGCCGGATGGATTGCAGGAATTGAAGGCACAAGCTAACAGGATTGAAGATCTGATGTGAGTAGGCATAATTTGACAGTGGCCAGACAGAACCGTGCGAGAAAAAGGCGCTGTAACGTGGCACAGTCACATTTGTTCAGGTTACTTGTGGTAAAACCTCTGTGTCTGGCCATGCGGTGCAAAGGAGTGACGTGGGGACTGCTGCACTGCGGCCTGGAATCCAGACTGAGGAAATAAACAAAAAAGGAGATTAGCCAGCATGTACATTCATACTTTTACATGTCTCCGAGAAGCACCACATCATCACAATTCAAACAGGTCATTCAATAACAGAAACTACACATCCAATCCTGGCTCACTGATTTACTTCCAACCTTGCTTTGGGGCAATAAAAGCTCAATCTAAAAACAGTCATTTGACACAACACAGGCCATCTAAGTGGGAAACATTTCAAGTCAAAACAATGGGATGGAATCATTATCACGCAGTGCGATGAAATTGCATTTGTGCTCAAATAACTAAGCCCTGGGCCAAGTTATGGTAGGAAATCCGGATTTAGCTTTTAAAAAACAAATTATTGGTGCACACATTTTTGGGCCTTCAGCTATAGCCCTATAAAAACAACTATGTTTAAACATTGTGATTTCTCCCTATGAAATAATCCCCTTCAAAATCTTAGATATTTTAGACATTTATTACAAACCTTTGTCTACTTCAAAAAAAAGAAGCAAATCCATTTCATTCAATCCCATTTATCCCCCTCTACACCAATCAACTTCAAACCGGTCAGTTTAAATCCTAGCAACGGCAGTAAAATATTCAATCCCAGCACATCAGTTTGATAAAGTAAATAATTACCCTTAATCTTTAAATGGTAGAAACCATTTTAATAAGGAAAACGATATATTTGTAACCAAATTACTGATCATTTTACAACCATATGTATTAAGTGTAGTGTAATGACAGCTGGGAACATAATCTTAAAATGTACACGAGATGCAACATTGCATGTTACATTGTTTGGAAAAAAACTCAAGAAAGACGGGGTGATTTCATCAAATATCTTTAAGAAATTCATGACCAGATTAAATTCACAATGGAAATGAGATTAAAAGAAATTTACTTTAATTGTAACAGTGATTAAATTGAACAGTCAGGTGATTAAAATGAACACTGGTTGGAAATCTTTTTTTGGAAAATCGATTTGCATCACTTGCCTGTATGGCCAAAGTTTCAACGAATAATTGAAAGTTTAACATGCAGTCAGTTTTTGAGGATTAAAAGGGGTTGTTACTCGAGGCATATTTAAAAGGACAAAATGAAAGAAATCTTAGTGTGAGGATATGTGGACTCAAATTTGGAAGAAGCTACCTATAACGTATCCTCAAATTCAAAGGGACACTTTGTTAGTACCAAAAAATGAACACTGCTATGGTCTTGGGATGTCAGCACAACTATGTGTATGGCTCACTTTTCATTTCCTTTTCTTAGTTTACTAGCTTTTTACATTCTGTTATCTGATTGTTTAGTTGCCATCCAAACATGGATGCACACTCGTTTTCCCCATCTTAATGCATCAAAAATAGAAATTCTCCCCCTCCCCCAAACTCTACTGTCCCCATCCCTCCGCCGATCAGTTTTCCACGTCAGCCTTTCTTTTTCTGCCCACAATCTAGGCTTGTTTGATTCCCCTCACGCTACAATATCTTGAATACTGCAAAATCTTGTCATGTTCATCTTTTTAATATTAGAAAAGCTTGTTCCTTCCTCACCCTTCATGCCACTAAAATGGTTGATCACTACTGTGAAGAATCAGGAATGAAACTCCTACACAAGTTAGATGTAGTTTCCTATTATTGATAAATAAAAAGGGGTTGGGGAAAATGACACTGTTCCTGCACTAGAGGCATTTCCCTACCCTAAACTCAAAACTAAGGAAGTGCCAGAATGTCCAAAACAAAAAACTGTCCAGTGTACAAAGTACTATTCTGGCCCTCACATTCTAAAGAAATTAATTTTAAAAAGTTGAAAAGGATAATTTATTGCCTTCAGTATTCTAGACATTTTCAAACAGGTAAAGAAATAGGTAACTACAACAAAACATCTATCGAGCATATGCTCCTAGCTCCAGAGGGGGCTTCACTCTCCTTTGTATTCAAAAACAGCAATTCTTTGGCTTTTTATATTGATGTTAAATAATCCCCAGCCAGGTTTTTTTCCTTTAGGTGTACGTACCTTTTGATCAATAACAAAAATACTACACAAGTTTGTTTGGTCAGGATACTTGGCATACTCTCCTGCCAGGTTTTTGCTCCTTAGTCCCTTGAAACAATACCGCCTTTGTTATTCCTAAATACTCAATTTGACCTTGCCTGGTATGTTTCACTACCAGGACTTCCTTTGCTCACATGCACCTGGCCGGTATATTCTCCTGCCAGGCTTCCTGAAATCACACTCTTGCAATTGCCTGGTAAAACTCTCCTGCCAGGGATTTTTGTAAGCATACACTTGTAACTGCCTGGTATACTATCCTGCCAGTGCTTTTCTACTTGGGTGCTTTTGCTCCTTATTGAGAAGAATTTTCAGTTTATGTGCTTATTCCCTTTAACCTTAGAGACCCCCATCCCTTTTGCTGGAATCTGGGATATTTAGATTTTTAAGCTCCCGAGTGAATGCCGTTTTTTGCCACTCACTAATGTGTTTTTCTCCAACTAGGATTTTTTAACTGTTTAATGGAGTCTGTCCCCATGCAAAAATAGTTCAGCACACAGGACCCTCCTTGCAGTGCCACTGACATTTTCTTGTGTGAACTACCTACCATTCCCTAGAACAGTGAGATGATTTTTTTATCTCACTTACCTTTCTTTTGTGGGTCCAGCACACACCAACCTATGTGGAGTAATGGGGCGGGGCAAATTTACATAGTAACTCTTTACCCCGCTTCTCATGTATCTTTCAGTTACACTAACTTGAATGGCTGGTGGTAGTGGTTACTTTTTACTACCTTTTGTGCAGGGTACCAGAAGGACGATTTCTCAGCTGTAGTACAACACCCATGGGTGACCATTTTTTTCCAAAATAGCGCTGCCCCCATGCTTCCCCTCCACCTCACCCCGACCCCCACCACACTTTTTCACCATTTCTTGTTAGTCCCGCCTGGGCTTTTACTCTGCTTGCATCCGGTTTGAGTCCTTTGTGCGTTTTTTGCCTTTGGCATGCTAGAGCACTGTAGCCTGCTATAGCAAGCCTCCAGTGTGTCTGGAAAGGCAGAAAGAGAGGAAACGAGGGAGGGTCACGAAAATTCACTGTCCTTTGTAAGTGCATCTGTCCGAAACCAGGTCCGATTGGCCGGCTGGCTGTCCTCCCTCTGCCCCCAGGTGATTGACAACCATAGGGCTGTGAATTAATGGGATTTCACATAGAGGCTAGGCTTTTGGGGCTACAGGCAGAGTCGACCACTGGAACAAGACATCCAACGAAGAGGACGATCAGACGCCAGCAGCACCTTCCAGGACCGCAAAAGCACAGGTGAAGCCTTGCAACTGTGCTAATCCAGTTTTCGTTTCGACAGCGAAAATCTTTGCAGGACAACTTCCTCTCTTGGGCTGGTGGGACCAACTAGCCTTTAGACCCGCTTTATCTTGGCTCATTCCCTGACTTGCTGCGACTTTCCTAGGCTGTAGAATCCCAATGCCGGAGGACCCCTGACCATTATACAGTGCATCGTCTTCCAGAGAACAAATTCCAGCCAAAACTTTGTGGGCACCTTCATCAACCTCCAGAAGCAAGAGTCCCCTCACCACAGTCCAGGACCGAGGAAACTCCAACCAGACCCATTTGTTTCTCTTGGGCACTGAGAAAAAGGGGCAAAAAAAAAACCACATTGCTGCAGAGTCCCTCTCCAGAGTGCTGACAGAGAGGCCCACCAGATGTCCTCCCTTTCGTCTCCACGACCAAGGACCAGGAACAAGGGTCTGCATCACTGCATCAGGAAGGCATCCAGCTGGAACCTTTTCTTCAATTCTAAGGTGCTGTGGGGGCTGGGCTATAACTACATTTTGCCATTTGTAGTGCTCCCTGGCTTGGGAAGTACTATTTTTCTTCTCTTTAGAGGACCTCATCTCACCTGTGCCGGCCTTCCTGCTTGTGCTCCATCAAGTGGGCTCCCTTTAAGGTCCAGTGATTTTTCAAAGAACTGACTGTTTGATTAGCAATTTTCTAAGAAAATCTGCATCAGAACTCATTGACTTTGGCTGCCCTGGTTCCCTAAAGGCTCCTCTTCTGAACCCTATTGGCTTTGGTAGTGCTTGTTCCCTTACAGATTTTAATTGCTGACATTATTTTTGCTGGGATAAAAGACTGCCTACATCCCTCTGGGAGAAACATCTATTGAACTAGTTGAACTGTGTTCCGTTAGGGAGAATTTTAATTTCTGTGTCGATTGCCTTTAACCTTAGAGACCCCAAGCTATTTTGCTGGCTTTTTAATTTTGTACTCCTCAGTGAGTGGGACCTTTTTGTCACTCACTCGTGTGTTTTCCTGACTATGATTTTCTATGCTCCTTACTGTTTTATGGAGTCTGGTAAACTCAATAGGCATCTGCTTTTACATTGCGACACACAGCACCTTCTGTGCAGTGCACTGAAGTCTTTTGGATGTTCTCAATGTTTAACTACATTTTCTTGGGTGAACTACTGTTCCCAAGAATAGGAAGTAAGATGACCCCTGTCTTACTTGGCTTTACTTTATGGGTCCAGCACATACTGCTGTTAGGTAAGATTTTCATAGAAATGGTAAATCTTCCTGACCTGGGTCAACCACCGAACCTTTTGCTTTACTAGTGGGATATTTTTCCTTAATACCTCTCAGAGTGGGAACCTTTTTCCAACCTCACAGAATCTTACATTTTCTTTTAATGTGTGTCAGTTTTTAGACTCTCCACAGTGTCTTTTTAAAGTTATCTCCTTTAATTAATAACTTTTTGGCAATAAGTGCCTGTTGTTGCTGGGTTGCCGTAGGGGCTATCCTTCTAAACTTTATCTGGCTAACCTTGAGAGAACTACAGTTCCCCAGGGTAGAAAGGATCGCAGTATCCCTTTTACATTTTGTTAGGTGAAAACAGCACAACCCACCTTATGGGGAGTGCTGGGGAGATACAATGTATCTCCTTTCACACTAAAACTGTAACACTTCTGTTAAAAAGGGACAAGCTTACCCTCAATGCCCCCCCCTCCCCCCCAAGTCTTCTTTTTTCCCCATTTTAGTGTTTCTTGTCACTCTCCCGCCCCCCCCCCCCCCTGACATCCATGGCGGGAAATTCCTTTGTGTGAGTTTTATCTTCAGCGTGATGTCACCTGGACTCCCCGCCCAGGCTCCAGTCTGTCTGTGAAAACGGGAAGCAAGGGAGGCGTCCAAATCTCTGCAGCCCGTTGTCTTCCTCCTTGCCTGAATGGGGACACATCCCAGCGGGAGACTGGCTGTCCCGATTGGCCAACCAGACCACCCCTTGTTGTAAAATGCAGGGAGAGAATGCAGAAGATGTGCTGTAGTTCCTGTTAAATACTGCAAACCTGGAAGCTGAAGGCAAGTCGACCACTGGAACCAAAGAGGATGATGAAGGAAAAGCGGCTGAAACTATTCACAGCGACCGGAGAGCCTGCTGTGTAACCAGAGTCTGCTGTAGCCATTCCTTCCAATCAACCTGGGGACTCCGAAAAACAACAACCCTGACCCAGAGCTTGGCGAGTCCCACTAGACAAGTAAACCTGCATTTTGAGCCATCCCACACGTTGCTGCGACCTTGCAGGGCTGCAATACCCTGGTACCTCGCACCATTGTGCAGTGCGCAGTCTTCCGAATCTTGCTGAAACTTCGGAGGCATCCTGGTGTATCTCCAAGGACACGAATGAAGTCCGAAAAGTCCCCTCAACAGAGTGTTGGATCTTTGTAAGGATGAGAATTCAACCACGATTTTCTGTCTCCTCTTCTGTGCTCCTTGAAAAGGAGCCAAACCCACAGAACCGTGTTCAGCCGCAAGGAAATCCTTACCTAGAGCCTTCTCCATTGATCCCTGCTCTAAAGTTCCTTCTAAGGACTTGTTTTCAGTCACCACGACAAGGAATCCACAGACTAGGTGTTTGGCTGTAGACCTTGAAGTCCCACCTGCTGCAAAATCCTCTACGCAGAGGTTTGGTGTTGGCCTGGGTATGTACTTACCTTAAATCTCTTGTGATTCCTGTGTAGCTGTGGGGTATTTTCTGTGACGGGGAGGCCTCTCATCCAGTGCACCCAGTCCCACGGAGGTGTCCTCTGTGAAGCCCCAGGACCCTCTTCTAACTCTAGAAGTAAAGTACACACCTGTTGGCCCAGTCTTCATAAGAAACTCTGACTTTTGCTACTTAAGAACCTATCCTGACACTGCCTGTTGGAAACCAGATCCTAGTGACCCCGCCCTTCTGCCACTGAGAACACTCATGCTCCAAGAATAAGGGAAACATTTTTAAGGGATTGGGCCTTTTGCCTAGAAAAGAAAATAAGTGTTTAAAAGTTACTTACTTGTAAAACAGTTGGTTGGTAACTGTAACTCAGTTACAAAAGTTCTTACTTACCTTGGATATGCGATGCACGATTTTCAAAAGTATGGTTAACATCTTTTCTTTCCTTAGTGTTAGGCGGGATTGTATGCAGTACCCTTTGGGTGCACTGCAACAACCCTGTCCTCCTGGCAATAGGGACCCAACCTTTGGTAGAAGGCTGAACTATACAGGTTGGTAGTGTGGCTGAGAAGCCAGGCTTATCTCAAGAGGGGTCAATGTGAGCATGTTGTGAAACAGAGTTTCACAGTAACAGTTATTCAAATAAACTTACACTCAAGTTTCTTGATAAAACAATTTATTTCACAGCCAGTTGTACAAGCCTTCTTCAGAAGGGAGCAACACTTATAATACACTTCAAAACACACTGTTTCTCTAAATCAGATGATACCCATTGCAGATGGCACGTAGACACTTCCTACACCCTCAGGTGACTAAAATAGCTAGGACACTGCAGACATCGATTTATCGCTCGTACATTTAGAGTAATAGTGAGTTTGGTGTAAAAGATAGAAAAAAAACTAAGGTTAACAAATAATTCACAAACTGTTAAGTACTTTTTGAAACTTTCCAATGCAAAGTCAAACTAACCCTTTCCTGGGGGAAAGGCCAAAGCACAAAGTCAAAGGTAAAGAAGAGTCACCCAGGGAGCCAGGACAGCCACTGTTACTTGCACAATGTCTAGGGGAGCTGAAGATCCTATTTGCAGCTAGGTAAAAAGTCTTACACAATGTTTTTAGAAAGGTATGTAGAAAATAGCATACTTGAAGGGCCACAAACTGGGAGGCTTGTGAGAGGCAAAGCTATAGCAACTCTGCAAGATAACCAAGATAGGTCTCAACTGAGAGCAAGCAAGGCTACACGTTAAGTTCTCTTAGACTTTACAGTACCTCTGGTTAGAAGAAATGGTTCCAGTTGGCTTCTGTTCCTGTACAGCTCTGCAGATCGTATTGTTACTGGACCTCAGTCGTAGGGACAGGAGGGAGGACGCCTGGGTACTCCTGCTCTGCAATGGGAAGGTCAGTGGCAGCAATGGGCAAACTTCAATTCAGCAGTCCTTCAGTGTTTCAGCTCCTCGCGCCTGACAGCAAATAGCAACACTGCGGTTCTCCGATACCACTCTGTACTTTACTCGCATCTGGGGTCCAGCACTCTGTTGAGGTGGCTCAGGCTAGGTCAGTCCTGCTTCAGGGAAGTCCGGAGGATCTTCCTGGCGCTTGGGTCCGACTTAAATGCAACACACATAATCTGGTGTACCTCTGCCTGGCACTTCGGTTCCAGCAGCAGCAGTGGAAATACAGCCAGCTCAGAGGATGTCCAGACGGGCTTACTTTGGAGTGGATTGGTCCCACCAACTCAAGGGGAGAAGTCGTCCTTGGTGGAGGCGAATTCGGAGCTTCAGCAAAGCAGCAGGGCTTCACCGAGTAAACCAACGGTCCAGGAGTTGCAGCAGGCAACTCTTACAAGTTCTTCTTCCGATTCCTTCGTCCAGTGGTCGTCTGCCTTCCAATCCAAAAAGCCTAGCTTTTTATGCAGGTTTCTCCCATTCATTCCAGCCTAGCTATCGATGACACAGCAGGGTGGCTGTCCTTGCCGGCCAGCCAGCTGTCCAATCACCTTTGGGTGCATTCCTGTAACCGAGGGGATTAAGCACATCGTGCACATCCCTCACTTCCTTACCCTGCCAGACACCCTGGAGCCAGACGCGGGCTTCACTCGTGAATCTCACCAAAACAAACAAAGGTACCAAAACATGGTTTGGCGCGCAGAGTAAATCTCAAGAAGGACCTTTCCACAAAGAAATGGCGAAAAAAGAAGACCGGGCCATTTTGACAAAAATGGCACCCTTGGGTGCTTTACTGCAGCTGCGAACGCAGCCGGTATGTGCACACCACAGTAGTTAAAAGTAAACCACTGCCACCAGCCACTCAGTGAAGATAGGGTAACATCAAAATGTTACATGAGAAGCTAGACAAAGTGGATACTAAGTAACCCCTCCAGCATTCTATTGTAAAATAGTGTGTGCTGGGTCTAGAAAGTTACAAATGTAAGTAAAGTCAATTTCACTTTAATGCTCTGGGAAACAGTAGTTTATCCCAGAGAAGGTATTTAAACCTTTGGGAAATCTGGAAGACTTTCCTTTGCCACTGCACTGAAGGTGCTGATTGGTACAATGTAAAAGATGATGCCTATGGAGTTGGTCAGACTCCATAACCAAAAGAAACACAAAGTTCAAAAAATCACATTAAAATACAGGAGAGCGGGGGGGGGGGGGGGGAGAAAAGGGTCTCACTCTCTCCAGGTTAAAAAAATCAAGCCTCAAAACCCAGCAAAGTTGCTAGGGGTCTCTAAGGTAGAGGGAATTAGCGCATGAGCATCTACTAACTTGTGCTGATCCCGAGTATATTTGATTGCTACATACATTGCACTTTTTAAAGAATGCTCATTTAAAAATGTACATTAAAGAAATAACTATTTATAACTGAAACCTTGAGTGTAAGTGTTACTTGGAAATACGTATTTCATTGCTACAGCTCTACAGCTCACATTATCCCTCTTGAGATAAGCCTGGTTGCTCAGTCACATTACCAACGCGTGTAGTACAGACCTATCCCAAAAGGTGGGTTACCTAATACCAAGCAGATAAGTGTTGTGTAGTTTCACACAGAGTTACTGCACCAATTCTTAACTAACAGCAGCTTATTTAATACTTTCACAGAGTGTTGTTTGACCTGTACATAAAGTGGGCAAAGCTCCCTTTGCTTGACACAGAGCAGCAGAGGCTTCAACTCCTTTCGGTTAAATGTGTGAGATGCTCCTGGATGCACTAGTTGCTGAGCAGAAGAGTGTAAAAACAGAGGAAAGCAGAACGTGTAAGGTGGATGGGTTCTTAAATACGATCAATGCACAGGTCTTACCGTGTGGGCCTGTTGTGGCGGTGTGCCATGAGTAAAGCTTCCAGGGGAGGCAGGGCGTGTGTATGCCAAAGCAGCCTGGAGGGGAAAGAAGAAAGCATGATTAACTGTCCCAACAGGAGCAAGGTTGCTGAAGGGAAGGTAGGCTTCCAGCAGGAGGCAGTATTTTACGTAATTTCAAGTGTAAGTGTTACTATGGGTCCAATTCCCTATGGGTAGTATTCCCAAGGACTGCATTGTGGCCGACTTAACAGGTGACAATTCTCCCCAACGGGCAGGATTTGATTATCAACTGGTGTCATGATTTCCAATTGGTGGATCTTTCAACTGGCCATGGGATGCGCAACACGTGGCCAAGATTAGATTCCCAATGGGCAGCAAGACTAAATTCCCAAAGAGCATGGTCTATGTAAGAGTCACATTACTATGACTTCTGGGGCATTGTGGTATACAGCAAGTAGCCAATACCATAGGAGCTAAAGGCTTTAACATATCAAAAAGGATATTACTACTGCAATCATTCTCCAGAGCAAATTATATGTTTGTAGGGAAGATATTAATTCCGCTTTGATTAACTTTTAAAATCACAAGGAGCCCCTGACACTCTGGAGAGCTAGGACGCATAGGAGCCATGGTGGGGCCACAAGCCCTTTACCTTGGTCGGCTGCATCTGCACAGTGAGCTGGGGAGCGGGCAGCAGAGTCTGGGTGGCATGAATGGCCTGAGGGTGCATCGGGCGCAGCGGTGACTGCAACACAAAGAAGAACACTGATCAGACTGTGAAAGTAACCAGGATAAAAGGTCACTGGCTAAGTTCCAAAGGGGGGGGGGGGGGTGTGTCTCTGGGGGGGCATGGGTGCAAGCAGGGCATAAATTCGGGACTGGCATTGAAAGGAGCCTATGAACTAGGGCACTTGACAGTACAGGTAGAATAGAGAATTCAAATATTAACGTCTAGGGAAATATAGCTAGAAAAATATAGTACCAGGGAGTACTGCTAGGACAGAAAGCAGACACAGGGACCCAAACTGCCCAAGGGCATAGGGGAAGTTAAACCTAGATTAAGACTAAAGGGTGACATTTTAGTCAACCAAGACAGAGGAGACTGTAGATGAAAAGGAGCTGCATAATCAAGAAAGTAATGACATGCAGGCCCTCTCATACGGAGAGCACTGTTGTCAGAAGAAACAGTAGGAAGGCATTACAATTCAGAGAACTAGACATTTATTGCAGTGCTGTGGGGTGACACTTGGCCTCGGGAGTGACGATCGGTTCAAGTTGGTTAACCTCCATCTGACATGTATGGAAAGTGGGAAATGAGCATCACAGGATGATAGAGAAGAGCAGCATCACAGCAAGGAGCATTCTGCACTCACAGAGTCTGTGAATCCCGACTGCTGGTTCGCATGCTCCAACTGCTTCTGCAAAGGGATTCCAGCGCTTGGAGGGATGAAACCTAGGACAGCAGGAGACCATTGGTTAGGAGACAGACGGAGGTTGGAGAGAGAGAGAGAGAGAGAGAGAGAGAGAGAGAGAGAGAGAGAGAGAGAGAGAGAGAGAGAGAGAGAGAGAGAGAGAGAGAGAGAGAGAGAGAGAGAGAGAGAGAGAGAGAGAGAGAGAGAGAGAGAGAGAGAGAGAGAGAGAGAGAGAGAGAGAGAGAGAGAGAGAGAGAAATATGCAGTAAAGGGAGAGGTAGAACGAAGAACAAGTACAGAAGAAGAAACAAAGCAAGACAAATAATAAAAGGACGATACAAGAGTGAAAGATTACCAGGTCGCTTGGCCTAGGTCCCACCAGCAACTGCATTGGTTTGGCCAAAAGGAAATCTCAAGATGCAGTCCACCCTAAAAATAAGATGGTGCCCCGGAAGTGCCAGGTGCAAGCAGAAGCCACAAAATGATTGGTGTAGATTTCCTTTCCACTCAAGGATCCAGACACCTGCATGGTATCCCCTCCACCACACCGTGCTGCCCACTCGCCATGGTCTACCATGAGCACCCTCCTGCAAATCCCTCGACCACCACCCCCGGAGTTGAAAACATGAATCAGGTTTTTACTGCATGCATCAAACTTCCTCCACACTTCAGAGGCAATTCATCCCTTAATGAAACTGCTGTGCTACACAGGGTCATGCTCCGACAAACGGCCTACCGCGTTCAATCTAACTCTCACGATAGTGTCCTTATGGAGATTAACGAACATCGCTAAAAGGGGCTTTGGCAGCCCCCAACTTTCCAGCTTTTAACAAAAGCCTTCCCTATTCACTGGGTCAAAGGCCCTCGAGGGGTCTTTAAAGAGCTGGTCTCCCCCCCACCCCAGGATTTTCCACAAAGATTTCCCAACATTGTTCCATTCAGCGCTGTGGAATGACCCAAGCATGCCTTGGTAGGACGTTTCTTTGTCTGGCCCAGTGGTCTAGCTCCTTCCAGAGTAATCCCACAAATATCTTGCTTTCTACGTCAAAGAGGGCAATCGGACAGTAGTTATCCGGTTCCGTGCGATCACCCCCCTTGAAAATGGGGATAATAATGGAAGTCTTCCAGGAAGGGGGGAGATTATCTTCGCTCAAGGAGCTCTTGAAAAAATATGGTCAACAACTTAGACCATAGGCCTACATTACCCTTAAGTTCCTAGTAAGTTAAACCATTCAGTCCAGCTGCCCTGCAAGAAGAGGTTTTAAGTATCAATTCTGACATGTCACCCTCCGAAAAGTCCAACTCCCAAGGTACATTAGGGATCTTGAAACAGGATTTTGATGGAGACTGCTTGTATTGAAAATTTAAATATTTAATCCACTCTTTCTGCTACTAAATTACTTTGGATAGTATTTTGCGGGGTTTCTAGATGGTGCACTAAAGCCCAGAAGTTACGAGAGTTATTACACAAAGTTCCGAGCATCAACTCTCCGTGCTGGAGCCTGAGCATTTCATGATGCCGGGACCAGTTTTTATAGTCTCTCCTTAAGTTGTTAGCTTTTACTTTATAGCCTTCTGGATCAGAGATTTTATATCTCAAGTCCCTCAACTCCTTTCGTAGGTCTCTTTTTACCCCAACCAGGTCTCCTCATTAAACGCATGTTGCTGCGATCTCTGCTTGCGATTATTTGTACAGGTGGGACAGTCAGTAGACCATAACAAATCCTGAAAGGCCAGTGGACTGCATCTATTCTTCAAAGCACATTCAGGCAACCACTGTAGCTCGTCTTTTAGGTGTTTTCCCCTCCCTTCTATACTTTACCAACCTATTTTTACCATTATTAACGGACAGTGGTTGGTATGGACGCTCTACATTCTTAGAGAAGTCCCAGGTCATTATTGCTTCCAGACAATTAGGATCACTTGTACCTCCATCTTTGACCAAAAAATGTTTACAGGAATCATAGAGCTGGGGGGAAAGGAACAAAATCAATGTTAGAGGTCAGACTGCCGAGTCTCCATCTCGCTGCCGGCAGAGTGTCTCCCTCCATTGTACCATTAATCATTTCGAGGTTCCACTCCAAAAGGAACGCTACCCATCTCCTACCGAGGGCAGTGACTCTTGGCAGTGTATCCGCCCTCTCTGGCTAAAGTTCTAATACATAGTGTGTTTAAGTACCCAGCTAATAGCACTTGTATTCCAGGATACTCTAAATTCACTCTGGTCAGAAGGTCTGCAAGGGATTCTAGGAAGGCTGAGAGGTCGATACAGGTGGGGATCCAATAAACATTTATAGCAAGTAGCTTTTGCTGTAATTCACTGGTTCACAACTTCAGTTTTGCTGCCACGATTCCTCTAGATTTAGTGGGTATAATTTCTGACTCAGCAATTATACCATTTCAGGTGGCGATAGTAAGTCCACTAGAGTGTCTCCCCTTCCCCTGAAGTAATGCTGCAAGGTTGTAAAACCCTCTAGTTGGAATTAATTTATCAGCCATGTTTCATGGAAGTATATTAAAATTGTTATTTCCAAAAATATTCTCCTTCATGGTTCTAGTTCTGAAACAATTGGAACCCCACGTATTCTCCCCAAGAACAGGTGTGACCTATACTGAATGTGCATGAAAAGGTTAGACTTACCTAGACTACTGTTAGACCAAAGCATAGACCTTAATTAGAGAACTGTGTAAGGACCGTTTTTCTGAAGTCCAACTAAGGGCTCAATAAAACCATTCATCTGAAGCAGTACAAGACTCCACTCTTAGTTTAAGGCTGTACCACCTGAGTTCATGGTAGCGTAGACAAGAGCAGCCAGGCTTATCTTAGGAGGGAGAGAGGGCTGTAAAATGTTGAAAAAGAAATCACTATTGGGCCACAAGCTGGGAGGCTTGTGATGGGCAAAGCTGCAAACAACTCTGCAAGAGGCAGCAAACGCAAGTCTTAACTGGGAACAAGCAAACTACACAACAAGAGGCAAGTACCCCTTAGTTCACAGTACCTTAGGTCTGAAGAAATGGTTCCAGCTGGCTTCTGTTCCTGTTGTAGTATGGAAGATCCTGTTCCCGGGCCTCAGTCGTGGGGACAAGAGGTAGGACTTCTGCGACTCCTGCACTACGATTAAAAGGTCGGAGGCAGCAATGGGAAAAGTTCAGATCAGCAGCACCTCGCAGTTTCAGCTTCTCACGAATAGCACCACTGTGGTTCTTGGACACCTTGTGGACTTTCATTGCTTCTGGGTTCCAGCACTCTTCAGGTGGCTCAGGCTTGGTCCGCCCTGCTTCGAGGGAGTCTGGAGGATTTTCCTGGAGATCGGGTCCAGCTTAAAAATGATGCAATAGATTCTGGTGTTCCTGTCCCCTGGCACTCAGTTCCTGCAGCAGTAATGGAAGTACAGCCAGCAGAAAAAAGAATTTCTAGTAGAGTTCGTCTTGGGGTCGATTGTTCCCACCAACTCAAGGGGAGAAGTCTTCCTTTGCAGTGCTTCTCTAGTCGAGGTGAACTTGGAGTTTCGGCACTGCAGCAGGGCTTCTCTTTCAAGTTCTTCTTTGGATTCCTTCGTCCAGTGGTCGACTGCCTTCCTTGCAAAAGACCTTGCCTTTTATGCAAGTCTCTCCCATTAATTTGCAGCATAGCTATCGCTCACAAAGCAGGATGGCTGTCCTCCAAGGGCAGCCAGCCAGCCAATCACCTTTTGGTGCATTCCTGTAACCAAGAAGACCAAGCACAGGAAATTTCGGGCACCTCCCTTGCTTCCTGCACTGCCAGACACACTGGAGCCAGAGGCGGGCTTCACTAGTGATCCCTGCCAAAGACAAAATTAACAAAGGAACCAAACCTGGTTTGGCGCACAGAGTAAATCTCAAGCAGGACCTTTACAATAAGAAAATGGTGAAAAAAAGAAGACCAGGGTCATGTTGACAAAATGGGCACCCATAGGTGCTATACTGCAGCTGTGAACGCAGCGCAGCCCACAGTAAAAAAAACACTATGGTAGGAAAAAGTAAACCACTGTCACCAGCCATTAATTGTAGAAAGGGCAACAAAAATATTACATAAGAAAGTAGACAAAGGGGATACTAAGTAACCCCTCCAGCAGTCTATGGAAAGTGAAGTAAAGTCAATTTCACTTTACTGCTCTTGGAAACAGTCGTTTAACGAAGAGAAGGTATTTAAACCTTTGGAAAATCTAAAGGACTTGCCTGTGCCACTACACTGAAGGTTCTGTTTGTCACAATGTAAAAAGATGATGCCTATGGAGTTTAAAAGACTCCAAAACCAAAAGACAGTGTTCAAATCAAAGAAAAATACATGAGAGTGGGAAAAAGGTCTCACTCTCTCCAGGATTAAAATCCTTAAGTCCAGCAAAAGAGCTGGGGGTCTAAGGTAGAAGGGAATTAGCACATTCTGAGAATTCTCACTAACAGTTACTTTTGGATTACCTTCAGTAATACAAGGGTAGCAGACACTAACAGTTGTACCGTGACGCTCAGCAAGCCTTATACTAAGAGTGGAGTTTTGTACTGCCTCAGTTGAATGGTTTTACTAAGCCCTTAGTTGGACTACAGAAAAACTGTCCTATCACAGTGGTCGACTGTCTGTAGACCTAAAATCCTCGCCTTTTATGCGGGATCCCATTCCTTCACACTCATGTAGCTATCCTCCAGGACAGCCGTCCAGTTAGAACTGGTTTTAGCCAGGCATTCGTACAAAGGACAGCAAAGTTTCAGGCTCCACCCTCACTTCCTGCCTTCCCAGACACACATGAGGCTGGGCGGATTTCAGAGATGAAGCCCGCCAAAAGGCGAAACATACAAAGGACCCAATCCTATACTAAAGGATAGAGTAAAAGCCGAGAAGGAACTGAAACAAAAAATGGCGAAAAAAAGAACACAGGCCAGCTTGGAAAAATGGTCACCCATGGGTGCTGTACTGCAGCTGAGAAATCAGCCTGCTAGTAACCTGCACAAAAAGGTAGTAAAAAGGTAACCACTGCCACCAGCCATTTAAGTCAGTTAACAAAATGTTATATGAGAAGTAGGATAAGGAGTTGCTAGGTAACCCCCCTCCCATCCAGCACTCCACATAAGGTGGTGTGTACTGTACCCACAAAGGAGAAGTTAGGTAAGATAAAAGTTATCATACTATTCTTGGGAACTGTAGTTCTCACAAGAAAATGTACTTAAAACAGTGTCCAAGGGACTCCTCAATGACACTGCACAGAGGGTGCTGTGTGTCACTATATGAAAAGTGAATGCCTATAGAGTTTGTCAGACTCCATTAAACAGTAAGAATAAAAAATCCCAGTCAGAACAAAAACGCATGAGCGAGTGGCAAAATGTTCCACTCACTCAGGTTAAAATCAAAAGGTTAAAATCAAATAGAATCCAGAGTCCGCAAAAGTACTGAGGTCTCTAAGGTTGGAGGGAATTCGCACAGAACTGAAACAGTACCGATTATATTGTTTTAATCAGTTGAGGAATTCAAAGTTCCAATAACTAGCCCAGCAATTACCTCCGAAGACCTAAACATAGGTTTAGTAGTGAATTATTGTCAATGCAAGGTGAGGACGCCACTACTTTCTCAGTCGTTTCAATATTATCAGAGTTAGGCAGGACAGGAATCTCAACGTGTGAGTGTACCCTATAATATCCAGTTATTTCACTTTGTACGGCTAAGCTGCCGTCCTGTTTATCTTTTTTGGGGCACGGTACCCCATTCGCATGGATATCTCCCACCAGGGAGTTCCGAGCTTACTTACCCGCACGCGAGAGAGTGCAGCGCAAACCATATTTCCTCACCCTATTTGGGTACATAATCAAGGATAGGCAGGGAGCAACAGCCCACTCACCAGCGATCAGTTCTACGGCAATACACATGTCAACATTATCAGCGTGCGACAAGCAATTCTGGATCTACAAAGAACATCCACCACTCTTGCGCCACTCTCCGCCTTATTTAACAATTGATGCCAACAGTCACTGCTCACGGCCCAGTGTGGTTACTAACAACTCTTAACATACTACTGAATTGGCTAGACCTGTGGGTCAGTGTAACTCGGGCTCAATGAACAGTGCAGTATGGATCGACTGAAACAAAGGAGGAGCTGATGTAAAAAAAAAACTGCTGTGCCCCCCAAATAGCTACTGGAAAGTGCAACACCTAATGAGCCGCTGCACCAGCCACCAGTAATGCTCCCCTCTCCCTCAGCTCACCAGCGACCAATACAACAAAGGCGCTCAAAGGCACCCAAAAGCAGCGCAGCTCACCTCCCAGGAATGAGCCGAGCATCAAGAGCAAGGGTCGCTCGGATTTCACTTGCAGTTTCTCATTCTAATTTTGACAAGTCTGACACCTTGGTGCGCTGCATCTTCCCCCGACCCCCAACAAATGTATAGCGTCAAGCCACACTGCCAACGGCAAACAGAGGAACACTACAGCAGCCTTTTAAGACACCTTGAAGTGGGTTATTGCACCAGCGGTAGAGATCTGGTAGCACATACACTTAATGTAGCGCCCAGTCGATCATAGTTAAGTTCGGCAAATAAGTTGCAATACTTGGAACGGAAAATATGGGATTACAAAACAAACAAACAAAAAAAAGGAAGATATGCTAAGCGGACCATAAAGAAAGTCATTTACAGAACGCAGGAAGGCACACAGTTGGAGAGGTGGGGCAGCAGCACCCAGCAAGGAGAACAAAGAAAGAGGTAGGGAGGCTGAAAACCTAAAGAGGATACACAGTCAAATACACACCTGTCTGTGCGGTTGGAAAGTGTCCATGGACGCTGTAGGCCTGAGGTTGGTGAGACAGATACTGCATGGCTTGGAACGCAGACGGTCCTATTTAGAAATCAAAACCAGTTTGTTTACGATAATTTCTACTTCCCCAGTAGCTTTTAATTTATTGGTTCATGACCTGTGCCTCTATTCAAAATCGGTCACAAAAATCATAGCACATTGTTTTTTCTTTCATTAATTAAATGCATTGGTTAAACATAACCTTTAGCAACATAAATACATACATGTATATACAAAAATGAGTTTCATATTATAAAGTCATTAGAAAAACCTTCCAACTTAATAAAAACGAAAATAAGGCATATTGTACTATTACTGCCCACCCCACCCCACAAATGCACCCAGGACCCAGACAGTTACCTCGAATCGGTTGACCCCCGGCGTAGCTCACCGGCACAGCCTGACCTGGCCCAAAACCATGTGGAGATTGGCTAACCGCATAAGGACTGTGACTGGACTGACTGGATGTGTATTGGCCGTGCTCTGGTGTGCCTGGGGCGAATCCGGGCTGCCCCGGATAGTGACGAGACTGAAAGGAAGAAAGAAAAATAAAGAACACAAATATGAAAATTCATTAAACACAACTGAAACAAACCCATGAAAGACTCAAGAGTTAAAAGAAAGCACAAGTCGTACAAAGGGAAACAGGACCAGCATCAAGCTGAAGTAATTCTTCAAAATATACAAACTTATAAGATGCTAAACAATTCCAAACCTTGCTCGCTCTGCAGGAGAATATAGATTCTGACACACAACAGAATACATTATGATAGAACTCATGTTGGTGCAAGTATGTAGTAGAGCTGCATGGTGAAGAACAGGCTGGCAAGAAGCAATGTGCTAGAAGTGCCTTGTTTTGGGAGATACTTGGTAGTGAGGTAGTTACCGCCATCACTTGTGATCCGAACATCTGTTTAGCTCGATCTGCCATGAGTGTGGTTGGTCGGTTGTGTCCCCCAGGGCTACCTGTTGAAATTAGAATATGGTCAACGAGTGGTCAGAAAATCAAACCTCCACCTTTCAGTTATGTCCCTGCAAACAACATTGCTTCTCTCAAAACGCCCACCGTTGCCATCCAACCAATAATTTGGCACACCCACTAAAGAAATTTAAATAACACCACTTCAACATGCAAATACAGGTCCATTATGTGATTGCTAAGAAAACTTGAAGACGTCTCTTTCTTACGAATATTGTCATTACACCCAGATAGGGATCACTAGGTTTGGAAAGCTGGTGTCCTCATTTTCTAGTAAATAGTCGAGCAAAATCGGTTCCACCTCGACTTCCCCCAATGCCCCCCCGCCCCCAAGTGCTTTCAACATCCGAGTTGGTTTTGATTTTTCTGTTGTAGTTGGCTTCATCAGAGCTTTATAAAAAGTACATAACGGCTTTGTATGGAAGCAACCAGAAATGTCCTCAGAGGTTTTTCCTTATGCCCATTTTCCAGTGAAAACAACAACATTCCCGTCAATTTTTAATGTTTTTGGAAGCAGTTTTCTTCTTATGGCAGCCATCTGTTTTGTGAGCTGTTTTTCAAGCCCAAAAGAGTAAGTGACAAGAGGAGAAATGGATTTAAAGGTCCTGCCCAAGTTACTACCGCTGCTAGTACTACCACCACCAACACTACAAGTACTACAACAGGTACTACTGCCAAAACAACTCCTATTACTGATAGTAGTACAGATTCCAATGCGGTTCGCAGTACGAATCTTGCGGATACGTTTACTAATGGGAAATGAAAATGCCATTTGTAGTAATAGCACTGCCACAATAGCAGAACCATTATCAATGGTAGTGGTAACACTACTATGAGTAGATGGAGTAGTACTACTATGAGGACCCTTACTGGAAACTGTTCAAGTAGTATTACTATCAGTAATATGGTTACTACTATATAGATATAGTAGTACTAGCAGTCTAGCAGTCTTGCTACTTGTATTAGTGCTTCTAATATTTCAGTACTAACACTTAGTAGCACAGTTACAACAGATGGTGTTAGTACTGCTGCTACTACCCATCATACATAGTACTGGTAATAGCTCTATTGATACTAGATATAATACTTCTGAGATTAGCAGCTATATTACTGCTATTCATAGCAGTGCTATTACTACTGGAGGAACTACTATTGCTAGTACTAACAGCAGCACTATTACTTCTGGTACTACCAACACTCTTATGTCTGGCACTATGTATTGGTGGGGCAGGTTTAGCATATCAGTAAAGTAGTATGTGTAAAGTAAAAGAAAGACACCTTTTCTTTGGCCGTTTGCTTAGAACATTGATCTGCAGAGCACACTTCCCAACCTCTGATGTCACGGCCTCTCCTACATTTTAAAGTAGCTCACACAAAGGAGGTTGACCACAATGCTTACAGATATCTTGCATATATTGCAAAGGAGATAGATGGGAATGCAAAGGTTTCATTCACTAGAAAATAGGTAAAAGATCGAATGTTCCCAATAGTAAATTTTTTCGATAGTTGTAAATACCACATATCCCCTTTTTACTATATTGCCCCAAATTCCTTGGAAATCTCGCCTAATTCTCGACTATTCTGGACTTCTAGAGCTTCCATAATGGTAATCGGCTGTGAAACTATTCTGAACTACTAGCGTATTGCGGACCACAGTGGAATCATCCTCTTAACAGAGTATTTCAAAGAAATGACGAGGCTTACGGAACCACAGTTTGCTAAACACTTGGCAACAATTAGGTATACATCCATGCAATTACAGTGGAATACTGCCTGGTGTAGACACTATTTATTGCCTGCAAAATATATGAAAACATCCCCCAAAATTATTCTGGTTTGTTTAATCAGCAAGCTACCTTGGTACAGTGCTAGTAAACTCCTTTGTCCATTTTATTCAGCTCAGGATTCCCACAAACACAAGCACTAGGGGCTGGTTTGATTAGTCAATAGAACTCATGTGTTCAGATTGGAGTATTGCAAATGTTCTCCTTTTCTCTTACCCGCCTGGGTTTTTGGCAGCAGGAAGAGTGGGTTGAGTGGGTTGGATGGCACATCCAGCACTCAAATGACCCTTCCAACACACAAGAGCCTTGTAGACGGATCGGTGAGTTAAACACGGTGCCAGCTGCTGTGGACCCAGGTGGAATGGAATTTTCTCTGTCAGAACATTCACAATACAGCATGCCAGTGGCAAAAATGCACCAACTTGGGCAAGAACAAATTAAAATAAGAACAAAATAAAAACATAAAAAATAAAAATCTCCCAAACTCATCTCGCCCACCCACCCAACACGAAAAGTGCAAGTTAACATGACCAGCCAAACAGGAGCCGGGGCCAGTCCAGTAGCATAACTGGGCACACAAGCCAGGAAAATCAGGAATCTAGGAGGCAAAATAAGACAATAAGAGCCCATAAAGATGTACAAACAACAAAAACCAACCTTCTTAATCATTAAACCCAAAAGGCCACCCTCCAACCACAATGATCAGTGATACAGAGCGCAAAGGACAAGAAATAAATCCCTCCAACAATGTCCTTGAATCTTATTGGAGTTCAGCACTTGCCTAGCTGCAGAGTCCCTGGTCCAACCCACATATGTTGACCTACTGGCAGGGTGCAGGCAGAGGTGCAACCCTCCGCTGGTCGCTCCCTTTCAAGACCAGATGAAATAACATCTGTCGATCATAGCGACTAATCAAGATGAATCCAACCTTGACAACCCAATCAATATGTAAGGAAGCAAAACGAAGCAGCTGCAAGGAGACATGCAGAACTCTGCAAAACACCTGAATAAGTAACACATTTTAATGGCACTTATGCCATCAAAAGAGCTTTATTTCGGAAACGTACACACGCAAATGACTAAAGAGGGCATATCTATCCTCCCACCAGCATCAGTTGAGCACATAGCAACACTGGGTGGGGAGTTTGGGAGGAAGTGGTATAGGCAAAGGATTCTCAAAGAAGACTAGCAATGGCTAAGAGGGTGTTGCGAGTAGATTTTGGAAAGGGTGGGCGTGGTGTTGCCAGGAAAGCCAGTAGAGGAAACCACATTTTGCTGATAAATTGAAAACCAAAGATTGCCCTCCTTTAGAACATGGCACTGAAGAGCTTTGGGCCTTCTCACGATGATACAGCATTTGTTGGGGTGGCTAGGAAGGGTCCCATCATTCAAGTTGCAATCGCCATATTGATGACCGGGAAGAGGCGGACGGAGCACAGTTTACATTTTGTTCAGAACGGATACAATATTAGCTTGCATGCGTGCATGAAAGATTAAGTATCGAATCTACCAAATGTTAAAACATACATGTACCTTAATATAAATGTTAGGTAAGATTTTAACATTGGTGCTAAATCTACCTCATGTGAGCACCCCAGAACATTTTGCTTTACTGTGGATTCTTTTTCCCTATACCCAAGTTATTGGCAACCTTTCACCACACTCACAAACCTTTTACTCTTTATGGGTGCCACTTTTAAGACTCGCCATAGTGTCTTTTTAATTGAATTCCTTTTGACAACTTTTAATATGTACCTTTTTATTGTTACATGCTCCCCCTTTAATTTTCTCGGGCTATCCTTGAGAACTACAGTTCCCAAGAATATGTTATCCTCTCTAAACTTTATTTAGGTGAGACCAGCACACCCCACCTTATGTGGAGTGATGGGGAGGTACAATGCATCTCCTTTCTCATTCTAACATTTTTGTTACAGGGACAAGCTTACCTTTAATGGCTGGTGGCAGTGAACTTTTTTACAAATTCGGTACACCTTTACTGCGTCCGTTTCAATGAGTGCTCATTTTACCAAAACGGCCCAGTCTCTTTTTTCACCATTTTAGAGTTACTTTTCCTTTCTTGTTCCTTTCCATGTGTCAATTTTATCTTCGGCGGGAAACCTCAGCCAAGCCCGCCCAGTCACCAGAGTGCCTCTGAAGCCAGGAAGCCTGTTAGGAGTCCAAAACTTTGCAGCTTTATGTCTTCCAGCCTGTCTGCTAGAATCCAGTTCAAACTGGGAGGCTACCACTGCCCCTCCCCAAGTTTGAATGGCTGGGGTCCTGCATAAAAGACTGATCCTGGAAGCTGAAGAGTTAGTCGACCACTGGACCTGAAGCCGAAGAGGAAGATGAAGAAACCGCAGCTCAGATTATTTCCAGCAAACGGAGAGCCTACTGTGTAACCAGAGCCTGCATTACCCTTCCTTTCAAATGAACTGGGGACTTCAAAAACAACGACCCAGAGCATGGTGAGATCCACTAGACTCAAGAAGACCTGCATTTTGAGCCATCCCATGTCGTGCTCTGACCTTGCGTGTCTGCAATACCCCAATACCCTGAGCCAACGTGCAGTGCATCGTCTTTCAAATTGAACTGAAACTTTAGTGGCATCCTGCTGGACCTCCAAAGAAGATAATAGAGTAATTAAAAAAATATAAAAGTCCTCTCACCAGAGTGCTGGTCCTTGCAAGTGATGAGAATCCGACCAGCGATAGTCACTCAGAAAGAGCACCAAAACCACAGAGCTGCATCCAACCGCTTAGAAACTCTTCCCTGGAGTCTTACCCGTGATCCCTGCTGCAAAACCCCTTCCAGCCCTTAGGTCTGACCTATACAAAATGTGTATGATAAGTTCCGACCTCCCTAGAATTACCGTTAAGTATTCTGAAGGTTCATGCTTTGGTCTGTGTACCTTAAAGCATTGTGTTCTGTTTTTATTAATGCATTTATGACTATGACCAGTACTTAACCCATGGCTTAACTTGGCCTATTTGTATTTCTAATAAATCTTTCATTTTTAGAAGTGTTTCTATTGAATCCTTGCTATACTACAGGGTCTATGTACTTTCCTATAGTCATCTCTCCCTCTACGATAAGCATGGCTGCTCGGTCTGCGCTACCATTTCCTCGGATGGTACACCCTTATACTAAGAGTGGAGTCTTGTACTGTGTCCGTTGAATGGTTTTACTAAGCCCTTAGATGGACTTCAGAAAAACTATACCAAACACGTCAGCGAGACCATGTGCAACCATAATTAGCAATAACTGACCTAAAATCTTGGTTTTTCAATACTGTTTAAACCATTCACCAACGGCAGGACCTACTACAACAAATCCAAAGAAGGAGTGTTTTGAATAGGATCTGAAGATCAGCCTGACCAATAAAAAAGGAAGAAATGGGGAAAGATTGAATTTCTTTGAAGCGGTTTTGTCCAATCATATTTGGTTGGCAGAGAGTAATACATGTATCTGGGAGTATTTTAAATTGTTGCAAAAAGTATATCATCTGTATATATCCTTGTATTTCAGCCTTTCAGAAACCATCTGTGAAGGCGGAGTGTCTTGACCTCTAGATGGAGAACCCAATATTCCTCTCCCAAGAGAAGGTCCTCCATTAGTGGAAGACGCATTGGAGGGCAGATGGACATGTCCAGAAGGTACCACGTCCTACTGGCGCAATCCGGGGCAATTAGGATCATGCGTTTCCCGAACGTTCTCAACATCATGATCACGTGAGGAATGACAAACTGGAGGAAACGCGCACACAGGTGTAAATGGACAGTCTTCCACGAACAGGTCCCAAAAGGTGAAGAACTCTTGAAGGACCACCTGAGCTAGTTCCCACTCGTGGAAGACTGTGCTTGACCTGCTCAGAGTGTCCAACGCCGTGTTCTCCTCTCCAGCTAGGTGAACCGCAGATGGAGAGATTCCTTCCTGAATTGCCCAGTACCAGAGCTGCATTGCCTCTCTGCACAGTGGTAGTGACCCTACACCACCTCTCTTGTTGAAGTAGTACATGGCCACTGTGTTATCTGTCTGTTAGGAAAGAATTGATGCAGTCGCACTGTGTGGGACTACACAACACATCTGTTTGGTATTAGGTAACACACCTTTTGGTATAGGTCTGTACTACACAGGTGGTAGCATGACTGAGCATCCAGGCCTATCTCAAGAGGGGTAGATGTGAGCTGTGCAAATAAGTAGCCACGGTTTTAGTTAAACAGTTATTTAATTATCAATTTTTAAATAAGCGTTCTTTAAAAAAGCAATTCATGCCTGAGGAAGTTGGAGGGTCTAGGGGGACCAACAATGTCAATCCCCAACCTCACAAAAGGGACTCCCACAGGTAGGGGCACTAAAAAGGTGCCACATTTTTGGATCCACTCTTGCCAGAAGTCTGACAAGTGTGGCGGCTCCTACATCAGCCCCCATTTTGGGCCAGTAGAATTACAGAGATGGCCTCTCTTTGGTCCTCTTGAAACTCAAGTGACCAGCCAAAGGGATCTGATGTGCTAACTGTAGGAACTTTTGACTCACTCCAGGGGCCCAACCAGTCTCCTGTAGTCCCCTGGGGTAGACTCAGTAGGTTCACTGTAGAGGGGGCCATCCTCCCAGTAAAGCCTATGCTTCCCTGGGTCTTGCCCTTGCAGCTGGGAAGCCGTCTGCCCGCGCAGACCTTCTAGAGAGGGACACTTTGTCCTCTGTTGAGGTCTGCCCTAGAGTGTCCACCTTCTGCAAGTAAGGTTTGCAGCTCTGGATGGTCTCTAGGATCCAGATCTCCAATGCAGGGAAGGTTTTGTTCCAGCTCAGTGTCACCAGTAGCTGATTCCACAGAATTTCCCTTCCAATCTCCCCGTCTCGACCCATGCCTGCAACTTCGGCCTCCATATGGACTACTCTCTTTCCTTCTCCACTCACATGTCTCTAACCTCTCATACCTGTCATCACCACCTCTTCAACATCCGCAGGATCCGCCCCTCCCTCACCTTTCACGCTTCTAAACTCCTAATCTCCCTCCCTTATTTTCTCCCGTCTCTTCTACTGCTACTCTCTCCTCTTTGGCCTCCCTATCTCTCACCTGACTCCCCTGAAATCCATCTACCACTCCTCTATCCGTACTCTGTCTCCTCGGCCCTCGAGACTATCTCTACCTCACTCTCCCAACTCGGCTGGCTCCCTTTCCTCTCAATTGAAATTCCAATTCCTCTGCCTTGTCTACAAATCTCTCCATGACCTTGCCCCCCCCCCCTATCTTTCCCCCCTCCTCTCCGCTCGGCTGATCTATACCTTCTCACTGTACCCCCAGCACCTTGTGCCTCCTCACGCTTCCGCTCCTTCCAACTCTTGGCCCCCCTCCACTGGATCTCCCTACCTCTCCCCATCCGCTCCTCCCCACCTACTCATCTTTCTGCTCCTCCCTGAAAGCCCTTCTCCACCCCCCAACTCTCCTTCCCTACCTCTCCCCCCCCCAGACCCCCCCTCTTTTAAGTAAATTGTTCTATGTACTGTTCCACCGGTTTGTAAATATGCTTCTTCTTTTGTACTGTTATACTGTAAAGCACTTTGGAATAAAGCGCTATATAAACTCAATAAACAAACCTAATTTGGTTGGTCATCCCACTACACATCAGCTGGGGAAGGGGTCACTGGGGTGACCTAGGACAGTCCTCCCAGGTAGGTCCTTGTCCTATGTACAGGTTTCAGACCTTTCTTTTACCCCCCCCTCCTCCCCCTTGGATTTCTCCTTTGTCTCGGTTCTTTTCTTGGAAGTTGAAGGGAGGCCTTCCTGTGGACTGGAGGTATTGGACATCTCCTTAACCTCAAAATGAGATTCTCTTATGGTTGCCTCTCTGGCCAATCTTGTTTGCTCCTGCTTCTTTTTGCTTGGAGGCCCGGGGGTACCGACACTACTTTCCCAACAGGACTCTCCCTGGCACTTCATTCTATACACCAACGTGGATCCTAACAGTCATGTTATTGCACTGGATGAGAGCTGGCAGAATATGAACCATTAAGATAGAGCCTACTGCATGTTTAGTGGGACCTTTGGGTGCCTTAGCTACATTCTCAGGTTTGAAAAAAATCTTTCAACAACCACTGTAATGCTTGCCCAAGTATCTCCGATGGCAGGGGTCTCCTGATAATTTACAAGGACACTGTCCTTATAATTTTCTTTGGTGTTATCTGGAATGGAGTTATAATCATCGACATTCTGTTCCCACAGACCCAGGAACACTAAAGGTACACTGGCTTGAACTCCAATTGGGTCTTCAGCCAGTAATTGAAAGAGTGCACTTGCCATTTGTGCTTCTCCCTCAGGGATGAAGGATAAGGAGGCAGTGTGGACCCCTGAAGGTTACATCTGGGATCCGCTTTCAAATGGTCTACAGACCCACATACAAAACACTTCCCAAATGTTCTCTGGAATGGGGGTTTCTGTTGACCTCGCTCTGGTTTGGTGCCAGAGGGTTCACTAGACCCCACCAGGTTTCCCATGGAATGTACCCTTGTTATGTTTGTGGCCCTCTTTTAGATGGTGGGAATTAGAATTCTCGTTACCCTCTTTCTTGTGCCGCTTCCCCCTATTCCTTCTTGTGAGTTGCCCAAGAGTCTAGGAGTGGCCCTGTATGCTACCCATAAATCAGCAGCTTGTGCTAGCTTTTTAGGATCAATTTCCTTTAGGTCAGCTGTTAGGGAGAATTCTCAGAAATCTGCTAATTCCCCTTCTACCTTGGAGACGCCCAGTTCTTTTGCTGGACTTTAAGACTTAATTTCTAACCTGGAGAGAGTGAGCCCTTTTTCTCACCCTCTCATGTATTTTTATTGCGATTTGGACTCTTTTTTTTTTTACTTTGGAGTCTGACAAACTCCATAGGCATCATCTTTGCATTGTGACACACAGCACCGTCAGTGCAGTGGCAAAGGGAAGTCTCTTAGATTTCCCTAAAGTTAAAATACCTTCTCTTGGTGAAAGTACTGTTTCCAAGAACAGTCAAGTGAAATTGACTTTACTTACATTTTGTAACTTTCTAGACCCAGCACACACTATCTTACAATAGGGTGCTGGAGGGGTTACTTAGTATCCCCTTTGTCTAGTTTCTCATGTAACATTTATATGGTACCCTTTTGACAATTAATGGCTAGTGGCAGTGGTTTACTTTTTACTACCATTGTGCGTTTTTACCGCGGGCTGCGTTCGCAGCTGCAGTAAAGCACCCATGGGTGCCCGTTTTGTCAAAATGGCCCAGTCTTCCTTTTTCGCCATTTCTTGTTGGAAAGGTCCTTCTTGAGATTTACTCTACGCGCCAAACCAGGTTTGGTCCCTTTGGTCGTTTTGTCTTTGGCAGGATTCACGAGTGAAGCCCGCCTCTGGCTCCAGTATGTGTGGCAGGGGCAGTAAGTGAGGGATGTGCCCGAAACTCTGTGCTTAATCCCCTTGGTTACAGAAATGCACCCAAAAGGTGATTGGCCGGCTGGTTGTCTGGCAAGGACAGACACCCTGCTGTGTAACCGATAGCTAGGCTGGAATGAATGGGAGAAACCTGAATAAAAGGAGTTGCTTTTTGGCTTGGAAGGCAGAGTCGACCACTGGACGAAGGAATCTGAATAAGAACTTGGAAGAGACGACTGCTGCAACTCCTGGACCGTTGGTTTGCCCGGTGAAGCCCTGCTGCTGTGTTGAAGCTCCAAATTCGCCTCGACTACAGAAGCCCTGCAAGGACGACTTCTCCCCTTGAGTTTTTCAATCAACTCCAAAGTAAGCCCATCTGGACATCCTCTCTGAGCTGGATGTACTTTCCACTGCTGCTGCTGGAACCGAAGTGCATGGGAAAGGAACACTAGATTGCGTGCGTTGCTTTTAAGTCAGACCCGAGCGCCAGGAAGATCCTCTGGACTTCCCTGAAGCAGGACTGACCAGGCCTGAGCCACCTCAACAAAGTGCTGGAGCCCAGATGGGAGGAAAGTCCAGAGTGGTATCCGAAAACCGCGATGTTGCCATTTGCTGACAGACGTGAGGAGCTGAAACACTGAAGGACCGCCAAATCGAAGTTTGCTCATTGCTGCTGACCTTTCCATTGCAGAGCAGGAGTCCCCAGATGTCCTCCCTCTTGTCCCCATGACCGAGGCCCAGGAACAACAGGATCTGAAGAGCTGTACAGGAACAGAAGCCAGCTGGAACCATTTCTTAAAGTCTAAGAGAACTTACCTATTGTTGTGTAGCCTCGCTTGCTCCCGTCTTTGGTACCTTGCAGAGTTGCTATAGATCTGCCCCTCACAAGCCTCCCAGCTTGTGGCCCTTCAAGTGTTCCATCTTGTACAAACTTTACTAAAAACATTGTGCAAGACTTTTTAACCTACCTGCAAAGAAGATCTTTAGCTCCCCTAGACATTGTGCAATTAACATTGGTTGTCCTGGATCCCTCATTGACTCTGCTTTACCTCCGAATTTGTGCTGTGGCCCTTTCCCCCAGGAAAGGGTTAATTTTAGTCTACATTGAAAGGTTTCAAAAGTACTTACCAGTTTGCGAATTATTTGTTAACGTTTGTTTTATTCCTCACTTCTATCTTTTACACCAAACTCAGTATTGCTCTGAATGTACCAGTGATGTTAAATGTTAAAAGGTATTTATTTCGTGCACCGTCACCAACTGAGTTGGTCCCCAGCTGCTCTGGTGGATCTGTAAACAAGAAGGCAGGCAGGGTAGGGTTAGTCAGGATAAGAGGGAGTAGGAAAGTGAGAAAGGTGGTGTGCTGTTGGCGGCTTCAGTTTGATATACACCATGCACTAGTATTGGACAGGGCAAGACCTTGTGTGCTGTTTATGTGTGGTTGATGCGGTGTGGTAAAGTGCGTGCGGTTCGCTGGGCGAGAGTTGGTTGTGTGAATTTCCGGGTGAGTTAGGAATGCAGAGATTTAAAGGTAGGGTTAGTGGGGTGAGAATCCTGGTTATGGCACATCTTGTTCGATTACATTTTTATTACTATGGGTGGGGTTAGTTGCTAAAATTCTTTCTTGACCGTCTAACTGTTGTGGGTGTTAGCGTGGTGCACTCTCTGCTGTGTTCTAATGAACTTTGTATAATGTGATTGGGTGTGTCTATTCTCCTCCTCAGGTATCGGAGCTGGGGGTTGGGTGGCCCCTATTCCCTTGCTATCTATGTGAAATAGGTCTGTTGGAGCTTGGTTGTGGTACAGGGCCAGGATGTTATTGATGAATCGTCCAAGTGCTTCTGTCTTGGTTTGCCTATGTATTCAGTTTTTAGTGCCCTCCGCGCATGCCTATCTCGCATTATGTGGTTTGGTATGTCGTGGAGTGTCTTCCTTAGATTCGGTTTGTAGTCGATTGCTTGGTGGGAACCGGGATCGGTATCTTCATTCATCATTGTTTTAGCTACGGGTGGTCTAGTTACGCAGTGAAGAGCCAGAATTGGAGCAGTTTCCTGAATAGTATGTGGTTTCTTGTGTTCCGTATATATTCTTTGGTAAGTCGTTCCATGTTTTCTGTGCCTGGTGAGAGAAAGAGGATCCTCCGAGTTTTCTTTTGTTGTAGGGTTTCGGTTCAAGCGGATGTCGTTGCTTGATCTGAGCATTGATGTAGGCTTAACTGTTTTTGATTAATAGAGATAGGTAGATATTGGATAATAGCGGGGAGAAAGACGATCCTTGTGGCACTCCGCATGTGGAGTCTCTAAGGTTGGACTATTTTTTTTAGGAAGGATTTTCATCCATAGTAGGGCGGTGTCTGTTATTCCCAGTCTTTCTAATCTCGTTATGAGGATGTCATGGTTGTCTGTGTCGAATGCTGCGGATAGGTCTAGAAGTATCAAGGCAGTACTATTGTCTGACTCTGCGTTTGATTTTAGGTCGTTCCATATTGAGAGGAGAGCTGATTCCATTCCTCTCATTGGTCTGAAGCCAACGTGTGCCTGGTCTAGTAGGCAGTGCTCTTCTATGAATTCTTGGGTTGTTTTGTATATGTACGTTTTGAGCAGTTTAGGTATGTATGGGTTGTTGGAGATGGGTCTGTAGTTGGAGGTCTTCTACGTTTCCTGCTGTATCTTTGATTAGCGGCCTGATGTATGCTGATTTGAAGGAGTGTGGCACTTTACCTGTTGAGATTGAAAGGTTGAGGACATTCATGTCCGGGACGCAGGGGTTCTTGGGAGAACCCGATTTGTTGCTTCGATTATCAGTTTGACGAAAGTCTCCACTGATATTTCGGGGAAGCTTTGTAGTTTGTTCGGATGTTCCTCGTGAGGATAGGAGGTGTCTGTAGTTTGATCGCGTGGTCTGCTTTGTATGGTTTGTTGGATGGTAATGATTTTGAAGTGGTCTGCTAGGTCATTGCATAGTTTCGTCGATGGTATTGGCATGTTATTGCAGCCCGGTGGATTTTTTATTTCATTTATGATTTTGAAGAGTTCTTTTTGGGTGTTTGGTGCTTTGAAGATTCGGTTGTCATAGAGTTTCCCCTTAGCTTTTTTTTTTTATTTCCTTTTTGTATGAGCGGATATGTTGCTGAAAGTTCAGTTGATTTGCAGTGTTGGTTTTGATCCTCCATTCTAGTTCTTGTTTTTTTTTTTCTTTTCATGGTGCTGAATAGTGAGGTGTACCATTTTGCCATTGTTCTTTTACATGAATGAGTGAAAGGTTTTTCTTTGCTATGTCGTCTATGGTTGTTACGATCCAGGTTTGGAGCAGGGCTACTTTTTTGTCCAGGTCAGCTTCTTGTATAGTTTGTGGTTTGCCGAGTTCCAGGAGTGCAGTTAGGTTGGAGTTTTTGATGGTTCTCCAGTTTCTTTTCATGGTGATCGGTGGTTTGTCTTGTTGCTTGTTAATTGGCGTGGCCATTGTGATTGGAGGGGCCATTGTGATTATGAATGGGATGATGAGGTGGTCGCTCCAGAATATTTGAATTGGGGGGGCTGTGGTAATGAATTCTTTATTGGCGAAGATTGTGTCAAGTGTATGCCCTGCCGAGTTGGATGCTACTTTGACTAGCTGTTGTAGATTCATTGCTGCTAGATGGGCGATTAAAGATTTGTGTGGTTGTGGTTTCTTCATCCAGATGTTGAAATCTCAGAGGATGATCAGATGATTATGCTTGATGGCTAGGATGGGGATTGCTTCCGTGAAGGCATCTACGAAGGTTGCATCAAAGGTTGGTGATCTGTATATCAGTATGAATTTCAGGTATATTTTGGGATTTACTGATAGGCCTAGTATTAAGGAAATGTATCAATGTTTAATTGGTCTTCCAGTTTGATAGCCAGGTGTTCCTCATCGAGAATTGCCACCCCGCTTCCCCCCTTTTGGTTTCTCTGTTTGCTTGGACGCATTTGAAGTTTTCAGGCAGGCAGTTGAAGGTGGTCTTTTAGTTGTCTAGCCATGTTCCAGTTCCAAAAATAAATGTTGATAGCTCCGTCAGATAGGCTGTCATATATTTCGATCGAATGTTTGGACATGGACCTTGTGTTGATTAAATTACAGTGCTTTTTTTGGGTACAGTTTTATGGTTTTGTTTAGTGGTTGTTTCTCGTTTTGGTTTGTAGTTGTTCAGTTGTGGTGCTTCTGTATTGATGTTGATTGGATGAACAGCGACGGCTTCTTCATTGAAGCGGTCCACTAGATTGATAGCATGGCTGTTCAATTGTGCTTCTCTGGTGATGCCAATTGGTTGAAGATCAGCGATGGCTTCTTCCTCATTGAATCGGTCTGTTAGGTTGATGGTTGGGTTGTTGAATACCAGGGCCTTGTCGTCTTGTTTGGTATGTTGTGGGTATCGATGGTGCCCTCCTGTTCTTGTGATGTATGGGGTTGGAGTCATCCCCACTCTTATTGGGTGCTCCTGGTTTTCTTCCATGTGTTTGGGGGGATTCTTTGCTGTCTTGAGATTTCAGTGCCATTGAAGTATCGAGGCTCTGGGGTTGTCGCGAGGTATTATGCAAGATAAGGATTTTTCTCTTACGTGGTTTGTTCTGGTGATAATGGTGTTAGGCAGGATGTTTACTGCATTTGAGGCCGCTTCTACTGGGGGTAGTTGGTTTTGTGTATCCGTGTCCATGGTCTTGCTCTGTCTCGGCGTCCATTTCTGCGTCGGGGCATTTTGGTTCTCGGTGCAGTCAATGTCCACTGTGTCCTAGCTATTTAAGTCAGTGTAGGAAGTGTCTGTGTGCCAGGCCCAATGGGTATCATCTGATTTAGAGAAACAGAGTGTGTTTTGAAGTGTATTATAAGTGTTACATATATTGCTCCCATCTGAAGAAGGCCTTATACAACCGACTGTGAAATAAATTAATAATTGTTTTATCAAGAAACCTTGAGTGTAAGAGTTTATTTGAATAACTGTTACTGTGAAACTCTGTGTCACAGCATTACTGCTCACATTGACCCCTCTTGAGATAAGCCTGGCTGGTCAGCCACACTACCAACCTGTGTAGTTCAGACTTACACCAAAGGTTGGGGTCCTATTGCTAGGTGGTCAGGGTTGTTGTAGTGCACCCAAAGGGTACTGCATACAATCTTGCCTAACATCAGCCAAGTGCCGTCTCAGTTTAGGAGAGCAGGCATCAAAATAGATTCAAGAAAAAAGGTCTAATGCCATCAAATGTGTGCACTCTGTACACCTTAACCCAACCATCTAAGTTTTTCAAACATTCACATACCCAGGTAGCCTAAGGGGTACCATCAGTCTTTTTGAGGGTCCTAAACCTCTTAAGGTACTGGGGAGGAGTCTTCCCAAATCTGGCCATTAATACCAGCTTAATGGGCTCCTAAATCCTTTCCATCACTGGCACCCAACTCCATAACAACATCACAGTCATTCAGGTGGAGCCTAGAAATGAGCCATGGAATAAAATCATTCCCCCCTATTCCTTGAAGGCCATAGGTGTATTGTACCCAGCCAATCCAACACCTCAGGTTTAGGTTCATACATACTCACTGCTTCTTTAGGCAGGCGAGGCCTCTTGGGACTAGTAGACCTAGAAGATCCTGAAGGTAAGCAGAATCAAGGGACATCTTTCTCATTTCCATTCCATGCTGCATTTCACTTTCATCTTAGTTTCATCTTGGACATCCAGTTTCTGGAACTCTAATCTTAGTCCCTCAAGTGAAATATAGTCTGGGTGTAGATTTGAACCTTGTGGGGTCACAATGGGAAGGCACCGATTTACAGCAGCAGGCTGTGGAAGAAGGTGGCTCCTTCTGGAGACTCCTCTGACTCTTCTTACTGATTGGAGTTTGACTCCAAACTAACATCCTCATTATTACCTTCCACATTATGGTTAGTAGGTGTTACAGGCCTGCTACCCAAGCTTTGGAGATTTAACAAGCTTACAATCAATACACATTTTTTTTTTCTTTTCAGATCAGACCCCTAGTTTTACACATATTTTTCAGTTCTACTTTCAGGCAAGTCAGGACTGGCTCATTAAAGTTACCCATATTTGGCATGTTACAATTGCCTAACTTTTTTGGTGACGCTTAGCCTTGTGGCTGGTTTAGTTGGGCACACGTACAACAAATAGTCAATTTAACCACTCTACACCAATCCCACAGCCAGCCACCAGTGTTCGGTAAGAATTGATGCAGTCACACTGTGTGGGACTACACAACACGTATCTGCTTGGTATTAAGTAAACCCACCTTTTTCTCAAGAGGGGTAAATGTGAGCTGTACTAATGAAATACATAAATACAAGTAGCCAACTTACACTCAAGGTTTAAGTTATAAATAGTTATTTAATTAACATCAATTTTGAAATGAGCATTATTTAAAAAGCCAATTCATGTAACAAGGAAAATATACTTTAAAATGACTTTTCAGAATCAAAATAAGTTAGTGGATAATATTTGGATATGCTTCTTACACAATTCCAACATCCTGAGGTGACTTCAATCACAAAGACAGTAATGGTATTTATATATCACTAGTTATACTTTGCTGATTCTGAGGTTGCAGAAAGGAAAGGTTTAAGGAAGGAAAAGGCTAAATAGATTCTCAGTAAATGTGAGGACAACTACATCTTCCAATGACATCTAGACAAGCCTTTCCCAGCAGAAAGGGTGTACAAGAAGTTACCACCTATGAGTGACAAACAATATCAAAGTCAATGGATAATAAGAGTCTTCTGGGAGCCAGGACAGCCAAAGTCAATTGGAATACAGTCTATAGAGCGGAGGCACTTCTTAGATCAGAAACAGTCTTGCAAAAGCTGTTAAGGTTGTGAGGCAAAGAGTTGGACTCAACTCTAAAAGTAAGTAAATGCAATTCCAACGGAGAAAGGTAGCACTAAAAGGCAATAAGGCAAGCACCCCAAGCCTAAACAGTACCTCTGGTTTGAAGAAGAGTGGTCCAGCTGGATTCTGTCTTGTTACAGCGGTGCAGACCTGGTGTGCCTGAGCCATGGGGACAAGAGGGAGGACGTATGGAGGGCTCCTGCGGCAGTTACAGGCTCTTTTCGCTTCAGCTGCACTTCGCGGTTTCTGTACTTAGCAAACAGCACAGTCGCGGATCCCCGATACCAGTTGGGCTTCCTTCACTCCTTGGGTCCTGCACTCTGGTGAGTGGACTCGGATCTGGTCGTCCTGCTTCTGGAGGGTCCTTGGGAGACTCCTGGAGCTTCTAGCCAGATTCATTACCACATCAGACGTTTCACTCGACTATAGATTACTCAACCCCTGGCATTCAGTTCTTACAGCAACGAAGTACACCCAGTCAGGGAAGAAGGTCCAGTGGAGTTCGTATCGGGGTTATAGTTAGTCCCACTAACCCAAGGGAAGAAGTTGTCCCTTCCGGAGCTGCTCTGTAGAAATGAAAACGGAGTTTTAGCAGGGCTTCACTGGGCAATTCAAAGTTGCAGGAAGATGCAGCAAGCTTCGTTCACGTTTTCTTCGTCTGCTGTTTCTCCGAGTGGTGGACTCTGCCTATAGTCCCCAAAACATTCACCTTTTAAGCATGTTTCTCCCCTTCATGGACAGCCTAGGCTGTCTATCACACAGCAGGGTGGCTGTCATGATAGGACCGCCAGCCAGCCATTCAGGACTTTTTGCATTCAGGCATTCCCAGAGACAAAGGACGGGAGTTTTCGGGACCCTCCCTCACATCCTGTCCTTCTATACAAACTCGAGCCAGATGTGGGCATCTGGGTTGAAGCCTGCCAAACAAAGGGCTCAAATCTGTCTCAACGCACAGACTAAAACCCAAGAAAGACCTCACAAAAGGGGAAAAAGGGGAAAAGAAGAAGACAGGGGACATTTTGACAAAATGGTCACCCATGGGTGCTGTACTGCAGCTGAGGGTTCAGCCTTGGATAGAAAAGCACAAAGCTAGGAAACATTAAACCACTGCCAACCAGCCATTTAATGTAGTGAGGGTAACATAAAAATGTTACATGCAAATGTAGGATAAGGGGCTACTAGGCAACGCCTCCTAGCACTCCACTTAAGATGGTGTTTTCTGGACCTACAAAGAGAAAAAGGCAAGTAAACTCAATTTCACTTTACTATTCTTGGGAATGGTAGTTCACACAAGAAAAAGGTATTTAAACCTTACGCGAAATGTAAAGGATTTCTCTGGAACACTACACTGAAGGTGCTGTGTGTCACTATACAAAACGTAGATGCCTATTGAGTTTGTCAGACTCCAAAACAGTAAAAACACAATCCAAATCCAGTCGAAAAAGTGTGAGAAAAAGGGCTCACTCACTCCAGGGGAAAAATGTAAAGTCCTATAAAGTCCATCAAAAGAGCTGGGGGTCTCCAAGGTCGAAGGGAATTAGCACAGAAATTAGAATTCTCCCCAACACAGACATTCTTTCCCTGTACAGAGGGCATAAAAACCTTCAGTGCAAGTCTGATTGCCCTAAGGTCAAAACGATTGATGTGTAGTTTGCACTCCGATGGAGATCAACGACCGCGGATTGTCAGATCATTGGCGTGGACTCCCCACCCAGTGAGTGAGGCGTCCATCACTACAGTTATCTCCGGCCATGGGTGCCAAAAGGGTTGTTAGGCAAGAATTGATGTAGTAACCGTGGGAGACTACACAACCCTTGTCCTCTTGGTATTAGGTAACCCACCCATAGGTCTAGGTCTGTACTAACCAAGTTGGCAGTGTGACTGAGCAGCCAGACTGATCTCAAGAGGGGCAAGTGAGCTGTAGAGCTGTAGCAAGGAAATCTGCCAATGCAAGTATCCAAATAAACACTTGCACTCAAGGTTTTTAGTTAAAATATTTATTTGTTATTTTTAAATGAGCAGTCTTTAAAAGGGGAATGTGCAACAATAAAAACACTTCAAAATACTTTTCCAGAATCAATACAAAGCGAGTAGATACTCTTTAGAGATGCTTCATACACACTTCCTACACCACAAGGTGACTTCACTAACTAGGACAGTAATGGCATTTATATATCACTTGTATACTTTGGTAGATTCTGAGGTTGGCAGAAAGGAAAGGATAGAGGAAGGAAAAAGGTTAAACAGGTTCTCAAAGCATGCAAGCACTTTTAATCTTCCAATGAAGTCTAGATAAAAACTGTCCCAGCAATATTAGTTTAAAACCAATTCATCACCTATGAGGGACCGTACGAATCAAAGTCAATGGAATATAAGAGTCTGCAGTGAGCCAGGACAGCCCAAGTCCATTGGAGCAAAGTCTACGGAGCTGAGGCACTTCTTACGTAGTAAAGGTCTTGCAAAGTTAGAGAGTTTGCTGAATATAAATCACGGTAGGGTCACACGCGGTTACACTTATGAAAGTTAGAGCTGCGATCAACTCTAGAAAAGCAGCTACTGCAAGTCTCAACTGAGGAGATTAAGATACAGACAATGAGGTAAGTACCCCAAAGTCAGAACAGTACATTTGGTTAGAGGAAGGTCCAGCTGACTCCTTTCTGGATGCAATGATGCAGCTCCTGTGTTCCTGGACACAAGAGGGAGGACGTCTGGAGACTCCCGAGACAGCAATTCTATGGTCGGCAGCAGCTACAGGCTCTTTTCAGATCAGCGGCACTTCGTGGTTTCAGCACTCGGTAAACAGCACCACCACAGATCTTAAACTGGTTGGGCTTCCTTCACTAGAGTCCTGCACTCTGGTGAGGTGACTCAAACTAGGGTTGTTCTGCTTCGGGAGACTCCTGGAGAATTTGGATGGCTTACAGACGTTTCACTAGACTATGGATTTCTCGACCCCTGGCACTCGGATCCTGCAGTAGTAAAGAAGTACAGCCAGTCGGGGGGGGAAGGTCTTCCAGCAAGGTTAGTCTCGGGGTTGGTCCCACTAACCCAAGGGAATAAGTCCTCCTTTCCGGGGCTTTTCTTGTCGATGATCAGAAAAAGGAGCAGCAGGGCTTCCCTGGGCAGTTCTACGGTACAAGAGGATGCAGCAAGCTTTGTTCATGGTTTCGTCGTCGGGTTGTTCTTCCCGGTGGTCGACTATCTTCAGGCCAAGAAGCCTCGCCTTTTAAGCTGGTTTCTTCCATTCATGCACAGCCTAGCTGTCACTCACAGCAGGGTGGCTGTCCTGCAATAACAGTCAGCAGGACAATCAGGAATGGGTGCATTCAGGTAACCATGGAGACAAATGACAGGGGAGTTTCGGGCACCTCCCTCACTTCCTTCCCTTGCAGACACACTAGAGCCAGAGTAAGGTTTCAGTACTGAAGCCCGCCAAAGGCAGAACGAACAAAGGGCTTAAACCAGGTTTGGCGCACAGAGTAAACCCAAGAAAGACCTCACAAATAAGAAATGGCAAAAAAAGAAGACCGGGCCATTTTGACACAATGGTCACCCATGGGTGCTATACTACAGCCGAGGATTCAGCCTTTGGTAGAAAAGCACAATGGTAGGAAAATTAAACCACTGCCACCAGCCATTTAAAGTCGTGAGTGTAACATAAAAAATGTTACACGCGTAAGCAAGAAAAGAGGCTACTAAGTAACCCGCCAGCACTCCACTTAAGATGGTGTGTGCTGGACCTACAAAGAGAAAAAAGATAAATAAAGTCAATTTCTCTGTAGTTCACCCAGGAAAAGGCATTTAAACCTTATGAGAAATCTAAAGGATTTCTCTGCGACACTGCAATGAGGGCGCAATGTGTCACCATACAAAAAGTAGATGCCTATATATAGTCAGACCTCAAAAACAAAGAAAATAGATAATCCAAATCAGATGAAAACACACGCGTGAGTGAGAAAAAGGGCTCACTCAATCCTAAAGTCCGGCAAAAAGAGCTGGTGGGTCTCTAAGGTTGAAGCGAATTAGCAAAGCAATTATAATTCTCCCTAGCAGTTCTCCACTCACAAGGTTAGCCAGAGAAAGTTAGAAGGGCAGCCCTTAGGGCAACCCAGCAACAATAAGAACGTATTGCCAAAAAGTTGTCAAAGAGGATAACCTTTAAAAGACACCATGGAGAGTCTTAAAAAGGACACCCGTAAAAAGAGTAAAATATTCTGTGAGTGTGCAAAAAGGAAAAATAAAAATAGATTCTGTGAGGTATAAGGAAAAATAATCCACCAGTAAAATCAAAAGGTTCTGGGGTTGACACAGGTCAGGAAGATTTATCATTGCTATGAAAATCTTACCAAACATCTTTTTATCCCAAAAGCCAAGAGCAGAAACTCCCACTAGCCAATAGTAGAACTTGCCCTAGAACACACCCGAGCAGTGGTCCAATCAGGACCACTGGCGGGAACAATGATGCACATTACTCACACACTGAAACCACTTTGTGGATTGTCACCAGAAAGTCCCAGCCCACATCCTGCCAGCAAACGCACATAGCCCTCCAGTAGCCCGCCAAAAGCCACTGCTTTCCTGGGCACTGGACGTTTATATAAGGATTTTCTTGGCCTCACAGGCCAGGATGACGGCTAAAAGACGAGATGGCCATAAGACAAGCAAAAAAACCTTGTGGCATGGCCATGTTTGGTCATTAGCCAAGGGTAGTAGCCAAACGCGGTAAGTCACTGCTGCACCAGCTTGTCCATTTAGCACACAGAGTAACCAAAAATCCTCCGAGTGTTAGTATAGGGCAAAGACAAAAGTGCACCCCATTGTACTGCATTGTAAGATGCATGGTACAATGATAAACGGTACAAGAGTGATACAAAAGTAACCAAAGTAGTAACATCAGTATCAGGCTAAGGGAAACACCGACAGCCTGAAAGACGTGTAAGGTTCCCCATAACAGATGAGCAAAAAGCCAGCGTAATGAGGCTGGAAGCTTCACTGCACAACAGTAGGTCAGATAAAAAAAATAAAAAGCAAAAATGTTGGGGGTGGGGGGTCATTAAAAATGGAAGGAAAGGTGCAGTAAAGAGAAATCTTTCCCAACACCGACCACGAAACAACCAGCTATATTTGGCCCTGCAAAAAAGGTAGAGCCTACAGAAGAAAAGCACACAGACCAATATATGTTGACATTTATTAGGAAACAATCACACCCAGGTTCAAGAAGAATAGAAGTACCTCAGTGTGACCATTTCCCTGGACCCTCAGTTGGTAAATAGCATAGTCCTCATCGGAGGAAGGTGGAAGAAGGCTTTTGAGTCACACCAGTCATTTCCAAAGAATATTTTCAGAATTCAAAAATGTTTTTCAAAACATATCAATAGTGGAGGGGGATGGTGGATATGGGTAGTGGGAATCATTATGGCATTTATTGAGCGCGACCTACAATTCGAGAAGCAACAGAGCCGTTTACAGAGGTATACAACAATACAGATATACAGAGAGGGGTGGGGGGGGGGGAGGATACAGCTGTACAGGGTGGCAGGGAGGAGGAGGGTGGATGGCGTATAGCGAGCCAGGTGGCGTGGAGGCGACGTGATGGCCTTGGCATTTAGGAGAGACTCGTGAAGAGGTGAAGTAGGTCTTGAGTTATTTTCTGAATTGTAGGAGGGTGGGGGCAAGCCTGATGCTGACAGGGAGGAGACTAGGATTGGTGAAAAGGCTCATTTAGGAGGTCTTACATCTCTCCACTCCAGAACATCGTTAGAAGAAAAAAAAACATCCAAAAACGAACACGTTTTTCAAAAACACAACTTAAGCCTTTGTATTCAATCACATTGCGATTATTCAAAACCAACAACTGACCAAATCAATCTTGGGTAGAATGTCGTGCGACAGAAAGAAAAGAAACCAGCAGCGCTGCACCAGAGCAGGGTAGGACTGGGGCAAAACATTATCGGGCACCAATAAAAACGTAGATCACAGCTACAAATGGCAATTCACTCCTTTTGTGACAGGCCATTTGAATAGCACCCTACGGGGAGTTTTTTGATAAAATGTGTTGCAAATTGTGCAATTTAAAGAATATTTATTCAGCTGCAATGGTCAAAACTACTAGCCGCATAGTGAAGTTACACATCAAACTGGCCCATATTAGCCCAAAAAGTGGGCCACTTTGACTCAAAACTGGCTCACACTAGCATTTTCTGTTTTTGGGTTCGGGCATTGCCCTATAAACCAGTCCCAGCCTGCACCAGAGAATGCAGCCGCATACACATTACAAACTGAAGAACGCAATGCTAGGACTTTTAACTTCTAGCTATGTTCATTGTCATCAACTGGACTCAATGTCTATCACTTCCCTCAACTCATACCTACTTGGCCAGTTCTTGAAACTACATATCCTAAAATGTGTTAATCTTTAACCTACATTTCTCTGGCATTCAAATTAAATACATGTAAGCTTTACTTTGTTTTTACATTAATCTACAGGTATTGGACCCTTAAGAGTCACAGTTGGTTACTTACACTTTAAGCCCAACCTCTTGCATGCCAAGAGACAGCGTCTTCCTCCACTTACCTTGCATGTTAATAAGATGGGTTCCTGTGTGCACAGCCATACTTTGCTGGTACGCAGCCGATGTCAATGTGGACATGTCACTAAAAGAGAAAAGGTAAGCAACAGTTACAACCAAGTTTAAGGTCACAGCAACAAAAGTGGAATAAATGACCCTAAAAAGTTACCTCTATATTTAGTTTTCAGAGTTTGTATCACTCATACATTTGCATGCTATTTTTAACATTGCGTTCCTTTAGCTAAATTAGTCTTAAAGCAATTCTATATTTTGAGAAAGTTAAATAGCCCATTCAGTCTTTTCTAGCAAACAATACAGAAGAGCGTGGCTTACGGTGCTCATCTACAAAAGTTAAAAATGCTGAGGCCTGCCGTTACAGGAAAGTAACACATTATTTGACAGCACTGATTATTGGGAGAAGTACATGCTTTTTGGATTAACTTCCTGTTAGGGAGATTTCTCATTTCTGTGCTAATTCCCTTCACCCTTAGAGACCCCTAACTATTTTGCTGGACTTCAGGACTTTTTAATTTTAACCCTGGAGTGAATGGGACACGTTTCTCACACTCTGATGTGTTTTGACCCGATTTGGATTATGTAGTTTCTTTGTTTTTGGAGTCTGGCAAACTCCATAGGCATTCTACTATAGTGCAGGGTCACGGAGAAATCCTTAGATTTCTCAAAAGGTTTAAACACCTTTTCTTGTGTGAACTACGGTTCCGTAGAATAGTAAAGTGAAATGGACTATACCTAACTTTCCTCTTTGTGGGTCCAGCACACACCATCTTATGTTGAGTGCTGGGGGTTACCTAGTAGCCCCTTATCCTACATTCTCATGTAACATGTTATTATGTTACCCTCACTGCTTTAAATGGCTGGTGGCAGTGGTTCTATTTTCCTACCATTGTGCTTTTCTACCGCAGGCTGAATCCTCAGCTGCAGTATAGCACCCAATGGTGACCATTTGGTCAAAATGGCCCCCGTCTTCTTTTTTCACCATTTTCAGTTTGTGAGGTCTTTCTGGGGTTTTACTCTGCGCGCCAAGCCAGATTTGGGCCCTTTGTTCATTTTGCCTGGCTCCAGTGTGTCTGGAAATGCAGGAAGCGAGGGATGTTCCCGAAGCTTCCCCTGTCCTTTGCCTCTCAGAATGCCTGAATGCAACCAGTCCTCATTGGCTGGCTGGCTGCCACCCTGCTGTTTGAGTAATACCCTAGGCTGTGCATGAATGGGAGACACCTGCTTAAAAAGCGATCTGATATTTTATTTGTATCGCGCTCATACCAAATTGTTTCAGAGCGCGACAAGGCAAGGGAGGGGAACAGGGGAGAACACAAAAACGATCTTACTAGGCCCAGTGACATTGAGAACACTCAAGTGCATGGGAAAGGGAAAGGGGAAAAGTGCACGGAAGGGGGAAGAGTGCAAAGTGTGGAGCGGAAGAGAACAAATAAATAAATACAAATAAACGGATAATGGAGGCAGTAAACCGTGGTAGTGCAGCCAGGAAGTGGCAAGTGCTGGGTTTACGGCAGCAGAACTCGGTAAATCTGAGAAGTGCAGAAAAAGGAGAAAATGGGGGGGGGGGGGTGGAGGGGGGGGGGGAACTGTATGGGTACAGATACAGTTCCCAAGTGCAAGGGGTGGCCAGGAGGCAGTGCAGGAGGGTGGCAGGGTTAGCAGATACCTGGGCCCACGGGAACTGAGGATGGCCAGGTAAACAATGCCAAGAGAGAGTAGATCAGCAGGAGAGAGGGGGAGCAAAGGCAGAAGCAAAGAGGAAGGTCTTGAGGTGCTTTCAGAACCGGAGGTGGTTCTGGTTTTAGAGTAGCAGGGAAGCTGTTCCAGAGGGAGGCCCCAGCCGAAGACAGAGCTCTACCACCAGCTTGTTTCTTTGAAAAACGACTAACCTTGAGGGAGTTAGAGGAAGAGCTTGAGAGGGGAGGTATTTGCAGAGGAATAGCTGAAGGTATTTTGGACCCAGAAGGCCATGTGGACAATGCAGAGGGTTTCAGTACTAGAGGCAGAGTTGACCACTGGAAAGAACCGACAAAACCGTGAACAAAGCTTGCTGCATCCTCGTGGACCTTTGAAATGCCTGGTGAAGCCCTGCTTCTGTGCTGAAACTCGTTTTTTCTGATCGACAAGAGAAGCTCCGGAAGGGATGACTTCTTCCCTTGGGTTAGTGGGACCAGCTAACTGAGATGAATTCCACTGGACCATCCTCCCCGACAGGCTGTACTCTTTGCTGCTGCAGGAACAGAGTGCCAGAGAACGAGAAATACGTAGTTGAGTGCAACGTCTGCAATCCGGACAGAAGCTCCAGGAGTCCAAGGACCCTCCAGAAGCAGGACGACCAGAGCTCGAGTCACCTCGCCAGAATGCAGGACTCAAGGAGTGAAGGAAGCCCAACCAGTATCCAAGATCTGCGGTGGTGTGGTTTACCGTGAAGTGCTGCTGATCTGAAAAGAGCCCGTAGCTGCCGACGACCTCCAAATTGCTGCCGCAGGAGTCCTCCAGACATCCGTCCTCTTGTCCCCACGACTGAGGCTCAGGAATCCAGGATCTGCATCACTGCAACAGGACAGAATCCAGCTGGACCACTCTTCTTCAAACTAGAGGTACTGGTCTGACTTTGGGTACTTACCTCAGTGTCTTTAGCTTTGCTCTTCTCATTTGAGACTTGCAGTGGCTACTTTTTTTAGCGTTGATTTCAACTCTGCTCTCCACAATTGTAACAGCTTGTGAGCCTACAGTGATTTTCTACAAAACTAGCTTTGTGCAAGACTGCGAACTACGAAATGCCTCAGCTCCATAGACTTTGCTCTAATTGGCTTTGGCTGTCCTGGCTCCCTGCCGATTCTTCTAGTCCATTTACTTTGATATTTTCTGTCCGTCAGAGGTGGTAACTTGTTTTTAGACTGTTATTGCCAGGAAAGGTTTTCTCTAGACTTCATTGGAAGATGAAAGTATACTCACATGCCTTGAGAAACTGTCTAACCCCTTTCCTTCAGGCAACCTCAGAATCTGCAAAGTGCACTAGTGATAAATAAATGCCATTACTGTCCTTGTGAATGAAGTCACCTCTGGGTGTTGGAAGTGTGTAAAAAAGCATCTACTAAGCTTATGCGGATTCTGGAAAAGTATTTTAAAGTATATTTGATGGTTACATATTTTACCCTTTTTAAAGAAAGCTTATTTAAAAATATATGTTACATAAATAACTATTTATAACTTAAAACTTGATTTAAGTGTTACTTAGCTACTTGTATTTGCAAATTTCATAGCTACAGCTCACGTTTACCCCTCTTGAGCTAGGCCTGGCTGCTCAGTCAGACGACCGACTTATGTAGTACAGCCCTATACCAAAACGTTGGTTACCTAATACCAAGTAGACAAGTGTTGTGTAATCTTAAACAGTGTTACTACATCACTTCTTGCCCACCACTTCCAAAAGCAGTGCTTAGCATTGGATGAAGGAAGATAAAGTGCTCTCAAAGCCGTCAGCACTGTTGCTCTCATCCAAGGATGGTTGCCCAGATACAAAAAGGTTACTATGTGGTACAGCTTACTCAACAGATGTTTGCCAGTTATTTGTGGTTGCTTTAGCTTTCATGAACAGAGTGCAAATCATTTTGGAGACGGCCTGTTTGACATGAGATAAAGGTGCTCTAGCTAGCCACGCCTCTACCCGCTGCTTGTGCACGATTCATCCTTACTGGCATCATGATGAGGCACAGATATTTCATTAGCAAATAGGTCTTCTTTAATTAGGTCAATGCAGTAAGATACCTTATTACAGCCAGCATCTAAAGTGCTTTTTTTTGCCGCTATACAAAATTCAACCCTAAAAAAAACTCAAAACATTGCAGTCCTAAATAGCCTTAGAACTACACCTAGGGTGGTGTATAATAGAACCTCATCATCGTTGGAATTGCTAGCCATATCTCAGAGAAATCAAAATATGCAATTCCCCTTGCTTCTCATAAAAGGCACAGCTACTACAGAGCTCGTCATAAGGGGTATCATTTAATTTACATTTGTGCAAGACTCAAAGAGATTAAATGGTAGGAAAAGCATCAACATTACCTCAGGGCTGCTTAATTAAGTATTATGTGAACACTCCCACAATTCGCTCTTATAACCGGCTACAGCTTTTAACAGGGCTCTTGTCAAGATCAGCGAAAACAGAATTTGCTACAGCTATTCAGGTAGGCATTATATGAGGACGCAGACAATGCATGAGTGAACGCCATTTCGTAGGGGCCATTTTTCCCCACCAGCATATCTTCCACCCGGGAGATCAGCCTCTAGTATAAGGGAGGAAGTCAGTTCAGATAAAAGTAAATAACCCAAATCGCTAGATCTCTAGTAGGGTTGCTGAATAAACAAAAGTGAATATCCTAACCCAAATGTCAAAACTACTAGAGTGAATTTCATATTCTTGACTGAGTTTTTCTTTTCTGTGCCAATTCCTTTAACCTTAGAGACGCCCAGCTCTTTCGCTGGACCCAGGGCTTTTTAATTTGAACTCCTGCGTGAGTGAGACTTTTTCCTCACTCCCTCATGTGTTTTTCTGGCTAGGATTGTGTGTTTCTTACTGTTTAATGGAGTCTGGTAAACTCCATAAGCATCTGCTTTTTGCATGTTGACACATGGCATTGTTGCAGTGCCACTGAAGTGCAGTGCAAATGTTTAAATACATTTTCTTGGGTGAACTACTGTTCCTAAGAATAGTAATATGATTTTTGTCTTCCCTTTTCTTTTGTGGGCCCAGCACACACCACCCTATGTGGAGTGCTGGAGGTTACATAGTAACTCCTTTTCACAAAACATTCTGTTACACTAACTTGAATGGCTGGTGGCAGTGGTTTCTTTTTTACTATCTTTGTGCCATGTATCTGCAGGCCGATTTCTCAGCTGCAGTACAGCACCCAAGGGTGACCGTTTTCCCAAAATGACCCAGTCTTTTTTCGCCATTTCTTGTTAGTTCCTTCTGGGCTTGGGCTTTTACTATGTTTGAATTGGGTTGGAGTCCTTTGTGCATTTTGCCTTTGGTGGGATTCAGCCCTGAAGCCCGCCAAGGCTCCAGTGTGTCTGGCAAGGCAGGAAGTGAGGGAAGGTCTCGAAACGTCCATGTCCTTTGTCTCATGGTGTGCCCGAGTGACACCAGTTCTGATTGATTGGCTGGCTGTCCGGAAGGACAGCCACCCTGCTGGGCGAACAGCCTAGGGCTGTGAATGAATGGGAACTTGCTTAAAAGGCAAGGCTTTTTGGGACTAGAGCAGAATCTACCACTGGAGGACACCATCCGACGAAGACGTGAAGAGACGCCAGCTGCACCCTCCTGGACAACGAAGTGCCAGGTAAAGCCCTGCAGCTGTGCTGACCCCGTTTTCATTTGGACTGGGAAGACCTGCAATGGACGACTTCCTCCCTTGGGCAGGTGGGACTAACTAGCCTTAAGACAAGCACCATTTTGCTGTTAGGGAGAATTCTGAGTTAATTCCCTTCTACCTTAGAGACCCCCAGCTCTTTTGCTGGACTTTAGGACTTTTCATTTTTATCCTGGTGTGAGCGAGACCTTTTTTTTCTCACTCTCTCATGTATTCTTATCTGATTTGGACTCTGTTTCTTTTGATTTTAGAATATGACAAACTCCATAGGCATCAGCTTTTGTATTGTGACACACAACACATTCAGTGCAGTGTCACAGAGCAGTCCTTTGGATTTCTTTTAAGGTTTAAATACCTTCTCTTGGATAACCTACTGTTTCCAAGAGTAGTGAAGTGTAATTGACTTACCTTTTCCTCTTTTGTAAACCGAGCACACACCATCATACGTGGAGTGCTGAGCGTTTACTTAGCATCCCCTTTGTCTACTTTCTCATGTAACATTGTTATGTTACCCTCACTACAATTAATGGCTGGTGGCAGTGGTTTCATGTTTCTACCATTGTGCGTTTTGACCGCACGCTGAATCCTCAGCTGCAGAAGTGCACCCATAGTTGCCCATTTTGTCAAAATTGCCCCAGTCTTCTTTCGCCATTTCTTGCATGCGAGGTCTTTCTTGGGATTTACTCTGCACGCAAAACCATGTTTGGTCCCTTTGTTCGTTTTGTCTTTGGCGGGATTCACTGGTAAAGCCTGCCTCTGGCTCCAACGTGTTGATTTGTGAGTAGTTGAAACCGCAAAGTGCTGCTGATCTGAATTGTGCCCATTGCTGCCGTTCAAACCTTAGTGCAGGAGTCCCCAAACGTCCACCCTCTTGTCCCCACGACTGAGGCCCAGGAACAACAGGATCTGCAGGACTACAACAGTAACAGAAGCCAGCTGGAACCTTTTCTTCAGACTCAAGGTACTGTGAAACTAGGAGTACTTAACTTTTGCTGTGTTTAACTTACTTGCTCTCACTGGAGACTTGAATTTGCTGCCCTTTGCAGAGTTGTTTGCAGCTTTGCCCTTCACAAGCCTCCCAGCTTGTGGCCCAACAGTGATTTCTTTTTACAACAAAACTCTTTAAAATTGTGCAGGACTTTTGTGCTATCTTCAAGAGGTGGCTCAGCTCCCCTAGACTTTGCTCAATTAACATTGGCCGTCCTGGCCCCCTGCAGACTCTTCTTACCATCTGACTTTCTGTTTATCTGTCCCTCCAAAAAGTCATACATACCTTACTTGTATAGCTGGGAAAGGGTTAACCTATATTTCATTGGGGGATTGCAAAGTGCTTACCCGTTTGAGAAACTTGTTAAACTGGTTTCCTTCCCCAACCTTTTCCTTTTTGCCACAACTTCAGTATTACCATCTAAGTGTGAAAAGTGATAATGTCCGCAGTGTGCTAACTATTGAAGTCACCTCACCGTGTAGGAATATCTGTGTGTCACCCCAAAAGGGTATCTACTTACTTTATTGAACTGAAGGAGTGTGTTTTGAAGTGTATTGTAAGTGCTGCACATTGCTCCCTTCTAAAGAAGGCTTATTTTAAAACTGACTGTTAAATTAATCAAGAAACCTTGAGTAGAAGTGTTATTTGAAGTCACTGTGAATCTCTGTTACAACCCTGCAGCTCACATTTACCCCTCAGTCACTACCAACTTGTGTAGTACAGGCCTACACCAAAGGTTGGGCTACCTATTGCCAAGAGGACAAGGTTGGTGTAGGCTCCCACAATCTTGCCTAACAGTGACCCCATGAATTACCAACCGATATTGACCTTGAAGATAAGCTAGAACGGCGTATGTTATGCCGGGAAGAGCTAGTAGCAAAGAAATGCTTCTACCTCCCGAGACTACTCCGAGGGATCCTCCCCCATCCCTCTGTCCAACACAGAACCCTTGCAATCATCTACCTAGTCGATTCTTGATACTATGTAAACAGCCTCTACCTTGGAAATGGCAGAATAACTCAATCACTGCAGCAAGGATACTCCCAACACTAAACAGAAGGGAGAACATTACACCAACCCTGAGAAATCTACACTAGCACACAGAAGAAAAATAAAATAAAAAGAACAAAATAAATAAACATTAAATACTGCATTACCCTTCAAAACCCTCTGCATCGCCCACAAATCATTGCACAGAATTTCTCCATGCCAAGATCCACCAAAAAGAAACCTAAGATCGTGCGATAACCTCCAAATAAAAACAATACGAAAAAAGGAAATTCGAAAGGACCGCCTTCTCACATCTAATCACCAACCTATAGAACACAATCCAGAAGTAAATGAGAATGACAGAAGACCACTTCACATTCAGAATACTACTAAAAAACAGACTGTTCAAATCACAGTGATTAACATAAAACGAGCACCGCCAGTGATACCAAACAATAACCTGATTACAGCACAAACTCTGGAACCAACAATAAACCGAAATCAACACACCAACTACTAACCCTCCCTGCTCCTGACTACTCTCCAGCATACCTCACACAATCGAACGAATAAACCTAATTACACAAAACACACACCCACCACAAAACTAACTGCTGCAAACAAACACCGAAATCACTGGACGTTGCCCTTCAGGACACAAAGCCAGTGCACACAATCCAAACACACCTTGAAAGCAGATTTGCACAAGGCGCCAGTTCCTCTTGGTTCTACAAGCACCAACAGAAAAGCATAACCTCTATCCTACTCCCTCATCCCCCCACTAATCTACCTAACCCACTTTCTTGCAGAACCCCATGAACACCTGGAGTCCATTCCAATGGGAACTGTGCGCGTTAAGACAATTTAGCATAACAAATAAGCCAAAACATGTGGGGGCAATGGCTCCCTTAGCCGGCAGGTGGAAGAGACCAGTTCTCCCTGTTCAGTAGGAATAGATTTTGTGGTACATTTACTACATGGAATAATTAACAAGCCTGGTCTAGGAGTCAGTGAGAATTTAGACATTTTGTGGGTTCCATTTGTTAAATATGACCGACAAACATTAACTTTAATGAGAGTGCGCGCATGGGATGTTAATGAGCAAGCCACGGAAGACTTCATCTCAATGAGAATTACACAGGAACCATAACACAAATTTGGTCGAAAGCAAGAATGTGCAGAAGTGAGCATCTTGTGCTCGGTTCAATTGATTCAGGTTAAAGAAAACCGCTTCTTGCAGAGTATATAGGGGGCTTTAAAGAGCAACTCAATGGATTTGCTCCACCAAGAATCAAGCTTGGATTACATAGTTGATCTTAGAAGTTTAAAACCCATGTTCTGGTTGAGAACATGATCTCAAACTGAGACCCACTGAGCTCCTACAAGAACTGATATCTTCGGACACCTGTGGGAATATTAATTGGTTGAATAGATATATTTGGTAGTCTGGACTTGCTGGGTCTTTATGCTGTCCCGGGAAGCGTCTCTAGAGCTGGCATTCAGTGCGGAAACAATATATGGAGTACCAAAGGGATCTGCGTAGCCGCATTGCGATAAAGAATCGGTCGGTCTTCAGGTACTAGGATTACGGTTGCATTGGAATAAACGCAAATTATATGCGTTGTTTTTTGCCATAAGCGAATAGGAAGCATTATGCTCGACCTGAGGAGTCGCCTTTTTCTGTCATTAAGGGTCACTGCAAAACTTACATGGACCTGGAATCAACTATTTGCTGCCCCCGCAATGTGATTTTATCTCACGAAACTCTCCATTTTTTGTTTTTACGTCCACTTTATGAACTAAACATTTGTAGCCTAATATTAGTCTTAAAGCAGTCCAATTGCAGGTCGACTAAAGAGGCAATTCGACTTATCTAGAGGAGCAGCAGTGGCTGGGTATATTTGTTTAGAAGTTACAATACAGAGGTTTGCAGGCTATTTGCTAAAATGACCAATTATGTACATTGTATGGATGTGTATTGTACTGTGCTTTTTAGAATTCAATGTATTTTCAATTTTTATATTTGTATGGTATTTTTGTATGTTGTCTTTTATGGAGCTTTCATGTTTCGAAACGAAGATTAATTTATTCAAGTATGTGTTTAAAAGGCTAAATGTAAAGGAAAGAGCAAGGATGTGTGCGATGGGTTGGAGGAAAATTAGATTTCTTGTTTTTCATGTTAAGAACGTGCAACAATGTTTTGGGGTCCGACTATTTTATGGATGAGAATGTTAAAACGAGACGTAGACCTTGTTTTGGATACCCACTCAGGTCTGTTAAAAATCGGTCTGTTAAAAAACAGTTTGTTTATATTGTGTTTGAAGAGCGATACCCCTCCAGATAATAATAATAATAATAATCCTCGTATTCTGTGGGAAAGGGGGCGTATTCTGCAGAGAGAACTAATGCACCTTTGTTGGCTGTTAAATATGAGGGAAACAAAAAGAATGTTGTAGCTTCTGGAGGCAGTTCCAAAATAATGTAGGTTTACTTTATGGAGGGGGCAACTTTCTTCTATAGATAATGTACATTAGACATGGGGAGGAGAGCAGATTTAAGTTTCCCCCCCCTGACAGCACGAAATGTAGGCTTCTCATATAACAGTAGGTGGCAGGGGAATACTACAGCAAAACAAAAAAGCGATGGCTGCAAGGTTTAGATTTAAACTTAACCTCTGGCATTGCTCCGGGCAGGGGATAGGCAACTGTGCGCCAGAGGGATTACAAAGTAATAGCCAAAAGACTGGTTGGGGGTACGAAGTATCACTGCTTACCATTATAGCACTGGACAGCGTTGTACATGTATTCACAACTCAACACAGATTAAACTGCCACAAAAAAAAAAAAAAAAAAAAAAAAAAAAAAAATACGTGAATCTATAATAATCCAATGTTAGACATGGTACAGCTTCCAGCAGTACATGTTCTATTGCAAGTCACCAAAAGGACTCGAGTGTGCTGATATGAAAGAGCTGCTGTACACACACAAGCAATCGGAGCATCTCCCTGCCAAAGAGAAGCGAAACCCTAAGTGCAATCCTCTTACAAACAAGCTAACACAGATCCAGAGCAACACTCCTACTCTGTTCAGCATTTCCCCACAAGCTTCTTCCTGCTACCCAGTGACCCTCCCAGTCTCACTTCTGCTCCTTCCGTCTTCTCTTCTCCTCTTCGTGAAGGACTTTCTTGAGCTGCAGGAACAACTGGTGCTTCTCCTCCTGCAGAGCAGTTAACTTTTGCTGCAGCTTTTGGATCTGTGAAAAAAGTTGCAGAGAGGAGTATCAAGAAAAGGCTGCACGAATTGTGGCAAAGAAGCAAAACATCTGGGGAAATAAGGGCGGGCTGCTAACGTGAGCCATGGCACACACAGAAACAATGTAGCGGGCTGGGGGAGGTGGGAGAAGGTAGGACTGTTAGGCAAAGTTTGAATGCAGTTCCCTCTGGGAGCACTCCAAGCAACTCCGACTACAAGTATAGGCAACCCAACCTTTGTTATAAGCTTGTAGGACACAGTTTTCGTAGCGTGTTGAGCAGCCAGGCTTATCTCAAGAGGGGAAATGTCAGCAGTATTGGAGTTACACAAAGATTCACAGTTGCAGGTATTCAAATAAACTTAGACAAGGTTAAAGCCTTCTTTAGAAGGGAGCAATATAATAGTAACACACAAATACACTTCAATACTGTACACTCTGAGTTTCTGAATCAGACAAGACCCATTTGTGATGGCCCACAGACAATCTACACCCACAGGGGACTTCAATAATGAGGGTGCTGAGGACATTAATACCTTACTATTGGCATTTAGAATACTCTTAAAAGTTGGTAAAAGGGAAAGGTTATTAGAACACAAGAGATCACAACTTTCTTAAGCAGGGCAAATACTTTCATGTCCTCTTCGAAGAGTCATACAAGTCAATAGGCAAAACACTTGGATAGGATGAAGCACTTCTGGTAAGTAAATGGAAAAGTCTTTGCACAAGTTCTTAGGAGTCTTTGATAAAAAGAAGACTCAAATGTAGGGCCACAAGCTGATTAGACTTGTGAGTTGCAGAAGTTACAAACACTTCCACAGTAAGAGGCAAGTTCTCTCAGACTTGTTTTACAGTACCTTAGCAATGAAGAAAAGATGCAGCTGATGACTTCTGTTCCTGTGCAGCTCTGCAGATCTCACTGTTCCTGGGCCTCCGTCGTGGGGACAAGAGGGGGGATGTCGGGGGACTCCTGCACTGCACTGGGACGTTCAAAACTTGCAACCGGCAGACTTCACTTTCAGTGGCTGTTTCGCGTTTAAGCTTCTCGTGGCTATTGCAAATAGCAACAATGCGGTTCCTGGCTGTTGAGGTGGGCTTTCCTTGCTTCTGGGCTCCTGCACTCTGTTGAGGGGGCTCAGGCTTGGTCAGTTCTGCTTCTCGGGAGTCTGGAGGATCTTCCAAAAGCTCTAGGTCAGCTTAAAAGCAACACACAAAATCTGGTGTTCCTCTCCCTGGCTCTATAGTTTCCAGCAGCAACTCTGTGGAAATTCAACCAGCTCAGAGATTGATGTCTAGGTGGCTTACTTTGGAGTCAATTGGTCCCACCAACTCAAAGGGAGAAGTCGTCCTTGCAGGGGCTTCTCTGTCGATGCGAACTTGACGTTTCGGCACTGCAGCAGGGTTTCACCAGGCAAAGCAACGGTCCAGGAGTTGCAGCAGGCGTCCTCTTCAAGCTCTTCTTCGGTTCCTTCGTCCAGTGGTCGACTCTGCCTTCCAAGCCAAAAGACTTGCCTTTTATGCAGTTCTCTCCCATTCATTCCAGCCTAGCTATTACTCACCCAGCAGGGTGGCTGCCCTTGCCGGACAGTCAGCCAGCAAATCACCACAGAGTGCATATGGGTCTCCTAGGAGACTAAGCACAGGGAGTTTCGGCGACCTCCCTCACTTCCTGCCTACCCCAGTTTCACTCCTGAAGCCCGCCAAAGGCGAAATGAACAAAGAGACCAAACCTGGTTTGGCGCGCAGAGAAAATCTCAAGAACCTTTCCACAAAGACATGGCAAAAAAAAAAAAAGAACACCAGGGACCATTTTGTAAAAGATGGCTCTATGCCATTTTGAAAAAGATGGCTCTCGCGGTTGCTTTACCGCAGCTGTTCGCAGTAAATGTGGACCAGGGTAGTTCAAAATGAAACCACTGCCACCAGCCATTCAGTGAGGAAAGGGTAACATAAAACATGTTACATAAGAAGCAAGACAAAGGGGATACAAAGTAACCCCTCCATCACTCTATTGTAATATAGTGTGTGCTGGGTCTAGAAAGTTACAATGTTAAGGAAAGTCAATTTCACTTTACTGATCTGGGAAACAGTAGTTTATCCCAGAGAAGGTAGTTAAACCTTTGGGAAATCTGAAGGACTTCCCTGTGTCACTGCACTGAAGGTGCTGTGTGACACAATGTAAAAGATGATGCCTATGTTGTTTGTCAGACTCCATAACCAAAAGAAACACAAAGGTAAAATTCACATTAAAATACATGAGAGTGTGGGAAAGGGTCTCAGTCTCTCCAGGTTAAAAAAAAAAAAAACAAGCCCTCAAAATCCAGCAAAGTTGCTGGGGGTCTCTAAAGTGGAGGGAATTGGCACATTTCTGAAAATTCTCCCCAACACTCGTCCCCCCCAGACTAAGGAACAGGAGGATTTACTCCATCTCTGGATGAATCTCCTTACTCCAGTTGGTCATACTTTCTGGAGAGACCATCAGCATTTTGGTGATTACACCCCGACCCGTGTTCAATGGTAAAAATCAAAGACCTGTAGGCTGATTGACCATCCTATTTTAGGATTCTCCCCCTTCATCTGCATCAAACATCGCAAGGGTAGCTGGCCTGTTTGAATCACAAAAGTAGATCCATACAAGTATGGTCTAAACTTAAAGACCACACAATGGCATCACATTCACGTTCTATGGTTGCCCACCTTGTCTCAGGTTCCTTCGGTGTCCTACTGATGAAGCAAATGGAGCGTACCCTGCCTTTCTCATCCAGTTGACTCAGAACTGCACCTATACCTGTATTGGAAGCATCAGTCTGTACAATAAAGGATTGGCTGTAGTCAGGAGCTCTTAGGACTGGAGTTTGACAAAGGGCTTGCTTAGGTCCTTCAAATGCCTTAGTGCACTCCTCATTCCACCTGACCTTCTTGGGAAATTTGGGTGAGGAGATCATATTTAAGGAAGAAGCTATGGTCCCATAGTTCTCATTGAAGTTGCTATAGTACCCTGTGAGACCTAGAAAGGATCTCACTTGGGTTTTAGTAGTAGGAGTGGCCCAATCTTGTACAGCTTGTACTTTGCTAGGCAATGCATTATTTTACCTCCTCCTACCTCAATTCAAAGGTAGACCGCTTTACTCTAACCAATTTGACATTTACTTGGCTTTATGGTCAGATTGGACTGCAATACATATCCTAGGTGGTCAACATGCTCTTTCCAAGTAGGGCTGAACACTGCAATGTCATCCAAGTATGCCATGCAGATGTTTGCCATCTCATTCAGAACATGGTTCGCCATCCTTTGAAATGTAGCAGGTGCATTCTTTAATCCAAAAGGTATAACCTTAAACTGGTAGAGGCCTCCAGGGGTTGAAAATGCAGTTTCCCCTTGGCATGGTCTGTCAGAGCTATTCGCCAATAGCCTGAGGTTAGGTCAAATGTACTGAGGTACTTGGCTGAAACAAGTTTGTCCACCAGCTCATCTGTCCTAGGTAAAGGATGGGCATCAGTCGCGGTGACTACATTGAGGGCTCTATAGTCTACACAGAATCACAACTCCTTGGATCCTGCCGTTGGTACTAGCACAACTGGACTAGACCAAGGACTTATAGATGGCTTCATTACCCCGAGATCAAGCATTTTGTTGCCCTCTTCCTTTATGGGGGTCCTTACATGGTCTGACATCCTGTAACCTCTGCTTTTAACAGGTAAACAGTCACCAGTGAGATTCTCATGCTGGCCCCAAGTGGTCAAGCCTGGTGAGAGTGAAAACAGAGGGGCAATCTGATTTAACAGAGCTTTGCACTCCTCCTTTTCCAGTGTCAGATCAGAAGAGAGATGAACTCCCTTTCCATCTAAAGGTTGTCCCCTGAGGAGGTCAGGTAGAGGCTCACTCTCCTCCTCCTCCTCCTCCTCCTCCTGATCAGAGGCTAGAAGCAAAGCTCCCAGGTCTGGTCTAGAGACATAGGCCTTCAGAAGGTTGGTGTGAAAGACCCTGTGGGCCTCCTTAGGATTGCCTAAGTCCACCAAATAATTGCCCTCTCCAAGTTTTCCCACAACCTTGAAGGGTCCAATCCATTTGTCCTGTAAGGCCCTTTGCCTTGTAGGTATCAGAACTAGAACTAACTGGTCTTGAGTAAACTCATCCGTGGTGGCCTTCTGGTCATGCCAATGCGTCACCAGAGCCTGACCTGCTTTCAAGTTTTCTGAAGCTTCTGTCATCATGTGTGCCTTTCTCCTTCAGAGACCAAACACATAGTCAGTGACTGACTGGCTTGTGGGAAGGAGCACTCTCCAACCCCTCCTTGATTAGGGCCAATGGACCTCTAACCGGATGACCATAGAGAAGCTCAAAGGGACTGAATCCAACCACTTCCTGAGGGACTTCTCTATAAGCAAAGAGAAGGCATGGCAGTAGAAGGTCCAAATTTCTTCCAAGGGGTTCTTCTAAAGCACCCATCATGCTCTTCATAGTTCTATTAAACCTCTCTACCAATCCATTGGTCTGAGGATGGTAGGCTGTTGAAAACTTGTAGGTCATTCCACAGTTTTTCTACATGGCCTGCATGTAGTGGGACATAAAATGTGATCCCCTGTCAGATAATCTCCTCTCTACCAATCCATTGGTCTGAGGATGGTAGGCTGTTGAAAACTTGTAGGTCATTCCACAGTTTTTCTACATGGCCTGCATGTAGTGGGACATAAAATGTGATCCCCTGTCAGATAATCTCCTTAGGAAAACCTACACAGGTAAAAATACCAAGTAGGGCCTTAGCCACGGCCTGAGCTGTGACAGTCCTCATAGGTATTGCTTCACGATACCTTATAGCATGGTCTACCACAACCAAAATAAATTGGTTGCCTGAAGATGTTGGAGGGTCTAAAGGGACCAACAATGTTGATTCCTACCCTCTCAAAAGGGACTCCCACCACTGGTAGGGGCACCAAAGGAGCCACATTCTTGGCTCCACTCTTGTCAGATGTCTGACAAGTATGACAGCTTCTACAGAATGTATCTACATCAGACCCCATCTTAGGCCAGTAGAAATACAGAGAAATTATTTCCTTGGTCTTCTTAAAACTTAAGTGACCAGCCAAAGGCATCTCATGGGCTAACTGTAGAAACTGAGGTCTTACCTCCTGGGGCACTACAAGTCTTCTGTAGTCTCCTGGGGTAGACTCAATAGGTTCACTGTAGAAGAGGCCATCTTCCCAGTATAACCTGTGCTTCCCTGGCTATTGCCCTTCCAGCTGGGAAGCTGCCTGTTGGTGAGGTCTTTAAAGAGTAGGCCACTTTTTGACCTCTGCTGAAGTCTGCCCTACAGGGGCCACCTTCTGTTAGTAAAGACTGCAGCTCAGGATGGTCTTTAGGATCCAGTTCTCCAACAGGGGGAAGGTCTTATTCCAGCTCTGAGTCCTCAGTAGCTGACTCAACCTCTCCTGGTTGCATGTCACACTCAGCCTCAGCTGGTGCAGTAGTCACACGTGTGACTTTGGACTGTCCTCCCGGGGATGTCCTGGTTTGAAACACATGAGTGCTATCTTTCTCGTTTCCCTGAGACCTTGGGTTTCCCCTTGGTCTCTTTCTTCTTTGAAATAGAAGTTGGCTCATACTGACGTCTGGGTGTTATAGGTTCTTCTGTAACCCACTGAGAGTCATTTAAAGTGAGCTCTCTGGCTTTCCTAGTCTGCTCCAGCTTTCTTTTACTGGGAGGCCTGGGGGTGCTTGATACAGCTCCAAGAGTTTTCAAGTCATTCCCCAGCAGGACTCTCCCAGGCACATCACTTTGTCCACCGACAGGTATTCTTACATTCTATTGTTGTACTGCATGAGAACTGGTAGTATTGGAACCATCTGGATAGGGCCTCCAGTAAGCTTAGTGGGACCTTGGGTGCCTTAGCAACATACTCAGGTTTGGAAAAGGTTTCATCCACCACTGTGATGCTGACCCCAGGGTCTCTAATGGCAGGGGTCTCCTGACAATTTACAAGTACACTGTCCTTGTAGTAGACTTTTGTGTTATCTGGTATAGTTATACACATCTGCATTCTGCTGTTCCCACAGACCCAGGGACACTAAAGAAACACTGGCAGAGATTCCAATGGGGTCCTCAGCCAAGAGTTGAATGTTTCCACTTGCCATATGCACGTCTCCCTCAGGGATGAAGGCTAAGGAGGCAGTGTGGATCCCTGAAGGTTTACCCTTGCATCTGGGATCCCCTTTCACATGGTCGGTAGACCCAGAGGCATAACATTATCCAAACGTTTTGACAAATTGGGGCTTCTGCTGACCTCCCCATGGTTTGGCACCAGAGGTTTCACTAGACTGACCTGGTTTCCCCATGTGGCTTACCCTTTCCTAGGTTTGTGGCCCTCTTTTGGATTGGAGGTTTTAGAATTCTCTTTGCCATCTTTCTTGTGCTGCTTCCCCTCATCCTTTTTATGAGTGGCCCCAGAATCCTTGTGAGTAGCCCTGTTGGCAACCCACAAGTCAGCAGCCTTTGCTAGCTTCTTGGGATCAATCTAAATAGAGTCAGCCAAGTGCTGTCTCAGCTCGGGAGGGCAGGCTTCAAAAATAGATTCAACAAAAATAGATTTCTCATTGCATCAAAAGAGTTCACTCTGTAACCCTTAACCCAACCATCTAAGTTTTTGAAACATTCACACACCCAGGTAGCCCAAGAGGTACCATCAGTCTTTTTGAGGGTCCTAAACCTCTTGAGGTACTGGGAAGGAGTTTTCGCAAATCTAGCTATCAATGCTAGCTTCACATTTTCATACTCCAATCTTTCAAGTTCTCCCACCTCCATTACAGCATCAGTTGCAAGCTAGGGGAGCCTAGACAAAAACCAAGGAATCAACTAATTCCCTGTGAAACCCTGAATCCCATAGTTATATTCAAAAGCACCCAACCAATTCAAAATATCAAGTTTCACCTGATACATTCTCGCTGCTTCTTTAGGCATGCAAGGTCTCTTAGGACTGGAAGACCTAGAAGACTCTGGGATAGAAACATTTTCAAGAGACAATTTCTTCATTTCAAGAGCATGTTGTAATTCAATTTCCCTTAGTTTGAGATCCTGATGTTTGTTTTCGGCTTGGACTTGTAATCTTTTAAACTCTAACTCAAGTCTCATTTTTTCAAGAGAGACATATTCTGGACTCAGTACTGGGCCTGGTAGGGTCCCTGTGGCTAAAGGTTGAGGCATAAGGGCCTGTTGAGGTAAAGCGGGGCTCTCTTCCCGAGACTCCTCCAACTCTGACTCTTCAACACCATCATCCGCATCATTTTCCACATTTCCTGGGATAGTAGGTGGGACAGGCCTACTACCCAGACTTTCATTATTCAACAATCTTGTGATTAGTTAATTTTTCTTTCCTTTAACAGGGAGAGACATGACTTTACACATTTCTTTCAGTGGCTCTACTGTTAAAAGGATCAGGGCTTCTTGTTGGAAGTTATCCATATCTGGCATGTTACAATTGCTTTTCTAGTGAAGCTTAGCCTTGTGAAGGTTTTTAGTTGAACAATAGTAAAGCAAACTCTCAAAGTAACAACTCTACAATAGATCCTCACCGCCTGCCATCAGTGTTAGGCAAAGTTTGAATTCAGTACCCTCTGGGAACACTACAAGCAACTCTGACTATAGGTGTAGGTATAGGCAACCCAACCTTTGGTATAAGCTTGTACTACACAGTTTTGGTAGCGTGTTGAGCAGCCAGGCTTATCTCAAGACGGGAAATGGGAGCAGTAGTGGAGTTACGTGTATTCAAATATTTATCAGTCAGTTATAAACCCTTCTTTAGAAGGGAGCAATATAATAGTAACACACAAATACACTTCAATACTGTACAGTCCGAGTTTCTGAATCAGACAAAACCCATTTGGGATGGTCCACAGACACAACCTACACCCACAGGGGACTTCAATAACAAGGGTGTTGAGGACATTAATATCTTACTGTTGACATTCAGAATACTCTTAAAAGTTGGTAAAAGGCAAAGGTTATTAGAACATAAGAGATCACAAATGTCTTAAGCAGGGCAAATGCTTTCAGATCCTCTTAGAAGAGGTATACAAGGTATACAATTCAATAGGCCAAGCCAAAGTCAATAAGCAAAAGTCTTGGATAGGATGAAGCACTTCTGGCAAGTAAATGGAAAAGTCTTTGCACAAATTCTTAGGAGTCTTTGATAAAAAGAAGAATCAAATGTAGGGCCACAAGCTGCTTAGACCTGCGAGTTGTAGAAGTTACAAGCACTTCCACAGTAAGAGGTAAGTTCTTTTAGACTTGTTTTTCCAGTACCTTAGCAATGGAGAAAAGATGCAGCTGATGACTTCTGTTCCGGTGCAGCTCTGCAGATCTCACTGTTCCTGGGCCTCAGTCGTGGGGACAAGAGGGAGGACGTCAGGGGACTCCTGCACTGCACTGGTCAAAACTTGCAACCGGCAAACTTCACTTTCAGTGGCCGTTTCGCATTTCAGCTTCTTGCAGCTACCGCAGAGAGCAACAGTGCGGTTCCTGGCTGCTGAGGGTGGGCTTTCCTTGCTTCTGGGGGGGTCCTGCACTCTGTTGAGGGGGCACAGGCTTGGTCAGTCCTGCTACTTGGGAGTCCAGAGGATCTCCCAAAAGCTCTAGGACAGCTTAAGAGCAACGCACACAATCTGGTGTTCCTCTCCCTGGCTCTACGGGGAAGCAGCAACTCTGTGGAAATTCAACCAGCTCCGAGATGGATGTCCAGGTGGCTTACTTTGGATTTGATTGGTCCCAAAAACTCAAAGGGAGAAGTCGTCCTTGCAGGGGCTTCTCCGTCGATGAGAACTTGGTGTTTCGGCACTACAGCAGGGCTTCACCGGGCAAACCAACGGTCCAGTAGTTGCTGCAGGCATCCTCTTCAAGCTCTTCTTCGGTTCCTTCGTCCAGTGGTCGACTCTGCCTGACAAGCCAAAAGACTTCCCTTTTATTCAGTTCCCTCCCATTCTTTCCAGCCTAGCTGTCCCTCAGCCAGCAGGGTGTCTGTCCTTGCTGGACAGTCAGCCAATCACCACAGAGTGCATTTAGGTCTCCTATGAGACTAAGTACAGGGAGTTTCGGCACCTCCCTCACTTCCTGCCTACCCCAGACACTTGGAGCCAGAGGTGGGTTTCACTCCTGAAGCCCGCCAAAGGTGAAAGTAACAGAGACAAAACCTGGTTTGGCATGCAGAGAAAATCTCTAGAAGGACCTTTCCGCAAAGACATGGCGAAAAAAGAAGACCGGGGGACCATTTTGAAAAAGATGGCTCCCGCAGTTGCTTTACCGGAGCTGCGAACAGCCGGAGTAAATGCGAACCATGGTAGTTCAAAACAAAAGCACTGCCACCAGCCATTCAGTGAGGAAAGGGTACCATAAAACATGTTACATAAGAAGCTAGACAAAGGGGATACTAAGTAACCCCTCCAGCACTCTATTGTAAGATAGTGTGTGTTGGGTCTAGAAAGTTACAATGGTAAGTAAAGTCCATTTCACTTTACTGCTCTGGGAAACAGTAGTTTATCCCAGAGAAGGTATTTAAACCTTGGGGAAATCTGGAAGACTTCCCTGTGCCACTGCACTGAAGGTGCCGTGTGACACAATGTAAAAGATGATGCCTCTGGATTTTGTCAGACTCCATAACCAAAAGAAACAGGTAAGATTCACATTAAAATACATGAGAGAGTGGGGAAAAAAGGGTCTCACTCTCTCCAGGTTAAAAAAAATCAAGTCCTCAAAATCCAGCTAAGTTGCTGGGGGTCTCTAAGGTGGAGGGAATTGGTATATTTCTGAGAATTCTCCCTAACAAGGACCTATGGAGCAGTACGGCTCATATCCCCAGTGATATGGTTCTATTATTATTATTAAAAACAGGCCAGCATTACCTGCTCCTTGGTTTCCTCCAAAGACATGCGTTCCTCTAGCTCCTTCTTGCGTCTGCGTTCCTGCTCCTCACGCATCTTCTGTTCCATCATCTTATCCACCTCTTCCTCCTCTGGAGAAAGATCAGAACGAGAGGTTTGGCCAGCGGTATTAGGGGCAGTGTCAACAAAAGGAATCTGCAGGGGTAGCATGCAGTCCCCAGACTGCAGATAGAGTCCTAAACACTGCAGTAAGAGGTACGACTGCGGGATCCCAGGTGAACGGCAAAATAAAAACTTTAAGTAGGGCAAATCATTAATAGTGACAGATGTTGAGGCATCTCGCTGGTTCCTCTCCGAAGCCACTTTATGGGTGTGCATGTGTGTAGGGACCGAGTGAAGCATCAAAGTTTGATATTAATGGGTGTCTGTACTAAAAAGCATGGAAAAGTAGAAGAACTGGCAGTGTGGCAACGGGACAAGAGAAAACAGTAGGTAGATATTGTGCCACCGAGATATGGAAGCGGCAAAGAAGGAGTGTGACCAGGCCATAGACTAATGAAGTGGAGAAGAGCATGTGTGTACGGAGGGCAGCAAGATACACAAGCCGGGAACCATTTGATTTTAACTACCACGTCAAATGGGAACTGCCCAGACAACCATTGCAGATAATACTCTAGACGAAGATCTTCATTTGGCAATATAGGTGCAAGCATCACTAGGGCTCACCTGCCAGAAATTCAGTAGCTCAACCAAATTGCATACTAACACTAGAACTTCCTCCACACTTGCCCACATACCTTGACGTTTGCGCTCCCTCTCCATCATTATGTGGCGGTGCAGCGCCCGGGCCATAGCATTGGACAGCTTTGGTCTTTCCAACAGCGCCGGCATCTTGGGGTTCTACAGAAGCCTGGGTCTAGTCACAGCAAAATGAAATCCGCCCTGTAAGAAAGTGGTAATACCATGTTTAAAAAAAAACTTGTTTATAGAGTGGGTAGTTTGCCTAGATGTCATCAGTTTAGCTTGCCATCACCACTTCAGCAGGGAGTTGTCTCATGTCCGGGGTACAGCTCTACTATTATGAATCTCTATTAAAAAAATAAAATAAATAAGGTATTGTGGCAACTGAAAAGTTGCTGCAGAAATGTATGAAAATTCTACTAAAAACAGTCCTACTTGAATTACAAGCACTGAACTTGCTCATGCACAAAAAAAACGCTCCGTCGCCGGAAACGCAATGCAGTAACCTGCTGCAAAATTATCAGCCTGGCAGCTTGATTGAAATGATCACAAACACAATTTCTCCCTTTTGTCTCCGCCCCTCCTCCCTCCACATGCAGGCAACATGGCCAAAACAGTTGCCCAGTCGCTCACGCTCCAACCTCCCAACACAGTTGTCCAGGTGCCCTTGTCCAACAGACCTACCAAGCTAGACCTCCACCCACGCAGCTACTAAACTTTGTCCACCTCCAACGCTGTTACCTGGCCCAGTAGCCACCCGCTAAGCCACACTACCCCACATCAAAGTAACATAGACGCCCCAAACACAATTTCCCAGGCCCCACCCGAGTATAGGTATCCAAACATCTTTCAGATGTCGACATCTAAAACAGTTGAGGAACATTGGGTCTTGAAACAAGTCTCTGGACTTTCTACAGAGTAGTAGTCAAAAAACATGCAGTTCGGTAAGATTTTCAAATTTATGATAACTCTTCTGACCTGTGTCAACCCCAGAACCTTTTGCTTTTACTGGTGGATTCTTTTTTTCCTTCTACCTCCGAGTGGGAACCTTTTCCCACATTCACAGAATCTTTTAAGAGACACTATGGAGAGTTCTAAAAATAATACTTATAAAAAAAAATAAAAAATAAATTTAAAAAAAGTAAACGTTATCCTCTTTGACAACTTTTTGGCAATAAGTGCCCATTGTTGCTGGGTTGCCATAGGGGCTCCCCTTTTAGCTTTCTCTCGCTAACCTTGTGAGAACTACAGTTCCGAAGGGTAGAAAGGATATTTGGATCCTTTTTGGAAGAGTTTTACTCGGTCAATTGAGCACCTGTGCTCCATCGATCAACCTTCCGACTAACGGTGACCCGTTTTTCGGATTCTTCTACGCTCTTCAAGGGTGAATTTTGTTGAGTTTCTTCGTGGGGGCTTGCAGAAGATTCTTCAAGGCCTACACCGCGTGGATCATGGTGGACGAGAAGAAGGATTTCCCCCTCTCTTTTCAAGCTTTCTACCGACTGGGGCATGTTTATATGGACGGTAAACATTCCCAGTGCCTTTACTGCCTGTACCCGACGCACAAGGAGAAAGATTGTGCGTTTTGCCCTGAACTCTAGATTCGCACGATGAAGGAGCGGCTAGAGGCCAAGGCCTCTGCACTAGGTGGATTCCAGGAGCATGCCTCTGCCGGATCCAGGAATGCTGAGCGGGTTTCTAAGTCTTTTGAGGGCGCCCCTCCCCGCGGAGTCCAACAAAAGGCTAAGCACCGTGTGTCCAGTGCCACCGGGAGTGCCGTTGTGGCGGGCTCCTCGGCGGCCAGGGTGCGTCCGATGTCTCCAGTCACCAGTCAACGCTCAGCATCTTCGTCCAAGAGGAAGTCGGACCATCCAGAGAGACGACCAAGGAGAAGTCCAAAGCCAGCCTACCCTTGCCAGATAAGGCCAAGGGACTGAGGCTGCGACCCTCCCCCTAAAGAGAAGACCAAGCAGGACACAGCATCCTTCACGAAGGCCCAGGTGCACCTGACAAAGGCTCCGCCTACCATCGAGGAGGCGGTGGTGGTGTCCGTTTTCGAAGGCCGCGGAGGCGGACACACAGGGCGTACCTCCGAAGGCAACAGTGTCGCTCCCTGCCAGGAGGGAGTCTTCATTCCAGCCCATTGTGAAGACCCCGGAGAAGAAGATGCCATCATCTCACCGAGACCGTCCTGTAAGGACACGAAGAAAGGGGCGAAAGGCGCAGAGTTCCTCCAGGGCACAGATATCTCCTCAGAGGAGGAGCTGGTCTACCTTCAGACCATCCAGGAGAACGAAGCCAATGAGGGAAACGTTGGGGTCAGGTCCTACGACGAGGGCGACGATAAAGACGACGATGATACAGTCGAGGAAGGTGATGGAGAGCCCCAGAACGATGAGCCCCAGGACGATGGGGGCCTTGGCCACAGCTTCCTATTTGCCCTCTGCCTCAGCTGCCCCTTAGAGACCTCTGTGGACATTCCCTCTACTCTACATACACTGGTATCGAGATGTAGAGGAGGATGCCTGTTACACCGACCTGCGGCTCCAGTGGCGGCCGACCCTCTGGCAACGGGGGAACTGCCTGCCAAGAAGCGGACGAGGTACCCACTGCCTCCTTGCCATCCTTTGCTGCCCTCTCCTCCCCCGAGGGATGAGATGGATCATGACACAGCGACGGGCACAGACAATGGTGGGATAGGGGACCTTCGGTCTCCGCCGGCCAGATCCTCCCCGCTGGACCAGATAGGCTTGTTTAATGCGATGATTTCCAGAGCCTCAGAGCTCTTCCAGCTCGCGCCAGAGGAGAAGGAGGGCTTCTTGTATCAGTGCTGTGAGGCGAAGAGAAAGACCATCCTTTCTGTCCCTCTCTTGTATGACATTTGGGACGAAGGCCTGTCTCTCAGGAACCCTTCTACGGCAAAAGCAAAGAGGGACCGCCTAGAAAAGAAATACAGCGTGTCGGACTCTGCGCCCAATGGCTTACGGGTCCGTCACTAGACTCGGTCTCTGCAGCAGCCAAGAAGAAGCCGTCAGCAGCATCCTCCCCTCCGGACAGCGAGGGGAAGAAGTTGGATGCTATGGGACGACGGTTTATCTACTCTGCAGCGACGACCATCAAGGCCGCCAACGCCCTCGGGAGCTGTGGTTCAAGCTTGCGCCCTTTCTGGACTTCCTCCCCGACAACAGGAGGTCAGAGGTGTTGGAGTTTCTGCAAGAAGGAGAGGTGGCGTCGGACCACGGACATCGCTGACATGGGGTTCCGCCAGATGGGCAAAAGTTTTTGCCTTAATCATTGTGGCTGGCTCAGGCCCACCAACTTGCAACAGGACGTCCAGACAAGGGTTTTGGACATGTCCTTTGATGGAGATGAGTCTCTACAGGCCATCAAGGCCGACAGACGGCACATGCCCTGGGCCGTCCTTTCGATCCCTAGGAGGCAAGTCTCCCGTTCTTCCAAATGTTACGGCAGGAGCTCTTCTTCGTACCACCAGCCCTCCCGCTCCTCGGCGCAGGAGACCAACAGAGGTCGTTCCAAGGCTTTCGGAGGAGGACGTGGCCAGGGACCCCAAGGCGGCCCTTCGACATCCAAGCAGGAATGAACCGGCCATGAAGTCGGGCCACCACCCGTGCACTCAAGTGGGAGGCCGGCTGGCGAACTTCATCAGCATGTGGAAGACCATCTCCACTGACTGTTGGGTGCTGGACGCTCTTGCCCACGGACACACCCTGGAGGTTCAACAGCAGTGTCCCAATATACCACCGGTGTCCGTCAGGAAAATCACATCCCTCCGCTGCTGCTGGAGGTTCGGGCCATGCTACGATAGAGCTCGTCCCAAAGCGATTCTGGGGCTCTGAAGTGTACGCAAGGTACTTCAGCATGAGAAAGAAGACCGGGGGCTGGAGGCCCTTTCTCGACCTCGGACAACTAACAAATACAACAAATCCCAGAAGTTCTGAATGGTCACTCTTCAGCACATGATCAGACAGCTAGAAGATGGAGACTTTCTGTCGTCGTTGGACCTGGAGGATGTATACTTCCACGTCCCAATTCACAAGGAACACTGCAAGTTTCTACGCTTTGTGGTTCAGGGGAAGCATGAACAATTCAAGCCCCTTCCCTTCGGATTGAAGTCAGCGCCAAGGGTCTTCACCAAGTGCCTGGCGCCAGTGGTGGCGCATCTGTGACTGCAAGGCATCCACGTCTACCCTTACTTGGACGATTGGCTCATCCAGGCCAGCTCAAGGAGCATCGCTGTCGACCACACGGAGAGCACCGCCCGCTTACTGACGGATCTGGGGTTCTCTGTGAATTATGCAAAGTCCTGCTTGACTCCATCGCAGGACACGCTGTTCCTGGGATCCCGGCTCAACACTGTCATGCCTGGCGTCACCATCGGAGGAGAGTGTCAGCCATCCTGGGTAAGGTGCAATAGCCGCTCGCTCTAAAGTTCACGACAGTGAGGACCATCAAGCCTCTGCTCGGCACGATGTCATGCATCCATCTCATTCGACTCTGCAAGCTTCAGATGCGGCCACTGCAGGAGTTGGATTCAGGTGTCCGGAAGCTTCCAGGACAAGATCACTCTCAACGAGGGGTTCCGGCGAGCGATAAGATGGTGGGGCGTGTGCTCTCATCTGTCCAGAAGCATGGATTTCCAGGCCCTACCGCATCAGAAGACCAACGACGCACGCCTCCCTGGAGGGATGGGGAGCCCACACCAGAAGTCTTCACGCCAGAGGCCTGTGGCTGCTGGAGGAGAAGACGTTGCACATCAACGTGCTGGAGCTAGGGGCAGTGTTTTGGTCCCTCAAGGGCAAGGTGGTGTGGGTCTTCACAAACAATACCACCACAATGTTTTACATCAGAAAGCAGGGGGGCACCAGGTCCCCAGCGCTCTCCAAAGAAGCGCAGGACTTATGGCATTGGGCCGTCGCTCAGGGGATGTTCCTCATCCCGTTTCATCTGGCCGGAATCAAGAACACGGTTGCCGACTCTCTGAGCAGGGAACTTCACTTGCGCCACGAGTGGGATCTTCGGCAGGACCTAGTGGAGAATCTGTTCCATACATGGGGCAATCCCAAGATTGAGTTTGCGACAGCGACGAACCCCAAGTGCCGGAGGTTTGCCAGCAGGTTTCCCCAGCAGGGGAACATGGAGGACACATTCTCATTCCGTTGGGAAGGCCTCTTTCTGTATGCGTTCCCTCCGTTGCCGTTGTTACTTCGAGTCATCAATCTACTCAAAGTGTCGGATGATCCTCATCGCACCAGCGTGGCCGAGGCAGATCTGGTACCCGGACCTTCTCAGCATGCCGATGGCACCACCAGTCAAATTGCCAGTTGTCGCGGATCTTCTCGCCCGGGAAAGAGGCGCCCTTCTTCAGCATGATCTAGGGTCTGTGAACTTGAAGGCCTGGCTCCTGCAGCGCTGGAATTCGGTGGGTACAGACTCCCGGCAGACTGCAAGGAGGTTCTCGCTAAGGCTAGAGCATCGTCTACATTGAAATGGTATGGACTCAAGTGGAACAGATTTGTTATTTGGTGTTGTTCCCAGAAGATCGACCCACTAAGGGTCAAGGCTCCTCAGGTACTTCCATATTTGCAGTCGTTGGACAAAATCGGGACTGGCCCACGCTTCCTTCAAGGTTCATCTGGCAGCTATCTCCCGCTACACTAGATCCCCAGGATGACCATCCTTGTGGTCGCACAGAGTGGTCAAGGAATTAGTCAAGGGACTATTCCACTTGTTCCCACCGGTGAAGGCTCTGGCCCTGGGGTGGGAGCTCAATGGGGTGCTTACTAGGCTCATGGAACCGCTGTTCGAGCCTATGCATTCTACACCACTAGTTTTTATCATGGAAAACAGCTTTTCACGTGGCCATCACTTCTGCACAACAAGTGGGGGAGATCCAGGCTCTCATCTGTAAACCACTTGACTTTCCACGTGACCAGGGTGGTGCTGCGGACACAACCCTCCTTCATGCCCAAGGTGCCATCAGACTTCTCATCTAAACAAGCCCTTCGTGTTACCTGTGTGTTGCCGACGCCTTCGTCGCCAGCTGAAAGGACTTTGCATTCGCTGGATGTGGCTAGAGTGCTGAAGTTTTATGTGGCCCGCACAAAGAGTTTCTGGAAACCTTTCAGCTCTTTGTGAGCTTTGGTACTGTGAACCATGGGAAGGCCCTGTCCAAGGCTTCCATTTACAGGTGGCTCTCCAGCTGCATCACCCTCTGTCACTGGTTGGCAAACAGACCACTGCCTAACCGTCTGAGAGCCCATTCTACCAAAGCGATCGCGGCTACAAAAGCGTTCCCGTCTGGGGTGCCACTGCTGGATATCTGCACGGCTGCGACGTGGAGTTGAACGCACACCTTCACAAAATTCTACTGCGCTGACAGGGAGGAGTCCAGAGTCGGCCAAGCAGTGCTGCGCAACCTGCTTGCTTGAAGGTGGCATGGATTCACATGCGAAACCTCCCACCTACCCCTCTGCGGCTCTTCTCTTGGTCCTACTGCCACTTATTGTGCTACCAAATCTGAAGATGGATGCCATAGGAGGAGCTTAGGTAGAGGGCAGTCATTGGCTTGGGGCAGTATGACCCAGAGCTCAGTGATTGATTGGCGAGAAAGACAGTTCAGAAATGAAACTGAAACCGACTTTTTCTTTACCGAGGATTCCCAGCCTGACGACAGGGAATATTCAGGTGCATGTGAATCCATGCCAGACCCATGCTGGAGAACAACAGTTACAGGTAAGTAACGGGTTCCATTTGCAGCTGAACGATTTCCAGTGACCGGAGAGCCTGCTGTGTAGCCAGAGCCGGCTGTTACCCTTCCTTCCAATCGACCTGTGGACTCCAAAAACGACAACCCAGATCCAGAGCTTGGTGGGATCCAAAAGACTCAACACCTGCATTTTGAGCCATTGCAGGGCTGCAATACCCTGGGCCTCGAGCCATTGTGCGGTTTCGCAGACACTTCGTGGGCTTCCTGCTGAATCTCCAGAGGCACTATTCCAGTCTGAACAGTCCCCTCACCAGAGAGTGCTGGACCTTGCAAACGACCTGAGATATTTGGTTTTCTTCTGTGCTCCAAGAAAAAGGTGTTAAATCTGCACCCAGACGCGAGGAAAACCTTGCCTAGAGCCTTGCATGTGATCCTTGCACAAAAGTCCTTCCAGTGTCCTGTATTCAACGATTTGAGTTTTTGGCTGCAGATCCTGAAGTTCTCCTGCTGCAAAATCTTCAGTGCTGAGGTACTGTGCTGGCTTAGGTATTTACTGTGATTCCTGTGTAGTGTAGGGGTGTTTTCTGTGATTGGTAGTCCTCTCGTCCAGTGCACCCAGGTCCCTTCTGGAATCCATCTAGGGTGTCTTCTTTGAAGCTCATGGACCCTCAACTAACTCTGAAAGTAAAGTACTTACTTGTTCTAGGTAGAATTGTGAATATTAGGCTGCATTGCATCCAGATAGGACTGTGACTGTTAGCATGTGCCCCACTTGGACAGAATTGTGAACATTAGGCTGCATCGCATCTAGATAGGATTGTGAAATGTTAGCATGTGTCACACTCAGATGGAACAGTGAATATTCGCATGTTCTACACTCAGATGGAACGGTCAACGTTTGCATGAGCCACACTTGGATAGTATCGTGAAAATTAGGCTGCACCGCATCTAGATAGGGCTGTGAATATTAGCAGGAGCCACACTTATTTTGAAATTTTGAAGATTAGCAAATGCCACATTGAGGTAGAATTGCGAACATTAGGCTGAGTCGCATCCAGATAGGATTGTGAATGTTAGCATGTGGCCCACTTGGATAGAATTGTGAACGTTAACCTGCGTCACATTTAGATATGGCTGTGAGGGTTGGCAAGTAACATACTTGGATCGAACTGTGAAGGTTAGAAGGTGCCACACTTTGATGGAATTGTGAATGTTAGCATGTTAAATGTTATAACACCACTAACCAAAAAAGCTCAAACTTTCGGCATACTTACACTCAAAAACTCACGCAACCATCTCTCGCACAACAACCCGCACACACTTCACCACACCGCAACACCACATAAGCCGCAGCAACAGCACACGAGGACTGACATCGATCCAATACTCTCACCAAAGCTCAGCACACAGTGTACACCGAGATGAAGCTGCCAACAGAACACCACTCCTCACTATCCCACTCCCTCTTCACCTTACTTACCCAACCCACATTCTCGTTTACAGATCCACCAGAGCACATGGGGACCACTATGTTGACGACGGTGCGCGGTACAGATACCTTTAACATTCCAACAGTCTTCATTAGGAACTCTGACTTTTGTTACTTAAGAATATGACCTGCCTGGACACTAGACCCTAGTGACGCCCCTCTCTGCCACTGAGAACACCCATGCACCAAGAATAAGGGAAAGACTTCTAAGGATTGAGCCTTTTGCCTGGAAAAGAGAATAACTGTTTAAAAATTACTTGCAAAAGAAGTTGGTTGGTAACTAACTTTGAGAGTGAACAGTTACAAAAGTTATTACTGGCCTTAGAAATGTTCTGCCATTGTGAAAAGTGAATGTAACATTTCTTTCCTTAGAAACAGTTTCATTATTCTAATAGAAAGTAGATGTAAGGTTATGTTACCCACCTGGAAATTGGCTGGGCATCTTTCCCAAAAGTAATGCTGCTGGCTTCACTAACTACTTCTTTCAGAGAATAGGTGTATGTTTCCCAACTGGGTCTTGCTTTGCCCGACTTGCTGTTAGCCTGTCCAGGATAAGTCTGAATTAGGTTTCACCTACCTAGAATAACTTTAATCATTCATAAAGTGAACACTGGGTTTTGCTTTCCCTGGTCTGTCTTCGACAGACAAAAATAATAGGCTGACGTTTATACCTGCCCTTAAGTTGCTGATCTCTGCTTTAAGAAGTGTATAGGTTTTACTTAACTTGAGGTAGCCGTTTGCCATCCTAAAATAAGTCATTACTTATCTCAATCTGTGTTTTACTAATCTCAAATGCACCAGTAATAGAATATTACATCCTCAGGTTTTAATCAGCTAGTATAACTGTTATCACAAAAGAAGTTATAGGTTTTTACTGTACCTAGAATAAGTGTTCCACTATTCACAAAATGTGTAATGTCCAGTTGGTTTATCTAGTGATTTCTTGCAGAGCATCACAGTAGAACTACTAGGGTCCACTACCCTTATATTACTGAAAGTAATCTAAAAAGTAACTATTGGTTTGACTTCCCTAGAACTCCCGTTAGGTGTTCAAAATTAGGATATATGCTTTGGTCTGTGTACCTTCAAGCTTAGAGTTGTGTTTTTATATAAATGTGCTTATATGATCTGTGATAGTACTTATTTCCCTCCAAGATTTATCTGCGCCTACTTGTATTTAAATAAACAATTTATTTTTTAAAATACATAGGTCCTCCTTACGACCCAGGCGGAGGACCATGGTGCTGTTAGCACCATGGTCCATTCCGGTGTCCGCCATGGTGGAATGGGGGATTACCACCCCATTCCAAGGTTGGTGGGGCGGTAATTCCCCATGCCTCCATGGCCCTTCCCTATTCCCATTTTTGCCCCATAGGGCTCAATGGGAATGGGGAAGGCGCTAATAACGGTACCGCAAAGGGACCTCGTAATCAGGCGTTAAGGGTTTAACGGCGCCGCACCTTTTACGGCGCCGTTAAACCCTTAACGCCAAGGTCGTAATGAGGCCCATAGTGTTTCAGTGTTTCTTTGAACCATTTGTATTACAATTTCTTCATACTGATTCTACAACCCTCTCTCCGAAGATAAGCCTGGCTGCTCGGTCTATGCTACCCTGAACTCAGGTGGTACAGCCTTATACTAATGGTGGAGTCTTGTACTGCCTCAATACAAAAAAGTGACCAGGCGCTCCTCTTGAAAGAGCATGGCATGATAACCTATTCTGTGTTTTTTTCCCCCCAATTTGAGGTGTCTGCAGTCATCGCTTTTTGCCAACTGTACTTTTCACAAAGGAGGAATATCTATTTGCATATCAGTCTTTTTCCCGCCCACAAAGCCAGCCCAGCACCAAAATGCCAGGCAAACCTCCTTTACAAGAGTAGCAACAGCAACCCCAGACAGCCGTTTCAGCCTTGTTGGGCCTCAGTGAGGTGGAGCTGTGCCTCCCTTAGCACAGTGAGCAAGGGGTCCACTTCTGGGTTTCTCAGGTAACTAATGGTGACCAACCTCAAGTTCCTTGCAAAAATACAAAAAAGGTAGCAGGCGCCCCTCTCTAGTACAGTGAGCTAAAAGCGATGGCTGCAGACTCTCACAGTGGGTAAAAACCACAGAACAGGTTATCATGCCATGTTCTTTCGAGAGAGGGGCGCCTGCTACTGGTTTTTGTTTTGCATTCTTGTAATGCCTCAGTTGAATGCTTTTACTAAGCCCTTAGTTCGACTTCAGAAAAACAGTCCTAACACATGCAAGCATGCAACATGCTTTGAAGAACATAAATATGTGCCTGAAAACTGATGGCTGTCCATTAGTGTACATTAAACTACTTATCCTGTAGCAAGCGGCTCCTACCAAACTCTAGATACCAAGCTGGGAACATACCAGTGCAGGTTATTTTCCAAGCACTCATTGGTCATATATGAAGGTGCAATGTCAGCGAAGGAGTAACTGCAATGTCTACGGTTTACTAAAATTAGTCAGCCTTACTCCCCCACTGGCTACTGAACCCCCAGAACAGTGTGCAAGTCCAATAATTGTAATTTCGCCTCACGCCCTGCATTACTGCACTTCTTGAATACAGATACGTTTTTAGGTTCGCCGAACAGCAAACATGCACGAGTCACAACTTGCATACAGCTCCGTTCCCTTTTGCTTCTTGGCTCCACCTGGGACCTAAAAATCAACAAGTGGGTACCTTGGTCTAAAATGATGACTTTAGAGGCTATCCTGGAGTCATCGGATTATCATCGAACTACACTGGAAGTCATTCCCACGTCATCAGCAAATGTCCGAGAATGGCAGGTTATGATTTGAGATGAGCTGAAGAGGACTTAATGATTATGCTAACATCATCCCCATTTTATAAAACTTTGTTCCTGACGATTTTAGGACGACTTGCTGGCCCACTTCAAGAGATTGCATATTTGTCACTGATGAGTTGAGGAGGATTCTGGGATGACCTGCTAATTACCTCAAGAGCATCGCCATAAAACATGTTTGTTCTTGATGATTTAGGGATGACTTACTGATTACTTCAGAACATCATAGCTTGTAGGAAGATTTGCAGACTAATACCGATTGTCATTCAGCTTTTGCTTAGTTACTCTTGTGATGAATGAACCCCAATGTGGCAAGGTTAAAGCTTGAGACTATGTTGGACCAAAGTGGAAGCCAGAAACCTAAACATAGCATGTACCACCTCAGTAAGTATCCTTTGCCATCCAAAGTGGGCACACAGCACCCTGAATGCCCAATCTGGCAAGGGTAAAACTTGAGACTATGTTAGGCCTAAATATAGCATGCACCCTCTGAGTGAGAATCTTTCAAAAGCATGAACTCAGCGCCCTCACAATCGATACATTTCCATGCTGACTGGACCAATATATGCCAGTATTTACATATATTAATTCACACAGTATTCATTGACATTGAACACTTACTGTCTGTTTGGGCTCCAGAGAAGTACTGCCATCACTCCGAGATCTCCCCTTCCTCGGCATACTTCATGCGCAATGCCTCTTCTGCGTCAATCACACCCGCCTTGCTCCGAAGTCCAAAACTGTTGGCCATGTTATGGAGGTACCATCATCACTATGCTGCTTAATGCTTTAAACGGTCCTTTAGATTCATTGATCCCGATTATTGGTGTATTCTGTTGGACCTTTCAATCATTATGTGCTCATAGGGGGCCTGAAATCATGGTGCAGCCATTTATTGACCCCGATTCATAGCATGCTCATGCTGTACTCTTACATCATATTGTGCTCTGCATTGACTCTTGAACCATGGCATTCATTTCATTGGTTTGTTTGCTCCAGGTCACAGATTTTCGTTGGCGTTGCATCCTCACGGATTCTCAGTCTGCTCCTCTTCTCTCCTGCCTGCACCTCCTCTTCTCTCCCCCCTCCCCATAATTAATGCATTTGCACCATCATAAAAGTCGCCAGGCCTAGTATGATAGTTGTTTTTGTTCCTCTCCACCCCCCCTCCTCCTTTCCCTCATTTATTGTCAATGCTCTTGCACTATCATAAATGTTGTCAGGCCTAGTACGATAGTTAACTACCCATTCTTAATGTCTCAAGGCCGTGTAAAAATGTTATTGTATTTCCCTTGATCCCTCCACTGCCTTGAAGCCCTTTGAAACATGTGTATAGGCACCATAAAAATAAGCTCTCATACCATGCCACAGGAAACAATGGCTAGACTGAGTGCCCCAAAATGCCAGTGCAACCACATAAAAGCACAGATCATCCTTAATACCCATTAAAAAAGTGCTTTGTGATTGGGATTCCTTGAAACACTTGTGTATAGGCGCGTTATGAATGCCAGATCATATCATTCCGAGATGGCCGCTGAAGGGAGAGCAGCGTGAACGTGGAATGCTCACCCCTGGTCCAAAGACAATAAAGATAGATTAAAAGAGCCTTCCCCAGGTGGGGATTTATCGTTGTAGGCTGCAGTGGTAAAGTGCAGCAGCCCAGATCGATGGGGGACTTCGGCAGAAGCGGGTGTGCGGCCTTCATCTCTCCGGTGTCTGAGGTGTAGAAGCACTGAACCCGCGGCCGATGCAGGCCGAGCTGCGTGACATGCTTGCAGACCGTAAGCAAGAAGAGCCACTCGGGGAGACCTGGGTGACCAAGAAACCCAGTGTGGCTGCAAAGCGTAGCGTAGAGCAGCCGGACAGAGGACAGAGGAGCCCGTCAGGAAGAAGCTTGCTGTGATATTGGAGGCCCAACAGGGCTGGATTCATGGAGCGGGTGCTCCCCTGCTGTCGAGCGCTGGCAGGAAGACCGAGGCAAGACCGAGCCAACCTGCCCTGTAGAAGTAGCATCGTAACAGAGATCAGGATGATCCGGAGGGGCCATTCCTGTAGCCCACTACTGAGAGTTGTGCAGCGGAGAAGAGCCAAGAGGCCCAGAAGGGGCCACACAAAGTCCAGAGGCACGAAGGCGTCGACCCGGAGGGGCTCGACTCTCCCGCTTGGGGGAGAACCATCATAGGTCAGCGTGCACTCTGGCCCAAGGAAAGGGTGCAAGCAGGCAGAGGCTGGCCAGTGATCAGCAGGCAGTGATCACCATCTTTGAGCAGAGTGATGGTGAGGAGTGGAGGAGCACGGCGGGAGGGCCCCTGCCCAAACATTGAAGCCAGCACTTTGCAGCAAAGGCCAGGGGAGGCTCTCCGAGGTTATAGCCAGGGTGGCTGGAGGCCCATTTGAGGTCAATTTGGGATTTTGGAGCTGCATATAGTGCCTCAGACAGCACACCCCCATCCAGAAGCACAGCAAGGGAGCAAGAGATGCACCACGCATAGGAGACAGTGACTGGTGGGTCCCTGGCCTCCCCAGGCCAATCCTGAGCAAAGCAGAGACTGAATAGGAGGTCCATCTAAATCCATAGTGGGTAAGGAAGAATATGGTAGAGGCCATTTGAACTGGCTCCAGGCAGAGTGATCCTGGTACCAGGGCCAGGAGGAGGATTGTTTGAAACCAGAGGAGGAGGACAACCAGTGGCTCACCTGCGCAGAGTTAGAGTGGAGTTCCAACTGCCTGCCCCTGGCGGAGAGACAGCGAGCTACCGGCTGAGGGAGATCAAGCGCCTGGGGCAGGAGAGGATATGTGGGTGTTGGCAGACATCGCAAAAGATTAAGTGGTCACCCAACTGCATTAGCACTCTGCTGGAGGGGATGTAGGGTTCAGTGATTGTGAAAGCATACATCTGGTGGGAATGCCCAGTCATAGAGCCTTATTGGGACATGGGCCATGCAGCATGAATAGTATTTTTGGGAGTCAGATGCCGGACAACATGGGGATGGCCATCCTCGGAATGGGTGGGGTTCTGGAAAAAAAAAAAAATCTACCCTCGAAAGCTCAAAGAAAGACACAAGTCATCCTGATTGTGTGCCACCACAAGCATTGCCGCCACTAACGGAAACAAAAAGCTGCCCCCACAGAACACAAATGGGTTAGTAAAATCTGGTGATCCCCTTGAATCGACTAGGCCACCCACTCCAGTTCCAAAGGATTCTCTCGGACTTTGTCCTGCATCACCTGCAGCGGGACTCTGGGGCTGTATGGTCCGCGAGGAAAATGAGATTGCTGGGGCTGGTGCAAGTACTTGCTTTACTTGGGGAAGGCACCTTCACAGGAAGCTGGGAGGAGATAGGGCTGAAGTTTCTAGGGGAAGCGAAGGCAAGGGCCCATGCATTGGCTGGTGAGAGAGCTGGCCACTCGCAGAAACTTGGGACTGGGAGCCATCTACAAAGATTATGGGGTAACAAGACTGGGTGCGTTGTTAGTTACATGTGTTGGGGTTGAATGGGGATTTTGAAAGTGCCAATTTTTAAAAAAAAAAACTGCTCGTTTTCAGGCTCCCCTCTGCCAGCTCTTCTCTCATCTCTGACTGTCTATCCAGGAGTGGTATCCCACCAACAATCTCTGCCTTAATGCCAGTAAAACTATTCTCCTCATTGGCACACCTGCAACCTCCTTTCCCGTCACTCTCTGACCAGCCTCTATTGGCCCTCTTCCTGCTCCCACCTGTGAGGCTAAGAACCTCGGGGTCCTCTTCGACTCCACACATCTCCGACGTCTCTAAGAAGTCAAACTACCAACTGCTCCTCCTCAGAGGTATTCTTCCTTTCCTCTCCTTCCCCCAGAAGCTCAGTGTCTAGAGCTCTGGTTCTCTCTAGGCTGGACTACTGCAACAGCTGCTTTCTAAATCTGCCTGCTTCTACTCTCCGCCCTCTGCAACTCATCCAGAACAGGACTGCACAACTTGTCCTTGCTCTCAAGTCCAGGGATCGCATCTCTCCAGCACTGAAATCTCTACATTGGCTCCCAGTGGCTGCAATAATTAAGTTCAAGACCCTCTGCATTGTCCACAAGGCCTTCTGGGGCCTCAATACTTCCACCTTTCTCTTCATAAATACCTTCCTACTCTAGCTCTTCACTCCTACAACTCCCTCAGGGTCAGTCGCTTCTCCAAGAAACAACTTGATAGTAGATCTCCTTCATCCGCTGGGGCCTCCCTCTGGAACAGCATCCCTGCCTCTCTGAAACTTGAGAACTATCGCTGGTTCCGGAACCACCTCAAGACCTTGCTCTTTACTTCTGCCTTCTCTCTTCATCTGCCCTGCTGATTTCCTGTCTGATACTGCACTGGTCACCTGGCTACCCTCTGATTTCGGCCCAAAGTCCCTGCCCGCCCAGTTGCACACCTGCACTGCCTCCCGGCAACCCTTGCACTTGGGTCTGTATCTGTAACCCTACAGGCCCCCTAACTGCACTTTGGGACACCTGCAGTCTGCACTTACCTTGCACCTCACACCTGCTGTCCACACTTTTGTTATTGTTTTGATCCCATGTACAGCACTGCCCCCTCCCTTTCCACTGGCACTTTTCCCCTCCCCCCTCCACTGCACTTGGACCATCTCAATGTCACTTGGCTTAGTAAGATCGTATCTGTCCTCCCTATGTTCCCCTTTCCTTGCCTCATCGCCTTGAAACACTTGTGTATAGGCACGTTACAAATGCCATATCAGAACATATCATGAATCCACTCTTAGTATAAGGCTGTACCACCTGAGTTCAGGGAAGAGTAGACAGAGCAGCCAGGCTTATTTAAGGGGTAGAGAGGGCTGTAGAATCAGTATAAAGAAATTGTAATACAAATGGTCCAAAGAAACACTGAAATTATGTACAGTAAAAAGAAATTATTTAAATACAAGTAAGCCCACATAAATCTTGGGGAAAATAAGTACTATCACAGATCATATAAATACATTATAGGTTAATAAAATAAAAGAAAACTATGCTTAAAAAAGGTACACAGACCAAAGTGTACAACCTTATTTGGAACACCTAACAGGAGTTAGAAGTCAAACCAATTGTTCCTTTTAGTAATAAGGGTAGTAGACCCTAGCAGTTGTACCGTGACGCTCAGCAAGAACTCACTTAGTAAACCAACTGGACAATATACTTTTTGTGAATAGTGGAACACTGATTCTAGATACAGTAAAAACCAATAACATCTTTTATGATAACCCAGTTCCATTAAGCGAGTAAAACCTAAGGGTGTAATATTCTATTACAGGTGCTTTTGAGATCTGTAAAACATAGATTGAGATAAGCAATAACTAACTATCTCAGGATGGCAAATGGCTACCTCAAGGTAAGTAAAACCTATACACTTTTTAAAAGAGGTCATCAGCCACTTAAAAGCAGGTATGAACCCACGACTGTTTTTGTGTCTGTCTAAAACCGATCGGGGAAAGTAAAACCCAGCGTTTCACTTTATGAATGATTCAATGTTATTCTAGGTAGGTAAAACCTAATGTAGACTTATTCTGGGCAGGCTAACAGCAAGTCAGGGGAAGCAAGACTCAGTTCGGAAACTTATACACCTATTCTCTGAAAGAGATAGTTAATGAAGCCAATCGCATTACTTTTGGGAAAGAGGCACAGCCAATTTACAGGTGACTAAAATAACCTTACATCTACTCTGTTAGAATGGCGAAACAATGGGGGACATTCCGAGTTTGGAGGCAGCCATGGTGCTATTAGCACCATGGCTGCCTCCAAACCCGGGTCCGGTGTCTCTGAATGGGGACTTACCGGGTCATTCCAACCTTGGAGGACCCGGTAAGTCCCCATTCAGAAAACCATTCCCCATTCCCATTTGAGCCCCCATAGGGCTCAATGGGAATGGGGAAAAGAGCAAATAACGGGCCCGCTATTAGCAGGCCCGTTATTTGCTCCCTGGTCCCTTAACGGGTCCCACTAAGTACGGCTGGTCAGATGAGCCATTCCTGGTGGGACCCGCTAAGGGACCTCGGAATATGGCGGTAGGGGGTTAACGGCACCGGCCTCCTTACCGGTGCCGTTAACCCCCCCTACCGCCATACTCAGAATGAGGCCCGATGTCGAAGGAAAGAAAGATGTTACATATACTTTTCAAAATGGCAGAACATATCTTAAGTATGTAAAAACTTTTCTAACTGTACACTCTCAGAGTTAGTCACCAACCAGCTTCGTTTGCAAGTAACTTTTAAACACATTCTCTTTTCTAGGCAAAAGGATCAATCCTTATAAGTTTTTTGCCTTATTCTTGGAGCAAGAGTGTTTTTTCGGTGGCAGAAGAACGGGGGGCTCAAGAATCTAGTGTCCATCAGGCAGGTCAGGATAGGTTTTTAAGTAGAAAAAGTCAGAGTTCCTAAGGAAGACTAACAAAAATACTTTACTTTTAGTGTTCGTTGAGGGTCCAAGGTCTTCCGGGAAAACACCCTAGGATGATTCCAGCAGGGGCCGGGGTGCACTTGTCAAGAGGACTCCAAATCACACCTAAAAACCCAGTCGTTTAATTCCTTCCTCAAGAAGGCAGAGACAGGACACTGGAAGGACTTTTGCAGCAAGGATCACAGGGTTTTTCTCGCGGATGGATGCAGCACTGGATTTGGCACCTTTTTCAGGAGCACAGAAAAAGAGAATATCGCTGGTCGGATTCTCGTTGTTTGCAAGGTCCAGCACTCTGATAAGGGGATTTTTCGGACTGGAATCGTGCCTCTGGCGATTCAGTAGGATGCCAACGAAGTTTCAGTGAGATTCGGAATTCAGAAGATTGTGCACCGCAGCCCCACAAGGTCCTAGCATGGTGTGGGACTGCTAAAATGCAGTTCTTGAGTCAGTGGGTCTCACCAGGATCTGTGTCATCATTTTCGCAGTCCCCAGGTCGATTGGAAGGAAGGGCAACAGCAGGCTCTGGTTACACAGCAGGCTCTCCAGTTGCTTGGGGGGGGGGCAATCCTTTCAGGACAGCCTTCCAGGTTGAACTGTATTCTTCTTCCAGTCAGGATGGAAAACAAAGGGCTGCAATTTTGGACTCCTCCCTAGCTTTCTGCCTTCAGACTTGGGCAGGGAATCCAAAGGACTCCCGCCGAAAATAAAAATCACACAAGGAATTTCCCACCCTGGATGTCAGGGGAAGGAACACGAAAGGACAAGCAACACTAAAATGGCAAAAAAAGAAGACAGGAGCCATTATGGTAAAATGAGCTCTGATGGGTGCCTTTATCAGGGCTGTGCAGACAGCCTGCGGTAAAGGTGCACCAAATTAATAAAAAGGTTCAATGCCAAAAGCCTTTAAAGGCAGATTTGTCCATGTAACATAAATGTTACATTTAAAATGAGAAAGGAGATGCTCAGTATCTCCCAGCACTCCATATAAGGTGGGGGGATGCTGGTCTCACCTAATAAAATGTAAAAGGGAACCAAAGATCCTTTCTACCCTTGTGAACTGAAGTTCTCACAAGGTTAGTCAGAGAAAGTTAAAATGGAAGCCCCTACGGCAACCCAGCAACCATAGGAACGTATTTCTAAAAAGTTGTCAAAGAGGATAACTTTTAAAAGATACTATGGAGAGTTTATAAATGACACCCATAAAAGAGTAAAAGATTCTGTGAGTGTGGGAAAAGGTTCCCACTCACAGAGGTATAAGCACAAATAATCCACCAGTAAAAGCAAAATGGCCTGGGGTTGTCCCAGGTCAGGAAGAATAATCATTGCTATGAAAATCTCACCTAACAGGTCTCACCAGCCAAAACCAGCTCCCTGGCCCAGCACAAACACACGCACACACACATTCGACTAAACTCTCACTCACTTATCCACACACAGCATTCACTCACTCATTGCACGAGAGGATCAGAAGTGACCTTACCATACATTTTATATCCCCCTGCACCTGTTCCAAATAGGCACAGGGAAATGTTTTTTTTTCCCTGTGCTTTATGAAGTGCACCTCTTTTGAAAATCGCAATTTACTTGAAAATGCCCCGAACCCCCTTTCCACCCTCTGCCTTGCGCAATTGTGCATCTGGTGGGAAGAGATCACCGCAATGTGCACAACTATGATGCACACATTTAAAATGTCCTTTGTACACGGTTCACCACCTTTTTGGCGCAAGTGAAGTGAATGAGCATCTCATCAGTTGCACCGATTTGAATATCGTGGCACAATGGTTTATCCCTACTGATCACTTCTTTACGCTGCATGTTCATTTCAGAGAGTGTGGTTGGAGGTGTCAGGGGGCAATTAGGAATGGGAAAAGAGACGGGAAGGAAAGGGTGCATGGGGTTTTTACTGTTTCTGCAGTCATTAACCCCAGATTTTCTCACGAGCAGGCAGTGTGTTAAATACCACTGGCTCCAGAGCAGATACTGTGACTGGAATAGTTAGCCCCAGAGTACGTGTGCATGCCATCTCACTCGCAGAGCATGTATTGTGGCTGTGGTTATAAGCCCCAGGGCAGGTATTCTGTCAAATGTAACGGATTAGCAGGTACTGTATCAAACTTCATTAGTTCCAGGGCAGGTGGTACTGTCTCTGGAATCGGTATCCCAAATCCGGTACTGTGTCTGTAATTATTTGCCCCAGGGCAGGTATTGTCAGATACAGCACGTAACTGCTCATCCGCTATATCTGAAGTCATTATCTCCAGAGCAGGTATTGGGTCTGCACTCATTCGCTCCAGCCAGAGGATGTGATGGCGCTGGAGAAGGTAGGGACTAGCTGTCTGACAATATTCATCGGGTGTTTCTGTGTCTGCAGCCATTAGGCCTAGAACAGACACTGTGCCTGCAGTTATTATCCACGGAAGGGCCATTGGACACAGGGAAATTCCGGGATCTGCAGCCATTAGCCCTGGGGAATCATCACTTTCAGAGTAGGCACTGGAAGTGGAGACAGTAGCACGTCTGCAATCATTAGCCGGCGCAGGTATTATTATATATATATAGTCACTTACATCAGAGCACGGTTTGTCTTGTCTGTGTAGTGGCTGCACAGCAGTTACTGCGTCTGCGAGCATGCCAGAGCCGGGACTGATGAATAAATGAGCTTCGGAGCAGCTACTGTGTCTAAAACACCAACAACCACAGTCTGTCCTATGCAATTTCAAAACCAAATGTTTAGAAAATCACGTACTCGCAATGTTTATTTTCACATGTGAAGTACAATACGACGAATTACAGCTGCAGCCTCTTCCTTCAACGTGCATTTACAGAGGTTACAAAGGGGCTCCTCTTAATAACATAACAAGGGGGGTGAGAAGAAACGCACATACAATTAATGACAAGAGCTGGATCCCGCACACTCACCTGATGCTGCCCGGAAACTGAAAAGGAGCTTTGGTAAACGGAGGCCTTATGCTGCTTTCATTATCAAGTGAAACACACGTTTAAAGTCCCTATGAAACCTGATAGCATAGTGTATTTGTTTAAAAGTTTGCCGACATTTTCTGAAATGCCTTTAAGGCGTCATGACATTTATGAATTCCTGAAATGCCTTTAAGTCGTCGTGACGTTTTCACGCAGGACGTCTACACGCTTAGGAAGAGAGTCATGCCGCGCACGGGCAGGTATTTATTGTGTATTGTGTTAAGGCGCTTATAAATCTCGAAAGTGTTTCAATGCGCTAGGTGTATTTAGGTGCCCGTGGCTTTGTTTTTCCAATTTTGATTTTGGTCGCAGCAACAGCGGGTCTTTGTATGTCTTCAGTGGTGGAAATTAATAACATTTAAAGGGTGGGGGTGGAGTTTGGAGAAGGGGGCGGAGTTCCGAGGGGGACCCCGCTCAAAGAAAATGGTGCAATTTCTCTCATGTTGCTTCTTTCCAAACTCCACACTGTACTTCAATTCCACTTTAAATCACCAAGTACCCACAATACTGTCGGTAAGGCAGTGATTTCTAGTACATTAAGGGATCCATAGACACCAGTAGAAGGTTACCAGGGTCAGGGCAGTTTCTAGTCCATTTGGTGCCCAGGCCGAAACCGTAGGAATGCGCCCACCACCCCGTGCGCCACTGCCACCGCACCCCGCGCGCCACTGCCACCGCACCCCGCGCGCCACTGCCACCACATGCCACTGCCAGTGCACCCCGCGCGCCACTCCCAAACTACACCATTAAGGAACTCCTACCCAAAGTCAATAAATCACTGCTAAACAAATGACACCCAGGTACCCCAGTCCATAACAAAGTGTGTTAGACTAACAATTGACCTCTGTCAATGTAGTGCACCTTAGTTCAGTCGTTTTAAACATCGCAGAACTGCATGCTACTCGCACGTGTTTGCAGCTGCAATATTGTGTGAACAATGCTGCAATTGCATGCTCCATTAATGAGGGCCATACACAGTTGGAGTATGCTGGCCTGATGTGTGGATGGGCCAGTGTTTTCTGTGCTGATATGTATGTACTACACTTAGACTACAAGTGTACATCCGGGCAGAATAAACATGCTTAATCAGAGGCGTTGCTAGGGGGGGGCTAAAGGGGATATAGCCCCGGGTCTTTTGGTTGTAGCCCCAGATAGAAGCTCAGGTGCTACAACCAAAAGGCTATAGCTAGCCCCGAATCTCGACAGTCCCGGCATTGGCTTAGCCCCTGATCTTTTCCAGACCTAGCAACACCCCTGTGCTTAATGATGTGATAGTTTATTTATATAATGCCTATACACAATGTGTTTCAAAGCGCTTCAAGTACCGCGTTGGTCTCCAGCGTGGTACCTGGAGGAAGAACCTGTCTTATGTTATTTCTGAGTGCGTGGAATTATGGATATCAAAAGTCTCTACGAAAGCCGAAACCGTTTATTTAGCCAACGCTGTTAGCATTGTGTTAGTCTAGGATACTGTACTCCAGAATGGATGTTAAAAATGTTGTGAATTCCGTGGAACCCAATATATTACTTTATAAGGTAAGTCTTGTCAGTCCTTAAAACCGGTCAATTGTGTGATTACATATTTACACTGGGGATATAAAAATGTAAATGCTGCTTCTGTGCAAAAATAGCATGTATACCGTTTTTCCGCTGCCCTTTGCATCCTTCAGCTGGGCCACATGAGTGCACTGATATTGCTGAGGTACAGTAGGCAGACGGAGTACCCAGGATGTGCCATGAAGGCCCTCAGACATTTCCAGACACCCCTGCTCATGGCCTGCTGTACTCTGCCCTGTGTGGTTTGTCAAGGGTTTTGACCCATGTTGAACCAATAGACTGGGTAGATGTGGGGATGAGCTGTCGCCGCCCATCATTCCATCCCAGAGTCCAGGAGAACTGCGCAGTTGTGTGCACACCAAAATAATCGGCTGACCTGCCACCCACCAGTGCGAGCGTGCTGGGTCAGAAGAGCCATGGGTGAAATGGGGTGCCAAAGAGAAAAACAACTGCTGTTAGCTAAAAATCACTTTAAAAATCACCCTTTGTTTCTCTGAATGCAAGCTCAAAATGCCCATTTCAAACATTGCGAGATATCCAAAAATCTCACTGAAACCCAGCAGACATGTGGCAGAATGAATTCTGGCGTGCATACTAAATCTGGAAAGATGAAGAGCCCAAAACAATGTTTATAACAAAACTGGCTGAGCTGTGGATGTCAGCAGCTTAAGTTAAATGGACAGAGAGCCACTAAAATCGAAATGTTTAAAATAAATGAGTGACCTACTTTGAGTGTCACATAGGTTGCAATTGTTTAAATGTCATAGTTTTGAACTTAGAATCAGCATTCTAGCTGCATGTGCAAAAATGGTCAGTTTGATTTGAATGTAGAAAACTGGGAACTAAAGTGGCATTTAGCTGAAGCCTGGCTTAAAGAGATTAAACTCTGACCACTAGCTACCCCCAACAGGAGTTGAGACTTGCACAACTGCATTCCCAGGCCTGGCTGCCTCCTGCTGCCCCTGCCAAATGGAGATCACATGGCCTTGTTGATTGAAAGGGGAGTGGCACCTGGGGACTGCAGGGAACTGAACAATGGGCCTTCTTTGGCTCAGGCAATTGTTAAATTAGGGGGGTCGTAAAATGGCTTCCTCTTGGAAGGAAATGGGAGAGGGGAGAATTGGGCCAATGACAAGTAGAGAGGGGCAGGCTCAGTTATGCCACGCACACACCCACTTTCTAAACACATAAAAGCAGACAGTGCAGGACAGGTAGGGAGATTCACTTTCCACTTTCTTGCGGGACGCTTTGCCGGGAGACTTCAGACTTCACATCCAGAGATCCAGACTTCAAATCCATCAATCTCCAGAGACCAGAAATTAACTCCAGAATTTGTAGCAGAGAGGCCTGAATCCACAAGCTGAATCCTCTTCAACAGGCCTCAAAACCAACCAAACTATTCAACAGCCGGGCGAGCTGTTTGAATTCTTTGCCAAGAACTTTTGTAAGAACCTGTAGCAGTATCCAGAAAGCAGTGCTGTATCCGGAACCAGAGAGAACCAGAGACCAGACGCTGTGAGCAGAACCGCCAGAAGTCCCGTTCAATCTGTTGACCAAATCCGTGACAAGGCCCATTCCTGTCCAAAAGATAGTGTGAGTACTCTAGGACTGTGCCAGACTAATCTCTTAGTTTAAAATAATCTAATTAAAACTATTTTAACCTATTTAGAACTACCTCATAGGAATCGTGTGTGTCATTCTGTCCTTTTTAAGCTGAAAACTGTCACCTGTCATTTTGAACTTTTAAACTTCAAATCCGAAAACTACCTTCACAAAATCGTCCGTATCTCCGGAACCGTTTGTGCTAGGAGCGAAATTTTTTATCTTAAAGTTAAGATTCTAGGCTTTCCAACGGACCTAGAACCTTATAGTGCCACCGTAATTACGCTCGACGCACGCGATTAAATTTGCTGCGATTTGACATTTTGCACAATTTCAGCCACGTGTAAAAATCAGCAGCTCCTTGCTTTCCTTTGCTAAAATCCGTTTTAACCTGTTAGTTACTCATAGAGCATTGCTAAAGTGAGCCTGAACTAATATAAACTAGATATCACCCACCCTGAACTTCTAGAGGGAATTAAAAGCATTTTTAGCACATTTCTCACTTCATTGTCATCACATTCAAAGCATTTTGGGCCTGTGTTTCAAACTTCTACCTGTTTTCCTCTAAGCTTGCTGGGGGGGAACTGAATTTCGTAGTGTATTTGATTGCATTCCTGAGAACTGTGTGCTCTTCTTTCCATCTCCTTATATTGCATAAAGGGGGTGGAGTGAATAGTCAAAGAAAAGTGATTACATTGTCTTTTGTTGAAGCCATATCCAGTTATTTTCTGTACTGCATTTCATTCATCATTGCATTGTCCTTGAAGCCATAAAGGCATTCTCTACCACCTTATTTTTCTTTTCCTATTCATAAGTAACCAAGAACTGTGCTACTGTAGGATTACCTATTGCTGATTACTGCTCATATTCACAAGTGTGCTATCCATTATCAATTTATTTATAGAAGTGTGATATATATATATTGTTTAATTTTTCAAATAAACCTTTTAAATTTGCAAAACAAATCTACTTCTTGGCTCAGTGGCGTCAGGGGGATTCTAAGAGAGGGGTGTTATACAAGGGTTCATCATCCAGATTATAACTTGCCATAAAAATATATAAATAAGGGCTTCCCTTGGGCATCCCAGACAAGGCACTGACTTAGTGGGATTGCTTGATTGGAGTCACTTACAAAGTGGGGGCTCGTGCCGGGAAATTCTGGGTTAGAATGACCACTTGTGCAGCTTAATACAGTGTGCTAACTGACGGGATACATACATCCGGTCGGATCACCACGCTGTGGTACGCTGTAAACCACTCCTCAAAGGGACGTTCTAAGGAGAAGGTCTGTTTTGCAAAATAAAATACAAACTTTGGTAAGTCAGGAAGGAACTCAAATCTCCAGAATGACGAAACTGGTAGACATCAAAATAGCCAGAGAGCACTTCTTACATAAGCTATTTGTGAGAGGTGAGTGGACTCATCAGGACCAAACGGTCTGGTTGCAGGCAATCACGCAACAGGTCACTGAAACAGGGTCAGATATATGGAGAGATCAGGGTCCATTACATGTGGCCCTGAGTGAATTATATATGGCCCCTAAAGCCAAAGATGAACACAATAAAAGTGTTAGGATAGCGGCATATTTGTATCTATATATGGGAGCCATGCAGGATAAATGTGCTGAAGGCCAAGATCTGGCAAATAGGCGACAGATTGCGTTAGAGAAGGCCCAATCTGATCTGGACTCTTCAGAGCAGAGGATGCTCAGGAGCCAGGAGTCAGAAAATGACAGCAGACAGTACATCACTAAAATAAAGGAGGATATGGATATGCTGCAACAGGAAAAGGCTGACCAGGATACCAGATTTCTGGCCTTGCAGAAGGAGTACCAAGAAGGTTTGGACTCCCTACTGCAGAGCCAGAAAAAGCTGGAGCAACAACTGGACTTCAACAGGGCATGCACAGAGCAGGTAGCCACCCTGTACATTCGATTATACAGAGAGAAAGAGGAAAGCAATAAATTGATTCTGAAAGACCTGGATACCCAGGCAGAGTTTGATCAGGAGCGCCAGAAAGCTGGTGCCTTCCAAAGGCAAAGGGACGACCTGGCGGAACAGATGCAGACTCTTAGTCAGGAAAGGGACACCTTAGGCCAGGAAGTCTGCCATTTAAAAAGAAAAACTGCAGAAAATCACGTGGCCCTCCAGGGGCTGGGTGACCTCCAAAAAGAGCATCAGCACTTGTTAGAGCACACCAGGAGGGTGGAGGAGGCTCTGGCAAGAAAGGAGCAGGCCAGTAGGGATGGGACTCAGGAGGTAACCCTCCTGCAGCAGAGACTGGCCCAGTACTCCAGGACCAATCAGGAGGCACAGAGAGAAAATGAGGCTCTCTGCCAGCACAATGATAGGCTCCAGCAACAGGTAGCCATGCAGGAGAGACTGATAGAGTCTAGTAAGGCCTTAACTGAGGAACTGAAAGCGCAGGCTCTTGCATTGCAACAGGGAGCAGGGGCTGATAGAGATGAGGTTCGCTGGGAAAGGGAAATGCCTGAGCATAACCTCAGGAGCCCTGGTACCAGAGGCCTTCATCTCTCCCAGTCCCTGGACTCTGCCACCCCCATGTCCCCTGGTGCGCATGAGCACAGGGCCACAGGAATGGCAGATTACTATCCAGCCAAAAGTATGGGGCTCATAGGCCAGTACCACCCAGGAATGGATGGGCGGGCATCCTGGCACGGGCACCTAAGTACAGTGCAATTTAGTGGGGAACCCCAGGAGAGTAGGCCCACTAAGGGCATCCTGAAGAGCTCTGCCCAGATAGGTCAGTGGGGGGGTACCCATCAAATCCTGGTAGCAAGGAGGGATCTGAAGACTCCTCTGAGCGTCACAGGACACAGGAGACCAGGTCCCCACATTCTGCCAGCTATTCCTAGGCTCGCAGAATCCGGGAAAACCTGGAAGATCAGACTGGCACTTCTGGGAGCAGTGCTTCTGAAATAGGAGGATGAATGGACCAGGGTTACCCGAACCAAAAAGGCCAATAAGGCAAAAAGGGCCTTGCTTAAGGACCCATTGAAACAAATAAAGGCAATAAGGAGTGTCATCATGCCTTATCATAAGAACGCCAAGTATTCTGTTTGGGAACACTTGGAGCTCTATGAGCAAATGATGGAGACTTTCCATTTGAAGGACAGCAGTAGCTGCATCCAGTACGTCAAATGGACATTCTCCCCAGAATACTCTAGTTTCTTTGCAGGGCTGGAGGACCAAAACCATTCAAGATGGTCCGCATATAGGGCGGCCATCTTGAAACATTTTTCTGTTCATAGAAATCCTCAAGAGGCTCGCAAGGCAGCCTACAATTTGCAATATGGGGAGGATGAGGCCCCACAAGAATTCGTGCAAGAATTGAAGCGTGCTTTTGCGCAGACCACCAGAAGGGTGCGCACGGACAGCAGAGAATTTGTCAATACTTTTTTCCATGCCTTGCCCAAATACATCATGACCCAGCTAGTGAGAGATTTTCACGAGAAGAGGTCACTAGACTGGGTCATTGAGCAAGCCATCTAGATCTATGAGATGCAGAAGCCCATAGAAAATAAAAGTAATGTGCAGAAAAACCCCAAAACCAACAGCACCCCTGCTGCTGCCAAGGTGGCAGAGGTAAAGGTTGCCCCCGTTTTAGATTTGGAGATGGGGGGGCCTAAAAACCTGCCTGCACCAAATAATTCACAGCCCAGAAGGCCCTCGGGCCAGTCACAGACAGGGAGTCGAGGAGGTAGTCCCACAAATGGGTCCCCCGCTCCCCTGACTATGTACGTCCCCGCTACAAGGGAAACCGACCAATCCTGGGTTATGTGTGGACTCCTCCAGCCCAAGGGGGGTAATCCAGCCAAGCGCCTAACCCGGGGAATTTCCCTCTTAACTTCCCCCAGGAGGGCAGAAGTTCACCAAATCCTGGGCAGAACTTTTTCCCCAGGTATCCACCCAATTTCCAACCCCAAAACCATCCATCCTTCTTTCCCCAATTCCCTGAGCCCAGACAACCTAATCCGGGAGAGGGGAGGCCAAGGGTGGAGGGGTACCCAAATCTTCCCAATCCGGGGTATTACCAGAGAAGGGATAGCTACCCTTCCCGGGATCATCCCAGGGGAGAAAATAGAGCCCCGAATCAGCCTGAGCGGGTTTCACAACTTGAGCGCCAGGTCCAAAATATGGCACGAGATCTGGGTCACATACTGAGGGCTCAACAGAACCCTCAGATGAGCATGCCACTGCAGAATGCCACAAACTCTGGGCTTGGTGCTCCAGCACAATGACGGGGACAGCACCCCGATAACCCACCGGTTCCCAGGGAGGAGGCACAAAGGGAAGGGGGGTGTAAAGCCTTGGAGGAAGCTTCCTTCCCAACTTGTAAACAGACCCTGGAAAACCAGGAACCGGAAACAAAATCTCCTGCCCCTGAAAGCCTGCCTCCCAAGGAGCAGATGGGGGGGTAGGAGAAACAAAGGACCCAAACAGACCCACTTTGTGGAGGAGGTACAGGTCTTCCAATTTGAGGGAGAGGGATCCTCAGAAGATCCTGGGAAAAGGATCTTCTCCTTCAGAGATGGGGGAACTCCTCCCAAGGAAAAATGGGTCCCAAGAGATTCCAATCCAGACTGGGTAGATCTGGGGATTGAGCTGTCGCCGCCCATCATCCTATCCCAGAACCAACAAAACCAAAAACCCCTGGTTCAAACCCATCCTGGTGACTGCCTCCCAAAAGGCAGGGGCGGCCCAGAACCGGAACCAGGGGAACCTAAAACCAAATCAACAGACAGGGTAGATGTGGTTATTGAGCTGTCGCCGCCCATCATTCTATCCCAGAACCAACAATACCAAAATCCCATGGGTCAAACCTATCCTGATGGCTGCCTCCAAAAAGGGGGGGAGTGGCCCAGAACCCGAAACCATTTCCAGTTGCCAACTTTTTCTTTCAGATTCCCCAGGCTCTTCACAGAATTCTGCCCAAATCTCTTCTCTCGCCATGTCCAAAACCAGAAAGTTAGCCCACCAGTTGTCCAAAAATGTGCATTATCTGTGCCCCCTTGAGGAGAAGGAGGGAAGATAATATGCCCCGGTACAAGTACAGGGGCAGGGTACAATTTTGGCACTACTGGACACTGGATCCCAAGCTACCCTTCTGTCCAAAAGGGCCTTTGATGAACTAAATGCAGGAAGGGGGGAGAATTACCGTATTCCTCTCACCTCTCTTCCTGGACAACTGCAGAACTTTGACGGGAAGGAAATTCCTGTCGAGGGGACTGCAGATTTGGACATCAAAATTGGGTGACACAAGGTGAAACACCCGGTCATAGTAGTGACTCCAGAGGGCACCCCGTGTTTACTAGGGAATGACCTCCTGAGAAGGTTGTCACCCCTATTAGATTGTGTAAACAAGGTCCTCTGGACCCAGACTAGCCGACCAATAAAATTAACAGAGTGTCAACCATGTTAGTTTAAATGGCACCTGCCACATGGTTGAACAAAAATCTGACCAAGTAGAATTTCACTTCCAGAACAACCAAATTCCAGACGTGACAATAATAGCAGTAGAACAACAGACTGGTGATGGGGGGTCCTCTCTATTTCTGAAAATCAACCTTCCTTCCAGTTTAAGGTGGTATTCCACACTGGAAGGAAACACTCTGAAATTCTTTACCAATCCACAATCAGACACCCCCACTCCTATAGTCCAGAAAGATGTGAAATCAGCTCAGAGCCTAGCTGATATTCAGCAAATTGGAGAGCAGTTGTTCATCCCTGTTCAGTTAAATGATGGGAAGGAATCTGTTCTCGCCCGAGTGTGTGTGAACAACGGTAAGAGCTTCATCAGCGAAGCCATGTTCTGCCAACTCCCAAAAGATCCAGCCATTCCCACATTCAAACTGATAGACAAATGGGAAATGGACCTGGAAGCACCTAATTCCAAACATCTCCTGCCAAGCAGGTGTATGCTCAAAATCTCCATTGGCAACAAGAGCATAGTCCATAATTGTTGGGTCGTGCGAGACGTCACTGCCGCCTTTTACTTAGGCAGTGACATTCTCAATCGCTTCGCCATTAGTTTGGACCTAATAAACTTCAAAGCTTGGTCCCGATTAGCGGATAATCCCATGGGCTTTGATGATCAAGAAAAAGCATTTAGGTCAGCTCAATTGCTACCTTATGCAGTTGAAATTCAGCTTAAAGAGGAAGTCACCATCCCAGAAAGGACCCGACAATTCTCCCTGGAAGTGAAAGTTAAAAGAGGACAAAAATTGAAAAACCCTGATGCTTATATTCATCTAAATGCTTCTCTCCAACAGCAAGGGTTAGGGGTTAACCCAACACCATTAATCAACATAGAACATGACACCATTCCAATAGAGGTGGATAACAGCGACTTAGAGTATTACTTTAGCCGCAGGCACCATCATTGGAATGGCGGTTGATGACCGACATTTCTCCATTGATTTAGGAAATGAACTGTTAGGACCGATCCCCAAGGACTGTTTTGACAGTGACAGTGAGGACAATACAACACGAGACAGGATTTTCACCCGGCATGGGGGGAACTTCCTGGTGCACACTTCTTGCCCTTATGGTAAGGAAGATGTGACTTGTGACTTCAGAGGGGATGAGGTGATTTTCCAGGTCCATGAGGGCTGCCTTTCCCACCTGAAGCCTCCAGTCCAAATCAGCACTCTGACCAGGGACTTCTCCACCCAGCTGGAGGAGGCCGCTGAGATAGCCAAACCAGAAGTCTTTCCAGGCTTCAGGCAGATGGTGGAAGAGAGAGTCAACCTAGCTGATGCCTGTGTGACTCTGGAACAGAAGCAAAAGTTGAAACAAGTTTTCTTGGATTTCCAAGATCTCTTTGCGGTAGACTCCTATGACTGTGGTCGCACCGACATCCACACAACAATTCCCACGGACCCTGGAATGACTCCAGTGTTTGTGAAGCAATATCGTTTGCCTCTCGCATCCATGGAGTCCCTTACTGAAATAATTAAGAACCTTGAGTCCCGGGGAATAATACGTCCAGTACACAGCACCTTCAATAATCCGGTGCTGGGAATATTGAAGCCAAACGGCCATTGGAGACTCTGTGCCGACCTTAGGGAGCTCAACAAACGGGTCCATACTTCCCGATGGCCTCTGCCCTACATTGACCAAGCTCTGGCCCAGATTCAGGGGTCACAGGTATTAACAGCAATAGACCTGACCAATGGATACTGGACCGTGCCTGTCAATAGGGAGGACCAATACAAGCTGCCTTTTACCTTTGGGGGCCAGCAGTATACATGGACCCGGACTCCCTTCGGATACCTCAACTCCGGCAATGAATTCAACATTTTCCTACATAAGGCCATGCCCAACCTGGGTGCGAGGGGGTAACCTGGCTTATGTAGATGATGTCCTCATCAAAAGTTCATCGGTGGAAGAACACATAGCGGAGATCCGTTATGTTCTGACACAGTTGAGGGCCGCAGGAGCAAAACTTTCCTTTCAGAAAGCACAGTGGTGTAAAACCCGTGTTAATTTCTTGGGGTATGAGATTACTCCTCAGGGTCTCTGTCCCCAGGAAAATAAAGTGGAAGCGCTTCAGAAACTGAAAGACCCCACCACTCTGCGGGAACTAAGGAGCCTCCTTGGACTGACTAATTACAGCAGAAAGTTCATTGAGGGCTATGCAGAGATCACCAGACCCCTGATTCATCTCTTGAAGGGGGGGTCAAGTGGGAATGGGGTCCAGAACAATCAGAGGCAGTAAGACGACTCAAGAGAAGCCTCTCACAAGTGCCTTGCCTAGCTTACCCTGTCAGAAACAAGGAGTTCTTCCTGGAGACGGGGTTCTCTAATACGTGCCTGACGGCAGTATTATACCAAAAGCATGACAAGGTCAATAAAGTAATCTATGCGAGCAAAACTTTATCCTCTGTGGAGGAAAAATTCAACGATTGTGAGAAGGCACTCCTGGCAACGGTGTGGGCATTGAAGAATTACCGCCCGTTCATCCAGGGGGAACACATCATAGTGGAGACTCCACACCAGCCTCTGCAATACCTCCAAAGTGACAGAATACGGGCCTGAAATGTGAGTAATTCCCGAATTACTTCCTGGATTCTGTCAATGCAAGGCTTTCCTGTAGAGGTCAGATATGGCCAAAACAAGAAGAGTCCCCTCGCGCAAGGTCTGGCTGACTTGCATGATTGTGCCAGAGAAAACTGTCTTGAGGACGAAAGTCTAAACATCAAGGACAACATGGAGGCATACCTTAATTCCCCACAGAAAGTCTTTGAAGAAGACAAGTGTGAGGGAATGCCCATTGTCTATGTGGATGGATGCTCTTGCCATGTTGAGAACAACAGGGAAAAAGAACTGGTGGCCGGCGTAGGGAACGCATGGGTGAATGAGTCCCCAGAACCCTCCGCTGGATACAAAATTGGTCCCCGAAGTAGTCAGGTGGCAGAATTGATGGCTGTGCATCAAGCCATCCTCACTGCTGTCCAACATCAACTCGACGAACTGGTCATAATCACAGATTCGGATTATGTACGGAACGGGTTCGTGGAGCACCTGGTTAATTGGAAAACCAGAGGCATGTTATGTGCTAATAAACCCTTGAAACATGGGAAGTTGATCCAAAACATTGATGATCTGGTCACCTCGAATGGGATTACCATCTACTGGAAAAAGATCAAGGGTCATTCCAAAGTAGAGGGACCAAACAAAACTGGAAATGACTTAGCTGATAAGCTGGCCAAAACCGGGGGCATCCAAGGGGATCTAATAGAAATAGAGTGCCTGTTGGGGGAAATCCAGGTCACCGCTATCACTAGATTCCAGACAAATGCTCACAATGATCTTTCAACTGCACAATGGAGTAAGAAAACCCCTGATGCTGATTTGATTACAGCTCAGAAGGGGGATCCAATAATTGGTAAGTTTTACCGACACATTGAGGACCCTGAGAACTTTCCCCTGACAAATACCGATTACATTGGGAAAGAGGACCTAAGAGTGTTGATGAAATGTCCAAAAAGGTTCTGAATCTAAGACGGTTTGTTGGTAAGGAAATCCCAAGCTGGCCATGATCAGTGGGTGGTCCCTACCTCATTCCGAAGCCTGATGTTAAGTCACGCCCATGATGCGGCCACCGCCGGTCATAGGGGGTTTCATACAACACTTGAAATCTTAAGAGAGGTTGCATACTGGCCACACATGGGGCAGGACCTCGACCAATACTTGAAGGGGTGTCTTGTGTGCACAGTTTCAGCCATCATCCCTCACACACCGTGCGCCTCTCCAAAAGAGGGGGATGACACTGCCATGGTCAGATTTGCAAATCGACTTTGTAGGCCCTGTAATTCGCTCGTCTAGAGGAAACAAGTACATGTTGACCGTTACATGCTTGTTTACCAAGTGGGTGGAATGTCTCCCGGCCCCAAACTGTAAGGCAGAAACAGCAGCTGCCCTGATGATTAACCACATCTTTTCCCGTTTTGGTCTACCTGAAAGGATTGAGTCAGACCGAGGTAGCCATTTCACCAGCGAGGTAATGACAAAGATGTGGGAGATGCTGGGGGTCAAAAGGAAGTTACATATTGCTTACCGGCCAGCTTCTTCTGGAGCAGTGGAGAGATACAACCGAACCATTGTGAGCATCTTAAAAAAGTTTGTGGCAGATTCTGGGCCAAGTTGGGATATCCGAGTACCTCTGGTCCTAATGGCCATCAGATCTACCCCTTCATCTGCAACTAAAATGTCACCATTTGAGTTGATGACCAGACGCAAGATGGTGCTTCCCCAGCATTTGCTCTACAGGACCCAAGAGCAGACGTTGATAAATGCCTCCACAACTCATGAGTATGTGGAGAATTTAAGGAAACACCTTCAACATGCTTTTGCCTATGCTCAGCGGAATCTAGAAAGATCAGCTGATAGCATGAAAACCCACTACGACCTGAAAACCACCAGGAAAGTATACGAGGTGGGGGACCGGGTCTATCTATACAATTTCCAAAGGAACCAGGCCAAACAGCGAAAATGTTTGCCTACATGGAAGGGACCGTTTGAATTTATAGACAAGATCTCCCCTGTAGCGTATAAGATACGCATCTCCAAAGGTAGTCTGGCGGAAGGGGAAGACAAGTGCGTACATATAAATCAGCTAAAGTGTTGCCATCCCAGGCACACTCTGCAGCAACTGGAGGAGTCCTCTGCAATACCAGAGGGGACCGCTCCAGATTAATTCCGTTCCCATCCTAAAATATCCCACATATAGTCTCTAAAATATTATGATTGGGAAAAAAAAAATGTTTCATGATGATTTTCAAAATAAGAATGCTATGATCTATTCTCGTGATTATAAAATGTATATGTCGCCCCACGATATCAATAGTGGTGGAAAAATGTCTATGAATAGGTATTGCCGCTTTTGCTTTGTCCTCCTAGGAGAAAGAAAACCTGGAGACTGGCCAAGGAGGTCGACCGGGGACCAGGAGCAAAGATCCGAGGGGCCCGGGGTACCGCCCAATATTCCCATCGGGACCGGCGAGGAGAACCGATCGATCAAACTTGGTGGAGGAAAAGATGCTGAACTGTGCCATTTACAGAATTGGAAGAAGATAATGCGGACATACCAGCTCAGGGCTCAAAACATTCTTTTCACCCGACTTCCCCTCGACTCAATCAAAGCGCAGTCGGGCGGGGGGGGTTTTCAAGGGTTTTGACGCATGTTGAACCAATAGACTGGGTAGATGTGGGGATGAGCTGTCGCCGCCCATCATTCCATCCCAGAGTCCAGGAGAACTGCGCAGTTGTGCGCACACCAAAATAATAGGCTGATCTGCCACCCACCAGTGCGAGCGTGCTGGGTCAGAAGAGCCATGGGTGAAATGGGGTGCCAAAGAGAAAAACAGCAGTGCCTGTTAGCTAAAAATCACTTAAAAATCGCCCTTTGTTCCTCTGAATGCAAGCTCAAAATGCCCATTTCAAACATTGCGAGATATCCAAAAATCTCACTGAAACCCAGCAGACATGTGGCAGAACAAATTCTTGCGTGCATACTAAATCTGGAAAGATGAAGAGCCCAAAACAATGTTTATAACAAAACTGGCTGAGCTGTGGATGTCAGCAGCTTAAGTTAAATGGACAGAAAGCCACTAAAATCGAAATGTTTAAAATAAATAAGTGACCTACTTTGAGTGTCACATAGGTTGCAATTGTTTAAATGTCATAGTTTTGAACTTAGAATCAGCATTCTAGCTGCATGTGCAAAAATTGTCAGTTTGATTTGAATGTACAAAACTGGGAACTAAAGTGGCATTTAGCTGAAGCCTGGCTTAAAGAGATTAAACTCTGACCAGCAGCTACCCCCGACAGGAGTTGAGACTTGCACAACTGCATTCCCAGGCCTGGCTGCCTCCTGCTGCCCCTGCCAAAAGGAGATCACATGGCCCTGTTGATTGAAAGGGGAGTGGCACCTGGGGACTGCAGGGAACTGAACAATGGGCCTTCTTTGGCTCAGGCAATTGTTAAATTAGGGGGGTCGTAAAATGGCTTCCTCTTGGAAGGAAATGGGAGAGGGGAGAATTGGGCCAATGACAAGTAGAGAGGGGCAGGCTCAGTTATGCCACGCACACACCCACTTTCTAAACACATAAAAGCAGACAGTGCAGGACAGGTAGGGAGATTCACTTTCCACTTTCTTGTGGGACGCTTTGCCGGGAGACTTCAGACTTCACATCCAGAGATCCAGACATCAAATCCATCAATCTCCAGAGACCAGAAATTAACTCCAGAATTTGTAGCAGAGAGGCCTGAATCCACAAGCTGAATCCTCTTCAGCAGGCCTCAAAACCAACCAAACTATTCAACAGCCGGGTGAGCTGTTTCAATTCTTTGCCAATAACTTTTGTAAGAACCTGTAGCAGTATCCAGAAAGCAGTGCTGTATCCGGAACCAGAGAGAACCAGAGACCAGACGCTGTGAGCAGAACCGCCAGAAGTCCCGTTCAACCAGATCCGTGACAAGGCCCATTCCTGTCCAAAAGATAGTGTGAGTACTCTAGGACTGTGCCAGACTAATCTCTTAGTTTAAAATAATCTAATTAAAACTATTTTAACCTATTTAGAACTACCTCATAGGAATCGTGTGTGTCATTCTGTCCTTTTTTAAGCTGAAAACTGTCACCTGTCATTTTGAACTTTTAAACTTCAAATCCGAAAAACTACCTTCACAAAATCATCCGTATCTCCTGAACCGTTCATGCTAGGAGCGACTTCCTACTCCTTATAGTGCCACCGTAATTACGCTTGACGCAAGCGATTAAATTTGCTGCGATTTGACATTTTGCATAATTTCAGCCATGTGTAAAAATCAGCAGCTCCTTGCTTTCCTTTGCTAAAATCCGTTTTAACCTGCTAGTTACTCATAGAGCATTGCTAAAGTGAGCCTGAACTAATATAAACTAGATATCACCCACCCTGAACCTCTAGAGGGAATTAAAAGCATTTTTAGCACATTTCTCACTTCATTGTCATCACATTCAAAGCATTTTGGGCCTGTGTTTCAAACTTCTACCTGTTTTCCTCTAAGCTTGCTGGGGGGGAACTGAATTTCGTAGTGTATTTGATTGCATTCCTGAGAATTGTGTGCTCTTCTTTCCATCTCCTTATATTGCATAAAGGGGGGGGAGTGAATTGTCAAAGAAAAGTGATTACATTGTCTTTTGTTGAAGCCATATCCAGTTATTTTCTGTACTGCATTTCATTCATCGTTGCATTGTCCTTGAAGCCATAAAGGCATTCTCTACCACCTTATTTTTCTTTTCCTATTCATAAGTAACCAAGAACTTTGCTACTGTAGGATTACCTATTGCTGATGACTGCTCATATTCACAAGTGTGCTATCCATTATCAATTTATTTATAGAAGTGTGATATATATATATATATATAGTTTAATTTTTCAAATAAACAAGGGTTCATCATCCAGATTATAACTTGCCATAAAAATATATAAATAAGGGCTTCCCTTGGGCATCCCAGACAAGGCACTGACTTAGTGGGATTGCTTGATTGGAGTCACTTACAGGTTGAAGGGGGAATGGGGAGCGCAGGTGCACCACGGTAGAACAACAGTGGAAAGCCATCCTATGTGCTGTTAATGCATAATGCCAGATACGAGGAGGGGGAGGGGGGGCGGAAGACTGAAATTTATTTAAAGTGCGTTAAGCAACTTTTGAGCTGCGCAAATCATGACATGTTTCCTCAAGTTCAATTATTAAGAATTTGAGTGCATTTTTGCCGTTTTTCGAGGGAGAGGTTGCATCGTTAGAAGGCTACAAAGTAAGAATTTGGAGAGACTTGGGCAAAGAGGTGGCTGTCAAGTCTCTTTTTTTCACGTGGTAAATGCGTGGACTTATTTTTGTAACACACGTGGACTTATTTTGGTAACATATGCAATGTTTTCACCGAGCTTAATGGAGCTACATCGGTAGGATTTACAGTGGCACGTAACAGTCACAACAAAAACAGAAGGGGCAAAATTGTCAGGAGTAAATAAAGCATGAAATACGTCCCAAGGAATGCCGAACGCTATGCACAGTGATAGCACAGTGATAGCGTTCGGCCTTCTTTGGAGGTTGAAAGAAACTTCGGGCTGTACCGATCTTCTTTCTGGTGACGAGTCAGGGCTCTTCTTGCATCTTCGCAGGGTCCGGGAAGCCAGGAACGCTGAACCCGAAAGCAGCCGTCTTTGTTCCACCGTGTGTGTCCTGCGGCCATCAGGAAAGGCGCCCTTTTGTGCCCCCTCCCCAAGTGGCGCGAATGTGATCGGAGGGAGCCTCTGACTTCCGTAATGGCACATAGTACTTGTGTACTACGTGACATTACAGTCAGACCTGCCAAGGCGCTACTGTGCTGCTGAACTCTGCCCACGGCAATCATTTCATCCGCTCCAGGGACCGGGGCAATTTCGCCGCCCCGGGCAGCTGCCCGCTTCGCCCGGGCCAAGAAACGGCCTGACCAGGGTAGCTCAGCAGGTTGAGAGATCGTTGCGTTGCTGAGCTGTTATTTATTCAAAACTGGTTGCTAAATCCTATGACGTTTTGTGATTCCTTATTTAAAAAAAAAACACATGCTATAAAATGTGTTTGGCCAGGGGATGGGTGGGGCTGGTTGCTTCCTGGTATGGAGGTGGGGGTATTACTGCCCCTGATGTGAAAATAAAAAGTTGGGACCCATGAACCCACAGTTTAATTTCCTAATAACTGCTGTCCGCACTTCAGAAGCTTTATTTGTGATTAACCAGTTTGACAAGCATATAACAGCTTTATAAATATAACCTATTCTAAAACACAAAGGATGGGGCCACACAAATTACAGAGTATGTGTGTGGTAGTCTGACAAAAAAACACACACACATTTCAAAGATAACTAGTGAATACAAGCAGCATTTTAAGTTTGGAAGTAACTTTCTTTTCCTATGAAAGGGCACTTTTGGAAAACAAAGGTGTGCCCAGCATGTAGAAAGCCTGCTTTCAACAGTGATGGCACCCGCCCCAGTGATATTCATGGTCCATTGATTCCAGGGAAGGAAGAAAACAAGCTGAGCGATAGAGACTGCAGATGCGTGAATGGTGGCAGAGCAAATGAGCACAGAGCAGATTACATCACTGAGCTCCCAGCTTCCCTCTGCGAAGCCGGGGGGCTCAGTAAAGCCTGGTCAGCACTGAGGCAGGACAGGTCCAGAGATCAGGCCAGACATCTTATGCCGGATCTCGGACCTGGCAAGAGCTGGCCCATTGACCAGCATTGTGTGTCTTCTTGGCTGGTAAGTAGCATCCCCATCCCTAGGCCCCCCCCTAAATCGGCACCCATCATTACGGATTGTCGTTGATTGGCAGATATCATTGCGACTCAAGGAGGACAGAGGCTGAGTCCAATCGATTATGAGGACTCTTAATCTGGAGATGGATGTACGATGGCAGCAAGCCCGAACCAAGTCTTTCTTAACAGCAGCATGGACCTTTTGGTGGTCTCTGCTGCCATCTAGTGGCGGCAAGTGGCACTCTTATAGCCTTCTCCCTTTTTCTCCCATCTTCTACCCCCCTCTTCTCTGGCTTTCCACCCCTCTCGCACTTTTCTATCCCCTCTCTCCCACTTTTCTATCCCTTTTTCTCCTCTCTTCATTCCCCTAGAGCAAGAATAACTGAAGAGAAGTCGGTGAGACGCCCAACCTCCAGGACACTGAAGACGACATACAAGATATGGAAACAGTCTGTCACAAGCGGAAAAGAAGTTGGCTAAACCATCCGCTGGAGGCGTGAGCACCAGCAATCGGTATGATGCACTTGAGCAGGAAGAAAAGAGCACAGAATCGGACGACGCAGCAGACAAGCAGGTTCTCCTCCCATCCAAGAAGATCTGGATCTCACCAGTCTTTGTGAAGAGCCTGAAGACTCACAAGGACCTGGTCGACTTGTTCCGATACCTGTGCGCCGCACCAACCTTCACGACGAAGCTTCATGGTGAGTATGTGAAGTATGCTACAGGAGGACTACAGGAGCGTGACGGATGGCTTCAACAAGCATGGCCTGCAGTATTACACCTTCCCACTGGAGTAAGTGTGGTCTCAGAGTTTTGTGATCCATGGCCTCCTGGCAAACCCCAGCATTAGAGACCTCTCGGAGGAGCTTACGGCACACTACTTCCCAGTGAAGAGCACCGTACAGCTGACCTCACTGGCGGACAAGAGCAGGGAATGCCCTCTTTTTGTTGTCACCCTGGCATCAACCAGCGATGGAAGACCCGCTGACCTTACAAAGATCACACAGCTATCAGCTGCACAGTCACCACAGAAGCACCGAAGGGCAGACTAGGACCGATCATGTGGCTTCAACTGCCAGCGCATCAGTGACGCATCCTCCTGCCACCAGGTGTCATGCGCCTCGCCCCGTTGCACCTGAGGCATCGGATCCGATTAGGCAGCCATTTACGCCCCGCCACGCCATGCACGTTTCGGGGGCTGTGGTCTAGTGTTTCCCTGCTTCCTGTATACAAACTCTTAAGCCACGCCCCGCTGATGCTCAGTGCGTTGCAATCATTGCGGTCAGCTTCTGTGCTGTTGTTTTCAGTTCCACAACGCTAGTGATTCTTTCGGCACCTTGCTTTGGCTGTTCTCCCCTTTCTTTCCACCCTGCCTCTCTCTCGTTCTTCTTTTCTGTTGTTCTTTCCTTTCCCTCCTCTCCGCATTGCGCAGCTCGACGTTTCAGGGGTTCTTCTGGGTTCTTACGGCGCCTCCTTCCCCGGTGCTCCCAGACCTGCATTCTTACCTTCTTTCCTTTCTCCCTTTACTCTGCTTCGGCCTCCATTGCAGTGCCCTTCCCTCCTTCATCCTACGCTACCTGGGTATGGCATCCCTTTCTTTGGTGCCTACCTGTACGCACTCAGAACCCTCCAGTACTCTGTATTGCATCCTCTTGACACTCAGTTCTACATTGCGGATAGGCTTTATTCACTGGAAGTTCCTCGCCCCTGCGCCATCAGAGCCCACCTGCCATCGGTACCTGTGGAGAAGTTGTGTCCATTAATACACATTGTCAGCTGCTGGGGTTTGTTGTGCCGATCTAAGGCTTTTTCCCCATTTGATCCCTCCCGGGAGAGGAACCTCAGGTTGTCCTGTTAAGTCAGACTTCACTGTGGCTTCTACTCGGGTTCTACACAAAAAAAGGATTACAGATCTTGTCGACCCCAAATACCAACCAGCTCCGGATCCAGTCACTCAGGAGCGGGTGGATGAGAGTCTGGGTTTAGGGGCAGTTCAGCCCAAAGGGGCTGACACCAGGAGCCATGCTGCGTGTGATGTGGGGAGAGCCACACACTGCAACACTGCCCCCGAGACCGAAACGAGTAGGCCACTTGCGCCAACTGCAAGGGACCTCACCCTGCCACCTACTGCAGATGTCTGGCCCTGGCCAGAGCCAAACGGGACGAGCAGGAGAGGAGGGCACCACGACCACTGCAGACACCACAAACCCAGCAGCCACTGCACATGACTCGCAGAAGAGACTGTCATGCAAACGAGCAGCGGAAACCCACCAACCACACCAAGGTACTGCACATCGCCAGAACTCGGAACAAACTGCCACACATAGGAACAACCCACCTAGCCCGCCCCCAGGCCAAGGCCCAGCGAAGACCCAGAGGACACCCACCACATCCTGGCTGAGCTATGCTGGAGTCCTAAATCTGCTACCTAACCCGCTGCAAGCTGCTACCCTACCGCAGGAAGAGGGAACAGCGAGCTCCATCAACTGGAAGGCCATCATTGTGAAGTTTGCAGCTTTTGTTGCAGAGCTGAACATCAACCCCCACCATGACGAGAGTGGCAAGGCTCGTCCTGAACCTATTCCCCGGCGAAGAAACAGATCAACATAGCATCTAAACCCAGCTACACCATTGTGATGTGGAATGCCAACGGTATCCAGAAGAACTCCCTCACCTGATGGAAACGACAAACATGAAGGCTACCTTGCTGCCAGAGACCCACCTGCAAGGAAATCAGAAGCTGAGCCTGGCGAACCAGAGTGTACCAGACCGACCAGCAGGAGCTAAAGGAGGGGGGACAGCAGTGATGGTGAAGGGGTGGAGGTGTAAAGAAATGCACTGGAGGGGGGTGTCTGTACTCCTGCTCTCTATATGGCAGAGGAGTCATGAGGACCCAGCCACGATTCTCTATAGGGTAGCTACGGTCGAGCAATAAAGGCCTAGCTTCTCAGGAGGTGATGCAGGCTGGTCCTTAAGTACAGTGTAGTCCCCAAGCACCCACAAAGCAATGTCCACACGCTATGTTAGTTAAAACACAGCTCTATATATAAATAAGGTTCAATGTTATATACACTATCACGATAATACACTTTGTGCTCTGACAATTATAAAATGGTAAATATATACAGTTCTAGGTGGTACCACGAATACTCTGATTCCATTAAAATGCATCAACTGTACTCCGTTCAAATAGCATACGAATCAACACAGCAAAACTATATCAACCATAGACTTAGGGGGAAGACAAGTGGGTTAGACAATTGGCAGAATACTGAGTCCCTACCAACCAGACACAGTTCTGTATGAGGATCCCCCCACCTAGGCAACCTGTAAATGAAGATGCACTACAAGCCCAGTCCATATATTGTCTATTAGAGTCTTATCATCTTCTATAGTTCTGCAACCCAAATGTACCTTGTGTTGTAGAGTTCTTTGTTGGGGAATCGACAGGCCCTTCTTGAATGCACTCCCTTTCAAGCAGGAGCCACGGGTCGTTGAACTTCCATGATGACGAAAAGGTGAACGTTTTAATTGAGGCAGCAGCTTCAGTCCTTGCGGTGCTCGTTGACGAGTGATCGAAAATGGCCTGCAACAGGGGAGGCGTGCGGTGCACCTCGACGACGATGGTTTGTTGTCGCAAAGTTAGTGAAGAACCTTGGCCCAGCAAGGGCGCCGAGACATTGGCATCTGGCGTCGGCGAACGGGACGTGACCACGGCTGTCTTCAGTAGCTTTGTCAGCATCTCTGAGGTCTTCGGGTGGCGGGAAGCCCACCAGCGGATTCTCCTTGGTCGGCGGTCTTGACTTTCTCCGGCAGGACCAAAGCTGTCGACGATGATGAACAAGGGAGTCCTTGGATCAAATGTTCTTAGGCAACGTAAGCACGGCGGCTCCGGTCGGCGACGGCGGACGGCTGTCCGGTGCTTCTTTTCGTGGTCCCCTTCTCCAGTCGGCAGCCTTTCGTTGGTCTGTCTACCAGGGAGGTTTGGCAAAGATCAGCTGGTGCATGATGGTCCCTCGTAGCTCGGGGAGAGGTCTCCTTACCAGGTCCTCTCTTGGATCAGTTCTTGAAGGCACAGCAGCTTTCAGATTACACGGAAGGGAACAGCGGTTCACCTTCTTCTTCCGGCTCGGCTTTGAGAGTAATCATCAAGTATCAACTTCAGATTCTGAACGATTTCTGGCAGTGAGAGGCCCCCAGATATACTGTTGATCTCCCATTCATTCGGCTGCGTCACACTCCGGCAACCAATCACTCAAAAGGGAATTCAGGCAGTTAGTCAAACAATCAAGCGCACAGTGCATTCAGGCCATTCTTCTCCATCCAGACACTCACAACACAGAATGTGGATTCGGACAAGTACTCTGCCACTACACACTACATTAATATTAGTTTCGGGCAGGCTGTGTCAGTCATTGTGTCAAACACCAGATACTAGACACCCATAACACAGAATGCGTATTCGTCATACACTCCATTCATCCAGGTCCCACCCCACGGCGTACCCACAACATGCAGCTGTTGGGAAGGCTCCAGCCAGTCTGGTCGGTACTTCCCCCACACTACCATATTTGGAACTTCCACCCAACAGCCTGTCAGGGGGAAGGGACTGAGTCAGGGCTTCACAGGACTTCAGGAAAACCAAGGTAACAGGCGATGGAAGGCAATAGGCCACTGGGGCCATTTTGTCTCCATCAGGAATCTACTGATTCCAATGACAGGGCCTGGGCATCCCAAAATGGAGGACGCTCAGGGAACCTGTCAATTCAGCACAGAGCTGCCACCAGCCCGTACCCTGCTCTGTGGGCCACACACAGGTCCCCAAAAACATACACTAGGAGTACAGGGTCGTACTCCCACCCATGGGTGCCATAATGGTATCCTAAGGATGTGTTCACCAAACCAAATACAGGAAGAGCCACACAGCCAGGAGTCCCAAACGAACTCCTGTGCGGAAAACAAGTCAGAACATACATGATAGAGATATAAAGGACAAGTATTCTGAGGCCTTGTCTCTCTGATGCATTTCCAGCATCACAGGTGGAGGGGGGGGGCATTCCTTCCCTTTACTGGTTCCACACAATGACTGTTCTACTTATCAGTCTGATCGCTTTTAAATCGTTGCCAAGTAGGGGATAAATGGCTCCTACTGGTTGCCCCTCTTTAGCTTGACAGCCGTTGCTGCTGCTCCAATGCCCCCATAATGTTACACATGAAATGGGTTCATGCCTTCCTCAGATAGGTGCACCTGACCCTCGAAGTAATAATTTGACTTACCTATGTGTATCAGGCTGTGGCTCTTGCGTGAGAAACCATGCATCTGCAACATGTGCCCATGGCTTGGTTGACTTTTTAGCAGGATTTTCCCACTGCTCGTGAGCGCTGCACTATTTCAGCTGTAGTGCACACTTTATGGCACAGTAGCAATGCTTATGGGGGTGGGGAGGTGGCTTCTCTTGATCCTTCTGGTGGATAGCGCCTGGCTCATATTAGCAAAGGGGTGCCTGCTAAGGTGTAATATTTACTTTTTGTTCTCCCAGTGTAGATCACTTTGGTTATGGGTTCTGTCCCTGCATACTCCTATTTCCGGTCCCTATAATTTCCTGTACATGTTCCTATCCGCAAGATGGGACTCTCTAAGGTTGATATTTACATTTAAGAAACTGAAACAGGTGTTTGTTTTTTAAAGGACATACACAAAATGACTGCAGCATTTAAGTTAATCGAGGTCTGCAGTTAAGAACGTATTGCCTCTCCAGAACACCCACCTCTAATTTTGTTAGCGAGCAGATGGAACTAGTTGAAGCCATAATGGGTGAAAGTCTTGGAGGAAGTTACCAAGAGACACTTCACTCACAAATTGGGAAACATCAGGCAAGAACATACATAGCAAGCCCACTATAAAGTAATTGTTTTGGGTACAGACAAGTTTCACAAATACTTGGAGCATACTAAATGTACTGGTTTTGTTCCTTCTTTTAGGCAATAATTCAATTCCTAGCACTCTTTAATGTTCTTTTCTGTGATTCAGACAATTCTCTATGTATTTGAAAGGATGGGGCAGTTGACCCATTGGCAATTCCTGGTGAAGTTAATTGTAAATGGCTGATAGAGGGTCTTGATGAAAGTGGAAGAGAAATACATGCAGAAAAGTACTTCAATGCAGTAGTGCTGTTCCAGTCAGCAGGTAAGCAATGTATTTTTATTTTGTCCATCTATTTGATGTTTGGGAGAGGAGGCTACATATGACATCCCTACGTGGAAGCATTCCCCTTTTTCACACATACAGATGAATGCTGCACAATGCCCACCACTCTTTTACAGCATCTCTATATCCTGTAGAGTAACTCTCTAAAGTATAGATGGCCTACATGATTTCTCTTATGTTATTGGGCATTTGTAGAGTGCCTTGTACCATTGGTATGATCTCAAAGCGCCATGGGTTGAACACCCTCAGGGACTGTAGTCCAGGTCAGAGTATGTGTGCAGCCAGACTGAGTTGTGGGTAGCTGCATAGGGAGGGACAGTGCCAAGAAGCGCGAGAATAAATAAAAGCAAGGGAACGGATAGGATTGCGCTTAAGGGGCGTCACTTAGCCCAGTGTACATCTCAAGCAAAAAGTCTGTTGTATTGATAGTCACATTTTGAAGTTTTAACTTACTTGCCTTTTTCTTACCCGCAGCCAAGAAACACTGTATTAAGACACAGAAAACAGAAGGACTCATTCCAGCTTTAAAAAGAAAGGCAGCGGATGAAAAGCTGCTACTGGTGGAATCTGGCAATCTGGGAAGCACTGGAAAACTAAAGTGTTGCTTGAGCTGCAAGAAAAAGATCCAGTGGAAAAAGCAAAAGGAAAAAAAAGAGAATTCTATTGTAAAAGCTGATGGGTGGAAACTGACTATTTCTAAACTTAGTAATGGCTGTGCACAGTTGGGGGTCACAAAATCTGGAAAACATGTCTTTTGGCAGGGATGGCTAGTGTTCTTCATTCCTCCTACATTCCTTCCTCAGAACCCGTCTGTTACTTTACCTGGACAATTGAAAGATACAGCAATCTGTCATGCAGGTAGACCTTTAACGGATTCTGTTTAGGTCACAGAGTATGTATTTTAGTGCATTGATTTGTAATTGTGAGAGTGTATTGGGTGTGATGGCATGTTTGCTTTAGGTGAGATCTGAAATTAGGTAGTTTACAGGTTGCTTTGTGACATTGTGGGTGTGGATTTGTAGTTTTGTACACTAAATCCCCAAACTTAGTTAACGACTTTTGAGTGGTCTAGCATAGAAGGCAAAGATGGAAAGTGAAGGCTGAAAATTCCCTTGAGGTTTTCCAGTATACTATCCATAAGTCTAACTAAACTCACCCTATATAGTACTACCAGTCTTATTCACAGGGGATGCATGCTAGGGGTAGTCAAAACCCCTTTCCTAAATCGTTTGGAAGCATCATGAAAGAACTCCTCCTGGAGTTGTCTGCAATAATAATTCACAATTCCACACACTCTCTCCTCTCCCCCCACCCCCGCACCCTCTGAAGCTGTTAATGGGTCATCCTGGAGTAATCCCCACCCATCCTGAAGTTGTCATTGTGTCATCCTGGAGTAATAAAAGATAATCACTGGAAGTAATCAGAACTCATCCTGGAGTAGTTTCTGTGATAATTCTAGAGTCCTCTCATTAAAATATTTTGGCCCATATACATACTTCAGGATGGTTTCGGATGATCTTCCCAAACTAGCCATGAATGACTCCTAGGATGGAGTCACTGGATGACTCCAGAAAGATCTTCCTTTTTGAGTTGGGAATGCCACTTTCTTTTAACTCCGTGTTCTTGACATGTCTATAGCTAACGTTGTTTTGTCCTGCGATTAGAACGAATACCAACATTACTTTGCTGTTTTAGGATTGCATTCTTTTATTACAAACGCTACCATTCTTGCATTGCATGGGATTCTGGAGTAACAATTCCTATGCTTCGATGGGAGCCCATAGGATCAGCCTACCACCTGTGTGTGGGATTTCCTAAAAAGAAACTTTGTACTCCCTTAGATTCCATTAGGTAACATTGCTGTGTTCTCTAGAATTTGAGTAACATTTGCGTTTACCGTGCACATTCCATATGGGAGCATTCATGTTTTCTCTTGGATTCAATAGGTGATAGTTCTTGGGTTCCCTAGGATATCCATGTTTCTGTGGTCACACCTTAAGTCAACAAGACATCATGTTCTCAACAAGCCAATCAGCGAACTCAATCACTTCACTGACAAACAGATAAAATGCTAACAAATCATATACAGACAAACATACCTAGCAAGCAGCTCAACCACACCCAACAAATAAAGCAACTGTCGTCCATCGACAAAAATCATATATATGCCCTACAAGCCAAATCAACTTGGCTCACCAACAAACCCATCAGTCCTCTTAGCCATATCCCACTCGGGCAGAAACACCCTTTGAATGGTGCGTCTCTTCTAATATTTTGCCACGCCCTTTTCCCTGTCTGTTGTCAACCTTGACCTCCTCTCTTTAAATCATTACTAGCTTCCTTGCCTGTGCTATTGATGATGCCCTGGGATCTATAACTCCTAAACCATTATGGGTAACATTCCCATAATCTCATTCCCAACCCAGCCATCTTGGCATGATTTTTGTCTCTCTACTCCGCCTCCCCTGTTTTGTGACTTCTATCACACACTCTGCTCCCCTGCCCCATGCCACCACGTACCTGTTTTTCTGATTCCATTCCAAGATTGTTTACAGCAACGTTGCATCCGTGATGATAAATATTAGTTCCCATCACAGGAAACTACCTGGCTGTAAAGACGGGAGGGGGTTATCTGTACTCCTGCCCTCTATACGGCAGAGTAGAAGTACAATGCATCCCAGCCAAGATTCTCTATATGGTAGAATGGACGAGCAACCAAGGTTTAAGCACTCAGGAGGTGATGCAGGCTGGTTCTTAGGTACAGTGTAGTCCCAAAGCCCCCACAAAGGAATGTCCACACACTGTTATGTGCCAACACAGTTCTTTATATAAAAATAAGGGATATACATCAATTAATAACACACTTTGTGCTCTGGCAATTCTAATATTGCAAATATATACAATGTCTTTGTGGTACCACACTTAACTATTGATTCCTTTAGAATGTATCAACTGCTGACAGTTATAAAGCATACACATCATGCAGCAATGTGTAACAGCATAGATCATAGGAAGGATGGCAAGTTAGGTTAAACAATGGCAGAATGCTTTCTTTAGCTACTAAGACGCAATTCTGAGTGAGGGTTCTCCCCACCTGGGTAACCTGTAATAAAGCGTATTAACAAGCTCAGTCCATTAATGTTTAAATAGTCGTGTTTCCTGGTTAAATTGGATAAACACCCCAATGTACTTAAGATAGAAGAGTTTCTTCAATGGTTCGTCGACTGTGGCCTCGAGAGTGACCTCCCTTTAAAGCAGGAGCCACAGGGCGTAGAGATTCCTCAAAGAAAAGTGAACACTTGTGTCAGGACAGCAGCTCTGACCTTTGCGGTGCTCGTGGAAGTCCTGTGAAGATGAGGGGTGCAGTCCACCTCTGTGGTGAGTTTGATGCTGCAAAGAAGACTCAGTGGTGGATGTAGGCCCAGCAGTGGGCGTTTGGTGTTGGAAGATGCTTTGGCGGTCCTTTGGCCTGTCAGTGCCGCAGCACGTACCTTGGGATAGCTTCGTTGATCGGGACTCGACCACGGGCTGGACTTCAGATCTTCACATAGTCAGTGTCTTTGTTGGCTTCTGGTGGCGGGAAACCCATCGGCAGACATTCCTCGGTAGCCGACGACCTCGACTTTCTGGCAGGACCAATCGGTTGACAGTGATGGCAAGGGAGCCCTTTGTTCAATATTCTTAGGCAGAGGTGGAGAGTTGTGGTTCAGGTCGTCGAGCAGCATGGTGTTAAGCTGTCCCTGCTTCTGGACGACTCGACTGGCTTCTAGCGGTTAGAAATCTTCCGAACCCCAGTCGACGGCAATGGACTTCGATGGCCTTGATGTACTTCAAGATTCTTGGTGGATCCCTTCTCCGTTCGACACCCTTTCGGGACTGGCTTCCAGGGTAGCTCGAGGAAGATCAGCTTTTGCAGGATGTTCATTCGTAGCTCGGCAGAGGTCTCTTAGCCAGGTCCTCTCGGATCAGTCCTCGACAGACTCAACAGCTTTAAGATTTGTCTAAGGAAAGCAGTAGTAATTCTTCTTCTTCGAGCTGGGCTTTAAGGAAAAGCAGCGTCAAGTTTCAACTTCAGCTTCTGAACAAATTGGGAAGTGAGAGCTCCCTGGATAAACACATCTGTCCCTCATACACTCTGCCTGAGCCAGGCTCAGTCAGCCAATCGCACAGGAGGACATTCATGCAGGCAGGTAGCCAGCCAATCAGGCTCACAGGCATTCAGGCTATTCACATCCACCCGAGACACCCATAAAAAGGAATGTGGATTGGGGCAAGCACCCAGCCTTTCAGCACACCACACTGCATTCATGTCAGTTTCAGGCAGGGCTGTCCCATTCATTGTGTCACACACACTGAAACCAGACACCCATGCTTATTGGTCACACACTCTATTCACCTAGGTCCGACCCCAGGGGTGTACCCACAACACACAGTCACTGGCGAGGCTCCAGCCAGTCTGGCCTGGACTTTCCCACAATACCATATATGGTTCTTCCACCCAACAGCAAGTCTGGGGAAGGGACAGAGTCGGGCTTCCCAGGACTTTGGGAAAACAAGGTAACAGGCAGTAGAAACTAAGAAGCCACAGGGGCCATTTTGCCTTCTATCGGGAATCCACCGATTCCTATGGCAGGGCCTGGGTATCCCAAAATTGAGGATACTCAGAGCACCTGTTAAATTCAGCATGGAGCTGCCACCAGTCCATACCCTGCTCTGTGGGCCACACACAGGTGCCCAAACACATATACCAGGGGTACAGGGTTGTATCCCCAACCATGGGTGCCATAAGGGTATCTCAAGGGTCTCTGTTCACCACAACCAAAATAGAGGAAAAGCTGCACTGCCAGGAGTCCCAAGTGGACTCTTGTGCAGAAAACAACACAGAACACACATGATAAGGGAGTACAGGGCAAGGACATGGAGGCCCTGTCCCTCCAATGCATTTCCAGCATCACACCGGCTGGCAACATCACGTGATAGCAATAGAGCTCCGAGGAGTAGGCTAGAGCGCCTGGTACATGATACACACATCCGTCACCGCGCAACGCCATCTGCATTGTCACCGTGCAGCACCATCTGCATTGCCAAGCTGAAAGCCCAAACGAAGCTGAACATTTAAGTGTGAGCCATTTGGCGCCTGACGTTTTGGCACAGCTCTTTCGCCGCTGGTCTTGCGCCCTGATGGCCGCTGGGACCTATTGCTGCTGGTATATTTCGGCGCAGCATTGCCAACACATACTTCTATTAAAGCGCTAAAATGGCCCAAAGTTGCCATATAGTAAAAAAGAATTCCCCAAATAATTGGACAAGGTCTTAAATATTTGTGTTTCAATGGGTTTTGTCACTAGTTTGACATAACGGGACGGCATTGTTAAGCACACCAAAAACCGTTTTGCTTCACTTGGCTATACTTACCTAGAATCCTACAAACACACACAACGGGTGCTTAGCTCCTTACCTCCCCCTCCACTAACTGCAACACTTCCCTCTCTCCTACAGGGCCTCGCACCCAAAGGTTTTTCCAAATGGCAGAAGTCTGTATACACAAGTCACAGTTACATTATATCTGGATGACCAGCTCACTGGCACCATTATTCAAGATGACCATTATAAGGCTTGCCCACACCTAGTGGAATGGTCCACTCATTAAAGAGACATTTCAATATAATGCATCCAATAAAACATGTGCACAGGTAAGGCCATTGAAGCCCTGTGCCATTGCTGGCCTATTGGCAGGCAGTATAATCCTAGGATAGGCAGCTTAATGGCTTCTCAGTGTGCTCCTTGGGTCCATTTTGCCCCGGATCAGGTGGGGAACTGGCTGTCTCAATCTAAAAAGAGCATTGGCAGCAGAAGAATTGCCTCCATATGGTGAGCCCCTTTGGGTCATTAGGTATGGGAATACCATTTTAAATTGATGACCGCCAAAACACCTGACACACCTTCTTTGGCTCAGGAGAAAAAATTACCTGTCACCTGTCTGGGTGAGGCTTGTAGACAATGCAAGATTTTTGCATAATCAAATTCAGTGATTGATGTATCCCCATGAATGGGAGATACTGGTTATCTATCAGTTGCTTACCTTCATGGTATGGATCTGGAATTCCACAAAATAATTCGGGTTTCTGTTAGGGCGCGTGTTTGGAGGCTGTTGGGAGAAGAGACACCTGTATCATCTTAATAAATACCTTTGACAGAGCTACGGGACACATGAGATTTGGTACACATCAACTTGAGAGTTTTATCATCAGTTCTGCACCACCACACTGTTACTTTTCTGAACACTGTTGCACGTTGAGTTGTAAAATTCTGGTGAGATAACTTGGTGATAAGCGCTTCCTTCAGATAGTTGTGCAACCTGCAGTCACAGGTTCAATTCAAGGACTGGAACACAGGCGGCACACACGAAGACTGAGCCAACTCCCCCAGACAATCCCACCAACACTTTCGCCCGTCCCTTAGTTACCGCCATGTAGCACAGTGGTGTGGAATTGTCGAGATATTGGCAATCACCACTCTACCTGAGAGGTTGACATTGGCAGGTGCACTGGCCACAGGAGTATGAAGGGAGGATAAGGGGAGCTATGAGAGAGCATGTTAGAGGTGGGGGCCAGAGGAGTAAGGAACCTTGTATGCCAGTCGGACCCAGATCAGGACAGAGCCGCACCAGGGGAGACTGCGCAAGCCGAGCGCCTGAATTCAGGATAGAGACGCAAACTAACCAACCCTACTAACAATTTCCCTTTCTGCATATACCTCTAAAACTCCAAACCAAACACAACCAAAATCTACAGCACAACAAACCGCACAAACTTCATTACATTGCAACAACAAAAGAAAAACACGCATAGTCTTGCACAACATTACACGACGACTACCGGCCGCAAACACCCCAGGCCCAGCCAACGGACCCACCGGGCTGAGGCCGCCAACAGCACATCAGTGCTCTCTTGCAATTTTCCTGCCTTCTCCCACTAACTCAACCTCCCCTCCTCTTTCAGAGCGCCAGGGAACCACTCCGGTGGTGATAGTGCGCGGTACAAATGTCCTTTAACATTAACATTAACATGAGCATACTCAGCCTTTTATCTGTCTAGAGATGGGAGGGCCAAAAGTCAGGCGTGACTAAATGTTACAGCATTAGGAGATCTGGGGTGTTTTGCTTGAGGCGCAACTGAAAGTGTGACTATTATTAGTTATGCCAAATGAAAACACGCAACCCATGCAGTGTGCTCAAGTGCACGCAGATCCAAATGATGTTGCCGGTGATGTCCACCACTTTTCATCTTACACAGCCTTGCATCGAACCCCGCCTGAAGCGTGACTCGCCCAAACCTGTCCAAGTTCCAACCCCCTGGACAAGAGTCCCCCTCTAACTGAACGGGCAAGATAAGTTAACATTATTACCGAGGCTCAACTTGCTCAGTGGATGCAGCTTTGCCCCTGTACTAGCGGCACTCCCAAATACACTCGACCTTCCCTATGTGAAGTCCCCGGTGTCATTTATTAACTTTCGGGATTGTTACTGATTGTTTCTCTCTCTTTTATTAATTTTAACTCCTAGTGGTGCCTGTTTCAGAAATACTCCATAACTGGGCCGTCAGTTCTCGAGTCTTCACTTGTTTTGCAGGTGTGCCCCTTGATTATTTTATTATTATCTCGCGCCTTGAGATACTTGTGTTTAGGCGCGTCATATCATATCCCCAGCAACTATATGGGAATTAAAGTGTTAAGCTCAGTCTGGGCTACCATTGGTCACTCATAGCTTACTTTGTGAACCATCTGCCTTGCCGTTGACTGTTAACCCATTGGGCCGAGCTCGGCTAACGTGTGTTACACCTGTAAACACTCCTCGATCCCTGCCCTCCTGGATTGCTTCCACAAAATGCACCCCTCCCTGTTACTGATCGCACACCCACATGCACCGTTAGTCTATTGCACATGCTCATGAAAATAGAAATAAGGTATCATTTTTCATTTGCTCGTATTATACCACAGGTACACTTAAAACCTAATATGAATGTCCTTTATGCTCTCATTTGACGCAAGGGCTTTTTAGGTACAGCTGCTAAATGGTAGCATACCGCCCCAAATTCACAGGGATTTTCAGTGAACAACAGCAACATTTCATTTTCGCACTGACCATCTCCTCTCCCATGAACCATTTAGGCCAACTTTCCCTCCTGTTATGGGGGCCTGCTTGCGGTGCGCAGCGCAATAATGAGACACACTGATGTGTTCTTAGCAGGTCCCCGCTCTGGTGTATCGAGTGCGCCAAGCGGGCCGTATTTATTGCCTTGCACAGTGCAACATCACAGCGTGCAGTCACCTGATACTACTACACTCCTCCCATTTTTTATAACAGTAAAACTTTGCCGATAACATAGACCAAGCATATATACAAACAACAAAACTCATGGAATCATCATTGTACGTGAAACAGCGGTATAACATTTGGAATGCCTGTGTACGAAAACTACATTTAGCATTAGCTCAGTAAACTGCTGTTGTTCATGTGCCCACGTCATAATCTCTTAAGTATGCAGGTGGCCCTCTCAGCTTGTGGGTTGGTTTATGGGTAGCAGCGCTCTGTTATGGTACATGGGATATCTCCTACCTGCTCACGGGATGTCTGCTCTCCTGTCCCTTCCTGGTATTGTCCCTCTGTGTCGTCCTCATCCTCGCTCATCTCTGGATGGCGGATTGGACGGTTCGCTTCACATCCCTATTACCCTGTCTGCAGCTGCGTTGGCTAGGAAAATCTGTAGAAGTAGCTTGAGTTTCTTGTTACTTGCCCGTGGCCTTGTGCTGCCGTCACTTGTGATCCCTTTACCTGAACTACCTTGAGTGGTGTTGGCTCGTGTATGAGAGGGCTCTTCCCTGATGGGTTACGGTTTCACAATAGAACTGTGTCGCCTCTGTGAGTGATCTCGCTGTTGGTCAGTGTCTCTTTCCAGGTGCGTACTTCCTCATTGTATATGATCCCCGGAGTGCTCCCTTCCAGTTCAGGGATAAAAGTGCAGGGACACCTCTGGAAGAGGGCTTCTGCTGGAGCAACTCCGGTAGAGCAGTGTGGAGTGGTTCTGATTTCGAGCAGGAACTGGAAGAGCGCTCTTCGCTCACACAACCCTTGGCTGTGAACTGTTCGGAAGGTCTAATTGAAAGTGTGCATGAAATGCTCTGCCTCTCCGTTTGCACGAGGCCAGACTAGGGTGATCTTCCGGTGTGTGATTCCCCTTCCGGATAGGAATTCTCCCAGGCCTGAGCAGTGAAATGGCTGCCCATTGTCTGAACACCCTGATCTGTGGAACCCGTGGGTGGCAGAACAAACTTCCATCGCTGGCACTATGTCGTGCAGTGCTAGGGAGGGTATCAATTCTACCTCAGGATAGCAAGACCATTGGTCCACCATCACAAGGAAATGTGAGTCTCGCTGTGTGGATCCAAAGTCCATGTGGACACAACCCAAGGTTCCTCGCTCCTTGGTGTTAGGAAAGATTTCGTAATTGTAGGGAATTTTCCTTCCATGTGGCAACCCCTAAACTTTTTGCTATTGTTTTTAACCTTGTTCTTGACTTTGCCAGAGAAGTACAGCCTTCTGCCGCACTTCTCTGGGCTTTCGCTCCTTTCTTACGGGGAAACTGACATGCCCTTAAGACAGTCAGTACCGGGGAACGTGGTTTCCCGTAGTTTCTTTTATCGTGTCGCAGCTTTAGTGCAACATGACACAAGAGGGCACTGTAAGCTAAGTTACAGCTCTCTTGGGTCTCTAGCCTTCTACAGACCCTAGATACTCTTTTAGGATGGTATTTGATCGGTGCAAGTCATTCAGGGACTCGAATGGTGGCAGCGATCGTTTTGTTTATTTTGAGCTCCTTTTGGCGTTCTGAGCACGTTTTTGCACTGAACCCAAAATGGTGGCCTGGCTCCCAAAATGGCCAGGCCGCGAGGCTCCTTTGTCTTGTCCATTGTCCGTCTTGCTCCCTTCACCTTCCCCAGGTCCGGCGACCCGGGGCCTTCCTTATTTGGGCATGTACTTTCCCGCGAAACGTGGTTGCTTTCGCGGGCTTCTACATGTCGTTTGTGTGCCTCCAGGGTGTGGGCTGGGATGTCTGGTCCCAATACACATCCTGGGTGCCAGAGAGTCTAGGGTGGTGTGAATGCCTGGGACCACCGTGGTCCGTGATTGGTCCACGTATGGTATGTGTTTTGATGAGCGGATCTCCCATTGGCTCCCCTCCGTTTTGGCGCGAAGGGAACCGTGGATAAGAGGGGGCTGGAAACACCACTACCATGTCGATCTCCTGAGTTCTCACGAACGAAGGAATACAGGAGCCAAGTATCCTGCAACTACGAGGCTGGACCGAGGAATCGCTGGTGACCCGCTGAAGGAATCCTCCTTTGCACTGCTGTCGTCCTGTGAAACCCTTTCCTCCTTGGATCGAACCAGAAGGCCTGTACTGGTGCTTCGACCTTTGGAATAGCAGGAACAGCTATTCTCGGCGACTTCATCATCTCCTGCCAAGTAAGCCTTCGGAAGTGTCTCTGGGCCATCCAGTTGACTGACCAGCTTACCAGGGAGTCCTGCTCTGTAACTGCCGCCAGGTTGTGTTGTATTTCGAGTCCTTGTCACTCTCCCACGCTTCGTACACTTGGCGTTCCCAAGTCTGAAGGGAGGAGTGTACATTTGGCTTGAATACACACGGCCGCTCCGTTGTCCTGCTGCGGCAACAAAACTGTGCTGGTTTCGTCGATTGGGACGTCTTTTTGCTCTACACGACTACGAGGCGTTCCCTGCTCTTCTGAACCTGCCAGCTGCTGAATCTAACGTGGAGAAGCCTGGGTCTGCTTGCTTCGGGGACCGGTGAGTAGTTTAGCTAGGATCTGGTCGCCCTCCTGCAGTATCCCATTGCTTTTCCCTGCTGTGTAAAAACAGCACCCTTTTGGCCGTACTCGCGCTCTGCTTCTGCCCGCTGTGGAGGCTGCGCTTGAGTTGCGGAACCTGCTCTCCTTCTGCTGTGCACTAACCCGAACTGCCGGACTTCCTACGAAGAGCTCCCCCTTTTGCCCGTTGGCACCGGCGTGGCAGGTACTTTGAGCACAAGGCTCCACTCTTCGCAGGGCTCGGACTTCCATCTAGTTAGGTGCCTCTGAAGGCGAACTGAGTCTAAAGCGTTATCGCACTGCCTGTTTTCCTTCCCTTTCAGGTGGACTGCATATTTCGTGCTTTAAACGCTTGCGACTGTGTATTTGTATATATATTGTGTTGATATGGTATGTGTTGGTTTAATATTGTGATATTGTGATTTTCTTGCTACGGTCATTGTTTTAAAGGCCTTAAAATAAATGTGTATCTATTTTTGATATAACAACTGTTTGGAGTAGTTTGTAAGCGCTCTTGCTTTGTGTGCTCATTGCGGGCTTTCAGTCACCCTCACCCCTCTTGAGACCTAGTCTTGACCGCCGCGATCGCTACCTTGATTGGTCTGGCTTGTCCAGAGGTTACCCTGTTCCAAGTAATTAGGTTGGCCTTCTGAACTTCTGCGCCACCAGGACAGAGTTCAGAAATCCGTCTTAACAAATTGGTGTACAGCGGTGGGATACGACTGAAGGTATCCAGTGTTGCGCTCGAACTAAGGCATTTCAGGTTATTCCAAACAGTACACGTAGTGAATTGTTATAGTATAACTTTAAAAAGGCCATAGTCCTATCAAACAGTATGGAAACAAGTACGTTGTTAACTTTAAATGCTTCCAAATCAGAAACGCTGAAAAAGATGTGTGCGGAGAGAGGTGTTTCCTCTCAAGGCACGAAATTGGAAATGATCCAAAGAATCGTGGCGTGGCAAGAAGCGCAGCTTGACGCTATTACTTCTGAGGACAGTGCGGAAGGTGGTGGGGCTGCTCTCACTGGTAGAACCGACGGTTCTGCCGCCGCACTGTTCCACTGCGACCACGAGGACAGGGAGGACGAGCTGTCTAATGTTTCCTCTGCCAGTGCTGATGGGGAGGCTATGCTTGAATTCAAGAAGCAAGAGCTGCGGTTTAGGCAGCAGGAGCTTGAATTCAGCATAGCCAAACTAAAAATCGAACAGGCAGAAAAACAAAAAGACAGGGATCACCAGTTGGAACTGGCCAAGCTTCAGGTTGCAAATGGATCCAAGGGTCCTGGACATGGGTCTGGGGCTTCCTCTCATCCACGGTTTCCAAAAGATCTGCTCAGTGTGTATGAAGAGAGGAATGACATTATGGACTGGCTGAATGCGTTTGAGTATGCATGCGAGGTCCAGGAAGTTGACAATGCTGATAAGATTGCGTGGTTGCTCAGTAGACTGCCCCATTCTGGCTGTAGTGCCATTATGGAAATGTCGAAGGCTGAGCGGGCTGATTTCGCAATGTTAAAGCAGACTCTCATTTTAAAGTTTGGGAAGACTCCGGCCCAATATTTAAAGCGTTTTCGAGAGTATAAGAAAAAGGAAGGTGGTACTTGGGTATCTTATGTCGCTGAATCTTTGAAAAACTTAACTGGCTGGGTCGAAGGCTATAAGGTTTCTACCTTCGACGGCATGATAAATCTTGTCATGCTGGAACACATTTTTGCTTCTTCTTCCCCGGAGCTTAAGCAGCATTTGGCCGATTCGAAGGAGATAGATCCTAAGAAGCTGGCCATTGCAGCAGACTTATGGGTGTCACATCGAGTGTCCCATAAGGACAAAACTCATCCTGGTAAGCAGGAGGAGGGGAAAAAGTCCAAAGATATGGAGGGTGGGGAATCTGCTAAATCTTCTTCCCAAAAGGGCCACAAAAAGAAAAACAAGGGTAAGACACAAGAGAACTCACAGGGTAGTGGAGGTGCGCCTCCGAAACAGAACTCTGGTTACAATAAGCCTCCCTACGTAAACAGACCCACTGGGGCTTGTTTTTCTTGTGGAGCAACTGACCATGTGAAGGGGGATCCCCGTTGTAAGGTTAGACCTTTGGGGGTCCACTCCGCTAATCTGGCCTTCTCCTCCTACGAGGAAGAAGAGATTACAGGAGCATCCTTCTCCTCAGACTCATTTCCCAGCGGAATAGAGGCTGAGGTAGTTTTAGTGTCCCTGGGTTCCTGGGAGCCTAAAGTCGCAGAGGCTTATGCTAGGATTCCGGATAATACCAAGCACTACTTTAAAGACAGTGTGCTGATCAATGGAGTGGATACTCCAGCTCTTAGGGATAGTGGGTGCAGCCGCACTGTAGTGGATTCTACCTTGGTAGACTCAGAGGAAGTTGCCAGAGCTACTCTGATGCCCACTAAGTTGGCTGACGGCCCCCTCCGTATGTTTCCAGTAATACCTGTAAATCTTACTTTAAATGGTACAGCAGTCAGGATTCCAGTGAGCATTCAGAGAAACGTCCCGGGAAAGGTCTTGTTGGGTAATGATCTCAGAGCTTTAGGGCTCGTAGGAGACACTGCCGAAAGACCCTACACACGGTCTCAAGCACGGGCAGCATTGGCCAAGTCCAATACGCCGCCCCAGCCAAAGGGGAAACCCAAGGCGAAAGGAGTCTACAAGTCAAAACGAGGGAAAGAGAATATTCCCCCGAGCTCGCCTACCACTGCGGTGGAGGAAGTTGGTCAATCGCCCGGGCCTGACGAGGAGGTGGCGATGCCTGAAGTATTCGACCCCAACGATCATCCTGAACTAAAAGACTTGTTAGTTGAAGGAGGTCCTGATAGGGACGAATTCAGTAAAGGCCAACTTGAGTGCCCATCTCTGGAAGGCCTAAGGAGACAGGCCTGCTCCCAGCTTGAGGGTGAACCTCCTGGGAAGCATAGGATTTATTGGGAAGGTGGACTCCTGTATAGTGAGCCCACAGAGTCTACAGAAGGAGACCATAGGAGGTTGGTGGTTCCCCTTGCTGTTAGGCCCTTCCTCCTGCAGTTGGCGCATGAAGTTCCCCTTGCTGGTCACCTCGGTATGAGGAAGACCAAGCAAAGGTTATCCATGCACTTCTACTGGCCCAAGATGGGGGAGCAAGTAGAAAGTCACTGCAGGAGTTGTGCCGCCTGCCAGTTGTCTGGTAAGGTTGGCGCGACAATCCAAGCTCCGTTGGTACCGCTCCCAGTTGTGGGGGTACCATTTGAAAGGGTAGGGATCGACATGGTTGGTCCCCTTGACCCGCAAACATCCTCAGGCAATAGGTTTATCCTGGTGTTGGTCGACCATGCAACCAGGTATCCTGAGGCCGTCCCATTTACAATTGTAACTGCCAAGCCAGTTGCAGAAGCTTTACTCGGCATGTTTACTAGGGTTGGCTTCCCTAAAGAAGTTGTGTCGGATCATGGCAGCAACTTTATGTCGAAGTATAGGCAGGCTATGTGGAAAGAATGTGGGGACACCTACAGGTTCTCTTCTGCATACCGCCCCCAGACCAATGGTCTGGGGGGGCGTTTCAGCAGGACGTTAAAGAGCATGATTGGGGCTCTGGAGGAGCCTCAGAGAAGGAAATGGGATCTTCTTGTTTCATGCTTACGGTTTGCCTACCGAGAGGTACCACAGGAGGGTGTTGGCTTCAGCCCCTTTGAACTTCTGTTCGGTCATCCCGTACGGGGACCCTTAGCCATCGTCAAAGAGGGATGGGAGATGCGCACTCCCCCTGTTACTACCAATGTAGTTGATTATGTGCTAGGGCTCAGAAAACGGATGGTACTTCTGATGGGCTTGGCTAGTGATAAATTGAAGGCAGGGCAAGCGCTGGTGAAACATTGGTACGACCAGAAAGCTTCCCTCATCAACTTTACACTTGGTCAGCAAGTCCTGATCATGAATCTCATAAGGCCTCGAGCTTTACAGGACAAATGGTCAGGCCCTTACCCAGTGGTGGAGCCCCTGGGTGAGGTTAACTATTCAGTGGACCTTGGAAGGCCTGGACAGGCTCCCAAAGTGTTTCACATGAATAGGCTGAAGGCTTTCGGCCCAAGCGTCGAAATCGCAGCACTGCTACTGGCTTCAGATGTTGAGGAAGAGGAGTCTGAACCTCTCCCCGACCTGTTCCCAAGCAGTCCTTCAGTTAGCTCTTTTGAGGGTGTCCGAGTGGCCCCTCACCAAAATGGACAAGGCTCAGTGGTTTACCTTGGACATGAAGTAGGTGGAGGGAGGAGACAGCCTCTATCCAGTAAGGTACCAGCGGTACAAGACTGGCCTACCCCCACTACGCAAACCCAAGTGAGAGCCTTCTTAGGACTCACGGGTTATTATCGCAATTTTGTGGCAGACTATGGCACCATAGCTGCTCCTCTGACTGCCCTCACAACTCCGAAGAAACCCAAGAAGGTAACTTGGACCGACGAGTGTGAGAAGGCCTTCAATGGCTTAAAAGACTCCTTGTGCCAGGCCCCTGTGCTCAGGGCCCCTGATTATCAAAGACCTTTTATCGTGCAGACGGACGCCTCTGACACTGGGATAGGAGCTGTACTATCACAAGTAGATGAGAAGGGTAAGGAACACCCTATCGGTTTTATTAGTCGCCAGCTTAAGGACAGAGAGCTCAGATGGTCCACGGTAGAGAAAGAATGTTTCTCTGTTGTGTGGGCCCTAAGGAAGCTGAGGCCCTACCTCTATGGGACCCACTTCACTGTGCAGACTGACCATAAGCCGTTAAAGTGGCTAATGAACATGAAGGGGGAGAATCCAAAGTTGCTTAGGTGGTCCATAAGTCTACAAGGCTTCGACTTCACTATTGAGCATAGGCCAGGTGTCCAACATAGCAATGCTGATGGGTTGTCCAGAATGTTTAACCGACCTGAACAAGAGACTCATCCAGGGGTGGATTAGTTCCCCCTGTCCATAGTCTGGGAGGGGCGAGTGTTAGGAAAGATTTCGTAATTGTAGGGAATTTTCCTTCCATGTGGCAACCCCTAAACTTTTTGCTATTGTTTTTAACCTTGTTCTTGACTTTGCCAGAGAAGTACAGCCTTCTGCCGCACTTCTCTGGGCTTTCGCTCCTTTCTTACGGGGAAACTGACATGCCCTTAAGACAGTCAGTACCGGGGAACGTGGTTTCCCGTAGTTTCTTTTATCGTGTCGCAGCTTTAGTGCAACATGACACAAGAGGGCACTGTAAGCTAAGTTACAGCTCTCTTGGGTCTCTAGCCTTCTACAGACCCTAGATACTCTTTTAGGATGGTATTTGATCGGTGCAAGTCATTCAGGGACTCGAATGGTGGCAGCGATCGTTTTGTTTATTTTGAGCTCCTTTTGGCGTTCTGAGCACGTTTTTGCACTGAACCCAAAATGGTGGCCTGGCTCCCAAAATGGCCAGGCCGCGAGGCTCCTTTGTCTTGTCCATTGTCCGTCTTGCTCCCTTCACCTTCCCCAGGTCCGGCGACCCGGGGCCTTCCTTATTTGGCATGTACTTTCCCGCGAAACGTGGTTGCTTTCGCGGGCTTCTACATGTCGTTTGTGTGCCTCCAGGGTGTGGGCTGGGATGTCTGGTCCCAATACACATCCTGGGTGCCAGAGAGTCTAGGGTGGTGTGAATGCCTGGGACCACCGTGGTCCGTGATTGGTCCACGTATGGTATGTGTTTTGATGAGCGGATCTCCCATTGGCTCCCCTCCGTTTTGGCGCGAAGGGAACCGTGGATAAGAGGGGGCTGGAAACACCACTACCATGTCGATCTCCTGAGTTCTCACGAACGAAGGAATACAGGAGCCAAGTATCCTGCAACTACGAGGCTGGACCGAGGAATCGCTGGTGACCCGCTGAAGGAATCCTCCTTTGCACTGCTGTCGTCCTGTGAAACCCTTTCCTCCTTGGATCGAACCAGAAGGCCTGTACTGGTGCTTCGACCTTTGGAATAGCAGGAACAGCTATTCTCGGCGACTTCATCATCTCCTGCCAAGTAAGCCTTCGGAAGTGTCTCTGGGCCATCCAGTTGACTGACCAGCTTACCAGGGAGTCCTGCTCTGTAACTGCCGCCAGGTTGTGTTGTATTTCGAGTCCTTGTCACTCTCCCACGCTTCGTACACTTGGCGTTCCCAAGTCTGAAGGGAGGAGTGTACATTTGGCTTGAATACACACGGCCGCTCCGTTGTCCTGCTGCGGCAACAAAACTGTGCTGGTTTCGTCGATTGGGACGTCTTTTTGCTCTACACGACTACGAGGCGTTCCCTGCTCTTCTGAACCTGCCAGCTGCTGAATCTAACGTGGAGAAGCCTGGGTCTGCTTGCTTCGGGGACCGGTGAGTAGTTTAGCTAGGATCTGGTCGCCCTCCTGCAGTATCCCATTGCTTTTCCCTGCTGTGTAAAAACAGCACCCTTTTGGCCGTACTCGCGCTCTGCTTCTGCCCGCTGTGGAGGCTGCGCTTGAGTTGCGGAACCTGCTCTCCTTCTGCTGTGCACTAACCCGAACTGCCTGACTTCCTACGAAGAGCTCCCCCTTTTGCCCGTTGGCACCGGCGTGGCAGGTACTTTGAGCACAAGGCTCCACTCTTCGCAGGGCTCGGACTTCCATCTAGTTAGGTGCCTCTGAAGGCGAACTGAGTCTAAAGCGTTATCGCACTGCCTGTTTTCCTTCCCTTTCAGGTGGACTGCATATTTCGTGCTTTAAACGCTTGCGACTGTGTATTTGTATATATATTGTGTTGATATGGTATGTGTTGGTTTAATATTGTGATATTGTGATTTTCTTGCTACGGTCATTGTTTTAAAGGCCTTAAAATAAATGTGTATCTATTTTTGATATAACAACTGTTTGGAGTAGTTTGTAAGCGCTCTTGCTTTGTGTGCTCATTGCGGGCTTTCAGTCACCCTCACCCCTCTTGAGACCTAGTCTTGACCGCCGCGATCGCTACCTTGATTGGTCTGGCTTGTCCAGAGGTTACCCTGTTCCAAGTAATTAGGTTGGCCTTCTGAACTTCTGCGCCACCAGGACAGAGTTCAGAAATCCGTCTTAACACTTGGCATGCCCTGAATGACTGCTTCCTTTACTTTGGGGGCAGTCGCTTGGCACCACTTGCAGGCCCGTATGAATTTGTCCCCTTTCTGTTCCAGGGTGGGGAACCAGACCTTGAGTCTGAGGCGGCTTTTCGTTTTTGCGGGCCCTTGGTTTCAGTGATGTGCCTGGGTGATCGCCCTTTCCGTTAGTTCAGTGGGTACGACCATGTGCACGCCCCTCAGGAGGAGGGCATCGTCTGTAAGTGTCAGTTCATATCTCACCTTCCATAGTTCTAGAATTGTCCTGGCTTCCTGAGTCCTGTTCTCTAGGTTTTCCAGGGCTGACTTCCACTGGCCTGATTCCATGGCCTCTTGTAGGAGTTGGAAACGGCCATTGTTTTGCGATGCTGCTCTGTGGTCATCAACGTCCATGTACTTGGGGATTGTCCCTTCAGTGACCATCTTCACGTATTCCTCTGACTCCGTGACATCCTCTTGCGCGACCTTGATTTTGGCCTTGGGAAGCCTGGACAGGTAGTCGGCAGCATTGATTTGCCCTGGCCTGTATACCAAGTTGACACTGTACTCTTGAAGTGCGAGAGCCATGTCTCGATTTGCGGTGGTGGATTTGCAGAGCCTCCTGTCATGATGGTCAGTAAGGGCTTGTGGTTTGTAAGCACGCAGACTCGTTTCCCATAAATATACATGTGGAAATGACGACCCTCCCGCAACACCGCCAGTGCCTCTTGCTCGATTTGGGAGTACCCCAGTTCTGTTGGGGAGAGGGCCCTGCTGGAGTAAGCAACAGTGTGCAGGATGCCTTCTGGGTTGGCTTGCGTGAGAACGGCCTCTAGGCCGAACAGACTAGCATCGACCTATGATTTCTGTTTTTTTTTCCTTGGGTCAAAGAAAGCCAGGGTACAATCCCTTGACAGGGCCGCCTTGATATCGTCAAACAATTTCTGTTTTAGGGCTGTCCATCTCCACGTTGTGAACTGATTCGTATGGTTGCGCAGGGGCTCAGAGTGTTTCCAGATTTTCAACGAAACGGCCACAGTAAGTGACCATTCCAAGGAAGCTCCTTACTTCAGAAACTGATTCTGGTGCCTTAGCCTCCTTTATGTCCCTCACCTTGGCTGGGATAGCCGACAGTTCTCCTTCTTGGAAGATAAAGCCAAAGAACTCTATTCTCCTCTTAAGGAACTCACATTTCTCTTGGTGAAGTGTCAACCCCAGTGACTGTATTCTAGTCAGAACTTTCTCCAGGTGCTCGCTTTCCGACTTGGAGTTGATCAGGATTTCGTCACTCACGTTTCCGGTTCCAGGTAGTCCTGCCAGGGCCCTCGTATAGCATTCTGAAAGACTTTGGCCGCTGATGAGATGCCGAAATTTAGCCTCTTGTACCTATACATGCCAACGTGGGTCATAAAAGTGGTGATGTACTGGCTGTCTTGGTGAAGCATCAACTGGTGGTATCCTGATCTGACGTTGAGCATGGAGAAAAAGGCTGCACCTTCTTGGTCTGCTACAACGTCATCCAGTGTTGGTGTTGGGTGGGGTTCTCGTTTTATTGCCTTATTTGGTAGTCTCATGTCGACACAGATGCGGACACTAGCTGGCTGTTTTAGCTTTTGGGCGATGACTATTGGGGACACCCACTAGGGTTGGGGCTTTCCACTAGATGACATATAGATTGACAAGGTTCTGCATTTCTTTTTCTTTTTTTGTCACACAGATAGAACGATACCCGCCTACGTTTTAATGCTACCGGCTGGACAGTGTCATCTATGTGGAGGCAGACTGGCTCTCCTGCCATTCGACTAATGCCTGTAAACACGCTCTGGAATCTTTTCACCAATGCTTGCACATCTTCCAGGAATACCCTGTATGTGAACTTGATTGCCGAGGCACAGTATAGCAGGGTCTGACTGCCTACTCTTGAGCACGCTCGTATGGAAGTGGCACCATGTCTGACAGGGGCCATGAAGGCACCGTCCAGGGGTAGCGGGGTCCTGCTTTAGAAGGGGAATATGCATACGTGTGTTGCTTGGAGTGGCGGAGGGAATATGCATACGTGTGTTGCTTGGAGTGGCGGAGGGCCTGGCAGTTTATTGCATTGCTCTTCAGCCTTGACGCTGACTGATACCCCACTGTCAAGCAGTACTGGAACAGTGGTGTCTAATAAAGCCACTGAGCTCTTGTCTGCATCTTCCTTTGCCTCCCATTGTGAGCATTGCCGAGATGAAGTAGACATCCTTGTTTTTGTCTCCATTGCCTGCCCCTTGATGTTCCTGCGTATTGACGTGGTGCTTACAACTTTGCTGGCTATTCCTTCTCGTGGGGGAGGTCATACCCACACTGCAGGTGCGGAGCAAGGGTGGACACATTACGTTGCCTTCTATGTCGCCAGGTGTTCATTCCACTTTGGCTTTTGGGCGGGCATTTTTCCATCGTGCAGACCTCTTCCAGCTTCACTGACTTTACTGCCGATTCCATTTTAGAGGCCCTGATGTCAGCTAGCTTGTAAGACCTACCTAGTTCAAGAATTCTGGGCGGCGATATTGCTGGCTTGCAGAGAATTTGCCAACTCAATTTGACGGAGTGGTGCCTGATGATGATCTGTAATCTCATTTCCTCTTCTTCATTTAACCAGGCACAGGTTGCTGCTACCTGTCCAGGCTTTCATCGTTCATCGCTCTTTTGCATGGCGATGTGCATAACACATTTTTCATAGTCCGTGTTGACCATGGGAGTGAAGTTATCTGAAAGGGCTTTTACTGCTGCAGCATACGAGTCATCTGTGGGTCATAGAGTTTTAGACAGCTTGTGGACTGCTGGTCCTGCTGAGTATATCACAGTGCACTTCTTGGTCAAGTCATCCTTCTCCCCAGTAGCATTGAAGTACATTTCAAGGTGCTCATGCCACAGCTCCCATCTGGACTGGTGGGACTAGGTTGGCTGGTGCGCCATCCACATAGAACTCAGAGTGGCGCCAACGAGCCTTGTTGGTGGGATGTATTCCTGTGTGACTACGGTGCAAGTGCTCCGCTCTTCCTCCGACATCCTGCCAGGGTGTGGTGGGCTTTGGAAGAGAGGTGGTGGTTGCACTGGCTGTTGGCGGGCGCACAAGCACTCCTAGAAGAGCTGCAACCCGGTTGCTGGAAGATGTGGTGCTGGTTCCCTGGTGTCACACCCTGGTGAGGCGCACGAGCACCCTCCGACGAGAGCCGTGCCACTCCCAGTCCTTGGGAGGAAGGTCACTGGTTGGGGCCACAGGAGGATGAGCCCTCCCCTTTTCTCCCCTTCAAAGAATGATAAATTGGGGTCTGGTATCCTTCAGCTAAGGATGGGGCAAAAGCAAAATACCAGGCCGGTAGGTCCCATAAATTGAGGCAAGTGCCTCTGAGTGCAATGAAAATCGCAGCAACTGAAACGAAAGCCGAAGGCCTCTTAGCGGTGGGTGACTGGAGGAAGCGGTGTACAAAAAGGCAGGGGGGGGTCCTGCACACAATAGGAGTCTTGACACCATGAGCCTGCATTACCAGCAGGAGCGTGTCCAGGACAGCTTAATCGCCATTAGTTATGTTGACCAGATCGGGGCCTCCTTGTGGTGCGCAGCGCAATAAAGAGATGCACACACTGTTGTGTTCTTAGCAGGTCCCGTTCCGGTAAATCGAGCGCACCAAGCGGGCCATATTTATTGCTTGCAATTCGTGACGGATACTTCACCTCCCACTTGCCTCTGGTGTTGAGCAGCAGCTTTGCCCTCCCCTAAAGTAGCCAGGACAAGAGTTAAGGTTCACCTAAGTAGACCTAGCTGCGCCAAGCTTCCACCCCTCTACTATTTTTAGTTTTGGTTATTATGTGGCAAGATGGGATCTGAAAAGGGACACAAACAGTTGGGTTTGCCAGTTCTTGCTAGCAACGGGACACGATAGCTGAGGGAGGAGGGAATGCTCACCCTTTTAGTGGGAGCGTGTGCTGTTGAGCTCACCAGCAGAGTTGCATGCTGGGCTGCAACTACCCATTATTAGCCTCTTTGTTTTGCAGTGAGCCAGTAGGTTATCTCCAGATCTGTGGTTCAAAGCCAAAATCCCAGAATGCTCACATGTGGATGCTCAATATTTACCTGCAGTAAAGAAAACGAGAACAAAATAACTTTAATATGTTTTGCAGAGTGGTCTATTACATTTCTACCATTACTGCTTTTTTGACAGACACACAAAACATTTTTTGGTTGAACTGCAGATTTAATCTCTTCGTACATTGCAGAAAGCTTCACGGCTGTATCAAATGAAAGGGCTGCCCTACTGTCTGTAAGACACCTAACTACATTTCAGATCACGCTTCATTCTGGTGCTCGTAGTACCGCATTTATAAAGGGAAAATGGCACGATATCTACATTACTTCCCAACGTTCAAATAATAGGACCTCAACTGAATATGCCCCATCAACTTAGATCTTGCAGACTTTGCACAGAACAATGCACTTTTTGACTTAGTTATCGATTGCACTAGATTGACCAAGTACAGAATTCATATTTATCACACGTGAATTCGATTGAAAATGTGAATGGAGATTTTGAAGGCATGACAAGTGCAAAAATGTCTCTACTTTTAGCTTCAGTCAATTTTCTTTTTTTCATGGCATTTTACTTAAACATCACCCAATACCCTAACCCGACCCGCCTCCCCCCTTTTTGATTCCGCTGTGCCTAGTTTAGAACATAGTGTTGTAGAACATTTCGCTGTACATTTACAAGCCATTAAAATTTCACATGATTCCCAAAAAGTTTTTGCGGGCAATACCTCACATTGTAATCTTCTTGCAAACAATTCAGAACCGAATAACAGTCTTTAGAGAAGTTAGCATGTTCCCCTTGGATGGTTTACGTCACTCAATCCAAGGCCAAAAAGTTCCAGAGCTTTGCAAACCAGTCCGTGATATGGGGGTTTCTTTCGATTTACATTTGTGTGCTACCACCAACAAAGCCTCTAACTGAAGTATCACAAACGCCTTCACAAAGTGTTTGGGACTCTGCCTCATATGCTCTTCTATAACTACCAACAGACATGATCTCTGAGACCTAGGTTCTTTTAAATGAAACATTTGAATCATACATTTATTGTCCTCACCCCAGTATTGCAATAGCACAGGGCAGCTCCACCGGATATACTTCCAATCTCCCAGCATTCCGCATTCTCTAACGAAGGTCAGAGCTTGAGAGATACATTTTTCATTCACGCTCTGGTGTGTGATGCCACATTAGCTTATACCTAAACTCTCTCATTTGAAGTGACCTAGAGAGTTTAGGAATTTTACGCCACAGCTCCTCCCACACCTGATCTGGAACCACCTTCCCCAATGACACTTGCCAATGTAGTTTGTATATTGTTGGCGTTTCGGGGGTGGTATCCACCATTCATTTGCATACATTTTATATAAGGGCTTTATTGCCCGGGATGGACGTGACCTTCTTTTCTAACAGAGTCAAAGCTCTAGTTGCTGCACACTGTATCAGTGGGGCTAGTATTCAGTGTTTTGCTTGAAAATATTGAGAGACTGGTTTCTCGCAGGGTAAGCGCCTGCTTGCATTGCATAAACAATTGAGGCTCGCACCCCTGAAACATGTCCCATAACTTTACACACCCCGCTCTCTTTCATGGCCCAAAAGCTTTAGGTTCGATCCCTGGGGTAAATTGGGGGTTAAAAATAATGGGGTCATGGGGAGTGAAACAACGTCCTTTGATACTTTTTTTACAACTGTCCCACACCTCCTCCACCAAGCTCGTACTCAGAGTAGCATGCATTTGAGCTGGCCGATCTTGCTTAGGTAGCCAACACTCTTCACCCCAGCCTGGGACCTCCCACAGCTCTTTCCATCTGTAGCCATCTCTCCCCTCCCCCCGAGTATCCCACCAGTATTTGAGAACCCTGATCTGGGCCGGAATAATAGTAGTTCCTGAAGTTCAGTAGGCCCAACCCGCCCTTTTCAACAGGACTCATTAACGTACCTAATGCTACCCTTGGGGGGTGGGGGGATTGCCCCTTAATAAAAAGGCAGAAACTAGGGGGTGCTATTGCGCAATTGCCAATTTGGAGGCCATTGTGTGAGCTCTGTGAGCGAGGTGAAGACCATTGCAAATTAGAGGCATGTAGTGAGGTATGATTGCCTAGAAAATTGTCGAGCAGCTGCATTAAGAGTGGGGGCAAATCTAGCCCCAATAGGGAATTGGGAGCTGCAGAACTGGCCAGGAAACAAGCTGTGTAAAGCAGCGGGCTCAGACAACAGGGGCCAGTTGCAGTGAAGCTGCTGTGTGGCTAGAGGCTCCACCTGCTGGAGGTGGGGAGAGGAACCCAAGACCACATCAGAGGCCTGCAGTGGTGAATTTTCGGGGGTCGGATATGCCGGAGGAAGGAAAAGGAAACCTTTTGGGTTGCCTCCGTGACCACTGCTGCGGAAGACTGTGCTGTGCCCCGCCGTACGGCAGACTCCCCGGACCGTGGGGGGCGCTGCAAGGGTGGGTAGACAGCCGGATCGAGGCCCTCTACAGCCGCACAGCGCCATAATTAGGTAGCGTGGAGCTTGTAGGACTACTGTGTCGAGCAAGTAAGCCACGACCCACGCCTCACCTATCCGCAACGAGATGCAGAGGCATTCGCTGGCTCCGCGGGCGCACTGCGCTGATACCAGTGACCTAAGTAGGTGAGACCTTCCATTGCTTTCACACAGCAAGGATCGATCAGAGTTGTGTATCATCTGCTTCCCCTCACTTCCCTAGCCACTGTTCTTTCCTCTTTGCTACGGCTGCACCATGACAGGGGCTGAGTGAGATGCTGACCACATGTCATGGCAGTGAGGGCAGACTGAACAAGCAGTCTTTGTGGGCACTGCTAAATGTGTGTATGATATGAGAATTGGACACTACCTGAGGTGACCTTGGAGATCTGAAGTACGGCTGCCCTGCTCACCAGTTGTTGTTACCCCCTGTTTGGACCAATAACAATTTCAGCTTGCCTTGGCGTAATGGCTGGTAGGCTGCAAGCCAACGGTGCGGTTTAAAGGGGGCGGCACGGCCTGAGAAATTCGTCATTTACCAGCTTCCTCCCTTCTTTATCAGGGCTGTGTCTATATTCGGGGATCTGCATTGTGCGAACTGTGGGGTACATATGCCAGTGACCACAGGTTACACTTGGAAACAACTGGGGGTGCAGTGAGAATGGGGAACTATTGAAAGTCTACTATACAAATACGTTGAACATGATTGGAGACACATGGTGTAAACTTGGGTGAATTGGTGCGATGATGAGCTGCTGTCCAACTGGTGTTCCCAGGCCGGGCATATTGCATGTTCTGCAACATTTGAGGCTCAGTGCACATCAAGCTGCAAGCTGGGAGTGGAGGCTAGAGGGTGTAGCACTATGCCTAAAGGGGCTGGCCCCAAGAAAAGTAGTACAATACAAATATGCAAGACCCACCCCAAAAGCATGTGGAAACAATATGCGAAGGGACAAGTAGCCAAGGGAATAATGAAGGATCACCACCATGTAACGCTCACCTGATTCCCGCAGAGGCGCCGATCTTGACTGGGTGAATGCCGTATCTTCAAAGGTGATGTGTAACACACGGTTGGCTCTTTGGGCTGGACCTCTGTGCACTGTATGTCTGACTCGAAGAGTAAGATGTCTGCAGATAGAAAATATGGGATTAATGAACTGGGGTTATTGGGTGCCTCTCTCCTCTTCCCTTTCTCTTCTCCTGTAGAACCCCAAAGGTTAACGCCCTCACCTTAGGTAAGTGAACGCCGAGCTCTCCATCTGCCTCGGGGCAGGGTGCCGTAACCAGTTTCTTCACTGGATAAGGGTGCAGGCCTCTTGACCTCAGAGGACTGCTGTCCGTCGTTAACTGCACGAACGGTAAGTTCTGGGCGCTTCAAATGTCTTAAAAGTCTTTTGTAATGATATCTCTTGTTTTGCAGGGTTCCGGCGATGGCGGATGGCGGGCTGATGAGAGTTGAGGATCGAACCCGCGTGAGGAATAGAAGCGCCTGGAAGCACGTAAGTAAGCGCTTGTAGCCTGCTTCACGATGCGCACTAACTGTCCCTTTTATCTTCCAGGTACAAGTTCGGAGCTTTAGAGAAGCTGAAGGGTGCTGGAATACCCACTGGATTCGGCGTGGGAAGGAGTAAGGGCACGTGAGTAATAAAGTTGCCCAATGTCTTTAAACGCACCTTCTTTTGTCTTTCAGATGCGGGATGCAGCGCTGAAGGCCTCCAGAGCGTGCGAAGAGTAGGTAAGCCTTTGTCTTTCAGATGCCGGAATGCAGCGCGAGGCATTGGTGACAGCCGATGGACCAGGTAAGAGATGCGCTGCCACTGAAGACCGTAGTGCTAACCTGTTCCTTCTTTGTCTTTACAGGTGCTGCTGAAGACTGGATTCCAGGATGGTAAGCCTTTGTTCCATAAGGCCCAGGATCAGAAGCAGAAGACACAATGAGCGTTCTGCTGCAGAGAATGCAGAATAACGCAAAGCAAGATTCATCCATCGGGTGTGGTTTAAATAGCCTCCTGTAGTGCTTAGGTGTCTCCTTCCACAGCCTCGCCTAGGTAAGAAAAGAGTTCCTGCTTTCCAGAAGAGTTCCAGTGTTCTGAACCTAGGGAGTGGCTCCTGCCCCACCCAACAGGAAAAGTAGTCCCAAACAGAAGAGGATCAGGGCTCAACTGGCAGGTAAGTAAGCAGCATGGTCTGCTGCAGGTAAGTCCACCCAAGCATTATGAGCCCGGCGCTTCCAGCACTGGGACTGGGCATATTTATGAGCCTGGTGCCACTGGCGCCAGGACAGGGTCCAAAAGGTCCCAATTGGGACTGGCTGGCACTCGGAACCGGGGTTATGGGTCTGCTTCCAAGGGAGTCGGGCAAGTCCTGATCTTTTGGAAGCAGAGATCATGACAGCACCCCCCCTCAAGGCCCCTCCCAAACCGGGCTTCTCCGGGGGTTTGGGCTTGTTAGGAAATGTTCGATGAAATCTTTTGATTAGACGAGGGGCGTGGACATATTCTGCAGGTTCCCAGGATCTTTCTTGGGGACCGTAGCCTTTCCAGTCAATCAGATAAAATAGTTTAGATTTGGAGATCTTGGAATCCAGGATGCTTTTGACTTCAAACTCGAGTTCTCCATCAACTAGAATAGGTTTTGGAGATTTAGTTAGTCGGGTTTGAGGTTGCACAGGTTTTAATAGAGAGACGTGGAAGACCGGATGTATCTTCATGTGAGGGGGCAAGTCCAACTTGACCGCTACTGGATTGACTATGGTAGTGATGGAATAGGGACCAAGGTATCTTGGGTTGAATGTGCGTGGTCCTTTTAGAGGTAGATATTTGGTGGATAACCAGACTTGATCTCCTACTTGATATTGGGGGGCTTCCTTCCGATGTTGGTCTGCTCCTTTCTTGTATTGTTCTTTAGCCCTTTGAAGGTGAGAAACGGCTTCCTTAAAGGCTTGGGTGATTGCAGAATGCAGGTGGTCTACTGCTGGTGTTCCAAGATCTTGGAGTGGATCCAACTCCAAGGTTCGAAGGTGACTACCGTATAAAAGAAAAAACGGGGTCTTCCCAGTTCCCGAGTGGACAGAGTTATTGTAGGCATATTCGGCTATCCAAAGGATATCTTTCCAAGTTTTTTCAGTTTGTTGTAGCATGCAGCGCAAATACTTTTCCAGAGTTTGATTGGTCCTCTCGGTTTGTCCGTCGGTTTGAGGGTGGTGGCTGGTCGAAAGTCTCACATCAATTTGAGCCGACCGACAGCAACTTCGCCAAAAATGAGAAATAAATTGACTACCTCGATCCGAAATGAGAACTGAAGGAAAACCGTGCAGTCGGACGATGTTTTCGAGGAATTCTCGGGCCAGATTTGTTGCTGTTGGTAAGCCTTTGAGTGGAATGAAATGCGCCATCTTGGAGAATAGGTCCACGATTACTAGGATCGTATTGTATCCGGAGCATGGAGGTAGATCGGTGATGAAGTCCATAGGAAGCGTATGCCAAGGGCGAGGTGGGATGTCAATAGGGCGTAAGAGGCCGGCTGGTTTTTCCTTTTGACTCTTGTTTTGGGCGCATACTCCACAGGACATTATAAAGTCTCTGATATCTTTTTTCCAAGACGGCCACCAGAAGTAGCGCTTGATCTTTTCCGAGGTCTTGGTCATACCGGGATGTCCTTCCATTAAAGAATCGTGAAAACAAGAGATTACCTTTTTCTGTAAATCTGTGCTGGGCAGGTATAACCGTTCTTGGAAATATAATAGGTTGTCCTTCACCGTAAAGTCCTTTCCCTGCAGATGCCAATTCTGTATGTCTGCTGGAGTTACCAGTAGCCTGGCTTTCCTTAACTTCCTCTATGGATTGTGTGGCGATTACACCTAGAATTCTTTGTTCGGGAATGATAGGTACAGGTTTAGGATTGATCAAATGTTCTTCCACTCCCATCCGAGAAAGGGCATCAGCTTTACCGTTTTTTGTACCAGGTCGATAGGTAATTATGAAGTCAAACTCGGCAAAGAATAGTGCCCAACGGAGTTGCCTAGAGGATTGAGCTTTTGCGGTTTTCAAATATTGCAGGTTTCGGCGATCTGTAATCACAGTAACGGTGTGTCGGGCCCCCAGAAGATAATGCCGCCAAGCCTTAAAGGCGGACTTGATAGCTAGAAGTTCCTTATCAGTAATAGTGTAATGGATTTCAGGAGGCGAGAATTTGCGGGACCAAAATGCCACGGGATGCAACTGATTGGTTACTGGGTCCTTTTGTGATAGAACTGCCCCCATGGCAAGGCTCGAAGCATCAGTTTCAACAATGTAGGGGAGTTCTGGGCGAGGATGTTTTAAGATCGGTGCAGAGATAAATCTAGTCTTCAAATTCTGGAAAGCTTGTTCCGCCTCAGTAGACCATTCAAAACGTTTGTTTTTCTTTAACAAGGCTGTGATGGGCTGGACTATTCGAGAGAATTCGGGGATAAACCTGCGGTAAAAGTTAGCGAAGCCTAATATGCTTTGAACACCTTTTACGGAGGATGGCGATGGCCATTTGAGAATTGCATCGACCTTCTTTGAATCCATACGCACTCCGCTAGGTGATAATATGAATCCCAAGAATTCAACTTCAGTCACGTTGAAAACACATTTTTCCAACTTAGCGAAAAGTTTGTGTTGACGCAATCTCTCGAGGACCATTTTCACGTGTTTCCGATGTTCAGGTTCCGATGAAGAATAAACGAGGATGTCATCAATGTAAACAACAACACACACATCTATGAGCTCTCTGAGGACATCGTTCATAAAATATTGAAAGGCGGCCGGGGCATTGCAAAGTCCGAAGGGCATGACCTGATATTCAAATAGCCCATACTTGGTGTGGAAGGCCGTCTTCCATTCATCGCCCTCTTTTACTCGTACCAAGTGGTAGGCTCCTCTAAGATCCAGCTTTGTATATATGCATGCTTTTCTGACTTGGTCCAGGAGTTCAGGGATCAAAGGTAACGGATATCTATTCTTAACGGTGATCTGGTTCAGGGCGCGATAATCTATACAAGTTCTAAGGTCCCCTTCTTTTTTTGGAACGAAGAACAAAGCTGAGGAAGCAGGGGACTTGGAAGGACGAATAAACCCATTCGCTAGGTATTGATCCAGGTATTGTCGGAGGTGAAGATTCTCAGGCTCGGTGAGGGCATAAATTCTACTACAAGGAGGAGTAGATCCAGGTATCAGGTCTATCTGGCAGTCATAAGACCTATGAGGAGGTAGAGAGTTAGCCTGATCCTTCCGGAAAACATCTTGGAATTCTAGGTATTCAGGAGGTAACTGGGGAGCCTCCGAGGAAATTGCTGCCAGTGCAACACCAGGTCGAGGGTGACAAGTAGAGACACATTCTGGAAACTGAACCGTTCTTGCTCGCCAATCGATCTGAGGATTGTGCTTCTCTAACCAAGGAATTCCTAGAATAATCTGGAACTGAGGGGCCTTGATCACATCGAACACGATCTTCTCATGGTGTCCATCTTGACTTACTAGCGTCACTTCTTGGGTGGTATGCGTTACTGGTCCGGAGGCTATCTCCGTACCATCCACCGTAGTAATGACGTCCTTTACAGCCTTTGGACAAAGAGTCAGATTCATCCTCAAAACCATTTCATGATCCACATAATTGCCGATGGCACCGCTGTCGACGTAAGCTTCAATCGCATGTAATCGATCCGGATGCTCAGGGCTAATGAGGACCATAGGTATCACGAAATGCGAGGTCACGGAACTGGTTTTAACGCTCGGCAAGAGGACCTCTATTCTTGTCGGGCGAGGTCGTTTCCCTGCTCAGAGTTTGTGACCCTGGTAACTGCAGCTCCTACTGCCTTCTTGGCTGGTTTCACCGGACAGTCTCGAAGAAAGTGCCCCGAGTTTCCGCAATAGAGGCATAATTGCAGCTGTTTTCTCCTTTCCCGCTCCTTTTGTGTTAGTGGTCCTTTCAGGCCCCCTATTTGCATGGGTTCCCCGGAGTCTACTCCTTTGGTAGGAGTTGGTGGTTTGGAAAATACTCGAGCATCAAACTTGGAACGATCGGCCTTCCTGTTCTGCAGTCTGTGGTCAATTTGAACGACTAAGTCAATATAGTCCGAACAGTCTTGCGGGGGATTCACTACTTGGGCTAACACATCTTTGAGCTCTCCACGTAGACCTCTATAAAACAGCGTAATCCTTTTGTCCTCAGGCCATCGAGTTTCCACTATCAGTCTGTTGAAAGACGCAATATAAGCCAAAAGGTCTTGATTACCCTGTCGCAATGAGAGGAGCTCATTGTCCAAGGCCTGCCCCTGTGAATGTCTTGCAAACAGTTTTTCCATACTGAGCTGAAAAGCTTGAAAATCATGGAGAACCGGATCATCTTGATTAACTAGAGGGATCGACCAGTCTGCCGCATTGCCACTAAGGTACGAAAGCACGAAAGCTACCTTAGCTTGATCAGTTGGAAAGGCTGCTGGCCGGCATAAGAAGTGCAACCGGCACTGATTAATAAATACTGCAAACCTCTTTGGGTCACCAGAAAATCGTTCGGGCGGAGCCAGAGGTACATTCCCAGGTAGGTTGATCTGCACTGGGTTCGTAGAGGATGTTGAAGGAAGATTTGCCCCTGATGCGGGTAACGGAGTTTGTCCGGCTTGTGACTGTAGCAATTGTCTAGCGAGATCGTCTGTTCGCTCCTTGGAAATAATCAGTTCCCTTCTTAGTGCATTAGTTTCCTGACGGGCTGCATGCACTTCTGCTCTTAGTTCCCCAAGTAACTGGGCTAGCTGGTCGGTATCCGAGGTTTCCATAGCGCCTGGGTGGGAGTTTTGCGGTAGGCTTTGCGTTCTGTAACGCTCACCTGATTCCCGCAGAGGCGCCGATCTTGACTGGGTGAATGCCGTATCTTCAAAGGTGATGTGTAACACACGGTTGGCTCTTTGGGCTGGACCTCTGTGCATTGTATGTCTGACTCGAAGAGTAAGATGTCTGCAGATAGAAAATATGGGATTAATGAACTGGGGTTATTGGGCGCCTCTCTCCTCTTCCCTTTCTCTTCTCCTGTAGAACCCCAAAGGTTAATGCCCTCACCTTAGGTAAGTGAACGCCGAGCTCTCCATCTGCCTCGGGGCAGGGTGCCGTAACCAGTTTCTTCACTGGATAAGGGTGCAGGCCTCTTGACCTCAGAGGACTGCTGTCCGTCGTTAACTGCACGAACGGTAAGTTCTGGGCGCTTCAAATGTCTTAAAAGTCTTTTGTAATGATATCTCTTGTTTTGCAGGGTTCCGGCGATGGAGGATGGCGGGCTGATGAGAGTTGAGGATCGAACCCGCGTGAGGAATAGAAGCGCCTGGAAGCACGTAAGTAAGCGCTTGTAGCCTGCTTCACGATGCGCACTAACTGTCCCTTTTATCTTGCAGGTACAAGTTCGGAGCTTTAGAGAAGCTGAAGGGTGCGAGAATACCCACTGGATTCGGCGTGGGAAGGAGTAAGGGCACGTGAGTAATAAAGTTGCCCAATGTCTTTAAACGCACCTTCTTTTGTCTTTCAGATGCGGGATGCAGCGCCGAAGGCCTCCGGAGCGTGCGAAGAGCTGGTAAGCTTTTGTCTTTCAGATGCCGGAATGCAGTGCGAAGACCTCCGGAGCATGCGAAGAGTAGGTAAGCCTTTGTCTTTCAGATGCCGGAATGCAGCGCGAGGCGTTGGTGACAGCCGATGGACCAGGTAAGAGATGCGCTGCCACTGAAGACCGTAGTGCTAACCTGTTCCTTCTTTGTCTTTACAGGTGCTGCTGAAGACTGGATTCCAGGATGGTAAGCCTTTGTTCCATTAGGCCCAGGATCAGAAGCAGAAGACACGATGAGCGTTCTGCTGCAGAGAATGCAGAATAACGCAAAGCAAGATTCATCCATCGGGTGTGGTTTAAATAGCCTCCTGTAGTGCTTAGGTGTCTCCTTCCACAGCCTCGCCTAGGTAAGAAAAGAGTTCCTGCTTTCCAGAAGAGTTCCAGTGTTCTGAACCTAGGGAGTGGCTCCTGCTCCACCCAACAGGAAAAGTAGTCCCAAACAGAAGAGGATCAGGGGCTCGACTGGCAGGTAAGTAAGCAGCATGGTCTGCTGCAGGTAAGTCCACCCAAGCATTATGAGCCCGGCGCTTCCAGCGCTGGGACTGGGCATCTTTATGAGCCTGGTGCCACTGGCGCCAGGACAGGGTCCAAAAGGTCCCAATTGGGACTGGCTGGCACTCGGAACCGGGGTTATGGGTCTGCTTCCAAGGGAGTCGGGCAAGTCCTGATCTTTAGGAAGCAGAGATCATGACACACCACCGCAGCCCGATGATCTCCATGGTGTTATGCAACAAGGACTTGCCTCCATCAACGATAAGCTGAATGGCATTACTGTTAATATCACTACAAACCGTGCTCGGCTGGAAAAACTATGCAGCGAATTACGGAAACGCAGATCAGCATGACGGAGAACACCATAACAGCACTGCATGGGACGGTGACGACTATGGCTAAAGACATGGGCAGCATTATGGGGAAATGTGAGGATTTGGAGGCGAGATCAAGGCGGAACAATGTCTACATTATAGGGGTACCGGAAGATGCTTTGAAAGCCCAAAGGCTGCAATAGAGGCACCGCTGAAGGAATTGCTTGGGGTTCGTGGCTGGTCACAAATGTTTGTAGTGGAACATGCACATAAAACGCTGGTGGTGAAGGCAAGGCCAGGGGGGTACTCCTGATCAATTATTGCACATCTTATGAACTATAGGGACAAGGATTTGGCTCTGTTGGGTACACAGGAGAAACAGGAATAGAGGATGGGTTCTAGCATGATCTGTATTTTCCCCGACTATACATTGGCTGTGCAACAGGAGAGACGAACATTTGTTGGTGTTAAAAAGCTACTCGGAGAACGGGAGATACCCTGCACTATGCTCTATCCCGCCCGACTGCGTCTACAATACAACAATAAGACCTACATTTTTACATTCCCCAAGGAAGCTACATCATTTGTAGAGGCCAACATTCCTTTTCTGAAGCGGCTGCCCCCAAGGGCAAAATAACACATGAAGTCAAGGCAATATATTATTGGAGCGTGGGTCTTCACTCACCATGGTAGCAGTCGCCCCCAATGCGAGTGCACATAATTGATGGGCGGGGGAAGGAATGAGCATAGTCGAAGTTCGGGGTACCATGAGGAGGGAGGCAGAGCTTGGGTGGGGGTGTTTGGTTAAAACAGTTATAAAAATACGCAGGGTAGGTGTTGCATATTATGTTCTGGACGAAAGAAGGAGCGGAGTAGGGTGGAGTGAGCGGTGCTATACAGGGAAGGAAGGCAGGGAATGATCTGGCTGAAGTAAAGCTACTGAGTTGGAATGTGCGGGGTTTAGGCATCCCTATGAAGATGCATAAAACGATGTAATATGTTAATAGACTGGGGGCCAAGCTTTTATTTTTTGCAAGAAACCCACCTGCTAGAGCACCAGACATGAAAGGTTGCCACTGGGTGGGAGAATCAATGTTACTATGGGCCTCACCACGAGTTGGGCGGTAACGCCGGCGCTAATAGCGCTGGTGCTATCTGCCCTACCGCCAAACCCACCGGCGCTATTAGCGCCGGATCACGGGTTTGGCGGATTTGGAAATCCCCATTCCCCATTGAGCCCATTTGGAAATGCCCCAGCTCAGAGCTGGGGAGAAATCCGCCGAAGCCCTGATTTGGCAGACCCTTAAATCCGGCGGTAACAGCGCTATCGCCGGATTTAAGAGTTACTGCCAAACTCGTGGTGAGGCCCTATATGTCTTACTCTACAAGAGCTCAAGGGGGGGTTATGATTTTAGTACACCGGCCGTTGCCATTCACTCATTATGCAACTGAACGAGACGATTGTGGCAGGTTTGTGCTTGTTCATGGGAAGCTGGATAGTGCGGAAGACCTATTGATAAATTTCTATGGCCCTAATGTGGACGATCCTGAGTTTTATGACACTTTATTCCAAAGATATGCTAGGTACCCAACCGCATCAGTTATTTGTTGCAGAGACTTCAATACGATATTGGACGTACGGCTTAATCGCACATCCTGTGCGCCAACGAATGCGGCACTCACTATACATACACACATTGAAGATTTGGGACTTAAGGATGTATGGCGCACACTCAACTACACGCAGCAGGCTTTGACGTTCTATTCATCGGTGCACGATATGCATTCACGCATCGACTTTTGGCTGACATCACACAAGATACTGAATTGGGTGGACGAGTGCTGCATACTTCCTAGAACTCGGTATTGCTTTCATTAAGTATTCCTGGAGGCATGAGTCAGGGGCCGCAGTGGCGCTTCAAGGCTGCATCCCTGGGAGACCCGGTCTTTCAAGCTAATATGGGGCCACACATAGACGACTATTTTGAAAATAATGAGGGGTCGGTGACCACACATGCTATCCTCTTGCAGGCTTTCAAAGTATACATGAAGGAAGTTTCAATGTCAACCGAATTTGGGGTTTTGCATGACATAAGGAGAGAATTAAAGAGATATGAAGAGGCATTGTCACAGTTACAAACAGAAAGCACCAGGGCCCCATCACCAGAGAATGGCAAAGCTATTAAGGCACATCTAGTTAAATACAGGGATTCAGCAGATTGGGAGCTGTATTATTTCAATAAACCAGCAGCAGCGCGCCGATATGGGGATCAGGAGAGGCCTGGGAAACTGTTAGTGGAGACAGTTCACAGTGAGAGGGTCAACACTAATATGCCGAGGATAATCAGGGCAGATGGTACGGTGGCCAACAGAGTGAAGGAGGTGAGCGAGGTATTTTATGATTTCTATAAGGACCTATATTCCCCCCAAAGTGTAGCTATGGATGCCGAGATAGAGGAGTACCTGGCCAAAATCCCCATCTGTCGGCAGAAGCGCATAATTCGCTGGAAGAACCGATAAATTTGAGTGAGATCAAGGAAGGGATTAGAGACCTTCCAGGTTGGAAAGCCCCGGGATCGGATGGGTTCAGGGTGGAATCTTACAAAGAATTAATGGATGTGTTGGCTCCCTGTCGGCTACTGGTGTGGACGGAGGCTCTGGACCTTGTGACCCTGCCTGAATTGATGCATGAAGCGGTTATTATCCTATTATTGAAACCAGGTAAGACTCAAGACGATTGCGGATCGTACCGCCCGATATTGCTAATAAATACAGATGCAAAAGTGTTTGCGAAAATACTGGCATCCAAGTTAAACCTGCTAATGCCCTACATGGTGCATGATGACCCGGCTGGGTTCATATTGGGGAGATCAACAGCAACCAAAATTTGCCGGATGTATAATGAGATGGGGTGGATACCACAAGATGTCGAGGGGGTTGCCGTCTCCTTAGACATGCAGAAAGCATTTGACACGGTGTACTGAACATTCCTGTTTAGGGTTTTACATATTTATGGGTTTGGGCCAAACTTTGAGAAGTGAGTGAGGATTCTATACGCAGCCATATGCTAGAGTGTGAATGGAGAGCTCTCACCAATATTAGCACTGGCTGGAGGCACAAGGCAGGGATGCCTGTTGTCACTCCAGCTGTTTGCGTTAGTGATAGAACCCCTGGTAGATCTTATGGGGGCTCAACATGTGTGTGCCGGTATTAATATCGCAAGGCAGGTGGAACTCATAACACTTTACGCGGAGGACATAATGATGTATATCAGAGACCCAGGGAAATACATGCATAAGATACTAGCTGCGGTTTGTGAATTTGGGAAATACTCTGGCCTGCGCCTGAATAGCAAAAAGTCTGAGGTCTTCCCATTAAGAGACAGCAATTCTGACCCACAGAATATTTCGGACTAAGATGGGCGCATTTACACATAAAATATCGTGGTGTCGAGGTTGCCCAGTCACCTGCCCTAGTTAAATCCCTTAACTGCGATCCCTTGGTCACTAAGATGTGCACTAAACTGGAGCAGTGGAATCGGCTCCCCATTTCTCTGATGGGACGGGTTGCGTTAATAAAAGTTATTGTTTTGCCCAAACTTTTCTACTTATTCAGCAACGTTCCATTATGGCCTGGTAGAGCCTTTTTCGTTACAATGGCCAGAGCGTGTTCCTCCGTTTGCATGGAAAGGCCAGATAAGGGTCAGTTGGAAGCGCCTCACACTACCGTATGGGCTTGGAGGGCTATAAGCTCCCCACTTTGAGCTGTATTACCTTACAGCCCAGGCATATTATGCAGTGTATTGGCTGGTGGAAGGACCACACGTATCATATATTAGTTTGGAAAAGCAGGGGAGGGCAACTGCAAATCTGTTGCATAGGCTGGCTGAGGGAACACGGTGCAGCACGAATAAGCTAGATCCAATGTCCATTAAGCTACGCAAGTGCCCCAAGTACACTGCTATATAGCTGAGTCATGCCAATTTGCAGCGCGTCTTTCCTAGGCCCAGCAAGGGATACACTACTGGCAGCGCATTGGCTTGAGCTGGGCATATTGAATTTAGAAGATTTATTCCATGAGGGGTCATTTGTGTCCTGGGACATGATTAAGGTACACGTGGGGGACACGCCACTTCAGAAACTCCAATATTGTCAGATTCGCTCAGCTGTTGCATCAACATGATCTGAATTCCCATCTGAACCGGCATCTCACCCATGTCTTAATTATATACTGACCCTAGACGCAATGAAGAAGTCTGCATCAGCTTTGTATAAACTTGCGCAGGCGTTACGGGGGACATAAGCAGTGAACTTTAGGGGGGACTGGGAGAAGGATCTAGATGTCACTTTCACAGACACACACTGACTGCAAATATATAGACTAACAAGGCAGATATCAAACTCTAGACATAGGCTATGCACTTTAAGGTCTTAAATAGAGTACCTCTCACCCCTGCTCGCCTCAAAAGAATGTATCCCACCTCGGAGGGAAAGTGTCCCAGATGTGAACTGGGCATGCAGATGTAGTGCATATGTTGTGGGGAACATTGTTGGAATATTGGAACAAGGTGTGCCATGCGCTGTAAGAGATAGTGGAACAGCCCATGACGTGGGAATCCTCGAAATGCATACTGGGATGCATGAGCAGACTGTAGCCATTGTAGCGCAAGTTGGTTAATCTTGGTCTGGTGCTAGCCAAGAGGGCTATCTTAATGAGGTGGAAAAGTAAGGTGCCCCCTGTAGTGATAAACAGTACCCGCACCTCCCTGGGATCCAGCCCTTTGTGCAAAGTAAATCACTCCTAATTACCTTCCCACACAAATAAGGTTTAAGAAGCACGATGAACTCAGTCTGGAAAAAAGCCAATCACACAGAATATGATGCTTGCATTTATTATCTACAATGACTAATGAAAACTAAGCAGCAATTTATAATAATGTGGAAATAGAGAGTGCAAGCTATATAATGCCAATTATCAATCACAGATGAATATGCAATTATTTGGTCTTACGCTCCTAATGAAATGTAGATGAAGGTACGATCTGATCACACCCAGGACCCTCGCCGCTACAGGTGCCCGGCACTCCTCAGCAGAGGAGGGGAGGACTGGCCAAGCCCCCACAGTCCTACACCAGAGCGGGGATGTGATGTTAGGAGCCTCGGCCCTGATAGCGCACAGCTGGTCGTCCAGGCACTGTCCTTGATACGCGCGTCTTTCCAACAGTCCAGGATGAGTCCCCCCTCCCTGGTCCAAGTATAGTTCTCTTATTAGGAGCTGCACGTCAATCATCATGACGTGTCTGCTCTTCGAGAAGCTTCTAGGCTCTCCCCTCCTGGCAGTAAACATGTTTTTTGCTTGGAAAGTTACAAGACTGGAAACAGCCAGCCTTGGCTCCCAGGCTTCGGGCACTGTGTTTTGCATTCTTGCCTTATCAGTGCACCTGACTCGCAGAGCGAAGACGAGCAAAGCTATGCCTGACTCCCAAGGGCTGCACAGAGCCTCTTGTGCTAGATGTTTTATGTCTTCAGAAAAGGCCTTTGCAATTAACCCCTTGCAAGCATGCAGGCTCACCCAGTTCGAGAGTCCTGGTTGATGTCAGAATTTTCCTCCACGCTTCGAATAGGCTCTAGTACACACAAGATAGCTCAGTGGGTTAGTGCAAATGCAGGTTACTGCAAGCGCCTAGCAGTTTATCACGACATTCCACCCCTTTCGAAGTGAGGCCTGAAAATGCTGACTCAGTTCCATGATCTGGAAGCATGCACAGTGTGCTGTAGGCCAATTAAGCGTTTCTCTAGCGCAGTCATTCTAGTATAAAGGAAAGACATTCTGCGCAAGAGCCCAATGAAGACGATAAGTATGAATATTAGGGAAATCAGCAACCACAGCAATGGGTGCAGTATTATATTAAGCAGTTTAGTGGAGGAGGGAGACCATCCAGTGAATATATCCCACCAGTGGTGAGTAGTAACAGATTGCAGATGGTCAGCAGTTTTGATTAATTGGTTTCTGTCTATTATTAGCTTGTACTCTGCAGAAATAGCTGAGGTAGCTAGCGTCTGGAAATCTTTCCAAGCAGTTTGAGCAAACTGTCTAATAGCTTGAAGCCGGGCAGTAATCACTCCATAGGATAGAGTCCAGTTAAGCAAATGCGTGAGCTCAGCATGCAGAGTAGTGTGAGACCACTGGGTTAACGAATATAGGGTATGAGTAACAATGTCTAGGATAGTCACAACTTGATCTACGCAAAATACTTGAGGATTCCCTAATAACCTATAATTGTTAATAAGCAAGGAATGATTAGTAACTACGCAAGCTGTATGCTGATCTATTTGAAAGATGTCAGTCCCATTTATGTGGTATTGCATCCAGGTGCACTCCCCTGCTACGGGATGCATGCAGGTGTGACTGTGGATGGTGTAGTTTTGGCTGTCTAACCATTTCCCTCGTATTTGCGGAACCCACCAGGAACCATTGATTTTCATAGGCAATACTATAAAAGGGCACCATATTTCTAGAGCATAAGCGGTCCTACTAACTTGCATTAACGCATGGCAGGTGTTGTTCATGCAATCAAAAGCAAGCGGCTTAATCCATATGTTTGCTGGTAACTGTAGCTCTGTGTGCCAGTGGGTTGAAGATAGTCGCCCCCATTCGGAGCGGAAAGCCAACACCTGCTGATTTAGCAAAGTTTGCCATAAAATACATCGTGTGTCTTTAGCAGTTTTGTTGATCTGCCCTATGGCAGAGAAAATGTCTTCATAGCTGAAATTCTGCCACTTCCAATGGTTGCCAATACTTGTAGCAGTGTTGCGCAGGGTAGGATTTATCAATGGGCCCCACTGAGCCAGAAGTTTTATAGCGCCGCTGGCATCAGAACCCATAGTGGCTAACTTGTTGCGCACAGTTTCTATGTCAAAAGCATTTAAAGCCCCCGTTCCCACTCCCGCTGCACCCGCAATCAATGAATCTAAACCCCTAGCTACGTGCAATTTGGTGATGGGCCATAGAAATTGACTCCATTTATAGCAGCTTGGTAGTACTAAGGAGACATTGCCCCGTGACAAGTCTATGTCTAAGTGTACCTCTGAAATAATGGAAGCGTGCATCACATGTCTGCAATTTAAATGTTGTCTTACTACTGGAAAATCTAGCATGCTGACTGTCTCCACTTTATGTGATTTGAAAAACACCATCCTCCAAGTGGGATGCCTACCATGTACAATATTGGTTTTTGATACAAACAGCATACTACCATCTAGTAGAGGCTGTTTCAACATACAATTGTATAAAAGGCATTTGGTTAAGTTATAGTCCAAAAAATCTTGGCGAGTACACTCATTGCAGTTCTTGGGGCAAAAGAAACATGAAACATCAAACAGATTATTTGATCCATTCACTGAAACTTTCGGACCCAAGATCTCGTAGGCGCCAGTCATATGAGTTAGTGATAAAAGGTGTCCGACAATGTGCCAATCTAGAACTCTTGCAGTTCCATGTGGATACTCATTTGTAACGCTTTTCTCACAGGTTACGGTGCGGTTGTAGTTATCACGCAGGACTGGAGCATCAGGTGTAGTGCATGCGATTCTCAGAGTCCATGTAGTGTCTTGCAATAACCCACTCTTTACAGAGAAAGCGTTGGTTTGGCAGGCCAGGAGCACCCACAGCAAGGCAAGTCCCATCCCCTTCATACTGCTCTACGTTCGCGGTGTGAGCCTAGTAGCGGGAATATAAACAGGCACATCATAATTATGCAAAAGTACAACATAAGTACTTCCAACACCTTGACTTAGCACTTCCCCAGCCTCAGGCTTTTTGTTAGGATGGTGCACCCACACCTTTTTTCCTGTGCTACCGAAGCCTCCTTCCCCCCTCAATGTAGTGTCTGGAGATTGCTTGCTTTCTACTACTAGGGGGACAACTGCTTGTTCACAAATCAATTGTGCAATTCGGTCATATTTGGTTAATGGTACTGCAGATGCACCAGCATTATGTAAAAGTACCGAAACAGTCCCTCTATAATCAGGATCAATCACAGCTCCTAATATGCCAATGCCTTGTTTTGCCAGGCTGGATCGTGCAGCAATGCGTCCATAAGTGCTAGCCGGCAATTTGATGCCAATACCCAGCGAGATGGATTTGGTTTGCCCCGCCGGTATAACATCATCTTCACAGGTAGATAGATCAAGTCCAATGCTGCCTGCAGTGGCTTGCACAGGCAGCTTAGCTTCTTTGTCGGTTTTCCACACAACAAGAGTCTTTGTAGATTCCACTTTCTCACTTGTCAGTCTCACAAAGGGTGTCTGGCGATTTCCCAGTGGACGATTGTTCAGTTCAAACAGTGCATGTGCCAGATGTTTGGACCACCCCTTGAGAGTGTGAGTCTTAGTCAGCTTCTTTATTTGTTGCTTGAGCAGCCCATTGCTACGTTCCACCAGAGCAGAGGATTCTGGGTATCGGCTGATGTGCAGTGTCCACTTTATGCCTTGCTCTAGTGCCCAGTCTTGCACATTGTGTCCAGCAAAATGGCTGCCTTGGTCTGATTGGATTTCATCTGGGATGCCATAGTGTCTGATGAGGTATTCCATGCCTTGCAAGGTAGCCCGTTGATCTGCATGGGCGGCTGGATAAGCTAATAACAGTCCAGAGTATGTGTCTACCATGGTCAACACATAATGCTTTCCATTTTCGGGCGGTAAAGGGCCAATGTAGTCAACTTGCCATCCGCTAGCAGATTTTTCACCTCTTCTCAAAGGGCCTTGAGGCTTCCTCTCCAGAGGGTAGTGCTTCACTTCACTGCACACGGAACATTGGGAGGCAGCTTGTCTGGCTTGATCCATGGTAATGGGCAATTGTCTCTTTTTTGCCCATTGATAAGTTCCTGTTTGCCCTAGATGCCCTGAGGTTTGGTGTGCCCAATCCGCCATCCCTTGCAGCACCTCAGCTTCTTGCGGTGTTGTCACTGGGCGAATCTTTGCCATTTGGTCCACTTCATTGTTGAACAGGGCAGCCAGTGAGGTGTCAGGGGGCATGTGTGCATCGACATGCCCAATGCAGATTTTGCACCTCTCACCTTTGCACCACATCTCTTCCCAGATGTCTGGCCCTCCCCAGATCGGCGTGTTCTTGATCTGCCAATCATCTCTTCTCCATGCCGGTGCCCAATGTGTCAGGCCTTGATATGTGGCCCAACTGTCTGTGTATATGTATGCAGTCTCGGTTTCCTTCACCTGTTCAATCACGGAGGCCACTGCTTGCAGTTCAGCATACTGACTTGATCCTCCCACACCTTCTCTCATTAGCAGTGTTTTTCGATGGGGCTGGAATGCGACAGCTTGCCAGTGTCTTTGCCCTTTATCATACTTTGCCGTGCCGTCCGTGAACCATGCAGACTTTTGTTCTTCTTCTGTCAATGTATCATAGGCGGGTGCGACTTTGAAGGGAGATTCTGGCAATGCCACAGGGGTGTTTGGTTCAGGCATCGCTTCCAGATCTACTGCCTCCAGCATTTGTTCTTGCAGTCTGGAAACCCCTGTGCGGCCAGCTTTCGCACGTTGCTGTAAATACCATTTCCATTTGACATGAGTGGTGTCTTGTGCTCTGCCACTTTTCCCATTTGCAGCAGTGTCACGCACCCAGCCCATGATTGGAATTTCTGTGCAAATTGTCACTGGTTGCTCGCCTATGATTCTTTCAGTTTCAACTAGAGCCCAGTACACTGCAGCAACTTGTTTCTCAAGCGGAGTGTATCTTGTCATAGGATCTGTGAGTTTCCTTGACCAGAACCCCTGTGGCACTCTTTTATGTCCTTGCTTTTGCCACAAGCTCCACACAGCCACGTCATTGTAGACAAGAATTTCCAATTCAAAAGGATCAGTTTTTGTCAGGGGCCCCAGCGTGATGTAATTTTGCAATGCGTCTTTAGCCTGTTGGAAGGAAGTCTGTTGCTCTAGGCCCCATGTAAAGTCATGTTTCTTTCTGGTGACTTTGTAAATGGGTTTCAGTATCAGGCTTAAAAGAGGTATGTGATTTCTCCAAAACCCCATTAACCCAATGAATCTTTGTGCCTCTTTTTTATCTGCTGGTGGAGCCATCTGCTGAACCATATCAATTACCGGGTCGGGAATTTTCTTAACTGACCCAGACCAGATTGCACCTAGAAATTTCACCTCTTGAGCAGGCCCCTGTACCTTTTTGGGATTTATGGCCCACCCCCGATTTTGCATGTGTGTGATCAACTTTTCAGCAGCATTTTCTACATGTTCTTTCTCAACACTGGTCAGCATGATGTCATCAATGTAATGAGCAATAAATACATTATCCAATTGCACCATCTTTAAGTCTCTGGCAATCAATCCATGACACAGAGTGGGACTATGCACATACCCCTGGGGCAATTTAGTAAAGGTAAACTGTCTGTCTCCCCAAGTGATAGCAAATTGGTCTTGTGATTCAGTGTCAATATCAATGGAGAAAAATGCATTGGCCAGGTCAAGGACCACATGCCATTCACCCACTTCTCTCGTAAGGTTTTCAATCAGGGTGATGATGTCTGGCACCGCCGCAGCTAAGGGCGGCACCTTCTTGTTCAAAATGCGGTAATCAATTGTCAGACGCCATGCCCCATCCGGGCGGCGGACAGGCCAGATCGGCGAGTTGAATGGACTGACTGCCGGCCTCATTATGCCAGCTTTCACCAATGACTCAATAGTTTCACCAATCTCTTTATGTCCTCCTGGCAACCGGTACTGTTTCACACATACTGGGTCAGCAGGAGGAGGTAAATGCAAGGGGGACCATTTGGCATGCCCAACCACAACGGGGTTAATAACTCTCACATGGATTTTTCGATTGCCAAAAACAAATTCGCCTAAATCTGTAGTCACACTTTTGCCCAACAACACATCCATGCCAAGGATGTACTCCGGTATATCTGCAACCAAAACATTTGCTGTGAAAGGCAATCCCTCGCCAATTGACATTTTTACATTAAAGGCTTTTGCAACAGTTTCTGCTCCCCCATAACCATTGACCAAAACTCTGGGACCAGACAATTTACTGGGATTGCCATTCAGAATGGTTACCTCAGCTCCTGTGTCTAATAGAGCCAAAACATGTTTTACTTTCTCATCCAAGTACAAGGTAAGTGGCACCAAAGGGCGTCTGTCTCTGGGACTAGTTCTCTTTATTAACCGTACCTCAAAGACAGAGCCAGCCCTTCAATCAAAAATGAGGTCTGGGACCTCCCACTTGTTCTTTGCCAAATCAGGGTAACCTTTTGCTCGCACTTTGGGCTTTAACACCTCCTCTTCAGAGGGTGCAGAGGGCTTAGTTTTTTCCCGTCCCTGTCTTTTAATTGTTTTCCATTTCTCCAGCAGCTCAGATGTGGGTTTACCATCTATCTCTTTCCTTGGAATTCCTGCTTTTAGCAGGTCCACCCACATTTGTTTGCGTGTGATCTCAACAGTATCAGCTTTCTCTTTAGACTTTACATTTTTACCACGCTTTTTTTCTGAATCATTGTTTGCAGCCACTAGACGCGCTGCTTTGCGTACATCCAGCCCTTCTAGTTGCCCTAACAGAAGTGCCACTTCACCAATGGCTTTGCCCTGCGCTGGACCCAGCAATGAAAGCAATGCGCCCTTCATGTGACTCGGTGCATTTCTTAACAAACGTGCGCGCATGCCAGCTGTAAACAACTCCATGTCAGGCCGTGCAAAATTTGCACTGTACAGTGCACACTGCAAACCCATCTCTCTAAACTGGTTTGTTGCTTCAGTTAGTGATTGCCAACAGCCCCAACTCTCTTCCATATCCATTGGACTCCCATACAGATTCATTATGGCAGTCTGAAGCCAATTAAACAAGGAATGAGAACCTTGCTGTCCGAGCGCACCGCGCACTATCTGTCCCAACATCACATTAGTAGTGAGTGAACCCATCTTTAACAGTTCCTCTGGGGTTAAGAAGATACTATCGGCACCCGTGTCCCAGATGCGAAGGAACCAAGTCAAAAGTGCTTCACCTAGCTTCTGTCTAAATAACTTAGCAATCTCTAAAAGCTCTGTCTGTGTATAATCACGGACAATCCTTGTATTTTGAATATTTGCACCGCCAGCTTGGCCTTTTGATTTGTTAGTGATTAACGGCCGTGCTGGATAAACACATTTCTTTGGAGCACATTCCAGCTCCTCTTCATCAGACCAATTTAATTCAGCAAGTCTAATTTCAACAGACTCATTCCAGTCATGTGCTTGCTCAGTTTCACTATCACTGACTTCACCCGACCATAAATTTGGGTCCCAGTTATCTTTCCTAATTAGCGCGCGAATCCTTATCTTTGACGGATTGCCCCGCCGCTGTCTGTGCTTGTGCGTGGCTACACGCACAGCTAAAGAGGCACACCTGTCCTCCATCTGATCAGCCCGTTTAACGGACGATTCAAGGGTCTCTCTCATAATAATTTGTTGCTCTTGGAGCAGGGATATCTCGTCTGTTAATTTACGAATCTGAGCATCTTTAAGCAATTCATTCTCATGCACCTTTCTGAGCGCCTGCAGGAATAACCAGCCTATGTTTCCTGCTGCCTTTAGCTCCTTTCTGCATTTCTCAAGCGGTAAACTCTCCAAGCACTTACTAATTACCGCCGGGGAAACATCATTTTCAAGCATGTCCCATGCCCTCGGTGCCGAGTACCGATGCAAAATATCTGCCACACCCGACCAAGCATTTGATGCCGGCCATCCTGGAATGTGACAGAGTGTACTATCTTCCCCATTGCATTCATCTTTTGCATGTTTTTCCAGAAGGGCATCGTGCTCATAAACCCTGCTCACAGCGCCAAATGTAGTGATAAACAGTACCCGCACCTCCCTGGGATCCAGCCCTTTGTGCAAAGTAAATCACTCCTAATTACCTTCCCGCACAAATAAGGTTTAAGAAGCACGATGAACTCAGTCTGGAAAAAAGCCAATCACACAGAATATGATGCTTGCATTTATTATCTACAATGACTAATGAAAACTAAGCAGCAATTTATAATAATGTGGAAATAGAGAGTGCAAGCTATATAATGCCAATTATCAATCACAGATGAATATGCAATTATTTGGTCTTACGCTCCTAATGAAATGTAGATGAAGGTACGATCTGATCACACCCAGGACCCTCGCCGCTACAGGTGCCCGGCATTCCTCAGCAGAGGAGGGGAGGACTGGCCAAGCCCCCACAGTCCTACACCAGAGCGGGGATGTGATGTTAGGATCCTCGGCCCTGATAGCGCACAGCTGGTCGTCCAGGCACTGTCCTTGATACGCGTGTCTTTCCAACAGTCCAGGATGAGTCCCCCCTCCCTGGTCCAAGTATAGTTCTCTTATTAGGAGCTGCACGTCAATCATCATGACGTGTCAGCTCTTCGAGAAGCTTCTAGGCTCTCCCCTCCTGGCAGTAAACATGTTTTTTGCTTGGAAAGTTACAAGACTGGAAACAGCCAGCCTTGGCTCCCAGGCTTCGGGCACTGTGTTTTGCATTCTTGCCTTATCAGTGCACCTGACTCGCAGAGCGAAGACGAGCAAAGCTATACCTGACTCCCAAGGGCTGCACAGAGCCTCTTGTGCTAGATGTTTTATGTCTTCAGAAAAGGCCTTTGCAATTAACCCCTTGCAAGCATGCAGGCTCACCCAGTTCGAGAGTCCTGGTTGATGTCAGCATTTTCCTCCACGCTTCGAATAGGCTCTAGTACACACAAGATAGCTCAGTGGGTTAGTGCAAATGCAGGTTACTGCAAGCGCCTAGCAGCTTATCACGACACCCCCCACATATGACAACTGGCTCAATGATATGATTTGGGAGAACGACAAAGAGGAAGTGTATGCTGGCTTGGTGTCACTGTCAAGTCGTCCAAGGGACATATGGGGTGGCTTCTCACAGTATTAATGTGGAACAGTGTTGCGGAGGAAGATGTTGTAACTGAACTGTAAAATAACATGTACACGAATGCTGAGGTTGGCAGAGTTTGTTTGTGCTACCTGTTCTGCTCTTTATCCACTAGATGAAAATGTATGACTTACAGCACTGTACCCTGTGCAAGTTAAATGAAGTTTTTTTTTTAAAAAAAGGCAGAAACTGCTTTATGCAAGTTACGAAAAAACGAGCTGGGCACCCGAATAGGTAAAACCTAAAACCGATATAAGATTTTTGGAAGCGTAACCATTTATATCGAATTGATCCTGCCCAACCAGGAGATAGTAAGAGGGCCCCATTCTAAAGGTTGAGATTGAATTGACTTCATCCATGGGGGGTAATTAGCACTATAGAGCCATTTAATTGTAGGAGTTATATACACCCCTAACAGATTTACAGTTCCTGCGCCCGTCCGAATTGTGTGCCTGACAGTAACACCTGCAACTCCGAGAGGGGGAGAGATAAGTTCAGAACATCTGATTTAATTTAGTTTATTTTTAACCCTGCCACCATCCCAAATTTCATAAACTCCTGGGTATCCTTTTGCAATGTATTTAACGGGTCAGAAGCCATTAAGAGCATGTCATCCACGTAGTCCATGATTTTGTGTAAGAACCCCCCAAAGTTGATGCCCCAAATTGCTTCTGTCTGCCTTATTTTGGCTAGAAGAGATTCCAGGCGTATAGCGTATAAAAGCTGAGACAGGCAACACCCTTGTTTGGTCCCATATTGGAGGGAGATGGGGGAAGATAACTGACCATTAATTAATATCCTTGCCAAGGGTTCCCTATAGTTGACCCTAATTTTGTCGCTTATTTTAGGCCCGAACCCCATTTTTGGCATGGTAAGAAACAGAAATGACCACTCCACCCGGTCAAATGCTTTTCAGCATCGATAGAGACAAGGACCGCTGGTATCTTATTTTTTTCTATCTTTCCTAATATGTGGCAAGTTCTGCATATATTATCTTGAGTTTGTCGGGACTTAAAGCCTGTCTGATCTGGACTAATTAGAGATGGGAGTAGGTCCTCCATCCTATTGGCTAAGATTTTGGCAAATCTGCATTCATTAGGCCAATAGGATGGTAAGATCTGCAATTTGTCACCTCCTTACCTGTTTAGGGAAACAAAACTATTTTTGTATCCTCCATGGATGGGGGGATACCACCAGAAATGGCAAATGCATTGTATAATTGGGTTAGTATTGGCGCAAGGGGATTATGAAAAGCTTTATAAAATGCCACAGGGTACCCATCCGGGCGCATCGACTTATTTAGATAGAGATCGCAGATAACCAGCAGTACCACCTCTGTAGTGATATCTGCTACTAAGCAGGCCCTATCTTCCTGTACTAGACTAGGAAGAGCAACCGTATCCAAATATTTCCGCTGCAGTTGCGGATCCGGGTATTCTTACGGGTATAGTTTTGTATAAAACACATGAAATTATGCAAGCATCTGAGAGGTCTTGGAAACCACCTCACCAGAAGGAAGGCGAATTTGCTGAATAATTCAGAAAGCCGCTCTATGCCAGAGCTGAGCATCTAATAGTCGATCCGTTTTATTGGCTTGTATGTAATAATTTTTCTTAAGAAAGAGCAGCGCCTTCTGGGTCTGGCAGGGATTAAGCCTCCCGGAGGCAGCCCTGAACTCTTTTTGTAAAGTCGGACTAGTGTCTGTTTCCATTTTACACGCTTTAAATCCTCCTCCAGTTCCTCTTCCAATGCTACCTTCTGTTTACATCTGATGACCTGTTCCACTATAAAATAGCTGTGCAAATCTCTGCTGTTGTCCCTTAGATGGGGGTGCTTGAATATATCTGGTAAAAATACTGCGGTCTCTAACCAGTTCTCAAGCCATATTGAAGTCCCCCAATAGTATTAGCTCCCCCTCCATAAATGAGTCGAGGTGCCCCAAAGTGTTTTTCAAGAAACCTTCCCGGCCGGAGTTAGGAGCATAGATTGTGGCAAAAGACAATTTACAAACTTTGAGTTCTAAGATCAGAAACTCATATCTACCCTCCTTATGTAAAAATGTATGCAATACTTTTGCCTGGGTACCAACTCTGAGGGCTATCAACATGCCCGCCACCTCACCCTCTGAATTGGCTTGAATTATCACTGGGTATTGACTTGAATGGATTTTGTGTTTATCTAGTTTCCGGTTATGGGTTTCGTGAAGCACCACCAAGTCCGGTTGGTAGCGCCTCAACAAACCCTCCAGTTTCCTGCATTTGATCGGGGTATTGATCACCCAAATATTCATTGATGCACATTTAATGGAGTGCATCTCCGTCCCAGCACGTGGGGCAGCTAAATCATCCGATATATCTAGCAACAACTTAAACACTTTTATTATACTGCGGGATACCCTACCCAGACTCCCCTTACCCCTACAACTAACTAGCCCCAACAATACCCAAAACATTTCCCACCCCCTGAGAGTCCCCTGGTGTGAGCAACAGAACCTATTGTTTCCCGGGGCAAGAGCCACCGGCTGTGAATCACCTGCTGGACCAGGGCCATGTGCGGTATATACTACCATCTCCATCCACTACCTGAGCGGACGGATTCCAGGATGTCGCGCTCCGTCTCTACATACATGACAACCTTTTCAGTGTCTCATTGATCCCAGACCGTTGAAAAAGTTATATGTCAGCTTACTTTGCCGATTGAGAAACTGGACCCCTAAGTCGAGCCCTCCAGTCCTCATTTTGTGCGGCTTTGAAATTCCTTCTCTTTCGAACCGCCAATGTCCATTCCCCGGGTTAAGGCCGCTTGAGGTGAGAGTCTGTCAAGGGGGCCACTCCTTCCGTTGTTCATGCGTTTCCTCGTCTTCAATTTGCAGCAGTACCATGCTTTCGTCGCAGGAAGTGATGCTATGCTGTTTCACTTTCAATGAAAAAAGCAGACCAAAAGGAAAGATCCATCTATACTTAATCCTACGTGTTTGAAGATTCTTTACAAGAGCCTGCATGTTTCAACGCTTTTGAAGAGTCACCGGGGAAATATCTTGGTACAGATGTATTTCTGCACCATTGTAAGTTATCGGGTTCACCGTGCGTGCCTCTTGCATAATCTGCTCCTTCTGTGGATAATGTGCACAGGCTGCAAGAACGCCTCGTGGCGTGCTCCTGATTCTGACCTTTTCGGGCCCGTCCTGTGAACCCTATCAAGTGGTATGTGCACGTCCTTCTCAGACCCTATAAGATCTTTAAAGATCTGCGTGATGGCCTCTTTTAGTTCAATGTCCAACACTGATTCGGGAAGATTTTTCACCGGTGCGAGCAAGAGATCTTGTTGAATTTCGATGTTGCGTGTGATTCTCGCCAGTTCCTCCAAGGCAATATCACACTCTTTGCCTTCTTCCAGTAGCTCCTGAGGCGATATCTTTACCAAAGTCTGCCAATGAATGTCTTCTCTCAGAGGTAAATAGGGTAAATTGTGACTGAAAGGAGGCAGCACATTTTTCTTGGGAATTCTAAGTCTTCCTTGGAGGCCGCCATTTCCAAGTCCAGGGTGGGAAGGTTTTGAGGTAGAGGTTGTTCCACAGTGCCTGTGAATACTGGTGTACCTGTGCACCTCACCAGGAACTTCTCCAGTGTGTTGGGCTGACCTGACTGCGGAAGAGTGTGTCCTGCCGAGGCCAACTTCTTCCTGCCTCTTGGCATGTGTTTGCGGAGTCGAGAGTAGAAGTGAGCGACCGGTCCTGCAGTGCCCCACCTGTGCAGCCCAGTTTCCTCAGCCGATGTGGTAGGCCTTATCACACTCTGAGGTATATCTGCCATGAGATGTCTGTGATAACCCTGCGAACCCTAGGGGGTCTTGTCTCACCAAGTAGGCCCTACTGGGTGCGGGTCACTTTCTGAGCTACAATCTTGGTTAGCTGCATGGACCGCATCTGCCCGTCAGACCAATGTTGCGCCCTGGTAAGATTAGCAAAATGAAGATATACTCCAAACCCTTAGTCTCTGGTTTACCACAAAACAGGGCTGCTGGAAACCCAGATCTGCATAACTTCCGAATACCAAGCTCCACTCCTGTCTTCTTTCCTTAGAAGCTGCAATATGCATACATTCCAACCTTCCCGATTTAGGCGGGAGACTCACGATTTTCGAGTGAAAAATACTGCTATTTTTCACGTTCTCCTGCCTAAAATAATTATTTCCCCAATGCATTCCTATGGCGAAATTGTTGTCTCCCGATTTCGTTGTAGAAATCTCCCTCTCAGCTGCTTCGGAATGTTGGCATGTATGAATATGTGTGCATCCCTCAGTGAAACAGCCTGACTACCACCCAGGGCACGTGTCTATTGCCCTCTGCAGAATACACTCCTCTGTGGGACACTGCCGCCAAATACGTTATTCCTGCACTGTCAGGTTGTCTGTGCTGTGGGTTCAGTTTTCCCTCACTTGATGCAAGTGGCTGTAGGGGGATGATCTCCAGTCTTTTCTATGTGTGCAACAATCTCAGGGGCCCATCTTCGGCCCCTGCGGTGTTGGCTGCAGTGGGAGAGGGGAGGGCTGGTAGCTTTCATACAAGCCGGAGGGCGCCTCCTCTGCTGGCGTGTTGCAGCTTCCACTGCAGTCCGCCTCGCCCGGAAGCGGCGAGATCGCCGGCCGCAAAATCTGCATTTGGATGGATGTTATGTCCCTAGATGGGGATGCGTATCCCACGCCCTCCGCTGCAACTCTGATAGAGGTGCTATAGATTATAGCTGGATCTATGAGATTTAAGGAAAAGTCGACGCGGAGCCCACCCACACATCCTCAGCGTGCAGCGGCCATCTTGGAATCTAAAACGAGCTTTAGTCCATTTTTTAAAACAAATATTTGAAGAAATATCGACTGTAACAACTCGGGGAGAAGCTCTTTTAAGTGTAAATCTGTATTTTCCATCTGTAGTTCTGTTTCAACTTTTCAGTTTATGTTTTGATGCTGCTTTTAGAAGACAGTTTGTTATATATGTACAGAAATGATTCTGGTGAAATGGTGTATTTTGTGTTACATGTGCCGAAATTTGTTCTGTAAAATGTTCTGATGATATGCATACTATGCAAATTTGGTCGAAACTGTTGTGTAAGATATTTATTGTACAATAAAAACAATTAAATTTTTTTAAAAAAAATTATAGTAATTCAGGAGGACATCAGGTAAAAACCATGACTTACATAAGCATTTTTATTTATTGAAGCAGGAAGATGTGATTTCAACAACAAATGCCATATATAGTAACCAGTAACAGAGCACAAAAGCAGTCACTGCATATGGTGGCTTTACAATTAGATTGGTTGGACTGAGTGAATTGGACCCGGAGATGAAGGGGTTATGTGACAACATATACCAGGGACAAAGGCAGGAGAATAAAATATTCTGAAACAGAAGCACCTAGGGCCAGTAATTACACAATGACAATTCACATTTCGGTAATACAAGGTCACAGGAATTGGTTTAGGTGGTTTAATATGAGTCTTTAGTTTGGTGTTAGTTTGGCCTCATTCAGCGCTTGCAGGTGGAGTTTGAGTTTTAAGTGGCAGAGGGAAAAGGACAGCCCTCACATGCAGCTTCCCGCCGCCAACACCAATTTTACAAACCGTAAAGACGCCAAGACAGTATTTGTCCTTGCTCAGGAGCTCGACAGGAAGGGTATTTCTTAAGGTATGTTCACGTGGTGGTTGCAGGAGAGTGTGTGTTCCCAAGGCAGGTCCCTGCTGTTTGCTAAAGTGCACAATAAAGACATTGCAATTACCCAGCTCACGCTCTGGGCTCAGTGCAGGGGCACTTGGGGGTTGTGGCTCCTAGTGCGCCCTTTTCCCAGCATATGTGCGGTGGGTGTGAGGGAGGCTGGCACCTGAGACTCTCGTACCAATCTCCAGCAACTGTAACTGGAGTGATGGGCACATTTCAACGCCCATGGATACACGGTGGCACACCACCATATTAGGTGCGCAGGCCATGCTAGCATCATCTAAGACGCCATGGGAGATGATGGAGATGGAGCACAGGTGGCTGGCGGAGCTCACAGTCAACAAGGTCAGCTTGCGACGCTGAGTGGATTCAACATAGTGGGAGCACCAGGTGGACTGCATGGGTTGAAAATCTTGAACTCTACTTCGAGGTTGTTGAGGTCAGGAAGTGGGCAAAACGGCTGACCTTGCTATACTCAGCGGGTCCCACAGTTAAGAAACTGTTCAAGACGCTGCAGCATAGGGATTTATCGTATGCAGCTGCCATTGAGGTGCTGAATGGCTACTTTATGCCCATCATCCGTGACTATGAGCGGCTCAGGTTGAGGTCAGCAAGACAGCAAGACTGAGAAACCCTGGGCTCTATCCTGCACGTTGGGCGACAATGAGGACAACAAGATCAGGCAACCAATCATCTTTGCCTGCAGGTCGGCCAAATTGAGGGAGCAGGTCTTCAGAGTGCCTTGTATAACACTGGCTAAGATCCTAGAGATTGGCCGGTCCCATGAACTGGCCGAAGTAAGAGTGTCCGCCATGGACATGTCCATGCAAAGGGTGAAGCTGGAGAACGTATGTGCCGTAGGGAAATGGCAGGGAAGCAAGGCGTTCATCAAGGGGGAGAAACAGAGTGCCCAAGGAGAGTGCCATTGCTGCCTGGAAACGTTCAGAGCACTCTGCGCGCATTGTGTTTTGCCTGCCTGCTGCTATTTAAAGTGGTGGGCCCAAGGAGAGTGCCATTGCTGCCTGGAAACGTTCAGAGCACTCTGCGCGCATTGTGTTTTGCCTGCCTGCTGCTATTTAAAGTGGTGGGCCCGAGGAGAGTGCCGTTGCTGCCTGGAAACGTTCAGAGCACTCTGCGCGCATTGTGTTTTGCCTGCCTGCTGCTATTTAAAGTGGTGGGCCTGAGGAGAGTGCCGTTGCTGCCTGGAATCGTTCAGAGCACTCTGCGCGCATTGTGTTTTGCCTGCCTGCTTGTATTTAAAGTGGTGGGCCTGAGGAGAGTGCCGTTGCTGCCTGGAATCGTTCAGAGCACTCTGCGCGCATTGTGTTTTGCCTGCCTGCTGCTATTTAAAGTGGTGGGCCTGAGGAGAGTGCCGTTGCTGCCTGGAAACGTTCAGAGCACTCTGCGCGCATTGTGTTTTGCCTGCCTGCTGCTATTTAAAGTGGTGGGCCCGAGGAGAGTGCCGTTGCTGCCTGGAAACGTTCAGAGCACTCTGCGCGCATTGTGTTTTGCCTGCCTGCTGCTATTTAAAGTGGTGGGCCTGAGGAGAGTGCCGTTGCTGCCTGGAAACGTTCAGAGCACTCTGCGCGCATTGTGTTTTGCCTGCCTGCTGCTATTTAAAGTGGTGGGCCTGAGGAGAGTGCCGTTGCTGCCTGGAATCGTTCAGAGCACTCTGCGAGCATTGTGTTTTGCCTGCCTGCTGCTATTTAAAGTGGTGGGCCTGAGGGGAGTGCCGTTGCTGCCGGGAAACGTTCAGAGCACTCTGCGCGCATTGTGTTTTGCCTGCCTGCTGCTATTTAAAGTGGTGGGCCTGAGGGGAGTGCCGTTGCTGCCGGGAAACGTTCAGAGCACTCTGCGCGCATTGTGTTTTGCCTGCCTGCTGCTATTTAAAGTGGTGGGCCTGAGGGGAGTGCCGTTGCTGCCGGGAAACGTTCAGAGCACTCTGCGCGCATTGTGTTTTGCCTGCCTGCTGCTATTTAAAGTGGTGGGCCTGAGGGGAGTGCCGTTGCGGCTGGGAAACGTTCAGAGCACTCTGCGCGCATTGTGTTTTGCCTGCCTGCTGCTATTTAAAGTGGTGGGCCTGAGGGGAGTGCCGTTGCTGCTGGGAAACGTTCAGAGCACTCTACGCGCATTGTGTTTTGCCTGCCTGCTGCTATTTAAAGTGGTGGGCCTGAGGGGAGTGCCGTAGCTGCTGGGAAACGTTCAGAGCACTCTGCGCGCATTGTGTTTTGCCTGCCTGCTGCTATTTAAAGTGGTGGGCCTGAGGAGAGTGCCGTTGCTGCTGGGAAACGTTCAGAGCACTATGCGTGCATTGTGTTTTGTATGGCTACTATTGAATTCACAACCATGCACGGAGCGCAGAGAATCGGAATGTCTGAGAAGGGTGCTGTTTAAAGCCGTGAATCAGCAAGCAGCATGTTTAAAGTATTCAGCTGTCATTCTGCCGTTCTGCCCCCTGCACCCCATATTCTGTAACAGTTAAGTGCGTCTATTAGTCACCAGTCCGGAGGCAGCAGGAGCCCTGTCACTCCACATTTGTGGATTGATCAGGTGGTTCCCTTCGATTATCGTGTACCACAAACCTGGGCCTCTGGAAGTCACATGGTTAATGTGGTTATCCTAACGCATAATGCTTAATGGACAAAGTTGAAGACGGAGGTGATGAAACCTTTTTTAACTTCTGCAGGTTCAAAAGGCTTAGAAGTAGAATCACCAGCTGTTCCTTAATTCTGCTAATGCCAATTGCATTCACTGGGCCTCTTGTTGCATTTTTAAGAGGCTTTGATTCTAAGTGCAACACTCCGTGCTCTTGCTCAGTGCTGTAATTTTCAGCTCTACCTATTACAGAGTCTGCAGTGTATTACCCTTTGATCTGTTACCTAGGCAACTGACAATCAATAATTAACGCTAGCTCATTTTAATCTGCCTATAGAGTGCCTACAATTTGCCTGTGCCATTGCTGAGGCTGTTAAACTGTCTAGTACTTCACAGAGACTGCGGGGTGTGAGCCCTTTGATCTGGGGGTAGAGGCAAGTTGCTGTGGCCCCATCTAGTGCACAGCATTACGCATCTCCCATTAAGGAAACTTGCATGTATTACTATTAGATTTACGGGAGGCCGAAGCATGGCCTCTCGCTCTGGTCTTCGCAGCCAGTCTGGATTGGCGCTACAGGAGAGGAATTTGGTTCTGCCCTCAGCGGTCTATCCACGCCAGTCATAACTTTGGATTCAGCTCAACGAGAAACTGAAATTGTGACTGCTCTGATGCATAATTTAGGGTACAATAGACCAGCTTTGACTAGTTCTGAGTACATAATGTGTTTACTGGACAGTTTTCTGGATTGGCACCATCGGATCAAACTTCTACAGTCTGCCCTAAATGTTGCAGGAAAGCTTCTTTCGGTCAGCCTTCTTTGACCCGCAAGTATTCAGTGGACCCTATACTTTCACCAACCAATTGCAGGCCAGAGGATAACTGATTTATATATATTTTTTTAAATCAGGCACTAGTACAGAGATAAAGACTGTAGCTCTGATTAAAGGTACTGCTACCCTCGACCACTCCAGAATGACTGAGTTGAACAATCTGAATGGCCTGAGTATCACTGAATATACCGACTCTGTATTACAGGGGAATGGGGTTTGCAATTTAGAAAGTGTAGTGCAGCAAACCTGAGATGCATCTTGTGCTGGCACTCCAACAGAGTTATCTAATTGAACAGTGCTCAAACGCTCACTCTCTTTCTAGGTCAGTGGAAGTAGTCATCAAGGAGGAAGGTATGACTCATCATACTTGGTGGGTGGCGGAAAAGCGTATTCGTCTCCCTTCACCTACTGTGTGTCTGCACTTAACATGTTTCTCAGTTCTTTTGTCAGTCTGTACGGCAATATATGGGATGAAGTTAAGGCACTGTGAAGGCATCAGGAAGTAGACACAGAGTAAGGTTTGGGCTACAAACTTTTATTAAAATCACAACAGATTGGGTTATAGTCTATCTTGCCCTATGCTAAGGTGGGATTTCCCTACCTAACAGAAACTTATCATAGTCTGTGTCAGGAAGTCCAAAGTAAATGTCTGTCTATGTCCAAAATGTATACTTGCCCTCACTTCTATTTGTTCAAATTATGTAGAGATATCGGCATCAAAGTGTTCAAACAAATGTTCGCAGCATCTTCCAACTCTTGGTCGGGAAGGAGTTCTCCCTTCCCCAGGATTCCAAATAGTTCACTTTCAATCCTAAGGGGTTCCCTTCCCAAAGCTTTCAAGTCTCTAACCATTTTCACAACAACACACTTCCTCTGGATTCTTCCCAGCATTCAGGCTTTCAGCTCTTTCATCAATATCACAAAGTTCACCTCTTTAAGTTCACCATGTATCAACTTTTCTGGATATTCAACCATAAACTTAGAGTTGATTCAAGTGGCTTCTGTATAGTGGCGGGGGAAATTTGGTCAAGGCGCAGTTGTGGGACCACGCTGTCCACTCATTACAGGTCACTCAACCAACACACCTGATTGGTTTCTTTTCCACAGTTGCAACAACACTCCCATGGCTTTAAGTGGGGTAAGAAATCGAGGGGGGGCCCTCATTTCGGGGTGTGGCTTGTGGGAGGGGCGTGGCCTAAAAGTACGCAAATCATAGGGTATACACACAAATATATATAAATGTTATATATTTGTGTGCGTACCTTACTGTGGTTTGTGTACTTTGCAAGCCATCTTTTCTAAACATAGAGATATGTAACATATTTATACGTTTATAAAAGATGGCTTGCAAAGTACACAAACCATAGTAAGGTACGCACACAAATATATAACATTTATATATATTTGTGTGCATACCCTACGGTTTGCCTAGTTTTCAGGCCATCTTTTTTAAACATTTCAGGTTTATAAAAGATGGCTTTGAAAGTACACAATTCAAGCCATCTTTTATAAAGCTTTGACTACGGACAAAATTGTCCGTCGGCAAAGCTTTATAAAAGATGGCTTGAAATGTGTACTTTCAAAGCCATCTTTTATAAACCTCGAAATATGTCGGGGAATCCCCAGGTTCGCCGAGGGTTAAAGACGCCTCGGCGACCTGGAGAAACAAAGGGGCAGTAACTGCCTCTGGTGACCTCTCGCGCGAGGGGTCACCAAAGGCAGTTACTATGACTGACTTCTGTCAGCTCGCCTGACTTCATTGCAGGCGCATCATCCCGTCGCGGCTGCGACGGGATAATGCATCCCGCCAATGTTGCGGTAGGACGGGGGCCCCGGCAGGGCCCTGGCTCAGTCCCACTTTTTGGAGACTGCCGGGGCCCGGCCCCGGCAAGCCCCGGACCACTTTAAGCACTGACCACTGCTCCAGCTCAACATTGAAATTGGACTTATATTCTTGTTATCCTTTTTCAACACTTGTATTGCCACCATTCACTTCTTGAATTATCACAACTTTCTCACAGCTTGCCCTAGCTTTAACGTTTACTTTTGTACAGTTCCTCTTTTCCTTATGGCTTTTGCCAAAGCTTGCTTTTTCTCAAGTTTCGCAATTCACAATTCTTTACCAATGCTCACAGTCTTTAATGTCCATGATTCATTAGTCCGTTTGTATCAGGGGACGCTTTTCTCTGCTTTCCATCCATGTGGCAGTCACTCATTGTTACTTTCCTTTAGTTCGTGTTCAAAAAGGTCAGTTAGTTCATCTCAAAACCAACCTATTTGCAAATTCCCAGTCCACTCTCCTGCTGGGAATTTGCCCCTTTCTCACAGGATTCTCATTTAGTATAAATCTGAAACTGATAAAAAAGAAGAATGCCTCATTAAGAAAATCTTTGAGAAACGTAACTATTTCGAAGACTTTGAACAGCGTAGTTGATAAGAAAATTAAATCGTCCTGGTTCACGACTCCGGTGTTGGATGAAAGTTGCAATGAACTAAACATAAGCGTGGTAGTCCAATGTGATTATCTGCTCAGTCCTGCCGTGCTCTTGGGATCAGTGCCAGCTACTGACCCAATGGTTGGTGGAACCGGAACAGAGCCAATTTTGGGACCTAAACGGGGACCCTGTTCTATCTGATCCAATTAAAAATATTGCTGAGTCTAACCAAAAGACCTGTTTAACATTTGATGCAGGGCCCAAACTGATTTATTCTCTGGTCCTCGGATACAGGGAGGGGAAATTGAGAGACAGATTTCAAAGAATATAGCTGTATCATGTAATTTTCCTAGTTGGTCTATTCAATCTGTTCAGGAGTCGATCATTTTGGAAGGGCCCCCAACAGTTTTCTCTAATTTCTCAATGTAAGGAGTCCTACTTTACTTTCCCTCCCTTCAATTAGGACCATAATAAACCTTTTAGCATGCAAGGACTACTGATGCAACCAGAAAATAATACATCATATATTCAATCTAAATTTCGGCAAGAGAAAAATACCTTTCTGAAATCTGCAATGCCAAATAGATTGGTGCTGACTAGTTTACTTGGTGAAAATGTTCCAGTGTGTTTAAAAAGAACCAGCGTACTGCTGATCCTTACTGAGGTTATGAGTTTGTGTGCCCTCACTTCACCTGATCTGTACCGAGTTGAATTTCCACAATGGAGAAACACCAATACATGTATCCTCCATTTTGGGTCCATACTGGTGAAGAAGTTGGTATATTTGGAGAGATTGAAACAAATTGATTTAGGTTTCTCTATCGATCTCTTGAGGGAAGAAGATATCGAAACAGCTGGATCCGCTAGTGGGGGCAGTTTTAAAATCATCATGAACATCGATGGTGGTCTCCCCGGAGAAGTGAGAGAATGTCCAGAGGGAAATTCTGTGATTAAAAAAGATTGGGCTGGCGTTACATTGACTCTGGCGAAGAGCAGTCCCATGACCAGCTAAAAGGTGTTGCTCTCGTAACCAGTGAAGTTCATATGTCGCTAACATCTTGGAATTCCAGGGGTAGTACACGTTTATTCGCTAATGCAATTGCATTGAACTTTTTAAAAGAGTCTAATCTTATATTTTTACAAGAAACTTGGCTAACTGCCTCCTGTCATTGATGGGTTTTGCGTTTTTTCTCAGCCATCCAAGCCAAGTTGTGGTGGTAGGGACTAAGGTAGTTTACTTATTGCCATCAAATCAGTACAAGGTCCGACTGCAGAATCGATTTCCAATATCACTTATGGTGGCTCAGCTGTTTCATTGATCACCTCGGGAGTACCATTTGCCCTGCTTTCGATCAATATCTATTGGCATAATGCATTCAGCAATTTGGATGATTTTATAAGCAATATACTGTGCTCACCCACCCCTGCCCAGTGTTGGGTTCCGTTTGGGGGGCTAACCGCTGTGTTGACTGGGGTCGGTGTGCCTCTCCCAGGGTATAGGATTCCTATGTGTTCAGTGCGGCTTCCAGAGTCTTCAGCCTTCTCTAGCTTCGCCTCGGTTATTCTGCGGCACCCGCACTCCCTGGGCCTATGTTTGGTCCGTGTTTTGTTGCACCAGAGGGGATAACAGTATCTGTTCTTCCCAATGATTGTCCCTGCATGCTTTTTAGAGGCCAGTGCGCTGTGCGACTGTCGCGCACATCTGTCCAGCTCCAGTTCCTTTATCTACCTCCTAGTGCCGCATCTGTCTCCACCGTGTTTTCCTCCTCGCCTGTGGGGCTCTGGCTGTGTTTGTCTCGGTACTTTTGTTTTCCGGGCCCCTAGTGAGTTGCACTTCTTGATCCAATGATCACGTATCACTGTCTGTGGCTTATATGTTTTGCAGTGCGACCGCCTCTGTCAGTCTTTGGTGTGGCTTCACAGTTGAAGTGTGCACACGCGCGTATCTTATTTGGCGCTGCACTCACAGGGGCTGCTGTGCTATACTGCGCCGTCTTCCTCTCCGATCTGTCTTGCGGTGTGCGTCCCGCGACGCCTGCTTCTTTACAGGTCCCGCACCATGCGGTGTGCTGCTTAGGGCCTGGCCTTTTTCGTTAGTTTGTGTGGCCGAATCAGAGATTGTGGTTGGTCCATTCTTCTGGTGTTGGGGGGGGTTTACAGCTGCCTCGTCAGGTCCCGCTGATTCCAGTTTTGCTCTTCTGTTCTCCTACTCCTGCCAGTTTTGTGGGGGAGACACTATCTTGCCTTGCATTGGGTGCACGCCCGTGCGTGCTCCCTTCTCTTGTATGTTGTTAACATGTGCAGCTGGTCTAATGATGTCCTTGTTTAGGGCACCGTGGCAAGCTAGTCCCTTCTGCCTGCCAGGCCCGTTTGTCGGTGAGCGTGTGCCAGGCAAGCCACCTTTACCGTGTGCTTTCCTCTCTATATAAAGAGCTTGCAACTGGCGCCTCGCACAGCCTGCCACCTGCTGCCTCTGTTATTTACCGGCTTGTACTTCTGCCCTGCAGTAAGATCCAAGGCTCGCTGTGCCGGTCCCCAGCACAACGGCCTTGTTTATATAGAGTGTCTCTGGATACTCGCATATCCAAAATGTAGCCTTTGTTTGTTGGCCGCTGCCCGAGCGTCTTGAGGCCAGCCGTTCTGCCTGGTTTTGTGGGGTCATGGCGACAATGTATGTTCAGCGAGGCCCGGCTCCTGCGAAGCGCCAGCCGCACCTCTGAACGCCTGCTTCAGGGACGTGTATGCTTTGTATTCATCAGGCGAATCCTCACATGATCCTTGTAACGCCCGTCCCTCGTGGGCTCGTGGACTCCTATCATGCTCTGTTTCACGTTTGAGCCACGCCTCGCACCCTGTTTAGTGTACCTTCAGCAAGGGTGCTCCTCCGCCGTAGGTCATTGCAATCAGTAACAGTGGGGTATATGCTCCTCCCGAGTCAACACTTTGTCTTCAAGCGACCGCCATTTTCTTTTTTTTCCGCTGCAGTCTGTTCCCCGCAAGTTCCCTCGGTTTTCTTCGAGTCAGCTGCTGCAATCCTCACGCGACCATGAGACTTCTTGTGCTCTGCACCTTCACACACACGGTCCTTCATCAGGGGAGAGTTCCTATTTATTTTCGTGCTGTTTTGAGTTGGATGCTGTCCGGATCAGTGAGAGCTCCAGTGAACCCACATCCGTCTACATGGCTTGCTAGCCACGCCTCCTAAGCAATATACCGGATTGTATTCACGCTTAGCAGTCAATTGTCAAACACAGGCATATTGTCCTGGCCAGAGACTTGAATGCTGTTTTCCGGGTGATCAGGAGGAAGACCCATGGAATATTTTTATTTTATTTTATTTTTTATTATTTTTTTGGTTTGTTTATAAACCTTTACAAAATCACACATAATGTAATACTTTACAAATTCATTTCTTCGAATTAAAAGACAAGCAATTTTAAAATAAACACAGTGACAAATACTTTACTGACAGAACAAGAAATTACAACTTAATCACAAACCAAAATTCAGTTAACACTCATTTAAAATCATATACTAACTGTCATAATCATAAAAATCACATAAGCATGATAATTACAAAAACACATTTTCAAAGGCAAAGAGCAGATTTCATTTCAGCTGACCACAAGCTTCGGTACATCTTGACATAGATTACACACATTACGCAAGAATGTAGTCACTCGTATTTGTAACCTAATAGTATTGTCATGTAGCATTCTTTGCCATATAAAATCTCTGTCAACATCGTGGATGGAATTAAAGAACTGTGCAAAGTACCTAATTCTTTCAGTCTTAAGGCCAGGGCACACTAACAAAATATGTTGCAGAGTTTCACTTTCGCCTTCTTTCATACAGAATCTGCACCAGGGCCAAGTATCTTGGTTGCATTGCCTAATATTTAGGATTTGGTTTGTTGGTAGGACATTAAATCGAAAGCGCATATAGTCATTTCGCATACGTTTGCTTGGATATTGGGTCAGGTATCCTTCTATGACTGGAAACCAATTCCAGGTGGAACAAGCAAACTTATACAATTTTGATTCCAATATTTTACGCTTTGTCGTCTGCCAATCAAAGCCCATAAGGCTAGTTTTAATTCTTGCTGGATTATTACAGAAGGTAATGACTGACATACCCAAGGAGGGGAGACAACCTGTCGTCTCTATATGCAGTTTATTTATGAAGTAATTTGACTTTTCTTGAAAAGCCTTTGCATATAGAGTGTCCTCTGCCGCTATTTTGCATTTTCTCTAGAGACTCATACGTTTCCACATTGCGTATACATAAAGTGATTGAAGACCCAATTCATATCTTACCAGTTCTAATGGTATACACTTAGGCAAATGGATTAAAACCGAGCTCCTAATTCTACTTTCAATGCTGTACAGATATTCATAAAGTTCTTGTGAAAAAAGTTCCATGCCATACATCAGCCGTGGTATGATTTTTTTGAGGTAAAATTCCCTCAGAGGGACCATGGTAAATTCACCATATCTAGTATCAATCGCCCTCATCTGTCTAATAGCAGTGTCCGCTTTTAGTTTAAGCTGACTTTTTATCAGAACATTGGAGTCAGTTCCAGAGAAATAAAACCCCAGGTATTTAAATGCCAGTTGAGCTTTGATTGTCATGTTCCCACAAAACCATGCAAAGGACTTCTCTTTTAAGTTTTGTTTACCAAACCGCACAATGACAGTCTTCCATGGATTTATTTTCAATTGTAGGTTAGAGGTAAATTTTTCAAAGGCTGCAAGCAGTCTCTGTAGATCAATCTTAGTATTATCCATCAGAAGAAAATCATTGGCATACGCAAGCCATGACATGTCGATATTATTTATCTTTGGGGAGGCCAGACCTTTTCCACTGAGAGCCTTATTTGCACCACTGACATACAAATTGAAAACTGTCGGAGCCAAGATGCACCCTTGGCGCAGACCATTGGTATAATTAACTCCTTCGACAACAGGCCCCCAGTATTTAGGCGCACCGTCACTCTTGTGTCCGTGTAGAGAGCAGTAATAATGTCCAGTAAATGTAAAGGAATTTCCAGATCTTTTAATCTCTGCCACAGAAGATTCCTATCAACTAGGTCAAAGGCAGAGCTTAAGTCCATCGATGCCACAAATAAAGATCTTTGGCCTCGTATCATGGACTTTGCTATGAGAGATTTTAATATCAGCCCCCACAGTCCGTTCCAATCTTTTTTTTAAAGCCAATTTGTTTGGCGTCTAGGATTGATTTTCTTTTGATCCAGTCTAGCAGTTCCCGTAGAACGAGAGAACCAAATATTTTAGATTCAGGATCAGCGATCGCAATTGGCCTGTAACTAGTGGGGCATAATCTTGAACCCTTTTTAAAAACCGGAATAACAATAGATACTCTCCATGATTGAGGAATGACCTTATGCACCACAGTATTACTGTAGAGTATATACAGAACCTTGGCCCAAATAAGCGGTTTAACTTTCAAAAGTTTATTAGACATATTATTAGGACCAGTCGCACCTGAGTTTTTGGATTTATTGATTAGTGTAATTATGTCCTCCATCGTGAATTGCAGCAGCCATTTATGTCTACCAAGGGTTTTACAGTTTTCCGATTTCCTGCTTTCAATGTATAGTTTTGAAAAGTGACCCAACCATATATCTTCTGAAATTCGATTTAACATGACTTCTTTCTGTGGTTTTTCCATATCATTGATTAATGTCCAGAAGTTATTACAGTTGTGACCACGGAGAGATTTTAACATGGCTTCCCCGTCTAACTGATGACGGCGATCTTTGTGAAAAATTACCCAGTTTTTATATTTTTGTTGTATTTTTTTCTTCTCAAGCAGAGCAGAAGAATCAGTTAGTCCTAATTTTTTAGTTGTCTAAGCTCTTTACTGTAGATGTTCTTACGTTCGTGAATAGCAGTGTCCATAGCATGTCTATGATTTTTGTTTATATGTGAGTATTTATTTACATCACCCATCAGATTAGTTATCGTGGATTGCCAAGGATGAGGTATCTCGTCCTTGGGATTACCTCCCCAGTGCCAAGGACGAGATAGCTCGTCCTTGGCACTTAAGGGGTTAATGAAGGAGAAAATGTTAGAAGGCTTTGCATGGTGAAATACTGCAATCATCAAAAAGGCCTTGGCACTGGGGGGAAAACCCACGGCAGTTAAAAGGTTAATGTATTGAGTAAAATTACTAACTGAGTAACATTCAACCCGATTGCGGTTAGTCATTATATCATGATCTCTAATCATTGTGACAGTAAATTTGTCGTTTAATCTATGACACCATTTGATTATGTTCCCACTGGTATTTACATTCACATTTTGAGCATAATATTTCACAGATGGTTTACAAAAATCAACTCTTAATTCAAAAATAAGAAAACAATGGTCACTGCTACCCGATTCCTTTACTTCAAACCTATCTAAACATTCTGACAGGGTAGTAGATAAGAAGACATATTCTATTATGGATTCTGAACCTCTAGCCTTCCAAGTATAATGCTCGTTATAAATAAGGTTCAGGCCCCAAGTTTCAGCAAAGTGAGTCCATAGTCCCCCCGTAAAACGGGATTACCCACTGCCCTGTCACAATGTCCCACAAAGGCCACCGCAAAGTCCCCAATGGTCCTATCACAGTTACAGTTGGCATTAAAATCCCCTGCGATTATAATCTTACCCCCCAGGTTACATTCTAGCCACAGTTCCATTATAACACCGAAATTGGCAAGCTCTTTTTCAAGAGTAAGGTCGGACAATTCGCTTGGATTCCAGTACACATTAATAATGAGCACCGAAAAGTCATTAATATTGTTATCCAGTTTGTAGGAAACCACCAGAAAGTTATGTGAACATATCCATTCTCCAGTTTTCACCATTTTGTTAGCCTTTTTTACAGCTATCATCGAACCCCCCTTCGGGCGACCCCTGTTCTTGCCATAGGCACAATCAGAGGTGACATCAAAACCGTCCCAACATAACTGGACTCTAGACCATGTCTCTTGTAGGAGAATAAAGTCAAACTCCTGTAGATATCTCATACGTTTGTCATTGTGCAATAGGTTAAAACAGCCCCTTGAATTCCAACTCACACATTTTAGCTTGTCACTAAAGCTAAAGAGGCCTTCCCAACTGCTTCAATGTGTCAATCGATTCCATCAGGGACAAAGCCAACCACCACCACTCTTGTTCATTCAAGTCTTTTTCAACCCCTAAAGAGTCTTTGCCTAGCATTTCCTCCTGGTTTACACCCTCTGAAGACACCCGCTTCTGTGACATACTAGGAGGGTTCTGAGTGGTTGTTCTATATTCGTAAATATCAAAGCCTCGTATCTGTAGTTGTTCGGCCTCCTTAAGGAGCAAAGACCTTACCAGGGGTGAGGGAATGACGAGGCGAACGTAGTCATATCTGAATCTATGAATGTAATCCACCAGTTTAATGTCAGCCGAAGTGATTAAACTAAGTTCTGGGATAGTCGATAATAATGATAGAATGTATGATCTATTCAGAGATACATGGCCCTTATCATCAAATAAGGCTTTGAGAATTAGCCCAGGCACCTCTAGAAAGGCCGGTTGACACAGGTCATTGTCCCTCTGACCAGCCAGCAAGTAATCATTGGCACATTCATACTCATTATGTTTATCACCCAAAAAATCCTTGCCACGTCCTTCCAGAATAGACCCAGTATTGGAGGGCGCTAGGGGTTCATACAGTTTTCGAGATTGTGTGATAACATCATGCGTATTGACAGAAGTAGAGGCAATGTCATCTTTAAGTACCTTAATTATCAATTGACGTATTTCATTGGTGTTCATGGTATTTTTAGAAACCTCTGGGTCTAAAATTGGAGGTCAAGCTGTTAGTGTTTGGTATGGATACAGGTTTAAAGATTTCAAACATTACATCACCTTTCTTTTTCATAGCCTCAATCATGGCAACCTCACCCTCTCTGTACCTATCCTGAAGAATGACTTCGCTGGATTTCATATTTGCAGACTGTCTTTCTTATTGAAATCTTTAGTACCCATCCCGTTGTGATCTATCTGTGACATTGTTTCTTTTAGGACCATTTCTGGGGTTTCATTTTCATCATCTGTCATTGACATTTTTTGAGTCGGTTCCACGTCCCTCAGGAATTTCCTAGAAGATTTTTTAAGCACAGTAGCCATGTTATTGTTCTTTTTCCTTTGTTTGGCCATTTTCCTTTCCTGCCTTTTTGATAGTTTTACTTAAAAATTTTCATTTTGTGGATCACCTGGTAAAACTTTACTATCCAGGATGGCGTTCGTGCTTCCTTCATTCATAACTTTGTTATAAATCTGAGCTTCAGAGTTATGCACCCCCCCAGTTCCTATGTAGATGTAATTACTATAATGTCATCCTTAGAGATAGTATTAATGGGGCAAGAGTATGTTTTAGTTACTTTACACTCATTTTCATTAGACTTGGCTTCATCCCTCATGGCCTGTACAAATGACTCGGTAAATCTTGTAGGTAATTTGTCTACTTCATTAGCCAACCTCACTAAGGCCGTTGTCTGTTTTCTCAATTCCGACAACAGTGATCTGTTAAAAATACTCATCATTGTAGAGAAATCTGACTCCATAGCTGGTCGGTTAGAATCATTCAAATTACCTTCCCCCCCACTACAGGCTTTATACCTCCCAGGGGGTTGAGGGACGGGAAATCAGCCAAGTTATCATAGCAAAAGCTGCTAGGGATGGATGCATCTACCACATCCAAAAGATCATCGTTAGCCTGTATATCCCCTTTATCATTATTAGGAATAGGTGTATCTAAATCAGCAAAAAGGGGTTGGGAAGGATCAATTTGGTCTTCTATAGTTTTACATTCAGCGGAGCATTCCTGCGCACACTGCAGGAAAGCTTCCTCTTCATCACTCGCTGTAGGTAAGGGGCAAGCTACAGCCCTAGGAAGACTCGCACGTCTGGTGCTGACCGCGGTAAAGAAGTCAGCCCCAGCGTCTTTTCTCATCTGTGTTAGTTTGTTTTTACGCATGTTTTCAGAAACAAATCCTGCAAATCCTTACTTTGTCACACTTACGCACTTGCTGTAGAGTAATGGGTTCCCACTGCCCCTGCCACCTCCAGCCAAACAGCCACTTACTATGGCACTTCCGATGCGCGCGTGCCTCGCTATATGGAGAAAGCGAGGAGCGGACGTTTGGCAGTGCCGGGGGCGGGGTCACACTGGGGAACCTAAAGTAAGAGAGAATAGCTAAGGTAAGTAACTCAATAAGGAGCGTGTGGTACACAGACCGCGGACCACGGTAAAGATCTCTGAAAGAGATCGAAATGACAGTCAATGATAGGTTCTTTACTTGGGGCTTGAAGTCCAACAGAAAGCCGTGTTGCGCTGAGTTAGCAGGCAGGCAGTTATTCTTCTTACAGACGGCAGCGTTATACAGACAAAGCAGCATGGCACTCCAAGAGCTCCGTTCCAGCCCAACAGCCACTTACTATGGCACTTCCGATTACCCATCGAATATAACATCTGATATGGTTGCCCCCACTTTAAGACCCAAGCGGGTAGGAAATGGTTTCTTGTGATTACATCAATTGGACTCCAACTTGTGAATGGCAATGTACACGGTGATGAATGTCTCCATCCTACATGGCACAGAGGTTCTAGCAAGTCAACCCTCATTACATATTTGTGGACAACTTCTTGTTTAACTGCTGTAGTGATCTGCAAGTAATAGAAAACACTTGGAGCGATCATTCATTCATGGAGGTTAACTTTAAACTATTTTTGAATGCTCGAACCAAAGGTGGTCCAACAAACTTAAGAAGAAATGGAGGTAGAAACTTCATTCGTTGGACGGCATAGAACATGGGGGCGCTCAATGCAGATTTCATCAGGGTTATGAAAAGTACTGATTTGTAATGGAAAATGGGGGTGTTTAATGTAGACCATTTTGAATCCTTTATGATTGAATTGACAGACACAGCTTTAGGTAATCCTGCAGTCCGGCTCAAGGGAAGGGGGAAATACTACCCCCATAAGTACTATGAAAGGCTTGCTCCGGATAAGCGGATCATGAGGAAATATATCTGTGATTCTAAACACTCAAATGACCAAAAAGATGTCAAATTGAAAAAACATAAGAGACTAAAACAGAGCTATAGAAAGGTCTGTAATTCACAAGCTGTATCTCTATTACAGAATGATGCATGGCCCATGCTACAAATCATTTTAAATAAGGATGTGGGAGCATTTTGGGCTCAGGTAAATGTGCAAGATGAAAGTGCTGATGCTGTCCAGTTAAATGCAGTTCCTGAGCCACAGTGTATTCACTTTTTTACAGACCTTTATGCCATTACTACTAGTGGTAAGGCCCTCTCCATTGCCCGGGAGGAAAGCGCCCAGAGCTCACGTGGTCCTTGCATATTGAAACCGATATGGTTTTGCAAGTCATTAAAGCCTATAAAAGATCAAGAGCTGCGGGTTCTACTGGGTTAACAAATAACTCTCTGAAAGATTACCCTAAAAATGGGGCTAATACACGAAATATGCGTTTCATGAGTATAGTAGTACACGAGAAATTTCCGACTTCTGGCAGACGGCATTTGTTATTCCTATTTACAAACGGGGTGCAAGTACAGAACATAAGAATTATTGGCCGATTGCTTTAATCGTTGCCGATAAAAAGGTATTTGCGTGCCTGCTGCTCCAACATTTGGAGTAGTGGCTTCTATCTGTGAATAGGCTAAGCAAATTACAGACTGTTTTTCACAAGGGTCACTCTACCAACATTAATGGCCTCATTATAAGGGCAATTCAGGAAACGTCATGGGTTGATACTTCAAGAGCCACTTATGTGGCATCAATAGACTTCTGGGCAGCATTCAATATAGTGGATCGGAGATGACTTTGGTTGAAGTTGGAAATTTGAGGTCTGCTGCTTGGTTTATTGAGCCTCATTAGGGGTTTATATGAGAATTCAGGTATAATAAGGAAGGTGACATGTCAAGTAGAATTGTAGCATAATCGGGTTTGAGGCAGGAGTGCTTTCTGGCCCCCTGCCTCTTTCATCTGTATGTGTCAGGCATTGATGAACATCTAATGACGTCTGTATTTCTTCCCCCTAATCTGGGCAAGTTACAGATCCCTTGGATCGTCTATGTAGATGATTTCTTGCTTTTGACAACCCTAGGGGCGGTCTGCAGAGGCTCCTGTCGTTATAGTGTGTATATGCAAAAGACAATGGTCTTCTAATCCGTTGAAACCCAGAATTCTTTCTTTCTCGAGGGGTGAGAAAACAGCACATTAACTTGGTCTTTTGAGAACACTGTAATTAGAAGTTCCACTAGTATTATTTATTTGGGCTTCTACATCTTGGCTCAACCTGCTTATGGGAAGTTCCAACTCACTCAGAAGACTTATGTCCTCACAAACTAACTGATAAAAATAGAGAAAATTCGGCTGTTTTTCGATTATCCTAGCTATTACATGTGATGAAGGGAAGGTGGTCCCTAAATTAGCTTACGGATTGGAATTGTATGCAGCAGTTTCAACACAATGCTTGGATTTGTTGAAAGCTTCAATATGGAGGAGTGTTCTATGATGAAAAGGAAAGAGACAAATCTACTAAATGTAGTTACAACTTTTACAAAACAGAGTGGGAAGGGTTGAAAAATCTCAAAGAGGATAGATCAGTGGCTATAAAAAAAGGCGGACAAAGGTATTGCGCTCACCTGGTCTCTGCGGAGGCTTTGGGGCACAGTTGCAGCCCTCTCTGAACTTGAATAACCCCCTTCAGGCCTCTCCCTCAGTAGAAAAGCTGTGAGCGGTGGTACATGGTGATACTGCTCCTGTGAATTATGGAAGATAAGCTCTCCGTCCTGCTACTTCAGGCAGGGGCGCGTTGAATGGGATCTAGTTCCTTCACTGGTCCCTGATAAGGATTAGTCCAGTTCAGCTGTGACTATGCTTCTCCTTATGATTGTAAAGTCTTTCTTGAGCTCTTGTGATGCTGTTCGTTCTGTTTAATGTCTTTATAAGTTGCTCCTATTTATGCCTGCAATAATGTCTCTCTTCTGTTTTCCTCCCTTAGATGGAAATGCGGCCTCAATGCAGCTGTGAGACGCGAGACGTGGCCGGATGGAAGATGGATGCTACCACAATGTTCAACAGCAGGTAAGTGATGGTTTAAGGAAAGCGCAAAGTATGACGAAGCGCAACCTTAAACGGACTGTTTTTTCGATGTCTAACCTTGTCTTCTGTTTTTCCTTGCAGGCGCTGCTGTCGACGATGGAGCGTGTCGTGCCGCAGTGCCAAGATGAAGATTTCGGCGTTCCAGAAAGTGTAAAGATGAATACTTGGTTGGCCGAAGAGATGTACAGGTAAGAACAGCTTCCCCCAGTTGGTAAGTATGCTGGCAGGAATCAGGATGTCCAGGAAGCAGGATCTTCAAAGGTACGTCTGACCTCAGGTGACGGTGAGCGTTACGCTGCTTGCAAGTGCAGAATAACGCAAAGCGTCTGTCTTGAGGATCGGGGAGCTTATATAGCTGAGACCGTGGGCACGCCCATTAGGGCCAGTTTACCAGCCACACCCTGCCACTTCTAGAGAGCGAGTACGTGCAAAGGCAATCCATTAGCAGCCACACCCAAGAATACACTTGGGACTGCTTAATGGATGGAATTTTCAAGGTTAATACATCCTGCTTAATGGATGGAATGTTCAAGCTTAATGCATCTGAAGTGCTATGTCCATAATAAAAGCTTTTTGGTGTTAAAGCGATTTTCTTGTTTACTTTTGTTCATGAGTCTGGTGCCAAAGGTACCAGGACAGTGTCCACCGAGGTCTCCTGTGCATGCGACCCCTACATGCCCGTGCCCTTGACTTCATGACCATGACAAAAGGAGGAGGGGTCGTAGTGGGGGATGCTGTAAAATACGATCAAGAAGTAATGAAACAACTGAACAACAAGGAAGTCTATGTCAAACTACGAGGTGACCCGACAAATGTCATTCTGAAAGAAATTCAAAGATTGTGTAAGGAGGCTTTAGATAAAGGGATTGTTATTCAAAAGGAATTTATGTTTTTGACACCCACCGAAACAAGAACCCCATTAATCTACATATTGTCCAAAATACACAAAAACATCAATGAACCCCCAGGGAGACCCATTGTATCCCTGTGTGGGTCCATTCGGGAACCAGTTGGGCAATACCTAGATTTCTTTCTGAAAAATACTAGCCAGAGATACTCCCACCTACCTGGCAGACACCTCGGATGTGATTAGAGCAATAGAACAGTTACCGTTTGACACAGATGATGACCTCCTAATTACGTTAGACATAGAGTCTTTGTACTCTAACATTCCCCAAACCGACTGTTATGCTCAGCTGGTACCCACGGGGACGCCACCCAGCCGTAGGGACTCTGGTATCCTTCTCTGTGGTTCCCAGGTGTGACCAGCGGGGAAGTTCTGCCTTGTTGTTAATTCAGGTGTGCTCTCCGTCCTGCCTTCTTGGCAGGGGCGCATTGTCCTTTGTGAGCAAATGCGATCTAGTTACTTCACTGATGCCGGCCCGCTTTGAGTCTCCAGTAGGTCTTATTGCTGTTGTATATTGTTGTTATTCTTGCATGCCTTTCTTGGTTTAATAAATGTCTCTTTCTCTTCCTTAGGTGCGTGGAAGTCCAATGTGATACATTGGCTGAATTCGGTCTCGCCGGTAAATTATGGCGTATAAGGAGCACTATGATGCGGTAAGTAGGTGCTATGCACAGCGCTATGATGCCTTGCTTTTGCTAACCTGTTGTCTTTTCTTTCCCATAGATCGCGGTGCTCACCCCGTGTATGAAATCCCGAGGCGATGCTGGTCGATGGGCGACTTGCGAGGTAAGCTTTTCGGCAAAATTCGTTATGTTGTAAAAGTGTCTAATGTCTTGTTTCTTCCTTTTTTGCAGATCCGTCGGTCTGGGAGACGCGCTGATCCTAGGATGCTGTTCGCAGGAGCTGTGGGCAGCTAACGATGAAAATTACAGGTAAGCTGCTGCTGCTAACGATGTCCTCTTGTCTCTTTACAGATGCTGTTCTTCCGAGGTTCGCGGGTACAGCTGAACACGATGAGCGTAACGTTGCAGGATTGCAAAGTAACGCGAAGCGTGTTACCCAAGTCAGGTGTGGTTTAAATAGCTTCAAGAAAGTAGTCCAGGTATAGTAGTTCCTAGGCTACCACACCCAAAACACTATACCGCATAGCTTGGTTCCAAGGAGCCAAGCTATGTGGATGCCTCCATGTTGGCTGGCACTTGAAATAAAGTAGTTCCCTAAACACAAGTCTTTATTAAGTATGAGCCTGGCGCCAAAGCCAAAGGATGCCTAAGTTTGTTGGAGACCCGAGCCAAGACCCCTCCTGGCCCATGGGCTTGCCAGGGGAGTTTCTGGATGTGGGTCGTGACAGCACTCCCCCCCCCGCCCCCCAACGCCCCTCTCAAGGTGTTCCTTCTGTCCGGCCCAGGCTTAGTTGGAAAGTTTTGATGATCATTTTTGATCAGACGTGGTGCATGAATGTTTTCACAGGGTTCCCAGGATCTATCTTGGGGTCCAAATCCTTTCCAATCAACTAGATAGTATAGCTTGCCGCTTGAATACTTGGAATCCAGGATGCCTCTGACTTCGAATTCTGGTTCTCCGTCATAAGTGTGGGTTTTGGTGGTGTCCCAATCCGTGTACCGAGCTGCATTGGTTTTAAAAGGGACACATGAAATACCGGGTGGATTTGTATGTTAGGTGGTAAATCTAGTTTGACGGCCGCTGGATTAATAATTGCCTTGATGGTGTAAGGCCCTAAGTACCTGGGTTGAAAGGTCCGGGTTCCCTGATGGGTACAAATCTGGCAGCCAGCCAAACCTTGTCTCCTACCTGATAGTCAGGCCTTTTTTCCGTTGTTGGTCAGCAAATTGCTTTTGCTTTTCTTTGGCAAAAATAAGATGTTCTTTGGCCTTTTTGAAAGCCTGAGTGATGTTGGTGTGAAGGGTTTTTACTGCTGGTATTTCCAATCTAGTTGGGAGATCCAGTTCTGAGGTACGTGGGTGTCTACCATAAAGGGTATAAAAGGGTGTTTGTCCGGTACTGGAATGCAAGGAATTGTTATATGCATACTCGGCTATCCATAGTAAGTCTTTCCAGTCTCTTAGTTCATGGTGCAACATGCACCGTAGGTATTGCTCAAGGGTCTCATTGGTTCTCTCGGTCTGACCGTCCGTTTGGGGGTGATGGCTAGTGGATAGCCGGACGTCAATTTGCGCCATTGCACAACACTTTCTCCAGAAGTTGGAGACGAACTGGCTACCACGATTGGAGATCAGGACTGATGGGAAGCCATGTAGTTTAACAATACCATCCAGGAACACTTTGGCTAAAGTGGATGCGTCAGGGAGGCCTTTGAGCGAAATAAAGTGTGCCATCCACGACTACAAGAATGGTGTTAAACCCTTGACTGGGAGGTAGATCAGTGATGAAGTCGAGGGAAAGAGTGTGCCATGGAGTGGGAGGAATGTCCAAAGGTTGCAGAAGACCGGATGGTTTTTGTTTTTGCGACTTATTTTGTGCGCAGACTCCGCAGGACTGAATATATTGGATGACGTCTTTACGCCAGGCAGGCCACCAGAAGTTCTGTTTTACCTTGGCTAGAGTCTTGGTGATTCCAGGGTGCCCTTCGATCTGAGAATTGTGATAACCTGAAATGATTTGTTGTTGTAAGTCCTTGGTGGGTACGTAATGACGATCCTTAAAAAAGGGTAAGTGATCTTTGATGGAATATTGTTCCCCCTGTGCTTGCCATGCAAGGAAAGTATCTGGATTCATGGTTCGTTGAATCTCGTTTCTCAGTTCTACTTGGGTTAAGGCCGTAGTGAGGCCCAAGAGTTTGTCTTCCGGTATGGTGGGGACTGGGTCTGGGGTCGTATATACTATGTCATCAGTGCCTGTATGAGAGAGTGCGTCAGCTTTTCCGTTCTTGACCCCTGGTTGAAATGTGATGACATAATCATATTCGGCGAAGAAAAGGGCCCATCGCGGTTGGCGTGAAGACTGAGCTTTAGCTGTTTTAAAATATTGCAGGATTCGGTGGTCCGTGATAACTGTAATGGTGTGTCTGGCCCCCAGAAGGTAGTGCCGCCAGGCTTTAAAGGCGGATTTGATCGCCAAGAGTTCTTTGTCCGTGATGGCGTAATTAATCTCCGGAGGTGAGAATTTTCCACTGGATGTAGCTGGCCGGTTTCTGGATCTCTTTGTGAGAGGACAGCTCCCATTGCTATACTGGAAGCGTCTGTTTCCACGATATAAGGAAGATCTGGGCGAGGATGTCGCAGGATTGGCGCGGAGGTGAACCTTTTCTTAAGTTCCTGAAAAGCTTTTTCTGCTTCTTCAGTCCAGGCACATTTTTTGTTGTTTTTTCGTAGCAATACAGTGATCGGGTGTACGACCTGAGAGAAGTCTGGTATGAACCGGCGATAGAAGTTTGCAAAGCCCAACATGCTTTGTACCCCTTTTACTGACGTTGGTGATGGCCATTTCAAAACGGCGTCTACTTTATGTAGGTCCATTCTGATGCCTCCTGGAGTAAGAATAAAACCCAGAAACTCAACTTTGGTGATGTGAAAAAAAACACTTTTCAATCTTTGCATATAAACGATGTTCACAGAGCTTGGTGAGGACTGAACGGACGTGCTTGATATGATCCTGTTTTGAGGTTGAGTACACTAGGATATCATCTATGTACACTAGGGCGCAGACATCAATTAACTCTCTCAAGACGTCATTCATGAAATATTGAAATGCTGCAGGAGCGTTGCATAACCCAAAGGGCATGACTTGATATTCGTACAAACCGTATTTGGTACGGAAAGCAGTTTTCCATTTGTCTCTGCTTCTGACCCGGACCAGGTGGTACGCTCCTCGAAGGTCCAATTTGGTGTAAAGCTGGGCATCTTTGACCTGGTCCAGCATTTCAGGGATAAGTGGCAAAGGGTAATGGTTCTTCACGATGATCTGGTTTAATGCGTGGTAGTCAATGCAGGTTCTTAAGTCCCCTTCTTTTTTCGATACGAAGAACAAAGGACTGGCTGCAGGGGACTTTGATGGACGGATGAATCCGTTTGCAAGGTACTGGTCTGAATAAGACTTCAGATTAAGGTTTTCAGGTTCCATAAGAGCATAGATTCTACCGCAAGGGACTTGAGCACCTGGAACAAGGTCGATGTGACAGTCATAGGGCCTGTGCGGCGGCAGCGTGTTTGCTTGGTCGATCTGGAATACATCCTGGAAATCGTGGTATTCCTCATGCAAGGTATGAGTTATTCCCAGGGTTGATGCTGTCGCTCCGGGAGTTGTAGAGATACTGAAAGCAGGTTTCTGTTCTTGATAATAACAGGCTGGGGAGCAGTCACTGGGGAAGGTTAATTTCCTTGCCCGCCAGTCAATCAAAGGGTTGTGAGTGACTAACCATGGCAACCCTAGTATGAGCCGGAATTGAGGTTCCTTGATGAGATCGAACAAAATAAGTTCCCGATGTCCGTCCTGGCAAGGTTATCTTCGCTGTGCATTGGGTTACGGGTCCGGAAGCGATTTGGGTCCCATCCACCGTAGTTACCTTGTCTGTAGTCGGCTTGGAACATAGGGGAAGCCCCATCTCTGCAGCCAGGTCTTGATCTATATAATTCCCAACTGCTCCGCTGTCGATGTATGCTTCAACTGCATGCATTCTTGACGACCGTTGGTTATTAATTAAGATCACTGGTATTGCAAAGTGTGAGGTCGGTGGCTCTTTTCTCTCACTCGACAAACTGACCTCTACATTTGCCGAGCTGGGTAGTTTTCCGACTTAGATTCCTTCTCTTCATCTTTTCCGTGGCCCCGACGATCTTCCTTGGAGGTTTCACTGGGCAGTCCTTCAGGAAATGCCCTGGTTTTCTGCAATACAGACATAGGGGGTCATTACGAGGTTGGAGGTAAGGGATTACCGGCACCGGTAAGGGTGCCGATGCCGGTAATCCCTTACCTCCGTATTCCGAGTTCCCTTTGCGGGTCCTTCCTTACCTCCTGCTTTTAGCAGGAGTTAAGTACATGACCCGCAAAGGTACCTCGGAGGTAATTACGGTACCGTTATTTACAGTGCCGTAATTACCTCCTTCCCATTCCCATTGAGCCCTATGGGGCAGAAATGGGAATGGGGAAGGGCAAAAGGTGAATGGGGAATTACCGGTCCCTCCAACCCTGGAATTGACCAGTAATTACTCCATTCACCATGCCGGATTTGGGACAGTTTCGGAGGCAACCATGGAGCTAATTACTCCATGGTTAGCTCCAAACCCGGAATGAGGCCCATAGTTGTTGTTGTCTCCTTTTATCTCGCTCTTGTTTTGTTAGTGGAGATCGTACCCCTCCGATTTGCATGGGCTCCACAGTATTTTCTTGCACTCGAGTTACATTGTCTCTAGATCGAACGTACACAGCCGCAGGGTCCATTTTGGAACGGTCTGCTTTTCGGTCTTGCAACCAGTGGTCTAGTTGTATGACCAAATCTATGAATTCAGAATAGTCTCTAGGAGGATCAACCACTTGAGCTAGAACGTCTTTTAATTCGCCTCGTAAGCCCCGATGAAACAACGTGGTTCTTTTGTTTTCAGGCCACCTAGATTTAGCAACCAATCTGTTGAAAGTAGCAATGTACGTTAACAAGTCTGTCGGAGGGAAAGGAGTTCATTGTCCACTGCTTGCTCTCGGGATGGCGAGCAAAAAGTTTTTCCATTTCCCTCTGTAATCCGCCAAAGTCATGTAATAAAGGATCCTCATGGGTCACCAATGGTACCGACCAATCTGCTGCGCTAACACTCAGGTATCATAAAACAAAGGCTACCCGAGCTTGGTCATTTGGGAATGCTCCAGGCCTGCAAAGAAAGTGAAGGTGACACTGATTCATGAAAGCTGCGTATTTCCGTGGATCCCCTGCAAACCTCTCTGGTGGTGCCAAAGGAACTGTTCCCGGTAACATGATTTGTACCGGAGTAGAGGTAGTGGATGGCATGGTAGGATTTTGCATCGTTGGGTTGTTTCCAGGTAGAGGCGTCTGTCCTGCTTGTGATTGCAAGTATTGGCTGCTAATTTCTTCAGTGCGCTCTTTTTTTAATTTTATTTTTTATTAAAATTGTGTTTGATGCAAGCATCTTTACAATTTGTAAAATCATACATTGATACATCATAACAACTACAGTAATACAAACTCATAAAACAGATAATGCAAATGTTCAAAACCAATCAATATAAAATAAATCATAAAAGATTAAAACAAACTTGAAAGCATAAAACAATTTGACACTTTGAGAAGACGACTTAAACATATTTTCAAATTTCAAATCATAAGCGAAAACAAAACTAACAAATATAAGATGATATCCAATATCTAATAATAATATCCATCATTAGGAATTCAGCCAAGTTGAAGTCAACCATACAAATTAAATAAGAGTAGACAAACACCATAAATCTGCTATCAAGCTACAATTGTTAGACTCCGTTGTCCCCCCTCTTAGACAAAACAGAATACAACTAATACAATATCATAAGAATACACCCTGTACACAAAGCAAGGAAGAACCTTCTATTGTATTATGAGCCTCATAGTCACATTAAGAGTCAAATTCATCTAAGTTTGTTTGTATACAGGATAAGTAATGTGTTAATGCTAAAAGTAGGGTATTACCGTCTCCCCACATGCAAAAGCACCATAATAGTTCCAATGAGAAGGATGAATTGATTAAAAAATATTTGCTCAATATAGAAGAGCGTAGAGATTCAAGGCCATCACAATAGAGTATCAGGTGTTTCAGTGTTTCAATCTGAGTAGGAATTAGACAGAAACGACATCCTAAATCTGAGAGGTAAATTTGGCTATTGTGCCAGTACTTGGTTCGTTCCTTGGTGTTAAAAAGATTAAATCTAAATCTCATGAACATTTGTCTGGTTCGTTCAGAGGGGCAGATTTGTAAGTAGTGCATCCTGGGTGTTTGCTTGTGTCTAAACTTGGCACGCTATTCGCAGTTGTCTGAATATGCCAACTGATTGGTGGTTACAGCCCAGTCAAACTGCAACAGTTTTTTTGTACCTGTGCTGGTCTATACACAAGATCATATTCAACCATTCCCAGTCCCGTTAAGGCATCAAACATCTGCTTTTTAAATCTGGCCATGGAGAGTGGACTATCTTTGTGTATCATTTCCACCAGATCCTCATATATAGAATTAGAAGGCGGTAATAGGATTTTACTAAAGTTGTTAAGTCTACGCCACTTTAACCGACTAGCCAAAGAAGATAATCCTAATTCATGCCTGATACAGGCATTAGGGAGACTTTTGGGTAATGCAAGGACCTTTTTCCAAATAAGCCCCTGTTTCCTATTAAGCTGCATGTCCAGATTTAATAAACACGTGTCAAGACCATATAACAGAATTGATTCCACTTTAAGTAAGTAGAAATCAATTAATGGTGATAATGAAAATGTACACAGTTTATTGAGAATAATTCTCATTTGCGCAAATCAGCAGAGCTGCTTTGATGTTGAGAGCATTATACCACGTGATAAGCGAATTGGAATTAGTTATGTTATATCCCAAATATATGAGACTTAATTTCGTTTGAATAGGAATACCTCTTAGAAGCCACTTAAATGAACAACCTTTTTTACCTTGTTTTTTGTTGGCAAATATGAGAATATTAGATTTCGATGCATTGATAGACAAATTATGTTGACTACAGAATTCAGCAAAGATGTCGATTTTTGTCTGGAGGCCATAAGGCGTTCTATCAAATAAAATCACATCATCTGGAAAGGCCATCCAGCTTAGATTTAAACCACCTAGTTTAACAGGAAAACAATTTTGACCAGGCCATAGATCATCAACATCTGCCAAATAAAGATTGAATAGAACGGAAGCCAATTTGCACCCTTGTTTGACACCTATTTCAGTGGCGATTTTATTGGTTAAGGAACCAGCTTGGTCAATTCTGATTTTATAATTTGTTTCCTGATGTAAAAGGGCAATGATAGCTATCAGGTGGGCCGGAATTCCAAGTTTGGCCATCTTTGCCCATAAGAGGCTTCTGATAACACTATCAAAAGCAGCGGCAAGATCTAAAAATGCCATATAGATGGAACCTTTGATGGCCTGAGTTGGGACAGCCAACAGATGGGCTAGGATGGTTGCATTCAGTTGAGTGCCCAAATGTTTCCTAAAACCAGTTTGACAATGAGAAAGACAATTATGCATATTGATGCAAGATTTCAGGTCCAGTAGAATGAGTGAGGCAAAAACTTTGGCAGCAACATCAATAATTGCAATAGGACGATAATTAGATGGCACGTCCATTGGACCCTTTTTATAGAGCAGAATGATAAGGGATGTGAGCCAGGAGTTTGGAATAGTCCTGGTTTGGAATACAATATCAAACCGCCTTTTGAGAACTGGAGCCCAAAAATGAGGATCGTCCTTAAGGACACAGGGGGGGAGGCCGTCTGGCCCAGAGGCCCTGGAACTCTTCAGTTCGGTTAAGGCAAAATAAATGTCATTAATTTCCCATGGACAGTGCGGTAAGATGTCCTTGGAAAAATCTTTAGTATTGAGATCCAAAAATCTCAACGGACACAAATACTTAGGTGTATAAAATTGCACCCAAGTATCCCCTGAGATAGAGGATTGAAACTCAGTGAGCGGGCTGCCAAAAGGGTTTTTGATCATCTTCCATGTCTGCCTGGTGTTCCTAGTGCAGATAAAATGAATAATTCTCTGATTATTAGCCAGAAAGGCTTCCCTTTTGATTCTTTTGATCTCATTTGTGTATGTTAGAAGAATAGTTTTCTTCCTTGATATAAGCTCCCTAGCCTTAAAATTTGATTTGCTAAGCTGCCGCAGAGCATAATTCTTTTTTGTTTTTAAAGCACTAATTAGATGATTATGTTGAGGTTTTTTCTCAACTGTAGGCTTCCTAGAGTTTGCGTACGCTATGCTACCCAGATGCAATTGGATCATATTTAGATTCCATATGTCAATTAGAAGAGCCAGTAGTTCACCACTGGGATTACAAGGAGGAACCCATAAATCACGATTCACTAGGCTATTAAGTTTCCTGCAAGTAGCAGGATGCCATTGCACCGACAGTAACTGCCTGTCAATAATAGGCAGAGAAAGATTCACATCAACTTTGTACTTATCAATACTTATAGCGAGTGCGCACTCCAACAACAGATAGTCACTATTCCCTGCTCTGACTAAATCAAGTGGACCTGCTGTCCTAGATAGACTATTAGACAGAATGATATAGTCTATATAAGACCTCATCCGGCCTCTCTGCCAGGTGAAGGGGTTGATGTGAATGTTATCAGTAATTACATGAAGGTCCCAATCTTCAAAGAATTGGATCCAGGAAGAAGCCTTGATCTGTGAAAGAGTGTTCATGACAGGCCCACTGAGCGGCGAATGCAGCGATGTATTAAAGCCACCTCCTAAGATAATTTCCAGGTTAGAATTGAGTAATAAAGCATCAGTCAGTATGGCGTTCAGTTTAAATATAATTTTTTCAGTAGGAATCGAATTTGGATTCCAGTAGAGTGAGATAATCAAAAAGAATCGGTGCGCATTCATAGATAAGGATAAGTGAATGACTAAAAACTGTGGCGAAGCTGCCAAAATATATGAAGAGCCATCAATGTAATTTTTAATCAAAACAGCCAGACCACCATATGGTCTACCCACCAGTCCTTTTTCAGCATTGTGAGAGAATGCCGTATACCCATCTGACATAATATCCTTCAAGGACATTGTTTCTTGTAAAATAATGATGGAAGTGCGCTCTTTAGTCACTAATAAGTCTCTCCGGAGAGCGTTAGTCTCTTGTTGGGCAGAATGAACCTCGGCACGAAGTTCTTCTAACAATTGGGCCAATTGGTCTACTTCTGATGTCTCCATGGCGCCTAGGTGGATTGGTTTGGCAGGCTTTGCGTTCTGTTACACTCACCTGGTATCCACGGGGACGCCACCCAGCCATATGGACTCTAGTATCCTTCTCTGCAGTTCCCAGGTGTGACCAGCGGGGAAGTTCAGGCTTGTTGTTAATTCAGGTGTGCTCTCCGTCCTGCCTTCTTGGCAGGGGCACGTTGTCCTTTGTGGGCGAATGCAATCTAGTTACTTCACTGATGCCGGCCCGCTTTGAGTCTTTCAGGTAGGTCTTATTGCTGTTGTATATTGTTATTCTTGCATGCCTTTCTTGGTTAAATAAATGTCTCTTTCTCTTCCTTAGGTGCACGGAAGTCCAATGTGATGAATTGGCTGAATTGGGTCTCGCCGGTAAATGATGGCGTATAAGGAGATCTAGGATGCAGTAGGTAGGCGCTATGCGCAGCGCTATGATGCCTTGCCTTTGCTAACCTGTTGTCTTTTCTTTCCCATAGATCGTGGTGCTCACCCGGTGTATGAAATCCCGAGGCGATGCTGGTCGAGGGCCGACTTGCGAGGTAAGCTTTTTGGCACAATTCGTTATGTTGTAAAAGTGTCCAATGTTTTGTTTCTTCCTTTTTTGCAGATCCGTCGGTCTGGGAGACGCGCTGATGCTAGGATGCTGTTCGCAGGAGCTGTGGGCAGCTAACGATGAAAATTACAGGTAAGCTGCTGCTGCTAACGATGTCCTCTTGTCTCTTTACAGATGCTGTTCTTCCGAGGTTCTGGCACTTGAAATAAAGTAGTTCCCTAAACACAAGTCTTTATTAAGTATGAGCCCGGCGCCAAAGATGCCCCGACTGGCCCCAAGAGGGCCTAGGCAAAGGATGCCTAAGTTTGTTGGGAGACCCGAGCCAAGACCCCTCCTGGCCCATGGGCTTGCCAGGGGGGTTTCTGGATGTAGGTCGTGACACCGACTCCCTTGGGGTCATAAAATATTTTTGGGAAAGGAGAACAGACACAGATAAAGTTCCTAGCGATTTCCTGATAGAACTTTTAGAAATTGCCCTGACCAAAAATGTCTTTAGGTTCAAGAACTCCTATTTTATGCAGATCAAAGGTACGGCGATGGGGGCTGCGTTTGCGCCGAACTATGTCACTTTGTATATGTGGGATTTCAAGGAATGCAATATAATAGCTGACACCAATCCATTTAAGTTGGCCCTCAAACTGTACAAAAGATATATTGACAATATATTGATTATTTGGGATAGTACTAAAGGGGGTCACAATGCCCTTTTTCACTGGATAAATCACCTTAATCCTAACTTAAAATGTACTATACAATCCAGCAATAAAGATATTCCATTCCTAGATCTACTTATTAAAACAGAAGAAGGGGTTCTTTTGGTTGATCTGTTTAGAAAAGATTCAGATAGGAATACAATATTACACCATGAAAGGTTCCACTCTCAGGCACTGAGATCAAACATCCCTTATGGTCAATTTTTAAGAGCGCGTCACAATTGCTCCATATTAGAAGATTTTGTCAAACAATGAAGTGTCATCGAAGAAAGATTGAGAAATAGTGGATACCCCAGCAAATTGCTAAAACAATCTAAGAAACGAGCTAGACATCAACATAGAGATGAACTATTTAAAAAAGATGGCAAAAATAGCAATAGCAAAAGAATGAGGAAAGACCAACTAGTTTGCGCTTTAACATATAATACTCAGCACAGTAAAATTAAGAGAATTATAGCCAATCATTGGCATTTACTTCAACTAAATATTCCAGCCTTGCAAAAACCGATTTATGCATTTAAAAAGGGTAAGAGCATCAAAGAAGCCGATAGAAATACAGCACAAGAAAAACAGACTAAGTTAACCTCAACGTGGGGGATGGCACCCGTTTTAGGTCACTACCCATGCGGCAGTTGCTGTAACTGTGCATCAACTACAGCTATTACCAGCATTGTTATAAATGAGTGGAGTTGGACATTAAGGAATCACACTACATGATTAAGTACTAATGTCAATTATGTAATAATATGCCCCTGTAAAAAAGCATATATCGGGAAGACTTCCCAAGCAGTTAAACAAAGAACTGAACACAAATCAAAAATTAGGAGCAACCAAATGAATGCACCTCTAGCTGCACATTTTGTAGAATGCAGCCATAGCTGTGAAGGTTTAAAATGGTGGATATTGAAAAAAGTGACGGGGACAGATGCAGCTAACACAGCGAGTAGACTGTCTCAAAAGGAACATTGGTGGCTTTACCAAACACAGAGTTATTTGAAAGGCCTCAATTTACAAGAAGAGTGGAACCAATGGATTAGATAAAGGAACTTTTGATTCCTTTTTTGACAGAACCACCGTCCCTTGACAAACTTTTGCAACATCAACATGAATTAACCTTTGTGATCATGAGTTCAGGTGACATATGCTTAGTGCATTTAGTTACACATTATTGTAATATGCCCTGGATAAATTAGAGAAACAGAGGTGGATATATCACATATTCTAAAAAACATCCCTTTAGCAATATTGGGACAGACAGAATCATCTGTTGAACAAAGAAGTCTTGCATCTAAGGAACGGCACGATTAATATAGATTGAGAGATCCTTCCTTCAAAAGATTTTCGGGCAACACCGGTTACCATTTGATTTTTTTACATTTATTTTTATTTTTGCGACCAGGAGTTCAGGTGGCAATTTACAAATATATTCAGTGCATTTACCTATACACTAGTGCAATCTTACACAAAAATATGTAGACGCAATTTCTTAAATATTTGGATCGAAATGTGTATCTTTCATCTTTATGGCCATTGGATCTCATGCAAAAGAATACATTTTGGCAGCAGATGATCATGCCCATGCCTATTCTCTATGGCAAGAGGATTGGGTTTATACTGAGATGCCACTGCTGTTTTTCGTTTTTTGACTCTGTAAAAATGAGAGTAAGACTGCAGTCCTCTTTCTATATCCTCTTTGGATGGTCAACTTAGTTAATATGAATGTAGGACTGCAGTCCTCTTTCACTTTCCCCTCCATTCATAGGGGAGGTAACACATAAAAGATGGCCCCTCTTCGCTCTTGACGGATACGAGTCGGTATCCGTATGAATGTGGGTTTGACATCGGCACTCGTGAAGGCGAAAGAAGTAACCGATGCGGACACATTAAGAAGGTAAGTTTTGAATCTCTACAGGGCATTGTGCAGTAATAATAACATAAAGAACTGATAGATTAAAATGGCTGGTTGTTACTTTTATAGGCACAAACCAAGATGTATACACAAAACCGGGAGGCCGGCAGAAAATAGTCTGAGAACGACTGCAATAAATATAAACACAAGATACTAAACGGGGCGGTTCAAAAACACATGAAGGTAAATAAAGATGGCATTACTAGTCTAAACTTCAGATTGAAACTATAGAAAAAGATTTTAAGTGTCCACGAAAAGGCTCACCATAAGAAAATACATTTGGAAGGCCATCTGACAGGCGCATTTATATTTATATTTACTTTTTATTCCAGATAAAACAACACGGCATGATTGATTCCGAAAAAATTAAAAAGAAAAATATAAAGAAACAGATTCAGCATTCGGCTGCACAAATACTAAGCTAAATACTTGAGGATTCAATGGGTCATGTATACGGCAGATGGATTAGTCTTTCGGTAGTGGAGGACAGACAAGGGTGCACTGTTGAATGTTTTTAATGGTTTGGGGACAATGAAGCTCTTTTGCTTTCTGGCTTCTGTGTACAAACGATGAACTAAAAAGCCAAGTTGGGGATGATTTTGTGGACTCTCTGAGGAAGGTCTGACAGGTGGAGATTTGTTCTCTATACTGTCACCTATTAAGTAATGGGTTTTGAGCATTGAAAAAACAAATAAGAAGAAAGGATTGGCTCCCCCACTCTAAGGAAACAGTGAGTATAGGCTTGAGCATTAAGATGAAAGTTTTCTCCCCTAATTAAAGGAACTAGATTGAAGGGGGAAACATGGGGTGAAGACATATGAGCTGCGAAAAGGTTTTTAACAGTACATTGTGTTTGTTTTTAGATTTGAAAATTAGAAATGTTCACATATACTGAAGAAGACGTAGACAATTATCTGGAAGAAGCTTTCTAGATACTGTTCAGTCGAAACTATTATATGTTGGAAGTCTTACGCGAAATGGATGACAAAACTGCGGGATATCTATAGCTGATAAAGTTTATCATGTGGACGAATAGTATTAGTGGATATATTACCATTAGCAAGAAAATTTGAAATTAAAGAATTGGAACAGAAGCCTTATATGCAAACTCTAGCTTCTGTGGATGAATTGTTTTAGAATGATGAAAATGAGTGGTATGTATGGAGTATGAATGAATGAAAGAGAAACAGTAATAATGTTTTAATGAACTATTTTTCGACTGTTTTATATATTAAATAACAATGAAAATAAAATAATGTTTGATTAGGACCGCAGCTCCTGTTTCTTTCCCTAATTCTCCTCGATTCCACTGGACACCATTTCTGTTTAATAAATACTTAAAGTTCCCAATGCCATACCCTTGGCAGCCATTAGATTTGAGCTAGGTTTATTATCATTGAAGGTCTGTGTCCAATGGAGATTGCAGACATTGTTTTGTAAATAAATGTTTCAAATGCAGGATTCGCTGTATGCAGAAATTAAATTATTCATGGTATGTAATGGCACATTGAGAGGTGGGACAAACTTTGTGGCTCATGTGAGGGGCTATTATCCGTACTAGGTCCCGGTCAGGGTGATCTAGTTCACAATACAGTGTAAAAAAATGCTCTCTTTGATAGGGATTGGGTACTTACAACAGATCGATTCCATGTCTATCCCTCAATTATGCATTTGGCTCATGAGCACCAAAAGAGATGTTCCAATGCCTCTTATTTAATTCAGTTTCCAACCCATTTTTACAGAACTTTGTTTTTAAGATTCCGTTGGAATGTGCTGTTGACAGGAAATTCTGCTTGGACGAGGAAAGATCAATGGAGATGTGATGGAAACTGTTAAACATCTATTAATGCACTGTACCACTTTGAACGGGTAGAGGTCACCCTACATGGACAAAATACTGTACACAGCGCAATGGCAGGATGAGGAAAATATATGGAGATGATGTTTGGGTAGCGAGAATATTAAGGATAGCCTGGCTGTAGCAGCTGAGATGTATTTTTGATGAATGTCTTAATTGGTTCATACCGATAGAATGTTTTTACTTATCAAATGCGTTGTTTTATCGATTTTATGTGTTAGAAATTTGAAGGATAATTATTCTTAACATGTGTGTCTGTTCAGTTCATTTCTTCTTTCTTGGTTTAGACTTGGTGTAATTTACTGTGTACCTTTTGAGATATGCTTTTTGTAAAGGGCTTTGGTAAACCATATATAATAAAAAATTAAAAAAAGAAGAGGGAGTGGCCTCAGAAGGATGCTGGTGTAGGAGGTGTGGCACTATGCTTATAGTGCTGATGGAGCCTGCCACATGCACATGAGTGCCCAGCCAAAGGACACACATGTGGGAGCTGCAGAAAGATTGACCTCTTTGCGATGGTCTGCCCAGCCCCATCACCGGCCACCTCAGTCGCCCTGGTACCAGCCACAGCCTCCAGGGAGGTTGACCGACAAACAGCGGGAAGGAGACCACCCAGAATGTCTGTGGCTCAACTGGCATCACCAGAAGGAAGAGGGTCCGCATGGGAAGAACATGAGGATGAAGATGTGTTCTTCCTACTTTATGCTCAGGAAGATGACCAGGGGTGTCACCTGCAAGTGTGGAAAGACTGGAGTAGGATTCCACAGAGTGAGGAGTTTGATCCAAGGATCTAGGATCACTAGGTGACGAGGGGACTGTTGGCCTTCTATAACGGAATGTGTGCCCGGACTGGAATGCACCCAAGGTTATAATGTTAGTTAGTTCACATGTCGTGTTTACACTTGTTGTTTTTCATTGTTATGGAGAAGGAGGAGTGTGGTTTTGTCCCCTTTTAGGAAGGGGGTTATGATGTGGCTCCCCAATAAAAGGAACTCCCAGGATGAATAAATAATCCCTAGGAACCTATACCCACCAAACTCACATGGGTTTTACACACACTCGGTTGGTATAGGTAACAATAGAAATCAAGAGCCCTCTGTGTATGTGAACAGTTGCAAGTTGTCTATGCTTTGCATATTTTATATTTATATATGTGTTTTGTATAAAAGTCTAGAATGAAAGAGGTATTGGTTGCCCAAATCGTGAATGGACTCACTTACGGTCACGCACAGATTATCTATGTACTTCTCTTTTTATGTGATTCTAACAAATGAATGTGCAGGACAAGCACTGAATCTTGGGCGCTTCATATTTATTCACTGTATGTTTGTATATGCTTTTGATAAATGAGTAAGCCTTACAGTACAAAGGCAAAACAGTATCAGTTGAGAGAAAGTGAACATGACTAAAAAGTGATTCTATTGCATGGTTACAACATAACAAATTGAAAAATAATTGTGAATAAAAACATAAAATTCGGTGATGAATAGACCCACTAAGAAAGTGATAAGTTATTATCATCACTGGGTATGCTGCAAAGATTATTTGAAAAAAGTGGACATTAATTGCCCACATATGGCTAGATGAGTAACACACAAATCGGTGTAATTGACTGAGATTATTAGGACCCTTTTTGTTATACATATCCCCAATAAAAGGAGTCTCAGCCGGCATGTATGGCAGTACAGCGGCAGACTACGTGCATGACAACTGGTGTCCATGTCCTTTGTTGTTGGATTGGCGTGTTATCACGGCCTGGCCCGTATGCCCACAGAGTCAATGACTGTTCTCTGGCTGAACCTAGAGCAGACCCCCGGCCATGTGATCACCGAACAGAGGGTCCTAACTTGGTGGCCTGTCTTTGCTGGGTGCTCCCAGCAACTGTGTGTCTGGGCTGTGTGCTCATGAGCCAGACACAACATAAACGATCCTCAAGCCAAATGACTGACAGCGAATTGACTTTCACGCCACTCTGGTGACGCCAAAAGGGGCTCTGCGGCCAAAGTGGTGTGCCAAAACATCCAGCACCAAAAGGCTTGTGCTAAAACATTGTGCACCAAAGCCCTTAGGTCATGCTTAATCATACATTCTCAAGACCTTGTTCCATACAAATGTGAGATTCAGAGAGCATGCAGAGTGTGAGCAGGCTATATAAGCCTAAGGGTATTCTCACTCCTACTCCCCCTGGATCCTCTTCTCAGGTGGCCAGGGAAAGCCCATCACTTTTGGATCCTGACACTGGGGGCGGAGAAGTGAGGGAGGATCACCTAAATGGAGGGTCCTTGGGGATTGGGATTGGGGTGCCCTCGGGCGAGACATGGTATCACCCTTTCCCTGTTAAGGAACAAACTAGCCCTCCCTCAGCCTTTGTAGGCTACTATAGAACAGCTCCCCTCACTTCCCCACATTTGACATTTAAAAGTACTGGGATGAAGAAGTAAGAGACTGAGAGTATGAACACTACACCTTTAGTTTACCACTTTGGTACGAGGAAGATGCCTGCAAAGAACTGTGAGGGTCGGCATGTCCCTTTAACTATGATCAGGCAAGGCTGATGGTGAATTCACAGCTGCAACCTCTTGAATGGTTAAAGATGTATAAAGAGAGCCCAGTGGAGCTACATGAGGAGAGATACAGGGAGGCCTGTGTGGAAGCTGCCAGCAGGAGACCCGTTGTGTGAGGCGGCAGCCGCGGTGGGACCTGACCGGAAGCCAGGATGCCAGCCGAAGCCCAGAAAAACTGTATACCCCCAGGCCAGGTGGGTTGTTGGATTGCTACAGAAGTGGGAGCCTCTGTGCGGCATGTAGCAGCATTTGCGAGCAAGCAGGAGGAAAAGGACCCTGTCTGCTTCCATGGGGAGGAGGCTGTGAGAAACCCTCGGGCGTCCTCACATCTACTCCCCTTGGATCCTCTACGCATGTGGCCAGGGAAGTGCCATTGCTTTTGGATCCCAACCCTGGGGGTGGATGAGCGAGGGAGGTTCACCTGGGTGAAGGGTTCTTGGGGATTGGAGGTGGGATGCACTTAGGTGAGACGCGGTATTCCACATTCTCCTTTCTGGATGGAACCCCTATTACAGAGGTGGTTATGGGTTATTGTTCCCCATGCCTCTTTGTCCATGAGAAGAACAGCAGATGATATCAACCCAGATGTACTAGAAAGAGGAGGAAAAGGATTGGGAATGGGGTACCTTTCAATGAGATACAGTATCCCCCTTTTCCTAGTGACAACAAGTTTAACCCTCCCCCGACCTTTACAGGTTACTGTAGATCAGTTCCCCTTTTTCCCCCTATTGGGGTACCTGACAGTATTGAGATGAGTAAGAAGCAACTGAGAGTAATGAACACTCCATACTCTCCCCAATCTGGTACTCAGACGAGGAAGACACAACTGACAGTAATAAACACCACTAACTCCCACCACTTTGGTACTGGGAATAAGAAGAGAACTAAAGCAGCACACCAGTATACTGAGCAAACATGTCCCACTAATAGGTTCAGGCAAAGTCAGGCAATTGAAACTAAGTATGCTCACCTGCAAACTATGAAAGTCTCAGGAGAGTATAAAATAAGCAGTCACAGGAAAGAAGGCGAGCGAGTGGGGAGAGCAGCTGAGATGCCAGAATTGCCCATGACCAGCCGGTGGAGAACGAGCCTGGCGAGGGAGCCGTAGAAGTGCATAGAAGGGAGTCGGAAGACATTCCGATTGCTTATGAAGTAATTAGGAAGGAATGCTTTTTCCCCTGTGGTGGGAAGGTAGACCAGAAATGTTTGAGGGGCTGCTGGCAAAGCCCTGACCTCTGAGGAAAAATATGTTTCAACAAAAACCAGCTCAACACCAAGGACACAACCGGCGAGTTTCAGATAATGGGAGACCTGGTATGTAAAAGGCGCAAGTGAATACAATGTAGAAGAATAATATGCGCATTAGGAAATACACATTTACAATCCGTGAACAATGCTAAAGAATTAATAATTATGAAATGGGAAGTTCAGGCATACTTAGTAACAGAGTGGTTGCGTATCAAGAGATACGTTCTCTAAAGATTCTGTATGAAGAAAGAAAGCCTTTTACAAAAAGGGGGGTTATGTGAAGTGGTGAATTGTGAGCAAAACAACATTTAACAAAAGGGAGCCACGGGAGGGATGGGGATTTTGCTCATACTTCAAAAAAGATTGTCTGACTGAAAATAAGCAAACTGCTAACATTGAATAACAAACTGAATGAAAATAAGCAAATTGCTAATATTGAATACAGAACTGTATGAAACAGCAAGACTGTTGACCTTGAATATTGAAATTGCTTATTGAAAATTGAACTACACAAAGAGAACTCAAGATTCCTGGTTGCGTGACCGGTAGTGGGTGGAGAGTATGGTCTAACAACTATGCCAGGACCAGAGAACCCCTATATGCTAACAAGGAAATCTGTTATTGTGTAAAAAGTAAAACTACCGGAATGCACTAGGGGGTACGCTTATGCTGACAGCCTATGCATTTGGCTCCCGTAACATCGGGTCGCTAAGTGGAAAGAGACCCCACATTTATATTGTTTTATTTGCATTTTAGTTTATTAAAATCTTTAGCAAAATTATGATAATTTCATTTTGTTCGTCACATTATTTCCTTCCAGTCTAGTCCAAATGTAATCAATAGAGTTCAAGGCCAAAAAGTTAAGAGTTCCTTTATCGTTTCTCCTGAGCCTCTTTTCGCAGACATTCTTTTAAGTATTTAACTGAGGCGATCACCAAGGAGGTATTCTCCTCCCTCATCAGACACTTCCACCATTCCTCACTTGGGAGTGTCAGCGTAGTTTCCAAGAAGCGGGTGTTACGCTCACCTGGTTCCCACAGGGGCGTCGATCGGACCCGGACAGCTGCGGTCTCCACCAACGTGGTGCGTAGTGAACAGATGACAGTCTGGACTGGCCCGCCTAATCTTGTCTGCTGGACTCCTAGAAGTATTCTCCTGCAAGTGGAGAAAAGGATTTAGCCACCCGTGGACTTTAGTGATGCCCCCCCCAACTGTTCTCGTTCTCCCCACTAATCACCTCCGATATCCCCTCTTGGTAACCTCACCTTATGTTTTTAAATGATGAGCTCTCCATCCTGCATGGCATGCAGGGGCGCGTAGATACCAGTTACTTCACTGGTTTGAAGGTACTGGAGGAGTTCCTGAGGAATATTGACTCCAGTGTCTATAAAGTTCAAAGTGTTCAATATGTCCGATGTTCACTCTTGTGCCATTCCCTCGTTAGGTTGCAGCTGGGTCCAAAAGAATATTGCCTGGAGGCAGCTGATGGCGTTCAGATAAGAGTCTGTATTACCAAACACTGTCCAGTAAAAGTTGCATGAGTTTAACTTGCTGTTTTCTCTCCCTTTATAGGTGCGGCATAGAAAGATGCGGCAAATTAAAGGATAATACCTCTGGTGGTAAAGCAGGTAAGCCTGTGGTGGCAAAGAGATTGGGCCTCATTTCACGGAAGGCGGTAATCCAGGGTGCTATTAGCACCCTGGACCATGCCGGTAAATTACCGGCACCGCCTTGGTGGAAAGGGGAATTACCGCCCTATTCCAAGGTTGGCGGGGCGGTAATTCCCCCTTCCACCATTGCCCTTCCCCATTCCCATTTTTGCCCCATAGGGCATAATGGGAATGGGGAAGGAGCTAATTATGGCACCGCAATTTTGCGGTTCCGTAATTAGCACCAAGGTCCCTTAGCGGGTTGGTTTTTAACGCCTGCAAAAAGCAGGCGTTAAAGCACCAACCCGCTAAGGGACCTCGTAGTAAGGCGGTAATGGTTAACGGTCACCGTTACCATTAACGGTGGGCGTTAACCATTACCGCCTTCCGTGTAATGAGGCCCATTGTCTTTGTCGGTTTTCTCGGCTCACCTTGTTATTCCTTTTGTTTTCCCCCCAGGTGCTAGGTTTCTACGCAGAAAATGATGGAGGCTGCGCCGAGTTGAAAGATGCGGTGGACTGGTGAGTATAATGCGGCGCTGCTGCTGGCGAAGCGACGTGTGCTGAAATAATGTCCTTTCCAGGCTCGGAGATGTGCTGGGTCCGGAATCAGGTAAGGAATCAAATAATGTCTGTGATCCAACCTCTTCTCCTTTCTTTTCCTTTTGTCTAGGAGCTCCGGATTCGAGGCGGGCGTGGCAGAAGACTGGATGCTGACTTGCAGACACGGTGAGCGTTACGCTGCTGGATGCAGAATAACACGAAGCATGAGCTGCTGTTCGGGCATGGTTTAAATAGCCTGCAAAGTAGTCCCAGGTAAGAAGTTCCCCAGAACCACACCCAAGTAAAAAATAGTCCCTGTAATAAAATAGTCCCATCCAGGCCTCATGTTGGCTTGGACTCATTTGCAGCATGGTCTGCATAAGGTAAGTAAAGTCTATGAGCCTGGCGCCTATGGCGCCAGGACTGATTTCTATGATGAGCCTGGCGCCTAAGGCGCCAGGACTGAATCCAAACAGCCCCCAGCCGGGGCTGTTGGGGTTTTAATGAGTATCTGGATGCCTGCTCCCGGGGCTGATGGACTCGATCCGGATGCCCGGGGGTAGGCATCATGACAGCACTCCCCCCCCAAGGCCCCTCCTAAAGTTGTTCTTCCCCTTGGCCCTGGCTTGGCTGGGAAGTCCCGATGGAATGTTTTCACCAATCGAGGAGCATGAACGTGGTCACTAGGTTCCCATGACCTTTCTTGTGGTCTGTAACCCTTCCAGTCGATTAAATAAAAAAGTCTTGATTTAACCATTTTAAAGTCCAGGATGTTTTTTACCTCAAATTCAGGTTCTCCATCTATTAGGATGGGGTCAGGTGGTTTGGTTAATCTTGTCCCGGGTTGAACTGGTTTTAGAAGTGAAACATGAAAGACAGGATGAATCCGCATATTAGAGGGTAATTCTAATTTGACAGCCACAAGGTTGATAATGGCCTTAATGGTGTAAGGTCCCAAATATCTAGGATTAAAAGTCTGAGTTCCTTTCAGAGGTATATATCTTGTAGCCAGCCAAACTTGGTCTCCAATTCGATATGGTGGGGTCTCACTTCTATGTTGATCAGCATTTTTCTTGTATTTCTCTTTTGCTTGTTTCAAATGTTTTGTTGCCTCTTTAAAAGCTTGTGTAATAGTAGAATGCAGATGAGTTACTGCCGGCATTTCTAAATGCTGGGGCGAATCGAGTTCTGAGGTTCGAGGATGATGTCCATATATGGTATAAAAGGGGCTTTGTCCGGTTCCTGAATGTACAGAGTTATTGTATGCGTATTCAGAAATCCATAAAATGTCCTTCCAATTACTTTCGGTTTGGTGGAGCATACAACGTAGGTATTGTTCAAGAGTCTGGTTGGTTCTCTCCATCTGACCATCGGTTTGGGGATGGTGACTGGTTGATAACCTTACGTCGATTTGTGCCAATTGACAACACCTCTGCCAAAATTGCGAAATGAACTGACTACCTCGGTCAGAGATCAATATGGAAGGAAATCCATGTATTTGAACAATATTTTCGAGAAATTCCTTGGCCAAGATTGAAGCAGAAGATAATCCTTTTAAAGGAATAAAGTGGGCCATCTTGGAAAAAAGATCCACAATAACTAGAATGGTGTTGAATCCATTACATGGCGGTAGATCTGTAATAAAGTCTAAAGACAAAGTGTGCCATGGTGTGGGTGGAATATCTAAAGGTTTTAAAAGACCAGCTGGTTTCTTCTTTTGACTTTTGTTCTGGGCGCAGATGCCACAAGACAGTACAAATGACTTTACATCTTTTCGCCAGGTGGCCCACCAGAATTGTCTTTTAATTTTAGCTTCAGTTTTTGCAATACCTGAGTGCCCTTCCATCAGCGCTTCATGGTATTGGAGATGACTTGTTCTTGTAGTTCCTTGTGTGGTAGAAATAGACGCCCTTGATAGTAAGGTAGGACATTGACAACTGAATAATCTGGGCCCTTCTTAACCCAGTCCTGCAGGGCTGCTGAATCGAAAAGTTGTTGGATCTTTAAATGAATATCTTCTAAGGTCTGTAGGGTAGTTATCCCAAGAATTCTTTGTTCAGGAATTATAGGCACCGCTTCCGGGTTCGAATATGCTTCTCCCATCCCAATTCGGGATAAAGCGTCTGCCTTACCATTCTTACAACCTGGTCGATAAGTGATCAGGAAATCGAATTCGGCAAGGAATAAGGCCCATTGAAGTTGATGCGATAATTGGGCCTTGGCTGTTTTTAAATACTGCAAGTTCCTGTGATCGGTGATTACAGTAATGGTATGCCTGGCACCGAGAAGATAATGCCGCCAAGCCTTGAAGGCAGATTTGATGGCTAACAACTCTTTATCGGTAACCGCAAAGTTTAATTCGGGGGCCGAGAATTTTCTGGACCAAAATGCTACTGGATGAAGTTGACCGGTTTCCGGATCCTTCTGGGACAGGACAGCCCCCATGGCTAAAATGGATGCATCGGTTTCAACTATGTATGGGAACTCGGGGCGTGGATGCTTTAAGACAGGTGCCGACATGAATTTCAATTTCAGTTCTTGGAAGGCTTTTTCAGCCTCTTCGGTCCACAAGAAGCGTTTGTTTTTTTGCAAAAGTGTTGTGATGGGGTGTGCAACATATGAGAAGTCAGGAATAAATCTGCGGTAGAAATTAGCAAATCAAAGCATGCTTTGCACCCCTTTAACTGAAGTGGGTGATGGCCACTTGAGAATTGCGTCCACCTTTCGAGAGTCCATTCGGACTCCTTTTAGAGTCAGGATAAATCCAAGGAATTCAACTTCTGTAGCATGAAAAACAAATTTTTCCAATTTTGCATATAACTTGTGCTGGCGTAGTTTCTCAAGGACTGCACGAACGTGCTTAACATGGTCTGATTCTGAGGAGGAGTACACTAGAATATCGTCTATGTATACGACAACACAGACGTCAATGAGTTCACGAAGGACATTGTTCATAAAATACTGGAAGGCTGCTGGTGCATTGCACAACCCGAAGGGCATCACCACATATTTGAATAATCCGTACTTGGTGCGAAAAGCGGTCTTCCATTTGTCGCCCTTCTTTACACGTACCAGATGATATGCCCCTCGGGGATCTAATTTACTGTAGATGCAAGCATCCTTTACTTGGTCTAGTAGTTCGGGGATCAGAGGCAATGTATATCGGTTCTTCACCGTGATCTGGTTTAATGCGCGGTAGTCTATGCACGTTCTGAGGTCTCCTTCCTTTTTGGGCATGAAGAATAAAGCTGAATATGCGGGGGACTTAGATGGACAAATGAAGCCATTAGCAAGGTATTGTCCAAGTATTGTCGTAGGTGACGGTTTTCGGGTTCCGTAAGGGCGTAGATCCTACTGCATGGAGGTTGTGCACCGGGTATGAGGTCGATTTGACAATCGTATGATCTATGACGTGGTAAGGTGTTTGCCTGTTCTTTTTGGAAAACATCCTGGAATTCTTGATATTCCTGAGGTAACTGCATGACTGGATTAGCGACTGTGGCCAGGCTTTTGTTCAAGGTTTTTTCTGGGTAACAAGTGTGGGCACACTCCGGGAAGGTTACTCTCTTCTCTTGCCAATCAATACAAGGATTATGTGTTTCCAACCAAGGTATCCCCAGTATTATTTGGAACTGCAGGGCTTTGATTAAGTCAAACACAATAGTCTCTCGATGCCCATCTTGACCCAACAGTGTCATCTCTGTGGTGGAATGAGTTACAGGTCCAGAGGCAATTTCAATTCCATCGACTGTGGTGATAACATCCAAAGTGGTCTTTTTGCAGAGAGGTAGATTCATCCTAGAAGCCAATTCGTGGTCCACATAGTTTCCTACGGCCCCGCTATCAGTGTATGCCCTAACTGCGTGCATACGTGATGGCTGCCTTGGATCAATAAGGACCATTGGTATGATTAGGTGCGAGGTCTGAGTGTCCTTCTTTAAGCTCGGAAAGCGGACCTCTACGCTTGTCGGGCGTGGTCGTTTCCCGAATCAGGCTCTGTTTGATTTCTATCAGCATCTTCGACTACTTTCTTGGATGGTTTTATAGGGCAATCCCGTAGAAAATGTCCTGAGGCCCCACAGTACAGACACAACTGCATCTGTCGTCTCCTTTCTCTTTCTTTTTGAGTTAAGGGTCCCTTAACACCCCCGATCTGCATTGGTTCTGATGCATCTGTTCCTTTGGGAGTAACATTGGGTTTAACCAATACCCGATTCTCGAACTTAGCTCGGTCAGCTTTTCTATTCTGAAGTCGGTGGTCTAGCTGGACCACTAAGTCTATATATTCTGCGCAATCCTGAGGTGGGTTCGCAACTTGGGCCAAAACATCTTTGAGTTCACCCTGAAGTCCACGATGAAATAATGTAATTCGCTTTACCTCTGGCTATCCGGTTTCCACCACGAACCTATTGAAGGTTGCGATATAAGTTAGCAGGTGCTGGTTTCCTTGTCGTAGGGATAGAAGTTTGTTATCCAGGACCTGTCCCTGTGAACGTCTGGCAAATAGTCTTTCCATGCTCAATTGAAAACCCTGAAAATCCTGAAGAAGAGGGTCATCCTGGTTGACTAATGGAATTGACCAATCCGCTGCGCTGCCACTAAGGTATGACAGTAGAAAGGCTACTTCGGCTTGGTCGTTTGGAAAAGCTCCCGGTCTGCATAAAAAGTTCAAGCGGCATTGGTTCATGACCACGGCAAACCTTTTCGGGTCCCCAGCAAAGCGTTCGGTTGAAGCTAAAGGAATGCTCCCTGGTAGAACCACTTGCACAGGGCTGCTCGATGAAACGGGGGTTGAATTCCCCCCCAAGTCCAGGTAGTGGTGTTTGCCCGGCTTGGTTTTGCAGCAGTTGTCTGGAAAGATCATCAGTGTGCTCCTTTGACACAATCAGTTCTCTCCTGAGGGCATTAGTTTCTTGGCGTGCGGAGTGCACTTCTGCACTAAGTTCTCCTAACACTAAGTTCTCCTAACAATTGGGCTAGTTGGTCGGTTTCTGAGGTCTCCATTATGTCCGGGTGGGGATTTGTAGATAGGCTTCGTGTTCTGTTACGCTCACCTAGTTACCACAGGGGCGTCGATCGGACCCGGACAGCTGCGGTCTCCACCAACGTGATGCGTAGTGAAGAGATGAAAGTCTGGACTGGCCCGCCTAATCTTGTCTGCTGGACTCGTAGAAGTATTCTCCTGCAAGTGGAGAAAGGGATTTAGCCACCCGTGGACTTTAGTGATGCCCCCCCAACTGTTCTCGTTCTCCCCACTAATCACCTCCGATATCCCCTCTTGGTAACCTCACCTTATGTTTTTAAATGATGAGCTCTCCATCCTGCATGGCATGCAGGGGCGCGTAGATACCAGTTACTTCACTGGTTTGAAGGTACTGGAGGAGTTCTGGAGGAATATTGACTCCAGTGTCTATAAAGTTCAAAGAGTTCAATATGTCCGATGTTCACTCTTGTTCCATTCCCTCGTTAGGTTGCAGCTGGGTCCAAAAGAATATTGCCTGGAGGCAGCTGATGGCGTTCAGGTAGGAGTCTGTATTACCAAACACTGTCCGGTAAAAGTTGCTTCAGTTTAACTTGCTGTTTTCTCTCCATTTATAGGTGCGGCATAGAAAGATGCAGCGAATTAAAGGATAATACCTCCGGCGGTAAAGCAGGTAAGCCTGTGGTGGCAAAGAGATTGGGCCTCATTACACGGTAGGCGGTGAGCCATGGTGCTATTAGCGCCATGGCTCATGCCGGTAAAATACCGGCACTGCCTTGGCGGAAAGGGGATTTACCGCCCCATGCCAAGGTTGGAGGGGCGGTAAATCCCCTTTCCGCCATTGCCCTTCCCCATTCCCGTTTCTGCCCCATAGGGCTCTATGGAAATGGAGAAGGCGCTAATTACGGCACCGCAATTTTGCAGTGCCGTAATTAGCTCCGAGGTCCCTTAGCGGGTTGGATTTTAACACCTGCAAGAAGCAGGCGTTAAATCCTCCAACCCGCAAAGGGACCTCGTAGTACAGCGGTAAGGGTTAACGGTCACCGTTGCCATTAACGGTGACCGTTAACCCTTACCGCCGTCCGTGTAATGAGGCCCATTGTCTTTGTCGGTTTTCTCGGCTCACCTTGTTATTCCTTTTGTTTTCCCCCAGGTGCTGGGTTTCTACGAAGAAAATGATGGAGGCAGCGCCGAGTTGAAAGATGCGGTGGACTGGTGAGTATAACGCGGCGCTGCTGCTGGCGAAGCGACGCATGCTGAAATAATGTCCTTTCCAGGCTCAGAGATGTGCTGGGTCCGGAATCAGGTAAGGAATCAAATAATGTCCGTGATCTAACCTCTTCTCCTTTCTTTTCCTTTTTGTCTATGAGCTCCGGGATTCGAGGCGGGCGTGGCAGAAGACTGGATGCTGACTTGCAGACACAGTGAGTGTTACGCTGCTGGATGCAGAATAACACGAAGCATGAGCTGCTGTTCGGGTGTGGTTTAACTAGCCTGCAAAGTAGTCCCAGGTAAGAAGTTCCCCAGAACCACACCCGAGTAAAAAATAGTCCCTGTAATAAAATAGTCCCATCCAGGCCTCACGTTGGCTTGGACTCATTTGCAGCATGGTCTGCATAAGGTAAGTAAAATCTATGAGCCTGGCGCCTATGGCGCCAGGACTGATTTCTATGATGAGCTTGGCGCCTAAGGCGCCAGGACTGAATCCAAACAGCCCCCAGCCAGGGCTGTTCGGGTTTTAATGAGTATCTGGATGCCTGCTCCCGGGGCTGATGGACTCGATCCGGATGCCCGGGGTAGGCATCATGACAGTGGGCGAAGAATCTAGTCCTTAGCTCTGTCAATGCCGGACAGGTTGTAAAGATATGCTGTACGTTTTCCAGTACGCCATCACATTTACAGAATCTTCATGTAATATTTCTCACTGTTAGGACCTCCTTTGTTTCATGCATATTTAACCGTAACCTCGTAAATTGTGCCCTATAGTAAGGATTTGGGAATTTTGTTATGTAGGAAGGTATGTTTCCAATGGCTCTGGTTTCTGATGCTATAATTCCGATACATTGTATATACATTCGCTTCATTGCAGGTTTGTACCAGTCACCCTCTTGGAGTTTCTTTTTCACTTTGATCAGGCTGTTGTGCAGCTCCTCTAATGTAGAGTTAACCTGACTTAATAAGGCTCTGCATTTATTTCTCCAACTTTGAACTGCTTTTTCTGATCCTTGTTCCAGTTCTGTTTTTATTATTGCCAAGATTGGCACTGCATCATCTTTTCATACATTTTTCATAAAAAGTAAAGGATTCCCAATTTTCCATTGGCCTTAGAGAGCCCCAGCTCTCTTCTAATTATTTCAATGGGGGTGGATTTCGGTAGACCCAGCACTGGTTCCCAAAACACACCTTCCAGGAATGCCCATGGTTTGTTGAGGAACTGTGTCAAGCTGTCTGCACTGTATGTCATGGTTGTCACTACCTTGCCTTTATAAAATGTCAACAACGGCAACAGAGAGTATCAGCAGAATTTCTGTTTCAACATTAAGGCTTGGTTAGCAAACATTTTAATTTTAGATTTTAAATTCAGGGTATTCTGGGTTTCAACTGGAATGTTACTTATGATCATTCCTAGGTATTTAAATGAGTCCACTTTTTTCAGTGTACGGCCACCCAATTGCCATTTAAAGGTTGGGGATTTCTTTCCCCCTCTGCCGTTAAAGCATACTATGTTAGTTTTGTTGGAGTTGATTCTATGGCACGACAAGGAGGCTCATATTATGCCAACAATCTTTACTACTGACATAAATAGCAGCAAGACATTTTTTTTTGATCAACAGTAACTTTTTCATTAACCAAGAGAAAAACACAAAGTTCATAGGAACACAGTGAAATAACCCAGTCCAAGATGGAGGTTAGTCAACAGTCCATTATCCAATCAGGATGAACCCACACCCATAAATGTCCTTTACTCTAACAGCAACTCCTTTTTCTTTGCTGCTGACGCACAAGATAAGTCCTTTGTTGCACGCTCGTCCTTTCTTTATGTGAAGGGTGTTTAGTGTTACATTGTTACTTGGGTTAATATTGTTTGTTGGTATACATTTGATTTTAGCGTTCACTTGTTTGAACGTTCATTGTCATTTTTGTTTCTTGTAGCGGCCGCTCGGCGTGAGGCGTTCTACTCCGCCTTAGTCACGCCTTGAGTCGGACCCTTTTATGCAGCCTGCCCGCCTCCTACCTTCCTCCCCCCACATTGCTTCCTAGCCTCGTCTGCTCGACGAGGGGTGTGCCGAAGCGGTGCTGCTCGCGCTTCCCCCAGAGGGCATTGATCGCACCTGCTCGGCGCATGTGTTGTATTGAATATAATCCCTTCAGTTTACTTCCGAGCGTTCCGAAGGGTTGCGCAGTCACGCCTCGTGTGAAGGAGGCTGATTTAAGACCGCAGCGTTCGCCTGCTCGGCATCGCTCATATTGCTTCTGCCTCAGTCATTCACGTATTCCCTATCCCGCGTTGCTCACGCGAGGTTGTGAGGGCATTTTCAGTCCTTCTGTGTTGTGCCTGATTATACCCTGTTTCCGCCTGCACCGGCTGGTTATTTATTTATATGTGTTGGTACACATTCTAACATTTCCACATAATTTAGGTGGAATTTTTTCAGACCTGCTTGGCTTTCAGTTTGGTCATAGTGCACTTGGGGGTGTGTGTGTTTTTCCTGTACTTTCTTGTCAAGAGGATGCAGTCTAATAAGGGGACTGATGGGGTTCCTTCAGTAGATGCCAGTACCCAGGTTAGGGTGGCTTCAAAGAAAATAGATAGGCCCAGCAAGGATGGTATAATGAGGGGGTTTGGGGAAGCCTCAGTAGTTCCGCCCCCTTCAGTCTCAAGGGCAATAAAGGATTCCATGGATTTGGCTCTGGGGAATTTAAATTCTACCCTCGCCTCAGCCTTTGACAGGCTCATTAATACAATTTCGGATTTCATCCGGGTCCTATTCAGGGACCTTCTATGGCCCCCAGAAAGTGCACTTCAAAGACTAATCATTTACAAGGACAAATCAGCCCAGTTTTAAGTTCCCCCTCTTCCCCGGACTCCCCGGTTAGAACCTTAAAACGTATGTTTGGTGAAGGGGTGTCCCAGTCTTCTGCCCCTATTAGGGTGACTTCTACCCCTTTACCATCCCCTGAGTCCTCAGAGGATTCTGATTCGCCTCCTAAGAGGAGAAAAAGAAAAGTATCTGCTACGGGAATGTCACAATCTGTTGGAGAACAATTGTTAGATGACAGTGGGGCCCTGTTTTTGACCCTTCCCTAATTCAGCACCCTATGTCGGCGGAGTGGTGTCCCTCTGAAGCAGTGTCCTCTTTCCTTCACCATTGGATTAGGAGGGCTCTCGTTCAGAATGCCCCCGTCCTGTTATCGCGGACAAGATGGCTGTGACCCCCAGCATTGATCAGTCCATGGTGGCCTTTCTGTCCCAGAGGGTTAAGGATCCTAAGAAGGGTGTGGATGGAGCACTTAAGATCTGTCAGGATAAACTTTCGGATTTTGGCGGCTTTGACCCAAATTTTCGAATTGGCAGAAGAGGCGGCTATGCATGAGTCGCAAATTGATGTTGAAGCACTCAGGGACTGGGTGCAGCGCTCCATTTGCCTGCTCGGCAATGCGAACTCCAGTATTTCAAAGGAGAGGCGCAAGGCAGTTCTAAGAAGCATTGATCCCAAACTTCAGGATATGGCGGAGGGGGAGGCTGGTCCCAAAGCTCAAGGGAACCTTTTTGGAGATAAATTGATAAAGGACCTTTCAGCTTACGTCCATACATTCACAGCCTTAGACAAGGCCCAAACGAATATTAGAAAGGTTTTTGCTCCCCGAATTTTTGATAAGGCCGGAAGAGGAAGAGCCCGCTCCTCTGGCCGTTCCTCATTCATGGACTCTACCAGACCTCAGCAATACGCCTCTAGAGGGGCCCATCATTCTTCCTCTGCTCGAGGAGCGCAGACAGCCTTCTATCCCCAGAGAGGAAACCAATGGAGAGGTCGGAATGACAGAGGTTCGAGCAGAGCGAGATCCGCTCCAGGTATTGTCTCGTATCGTAAGAGTTTCTTCTCACAGAGGTTTGGGGGGCAGATCTTTGGGTGTTACAAACAGTTCGGGGGTTTCAGATAGAGTTTTACTCCCCTCCCTGTCTACTCTTTCCCCCTCCACCTCTGGTGTTCAGTCAAGAGAAGCAGAGGTTAGTGGATGCAGAAATCCAAGATTTGGTCTTCAAGCAGGCGGTGGTCCCGGCCACTTTCACAGCTTCTCAGTTCCTCAGCACGATTTTTCTGATCCCGAAACCCGAGGAAGGATTTCGCCCTGTGATAAATCTCAGAGCTCTCAACTCCTTTGTGGTTTACCATCATTTCAAAATGGAGGGCATTCATCTTCTGATGGGCACACTGCTTCCCGTGGATTGGATGGTCAAGTTGGATCTCAAAGATGCGTATCTGGTAGTCCCTGTGTTTTCCCCTCACCAGGAGTTCCTTCAGTTCCATTGGGGGGGTCACCTTTGGCAATTCACTTCTCTCCCGTTCGGCCTGTCATCAGCCCCGTGGTGTTTCACCAAATTGATTAAGCCAGTGATGGCATTCCTCAGGTCGAAGGGGGTCAGGAGTATAATTTACCTGGATGACATTCTTCTCTTAGCTCAGGATTCACAGGTTCTACGGGGTCAATTGGATCTGACAATTTCCCTGTTGCATGATCTAGGGTTTGTTCTAAATGCAAAAAAGTTCATATTTTGTCCTACTCAATGTATCCAATTTCTGGGCTTCGATATCGATTCCAAAAAGTGCATCCTTCTCCTCCCAGACTCCAGGCTTTTGAAGATTCGGAAAGAAATCCGCCTCATCCTCTGACTGGGAGTAGTTTCCCTTCGACAATTAGCAAGGGTAGTAGGGATGTTATCAGCCTCTATTCAGGCTATTTTTCCAGCACCCCTGCATTACAGGGCGCTTCAACGTCTCAAGGGAAGGCACCTGCGCAGGAGCCTGTCTTATGCTCAGAAGGTGAGGCTGGATCCGGAGGCCAGATTGGAACTGGTTTGGTGGCTCAAGCATATGAATGCCTGGAATGGCAGAGCGATTTTGGGGCCTTCTCCAGATGTGGTTCTCGAGTCAGACGCCAGCAGATCCGGTTGGGGGGCCAGAATAGGTCAGACTTCCACGGGGGGAAAATGGTCGGAACAGGAGAGTCTACTTCATATAAATTGCCTAGAGTTACTAGCGGGTTCCTTCACGGTCAAGAGCCTGCTCAAGGATCAGGGGAATTGCTGTGTCCTTCTTCGGATGGACAATGTGTCAGCGGTTTGTTACATCAACCACCTGGGGGGGACCCGCTCGAAGGCTCTAGCGGATTTGGCAAGGGAGTTCTGGCATTATTGCCTAGACAGAAACATTCTACTTCAAGCAGAGTACCTTCCAGGGGTAAGCAATTCAGTGGCAGATTGGAATTCCCGTTACCTTCAGGACAGCAGCGACTGGATGCTGGACAGGAGTGTATTTGCATTGATTCAGTCTCTTTGGGGTCCCATTCGCATGGACCTTTTTGCCTCCCGGCTCAATTGTCAAGTTCCTCGGTTTTACAGTTGGAGACCGGACCCTCGGGCTCTGGCCACCGATGTGTTTCTCCAAGATTGGTCAGACCCCCTTCCCTATGCTTTCCCTCCTTTCGCCATGATAGCCAGTGCTCTGGTACACCTACACAGGCAGCAAACCTCCTTGGTAATAGTGACCCCATTCTGGGCTTGTCCGGTTTGGTTCCCCACTCTCCTAGAGCTGGCAGTGGACTTTCCTCGCCTCTAGCCGTCTCATCCCCAGCTCCTGACAGACCCGTTGGGTCACCCTCACAACCTGGTCCTTCAGGGACATCTTTCCCTTATGGTTTGGAAGATTTCAGCACTTCCTGGTGCGTCAGAGGTCTTTCGCAGGACTCTATTGGGGTCATCAAGGATTCCTGGGCAGCATCCACCAAGGCAGGATATTCATCAGCATGGAGCCACTGGGTTAGCTGGTGTTTGGTTAGACACCTCAATCCTGTTTTTGCTCCTCCAGTAGACATAGTAAACTTTCTGGTGGAGTTGTTTAAGGAAGGTAAAGCCTATCGTACAATTAATGGATTTAGGTCGGCGATATCAGCTGGCCATGTTCTGGTTAAGGGAGAACCAGTGGGTAAACATTTCCTGGTCAGGAAAGCTCTTAAATCAATTAGGGTTAAGGTTCCCCCTAAACCTAGGTATTCAGTTTTGTGGGATGTTCATAAGGTTCTGAACTTGCTTGTATGGTGGCCTCATAATCAGGATTTATCCCAACAACAGCTTTTTTCAAAGTTAACAATGCTCTTGTGCCTGGTCTCTATTAAGAGAGTATCTGATATTAGAGCGCTGGATGTGGACAATAAGATCTTCTCGCCACAGGGAGTAACCTTTTTTATTACTAGGAGAACTAAATGTATGATTTCTTCTGTTTCATATCCGGCATTTCCTGAAAATGATAAATTATGTGTGGTCCATTGTTTGAAATGTTTTGAAGATAGAACTGTGGATTTTCATCCCCATGGTACCTCTCAGCTGCTTATTTCACATCGTAGGCCTTATAAGGCAGTGTCCTCAGCTACCCTGGCTAGGTGGGTTAGATGGATAATGCAGGAGTCTGGTATTGACATCTCTTCCTTCGGAGCTCATTCAATTAGGGGCGCCATGGCCTCTAAGGCCGCTCTCCTTGGGGGAGGGTTGGAGCCCATCCTTAAAGCAGCTGACTGGTCCAGGGAATCTACGTTTAAGACGTTTTATCATAAACGGATTGATCATGTGGTTTTCAATGTGATGCAAGGGCTTTAAACTTGCATAATATGAGCCTCCTTGTCGTGCCATAGAATACCTAATCCCCCACACTATCGTGAGTGGGGGTTTAGATTCTATTAAAGACAAGGAGGCGAGTATTATCCCACCCACCCACACAGATTTGTAACATCTGTATCCTTTTTTCAGCTTCGGGTTGATCACCTTGGGAGCTTTCATCGGCGGAGGATCTTCAGAGTCTACGCCTGGATGATGCCTGGATTATTTGTTCGGTTGGACTTGGGTGTGTTAGGTTTTACTGTTCAAGCGTCATTGCAGCTTCAGAAGAGGAGTTGCTGTTAGAGTAAAGGACATTTATGGATGTGGGTTCATCCTGATTGGATGATGGACTGTTGACTAACCTCCATCTTGGACTGGGTTATTTCACTGTGTTCCTATGAACTTTGTGTTTTTTCTCTTGGTTAATGAAAAAGTTACTGATGAACAAAAAAAATGTTCTTGCTGCTATTTATGTCAGTAGTAAAGATTGTTGGCATAATACTCGCCTCCTTGTCTTTAATAGAATCTAAACCCCCACTCACGATAGTGCGGGGGATTAGGTATTGTTAACCCATTCTCAGCAGCATATTCCGCAACTCTCCTCATCTGTCTTTGCAGACCGATATCTATGTGATCTAACAAGACTAAATCATCTGCGTAAAAAAGGCGGCTCATGTGGACCCCACCCTGCCCCCTCCACTGTCAGGCCTGTGCCACTGGCGCACACATTGGCAACCATCATGGATGATATGGTACTCGTTTATATTCATAATACTCTTTAAACAACCCCTATTCACATTTTGGTCCTTAATTTCTATTTGTACTTTCCTATTTAATTCAGCGAACTACATGTACCATAATGCACCTTGCTACAGCTATCAATTCCTGGCCATTCCCATTTGTCAGTATTGGAACCACAATCCCCAGAAGCGCTAGCGATCAGTGCTGCTTCCACCATCTCAGGACCAGCGAGGGAGGAGGCAGATTATCTTCAGGTGTGCTGCTCCAGGTGCTGCCAATTAGCTTGCCTCAGTACAGGGCAGGGCTGTATTTAAGCAGCTGCCTGCAGGAGCTCAGTCTATTGCATCAAGAGTCCTCCCAGCCCTTTTTTGCCTTGTGACTCGAATTTGTATGCTGTTCCTGTTGCTGCATTTTCCTGCTTTGATCCAATGCTCTTTCGGGGCTGCCTGCCTTGCAGCCTGTTACACTCTGCTGCCTACAGCCCTAGCCTTCTGGGCTCCCTGCCTCACAGCCCTGCTCCTCTGGGCTCCATGCCTTGCAGCCTGCAACCCTCCGCTGCCTACAGCCCTGCTCCTCTGGGCTCTCTGCCTTGCAGCCTGCAACCCTCCGATGCCTACAGCCCTGGTCCTCTGGGCTCCCTGCCTTGCAGCCTGTTACACTCCGCTGCCTTCAGCCCTAATCTTCTGGGCTCCCTGCCTTGCAGCCTGTTACACTCCGCTGCCTTCAGCCCTAACCTTCTGGGCTCCCTGTCTCACAGCCCTGTGTTCTCTGGGCTCCCTGCCTTGCAGCCTGTTACACTCCGCTGCCTAAAGCCATAGCCTTCCGGGCTCCCTGCCTCGCTGCCCTGCTCCTCTGGGCTCCCTGCCTTGCAGCCTGCAGTCCTCCGCTGCCTACAGCCCGGGTCCTCTGGGCTCCCTGCCTCGACGCCCTGTTCCTTTGGGTTCGCTCCTTGCTGCCCTACTCCTCTGGGCTCTCTGTCTGCCGCCTACTTCAGCTCTCAGTCCTGCTCCTCTGGACTCTCTGCCTTGCAGCCTACTACAGTCCTCTGCAATCCACTACAGTTTTTCTGCACCTTGTGCCATCCGTTACTGCAGCCCTGCTTCCTTGTTTGCAGCCCCCCTATTTCCTGGCTGCGGCTCCCTTGCTCTCTTCCTTGTTTGCAACCCCTTGTTCTTGATCCCTGTCCTTCTCTTTCTTGAGTCCTCTGTCCTCCCCTTTAGTTTAACCATTTCTATTGTACTGTTTTTTCCTTCATTCCCTTCTGCTAGATTTCTCTTAGACTTCCATTTCCGTGGTTATTTCTGTTCTTGTCTCTCTTGTGTCTTATGTTGATCCTTTGTACAGAGCTTGACTGTTGGTTTCCGGCAGGCAATCTCTGCCCCTTCCCTTGTCGTGTTTTCAGTGTTACAGACACCCAGAGCTGTTGTTCCCAGCCATGAGCAGACAGAGTGGGCCCCTGTAATAGTAGTCTGTGCAAAAGGCTGGAGTTTCCAAAGGTCTGTGGAACACTCTTTTCCATTTCTGCATACACCCCAAGAGGGAATCCAGTTTATTTGTATCTTTGTATTTCCTGCCCCTTTCTGTTCACAACTACAGTTGCCTATTTTTCTTTCTTGTTGAGTTTCCTGCTGTGTGTGTACTTATCTGTCACCTTACATCAGCACAGCCACCCAAACCCTACCTGGGGGCCTTGTGCCACTCTTAGCAGAGTGCCATCCTTGACATCCACTTTTGGAGGGTAGCTTTTACTGTTTTTCATGAAAGGGCCCAGGTCGGAGAGGTAGAGGTTGAAAAGAGCCTGGGCTAACGAACAGCCTTGTTTTACTCCTCTTGCTCTCTCAATCTCATCCGTTAACTGTCCTTCCATATTTAAACGTACCCTCATGGAGGTATTTGTATATAGAGCCCTGATTTGTGCCACCAGGTCTTCCGGGCAGTTCCAGTCTCTCATCTTGTTCCATAGCCTTTGTCTATTTATGGTGTCAAAGGATTTTGCCAAATCTACAAAGGATTGGAAATTTTTGTTAGATTTCCTTCTGGATTATTTTTTCATTACTGACAAGAAAATTGGAGGAGCCATGCCAAGACCCTTCACAAATCCATTCTGGAAGGTGTTGATAATCTTTCCGCTTTGTGTGTCCACTTGTTTAGCCTTCTCAACAAGAGTGAGGCAGAGATTTATCCCATCACATCTAGCAGGGCAATAGGGGAATAGTTAGTTGGGTTGTGCCTACTGCCACTCTTAAAGATTGGGATCACATTTGCTGTCCTCCATGAATTAGGAATGATTCATACCCTTCTTGCATTTTATATGATTTGGCATATCAATGTAGCCCATTGAACCGGGTCTTCCTTCATCATGTAGCTGGAGATGCTGTCTGGGCCCGGAGCACGCAAGGTACTTGCTTGTTTTATGAGGTTCACGACATTGTCCAGATCATGGTCCATTTCCCATGCCCTGTTCTTTGAGAAGGTACTCACTCGAGAGTCCGCAGCCACACTTTAGCTCACTGTATCTTTCACAGAAGGGAAATATCAATTTGCACATCAGTCTTTTTCCTGCCCTAGGGTCATCCAGACGTGGACCCCTTGCTCACTGTGCTCAGAGAGGCACAGCTCCACCTCACCGATGAGGCCCAACAAGGCTGAAACTTGTGTATGAGGTTGCTGTTGGTACTCTTGTTCAGAAGATAATTGCCATAGCATTTTGGTGCTGGACTGTCCATGTGGGTGGGACAAAGATTAATATGCAAATGGATATTTACCATCTGTGAAAGGCACAGTGAGCTAAAGTGTGGCTGCAGACTCTTGAGTGGGTACCTTCCCAAAGAACAGGTCAATGGGCCGTGTTCGTTCTTGCAGAGGGGCGCCTATGGACTATTTTTTGATTGTTTATGGGACTTAGGTTTAGTCACCCTAAGTTCCCTGGGGTCATTCAGACGTGGACCCCTTGCTCACTGTGCTCAGAGAGGCACAGCTCCATCTCACTGATGAGGCCTAACAAGGCTGAAACACATGTTTGGGGTTGCTGTTGGTACTCTTGTTCAGAAGGGAAACTAAGAAACTAAGAGAGACACTGTAATATAATACCCATGATAATTGACCAGAGCCTAAACAAAATAAGATACTAGATCCACTTGGAATGCATCATGTATGTTTGAATTATGGTTTGAATATTTTAAACAGTTAAACATCACAAGTATGTGTTACTAAGATATCACATCCCGCTGTCTCACAAGACAAAAAATCTTTTTTACTATTTTATGGAAACAATTGGACGGTAAGGACATGCATACATCCCAGAGGGTGAATAAAGCAGTATAGGTATTGTTACCAGCTAGAAGTAATTCCCACAGGATCTGCCTGCCCTATCCGTCACCAATTCACACGGGAGATGTCATCTTCCCCGATTGTGCTTTTTATGAAAATGTATTAAAACTTTCCTTGTAAGTAACAATCTCATTGTAGTGTTAGGATGAGATTCTCTCTATCCCCTTTTAGATGAGGCATAACATCAGTGCTATCTAGGGCAAGTACACCACAAAGGGACAGAATGTTCTTCCTTGGGTGAAGGAAAAGGGAACACACTGATCGCATAAAATTGAAATAAATTTAATCTAATTTGTATACCTGACTCGTTTTGTGTGATATCATTACTGTAGCTAAAAGACAGGTCCATTACCCCACTAAAGGTGTAAAATAGATCAACTAATATCCCTGAATTATTGATATCCTTGTATCACTTAAGCCAGTTTTTGTGTTGATTTTGCAGATTTCTAATGATCTTTTTGGCATTTGCGGTGTATTGAGTTTTGCTTTTTCATTGCATGTCTCAGTTCCCGATTCTTTAGGATTAGATGCTTATCAAAGACATGCTGATGGGTAACCTTTCTCCCTCTTTTTATTGATTGATTTGATCATGAATGGTGCAAGGATATTGTTATAATCGGTTGTATATGAATTGTTTGTTTTACAACTGTTCGAATTACAATTGACCTTTTCACAATTGACCGAATTGTGAAGGTCAATTGTAACATATATGTGGGGGGAAACCCCCCACAACACCCGCCCAATGCCAAACCCCTATATATATATATATATATATATATATAACCAACCCGATCGTATATATATATATATATATATATATATATATATATACACGGTCAATTGTGAAAAGGTCAATTGTGACCCTTTAAATTCGGTCAATTGTTCATTCGAACAAGTGTAAACGAACAATTTGGGTAATCCATTATAATCCACCACTTCCGTTGTCGCTCTCAGACTGCTTTTTTTTTAGAGTTCTGTGTATGATGTAGTCATGGAGTCCAGCTTTATTTTTGACATTTTTAGTCGACAACCGTTATTTACACTTTCTAATGGTAGCCATGTTTTTCTCGGTTTAGTCTTACGTTCTTCGAGCCAAGACATTTCTAAAATGTTATGATCACTCAATTTGGTTGGTTGAATTTTGAAGGATTTAATATCCTCCAGCAGGTTTCTAGTGATAAATATATAATCTAACACCGATGTTTGGATTCCTCTTTTCCAAGTTGGGTGGGAGAAGTTGTCTACTTCGAAGTGACCATTCAAGAGGTGGAGGTCTCTACTTTTCATTGCCTCCATCCATAGATGCCCTCTCAGTTTTTGTGGATTTGTTTTTCGATCGCTAGGTTGTGTTTCATCCAGTTTATTAACTATGCATGTTGAATTGAGATCACCACATACATACAACGATCGCAGTGTCTACAAAGCTATAAGCCTCGTCATTGACCGCTGAAATTGTTTCCAGCATTATGTGGTTTTTGGTAACTGCTGGATTCCAGTATACATTGATTATGGAGAGGAGTTTGCGGCTTCCTTTTGAGTTTTTTGGCTCTATAATTTTCTTCCTGAGAAGTGTGTGTTGGATGTATGGGCCGCTATTCTTCAATCCTATTGCTTCATACACACTTTTGTTTTAAATTAGGGTCAACAGGCCCGCTGTAGGCCGCCCTCTCTCTCCTCTCAATGCTGGGTTGAGAAAGGCAGCATATCCGTCCAATATTGGCATTGTAGTTAGCCAGGTCTCTGGGAGGCATACAAAATCTTGTGAATTACAATGTAACTCCCCTTCCTTTAATAGGTGTTTATGCCCCCTTGTATTCCACGAAGATATTAGGCCTCATTTCGAGATTGGTGGTAGTCATGGCGCTATTTGCGCCATGACTGCCACCAATAACGGGTCCGGCACCAGTCTAGTTCAATGGGGACTTACCGGTGTAGTCCGACCTTTGCGAGACCGATAAATCCCCATTGAAAATACCCTTCCCCATTCCCATTTGAGCCCCCATAGGGCTCAATGGGAATGGGGAAGGGCGCAAATAACGGGCTCGCGCATGTCAAGCCCGTTATTTGCGCCCTGGTCCCTTTGCGGGTCCCATCCATAAACACCTGGTCCGACCAGGCGTTACTGGAGGGACCCGCTAATGGACCTTGTAGTAGGGCGGTAAGGGATTACCGGCACCGGTCTCCTTACCGGTGCCCGGTATCCCATTCTCTCATGATTTCTTGTTGCGGTTCTAGGTCTCTGTTTCTCCTGTCGATTCCTATGGTGCCGCCCCGATTTCATTCTTCAGCAAAATTCATTGTTTTATCCAAGGAAGCAGGGGCTGTCAGAGGGTCTTTCCACAATATTGTTCTTCCACGATATTGTTCTCATGCTTGGTGCTCTTTGATTTACCTCCAAGCTGCTCCTTGCTAGATGTTAGTTTGTCAATGTATGTGTCAATCCTGAGTCTCGTGGCACAGGCCTGGGGATTATCGTCATGTTCGTTATAATCTTCCATTGAGTTTATCTTTTTTGTTTTATTCTAGCTCTCTTTTTTCCTCCAATGTAAGGCTGGTATGGGTGTTACAACACAAATTAACTCAACCCTCAATTCGTTGGTAATCTACCCAGTTTTACCCTTGTGTACATGGCTCGGAGCGGTGGCGTAATTGAAACCGGCGCATAGGGCTTCTAAAGGCAGATGTGAGCTTCTGAGGCTTCTCAGTCGCGCTTCTTGATCATTTCCTTCCTCCCAGATTAGGGATTATTTTGTCATGTTAAAACCAGGACTTCCTCTGTTCACCGCATTGATTTCCTGCGTCTCCCGTCACTCGCCATGCAGCTTCCTGCGGCTGACCTGCGAGTGATTGGACTCTGCGCCAGACTCTCCGCACCGCCTCTCGCACCTGGAGTCACCTGTTATAGGGCTCCTTAAAGGTGTATACACAGTGTGCACAGCATACACAGCTCCACGGCACGCTCTCTCCTACTTCTCTGGCAGTGAGAGGAACAATGACCCAGCTCTTCGACTTCCTTGAGGTGAGTGATTGCACTCAGCAATGGACTCTCTGCGCGGGCGCTCCACTCCTGGAGTCAGCTGATAGGGCCCCTTAAAGGTGCATACATAGTATACGTAGCTCAACAGCACAGCAAGCTCTCTCCTACTACTCTGGCAGTGAGAGGAACAATGACCCAGCTCTTCGGCTTCTTTAAGGTGAGGGACTGGATTTAGTGCCGGACTCGTCGCACCCGACTATCTGTGCCTGCGCTCCGTGCCTGGAGACAGCTGATATAGGACTCCTTAAAGTTATATACAAAGTATACACAGCCCAACAGCACGGAAAGCTCTCTCCTACTTCTCTGGCAGGGAGAGGAACAGCACTATTAAATGTAGAATACACATTAACAGAGCTACAAACATAACTTGTTGGTCGTACCCACTTTAGACCCCCAGGGATAGCTGACCCTTCAATCAGACCTTTCCTGAAGGTCTCAGGCATGTGAGGACGCAAGATCAGGTGGTTCGGCACACAGAGTGCCCAGATATCGGACAAGACAGCCACAGGGGAAAAACTAAAGTGCGATCCCCGGTGCAGCGCTTGTGGCTGCATGGAGGCCGGGGGAACTAAAGACAGACTTTGGCCCACAACCTGAGCCCCGAACCAAAGACATGTCCACAGAGCTTAGCAACCGCTGTACTGGCTGTGCAGCTATCAATGCAGAAGCATGGTGGTGTGGAGAGAGTGGCTCCCCCACCAAACAGAGGACACAGTTAACATATAGTGCTAAGGAGCGGAAAGATGTGACTGACTGAGGCCGTTCCCTGAGGGACAGCGCTTGACGTAGACTGTGAGCTTGTGGAGAGTCCCAGGGTGCAGGTGAGTTTGCGCTGGTGGGCCAGGGACTTATAGTGGTTCAGGGTGCAGCCAGACCCGAGAGCATCGAGATTATTGGGGTTCCAGGTGATGGCATCCTGCCCTTGAGGATGGTGACGGCGACAGGCTCTGACAGGAAAGGGGCGGTAGTGTGCACCCAAATGAATGAAAATAGTGGTGATATTGCAATGGCTGATTGGAAAATAGGGGAAAGAGTGGACTGCTTACGGACCTGTACGTTGAATGTGAAGGGGCTTAATTCTCCTACTAGAAGATCTCTGGTGGCTACGAGTTTCGGAGGATGGGGGTGGATGTTCTCTTGTTAGGCAGAATCTCGTGCAGTGTCCTTAAGGACCACTACACATGATTAAGACTACAGGTGGCAATACAAGTTTTACCTTTGGTACAAGCCCCTACTACTAAGTTATAGTGGTAGCAGTAGCAGAGCAGCCAGGCTTATCTCAAGAGTATATGAGCAGTAGCAGAGATTACACAATGGGACCACAATTACTGTGACTCAAGCAAACACTGACTCAAGGTTTCAGGTAGAAAAATATAAATACATTTATTTTGAAACCATTCGTTATAAACACAACACTTCTATTAAACTTAAATAAAAAACACACGTTAAATATACTACAACTAACCAATTCACTTTGTACAGTAAGTCTCAAGGTAAGTACCCTGTGTTGAATGCACCGGTGTTAAGAACAGAACACGTTACCGCGAATACAATTGCAATCACTTTTTGACAGGTCGGTCTACTAGCTAAACGGCGTATCCGTGACATGAAATGCTACCGGGGTAAAAACACACTTAGCAATTGAGATACCCAGAGGGAGTTGGAGGCAAAAATCACAGGCAATATTTTGGTTAGGCAGGCAGAATCAAGAAACACTTAAAGACAGGAGTTCGAAAGTCAAAGGGCCGAAGCCAGGGTTGAGAGACACCGGAGCCTGTTGCTGAGGATCACACAGTCAGATAGTTCAAGATTCAACGTAGCCAAAAGTACTTCGATATTGTCAATGTTCGGAAGCAAAAGTTATAAGAAGGAGGGAAGACAAGGGCAAGCCTTGGAAATGAAGAAAAGGGATTCACCCAGTTTCCTCAAGCAGAACACAGTAGCTTGTTTCAACGGTGCAGCTGGTGTCCTGGCAGTTGTTCCTAGTGGTTTCCCGCAGACCCACGATTCCTGAAGTTTTGTTGTGAAGGAGGACGTCTGAAGGGGGTCTGCACCACACAGGGATGAGGCCGGCAGCAGCGACAGGGAATAAAAGGTGCGCTCCTTAAAAACAGGAGAGGCTCTTCAGGTGGGTATCCGGACCACTACAGCAGTGTGCAGCGATTTCGACCAAGGAAGAAGATCCTCTAACTGTGGAAGATGAGCTGGTTATCCCCACCAAGCTCAAGGGAAGAAGACTCTGGACTGGATCTTCTCTGAGTCATTGAAGGTAGATAGCTCAGGACGTCAGCAGGGCTTCACCAGGACGGGGTAGTTGCAGCAGCCATCGTTCTCTCTGCTTCTCGTCGGTTCCTTGTAGTTCCAGTGGCGACTCTCTGACTTCTAGCCCAAGAGACCAGACTTTTATGCGCAAAACCCTCATTCACACAGCCTGGCTGTCAATCACGCAGCAGGGGGGTTGTCCAGCCCGAAAGTCCGACTTGGGTTTCCTAGGATACCCTGTGCAGGGGGTGACTACACCCCTCCCTCACATCCAGCCCACCTAGACACCCAGGTGCCTTCAGGAGGGCTTCTAGGTAGAAGCCCGCCAAAAGACAGCGAACAAAGAAGGCAAACCTGGTTTGCCGCGCAAAGCAAAACACAAGGAGTTTAACAAAAAGAAATGGCGAATAAACCACACCGGAGCCAAAAGAAAAAGGATTTGCTCAAGCGGGTTTAAGTTCTAGGCTAATACAATAGCCTACAATATTACCACGGTTATTTAAGATAACCGCGGTAGAAAGTTAGGGTAGATACCACTGCCACCAGCCATGTCTAAATGTTAAAAGAGCGAAACAATGCTCTAGGAGGTACAGATCAAAAGGGATACAAATTAACCCTTTCCAGTACTCCATGGAAGATGGGGTGTACTGGATCTGTGGTAGATTGACTAAGTAAAGCTAATGGTAACTTTACCCTTCCCTGGGGGACAGTAGTCACCTCAGAAATGGAGTCGGTGGGAGTCTGAACGACAACCCAGTGCCACTGCACAAAAGGTGCTGTGTGACACACACAAGAAGGGGGCTACTGAAGTGGTGTCCTTCGGAGCCCAAAAAAACAGGTGGAAACACATAGCAAAACACAGGTAAGATTGGGGGAAAAGCTCTCACTCTTACCAAGTGGAAAAAAATAAACTCCAGAAGTCCAGCAAAGCTGCTGGGGGACTCGCAGATCCTCCAAGAGATGAAATATGCCCCGGGGGGAAGATCGGATGGTTCCTTTTGCTCTTCTTCGACGGGTGTATTGGGGATTGGGACACTCCAGAAAGAGGAGAGTGGGTAGCTTGTTTCACAAATGGTTGCGGATGGAGGAGGTGAGGGTGTGGAAGAGTTTGGATGTGACAGAATCGTTGGTTTAGGGACTTCTCAAGGGAATAAGATGTACGTTCACGACAATGAATGCCCCCACCCAGGGATAATTGACATTCTTGAGGACGATGGTTGCGAGGGTCCTGAAGGAAGGTATGGGACATCTAATAATAGGAGGGGACCTCAATATGTGGGCGGGCTCAATATGTGGGCGGATCAGCAATTAACAAAGATGGGCCTTGAGACTATTGGTTGTGGAGGCACACTTGAGAGGGGGAAGGTTTACAAGCATGTCTTGATTTGCTCAACCTAAGGGATGTGTGGTGCTTCTTCCACCCTCAAGAGAGGGGCTTCACCTTTTACTCACTGCCTCATGGGACTAACACTCGTATTGACTACCTTTGTATTTCGAGAGAGCTCTGGGATGTGGCATTGGGTTTAAAGGCTCAGCCGATTAGTTGGTCAGATCATGACATGGTTTATCTGGATCTATCTTGGTTGGGGTTGAGTGCTCGTAACTCCGTAACTCACTGTTGAGATGCAATGAGTCCTTATGGAAGTACTTAGTGTTTATGGGGGAACTGGAAGGGGCAATTAAGGAATTTTTCCTTATAAATGATACTGGGCACATGGACCAGGGTACGGTATGGGATGCGGAAAAGGCAACTTGGAGGGGTCTATTTATTAAAGAGGGAGCCGGAAAAAGAGGGAGCTGACCTTGATTGAGAACAGATTACTCACTGAAATTGGGGTTCTGGAAAGACGGATACAAACATAAGAGGGGTATGTGGGAGAATAGATAGAGGAAGTGAAGGGTAAGAGAGAGGCGCTGCGGGTGGTGGAGGAAAGTAAGATTGCCCAAAAGCTTCAGTTTCTGAAGCATAAATACTATGAGAAAGGGGATAAGGCGGACTACGGAGACAGCACACTGAAAGGTGGATATCAGAAGTACAGGGACCCGGAGGTGTGCTGGAAACGATGTCTCGGGGGGATAGTGGAAAGCTTTGCTGCCTTCTATGCAGAGCTATGAGGGGTAGGGATGGCTGAATAGGCAGGCGGTGGAGGTTTATTTGGTGGGCAAGGGGATTCCTTTACTGACGTTGACCCTGGAGGAGAAGGGAGGGATGGATGCACCTATTACTGTGGAGGAGATTCTTAATGCGATCCGCTGGCTGAAGTTGGGGAAGGCTCCGGGGGAAGATGGATATACCCCGGGTTTTTATAAATCCTTTGCGGGCGCCCTTGTCCCGTAACTTATTAAACTTTTTAACAGCATTATGGACGCTGGCCGAGCACCGTAAATCATTTGTATGGGCTCTCATTTCAGTGATACCGAAGGCTGGTAGGGACCCCCAGGTCTGCAGTTCATACCGCCCAATCTCACTCCTTAATGTGGACATCAAGCTGTTCACTTGAGTAATGACTTCACGGCTAGAGGAGCATAAACCAGGATTGGTTCATTCAGACCAGCTGGGTTTCATAAGGCGTTCGGAAAGGAACGAATATGATGCGGAAGTCCCTACATCTGATGGAATGGGCCCAGGAAAGAGGGGGTAACCCAACACTTCTAGTGGTTGACGCCGAGAAGGCCTTCGATAGAGTAGACTGGGATTTTCTGAAGGCAGTGCTGCGCAGGATTGGGTGGGGGGATAGATTTCTGAAGGGGGTTATGATGCTGTACTCACACCAGCAGCGGTGTGTAGTAGCAAACGGGTGGTTCTTCCATTGGTTTAGGGAGAGGTATGAGGCTGGGATGCCCCCTTTTGCCACTTCTGTTTGCTCTTTTGTTGGAACCCCTAGCCCAAAGGCTGTGAGATGACCCACAAATGGAAGGCTTCGTAGTGGGTAGATTGGAATATAAACTGTGGCTATACGCAGATTAAAATATTATTACATCTGCGGAACCCGGTAACGTCAGTCCCTGCGGCAGTGAAACTGATTGAGCAATATAGAGGGTTTTCAGGATTTAAAATGAATAAGGGTAAGTCTATACTATTTCTGATAGACCAGGTACGAGAGAACGACTTGCGCAGGCTGATCCCCGTGGGGATGAAGATCAGTGAGGACCATTTACGATTTCTGGGAATAACACTCACGAGATACATACAGGGCTCTATGAGGAAAACCTTCCCCCCTTGCTATAGAGGCTATTTGGGGATATGGAAAAATGGGGTTAGCTTATATCGTGGCTCGGGAGGCTTAGTGCTATAAAAATGAATTTGCTTCCAAGGATCTTATACCTATTCCAGATGCTCCTTATTATGATTCCGGATTCTATGTTCTGGGAAGTGAAGAGGCGTCTTCTATATCTTTTGTGGCAGGAAAAGGCGGCTAGGGTGGCGTATGATGTTTTGGTACTCCCGAAGGAAAGGGGAGTTGTGGGGTACCCAGACTTGTATTTGTATTATAGAGCCACTCAGATTCGAATCCTGATCCCGCATTTGCGTACACTTGGATAACTTTCACCTTAGGCCAGCGATGGTGGGGGAATGGCTATGGCACCGAGGGACTAGATCCTGAGGAGGATCAGAGAGCATCCTATATTGGGTGTTATTTGGAACATATGGTGGAAGGGACCAGGGATAAGGGGTGTGATGACCTGGCCCTCCCGTTAAGCCATTTATCAGCACCAGGGGTGAGGGTCATGTTCTGGGACAGGTTCCAGAGTTGTTTAGAGGCAGGTTTAACAAGAATTGGACGGCTATGGAGGCAGGCGCAGTTTATCTCCCTGGGGGAATTGGAGGAGGCATTGGGGATGTGTAATTTGTTCTCATATCTGCAACTGCCAAGGGTGATTACGGCCAAAATGTGAAAAGAAAAGATACAGAGAGACCTCACTCCGATGGCGAAAATCTTAGATTCCCGAACGGAGATGAAGGGACTAATTTCAGCTCTTTGCGCTGCTTTGGAACAAGCAGGGAAGGGGAACCTGAACAAACGTCTGGAGCGATGGTAAAGGGAGTTGGGTCTGGACCAGGACGGACCGCTGTTGTACAAACTGTGTTGTAGAGCATATAAGGTTCAAATTACATCACAATACAAGTCCATATATGATTAAGTTGTTACATTGTTGGCTTTACGATCCGATGCATCTGTCTAGGATATTCCTGGAGGTGAGTCCTCGCTGTTGGCATTGATGCGGGGTGCGGGCAGTCTATTGGCACATGTGGTGGTGTTGTAGAAGGTTGCAGGTCTACTGGTTGAAGTGCTTGGATGGATTAAGGAAATGGATGAAATTAATCGAGGAAGAGCACCAATGCTGGTGTTGTTTGGATTGGAAAACAGGGAGGAGGAAATGGTGATCTTCCGCATTTAGCGCACTGTCTGCTCCTAGGGGGTAGGCCATGTTTAAAGATGCATTGGAAGAGGGTGTCACTCCCGGGCAAGAGTTGCTAAGAACATTTATGCCATGGAAAGAATTACGGTGGCCAACCATGGTGGCGGGACAGACATTTAAGTGGAGTGGAGTGAGTTTTGGGCTAGGTACCTGTAGCCGCAGAGGTTGATAATTGAGGGGAGGGCACATTAGGACACGGTTTGAATGGGGCAGAAGGGGAGTGAAGCACATTGATTCCTGGTGACATGGGGATTTGAGAAAACCGGATGAGGGGAAACCGTTGGAAGGAGGATCGACATACAGGACAAGCTTGTGTAATTCAAGGGATCATGAGAATTACTCAGCGATGGTGGAGATGTCACCCCATACCAGGGGTTAGAGGGGGGTGGAGGGGATTAGGGAGGTAATCGGCTTGTAATATGTGTTTCACGGTGGGAGTGCATTGATGGTTTGGCCTTGTTTAACTATGTTACAATGAAAAAGTTGATTAAAATTGAAATAAAAAAAGGAAAACTACAATTGGTTCATATCAGACTTGGGGAAGGGAACCCAGAGTTGTGAAGAATTGTTGAAATTCCGTTTAAAGATAAAGTTTTAAGATACTTCTTTTAGTAACATCTTTTTGATCTTGAACTTGCGGAAGGCCATCCTGACATTTGTAAAGGTGTGGAACTTTATGACTTTAAAACCAAAAGAAGGTAACCTGAATATTGTGCTGAACTTGTTTACATTTAGGAAAGAGGCTGAAGAGTAAGCCTGAGCTGGAAACCGCTCCGAACTTTACTATTGGAACACTATTTAATTCATGGTTGACATCCCTACACATTGGTTTGTGTTAGTTATAAGGGCAGGCAGAGGTTTTAGACACAGGCAGACTTTTCAGTTGAACTTAATGACACAGACTATCCTTAGTTTCTTTAGGTCGGGAAATCTCACCTTAGCATAGGTCATGTTAGGCTTTACACCATCCTGACCTTTTCATTAATAAAAGCCTATTGTTACATATTGAATCTGTCTTCTGGTGAGCATCACCAACTTTCCCAGAAGTGCAAGCCAGGCTCGCAGGAGCTGGTCTGTTGAACGGCGAAGCAAGAAGAAGGCAGTTCGAGCTGCCTGAGACCGGTGTGTGTCGGGGAGGCATTTGGAGCCAGGGCGCCTCTAGAGCACTGCATGCTAGTTAAGACTTATTGAACGCCTAGCGGGGTGAAAACTTGGAACAATGTTGAAATACTTATATTGAATACCGAATTCGAGTGCAAACTTGCAATAATGCTGAAACAAATATATTGAATACCAAACTGAATGAAAATTTGAACTTAAGCCAAAGTAGGCATATTACATGCAGAACTTTATGTTTTATGGGCAAAGCTAATGCCAAGCAGAAGGCAAGAGGAAAGTGCCCATTTGAAAAGCATTATGCAGAAAATAGTGCAAGTGAGAAGAAGTGTAACAAAAGGTGGGGCATGAACCAGACCACCAGAAAGTGAACTTTATAACTGGAAACAGTGCGACAATGGCAAAGCCTGACATGAGAGCTGTGACAAGTGGGCCAAAGCCAAGAAGCTAACTGGGAGAAACCAGGAAAGTGTGACGCTGCCCTTAAAGTCAACAGGCTGAGAAATGAATGAGAATCTGTACACAGAAACAACTACAGATTAACTTGTGTGAGCTGGAGAGCTTGGGGTTTCCTGGTTGAGCAACCAGTGATGGCTGGTCCGTGTTGTCTGACAGCTGTGCCTAGACCAGTAAGCCCTAAATGAGGAGAACTAAATGACATTGTAAAATAAACCAAGGAGCAGCACTATAAACAGACTGGTGAGGCTAATCCAAGGATGCTACGTTGAAGTCTTGGGGAAGGTAACCCTGAGACTTGATAGACTACAAGTGTTGCCTTGAGGACGGAGCCTCAAGACATCTTTGCCTTTGAACTGTGTTGCTTGAGACTTGGGGAACGGAGCCCAGAGAATTGTGTGGAATTGTATTGCATTCAACTTGGAAAAGCTAATCGTAAGACTTTGTGAACTTTCTTGAACGTGGGGAAGGGAAGCTGAAAAACGAAGCCTAAGAGCTGGACAATGCTCAGAACTTTATGTTGAACACTGTTGCTTTAATTATTGACATCCCTACAACAACTTGTTTAGCTTAAGTTGTGAGGGCAAGGATAGATTTTGGACACAGACAGACTTTTCAGTTGAACTCAGACTGTCCTTAGTTTTGTTCAGGTAGGGAAATCCCACCTTAGCACAGGCCACGTTAGGCCTTCTACCATCCTGACATTTCATTTAATAAACTATCTTATTTTTGACTTTAAGTCTGTTGTCTGTGTCTTACGTCATGATGCCTTCACAGTAGGAAACAGAAGACAGAATAGAAGGGAGAACCACAGAGAATTGACACAAGGTGCAGAAAACACAGCAGGTAGGAGAGTAACAAGGAAGCAGAATGGAGAAAGAATATATGCATGGCCCACGGGCAGAAAAGATAGGACACCATAATGGTCACAAGAGGCTGAAGACAGACATGGAACCTACCAGCAGACTGTTAGGTACAACTTTCATAGGGCAAACTAGAGACGCTACAAGGAAGCGCTAAGTAAACTCATGAAACCGGGCCCCGAGCATCAAGGGGGAAATCGACTCGGCAGTGGATGAATTTATGGCTGTGGTTCAAGAAGCAACTGAACACAGTTCCCTCTAACGGAAACCGAAACTCTCCTCCATCTTTTTTTTTCACTTTGTATTTATTAAACTTTTCAACAAACAACAATTCCGCCAGCCAACATCTGGCGTAACCAAAGATTACACGCAACAAAAGCCAAAGCACTTCGTACCCGTTCCCCCCTGTCCCCCACCCCTCACACCCAACCCCCCCCCCAACCACAAGCTACCTGGGTTTCAGAGAACAAAAAATACACAAGGTTTAAAGTTAAGGCACAATACACATTGAAACTTTTCAGCAAGGCATCGATGTCAGTAGGGTCCCAGGTGATCGTACAAGATCTAGTGACATGTCAGGCTACCAGCCACCCTCCCCAAACTTCAAGCCTCCCCCCATGCCCGGGTTGTTCACAGCTTCAGGGCGTCACAGTCCGCACTTAACAGAACTATAGTCCATTCCTGCAGGAAAGAAGACATATTATCATTGGTTATTGCCGACAGTTTCTCATACGTAAAAGAAAAAGCCGATAACTTGTTGAGCCACTCCGCCTTGGTCGGGGCATGGGAACTTTTCCATTTTTGAGCCAGGGCCATTCTCCCAGCTCTTAACATAGCCCCCATCACCCTAGAGAAAGATACAGACTCATAATCGGGCATGGGCGTGCCCAGGACGATCTCCAAGGGGTGAAGGGAGGGGCGCGTTCCCAGAATGCCCTTAATCCAACTAAGCAGTTCCGCCCAGAAGATCTGGATGACCGGACACTCCCACCACATGTGGAACCAAGTACCACGGAGAGAACACACCCTGGGACACATTGGAGACACATTAGTAAACATTTTAGCTAAGGTGACGGGGGGACGGTGCCAAGAATAAAGAATCTTGACGTTATGCTCCATGGCTGCTGTGTACAACCCCCCCAAAAATTGACTTGAAGACTGCCTTCCATGTGTGATCGTCTAGGATAATGCCCAACCTCTCCTCCCAGGTACGCTTGAACGATTGTCTACCTTCAAGATTAGCTGAAACCAGCACGTTGTAAATCTTGGAGAGGGATCCCTTCCTGAATTTAGCTTCCACAAAGACTTTTTCAAAGGGAGTCAGAGGACGGGACAGGTCAGCCAGCCAGCTGGTCTGGGTGAGGATACCCTTAAGTCGCAGGTAATCGAAGATGGAAAACGGTTTTTCACGCAACACCTCCGACAACTGGCCAAACTTGATAAAACCACCTTGGTAAAAGAGTTGCTCAGCCCTTTCCACCCCCTGATCCGCCCACAATTGCGTCTCTCGAAACCCTCTGGTCCCTAAATTAAGAGGGGGACCCTAAAGAGAAGATAGGTGGGAAGGCCAAGAAGAAAGGAGTTTTATTATCTCTATTAGGCTTCATGGTCTCCCACAGAACAGACAGAATTGGGTGAGATTTAGCCGCCACTGGGAGGGATCGCGGGGGGCCCAAAGTAAATCCCTGACTTTGTACGGGTGAACCTGAACATCCTCCACATAAGTCCAGTACGTCCTAAGATCATCCCTCAGATGTTCCAGCATCACACGCAGCTGGGCTACCTTGTAATACAGTTTAAAATCAGGGAAGCCAAACCCCCCGTAAGACTTTGGAAGGGTCTAGCCCTCTTGCCACTCCAAGCAAAGCGGAGAAGACGAGATTGCAGTAATTAAAAAAAGAGTCTGGAACCATGCATGGAAGGGAAGAAAAGAGATAAAGAAGCTGGGGTGTGGGCCGGGGGGGCTATATTCATTTTAACCGTGACCATACGCCCAAACCAAGAGAGAGTGAGAGGAGCCTATTTTGTCAGATCACTAAAAATCTTAGCCTGGAGGGGAATAAAATTTAACTTGTAAACTTTACCTAAGTCTCTGGGGATATTGGTGCATAGAAAACTAGTGGATACCCACTCTACCCTCATCCCCAGCACCTCTGTTCTGCCACTGATCTCATGGTCCAGCCTACCTATCGGCATAATGCATGACTTGGATATATTAATCTTAAGCCCAGAAAATGCCCCAAAATGGCGAATTAAGCCTAACAAATGCGGGTGGGATTCGTGGCGCCTGGTCAGGTATGCCAAAATATCGTCCGCAAAGAGGGATAGCTTGAATTCGGAGACACCACTGTCAGCTCTGACCGTAATGGCAAAGGGCTCCATTGTCAGAGCATACAAAAGGAGGGCAAGGGGGCACTCCTGACGTGTACCTCTAGAGAGCCTAAAACCCGCAGAGGTACAACCGTTTACCAATACCCGTGCTGAGGGACCATTGTACAAGGCCGAGACCCACCCACAGAAGTTATCGACCAGGCCCATTTTACAAAGCACCTTCCACATGTAAGGCCATTCGACACAATCAAAGGCCTTCTCAGAATCCAACGAGAGGAGGTAAGCCTCCGACTCCTGCTTTGACACTTCATACATGAGGCCCAGAATTTTCTTTACATTATCAGAGCCTTGACGCCCAGGGATAAAACCAACTTGGCCTCCATGGACTAGAGAGGGGAGGAATTCTGACAACCTATTCACCAAGAGTTCAGCTAGTATTTTAACGTCTATATTGAGAAGGGAAATGGGCCTGTAGGACTGACAAAGCGAGGGATCTTTCCCTTCTTTCGGGAGAACCACTATAAGAGCCGACATCATGGTGTCGGGAAGGGAATCAGTGTCTAGGGCAGTGTTATACACCTTAGCTAGGAAGGGAGCTAACGTGGATCGAAAGGTCTTAAAAAAACGGACAGAGAAACCATTGTCTCCTGTTGATGTACCGCTCTTCAAAGAAGAGATAGAGTCAATTATTTCCTGGGGTGAAATAGGGAGCTCTAAGGAGTCCGAGTTCTCTCGAACGAGGCAAGGGATTGGAAGAGATTCCAAGAACCGGTCCACTTCGGTCCCATCCCCAGCATACTCTGAAGCATAGAGACTTTCGTAATACTGCCTAAACGGTTCCGCTATCTGTCCATCCTGTACAATTTTCTCCCCCGCCCGGCCAGAGACAAAGTTAACTCTTCTGCTATTGTGAAGCTCCCTCAGCCTCCAAGCCAGAATCTTGTCCGCCTTTTCCCCTTTCTCCATGTACCACTGTTTTCTGAAGCTCCTCACGCTTGCCTGGACCCATCTGCATTTTCAGCTTACCCCCCGGCTGAATGGCGGCAATTTGTTCCCTCAGCTTGAGCTCCTCCCTAGCCCCCTCCTTCTTCCTCCTAGCTCCCATTTCCGTCAGAGCACCTCTGATCGTGGCCTTAAATGTATCCCAAACGCCTCTAGTCTCCACTTCCCCAGTGTCGTTGAGGAGGAAGAATTCCTTAATAATGGCTAAGAGGGACTGCCTCAACTCCCTATCCATTAGCAAGGAGTCATTACATACCCACCGCGCCTTGCTAGGGGTAGGGGGGGGACTCCCAAATTGACTCGGACTAGATTGTGATCAGACATGGGGACGGTCTCCACCCCAAAATCAGAGATGCAGTCCCAGATCGAGGAATCTACCAGAACATAATCGATCCTAGAGAATGCTTGATGCACCTTAGAGTAGTAAGTAAAGAGAGATTTGCGGTTGCGCCCAACAAGGTGCACATCCACCAGGCCCAGTTCCCCATTAATCCGACGGAATGAGTCCGCCAACTTCATTTGGGACCTCAGATCGGGTCAAGGTTTAGGGGATTTCCTGTCTTTATCTGGACACAGAACCATATTAAAGCCCCCCCCCCCTGACTATTAGCGCACCTTCTGCAAATCCTCAAATTTTCTCCCCCATCCCTTCCCAAAAAACATCTCGCCCTTCATTCGGGGCATACACGCCCACAAAAGTAAAAAGCCGCCCTTTCACCTCTCCCTTGACCATAATATAGCACCCTTCCGGATCAGCTCTGTGAGCTTTAAGGGAGAAGTGAGCATTCGGGGGAATCAAAAGGGCAACCCCTCGCTTTTTCGCCACATATGAGGACCGAAACACCTGCTGGACAGCCTTAAATCTGAACGTAGGTTCCTTCCCCTTAACCCAATGGGACTCCTGTAGAAAGAGAAAATGAAGTTTCAGCCTAGCAAATTCCCTCGACACCAACGATCTCTTAGTCAGAGGGGGTCATTACGACCCTGGCGTTAAGGGTTTAACGGCGCCGTAAAAGGTGTCGGCGCTGTTAAACCCTTAACGCCTGATTACGAGGTCCCTTTGCGGGACGCGACCTTAACGGGTGGTTTTACCAGCCATTAAAGTAGGGTGCCGCAAAGGGACCTCGGTGCTAATTACGGTACCGCAATTTGCGGTACTGTACTTAGCGCCTTCCCCAGTCCCATTGAGCCCTATGGGGCGAAAATGGGAATGGGGAAGGGCCATGGTGGAATGGGGAAATACCGCCTCGCCAACCTTGGAATGGGGCGGTATTTCCCCATTCCACCATGGCGGACTCGTTACAACACCGGCACCAACCATGGTGCTAATAGCGCCCCGCACATTCAGGGACCCCACCGACAAAAGCTGGAGAGAATCAACCATAGGAAAAGCTGAAGAACTCTTCCGCCTCCACATGGGAGACTATTGTGAGCGCCCAGCCCCCTGACCTCAATGCACATGCGTAAACCAGGTAAAGCCCTGTGAAACCCCTATATCCAGGTAGACCCAAATGACATGAACAGCACACCCCGATGCCCGAGAAGAACACCCACTTCACCCATCCCCCCACCCTACCCTTCACCAACAACACAAACCGCCTCCGCTCCCCACCCACTCTGCCCCTGAGCACCTGGAATGGCTGCGACATCCAATCGCCGCACCACCAGGCCACCAAGGATCACCTCCACCTGGGCGATCTTTTCACCGAGAAAAACACAATATTCTGAGCCCCCTCTCTATGAAAGCAAAACCTAGTACCTCATACTCCTTAACCCCCCCCCTCACCAACAAAGCATTAAACCCTGTAAACAAACCCTGAAGAGGTCATGACAACCTTTTACACGGCCAGACAGCCAACCATTCAGTCCCAAAGCACCCAAGCCCATTTCTAGAACAAGACCCTCCGCATCCAACTTACGTCGCCGGCTGCTCTGGGGACGATGGTGCCACCTTTCTGTACATCCTGTGCCCTCAGACGCGATGCCGACCTGCACATTCCGAGGGTTCCTTATGGCTTCCCTTTTCCAGACTTCCCCCTTCTTTAACAGGACTCGAAGAAGGTTCTCCCATTAGTTCTCTCGTCACTCTCTGGATATCGGCCTCAGCGGTAAGGGAATATTTCGAACCATCCACCTCAAAGGTGAGCGAAAACAGATGATCCCACCTGTATCGCACTCCCTTGGACTGCAGCCACTTTGTCAAGGGACCGCAAATTCTCCGGCGCGCCAGGGTGAGCGCTGAAAGGTCCTGATAAATCGAGATCTTGGCACCGTCCCAGTCAACTGGGCCTTTCCTACGCGCCAACTCCAAGATCTTGGTTTTCTCTGCATAATAGTGGAATTTCATAAGGACGGACCTTGGCCCACCAGCACATCCTCCCGCTCTATGGGCTCTGTCAATGGTAGGCTCGTTGGTATTTTCACCATCAAACAGCTTACTTATGATTGCCTTGACCCTTCTCGCAATGTCTAGCTGCGTCTCTCCTTCCTGCTTTGGAATACCAAAAAACCTCAGGTTGGAGCGCCGCTCCCTGTTTTCTAGGTCGTCCAATTTAAGGGTGACCTTCTCCTCCCTCCTCTCCAGCTCTGCCAGCCTCATGTCAAACTGCGTTTCGAATAGGTCAGCTGAGGATTGATTGGCCTCTAGGGCTTGAACACGATCCTCCACGGCATCCACCTTCTTGTCGTGGGAGTCCAGCCTTCTGCCTATATCCGCCCTGAAACCTCGGATCTCCTCCAACAGGGCTGCCATGTTGCAGCTCATAGACTGGGTCTCCATTACCTCCAGCTGACTCGTGGACTGCATGACGTTCCCTCCCTCTGTTTGTTCGGGAGAGCGCCGAAACCTCTGTAGGGCCTGTGCCCAGTCCATCCAAGGCTCAGAAGGCGCGCCGGCAAGGCGTAGTCCCGGCAGACCCGTTGGAACAGCCGGCCAGACCGCTCCGCCTGTGTCTCCCCACCTTCTCCTACAGTTCAGGGATCCACACCGCAGGCTGGCCCCCCGATGAGTCACTGCAGGGAATACCTCTTCCTTACGCTCTGCCCCGGGGGGCTGTAGTGCGCAGGCCACACCCACCAGTGGGAGCAGCTACAAATAAGCAGCCAACTCTAAACCTTGTAGATCTCAGGAGATAAGGGCTTCCCCTGCTGTAGTGCTTACTACTTAGGGGGACATTTAGTCAACAGGTGCCCCTCTTCAGCTGTCTCAACCTGGAGGAAGAGCTGGATTCAAAGAAGCTGCTATGGTGCTCCGCCCACTATTGGTCCCAGGGAAATTCATAAACAGGGATGGCAAGCAAGTCCCGAGAGCTGCAGCAGTAAGAGAGACTGTGGTGGGACAACAGTTAGAGATGGGGTGAGAGATCCGCAGGAAGTGCTGCAAGTGTGTCTCAACAGTGGCAGGAGAAGCCGTGATCCTGAAATCATCCTCCAAAACGTGGTGTCCTCAGTGCCCCCCCCCCAGTGGGGGACTCCCTCTACACTCCCTGCTCCGAATGGAGGGTCTCCTCTGATCTCTCAGCCAAGGGAGGGGGGGGCTTGTCGCCGCTCCACAGGAGGCTCTGTGAGTGTGTCTCAACAGCAGCGGGTGAGGCCAAGGTCCTAAAATTGTCCTTAAACGCGAGGTTCCTCAGTGCCCCACCCAGCACGGGACTCCCTCTAGACACAGTGTTCCGAATGGGGGGTCTCCTCCGACCTCTCAGCCAAGGGAGGGCGGGGGGCCAGCCGCCACTCCACAGCCCGCGCACCGCACCGAAGCAAAAGTGCTGCTTTCCAAAGCACCGAACCCGGGTGCCACAGCGGCCGGCCAGCTGCGCCTCCTCTGCCCAGCGCACCCTCGGTAAAGCGGGAGGATGAAAAGTTCCCCCAGACCACTGCCGTCCAGTCTGCTTCGGTAAGCCGGCTGTGCCTGGGCTCTCATGCTTGGCAGCCACCCAATTCTGTGACCTTCTACGCTGGGACATCCAAAAGACAGCACCAGGGGCCAGAAACCTCTTCTTGGGGTCCGCGGTCCCAAGGACGGGCGCTCTGCTCTCAAGACTCCTCACTCTGTGTGCACGATCCGCAGGCCGCTGCCCATCCCCCACTGCCAGTCAGCTATCCTCTGTGCGGCTTCTTCGGCGGGAAGGACCGTTTCTCCGCTCCCGCTTCCAGTTTGGGCTCAGGCAGTTTCAAGCTCCCTGACACCCACAGGTGCCAAATTCGCACTCCGCCGTGTCACTAGTACTTCAGGCTGCCACGGAGGGGGTCGGGGACCTTCTCCCACAAGGCTGGGGGGGGGGCTCAATCTCCAAAATTAAACGCCCCGGGGAGGAGACTGGCTGAGAGACTTCAGAACATCTCAGCGCCCCGTGGTGGCTCCGTCCGCTGCTCTATCTTTAATTTACCAAGAGGCATCAAGCAAGCAATTGCTGTGACAAAATTGGCTCGGTGGCTAGTGGAGAAACACTGCACTCCTGATCTACTACAGAAGTCCAACCAGCACACAAGATTTCTTCAAGAGCAAATCAGGGAGCAGTGGGGTGGGAAAATAGGAAACTAGAACAGCCAACTTGAAAGAAGTTGATATCTCAGTTTGGAGGAAGACTCGTTGCTTGACAGGGAAGAAGGAACCAACCCCATATATGCAGGGTCAGACCCACCTTGCATGTAGAAACAAAGACAAGGCAGAGGTGCTAGATGGTACACTTGAGGCCGATTTTGGCTGTAAGTATATAATTAATAAATTATTAAATAAATGATGCGGAAGAAAGCAAGCAGGATAACAGATCAAGTGGATCAAGAAGTCAGCAAATATCTCTCAGAGTGACCAGCCACGACAGGAGTTGATAGCATTAAATAACAGGAGTGGCAAAGAAGACGGCAAAACACCAGGGAGCAACAGAATAACCAACTTGGCCATCAAGATGCTCCCGTCTGCAGCAATGGAATGTCTTGCGGAAATCTTCAATGCATGCATACGACTTCAACACTATGTTGGGGGACAGGGCTCCTCGGTGATTTAGTACCAGGCGATTGTAGAAGATTTTGTAGGGGAACTGGGAGAATGTAGGGTGGCGGGGAGGTCACCCATAGAAACTGGATTGTAGTGCAAATGTAGTGAATCCTGGTAATAATATTAGGGGCCTCATCACAAGTTGGGCGGTAATGCCGGCGGTATTACCGCTGGTGATATTAGCCCTACCGCCAAACCCCCCCGGCGACTATTAGCGCCGGATCACGGGTTTGGCGGTAATGGAATTCCCCATTCCCCACTGAGCCCATTCGGGAATGCCCCATTCCCCATTGGGCTCAATGGGGAATTTTTGCACTCTTACCGTCGGCGGATTTCCCGTGGCAAACAAGGGGTGTCCATGCTTCTACATAGGCGGCTCCCCTTCATACTCCAGAACACCATAGCTGGCAGAGATGGCAGATATGTACTTAGGATGATGGTGTAATTGCCCTTTCATATCACACTCCTTAACATCAAAGCGCCCACGACTGACACCCCAGCCTTCTTTACCCATACCTTCGCAGCCTGCGCACCCCTTATGGTAAGACTAACATGTCGCAATCGATTCTACACTGGACCGTCAGAGCGCGAGCATCATGGGCCCAGGGAAATTGAAAAAACAATCCACACTCAATGCGCTTATGACAGACCTGGGACTGCGAGACACGTGGAAGCACGGTCATGGGGCCCGCAGAGATTTTACGTTCTATTCCCACAGACACCAGAGCTAATCTAGGATAGATTACTGGCTAACCCCAAATGAAGCACATCATATGGTAGATGACTGTTCAATATTACCCATCACTATCTCAGATCGCTCACATGTAAGGCTCAGGATGGTCCTTCCAAATACTCCCCGAAATACCCTGCACTGGCGCTTGGACATGAGAGCACTGACATACCCAGACTTTACAGAACACGTAAAAGAAGACATGGTAGAGTTCTGTAACACAAATATTGACACCTCCTATGACACATTCACTTGTTGGAATGTGTTGAAGGCCTTTCTGAGGGGCCATTGTATATCCAGGTGGGCTCACAAACTTAAACAATGGAAAGAGAAAGAAAACCAACTTACGGCAGAACTAATAGCCCAAGAGAAACTACACAAGCACTTGCCTGACCAACAAACGCTCACAGGCATACGCACAACAAGGACATACATTGAAGACATTGCAACCATTAGAGTACAAAATTCATTCTCAAGCTGGTCCCAAAAATACTATCTCGAAAACGACAGACTTCTACACCTAATGGCACTCGCGCTGAGACAACGGCAAGCGGCCCAGACGATCACCAGTATTCGAGATATGGAGGGGAGCCCGGTAGCGGGGGAAACAGACATAAATACTACACAAATCTATACCAAGCCCCGGAGACAATTCCACCACACAGGAGGCAGGAATTCATAGGCTCAATTGATCTACCCAAGGTCACCCTGCCCAGTACGAGGCCCTTGGTAACCTCATCTCAATGACTGACATATACCGGGCAATACATGCCTTAAATTCGGGCAAAGCCTCAGGAACAGACAGAATCCCAATCGATTTCTATAAATATATGACCGACGAGATCGCCCCTAAACTTCAAGAGGTCTTCGCCGAGGCGGTGCTAGAGGCCGGCTGACACATTCCATGATGGTCGTGGATATAATAGTGTTTCGCAAGAAAGGGAGGCCCCTAGATGAATGTAATTCATACCGACCTATCTCACTCATAAATTCGGATGTGAAAATCCTAGCGAAATGCATAGCACAAAAGATAGAATCGATCCTACCACATCTCGTACACAAGGATCAAGCCAGCTTCATCTGTAAAATGCACTTGGGTGACAATGTGTGTCGGTTGTTACATATTATAGCCGGTGACTCGAATCAAGCGGATACTATCCTCACAGTCAACGCCGAGAAGGCTTTTGACAAGGTCCAATTATGGCTTTCTCCATCTCTGGTCGACCTGATTCGCTTACTATATACAGATCAGACAGCTACGCTGACCACTAATGGCATAACATATGCTCCCTTTGATCTCCACTCGGGCACACACCTGGGATACCCACTATCTCCCCTCTTGTACGCTCTGTCTATTGAACCGGTGGCTGTTAAATTGCAAACTGACCCACAGTGGGAGGGACTCTGGCTAGGGCGGGAGGAACATCGGGTCTCCCTCTACGCTGATGAGCTTCTATATATTGGCAAGACCTCGACCTCTCTCCCACGAGTGCAATACCTCCTAAAAGAATTCAAACCGATGGCGGGGTACAAAGTAAATTGGTCAAAATCAGAAATACTACCACTGAGACCTGACATCCCTTGGGATCCGGTTGGGGTAGCTCCCTTTTGGCTGCAATTACAACACATCACATACCTAGGGGTCAAGATTAGTTCACGTATGGACGACCCTGGGATCTCAACTACCCAGATACGGTGGAACGCATTCACGCTGACCTGCAAAAATGGGAGACCATGCCCCTATCCTTATAGGGAAGAATAAACGCCATAAAAATTAACTCTATGCCTTAAGTGATATACCTGGACTTGACGATACTGTGTAGCTCCAACCCCGGGATGTACAAAGACTTAGAAATCGCCATCTTGAGATTCATTTGGCGAGGCAAAAAAGCGTGCATACATTCACCCATCCTCACTGCCCCCAAACCCAATGGGGGCTGCCTCGCCCTCCCTTCATGGAAGAGCTACTATGAAGCCGCACAGATCTGTTGGGCCAAACAGCGGATGAGCACAGAAGATGACACCAGTTGGAGGGGCATAGAGCTAGCCATGATGGCCCCCCAATCACCTGTTGAAATCCTCGACACTCCCCCCACAAAGCTGGCACACCAGATAAGGGCACACCCTGTCATAGGCCCGATTCCAACACAATGGCATAAACTTCGATCATCCACACTACAAAACTCCACCCTCGGCAGGACGCATTATGGTCACAGGTTAAGATACTGGACCTCTGTGATGGCCCCTTGCTACTTTCATTCCATGACGGTCACACACTATTAGATCTGAAAGAGGGCCGGTGGCTTCAATACAGGTCAATCTGCATCATGATTCTACAATACACCACTGAAGCCCCAGACAACCCCCCCTGCCCCTTGTGAATGTGAACTAGAGCAGCAGAGGGAAACCCACCCTGCCTTCGCACCTTTTATTCTATGAGCATCCCGAATAATGTGGGGAGGACGTCCGCCCTGGCGACTTCCTGGTCGCTAGACCTTGATACCACAGTTGAGGCGGGTGGTATATATGAAAACTTTGCAGCCATACTGGGGACCTCAATAAATATCAAAAATAGAGAAATCCAGTTCAAGATAATTCAGGGACTATATTACACACCGGCTAGAATGCATAGTATGGAACTGACATACTCTACTACGTTATGTTGGGATGTGTGCGCGCAGGGCAGGCTACTATGGGACACATATTATGGTCATGTCCGAAACTAGAGCAATACTGGCATATGGTCCATGGACAGGTGTCCACACACTTCACAGAAGCTGACATATCATTGGCACCAGAGACAAAGACTGGCATGCTGTCATGGCCACTTGCCCAGGATCACAGGAGCTGCACCATCAGGTTGTGGGAGCAAGGGATACCATGGTTCACGCGCGTCCCTTTGGGACGTTTAGACACAGGGGGCCCAGTTGGTGTCAGGCTCATGGAGAAACATAATCACGACTCTTTATTATGGGCAGGAGTGCTTTTCAGGAACTTTCCACGTGTGTGCAGTCCACGGGTGTGGCTTTCCATCCATAAGCTGCAAGTGCAACTTCAAGGAGTGGAAGGGTGTGGCAAGCAGAACAGAACTAGGGGGTGTGGCCTTAAGAGCTCAGCTATAAAAGTCAACCCAACCCCAAGGCGCACGCTTCGCGTTAATCTGCATTTGCATGCAGCGTAACGCTTACCGCCGCCTAGGATAAAGCAGCACTTACCTTTGGGAATCCAGTCTCCTGCCCATATGCTTACCTCCTGGAGTCAGCATTCACTTGCATTCTTCACCACTGAGCCTTGTGTCCATTCGTCATCCTCCTGAACGCAGGACTTCAGCTCTGGGCACCGCAGCACAACATCTTCTTCATCCTCTGGCACGCAGCGCTTCAGCTCTGGGCACCACAGCACGACATATTCTTCATTCTCTGGCACGCAGGACTTCTGCTCTGGACACTGCAGCATGACATCTTCTTCATCCACGAAGGCAGACCCTGTTAAAGGACAAAAGTCAAGGTTAGACATTACAAACTTTCAGTTTGAGGTCGCGCTTGCAAAATTCTTCGCGCTTATCCTTAAAAGCTCACTTACCTTCTGCTGGACCGCCGCGGAATCCTCTGCTCCTCATCTGGAGCCACCTCGTGCTCTGTAGCTCTGCTGGGCCACAATCACACCGATTTGGGAGAAAGATAGACATTATTACAGAGCTGACAACAGGCTGTGAGAAAGACAATACAAATACTTCAAGACAAAGAGAAAACTGAAAGACACTTACCAGAAAGGCCTGGAATAGTCGTAGCTGGACTGGACGACACGTACGAAGGACCAGTGAAGGAACTCAGTCCTCATCCTAAATGCGCCCCTGCCAGAAGTAGCATGGCGGAGAGCTCACCATTAATAATCTACAGGTGAGCCTTAATGGGTCGATGCATGCTCACGGAAGCCACACTATGGGAAAAAGGGTTTGAGCGGGAATTCACTCACAGGCCAGCAAACTTACGTCCTCTCGTATCTACGCAGGAGCAGTGTTCCAATTCATCGCAGCAGCCCACAGCCTATTTGCAGCGGGAGGAAGCAGACAGGGGGGTTCTACTTCCTGGGATGGCTTCAACAATGCCCCAACGTCCCTGCAGAGACCAGGTGAGCGTAACAGAACGCAAAGCCACTACGAATCTCTGCCTGGGCGTTATGGATACCTCAGAGACTGACCAATTTTTGGGTGAATTACAGGCTGAAGTTCATGCCTCTAGGCAGGAAACCAATGCCTTAAGAAGGGACCTTATTGTGAACCGAATGCATACTTGTTAGGCTGAATTATATGCAGTACCCTTTGGGAACACCACACACAATTAAGACGAAAAGTGACAGTACAAATTCACGTTTGGTACAAGCCTGTACTACAAAGTAAAGTGGTAGCGATGGCTGAGCAGCCAGACTTATCTCAAGAGCAAGTGAGCAGTATCAATAGTTACACAAAGGACAGCAATTACTACACTGACTCAAGGTTTCTGAGTAAAAGAATATACATTTATTTACACATCAGTTTTATAACATCTCACTAAAGTAAAGCAGTTTATTAATCACACTCTTAATACACCACACCACCCCCAATAAGTTCCAGACAAGTTAAGCTCACAAAATGAAGTGGGGGCAAAATGGCACTCCAGAAATTTAAAAGGGAGGGAAAGACAAAGTTAATAGAAATTGAACCACACCAACAGGTAAGTACTCAGGGCAATTGAGCAAGAGGAACTACAATGATAGAATCAGGTAGAGAAGGCTTAGGGCCAAAGTCAATAGGACAAAAGGCTTTTTCTCAAGATCGCACGGTTCAGGGTAGTTTGCGGTAAAGTTTGTGCCACGGGTTCCGGACGAGGTTGGTTGACAGAAAACTTAGTTCAAAGAGAAGAGAAGGACAAGCACTCGGATTGGAGAAAGATTTCAAATACTTTCCCCGCGGCTGAACGAAACGAACAACTGGATTTGCACAGTACCTTAAAACGGAGAGGAAGCTGTAGCTGAGGCGGAGATTCCTGGTAGTTCCAGCAGGCTCACGGTTCCTGAAGAAACTGTTGGACTGACACCAAGTAGGAAGACTGGAGGGTCCTGCACCACCCAGGGAAGAAACCAGCAGCAGAGCAAAGCAACGAATAAAAGGTGCGCTCCTTAAAACCCAAGCAGGGTCCGACCTTCCTGGCTATCCGGCCCACTGTAGCTCTGTACAGCGAATTCGACCAGAGGAGGGGGCCTGGCTTGAAGTTTGGGCGAACTAGTTGGTCCCACCAGCTCAAGGGAAGAAGATTCCTGGAGGATCTTCTCTGTCTTTGGAGTTCGAGGATTCGGACCTACAGCAATGCTTCACTGGGCGTTTCAGTCATGGTAGGGGTCCTCTTCCATCAGCTCCTCGTTGGTTCTTTCATTCCAGTGGCGACTATGCCTTTCCAGTCCCAGAGACCTGCTTTTTATGCAGTTTTCCCCCATTCACACAGCCTGGCTGTCAATCACACAGCAGGGTGGCTGTCCTGGCAAGGACAGTCACCCAGCCAATCAAACAGGTATACAACTTGGGTAACCAAGGGAACCCATGGCAAGGGTCCTAAGACCCCTCCCTCACATTTTGCCTACCCAGACTTTCAGGTGCCTTAAGAAGGTCTTCTGTGCAGAAGCCCGCAAAAAGACGGTGCACAAAGGAACCAAACCTGGTTTGGCGCACAGAGAAAAACACGAGAAAGACTTTAACAAAAAGAAATGGTGAATAAACCCAGCCGGAGTTGAAATAAAATATCTTTGGTCAAGCGGATTTATGTTCGAGGCTACTGAAATAGCCTAAAACAATACCACGGTTATATAAGATAACCGCGGTAGAAAAATTAGTATAGTTACCACTGCCACCAGCCAAGTCTTGATGAAAAGGGAGCGAAACAGTGCTCCAAGAGAAATTGATAAAAGTGGATAATAATTAACCCTTTCCAATACTCCATGTAAAATGGGGTGTACTGGATCTGTAGTTTAAAGAGACTACATAAAGTTAGTGGCAACTTTACATGTTTCTGGGAGACAGTAGAAAGTCCCAGAAAAAATGGAGTCAGTGGGAAGTCTAAAAGACAACCCTGTGTCACTGCACTGACGGTGCTGTGTAACACACACAAACAAATGATGCCCATGGAGTAGGTGAGGCTCCAGAGCCCAAGATCACACAAATGGTAAAAACACACACAGCAAAACACATGTAAGAGTGGGAAAAAGGCTCACACTCTTACCAGGTGAAAAAATAAACCCTAGAAATCCAGAAAAGCTGCTGAGGGACTCAGTATGTAAGGGAAATTAGCCATTTGTGAGAATTCTCCCCAACAGTACTGATGGTTTGGAAATACATTTACTACAGGCACAAGCTGGCCAGGTCCCATTGCCAGGGCCTACTCCCACACCGCACCAGTCACCACCAGTTCAGGTGGTTCTTCCAGGAGCAGTTCCTCTGGCCTTGCCCGAACGTTTCACAGGCGACACTAACAAGTACGCCATATTTATGAATCAATGCCGCTTACATTTTTTGTGCAGACCTGGGGCTTTTCCCAATGACCAAGCCAGAGTGGCGTTCATACTCTCGTATTTGGGAGGCAGTGCAGCAGACTCGTCAATACCTTTGGTAAATCAAGATGATCCTTTGCTTCGGGACCTTAGGGGTTTTCAGCACGAAATGGAGAAATTGTTTGCACGACACACGCAAGGACAGGCCCTGGACAACAAATTACTGTCACTCAGACAGGGAAATCAGGATTTGTTAACCTACATTGCATCCTTCAATCGTCTTATAGCTCAAACAAATTGGCCAGAAGGAAAAAGGACTACGCTCTTTTACCGTGGATTGCGTGGAGAACTCAAGGACGTTTTAGCTCAAGTGGTAAATCCCCCAGAGGGCTGTGCTGAATACATCAACCTAACTGTACAGCTCGATCACAGGCTTCAGGATCGAAAAATGGATCAAACAAGGGCTTAAGGGCCACCGGTCTATGTGCGGCCTCGTGATAATCCACCCAAGTCACACGAACAGACCAAACCCATGCAAATTGGGGGACTACGGAGTCCACTCACCAAGGCAGAACGAGAAAAAAGGAGACAACAACAACTCTGCTTGTACTGTGGAAAAGCAGGTCACTTTCTTCGAGAATGCCCGGTGAAGCCACCCAGGAAAATAGTTGGAGCAACCGACAAAGACGAAGAAGGAGAACAAGACTCAGAAAACTCCAACGCACGGCAACCGTAGGGGTCCACTTGTCGAGCGGTAAAAAGGAACCTGTACAGACCTCACATCTAGTCATCCTGGTGCTCTTGGTAGACCACAAACAACCATCAAAAATACATGCTTTGGAAGCATACATTGACATCGAAGCTGTGGGAAACCACATTGACCAAGATCTGGCTATCCGAATAGGCCTTCCCCTCCGTCAAAAGCAGAAATCGGAAAATGTCACAGCGGTAGATGAATTTCAACTTTCATCCGGCCCAGTAACACATTATACCGAAAAAGTCAAGCTGTTGTGTCAGGACGGCCACCATTACACATTACCTTCGATCTCATTGGTGCTCCTCAGTTCCAGATGATATTCGGAATGCCTTGATTGGAGACCCACAACCCTAAGATTGACTGGCGAAAACGAGTTCTAACCTTTCGAATACCTACATTACCAGGATGTCTTTCAAAAGGAACAAGCAAACGTCCTTCCTCTGCACAGGTTTTACAACTGCCAAATTGATCTCGTACCCGGAGCCCAGATACCCTGCAGTCAGATTTATGCTCTAACTGAGCAGGAAAACCAACATCTAAAATCTTGCCAATGGCTTCATCCGTCCATCCAAATCCCCTGCCTACTGGGTGCCTTTTTCGTTCTTAAAAAGGAGGGCGTCTTAAGAACTTGCATTGATAATAGAGCACTAAACCAGATCACGGTGAAGAATAGATACCCATTACCACTTATCCCAGAACTCTTGGATCAGGTACAAAATGCTCAGATTTACACCAAACTGGACCTATGAGGGGCCTACCACCGTGTAAGGGTCAAAGAAGGAGACGAGTGGAAGACAGCATTCCGTACTAAATATGGCCTCTATGAATACCAGGTGATGCCCTTTGGGCTATGTAATGCCCCTGCGGTGTTATAGTTTTTTATGAATGATGTGCTTCGTGAATTACTGGACGTTTACACACTTGTCTATATTGATGACATTCTCATTTATTCAACTTTCAAAGAAGAGCATATTCGTCATATCTGGGCAGTTGTAGAAAAGCTTCGACAACATTGACTGTTTGCCAAGTTGGAGAAGTGTTTTATCCATGTAACAAAGGTTACATTTCTTGGCTTTATTCTCACCCCACGAGGCGTTCGCATGGATACACGCAAAGTGGATGCTATCCTTCAATGGCCCTCACCGACGTCTACAAAAGGAGTACAAGTGTGCTTGGATTCACCAACTTCTATCGTCGGTTCATACCCCGTTTCTCTCAGATCGTCCATCCTATTACCTCTCTGCTGCCAAAAAACAAAAAAAAAATCTGCTGGTCCCCAGAGGCTGAGGAAGCCTTTCAGAAACTAAAACGAGCGTTTACCACAGCAACAGTTCTACGACACCCGCAACCAGACTTGCCGTATGTGGTTGAAACTGATGCCTCCAACATAGCAATGGGGGCTGTATTGTCACAATGGAATTCTGAAACCGGACAGTTACAGCCTGTGGCATTCTGTCCTGTACGTTTTCTGCTCCCGAATTGAACTATGCAATCACTGACAAAGAATTGCTATCAATCAAGCCATCGTTTAAAGCATAGAGACATTACCTTCTCAGAGCCAGACATACAGTCACTGTCATCACGGATCACCGCAACCTACAATACTTAAAGTCTGCTAAGGTGCAAGCTTTGCACCAACTTTGTTGGGCCCTCTTCTTTGCAGAATATGACTTTTTCATTACTTATAGACCAGGAGTTCGTAACGGGAAAGCAGACGCCCTCTGCCGCATGAGCGAGGAAAAGGAAGCTTTCACTACACCGGACCCTGTGTCTATTTTTCCTGAATAGCGGATCCAAAATATGATTGTCACGGCTACCTGTCTGGACAATCTACATTCTGACTTGCGATGCCAGATGAGTCAATCTGCCCAACAGGAAGGGCTTCAAAAAGGAGACCAATACACCATTAAAGACGATCTACCCTACTTCCAAGGACGACTGTACATTCCAGATAAGAAACTGCAAAACCAAATCAAAGCCAACTATCATGATACCTTGGTAGAAGGATATCCAGGAATAGCAAAAACTCAGGCTAAAGTAAAGAAACACTATTGGTGACCCACTTGGAGAAAGGACATTACATACTTTATTGCGACCTGTGGTGTCTGCGCTCAACACAAATCCCAAAAGCACAATCCTGCTGGTCTACTACGTCCATTGATGGTACAGCCAGCGCCTTGTCACACTCTGTCCATGGATTTTATTACAGATTTCCCTTCCAGCAATGGTTACAAAACCATCTTGGTTATTGTGGATTTGTTCTCCAAAATGGCCCACTTCATTCCTTTGAAAGAACTCCCTACTGCTTCTGCTCTCGCGACAGTGTTTCTGGAACAGATTGTGCGACTGCATGGTTTCCCATCAGTATTAATATCGGATCGTGGAACTCAATTTGTTTCAGCATTCCGGAGAAGGTGTTGTAAAATGTTCAAAATCGACCTTCGGTTGTCCACAAGTCATCACCCTCAAACCAATGGCCAGACCGAACGAACAAACCAGACCCTACAGCAGTATTTAAGATGCAAGTTACAACATTCCGAATACTCCTAGAAAGGCATCCTCTGGTTGGCGGAGTACATCTATAACAATTCCATTCACACCAGTACAGGGCAAAGTCTGTTTATACTGTGTCAGACGGCATCCACGAACATCTGTTTTCGATCCACTCAACACATTAGAAATGCCAGCAATAGCAAACCTGCACAAAACCATCACCCAGGTTTTTAAAGAAGCAGCCGAGCATCTGGCCAGAGCCAAGGAGAGACTGACATTAGGTGTGGTCTGCCTGTGCGCTACGCATTGTGTTGGTCCAGAGATGGTACCTGAGGTCCCATGGTGTAGTTCACGGGGTGTACTTAGAGTGGGTAGCTGGAAGCGGGACCCAAGTCTAGTATTCCTCATAATGAGTGAGCATGGGAGCAGTGGAGTAGGTGGGGGGGCGTAGCGGCGGATCCATTCTTCGGGGCGAGTTGACTACAGGTATCCGGGGATATATGGCCAGAGAGTGGGGTAAAGGGCGGTGGTGCATTTGCAGTAGTCATGAAGTGGACTGCTGGAGGAAGAGTAGCCAACGTGAGAACTATAAAGCAGATGTGGGCCATTTGGATATAAGGTAGGCAGATGGCAGTGGAGACAACAAGGTATTGTGCACGGGCAGTAATAGGCTAGCAGTCAAATGGCAAGGGAGACACAGTCGTACAAGGCAGATAAGGTTGGGGAAGTAGCAGTTAAGATGTGGGGGCTTAGTGACCAGAACAAAAGACTAATATAGCAGGTAAGTGTCATTAGATGCTATCAATCAGGCAACAGATATGACAGTCATTAAATGCAAACAGTCATACAGCTAGGTTAAAACAGCATATTTGGCAGTGGCAAATGGCAGTGGAAACAACAAAGTATTGATCAATCGCAGATTTAGAGGCTAGCAGCCAAATGGCACGGGCAGAAGATGCAAGGGCTTAACGACCAGAACAAAAGACCAGTATAGCAGGTGAGTGTCATTAGATACTATCAATCAGGCAGAAAATATAACAGTCATTAGATGCCAACAATCAATTAGCTGGGTTGAGACAGCGTATTTGGGTACAGTAGTAATGTAGCTGTGGAGACAAGGCGTTATCATGCAGGAATGGTGGTAAGGCTAGTAGGAGCAGTCAGACAAGTAGGACTAGGCACGACTAACGATGTAGCATGGCAAATAAACTTCGATGCGAGGGAAGCTGGAGAGGTCAGCTGGCAGTACACGTATAATCCAATGGTGATGGAGGCAAGTGTGGCTATGCACTTCTGAGGAGATATTTAAGCTAGTTACATGATACTATATGTATAGAAGTAAAAAGCATGATAATGCAGTAGAATTGAGAGAGTCAAACTACCGTGGCATGTGTACTAGCAAAGGGCACATGCATTAGCACAGACATCGATACCTATATGTTCATACATAAAGGAGTGGAATCGCCGGTGAGATTTTAGGTATTTGGCAACGTATAGTCAAAGGTGGACACAGAGGCTCAGTAGGACGATTTGGAGGGTTTGGTAAAGTTGGATCACCAAAAATGTCGACACATGGGAGAGAAGGCTACTTGCAGGTGGGCACAAGCTCAGGGGCTTAATACAAATCGATGGTTATTCCAGCATTAACCTTTGGTGGAGAAGCAATGTTGGGCTGTCCATACTCATTATGGTCCTGGTGTGAAAATGCATACTGGACTAAAGTACTAATGATACCAAGAAGTACCCCGACTGCTTGCCTTAGATTTGAGCTTGGGCTAATTTCAATAAATGCAAACGTAACATGATAGTCGCTCGCGTTATATAGGAAAGTATGTGGAGCCGAGAACTTACAGCAATTCAAAATTTTGAATACAGAATCTGAAAGATCAACAGGCAAATCGATCCTAAACGAGTGGAAACAATTGTGTGATTCCATCCTTGTCCAATTGCAGATGAACATTGAAACCCTGATTTAAAATCCAAATGTGTTAAAAAAACTATGGATGCAGGATTGGTGTGAGAACTCAGAGCAAAGAGCACTACACAGGTGTATGGCTGAAGTTGCGCCAGAAGGAAGAGCGATGAACACGCTACCTGGGTATTTAAACATCTTCCCATGTGGGAAAAAGAGGAGGATATTCTTGAAATTCCGGATCAACCTGTTCCAGACGAAAGCAGTAAAGAATTTGAGAACTAAAGGCGTGTCAGTTGACGATTGCTGTAGGTTCTGTGATAATGGAAATGAAACACTAAAGCACTTGGTGTTGTATTGCCCAAAATTAAGAGATCTAAGAACTGCTCATATCGGTAGGATATTTGCAAAGTGGCAACACTGGAGTGCTGAAGCCTGGTGGAAGCACATGTCAGAAGGCTCGGACAAAGAACTGACTTTTGCACTGCTATCTTATTTGGAGAAATTGGAAATGTATTTGATGGGGGAAAAGGATTGAAATGAACTGCAATATTCATTCTGGATCGAAAAAACTCGTCTTAAAGTAGTGCATAATAATAATTTATAATTTTAAAATGATGTTCATGATTCTCTGATTGAAGATTATGACTAAGTGTGATACATTGTGACATGATCAGTACATTTTAAAGGTTTGTAATGAACCATATATACTAACAAAATAAAAAAAAATCCATTTAGAGCTAGTGAAAACCATCATTCTGCAATGCCCTGTGTGTCAACATTAGCAGCACAGACCCATTCCTCATATTGTCCGGGACGTGTTACAAAGAGTTATCTGGCAAATCGATTATATCAGCCCTCTTCCAATTAGTAAAAGTTGTCAGTATGCATATACGATTGTGGACACATTCTGTAAGGAAAAGAAGACTGAGTGGCTCTGTCATGTATTGTAACGCTTCCCTGGACTCCTCGGGAGCGTAATATCTTCCCAGCCTGTGGACCTGATACCTTGGAGCCTTTAGGATTCTTTTTCTGTTTGAACAAACAAATGACAACAATAGAAATGCTATAACATCTATTACCTGAGATAATACTACATGAGGTGTGTATACCCCTAAAATGACTCCCTTCTAACTCTAGGGCTGAATTCCCTTATCACCTGTGTTTTATTATTGTGGAGCTCTCTATCCTGCTTTTCTTCTCTGACCAACCTGTTGCCCCTCTCCTCTGCCACCCCTCTGGCACTCTCCTCTCCCTCTCTTACTAACCTGCCTTCTCTTCCTTCCTCCTCTGCCCATCTTCGGGCCCCTCCAACACTTCTGCATGGTGTACCTCGGGCCTGTACCCTTCCCCGGACTTCCTTCAAATGTGGCAACCTGTTCCACATTGCTGCTCTCAACTCCCGGGCAGCTGTCAAACACTCTTCTGATATCTGCGGCTCCTGGAAGAGCTTGATTTGGATGTGCTCAGTCTCCCTAAGACTTGGTTCAAGGCCAGCTCTTTCACGAGTTTTGACATTCTCCCTCCTGATGGCTGCAAGATCATCTCCAAACCCAGAACCAACCGTTCCGGTGGGGGTGTAGCCTTGATTTTCCTGGAGTGGATCCCCGCTTCTGTCATTCCGATTCAGCACTATTCCTCCTTTGAATGCCTGGTCTGCAGGCTCTCTATCTCTCCTGGCCTCGGTCTCACTGTGGCCACTACCTACAGGCCGCCTGGTGAGGTCGCACTCTTCCTCTCTGAGTGAGCTTACCTCTCCTCCTCACTCCTTGCCTCTACCTCTCAACTTCTCCTCCTCAGAGACTTGAACATCCACCTGGATTCTACCAGCCCTTCTTCAGGACTCTTTCGCAACCTCTGTGATTCTCGCTCTATTCTTCCCTCTGGCCCGACTCACTCTGCAGGGCACACCATGGATGTTCTGATCTTCTCAGACCTCCCCTTCTCTAACCCTCTCACCACTCCTCTCTCTGAGTGATCACTTTCTCCTTTCTTCCCACCTCTCTCTCTCTTCCCTGCAGGTCAAGCCGACACCAGCGCTGCCACCTACCTTCTCGGTCATCCGACCAATGAAGCGTGTGTCAGGTGAGGCTTTCACCACTACTTTCTCTCCTCCTCCTGCACCTGTGGCTGACTCGCGCCCTGACACAGACTTCTCTAAACTGCACCCCTCTATCGCTAACACTATGGATGTTCTTACCCCTGTCATGAGGATCCTCATGAAACCCAAATTCTTAAGTGCAACTCTTGGCACGGTTCCAAACTCACCACCCTTGAATGCAAGTGTAGGGCGGCGGAGAGGAAGTGGAGGGCATCAGGTGCACCCCCTGACAAACTGGCCTGCTGCCTGCTCCGAAGGCAGTACAGACTTTCTGTTCTCTCTAAGAAGTGCGCCTACATCCAAGCCCACATCTCTGCAGCATCTAACAGCTCTGCCAAACCTTTCAAAGTCTGCAAAGAGCTGGCCAATCCTGCTGCCGTCTCTACCTCTCCTGTTCCCCCCCAGGCCCTCTGCAGGGACTTGGTCTCTCGGTTCACTAATAAAACACAGGACATCCTGTCCACCCTCTCTTCCTCTCCTATTCCTCCTTTTCTACCATTCCTGGCCCATCTCAGGCTGTCTCTCCTCCTCCTTTGCCCCCCTTTCCACTGTTCACCCCAGATGATGTTTCTAGACACATCCGATCTCTGAAAGTCTCGTAAAAGCAGGTTCTCCCCTGCTCATCCAGAACCATCAAGGACCACTTTGACACCCTTGCTCCAGCCTTGGCCGATTTCTGCAATCACTACTTTGCCACTGGATCTTTCCCCTCCCCTTAAGGACTCTCTTATGCACCCCCTTCTAAAGAAGCCATTGGCCGATCCTTCCTCTCTGGCTAACTATCACCCGATTTCCATCACTATTTTCCTGGGCAAACTCTTGGAAAAGCTGGCCAACTCCCAACTTAATCTACATACTGAATCTGTTGGTTGCCTCCATGACCACCAGTCTAGGTTCAGAGCTGCCAGAAGTACGGAAACTGCTCTCCTGAACACCTGTGATGACTTGCTCTGTAATTTATTATTCTAACCACCTTCTGTCCTCATTCACCTCCATCTATCCTCTACTTTTGACATGGTCAACCATGCCATCCTGCTCAATCGCCTCTGTAACAACCTTGGTATTACTGATTAAGCCCAGGCCTGGTTGACCTCCTTTCTCACTGACTGACCGACCCAGGTCTAAATGGGGTATTTCTTCTCTACTATCTCTCTCTCTACTTTTGGTGTTCCCTAGGGGTCTATCCTCTCTCCCTGCCTCTTCAACCACTACCCAGCACCTCTTGCCCACCGTATCACTACTTTCTGCTCCAATTTTCAATGTTATGCAGATGACACTCAGCTCTCTTTAAGGCTCCTCTCAGCCACCTCTGCTTCTACTCTCATACCAGATGGCTTGCCGCAATTCAGGAATGGTGTGCCGCCAATGATCTATGCCTTAATGTTTGTTTGCTTGTTTGTTTTATCACTTGTATTGCGCACCAGACCCAAGGGTATCAGGGCACATTTCATAAGAAGATTCAAAACTTAGTTGCACATAAGGGTAATACAATGCATTCAAAAATACAATACATAAGAATTATTCAGGTCGCAGCAATGTACAGGGTGTGGTAACAAAGGATCGAGTGGGAACAACGTAGCATAGTCAAGAATATACGGAAATGCGGTGGACAGTCAAAGATATAGCCAGTGATGTTCACGATCATTCAGGAAGATATTCTAAGTTATATACATAGAAGGAGTGAGGTTTAGTTAATGGTGTCCTGGAGGAGGCTTTACTTGTCAGAATCTTTGAGCCAATATATAAGGTTCTGGCGGAAGTTTAGGTAGGGCTGATCTGCTCTCAATGGGAGGGGTAGGGAGTTCCAGAGTTCAGCTGCCTTGACTGAGAAGCTACTGCCCTCAACTCTAGACAGCTTAAATCTTGGGACTAAGATGCAGTTTGTGCTGGATAATCTGGTGGTTCTTGTATAGGATTTTCTGATGAGTCTTTTCGGTTAGATAGGAGGGTGCTGCATTATTGAGGCATTTGTAGGTGAGTGAGGCAACTTTGAGCTTGATTTTGTCATGTGTCGAGAGCCAATTATTTGATCTTCTGAGCTTGGAGATATTTTCTCTCCTGGGGATTCCGAGAGCTGCTCTCAAGGCATTGTTCTGGAGGACTTGGATTTTCCTAATGGTTTGTTTGTTAGCCCCTATGTACAACGCATTACAGTAATCTAACTTTGACAAGATGAGTGCTCTAGTCAGGGTAATGCAGCTGTCGTTGGACAGGAATGGTTTACCTGCCCTAATCAGTTTGCATGTATATGCCGTGGCCGAGGCCATGGCGTTGACCTGCTTGTTGAGAGATAGGGTAGAGTCCAGGTAGAACCCCAGAGTTTTCACCTCCTTGGCGACAGTGATGGTGTTGTTGTCTATGTTAAAGGCAGAGTATTTGGGGCCTAGTTTTTTTTAGGGTTGAGGTAGTGCCCAGGATGATTATCTCAGTCTTGTCATCATTCAGGCATAGTCCGTGGGTAGCCATCCATGCCTGGATGATGAGATAAACCCTATTCACCAAGGCCAAATCCTTTTCATAATCCCCAGAAAGTGGTAGGAGGATCTGAGTATCGTCTGCATAGTTGGTGTAGGTGATACCAAGATGATCCAGATCATCGTAAAGGGGCTTTGTGAAGATATTGTATAGGGTAGGTGAGACGCAGGATCCCTGAGGCACTCTGCAGGTGATAGGGATAGGGTCCGCAGCTGCACTGGGGAGAAGACTCCCATAGTCCGATTGCTTAGAAAAGATTGTATCCATGCCATGGCTTCAGCTGAGAAGTGAGCTGCAGTATCCAGATGGCTGCACAGGACCCCGTGGTCCACAAGGTCGAATGCAGCTGATAGGTCCAGGAGGAAAAGGAGGGCCGATTTACCATTATCCCCGAGCCCGTCAATCTAATAGAGCCATTTCCGTCCCATGCTGAGGCCGAAAGCCAGACTGGCGTGCTCCTAGTAAGCGGTTGGATTCCAAGTGTTTTTGGATTTGTGTATAGACTATCTTGTCTAAGATTTTCAGAAGGAAAGGCACTGTTGTGCTCGGTCGTTAATTAGTGGGTATAACTGGGTCTAAAGTCTGTTTTTTTAAGTAATGGGAGCACCCATGATTCTTTGAGGTTGGTTGGGATAATGCCTGAAGAAAATGAGGCATTGATGAGTTTCGAGATAAAAGGGGCCATGTCCCTGGCTGCATCCTTTATGAGTTGGGGAGGGCATTGATCGCCCTGACAGTTTGAAGGTTTCAGTGATAGGATAGTTGTTTCTGTATCAATAATGGAGATTTTAGAAAACTTAAAGTGAGGGGGATTGGCTGTGTTATTGGGATGGGAGGGGCGACTATGGGGGCGGGATGCAGGTTAGTGAGGCTTTTTTCTTGGTGATTTTGGATTGTAGGGTTGTGACATTATTGGATAAGGCTTGCTGGATGTTGGAGCACCAAGGTTTGTCTTTTACGCAGCTGTCCAGCATTGGGATGGGGTCTTCTAACTCTTTTAAGATGACGAAGAGCTCCTTCATGCTTGATTTAGCTTGTGATATTCTGGAATTGTACGTTTCGCATTTAGCTAGAAGTATTTCACTTTTGTAAAGAGCAGTTATGGTGCTGAGGTTAGTTTTGTTTTCTTCGGATGGATGGTAGTGATCTCCAAGATACCTTGCATTGTCTTTTTTAGTTCGCAAAGTTTTCAGATGTGGTGTGTACCAGGAGTTGAGGTGGGCTTTGGGTTTACTTTGTCTCATTTTAAGTGGTGCTATTAAGTCACGTGAGGAGGACATGACTTTATTATAGTCCTTGACCAAAGCATCAGGCCCCAGGTTTTCAGGGAGTGCATTGAGAGTGGGGAGAATGAGAGAGAGTAAATAGTCACAGGTAATGTTCTTTTTGTTTCTTGTGGGTATGGGTGGTGCTGGCAGTATGGGATTGGAGATGGGTTTGTCAGTAGCTAAGGAGAAGGCTAAGAGGTGGTGGTCAGTCCAGATCTGGGGTGATATGGATGTGATGGAGGCATTGCAGTTATAGTCTGCCACCCAGTCAAGTATTCTTCCTTTGTTGTGTGTAGAGTGGAGCACTCGCTGGGTGAGGCCTAATTCAGTTAAGGTGTTGGCCACGCTAGATGCATGTGTGTCCTTGGGGTCATTGAATCCTAAGTTCATGTCCCCTAATAGGAGGACTTGTGAGGAGTTTTTTAGGTTGTTAGAGAGGATGTTGGAGATAACTTCCTCAAAGGTTCCGATATGGCCTGGAGGTCTATATATAACGTGGATGGTAAGGGTCTGGGAGTTATTGATAGTGAGCTTGACTGTGAGATTTTCACAGGATTTGATGTCGAGTGGTGGAGCTAGTCTAATAGGTAAATTGGATTTGGCAATAAGGGCTATGTCTCCTCACGCTTCATTTCTGTCAGGTCTTAGAATATTGTAGTCATTGGGTATAGCCAGTGTGAGGGCTGGGCCTGCTGTTGCGTGTAGTCATGATTCAGTGACCGCTAGGAAGTCAAGGTTTTTTGACTGGATAATGTCAGATATTTCAGTTACGTGTGCAACCAGAGATCTGGCATTTATTAGGGCGGCTTTCATGTTTGGGTTGGATGATAGTGGAGAGGGGGAGGTTTTTTGTCATATGGGTCTTAGCAGTAGTGTGATAGAAGGACATGTATGCTGGGGCTTTGGAGTCTGTTTTCTTTGATATTGGGGGTTTTAATATATGAGTTGACCCTCCTAATATTTGGGAAGTTGATGGCTCTTGCTAATGGTTCAGATATTTTTGCTAGTCTGGAACTGATTTATTTATTTTTTTATTTTATTTACATTTATAAAGCGCTCACACAGCCCGCAGGCATCGAGGCGCTGTTACAGGAATTGTTTGTTTTTCTTAGTTGCGTAATTGTGTTTTTTTGTCTTAGTTACGTATTTATAACGCGCTTAAACACCCGGAGGTTTCTAAGCGCGGACCCGGGGATCGAACCTGTTGCTGCTTCGTGTCGTCTTGCTTCCAAGACGCGCACGCTGCCGCTGAGCTATCCTCCCGGGACGACTGAGCCTTTCATTTCTGGCGATGGTGTTACAAGGTTGGGAGTCATGCATGGGATGCTGCTGAGGCGCAGTGTTGTTGAGTTTAACTAACTATTGTGTATGAGTCATGTTGTTTGTGAGGGAGGTGGGCTGGGTTGTTATAGCGACTGGAGCGATATGGTGATAAGGTGCTGAAGGAGTTCTATACAGAGACGCTATGGCTATTAGTGTGATGGGAGAAAATAGTTCTTTAGTATGGTCATTTTAGGTGTTGGAACTGTGAGTTCACAGTCCAGGGCACGATAAGCGTGGAGATACTGTAATGTGGTCTATAATTGTGCAGCAGTGGTAATTAATACAGTAGTTAGTCAGTTAGTGCGAGCGGACTGATGCTAGTTTAAATGAACGAACGTGCACAAGCTTAGTTGTGAAGACAGGTGCAAGGTACAAGGCTAAATTTCAGCTCAGCAGAATAGGCTAGTTCAAGTTGACATAGGGCTGCAATTTACTGTCAGGGCTCAAGAGTGGGTGATTTCGCAGGGCGACAAAGGTTCACTTCAATGGATTGAGCAGGTAAAATCAGGAATGGGAGGGGCTAGTCTATGCAAAGAGTCACATAAAATAACATGCATAGAGTAAAGCTAGGTTCCAGTCCTGCCAGGTGGGTTAGTTCAAGTAGTTACAACAGGGCGGTGGATCCGCGCTTGGGTCAAGAGTAGGCTAGTTCAAATTGTTGCAAGTCGGCAAAAACACATTAATAGACAGGAATAGGCTATTTCAAATTGTTGCAAGTTGGCAAAATCACATTAATGGACGAGAAAAAGGCTAGGTACACATTGACATAGGGCAGCAAGGACGCACATCAAAGGTGGCGTGATGTAGTTTGAAGGCAAATTAAGAGTGGGCTAGTTCAGGATTTTGAGGACATCGAGTCATGTGCAGAGTGCAAAGTCAACTTGAGTATCGGCAGGAGAACGACTGGGACAACTCATAAAAGCAAAACAGAAGTGTGTCATATAGTGGCCATGTGACCCATTATTTGAATGGCTGCGTAACGGGAGACAATGTGGGAGAATTCTGAAGTGTGGTTTCATCGCTGAGGACACGCGAGTATTGCTGGTAAGGTTACAGACTCGATAAATGTTTGTGTGATTACTATGGCAGGCTTAGTGAAAAAGTAGTAAATTACCGGTGATCCTCATGTGGTCAGGATGACTTGAGTGGCGTTCTTTTTTCCGATGGGAAAGTTTGTGGTTGTAGTTCTGCAGAGATGGACATCAAGTGGGTATGTGCACAGGCGCCTGATCAGAAATTGTTGTACTGCCTCATGATAAGGAGATTCATTGAGGTAGTCACGTTAGCAGAGCGCTAACAGGAGCTAACAGGCCTTATGCTGGCCTTAGCTGTGGCCGGCTTCTGCCTGCCGGTGGATATTCCCAGATCTCTTTCCCCACGCTGCCTAGCAACGGAGTGGGAGCCAACCTTCGCTCTGAGGCCGCATCGCGCCCGACATTTTGCGAAGTGGCTTCGGTTCTCAAACAATGTCGGATTTTTGCACTTAGCTGTAAATCAGATCCCAGGCAGAGGCTGGATGGTTGGCATAGGGGTATGCTCAACATCAGATGCAGGGTGCATTTGACTGAGATCCTCCTCATTGGGATGCCTGCTCCCTCCTTTCCACTCTCTCTCTCTCTCTCTCTCTCTGGGTCCTCTTTCTACTGCTTCCTGTGAGGCTAAGAATCTTGGTGTTATCTTCGACTCCACCCTCTCCTTCTCTCCTCACATCTCTGACGTCTCTAAGAAGTCAAACTATCAGCTGCACCTCCTCAGAGGTATTCTTCCTTTTCTAACTTTCCCCCAGAAGCTCGCTGTCTCCAGAGCTCTGGACCTCTCTAGGCTGGACTATTGCAATAGCCTCTTTCTAAATAACCATTACAACTTATCCCAGAACAGGACTGTGAGACTTGTCCTTGGCCTCATGCCCACGGGTTGTATCTCGCCAGCTCTAAAATCTCTCCACTGGCTGTGTGGCTGTAAGGATCAACTTCAAGACCCTCTGCATCTTCCACGTGGCCTTCTGGGGCCTGGGACTGGTTTACCTCCAACTTTCTCTTACAAACATCTTCTTTCACGAGATCTCCGCTCAACCAATTTCAACTATCTAAGGGTCAGACACTTCTCCACGCAGAGAGTTGGGGGCAGATCCATCTCCCCGGCTTGGGTCTCCCTCTGGAACAGCCTCCCTGCCTCTCTCAAACTTGAGTAGAACCACCTCAGGTTCCAGTAGCAACTGCAGATCTTCCTTTTTGCTTCCACTTTCTCTCTTCCTCTCCCCTGCTGGTGCACTGAACTGCTCCACACACTGATCACCTGGTCACCCTCTGAACTCAGGCCCATGCTCCTGTATATCCAGTTGCTCTCACACTGCCTCCTGGCTCCACAGCACTTAAGGGTCTGTATCTGCAACCGGTGAATAAGTCCCTTCTCTCTTCACTTATGAGCCACCCACTAGCTGCACTTGTGAGTTAACTGCACTTCCCTCTTTCCCTCCCCCTGGCACTTCTCTCCTTCCCCGCACTTGCGAGATCTGAATGACACAAGGCCTAGTAAGATAGTTATTTTGTCCTCCCCTTGTTTCCCCCTCCTATTCTTGTCGCGCCTAGAAACACTTGTGTACAGGCGCGTTGTAAATGCCACATCATATCATACCTAACTGGGTCTTCTGTATGGTCCATCCCCTTCCGGGTCTAAAATTCCCACCCTGGATCCATTTCGGGTTTTGTTCTTGTTCAAGAGGGAAATTATGGGGCATGATGTTTTTTCCTGTTTCGGTATCCCAAAGGTAGTGGTCTACAACGGGCTATATGCTTTTACTGCTGACAGGTGCTGTTGTGGACCTGGACTGGAGATACCCTACCAGTTCAAAGTGGCAAATTCGATGTGGCCACTTTGCAACACCAACCCAAACCTGAAATACGATTCTCCATCCACAATGCAACCAACACACACTAACTGGAGCCGTGCAGCTGAGTCACCATCACAAACTTGGTAGCAATGATGCTTCCAAGTACACACTAGTTCAAAGGGTATTTTAAAGTCCAAAACGCCTATGCAGATTTTACCTTCTGTCTGCTTGCCCGGGGCACATTTTATCTATTTATTTATTTATTTGTTTATTTGTTGGGTATTTATAATGCGCCTATACAGCAAAAGGTGTTTCAATGCGCAACAAGACAAAAGAGGAAGGCGGACAGGAATGAAAAAAAGAATAATGTCATTCGCATCGAGCAAGTGCAGTAACAAGAAGTGCAGGGGAGAGTGTAGGAACTCCATGTGTTAAGTGCGAGGGACAGGGCTAGAAGGGCTCAATGGAGTGCAGGCCCAGCCAGGTGCATGGGGAGGGGACCCAGAAGGGTAAGTGCAAGTTAGGGGCCGGAGGGAATGTAAGGGGTGGCTGCTTGAGGAGGGCCTGGTGCCCTGTAAGAATCTGAAGGAAGCAGGCAGCCAGTCAAAATGAGGCAGAGCGGGCATTAGTGGGGGAGAGGGATGGAGGAAAATAAAAGGAGGGTCTTGAGAAGCTTCTGAAACTTCAAGTCTGAGTGGGGCAGGGAGGCCATTCCAGAGGGAGGCAACTGAGAAGGAGCGAGATCTTCCCCACTCTCTGCTTCGAAAAGCTTCTGATCTGCAGAGAGTTGGAGCTAGAAGACCGAGGGGCTCTAGTAGGGAGGTATTTAGGAAAGAGATTTGGATGTGGTGGGGTCCCAGGCCCCAGAAATCCATGAGGATGGAGCCAATGGAGATATTGTAGGGCTGAAGTTGATGCGGTCCCTGGGCTTGGGGCCAATTATAAGTCTTGCAGTCCTATTCTGGATTAGTTGAAGGGGCGAAAGGCAGGAGTTAGGCAGATTAAGGAAGAAGCTGTTCCAGTAGCCCAGCCTGGAGATGACCCGAGCTCTAGAGACATTGAGTTGCTGGGATAAGGTGAGGAAAGGGAGGATGCCTCCAAGGAGGTGCAGCTGACAGTGGGACTTCTTGGCAAGGTCCTTGATGTGATGGAGAGTCGAAGATGACACCAAGGTTTTTGCCTCATAGGAGGGTGAGGGGAGGAGGCCCATGGATGGTGGCCACAGTGTAGGAGAGAAGGAGGGGGCTGGGGACCCAATGAGAAGGATCTCAGTCTTACTGGGATTAGGGCAGAGATTGTTAGCAGTGAACCATGCCTGAATAGCAGACAGACAGTCATGAATGAGAGAGGAAGAAGAGGAGGGAGGCCTGAATGAGAGCTGTGTGTTGTCCACATAACACTGCAGGTTAGGAGAGAAGGCTGCGATCAAATGGGCTAGAGGGTCAAGGTAGATGTTGAAAAGTCATGGCGAGAGGATTGAGAGCGACGAGGGACACCACAAGTGGAGAGTTAGATGGAGGAGAGAAAAGGGCCCAGTTGAAATTGGGATGGTTGGTCAGAAAGGAAGGAGGTCAACCAATCCAGAGCCAGGTCGATGATGCCAAGGGTATCAAGGAGCCGATTTATAAGGGTGGCATGCTTGACCATATGAGAGGCAGAGGAAAGGTCAAGAAGGATGAGAACAGAAGGAGAGTTGGATTCGAGATTAGAGAGCAAGTCTTGATGGGTGTTCAATAGTGCAGTTTCCATGTCTCTGGCTGCTCTGACGCCAGACTGGCTTTCGTGGAGACAACCAACAGATTCAGTGTGGTGGATAAGCTGGGAGATGGCCAGCTTCTCTAAGAGGTTGCCCAGGTAGGGGGTAAATGAGATAGGGCGGTAGTTAGCCAGACAGGAGGCGTAGGCAAAAGGCTTTTTGAGGAGAGGGTGCACAAGGGAGGGCTTGAGGAGTAGATGGAAGGAACCAGTGGCAAAGGAGTGATTGCAGAAATCAACCAAGGCTGGAGCAAGGGAGGCAATGTTGTCCTTGTTAGTTCTAGAGGAGCAGGAGAACACCTGTTTGGATGAGACTTTTATAGAGCAGTCTTGTCCAGAGACCTCATCAGGTCTGGCAGAGATATGGGAGAGAAGGTGGTCAAGGGAGGCCTGAGAGAAGGTGAAGGAGAAGAGAGTGGTGCAGAGGAGAGGGAGGACAGGATGTCCTGAGTTTTAGTTATGAAGTGAGATGCCAGTGCCAAGAGTCACGGAAGGTAGAGGAGAAATAGAGACTGAAGTAGGATTGGCGAGATCCTTGCAGATTTTGGAAAAGTTCAGATGTGTTGCTGTTGGCCCCAGAGATGTAGGCTTGGATATAGGCCCTCTTCCTCGAGCAGATGGAAAGTCTGTATTGCCTTTGGGACAGGCGGCAGACTAGTATGTCAGTGGATGTGCTTGAAGCCTACCACTTCTGCTGAGCAGCTCTGCACTTGTGTTTCAGAGAGGCCAGGTCAGAGTCCTACTAGGAGTTGCGCTTGGAGGCAGGCTTCATGCAGATCCTCATGAAAAGGGCAAGGATGTCCAGAGTGTTGGAAATGGAGAGCTGAAGATTAGTAAGGGCTTTATCAGTGAGAGAGTCAGTGGCAGGTGTGGGAGAGGGAATGGAACTGGCTTCAAAAGGAGCGACTGACACTCGCTTAATTGGTCAAATAATGAAGGAGACTGGCAGTGCGGGCGGGGGCTTAGCCGGGGACTTAAGGGTCCAGTTGAGAGGACAAGAGAGCATGATCAGACCAGGAGAGAGGTGTAGGGAAAGGTTTGGAGATGGGGATATCTGCTGAGATGAGATGAGAGCACCCAAGGTGTGTCCGGCTGAGTGCGTCAGACCGAAGGGAAGAATGGAAAGGGAAAGAGTCACAAAGGTTGCAGAAGAGTCCAGAGGCCGCATCTGGGGAGTCAAGTTGAATATCGAAGTCTCCAAGGAGGAGAAGCTTGGAGGTGGAGGCCAGGAGAGAAGAGGTGAGGTCAGACCACTCTAAGCGGAAGAGGGAGACCGGACCAGGGGGCCTGTAGATGGTGGTCAGAGTCAGCGAGAGGATAAGATAGACACCAAGCCTGTAGACGAGGCATTCGAAGGAGGAGTAGGACTCAATGGGTATGATAGAAGGACGGATCCATTCAGGGAAGATCATTACCACTCCGCCGCTGGAACGGTTAGGCCTGGGCTTAGAGATGATCTTGGAGCCCTCCAGGAGGAGAGTGTCAAAAATCCTGACAGTGCTGGCCGTGAACCACATCAAGGTCTTCAAGGAGGTGGCAGGTGTCGGAGGATTGTTTAATGGCAGAGCGAGAGTTGATGGTAGCTAAGTGGAGCTGGTTGCCACTTTTGAATGTCTTCCGAGGAGGGGTACAGGAATGTGGTGCACCCATCGGTTGTGTTGGCAGAGGGGTTGCAGAAGGAGGAGTGGCAGGAGAAGGGAGGAACTGGAGACCCTTCTTAAACCTTTTACTTCCAGACTTCGAAAGAAAGATAGGATAGGTGATAGAGTAGCAGTTAGAGAAGATAAGAGAGATTGAAAGCACCATGGAAGGGAGTGCCTGGAGAGAAGGGGGGGGGGGAGAAACTGCAGTGCATGACATCGAACTTCAACACAACATCAATGCAACCATATAGATTCAAGAATCCAGGAAAAAAGGAAAGAGCCTAGGTTTCACCATACAGTAGAAAACAAAAACACTCAGATTCGACTTTCGGTCGAGGACATTAGGTTTATGAAATATTCTTGTCCCAGGCAACAAGAAACTTGTCCTGGGAGTGGGGCTATAGGAATTCCACACCACTGAGCCAACAGCATAACAGCAAAAATAAAAACATATTGGGATTTGTCTGAGAAAATTATTCATATATATTTTACTATGTGCTTTGCAAATGAAATTGTGTTTTACTATGTGACTGGTGCTGTAGAAAACAAAAGCATTTTAAATTTAAAAACAAAATATTTAACTTGATGAACACACTGCAAGTCACTGCTAGGCAAGGAATGGAAGTGTGCTGCAGCCGCAAAGATGAACCTTTCATTAAAGGCAAGCAAGGGAAACTTTTCCCAGTTATGTGAATCTGCTTTACTCAGACTAATAGTTCTGCTTGATTAAGCAAATAGCATATGAAAGAAAGGCACTCTAACTGCGTGTCTCATTCGTTAGGAAATGCCCTTCCTGCTCATCTCTTTTGTCAGTCAATGCCATGGTATTAGCCTCTTCGACCTAAAACATTTGACCAAATTGACCTTTTTTGTTTTTGGTCAAATAGGCTAATACCACTTACCTACTTACCTGAACATGGAGTGCAAGGGTTGCGGGGTTGTCCCCCACTCCTCATGTTCATGTAAGTAGGTCAAAAGATGGTTGCGGGGGTGTCCCCTGCATCCTTAACAATGGAGGCGGGGGACACAAATGGAAATAATAATTTATGTGTGTAACATAATTGCACCTATTTATGTTTATGTGTTTGAAATTGTGTGTGTGTTACGCTAACCTGGTATCCACTTGGACGCCACTCGGCCCTGGTTGCCGGATTCGCCCTGGACCCCTTCCCGATCCCGGATGGTTGCTCTGATGGAGGTCGGGCCTGAAAGCTCAGGAAGACTGGAATTAGGATCAGATTCAGTCTCCTCCCACCTGCCCTAGGTTCGACCCGATGGCCCTCTCCTCACCTTGTAGTAATGTCTGGCGTGCTCTCCGTCCTGCCTTCTCTGCAGGGGTGCGTAGTTTTCGGTGGGGTTGAGCGACCAAGTTAACTTCACTGGTGCGAGCCCATTCAAGTGTCTTTTAAGGCAGGTAAGTCCGTTTGCCGCAGTCTTTATATGTCCTTGCCTTTCTTTCTTGTGATTAATGTCTTTTCTTATTCCCCCCTAGGTAAGCGGAGGTTCGGGAGTGTGCAGCAGGGATCGGACTCTTGCTAGAATGGAGGATGCAAGAGCGTACTGCAATTTTGGTAGGTAATGTGTGCTGCGCTATTTTGTCCTTTATTTGCTAACCTGTACTCTTTCTTTCTTTTCAGGTCGCGGTGGTCTTTCCTGGCGTGCGATATGTTCCGGAATGATGCTGGCCAAGAAATGCCCAACCAGGTGAGGTTCTCGTGATGACTGCGGCTAGCGCCGTACTTGACTTGTTTTAAAGTTGTCCTTCTCTCTCTCTCTCTCTCTCTCTCTAGGTCGCTTCGTTCCGGTGCGTTCGTGGTGCCCCGAAGCTGCTGACTGGATGGATGATCGCGAGCAGCAGAAGGATGGAAAAAGGACGAACAGGAGCGGGATGGAATTCGCAGGTAAGTAGAGACTAATAATGATGTTTTTTGTCTCCTCTGCAGGTCCGTAGTTCAAGGATCGCCGGTATCAGGTCGCTGGACACGATGAGCGTTACGCTGCAGGCTGCAGAATAACGCGAAGCACATTCTGCAACTTGGGTGTGGTTTATATAGCCCTCTTTAAAGTAGTCTGTGTAAAGTAGTCCGGGCTACCACACCCGTAAACACTGCACTGCACAGTCTGGTTCTTAGGAACTAGACTGTGTGAGTGCCTCCATGTTGGCTGCAGGCCCCCCACAGAAAAAGTAGTCCCTTCAAGGAGGTCCTCTATTCTGCACATGATCCTGGCGCCAAAGGACTGACTCCAGGAGAGTCCAGGAAGATAGTGCAAGGCCCCTGAGGCCCCAATTGAACCCCAAATCCTGGCCATGCCAGTGGGGTTGTGGGTCAGGGGTCGTGACAGCACTGCCCCCCCCCCCCCCCAAGGCCCCTCCTAAGGTGGTTCTTCTGCCTGGTCCGGGTTTGGCTGGAAAGTTCAGGTGAAATGTCCTAATCAATCGTGGTGCATGAATGTTCTCGCTGGGTTCCCAGGATCTGTCCTGAGGGCCATAACCCTTCCAATCGATTAAGTAGTATAGTTTGGACCTGATGTATTTAGAATCCAAGATTTCTTTTACTTCGAACTCTGGTTCCCCATCGACCATTACGGGTTCTGGTGGTGGCATAACTCGTGTACCGGGTTATACCGGTTTTAGAAGTGAGACATGGAATCCTGGGTGAATTCACATATTGGCGAGTACTGCTAGTTTAACAGCTGCCGGGTTGATGATGGCCTTGACGGAATAAGGCCCCAAATAGCGAGGACGAAAGGTCCGGGTTCCTTTTATGGGTATGTATTTTGCTGCTAGCCAAACCTTGTCTCCTACTTGGTAGTCAGGGGCCTTCTTCCGATGTTGGTCAGCAAATTTCTTTTGCTTGTGCTTGGCTTGGATTAAATGTTCTGTTGCCTTTTTAAAGGCCTGAGAGATGGTTGCTTGAAGAGTTTTCACAGCTGGCATTTCTAAACAGGGAGGACTGTCTAGTTCAGAAGTACGCGGATGTCTGCCGTGGAGGGTATAGAAAGGGGTTTGTCCAGTACTGGAATGCAATGAATTATTGTAAGCATATTCTGATATCCATAATAAATCTCTCCTAGTCCCTTCCACTTGGTGCAGCATACAACGCAAATATTGTACGAGAGTCTGGTTGGTTCTTTCTGTTTGACCATCCGTTTGGGGGTGATGGCTGGTGGATAAGCAGATGTTGATTTGAGCCATAGAACAGCATTTCTTCCAAAAGTTGGACACAAACTGGCTACCTCGGTCAGAGACCAGGACTGATGGGAAACCATGTAGCTTAATAATATTTTCCAGGAATGCTTTTGCTAAGCGGGATGCATCCGGGAGACCCTTGAAAGGGATGAAGTGTGCCACCTTTGAGAATAAGTCTACTACTACTAAAATAGTATCGAATCCTTGGCTGGGAGGCAAGTCTGTGAGAAAGTCGAGAGAAAGTGTGTGCCATGGTGCAGGAGGAATCTCCAATGGCTGCAGAAGGCCAGCTAGTTTTTGTTTTAACTACTTTGTTTTGTGCACACACCTCACACGACTGGACATATTGGATGACGTTGTGATGCCAAGTAGGCCACCAATAGTTGCGTCTCTCTTTGGCTAAGGTTTTGGCAATCCCTGGGTGACCCTCCATTAGGGAATCGTGATAATCCGAAATGATTTTCTGTTATAGCTCCGCTTTAGGCACGTAAAGACGTTCACCAAAATATGGCAGCTGTTCCTTAATGGTATATTGCTTTCCTCTGGTATGCCATTCCAGTAGGGCATCAGGAGTTATTTCATGTTGAATCTCATTTCTGAGATCGGTTTGTGTTGTAAGAGGATTCAATTCAACACTACAGCTAAGTCAACGCCTAGTCTATAATACTGAATGAAAACCCGACAAGTGACAGATTTTGCAGCTAGAATGACAGGTGACAGATTTGGAGCTATCAGGCAGTTCTACTTAGGTTAAATAGATTGAATTAGATGAATTTAAACTAAGAGATTGGTTCTACACAGTTCTGCTGGGTACTCACACTATATTCTTGAATTAAATGGGCCTCATCACGGATCTGGTCAGGGTTTTAGACTGGGCTCTGGTCTCTCTCTGGGCACAGCGTCTGGTCTCTGGAACTGCTCGTTCTCTGGTCTGGTCTCTTAGTTCTGGATAGATTGAAGTCTCTAGTTTGGCTTTCTGGAGGTTGATGAATTTGAAGTCTGGATCTCTGGATGTTGTATGGTCCGGCAGAGCGCGTTGCAGCAAATGGAATTGAAGGTCCCTATCTGTCCTGTCTGTCTGCTTTTATGTGTTTAGAATGTGGGTGTGTTCTAGCATCACTGACCCTACCTCTCTCTCAGCTTCTAATTGGTCAAACTTCCATTTCTCACTTGATTGGCGAAGCTAAGTTGTGTCAGAGTGATGTCATTTTATGGCCTGCAGAGAGGACACTCCTCCTGTCAGATTGCACACATTCTATATTTGATAACAAAAGACATATTTCACAGTTACACAGTTGCTTGAAATTACATATACATGGTGTGGCTGAATTTAGCCATGTCTCTGTCCAAATCTGTTGTTTCTAAGAGCTTGCATTCAGAAATGGCACATAATTGACTTTTTAACTGATTTTTCAATTTCTGACATTGACCCAACTTTACATACATGTGCGCAGGGAGTATGGACATTAACTGATGAAGTTTCAGATTTTTAACATGCATACATTTAGAGTAATATCCACTTTTCCGCTGACACCCCCCTGAACATACCACCGGTTCTAAAAACCTCTTAAACTGTGGGCAGAAAAATCACAAGAATTATGGTATCATTTATAAAATTTTCACATGTCCGCTCTATGAATGATCCATCTTTTTAAAGTTATGTTCTGGCTCCAAAGGGGTGTGGTTTCCTCTCAGCACAAGGTTGAATTTCTGGTTTTTCCAGTTCTGCCAAGCCAGCTTGCTCTCACAGGCAGTGCCCCTCCCAGCTTCTGCCAAGAGGAAGCTATATTTTACGACCGCTGTAATAAAACCTTTGCCTGAGTCAAGACAGGCTTTGTTCAGAGCTCCTGTAGAGCACAGGTAATTCAATTATCAGATAGATGGCATATCCTTAGTGTGGCCAGCAAAAGGCAGATTGGCCTGGGAACACAGTTGTGACTCAAGTTTCACTCCTGATGGGGGTAGTTGTCAAGCAAAATCAAGTTCCTTAAGCCAGACTTTCAGCTAACTGTCATGTTTTTTTGTTGCTTTTTAAATTAACTTGCAATTTTACACATGCAGCTAGAATGCTGATTCTAAGTTTAAACTATGACATTTAAACAATTGCAAAGGCATGTGACACCAAACATAGGTCACTCATTTAATCTAAACATTTTCGATTTTAGTGTCTTTAAATCCAGTGCAACTTAAACTGCTGACTCCATAGCAGTTTTGTTATAAGCATTGTTTTGGGCTCTTCATTTCCCAGATTTTGTAAGCACACAACACTCCATTCTACCAAATGTCTGCTGGTGTCCAGTGAGTTTTTAGATGTGTTGCAATGTTTAAAATAGACATTTTGAGCCTGCCTTCAGAGAAACACAGGGTGGTTTTAAAACGCCGGCTTTTGGATAGTGGTGAGTACTGGTACTGCACCCATTTTTGGGATTTAAGAAAATGAATTCCCAACAGTTATGGGTTTGCATTTGGCAATCAGCATTGCCATTCCCAATGGTTTCAGACTACTGTGCGGGTAGTCCAATGGTGGTTTTAAAGCGCTTTGAAGCTAACCGGCGCTACTGTTTTTCCTTTGGCAACCCATTTCCCTCATGGCAACCCGGCCTTTCATTCTCGCACTGGTGGGTGGCAAGTGAGGCAACCATTTTGGTGTGCGCACAAACTGCGCAGCTTTCCTGGATTTTGGCGCACATGTGGGTTTTCCGCCATCTTGAATTTTCTAAGCCCACAGCACCAAATGTTGTGGCATGATAGCTTAAACGTGGGTCAGGACACCCAACAAGCCCCCCCACGCGACTGCACTTTGAATTTGAGTCGATGGGGAGTCGCGTGCACAAGGGTTTTGACCCACGCACCGGTCTGTCCGCATAATCTTCTTCCTACTCTGTAGATGGCACAGTTCAGCATCTTCTTCTCCATCCGGTACTGATCGATCGGTTCTCCTCGCCAGTCCTGATGGGAGTATTGGGCGGTCCACTGGGCCCATTGGATCTTCGTTCCCGGTCTCCGGATCGTCCTCCTTGGCCAGTCTCAATTTCTTCTTTCTCCTAGGACGACAAAGGAAGAGTGGCAATACCTACTCATAGACGTTTTTCCACCACTGTTGAGATGGTGGGACAGCATATGCATTTCATCATGACGAAACATTACATTCTTATTTTGATAAAAAACAGTATAACTAAGAGACAGTTTCATGCAAATCACAATATTTTAGAGACTAGATGTGGTATGTTTTATGATTGGAACAGAATTAGTCTGAGACAGTACCCGCTAGGATTCCAGAGGATTCCTCCAGTTGTTGCAGAGTGTGCCTGGGATGGCAACATTTCAACTGGTTTATGTGGACCCACTTGTCTTCCCCCTCTGCCAAAGGACCTTTGGGGATGTGGATTTTGTAGGCCACAGGGGAGATCTTGTCTAGGATTTCAAAGGGTCCCTTCCATGTAGGCAAAAATTTGCGCTGCTTGGCCTGGTTCCTTTGGAAGTTGTATAGATAGACCCGGTCTCCCACCTGATATTCCTTCCTGGAAGTTTTCAGGTCATAATGGGTCTTCATGCTATCAGCTGATCTTTCTAGATTCCGCTGAGCATAAGCAAAAGCATGTTGGAGGTGTTTCCTTAAATTCTCTACATACTCATGAGTTGTGGAGGCATTTATCAGCGTCTGCTCTTGGGTCCTGTAGAGCAAATGCTGAGGAAGCACCATCTTGCGCCCAGTCATCAACTCAAATGGTGACATTTTGGTTGCAGATGAAGGGGTAGATCTGATAGCCATTAGGACCAGAGGTAATCGGATATCCCAACTTGGCCCAGAATCTGCCACAAACTTCTTTAATATGCTCACAATTGTCCGGTTATATCTCTCTACTGCCCCAGAAGAAGCTGGCCGGTAAGCAATATGCAACTTCCTTTTTACCCCCAGTATCTCCCACATCTTTGTCATTACTTCACTGGTGAAGTGGCTACCTCTGTCTGACTCAATCCTTTGAGGTAGACCAAAACGGAAAAGATGTGGTTAATCATCAAGGCAGCTGCAGTTTCTGCCTTGCAATTTGGGGCTGGGTGACATTCCACCCACTTGGTAAACAAACATGTCACAGTCAACATGTACTTATTCCCCCTAGCCGAGCGAATCACAGGGCCTACAAAGTCGATTTGTAAATCTGACCATGGGAGTGTCATTCCCCTCTTTTGTAGAGGCGCCCTGTGCGTGAGGGATGATGGCTGAAATTGTGCACACACAAGACACCCCTTCAAGTATTGGTCGAGGTCCTGCCCCATGTGTGGCCAGTATGCAACCTCTCTTAAGATTTCCAATGTTGTGTGAAACCCCCTATGACCGGCAGTGGCCGCATCATGGGCGTGACTTAACATCAGGCTTCGGAATGAGGTAGGAACCACCCACTGATCGTGGCCAGCTTTGGATTTCCTTACCAACAAACCGTCTTGGATTAGGAACATTTTTGGACATTTCATCAACACTCTTAGGTCCTCTTTCCCAATATAATCGGTATCCGTCAGGGGAAAGTTCTCAGGGTCCTCAAGGTGCTGGTAAAATTTACCAATTATTGGATCCCCCTTCTGAGCGGTAATCAAATCAGCATCAGGGGTCTCCTTACTCCATTGTGCAATTGAAAGGTCGTTGTGAGCATTTGTCTGGGACCTAGTGATAGCAGTGACCTGGATTTCCCCCAATAGGGACTCAGTCTCAATTAGATCCCCTTGGATGGCCCCGGTTTTGGCCAGCTGATCAGCTAAGTCATTTCCAGTTTTGTCTGGTCCCTCTACTTTGGAATGACCCTTGATCTTTTTCCAATAGATGGTCATCTCATTCGAGGTGACCAAATCATCAATGTTTTGGATCAACTTCCCATGTTTCAAGGGTTTGTTGTTAGCACATAACATGCCTCTGGTTTTCCAATTAACCAGGTGCTCCACGAACCCGTTCCGTACATAATCCGAATCTGTGATTATGACCAGTTCGTGAAGTTGATGCTGGACAGCAGTGAGGATGGCCTGATGCACAGCCATCAATTCTGCCACCTGACTACTTCGGGGACCAATTTTGTATCCAGCGGAGGGTTCTGGGGACTCATTCACCCATGCATTCCCTACGCCAGCCACCAGTTCTTTCTCCCCGTTGTTGTCAACATGGTAAGAGCATCCATCCACATACACAGTGGGCATTCCCTCACACTTGTCTTCTTCAAAGACTTTGTGGGGGGAATTAAGGTATGCCTCCATGTTGTCCTTTATTTTTAGACTTTCGTCCTCGAGACAGTTTTCTCTGGCACAATCATGCAAGTCAGCCAGACCTTGCGCGAGGGGACTCTTCTTGTTTTGGCCATATCGGACCTCCACAGGAAAGCCTTGCATTGACAGAATCCAGGAAGTAATTCGGGAATTACTCACATTTCCGGCCCGGATTCTGTCACTTTGGAGATATTGCAGAGGCTGGTGTGGAGTCTCCACTATGATGTGTTCCCCCTGGATAAACGGGCGGTAATTCTTCAATGCCCACACCGTTGCCAGGAGTGCCTTCTCACAATCGTTGAATTTTTCCTCCACAGAGGATAAAGTTTTGCTCGCATAGGAGATTACTTTATTGACCTTGTCATGCTTTTGGTATAATACTGCCGTCAAGCACGTATTAGAGAACCCTGTCTCCAGGAAGAACTCCTTGTTTCTGACAGGGTAAGCTAGGCAAGGCGCTTGTGAGAGGCTTCTCTTGAGTTGTCTTACTGCCTCGGCTTGTTCTGGACCCCATTCCCACTTGACCCCCCCCTTCAGGAGATGAATCAGGGGTCTAGTGATCTCTGCGTAGCCCTCAATGAACTTTCTGCTGTAATTAGTCAGTCCAAGGAGGCTCCTTAGTTCCCGCAGAGTTGTGGGGTCTTTCAGTTTCTGAAGTGCTTCCACTTTCTTTTCCTGGGGACAGAGACCCTGAGGAGTAATCTCATGCCCCAAGAAATTAACACGGGTTCTACACCACTGTGCTTTCTGAAAGGAAAGTTTTGCTCCGGCGGCCCTCAACTGGGTCAGAACATAACGGATCTCCGCTATGTGTTCCTCCACAGATGAACTTTTGATGAGGACATCATCTACATAAGCCAGGTTACCCCTCGCACCCAGGTCGGGCATGGCCTTATGTAGGAAAATATTGAACTCATTACCGGAGTTAAGGTATCCGAAGGGAGTCCGGGTCCATGTGTACTGCTGGCCCCCAAAGGTAAAAGCCAGTTTGTATTGGTCCTCCCTGCTGACAGGCACGGTCCAGTATCCATTGGTCAGGTCTATTGCAGTGAATACCTGTGACCCCTGAATCTGGGCCAGCCCTTGGTCAATGTAGGGCAGAGGCCATCGGGAAGTATGGACCCGTTTGTTGAGCTCCCTGAGGTCAGCGCAGAGTCTCCACTGGCCGTTTGGCTTCAATATTCCCAGCACCGGATTATTGAAGGTGCTGTGGACTGGACGGATTATTCCCCGGGACTCAAGGTTCTTAATTATTTCAGTAAGGGACTCCATTGATGCGAGAGGCAAGCGATATTGCTTCACAAACACTGGAGTCATGCCAGGGTCCGTGGGGATTGTTGTTGTGTGGATGTCGGTGCGACCACAGTCATATGAGTCTACCGCAAAGAGATCTTGGAAATCCAAGAAAACTTGTTTCAACTTTTGCTTTTGTTCCAGAGTCACACAGGCATCAGCTAGGTTGACTCTCTCTTCCACCATCTGCCTGAAGCCTGGAAAGACTTCTGGTTTGGCTATTTCAGCGGCCTCCTCCAGCTGGGTGGAGAAGTCCCTGGTCAGAGTGCTGATTTGGACTGGAGGCTTCAGGTGGGAAAGGCAGCCCTCATGGACCTGGAAAATCACCTCATCCCTCCTGAAGTCACAAGTCACATTTCCTTACCATAGGGGCAGGAAGTGTACACCAGGAAGTTCCCCCCATGCCGGGTAAAAATCCTGTCTGGTGTTGTATTGTCATCACTGTCACTGTCAAAACAGTCCTTGGGGATTGGTCCTAACAGTTCATTTACTAAGTCGATGGAAAAATGTCGGTCATCAACCGCCATTCCAATAATGGTGCCTGCGGCTAGAGTAATACTCTTTAAGTCGCTGTTATCCACCTCTATTGGAATGGTGTCATGTTCTATGTTGACTAATGGAGTTGGGTTTACCCCCAACCCTTGCTGTTGGAGAGAAGCATTTAGATGTATGTAAGCATCAGGGTTTTTCAACTCTTGTCCCCTTTTGACTTTCACTTCCAGGGAGAATTGTCGGGTCCTTTCTGGGATGGTGACTTCCTCTTTAACCTAAATTTCAACTGCATAAGGTAGCAATTGAGCAATTGAGCTGACCTAAATGCTTTTTCTGGATCATCAAAGCCCATGGGATTATCCGCTAATCGGGACCAGGCTTTGAAGTTTATTAGGTCCAAACTAATGGCAAAGCGATTGAGAATGTCACTGCCTAAGTAAAAGGCGGCAGTGACGTCTCGCACGACCCAACAATTGTGGACTATGCTCTTGTTGCCAATAGAGATTTTGAGCATACACCTGTTTGGCAGGAGATGTTTGGAATTAGGTGCTTCCAGGTCCATTTCCCATTTGTCTATCAGTTTGAAGGTGGGAATGGCTGGATCTTTTGGGAGTTGGCGGAACATGGCTTCGCTGATGAAGCTCTTACCGTTGTTCACACACACTCGAGCGAGAACAGAGTCCTTCCCATCATTTAACTGAACAGGGATGAACAACTGCTCTCCAATTTGCTGAATCTCAGCCAGGCTCTGAGCTGATTTCACATCTTTCTGGACTATAGGAGTGGGAGTTTCAGATTGTGGATTGGTATAGAATTTCAGAGTGTTTCCTTCCAGCGTGGAATACCACCTTAAACTGGAAGGAAGGTTGATTTTCAGAAATAGAGAGGACCCCCCATCACCAGTCTGTTGTCCTACTGCTATTACTGTCACGTCTGGAATTTGGCTATTCTGGAAGTGATTTTTGTTCAACCATGTGGCAGGTGCCGTTTAAACTAACATGGTTGACACTCTGTCTTAATTTTATTGGTCGGCTAGTCTGGGTCCAGAGGACCTTGTTTACGCAATCTATTAGGGGTGACAACCTTCTCAGGAATTCATTCCCTAGTAAACAAGGGGTGCCCTCTGGGGTCACAACTATGACCGGGTGTTTCAACTTATGTCGCCCAATTTTTATGTCCAAGTCTGCCGTCCCCTCAACGGGAATTTCCTTCCCGTCAAAGTTCTGGAGTTGCCCAGGAAGAGAGGTGAGAGGAATTTGGTAATTCTCTCCCCTTCCTGCATTCAGTTCGTCAAAGGCCCTTCTGGACAGAAGGGTAGCTTGAGATCCAGTGTCCACCAGTGCCAAAATTGTACCCTGCCCCTGTACTTGTACCGGGGCATAGTATCTTCCCTCCTTCTCCTCAAGGGGGCACAGATAATGTACATTTTTGGACAACTGGTGGGCTAATTTTCTGGTTTTGGACATGGCGAGAGAAGAGATTTGGGCAGAATTCTGTGGAGAGCCTTGGGAATCTGAAAGAAAAATTTGGCAACTGGAGATCAGAGCCATTGTGGGTTCCCCTGGCTCCGGTTCTGGGCCGCCCCCCCCTTTTTGGAGGCAGTCACCAGGATGGGTTTGAACCAGGGGATTTTCTTGCTGTTGGTTCTGGGATGAGATGGTGGGCGGCGGTAGCTCAGTCTCCACATCTCCCCAGTCTGGATTTGCATCCCTAGGGACCCATTTTTCTTTGGGAGGAGTTCCCCCCTCTCTGAAGGAGAAGATCCTTTTCCCAGGATCCTCTGAGGATCCCTCTCCCTCAAATTGGAAGATCTGTACCTCCTCCTCAAACTGAGTCTGTTTGGGTCTTTTGTTTCTCCTACCCCCCCTCTGCTCCTTAGGAGGCAGACTTTCAGGGGCAAGAGATTTTGTTTCCGGTTCCTGGGTTTCCAGGGGCTGTTTACAAGTGAGGAAGGAAGCTTCCTCCAAGGCTTTACACCCCCCTTCCCTTTGTGCCTCCTCCCTGGGAACCGGTGAGTTATCGGGGTGCTGCCCCCGTCATTGTTCTGGAGCACCAGGTCCAGAGTTGGGTGCGTTCTGCGCCGGCATGCTGATCTGAGGGTTCTGCTGAGCCCTCAGTATGTGACCCAGATCCCGCGCCATGTTTTGAACCTGGCGCTCTAACTGGGAAACCCGCTCAGGCTGATACGGGGCCCTGTTTTCTCCCCTGGGCTGATCCCGGGGAGGGTAGCTGTCCCTCCTCTGGTAGTACCCCTGGTTGGGAAGATTTGGGTACCCCTCCACCCTTGGCCTCCCCTCTCCCGGATTCAGTGGTCTGGGCTCAGGGAATTGGGGAAAGAAGGATGGATGGTTTTGGGGCTGAAAGTCGGGTGGATATCTGGGGAAAAAGTTCTGCCCAGGGTTTGGTAAATTTCTGCCCTCCTGTGGGAAGTTTGGAGGGAAGTTCCCTGGGTTAGGTGCTTGGCTGGATCCCCCCCCTTGGGCTGGAGGAGTCCACACATAACCCAGGATGGGTCGATTTCCCTTGTAACGGGGACTTACATAGTCAGGAGAGCGAGGGACCCCATTGGGGCTGCCTCCCTGGCTCCCTGTCTGTGACTGGCCCGAGGACCTTCTGGGCCTAGCATTATTAGGTGCAGGTAGGTTTTTAGGCCCCCCCATCTCCAAATCCAAAACGGGGGTGACCTTTACCTCTGCCACCTTGGCAGCAGCAGGGGTGGTGTTGGCTTTGGGGTTTTTCTGGGCATTACTTTTGCTATCTACCGGTTTCTGCACCTCATAGATCCGGGTCGCCTGTTGGATGACCCAGTCTAAAGATCTTTTCTCGTGAAAATCCCTCACGAGCTGGGTCATGATATATTTGGGCAAGGCATGGAAAAACGTATTAATAAATTCTCTACTATCTGTGCGCACCCTTCTGGTGGTTTGCGCAAAAGCACGTTTCAGTTCTTGCACAAATTCTTGTGGGGCCTGATCCTCCCCACATTGTAAATTGTAGGCTGCCTTGCGAGCCTCTTGAGGATTTCTATGAATGGAAAAATGTTTCAGGATGGCCGCCTTATAGGTGGACCATCTTAAATGATTTTGGTCCTCCAGCCCCGCAAAGAAACTGGAGTATTCCGGGGAGAAGGTCCACTTTACATATTGAATACAGCTTTGGCTGTCCTTCAAATGGAAAGTCTCCATCATTTGCTCAAACAATTCTAAGTGCTCCCAAACAGAATACTTAGCGTTCTTATGGTAAGGCGTGATGACGCTCCTGATCGCCTTAATCTGCTTTAAGGGGTCCTTAATCAAGGCCCTTTTTGCCTTATTGGCCTTTTTGGTTCGGGTAACCCTTGTCCATTCGTCCTCGGACTCAGAGGCACTGCTCCCAGAGGTTCCCGTCTGTTCTTCCAGGTTTTCCCGGATTCTGCGAGCCTGGGAATGGCTGGCAGAATGTGGGGACCTGGTCTCCTGTGTCCTGCGCAGTTCAGAGGAGTCTTCAGATTCCTCCTTGCTGCCAGGATTTGATGGGTACCCCCTGCACTGACCTAACTGGGCAGAGGTTTTCAGGATGCCCTTAATGGGCCTACTCTCCTGGGGTTCCCCATTGAACTGTACTGTACTTGGGTGCCCATACCCGGATGCCCACCCCTCCATTCCTGAGTGGTACTGGCCTATGAGCCCCATACTCTTAGCTGGATAGTAATCTGCCATCCCTGTGGCCCTGTGCTCATGTGCGCCAGGGGACATGGGGGTGGTAGAGTCCAGGGACTGGGGGAGATGAAGGCCCCTGGTGGTAGGGCTCCTGCGGTTATGGTCAGGAATCTCTCTTTCCCAGCGGACCTCATCTCTATCCGCCCCTGCTCCCTGTTGCAATGCAAGAGCCTGCATTTGTGCTTTCAGTTCCTCTGTTAAGGCCTTACTCGACTCTATCAGTTTCTCCTGCATCGCTACCTGTTGCTGGAGCCTCTCATTGTGCTGGCAGAGAGCCTCATTTTCCCTCTGTGCTTCCTGATTGGTCCTGGAGCACTGGGCCAGTCTTTGCTGCAGGAGGGTTACCTCCTGATTCCCCTCCCTACTGGCCTGCTCCTTTCTTGCCAGAGCATCTTCCACCCTTCTGGTGTACTCTAACAAGTTTGCATGCTCTTTTTGGAGATCACCCAGCCCCTGGAGGGCCAAGTGATTTTCTTCCATTTTCCTTTTTAAATGGCAGACTTCCTGGCCTATGGCGTCTCTTTCCTGACTAAGAGCCTGCATTTGTGCCGCCAGGTCGTCCCTCTGCCTTTGGAAGGTACCAGCTTTCTGGCGCTCCTGGTCAAACTCTGTCTGGGTATCCAGGTCTTTCAAAATCAGTTTATTGCTCTCTGCCTTCTCTCTATCTAGGTGGCTTTGCAGGGTGACTACCTGCTCAGCACATGCCCTATTGAAGTCTAGCTGTTGCTCCAGCTTTTTCTGGCTTTGCAGTAGGGAGTCCAAACCTTCTTGGTGTTCCTTCTGCAAGGCCAGAAATCTGGTATCCTGTTCTGACTTTTCCTTTTGCAGCACATCCATATCCTCCTTCATTTTAGTGATGTACAGTCTACTGTCATTTTCTGACTCCTGGCTCCTCTGCAGCCTCTGCTCAGAAGAGACCAGGTCAGATTGGACCTTCTCTAACACCATCTGTTGCCTATTTGCCAGATTTTGGCTTTCAGCACATCTATCCTGCATGTCTCCCATATATAGGTACAGGTATGCTGCTATCCTGGCAATCTTATTGTGTTCCTCTTTGGCTTTAGGAGCCATATATAGTTCACTCAGGGCCACATGTAATGGACCCTGATCTCTCCATAAGTCTGACCCTGTTTCAGTGACCTGTCGCGTGATGGCCTGCAACCAGGCATCCTGGCCCTGCTCAACCCATTCACCTCTCACAAATAGTTTATGTAAGAAGTGCTCTCTGGCTATTTTCATATCTACCAAGGTCGTCATTCTAGAGATTGGTCTCTGTCCTGACTTACAGAAGTTAGTGTTTTATTTTTGCAGAACAGAACTTTTCTTGGAGTGTCCCTTTTGAGGAATGCTTCACAGCGTAATGCAGCGTGGTGATCCGACCGGATGTATGTATCCCGTCAGTTAGCACACTGTATTAAGCTGCACAAGTGGTAAATCTAACCCAACGTCTCGGCTCGAGCCCCCAATTTGTAAGAGGATTCAATTCAACACTACAGCTAAGTCAACGCCTAGTCTATAATACTGAATGAAAACCCTTATTGATATATCTTTATGTCCAGTTCATGCGTTCTGGATGACTACCCCTATATAACACCCCTCTCTTGGAATCCCCCTGACCCCACTGAGCCAAGAAGTAGTTCTGTTTTGCAAGTTAAAAGGTTTATTTGATAATTTAAACAATAGATATATATATGTCACACCTTATAATAAATTAATAATTGAATATCACACTTAATCTGATATGATAAAGATTAACAACAGAGAATCTGGCACTAACACGCTTCTCTATAATCAATAAGGAGTTGACATGAAATGGATAAGGTAGCACAGTGGTAAATAGGTACAGAAGTATAATGTGGTAGAGAATGCTTTATAGAGTTCAAATGGATGGAATGTTGAATGAATGAAATGCAGTATAGAAAATACTCAATATGATTTCAACAAAACAATGTAATCACTTTTCTCTGGCAATCCCCTCCCCCCCTTGATGCAATGCAAGGAAATGGAAGGAAGCACACAGTTCTCAGAAATGCAATCAACTGTAATTCAGTTCACCCCAGCAAGCTTACACTACAGAAAACAGATAGGAGTTTTGAAAACACAGGCAAAATGCTTTGATATGTGCTGGCAATGAATTAAAAATATGCTAAAATGCTTTTAATTCCCTTTCAGAGGTTCAGGGTGAGTGGTATCTAGTTAATATTAGCTCAGGCTCACTCTTGCAATGATTCAGGGATGATTAGCAGGTTAAACGAATTTCTGGCAAATGGAAGGCAAGCAGCAGCTGTTTTTACACGAGGAGTAATTTGCAAATCGCGGTAATATTTGCGGATGCGCCGAGCGCTATTACAGAGGAACCACAATGACTATCTCTATCGAAAGCCTAGGATCTCAGCTTCCAAATGAAAGTTACTGGAAGTCTCTAAGACAAACGGTCGCGGAGATATGAGCGATTTTGTGAAGGTCGTTTTTCAGATTTGAAATTTTAAAAGCTCAAAATGACAAGTGACAGATTTTGCAGCTAGAATGACAGGTGACAGATTTGGAGCTATCAGGCAGTTCTACTTAGGTTAAATAGATTGAATTAGATGAATTTAAACTAAGAGATTGGTTCTACACAGTTCTGCTGGGTACTCACACTATATTCTTGAATTAAATGGGCCTCATCACGGATCTGGTCAGGGTTTTAGACTGGGCTCTGGTCTCTCTCTGGGCACAGCGTCTGGTCTCTGGAACTGCTCGCTCTCTGGTCTGGTCTCTTAGTTCTGGATAGATTGAAGTCTCTAGTTTGGCTTTCTGGAGGTTGATGAATTTGAAGTCTGGATCTCTGGATGTTGTATGGTCCGGCAGAGCGCGTTGCAGCAAATGGAATTGAAGGTCCCTATCTGTCCTGTCTGTCTGCTTTTATGTGTTTAGAATGTGGGTGTGTTCTAGCATCACTGACCCTACCTCTCTCTCAGCTTCTAATTGGTCAAACTTCCATTTCTCACTTGATTGGCGAAGCTAAGTTGTGTCAGAGTGATGTCATTTTATGGCCTGCAGAGAGGACACTCCTCCTGTCAGATTGCACACATTCTATATTTGATAACAAAAGACATATTTCACAGTTACACAGTTGCTTGAAATTACATATACATGGTGTGGCTGAATTTAGCCATGTCTCTGTCCAAATCTGTTGTTTCTAAGAGCTTGCATTCAGAAATGGCACATAATTGACTTTTTAACTGATTTTTCAATTTCTGACATTGACCCAACTTTACATACATGTGCGCAGGGAGTATGGACATTAACTGATGAAGTTTCAGAATTTTAACATGCATACATTTAGAGTAATATCCACTTTTCCGCTGACACCCCCCTGAACATACCACCGGTTCTAAAAACCTCTTAAACTGTGGGCAGAAAAATCACAAGAATTATGGTATCATTTATAAAATTTTCACATGTCCGCTCTATGAATGATCCATCTTTTTAAAGTTATGTTCTGGCTCCAAAGGGGTGTGGTTTCCTCTCAGCACAAGGTTGAATTTCTGGTTTTTCCAGTTCTGCCAAGCCAGCTTGCTCTCACAGGCAGTGCCCCTCCCAGCTTCTGCCAAGAGGAAGCTACATTTTACGACCGCTGTAATAAAACCTTTGCCTGAGTCAAGACAGGCTTTGTTCAGAGCTCCTGTAGAGCACAGGTAATTCAATTATCAGATAGATGGCATATCCTTAGTGTGGCCAGCAAAAGGCAGATTGGCCTGGGAACACAGTTGTGACTCAAGTTTCACTCCTGATGGGGGTAGTTGTCAAGCAAAATCAAGTTCCTTAAGCCAGACTTTCAGCTAACTGTCATGTTTTTTTGTTGCTTTTTAAATTAACTTGCAATTTTACACATGCAGCTAGAATGCTGATTCTAAGTTTAAACTATGACATTTAAACAATTGCAAAGGCATGTGACACCAAACATAGGTCACTCATTTAATCTAAACATTTTCGATTTTAGTGTCTTTAAATCCAGTGCAACTTAAACTGCTGACTCCATAGCAGTTTTGTTATAAGCATTGTTTTGGGCTCTTCATTTCCCAGATTTTGTAAGCACACAACACTCCATTCTACCAAATGTCTGCTGGTGTCCAGTGAGTTTTTAGATGTGTTGCAATGTTTAAAATAGACATTTTGAGCCTGCCTTCAGAGAAACACAGGGTGGTTTTAAAACGCCGGCTTTTGGATAGTGGTGAGTACTGGTACTGCACCCATTTTTGGGATTTAAGAAAATGAATTCCCAACAGTTATGGGTTTGCATTTGGCAATCAGCATTGCCATTCCCAATGGTTTCAGACTACTGTGCGGGTAGTCCAATGGTGGTTTTAAAGCGCTTTGAAGCTAACCGGCGCTACTGTTTTTCCTTTGGCAACCCATTTCCCTCATGGCAACCCGGCCTTTCATTCTCGCACTGGTGGGTGGCAAGTGAGGCAACCATTTTGGTGTGCGCACAAACTGCGCAGCTTTCCTGGATTTTGGCGCACATGTGGGTTTTCCGCCATCTTGAATTTTCTAAGCCCACAGCACCAAATGTTGTGGCATGATAGCTTAAACGTGGGTCAGGACACTCAACAGTGTTAAAGCTGATTGATCGCGCCTTGGAAGCAAGATGACACGAAGCAACAGAGGTTCGATCCCCGGGTCCGCGCTTAGAAACCTTTGGGTGTTTAAGCGTGTTATAAATACACAACTAAGATAAAAAAAAACAATTATGCAACTAATTAAATAAAACAATTCTTGTAACAGCGCCTCAATGCCTGCGGGCTGTGTGAGCACTTTAAAAATGTAAAATGAATGAATGAATGAAGCTTGTCTTCAGGTATGATGGCCACCGGATCTGGAGTTGCATACACCTTCTTGTCAATGCCCATGCGAGATAATGCATCAGCTTTCCCATTCCTCACGCCTGGTCGATAAGTGATCACATAGTCATATTCGGCAAAGAAAAGGGCCCATCGTAGTTGGTGTGAGGATTGTGCCATGGCTGTTTTCAGATATTGTAGGTTCTGATGGTCCGTGATTACTGTTACCGTATGTTTGGCCCCCAAGAGATAATGCCGCCATGCCTTGAAGGCGGATTTAATAGCTAGAAACTCCTTGTCGGTGATGGCATAATTGAGTTCAGGAGGTGAGAATTTTCACGACCAGAAGGCCACGGGGTGCAACTGGCCGGTACAGGATCCTTATAAGAAAGAACATCGGTTTCCACGATGTAAGGAAGGTCCGGGCGAGGGTGTTGTAAGATTGGGGTGGAAGTGAACTTTCTCTTAGGTTCTTGGAAGGCCCTTTTCGGCCCTTTCGGCCCTTTCGGCATCTTCTGTCCACATATTGTTCTTTCCTAGGAGTAACGTGATCGCATGTACAATCTGGGAAAAGTCTGGAGTGAACCGACAGTAGAAGTTCGCAAAGCCCAGCATGCTCTGGACCTCTTTTAATGAAGTTGTAGAAGGCCACTTGAGAATGGCATCCACCTTGTGTACATCCATTCTGATGCCTTTCGGGGTGAGGGTGAAACCAAGAAATTCTACTTCTGGTACGTGAAAAAAGTATTTTTCCAGTTTTGCATATAGTCGATGCTGCCGAAGTTTGGTGAGAACGGAGCGGACGTGCTTGACATGGTCTTGTCTTGAGGCTGAGTACGCTAGGATGTCGTCTAGGTAGACCAGGGCGGAAACATCGATCAATTCCGTCAGAACATCGTTCATGAAGTATTGGAACGCTGCAGGGGCGTTGTAGAGTCTGAAAGGCATTACCTGGTACTCAAACAACCCATATTTGGTACGAAAAGCCATTTTCCATTCATCTCCTTTTTTAACTCGAACTAGGTGGTACGCTCCTCTGAGGTCTAACCTGGTATAAATCTGGGTGTCTTTGACTTGGTCCAGCATTTCGGGAATGAGTGGCAGGGGGGTAACGATTCTTCACGGTGATCCGGTTTAATGTGCGGTAGTCGATGCAGGTCCTCAAGTCCCCTTCCTTCTTCGGTACGAAGAATAGGGAACAAGCTGCCAGTGATTTAGATGGGCGGATAAACCCATTTGCCAAGTACTGATCTAGATAAGATTTTAGATGCTGGTTTTCTGGTTCTGTGAGCGCATAGATTCTGCCACACAGGATTTGCGCACCAGGTATCAGGTCAATCTGACAGTCATAGGGCCTCTGCGGTGGTAGTGTGTTAGCTTGCTCCTTCTGGAACACGTCCTGGAAATCTTGGTATTCTGCCAGGAGAGTACTAGTTGCGCCAAGTGTAGATGTGACTGTTCTGGGATTCCTAGGGGTGATGAAATTGGATTTTTTTCCTGGTAATAACAGGCGGGAGCGCAGTCATCGGAGAAAGTCAACCTCCTTGCACGTCAATCTATCCGAGGATTATGAGCAACTAACCATGGCATCCCTAATATTAGCCGAAACTAAGGTGCCTTGATGAGATCGAAGGAAATGGATTCCCAGTGTCCATCCTGGCACAGCAGGGTTACTCCTACTGAACATTGGGTTACTGGTCCAGAAGCAATTTCTGTCCCATCCACAGTGGTTACCTTTTCTGTGTTCAGCTTGAAACAGGGATAGCCCCATCTCTGCTGCCAGTTCTTGATCAATATAGTTCCCAACTGCTCCGCTGTCTATGTAAGCCTCAATGGCGTGCATCCTAGACGGTTGTTGGTGCTTGATTAGGATCACTGGTATTGCAAAATGTGAGGTTGGTGGCTCATTCTTCTCACTCAACAAACTGACCTCTACATTTGTCGAGCTAAGCAGTTTTCCGACTCCTTACTCTCATCTGTTTCCTTGGCTACTACAATTCTCTTGGGGGGTTTTACTGGACAGTCTTTTAGCAAGTGCGCTGGTTTTCCGCAGTACAAACATAACTGCTGTTGCCTTCTCTTGTCTCTTTCTGCTTTTGTTAACGGTGGTCGTAAACCTCTGATCTGCATGGGCTCGGTTGCACTTTCTGACATGCGTGGAGCAGCATCCTTAGTCCTCAGGTACATGGCCCGAGTGTCTGACCTGGAATGATCTGCCTTCCGATCTTGTAATTAGTGATCTAGTTGCACAACCAGGTTGATGAATTCACTACAGTCTCTAGGCACAACCACCTGAGCCAGGATGTCCTTCAATTCCCCTCGTAGGCTCTGGTGAAACAATGGGGTTCTTTTGTCTTCAGGCCACCTAGTTTCAGCAACTAACCTATTGAAGGTTGCAATGTATGTTAATAAGTCTTGGTTTCCCTGCCGGAGTGACAGGAGTTCATTGTCAATAGCTTGTTCTTGGGTATGACGAGCAAAGAGCTTTTCCATTTCCCTTTGGAAGCCCCCAAAGTCACTTAGTAAAGGATCATCATAGCTCACAAGCGGCACTGACCAGTCTGCTGCACTTCCACTCAGGTATGACAGAACAAAGGCTACCCGTGCCTGATCGTTGGGGAATGTGCCTGGTCTACAGAGGAAGTGGAGACGACATTGATTCATAAATGCAGCATATTTCCTGGGGTCTCCTGAAAACCGTTCCGGTGGTGCTAAAGGAACTGCTCCGGGTAGAGTTATCTGCACTGGAGCGGTGGATAACGTGGGTGTTTGTGCCGGGGGATTGTTTCCAGGCAATGGAGTTTGTCCAGCCTGTGACTGTAATAACTGCCTGTTGATTTCTTCGGTGCGATCCTTGGTTACGACTAGATCCCTCCGTAGGGCATTAGTCTCTTGCCTAGCTGAATGAACTTCGGCCCGTAGTTGTCCTAATAACTGAGCCAGCTGGTCTATTTCTGATGTCTCCATGGCGCCCAGGTGGATTATGTTATAGTCTTCGCGTTCTGTTACGCTAACCTGGTATCCACGGGGACGCCACTCGGCCCTGGTTGCTGGGTTCACCCTGGACCCCTTCCCGATCCCGGATGGTGCCTCTGATGGAAGTCGGGCCTGAAAGCACAGGAGGACTGGAATAAGGATCAGATTCAGTCTCCTCCCACCTGCCCTAGGTTCAACCCGACGGCCCTCTCCTCACCTTGTAGTAATATCTGCCGTGCTCTCCATCCTGTCTTCTCTGCAGGGGTGAGTAGTTTTCGGCGGGCTTGAGCGACCAAGTTAACTTCACTGGTGTTTGCCCATTCAAGTGTTTTTAAGGCAGTTAAGTCTGTTTGCCGCAGTCTTTATATGTCCTTGCCTTTCTTTCTTTTGATTAATTTCTTTTCTTATTCCCCCCTAGGTGAGCAGAGGTTCAGGAGTGTGCAGCTGGGATCAGACTCTTGCCGGAATGGAGGACGCAAGAGCGTACTGCAATTCTGGTAGCTAATGTGCACTGCGCGGCGCTATTTTGTCCTTTATTTGCTAACCTGTACTCTTTCTTCCTTTTTGGGTCGCAGTGGTATTCCTGGCGTGCGATGTGTTCCGGAATGATGCCGGCCGAGAAATGCCCAACCAGGTGAGGTTCTCGTAATGACTGCGGCTAGCGCCGTACTTGACTTGCTTTAACGTTGTCCTTCTCTCTCTCTTTCTCTAGGTTGCTTTGTTCCGGTGCATTTGTGATGCCCCGAAGCTGCTGATGACTGGATGGATGATCGCGGGCAGCAGAAGGATGGAAGAACAACGATCAGGAGCGGGATGGAATTCGCAGGTAAGTAGAGACTAATAATGATGTTCTTTGTCTCCTCTGCAGTTCTGTTGTTCAAGGATCGCCAGTATCAGGTCACTGGACACGATGAGCGTTACGCTGCTGGCTGCAGAATAACGCGAAGCACATTCTGCAACTTGGGTGTGGTTTATATAGCCCTCTGTAAAGTAGTCTGTGTAAAGTAGTCCGGGCTACCACACCGAAAACACTGCACCGCACAGTCTGGTTCTTAGGAACTAGACTGTGTGAGTGCCTCCATGTTGGCTGCAGGCCCCCCACAGAAAAAGTAGTCCCTTCAAGGAGGTCCTCTATTCTGCACATGAGCCTGGTGCCACATGCCAGGCAGAGTCCTGGCCCTGCCTGGCATGTGGTCATGCCAGTGGGGTTGTGGGTCAGGGGATGTGACAGTGTGGGAAAACGCTTTCATTTTTTTTCCCGCACACAATTTCAAACACATAAACATAAATAGTTGCAGTTGTATCACACGCATAAAATACACATACGTTCTAATTGGGTATGCGTGCAAATGTTTTTCGGTCAAATTGCAGCGGGCAATTTGCACACGGGCAAACATACCCAAACCAATGCCATCGATCAAGCGCAGCATTCCATAGCGGGCACACCCCACAGCTGTGCCCCCCTCCACAGGCCCAGGCTTCAACCACCACACCAGCCACACTGGACCCCACACTTGTGCCCGCTCTCCTGCCACCTCCCCAAGGTCCCCCTGTGGTTTTCCTGAAATAAGGAGGCAGGACCAGTTGTCAAAGGTGGAAGTCACAAATGCTACAGTAAGCTTTATTGAGCATGAAGCCAGGAGTTAGCTTACAGGTGATCTGTTTCGCCACCACGGCACAGGATTCTGCACTGGGCATGGCTTCCTAAACCCCCCTCCCGTCAGCGTCCAGAGGATGCTGGCGGATAGACCATGTCGCTCCCTATCCTTTCCCTCTCTACCCATGGCCATTTCTTTTTTCTTCTTTTTCTCTTTTCGCATTCTATCCTTATATTCATTGGTTTTCTTTCTTCACATTCTATCCTTCTACAGGTTTTTCACTCTTCACATTCAGTCCTTTGATTCATTGGTTTTCTTTCTTCACATTCTCCCCGTCTATTAAAGTTTTTTCTCAATTTACGTTTTATCCATCTATTCATAGGTTTTTGTCTGTCATGAAGTCAGGGGCACAGGCATGCAGGGGTCGCATGCGCAGGAGACCTGGGTGGACACTGTCCGTGCGCCTTTGGCGCCAGGCTCATGAATAAAAGTAAACAAGAACATCCATTTAACACCAAAAAGCTTTTATTATGGACATAGCACTTCAGATGCATTAACCTTGAACATTCCATCCATTAAGCAGGATGCATTAACCTTAAACATTCCATCCATTAAGCAGCCCCAAGTGTATTCTTCGGTGTGGCTACTAATGGATTGCCTCCGCACGTGCTCACTCTCTAGGAGTGGCAGGGTGTGGCTGGTAAGCCTGCCCTAATGGGCGTGCCCACGATCTCAGCTATGGTGGTCAGTCAAATAGTCGAAAAAAAAGTCGAATGACAAAAATGTCGAAAAAAAAGTTGAATGTATTATTTTTTTATTTATATGTCTTTTTTGGGTTCGGTAAGTAAAAAAAAGGGGTAAAATAAAAAAAAAATTGACAAAAGGGAGGTTGGGGGGAACCCCCCGTTTCGAAAAAAAACGTATTGAAAAAGAAATTCGACTTTTTTTTCGGACTTTTTTTTTTCTATATTTTGACTTTCGACATTATTTTTTTCGACTAAATGACCATAAACCCTCAGCTATATAAGCACCCGATCCTCAAGACACGACGCTTTGCGTTATTCTGCACTTGCAAGCAGCGTACCGCTCACCGTCGCCTGAGGTCAGACTTACCTTTGAAATTCCTGCTTCCTGGACATCCTGCTTCCTGCCAGCATACCTATCAACTGGAGGAAGCTGTTCTTACCTGTACATCTCTTTGGCGAACCAAGTATTCATCTTTACACTTTCCGGAACGCCGAAATCTTCATCTAGGCACCGCAGCACGACACGCTCCATCGTCGACAGCAGCGCCTGCAAGGAAAAACATAAGACAAGGTTAGACATCGAAAAAACTGTCAGTTCAAGGTTGCGCTTTGCCATACTTCGCGCTTTTCCTTAAACCATCACTTACCTGCTGTCAAACATTGCGGTAGCATCTGTTATGGGCCACGGCTCCTTTAAGGAAGCCCAAGGGCAGGTCACGTGGTTGTGACATGGTGAAGGAGGAGCCCGAGGGGAGGATTGGGCAGTTGATGAAAGTAGGGGAATAAAGTAAGATGTTCCTGCAATCCCGCTGCATGTGTGTTTTCATTACATGGGCCTTCGGGCCTAATATTGGCGAAGAGGACACTCCGACATCACCAGCGTCCTCCTCTTTCAACGTGAGCGGTCCTGCCACATTGTCCCAGCCAGCAAATCTCCTCCAAGCGATCTCCGGTGTCCTCCTTCACAGCGGAAGCAACCGCTGCCTACAGTGGACCCGATGCCGGGCCCTGCCCCCTCCTGTCTACCGAGCGAAGACTATCCCGCTCCACCACGGAATTCATCGGCTACGACGAGGTCCTGATCCCAGGCCACGCCGCCAGTGCTTGATCGTGCGTGGGCCCCCTGTGCCAGGGCACTGCCTCCTCACAACTACAAAATACCAAAGGAACAACGGACGACAGTCATAGTAAGTGCATAAAAGCGTATCAGTGCCCAATTAAATACCAGCCTCCGCACAAGAACCTCTCTAAGTGCTGGCCCAATAAGTGAACCTACGCACTACTGCAACACCACATCATACCAATACAGCACCACAGTGACCTCACTTACTCACTGACAAGCCAACAAGCCTTTCGAGAGACCTGGAGCCCTGCGCTGTCCATATATCGCGCTGCGCCTCATCCATATAGTGGACAAGAGGTCAAGCCCCCTACCTCAGCAAGGAGAACAACACACTGCTGCCCAAGAACGCTCACCACCATGAGCTTGTCTCCAGATCAGGGTGCCCAAACCCCCCCACCACCCGCTCCAGTGACAAAGTCAACGGCCACCGCCTGGTGCATGCCTCCACCATTTTCCATGACCCCTCAAGGGGATAAAGGCCCTCAGTGGAGTGAAAGGCTCTAAGATTTCAAAAATGTTATTACTCCGGTGGGTGAAGAAACATCACCAAGACTGCGTAGCAGGTTCATAAACACAGCAGGGGCAGAGATCAAAACCTTAATGAAGACCATCCCAGTAGCAGAACACACAGATTTCCCCGTCGCTAATCACAGTTCTCTAGTAATAGAGCCCAATAGAGATTACGAGAGATATATATTTAACCAATACGCCCAGTGAGCTGATGAAACTGTCGACGAATTCATAACCAGATTGCGAATCAAAGGGGCACACTGTCAGTTCCATGCATTTTCTTTTGAAGAAGCCATCCGCCTACGAGTCATTGAAGGATACCTCTCACCAACACTGAAAAAACAACTCCTTAAAAAAACCCTTACCATCAAAGAAGTCAGTGAGATGGCCAGAATCCTTGGAAGAGTGGATAGGCAAGCAACACACATGACCAACACATCCGCACCTAAGCAACAAAAAAGTGAAACCATAGCAGCAGTCCAAGCAAACACAACACGTGGAGGTGAAAAGAACATGGGTACCAACTCCATACAGACGCCAAGAATGCAACGTCAATGCTACAGATGCGGCATGACTTTCCCACACGCAGGCACATGCCCCGCTCTCACCCAAAAATGTGGTAACTGTGGTAGCGAAGAACATTTCCAATCGGTTTGCAGAGAAGGCAGGCTGTTCCCCACACCACGACCACCCTCTTTGTCACAATTCAGGCCATACCAAAGGACAAATCACAACCCGACGTACCAAATGCGCCCCTATAATCAAGGGCCTAGGAGATATGTAAGGGTACTTGAAGAGCTATACCCTGAAGATGAACTGCAGGACCATGACCCACAAGACGTCACCACGCACATTTGCAACGAATATGATGGTCCACCAAGCATACGTCAGAATTACTACAGCCAGCAGCTCTACAATCCAGAATATGAAAACTATCAATATGACTCATACTCCCAGGACGAATTTGTGAATCTCATTGCAGATGGTGCTGAGGCAGAAGAAGCACCTCGAATCCTGCTGGAGATTTGCGACAAATCATTTTCTTTCTTGTTGACTCAGGGGCCACCATAAACATTATGAGGGAAAAAGAATACCTACAACTTCACGGCAAACCGGCCCTCACACTGACACCCTCCAGAATCTTCCAGTGGGGCGCCGACACCCCTCTACACAGCGTAGGATCCTTCAAAAGGAAACTCACTCACTGAACCAAGCTACAACAACAATGAAGTTCCACGTAATCCGGAGCCCCTCAAAAGGCAAGTGCCTCCTGAGCTACAACTGATTGACGTCCACGTCCAGAATGGTGACATGATTTTCTCCACAGCCCTGGCACCAATGGTACAAGGACATGGGACATGTCTGCAATTTAAGGGACTCTGTCTCACCAAACTCTCCCATCACAAAAGACACAGTCCAAGAAGAGTTTCCGCTCATATGCTGCGGACTGGGCAAAATGAAGGGACCACCAGTCAAACTCCACATCAACACATCCGTCCACCCAGTGCCACAACATCCACGCAGGGTTGGATTTCACCTCCAAACAGCATCAGTGCCACGCGAACTTAACCAGCTCCTAAAAGATGACATCATAGAGCCTGCTACAGGCCCGACACCATGGGTTTCCCCATTAGTCATAGTACCAAAAGATGGCAACCGACTGAGGCTATGTGTAGACATGTGAGTGGCCAATACTGCTATCCAACAGGAGCGACATCCAGGCCCAAGAATAGAGGACATGATTGTACAACTCAATAATGTGGTACTATTATCAAAGCTCGACCTTAAGCAAGGTTACCATCAAATGGTACTCCAGGGGAATCACAACATTTGCCACACATGATGGACTGTTCCCTTATAAACGTCTGAATTTCGGAATCTCGTCACCCGCCAACATTTTCCACAAGGCCATTCAGCAGATAATCAGACCCTTTAAAGGAACGCTGAACTACAGCAATGATATTCTCATCTTCGGAAAGTCACAAGAGGAACATGACTTCGCCCTCCGCGCCACCTGCGCTACTATACAGGAAGCGGGTTTGACCCTCAATCTGGACAAGTGCCGGTTCAGCAAGTCCAAACTCAAGTTCTTCGGCCACATCTTCTCGGCCAGCGGCATGACGCCCAATCCGGACAAAGTCTCTACGATTTCTAATCTACAAGAACCCAAACAAGTCGCAGATGTGAGGTAATTCCTGGGGATGTCGGGCTATTGCGCTAGATACATTCTGCATTTCTCCACGATCAACAGACCACTGAGGAAACTACTGCAGAAGGACACCCCGTTCACATGGTTGGAGGAATGCCAGTCCGCATTTGATACCATCAAACAAGCGCTTGCAGAAGCCAGACGCCTCACCTACTTCGACCCGGATTGGCACACCGAGAACGTGGTCGATGCAAGCCCGGTGGGGTTAGGCGCCATACTAGTGCAAATAAACAGAATGGACACCAACTCGAGACACATAGTGGTCTATGCCAGCAGAGCACTAGCCCCACCCGAGTCCGCATACTCACAAGCAGAAAAAGAGAGCCTAGCAGCTGTCTGGGCCTGCGAACATTTCCACAACTTCGTAATAGGAAAACATTTTACCCTAATAACAGACCATCAGGTGCTATTATCCTTTTTTGGAAACCCAAGAACGAAAATGCCCCCAAAGATAGAATGCCGGGGCATCCGCCTCCAAGAATACGATTTCCAAATCATTCATCGCCCAGGAGGCGAGAACAACCCGGCAGACTACTTGTCCAGACATCCAGCGGACGAGCCACGGACTAGACCAGCTGATACTGAATACATCAATTACATCACGTTCAACGCACTACCACCTTCCGTTTCTCTTGAGATGGTAGCGGCCGCATCAGCTGCTGACCCCTCCATGGCCCTAGCCATTAGCCTCACACAAAACAACAAGTGGAGAGACTTCAGTCGTGCCGTACGCAACCACCCTGGCATCAGCAAAGAAGCAATGGAGATGTTAGCCAAAAAACATACGGAGATCGCCGTTCAAGATAACACAATCCTACTAAGAGCCTGCTGTTTAGTCATCCCGGCAACTGTAAGGGCAGAGGTTATCAAAACAGAACACGAAGGCCACCGAGAAGCAGAGAACACCAAATGCAAACTGAGATGTCATGTCTGGTTCCCGTTCCTGGACGCCTTGGTAGATCGGTGGGTCAAGTAATGCATCTCATGCCAATGTACGGCACAAGCCGGGCCTCCAATACCACGCAGGCCTGTGCAAATACCGGAACACCCGTGGGAAAAAGTAGCCGTAGACTTCTATGGGCCCCTCGAGACAGGAGAATACCTGCTGCTATTCATCGATGAACGTTCCAGGTTCCCGATAGTAAAGAGAGTGAAGTCCATGGCCTTTGCACATGTGGCAGCAGTCTTCGACGAGGTTATCAGTGAATGGGGTATTCCAGATGGTATCAGGTAATAATTTCACCAGCAAAAATATCGCCGTACATATGGTCGTTGGGAACGGCCATAGGCGATATTTTTGGTGCCAAAAATATTAGGTGCGGGGGTGTCCCCCGCACATAAAAAAATGATGCAGGGGTTGCGGGGGTGTCCCCCGCAGGGTCCATGTGTTATTTTCGCCGCAAAAATATGGTGATATTTTTGCGGCGAAAATATCACATGGAACCTTCCAGATATCATCAAGTCCGACAATGGCCCACCGTTCGGCGGTCATTAATTTGGAGTGTTCCAAAAACACATGGGGTTTAGCCATCAAAAGATCATGCCACGCTGGCCCCAAGCAAATGGGATGGCTGAAAGATTCATGGCCTCAATTAAAAGGACACTGCATAGAGCTCGGGTTGAAGCAACAGATCCACATCAGGCACTGTACCGGATGTTGCGGGACTACAGAAACACACCGCACAAAGTCACAAAAAAGACACCGGCAGAACTGATGGTAAAATATGGAGTTTGCATGAGAATTGTGAGAAACCCTGCAAACCGACCTGAGGCAGACCAAGGACTCATAAGGAAAGACCGAGAAAAGAAAGAGAAGACGAGAATGGAAACTAATGAGAGAAGGCCAAAAGAACTTCAAATAGGAGATACGGTCTGGGTCCAACAGAAGGTGATGAAGAAAACAGACTCACAGTTTGCCCCAGAACCATTTTGAGTAGTTGAAAAAAAGGCTCAATGACAACAGCGGCCAGGAGATAACAAGAAACAGCTCCTTGTTCAAACTCGCCAGCAAGACAAGTACTCCTTGATCCGGATCCCGAACCCGATCCTGTACAAGATGACGCGTGGGTTCCCCCGGAGCCCTCGGCTCTGTGTCAAGTGGAGAGGTATGACACTCTTGAGAGTGACTTCTTACAAGAGTCACGGGGACGCCCCCAAAGAACAATCAGAAGGCCACCAAGGCTTGTTGAAGAATGTTAAAAAAAAAAGAGACTGAATGTTAGTTATAGTTTTGTTAACCCTAAGTAAGGACATTTGTCAGGGTGTGTTGTTATGGGGCCGGCTCCTTTAAGGAAGCCCAAGGGCAGGTCACGTGGTTGTGACATGGTGAAGGAGGAGCCCAAGGGGAGGATTGGGCAGTTGATGTAAGTAGTGGAATAAAGTAAGATGTTCCTGCAATCCCGCTGCGTGTGTGTTTTCATTACGCGGGCCTTCGGGCCTAACAGCATCCATCTTCCATCCGGCCGCATCTCACATCTGCATTGAAGCTGCATTTCCATCTAAGGGAAGAAAACAGAAGAGAGACATTATTGCGGGCATACATAGGAGCAACATATAAAGACATTAAACAGAACGAACAGCATCACAAGAGCTCAAGAAAGACTTACCAGTCATAAGGAGAAGCATAGTCGCAGCTGGACTGGACTAATCCTTATCAGGGATCAGTGAAGGAACTAGATCCCATTCGACGTGCCCCTGTCAGAAGTAGCAGGACTGAGAGCTTATCTTCCATAATTCACAGGAGCAGTATCACCATGTACCACCGCTCACAGCTTTTCTACTGCGGGAGATGCCTGAAGGGGGTGATTCAAGTTCAGGGAGGACTGTAACCTTGCCCCAAAGCCTCCGCAGAGACCAGGTGAGTGTAACAGTTTTCTTTCTTCACATTCTACTCTTCGTTCGTAGTTATTTCTCATAGTTCCCTTCAATCCACTGGTTTCCCCTTTTCCATTCTAGCATTGCCCACCACTCAAGACCCCTTTGCCCCTTCTAACCCGACCCCTAGTTCTGCCATTCCCCAAGTATCTTGACTCCCCCATGCTTTCTTCCTCATTTTTTGTCCTCTCCTTTCCCCCCTACTATACAATTTCTCAATTCATCATGTTCCTCAAATGCCTAGCATTCCCTCCCCCGTTCCTTCTATGCCCCCATCTGAGTGCCCACTGCTTTGCCTGCCCCTCAATCCTTCCAGCGCCAATTGATTCCATCCCCAGGACCCTCAACCCCCTGGACTTCCAATACCCCAAACCCCACGTTTATTTATCCAACCAGTTTGTTCCAGTCCCGAATTCCTTTCTCTCCCCAATGCCTTTCCATCCCCCAACTATTTCCCCATTCCCCAACATTTTCCCATTCCTCAACTCTTTCCCATTGCCGACTCATTGGATTCCCCAACTCTTTTCATTCCCCCCAGTTCTTTGCTTACCCAATTCCTTCCTTTTCACCCACTTCTTATCCATTCCCTTTCATTTCCCTAAGCCTTTCCATTCCCGTTCACTACGAATTCCCGTTGCCCACTGTTTTCCTGCCCCCCAAAAAACCCTGTTCCCCACTTCTTCACCTCCCTTCCCCATTAGTTTTCATTCACCCCTTAGTTTACTTCCCCATTTGCTTTAATTCCCCTTCTCACAAGCTTCCCACCCCCGAATGATGTTGAGGCAAGGGAGGCAATGTTGCCCTTGATAGTTCTGAAGGAGCAGGGAACACCTGTTAGAATGAGAATTTTATAGAGTGACCTGTCCAGAGACCTCATCAGGTGATATGGGAGAGAAGGAGGGAAGGGTAGACAGTGGTCAAGGGAGGACTGAGTGCCAGTGAGTAAGAAGGGAGTGGTGTAGAGGGGAGATGTCCAGAGTTTTAGTTATGAAGTGAGAGAGTCAGGGAAGATAGAGGAGAAATAGAGACTGTGGTAGGATTGTTGAGTTCCTTGCAGATTTTTAAAAGTTCAGCCATGTTGTTGTTGGCCCCAGAGATGCAGGCTTGGATATAGGCCCTCTTCTTCGAGCAGATGGAAAGCCTGTATTGTCTTTGGGGCAGGCCGCAGGCTAGTCTGTCAGCGGATGTGCTTGAAGCCTGTCACTTCTGCTCAGCAGCTCTGCACTTGTCAGGTCAGAGTCCTACCAGGAGTTGCGATTGGAGGCATGCTTCATGTGGCTCCTCATGAAACGGGCAAGGATGTCGAGAATCTTGGAGATGGAGAGTGTAATATTAGTTAGGGCTGTGGCAGTGAGAGAGTCAGTGGCAGGTGTGGGAGGGGGAATGGAGGTGGCTATAAAAGCAGCAACTGACACTCGCTTCATTGGTCGAATGACGGAGAAGGAGACTTGCAGTGCAGGCGGGGACTGCGCCAGGGATCTAGGGGTCCAGTTGAGAGGACATGAGAGCATGATCAGACAAGGAGAGAGGTGTAGTGAAAGGGTTAGAGATGGGGATATCTGCTGAGATGAGAGCACCGAGGGTGTGTCCGGCTTAGTGCGTCGGACTGAAGGGAAGAATGGAGAGGGAAAGAGTCACAGAGGTTGTGGAAGAGTCCAGAGGCCGCATCAGGGGATTTAAGTTGAATATATAAGTCTCCAAGGAGGAGAAGCTTGGAGGTGGAGGCCAGGTGAGAAGAGGTGAGGTCAGACCACTCTAAGTGGAACAGGGAGACCGGACCAGGGGGCCTGTAGATGGTGGTCAGAGTCAGCGAGAGGATAGGAGAGACACCAAGCCTGTAGACGAGGCATTCGAAGGAGGAGTAGGACTGAGTCTGTATGATAGTAGCAGGTAACCCATTCAGGGAAGATCAGGACCACTCTGCCACTGGAACGGTTAGGCCTGGGTTTAGAGAGGATCTTGGAGCCCTCCAGGAGGAGAGTGTAAAAAATTGTGACAGTAATGGCCGTGAACCACATCTCAGCGAGTGCGAGGACATCAAGGTCTTCAAGGAGGTGGCAGATGTTAGAGGAGTGTTTAACTACAGAGCGAGAGTTGAGGGTAGTTAAGTGGAGCTGGTTGCCACTTTTGAAGGTCTTCCGAGGAGGGGTGCAGGAATGTGGTACACCCGTCGGTGGTGGTGGCAGAGGGGCCAGAAGGAGGAGTGGCAGGAGAAGGGAGGAAGTTGATGAGAGACGAAAGATGCTTGTCAAGAAGGTGGTGGTTGGGGTGAGATCCCTGATCCATGACAGTGCCATTCAGGTAGACATTAAAGATGGCCCTAGAGGAAGGGAAATATGCCAAGACGACTTCCCAAAGGGCCATCATTAATGGGTGTGAAAGAGAAAGGGGAGAGCAGAGACCAAATGGGGAGTCCAATTGTCCGGAGAGGTAACAACAAGAGTATGTCAGTGAAAGTCTGCCTGGAAGCAGCATTGACATAGGTTTCAGCGATGGCCAGGCCTGGACTGGAGACCAGGAGCTCCTTCTTGAACTTTTTCCTTCCAGAAACAGAGATAGGATAGGTGATAGAGTAGCAGTTAGAGAAGATAGGAGAGATTGAAAACACCAGAGCTTGGAGAGGAGGAGGGGGAGAAAGAGAGAGAAAATGCAGTGCATGTAACCCAACTTCAACACAACATCAATGCAACCATATAGATTCAAGAGTCCAGGAAAAAGGGAAAAGGGCTAGGTTTCACCACACAGCAGAAAACAAAAATACTCAGATTCGACTTTCCTAGATAGAGGACATTAGGTTTATAAAATCGTCTTGTCCCTGGCAACAAAGAACTTGTCCTGGGAATGGGGCTGTAGGAATTCCACACCACTGAGCCAACGGCATAACGGCAAAAATAAAAACGAATTGGGATTTGTCTGAGAAAATTATTCATAGACATTTTACTATCTATGTGCTTTCCAAATTAAATTATTTTTTACTATGTGACTGGCGATGTAGAAAACAAAAGCATTTTAAATTTAAAAACAAAATATTTAACTTGATGAACAGACTGCAAGTAACTTTTAGGCAAGGAATGGAAATGTGCTGCAGCCGCAAAGATGAACCTTTCATTAAAGACAAGCAAGGGAAACTTTTCCCAGTTATGTGAATCTGCTTTACTCAGACTAATAGTTCTGCTTGATTAAGCAAATAGCATATGAAAGAAAGGCACTCTAACTGCGAGTCTCATTTGTTAGGAAATGCCCTTACTGCCATGGTATTAGCCTATTTGACTTAAAGCATTTGACCAAATTGACCTTTTTTTGCATCTGATCCAAATTGACCTTTTTCGTTTTCGGTAAAATAGGATAATACCACTTACCTCCTTACCTGAACATGAGGTGCAGGAGTTGCGGGGGTGCCCGTGCTCCTCATGTTCATGTAAGTAGGTCAGAATGGAGTTGCGGGGGTGTCCCTGCATCCTTATCGATTTATGTGTGTAATATAATTGTGTGCGGGAAAACTTTCATTTTTTTTCCGACACGCAATTTCAAAGACAAACATAAATAGTTGCAATTGTATTACACGCATAAAATACACATACGTTCTAATTGGGTATGCATGCAAATATGTTTCGGTCAAATTGCTGTGGGCAATTTGCACACGGGCAAACATACCCTAACCAATGCCATCGATTAAGTGCTGCATTTTATAGCGGGCAAAGCCCACAGCTGCGCCCCCATCCGCAGGCTCAGGCTTCAACCCCCACACCAGCCACACTGGACCCCAAACTTGTGCCCGCTCTCCTGCCACCTCCCCAAGGTCCTCCCGTGGTGTTCCTGAAATAGGGAGGCAGGACCAGTTGTCAAAGGTGAAGGTCACAAATGCTGCAGTAAGCTTTATTGAGCATGAAGCCAGGAGTTAGCTTACAGGTGGTCCGTTTCGCCACCATGCCACAGGATTCTGCGCTGGGCAATGGGTCCTAAGCCACTTCCTCCCCGTCAGCATCCAGAGGACCCTGCCTGGCCATTTTCTTTTTTCACTTTTCGCATTCTATCCTTCTATTCATTGTTTTGTTTTCTTCACATTCTATCCTTCAATTCACAGGTTCTTTCTTCACATTCTACCCTTCTTTCTTAGTTATTTCTCATACTTCCCTTCTATCCATTAGTTTCACCTTTTACATTCTAACATTCCCTAGCACTCAGGACACCTTCCCCGCTTCTAACCCATCCTCTAGTTATGTCATTCCCAAGTATTTTCACTACCTCTGTGCTTTCGTCCTCTTTTTTTTTCCTGTCCTTTCCCCCCCTACTATACCATGTCTCAATTCATTATGTTCCCCAAATGCCTAGCATTGCCTCCCCAATTCCTTCTTTGCCTGCCATCTGAGTGCCCACTGCTTTGCCTGTCCCCCACTCTTTCCATCGCTAATCGATTCCATCCCCAGTACCCTCATTCACCTGGAATTCCAATACCCCAAACCCCAAGTCTATTTAACACCCAGTTAATTCCAGTCCCAAATTCCTTGCTCCCCCAATGCCTTTCCATCCCCCAACTCTTTCACCATTCCCCAACATTTTCCCATTGCTGGCCTCATTGCTTTCCACAATCCCTTTCATTTCCCTAAGCCTTTCCGTTCCCTAATTCTTCCCGTTCCCCACTACTTCCCATTCCCCTCCGTTTTCCTGTTCCCCACTACTTCCCGTTCCCCCTACTTCCCATCCCTTCCCCATTAGTATTCATTCACCCCTTAGTTCACTTCCCCTTTTGCTTTCATTCCCCTTCTCATAAGCTTCCCATCCCCAATGTTGTTGGAGTTGGAAGTACTACCACACCCCTTACCCCTCGCCCTTATCCTGGGCCTGCTCTGATTCTAGTACTCCTGAGCGCCATTCTTTCTAAGCTAGTGGTTGCGCAGTCCACTTGTGTTATCTGCCAGCACTTACTACTGGGAGCAACCTGTGACTCCGTCATGACTCTCTGCTGGTTACCAGCAGCGGAGAGTTACCCTCGGCCTAGAACTAGGGACTCTTGATAAACCACCCACTTTGCATCATACAGGCGCAACAAACATTCAAGCCCAGGATCAATGCATGCAAGAGACATCCCGGTCTATGGCCGGCGGCATGACAGACTATGGGGGGGAGGGACAACAGTCCCCGGCCTTCAACCCCTGCGTAAAGGCTTCTCAGATTGTGACGTTAAAGCAACTTGGCTCCTTATCCGGAAGGCCCTCCGTTCTCCGACGGTGGCGTGACGGACTATGTTTGACTTTATACCCATTTAGCTCTGTACTCGGAGAGCCCCCGTCTGTGCACGGTGGCGTGCAGCAAGGTCGGGGGTGAGGGGCAAGGAACCCCTGCCTTCACCCTCTTGTGAGAGCGTCTGAAGTTTTGTTTTATCATTACCAATTTTATTATTGTTATTATTTATTTAGCTCCCGTTGCTTTGGGCTCCTAATTGAATCTCACTGTTAATTGCATGCTCATTTTGTGAGTTCACAAAGCATGGTCCCACTGCTGTATGTAATCCCAATCCAATGGGCATCCCAGTTATTCTTGTCCCCATACTCGCTTGCCTTGTTCATACCCCATCACTTAAATCAGGGGCCCTTATATGTCATGACTCATCTAAGATACTGGCCTTCATTACGAGTACGGTAACAGCGTGTTCATTACCGGCATGCTGGAACGTGTGAGTCCGTGCCCGCATGAACCCGCTAACAGCGGGCGATTACGAGTGCGCGAACCTGCGCATTCCCCCATGCTGGTAGTGGCAAAACCGCCATGCCGGTAAAAGGCCATCAACCCCCCTATACTGGCATTGCGGGTGCCGCCCATTGCGTAACCGTCTCATAACAACCCCTAAATACCGGCACGGAAATACCTGCACAGTATTACCGTGTTCGCAAAAACAGGACCCGGAAATTACGTCATCGCGCAGGAACGGGAAATGGGCCGGCGGCCATCTTTAAAAACACAATCCATTGCCATCCTCCATAACCACCACTTCTTTCGTGTTGTTGTGTGCCACAACAGAAGCAGGATGTCTAAGGCTACCAAGAAGTCGACCCAAAGGAAGAGAAAGCAGCGTTTTTCAGACGCAGAACTTACCATGCTTGCCAACACCCTTGCACAGCAAGCAGATACGCTCAGGAGCACTGACCTGAAGCATGCAGCCCACACAAGAAAAAAAGAAGTCTGGCAGGAAGTCGCACAGAGGGTGTCGGCAGTGGGGAGCATCCCAAGGAGTGTGCGTGACTGCCGGAAGCGGTGGGACTGTCATGATGCCTACCCCCGGGCATCCGGATCGTGTCCATCAGCCCCGGGAGCAGGCATCCAGATACTCATTAAAACCCCAACAGCCCTGGCTGGGGGCTGGTTGGATTCAGTCCTGGCGCCTTAGGCGCCAGGCTCATCATAGAAAACAGTCCTGGCGCCATAGGTGCCAGGCTCATAGACTTTACTTACCTTATGCAGACCATGCTGCAAATGAGTCCAAGCCAACGTGAGGCCTGGATAGGACTATTTTATTACAGGGACTATTTTTCACTCTGGTGTGGTTCTGGGGAACTTCTTACCTGCGACTACTTTGCAGGCTATTTAAACCATGCCCAAACAGCAGCCCATGCTTCGCGTTATTCTGCATCCAGCAGCGTGACGCTCACTGTGTCTGCAAGTCAGCATCCAGTCTTCTGCCACACCCGCCTCGAATCCGGAGCTCCTAGACAAACGGAAAAGAAAGGAGAAGAGGTTAGATCACAGACATTATTTGATTCCTTACCTGATTCCAGACCCAGCACTTCTCCAAGCCTGGAAAGGACATTATTTCAGCACGCGTCGCTTCACCAGCAGCAGCGCCGCGTTATACTCACCAGTCCACCGCATCTTTCGACTCGGCGCTGCCTCCATCATTTTCTTCGTCGAAATCCAGCACCTGGGGGGAAAACAAAAGGAATAACAAGGTGAGCCGAGAAAACCGACAAAGACAATCTCTTTGCCAACATAGGCTTACCTGCTTTACCACCGGAGGTATTATTCTTTAATTCGCCGCATCTTCCTATGCCGCACCTATAAAGGGAGAGAAAACAGCAAGTTAAACTCCTGCAACTTTTACCGGACAGTGTTTGGTAATACAGACTCTTACCTGAACGCCATCAGCTGCCTCCAGGCGATATTCTTTTGGACCCAGCTGCAACCTAACGAGGGAATGGAACAAGAGTGAACATCGGACATATTGAACTCTTTGAACTCTATAGACACTGGAGTTAATATTCCTCCGGAACTCCTCCAGTACCTTCAACCCAGTGAAGTAACTGGTATCTACGCGCCCCTGCATGCCATGCAGGATGGAGAGCTCATCATTTAAGCTTTAAGGTGAGATTACCAAAAGGGGATATCGGAGGTGATTAGTGGGGAGAACGAGAACTGTTGGGGGCCATCGGTAAAGTCCACGGGTGGCTAAATCCCTTTCTCCACTTGCAGCAGAATACTTATACGAGCCCAGCAGACAAGATAAAGCGGGCCACTCCAGACTGTCATCTCTTCACTATGCATCACATTGGTGGAGACCGCAGCTGTCTGGGTCCGATCGACGCCCCTGTGGGAACCAGGTGAGCGTAACAGGGACGACCTCCGCCTCCGGGAGAGGAAGATCCTGGCGGAGAACAGGAGGGCCGCAATGGCGACAGGCGGGGCCCACACTCCCCTGTGAAGTTGACAGCATGGGAGGAGACCGCAAGTTCCTTCATCGACCCTGAATCAATCGAGGGAATTGGAGACAAGTGATATGGAAGTGAGACTAGGCAAGGTAATGCATGTCCCAAGGCTACATCAACATATCCATTCAAGAATGTGTGCCACACCCTGCACCACACGCATGCTGAGTGCCAATCCCAATCCCAACAGAGGTGCTCCATGACCCAACCATGCCCATGGAACTCACCACACAGACACCAACCCAATGCCATGCCACCAGCCATGCATTGATTTCCCACATGCCCCCTCAGAACAACAAATGCCACACCCCACAAATGAAATGATGCCTGAATGTATGAACACATCACACCGCAATACATCATAGCTGCCATTTGACATCACTGATGACCTGCATCTCTTCTATCCCCCAGGCACCGATGAGGAAGAAGGAATGCAGGACAGGGGTGCAAGTTCAGCCACCGCCACCCCCATCCCAAGAAACTGCCCACAGCAACAGCCAGTGTACCACGCAAGGCAGTAACCCTGCAGGGGACACCTGCAGCCACAGAACAGCAGCAGCCACCCACAACAGTGGGAGGCGTTTCCATTGATGCCCCGCCAGCCACCACGGACGTTGTGTCTACAGAGGTGGATAATGAGGCTGACATCATGTCCGGAACACCCACCCCAAGCCATATTACCAGCCCGCCCCATAGACTCTGAGAGCATGGATGATCCATGCCTCCATGACTCGGACCTAGGAGACTCTGACATTGCCATGTTTGAGGAGGTCAGTGCCCTGGACGTGGGCCCCACACAGGTGCCAGCCACCACCCTGCCAGCCACCACCCTGCCAGCCACCACCCTGGCCACCAGTACTCCTGCAACCAACGACTCTTTCGAGGCTCACCTGGCAAGGGTTGAGGCCAGACAAGAGTCCATGCTGGAACTCATGCGGCAACAAGTAAACAATGGGAATGAAGCCATGAGGGCCATTGCCACGGCCATTGCAGCCAATACTGCTGCTGTGGAGGCATCGACATGTGCCTTTAGGGAGTGTATGGGGTCAATTACACAGGCCCTTCTTGCAAATCTGCTGCAAATGCAGTGCCCACACCTTGGGCCAGCCATGGGACTGACCATTGACACCTCCTCTGCAACAACCCCTTCCACCTCGGCCCAATCGAGCCCTGTGCGGTTGACGCAGAGAAGTGCACGGCACTTGACCATGGCACCCCCGGATCCAAAAATTGCCAAGAAATAACTGGACAGGCAATGACATTTTGAAAATGTACATTGGTGAAGGGACCACTGTTTGTTGGACATATGGGGACGTTTAGGTTCTGTGGGGAGGGAGAGGGAGTTTACTGGGGTATTTCTGGGGTTTGTGGGGTGGGAGTGGGAGTTTACTGGGGTATTTCTGGGGTTTGTGGGCTGGGTGAGGGAGTTTACTGGGGGTTGTGAGGGGATTATGTATATTCTTTAATATGCATGGTCACACTCGCCGCGTTGCCACAGTTGCCATCCTATTCATTCATGCATTGCTTGCCATCACGATGGTGCCCTGGTTGTGCTTCTTACTTGTTGTCATCCATCTGCAATATTTGTGATAAGTGGCCCAGTGATGTGTTGTGTTCTGTTTTGCTGGTTTAGGGGAGGAATATTTGGCTCTGCATGCATTCTCCACTCACTGGCTAGTGCAACCCAGGTGCACTATTCCCCCCTCCCCCTTTCACACCCAGGTGCAGTAGCCCCCCACCCCCTTCTGCATCCGCACACATCAGTACCCCACAGCATGGCCATGGGCTTGTTGTGCAACTCACCGAGCAGCCAGGCACGTGGTCCAGCATGTCGCTCCATGTGACGGGGTAGCGTTGAGGTGCGCAGTACCATGGCATCATGTGTTGATCCAGGAAATCGGGCGCAGCAATGGGTGACGATCTTGCTTGTTTCACATACCATTTGCACATTGATGTAGTGGTATTGCTTGCGATTGCGGTACACTGCCTCTTTAGCATGGGGGACTACCAATTCAACATGGGTGCAGTCGATATTGGGCATGCCTGCCAGTGTATGGAAGCCTACTTTGGTTTCGGCTATCTCCTGGGCAGTCCGTGGTAGGGATATATGGGTGCTTGCGTGCTTCAGGAGGGCATCCAGCACTTGGTTCAGCATGCGTGAGAATAGTGGTTGTGAAGTGAAATGCCATGCAGCTGGCCCACTGTTTGTTGGTAGGTGCCTGCGGCCAGGAAGTGTAGCACAGACACCACTTTTAGTAGTGGGGGATGGCAATGCGTATTTCTATGTGGCTGGCAATGTCATTCTGTATCATGTCCACAATGGTGGTGATGGTGTCACGGTCCAACCGGTACAGGGTGTGGATCTGCTCAGGGGTTAGGTTGAATGGGCTGGGTCTGGTGCGAGGGATTGGTGGCTGCCTACGAGGCACTGGTGGCTGCGCTGGTGGTAATTGCTGGGCCTGTCTCACCCTCCTTCTCCTCCTGCGTCTCCTATGTGCTGCCTGTTCTTGATGCTGTAGTTGTCGTTGTTGCTGTTGCTGCTGTAGTTGTAGCAGTATAGGCATGTCCTCCAGCGCCATGATTGCAACTGCTAGTGGTAGCATTTTGGTGTAGGAAGGGATGTGGTGTGTAGGTGTGCTCCTTTTGTACTGGGCCACTCTAAATTGCATACACCTGTGGGGGGGGTTGCGGTGTGTGGGTGTGCTCAGTTTCTACTGTCACAGCCTCTATTGGCTCCACCTGTGGGGACTGTGTGCACCTGCGGCAGCTGCCTTGTATCCTGCTTGCTGTTTGCGGGTGGTCCGCGATGCCTGTATGGCCGGCATCGTGCAGCTCGTGATTACCGGCTTCGTGATGCCGGTATTTGCATGTATGCGTGGGTTGGAATTACCCCCTATTACCGGCATGCCGGTATTTGCTCCCTGTGTAAGCGCCTATGCCGGTATTAGCGGCACCGTTGTTTAGTGTGCCACTAGTACCGGGTTTGCGGGTACCTAGGTTATATGATAGGGGTCCTCTTTCATCTTTTGACCTCACAGACCATTTTCCTCATGAGGAAGGCCGTGGAGGGAAACACTTATCACCTTTTATTGTCCCTGAAATCATCTGGTGCAGGGGAGAGACAAGGCAGTAATCTCTGTAGATGTGCAGATAAGTTTCCCCACCAGCTTTGCCATCTATGTTATGTACCATAGAAAAAGAGAGCTCAAGATATTTCCTCTCCTCTCCTGTGGAGACAAACAGAAATTTGCACTTTTACATTTTTCTTCAGCCCCAGGCAGGAACCCTTCTGAATGATCAGGAGCTTGGTGTATGACACCCTATGGGACCCTATGGGAACCTCCCTCTAATGAGAGATATATGGAGGAGTGAAAGAGAGAGATTACCCTGAAAGTTCATCAGGGGAGAGTCGAATCTCAGAAAATTGTCTTTGTCCTTTAGAAGAGGTAGGGGCTTAAACTGTGAACAGACCAATGGCGAGTCTGTGAGGGAGAATGTCAAACTTTCCAAGGCCTTAATGTCTTTGAAAAATTCTCCCCCCTAGAAATAGAACCTGGGGTTAATGAACATAGCACTCTATTCCCTGAGGCAACTAGAAACAACTGGTATCAGTGTCTCAACCACCCCTCCAATCTACTAGAAGCCCAAAAGGAACAGCTGTCTGGGGATCTGAGCTACTGCTAGGAAACTGTTTTTTAAAACTAACATTTTCAGAAAAGGGCGTCAAGGCAGATTTGATGCCTGCAGCAAGATTACGGTGCGCAGAGAGGTGGGTTAATAAAATAAGGGAACATCAGAGGAATAGGTTCCACAACGGAGGTGATAGCGCAGACCTTTGCGACATTCTGTGAGATTCTTTATGGCATGGGTGAGATTGTGGAGTCGTGGAAGATGAAGGGTACCTATGTGATATTTCTCTGAGTCTGGCTGAGACTATCCAAGCTCACCCTCAGTGCTGTGACTAAACCTGCATATGCAACTCGCCTGGTGCAAGCTTTGCTGTGTTGTGCCCCCCCCCGTGCTGCTCACCTTGCCTGGAGTTCCTTGGAACATGTCAGCAGTTCTAGGATGTGGGTCTGCAATCACTGTGCCTCTGCTTGTGCACACATGTGCATGCGGGCACCAACAAACGGGTCCAGAATTCCGTCGTCCAGTGGGCCATGTCTGCTGGTAAAGGTGCTCTGGAGGCCCATCCCCCTGCAGAAAGGGCATGAAACACATGATTAATGCTTCAAAGTCATCTGTGTGTGTCTCATCAGGCATCTCATTACTTGACCATGTCAGAGAGTCACATCACAAATCACACCATCAGTCCGTCTTTCACATCCAAAGTGTGGTACACTATCTACAGCATGAATTGCAACAAGCACGTGTACAGGAAAGATATGAAACATACTACACAATGCATAGCAATCAATGTACACATTAATCATGACACACCCCATCTAGCAAAAGCCGAACAGTGGACAATGACACCAAAATCATCCCCACTAGGGGTGTCAACACAAGTCACACAGCACCAGACATGCCACAGATATGACAGTCCAAAGCCCTTGTGTAATATTCTGTAACACCGAACCATCCTTGCGAGCCGATGGATAAGGGAGGCAGGAGTGGCATATGTGAGTCAAGGACCCCAAGCAGCAAACACATACACAAGACAACCATGAAGGGCCCAGCTGGAACAGACAGTGGATGCCTTCAAAAGCCACAAAGCACCGCACCGTCACATGAAAGCACAATAGACTAGCAATTTTAAACTAAATCAACTATTAACTAATTACACTAACAATGGAAAACCTACATTACCTATTTAAACTAACTATCAAACAGAAACTTAACTAACTAAACTAAAAGAAAAATCAAAAATGGCCACATACGACCCGGGGGGGAGGGGAGGCACCCAGGAGGGGGGAGGTACAGGGTGCTGCTCAACATCCACATGCGATGATGCTGAGCCAAAAAAAAAACCTCCATGGGCTCAACGCCTGCACAGCCCGACCTATGTGGCAGATAGATGGTTGTCCGAGTCTGGCTCATCCTGTAAAGGAGGACGTGGCACAGTAGCCTAGCCACGCCTAGCCGCAGCTTGCCCCTCGTCGGCAGCAAGTCTGCCAGACGGGTGAGCCTGGTTCTGTGTGGCGATGTGACATAGGTCTGCATGCAGAACCTCATGTGATACACGTGCTTCCTCTTGCAAGGTAGCACGTGTAACACGGAGTTCCTCCTGCAAGGCCTGGCTGGACAACCGCTGCACCTCCCGGCAAGCCTGTAGCTCAGCCGAGATGGTACGCTCAAGCTGTGCAAGCCTCTCCTCTGCCTGCTGCCTCTGGGACATCATAAGGACACCCAGAGTGGATCTGAGGGAAGCATACTCCTCCCTCAGGGCATCCATGTGCGCCTCTGCGTGAGCAGCAATTGCTTGACGCAGAGACGACATTTCAGCCTGGCGTGCCCTGTCTGAAGCCGCCATGCCCAGCCTGAGCGAGCGGGCCGTGGACCGTGCCGCCTGCTGCTGGAGAAGCACCTGCCTAGCAGGGGGGAGCACAGATCGGGCCACACGCTCCATGCTCTCAGCGATGTTCTCCATTGCTGTCCCCTGCGGTTCGGAAATGGCAGTCATGTCTTGCTCCCACTCAGTATACAGCGGTTGCGCGCGGCGACCGCGTTGCCGGGCTTGACCCCTGCGGGACCCAAGGACCGGGGGTCCTCGCTGTGTTGGCACCGCCTGCGGCTGCACGACTACATGCCCCCGTCGACGTGATGTCCCAGGCACATCAGTGACTGGTGTGGAGGGTGACCCTGCATCCCGATCCACCACGGGCGGAGGAACCAAGACTGTCTGATCCCTCAGTACAGGTGTCGCAGACAGAGGAGTGTCCACATCAGAATCACTCACCCCTGACACATGGACTTGATGCTCATCCAACTCAACATGGAGGTCAGAGTCGTCATCAAGGCTGGACTCATAGGCAGCCAGAGACAAGATGGACTGCAGCACTTGGGGGATTTCGTGGCCTACCACCCCACGACCCCCACTAGTGCCGGGTTGATGTGGTGTTACCAACCCTGTGTCTGGCATGACAACACCATCCTCCGTCTCCATTGCGTCATCACCTGAAAAATAGAGAGAAAAAAGGTCACTACACATGTCAGGAGCACACGACACACACACACACCGACAGCAAAGGCATCCGGCAGACATGTGACACACAACATATGACCTGGCATGCATGCTGGGTCTACTTTGAATTGCTTCTGTGATCAGACCTGTTGAAAGGTGGCAGTTTCCATGGAAGTGGGTCTATGCAGTGCAGAAAATGTGTACGCCACTCACTACCTACATGTACAAGCACTCCATGGTGTGTGCCAGGAAATGTGAAGGCAGTGCAATGTCAAATTCACACATCACGTGCATTGTGCATTCAAAGTGTACCATGTCTAGAAGCCAAGCACCCCTCCACCCCAGTACCAAAGCAGGGATGGCTAGCATGGTATCAAAAGGCTGACCATACACCTGTGTATTGACAGGCAGTGTGACTGGCATCAACAGCTTAATGTGATTCAAATTACAACACTGCAAATGATGCTGGGACAGTAGGCAGGACACATGATAAAAACTCCGGAGGCCGCCCACGTGTGAAGAAGACACAACAAGAGTTGGACAGAGTCATTGGCCATTGAACAGGCTGAGGCCTGTGAGCCACACAGATTGTCAGAGCCTAAACATGTGTGCAACGCAGGACTGAGCCACAGTTGACATGGGGATGCTGATGAGATGGCAGGCAATGTATGTAACCAAGGACTCATATTACAGTGATCATCCAGTCAAGGACACATAGGGGCATGTGTGCAATGCACATGGAGCATGAATGGGCACTCATGTCCCTGCGGGACATCTGACCCATGCACAGTACAAGTGAGATACCCTGCATCGAGTACTAAGGCTGTACCACACGGCATATGTCTGGCAGTTTCTACGCTGGAAGTTAGCATCTACACAGGACACATGAACAAGAAACTACACATTGGCAAGATTGAAGCAGACCAGTGCAAAGGTGGAACTGGGGTGCAGAGTGGCGGAGGAGGGGCAAGGGAGCATGCCCACGTGGAGTCCCGCATGCAGGCAGACGGAAGCATTGCATTACTTACACATCAGAACCATGTACACGTCACATGTAGCAGCAATCATGCACAACACATCCCACAAGTGAAACACACACGTCCTCAACAAACACGCATCAACACTCACTGGACTGGGCATCAAAGTCCAGCATCTCTCCCACTCCTTCAACCAATTCAGGTGGTATGAACTCTGCAACGAGAGCCTCATGCGGAGTGAGTTCTTCCTCCTCTGGTGCAGGCCCACCGCCAGTCACCAGAGTCAAGTTGTAATTAGAGGCATGCTTAGCCTTAGTGCTGCGCTTGATGTCATTCCAACGCTTTTTGCACTCTTGCGCCGTGCGCACCTCATGGCCGAATGAACTGACATGTTCCGCAACATGCTTCCAGTGGGTGTCACGTTGGGCAGCCGTAGTCTGACTATTGGCACCCACTAGCATGTCACGGCTGTGGCCCCGCACGTAGTCCACGAGGAAGTCCAGTTCCTGCTTACAGAAAGGCTTCTTCCTCGACGTGCAGGAGGTCGTGGCTGTGTGTGGGGTCCCAGCCTGTGCTACAGGTGCAACCTTCCTCCTCTTGGACTGTGGCGCAGACCCTGGCTGGCTAATGCCGCCCTGACCAGTATGGCCAGTGGGTTCGGTTGATTGAGCCAAGGGAGTGGCAGGTGGAGGGATGACCAAAGGCCTGACTTGTGTCAGTGGCAACTGGGTGCCCACTAATGTACCCTACGCAGCAACATCAGCTGTGGCAGGGTCATTGCCCGCAACGGTCCTGGTTGGCAGACTCACAACCGGGATGCAGTTGGGTGCATCTGCCCCTGCACTTGCCAACACCCGGCTGTTCGGGGCAGCAGATGATATGACTGCCCCAGGGACACGTGTCTTGGTCTGAGCACCCCGGCGTGCCCCTATGGTTTCCCCCCTGGCCTGTTGGAGATCTACCAAGGGCTCTTCAAGTGCCAACGCAGCCTGCGCTGGCAGACCCTGAGCCTGGGTGGCGGTGTCCACAGCTGCACCTGCAGCTACCACTACCCTTGGGCCCGTGGCAGTCGATGGAACGGACTGCCGGGTCGTACGGGTGCCAGTGCCAGATGCAGGAGCTGCATCCCCCGGAACCACAGGGGGTGGTGGCATGGCTGCACCGACACATGGCACAACATTGTGCTCAAGTGGCGCACCCCTGCCTCTTCCCCCTCTGTGGCTGCCCTGGACACCCTGGAGTCCCCCTACTCCCTGGTCACCACGGCCACGTCCCCGACCACGCCCGCCACAAGGAGGACGCCCAGCTGAGGCGCCCCTCACCTTTGGTGGCCTCCCAACCATGGCACAGATGTAGTAGTGCTGGCACAGATGGAGTGGTGCCAATGGAAGGTGTACACCACAATTGACCTGGGCAATTGGGTTGAAGGGGGTGGGAAGCAAGATGTTAACAGCCCCCCTGCTTACTCGCATGGGCCCTTTCCTCGTATTACATGCGGACGTGCAGTTTTCCACGCGCGCTTACGCGCATGGGCCCTTTCCTCGTATTACACGCGGACGTGCAGTTTTTCACGCGCGCTTACGCGTATGGGCCCTTTCCTCGTATTACACGCGGACGTGCAGTTTTTCACGCGCGCTGAAATGCCCATGCACGTCTGTACGCGTCACGTCACAGGGGCGTTTGCGCTTGAGGGGCCTTCTGTCCAATGAAAATGTGTATGCGTGCAGACGCGCTTACGCGCTAAGGGCCTTTCCTCGAATTACACGCTGATGTGCAGATTTTTCACGTGCCAAATCACTCCGTATCAAGCTGGCCACGCATAAGCACACGGAAGACCATGCCCCTGCCCAGAAGGCTGAACTACTGCCCCCCAGAGCCCCGAGCACGCTCACACCTGCCATCTGCTGCTGCCTGACTGCCTGCTGCCCACGTGCCCTGCCATTTGCTGCCTGCACATCAGCCAGGGGTGCTGTTGCTGTGACCACCCCTGCTGGAACCGAAGACTCCCGACTGGGATTCCATCGCTCCACAGCCCAGCCCCAGGACCCAGTTGCCCACCCACTCCTGCCTCTGGGGTTGTCATGTCGGGGCAAACACCATCTGAGACCACTGACAACCCCCGGCCAGAGAGGCAGAGGGGCACCAGCTTCAGTGCCACCGAAGTTGGTATCCTGGTGGAGCAAGTCCTGGGGCAGTATGATGCCCTCTTCGGAAGTTCCCGCGCCGACAAGGAAGGACGGACTCGGATCTGGACTGACATCGTGACTGCCATCAACGCGGAGGGGGAGGCAGTCCGCGACTTACAACATGTCAAGAAGCGCTGGGAGGACTTCAGGTCCAGGACCCTGAACAAGGCCCGGCGCCTCTTGAAGGCAGCGGATGCCAAGGGGCACCGGGGCCACTTGTCGGAAGAACAGATGAGCGTCCTGGAACGCATATCCCCAGTGCTCCACGTCCAGGTCCTTGAGAGGCAGACCCGTCTGGAGTCGAGCGGTAAGTGTACATGCATCCTGATTGTGAGCAGTGCGTGTGGTGATTTTTCAGTAGTGTGCAGGTTGCACATCTGTTTGTATGGGGTCGAGTATGGGTGGGGGTGTACAGGGCCGTGGGCTAACACATGCGAGGGCTGGAATGTGTGAGACATGGATGGTGCTTGTGTGTGTAGGCTTGCATGCCAAATGCAGTTGTGTGGGCACACATGTTTGGATGAATGTGTATGTAAGTAGACATGCCCGTGATGTCACGCATGTATGTTGTTTTCGGCTGCATGTATCAGCACTGTGTACATGTGCATGTGTGTGTATTTGACAAGGGTGCAACAGTGATGCAACATGGATGCATGTGACAGCGGTATGTGGAAGCCTGATCGGCAGATGTGACATGGATGCCCACTTGAACACTGCGACACTTGGCAGAGGTGTACACATGCATGCAAGTGTGGTGGTGTGTGTACATGTGTGGTGCACTTCCTGTGTTGCATGTGATGTCTGGCTCACCTTTGCCTGCTCATGCTGTTGTATGTGTATGGATGGTGCTGGCAGTTGCGATATGGCTGTGGTATGGCTCATGTGTGCGAGTTGAAATGACATGTGTGTTGGGGATTGTGATGACATGTCTGAGGTTTGCCAATGCCACTTATGTACAACTGTCATGTGTGTATGTATCCATTGTACAGTGCCCTGATGCCTGTGTTTTATTTCTCCCTGTCTGCAGCGTCAACTGATGAAGAGGGCGCAGAAGGTGCTGTGGAGCACAGCGGCGCGGATTCCACCGCCAGCCGGAGACGCAAGGCCCGGCTCCCCTCCCATGTTGTGATCTCGTCGGGGAGTGAGGAGTCCGGTGCCGCGTCCCAGGCCGCAGCTGCCGGGGGGGGGGAGGTCCAAGAGGCGGAGGTTGGCGTTGGACTCCTCGGCAGCAGAAGGGGCAGCTGGGACCCCACCGGGCCCAACAGGGGAAGATGCCACGGAGTCATCCAGGTTGGTGGGGGGTTTGGTGGAGGAGGAGGCCGTGCAAGCACCTGAGACGGGGTCTGGAGGTGGGGATCCCACTGGTGCTAGTGGTGCAGTGCAGGACCAGGGACAGGAGGCAGCACAGGCCGCCGCGGAGGTGCCTGTGTGCAATCCTGTCCCTGATCCTGTCCCTGCATCATCTTGCACCAACAGGGATGCCTACGTCCAGACCCGTTTTCAGGCAGGGGATGAGCTCACGTCAACTGGCCTTCCTCTGCCTGCGGACGTGGGTATCCGGGTCCGGGTTGAGCCTGTTCTGAGTGGTGTGGCGTTGTGTCAACAGGCCATGCGAGGTGACCTGCAGTCTTTTCAAGAGGAGACTGCACGTCATCTCGAATGGCTCGTTGACCACGTCAGCCTGCTGGGACAGGTCACCCAGGCCGGATTCCTCCGTATGACGGGGCTTGCTACGACCCCCCTCCTCAACTGGACGCCCTACGCGCCAGTCGTCCTCCGTGCCATCTTCCCACCCATCAGTCACCTGGGTGCCCTGTGGAGCTGCCTCTGACGGTGCGGCCAGGCTGGTGGAGGAGGCATCCCTGCCACAGTCGGGAGTCGGACGTCCAGCAGGGGTGGCCACATCAATGACTGCACCCCAGCCGGCGGAGGATGTGCAGGCAGCCGGAGGTAGTGCGTGGGCAGAGGCACAGCAGCAGCAGCAACGTGGTGGGAGCCATGAAGGCTCGGGGCCTTCAACATCGGAGGGGAAGGCATTGGCCGGAGGGCAGGAGGACCCAGGACAAAGAGTGTCTTCCGTGTGGCAGCGGTTGGGCCACGCCATAGATGCGGAGCGGCAGCGGGCGGAAGAGGCACGGCTCACAATGGTCAGGGCAGAGAACTCCATGCGGAGGGCCCTGAGGCAGGCCGTGTGCCTCGAGGCAATCCGCAGGGGTTTGGAGGTGGGCATGGCGACGGCCCTGCGGACCCTCGGGGCCATGGAGGAGGACCGCCTCCGGGACATTGAGCAGGAGTTCGATGATGCCCTGGCCCGGGACATCCACAAGTGAGCCGTCAAACTAGCCCGCTGCCCTTGTACATAGTTATGTAGGTAGTGTTAGGTTTCATTTTTTTATTTATTTATTTTGGACCTTTCGGACATTGGCCACATTTTTGTATATGGTTTATTTTATTAGTTAGTGTAGTTAGATAGGTTTCCTTTCTTTTGTTGGGATAATGGACCCTGGCTTGTTCCCATGTACATAGTTCACTGTTGGATTGTGTTTTTCTTTCACATTTTAACCATGGAGCAATGGCTTTCTTTTTTATTTCCCATTGGATTTTGTTTTGTGGACAGTGACTTTGGACACCATTACTTTGGGATATGATTTTTGGTTTTGCTTTTTTTCACGGACATGCTTCTTTTGATTTTTGTACATTCACATTTTTGTTTCTTTATTTTTGATTCTATTTATGTTTGCTTTAATACATATTTTTTTTTATCATACTTCGATGTGTAGTATCATCTCATTGGTTTCATGCATTTCATGATATGGGTTTTGAGATTCACTGACACCCATTGGGTGTATGTGAGGGAAATGTGTTTGTTTCGGAACTTGCAATTGGTGTTCTGTGATGTAATTGCCAATTATGAGTGGGTTGGTGCAATACTCGGGTGGGTGTTTTGCATTTGGAGGCTGACCATGGGGACCAGGGATCTAGATTGTGATGACATGTTGGCTGGGGAACATGAGTTGGACATGGGTGGGGGCCTGCTGGCAGGTGCCCCACAGTGCTGGGGGGTGAGGGGGGTGGGAGACATGGGTGGGGGCCTGGTGGAGGGTGCCCCTGCACTGCTGGGGGGTGGAGGGGGTGGGAGACATGGGTGGGGGCCTGGTGGAGGGTGCCCCTGCACTGCTGGGGGTGGGGGGGTGAGAGACATGAGTTGGACATGGATGGGGGCCTGCTGGCACGTGCCCCACAGTGCTGGGGGGTGGGGGTGGTGGGGAACATGAGTTGGACATGGGTGGGGGCCTGCTGGCAGGTGTCCCACAGTGCTGGGGGGAGGGGGGTGGGAGACATGGGTGGGGGCCTGGTGGAGGGTGCCCCTGCACTGCTGGGGGGTGGGGGTGGTGGGGAACATGAGTTTGACATGGGTGGGGGCCTGCTGGCAGGTGCCCCACAGTGCTGGGGGGTGGGGGGTGGGAGACATGGGTGGGGGCCTGGTGGAGGGTGCCCCTGCACTGCTGGGGGGTGGGGGGGGTGGGAGACATGGGTGGGGGCCTGGTGGAGGGTGCCCCTGCACTGCTGGGGGTGGGGGGGTGAGAGACATGAGTTGGACATGGGTGGGGACCTGCTGGCAGGTGCCCCACAGTGCTGGGGGGTGGGGGTGGTGGGGAACATGAGTTGGACATGGGTGGGGGCCTGCTGGCAGGTGCCCCACAGTGCTGGGGGGTGGGGGTGGTGGGAGACATGAGTTGGACATGGGTGGGGGCCTGCTGGCAGGTGCCCCACAGTGCTGGGGGGTGGGGGGTGGGGAACATGATTTGCACATGGGTGGGGGCCTGGTGGAGGGTGCCCCTGCACTGCTGGGGGGTGGGGGTGTGGGAGACATGGGTGGGGGCTGGTGGAGGGTGCCCCTGCACTGCTGGGGGGTGGGGGGGCGGGTGGGAGACATGGGTGGAGGGTGCCCCTGCACTGTGAAAGGAAGCGCCCCCAATTCAGCACGATCCTCCCCGCAATGAGAGACAATAAGGGACTCTCCCGTAGTGGGAATAAGACCAAGACAGAGTGCGGGTGAGCGTAAGTGGGAGTTTATCCAAGGATAAGGCATGCAAAGAACTCTGCAACCTACGAGAGCGCTCTGCCTGACAATAGCAAAGACAGGCGTATTTCTAATACAAAAAACGTCATCAACACCTAAACACTATAGGGGGCACAAGTCAATTGGGATTGGGTGGTGTCGACTAACTATAAGTGTTGCTGGCGCGGGGTTGGTCTTGGCGGGACGACGTCACTGGTCAGCCTCGTGGGTTGGGTTGGGCCTGGCAGGCCGGCTTGAGGTCATCCATGCGGTGTTGATGTGCTGGGGCAGCCTGTGACAATAACGAATACCTTTCCTGTCTCATTTGCCCTAGGCCATGCACACTACAGTTATTCAGAAAATGACATTTACGTTCATTAATAAATCGCTTCACTAGCTTATCTTATAAAATAAACACAACACATGAGGAATGCACCTCGTGAGAGGTCTGGTGGTTGTTGGTTGGGGTGAGATTTACCTGAGTCTTATTGACCGGTATTTTAGGTCACGGGACGGGGCTCTGGGACCTGGGCCGAGTGATACATGTCTGTCTGCTGCGTTAGAAGTTATTATATAGATGGGTCTCTGTGTCTTGTCCCAATGATGGGGGTCGTCCTTACACGGGGTCAGGATTCTTGGGGGGGTTCGTGGGGATTTATGAGAGGGTGCTGGTAGATCAGTGGGTTCATCCGTGGGTTTATTACCGTGCTGTAAATAACACAGGTGGCGGGCTGTGGCCTTGGTTGCGGCGCCGGGGCCTCTGACTCTCTGAAGTAACGCCAGCTTGGTTGGGGGAGGTGAGAGAGCGCAGCACAAGTCTTAGCTTTTTTATCTGGCAGGCTTGGTGGGGTGGGAGAGGGAATGACCTTGCATATACTCACAAAGGTATTTTCCTCGTGCGTTGCTGATCAGTGAATGCAGAAGTTTTATACTGTTCTGCCTCATTTTAACGTTATTCAGACACACATATATATATATATATATTTCATTTTCGTTACACATTTCTTTAATACAGTCGGTTCCAGTACCTTTTCATTACCTAACATTATGTTCACTACATTGTGTGCGTATTGTATGTACATTAGACGTTATACGAGGGATATCTAGGTTATGGCCTACAGAGATTGATGCTCGCCGCTTTGGGTGATTCAAAACATATATGAGTTCAAGTTTCTACATACTATTGAAAAACACTTTTACAAATAGAGGTTACACGTTTGGTCAACATCTTTCTCCGTGGTTATAGCAGCATTAGTCCAGACCTGGAGGGATATCATATAACGTTACATTTTTATGGTTCGTTCACATTTTAAACAGAGGTAGTTCATTAACACCAATACTTGAACTATTTTCTACCTTCTTCAGATAGTGATGCTTCAGCTTTTTTCCCCGTTGCCCCGGCCTTGCGGTCTGGGTCATACGGGGTGCAATATCACATTGTTACTAATATAATGTTGCCGTGTTGGCATCTCGGGTTTAGCTCATCTCCGACTTTCTCATGGGAACGCGCTCGCAGCGGACCTGCCAGGGCTGCTGAGGCGGCAGAGATGCATGAAAGGCCCTCCAAAGGTGGGGGCCTCGTTACAGTGTGCTGAACTCACACCATGTTTGCTGTGCACGATGGCGTCTAGGCCTAACTTAAGTTTCGGTAAATGCAAAGACAGGGTGCGTGTGGGCAATGTCGTCGGCGGGTGAACCCCCCTCCACCTGGGCCCGGGTGGCATGAGGGTGCTCCCACCGAGCCATGGTCCTCACCTGGGGAGGGAGCTGTAGGTGAGGAGGGCCTCGTGGCCATTCCTCCCCTACATTTCCCCCCTTTCGTTACTTAAAGTAACGAATTTCTTTAGCTCTTCTAATCTTCTACATTCTTGTTCTTCTAACACTGCACCATCCCATGCAGGGGTTCCTTTTATAGGCATCCATGCTCTGCACACCCCCCTTAAGCTCTCACCTCTCCTAGCATACTCGTCTGGTGTACATGTCAAATATATACAGTCGCCGGTCTCTTCCAGATCTACCCAGACCTCCTCATACCATTCCAGTTCTACGTCTCGTGGTTCTTTAATCGTGGTGTGCCATAGCTTATCTACTATGTACTTGTCACGGCACATAGGCACTAACTGGTACCTGGGGGTGTTGTCTGTTCCTGTCTGCACATGTACTTCTTGTGTTGCTTTAATTGTACCACCGGAGTTGCCCATTGTCACCATCATCATTGCACCGTTAGGGACTGCATTAGCACAACATCGGAGGCCCACCTGGCACAGGCAGAACATCACAAGGATGATCACCACTATTGGTATCAGGAACTTCATTGTCACTCCAAGCCATGAGGGAACCCAGGAGAAGATATTGTCGAACCACGAGCTATCCTCAGCTCCACCTTCCATTTTCATCTTCTCGCCCAGGTTATGTACTGCTTCAATAACGTGGGACAGGGACCCATTTTCTGCGTCTTCAGAAGGTACGAACGTGCAGCATGCACTTCCTATTTTTCGGCAAACACCTCCATCGATTGCTGTTAACAGGTCTAGGACATACCTGTTTTGCATGGTCATTAATCGCAGAGCTCGTAGTTCCACCTTTATTATGTTGAACCCTTCTTCAGTGTCATTGGCCAACTGGATCAGTTCCCACCGTGTGATCTGGAGCCATTTTGCATTTGCTCTTGCTTGGACACTTGATACTAGTGAAGCAAAGAATGTTTCCACGGAGCTGAACAGGCGATACTTGTCTGGGATCTGTGCCAATAAATCAGATGATGCTTGTGATATGTAGTTCGAGGCTCGCTTGTTCCTTGAGAGCTCTTCTCCTTTCCCTCCGGAGGACAGGACATAAAGGTGCGCTTGTGTAGTTGGAGACGCTGCATTCTGGTTCAAGCCTTCGTTCATCGTGTTACTTCTGTCAATATGGCTTTCAGGAATCACCATTAGTGTTGAATGCAAAGTGGCCATTGAGCAGCTACCACTCCATGATTGGGGAAGGTGCAGGTACGCCTTGTTCCCGCATACCCAGTAGGTGTCCATTAGTGCTGCTGTTCCTTTTTTCATATCTGGGATGGTGAGAGTTTTGTTACAGTTCTTGTTCGTTCCTATTGCCATTTTTCCTTCTCCCTTGAAACATAGTTTGTTTTGTATTTCACTTTGTAGCTTAAAGGGTTTTTCCATCGCTGTTACCCATGTTAATTTAGGGATGTGTTCTTTCCATATTGGCAAGCACGTTCTTTCCATCCACCGCAACTTTTCCGGTTGAACACCCTTCAGTGCTTCTGCCTTGCACAGCACTTCTTCGTCTTTCCATTTGCTTTCGGAAAACAGTGTCCCTTGTATTGCAAAGAAAGGTTCTTTAAGGCAGATCACTCCAGACGCTTGCGAATAGCACGTTTTGTTGTTCTGTACCATTCTGAAAGAGACATCGTGTGCTTGGAAAGTGTTCTTTATTCTACACAGCGTGAGATGAAGGAGACATTGGGCATCCACAATGGGCAATTCTCGTGGCAACAATACTTTAGGTGTGCCTGATGCATGGGGGATAAGTGAGCAGACATAACAGCTCTCATTGGTTGTTTGTTTAGCTGTTGTGCTCATATCTGCATACCATTTATTTGCTTGGTGAGGGTGTCGTGGGTCTTCCATTTTGTCTAACCCTAGCCCATAATACTCATCATACCCTTTTCCACCAGTCTCTCTTCTCCGCCTACTTTTCTCCCTTCTTCTGTACCTTCTCGTTATAGGAGGTGAAGAACCAGGCCCCCCTTCCTCCCTCCCACCCCCCTTTTCTAATTCTTCATATAGGGACGTGTGTTCTGTCATCATAATCACTTTTCCATCCTCATTAATAAACAAGAGATCGTTGTTTGAAATTGGGGCGGGAGGGATCGTGTGGTTGTTGTATGTTCCAGGTTGGGACATTGTGTCATTATCTACATTTTTGGTTCTCCATTGTGAGAGGACAGCAGTGGGTGGTGTAGTATAGTATCCCCACACAAAGTGTGATCCATCCCAGATCAAGAAATCACCTTCTTTGATACCTACAGTCGGAATTGTTTTCGTTCCAGGAGCAAGGGTGGTGTTGTTCCCCCCTCCCCCCTCGTTCATCTCGGTAGAGATGAACGCTATAATCCAGTGTAACACCAGACAAAACATTGAGATGAAGAACACGATAGCACACATTGATAAACCACATTCAAATGAATATGTTAATCTAGCCACTAACATTTCTCTAAATCTAACATATCTATTAGTTGCAGGCTGCCCATTCGATGCCATGATAAATCCTGTTTGAGACACAAAAGTTCATTAAATACAAACATGTAAGCATTTCCACATTGTAACGTTTCGGTGATAAAATATAGGGTTGGGTGAGGAAGGGGGTTTGTTGACAGACAAGGTAGCTTTCAGTCAATATTATTCGTAACTTACTATATATATATATAAATAATAAAAAAAACATGACATTTTTAAAAACAACAATAATAAAAAACATCTTAAATAGTACAGGAAGGAAAAAAAAAGAACCCCACGCAAAACTTTCAAAAATTGTAAAAAGAAAATTTACATATACATGTGTACATGTTTTAGTCCAGGACATTTGTTGCGCGCTAATTGTGTTCACTGTTCATCTCATGAAGCACACAAAATTCAAATCATTCATTCCGCACAACTTCATCGTCCGCTGTTGCCTGTGCCTCATCCTGCACCTCACTCTCCGCAGCGCTGTAAGCTTTACGTACATCTGTCAAATGCACCCAATATCGCAGGCCCTTAACCTTTACTGCTGTAGGCGTGCAAAACACTACCTCATAGGGGCCATGGACGCGTGGTGCGTTCCACCTCCGCACAAAACTTCTAACATATATAAGGTCCCCAGGCATTAGCTGTAGTGGTTTTTCAGGCAAACCGTTTGGTTCAGTCGCGTTCCCCTCCTCTCTTGTCGAGGGGGGGGCTAGTTGCTTTGAAATTACGCGCGCTGCCCGTGTCAATTTTCGCAGGTATTCTGTGACCTCCTCCCCCAATATGGCTGCGCTTCTGTGTGCATCAGAACGCTCACGGAGAGGCGAATGCGCTGTGTGCATTCTTCTTCCCGTGACGATCTCGTGCGGGGACAAATGGTGATCCTTACTTGGCTGGTTTCGTAGCTCAAACAAGGCCAAAGGCAGGCAGTACATCCAAGTCTTTTTAAGGGAAAAACAAAGTTTTGATAATCTGCTTTTTAACAGGCCGTTTATCTTTTCTACGACGCCATTACTTTGAGGATGATAAATCGAACATAATTTGTGCTTTATTCCCAATAATGTAGTCACTTCTTTAAAGAGTTCATTAACAAAATGCGTCCCGTTATCTGAGCGAATAACGTCGCAAATTCCCCAGCGCGGAAACACTTCCCGCACTAGGAACTTCGCGGCGCCCTTCGCGTCAGGGCGGGCACAAGGGCCTGCCTCCACCCACCTCGAAAATGGACATACAACCACAATCATGTATCGAGCCCCGTTACACCTTTCTCCCATGTCTACATAATCAATGTGGAGCTCTCTGAATGGGCCACTTGGTTTTGGTATCGTACCCCTTAGTGTACGCAATGTCATACCTGAGTTGTAAATTTGACATGTCGTGCATTCTAGAGCTAACCTTGTGACGTGTTCCTGGAGGCAAGGTGTAAACCAATCTTCTTGTATCTCTGCCATTATGTGTTTCTTTGTGTTGTGTGCAGGAAAGTGTAGTTGTTGAAATGCTATTTCTAACAGCGTGATTGGCATTACCACTTTTCCTGAACTCTCTTGTCGCCACAATAAATCAGTCGGTGATTTGCTGCATCCTCTCTTAGTCCACAGCAATTTTTCCTCTGCACTAGCTCCCTCCTGCAGCTCTATTATCTCCTGTGTGGACATCATGTTGTATCCTGTGGGGACTTCTTGGCTTGCTGTGTGGTGCAACATGTACTCTCCTATTTCACCTTTTTGTAGATATGAAGCTGCTTTGGCAGCGGCGTCTGCTGCCGCGTTCCCCAAAGATACAAAATCTGTATTGGTGGTATGAGCTTGACATTTTACGATGGCCACTGCCGTGGGGTCTTGCAGGGCCTCAATCAGTTCTTTCAATAATTCTGCATGCTGGACTGGCGTTCCGTCTGCTCGTCGGAACCCTCTCCGCCCCCACCGGGCCAACCCGCCGTGAACTGTTGTTGTCATGTATGCTGAGTCTGTATATATGGTCACTGCGCACCCCTTGGCGGCATGCAATGCTTCTATTAGCGCTATTAGTTCTGCTGCTTGCGCTGAATAGTGTGATGGGAGGCGGTGTTGTACTAGTATCTCATATTCATCTTCCTCTAATCGTACCACTGCCATACCCACATGCTTTTCTCCTGTCTCCATGTCTATTGATGCTGACCCGTCCACAAAATACACCTCACCCTCGGTCAGGGCATTTTCAAAAATCACTTGATCCTTACTTTCGTCACCTGTGTACGTGGCGCAGTTGTGGTTTTGCATGTCCTCTATGGTGCATGCCTCTGTGATGAATGTGGCTGGGTTCACTGTTTTACATCTTACTATATGGATGTTAGCGCTGGACAGTATTATCTCATATGCTGTGGCGCGTTGTGTTGTCAATGTGCTCTTTGTTCGCTCTAATATTGCAAAAAGTGAGTGTTCCACGAACAGTGTCACCGGGCAGCCCATTACTATCGTGGCACTTTTTTCAATTGCGAACGCGGCTGCAGCTAGGGATTGCTCGCACGCGAAATGACCTTTCATTACTGCGTCTAGGGTGCCGCTGTAGTAAGCTAGTGGTTTGTGCCCTAAGGATGTTTTCTGTGTCAGTACTGCTGTCATCAATGTTCCTTTGCAGTGTGAAAATAAGAAGAACTCGCGCCCATAATCTGGGTTTGCTAGTACTGGAGCGCTTGATATCAGCTCTTTTAGTGAGTTAAATGCTGTGTTCGTCACCTCTGTCCATTCTATGTGTTTGTGTTCTTGTTGTGCTTCTTTCAGTGCCTGTAGCAGGGGCCTTGTGTACGCCGCATAGTCCAATATCCATGCTCGGCAATAGTTACACATACCCAGAAATTTCTGCATCTCTTTTACTGTTTTGGGCTCCCCAATTGTTCTAATCGCCTGTGCCCTGTCTGGTATAATTCGCTTGCCATCCTTTGATATCAACTGACCCAAGTATAGGACCTCCGTCAGACAGTATTGTAACTTCCCCTTGTCCACCTTGTACCCCTTATTTGCCAATAATGTCAAGAGTGTTATCGAGTCCTGTCTGCATTCTTCCTCAGCCTGTGCACAAACCAATAAATCATCAACGTACTGAATCACTGTGCTTTCTACAGACAAATTCCCCAGATCTTCATGTAGTACCCTGTTAAATATGCTTGGGCTCTCGCAATATCCTTGTGGTAGTCTGCAGTGTTCGAACCTCCTTCCTCCCAATGTAAATGCTGTCAAGTACCTGCTCTCTTCTGCCAAGGGAATCGAAAAGAATGCATTTTTTAAGTCAATTACTGTGAAGTGTGATGCTATTTTTGGAATGTTGCACAGTATTGTCGCCGGGTTCGGGACTAAAGGGAACTCCTTCATTACCACATCGTTCAATGGGCGTAAATCTTGTATCATCCTCCATGAACCCCCCTTCGTTTTTTTGATTGGGTAAATGCATGTGTTGCATGGGGAGTTTGAGGGCACTATTATACCCTGTGCTAGCAGTGCTTCTATTGTCTCTCTGATCCCTTCTTCTGCTTCTCGCGACAGTGGATATTGTTTCACCCGGGGTAGTATTGCTCCTTGTTTTACTTTTATCACCACAGGCTGAACTTCATGTAGCAACCCTACATCGTGGGGGCCATTAGTCCATAAGTTAGCGGGTACTGAACTCATGTCTTCATCAAAAAATGTATGCGGTGCTCCTACTACCGCCATTAGTTCAACTTTAGTTTGTCTGGCTGTAACTACGATGTCGCAGGGCATTGCCAGTTCCATCACTACTTCACCATCTCCCTCAGTGTCAGAAAATAGCTCCTCGTCCGAGAGCTCTCTCAGGGGGATATTTGCATTTGTACACAATACTGTCCGCCACTCACACCCTTCCATGTCAATACCAATCACGCATATTCTGTTTGCTGATACATGTATTGCATGCAAATCCAATGATAGTACTTCCCCAAGAGCAGTGTCAGGGCTTGCTATGGGACGAAAAAGGAATTCTGCTGGTATTCTCCACTCCACCCTTTTTAGTTCTGGTACTATGAGAGCCAATGTTCTCATGCCTTCAACAAACATCTCCTCATTTCTTGGTACCCCTCTGATCTCTTTTATTGTTGTGTGGCCGTGTATTACTGCTAATATACGGAGGGGGCATATGCCTGGCGTTGAACATACGATGCCGCTCCCTGTGAATGATATGGTCATGTTTAGTTTGCTCAAGAGATCTCTCCCCAGTAAGTTGATGGGAGAGTTTTCATAGTACAGCAAGGGTGCTTTCACTGTTTTACCCCCCACTGTCACATCCAATACCTCTGTGTAAGGAACTTCAATTACAGCCCCAGAGAACCCCTGCGTCTCTAACGTTCTATTGCATGATTTCTCCGCTCCCGAATCCACCATGAATATGAATTGCTTGTCTCCTATCTGCGCTCCTATCAATGGTTCCTCTGATGCATTGTGGGTCGTAGACAGTACTGGACACGCAAGTGCTCTCTGTGGGCTGTCCTATGCGTGGTGTCTCATTGCCCCCCCTTGATCGAAAATATTCCCCGAAACTACTGACACTCCACTGTAAGGTGCGGGGGCTGGTGCCCCATTAGCTCCTGTGGCGAAAGTATTACCAGGCGTGTAGTGCACATTGTCATTATTCTGTGGGCTGGTTTGTGTTCGGTATTGATGTCCGTGTAGTTGTGCGTTACTCCTTTGTACTACATTGTCTGGTTGCTGGTATTGTCCCATGGGGAGGCCGTAGGGGCTTCCTGGATGGGGGTGTCCGTACTGTTCTATCTCTTGGAAACCGTTGTTTTGTCTGCTCCTACATTCCCTTGAGTAATGCCCCCATCTCCCACAATTCCAACAGCTCCCCTGTGGACCTCTGGGACCCTGCCACCCATTTCCTCCCATTCCTCCATACCCTTGTCCTCCTCTTCGCCCCCTGTACCCACCTCTTCCTCCTCTTGGGGCCCACTCTTGCCACGTTGGACCTCCGTTCTGCTCCTGCTCTGTCCACTGTCGTTGCCCTTGTCCTGCCCAATTCGCTGCTATTCTTCCTTGTATTGCTATTTGCCCCTCCTCTCCTTCCTCTCCCTCCCGTATGAGTGGGAGTCCCGCTACCGCTGCTGCGACCTTCACCAATTTTGATTGCACCAACTTCGCCTCGTCCGCCAACCTTTTCTGTGCTACTTCCCTCTCTCTTTCTTTGATCCTTTTACAATGGTGTACTATTATGCTTTGGATCTCCGGCCAGCCTTTTGCCTCAACACCTGCTATTTTATCTAGTGCCTTTTGCACTTCCTTTGGGAGCCCTCTTTTAATGATGAAGTAAAATAGAGACGTGGATTGGTGCCAGGGCGTACCCGTTTCCGCTCTCCACATCTCCTGCACCCGGAGAATGTAATCCATAGCGTCCTCCCCATCATTCATGGTACATTGCATTACTGACTGCAGATCAGGGGTATCTGGGAAAGTTTCCCGCAGTGCGTCCCACACCCTTGCTCGCACGGTGTTAAAAGAAGCCCCATCATGGCGATCACACTCCAAAGTTACAGCTGGAAAACCCGCTTTAGCCCACACTCTGTCTGCCTGATCCCCTACTGAGGACACTAGTAGGCTTTTCACATCGCCTACTGCCAGCGGTATACCCGCGGTATGTTTTTCAAATGCATATATCCACTTGCTTGCCCCTCCTGACAGCTGTGGTAGTAATTTCATTAAGTTAGCCTTGTCCATCTGAGCCCACGGTATATAGTTCGGCCTCCCACCTCCCCTGTGGAGTAATGGTAGTTGTAATTTCCCTTTTGCCGTTGCAGCTTCCTTTTCCTTAGTCACTGCTGACTCTAATGACGCCATCTTCCCCACCCTATTTCTTAGTCGTCCTATCCATTCATCCTCTATAGTCCCCAGTGAACATGCCCCATCTAGCTCCTCGCCTTCTCCTCCTACTGCCATGCTCAATCTATCACTCTCATCCCCCCCTCCTCTGACATCACATAACAAATCCTCTCTGATCCCTCTCTCTCTCGAGACATCACCAATGCTTCCTTCTGCTGTCCCTACTTCTATTATCCTGGTCGGTTCTTCCTCAATTCTGAACAGTATTTCCCCCTTTTTCCATCCTTCCTCAATTTGTCTACTTTCGCTCGACGCTCTAGACGTGCGTCCAGATTGTGTGGGGGCGCACGCTGTGCGTTCACATATGTCTTTTATTCTTGAGAGCTCATCTCGTGCCACTGTAAGCCTCGACTCTAAGTCACTCGTTAACTTCTCTATGTCCACTCTCTGTGTGCCTCCCTGGGTGTGCTCTCTAGTGTTTTCGTATGGTGGGGGTGCAGTTGGTCTTTGTGGCGTGCTGGTTGAAGGGGGAGGCACATAAATCGGGTCGCTATATCCTGTTGCAGGGGCTGGTTTAGGTAATATTGGGTACAACATAACCACTTCCGCAGGCTGTTCTGTACTTAACTGTTCCTTTTCCTCTCGCGGGATCATTAGTGGATTGTCTGTGGTGGAGGGTAAATCAATATTTGGAGCTGGAGCTTTGGGTGGGGGTACTTCCTCAAACAATCTCCAAAGATCTAATATCTCCTTCCTGTTCTGCCATTTTTTTCCCTTATACTTAAGGCGAATACATGTACATACCATATCAAGAACGCTTTTGTCAAAAGACCCTCCTTCTGGCCAAATCTGGGGCAACCCCTCCCCTTTCAATTCTGTTAACCATTGATCATGATATTTATTTATGCGTTCAGCATATCCCGGCAAGCTCTTGCAAATGTGTGACAAGGGAGTTTCAGCCCCCATCCTTTAAATCGCTAGCGCTACCTTGTTCGCTTTCGTTACCTTTTATTAGCTGTAAATATGCGTATGTATTCCTTTATGGCACAGACAAGAGCGGACCTCTTAAAATTATCACCCACCGTTATTCACTGCACAAATCTCTTCTCACTCACCATATCTCATCTCCTTCCCATTCCCAGGCACTCTTATGTGATCTCACTTGTAATTGATCAAGTACTGGTTATGGCCACACTCTCTGACACCACCTCGCGGCCACCCGTTCGTCTCTCACACTCGTACGGTGCGCGCACCCTTCACAATGCTTTCCACTCACACTCTTTGTCTTTCTCCTCCCTTTCCTCCCTAACCAGCTGTCCCTGTTTTCCTGCTAAGGTTACTGTGTTCACGTCTGTACGTGCCACTACTGAGTCCCCGCTTTTTAAGATGTTCTAACTTCTTTATACCCTTCTCATTTTCGCCCCCTACCCCGTGGAAATGGAAAAACAAGAAATAGAGAGAGAGAGCACAATCACTAAAAAATATTCCCGGTGTCTCCTTTTGCTAGACACCAATAACTTATTTCTCACTTCTTCATATATTCCCAGTACTAGTCTAGATAGCACTATGCGGCGCCGCCTTCCACCCCCTCTCGGAGCTAGGTTTCCGTCACTTCTACCACGTCACTTATTTCTTACTCCTAATGGCCATATGCAAAAGAAAGAATAAAGAAAATTTCAAGACCCGTCTGTAGTAGACCCCCGATATTCTTCTCCTCTACCTGTCCCCGTTCTGTTATTCCCAATTCCCTTTCTTTTCCCCTTGACGATCACTCGCACTCGGTACTCACGTGCCCGTCTTGAACCGATACTCTCCGAAACTGGGTCCGTCCAGGCGGCGTCACCGGTAACTCAACGGTCAGCCCCTGGCTCCGGCGAGCGGCACTCAAAGGGGATTTTTTTCCAATCGGGATCCCGTACCCTTTCTCATTGAGTGCGCACTTCTTATTGTGCCGGTCGCCGTTGGCGGGCGGCCTCCCGGAGACGGCTCACCGTGCGTATCCCTTCTCGACCGGAGATTCTCGTGCCACAAGGGGGTCGTTTAAGAAGGAGTTAGGAAAAATAGTTTGGAGATATCACGTCGGGGTCACCACTGAAAGGAAGCGCCCCCAATTCAGCACGATCCTCCCCGCAATGAGAGACAATAAGGGACTCTCCCGTAGTGGGAATAAGACCAAGACAGAGTGCGGGTGAGCGTAAGTGGGAGTTTATCCAAGGATAAGGCATGCAAAGAACTCTGCAACCTACGAGAGCGCTCTGCCTGACAATAGCAAAGACAGGCGTATTTCTAATACAAAAAACGTCATCAACACCTAAACACTATAGGGGGCACAAGTCAATTGGGATTGGGTGGTGTCGACTAACTATAAGTGTTGCTGGCGCGGGGTTGGTCTTGGCGGGACGACGTCACTGGTCAGCCTCGTGGGTTGGGTTGGGCCTGGCAGGCCGGCTTGAGGTCATCCATGCGGTGTTGATGTGCTGGGGCAGCCTGTGACAATAACGAATACCTTTCCTGTCTCATTTGCCCTAGGCCATGCACACTACAGTTATTCAGAAAATGACATTTACGTTCATTAATAAATCGCTTCACTAGCTTATCTTATAAAATAAACACAACACATGAGGAATGCACCTCGTGAGAGGTCTGGTGGTTGTTGGTTGGGGTGAGATTTACCTGAGTCTTATTGACCGGTATTTTAGGTCACGGGACGGGGCTCTGGGACCTGGGCCGAGTGATACATGTCTGTCTGCTGCGTTAGAAGTTATTATATAGATGGGTCTCTGTGTCTTGTCCCAATGATGGGGGTCGTCCTTACACGGGGTCAGGATTCTTGGGGGGGTTCGTGGGGATTTATGAGAGGGTGCTGGTAGATCAGTGGGTTCATCCGTGGGTTTATTACCGTGCTGTAAATAACACAGGTGGCGGGCTGTGGCCTTGGTTGCGGCGCCGGGGCCTCTGACTCTCTGAAGTAACGCCAGCTTGGTTGGGGGAGGTGAGAGAGCGCAGCACAAGTCTTAGCTTTTTTATCTGGCAGGCTTGGTGGGGTGGGAGAGGGAATGACCTTGCATATACTCACAAAGGTATTTTCCTCGTGCGTTGCTGATCAGTGAATGCAGAAGTTTTATACTGTTCTGCCTCATTTTAACGTTATTCAGACACACATATATATATATATATATTTCATTTTCGTTACACATTTCTTTAATACAGTCGGTTCCAGTACCTTTTCATTACCTAACATTATGTTCACTACATTGTGTGCGTATTGTATGTACATTAGACGTTATACGAGGGATATCTAGGTTATGGCCTACAGAGATTGATGCTCGCCGCTTTGGGTGATTCAAAACATATATGAGTTCAAGTTTCTACATACTATTGAAAAACACTTTTACAAATAGAGGTTACACGTTTGGTCAACATCTTTCTCCGTGGTTATAGCAGCATTAGTCCAGACCTGGAGGGATATCATATAACGTTACATTTTTATGGTTCGTTCACATTTTAAACAGAGGTAGTTCATTAACACCAATACTTGAACTATTTTCTACCTTCTTCAGATAGTGATGCTTCAGCTTTTTTCCCCGTTGCCCCGGCCTTGCGGTCTGGGTCATACGGGGTGCAATATCACATTGTTACTAATATAATGTTGCCGTGTTGGCATCTCGGGTTTAGCTCATCTCCGACTTTCTCATGGGAACGCGCTCGCAGCGGACCTGCCAGGGCTGCTGAGGCGGCAGAGATGCATGAAAGGCCCTCCAAAGGTGGGGGCCTCGTTACAGTGTGCTGAACTCACACCATGTTTGCTGTGCACGATGGCGTCTAGGCCTAACTTAAGTTTCGGTAAATGCAAAGACAGGGTGCGTGTGGGCAATGTCGTCGGCGGGTGAACCCCCCTCCACCTGGGCCCGGGTGGCATGAGGGTGCTCCCACCGAGCCATGGTCCTCACCTGGGGAGGGAGCTGTAGGTGAGGAGGGCCTCGTGGCCATTCCTCCCCTACAACTGCTGGGGGGTGGGGGGGTGGGAGACATGAGTTGGACATGGGTGGGGGCCTGCTGGCAGGTGCCCCACAGTGCTGGGGGGTGGGGTGGTGGGGAACATGAGTTGGACATGGGTGGGGGCCTGCTGGCAGGTGCCCCACAGTGCTGGGGGGTGGGGGTGGTGGGAGACATGAGTTGGACATGGGTGGGGGCCTGCTGGCAGGTGCCCCACAGTACTGGGGGATGGGGTTGGTGGGGAACATGATTTGCACATGGGTGGGGGCCTGCTGGCAGGTGCCCCACAGTGCTGGAGGGTGGGGGTGGTGGGAGACATGAGTTGGACATGGGTGGGGGCCTGCTGGCAGGTGCCCCACAGTGCTGGGGGGTGGGGGGGTGGGAGACATGAGTTGGACATGGGTGGGGGCCTGCTGGCAGGTGCCCCACAGTGCTGGGGGGTGGGGGTGGTGGGGAACATGATTTGCACATGGGTGGGGGCCTGCTGGCAGGTGCCCCACAGTGCTGGGGGTGGGGGTGGTGGGACACATGAGTTGGACATGGGTGGGGGCCTGCTGGCAGGTGCCCCACAGTGCTGGGGGGTGAGGGTGGTGGGGAACATGAGTTGGGCATGGGTGGGGGCCTGCTGGCAGGTGCCCCACAGTGCTGGGGGGTGAGGGTGGTGGGGAACATGAGTTGGACATGGGTGGGGTCCTGCTGGCAGGTGCCCCACAGTGCTGGGGGGTGGGGGTGGTGGGAGACATGAGTTGGACATGGGTCGGGGCCTGCTGGCAGGTGCCCCACAGTGCTGGGGGGTGAGGGGGGTGGGAGACATGGGTGGGGGCCTGGTGGAGGGTGACCCGCACTGCTGGAGGGGTGGGGGTGGTGGGGAACATGAGTTGGACATGGGTGGGGGCCTGCTGGCAGGTGCCCCACAGTGCTGGGGGGTGGGGGGGTGGGAGACATGAGTGGGGGCCTGGTGGAGGGTGCCCCTGCACTGCTGGGGGGTGGGGGTGGTGGGAGACAGGAGTTGGACATGGGTGGGGGCCTGCTGGCAGGTGCCCCTCAGTGCTGGGGGGTGGGGGTGCTGGGAGACATGGGTGGGGGCCTGGTGGAGGGTGCCCCTGCACTGCTGGGGGGTGGGGGTGGTGGGAGACATGGGTGGGGTCCTGGTGGAGGGTGCCCCTGCACTGCTGGGGGGTGGGGGTGGTGGGAGACATGGGTGGGGTCCTGGTGGAGGCTGCCCCTCGTGGCTGGGTGGTGGGGGTGATGGGAGACATGAGTTGGACATGGGTGGGGGCCTGCTGGCAGGTGCCCCACAGTGCTGGGGGGTGGGGGTGGTGGGGAACATGAGTTGCACATGGGTGGGGGCCTGCTGGCAGGTGCCCCACAGTGCTGGGGGGTGGGGGTGGTGGGAGACATGGGTGGGGGCCTGGTGGAGGCTGCCCCTGGTGGCTAGGGGGTGGGGGTGGTGGGAGACATGGGTGGGGGCCTGGTGGAGGGTGCCCCTGCACTGCTGGGGGGTGGTGGGAGACATGGGTGGGGGCCTGGTGGAGGGTGCCCCTGCACTGCTGGGGGGTGGTGGGAGACATGGGTGGGGGCCTGGTGGAGGGTGCCTCTGGTGGCTGGGGGTGCAGGGGGACATGCGTTGGTGGGCAGTAGTGCAAGTTGACATGTGGGTTGGCTGGGGGCATGGCCATGGTGGATGGGGTGCCTGCAGGACATGTGCAGGGTAGGCCCCTGTGGTGTGAGCCACCTGCAGGGGCCGTGGAGGGTGTAGAGGGAACACCTGGGAGGACCCCCATGTGCAATTCACGTGTGGTGCTCCCCGCGCACCCCTGGTATACACGTACCCTGCTGATGTCGCGTGAAAAACTTCCCCCGCACCACGAAATACACATACCCTGATGAAATCGCGTGTGGAACTTCCCGCGCACCCCTGAAATACTCGTGCCCTGCTGATGTCGCGTGTCAAACTTCCCCCGCACCCTGAAATACACGTACCATGATGAAATCGCGTGTGGAAATTCCCGCGCACCCCTGAAATACACGTACCCTGCTGCAATCGCGTGTGGCACTTCCCGCGCACCCCTGAGATACGCGTACCGTGCTCGCACGGGCCCAATCGTGTGTGGAATTTCCCTCGCACCCCTGAAATACACGTACCCTGCTGAAATCGCGTGTGGGACTTCCCGCGCACCCCTGAGATACGCATACCCTGCTCGCACGGGCCCAATCGCGTGTGGAAATTCCCGCGCACCCCTGAAATACACGTACCCTGCTGAAATCATGTGTAAAACTTGCCCCGCGCCCCGAAATACACGTACCCTGCTGAAATTGCGTGTGGCACTTCCCGCGCACCCCTGAGATACGCGTACCCTGCTCGCACGGGCCCAATCGCGTGTGGAAATTCCCGCGCACCCCTGAAATGCACGTACCATGCTGAAATCGCGTGTGGAACTTCCCCCGCACCCTGAAATACACGTACCCTGCTGAAATCGCGTGTGGAACTTCCCGCGCACCCCTGAAATACACGTACCCTGGGGAAATCGCATGTGGAACTTCCCACGCACCCCTGAAATACGCGTACCCTGCTCGCACGGGGCCAATCGTGTGAGGTACTTCCCGCGCACCCCAGTGATACACGTAGCCCGCTTGCCGTGCTGGTACAGGGTTAGCGCAGCCCTTTGCGCTGGATTGGGTATATTGATGGCTTTTCCCTGCGCGAGAGGCGTTCTTGGGGGCGTGACTGGCGCTGCTGCAGGGTCGCTGCGCCACTGTGCGCCACGGCTGGTTTTGATGGCTGGAATCCATGAATACGCTGTGCACGGAAATGGATTTTAGCGCACGCGGCTGGCGCAGGGATTCGCACGCGCACACTGTGCGCCAGCCGCGTGCACCACTTGTGCGCTGAATTTTATGAATTACCCCCTTAAGGTTTACAGTTGCATTTGCCCATACAATTTGCATATTAGATCTTGTTAAATTGCAGTTGGCATCAGTTCCATGTTAATCACACTCAGAAAGCGAGTGAGAGCAGTAGCTATGAAATTGATTTCTCCCCACATACATTTCATCCAAAGAACATTTCTTGAGTGCTCGGTGTTGCCAGCATTCTCTGTGCCAAACATTTTTATCCTATCAAATTCAAAGTAGGGACAAGCGATGATGAGATGTTTGAGAGTTTCAATTTGGTTTTCGTTGGAGCAGAAACAGCACCTAATGTAATCACTCCCTGTCACCAGGGGATTCCAATATTTCATCCGCTCTCTGGTTCGAAAGTGATTGAATTCATCCCGCATGTATAGGTCTCGTGCTTTGTTGCATGGAAATCATTGCATATATACGCAACGTTCTGTTATTTCCTGTGCAAAGCAAGCATTTCCTGATGTAAACTGTAATTGCCTAGTGCATCGATTGTGCAAGACCAGTCTTAAGTGGAAAGTTTTTTTGTGTGCACACTCCGGACGTGTAATTAATTCATGTTTTTCTGCACCAATATTAGCTAATAGTTTTTGCATTCTTTCACAAAATGTATTTACAGATGAAGGAGGAGAATCCTGTAACATTCCGCTCAGGTCTTCATATAAGGAATTTCTGGGGGGATTCATGGATTTAGCATGATTCGTCTAGTAATCGTCTCCATAGGAAGTTAGATGATAATGAGCAGATACCCAGTTCGTGCCTAAGGATTACATCAGGCAATGATTTTGCAAGACCTAAAGTCTCTTTACAATGTGTCCCTGAATGGCGTTTAGATATTCGCTCATGTCTAAGAGACACATATCCAGGACATACAATAAAGTGGTTTCAACTTTTAAGGTGTAAAATTCAATGAAAGGTAATAGAGAAAATGTGCAGTTTTTTGTACAGAATTTTCACCTGAGAAGTGAGCGGCATGTGAGCGGCATGAGTTTGCATTTTAATGAATTAATGAATTTTATTGGCATTTTAACAAAACATAACTTCGCCCAACCCCCTCTTCCTACCTGAACCCACCATGATCCAATGATTCGCCAACCACTTTGAATTGTCAACCCCGAAATTGTGCAGCGTCCCTTTCTTCCTCTGAATGTCCCTCCAACTTGTCATAGAGCTCTATAGTCCCTCTGCTAATATGCGTAACTTTACACCAGTCCCAAGAGTCTCATCTTCCTCGGGCACCAGGATACTCTTGTTTCCTTCTGTAAGAACTTCAATACAGTGGGCCTAATTATAAGTTTGCCGGTCCGGTAAGTACGGTACCGGTAAGCTTGGTGGTATCGTAGTTCCCGGACCGGCTAAATACGAGGTCTGCCCGTGGGTGCCTGTCAGCCCGGCAGGTCCGACCTGGCGTGCGGAACGGCACCGTGAGCAAACCTACCCGGTTACATTATTAATGGTGCCGGCGCTACCGGTCTCCCCATTGCCATTTAGCCCTGTGGGGCTCAAATGGGAATGGGGAGTGATTAATACTGGCACCCGGCAATGGGCAATTACTGGGTCTGGTGAGCCGGAATGCCTCAGTAATTGCCCATTGCCAGGTGCTGAAAAAATGAAAAAAAATTAATTACGGGCACGGCTACCGCCATAGTCGTAATGAGGCCCAATGTCCCAGTCCACAATACATCCCCAACGATCCCCTTGTATGGAGTAAGAATCCCACTCCAATGCTGGAAAATGCTGCACCTTCCCAACCCTTTCATGTTCTGTAGGTGGCTCTCTTGACTTCCACTTCTGAGCAATTACTAGTGCTCCTGCCATCATTAGAATCACATAGACCTTTCATTGAGCTTTCAAGGATATTTCTTTCAATATCCCCCCTATACCCAAGATTGCGATGTCTTTGTTTCCCCTTAACTTGATACCCATTATCTCCTCAAATGTGCCCAATATAAAATTCCCAAACTGTTGGATATGCGGACATTCCCACCAAATGTGACTCCATGAACCATCTGCCCCGCATCTCCCATACTTGGGAACCATCTGGGAAAAACTATAGAACTTCACCGGGGTTAAATTCCATTGACACATCAATTTTACCTATAGCTCCTGTAGTTAAATTGACCTAGTTAGTTTTGGAATATTCACCCAGAATTGTTTCTACCCCTCTTCCTCAATCAGCTGACCAACTGATTTTTCCCATTTCCCATATAGCCCCTAAGGCCTGGTTCCTCATTTTGCATAATAAACCCATATAATGTCCCCTCCATATGTTTATCTCCTAAATCAGTCCATAGGATTTTTAAAAAAGATGTTAACACTCTAGTCGCACCCTCCTTTATTGCCAGACTCACCAACTAGTGGCTTAATTGAATGAAGCAAAACCTTTCCCCTTCATCCAATTCAAAATTCACTTTGCATTGTTGGAAGGATTTAATCTCTCCTCCTATAAACATGTCTGGTATCTTAAAACAACCACCCTTTTCCCATTTAGCAAACCCTTTCACCCTCACCCCCGGGGAAAATAATGGATTACAAAATATAGGAGTAAAGGGTGATGGATATGTGTTGAAGTTGCTCTGGTTACCATTTCGTCCCACGTGTCCCCCACCAAAGATCCTAATATGCTACAATACATATTGTGTGGCCTATCCCCCTTTGGCTTCCAAAGCTCCCACTCTAAATGACCTCCCACCACCGCTTTGTCTATTTCACTCCATATCTTCTGTCTATCATCTTTTAGCCAGTCCCTGACCACGCCAGTCTGTGCTGCCAGATAATACGCCTTAAAGTCTGGATCCCTCATCCCCTCCTATTTCTTGACATGGTCATAACCCGTCTCGCCACTTTGTGCTTTTTGTTGTTCCATATGAACCTCCTTGTGTATCTTTGGATTGATATGAAGAAGGATTTAGGTACCTTTATAGGGAGCGTCGTGAAATAATACAAGAGCTTCAAGAGAATCACCATCTTGAGGACATATTTCTCCCCAACCATGAAATCATAAGCGGACCTCAACCGAGCAACACATTCTTGATGGACTCTATTAAAGGGGGATAATTAACCCAATACAATTCTTCCATAGTTTTAGCTATATTCACCCCTAAATATTTTATGGACTTGTCCGCCCAACTAGATGCAAAGGTTTCCTTAAGTTTCTGCTCCTCATCAACCGGAAGCACCGGATTCAAGACCTCTGACTTATGTATGTTGATTTTCAACCCTGTGACTGCCCCAAAAAGACTCAGTTACTTATTCATTACTCTAAGGGTGTGGAATGGATCCGACATTGTTAATAGCATATCATTCGCAAAACGGCAACTCTATGTTCCCTTACTCCAAAAGGAATTCCTTTCATATCTGAGGATTCCCTTATTGCTGTCAAAAGCAGTTCCAAATGGATCGCATACAACAAAGGGGATAAAAGTTACCCTGGTTTCATCCCTCTAGATAAACAAATCACTCCTGACAAGTATCCATGAATCAACAAAGGAAGAGTTGGGTTTTGATGGTTAGCTTTTATCATAGCCATAAAGTTGGCCCCAAGGCCCATTTTCTCCATAGTGTGAAACAGGATCTGCCACTCAACCCTGTCAAACGCTTTCTTGCATGTAAAGCTACCACGAGGGCCGTAACATTCTATTTGTTTACTTTTACTATCAGGTGTCCTATCCTTCTGATATTATCTCCAGTTTGCCTTCCTCTGAAACAGCCTGATTGACCGTTACCTATACGTTTCTGAAGAAGCTTGTCGAGGGAACAGTCAGTATTTTTGTATACATTTTTGCATCTGTGTTTATCAATGCTATTGGCCTAATTGAGCCACACATTAAAAGGTCTTTTCCCGGTTTCGGAAGGAGCACCAACTTTGGTTCTTCCATTGTGGGAGTTATTGTCCCCAATGGTCCAAAATAGTTAAAAAGCTGTACCAAATGGGGAATCAGTTGTTCCCTAAAGTTTCTATAAAAGTCTGCCGTGAAGCCATCTGGACCACGTGCTTTATTGGGTGGTAATGCCGCTTTAGCTCTACGAACCTCCTCCTACTCTGTAATATCGTGCTCTAGCTCTTCTTACTCCTGCCCCGTTATTGTAGGTAGGTCACATTTATTCAGATATTGTAATTGGGACTGCTCACTAGTTTTATCAGATTTGTATAAACCTGTAAAAAAGGCAGAAAATTATCTGGTTATATCCCGTAGTTCCGAACACTCCCCTCCCTTTTCCATTTTGATTTTTAAAATCGTTCTGGCATTCTCTTCTTTTCTTATTAATCTAGCCACTAAAAGGTCTGACTTATTAGCCTTTACATAATATTTCTGTTTCAGATGCAAGAGTGATCTTTTTGCCTCCCTTGTTTGTAAAATGTCCATCTGTCCCCTTATGTTCCTACATTCCCTCCGCACTTCACCACTATCTCCTATGCCCATTCTGGCCATCACTTGTTTCAATTTCTCCTTTAGCTCTTTTTCTAGGAGTTTCCACTCTCTATCCTTCGGGACTTTCTTGCAATCATTTTCCCCCAATTGTTGCTTTAAATGCTTCTCACCTAGCATGCTGCCCCGTGTCCCCCTCTTTATTATCACGGAAAAAAGTCCTCTATGCCCAATTTTATTTCCTCCCTAAGTACAGCATCTAAGAAAATTAAAGAAGGATACCGCCAATTCCAAAGCTCCGGGGATAGGTTCTGCCTTATCACCTTAAGAGTTATGGGAGCGTGGTCAGCTAATGCTATTGCCCCAACCTCTATCTCGGCCACCCAGCCCAGCAAGGATCTCGATAATCATACATAATCAATCCTGGAGGAGGTCCTATGGATGTGCAAAAAAAGGTATATCCCTTGGAGGCTCCCCTCTTTTCTTTCCAGACATCTATCAATGAGAGCCTATACATTTTCTCCTTTAATTCATTTGTGGGCTTAATCTTATTTTGGGATCTGCCCATGCTCCAGTCCGTGTTTGGGTCCCATGCCATATTAAAATCCCCTGATAACATAATTTGCCCCTTAGCAAACCTTTCCACCTTATTCATCATCTTCTGTAGGATCCCATTTTGACCAGTGTTAGGGGCATATTTAGTTGCTAACATATACATTTCCCTCCCCCTTGCAGTGTCATTGCTAAGCATCTCCCTTCTGTATCCTTCACCCAGTTTACTACTTTGGGATCTAGATTGTTTCGCATTGCTATAAAAAAAACCTTTCTTACACCAGTGATTCGATTGGAATAATTGTTTATATCGCTGTATTCTAATTTTACCTTTATCCCTTACTTGCACTTTTGTTTCCTGGAGAGTAAGAATATCTGTCTTTTCTCTATGTGGGAATTTTTCCACTTTCTTTCTTTTACTTGGGGAGATTAGACCATTAACATTCAGTGAAATTATGCATAACAATTTGGCCTCAGCCATACTCCTGACAATTCAGACCTATCCCATTAACCTTATTACCCCCATTCCCCCTTCCCAACCACTTGCCCCGACTCTCACGAACACTGGGCCCTGACTTCTCTTCTTCTAGCCTGAGTATACGCAATCCTTCATCACAGGATACGATTCAACGCTGCTGGTCCTCCCCCTCAAATACTAGCCCAAAAGTGAATGTCCAACGGTATGTAATTTTCTTTTCTTGAAGAAAGGTCAACCCTGGGCTCATTTATTTTCCTTTTAATCAAAGTTATTTGGGACAAGTCTTAGAAAAGTTGTATCTCCATCCCAGTATATGTTAGATGTTTCGGTTTCCTTGCTGCCAACAAGATCACTTCCTTTTGGCTATAGTCAAGCAGAGCCGCCAATATGTCTCTCGGTTTTGACCCTGGTTCTCTCCTCAGCAGCCCAACTCTATGCACTCTGTCCAATTTCAATTCCGTCACTCATTCCAGATCTACCAAGGCTATGAATATTTGCTGAATCACTGCCTTAAGGTCCTTATCCTGCACTTCTTCAGACAGGCCCTTAACCCTGACATTAGATCTCCTGGATCTATTTTCCAGGTCCTCTGTTTGTATCTCAAGGTTGTGTGTCCCTCGTGCTAGCTGTTCCACCAATTCTTCCATCTTCCTTGAGCTGTCCACTCTTTCTTCTTATTTGTTCACATCTCCCTTTATTTCGTACATTGTGGACGCCATATCTTCTCAGATCTAACTGCACTTGAACAGTTTCTGCAATTAACCCCAAAGTCCTGGAAATTCTGTCTAAGGATTTCCTTTGTAACAACCTGATCAAGTCCCGATTCTCCCTGGGGACCCCTGTGCTCTTGCTTTTTCGGATTACTTTGACCCTCCAGAGGGGTACCCTTGTCCCTTCCCCACATCTTTTGAATAACACCCTTCTGGGTTTTCTTCACACCTTTTGTTGAGTTTTGCGCCTCCCTCCCTCAAATTTTTGTCATTGTAGTATTCTATCTCCTTGGTTTGCAGCTTGTTCCCAAACATTCAAAAGTCTCACCCCCTAGATCACTATGCTTTACAAGGGATTTTGAAAGTGTCAACCAATGTTCAGGGTCACAGCTGGTCACTATGATGTTTAACCCTTTTTTTACTAGGAGTCGTGTAAGTAACCTTTTTTAAATTCTTGTAGGCCTCGCCCCGTGGTCTCCCCGCTTTGTTTTATACTGCCAATAGAATTTGGATGCCTGGGAGTCACAATGCTTAATTAGCCTGTGGTTTTATTGCTGCTGTCCTTACCACTGCACGTTTTCTGGGGCTGTATTATGCAGTTATACTCTTTGTATCCCCCACTCCAACTCCCCAGCCTCTTTACTCACTCAGCGTGGATGGTATCCTGATGGTCCCCTCTCTGTTCCTGTTTTTATAATGTGTTCCTCCTGTGGGTGGGTGGGGGAGGGACATACACCACTCTTAGTCACCTGATCCTTACTGGTAGCCCTCGGAGTAGCTTTCCATTGCACTCCCACGTCTCTGCTCCTGGAATACACGCTATCCCTGTTATGTCATCATGAAGGATGCCTTCTTCCTTTGTCCCGCTGCTACAGCTGCATTCTCAAGCTGGCCCGTGGCGTGTCCTCCGGCACCCAGCTACTCCCCTACTGGGCTGTTTCTTTTGGTTTGGGGTAACAGGTCCTCCCCGCTACCCGAACTCCACTATAAGCTGAGCTCTCCATTCGGGGGGGGCCTGCCCATCTTTCACTTTTAGTACTCTCCTGCAGGGCTCCTTAATCAGGACCGATGTATCCCGCACACTGTGCTCCCCCTTGTTCCACAGGGCGGGGTCATCAGCTAAATCATATCACCACTGGTGACCAAACACTGTTTGGCTGATTTCTGTCCCACTTTTCCAGCCTGTGCTTCCACCGTCACTCATTCCTTCTCTCCATCCATGTATGGCCCACAGTCCATTCTTATTCCGCACCTGGGGACTGTTTAATTCACACGAAATACACATAGATACGTGTTGAGGGGAAGGAGAACATCAATTACGTTGCTCTCCTGTCTGCGGCCATTTTGGGATCCATATTTGCCCTTCTTTGAATAAGTGTTAAGTACAGAGTGTTATTATTTAAATGTATATATATATTTCTGAATCTTATTTTATATAAAGAAGCTGTGTTATCACCCAACATAGTGTGTGGACATTCCTTTGTGGGGGCTTCGGAGATTCACTGTACTTAAGAACAGCCCGCATCAACACCTGAAAGCTTAGGGCTGGCTGCTCGTCCATACCAAATTGAGAGCCCTGACTAGGGTGTTATGTGCCTGTACCCTTCCTATAGAGGGTAGAAGTACAGATACCCCCCTCCAGTCTTTACAATTACAAAGCAGTAGCATATACTGGCTAGGGAGGATAGCTCAGGGCAACATGCTTGTTCTTGGAAGCAAGACGACACAGAGCAACACAGGTTCAATCCCCGGGTTCGTGCGTAGAAACCTCTGGGTATTAATCGCGTTATAAATAACCTATCATATCATATTATATAACCATAACGGGCAGAGGCAAGCTCCTTGTAGCAAACACTTACCAGAGGAGACACTGGACTTACTTAAAAAGGTTACGCGGAACTGCCTGGCCATCTCTGAAGTCTTCAGCAGAATCCCAGTCAACGCAGTAAAATCTTGTAAAAGTGTGTATGGATCTCCAGGTTGCTGCCCTGCAGAAGCCTAGCAGGGGAACCCCACAGAGGAAAGCCGTTGTGGCAGCCACCACTAGGTGAATGCGTCCTGGGGTCTGTCAGGGAGCGGTCTGACAGCATGCTGATGACAGAAAAAAATGCAGGATGAGATCCACCTGGTTATCGAAGACTTGGAGAGTGCCTTGCCTAAGCTGGAGGACCAAATGTAACACACAGCTGAGCGGTCATTCATAATGACTTCATGCAAGCAACTTAGTACTTTAAATCATGTACGACGTCCAAGGAAAGTAAAGAACATTCTGCAGAAGAAACAGGGAATCCAAAGAAGACTGGTAACACCAACAGTTCATTGAGGTGGAATGTTGAAGGAACCTTGGGCACAAAAGATGTGTTAGTGCATACACCAGCCTTGGACGTGTGGAAAGTCAGGTAGGGTGCCTTGCAGGAAAATGCTTGGATCTCACCCAACCTCTGTGCTGATGTGATGGCGACTAAGAAGGCAGTCTTCCAAGAGAGATATCTGATTGAAACCTTGTGCATTGGTTCAAACTGAGGTCGCATGAGTCTTGATAGGACCAAATTCAGCTCCCAAGCTACTACCAGATATCTGGTAGGCAGAAAGGAAGTACAACACAAAAAAGTTCCCTAGTTGGTGGAACTCCCTTCCTCTGCACACTATCATAGGCATAAATCCAAACTTTTCGGAGGAATAGTAGGAGATTCCTGATATTTGATCAGTAAATTCAATGATATTCAATATATTAGTCGTGGATAATTAACTGTTGCTTAACACAATGGGCCGCATTGCAAGTTTTTCTTTTGAGAATTAGATTTTATTAACATTTAGGTGATAACAATCGTAACATATCATTTAATTTCAGTTATAACACTTCCCTCCTCCTTCCCCCTCTCACCCTCTCCCCTCAGCCATGGGCCTTTAGTTTGTTATTACATCAAGAACCAGGCGCAATTTGCATCATTTCTCTTCATATTCAGAGTAGCTCTACTGTGTACGCTAGAACTTTGGGTGCACTAACTTCCACTTTTCATTGCTCATCTCAGGCAGCATATCCCACAATCCCCCCCAAACATGTACACTACCAGGTCCCCTCCTCAGGTGTTCCCCAAGCACATCAGGGAGACCGTCCATATTTTTCAAAAAAGGGAAGCCACAGTCCCTAAATGTTTGACCTGGATTCATCTAGAAGATTGGCATTCGTGGGGTTTTCCATCTCTGGACAAGGCAACACCTAGCCGCCACCAACATGACCTGAAACATATGGTTGTGTGTCTCACCGTGGTCTCCCTCCACATCAACCCCAAAAAGAAGGAGCCATGGGGATAAGGTCCTCCCTATCCCATCCATCCCCTTTATCCAGGATAGGACGTCTTCCCAGTACATCTGCACCACCAGACATTTCCACCACATGCGAACGTAGTCCCCCTTTTCAACATGACACTTCCAGCAATGCGGGTCGTATCCCTCCCTCATCTGGGCTATCCTCTGTGGGGGATAGTGGCATCTAAGCAACAGTTTCAGAGCCTGGTGGCGGTATTGGAGCAATGCAGTTCAACGGTTGGCCTGTCTATACATAATGGCCCATCTCTTATCGTCAATATCCTCGCCTAGATCTTTTCCCCATTGCACCCGAGCAGTCGGTGGATCCCTCGGGGCCTCAACGAGTATGAGTTTATAGAGTTTGGATATCACACCCTTATTTCCCTAGTATGAAATTAAGAATTTTTCAAAGTCTGTTAATTCCCTCATCAGGGTATCCCCCCATCTGGCTGCGGTGAGAGCCCCTTTAGTTGCAAATAATGAAAGGGCGAGAGGTTGTCTAGGCACAGGGCCTTCTCCAGCTTCTTTAAGGACATGAAAGTTCCTCCCACCCACAGTTGTCCAGCCCTACTGAGACCAGCCTCATACCACTGTTTGAATGCAAGTGGTTCGTCTATCCCATCCCTAAGCGGGGGAGCCCAAAGGCAGCTCATAGGTGAGGGCTATGTAGTGAGCCATCTATAGTCACCTCCCTCCTTCCATACTGACCATAAAACGCCCAAAACGGGATGTCACAAGACCCTCCCTGGGATGTGTGTTTTGGGGACCCATAACCACTCATCCAACGTGACTGGGGATAACACCTCATTATCCATTGCTACCCATTGCTTTCCCGTGCCCGGAGTAAAGTGATCAACCAAAATTCTTAACTGAGAAGCCCTATAGTATATCTCTACGTCTAGGAGTCCCACTCCCCCTTCCTCCTTATAGGAAATTCAGTGCTTTTTACCCACCCAGATGTAGTGTAGCGGGGCCCGTTCACCCTCCCCGAAACGGCTTTGGTATCTGTGTTGGGAGCATTTGAAACAAAAACAGGAATTTGGGGAGGATTACCATTTTTAATGAATTGAGATGTGCCATCCATGAGAGTTGTGACCCCGTCCACCGCTCAATATCTCACTTCACAGCCACCCATAAAGGGAGGAAGTTACCGGTGAAGAGGTCTCCAGGGTTCTGCATCACCTGAATCCCAAGATAGCAAAACCTGTCTCTCCGTATTCGAAATGGAAGCCCCCCATATATTTCCCTTAAGCCACCGAAAGGTTTCCTGCCACGGACACCACTGACTTCCCCAGATTAACCTTATAGCCCGACAAGTTTCCATACTGTTCCAAACTATGCAGCACACGTGGTACCGACTGGGATGGGTTGGTCACATATAGCAACACATCATCCGCGAACAGGCTGATCTTACAATGCATGACTCTCACCCTTACCCCACTGATCCCCCTCTCCTCCCTGATAGATACCGCCCACGGTTCCATCACCAGTGCGCCTATGAGTGGAGAGAGGAGGCATCCCTTTCTCGTGCCCCTCCCCAATGGGAACAACCATGATTCATTACCATTAACCACTACCCTTGCCAAGGGGCCGGAGTATAGGGCCGACATCCAACCTAACCATCTAGGACCCATCCCCAGAGACGCAAAAACGTCCCCCATGGAATCCCAGCTCACCTTGTCAAAGGCATTTTCGGCATTCAAGGACAGCAGAAGAGCCCCATCCTGCCTAACTGCCCTTGAGTTCAGCACATGGATGGTCTTTGACATGCTATCTGCTCCCTGTCTGTTTAACACAAATCCCGCTTTGTCCGAATGGACCGCAGAAGATATCTTTCTAGGCGCATTGCCAGGATCATGGCAAAGATCTTTGCATCCACATTTAGGAGGGAGATGGGCCTATATGATCCACATTCCTCCGGGTCCTTCCCCAGTTTGAGTATCACAGCAATCAGGGCCTGGAGGAATGTCGGTGGTATTGTATCCCACCCCCTGACCTGGTTAAACAATTTGCCCATTGGTTTCGCCAGGATAGATTGATATTGTTTAAGGAAATCGGCTGTGTAGCCACCCCTCCAAACCCACAGCCCCCCAGGACCTTTCTGTCCTCAGCCTTTTAATCGCTCCCTTCACCTCTTCTTCCGAAATCTCCCCCTCCAAGGCCTCTCAATCCGAATTTTTGAGTCTGGGAAGGGGGTCGCCCTCCAGGTAATTGTGGATATCTTCTATCGACTCACCCTCCTGTTTGGTGTACAGTTCCTTGTAGAAGTCTGCAAAGCATTCCGCTACACTCGCCCCCTCCTTACACATCCTCCCACCTTTGTCCCGGATGCCTCCCAAACTCCTTTCCATCCTACTGCCTCTGGTTGTATGTGCCAACAGGGTCCCCACCTTGTCTCCCCTTTCGTAGTACCTCTGCCGCATGTACCTCATCTTTTTAATCACCTCCCCAATAAGGACTGTATGCAGAGCCTGCCTTTTCTCCTGCATTTCTCCCCCAAGAGAATCTCTCGATTCTGATCCTTGCAGGGGAGCCGTACCCTCATAGCCCTCAATTCCTCACAAATTCAGCTCTCAATTAGTGCCCTTTCCCGTTTCCTCTGTGACCACTCCGCAATAAGGAGGCCCAGGAAGATGGCCTTCGCCGCTTCCCATACTACCGTCATCTCAGTTTCCCCAGTGTCGTTAGTCACAAAATAGTCCACCATTTCTTTCCTGAGGAATTCCTTAAATACTGGGTCCCTCACTAGGGTATCATTACAACGCCACCTGTAATTCCTTGTGGCCCTCGGCATTCGCCAATTCATCACCAAGAGCTCATGGTCCGACCAGGTAATGGCTTCTACACTCGGGACCCCACCTACCCCCTTCCCTCCTCCAATATCAATAAGAGGTTCATTCTTGTGTACATCTGATGCGGGGGGAAAAGAAAGTATAACCTCCCGGCCCCCTCACGACTTCTACCACACATCAACCCAATAAAATTCCTGCAAGAGGTCCCTCATGGCCAGGTTATCCTTCGTGGGTTTGTTCACCCCAGCCCCCTTTGCCGACCATCAATCCATTCAGGGGTCTACTATAAGGTTAAAGTCTCCACCCAGGACCATAGCTCCATCTGCCCACTCATCAAATACCCCAAACACCCTGCGCAGAAACTTTATCTGGCTTGCATTGGGCGTGTAGAGAGTGGCCAGGGTGATCCGCTTACCCGCGGATGTTCCCTTAATCCCCAGGAACCGTCCTCCAAAGCTCCTCTTTCTCTCAACCTCTGTGAGGTGTGGTGATTTACCCAAAAGTATTCCCATCCCTTCCTTTTTGGAAGATTTAAGGGAGGCCCAAAAGATCCTCCAAATTTCCTTCCCCTTTATTGTCGATTCAGCCTCCCGCCTATAATGCGTTTCTTGTAGGAAAAGGACCACCAATTTCTGTTTACGGAACATGTTGCTGGTAAGGGACCGTTTGTTTTGCGAATTCAGGCCCGTAACCTTCAGCGTACCCACCCGTCCTTCAACCATTGTCGTCGCTAACCCTGTCATCAAAGATTCCCATGAGTCTGCCTCGGCTCAAGGCCGTTGGTAACCTGAGGGTCCATGGCTTGACCCGTCTACCCCCTTCAAACTCAGTGGTATAAACATCAACATAGAAGAAGAAAAGATCAAGCCAACCATGGCAACAAGCCCTGGCAGTGCCCCATCCCTCAGTTCTCTGGGTCCCCACGGGGACAGTAGAGGGCACCTTGATGCATAAGCCACTGGTAATACAGTTTCATCTCACTTTAAATGCCCCCCAAAGGCGGCAGGGGGTGTTCAATTTTTTTTCATCTTCCGAGTCCCCTTCACCCTGTGTTTCTCTCTAGCTGCGTCTGGGCTCTAGGACCTCGGGTGGGGTACAGATCTCCGTCAAGGGGCCCGCACGGCCACCAACCAGGTCATCTGTGACTCTCTGGATGTCCTCCTCAGCCACAAAATGATGCCTCTCCCTCTGCCATTGAAAACCCAGATAGAATGGGTGCCCCCAGCAGTATCTGACCCCATTATCTTGTAGCCACTTGGTGAGGGCACCACATGTTTTCCTCATCAGTAACATAAGGGCCGAAAGATCCTGGAAGATGGCCACTGTGGAGTCTCCATATTGTATTTCCCAAAGGTTCTTAGCCTTCTCCAGGATCCTGGCCTTGTCCCTGTAGTAGTGTAGCCGTGCCAGCACTGAACGTGGGCCTCTCCCACCTCCCCCCGCCCGGTGGACTCTGTCTGTCATGACCTCCTCTCCAGTGTCTGCTCCAAGGACGTTCCGTATTATGTCCTACACCTTGCCTTCCAAACCCGATGGGGTCTCGCCTTCTGTTTCCACCAATCCGAAGAGGTGCAGATTATTTCTCTGCTCGCAATTCTCCATGTCATCCACTTTGAAGTGGAGCTCCTCTTCCCTACGGTGCACCTCCATGAATCTTGCCTTCATCTGTGTCTCCAGGATTCCCATGGACATTTGGTTTTTCTCGATGCTGTCCATTCGATCTTCCAGCGTGGACACTTTAGCTGTCAGGTCGGCCAATTTAGCCTCCATGTCAGTTCTCATCCCCCTTATCTCCTCCAAGATCGTTTGGATTTTGTTCTGCATGGTGCCCATGCCCGTTGCCGCCCCGGGGTATCTTGCCAAGGTTTTTTTCCAGCTCATAGATTGTCCGGCTCTGTCCGGTATTTGTGGTTCAATCCCGCAAGGAAGCGGGCCAGTCTCCCAGGGCACCCCTCAGTGGCAGCACCTGGTAAGGTTCATTGCTGAATGAGCAGAGGGCTGCCGCCGTAAGAATAGAAGGGACCCCCTGTGCCCATGAGCTCTCTTCCGCCGAAGCTATTCCTGTGAGGCAGGTCCCCTCCAACCCCTAACCTCTGCCTTGAGTGTTCCCCCGGTCTAGGCATCCAGGTATCCTCTTCCGGTCGAGTCGATGGGGGGTCCAATGTAGGCATAATCACTGCTCTGGTGCCTGTTTTACTCCTGCTCGACCGTGCCACCCCAAGGGGGTCGGCTCCTTATTACTGAAAGACCAACATCCACTCAGAGCATAGCGGCCAAGTGGTCCGGCGTGTGGCGCTGATTACTGCAGTGAACCTAATGTGTCCCTCCAATGGTCCCTGGACAAGGGGTCACCTTCAGCTTAGTTCCCTCGTTGATTCAACTCCTGCCGCACTGGTGTGGCCGGTTGAGTCATGCCTAGCCGTGTCACCCCTTTACCAAGTGCCTTTACCTCTCCATACTTTGTTACACAGTCAGCAGTCCCTCATGCAGCTTACTTCACTGACCTGGGGCCTCCCTTTAGAGTATTCACATGATACAGGCTATCCCCCCATTATTCATGCCACTGGGAAGGGGAGGCGCTCACCGCCTGAAGGCCATTCCCTGGGATTAAAGGCCCCTTCCAAGCCGCTTCGCCAAGCAATCTGCTGGTGATCTCCTCTGCAGCTTAACCTCGGGCGCACTCCCGCAACAGCCTAGGCTGGGGGGGAACCACCTCTTTCAGTGCCGCCATCCTCACTCAGCTTACTTTGATGCCCCGAGGCCTCCTTTCAAATTATTCTAATGTTGCAGGCTAGCCCCATGTTGTTTGTGCCACTGGGGAGGGGTGGAGGGCATCTGCCACATGTAGGCCGTTCCTTCCACTATGGGGGCCGCTCCAGGCCGTCTCCCATAGTAATCTGGCAGTGATCACCTCTACAGCTTGGCCTCAGGCAAGCTCCCGTGATGGCCCAGGCCAGAGGGATCACCCCCTTTGATGTCAGAGTCACTGTGTTACTGCCATGCCCGCAGGAATCCTCCAGCCCCCAGGGGGGACAATCAGTGGCACCGACCTGGGGTGCGGCCTGGACGGCCTGGGTCCCGTCCTAGACCCGGGAGCCAGGAGCGGGCCCAAACACACTCACAGCGCGGCCGGAGCGGGAGGGATGAATCCACCTCCCAGGCGGCCCTGCCCACTGAAGGAACCTCCTCCGATCTTTGTTGGTGCCGACCGGCACTCGTGTCTCAGCTCCTCCAGCGCTGCAGTCCTCACAGGGCAGTTGACGGCCGCTGCACTCAGTGAAGCTGGCGGCCATCCAGATTGCCCACTCCTGATTGCCGCATGGAGTGCTGGCAGGGGGGAGGGGCCGTCACACGAGATGCGGATCTCGCCCCAGGGGGCACCCCGAGACATCAAGGTTTTCATCCCCACAGAGGTCCTAGGTTCCAACAACTGCACACCAACTCATATTGAGGGGTAGATCTTTCTCTTCACACAAACTCCACAGAACTCCCGAGGCTGGGGACGGAGCTGCAAGCTCAGGCAGCCATCTTGCCTGCGTCCCCTGGTGCCTCGAATAATCTCATGACAAGTTTGCTGGTCCGGAAACAGCGATACCGTTAAGCCGTCCGGTACTGTTGTTTCCGGACGGGCAAACTACGAGTTCTGCGAGTGGGTGCCTTTCAGCCCACCAGGTCTGACCTGGCGGGCGGAACGGCACCCACTCGCAGACCTTGACAGATGCACTCATGAATGGTGCTGGTGCATCCGTCCTCCCCATTCACATTGAATCCAATGGGACTCAAATGGGAAAGGGGAGTAATATTTTCTGGCGCCCGGGAATGGGCAATTACCCGGTCCTCTGGGACTGTAATGCCCTGGTAATTGCCCATTCCTGGGTGCTGGAAAATTCATGACTCCGGCAGCAGCCATGTCAGTATTTACAGGCACGGCTACCGCCAACCACATAATGACCCCCAATGTACGCTCTACGACATCAATCTTGCAAAGGGTATTTATTAGGGCCCAACGCGTTTCGAGATTTTCCTTTCTCTTCATCAGGGGCATAGTTCACATAATTTCTATAAAAAACACGAATAATGTATTTTAAATATAATGTTGAACGATTGTCCATCTTCATAAGCCACATTACCAATCAATTATACTTAAATACGCATGAGTATTAGCTCAATAACATGTTACCTGCGCTGCCTTAGTGGCGGCCCTAGTAATATCTAATTAACATACAATGGCTATTTAACTCAGATAATGGTAGTAAATGATCTAGCTAAGAGATCATGTTCAATCGATCACAGTCTGGGCATCTGTGGCGTAATTTCAACAAAGACCAGTATCCTTGCTATTGACAGTAGTGGAAATATTATTATGCTGGCCAAGCTCAAAGGTCACATTCAGACAGTTACATATTAAGTATCAGTAGCATCCTAGTATCATCCAATGATTACTTCGCCAAAAACCTAAATAAAATAACACATAATATCATGATGACCTTAGTGCTGTGTTACACTAAACAAGAGGCTGGCTCGGTTGTGTGCTTTACTCTCCGGTGTCTCACTGGGAAGGGACTCCTTATCTGTGGTGGTACGAATGCTACATCATTGTCTAGACTATTATAGTATTATGAGATAAAGACTATCCAATAGTAGATGATTGTTAAAATGATGCTTACCCTAAGGGATAGAATCTTAAATCCCTCTGTTAGTGTCAATATTGGGCAATGCAAGGAAATTCCGTGGGATGATTGGCTCTGGGAAAAGAATTATGCAGATTTAACATGTTTATCTCCCAATAATGGGTTCTTCCGGGGTTTCAGTCAGATAAGGGCTATACTCACTTGAAGTAAGTCTTTAAGGAGGAAGAGTAAACTGCCATCTTGTAAGAATTTCAGGAGGCAAGATGCTTCAAAAAATGGTCACCATTAATAGGAACGTGATGGCGTCGAGATGACGTCCTCACGTATGACGTTCATGATGTCATTCATGTCAACATTGAATCATCACCAATCGAAAATCCTAGACAATGTCAGTGTTACTGAACAAAGGGATCCCATATTTAACTCAATTCCGTACATGGAATGGCTTAATAATAATAATAATATTTTTATTTGTGATTCCATTACAGAGTAACAAAATCTTTACAAAATAGATGTGATAAATATTCCTTACGATATAATTCATGCAGACATTTTTTAAGATCATCTTTCAATAAAAAGTAGAAATTTACATGATTAAAACATTGCATATATGGTTAATCAGGCACGAGCATTAGCATAGTTATCTAATTCCTTTTCTATTAATTTACAGAATCTGGTTAAAGCATATATTAAGGGTTTATAGTTGCCCTGCATCATTCTAGCCCAAAGAAATACTAAACAATCAGTATAGTTAATATTTACAAACTCCATCAGTAAAACAGTTCTTTGATGTTTAAAATAGGGACAATATGAAATCAGATGCTTTAAGGTTTCGGTAGTTTCAGTGCACATGGGAAATCTACAATTCTGTTTTCCAGCATACATATTATATCCAACCCAGTTCGAAATTTGTTCTTTGGTGTGCAGCAAATTGAATTTGAACCGTAAGAATACTTTACGGGTATGGTTACAAGGGAACAACATAATATAGTAATATCTAGGTATGCGCTTTTTTATAAACAGGTAGTATTCCTTGTAAAGTTTGTAAGACCCTATTTGATCAATAGTGCTGCACCAATCACATGCAAACAGCTTTTTTTTGGCATAAGCGGGTTTAGTATGGATGTCATCAACTGTGATATTGACTTTGTTTAAAATGTCATATATTCTAGTCAAATATTGGGCTATTGAGGCCGTTGGCTTTGAATCAATTGTTTGCTTTATTTCATCGTATAGGGAATTCACCTTAGGATAAATGATTTTTGCATAATTAGTGAGCAGCCGCCATTTCCAACGAGTAGATAACGCTACTAGGCCTAGCTCGTGTCTTAGGACTGCATTAGGTCGTGACATTGGAAGGGACATAGCACGTTTCAAGGATGTCCCCTGCAATTGATCCAAGATTGTACCCATTTCGCCCAGACATACATCAAGCGAGTAGAGAATGACAGTTTCAATTTTTAGCGTAAAAAACTTGATGAGAGGGGTTAGTGAAAATTTGCAATATTTGGCATATATTATTTTTAACTGCGATGTGAGTGGTCTGATCTTGTTGTTTGTAGATCAGTCCACATTTTGATGGAATTCTTTTCTGATAAGTGATACCCTAAGTAGATTGTTTCTACTATAGAGGGGATGGGAATTTGCATTATATGCCATTGAAACTTTCCAGTTCTCTTGTGAACGCCAAATTTCATAACTGCTGTTTTGGCAGGATTAGGCGATAAGTTGTGTGCTGTTGCGAAATCTTCAAATAATCGTAATTTGAGTTGGAGGCCTGCCGGAGTGGGATCAAATATTATAATATCTTCCTCAAAAGCAAGCCACTTTAGTTGAATAAGGCCAATTCTTACAGAAAACAAGTTTTTCGCATCCCAGCCTTTACCAAGATCTGCAAGATACAGGTTGAAAAAAGTGGCGGCTAGGTTGCAACCGTGCTTTAGGCCTATTTCAGTGCTAATGGGTTTGGTTGTTTGACCTTCCGAGGTAAGTTTGATTTTATAAGATGTATTAGTGTGGAGGGCTATGAACCAATATATTAGCACCAATGGAATTCCCATGTTAGTTAACTTAGCCCATAGAAGGTTCCTTATCACGGTATCGAAAGCCAATGACATGTCAATGAGGGCGATATATACTGGGTTTGCCGATGTTTTTTTTGCTCCTGCAATGGCAAAGGCCATTAACATGGCATTGAGCGAAGTGCTCAATCCTTTCCTAAATCCCGTTTGATATTTAGAGTATAGTTTGTGTGTTTCGATGTATTTTTCAAGATCATAAAGAAGGAGGATTGTAAATAGTTTTGCCACAGTATCAATTAAGGCAATAGGCCGGTAGTTCTGTGGTAAGGCAGCATCCCCCTTTTTAAATATCGGTATGATGCTGGCCGAAAGCCAAGAAGCCGGGACGATCCCCGATTTGAGGATGGCCTGGAATTTGATGTTTATGATCGTTGCCCATAAATCCGGATCTGCATTGTACAGGCAAGGAGGAAAGCCATCTTGGCCAGCTGATTTAGAATAAGTAAGTTTGGTTATAGCCCGCTTGATATCAACAATGGACCAGTTTAATCGCGGGAGATCCTGATAAGGTAACAAAGGTGTGCGGATGTTCAGAAATTGATCTGGAGTCTGAAATTTGCTTGTGATATAAGTATGCCAAGTGGATTCAGGTATGGCATTAGACAGCGAAGGCGACACTTGAGCGTTAGTGTTTTTGATTGTTCGCCAGATAGTTTGTGTGTCATGGTCCGTTATAGCTCGAATAAGATTGCAGTAAAGTTCGTTATGTCTTGATAACCTTATGTGTTTTAAATTTTGCTTATATGCAACCATAATATGGTTTCTCTGCATTTGTAACATTTTGCGAGATAATTCATTGGTTTTTTTTCAGAGCTCGTAGGGCCTTATTTTTTTCCTTTTTCTGTATTTTGCATAAAGGATCAAATGGATGTCGATTTTTAATGGCAATACTTTTTTTTTTTTTTTACTAAAATGTAATAATGCAGCATGGATTATTTCGGCATAAAGTTGTTCCGTGGCATCCATAGAGGTTCCTTCAGTGATGCGAGAATTGTCAATGGCTGATGTTACATATTGGGTAAATTGCTTGCATAGAGCTTGAGTCCATCTAAGGGAGACCAGTGGGCGATCTATTTCACACAACGTTGTCGAAGGGTCAACTACTGAAACAGAAAGCTTAAGGTTCAGAGTATCTAGTATTTGAGCGTGGTCTCCATACGGCATCTGAGTAATTACTAGCGGTAAAGATATTAAGAGTAAATTGCAGGTGACAAATATAAAGTCAATTGTTGAGGTTTTTACATCACTTGACCATGTAGACCAGTTGGATTTTTGGTCCGGTATAATAATGTCTAAGTCCCAATCTTTTAGGAAAGTCCTCCATATTGCACCCCTGCGTTTCGAAAGTGCATTGTTTGAGGAGCCTCTAAGTTCATTATTAGTCCTACAATCACAGTTGAAGTCCCCACCTAATATTATTTCTATGTTTCCATATTCATGGGTCACAAATTCTAGGCAATTCTCAACAATGTCAATCATCTCATTTATCAGGGTATGCGCCGGGTTCCAATAAATTGTGATAACAATTAGAAGGGGATAGCTGTGGATGTTTGTCTCTACTAGTATTGCAAGCAAATTAGTGGCCGTCCAAACAATTTTAGAGGTGACCGTTAGAGCATTATCCACTGCTATCACAATACCTCCAGAGAGGCTTCCAACGGAGGAACGTATAGCTGGAATACAATACGTTGTATAGTCAGGTAATAAGAAGGCGGTAGTTTTCATAGTTTCCTGAATCATTAGTATTGATGGGCGATTGAGGCAATCAATCATTGAGTGCCATTTCATGAGGTTGAGATATCCACATGAATTCCAAGATTGGAAAGTTAAGGCAGTTTTTACAGGCAGCTATGATGTGGAGGGTAGATCTTTAGATTTGAGAAGAGAGTTAAGCATAGGGGCAAGCCACGGAAGGTCGTTAGAAATGCCCGCTTTGGTCAGAAATTCATTAATAGCTCCGTTTCCATTCACATTAGAATTAGATGGTGAAATAGATTGTAGTTCAAGATTGGGAGCCTGAGGACATTTATATTGAATGAATTTCATTGCTTCTTGTTCATTTTCTATTGAACTTAGAACAAGGCCTTCTTCTTTTATGCCTTCTATGTTAAACCATAAGTATTTCTTAACAGTTTCAGAAGATAGATAACACATAGTACGGAAATCATTTTGTATAGATAAAGATACTCTCCGAATATCATCTGATTCAAACATCCGTAATTGAGGGATTCGGCTGAAAAGTGACAGAAGGAAGGCTCGGTTAATACGATTTGTCCCATCAAACGATTTTATATGAGGATCAGAAGTATTTTCAGAGGGAGGAGCATGGACAGTCAAACTAGTCGGGTTTACTCTTGGTGGTTCGCTCTCAAGATTGACTTTCAGGGATCGTTCATAAAGTTCCTTCCTCAGAATGTCCAAAATGTCGTGATGGTTTATCCTTGTGGAGGTTTGGGATTCAGAGATAGATCTATGCAATGGAGGGCCATGCACCAGTGTGCAATTCTGCCTAGGAGATGGCAATGTGGTGTGCGTGTCCCATTTATTTGTGTGCAAGAAAGGTGGATCCGTTGCAGATAATGTTGTGAGCAAAGTTACTTTTCCTAATCCCTTTCCTACTTCTTCGGGTCGTACTAGGCTAGCTAAATCTATTTTATCAGCCGTGATGGTAGAGCCTTTGGGACCCGTAGGAGCCACGGGAGGAGTAGATGTTAAGACCATGGAATGGCTTAAGGATTTTATATAATATGAGGTATAGAGAAGTGAGAATATAAGAAAATGGTTCTCCTTAGGTACAAAGGAAAGGAAGGAAAGAGGCATTTAAGGAACTTCCCTGACTAGCCGGTAAGACCAAAGGGAAGGTGTGCAAGGAATCCGGTGTAATGGGACACTTCCGCGAGGTGCACCTTGATGCAGTCCTGCGTTAAACCAGCTTGCGCCAGATATAGCGGGTAAGGTAGGACGTCCTTCGGCTGAAAAGAGAAAGGGTACAGGCCCAGCATTGTACACCAAATAGCAAAGCTTGTCCATTTGCTCTTGTAGCAGGCAAGAGTAGATGGGGCGTGGGCCAGCACCAGCATGTCTCTGCAGTATTGAGGCAGTGGTATAGAACTAAATTCTAGGACTACAGGAGCCAGGACGTTAGGTTGAGCAAGGGTGGGTCATGAAGAAGGACTGCACCTTCTTCCCTGGAGAGCAGATCTTGAGTGGAGGAAGTTTCATCTGGGGAGCGGAGGTCAGCAAGATGAGGTTGGAGTACCAGAACTGTCTTGGCCAGGTATGGGCCACTAAGATCAGTGCGCCCCGATGCTGTCTAAAAACATTCAACACTCGCGCCACCAAAGGTATCATGGGTGTGGGTGGTGGCATACTGAAATTTCTCCTATCAGGAGAAAATGTTGGCATCTCCCAGGCATTCTGGATGCAAATACCTGCTGGCAAAGGGCACGCAGCTCTTGGTCTCGGTGGTGACAAAAAGGTTGATCTAGGGAGTTCCACAACAATGAAAAATCTGGCAGAGCCGAGATTCCTGGAGCTCCTACTCATGACAGGAGCTGGGTTCCCTGTTAAGGGAATCCACCAAGGTGCTCTAAACACCCGGAAGGTGCAGAGAAATGAGGAACATGTGGTGTTTCCGTGCCCAGTAAATGGGGGTCATTACAGCATTGGCGGTAGCCGTGCCAGTAAATACTCAGGAGTCATTTTTTTACTGGCACCTGGCAATGGGGATGTACCATGGCATTCCAACAACCCGGTGTACCCGGTAATTCCCCTTCACCGGGTGCCGGTAAAAATGACTCCCCATTCCCATTGAGCCCCGTTGGACTCAATGGGAATGGGGAGGCCGGCGCTACTGTGTAGGTCTGCTCGCGGGTGCCATTTCGCCAGGCAGGTCAGACCTGCCAGGCTGAATGGCACCCGCGAGCAGCCCTCGTAGTATGCCGGTCCGTTAACAACGATACTGGCAAGCTTACCGGTACCATTGTTACAGGACCGGCAACCTTCTAATGAGGCCCAATATTAGCTCTCGGAATGGTTTTAACAAGCTTTCTCTTTTCAATTAAGGGCAGGCGAACACTCAGGCAAAAGTGAAAATGCTCAACAATGGATGTAATGTTCTTTACTTCTTACTATGGCTTTCACAATTGGTGCGCGTGCTATATTTCCATTGTTAGAATGGTTCTTCAACCAACAAACAGTTTATACTCGCTTTTAAATACATGCAAGTTACCTTAGAGCTGGTTACAGTTACCAGCAAGGCTTACTGAGTGAACCTAAATGCCAAGCTTTACTCACCAGCTCCAGAAACAATGCGGTTATGGGCCGCTTCACTCTCTCCACTTCCTCGACTTCTACTACTGCTTTGGGCGCTCTTGGGACCCAAACCCGGTCCACCCATGTTAAGTGGGAGTCTCCTTTACTCCCCAGTCCCTCGGCTTACCTTCTGCTTCTGGCCTCTGGATTCTTCAGCACAGCCACGGCTCTGCAATCACAGCAACTCGGCACACATGGGAAATCTTTACTCACAGCACATCTTCCTCGGTGCAGCCACTGCTATACAGGTTTTGAGTACACAGAACCCCCTCCGAACTTGGAGGTGAAATCTGCTGTCTCCACATTCCGGTATCCCTTCTGTGCTCCCACTTCGTTGTGAATTGCTAGCCTTGTGCTGCTTCTCTGCTACCATTACTGCCAGCCTTCCAACTCCTGCTCCAGCTCCTTCCTTCTCTCCTTTTCTGTTGGGGCCTTTTATGCCTCGGAGGTTTGGCAATTGGCTCCAGGTGTGAGCCATCAGCCTCAATTGCTTGACTTCTGAAAATGGCTGTTAGGCTTGATTGCCTGACTACTATATCTTCATGCCTCTTCAGCCCTCTTCCTCATCTTAGTCCCACTAGGATTCTGGGACATGTAATTTATTTAATCAAAGTCATGTTTAATTCCCATAGTCATTTTAACAGCGGGGCTATGATGTTTAACTTCACTAGAGGGAGATGGTTTAGAGAAGACAACATTCCTGCCATCCTTTTTAGTGTACCCTTGGAACTAAGGTGGGCATTTAATCTTAGAAACCAAAAAGAGTCTTTCTTTTGGTATAGTATGCTTTGTTAGGAGGTTGAGGGACATTGAAATGGCAATAAGGAATACGTTACTTACCTGTAACTCCGGTTCACCAGCATTGGTATAGTTCATAGATTCACATGCTGTGACTATTCCCCGTCATCAGGCTGGGAATCCTCAGTAACCTGGAGCAGTTTAAAGTTAAACTGAAACTTTCAGTCACTTTTGTGCTCTAGTAAAGTCATGTGTGGGTCATACTGCCCACAGCCAATAGGAACACCTCCCTTAACTTCTTTCCTGTCGGACATCTTCAGATTTGGCAAGCACACGCGACTAAGAGCCGAAAGATGAGCCACGTGGTGTAGGTGGGAGGGTTGCATGTGGATCTATGAATGCTGGAGAACCGGAGTTATAGGTAAGTGACTTATTCCTTTTCCAGCATTGGATCTTTCATAGATTCATATGCTGTGAATAGATTACAAAGCAGTATTAATAAACAATACATATGGGTGGAGGCCAGCTCCCAGCACAACCTACCACTGGAGGCTTACTAACCTCATGCAAAAAGGTTCCTCAGAACCGACTGGCCAACTCTAGATTCTTCTGCCGAACCTCTATCGACACAGTAGAACTTGGTGAATGTATGCACCGATATCCAGGTAGCTGCACGGCAGTTGTCAGGCAGCAGGATTCCGGAGAGGAATACAGTGGTAGCAGCCACCGTTCTGGTGGAGTGAGGCTGGGGCCTGCAAGCCTGTTGATGGCATAAGGAAATGCAGGCCGCATCCACCTTGATATGGAAGACTTCGACAAAGCCTTCCCTGGTAAAGTCGGCCAAAATACACAAATAATTGGTCCATGAGACAGAGTGACTTAGCACGTGTCACTAGTACTTCAGGGCGCGTAGCACATCCAACAAATGTAATGCTAGCTCAGCTGGGAATGACGGTGTGCCGAAAAACCCTGACAAAACAACTGGCTGATTCAGATGGAAGGAGGACGGTACCTGAGGCATAATCGCTGTCCTTGTGAAATGTCAAATAAGGCAGTTTGCAAGAAAATGCCTGGATTTCACCTACCTGCCTGGCCGATGTTATGGACACCAAGACATGGGCCTTCCAGGAAAGATGCTTGATGGATGCCCTGTGAAAACGCTCAAAGGGCGGTTTCATGAGCCTTGTCAGCAGCAAATTAAATTCACATGCCAGAGCTGGGCTTCGGACCGGTGGAAAAGATCTGAACAGCACACGCAAGTACTCCACCAGTCGGTGGGACCAGAGGGATGGTACGACTGCAGAACGTTTGTAACTGGAAGTACACCTTGATTGAAGTGTCTGTCAAACCTGCCCAAGCTAAGGATAACAAATAGGGAAAAATGTCTTGTGGCTTGACCGCATGAGGCTGCACCTACTGGCTCCTGCACCACACCTAGAAGCGTTTACACTTACTCTTGTTCTAACACCCCAAAGTGGATGGTGCTCTAGACCAGGCCAAAAACTCTTGGCAGTCGTGTGGAAGGGACAAGGATCTAAACTCTAACAACACAGGAGCCAGGCCATCAGAGAGGCCGGGTCGTGGTGCAGCACTGCCCCTTGGTTCTTGGACAGGAGAACCTGGTGTGGATTCAACTGGTGAGGAGCAGCTGGCTAGAGGGTGAGGAGGTTGGTGTAGCAAAACTGTCTCAGCCACGCAGGATCCACTAATATCAGTTTGCACCAATGTAATATGAATGTGTGAATGACCCGCAGCACCAGCAGGATCAGAGGGAATGCATAAACATCCCCTCCCATGGAAACGCAAAAGGATCCCCTAAGCTCTCCCGGTGGGGGAATCGGCTGGTGAAACTCTTGCACCGACTGTTGTCATAGGTGGCAAAGAGGTTGATATATGGTGTGCCCCAAATCTGAAGCAACAGGTGATCCTTGTGCAGCTCCCACTCATGGCATGAGGCAGTTCCCTGCTGATGGAGTCCACTAGGGTATTCTGAATCCCTGGTAGATGGAGGGGAATCAGGAACATTCGGTGTTGCAATGCTCAGTGCCAGAGGGCCTGCACTTCCTTGCAAAGCTGCAGGGACCTGGTCCCCCCTTGTTTTCAGACATAAATCATCAATGTTGTATTGTCGATGTAGACTCGTACCACCTTCCCCACTAGAAGGGCGAGGAAAGATTTTAGGGCCCTGAAAATCGCCTGCAACTCCAGCAGGTTGATATGTAGGCACTGCTCTTCAGCAAACTAGAGGCCTCTCGTGTGTTGATCCTGACAGTGGGCATCTGTCGTGACTGTGGCCTGGTGGTCTGATAGCCGGAAGGGCTCCCTTCACTAGCTGCTCCCTTAATGACCACCAGCAAAGGCTCTGTCTGAAGTATTGTGTCAGAGTGAGGCATTGTCCCAGGACCCTGATGCCTGAATCTATTCAGCGGCCAGGAATTCCTGCACAGGCAGCATACGCAGCCTGTAGTGAGTGATCAAAGGAATGCATGATGACATCATTCCCAGCAGTGACTTGTGCTTGCGAACTGGGGTCCCTTAGGCACTGCTGAGGTAATGCACCTTTGCAAGGAGCGCTCTCACCCTCTCATCCAAGGGCATTGCGATGCAGGACTGAATGTTGAGCCTTGCTGCCAGGTAGAGCGCCTGTCTTGATGGCACTAGGCATGACTTTGGGAAATTGATGGAGAATCCGAGCTGTTGCAGACACTGGATGGCGGAAACCGTGCTGTTGTCCACCAACTGGTAGGATGGGGCTCTCACCAACCAATCGTCAAAGTACGGATATATGTGGATACCCCTCCGCTGCAGGTGTGCCACCACCGGTGCAAGGCACTTGGTAAATATCCGTGGCGCTGAACGAAGGCTGAAGAGTAAGGCCTTGAATTGGTAGTGTACTCCTGCCACCACGAAGTGCAGGTAGCGCCGGTGTGAGCGGTGAATAGGGATGTGAATATAAGCGTCCTCGAGATCGACGGATGACAGGAAGTCTTATTGTTGCAGCTGGGACAGGACCTGCTGCAGCGTCACCATACGGAACGTTTGTATGTTAAGGAATGTGTTGCACACCCTTACATCTAATATCGGTCTCCAGCCCCTTAACTTGCAGTACAGTGCCTTTTCTCTTATCAGGAAGTAGTGGGAGTACACTCCTGTGGCCAGCTCATCCTTTGGCACCTTTTCTACCGCTCCTTTCACTAGCAATGCCAGCACTTCTTGTAGCAGGAGGTGTCCAACTTCTCTGTGTTGTGTGCATGTTTATGAACTCCAGCGAGTGGCCCTGCTGGAGAAAGGATAGCACCCATTTGTCAGATGTGATGGTTCTCCATTCACTGATGAATGGTGACAGCCGTCCTCCAACCAGAGTGCTGAAGCAGGAGGACTGGGTTCTGGGCTGGTCATGGTTGTTTGACGGAAAGATGTCTTGCACGAGGAAGACGAATGGTACGTGGAACAGCTGTCCCATGAAGTTCTATTAAACGTCCTTTCCCAGAGCAAAAGGACTGGCGCCATTGCTGCAGCAGGCCCAGGGAGCGAGTGGTATCAGTGTCCATTTTGATAGAGAGTAAGGCTTTGTCTACCTTTTTTCCATACAAGTCTACACCATCGAAAGGCAGGTCGACGACTCTAAATTGTACATCTTGCCGAACATATGTGGCCTTGAGCCAAATTTGTCGGCGGAGGACGGTCCATTGGCAAGTTGGAAAAATCCTGTATCAGCAATATCCACCAATACTGTAAAAGCATGGTCTGATGCCAGTTTACCTTCATGAAAAATATCCATTGCCTCTTGCTTTTTGTCATCCAGCAGAAACTCTATGATATGATATATCTCATTAATAACACCTGTACACAAGTGTTTCTAAGTGCGACAAGGCAAGAGGGGAAGACAGAAAGAGGACAAGACAAGCAATCTTACTAGGCCTTGTGCCATTCAGATCGTGCAAGTGTGACAGTGCAAATGTGCAGGAGGAAGGGAAAGGGGTGAAGCGCCAGGGAGAAGGGCTTTAGAATGGGCCCCATTTTGTACCATAACTCGCGATCATATCTCGCAAGAATGGCCATTGTGTTGGCAACTGTGATGGTAGTGGCTACAGTGGTTATGACTTTCTTGCCAAAGGCATCCAGGCATTTTCCCTCATTGTCTGGCGGAACCAGGGCCGTCACGAGGGGGGTGCAGGGGGGGCAAACTGCCCCAGGCCTCGCACTTGCAGGGGGCCTCGCGGCCCCCGCTCCTAAGTGAAAGGCAGCACAGTAACCCGTGTCCATTATTTACACGGGGGACTGTGCTGTCTGCTCTCTGCCCCTGCAATGATTCTGCTTTTTTGTTGCGAAGCCGTTTGGCTCCGCAACAAACAGCAAAATAAGGGGAGACAGCAGGGCTCAGAAGTGAGCCTAGCTGCCTCCCGTTATTCAGCTGACAACGTGGACATGCTGAATGACATGCTCCTCTTCTGTCAGTCAGTGTGTTCACGTTGCTCAGCATGACCACGCTGACTGATAGGAGAGGACTCCTCTCCTGTCAGTCAGTGTGTTCATGTTGTCAGTGTGATCACGCTAACTGATGGGAAATGAGTTCTCTCTCCTCAGTCAGTGTGTTCACGTTGCTCAGCATGAGCATGCTGATTGTCAGTGTGTTCACGTTGCTCAGCATGACCACGCTGACTGATAGGAGAGGACTTCTCTTCTGTCAGTCAGTGTGTTCACGTTGCTCAGCGTGACCATGCTAACTGATGGGAGAGGAGTTCTCTCTTGTCAGTCAGTGTGTCCCCGTTGCTCAGCATGATCACACTGACTGACAGGAGAGGGGTCATCTCCTGTCAGTCAGTGTGTTCATGTTGTCAGCATGATCACGCTGACAGGAGAGGAGTTCTCTCTTGTCAATCAGTGTGTTCATGTTGTCAGTGTGATCACGCTGACTGATGGGAGAGGAGTTCTCTCTTGTCAGTCTGTGTTCACGTTGCTCAGCATGACCATGCTGACTGATAGGAGAGGAGTTCTCTCTTGTCAGTCAGTGTGTTCATGTTGTCAGTGTGATCACGCTAACTGATAGGAGAGTAGTTCTCTCTTGTCAGTGTGTTCATGTTGCTCAGCGTGACCACGCTGACTGATGGGAGAGGAGTTCTCTCTTGTCAGTCAGTGTGTTCACGTTGCTCAGCATGACCATGCTGACGACAGGAGAGGGCTCCTCCCCTGTCAGTCAGTGTGTTCATGTTGTCAGCGTGATCACGCTGACTGATGGGAGAGGAGTTCTCTCTTGTCAGTCAGTGTGTTCATGTTGCTCAGCGTGACCACACTGACTGTTGGGAGAGGAGTTCTCTCTTGTCAGGCAGTGTGTTCACGTTGTCAGCGTGATCATGCTGACTGATGGGAGAGAAGTTCTCTTGTCAATCAGTGTGTTCACGTTGCTCAGCGTGACCACGCTGACTGATGGGAGAGGAGTTCTCTCTTGTCAGTTCGTGTGTTCACGTTGCTCAGCAGGACCACGCTGACTGATAGGAGAGGACTCCTCTCCTGTCAGCCAGTGTGTTCATGTTGTCAGCGTGATCACGCTGACTGATGGGAGAGGAGTTCTCTCTTGTCAGTCAGTGTGTTCATGTTGCTCAGCGTGACCACACTGACTGATGGGAGAGGAGTTCTCTCTTGTCAGTCAGTGTGTTCACGTTGTCAGCGTGATCATGCTGACTGATGGGAGAGAAGTTCTCTTGTCAATCAGTGTGTTCACGTTGCTCAGCGTGACCACGCTGACTGATGGGAGAGGAGTTCTCTCTTGTCAGTTCGTGTGTTCACGTTGCTCAGCAGGTCCACGCTGACTGATAGGAGAGGACTCCTCTCCTGTCAGCCAGTGTGTTCATGTTGTCAGCGTGATCACGCTGACTGATGGGAGAGGAGTTCTCTCTTCTCAGGCAGCATGTCTATGTGTCGGCTGCGTGGTTGCTTTTTAAGGGTGCATGGAGGTAGGGTAAGTGTTTTTATTTTAAACTAAAAGTGTATATGTGTATTTAAATTAAATGAGTATGTATATGGGTATGTATGAATGCATGCATGCATCTTGGTGTTTGTGTCAATGCTATGTCTGGTTTTATGTATGCATGCATGTATGGAGTTGTGTAACTGGTGGATGAATGCATGGGTGAAAGTGTTTTTTGTGAGTGTGTGTTCAGCACCACGCCTAAATGTAGCCGCCCTGGGGGCCACTTCATTAAGTGGTGGGTTCATGGCATCAGAGGTGCACCTAGGCTAAAATGTCAGGGGGGAGAGGGGCTAGCACTTCAAATGTTGGGAGAGGCGCTAACATCAGAGGCTGTGAGGAAGGGGCAAACTTCCTTGTGTGGGGGCACCTAACATCTTTCCACATTTCGAATGAGACTATTCTGGTGAAGCTTCAATGTTACAAGCAGCTACCTCTTGCCTTCATTTCTGAAACGTCACACTTAAGGACGGACTTCTGTGAGAATGAGATGGCTCATGTCACCACTTCCCTTCTAATCACTCCCCTAGCATGCAAGTGCTAACCCCACATCACAATTTCAATTATCTGAAAATGTATGGATATGAATGCAGGTGCTAACAGTGAAATGACTTCTCATGGCCATGCTAATCCCTATGGCAATTTTCATCCAGTTTCTGCCCTCCTCACTCAAAACACCTCCTCACTAGAACTCTTTGAGCTAGCTTTAAACATGCCTTGCCATCAAACTTTGCCCTCAATGTGCCTGCAAGTGTTTCCTCAAAGGAGTCTTCTGAGTGTTCATGACTTCATTGGAGTTGTAAACAAGCAACTGGTGTAATAAAAATGTCTTAATCAGGTCTGCCTTTGGCCACTCAATTTAAAAACACCCTGCGTGTCTTTCGCTGATGTTTTAAAAAAAATAAGTTTTGGCTTGTGTATAAGTTTTAGGCATTTACCAGGCACTGCTATTAGATGCTCAGGTACTGAAACCAGTTTGCACTGGCACTATCAATGGCCAGTTAATACCACTACACAGGACTATGCATCAAGGGTAAAGCAAACATACTGCTTGGCTAAATTGGCCCACACTGAATGTAGGCCAATCTAGCCAGTAATAACACGTATGGTACACAGTCAGCCTGGATATACTTTCTGTGGCATGGCATTTTTACTGGCTGGGAGTCCGTACATGGTAGTAATGGCATATATTGATGCAGTCTGCATCGACATAATTAGAACAACCAGCATGAATATATTTTATACTAGCATATCTCGCGTGGAAAGGCGGCATGAAATGTTTTGGAAAATGTTCCTATGCACAATGTGTGATTTGCAACTATTGGGAATTTCAATGTGCTTCCATAAAAAAACAATTGCAAACTGTATGGATTTCTAGCCAGTTTTTCAAAGAAAGTGCTCTAAAATGCATACTTTTAAACCAATGTATCAAACATTTTCTTGGGAGTGAGAACCCCCCTCAAGCAACCCGTGTTTGGCTTGGGCTCCCTCATTGTGCTCTGTTGATCCTGCCTAATTGGCACAAATATTTAAGCCTCTTAAGTTTAGAAATGTACCAGCCTCCACTGTACATCATTTGTCACTGTGTATGACGTGTGTTTTAATGTTCACACAAAAGGGCAGGGTGCTCCTTAATGATATGATATGGCATTTAAAATGTGCCTGTCTACAAGTGTTTCTAGGCACGATAAGGCAAGGAGCGAGAAACAAAAGAGTAGGACAAAACACAGATCTTACTAGGCCTTGTGTCATTCAGATCGCGCTAGAGCTGGGAAGGGGGGAGGGGAGAAGTGCCGAGGGTGGGGTAGGAGGCAGACATGCAGAAACAAAGGAGAACCAAGAGGGCAGCCAACGGGCGGCAAGTGTGGCTACTCATAGGTGCAGCCAACGGGTGGAGAATAAGAGCGGGGACTGTAGGGTTACAGATGCAGACCACAAGCGCAGGGGAGCCAAGAGGAAGAGCAGGATTGCAACAGGACAGGCAGGGACCTGGGCCCGAATTCAGAGCTTGACCAGGTGACCAGTGCATGGATCAGACAAGTGATCAGCAAGGGAGAGGAAGAGAGAAGGCAGAAGCAAAGAGACAGGTCTTGGGGTGCTTCCAGAACCAGAGATGGTTCTCCTCAAGTTTCAGCGAGGCCGGGAGGCTGTTTCCAGGGGGAGGCCCCAGCCGAAGAAAGAGATCTGCCTTCAACTCTTTGCTTGGAAAAGTGACTGACTCTCAGAGAATTGGAGGTGGTGCAGTGGAGAGCTTATGCCATCCTATATATATTTATTCATATGATAAAAAAGTTAGTCTTGCATGAACCTTTCTTAAGTAGAGAAATCTAACTTTGCTGTAGTTAATTTAGAGTTGTAGTAATAAACCATATTTGGGATCCTGAACACAAACTCAAGGGGAGATTTCTCGAGTCTCCTGTTTGCCGATGTGCCACCGCTGGCCGAGTGCAAAAAATTGTAAGGGGGCCTCACCAAATGTTTTGCCCCGGGCCTCACCACAGCTTGTGACAGCCCTGGGCGGAACAGAGCTGGAAGATGACGGGTTGGCTGTTCTTTTTCTGGCCACAGCAGAGACAACAGAATCCAGTGTAGGCTGTGTGTGGAGACAGGAGGGGGTGCTGTCTGTGGTTCTGTATTTTTTGTCAAAATGGTCCTTCTTTCCCAGAGCCATTGTGGGATGTGTCCAGTGACCAGTCCATCCTCCCAGATATCCTCTAAAAGAGGAATGGACATGACAAATCTCCTCCGTTGCTCCTTCTGTGGTTACAGGAGACTGTCCTTGCAGTGTTCCTCTGGGGTGAGGCCGACCGTTTTCTCCGCCCTGCTCATTAGCACATGGAAAGCCCCCACTTCATCTGGTGGAGAGTCCCTAATTGGGGTCGTGAAACATCTTCCTCCCTGGATAGCCCAGAGACCTCTGCAGGCCATTCTGGTGGCACCGGGGCTGGTGTCGGCACTTGAAGCCTTTGCTGTAATGTAGCCACCAACAAAGTAAGGGTGGATAAAATGTCTAACGACACGTCCCTTGGTGAAGGCTGTTCCAGAGCTGGCTGCACCGGTGGTAATTCGCCACCTGTGGGGGTTGGATGCAAGAGTGACAATATTGGGAGCCGAATCAGGCTTGCTTTCCCACATGGTGAACTAGGCTGCTCCTAGGGAGGTGGTGTCCTGCGTTGTGGGGAAGAAGGAGGTGACATGACAAGTTTGCCATCCCTTTCTACCAGGTTATCAGAGGAAGAGGGACTTGGCTCCACTACAATGGTTCCCTCTGGTAGTACCCCCACTCCGAGCTCTGGGTCTGTTGGCTGAGGGAGCGCTGCCAGAGAGGACACTGTGTTGGTGGGAGTGGCTGAACTGGTAGATGGCGCGATGGTCGTAACCATTTGTCGTCAATGGGGTACCAATGCCGTCAACATAGTAGTCGTCGAGGACTTCAATGCCTGGGTAGCCTTCTTGCTCGTTGTTAATGGTTTTGTGGGCGGGGCACTCGTAGACAGTGTCAATGGTCTTGGCTTGGATGTGCCAGAGGAAGACTTGGGAGTTGAGTGATGACTTCGAGGACTACATCGACAGGGTAGATTTGACCGTCGACAATGAAGAGTAGCCACCAGATTTGGAAGAGGACTTGCTTGACGGCGTTGCCTCCGTTGAGCGGGGAAAAAGGCCTTGGCTGCTCTTTTCCCTCTAAACCCCTTAGGCACTGACCTTAGGTGATGACTGGCCCTTGTGAGACGACCTTGGCTCATCGTTTGACACCCCTCTGTGCCTCTTCTTGCCTGTGGCGTGGTCTTCATGTGACCTAGACCTCTTACTAGAGGTGGTTCGCTGGGCTGTCCTGCTCTACCGTAGAGAGGCATGGCTCCATACAGAAGCAGAGTCAGAGTCCCTGCCGGCATCCTCGATCCACGAAGCGTTTTGTTGGACAAAGACTAGCAGATGTTGCAGTCCTAGATAACATGGTGGGTATGAAGACAGTACAGACAGTTTTCGTGGTGGTCCTCGATGTAGGCTTTCTTCAGCCCACAGCGGGCACAGGCTTTGAACAGGCTCTTCCTTGTGGATTTAGCCAGGAGGGATGGGCCCCAACTGCGTAGATGATGTAAATGGCAAAGTTACCTGCGTCGTTAATGGTCTACGGCTCTGCACCCTCGCCGTCAATGCTGGTCTACGGGTCATCAAAATTGTAGTTAAAATATTTTTTAAGAAGAATATTTGTAGAGAGAAAATTTGAGGACTCCCAACACGATAAAATCTGAAGATTTTCGGCAGGGAAGGAGTTAAGGGAGGTGTTCCTTTTTGGCTGTGGGCAGTGGGACCCAAAAATCATTGTACTAGAGCACAAAAGTGACTGAATGTTTAAGTTTAAACTGCTCTAGGTTACAGAGGATTCCCAGCTTGACGACAGGGAATATTCACAGCATGCACATCTATGAAATATCCAATGCTGGAGAAGCCATAACCTCTTTTGGCATAGTGTTAAGAGTCTTCCTTTCAGAGGAAAAATACCGTGGCTCGTCCCACAGAATCTCCTAACTACCCTGAGCCCTGTCTCCACCCAGGTGATCATCCCGCAGGTCACCACCCCCAGGGTTAGGATCAGGAAACGTCTGCCTTCCAATGGCCAACTGGGAGGAGATTCTTAGCAGGGTTTCAGTGAGGGATCCACAGGATTCTTCACAGAGCTTTCTCTTCCTTGGTCAATAGATCCCTGGCATGCAAGTGTCTTGTATGTGCACCCCAGCCCTCCAGGGAGGCATTCGTCGTGACAGTGACTTGCTGAGGGGGCAGGAAAATTGGAAGGCGTTGAACAAGGTGAGCTTGGACTAACCACCTGCGCAGCATCTTCCAGACTTCTGCGTCAGCAAGATTTTGTGTTCCCAGTAGCCTGAGATTTGCTGACAGCATGAACCCAGGAACTGATGCAGAGGCCGCATGCAAAGCCTGCATGCAGAGCCTGCAGTGCTGCAATAGGGGGAGGCAAGAAGACATTATTATCATCATTATTTCTTGTAGAGCACTGAATGCCCATGGGCCTCAGGGTGCACAAATAACAATCAGGGCATAGACAGGACAGTTACACTTAGAGGGTCAGAGCAGGGTGTGTGTTGGAGGCGGGGTCAGGTATACTTCAGCCTGATTTAAGGTTGAACAGCTGGGTTTTGACAAATCTTTTGAATTCTGTGAGAGAACCAGCGGGTCTCGGTGCCACAGGGAGACCATTCCATGCTTTCAGTGCCCGTGCATTAAAAATTATGTCACCAAGTTTGGCCAGCTTGAACGCAGGTTTCGGCTTGGCTGCCTCACTGTCAAGCAGTCTGGGAGGTATTTAGGAGCTGTCGAGGTCCAGCATTTGTATGATAGTGTCAGGAGCTTATGTGTGATCCGGTACTTTATCGGGTGCCAATGTGGGGCTTTTCAAGCGGTTATGATATGGTCTCGCCTTGAGGGACAGTGAATTGCGCAGACAGCGCCATTTTGGGAGACTTGGAGGGATTGGATGTTGCCTTGCGATATGCCAAGCAACAGACTGTTGCAATAGTCTAGCCTGGTGTTAACTAAGGCAGTGGTCAGAACAGATCTGCTACTGGTGGAAATGTAGGGTTTTATGTGGTTTAGGAGCTTAATTACATAGCCGCAGGTGGATTGAGTGTGAAAGACCTGGGGTCTCATGGCTAGTTTTATTTTTTTTATTTTTTTATTCATTTGCATTTTATGTTTACATTAAACATTTTAGAAAAAACCTGACATATATGGTCACACTCTTCCCCATTCACTATGGAATAAGCTTCACTTCTCTATCTATTTGGTCCTTACTTTAAACTTGATGGTTGGTAATTTGGCGCTCCTTCCTTTACAAGGGTTCTAATACGCTCCAATTAGACCATCAAAATGATCAGTGTGATTTGGGTTCCCCCTATTAAATATCTCCACCAATCTTCCATTGTCAAAGTTCGGAACATCGCCACAAAATGACCAATGTATTTGGTGCTTTTCAAAGTGAAAGCCGAGCAGGTGATGAATAGATGGCAAAGAGGTTCTTTAGTTTGTGCCATTTTGCAAAACCTGCACAAGGAGTCCCTTATTTCCTCCTTAGATCTTGCTACGATGATTTCATTAGACCTACACACATTAAATCAGTTCCTCATAAAAGCTAACCGTACTTTTGGATTTGGGCACTTCCAGAGGTAGGGTTGGACCTCCCCTTGTTTCCTTTACTCGACAGCCAGTTGTTTATGCAATTTCAATGTGGGAACTTCTTCTAAAGTCTGTATCCAATCTAATTCACGTAATTCTTTTTCAACCCTGCCTGTGTTTGTCAAGAGATCTTCCATAGAACACCTTGTTTCTTTGAGTAACTGGGTACATTTGTTGCACCGTGCATTTAGGTGATTATTAGTACCTTTCAGAAGTTAATTTTTAATCCCTGTTTATCAAATATGGAGAGGTTTGGACAGTTGCATTTCCTGAACAAGCGTAATGTCTTCCAGTCGCCCTGAGTATTTAAGGGAACATAATCCCAGTTCTTTGCTCACCACCTGGATGGGGGTTGAACGAGGAAGCCTGAAAGTTTTCTTCCAAAAGGTGCTTACCCAGAGACCCAAAGCTTTGCAGGTAGGTCAATAAAAGCCTCACAGCCATAGGTTAAAACTGGCATGAGTTTTGTGACTTATAAGTCTAGAATTGGTTTGAGTGCAAATTTACAGTATTTCTTCTTTAGTATCAGTGCTTGACTAGCAAGCATGTCTGCTTTGTTTTTTTGGTATTCAAAGGAATTGGTCTCTGCTGAACTTCTTGTGATCTAAATTCCTAAATATCTGAAGCACAGAATATGGTCAAACTCTAAATGGTTAAGGAACCATCTAACCAGTCTTTCATTTGCCTCACAACCTTTTTAGGGTGAGGATCTTGTGTTTTTTAATGTTGATCTCCAAGTTGATTACCTCTGTGTATTCTTGTAGACAATTCAGTTGTCTTTGGAGGCCTACTGCAGTGTGGTCTAGTAGAACTAGATCATGAGCATATAGAAGATATGTTATCCTCATGTCTCTGAGCTTCGGTGGAAAACTTCTGCATTGGTTCATAAACTCCCCAAATCAGCAATATAAAAATTGTAGAGGTGCCAGAGAATAACCTTGCTAAACCCCTCGCTGCATTGGAATTTCTTCGGTCAGCTCACCTTTGGTGGATAGGCAAATTCGGATGGTCGTGTTTGTATATATAATCCTTGTATTTTTTCCAACAGGTCGGCCAGGCAGTGTTTCTATGCCAATTTATCCCAGAGGAGTTTTCGATTCAGGCTGTTAAAGGCTTTGGTAAAATCCAAAAATGCCAAATGGAGCTTATTATTATTCTCAATGGCTTTTATTTTCAATAGATTGATCAGTAATGCCAGAGGGGTTGTCCCTACGCCATTGACAAAACCTGCCTGGAAATTATCATTCAGGCCGTTGGTCTGGGTTCATACGGACAGCCTTTTTAGGAGTAGAGTTGCATACATTTTTCCTAACAGGTCTAGTAGCGCTATAGGCCTATAGTTGCTAGGATCTGAATGGCTGCCATTTTTGAATATGGGGTGATATGCACAGTTTTCCAAGATGGTGGTATCGATTTGGACGAAAGAACATTTTGGAGCACCAAGTCTAATATAATGGCCCATTGTTCAGGATTTTATTTCAATGTGCTGTTAGATAGGCCATCAGCACCTGGCACTCACGAAGAACTCAATCCTTTGATTATAATGACAAGGTCTTCATGATCGTACTGCAGAGTCCAGGGAGATTTTGTTTTTACAGATTGGTCCTCTTTTATTGAAGGGTTTGCAAAAAGGGAACCAAAGAAAGATGACCAAACCGCCTCACTTACGTAATTCACCTCTAAAGAGAGTTTAGTCTTTTTAGATGCCCCTATCATTGACCAGATCTCAGCCGAAGATTTGCTGGCCAAGGATCGTAACATAGATTCTGCTTCTTTTTGATACAAGATGCTCCTGTGACAGATACACCAGAATTTATAGTTGGAATTTAGACGTTTATTTCTGCATAGGCAGAAGGATGTTTCTTAAACTGTCGCAAGATTTTTCTCATCTCCTTTCTTTTCTTTACCAAAGCATCATCATAAGTATGATGGTGTATATTTTCTTTGTTGCGTGATTTGACTTTAACATGGTAGATTGTCAAGATAGTGGGATTAACAGATGTGATTTTACAGTAGTTGCCTCATTCATCTGGTCTGAGAGGGTCCTTAGGTTTTGTGTTACCGCTCTAGCGTTCATTTTTAGTCGGTATCCATTGTTGATCACTTCAACATGATTATTTGTTACAGTGGTAGGTCTTGAAACCTCTCCATACCATGTGAGCTTTAACCAATCATGGGCACTTCTTAAGGAGGTCAGAACTTTGAGAGACTGTGGGGGTAATTCATAGAATTCAGCGCACAAGTGACGCACGCGGCTGGCGCACACTGTGCGCGTGCGAATCCCTGCGCCAGCCGCGTGCGCCAAAACCCATTTCCACGCACAGCGTATTCATGGATTCCAGCTACCAAAAGCAGCCATGGCGCACAGTGGCGCAGCGACCCTGCAGCAGCGCCAGTTACGCCCCCAAGAACGCCTCTCGTGCAGGGAAAAGCCATCAAAATCCCCAATCCAGCGCAAAGGGCTGCGCTAACCCTGTACCAGCACGGCAAGCGGGCTACGTGTATCACTGGGGGGCGCGGAAGTACCTCACGTCATTTCAGCTGGGTACGTGCATTTCAGGGGTGCATGGGAAGTTCCACACGCGAATATCCTGGCTACGTGTATTTCGGGGTGCGCGGGAAGTTTCACACGAGAATGTCCAGGCTACGTGTATTTCGGGGTGTGTAGGAAGTTTCACACGCGATATCAGCAGGGTACGTGTATTCCAGAGGTGCGCAGGAAGCTCCACACGCGATTTCAGCAGGGTACGTGTATTACAGGGGTGCGCTTGAAGTTCCACACGCGATTCCATCAGGGTACGTGTACATCAGGGGTGCGCGGGAAGTACCTCACGTCATTTCAGCTGGGTACGTGCATTTCAGGGGTGCGCGGGAAGTTCCACACGCAAATGTCCTGGCTACGTGTATTTCGGGGTGCGCGGGAAGTTTCACACGTGATATCAGCAGGGTACGTGCATATCAGGGGTGCGCGGGAAGTTCCACACGCGAATGTCCTGGCTATGTGTATTTCGGGGTGCGCGGGAAGTGTTACACGCGATATCAGCAGGGTACGTGTATTCCAGGGGTGCGCGGGAATTTCCACACGCGATTTCAGCAGGGTACGAGTATTACAGGGGTGCGCGGGGAGCACCACACGTGAATTGCACGTGTGGGTCCTCCCAGGTGTTCCCTCTACACCCTCCACGGCCCCTGCAGGTGGCTCACACCACAGGGGCCTACCCTGCACATGTCCTGCAGGCACCCCATCCACCATGGCCATGCCCCCCAGCCAACCCACATGTCATCTTGCACCACTGCCCACCAACGCATGTCCCCCTGCACCCCCAGCCACCAGGGGCACCCTCCACCAGGCCCCCACCCATGTCTCCCACCACCCCCACCCCCCAGCAGTGCAGGGGCAGCCTCCACCAGGCCCCAACCCATGTCTCCCACCACCCCCACCCCCCAGCAGTGCAGGGGCACCCTCCAGCAGGCCCCCACCCATGTCTCCCACCACCCCCACCCACCAGCACTGTGGGGCACCTGCCAGCAGGCCCCCACCCATGTCCAACTCATGTCCCCACCACCCCCACCCCCCAGCACTGTGGGGCACCTGCCAGCAGGCCCCCACCCATGTCCAACTCATGTCCCCCACCACCCCCACCCCCCAGCACTGTGGGGCACCTGCCAGCAGGCCCCCACCCATGTCCAACTCATGTTCCCCACCACCCCCACCCCCCAGTGCAGGGGCAACCTCCACCAGGCCCCCACCCATGTCCAACTCATGTTCCCCACCACCCCCACCCCCCAGCACTGTGGGGCACCTGCCAGCAGGCCCCCACCCAGGTCCAACTCATGTTCCCCACCACCCCGACCCCCCAGCAGTGCAGGGGCACCCTCCACCAGGCCCCCACCCATGTCCAACTCATGTTCCCCACTGCCCCCACCCCCCAGCACTGTGGGGCACCTGCCAGCAGGCCCCCACCCATGTCCAACTCATGTTCCCCACCACCCCCAACCCCCAGCACTGTGGGGCACCTGCCAGCAGGCCCCCACCCATGTCCACCTCATGTCTCCCACCACCCCCACCCCCCAGCACAGTGGGGCATCTGCCAGCAGGCCCTCACCCATGTCCAACTCATGTACCCCACCACCCCCACCCCCCAGCACTGTGGGGCACCTGCCAGCAGGCCCCCACCCATGTCCAACTCATGTCCCCACCACCCCCACCCCCCAGCAGTGCAGGGGCACCCTCCACCAGGCCCCCACCCATGTCTCCCACCACCCCCACCCCCCAGCAGTGCAGGGGCACCCTCCAGCAGGCCCCCACCCATGTCTCCCACCACCCCCACCCCCCAGCACTGTGGGACACCTGCCAGCAGGCCCCAACTCATGTTCCCCAGCCAACATGGCATCACAATCTAGATCCCTGGTCCCTATGGTCAGCCTCCAAATGCAAAACACCCACCCGAGTATTGCATCCACCCACTCAGAAATGGCAATTACATGACAGAACACCAATTGCAAGTTTCGAAACAAACACATGTCCCTCACATACACATAATGGGTGTCAGTGGATCTCAAAATCCATATCATGATATGCATGAAACCAATGAGATGATACTACACATTGAAGTTTGATAAAAAAATATGTATTAAAGGAAACATAAATAGATTCAAAAATAAAGAAACAGAAATGGGAATGTACAAAAATGAAAAGAAGCATGTCCGTGAAAAAAAGCAAAACCAAAAATCATAATCCAAAGTAATGGTGTCCAAAGTCACTGTCCACAAAAGCAAATCCAATGGGAAATAATAATTGAAAGCCATTGCTCCATGGGTAAATTGTGAAAGAAAAATAAAATCCAACAATGAACTATGTACAGACGAACAAGCCAGGGTCCATTATCCCAACAAAAGAAATGAAACCTATCTAACAACACTAATAAAATAAACTATATACAAAAATGTGGCCAATGTCCAAAAGGTCCAAAATAAATAAAAAAACAAAGGAAACCTAACACTACCTACATAACTATGTACAAGGGCAATGGGCTAGTCTGACGGCTCACTTTTGGATGTCCCGGGCCAGGGCATCATCGAACTCCTGCTCAATGTCCCAGAGGCGGTCCTCCTCCATGGCCCCAAGGGTCCGCAGGGGCGTCAACGTGTCCACCTCCAACCCCCTGTGGATTGCCTCGAGGCACTCGGCCCGCCTCAGGGCCCTCCGCATGGAGTTCTCCGCCCTGACCATTGTGAGCCGTGCCTCTTCGGCCCGCTGCCGCTCTGCATCTATGGCGTGGCCCAACCGCTGCCACACAGAAGACAATCTCTGTCCTGGGTCCTCCTGCCCTCCGGCCGATGCCTGCCCCTCCGATGTTGAAGGCCCCGAGCCTTCATGGCTCCCACCACGTTGCTGCTGCTGCTGTGCCTCTGCCCGTGCACTGCCTCCTGCTGCCTGCACATCCTCCGCCGGCTGGGGTGCAGTCGTTGATGTGGCCACCCCTGCTGGACGTCCGACTCCCGACTGTGGCAGGGATGCCTCCTCCACCAGCCTGGCCGCACCGTCAGAGGCAGCTCCACAGGGCACCCAGGTGACTGATGGGTGGGAAGATGGCACGGAGGACGACTGGCGCGTAGGGGGTTCAGTTGAGGAAGGGGTCGTAGCAAGCCCCATCAAACGGAGGAATCCGGCCTGGGTGACCTGTCCCAGCAAGCTGACGTGGTCAACGAACCATTCGAGATGACGTGCAGTCTCCTCATGAAAAGACTGCAGGTCACCTCGCATGGCCCGTTGACGCAACGCCACACCAGGCAGGACAGGCTCAACCCGGACCCGGATAGCCACGTCCGCAGGCAGAGGAAGGCCAGTTGTCGTTTGCTCATCCCCTGCCTGAAAACGGGTCTGGACGTAGGCATCCCTGCTGGTGCAAGATGATGCAGGGACAGGATCAGGGACAGGATTGCACACAGGCACCTCCGCGGCGGCCTGTGCTGCCTCCTGTCCCTGTTCCTGCACTGCACCACTAGCACCAGTGGGATCCCCACCTCCAGACCCCGTCTCTATTGCTTGCACGGCCTCCTCCTCCACCAAACCCCCCACCAACCTGGATGACTCCGTGCCATCTTCCCCCGTTGGGCCCTGTGGGGTCCCAGCTGCCCCTTCTGCTGCCGAGGAGTCCAACTCCAACCTCCGCCTCTTGGACCTCCCCCCGGCAGCTGCGGCCTGGGACGCGGCACCGGACTCCTCACTCCCCGATGAGATGACACATGACAGTTGTACATGAGTGGCATTGGCAAACCTCAGACATTCCATCACAATCCCCAACACACATGTCATTTCAACTCGCACACATGAGCCATACCACAGCCATATCGCAACTGCCAGCACCATTCATACCCATACAACAGCATGAGCAGGCAAAGCTGAGCCAGACATCACATGCAACACAGGAAGTGCACCACACATGTACACACACCACCACACTTGCATGCATGTGTACACCTCTGCCAAGTGTCGCAGTGTTCAGATGGGCATCCATGTCACATCTGGCAATCAGGCTTCCACATCCCGCTGCATCACTGCATGCAGCATCCATGTTGCAGCACTGTTGCACCCTTGTCAAATACACACAAATGCACATGTACACAGTGCTGATACATGCAGCTGAAAACAACATACATGCGTGACATCACGGACATGTCTACTTACATACACATTCATCCAAACATGTGTGCCCACACAACTGCATTTGGCATGCAAGCCTACACACACAAGCACCATCCATGTCTCACACATTACAGCCCTTGCATGTGTTAGCCCACGGCCCTGTACACCCCCACCCATACTCGACCCCATACAAACAGATGTGCAACCTGCACACTACTGAAACATCACCACACGCACAGCTCACAATCAGGATGCATGTACACTTACCGCTCGACTCCAGACTGGTCTGCCTCTCAAGGACCTGGACGTGGAGCGCTGGGGATATGCATTCCAGGACCCTCATCTGATCTTCCGACAAGTGGCCCCGGCGCCCCTTGGCATCTGCTGCCTTCAAGAGGCACCGGGCCTTGTTCAGGGTCCTGGACCTGAAGTCCTCCCAGCGCTTCTTGACATGTTGGAAGTTGCGGACTGCCACCCCCTCCGCGTTGATGGCAGTCACGATGTCAGTCCAGATCCGAGTCCGTCCTTCCTTGTCGGCGCGGGAACTTCCGAAGAGGGCATCATACTGCCCCAGGACTTGCACTGAAGCTGGTGCCCCTCTGCCTCTCTGGCCGGGGGTTGTCAGTGGTGCCAGATGTTGCAGTGCCCAACATGACAACCCCAGAGGCAGGAGTGGGTGGGCAACTGGGTCCTGGGGCTGGGCTGTGGAGCGATGGAATCCCAGTCGGGAGTCTTCGGTTCCAGCAGGGGTGGTCACAGCAACAGCACCCCTGGCTGATGTGCAGGCAGCAAATGGCAGGGCACGTGGGCAGCAGGCAGTCAGGCAGCAGCAGATGGCAGGTGGGAGCGTGCTCGGGGCTCTGGGGGGCAGTAGTTCAGCTTTCTGGGCAGGAGCGTGGTCTTCCGTGTGCTTACGCGTGGCCAGCTTGATACGGAGTGATTTGGCACGTGAAAATTCAGCACGTCAGCGTGTAATTCGAGGAAAGGCCCTTAGCGCGTAAGCGCATCTGCACGCATACGCAATTTCATTGGACAGAAGGCCCCTCAAGCGCAAGCGCCCCTGTGACGTGATGCGCACAGGCGTGCATGGGCATTTCAGCGCGCGTGAAAAACTGCACGTCCGCGTGTAATACGAGGAAAGGGCCCATGCGCGTAAGTGACGTGACGCGTGCGTGCGTTTCCCTCAGCACGGGTTAAAGGTGGGCGGGCCCAGCAGTTCGCTGTACGTGCCTTTCGTGGAGACCGACGTGTGTTGCTGCTTCCTGTTGTTTCGCGCGCCATCACAACTTCACAGCTATCAAGGACGTATCTCTTCTTTTGGCGGGGGTATTGGCTATGCGTGTTTTTTTGCATCGCGCTAGTCAGACGGTGAGTCGCACACGCTCTTTTTCCCACTGCGGGTGCCCCTGTGTATCACACCCATTTTCGATGTCATAGTAGCCTGCGTGTCCCACGCGTACGCGTTATTCGTGTTACTGGGTGCCACCGCGTACTGCGGGAGGTTGAATCCACGCACGTAGGCTGCAGGGTTGCGTGCACGGTTTTACTGCAGTTTTGGGGTGCCTGAGCGTTGTGTGACCCGTCACTACATCACCGGGGTCACATACAGCCTTGCAGGTGCAGGGGGGCTGTTAACATCTTGCTTCCCACCCCCTTCACCCCAATTGCCCAGGTCAATTGTGGTGTACACCTCCCATTGGCACCATCTGTGCCGGCACTACTACATCTGTGCCATGGTTGGGAGGACACCAAAGGTGAGGGGCGCCTCAGCTGGGCGTACTCCTCGTGGCGGGCGTGGTCGGGGACGTGGCCGTGGTGACCAGGGAGTAGGGGGACTCCAGGGTGTCCAGGGCGGCCACAGAGGGGAAAGAGGCAGGGGTGCGCCACTTGAGCACAATGTTGTGACATGTGTCGGTGCAGTCATGCCACCACCCCCTGTGGTTCCGGGGGATGCAGCTTCTGCATCTGGCACTGGCGCCCGTGTGACCCGGCAGTCCCTTCCATCGACTGCCATGGGCCAAAGGGTAGTGGTAGCTGCAGGTGCAGCTGTGGACACCACCACCCAGGCTCGGGGTCTGCCAGCGCAGGCTGCGTTGGCACTTGAAGAGCTCTTGGTAGATCTCCAACAGGCCAGGGGGGAAATCATAGGGGCATGCCGGGCTGCTCGGACCAAGACACGTGTCCCTGGGGCAGTCATGTCATCTGCTGCCCCGAACAGCCGGGTGTTGCCAAGTGCAGGGGCAGATGCACCCAACAGCACCCCAGTTGTGAGTCTGCCAACCAGGACCGTTGCGGGCAATGACCCTGCCACAGCTGATGTTGCTGCGTAGGGTACATTAGTGGGCACCCAGCTTCCACCGACACAAGTCAGGCCTTTGGTCATCCCTCCACCTGCCACTCCCTTGGCTCATTCCACCGAGCCCACTGGCCATACTGGTCAGGGCGGCATTAGCCAGCCAGGGTCTGCGCGACAGTCCAAGAGGAGGAAGGTTGCACCTGCAGCACAGGCTGGGACCCCACACACAGCCACGACCTCCTGCACGTCGAGGAAGAAGCCTTTCTGTAAGCAGGAACTGGACTTCCTCGTGGACTGCTAGTGGGTACCAATAGTCAAACTACGGCTGCCCAACATGATACCCACTGGAAGCATGTTGCGGAACATGTCAGTTCATTCGGCCATCAGGTGCGCACGGCGCAAGAGTGCAAAAAGCGTTGGAATGACATCAAACGCAGCACTAAGGCTAAGCGTGCCTCTAATTACAACTTGACTCTGGTGACTGGCGGTGGGCCTGCACCAGAGGAGGAAGAGCTCACTCCGCATGAGGCACTCGTTGTGGAGTTCATACCACCTGAATTGGTCAAAGGAGTGGGAGATATGCTGGACTTTGATGCCCATTCCAGTGAGTGTTGATGCGTGTTTGTTGAGGACGTGTGTGTTTCACTTGTGGGATGTGTTGTGCATGATTGACGCTACATGTGACGTGTACATGGTTCTGATGTGTAAGTAATGCAATGCTTCCGTCATGCATGTCTCCTCTGCCTGCATGCGGGGACTCCATGTAGGCATGCTCCCTTGCCCCTCCTCCGCCACTCTGCACCCCAGTTCCACCTTTGCACTGGTGTTCTTCAATCTTGCCAATGTGTACTTTCTTGTTCATGCGTCCTGTGTAGATGCTAACTTCCAGCGTAGAATCTGCCAAACATATGCCGTGTGGTACAGCCTTAGTACTTGATGCAGAGTATCTCACTTGTACTGTGCATAGGTCAGATGTCCCGCAGGGACATGAGTGCCCATTCATGCTCCATGTGCATTGCACGCATGCCCCTATGTGTCCTTGACTGGATGATCACTGTAATACAAGTCCTTGGTTACATACATTGCCTGACATCTCATCAGCCTTCCCATGTCAATTGTGGCTCAGTCCTGCGTTGCACACATGTTTAGGGTCTGACAATCTGTGTGGTTCACAGGCCTCAGCCTGTTCAATGGCCAATGACTCTGTCCAACTGTTGTTGTGTCTTCTTCACACATGGGCAGAATCCAGAGTTTTCATCATGTGTCCTGCTTACTGTCCCAGCATCATTTGCAGTGTTGTCACTTGAATCACATTAAGCTGTTGATGCCAGTCAACACTGCCTGTCAATACACAGGTGTATGGTCAGCCTTTTGATACCATGCTAGGCATCCCTGCTTTAGTACTGGGGTGGAGGGGTGCTTGGCTTCTAGATATGGTACACATTCACAATGCACGTGATGTCTGAATTTGACATTGCACTGCCTTCACATTTCCTGGCACACACCATGGAGTCCTTGTACATGTAGGTAGTGAGTGGCGTACACATTTTCTGCACTGCATAGAACCACTTCCATGGAAACTGCCACCTTTCAACAGGTCTGATCACAGAAGCAATTCAAAGTTGACCCAGCATGCATGCCAGGTTATATGTTGTGTGTCACATGTCTGCCTGATGCGTTTGCTGTCGGTGTGTGTGTGTGTTGTGTGCTTCTGACATGTGTAGTGACCTTTTTTCTCTCTATTTTTCAGGTGATGATGCAATGGAGGCAGAGGATGGTGTTGTCATGCCAGACACAGGGTTGTTACCACTACATCAACCCGGCACTAGTGGGGGTCGTGGGGTGGTAGGCCACGAAAACTCCCAAGTGCTACAGTCCATCTTGTCTCTGGCTGCCTATGAGTCCAGCCTTGATGACGACTCTGACGTCCATGTTGAGTTGGATGAGCATCAAGTCCATGTGTCAGGGGTGAGTGATTCTGATGTGGACACTGTCTGCGACACCTGAACTGAGGGATCAGACAGTCTTGGTTCCTCCGCCCGTGGTGGATCGGGACGCAGGGTCACCCTCCACACCAGTCACTGATGTGCCTGGGACATCACGTCGACGGGGGCATGTAGTCGTGCAGCCACGGGCGGTGCCAACACAGCGAGGACCCCTGGTCCTTGGGTCCCGCAGGGGTCAAGTCCGGCAACGCCGTCGCCGCGCGCAACCGCAGTATACTGAGTGGGAGCAAGACATGACTGCCAATTCAGAACGGCAGGGGGCAGCAATGGAGAACATCGCTGAGAGCATGGAGCGTGTGGCCCGATCTGTGCTCTCCCCTGCTAGGCAGGTGCTTCTCCAGCAGCAGGCGGCACGGTCCACGGCCCGCTCGCTCAGGCTGGGCATGGCAGCCTCAGACAGGGCACGCCAGGCTGAAATGTCGTCTCTGCGTCAAGCAATTGCTGCTCACGTAGAGGCGCACATGGATGCCCTGAGGGAGGAGTATGCTTCCCTCAGATCCACTCTGGGTGTCCTTATGATGTCCCAGAGGCAGCAGGCAGAGGAGAGGTTTGCACAGCTTGAGCGTACCATCTCGGCTGAGCTACAGGCTTGCCGGGAGGTGCAGTGGTTGTCCAGCCAGGCCTTCCAGGAGGAACTCCGTGTTACACGTGCTACCTTGCAAGAGGAAGCACGTGTATCACGTGAGGTTCTGCATGCAGACCTACGTCACATCGCCACACAGAACCAGGCTCACCCGTCCGGCAGACTTGCTGCCGACGAGGGGCAAGCTGCGGCTAGGCGTGGCCAGGCTACTGTGCCACCTCCTCCTTTCCAGGATGAGCCAGACTCGTACGACCATCTATCTCCCACATAGGTCGGGCTGTGCAGGCGTTGAGCCCAGGGAGGTTTTTTTTTTGGCTCAGCATCATCGCATGTGGATGTTGAGCAGCACCCTGTACCTCCCCCCTCCTGGGTGCCTCCCCTCCCGTCGCGGTCGTATGTGGCCATTTTTGATTTTTCTTTTAGTTTAGTTAGTTAAGTTTCTGTTTGATAGCTAGTTTAATTAGGTAATGTAGGTTTTCCATAGTTAGTGTAATTAGTTAATAGTTAATATAGTTTAAAATTGCTTGTCTATTGTGCTTTCATGTGACGGTGCGGTGCTTTATGGCTTTTGAAGGCATCCACTCTCTGTTCCAGTTGGGCCCTTCAGGCTTGTCTTGTGTATGTGTTTGCTGCTTGGGGTCCTTGACTCACATATGCCACTCCTGCCTCCCTTATCCATGGGCTCGCAAGGATGGTTCGGTGTCACAAACTTTTACACAAGGGCTTTGGACTGTCATATCTGTGGCATGTCTGGTGCTGTGTGACTTGTGTTTAAACCCCTAGTGGGGATGTTTTTGGTGTTATTGTCCACTGTTCAGCTTTTGCTAGATGGGGTGTTTCATGATTAATGTGTATTAATTGCTATGCATTGTGTAGTATGTTTCTTATCTTTACTGTACACGTGCTTGTTGCAATTCATGCTGTAGATAGTGTTTGTCATGATCTCTGCTTCCAAAAGGTCAGGGTTTTCCCAACTCCCTTGGAAGCAGATCCATAACCCAGGTTCCGAGTGCCAACCAGTCCCAATTGGGACCTTTTGGACCCAGTCCTGGCGCCAGTGGCACCAGGCTCATAAATATGCCCAGTCCCAGCGCTGGAAGCGCCGGGCTCATAATGCTTGGGTGGACTTACCTGCAGCAGACCATGCTGCTTACTTGCCTGCCAGTTGAGCCTCTGATCCTCTTCTGTTTGGCACTACTTTTCCTGTTGGGTGGGGCAGGAGCCACTCCCTAGATTCAGAACACTGGAACTCTTCTGGAAAGCAGGAACTCTTTTCTTACCTAGGCGTGGCTGTGGAAGGAGACACCTAAGCACTACAGGAGGCTATTTAAACCACACCCGATGGATGAATCTTGCTTTGCGTTATTCTGCATCCTCTGCAGCAGAACGCTCATCGTGTCTTCTGCATCTGATCCTGGGCCTAAGGAAAAAGGCTTACCATCCTGAATCCAGTCTTCAGCAACACCTATAAAGACAAGAAAGAACAGGTTAGCATTACGGTCTTCAGTGACAGCTCTTCACTTACCTGGTCCATCGGCTGTCACCAACGCCTCGCGCTGCATTCCGGCATCTGAAAGACAAAGGCTTACCTACACTTCGTGCGCTCCGGAGGTCTTCACACTGCATTCCGGCATCTGAAAGACAAAAGCTTACCAACTCTTCGCACGCTCCGGAGGCCTTCGGCGCTGCATCCCGCATCTGAAAGACAAAACAAGGTGCGTTTAAAGACATTGGGGAACTTTAATACTCACGTGCCATTACTCCTTTCCACATCTAACCCAGTGGGTATTCCGGCACCCTGCAGCCGCTCCGAACTTGTACCTGCAAAATAAAAGGACAGTTAGAGCGCATCGTGAAGCAGGCAACAAGCGCTTACTTACGTGCTTCCAGGCGCTTCTATTCATCACACGGGCTCCATCTTCAACTCACTTCAGCCCGTCATCCGCCATCGCCGGAACCCTGCAAAACAAGAAACATCATTACTAAAGACTTTAAAGACATTAGAATTACTTGAAACTTACCGTTCGTGCAGTAAACGACGGACAGCAGTCCTCTGAAGTCAAGAGGCCTGCTCCCCTTATCCAGTGAAGAAACTGGTTACAGCACCCTGCCCCGAGGCAGATGGAGAGCACGGCGTTCCCTTACCTAAGGTGAGAGCGTTAACCTTTGGGGTTCTACAGGAGAAGAGAAAGGGAAGAAGAGAGAGACATTCAATAACCCAGTTCCTTAATCCCATATTTTCTATCTGCAGACATCTTACCCTTCAAGTCAGACATACAGTGCACAGAGGTCCAGCCCAAAGAGCCAGCCGTGTGTTACACATCACCTTTGCAGATACGGTATACGCCCAGTCAAGACCGGCGCCTCTACGGGAATCAGGTGAGCGTTACAGTGTTCCACACTTTGGATGTGAAAGACGGACTGATGGTGTGATTTATGATGTGACTCTCTGACATGGTCAAGTAATGAGATGCCTGAAGAGACACAGACAGATGACTTTGATGCATTAATCATGTGTTTCATGCCCTTTCTGCAGGGGGATGAGCCTCCAGAGCACCTTTGCCAGCAGACATGGCCCATTGGACGACGGAATTCTGGACACGTTTGTTGGTGCCCACATGCACATGTGTGCACAAGCAGAGGCACAGGGATTGCAGACCTACATCCTAGAACTGCTGACGTGTTCCAAGGAACTCCAGGCAAGGTGAGCAGCACAGGGGGGGCCACAACACAGCAAAGCTTGCACCAGGCGAGTTGCACATGCAGGTTTAGTCACAGCACTGAGGGTGAGCTTGGACGAATATTGGTGTTGAAGCACACAATGCAGCTCAGATGTGTTGGTGGACTGATGGCTATTGATTGTAAGGTTGTCTGGGACACCTGCAGGGGCAGTGGCACATACCCTCCGGTACACCAAGGTCCATTGAGGCACTTGTATCAACCATGTAGCCTTCCGAGACATGGAAAGGGGCAGCTCACAGGGCCATACAGCAAGGGACATACTCGGGTGCAGTGCATTTCATTTCCATGTACTTTATGATAAATGCACTGCCAACTTTGTTTCAGTCATGGTGGTACGCAACTTGCTCTGAAGTCATGGCTTGCTATATGGGTCTGTCTGCTTACCCAGGGAACATTGCATGTTGTGTGAATTGTGACACATTGGTGTTCCATTTGCCACGCACCCACCGGCGGCTGACTTACTGCATTGACTGTGTATGACCCGTCACAGGGGTAATGTTATATATGGGTACGAAGCATCTACACCAGATTGTCTGTTTGTAAAGTAGTTTGTTGCTATGGGGCATGTTTGGTGGTGTGTTTTTGTGTAATTGGCACGTACAGGTTGTTGACTGTGGCTCTCTTTGCAGCATTGCAGTGCTCCTGTAACCGGACCTGAGAGTGCGCAGGCAGGAGGCCAGCACTCAAAACCAGAGCTAAGTGTCTTGTTGCTTTTCTTTCAAACTGCTCTGCATAGGCTTGCTAGGGGGTGCACTAATGCATGGATGTATGTGTGATTGAATTTGGTATGTTTTTTCCCCCTAATCACCCGGAATCCTATGCAATTTTGAACCCTGTACCCTCTACCCGGTGTTCCTGCTTCCCGTACCTATCCAAGCAACGTTCCCTAACCCTCTTTCCCCGCTGGGGTTGCGGATGCCTGTGTAAGCCCCAAACTTGCAGGCGCCAAAACCCTAGAGGGGGTGGTTGGTTCGTACCACTCCTAAGCCTGGACTACAGAAGGCCATGACAATGATGTCCAAGTTTGTTTGGATTGTGTATGTGTTCATGCAGGTAGTACATTTTCGTGCATTCCCTACTTTCATGTGTCATTCCTCCTCCCCTCTCCTGCCACTCATTTCAGTTATCCAGTGTGCCAACACCTGTCCCGACTGCATATCCCTGACCCTCCTTCCCCACCAGGGTCTCAGAGGCCTGTGTGAGTTTGACCTTGCAGGCACCCGGGACACGGTGGGGGTGGTTGTTTCGTGACACTCCCGCGCCTGTACACGGGACCTGTGACAGTACACATCCGTTCATGGTGCATCATCCTATGTTATGTACCACACATGGTTCACATCCTGTTGTGACATTGTTTTACTGTGCTACCTTGGTTTTTGCATCATTGTGGTAGTACTTGGCCTTTGTGAGGTACTGCTACGTCAAGTCATCTACTGGAGGGTGTTCTGGTTCGTTTTTATGCCTTGGATTTTGTGATTTTGGAAATGAGTGTGGATTCTGAGGGTGCAGGCACCTTTTTACACACAAGGTGGGAGATGGTGACGAAGGGTAAAGGTGATCCTGTGGCCAGGTGGAATTGAGGGTTGAAGGCTCCATGACCCAGGTGCAGTTGTTCAGTGGGTCATGGTCATTTGTGAGGGAGGGGGGGGTTGTTGTTGATAGTTGCCTTGGCCTGCAGTGTGATGGGAACTCTGACATTGTAATGGTGGTATCCTATGTACATGTTGTGTTCTGCTGATCAATGCCTGTTCATGTTGTCAGGATTAGTCAGGCGAGTACAAAGGCAGCGAATATGGCAAGGGAAATGTGCACTAAATCACACAGTGAATAGCTTCGAATTAAACTACGTGCACACAGGAACAACGACTCATGTATGCTAGAACCCAGGAGTGCAAATAGAGTGTGACAACAAAACCAATATATGAAAAGGGATGTGGGGTAAGCACCTGACCGCGAGGAAAGTCGGCAAGCGCCTTACCCCCAATTGCTGTTACAGGTACTGACAGCGCTAAACCCACGTGGAGGGCAAGCAATGACAGGATCTGTGAACTAACACTCTTGATGGTATTAAATAAGGGAACTAAAGAACAGTACTCACGAGGACGAGATAAACCTCTTGAATGTCAGCTAGCTCACGAATCCTGTTGATGAAACTGGGACCCAGAAAGGCTATAACAGCAATGGGAGGAAAACTAAATACCTAAGTTGGAATAGTGATTACAAATTAGTGAGGAAAACATAAGCATTCACACAGGAGCTAGCTACAACAGCACACCACACCTAATAATCAAATTGGAAATAAATGCAGAAGTGCAATGGAAAACATGGAATGGATCCCGATGGAAAGTAAGGATCAGGAGCAGGGAAAAACAAAATAACCAATGCAAACTTCTCCCTACCCCTCCAAGGAAAAGACAGGAAGCTAATCTAAGAGGAAGGCTAAGGCATACGGGTTTACAGCAGCAAAGGACAGAGTCAAAGAAATATAGAACACAGACAAACTGGGCTGCATCTAAAAGGGGAAAGCACTGAGAAATGCTGCCTGCAAACAGAGGAAGACAAAAAGGGAATCAAGGGAGCAGAAATCAATTAGCGCATGAATCCGAAATTCAGGGCGGAGGAAACAAGAAAACAGGAACAAGGAAGTAGGTACAAAGGCAAGGAACCAGGAACCAGGGACTAGTCAAAAACAGGAACACTGCAATCGATGACTAGCGCTGGACTGAAGTGAGACTGAGGCTTTTAAAGCTGTTTAACGAGCACACGCCTCTGGTGTGCTGACTGCTGCACCTGCAGCCACAGGTGTTGCCTATCCTCCACCCAACCTTGTCCTGCAAGGGTGGAGGTGGAGCAGTGGGCCAGGCATTCTGGGAAGCACAGTCATTTGGTTAAAGAAGCATGCTGGCTGCCAAAAACCTGGAATGGATCCGGAAGGGAAGTAGTTTGGAAAATAGGGATTTAGCGCTCCCAATTCATTACAGCACTGTGGCATTAGGTTCGGAGGAAATGTCCAGCAAGGAATAAGCCCCAAAACATGCCCCCAAGTGGCGGGAACGGGAGCGAAGGGAGCGAGTCGTGACAGTATACCCCCTCCTACGGCCCTCTTCGGGTGCCCGCCACCCGTACGAGACTTCTTCTTTCCATGATGGGAGTGCTTTTTCTTTGGAGGTGGCACTGATGGAAATGGTGGCTTGTGGGCAAAGGCAGATGGGCTTCCATGATAGGAGTGTGTTGTCTTTGGAGGTGATACTGATGGAAACGGTGACTTCTGGTGAGGAAGAGACTCATGGTTCGAAGAAAGGCATGAAGAACTTGCAGGACCTGGAGCAGAGTTGGAAGGTCCAGGAAGCTCAGTCACTGGGAGTGGACCCTTGTAAGTCTTTGAGGAGGGAGGCAGGCTGGTGCAACTTGCCTTAGACGATGGTAGAAGTTCTGTTAGCCTTTCTGCCGAGAGCGGACATGCGGGAGGTGAGGAAGTTGCTGGCTTCAGGAAATGTTCATGTTCAGCCATTAGAGAAGGTGGCGGCTGAGGTAGAGGTTCAGATCTTTTTCTGTCATCCATCTGGGAAAAGGCTTGTGGTTGAAAATGATTAAGGTTTGACTGCACATATTCTACGCCTTGGATGCCTGGAAGTCCCATGGGTTGTACGAGGCTGGTACTCCTGGTGACAGTCGTGTAGCCACTTTGTTGCACGTTGGATACAACAGCAGGGACGTTTGGCATACTGATAGGAGTGATAGACACAGTACTTGGTATTTCAGGCACACTCGCAGAAGGAGCAATAACAGACACATCTTGAACTGCAGCAGTCATTCCCTTCCTTTGGCTACTAGCACCCAACTGGTGCTTCTTGGCGGAATTCTGTTGCACAAGTTCTGTAGGTAATACGCCGGTCTGCACCACCCCCTGTGCACACCCAGGTGAGTGGTTCTGACTCACCACTTGGTCCAGCTTGATGACTCTGAAGCGGGAGCTGGCAAAAGTCTCAAACTCTGATGCTGCATTTTTAGGAGGCTCTGATGCTAAAGTGAAGCAGTTGGGAGAATCGTCTTGTGGAAAAGGCAGGCCTTCTGGTGCTCCTCCTGAAGCAAAAGAAAGGCAATCTAAACGTTCATCGACAGTAAATGTTTGGGATTCAGGAGGACTGTCTGGAGCAGTAGAAAATATAGCAGGATCTGATGGTGTAGACAGGTATACCTCGGATGTTGGAAGCGAAGCTAAGCAGGATACCGGTGTATCATGAACTGAAGGCAAACAAGCAATAAACTCTGGAACTGAAGACATGCACATATGATGGACTACCGGAGGCTCTCTGGCTGAAGGATGATCTTCTGGATGAGTCACTGTAGCTGAAGACAGGCAGGCCAGAGGAAACTTTGAAGCTGAAGGCATGCGAGTTGGAGCCATCTCGGTAGCTGAATCCAAACATGTCAGGGTCTTTGGGACTAACCCCGTGCATGGTGGAGGCTCTTGATTAAATGGCAGACATGGCAGCGGTTCATTGATTGAAGACACGTGTACCAAAGATGACTGCAGGGCTGTGGATTGGATCATAGAAGAGTCAATGGTTGTAGGAGGACACACAGAAGTCTCAGAAGTTGATAGACACATTAGTGGCTCAGGAATGGAGGGCACCTTTAGGGCATTAGACTCCTTGGCTCCAGTAACCAAGGACTGAACTGTACCCTTGCAGTCCTTTTCTTTAGTGGGTGACACAGAGTCTCTTTCTTTGTAGAAGTCAAAATCAACCAGTGGAATCACCATAGTAAAGTCTCTGTTAATCAGGATTTCGTCAATTGTCCATTCCTCTGTCTTAGCTTCTGAAAGAGGCAGATTAACAATCAACAGTTCAGGAATCGCCTGCTGGTCTTTTGGTTCTGTATACTGTGGAATGAGTTCATCAGAACATGAAATCTGTACTGTCTCTGACTGTTCGTATTGATCAGAATTGGCAGAAGGAAGAGTGAACCCAGAGGTAAGATCGTCTTCCACATCAGCTTTAACATCTACTTCAGTCTCAGCAGCTGTATCAAGAGCAGGACCTAAGCCTACTGTAGTGACTGAATCTGTGTATGCCACCTTTGTGTATTGTGTTTGGAGATCAGAAGCTTGTATGTGTGCTAGCTCAGAATTATGACAGACTGCTACACAGGAAACTTTAGGTAAAGGAGTGGCTTGTAAATCTTCAGCTAACTGCAATCCCTGACAATCAGCAGAACAATTGTTAGAAACTGTGCCCAGATTGAGCGCTGTGCTAGAAGAAAGACTTTCACTTCCAATAGATCTAACATATTGGCAATTATCATGGTTTACCAAAGTCTCTGCACTCAGGGGCTGAACTGTGTTCACTTCATCAACATCAATGGATAAAGTCTGAGGTGTATTCAGGAATGCGTGCAAGATCTTATTCTCCTCTTGTAAAGAAATGAATTCTTGTGTTAACTCCTCAAGCTTAGCTCTTAGCATGCCCTGCATTAACTGTACATCACTTTCAGTAGGCACAGGGGGAGGCATAGTGGCATCAGGGCTGGATCCTGCACTAGCAATCTGGATGTGCACCGATTGTGCATTGTCCTCAACTGCTTTCAGGTTCTGAGATTTATACTTTCTCATACTAACTTGGTCTGTGTTACCCTTAAGCAATCTATTGACCTTAGACCTCTTGACATTAGGGACTACCGTATGTACTTGTGCAAAGAAGTATTTGGACTGAGGGTAGAAAACTGAAGTTATGCAAGGAACCCCTCCCTTCGTTATGTTTGTACCATGAAACTGTTCTATCTGAGGTGAAGCACAACTGGAATCATGGGGTTCAACAACAGAGGTACTCTTGTATAATAAGTCTAACAGTGTGTTGTTTTCTGCGGCTAAGGCTTGCGCTGACATAGAATCGGGATCAGAACAAAAGATCGAACTAGGATCAGGCAATGTAGGATGTGCCATCCTATGGGAAAAATACTTTGCTCGTAAATGCCCATTCGTGACAAGGAGTTCATTTAAGCCAAGACTAGTGATTTGATTGTCACGGGTAAATGTAGGGGAAGCTTTCTGTACAAACTGGTTAGAGGCCTTGCTGCCTTTCTTTCTTAAACTTGCCATATTCAATGGGAATTTTAGGCTGGTCATACTGTCAGGATTAGTCAGGCGAGTACAAAGGCAGCGAATATGGCAAGGGAAATGTGCACTAAATCACACAGTGAATAGCTTCGAATTAAACTACGTGCACACAGGAACAACGACTCATGTATGCTAGAACCCAGGAGTGCAAATAGAGTGTGACAACAAAACCAATATATGAAAAGGGATGTGGGGTAAGCACCTGACCGCGAGGAAAGTCGGCAAGCGCCTTACCCCCAATTGCTGTTACAGGTACTGACAGCGCTAAACCCACGTGGAGGGCAAGCAATGACAGGATCTGTGAACTAACACTCTTGATGGTATTAAATAAGGGAACTAAAGAACAGTACTCACGAGGACGAGATAAACCTCTTGAATGTCAGCTAGCTCACGAATCCTGTTGATGAAACTGGGACCCAGAAAGGCTATAACAGCAATGGGAGGAAAACTAAATACCTAAGTTGGAATAGTGATTACAAATTAGTGAGGAAAACATAAGCATTCACACAGGAGCTAGCTACAACAGCACACCACACCTAATAATCAAATTGGAAATAAATGCAGAAGTGCAATGGAAAACATGGAATGGATCCCGATGGAAAGTAAGGATCAGGAGCAGGGAAAAACAAAATAACCAATGCAAACTTCTCCCTACCCCTCCAAGGAAAAGACAGGAAGCTAATCTAAGAGGAAGGCTAAGGCATACGGGTTTACAGCAGCAAAGGACAGAGTCAAAGAAATATAGAACACAGACAAACTGGGCTGCATCTAAAAGGGGAAAGCACTGAGAAATGCTGCCTGCAAACAGAGGAAGACAAAAAGGGAATCAAGGGAGCAGAAATCAATTAGCGCATGAATCCGAAATTCAGGGCGGAGGAAACAAGAAAACAGGAACAAGGAAGTAGGTACAAAGGCAAGGAACCAGGAACCAGGGACTAGTCAAAAACAGGAACACTGCAATCGATGACCAGCGCTGGACTGAAGTGAGACTGAGGCTTTTAAAGCTGTTTAACGAGCACACGCCTCTGGTGTGCTGACTGCTGCACCTGCAGCCACAGGTGTTGCCTATCCTCCACCCAACCTTGTCCTGCAAGGGTGGAGGTGGAGCAGTGGGCCAGGCATTCTGGGAAGCACAGTCATTTGGTTAAAGAAGCATGCTGGCTGCCAAAAACCTGGAATGGATCCGGAAGGGAAGTAGTTTGGAAAATAGGGATTTAGCGCTCCCAATTCATTACAGCACTGTGGCATTAGGTTCGGAGGAAATGTCCAGCAAGGAATAAGCCCCAAAACATGCCCCCAAGTGGCGGGAACGGGAGCGAAGGGAGCGAGTCGTGACACATGTGTTGTGTTTACCTTTCAGGTGCGAGGGGATAGTTGTGGTTTGACATGCTGGGGTGTACACATGGTGAATGTTCACATGTGATGTGTAGAGAACACTGATGGTCACTTGAGTGCACATGCATATGTTGAGTGCATGTCCTTGCAGACCCACACACGTGCACTCTGATGCACTACATGTACTCCCACCCTTGCATATCCACGTGTACACTGTTTGCCTTCTGGTGGCCACTGTGTCCCTGCAGCACATGTTCTGTGACCAATTATGGATCCTGTACATGCCTAATTTGCTTTTTGATGTGGTCTGTCGCTTAGATGTGATGCTCAGGGTGTGCATCACACACAATGGCTGTTCACTGTGCTGTGCGCTGAGCAGTGTGTTGCAGGAGTAGGACACAGCACACAGAAGCTGCAGTGTTGATTTTGCAATGCACAATGTGCATGTAGACAGGCATTCATTGTTATGTTACATCTACAACTCTTGTAATGCATTTGGAAATGACTTATTTTGGGTGGGAGGTTGTTGGTCTGTCATTTCATCTGATTCCAGGTCAGGCATCATTGTCTGATGCCACTGTACATTTTGGACATGGCAATGTGTACTTTATGGTTACTGTGTTGGTGTATGGGTATTGCTTGCCATGTCATGTTGTGGTTTGGGAGGGTTTGAGTGACATAACAGTGATGGCCATGGCCTGTTTTGCAGGTGTGTGTGATGCACACCTTGCATGTCAGGGTCATCCGCTTCTCAGAGCAACTAGCTGGGGGTAGATCTCTCTCCGCGGCAGGGCCCTCCCTCTGGAACAGCCTTCCTGCCTCACTTGAACTTGAGGGGGACCATCTCTGGTTCGGGAAGCACCTCAAGACCTTCCTCTTTGCTTCTGCTTTCTCTCTGCCTCTCCCTTGCGGAATTCTTCACTGGAACTGCACTGGATCTGCAACTGGGCCACTCTCACCGACCTTGGTCCCTGGCCCAGCCACTCTCCACTTGCACTGCCTCCCTGGCAACCCCTGCACTGCGGTACTGTCTCTCTATCCCTACAGCCCCCCTTCCCAGCACTTGTCTGCACTTACCTTTGCAGTTGCCACCAGCTGTCCTATGTATTTGTTTTTTGGTCTACTTCCCCTGTACTGCACTCCCCTCCCTCCCCTTCCCCTTGCACTTTTCCCTTCCCCCTATCCCTGCACTTGCACAATCTAAATGGCACCTGGCCTAGAAGTACCGTTGTCTGTCTTCCCTTGTTCCCCCCTCCCTGCCTCATAGCACCTTGAAATACTTGTGTATAGGCCATATCATGTCATATGTCATATGTGTGCCTTTTGGTCACACAGGATAGCTTGTGTTTAAGTAGCTAGGGATGCAGACGATGTGGCACTTCCATGGCAACTATCTCAGGGTGGTAGGGTTGTGACAGTTGACTGTCTCTTTGTCATCATCGATTGTCACCTGGTATGTGCCAGGCCTGTGTGCACTCCGCAGGGGTGGGAGTTTAGGTGAAAAATGTGGCCACAAGCTGGGTCCGGGCTTCCTCTCCACATGCCCTGTCCCCTCCCATGGGCAGCGCATGTGCCTGTGGTTGGGGATGTGGGGGCACCACCATGTCCACCGGGACGCCCTGCCGTGTTGCAACATTGTGCAGGACACATGCTGCCACAATGATCCTGCACACTACTGGTGGTGCATAGAGTAGTTGCACGCCAGAGCGGTCAAGGGAGCGGAAACGTGACTTGAGCACTCCGAATGTGCGCTCCACTATGGCCCTGGTTGCAATATGGGCGGCGTTGTATCTTACCTGGGGTGGTGTGGTGGGGTTCCGGATTGGCGTCATCATGTGGTTGCTCAGAGGGTAGGCACTGTCCCCTGGGGAGGTGATAATAGTTGAGATTATTAGGGTTTGCAAATGCAAGGGCATTTGTACTCACTTAGGAGCCATGTGTCGCCATGCTGCCCAGCTTCCAGGGACCGGCTCAGGGCGGACATTCTGTATATGAAACTGTCATGGGTGGAGCCAGGGTAGTTTGCATAGACAGAGGTGATGATTCCCTTTGCATCGCATACCACCTGTACATTGATGGAATGCCAGTGCTTGCGGTTTCGGTAGATGTGCTCAGTGGCCCTAGGTGGACGTAGGGCCACATGGGTGCAATCTATGGCACCGAGCACTTTGGGGAAGTGTGCCACCCTGAAAAAATCCAGGACAACGGCCTGCCTTTCTGCGGGTGTTCTTGGCATGTATATGTGCCTGCGGACTGAGGGGCGCGCTGTCATGATTGCCAGTACCTGGTGTAGGCAGCGTGACTGCGTGGCCTGTGAGACCCTCCCACTATGGCAGTAGTCCGCTGAAATGACCCAGTGGCCAAAAAATGCAGGACATTGAGCACCTTCTCCAAGGGGCTCAATGCTTGGGAGCAAAGGGTGGGGGATATAAGGTCATCTTCCCACTCACTGACCAGGTCTAGGATGATGTGGGGTGGAAACCTATACCTGCCATAGACATGGTCGTCAGGCATCCCAAAAAGGCTTGTCCGTGGTGCGAAAATGCGTGCCCTGGCTATTCTCCTCCTCCTGCGGTGTCCCACGATCAGTGCTGCGACAAATGGGGCATTCATTGTAGCTGTATATACGTGTTTGTTGTTTGCGCGCACTTTTGTACTGTGCGCGGGGACGCTTCCGCCTGCCTTCGTGTGGCGGACGCGTTGACGCCTGTGTGCGACTTTTGCTGTGCACGGGTTTCCCGTATTCGGATCCATGAATACGGGTTGTTCGCGTGCGTGTGGGCGTTCCGTGTAGTTCCCTGCAGTACTTCCCCAGTTACGCCTTCTTTTTCACGCGTTGCTCCCCATTCCGCGTGTTACGCCCACTGTTCCGCCCACTTTGGTTGAGTGCGCCGCGCTATGTGCGCTTTTGCTGTGCGTGTAGCACATGCCGTGTATGCCTGCGTGTGCCATGGCTGGATTGGGCACACGGACAGTGGGAAACACGCGCAGCGTCTTCCTTGAATCGCACGCTCCCTTGCGCCTGCTTGCACATGGATTTTCGGCACACGTTTGTTCCATGAATCGGCCCCTTTATGTCTATGATTAAGTTTTGTGAGATGAAGATATAATCAATAACCGACGATGACACACCTCTTTTCCACATGGGCTGTCTATTGAGATTTTTTCATAGCACTCATTTGTCAGTGTAGGTCACAGCATAACATCAGCTCAAGCCATAAATTCATCTTTTCTGTGAACCCAAAGTTATAGTCCGGATTATCGATTTCCTGCATTTGTCTCATCGAAAAATAGGTGGCATTAAAGTCTCCACATAAAATAATAGTGGCGTTGCTTCAGGTATAGTCTTCGTCGATAGCTTCGGCTAGATGGTCCCACATTTCTTTTGGACTGACGTCTGTGACACTCCAGAAGATATTGACGAGCATGAGATGAACCATTGTATTTGCAGTTTTTCGGGGTCAATCTTTTATCTTTCTCAGGATTGTATATTGGAGAAATGGTCCTACCGTGGTATGTTTGATTATCTCATAATTTTATTGTTAACTAAAGTTAACAGACATGCACGCAGTCTTCCTGGATTACCTTGGATGGCCAGATTAAGGAGTGATGTAAAGCCATCCAGGCACAGCTCCACGGCTAACCACGTTTCCTGAAGACAAATGAAATCCAGGTCATCCCACCGGACTGCTCCCTCCTCCAGCAAATGTATAAACCCTCTTGTGTTCCATGATAAAGAAATATTATGTTACGCAGATAATTTCTTCTGAGGGGTTGTTATTGCTTTTGATCGGTGCAAATATTGCAGGCAGCCAGTCCATGTAGGTCTTCGAAAAGTGAATTTGTTGCGATGCCCTCTTGGTCTGAGATGGTCCAGATTCTTTATCAATGGTAAGATTTTAGTCTTGGTGCAAAATGTGTGTTGAAGTCCCCTCTGTAGTCCTTTCCCTATGGATGATTCTTGAGGCTTCGAGGGATTAGGCCTCATCTTGCAGGAATCTTGCTAAATTCTTATAGCAAGAAGATATAACTTCTTATAGTTGGCGAATGACAGTCTTAGTATGGCTTCCTCCTTTGGTTTATTATGTTCTTCAGACCTCTGAGAGGTCCGTTACATCAAATCCCATGGTGAAAAAGCTTGCTAGTTCCGTGTCTAAATACACACCCAGTGTCTTTACACTTTTAGCAACCATGACTCTACTGCCCGCGATGATGAAGCTTTCATAGCCAGGCCTCAGTTTGTTTAATCAAGGTCCAAAGGCCGCAATAAGGAGCTCAGTTGAATTCCTATTGAGTGATCAACAATTTGAGGCCATCAGACTACATTGAGGGCTTCAGAGTCCTGTGTATAATCGCCGGACAACTCAAAGACAACCTGGGTGTCGTCGGGATAGTTGGTGTATTGCACACCTAGGTGGTCCAAGAGACTTAGCAGAGGCCAAATATAGATGTTAAACAATGTGGGGGGGAAACTGGATCCCTGTGGGACTCTGCAGGTCAAGATAGTAGGTGTAGATGTGGCACCTTCTGTTGCCACTCTGGCGGTATGGGGTCCCAAGAAGAAAGTGATCCATCGAGCAGCTGCGTTGGAACAACATACCAGGTCCTTTAATCTGTCCACAAAAAGTGTGGGGTCGACCAGATCAAAGGCTGCTTAGAGAACCAACAGTATCAGCATGGCTGGATGACCTCTGTTCACTATGCTTTTCAGGTTGGACCTAAAGGGAAAGTGCACTCAAACATTTTATTGTCCCGATCATTCGGGCATGTGTTTTTAAGCATACTGTGATCGATCATAAAAATAATTCTATACATCTTACCTTAGTTTTCTTCACGTTTACATATGCGAAAACAACGGGTTGGGCGCGGCCATCTTGTGCGAATCTTATCTGTTGCTGCATTGCCCTAAATTCAAGTGCCCTCGTGTCACTAAATCATATCACCCACCCCTGAAGTTGACATCACTATTCCAAACAATATGCTCCACCTATTTTCATGACGTTAGTGGGCAGCGTAGCCAAACGCACCCAGTCATCACTCACGTCATAACGTCAGCTAACACAGAACCTGGAAGATCAACACACGTCTCACAGCGCGTCCCAAACCGGATTTGAAAACAATATTTTTAAATGAAAACTCATTAATCTGCTTAAATTCATCAAGTGCTTTTATTAACAAAGAACGCTCCAAAAACCTTGGATGGCCAGATTAAGGAGTGATGTAAGGCCATCCAGGCACAGCTCCACGGCTAACCACGTTTCCTGAAGACAAATGAAATCCAGGTCATCCCACCGGACTGCTCCCTCCTCCAGCAAATGTATAAACCCTCTTGTGTTCCATGATAAAGAGATATTATGTTACGCAGATAATTTCTTCTGAGGGGTTGTTATTGCTTTTGATCGGTGCAAATATTGCAGGCAGCCAGTCCATGTAGGTCTTCGAAGAGTGAATTTGTTGCGATGCCCTCTTGGTCTGAGATGGTCCAGATTCTTTATCAATGGTAAGATTTTAGTCTTGGTGCAAAATGTGTGTTGAAGTCCCCTCTGTAGTCCTTTCCCTATGGATGATTCTTGAGGCTTCGAGGGATTAGGCCTCATCTTGCAGGAATCTTGCTAAATTCTTATAGCAAGAAGATATAACTTCTTATAGTTGGCGAATGACAGTCTTAGTATGGCTTCCTCCTTTGGTTTATTATGTTCTTCAGACCTCTGAGAGGTCCGTTACATCAAATCCCATGGTGAAAAAGCTTGCTAGTTCTGTGTCTAAATACACACCCAGTGTCTTTACACTTTTAGCAACCATGACTCTACTGCCCGCGATGATGAAGCTTTCATAGCCAGGCCTCAGTTTGTTTAATCAAGGTCCAAAGGCCGCAATAAGGAGCTCAGTTGAATTCCTATTGAGTGATCAACAATTTGAGGCCATCAGACTACATTGAGGGCTTCAGAGTCCTGTGTATAATCGCCGGACAACTCAAAGACAACCTGGGTGTCGTCGGGATAGTTGGTGTATTGCACACCTAGGTGGTCCAAGAGACTTAGCAGAGGCCAAATATAGATGTTAAACAATGTGGGGGGGAAACTGGATCCCTGTGGGACTCTGCAGGTCAAGATAGTAGGTGTAGATGTGGCACCTTCTGTTGCCACTCTGGCGGTATGGGGTCCCAAGAAGAAAGTGATCCATCGAGCAGCTGCGTTGGAACAACATACCAGGTCCTTTAATCTGTCCACAAAAAGTGTTGGGTCGACCAGATCAAAGGCTGCTTAGAGAACCAACAGTATCAGCATGGCTGGATGACCTCTGTTCACTATGCTTGTCAGGTTGGACCTAAAGGGAAAGTGCGCTCAAACATTTTATTGTCCCGATCATTCGGGCATGTGTTTTTAAGCATACTGTGATCGATCATAAAAATAATTCTATACATCTTACCTTAGTTTTCTTCACGTTTACATATGCGAAAACAACGGGTTGGGCGCGGCCATCTTGTGCGAATCTTATCTGTTGCTGCATTGCCCTAAATTCAAGTGCCCTCGTGTTACTAAATCATATCACCCACCCCTGAAGTTGACATCACTATTCCAAACAATATGCTCCACCTATTTTCATGACGTTAGTGGGCAGCGTAGCCAAACGCACCCAGTCATCACTCACGTCATAACGTCAGCTAACACAGAACCTGGAAGATCAACACACGTCTCACAGCGCATCCCAAACCGGATTTGAAAACAATATTTTTAAATGAAAACTCATTAATCTGCTTAAATTCATCAAGTGCTTTTATTAACAAAGAACGCTCCAAAACAACATTATCATATGCGCTGATTGCGATCAATGACCAATTATTGTGTGTCCTTAGGTTAGAGCATCAAAACTTTATAATGATGCACATGGTGTTCCTTTCGGGAGAGGATGTGGATTTGACGCCCCTTCAATCGCAAGGCTTTGGCATCAGTTTCTTGCTAGATCGTAAACGGTGACAGGTTGCTCCTTGTCGCTGGTATATCGGTCCAGGTCTATCGTCCCACATGGGGGTGATGCAAATCACTGCGTTAAGGCGTATATGCCACTGTTGATTGAAGAAACCGTCCCACGGTAGCTGGAAACTATGGCATTCGCTGAACGGTAAAATGTATCTGTGTAGATAACATAATAAAAATATATTTTAGTAGCCGTTCTGTATTAAAATGTATCAATTTAACCTGTAATTCTGCACCAGATGAAACCTAATAACGAACACAAACCACAAATGACGATCACACACAGACAACATGGGGGAGTATTTGAGACTACGATGTGCATGAAAGGTTAGCGCTGTGACGAAGGTATAGCTCATAATGGGATGGAGAAGCTGACAGATAAATGGAACACCAGATATATGGCATTATAACGGAACTGTTAATATTATATATCGAAAAGCTAACCAAGTTCCCTTGGAAAATGTTCTGCCCCCGGCACATACACTAATGCAACGTTGATAGCACACCCTGATATTCCATGAGACGAAGTGGTTTAGATATCACTAGCCTGCATACAGGTTGTGTTTGCGGGTCGTCGATGAATAATCGTCACAATATGCTCCAACTAACAACCCATAACAATGTCAGTAAGCAATACCAGTCAGAAAATTAAACCTTTACTCATTCCTCTTTAAACTATACATAAATAACAATTATTAGTAGACTTACAAACAAACCGCGAGTTACGAAATAGGGGGTAATTCATAGAATTTAGCACACAAGTGGCGCACGCGGCTGGCGCACAGTGTGCGCGTGTGATTGTCTGCGCCAGCCGCGTGCGCTAAAATCCATTTCCACGCACAGCGTACTCATGGATTTTAGCTACCAAAAACAGCCGTGGCGCAAAGTGGTGCAGCGACCCTGCAGCAGCACCAGTTACGCCCCCAAGAACGCCCCTCATGCAGGGAAAAGCCATCAAAATCCCCAATCCAGCTCAAAGGGCTGCGCTAACCCTGTACCAGCACGGCAAGCGGGGAACGTGTGTTACTGGGGTTCGCGGGAAGTTACACACGCGATTGGCGCTGTGCGAGTGGGTACGTGTATTACTGAGGTTGGCGGGAAGTTTCACCCGCGAAAGGGCCTGTGCGAGTGGGGTACGTGAATTACTGGGGTTCGCGGGAAGTTTCACACGCGAAAGGGCCTGTGCAAGTGCAGTACGTGAATTACTGGGGTTTGCGGGAAGTTCCACACGCGATTGGCCCTGTGCAAGTGGGGTACGTGTATTACTGAGGTTTGCGGGAAGTTTCACATGCGATTGGCCCTGTGCAAGTGGGTACGTGTATTTCGGGGGTGCGCGGGAAGTTTCACACGCGATTGGCCCTGTGCGAGTGGGGTACATGTATTATTGGGGTTCGCAGGAAGTTTCAAACACGATTGGCCCTGTACGAGTGGGGTATGTGTATTACTGGGGTTCGCGGGAAGTTTCACACGTGAAAGGGCCTGTGCGACTGGGGTACGTATATTACTGGGGTTCGCAGGAAGTTTCACATGTGAAAGGGCCTGTGCGAGTGGGGTACGTGTATTAATGGGGTTCGTGGGAAGTTTCATGCGCGATTGGCCCTGTGCGAGTGGGGTACTTGTATTACTGTGGTTCGCGGGAAGTTTCACATGCGATTGGCCCTGTGCGAGTGGGGTACGTGTATTACTGGGGCTTGCGTGCAGTCTCACACGCGATATGAGCAGGGTACGTGTATTTCGGGGGTGTGCGGGGAGTCCTACATGTGAATTGGCAGTGTGGGTCCTCCCAGGTGTTCCCTCTACACCCTCCACGGCCCCTGCAGGCAGCCCACACCACAGGGGACTACCCTGCACCCCTGGTCATGTCCCGCAGGCAGCCCATCCACCATGAGCATGCCCCCAGCCAAGCCATATGTCAGCTTGCACTACTGATCACCAACTCATGTCCCCCTGCACCGCCACCCCCCAGCAGTGCTGGGCACCTGCCAGCAGGCCCCCACTCATGTCCCCCTGCACCCCCACCCCCCAGCAGTACAGGGCACCTGCCAGCAGGCCCCCACTCATGTCACACTCATGTCCCCCTGCAACCCTGCCCCCCAGCAGTGCGGGGCACCTGCCAGCAAGCCCCCACTCATGTCCCACTCATGTCCCCTGCACCCCAGCCCCCAGCAGTGCAGGGCACCTGCCAGCAGGCCCCCACTCATGTCCCACTCATGTCCCCCTGCACACCCACCCCCCAGCAGTGCAGGGCACCTGCCAGCGGGCCCCCACTCATGTCCCCTGTATCCCCACCCCCCAGCAGTGCAGGGCACCTGCCAGCAGGCCCCCACTCATGCCCCACTCATGTCCCCCTGCTCCCCCACCCCCCAGCAGTGCAGGGCACCTGCCAGCGGGCCCCCACTCATGGCCCACTCATGTCCCCCTGCACCCCCACCCTTCAGCAGTGTGGAGCACCTGCCAGCAGGCCCCCACTCATGTCCCCCTGCACCCCCACCCCCCAGCAGTGTGGGGCACCTGCCAGCAGGCCCCTACTCATGTCCCACTCATGTCCCCCTCGACCCCCACCCCCCAGCAGTGCGGGACACCTGCCAGCAGGCCCCCACTCATGTTCCCCTGCACCCCCACCCCCCAGCAGTGCGGGGCACCTGACAGCAGGCCCCCACTCATGCCCCCCTGCCCCCACGTCATGACGATCCTCAATCATGGCCCTTATGTCCAGCCGCCCCAGCCCAAAGACCCAGCCAAGTAATGCATCCATCCACATAGAAAAGGCAATTACATGATACAACCCCAAAGGCAAGTATGTAAATGAACACATGTCCGTCACACACACACAATGGGTGCAAGTGAATGTGAAAACCCATATCATGACATGCATGAAACCAATGAGATAATACCACACATCGAAGTATGAAGAAAAAAATGTATTAAACACAACATGAATGTAATTTAAAAAAAAACACACAACAATGGGAATAATTAAAGAAATGCTGCATGTCCGTGAAAGAATAAAAAACAAGAAATCATAATTTAAAGAAATCCAAAAGAAATGGTGTCCAAAGTCACAGTCCAACAAAGCAAATCCAAGGGCAAAAAGAAAGTGAAATCTATTGCTCCATGGTGAAAATAAAAAAAATGTGAAAAATCCAATGGTGAACTATGTACAAATGAACAATCCAGGGTCCATGAGCCCAACTGATGAAATGAAACCTACCAAAAATACTAACTAATAAAAAACGATATACAAAAACGGGGTGCATTGTCCAAGCGCAACCAAAAGAAAAAAGAAAAGGAAAGGAAACCTAACACTATCTAACTATATACAATGCCGGCGGGCAAGTCCGGCGGCTCACTCTGTGGTGTCCCGGGCCAGGGCATCATCGAACTCCATGTCGATGTCCCGGAGGCGGGACTCTGCCCTGGCCCCTAGGACTCGCAGGGAGGTACTCATGGCCTGTTCCAACTCCCTGCGAGTTGCCTCGAGGCACTCTGCCTGCCTCAACGCCCGACGCATGGAGAACTCCGCCCTGACCATGGTGAGCCGCGCCTCTTCCGCCCGCCGCCGCTCCGCATCTATAGCATGGCCTAACCGCTGCCACACGGAAGACACTTCCAGTCCTGGGTCCTCCTGCCCTCTGGCCGATGCCTGCCCCTCCGATGTTGAAGGCCCCGAGCCATCATGGCTCCCACCTTGTTGCTGCTGCTGCTGTGCCTCTGCCTGTGCCCTGGCTCTTGCTGCCTACACATCCTCATCCGGCTGGGGTGCAGTTGTTGATGTGGCCACCCCTGATGGACGTCCGACTCCCGACTGTGGCAGGGATGTGTCCTCCACCAGCCTGGCCGCATGGTCAGAGGCAGCTCCACAGGGTACCCAGGTGATACATGGGTGGGAAGATGGCATGGAGGACGACTTGCGCATAGGGGGTTCAGGTGAGGAGGGGGTCGGAACAAGGTCCAGCAAACGGAGGAATCCGGCCCTGGTGAGCTGCCCCAGCAGGTCAACGCAGTCAACGAGGCATTCGAGATGACGTGCAGTGTCCTCACGAAAACACTGCAGGTCACCTCGCATGCCCCGTTGACGCAACGCCATCCCTCTCAGGACAGGCTCAACCCGGTCCCGGATAGCTTAGTCCGCAGGGAGAGGAAGGCCAGTTGTTGTATGCGGATCCCCTCCCTGAAAACGGGTCTGGACGTAGGCATCCCTGCTGGTGCAGGATGATGCAGTCACAGGATCGGGGACAGGATTACACACAGGCACCTCCGCGGTGGCCTGTGCTGCCTCCTGTCCTTGCCCCTGCACTGCACCACTAGCACCAGTGGAATCCCCACCTCCAGACCCCATGTCTGTCCCTTGCATGGCCTCCTCCTCCACCAAACCCCCCACCAACCTGGATGACTCCGTGCCATCTTCCTCCGTCGGACCCTGTGGGGTCTCAGCTGCCCCTTCTGCTGCCGAGGAGTCCAACTCCGACCTCTGCCTCTTGGACCTACCCTCGGCAGCTGTGGCCTGGGACGCGGCACCAGACTCCTCACTCCCTGACGAGATGACAACCTGGGAGGGGAGCCAGGCCTTGCGTCTCCGGCTGGCGGTGCGATCCCTGCCGCTGTGCTCCACAACACCCTCTCCGCCCTCTTCATCAGTTGACGCTGCAGACAGGGAGAGATAGAACACAAGCATCAGGGCACTGTACAATGGACTGATAGACACATGACAGTTGCACATGAGTGGCAGTGTCAAACTTCAGACATGGCATCACAATCCCCAACACACATGTCATTTCAACTCACACACATGAGCAATTCCACAGCCATATCACAACAGCCAGCACCATCCATACACATACAACAGCATGAGCATCCAAAGGTGAGCCAGACATCACATGAAACACAGGGAGTGCAGTAGACATGCACACACGCCACCACACTTACATGCATGTCTACATCTCCTCCAACTGATGCAGTGATGAGATCGTCATACATGTCAGATCTGCCATTCAGCCTTCTACATATCAGTGTCACATGCATCCATCTTGCATCACAGTTGCACACTTGTCAAGTACACACACATGCACATGTACACAGTGCAGATACATGCATTAGGAACCACCATCCATGCCACAACCATGCCAATGTACATACACAGAAATTCGAACATGTGTGCTCCCACACCTGCATTTGTCCAGCATGCTTACCAACACATACACCATCAATGTGTCTCACACATGAGAGGACACACATGTGGCAGCCTCACGCCCATGTTCATACACATCCCTACATGGCCCTACAAAAACACATGTGCAACCTGCACACTACTGGCACACCACGACACGCACAGCGTCCAATCACTCTGCATGTACACTTACCGCTCGACTCCAGACGGGTCTGCCTCTCAAGGATCTGGACATAGAGCACTGGGCATATGCGTTCCAGGACCCTCATTTGGTGGTCCGACAGCTGGCCCCGGCACCCCTAGGCATCCGCTGCCTTGGCGAGGCGCCGGGGCTTGTTGAGAGTCCTGGACCTGAAGTCCTCCCAGCGCTTCTTGACATGATGTAAGTCGCGGACTGCCACCCCCTCCGCGTTGATGGCAGTCACGATGTCCATCCAGATCCTGGTCCGTCCTTCATTGTTGGCGCGCAAACTTCCAAAGAGGGCATCATACTGCCCCAGGACTTGCTCCACCAGGACACCAACTTCCCTGGCACTGAAGCTGATGGCCCTCTGCCTATCTGGCTGGGGGTTGCCAGTGCTGCCCAATGGTGTTCTGCTGGACATGGAAACCCCAGAGGCAGGAGTGGGTGGGCAACTGGGTCCTGGGGCTGGGCTGTGGAGCGATGGAATCCCAGTCGGGAGTCTTCAGTTCCAGCAGGGGTGGTCACAGCAACTGAACCCCTGGCTGACGTGCAGGTAGCAAATGGCAGGGCACGTGGGCAGCAGGCAGTCAGGCAGCAGCAGATTGCAGGTGGGAGCATGCTCAAGGCTCTGGGGGGCAGTAATTCGCCTTCTGGGCAGGAGCGTGGTCTTCCGTGTGTTTTCGCGTGGCCAGCTTGATACAGAGTGATTTGGCACGTGAAAAAATTGCCCGTCAGCGTGTAATTGGAGGAAAGGCCTTTAGCGCGTAAGCGTGTCAGCACACGGACGCGTTTTCATTGGACCAAAGACCCTTAGCGCATAAGTGACGTGATGCGCGCTGGCGTTTCCCTCAGCACGGGTTAAAGGTGAGCAGGGCCAGCAGTTCGCTGTACGTGCCTTTCGTGGAGACCGACGTGTGTAGCTGCTTCGCGTTGTTTTGCGCGCCATCACCTCTTCACAGCGATCGAGGACGTATCTCTTCTTTTGGCGGGGGTATTGGCTACGCGTGTTTTTCTGCATCGCGCTAGTCAGACGGTGAGTCGCGCACGCTATTTTTCCCACTGCGGGTGCCCCTGTGTATCGCACCCGTTTTCGAGGTCATAGTAGCCTGCGTGTCCCACGCGTATGCGTTTTTCGTGTTACTGGGTGCCACCGCATACTGCGGGAGGTTGATTCCACGCACGTAGGCTGCAGGGTTGCGTGCACGATTTTACTGTAGTTTTGGGGTGCCTGAGCGTAGCATGACCTGTCACTACATCACCAGGGTCACATACAGCCTTGCAGGTGCAGGGGGGCTGTTAACATCTTGCATCCCACCCCCTTCACCCCAATTGCCCTGGTCAATTGTGGTGTACACCTCCCATTGGCACTACTCTATCTATGCTGGCACTACTCCATCTGTACCATGGTTGGGAGGCTACCAAAGGTGAGGGGCGCCTCAGCTGGGCGTACACCTCGTGGCGGGCGTGGTCAGGGCCGTGGCCGGGGTGACCAGGGAGTAGGGGGACTCCAGGGTGTCCAGAGTGGCCGCAGAGGCGGAAGAGGTAGGGGTGCGCCACTTGAGCATGATGTTGTGCCATGTGTCGGTGCAGTCATGCCACCACCCCCTGTGGTTCTGGGAGATGCAGCTCCTGCATCTGGCGCTGGCGCCCGTGTGACCCAGCAGTCCGTTTTATCGACTGCCACGGGCCCAAGGGTAGTGGTAGCTGCAGGTGCAGCTGTGGACACCACCACCCAGGCTCAGGGTCTGCCAGCGCAGGCTGCATTGGCAATTGAAGAGCCCTTGGAAGATTTCCAACAGGCCCGGAGGGAAACCGTAGGGGCACGCATGGCTGCCCTGACCAAGACACATGTCCCTGGAGCAGTAATGTCATCTGCTGCCCCGAACAGCCGGGTGTTGGCAAATCAGGGGCAGATGCACCCAACAACACCCTGGTTGTGAGTCTGCCAACCAGGACAGTCGCGGACAATGACCCTGCCACAGCGGATGTTGCTGTGCAGGGTCCATTAGAGGGCACCCAGCTGCCACTGACGCAAGTCAGGCCTTTGGTCGTCCCTCTACCTGACACTCCCTTGGCTCAATCCACCGGTCCCACTGGCCATGCTAATCAGGGCGGCATCAGCCAGCCAGGGTCTGCGCCACAATCCAAGAGGAGGAAGGTTGCACCTGCAGCACAGGCTGGGACCCCACACACAGCCACAACCTCTTGCATGTCGAGGAAGAAGCCTTTCTGTAACCAGGAACTGGACTACCTCGTGGACTACATGCGGGAACACAGTCGTTACATGCTAGTGGGTGCCAATTGTCATACTACGGCTGCCCACCGTGATACCCACTGGAACCAAGTTGCGGAACATGTGAGTGCATTCGGCCATGAGGTGCGCACGGCGCAAGAGTGCAAAAAGCGTTGGAATGACCTCAAACGCAGCGCTAAGGCTAAGCGTGCCTCAAATTACAACTTGACTCTGGTGACTGGGGGTGGGCCTGCACCAGAGGAGGAAGACCTCACTCCGTATGAGTCACTTGTTGCGGAGTTCATACCATCAGAATCGGTTGAAGGAGTGGGAGAGATGCCGGACTTTGATGCACAGTCCAGTGAGTGTTGATGCGTGTTTGTGGAGGACGTGTGTGTTTTACTTGTGTGATGTGATGTGCATGACTGCCACTACATGCCACGTGTACATAGTTATGATGTGTGAGTAATGCAATGCTTCCCTGATGCATGTCTACTCTGCTGGATGGTGGACATGTGGAGCAGACGGGGACTGTCCACATCACCACTTTTGCATCCTACTCACATGCTGGTTACCAGTTTGCCCCTCCGGTCCATGTTCCAGCTCACTGGCACTTCTGCATGTAGCGTGGGGTGAGCTTCCTCTCAGCCCAGGAACTATGCATAGCATGACTGACGTGCTTCCTCTGGGAAGAGCTTCCTCTCAGCCCAGGAACTATGCATAGCATGACTGACGTGCATGTGTACTCTGCCTGCAAGGGGGTACCCAATGTAGGCATGCACCCTTGCCCCTCAACCCCCTGCTCTGTACCCCAATTCCACATTAGCACTGGTCTGCCACAATATTGCCGTTGGGTACTTCCCTGTTCATGCCTCCTGTGTACATGCTAACATCCAGCGGCCAATCTGCCAGACATATCCATTGTGGTACATCCTTAGTACTTGATGCAGGGTGTCTCACTTGGACTGTGCAGAGGTCAGATGCCCAGCAGGGACATGAGTGCCCATTCATGCTCCATGTGCATTCCACACATGCACATATGTGTCCATGACTAGATGATGACTGTAATACAAGTCCAGGATGTCCTAAATTTCATGGCATTTCATCTGCCTTCCCATGTCAACTGTGGCTAAGTACTGCGTTGCACACATGTTTAGGGTCTGAAAATCTGTGAGGGTCACAGGCCTCAGCCTGTTTAAAGGCCAATGACTCTGTCCAACTGGTGTACTGTCTTCTTCACACGTGGGTGGACTCCAGAGGTTTCATCATGTGTCCTGCTTACTGTCCCATCATCATTTGCAGTGTTGTCACTTGACTCACATGAAGCTGTTGATGGTAGTCAACACTGTCTGTCAATACACAGGTCTATGCTCAGCCTTTTGAGACCATGCTAGGCATCCCTGCTTTTGCACCTGGTTGGAGGGGTGCTTTGCTTGTAGATATGCTACCCATTGAATGCACATTGCACGTGATGCCTGAAGTTGACCTTGCACTGCCTTCACATTTTCTGACACACACCATGGAGTCTTTGTACATGTAGGTAATGAGTAATGAGTAACATACATATTCGCTGCACTACATAAACCCACTTCAGTGCAAACTGCCACCTTTCAACAGGTCTAATCACAGAAGCAAATTCAAGTTGACACAGCATGCATGCCAGGTTCTATTTTGTGTGTCACATGTCTGCCTGATGTGTTTGTTGTCGGTGTGTGTGTGTGTTGCGTGCTTCTAACATGTGTAGTGACCTTTTTTCTCTCTATTTTTCAGATGATGACGCAATGGAGCAGGAGGATGGCGTTGCCATGCCAGGCACAGGGCTGTTCTCACTACAACAACCCAGCACAAGTGGGGGTCGTGGGGTGGTAGGCCACGAAAACCCCCAAGTGCTACAGTCCATCTTGTCTCTGGCTGCCTATGAGTCCAGCCCTGAAGAACACTCTGACGACCATGTCGAGTTGGATAAGCATCAGGTCCATATGTCAGGGGTGAGTGATTCTGATGTGGACACTCCTCTGTCCGCGACACCTGCACTGAGGGGTCAGACAGTCTTGGTACATCCGCCCCGGGTGGATCGGGACGCAGGGTCACCCTCCACACCAGTCACTGATGTGCCTGGGACATCATGTCGACGGGGGCATGTAGTCGTGCAGCCGCGGGCAGTGCCAACACAACGAGGACACACGGTCAGCAACGTGGTCACCGCGTGCAACCACAGTATACTGAGTGGGAGCAAGACATGACTGCCCATTCTGAACGGCAGGGGGCAGCAATGGAGAACATCGCTGAGAGCATGGAGCGTGTGGCCCAATCTGTGCTCCCCCTGCTAGGCAGGTGCTTCTCCAGCAGCAGGCGGCGCGGTCCACGGCCGGCTCGCTCAGGCTGGGAATGGCGGCCTCAGACAGGGCGTCAAGCAATTGCTGCTGACGCAGAGGCACACATGAAGGCCCTGAGGGAGGAGCATGCTTCCCTCAGATCCACTCTGGGGGTCCTTCTGATGTCCCAGAGGGAGCAGGCAGAGTAGAGGTTTGCACAGCTTGAGCATACCATCTCGGCTGAGCTACATGCTTGCCGGGAGGTGCAGCAGTTGTCAAGCCAGGCCTTGCAGGAGGAACTACATGTCATCACCACACAGAACTAGGCTCACCCGTCTGGCAGACCTGCTGCCGACGAGGGGCAAGCTGCGGCTAGGTGTGGTCATGCTCCTGTGCCATGTCCTCCTTTCCAGGAAGAGCCAGACTCGGACGACAATTTATCTCCCACATAGGTCAGGCTGTGCAGGCGTTGAGCCCATGGAGGTTTTTTTTTTCCTCAGCATCATCGCATGTGGGTGTTGAGCAGCACCCTGTGCCTCCCCCCTCCTGGGTGCCCCCCGGTTGTATGTGGCCATTTTTAATTTTTCTTTTAGTTTAGTTAGTTAAGTTTCTGTTTGATAGTTAGTTTAAATAGGTAAAATAGGTTTTTCATAGTTAGTGTAATTAGTTAATATAGTTTAAAATTGCTAGTCTATTGTGCTTTCATGTGACGGTGTGGTGCTTTGTGGCTTTTGAAAGCATCCACTGTCTGTTCCAGCTGGGCCCTTCAAGCTTGTCTTGTATATGTGTTTGCTGCTTGGGGTCCTTGACTCACATATGCCACTCCTGCTTCCCTTATCCATGGGCTCACAAGGATGGTTCGGTGTAACAGCCTATTACACAAGGGCAATGGACTGTCATATCTGTGGCATGTCTGCTGCTGTGGAACTTGTGTTAACACCCCTAGTGGGGATGATTGGGGTGTAATTGTCCACTGTTCTTCTTTTGCTAGATGGGGTGTTTAATGATTCATGTGTACATTCATTGCTATGCATTGTGTAGTATGTTTCTTACCTTTAATGAACATGTGCTTGTTGCAAATCATGCCGTAGATAGTGTGTTCCACACTGTTGCTGTGAAAGACGGACTGATGGTGTGATTTCTGATGTACGTCTCTGACATGGTCCAGTCATGTAATGCCTGAAGAGACACACACAGATGAATATTAAGCATTAATCATGTGTTTCATGCACTTTCTGCAGGGGGATGAGCCTCAAGACCACCTTTGCCAGCAGACATGGGCCATTGGACGTCTGGAATCAGGACACGTGCTGCCGACATGCACATGTGTGCGCAGGCAGAGGCACAGGGATTGCGATCATACATCTGAAAATCGATGACGTGTTTCAAGGGACTCCAGGCAAGGTGAGCAGCACAGGGGGGTCACAACACAGCAAACCTTCCACCTGGCCAGTTGAACATACATGCTTAGTAGCAGCACTGACGGTGAACTTGGACAAAGATTGGTGTAGAAGCGCACAATACAGCTCAGATGTGTTAATGGACTGATGGCTAGTTGATGTGAAAGTTGTCTGGGGCACCTGCAGGGGCAGTGGCACAAACACTCCGGTCTACCATGGTCCATTGAGGCACTTGTATTAGCCATGTAGCATTCCGAGACATAGAATGAAGCAGCTCACAGGGACAGACAGCAAGGGACAGACTTGGGTGCAGTGCATTTCATTTCCAAGTAGAAGTTGATACATGCACTGGCTACTTTATTTTGGTCATGGTGGTACAGGACTTGTTCTGAAGTCAGACCTTGCTATATGCGTCTGTCTGCTTACACAGGGAACATTGCATGTTGTGTGAATCGTGACACATTGGTGCTCCATTTGCCACGCACCCACCGGTGCCTGACTTACTGCATTGGCTGTGTATGAACCATCAGAGGGGTAATGTTACGGATGGGTATGAAGCATCCACACAAGTGTGTCTGTTTGTAGTGTATTTTGTTACTTTGGGTCATATTTGGTAGTGTGTTTGTGTGTTTTGGGCACGCACAGATTATTAACTGTGGCTCTCTTTGCAGCATTGAACTGCTCCTGTTACCGGACCGGAGAGTGCGCAGGCAGGAGGCCAGCACTCACCCCAGAGATAAGTTTCTCTTTGACTTCCATTTGAGTAATTTGCTGCTATGGCATGTGAACAAGTTTTGTCGATTTGTGTATGTGTTAATGTGTGTACTACATGTTGGTGCATTCCCTACTTTCCCGTGTCAATCCTACTCCCCTCTCCTGCCCCTCATTCCCGTTATCCAGTATGCCAATGCCTGAGCTGACTGCATATCCCTGACCCTCCTTCCCCTCCAGGGTCTCAGAGGCCTGTGTGAGTTAGACCTTGCAGGCACCCAGACCACGGTGGGGGTGGTTGTTTTGTGCCACTCCTGCACCTGTACACGGGAGCTGTGACAGTAGACATCCATTCGTGTTGCATCATTCTATGTTATGTACCACACATGGTTCAGATCCTGTAGTGACATTGTTTTACTGTGCTACCTTGGTTGTTGACATCATTGTGGTTGTACTTGGCCTTTTTGGCGTACTGCTACTTGAAGTCATCTACTGGAGGCTGTTCTGGGTTGTTTTACTGCCTGCAGGGTATTTGCTTGGCTTCTGTGTTGTCCTGCTTTGAGTTCTCTTGGATTTTGTGCTTTTGCAAATCTAGGTGGACTCTGAGGGTGCTGGCAACTTTTTACACACAAGGTGGGAGATAGTGACAAAGGGGAAGGGTGATCCTGTGGCCAGGTGGAATTCAAGGATGTACGATGAATGGCCCAGATGCAGTTGTTCAGTGGGTTGTGGTGATTTGTGAGGGAGGGGGGTGTTTTGTTGTTGATAGTTGCCTTGCCCTGCAGTGTGATGGGCACCCTGAAATTGTAATTGTGCTTTCCTATGTACATGATGTATTGTGCTGATCAATGCCTGTTCATGTGTTGTGTTTACCTTTCAGGTGTGAGGGGATAGTTGTGGTTTGACATGCTGGGGTATACACATGGTGAATGTTCGCATGTGATGTGTAGACGACACTGATGGTCACTTGATTTCACATGCATATGTTGACTGCATGTCCCTACTGACCCACACGCTCGCACTATGATCCACTACATGTAAAACCACCCTTCCATATCCACGTGTACACTCTGTTTGCCTTCTGGTGCCCACTGTGTCCCTGCAGCACATGTTCTCTGACCATTTGTGGATCCTGTACATGCCTAATTTGGTTTTTTATGTAGTTTGCCACTTAGATGTGATGCTCAGGGTGTGCATCACACACAATGGCTGTTCACTGAGCTGTGCGCTGAGCAGTGTGTTGCAGGAGGTGGACACGGCACACAGTAGCTGCAGTGTTGATTTTGCAATGCACATTGTGCATGTAGACAGGCATTCATTGTTAAGTTTCAACTACAACTTTTGGAATGCATTTGGGTATGACTTATTTTGGGTGGGAGGTTGTTGGTCAGTCATTTCATTTGATTCCATGTCAGGCATCATTGTCTGATGCCAATTTACATTTTTCACATGGCAATGTGTACCTTATTGTTACTGTGTTGGTGTATGGCTATTGTTTGCCATGTCATGTTGTGGTTTTGGAGGGTTTGAGTGACATACCAGTGATAGACATGGCCTGTTTGGCAGGTCTGTGTGATTCACACCTTGCATGTGCCTTTTGGTCACACAGGATTGCTTGTGTTTAAGTAGCTAGGGATGCACACAATGTTGCAATTCCATGGCAACAATTTCAGGGTGGTAAGGTTGTGACAGTTGACTGTCTCTTTATCATCATCGATTGTCACCTGGTATGTGCCAGGCCTGCGTGGACTCCGCAGGGTGGGGAGTTTAGGTGAAAAATATGTTCACAAGCTGGGTCCGTGCTTCCTCGCCACATGCCCTATCCCCTCCCATGGGCAGCACCTGTGCCTGTGGTTGGGGATGTGGGGGCACCGCCATGTCCACCAGTACGCTGCCACAATGATCCTGCACACTACTGGGGGTGCATAGAGTAGCTGCCCGCCAGAGCGGTCAAGGGAGCGGAAGCGTGACTTGAGCACTCCGAATGTGCGCTCCACTATGGCCCTGGTTGCAATATGGGCCGCGTTGTATCTTACCTGGGGTGGTGTGGTGGGGTTCCGGATTGACGTCATCATGTGGTTGCTCAGAGGGTAGGCACTGTCCCCTGTAGAGGTGATCATGGTTGTGATTATTGGGGTTTGTGTATTTGTGTGTGTGTGTGACATGCATGCATGTGCACAGGCATTTGTACTCACCTAGGAGCCATGTGTCACCATGCTGGCCAGCTTCCAGGGCCCGGCTTAGGGCGGACATTCTGTATATGAAACTGTCATGGGTGGAGCTAGGGTAGTTTGCATAGACAGAGGTGATGATTCCCTTTGCATCGCATACCACCTGTACATTGATGGAATGCCAGTGCTTGCGGTTTCGGTAGATGTGCTCAGTGGCCCTAGGTGGACGTAGGGCCACATGGGTGCAATCTATGGCACCGAGCACTTTGGGGAAGTGTGCCACCCTGTAAAAGTCCTGGACAATGGCCTGCCTTTCTGCGGGTGTTCTGGGCATGTATATGTGCATGGGGACTGAGGGGCGTGCAGTCATGATTGCCAAGACCTGGTGTAGGTAGCGTGACTGCATGGCCTGTGAAACCCCCCCCACTATGGCAGTAGTGCGCTGAAAAGACCCAGTGGCCAAAAAATGCAGGACATTGAGCACCTTCTCCAAGGGGCTCAATGCTTGGGAGCAGAGGGTGGGGGATGTTAGGTCATCTTCCCACTTCCTGACCAGGTCTAGGATGATACGGGTCGAAACCTATACCTGCCATAGACCTGATCGTCAGGCATCCCAAAAAGGCTTGTCCGTGGTGAAAAAATGCATGCCCTGGCTATTCTCCTCCTCCTGCGGTGTCCCACGATCCGTGCTGTGACAAATGGGTCATTCATCGTAGCTGTATATACGTGTTTGTTGTTTGCGCGCACTTTTATACTGCGCGCGGGGACGCTTCCGCCTGCCTTCGTGAGGCGGACGCGTTGACGCCTGTGCGCGTCTTTTGCCGTGCGTGGGTTTCCCGTATTTGAATCCATGAATACGGGTTGTTCGCGTGCGTGTGGGCGTTCCGTGTAGTTCCCTGCAGTACTTCCCCAGTTCTGCCTTCTTTTTCATGCGTTATTCCGCATTCCGTGTGTTCCGCCCCCTGTTCTGCCTACTTTTGTTGTGTGCACCGCGCTATGTGCACTTTCGCAGTGCGCTCAGCGCACGCTGTTTGGAGACGTGTGCGCCAGCGTGCGCCATGCACGGATTTGGCGCACAACCAGTGGGAAAGTAGCGCAGCGCCTTCCTTGAATCGCACGCATGCGCATGCGCTTGCTTTCTCACGCTTGCGCCTCCTTGCACCTGCTTGCGCTGGGATTTTCGGCGCACGTTTGTTCCATGAATCGGCCCCATAGTTTTCTTAAATATGGCACGGTATACATTTAATCAACAGAATAACGTATTGTGTACACTGTTTTCATCAAATGGCATATTCGCACATCGCTGAATTGTTCCATATGCATACAGCACAAATACCATTTTTAATCGCAAAAATATTATGGATAGCTGAACTTACATTATGTTTAGTAGTTCTATTCTCTTGGCGTAATGCAGAGTGTCCACTCAGAACAACGGTTTGCATAAATTGAAAGTAAATGTTCCAATGCCCACTTTCAATATAGTAAATGTTATAATTTTTGCGGGAATTCGACACCTTCTGTCCTTCTAGCCTACCAATTGGTCCCTTTCGTCCAAGATCAAATAACAATTCAAGCTTGTTTTCAGGTTTTGTTTTTGTGAAAGAATGCCAAAATAATAAAACATACCGTACAAGATGCGTCAGTGTGAACTGATTAATTTCTTCTAACCCCACAAACATCATCCCACAAAGTGACCTACACTCCATGGGATCGATGAGTCCAGCTGATCAACATGGCATTCGAAATAGGCCTGAAAAATAAAAACATTGTTTGCTGGCATCCACCAACGCTGCACAATCACAAATAATTTTTTACCCATCACTAGTGAGGGTTATGAACCTATATGTGAAGTCATTCATGACGATGCAGCCTTTCTATAGGCAAAATCATTAATTCTGGGGTCTCAACGTTCTTGAAGATTCTTTTTTAATTTCGGGAAAAGTTAACCTTGTTAAACCCTGCAAGCTATCTCTTGGCTTCTTTCCCGAGAGGTTTGTATTCATTATGTTGTGAGCGTAACAAGGGTCAGCCTTCAATTGCACACCGTCTTCTATAATTTATGCATGTCCATTCAGATTATCTATCCCACCTGAGGCAGCCCTGTCTACGTTCAAGCGAGACAGGTTACACTGCTTTCCCAAATCAAGTTAGTTGCATTCATGATCCAACTAGACTTTGTGTCAATCGGCCATGCGAGTAAATAGGGTAAGTGAGGATGAGCGTTAGACAATTTTTCTGATTTGTTCCCTAACTTTCTGATGCAGATCTGGGAAGTCAGTAGCCTTGTGCTCAAAATTGCAGTAGTGCGTGAAAGCGCACAATCGCCATGGTCAAGCAAAAAGTATTTCTTCTTGGGAAGGCCGTAGCAATTCAGGGAGGGTCCCGAGACGATGAAGAATTTGTTCCCACTATTCGAGTAGGATGTGCCCTTGGCAGCAGATCCAATTTCAAAACGTGAAAATAGCTTGTGAGCGCAGGCTATCCCAGCCAACATCAAATTCATTTACTAGACCCTATCGGTTTGTACCGCGACTCTCAGCAAGAAATCACATAGTGTAATAAACTGGACAATACATTTTTCTGATCTTCTGATACTCATATAATAGGCACGGTATAAACCTATGAATTGTAATCTGGATAACTGTCATGCTAGGGGAGTTGGACCTTGGGGTGTAATATTCAATTACGGTTGTTTTTCGGTTCACAGAGAAGGGAAAGCAATTACTTGAAGTTAGTGTTGGACAAAAGTTACACTCAAGGTAAGTAAAACCGATACTACAAGCCACTGAAAGGCTGCTGCGACCTAAGATTCCTTTTATGCCTGTCTAAAACAAACCATGATATGGTATGATGATATGATATGGAATTTTAAAAGCGTCTATGCACAAGTGTTTCAAGGCGCGACGAGGCAAGGGAGGGGGAACAGAGGGAAGACGGAGACAATGATCTTACTAGGCCAGATGACATTGAGATCGCGCAAGTGCAGTGTAGGGATGAAGGGGAAAAGTGCAGGGATAAAGAGGGAGGGGGCAGTGCGGTGAATAGGATAAACAGTCAAAATAAAGAAAGACAATAAATACAAAGTGCGGCCAGCTGGTGGCAAGTGCAAGGCTAAGTGCAGACATCAGGTAGAGGGCTGTAGGGATACAGACACAGTTTCCGTGAGTCCAGGTGAAAGACAGGAAGCATCCAGGTGGATGGTAAAGTCTCCAAGGAGGAGGAGTGGAGTGGTCAAGACCAGGAGGGAAGAGGAGAGGTCCGCTCACTCAGAGAGGAAGGAGAAGATCTGACCAGGAGGACGATAGATGGTAGCCACAGTAATGGAATGGCCAGGAGAGAGCGAGAGCCTGCAGACGAGGCATTCGGAAGATGTGTAGGCCTGCGTAGGAATGACATAGGCATTCATTAATGAAGATGCATTAAGTAAACATTAATGATGACCTTAGAGGAGTGGAAGGAGGCCAAGAGGGCCTCCCACTGGGTGCCACCATTAATGGGAGAAGAAGAGAAAGGAGAGAGCACAGAGACCATATGTAGGTACGACAAAGAGGATGTCAGTGAAAGTTTGCCTGGAGGAAGCACTGGTATAGGTATTAGCGATAGAGAGGCCTGCGTTGGAGACCAGAATGTCCTTTTTAAACCTCTTCCTACCAGATTTAGTGAGGAGAACAGGATAGCCGCTAGGGAAGCAGTTAGAAAAGATAGGAGAGACAGAGAGCACTATAGAGTAGGAAGGGGGAGGAGAGAAGAGTGGTGAAGCCTCCTGCTCACTGTGTTCAGAGAGGCACAGCTTCACCTCACTGATGAGGCCCAACAAGGCTGAAACACGTGTATGGGGTTGCTGGTGGTACTCTTGTTCAGAGCGGAATTGCCATAGCATTTCGGTGCTGGACTGCCCATGTGGGCGGGACAAAGACTGATATGCAAATGGAAATTTCCCATCTGTGAAATGTACAGTGAGCAAAAAGCAGATGGCTGCGAACTATCATTTCAGAACAGGTTATCATGCCATGTTCTTTCTGGAGAGGAGCGCCTGCTACCTTTTTTAAAATATTTGCAAGGAACTTGGGGTTGGTCACCCTGAGTTGCCTGAGGGCAACCAGACGTGGACTCCCTGCTCACAGTGCTCAGAGAGGCACAGCTTCACCTCACTGATGAGGCCCAACAAGGCTGAAACTCTTGTATGGGGTTGCTGGTGGTACTCTTGTTCAGAGAGGAATTGCCATAGCATTTTGGTGCTGGACTGCCCATGTGGGAGGGACAAAGACTAATATGCAAATGGATATTTCCCATCTGTGAAAGGTACAGTGAGCAAAAAGCGTGTGCTGCAAAATCTCATCTCAGAACAGGTTATCATGCCATGTTCTTTCTGGAGAGGAGCGCCTGATACCTTTTTTAAAATATTTGCAAGGAACTTGGGGTTGGTCATCCTGAGTTACCTGGGGGCAACCAGACGTGGACTCCCTGCTCACTGTGCTCAGAGAGGCACAGCTTCACCTGACTGATGAGGCCCAACAAGGCTGAAACACGTGTATGGGGTTGCTGGTGGTACTCTTGTTCAGAGAGGAATTGCCATAGCATTTCGGTGCTGGACTGCCCATGTGGGCGGGACAAAGACTGATCTGCAAATGGATATTTCCCATCTGTGAAAGGTACAGTGAGCAAAAAGCGTGTGCTGCAAACTCTCATCTCAGAACATGTTATCATGCCATGTTCTTTCTGGAGAGGAGCGCCTGCTACCTTTTTTAAAATATTAGCAAAAACAAGCACTTATTGCCAAAAGGTTGACAAAGAGGGTACATTTTAAACGACAATGTGGACACTATGGTGAGCTATTTAGAGCTATGGAGAACCCAAAAAATAACACACACCAGAAGACCAAAATACTCTGAGAGTGTGCAAAAAGGTGCCCACTCACCGAGGTGTTTGAAAAAATAATACACTGCTAAAGCAAAACATTCTGTTAATTATGGGGTTGACACAGGTCGTGCGATTGATCATTGCTATGAAAATCATACCCACCATAGGCCATCAATGCCAGTGCCATGCACTGCATGTGTGGATGTGGTTTGTGTCTAGCAGAGGGATTTACAGACACCAAGCCTCAGTGTACCTTTGGCTGATAGCAAATATCCATTTGCCTATCAGTATTTCAGCAACCCAAATGGGCAGTGCAGCACTGATGTGCTAGGGCAATTCTACTCTAAAATATATCACCAATAGCAACCACATACATGTGTCTTATGCATCAAGGACCAGTAATATAAATGAAGGGAAGGTAAAAGATACACATTAATGAATCATACACCGATCAAATCTGCCTAATTAAATACTTTTAAATACTTTTTATAGCATTGAAATTGAGTGTAATAGCATTTGATTGTTGATGTAGAATGTCCAAACATTGGGGAACATATCAAAAATGTTACTGTGAGCACACTATGAGGACTGCTACAAATCATTTAAATCAGGTCAACTTTTCAACATGTTTTGCTTTGAAGATGTTCAACGGATTTGATGAAACCATGTTTCTCCATGGCCACAGAAGATGTACATTCAGACACCTGCACAATCTCCGAACTGAACATTGTTTTACTTTCCATGTCTTGAAAGTGGTATGTGCAGTACTTTGCTGAAAATCCGGGGCAGTCACACTATCCATCGTCAGCTAGCCAGAAACATTTACCGGAGAATGTGCTTTCGATTAACATCTGTTCAATTTTCCAGGCTTGACTAATAGCAGGGAATAAGAATTCCCTTTGATATTTGTAGTACTGGGTTTTAGCAAGAAACTGAACTCCAACAAATTGGCAAAAACTTGAAATCTTGCCGAAAGTCGTCCCGCTGAAAAGTAAAGCTGCTGAACATAGTAGATTTCCAGCTGGCACTTTGCCCAGCATCGGTTGACCAGAACATGAAAATGTTTTATGGAGGTGGACACAGCTGGCTTGGATTTTCAGGTTAGTGCCTTTCAATACACGAGACACATTTACCAATGGCTCCCTGCATATGTTCCCCCTCAATGTATGGGCACATTTCAGCATCTGTACAATCTCTAGCAGGCAGCTGTCGAATGCAATGTATTTTTGTTCCTTTATTAGCCAATCGTCCGGCATGAATGTGGTTTGTGACTCGACTGTGGTGGACAAATCACCCAAACTAGGCAAACTGAAGTTGAGATCTTTACAAAGTTCCTCGGTCAATTGCGTTGAAGCTTCAGTCTCTGTTAGCTCAGGTTGTGGTATTTGCACATGAATTGGAGAAACAGGTAACATCAAATGATTCTTGGGTGGAACATTTTTACTGAGTGTAGATTGTGTCAAGGGGTCTGGGAGGAATTGTAATGCATCTTCATTGTCTTCAGTTTCATTTTATCGAGTTGTCACATGGTAGCAATGGTCTATGGGCACTTTGCACAGATCACCGGTCACATTCCAATCAGTTTCCGGCCATTGGGCATAAGCATCATGAGTTTGCTTATTGATTGGACCAAGCGGCGCCCCAAATAGTAGTTGCTCCATTGTGAAATCTGTTTGGCAAGCAACATCTTTGGTTTCATTTGTTGTCTGTGTCTTTATACTACTATTCCTTCTGGGCCTGTAAGAGATGTGTTGAAAAACATGCTCACTGTATAGCACACATACAGCAGATACCACTTTAAAAACAAAAACCTTCTATGAATAAAACACCAGCCCAAAAACTTCTACAAAGCAAACTTGTTTGTTTGTTACACTTGTTTTCTTTGTTTTCTTTGTAATCATGGGCTTCTCTTTTCCCACTGCACCAGCAAGCTGAAAAGAATTGCGTTTTTATGTGGTTTAAATCAAGCACATTTCAATTCCACACAAACAAACATATGTACATATCTACAAACAGAACCAACTTGCTTGAATAGAAAAAATTAAAACATTAAAATGTATTCCAAATGCGAATAGAATATTCATTACAAAAAATAAAAAGTCAATCGTACTGGAAATTAAAATCTTTCATCGCACAGAGAACTTATACACAAAGTAATATTAAATTATTAAGAACTGTATACTACAAGGTTTGTTGTCGCAACACTAATAGAACATTTGTATGAACATACCCTCGCAAACAGTGTACGTCATTTAGTCATAATATACTTTGCAGATTTCACCCGATAACCGTCCGAGAAGACAAATGTACTTGATCAGAGATCACAGTGCAAAACATACTGATTGCAATGTTGCCCTCAAACTTTTAGTAATGTATTCTGCATTAGGAAGGAAGTGTAACGTTAGAACCAAAATCGGAAAAGTTTGAAACAGTGCACGGTTACATGCATCTCACCAATAATATCCTTCGTAGGATTTAGTTTCATTCTTGCAAAGCAACAGTAAGTACACATACCTCATACTCTGGACCAGTTGCAAAGGAGGAAGTGATTGTAGTCGAAGTTCCAGCATCCTCCTATAACACAGTACTTGTTTTAGTACGGGTGAAAACAGCAAAATGGAACTGAGACAATGAGAGGCAGACAATGGAACATATAGAGAGAGACCCATAAATGCCACTTAGTGTAAATAACCGATAGCATACATAAACATTTTCATATAATTTGAAATTCCAAGCATAACACATTCTCGTAAAGGACAAGTACAATGAAATTACTTCATAGGCAAGTGTACTTGATGTTAACTCTAGAAAACAAATAGATGCAGAATCTTGCTGCTTCATTTTCATTGCATTGTCATAAAGTGGTACAAGGGAAAATTAAAGTTGTATTAGATATGTGGGCAGATCCAACGCTCGAGAATATCACTTTGTGCATGTCGGTAGGGCTCCCCATTGGGATACTCGATATGTCGGTGGTTTTGTCACTTGTGAGGGTCTGTGCTTCCATTAGTGTGCTCTATGAAAAAAAGGGACATGTCAGACAACAGATTATGAAAACATTATGCTTATTTTAAAGGGCACTATGACATTGTTTTCTAACGGTCATAATTCCTTGATTTATTAGAGGCTCCAGAAAGCAGGGACAGATGTAGTGCAGTAAAATGTAGTATAGTAAACATTCAATACAATCTGGTAACTATGGAAATTTTAGTAAGACCCATTTTAAGTAAATATACACCGAAAGCTCCAATCCGTTCATGAAGTTACCTTTTCAATACCATACCCTAATTATATTGAGAGATCATAGATCATGAAGTAACCTTTTCAATACCCTACCCTAATTATATTGAGAGATCACAGATAATACTTATTTATGCAGACCATCATCCTATATAAGAACAAACACAGCTAATTCATCATCCAGGACTCACCTGAGGCAGCCTGTGCATACATTAAGTTGGAATTGCATTTGGAAGCAATTTACGAAGAATTTGGGGACGATGCTTTATTGTGTACTTCGATTGTTCGTACATATTGTCGGTAAAGTGCAGGCTGCAGATGTGGAATCGATTGGCCCTCACGTCCTTCAAGACATTCTGTGCTCTACTTTCAATCTCGTCCACTGGAAAACCACAATATTTAACACATCTTCTTATTAAATCAATATCATTCTGGAATGTATGCAGGACTGTGCCCGGAATTTTGCCATGGCTCATTGAAGGGCAACCGAAAGCCATACAAGTAGGCATTCTTTAAAAGACTGTAAGAGCTGTATAAAAAAATACAAATCATTTAAAAAAATTATCCTGTATGCATGTGATTGATGGAATTATATCACTTTCTACACAATATTTGTTGTAGTCAAAGAAGGAAAACCTGTGTAACCTAGTCAAATGAACACAGCAATAACTTTATTACAGAATTGATTGGTATACCGCAAATCATAACATGTTACTCATCCGTTGAATGTACTTTCATGCATCAAAAGGAAACATGCTTACAGACATGGACCACGAAAGATGCCATTCTATTACAATGGACATTGATGCAATGTGCTATTTATCGAGAACAAAATACTTGAAAAAATTAGACAATGGTGAAGTCACTGAGATAAGTGAACATTACAATACTGGGTACATTAGGCGAATATAGATAGAAAATTTGAGACCAGCAATTGATGAATATAGAGAAGTAAATACGTGACCTACCCTTACCTGGACCAACAAACAAGCTGATTCAGCAAACAGGGGAGCAAGTAGCCGGGGAACAGGTAGCGCGATAAAGAGATACCTTGCAGAGCTCAGAGATGTTCTCCTGTAAAATGTCAAGGTATTTATAAAGGATTAGAAAAATGGGTGAGTATTTGAATGTGTGATGTGCTTGTTGCGGGGTTCTGAAGAGGGGAGCCTGGAGGCACTGGATCTGGGGAGGCCATGAGAACAATGGTCACTGTGCAGAAGATCCCCTTTTGAAGTATACATAGTGTTTGGCACCTTGGCCGTTCCCACCCACCTAGTGCCAGAGTGAAGTATAATGGAGTGGGAATGGATTTATGCGGATGAGGTGAGCGTAAAAGGGCACCAACCATTCTTTTATGTTCTTCATAAACGAGTGAGCATGTTCTTGATTCACAGAAAAATTGATACTATTTGTATATGCTCATTTGTATTTTATTTAGTTTGGTGATGTTGATGGAGCCAGTGTGTGAAAATCCCCTGTACTGTCCTCTGTCACTGGGGAATTTGGCGCAAATGGCTCCAATGACACAGATTGTTATTACTCGTCAAACACAGAATCCAAGCCTCCCATAAAGCCACCTATGGAAGAGAAACATACATGCTGTCATTAAATGAACCTGGTAAGCGTACAACCCTCACTTGAAAATGAACCCTGTATTCTATGGCCTAGTTGCCCGTACAAAAGTTACTTCATGGATAAATGAAGTTGGGCTTTGAAGTCTCGACACATTACAAAAGCGCGAGAAATATATTAAATTTGCAGACTACATTCATTTGTCAGTGATAGATCAAAGTTACGACAATATGGGCGATAAACATGAAATGTTAGTTGTCTCAGTGTTCAAAATGACAACACATCTAGACTACACTAACTCGTTACTTGGATTGCAAGGGCGAACTGTTGCACAAAGTTTGTGCATAAGTACCATCATAATCCTCAACACGGACCTTGTGAGGCAGGCTGCCTTGAAGTCATGCAGCTCAGTAACGCATAGCGGTGGTGTGTCTCCTTCTGATATGTAAGACAAGCATCCAGAGTTTTCTTTGCAGCAGCAGTTCTCGACCTCGGTTGGCATGACCTTGCAGCGATTGCATGTACAACAGGTGGAAACGTCTTCAATGCGACTAGGCTAAGGCTCATGATACGATGATTCATCTTCTAAACTATCGTTCGATTCCACAAAGTGTTTGCATCTTTCTCTTTTAATTACTTCCTCAGACTACTCAGGCTCCTATTGGTAGGGCTGTATTGTTGCCATTATATGTCAAATTCTAAATAAAATGCAAGTAACGATTGAAATCAATAGTAATGCTAGTGTAAGTATCTGTTCACAGGGGCTTCGTGCAATGAAGATAGCTGAACAGAGCAGAAAGGAGATACATTCGATCCAACAAAAAAAAGACAGTGAAACGATTGAAAAAGCAACTCTGATGTTGTCTGATGAGAAGGGGTCTGTTTATACTTATTGAGGAAAGAGGCATCCGGCCATTTCCATGGAGACACGTTAATACCTTGCGCACAGAGAACCTTGACAAAAGACATGCATTGGCGTTGTGAAATGATGTCAGCTTCAGGTGCGGGTGATATGATTTAGTGCCGCAAGGGCACTTGAATTTAGGGTGATGCAGCAACGGATAAGATTAGCACAATATGGCTGCGCCCAACCCGTTGTTTTCACATGTGTAAAAGTGAGAAAAACTAAGGTAAGATGCATAGGACATTTTTTTACGATCGATCATAGTTTGCTTAAAAACACATGCCCGAACGCTGGGGACAATAACATTTTTGAGCGCACTTTCCTTTTAAGCTCTGAAGTCCGATTTGTTTGGGAGCCCAGGATGCCGTTGTTCTCAAAGAATTCCTGGAGCTGTAAATATGCCATTCTATCCATGATTTTAAGGAAAAATGGCACTGTTTGGTATGGGCTGAAAGTCTTTTGTCTCAGCTGGGTTGAGGTTACTCTTTTTGAGGAGCAGTGTGATCCAGGCCTCCTTCAATGAATGTGGAACCTGGCCTTCCCTGAATGAGAGATTGACTAATCTGGTAATCCACGGGACCAGAAAATCCAGAGATCCTTTAAGGATATTGGCAGGACCAATATCTCAAATACAAGACATAGGTTTTAGATCTAAGATTATCTTATGTATTTCAGGATCCGTACACTACTTAAATTCGAATTTAGGAATCATGTTATTATTAGTGAGACTGCGTGTGTTGTGTAGAGCTTCCCCAGAGCCCATACGTCTTGATTGTTGGTCCTGAATGGTTTGTTGGTTCCCTGTGATTTTGGCTGAAAACTCATGTATTTCCTGGCACCAGGCTGAGTCTCTGATGTGAGCTTGATTTACTGTGGACTTTCCCTGAAATTCTTTAAGAATTCTACAAAGGTCTCTAGGACTAGATCTAGCATTGGAGATTCTTGCGTTAACATTCTTAGATCTGGCTTCAATAATGGCAGATTTGAACTTTTTCACTAACTCTTTGTAAGGACTAAGTGTTTGAGAGCAGGTTTTTTTGCGGCATGCCCTTTCCAGGGATCTTTTCATAAGTCTTAATAGGATGATTTTATCATTATACCATGACCTCTTGATGTTTTCAATCTTTATCCTCTTGACTCCTTCTGGTGCGAGGGTCTCTATAGTGGAATTAATAACGGCAGTCAGATGAGTGATCAGATCTGTCATGATCCACAGAATGCGTCCCTTTTGGACTTCCTGGTCCTTGTCACAACGGGGCTTGCACTCTTTGATACTCCCAACATGGTGTCTAACGTGGTACGCCTTGCACCAGCTTCCACGTCGGACGTAGCCCATTCCACAAATAGACCACGGCCCCGCGGCCCCGCACGTCTCAACGCTATCGCTGGTAGTGACTAGACGTGTGCTCCGTAGTTCGCTGAACTATTCTCCTGTCCTTGGTTCCCGGACCCTCTAATTTCCCAATTCATTCCTCCCTCATCTCTTACCTTGTATCCCGGATTTCGTGTACCTCCTTTGTGTACACTTCCTCGCTTCCTGGACGTCCTGAGCTTCGAGTATCCTGGAACGCTGAATGCACGCTGGAGTCAGAGGAGACTCGCGCGGGCTTGTACAAATCCTGATCCGTGCACAAGAAGACTTCCTCCAAGAAATCCTGCAAGGAGCGATCTCAGGTGAGAAGGGGGGAATTCCGTGACAAGATCAGTGGAGTAATTGCAGGAATCTAGTGGGGGTAGCTTGGCTACCTGTAGGGCATCCAGTTTCAGACGAGTGATGTTCTTAAAGTTCATAAATTGAGTCTTCTGACTGCAATTTAAGTAAGTAAAGAATGTGGTCATTTTAAGTATGCATTTTTAGTGTCTGCACAATGGGGACAATGCAGTTAACTTTCACAGGTTTCTGTATATCTATCAGACGCTTGATTTACCACTATATAGACAGCCAGGTTTTCAGTGGTAAGCATAACTTAAATTATTTACTCATTTGTTAGGCTATGTTTATTTTCTCTAATATATCAACTATATAAAACAGCGCTAACTATAGCTGTTTTAGGTGACTATATACGTCAGAAGTTAAGACTTTCTACTACTAAAGAAGATTTATCCCCTGAACTTCTACCATTGTTGAGAAAGCATCAGGAAGGCAGAGTCAGCTGCAGGGTCAAGCTGCAGTTGTTGGAGGACGACTGCTGGTTGCTGACAGTCTGTTTTCACTGTCTTTTGGTGAAGAGGAGGAGGCGGCTTCAAATAGCGATTTGCAGCAAGGAGCGCCGCGGAGTCAGCTGTAGAGTCAAGCTGCAGTTGTTGGCAGTTTGTGTCAGTGTTTGGACTGCGGCTGTTGACAAGAAAGCCTAAAAAGGATCCAGAATTGGAGCTGAGCTGCTTGGTGTGCAGTGGGAGTACTTGGCATTGCAGCTGTTCCATCGGCTAAGCTGGTCACAGACTCGAATGCGCGTGTGTTAGTGAGCATAAAGGACAAGGTGGTGGATTTGTATATAACATTGGAATAACAGTCGATAAGCTGTATGGATCAGAAGTCTATTAGGCCCAATCAGTTTGAGCAAATGGCTGCCGGGGCAGATATTTCCCCAGATAAATCCTCAATTATAATCTTTGATGATACCCCCTTGTACGACTCTGTGTTGGAGGAGTTCATGAGGATGGCCCAAGTGGTAGAAAATGAGGACCAATTGATGGGTCAATAGAATGCTAAGGAAACAGAAAGGCTGCAGGTGGCAGGTGAATAAGAGAAAAAAGGCAGTGTTCTGAGAAAATAATCGAGAACCAGGTAACCAGGTGATAACAAGGATAAGTAGCAAACAAGTGGTAGGCAGAAACCTGTGCAGTTCCCTTAGGGACCACTGCAAAAGATTTAAGACTACAGGTGTTAGCAGTAAACCCACTTGGTAGCAGTCTGTACCACCCAGGTTTACCTGGTAGCTGTGGCTGAGCAGTCAGACTTCCCTCAAGAAGAGTTAGGCAGTATGCAAAGTATACTCAATAGGCACTCAGATACAATAATACAAGCAAACACTGACCAGAGCGTTGGTATCAAAGTATATAATTATTTATTTATAAACACATAGTTGAACCACTCCAGCACTCTTATTGTAAAATATTCTGAACACAGTTACTATTATGATATATACACCCCTTTTTCCCTTATTAGAAAATCACAGTAAGACACCACTTATTTTCATACAGAGGTGAGCGCTTAACTAGATTGCACTCCACTAAGGTTGTGAAAAAGGGAGGGAAAAAGACAGAATATGCAGGGTTACACCACTCTACGATTCCGGAACACTATTAGCAAGGCAGAGAGCAAAAAGTCACTGGTGAGCCAAAGTCCAAAGGCTGGGCCCACTCTTAGAGAGAGCAGAGCACAAATGCGCCTAAGATCACACAGTTACACTAGGCTTAGAAAGTCTTGCAGAGGGTTCAGAAAAGAGTTTAGAGAGGCTTAGAAAAGTTTAGCCAAGGTGTCCCAGGCTAACCCAGGTTCGAAAGCCGGGGGCTAAATCTACCCCGTACAGTCGGTTGCACGGGAAGCCAGGCGGGACACGGTACCTTAAGTGGGAAGGATCCTCCAGCAGTGGCAGTTATTCCTGGTAGTGGTTGCAAGTTGCGGCGTCGTCCAGGGGAAGAGAAGATCTCGACGTGGAGGAAAGATGCAGGTCGTTGCACTACCAGGGCAGAAACCAGCCGCTGAGTTTTCCGGTAAAAGGTGGTACCTTTATCTTGCGGTCGTGGTAAAACGTGGTATCCTGGTTGCCGGAGTGCTTAGCACGGGCAAGGCGGCCTCGAAATACGTCGGGAAAACAAAAAGACGGTGAAACTGGTTATCCCCACCAGTCAAAGGAAGAAGACTCTCCGGCGGGAGATCTCTGTCGTTGGGAAAAGTGGTGAGACGGTCCAGCAGGGCTCCACCGGTCGTGGTGTCGTGGCAGGTCGGCTCAGCTTCTCCCTCGTGGGATTCTTAGGTCCTGTGGCGACTTCTGAAGTTCCAGTCCCCAAAGCCCTGCTTTTATGCAGCAAACCCCCATTCACTCAGCCTAGCTGTCACTCAAGCATGCTAAGTAGTGAGCCGGCTGGCTCACCACTTGGGCCAATCAGGACGGAGTGCGACTTGAGTTGCCTAGGCAACTCAGTCCAGGGTGCCTAAATTCCCCTCCACCCCGCCTAAGTACCCCAGACATAGTGGCACCACTTTGGAGGGCTTCTGTGGAGAAGCCCGCCAAAACGTGGAACAAAGGGCTCGACTTGGGTTGGAGTCACAGAAGAGAACACAAACGCCATTTTAGAATCAAGTTTTGGCAAAAAATACCAACCGGAGAATTAATATTAATTAAATAAACCGGCGGTATGTTCGAGGCTACCTTAAATAATTAAATAAATATAGTAGCCTAAAACAATGGGAAATCCCATAGAGATATATTCGCGGTTGAATATAAAAAGTAGTATCCACTGCCACCAGCCAAAACTCGATCAGGGGGGACGGAGACGTGCCCCCTCGACTAACAGACCATGGGGCAATCGAATTGCCCCAGCCAGTACGTCGACAATATGATGGTTTGTACTGGTTCTGTTCAGAATTTAAGACTAGTAAAGTCAATGGTGACTTTACATGCCCTGGGAGACAGTAGTCAGTCCCAGGGTATGGAGTCTATACTGGGGGGTCACTATGACACCCCTGTGTTACTGCACGGAGGGTGCTGTGTAACACACATCACAAAAACACATGAAACCCTATGGAGTAAAAGACCCCATAGCCCATTAAACACATCTAGATTCAAAGAAACACACTCAAATCATGTCCAGGAGTGAGGGTAAAAGAGTCTCACTCTTGGCAGGAGAAAAAAATAAACCCCAAAAATCCAGCAAAGCTGCTGGGGGACTCACTTGGTTAGGAAATTCAGCCTAAACAGAGAATTCTCCCTAACAACAAGTGTATAAGCCCCGAGAGGATTTACAGCCCAAACATAAAAATCTAAAAGCCAAAAGAATTAGAAATTCTGTCACCACAAGCGCTAAAAAAAAAGCCAAAAAAATAAGTTAATCTGTGCTAAATTAAAAGAGTCTGCCTCTACTGAGAGGGAGGGCGATGGTGGAAAGAGCTTATTATCCACGGAGGAAGGAGAATTGGGAGGTACTTCCTTCGTGGAAAAAATAAGTATAGGCATTCAGACAGATGTGGCTTTAGCAGTGGTAGAAGACTGTACCCCGGAAATACAAAACTCAGAACCCCCTGGAAAAGTGATCGAACTAGCCCCAATATTTCTAAGGAAAACTCCACACCCCCAGCATGTGATACAGCAACAAGATATTCATCTGGACTCAGCCCCAGCAATAAAGAGGGACTAGGCTCTGCTTTGGGGACAGTCAAATTGCATGACGTACAATTATCTAAATGGGGGAAGGGGTGTTGTGAGTCAAGAATCCATGACTGGTGTATTTGAAAATTCTGAAAGAAAAAGTTCCACCAGTCTAATAAAAAGGAGTCTTCAAGGTCCCAATCTCTCTGTCCTTATGCCATGCCAAGATTGAGGCTGAAATCTATGAAGCAAAAGGTGGATAAGCGAGCTTTGCACCGCAGTACAATTTTGTCAATTTTCAAAAGTATTCCGGATCTATACCTCCTATCAAGTGATGACATTGAATTCATTTGCTTCCCCGATAGAAAGGATGTATCATTTGCGTAAATAGGCCCAATGTCTAAACTAGCAGCTGAGGCTATGTTGGCTGTTAGGCACAACGTATGGTGCATTAATTATGAAGTGCTAACTGATTGTCCAATAAAGGATCTGGTAGCTACTAAAGAAAGATCATATAGGAAGTTAAATACCTCTATGGAGCGTATTGATTCTACATCTAATTCTGGTAAACGTAACAATCCAAAGGGTGACCAGCCTCAGAATGAGACTAAGACTAAGGTCTGGTCCATGTTGCCAGAAATATTAAGCCAGATCTTTGAGAAATGTGGTGTTGCTCATGATTCTCTCTAACTACGGGGGTGTGGAGTCTTATATGTTGGAACACTCGTGGTCTAAACTCTTTTAGAACAAAAACCAGGAAAAGTCTGATCTTTAATGAAAATGACTTGATCTGACTGCAAGAAAAATGGATGATTGACCATTTTCAAATAGATGGATTCACTAGCTTTCACCAGCCTGCCACTATAAAGAAATGTGGCCGTCCATTGGGCGGCTTGAAAATAGTGATTTGAAATTCCTTTGCTTTAAATATGGAAGCGATTCCATCTAGGATCAAGGGTTTGCAAGCCATTATGCTAAAAGTTCCTTCAAAGGGACAATAATGGAATTGATCCTAAAGTCTTCCGCATCCAGGGCTTCAGGTCCAAATGGATTGACCAATGCAATTATGAAGCAAAATGTGCCTCTGTAGTCAGAATTGTTTAAGCAGCTCTTTGAGGAGGTAGTTAGGGAGAGACAATTTCCTGCATCTTGGAAATCTTCCTTGGTAATCCCATCTTCAAGGGGTCGAGATTGGTTGATTAAAGGGGAATTCCCGCCCATTCTCCCTCCTTGATGTAGAATATAAAATCTTTGCGGGGTAGATCCTGAGAGAATTGGAGGATTGGGTCAGTAAAAACAAGATCCTGGGAAAATTCCAGACCGGATAAGAAGAGGTCTATCGACCTTACTGAATGGGCTGGTTTTGAATGTGGTGGGAGAGAGAGATCCTGGGTGCAGGGGGGGGGGGGTAAAACGCTCTATGGTGCTTGGATCGATCTCTCAAGGGCTTTCGATACATTGAGTAGTTTAGTTTATTATTTGTATTGCGCAGTCTAAACCTGAGGTATCTGTGGTGCGCTTAGCATGGAGCATATGTTATAGTTACAGTAAATGAAAAGAGGAACAAAGAATTGTGAGACCAGGGTTACAGAGTGGTCGGCAGTCCCATTACAGTGGAAAAAGAATGCAGAATTGAGACAACCAGATTGATACAAGTAGGCCAGCTAACAGCAGACAGCGTTCCAAGTTACAAAGGTGGACCGTGTGTCTGCGGCATGACAGATATTAGGAGTACCAGAGACACAATAGGCAAATAGCAAGTACCCCCAGGCTAAGGATGCATACAGTGATAGACAAGGCAGGCGAGCAGGTGCAATAAGAAGTGACAAATAGGGCGAGCTTGGTCAAGTGCAAAAGGATACATATCAAAGGTGTGGTGAACTACTGTTGCTGGGTGAATAGCATGTCCTTCACTTTAGATCAAAAGGACCAGAAGGAGGGTTATGCTCTAATGTCTGTGGGAGTGTATTCCAGCACTTTGCTGCAAGTACTGGGAAACTCAACCCACCTACTGTTTTCAAGTTATATTTGGGAATATTGAGGCAATGTAGATAAGGTGATCTAGTGGGTCTGGTTGAGCTGTGCCTTGAAAACTCGTCAGTCAGGTATTGTGGTGCTGTTCTAGACAGGCATGTTTGGGTGATATCAAGCATACATAGTGTAATTCTGTCACGCACTGGTAGCCAATGTGCATCCCGTCTAAAGGTGGAAATGGGATTGGAGCGTGGTATGTTTAAGGCGCAGCAAAGGGCATTGTTCTGGAGAACTTGTAATCTACTCAGGTTGTGGTTGGTGGAACCAAGGAATAGGTTGTTACAGTAATCCAGTTTTGATAAAATCAGGGCCCTAGCCAGAGTGAGGCAGTTATTAGTGGACAGAAAGGATTTGCAGGCGTTGATAAGTGTGTTTGTATACGCTGTGGCAGGGGCTGTGGAGTTTACTTGCTTTTTAAGGGATAGGGTGGGGTCAAGGTATACGCCGAGGGTTTTTAACCTCTTTGGCGACCTTGATAATGTTACCATCTATGTTGAAAGACTGGTAACGGGGGTCTAGTTTCTTTAGGTGGACTTGGGTGCCGACGATAAGTAGTTCCGTCTCATCGTCATTTAAGCAGAGGCTGTGTGTGGCCATCCAGGCCTGTATTTCAAATTTGTAGAGCGACTTTGGTTCAGGTTGGATCCTTGGGTGATTCTGAGGTCACTTCTGGCAATATTGGTCAGTATGCATAACAATATCTCTTTGAGGATCAGATTAAACGCAGCTGGCCATTTATCAGCTCCAGTGAAGGTGGAGAAAGGGATGAGGCAGGGTTGTCGCCTAGCCTTCCTTCTCTTCAACCTTTATCTTTCTGATCTAGATAGTCATCTTGGTTCTGCAGAGTTTGCGAGCCCTAAAATAGATGATGCAAATGTAATATGGCTGGCATAGGATGATAATATTGTGCTATTGGATTATTCGCCAGTGGGGCTCCAAAGATTACTAGATGCTATGGGGAACTATGCAGTGGAGAATGAACTAAGTATAAATGCTGACAAATCAAAAATAATGATTTTCAAAAGACCACGAAAGAAGGTCCTCATTCGAAAGTGGGCTTTACGAGAGAACATAATCCTGGTCAAGAAAATGGTGACATACTTGGGGTTTAAGATGTATGCTTTTCCAACATTTAAATGATTGGACATAGAGCAGAGTTGTAAGATATGCCAATTGGCGTGTCAGATGGGAAAAGTGTTGTCAACATACTGTAAGTTCTCTCTGACACCTCTAATTAGATTTTATACAGCACACATTCTGCCTGCTCTGCTTTATGGGATTGATACAAAACCTATACTATGGCAAATGAACGGGGAAGCAGCCCAGGGTCGGCTTTGGAAAAAGACCCTGAGTCTCCCTAAATCACTTCCCATGGCCAGTTTGAGGTTTGAACTGGGATCCTATCTCTGAGGATGCATGTAGAATGGCGCCTTATTTTATTGTGCAGGGCAATATTGGTTCCCCTTCCAGATTCCCTATATGAAAATATGGCAAGGTTGTTAAACAGAAATTCCTCTTGGATGCTAATGAAGTTAAAAAAAAATGTATAATGGGTATTCTGGAGGAATGTGCAAGCAATGAAAAAACTTTGGTAGAGCATCCAATATCCATAAAAAAGCTGCTTAAAAGAAGAGATTGGATACGTACAATAGATGGGATGCAGCGTCTGAAATTGGCTAAACCCTTTCTCTGGATTAATACAAAATTGGGAATTAACCAGAGGTATCTGAGGCTCTTCCTATACTCTATGATCAGGCAAGAATTTCGAAGAGTGCACATGTACCTGATCTCCAGGTGGTAGGGTGCAATTTATGCAATGAAAAAATAACCCAGTCACTTGAACATATTTTGCTGGGTTGTAGTGGTTCCTGGGAAATCAGGAGGGTTCTCTTCAGTAAATGTGTGCAAAGTGAAAGAAGCATACATTCTGGCATAGTAGAGGTCCATTTAACCTTTCAGGTTATTTGAGTGTTAAAGGCTTTATGTTTCGCTTTAAATTAGGGAAATAAAAGTGAAATAATTAATGTATTTTAGAGGCATGTATGTACATTATTTTTTGTTCTTAAATGTAAAAATGGTAATGAAAGTTGTTTTTGTATGACATTTTCAGAATGTATTTTTGTAATATTCACAGTGGAAAAAGTGATTTGATAACTATAGTACTCTGTATAAATAAATAAAAAATGTTGAAGAACGAAACATGGTGGGCTTTTTTTCTTGCTGTATTTTCCGAACAGACGCATTACCTACACATTAAAAGTTGAGAGCCATATAATAATAGCTTTTGGTACTGCAAAAACCTTTTACAGACTGAAATGACGTAAAAATCAAGACGTGTCTTACAATTTAGATCCTGTCGTTGGATAGCAGATACTTGTGAGCAATAGCTCCTGATGGTAACATCTTATTGAGATGAATGTGGTATTTGTTTAAAGATTATTGCACGTGTCACTTTATTGGTAGCACAAGTCACTTTACGACGACTAATTTGTTTGCACTGTGATAATGAGAATATATACATATTTGTATACTTGTTTGTTTTTATTGGCCATTGTATGTTAATAAAAACTGTTAATGAACGCTAGCTCATCTGGTAAGGTAATTTGAATTCTTGATTGATTCCGAATTAAGGAGTTCTATTGGTATGAATACCTTGTGAGTCTCGTAACAAATTCTAGTCACTTAACTATTGCAGATTTGACTCAGTCTTTTCTTCTTAAAAGTTTGTATAGGTCCAAGTCGACCCTTTTCAACTTTTACTCCTGGTGTCTCTCCTTTGTTTTGATGATCTTAAATTTCAACTTTTTTGGTAGTTTCTGGGCTCTTTATCCAGTCTCATTGGTGGTGCTGTTGGATGCACCAAGGTGCTCACAGTAAAATGATCAGACCAAGGACAGGGTAGTGCCACAATACCTGTAATATGCAGGCAATGTGTCAGGACCCAGTCCAGCATGCGTCCTCCGACATGGGTGGGTGCCTTTAGACCATTCCATGTAACTGATGGCACCTAGCGCAGAGATAGAGATGTGGCTTGCTTGTCTTGATCGTCTTCTGCCCACAAATTAAAGTCACCTAGTACGATCACAGGTGTTTTGGGTTTGGTAACATTGTTAAGGAGATTGAGAAATTGTTCCCTGAATAGTGGCATGTCCCTGGGTGGCCTATAGATAGTCAAGACGGTTATGTTAGGGTATATTTTGACTTTTATAAGAAGACTTTCCAGCCCTCTGGGCTTATGTGATTTATAGTGTGGTAATCTAGGTGGTTCTTGGCAAGTAAGGCTGCCCCTTCCCCTCTCTCGCCTACATGATCAGCTCTGAAGGTCTGGAAGTCTAGTGGAAGGGCTAGAGTGGTGGCTGTAGGCGTCATCTTGATGGCACGCCCCTGAACGCTCACGCCAGAAGAAAATACAACCCCCTAAGGAAAAAAGGCCAAGAGTTTCTTGCAAGGATAACAAGTTTTAATCAATAGATAGGCCAGCAAAGAATTTTGCTGCTCGACGAAAAATAGTACAAGCAGAATGTTATAAGGAAACACATTGTCACTAATGATGTCACATTATACAGTAAAAACCTGCTTGGCTGGTTGGCAAGACCCTTTACATGGGCGGCCTGCTCCATAGGGGATGCCAGGCTGTTATTGGTCCCAGCCCCATCTGTCTGTCTTCCATCACGTGGGGTCAGCTGGGCTCATCGGCTCCAGGGAATGAAGGTCACGTTCCTTGTTAGTTACTATTTTAAGACAATGCTATTCTATCATTATGGCAGGCACCTGGGAAGCTCTAGGGCTGGCACAGGGGGAGGCTTAAGATCATGCTGACCCACACATTCTTTTCTCATTCCATATCGCACTATCTGCACCCAAGGTTTCCACCCTCGCTTTGGACTATAAGTTATTCCGCCCTGCACCTCGTATTACAAAGTGTGTATTATGAAATAAGGTGGAGTGGCCATGTTCTTTTAGATCTTTTATGACCATTGGGTTTATGGTTGGGGGTCTGGAGTGACCTACTATTATTCAATTTAGGGATCTTGTACTGGGGCCATTGTGGGCGTCATAACTCCTGGTGGGGTGGGTGGGGGTTGGAGGTCTGATTTTGGCCTGGCTGTGATAAATGTGCATGATGAGCCGCCTGGTGCTTTTTTTCGCGGCATTGCAGGGCACATTCCTTCTTGGTATAACAAGTATTCGCAACAGTTATGGAACAAAGAGAAGTTTCTATGGGAGTTTGCAGCACAGGTCCCTCTACCCTCAGGGCTTGGGTCTGTTCAGGTATCTTCTTTGGGCCTGTGTTTTAGTGTAGAGCCATGCGGGCCGCTTGTTTCTACCATTACTACAAAAAGATTGTGCTTACGTTTATGCGCACACTAGGTCTATACAACTGGGAGTGTCATATAATATTGTGTTTGGGCAGGGTTTCTTAACATACCCCCTTTCCCCCCTGGTACATCAAAAGTGTATCTATGGGATTCGCCTCACTCTAAAGCACCTAGGGGGTTGCAGAGGTTCATTTTCATCCCAACATTCCCCACTTTCGTTACTTCTACAGTAACACATTCTTCTGCATATTTGCATTCATTATCCTGTCTTACTGCAGCTTGATATGGTGGTGTTCCCTTTATTGGCACCCATGCTCTACATACACCCTGCAGGCTTTCTCCTGCTTGGGCATATTCTCCGGGGGTGCATGTCATGTAGATACATTCCCCATCCCAAGCTAGATCTACCCAAACGTCATAATTTTCAGGGTCAGTGGAGGGACAATGGTATGGTATAAGCAATTTACTTAATCTCCATAGTAAATAGGGATCATTCGGGGGATGGTCCGCTTGAATTTCAGTTTCTTTTGTATTACGAAGTACTTTTGAAAGTACCAATTGAAACATCATCATTGCGCTATTAGGCACTGCTTTGGCACAACACCGGAGTCCCATTTGGCACATGCGAAAAAGAACAACAGTGAATACGATGACAGGTACCAGCACCTTCACAAAGGCTCCAAGCCAGGATGGGGCCAATCAAAAACAATATCAGTCTTCTCCTTGGATACCAGCTTCTTTTTGCATGCACACTCCCAGGCATGTACTGCCGCTATTAAGTGGGACAACAATCAGTTTTTTGCATCTTCGAGAGGCACGAATGTGCAACATGAATCCCCAATCTTATGGCACACGCCTCTTTACATTGTGTCAGCATATCCAGGATGTATCTGTTCTGCATCGTCATCAATCTTAGGGCACACAGCTCAACTTTTATGACGTTGAACGCATACTCTGTGTCATATGCCAACTGGACCAGTTTCCAGCATACTATCTGCAGCCATTTAGCATTAGCTGCTGCTGGTACGAAGGGTAATAATGGTGAGGTTAAAAAGGTTTCAGCAGAGCTGAACAGTCTGTATTCTTCAGGTATCTCTCCGAGCAGTGCTGTTGAGCCTTTTGATAGTTTGATGCTCTTTTCTTCCTTCGTAGTTTGTCATATTGGCTCTTCCCGGGTAGGATGCAAAATTCTGGTGGCAGCATTGGGTTCTTTTCTTCAAACTCCACAGAAGCTGTTGGGCTTGTGTCAGATATTGCCCCCCTTTAAAGTGTTCTCCTGGGACTACTTTGCCGAGTGTAGCAGGGACAGAGAACAGTAGCCCCTCCATCATGGTGGGAGGTGCAAGTATGCTTGTTGACCACACACACATAGTAGTGATCCATCACCGCAGCTGTGCCCAGTTTCAAGTCTACAATCAACAATGTCCTGTTGCATCGCTCATTGAAGCCAACAAATTCAGTTTCCTTTGTTGTGGAAGTAGAATTTGTAGCTCTCCTCTCGGTGCGCTTTCACTGGCTTCTCCATTGCCGCAATCCATGTCAGTTTTGTGACATGCTATGTCCATATTTGAGCACATGTTTTTCCCATGAACGCACTACTTCCTCTTTGTATCCCCGTGGCCTTCAGCTAGGCATTTGAGTATTGTTTCCTACCACTTGCTGTTTATGTATTGCTGTTTATGTACTTCAACCCACACATCAGTAAATATGGTTGTTGTAAGCAATTGAGGTTTTTCTGGTCATTGTTGCATTGGAGGGCATCTGTTTCCACAAACTTTGCTGTGTGCCTGGAAGGTGCCTTTTATTCTACATAGCACAAGATGAACCAGGCATTGTGCCCCATTATTGGAACTTCTTGTGGTACTAAAACCTTGGATGCCCCTGATGCGTGCGGTATCAATGAACATGCCTAACAGCTACCATTTGTTGTTTGTCTGTATAACAGCTATAAGAGTGCTCGGGAGGGCTATCTTCAATAGCATCCAGGCCTAGGCCATGTATGCATCATATTTGGGCCTACTTGCTTGCCTTTTCATTCGATCATGCCGTGATATATATCTTTTTGTTAGTGTACTAGTGCTAACATTGTTACTTTTACTAATATTTGTGCTACAAAAAAGGTGTTTAATTGTGGGAAATACAATTTCTAACATTTTGCTCATGCACACACTCATGCGGCCAGGTGTATTTCCTTGCGTGCTAACACTATTATTGACACTGTTATTACTAGTCTAAGAAATATCATACATATGTACAGAAACATACTGGTTGTGTTTAGCAGTCCGCTTCCCTTCATGTTTCCCCTCGCCCCCTCTTTCAGATGGCTTGCCCAGATAAAAGAAGTACATCCATAAAGTCCTAACATAAACATTATAGTGAATGATATAGCAGTAACATGCAGCCCACACGTGTAGGAATATAACCATCTTGAATAAACAGTGTTTTTGTCTACATTTTTAATATTCGATTAATCATTTGATATTGATGGTTCCATTTTGTGCACTTCTGTAGAGGAAACAAAAACATGGGTGGGAGAGAGAGGGCGAGGCATAGAAAGAGAGAGAGACTTGTTTACCTAAAAGTGCTTATGCTTTTAGCAGCAATGCATATTTGTTATTTGAGACCTGTAGTCATGCTATAATTTCTGAGGTATTTGGGGGTGCCCTATGAACATCAGAGAGGTGAATGAAATACCGAGGCACTTTCACTTTTACTGCAGGATGGGTGGAAAACACCACTTCGTAGGGGCCATGGAACCTAGGGTTGTTCTAATTGCGCACAAAGCTCTTTACATATGTCAGGTCCCTGGCAGCAGTGGGTGGGTGGGCGTGGTGACTGTGGTAGGGTGCTCTGCAGTGCTCTGTGTATCATCCAGGTGAGGAGGGGCAATTTGTCGGGAGACATATTTGATTGCACGTGTGAGGTTTGTTAAGTACAGTTTGAATTCTTTGCCTAGAACTGTTGCAGCTCTATGGGCATCTGATGCCCTCCTTACAGGAGAGATGGGTGTGTGTATACACCTGCCAGTTACTATTTTGTGGGGTGAGATGTGATGATCTTTACTTGGTTGGATGCACAAACTGAACAGGGCCAGGGACAAGCAATGGACCCAGTTTTTCCTTAAGGTGGTGCAGAGCTTGGAGAGCTTTCTTTTGAGAAAGCTGTTGAGTCTCTCAACAACGCTATTTGCTTGGGGGTGGTAAATTGAGCACATCTGGTGTAATGACAAGTAGTGCTGTGATCTCTTTGAAGAGTTTATTGAAGAAGTGGGTGCTGTCATCTGACTTTAGTACATTGCACACGTCTCATCGGGGGAAGACCTTGCGCACTAAAAAGTTAGCAGCACATTTGGCATCCGGATGTGCCTAAGGTCCAGCTTAAAAAAAAGGGCACACTACTACTATTAAGTATCATGAACCATTGCACCTTTTTCCCCATGCCTGCATAATCAATGTGTAACTCACAGAACAGCCCAATAGGGCCAGGCATGGTGCCTCGAATTGTCCAGAGTGTCATGCCAGTTCAGAAAGTTTGACAGGTTGTGCAGTGTATAATCATGTTTGTGAGATGCTCTTGTAGGTTTGGTATGAACCAATCTTCCTGTATGTCTGCCGCAATGTGCTGTTTGGAGCTGTGGAATGGGTGGTGTTGCTGGTTGAATGCCATTGCCAAGAGCTCGACAGGCATTACTGCCTTGCCAGTGCATTCTTGTCTCCAGAGTAAGTCCACGGGGGACTGTTTATACCCCCTCTTGGAGCACAGTTCTTTTTCGTAATTTGGTGCTCTTTCCTGTAGTTTGATCAGTTGTATGTTGGGTAGTGCTGTGTATGATGTCGGCTGTGGATTATGTGATGGTGTAGGTATGAGATATTCTGAAATTATGGGGACAGGAAGGTAGGCCACCATTTTGGCCGCACCGTCCGCTGTGGCGTTTCCCAATGATATTTCGTCTGTGTTAGGAAACCCTCTCCTTTTCCATCGTGACAACCCGGCATGCACTTTTGTAGTGGCGTATGCAGAGTCTGTATAGATGGTCATGTGGCATCCTTGTGATGTGTGTAGCGCCTAGGTGAGTGCCACAAGCTCTGCCGCCTGTGCTGAGTAGTGCATGGGTAATCTCTTCATCACTAATGTCTCATATTCTCCCCCTTCGAGGTGCACTACTGCCACGCTCCTATGTTTTTGTCCTGTGTCCTGGTCAAGTGTTGCTGACCCGTCAACAAAGAGCATCTCCCCCTCCACCAGTGGACTGTCTTTTGCTTTGGGGATGTCATCCTTTTCACCTTCGTATGTGGCACAGTCATGTCGTAAGTCCTCACTTGAGCACACTTCCGTTAGGCAAGTGGCTAGTTTTACTGTTTTGCATCACACTACATGAATATTTGGGCTTGAGATAATAATCTCATATGCTGATGCTCTGTGTTGTCAGGGTAGATTTGGATCTTTCCAAGATTGAAAAAAACTCAATGCTCCACGTACAATGTTACTGAGCATCCCATGACGATTGTGGAGCTTTTTCAGTGGCGAAGGCCGCTGCAGTAAGAGCTTGTTTGCATGCAAACTGCCCTGGCATAACTGAATCTAGTGTATCGCTGTAGTAGGCCAATGGTTTGTGGCCCATTGTGCTCTTCTGTGTTAGCACGTCGGTCATGAGTGTGCCATTTGAATGCGAGAATATATAGAATTCTTGTGTGTAATCTGGGGTGGCGAGAACTGGGGCTGTAGAAATCACTTCTTTCAAATCATTAAAATGGTGACCATGTCTGCTGGCAATTCTAGTTTGTGGTTTCATTTCTGTGCTTCCGTGAGACCCTCTAGGAGCAGCCTTGTGTATGCTGCTTAGTCCAGAACCCATGCCCTGCAGTAATTACACAGATCCAGGAATTTCTGTATGTCTTTCACTGTAACTGGTTTGGGTGTGGCATGCACAGACACTACTCTATCTGGTATTATTATTTTTCCGTTTGCTGATATTAGTAGAGCACCTCAAATTGGCAGTAGTGGAGTTTGCCCTTGTCAACCTTGTATCCTTTGCGGGACAAGAGTTGCAGCAGGGTAATGGAGTCTTTACGACAATTTTGCTTGCTGCCACTGCAAACTAGTAAGTCATCCACGTATTGGATGACTGTGCTGGGCATATGGATGTTGCCTAAGTCTCTGATATTCTGTTGAATATGCTTGGGCTCTCACAATGAATGGAGGATAGCAAAGGGGCAACGTGCAGCTCTTGGAAGCAAGACCACAGAGAGCAACAGAGGTTCGAATCCCGGATGAGCTCCCCGTCATTGTTTTTGAACATTTCTGCATCTGTCACTTTCTTGAGGGGTATGGTGGGATCGATGCACAATACAGTACGCCACTGACACACTTCTCTGCCTTTTCCCAAGACAACCACTTTCCTTGCAGACACCATTAACCCTTGCAAGTCTAGGGACAGTATTGTACCTGCCACCAGTTCTGGGGACGCTACAGGGTGGAAAATGAAATCTGGTGGTACCCTCCAGCAGGCTTTGGCAATTTGCGGCACTGCTTCCACAAGCACCTTTATCCCGTATATAAACATATCTGGGTCAATGGGTATTCCTCATGCCACTACACCACTTGTCATGGTGTGTATTGTGAGCATCATCCTCATTGCGCACTTTCCGGGTGTGGTGCAGACAATGCTGTCGGTAAATGAGATTGTCATGTTCAACTTGCCAATCAGCTCCCTGCCAAGCAAGTTAACAGGAGAGCTCTCAGAGTACAAGAGACGAGTGCGGACCACTCTTCGTCCCACATTTACATCCAAATCTTTAGTGTATGGAACTGTAGAAATAGCCCCAGAGAATTCCTGTGTGTTGAGAGTTTTGCCCGATAACGGGAAGTCACCTTCACTGATGCATGATTTCTCAGCGCCCGAATCCACCATAAAGAGGAAATGCTTATTTCCTATCTCTACCCCCACCACCTTCTGGGTTGAGGGTTATTGACAGGACTGGACATGCAAGTGCTCTCTGTGGGCTGTCCTAATCAGGGATTAGGAAAATAATCGGAGTCACTAACTACCCTAGTCATTGACGCTTTCAGTAGGAAAAAGGTCACAGTGGAGCTCACTTAGCACATATCAGTTAGCTCATAAAATAAACACCAAAAGATAAGGATATCTTTTTCAAACATTAAAGAATGCTATTTATTAGATTTGCACAATTAAAAACCTTTACAAGAGTCGAAAGGTAAAGTATTCCATCCTTGGCACAAGAAAAACAATAAGTTTGTACAAAGTTATGCAGTAATTATACGCATGGGTGAGTTAGTACAACAATGGTGATTATGATTACATATACTGCTAATGTTATGGCAGTATGAAAACTTGTCAAGTATTCCATCCTTGGCACAAGAAAAACAATAAGTTTGTACAAAGTTATGCAGTAATTATACGCATGGGTGAGTTAGTACAACAATGGTGATTATGATTACATATACTGCTAATGTTATGGCAGTATGAAAACTTGTCGTTTGTATTTCTTTTGCTGTAGGAGTGAGACATTGTTCCCTGTCGGTGTGTTTTGCTCTCCTGCGAGCTTGACGAATAACGTGTCCGGGATAGCCTCGTTCTTTAAGACGTGTACTGAGGTCACTGCTCGTGGAGTCATATTCGTTATTGGTACTGCAGTTTCTCCGTAGTCTGAGAAATTGACCGAAGGGTAGGTTCATTTTTAGGCCTTTGGGGTGGAAACTGCTGTAGTCCAAAAGGGTATTTTTGGATGTAGATTTTCTGTATAGGGTCGTGGCTAGGCCATTGTTGTGGTCTTTATAGATGTAAAGATCTAGGAAGGGTATTTTATTCCGGTTTTGCTCGCAGGTAAATTGGATGCAGGGGTTGCATTTGTTGAGCCAGTCTAAAAAAATTAACAGTTGATCCTCCGTATCTTTCCAGATCATGAAAACATCGTCGATGTACCTACGCCAGCAGCCGATAGAATTCTTGAAGGGATTGGAGATATGGTAAATGGAATGTTGTTCAAAAGAATCCATAAAGAGATTTGCCACGTCTGGGGCAAAAGTTGCACCCATACTTGTCCCGTGACATTGCTGATAGAAAGTTTCTTCAAAAATGAAGTAATTTTCTGTTAGTGCTATCCTTATGCATTCTAACAGAAAAGAAGTGGGTGGGTCTAGGCGTGTTCTTTTTTCCAAATAGGAGGCCAAGGCTTCAATGCATTCCATTTGTGAAATGCTGGTGTAGAGTGACTCTACATCTCGTGTCACTAGTAGATCATTGCTGTCTACAGTCAAGGTTCTTAACTTTTTTTATCATGGCAGTGGTGTCTTGTATGTAGGATGGCATGCAACTGATGAAAGGTCTTAGAAAGAAAATGATCAATGTAAATCGATAGAGGTTCTAATATCGAGCCAATTCCGGCTACTATGGGTCGTCCTGGTGGGTTCTCTGCGTTTTTATGTACTTTGGGAAGCAGGTAAAAAGCTGGAATAATAGGATGATGGTTGACCAGGAATGCTTTTTCGTCGTCATCTATCCAACCTTCTTGCCAAGCGTGGCACATTAGGCTTTCGATTTCAGCTAGTAATCGGGTGGTTGGATTTGCTGGAATTTGTCTGTAAAACTTAGTGTTGGACAGTTGTCTAGTCACTTCATTGTTGTAGAGGAGGCGACTCCAAAGGACAATTCCTCCCCCTTTATCAGCTGGTTTTATCAGAAAGTTGTGATCACCTTCTAGTGATTTTAAAGCTTCTCGTTGTGATTTAGTGAGGTTGTCCTTATAACGAATGGTATTCGATCTGAACATTTCTCTCATCTCAAGTAGAATGCGGTTTTCAAAACTAAGTATCTCCGGGCATACCATCGATGATAAAGGTGTAAAGGATGATGGAGGTTTTAGGCCGGTTGTCTCTGAAGGATCTTTTTCAGGGCTATCTCTGAAGAAATATCGAAGGCGGATGGTTCTGAAGAATTTTCTGAGTTCTACTTCTGTGCTGAACTGATCGGGTTTTGTGTTCGGTATAAAACTAAGACCTTTATTGAGGAGATTGATTTCATCTGACGATAGAATGTGTTCACTTAGATTGAAAATAGGAAATACCACCTCCTCCTCTACAACAATGAAGTGACTAGACAACTGTCCAACACTAAGTTTTACAGACAAATTCCAGCAAATCCAACCACCCGATTACTAGCTGAAATCGAAAGCCTAATGTGCCACGCTTGGCAAGAAGGTTGGATAGATGACGACGAAAAAGCATTCCTGGTCAACCATCATCCTATTGTTCCAGCTTTTTACCTGCTTCCCAAAGTACATAAAAACGCAGAGAACCCACCAGGACGACCCATAGTAGCCGGAATTGGCTCGATATTAGAACCTCTATCGATTTACATCGATCATTTTCTAAGACCTTTCATCAGTTGCATGCCATCCTATATACAAGATACCACTGCCATGATAAAAAAGTTAAGAACCTTGACTGTAGACAGCAATGATCTACTAGTGACACTAGATGTAGAGTCACTCTACACCAGCATTCCACAAATGGAATGCATTGAAGCCTTGGCCTCCTATTTGGATAAAAGAACACGCCTAGACCCACCCACTTCTTTTCTGTTAGAATGCATAAGGATAGCACTAACAGAAAATTACTTCATTTTTGAAGAAACTTTCTATCAGCAATGTCACGGGACAAGTATGGGTGCAACTTTTGCCCCAGACGTGGCAAATCTCTTTATGGATTCTTTTGAACAACATTCCATTTACCATATCTCCAATCCCTTCAAGAATTCTATCGGCTGCTGGTGTAAGTACATCGACGATGTTTTCATGATCTGGAAAGATACGGAGGATCAACTGTTAATTTTTTTAGACTGGCTCAACAAATGCAACCCCTGCATCCAATTTACCTGCGAGCAAAACCGGAATAAAATACCCTTCCTAGATCTTTACATCTATAAAGACCACAACAATGGCCTAGCCACGACCCTATACAGAAAATCTACATCCAAAAATACCCTTTTGGACTACAGCAGTTTCCACCCCAAAGGCCTAAAAATGAACCTACCCTTCGGTCAATTTCTCAGACTACGGAGAAACTGCAGTACCAATAACGAATATGACTCCACGAGCAGTGACCTCAGTACACGTCTTAAAGAACGAGGCTATCCCGGACACGTTATTCGTCAATCTCGCAGGAGAGCAAAACACACCGACAGGGAACAATGTCTCACTCCTACAGCAAAAGAAATACAAACGACAAGTTTTCATACTGCCATAACATTAGCAGTATATGTAATCATAATCACCATTGTTGTACTAACTCACCCATGCGTATAATTACTGCATAACTTTGTACAAACTTATAGTTTTTCTTGTGCCAAGGATGGAATACTTGACAAGTTTTCATACTGCCATAACATTTGCAGTATATGTAATCATAATCACCATTGTTGTACTAACTCACCCATGCGTATAATTACTGCATAACTTTGTACAAACTTATTGTTTTTCTTGTGCCAAGGATGGAATACTTTACCTTTCGACTCTTGTAAAGGTTTTTAATTGTGCAAATCTAATAAATAGCATTCTTTAATGTTTGAAAAAGATATCCTTATCTTTTGGTGTTTATGTTATGAGCTAACTGATATGTGCTAAGTGAGCTCCACTGTGACCTTTTTCCTACTGAAAGCGTCAATGACTAGGGTAGCTGTTGACTCCGATTATTTTCCTAATTATTGCCTTACCCTCTGGAGTCAAGCCCCCTGAGAAAAAAAGAGGGTTCCTTGCCTTATCTTATACACATGTCCTAATCAGGGTACATATTTGTCACCGGGAACGAGAAGGGGTTTCCTGCAAAAAATTGTTGCACCTTGGAAAGGAGCTTCTGTGCCATTAGACGCTCTGTTAAAGTGGTTCATGTTTCCTATTCGTTGGGAGTTATTGTGAGGCACGTACTTTTGTATCGCCTGCTGGGGTTGTTGCTGTGGGGGAAGGCCTAGTATTTGCAGGGCAACTGAGTGTAAGCTTGGTGTATCTTATAGGGTACTGAGGTCATTCTGGGAGTCTGCCCTCGAGGGCCCCTTGCAGTGGTGCACTATAGTTCTGTTGACCATAACTCTATCCCCTCCCCTGCCTGCTCCTGCACTCTTGAAAAATGCCCCCACTTTCCACAGTTCCAACATTGTGACGGGCCCATTCCCCCTCCTCTAGGACCCATTCCTCCAAGTCCCCCTCCGTTTGGACCTCTGAACCCACCTCTTCCTCACTGTTGTCCTCCTTACCACTGTAGGCCGGGGTATTGTGCGTTTCCGCCTCACTGTCCTTGTCCTCCTCCTGACCACATTGCTGCTGTTCTGCCATTTAAGAGATTAGGTATATATCCTGCCACTTCTGTCTGTGCTGGCATCGATACTGATGCCTCTGCAGCTACTTTAGCGAATTTGTTTTGTACTACTTTCGATTCCACTGCCTGTCCTCTGCCTATCACCTCAGAGTTGTTTCCATTTCACGTTCCTTTATTCTTTTAAAGTGTTGTATTATTATGCTCTGTATTTCAGGCCACCCCTTCGCCTCTATCCCCAGCGGTACATCGCAAGTGTATCTATGGGATTCGCCTCACTCTAAAGCACCTGGGGGTGGGAGGTGGGAGAGGTTAATTTCCTTCCCAACAGTCTTTCTGAGCCAAGTCTTGGTCAAGGCGAGAATGTCTGGTGGTGTGATCATCAAGTGATCTATATCTTCTCCATGCTGCATAATTAAGCGAGTATTCAGAAGAGAAATGCTTAGCGGAGAGCCTTGAGAAGCTATATTGCTGGTGATGTTAGTGCCTAAAGGTAAAGAGTCTAATACGGTAGAGGTGCTGGACTTTGGATCGATAGCTAGTGATCCCTTTATGTCTGGGCCAAGCTTATTGAGAGGAGATGATTCTTGCTAGTCAAGATTGTTCTGTGCCTGCCTTTCACTGCCGTTAGCCAGAGTGTTGACCTGGAGGGCTGTGCATGTGTTGACACCAGCGTCAGCTGTTGGAATATCATTTCCAAGAGCGTACGATTCTGAGTCTGACAACAGTAACCTCTCTATATGTAGGCCATCATTATCGACAACAGGTGGGTTTTCAATGGCTTGTGTGAGGACGGAGCCACTATGAGGGGGGCTCAGCTTATTGGAGGAAGAATCATCCACAACACTGAACCAGCCACAACAGGCTAGAATGTTGGTGTGTCTCGCGTGGTATAACTCAAAATTATGTACCGCTTGACCCTGGTATTACTGCGTAAACCTTAGAGTATTTGGAGGATGGGTGGAATGATATAGAGCAAAAGATGAAGCACAGTACCTGAATAATAAAAGCAGCACAATAAAGTAGGTGGGTGGCTCTGTGGCGCTCATCGGATGCAAACCGTCTTAACCGGTCTGAACTACTTTGAACCTTTGGTACCTGTGACAGTTAACAGGTGAACTTCTAATTTTTGTTCTTCGTGGGAAAGGAAGTATTTCATGAACTATTGGAAGGTGATTGTGCACAGTACTTTGGACGCTATCCTGTAGTGCACCAACCGGGAAAAATCTCCCTTACTAATCTTCCCCTCCTTTGTCGTTGGTTCAACTCCTGGTTTTCTTCAAGGGACTTTCGCTGAATACTTCAGTTTTGCCATAAGGTCAGTGTTTTGAATTAATGCTAATACTGTGCTATCATAATGATTTGAGTTTGGGACAGTTTCTTATGATACTTTACTATCCTAGGCGTACTTCAGATACAATACCCACGCCCTTTCCAGTGATCCATCTCTCTGCCTGTTTTCATCAGTCAGAGAGTTGTATCATTTGGAAGGTCTAATTTGACCTACCTACAATCAAGTCGTGTGAAAAAGGATCCGGAAGAGCCCTACCAATTGTATCCTTTTTTGGTTACCGTATCCTTTTCAATTGATACATTGGTGATTTATGACAGTAATAAAAGGTAAGTTCTACTTTGCTTTTTTATTAATGCTCATTCCTTATAGGTTCATTAATTGTCTGCTTTTATTGTTATAGGTCCCACCACCCCAAGGAACCTGGGAAGCAACAGGGGACCTGGGCCCAAGACAAATCTAAGACCCCTGGATGGCCCCCACAGGTGGAATCCCCTCTTCTGTTTCACAGAACCTTAGGTGCCTTGCAAGGCAATGGGTGGAGTCTCTCAGCTTTACTTGACGATGTCCCTCAAGGATGCACTCACCCTTAAAAAAGTCGTCACTGGGTTGTTGCTTTCGAGCAGGAGGAGAGAACGTAGCAGTGTCAGAAAGGAAGCAGTGAAGGTATGTCTCGGTGGTCTCCATGGTCGGATTGCTATGCTGACTGTGGATGTCCCACAAAAATTTAACTCACTGTGGACCTCGACAAGGCTTGGGAAATGAGTTCTTTGGTTTCCATTGATGACCTTCGGTGGAGTCAGGTGCAGTGACAGAAGTAGTCATCAGGTTTCGTCAGTTTGCCGCTGTTGATCCTTCGGTCCATCAGCCCCAGCACAGATTACTGGATGGCTTCTGGCGACTTGGACTCTAGCACTGGACTTCTCTGCAGGGCCACCACAAAGTTTGGACATTCAGGATTAATTCCTTGATGCAGAGTGGCGGGACACCCACTGGTGGGCACTTCTGTGCGGGCAGCAACACTGGACATGGAAAAGTGGACAGATGTCATGTCTACACGGCCACTTGAAGATGTATTCAGCTGGTTGGAACTTTGCAAGCTCCAGGCATCAAGCAGCACTATGCTAGGGTAACCCCACCATCTGGGAGATACACTGTAGTCTGGCTTTCCAATAGTCACAGACAACATCCGGACCCTGGGTGACGCTAGTGGATTCCTTGGGCACAAGATGTCCAGTCACTCTTCTTCAGGACCCACAGCGATACCTCTGCAGGACTGCAGGCACTCAGGACTGGTTTCTAGGATCCTTCAGGTGAAGAACAGCAGTTGCACTATGTCCCCTCGCAGCTACGGGAAGAGGTTGCCTGTCGAGGTCCACTCTTGATCAGTCCTTGAATCAGCACAGCAGCCTTTAGATTTGGTTAAGAGTTACAGCAGCAGACTTCTTCCTCCAGCCGGATTCAGGATATGCCTCCAGGAAACCACCAAGATTCTAACACAGAGGTAAGTGAGGTGTTTTCAGCTATACATATACATGCATCCACCAATCAGGTTCACAGACAATCAGGCCATTCACCCAAAACCAGTCACTAAAATCAGTGGATGTGTATTGGGACAACTCCCAGCCTTTGAATGCAGTGCTCCAATTCACTTTCAGACAGGGCTGGCTCAGGTAGGACCACAGGCATTGTGACACACAACCAAAACGAGACACCCATAAAACAGAATGCGAGTTGACTCCTTTCCATTCCGTTAGGTTCCACCCGTAGGGTGTACCCAAAACAAGCATGTAGGCAGAGGGCAGTCCCAGAGCCATATACGGCCATTCCACCCAACATCCAGAAAAGCCATGAGGCTTACAGTGGCCGTCTTGCCTTTGTTCAGGAATCCACTGATTCCTATGGCAGGACCTGGGTGTCCAAAAATGGGGGGGTGACCCTGAGCCCCCTAAAAAATCAGCATGTAGCTGCCACCAGCCCTGCTTTGTGGGGCAACACACAGGTGCTCAGAACACTCACTGATGGGTGCCATAGGGTTTTCACATGGGTTGTTTTCGCCAACAATGAAAAAGAAAATGAAGAGCCACACTGCCAGGGGTCCAAACTGGACTCCTGTGCAGAAAACAAACAGAGAAAACAAACTAAGAGAATAGGGGGACAAAGAGGCCCTGTCCCTTCATAGCATTTCCCCTTGCACTTCTCCTCTTCCCTCTCCCCTGCACTTCTGCATTCCCAATGTCACTGGGCCTAGTAAGATCGTGGTCTTGTTCCCTCTTGTTCTCCTCCCTCACCTAGTCGTGCCTTGAAACACTTGTGAATAGGCGCAATATAAATAAAATACATCACAGTGACTGTTATTCCAAATGCATCCAGACGCTTTCCCTCTTTGTCCGGTGGGACTGAACAGAAAAGAGAGTTGGTGACATGTTTGTAGGCCTGCTACTGACACCAAAGAGTCAGGGGTAGCTTGTGTCGTAAGACTTGCAGAAGCAGTGTCCAGTACTCATTATTTGTCAAACCTCTCCTTCTTGGGTGCCGCAGAGGAAGGATTGGTCATTGTTAAACTGTCTTCCCAGATGTCTTCCAGCAGCGGTATGGCCACAACGGATTTTCGTCATGGTTCCAGTTGCTGGTAGCGCAAACAGTAAATTTTTTTGCTCTTCAGGGGCTGGTCCGAACATCTTTGTTGCCCTGAACATCAGGGCGCAGAAAGACCCAATTTGGTCAGGTGGAAAATTTCACAGAGAAACCTGGTCTTGTTGGTGGTCAGCCGGGGTAAGGTCATGAAATTCATCCGAGCCTGTGTCCATGGTGGGTTTTTGAAGCTTAGTCGCCAGCAGGGGTGGACTGGCCCATAGGGAACTCTGGAGATTTCCTGGTGGGCCTCTGCACCCTGGGCCTCTTTTCTGTGGTATTTCCAAACTTTCTCATAGGAAAAGCATTGGGCTTGCTGAAAAGGTGTCATACAGGGCCACTTTGAACTTTATTTCCAGGGCCTCTTTTGGTCCCCAGTAATTATTTCCAGGGCCTCTTTTAGTTCCCAGTCCAGCCCTGGTCGCCAGGAGCATCATCGCGGTCAGTCATACCGGCACCGGGGGCAGTGTCTCCTCATAGGGCGAGAGAAGGGGGCAGATAAACCACTAGTTCCCGGTTGAGGTGCTGAAGGGTCAGGCAATCTATGCTGATGCTCTGACACCAAAAATCATAGACGGGTTATGATGTCCATGAAGATGTCTCTAAGAGCTGCAGGAGGAACTACCCATGGTGGCAAAACTGTGGGCGGAGACAAGTGTGCCGAGGTTGCTTTAGGCAGAGGCATGTCCAGTTTCATGGGGGGGCTTTCTCCAACACCAGGTCGTTGTCAGAAAAAACTGGAGCCGTTGACAAACTCTCTTCAGGGTTTATCCCAAGAGCTAGTAGAAGAAGGCCGACAGGCCAGGGAAAGGCAGCTAATGCAGGTGGCTGAGCCAAGGAAGTAGTTGACAGTGTCGGAGCTGATGGTGCCGCAGGAATAACTTTAACCGTGGTCGCGGTTGACAAAGACTTGATTGAGATCATTGACAAAGTTGCTTTTGATTGTTTTTGAGCACTCAGTGATGGGGCTGTTTTCGTGGTAGTCGACGAGGGGGTGGTCTTAGTTATGGTTGTCGATGGTGCAGAAAGAAGGGTGAAGATGCATACTTCTGCAGAGATCTGGAGGGAGGCGTCGTAGTGTTAGCCTTCCTTCTGCTTCAGGATGCAACCTAGACCTCTTGCGGTGGTACACTGTGTTGATCTTCCTTACCTGAGTGAGGCATGACTGCAGACTGAAGCCGAATCACAGGCACCCCCCTGCGTCATCGAGTCATGCCACAAACCTCTGGTGGCGATTTTGGAGCGTTTTATTGGAAAACAACAGGCAGACCTCACACTCCTGAATGATGTACTTTGGATAGAGGCAACTGTTGTGGAGAACCTCCACTAACACATTAAGGCCTCATGGGCGCAGGCCTTGAACAGACTTTCTCCTGGACTCTGCGTTGGAGAAGAGTCGAAGATAAGAATCTGCTCACGGAGTGTGACAAGACCAGAGTTGAACCCTAGGCGTTGCCTAAGCACAGGATCCTCGAACTGTCGGAGTTGAAGAAACTTTGTAGAAAACTGTTGAAAATGTCAAATATTTGTCAGAGGACTCCTAACACAAAACATGCAGTAAAAGATCTGAGACTGGCCTCTAGTGGTGGAGCTAAGGGAGCCCTTTTCATTGGCTGTGGGAAGATGACCCATAATGTCTATACTAGAGCACTGAAATGACTGAAGTGTCCAGTTTAAAAATAAACTGTTCCATGTTATCGAGGATACCCAGCCTGGCTACGGGGAACATTCACATCTTGTGAATCTATCAAAGATCCGATGCTGCAGAAAGAAGAAAATGAGATATGGGAGATTCAGGACGTCAATGGAACAAACACTTACAAATATTACAAAAATGCTAGCCCTCTGTTTTAATGAACTAGGATTATGTCCCTGCAATGGGAGATCACAGGGAGATTCACCAGCACCTACATTTAAGATTGCACAAAAAGGCGTCATTTTGGCTATATATAGTTACATGTATCGAACGGGTGGCTTATGATCAACTTCCAAGTGATAGACAGATGAGTGACATTGACCCGCTAGTCCGACCCGGGGGAGCCGTACAGGGCTTTGGATATCGTCATATATTCAGGACTGCCAGATACCAAGCATGTCTTCAGAGCACTGCAAATTGGCTAAAGAACTTCATAACTGGGATTCCTGCTTAACATGATTAATGTGGGACAAGGACAATGTCACTTCATAGAAAGGAGTATAGTCATGGACATGCCTTACCTATGTGGTGACCCCATAGTATTTATAAAGCTGACGGTATAATCAAGAAGCAGTCAAATTAATATTTTATTGGTCAAGCATTCTCTTAGAACTATATTTGACATAAACATATAGTATGGGCTATGATGAATCAAGGGAATTTGTCTCTTCTTCCCAAGGGGAGCCACCCCCTTTGAGGCTACGGGGGGAGCCTGCTTAGCAAAACCCTTCCTAGGGGTTTGGGAAAACGAAACCTCACTGGGAGTGACACCCTTGGAGGGGCCAAGGACTCCTATTCCTCTAAGGAACTTACAGTCATGAATACCCTATTAGCCCATATTGGACTGGAGAAGCATCATTGGCCGAAGGTAATGCTCAATACCGCCATAGCATAACAGCTGATAGAAGATGGCAAGCCCCCTGGAGGGACAATGCTACAAATAAAGGAGTTACTATTCTGAATGGAGAAGAAGAGGGGAATGCTACCAGAGGAAAAGCCCCGAAGTAAGAGGTTCTGGAGAGGGGGAGCCGTACAGGGCTGCAGAGCTGGTGCTTTGCAGGGGAAGCCTGATGGCGGAAGAGACACAGAAGAGTCGGTGCAGAGAAGCCCACAAGTACGAAGTCGAAAGTAGTAGAAAGCCTGCTTTACCCGCTGGCGTTACCACGCAGCAGTCATAGTGGGCTGAGAGCCAACAAACGCAGAGACTGGGGCTCAAACGGATGAACGAATCTTCCGTTTTCAAAGCAGGCAACGAAGAGCGAACAGCAAAGCAACACGTGCCCCGTAGCAAAACACGTCTCCTTCAGAAACGCCGGAGAGAGTGAAGAGCGGCGGCCTGGTCTGTGAGACGCCGCCCCACTGGAGCATACCCAAACAAACAAAAGTTAACAGAGTTTTTCAACCATGAGGAAAGCAAAGCGAAGAAATGCCAAAAGGGAACAGAGAAGCCGGTAGGAAGAAGCCACTTACAGGTCAGTCGGACCCTCAGGGAAAGACTATCCAGAAGGGTTACGGGTACCCTGAAATCCAGTGCATTAGGGACTGGCAAATACGAGGGAACCTAGACCTGGGAGTAAGGAAGACAAAGTCAAAGGGACTTGGAGAGTCCTGAAAGATTCAACCAGTTAAAGCAAGAACAGAATAAAGGGGACGTTGTGGAGCTCTTTTGTAGAACCAAGAGAAAAGAAACAGATGCATTTGTGGAGCCGGATTAAGGAAATCCTGGGCCTCATTACGAGTCCGGCGGTAACCACGGCAGTAAAACCGCTTGGTTACCGCCGGACTCGTATTACCATTCCGCCTCCGTGATTCCCGGAATTACCGGGGCATTACAACCCCAGTTTCCTGGGAATCACGGAGGCGGAATGGTGTGAATCCCCATTCCCATTGAGTCCTGTGGGACTCAATGGGAATGGAGATCATGGAAACACCGGCAGCATCTCGATCATGGAAACATCACCTCCCGCCTGCAGGAGTTGTGATCGCCCGGCATGGAAACAATGGTGGCGGCGGGTTTACCGCCACCGTTGTTTCCATACCGGGCGATTTGTAATGAGGCCCCTTATCTCCAATAAGATCAGTGGTCGAAGTGAGCCGGAGCGCTGCTCCTCTACTTTTTAAAATTAAGTTTTACAGCTCCTATATTTTTATTTTAAAAAGAAACCGTTCTGGAATGGTTTCGTTTTAAAATAACAGTGTAGGAAGAAGTTGAAACTTGCACTGTCAGTGCACTGCACTGAACATTCCCTTAAACAGCAGGCAAATGAGTTTGGGGGTTTGAATTGTGTGTGGGAGGGGACAGGGCAATGGGGTTTGTGAGGAGCGGGGCAGGCTAGCAGGGAACATAGTTCCACTACTTCTTTTCTTACACTTCGACCACTGAATAAGATGAATTGGGACATTTGGTTTATTAACAGACTTGAACTTCTTATCGAGCGGATTGAAAGAGGCTTGGGGACCTTTTTTTTGAGGAATTAGATCCCTGTTCTGGAGATATCACACTAGATAATGCGGCGGCCAGAAATCCCCAGTGGGTTTTGAACAAAAGCAGTTGGAACGTAGAGTATGTGGCTCTGACTACAGTTTGGAGTTCTTTTTCATTAAAATGGTAGGGCCAGTTAGATGATGGACTGAAGAATATATTTTAATTTGACTTCAGACAAGCATCCTTAGTAAAGTTTAGTATAGTTTCGTAGGAAGGGAAACATTCAAAGGAATAGGGATAGTTAGGCATTATTCTTTTTATTTTTTAAACATCCTTCAAATATGCCAGTGAGTCTGACTCCTCCTTCTGGTTTGCCACAGGATTCAGAAAAGTGTCTTGAGGATACTGGCCACAAACCTTTTTATGAAGATGCAGTTCAGGGTCCTGCTACTGGCTGTCACAGCGAAATGGGAACGATTAGTTATTAGAAACATCTATTGTGAGTGCTGCCGCGACGTTAAAGAAGATTTGACACATTTCCTATTTTGCATGAGACCCACTTCTTTGAGGAGACACATTCTGTTCCACTTTTTCCCAGCTGTAACACCAGAACAATTAAAGATGCAATTAATATATGCTGCTGGATTTATTAATCTACAACAATTTTAAATTTCATGTATTTAGGGCTTGTTTGGTAAGAGTAAAGCAAGGCAGTGGCTTTGCTTACACAGCTCTCCCGATAAATTGCATGCTTTCTACTTACAACTGAGGACAGTGTTTTTAGTAATGTACTCTAATCTCCTCTGATCATGCATTTGTTTTTAATATTAATCAATCGCACTGGCACTTTATGTACATATTAGGGCAAGAATTTCTGAACATACTTTCTATTTTGATATTTACTGTTCTTTCTTTCGCAAAAGGTTTGCTATCTTTTATTTGCTGTGCTTTCATGGCTGAAGCTGAAATAAAGAGTTTTTTTGACTTTGATAAAGGGCTTTCTTTATCTTCTGGTATTAATGTAAGCAGAGCTGTAATTTTCCCTTTGAGATTCCTAACTAGCAATTTGTTGCTTGGCCTACGGTTGGAAATTCCGCCATTTGGAGGAGGTACTCAAAGGTTTGAATGTCTGTCCTGCATGCAAAAGTGGCACACAATATTACTAACTACAAAACCACTGAGTTTAGTGGGTTTGCGCCACCACCTCTACCCCTTCCCCTCAGTTATCAGGGTCCTCTTACAGCCTCTGCCATCCCGGCAACCATAATCACAAATACTGCAAGCCATCTCCCTGGCTTTTGCTGTACATTCTGTAATTGAAGTGTCATAAGCTCACAATTATTTCATGTTTTCTTCTGCTCTTGACAAACAGTGTTTCCCGATCAAAACCAGCTTACAGACTAACTTTGTTTGCCACCCCACCAAAATGTACATCAATTGTGACTGAATCTTAAGTAACAACCTCTGAACAAAAGGAGCCACCATTGCTTCCTGTGCCATCTCAGATGGCTTATTTAGAGCATGGTGATGCATAAAAACAACTTTCAATGGATTATCAACAGCTGGCTCACGTTTGGTTTGGAGCAATTTATCTTGGCCACGTCTGTGTTTTTAGGGCACACTATTGCAATGTTCTGTATCAAAGGATCTTGTGCTTGTACAAATTCAACAACAGTTCCCATGAACTTGACAGGTCAAAAGCTTGAGTCAAATGTTAGCGTCATGTCAGCCCAAAAAGAGTTATATTGAACAAGAATTTGTCAAACAATACTGGACTCATTATTTTTTTAAATATTTATTATGAAATCTGTTAAAGATGTATAATGATTTAAATGTAATGGAATGTATAATGGATGTATAGATGGTATGACAGGAATACATCTGTGGCAGTACGTTTAAGCTCAGAAGCCTATCTCTCAGAATATATTCCCACCACTGAGGGCTTAAAACAGGGAGGTATCCTGGGTCCAGTATTATATAATTTGAATGCATACAGCAGATATGGAATCAGCTCTTAAACATATTAGAAACTTCCCCCCAACATAAACAGGGTAAACATTATAAGCATGACATAGGCTGATGACATAATATTTGATCAGTTCTACAGCGTATGTTGGATGCACTAACCATATATGCAAAAGAAAATGTAATGGTTATAAATAAAATGAAAACAAAAACCATGTTTTGGGGGGGTTGCACGTAGCGACCAGAAAACCTAAGTGGTACATGGATAATATTCCTCTTGAAAATGTTAAGGAATTTGTTTACCCATATGGGTAAAACCCTCGGCATCCCACTATGAGGCCTTTATACAAGAATACATTTGGAAGAGCTGGTCAGCAATAAAAGCTTATATTGACCATCGTGGTGGACAAAAAGTTGAAGGGTTTATCCAAATCTATAAAGCCAGCATGGTTCCCGCAATTCTTTATGCATTAGAGGTCCTTCCATCTGCACAGATGAAATGAAGTGGTTGGATAAGCTTGAGGGCAAGATATTTTGCTCCATTTTTAACTTGCTTCAGGGTGTCCCAGTGAAATCCCTCAGATTAGAATACAGGCTTCAATCATTATCCTCAGTTTGGTCTGTAAAGAGGGTGCTGTTGGACTTTAAACTGGGCAAAACAAGCAGCAGATCAAATAACTTATTACAACTGCTTGGTAAGGAACAGCAGACGACCTCCCAGATTCGTGATGTTAAGGATCTCCATGTGTTTTCCAAACAATATCAGACTGAATTTGGCCTTCAATTGGAGACGATGGAAGGACAACCCGATCTGGAAATAATTTTAAAGAGAAAGGCACGAGAACTGGATCTGGTTATGTGTATTGACAAACGTTATGCCCTTAAGAGATATAGAGAATTTGCTTCTCAGGGCTTTAAGCATGGTCAATTGTGCAGGTATCTAACTAAATGGTCAAATCCAGAGCTTAGGAGACTCACAATGCAACTCTGTATGAACATATCGCAAACCAAGGAATTTATTAGTATATGGAGAAAGGCAGAAAACCAGGATAAGATCTGCAGACATTGTTTAGCCACACTTGAGACAAGTAAGCACATGTTAACCTCTTATATGGCATTGAAAGATCTCTATATACGAGGCTATGGAGCCCACGTCAGCCATCCTGACAACATAAGAGGCAACCAATTCTGGTCAAGCGTGATGGGGGCAGAATCGGTCATTATAAATGCAGCGGTATATTAAAGCGAGCTATGAGAGACGTTTAAGAGCCTTGTGCTTTCTAATAGACAGGTTTTATGTTTTTGGATAAGTAAATGATTTTAAGAGAAAGGACAAGCTAGTTTAATTGGCATCTTAATGATTTAGTTTTGGTTCTACTTTGTTCCAATTATTTTATTGTTTTATCGATGAATTGATTGTTTTTTATTGTTTTTATTTTTTATTAAATGATATAGTTTATACAAAAACTTTTCATTTAAATTGCATAAGACATTTCACATTCAGATTATAAAAAACATTTCACAAAAGGATTAAGAAGAGAGGAGAGAGAAAAAAAAACGGCACTTTAAGTCACTTTGGTAAGCTCCAAAATATTATCAAGAAATTGTGCTACTGTGTATATCAACTTATTATTTTGTCCTTGAAGGAGTTTTAGCCATCTGGAGTCGCCTTGTTCTTGTTGTTGAGAAATCTTAAATAAGTCTCCAAAGAGGTTTCTCTTGTCGACTAGTGCAGGACATATCATGATTAGATGATTAAGAGACTCTGGAGTCTCTTTGTTCTTGCAGAAGCGACAGAAATGTTCCTATTTTGGTATGGATCGAATTTGGGACAATCTTTGTCTGGTAGGTAGGATATTTAGTCGCATTTTCATAAAAATTGTTTGTATAATTGGGTCCGGAAAAAGGTCCAAGTAATGTGGAAGTTCATTCAATGCTCGTATGTCAATCGGGCACTGTAGATTCATTGAATAACATGCCTTCTCTCCCATTGTTTTGGACCAATCATTGCGTTGCAGCTTGATCTTTGCTCGTTGAGGACGGTTTATCAGCATTTCCTCTGTAATATGTTCCTTTGCCATTTGGACGAACAAATCAGTCTTCCATGCTTTCAAGATGGTGTTATGCATTGCTTGTGGGGTTATTTTCAGGATTTGCATCGCTGGAATAGGGTCTTCATTTATGACCTTATGTAGGAGGTCAAGCTGTTTCCAGCGAACTATTGAGGCTAATGATTGTAAGGCTACCTCAAAGCGTATTCTGGTCATTGGGTAGTTCCTTGGGAGATGGAGGATTTTCTGCCAGAATAGAGCTTCTAGTTTTTGCCAATTTATATTAGTGGCAATGATCATGGCGTCACTCCCATATGGAATAATAGGAATGACCTTTTGGCGGGAAAAACGCCATGATCGGTTTCACAGAAAATGTTCCATGGCGCCCGTGTAGCATCACAACCTGGCGTGCCAGCCTTTGGATTTTACCTTCCAGAGTAGACACCCAGGCTGTTTCTTCCTTTTGTTGATTTAATAGTACACCCAGATATTTAAAAGAGGTAACTAGGTCCAAAACCTTTTTGTCCAGTATGAAGTTTGTTGGTCTGTTTCGGGTAGAAGACTAATGATGATTGGTTAATGCCATGATTTTAGTTTTTTTGTTATTAATCTGAAGGTCGTTTTTGATCATGTATGATTCTGTCATCCGTAAATTATCCTATAGTCCAGATGGCATTTTATCTAGGAGTACAATGTCGTCAGCATAAATCAGATATGTAACCGGGAGTGAGTTTATCTTCGGCGGATTGAGATTTGCAGGGTCGATATTCATGGAGTAATCAGCTGTGTACAGGTTGTACAGGGCCGCCGCTAGAGGGCATCCCTGTTTTAAGCCATTCCATGTTCTTATAGGCTCCGTTGTTCCTTCTTTTGTTAGCCTGATTGAGACTGTCGTATTGGTATATAATAGTTTGATCGGTTCACTCATTTCTAGTGGGCAATTCCATTTGGCGACTTTTCCCCACAGGATGGATCTGTTTATGGCATCGAAAGCCATGTGCAGGTCAATGAACGCTGCATAGACGGACACATTGTTTCGTATGGCTTCATGTTTTAGCAAATTTAGAATGAGGAGATTTACATTAGTTCCTAAATTTGATGTGAAGCCAGTTTGTCAATTATCAAATCGGTTTGAAGCTTTCGCCCATATAGTCAGTTTTTGAAGCAGGTATGAAACAAATAATTTGCCCAATGGATCTAGCAGGGCAATGGGTCTGAAGTTGGCAGGGTTATCTCTGTCTCCCTGTTTGTAGATTGGAATCAGAACCGCTTTAGTCCACGTAGTTGGTAATAACTTGACTGTGTTAATTAGAGTTAGTATGAGATCCATTAGGTTCGCCCAAGTCTCCGGGTCTCGTTTCAGGGCAGCGTTGGATAGCCCATCAGGACCGGGTGCTCTAGAAGAATTTAACTTCTCCAGCATTGGATCTTTCATGGATTCACATGCTTAGAATATTCTCCGTCATCAGACTGGGAACCCTCGGTACATTTATAAAGCCGTTTTCCATAGGAAAAATGTCGACACTTTTGTGTCCTATCTACGTCATTTTGGGCTGCTTACGCATGCCCCAATAGGACGTAGCGGTATAAATGCCCCGCCCCCGCGGCTCCCTTCAGATTTCAACCGTCTTCCAAAGTAGTGGGATCACCTCGCGTCATCTACTATTTTTGTTAGGTTGTTTTCGTCGTTTTTTCCTAATGTCTGGAAAAGCTCTCTTTCGCCCGTGTGCTACATGCGGGCTAAAGAAAGTGTATGAAGGAGATGGCCATATGGACTGTATATATTGTCTCCACCCTCACCATTTAGCAGACAATTGTGACATCTGTAAGGGCTTCTCCCAGAAGACTCTTAAAGACCGGAGCCAGTGGTTGGTGGCTTGGTTGAACTACGGAGCGGGTGCGTACCCCCCTTCGGAGGTAGGCTCCACGCATAGCTTGGCCCCGACAACAGACTCTTTAGGGGCTCCCCGCCGTTCAGCATCGGCTGAACCCCCGGTGAGGAATGGGCATCCGACGGAGAAAGGCTCTTCGGAAAAGTATTCCACGAGAGAATCTTCGCTAAAAGCGAAAACCTCGTCGTCCTCCTCCTCGTCTAAGAAGGAGAGGAAAGAAAAGTCAAGATCCTCCTCAGGTGATCATCATAGATCATCCTCGAGTCGAGATTCTGAGAAACACAGGTCAAGTTCAAAAAAGGCGGGAACGCCTCAAGGATCTGCGCAGATACCACTGTCGTCGACGGGAGGGCGATCGTCGACGACCTCACTACCAGTGATGCAGATTGTTTCTTCAGGTGTTCCGCCGCAGGTGATGGCGACGACGACAATGATGGCGACAGTGCAAAATTTAACCTTGTCGACAGAGACTCCAAGGAGGCCTGGCGACCGGAGGTATACGACGCGGTTTTGCCGGAATCCTTGTTGCAGCAGGAGGCGGCCTTGTCCATATCCTCTCTGGACGACGAGTGTGAGCGGGTAGCTGGACCTGCAGAACTTGGGTTGCAAGGGGTTAGTAGACTGACTCTTTCGAGCGGGACAAATATCCCGGTTACAACCCCGTTGCTTAACCCTTAGACTGTTTTATCTCTGGAAGTTCTATCTACATTGCAGACCTTGTTAAAGATATTGGATAAGAAGTTACCTCAGGTGGCAGCTCCGACGACACCAGACATCGACGATCCAGGTCCTTCCCATCGACCAACTCCGACAGTGTCGACGGCGGTGCCGGCCCGTGAAGGCCTTCCATGTGCACGCCCGGAGGAAGGAGAGCTGCTGGACTCTGAATCAGATCTATCGTTATCCCCCTCTAGGGACCCAATCTGGGAGTCGGAAGCGGAGTTAGAAACTCCAAGAAGCCCAGCCCAGCCGTCGCCCCCGGACAACATTGGTTCTTTCCATGCGATGATGAGTAAGGCTTATACCGAATTTGGATTGGCCCAAGAGGAGGAGAAAAAAAGACTGTTTTCTGTTTGACCATATGGGGAAGAGAAGGAGGTCGGTGTTCTCAGTCCCCATCCTAGATCATGCATGGCAAGAAGGACTACAGACGATGCGTCATCCCTTCTCGGAGCCGGAAATAACAGGTAGACTGGAGAAGAAATGTAAGGCTCCCGAGTCCACTCCCAAATGTTTGTCCTCTCAACCAACCCCAGAGTCGGTGGTATCAGTGGCTGCGGTGAGAAAGGCAAGGTCTCAGCACAAATGTACGACTCCTCCGGAGAACGAGGCCAGGAGACAAGATGCCTTTGGCAAGAAGGTGTTGTCGGTGGGTGCAACAATAGTGAAGGCGGCCAATTCTCTGGCTATTATGGCGGCGATGTTACTCGTCCGAGAGAGGGGAAGAGGCCTCTAATCATTCTATAAATATCGCTGTGGACCTGGCAGAATCGGGTTTTAAGCAAGTTAACAACGGGGTGGTTCTACGGAGACAAGCGTGGCTTAAATGCACCAACTTTCGACCTGAAGTGCAATATAAGGTGTTGGATATGCCTTTTGAGGGAGACCTTCTTTTCAGTGAAAAGGTGGACGAGGCCTTGAAAGGCATGAAGGAGGACTCTGACACGGCACGTTCTCTGGGTGCCCTCCAGAGTGGAAGACATTTTCGTTCATTTCGCCCCTTTAGAGGAGCGTCAGGAAACTACCGGTTCTCGTCATCAAGGGACCGTACTTTCAATAGACCGACGTACTCCTCGCAGGGCTACAGGCGTGCTTCTTAGACCGTGAAAAGAGGTCGAGACTATCAAGCCTCTAGGAAGAGGGGAGGTTACTCCTCGTTGTCGAAAGACAAACAATCTAAAGACCAGCAATGACGGGTGTCAGAACGTCCTGGGAGGCAGGGTGTCGCATTGTGTCAACAAATGGGTAAAGATAACCACAGACCGGTGGGTATTGGACACTGTAAAGTTCGGTCATTCCTTACAATTCAAAAGCAAGCCTCTGCACATTCCACCAGTGTTTTTGGCTCAACCCCACCTGAGCGTGTTAAAACAAGAGGTAGTACTTATGTTACAAAAAGGAGCTATAGAATTGGTACCTGTGTCGCAGAGGGGTCAAGAAGTGTATTCCCGATACTTCGTGATGAAGAAGCCCAACGGAAAATGGCGTCCCATTCTCGACCTTCAAGACCTCAACAAAACGCAAAAAAATCTAAAATTCAAAATGCTCATACTTCAGGAAGTGACCCGTCCATTCAACAAGGGGACTTTCTGGCCTCGTTGGACCTCCAAGACGCGTACTTTCACATACCAATGCGTCGACGACGCAGAAAGTTCCTAAGGTTTATGGTCGGGCGGACCCACTACCAGTTCACAGTGCTCCCTTTTGGAATAAAATCCTCTCCCAGGACGTTCACGAAATGCCTAGCTCCGGTTTAAGCATGTTTGTGAAAACAGGGACATCATGTTTACCCGTATCTGGACGACTGGTTGGTGAGGGTATCGTCTCCTATGATAACTCAAGCAAGTCTACAGGCCACTATGCAGCTTTTGCGACGACTAGGATTTGCGGTAAACTTCGAGAAGTCCTCATTGACTCCCTCGAGAAGCTTAGTGTTCTTGGGTACACAGTTCGAAACTCAGTCAGGATTGGTAAAACCATCCGTGGAGAGGATCCACAGACTCAATCAACTGGCAAGGCAATGGAAAGTCAACACCAAAGTGTCGGTAAGAAGATATATGTCGATACTGGGCGCCATGGCTTCGTGCATCCCTTTGGTGAACAACTGCCGCCTTTTCAACCGGCCAATTCAAGAATTCCTGGTGGACCGATGGACCCAGAGCCAGGGACTTTGGTCGGACAAACTGACCGTCGACGACGAGCTCCTTCGAGCTCTTCGATGGTGGCAAGTCTTCGAGAACCTATTCAGGGGAGTTCCCCTGCAAGAACTGGAGTTCCACATAACCATAGTGACGGACGCATCGCTGACTGGATGGGGGGCACATCTGGCCGCTCTCCAAACGCAAGGTTGGTGGTCGTCGGAGGAGTCGCTCCTACATATCAATGTATTGGAGTTGAGGGCAGTGCGTTGGGCCCTGAAAGCTTTTCTACCACACATAAAAGGGTCAGTGGTTAGAATATTGACAGACAATACGACGACAATGTGTTACTTAAGAAAACAAGGAGGTACTCGCTCCAGAACGCTTTCCAGCGAGGCTCAGGAGGTATGGCAGTGGGCTCTGCAACAAAATATAACCATCGTAGCCCACCATCTTCCGGGAGTAAAGAACGTGAAAGCGGATTCCCTCAGCAGGGAAATGGACCAGATACACGCATGGGAACTGGACGATCTTCAGTTGTCGAAGATTTTCAGAAAGTGAGGGCAGCCTTCTCTTTGCAACAAGGGAAAACAAGAAATGTGAACAGTACGCCAGCAGATGGCCGCAGATCGATTCGCTAGGGGAAGCGTTCTCCTTCCCGTGGACGGACAAGTTTCTGTATGCCTTTCCCCACATTTCCACTCGTACGGCGGTCCCTACAGTGGATTTACAGATACCGATGTCGAGTGATTTTGGTGGCTCCTTATTGGCCAAGACAGGCGTGGTTCTCCGACCTGCTACAGCTTTCAATAGCGCGGCCGGTAACATTTCAGAAAGTCCCGAACCTCCTGTCCCGGGACAAGGGAACAGTGTGGCATCACGACCCGGACAGTCTCAACCTCACAGCTTGGCTCCTGACTTCTCGGAGTTTGGTACCCTGAATATTTCATCGGATTGCCGTCGAATTCTGCAAGCCGCGCGAGCTCTGTCCACGAACACTTCGTATGCATGAAAGTGGAGGAGATTCTGAGTGTGGTGTCAAAATCAGCCGGGGTTGCAGCCCCTGAATATAACTCCGGAACAGCTTCTACCATATTTGCTGCATTTAGCGGAGAGTGGGTTATCCTTTTCATCGATAAAAGTACACCTAGCAGCCCTTTCAAGGTTCACGCGGAGAAGACAGTGATCGCCGTTGTTTAGTGATAGACTGATAAAGCACTTCATGAAAGGTTTATTTCATACATTTCCACCGATTAAACGCTTTCCTCCGACCTGGAGTCTTAACTTAGTGTTGGCGGAGCTAATGAAAGCTCCCTTTGAACCTATGGCTTCCTCGTCTATGAAGTTCTTATCGTGGAAGTTGGCTTTTCTGGTAGCTATCACTTCAGCACGCCGCTTCTCGGAGATACAAGCATTGGTCATAGATCCACCGTACTTGAGGTTAAGGACAAAGTGGTGCTGGCAACCAAACCTCATTTTATTCCGAAGTTCCTACTCTTTTCATAAGCATTCGTCAATTGTACTACCTACCTTTTTCGCGGCTCCTTCATCGGTTGCGGAGAAAACCCTCCATACTTTGGACGTGAAAAGAGCTCTAAAGTTTTATCTTCATCGGAATCAGCAATTCAGGACTACGCAACAAATGTTTGTGGCTTATGGTCCGTCGACGAGAGGAAAGGCAATCTCAAAACAAGGACTAGCTCGATGGGTCTCGTCGACGATTGCTTTTTGTCACTCCAAGGCGGGGAAACCGCTAGAAGCACGTCCGAGAGCTCATTCCACGAGATCAAATTTGTCTTCGGCGGCGTTGTGGGCCGGAATTCTGCTGGCAGACATTTGTCAAGCGGCATCCTGGTCGGTGCCACATACGTTTACCCGCCATTATTGCCTCGAACGGCAGCATGCAGATGATGTACAGATGGGACGAGCAGTCCTACGGCATCTGTTTCAGTGAGGTAAGCCCTATTCAGGGGAATGGTCTTAATCTATATATCTTAATGTATATTGTGGTTGTTGTTGTTGTTTTTTAAACCAACCTGTAACCGCTGCATTTTTTAAAGAAAAAAAAAATGTGTGGTATTGGATTGCATTCACACCGCCATATCAGGATTACTGCTATACAATCTATTCTAAGCATGTGAATCCATGAAAGATACTAATGCTGGAGAAATGGAGTTACAAGTAAGAAACTATTCCCTTCTCCAGCATTGGATCTTTCATGGATTCACATGCGCCTGCCGGCATCCCATGAATGCAATATATATATATATCCCCTATTCTACTTTGGAGGGGTTAAAATCTGAAGGGAGCCTCGGGGGCGGTGCATTTATACTGCTAAGTCCTATTGTGGCATGCGTAAGCAACCCATAACGACGTAGATAGGACAGAAAAGTGTCGAAATTTTTCATATGGAAACCGGCTTTATTAATGTATCAAGGGTTCCCAGTCTGACGACGGGGAATATTCTAAGCATGTGAAAATCAGAGGCTGATATGCACTGAAGCATTAGGCACTTTAGCAAGCTGCTAGCACTAGTCACTTTATTATGCACTATGCACTTTATGTGTGAAGGCATGGGGCACTTTAATTAAAGAGAATGTGCAACTGTTGCCGCTAGCCACAAGACATTATAGCGATTGGACCGTGTTTCAATGAAGGGACCACATTAGAATTAATGTAATGTATTAGCTGTGTGGTTAATTCATATTGAGTGAAGAGAAGACTCCGACATGATTATTTAATCACGGATTAAGTAGCTCTATTATGTAGGGACTAAGCCCTTTTCAAAGATGGCCACCGGCATTACTAATACAATTAAGTCCCTTCTTCTATGTTTATGGTTGTTCGATCCCCATGTCCCATTTCGATGTCTGCAGGCATGCTCTATGTATTTAAACACTATGGTGGTGGAACATGGGTGTTGTGAGCAAGCGGCAAGTAACGCCGCGAAACGCGTCAATTTTTTTTAGGAAGACTGAAAGATGTATTTTAACTAATAAAGAGGCCATTACGGATATGCTGGTGACGGTCTGATTTTTCAAGCCTGGTATGAAGGAGAGTGCTCCTCGAATAACTGACGGTTAGCCAGTTCCTTTGAAAAAAAAAAAAATATATATATATGTATATCTATATATATATCCCATTCTACTTTGGAGGGGTTAAAATCTGAAGGGAGTCGCGGGGGCGGGGCGTTTATACTGCTACATCCTATTGGGGCATGCGTAAGCAGCCCAAAACAACGTAGATAGGACACAAAAGTGTTGACATTTTTCCTATGGAAAACGGCTTTATAAATGTATCGAGGGTTCCCAGTCTGACGACGGGGAATATTCTAAGCATGTGACTCCATGAAAGATACCAATGCTGGAGTAATGGAGTTACAGGTAAGAAACTATTCCCTTGACGACCATTTCTGTAAATATGTGCTTCTCCAAGGAGATGGTCCATTGATTCGAAGTTGGCAGTATCGCCATATTTTCGCCACCATTCTGCGGTTTATATAGGTTAGAGAAATGTGCAATCCAGTTCTCTTGGGTGACGTTAGACACTACCAAATGTTGCTGTTGGGTGTTATTATTTAGTAAGTTCCATAAAGATCTCAAATTCTTATTTCTAAACGTTATGAGCATAGCTTCAGCATCCGCTTGCGGTAGGGCCATCGCATTTGTTTTATTCCAATTTCTGTATACTTGTTTTGTTTTCTGAATGTTTTCCAGGTTATCTGGAGTAGGATTTTTCCTCCATATTCGCAGATTTTGGCGCAACAGTTTTCTTTTTTTAACTATTTCCTGGTTATAGTAGTGTTGATGGATCGGTTTCTCTATAGATGGAATGCGTTTTTGAAAACGGAGTAAAACCCAATCATAATTTATTTTTTGTTCATCAGGCAAGGATGTTTGTTGGAAAACTTGCGGGATTGTGGTCAGAAGATGTTTGCTGATTCTTAATCTAGTGTTTCCTCCAACGATTTCTAGCCGGGGGACTGGGGGAAGCAAAGGGTTCCTAACTCCCACAACAGAGATGTAAGCAGCGAATGATCGCTCTTGTTAGTAGATGTTATTTGGAAATCCATTAGCATATTAGTTATGGCTGGTGATAAGTATATATAGTCAATAATGCTAGTGGTGTTTCGACAAATCCAGGTTGGGATCAGCAGTTTCTGATCGTCTTGGGGTTGATTTATTAGAAATAAATTTCTCACTGAGGTCTCTTTGGACCAGCAAAGTGCTCTGGTTGAGAGGTTGTCTGAGGCGACCATTGGTGTCATACAAGTGAATATTAAGATCTCCACAGATGATGAAATTTATATCACGAAATTTATCGCTAATTCTGTCCATTGTTAGGAATACGCCATCCAAAAAGTTAATGTCATAATTGCCGCTGGATTCCAATATACGTTGATAACTGCGATCATTCTAATTGACCTGCATTGTGGTTTGAGTAGAGATTCTAAGGTCATCTCGTTCAGAATTTTAATGATGGTCAATTGGATCCATGGATTTATATTTTCTGTTTCAATGAGATTCCATAGTGGAGATATCTTTATCAGCGTTAATAGGCCCGCAGCCGCACGACCCTTAGTGCTCTTCAGGGCTGGATTAAGGACAGTGATATATGTTATGTTATGTTATGTTATTTTGCATTTATATAGCGCCTTATATACCATTGGTATGGTCTGAAGGCGCTGGTAGGTTGAACGCCCTTGGGAACCGAAGTTCATATCAGTAGAGAGAGTAGAGAGAGTCAAAAGGTGCGTGTGAGCACCGGGTATGTGTGCAGCTCGTGCGGTATCAGTGTAATAGCTGCTTTCTAGCGGTTGGTGTGGTGGTTGAGAGGTCAGGAGTAGGTGTTCGTTCTGGCAGGATTTATCCAGATCGGATATGGCTGCGTTAGGCCTGAGGAGAACGCCTCGCTGGGGGGTGTGTAACCAGCAGTGATTATTTAGAATGATGTGGAGTGAGCGGCGAATGTTGATATGAGAACAGTTATACCGAATGGTGTCATAGTATCTCTGTGTTCTAGTTGAGTGGTGATGTAAGGAGAGAGTAAGCGTGTTGGTGAGATATGATGGGTTACATGCCCTTTCAGAGACTTCTAATTCCCGGAGAGGCTATTGGGCACATTTCTAAATTCAACTTTTTACCGAGAGGCTATTGGGCACACTTCTAAATTCAACTTTTCACAGAGAGGCTATTGGGCACAATTCTAAATTCAACTTTTCACAGAGAGGCTATTGGGCACACTTCTAAATTCAACTTTTCACAGAGAAGCGTGCGGTACACGTGTAATAGCTGATTCTTATTGGTAGGTGTGGTGGTTGAGAGATCAGGAGAATGTGTTCGTTCTGGCAGGATTTATCCGGAACGGATGTGGCTGTGTTAGGCCTGAGGAAGACGCCTGGCTGGGGTTGTGAGACCAGCAGTGATTACATAGAATGATGTGGAGTAAGCGGTGGATGTTCGTATGAGAACAGTTATACCGAATGGTGTCATAGTATCTCTGTGTTCTAGTTGAGTGGTGATGTAAAGGAGAGAGTAAGCGTGGGGTGTGGTAAGAATGGTTATATGCTCTTTCAATGTGCAAACTTCTAAAATCAACTTTCCCAGAGAGGCTACCGGGCGAACTTCTAAGTACAATTTTCCATACAGAGGCTATTGGGAACATGTCTAAATTCAGTTTATCAGCGAGGCTACTTGGTACACTTCTAAGTGTAACTCTCGTGGAGGCTATTGGGTACACTTCTAAATGCAAATTATCACAGAGCGTCTACTGGGCACATTTCTAAATTCAATTTTCCAGAGAGGCTATTGGGCAAACTTCTAATTGCGACTTTCCAGGGTGTCTATTGGATACACTTCTATAATCAACTTTCACAGATGCTATTGGTAACACTTCTAAATGCAGCTTTCACAGCGTGGCTAATGGGCACACTTCTAAATGCAGCTTTCACAGAGGATATTGGGCCCATATCTAAATTCAAATTTCCACAGAGAGGCTACTGGGCGCACTATTAAAATCCATTTTCCAGCGAGGCTATTGGGAATAATTCCAAATTCAGTTTTCCAGCGAGGCTATTAGGAACATTTTTGAATTCAATTTATCAGAGAGGCTATTGGGCACACCTCTAAATGTAACTCTCATTGCGGCTAATGGGTACACCTCTAAATTTCACAGAGGGGTTGTTGGGCACACTTCTAAAAGCAACTTTCACAGAGTGGTTATTGGGGACACTACTAAATTCACAGCGAGGTTATTGGACACACTTCTAATGGAACTTTCCAGAGTGTCTATTGGGTACATTTCTAAATGCAGCTTTCCAGAGTGTCTATTGGGCACACTACTAAATGCAATTTTCACAGAGTGGCTATTGGCACACTTCTAAATGCATCTTTCACAGAGGATCTTGGGCATACATCTAAATTCAATTTACCAGAGAGGCTATTGGGCACATTTCTAAGCTTGACGGCGAGGCTGTAGGGCACACTTTCTAAATGCAACTTTCACATGCTAACTTTCACAATTCCATCTAAGAGTGGACATGCTAACTTTCACAATTCCGTCTAGGAGTGGACATGCTAACTTTCACAGTTCTAGAGTGGACATGCTATCTTTCACAATTCCGTCTAGGAGTGGACATGCTAACTTTCATAATTCCATCTAGGAGTGGACATGCTAATTTTCACAATTCCGTCTAGGAGTGGACATGCTAACTTTCACAGTTCTAGAGTGGACATGCTAATTTTCACAATTCCGTCTAAGAGTGGGCATGCTAACTTTCACAGTTCTATCTAAGTGTGGGCATGCTAACTTTCACAATTCCGTCTAGGAGTGGACATGCTAACTTTCACAGTTCTAGAGTGGACATGCTAACTTTCACAATTCCGTCTAGGAGTGGACATGCTAACTTTCATAGTTCTATCTAAGTGTGGGCATGCTAACTTTCACAGTTCTATCTAAGTGTGGGCATGCTAACTTTCACAGTTCTATCTAAGTGTGGACATGCTAACTTTCACAATTCCGTCTAGGAGTGGACATGCTAACTTTCACAGTTCTAGAGTGGACATGCTAATTTTCACAATTCCGTCTAAGAGTGGGCATGCTAACTTTCACAGTTCTATCTAAGTGTGGGCATGCTAACATTCACAATTCCGTCTAGGAGTGGACATGCTAACTTTCACAGTTCTAGAGTGGACATGCTAACTTTCACAATTCCGTCTAGGAGTGGACATGCTAACTTTCATAGTTCTATCTAAGTGTGGGCATGCTAACTTTCACAGTTCTAAGTGCGGGCATGCTAACTTTCACAATTCCGTCTAGGAGTGGACATGCTAACATTATGGCAATCTATGTTATTTGGAGGTAAGATAGAGTGGCATGGGCATTCTGGAGTGGAGTGATTGTTCTACTCCCCTATCCATACCACACTCACGGTTTTGGTGGTGTCTGTTAGTTGCTGGCTTCATTGGCTTCCCCTGCGGACACCTGCTGACACTTCCTGGAGCCGCCTCTGTTGGAGCCGCCCTTGGCCATGGGGCCCTTAGCCACTGGAGGCTGCCGGGCAGAGGGCTGCCCCGGAAGGGTCGGTAATGGGCAGTGGTCGGACCAATAGGGAAGAGGGGGTGGGCTGGGAGGCGGGAGGAGGGAGAAAGAGGAAGCGGACACAGGGAAGGGAAACCGGGGGACAAAGGGGCTGCTGGCTCGACGGAGCGCGCCCAAGGTGATCATTTTGGCCCATTTTTGGGCCCAGGGGGCTCAAGCAGGACTTACTCACCTGCTTCCAGCAGCTGTAGGGAGAGTGGAGGCACGGAGCAGCGCAGGCCGTAGGCCTTCAGTGGTGGAGGAGCAACGGACCAATCACGTTGCGGGGGCGGGCTGGGAGGCGGGAGGAGGGAGAAAGAGGAAGCGGACACAGGGAAGGGAAACCGGGGGACAAAAGGGTTGCTGGCTCGACGGAGCGCGCCCAAGGTGATCATTTTGGCCCATTTTTGGGGCCCAGGGGGCTCAAGCAGGGCTCACTCACCTGCTTCCAGCAGCTGTAGGGAGAGTGGAGGCGCGGAGCAGCGCAGGCCGTAGGCCTTCAGTGGTGGAGGAGCAACGGACCAATCACGTTGCGGGGGCGGGCTGGGAGGCGGGAGGAGGTAGAAAGAGGAAGCGGACACAGGGAAGGGAAACCGGGGGACAAAGGGGCTGCTGGCTCGACGGAGCGCGCCCAAGGTGATCATTTTGGCCCATTTTTGGGGTCCAGGGGGCTCAAGCAGGGCTCACTCACCTGCTTCCAGCAGCTGTAGGGAGAGTGGAGGAGCGGAGCAGCGCAGGCCGTAGGCCTTCAGTGGTGGAGGAGCAACGGACCAATCACGTTGCGGGGGCGGGCTGGGAGGCGGGAGGAGGGAGAAAGAGGAAGCGGACACAGGGAAGGGAAACCGGGGGACAAAGGGGCTGCTGGCTCGACGGAGCGCGCCCAAGGTGATCATTTTGGCCCATTTTTGGGGCCCAGGGGGCTCAAGCAGGGCTCACTCACCTGCTTCCAGCAGCTGTAGGGAGAGTGGAGGCGCGGAGCAGCGCAGGCCGTAGGCCTTCAGTGGTGGAGGAGCAACGGACCAATCACGTTGCGGGGGCGGGCTGGGAGGCGGGAGGAGGGAGAAAGAGGAAGCGGACACAGGGAAGGGAAACCGGGGGACAAAGGGGCTGCTGGCTCGACGGAGCGCGCCCAAGGTGATAATTTTGGCCCATTTTTGGGGCCCAGGGGGCTCAAGCAGGGCTCACTCACCTGCTTCCAGCAGCTGTAGGGAGAGTGGAGGCGCGGAGCAGCGCAGACCGTAGGCCTTCAGTGGTGGAGGAGCAACGGACCAATCACGTTGCATGGGCGGGCTGGGAGGCGGGAGGAGGGAGAAAGAGGAAGCGGACACAGGGAAGGGAAACCGGGGGACAAAGGGGCTGCTGGCTCGACGGAGCGCGCCCAAGGTGATCATTTTGGCCCATTTTTGGGGCCCAGGGGGCTCAAGCAGGGCTCACTCACCTGCTTCCAGCAGCTGTAGGGAGAGTGGAGGCGCGGAGCAGCGCAGGCCGTAGGCCTTCAGTGGTGGAGGAGCAACGGACCAATCACGTTGCGGGGGCGGGCTGGGAGGAGGGAGAAAGAGGAAGCGGACATAGGGAAGGGAAACCGGGGGACAAAGGGGCTGCTGGCTCGACGGAGCGCGCCCAAGGTGATCATTTTGGCCCATTTTTGGGGCCCAGGGGGCTCAAGCAGGGCTCACTCACCTGCTTCCAGCAGCTGTAGGGAGAGTGGAGGCGCGGAGCAGCGCAGGCCGTAGGCCTTCAGTGGTGGAGGAGCAACGGACCAATCACGTTGCGGGGGCGGGCTGGGAGGCGGGAGGAGGGAGAAAGAGGAAGCGGACACAGGGAAGGGAAACCGGGGGACAAAGGGGCTGCTGGCTCGACGGAGCGCGCCCAAGGTGATCATTTTGGCCCATTTTTGGGGCCCAGGGGGTTCAAGCAGGGCTCACTCACCTGCTTCCAGCAAGCCGGCGTGATTGTCATCCAAGTGTCTTGGAGGCAAATAATGTGGCAAGATCCTATTACAGGGTCAGGAGATTCAAATAGATGGGATGATCCTCTCGTATTCCAAGAGCACAATTTCCATCTATCGCTTTTGGATATGATTGTTGGCTATGAACGAGTTTCTGGGACTGGCGTTAATTGAAGTTTGTCTTCATCATAAACTCTCCAAAAAGGTTGTTTATCTTTAAATTGTCTTTTGATTTCGGGCTGGTTAACTGAAAAAGGTGTCAGATTTCTGCCAGAGTATGAGTTACTCCTCTTGTGTCGTACTTGTCTATCGTTTCGTGACTTGTTACAGTCGTTGGAAGAATTTGTTTGTTGTTTATAAATGCACTTTGAATGGTCGGCATCCCTTATTTCGTCTTCAATTGACGTCAGTGCGAATCCTAGTGAGAGCAGAGCAGTAGCTATGTGTAGAATTCGATTCATGGTTTCCAGAGTGTAAAGTTCAATCTGAACCTTATCTAGATAATATTCATCTTCAAAGCTCACCGTCTTTATTTCTTGTGAGTTGATTGATTTAAGTTGAGGGATTACGTGAAACAGTCTTAATAAATTCGTCCTGTTAAGGATGATAGCTGTACATGACTCATTAATACAGGCTATTCAAAGGATATATTTCTGCTTTTTCTTCCAAGGGTCGACGAATTGTGGAAGAGTATAAGTGTCAGCCTTGTGGGGATTCCTTGTATCGTTTTGCTGTATTTCTGGGGAATCAATTGCTGAGTCTGATGTTGACGCTGCACTATATGTGGACTTATCATTCGAGCAGGTTGTGTCATTCGAGTAGTTTGACGGGGCATCTGAGATGTTTGTAAGGTCTCCCATATGTCGAAGTGAGGTGTCTGAGATAGTTTCACAAGACAAGTTCGAATCATTGTAGCAGTCAGTTGAGTCGATGGCGTACTCGTCTATAATTAGAAGAACAAGTTACTTTCTTACCTGGTGACGTTCTTTCGATGGGATGGTCCGACGACGTATTCCATATCTGTGACAGGTAATGTCCACAGCTGTGCTGCTTCGGAAAATCTTTGGCGTCTGCGTCCTGCGTCGATGCGCCGTCACCAAGGACCTCCTCCGACGGCCGACGTCACCCGATGTGATAAGTAGGACGCACGATGCCCATAGCCTCAGTTATAGTTTTTTCCCAGAACGTGTGACACTAGTTTTCTGCCAGTCAGACACACAATACCTTGCGGCACGCAAGCTGCAATCGCAAAAGAAATTCTGCAGCGGGGAAGGCAGGGAGGGAGCGATATGGAATACGTCGTCGGACCATCCCATCGAAAGAATGTTACCAGGTAAGAAAGTAACTTGTTCTTCGAGGGGATTGGGTCCTCCGACGTATTCCATATCTATGGCAGACTCCCAAAGCAGTACCAAGCAAGGAGGTGGGAAAGAATTTAAAATACAAATGTAGCATGTCCAATCAAATTGCGGAATAGAGAACTGCCTTGCCAAAGGCCAGATCTTGCCCTCTGATGGAATCGAGGGAGTAGTGACGTACAAAAGTATGTACTGAAGCCGAGGTGGCTGCATCACAGATGTGACGAATAGGAACACCCCTCTGCAGAGCAGTAGACTCAGCCACTCCCGTGGTAGAATGGGCACGCAAGCCAGCCGGAGGATCCTTACCCACCAAGCGGTAACACTCAGAGATAGCTAAAATAATCCAATGAGACAAAGTCTGTTTCGTCACAGCTTGTCCCAAACGCTTTCCAGCGTAACCAATGAAAAGTTGATCGTCCACTCTGACCCGGGACATGCGCGAAATATAAAAGCTCAACGCTCTCCTAGGATCAAGCCTATGGAGCCTCTCCTCTTCCTTACCAGGATGTGGAGGAGGATAGAACGCCGGAAGAACAACCTTCTGGCTCAAATGAAATTCCGAAACCACCTTCGGAAGAAAAGAAGGACGAACTCTAAGGACAACCCTGTCCTTATGAAACACAGTGAAGGGTGGCTTAACTGAAAGTGCCTGTAACTCACTCACTCTGCGAGCGGAAGTAACCACAACCAAAAACACAGTTTTCAGAGTTAACAGCCTCAAAGGGCAAGAATGTAAAGGCTCAAACGGAGCACCCAATAGAAACTTAAGAACAAGGTTCAAATCCCAACCTGGCACCAGAAAAGGTGACAGAAGGAACACATTAGTGAGCCCTTTCAAAAACTGCGAAATTAAAGGAATTTTAAAATAGGAACACTCTTCAGACGAGCGGTTAAATATGGACAGCGCCGCCAGGTAACCTTTAATGGTCCCCACTTGCAAACCCCTGTGGGCCAAAGAAAGCAAAAAAGACAGAACCATGGGAATGTCACATTCAAAAGGATCCACATTCTGAACTCTGCACCAGTTGCAGAACTTTCTCCAACGCCAACGGTACAGAGACTTAGTTGCCGGCTGCCTGGCCGAGAGCAACACCTCCATCACGTCTTCAGGGAGGTCCCAATCCTTATACCTTAACCTTTCAGAAGCCAAGCATGAAGATTGAGGGATCTGACCTCTGGATGGAGAACCTGACCCCCCTCCCGTGAGAGCAGATCGTCTTGGTAGGGAAGACGACGTGGAGGGCAGATGGACAAGTCTAGAAGGTCCGGGTACCACGTCCTCCGGGCCCACGCCAGAGCAATGAGGATCATCCGGGAACCGAACCTCCGTAACCTCCGCAGCACTTGCAGGATGACGGGGACTGGAGGAAACGCGTACAGCAGTGGGAATGACCACTCCACCATGAACGCGTCTCCTAAGGCTCCTTTTGGAGGAAATTCCCGCGAGCAAAACCTTTCGCACTTCCGGTTGACACTGGAGGCGAAGAGATCCACTTGAGGGGTCCCCCAAAGGGTGAAGATCTCCAGGAGAATCTCCTGAGCCAGCTCCCACTCATGAGAGATTGAGCTCTGCCTGCTCAGAGCGTCCGCCGTCTCGTTGTCGTCTCTGGCCAGATGAACAGCCGAGATCGAAACTTCCTGCTGGATGGCCCAGAATTCGAGCTGCATCGCCTCCATGCACAGCGGAATTAACCCTGCCCCCCCCTTTTTGTTGAGGTAGTGCATGGCCACTGTGTTGTCCGTTAGAATCAGGACACTCTTTCCGCGCACAGTCGGCAGAAAAGCCTTCAGGGCTAGCCTGACGGCCCTCAGCTCCAACAGATTGATATGGAGTCTGGACTCCGACGGAGACCAACGACCGCTGACTGTCAACTCGTTGGCATGAGCTCCCCATCCCGTGAGGGATGCGTCCGTCACGATCGTCACCTCCGGCCAGGGCAGCCAAAATGGGGCCCCCTTCATCAGATTGCCCTCAACGGCCCACCACAGAAGGTCCCGGGCCACCGAGGGCGGCACCTGAACAGGGTCCGACATCCTGCCGGAGGACTGAGACCACTGGAGCTTGAGTGCCCACTGCAAAGATCTCATCCGCAGATGAGCCTCTGGCACCAGAAGAATGCAGGATGCCATGAGGCCGAGCAGTCTCAAGAACTCGGACGCTGGGAGATCCTGGGCAAAACGAAACCTGTGCACCATCTGCTGAATGTGAAGAGCCCTCACCTGAGGAGGAAAATACTGCCCCAGGGACGTGTCGAGCACTGCCCCGATGTACTGGAGCCGCTGCGTTGGTGTCAAATGGGACTTCTTTAAATTGAGGGAGAAGCCCAGCCTGTGAAGGGAGTGGCAGGTGACGGACAGATGATCCAGGACTTGCTCGGGAGAGCTCCCCCTGATCAACCAATTGTCCAGGTAGGGGTAGATGTGAATCCCCCCTTTCCTGAGATGCGCTGCCACCACCACCATGAGCTTGGTGAAAACCCTCGGGGCGGAGGTCAATCCGAACGGCAGGACCCGAAACTGAAAGTGTGAGTTGCCAACCGCGAACCTCAGGTACTTCTTGTGCTTGGGATGGATCAGCACATGGAAGTAAGCATCCTTGAGGTCGAGAGACACCAACCAGTCCTGAAGTTGAAGGGCCTGGAGGACTTGAGAAAGAGTCACCATCTTGAACTTGTCCTTCCTGAGGAGTCTGTTCAAACCGCGCAGGTCCATGATGGGTCTCAATCCCCCGTCTTTCTTCGATATCAAAAAATAAGGGGAAAACCATCCCTTGTTCCTCTCCGCTACATGCACCAGTTCTATGGTGCCTTTCTCCAGCAGGGCTTGAATTTCCTGCGCAAGGAGCGGATCCGGACTCTTCAAAGAGAGGCTCCCTGGTGGATTGTCGTGAGGCCTCTGCCGAAAAGGAAGACAGTAGCCATGGGTTATGATCTCCAGAACCCACACATCCGAAGTAATGGCTTGCCACTCTACAAGATGCTGCGCCAGCCTTCCCCCAACCGGCGAACCATGGGACATGGCCTCATGACTGAGTGGTAGCGGCTGCGGCGTTGCCCGAGGGCAAAGAGGCAACTGCCCGAGCGGCCTTGGCACCTCGAATACCTTTATTTCCACCTCTGGCACTCTTACGATGGCCTCTTTGACTGCTAGCTCCCCTCGCTTTACTGAAGGACGAGTAATAGCGAAAGGAACCTCCCCTCCATTACTGTCCCCTAGGACAAAAAGGCGGAGGTTGGCGAACTGCAGCGCCCAACGACTTTGCTGCAGCTTTGGAGGTCTGCAACCTCTCAAGGCTCTCGTCAGCCTTGCTGCCAAAAAGGTGTTCACCATCAAAGGGCATGTTGAGGAGCCGGGCCTGCACATCAGGAGCGAACCCAGACTTCCGCAATCACGCAAACCTGCACATTACTGTGCTCACCGCCATGGACCGGCTGACACAATCCGCCAAGTCCAAACCCGACTGAACGGCCTCACACATGGCATCCTTGCCATCCTGAACCATAGCAAGGAAACCATCCCGTTCGTCCCCTTCGGGAATATGTTCAGCCGCTAATGCAACACAGTTCCACAAAGTGTGTGTGAAACGAGACAAGGCACATATGGAGTTGGCCGCCTGAAGCGCCATACCCCCCGAAGAAATCACTTTCTTCGCCCAGACGTCAAAACGTTTGTCGTCCCTATCCGGAGGGATGGTAGGATACGACGCCTGCTTCGCCGGGGCCGTAGCCGCCTGCACCACCAAACTCTCCGGAGTGGGGTGCCTAGACAAGTAGCAGGGGTCGCTACTGGCTGGACGGTATTTTCGCGACAAAGACTAGCCCACTACCAGGAGACTCTCCGGAGCAGTCCAAGCCGCCGCCACCCTTCTCTGCAGAGCCATATGAAAAGGCAAAACCGGGTCAGTGGGGGGACCGAGATCAAGGATGTCCGTGAGATTATCCTGAACGAACTCCCCTGGGGGAGCTGACCAACCCAAGTACTCGGTGACCCGAGACATAAGGCGCCGATATGAAGAATCGCCATGAGTGCCAGGCTCCGGCCTACAAAACTCCACCTCCGGAGAGGTGTCCAGTCCACTGGCATCATGCAGCGACTGCCGCAGATCATCAAACTGGCTATGGCCCGAATAAGTTCATCAGGAACCGTAACCGGAACCAAGCCGCCATCAGAGCCTTCATCACCCTCTGAAATGTACTCCAGGCGGGGAGAGGAAGACCTCTGGGGACAACAGCAGTGCCTGACCTTAGCCAGAGCCTTTCTAGGGGCAAACCCCGTGCGACGGGGCCCCTCCGACACCACCGCCTCGAAAGGCGTCGAGGGCGCCGAACGAGTCGGTGCCGGCGTCGACAGAAAAGGCGTCGACGTTGAGCGAATTGGCGTCGACGTCAGCTGCAGCGCCGCCAGCATGCGTCGACACAGGCCTCGAAGCCGGAGCTCCGAGCGTGTCTCTTGACGACCTAGGTGCCGACGGCATCGACGACCCCCTCGGAGGCGGAGCCTTGAGAGAAATTGTCGACGACCTCGGCGCCACAGGCGTCGACGTCTTCTTCGAAGACGGCACAGGATCACGCGGTCTCGAGCGCGTCAACGACCGGGACCTGGAACGGGCATGGCGAGAACGGCTACCCTTGTCTGAGCGGGACCTCTCCCGCGAGCCGTGCCGACCACCCGAGCCCAAAGGCGTACGAGCGGTGTCTCTCGACTGGTGCCGACCGACCCCACTCAGAGGCGCGGACGGACCGGTGACCTGCGATTCAAGAAGCCCATTCCTCCGGTGTTGCTTGCATGGAGGGATAACCGGCCCTCCGACGGGCGGAGTCCTCGGAAGAGGACGGGGAAGGCGAGCTATGCCGGCGCTTCCGGGAATGCCTCGAAGAGGCGGAGGAGTGGCAAGACCGACTCCTGGAAGGAGACCCACTGGACTTCCGACGATGACGCGGAGAGTCGCCCCTCGAGTCATCCGTCGAAAGCACCGCAGACCTCGACTTCGGGGCTTAGACACCCGGCCTACCGACAGCTTCTTCTTGTGTTCCCGCAAGGCCTTTGCCGTGAGCGACTGGCAGTCGACACAGTCGTCCGTATCGTGGGCCTCCCCGAGGCACCAGAGGCAGGCGTTGTGCGAGTCCGTGACCGACATCTTGGACCCACAGTCCCCGCATTTCTTGAAGCCCGGACGCGAAGTTGAAGACGAAGAAGACATCACCACGAACAGGTCTTCACAACAAACCGAACAGGTTCACCGAACCGAGAATGGAAAACAGCAAACTCCAACGAGTCGAGGCGTACCGAGATTCATGAAGCGAACACTTTCGCGGAAAAAATGGAACTGAGGCTATGGGCGTCGTGCTTCCTACTTATCACATCGGGTGACGTCGGCCGTCGGAGGAGGTCCTCGGGGACGGCGCATCGACGCAGGACGCAGACGCCAAAGATTTTCCGAAGCAGCACAGCTGTGGACATTACCTGTCATAGATATGGAATACGTCGGAGGACCCAATCCCCTCGAAGTATCGATTTGTTAATATTTGGATTCTGATCATTGTTCTCAGGGCAGTCAGAGTGCGTAGTAAGATTGAGAAGGTCTTCTACTTCAACATCTGGAATATTAGCAGGTCCTTGTCTAGGACCTGACATGGGCTCACCCTTAGGATCTGGTCTCATTGTATTTGTTTACAGGTTTCTGGAGGTACGGTTGGACTGTTCGTTTGGCTCTGGTCCTCTGGAAATATTCCTTAGAAAGGCTTGCGAGCCTGTTTGTTTATTCCCTTTGGTTTGTTTATTTGGGGTTTTGAAGTTAATCTTGCCGGAAGCGTTTCATTAACAGCTTTTTGTTAAAAAATTTGAAAGGTGTCTGATGGTTTCATTATCTTTAAGCTATCTGTTAAGATCATATTCTCAGGCTGGCCGCGAACTGAAGGAGTTGCCATTGGAGCCAATGGGATTTGTGTATTCTGCGAAGTAATAGGTTGTACAGAGGTGTTTGAGGGTGCGGTTTGAAGGTCTTGGGGAGTTTTAGGGAAAGGCAACGGTTGTGCCTTCATCATTGTGATCATTGTGGCAGATATCAAAGGTTTTTCTGAATTGATTGTACATTTTATATTGTAAAGTTGATGTTTTCTTGCTCTGGTTTTATTTTTAGTAAGCATGCCAAAAAGTTTAAATAAACCAAGTGCACAATAAAAAAAAAAAATAATTTAAATAAAATCAAGTCCTTGATACTTAAGCCAGTGTTTCCATTTTTCCCCTGACATTAAGAAATTCTTTAGACAAAATCCTAAAATTCCAGGTGTCCATGAAGCATGTACCATTACCAGCACCACCAGTACGGCTTTCAGCTGTGCGATAAACATAACCTGCACGGGTATGGGATGGACTTAGAGTGGTGGAAACAATAGTTGCTTGCTTGCAAAGGGGCTAGTGCTGCACTATTTTACGTGCTGTGCCTTGGGGCTGTGTTTGCTGGGTTGTGCTTGCAGTGCTGTCAGCATGCAGTAGTGGAACATAAACTGAATTACATAACATCTTTCTCATCCTCCCCACCTTGATCCTTCTCTGTTAACTGTGGGTATAGCAATGTGATCTGGCTATATGGAAGAGGCAAGTTATTTGCTCCCCGCTTGTCCCTTCCTGTAGCTTTGCATTCGTATCTTCCAAACCCTCTAACTCAACTCCCTAACTATCTTCGACTCTTTTGCAAACCAATTCCTAAAGACTTCCATTTCTGGTTGCTTATACTCAATAGTATGTCGCACATGAAAATGTTTAATCAGTTCACCTGCCCCATCTAATGGAAATTGACATTGTCTGCCCCCCTTCGTCATGAAGCTCTATTTCTTCAAGTACCTACGCGCCTCCTGTCAATTTACATGCAACTCCCAGCTGTACTCTTGTCTGGAGCTCTAAGTTCCTTTGACCGATTCTTCATTTTTTGCCTACAACAATGAATCCCTTTTACAAATTTCTAGTACCCTTCCTACCAGGTTCTAGTTTGTAATTCCTGACTCTCGATTTATTTTAGTTCGGTCATTGTAGGGCAGACTCAAATAGAATAAGGTAACATTTTCTCTAAAGGCACCCGCTCTCTGTATCTGTGCTTCTCTTGCCTTGGCCTCAGCACCCTTTCAATTCCTTAACTAACTGCAATATCTTAATATTTCTGAGTTGTTTTATTTTCCTAATAGTCCCCTTTATTTAATTTAACCCAAAGTATCCTACCCTTCCCATGTCTACCCTTTTAATGAAATCATTTAGGTTTTCGTGCAGCGCAAGAAGAAACCCCAACCTTCATGGGCAGCCCCCCTTCACAACCCCATGTAGATGTTTAAATTGGGCCTCTTACCAGGCCTTTGGTGTGCACATAAGAGTTTGAGGGGAAACAGTCCGCTACTTCAGTTACCGTCTCAGCTGAGCAATGGCAATTCCGAGAAGTGATGGCACCAAATTGTAGAAGCCCAAATTCCATCACCAAATAATCCACAGGCAACCCCAGGCAGCAAAGGTACAGTCATGAATTTTTCCATACAGCTGTGCAGAAATAATATACCTGTCCCACAATTGTAGCCCCCAAAAACAAATCTCGTGGTTTTATGAGGTTTTACACATTGAGCGTTTTACAGAAGCCTCAATATGACACATTTAGTTAGTTACATTAACAATAAACTAACAGCAGCCTTCAACCGCGACGGCATGGCTTTACCGCACCATATGACCTGTATAATTCAGCTTAGCCTACCCACATGAGAGACAACTTCCTCCAACAGATCTGTCCATTACACTCAATACAATCCAAACATGCAGCAAGTGACCATGTGACCCCTAATCCGGTTACCAGACTGTCAAGCACACCTTCAGGAGGCGACATGGAGCAGGTTGTTGGACGTCTCGGCACCTTGGACAGAGGCTGAAGTCATGGACCCATGTGCATGCCAGCCAATCAAATCTCGCACTGAGCTACTTCCCCAAATATTGCTATCACCATGTCATATCCCAATTAAGACTGCAGTTTTGCCCTGTCTGTGGCTCATGTACAGGCACAGCTCATTAGAAATAAAATGCTATAGATCTTGACCACACCAAAGCACCTTAGCACAGACTCAGCGATTACAGAGACCATGGAGGGAAGCACACAACTTCTAAAAGAAGTGAAGCTCACTACCTTTGTAAGGAATGTGTGGTCCCATAGATCTGTACTCGAGTGAACGCCTAAACACGTGGTGGAAGGTTCTTTGGCATTGGAGGGTGCAATGTTACCATTGATACAGATTGGCAATGCAAATCAAGAGACTGCATCCAGTCTCGAATCCATTTTATCATTAGGCTGTGTGGGGTCTTCAGCTATTCCACAAAATCAAAAATGGCCTGCAGTGCCAGACCCCTCTAGAGCATGGATATTAAGCATGCTCTTAGTGACTTCCACATTCATTTTCAGAAAGAACAAACAAGAACTTGCTAGTGAAAATTCCTGAGAACGTGGACACAGGCTTTGGGAGGGCCATCCACTCAATACTGCTCACCCCAGTCTATGTACTACTGGCGTGGAAAAATAGCCACACAAATGCACCTTTTCCTGGGAAAGGGGAGACAGCAAAATATGAATACCACCCAGTAATCGGCACACAGAGAAACCAGGGCCAACTGATCGTATGGAGAAACTAGAACTGGGAGGTGATGTGGGTGATGCAAATGTGGGGACTAGCACGTGGAGAAAAGCCCCGTTCTAAATTCATAAATTACCCATGCTCTCTTGGAGAAGCTGGTATCCCAGAAGCCTCTGACTCATGATTACCCAACCAGTCGAGAAGGATGGTGAGCAGGATGAAAGCGTACTTTATATTATCAGATCTTCGTCTACATATTTCCCTTCATATCTTGTCTCCCATATCTGCAATTTCATAGTTTGCAATATTCATAAAATCAAGTCTTTGCTTCCCTTTCACATAATGAAATTCTTATTTTTACCCTTATGCTCCCTCATATGGACTATTACACGTATGGCCAGCATAATCTTGACCCTGAAATATATCCCCAACTTTTCAATTCGTTTTCATTGTCCGCTTCTCCCACACAGCCCATTTCGCTCCCATGCTCACCTCCCCACATTGGCTTTCTTTTTCTACTCACCCATTATGCAGTCTTCTTTGCACAGTTTTTAAATGCCTTCAGAGTCTGGTCCCTGGTCCCTGCTGGTGGCCATCATCCTTGCGACTCAGTCCAGACCAGATTGTAGACAGCTTCTTTGCCGTCCTTGATGAGGGCCTTGAGGAGGGCATCAAAGCCTTAGTGCATCGCACTAAGGCCATTTGTTCAGACGCCTCAGTCATAACTGACTATAGACCAAAGGAAAACTTGGCCGGCCAGAGCACAAGAGGCATTGACACAACAGAGATCGAGGCTCAAAGAGCTGAAAATCTTCCTACCCCATGCCTCCAGCCACTTGTTCTCCCTGTTGGGGGGTGGAGGCAGAGATGGAAAAGAGGTGGTGTTAAGGTTTGTCATAGCTGCCTGCAGCACCACCCTCCGGGTAAGCCTGGGCAGAAAGAAACATGTGGGCAGAGGAAGCAGGCCTGTGTTTCTTGACCAGGTTGTGCTTCACCTTGAGAACTAAAGCCGTTTTGGCCCATAGTTCCATCACTTGCCCCACTTCTGCTTGGTTGAAAGAAAAAGTCTCCTTTTTAGGCCCCCTCGTCCAGGATATCAGTCAGATCGTACTGCACCTTCGGAGATGAAGGCGCCGATAGCCATAAGGTGCCAACCACCTTTCACAATTAGATGCTGAAAAGTGGCCTGCGGCTTGCCAGAGATGGCAGCATGGAGCATGTCTATCTCTGGCAAGATGTCCAGGCCACCCTGTTCCAGGTAAAACTTCTCTGGGAAGTCTCTAACTTCTCAGCGGTGGAAGGGCTCCAGCCTGAAAGGAATAAGATTATCTCCCTAATCACAAACTCCTTCTAAATGGGACATGCATGCCCTCATAGGGAGTGGGAGCCACTATTGTGACTTGCATAGGTACGCGCCACTAGACCATGACCTGAAGTCAGGGGACCGATGTCTGGTGAGGGAATGGTTTGCCCCTTTGCTGCAATCTTTTTGTGGAGTCCCCACCGGCTTTTCCAACCACTGTGGGATCCGTCAGCTTGGCTGAAGCGTTGGTGCCGACAGTGCTGATGCCATAGCCGCTGATGTGGGGCTGGAGCAGCCGGCACCTTGGTGAAGATGACCAGCATCTAAATCATGAATGCCTCCCACTCCTCTGAGATAGTAGACTGGGTGGGAAATGTACCTATAGGGCCTATTCCTCTTGACTGTCCTTGGAGTGGTGGCTTCTCTGCTCCGATGAAGAAAAAGAATGATGCCACAAAGAACCGCCATGGGATCTCAGCCTCTTACAGTGTTTCTTCTTTTTGTCTTTTCAGATGGTTCCTCAGTCTGCGCCTGGCATCCTCAAAGTGGTCTTCTTATCACCTTTTATTTGTGGGTTGCGGCTCATATATAATGGCATACATTACTTACCGTAATCGTATTTGTTGTCGCACTAGGGATACATTTACAAACACACCCTGTTGACGTCCTTTTTGGCAATTCAAAAACTTCATGTGCAGTACTCTGCAGCTACCACTAGATGTCGGCCTATACAAAGCATGTGACTCTAAGCAGGTCCACAAGCCTCAGAAACATATATATTATACATTACTCACCGTAATCGTATTCATGGTGCTTGCATCTGCTTAGATTCACATGCTCTGCTTAGTCCGACATCTAGTAGTCACAGAGTATTACAAGATTTGTTTTCGAAACTCAAAAATGGACGTCGACGGGGTGTGTTAGTAATACTATCCCTAGTGTTACGTGTACTGTACCCATGTTCCTACACATGTCGAGGTCCCTCAGATTGTTTGTTTCTGAAATGAGGTTGCATGAAGTATAGCACGAGTACAGATGTGATAAAGCAGAAACCGTGATAACCCAGAAAACATTTGTGCGCACAACTGGGGGGGCGCAGTGTGAATCTAAGCAGATCCAAGCACCGATTATGGTGAGTAATGTATCCCTTCTGGAGCTCGTGGATCTGCTTAGATCACAGGCTCTGCATAGATTAGTGAGTAGTATCTGGAGAAGAAGGTGGGAAGTTAGATGGTACCGCGACAAAGAGATGTTTTAGGAATGCTTGTCCCACCTGTGAATCTGCTTTAAAGTGTGTGTCAATGCAATAATGCTGTGTGAACGTATAGATGGAACTCCATGTAGCAGCTTTGCAAATGGCGTCTAGCAGGATGTTTGCAATGAAAGCTAAGATATCTCCTGTACCCCTGGTAGAGGTAGCTCTGGCGTTGAAAGGGAAGACTTTCTTGTGTATGGAGGCTTCTTTATGATGTGTTAGATGGATTTTGAAAGAAGGTAGGAAGCTCTTTGGATTGATTAACATAGAACTATGAAATTAATTTAAGTGAGAACCTAGGATGTGTACTAAGGACAACCTTGTCCTTGTGTATTATGAGGGAAGGGCCTTGAACGGACAAAGCCTGTAGCTCACTGACTCATTTTATAGAGGTGATAGCTACTCTGAATGCAGTTTTTGTAAGTCAGAAGTTTTAGGCTGGCCTTGTGCATATGCTCAAAGGGTGGACCCATGAGCTTGGAGAGCACAACAGGAACTTTCCAGCAGGACACCTTGTTTTGTGAAGTGGTGTAAGCTGACAGGGGCACCAGATGCACTTTGATGGAGTTGAATACTTGGCCGGAGTCTAGTATGTAAAGCATGTAATGTAGAATGTTGGCTGGGGAACATTCTGTTGGGTTTAGTGCTTGTGACATGCACCAGATCACAAATCTCTTCCACTTATATTGTAAATAGTGTCTGGTGTTGGGTTTTCGAGCCGCTTTTAGGATATCCATACACCTTTGTGGAAGTTTCACGTGGCCAAATTCTAGGACTCAGGAGCCAGGCTGCCAAATTCATAGATTGAGGGCATGAGTGTAGGGATGCTCACTTGTGTCGTGTTAGCATGTTGTACGGGCACAGGAGCACAATGCCAGTTTGAGCAGATGTGGAAACCAAGGCTGTCTCGTCCACATAGGAGCAACCAGGATTAGAGTTACTTGTTCCTGGTGCATCTTGTGCACTATTTTGCTCAAGGGTGGTGTCGGGGGGGAAATGCGTAGGCAGATTCCCTTGACCAGTTCACCCACAGGGTGTTCTCCTTGGACCCTGGTTGGGGAAACCTGGACGTAAAGTCTGGCATTGTTCGTTTAGGCTTGTGGTGAACAAGTCTAATGGGGGGGTTGACCCAATTGTGAGAATATTTTATCTAAGATATCTTTGTTGAGTTGCCACTCCTGTTCTTCTGGTAGGGGTATCTGTTTAGAGTGTCTGCAAGAGAACTGAGTTCCATTGGAACATGTTGAGAGGTTAGGAAAATGTTCCCCTTGAGTGTCCACTTCCATATATTTTGGGATAGCTTGTATAGACTGAAAGTGTGTTCCTCCTCGCTTGTTCAAGTCGAACATGGCACTGGGGCTGTCTGTGAGGACCTGCACTGTTTCTCCTGTAAGATGTTGTTGAAAGGCCCGAAGAGCCTTGGGGACTGGCAAGAGTTCTAGGAGATTGATATGTTTTGGGTAGTAGCAGGTCTCCACTGGCGGTGGGCTGTGTGGTGCAGGAAGTGAGCCTCCCATCCGGCAAGTGGGGCGTCTGTAGTTAGGATTGCCTGTGCTGGTGGAACACAGAAGGGGTTTCCTCTTAGTAGGTTGTCCATGGACCACCAGCGAGGTGCCTTTACCAGGGTTATCGAAACAACCACTAGCTCGTCCCACTGACCGCTTGCCTGAGACCATTGTTTTGCTAACCATTCCTGCATCGAGAGCATGCGTGCATGTGGAACCAAGTGAATGCATGAGGCCATCATTCAAAGCAAGCACATTGTTTTGCGTACAGTTATCTGGCGACCAATCTTTTAGTGAGGTGCTTGCAACAGCATGTTTTGTACTCTCTCTTTTGAGGGGAAAGCCAGCTCCTCCTTTGTTTTTAGAATAGCCCAAAGAAATTGTTTCATTTGGCTGGGGACTAGGCTTGATTTCTTTTTGTTGATGGAGAAGCCCATATTGAAAAGAAGGTCTAATGTCTGTTTTAGTATTTTGTTTGCAAATTTGAGGAGATTCCTGGGTAATTAGCCAGTCGTCCAGATAAGGGTATACTGGGATGCACTTTCTGTACAGGTGTGCTGCCACTTCTGCAAGTACCTTTGTGAATAATCTTGGTGCTGAGGCGATGCTGAAGGGGAGTACCTTGAACTGGTAGTGAACTCTCGCTATCTTGAAACGCAGATATTTTCTGTGCGCAGAGAGCATTGAAATACGAAAGTCTGCATCTTTCATATCCAATGTGGTCATGTAGTGCCCCCGTTTTAGGAGTGGGATGACTTCTTGGAGCGTGGTCATGCGGAACCTTTGGGGCTTGACATATTTGTTTGCAGGGCACAGATCTAGAAGTGGGCACATGGAAAGGTCTTTCTTTGGCACAAGGAAGTATGATGAATAAATACCCTTGTTCACCTGACTTGCTGGGATGATCGCTATGGCGTCCTTTCCTAGCAGTGCCTTTACTTCTTCCAACAATATGCGTTTTTGTTCTGTTAACATTTTCCTCTGTCTTGGACGCCGGTAGGGTGGCTTTTGTAACAGATCGATACAATACACGCCTGCCACAGTGGAAAACACCCACTTGTCTGACGTTATCCCTTACCCTGCGTGGGTGAAGAGTAAAATACAGCCTCCTATTTGAGTGGCATCGGAGGGGACCTGTCACAGTGCATCATTGTTTGGCAGGGCTGGTGCCTCTTCCAGGTGAGGTGCTGCCTCTTCCTTTGGCCCTTTTACTTCCTCTTTGAAAACTGGAAGAGGAAGTTTGTCTTTGGGATGGGCCCCACAATGAGGATTGTCCGCCGTGAGTATAGCCTGAGGAACGTTGAGCACCCTGACCCTGAAACCTTCTAGAGTTTGGGGAGCCCCATTGAACATAGGGCTTGTTTGTTAACTGGCCAAGGGATTTGAGTGTGTTGTATACCTCCTTAGCGGAAGAGGCAACGTTTCTCCTGAAAGTAGGATTTTCTTGCTTTCCTTGTCTGGCGGGGCCTCAGCCGATGCCAGGGGAGTCCCTGCTCTCTTACTGGTAGTGGTGACCATTAATGAATCAGGTTTAAGCTGACCCCTAATATACGGAAGGTCAGTGGGCACCGGCCAGAATAGTTTTTCTATTCTGGGGTTGACTGTCCTTGTGAGACTATGCGCAAGTAGGGAGGGCTGGATGCATCTTTGTACAGACGGTAGGAGCGGAATAAACTGGGTGGCAGACCTTTTGTCTCCCAAACGTCTTCCAAGAAGTCTTTGTCGACTTGTGCTTCCTGAGTGTCGATGTTAAAATGTTGTGCAGCCTTTAGTAGCAGTTCATTGTATTGTAGCTGGTTATCAACAGGTGAATCTGCTAGCGGCTGGTCCTGGTGGTTTGGAGACTGGATTACGTCAATATGGTCATCATAGAATTGGTCCTGACTATAAAGGTCACCTTGAGACCCCGGGTCTTGTGATGCTGAGGGATCGTCATAGTACATAGTACACGCCGTCTTGGTATGTCGAGACCAGGGTGCCTAGAGCAGGCTGTGGCTCAAGACAAGGCTTTTTGGCAAGGGGCTGGTCTGCTGAGGCAGCTGGCTGTGAGGCATCCCTAAGGGATGATAGTTGATCTGGGTGTCTGTCCATAAAGTCCACAAAACTTGACATCCTCCTTAAAATCTTATTAAACTGTTCAGGAGTATAATCACATGGAGGTGGGAATCCTGACATGATGGGGGTGAAACTGGGAGGGAGTTTTGGTTTTTGTGGATGCCAAAGGCGTCGACATTTTTCCTTTTTTTCGGTGACCTAGCCTTAAGTAGGGTGGCACTGATATGATTTCTGATTAGCTCTTGCATCTTCGGCGTTTGCTTGGGGGACGCCAATGTGTCTTTCGTCACCTATTTTTCGATGCACAAAAGGAGGGCATTTTTGTGTGCAGTGTCCGAACCGACCTTGGGGTCCAGTCTCGGAGACTTGTCATGGGACGAAAGCATACGCGATGGCCCAGAGGACAGGGAAGAACATGAGGCTCTCTCCATGGACACCGCATGGGCTCTGACTCAACGTTATTGTCAAAGTTCGGCCGTGGGGCATATGGTTAAAGTTCTTGGGCTTATGTGTGCTCAGGCCACCGGATGTCTTCTCCATCACAGAGCCGTTGGCCTGCTTATTGGAGCCAGGGGCCCGCACTTGGGGTTCCGACGAAACCCAGCTCGCCTTCAGCATCACTAAGGCCCCTGATACTGCTGTCGCTGGAGTCTTCAGTGACATTGATGGAGGCCTCGGCCTGCGTCATGTGAGCGAGCCAGCGTTTGATGTGCCGATCCTTTAGAGTTTTCAGTTGAAAAAGGCTGCAACAATTGCAAACCTTTTCGGGGGGATCCCTCGGTAGACAGTAATTGCACACTCGGTGCGTGTCCTTCCACGGGAATTCTCGGTGACAGGTAGCGAAAAATTTCAAGGGAGTTTGGTCCGTTATTTATTACAAGGACAGATTGGCGAGTAAAAGGGAAATGGGATGGCAGAATGTACATTCTCTAAAGAGGTCAGTATGAAGAATCTCCCTCCTCTCTCCCTACTGAAAGCACAGAGGCCCGAAGAGGCCCGTGTAGGCTGCGTCTGGCCATCGATCAGTCAAGTAGTCGACGATGAGGTTGTCCATCGAAACGTTCGAGCAGTCTGTTGGCCGCGCGGTGAAAGCGAACAATAAGGAAAGAAAGAAGAGTCTACTAGTAAACTTTCAACTAAGGGCATCAGCCTGGAAGAGAGCATGTGCAACCGAACTTGATGTCGGAAAAAAACCTATCTGAGGAACCTCAACACGTGAAGGACCATGGGTACAGTACACAGCATACTAGGGATAGCATTACTAACACGCCATGTCGATGTCCATTTTCGACATACTCTGTGACTACCCCTAGATGTCGGACTATCCAGAGCATATGATCTAAGCAGATCCACAAGCTCCAGAAATAAATATATATATATATATATATATATATATATATATATTACTCACCGTAATCGTATTTCTGATGCTTGCATCTGCTGAGATTCACATGCTATGTGTAGGCCGACATCTAGTGGTAGTCGCAGAGTATTTCATTATTTGTTTTCAAAACTCAAAAAGGGACATCAATAGGACATGTCACTAAGACTATCCCTAGTGTGACGTGTACTGTACCCATAGTCCTTCACATGTCGATGTCCCTCAGATTGTTTCGTTTCTGACATGAGGTAGCATAAAGTATAGGGTGAGTACAGTTATAATAGAGCAGATAAGAAGCGATAAAGCCAGAAAAAGATATATGCACCTTCTACTCCTTGAGGAGAGGAAGGGCGGGCGCATGTGAATCTAAGCAAATACATGCATCAGAAACACAATTATGGTGAGTAATGTATCCCTTCTGAGGCTTGTGGACCTGCTTAGAGGTGGGTTGTGAGAAGGAACTGCAGCAAATAGATGGGTTCAGCACCACCTGTGAATCTGCTTTTGAATGTGTGTCAATGTTGTAATGCAGAGAAAAGGTATGTATGGAACTCCACGTAGCTACTTGGCAAAAAGCGTCTAAAGGGACGTTTGCAATAAATGCCAAAGTAGCTCCTGTACCCCTGGTAGAGTGAGCTCTTGGTGTGAAAGGCAGGGTTTTCTTTGTTAGGGAATAGCAGAGCTGTATGCATTTCACTTTCCATTTGGAAATGGCGTTCTTTGAAACATGATTACCCTCCCTGCCAGGTGCTGTGGAGACAAAGAGTTTATCTGTTTTTCTTAGTGGTTTTGTCTTGTTCATATAGAACAAAACTGCCCTACTTACATCCAGTGTATGGAGGTTTTTCATGGCGGAGTTGGATGGATTTTGAAAGAAAGCGGCAGTTCAATGGATTGATTAACATGGAACTTGGATATGAATTTAGGTGAAAACCTAGGGTGTGTTTTGTCCTTGTGGATAACAAAGTAAGGGTGTTGCACTGGCAGAGCTTGTAGCTCACTAACCAGTCTTATTGAGGTGATGGCTAATAAGAAAGCAGACTTGTATGTTAGGTGTTTGAGGCTGGATTTGTGCATAGTCTCGAAGGGTGGACCCAGGAGCTTTGAGAGTAAAATATTAAGATCCCAACCTGGAGGCTGGTTGGAAATAGGGGAATAAAGTCTCTTTACTCCCTCCATGAAAGCCTTAACAACAGGGACTTTCCACCAGGACACCTTGTTGTGTGAAGTGGTGTACACGGACAGAGCCGCTAGGTGAACCTTGATGGAGTTAAATACTAGGCCAGAGTCTAGTAAGTGAAGCATGTAGTGAAGAATGTGTGATGGGTACATTCAATAGGGTTTACATCTTTTGATTGGCACTATATTACAAATCTTTTCCATTTGTTGTGTAGCAATGCCTGGTGTTAGGTTGCGCGCCTCCTTGAGGATATCCATGATCCTATGAGGTAATTCTAAGTGTCCAAACTCTATGACTTCAGGAGCCAGGCTGCCAAGTTCATAGACTGAGGATGTGGGTGGAGTGTTGTCCCCCGTGCTGGGATAGCATGTTGTAGCGGCGCAGGAGTTTGATTGGTTCGCACATCGCCAGTTTGACCAGATGTGGAAATCAAGCTTGTCTCACCCACATAGGAGCAAACAGGATTAGAGTAGCTTGTTCTTGGTGCATCTTGTGCACTATCCTGTACAGCAGTGGTGTTGGTGGAAAAGCGTAAGCATATTTCACCGACCAGATCTGGGTTGTGGAAACCTGTAGGCATTTAGGTTTCTGGTGGACAAGTCTAAAGGAGGATAACCCCAGAGGGAGAAGACTTTTACCACTATTGTTCCTCAGGTAGAGGATTTCTGCTTAATGTGTCTGCCAGAGCATTGAGTTCCCCTGGAACTTGTTGAGGCACTAGGAACATTTTCCGCTTGAGTGCCCAATTGCACATTTTTTGGGATAGCCTGGACAGACTTGGAGAGTGTGTGCCTCCCTGTCTGTTTATGTAAAACATGGCAGTGGGGCAGTCTGGGAGGACCTGCACCATTTGGCCTGTTAGATGCAGCTGGAAAGATTGTAGGGCTTTGAGCACCGCTAGCAGTTTCAGTAGGTTGATGTGGTTCTGGGCTGTGATCTGTGTCCACAGGCCATGCGCTGTGTGGTGAAGGTAATGGCCTCCCCATCTGGAGAGTGAGGCGTCTGTTGTATCACTTGGACTGGCGGATTGTGAAAGGGTTTTCCCTTTAACAAATTTTCCTTTGACTATCAACGAAGTGCTTGTAGTAGGGTTAGCGAAACAACCACTAGATCGTCCAACTGACCGCTTGCCTGAGATCATTGTTTTGCTAAACACTCCTGTATTAGGCGCATGCTCAATCATGCGTGTGGGACTGGATAAATGCATGAAGCACCATCCCTAGCAGGCACATTGCTTTGCGCACAGTTATTTGGTGACTGGCAAGATCATAAGGTATCTGCAGCAGCATATTTTGAGCTCTTTCATTTGAGGGGCAGACTAGCCCCTCTTTAGTCTTTAGGAATGGTTTGTTTTGGCTTGTAACGAGGCTTGATTTTTCCTCATTGATTGCAAACCCCAATTGGAACAGTAGGTTGATTGTTCTTTGGGTATTCTGCTTGCAAATTTGAGGGCACCTCAATTCCCCTGTTGGCACCCAGTCATCCAGATAAGGGTACACTGGGATCGAATCTCTGCGTAAGTGCGCTGGCACTACCACCAAAACCTTGGTGAATACCGTTGGAGCTGGGTCTATGCCGAAGGGGAGCACTTTGAATTGGTAGTGTTGATTTGTTATCTTAAAGCGGAACAATTTTCTGTGCGCTGGGAACATTGAAATATGAAAGTATGCATCTTTCATATCCAATGTTGCCATGTAGCCCCCTGTTCTAGCAGCAGGATTACCTCTTGTAGCATTGTCATGCAGAACTGTTGTGGCTTGACATGTGTTTGCAGGATGCAGGCAGGTCTAGGACAGGGCTTTGTAAGGTCTTTCTTTGGCACAAGGAAGTACGTTGAATAGATGCCCTTGTTTACATGGTTTGCCGGGACAATCTATATAGTGTTCTTTTCCAGCAGTACTTTGACCTCTTATAGCACAATGCGTTGCTCCTCCTTCGTGGTTTGTCTCTGTCTTGGCGGGGGGTTGGTCTCTGTATGAGTATTATGCAATAGCCTCCCACTTGTTTGTCGTGATCCCCTCCCATGCATGGGTAAATTGACAAATGCAACCTCCTACTGGAGAGGCACGGGAGGGGAGCTGGAGCGGGACGTCATTGCGTGGAGCCTCTGATTGAGGAGGCTCTGCCTCTACTCCTAGACCTTCTGTGCCCCCTTTGAAAATGTTGCTGGGAGCACTGCTCCTGCGAGGAACCCTAAGATGAAGATTGTCCACTCTGATTGTAGTTAGAGGACCATTGGGAGTTTTGTCCTCTAAATCGGTGTGTATTAAACGTTACTCTTTGCACAAAAGGTGTGTTAGTAACTGCCCCAGGGACTTAAGGGTGTTGTACTCTTCGTTAGCACTTTTCAGTCAGTCCTGGACTGCATTTCCAAATAGGGCATTTGGTTCGATAGGCATTTAAGTAGGGTGGCATGAGTTTTCAGCTTAAAAACCGCGTTGTCTCAACCATGCGTGGTGCTTAATAAGAGCACCCTCTGCTACTATACAGCCTGCATTATCTGCTACATCTTGATTATTTTTAAGGATGCTGTTGGCCACCGGCTTACCCTCATACACTGTTTTTAAAAGCTGTGTTTTAAGGGGCTTTAGAATGGAGTCGATTTGTTGTATGATCTCATCCCATTTATGGCAGTTTTAACTTGCCAAGAGTCTGGTGTTATCAGCTATTCTTACTTGGTATTCAGCCGAGGAACTACTTTCCTGCCCAGTGTATATATCCTTTTGCTCTCCTTGTTACAAGGGGCTTTAGGAGGGGCTTCAGCAGAGGCTAAGAGCGTGCCTACCTTTATTCTTGTGGAAGTTAAGATGAGAGAGTCAGGCTTTAATTGACCCCTGATGTATAATGGTTCAGAGGGTGCTGGCCTGAACATCTTTTAAATGAGGGGTTAACTGCCCTCATGCGGTTGGGGGTATGTAGAGAAGGGTGAATGCGCCTCTGGATGAACTGCAGGAGTGGTATAAACTGTGCTGCAGACCTCTTATCACCAATGATGTTCTCTACAAAATCTTTGTTGACTTGTGTTTCTTGGGTATCGCTCTTGAAATGTTTGGCAGCCTTTAGGAGGAGCTCATTATACTGCAGCTGATTATCCACAGGGAAGTCAGCCACGGGTTGGTCATGATTGTCCGGAGATGATGTTGAAGTCATCATCATCATAATACTGGTCTGTCTCATATAGGTCCCCTTGGTCTGCTATTGAACCAGTATCTTGAGAGCCTGAAGTGTCAATGTAGTAGAGGTCTTGGGACATATCCTGCGAAGTACTTGGCTACAGTCTCTAGTTGTGGTCTTTTGGCAACAGGTTGCTCTTTAGCTGCCTCACCTTGTGAGGGCACTTGGAGGTTGGAGGACAGTTGATCAGGGTGACGATGAAAAAAGTCAACAAAGCATGACATTCTTCCCATTACTATGTTGAATTGTTCAGGGGTCCATTGGGTGGAGCTTGGAAAACCTGTGGGGACAGGGTAGAGATACTCTATGATGTAGAGGGCTGTTCATGCTGCATGGCCCCTGAAAGGGTGTCACTAGAGAGAGGGTTCTTTAGCCTTTAAAACAGGGAATTTAGAGAGTGGGGGCATTAAAGATTTAGAGTTTTTCAACGCTTTGGACTTGAGGATAGTGTCTGGGACACGTTTCTTAATAGCTCCCTCATTTTAGAGTTCCTGGAAAGGGCTTTCTAAGCGTCTATAGACGCACATTCGCCAGCACCCAGGGATTTGTCTGGTTTATTTGCGGTGTCAGAAACAGACTTGAGCGTCTGTTTTGGTGGCCTGTCATGTGGCAAAACGTGATCGCGATTGCCCACAGGACAGGGATTTTTTCAGACCTTCCCTTCGACACCTTGTGTGGTTTAGCAGTCGACTGTCGGCCATGGGGTGTGTGCTTTGTGTTGCGTGCAGTGTGGATGCTTGAGCTGCCTGGTGTCATCTCCGTAGCAGGACCACCAGCCTGCCTGATGTAGTCGAGGGCTCGCACGTGGCAAACCGTCGGGTTTCGATCGCCCAAAGCTTCACTTAGGACGCCGATACTGCCATCACTGGAGGCTCCCTCCACGTCCATAGTGGCTTCGGCCTGTATGGCGTGATGGGCCCAGTGATTAGTCTTACGTTGCTTTAGTGTCTTGGGCTGAAAAAGTTTGCAGAACTTGCAATGTTTTTCGGGGTGGTCCCTGGGGAGGCAGAGGTTACACATCCTGTGTGAGTCCTTCCAGGAAAACTTCCTGTTACCGGAAGGGCAAAATTTAAATGATGTTTTCTATAGTATGGAAAGATGCCAGCCCGGCGATGGAAAAGGAAGAATAGGGAAATAGGCATTCTTTAAAGGAAAGAAGTTTTGACCTCCCTCCACTCTCCCTACTTTGAAGGGCCGAGGCCCGTTGAGGCCTGAGTTTGACGCAGTCGAAGTTTGTTGCGACAGTCCAAGACGAAGAATCTGTACTTGCAAGCCATCAACAAAGGTTTTACGGTGGTACGACCTTCGATAGGATAGGAACAAATCTAACTTTTAAAACATGTATAATGAAAGGCGTTAGCTGAAAAGAAGGAACTCTGTAACTTGTGTCTGACTATGATGGTGGAAAAAAAACAATCTGAGGGACCTCGATGCATGAAGGACCATGGGTAAATTGGACATCACACTAGGGATAGTATTACTGACACGCCCTGTTGAAATCCATTTTCGAGTTTCGAAAACAAATAATGTAATACTCTGCAACTACCAATATATGGGATACATTACTCACCGTAATCGTATTTTCTGATGCTAGTATCTGCTTATATTCACATGCAATGCAAAGGCCGACATCTAGTGGAAGCTGCGGAGTAGTACAGTGGTTGTTTTCGAAACTCGGAAAGGGACGTCAACAGGGAGTGCTAGTAATACTATCCCTAGTGTGACGTCCACTGTACCCATGGTCCTTCACGCGTCGGCGTCCCTCAGATTGTTTTGTTTCTGACATGAGGTAGCATTAAGTGTTTCATGAGTACAAGTGTATCCAAACAGATAAATATCAGAAAAGCTCATAAAACATCTATGCACCTTCTCTCAGGGGAGGAAGGGTGGGCACATGTGAATCTAAGCAGATACAAGCATCCGAAATACGATTACGGTGAGTAATGTATTCCTTCTGAGGCTTTTGGAATCTGTTTAGATCACATGTTATGCATAGATTAGCGAGCAGTGAATGATAAAGAAGGGGTCCTGCACTGACAATGCTTGCAATTCACTAACTCTTCTTATGTAAGTAATAGCCACTAGGAAGGCAGTCTTGTATGTCAGGTGTTTAAGACTTGACTTGTTCATAGGCTTGAATGGGGTCCCCATGAGCTTAGCGAGTACAACATTGAGATCCCAGCCTGGCGGTGGGTTCGAAATTGGAGGGTGGGGTTTTTTCATCCCTTCCATGAAAACCTTGATGACTGGAATTTTCCACCATGATACCTTACTCTGAGAGGTGGTGTACGCCGATAAAGCCGCCAGGTGGACCTTTATGGAGTTGAATACTAACCCTGACTCTAACAAGTGGAGCATATAGTTTAGAATGTGGGATGGAGTACATTCTACAGGGTTTATTTGTTTAGACTGTCACCAGATTACAAATCTTCTCCACTTGTCGAAATAACAGTGTTTGGTGTTTGGTTTACGAGCCTCCTTGAGGATATCCATACACTGTTGTGGCAGATTAAAGTGTCCGAACTCTATGACCGCAGGAGCCAAGCTGCTGGGTTTACTGAGTGTGGTTGAGGGTGTACTGTTATTCCCCTGTGTTCGGTCAATGGGTTCGTCTGACACAGGAGTTTGATGGGATCGCACATTGGCAATTTGCGCAGATGTGGATACCATTGCTGTCCTGCCCACATGGGAGCAACTAGGATGAGCGTCATTTCTTCCCTGCGTTACTACCTTGCTCATTAAGGGAGATGGGGGGGGGGGTGTAAGCAAATTTCCCTGTCCAGTTCATCCATAGGGCGTTCCCCTTGGAGCCTGGTTGGGAGAACCTGGATGTGAAGTCTGGGCATTGCTTGTTTTCTCCTGTGGCGAACAAGTCTAGCATGGGGTAACCCCACTGGGAGAAGATGTGGTCTACTACACTTGAGTCGAGTTGCCACTCGTGTTGTTTTGGTAGGGGATCTCTGCTCAGAGAGTCTGCTAGTGTGTTGAGTACCCCTGGAATGTGTTGGGATGATTGGAACAACCCCTGTTTGAGTGCCCACCTCCATATTTTCTGTGCCAGCTTGGAAGGATTTGGACAGTGTGTGCCTCCTTGTTTGTTTATACAGAACTTTGCAGTTGTGCTGTCTGTTAAGATCTGAACCTTCTGGTTCATCAGCTGCGCTTCGAATGCTTGAAGTGCTTTGAATACTGCTGCTAGTAGCTCCAGCAGGTTGATGTGGTTCTGTGCCATGATGGGAGTCCACCGACCATGTGCTGTGTGGTGAAGGTAATGAGCCCGCCACCCAGAGAGTGATGCGTCTGTTGTACCGATCGCTTGCGCCTCCGGATCGTGGAAGGGTTTTCCCTTTAACATATTTTCCTTTGTCCACCAGCGTAGATTTTGAACTAGTGTTGGTGAAACGATCACTAAATTCTCCCACTGACCGCTTGCCTGAGACCACTGTTTTGCCAACCACTCTTGAATGTGGCGCATGCGCAGACGTGTGTGTGGTACCAGGTATATTCACCACGCCATCATATCTAGTAAACGCATTGCTTTGCGTACGTTTATCTGGCAAACGGATTGAGTCTGAGGTATATGCCGAAGCACGTTTTGAACTCTTTCCATAGATTTGTGTCCAAGACAGCTCCTAGGAACTGATTTGTTGAGTTTGTACAAGACTTGACTTTTTCTCGTTTATTGAGAAACCCAAGTGGAAGAGAAGGTTTATGGTTCTTTGCTTGTTTAGTTTACAAAAATGGGGTGATCAGCCAGTCGTCCAGGTAGGGGTAAACTGGGATTTCCTTCCTGCGCAAATGCGCTGCCACCACCGCCAGTACTTTGGTGAATACCCTTGGAGCAGACGCTATTCCGAAGGGTACCACCTTGTTGGTAGTGCTGGTTTGCTATCTTGAAACGCAAGAGTTTTCTGTGCGCTGGGAACATTGAAATATGAAAATAGGCATCTTTCATATCCAGTGTTGCCATGTAATCTCTCCGCTTTAGCAGGGGGATTACCTCCTGTAGCGCTGTCATGCAGAACTTTTGTGGCTTTACACAAGTGTTTACAGGGCGTAAGTCTAACACTGGGGGCATAGATAGATTTCTTTTGGCACAAGGAAGTAAGTTGAATAAATACCCTCGTTTACCTCGTTGGACGGCACAATCTCTATGGCGTTGACCTCTTCGAGAAGAATGAGCTCTCCTTCCTTTGTTGTCTTTCTTTGGCGCGGGGATGGTTTGATGGTTTTTGGATGAGCTTCACACAACTATCGATAGCACCCACTTGTCCTTGGTTATTCCCTCCCAAGCGTGGGTGAAGAGTGAAATATGTCCCCCTAATGGGGAGTCATGGGAGTGGACCTGTAGTGGGCTGTCATTGCTTGGGAGGTGTTCCTCCACCTCTCGATGTGGAGGATCTTCCCCGGCCGCGGGATCTGCACTGGCCTCTTTGGTAGCCTTGTGAGGCTTGAACTTGGTTGTTGTTCCATGAAGAATTTTGACCCTGTCTGTAACGGAAGCCTCGTTGGGAATTTTGGCCTCGAAAAATGGCAAAAATGGCTTCCACCTCTCTGGCCTGGTGGTTTATTTGTCAACTGGCCCAGAAACTTCAAGGTGTCGTATTCCTCTTTGGTGGACCTTAAGGCGTCCTCCACTGCTTTACCGAATAAGACTGAAGGTTCCACCGGCATGTTAAGTAACGTAGCCTGGGTCTCGAGCTTAAAGCCAGATTGGCGTAGCCAAGTGTGGCACTTGATTGTAGTTCCATCAGCGATAATCCTGCCCACATTATCTGCGGCATCAAGATTATTTTTTAGGATGCAGCTGGAAGTTGCCTTGCCGTCAGCCGCCACCAGGGTTTACTTGTGATTTTAAAGGTTTGGGCGCAGAAGCTATTAATGCAGCTATTTCATCCTATTTGTGGCAATTATAACTTGCCAACAGTGTTGAATTGCTGGCGATTCTGGTCTGGAAAGCCGCTGAGGACGCACATTTCCTCCCCATGGTATAGAGCTTCTTGCTCTCCTTATCTGGTGGTGCCTCTCAAGATGCTAGTGGTGTCCCTGCCCTTTTAGGGACAGTTGGCACCACGAGCAAATTTGGCTTAAGCTGGCCCCTGATATAGAGCAAGTCAGATGCCACTGGGCAGAAAAGTTTCTCTACTCGCAAGTTAACTGCCATGGTCCGGTTCGGTGTCTCCAGTGAGGGTAGTATCGTCCTCTGGACAGATTGTAAAATTGGGATGAATTGGGTGGCAGCCTTCTTGTCTCCCAGAATATCCTCCACAAAGTATTTGTCTAGCTGCGTTTGTGTCTGGATAGCAAAGTGTTCCACTGCTTTGATCAACCAGTCGTTATGGAGGGGCTGATTATCCACTGGCGAATTGGCCACTGGGGAGTCCTGTTGAATTGGTGAGGGCAGGGTATACACCTCTGCCTCATCATCACCATCATAATAATGATCAGATTGTTGATAGTCCTCATTATCACCTTCAGTTTCTGTATTGATGTCATACAGGTCACCTAGAACTGGTTGGACTGGTAGTGACTCAGGACGAGCTCTTTTAGCTGGGGGCTGGAAGTCGGAAGCTGGGAGCTTGAAGGCTCAGTAGTAGGAGGTGTAACCTGAAAGTTCTTATAAGCCTGAGGGTTTTTTCCAAAGAAATTGGCGAAAAAGGTCATTCTTCTCATGACCCTGTCTATGTCATGATCTCTGCTTCCAAAAGATCAGGACTTGCCCGACTCCCTTGGAAGCAGACCCATAACCCCGGTTCCGAGTGCCAGCCAGTCCCAATTGGGACCTTTTGGACCCTGTCCTGGCGCCAGTGGCACCAGGCTCATAAAGATGCCCAGTCCCAGCGCTGGAAGCGCCGGGCTCATAATGCTTGGGTGGACTTACCTGCAGCAGACCATGCTGCTTACTTACCTGCCAGTTGAACCCCTGATCCTCTTCTGTTTGGGACTACTTTTCCTGTTGGGTGGGGCAGGAGCCACTCCCTAGGTTCAGAACACTGGAACTCTTCTGGAAAGCAGGAACTCTTTTCTTACCTAGGCGTGGCTGTGGAAGGAGACACCTAAGCACTACAGGAGGCTATTTAAACCACACCCGATGGATGAATCTTGCTTTGTGTTATTCTGCATTCTCTGCAGCAAGAACGCTCATCGTGTCTTCTGCTTCTGATCCTGGGCCTAAGGGAACTAAGGCTTACCATCCTGGAATCCAGTCTTCAGCAGCACCTGTAAAGACAAAGAAAGAACAGGTTAGCACTACGGTCTTCAGTGGCAGCGCATCTCTTACCTGGTCCATCGGCTGTCACCAACGCCTCGCGCTGCATTCCGGCATCTGAAAGACAAAGGCTTACCTACTCTTCGCACGCTCCGGAGGCCTTCGGCGCTGCATCCCGCATCTGAAAGACAAAAGAAGGTGCGTTTAAAGACATTGGGCAACTTTATTACTCACGTGCCATTACTCCTTCCCACGCCGAATCCAGTGGGTATTCCAGCACCCTTCAGCTTCTCTAAAGCTCCGAACTTGTACCTGCAAGATAAAAGGGACAGTAAGTGCGCATCGTGAAGCAGGCTACAAGTGCTTACTTACGTGCTTCCAGGTGTTCCAGGCGCTTCTATTCCTCACGCGGGTTCGATCCTCAACTCTCATCAGCCCGCCATCCGCCATCGCCGGAACCCTGCAAAACAAGAGATATCATTACAAAAGACTTTTAAGACATTTGAAGTGCCCAGAACTTACCGTTCGTGCAGTTAACGATGGACAGCAGTCCTCTGAGGTCAAGAGGCCTGCACCCTTATCCAGTGAAGAAACTGGTTACGGCACCCTGCCCCGAGGCAGATGGAGAGCTCGGCGTTCACTTACCTAAGACATCTTACTCTTCAAGTCAGACATACAGTGCACAGAGGTCCAGCCCAAAGAGCCAACCGTGTGTTACACATCACCTTTGAAGATACGGCATTCACCCAGTCAAGACCGGCGCCTCTGCGGGAATCAGGTGAGCGTTACAGTCTATGTCTTCTGCAATCCATTGGGCTGAATTGGGAATGATATCAGGGTACTGAGAGGTAGGGACTTGTCCTAAGGGTGTAGGATGGTCCTGTGGTGTGGATAGGCCCTTGTTCTTTAAGGCCTCTTCCAAAGAACCCTCCTCCTGTATTTCCCTAGGTGGAGTATATGTGTCCTTATGAGACTTCTCTTTAAGATTATAACTCTTGGAGGAGTGTTTCTTGGAGTGAGCAGCCTTTAGTAGGCTCTCTGGGACATGTTTTTTGACTCGGTGTGATAAACCAATTTTTTTTTTCCCTATAGGCGATTCCGACATATGATGTCGACTTTCGGTAGTGGGTCGATGGAGTTTTAGGGACAGCAACTTTTGATTTCCAGGGCCTATCTGTCATGCCCTGGAGCAGATGGCGTATTTGGGATCGCTGGAAAGGGGGCCGCCATTGATTGTTCCAGCACGTTTGTTCTCCTACGTTCTTTGACGGTCTAGTTTTTGTTTTCGCGTCCGCCACCGGTAGTTATTACCAGCCACTTCCGGGTGACGGACGCGTTGCAACTTTCTAGGCTTTCTCCTGTGTTGCTACGCTCCGTATCATTTCTCCTTGCAAATTTTTCTGCCCGCTTACCGGTCTTTCTGCTGCCTTCTTGTTTACTCTGCTACGTTTCGTCTATTCCTCACTCCTTCGCCGCAGTTTGGCTCCTCCCTCTCCTTCTGTCCTCCAGTCTTCTTGCTCTTCGCTTACCTTTCTCCTTCTGCTTTACCTGCGCCAGTACGCTTCCTATTACTTACTGCTCTCCCTCTTTGTTCACTTATGCTTCTTCTGAGTATTCGGCCGGTGCCTATTTTTGCCATTCTGTGAGCCTTCTCGCCCTCTGAGTCCTCGATCCAACTTATCTTCCCGGAGGATAAAGTTCTGCCATCTATCCGTGTGGATGGGGTTTTTTGTGCCTCTGGCTTTTTCCCCATTTTCCCGACAGTCACAGGGGATCGATCACAGCCCACTATACCAGTGGCACTGTGGCGTCTTTCGGTGGCCGTCCTTATCTTCACACAAAAAAGGAGAAACCCAGCCTGAAAGGAAGGAAGAAGATAGACCCCAAGTCTAAAGCGAAAGGTGAGGAGGAAGGGGAAGGAGGGGAGACTGAATTTTCTTCAGAAGAAGAGGATATTACCGATCCATGTGATACTGTCATCGGGCGATCTGGATCTCAAATGTCCAGAGAACATGGATTCTGTAGACCTCCCCCTTGACGCCGTACTTGGGCGTTTTGTCGAAGTCAATTCATCACCTCGGGATGTGTGTTTTGGTGGAGGTGTGTTTGTCACCAGGTGTCGTCCCCGTAATGGAGCCGCCGGCCTGTCTCGTGGGGTCGGGGGCCTGGACATGGGAACTTTGCTGTTCCCCTTTGCCCTCACCGTCCGAAAAAACGGCGACGCTGCTATCACTGGAAGCTCCCCTCCACGTCAATGGCGGCCTCGGCCTGCATTGCGTGCTGGGCCCAGTGCTTGGTTCTTCGGTCTTTGAGAGTCTTAGGTTTGAAGACTCGACAATGCCCCTCATCGTGGTCGCGGTGCAGACACAAGTTACACACTCTGTGTTTCACTATCCACAGGAATTTGTTATTGCACGTGGGGCAGAATTTAACTGGTGTTCTATCTATGTTTTGGAAAGGCAGCCAGGCGAGAAAGGGAATGGCCGTCCCCCACTCTTCCTACTGTAAGGGCCTACGCCGAAAGGGTCAGTCAAATCTTGAATTCGTCCGACAGCTGTCTTTTCCACTGCGTCAATGAATTTGTCGAAGTCGGAAGGAAAAGGACAGAAAGAGTAAACAATTTTTAATTTTCACAAGCAAATGGCATTAGCCGAAATGGAACTCTGCGATAAGCGTCCGCTCACGATGGCAGAAAAAAACAATCTGAGGCACCTCGACACGACAGTGGACGTCACACTAGGGATAGTATTACTGGCACGCTGTGTCGAAATCCCTTTTCGAGTTTCAAAAACAACAACTGTAATACTCAGCAGCTTCTACTAGATGTCGGCCTATGCATAGCATGTGATCTAAGCAGATTCCACAAGCCTCAGATATATATACTGGCCCCCCAGACGCCCTGTCCAGCACAGGGTGCGTAGGGTGGAGCCGACGCAGAACCGTGCTTCACCCCCTGGTGGTGTAAAGGTTTTCCAAAGAGTAGCTGTGCTGGGAGATAGGTATCGTGTATAAGAAATCTATGGGGTGAAGGCGCTCATTAGAACTGTCCTACTTGGGCAACATTTCAGGCCTCAAAATCCAGATATGTGGCAATATCCAACGGGCCATATCTTAGGCCATCCATCAGATCTTCTAGGTAGGATCTTGTAAAAGAGCTTTGGGTTCAATATCCCAGGAAGATTGTCTATCACCATCACCTCCAGGTCTATGGCCTTCAATATATTCCTTACAAAGAAAATACTTCAATGCATTTTCTTTAACAGCTTTTGGGTGCATGAACTTGTAAAAGGTAACAGTGCCTGGGTGAAGGACCAAGGCAGGCATCAGACAATGCTGATGTGAATTTGACACCCATGTCTGGTGCTTGTAGTCCTTCAAGGGTTTGAGGCCTCAAGTAGTCTTCTTGAGAGACAATTCTTTTCAGAAATAAACTCATATGAAGATTCTGTTTTGTGGGTACAAAACAAAATAAATTAGGTTATTGTGTAGGTGTACTTATGTACCTTTGATTTCACTTCCAGTGGCAATGATGCTGTGACCGAGTTGGTTGTGAAATGCTTCTAGATAATGTCTGTGCCCTGCGTTAGTTCAGAATATAAAGAAATCTGAGACAAAAAGATATCCATTCGAACCTATCTTTTAATAAGTCGTCATTGTCTTCTGATCCTTCTAGATTGTGTTTAACTGCTGAGTTTGGGGCACAAACAACAAAGACAGATTTTGGTTCCTGCCTAGGCAGGGAGAAGGAATCCGTGCTATCGGGGGTGCACTAAGAGGAAGCTGCTGGACAAACATTTTGAAATATTGTAATCCTCATGTTTGCCTAACATTTCTGAGGTTTTTCCAGTGCTGGTACAATTAATGGGCCATTGGGACAAAGGTGTTTCTGCCTATCTGTCACCAATGGTATTTGCACAGATCTGGTGAATCTAAAGACTTTTATGGGGGGTGTCAGGGAATAGACTGTGAGAGGGAGTGTGTGGGGGCTAAGGGGGAACCGTGGCCCATGGTAGATAGGGCTTTGAAAACCTCCCGTCAAGATGAGGGCTGGTGTTGAGTCATCAATTGTGGCAGAAGTGTTATAGATCGACAGTACCAAAGACACCAGTGTGAAGGCCATCTACCAAATGTCCCTGTCCTAAGGGTTCAGGAGAAGTTGTGCCAACTGTGGTGACATAAAACAAATAAAAACGTCAATGCATGTTGAGCAAAGTTATGCACCTAATGAAAATGAAGAAACAATGCTGTGTTTAAAAGGAAACCAATATAATGTTGCTATGATACAATATGGCAGGCTAACATAAGTGCATTCTGGCCTTTGTAGAGGTACAATTCCATGTTTTCCACAAGGTACGTCTTACACAGCTAGCTAGCTAGTATTTACATTTGACACTCTTAAGTAAGAATTCTCTTGCTGCATTAACTCATGCTCTGCAAGGTTATTTGTTTGAACCTCACCATTATAATGGTATTCATTTTTTAACCATTTCTTTTTGTATTTATGCGTATTTATCTCTATGAGAAAAATAAATAACTTCTAACGAGTATTTTTCCACACTTATTTACACGAAAATCACACAGTAGCACTTTGATTCCTGTAATGGGTAACTCCTAGAGCTGCATTCTTGCACAAGTCAAGGGCTGCATTTCAATGGATTGCCTTTCTCCAGCAGATTCCTCATCTGATAGATATCCTCATACAGCTCTGTTGCTCGGAAAAACTTCGACACAGGGCGTAGTGGACCGCAACTCAGCCATCGATCGTCGATCCGTCTTGCTCAGTGCTCGATCGCTGCTCCGGACGTGATATTGTATATATACTGCATCACTAAACCCCATACCTCAGTTTCTTTTTTCCACAACCTCGACATGCTGCTCTTGAGGAACATAGTGCTTTATCGAGTCCTCGAATGTAGTTCAACACATTTGTCATCAGTTTTGATATTCGAGATGTCTGGCGCCCCATATTTCAGGGTTTAAGCATTGCACGGATTGAGCTTCGAAGATATCGGTGATCGACGCGCACGATATGTCTGTGGGGTGCTTCAGCACGGGTCACGACACTTAGGAGTGCTCTTCGTGCACGAAAATGAATCCATGTCTCTTTGGGAGTGGGCAGCCAAACTCGTGTTGGTCCAACCGCCATCAAAATTTGCACAGTTGACTGTACCGTCCTCAGAGGCAGGGACGGATGGTCCTACCCCCGAGAAGAAAAAAGAAAGACATTGGCGCAAGACTAAGAAGCCCTCCCACTCATGGATCCCCTCTTCCTCATCAATGTCCCATGAAAAGAAGAGGCGTCATCAGCACTAACATGATTCCGACTCCTATCAGGAATGGCAAGGGTTCAAAGTGCAAACGTTATCGATGTTTGAAAAGGCGACTTTAGGTGCGGGTACACCTCCCAAACAGCAGGCCCCTGGCAGCTTCAGCAGTGCGCGGCACCCCGACCCCACGCAAACACCGATGCCATTGGCGTTGAAGGAGCCATTGGGCTAGGCGGCTAAGCCCCCCGACACCGGGACCTTCCTGTGAGCCTCAGGGATTCTCGATGCAGCCTCGGTGCCTAAGCCTCGACGTTGAAGGATAAGGACTTTTTCAGATCTATGCAACAGATTTTTGATGCTGATGGGTGGCCGGGAGAGTATATTCAGGGTGGGGGGGCGAATAAGGAGATGTTGATCTAATGTATGCAGGGGCCCGTGGTGTCGACTATTTTGACAACCAGGCAGAGCCTCCTGGTTTGGATACATCTTTGGATGTGGAGTTAGAACAATCCCAACCTTACACCCATGCACATGCCAACTTTAGGTCGCTAGTAGACAGGGTGGTCAACACCCTAGGGCTGAATGCTTCGGTAGTTCCAGTTCAGGGTTATGAGTTAACTAACATCCTGGATGAGGGGTCCACTATGGAAAGGCACATGGCTCTGAATCTGGCAATAGCCGATCCGGTAGCCTCCATATGGCAGCGGCTCTGTTCTGGCCCTTCGGTCAGCTCCATGGCGACCAGTAAACACAGGTCGACTAAAGGGGACCTGTCATTTTTGTCCTCTCACCCTTCTCCAGAAGGGCTAGTTCAGGCAGCCAATGTTTCCAAAAGGGCAGCTTCCACAACCTCGAACTTGCCCCCTGACAGGGAAGGTAAGAGGCTGGATGCTGTCGCAAAGAACTTTCTTACATCTGGCAGCATGGCCATGAAGGCCACTAATGTGCCCTGTGGGTTTAAAAAGTATTTGTTTGGCCTCTGGAAGGCAGTGGAACAAGCAGCCCAATACATCTCGGAAGGGGAGATGCGGGACGGCTTTGTACAGCTGGTGGAAGATGTGAAGGAGGTGGCCAAGCAGTCGCTGCAGACGGGCCTGGACGTGGCAGACTGCGTTGGCCGTTCAATGGGATCAGCGGTAGTTCTCAGGAGACAGGCCTACCTGCGCTCTTCAGGCTCTTCACCCAACATCCAGAACAGGCTGCTGAACAAGCCTTTTGAGGGGAAAGTTCCTTTTTGGTCTGAAAGCAGGCAACTTCCTGGAGAAGTTTAAGGAATCAAAGATGTCTGTAAAATCGCTGGGCCTAGCCTCAAGGGGCAGGGCCACAGGCGATCTGTCCCCTACGGCAGGAAGGCGCAGCTCCTGAAAGCCAGGTAGGGGCAGAAGCATTTCTCGTGCTCCCGAAGGGGCTTCCAGAGGCAAGCGCCCTCAAAGCCACTTTGATTTTCCCTTCCCACAACTCACTGGTTGGTGGACAGCTGTCAGAGCACTGGGCCCAACGGTGGTAGATTACCTCAGACGCCTAGGTCCTAGAGCTCGTACGGTGGGTCTATTGGTGGCCCTTCTTAAGGAAGCCTTTGGACAGATCTCCACTGCGTCCATGCCAACTGGAACAGTAGCCACATGACACCAGCCTAGAGGCTCCAGTTCATCGGGGCAGTCCTAGACACTGAGGCATGGAAGGCGCCCCCCCACTTCCCTCAGGAGAAAGTGACCAGCATTGCAAAGATGATGAATTTGTTCCAGAACTCCTCGCCTTACCAGCGGCTTGCTTCCTTCGCCTCTTAGGACACATGGCCTCCTGTATTTTTCTTGTGCCAAAGGCCAGGCTGTGAATGAGATCTTTGCAGTGGCTCCTTCGAGGTCAGTGGTACCAGTACTTCAGAACCCTCAATGATTCCCTCAGGGTGTCCAGGTCACTGGGTAACAACCTCCTCTCGTGGGCCTACAGCAGCAATCTACTGGAGGTGGAAGCCTTCTGGCCACAGTGGCCCGAGGCCCGAGTAGTCACGGATGCGTCCTTGAAGGGTTGGGGTACTCACTGCGAGGACTTGCAGGTGAGCAGCCTTTGGTCAGCGATGGAAGCCAAGTGGCACAACAACAGGCTGGAGTTGTGAGCCCCGTCTCTGAAGGGGAAGCACATCCTCGTCTTGACGGACAATACTGTGGCCATGCACTACCTAAACAAGTTCAGTGGAGTGCGCTTCCTCCCCCTCAGCAGAGGAGATGCAGCTGTGGTTCTGTTAGAGAACCAAAACTCTGTCTCTACAGTTCATCTGGCAAGGACAGAGATCCGTTTGGCAGATGCACTGAGCAGGCAGAGCATGGCCTCAAAGGAGTGGGAAGTGTGCCAGGAAGTGCTAGAGGTCTTCTCTCACTGGGGACCCAGGCAGTGGACCTGTTTGCCACGGAGGCCAACTGGAAGTGCTGACAGATTTGATCATGGGAATTCCCAATGAACGGCACACTAGGGGGATGCATTTCTGGTGGATTGGACCTTCCTTCTCCACTATGCATTCACTCCGATCCTCGTCATCCCTTGGGTTTTCAGGAGGATGAGGTATCGAGCGACCATAATCTTGATAACTCTGGATTGGGCAAGGACGACGTGGTACCCAGACCTTCTGGATTTGACCATCTGCCCACCTCTCCGGTTGCCACATCGCCCGGATCTCCTGACCCAGTCAGACAGCTGGATGCTCCAACCGAACCCGGAATCCCTTAACCAACATGTGTGGCACTTGAGAGGATGAGATACGATGACTAGGACCTCTCGCAGACCGTCTACAAGATCTCTGTACACGTGCAGTTGGAGAAGATTTGAGGCCTAGTGCAGGTAACGGAAGATTCACCCTATCTCTTGCCCCACCACTACAGTGAGGAGTTCCTTCGGTCACTGGCCTCAGTAGGAATAAAGGATATTTGGCAGCCTTGTCTGTGTTCAAAAGGTCCCCGTATCAAGGTTCCTTTATGACGATCCTGGTTGTGGCCCAATTCCTGAAGGGCCTTGTGAAAAAGTTTCTGACAACTCCCTTAGTTGTCCCATATTGGGATTTAAATCTGGTTCTTAATTTCCTGATGGCGGCTCCTTTTGAGCCCTTGCATTCTTGCTCTCAACGACTGATTACATTCAAGACAGTCTTCTTGGTTGCCATTACTTCAGCTAGGTGGGTCAGCAGATTGCAGGCCCTTTGTTGTAAACCCCCATTTTTGCGTTTCTTTCACAAGGTCTCACTCAAGGTAAGGAAAAGTGGTTTTTGAGTTTCACCTGTCACAGTCTATTGATCCGCCCTTTTTTACCCACTACTGCATCCCTCCAGAGAGGAGGAGCGGTTGCATCGGCTGGATCCCAAAAGGGCCTTAAGTTTTTACGTGGCTAGGAGAGCAGAATACCGAAAGGATGATCAGCTATTCATTGCTTACTCTTTGGCCAGGAAAGGTCTACCTGTAACTGTAACTAAGTAGACACGCTCACGGTGGATCATTTTATGCATTGCAGAATGCTACCAATCTGCTGGCAAAGAACTGCCTCCCAGCAGAGCACACTCAGCCAGAGTCGTCGCCACATCTACAGCCTTGCAAAGAGGAGTGCCAATCAGAGACATTTGCCGAGCAGCTACTGGGTCCTCGCTCCACCCTTTTACAAGGCAATACAGCCTAGACGTCGCTCGTGGGCTGACGCAAGTTTTGGCAGGGCGGTGTTACAAATCCTGTTGCTGTAACCTTCTACCCTCCTCCATTGGTCCACTGCATTTAAATAACCTAAAAAGCAACTAAATTCCTTTTAACCTTTCTGTTATGTCACTTTGCACAGCCACTGACCTGCAATACACGTTTGACAACTTAAGGATCCAACCAAGTAAGATGGATTTTCTTTTCTTTTTTTCCAAATAACTTTTTATTAACATTTTCACAACATTAACATTTGTACCCCCCACCGTCCGACCGCTGATTGGGAAGGAGTCCAAGACTCTTGACAACACTTTACCAGAGTCACTCCACCAGGCCTAACTGTCTCATTCTCCTGGTGCACCAGTTCCCCCTTGCCCCTCTCTCCAAAGAAACCCCAGTACTCTAGTCCAATCCTCCCGAAAGCTTTGTTGGTCTCCTTGTAAGGAGTGCGTAGCCCAATCCAGGAGGGCAAAGTTCCACATTTTCCCCACCCAGAGACTTTCGGAAGGTGGGCCCTTTGTCTTCCATTTTTGCAATATCCCCAATGCACCTACCATCATCAAAATTATAAAATGTTTTGCTCCGCTTTAGATGGTAACTCTTGCAATTGACCCCCCAGGCCCAAAATAGAGAGGCCTCGGTTACTGCCCCCTTTCTGATTCAACGCCTTCTCTAGAGCCTCTCCTATTATCCTCCAGTAGTCGCTGATGTGGGGACATTCCCACCAGATATGGCTCCAGGTGCCCACATATCCACTTTGTCTCCAACAGAGGTTCGAGACTCCAGGATAAAATGCATGCAGTCTCTCCGGGGTTAGGTGCCATTGGAACAAATTTGATCCATATTTCTTGATTTTGTAGTGAACTGGAAAGTCTTGGGATGTTAGCCCATACCTGCTCCCATTTCCCCATTTCTATGTCTTGCCCCTGGATCCTCCCCCAATAAGACATATGTCCTTGCTCCCGGGGCGTCCCCCTGTTCGATGTTTAGTATTTCTCGAACTGGGTTAACTCTCTCATGGCAGGCCCTGCGATCGTGGGATCTGTGACCCAATGTCTAATCTGGAAGTAACAAAACCTCTCTGTCTCTTCCAACCCAAAGTCCTCCTTGCACTGGGTGAACATTTTAATTTCCACTGAAGTGAACATATCCTGTATCTTACGACATCCCCCTTCCCACCATGCACTGAAGGCCTGTTCCCCACATCCTGGGGAGAACCCTGAGTTGTCACATATTGGGGTGAAACGAGAAGGAAACGTGGTAATTTAGGCCCTTTATATTGCTGCGTCCCAGGCTTTGCCTCACACTGAAAGTATTTCACTGTGATACATTTTCCTGGGCCTACCTGCCTTTGGTTTCCACAACACCTCCTCTATATTCTTCCTTATCAAGGCCTTATCCATTGCTCTCCAAATTTTCCCCCAATCATCCCTCAGTCAGTCCCTCAGTATCCTAATCTGGACAGCCCAAAAATAGACCATCAGAAACAGTTCCCCCCTCTATTTCTTGGCAGCATCATCACCCTATTAGAAATACTTGTTTTTTTTTCTCCTTTTGTTTTTATTTGCATTTCTTAAACATTAACATTGGGACTTCCAACACCGTCCCTTAACCCTGCCCTCTCTTCCCTCCCCCTACCCCACTGGCCAGGTCGTAGTGGTGCGTACTTGTTCCCTCAGAGTTCAACTAGTTTATTTAAACATGTCCAATAGTCTTATTTTGTGCGGACCATTGTAGCATAAAGTCACTTTGTAGATATTCTAGCGTCATCCCTTAGTCTGTTATGAAGCTCTGGCGTGCTCCTTGAATGTTATATGTTATACGCTCCATTGCTATATGCTGCCATACCCTCTGTAGCAATTCAAGGTTGGATGGTGGTGTTTCCTGTTTCCATTTGCGGTCACTAGTAGTCCCATAAAGTTTCTTTTTTGCGTCTTTGACATTGTTCTATCCCGGGGGTCCCACATTCCACCCATCCAGACCTCTTCTCCTAGGTTATATGTTCCCTTGAACATTTTCTGCATTTGGGCTCTACCTTTGACCAGAAACCTTGAGGTTTTGGGCAGTCCCACCATATGTGTCTCCAGCTGCCTTGATCGTCACAGCCTCTCCAGCATTTGTTTTGCGAGGTGCTGTACATTCTGTGCAGTTTTTCCGGTGTGTAATGCCATTGAATCATTATTTTTGTCCATGCTTCTCTTGTCTGGATCGCCCGTGTCCATTTGGGGATTATTTGCCATACATATGTCCATTGTTCTCTCGAGATTTCCCTTCCCAATGTGTTTTCCCATCTTCATGTATTGCCATTTCGTTTCTTCTGGCTGGGTATTTAGGAATCTGTACATAGTCGAGACAAATTTCCTATCTCCTGGTTGTGACATGATGCATGATTCGAATGGGGTTAATGCTCGTGTTGCCGCCTGTTTTATTTGTGGGGATGATAGCCAGTGGTGCAATTGTTCATACTTATATTTATCTGTTTCCGTGAGACCAAGAATATCCCGGCATTCTGCAAACGTCCTAATTTGCTGACTTACGAACATATCCCCCACCTTTGCACATTCCGCTTTTATCCATTTCTGAAATGCCCCTTTTTCTGTGCCCGGGTGGAATTCAGGGTTCCCGAATAGCGGCATAAAGAGGGCCGGATTTTCCTTTTTTTGTTGCCCTATTCCAGATTTCTAGTGTGTTCAGGACCTCGCTTATGCAGACATTTGGGTGTCTATGTTCCGGACTTAGCCATAGCAGATGACACATGTTTGTCGTAGCCACTGCCCCATCCTGTGCTTCCCATAGCTTCTCGGACCTGTTTGGGATCCATTCTCTCAGGACCCACATCTGTGCTGCCTCGTAGTATTTTCTGAAATGTGGTAATGCCATGCCTCCCATAGACTTTGGAGCTGTGAGTGCGATATTGGATAGTGTCAGAGTTTTATTTTGCCAGATGTATTTGGATATCATCTTGGAGAGTGATTTGAAAAAGGAGGGTGGGATTCGTATGGGAAGTGCCTGGAAGTAATACAACAGTCTGGGCAAAATCGTCATTTTTATGACTGTTATCCTGCCCCACCATGTTATTGAAAGTGGGTTCCATCTTTGTAAGTCTTTTTCACTCTTTCTAAGAGGGTCGGATAGTTTCCTCCAAACAGGCCTTTGATGGTATGTCAGTGTGACGCCCAGGTACCTTACCCTCTCTTTCGCCACACGTAGGTGGAGTTCTCTTGCTCTCTTGTGGATTTCCTGTTTGTCTCTGTATAACACCATTACCTCCGATTTTTGTTTGTTGATCTTTAGTCCAGAGTTCTTCCCATATTCATCTATGATTTGCACAAGAAGAGGCAATGTTTCCTCCGTGTCCACCAGGGCCATCATCATGTCATCTGCGTATGCTGCTGCTTTATGGGTTATGCCTCCCATTGATATGCTTTTGATAGCCGGTGTTTCTCTTATTTTGACTAACAGTGGCTCTAGAAATATTGCGTACAGTAGTGGGGAGAGGGGACATCTCTGCTTTGTGCCCCTTTTTAGATATGTATCGCCCATGCCCATTTTCTCCATGATTCGAAACAGTAGGAACCACTTCACTCGATCGAACGCTTTTTCCGCATCTAGTGCCAGTACCACTGCTGGAGTTTTGGTGATTCCCACTTTCTCTATCAGGTGGGTGATCCGTCTAATATTGTCATGTGTTGTTCTGTTGGTGACAGATCCGGATTGGTCCTGGTGTATCAGTTTAGGGAGGAGTGGTGTGAATCTATTGGCTAGGATTTTCGTTTACAGTTTGGCATCCAAATTTATTAGGGCTATGGGACGATACGAGCTCGGATTCTCCGGGTCTTTCCCTTTTTTGTGAAAGACTAGGATTTTTGCTTCATTCATGGAGCTCGTGATGTTAGCTGTATCTTTAAATGTATTATAGAGATTTGTCAGGATCGGCGTGAGGGTTCCGGCATAGGTTTTGTAAAATGCAGCTGTGTAGCCATCTGGTCCTGGGGCTTTGTTTTTTGGGAGTTCTCCAATTGCTTTAGTTACCTCTTCCATCGTAATTGGTGTATCAAGCAGCTGTTTCTTCTTTGATGATATGCTTGGGAGGGTTAGATTCTTTAGATAATTTACCTGGTCCTCTTCTTTTGGTTTATCTGTTGTATATAGCTTTTGATAGTATTCTTTGAATAATTCTTTTATGTCTTTCGATTGCGTTTTCCTCTGAACATGCTCATCCCTCAGCGCCTGTACCATCTGGTTTTGTTGTTTGCCTTTCAATTGTCTTGCTAGGAGCTTGTCCGCCTTGTTTGCTTTCATTACATACGAGTGTTTCAGGTGTAGTAGTTGGTTCTCTGCTCTTTTGGTTCTGATGGATTCTAGCTGGCCCTGTATGTGTCTGTAGGCCCCTTCAATTTCAGGGAGTGGTTGTTTGATATTTCCTGAGTAATTTTCGCCAAGTTGTCTTCTTCTTCCCATTTCCGGGATTGTCTATCCTTCTGTGCTTTGAGTGTGATCATCCGTCCTTGCATTACCGCTTTGAATGCTTCCCATATTGTACATTTTGTCACTTATGGTGTGTCGTTTGGTTCGAAGTATTCCATTATTTGTTGTCTGATCGTCTCCCGCATTACTGGATCTTGTATGACTTCCTGTGATAGTGTCCATCACCATAAGCCTGATTGTTTGTGGCATGTGGGGAGTGTTATCCTCAACGGCGCGTGGTCCGATAGCGATATTGGTCCCTTCTCTACATCCTTTATCTCCCCTACCCAGCTTGCCGAGGCCCACACATAGTCGATCCTTGAGCTTTTGCCATGTACATGGGAAAGGTACATGAATCCCGGGGTCGTGCCCCTGATACGTCGCCGTACATCTTCTAGCGCCAGTTTCCCCATGGTGTTCTTCAGTGTTTGCGTAGGGGTTCCCTGATGTGTCATTTTTGGGTTTGATCAATCTTCTCTGGGGTCCCATGCTAGGTTGAAATATCCCGCTAATATAATCTCCCCTTTAGCAAAGTTATCCAGTTTGTTCAGAGTATCTTTTATGAATCCGTCCTGGCCAGTGTTTGGAGCATATAGTGTAGCAAGTGTTTGCCTGCACGTTTCAATTTGGATGTTTGCAAACAGATATCTTCATTGTTTATCCGCCTGAATTTCTTGGATTTGTACATTGAGAGTGTTTGCGAATGCTATTAGGAACCCCTTCTTTTTTTCCCCATCGTTAGCTTGTATTATCCACCCTTTGTCTTTCTTCTTTACATGTGTGTCTTGAAGCATTATTACATCATACGGAACAGGTTACTTACCTGTAACTGTTGTTCTCCAGCATGGGTCTGGCATGGATTCACATGCTCATGAATATTCCCCGTCGTCAGGCCGGGAATCCTCGGTATAGAAAAAATCAGTATCAGTTTTGTTTCTGATCTGTCTTTCTCAGTAGTAACCAATCACTGGTCTCTGGGTCATACTGCCCCCAGCCAATGACTGCCCTCTCCCTAAGCCCTGCCCCTGGCAGCCATCCTCAGATTTGGTAGCACGTGAAGTGGCAGTATGACCAATTGAAGAGCCGCAGAGGGGTAGGCGGGAGGGTTCGCATGTGAATCCATGCCAGACCCATGCTGGAGAACAACAGTTACAGATAAGTAACTTGTTCCTTCTCCAGCACGGGGTCTGGCATGGATTCACATGCTCATGAATATAAGAATACATAGCAGTATACACATGCACAACCACGGGAGGTGGCAAAAGGCTCAACATCAAGCAATACAACAACTCAACATTAAGCAACTCTTACCTCCTCACCAGGTTCACCTTAGCCGAACAGGTTGCGCAGCACTGCCTGGCCGACTCTGGACTCCTCCCTGGAATCCCGGTCGACGCAGTAGACTCTCGTGAAGGTGTGCGCCGACCTCCACGTAGCAGCCCTGCAGATGTCGAGCAGGGGCACACCAGACAGGAACGCCGTAGTAGCAGCGATCGCTCTGGTCGAATGGGCCCTCGGACGGCTTGGCAACGGTCGGTTTGCCAACCGGTGACAGTGCATGATGCAGCCGGAGAGCCATCTGGAAATGGAAGTCTTCGAGAGAGCCTTCCCTTGATTCACAGGTCCAAAGTTCACAAACAGCTGTGATGTCTTCCGAAAACTCTTCGTGCGGTCCACGTAGAACTTCAGCACTCTAGCTACATCCAGCGAGTGCAGAGTCCTCTCAGCTGGCGACGAAGGAGACGGGAAGAAAACTGGCAACACCAAGGGCTCGTTGAGGTGGAAGTCCGACGGCACCTTGGGCATGAAGGAGGGGTGCGTCCTCAGCACCACCCTCGTGTCGTGAAAAGTCAAGTATGGAGGCTTGCAAGACAGGGCCTGGATCTCTCCCACTCGTCGTGCCGAGGTGATGGCCACAAGGAATGCTGTCTTCCACGACAGAAACTTCAACGGCACTGAATGCATAGGCTCGAATGGGGCCCCCATGAGCCTAGTTAGCACCACGTTGAGCTCCCACGCCGGGGCGGGGGCCTTCACCGGCGGGAATGATCGGAACAGTCCTTTCATAAATTCCTTCACCAGTCGATGAGACCACAAGGACCCCCGTCCTGTAGTTCTGGTGTAACGTGAGACGGCAGCCAGATGTACCTTGATGGAAGCGTGAGATAGGCCAACCTTGGCCAAAGACAATAGGTACGGCAATACTTGAATGGCCGTAATCCGCAGAGGGCTAATGTTCTGTGCACGGCACCAGACAGAGAACCTCTTCCATTTGTGTCCATAGCACTTGAGAGTTGAGGATGCCCTGGCCTTCGCAAGAACCTCTCTGCAGTCGGCCGGGATGTCATATCCTCCAAACTCTAGTGCTGCAGGAGCCAGGCCTGCAAGTTCAGCGACTGTGGGTCCTGATGGAGAATGGCACCTCCTTCTCTGGAGAGAAGATCCGCGTCCGTCGGCAGCTTGACTGGTGTGGACGCTGACAAGTCCAGAAGGTCCGGGAACCAGATCTGCCTCGGCCACGCCGGTGCGACGAGGATCATCCTGCACCGGGACCTCTTGAGCTGGTTGACGAGTGGGAGTAGCAACGGCAACGGCGGGAATGCATAAAGGAACAGGCAGTCCCAGGGGAACGAGAAAGCATCGCCCCTGCTCCTCGGTTGGGGAAACCTGCTGGCGAACCTCCGGCACTTGGAGTTCGCCGCCGTCGCAAAGAGATCGATCTGGGGTTCGCCACATCGTCGGAAGAGTCGGTCCACTTGATCCTGGCGCAGTACCCACTCGTGGCACGAGCGCAGCTCTCTGCTGAGTGAGTCGGCGATGGTGTTTTTTATCCCTGCCAGATGAAAGGGTACCAGAAACATCCTTTGGGGGACGGCCCAGTGCCACAGATCCTGGGCTTCCTTGGATAGGGCAGGGGATCTGGTTCCGCCCTGCTTCCGAATGTAAAACATTGTGGTGGTGTTGTCGGTGAAGATCCTCACCACCTTGCCCTTGAGGGACAGAAGGAAGGACCTGAGGGCCCAGAACACTGCACGGAGCTCCAAGATTTCGATGTGGAGTGTCTTCTCCTCCGGGAGCCAAAGGCCTCTCGTGTGGAGACCCCTGGTGTGCGCTCCCCAACCTTCCAGGGAGGCATCCGTCGTCCCCGTCATCTGGTGGGCCAGGGCTAGGAAACCTGTTCCCGCCGTCAGATGAGAGCGGATACCCCAACATCGTATCGCCTGACGGAACGCTTCGTCGAGCGGGATCCTGTCCTCGAAGCTGCCCGTCGGTTGGATCCAGTGGGCGTCAAGGAATTCTTGCAAGGGCCGCATCCGAAGTCTGCAGTGGCGCACCAGATAAATGCAGGAGGACATCATTCCGAGGAGGGACTTCATAGACCTCACTCTGGCCACGTCCGTGGCCAGCAGATGTTGCACCTTTCCCAGGATGGTCGTTATCCTTTCCTCCGACGGGAAGGCCCTCCGCGCCACTGTGTCGAGCTGTGCTCCCAGAAACAGGGCGACTTGCGACGGGACCTGGTGGGATTTTGGAAAGTGGATGGAGAACCCCAGGTCCGTGAGCAGCTGGACCGTCTTCGCAGTGTGTTCCACGGCAAGCTCCCTTGCCCGTATGAGCCAGTCGTCCAGGTAGGGGTAGACGTGGATCCCTTGCAGGCACAGCCGCGCCGACACCGGTGCTAGGCACTTGGTGAACACCCTGGGCGCCGATTTTAATCCGAACGGGAGGGCCTCGAACTGGTAGTGTCGCCCTTTGACCACGAACCTGAGGAACTTTCGGTGTCTCTTTAGAATAGGGATGTGGAAGTATGCATCCTCCAAGTCCAACGACGACAGGAAATCGCCCTCCTCCAGCTGTTCCAGCACGTGCTGAAGGATGACCATCCGGAACTTATGTGCCTTGATGTATTTGTTCAGTCGTCAAAGGTCCAGGATGGGACGCCATCCTCCTGGATTCTTCTTTACGAGGAAGTATCTTAAGTAAACTCCGTAGCCCCGAAGCCTCTTTGGAACGAGCTCGATGGCACCTTTCCTGAGCATCGCCCTTACTTCCAACAGCAGTTGAGGGACGTGATTTTCCTTCCTGGCCACGGGAGGAATGCAGGGGCACTTCTTCTGGAACTCGAGGGCGTGCCCCAGGGCAAGGGCGTCCAGCACCCAACGGTCGGTGGAGATGGACTCCCACACGCCGACGAACTTCGTCAGCCGGCCTCCCACCAGGGTGCTTCGGCGGGGGCCCGATCCGACGGTCGGTTCAATCTTGCTTGGAGGCCGCTTTGCCTCCTTGGCCACCTTGGCAACGACGGCGGGATCCACCTGACTTGCCGCGTCCCCTCTAGGCCTTCTGCGACAAAGATCTTGCCGCTTGATGGTACGTAGAGGAGCTGCTGCCGGCTCCCTTGGAGACACCCCGTCTGCCTCCGGAGCTCCGAAAGGACGGCCATCGCTGTTGGAGCACACCCAGTGCACGGGCAGTCTCCGTGTCCGTCTTGATCGCCTGAAGGGACTCATTAACCGCCTTGCTAAAAAGGTTGTTCCCATCGAAGGGCATGTCCAAAACCTTGGTCTGTACGTCCTGGCGGAAATCTGTCACCTTGAGCCATCCTCGTCGTCTCAGGCAAACGCTGTTGCCCAACTGACGGAAACCGGTGTCGCTGATATCCGTAGCGACCGTAATGGCGTGGTCCGAGGCAATCTCACCTTCCTGTAAGATTTCCAGGGCCCCAGCCCTCTTGGCGTCCGGAAGGAAGTCCAACAGAGGGGCGATCTTGAACCACAACTCCCTGTCGTAGCGGGCTACGGTGGCCAGGGCGTTGGCCGCCTTGATGGTCATCGCTGCAGATGAGATGACCCGTCGTCCCATCGCATCCGGCTTCCTACCCTTGCCGTCCGGCGGGGAGGTTGAAGTCGAGGCCGATGCCCCCCGCTTTCTTCTTGGCCGCCGCAACGACCGAATCCGGGGTAGGTTGCGCCCTAAGGCACAAGGGGCAGCGTCGGGGACTCGGTACTTCTTCTCGTACCGGTCCCTCTTCGCAGGAGCCGTGGCAGGGTTCTTGAGGAGGGTGAGGTCTTAGCAGGGAGAATTAAGGCCAACGTCACCTTCTGTACGCCTGGGGCCTTCACGCTGGGAGGGGGGTCCGAGCCTCGCCCCCCCCTCTGCCAGAATCTTCGAGATCGACCGGGGCCTCTCCAGAAGCTTTGCCAAGTTCTCGGACTTCCTCTTACCCGAGCTAGAGCGTTGGCTCGTGGTTGATGGTGCCGGGGAGGATGCGTCCTGCCTGGCAGCCAAGGATCCCGACCGTTCGGCACTCCCGGTGCCCGCGGACTCGCGGTATTTAGCCTTTTGTTGGGCCCCCGTCGCCGGGCGCCCTCACAGGACTTAGAAGACCGCTCAGATTTCTTTTTCTTCTTCTCGCCTGACGGGCTCTTCCCTTCCAGCCAGTTGGCGAGACGGAGGTGGCGATCCTTCATGGTCCGCTCCGACATGTTCCCACAAAACGCGCAGTCCTTTTCCTTGTGCGTCTTGTCCTCATGGAGACAGTAGAGGCATAACGAATGCTCGTCCTCCTTGAAAACGTTCTGAAGCTGGCATCCAGGGCAGGTCCTGAACAGCTTCCCTGGCGTCGAGCTCCCTTTCTCCTGGGCCATGACCGGGGTAGGCCTCGGAACTTCAGGAATCCTCCAAAAGCGTAACTCGACGAAATCTTCACCCTTGAGGGGCGTAGAAACTCCGAAACGGATCCCCGTTGATCGGATGTAGATACGGGGGAGTTTGAGGCTCTATTTAACCGAAACAAATGAAAATCTCCTGAAAAAAGCGCGAAAACGCAGCAAAAGCTCGAGAGCTACAGCACGAGGACTCCCAACACTTGAACGTGCGGTCAAAATCTGAGGATGGCTGCCAGGGGCGGGGCTTAGGGAGAGGGCAGTCATTGGCTGGGGGCAGTATGACCCAGAGACCAGTGATTGGTTACTACTGAGAAAGACAGATCAGAAACAAAACTGATACTGATTTTGTCTATACCGAGGATTCCCGGCCTGACGACGGGGAATATTCATGAGCATGTGAATCCATGCCAGACCCCATGCTGGAGAATTCTCTTTGTGTAGATAATGTTCTACTTTTTTCCTCTTCACTGGGGAGTTTAATCCTCTAATGTTATATGTTAAGATTTTCAGCCCCATCGTGCTATGTATGGTTTGCTCTCTTGGCTCTGTCGGATGGAAATTGTGTAGCAGTTGTCTGTGCTGGTTGTTTCCCTTCGCCCCCTTTGTATCTGTCCCTTATTGTAGCCCCCAACTGGCTTCCTCTCCCCCCCCTGTCACTGCCCTGAGGAGGGCACAATGGTCTATGTTCGCTCAGGCATGACGCCTTGTGCTTCATGCCCTCTGGAACTCTCAGGGATAGCTTTGAAGGGAGTCCTAAACCCTTCACCATGACCTCTGTGGCCTCCAGGTCTTCCCTCCCATCTTCTGTTCTGGCGATCTCTCTCCCTCCTTCTTGGTCGGATAAAATTGTTGGGTTCTCTTATCAAAGACGTTTGTCTGGTATTTCGTTCTAGATGTTCGGTCATCTATTTCCTTTTGCTAGGGCGTCTCACCCGTCTATTGATTGTCTTCCACTCCCACTGGGTCCTTCTTCCTGCTTGGTCCGTTCCGCTGGCTGGTGATAGCTCATTTTCCTGCTCTTGCAGGGTCAGTAGTCTCAATCCTTCTTCTTTTGTTGTTATTCTCCTTTGCGTTCCTTCCCACGTGAACAGGAGCCCGAAGGGAAATGTCCACTGTATCTGATCTGACGTGATACCAATTCCTTTGTCACCTGGGTCATCTCCTGTCTCTTTTGAAGTGTTGACTGTGCTATATCTTCAAACAGGTATATGGCTTCCCCGTTCATTCTTATATAGTCCATTGACCTTGCCTTCCTGAGAATGTTCTTTTTGGGAGTATATGGTAAGTGCCGTCAAGACGTCCCGGGGGCGGGCGCCCTGGGCTGTTGTCCTCCTCGGACCCACTCTGTGAATTCGGTCTATTGGGACTTCCTCTTCGTCTTTCAGGTCTAGAATGTCTTTGAATACCTGCTGAACCGCCCCCTTCAGGTCTTTATCTTCCACTGTCTCGTACATATTTTTTATTCTTATATTTGATCTTCGTGATCGATTTTCCAAATCTTCACATTGAATTTCCAGATTATGTGTTAAGCGGACAAGATGTTCCTGTGTTTCTGTGCCTTGCTGTGTCGCTTCCTCCATGTTCTGTACCACTTTCTCGAGGGTGTCTGTTCTTTCTCCTAGCCCCGCCACTTCTGTTTTTAGTTCTTGGACCACCGCCTTAAATTCACTTTTCATTGACTCTAATTGTGTATGCATTGTGTCCATGAGTTGTACCTGGAGTTCAACGAACCAGGCTTCATTGTCTTCCTTCGTGACCATGTTTTCTGGGGGGGATTCCGCGTCTGTTCCTGTGTTGTGTCCTTTTTGGGATTTCACTCTCGCTGGAGGCCCTTTATTTGCTCCCCAGAGTTGGACCAGATTCTGATCTTGCTTTGCCTGCGGAGTTTGTTGATTCGGCTTGTTTTGCATCCCCCTGGATTTTAACATTAGTGCCCCGCTTATGTTGCTTTCCAGACTTTCGTTTTCTCCTGTGTCTTCCTGCTGATGGGTTATCCTAGCTCTGCCTGCCCCCGGTGCTGTCAGTGGATCTAGTCTGGAATCTGGGTTTCTTATCTTGTCCTCCTCCTGTTTGGCGGTCCTTCCCACTAATTATCCCCCTCTGGGGGGGTGGTATGAGTACTCCGCTTTTCCTCTATGAAGTCTGTCCCAGCGAGGGGTTTCTTTTTTTTATTTTGGATGAGTCTCTCACGCCCTTTTGGTCCTCCTGTTTTGCAGTGTGTGTCTCCTGCACCCCGTGTTCTTTGTGTGTTTGTGTCCTTTCTCCCTATGGGGGTCTGGTTCGTGGGGGCGAGGGGCAGTGCCTGTCGTGTTGGGGGCCTTATCAGGCCGTTGTAGGCGTCTGTCTCTCCTCTCCCTTGTCTTGCGGCTTTTTTTTGGGGTGTTCCTCCTTGCTCATGCGCCAGATAGGCTTCCCTTTGATATCTTTTTATCTCCCTGGGCGGGTTCCCCTTCCTGGTACTGGGAGGCTCCACTCCGCGCTTCTTGGTGGGTTGCTGGCCAGGCCCTGCCTCCGCCGCTCGACCCTCCGTTCCGGTTGGGGTTGGAGATGGGAGGGGCTGCTCCACGTTGCAGGGCTTACCTTCTTTATCCCCGTTCGTGCTGTGATCCCTGGGGGGGGCTTCCTTTGTTGTCTGGCTGGCTTTGCGGTTCTCCCTCAATGCGTGCGTTTCACCAAGAGGGGCCTTCAGCGTATCCTGGAGGTTCTTCCCTCTTTCTAGGCTTCGTTCCACGGTGGCTGTTCTCGCTGCTCTCAGGCGCCTAGTGTCCTCGTGGGTGAGTGTCAGCTCCTCTCTCCCTTCTCGGTCAGCCTTCGCTTGGTTGGCCGGATCGTCCGGCGTCCCTTCTGTGGGGCTTCTTTCTTCAGACTCCTCAGTCCCGCTTGCGATTCTCCGATGTTGCCGCGTATCTGTGGGGTTTCTTTCTCTTGCCGGTTCCCACGCTCAGACCGCTTCAATTCTCCACTCCGTGTTCCGACCAGCTGAAGATCCTCTCTGAACTAATCATACTGTTTTATTTCGGGAGATCGAGCTCTGTTATGCTTGCTGATGCGATACGGGAAGGGAGATGGTGCCCTGCTCACGCACATCTTCCCTCCACGGCCGTCATCTTGAAGTCGCAATCCTTGTTTTTGTTGTTGTTCCAGATAAACCTATTCGTGTTTTTCTGGTTTGCTTGGAAGAAGCCGGGTGGGACTTGAATTGGGAGAGCCATGAAATAATACAATAGTTGTGGGAGCACCACCATCTTCACCACATTAATCCTGCCCATCTATGTTATTGACAGGGGACCCCAATCCACAAACTTACTTCTAATTACTTGTAGGAGGGGACGGTAGTTGACAGAGAACTCCTCCTCAATTGTTTTAGTCAATTCTATACCCAGATATATTAGATGTTTCTCGACCCATTTATACGGGAGGTTACATTTAAGCCCATCCTCCACATCCCTAGGGAGCGTACGATAAAAAATTTCTGTTTTCGTGGGATTATTGTTTAGCTCTGCTACCCTCCCAAAACTTTTCACCTCCTCTTCCACAGCCTTCAAGGAGCCCTCTGGGTCCCCCAGCGCCAAGAGCATGTCGTCCGTGAAGGCAACCACCTTGTGGGCCCTTCCTCCAAATGTTATCCCCTCTATATCCCTGTTCCTTCATATTGATAACAAAAGAGGCTCTAAGTAAATAGCATATAGCAAGGGGGACAGATGGCATCCCTGTTTTGTACCCCTCTGGACCCTGATGGGCTCCGAGAGCTGGCCATTTATAAATAATCTTAATGTGGGGTTCTGGTAATTGGCTTTTATCATGGGGAGGAATTTCTCCCCAAATCCCATTTGCTGTATGTTTAAGAACAGGAATCGCCACTGCACCCCATCAAACGCTTTCTCCGCATCGAGGGACACTAGAATTGCCGGATGGCTCATATTTTTGACCTTTTCTATAAAATGGGCTATTCTTCCGGTGTTATCGCTGGTCTGTCTTCCCCTACTGAACCCAGACAAATCTGGGCTGATTAAATTGCCCACTATTCTTACAGGAGGCACAGCTCCACCCTACTGATCGAGGTCCAACCACGTGTCTGGGGTTGCTGTTGGTACTCTTGTTCAGAGGAGAATTGCCTAGCATTTCGGTGCTGGACTGCCCCAGGGCAGGACAAAGACTGATTTGTTTTGGATATTTCTCCTCTGTGAAAGATAATGAGCTAAAGACTCTGGGTAATGCTCTTGCAACCAGGACTAATGTCTGGCAGAGAGACTTCCAGGATCCTACTTGTTATTTTCTGATTAAATTGGGAAGCAGTAGGTCCAAACGGTTGGCCAGGACCTTTGTGTACATCTTTGCGTCCGTATTGATCATGGCTATTGGCCTATAGGAGCCACATACTGTCAGGTCTTTGCGAAGAAGGACCACTTTTGCCTCCTCCATGGTATGCGTTATTCTTCCCTCCCGTCCCATGTTAAATAACGGGCTCAAGATTTCTTACAGGGAATGGCCATTATGACTTTCCGGACTTCAAATGAGATGTCTTGCTCTAGCATTTCCCCATTTTGGGATGAGATTTGGGCCAGCTCCTTCGTTTGCAGTTAGTGGACATGGCTATGTTCTGGCGAGTTTTCCGAACCATATAACTCCCTATAGAACCTTGAGAACTCCCAAGTTGTGTCTCCGGTATCAGTGCTAGTACTCCCTCCTTCTACCCTTAGTTTGAGAATCGTTTTAGCTTTCTCCTCCTTTCGGAGCATTCTCGCCAGCAGTCTATCCGCTTTATTGGCCTTAATGTAACAGTTTTGTTTCAGGAACGCCAGAGTCTTTTCCGCCGCACTTGTCTGTATAATCTCCAACTAGGACTTGATTGCTCTGTGTTCCTTCCTCATGGCCCTGCTGACTCCCCGTCCCATTTTTGCCATTCATTCCTTCAACTTCCCCTCTAGGTTATTTTCCTCTAGTCTTAACTCCCTCTCCCTCCTTTACTTGAGTGCTATAATTCTTCCCCTGATGATGACCTTAAAGGCATCCCATCTCATTTGTCCCGAGGTCTCTGCTACCTTATTGTCGGCAAAGTAGTTCTTTATCTCCCCCTCCAGTTCCATCCTCAAACTATCATCTTAGAACAAGTGTCCCGTGTAGCTCCATTTCCATAGCCCCAGAGGTCCTGGCCTTCTAGCTATTTGCACCGTTATAGGGGCATGGTCAGATAAAGAGATCGCCCCCACCTCGATGTGTCCTGCCCGGCCCAGGAGTTTCCTAGAGGTCCAGACATAGTCTATTCTCGATGACGAGCGGTACAAATGTGAGAAGAACGTAAACCCTTTCTTGTCCCCCTCTTTCTCCCTCTATACATCCACTATAGCTAATCCCTCAATCTTATCATTCAGCTCCTTCAAGGGCTTCTCCTGGTTTCCTTTAGTGTATGTAGATCGATATTTTTCCTGGTTCCCATGCCATGCCATATTGAAATCTACAGATAATATTATGGGGCCCTTCGCACATTTTTCCCACTTCACCAAAATGCTTTGGATGAAGGCGTCCTGTCCCTTGTTTGGGGCGTAAATAGTTGCTAGAGTCAAACACTCACCCCGTCTCTTTCGTGTTCACCGCTATGCTCTTACAACAGATTGCACCCCAGGCGGGAAGCATCGTTGGCGCCCCTCTCCTCCCCCGACCTGTGATCTCATGCATGTGTCATGGGCTGAGCAGCGGGAGTGGGGACTATGAGTTAACAAAATTGTCAATGCTGGCATCTGCTGAATTTCATGAACCTCAGAAAACAGCAATAAGAGGGTCAAACCCGAACAGGCCTGGTTATGTTAGTCTGCTTTTGCTCTTCATTTTCAGTAACAATGACCAGTTTGCTGCTGTGACTCAAGTCAGAGAATCGACAATTTCAGATATACACTAATGTCATTCGTATGACCTCAAACATTTAGCCATTCTTAAAAGGTTATGAACTGGTCTTTAACAGTGTTACTCAAACCTCCAAGAACAAGCACCAGCAATATACCCACTGATAGCTGTACAAGCCTGTCTATCTCAGCATTAAAATACATGCATTTATGCAATATGTATTTCATCAAATATTTCACGGGAAGTTAAATATATTTAGGAGGGAAACACGTAAACAATATCACTACTCCATGTGAGTGGTAAAGTCTACTTTAAACATATGCAGAGAGTTAACATGCATGTACAATTCAACATAGCTCCCAATGTTAATGTTGGAGAGGTGGCGTTCTAAAATTATGACATTACAATGTGGACTTTACATTGAAACACACTGCAGTGCATTACCGCGGAACAGAAATGGCAGCTCGAGTATTGGGGTTTGTTTCGCCCATGCTTGTGAACTCTCCAATTTCTTAAATGTTTCCCTTCGTGATCACTCATTTTAGCTCCCGACAGCATCATGAAAATGTAAGATCGCAAAGAAAAACAATGTCTACTATCCCAACATAAAAACAAAACCAATCAAATACTTAAAGGGTGGAAGATAACCTTTTCTTGGGACTCGTTAAGTTTACTTTTTGCAAATTACTAGTTGCGTGCTGCTTGAATAACAGCAGCCCTTGCACATTGTGCAGTGTATAGACGAATTTCATTTCAAGGGACTTGGAGTACTGCGGGTATCAGGGGAAGCATCGCCAGTGTACCCCAAGCGTAGTGCGCTTTGCCCTCCACCCTCACCCCCCAGCCTTGCAGCCCTGCGCTTTTTCACATTCTCCATTATGGTAAAGAACATTGTCCTGAGCTTGGGAGAGAAATGGACCATGTAGAAGGAGCTGCCTCCCCAGGGTGTGTTTAGCTGCTGGTGTATCAAATGCAGAAATGGGTGGCATCAAGAGCCCCACGCTCTGAAACACCTTTTGCGCGCTGGTTGGTCACACAACAGAAAGTTAGAGCAGGTGATTCCCCAACACTTAAACCATTCTTTAGAGACCTGGCTTTGAGTAATGTGGCATTAGCTAGTCATGGCCATATCCCAGCGTTTGTGTTAAAGGAGATTGGAAGCTGCACCGTGCAGGGTATTTTAAAGGCCATGAATTGATGGTACAGCATGTCGCCCCCAATGGAACAAAGAAAGTGAAGCATGCATCCTACAAGTCTGGGTATTTGCATTATACGGAAGACGGGCCAATCGTCCACGGAGACGGGTTCTACTGTAGTTGCTGAGTCGCTTTCCCAAACCAGCTGCTGTGCAGACTTCGCTCAGCTTTTGGGCCAGCGCCTGCATCCATCCTTCACACCATCATTCACAAGGCACGTTCATGTAGGTGTTTGTTTATCTCGTTAGACTAGCGTGATTGCTATTCCAAACAAAAGAAGCACAACGACAAAGAAGAGTATAAGACAAGTCTGAGCGAGCAGTGAAATGCATGAAACTCTTGCACTAAAATAAAGTCAGCAGTGCATGCCCAGGAAAGAGGGAACAATGAACAATATGCTCGGGAGCGGGAACTAGGGGGGCGTAGTAACCCCCAAACCGGCCCAAGCGTGGTACCGGCCCCCAGGGCCTCGCAATCGAAGTGATTTTGGCCCGGCCAACGGACCGACCAATCCAATCCTGCTGGAACGTGCAACTGTCGAAGATCTGCTGACGGTGACATTCTGCCCAGGTCTTCCGAGAACCAGACTGTTGATCTCCTGAGGAGAGTCCGCCACCATTGCTTGCTTCCTTTTTCATGACTACTTGAGCCTTGACAAAAGTGTCTAGCTTTGTGGCCTCCAGAGGCTGTTCTTGGATGGCCCAGTCATCTCCGCAATACCATTTTAAAATATATAAAACGCCTGTGCAGCAATAGGCCTCACCTGCGAGCAGGAGGAAGGAAGTGTGCTTGCCTCGGCAGGCTGTAGTTACTGCCGGGTTTCCTGAAACAAGGCCAATCAGTGAGGGCAGGATGCAGAAACTGTTTGTATTTGCCGATTCTGCTGCTGCTTGGCAGTGTGTGCTTGTGATGGGAACAACTTCAGGATTTGTTGACCCACTCGCTCCTCTTTTCTGTAATGGCCGGGGCCGACAACACCAGCCAGCCCCAATCGATCCACACTTCAGTGTCAGTGCGCGCCCATAGCCTGGAGGATGGCACACTGCACATGCACGCATGGGCCTGGCTGGCGCCAGCAGCGCCGGCGCTGCCTGGCGCCGGGGGAAGGTAATAAAGCAACAGATGTTGCTAATTTATTTGCCAATTGCCCTGCCCTGCCTGAGGGCCGAGGCCAGGCCTGTTTCTTGGCCCGGACGAGGCGGGCAACTGCCCGGGGCGCAAAGTCCCTGGAGCCTCTGGAGGGGATGGAATCCCCCCTCCGACTGTAATGTCACGTAGTACAAAAGTACAAAAGTACTACGTGACATTACAGAAGTCAGAGGCTCCCTTTGACCACTTTTGCGCCACATGGGGTGGGGGCATAAGCACACCAATAAAAACACTTTAGGTCCCCCTGCAGCAAAGACCAGCCCCTTCCATCACAATGCCGGCAGGAAACTGCTAATGGTGTTCCATTAGTCACTAAATGGTTTTGTGCTTGCATTGAGATGGGAGGGGAGGTGCAGTGGGCTGTGGGGAGTGTGCGTGCCTTGCAGGGACGCACTGTGGGTCCCGACCCGTTTGGGCCCATGGTGCGTCCCTGCAAGCCCAGAAAAGGGCTAAAATAATAGTTTAAAGCAGCGCTATTTCTTTCATGCTGCTTCTTTTCCAAACTATATATCAATTACACTTTAAACCACTTCCATGGCACTGGTGATGAGTTACTTCACTATGCGGATAATAGTTTTAACCAGTGTTGCTGAGTAAATATTCTTTAAGCTACGAACCGGTTTATTTATGTATGCAATGTTTGTCGGATACCTGTATCCGACACACATTGCATAAATAAATATATATGCAGGTACCCGACAAACATTGCATGAATAAATAATCCTGGTCCATGTATCCTTACAACAGTCAAGACTTTACTGTATCAAAGCATAACCCTTGATTCCCATTCAAAGAAGGTTAAAGTGATTGTTTATTGGGTTCAGGTGTCTCCTTGTCATTGCCCTTTTGGCTTAGGTTGCCTCCAAACCCCCTTCAGCATCTTGTGTTCTTTGTTGGTTGTATATACTGCATCCTGTGCCATATTCATGGTCTCTTGGTTGGTGTGCCCAGTCCTCATTATTTTCAGCCTAAGTGGGACTGGGGCATAAAATTGTCTTGGGCACCAGTGAAAAAGTGGCCCACCGTTGCAAATGGCAATTCATTCCTTGTGTGACAGACTGTTTGACTTTGGGTAGGAGTTCCTTAACGGTGTAGTTTGGGAATGGCGCGCAGGGTGCAGTGGGAGTGGTGCGTGGGGTGCGGTGGGAGTGGTGCGCGGGGTGCGGCGGGAGTGGAGTGCGGGGTGTGGTGGGAGTGGCGCATGGGATGCGGGGGGCGCATTCCTAGTGTTTCACCCTGGGCACCAAATGGACTAGAAACTGCCCTGGCCGAGGCCACAGCCTGCTGCAGTTTCAGTGGTAGAATACACGTGTAGCACATTTGTTTCCTAACATTATAAAAATGAACAGGCACATTCATTTTTATAATGTTAGGAAACAAACGAGTTATACGTGTATTCTAGCACTGTGGACTGCTAGTGCAGTGCCCCCTAGAGGCTGCCTGACGCAAAGACAGGCCCTGCCGCTATGTACCTCCCCAGAGCATCCCCGTCAGTGTCCTTTACCATCTTTTCCGTCGACTGCACAATATTAGGGAAGCCCTGCACCATCTGGCGGTCCCTATCTCGTGTCTGTAAATGTGTCTCCAGTAGTGTGATTATATCTGGTCCCTCCCTACACAAGAACCTCTCCAATTTCTTTCTCTTCCCCAGGGAGTTCAAGCCCCTTATATTCAGAGATACTAGGGTCAGCTTATTAAGGCACCCCAATTTTGCTAGAGGATATCCTCTTTCCCTTGTGATCCCTTCCACCCTTTCCATCGATTCCCACCCTACCCCTTCCTCCCCAGACCGCCGCCCTCATCCCTTTGGCTAGAGTGACTCAACCGGCCTCTAGCCCTCCCTGAATCTCCCCCTCGGTAATTGAGTCCCCTTAACGCCCTAGCCAGAGTCCCAGCTGGGTGACCCCAAACAATATAATATTCCTAACCCCCCCCCCCGCCTGTCCCCCATGGGCCGCCTCCATATTTCACTTTGGTCACACTCCCCAGGCATAATGCGTTTCTAGCCCCTGAGACTTTACCCTTTATTTTCGCTGTTTTGGTCATTGCTAACAGGCCTCTCCGTCTCTGCTCCCTCCACTGGCGAGCCCTTTGAAGTGGGGTTGGTATGCACCCCCTTCTTGGTTTTACCACAGTTGACCATTCCCAACGTTTGCGCTCCCTTGATACTTTGCTTTCGGTGTCCTTGGTTCCAGGTCTTCCTCCTCTTTACAATGCGCAGTCCATGGACCCTTAGGCTTGAGGGCGCGACACGAAAAAAAAGAAAATGAGAACCATAAGCAACGGCCAGAATAGCAGGGATGCATAACCAATGGCAGGTATTTAGATATTAAAGAATCACAAAAACAAGAATGTTTTCAATTTCTTCCTGAATATTTCTGTGGACTTTGTGCCCCTCAAGTTCTGTGGGAGGCCATTCCATGCTACCGGGGCTGCAAACTGAAAGGATCCTCTAGAGGCCCTTGAGGTTCTGGACCTTGAGATAGCTAATTGATCTGTGTTGTTAGATCTCAACCTTCTCATACAGGGTTTTCCTTTCAGTAGTTCCTGTAAATACACTGGCATCAGTCCCTGTCTGCATTTCTGAGTGATGACCAGAAGACTACACAAACATCTAGACTCCACAGGTAACCAGTGCAGAGCCAGTCTAGCCACAGAGACATGCTCTCTACGAGCAATTCTTATGACTGCACGCTCTATTCTGTTCTGGGCTACCTGGTGCCTGTTAGGATCACCTTTATTAATACCATAAAGCAGACTACAGCAATAATCTAGCTTAGTGTCCACAAATGCCCTGGCGATAGTTTCAGCACAAGCTCGTGAAATAAAAGGTCTTAGATGAGTCAAGAGCGTGATATAATACACTGATGAAGACACTAGGCTACTGATGTGCGCCTTCATATCAAGTTATTGGTCAAAAATAACACCTAATGTCTTGACCTTCTTAGAGGTGCAAATTTTAGAGTCTTCAATATAAAAACTATCGTAAGCCGGACCCAATTTCTGTAATGCGCTTGAGGTCCCTACCATCAACAGCTTGATTTTCTCTCTATTCAGAGCTAGATTATTTTGAATCATCCCGGTCTCAATAAGAGAATAGACCTCATTCAGACATGCCTCATCAGTCTCAAGAATCCCATCAATTGGGATGATACACTGGGTATCATCAGCATAGTTCGTAAACACCACTGCCTCATGCTCCAGAAAGGCAAAAAAGGGAGCCGTGAAAATATTATACAAACATGGAGATAGACAGGAACCTTGTGGAACGCCAGTTTCAATGATTATAGGTGCAGCTACAGCCTCCTCATTTAACACTCTACTCCCCCTGTTGCTGAGGAAAGAGAACACACAGTGGACCGCGGCTTGGGAGAAATTGGCTATATCCCTCAACCTGGTGGACATGATGGAATGGTCCAACAAGTCGAAGGCCGCCGACAAGTCCAGCAACATTAGGATAGATGTATTTCCCTTATCCATGCGTTCCCACAATCTGGACTTGAGTTCCAGCAGAGCTGTTTCTGTTCCAGATCCCTGCCTAAACCCAGAATGATGGTTATTTAAGACAGGAAATATATTTAAGTGGTCAGAGATCTGGAGATTTGCCACTTGGTCCAGAATTTTTAAAAGGAACAGTGTATTAGAAATCGGTCTGTAATTAAGTGGGGTATCTACTGGTAGCCCCTGTTTTTTGATGATGGGTTTAGCCAAGCCTTTTTTAGTTCCTGGTGCACAAGTCCCTCCGAGAAAGAGGCATTGACGAATTTGCAAATCAACTCGAGCAGGATTGGAGAGCATGTCTTAATGATGACTGCCGAGCAGGCGTCATCCTTACAAGTACATGTTTTCAGTTGCTCCACTATTTTTGAGGGCTAAGACCGAGATGGGACAGTAACTAAATTGAGGAATGAGAGCAGATCTGATGAACTCCCAGCTCTCAGAGTCTCCAGATGCATTATGATCAAAGTCTTTTTTTTGGTCGATGTCTGCCTTAATTCCTTTCAACTTGCCCTGACTGGCATCCTGATTAACAAAACACCAAGCTGTATCCTTAACAACTGGGTTTGAGTTTGCATTGGGCAGAGATTCTTACTGCTTGAGAATCTTAAACAATTCCTTAACATCCAAGGATGCACTTTCAATTTTCATATCAAAGGAGTTTTTCTAGGCCTCAATAATGGCTAGTTTATATTCTTTGGCAGCTACTTTGTATGCTAAAGTAGAAGATTTCCGTTTCCAGATATGGGACCATTTGAGAGCAGACGCTTTAAGACCTTTAGGTTCTGGGGAGAACCAGGCATTAGATTTTTTATTTGAAATGTTTTACCTTGCTTGCCTAGTCTCTTTTTTAAGGGAGCCAACCGTGTTAGAAATACTATGTAAAGATACTGTGCCATCTCAGTAGTAGAATTATCTGGGAGGTTTGTTAGGCAAAGTCTGTATGCAGTACCCTCTGGGAACACTACATACAACTAGGACTACAGGTGTAAGCAAACCAACCTTTGGTATAAGTCTGTACTACACAGTTTTGGTAGCGTGTTGAGCAGCCAGGCTTATCTCAAGAGGGGACCGTGAGCAGTACTGATGTTATACAGAGGTTTACAATCACAGGTGTTCTAATAAACTCTTTACTCAAGGTTAGTTGGATAAATACTTATTAATTTATTTATCAGTCAGTTATAAAACCTTCAATAGAAGGAGGCAATTATATAATACCACACAAACATGTTTCAATACTTTTCAAGAGTAAAAGGCAAAGGTTATCAGAACATAAAAGATTACAATTATTCTTATTATTCTTAGACAGTCCAAATACTTTGAGTTCACCAAAAGAGTCAATTCAATTGGATAGGCCAAAGTCGATGGGCTAAAGTCTTGGGTAGATTAAAGCAGAAAAGTATCTGCACAAGTTCTTGGAAGTAGTTTGTAAAAAGAAGAATCATATGTTGGGTCACAAGCAGATTAGGCTTGCGAGTTGCAAAAGTTTCAAGCACTTTCACCGTGAGAGGTAAGCTCTCTGAGTCTTGTTTTACAGTACCTTACACAATGAAGAAAAAGATGCAGCTGATGACTTCTGCAGTTCCTGCAGATATCACTGTTCCTGGGCCTCAGTCGTGGGGACAAGAGGGAGGACGTCGGGGGACTCCTGCAGTGCACTGGGACAGTCAAAAGCTTGCAACTGGCAAACTTCAATGGATGTTTCGCGTTTCAGCTACCACACTGGTAACAATGCTGGTCCTGGCTGTCAAGGTGGACTGTCCTTGCTTCTGGGGTCCCACACTCAGCTGAGGGGGATCAGGCTCGGTCGGTCTGACATCGTGGGAGTCTGAAGGACCTTCCAAACGCTTTTGGCAAGCTTACAAGTAACGCACACAATCTGGAGTCGATCTCCCTAGCTCTACGGGTTCCTGTAGCACTCTGATGAAATGCAATCAGCTCCGAGATGGGTGTCCAGGTGGCTTACTTGGGAGTTGATTGGTCCTACCAACTCAAAGGGAGAAGGCGTCCTTTGCTGGGCTTCTCCGTTGATGTGAACTTGGCGATTCAGAACTGCAGCAGGGCTTCACCGGGCAAATCCAACAGTCCAGGAGTTGCAGCAGCCGTCCCCTTCAAGATCTTCTTCGATTCCTTTGTCCAGTGGTCGACTCTGCCTGCCAAGCCAAGAGACTTGCCTTTTATTGAGTTCTCTCCCATTCATTCCAGCCTAGCTGCCACTCACCCTTGCCGGACAGTCAGCCAGCCAATCATCACAGAGTGCATTTGGGTATCCTAGGAGTCTAAGGACAGGGAGTTCCGGGCACCTCTCACACGTCCTGCCTACCCCAGACACTCTGGAGACAGAGGCAGGTTTTACTCCTGAAGCCTGCCAAAGGCAAATTAACAAAGAGACCAAACCTGGTTTGGCACGCAGAGAAAAACTCTAGAAAGACCTTTCCACAAAGATATGGCGAAAAAAGAAGACCCAGAACCATTTTAGCAATGATGGCTGGGTGCCATCTTGAAAAACATGGCTCCCGTGATTCAACGTTACCGGAGCTATGAATAGTTAGTTGTCGGGAAGAATCATGGTAGTTCGTTGTAAAACCACTGCCACCAGCCATTCTGAGGGGAAAGGGTAACATATGACTGTTACATGAGTATCTAGACACAGGGGATACTAGGTAACCCCTCCAGCACTCTATAGGAACATAGATTATACTGGGTCTAGAAATGTACAGGACTAAGTGAAGTCAATTTCACTCCACTGTTCTGGGAAACAGTAATTTATCCCAGATAAGGTAGTTAAACCTTGGGAAAGCCTGAAAGGCTTCCCTGTGTCACTGCACTGAGGGTGCTTTGTGACAAATGAAAAATATGATGCCTGTGGAGTTGGTTAGCCTCCATAACCAAAGGAAACAAAGATAAAACGCATAACAAAATACATTAGAGAGTGGGAAAAAGAGTCACACTCTTCAGGTAAAAAAATCAAGTCCTCAAAATCCAGCAAAGTTGCTAGGGGTCTGTAAGGTAGAGAGAATTGGCAAATTTTTGAGAATTCTCCCTAACACTCGTCCTCCCCAGACTAAGGGACAGGAGGATTTAATCCACCCCTACACAAATCTCCTTACTCCAGTCGGTCATACATTCTGGAGAGACCATCAGCAGTTTGGTGATTACACCCTGACCTGTGTGCAATGGTAAAATCAAACCCCTGTAGGCTGATTGATCATCTTAACAATTTAGGATTTTTCCCCTTCATCTGCATTAACCATCACAAGGGTTGGTGGTCTGTCTGAATCACACAAGTAGATCGATACAAGTATGGTCTAAACTTCTTCAGACACCACACAATGGCAAAACACTCATGTTCTATGGTTGCCCACCTCGTCTCAGGTTTCTTCAGCGTCCTGCTGATGAGGTAGATTGGGTGTTCCCTGCCTTTCTCATCCAGCTGACTCAGAACTGCACCTTTACCTGTATTGGAAGTATCTGTCTGCACAATGAAGGTTTGGCTGTAGTCAGGAGCTCTTAAGACTGGAGCTTGACAAAGGGCTTTCATAGGTCCTCCTTAGTGCACTCCTCATTCCACCTGACCTTTCTGGGTGAGGAGACCACATTCAAGGGATAAGCTATGGTCCCATAGTTCTCCATGAAGTTCCTATAATAACCAGTGAGACCTGGACAGGCTCGCACTTGGGTTTGAGTAGTAGGGGTTGCCCATTCTTGTACAGCTTGTACTTTGCTAGGCAATGGCCTTATTTCACCTCCTCCTACCTCATGTCCAAGGTAGACCACTTTGCTCTGACCAATTTGACATTTACTTACCTTTATGGTCAGATAGGCCTGCTCAAGAGCCTGCAATACATATCCTAGGTGGTCATAATGTTATTTTCAAGTAGGGCTGAACACTACAATGTCATCCAAGTATGCCATGCAGAAGTCCTCCATCCCATTCAGAACTTGATTCATCATCCTTTGGAATGTAGCAGGTGCATTTTTTTATCCAAAAGGCATAACCTTAAACTGGTAGAGGCCTGCTGGGGTCGAAAATGCAGTTTTCTCCTTGGCATGGCCTGTCAGAGCTATTTGCCAATAGCCTGAGGTTAGGTCAAATGTACTGTGGTACTAGGCTGAACCAAGCTTGTCCACCAGTTCATCTGTCCTAGGGAAAGGATGGGCATCATTCTTTGTTACTGCATTAAGGGCTCTATGGTCCACACAGAATCTCAACTCCTTGGATCCTGCCTTTGGCACTAGTACAGCTGGACTAGAGCATGGACTTTTAGATGGCTCTATTACCCCGAGATCAAGCATCTTGTTGACCTCTTCCTTTATGTGGGTTCTTACATGGTCTGACATTCTGTAACCTCTGCTTTTAACAGGTAAACAGTCACCAGTGAGAAACTCATGCTGGCCCCTAGGGGTCAAGACTGGGGACAGTGAAAACAGAGGAGCAAACTGATTTAACAGAGATTTGCACTCCTCCTGTTCCAGTGTCAGATTAGAAGAAAAACTCCTATCTTTCCATCTAAAGGTTGTCCCCTGAGGAGGTCAGGCAGAGGTTCACTCTCCTCCTCCTGAGCAGAGGCTAGAAGCAAAGCTACCAGTTCTGGTCTAGAGACATAGGCTTGTATACGGTTGGTGTGAAAGACCATGGGGGCCTCCTTAGGATTGCCCAAATCCACCGAATAATTGACCTCTCCAAGTTTTCCCACAACCTTGAAGGGTCCAATACATTTGTCCTGTAAGGCCCTCTGCCTTATAGGTACCATAACTAGAACTAGCTGGTCTTGAGTAAACTCAACCATGTTGGCCTTCTGGTCATGCCAATGCATCACCAGAACCTGACCAGCTTTCAAGTTATCAGAACCTTCTGTCATCATGTGCGTCATTCTCCTTCAGAGACCCAACACATAGTGACTCTCACTGGCTTGGGAGAAAGAGCACTCTCCAACCCCCGCTTAATTAGGGCCAAGGGACCTCTAACTGGATGACCATAGAGGAGCTCAAAGGGACTAAATCCAACTCCCTCCTAAGGGACTTCTCTATAAGCAAAGAGAAGGCCCCACTTTCTTCTAAGGGGTTCCTCTAAAGCACCCATCATGTTCTTCATAGTTCTGTTAAACCTCTCCATCAACCCATTGGTCTGGGGTTGGTAGGAAGTTGAGAACTTGTAAGTCACTCCACAGTTTTTGCACATGGCCTGCATGTAGCGAGACAATGTTTGATCACCTGTCAGAGATGACTTCCTTAGGAAAACCTACCCTGGTAAAAATACCATGTAGGGCCTTAGCTACTGCCTGAGCAGTGACAGTCCTCATAGGTATAGCTTCAGGATACCTGGTAGCATGGTCTACCATAACCAATATAAATCAGTTGCCTGAAGATGTTGGAGGGTCTAAGGGACCAACAACGTCAATTCCTACCCTCTCAAAAGGAACTCCCACCACCGGGAGAGGCAGCAAAGGTGCCACATTCTTGGCTCCGCTCTTGCCAGATGTCTGACAAGTGTTACAGCTCCTACAGAATTTATCTACATCAGACCCCAACTTAGGCCAGTAGAAATACAGAGAAATCCTTTCCTTTGTCTTCTTAAAGCTTAAGTGACCAGCCAAAGGAATCTCATGGGCTAACTGTAGAAACTGGTGTCTTATCTCCTGAGGCACTACAAGTCTTCTGTAGTCCCCGGGCATAGACTCAGTAAGTTCACTGTAGAAGAGGCCATCCTCCCAGTACAACCTGTGCTTCCCTGGCTCTTGCCCGTCCAGCTGGGAAGCTGCCTGTTGGCAAAGTCCTTCAAGAGTAGGACACTCTCGTTGACCTTTGCTGAAGTCTGCCCTACAGGGGCCACCTTCTGCCAGTAAAGACTGCAGCTCAGGATGGTGTTTAGGATCCAGATCTCCAACAGGGGGAAGGTCTTCTTCCAGCTCTGAATCTCCGGCAGCTGATTCAACCTCTCCTGGTTGTTCCTCACACTCAGCCTCAGGTGGTGGAGTAGTCACGGGTGTGACTTTGTACTGTCCTGGTTTGATGCACAGGAGTGCCAATTTTCTTGTTTCCTGAGACCTTGGGATTCCCCTTTGTCTCCTTTTTCCTGGAAATAGAAGTTGGTGTTTCCTGTGGACTGGGTGTTATAGGTTCTCCTGTAACAACCTCTTCAGAATCATCTAGGGTGAGCTCTCTGGCCTTCCTTGTCTGCTCCTGTTTCCTTTTACTGGGTGGCCTGGGGGTGCTTGATACAACTCAGAGTTTTTAAGTCATTCCCCTGCAGGACTCTCCCAGGCACCTCACTTTGTACACTGACAGGTATTCTTACATTCATATTGTTGCACTGGATGAGAGCTGGTAGTCTTGGAAGCATTTGGACATGGCCTCCAGCAAGCTTAGTGAGGACTTTGGGTGCCTTAGCAACATCCTCAAGATTGAAAAGGGTTTCATCCACCACTGTAATGCTGGCCCCAGTGTCTCTAATGGCAGGGGTCTCCTGTCCATTTACAAGTACACTGTCCTTGTAGTATTCTTGTGTTACCTGGTATAGAATTATATACATCTAAATTCTGCTGTTCCCACAGACTCGGGGACACTAAAACACTGGCAGAGACTCAAATGGGGTCTTCAGCCAGTAGTTGAAAGTTTCCACTTGCCATATGTACTTCTCCCTCAGGGATGAAGGCTAAGGAAACAGTGTGGACTCCTGAAGGTTTACCTTTGCATCTGGGATCCCCTTTCACATGGTCTGTAGACCCACAAGCATAATATTTTCCAAATGTTTTGACAAAAGGGGGCTTCTGCTGACCTCCCTCTGGTTTGGCCCAAGAGGTTTCACTAGACTGACCTGGTTTCCAATGTGGCTTACCCTTTTTCTGTTTGTGGCCCTCTTTTGGATTGGAGGTTTAGAATTCTCTTTGTCATCTTGCTTTTGCCACTTCCCCTCATCCTTTTTATGAGTGTCCCCAGAATCCTTGTTAGTAGCCCTGTTGGGAACCCACAAGTAAGCAGCTTTTGCTTACTTCTTGGGATAAATCTCTTTAGAGTCAGCCAAATGCGGTCCCAGCTCAGAAGAGCAGGCATCAACAATAGATTCCAAGAAAAACAGATTTCTCATTCCTTCAAAAGTGTTCACTCTGTAACCCTTAACCCAAACATCTAAGTTTTTCAAACATTCACACACCCAGGTAGCCAAAGGGGTACCATCAGTCTTTTTGAGGGTCCTAAACCTCTTAAGGTACTGGGAAGGAGTTTTCCCAAATCTAGCTATTAAAGCCAGCTCCACATTTTCATACTCCAATCTTTCAAGTCACCCCAACTCCATTACAGCATCAGTTGCAACCAGGGGGAGCCTAGATAAAAGCCAAAGAATCAACTGATTCCCTGTGAAACCCTGAGTCCCATAGTTATATTCAAAAGCACCCAACCAATCCAAAATATCAAGTTTCACCTCATACATTATCACAGCTTCCTTAGGCATGCAAGGTCTCTTAGGACTGGAAGACCTAGAAGACTCTGGGATAGAAACATTTTCAAGAGACAATTTCTTAATTTCAAGAGCATGTTGTACGTCCATTTCCCTTAGATTGAGATCATGATGTTTGGTTTCAACTTGGATTTGCAATCTTTTGAAATGTAACTCAAGTATCACTTTTTCAAGCGAGTCAAATTCTGGACTTAGTACTGGACCTGGTAGGGTTCCTGTGCTGGTTGAGGTAAAGCAGGGCTCACATCTTGAGACTCCTCTAACTCTTCTGACTCCTCAAAACATTAGAGTTAGACTCTGAATCATTATCATTTTCATCAACATTTTCCACAGTTTCTGAGATAGCAGGTGTGACAGGCCTACTACTCAGACTTGAATCATCAATCAATTCATTTTTCTTTCCTTTAACCAGGAGATTCCCGACCTTACACATTTCGTTCAGTTGCTCTACTGTTAGAATGATCAGGGCTTCCTGCCTGAAGTTATCCATATCTGGCATGATACAATTGCTTTTCTAGTGGTGCTTAGCCTTGTGAAGGTTTTTAGTTGAACAAAAGTAAAGCAAAACTTTCAATGTAACAACTCTACAATTTATCCTCACCGCCTGCCATCAGTGTTAGGCAATGTTTGTATGCAGTACCCTCTGGGAACACTACACACAACTATGACTACAGGTGTAAGCAAAGCAACCTTTGGTATAAGTCTGTACTACACAGTTTTGGTAGCGTGTTGAGCAGCCAGGCTTATCGCAAGAGGGGAATGTGAGCAGTAATGATGTTACACAGGGCTTTACAATCACAAGTGTTCAAACAAACTCTTATACTCAAGATTTCTTGGATAAATACTTTAATTTATCAGTCAGTTATAAAACATTCAATAGGAGGTAATTATATAATAACAAAATTATACTTCAATACTTTTCAAGAGGAGTAAAAGGCAAAGGGTATCAGGGCATAAAAGATTACAATTGGGTGTGTGGTCGGGCAACAAGGAAGATGGCCACCTGACTTGTTAGCTCCGTCTTGCGCGCCACGGATTAATGGCATATTCTACTTATCTTTGTATTTTTTTCACTCTTCCTTTCATCGGAAGCTCTGTGCTGACCTCTGCAGGGGTTTGTGAAGGTTTGGCCTCATTTCTCACCGTTTGTGCCCAAGGTGAGGCGCAGCGCTGTCTGCGCGCCTGTTAGCCACTCGAGTAGCCGCCTCGTATGAGGTAAGTGTCGGCGTCCCTTCCTGACGTGACGCATAGGCGGTGCGGCCTGCATGTGGATCCTCCCGTAATAACGCCACCTCCTGAACACGGCTGTGGAGACTACTAAAGACTATTTATTTGTGTGTTTCTCATACACACCCTACCTCTTTGTTCCTTTTACAATTTTGGACGGCGAACGGTGAAGAAAAGAAAGGAAAGAGGGGGAAAGAAAAGGGAAGGAAACAAGCAAGACAGGTGACTGCTGTGTAAATACATATACTCTGCACTTAAACAGCACGGAGGTGGGTTGTCATGTGAACTCTGCAGCCTACGCTACTTTTCACTAATCAAATTTGTTCACTATTTCTGCCTACTACAAAATTACTGGATCCGGTTATGTGATTCTCTTAAGCAGTAGGGTATTATTATGCCATTGGAGCTGCCTTGTTCCTCCTGGTGCATCTATAATATTTCATTCTGTCTCACCTAAATCCACCTCACTGTTGTATTTTACCTCACATGGATATATGTTTCAGTGGTCTCTGCCTTGGATTATAAACCTCTCGCTTATATCGGTAGCTTTGCTAATCTTTCAAAATTAGGAATTTTGTGCTTCAGGTCACTAAGCATAATAAGGAACCTTACACTTCATTGACTGTTATACACTGGTTGTAGCTTTCACTCTAAGTATCCCTGATTCTGCCATTTTTAACAAGATTTCTATGATCTTCACTTATATGTGCCCTGGGGTAACTCAAATTACCAGTTGTCATTTTGGCGTTTTTTGTGATTCCAACTCATTCTATTGCTTCATCATATTGGCTAAATGGCCTCTAAGAAGGCCAACCAAAAAACCGCATCTGTCACAAAGATTTCACACCTTCTTCCACGAATCTGAAAAGACCCAAGAGTGACTTGCTGCCACCACTAAATGCACCTGATCCTGCCCTGGAGAAAATCCTATCAGAAATTCAAGCCTTATGGCCCTTTATTGAGACCACAAATATAAAGCTACAACAGTTAGATGACCGATGGAAGGGTTTTGAGGAACGAATGGAGGAGGTGGAGAAGAGGGTAGCGATTGCTGAAGATGTATCCCCTAGGGTGGATATACTGGAAAATCATGTCAAAGACCTGCAAAAGCACAACGAGGACTTAGAAAACAGGAGTAGACGCAACAACCTGTGCATTTCTGGCTTGCCGGAGGGATGTGAGGGAGCAGATCCAGTCTCTTTTCTACAAAAGCTATTGCCTGCCATTCTTCTTTTACTTCTGATACTTTGTTCAATATACAGCATGCTCATCAAGTAGGTCAAAGCAACCGGTCAGGTTCCTCTCACCCTCCTCCTCGAACACTTATCTTCTGTCTTCTTGAATTCACACAACTACAATGCATTATGTCATCTGTTAATGAAAGGAAAGATCTATTCTGGCACAGAAGTAAACTATTCATCTCTCAGGATGCGGACAAGGCGACTGCTCTATGTAGGAAGGAATTCTTATCCTTTCGTCCAGCACTGAAGCAACTTAACATTCGATATGGCTTATATCACCCCTGCTCATTTAAGGTCACACACAATGGATGCTATGCTGTATTTGATGAGCCTGCCGATTTAAGAGCATTCATACACTCCATCAAAACTGAAAATATGGATTCGTCCCCTCCTGAAGACCCTTCAACCTCTGCAAGATCCTAAAGGCATCTATTTTTCATGTATTCTCATCTGGCCTCTTTTTTGCTTCTTATTGAATGTCGTTCATAAATATTCTCATCTTATTTGAGAGAGAAGGTAGCTAATGCGGTGCCCCTTCTTCCTCGTGTGCTGTCTTTTATTTTATTTTCCAGACAGCCTGGTAGGCGCCACCAGGTCCTGCTACATTCTCTTTTTTCCCCCGTTCCCTGGTCGATTGATTATATAACATGGTGCTGAGGTTTCTAATGCTTTTGATCTATGTGTTCCTTCTTGCCTACTTCCTTCAGTTTTGTCCATCTCATTTATGGCCTACTTTCCCTTTACCTAATTCCCTTTGTGTTTCCCCTATGCGTCTCTCCCTTAATTGCTGGACATCTATTTATAACTACTGTTGTGATGTATTTGGTTTTCTGAAACTACTCCTATACTGTTTATTAGCCGTTTAAATGACATTTAAATGTGTTACTTGGAACATCAAGGGATGCAATAACCCCATCAAGAGGTGCAACATTTTATCCCATTTAAACAAGTGCAAGCCTTCTGTAGTATGCTTACAAGACACACATCTATCCTCCATAGAGGCGAAGAAATGTAAAGCATTATGGGTTAAGGAGATTATTGCAAGCCCTGTGGTGGCCAAGAATGATGTTGCCATTTTGCTTAGTAAGAAACTGTCATTTAAAATCTTAGACAAACACGTGGATACTGTGGGTCATTGGGCATGGGTCAGGCTCAGGGTTAACTCTGTGCAAATCTCAATTCTGAATGTTTATGGTCCTACTCAGCCTGACCCACAGTTCTGGACTTCTATCAAAAAGATTATTCTTACAATTTGGTTAACTTAATTATGCATGGGGACGTTAATCAGGTCATGGACCCGTTTCTAGACAGAAATTCCAGTTGTATTTTTAAAACGTCCAAGTCTCTCAAATATTTTCTGGGGGTATTTCTGAATCTAGTGCAATTGAATCATGGAGACTTTCACATCTCTCACAACTTGATTTTACTTTTCACTCCCTTCCTCACAATACGTTATCCCACCTTGATTATATATTTACTTCTAAAACTCACAGGCACTACTGTTGACTCCACTATTTCTAATATTATTATATATAATCACGCCCTGGTTAGTACATCCTTTATGTTTGATGATCTAAGTTGACCTTCCCTACGGTGGAAGCTTAATAGCTACCTATTGCAGGATAAACAGTTTATTTCCTCAGTCCAATCCTTCTTACAACAATACTATGAAGATAACATTGATGACAATACTATTGTGGCAAATAACTGGGATGCATTCAAGGGTGCACTTAGGTGTCATATCATGGCATACTCAGGTAGGGAAAAAAAAGGAGTAAAAAACACCTTGACGATCTATATTCTCAACTTACATCTCTAGAGCGTAATTATTATCAAAACTCAAGTACCGCCAATTTTCATCCTGTTATGTCACTTTGCTGTCAGATAAATAGGATATTAACTGATTTAGCAGCAGGAACTATACTTAAATATAACACAAAAATTCATCAAACCTCTAATAAAGCAGGGAAATTGCTGGCATCATACGGGAAAACTAAGAAAGAAAGGTTGTTTGTCTCACAAAGGATTCCTCCGGCAACGTTTATAACCATCCCAAAGATATTCTGAACTGCTTTAAGGAATTTTATGAACATTTATATACTCCTGATTCCCCAATACCCACTGAAAACATCAAATCTTTCCTCTATAATATCAACAGATCATCCTATCCTCAGATTGACCGTTGCCATTTAGATAAAGATATCATACTCTCTGAGAGCACACAAGCAATTACAAGCTTGGGCAGAAATAAAGCCTCTGGTCCCAATTGCCTCTCAGCGGAATTCTTCAAGTTTCTCGCTCAACCTTTAGCTCCCAAACTCATGTCCTTATTCTCTTATTTCGCTGCACATAAATCATCCTCCGGTTCTTTCTCTGCTCATACTATTCCCAAAACCTGATAAGGATCCCACATGCCCTAGCAATTATCGTCCTATTTACCTCATCAACGTAGAATGCAACATTTTTGGTAAAATTCTTGCCAACAAAATAGAATCTTCCCTTCCCGCTATGATTAAATCAGACCAAGTAGGTTATGTTAAAGGTCGTAATATCTCTTCCAATGCCAGACTCTTTCTAGATGTCATTCACATTGTCTCCAAAGACAAGAAAGATAGACGGGGATATGCGGCCATTGCTCTTGATGCGCAAAAAAGCATTTGACCATGTTAGCTGGGACTCCATGTTCCAATCTCTCCGTTGGCATGGGTGTGGCGAAAAATGTATATCTTTAGTTAAATTGCTCTATTCTTGCCCCAAATCCTCCATCTGTATGAATGGCCAATCCTCCTCCTTTTTCCCCCTAGTTAGAGGTACACAACAAGGTTGCCCTTTTTCCCCAATCCTGTATATCCTTGCGTTAGAACCCTTGCTCGAACTCATCAGATCTCAAAGACTTACCGGGAATTGCCAGAGGATCTACACATTGCAAAATTGCCGCTTATGCTGATGTTCTTATTTTTATTAAAAATCCCAAACACCACCTCTCCCAAATCAGCATGGTGTCTGGATATAAACTTAAATAAAAACCTGAAATTCTTCCACTCAACTCTTATTGTCTTAAACATGAGCTTGATTATTTTGGCCTCAAGTGGTGCAAGGACTATCAAATACTTGGGCATACATTTTAATGCTTTCTCCTATTATTCTTTATTTTCTGCAACTTCTTCCTGTTTCTCTCCCACTCTCTTTTTAAACCCATCTACCCTGGTCTATTAGACTTTCTATGGGGCCCTGGCAAATGTAAGAGGATTGCGATAGCTAAATAAAAAGCTTCTTACGACAAGAGTGCGGTTAAGTTCCCTGACTTTAAACTCTATCACTCGGCCTTCCTGGTGAAACAATTTGTTATTAGTTTAACTCTCATTTTAAGCTGATACCCTGTCTTGGTCAGGATTTGAGGAAAATATGGTCTACCCGTATGGTCCAGCCGACCTTATATTTCGATTCAATTATACCTTGATGGCTATATCTGATCCTATTAAAGCCACAATAGCAGCTCTACAAGCTTTCGTTTTTCCTCCAAAAAAGGACCTATCTCCCCAGGTTTGGCAGAACAAAAACATTGTCATCAATAATAGAATTCTGAACCGTAAATCTTGGCTTAAAAAGGGTATTAGATTTATTCTACAAATCATCACTAGCTCAACTATCTTACCCTTTCAACGATTGAGACATTTGTTTTCTATCCCCAATGCTGATTTTCACTTTTATAATGAGCTAGTCAATGCCCGTTTGGATACTCTTCATCATTTCACCCAAAACACCCTGTCACCCGATGCCTTTAGAAAGTTGCAACTCACTACATCACCCATCCTTTCGGCCTCCAATATTTACTCTGCACTTAATGCACATTTTGTACCCCTGTCTGTGTGTCGGACGTGGGAAAGGGACTTTGGCTTAGCCCTAGCCTAGATGAACACACATGGTCCATAATTTTCTGTAAAGTTAAAAACATTTCAGTGTCTGCTAACATTACACAACACTTTTTATTCTTCATTCACAGGGCCGTCCTCACTCCTGTCAAACTGGCCAAATCCAAGATAGGCCAGAAGGACAATTGTTGGACTTGTGGTTTTACCCCAACCTCGTACGAACATATGTTTTTTAGTTGGCCTTTTGTTTTTTTCATTTTGGCAAGATGTTTTGAAATATCTTAAACTTATTTTTAAGAATGACATTCCCCTTTCTTTATGAAAATTGCCTTAGGTCACCTTGCTATTTATTCCCATGACATGCAATCTTCAAAGAGAAATCTGTATGATCTTTTTATAATGATATATGCCACATACAAAGACTGGAACAATGCATGGCTAAAGTACAAGACTCTTTTCCCAAGTACAATACTAAATGGTCTTTTTTCATTCAATATTTGAATAGTTTTACTGCTTCTACGCATGTTTCATAATTTCATTGTTGTACACACTACATATCATCCTCTTCTTAGCAGATGTCATGTTTTTGTTATCAGGATTTTCAGTTAGATAATTTCCCCTCCCTCTTATCCCTCTGCCTCTTGTTTGTCCCCCGTGTCTATGTCCCCCCTTTAGTATGCTCTTGTAAAATGTTCTTGTTCTTACATAGCAGATTACAGTTAATTATCGAAGATCTTCTTCATGATTTTGTTTGATTTATAAGTTAATGATCTTTTCATGGACTGTTCACTACTGATTGGCTGTTTTGTCTGCTATTTTATGTTGTCTATTATCCTAATAAAACCTATTAAACATGAAAAGATTACAATTATTCTTAGACAGTGCAAATACTTTGAGTGCACCAGAACAGTCAATTCAATTCAATAGGCTAGGCCCAGTCAATGGGCTAAAGTCTTGGATAGGTTAAAGCGGTACTGGTAATTAAACGGAAAAGTCTCTGCACAAGTCCTTGGAAGTAGTTTGTAAAAAAGAAGAATCATATGTTGGGTCACAAGCTGATTAGGCCTGCGAGTTGCAAAAGTTTCAAGCACTTTCACTGTGAGAGGCAAGTTCTCTCAGTCTTGTTTTACAGTACCTTACAATGAAGAAAAAGATGCAGCTGATGACTTCTGGTCCTGGCAGTTCCTGCAGATCTCACTGTTCCTGGGCCTCGTCGTGGGGACAAGAGGGAGGACGTCGAGGGACTCCTGCACTGCACTGGGACAGTCAAAAGCTCGCAACTGGCAAACTTCAATAACAGTGTCTGTTTCGTATTTCAGCTACCGCACTGGTAACATTGCTGGTCCTGGCTATTAAGGTGGACTGTCCTTGCTTCTGGGTTCCCACACTCAGCTGAGGGGCGTCAGGCTCGGTTGGTCTGACATCGTGGGGGTCCGGAGGATCTTCCAAACACTTTCAGCCAGCTTACAAGTAACACACACAATCTGGTGTCCCTCTCCCTGGCTCTACGGTTTCCTGCAGCACTCTGAGGAAATGCAACCAGCTCCGAGATGGGAGTCCAGGTGGCTTACTTGGGAGCTGATTGGTCCCACCAACTCAAATGGAGAAGTCGTCCTTTGCAGGACTTCTCTGTCGATGCGAACTTGGTGATTTGGACCTGCAGCAGGGCTTCACTGGGCAAACCAACGGTCCAGGAGTTGCAGCAGCGGCCCTCTTCAAGCTCTTCTTCGGTTCCTTCGTCCAGTGGTCGACTCTGCCTTCCAATCCAAGCGACTCGCCTTTAATTCAGTTCTCTTCCATTCATTCCAGCCTAGCTGCCACTTACCCAGCAGGCTGGCTGTCCTTGCCGGACAGTCATCCAGCCAATCATCACAGAGTGCATTTGGGTCTCCTGGGAGACTAAGCACATGGAGTTTTGGGCACCTCACACACTTCCTGCCTACCCCAGACACTCTGGAGCCAAAGGCGGGTTTCACTCCTGAAGACCACGAAAGGCAAATGAACAGAGACAAAACCTGGTTTGGCATGCAGAGAAACACTCTAGAAGGACCTTTCCACAAAGATATGGCGAAAAAAGAAGACCAGGAACCATTTTAGCAACGATGGCTGGGCGCTATCTTGAAAAACATGGCTCCCGCGATTTAACGTTAGCAGAGCTACGAAAAGTTAGCAGTCGGGAAAAATCATGGTAGTTTATTGTAAAACCACTGCCAGCAGCCATTCTGAGAGCAAAGGGTAACATTTGACTGTTACATGAGTATCTAGACACAGGAGATACTATGTAACCCCTCCAGCACTCTATAGGAAGATAGGTTGTGCTGGGTCTAGAAATTTACAGGACTACGTGAAGTCAATTTCGCTCCACGGCTCTGGGAAACAGTAGTTTATCCTAGATAAGGCAGTTACACCTTGGGAAAGCCTAAAAGGCTTCCCTGTGTCACTGCACTGAGGGTGCTGTGTCACACAAATGAAAAAGATGATGCCTGTGGAGTTGGTTAGACTCCATAACCAAAGGAAACACAAAGGTAAAACACAAATCAAAATACATCAGAGAGTGGGGGGAAAAAGGGTCACACTCTCTCCAGGTAAAAAAAAATCAAGTCCTCAAAATCCAGGAAAGTTGCTAGGGGTCTCTATTGTATAGGGAATTAGCACATTTTTTGAGAACTCTCCCTAACACGGTTCACCATGTCTAAGCTGAACAATGGTTCAATCTTCTCTCGAGTGAGATTTTTCAGATTTCTGGAGTAGAATTTGCACTGCTTCCTCCTTTCCTTTTTACTGGGAAGACCGCTTGTACTATACACAGCACAAAGTGGTGATCTAACCACGGGCACGGAAGTATTGGAAAATCTTTGGCATTGACATTAAGCGTGGAAACCCAACCCAGAGTGTGCCCCTTACAATGTGTTGGAACATGAATCTTTTGATCAAATCCCAAATTCGTTAAGCCCAACTCAAGATCAGAATACATCTTATCATGCTCATGTCCTAACCACAAATTAAGCTCACCCAATAATAGAAAACTGGTGTTTAATTTCAATAAAGGAACGAGAAATTTTGTAAGGATAGCAGAAAAGTCCTCTTCTGCTGAAGGGGGCCTATAAATCATTAAGAGATTAAGAGAGGATTCAGCATTAAGTCGTATTTTTATGAACTTAGATTCCATCCCTTCTGCAAGCTGACCATCAACTTCCCAAACTGTAAGTGAAGCTCTAAAAACTAATACCACACTCCCCCTCTCCCATCCGGTCTGTCCTGCCGTAACATGAGATACCTGCCTGGGACAGCCAAATTCAGAGCGGGGCCAGCAGCACTATGTCACCAAGATGCAACTTCCGCAGCATGTTTTACAAGCGACCACGTATTAAGCAATACGATCTTGAGGTCAGAAACAGGAATGATTTTTTTTCTATGGGGAGGGATCACCACTCTCCCCACAGGAGCAAGGCCATCATTCCTCATAGCCAAAAATAAATCCCCTTATAGGGTATCAACTAGCGTGTGTGCCGGCCCTTCATGAACTGGGTCTGATGTAACGGCATAATCTATGAGTGTCAATAGAGCCCTGCAGAAGTCTTACCACTACCAAGAGGAGGAAAGATAGAAATCGTCACACTCTGAGGGATATCGTTAGCCACCCACAAGGCTGCTATTGCCGAATGGGGAACCCGCCTGTCCCCCCAACAGGAGAGACAAATTCACACAATTGGTAGAAATACAAGTCAAATTACGCCTGGAAAGATTGACCAAACATGTAGGCTCTGCCTTTTGAGCCTTTTTAAATATATCTCTTGCAGCTGGGAGAAGGAGAGGAGGGAATTTAACCTTCTTACCCTCAGGCCCTTCACGGACCACCACAGACCGATTAGTGCTCTTGCGCCTGAAATGCAAATAAGTACGGCGCGAGAACCACCAGTCACGGCTGCTTCAAGACCCGATAGCGGGATGCAGAAGGTGGCTCTGAAGCAACAATGCAGCGCCAGTGTAGGGCAAAAGAGTGCCCAATCACTAAAATGGGTTCTAAAAGCTTTCAAAGAATATAAGATCTGACACAGTAACTACAACAATTAAAGAAGATGAGGAGCAGTACTAATAAAAACAAAGGCTATAAAATTGAAGCACCAGACAATTAAAAATGAGTATGAAACGAGGTAAGAATGGGAACATTCTATCCCCAGCAGCTTCGCTCCTTCGTCCATAGTGGTAATCCTGTGTTGCCTGCCCTGCCATTCAAAAACAAAGCCGAACGGAAATGCCCTTCTACAAAGTATGTCTTTCTGAGAGCCTGGGTGATCGGGCCATATTTTCTCTTTTGAGCAAGGTCGTCTGGGGCAAGTATTGGAAGAGTAACAGGTCCGACCCATTATAGGTTACTTGCTTGGCTTTCCTAGCCAGTTGTAGGATCCTTTCCTTGGTTTTGTAATCCTGTAATGCCACCAAGACACCTCTGGGGCGGTCCCCTGGTTCCATCCTGCATGGGCCAACTCTATGGATCCTGTCTATCCCTTACTTCCCGTGAGTCCTCTGAGTTTGATAGATCTTCGAAGATGCCCTTCATCATTGTCACAAAGTCTTTGTCTAGCACTTCTTCCGGGATATTTTTGACCCGAATATTCCATCTTCTGGATCTGTTCTCCAGATCCTCTGTCTGCAGCTATAGGTTGTGGGTAGCTATTGCCATTTTCTCCACCCAGGTCTCGATCTTCCTGGAGTCCTCCGTAAGCTCTTGAATTGCCCTTTCATTTGTGTCAACCCTTTCCTCCATCTTGCTCATATCTTGTTTAATTTCTTGAAGTGCGGAGGCAAGGTCTTCTCTCCTTATTGTCATCTGTTTCTGAATTGTATCTGTGATTTTGTCCCCGCACCAAGTACTGTTTTAGGAGTGAGTGTGTGACTTGTTGATCTGTTCCTTCCTTCTCCTGAGTTGCCAACTGGTCCCTTTGCTCCTGGTCTGGCATATTTTCCCAGGGAGAGGTTGCCTCTTTTCCCCACAATTTCTGAAGATTACTATCCATCGCTTTTCTAGGACACTTCGGGAGTAAGGGCTGATCCTTCCCTCTGGTCTTGGACATTGAATCTGATAGAAGTCTTTCCTAGGGAGTTCTCCTCTTGCTGATCTCCCTGCTACACTGTCCTCCTTTCAGCTCCTGTGTAGGGGGCAGCTTTTGTCTCCACGTGCTCTCGCCACTTATCTATACAGGCTTGGTAGAGTGTCTAACTGTCCAGGGGCAATCCCCCATTCACCACAAGTTTGCTTATTTATTTTTTTGTATTTGTAAAGCGCGCTACAGCCCATGGGCATCAAGGCGCTGTTGCAAGCAAATGTCTTAGTTACAGCATTACGTAGGATAGCTCATGCATTAGGGAGAGCAAAACCTGGGCATAATGAAAAGGAGGCAGGTACATAGGTAATGGACAGACAGCGACAATCTTAACTCATGGTATACCAACAAAGTAACAGTGCATGTGTCCAGGGTTAAAGCAGAAAGGCGTCAACCAAATCCTGGAGGACCTTTATACAAACAGCCATGTTTTGACTGCTTTCCTGAAGGCTGTATGTGATTCAGTGCTCCTTATCTGTGCTGTTAGCGGGTTCCATTGGGAGGCAGCGATGAAGGGGAAGCTAGAGCCTCCAGCGCAAAACCTGGAGATTTTGCAGACAGTGACCATGTTGGTGTAGGCCATTCTTGTAGGTCTGCCCGAGATGGGTTTAGCAAATCTCTAGGAAAGGTAAGGGGTGCAGTGTTGAGACATTTGTGTGCGATGGCGAGAATTTTGAAGGTGATGCGTTACTTGATGGGGAGCCAGTGGACTGGTCTCCTAGTGTCAGAGATATGTATCCTTTTTGAAATGCCAGTGACGGCCCAGAGGGCATTGTCCAAGTATAGCCCTTGCTATGGCGAGGCAGTTCTCTCTGGACAAGAAGGGTCCGGCTGCATTAATCAATTTAGCATGGTATGACGCAGCGGATGCAAAAACATTGACTTGTCTGCTCATGGTGAGATTAGAGGCTAAGAAGACCCCAAGGTTTTGACCGCCTGCGACACAAGGATAGGAGTATTGTCAATGGTGAATGAGTTGTACTTTTCGTCCAGTTTCTTTAGGGTTGCCGGGGCCCCAATAAGTAGCAGTTCCGGGGAGGGTATTACCAAGATGCCCCACCCGCTGAAGTTGGCTGTGGCCCCACTCCTCTATCCCTCCCGAAGTGCGGTAGGGTACCACCTCTTCTCATTAGTCGGAGGTGCTGATACCACTTGCATATCTGGCTCTCCCCCTGTGGCCCAGGCTGTTCAAATATGCCTATCCCTCCTGCCAATTCCTGCTGAGGGGTACCGCCTCGTCGCAGACACTCGCCTTCCCCTACAACCACCGCTGTTGTTGGGGTCAAATCTTTGCTCTCCTGTTATTGTGGGTCTCCCTGAGGTCCTCCGGGTTCATGATTCAGTCTCTTCACCACTTCCTACTTTGGCTGTGCCCTCCTCCTGCTCCGCTTGGTGCATACTGGGCCCTTTGCTTGAGTGCTCCCTCGATGACTCCTCCAGCCCGGATGGGTTTCCCTCCTACTGGGCTCACCTTTGTTGCCTTTTCCTAAGGCCCTCCACTGCTATCCACACAGAGGGTGGGAGCTCCTCCCCTCTCCACGCTCCTTACCACTAATGTCCTGTGCTTTCCTCCGGAGTGCGCTCGAGTCCTGGGTGGCTGCTTCTGCGTGGCTTTTGCCCCAGGCCGGGTCCCTCCTCCTTGCCGGTTGGTGAAGCCCCCTTTCCTGGGGCAACTGGCACATCTCCCCGCCTGTCCAGGCTGGTCCATCACACTCTGTGCTGCTAGTCTGCACACTTGCAGCTACTTCTCCACCATGTTGCTTTCTCTTGCTGCTGCAGATTCTCCCGCCACTGGCGCCGACCACCTGCTCCGCTCTCATTCAACTGCTCCATCACTGGCGAGGCCACCTCCTGGTGTCTGCCGGGGATATTTCTTCCTGAAGGTCACGTTTTGCTTTGGATTAGTGGGGATGTTGGCCCCCTCCTGCTTGGGCCTCGACTTCTAACGCCTGGGGAGGACTCAACAATACTGGTCACTCTGTGGAGGCCCAGAGGGTCAGGAGAGCATCAATCACAGTGCTCTCCACCCAGCGGCCATCTTGGAATCCCGGATTTCTGTTTTTCATCAATTTCTTGCCAATATATATTCTGAAAAGAAAAAGTAATTGCCGTCTGTATTAATGTGTAAAAATCAGAAAACAGAGAACCTTCATTATAATGATCAGGTCATAGCTGAATGACATTTTGTAGTCCAAGCTAGATAAAGCTGCCATATATCAATTATAACTAGATACAGCTGTTTATCTCAATGAAACCTCCTCAATCTGAGAGCTGAAGGAATGACAGACCTATGGATTCTTCTGTGAAGTTGTAAGATTATCAAGAAGCTGCAAGTTACTCCTTAAGATTGTCTTAATGAGCACTGTTGAGCACACCCCTCTCATAGGATCCTTTGTATATAGAAAGGTATAAGAACTGCTGTGTTTTGGGGAGGGGTTGGTTTGTTGGGGATTTGTCTGCAGGACCTGTCTGGTAGGGTGTTCTTTTTCCAGTCTTGTTGCTTTCCTGTTTTACCATTAAGGATGTTTACCAAACTTGCCGATTTGGCTTATTTGGTGAAGAAATCTTTCTCCTGTCAATTGGTGCCGTGGGATGTCAGATTCACCAGTTTGCAGATAAACCCAGAAAGCTGGCAGGCATGTGTCTCAGCGATCATCCAGCACCTTGAATCTAAGGTGATTCTCTGAATGGGGGATCACTGGGAAGCACGCCCATTGATTTGAGGGAAGTAGGCAGATCAGCTGAAGAAAAGTACTGACCATGTTAACTGTTGGTAAACAAATGTAATTTTGATTGCTATATATTGTCAGGTTTTATTGGTCTCTGATAAACAGTGCGGTAAAAATAAATTCAGAGGAAGGTAGTCTGTTTAAACATTACTGTCTGGTTAAAAGGAACAAAGAACAGCTGACCCCCGCACCCCCTTGGATCTACGGTAACAGAACGAAATGTAACTAACACCTAAGCACTTGCAACTATGAATGACACATAGAACATAATGACTATCAGTATAGGGAGACCAGCTATAAACTCTTGCAGTTTTGTCACTTGAGTAAACATAACGAAAATATAGTGGATGTGAGAACTGTTGTCTGTCTAACCTCCCAACCTGGCCCTTAAATGTTCAGCCATAGACATGTTGCTTTCAATAGAGGCTTTGGTCGTTAATTCATTTTCACCTCATTCTAGATAGAAACAAAACTGATCCGGGTTTTTATTATCTCACCATGTGCCTGTTCCCCTGTGTCACATTCCATACAAAGTCTCTGGATTGCTATTTGAATTGGTCTGTTAATGGGGGAAAATGAATTGTGTCGAAGTGCCATGAACATGTAGAATACTGGGGAAATACAGAATGAAAACTGACAAACGGGGGAGGAACGGCACTGGTGTATTATTTCACAGAGCAGTGACGACTCCACCAGCTTCTGGGTTGTGCAAGAGTGGCATGGACTTCGGTAATAAGCCGTCCCTTGCGTTCTCTATGAGAACGGGTACAGACGGTTCTAGAGAAGTGCCAGTCCCTCTTAAAGAGAGTCCAGCTCACATTACTTTGCAAAAAAATGTAAGTTACTGGACAAATTGCACTATTTTACTAGTGATAACCCAACAAAACATTCCCCAAATATCCACTTTTGATATTGACCAAGTGATCCACTTATGAGGGGTCCCTAGAAACCAGAGTTGCAAAGGTATACCAGCGACAATGGGACTCTCGTCAGCAGGCACACAGAATCAGTAAAGATAGAGATAGAGTCTAAATACCATGCATTTAAATATGTTCAAGAAAAATTCCAGGTAGAGCAAAAAGAATTGAATGCTGAACACTCTACGAGTCCCTAGAAATAGGTTATAACCGATTGTATCCCCATCTTGCATGGGGTACCACCTTGGATTCATGCAATCCCACTATTTTAAATTTTGTACCTGATCAAAGACCCTGAACAAGCTTCAGGCCTCTGCTTCAGCTCAGACTCTGCATTAGGATGAGCATCTGACACGAAGCCCAGACTTAACCCTAAGCGAACCACCAGATAATACTCAATTCATATCTATACGATCACTTGCAAGCTCCGTGTTAATGGTCTTGGCCAATCACTCAATATGCGACCGGTGGAAACGGTCCCAACTTTTTAAATCTCCCCACCCACTGGCGGCTCTGACTTTCAAAAGGTATTCCAAAATCACCACTTCAAAATGGCACAGTTTCTCCCTTAAGGCAGCTCCTGGTCCTGGGTGGTGAGAGTAAACACCCTAGTTACTGTGCATGTTCCATGGAGTGCTACCGGCTTGTTAAACGGTGCCCAAAGTTTACCCAAGATCTGGGAAGACTGCTAAATTTCAAGAAGAACTCTAGGTCATTAAAAACTGCTATAAACCTACATGTAATTACCTTAACCAGTTGCTGAGAGCTGTGCTCCACCCCATACTCCGACACTTTTATGCTGTTAAAACACAAATGCAAATATCCAGCTCAGGCACCCCAGCCACAGGATTTCCAGACTGATAGATTGGTGCAATTGATCCTAGATGTCGGTACAAAAAAGACTGACTGGTCTAAAATAAAATTCCTGTAAACATCCTGCAGACTATCTCAAGAAATGGGGGAGAGATGCCTTGATCGATATTCAGGGATCCCGAATGCTACAATCATGGCTCTGCAAGCAGAGTCGTCACAATTTGTCATGGGATGTCAGCCTAAAGTGGCTGAAGGTAAAATCAATCCTTAATGTTTTGGAAGAAATAATTTAACTGAAGTACTGTTAGCTGCACAACATTTTCATGACAAAGCAAAGTCAAAAAGAACACACTGAAGCAAAACCTAATGGTGCTGCCAATAGAGCAGCTGCAGCCCTCTCAGGGAAGTTGAAGGTACTGTGCTAATGCCAGTTTCCGAGGGTGGAAAGAGGAGTTCCTGCTCACCAGGAGAAAGGGGGTTTCAAGAAAGACTGACTGGGAATGTGTACAATGATCAATTTAACTGTTTCGAGTTCAGACATTGGAAATCTGAATGGCCGAATCGGCCAGCGCAACAGTCTGCGCCAACGAACCTTTCCAATTTGCCTCTCTCTCAGATCTTCCCAAACCTGTGCCATCAAATATGTTGAAGACGCAATAAGACAGCCAGTGGGCGTGTGAGATTGTTTCCGAGTAGATATTGCTTGATACATCTGCCCCTTATGTTGATTGTGCCGTCAGTAGAAAGAAAGCTTCAAGTTTTGTTGATACCGGACCTTCACACTCTGCATTAAAGGCTTCTGAAATTCTCCATGTCTTCTGATGAAGGGATAAATGCTGTTGGTATTGGGGGTCCACCTATACTCTACCTTGTAACTTGTCCTATGACTGTTACACTGGGTCTTATTTCTGAAGATCTTACTCTTTTGTTAAGCCTATGCACTCATGGGTATTCTTTGGTCACTGGTTGTGCAAAATGTACAATTTACTGTTTCCCAGATGGTATACTTCTGATGTCCCCACTCACCAGGAATTAAGATGGCGTAGTTGTGTTACAAAATGGTATCTCAATGGTTTTTCAATTTGACACTACCTCGTTCCAACAGGGACTGTTAGACCATGTTCTTCCTAAATGATGGTCTGCACAACTGAATTCTAATTATTTCAATTATATTTGTTCTTTTATAACATGTTTAATACCGGATACCAGTTTCTAAGCACTAGACCAGGATTCAAACCTGTGTTGCTACGAGTTGTCTTGCTTCCAAGACAAACGCGTTGCCCCCAAGCTATCCTCCCGGCCTGTGGGATGCATGTTGAATGCCAAGCCTGTGAAGGAGAAATTACTTACCAGTAATTCTTTCTATGGATTCTTCTCACACAGATTCCTCATCAGATAGATATCCATTCCAGCGTCAGCTGCTTGGAAACGTTTCGACGGGGCATGGTGCATCTCGACTCAGTTGTCGATGCATCTTGACTTGACATGGTGCTCGTCGACTCCAGACAGCACGTCTGTCACCGTACCGTACTGGGGGTCACTAAGCCCCCATACCTCAGTTACCTACCCCCACCCGACTCATCAATCGATTATATTTAAGGACACACACCGTCTGTAAGCAATCTAGATGAGACATAGCGTTACTGATGTATTATTCCTAAGGCAATGTGGATTGTACAGCCAGCTGGAATGTGTGTGTTGAGTTGTTGGTTATTGTCTAGTTCAGCGGTGAACACACCCATTCCAACCATTCTAATTGGTAAATTTATGTACGCCATTTCCGAAGAAGTTTTTAGTCTGAATGTCACTCATAGGAAAGGTTGACAATGTCCTGTTTGTATTTCTGTTCTGTGTCTAAACCTTGATGTTTGTTTTAGTTTTTTGACACACATGCATCCAGCATATTTTATATGTGTACCACCATTTTTTATGTGTTTTCTTTATGAGATTATCTTGATTTGTACTGAATAAATGTGAAGTTTATACACATTTTGGAGATTGAGCACAAGAGTGCTGCGTTCTAATTAAATAGTGACAAATATATGGACTTATAATATGTGAAAAATAACATTACCTAATGCCTGAATTCTTCCACATGCACAGTGATTTAATTCAATGGTAGCAATCTTTGGTCTGCCCTGTTGCGACTCCTTTTGTTGTATTTATCTAGCCTTGCCCTAGTCCCTTACAGAGTAGTGGCAGACCCTTATGTGTTGCAACCATCAGGAATTGGGCCATAACTGGGAGTGTGAAGAAAGACCTCTGATCCAGGGCCCTTTTAAAAACAGACAAACCCATCAAGTAACCTGTGATTGTTCCAACTTGAAGGCCTGATGAGGCCAGTGATGAAAGGAACTCTATCACTGAAGTGGTGGGGCTAGAGATGGGATTGATTGCACGTTCTTTTCACCATCACTCAAATCTTCTCTATTTGCACACGTACAGATATCTTGTAGATTGTCTGCGTACAGCCAGTAGTATCTCAAGTACCTCTTCTCAGGGGTCCCAGTCATCATACCTCATCCTCTCAAGAGCCACACATGTAGGATGAGGGACTGCAAGTTCAGATGAATGGGACATCGAGGCAACGGGAGAGGTGGGCAGATGGTCAACTCCAAGAGTTCAGAGAACCACTTGCTCCTTGCCCAATACGGGGCGATCAAGATCATGGTCGCTTGAAATACCCTCAACCTCCTGAGAACCCACAGGATGAGGGCAATCAGAGGGAAGGCATAGTGGGGGGTGAAATCCCATGTAACGCTCACCTGGTTCCCACGGAGGCGCGGGCGTGGTCTGGACGGCAGTGGCCTCTTCGAAGGAGATGTTCAGCACCCTGAAGATGGAGTGGGCTGGGTTCCAAAATCTGGCTTGTCTGGCTCGGATGAATACCCTTCTGTGAGCCAAAAGGAAGGGTTAAAACTCTGCGGGTTTTGTGTAGATCTCCCGTTCCCCTTCTCACCCTACTTGCAACCCTTCTGTAATTCCCTGTGGAGACTCACCTTAGGGATTGAAAAGGCGAGCTCTCCATCCTGCTTCTGATGCAGGGGCGCGTTGGGATCCAGTTACGTCACTGGATAGTAAGTTCGAGTTCACTTGTCTGTTCCGGTAAGTACCGTAAATGTTTATGGCAAGCTTGAGTCTAAACTGTTCCTCTTCTCTTTTGCAGGTAATGGAAGACTCCGGGCTGAGGGCGGTTTCCGTCGAAAACCTGATTTCAGGTGAGTATTGGTGTAGGCCCACTACTGTCTTTTCCTGTCTCTTTTTCCTTAGGGGCCGGAGTTCGAGAATGCCGAAGAAATGGAGCCGGCACGAAGCAGAAGCTGAGTCCGACCTGTAAGCAGGTAAGTTTTAAATAGTTTGTTTGCTACGGTTCTTGCATTCACTAATGTGATGTTTGCTTTTTCCCCCATAGGGGCCGGGGTGCTGAAATGCCCAAGGAATGGCATCGACCCGAAGGTAAGAAGAATTAGCTTGGCAGGTAAGTGCTTCTTGGTCATTTCCCCCTTCTCACCTTGCTTTCTTCTCTTCGTCTCCCCGTAGGTGCTGGAATGCTGCAGGAGATCCGGATGGGCGTCGCAGAGCCGAAGGCACCACGTGCAGGTAAGAGAAGTGCGCCGAGATGTATGCGACGCGGTGAGTATTTAAAATTATGTCTTTTTGAAGGAACGTTGGCGCGCTGAATCCGGAATGCAGCTTTAGCAGGTAAGGTTTGTTTTCACCTGTTTTCTTCTTCCCTTTTCTATCCTTAGGTGTTTCCAGGATGCTGGCAGGCGTGATCGAGGGCTGGAGCAGGAGCAGGCACGGTGAGCGGCCAGCTGCTATGAGCAGAACAACGCAAAGCGTGGTTTGCTGTCTGGGCGTGGCTTAAATAGCCTTTCAAGTAGTCCCAGGTATGTATCCTTCCACTGAAGGCATGTATCCTGCCACCAGCCACACCTGTGTGGTTAAGTAGTTTCTTTTTCATCTGGAAGTTGTAGAATGATCTGCCAGGTAAGGAAATGCAGCATGGTCTGCCAGGTAAGTTTGCACCAAACACTATTCCTTCCATATCTTGATGGTGCCAGGACTGTTATCCCTTATGAGCCTGACGCCAACGGCGCCAGGACTGAGTCCAAAGAGCCCCTATCTGGGGTGGCTGGGACTTCCCTAGTATACATGTTGCCTGCCTCCGAGGGTGCCGGGCCCTGTCTGGCTCCTTGGAGGTAGGCATCATGACATCCCACTCCACTATGAAATGCACCCACCCAGAGCGGCTTTCGCTGGGAATTCCCTTGAGCAAAACTGTCAGCACTTCCTGTTGGCTTTGTGGTAAACAGATCTACCATCGGGGTACCCCACTGAGCAAATATCTCTTTGGTGACTTCCTGGCACACCTCCCACTCGTGCGAGATCGATTTCAGCCTGTTCTCTGCTCCTGCTTGATGCACTGCCAAAGCCGAGATCTGGCTCTCCAACAACCAGAACCATAGCTGCATCGCCTCCCTGCAAAGAAGCATGGATCACAAACTTTGTTTATTCAGTTATTGCATAGCCTCTGTAATGATCAGGACATGCTACCCCTTGAGAGAAGGCGCTAAAGCCATTGGGGCTAATCCGATTGCCCGCAGGTCCAGCCTGATGATGTGCCACTGGCTCTCCATTGAAGACCAAGAAGATCCTCGAATGAAGCGCCCCACCCTTTCAGAGACGCCTCAGTCATCACCCGGGCTTGAGGCCAGAATGGTTCCCCTGCCATCAGGTCGCCTCTGCTGGCCCCACCAGGCTAGATCATTGGCCACTGACCTCAACACCATGAGAATATCCTTCATGACGTTGAAATACACGTACCGTTGGCCTCTTGGAAGCCACTGCAGAGATTGCATTAGCAACCTGGCCTGTGTCACCTAAAAAACACAGGCATGCATGAGGCCTAAGAGGTGGAGGAAAGAGACAGCTGATAAGCTGTTGTGGCTCTGCAAGTGTTCAACCATTTGCCTGACACTGGCACCTCTCTCCTCGGGGGTTGGGGGGGTAGGCCTTTCCCGCCTGAGTGTCCAGGACCTCTCCGTTGAACTGGAGCCTCCTGTGTTGATTAAGTGTGTGACTTGAGGAAGTTCAGGAGAAGCCCAACCTGTGAAGCAGCAAGCAAGTTTCCTCGAGGTGAGTAGATACCAGCTCTGGCAACTTCCCCATGATCAGCCAGTCGCCCAGGTATGTAAATACGTGGATGCCGGTTCTCCTGAGGTGCGCTGCCATCACTGCCATCAGCTTGATGAAGACCTTGGGTATGCAGGCTAATTCAAAGGGGAGCACCTTGAATTGGTAGTGGGTGTCCCCTATGCGGAATCCCAAAAACCACCAGTGCCTCGGGTGGATGGGCACATGAAAGTATGCGTCCTGCAGGACAAGCGCGTGGAGAATGTCTTGCAATGTCATCACTTTGAAGTTGTCCTTCCTCAGGAACTTGTTTAAGGCTCTGATATGCAAAATGGGCCGAAGTCCTAGGAAATACCCGCCTGATCCACTCTGCTCGGGAGGTACCTTTTCCACCGCGCCCTTTAATAATGTGGCTTGCAGCTTCTCCTGGAGCTCCTGTTCCGGCTGTTGAGGAGGAGGGGAGGGGGGAGGTGTGGTCTGGCTGGGGTTTTTCTTTAAAAAAAAAATGGCAGACAGTAACCCCATTGGACGATTTGTAATGCTCAGGTGTCGGAGGTTACCTCCTGCCACTGCAGCAAGTGCTCGTCAATCCACCACCTAACTGGGAAAACGTGGGGGTAGAACTCAAAGCGACTTTGTGCGTGGTGCCACCCCTACCGCCATCTGTTGGCCACTAGGTGCTCCCCTGTCCATTCCGGAGCACGGGCAATGCCTCTGCCCTTGACTGGGTTGTGGGAGCTGCAACTTTCTTCCGAAAGGGGTGTATTGCCTGTAACCCCTTCCTCTGGAAGAGAAACCGACAACGTTTGGGCGGTTGTTGCACAGCCAAGCCCAAACACTTGGCAGCTAACTTAGAGTCTTTACATTTCTCTAGAGACTCATTGGCCCTAGGACCGAACAGGTATTCGCCATCAAAAGCAATGTCCAGTAATTCTGCCTGTACATTAGGCGTATGCCTGTCTCCTTAGCAAAGTGGCCGACCCATTACAGTCCGCAATGCCCAGGCCAGTTTGCAAGGACTGGCAGGCCACCTCTTTCTCATAGTCTACCAGGCGCAAGAATCCTTCTTATATCTCCCCCGCAGGGATATGCTCTGCTGCCTGTTCAATTGCCCTCCATAGGCTATGTATTTAGCAAATGCACAGGATGCATTGAGAGCCATTAGGGCCATACTGCCCGACGCAAAGACTTCTTTCACAAGGACATACATTTATTTTTTGACTTGCTGTCAGTCGGGAGGTTGGGCATGGATGCAAATGGCCTTGTATTGACAGTGGCTGCTTGTACCACCTGCCCTTCAGATGATGGGGGGCAGGTTGAGAGAAAAGGCAGGGCCACCCTTGCTTGTTTATATTTCTTAGTGAATTTCGAGATCACCGGAAGGGTGGACTAAGGCTTCTGCCAGAGAGCGTAAATGGGGTCAGCGACAGCCGCATTAAAAGGCATTGCCCTTTCCTTTGGTGGCCCTTTGTCCAAAATGGCAGTTAGGTCGTAAGCCGACAGGAATTTAGCCAGGGCGCACAGGCCTTGCATGCCAACCACTCTGTCAACCTTCATGCGGTATTGGGCATTAGCATGACCATAAGGGTGAGCTTGCAAAGTCTGTTGAATTGTTTTGACCATTTCAAGCATTTTCTCTTTGAGGGCCTTCCACTTAACCTTTGATGTACTTGGGCTCGGTTGAGACTCAAGCCGATCCTCTAAGGAGACCGACCCGTGCCGTTGGCGCCGCTTTTTGTTGTGAGAAAAGGAGGACAAAGAGGGGCTTTACGAGTGCAACCGCTTCTTGGCTTTCTTTCTGCTCCTGTCCTCTTCAGGTTTGGGCCCCTCCATGTCAGGCTCTGACGATATAGGATATGATTATATAGGAGATTTAGACAGAGGCTGCCCGAGCGAAAGCTTCGCCGCCTGCTCCCTCAGCGACTTTGGGTTCCTTTCTGACAGGAACCGCAATCCTCTGAAATGTGGTCGGCACCAAGGCACAACACACAAATGCCATGCGGGTCGTTAATGGACATTTTCTAATTGTAGTCCTTACATCTTTTGAAACCAAATGTCTCAGAGTTCAAAATGGATGCTGGCACCGAGTAGACGTGCCGACAGCTCCTCCACAACCCGAGCTGGACAAGGCGACCCACCACCCCTCCAGCGCCCCTAACCCGCTCTAAAAGTAGCAGTGACAGCGGGGGACTTTGAGAGAGAGCCTGAGAGATGGTGTGTACCACCCCCCGTGGAGATCAACCGTGGCCCAGAGAGCGGCCCTGCTGAGGAGCGGCCCTGCTGAGGAGGCGGACCGGCTGTGCCGGTGTGGGCGGCGTGCAGAGTCCTGCTGGCACTGTCGGCTAGGATCGGTGGTGCAACCCCCACAGCCTGCAGAGAGAGAAGAGGAGCACGTGAGGAGCGGGCCACGTCCGGCAGGAGGCTGGGCAGAGAGAAGCAGCGCTCCTCGCACGTCACTGGGTGGCCAGGAAAGCAGTAGCCCGTGGGGGGGCTGAGAGGGTCCATGGAGAGCGTAGCAGGAGAGGACCCTGTTACAGGAGGTAGTGGGCCCCACCCCACTAAGCCTCGGGAGGGTTGGCCCCCATTTCTGCACGGAGGACTGCTCAGCCGCTGGGGGTGGGCCGGGGGAAAAAAAAAAAAGATGTCAAACCCGCCAACAAGAAAAGAAGTGATACGGGGAGGCCCGGGCTCACATTGGCATGCAGGTTGAGCCCGAGGCCACCTGCTTAGGCAAACAAATTTGGCGGCATTTGATTGGATTATATCAGGCGGTGGCCCATGCAGACTTTACATCTTTCCCCGATCCCAGGCCCAGTTGGGATCTGAACGTTGGCCAGCTCATTCAGAACCACCTTTCAGGCACCGGCTCCATACCTGCCCACACAACCGTCCCAGGCGAAGAGGAGGCGGCTGCGCCGGAGAAAGGGACATACAGGGCGAGTGGGCAGTACATAGCGGAATAAAGGAGCAGGCGCCGGAGGATCGACTAGAGTGGCCGGATAAAGGGAAGAGGCACTGAGGCGGTAAAGGGTATTTCACCTTGAAGTGCAAAGGAGGATTGGAGAAAGGCGAGAAAGCCCCCGGGGACACCCGGTGGAGGGCAAAGGAGCATTAGGTAGCGGAAGACCGAGGACTATGACCACAAAAACTAAAGGAAAAGGGGGAAAGCCCATCCAAGCCGCAGGGGATACCATCCTTGATGCAATGTGGCCCGCGCAAAATGCTAGGGAAGGGGCCAGGAACAGCCAAGAAGAGGCGGGGAGAGGCAATTCTCAAGGGAGTACGGAAGGTTTGACCCTGATGTCGAGACAGGACCTCCTGGGCGAAATGCATGCCCTACAGACTAACTTGGCAAAGACATTTCAAGATCAATTTCACTTGAATGAAGCCCTAGGGGAGATCAGACGGGAGATGCGGCAACTAGGGGAGAGGACAGATCTTCTGGAAAAAGGCCTTCAAGAAGTGGACAAAGAAACCAGAGCTAACAGTGAAGCCTTAGAGAGACTTGATGTTGCCACTCGGAACCGGGAGATCCAGATGGAGGACATTGAAAATGGACCCCAAGGATCAACATAAGGGTAAAAATGCTGCCGTAATCGGTGCCGGATAAAGATCTAAAAGCAGTAATCCAAGATGTTTTTGCAGACATTCTGGAAGAAGGGAGCCCGGATAGGATCGAACTGGATTTAGTGCACAGAGTGGGGAGACTGGCCAAACGCCAGACAACAAGACCAACAGACGTACTGGCTGCCTTTACCAGATATGCTCAGAAGGAAGCAGTCCTCCAAGCAGCAAGAAAACGAGAACCCATTATGTATAAAGGGCAGCAGGTCGCATTATACCAGGACTTGGCAAGCAGCACACTCACAAAGAGAAGACAAATGAGCTCCGTACTAAAAGCGTTAAATGAGAAAGCCATCTGTTACAAATGGACCTTCCCGTTTGGTTTTTGAATGGGAGGGGAGTCAAAAACGCATCACCTCAGTGCAGGAAGGAGCAGATATCTTACAAATAGGGGTGGAGGAGACTCCTACAGGATCTAGCGCACAGTGCATGGCCAACCGGTCCAGGCCGACACCATGGAGGTGGACAACAGTCGGGGAGAAAAGGAGAAGGGGACTGAAGGAGAGCAGATCAATACGGAAAGAGAAGACCAGAGAAGAGGCGAAGGGAGCACAAGAGGACCCTTGATGTAAAATGATGGTGGTAAAAGGGGTGGTGGGCCTCTAAAAGGAGTAATGAGGCTTTGGAGTTTTGGGGGAGCAACCATTTTGAAACAGGAAGGGCGGGAATGCCTGAGATAGGAGTGGAGGGGAAGCGGGAAGGGAATGCTCTCCCGGGGAGGAGGGGGCAGATGGGAAGGGTGGGGGAGGGAGGGAGTATGGGGGGGGGAAGGGGATGGGGAGATGGGGCAACTTGCAGAGGAAAGGGCGAAAGGCGGTGAACAGAGCAACATCAAGACCAGTCAGATGGACACGGAACAAGACCGGGTTGGTGACCATTCAAGTGGCTAACTAATAATGTTACAGGGTTGAACTCCCCTCTTAAGAGAAAGAAGCTGGAACAATTCACAAGGAAGGAAGGGCTACAGGAAACGCACCATCTGCACAAGGATCAGGGGCGTTCAACCAGATCTTGCACGCCTCCAGCCATAGTAAAACAAGGGGGAGTGGCACTGGCTATTAAAAACACAGTTGACTTTAGAGTCAGTGATGTCAAACGGGATAAGGATGGAAGGTATATCGTGGCCGGGAGGGGGGGGGTTCCAGGATCTTCCCTAAATCATAACAGTTGTGTATGCTCCAAACTCTGGACAGGAGCAGTTTTTGCAGCAAGTGCTGAGGGTGTTAGAAGAAAAGGCCTGGGGCCAAATAGTTCTGATGGGAGATCTTAACATTGCCTGGGACAGGGAGTGGGATAGGCCCGGGGGTCAAGTAAGAGGGGGTGGGCGGTAATGTCAGCAGAACTGAAGGATAGGAAGGAACAAGTTACTTACCTGCAACTGTTGTTCTCCAGCATGGGTCTGGCATGGATTCACATGCTCATGAATATTCCCCGTCGTCAGGCTGGGAATCCTCGGTAAAGAAAAAATCAGTATCAGTTTCGTTTCTGATCTGTCTTTCGTAGTAGTAACCAATCACTGATCTCTGCGTTATACTGACCACAGCCAATGACTGCCCTCTACCTAAGCCCCGCCTCTAGCAGCCATCTTCAGATTTGGTAGCACGTGAAGTGGCAGTATGACCAAGTGAAGAGCCGCAGAGGGGTAGGCGGGAGGGTTCGCATGTGAATCCATGCCAGACCCATGCTGGAGAACAACAGTTACAGGTAAGTAACTTGTTCCTTCTCCAGCATGGGGTCTGGCATGGATTCACATGCTCATGAATAAAGAATACATAGCAGTACACACATGCACAACCACGGGGGGTGGCAAAGGTTCAACATTAAGCATTACATCAAACTCAACATTAAGCAATTCTTACCTCCTCACCCGGCTCACCTAAGGCGAACAGATTGCGCAGCACTGCTTGGCCGACCCTGGACTCCTCCCTGGAATCCCGATCGACGCAGTAGAATTTTGTGAAGGTGTGCGTCGACCTCCACGTAGCAGCCCTGCAGATGTCCAGCAAGGGCACACCAGATAGGAACGCCGTGGTAGCTGCGATCGCTCTGGTGGAATGGGCTCTCGGACGGCCAGGCAACGGTCGGTTTGCCAACCGATGACAGTACATGATACAGCCGGAGAGCCATCTGGAAATGGAGGCCTTTGAGAGAGCCTTCCCCTGATTGACAGGTCCAAAGTTCACAAAAAGTTGCGACGTCTTCCGAAAACACTTCGTGCGGTCCACGTAAAACTTCAGCGCTCTAGCCACATCCAGCGAGTGCAAAGTCCTTTCGGCCGGCGACAAAGGCGACGGGAAGAAAGCAGGGAACACCAAGGGTTCGTTGAGGTGGAAGTCCGACGGCACCTTGGGCATGAAGGAGGGGTGCGTCCTGAGCACCTCCCTCGTGTCGTGAAAAGTCAAGTACGGGGGCTTGCAGGAAAGGGCCTGGATCTCTCCAACTCTTCGTGCGGTGGCCACAAGAAACGCTGTTTTCCATGACAAGAACTTCAACGGAGCCGAGTGCAGAGGTTCGAACGGAGGTCCCATGAGCTTGGTCAGCACCACGTTGAGCTCCCACGCCGGGGCCGGAGCCTTCACCGGCGGGAACGATATGAACAGTCCCTTCATGAATTCTTTCACCAGACGATGAGACCACAAAGACGTCCGCCCCGTGGTTCTGGTGTATCGGGAGATCGCAGCAAGATGAATCTTGATGAACGCGTGCACCAGTCCAGCCTTGGCCAGCGTCAGAAGGTACGGCAGTACCTGGGGAGCCGTAATCCGTAGAGTGTTAATCTTCTGTGCGTGGCACCAGACAGAGAACCTCTTCCATTTGTGTCCATAGCATTTAAGAGTTGAGGACGCCCTGGCCTTCGCAAGAACCTCTCTGCAGTAGGCCGGTATGTCGTAGCCTCCAAACTCTAACGCTGCAGGAGCCAGGCCTGCAAGTTCAGCGACTTTGGGTCGTGATGGAGGATGGCGCCTCCTTCCCTGGAGAGAAGATCCGCGTCCACTGGCAGCTTGATTGACGGGGACGCTGACAAGTCCAGAAGGTCCGGGAACCATATCTGCCTCGGCCACGCAGGTGCGACGAGGATCATCCTGCACTGTGACCTCTTGAGCTGGTTGATGAGCCGGATCAGCAATGGCAATGGAGGGAACGCGTATAGAAACAGGCCCTCCCAGGGGAACGAGAAAGCATCGCCCATGCTCCTCGGCTGGGGAAACCTGCTGGCGAACCTCCGGCACTTGGAGTTCGTCGCCGTCGCGAACAGATCGATCTGGGGTGTACCCCACCGTCGGAAGAGGAGGTCCACTAGATCCTGTCGTAGTTCCCACTCATGGCACGAGCGCAGCTCTCTGCAGAGCGAGTCGGCGATGGTGTTTTTTATTCCTTACAGATGAAACGGCACCAGAAACATCCCTTGGGCGATGGCCCAATGCCACAGATCCTGCGCCTCCTTGGACAGGGCTGGGGATCTGGTACCGCCCTGCTTCCTGATGTAGAACATGGTGGTGTTGTCGGTGAAGATCCTCACCACCTTGCCCTTGAGGGACGGAAGAAAGGACCTGAGGGCCCAAAACACTGCACGGAGCTCCAGGACGTTGATATGGAGGGACTTCTCCGTCGGAAGCCAAAGGCCTCTCGCAGGCAGATTTTCGGTGTGCCCTCCCCACCCTTCCAGGGAGGCATCCGTGGTCACGGTCTCCTGGTGGCCGGGGGTCTGGAAGTCCATGCCCGCCGTCAGATGCGCGCAGGTGCCCCACCACCGGATCGCTCGTCGGAAACTCTCGTCGAGTGTGATCCTCTCCTGGAAGCAGCCCGTCGTCTGGATCCAACGCGCGTCCAGGAACTCCTGCAACGGGCGCATCCGGAGCCTGCACAGGCGGATGAGATAAATGCAAGAAGACATCATTCCGAGGAGGGACTTGATGGACCTCACCCTGGCCGCGTCCGCAGCCAGCATCCGCTGCACCTTGCCCAAGATGGCCCTCGTCCTGTCCTCCGACGGAGAGGCCAGAAGCGACACTGTGTCGAGCTTCGCTCCCAGAAACAGTGCGTCTTGCGCGGGCACCAGGTGGGACTTGGCGTAGTTTATGGAGAATCCCAGGTCCGTGAGTAGTTGGACGGTCCTTGCCGTGTGCTCCACGGCGAGCTCCTTCGTCTTTGCTCGGATGAGCCAGTCGTCCAGGTAGGGGTAGACGTGGAACCCCTCTCGGCGCAGCTGCGCCGCCACCGGTGCGAGGCACTTGGTGAACACCCTGGGTGCCGACCTCAATCCAAAGGGAAGGGCTTTGAACTGGTAGTGACGTCCTTGGACCACGAATCTGAGAAACTTTCGGTGTCCCTTTAGGATGGGAATATGGAAGTAGGCATCCTCCAAATCCAAGGACGACAGGAAATCGCCCTCCTCCAGTTGACCCAGGACGTGTTGGAGGGTGACCATCCGGAACTTCTGTGCCTTGATGAATTTGTTCAGTCGTCGTAGGTCCAGGATGGGACGCCATCCGCCCGTCTTCTTCTTCACGAGGAAGTATCTTGAGTAAACTCCGGAGCCCCGAAGCCTCTTTGGGACGAGCTCGATGGCGCCCTTCTTGAGCATCGCCTTTACCTCCAAGAGAAGTTGAGGGACGTGATGTTCTTTCCTGGCCACAGGGGCGACGCGCGGGCACCTCTTTAGAAACTCGAGCGCGTGACCCTGAGCTAGGGCGTCCAGCACCCAACGGTCGGTGGAGATTGACTCCCACACGCTGACGAAGCTCGCCAGCCGGCCTCCCACCGGGCCGGTTCAGTCCTGCTTCGACGAGGCTTTGCCGCCTTGTCCTCCTTGGCGACGACGGCGGGGTCCGCCTGACTTGCCTCGTCCCATGTAAGCTTCCTGTGACGACGAACGGGCCGCTTGACGGTAGGTGGAAAATCCGCCGCTGGAACCTTTGGAGGCACCCTGTTTGCCTCCGGCGCTCCGAAAGGGCGGCCGCCGTTGCTCGAGAACCCCAAGAGCCCAGGCTGTCTCCGTGTCCGCCTTGATGGCTTGAAGGGAATCGTCCACTGTTTTCCCAAACAGGTTGTTTCCGTCGAACAGCATGTCCAAGACTCTGGTCTGCACGTCCTGACGGAAGTCAGTAGCCTTGAGCCATCCACGCCGACTAAGGCACACGCCGTTGCCCAACTGGCGAAATCCAGTGTCAGCGATGTCCGTCGCAATCGTAATGGCGTGGTCCGACGCCACCTCTCCTTCCTGCAAGATCTCTAGGGCTTCCGCCCTCTTGTCGTCTGGTAGGAAGTCCAGCAGGGGGGCCAGTTTGTACCACAACTCCCTGTCGTAGCGGGCTACGATAGCCAAGGCGTTGGCCGCCTTAATCGTCGTCGCTGCCGACGAGATGACTCTGTCGTGGACGGGGAGGAGGGCTGAACAGGGCGCGATGGCTGAAAAGGAGGTGGAGGATGAATCCTTCTTCTCTTAGGGGGAGGGCTCCCAGAAGGGCCTGGCTCCGGGTCCCCCGTCGGGAGCGGTTCCTCCGTTGGTGGTAACGGCAGTCTTGTCCTTATCTCCGAGCATAAGGACTGTATAGCCAACAAAATGGCCGCCGAGTTGTCTTGCGGCACTGGTTGAGGGGAGTCCGACGGGCGGTCAGGAGCCCCGTCGGCACCCTCGACGTTCTCGTCGCGTCTAGTAGAGGTACAGCGAGGACCGTCTCCTCTTGGTCTTGCGCCGTTGATAAAGGAAACCTTCCTTCTTCTTCTCTTCCGGGCAGAGCTGGAAAAGCTCGGATGCCCTGGCGATCATGGAGTGAAACGATCCAATCTCATCGGGCGGGGAAGCCCGGGTGGGAGGTGACGATGGGAGATCCTCGTCGTAAACCTCGTCGTCTGTACCCGTCGCGGCCGTGTCAGTCCCCGTATCATCCCCACGCCGGGGAGGATGTGCCCTGCCTGGCGCCCGTAGAGCCCGACCGTTTGGCGCTCCCGGTGCCAGCGGACTCGCGGTGCTTGGCCTTCTGTTGGACCCCCGTCGCCGGGGTGCCCTCAAAGGTCTTAGAAGACCGCTCTGACTTCTTCTTCTTGCCTGACGGGCTCTTTCCTTCCAGCCAGTTGGCGAGACGTTGATGGCGGTCCTTCATGGTCCGGTCCGACATATTGCCGCAAAACGCACAGTCCTTCTCCACGTGCGTCTTGTCCTCATGTAGGCAGTAAAGGCAAAGGGAGTGTTCGTCCTCCTTAAAAGACATTCTGAAGCTGGCATCCAGGGCAGACCCTGAACAGCTTTCCAGGCGTCGAGCTTCCCTTCTCCTGGGCCATGTCCGAGATGGGCCTGAGAAACTTCTGGAGTCCTCCAAAAGCGTGGCTCGACGAAATCTTCACCCTTGAGGGGCGTAGACGAATCTGACACGGGTCCCTGTTAATCGGATGAAGAAACGGTGGAGCTTGAGGCTCTTTTGACCGAAAAAAGAGAAATTCTTCTGAGAAAAAACGTGAAAAAAAGCACTAACGCTCGAGAGCAATAGCACGAGGATCCCAACACTTGAACGTGCAGTACAAATCTGAAGATGGCTGCCAGAGGCGGGGCTTAGGTAGAGGGCAGTCATTGGCTGTGGTCAGTATGACGCAGAGATCAGTGATTGGTTACTACTACGAAAGACAGATCAGAAACAAAACTGATACTGATTTTTTCTTTACCGAGGATTCCCAGCCTGACGACGGGGAATATTCATGAGCATGTGAATCCATGCCAGACCCCATGCTGGAGAAGGATGGGTTTACCAGATACATGGCGGGAGCTGAGGAGGGAGGAGGAGGGATACACCTTTTTATCGGGAGTCCATGGGTCGCAGTCCAGAATTGACTATATTTGGGTCTCCGTGGGATTGGTGGGTGGGATTCGGGAGGTGAGCACAGGCCCTATAGGGATAGCAGATCACAAGACAGTGTCCATCACTCTGGAACTGGGATGAAAGGAAAGGGGGGTTTGGGGATGGAAATACCCAAAGTCACTACTAAGAGATCCGGTGATTAGAGGCGAAATTGAAGAGTAGATCAAAAGTTTTTTTGCTAGCAACAAGAAAGGGGATACAGGAGAAGCCGTAAGATGGGATGCGTTTAAGGCTACTCTCAGGGGGGAATAACGGCAGCCGCTCTACGGGGAAAGCAATTGAAGGCATTGGAAATGCAGCTTGAGGTAGAGGTGGCAAGGCAAAAAGCAGGAACGACTCCAACTAGGTCTTCTATGAGGGAGTACAGGAGGGCACTGGGGCAACTAGAAATTCTACGGATTAAAAAGGCAGAGGGGGCTCTGCTCTCAGTTCGTCAGAAGTACTACACGAAGGCAAATAAGGCAGATGCACTGTTAGCGCACCTACGTAGGGGGGCGAGATCGAGGAACGCGATCACAGCGTTGAAAACAGGGACATGGGAACGGGTCACATGTCTGGGGAAACTACAGGAAGCGTTAGCAGAGTATTATGAATTTCTCTATGCTTCGCAGAATCCTCAGACCAGCCTACAGGATAGGTTCTTAGAAAAGGTACAGCTGTAGAGCATTAGGAGGGAGGCCAGTAGGCCCTTAATCAGGAAATTAAGGAGGAGGAAATACAAAGGGTGATTAGAGCCCTGTCGACGAACAAGGCCCAGGGCCAAGACGGTTATACCACAGCTTTCTATAAAATGTTTATCACACAGCTGGTCCCGCACTTTACCTTGCTCTTTAATACGTTTAGGCTGACAGGCAGAATAGCTCCTTCCATGGAGGAGGCTAAGCTAACCCTCATAGTTAAGCCTAATAAGGATCCGGAAGAGAGAACATCCTATAGACCTATTGCGCTGATAAATATTGATGCCAAGATCTTTACAAAGATCTTGGCAAACAGACTTGAGAATTATCTTCTGGACCGGATACACCCGGATCAGGCGGGTTTCGTCAGAGGCAGGCAAACAGCAGATAACATCAGGCGTGTGGCCCACTTAGTAGAAAAGGTGCAGAAAACAGACACTCCCGCAGTCCTATTAGCATTGGATGCAGAAAAAGCATTTGACCGCGTGGAGTGGTCCTTTCTGTTCTGGGTCTTGCGAAAAATGGGCTTTGGAGGGGAATTTTTGACGATGGTTCGAGCCAACTATCAGGCCCCGTCCATTAGAATAGCGGTGAACAGAGCAACATCAAGACCAGTCAGACTGCAGAGGGGTACACAACAAGGCTGTCCGCTGTCCCCAATGCTTTATGTAATTTATTTGGAGCCCCTTCTTCAATCTATAAGGGAGGCGGATGGGATACAATACAGGGAATTCCAGGCTAGTACAATCCTGTTGGAGGAGTTTGGGGCGCTCTCGGGTCTAAAGATAAACATTGGCAAATCCCAAATCTTGAATCTCACGCTTAGGGCAGGGGAGCGTGACACTCTGAAGGCAAGCACTCCTTTTATATGGAGCCCATGGGGTATTAGGGAGTTAGGATTACCGCAACCCTTGCAGGCTGGTATACGGCTAACTACCCCCTACTCTTGAAAGATATTAAAAGAGACTTCCAGAGATGGAGAAATCTCAGGGTTTCATGGTTGGGGCGGATTGCAGCGCTCAAGATGGTCACACTCCCGCGATTACTGTATTTATTTCAAGTGATCCCGCAGACAATACCATCAGGTTTTTTTTAGGGAACTGGGAGTACCGACTAACGAGTTCTTATGGGAAGGGAAAACAGCGAGGGTCAGCAGGCGCTTACTAATGGCACCCAGAGGTGATGGAGGTTTAACGTTACTGAATTTCAGCAGGTATTATGAAGCAGTGCAGCTGCGGGTAATTAAGGAATGGTTGAAGGGAGATGAGGGTATGCAAGCACACCTTAACCTGGCGGAAATCTTATGGTTGCCTTAGTCACATAGACCTAGACATCTCTATGAGGGCACTATAACTAAGCTCATGGCGGACATCTGGGATAAATTGGCGGCACCCAAAGGAATTACGACGTTCCCATCACCCTTTACACCTATTTTTGGCAATGGGGATTTCACGCTGGGGATGGAAAAAGGGGGCGTTTAAGCAGTGGCAGGATGGGGGCTGTAGGAAGCTGTGTGACATTTTTCGAGGGGGGGAATTGCTGTCTTTCGAGGACTGTAAACGGGAATACGCAATAGAGGAAGGGGAAAGACTAAGGTAAGCACAAATAAGGCATTGGGTGTTGCACCCTGTGAATAAGGAGGCAGCAACTAGGGAGCCAACGAAATTGGAAAACATTCTCCCGTCCAATGACGGGATAAAGGGGCTAATCTCTAACCTTTACAAGATCCTGGACAGCACGAATGCGGATCAACAGTGGGCGTATATGCAGAGGTGGGAACACATCCTGGGGAGGGAAATTATCAGGGAAGAATGGGAGAGGTTGTGGAGGAGGATGCGAAAACTGGCAAAGGCTTCCCAATTACAAGAAGCTTGGTACAAGATCTTAGTTGGGTGGCACTAAACACCGGCCCGCCTTCACAGAATATATCAGGGAGCCTCGGGAGCGTGTTGGAGGGGCTGTGGGATGGTGGGCACAGCGGATCTGGTGGAAACGTCCAAAAATCAAACCATTTTGGAGGGAGGTACAGTGGGCGCATGAGCAGGCCTACGGTCCCGGGGACGACAGATCACCAGCACAGATTCTCCTGGGAATTAGAGGAGCCACGGGAGTGGGGGAGCCCAAAGCAAGAGAGAAGGCGAGACTGATATTAACTTTGGCAGGTATGATGATAATAGCACAAAAGGTGGAAGTGCCCAGAGGCTCCCATGATGCAAGACAGGCTACGAAAGATTTGTGAAATAGTAGCTCTTGAATGGGCGACGTATGCCATGGACAACAAGGTACAGAACTTCGCTGTGGATTGGGGGGAAACGTTGGGCTTCCTTAAGGACGATTTTAGGGTGATGTGGTGTCTGCAGCTTTTAAGACTGCTAGCTCTACAATGAACATTGGTAGTAGGTCCAGGAGAGAAATGGGCCAAGGACAGAGTGGAAGTTGCCTCGGGGGGCGGGGGGGAGGGAAGGAGGTGGGAGGGATTGTTGGGGGAATGGTTAAAACATTTTGTAAATTCTAATAAAAAGAGTTTGCAAAAAAAAAAAAAGAAACCAAACGTCTGAGGAGTTTTCATCACGGCGAAGTTAATCGACAAAATCAAACGAAAATTCTCTTGGTGAGAGTTGTTCCAACGAGCAGCATGATGAGCACACAGGGAAAAAAGAAATCAGGTACAGCGGCGGAGTGACCTAATATATGTACGACGACCAATGTCATGTTCAGAGTCAAAGAGCACCACGTTGAGTCCAGATAGATCGATGAGAGTCCAGATGCACCACCCCCTGTTGAAAAGTTTCTGGAGCAGCTGACACTGGATGGATATCTATCGCATGCGGAATCTGCGGGAGAAAACAATCCATTGAAAATAACTTTAAACCCAGCTAATCCTCTACTGTGCATTCCACAATACACTACTTCTAAGCAAGCTGATGAAGGTATACGTCCCGTTATTGAGTCGTTCTTTGAACAAGGAATTATTGTGCCCACTCGCAGTCCCTGCAATACTCCTATTCCCCCGATAAAAAGGCATGGTAAAGATATTTTTCATTGCGTTTCTATTTTGTACTTCAGCATGGTGCTAGGCTCCGTGGCTGCTGGTTTGCCTTCATGTTTACGAACGGTTGCCGTTAAGGATTTATTGGTTGAGAAAGCAGACGTGTTAGGTAAGATTTTGCCAAATCTTCCTTGTCAGAACACCAGCACTTTTTGGGTATCAGGTAATATTATCCCCATATATATGGTCGCCGTAAATAATATCGCCGGGAAAAGGTTGCAGCAATATTATATGGGTGACCATATATATATGGGTGACCATATATATATGGGGACAGGGGCAAAAAAAAAAAAAAATATATAAAAACAAAATAATAAAATAAAAAAGTTTGGGAGTTGCGGGGATGTCCCCTGCATGTTCCATGTAATAATGTCGCCACAAAAAACGGCCATTTTTCAGCGATATTTTTGCATGGCGAGATTTCTGTGGCGACATTACATGGAACCACTTTTTGTTGGACTGGTGAATTATTTTTCCTTATACCTCAATGAGTTGGGACCTGTTTTCTCCCTCACAGATCCTTCTACTCTTAATGGATGTCATTTTTAACACTGTCCATAGTGTCCTTTTAGATTTATCCCGACAACTTTTTGGCATATAAAGCCTGTTGTTGATGGGTTGCCCTAGGGGCTCCCCTTTTTATATTTCTCTGGCTAACCTTTTGAGAACTACAGTTCCCAATGGTAGAAAGGATATTTGTATCCCTTCTACATTCTGTTAGGTGATAACCAGCCAACCGCACCTTATGTGGAGTGCTGGGGAGATACAATGTATCCCCTTTCTCACTAGCACTGTAACAATTATGTTACAGGGTCAAGCTTACCTTTAATGGCTGGTGGCAGTGAACCTTTTTACAAATTCGGTGCACCTTTACCGCAGACTGTTTCCAAAGCTGCGGTAAAGGCACCCAAATATGCAAATTGTATTCTTTTTTTTTTGGCATTTCAGTGCTTCTTGTCCCTTCTCGGTTCTTCCCCTGTCCTCCAGGCCTGACTGCGAGAATCCAGTTCCAACTGGGAGGCTGTCTGTCCCAGGTTCGAATGTTGCACACCTGTTTGATTGGCTGGGTTCCTGCATAAACGTCGGATCCTGGAAGCTGAAGAGGTAGATCACTGGATCTGCATCCGAAGAGGAAGATGAAATGGCAGCAGAAATGATTTCCAGCGACCTGATAGCCTGCTGTGTAACCAGAGCCTGCTGCTACCCTTCCTTCTAAGGTACATGGGGACTCCGAAAACGACAACCCTGACTCAGAGCTTAGGCAGATCCACTAGACTCAAGATGACCTGCATTTTGAGCCATCCCACAACATGCTGCGACCTTGCCAGGCTGCACTACACCATTACCCTTGGACCTGGAGCCAGTGTGCGGTGCACAGTCTTCTGAATTGAGCTCAACTTTGGTTGCATCCTGCTGGACCTCCAGAGACACAAATAGTCTCTTTGAAGTTCCCTCAAAAGAATGCTGGACCAGATTAGCGACGAGAATCCAACCAGCGATATTCAGTATTCTTCTGGCTCCTGAAAAGGGCTCCAAAACCAAAGAGCTGCTTCCAGCCGTGATGAAACTCCTGCCTGTAGCCTTCCCCGTTGATCCCTGCAGCAAAGTCCCTCCAGAGTCCTGTCTTCTGTCCTCACGACAAAGGAATCCACCAACCAGGTTTTTATCTGCAGTTCCTGAAGACTTCCGGCTGCAACTCTTCTTCTGTGCTAAGGTACTGTGTTGGCTGTGTTATTTACTTACCTTAAGCCTGTGTGATTTCCGTAAAGCTTTGGGGGCGTTACCCGTGATTGGGAGTCCTCTCATCCAGTTCACCCAGGCCCACTGCTGGAATCCTTCTAGGGTGTCTTTTCTAAAGTCCCTGGACCCTAACTAACTCTAAAGCCAACTACTTACTTTATTTTACTTACATTGTTTTTTTACTTGCTTCAACAGTCTTCCACATGAACTCTTTCTACAACTGAACCCTATCTCACCCTGCCTACAGCTGGCCCCTAGACCACTAGGTCCCATCCTCTTCCTCTGATAAAACTCATGCAATATACTAGGGAATGACTAGATAAGAAAAGATTCTGTCCTGCCTTGAAACGTATAAGTGTTTAAAAGTGACTTACCTTTTCAAAAATCTATTTATTGCATTTAAATTGTACAACTATTTTTTAGCAAAGCGTTTTTTGGATCGATTTTGTTTCTACCAAGAGGAAAAATAAGTCAAATCAATTACCGACCAAAGTCAGTACAACTCACTGGGCCAGTCTCAAAAGGGATACCTTCAAGAAATTGAACAAGAGCAATTACGTTTTTGGTTCGCAGGCCGTCTATTAATAGATTCCACCAAATCGAAGGGTCTGATGCTGTAAAGTCAGACAAAAGAGATCTAAAATGTTTAGTGCGTAAGTCTCTCAGCCCAGGACACCACATCACACTATGGACCAAGGATTCAATCTCGTTGGTGTTTCTGCAAAACTGACCGTTTTCTTTTGACATACCCCAGGTTGCCTGATTCTCATTCATGGGGTATACGTTCAGGCGAGCACGAAGAAATTGATCCCTTACTTTTTTGTCTGGGAATTGTTTCATATATGGGCAGACACTATTCAGTTTCCAACCTTCTGGGGGCAGATGCGTTACCAAACGATAGCTACTTGCAGCTTCTAAAGTTTGGATCCAGTCAAAGGTTTTTCATTTTGCTTTAACTAGTGTAGGGTTCGCCACCAGTTGTTCAAAGCCACTTCCAATGTCATTCAACCACCTTGTCATGTACAAAGACCAGTCTTGCAAACATGGGATATCATTCTGCGTTGTTTCACTATAGATCAAGTCCAGGATTGGTGGTCTCGAGGTGACAAAACATTTACTGAAAAAAGCCAGTCTGTTCCAGGTGACTGAGCACCTCAATGATGGGAGTCCCGGTTCTCGACGAAGGATAGCAATCGGGATGTATTGGGGAACGCCAAACACTCGTTTCCAAAAAAAACCCTCAAGGCGGGACCACAAGTGCTCTGAGATATTGAGCATGGCATCGGCTCCATAAATTACATATTACTTTGGCCTTGTAAAATTGAATAACCGGAAGAATGGAAAAGCGCTCGAATTTTCCATTTATTGCCCAAACCTGGCAAGTTAATGTTTTCATTTTTTCAAAAAGATAAGATAACATGGGCGTGTCAGATTTTAGTTTCCTTAGCCAGACCCCCAGATATTTAAAGGATTCCACATGCTCCATCTTCTCACTGCCACTTTGCCCTGTACGGCGGTTTTTGGTTTTCACAGATAGGCCAAAACTCATGGTTTTTATCTTCCCTTTGTTAATCTTGAGCCCATTCTAAATGATGTAATTATGCAGGGCGTCGAGTTATCTCTGTAGGCCCACCAGAGTCGGGTCGATGAGCACTTCATCATCAGCATATAGCAATCGGGAAAGATGGCCACCACCCACTTTAGGGTGGGGGAGATCTTCTAGTCTGGAAGACATCGGGCATATCCTCCAAGTGAAAGTTGAAAAAAGCCAGAAAAATTGTACACCCCTGTTTCACACCTCGAGGTCGTGATTTCTTTGGACAAAAGCCCTCCTTGGTTTAATCTAACTCTCAGAGAGGTGTCAGAGTGCATGGCCTTAATGGGTTCCAGGATAGCTGTAGGGCAGTTCTTCTCCATTTTAGGCCAGAGCAGACCTCTGTGTACCTCGTCAAAGGCCTGGACCAGGTCCACGAATACCACTTTTAATTTGTTGGCTTTCCGTCTACGTGAGATTTCTTTCAGGACCTGCATCAGGAAGATTTTAACAACCATGCCCAAGCCCTTCACGAAGCCACATTGGAAGCGATCGTAACTATTGATGGACCTGCACCAACCATGGAAGTGGTCCAGGAGGACCGAGCCGTACAGTTCACCGATAACGTCGAGGAGAGTGATAGGACGGTAGTTCTTAGGATCCTTCCAATCACCTTTTTTGTGAATTGGGACCAGTATCACTCTCCTCCATGAACTGGGCACTTGATGACTTGTAGCAATCTATCCAATAAAATGGCAATGAAGGAGGCCCAATCTTCTGGGCACTCCCCAAGCAGAACATTTGTTAGACGGTCGGGGCCTGGGACGCGAGAGATCTTTAACTTCTTGATTCGGTCTACAATTTTGTTGATGTTGGTATTCGTAGCCCATGAACCCAAGGTCTTAAAATGGTCCACACAACCCCTGTGACCATAGTCGAGGTATAAAGCCTGTTGTAATGGTTAGTCCAGATGTCCTCACTTATGGAATTGGATTGGCTTGCCTTTAAGGAAGGTTTGTCCGTTTTAATGAAGGACCAAAAAACACAAGGATCTTTACCAGCCAATGTTTTCAGCATGGACTCAGCGTCATTCTGGTATCTTTGATATTTAGACATACGGAGTCCGTTTTTATAACTAAGTTGAGCCAACCTAGCTTCGCTGAAGTACATGGGTGAGTTGTTTTTCTTTGCAATTCGCCTCAGTTTACGAACCAGTCTTTTCTTCGCCACCAAGACTGGGTCGAAAACGTGGTTACTGGTTTTTGAGGGAGGACCTTTAGTTTTGAGATTGTAATTTGACTGCTCCAATACCGGTGAGTATTCAACCATAGATGTGATTTGCTCGAAGTTGGAGGTTAGAGCTCTGATCTTTTTAGATGACATCCTTAGACATAACCCCTTGTTGCATGAAACAACCCTAATAGGTGTATAATCTTGGATAATAGGACCGTATGATCACCATTCCAATAGGAGGAGGTTGAGGGGTTTTTATCACCTGAAAGCTGTGCACTAAAGGAAGAAAGCTAGCAGACAAGTAGATGTAATCCAATACGAAAGTACAGCCCATATTTTGTCATGTCTGCTGAGCGGGAACATCTCCCATGGTGTTTCGATTAAGGAGGTGCATTGCTCTTGAGTCCATAAGTGTATTCTTTCTAAAATCTGCCTGCTTCTACTCTCCGCCCTCTGCAACTTATCCAGAACAGGACTGCGAGATTTATCCTTGGCCACAAGCCCAGGGATCGTATCTCTCCAGGACTGAAATCTCTGCACTGGCTCTCAGTGGCATCTCCTTCTGGGGCCTCAATACCTTCAACTGTTGCGCTCACCTGGCTCCCACAGAGGCGTCGACTGGACGGGACTGCTGCGGTCTCCACCAATGTGACGTGTAGGGCCGAGATGACGGACTGGACTGGCCCACCTAGCTTCGTTTGCTTGGCCCGTAGGAATATTCTTCTGCAAGTGGAGAAAGGGAATTAACCACCCGTGGAGTTGAGCGTAAATCCCCCCACCCCACTGTTCTCCCCACTGATCACCTTGGATGTTCCCTCTTATAGTCTCACCTGATTATTTGAAAAGATGAGCTCTCCATCCTGCATTGAGCGCAGGGGCGCGTAGATAACCACTTGCTTCACTGTCTCGAAGGAATTGGTGAGTTCCAGGACAATATTGACTCCGATATTCCCGGTAAGACGCCGTAAGTATGTAGTTCGTAAGAGTTCAAATGCCTGACTTTCACTCTTGGCCGATTCCTTGCAGGTTGCAGCTTGATCCTACTGAAGAGTTCCTCGTGGCAACCGGTAATGTTCTGGTAAGGATTTGTATTATCCAACACAGTTCGATAAAATAATGTCCATATGTAACCTGTTGCTTTCTACCTTATTCAGTCGCTGAGAGAAAGTATGAAGTCTCAGGGAATAATGCCTCCGGCGGTAAAATCAGGTAAGTCTTTTGTGGTAAGGAGGGTTCCCCTTGTTAGTCCCTTGTTTCACCTTGCTGTCCTTTTGTTTCCCCTTAGGGGCCGGGGTTCGGCTGGGATGCAGTGGAAGCTGCGCCGACCCGTGAAGAAGAATAGTACCCCCGGTGGTAAAATCAGGTAAGTCTATGGGGGGTATTCCTCTGTGTATTCCCTTGGCTCACCTTGCTGTTCTTGTCTTCTCCTTAGGTGCCGGAGTGCGGCGGTAACATGCAGGAGGATGCGGTGAAATGTGAAGATGCTGCGAAGACCGGTGAGTTCAGCGCAGCGCTGCAGCAGGCGAGGCGACGCGCCTAAAATAACTTCTTTCTTCCAGCTCGAAGGCGCGATGGATCAGGAATTCAGGTAAGGATCAAAGGTATTGCTCTTGTTTTAACCTTTTCCCCTTCTTTCTCCCTTTTTCTAGGAGCTCCAAACTCGAGGCGGGCATGGCAGATGACTGGATGCCGACTTGCAGGCACGGTGAGCGTTACGCTGCTGGATGCAGAATAACGCGAAGCGTGTGCTGCTCTTCGGGCATGGTTTAAATAGCCTCCAAAGTAGTCCCAGGTAAGTATTCCTCCCCAGCCCCACCAGAGTAAAAAAAATAGTCCCTTCCAAGCCTTGTTTGGCTTGGAGCTCTTGCAGCATGGTCTGCATCAGGTAAGTTTTAATCTATGACCCTTGCGCCTATGGCGCCAGGACTGACCCTCCATATGAGCCTGGCGCAATAGCCCCTAGCGGGGGTTGTTGGGCTTGCTTGGGGTAACTTGATGCCTGCTTCCGGGGTTGCTGGACTTGGTCTGGGTCCCCGGGGATAGGCATCATGACATCAACTCTCGTTCCCTAAATACCTTCCTTCTCGAGCTCTTCGGTCATCTACCTCAACCTCCCTCAGGGTCAGTCGCTTCTCCAAGCAACGTGTTGGTGATAGTTCTCTTTCTTTGGCGGGAGCCTCCCTCTGGAACAGCCTCACCGAAACTTGAGAATCATCTTCGGTTCCAGAAGCAACTCAAAACCTATCACTTTGCTTCTGCTAGTTCTCCTCTTCTCCCTTGCCGAGTTCCTGGTTGACATTGAAATTGCACTGGTTCCTGATCACCCTCTAATCTCGGGCCCAGATCGCCTCCCCCGCCAGTCGCACTCCTGCACTGCCTTCCTGGCAACCCCCACACTTGGGGACTATTTTCTGTATCCCTACAGTCCCATTACCAGCATTAGACACCTGATGTCTGCACTTTTACTTATTGTTTATTTTGTTTTTCTTCTTATCCCATGTACTGCACTACCCCCCCGTCCCCCTGCACTTCTCCTCCCTCCCCTTCCCATGCACTTGCACGATCTGAATGACACCTGGCCTAGTAGGATCGTTGACTTCATTTATGTGGAAGTCATCCAGATGAGTGGCAATTTGGGCTATGAATGAGTCATTCGAGATCAGTGCTGGTTTCCAGTATACACTTATAGAGATCTTACTAGATGTACCACTTCCAACCAAAAGAGCAATCGGATCCCATTCGATCATGGTCTCTTGAATAAGAAAGTTCCAAGAGGCCGATTTCAGAAGTTTCAGACTACTGCCCAGTTTTACTGCAGTAAGTAGGCCGGCTGAGGGACGTCCAAAATGACCTTGCACAGCCGCAACGATTGTCAGCTCAAACCCATCCAACGTTGGCAACTTCCCCAGCCATGTTTCTTGTAAGTTGATTAGGTCAAATCTGCCCACATTTAATTTACTAACCCCCTAGTATTCCAGGATGCCAGTTTCAACCTGGCAGGGTTGGCTGAAGAAAAAACTGCTTGAAGCTCCCGTCGTTGGTTCGTAATTGTACAGCTGGGTTGCTAAAATGAAGATTGGAGAGCCAAGATATTTGCCAGCCATGCCCAATCTGATGAAGACAAGTTTGGTCTTTTTGTTGGTTCTTGAGAGGGGACGTTTCCCACTTGACAGGTCGAGGAATCTGCCTTGAAGGTCACATTTATTTTCAGTTCCTGACAAGAGAGGACCCTACCCACCTTCAAGGGGTCCTGAAATAGAGGAAAGGGTTGAAAGTCAGGTGGCCCATTGCCCCTCCAAGGTTCAGTTGGATCGTTATAAACAGCAACCTTGGTTGCAAGTGCGCTTTGTGGCGGTCATGACAAGTCGAAGCCCAGTTGTAACAAGCTTTCTGTTGAATCTAACAGCAGGTTTTTGACCACTGGGGACAAAATGTGGAGAAACAAGGAGTCCAGGCGTTTATCGTGATAGAATTCAATTAGTTGGAAATCAGATGACCATAACAGGCAGAGGTTTGGTATCGAGTGGAATAATTCCAAAACCACTCGCCAATTTAAGACGAGACTATTGTGATCCAAAATCCTCTCCAGTTTCAATGCTCGATTCAAGGGGTTAACCTGTTTCACTCTTGCTCTTGTGTTGTCATGGTAGTTACCTCTGTAGTTGTTGCACCTCTCGTCAGACCTCCTATTATGGCATTCATCAAGTTGATTAAAACATTTGGGCTGAGAAGCTGGATAGTTAATGATTGCCCGTTCTCTTACGGCCACCGGAGCCTGTGATTTTAATAGTTTCCATTTTTCATCCATAGGCTCAAACCAGGGGGAGACCGGCTGCTCTGTATTGACTGCTCGAGGCACCACAATTGCTCTGTTATTCGTGCCTTGGGGGACAGAGGACCCAGCTTTAGCTGCGCCAGCCAATGTGTCCTCAATCGAGTAAGTAGAAAGGTCCATCAGTGCCTGCGATGTAGGACTCAGGAGGGTCACGCTAAGGTGGGGACCAGCAGAGGGCCCCTGAGGGACCACCTTTTTGTCCTGGTCCCCCCCGATGTACATTCTTGCAAAGAAGGAACACTTCTTGGTGCAGGTTTTGGGACTCTACTCCCCTCGTTAGTGGGACAAAGTAAGGCCTTTTTTGTGCTAGTAAAGTTCCATTACTATTATTTATGTCGGTCTTCTGTCATGATGCCTACCTCCAAGGAGCCAGGTCTGATCCAGCAACCCCAGAGGCAGGCATCATTTCCCCCAGGGGAGTGCCAGCGGGCCCAAGCTGGGGCCCTTTGGACTCAGTCCTGGCGCCTTAGGCGCCAGGCTCATGTTGGACCTCTGTCCTGGCGCCTTAGGCGCCAGGCTCATAAAGCTCGACATGTGTTCAAGTGTTTTAATGTGCACTTACCTGATGCAGACCATGCTGCCACATCCAGGCCCTCTTGAGGCCTGAATAGGAACTACTTTACCTGTGGGACTACTTTCCACCCGGGTGTGGTCGGGGAAGGATACATACCTGATCGGAGGAAGGATACACACTTGGAACTTCTTCCAAAGCTATTTAAACCACACCCGATCAGCAACTCACGCTTCGCGTTGTTCTGCTCCTCGCAGCTGGACGCTCACCGTGTCAGCTCCTGCATCTGGACTTCAGCCACGCCTGTCTGCATCCTGGGTCGCCTGCAAAGGGAGACAAGAGACCTACCAGCTAATCTGCACCACGGAGACATCACCGACGATCCTGAAAGGGAAGACATCATTTTTAAAAGCATTTCGTTACGATCGCTGCATCGCTGCATTTCACTCACCTTTCCTGGGTTCCTCCATCTTCAGCAGCGATCATCCGGATACACAGCCACTTCCCAGAGCCTAGAGAAAAAGACAAGAATAAGAGGTGAGAGAAGGAAGGGAATAGGAAAAGCTCAGTTTCCTTCTAAGACTTACCTGTTGGGTCATTCCCATTTCATTTTGGGTCTTGCTGCTTCCAAGCAGGACCCCGGCCCCTATGGGGAAAAAAGACAAAGACATTAGATGAGCGAAGGCAAAAACATTACCTGAGCGCTCATCTAGGACTTACCAGATCTTTACTGGAACTGCACGTTTCACTTCGGGTCGGCCCCATATCTCCGGCATTCCAAACCCCGGCCCGTATGGGGAAAAGACATCAACATCAGCACTTTGTTGCAAGAAGACTCCAAAGGAATCTTCATTCATCACCTGAAAAAAGACAATGAACATTATTATTTAAAGCTTGAACTTTTGAACTTGCAACAGAACTTTTACAGCGCCTTACCAGTATAATCAAGCTTACCTGAACTCCCATCCAACCTCAATCCAGTGAAGTAACTGGGTTCAACGCGCCCCTACGTCAGAAGCAGGATGGAGAGCTCGTCCTTTCAGCCCCTAAGGTGAGACTTCACGGGGAATCGTGGAAGGGTATCGTGGAGGGTTGGAAGAGAGTGGGAGGCTTGAGCATAACTCAGTCAGTAGGTAATACTCCCTTTTCACGCACAGGGGAATATTCCTGCGAGCCGGAGAAGCCAGAGTAGAGGGCCCTTCCTGTCCATCTTCAGAGTCCTGCGCTTCACCATTGAAGAAGCATCAGCACTCGAAGCCAGACCTGCGCCTCCGTGTGAATCAGGTGAGCGTTACAGAACGCGAAGCCTACCCACAATTTCCCACCCGGGCGCTATGGAGACTTCCGAGACTGACCAGCTGGCCCAGCTTTTGGGGGAATTACGGGCAGAGGTGCACTCAGCCCGCCAGGAGACTAACGCTCTCAAAAGAGAACTGATCTTATCTAAGGAAAGAACTGATGACCTAGCCAAAAGGTTATTACAGGCCCAGGCAGGGCACACTCCTTTACCTAATTCCGGAGACATTTCCACATCAATGGGTTTGAGTAACCCGGTACAAATGAATCTACCTGGACACATGCCTTTGGCCCCGCCTGAACGTTTTGCGGGGGATCCCAAGAAATATGCCGTCTTTATGAACCAATGTCGTTTACACTTTCTATGCAGACCCGGAGCCTTCCCTAACGACCAGACCAAGGTAGCCTTTATACTATCTTACCTCAGTGGCAGTGCTGCCGATTGGTCTATTCCATTGGTAAATCAGGATGATCCCATTCTCCAGAATTTTCAGGGCTTCCAGGCCAGCATGGAAAGATTGTTCGCTCGACACTCTCAAGGACAGGCCCTTGATAACGAACTGCTATCCTTACGACAAGGTAATCAGGATCTTCTGTCCTACATAGCCACCACCCCCAGACCGACGGACAAACCGAGAGAACCAATCAGACTCTCGAGCAATATCTTCGGTGCATGTTACACCAATCCGAGTTAAATTGGAAAGACATCCTTTGGATCGCAGAATATGCATACAACAATTCAGTGCATTCTGGAACCGGACAAACCCCCTTTTATACTTTGTATGGTCACCATCCTCGGACCTCTGATCTAGATCCACCTCTGACCCTGGAAATGCCCGCAGTAAATCATCTGCATTCCACAATAACCCGAGCCTTCAAAGAAGCTGCAACTCATTTACAGCAAGCCAAGAAAAAGTATAAAGAAAACGCTGATTTGCACCGAAGTAAAACTCCTCCTTACCAAGTAGGAGACCAGGTATGGCTAGCAACTAAACATTTACCCCTCAAGGGCCCGCGAACCTTCAATCCCAGATTCATAGGACCTTATCCCATCAAAGTTATAATCAACCCAGTGGCCTTTAAACTGGATCTACCGTCCAACATGCGTATTCATCCAGTTTTTCATGCATCACTTTTGAAGCCAGTACAACCAGGAACCCGATTGTCCAAGCCTCCAGATCCAGTTCAAATTGAAGAGGAATTAGAATTCGAAGTTAAAGACATTTTAGACTCCAAGGTGGTAAAGTCGAAACTCTTCTATCTTGTTCACTGGAAGGGATATGGACCTCAGGAGAGATCGTGGGAGCCTAGTAACCATGTCCACGCACCTCGATCAGTACAAAGGTTTCACCGGAGATTTCCAAACAAGCCCAAACCCCCGGTGGGAAGAACCTTGGGAGGGGCCTTGAGGGCGGGGGAGGGGGGGGTACTGTCATGATGCCTACCTCCAAGGAGCCAGGTCCGACCCAGCAACCCCAGAGGCAGGCATCATTTCCCCCAGGGGAGTGCCAGCGGGCCCAATCTGTGGCCCTTTGGACTCAGTCCTGGCGCCAGGCTCATGTTGGACCTCTGTCCTGGCGCCTTAGGCGCCAGGCTCATAAAGCTCGACATGTGTTCAAGTGTTTTAATGTGCACTTACCTGATGCAGACCATGCTGCCACATCCAGGCCCTCTTGAGGCCTGAATAGGAACTACTTTACCTGTGGGACTACTTTCCACCCGGGTGTGGTCGGGGAAGGATACATACCTGATCGGAGGAAGGATACACACTTGAAACTTCTTCCAAAGCTATTTAAACCACACCCGATCAGCAACTCACGCTTCGCGTTGTTCTGCTCCTCGCAGCTGGACGCTCACCGTGTCAGCTCCTGCATCTGGACTTCAGCCACGCCTGTCAGCATCCTGGGTCGCCTGCAAAGGGAGAAAAGAGACCTACCAGCTAATCTGCACCACGGAGACATCAGCGACGATCCTGAAAGGGAAGACATTTTTAAAAGCATTTCGTTACGATCGCTGCAGCGCTGCATTTCACTCACCTTTCCTGGGTTCCTCCATCTTCAGCAGCGATCATCCGGATACACAGCCACTTCCCAGAGCCTAGAGAAAAAGACAAGAATAAGAGGTGAGAGAAGGAAGGGAATAGGAAAAGCTCAGTTTCCTTCTAAGACTTACCTGTTGGGTCATTCCCATTTCATTTCGGGTCTTGCTGCTTCCAAGCAGGACCCCGGCCCCTATGGGGAAAAAAGACAAAGACATTAGATGAGCGAAGGCAAAAACATTACCTGAGCGCTCATCTAGGATTTACCAGATCTTTACTGGAACTGCACGTTTCACTTCGGGTCGGCGCCATATCTCCGGCATTCCAAACCCCGGCCCCTATGGGAAAAAGACATCAACATCAGCGCTTTGTTGCAAGAAGTCTCCAAAGGAATCTTCATTCATCACCTGAAAAAAGACAATGAACATTATTATTTAAAGCTTGAACTTTTGAACTTGCAACAGAACTTTTACAGCGCCTTACCAGTATAATCAAGCTTACCTGAACTCCCATCTAACCTCAATCCAGTGAAGTAACTGGGTTCAACGCGCCCCTGCGTCAGAAGCAGGATGGAGAGCTCGTCCTTTCAGACCCTAAGGTGAGACTTCACGGGGAATCATGGAAGGGTATCGTGGAGGGTTGGAAGAGAGTGGGAGGCTTGAGCATAACTCAGTCAGTAGGTAATACTCCCTTTTCACGCACAGGGGAATATTCCTGCGAGCCGGAGAAGCCAGAGTAGAGGGCCCTTCCTGTCCATCTTCAGAGTCCTGCGCTTCACCATTGAAGAAGCATCAGCACTCGAAGCCAGACCTGCGCCTCCGTGGGAATCAGGTGAGCGTCACATCTTCTTGGCGTTCCCCCGTTTTTGTTGGGAGAAGATAGGAAAAGCCTGGTTCTCTGCAAGCCCTTCCTCCTCTGTTGTGATGGTTTGTAGGGCTACATCCGATGAGGAACATGGACCATTCCCTGGCTTTTGAGAAACTGGCAAGCCAGTAGGCTTGTTTTGTAAAGTGCCTAAAGGATATGGATGTTCCTTTGTCAAATCAATGGGGGAAGATGCGTACCTTGTCTGGGTAGACTTAGTAAAAGTATGACCAACCTCATGGACAGTTTGAGAAGCAGCGTTAGAAAAAGCTCCAGTACTGCTCAGGTTCAGACCACAATGCTCCTTGCCCGTAACAAACCCCTCCAGGAAAATTAGCTTAGAATGAGTCATTGCTAAAAGGGTGGTATGATCCTTTAAGGTGTCGTTCACATGTTTGTGTAGTTTAGTGAACGGTGCAAGGGCTATAGTAAGTGTTGACATAATTGAAAAAAGGTCCAATTTGTCTTTCTGGTTGAGCGGGTTGGCCTGAGTAGGCTCCAAAGGCCGAGCAGCTGACTTTGTACGTGGATTAGGTTGGTCAGGTAAAGGTGGAGAGGGGACAAGACCGCCATCCACCAAGATCACTGAGGGGGACTCCTCTCCCCCCCCCTACCAACCCTTGCTAGTCCAGCAAGGCTCGAATGCACGCCTAATCCAGGTGGCACTATTACTGGGGCACAAGCGCTCTCCGGTAGAACCACCAGGGAGTCATCCACCAGGTCTGAAGCAGGAAGCCCTGTGGACGATTCGTCAAGTGGCCGGCATGCCAACTCCTTTGTGGATCCACCGGTAGTGTCTTTGCCAAGTGCATTGGAGAGAAAAGCGGGAGGGCTTTACCAAAGGTGGCAAACTTCACCAGGCTATGGCACCTGGGATTTCCTGTGAGGTAGGATGAAACACTTGTTTTGGCTTGTGGCCCTGATTTACGGCCTTAAAATTAAAAGGGACAATCTCAGTTGACGCTGCTGCAATAATCTTTTTTTTTTTAAAACAATTTTTACAAAGTGCCACAATCCCTATAGGAAAAATCTGTTTTCTCCAGTTTCTCCACAGGGCTTCTCCTAGAGCAAAAGTTCCTGTATTGTTCTCTCTATAATACATTCCAGAGGCTGCAGATCCTTTGGGGGCCTGCCCCATTATTCAACACCTTCAAGTATGTCTGCATCTGATACGTCCCCCTCAAAGTGCCAAACACAGGGACAGCTTGTTTTTTAGCTAACATAGATGGGACAGTAGGTTTCACCGTGGTGCCCCGCTTGTAAAGTCAATGGTAGATGCAGGGCTTCTGAGTCAGTTTAGTAGGTCTGGACTGAGGGTTCACTCCTTCCACCCCCGGACCTTTTGTTCTCTTACAAGAGTTTATACACAAGGTCTTGGGTACGTGGGTGGTAACTTCTTGTATTCGAAGGAAGGTGTCCTCTGACTCAACACCATCCAACAGACTCGATATGGCCCCAGTAGCCGCTGGGACATCACCCAGAGGACGCTCCCCCAGAGGGGGGAGGGTAGGTGGGTTAATTACCTGTGTAGCCAGAATCTACACCGATGCAGAAGACCCCCTATATGGTCAAAATTCGCCGACGGCGGCTGGGAGATTAGGGGGGACTTGTTGCAGACATCATAGAACGTGTGGACTTGAGGTTTAATCGTGAGAGGGTCAGCACGCACAGATGTCGCAACAGTGCTAACCTCACCTACCGAAGATGGACCGACTTCTAGTTCCAGGTGCGTTCATTTCGGTTTCTTCTTCCAGGTGGGCAAACAAGCCTGCAGAAACACTTACTGTAAATACAGTCGAGATAGCAGAAGGCTCATGCATCGCCAGGTTGTTTGGAGGTTTTACTCCCACAGCCAGGTCTGGCATGGGGTCATGCTGGTTAATAAGGAGGTCCAATTTAGGTGAAGGCTTGGATGTTCGAACTGGAGACCCCGTGTCCCAAAGAGCGTCACGTGATGTAGATGTTGGAAGTGTGTTTGAGGTTCTTGTGCTGCCCGGGCTTATCATACATACCACAGCCCGTGCAGAACAGGGCTGGTGGGTGAGCGGGAGGGTCAAGTTGATAGCAAATTGTGAACAGTCAATGTTTTTACTCACCACCCTTCCTGCTGAAGCCACTTCCAGAAGGTCAGATGAAGTTCTGCTCAAAGAGGAGTGCATTTGAAAGCTGGATTTCAAGTTACAGGAAGATTGGTATTTCGAACTTCTAAGGTGCATGGCCTCATCCATCAAGCACCAGACACTCAACCTCACTTCGCCACGCTCTGCTCCTCTGTGAGGTTTTGAGGGGAAGCGCAGGCTGGAAGGGGGAGTGTCTGGCAGTAGAGCAGGAAGACAGACTTCAGAGAGCAGCAAGTCTGTTACGAATCAGCAAGACTGTGAGCACGTAGCAAGTTCAGCTGTTGACGACACGCAGCAAGTTCAAAAGTGCCGGCAACAAAGTAAGTCAGCTGGAAACTCTGGGTCAACAATGATGCTATAATAAGCAGTTAGGTTAGCTTCCGCAGCACACCAGACACTCATCCTCTCCCTTACTTGTGAAAGAGTTGGTTGGTAACTGTCACTCAGAGTGAGTAGTTACTAGAGTTCTTACTTACATTGCATGTGTTTTTGCCATTCTGAAAAGTATACGTAAAGTTATTTTACTCCTAGATTAGTGTAGAAAGTTATTGCTTACCTTAGTCTGTGTTCCACTCATCTGAAAAGCAACTGTAATTGTATATTACACAAGTTCTTACTCATCTGGTATAACTGTTATTCTGAATGTAGTTCTATGTTTATACTGTTCGATACGTTTCTGTTCCACTATTCAGAAAAGTATCCTGGTAACAGGGTTGGTTTACTAAGTGATTCCTTAGCGCAGTGTCACTGCACAACTGACAGGGTCCATTACCCTTGCCTTACTGTAAAGTAATCTAAAAGTAACTGATGATTTTACTTCCCATGAATAGGTGTGTCCTATACTAAGTGTGTTTGAGAAGGTCTGACCTCCCTAGAAATACTGTTAGTTTTCTGAACAGGGTCTATGCTTTGGTCTGTGTATTTTAAAGTATTGTGTTGTGTTTTTAAAATGTGTTTATGACTCCATGACAAAGTAGTTACCCCAAGACTTAACTTGGCCTAACTCTATTTAGGATAAACCTTCATTTTTTTAAATAATACTTCTGCTTTTAAGTGCTTCTGTTGCACCATTTGCGTGCTACAGGTTCTTTGGTCCTTCCTACAGCCCTCTCACCCTCCTAGAATAAGCCTGGCTGCTCTGTCTAAGCTACCATATACTCAGGTGGTACAGCCTTATACAAAGAGTGGAGTTTTGTACAGTCTCAGTTGGATGATTCTACTAAGGCCTTAGTTGGACTTCAGAAAACATTTCCTAACAGGAGGTATTGGTTCACAGACACACTGAATGTAGCAGACTTGCCCGCTGTACTTGCTTTATTGTCGAAAGGAAAAATAAATCGCACCATCCGGTAAGAGAAGCTAATTTCAACCGCAAATGTTACCCTAAGTCAATATTCCATTTTAAACCCTGCCTCTATTCTCCCAAACCCATCTGATGGGGAAACCCACGATTGTCTTGCACTTGTTTCAAATATCATGTCCCCCAGAGCTGACCTGAATGATGTGTCTTTGTGCAACTCTGAAATAATTTTCTTTGTTGATGGGTCTCGTTTGCAAAATGAGTCTATGCAGGATATTCTGTATGTACTCCCCCATGAAGTGCTCAAAACCCCTCAACTGCCCAATGTGAAATCTACCCAGGTAGCTGAATTGACAGCACTCACCCGAGGGTCTTGTCAGAAAAGGAAGGCTGCCCATTCACACGGATTTGTAATACGTGCATAGGGTTGATCATGATTTCGGTGTGCTGTGGCAGCAAAGAGGTTATCGGACTTCCGCTGATACCCTTGTCAATATGTGTGTTTGCTATATTGATGCCCTCTTCCCCGTTGATGGTCAAATGCAGAGGGCCACGATACCACAAAGTCTTTTACTGCAGCGGGCAACTCTCTAGCAGATAAATCAGCTCGAAATGCAGCCTAAACCGGGCATGTGGCTCCTAATGTCCTCATCTATATTCCAGTTCAAGAGTCACTGCTTGCATCTTTCTCTAGATTATTTTAAGATCAAGCACTAGAGTCTGAGAAGGAACTGTGGTCAAGAAAATCTTGCAAAATGTATGTTGATTCTCATATACTACACAAGCGCACTATCCCTCACAGAAAACATGATCTGTCGCTCCAGGAAGTCCTTACTACCTATGCACACGGGCACTTCACCCATGTCTGCACATCATTTGAATCTCCATCTTAAAGACGAGAATGTGTTATATTATTGCAAGGCACTCGTAAAAATCTGTTCGTTTTCTCCATTCAGAGGTGAGAACAGCTCTACCTGAGCTGGCGACTGGCCTCGTCATCCTTTACAGCCTGGAGATTATGTATATCAAAGGGCCCCAATGGAAGTCAGTGCTACAGCACTGCTAGCATGGTCCCCATCTGGTCATACTCAACACGCAGACTGGTGCCCAGTGTTTAGGGCTCCCGTCTTGGATACATACATCATGATGAAAGAAAGTGCAGCTGTACGCTGCCTCTCCCAGAGCAGGTCCTCCTGAAATCTCTGGAACAGAGACCATAGTGGCTGTCTCACTATCGTCCATGCCTGATCCTTCAATTGATTCTGGAACAAAGGCACTTGTCGATTTCACCCCTTTCCCTGTATACTCAAGTCCTGAGGCTGAACCCACTATTGATGGACATGTTCGACATTGTGGGATTACTCCCGGAGTTCTTGTTCAGTGAGCTTCAGCAAGTTCTGGAACCCCCATCCACAGTAGAGGCCGATTCTAGCCTCCTAGAGGGACCTTGACTACTGCCACCACTTTGCCAGATTCAAACTCCTCCACTCAAGGGAGATATAACCTCCCACTACTTCAGAAGTGAGTAAAATGGAGGGAAGACAATTATGGTTGTTTGAATTATTGTTGTTTCCCTTTCTAAATTCCTCTGCCAGCTGACGAGGAGGTAGGAGAAAGTTGTTGGGAATCTTGCAGTGCAATACCCTGCCCCTGCTACACAGGAGTCACTGGGATCTTTCTTATGGTGAGCCGTCTACTCATCCTGCGGCAGATTATGAGCACCTGTGAGATCTTATTGGAGTCCATTAAATCAGATTACTTTTATAACTATATTCTGAACTGATTCAAAGGAACAAAATAAATTGTCCACCGTTTCTCCTCTACAGATGGAATTATTAAATATCAAACCTCTGAACTTTCCTGGTTGGATTTCATTAAGTGTTAGGATACAGACTTGTTGCCTTGGAGTGATTGTCTCATCAAAATCATTTGTGTACCGATGCTAAGAATATCCTTCACCTCTAGCGTTGTTACATTCAACACAATCTGCCACAAATCACAGCGTTCTGATGCACACCCATGGGTTAAACGTAGAAATACTTCATTCCATGCAACCTGGCAGTACGCCTGCATTCACAACGTTTGATTGTTGGATCTGCGCTCATTTACCTCACGACTTATCTTCAGCACTCCATGTAGCTTCTGTTCCCTTTAACCTGGTAGGAGTATGAAGTGATCTTAGATGGGATACCAACTTCTGTGGTCCCGAATCCTGTTTTGGTCATCAACACAGATGGGGTTTACTGGCCATCCAAATCTTCCCTCACCTCTCAGCTCACACAGAAACCTGGTTCGGTTCACCTTTCTGCTCAGGTACAGGTCTCTTGTGTTACACCAACAAGGATTCTATATGCATAGAAATTAGTAAATGTTGATATTACCTTTCCAACAGCACCGGTGTGACCATTAACAATGCCACCTTCTCGTTTAACAAAGAATTTATGTTTGTTGAATCCGGATAGGAGACTTCAGTTTGAATCCAGGATAAAAGGATGACTCCTTCAAAAAGTCATTGGCGCCAAGACCCCTTTAAAGAGGAGCATCCAGCTGAACACCCAAAATTTGTCATTGCAGACATCCAGCATTGTCTTTTTTTAATCATCAGTCATGATTCTCTACCTTATCTCTCATTCCCGACACTTGGGGGGCTTCCCCTATCAGACATACCTTCCGAACCTTTGGACACAGTGCTGCAATGAATTGGGAGCTCCAAAAATATATTTTCCATTTTGCTTGCCTTCCACATCAATTCTGGATTTTTAGCAGCTAGTATGCGTCTTGTTTCAAAAGACTATGCTTCCAGTATGGCTTGTCCACTGCTACCACTCCAGCCTTGCAGGACAAGGTTGTGAGGAGGGTAAGGTACATCTGTGGCTTGCAGGGGCTAACAGTAAACCTGATCCTGATGCACGTGATCGTAAGCCAGCATGAAAAGCCTCAGTTTTCTTCAGTCAGGCATTGGCAATTGTTGGAGCTTTACTGTTTGTGACTGCTCCCTTGTTCCCGATTACTATGCTTAGTTTCGAGTTCCTTATTTCTTGTTTCAGGGTCCCTACTACCTTATTTCTTGTTCCTGGGTCCCTGAATTTCGAGTTTAGTGTGCGTATTGGTATTTCTGCTTCCTGGATTCCCTTTATGGTGACTGTTTTGCAACCAGCACTTTCCAGCAATTGCCTTTTCCTGTGCAGACCAGTTTGGCTGTGTTCATTATTTGGCCTTGCTCCGTCATGCTGTGTAACCTTGATTCATTTAGAAGCCCCTTGTTGAGAAAGTTCCTATTTTTGTACCCTTTTGCTTTTCTTCCCTGGGTGGGGAGGTTTTGGGCTTGTAATTTAATTTTCCTTGCTCCTTGACTTTCTCTTGGAATAGGTTTCTGATTTTCCCTTGCACTTCTCTATTCGTTCCATATTGACTATGAAGAGTGGTGTGCTTTGGCTTCCAGCTCCCGTGTGAATGCCTGTTTTCCTTACTTTTTTGTAAGCACTATTACAACTTGTCCCTTGTGAGGAGTCTTTATTAGGTTATCCTCCCTTTGCTGTTCTAGCCTTTCTGAGTCCCCGTTTGGTCACCAGGGTTTGTGGGCTTCGCTAACATTTCAGGTGGTGTTTCTCGTTCTTGTGAGTATTGTCTTTAAGTTACCTTATGTAATACCATCAAGGGTGTTGGTTCACATACCCTGTTGTTGAGTACCTGTAACAGCAACTATAGGTGAGTAGCTTGTAAACCTTTGTAATCATGAGCTTTTAAATGCTTATCCCACATCCCTTTTCATATATTTGTATCCCTTTTCATATATTTGTATCACCTTCTAATGCACATCCTCTGTTATCATACATGTTTGTCAGTTACAGAGTGCATGTTGTTTGCTATGTATTACTAAGATATTGTGTTCAGAATTCTCCTAGTCATATCCATGGCCCATTGTCCATCACATAATCTCATCTCTGTGAAGCCCTGCTCCTTTTACCGATCTCCAGAAGGCCTTCATCAGTGTTTTGACCCCTGGACAGACGGAAACAGGCAGTCTCAACTGCTGATTGAGGATCCTGCTCTTGGAAGCTTTGGGAAGCATCCCAAAACCGTCCTGTGGGCTGACCACTTCCCTCGCCACATCAGACGTGTTCCAGAGCTCGGGTTTGGGATTCAGCAGACCCTCAACTTATGAAACAAGAGGCTTTTTCCTGTAGGTGCCGCTTGTCACTGTGAAGGAGGGCCTCACAGGCCCATCCCATCTGTGTTGTTTATGCCACGAGAGTCGACTTCTACCATTTGACTGCAGTGGCAATCGCCGATTTCCTCCAGCATCATGTCCTGGAGATCCTCCAAGGAGGTCTGCAACATGGTGGTACTTTCTTCATCATGCCAGGTCAGCCAGTTGTTCAGTGCCAGGAACCATCTCAAGTGACCTCTGCACTAGCGCCCCCCTGCAATGGAACCAAGACACAAAGCATGGGGGGTAATAGGGAATTTAGGTGCCTCTAAGTGGTGCCTGAGTGAATCGGAGTACAGGGGGTGGACTTACCATACATATTTCCAAGCCCTACCTCAATAGGGTTTAACAGGCGTAAAGACTCCCTTGCCCAACCGTGACCAGTCGAGTTCTAGTCAGGGATCCGCCCCTGGGATTCCCCTGAGGTGGTAGGATTGGGAGAGGTCCTCCTAAGAACTTTACTTCTACTGTTATACTTACAAACTGTCTGTTGGCTTTATCAACGTGTGTTCAGCCTATTTTAACAGCTCCTAGCCTACTGCAAGGAGTTTTATTTGAACTTTTTCCTCTTAGGGCACTAAGCCCCATCTCGTCTAGCAATGGAAGGGCTTTTAAAGTGCAGCGCCTTACAAGGCTGTCTATTGTGTTTGAACTCTTCTATTGTCGCCTTATTTTTTGATCAAGCAACACAGTGGCTAGTTTCCTTTCTGAGCGAGCGACAATGTAGAGTGACCAGCGGGGAAGCTCAAACGAAACCAGCAACGCTATTATTTGGAGTACCACAGGGTGCCTGTACCTTCCCCACCCTATATAACATTGTTATGGTCTCGTTCTTCAATTATTTTGGCTCAAAATAATATCCCCATTACAAAATATCCCAATAATATGCAATGTATCATTCCACTATCCGGCTATCATAGCTTGGATGAAAGTCGCATAAATCAAGCATACAATCTCATCCACAAATGGATGGTACAAAATGGCATGGCCCTTAATGTGGTCGGTACGGAAAACAAACTCGCTCAGCTTGACCCTCTGTTTAGTAGCTACGCCATTGCCAATCATAAGATAGAAGTACTTAAAGTAAAAACACTAGGCATAACCCTGGATCGAAGTCTAAACATGAAGGTACAGGTGAGCAGTCTGGTCTTTTCTTCAACATATTACATGAAATTGCTCACACACCTCCGTCCGTTCATCACACAAGACAATGCAGAAACGATAGCTAGAGCGATAATAGGCTCCAAAATAGATTACTGCAGTAGTCTCCTGACCGGTATTGCCCAATCTGAGGATCAACCGCCTGCAAGTTATTCAAAATGGGGGGGTCAGGGTGATTAAGAAGCTGAAGTGGATGGATCATATCTCGGAGGCAAGGCGTGAACAACAATGGTTGCCTGTAAAACCCAGGGTCCAATTCATAATTTTTCTGATTACGCATAAATGCACATTAGGAATAATGCCAGCACAGCTAAATGGATTCATCATTGAGAAAAAAAAAGGAGACTGTTGAGGTAAAATAACACATGCCAACTAAAAACTCGCAATTGTAAATCCAGTTAAGCCCTTAATGCAGTTTTTTGCATAGTAGCCCCACTAGCACCTTTAGATAGAAGCAAAGCCAAATCAACCAACGTCTTCTAGAAGAAAATTAAAACACTCCTATTCTGTTGAACTGATTCTACCAAACCTGGCAACTGATTAAAAAAAATAATTACCCCCTGATTGGATCTGTGTATGTGTGTCATGTTATATGTGCGCCCTTAAGCCTACGGTAACTGGTCTGTGCGGTACAAATACAAAAGTAAAATAAAGTTTGATCTATTACTTGAATTGGGCTATTCCTTAACTTCAATCCATTACTGATCTTCTGTTTAAAAGCAAAGTGTGGGTGCTCTGTAGCCAGAGCACCCAAAAAGTGCATGTGTATATATTTGTTGTGTATGTTTAGTGATCTACTTACCTGTGGGTTTTAACTGATAAGAGCACTCCATGGCTGAAATAAACATAACTTTATTTGTATACATTCTGACTAACTTGTGTTATTAAAAATGCTCTATGTGTGCCTAACTGAACCTTTCATCACTGTCGTACTCGCCAAAATTTTTAAGTCTTCCTTCGCAGTCACTCTACCTTAATAGAGTATGGATAGACATTTGTCTGTCTCTGTTCACCAGAATAGGGTGGCCTCTTAGAACCTTTCCACAGGGTTGATTCCTTAAATCTATCAAGTAACAAGGACGAGTATACTCGTCCTTTTTACATAGACTTCAATAATAGCCTGGCACTTAAGGGGTTTGCTGTGTTTTGCTTTCTGGGTACAAAGTCTTTGAATGCCAACAGCCATATTGTTCAAGACCTGCAACTAACAGTGAAAGCTGCTTTTAAGGGTTCGAATCAAAAGGCAGTGACAAAGGTCTAACCCTGGTAAATTATGGCAGTGTCCATACTACTTGTTTAAGCCAAACCGTTGAATCATAAACCACCAAACGAAGCACAGCGAGCAACTCAGTGGACTTTGGGGGTAGGGAGAGACCGAATTGTCACAGAAAAGCCATATGAAGAGAAGTGCTTCAATGACTACAGCTCTTCAAGAAGCTTCAAAGTAGAGAGAAAAGACCGGGCTATTAAAGCGGGTGCTTGCTGTGGGTTTGGGCACTCTACACGATATAGTACAAGCCTGGGGACAGCATCTCTTGTTGCTATTTGCAGGAAATATGCAGTGGAGGTACCATCAGAGTCCCATGAAAGGGGATCAGATGCACCAGTAAATTACTCACCCACTACTACTGTTCTACCTAGCATTGAGATTTAATAGACTCACTGTGATGCTGGAAATGCATTGGAGGGACAGGCCCTCCATGTCCTTGTCCTGTACTTCCTCATGTGGTGTTTTCTGCACAGGAGTCTATGTGGGAACAGACCCTTGGGATACCCGTATGGCACCCATGGGTGGGGGTACAACCCTGTACCCCTAGTGAACAAGTTACTTACCAACTGGTAACGTTATTTCTGTGCTGCTTCAGACATTGTTCCGGCAGTCTGCGTCCTGTGTCGATGTCCCTCGAATGCCTCAGTCGAGGGTCACTGGATGCTATAAATAGGACGCACAACGCCAGTGGTCTCAGTATGTGTTTTCCTCCATAACGTGTAACATGCTCGTACACAACTGCTGCTTGACTGCACATAGCCTTGCGGGAATATAAGCTGCAATAGCATAGGACATTCTTTAGAAGGGCAGGCTGGGAGGATGATGTGGAATACGTTGGCGAAACATCCAGTCGAAAGAACATTACCAGTTGGTAAGTAACTTGTTCTTCGAATGGATTGTGTCCTCCAACATATTCCACATCTTTGACAGACTCCCAAAGCAGTATCAGTGAATGGAGGAGGGAGAAGAATTTAGAACACCCAATCAGATGGCAGAATAAAGCACCACTTTACCAAAGGCCATATCCTGACCATGGAGTGTATCCAGGGAGTAATGATTGACAAAGGTGTGGATGGAAGCCCATGTTGCTGCATCACAAATATTCTTAATAGGCCCTCTCCACTGCAGGGCTGTGGATGTAGCCACACCCCTATTGGAGTGAGCTTGCAATCCCTCAGGAGGGTCGTTGCCCGCCAATCTGCAGCATTCAGTAATGGTGAGGATAATCTACCTGGACAAGTTCTGTTTGGTGATAGCCTGGCCCAATCGGTGTCCAGTTTACCCCCATAAAAAGCTGGTCGTCCACTCTGACCCTGGACATCCTAGAAATCTACAATCTCAAAGCTCTCCTAGGGTCCCACCTATGTAGTCTCTCCTCTTCCTTACCAGGATGAGGGGGGAGTATAGAAAGCAGGAAGCACCACTTTCTGGCTCAGATGAAACTTAGACACTACCTTAGGCAGGGTTGGACGTACCCTCAGTACAACCCTATCCTTGTGGAACACAGTAAAGGGTGGCTTAGACGAAAGTGCCTGCAATTCACTCACTCTATGAGCAGATGTAACTGTAACCAAGAAAACCGTCTTGAAAGACAACAGTCTCAAACGACAAGAGTGCAGTGGTTCAAACGGAGCACCCATCAGGAATTTCAAGACCAAATTCAGATCCCAAACCAGCACCTGAAACAAGGACATTTTAGAAATTGGGAAATCAAAGGACTCTTAAAATAAGAACATTCTTCAGATGAGCGCTTGAAAATAGACAGCGCCGCTAGGTAACCTTTAATGGTACCCACTTGAAGATCCCTGTGGGCCAAAGAGAGCAAGAAAGAAAGAACCATCGGAATGGAACACTGAAAAGGATCGACATTTCGTCCTCTGCACCAGTTGCAAAACTTACACCAACCATACAGGGATTTGGTTGCCGGCCGCCTGGCCGAAAGCAACACCTCAATCACATCATCTGGGAGGTCCCAATACTTATATCTAAACCTTTCAGAAACCAAGCGATAAGGTTGAGAGTTTTGACCTCTGGATGGAGAACCAAACCCCCACCCACCTAAAACCCTCCACATCCCCTTGCGAGAGTGAGAGAAGATCCTCTCTGTGGGGTGGAGGGCAGATGGACATTCCTAGAAGGTCTGGGTGCCACACACTCCTAGCCCAATCTGGCACAATGAGGATCATGAGGGATCTGAACCTCCGCAACCTCCTTAGCACCTCAGGAATGACGGGGACTGGAGGAAACTCATAGAGAAGTGAGAATAACCAATCCACGACAAATGCATCCCTCAAGGCTCCTCTCGGAGGAAATTCACTTGAGCAAAATCTCTCGCACTTCCGGTTGGCACCGGTCACAAACAGTTCCATTTGAAGGGTTCCCCAAAGGATGAAGATCTCCAGAAGGACTTCCTGAGCCATCTCCCACTCGTGGGAGACCGTGCTCTGCCTGCTCAGCCTCCACTGCCGCATTCTCCTCTCCGGCTAGATGGACTGCCGAGAGTGATATTCCTTGCTGTATCGCCCAGAACCAGAGCTGCATCGCCTCTCTGCATAGCGGGAGTGACTCTACCCCCCCTTTTTTGTTGAGGTAATGCATGGTCACTGTGTTGTCTCTCATGATCAGGACACTCTTTCCCCGCACAGAGGGCAGAAAAGCCTTCAGAGCCAGCCTGATGGCCCTCAGCTCCAACATGTTGATGTGGAGTTTGGACTCCGACTGAGACCAACGACCGCTAGCGGTCAGATCATCAGCATGAGCTCCCCATCCTGTGAGGGAAGCGTCCGTCACCTTCGGCCACAGTTGCCAAAACGGCTCCCCCTTCATCAGATTCCCTTTGCTGGCCCACTACAGAAGATCCTGCGAGAACGGAAGTGGAATCTGAACATCTTGTCTGAGATTTGCGACCACTGCATCTTGAGAACCCATTGAAGGGATCCCATCCTCAGCCTGGCCCTCTGGCACCAGAAAAACGCAGGATGCCATGAGGCCAAGCAACCTTAAGAATTCGAAAGCCGGAAGACTCTGGGCACGTTGAAATTTGTTGACCATCTGTACAATGTGAGGAACCTCACCCTGGGAGGCGAACACTTACCCCAATGACGTGTCCAACACAGCCCCGATGTACTGGAGCTGTTGTGAAGGTGTCGTATGCGACTTCTTGAAATTGAGGGAGAAGCCCAGCTTGTGAAGGGAGCGGCAGGTGAGGCCGAGATGATCTAAAGCTTGTTTGGGAGAACGTGCTCGGGTCAACCAGTCATCCAGGTAGGGGTAGACGTGAGCCCCCTCCACTCCCCTCGCCTGAGATACACCGCCACCACCACCATTAGCTTGGTGAAGACCCTCGGGCGGAGGTCAATCCAAATGGCAGGACCCGAAACTGAAAGTGCGAGTTGCCAGCCGCAAACCTTAGGTATTTTCTGTGCTTTGGATGAATTGGGACATGAAATTAAGCATCCTGTAGGTCCAGAGACACCAACCAATCCTGAAGTCGAAGGGCCTGAAGGACCTGTGAAAGAGTGACTATCTGGAACTTGTCCATACTGAGGAACTTGTTCAACCAAACGCAAGTCCAAGATGGGTCTCAGTCCCCCGTCTTGCTTTGGAATCAAAAAATATGGGGAATACCATCCCTTGTTCCTCTCCGCCACAGTGCCTTTCTCCAGCAGGGTCAACATTTCCTGCACAAGGAGCGGATCAAAAAGCTTCAAAGAGAGATTCCCTGGTGGATTGTCGTGAGGCCACTTTAGGAAGGGAAGGCAGTAGCCGTGGACTATTGTATCCAGAACCCACGCATCCGAAGTAATAGCTAGCTATTCTTTCAGATGCTGAGACAGTCTGCCCCCAACCAGCGAACAATGGAACATGGCCTCAAAGCTGTTTTGGAGAGGCTGTGGCAGAGCCTGAAGGCAAAGAGGCAGCTGCCTGAGCGGCTTTAGCACCTCTCCCGTCCTCCACGGGTACCTTTACAGTGGCCCCTTTGATTAGCGGCTCCTCTCGTTCTACCAAAAGAGTACTGTTATCTCCTAAGACGAAAAGGCGGAGGTTGAGGCACAGCTGCGTCCAAAGATTTAGCAGCAGCTTTTGAGATCTGCAACCTCTCAAGGCTCTCGTCAGCCTCGCTGCCATACACATGAGAGCCATCAAAGGGCATGTTCAGAAGACGGGCCTGCACATCCGGAGCAAAACCCGACTTCCGCAACCACACAAACCTGCGTATCACGGTGCTCGCAGCCATGGACCAGCTAACACCATCAGCTGCTTCCAACCCAGACTGAAGGGATTCACACATGGCATCCTTGCCATCCTTCACAAGACCAAGGGACCTATCCCCTTCTTCCCCCTCGGGATATGCTCAGCCGCTAGAGAGACAATTCCACAGAGTGTGTGAAAACCTTGCCAAGGCACAAGTGGAGTTGGCCGACTTTAGCGTCATACTCCCAGCAGAAAATACCTTGCCTGCCCAACCATCGAAGCGCTTGTTCACCCCATCAAGAGGGATGGAAGGGTACGCCGCCTGCCTCGTGGTGGCCGTAGCCGCCTGAACCACCAAACTCTCGGGAGTGGGGTGAGTGGATAGGTAGCTGGGGTTGCTAATGGATGAGCGTTATTTCTTAGTGAACGACTTGTTGAACGCCGGAAGAGCCTCCGGGGTCTGCCAAGTAGTCACCACCCTTTTTTGCAATGCCAAATGAAAAGGCAACACTGGGTCAGTGGACAGACCCTGATCCAAAATATCAGTCAGGTCATCCCGATGGGATGCAACCGGAGGACCGGACCACCAGAGATATTCTGTAACTCTAGACATCAACCTCCTATAGGAGGATTCAGCATGAGCCCAAAGCTCTGGTCTACCAAATTGCACTGGCATCATGCAACGATTGACGCAATTCCTCCAACTGACTGTCTTCAGAAAAGACCATGTCAAGAGCCTCATGCGTTTCAACAGGCTAAAACTCTATATCTGACCGCTCCTCAATCTCATAAATATCATGGAGAGAATGAAAGTACCCCTTCCAAGGTACCGGAGCGGCCCTTGAGTCCACAACATTCCTCACAGTCTTGGTTAAAGCCTTTCACGGAGGATCCACAGTACAAGGGGCCTTCACCGGTAAATTCCAGCCAAATTGCCCTGAAGGCGTTGAGGGCGCCAATGGCTTTGGCGTCGACAACAGCGCCGAAGGCTCCGAGGGCTGGATCAAAGGCAAAGCCCTGACAGCCGTACTCGACGGACCTCGAGCCCTTATCAGATTTCTGCAGTTTCGCTGGAGACGAAGACCGAGACCTGGCTCTGGCATGTCTCTGGTGATCCACCAGCGCCTTGTCTGAATGGGACCTCGATGGTTCCCAATGTTTATCGCGCCGAGAGCCCGGCCCGAAGGTGTGCGAGCAGCGGACCGAGACTGTTCCTTGCCAATTTCTTCCAAAAGGTGTGGACGAACTGTGCCCTGGGATTGAAAAATCGCCACCATTTGCTCCCTGAATGCCTCGCATTCCTCAGGGGTCCAGGATTTAGTGGGACAAGCCATTTTCCTCGCGAAGCCAGCATCCAACGAGGACGGGGAAGGCGACCAGTGACGCCGCTTCCGGGAGTGCCGAGATGAGGAGGAAGAGTGGCAGGACCCACTCCAGGATTGAGATTCCTGGGACTTCTTCCGATGAGGAGAGTCACCCCTCGAGTCGTTGGTGGAAATACCCGCAGTTTTTGGGGATTTTTGAGGTTTCGAAACCCGACCTACCTGTAATTTCCCCTTATGCTCCTGCAAGGCCTTGGCATTCAACGACTGGCACTTCGAGCAGTCGTGGGTATCATCACTTTCGCCCAGAAACAACCACAAGCAGATGCAGTGCGGGTCCGTTATCGACATTTTGGATTTACAGCCCGGCATGTCTTAAAACCAGACCACAGAGTCGGAGGGGTAGACTATGAAGACATTTTCTTTGAAGAAGATCACACAGGGGGTGCACCGAGTTCTCAAAGCAAACACGTTTGCGGAAATAACGGAAATGAGGCTACGGACGCCATGCATCCTGTTTATAACATCTAGTGACGTCACCCTCGACGGAGGCCTTCGAGGGACATCGACCCAACGCCATAGACACAGGACATCCTCTGCCGAAAACATTTCCGAAGCAGCACAGCTGTGGACATTACATGTCAAAGATGTGGAATACGTTGCAGGACACAATCCATTCAAAGTATGTTTTTGGGCACCTGTGTGTGGCCCACAGAACAGGGTATGGGCTGGTGGCAGCTTCATGCTGAAATTGACAAGTGCTCTGAGTATTCTCCATTCTGGGATACCCAGGCCCTGCCATAAGAATCAGTGGACAACTGGCCTCTCTTGCCTCTTGCTTTCTATTACCTTGTTTTCCCAAAGTCATGGGAAGCCCGGACTATGTCTCTTCCAACCTGACTGGTTGTTGGGTGGAAGTTCCCCACAATGCCATATATGGAAGTCCAGGTCTGACTGCCTGGAGCCTTCCCAACGACTGTATGTTGTGGGTACGTGCTTGGGATGGGACCTGGGTGAATGGAGTGCGTGACCAATATGCACTTCACGTAATGGGAGCTGATATCTCTGTGTGGGACAAAGAATGAGTCAGCCCTGCCCGAAAATGACATGAATGCAGTGTGGTGTGCTGAAAGGCTGGGCGCTTGCCCCAATCCATATTCCTTGTTATGGGTGTCTGGGTGGAAGTGAATGGCCTGAATGCACTGTAAACCTGATTGACTGCCTGCCTGCATAAATGCCATTCTGAATGACTGGCTGCCTTAGCTTGGCTCAGCAGTGTGAATGAGAGGCAGAACAGTATATCTGGGGACCGCTCACTTAGCAGAATTGTTCAGAAGCTGAAGTCGAAACTTGATGCTTAACCTTGAAGCCTAGTAGGAAGGTGGTGGTTTTGCTGCTGCTTTCGTTCGATGCAATCAGAAAGCGGTCGTGTCTCCAAGAACTGATCCAAGAGAGGACCTGGCTAGGAGACCTCTTCCTGAGCTACGAGGGAACATTGTGCATCAGCTCATCTTCATCAAGGCACCCTGGTAGTCAGTCCTGAACAGCTGACAACTGGAGACTGGGTCTGCCGAGAAACATTCAAGTAAGTGCCAGGACGTTGAGGCAGTCAACGACCATCACCGTCGACTGAGGTTTGGAAGACCGCTGTAACCTTGTCGACCGGGACGCAACTCTCCATTGACACTTTGAAATCAAGGACCCCCTTGCCATCACCATCGACCGCTTTGTCCCGCCGGAGAAAGGCGAGGTCGCTGACGAACCGAGGAGAATCCGCCAGTGGGTTTCCCACCACTCGATGTCCACAAAGATGCCAACTAAGATCTGAAAGCCAGCCGTGGTCGAGTCCCAATCGGCGACGTCAACGCCCTTTCTGGGCCTACGTTCATCCATCTGCTTTGCGGCAACAAACTCTCGTCATCGAGGTGTATCACATGCCTCGTCTTCACAGGACATCCATGACCGATCGTCGACAAGCACCGCGAAGCTCGAAGCTGCTCCCTTGACAACAGTGTTCACATTTCTTCATGGGAATCTCGACAACCCATGGCTCCTGCTTTAAAGGGAGTCCACTCAAGATACATGTTCTAAGGCCTTCGATACGGTCAACAGACAACTGAGCTGGCGTAAATTAAAGAATTGGAATATTCCGCCCTCTCTTTTAGCTATCTTGGAACATATTCACTCAAACACAACAGTGAAGGTTAGACTTTATCCGACTGGTAACCTATCAGACAACATAACCACAAATAGAGGACTAAGGCAGGGATGCATTCTTGCTCCCTGCCTTTTTAACCTCTATCTACCGGACTTAGAAGAAGCCCTTTTGGAGGTCTCTTTGATAAGCCCATGGATGGGAGGAATTATAATTAATTGGCTTGCATATGCCAATGATGTGGCACTTCTGGACCTCACTCTTATTGGACTTTAAAGGCTACTCACGGCATTAGGCAGGTATGCGGAAAAGGACTTCGTAATTAACTACAAAAAGTATAATGTCATCTCATTCTGTAAACACAAAAATGGAGGTTGTGTTATTTAATGGACATTGAACGGGAATGTAATCCCTGAGACGAGCAAGACCATCTATTTGGGCTTCTATCTGACAAAGAATCTCAATAAACCTGTAGCGCAGAAAATAATGGAGAAAAAAAAGTTTCCAATTGGTCCACCAAATGAGAAAGATCTATTACAAATAATGTAAATTCTCTATCATGCCATTATTTTTTTAATTTGTTTTATTTACTTGTGTTTAATCAAATAAGATTTTTACAAGATCTGAGCAGAAAAGAAGAGACAAGGCTCGCAGGAGGGCACGACACGACTGAGTTTTTGTGGTTAAGCCTAGTTAGTGTAAACACAAACAGTTACTGGAAAAAAAACAGGAAATGCATGCAATGGAAGCAAAAAGAGTTCAAGGGAGGGAGCCATTCGCCGGGTTTGAACGGACATTTGTCTTTTTCAAAACCGATTCTAAAATCTTTGCCTAAGCTACAGTCCATCTCGTTTTTTCGCCCGCGATCAGGCGGTTCCACCGAACTTCCTCTTCGATGAGACTCAAGTCCACGAAGAGTGCCGATAAATAGGCCGCTCGTTCCTGTCTCGTTTGCTGACAGGTCATCAGGAGATGGCTTAGGGATTCTGGCGGAGTCGGCTCTTCGCACAGTCTGCATTTGTTGGAGCCAGAGGTTGTCCAGGTTTAAGCGGACTCTCAGGAAAAACTTCCGAAGCGATTAGTTCGGGAATTTAGCACAGTATGCCAGTGGCACTTTCAATTTGTTGAAAGTTGCTGGAAAATGGTTTAGCAATTTGTTCAAAACTGCTTTTTCATTCGTCGTGATCCAGTCCTAATTTTCCATTTTTATTTTAACTCTTTGTGGGTTGAAGATCAAGTCTTCCTCAGTGCAAGCTATTTTGGTCAGTTTGCTTTTTTGGGCTTTAACCCACAGATTCAACGAGTTGCAGTGCCCAGTTTTAATTTCCTCTGCAATTTCTGGTATACTGGCAGACTGTCAGGGGTTAGGGTTTTCTAAACAACTGCATGCTGCTTTGCTCTACTGTTGCTGCCAAAGAAAGGAGACCAAGTTCATGTCTAACTGCAGCGATCGAGGTGGATTTGGGAATGCCAAGGACTGATTTCCATAAGTAACATTCAGGTTTTGGCCAAAGTGCAGCTGGCATATTCAAAGTGTCATCCATTCCGTAGACCAGAGAAGGAACCCACTTTGGCTTTGTAGAATTGAATGGCCGGGAGCAGTGAGAATCGTCCATATTTTTTATCGAAAGCTTGTGTTTGGGCTGTTAGGTTTCTCGTTTTGTCCCACAGGGCCCGTTGCATTTTTGCCTCCTTTCCCAAGCTATCAACCAGAACTCCTAAATATTTGAAATGTGCGACGATTTCTATTTTGGTGTTGTCCAGTGCCCAATGTAGTTTCTCATTTTTCTTTTTAGGATGTTTTTCCAAAATCAGGATTTTTGTCTTCGACTTATTGATTTCGAGGTTATTCTCCTCTATGTATTGGGCAAGATTGTTTAACTGGTGCTGTAAGCCGACCTGCGTTTGATCTAATAAGAGAAAATTGTCGGCGTATAGAATACCCGAAATCGCACATTTGCCTATTTTCGGGGGAAATGATCTTAACTTGGGTTCAGTGTCTTTGTAATCTCCCAAAAGAGCTGGGGCCAAAGGACAGCCTTGTTTGACTCTCCGTTCGGAAGCAATTTCTTCCGACAAAAGGCCTTGCTGACTTAAGCAGACCCGCAATTTGGTGTTCCTATGCAGGGCAATCACTGGTTCCAGAATTGAGGGCGATCAGTTCCAGGCTTTGAGTTTCGACCAAAGTTTCTGCCTGTCTACCTTGTCGAAAGCCTGCAACAGATCGACAAAAGCCAGTAAAACTCTTGGGGCACCTGACCTTTTGTTACTTTTTATTATGTTTAAGAGCATATGTTCACCGAAGTACTGGCGTTTTTCTGGAAGCCCGTTTGGAACAGGTCAGCACTTGGCGAGGCTCAAGCCCATTTTTGAAATCTTGTGAGCAATAAGGTTGCAAAAATGTTCCAGATGATGTCCAAGAGAGCAATTGGGCGATAGTTGACAGGATCTTCTCTGTTGCCCTTTTAAAAAATTGGGACGACCTCCGCTTGTGTCCAAGCGTCTGGGATTGACTTTGTTTTCATACATTGAAAGACAAGCTTACTAATAAAGACTGTCCACTCCTCGGGATGCTGTTTCAAGTCGATGTTGGTTAGGCCATCAGAGCTGGGAGCTTCCAAGGATTTAAGTTTAAGTATCGCTTTTTTGATATCGTCCTCATACGTTAGATCAGCCCATGTGGCGTCTGTGGTTGGCTCTGGTGTAGGAGCACGAGCTGTAGGAAAATCGAACCGGCTTGAGAAGTAGCTGATCCAGTTAGCCTCAGGCAATAAGCTGGTAAGTTGGTCATCGGTTTGGAGGTCTGTTTTTTTAAATTAGTGACCAGAAGTCTTGCGACTTCTAACTGTTGAAGGTCCTTAGCATTTCCTCTGTATCATTCTGGTAGAGAGTTATCCTATGATTTTTCAACCATGATTTGTATTTCTTTGTCTCTACGTGGAGGGTGGTCTTGGATTCATCGGTGTTGAGAGATCTGGACGCTGTTTTCAATTTTCTCAGTTTTCTTCTTTTTATTACCACAGTTTTGTTATATGCATGTTCCTTGTTTGTAAGTGTTTTTCCTGCCATTATTAAGATTTCATGTTGGCAAGGTTATCCCAAAGTAACTTTATGGCTTGGAAATTAAGCTGGCAGCCCTCAAATTGCCTTGGGATCGGTTGGAGGGTTGGGCCTAGAAACATGTGCTGGGCCCTTCCTAATTCTAGGCCTATGGCCCCACTAAGGTATGAGTTGGACTGATCTTCAATGCGAGTTTGCTATATACTAAGAATGGCCTCACTTAATGGGAATATTTATTCTCCACAGAAAGACTCTTTGTGTGAAGCACTTAATAGTGAAATACAGAAAAACACATCTAATGTACTTCTCTCCATGAAAACCCAAGTATCATATTCTGGATTATAGTGGGATGGGAAGGAAAGATTTAGTTGATAACCCATTACATGTAAAGAAGTCAGTCAAAGAAATGTATTGGATTGATATTGCCTTAACAAGTCCTTTCTACATTCTGAAAGGTGGATAAACCTCTGGGTCCCCTGCCTAGATGTTTGACCCAATCCCCTTGTTTCACCATGAGAGAACCATTCTTGTGTTTCGGTTTAAATTTATTGGTAACTGATGAAATTGTATACATTTGCTCTACGAATAGAAACGGGAGTGAAAATATTTGTTCCTTTTGTAAAGTTGAGGGTGTAATCCAAACGTTGAAACACATTCTGGTGGAATGTCCTATGCTGGTCGAGAGGCGATCAAAATATTTGGTGAGATTATTTAGCATGTGTTCTGATGCAAATCTAGAAGAAATATGGGATCGAATGGACAGGATCTTTTTTAAAGTAATGAAATAGGATGTTAGGTACATTGGGTATGACCAAAGTTTTATGATCGTATTACATAAGCAATGATTGTTCAATTTTTTTAGCTTTCATAATAGCAGAGATTTATCAATTGAATGAAAAGGGTTCTTTGATGATATCTGAGGTTTTAAATGTACTGGGACATGAATAGATCATTTTATATGGTGATTGGTCTAGGAATTATTTAAAGGTTAGAAGGATCTAGTTTGCTTTTTATATGGACTTTGCTTATTATATAAGATGTACTGTATTAAATATGTTTCTTTAATGAATTTGTGAAATATAGTTTTGATCAAAACACACTAAAATAAAAAATGTATTTGTGTATAGTAGACTTGGGGCACAAACTGTAAATCGTAGTCACTATCAGGTGCTAGGATTACATTTCCAACAGACAAACAGAATACACCTCTTTAATCATCTTACACATAAATCACAGTCCTAGCCAATGCACCCTAGCATCACCGCTGCACAACTCGTTCTCTGGAAACGTATTGCTCTGTGCCCTCATCACATGATACTTAGAAACGGAGCTGCACAGATCATCAACACAATAAGAAACCCATCTTGTACTTTTCCTCTCTCCCCATTAACCTAACCACCTCCCTTCTCTTTCAGGTCAGCCAGAGCACCTAGAGACCATGCAAATGGCAGTGGTGCGCAGTATAAATCACAGTAACATAGCATATGGTCAATGTGCTATATTTATACTGGTTCTTTCCAAAGCTGGCCACTGGGTACTGATGTTGCTGGAAATGGCCCAAAAGGTCACCCCCACAATTGCGAAGGCCGAAATGCCCGACTTCCAAAAAAAAAAAAAAATGTAAACACCGCCTTTACACCACATATATGTGGGGAGGTATGGGATATTATAGTAATATGGGGGGGCAGCAGGGGGTGTCCCGCGCATATCTATGTGGTGTAAAGGGGGTTTAATTAAAAAATATATATTTTTTAAAAGTCAGCATTTTCGGCTGCTGCAATTATATGTTGCTTTGACTTCATCAGGAGTACTAACTTAAGACCTCTTGCTAGGAAATGGCATGACCAGACTGAACAAAATACAGGTGCATTTGAATGTCAATTATATGGAGGCTGAAAATAGTCAGCTGTTGAATTATGTAATACATACAAGACTATTAAAATCATCACACATGGAACCAATTATGTGTTCCTACAGCCATGAGAGAAAATCACTTTTTATGTAAATCATGGAGATTTATTTAACAGTCTGTACAATAAAGTCACTTGTTTAAAAAAAAGATATATTTTTTTTACAAATGATAAAGTGAAAAAAGCAGCTTATGAAACGGAGCTGTAACTCCCAAAATTCACATTTCAACAAAATCCACCCTTTTAATAAATAAGATGCAGCCAGTGGCTGACCAGTGCAGGAACTGGTGGTGGGGAGGGGGTGGAAGGGATATTTGAGAGGGAGCAGAGAGGATCTAAGTGCCAAATAAGAAAAGTAGTAAAGAGGGGGTGGAAGATAGTGCATCAGAAGGTAGTGTGTTACGACCCATTGCCCATGCTGGACTGAAAGAAACACATGAGAATAGCAGGCACTAAGTGAGACAACACCCCTGTGGGACAGTTGCATCGGAAAGAAATGCACTTTACCTCAGCAAAAACCATGAAAGTAGTCCTTGCCAAACTCAAAAGATTTACTCCAAACTATGGAAAGTTGAAGATTGGATGTCAATGCCCCGCCCATACAAATGGTGGGGGCTCACATCTTTCTACTGGTGGCTGAAGAATGTTACGGTTCCTGTCCTGGGTATTACAGAGAGGTTAAATATATTGGGAAAGATGAAATTACTTGGGACAGCTGTAACACAAACTGCAAAACCTGTCCACTATGTGCTTTTATGAAATTCCTCCATCATACACGACAGGTCATAGTCACAAAGAGTAAAATGAAGTGTCAATGCCACGATGTACCATTCCTAGAGTGCCCAACCACCTCCAAAAATGGCAATGTAGAGCAAATGTACCCGAATTTAAATGTCTGATATGGCAAAACCTGGGAGTTAGAGAGCCAGCTAAAATCTCAGACCAATTAACAACCTCAATCTTCAATGGCACAGCTTCCTTAAGTATCTTACTTTTCCCTGTTTGGCATGGCACAATGACATCATTTGAACTATCCATTGTCCCTTACTTGTTTATAATTGGGGATTAGTCCCAATCACGGCCTCATTCTAGTGGAACCATGAAGTAGGTTCAGATTTCATTGACCTTTCCAGCAGAATTACTTGCCACAAAAACTTGATAGTCAGCCTCTTCAAACAAACAGAATCACAAGGTTTAAAGAGGGTGGGGAGTGATAACATTCCCTAAATTCAATTCTAGTCCCGTGGCTGGCGTGACTATAGTTTTAAATAGATTCTTTTTTTAACCTTTTGTGAAAAATCTACATAAAATAAAGGGACCATTGTTTTCCCATAAACTCAGAGCTTGAACATATGTTCAGATGAAAATCTAGGAGGAAGAAGTTTAAAAAGAAAAGCAATTCCATAATGTGGTTTTCCTTGAAGACGTCAGAAGGACAGCTGCAACAAGCTAATCTGGCCATTGATTTATCCTAAGGCTGTGCACCATGGGGTTGTAACCACAGTGCATGATGGGAAAGACTGGCGTCCAAGAATCACCACCAGATTATCCAGCATGTTGTGAGAAGATGCTCAGATTATCCAATTCTGGCTGGGACACTCATAACTCTAGGTGTGCTCCGATCACTGAGCGGCTGTGGTAGAATTAAAAGTTCTGCGTCAACATCATGCGATTAGACAAGACACTTGGCCACTCGTGTGGTGAAACACTAGCTGCATGTGAGTCTTATGTTTCAGTTCATTGCGCTAGAATGAGATATAGGCCAAATGTTAATTGCCAGATTCACAATCGCCAGAAAATAAAATGTATATATAGGTTTATATAAATAATTAGGTAAATAATGAGGTTAAGCTCTCTGGTTCCTGTGAACAGGGTGGTGAGGTTTGGGGGAGGTGGGAAGAGGACCCAAATCCAAGTAAGATTGGAACAGTAGTGAATGAGACGTGTAAGGTAATGCGTCAGGACCTATTGCCCATGCTGGACTGAAGTAAAGGGGATACATAATGCCATTTTCTGCTATGTGAGAATCAGGCACATTGACCATGGTTCTCTCACAGAGATTGCAGAAAACGGGGTTTTTCATTATAAGACACTTTACTCCTGGAATCACTATGACTTGCTTGGGTCCAATGTGGGATACTGGAATGCTCCAGTAACCCGAGACATGTTGCTAGAAAACAGGTTTTGCATTATAGAATGGCACCCGAGTTGCCAAACGCAGGAAAAGAGTGACCCAATTATATAACCACTAGAAAGTGCCTCATCTGTCCTATCGCCAACTATCTCAGGGAGGAGCAGCTGGCTGCGTACTTCTCAGGAAGTTTACATTCAAAGGAAATGATGTAAATAATTCTAGGCTACGAAAGTATGGAGGGTAATACATAACACATAGCACCCCATTTCAGTCAATAAGTATTCCTAGCTCTCGCTTTACCCCTGCCCCACCAAACCAAGGTGGAAAGGCATAATCAAGTTCCTGGTTTGAACAGTGTGTGTAGATGAACGAACCCAGCTTTCTTTAAGCCTTGGAAGTGAAATAACCAGAATTACACTTCTACCGTAGGTTTGGCATATCAAAATACAACTTCTGCATCAGATATGTAATTGCCAGAGTTCCACTTAACTACATGTTTGGAGACTCTCTGGGATATTTTAATATAAAATGCCTGTGATGTAGAATAGTCAAAGATGTCTTTCTGCCTGAAGTATTGAGCCTTCACGAGTCTCTTGGCACCACGTGTAGAATTTTAAAAGTTTATGGAACCCCATTTATAGAATTGTGCAGGTTTTTGCAGCCCCAAATTTGTAGATTCCCTATGGAATGCATTTGGACAAGCCCCAGGCACCCAATATTCCACCGCCATGTCCCACGTTGTACAATGCCAGAGTCTTAACACCCTAGGGATGAAACATCCCAGAATCTCACTCTCCAAGCATGTAATATCCCAGAGTCCTTTCTGCAGCATGTGTTGAATTATCCGAAAGGTGCACTTCAATACAGATTCCCACCACATCAAGCAGGTAATATCCTAGATGCCCATATCACAGAGCGATGTGTCTAAAAGGACAATATCTGTTTGCTCCAATTGTTCAAGGCATGAGGAGGATATAATCTGTGGCAAATTACCCCCAGATACAACAGCTTTACAACTCAATCCTTGAAAATGCAGGTCAAATATTGTAGTTCATATGAAATTGCCATTTGCTCGTGGTCTGCAGTGAAAGTGAAGAAAAAGGTGCCACTGGCATTCACTCGGACGTATGCAGGACCCAGGGGGCACTGGTAGGACTCCAACCCCACCCACAGTCACAACAGGCAACTAGCATACACTTACAGCAGCAGTGCCATAAATTCAGCAAGGAACATGCATAAAACAAGTTTATGCTATGCAGATGTTAGGGCAGGTGGTTGTGGAAAGGAACCAGCAACAGTAGTGGTAAACACCAAAGCAGAGCAGCACAGTAAACCACACTGAGAATAAAGGGGCCGGAAAGGTAGGTGAAAAACATACTGGGTAGGTGGCTGGAAGGAAACAGGAAATCATCCTTGAAACAAAATAATAGAGAAAGTAGTGGAGTACATCACAACAGCCAAACAACATTCATAGTAAAGAATATCAAAAATGATATACAGCACCATCCCACCACAAGACCCAATCTCTCTCATCCCACTATTTATCCAATCACATATGGCTACTACATCTGACCAGTGCACAAAGTAATACACCTGCCTGAAATATGCACCCAACATATTAAGGCATGACCAACCACATCCAGTCAGCAACCTGTCTTATTGTATGCATGCATTCCTACATCCTTATAACAGCCAATACAATCCTGTTACACTCACTATAGTATATAGCTAGTCATACACACTCTTTCAGGCCACCACCTAGGTATGCATTCATTGGGGCCGGCCCATAGTGCAAGCAACACACTACTCCACATACATACAAACCCAATTTCCTAAGGTACTCAAAGCTTTTTCAAACAATTAACACAATCCATGAATTCATCTGTGCACTTATGGGTTTCACTGACAAATACAAAAAAAGTGCACACCCGGTCACATGTAGCCAGCATACATAATCAAGTTCCTTCTTTGTATGCCGCTAGCATGCCCCCTCTGCCTACACATGCAGTCGACATACTCGCCTACAAAGTACCCATCTGTGTCATTAGGTAGCAGTCATATGCGATGAGATAGCAAACCTGACCCACCCCCCAGACGAATTACAATCATCCTGCCACAACTGTCTCTCTAGCCCCCTTCGCCCAGCTATCCCCCCACACACCCAAAAGCCAAGTAGTTGGATGATTTCATTATTTGTACCCTCAATAGAATGTTCCTTGTGTATTCAGCCCACATTAAGCTGATCTTAACCAAAAGATCTCAAAATGCAATGATGTGACAGGAGATTGCCCATGCCTGCCAAACAAAGCCTTCTCAAAAGAGTGCAGATTGTGCACGGCCTGCAAAAGCGCACACCTACCCGGTAGGTGCACAGCAGGAGTGGTCAGTCAAGGAAACTTAAAGTGAATCTCAGTGTACAAGCATACCTCTTTGGCCATCGTGCTTGAAAGGTTTGCAGGATGAAAAAAACAATAGCCCATTCCACTGGCCCCCAAACTCAATTAGCAGACATGTTCTTGGCATTGAGAATCTAAAAGCACTTTCCGATTGATCCTTAGGGTGGGCTCCTACGCTCCTTCCACTGTGCAAAAATATCCCCACCACTACCCCCACACCCACACCCACACCCACAAGGCAAAGGCCTTTAAAAACTGAATGAAAAAGTCTTGCTCGCCGGCTTCTGTCCCACCCCGCCCCCATAAGTCAAAGTGACCAAGTGGTTTAATATCGTGCGTTGAGCTCTGTTCCTGGGAACCTGGTCTCAGCAGACTGAAATCTGTGCTTCACGCAGATCCGTCTGGGGACAGTGAGGGTCTCCTTCAGTCTCCCACCAAGTCATTTTAATTTCCAGCTTGTAAAAGGTCCCAGGGAGACTGTTCCAGGATGCAAAGCTTCCATCCTTTGATAATTCGATCAAACAAACCATAATCCATTACTCCAAACGGACCAACAATCCATACAGCACAATGGCCCCCTTCTCCTTGGTCACCCAGTCAAGCTCGCTGCTATTGAAGCGGGGGTCCACAGGCTCAGTGGCACTAATAGTCTGTGGCCCAGTCTTGTAGGAGCCTGGCTTCACACACACCTGAAACGCCACCTGGGCCATGTGCTGCCGATGAGACTTTGGATCCTTGTATCTAAAGAGAAGAAAGCAGGAGTTAGTCATCAGACAGCACACTTGGACTCATCCACAGGGGTAAGGTGGGAGCGGACATTGTGGGCATGCCAGCAAAACTATAAGGTGGAGGGGGATGGAGGAATAGCAATGCAGATATTTGAAGGCAGATACCAGCCCTCCATAGCTGGGCCGGATCAGTCTTACTCTTACATTTTTCAAAGGAAAGAAATGGGGGCCAATAGCCGGTGTATGCCCCTTGTAGCTGCCTACAGTGGTGTGTTGAGGTGCTCAGATCGGAGGCATCAGCACCAGATGGTGAACATAGCAGGTCTACTATTGTATTATCTGATCTGATCTGAAGAGAGTCTACAAGATTACAGGAAGCCTTTTTCATAATTGCTTCAGAAATAAAGCACATGCGTTACAACAGAAATTCCACAGTTTACATTAATGTCACTTCCATCATTTGTTCGATCATAGAAATCACTCCTAAACACAAAGGGATGGACATACCTTCCCTGCTAGGAGAACACAAACATCTACACAAAAAAGCTTGGGCAGAGATCAACCTGGCATCACATCCTGACTACACAGCCATCTCCTCTAAGATACATAGGGACCCCCGTTCAATGAAACCCAACCCATAACGATCTGTCTCCCGTGCTCTCTTCACTTTGAGCAGGTCCCTGGGTAATGCCTCCAGCAATCCCTTATACAGTCTAGATACAGCATGTCCGCCCTCTGACATGTCCCAGCACTGCATTCTCTTCTCACCGATTTGTGAAGCCATTTATGTTTTACTGTGCATCATTCTAGACTACGTTATGAACTGGCCCATGTGTATCCCAATTGTTTTCCTCAAATCTTGAAATGTTAGGAGATTTTCATAGTAGTAGAGCTCTCCTATAGTCACTACCCCCCCTCCCTTTTCCTTCCAGTATGTTCTGCTCTGAGCTAAGTCTTCTTCTGCAATTGTGTATGGCCGCCAGAGGAATCTTAGAGGAGTAGGGTTCTCCTAGTTTTAGTGTTGCCTTGGTTCTGGACCATACCCAACAGCAGGAGGACCAGAGTGTCTGCAATCCTCGTCTTTATTAACCACAACACTTCTTTTAGGAGAAACTGGGCTATATATATCTATACATCTATCTATACCTATACATCTATCTATATCTATCTATACATCTATATCTAGCTCTATCTCTACATCTATCTATACATCTAGCTCTACATCTCTATATCTCTCTGTCTCTCTCTATATATATATATATATGATACATTATTCATCGTAATCTTATTTCTGATGCTTGTTTCGGCTTAGATTCACATGCTGTGCATAGGCCGACATCTAGTGGAAGCTGCGGAGTATTAGTTTGTTTTTCGAAACTCGAAAAGGGGCGTTGAACTAGGGCATGCCAGTAATATTATCCCTAGTCTGACGTCCACTGTACCCATGATCCCTCACGCGTGTAGGACCCTCAGATTGCATTTTTTCTGACATGAGGTAGCATGAGGAGTAGCATGAGCACAGAGTATCAAGCAGATAGATAAGACTACAAGCATCCATGCGCCTTCTCTCAGAGGGGAGGAAGGGCGGGCGCATGTGAATCTAAGCAGATACAAGCATCAGAAATACGATTACGGCGAGTAATGTATCCCTTCTGAGGCTTGTGGAATCTGCTTCGATCCCATGCTGTTCATAGATTAGCGAGCAGTGTTAGAAGGAGGTGGGATGTGAGAAGGGTCACGAGCGAACAAATGTCTTAGAACCGCTTGTCCCACTTGAGTATCTGTCTTGGAATGAGTGTCAATGCAGTAGTGCTGAGTAAAAGTGTGAATAGAGCTGCTCCATGTAGCTGCTTTGCAAATGGTGTCAAGGGGTACATTTGCAATGAAAGCCAGAGTGGCCCCAGTACCTCTAGTGGAGTGGGCCCTTGGCGTAAAAGGCAGTGTCTTCTGAAAGGGAGTAGCACAGCTGGATACATTTAACTATCCATTTAGAGATGGCACCTTTAGAGACGCGATCTCCTTCTCTGCCTGTAGCTACGGAGACGAACAGTTGATCTGTCTTTCTTAGCGGTCTGGTCTTGTAGAGAGGACCACTATTCTCACATCTAGTGTGTGTAGTTTCACCTCAGCAGAGCTTTTGGCCTGGTCGAAAAAGGCTGGTAGCTCAATGGCCTGGTTAAAATGGAATTTGGAAATAAACTTAGGTGAGAACCTAGGGTGAGTTCGTAAAACCAGTTTATCCTCATGTATAGTAAAGAAAGGATCCTGCACTGACAGAGCCTGAATTTCACTGACCCTTCTTATGGATTTAATGGCAATCTTATAAGTCAAGGTGTTTGAGACTAGCTTTATGCATGGGCACAAAGGGGGGGGTCCTATGAGTTTAGCAAGCACCACATTAAGGTCCCACACTGGTGGTGGGTTAGAAATTGGAGGGTGGAGTCTCTTCAGCCCTTCCATAAAGGCTTTGACAACTGGCACCTTCCACCATGACACCTTGTTATGGGAGGTGGTGTAGGCTGCGAGCGCCACCATGACACCTTGTTATGGGAGGTGGTGTAGGCTGAGAGCGCCGCCAGGTGTACCTTGAGTGAATTAAATATGAACCCTGCATCCAGTAAGTGGAGCATGTAGGTGACAATATTGGAAGGAGTGCAATCAACTGGGTTGATTTGTTTATTCTGGCACCAAATAACAAATCTTTTTCACTTAACAAAGTAACAGTGCCTTGTGTTAGGTTTTCTTGATTCTTTTAAGATAACCATACATCTCTGTGGTATATTGAGATGGCCAATCTCTATGACTTCAGGAGCCATGCTGCCAAGTTCATCGAGTTGGGTTGAAGATGCTCGGTTTGTCCGCCATGCTAGGAGAGTAGTCTGATGGGTTCGCACACCGCCAGTTTACGCAGGTGCGGGAGCCATGGTTGTCTCACCCACATAGGAGCAACTAGGATGAGTGTCATCGATTCCCTGTGTATCTTGTTGACCACCTTCTTCATCAGAGGGGTTGGTGGAAAAGCATAGGCAAATATCCCTGACCAGTTCATCCATAGAGCGTTCCCCTTGGAGCCTGGCTGGGGCAACCTGGATGCGAATCCTGGGCATTGTCTGTTTTTGCTTGTGGCGAATAGGTCTATAGTGGGGAAACCCCACTGAGAGAAGAGGTCTCCCTACGACTTCTTCGTGTAGACACCATTTCTGTTCTTCTGGGAGGGGATCTCTGCTCAAAGCGCCCGCTAGTGAATTGAGATCCCCTGGAATATTTTGTTGAGACGACAGGTAAATGTTCCGTCTGAGTGCCCATATCCAAATTTTCTGGGCAAGCCTGGACATATTTGGCAACGAGTGCCCCCCTGTTTGTTTATGTAAAACATTGCCCTTGTGCTGTCTGTTAGGATCTGCACTGACAGGTTGATTAGGTGGGGTTTCAACGCCTGAAGCGCTCTGAAGACTGCCAGAAGTTCTAGCAGGTTGATGCGATTCTGAGCCACTGTGTGAGACCAGAGACCCTGAGCTGTGTGGTGAAGGAGGTGTGCTCCCCACCCTGACAGAGGCGCATCTGTTGTGACTACGGCCTGTATTTCTGGATCGTAAAAGGGTTTCCCCCTTGAAAGATTCTCTCTTGTCCACCAGCGAAGACTCTGTACTAGTGTTGGCGAAATGACCACTAGATCGTCCCACTGACCACTTGCCTGAGACCACTGTTTCGCCAACCATTCCTACGTGGGACGCATGCGCATGTGGGGAACCATGTAAATGCATGATGCCATCATGCCTAGTAAACACATCGCTTTGCACACTCTTATCTGGCGACCGGACTGATAGAGGAATTTGCAGTAACAGATTCCGAATTCTTTCTTCTGATGGAAAGGCCAACCCCTCTTTGGTGTCTAGAACAGCTCCTATGAACTGTTTGGAGGTGCTTGGCACCACACTTGATTTTTTCTCATTTATTGAGTAGCCCAATTGAAAGGGGAGGTTGATTATTCTTTGAATGTTGGATCTGCAAATTACGGGGGTTTCCCCTGTGATGAGCCAGACGTCCAGGTAAGGGTACACTGGGATTGCCTCCCTGCGTAGGTGCGCCAACACACCCGGCAGTACTTTGGTGAAAACCCTTGGAGCCGAGGCTATACCGAAGGGCAGCACTTTGAACTGGTAGTGCTGGCTGTCTACCTTGAAACGCAAGAACCTTCTGTGCCCTGGGACATGGAAATATGAAAATAGGCATCTTTCATGTCTAATGTTGCCATGTAATCTCCTTTTCTTAATAGAGGGATAACTTCTTGGAGTGCAGTCATGAGAAATATTTAGAGGCTTGACATACTTGTTTGCAGGGCGTAAGTCTAATACTGGGCGCATTGTTAGATCTTTTTTGGCACAAGGAAGTACATTGAATAAATACCCTTGTTTACCTGAGACAAGTTCTATCGCGTCCTTTGCAAGAAGAATGACTATCTCCTCGAGGAGGATTCTTTGGTTCTCCAAGGAGTATATTTTCTGTCTTGAAGGATGGTCGCGGGGGCGTTCCAATAGTCCAATACAGTATCCCGCGGACACTGTGGACAGCACCCATCTATCCGAAGTGATCCCTTCCCATGCATGGGTGAAGATGGAAATGCGCCCCCCTACTGGGGATGCATGGGAAGGGACCGGAGCGGAACGTCACTGTTTGTTGGGATGCGTAGCGCCTCTACCTGGGTTGCCTCTCCCCCTACCACGGCCCCTCTTTTGACCTCTGGCGAAACCCTGGGTAGCTTGTTGGTTGCCACCCCTCGATGTTCCTTGGTTCTGAAAGTAATGGGACCCTCTCTGGGAATTCTGGCTGCGAGAGTGACGAAAATTATTATTTCCCCGCTGGTTTGTGGGTTTATTAGTTAGTTGGCCAAGGGACTTTAAGGAGTCGTATTCGTCCTTGGCCGTTTTAAGCGGTTCCTCCACTGCCTTTCCAAACAGGATGTTTAGTTCCACCGGCATGTCAATGAGGGTGGCTTGGGTCTCGGGTTTAAACCCTGACTTCCTCAGCCAACCGTGTCTTTTTTATTACTGTGCTCTTTGCAATAAGCCTCCCTGGATTGTCTGCTGCATCGAAGTTAGCCTTGAGAATGCACCCAGACACTGATCTTCCTTCCGACGCAATCTGGGCCAACTCGCTCTTTAGAGGTTCTGTTGCGGAGGCAATGAGGGCAGCTACCTGTTCCCATTGGTGGCAGTTGGAGCTTGCCAGCAGAGTGGTGGTGTTAGCAATTCTTGCTTGGTAAGCGGAAGTGGATGCCACTTTTCTTCCTAGCCCATATATTCTCTTGCTCTCCTTGTCTGGAGGAGCTTCTGAAGATGCTAGAGGTGAACATGCCCTCTTCCTGGTAGTTGTAACCACTAATTAGTCAGGTTTTAGCTGACCCCTTATGTTAAGTGGGTTGGAGGGGCGGCCCTGAATAATTTCTCTATACGTGGGTTAACTGACCGGGTAAAATTAGGGGTGAGCAGAGAAGGATCGATTTTGCGTTGAATAGACTTTAGAACCGGGATGGCTTGGGCAATGGATCTTTTATCCCCCAGAATTTGCTTTGCAAAATCCCTCTATTCTTGGGCCCCCTGAGTGTCTATCTGGAAATGGGCTGCAGCCTTGGCTAAAACTTCGTTTAGCAAGGGCTGATTATCAACAGGTGAATCATTCACCGGGGAGTCCTTGGGAATAGGGGAGTTGAGACTATAGACCTCTGCCTCGTCTTCCTCCTCCTGGTCCTCATAGTCTCCATAATAATCGACCCCGGCCTGGTTGTCCAGTATTTGTACTTCTGGATCCTCACCATTCTGCTGGTAAGGTTCAATAGTGAATGGGTCTCAAATCAGCCCCTGAACTGGAGTCTAAGTATGGAGTCTATCAGTGTCTTTGGATCCCGAAGGGGTGGAGGTAGCAGGGGTATTGTGATAGCTTTGGAAGTAATTAGGATCTTTTCCGTAAAAATCTACAAAATAAAGACATTCTCCTCATTACTCTGTCGGTGTCTTCAGAGTTCCATTCTGTGGAACTAGAAATTACCCTTTCTTACTGTGGTTCCTCTTCTAATCCCATATCCTGGGGAGTGGGAGGGACAATCTTTGGCCTAGTGACAGGGTCAGTGGCCTTGGACTTTTGTAAGGACTTTGGGTATTGCTCCTTCTGGACCTCGTGTTCAGAGGCTTTTTTATGTTTATCCCCCATCCCATGTGTAGAGGAATGTTTTCCTTGCCCCTTGGACTTTACTGAATCTTTCGATGCCTGGTGTTTAGATTCGGAGGTGGGGTCACGAGATCCTGGAGTCTTAGAAGAGGGATGTTGAATCTCGGAGGCAGACGTCCAACGAACTGCTGGAGTAGTCTTCGAACGTGCTACTTGGGGGTAGAGGTCAGATTTGTCTGACGACCATACCTCTGTGACTTTAGGTAATGTGGCACTCTTAGCAATCGTAGACGGTTGCTGTGTGTCATGGGGTGACCGTGACCTGGAATGCCCAGAGGACACTGATTCTGTGGACCGCTCTCTCTGTGCCTTCTTCTGTCGATCACTCGACACGCGTGTCGAATCTCGGGTGGGGTTAGTGTGCTTAGAGGAAGGTGTGTGGGTAACGCTCTTGCTGCCGGGTGTTGTCCCCATAACTGCCCCGCCGGACAGTCTTCCGAGGTCAGGGGCTTGCGCTTGGGTGCCCAACAACACCCCTGTGCCCTCGCCGTCCGATACGGCAGCGTTGCTGTCATCACTGAAGGAACCCACAGCGTCCATGGCCTCGAGTTGCCTGGCATAGTTGGCCCAACGTTTGGTTGAGCGGTCCTTAAGTGTCTTGGGTTTGATGAGCTTGCAAGCTCTACACTTTGCACGGGGTGGTCCCTTGGAAGACACAGGTTACAGGTGTTATGTTTATCTACCCAGGGGAACTTACGGTTGCACTTGGGGCAGAATTTAAATGGAGTACTCTCCCTTTGTTAATATCTGGTAGCGGGCAAGCATATGTAGGAAAAAACGAGTGTGTGCGAGTATGTCCACCCCCCACTCTCCCTACTTGCAGGGCCGAGGCCAGAGGCCTTCCGAGGCCCAAAGTCCGATGTGTAGTCTCGACGGCTGTTCGTCCTCTAACTACAAGTACCGGCGTCGATCGTCGGTTCTTCGACATGGGATTTTAGAACAGGGATTTTTTGATAAATTTATGATAAATGGCTAAAAGCCAGCGAACTCCGCAACTATGCTGACGACAAGTATGGGGGGAAAAAAACAATCGGAGGGTCCTACACGAGTGAGGGATCATGGGTACAGTGGACGTCACAGTAGGGATGGTATTACTGGCACGCCCTAGTTCGACCCTTTGAGTTTCGAAAAACAAACTGTAATACTCTGCAGCTTCCACTAGATGTCGGCCTATGCACAGCATGTGATCTAAGCAGATTCCACAGGCCTCAGAAATATATGACAATGCATTACTTACCGTAAAAGCATTTCTGATGGTTGTATCTGCTTAGATTCACATGCTGTGCATAGGTCCGACATCCAGTGGTCACTGCGGAGTATTGCATTTTGTTTTTCGTAGTCGAAAAGGGGACGTCGACAAGGCGTGTCTGTAACACTATCCCTATAGTGACGTGCGTTGTACCCACAATCCCTCACGCGTCGAGGTCCCTCAGATTGTTTTTTTCCGCCCAGTTTCTGGTCGCCTTTCGCGGAGAGCCAATCTATTCCACTCCTGGCTTCTATTAAAAGAAGAATTTCTCCTTCCCTTACTAACCCAGCTGTGATTCTAAGCAGATTAACAAACATCAGAAATATATATATTGGTGTTCGCCTGTTTCTGTATCAGCTAACCATCCTGCCACATGCTGGAGCTGTCCTGCCAGGTAGTAAAGTTTGAAGTGTGGGAGGCGCAATCCCACCTCTGACTATTCTCTGCATATGACGTTCAGGGCTACTCTTAACAGTGAGGTCAGGTCCCTAAAGAAGGCTCTGGGTGTGAGATTATGGGATATTTACAAAGTGGTACAGAAGGTGGGGGGAGGGTACCATCTTCAAGAGTGCTATCCTGCCGATGACTGAGAGGGGCATCTTCTCCCAAGACTCGATGGAAACTTCCAGCCCAAATCTTGCTTTTAGTGTATTTATATTGATGCGGGTCTCTTGTTTTGTGTTGTATATTAACTCCTAGATACCTGAAGGTATGGACCTTCCATTGTAGTCCCAGGTGCGGGAGGTGTATCTACCTCCACCCACCCCGCCAGTGGAAATAAGCAGGATTTTGTCTTGCTGATCGAGATCCCTAACAGTATAGTGAAGTTCTGCAGTACCTCTAGGTGGTATCCGGTCATTCCATCAAAACCCAAAACATTGAATGTTAAACCATCGAATTCTTTTCATCGAAATATCATTCCATCGAATGCCCATTTCGTTGAAAAAAATCTGATGGTTCCATCGACATGTAATGGTAAGTATTAGGGTTAGGGCTGGGGTTTGGGTTAGTTTAAGGGTTAAATTAGGGTAAAAGTGCATTTCAATTGAAACCAGTCCACGTATATTGTCGATGGACTGGTTTGGATGGAATTGCACTTTTACATATAAAATATAGGTTGTCGATGCTTTGGCATTCGACTGTTTGTATTTGTTGCTTTAGCATGTCGACCATTTTTTTCCGAGGGAATCACTATAAACCGTTCTAGGTACGACTCAAGACTGTCCTTGGGGTGTTTCATGTATAGCAACATGTCATCCGCTTATAGGGATATTAAATGTCGTACCCTGTTTTCCTAGAGTCCCATATCTTTGAATGTTTTCCTGATAAATCTTGCTAGGTGCTATAGTGCCAGAATATATAGAAAGGTGGACAGGGGACAGCCTTGTTTTGTGCCGCTTTGGATTGTGAATTGTTCCAATATGCTTGCCGATGCATATTCTTGCCGTCGGGCTTGAATAAAGCATATGAATCCATCTCATAAAGTTGTCTCCCATGCCAAAGCTTCTCAGGGATGCAAAGAACCACTCCCACCTGACCGAATCAAACGCCTTAAGTACTACTACTGTGCAGCACTCAGGCCATGTCCTGGTTCTGTCTATTACGGCATGTAGTCTTCTAAGGTTGTCTGTTGATCCGCCCGGGACATAACCCGTTTGATCTGGGTGTATTAATGTTGAAATCACTCTTTTTAATCTGCCTACAGTCCCCCTACCAGCACTTTTGTCTGCACTTTCTTGTACTTGGCACCAGCTGGCTGTTTTTTATTTATTTATTTATTTATTTATCTTATTTATTCTATTATCCCATGTACTGCTGCACTCCCCCCACCCCCCTCACTTTTTCCTTTCCCCCTTGCCATGCACGCGCGAACTGAATGACACCTGGCCTAGTAAGAGCGTTGTCTGTCTTTCCTCTGTTCCCCCTCCCTTGCCTCGTCGCGCCTTGAAACACTTGTGTATAGGCACGTTATAAATGCCATATCATATCAAGGCATACACAGAAAAAATGAAAATACCCTTTTGGGAATTCCAGTATCTTTAAGCCCTGCTATATCACCCTCCTCACAACGGGTTGGCAATGCCTGCACCCACAGGGTAGGCTGGGAAGCATTGCCAAAAGGCAATCACTTTCGTGGTGCTGGGCTTCCCAGTGGGGGATTCCTTTCGTGTGCAGCTCCAACTCCATGCATGTGCCAGTAAATGTCACCTCCAAGTTCCAACATGTATTTCGCAGCACAGCATATGTAGCAAGGGTATGGCTGGGAGGGTGGTTTGAATGAAGATGAACAAGGACCAACAGTACCAAATCACTATGAAGGCAATTTGTCCTTACTCTTGCATCCTGCTCCAAGTCCTTCTCAACTATATGGGAATCTGATTTTAGACTAAAGAAATTGGGTACAGGATGCCAGCATAAGCCTTTACAAGGCTTTGAGCAAATACATTGAACAAGTATACCGGACCACATTTTGGCATCCCTCCTGGCAGAAGTATCCATAGAGTAATACATACACACGTATATGGAGTGGCTTATGCAGCTGCTCTACAGATGTTTGCAACGGGAACAAGTCTTTGAAAGGACACCAATGCTGACTTAGCTCCTGTGCAATGGGCAAAAAGTCACTAATGGATTTGATTTTTGAAGATTGTCAACTGCCAATAGTAGCAAACTTTTCACAAGTAGTAAATCTATCATACTTGGAAAAATATGATTTTCTGAAATATGTTACCCATTGTAGGTAAACTTTGCGGTATATCAGATTGTGGAGTATTTCTACAGCTGATGATGCATCGGATCTCAGCCTAAAAACAGGGATGCGATTCCCAATGAAGGTGGAATTCTGTTCAAACTTTTAGAATAAGGCAACAATTTGTTCAGATGACCATTTTGCCTCTGTGGAGGATTGATTTAGCAAAGTCGGAACATAAAGGAGTGTTAAGGGAGATTTATCATTTTGGTGCTTCATCCCCTCTCCTAGTGAGTCCACCAGCACTTTCTGCAAAGGCATCTGTGTTTTACTACCGCAGAACACAGCTCTGTATGGACAGTGTTGCTGGGGACTCTTATGATCCTCCTTTAAGATTCCCTATTGATATCCTCAAGTAAAGTCTGTTCTTAAGGATAGCTCTCCCAAAACTCTATAATCAGAGATTGGCACACACCACCTACAGTGGAGTGCAAAGGGGTACTTTGTATCCTCCTCCTCTCTGTTCCCGTGACTTTTTAGTCACAAACAATCACCTAGTTATGACTGGTGGCAGTGGACGTATTCTACCAACTAAGTACCCAGTATCGGGTACCAACTTGTGTGTGTGTGCTTTTTGCAGGATCCAGTAGCTATCCTCGCCTATGCTCCACAGTGTCTGGGCAGGCAGGAAGTAGGGCGGGGGGTGTCGTCCACCCCCTATCCATTGTCTGCCAGAGCGCTTGAACAGGTCCAGATCCCAGAGGGGGTCTCTGACTGTTCCGATTGGACAGCCAAACACCCCTTTCTGTATAATACTGACAGAGATTGCAGAGGAGTGTGCGCTGGAACTGTATAAAAGGTGAGGCTTCTGGAGTGTAAAAGCAAGTTGACCACGGGAAACAGAAGTAACCGAAGAAGACGACCAGATACGCCTGCAGACCCTTTGCAAGATTGTGAAGCAACCACTGTTGTCCTGACCCTGTTTTCTACGCGACAGAGGATTTCCGAAGAGGACTCCTTCCCTTTGGCTGGTGGGAACAAGACAAACTTTGAAACAAGCCATCTCCCAAGGTCCTAGGAGCTTCCAGAGCTGCCGAACCCCAATGCCAGGAGACCTGCTGCCCATTTCGAGTGCATCGTCGTGGAACGGCCAAATCAGTCCAAATCTTTGCTGAAACCGTAAGGACATTCCAGAGATCCGACCCAACTCGCCCAGATCATCCACCCACCCCCCTCACCAGAGTGTAGGACTGCAGGAAGCAAAGAAGATTGACATGGCGGTCTGTGTCCTTTGTTGGTGCTGCCGAAAAGGCACCAAAAATCGCACAGTGAACCAAGATGTTGCTGAAAGTCATGCAACAGGTCCTCCCTCGAGACTGCTGCTGAGAGACACCGTCCATTGTCTCATCTTTCGTCACCAGACCAAGGAATCCAGAGATCGGGTTCAGAGCTGCCATATCGCGGAGAAGCTAACACAAATACTTTCTTCAAACCAATGGTACTGTGGGTAAAAAGGTATTGCTTACGTTGCACTAACCACTTATTTTCCTCCCTTTAAGTGACTTTTCTATAGGTGTTTGCAGAGTAAATGCATTACAGTATGATCTATTGAAAACCGCATGAGGGCACAGTTACCGATAATACGACTGTCTTTTCACTTTCTAACGTTGTTACAAATGTAACCGCAAACAAACACAAAAGCGAAAGTGCCCTTTGAAGTGTATTATTTAGTATTCCTACGTGTTCAACCATAAACGTCTGAAGTATTTAAAGTGATTCTGGTGTAAATATAATACATATATATATATATATATATATTTTATATAAATATATGTGTAAGTGCTTCTTTGTTATGCCTGTCTAGCTAAGATTCAGAGTACTTGCATACAGCTCACATCTTCCTCTTAAGATAAGCCCGATTGCCCTGCCACAAAACCAAGGTCCTCAGTTAGTACAGACTGATACTAAGAGTTGGGGATCTACAAACCACTGGGATAGCTTACTAAAGTCTTACTGCAAGTAGGACTTTAGGAAAACTCCCCTTACAAGGAGGAAACTCCCTAATGACTGGCAGGGGTAGCTGCTAGAAAACATGCTTTTTATCAAGTAAAAAGCTCTAAGGTCAGGAGATGCAAAATGGATGGTGTGTGTATAATAGAATCAGGGTCCAGATTGAAGTCTCACTGTGGAACTCGAGCCTACGTTTGAGGAAAAAATGATAACGACGCATTAAAGTATATTTTACACCCCAATTTTCTCAAATGACAAAATAATTCTTCACCGCTACTTAAGGCCGAAATGTAGTGTTTGCAGCACTGAAACGAGGATATGTTGACTTTTAAAGCAAGTAACCAATGATAAAATGCAACCCAAAGATAGTTTGAACAGATTTATTTCTGAAGAGCCTTATGACAAAACCTTAACCAATGGCTCTTGGCTACGCACATAGTTGTGTTCTGAGATCGCAACATGTACAAATGTTAGTCTTTCAGGTAGCAGGACAAGTTAAGCAGCGGAAAGGGGGGGTGAGGCACTGAGCATTTCAGCATATTTAGGAGATTTAGCATCTGAGATAGCATTGTAAATGTGTTTTTTGATCGAAAGATGAGCTCTGAATACAAGAACTGGCCAAAACAGACCTATCCGAATCCTTTGCAAGACCTCAGGAATTTCAATCAATGAGTAGATGGTGAGTAAATGTTTAAAGTAATTTCCCTGACCGATCTAGAAGATCCTAGAGAAGAACAAGTTACTTCTTACCTTGTAACGTTCTTTCGACGGGATGTTCCTCCGACGTATTCCTCATCTTAGATATCTCCTTCCAGCTCTGCTGGCCTCGGAAAATGTCCTGATAATGACAGACAACACAGTGGCCATGCACTACCTAAACAAAAGAGGAGGTGTGGGGTCACTACCCCTGTGCAATACAGCTCTGGTATTGGGCGGTTGAGGAGGGAATCTCTAACGGCAATTCATCTAGCCAGGGAAGAGAATACGACGGCAGATGCTCTGAGCAGGCAGAGCATGGTGTCCCACGAATGGGAACTGGCTCAGGAAGTCATTCAACAGATCTTCGCCCTTTGGGGAACCCCTCAGGTAGACCTATTCGCAACCAGTACCAACCGAAAATGCGAAAGGTATTGCTCAAGGGAATTTCCCCCGAGAGGATCCCTGGGGGACGCGTTTGTGGTGGATTGGATTTTCCCACTTTTGTATGCGTTCCCTCCGATTCCCGTCATTCCTCGGGTCATCAGGAGGCTGAGACGCTTCGGGAACCGCATGATCCTAATTGCCCTGGATTGGGCCAGGAGAACGTGGTATCCGGACCTTCTAGATATGTCCATCTGTCCTCCAATAAGTCTTCCTCAGAGAGAGAACCTTCTCTCTCAAATGGAAGGTCAGGTTCTCCACCCAGAGGTCAGAACACTCAACCTTCATGCTTGTTATCTGAAAGGCTGAGACACAGGGATTGGAACCTTCCCGATGATGTTATGGAGGTGTTGCTTTCGGAAAGAAGGCCAGCAACAAAGTCTCTATACCATTGTCGTTGGAAAAAGTTTTGCAACTGGTGCAGGGAAAAGAATGTTGATCCTTTTCTACGTTCTATTCCGGAAGCACTATCTTTCCTTCTGACCCTAGCACATAGAGGTCTGAATATCGTAACAATAAAAGGTTACCTTGCAGCGCTTTCCATTTTCAAGCACTCATCGGAAGAATGCTCCTACTTCAAAATTCCTTTGATAACACAATTCTTAAAAGGTCTCACTAATGTGTTTCCTCCTCACCCATTTCAAGTACCGATTTGGGATCTAAATTTAGTCCTAAAATTCTTAATGTGTGCCCCTTTTGAGCCTATGCACACGTGTCCAGTACGATTACTAACATGGAAAAAGGCCTTTTTAGTTGCTCTATCATCAGCATGAAAAGTGAGCGAATTGCAGGCACTGTCTTCTGGGCCACCCTATACTGTGTTCCATAAGGACAGGGTTGTATTGAGGGTTAAACCATCATTTTTACCAAATGTAATATCTGAATTTCATTCAAGTCAGAAAATTGTTTTAGCCTCATTCTATCCTCCACCTCATCGTTCTAAGGAGGAAGAAAGATTACACAGACTGGATCCAAAAAGAGCTTTAAGCTTTTACATCTCTAGACTTTCTAGGTTTAGAGTGGACAACAAGTTGTTTATAGGCTACACAGGAAGGAAACTGGGTCAATCGGTAACAAAACGGACAATTTCATGCTGGATTGTACTTTGCATTTCAGAATGCTACAGACTAGCACAAAAAGACCCACCAGAAGGGTTGAGGGCTCCTTCCACCAGAGGCATCGCCTCTTCCACGGCCCTTCGAAGAGGTGTCCCAATAAGGTCCATTTGCGAAGCAGCAACTTGGTCTTCACTTCACACCTTCTCAAAATTCTATATCCTGGATGCTTCCCAGTCTAGGGAGCTGACTTTTGGAAAAGCAGTGCTTTATTCCGCCATCTAAAAAAAAAAAAAATCTGACCCCTCCTCCAGAGAAAGTAACAAAATACTGCTTTGGGAGTCTATCTAAGTTGAGGAATAGGTTGGAGGACACAATCCACTCGAAGAAAAAGTTACTTACCAACTGGTAACGTTCTTTCGATTGGATGTTCCTCCAACGTATTCCTCATCGCCCTCCCAACCTGTAGATTTTTCCGGGTTATTGCCATCTCAAATCTCGCAAGGCTGATACCTGTCTGCCGGCACAATCTACACAGTACAGGATCACAGGAAAAATGGGGGAAAAAACAGAACTGAGGCCAACGGGCGCCGCGCATGCTTCTTATACACCCGATGACATCACCCTGGACGGAGGCCTTCGAGGGATCATCGACTCGATGACATCGATGCACGGCGCCCTCTGCCGAAAAAATTTCCGAGGAGCAGCAAAGCTGGATGGAATACATCTAAGAGGAGGAATGCGTTGGAGGAACATCCAATCGAAAGAACGTTACTAGTTGGTAAGTAACTTGTTCTTCGAAGGGATTGTGTCCTCCGACATATTCCTCATCTTAGATATCTCCTTCCAGCTCTGCTGGCCTCGGAACATTTTTTCACTAGAGGGCGCTGCGCGTCGACGTCCTTCGAGTCGATGTCCCTCGACAGCCGCCGTATCGACGTTCGACGTCATCCTGCCTATAAAGGCCGCGCGCAGCGTCCGTTGCTCAGTTCCGTTTTGTAGCCCACAGTATTACTGTCTGGACTAGACTAATCACCCTGAAGGAGCGTAAGCTGCAACAACAAGGGAAGTAGAACTGCGGGGATGGATGGGAGGGTCGATGAGGAATACGTCGGAGGAACATCCCGTCGAAAGAACGTTACAAGGTAAGAAGTAACTTGTTCTTCGAAGGGATTGTGTCCTCCGACGTATTCGTCATCTTAGATAGGCTCCCATAGCAGTATTCTATTATCGGAGGAGGGAGTACTGACTTCACGCTGTCTTCTATTGATGAATAGAATGCAGTACAGCCCTTCTAAACCTAGTCTCTTGACTGGAGGAGGAATCCAAATTGTAAAAACGTGTAAAGGTATGGACAGACGACCATGTAGCGGCCGCACAGATGTCTTTAACCGGCACGCCTCTTTTGAGGGCCGATGAAGCTGCAATACCTCTGGTCGAATGAGCCCTAAGGTTTTGAGGGGGCTCTTTCCCTGCCAGTTTATAACATTCCAGAATGGCTAGAATGATCCATCTGGAAATGGTCTGCTTAGTTATTGGTAACCCCAGCTTGTGACCTGCGTAACCTACAAACAGCTGGTCTGCCTGTCTTATCCTGGCTAGTCTATTGATGTAAAAACTTAAAGCCCTCCTAGGGTCTAGCCTGTGTAACCTCTCTTCCTCTTTCCCCGGGTGAGGAGGAGGATAGAAAGATGGTAGGGTAATCTTCTGAGTGATATGGAATTCAGAAACCACCTTTGGGAGGAAATTAGGCTTCACTTGCAGGACAACTTTGTCTTTGTGAAAGATTGTATGAGGGGGTTTACAAGAAAGAGCTTGTAATTCGCTCACCCTTCTAGCAGATGTAAGTGCTGTTAATAAAACAGTTTTAAGGGTAAGGAATCTTAACGAACAAGAATGGAGAGGTTCGAAAGGTGTACCCATCAGGAAAGTTGGTACTAAGTTTAAATCCCATAGGGGAACTTGGAATGGTCTTGGGGGATAAACATTGGTTAACCCCTTTAGAAACTGTATTACCAAGGGTAATTTGAAATAGGATGGTTCTTCCGCAGTACGCTTAAAGATGGATAGCGCTGCGAGATAGCCCTTAATGGTGCCAACTTGAAGGCCTGAATTTGCCAAATATAGTAGGAAGGACAAAACCATTGGTGTACCACATGAAAATGGGTCGATATTCTGTTCTCTACACCAGCTGCAAAATCTGTTCCAACGGCAGCGGTATAAAGACTTTGTTGCTGGCCTCCTTGCCGAAAGCAACACCTCCATAACATCATCAGGGAGGTCCCAATCCTTGTACCTCAGCCGTTCAGAAGCCAAGCGTGAAGGTTGAGAGTTTTGATGTCTGGATGGAGAATCTGACCTCCCTTCTGTGAGAGTAGGTTCTCTCTGAGTGGAAGTCGAATTGGAGGGCAGATGGACAAGTCTAGAAGGTCCGGGTACCACGTTCTCCTGGCCCAATCCGGGGCAATTAGGATCATGGTTCGCCGGAATCTTCTCAACCTCCTGATCATTTGAGGAATGACAGGGACCGGTGGGAACGCGTACAGAAGCGGAAACTGCCAGTCCACTATGAACGCGTCTCCCAGAGCTCCTCTCGGAGGAAATTCCCTTGAGCAGAACAGGTCGCATTTCCTGTTTAGGCTGGTGGCGAACAGATCTACCTGAGGGGTTCCCCAAAGGGCGAAGATCTCTTGAAGGACTTCCTGAGCTAGCTCCCACTCGTGGGAGACTGTGTTCTGCCTGCTCAGAGCGTCCGCTGTCAAGTTCTTCTCTCCGGCTAGGTGAACTGCCGATAGAGAGATTCCTTCTTGGATTGCCCAAAAGCAGAGCTGCATCGCCTCTCTGCACAGGGGTAGTGATCCTACGCCTCCTCTTTTGTTGAGGTAATGCATGGCCACCGTGTTGTCCGTCATTACCAGGACGTTCTTCCCTTGTACAGCTGGCAGGAAAGCCTTCAGCGCAAGTCTGATGGCTCTCAGCTCTAACAGGTTGATGTGTAGTCTGGACTCCGATGGAGACCAACGACCGCTGATGGTCAAGTCGTTGGCGTGGGCTCCCCACCCCGTGAGTGAGGCATCCGTGACTACTGTTATCTCCGGCCAGGGTTGCCAAAACTGTTCTCCTTTCAGAATGTTCTCCTGACAGGCCCACCACTGAAGGTCTCGAGCCACCCTGCCGGGAACCTGAAGAAGATCTGTCATTCTCCCTGAGAATTGTGACCACTGAGTCCTCAGTGCCCACTGGAGGGATCTCATTCTCAGGCGAGCCTCTGGCACAAGGAAAATGCAGGATGCCATGAGGCCTAGCAACCTCAAAAAGTCGAAGGCTGGGAGACGTTGGGCATGCTGGAACTTGGTTACCATCTGTAGAATATCTTGAGCCCTCACCTCTGGTGGCGAGGCTTTTCCCAGGGAAGTATCCAGGATCGCTCCTATGAACTGGAGTCTCTGCGATGGTATCATTTGTGACTTCTTTAAATTGAGGGAGAAGCCCAGTCTGTGAAGGAAGTGGCACACGTGATTTAGCTGGATCTGAGCTTGTTCCGGAGAAACAGCCCTGGTCAGCCAATCGTCCAGGTAGGGGTAGACGTGAATCCCTTCCCTCCTTAGACTTGCAGCCACTACCGACATTAACTTGGTGAAGATCCTCGGGGCGGAGGTCAGCCCAAATGGCAGCACTCGAAATTGATAGTGAGAGTTGCCAATTGCGAACCTCAGGTATTTCCTGTGTTTGAGATGGATAGGCACATGGAAATAAGCGTCCTGAAGGTCCAGAGATACCAACCAGTCCTGGAACTGAAGGGCCTGGAGGATCTGAGAAAGTGTGACCATCTTGAATTTGTCTTTTCTGAGGAATTTGTTCAATTCTCGCAAGTCCAAGATGGGTCTCAGTCCTCCGTCTTTCTTCGGAATGAGAAAGTAAGGGGAGTACCAGCCCTTGTTCCTCTCCGCTACAGGTACCGGTTCTATGGCACCTTTCTCTAGCAGGTCCAAAATTTCCTGCAAGAGGAGCGGATCTGGAGCTTTTTGAGAGCTGATCCCCGGTGGATGACTCTGAGGTATACGTAGGAAAGGCAGGCAGTAACCTTGGTCGACTGTTTCCAATGCCCAAGCATCTGACGTGATAGCCTGCCATACCGTCAGATGTTGAGTCAACCTGCCTCCTACAGGTGTCCTGTGAGGGGAGTCCTCAGAGTGGTTTTGGGGCGGCTGATGCAGATGCCGATGGTAAAGAGGCACCTGCTATTGCTGCGGCTTTAGAATATCTACCCCGTCCACCTCGGGTAGTTCTTCTTTGACCCCTTTGAGCCGGTCGTCCTCTACCTCTTCCGAATGCGGAGTAGAAGCGAAAGGACTTGCCCCTCGCAGAGGTTCCAGTGGGACGAAAAGGAGTCCGACGGATTGCAGCTCCTAGGGATTTTGCTGCAGCTTTTGAAGTTTGCAGTTTCTCTAAACTGTCATCCGCCTTTTTCCCGAACAAAGAAGAGCCATCGAATGGCATGTTCAAGAGCCTGGCTTGCACATCTGGGGCAAAACCCGACTTTCTCAACCAAGCGAATCTCCTGGTTGATGTACTTGCCGCCATTGCTCTGCTGATACTGTCAGCCGAATCAATGCCCGTCTGGAGGGATTCGCACATAGCGTCTTTACTGTCCTGTATAATATTCAGGAACGCATCCCTTTCTTCTCCCTCCGGGATGCAGTCAGCCGCTGTAGAAGCACACTCCCAAAGTGTATGGCTGAACCTAGCAAGGGTGCAAGTAGCATTAACAGACTTTAACGCCATGCTACATGCTGAAAAGCTTTCTTTGCCATAGCATCATATTTTTTATCGCCCCTGTCCTGTGGGACTGTAGGATAAGCCGTCTTGACATCGGTAGAGGATGCTGCTTGTACCACCAGACTTTCTGGGGATGGGTGTTTAGACAAAAACTCTGGGTCTGTGGAAGATACCCTGTACTTTGTAGACAGTTTTTTATTTACTGCTGGTATTACATCTGGGGTTTCCCAGTTTGTCATGATCTTTCTCTGAAGAGCTTTATGAAAGGGCACCACAGGATCCTCTTGTGGGCCTTTGTCAAGAATATCCGTGAGGTCATCTTGTTGGAAAGATTGAGAAGGTGCAGACCACCCCATGAACTCTGTAATCCTGGCCATTAAGGCTCTGTAGGGGGTTTCAGCATGCTCCCCCGGGTCTGGCTTAGCAAACTCCACCTCAGGGGAAGTGTCTAACCCACTTGCCTCATGTAAAGAATCATGAAGATCCTTTAACCTGCGCTCTTCAGAGGAAAATTCCTCTCTAACTGGGGTTACAGGTCCCTGTAACTCAAATGTGTCTTGTTCAGACAATTCACCCTCTTCTAAAATTGAGGATATAGTTCTCAATTGTTCTGAACTCATAAAGGGAGTAAATCCCATTTCCAAGGCAGAGGGTGCCGAACTTGTCATTATTGGCCTCGAAAGCGTCGATGTCGTCGACGCCGAAGGCTTCGAGCGTGGCGTCGAAAACAGAGGTGGAGGCCTCGAGGACCTCGACAGAATTGGAATTCTACTCGACAATATCGACGTTGAGGGCCTGGGGATAGTCACTGGATGTGTGGTAACCGTGACTTTTCTTGGCGTCGACGCCGGTGTCGAGGCCGGCGTTGAGTCGACAGACCCGTGTGTTGAAGGTCCCCTCGACAACGGCGTTGAAGACATCGACTTCGACGGAACCTTCGTCGACGGCGTCGACGGAACCTTCGAGGAAGGTTTGGAGGTCATAGTCCTGCTCGAGGGTTCGAAACGCGCTCGAGAGGTTTCTTTCGCCGGGTACTGCGACTCGCAGCGTTTTTGACCTTCGGGTCTTTCGACCAGAGCATCGCTCTCGGCAGTCTTCGAGGGGGTCGAGGCCGCTTTCTCGAAGACGCTCATCATATTCTTTCGGAATTCCTCCCATTCAGCCCGGGAACTATGTTTCGTGGGGCAAGGGATTCTTTTTGGCGAAACAGAGGAAGAGGAAGACGGAGAAGGGGATCTTCGACGTCTCCTCTTCGAGTGCTTCGATCTCGAGGAGTGATGAGACCCACTCCGAGACCTGGAGCGCGAATGGTGACGAGGAGACGAATGTCTCGACTTCGTCGACGACGAAGAAGCTTTAAAAGTCTTACCTTTCTCCAGCTTCCCCCTACGCTCCTTCAGGGCCTTAGCTGTCATGGACATACAGTCCTCGCATTCCGAACAATGGTGTTCAGCTCCCAAGCACCACAGACAAATTCTGTGAGGATCGGTCAACGACATCTTTTTCCCACAATCTCGACATTTTTTTAAGCCGGATCGAGGAGTTGTCGGTTCCGACGAGGAAGCCATTGAGTACGGATCGAATAACTCGAGGTAAATAGGATTAATCTGACTAAGAACTGAGCAACGGTATTCCGAGGCACTGAGTAAGCGCGGAAAAACGGAACTGAGCAACGGACGCTGCGCGCGGCCTTTATAGGCAGGATGACGTCGAACGTCGATACGGCGGCTGTCGAGGGACATCGACTCGAAGGACGTCGACGCGCAGCGCCCTCTAGTGAAAAAATGTTCCGAGGCCAGCAGAGCTGGAAGGAGATATCTAAGATGAGGAATATGTGGGAGGACACAATCCCTTCGAAGAACAAGTTACTTACCAACTAGTAACGTTCTTTCGATTGGATGTTCCTCCAACGCATTCCTCCTCTTAGATGTATTCCATCCAGCTTTGCTGCTCCTCGGAAATTTTTTCGGCAGAGGGCGCCGTGCATCGATGTCGTCGAGTCGATGATCCCTCGAAGGCCTCCGTCCAGGGTGATGTCATCGGGTGTATAAGAAGCATGCGCGGCGCCCGTTGGCCTCAGTTCTGTTTTTTCCCCCATTTTTCCTGTGATCCTGTACTGTGTAGATTGTGCCGGCAGACAGGTATCAGCCTTGCGAGATTTGAGATGGCAATAACCCGGAAAAATCTACAGGTTGGGAGGGCGATGAGGAATACGTTGGAGGAACATCCAATCGAAAGAACGTTACCAGTTGGTAAGTAACTTTTTCTTCGAGTGGATTGTGTCCTCCAACCTATTCCTCAACTTAGATAGACTCCCAAAGCAGTATTTTGTTACTTTCTCTGGAGGAGGGGTCAGATTTTTTTTTTTTTTAGATGGCGGAATAAAGCACTGCTTTTCCAAAAGTCAGCTCCCTAGACTGGGAAGCATCCAGGATATAGAATTTTGAGAAGGTGTGAAGTGAAGACCAAGTTGCTGCTTCGCAAATGGACCTTATTGGGACACCTCTTCGAAGGGCCGTGGAAGAGGCGATGCCTCTGGTGGAATGAGCCCTCAACCCTTCTGGTGGGTCTTTTTGTGCTAGTCTGTAGCATTCTGAAATGCAAAGTACAATCCAGCATGAAATTGTCCGTTTTGTTACCGATTGACCCAGTTTCCTTCCTGTGTAGCCTATAAACAACTTGTTGTCCACTCTAAACCTAGAAAGTCTAGAGATGTAAAAGCTTAAAGCTCTTTTTGGATCCAGTCTGTGTAATCTTTCTTCCTCCTTAGAACGATAAGGTGGAGGATAGAATGAGGCTAAAACAATTTTCTGACTTGAATGAAAATCAGATATTACATTTGGTAAAAATGATGGTTTAACCCTCAATACAACCCTGTCCTTATGGAACACAGTATAGGGTGGCCCAGAAGACAGTGCCTGCAATTCGCTCACTTTTCATGCTGATGATAGAGCAACTAAAAAGGCCTTTTTCCATGTTAGTAATCGTACTGGACACGTGTGCATAGGCTCAAAAGGGGCACACATTAAGAATTTTAGGACTAAATTTAGATCCCAAATCGGTACTTGTAATGGGTGAGGAGGAAACACATTAGTGAGACCTTTTAAGAATTGTGTTATCAAAGGAATTTTGAAGTAGGAGCATTCTTCCGATGAGTGCTTGAAAATGGAAAGCGCTGCAAGGTAACCTTTTATTGTTACGATATTCAGACCTCTATGTGCTAGGGTCAGAAGGAAAGATAGTGCTTCCGGAATAGAACGTAGAAAAGGATCAACATTCTTTTCCCTGCACCAGTTGCAAAACTTTTTCCAACGACAATGGTATAGAGACTTTGTTGCTGGCCTTCTTTCCGAAAGCAACACCTCCATAACATCATCGGGAAGGTTCCAATCCCTGTGTCTCAGCCTTTCAGATAACAAGCATGAAGGTTGAGTGTTCTGACCTCTGGGTGGAGAACCTGACCTTCCATTTGAGAGAGAAGGTTCTCTCTCTGAGGAAGACTTACTGGAGGACAGATGGACATATCTAGAAGGTCCGGATACCACGTTCTCCTGGCCCAATCCAGGGCAATTAGGATCATGCGGTTCCCGAAGCGTCTCAGCCTCCTGATGACCCGAGGAATGACGGGAATCGGAGGGAACGCATACAATAGTGGGAAAATCCAATCCACCACAAACGCGTCCCCCAGGGCTCCTCTCGGGGGAAATTCCCTTGAGCAATACCTTTCGCATTTTCGGTTGGTACTGGTTGCGAATAGGTCTACCTGAGGGGTTCCCCAAAGGGCGAAGATCTGTTGAATGACTTCCTGAGCCAGTTCCCATTCGTGGGACACCATGCTCTGCCTGCTCAGAGCATCTGCCGTCGTATTCTCTTCCCTGGCTAGATGAATTGCCGTTAGAGATTCCCTCCTCAACCGCCCAATACCAGAGCTGTATTGCACAGGGGTAGTGACCCCACACCACCTCTTTTGTTTAGGTAGTGCATGGCCACTGTGTTGTCTGTCATTATCAGGACATTCTTTCCCCCGACAGATGGCAGGAAGGCCTGCAGCGCTAGTCTGATTGCCCTCAGCTCTAAAAGGATGATATGTAGTTTGGACTCCGATGGAGACCAACGACCGTTGATTGTCAAATCGTTGGCATGAGCTCCCCACCCCAGGAGTGAGGCATCCGTCAATACTGTGATCTCTGGCCATGGTTGCCAAAAAGGTTCTCCTTTTAGGATGTTCTCTGTACAGGTCCACCATAGAAGGTCTTGTCTGACCTTGTTCGGAATCTGAAGATGACCTGAGAACTGAGACCACTGAGTCTTTAGGGCCCATTGAAGGGATCTCATCCTCAAGCATGCCTCTGGCACCAGAAAGATGCAGGATGCCATGAGGCCGAGCAACCTTAAAAAGTCGTAAGCCTGGAGATTTTGGGCATTTTGGAATTTGGAAACCATCTGGAGAATGTCTTGAGCCCTCGTCTTGGGAGGCGAGCTATTTCCCAAGGATGTGTCTAGTACAGATCCTATGTACTGAAGCTGTTGGGAAGGTGCCATTTGAGACTTCTTGAAATTGAGGGAGAAGCCCAGTTTGTGGAGGAAGTGGCAGGTGACTTTCAGATGATGCAGTGCTTGCTCAGCAGAGCACGCTCTGATCAACCAATTGTCCAGGTAGGGGTAGACATGAATCCCCCCTCTCCTGAGGTGCGCTGCCACCACTAGCATTAACTTGGTGAAGACCCTCGGGGCGGAGGTCAACCCGAATGGCAGGACTCGAAACTGATAGTGTGAGTAGCCAACTACGAACCTCAGGTATTGTCTGTGTTTGAGATGAATCGGCACATGAAAATAAGCATCCTGAGGTCCAATGACACCAACCAGTCCTGGAGTTGGAGGGCCTGAAGGATCTGAGAAAGGGTAACCATCTTGAATTTGTCTTTCCTGAGGAACTTGTTCAAGTTTCTTAAGTCCAAGGTGGGTCTCAGCCCTCCATACTCTTTGGGGATCAAAAAATACAGGGAGTACCATCCCTTGTTCCTCTCCGCTGCAGGTACTGGTTCTATAGCACCTTTCTCCAGCAGGGTCAGAACTTCTTGCTGTAGGAGCGGGTTTGAAAACTTCAACGGGTGTCTCCCTGGTGGATTGCTTTGAGGTTGCTTTAGAAAAGGAAGGCAGTAGCCTTGGGCTATTATTTCTAGAACCCAAACATCTGAAGTAATGGCTCGCCATTCTTGCAGATGCTGCGACAGCCTGCCTCCTAAAGGTGTTTTGTGGTGCAAGTCCTCAAAGTGTTTTGTGGCGAATGTTGCAGCCGCTGATGGCAAAGAGGCTGGAGCTGGCTTAGCACGTTTTCCTCGTCCACCACGAGTGGCCTTTCTTTGGCCCCTTTGACTGGCCATTCCTCTCGTCTTTCCATATGAGGTGTAATAACGATAGGATCGTCCCCTCCATGATTGCACGAAAAGGCTGAGGTTGCCTAATAGCAGCTCCTAAAGATTTGGCCGCTGCTTTTGAGGTCTGCAACCTCTCAAGGCTCTCGTCAGCCTTGTTGCCAAAAAGGTGAGACCCGTCAAAAGGCATGTTCAGAAGGTGGTTCTGTACGTCCGGTGCAAAACCTGACTTCCGTAACCAATCAAACCTGCGCATTACCGTGCTAGTGCCCATGGACCTGCTTACACTATCTGCAGTGTCCAATCCAGATTGAAGGGATTCCTGCATGGCCTCCTTTCCATCTCTAACGATGGCTAGGAAACCTTCCCTTTCTTCCCCTTCTGGTATGTGATCCGCTGCCATTGCGATGCACTCCCACAGAGTGTACGAAAATTTTGCCAAGGCACATGTGGATTTGGCAGATTTTAATGCCATGCTCCCGGTTGAAAATACCTTCCGTGCCCAACCATCCACACGCTTATCGTCCCTGTCTGGAGGGATAGACGGGTATGCAAGTTTGTTGGAAGCTGTGGCTGCCTGTATGACCAGACTCTCGGGAGTTGGATGTTTTGACAGATAGCCGGGGTCGCTACTGGCTGGGCGGTATTTTGATGCGAGGGACTTATTTACCGGAGGAATAGAATCCGGAGTTTCCCAATTATTGGCTACCCTGTTTTGTAAGGCTACATGAAAAGGTAGTACTGGGTCTTCAGTGGGACCATGGTCCAATATGTCTGTTAAATCGTCTTGGACAAATTGGGCTGGTGGTCTAGCCCATCCCAAGTAATCTACCACCTTGGTCATTAACTGACAGTAAGATGGACTGGCATGCTCTCCTGGATCTGGTCTACCAAAGTCATTCTCAGGAGAAGTGTCAATGCCACTTGCATTATGTAAAGACTCGACCAAATCCCTCATTCTGCTTTCCTCTGAGATCAAGCATTCTGGGACATTTGGGGTGCCATATTCCAATCCAAAAGGTACATTTTCCTCCTCGGATCTCTCCTGTTTCTCAAAAATTGAGGTCAAGGATTTGAAAAACTCCTTCCTAGGGAGAGGCTTGAAAACCTTCTCTGGGAGAGGAGGAGGAAGAGGTGTAGTACCAGGCTCTGAAGAAATTACATGTTTTGTAACTTTCTCCTTCTCTTTTTCTGGCGGCCTTGGCTTGGTTGGAGCCTTTGGCGCCAAGGGTTTCGGCGTCGACGCCGATAAAGGCGTTGGTGACCTCGAGCGGTCGACTCGACTCGAGCGTTTATCGCTCGGCGTCCTGGAAGGTTCCCTATCCTTCCTTTTACGATCACCTGGGCTCGAGGGCGCGCGAGTGTTAGAGCGATGACGCTCCCGGCTGGCTTCCGAAGAAGGCACGGACCGAGGCTTCACCTTCTCAAACACCTCCATCATTTTGACCCCGAATGCTTCCCACTCTTAGGAAGACGAATGTTTCGTGGGGCATTTCATTTTTTTTTTTCGGAGACTCATCTGACGACGAGGTGGAGGGAGACCTGTGGCGTTGTTTCTTCGATTCTGTTGACGAAGACGACGAGCGATGAGAATCGCTTCGGGATCTAGATCGATGCTTTCGTGTCTAGGAGATTTCTGCTCATGGAGTCTCGACTTGACGCTAGAGGCTTTTCGATCCTTCCGACCTACCTGTAGCTTTCCTCTCCTTTCTCGCAAAGCCTTCCCAGTCATCGCCTGACACTTCGAACAGGCCTCCATGTCGTGGCCTTCTCCGAGGCACAACAAACACTTGCGGCGCGGGTCCGTGATCGACATTTTTGAGCCGCACAACTTGCATTTCTTGAAACCCGATCTTGGGGTCGGTGTCGATGACGAGGACATATTTCTTCTTTATTTATTTTTTTTTATTTTTTACATTTGTAAAGCGCACTGCAGCCCTGAGGCATAGAGGCGCTGATAAGTGGTGCTTAAGAAGGCTTGATTAAGGGTTACAAAAAAGCCACCCCAGAGGAGATCTTAGAGTATACAAACAGAGTTACAGATACATAGGTCTTCACAGAACTCGAGGCGCGCCGAGTGTCTGAAGCAACGTACCTGCAGAAAAATGGAATTGAGGCCAACGGGCGCCTCGCGTGCTACTTATACACCCGATGACGTCACCCTCGACGGAGGCATTCGAGGGATCATCGACTCGACAACATCGACGCACGGCGCCCTCTGCCGAAAGAATTTCCGAAGAGCAGCAAAGCTGGATGGAATACATCTAAGATGAGCAATACGTTGGAGGACACAATCCACTCGAAAGTTCTTGTGAGTCCAGTCATGATGCTACGGATGATGGTACTATGGCCACTCAGAACTTTATGTGGGGGCGGAGGAGAAAACCCCAAAGATCTGATGAAACTGTCCTGTGGATCTAGCATTCAGGTGTTAATAGGTGTTCGCACCGCGAAGCACAAGCAAAGCACTGTTTGCTGTCTCCACCCAGCAGCCTTGAGTCGCCGGCAAAGCCCTGGTGTTCTTCTCGTACTTCTACGTGAGGATGACGTCTTTGACCGGGACACCGACCTGCCTGACTTCAAAGAGGTACTTCCTGTTTTTGGAACCCCCCCAACATTGAGTTCCGCCCCCTGCCTCTCTTCAAATATTCTCCCAGGCGCACCCGCGCCGCGAAGCACAAGCAAAGCACTGTTTGCGGTCTCCTGTCTCCGCCCAGCAGCCTTGACTCGCCGGCAAAGCCCTGGTGTTCTTCTCGTACTTCTACGTGAGGACAACGTCTTTGACCGGGACACCGACCTGCCTGACTTCAAAGAGGTACTTCCTGTTTTTGGAACCCCCAACACTGAGTTCCGCCCCCTGCCTCTCTTCAAATAGATTCTCCCAGGCGCACCCGCACCGCGAAGCACAAGCAAAGCACTGTTTGCGGTCTCCTGTCTCCGCCCAGCAGCCTTGGCTCGCCGGCAAAGGCCTGGTGTTCTTCTCGTACTTCTACGTGAGGAGGACGTCTTTGACCGGGACACCGACCTGCCTAACTTCAAAGAGGTGATTGTGCGCCTCGTGCGTTGCATTCACTTCTGCTCACTGAGGTACTTCCTGTTTTTGGAACTCCGCCTCCCCAACACCGAGTTCCGCCCCCTGCCTCTCTTCAAATAGATTCTCCCAGGCGCACCCACCCCGCGCACCGCGAAGCACAAGCAAAGCACTGTTTGCTGTGCTCGGGAGCTCAGTACCTAAGGTTGGTCTGGTTGGGTACAGTTTCTGCTTTCCACTCGCTCTTGTCAGTGCAGCGTCTTACTTTTTTGGGATACTTAATTTCTTAGTGTGTCTTTGAAGCAAACTTTGCACTCAGATCCTAGCTTTAATACGCATATAGTGCTTTATGGATTTGCCTATTACTACTTTAAGGAATGGTAAGCGCCTACGTGACGCTGTAAAATCTTCTTTAATCAAAAAATTGCCCACACAAAGCCGAAGTCATGCATGCCCTTTGATCAAAAATCGCTTCTCTCAATAGCCCCACAGGCAGACCCTCTTCTCAGATCCGAGGTGCTTCCTCAGTTTCACTCTCCCTGCACACTACCAATGGATACAAGATCAGCTAATACACAATTGACAATAGATGTAAATATTCCTTTCACCTTAACAACTGCAAACGATGTGGACTTCAATGCAGACATTCCTCTAAATGCAAAAAGCAGATGGCTGCGAACTCTCAATGTGGTTAACAAGCACTGAACAGGTTATCATGCCTTGTTCTTCCGAGAGAGGGGCACCTGCTACCTTTGTTGAATTCCTCTAAATGAGTTGGACAAGCCCTTCACTCCCCTGTCCGACACCTCGATGCTGGCACCTGGTATTATCGCGGCCTTAGAAAGGCGTATAAGCCTTTCTTTGGGCCCTTCTACCCCCGTTACTGCGTCAAGTGGGCTCCGTGAACAGGTGCACTTTCATACCACACCATTCCCTTCTCTTCCTCCGCTGGCAAATCCAATCTCTCCCACTAAAACGGCTAATGCCTTTTTTGCACCAAGCAAAACGGGTAGTTCTCCGTCTAGTGAATTCCTTTCACATAGGAATCCTCAACCTGATGAGTCTTTCTTTCTTGATTTCCTCACAAAGCAGCTTCCTCACGAAATCGCTTCCATTCCCATTTCTCCCCTCTCCCAGATGTCCTCGATCCCTCACGATGAGAATTCTTCTCACGTTTTAAAACGTGAATTACACACTTTCCCAGTTCTCACACGGATCCTAAATCTTCTGGATAAAGGACATGAACTTACTCATTTACTTTTAAAAGATATGAAAGATTTTATAATCACTAACTCTGCTAAACTTTCTAAAATTCAAGGATTTATGTTAGCTCATGAAGTCTGTCATAACTTTCATATAGCATGTCCAGAGCGTACGGCTGAGCTTGTAAGAAGGAGCCTGTCCCCTCTCCTGCACTTGCATGGAACAAATTTGCAAAGTACCCAAACTACTGATGCCTCTTTTTGTTAAATGGCACTCCCACCTCTTTTGCAATGGCAGTTGCTAAACCTAATACAAGTGAGCCTATATTTTCCACGCTCCCTAAAATTGACTTCATAGAAATTTAAAAATTGCAACACAAAAGAATCCTACAAATTGAACAAATTCTCTTTAAATCGAATTTGTTTTCTGCAGACCTGCTCACAAATGATATCACACCTCAAGCTACAGACACGGCTGGCACCTCCCCGGACAGCCCTTCAGTTCTCACCGACATATTAGATGTGGTTGAATCCACTGAGATGTCTGAATCCATGGACCTCTCGAAAAAACTCTATCATCCATCCCGCAGAATGAAAAAAGCGCATCAGCGAGCAGTAAAACGCAGAAACAAAGCAAATTTGAACAAAAAATGCTCTCCTAATAGCACTTACACAGGCTCCTCCTTGAAAAGCTCAGCCTTAATAAATGGCACAGAAACTCCCTCTTTGAATGCTTCTCAAGTAGGGAACGAAGACCTTCCTCTTAACTTCAGTCAACTAAACGAAGAAAGTCTACTTGCACTGCAATTAAAATCCTCATCCAAAGTACTTAAAGGAGGTAAGAAAGGGGTGTCCAGCAATCTCCTCAAACCGATTGTCGAAAGTGTATTGGAAGAGAAAAGTACATCTACAAGCTCGGCCCGTGCTGAGGAGCTCGCCTCTTCGTGTTCTTTGACTCAAGCAAATTTGAAGACTTTTTTTCCCTCTTACTGAGAATAAAAAAGCCTCAGGATCTAGCTTCAAAAGTAATTCTTCCGCCGGCCTGACTGAAGCCAATGCATCTGTGCCTTTGCTAGCACCGCCTTTGCTGTGCCTTTGATTCACCCTCCCTGTTCAGATCCACCTTTGTTGAATCCCCTCTCGGTAAAGGTTCCCAATATGTTATCCCAATCTTTGCCACCATGCGTAAATCCACACTCGTTGCTTCCAGTAAGTGAGGAATCAGATGGACAACTTGCTCAACCTCTATATGATAAGTGCACACCTTCTTCAGTCCCCACGCATGCACCCCTGCCTCACAATGAAACATCTGGCGCTCAAATGCAATCTGCTTCAAAGAGTTCACCTTCTTATCCTCTGGTGATAAACAATAAGATGCTAGTTGCCTTCGATGACATGTTTGGGGAAATGAAAACTCTTATTGGATGGTCCACCAATTCCCAAATTAACGGTGCAGCACCTATTAACCGCACATTTTTAATGAATACTTTATACAAAATTCCCTCACTGCGTAAATTGATTTCCCTTGATGTGGACTGGATAAAATTACCGTTGATCAATAATAACCGTATGCTCTGTAAGGTTTTGTCCCCGATTATAGCAAAATTAATTTGGGAGCACAAATCTGATTTGTTCTTTCTAGGGTTGGAATTGCAGGCCTTCTCTTCTTTTGAAAAGACTATGAATTTTCTTGAATTTACACCTATGTTGTCAAAGGAATCCAATGGCCTTTCTGGTGGTCCCTTAGAACCATCAGAGAATGCAAAAATCCTTTTGCAATTAGCTTCCCTCACGTCTGCACTGAATGGTCTTCTTGGCACTCTGCCCACATCAAAACTCTCTTCTCAACAATCCGTTGTAAACTCTGTTGCTTCTGCAAACTTATAATGCACAGAGTTGATCATCCAAACTTGGAACTGTTGTGGATTTAACAATCTGTCAACTTGGTTTGCGGATAGGAATGTGGAAAGGCTGCCCTCTATTCTTTTCCTGCAAGAAACCATGTGCCGTAATGAATTTCAATTTGATGGCTTTTCAGCCTTTCATAATGTTGCATCTCAACAGCCCTCTGGGCGGCCGGTTGGTGGGATTACGATATTACTCAATCTTCTTTGTTTTGATGTAAATCGTAGTGTACCTACCCAATTGTTTCTTTTAATTGACATCAATATCAACATTTGTGGGCTCAAAAATCTAGTGCCAATTTCAATTTATTGGAATCCGGCTACCCTTCCTTATTGATGAAGCACTCAACATTCTAAATGACGTCATCACGGACATAACCTGCAAGCAATCTGAGGCAGAATTATTAATCTGTGGTGACTTCAATGCTTATTTATATGCATCTGGGAATGCTCCTTCGCCGTATTTGTCCTCCAAACACTTTAAGACTGCCTATGCCAATGGCGCAAGATGGGTCAACCTTTTCTCTTTTTGGGATCTTTATATAATTCAACCACAATCCTTAAAGTCCTGTATTACATGGAAAAGGGGAAATGCTACTTCTTCTATTGACTTTATAGTTGCCTCTAAATATCTTTCGGGCATACTGTCTCCAATTACCTCTTTGTTTCCATCTTATGGCGATCACGCCATTCTTTCTAGCTTGATGACTGTAGAAACTATCTTTCCTGCTAAAATGCCTGCGCTTTCTATCGCACAGATAGACAGACCTCTTCTCTCCATTCATTGGAACACTTCTACTTGTCGCCGTCTAACATTCTTAGTCAATCGCGATTGGTGGCCTGATATCAATAACGATGTCTATTCCTCTCACTGTATTCTTTCATGGAATCTACATATGATTCAGTCGCACCTTGAGGTTATTGCAGAATCTAATTCTAAGCAATCGACCTCCTCACATTCGTCACTGCTTCTATCGACCACACTCTCTAAGCTAAAATCCAAAAGAAACCGTGCACTTAGAGAATTAAGGAATACATTCTATCACATGGATACTATAACTTATCATGCAGCTTAAAATGTTTGATGAGGAAACATAAGAACTCCACAAAAGCAGCCTGTGCTTCATTGCACCGAATAGGTAACCAAAACATGGTAAAACTTATCTGCAAGCATACAATTCTCAATATTTGGAAAATTCTTAGGACGACTAATAAATGTCCGGCATCCCAGTTGGAATCAGCAATTGATGGTATATCATGGTCTGTCTTCTTTGAACAAAAATACCTCCTGCCTTCGAGATTTACTCTGCCTGACATCAGTGCCTTAGTCACACATATTGCATCGACTTGTCCATGGTCCATAGAAGACATCCTTATCGCGATCACAAAATTAAAGTCTTCAAAGTGTGCAGGGCCTGACGGTCTGCTTCCTTGTGTCGTTAAAGATGACCCCCTTTTCTGGGCTACTGTGTTTTTGAGGATTTTCCAATCAATTTTCACCAGCAATTGTCTCCCCCATCTTGGGTTTGCTCGATCATTATTCCACTTCATAAAAAAGGTCCTCTAAATAATCCCACAAACTTTAGGCCTATTGCTCTTATTGAAATTGCGGCAAAAATCTTTGCTCTTTTACTACTAAAGGAAGTTGAAACCCATATTGCGGACCAGCATATCCTCAATAAAGTCCAGACAGGCTTTAGAAAAAATATGGGGACTCAACTTAACGCTACCATTCTTGCCCATCTAATAAATGTCTCACACTCACCTTCGCATGGCCCCATTTTCATAGCATCTTTAGACCCTTCATCTGCATTTGACTGAGTAATTCGCATTAGGCTTTGGGACAAAATGTTAAAATATAACTTTGATCCGTCTTTGGTGGTGCTCATTGCTCTACTACATCATAATACTTCATTCAGAGTCCGTATTACAAATAATGGGCTTTTGACTGATACAATTCCCACAGCAATTTCCGTGAAACAGGGCTGCAACCTGGCTGCAGTTCTTTTCAATTTATATCTAGCTGACATTGAAGGCATATGGGACTTCTCTAAATCAAACAGGGTGCGTCTTGGCAAGCTACAATTATCATGGCTGGCTTATGCCGATGATGTGCTCCTTTTTGACAGCACGCATTCTGGACTTCAGAATAAATTAGTATCCTTTCATCACTTCTGTTTAGAAAACAATCTTTCGATTAATTCAGCAAAATCAATCATTCTGGTGCTTTCATCAAAAAATAAGATTCGCAAATTCCGTGGGCATATCAACTCTCATTACCTTCAGATTGTCTCTCAAACTACTTACTTAGGATATAATCTAGCAAATAATTCTTCCGCATCCTTTTGGCAAAAGGCATTAATTGAAAAAGTACTGCCACTTCAAAGCCAAATGAAAATAATTTATCGGAAATACTGTAAGTTCTCTCTATCACCTTTATTTGATTTCTACTCCAAAAAGGTCAGAGCAATTCTTCTATATGGATTGGACATATGTCTCCTTGATCTTTCTCTTTTTCTTAAAGTACAAGCTAAGCTTTGGAAAACCACTCTCGGTCTCCCTTCCTATTTGCCCAATGCAATTCTGCGCCACGAACTAGGCATAAACTCCTTGGCTTCGCAACACAATTGGCGAATCTTAAATATTTATGTAAAGATGCGATTCCCGATTCCAAATTCTCTGTATGAAGATTTTCTCATGATGTTGAGAGACTCTCATCCACAATCTATTGCAAATCTTAATAAGCGTATAGCTAATATACTCTTGGGTATTAACATTCTCCCAGAGGATCTTCAATTTAAATTGCGCTTAGCACACAAACGGCTTTTTTTGAACGATTGGGCTACAACATCCTCTCAAATTGCTTCCTACCTTTCTTTTACCGAATATGCCTGGTATAGACATAAGCAAATGCCTCACTTGCAATACCTCACGCTCTGCCCTAGTGAGGAAATTCGGTCATCATATTTGCGCTTTCGGTTGGATCTTTTACATACGAAAGTGAGAACCAAGCATTGGTTTAGCAATTCCTCAGAACCAAATATCATCACTTGTAGGTTTTGCAATAATGTAGATTGCACAGAAACCTTAATCCATCTTTTTCTGACATGTTCTGTATTTGAAGCAGACAGGCTAAAAGCTATTACCTCCTTTAACTCGACACATACTGCATACGGGAGAGAATTAATTTGGGCACGTTGCATGTGGGGTTCTTGTAACTCTATTATTATCGCAACAGTCCGCCTAGTGAATATCATTGAGACAGCTCTATCTACGTAATGTGTTTTCTTGTTACTTGAATAACTATATTAGATTTGTGTCGTTATCACGCACTATGTTTTAAGCCTTTCTAGTGTTTTGTTTTTGAATTGTTTGTCACTGATGCACTTTTCTCTCTTCTACTGGATGTAAGACAAGTGTCTACATTGATTGTATTTCTCCTTTAACGTATATATACGGTGTAACGACAAATGACATTTGTGATATATATATTTTTTTTAATTCTTTGTAAATATGATTGAATGTCGACGTTCGATATAATTTTGTAAAGATGCCTAAGCATCAAAAACAAAATCAATTTTTTTTTTTTTTTAAAAATACCGAATTTCTTTTTGGGGGGTTTCCAGGGCCACATTTTTGGGCCCCTCAACATTTATACCCCCACCCACTTATTTGTGGGGATCACCGACTTACTTGTTTGGTGGCCTGAGGGACTCTCCCGAAATCCACCTGCGACTGCAACTCTTTTTTTACCTTATTTAAACTATATAGAATGTATATGGCATTGTGTAGCCCCTAAGACGCAAAGTCCATTTATTTCTGCCCTATTGTAATTATCACCCTAGATTGGTTTTAGGAAGTTGGTCGGTGGCAGCTGTACTAATTTACACTTCATCAGGTATGTAACCCATTTTACTACATTGGTTGGCCAATCTACCCGTGTTGGTAGCCATTGGGGCACCAATGTGTTTTTTGCAAATCCCGATAAGAGTCATTTTGTATTTTAGGGCAATCATGGGGAAGGCACAAAATGGCCGTTCTGAACACATGGGCGCTTTGAGAACCCACATGGTAGCCTCCATATTAGTTTTTGCTTGTGATCTGTAACTCTGTAAACCCAAGGCTTGCATATTCTGTACTGCTGTGCTCGGTTACTTTCGGGTTTGACGCGCTTTATAAGTGAATAAAACAAACAAACAGCTGATTGAGACCAGTGGAGCTCCCTAGAATCTCGCTCTCAACTTGTGTGGGGGTGGTCTTATCTGAGTGCCGGTCCTTCTGAGCAACCAGTATGGTTAGTCATATGACTCTTTGCCCCCCAGCCCCATCTCGCGATTGGTGAGCTGGCTTTTGGTCAGTTCCTTTCTGCAGAGGATCTTAAGGCCCAATTAGTCCCTGTCACTCTATGTTTGGTTCTGCAACTTGGAAGGTCTGCTCACTTGCTGAAAGAGTTATCCCATGATTCCCGCTATTTTTAAACACTCACTTAGCCAAACTGAATCCATTAGTTGGAGCATATTGGGGTTTGAGTTTTTCCTCCTGGAGGTACAGACCAGGCTTCCTCAATTCCCTTACTGCCTCCCCTCATCTGCTGGGTAGAGCCTTCCATGCTGGAACAGTTTTCTGGGTTTAATACTGCCACTCTTCGCAAGGCTGTGGACCACTGCCATTGCCTAGAAGGGTTTTGGGACAACACCACCCCATCTGATCCGACGATCAGCCGTTCAAAGGTGCCTCAAGCATTTATCTGCATTCTGGGATACTATTCTGCTGGTCTGCCAACCTTTCTTGTCCACCGAGCTGCCAGACCCATCTTCGCGGGTTACCTTGTCTTCGGTTAGTCTTCTTCGCCAGATTCCCCACTCCTGGCTTGAAGGTCATCATTGTGGGAAGGCAGTTTGTTGGTCATGATCCACTCACTACACAAGGAAAGAAGACTGCACTTGCCTGTTATTTTTCCAATGTTGTGAAGCCGTTTTGTGAAGCGGTTTTTAGCTGAAACTGCTTACATGAGTACTTACCCCAGGATACTGGGTGGGTGAATATTAAAGGTAAGTGCAAGTGGAACTGACAAAGGCCAAAACCAAAGTCAATCTTAAGGACCGTGAAACTCTTCTAACAGCCAGAAAACAGAACGCAGACAGGGAAGACTCATTTGTATTTGTAAGCAAATATAGTATTCAGTCGACTAAAATCAAAAGATCAACATTGAAGCATTGGCCATTACTGAATTGTGATAGCAAACTACAGAACCTCTTCAGCGCGAAACACATTCAAAAGGAGGGCTTACTTGTTAAAACACAACCCAACAGAAAGAAACAAAAAAACAGTCATCTTGACACGTTCCCATGCCTCTCATGTAACAATTGTAACAATGCGATTAAATTCTAAGTTACTCACCATAGTGACTAATGCACTCTTAGTCATTACTCGCCTTTCCTCCATACTGCATGGGCGTCCCTTCCTAGGGACGGGAGACAGAACCTTTTTCACCAGAAAAAACCTTGTTCCCCTTCGAATTTAGAGGGGCGCAGGGGTGCGGCCCTGGGAGCATGCGCTACCCCGACTCTGCCGACCGGCGCCACACCTCATTCCCCACTGACGCGCCGACAATATTTAACGTTGCCTAATGACTCCAGTATCATTATGGGGGAAGATGTGGGACGCATGGAGGAAAGGGGACTAAGAGTATGTTAGTCACTACGGTGAGTAATTTATAATTACTCTTACGTCCCGTCCCCTTTTGCATGGGCGATTACAACTGAATGTAGCCCCAGGGTGGAGAGGAGACTGTCCTTAAGCAAATGAGTTCCTTTGAACTGCCTGTCCGAAAACCATGCCTGACCTAGAGCCGGCGTTCAAACAGTAATTCTTACAGAAAGCCAAAGGGGTGGCCCAGGTGGCCGCCCTGCTTATGACTTGCCACAGAACCTGCTGCTGGAATGCGATGGCCGTGGCCTTGGTTCCGACTGTGAGACCAAGCATGTTGGCCTGCAGTAGCTTGTGCTGCCCCTCATAGGCCTCTTTGATGGCCGCAACCAACCACCGTGCAAGAGAAGCCTTGTTTGCATGATAACCAGGTCTGGAGCCCCCAAAGGTGACAAAAAGTGTGTCCGACTTGCAGAAGCCCTTGGTCCTGTCAAGATAGAATTTCAGAGCGCATCTGACATCCAGACAGTGCAAGACTCTTGGGGCCTCGTCCTTGGGGTCAGCGAATAATGTAGGTAAGACTATTTCCTTGTGTAGATGGAAAGCGGAGGTTACCTTAGGTAGGAATGGTGAGTGAGTCCGCAGGGCCGCCTTATCCCTGTGGAAAGTGGCATAGGGTTCTGAGGCCACCAGAGCCTGGATCTTGCTGACTCTGCGAGCGGAGTGGAGTGGAGTCCCACTAACAAAGCTGTCTTAATGGTGACCCAGCCTGTTGTCCGCGGACACCATTGGTTCAAATGGGTTGTGTGCCAAGGTGCCCAACATCAGATTAAGGTCCCACATGGGGTGTGGCCTGGACAAGCCTGCCAGATGTTCCTTGACTATCAGGTTGGAAGAGAAGAAGACCTCCTCCTCCGAGTTTCTGTAGGCCCCTATGGCTGCCAGAAAGGTGCGACATGCGTCCACCTGCACACCTGAGTGTGTGAGGTGTGTCGAGAAGGAGAGCACATTGTCAGTGTGCACGTAAGGGGGGTGGAGACTATCTCCTTAGAGTACACCTAGTGGCAGAACCTGCTCCATTTACTCATATTGGCTCCTGCTAGCCTTGCTCCAGGTGCCCTGAATGATCTCCAGGTTAGCCCGTGATAGCTCAGGTGCTTGAGGGTCATCTGCTCAGGAACCACGCTGCCAGGGCTAACTTCTGAGGTGCGGGTGGCGGACCCTGCCCCCCCCTGCTGGGACAGGAGATGTGCTGGACCCAGCGGAAGGTGAATGGGTGGTCTGTCCGTGAGGCTGAGCAATTCGGAGAACCACAGTCTCGCCGGCCACCAATGTGCTAGCAAGATGATGCTGAGGTGACAAGCTTCAGTTATCTTGCAGAGTACCCTGGGGATCAGGGGTGTGGGAGGAAAGACATAGGTTGTCATGCCCTCCCATTGAATATGCAATGCGTCGCAGGGGAAGCCCTAAGACGCAAACTGATGGCACTTCCTGTTCTTCCAGGAGGAAAACAGATCCACCTGAGGATGGCCCCATGGGTTGAAGACCACCTGCAGCACCTGGTCGTTCAATTGCCATTCGTAATTGTCCGCTCCCAGTCTGCTGAGCCTGTCCACTTCCAAGTTGGCCTCCCCCGGGAGGTGGACGGCCGTGAGGTAGTTGTTTTCCAGGGCCCATTCCACATACTGACCGCTTGGCTGCACAGCGGAAGGGACCTGGTACCCCCCTGCTGGCTGACATAGTACATGCTGGTGGAGTTGTCGGTCTGGATAAGGACGGTCCTGCCCCCAATGAGCATAAGGAAGGCTCTGAGGGCTAGCCAAATGGCCCTGAGCTTCAGACAGTTGATATTACTCCTGCCAGGTCCAGACTCCGTGGATGCTGTGGCTGTCCAGAGTGGCTCCCCAGCCCTCTAGGGAGGAGTCCGTAGTGATGGTAACCTGAGGGGGTGACTACTGAAGGGCATGCCCGTCCACAGGTTGCAGGCCCTGCACCACCACATGAGGTCCAAGTGGAGAGAAGGCAGTAAGCTGACCAGCTCCACTTGGGAGCCCTTCTCCAGATTCCATGAGGCTGCAAAGTGCAGCTGTATCCTCCTCCTCCTGAGACTTATTTGTAGCATGGCTAGAAGAACCGCTGCCATGATACCCAGTAAGTGTTGGTACCACCAAGCCGAGGTCAGTGCTCTAGTAAGGAACAGCGTAGTGGCCCTCTTGATGGCCGTAATCTTGTCTTCCGAGGGAAAGACCTTCTCAGAGCTTGTATCCTAGATGAGGCCCAGGAAGGTCTGCGTGGGCTGCCGCTGAGACTTCTTGAGGTTGATGGTAAACCCTGTGTCGCGGAGTGTGCTTATGAGCGCAGAGGAAGTGCAGGTAACACCCTCCCGGGATCTCGCCCCGACGAGCCAGTCGTCCAGGTATGGGTAGACATTGTGGCCCTGTGCCCCGAGGAGGGATGCCATTGCATTCACAAGTCTGGTAAATACCCTGGGGGCTGAGTTGAGGCCAAAGGGTAGCACCTTGTACTGGAAATGACTGCCCAAGATCCTGAAGCGTAGGAAGGAATGTTGTGGCTGCCAAATCGGGACGTGTAGGTAGGCGTCCTTCAGATCCAGGGAGCACATTGTCTCCCTTGTCTAGTGTCTCTGCAATGAGTGCTGCTGTAACCATCTTGAATTTCTGAAGAGGGAGGGAGAGGTTGAGGGTGGATATGTCCAACAAAACTCTCAGGCCAGCCTGATGGTTCTTTTTTATGGTGAAAATCCTGGAATAGAAGCTAATCCTCTCTGGGAGGCTGGTACTTCTTCCACTGCTTGGCTCTCGACGAGCGATGGGATCTTCGCCAACAGAGATCCCGCCCCAATCTGTGGGAGGGGAGGGGAGAAGGGAGGAGAGAGAGGTATTGGTAGGCGGTACTCCGTGGATACTACAGAGAGGATACAGGGGTCGGCAAAGTTCTGGCACCAGAAATGCACGTGAGAGGCAAGCCTGCCACCCACTGGAGACATGTAGACCCGAAGGGGCGCGTCATGCTTATTTCCCTTCTGATGCTTCTGCTGAGGAGTGGGACTGGAAAAAGCCCTTGCCCACCCCCGTTTTTGTTGCTTGCGCTGGTGCGGACTCTGCGGTGAGGTTGTCTCGACCTCTGTTCCTGGAATCCCCAGAATCCACCAAACGACCGCTGCTTGTTGGAGCGTTGATGCGACTAGGTGTACGCCTTGACCGTGACCTTCGTTAGGATAAAGACTTCGCAGTTTGCGAGCTATTCTCTTTATCCAATTCCTCGTCGGTGGTAGAATGAAAGAGGTCACTACCCTCGAACGGAAGGTCCAATATGTGATCCTGGACGTTGGGGTTAAACCTAGTAGCCCGAAGCCAGGCCCATCCTCATGTCTGTGGTGATGCAAATTGTCCGGCCAGAGGCATCGATGTGGGCCACGGTGGACTCCATGATGTCCTGCACTACCAGCTTGGCTTCAACTAGACATGCCTTGAAGCGTGCCTGGCTCTGCAACGAATGTTCCGGAAGGAAGTCTGCTATTTCCCACCAAAGCCTCTGGTTAGCGGCTGCTGGCATGGCATCAGCGTTGGCATGAAGCAGGTGCAGGGAGGCGTTGGAGTACAGTTTCTTCCTGTACTCCTCCAAGATAATCTTCTCCTTGCCTAGCAGCGCCGAGGGCGAGGTGGCCAAGGACCACTGAGGCTTAGAGTGACGCTGCAGCGATCACTGAAGAATGCAGCTGGGGGTGCGCCGACAGCAAGAGTGTATCATCCTCCATCTGTCTATACTTGGCATTGAGGCGCCGATTCAGTTTGGGCCTAGTGCGGCTTGAGCCACACTTTCTTGGCCAGAGCCCCAACATCCTTTTGCATCAGGATACCCGTCTTGGTAAGGGGTTTTAAGGTGAGGACCTCTGCCAAGACCCTCTCCTCAGGCTACTCTACGTCGGGTTTAGGAAGGCCCAAATATTCTGCCAAACCTGCAAGACTGTCGTGGAAGGCCTTCGGTAACGATGGCGTGTCAGGGTCCTCCTCCTCATTTTTGTCTCCACCTGAATGTCTGGCTGGTCCGGAGCAGGTGGAGGAGTGCTGGGTGCTGTGGGCTGCAGTGTGGGGACCGGAGCCGGAGGCTGCTGCAGATGCTGTTGTGTAACCACCTGAACTGTGGGAGGCAGGGGAGCCAGACTCAAAGGGGCCAGCAGGGGCTGCGCTGGGGCCAGTGGTGCAGAGCCATGGGAAGAATGACTATGGGCGTGGGGTGACCGGAGTGAGTAAGTCCCTGACTGTATCCTGTAGGATGGCCCCCACTTGGGGGGTTCGCATCAGCGCCAAGAACCTTTCGAAGAACCTGTCTTCGGAGGCTGAAGATGTGGCAGGAGATATTGGCTGGGGGCTGATGGGGCCGAAGCTAAAAGTAGGACTAATTCCTACATCAGCAAGGACAATAGCTGTGGTAGAACATCCAAAGACGTGCGGAATGGTGATACAAACAAAACTAAGGTGAGTGAGTGAAGCTTAGCCCGTTTGTGGATATTTACAAGAGTGCGAGGTATATTAGGACACTTACAATGGCTATTCACTAATATTGAACGATAGGAGGTGGTGCACTGTAAGTTACAAACACTGTTGTTATTCTGTCTCTCTAGGTTTATGCGAATGTAAGATCGAAAGAGCTGCATGCCCTTGTCATATACGCGGCACGCGAACCATCTCAAGGAAAGGGAGGAACTCTCATACATTCGGGAAATAAGTTTTCACCAGAAAGTGCATCCTTGGGCACTTTTTTCAGTTACGAGCCAAGATCAATATGCTGCACCTGGATGAAAGGAAAAAGTAGCGTCGTGCATGAAGGGGCGCAGTTCCATTGGTTTTAAAACACATGGAAGCATGTTTGAATCGCTGTATTTAATACAGCGTATTACAACACTCGTGTATCCTTTGTAAGAATATTAGATGGTCCAGTTATAGAACTTTGTGGAACACTGAGTGTGAATTACAATTTTATCTTTAGAGGGATGACTATACGAAATGTGATGTTTTGTTGCACAATAAGGAAAATCTTGTTGCAACTGCAGTTTTTAAATTGTGTATTTTTTTTTGGGGGAGGCATTACAATTCCCTTCCAGTAGCATAAAATCCTTAAAACACCATTGATTCGATCATAGCCTCTGACTGGGCATAAGTATGCTAAATGGATACCTTTTCTCCTTGTTCCCATCGAACCGGTTCCTAAAAATAAGGAATTCCACTTGACGCATTTTATCTGCATTACCCGAACAAATGTGGTAAGCCTGGTCAAGATTATTAATTCATTTTGACTAGAAGTTACAAAATTAATATTTATGTAATTCAACTCATATATAGGGATGTGCTATCTCCGTAGGTCACTGTTGAAACAGACAGATCATCCCCGATAGAGGACTGTCAGCGGCACACATACAAAGGAAGACGGATGTCTACCAAGCTCATTTCTATGACACACTGTAAAATTCCCCTGAAGAATTTCCCGCAAAGAATGGTTGTGATTAGCATATGGGAATGAAACATTTTGGGATCGTTGTCACTGTGATATTAATTATGACAGCAGTATTCAATGACTGGTAACTTTGTACTTGATGCCAAGAAATTCTCAATTGAGTCTACCAAAATCGAGTACACTAGACACAAGTACTGATTGAACATGACTAAGTGCTGGTTTGAAATGTTATGTGTCATTTTTTAGATGGTCATCCCTTTGATGGGCATTGTTTTATGGGTTTTCATAAATTGCATGTTCTTGTTATGATTCTTATTTGTGGTATTTATTTTCTGTAGGTTTATGGTGAGGGCTCCAACACATTTAATTTGATGTTTGTGATTGTAAAGCTCATAGTGGTATTTATTTATCTTTCTAAATACACAGGAGGTTTTGTGTATATGCAGGTGTTTCACACTTTTTTTCTTACTATGTGTTTAATAATGATAAAATGAATTTTTTTGTATTTTTGCCGGTTTTATGAATGAATTTTTTAAAAAAATGAATACAAATTATTTTAGAGAGTCTATATTTATAAAATTAACTCTGAGTGTGGTAATTTCCATACGTAGTGGTAGAGCTGGTTGCGTGGTATTGACAGTCCCTGTAGTGGGTTGGTCCCTAAAATAGGGGCCCAAGACCTTATAGGCGATAGCAAAAAGAGGTGTCAAGACTTTTTGGAAACATAGTTTGTTTATTCCAGGGGCTGACTAGCCAGAGCGCACTCTGCCTATGTTGCAGGGGGAACCTGCCCTGCACAGCTGATGGATAAACTCGCACCTGGTTGACACCAGTCCCTCCTTGAAACTCATTCACCCGCCTGCTCTGTTCCTAGGAGTGGCATCGGTCGAGCGGCCATGTTGTCTGGCACGGCGGCCATTTTGTCGAGCTACATGCCAAAGTCATGGTGCATGGCTCACTGGGCACTTCCTCCTCCAAGACTCTTGGTGGTGGAGCGAGAGGCCTACCCTGCACCTAAGGCCTAGGCCTGAAAGGCGTACTGCCTTCAGCAGTGTCGTCGGTAGTGCTGCGTGCAGGCGCCCCCTCGGACATTGAGCGGGTACTAGGGCTTAGCCCCACAGGTGTGCACCCAGTAAAAGAACCTTGGTGTCCCTCAGCACTATATCCGGAAGGATCTGAAGACACCTTGACTGTGAGGCCGGTAGCTGGGCTAGCCTCAGTGTGTGTGCTGGTACCAGAACCAGAGAGGTTCCTCCCGCTCAGGCGTTTCCTCGGGAAAGAGTCGCCCTTACATGGTGCGAAGGAAAATAATGGGGCTCCTTTGGGCCTCTATCTCTGTCTGACGAAGTTCTTCAAGTCCTCTGGAGGCAAACATTCGAAGAGCTCCCTCCACCTAGCTGGCCTGTTCTTCAGTGCGCGTGGAGTCAGTGCGTTGCATGTGGTACAACCTTCCCAGCCATGGTTGGGGCCAAGGCAGCCGAGGCAAAGAGCATTGGGGTGGGACGTAGGAAAGAGCCGCTCAAAGGCTGGACACCTGCTGAAGCCCGCTGAAGTCTACATGCGCCGGGGAGGAGCGCGACGCCGGAAGACCAAGCACCTGAATGACAAATAAAAGACAAAAAGATAGAAGAATCCGGGGAAGAGCGTGTAGTATTACATGGCAGGGCCAAACCCAGGAGCGCTGTTGAAATCAGCCCGTTCCCGTCGATGTAGAAGAGGGGACTGAGGTGTGGCGCCGGTGGGCGGAGTCAGAATAGCGCATGCTCCCAGGCCAGCACCGTCTCTAAATATAAAGGGGAAGAAGGTTTTTCTGGTGAAAAAGGTTCTGTCTCCCGTACCTAGGGACGCCCATGCAGTATGGAGGAAAGAGGACGGGGCGTAAGAGTAAGGAGATATTATCACCCCCTTAAGAACAGGAGAGAAGGTGAAACTTAAAGACTATACTACCTGCAAGACCCAGAATGTGATATATGCAATTAAATGCCCGTGTGGATTGACATACGTTGGACAAACTAGCCTCAAAGCTCGCATAAGATAGAGTGAACACAAGTCAAGTATTAGAACGAACAACCAACACTCACCTGTAGCAAGACATTTCAATCAGCACAAACATCAACTAACGCGAATCAGATTCCAGATACTGGAAGTGGTGGATGCTAAAGATCTTAAGACTGAGCCTAACCAAGAACCCCGATCAAAGAGAAGCATTCTGGATTGACAGACTGGATACAGTCTTTTCCATATGGCCTTAATGAAGAACTGGACTTGCACTGCTACTTGTGACCCCAAACATTGGCTCGTACCTATGCTCATGGGATTATCTAAATATGCCATGCATGGCAAGACTGTATGAATAACGTAGTTTCTTTTGTCAACATTGCACAGACTTGATGACTTTATTGCCAGTCATTGAAATTCACATCAGAAGATCCAACATTAGGGGGAAGATCAGCATTCACGGCTTGAGTACTCACAAGAATCAGAAACACCCACGCTCTACAAGACAACAGCTCCACCATACGCCAGACAACAGACACGAAGGAACACTCGAAGAGAAGCTGTGTGATGTCAACCACCGGTTTTTTAAACATTTGGGCTAAGTATATTCACAAATGGGACACAACAGGCAGTCTTTGGCCGCCAAACAGTCTGCTGTGAGTATAACAGTGGAATTATTAAACAGGGACTAATTATGTACTTTTTGGTCCTAAACCAATAACGTGCTGTCAACATCAAAGCAGAACACTTAAGAAAATGATTTAGATAAAGGGTGAGAGCACCAGGAACATGTGGCTACTGCACCAAACTCATCCTTATATGTGTGTGATGTTGAAGCCTTCAGCTGCAAGAATCCGTTAGGGCAGTGCTCTTGTGCCCCAAGCGAGGGATAAGTGGGTGAATGTTGGATTCCTAGGATATTGGCGCTTTGTACATCGGTGGTAGGTTTTAGGACAGTTCCTATGTTCGGTTGGATGACAGTTTGTTGAGAGATGTAGTCCACTCGTTATGGAATAATGCCATTAGGTCTTTATTATCACTGTGCGTGCCGACATGTGTTTCGAACACTCAGGGGTCTTTATCAAGGCTGTGGTCATCATCCATCATACACTGTTTGATATGACATTCTATGAATATGTGAACACACACAAGTGTGGCAAGTGCAGAGTGATTATGCGACAAGTGTATGTACTGGCATGTGCATAAATTGAAAATAAAGGGGGGGGGGTTGTTGACATGCATTCATAATGAGCACATTTATCAGCCCCTTATCATACAGTATATTTAATATACATTTAGGTAATAGGTGTATGAGTTGCATACAAGTGGAAATAATACACATGACAAAGCAAGAGAGTCATATTAGCACCAAGGAAGGAAAGGAAGAGGAAATTGGGTTAATCCACAGTTGGTTTAAATTGAGTTTGAATACAAATTGTTGAGTTGGTTTGGGTAGATTAGGCTTACCAATTGTGATTATTCCTGGATACCTGGACATTGAGTTGATGTGGCGTGTTGCCAGTGGTGGTTTGATGCACTGAGTAGCACACTTCTGGGGAAAAAAGAAACTAAGGATCAGGAATTGTGTGGTCCTTAAGGCCTGCCAATTTGTTGCAAATAGCATAGATGCCACTATGACAAGACTTGGTGCACCCGGACTGGTTAGTACGGTGTCAATGTGGTGGCTGAACTTTTAGCATGTGTCCCGCATGTCCCACTATTGGAGAATGATACTGCAATTGTGCCATAGATTTCTACCAATTGGGAGGTTCTCAGATTGATTGCTTGAGTCAGGCACATGGATGGCCTGAGGTACAGGAGCGTATTCCCAGTTGGTTATGGGGTTTAATGGCGTGGGTTGTATAAGTGGTGTGAGTACGCTGTTCTGTTGGTGTCTAAGTTGGCGGTGCATTTTCTGAATGTGTGCACTCTAATGTTTGAGTTCAGTGTGAAGCTAAACTCCCATCCTCGTGAATGGCACATCGTGCATTCATGCTCGTTATTGTGCCATAGCGCTGGCTGCATCCGTGGCGTTAAGTCCTGCCCGTATTTGTATAGTCTGTACGTTCTTTAACTTGGAAACACGTACCATTGCAGTAATGTTTGAAACGGCAGTGTGCATGATTTGTCAATTGTTCTCCTGGTTCCTTATGCACTGTAGTTATTCTGATTCTGTGCCGAAATAATGCGATTCTAGTGCGAGTGTATAAACAATTCCGGCTTCTCAAACTGTGCTGGCTGAATAGCGCATGTGTCTCATTTGGAAAACATACAACGGAAAGGCTCGAATGAGCTGCTTTCCTGGTTTCTGAAATAAGTGGTGCCTCACGGCTTACGTGATTGCGTTGTTTGTGTCCCTTGATCGTCCATTAAAAGCATACAGAGTAACCGTTTGGGTGAGCTGCATTCCCGGATTCAGAAAAAAGGGGGGTGCCTTGGAGCTTACGTGATTGTGCCGTTAGCATCCATTAATTGTTGTGCCCAAAGCGGTGAGAGATTTTGTGCTTGACCCGTTTGCTTCATTGACGTCATGCCGATTCACAGTTTGAACTAGATGCTAACGATCGAGGATTCGCTCTATAGGTGCTTGTACGTCGCTTGTCCCGGGCGATACTGGAAGAACAGAGAGAGGGTGGCAGGGGGGTTGCACGTCGAGATAATACTTATAAGTAAATATGCCCTGCTCGTGCTCCATACTCGTTAAGTACTAATTGTTATGACAAGTAGACCATACTGTTGTCTATTACAGTTTAAGAAGAAAAGAAGAATTTTGACCTTCCCTCAATTGCACACTTACCTTAACGGCGTAGTGCCTCTGTAGTATCTAATTCTCGGTCGGTGATCATTCCGATCGCATTATTTTCGTCCAGTGTTTTATTTCCCTTACATTTAGTCCCATTGGCCAGTGGCTGAGGGCCAGGATTGGCCTACAGTATTGATTCCTCCGATTTGCCAGTATAGTCACGTGGCCATTGCTAAGTGTATGCGTGCCTGCTTCTCGGGTTGATTTTTTTATATAGAAAACACCTGATAAGGGGTTTGTTATTGACATTTTCACAATGTGATCACGGTGACACCGTGTCACACAAAGATGATTTAAGTATGTTGCACTGTTTGACCTTGCCAAGTTTACGTGCAAGGTTGGTGCATAACGTCCAAAGAGCAGGGCACAGAACAGTGTTCCAAAAGATAAATAAAATTAGATAATTTTATTACTTTTTTTTATTTATTATTAGATAGAGACATTGTTGTAGTTGATACAATGTGTATAAATATTTTATATATTTAGGTATATTGGGCCCTCTGTGTTTGCTGTTTGGGACAGCCACGGCTGTTTGCAGGCTATGCACATTGGCGTATTGTGTAAGGTTAAATATGAGGCATGTAGTTCACAGAGATATGTATGTCCGCTGAAGTATTGTGTGTATGGAGGCAAAACTGCATCTTCCTGTGCCGCATGTGCACAATTGGACTGAGTAGTCCCATACAAGGGGTGCAGTGCTCCATAGAGCACATTACCATGAGGTCCCCCATGGTTCTCTATTCTGGATGAGTACTATTAGTCTATTAGTGGCATTGTTCATGCCATAGGACCATGATATAGCGGGCTCTAGACCTTCATTGCCTGTTGTCAGTGGTCAACCCCATTGGAAGAATGGTTGCTTGATCTGGATTTGCTCCATGTGTGGCTAGTTAATTTCATCCAGATGTCCTGGCATGCTTAAGACTGATGTATCTGCACTTCTGGCATAAAGGAGGATCAGGTTACTTATTGGGGGGCTTCTATTTTGGAATCATAGTTGATCCTAGATGCGTATGTTATACTTAACTCGAGGTGATACAGTTGTTGTCTTAATAGCAGCAAACTGTAGCAGAGATGGGCTTGATCAAGCGATTTATCATTCAGGGCGTGTAGTGCAGTTAGCCTGTTTGTATTGGTCTGGTTGCAATATACACATTAATGTAAACCAACACTACAGAATGATTTAGAGAAAGACATTCAATTCATGCTCAGTGTGTGTTAAGGCCATGCTCAACATTCCTGGTTCTGCTCATCAGTCTTGCCTCATGCTGTCGTAGCTTGAGCGCTCTGTTTCATCCTCGAGAGTCACATTTTACAACTTCAAGGTCCACAAATTTGATGTCCTTTTGATTGTCCATTTGGTGCTGCTCTTGCCAGTGGATTGACAGTAGGTATCTGGCGTCTGTTCTGAGCCTTTTCATGTGTTCCTGTATCCTTGTTCTTAATTCATGGATAGCGATCCCAATATATTAAAGTCCACACATACATATGATGACATAAGTGACATATTTCAATCTACAGTTTATGACTTGCTCAATATCTTTCTTATAGATCGTGCAAAACTGAACATCCTTTGTGATTAGTGTATGTGAGGACATGGAACATGTCCCACATTTATTGAAACCAGCTTTTGTTGGTTTGTTTAGCCAATTGCTTGCTGTCGGTGCCTGTGGTGCCATAAATGAGGGACTGAGCATTAGTTTGAGAGTTGGTGCCCTGCAATATGACGGTTGTAGTTTGTCTGAAATCCAATTTTGAATATCCCTGTCAATAGACAGGATTTGCCTGTTTTCTTTTAGGCTTCTGTGGTATTTGTAACTGTCTTTGTTATACTGAGTCACAAATCTAATGTAATCCTCATTGTGTGCTTGTTTCTTTTATGGCAGGGACAATATTTGCCAGTTTGTAGCCTCTGTCCAAAAAGCGTTCTTTCAATAGACTGCATTTTTCTCTATAGGTTGCATTAGTGTTACATTCCCTTTTGAACTGAATGAACTCTCCTTTGGAATGTTCTCAATAGCATTTTTCTTGTGGCAACTCATGGAAAGCAAGACAGAATTAACCTCTGTCGGTGTTCTGTAGGTCCTTTTCGTATGCTGTCAGTGTTTACTGAGATTCTCATGTCAAGAAAATCTATGATTTGCTGACTCTCAGTCCCAATTAGCTCAATCACAAAGCTATTATTATTCAATTATTCCTTGTAGGAGTAGAGTTTGTCACTGGTTCCAGTCCAGATCAAGAGAATGTTGTTGATGAATAGATACCATTTATAGATATGCGAGTTGAAATTCTCATCACTAAATGCTTGGATCTGTTCATATCGATTCATAAACAAATTGGAAATAGCCAGAGCATACGCTGCCCCCATCACTATGCCCTTTTTCTGTTTGTAGTAAGTCCCATCAAATAGGAATATTCTGTTTGATAATGAGAATTCTAGTAATTCCTTTGTCATAGCTAGATGAGAATAGTATGATGCTGAGGTTTGGGCAAAGGCATAGTCAATTGCATCAAGTGCTTGAGTGTGTTCTTTAGCATTATAGAGGGCTTTAACATCTAATGTTACAAGGATAAATCCTGGTTCCGATTTGACTTCTTTTAACACTGCCAGTGCATGCATAGTGTCTTTTAAGTAAGTTGGGATCTTGGGTACTTAATTTTCAATAATATTGTTCACGTACTTGTCCATTGGCTCTGTGATCCATCCGATAGCACTTAGATTGGTCTCCCTTCTGGTGTGTTGAGGTATAGCTTGTGCACTTTTGGGAGAAAGTATATTGTAGGTATTCTGCGGTAGTCCACCTTGAGGTATTTAGATTCTTCGTCAGTCAGTAGTCCTCTTTTGTGCCACTTGTTAAACAAGGTCGAGGCTTGCTCCTTTATCCCAGCTGTAGGGTTCGACGGCAGGGTTTCATAGAAACCTGGTGTTTTCAGGTGTGTTAATGCCATTTGTATATAGTCTTCTCTGTTCATAATTACTATATTCCCTCTCTTGTCAGCTTCTTTAATGATTATGTCTGGGTTGCTTTTTACGGGCAGGACTTAACGCCACAGATGCAGTCAGTGCTATGGCACAATAACAAATACGAATGCACGATGCACCATTCACAGGTATGGGAGTTTAACTTCACACAGAACTCTAACAGAGTACACGCATTCAGAAAATGCACCGGCAACCTAGACACCAACACAACAGCGAACTCACACCACTTATGCAAACCACACCATTAAACCCCATCACCAACCTGTCATACGCTCCTGTACCTGAGGCACTCATGGCAACCACGTGCCTGACTCAGGCAATCAATCTGAGAGCCTCCCAATTGGCAAAAATCTATGGCACAATTGCAGTATCATTCTCCAATGGTGCCTGATGTCAAAAGTTCAGGGGAGACATTAACACTGTACTAACCAGTCCGGGCCACCAAGTCTCGTCATTGTTGCATCTATACTATTTGCAACAAATTGGCAGGCCTTAAGGACCACACAAAATTCCTGATCCTTAGTTTCTTTTTCCACAGAAGTACTACTCGGTGCATCCAACCACCACTGGCAACACGCCACATCAACTCAATGTCCAGGAATAATCACAATTGGTAAGCTCACATCAGTACCCTAATCTACCCCAACTAACTCAACAACTTTAATTCAAACAAATTTAAACCAACTGTGAATTAACACAATTTCCTCTTCCTTTCCTTCCTTGGTGCTACTATGTCTCTCTTGCTTTGTCATGTGTATTATTTCCACTTGTATGCAACTCATTCACCTATTACCTAAATCTATATTAAATGTACTGTATGATAATGAGCTGATAAATATGTGCTCATTGTGAATATATGTCAACACCACCCCCTTCTTTTTTCAACCTATGCACATGTCACTACATACACTTGTCACAAAATCACTCAACACATGCCACACTTGTGTTTGTTATGACATTCTATGAATATGTGAACAAACAATGTATGATGGATGACCACAGCCTTGATAAAGACACCCGAGTGGTCGAAACACGTGTCCGCACGCACAGTGATAATAAAGACCTAATGGTATTAATCCATAACAAGTGGACTACATCTCTCAACAAACTGTGATCTAACAGAACATGGGAACTCTACTAAAACCTATCACTGATGTAAAAAGCACCAATATCGTAGGAATCCAACACACACACTCTTAAGAAAATGAGTCTTGGTTCTAAGAATGAGCAACTATTGCAAAAATTAGATATGTATTCAGGTATCATTTTACTCTACTTGCTGGTGTTCCTTACTCCGCTTAGACCGGTTTTTTCTTTACTTACTTCCAACATGCAAACACTAGCACCCTCAGGGTGACCACACAGCGATCATGCAACAGAAACAGGTATATTTATGCATCAATATCATCTTATGTTAGGCTATGGTAGTAAATGCCTCATTAGTATGCCACATATAACTGTTAGAATTCTTCATTCTACCGCGTATGACTAAGAGACCACATTTCCCATGACCCCTCCACAAGCAACATAATCAGCATTAATACACTGACGTCATCCCGCCCCTACGCGATGACAATGATTATTATTACCTCAAGAATGGTCCCGGCATCGCTGCTCCCATGGCAACGGCACCGTTCGTCACCACAGAGACACGCCGGTACCCCCTGCGAGGAAGACTAACTGTGCCACAGACTCAGAAAACACCAAGTAAGCATTAAGATAACACTCTCATCCCCATTGAGAACGCTTTACCATTCGCTGCAATATGGTAGTCGGCAGTTACATTTTTCCACCATGTTCCACTCTTCCTCAACATTGTGCAGATCATCTGCAATATTCCATTGAACGCACCAAGCATGTAATATCTAGCACTGAGGTAAGCCAGCAATTAATTAGGGGTTAAACATAACCCTGCTGCGCAATAAGTACTTAAAAAAAATATTACATTTTATTGGCATTTTGCAAGAACTTTAACAGTAACACTTGTTGCAACCGCTTAACTGTCTTCTTCAACTATTACCCGCTCCTCCCTCCCTCAAGTCTCTCAAAGTGAGGAGTCCGGGGCATCAGAACATTTGGAACTGGCCTACAGGCGATGTGTTGCTGGATGTTAACTCTCGTCGCTCCTGGTGTTCGAGTCCTTGCGTATTGATTGTTCTCAACCAGTCACATTATTTACCTTGTGCTGGTTTGTCGGTCCCCTCCCTCATGATTCCCCCCTCCTTCCTTTCCCCTCCATTCTGGTCCCACCCGCCACCTCCCCCTGATCTGCATGGGACCTGTTATAGTCACAAAACTTCAATGTGTTTCCCATCCCCAAGATTGCCTCACCCCGTCCCAGGCTGTTCGAAAAGTGCCCGGGTAATGATTGACCATTGCCGTCAGTTTGTCCATAAGGAACATCTGTTTCAGTTTGTTCTCCCAATCTGTTTTACTTGGGATCACCGGGCTCTTCCATTTTTGTGCCAGGGCTACCCTCCCCGCCCGTAGCACTGTTTCCCACTTCCTGGGGTATCTGTACAAATCCGAGTCTCTTTGGGGTGGGGAGGGGGGGTGTGGGGCGGGTGCGGAGTCCAAGTAACATGGTAGTTGGGTCATGCGCAAGTGCTTCCCCGGTGACCTCTTCCATCCATCCCCTCAAGTCTCCCCAATATCTCTGTATCTGCAGGCAATGCCACCACGTGTCCCCTCGTACCCACCTGACCGCATCCCCTCGAACATTTCGATGAGACCCCCGTAAACATCTTTGATAGCTTTAGTGGGTCCAAGTGCCAACCCTGTAGGATTTTTCGATTGTGTTCCATGTCTGCCGTAAATAGGTTCCCATGGAAGGCTATTTTATAGACCTTGTTCCATGTCTCCTCAGTGAGGTCCTCCCCCGCCAGTTCATTCCAATAATGACGGAACGCTCTCCTCTCTGGGAGGTTATTGGTATTCAATATTCTATACAGTTTGGACATCATGCCTTTCTTAGAGTCGCTTGAATCTATTGCTTTCTCAAAGGGAGTTAACATTCTCTTGAGATTTTGGCCCCATTTTTGATCATAGAGAATGCCCCTTCAGCCGAAAATATTCAAAGATGGATATCATACTGGGGCCCAGGACCTCTACCACCTCCTCATATGCCATGAATTCGCCTTCCCAGAACATTTGACCTACCCTTTCCATGCCTTTATCCGACCAGGACTGCACGTTTCTGAATCCCTTGTTTCCCAGCCCCATCACCGGGCCCCACAGGGATACAAGTGGGGAGGGCCATGTCGTGAGGTGATCAGTGTGCGTCCCCTCCCCTCCAAATCGCCCAGAGAACCCCCTAGGGTTGGGTGGTGCAGTATGCTGCTTGGGATGGCTTTTCGTGGGGCCCAGAGCAGGGTCCCCAACCTTGAGAGGGTATATGTCCTCCAGGTAGGTCCAATATGTGTTTTTACCATCTTTCATGTGTTCTAAGAGTACCCCTAGCTGGGCTGCCCAAAAGTAGAGACTAAAATCAGGTAGACCAAAACCTTTCTCCTCCCTCTGGAGATTAAGAATTGTTCTCTTAGTCCTGAGTTTTCCCCTGCCAAATAAAGGCCTGGACTGCTTTCTGGAGTTCCCTGAAAGTCTGGTCTGGGACTCTCGAGGGGAGGGCCGTGAATAGATAGAGAAGATTCAAGACGTTCATTTTCACCATTGAAATAAGTCCGTACCATGACAGGATCATATTGCCCCATCGCTTCATATCCGTTTTGTCCTCCGCCACTATGGGGTCATAGTTGGTCGAGGCCATTTTCGTGATGTCCCTAGTAGGCTGAATACCCAGATAGCGGATCGAGGCTTTCTCTATGTTAATCCCCAGGAACTTTTCTAAGGGGTCTATCCTAATGCCTGGGTGTGTTCTTATGGCTATGGCGAGTGGTTCCATTGTGAGGGCGTATATTAAGGTGGAGCAGGGGCACCCCTGTCGTGTTCCCCTCGAGAGGTTAAGCGGGCCAAGAGTTCTCCGTTTACCTGCACCTTTGCTGTGGGGGCCCTGTACAGCGCGGCTATCCTCCTTCTCATATTTTCCCCAAATCCCATCTTTCAGAGGAGTAACATCATGTACCGCCACTCTATCTAAAGCTTTCTCCAAATCTATCGAGAGTAAGCTCGCTTCGAGGCCTGCTTCTTGTGCATAGTGGATCAAATCAATTGTCTTCTGTATGTTATCCGAGCCCTGCCGTTCCCTTATGAACCCCACCTGATCCCCGTGGACTAGTGATGGCAAAATGCCCTCCATCCCTTTACCGATTACCTTTGCTAGTATTTTCAAGTCAGTATTCAGCATCAATATAGGTTTGTAAGAGGAACATTCAGTGGGTATTGTCCCTCCTTGGGTATAACTACTATGATTGCCCCATCATTGTTTCGGGCAGGATATCACCCGCCAGGACCGTGTTGAATACCTTTGCCAAGTGGGGGCGCTAGCGTGGAGCGATACATCTTATAAACTTTTACTGCGAACCCATCCTCCCCTGGTGAGGTGCCCCCTTTCATTCCCTCAATTGCCTGCACTAGCTCCTCTTCCTCTATCGGGGTTTCTAAGTTCTCTGCTACCCCTCTCATCAGCCCTGGCACTGGTATCATGTAAGGAAATCCTCGACCTGGGAGTCTTCACCTTTAAATTCAGACTCTCTCAGTTTCTCGTAATACCTCCGAAAGGCTCTTCCCATACTCAGGGTGTCATAACTTAGTGTCCCCCTCCTCCGTTTTCATGGCATTCACCATCTTGCTTTTTTGTGTCTCCCTAAGCTTCCATGCCAGGATTCTATCTGCCCGGTCCCCTTTTTCATAATATTTTTGTTTGAGTGCCTGAAGACTCCTCTCCATTTTATTTAGCTGGAGTTCTTTCAGTTGGATCCTATATTGCTCAAGGGCTTTTACCTGATCTGGGGAGATGTGACTAATTGTGGTACGGCCTGGCTGTAGTTCCGCTATCTTATCGCGCAGGGTTTTCTCCTCTCCCTCTCTTTCCGTCTTTTTTTGAGCGCATGTTTTAAAAAGTACACCCGGTATTAAATGTGTCCCAGAGGGTATGTGGGCTGACCGCCCTATTATCGTTCAGGGCAAAGTACTCCACTATGTTCGCTAGGACCATTTTAGCTGTCACCTCGTCTTTTAGTAGGGCATTGTTACACTTCCACCTCCCCAGACTCTTTCGCTCCCACCCGCCCTGTAGGGTAATTCGCACCAGGTCATGATCGGACCAGAGAACCGGGTCTACCTTGTAATCAGTTACATAGGGAAGCAGGGCGTTATCTATCAGAATATAGTCGACCCTGGAAAATGACTCATGTATCTTTGAATAATATGTGAATGGCGGGACTCCTGGGGCCGTGCTCGGGAGCGTGTCCTCCAAGCCTAGTTCTAGGTTTACCCTGCGGAAGCTTTGCGAGGTGGAGTCATCGGGCCCCTGGGGTAGATGGGGGGGTTAACCTCTTTATCTTGTGTATACACGCGTTACAAATGCCATATCTCTCTCTCGAGGGGTCCAGGACCATATTGAAGTCCCCTCCCACTATCAAGATACCGTGTGTGAAGAGATGGAACTTTTCTCTCACCTTCTCCCAAAATTGTGCCTGGGCTTCATTGGGCCCATAAACCACTGGCAGAGTCATCAGTGTGCCTTCCGGGTCTCCGAGTGTGGCCTCTGTTTTAAAGTCTATATCTCTTGCCAACAGAATTGCCACGCCTCTCTTCTTGGATTTATGCGATGCATGCAAGACCTCCCATATCCCCCCCTTAAGTTTGGTTCCTTCCCTCTAGCCCAATGAGTCTCTTGCAGGAAGAGTAGGCCTTATCTCACCCTTCGAAACACCCTTCGAAACTTAAACCTATTGCCCCCCCTACCATATGTGGGGCTTAACTCCAACTGCCCCCCTTCCTATCTTTAAATCCAGCAAGCGCAACACTATCCGTCCCCCCTCCACCCGTCCCCAGTGCCCAGCCAGTAAGTTCAACCATTCCTGGTACTTGGCCGGACCACCAATGAGCCTGTCAACGGTGGGCTGCTATTAGATGTACTCCTTCCGTTGAGTCCCCACCTTCCACTCCCCCCCCCCCCACTCCCGAGGTGCTCTCCCAGAAATGCACCCCCCATACTTGCTGTTCTTTGGGTTCGTTGTAGAGTCCGGTCTTAATTTTTCTGGATCTTGGGATTTTCCTCCTGTCCCTCGGCTGCTCCGTTGCGCTTGCGCCTGCTGCCGCCATCCCAGTGGGTCTTCTCTGGGCGTCTTGGTCCTCCACGTAATCCTGTATCGCTCCTCTAATGTCCTCCTCTGTGACCACGGTCGTTCTCTGACCCATATATTCAAATGACAGGGAGAATGGGTCGCCCCACCTGTAGCGCACCCCCTTTTTGGCACAGTCTCCATTTTGCCAGGGTGTATGCAGAAAGGGCCTGAAAGATTGACATCTTTGGTTTATTGTATGTAATATCCCGAGCCTTCCTGGCCTCCTCCAGCACTAGTGAAAGCGGACCCAAGATAGACCGAGGGCCTCCCACCCTGTGAATCATGGGTTTTGTAGTTGCTTCATTCCCAAAGAGGAGGCAGATCACTTCTCTCACTACACGACATATGTCCCTTTCCGTCTCCCCTTCCGGCACACCGAAAAACCAGAGGTTATTCCTCCTCTCCCTGTTCTCAAAATCGTCCATTTGCCGGACTCTCTCCTCATCCCTCTTCTCCAGTGCTGTCAGACTCATGTCTGTTTGTGTTTCCTGAGCGTGGACGACTGATTGGTCTCAAGCTGTAGCAACATGTCCTCAACTATGTCCACCCTTTGGTCCATTTTCTCCAGTTTTTGGACTATATCTGACCTCATGTCTCCTATTTCTTGTAACAGAGGCAAAGCCCTTTTCCATCGCCGAGTTGTCCTTCGGCGTGATGCCGGGCAGGACCATCTCACCTCCCTGGTCCCGACTGTCCTGACGGTTTTTTGTCTCCTGAAGTCGGTACTCCTGCAGGGCTTTCTTCCAGGTCATAGGGCCTCCCTGCGTGCTGGGTTGTTACGATGGCCTCAGTCTTAGTGGGTCTGATGTGCCCCTCGTAGGCTCGGTGCTGGGTTCCGTAGGAGGTGTCTGCTGCGTGCTCACAGGCCGGGCGGGGCTGGACTATTCCTCCCCCCCTTCCTCCCCCGTTTCACTCCGGTACGGGTGGATCTCATAGGAGGTTCCTTCAAGGCGGGCACACGTCCCAAGGACAGTTCCTGGGGGCCCTCACCTTGTCTGCAGTCTGGCACTGCTGGATTGCCCACTGGCGCCTCTCTGGGCGGGTACACGCCCGGCCGTCGTCCCGGGGGCCACCACCCAGATCGGATTACTGCTTCGTTATAGCTGTCTTGACTTGGGCCTGTGGAGGGGAGGGGCTATGTCCGGCCTCCCCCTCCAAGTTGTAGGGCTCGCCAATGTTACTCAGCCCTCCCTGTCATCCTGTAGGCTTTTCCATACCTTGGTATTCTTAATGAGGGGGTTGGTCCCTTCCCTCCTTCCTTGTACTCCGACCTCTGGGTTATTGTACGTGGGTTGGGGGCCCCCTCCGGCTCATGGGGTTGGTGGAGCTCACCACCTTGTGTCAATCCAGGGCCTGTTGTGGGAAAGGTCTCTCTTTTCCCTTAAATCTGCAGCTCCAACTCCTCGGGCTCCAGCGGGCGATCCCAGGCAGGCATTAAATTAGTTGCCTCCAGCTTCTGGCTGTATTTGTGGTGGCCCAGCTTCCCAGATTGGCCAGGTACACTCCCCTGGGCCGCATGTGGCAGGTTCACCTCTAGTCGCTGGTCTGCTCCCGACTGTGGGGCTGTGAGAGCCGCTATTATTTCTGGCGCAGAGGCTTTCTCTGCGCCTCCTCGTTTCCACTTTGCACTCTGGCGGGGGTGGGGGGGAAGGGTGGTCTGGTGCTGCCCAAAGACCCTCTTCCTCTGTGGCTTTCCCAGGACTGTGTTTGGGCACTCCTGCCACCCGTTATGAGTCTCCTGTTAGGTCCGCCCCTCCTCATACAGTCTCGGGGGCAGCGGGTGGGACGCTCTGTGCCCTTGTCCGTTATGCTTCTTCCAAGCCCCCTCCAGCACCCGGGCCAGCAGCGGGGAGCTTCCCTCGATCTCTCCCTCAGGGCTGTGTGTTGGGGGGCTCCGTCTCTCTGGGTCCGCTCCCCCCTCCAACCCCTGCAGCTCCTGTGGTGGGGGGAGGGTGCAAAGGGCCCCCCACTCCCATCACTCAACCCCTCAGTGGGGCTGATGGGGTATGATTGTACCAGGCCGCTGCCAGTCCGACTCCACTCCGCAGCGGCTGGCACACTACCCTGGTTCCCGCTCTGCAACATGCAGAGCTGGCGATGTCCCGTTCTCGGGATTGCAGGGGTCCCAGGACGTTGGTTTTTTTTGTGCAAATGTCCAGGGGCGGTTCCCCTCATGGTATCCAGTCTCTGTTCTCCTCTGGGGGTAATGTAGGGGGGGCTCAAACCACTATTCGGCCTGGCGAGAGCACTGCTTTCAGGCTGCCATAGCCTGTGCGCCCCCTCGGTGGCCTCCAAAATAAGTACTTTTTAATACAAATTGAGGCATCACTATGCCCAAATGTCTTAGGCACTTGTTTACATTGTACCCGCTATAGGTACCGGAGACATGGACACACTGCCAAATGGATCAGTAGTTTGGTCATAGAACCAATCAGTACAGGACGATTGGATTAGAGCGAAGATAATCTCCTTTTCGCATCAAGATGTAGTCAATAGGTTAACAGACATAACTTTATGGTCACTAACAGCACCATGGTATGCTGTCTCTCATGTAGAATTATGGCATGTTCTCTTTTCAATAGGTTATGAGCACCGATGAATTCTCGACAGTCCAGTGTGACAACACGTTAAAGAGTGATGAACACGGCAGTTGACTTATTATTCTGTATTTGACAGGTAGGTTATATAAATTCAAGTGGATGTTTCTATTTATGGTTGATTTACTGTGAAAAATGCTGTTATGAGAGTCTGTCTCTACAAGACTATTTGTTACTTTCTTCTAGAGCCTGCCCTAAAGAAATATCTAAAGTCGGAAATGCATCGGCCAGGGCTTCTCCAAACATTAATTTGAGGAAATAAAACCAAAATATTTCTGACCGCAGTTTATTTCTACAAACAAAGATTATAACTGCAAGCATTGAACCATTTTTTAAAGTAGTGTTTACTACCTATCAGGTGTCTCCACACTCAGTGATTTTTTTCACTGAGCATCTTTTCCCCTTTGAATATTAAAGATACTCACCCTCAGGGGTCCCTCTGGTCCAGGGTCAAGATTCTCTGGTGGCATGTCTCAACCGCATTTCCCATTAACAGTGGGGTCCTCCTGCTCTGCTGCATTTTCCTTTTGGGGTGCTGGTTCGACCTTTGAATCGCAAATGGGTTCTTCTCTAGTCCTTCCTGGTGGCTTTTGGCACAGAATCCCCACCCGACTTACTGTCATACAAGCAGGTGGCTTCCTATGGAACTTTCTACCTGCACCTGACTGTTCTTTTGTTTTATTTTTTGGTTTTTTTTTTAACTCACTATATTAGGCTTTTTCCATATAAATAATGCACAAAACAAGAGCCAGCATAATTTAAGTGGCTACAACAATGTCACTCATCTCAGTAAACAGAACAATCCCTTGTTCCATCCTCCCCCACCCGCCCAGAGACTGGATGGGTTCCGAATGTTTTTCGTCATGCATGGGTTTCAAGCAAGTCTGTAAGTGATCTAGCATAAGGCTATTATACACATTGAGGAAGGGTGACCATTCAATTTTCCTGCTTGGGGTGAGATCATGAAGGGCTCCCATGAGGTTTTCCATCTCATATTTCCTTGGCATTTTGGGCCAGGCAGCTTGAGAGGGAAGGGCCAGCGACTTGCACTTTATCGTTATGCAAACCATGGCTGCCAGTAGAAGGAAGTGCAGAATGTGGGGAAGCTTTGACCATCAGCCCTCCCGTTATTTGAGGCCGAACCGGACTAGTCTAGCTGTTTAATCCACCCCAGCACTTCCTTCCAGTAGTCATGAGCCTTTGGGCAGGACCACCACCGTGCCAGTAATCCGCCTGTTCGCTGCATCCTCTCCAACATATTGGGCTGGTTTCCCTGAACATCTTGGAGAAGCGCTTGGGATTGTATTGCAACCTGTGTAGGAGTTTCAGGCCATGAAGTTTGTATTGGGCCGATATTGTTTCTACTGGTTTCTTTCGTTTTTTGAACTGTACACACAAGGGGTTTAGTGAGCTCCAGAGAAGAACTGGACATTTTAGAACTTACTACTGATTTTAACGTTTTTTGGTTTTTTTTAGGCATTCTCTGCCCTTCTCTCATTGTGAATGTGTTATAACAGTAGCACATTTTTATTAACTGTGTAAATATTTTCCCTGAGATGCATTAAAAAGGTACATTTCGAAAATGTATTATTAATTCTCAGAGGCCTTTGGCTTTGCTTTTCAAATGTTTTCTACCCTCTAAGACTATGTTCAATAGTCATGTGTGAATGTCTATTATTTTTAGTACTTTGGAGAAACCAGAGGGTATTCTCACGCCTTAAACACCTGGATCCTCTTCTCGGGTGACCAGAGAAAGGCCATTGCTCTTGCATCCCGACCCTGGGGGTGGAGAAGCGAGGGAGGATCACCTGTGTGGAGAGTCCTTGGGGACTGGGGTACCCTTAGAAGAGACCTGGTATCCCCCTTGTCCTGTTCAGAATCAACCAAACCCTTCTCCAACCTTTATAGTTTATTGTATAGTTAAAGCTGTTACCCTCCTTTTCCCACATATAATACTTTAGTACTGGGACGGTGAAGATGCCTACCAAGAACTATGCGGGTCAGGCATGTCCCTTTAATTATGGTCTGGCAAGTCTCATTAGAGATCCACACCTGCACCCTGTTAAGGGGCGGCAGGTGTATAAAGAGACCAGTTCAGCAGAACAGAGAGCAACAGGGAGGCCTGTGTGGGAGAGACCAGCAGGGGTCCTTGCTTCATAGGAGGCAGCTGAGGTAGGACCGGACAAAAAGCCAGGACGCCAGGCAATTCCCCAGAGGACTTGCACAGCCGATAACCAGTGGGCCATGCACTAATTAGAAGTCTGGGAGCCTCTGTGACAAAGGATCCGCAGCAGGAGCTGCGAGAGCGCTCCAAGAAGAAAGCACGCTATCCGTGTCCGGAAAGAAGCATTCTGGTTGCTGGTGTGCAGAGAGGGTCATGCAGCAGGCAAGCAGAGCTCGAGAGGGTGAGCTTCCCGGCTTCAGCAGTGAAGGAGAAGCAGAGGTAACCGCCGGTAGGAGACAGAATGAGCCTGAGTGTGTTAGGGAAGACACTAACACCGGAGCGCTCCTACCAATAAATATTGAATACCGAATTGAATGGAACTTTAAAATTAAGTGAAACCAATGCATATTTAATACCGTACTGAATGGAACTTTAAAATTAAGCGGCATGAATGCTGATTGAATACCGAATTAAATTAAACCCTGAAGTTAAGCATAAGTGTTGGTTGGAATAAAAACCGTCATGGACTAATAAAGTGAATAACCCAAATGCCCATGTGAAAACGTATTACAAAAAAGGGCACAAGTGTGACAAAGAGTCATAAGAAGATGGGTGTGAGCAAAACACCATTAAACTGAACATCTGGAAAGGATTTGTGACAAGTGGTGGCAGAGCCAAGAGGCTGATAAGGAAATCTACACATCAGAGCCGAGAGTCTGCAATCCTGGTTGAGCTACCTGTTATGGGTGGACCGTTCGGTCTGACAACTGTGCCCAGACCAGTGAACTCTAAATTTTGAAAACCCTAAACATTCTGATGAAGTTAAGATCGTGTGGAAGGGAACCCTGAGACTTTGAGGAGCTACATGTGTCGTCTTGAGAAAGAAGCCCCAAGACCTTGTGTTTTCTGTGTATTGTGTTGCTTGGAACGAGATTGGTTTGAACTGTATAGCCTTTAACTGGACTAAGGTAATCTTCAGACTTTTTCGTGGAACTTTCTTATACTTGGGGATGGTAGCTGAAAGAAAGCTGCATGCTGGAAGAAGCTCGGAACTTTGAGTTGAACGCTATTTATCTTATTTTTAACATCCCTACACATTGGATAGTTTTAGCTGTGAGGACAAGTATAGTTTTTGGACAGACAGACTTGTAAGTTGAACTCTTTGACTCAGACTTTCCTTCGTTTCGTTTAGGTAGGGAAATCCCACCTTTATTTTGAACTTTAAGTCTGTTTCCTGTGTCTTGCTTCTTGATGCCTTCACATAATATGCTCTTGACATTCAGAATGAACAGTGTTAAGGGTGCCTAAAGAATGTTTAGATAATTTTACTGGAAGGTAAAGTATTGGGTTTTCTTTTCTGCCTACCTCTTGCCTGTGTGCGTTAGGCCATGACCCCTGGTCTAGGGTCCACCATAAATAACATGGGTGGGTTGGGTCTTTAGGACACTGCTTATATTTGTAGGCCCATAGGGGGATTTTACCTGCTTTCACAGGTTGTGTGGTTCCCTTGATGTCCACTCCTCTGTTGATTTATGTTGGGGGCCTATCTCAGATAGTGGGCCTATGTTAGGGAGAATTCTCAGAAATGTGCCAATTCCCTCTACCTTAGAGACCCCCAGCAACTTTGCTGGATTTTGAGGACTTGATTGTTTTAACTTGGTGAGAGTGAGACCCTTTTTTCCAACTCTCTCATGTGTTTTAATGTGATTATGTACTCTGTTTCTCTTTTGGTTGTGGAGTCTAACAAACTCCATAGGCATCATGTATGTAAATATGTGCTCTGTAAAGTGCTTTGGATTAAGGCACTATATAAATGACACATCTTTATCATCTTTACATTGTGTCACACAGCACCTTCAGTGAAGTGCCACAGGGTAGACTTTCAGATTTCCCAAATGTTTAAATACCTTCTCTGGGATAAACTACAGTTTCCCAGAGAAGTAAAGTAAAATTTACTTTACTTACATTTGTAGCTTTCTAGACCCAGCACACACTATCTCACCATAGGGTTCTGGAGGGGTTACTTAGTATCCCCTTTGTCTGATTTCTCATGTAACATTTTTATGTTACCCTTTCCTCCCTGAATGGTTGGTGGCAGTGGTTTACTTTGTACTACCATTATGCGATTTTACTGTGGGCTGCATTCGCAGCCACAGTAAAGCACCCATGGGTATCATTTTTCTCAAAATAGCCTGGTCTTCTGTTTTTGCCATTTCTTTGTGGAAAGGTCCTTCTTGAGATTTACTCTGCGCGCCAAACCAGGTTTGGTCCCTTTGTTAGTTTTGTCTTTGGCGGGCTTCACGAGTGAAACCGGCCTCTGGCTCCAGGGTGTCTGGCGGGGCAGGAAGTGAGGGAGGTGCCCGAAAAACCCTGTGCCTGGTCTCCTAGGAGATCCAAATGCACTCTGATGATTGGCAGGCTGGCTGTCCGGCAACGACAACCACCTAGCTGGGTGACTGACAGCTAGGCTGGAATGATTGGGAGCAAGCTGCATAAAAGGAGAAGCTTTTTGGCTTGGAAGGCAGAGTCGACCACTGGACGAATAAATCAGAAGAACCTGGAAGAAACGCCTGCAACTTCTGGACCATTGGTTTGCCCGGTGAAGCCCTGCTGCTGTGCTGAAACTCTAAATTTGTATCGACAGAGAAGCTCCTGCAAGGACGCCTTCTCCCTTTGAGTAGTGGGACCAATCAACTCCAAAGTAAGCCACCTGGACATCCTCTCAACGCTGGTCGAGTATCCACTGCAGTCGCTGCTGGAACCGGATAGCCAGGGAGAGGAACACCAGTTTGTTTGCGTTGCTTTTAAGCTGGCTAAGAAATCCAGGAAGATCCTCAAGACTCCCAGGACTGACCGAGCCTGAACCCTCTCAACAGAGTGCGGGACCCCAGAAGCCAGGAAAGCCCATCTCGACAGCTAGGAACCGCGGTGTTGCTATTTGTGGTAGATGCGAGGAGCTGAAACACCAAACAGCCACTTGTTTGAAGTTTGCTGGTTGCGAGCAGGGACTGTCCAATTGCAGTGCAGGAGTCCCCAGAAGTCCTCCCTCTTGTCCCCACGACTGAGGCCCAGGAACAGTGAGATCTGCAGAGCTGCACAGGAACAGAAGTCATCTGCTGCACTTTTTCTTCAACCTAAAGGTACTGTAGAGTCTAAGAGAACTTAACTCTTGTTGTTTAGCCACTTGTCCTTGTTGAAGACTTGCTTGGTTGCATGTGTAGAGTTGCTTGTAGCTTCTTTACTTGACGAGCCTAATCAGCTTGTGGCCCTACTTTGATTTTCTTCTATTCTACCAAGACATTTTAAACATTGGAAAAGACTTTTTACTTACCTGCAAGAAGTGCTTCAGTTCACCTTGACTTTTGCTAACTTAACATTGGCTGGCCTAGCCTCCCTGAATGACTCTCCTCTCTGCTGCTTGTGTGTTTTGCCTTCCTTCCAGGAAATGATTAACTGACTTTGCATTTGTGGGGGGGGGGGGAATTGTATTTAAAGTACTTACCTACTTGTAAATATCTATGTGAATACTTGTCTCAGTCTGAACTCTCTTCTCTTTAACACGACTCCTAAGAATATTATAAATGCAACAGTGATATATGATGTCAACAGCACCCTAGTGTGTAGGAAGTGCCTGTGTGTCATCCCAAATGGGTATTTGCTGATTTAGATGGCCAAGAGTGTGTATGTGTGTGTGTGGTGTTTTATATTGCTACCTTCCGAAGAAGGCTTATTCTAACTGACTGATAAATAAATTAATAATAGGTTCATCAAGAAACCTTGTGTGTAACTTGTTTATTTGAATACTAGTTACTGTGACTCTCTGTGTAGCTCCCCTACAGCTCACATTGACCCCTCTTGAGATCAGCCTGGCTGCTCCAGACGCTACCAACCTGTGTAGTGCAGACTTACACCAAAGGTTGGGTTTCTATTGCCAGGAGGTCAGGGTTGTTGTAGTGCACCTAAAGGGTACTGCATACAATCTTGCCTAACAGCCCACATAAAACAAGAGAGGTGCGGAGAGTCCTAAAAAAAAAATATACTTTTTTTTTATATGATATGCTATTTAATTTATAATACAGTATGTGTAGTAGTTATTTGACATCAGAGATCTATATGTGTAACACAAAGTATACATTTTTTATTGTATCACTGGTGTTATTGTCTAGAATAAAATGTGTAAATTGTACATTTGTCAGCCTGCCAATCCTACCTTAGAGCTAAGCGTTGTCGCTCTGTCCACGTTACCTTTGGGAGGTGTGTCTTCCCTTTGTCAGGTGTGTTAGCCCCCCATTAAGATCAGTGGTTGTATACCCCTCTGATAGAAATTGCCTAACAGGGAGTCTGACTGTATATTGTTTTTCCTCTCCACCTGGGATTCTAGAGGAAATACTTGTGACCGATTCTCAAAATTGCATCAAGCACAGAAAATGAAGCCACATGCACTCCTATTAACTCAGATAAAATAAAGCTGCTAAACGTCCGTCAGGACCTGAAAAACAATGAACACTTTCTCTGTATGAAAGGAAGAAAAGACTTCAGAGTGAGATAAAATGGGTTTTGGATCAAGTTGGTTGTTATGGAGATTTCAGACTTCACTGGGGAAAATACCATTGTTAGGACAGTTTTTCTCAAGTCCTCCCAAAGGGACTTTGTAAAACTATACCTTGGGCAATACAGAAATGCTTTTTATTTTTTTATTCAAAATGTTTGGTCTTTGCAAAAACAAATTTCAGAGAACCCGTAAAATAATCAGGCAGTAACAAACAAGGAAATGCGCGAAACATCAAACAACCCCCTCTTCTATCATATTCCTTAAATAATTCAGAAAATCTAGACGAAGAAAAAGATGAGAACAAATAAATAAAAAACATTTAATAAATTACAAGAATCTTATCTTCCAGGTTCCAACAGCATTCCCCCATTCTTAAATTAGACTAAATTACTTTCCAGAAAACTATTACATATTTTATCAAACAGTTCAGTTCTTCTTTGCCGTTGCATTACAACTTTCTCAATCTTACATACAGTTCTTGTAACCACATATCCTTGGTTGGAAAGATTGCAGATCTTCAATTTCGTAGAGAAATCCTTTTTTCAATCATTGACGCTCTAAACATCCATGTCACCTGATGGTATGACAACTCTTCCAAATTAGTGTCCTCACCGAAAATCAGTGTTCCAAGATCAAGAAACCCCACGCTTAGTACAAGGCTGTACTACTCAAAGTAGTACTAGCTATGGCAGAGCAGCCAGGCTTATCTTAGGAGGGAGAGAGGGCAGTAGAGGGGTACAAAGAACTTGTTGCATCCATATGGCCAAAAGGAAGACTGATACACAGATGTATTGTAAAATTAAAGGTATATTTTATATATACATAGGTGAAGAGAATTCCTTCGCAAGGGAAGTACTATTATAAGTCGTAAACCCAATTATAAAAACCAACACCATACTAATGGTAAGTAAACCAAAGTATGTACCTTATTTAGAATAGCCGAATGCAGTTCTAGGTGAGTAAAACCTAGTGTTACACAGGTAAATCAAGATGGAAGCCGCATTAACATGAATGGAAGGCACCAGAGAGATTCAAGAACACAGGGAGAAGACTCACCCACTGATTTCCCCTGAGAAACGCAGACCAGGCTCTCAGAGCAGCTATCGTGCACAGCCTTGCCAAGGGGACACAGCGGGAAAGTTTCAAGTTAACAGAAGAGATAGGACACCTGCAAGAGTAAAAGCTGAAAATCCCCATGAATGTAAGCAGGAACATTAATTTTGTGGTTCCTGCACATGTAATCTGAACCAGGGAAACAAAGCCCATTTATTCGTGTCAGGCAAGGACTGTTGTTCCCACCAAACTGAAGACAGAAGATACAAAAGTAATACAGCCAGAGTCAGAGAGTGGTAACCTTATTGGGAAAAAGCAGCACTCTGAGGTACTTCTCCCCACCCACACCGTGCTCATGTGCTGGTTGCTTTCCCAGGCTGAGAAGGCCTGCAATAGCCAATACTTTTCCACTGTCCACACTAGTTCACACTTTGTTGCAAAAGCCAATAGAAAAGTGGCAGCCTGGTATGCTTGTAGTTGCAACTTCTTATAGGTGGTCCCCGGCGGAGTTCCCAATATGGCCAGACCAATTAGATCATCAATCCCCTACATAATGTATGTCTATCCATACTATTCACCCAATCCTGTCTCATCTGAAGGTTTAGACTGCATCTTTTGTTTGTGATATCACTAGGGCTTAAAACCCCCATGACATGTCTGTTATAGGGAGAGAGCTTTGGAAATCGCACAATATCTGTTTCACAATCCCTGTTGCAACAGCCTTTAATAAACTGAAAGATTTGTCACATTTCTGGACTCTTGTGTTTCTGAGTGTGGGGGATTATCTCTGGCCCGGTTCCTCACCCTTGACTTCATATAGTTATACCAACAAAGTACCTTGCAACATATGTAATTTATTCTTTGTTCAGGAATAATAGTAACACCCATATTACTTTTTAGAATAGTGGAACACAATTCAAAGGTAAGCAATAACTTAAGAATTACCTTTGAAGTACATACTGCAATTCTGAAAAGTAAGTAAGAACTCAGTATTACAGATTTAGAATGGCAGTAAGCCATTCAAGGTGAGTAAAACCCTATTGGTAACAAACTCTTACACTTATTTTTTTTCCGGAATATGTAGTTAGTCCAAAGTTACGTTTCAGAATAGTGGAAAACAACTCTAAAGGGAAGCAAGAACTCTATAAGACTTTTCAGAAAGGCACCAAACAGTTCAAGGTAATCAAAACCTGGTTCCATGTCTTGTACACCAATAAATAACAAATCAATTCATAACGAATGACAAATAACAAAAACACTAAAAATTATGTTTTGCAGAGGCGGTTGGGGTCTCCCACCCAAACCCCAGTTTCCCTTTGCTAAAAAACCCACCCCAACCCTGTCCCCACAAGATTTAACCTTTTACCGCACCCCCACATATATCTTCTTAAAAGAATTCAGTATTTGTCATTTGTTTCATTATAAACATAATTAGTTATTTATTTTTCGTTATAAACAATGTATACCGCAAAAGCGAATGTTACACATTTAGGATGGCAGTATGCTATCCAAGGTGAGTAAAACCCTATTGGGAAGACACTGTTACACTTATCCAGTTTCAGGAATAATTCAGCCCTAGCACAATTAAGAGTGCTGGACAGAAAATATGGGCAATTCTCACTTCTTCCAGCGATTAAAATGTATAACCAAGTTCTAGTTCCAAAATGATCCTATATGGTGGACGTACGGGAGGAGGGTTTGAAGAGGGAATAAGATTGAATCCACCATTTGGAAAAGCTTTTTGTGTATTCCAGCTGGCACCCCTTACCCGCCGCTTAGGCACATTTTGGGAACTACATCTTTAGCCCCCAAGATATTCTGGAAAATAATTCTTCCAAGATCCATTTTGTACCCAACAGCATCAACCCTATTTGTCCAACTGAATGCATTATGTACCCAGAACAAATGCGCTGTGCTTAAAACGTTATCGTTGACGAATTGGAGCGTAACCCAGGCAAAGTTAAGAAATCCCTATTTGAAAATGACTGGATTACCAACAGGGAAACATTGTCTACGTATAAGCTATTTGATCACTTTCTTTCGCTGTGAAATCGTTAAACCTCCCCCAGAAATACTTGATAAAACATGCATCGAGTTATTAGAAATTTCTGGCTACGCATGAAATTAAATCTATTATCAACTAATGATGTGCTGGGTGCTCGGGAATCGGTTCCATCTTCTGAACGCTTATGTCTATGTTGTAGTACTGAATGTGAGTCATTGAAACATCTTGTGGAATGCCCAGTTTTAGCTACTCATCGAGATGAAATCTCTAAACAATATTTTTGCACTCGTCCCACTGTTAAATTGGGAGTCTTTTTGGAGGCAACTTTTAATGACTCCCAACGATAGATTGTTAATTAATGTGATGAGCTTTTTTAAAAACGCGTGAGCCTTTGTGGAAATCTGTGTTTTAAAATGATTTTATAGAGAAACATGTATAATGCAAGATGAGCTTTACGATTTTGTGAAAAGATGTTATCGCCTCAAATTATTTGTTGTGCATCCGTGTGTAAAGTTTTGTTTGTAAACTATAACACACAAATAAAAACATTATAATACAGTGATATCAACTCTGTTACTTTCGAGAAAAGTATAACACAATTAAAAGGTAAGTAAATAACTTTGTATATTTTTAAGAATGGCAATAAGCAATTCACCGGTAAGAAATTTGTTTCACTTTGTAACTTATTCCATTTTAGAGATAACCAGTTACAGCACTAACACATAGCAAGTAAGCAGTTTGCAACACTTGTTCTATTTTCTAGTCAGAGGCCTTCTACTTTAGAAGTCCTTTCCTACTAAGGCAGGAGTGATCTCAGAGGCAGAAGGGGGACACTGGCGGTCCTGTGGCCATCAGTCGGCAGGTAAGGATAAGGCATAGATGATGGAAAGTCAGAGTTCTAGAGGATTTTTCGTCCAACAAGTAAGTACAGACTTTAGAGTTAGTAGATCATGTTCAGGGAAATCGTAGAAAGCTCCCTGGATGCATTCCAGCGTTGGCCGACGGTATGGGCAAACTCCCAACTACACGAATCACCACCCAAGCCACAAAGGAGCGACAAGACTAGGTAGGTTTTATCCTCAGCCACACAGTACCTCAGCAGTGAAGAAAAGCTTGCAGAAGCGCCTTAACGATGCAGCAGCACTGGACCCGGTCTCTGGATTCTTAGTCGTGGTGATAAAAGAAAGGATACTGGATGGGAAGTTGCGGCAGAAGTCGGCAGAAAAGGCTCCCAACAAAGGATTCTTCAGTGTTTCACGGGGCTCTGGATTTGGCAACCTTTTCAAGGTACCAGATGTGGAACTGCCATCTGATTAATTCACCTCGCTTTCTCAATCCAGCACTCTGCTGAGGGGACTTCAGGGAGTGGAATCTTGCTTCTGGAGGTTCAACAGTAGTCCACTGAAGTTTCAGCAACATTCGTTCACATGAAGACATTGCACATGTAGGAGGTTTGGGCTGCAGAACTCCCTGCACCCTTCAAACTAACCCGCCTGCACCCCTCGTCGCCCTTCTAACAGCACTGTGGTAACCTGTTGCTTAGCCTCCCTAACCTTACCACTTTATACTTCACGTCCTTGCTGCTGTATTAAAAAAAATGTGTTTGTCTCTCCCCCCCCACCACAACCCCGCCTTAGGAAAGCTGACTCTGGGTGTTTGGAAATTGCTTCTCTCTCTCTCCTTGGACCCCACCCCCACCCATCCTGTGCAAAGGACACAGTACCTTTTACTGTGTACCTGGTAGTTTCGGCCCCCTGCCTGCTCCCTTCTGTGTGATCCCCTGCTCATTCACACTCCCCCTTACCCACTTGCTCCTAGTACCCTCTATGGTGCGCTCCCTCGCTCCTATCGTATCCAATTGCCACTATCTCCTATTCCTCTCACAAAGTTTGAAAGGAAGAAGTTCAAAGGGGACATCCTGGTCTCCAACCCAGACCTCCCTATTGCAGATACCTAGACCAGTGCTTCCTCCAGACAGACTCTTACCAACATCCTCTATGTCGTTCCCTCTCCTGACCTATGGACTCCCCCATATGGTCTCTGTTCTCTCTCTCTTCTGCTCCTGTCCCATTAATGGTGGCACTAGGTGGGAGGTTCTCTTGGCCGCCTATCCTCTCCTCCAAGATCATCATGTCTATTTGAATGGGACCGTCTTGGTACAGGACCCTCAGCCCAATCTCCTCCTTTTTGATAGGTGCTTCCCATGTCTTATCAACGCCCTTCTCCAGCTACTCCTTCCACCACCTCACTGGCACCCTCGTCTTCCTCCTTTGCCCATCCACAGGTTCCTCTACCACCTCTGCAGGGTGCACCTCAGGCCTGTACCCCTCCTTTGAAGTCCTTCAAATGTGGCAACCTGCTCCACATCGCTACTCTCAACTCTCGTTCTGCTGTCAAATACTCCTCTGACATGTGTCACTTCCTCAAAGAACTCGACCTGGATGTCATCGCTCTCACTGGGACTTGGTTCACGGCCAGTTCCGTCACAAGTTTTGACACTCTCCTCCCCAAGGGCTACAAGATCCTAACCGAACCCAGAACCAAACGGCATGGAGGTGGAGTAGCCCTGATATTTCCGGAGTGGGTTAGTGCCTCTGTTATTCCTATGCAGGCCTACTCCTCCTTCGAATGCCTGGTCTGCCGACTCTCCATCTCTCCTGGCCTCTCTCTGACTGTGGCTACCATCTACAGGCCACCTGGCCAAGTCACCCTTTTCCTCTCTGAATGGGCTGACCTCTCCTCCTCTACCATTGCCTGTACCCCTCAACTTCACCTACTGGGAGACTTCCACATCCACATGGATGCTTCTAATCCCTCCTTAGTGCTCTTCTGAAATATCTGCAACGCACTCTTTCTATTCTACCCTCTGGCCCGAAACGAGGTGCAGAGATAAGATATACAATTGAGGTCAACCCCATGTATATCTGGAAGCATCTCATTAATAGACTTTGAACTACTTTGTTCTTACTCCTAACAACTTACCTAACTCTTATGTCCCGTCTCCTTACCTCCATACTGTGTGGGCGTCCCTTCCAAGGGACGGGAGACTGAACCTTTTTCTCCAGAAAAAACCTTCTTCCCCTTTAAATTTAGAGACGCGCAGGTGTGCGGTCCAGGGAGCATGCGCTGCCACACCCCAGTCCCCTTTTCTGCATCAACGGGAACGGGCCCAATTCACCAGCACTCCCGGGTTCGGCTTCAGCCATTTAATTCCACGCGCTGATACTTCTCTTTTTTGTATTTTTATCATTCAGGTACCCGGTCCTTAGGCGTCACGCTCCTTCCCGGTGCATGTCGACTTCCACAGGGTTCAGCAGTTGTCCATCCTGCAACAGGCTCTTCCCAACATCAGACCCTCACGCCCTCTGTCTACATTGCCTTGGCCCAGACCATGGTTGCCAAGCTTGTACAGCGTGTGGCTCGCTGTCCTCGAAAGCGCTTAAGAACAGACTAGCCAGGTCGAGGGAGCTCTTCCAGAAGTCGCCTCCAGAGGAACTCAACTTTGTGAAACATCGAGCCAAGCCCAAGGTAGGGCGGATATTCTCCATCGCACCCCGCAAAGGAGACTCCTTTGCGGGAGGGACCAGTCAGGTCAGGTCCTTATACTAGCACGTGCACCGAAGCTGCTGCAGCTACCGGCCTTCGGGTCGAGGGATCATTGGATCCTCCCAGTGGTAGTGTTGAGGGACCGGAAGGTTCTTGTACCGGATTGTCATCCGAGGGGCTCCACCGTTGTACCGGCAATATGGCAGAGGGGCTACGCCATAGTACCGGAAATACATCCGAGGGGGCGCCTAAACGCAGCTCTACCGACCCCCGGGTCGAGGGTGTCACACCTACCGGGCCTAGGCAGGAGGAGCAGGGTAGGCCTTGTGATCCACATGCAGGAGTCTTGGAGGAGGCTGGGCCCAGTTGTCCAAGCAACACGTCGCAGACACGTGGCAGGCAGCTCGACAAGATGGCCGCCGCGCTAGAAAGAGGCACCCATCCGACATCATTCCAGGAATTCAGCGAAGAACGAGTGTCAAGGTGGGACTGGCCTCAGCCTCTGCTGCCTCCTCAGCCTCCGGCCATGGTCCCTGTACCCCAGCTTCTGGAGCCACCTCCTCCTCTTTCTCCTCCTCCGCAGGATCCTCCTGATCCACAGGAAACGGATGAGGAGGATCCGGATATGCCATCCTCGGCCAGGGCCTTCCACGAATGTCTTGCAGGGCTGGTGGAGTATTTGGGCCTACCCCAACCCGAGGTCGAGCAGCCGGTAGAGGGGGTTCTGGCTGAAGTGCTCACGCAACGCCCTTCTGCCAAAACGAGGATTCCACTGCAAACCGATGTAGTCTCCCTCAGCCCAGCCGGTCAATCGACGCCTGGACGCCAAGTACAGGCAGATGGAGGGGGACACACTCTTGCTCTAGGCCCATCCTCAGCCACACTCCTCGGTGATCGCTGCGGCATCACTATACTCCAAGTCTCAGTCGTCCTCAACATCCTCCTCTGCGGCGCTGCTGGCAAGGAGATTATCTTGGAGGCGTACGGGAAGAAGCTCTATTCCAACACGTCCTTGTATCTTCATCAGGCCAACGCCGATGCCATGCTGGCTGCCGCTAACCGAAAGGTTATGGCGGGAAATTGCGGACTTCCTCCCGGAACTCTTTAGTATGAGCCAATCGTGCTTTAAGGAGGGGCTGGCCAACGCCAAGCTGGTGGCGCATGACCTCATGGAAGTCACCGTGACCCATATTGACACCTCTTACCGTGCGATCTGTATCGCCACGGACATGAGAATGACAGTCTGGCTCAGGGCAACAAAATTCAACGCGGACGTCCAGGAACGCATATTGGATCTACCATTCGTGGAGGGGGACCTCTTCCACTCCTCCACGGACAAAGAGCTGGACAAAAAGAAAAACAGCTCACAAACAGCCAAGTTTGTATCCATCCTGACAAAGACCACGCCCAAATCGTACACCCAATGAGGGGGGGGGGGTGTAAGGGCTTTTTCCAGTCCCCCTCCTCCGCCACAGCCGCTGAGGGAAAGAAGGTATGACACGGCCCTTCGGGTCCACATGTCTACAGTGGGGGGCAGGCATGCTCTCCAAGCACATTTCTGGTACCAGAATTTCACAGACCCCTGGATCCTCCCCGTAGTATCCACGGGGTACCGCCTCCCTATCCCAGCTTCTACTCCAACCCACTCCACTCCACTAGGTCCACAGGTTGGGACAGTTCTCTTTTGGCGAAAATCCGGTCGCTCGTAGAGAGCCCGGCAGTGGAGGAAGTCCCAGCCTCCCAGTGAGGCTTGGGCTTTTACTCCTGGATTTGCGCCATTCAGAGAAGAACCCTGAGCGGGCCTGAGATTTGCGCTGGACCTTTCCACCCTCAACCCCTGCAAAAGAATTCAAGATGGTTACGCCAGCTTTTATAGCGGAGACATTGTGCAAGGGACACGTCCCGATTTGGCAGCCCCATCGTTCTTTCCTACGGTTCAGGATCATGGGCTACCATTTTCAATACAAGGTCCTTCCTTTTGGCCTCAACTCGGCCCCAGGGTCTTTACCAGGCTCATGAATACGGTGGCAGCCCTCCTCAGAGCGCACAGTCTCCACATCTATCCTTACCTCGACGAATGACTAGTCAGGGCTACATCTCCGGAAGTGGTTCACTACTCTTCCAATGACCTTATGAACACACTGCACGATCTGGGCTTCTCGCTCAATCTCAAGCAGTCACAGCTGCAGCCCACGCAGACATTCTTGTGCCTCATCTGGGACACATGCTCCAAGAAGGTATTTCCGTTGGAGGACAAGGTATCGGCCATCAAGAGGGCCACGACCCACTTCCTCAGCAGAGAGGTGACCTCGGCATGGTGGTACCAACATCTCCTGGGTCAATTGGCGGCGGCCCTATTAGCCGTCCCACACACGAGATTGAGGATGGAGGAGGATTCGGCGGCACTTCACAGCCTTATGGAACCAAGAGTGGGGCTCTCAATCCGATATGATCAACATTCCTCCATCTCTCCACCCGGACCTAACATGGTGGTCCAGAGACTGTAACCTACGGACAGGCAAGCCCTTCTGGCCGTCCACCCTGCAGGCCACCACCACCACGGATTTCTCGCTCGAGGGCTGGGGAGCCACCGTGGACAACCCACAGCACCTGGCCTCGACAGGAGCAGGCATACCACATCAATTGGCTAGAGCTGAACGCCATCTGGCTAGAGGTCAGGGCATTCCTACCACTTCTCAGGGGCAAGGTTCTGCTCATCCACACAGACAACTCGACTGGCATGTACTATGTCAACAAGCAGGGAGGCACCAGATCCCCTCTGTGCACACTGGCAATCAGCATGTGGGAGTGGGCCCTGGAAAATGACATCTACCTCGCGGCAGTCCACCTCCCGGGGGAATCCAACCTGGAGGCGGACAGGCTCAGCAGGCTGGGTGCAGACAATTACGAGTGGCAGCTAAACAACCTCGTTATTCAAGAGATCTTCAACAGGTGGGGTCATCCCCAGGTGGATCTCTTTGCCACCAGGCACAACAATAAGTGCCCTTGGTTCGCCCCCTGGCAGACGCATTTCAGCTTCAGCGGAACAGCATGAAGGTTTACGCCTTCCCGCCCATGCCGCTGATTCACAGAGTAATTTGCAAAATTAAGGAGACTCGCCAACTCAACATCAATCTAATAGCTCCATGGTGGCCGGCCAGGCTATGGTTTTTGGAACTGCTCAGCCTCTCGGAGATGCCCCCGATTCACCTGCCGACGTGCCCAGCACATCTTCTGGTGCAGCAGTGGGGCAGGGTCATCCACCTGCGCCACCAAAACTAGCCCTCACAGCGTAGTTCCTGAGCAGGTAACGCTGCGGCACCTCAGCCTCTCACAGGCTAATCTGGAAATCATACAGGGCGCAAGGAGCAAGGGCCCAGTATAAAAGCAAATGGACCAGATTCTGCCACAGACTCCAAAGAAATCTATCCCCTGGCATGTACTTGGATGACGTGCTCTCCTTCTCGGCGCACCTCGCCCACTCTGGTGTGCAGGTTGACACTTGCCGTACATACCTCAGAGACATCGGAGCTTACAGGAACTTGGAGGAGGGGACCTTCTCCTCCTCCAATCCTATCGTCAAACATTTGACGGGGCTCACGAGGCTCTACCCGCCCGTCAAGATGCCGCACCCGGTGTGGGACCTCAACATAGTCTTGGGCGCCATGGCGCACAAACCGTTCGAGCCAATGACGTCTGTGGACATCAGGCTGGTCACCATCAAGACGGCCTTACTAGTCAGACTCACCTCGGCTCGCAGAGTCAGCGAAATCCAGGCGCTGTTCGCCTCAGCTGTGGTAATTACTGTCAAAGATGTGGAATACATCGGAGGACACAATCAATTCGAAAGAGGATACCATGCATCTCCTCAGCACTTCACATTTTATTTATTTATTTATATGCTTCTATAGCGCCATAAACCCGCAGGCATCAGGGCGCTGTGAGACACAATGGGTACAGAATGAACTAGACATACGGATCTCTGGTTCCGGTGGGTATCAAGAAAGATTATTTAAATAGGTGGGTTTTCAGCAGTTTTCGAAATTGTAGGTGATTTTCTTGGCTTCTCAGTGCTATCGGAAGGGCGTTCCAAATATGAGCCGCCTTTACTGTGAATGATCTGCCCATACCGGATTTGAGCCTGTGTTTCTGTTCAACTAATAGGTTTTTCCCAACTGAGCGAAGGTGTCTCTTAGGTGTATAGACTTCGATATTTTTCTTCAAATAGTGGGGCGCTTTGCCAAAAAGGCATTTGTGTACCAAGGTGAGGGCTTTAAATGTGATCCTGTCTTTGACTCTGAGCCAGTGGAGAGATTCTCTAGCTGTGTTAACATGGTCTCTTCTAGCCAGTAGTTGTACAATCCTGACCGCGTCATTTTGTATGACTTGGCAAGTATGTATGTCTTTGGCGCTTCCCCCTATCGTAGGGCATTGCCATAGTCCAGCCTTGATAACACTACTGCCCTGGCAATGGTAGCCATGTTGTTGTCATTCAAGAACGGTCTGATGGCCCTCATTAATCGCAGATAATAGGCAGTATTCTTACGTAAGAGATTAGCCTGAGACTCTGAATTAACCGACGAGTTCATCATCATACCCAGCGTCTTTACTTGACTGGAGACTGTGATGATGGCTTTTTTTATCTGGAATGTTTTATATTCCCCACCCAATTTATCCAGTTGACGGCTGGAGCCAAATAGCATCAGCTCCGTCTGAGTCATTTAGGCACATCCAGTTGGATTGCATCCATTCATCAATTTTGCTATAAATTGCGCCTAATTTCTCGCTGTCTTTCTGATGTGATCCCTCTATCTCTATTATAAGCTGTGTATCATCTGCATAACTGCAGAAAAACACTTCCAATTCTGTCAGTAGGTCACACAGTGCTCACATGTATAGATTAAAGAGCATGGGTGAAAGGCTCGCGCCCTGTGGCACCCCGAAAAGAATTTGGGTGGGGTCTGAGAAGTTGTCACCCCAGTGAACTCTGGCTTGACGGTTGGTAAGAAAGGATACAAGCCACTTCAAGGCCAGGTCAGAACAGCCTACGTTGTCTTTGAGTGCTCTGACCAGCAGGTCGTGGTCCACCAGGTCAAAAGCCGCACTTAGGTCTAACAACATAAGGTGGGGTGTGCTGATCTCACTATGCGGCTTGTAGAAAGGATAAAAGGTATCTTTCCACCCTTTGGAACATAAGTTCACACAAGGATTCCAAGAGAAAATAAAACAGTTACCCAAGGGACACCCCGGCAACACTGCACAGAAAGTGCTGTGTGCTGCAATAGGAAAATGAAGATGCCCAAAAAGTTATATGAAAGTATAATTCCTAAATAAAAGTATGGAGAGTCATAAAAAGGACACCAACAAAAAGAGTAAAAGAAAGGGTGAGTGTGAAAAGAGATTCTCACTCCGGAACATAGAAAATAAATCCACAAGTCCAGCAAAGAATTGCGAGCAAGATTTTGCATAAAAATGAAAATCTAATCATCTGACAAAGATATTAATGAACTCTAAACATAATGAGGGAAGGTGCCATCATAAGTGTGATTCAAGAACGACTGGATGATTAAAAACTTAAATTATCTTCCAGAAACCATCACTAAAGAGAATTCTGGGCCGACTGAGATATTGGTATCTTTTTGGATTGTGGCACTATTAGCGGATTCCAACATCACGGTAAATACACTTTTAGACATCTCATTCTTATCCTGGCGAGCAGCGACACTTGAGCAAATAAGTGACAGAAGCATCTAGAGCCACAAGAGTAATGCTTTGTTGTGGATCTGAAAATGAATAGTGTGCTGAATGGCTTTAACTCTCTCCTGAAGGGGGACAGACATCTGTAATGTGGCATATAGGAGTGTCCCAATACATTTAATTTGAGGAATATAAATCAGGGATTTTTGCTGATTTATTGAAAATCCCAGGTTGCAGAGTGTCATGCACTCCAAGACATACCAAACTGACTCAATGACTGTGCCTCGATGAGTAAATCATTCAGACAGCAGTTAAGATGAACTTCCTGTAGACATGAGTGAGATGGCAAGGATCTGCACCATTCAAAGAGATAAAGGCATTCCGATCATGAATAGCCACAATCCCCACATCTGCTCAGCAACCGACACTTCCTGGCAGGGGTGGGTTTGTTTGTTATTTGTAATGCGTGCCAGACCCAGAGGCATCAGGGCACCGAGGTTACAAGGAAGTTCACAGCTTAGGTTACAGGCAAGAATACAGGTTACAAGGAAGTTCAGAGCTTGAGTTACAGGCATACATACACATAGCGAGCTATGGAGGGGGTGCATGCATGAAGTGGCATTTTGCAAATTGGACATAAGTAAGTTCGCAGCTTGAGTTGCAGGAATAAATAGATAAGACAGTATTGGGACCAAGCTGTCCCAAATCCAGCCCTGACCAGTTTGTCCACACAGATGCACCAGTTCGAGAATCAAAACCAGATCCTGGGAAGTGTTACCTTAAGATGGCCAAAGGACAGGACTGAAATCACATGGTACTGCGGTAAAAAAGATGGAGGAATGTACTGCACCAGAGAAATAAGTAAAATACTGGTTCTCAGCCACCAGCTTGTCCACGATGCATCAAAATGCCAAAAGTCTTTTCTCAGGTCTACAACAGGAGCCAATAATCAGAAGAAGAGAAGCAAGCACTGGAGACCCAGCGGTCTGCTGCCATCGCCAAATCCATCAAACTTTACAGCCCTGCTGCTTTTTGCTGCCGCCACAGAAGATGCTTGTTAGTGCTTCGACTTTTAGAATGGCGGGATCAACCAGTCATGCATTTGCACCAGATGGCAGCTGTCTGTAGGCACCAGAATTGTCCCTGGGACAACCTTGTTGGCTGCCAGGGACAATTCCGATGTCCGCAGACAGCTGTCCCGGGCCACAGCTTGGGACTCTGCAGGTCTAATTGTGTCCTAAAGTCATTGCAGCTGCTCTTCTGGATGAAGAGGCCATTCCTGAAGCTTGATCTTGACCGCCACCATGAACCACACCTGCTGACCTTCCTTGCAGTGTTCTGGGGATCTCTTCACGCTGTGGGGCCTGCTGCGACTGCTGTATTGAGGTGTCAGGCCTGCCCAGCTGCAGGTCTGTGAGAGCTGTCCCAGAACCTGAGATCAAATTCACTGCATAGTCAAACCCAATCCAGACAGTGTCTTCAGCTACTGCACTCACGACCCCTGGACCTCGACTGACCGCATCAATAGCAGAAGCAAGTCTCCCAGCGCTTGAGTACAGCAGGGATGGTCACTTGAAAAATCTGAGTAAAGGGTGTACATGTACATATCTGTTTTTGTGCCCCTCTGCCATCATAGGGATTGCGTTGCTACAAATTCCAGTCCCTAACACAGCCTTGCCTGGTTTTGGGTGGAGATCTATCAACTCCTACTGTGGTGGGTTTGAGAGTGAATCTCTAACATTACTTACCTTTTACATCTTAAGGTGCTTTTAAGCTATATCTTTTACCATCCTTTTGGTTTTGCCAAAGCTTGTACAGTTGAACTTTTGAGACTTTCAACCTCCATCTCAGGTAGTTACCTGGAACTGTGACTGTTGATAATTAAACGATAGGGACAGATATCTGAAGTTATTTGCCTTATAGCAAGCAGGGAATATGGTTTATGTTTTAATGCAATGTCCTTTTCCCTTTGCTTGCTACAGTTTCATTACCTTGCTTTACGGAATTGCTTTTTCTGTGTTTTAGTGTAAAGTTTGGGTAATTAACATTGAGATGAGCAACTAGGCATATATTATATACATCTGTAGGGAACTCTATCACATGATTCTCTACGTGTGGTTAAATGCACTTGATTGAGTTTGGCTATATTAAATGTCAATAACCTCGTTCACCGGCGAGATTGGCCTCTCAGAATCCTCGCACAAGTCTGGTTCCGAAAATCCATCTTAACATGCAGCATCAAGCTCAAGGCCTGCATAGCTTTTTGAAAGACAACACAACATTGTCAACCCGGTGTAAACAATGTCAGCAGTTAGTCAAAGAGGGGAAGTGAAGAGACAGGGCACAACATTCTATTCATGCATTTGAACTACTCCCCAGGGGAAGACACTTTGAGCCCCAGGAAAGGTTTAGTATTCAGAAAAAATAATACAGTGATTTGCCAAGCAGTCCTAAGTGTAGAGCGGGACTTGGTGAACAGTGCACATTGGACGGGCATGTGCTTGCAAGACACCACTGCCTTATTCAAATACGGTGGATAGAGATGTCAGGGTAGGGGTGGGTTCCAAATATTAAAAACACCACACCTGCGACTGAGACTAACTGCTTAACAGCTGGGAAGGAGGTGGAACCAGCAGGAAAGAAACCATCACAAACAAACTTACTAATAAGGACATTAAATAAACCAGCAACGCCAGGAACGCTGAGCAGGCGAAGTTCGCAAAGTTTGGCAGTCCTGCAGATGAGTCTGCCTTCCAGCTCGTTCGTGGCCGGATCCACAAAAGCCCAGCAGAAATCCGCGCAGCGGAACGCGGAGCACGCGAAGTTCGCAAAGTTTGGCAGTCCTGCAGTTGAGTCTGCCTTCCAGCTCGTTTGTGGGAGGATCCACAAAAGCCCAGCAGACCTCAGCGGAGCGGAACGCGGAGCACGCAAAGTTAGCAAAGTTTGGCAGTCCTGCAGTCCTTGCAGGCAATGCAGGGAGCAGGGCTGCCTCTCCCGGACGGCGGGCATGGTGAACCAGACCCGGATCCAGAACGGGTGGATCTACTGGATGGAACCGTCGCCCACGCCAAGAGTTCTGCGGAGCAATTCTAAGGCAGCACCTCCACGTGAACAAAGATCCCCGATGAAAAGAGGTAAGAACCTCGAGACTGTTATCTTAGACGCTAAGCCCATGGCAGTCACAGTACCTGATACACCCCCCCCCGTCACAGTAAAGCAACGCCTGAGCAGAGATACGGCTATAAAGTCGGGGGTCGGAATAGTAAGTGTAAAAACCATAGTGGAATCATATGGTATACTGGCAGTTCTAATGACATGGGCCCAGGAAGGCACTCGAGGAAAGGGAACCGAAAAAGCAAAAATCGCCCTAATAACAACATACTGGAACCCGGAAAGAACCACAACAGCATATTTTTGTAAACAAGTAGTCAAAACAATCGATGACATCTTCGTGGAAGACCCGCTGGCACACATAATAATCTGTGGAGATCTAAATGCTAACTGTACCATGGATAAGGGGACAACTCTGCTGAAGAAAACGAAATCCCCAGCAGAAGAAAGAGGAACATCGTGGATGAGGCTCATGAAATCGAGAAATCTCCACAATGTGACAGCATTGAAATCTTGGATGGTAAGGATTCCCACATGGGAAAGGGGCGTATCCAGAGCGGATATGGACTATTTCTTCATCTCCCATAGTCTACTGGCAAGTATAGAAGACTATTCGGTGACCAAAACACAAGAAAGCGACCACAATCTTGTGGCTATAAAATGGAATTCACGACGATCTGTACCCCAGAAGTACAACAATTAAATTGAATTGAACAACCAACAAACCCGCATTTGGCTCACTGCAACAAATATTGAATGCATCACCGAAAAGTACAAAATTGGTATCCAGGCACAAGGAGATAAGAAACAAAGCCCGGACTATCTACCTCTCTTACTCCAGTACAGGATGAAGCCGCAGGGTAACAACCAAAAGCTACGACAAAATATACATAATCACGACAAAGAGGTCGTAGAAAGAAAGAGACCCTGAGAAAACTGAAGAGACAAACTATCAAGGAGAACTCATTAACAGCATGGAATACACTGAAACAGGAAAGCTCAAAATACAAAACCTGGATACGAGGTCATAGACACAATGTATCAAAAAGACGCAGAGGAAATGCTGCGTACTCCAAGTACAAAAAGGACAGGTGATTTCTGGGCACTCATCAATAAACCAGAGAAGAAGACTGAAAATCAAATAGTAAACGCAGTGAGTGAAAGAGCTTGGGTGAAATTCTTCGAAAATTTGTTTAGGGCACAACCATATCAAATACTGAGGGCTGAAAATCCAGTTAAAACGCCTTGGATCGATATTTCGGCAACTGATGACATAAAGAACGTCATAATGAAACTAAAGAAATCCAGAGCACCGGGGCCAGACAGACTATCCAATATTGACTTAAAACAGAATCCGGAGATTTGGGCTGCCTTTATCAGTATCATCTTTGAACAATGTAGACAGACAAGAACCCTCCCGGCGTCATGGGTAAGTGCGGTGGTGGTGCCGATTTTCAAACGTGGGAAGCGAGAAGAACCAAGTAATTACAGACCCATCGCCTTACTCGACATAATAGGCAAAATCTTTGCAACGCTCCTTCTGACTCACTTTCGAAACTGGGCCAGATCATCACCGGTAAATGACTCCTTTCAAATGGGTTTCTTAAAGAAGGGAAGTACAACAGTCAACATCTTTATTCTCAACTTGATAAAAGCCAGGGTCAAGCAAGGGGCGCCAACCGTATACATGGCATTTGTGGATTTGTCACAGGCCTTTGACAGAGTGGATAGGCGGATACTCTGGAACAAACTGGAAAAATGGAACTGTCCGGGGGAACTGCTAGACCCTATGATGGCTCTACATACTAACACCAAGCTAAGAGTTTGTTTAAACAATCAAGGTCTTTTGTCGCAAGAGATTCCGGTGGAGCAAGGAGTGAAGCAAGGATGTCCTCTGGCCCCGGCTTTGTTCATCGCTTTTTTGGGGGACCTCAAAGAGTCGGAAGAAGCAGTAAGAGTCTTTCCACCAAAGCTGGGTAAGGATAACATATCACGCTTAATGTATGCAGATGACTTAATATTACTAGACCAAACCCAAATCGGCCTACAACGCCAACTTGCAAACTGGCGCAATATATGGAGCGAAACAACCTGCAAATAAATAAATCAAAAATACTGATTTTTGGGAAAAGTGCCAAGAAGATCTAGGCGGGTTTCAATTGGGCGCTGGACAAAGAAGAAATCAAAGTGGTCCAAAGTTTTAAATACTTAGGAGTCCACATCGACCACTCGGCAAAGGAAGTAACAATGCAGGGGATTCTATGGGAAAAAACAAAAAACCTTGCGGCCCAAATGAAAACCATAGACCGAAAATATGGCAGATACTCCTTAGTCCCAATGATAGAGTTCTATAAAGGGAAGGTGGTGCCAACCTTGACCTATGGCATGGGAGCTACTCTGAGCATGCCAAAGGACATCTGGCGGAAAAGAGCCATATCTGGAAAACGGTCGTAGGACTGCCCAACGCTACCTCAATGGCACTTATCAGAAGAGACTTGGGTCTACTTTCCCTAGAAGCGACAGTGGGGTTAAACGCTATGCAACTCTGCAGGAACACTCTTAAACAAGACAGCTTGCCTATCTATAAGATACTCGCTGACTAAATGACAAACCGTCACTTGGATATCTTAAATAAATGGACAGATAACCTGAGAGAAAAGCTTACTGAGATTGCGTGCACTGAAGAGGATCTAAAAAACAACCCTACGAGAGTGAAATCAAAATTGGAAGCTCAGGATTGGATAGAAACCTTGGAAAAAGCCCAGAAGAATAAACTGACTAAAGATCTCCCACCAAATTTCAACAAATTAAAAGAACCAATGGGATACTGTAACAGATTTCCAAACAAGCAAATCAGAAAACATCTTCTCATATACTGCCCATACCTAAGAAAAGCTAGAGCCACATACCTGACTAGTCTGTGCACAGATCGCTCGGGAATCATAGAAGATGCAGATACAACATGGTGGAACAGGCTGGTGTCAGGGGAGAAAACAAAATGGACTATAGTAACTGTAAAAATTTTGGAAAGTGCATTTGAATTAATTCCCTCAAAATCTCCGATGATGAACGACCATGAGGTCCCTGATGCGGAGCATGGACTTTAACAGGGGAGATTGGTCGGCCAGGGAGAAACCGTCCCCTGTCAGAGCTTCTACTGTCTGACTGTTGTATTTTCCATTTCATCGTGTGGCTCTTGTAAGATGACCAGCATCACTTTTGTAAAAATTGCTAAGGCAATTACATACGAATAAATAAAAAAAAAAATAAACCAGCACTCATTGGGCCAATTACTCCTGGAGCCTAACCATACAGCGAGGCAAATGCTTCCTCCCATGAAGGATGTAAAGGCTGTATTGAAAAATATAAATAGTGCTGTAGTGTGGAGGGGGGAGAGGTGATTTAGAGAGCCGAAACCTCTGCTGGCTAAGCCAAATAGGCCATTTAGTTAGAAAGGTGTAACATTGGTGGTTGGTAAGCCAAATGGGACACACTGTGGATCAGGCAAGGCTTCTCTAGGGAGCCATGTCTTGCACCCACATTGCTGCTGCTCTGACATTTCAAATCACCACCAGCAGTCACTTGGCTGGCAAGGTCACTGAATCAGATTTACTAATTCAGTGCCTTTCCCCCAGATCCTCTTTTTTCTTCGCTCTTGCAACCTTAATGAGGAAACCTCCCAATACCCATCACTTCTTGCACGCCGGACCTCAACTGTGCCACCACTGAGTGAAGGCTCCAACCACATGCCCTTTCCTCCGCTGCACAAACCAACCCACCATTTTCTTATGTGAGACAGGATCTGAAGGGTATTGAGGGAGGCTTCATTTGAAGGTTCTGTCACCAGTGTCGGGTGAGCTCTCTCGTTCAGTCATCCAGAATATGTACAAAGACAATTGAGATAAAACAAACTCCATGAATGCTTCCATTACTTTTTTGCCAATTCTATACTGGTTGTTTAGGGTCAGAAGTAAGATCCACTTCTATTTCTATATGCGAGCTATGGGAGAAGTACCTACACATTAAGAGAAGTCTGAATCTTATTGTGTTGAAAATGTTTTCCAATATTGTGGCTTGGTGCACGCTACTTCTTAATGGGCACATGAAAGGAGGCATTGATATCAATGGTACCAAGAGGCTTTTCTGATTCATGAGTAGCATCTTGCCACAGATTTCACTTACCTCAAAGACACAACGGTTCTCTTTTCTACACAAACTCTAATGTGCCATGTTAGGAATAGAACACGCCAACATTTTGCTATTGTACTTCCCTTAATTATCTCATCTGTGTTGATGGCACTAGCCAGTCCCTAAGGCTACCAGTGCAGGGGGACTCAGACTCCCTTTGCAAGATATGTACAGCAGGGAGCCTTTGCATCCCTTTTAGTAACATTTCTGTTACCTTTATGATGTGTTGAAGATGGGCAGGAGGAAGCAGATATTTTTCTGCAATGTTTTTCTCACATGCACCTGTGCATTTTACTGTGTAATGCCATTTCGGGTGCCATATACTCAAAATGGTTTGGCCAAATGTTTTCTGCCCTGTCCTTTGGACATCTTCCTGCCCTCTCGGGTCAGGAAATGCCATATAAGGTAAGGCTTTTCAAAGTCAAAACCTCGAGTTTGCCAGGCAAAGCAGCAGTATAATATAGAATACAGACTCAAGGCAGGTGCAGGTCTGTTGCTGGGCAGATGTGTCGCAAACTACTGTCCATGATTGTACAGTCCCTGCCAGTTTGAATTGTGCAGATCCTTACCACTGATGGGCTGAGGGCGACACTCGCTATAATTTGGAATAAAAGGAGTCCTGCAGCCGTTATTCAGATTGTTGTTTTGAGTCAAAAGCCCAATGAAGAGTTGCAGCCTGCTGAAGATCCAAGGTCGACAGTTGAAGATATCCAGCAATGCCTCCAGCCAAGCCCGGGTGAAGCCCTGTCTCTCTGTATTCATCTGAAGACTCATCAGTGCTTCAACACTTGGGCTGGTGGGACCCACCAGTCTTCAGTCCTGCACAAATATCCTGCCACAAGGCGGCTTCAGAAGCATCCTAGAACCACTCGGTGGGATGAAAAGCTTCATCTAGGGCATCTGTTAGAATAGATGTTCCTTTTTTGTGTGAAATTCTCTCACCTGCGAGACCCCCCAGCACATTTTGCTGGACAACTGGATTTTTGACTAGCTTTCCAGAGTGAGTGGGTACCTTTTCCCCACACTCACTCACTCTTTTACCCTGCTTTTGGGCACCTTTTATTAACCACTTTTTGGCCTTTACTTTTGCAGTCATGCTTTCCTCCAACTTTTCCGGTATCTACATTTTACTAAAGCAGCACATAGCACTTTCTGTGCAGTGTTGCTGGGAGCTCCTAGAGCTTCTACTTAAGTATTTATTTTCCCTTGCGTAACTCACTTTACCAAGGCAGGGGGATCCTTTTATCTTCCCTGTATTTTCTTTTGTGAGATCTGCACACCCCACCTTATGAGGAGTGCTGAGGGGATCCAATGTATCCCCTTTCTCGACTCTCCAGTAACGTTTTGGTTACTATGACAAGCTAGCTGTTCAGGCTGGTGGCAGTGTTGCTTTTTGCACAACTGTTTGTTGACGTTTGTTGCAGGCTTTCTTCGCAGCTGCGGTAGGGAACACATAGGTCACCATTTACCCAAAATGGTGGCTGTACTTTAAGCCCTAAACAAGTTGACTTGTCCTTTCTGATGTCGTCTTCTACCTTTCTGGGTAGGGGTGGATCCTAAAGCAAGCCAGCGAAGGGTCTCTGAATGATTGGCAGGACAGGAAGTGGGAGAAGTGACCGTAACTCCCCTGTCTTTTGTCCTGCAGCGTGGCTGACTGAAATCAGTTGAGACTCGGAGGCTGGCTGTCCCAATTGGATGGCAACCGCCCTCCAGGTTTGAATGGTGCATGGGTCATAATTGGTGGTCTCAGACGGTGTTCCTGGATAAAGGATGAAGCCGTCTGAAGGAAGACGCTGCCAGCAAATTCCAGTGACCAGCAGAGCCTGCAGAGTAACCACTGCTGTCACAACCTAACTTCTAAGTGACAGAGAAGATCGGAACAAGACTTCCTCCCTTGGGCTGGTGGGCCTAACCAGTCCCCAAGACGAACTGCATTTTGCGCCATCCTTGGAAGAGCTGCAACCTCCACGGCCTGCAATACAGCAGCACCCTGGGAGCTGTGTTGTATCGCTGTGCATCGTCAACTGAAGTGCGAATTCGCCTTGGACTTTCTGGGCATCTTTCTAAGCCTGCAGTGACTCGAGCCAGCTCCCCAAAGTCCCCTCACCCAAGACTAGGACCAAGAAAATGAGAAGAGTCTACCAAAGCGACATCTGTCCTTCATCCAAGCCTGATAAAGGCACCAACAAGACAGCACTGCAAAGATCCTTTGCTGGGCGTCTGTCTGCACGAGAACTGACGCCAGATCCACCGAAATCCCTTTTTTTCTGTCGCCAAGACAGAGAAACCTGTGACCACGTCTGCCGTCGACTCACCACTGGAACCCTCCTGCAGCAATTGCTTCTTGACTCCAAGGTACTGTCCTGATACTAGCAAAACTTACCTGGAGCCTGCTTTGTTGAACCTGTGTTCCTGGGGGGTTGTAGGTAGCTGGTACATTGCATCCCTCCAGAGCTCACTAAGAATTACATTGGGGTGGACAACCCATCGTTCTCTAATCCTACCTTAGGACATTGGTCCTTGGAGCAACCACTCAAGGAAGCCTCTTGAATTCCTCAACTTGTGAAATCTAACTTTTACTTACCTGAAAAACCAAGAACAGATCCTGGTGGACTCTGCCACTCTGAACCGTTTACTCTGTCTTCCCGCCTTTTCTTGATATTTCTATGATATATTTCCTGCCTTTTCTGCCCTAGCCCTGTTCACTTGTGGTCCAGTGTCCCCTCTGAACACTGTGAGACTCTCAGATAGGGTTGGACTCTTTAAGACACAGATAGTTTTACTATGAGAGTGATTACTGATCAAGCTATTCTAGTGTGACTATATCTGATTTATTCTCCAAAGAACAGTGTTCTTCAAATGAGAAGACAAATCGATCCCAAGAGGAAAATGCGATAAATATCCGCGAAGAGGCGCCAGAGAGAATGTTTGAGCCTGAGATGATTAAAATCACCATTGCGGCCAAAAGGATAAACCGGAATAAATCCCTGGCAGGTGCCAAGGATGGCATCAATAATAAGAATGAATCATGGTCTTGGCTTGCAGGGGCTCTCAACGGAAACTTAGAAAGCCAATGCCAGAAGAATCAGACAGAATGTGGCCTACTAATTGGATCATGGAATACGCGAGGGTTTCTTCATTTATATAACACCGCGCCACATGAACGGGAAAATCTCGATATTGTTCGCTTGCAAGAAACCTGGGTTTCGACAAGGCCTGCTGCAAGTAACCATGAAATAGCCTTCAATCCGGCTCTAAAACAAGACAAAGGAAGACCTAAAGCTGTACTGATTACGCTAGTTAAAAGTGGCACGAACCTAAACCTGAGCTCCTCAAGTAATCCTTCTCCTTATATCCAAACTTCGACCATAGAAATTGGAAAGGACGACACTTGCCGGGGCCACAAGATCTTTATTATAAATTTATACTGGCAACATAGTGCGTCAGACAAATCAGACTTTCTCGATCAAATATGAGATATAATCGACTCAATCGAAAGTGAGGAAAAAGGAGCCAAGATCATATTGTGTGGTGATCTCAATATGACTTCTCTTCACCTTGAAGATGGTAGAAAAGATAAAGATCCTTATCTGATTAGATCAGCTTGGATTGAGGAAATGGATGCTAGGAATATGTTACTCCTGAATGGAAATGGAAATGGTAACATACCGCCTAGGTACACCTGGAGTAATGGAAGACAGTATTCCATTCTGGACTATAGCTACGTCTCAGAGTCACTCATTGGACAAATAATAGCTCTAAATATTACTGAGATGAAACAAAGCGATCACAATCTGGTAATAGCAACAATAAATGGATACCAACGCATGAAAAAGGACTGTTGGCAAATCCTGTTCACAGTTGAACCAGGAAGAGACAGGATTCGGGTGAACAAAAACAAAATCCCACAAATGGCAAATGCATTAGAAAGAACCAGATCCGACGGACCTGATATTGAGGAATATACGGCTTTGCTTGATCAATTCACGGACAAAGTGAGCGAAAATAAAAAGCCGAATTTTAATCATCATCATAGGTATGATCAAGAAACAGTTCAGAAAAAACGTGAACTCCAAAAAAATAAAAGACTACTAAAGAAAGAAGGAAACCCGGAACAGTGGATTGAATTTAATAAATGCAAAAAAACATCTAAAAGTTGGTCAAAAAACGCACAAACACAATATGCTGCAACACGATGCTGAGGTCATGCTAGGACTAATGTCAAACAGAAACATAAGCAAGTTCTGGACACTCAAATAATGTTGATGTCCCCCAAAGAGCACTTTTGTCAAGCTAGTTTCTGAATCTCAATGGATCACTCATTTTACAAACTTGTTTCGTAAACAATCTGAATGTGACTACAAACAACTGGAAGTAATGAATGATTGGAGCTTTGAAATCTCAGAAGAGGATATCTTAAAGAACATAAAAGATCTTAGTTCCTCAAGAGCTCCTGGCCCAGACGGGCTTACCATCTCCTTAAACAACATCCGGATGTATGGGCAAAATTCTGTTATAACCTCTTCCTGACCATCCAAGTGAATAAGAGGATTCCGGACTCCTGGAAAAAGAGCATCATTGTTCCCGTATTTAAAAAAAGGAGACCGAACTAAGCCTGGGAACTTGAGACCTATAGCATTACTTGATTGATGTAGTGGGAAAGATCTTCTCTACACAGATCTTAAATCAGTTGGTCCACTGGATAAAGGAAACAAAGACTTACGACACAAGACAAACAGGATTCGTAAAGGGAGTTGGGTGCTCTCTAAACCTGCTGATGCTAAATATCCTGAAGATGGAAGCAATCAAAACAAACAGTAAGTACTATGTAACATTTGTCGATTTAGCATATGCCTTCGACAGTGTGGATCGAGAAACCCTGTGGCAAAAACTAGAGCTTTATGATTGCCCGAAAAAGCTTACAACAGCAATCCATGCCTTGCACTCAGGGACATCGATTATAATTAGGCTAAATCAAGCTGGTCTACTTTCTACTCCAATTTTGACAACGAGGGGCGTAACGCAGGGATGCCCCCCCTTCGAGCCACCCTATTTAACTTGGTAATTTCTGATGTAGACAAAGCCCTATCAGAAACTCGATCCTTCCCCCTAAGATCAATGGGAGAGAACTAGGGCACATGGTCTATGTAGATGACATGGTCTTGCTCGACCTAACGCCCATTGCCTTACAGCGGAAACTGACTGCTTTTAATATCATACACTGAAAAAAATGGCTTAATCATTAATCCAAGTAAAACGGAGATCTGGATCTTGCAAAACCTGAGATGCACTAACCGGACAAAACAAAATGTGAAATAACACAAGTGGCACATTGGGGATGATTGAGTAGAGTGTGTCAAGCAGGTACAATATCTGGGTGTTACCATCAACTCAAATATAACGGACAAGCCTATGCTGCAAAGAATAAGGCGGAAGTGCAAGATGCTGACGTCCCAAGGTGCCGTCATTAACAGAAAATATGGCAAGTTCAGTATAAAACCGGTTATGGAGTTTTATCGAGCAAAAGTGATTCCATCACTTATCTTTGGAGCTGAAACCATGCTAGGTTGCACATATAAAATATGGCCATGGTGTGAGAACATCTTCTGGTCAACGATCCTACAGCTACCGAAGGGGACACCGATCGCTTGCCTCAGATATGAACTCGGTATGCTCTCAATAAACGTAAGAATCCAGTGGAATACCTTGACCTTATATCGGAAGATCATGGGGGCTGATAACTTGCCGCAATTCCAAATACTAGAACCCGGAAGCCACCAAGGGAAAAACTCGATTCTTGAACAATGGAAAAGTCCTGTGCAAAAATACTAGATTTTCTGGCATCCGATATAGAGATGCTAACTGAGAATCCGGATAAAGTTAAACGGAAACTATGGCATCAGGACTGGTACGAAACAGCTGAACAAAGAAGATCCCATAGATGTATGAAATATGCGCCTCCAGAAGCTCGAGCATGTCATAAGTTACCGAATTACTTAATGCAATTTCCATCTAAGAGTAAGAGAAGATTCCCTTATGATGTTTCGATTAAATCTGTATCGTACCAACAAGAAGATGAACATTTGGCGTAAACCCCCAATCGGTGAAGATCAATGTCGTTTCTGTGGAACCTCTAAGGAATCGCTAAAACACTTGGTTCTACATTGTATACAATTCAACGAACAGAGGTTAAGAATTTTTGAGAAAGTAATTGGAACAAAGTCCTGCCAAAATACGGAAGACGTCTGGAGCCTACTCCATGAAGGTGGAAACAAACAAGTGATGTTTGCATTATCTTTCCTTTTGGAAGAAATCGAAAGCAACCTGAGTAGTTCTAAAAAATGACAACTAAAAAGCATGACTAATAGACTCTGATGTATTATCCCTCCTTTATCTACTCTCGTCATCTTTCTCCATTTTCTTTTCTCTTTCCTTCTGTTTTGGTTCTTGGCAGATCCTTCTTTTTAAACTTTGTAATTAACTAAATGATTTTTTTTCTTTTTTTTAAATAGTGTTCTTCTATTGTTTTACTGTGTTATAGTACTTCCTTAACTTGAAATGTACAACAGTGTGCTTCTCACAGCCTACCCGGGAAAAATTACCATAATCTGAACCTTATGTATGTTTGTTTATTTATAGGGTGCCAGAAAACCCTTGGGTAGCTGGGCACACAGAATAACAAGAATGCTTAGAACTTGGTTACAGGTTGCATATTACAGGTTGTTGGTAACATAAATTGTATACAGTAATTACATTATGTACATTTTACATGTAAGAGTGGAGGGGTACGTGTGTCATCAGATCACAATGCTCAGGGTCACCGGTTTCAGAGGTCATTGGATCGAAGCCAGGTGCGGGTATGGTGCCTGAAGCTCTTGTAGGGCTGGTCCTTTCTCAGTTCAACTGGTAGGACGTTCCAGTACTGGGCTGCTTGCACAGGGAAGCTATTACCTCCTGTTTTTTTTAGTCGGAATCTAGGGGTTTGGAGGCAGAAAGAGTTGGCTGTTCTGGTTGGTTGTGCAGTGGTTTTTCTTATTATTCTATCCCTAAGGTATGGTAGGGGGGCTGCATTGTTCAGACATTTGAATGTTAGTGTAACAATTTTGAAGGTGATCCTATCGCTAATTTTTAGCCAGTTGTATTTTCTCCGCACATTCGAGCTATGCTCTCTAGCTGGGAGGTTCAGGGCCATTCTGGGCGCATTGATTTGTAGGGTTTGAAGTTTATTGATGATGTATTTATTTGTGCCTGCATAAAGTGCATTGCAGTAATCCAGTTTTGAGAGGATTAGTGCATTGGCTAGGATAATGCAGCTAGCTGGTGAAAGGAAGGGTCTTCATGCTTTAATAAGTTTACCGGTATAGGCTGTGGATGAGGCCAGGGAGTTCACTTGATCCCAAATAGAAACCGAGGGTTTTCACCTCTTTGGCGACGGGGATTATATTGCCATCGATATTGAAGGAGCTGTAGTTGGAATCCAGTTTTTTTAGGTTGTTGGGTGAGCCTAGAATGAGGATCTCTGTTATTTCGTCATTCAGGCAGAGGCCATGGGTAGCCATCCATGCCTGAATGAGGGTGTACATTTGGTTTACTAAAGCTGTATCCGTAGTGAAATTGCCCGAAAGGGAGATGAGGATCTGGGTGTCGTCTGCATAATTTGTGTAGGTGACGCCAGTCTGTCCAATATGTTGACTAGACGTTTAGTAAAGATATTATACATCGTTGGCCACATACAAGAGCCCTGTGGGACTCCACATGTTGTCTGGATAGGGTCTGCAGTCTCTAAGGTGGAGAAGACTTGCATGCTTCTGTTGTCGAGAAAGGATTGCATCCAGGCTATGGCTTCACTTGAGAAGTGGGCGGCTGACGCTAGGTGTTTGCAGAGTACTGTGTGGTCCACTAGGTCAAAAGCTGCCGACAGATCAAGGAGGAGTAGCATAGCTGTGTTTCCTTTATCGTTGAGCTCGTCAATATGTATATCTGAAGCTGTATGTATATTTCAAGCTGTACGTACATACCATATTCTTTCGGTAAACCAGCACCCAGATGCCCCTGGGTTAAGCGTGCTATACAAACGCCAACATAAATAAAATAGTGTATATATTAAATAACTCTTTTTTAATATAAATGTATCAGTGTTTTCTTGGATTAAGTGCATGTACAGAAGATAAGATCACTGACAACAGAACGCTGAGGGAAACGTACCAGAGAGCATAGTAGAATACTAGTTGGGACTTTAAATTGCATATTTTTTTAATTCAATTAGATCCGTTTGTACTTGCAGCAAATATTTGAACCATGAATTATGTTATATGATTGAACTTTGTTCTGTGACACAAACTCACTAGGAATTGTTGGGATATTAATTCTTGGAGCCTCGCGCTCTTAAGTACTTTTGTGCCTTTAATTCCCTGAGGCATGCACTTCCACGCAGCGAGAGAAAGCACTTGCAGCAGGTTTCCATAAAACCTGTGTGTGACCTAAAGGGGACGCACTGCACAGGGAAACTATATTTCCCAAGCACCCTGCACAGCATTTCTGGAGACGTCAGGCGCTTCAGCTCCGGCGCTTCAGAGGCACGCCGGTCTTCGCCGGACCTCGCCGTCATCGCCGTAGGAGGCTTGGAGACTGGGACATTTTCTCTCTACACCACCTGAGCGCATACTAGTAAAGTAATGGGGTGCATGAAAGACCACAAATTACCACTCTACCTACAAAAGGCACAGCGCATGACGATTGTGCAACAATATGTGCAGGTGGTCTTGGAGGAAGGGAGACCGAATGCAATCAATGCCAATCCGTTAGGTACACCGCCTATATAACTGAACACACTGCTACCACTACAGTTCTAGAGGAGGTAGATTTTGTAGTGGAAATGGTTGCTGAAAACCTGCACACTTCTGAGCAAGGGACAATTGAGCAGAACTCGCAGGAAGGAGCCAAAGCACCCAAACAAAAAGAACCAACAAAGGCCTCACATAAGAAGTCAAGTTTAACAACATCACAGGAGTTGGGTACTAGCAAAGAAATAAAAATGTGCCTGCTTAATATGAGATCACTGAACAATCATGCCCAAAGTATACGTGATCTTATCACCGATGACAACATTGAAATATTCTGCCTCACAGAAACATGGTTACGTGACTCAAGTGGGCCCATGACAGAGATGGCAGAACACTGAGAACAAGGAGAGGGAGGGGGAGTGGCGATTAAAGCAAGAAACAGTATCCACATGTTCAAATCCCAAAGTTATTGCCAGGGATGTGAAATTGTCCATCTAAAATTCACCCCCACAAATAACAGCTGTACAAATATAGTAATATACAGACCAGCGTCACCTATGGTAGACTTCAACGAAGAAATAACTCAGTTAAGTTATCTTAAGGGTCCCAACACAGCTACCTTGTTCCTGGGTGACCGAAATAGATGGAGGGAAGACGCCAAGGGTAAAGAGGCCTCGATACTAGAAAAAGCCCCTAACGATATAGACTTTAAGGTATGTAACATGAACCTACCACACCTAATAAAAACCAGTTCGACTGGGTGGCATCTTGTAACCTTGATATTAAAATTGAAGGGACCATACCATGTATATGGTCTGACCATTACAAGATGAATTTCTTAATAACATCGCAAAAACTATTGCCTAAAAGGAATAATGAACATAAAAGAATCCAGAACAGGAATTTTCATAAAATCACATCAGAACTACTAGCACAGTGTATAAATGACATGACACGCACAACTGAAGCAGACTCATGTGAAAATGTAGTCCTGACACACAGACTAGTACAAGATCTTGTAGATCAGATGGCCACAGCTAGGTGTAAATTAGTTAGGGTGAACATAAACCATCAAAAATGGTTTAATCCCCAGCTAGCCAGTTTAAAAATGGAGAAGAGAAGACTGGAAACTAGATGGCTAAAACGGCCCACAATGGGCATAAATCTAAGGAATTTGAGCTGCGCTATAAACAAAGTATTAATGAGTCAAATATATATATTTTTTTATAATGAACAAATCCAACTCGACGAGTAAATTGTTCGAGAACTTGAGGGCCCTGTCTCCTTTCCAATCTTCAAAAGAAGAATGTGTAAAAGTTCAGAAAGCTTTCACTGCAGAAATTCTGTAACCACAAGGCGAAATCGAGACCTTGAAGACCATGGCATCCGATCAGCAAAACCCACCGATAGTTCCACAGGCGCAGAGAGTGGCAGAAAAATTGGAATTCAGACCTATTACAGTAGAGGACATGAGGTGCCTTTTGACATCTATGAGACCCACGTCATTTCGCGCCTTGAAACACTTTTGTATAGGCGCGTTACAAATGCCATATCATATCAGAGAATATATTACCACTGAAGTTTATCCTAGAACATAGAGACATCTTCATACCTTTCCTCACACGGTTGGTAAATGCTTCATTCAGAGACTGTCACATACCAGAGGTCATTAAAACAGTGACAGTGACCCCACTAGTAAAATGAAAACAGGTTTGGATCAGAAGGACCCGAGTAACCTACGTCCAATTACTAATTGTCATTTTCTACTGAAAATCCTGAACAAAGCGGCTTTATCTCAGCTGCAAGCATTTTTGAAATTAAATGACATCCTACATAAACAACAGTCTGGCTTTAGAAGGGCTCATAGCACAGAAACAGCTATGCTTGACCTCCAGGCCCATATGATTAGCATCATGGATAAAGGCAAAGCTGGCATGTTGGTATTGCTTGATTTGTCTACGGCCTTCGAGTTAGTAGCCCACAAAAAGATTCAATGTTCACTAAAGCACATGAACGGCTGTTCGGCAAAGGCCATCAGATGGGTAGTCTCATTCATGGCAGACCGCAGATCAAACATCCACTGAGGGGATAACTTCTCACTTCCAACATCCATCAATTGTGGAGTTCCGCAGGGGGCTAGTTTGTCTCCTCTGCTGTTGAACTTGTACCTTAGATGTCTATGCACAGCGCTCGATAACATCCGATACTTCTTTACAAGCTATGGAGCCGAGTGGCTGCAAAGACACAGATACTCGTAACGTTGCAACTACCTACAACATCATTGAGGCTTGGATAAAAGCCAATTGGATGTGCTTGAACAGGAATAAGTCAGACTTGATGATCTTTGGATCACATCAAGCACGGGCCAAACTAAGTAAGTAATACGAGACATTCCAGATCAAAAACTCCCCTATAAGAGTCCTTGGAAAAGTAAAAACCCTAGAGATCTATCTAGAAGTATCACTTAGCGGAGAAACTCATGTTAATAACTTGAATAGAAGTTGTCAATACTACCTACGACTATTAAAGCATATCAGAAAAGTATAGTGCACTATAGCAAGAGCTACGATACTATCTAGGCTGGACTATGGAAATGCGTTGATGATTATAGCAAATAATGGGTGTATTGCTCGTTGTCAAACTATACAGAACAGCGCTTAAGAATAGTAAAGAGGAAACCCAGAAGGGAACATATTACAGCAGACAGGAAAGCCCTTCACTGGCTGACACTCAGGCACAGGATTATTTCAAGGCCGTGACTATAGTCCATCGATGTCCACTAGCCGGTCTATTTGAAGGAACAGATATCCCACTATATCCAAGGTCCCTCATTGAGATCCGAAGCATTGGAGCAAATTGTCTTTCCACCCTTCAAGCGATCAAACGGTTTAGGCAGATCTTTTCTAGTAAGAGCCGCTCAAATATGGAATGGGCTACCTAAAAGTAGTGAGGCGAGAGAGCAACTACTTAGCTTTCAGGAAAGCACTGAAGACTGTTATCTTTACATATGGAATGGTTACTTAAAACCATAAATTAGCATCCAATTGTCTTGTTCACAATATGTATGTCCTGGTCTAAATGTATGTGCCCTAATGCCAGTGGGCTACGGCGCAATATAAATAAATACAAATAAATAAAAATGCTTTGAGTTCTTTGTACCTCACTACAGCCCTCCTCCCTCCTTAGACTGAGCCTGGCTGCTCGCCATTCTACCAAACCCTTGTGTGGTTCAGGCTAAACCTAAGTAGTGTAACCCTGTTTCCTCCAAGGTGGGCTTTTTCCCAAGTCTGGTCTCAGACAGTACTTTAGTAAAACCCCATAACAGCATATCTGGTGCATCAGTCCCCATTGTGTGTTTTGGCTTGGAACATCGCAGGTAGCCAGCTTGTGGCCCCAAGATCCGTTGTCTTGCAGCTGCTGTTCTCCAATACGAAGAGGGTCCTTGCTGTCTTATCGCCACAAGTCCACTGCAACCATCGGATTGCGTGTTCTTCAAGGCTGCATGCTTCCACTGACTGCTGGGGTTCTCATGTTGCTGTGGGACCTGCAGTGGTCTTCATCTCAAGTTGACTGGGTTTTCCAGCTGCAAGGTACCCGAAACCGTTTCATCAAAGTGCAGAAACTCCACCCAGCTGGAACCAATACAGACCCCAAAAAATACCACTGCACCCACAGACACTGGACTCTGGTAATAGAACCAGCGATAGAAGTAGGCCAAGCAAATCTAGTAGCTCTAGGGGTAATTTCTAGTGGAATTGGAGTAAGGGGGCAGAGGGGGACCTTGCATACCTTTTTCCCCTGAAGGGACCTAAATACCTCACTCTAGTCGTGATTGGTCGAGTTGTGGCTAAGGATTCCTCTCAACGTACTATCCTGTGGCACTCCCTAGAATGTTAGGATTGGGAGAGTGCCCTATATCTTTTTAACTTACCTTTGAACTGGAACATTTTACGTGATTTTTGGCTTTGCCAATACGTGTTTCTTCCCTTTACAGACTGCCAGCTCCCTGCAACAAGTACTCACCTTGGAATTGTGATGCTTAGCGGCATTAGGCCTACTTCCCTTAGTAGGGAAAGAATTCTTAAGTGATACAATTGAATTTGTATTACTTATTGTGTTCTCAAGCTTCACTTCTGAATCATTTCTGTTTTAAAAGAAAGTGAAGTGTGGGTGATCTCCAGTGAGAGCATTAACTGTGAAAGTATGACAAATAATACGCACCTGTAATCTTTCTGAAGCTTGTGGAGCTGCTTAAATTCACATGCTTTGTATAGGCCGAGATCTAGTGGTAGGTGCAGAGTATTGCATGACTTTTTTTCGAAGTTTGAAAAGGGACGTAGGCAGGGCGTGTCTTATACTAATCCTAGAGTGACATGTACTCCTGGTCCTTTACACGTCGAGGTCCTCTAACTGTTTTTTCCACCATCATGATCGGTTGCTTATATGTGGAGTTCATAATGATACTTACCTGTGATTTTAATTGCGTAATATGTGTGAAGGCCTAATTGTGTATTGTTAACCTTCCTGTCTAATTGGAGGAGGGCTCTGTACATCTCGTTGTACTATTATACCACCCCATATCTCCCGAAGGAAGACTTACTGCTCGGCCACACTTCCTTGATTGAGTTTGGGTAGCCCTTGGTGTCTATTCCCTGTTCACTAAAATGGGGTTGGCCTTCCAGGCCCCTCCCAGCAACTCCATCATAACATACTGCTTGGTACAGGGCATTTCGTTAGCATGGAGAGTAGACGGGTGCCCAGCGACCTCTGCTGAATTCCAATATAGAATTAACAGGAACGCTTTGCTAGAGGTTTCCTCAGGTAGGACATGCGGAGTCTAGGAGTTCGCTGTCAAGTACTGCTTAGTGAGTTCAATGCATGGTCTGCTTACTGCGGTAAGTTGCATGAACAGCAGAGGAAAGCTCTGGAAAGGGGATGGGGAATCCGGAAAAAATAAATGAAATGAAAAAAGGGCACTGTTCTAAACTAAAAACATGAGGGGTAGCTAGGAGGAAATGTCTTCCAAAATAGTTTAGCAGTAGGTGGAATAAAACAGAACTTGTAACTGTCAAAGCATGGGAGGGGCAGAACCTCAGCCCAGAGAGGAACTTCCGTGTTGGATGCCAGGCACCAAAAAATGTAAAGTGACAGTATCTTCCAGGAGACTTGGTCAATGGGAAGGTGGTGGAGCAGGATGCAAGAGTAAAGTACAGTTAACCGAAACACTCCATCTGGATATACCCTATGCAATCCTGTTTTCTATTCTTTCGTTCAAATACTGTGTCTCCCCAGAACTAGCCCAGAAAAAGACGCACCGCACTCTAGGAGCAAAGTTCTCCAATCCAGCGTAGCGCAGCGTGGGGGACAGCTGGATTTTGTATGGCTCCCGCTCGTGAACACTATTCTCGTCAACCTCGTGGTATCCATTTTGCATCTCTGCCTTGGCTGGTTTACAGATAAAAATAGAAGCTGCACCTGCAAGTGAAAAAGAAAACATGTTGAATGTGACCTACAAATAAAAAGCCTATATTACTACATAGAAGTTTATTCCCATTCACTCTCATTCCACTCCCGTCCGACCCCCACCCCATCCTCCCTCCAATTGTTCCCCAGAGAGCACAATTCTGTATGTGACCAGTTAGGGTCAGGGCATTTAACTAGGTGAAAGGTCCAGATCTGTCAGAAAAGCCCTTACCGGATAACAGCTCGCCATGGTCCAGTATTCGCCGCAAAGCCCCGATGTTCGCTCCATGGTATGCCATGTGCCACTTTTTGCACATGTTAGTAGATTCAAGGCGTGGGTTCAACCTGCAGGAGGGGTGGATGACGGGGTGGCAAAAGTTTACATTTTGACAGATTACCAATGTATTTAACACAGTGGGCAATTAATACACTATTCATTTACACCCACTATACAACATTACCTAAGAGAAAAGCGGCACCATCCGAAGGGCAGAGCGTAGTCCCTTGGAGGCTCCCCTCGCTTGCAGTAAGCCTCATCACCACGTAATTTATGGCAGGACTCACAGTAGCACAGATTGAGCTTGGGATCCTCAATGAAATATCCATCTAAAATGGAAAACAAATGGGTGAACAGTGAGCTAGGCTTGTCAGTACAAAGTTGTTTTTCAAGGAACTGTGACAGGAGCATTTCTTGTGTAGGGAAGAGGATTACGCCTATACAGTATTCCAGATATGGTAGATTGTAAAACACTGAAGGTCTAAGCAGCAAACCTTATGCAAGGTACATATCCTTATTCAAAATACAGACACACACATTTAGCTAGCCGCTTACTCCATCACTAAGCTTCCATGTTAACGTATCTTTTGCCTAGGCCCCTAGTGAGGGTTCTACAACCACTAATAATGTTGCAGTGCAGTACCCAGCCCAAAAGAGAAGACATCAGACTTAATTTCAGGAAGTGGATGTAGGCGGACACATACACGTATACATTAATCCACAGCAACTAAACCACACTGATTTAATAAAAAATATAGTTATTATGTCACATATATAAAATTCTTTCACTTAAGTATATTAACACCACATAGTATATAAATACTTAGTGAATTACAAAACCAGTAAATGGCATAAAAACTGTTATGCTGTAGGTTCACAACCTGTACGTAGTAAAATGCCATATAATGAATGACAGGAGGTGGAAAGATAAAGGCACTAGACATTAAAATAGGTAAAAATAGCCATTCAGGATGCCAAAACCATTCTACACCTCTAGGACATGGTATTTAGAAAAATACAAATGCATTCTAGAGCAGGGGTATCCAAACCTTTCCATGCCAAGTCCACTACCATCCAATGACATGCCAGATCTATTTCCAATTACTCAATAACATAACAGATAACATAACTCGTTACCCAATGAAAGAAGATCGACTGTAGACCACCTTGCTTTCAGGAAATGCCTAATATCCTGGCTATTCAACTTGCCAAGATAAACATAGACCAACTAACTATACAACAGCCACCATCACGAGCGGACCACCAAACTCCATGCAATGCCAGCTGCTACAACCCATAAGCTGGAAACAAGGAAAACCAGAGATAAAAACAGAATGAAAAACAATAACATAGCTAAAAAAAAAACAAGAGATCACCCAAAACACACTAACCACTTTCTCTATTCGACACAACCCACACTTTCACCTACAACATACGCCCGAGGGCTAGCAAATCAACCCACCAAAACAAACCGCACATCACTCTCTAACCAAGTTACAGACCCAACAACCTCTGACAACAAACAAATCAAACAATGGACACCACCTTTCCAGACACAAGTTCAATGCATAAAAAGCACACCCAGAAACCTCATCCAGTTCCTCCTGGTTCTGCACACATCAAGAGAGGAGCACATCTATCCTATCCCTTTTTCCTGCACTAACCCAACAATTTTCCTTACCGAGCCACGTGAGCGTCTGAACACTATGAGAATGGCGGCAGTTCAAGGTATAAATCAACTTAACATAACATTAAAAGCAATCAGCATCTTCCCATTTTAGAGAGCCTCACTGCCACCTCTGTGCGGTCCTAGGGTGCCAAACCCACTGTTTGAAGACCATTGTTCTAGAGGGCTGTTAACAATTCTAAAAACACAGCCAGAGACCACCAGAAGACAAAATACATTTAAGCTATAAGCACACAATCATAGATCAAAGTGGAAGACATTAATCGCAGGTATGAGCTAAAATTATAGTCGTTAGATGAAAATTCGCTGGATCTAAACTATCTTCCGGAAAAAGGTCCATGGGCAGGACCTTTTTCCGGAAGATAGTTTAGATCCAGCGAATTTTCATCTAACGACTATAATTTTAGCTCATACCTGCGATTAATGTCTTCCACTTTGATCTATGATTGTGTAGAATGTCCTCATAGATATCAACATGACAAAGTCAATATGCAATCTGTGTATATGGAAAAGGCAGTTAAGAACCAGTTCTACTCCACAGGTGCACATCTGGAAGAAAACTATGCCAGGTAGGATCAGATGAGAGCAGAAGGAAAAGAGGTTGGCTTGAGAACCAGGAGCCCCAGAAAAAGATGCAGCACAGAAGGAGGAGCCCCAATGGAAACTAATGGGAAAATGTGGTTTAGACCACATCTGCGAATAGTTTCAAAACCGGGCACAGGGATCTCTGGGGTGAGCATCAGAAATAACGTACTACTACAGGACCCAGAGGCAGGTATTCACTGTGTTTGTTTCTCGAAAGTCAGTTCCAGAAGGCTTAACACAACCCTGTAATTGTGAGGCTTCTTTTTTAGCTGCGCTTTACAGGATACAATTTCCCAGGGATGTGAGCTCTGGGTCAACTAAGCTTCCAACGACCAAAAAGGACATACTGCCTTCTTAGAAGAGAGCTTCTCAAGCCAGAAGCAAAAGCATTGGCAAGGAGGACTTCTTAAAAGGAAGGAGAACCCAGCAATGCGGGTAGCGGCTTGAAGGACAAAAGGAAGGTTGCCAAACAGCAGAAGACAGTCCCACAAAGATATCTATGGTGGGGGATGTTAGGGAGTTTTACTAAAGTCCACCTGCGGTAGGATTGTAGAGGACTCACTCTTAGCAGAACAAGGATCCAACTCTTAGGTGTGGCCTGAACCACCCAAAAGGTTTGGTAGCAACGGACGAGTATCCAGGCTTAGTCTAGGAGGGAGAAGGGCTGTAGGTAAGTACAAAGACCTCAGGGCACACCTATAGTTAAGAATACACGTATACATAGTAGTTTTATACAAATATTGATATTTATTATAAAAACTAAGGCAGCCAACACAGTATTAGAATTACAGTAACGGTTTAAGTTACCCAACTATTGTTCTCCAGCATGGTTTCACATGCTCATGAATATTCTCTGTCGTCAGGATGGGAATCCTCAATAAAACTGTATCTCTCTGTATTTCCAATGACCGTCCTCTCCCTAAGCTCCACCCCTGGTGGCCATCTTCATATTTGATAAGCACGTAAAGTGGCAGTATGAACCAAGAAGAGCCACAGAGAGGTAGGCGGGAGGGTTCACATGTGAATCCATGCCAGACCCATGCTGGAGAACAATAGTTACAGGTAAGTAACAAACCTTCTCCAGCAGGGGGTCTGGAATGTATTCACATGTTCATGAATAACAACGGGACGTGGCACGGCTCCACAGAAGCAATAAACACTTACCCCTGGAACAGACTCTCCTCAAGTGAACAGGTTGTGTAGCACGGCTTGGCCAACCCGGGACTCCTCCCTGCAATGCCTATTGACGCAGTAGAACCTAGTGACGGTGTGTGTAGACCTCCACGTAGCAGCCCTGCAGATGTCGAGCAAGGACACACCAGAGAAATGCTGCAATGGTTTTGGTGTAGTGGGCCAATCGATGACAGTGTATGATGCAGCCGGAGAGCCTGCTGGACATTGAAGGCTTCGACAAGGCCTTTCCGCGATGAATAGGTCCAAAATTGACCAACAGCTGAGAAGTTATTTTAAGTTATGTTACCAGTGGCAACTCGGGCAGCAAGATTTTGTAGGCGCTGGAGCCGCTGGACAGGACCCTTGGGCTCGGCAAGAAAGCGTGTTGCAGAAGTTGAAGCAGCTAAGGACCAGAGCTGAAGAGGTATAAGGGGGTGCACTTTCCGCAGGATGTTCAGGTGGAAGTGTCCCTCTTTGCACACAGCCGAGAACTGGTGATCCATAGAGAGAGTAGTGGAGACCATGACCCCAAGATTCTTTACAGTTGTGACTGGAACAGGGAGAGGGGCAAGAACGGGCAGTCAGAAAGAAGGCACCCAAAGTGAGGGATCGGTGCGGCACCCACCACCAGAACCTCAGTCTTGTCTCCACTCAGTTTCAGCCAGTTGTAGTTTATCCAATATCCCACGGCAGAAAGACACTGGAAAAGGCATGACATCTCAGCCTGCTCAAGATCTAACCGTATCAGGATCTGAGTGTCGTCCGTATAGCTGCAGCATCTTATGCCGAATGAGCGTATGGGACACACAAGTGGCCGAATATAGATGTAAAAAATTATAGGGGACAAGGCGGAGCCCTGAGGAACCCCACAAGAAAGAGCAAGGGAGTGAAAGAAAGGGGGGAAGCAAAAGTATTTGGCCTCTCTCGGCCAGGAACGAGGTAAACCAGGCAAGCATTTGGGTTGCAATGCCGGCCTTGGCAAGGCAGGCCAGCAAGGTAGGGTGGTTGACGGTTTCAAATGTCGCTGACAGATCAAGCAGAAGCAAGGCCTCCACCAGCGTCGACCAGTCTTGCCATACCGTTCTGGACCGACACCAGGACACACTGTGCCCCGGCCCGGCTGGAATCCTGACTGGACGGGGTCAAAGAACCCCAAAGTCTCCAGAAAAGATAAAAGTAGTGGGGAGATGAAGGCTTCTAGGAGCTTCATGAAAAAGGGCAACAGTGAAATTGGACGTGAATTAGAAGGAAGTGAAGATCTAGGGAGGGCTTCTTAAGAAGTGGAATGACAGTGGCTAATTTCAACTCGCAAGGAATGTAACCTGACTGGCAGTACATATTAATGGCCTAGATGATCTCGCCCAGAATATCAGTGGCTATATCTTTCTTTACCAACAGCGGCATCGGATCTGAAGGGACTGGCGACTTTAGGTGGTTAATCGATACACTGATCGATATCTCTGAGAACACAGGGAATAGTGGCCATTTGGGGTGGCATACCTCCACGGCCGCCACTGGAGCAGTACTGACTGGGGTAGTAGCCTGGGAAGCCAGCGAGAGGTTAGCCCGAATAGTGTCCATTTTAGTGATGAAGAACGGGCACAGCGAATCACAGAGCTCCTCTGACGGGATCACGGAAGTGGTGAGGTTGACTGTGGAGGACAGTGATCTCACCACTGAAAATAGTTCCCAGGGTTTGCTAAGGGCTTTGTCAATTTTTTATTTGAGGAAGGCCAGAACGGCAGCAAAGTAGCCAGTGGCACATTTCCTATAGTGTGCTCTAAGCGTAGGGCTGTATGTGCGGCGCCACTTCCGCTCAGCCTGCCAGTATTCCGAAAGCTCTTTGTGTGTGCCACGTAAAACTTAAAGGCACGAGCAACATCCAGCGAATGCAAGACCCTCTCCGCTGGCGATGATGGATTCGGGAAGAAGATGGGCAACAGCAAAGGCTCATTGAGGTGGAACTCTGACGGCACCTTTGGCAAAAAGGTGGGGTGTGTACGCAGTGCCACCTTTGAAGCGTGGAATGACAAGTACGGCTGCTTGCACAACAGGGCATGGAATTCTCCGACCCGCCTGGCTGAGGTGATCGCCACAAGGAAAGCCATCTTCCACCATATAAAGTAGAACGGGGCCTGATGCATTAGCTCAAAGGGAGCCTTCATGCATGAGTTTAGTCAAAACCACATTGAGCTCCCAAGCCGGGGCAGGAGCCTGGTCTAGCGGAAAAGTCCTGAAGAGTCCTTTGAGAAACTCCTTGATGGGTCTGTGCGACCACAGAGAAGACCTTCCCGGCACCATGGTGTAACGGGATATGGCGGCCAGGTGCACCTTGATAGAGGCATGAGCCAGTCCAGCCTTTGCCAAGGAAAGTAGGTATGGCAGGAGCTGCAGGGCTGTGACACGCAGAGGGGTAATATTCTGAGCCCGGCACCACACAGAGAAACGCTTCCACTTATGGCCATAGCACGTCCTTGGCCAGGATGTCCTTACACTCTGCAGGGGTCGTGGTGCAGAATGGCTCCTCCCTCTCTGAATAGAAGGTCCAAAAGTAGTGGACGGAACTGCAGACAGATGTAGCAGATCTGTCCAGATTTGTCGCTGCCACGCCGGAGCGACGAGTATCATCCTGCAGTGATACTGTCAGAGTGCGTTGAACACTAAGCAGGAGAGGGAAGGGAGGAGAAGCAAGCAGGAAAAGTCCCTCCCACTGGAACAAGAATGCATCCCCGATGCTCCTACCCATTCCGAAAGTCACTCGGCTCTGATACCGTCCTGAGAACTCCTCATTTTTCATCATAAAGTGCAAGAATTGCCTGTGATCTCAGGACCACTTTGATTCTGTTGCTTGCATACTAGCAGCATAATTAATTAAGGACACATCCAAGACATTCAGTTCATCACCCCGTGATAGGGACCACATGCCACGCCTTGAGATCGACCATAGTGTCAAAACACGTGTCGGCTGTTCTTCACTTCAATTAAAAAACTGTTCTTTATGGAAATCTATTTGTACTCCTATTGAATTTTTACGCCAATTACAATAAATTATAGAGCGCAACCGATCCTCCCATTTTCAAATGATCCAACCCAGGTGGATGTGCTGGAGGGATCGGTCTGGTCGCCGCCATCAAGAACTTTTTATAATATTCTGCTATTTCCACAAATACTTACGAGTATTTACTAGCGCACAGAAACCTATAATTGATTCCACCATTTTTGCCTTTATTCACATTTATATACAGTAAGACTTTTGCTAAGCATTACTCAATTCAATCGTAAACTCTTTGATGTCATACACTAAGTAGTTAAGACTAGCATTTTAAATGATTTCTTATAAACATTTAAAGTAGACAACACAGATACGGATACGTACTTTTAGGACACCTATACTTTAGAAAGTCTGACCCTATCTCGGAACGGGAGTCTCAAAGACAGTGGGGACGCTGGGTGAACAGGGCCCATGGGCAGAAGAACAAATAAAGGCAGACACTGTCAAAATAGCAGGTATCTTCTATGTTGCACAAAGGTGAAATGTTCTATTAAAAGTTGGTTCAGGGAGGTCGGTCAGACCCCCTTCGAGAATTGTAGACCAAAGTACCAGTGTATTTAGGCCTGGGAGAATACAGTTGGGTTGTCCAACCCAATGTGCGTCAAAGCTCAGTAGGAGTCACATTTAACACAGCAAGCACCCAGGTTGAGCACCTAGGAGCGAGACAGTACCTTTTCATGAAGAAATAAGATTGTCACCTGCGGATACCCAGGTGAGACGATAGCAGCTCCTGCTTGGATTCTTGGCCTGGAGGCTGAAGAAGGCAGACAGCTTCTTGAGATGGGACACCCAGCAGACGATCTTCATGGTTACCGGCTCAGTATTTTTAGTCCCCTTAAAACTCCCAAAAAGAAGCCTTTTGAAGGGCGTCAACCGTTGAGTAAAATGTTCCAGTGATTAAAGAACAAAAGTTAAGTACTAACGATTACGGGTCCTCTCCCAATCCCAGCACCAAGGAAAGACGTGGGGATCCTTGGTCAAAGCTGCACCGTTCACAACCAGACAAGGGAGTAGTAGGGGGAGGACTTTGTGCTCTTACAACCCAATGGTAGGAGGGGTGTGGGTGGAAACAACTATGCAGACTATCAAATCCCCTGCCTTACTCAGAATGCACAAGAAACCACACCTATGGTTCCTAGATACGCTGTAATCATTGGTTCCATTGCAGGAGGTTTAGGGGCTTTAGTTTTTGGGTTTGGCTAGACGGAGGTCCCAAGCTGTAACTAGACAGTTCCTGATGCTTTGCAGCTGCATGACTCAGGCACCCAGAGATGCAGACCATCCCAGGTCCCGAAAAAATTGGACACCCCCAGGACACGATGGAAGAGGGCAGCAGCGACAAACACTTCTCAGACAGGCGACTCATGGCAAACACAAGAACTGCTCCAAAAAGGTCCCTCTTCAAGATAGAGAGCAGCAGATGAACAAATACTGTTCTTAGGCCAGAAGCGGGTGACCTATGAAGTTCCAAACTGAAACTCAGAATGGGGACTGATGCATGGAGCCAAGACGCCAAGGGGCAGGATCCTCTTACACGGATCCCGGCTGGGTGGTTTCACCAGCCCAAGGGTCGAAGTCGCCACTAGGGTTTTTAGGAGATCGATCCAGAGCTTCACCTGGACAATTCTGGAGGTAATGCTGGAAACCTTCAATGGTCGTCCTCAGGTCTTCAGCTGGCTGCAACTCTTCGTAGGAGTCTTGCCTCCAAATGACAAACTAAAGAACGGCTGCAAGACAACTTTTATAACAAATTTAGCCTCTTGCCACACCACTGCCCAGCAACAGACATACCGTTAGCCTGAATGTGGAATTGACTACACAAGTCCCAGCCCCCTCTCCTGCATGCGGCCAGATGCTTACACCACAGTTTGCCTGGGAAAGGGCTCATCACACATGGCATTAACTAACCTGAAAAGGATAAATGAAGGGCAAAAGACTAGACCGCCAAAGGACAGTGAAATGTACATGGCACAGCATGTTGGGTATATGATACCGAGACCAGGCAAGCATCCTGGCCTTGTCAAGAGGGGGTTACAGCCGCCATCTGCAGGAGATGGGAGATAGGCGCAGAGCCAGTCTCTCCTTGAAAGGAGCAGCAAAGAGAGCCCCAGTTCCTGCCGCCTCCCTTGTTTGCAGAACTATATCTCCAGCCTTACCTCTTCACCCAGATACTTTTCCAGTGTTTTTTCTTCATTTGCAGGCAGGCAATCACCCCAGGAAAGCCGCAAACAGTGGAGCGAGTCCCACTGAAAGGAAGAGAAGGGCAAGTGATGCATAGCAAAGGCACTGCAGCTACACGACCAAGCAAATTAAACACTGTGGTCATACGTGGCTGTACAGAAAAAGTCAGACCTGCCTATAAACCCACACAGCACCAAGCAGGAGAAGGAAAGACAACACTGCTCCATGCGGAATGCACCGCGATCTCCGGCACAGGCAAAGCCCACGCTACAGGTTGCTTAGTCTGCTGACTAATAAAAGGGGGAACACGCCCCGTACAACCATGGGAACTGAGACATCACGACTGTAGGTCCCAAAAACTTGGAATACAAACCTGGAACTCACCATGAAGCCAAGCTCATCATGAGGTGTGGCTGCACAGAGAAAGTGGGGGTTCTCCATGAATCTTCTCCACAAGCTGCCACTTCCTCCTTCTGGTCCAACTCCACTAATGACATCACCCAAATAACCCACACGTTCTGCTTCCTGTGTCCTCGTTAAATATATAGCCCAATATGACCAAAGAACAATGCGAAAAACATTGTGGCACGGACATCTTAGGATGCTAGCCACTTTTAGTAGCCATTCAGAGTAAATGCATGAGTAAAATAACAAAGAAAGTAAACGTATTACAGCTGCCACCAGCTTGAGTTAGGCACATAGTAAAAGGATTCAAAAAGCCATTAAATAAAAAAAGATATATGGATACCAAGTATCCTACCGGCACTTCCCTGTAAGGTGATGTGTGCAATTGTAACAATACAAGAATTCAAAAGATGGGGACATAGTGCTCAGTACGTACAGTCTAAGGGAATACACCGTTTCACCATAAGATTCGAAAAACAGGCAAGGAAAGTAAAGCAGAAGGCTTCACTTACCTCCAAAACCTCAGGGCAAGGTTCAAAATAAGCAAAAAGAAAGGGTGTCCCACAGAAATCTATGGTGGGAAAAGGTGCACCAAAGAATATTTCCTAACATGGATGTTTGAAATTTGCTCCTCTGATTATTGCTGGGGCTGGGCCTAGGTAGAAGCACATTTCGTGACCTTCAAACAGACTGTTTCTTCCCTCTAGCCTGTTGCAATACTTGCTCTGGCATAGTATCATAGGAAACCAACAGTGAGATGGGGTGGTGGCTCTGGCTTTGGATAGAGGGATCTGTGCGCTCAATCAATTTCTGTAGGGTCTGGAATTCTCAAATGAAGGGCCTAATCTAAGATGTGCCACCATCATTTTCACATCGCCAGCTTTATATAGTCAGACACCACAAGAATGCTGATGTTTTTTTCTCAGCTTCCCTGGCTTTTAAGTCATACATGCAATCCTTAACCTTTTTGAGTGTTCTGAGAAACTCTGGAGTGGTGGGGGTTGGGCATGCATCCTTCAGGGATTTCAGTTAATCTCCAAGTTCAGAAAGCCATTGTTCAACTCAATCGATTTGACCTAGGATGCCACATAAGTCTGACCTACTGCCCCTCATGTCTCGTTTCATACCAACAATAACATTTACCATTGACTGCATAGTGAATGGTCATGGGTACCTTTTTAGGCAAGATATCTCTGACAACTTTCCCTCCAATGGACCCCCAAGCTTTTTGCTTTGTTTTTAAACATGATCTCTGACCTTCTGAAGGGAAGTAAAGCGTTCATCTTCACTTCCCTTTTGCTAATTTGTTATGCTGAATCCAATCAGCCCTTCAGACTACCAGTACGGGGAAACTATGTTTCCTTTTTGTATTTGATCACTTTTTAACATTGCACGCAGCATCTTATAATACAGTACAATGGGGATACTTTTGTATCACCCTAGCTTTTTACACTTGGGATTTGTTATTTTTAGTGTGCATATTCTCATGTACTGCATATGGCTACTAAAACATGGATAGGGCCCTAGAATAGCTGTGCCACAAGATTTTCAGTTGTTCTTTTGGCATATTGTAGAGTTTTGCCTTCTTCCTGACTTGCCTGGTCAGGAAATCCTTATACAGTCATGCACTTGCCAGGGAGCGCTGCCGCTTTCGCGGGCTAATGCTGCCTTTGCGTGTGTGTGGCCCAGGAAGGGGGTGGGATTCAACATCCATGGTGCCGGAGAGTCCAGGTGTGGGGCATGAGTGAAACCACCTTTGGTGGGCTTCCAGGCTGTATTTTGGATAAGAGGACTCCTCCGGCAGCCATTTCTTCAAATCAGCGTTGGAATCCAGAATCCCTCGTAAACTAACAGCAGACTGAAGATCCGAAGGACACTCCTTAAGAGGCCTAGCATCAATTCCTGCATCCAGCCCAGTTAAGCCCTGTTGGACTACCTGATCTCCGAAGACCCAGAGTGGTGCTTCAGCCCTTGGACTAGTGGGACCTACTAGTCTCAACGTCTTCTCAAGGATCCAGTCTTTCAGAGCCTTCAGAAGTATCCCTGGACCACCCGATGGACTGACCAGCTCCCTTGTGGGCTACTTCGCCGGAATCATAACCGTTCTGTGGTTTCACCCGGACCTTTGGTAGTCGCCAGACTGTGGTAAAGGTCCCCCTTCCCTCTGAATTTCAGCCTTCCAACATGAAAGGATCCTGTTCTAGAGAAACCTCTACAACCGTGACTGGAAGGACACCGGACATCACCTGTGTGTGGAGTAGCTGGAAATCGCTGTCCCCCCGTCATGTGAAGTGTCCTGAAGAGCCCTGTATCAGTCAAGCTTGCATATGTTCATCACTAGGGTTTGACTCTTGCTGCTGTACCGAACCAGAAGAGTCCTTGCACCCACAGCTGCACCTCTTATTTGAACCAACGGCGGGAAAACCGACCTCCAGACGACCCATCAATCCATCTGGTAAAATCCCCTCGTACCCCCCACCTCCCATAGGATAACATTGGGAATAAGTCCCTTTGTTTCATACTTTTTGGCCGTCAAACCTGGGTAGTATTTGCTTAAAGATAAGAACACAAATGAATTACCTAGTGACCCTGCTGAATATCTTCTTGGAACGAACACCAACACAAGTCAAATTCGAACGTACCTACAGAGACTACATTCTGGGGAGAAGCATTGTGGCTCTTGTGAGTTTTGAGCACACAGCCCCATTCTTCTTAGGGAATGGACTGCTGAAGTTAGGAGAACTCACTTGTGATTTGGTTCCATCCTTACTGCATTAATGTACTTACCTTCTGTGTTGATTACGTCATTTTAATGCATTTTAAGAACCTATGGCGATTGTTTATATGCTTGAGTATTAGGCGATAATATCACCTGCCAGTTTAATTTTTTAGTGTGTGTAGAAGGCCTATAAGAAATATTTGTATTTTTATAAATAACTGTCTAAATTGAATTATTATGTATTATATTGTGTGGAACTATTGAGGAAGACCCATTGAGTACCCCTGCCCCCACTTACACTGTTCTGAGAATAGCCTTGACTGCTACCTTCATTGGGTGTTGGCTAACTTTTCAGAGTACCCTATTCACTAGAAATCGGGTAGCCTCCTAAAATCTGTCCACCAGGACAGATTCTAGAAATCCATCTCAACACTTGTCTCACTAGATCTGTCTCGCAGGCCTTCATCAGATGCTGTGGGCGATTTGTGCTGCCTTTGCAAGCCTCCAATTTAGCAACACTCCACTGGCTGGGGTGTGGGCTATAGATTAACACGTTACTTACCCCATGTAACGTTCTTTCGACTGGATGTTCCTCTCACGTATTCCTCATCTGTTGACACATGTTGTCCAGCTTCCGAAAAAAATGTTCTCTGCAGAGAGCGCTGTGCGTCGATGGCACCGACTTGATGTTCCTCGAAGGCCGTCATCGAAGGCATTTATAACACACGCAGTGCACTTGGCTTCAGTTCTGTTTTTTCCCTCTAATAGCAGAATAACCACTAAACACGGGAGTGACCGTACTCGGCCTTGATAGAACTGAAGCTGTAATAGCACAGGAAATTCTACTGATGGGTAGGATGGGAGGGTGATGAATATGTGGGAGGAACATCCAGTAGAAAGAACGTTACCAGGGGTAACTACTTCTTCATATGGATTGTCCCCTCCCACGTATTCCTCCTCTTTTGACAGACTCCCACAGCAGTATTAGGTTTGGAGGAGGGAGTAGAATTAGACTTCATATTTTTTCATGGACCAAGTGCAGGACTGCCTTACCAAAGCTAAGATTCTGACAGAGGGAAGATTCCAGGCAATAATGCTTTGTGAATGTGTGGATAGTGGACCACGTTGCCACTTCACAAATGCTTAATTGGTACAACCCTTTGCAGGGCTGTAGACATAGCCATGCCCTTGGTGGAAAGGGCTCTTAAGCCTTCAGGAAGATCCTTCCCAGCCAGTGTTTAACACTCTTAAATGGCCATAATTATCCATCTGGATAAAGTCCGTTTAGAAACAGCCTGACCAAGCTTATGACCTGTATATCCAATGAAAAGTTGGTCATCAATACGCAGCTTAGACATTCTAGAAACCCTCTTCTAGGGTCTAACCTATGTAGTCTTTCCTCCTCCTGGTCAGGATGAGGTGGGGGATAGAAAGATGGTAGAACAATTTTTTGACCTATATGAAAATCAGAAATGATTTTGGACAAACATGAAGGTTTGACCCTTAGAACAACCCTATCCTTGTGGAAGATTGTGAAGGGTGCCTGCAACTCACTCACTCTACGGGCTAATGTTAAAGCTACCAATATAATGGTTTTAAATGTTAGCAATCTCAAAGGTCATGAGAGTTAGGGCTCAAAAGGTGCACACATTAGGAATTTTAATTTTGAAATGGGACCATTCCTCTGACGAGTGCTTAGAGAGCGCTGCCAAATAGCCCTTAATAGTACCAATCTGGAGCCCCAAATTGGTTAAAGATAGCAGAAAGGATAAAACATCCAGTGTTTTATATAGAAATGGGTCTACATTCTTTTCTCCGCACCAGTTGCAGAACTTATTGCAATAGCAATGGTACACAAAGACTTTATTGCTGGCTTTCTGGCCAAAAGCAAAATCTCCATTACGTCATCCCAGAGGTCCCAATCCTTATATCTCAGCCTCTCAGAAACCAAGCGTGAAGGTTGAGTGTTTTGATCTCTGGATGGAGAACCCGACCCTCCTCTTGCAAGATAAGGTGCTCTTTGTGGAAGACGCATTGGAGGCCAGATCTCCAATCTGCATCACTCCTTTCCTGGGCAAACTCTTGGAAAAGCTGGCCATCTCCCAGCTTAATCTTCAAACGGAATCTGTTGGCTGTCTCCATGATCATCAGTGTGGCTTCAGAGCTGCCAGTGTGTTCTCATCTTACTTGATCTCTCCTCTGCCTTTGACACAGTCAACCATGCCATCCTGCTCAACGTCTCTGTGACAACCTGGGGATCACTGGTCAGGCCCTGGTGTGGCTGACTTCTTTTCTCTCTGATCGACCCTCCCAAGTTCAACTTGGGTTCTTCCTCTCCTCGATCTCGATCTGTGGTGTTCCCCAGGGGTCTAACCTCCCTCCCTGGCTGTTCAACCAATATCTGGCACTTCGTGCCCACCGTATTGCCAGGCTCTGCCCCAACTTCCAGTGCTATGCGGATGACACTCATCTCATTTTCAGGCTACCTTCAGCCACCTCTTCTCCCTCTCTCATCTCCGACTGTCTGTCCACTATCCAGGAGTGGTGTGCCGCCAATGATCTCTGCCTTAATTCCAGTAAGAACGAGATTCTCCTCATCGGCACATACCCGCTCCCTCCTTCCCGGTCAACCTCTGGCCGTCCTCTCTTGGCCCTCCTCTTGCTCCAACCTATGAGGATAAAAACCTCATGGTCATCTTCGACTCCACGCTCTCCTTCTCTCCTCACATCTCTGACATCTCTAAGATGTCACACTACCAGCTGCACCTCCTCAGAGGCATTCTTCCTTTCTCTCCTTCCCCCAAAAGCTCACTGTCTCCAGAGCTCTGGTTCTCTCTAGGCTGGACTATTGCAACATCCTCTTTCTAAATCTGCCTGCTTCTACTCTCCGCCCTCTGCAACTCATACAGAATAGGACTGCTAGACTTGTCCTTGGCCTCAAGCCCAGGGATCGTATCTCTCCTGGACTGAAATCTCTGCACTGGCTCCTAGTGGCTTTGAGGATCAAGTTTAAAACCCTTTGCATTGTCCACAAGGCCTTCTGGGGCCTGGGGCCTCAATACCTTCAACTCTCTCTTCCTAAATATGTTCCTTCTCGAGCCCTTCGCTCATCCACCTCCAACTCTCTCGGGGTCAGTCCCTTCTCCAAGCAACGAGTTGGTGGTAGATCTCTCTCTTCGGCTGGGGCCTCTGTTAGGCAGAAACCTGCGCAGTTCCCTCTGGGACCACTGCAAAAGATTTAAGACTACAGGTGTTTGGCAGTAAACCCACTTGGTAGCAGTCTGTACCACACAGATTCACTTGGTAGCTGTGGCTGAGCAGTCAGACTTCCCTCAAGAAGAGTTAGGCAGTATACAGAGTATTCACAATAGGTCAAGAGAACACAATAGAACAAGTAAACACTGACCAGGCCTTAGTGTAAAAGAGATATAATTATTTATTTAAAACCACATCTTGAAAAACTCACAGGCACTAATAGTAAGCAATTCAAAAACACGGTCACTAAAAGATATACACTCCCTTAAAAGAATAGACAAGTCTTAAGTAAAGCCCCGCTTATTTTCAGACAGCGGTGAGCGCTTAACGTAGATGGTACTCTAATAATTTGTTTAAAAAGGGAGAGAAAAGCAGAGAATAGATTGAAACAGATCCCAACGCTTTTACAAGAACATAACACAAGAGGAAGGCAAAGTAAAACCGTGAAGTTAGAGTTCAATAGGCCGGATCCACTTTAAGAGGATCAAACGAAATGTGTCCAAGGTCACACGGTTGCAGTGCACAAAAGTCTTCTAAATGTTCAAAAAGGAGTTGGACCAAAGAAAGGGACCAGTTAGAGGGTCAAGGCGGCCAGCCCAGTCCAGAAGGTTAAGGGGTTATTATTACCTTGTAGCAATCTTTAGAAAGGGAGGCCTGGCGGACACGGTACCTTAAAGTGGTGAGAACACTCCAGCGGGGGCAGTTGTTCCTGGCAGCGGATGCAAGTCGGTGCTTCGTCCGGGGGAAGAGAGGATCTCGCCGTGGAGGAAGACAGGAGTCCGTTGCACTGCCAGGGAAGAAACCAGCCGCGGAGTTTCTCAGGTACAAGGAGCGGTCGTTGATTCGCGGTTCAGTGGTGAGTGGCTATCCAGCCGCCGGGGTGCTTGGCTCGGGCTGTTCGACCACAAACCTGTCTGGGGTGCGAAGAAAGAAAGTAAAACTGGTTGTGCCCACCAGTCAGGGGAAGAAGCCTCTCCAGCCGGGAGATCTTCTCTGTCGTCGGGAAGTGGTGAGTCGGTTCTGCAGGGCTCCACCGGTGGTGTCGTCGTGGTAGGTCGGCTCAGCTTCTCCCTCGTCGGATTCTCAGGTCCTGTGGCGACTTCTGAAGTTCCAGTCCCCAAAGCCCTGCTTTTATGCAGCATACCCCCATTAACTCAGCCTAGCTGTCAATGAAACATGCTAAGTGGTGAGCTGGCCGGCTCACCACTTGGGCCAATCACACAAGATTGCGACTTGAGTTACCAAGGTAACTCAGTCCAGGGTGCCTAAACCCCCTCCCCACACCTCCTGTGGTACCCAGACAGAGTGGCCCCACTTTTGGAGGCTTCTGTGGAGAAGCCCGCCAAAAAGTGGAACAAAGGGCTCGACTTGGGTTGGAGTCACAGAAGAGAACACAAACGCCATTTTAGAATCGAGTCCTGGCAAAAAATAACAACCGGCGAATTAATATTAATTAAATAAACCGGCGGTATGTTCGAGGCTATGAGAATTAAATAATTAAAGTTGGTAGCCTCGAACAATGGGAAAATCCCATAGGAAAATATTTGCGGTCGAATATAACAAGTAGTTTCCACTGCCACCAGCCAAAACTCGACCAGGGAAGACGGAGACGTGCCCCCTCGACTAACAGACCCCGGGGCAATCGAATTGCCCCGACCAGTACGTCCACAATATGATGGTGCTTGGCACGGGCTGTTCGACCACAAACCTGTCTGGGGTGCGAAGAAAGAAAGTAAAACTGGTTGTGCCCACCAGTCAGGGGAAGAAGCCTCTCCAGCCGGGAGATCTTCTCTGTCGTCGGGAAGTGGTGAGTCGGTTCTGCAGGGCTCCACCGGTGGTGTCGTCGTGGTAGGTCGGCTCAGCTTCTCCCTCGTCGGATTCTCAGGTCCTGTGGCGACTTCTGAAGTTCCAGTCCCCAAAGCCCTGCTTTTATGCAGCATACCCCCATTCACTCAGCCTAGCTGTCAATGAAACATGCTAAGTGGTGAGCTGGCCGGCTCACCACTTGGGCCAATCACACAAGATTGCGACTTGAGTTACCAAGGTAACTCAGTCCAGGGTGCCTAAACCCCCTCCCCACACCTCCTGTGGTACCCAGACAGAGTGGCCCCACTTTTGGAGGCTTCTGTGGAGAAGCCCGCCAAAAAGTGGAACAAGGGGCTCGACTTGGGTTGGAGTCACAGAAGAGAACACAAACGCCATTTTAGAATCGAGTCCTGGCAAAAAATAACAACCGGCGAATTAATATTAATTAAATAAACCGGCGGTATGTTCGAGGCTATGAGAATTAAATAATTAAAGTTGGTAGCCTCGAACAATGGGAAAATCCCATAGGAAAATATTTGCGGTCGAATATAACAAGTAGTTTCCACTGCCACCAGCCAAAACTCGACCAGGGAAGACGGAGACGTGCCCCCTCGACTAACAGACCCCGGGGCAATCGAATTGCCCCGACCAGTACGTCCACAATATGATGGTTTGAACTGGTTTCTGTTAATAATTTGGGACTAGTAAAGCCAATGGTGACTTTACATGCCCTGGGAGACAGTAGTCAGTCCCAGGGTAAGGAGTCTATGGTGGGGTGTCACTATGACACCCCTGTGTTACTGCACGGAGGGTGCTGTGTAACACACATAGTAAAAACACATGAGGCCCTATGGAGTAAAGGACCCCATAGCCCATAAAACACATTACCAGTTAAAGGAACACCATAAATCATGTCCAAGAGTGGGAGAAAAAGAGTCTCACTCTTGGCAGGAGGAAAAAACAAACTCCAGAAATCCAGCAAAGCTGCTGGGGGACTCACTAGGTTAGGAAATTCAGCCTAAAGAGAGAATTCTCCCTAACAGCCTCCCTCTGGAACAGCCTCCCTGAAACTTGAGGAGAATCATTTCCGGTACCAGAAGCACCTCAAAACCTTTCTCTTTGCTTCTGCTGACTTCCTGGCTGATACTGATACTGTACTGGTTACCTGGCCACCCTCTCATCTCAGGCCCAGGTCCCCTCCTCACCAGTGGCACTCCTGCACTGCATTCCTGGGGACTGTTCTCTGTATCCCTACAGTCCCACTAACAGCACTTGACACCTGATGTCTGCACTCACCCTTGCACTTGCCACCTGCTGGCTTTACTTTTACTTTATTTTATTATTCCATGTACTGTCCCGCCCTCCTTGCCCCCCTAGCACTTTCCTCCTTCCCCTTCACTTGTGCAATCTGAATGACACCTGGCCTAGTAGGATCGTTGTCTGTCTTCCCTCTGTTCCCCCTCCCTTGCCTCCTTGTGCCTTGAAGCACTTGTGTATAGGAGCGTTATAAATATATCAGATGGACATGTCCAGAAGCTCGAAGTACCACGTCCTCCTGGCCCCATCCGTGGCAATTAGGATCATGTACTTCCTGAACTTTCTCAACCTCCTGATCACATGATCCTGATCACATGAGGAATGACGGGGACTGGAGGAAACTCATACATGATTGGAAACTCCCAGTCCACTATGAACGCGTCTCCTAGAGCTCCTCTTGGGGAACATTCCCGGAAGCAATAACAGTTTGGATTTTTGGTTGACCCTAGTCGTGAACAGATCCACTTGAGGGGTTCCCCAAAGAGTGAAGATCTCTAGAAGGACTTCCTGAGCTTGTTCCCACTCGTGGGAGACTGTGCTCTGCCTTCTCAGAGCGTCCGTGTTCTTCTCTCCGGCTAGGTGAACCGATGATGGAGATTCTTCTTGATTTGCCCAATACCAGAGCTGCATTGCCTCTCTGCACAGTGGTAGTGACCCTACACCTCCTCTCTTGTTGAGGTAGTACATGGCCACTGTGTTGTTCGTCATTATCAGGACATTCTTTCCCCGTGCAGAGGGCAGAAAGGCCCTCAGTGCTAGTTTGATGCCCTGAGCTCCAAAATATTGATATGTAGTTTGGACTATGATGGAGACCAACGACTGCTGACTGTCAGATCGTTGGTATGAGCTCCCCACCCTGTGAGTGAGGCATCCGTCACTACTGTTCTCTCCGCCCATGGTTGCCAAAAGGGTTCTCCCTTCAGAATTTTCTTACAGCCCATTGAAAGGATCTCAGTCTCAGGAGAGCCACTGCTACTAGAAACATGCAGGATGTTATGAGGCCAAGCAACCTCAAGAAAACGAAGGGCGGTAGACTGTGGGCATTCTGAAACCTGGTGACCATCTGAAGAATGTCTTGAGCCCTCACCTCGGGTGGCAAGCTCTTCCCCAAGGAAGTATCCAGTACAGCTTAGATGAATTGGAGTTTCTAAGATGGTGTCATATGGGATGGTGTCCAGTCAAATGGTCGACAGACAAATGGTCGACACAATTTGGTCGACAAGTCAAATGGTCGATTTTTTTTTATTTATATATATATTTTAGGTTTTCGTTTAGGGGAAAAAATGGGTTTTTAGCAAAATAAAGGGGGTTGGGGGACCCCCCCCAAAAACAAAAAAAAATGTGAAAACAACAAAAAAGAAAATTTAACCTTTTGGTGTCGACCATTTGTCCTGTCGACCATTTTTTTTCGACCAAATGACCTAGAACCATATGGGACGACTTCTGATTGATGAACACGCCTTGGTCAGCCAATCGTCCAGGTAGGGGTGGACGTGAATCTCCCCCCCCCCACCTGAGACTCACTGCCAACACTGCCATCAGTTTGGTGAAAATCCTCGAGTGCAGGTCAGCCCGAATGGCAGAACTCAAAACTGATAGTGAGAACCTCAGGTATTTTCTGTGCTTGAGGTGAATTGGCAAATGAAAATAAGCATCCTGAAGGTCCAATGACATCAACCAATCCTGGATTTAGAGTTCCTGGAGGATCCGAGAAAGTGTGACCATCTTGAATTTGTCCTTCCCGAGGAACTTGTTCAAGTAGCTCAAGTCCAAGATGGGTCTCAGTCCTCTGTCCTTCTTGGGTATTAGAAAATAAGGCGAGTACCAACCCTTGGTCCTTTCCGCTACAGGCACTGGTTCTAGCGCCTCTCTCTATCAGGGTTAAAAACTCCTGCACAAGGAGCGGATCCGGAACCCTCAAAGAGTGGCTCCCCTGTGGCTTGTTCTGAGGTCTTTTTTATAAAAGGAAGGCAGTAACTGTCGGCCATTCTTCTAGATGCTGAGAAAGTCTGCCCCCCCACTGGTGAACTGTGACTCAAGACCTCGGAGAGGTTTTGAGGCAGCTGATGCAGCGGCGGACGTTAAGGAAGCAGTTGCTTGAGCTGGCTTTGCACCCCTTCCTCGTCCACGATGAGAGAATCTTCTCTGGCCTCTTTGACTGGCCATTCCTCTCGCCCTTCCAACTGAGTAGTAGCAAAAAGATCTATCCCTCCAAGGTTGTGCACTAGGACAAAAAGGCTGTGGTTGCCGAATAGCGTCACCTAAAGATTTGGCTGCCGCCTTTGAGGTCTGCAACTTCTCAAGACTCTCGTCATTCTTGTTGCCAAAAAGGTGAGGCCCGTCAAAAGGCATGTTGAGAAGCCTGGATTACATGTCCGTGCAAGCCCCGACATCCGCGACCACGCAAACCTGCACGTAACGGTGCAGGTAGCCATGGCTCTGCTGATGCTATGAGCAGAATCCAAACCTGACGGAAGAGACTTGCACATGGGCTCTTTGCCGTCTCCAACAATGGCCAAGAAGCAGTCGCTATCATCCGCTTTCGGAACGTGCTCCGCTGCCATGGAAATACAGTCCCATAGAGTGAACATACACAAGTAGAGTTGGCAGGTTTCAGTGCCATGCTCCCTGCAGAAAATACCTTCCCTGCCCATCCATCTACACGTGTGTCATCCCTATCAGGAGGGATGGTAGGGTACGCCACCTGTTTTGATGTAGCAATAGCTGCCTGCACCACCAGACTCTCCGAAGTGGGGTGCTTTGACATGTAGTCGGGGTCACTACTCGAGGGGCAGTACTTTTTAGTCAAGTTCTTATCAACTGCCGGATTGGGTTCCAGTGTTACCCAGTTCCCGCCCACCCTTTTCTGCAAGGCCATGTGGAATGGCAAGATAGGATCAGACTGTGGACCTTTGTCTAAAACGTCAGCAAGGTCATCCTGTTCATATGGCAATGGAGGTCTACTCCAACCCATGTAATCTACAACGTTTGACATACGCTGTCTATAGGATGCATCTGCATGCTCCCCAGCCTCTGGCTTCCCAAACTCTAGTTCAGGCGAGGTAATGACTCCACTTTCAATTTGCAAATGATCATAAAGGTCCCTCATCCGGGACTCTTCCGCAGTGAAACCTTCTGGCACATTATGCGTACCATACTGTAGGCCAAATGGGGACTCATCAGATTGTTCCACTTCCTAATTGAAGAAAGACTTAAAGAAGTATTTTCTAGGCAAGGGAACATGAGATTTTTCAGGGATCATGGGTTTTGACCCAATTGGCTTTGACACCTGTAGTAGACGTCAAGGCTTTCTTTATCCGCGTCATTGGTTTTGATGGGGCGCTCTGCGTCGACAGGATAGCTGGTAAAGGAGGCGCAGCTGGCGTTGAAGTCTTCGGCGTCTATGTCGATGGTTTAGCAGGCATCAAAGGCGCCGAAGGTGTCGACGACTCAACTTTGACTCATATTTATGTCTCGAATGATCCTTCAATGTAACATCGGATCGAGGCCTCGAAGGCTCACGATGTGGATAGGATCTATATCCTGCGCAAGAGGGCGCATGAGCCTTAGGCTGAGACCTTTCCTTCCCGGCTTCTTTCGAAGGCGCGGTAGGAGCATGGCTTGGATTTTGCGTCTTAAATATTTTGAGCATTTCAGCCCTGAAGGCCTCCCACTCGGCTGAAGTGGATTTCTTGGTTGGACAAGCAACTCTTTCCGGGGAAGCATCCGACGACAAAGTCGGCTTACGGTGCCTTCTCTTCGACTTCTTAGAGGATGAAGACGAATGGTGTGAACCACTCCTCGAACTGGACCACTTGGCCTTCTACCTCCGAGGAGAGTCGCCTCTTGACTCATCAGTCGAAGGTTTAATGGATCGGGTAGGGGAATTTTTTTTAGGGATTTTGCCTACCTCCAGCTTCCTTTTCCATTTCCTTAAGGCCCTTCCAGTCATCGACTGGCACTTTGTGCAGTCGGAGGTGTCATGTTCCTCTCAGAGGCACCACAAACGGATTTGGTGCGGATCAGTCAGGGACATTTTCCGCAATCCCGACACTTTTTAAATCCAGACTTTAGAGTTGTCGATGTCGATGATGAAGACATCTCAATTTGATTTTTAATAAAGACGTCACAAGATGTGAAGAGGTACGCCGTATCTCTTCCGCAGAAAAACATAACTGAAGCCAACGCGCGTATGCTATATATGCCTTCAATGACATCATCCTCGATGGAGGCCTTCGAGGGACATTAAGTCTATGCCATCCACACAGCACTCTCTGCCGAGAATTATTTTTTCCGAAGCATCTACAGCTGGACGACCTGTGTCAAAAGATGAGGAACACATGGGAGGAAACAATCCAATCGAAGTGGTGTTTTACTTCTACTTTTGATTTGAAGTATGTATTCCCTTCTCCTACTATGTATAGTGTGCATAGGGTATTCCTAAATTGCATACAGGCAGCAGAACTATCTTGTCTGTACTCTCTTCATCTAATCAATGTAAAAGCTCCTTATCTGGTATCAGTGTCTAAATGCCTCTTAGATTTCCCATTCATTCATTTCTAATATCCTCCTGTGCCATGGAAACTGTAAGGAAACGCTCCATGGTAACTTAAAACTAAATATTTTAGACAACTGTATGACTAGCTACTGCAAAGTGTTTTTCTGGCAGAGCAATTTTGCTTCCTGATACTTTCAAGAATGCCGCCTCCGAATACAGTTGCCAACTCTTTCAGCGGTCAAGTTGTTTTACTCTGACATTTTTTTTAATCTAGTTAGCGCCACTGGGGCCTTCTCGCCGGGAGCCTCATCAGCAATGTCTTCCTATTGGGATTCCTGGCCAATGGACTGAAGGCACATGTGTGGTGCAGAAACCACATTCCGAAAGACCAGGTCCCTAATCCAAATGAGTCTGTGGGACCTTATCACTTGCCAGCGGGTCTGCAGGGCCTCAATTAATCCTTAATAGCTGCACCGGTCCGTCCCCTGGAGCAAATCTTTCACAAAGATCCCTGCATCCAAGAGGTAGCTACTCACAGCCCTGCCCCAGACTCCAATTCTTACACAACGATAAGCCCTGAACTCTTCAACTACTAAGCCTATGAGAACTTCCTCAAAATCAGATTTTGGACATCTTTTTTACCAAGTATTCTCACCCGAGTCGCTGGAGCGCTCGAGACATAGGACATCTTGGATTTTGGCGCCATAGTGCCCCCTGCCGTAGACTACACTTTTATGTTATTCTCATCATTGCACCTTTTGAAAGTAGCCCCTTATTATTCTTAAACATAGCCCTTATGGCACTTACAGGTTTGTTCTTCCTAAATGACATGCATTACTCACTGTAATCATACTTCTGATTCCATCTGCTTAGATTCACATGCTGTGCATATTTTCCAACCTCTAGTGGTAATAGTGGAGTATTGCATATTTTTTTCGAAGATCGAAAAGTGACGTCGACTTGGGCATGACTGTATCACTATCCCTAACGTGACGTGAAGTGTACCCAAAATCCTTCACTTGTCGCGGTCCTACTGGTTGTTTTTCTTCTGCCGTTAGGGATACTTGCAGAATGCGTGAGTGAGTACAGAAGAGAGAAGATGTAAAACGCCTATGGTCTTTGTTCGGGAGAATTCTCAAAAATGTGCTAATTCCCTTCTACCTTAGAGACCCCCAGCTCTTTTGGTGGACATTAGGACTTTTAATTTCTAACCTGGAGAGAGTGAGATCTTTTTCACACTATCATATATTGTTCTGTGATTTGGACTCTGTTTCTTTTGACTTTGGAGTCTGACAAACTCCATAGGCATCATCTTTGCATTCTGACACACAGCACCTTCAGTGCAGTGGCAAAGGGAAGTCTCTTAGATTTCGGAAAGGTTTAGAAACATTCTCTTGGTGAAACTACTGTTTCTAAGAGCGGTGAAGTGAAATTGACTTTACTTACATTTTGTAACTTTCTAGACCCAGCACACACTATCTTACAATAGGCTGCTGGAGGGGTTATTTATAATTCCTTTTGTCTAGTTTCTCATGTAACATTTTTATGTTACCCTTTCTACAATTAATGGCTGGTGGCAGTGGTTTACCTTTTGCTACCATTGTGTGTTTTACCACAGGCTGCGTTTGCAGCTGCAGTAAAGCACCCATGGGTGCCCATTTAGTCAAAATGGCCCAGTCTTTTTTCGCCATTTCTTATCAGAAAGGTCCTTCTTGAGATTTACCTTGCGTGCCAAGCCAGGTTTGGTCCCTTAGTTAGTTTTGTCTTTGGCAGGATTCACGAGTGAAACCCGCCTCTGGCTCCAGTATGTCTGGCAGGGGCAAAAAGTGAGGGAGGTGCCCGAAACTCCCTGTGCTTAATCCCCTTGGTTGCAGAAATGCACCCAAAGGTGATTGGCTGGCTGGCTGTCCCGCAAGGACAGCCACCCTGCTGTGTGATTGATGGCTAGGCTGAAATGAATGGGAGGAACCTGCATAAAAGGCAAGGCTTTTGGCTTGGAAGGCAGAGTCGACCACTAGATGAAGGAATCCGAAGAAGAACTTTGAAGAGACGCCTGATGCAACTCCTGGACCATTGGTTTGCCCGGTGAAGACCTGCTGCTGTGCTGAAACTCCGAATTCGTTTTGACTAGAGAAGCCCTGCATGGACAACTTCTCCCCTTGAGTTGGTGGGACCAATCAACTCCAAAGTGAACTCGGTTGGACATCCTCTCGAAGCTGGCTGTACTTCCATTGCTGCTGGTCCCGAAGTGCCAGGGAGAGGAAACATTGTGCAAGACTTTTACTTACCTGCAAAAAAAATCTTGAGCTACCCTGGACATTGTTCAACTAACATTGGCTGACCTGACTCCTTAAGAGACTCTTCTTATCTTTGACTCTGTGCCTTTACCTTTCGCCCAGGAAAAGGTTACATTTACTTGACATTGGAATGTTCAAAATGTACTTACCTGTTTATGAATTATTTTTAAAAAATTATTATTATTGTTTAATCAAAAAAGATTTTTACAATATTGATGTCCATTTGCGTCTTTCTCAGCCGCGTTGTTTCTCTCGTGTCGAATTAATGGGTCTTTGGCTGTCGATTATGACCGCCTTTCTACCTCATCATGGGTGGACATCGAGGAGTCTGTGGTGATGTATTCCAGAATTTTTGCTGTGGCGATTTGCCAGCTCGTTCTGTCACCCCTGATGAGCCTGCACCACCATGTTTCTTCCTCTTGTAAGATGTCTATTCCGGCGACATGAGACAGATATCGCGGTGTCTTATTGAGCGGGTTGTGGGGCAGACCATCAATAGGTGTGGTATTGTTTCTTGTGCTGGCGGCGTTGAGTTGTGGCAAAATCGACACCTAGAAGATTGCGCAACACCTCTGATATGTAGAATTTAATTTGTTTTCAATAAATGTAGCCGTGCACGCAATATTAAGTTGCGAGTCTGTCTATTCGGGAATTTCTTTATCAGAAATTGCAGTTCATTCAGTGTTTTCGTATTGACTGGTAAATGCGAAGTAAGGTGTAATTTTGCCGCTGTTTCAATTGTCTCTGCCCAGTCCGCATCCTTGAGTTTACGTAGGATTCTGCACGGATTGTGTATAAGTTCTTCTTCGTCTGATGCGATCATGTGAAGCAGGGCTTTGTTTTCTCTTTGCCAATTTGTCAGCATGTCGGAATTGCCTGTGTCCATCTCGCGTTTGATCATCTTGAAGATTTCGTTGCTGTCGGGCATTCTGCACTTCCTATATAACATGATGGTATTACAGCTTACCGTGCATTCTAGGGACTGGAGGCTCAATTCACCACTTTGTGCGTCACCTGAGGTTGAGTTAGGGAGCTTGAGCACCTGTCGCCAAAACGAGGCTTCCAGTTTGGGCCATAGTGTCTTTGGGATGGTTGGCATTGCTTCAGTGCCATATATTACCGCAGGCACCACCTTCGTTTTGTAAAAATTGAGTGTCGGAATGAGGTAAAACTTCCCAAATCTATGGCCTTTGCCTGAGCCACTAGCTTTTTGAGCTTTGCGTGCAGTACTGATTGCATGGTGGTTTCATGCGTCGAAATGTCTAGGTGTACTCCTAGGTACTTGAAGGTTTGGACAATCTCAATTTTTGCTTGTCCCAGGTGCCAGTTTGCGTCATTGAATTTCTTTTCATGTTTTTGTAAGATCATGACTTTGGTTTTTTCTTTGTTGATTTCGAGGAAGTTTTAGTTTGCGTACTGTAGGAGGCCATTGAGTTGACGTTGCAGTCCTATTGGTGTCTGATCAAATAGCGTGAGGTTGTCGGCATAAAGGAGGCGGCTAATCGCTGTGTTTCCAATTTTTGGAGGAAAAGCTCTAATCCGCTTCTCGCTTTCTTGGAAGTCTCCGATGTAAGCCAGAAAGAGAGCTGAGGCTAGCGGGCACCCCTGTTTCACCCCTCGTGCGATGGGAATTTCTATTGAAAGTTCACCTTCGCGACTCAAGCGAACCCTCATCGAGGTGTTGTGGTATAGGGCATGAATGGGGGCTATAATGTTTTCTGGACAGTGCCAGGCTTTTAGTTTCGTCCACAAGCGAGATCTTTTGACACAATCAAACGCTTGGGTGAAGTCTACGAACACTAGAAACAGCCGTTGTCTGTGTTGTAGGGCTTTGCTTTTCAGAATGCTGTAAACCAAGATGTTGCCGGTTGTTCCAGCTTTTTTTTTTAAGCCTGCTTGAAGATTGTCATTGCAGCAGGCAGTCGCTGCCCAGGTTTGGAATTTCTTCAAAAGCAGTGTTGCATAGACTTTTCCCAGGGCGTCCAGTAGGGCTATCGGGCGGAAGTTCGTAGGATCCTTTAGATCTCCCTTTTTGTAAATTGGAATGATTGTGGCTCTTGTCCGTGATGTGGGTAGAGATCTTGTGTCAGCACAGCGCCGAAAGATGACACTCAGCAGTTCAGCCCACTCCTTAGGGTGAGTCTTGAGTTCGAAGTTGGTGATGCCATCCGGGCCGGGTGCTCTCGAATATTTTAGTTTTTTGATTGTTTCTAGAATGTCTTCTGTTTCTCCCAGATTGATTCACTTCGAGAGTCCTTGTTGCCGTTCTCCTGTCAATTGTGACGGATTTGAACACTACTGAGAAGTGCTTTTCCCAGGTAAAAATTGGTTAATGTTGTTCAAGATTTGGTTTTCCAATGGCTTATCTTTGGCTCTTAATAAAGACCAGAAGTCTCTTGTGTTGACTTTTGTGTTCGACTGATACAGTTTTTGTCTATGAAATCTTACCCAGGCTTTGTATTCTGTTTTGTGTACTTTGATTTTTGTACAGTCCTCTGTTGTTGATTGCTGTTTTTTTGCTAGTCTCAGCGCTTTTCTGTGGTCGCGTCTTCTTTCGACTAATTCTTTGTTGTATATGTGGTTTGTGCAGGTTCTTGTTGCGCTCAAAATTTTTCTTGGATGCATATGTGGGTTAAGCAATGGTTGGTAGTCGACTGTGTTGCTTTTTCCCGGTTGAACTTTTGCTTTATATTTTAGCGTTAAGGCCTTTATTGCTGCGGCGCTCAGTTTTAGCCGTGATCCCTAAACGTTGGGCTCAATTTGTAGGCTTGCACAATTCTTCTTGTTACTTGGAAGATGCGCGCATGTCTCTAGTAAGTTGTGATCGCTTACTGGTGTACGCTGCACGTCAAACGATGCAATAACGTGTAGAAGCGGCTGTGAGACAAAGATGTAATTGATTGTTGAGGCCGAGTTGGCTCGCTCCCAAGTTGGTATTCTGTTAGTCTGTGCAAAGACGTCATTCAGTTTGTGAAGCCCATGTAAGTGGGTGAAGTTAGCCATACGGTGCCACGTTGTTCTGCCGGAGATTGAGTTTTTTACTCTGCCTTTTTTCTGCGTTTTACAGACTGCATTCAGGTCACCGCATAAGAGTACAGAGGTCACTAAATGCATTGTCAAAGCCATGTCGATCCTTTGCTCACACAGTGAGATGAATCTTTCTTCAATGATTGCAGCTCGGTTCCAATAGGCGTTGACGATTACTGCCGTGTTGAATGAGTCTTTGTCGTTCCAGGTTACTGTTAATGCTAAGATGGACAGGTTTGCAGATAATGTCTTTCCGATGGATATCGCACATCCATTGCGGCATGCGATCATCAGTCATGAGGTAGGGCGTCCGGCGTGTCCTTTAAAAGCTGGGGCTAGGATGATTTGGTAGCCTTCCATGGTTGGTGGATGTAGTAACCAGGTCTCCTGGAGACATATGATGTCATAGTCTCCAAGATTGACCTCTCCAGGCACTGTCAGGTGTGAATGTCCTCGAGTATTCCACATACAATAAAGTTTTGCTCATGGAAGATCTTCTACATGGTGTGTTGTTGATGTCTTGATGACTGTGTTCATGAATTGCTATTTCTTTTGTTGCATTGTGAGAGCTTTTGGTAGCCACAAATTCCTTGTTTGTTGTCTTGATTTGGGTTTATGAATTATTTGTTAACCTTTGTTTCATTCCCATAATAAGTGACACTGTGATACTGTGTTGCAACCCTACTGCTCACATTGACCCCTCTTGAGATAAGCCTGCTGCTCAGCCACACTACCAACCTGTGTAGTACAGACGTATACCAAAGGTTGGGTTCCTATTGCCAGGAGGTCAAGGTTGCTGTAGTGCACCCAGAGGGTACTGAACACAATCTTGCCTAACAGACTATAGGCACATCATGTGATGCTAAGCAGATACACAAGCATCAGAAATGCTTTATCAAATCCTTTAAAAAAAAAAAAAACTAAAGATAACGTCCAAAAAATAAACTTACAAGCAACTCTGATCTAACTCCTGTGTATCACTTCTTGGCACCCCACAGTCCTCTACAGAGAACATCATCAATGCATCAATTAGAATCTAGGAAGAATGGATCATGAGATGAGATATTTATTCTTAAAATAGCATTAACTGTTAATGCAAGTCAAGAATGAGGCGCAGAAAAGAGAGATAAGAAGATGAGGAAACAATCCAAGTGAGTGAATCCAGGAACCCATTGCATCTTGAGAATGTGCCTGCATAGCTCAACACGGGAATGAGTGGTCATGCACCGGGAGCGATTTTTAATTTGACATCACTAGAGAATACTGGAAAGCATTTTCTCACACGTTTCATGTGGCTTCACACTTGGCTACTGCAGAAAAAGAAAGTTAAATCTCACTTAACTAGTCCTTCCACACATCTCAACACCTTCTCACCTGGAAGCATGAGAAGATCGCGGAAGCGGGAACACAAAGCATGGTATTCACAGGTTTTAACAGTGTGTACTTCCAGCGGTGGTGTCCAGCTCACACTCTCTTTAATCCCTGTGGGCATAGAAGGCATGTCAGAATTAAGATACAGCATGGGGCTGTAGATGCAACATATTTAAGTCGGGGTTGCACTCATTCACTAAATTCTAGATGGTAGAAAACTACCTGCTTCTGGAATTCTGAGGTAACAGCTTACACATCTGATTCATCATAATTAGAGTGGTAGGAGAAAGATGAGCAGCAATACAATGGTAGAGGGGCAGTTAAGGGGGTCCTTGCTGATATCTGATTTTCCTACAGTGAGGCAGTAATTCACAGTGTGATCGAGTATTCAAAAATGTGTTTAATTTTATCCAAACTTCATATCAAACAGTCCTATAATTGAATGCCTTGCTAACCAAGGTCAAGGACAAGCATGGACCTGGTAAATGCAGAAGGAGAACTGACTCAACAGCTTAACAGCATAACTACCAGAACTTATGCCGATCTAAGTCATGTTCCACTGTAACTAAGGAACCTGCACTTTTTCCCTGCACGTTTATAACTGTGTTTTTTAACTAATGATTGCAATCAACAAGCCTTCTGTAACAAGCGCTATGATGCCCGAGGGCCGCTGGCACTATACAAAAATAAATAAACATCTGCAATGCACCTTCATTAGTACTTCATAGGGGTCCCACAGAGAAGCCTATACAACCTCACAGGTATTATGAAGGGTCTAAGAAGTCCCACTACCGCTGCACCTCCTCAGAGGTATTCTTCCTTTTCTCACTTTCCCCGAGAAGATCACTGTCTCCAGAGCCCTGGTTCGCTCTAGGCTGGCAACAGCCTTTTTCTAAATCTACCTGCCTCTACTTTTTGCCCACTGCAAATAATCCAGAACAGGACTGCAAGATTTGTACTTGGCCTTAAGCCCAGGGATCATATCTCTCCAGCCCTGAAATGTATCCTCTGGCTTCCGGTGGCTGCAAGGATCAAGTTCAAGACCCTCTGCATTGTCCCCAAGGCTTTTTGGGGCCCGGGACCCCACTACATCCAAATCTCTCTTCCTAAGCACTTTCCTTCTCGAGCCCTTTGCTCATCCACATCCACCACTCTGAGGGTCCGGCGCTTCTCTAGGCAGATTGTGGGGAGTAGATCTCTCCTCGGCTGGTGCCTCCTTTTGGAACAGCCTCCCTGCCCCTCTCAAACTTGAGCAGTACCACCTAAGGTTTCGGAAGCAACTCGAGACCTTGCTTTTCACTTCTGCTTTCTCTCTGTCTCTCTCCCTTGCTATGTACTTGCCCGCCGCACGAACTGTTACCCGGCCACCCTCTGAATCTAAATGGGCACCAGGCTCCCTCACGAAAAGTAGCCCCAGGCACTGCCTCTGGGCTTACCCCACACATGTGTATAGGTGCGTTATAAATGCCATATCGTATCACTTAGGGACTGTATCTGCACCCCTACAGTCCCCTGCCTCCTTGCACTTACCCAGAGCCTGCCACCCTGGAAGCACCTACTTGAGCTTTCCTCCCTTCCTCCGCCTGGCACTTCTCTCCCCTCCCCTTGCACTTGCACGATCTGAATGACAAAAGGCATAGTAAGATAATTTGTTTTGTCTGCCCTTTGTCTCCCCTTCCTTGTCTTGTTGCGCCCAGAAACACTTGTGTGCAGGCTCGTTAAAGGACTTATCATATCAAGGGTTGTTGAATAATAGGGATCAGTTTATCCACTTACCATCAACCATATCTGCTTTCTCCATGTCGGCTCGGCAACGGGACTGCACGCTGTCTCCACCTGCTGCTGGTACATCATTTGCCACTATGGTAACCTGGACAAAAAAATTATAATCAGCAATACAGAAAACTTATGAGATTGATTGTGGAGGGAAATGGAGTAGAGAGTTGGCATTAACAAATAAATAAGGAAATAGCTTGGTATCACCAATGAAGACCGACAAATATGAGAGTTCAAGGGTGTTCATTGAATTTTAGAGGGTTGGTTAAACGCCCATCTAAACCTAAATCTAAGCATGGGAGCAAGCTGCAACCATCCAATAATAACAGAGTCTTAGTCGAGTCTGTTAAAATAAAGGGGCCTATGCTAATAAACCTATTGCCAGTCCTTACTTCTAAATACAAAATGGTGTGGGACAGTAGTGTATGCAAATAAAAATGGAAAAGTGTTCAAGTAACAGTATGTCGGGACAGTTGAGTAGTTGGCCTCCTTTCCCTACGCTTTCAGCTCGGGACAAGGCAGCATGCTCAAGCCTCGCGCACACTCTGGCTACCTTGGCACGTGGACACAGTTCAGTAGTTCAGCTGGTCTCACACCACTCTGACAAAGCTTTTAAGAAACAAAAAGGATTCTTAAAAGAAACGTCTCTTGTCAAAACATAGGCTTGCACCGCCTTGAAACAGAAGTTCACTTTACTTGTCAAAACACTCAGTATTGCCTTCCTTCCCAGTGACTGCTGGTACTTTTAGTTCCTTTTGTTACTTGTACAGTTCAATATCTCAGAATCAGGACCTTCTGTGCCAAAGTCTCTTCTTAACATCTTTTTATTGTTTTATGATAAATGGTTCAACATATCAAACAATCCCTCCCATTCCCTCTCCCCTCCCACTTACCCCCCCAGAGCGCCAAGATACCCTCAAGCCTGTCGCACTCACGACAACAAGAATATCATAAGTCATCCATAAAGGTCTAACAATTTCAAATTTTGCGGGCGCTACTGCTTTCGAAAATCTCCTTTTAGGTATGTCAGCGTTTCTCCCCACTCAGTTGCAAAGTTCTCCAGATTATTGACTACATACGTGGCCCATTCCAGAGCGACGAACTCCCACATTTTCCGCAGCCAATCCTGCTCCGTCAGAACCGCGGGCCCCTTCCATCTCTGAGCAATAAGGGACATTGCAGCAAGTGAAAACATAACCTTTGCTTTATCTTGGCCCTTCCCCGTATCCCCGTCCCCCAACTTCAACCTCCCCATTAAGATCGCACGAGGATCTCGCCCCTCTCCAAACGCCTGTTCCCGAGCCAGCGCGATACGGCTCCAGAAAGGTCTAATTCTGAGGCAATCCCACAAAATGTGAGCAGCCGTCCCTTCCTCCCCACACCCCCTCCAACAGTCTTTAGAAGTTGCTGGAATATCGCATGCAGGCGAGAAGGGGTGTAGTGCCATCCAAAGATGTATTTATACCAAGCTTCTTGTAGATGTGCTGCTCTTGCCCACTTAGGTAGTCCCCTCACGGCCTCTCCCAGTCCTCCCTCTCTATTCTCGTCCCCAGAATCTGCTCCTATCTTTCCATGAAACCCAGTTAGTTTTTGGGGCTCTGTCTCCCAGAAGTTTGTAGAGACCTAAAATTAGCCCTCTAGACCCCTCATGCGTTAAGAGGAAGCTCTGGAACTGCGTTGTGGTCCGCGTGGCCGCGTTCCTCACCTCCTCAGTCATCACCCAATGTCTGATCTGGAAATACCTATGCCTTTCCCCTTCCCCCCGGTCAAATTCTCTCTTGCACTCCAAGTACGTTTTCACAGTCTGCCCTCAGAACATGTCCCTGTTAACTCTGCACCCCCCTTCTTCCCACTTCCTGAAAGCCCCTTTTTTCCAAACCTGGGGTGAAGTCCCTATTTCGAAATATCGGAGTGAAAGGGGTGGGGAATGTTGTGAGCCCCAACTTTCTTACCGCACCATCACAAATATCCGCCAGGCCCTTAGTTCTGGCGCTGAGATATAAATGACGTGGCCTAAGGTGGCGCGGGAGCCAGAGGACCTCACCCAGGTGATGTCGGGCCACCCCCTGTCCATTTAAGCCCACTGATTCCCGTGCTCTTCCAAGAACCACTCCTTAAGCACTCGCAACTGCGCAGCTTCATAGTATCGGCATGGCCCCCATCCCCCCTTGCAGCCATCAACAAGCGTCTGGCTAATCGTGGTCTCTTGCCCTCCCATATGAATTCCTTCGCCGTCCAATTCTCCAAAAAAGCCAGCGGGAACCGGGGAGCGGGACCGCCTGAAAGTGGTAAAGAAGCCTGGGCAGAATCACCATTTTAAGTGCCGCCCCTCTCCTCAGCCATGATATTCTGAGGGCACTCCACTTGCGGAGGCCCTTTTTAATTGCTTTCATTATGGGGACGTAGTTCGCCGCTTACCACCCCTCCAAAGCTGGGGTAATTTTCACCCCAGGTATCTTATTCCTTCCAGGCTCCATTTAAAGGGACTTTCCTCCTTAAGATCCTCAGCCTCCCTAGCTTCCAGAGAAATTCATAAGCTCTGATTTCTGCCAGTTGATCTGCAAACGGGACACCTCTGCAAATTTGGCCCAAAGGTCCATACTCATTTTAATGGACCCCCTCGGGTCGGTAAGAATGAGGAGCATGTCATTGGCAAAAGCCACCACCTTCTGCTGACCCCCTCCAAAAGCTATGCCCCAGATGAGCTCTGCCTCCCAGATCCCCTGCAGTAGGGGCTCCAAACAGATTGCATATAGCAAGGGGGAGAGTGGACACCCCTGCTTAGTCCCCCGCCTCAAACTAAATGGATCTGATGTTGCCCCGTTGACCACAATGCGTGCAGAAGGACTTTGATAGTTGGCTCGGACCATAAAGATGTAATCTGCAACCAATCCCATCCTCTCCATAACCTGGAACAGAAATTACCACTCCACCCGGTCAAATGCCTTTTCCACATCCAAGGCTAGGAACACCGCCGGAGTGGCCGTTTTCTCCGTCTTTTCTACCAGGTGGGCTACCCGCCTGATGTTATCAGACGTCTGTCTCCCCAGAACGAACCCCGCTTGGTCAGGGTGGATCAGGGTCGGGAGGTGCCCCTCAAGCCTCTTCGCCAGCATCTTAGTATTACAGTTTCGCACCTATATTGATAAGCGCGATAGGCCTGTAAGAGGAACACTCCTCCGGGTCCTTCCAAGGCTTGTGGATGAGTGTGATTTTAGCCTCCTCCATTGTCGAGGTGAATCACCCCAAAACCTTGCAGGAGTTAAATAACTGCGTGACATGCGCAGTAAGAATCTGGGAAAAGGTCCTGTAGCCTCCCTCGCCGTCTGAGATAAACTAGGGAGAGGCAATGCCCCGAGAAAATCCCTCTGAGGATGCTATGAAGAATATAATGTACTATAAAATCGCACTAAGCGACCCTTTATATCCTCTGTGCGCGCTAGTCTGATACCGTTCTCGTCCCACATTGCCGTGATCACATTCTGCTCCCCTCAGAAGGCACGCTAGCAATGAATCTGCTTTATTGGCCTTCGCGTTTTACTTTTGCCTGACCATAAGCATAGCTTTCCATGCTTTTTTGATCCTCAGGACCCCCAACTGGCCCTCAGCTAGAGTGTATGCCCGAATTGCTTTCCTGGAGGGCGCCTCCCCCATCCCTAGCCTTGCCGCCTCTCCCTCCCGCTCCAATTGTGCCTCCAGTAGCCTTATTTGTCTATTCCTTTCCGACTTGAGGGCGAGGAGCTTCCCTCTCAATGTGGCCTTAAAGGCGTCCCATCTTGTGCCCAAACTTGTGTCGGTCCTGTTGTTCGTCTCAAAGAACACCCTTATTTTTTCCCCAATCTCTTCCCGGATCACCCGGTCCCTCAGAAGTTCCTCTGGAAATGTCCACCTCCACACCCCCGGGCTTCGCCTACCCAGGCCCATCCTCATTTGCACTGTTTTATGATCTGCTATGCCCATGGGACCAGTCTCCACCCTTCCTACCAGACTCACTGACACCCATATGTAATCAATTCTCGATTGAGACCCGTGAACCCCCGAGAGGAATGTGTGCCCCCCCCATGGCCCTCCACACGTCCCTTAGCCCGCCTCCTCAAACCGCTCCCAAAGTTGGGGAGAGGCAAACGCCCCCCCCCCTGTGCCGTCATGTGCTGTCTGATCCAACCGTCTATCCCAGGCCAAGCTGAGGTCACCCAATATAATGACTTGCCCTCTTGCAAAGCTCTCCAGGACCCCCAAAGTCTGGAGGGCCAAAAAACTGTCCTGACCCACGTTTGGCACGTACACTGAAGCTATGGTATAGGGGATACCCGTAAGCTCTCCTCTCACCAGAACATACCTGCTGTTCCTATCCCTGAGAACATCTTGTGTCCTAAAATCAAAATTCCTCCCGAAGGCCAGCGCCACCCCTCCCGTTTTTGTGGGCCCTGACGCGAAGTGTATCTGGGTGAAGCCCCTCAGTCTCAGGTGGCCCTGATCCCTTCTCAGAAGGTGAGTCTCCTGGAGCACCAGAACATCCAGGGCGTGCGTCTTAGTAAACTTCCCTAATTTCACTCTTTTCAGAGGGGTATTGAGGTCTCCCTCCTCCCCTTCCCCTGCCCCCCCCTGCACCCCCAACTTGGAGAGCTGTCGGACTCCCCCTCCCATCCCCCGGACATATCTGTCCTTGCTTGTTCCAACATGTTTTCAGCTCCCCCTTCATAGCTCTGCGTGATGCCCATTTCCCACCACCCCCTTCAAAATATCTACCATGACTCAGACCCCATTTATTACCCTGATCCACTCCCCGCCTCTTTTACTCCCTCCCGGTCATTCTCCCCCCTCAGGGTGGCTCGCCTCCTACTCCTTTCCCCCACTGTCGAACATGCCCAAGGTTTAGCCCCATCTCTCTGGCCCGAGGTGGCTGAGGGCTCGCCCCCTGGGTCCTACCTTTCCCCGTCGAACTCCAAATGTAGTATGTTTGCCACTTCCTGTGGTGTAGTTGCCCGCCTCTGGACCCCCTCCCATTCGAACAATAACCCGAAGGGGAATGTTCACTTGTACTTTATTCCTTTTCTGGCGAGTTCTCTCAGGACTGGTCCCATGCTGCTTCTTTTCACTAGCGTGCTGTTCGCCAGGTCCTGAAACAGGGCGATCTTGTGTCCCTTGTAGTGCACCGGTGCGTGCAACCTAGCCGCGCGCAGCACCGCTTCCTTTTGTCCATATCTGGCAAATGCCACCAGATCGTCAAGTGTGGCCTGGCGTTCGGGCCCGTGGGTGAGGGGGGCTTTTGGGAGGGGAGTGGTGTCGACAGACTCTGTGCACTCTGTTCAATTCTATCGCTTCCGGGCCCCCCCTCACCCAAGAGGTCAACAAAGATCCTCTGGACTTCCCCCTTCAGTTCTCGGTCAGCCACCGATTTCAGTAAGAATTTAATCCTGATGTTGACCCTTCTAGATCTATTTTCAAGGTCCTCCACCTGGGCTTCCAAATTTTGCGTCGCCAGGTCCAATCGGTCGATTGCCTCACTGTTAGCCGTTGTGCCCTTTTCTGTTTCCTGAAACCCTCTTCCCAGTAAGTCCGTTCTTTCCCCTAGCTGGGCCATTTCTTGTTTCAGCTCTCCTAGCGCTACATTCAGATCTGTTCTCATCAGCTGAAATTGGTTCCGAAAGGTTGTAGCTAGAGTCTCTCTCAAAGCCTGCATTTCACCTCTGAGGTCCTGTCTGTCATTTGTGCCGAGTCCGCAGCCCCGTCCTGGACCAGTCGCTCTTTCAGCTGACCATTGTCGCCTCTGTTGTGTTCCCTGGCTTCCATTGCGGGCCACAGGGTGGGGTAGGGGTCTCCCACATGTTGGCCGGTCTTCGCCGTTTTCCCCTTAGCCCTGGAGGACATCTAAACTTGCCGCGTGTCCCCTGTCCAAGCGTGCCAGCTCCTTAGTTGACTGCTGGTGACCCTGGCTGGTCAGTACGTCGATGCCTGCCCACCCCTCCCCTCCCATTATCTGGGGAGTTCAGCTAGCGCTCCCTGGATCACCTCTCTGCTCTCCCTGGTCCAGACCTGAAATTAGCTGCTGATGGGGCGTAGCCGTCCTCGCCTTTCCCAGCGCAGTCTTCCAAGACAATGACCCCTTCCGGGCCCAGCTCCACAGTCTCCTACAGCTGCGTTGCCTCCTGGACGTAGTGTCCCCAATCTTCTATGTAGAGGCCTCACTCGGTCTCCATGGGGGCACCGCCAGCCCAGGCTGGGCCTGGTTAGTCCTCCCCCCACAATTCACCTGGCCGGGCCTTCTGGAACCTGTAAATCCTCTCCCCACAGTTCGCCTGGCCGGGCCTCCTCCTCACCGCTTCCCCGGTTGCCCGTTCTTCACCATGGGGCGTCGGCACCTCCTGTCTCCGCCTCCCCACCGATTAGTGCTGCTTCCTCGGTTGTCTTACCGGCTCACGGCCTTTGGAGCTCCAAGTCAGTGCTCCTCCTCAGCTGCCCCACCTCAGAGCAGCCGAGCCCTACCGCAGCAGGGGTTCAGACGTCGTTCCTCTTGCCGGCCCACACCAAGCCCTCTCCCCAATGGTCTCCTGCACACCGGGGCTCCCTCTACGCACTCCAGCCTCACAGCTCCCCGTGCCAGCAGCCTCCTCACCTCGTCCGCACCTGGGGAACCGGGGCAGGGCGCTGTCGCTGGTCTCTTCGCAGCGCTGGTCTGTGATCCGCGCCACCCTGCTTGCTTTGCAGGGCCTCCCTGCCCGCGCACAGGGAGCCCGCCAGAGGCGCCAGATGAGCGCTCTCACCCGCCCCAGTCCGGAGGCTGCGCCGCCGTAACCTCGAGTCCCCAATTTCTACTGGCACCTCGAGGCCCTTCACAGCTCCGCCAGGTCTCCGCAATTCTACTTCTGCCTCCTGCACCTTGGGGTGGTGGGATCTCCAGGTATAAGGCCTCAGAGCCCAGGAGCAGCCGTCGGCACGTCTACTCGTTGCCGGCGGCCATCTTGGAACCCACTACAGAAGGTTTGATGTAGCAAACAAGACACAAACTTCCTTTCCTTTGTCAAGATTCTCACATTCTTAAGTTCACGATTGATCTCCCTCTTTCGGGCTCCGACAATGGATCCGCCTCATTCTGTTCAGATCCCTTTCCCCATAAGAATCGCAGACTTTCAACGCTGAGCAGGATTTTCCTTGACCTGTTGCACGACCACTTCGATTTACAATTCTTTGCAACTTTTTAACTTTCACTTCTGTCACTTCTAAGCTGGATACCTTTACAGAGACCTTTGATTGGGCACACACGCGGTGCCGGTCCACTCGGTCTCATAACTTTGCTCTTTTGGACTACAAGTCCCAGAATGTACATTCAAGGTTTTGTTTCCACTTCGCCAGTTACAGGACCTTTTAGGATTTACTCAAAGTTGTTATTCCGCCTTAGCTTCCCTCGAGTCACAGGGTCGCCATCTTTTACCCTCAGGGATGAGGTGTTAGCGGGTCTTCAAGTGTTCCAGATTTTGAAGTGGGAGTATTTTACTCACTATTTTTTTTATTTGAGAGTTAAATGATTTTTCGGGGACTACAAATAGAAGTCCATATCACATTGGGAGCATTCTAGAAGCGACTAAAAATATTTTAACTGGAAATTAAAATGTTTTTGTAATAATTATTTTATTGCACCTAGTTATTCATACCCATAAGATACGTTTACATCTTCAGTTTCTTCCTGTGGTACTGCATGCACTAATGGTCCAAACATATCCATGGAGCCGTTTGAGTGACAGTGGGACACAATTTCCTCTTTTTTGTTGGTAGTAGTGACTCCCTATTTTTTATTTTTTGGGAGCATTTGCCTATTTTTTAGAGAGTAAAAGTGGCCGATACACCCCTTATCTGTACAGCTGGGGTCCTCAATGGGGATTCACTCGAGGTCAGGGTCCCAGCACCTGCCCCTCAACTATCTGGGTTTCTGGAACAAGCACTGATTTAAACACTACCAGAAAAGTGTAGCTGGAGTTTTGGTTTTCTGGGGCATGGCTCCCCTGCCACACAGTAGCCCCCTTTGTACTCACAGGCTTCAGTGTCTCAACAGCCCCACCACACCCCTTTTCTGGCTTCCCAAGGCTCTCGCAGCTGCTGCCTTCTTCTGGTCTTAATGGTTCTTTTAGCATCCACAACTCGCTCTAAATGCTGTTTCTGGCTGCTGCTTTTATACTTCCAGCCAGAGTCAATTGGAGTCAGGTTTGAGTAGTTGTCCATCCCTACCTGACTCTGTCTGACCTCATCATTGATCATTGGGACAACATGGAGACTGCCCATAGGAACCCATTGCCCATAGATTTCTATGGGTAATCCTGAGGACTCCCATCTGCCGCCTTCGTCCCAGAAGTTGGATTTCTAGACTGCAAGTAGGGATTGTGGGAGTTGGTAGGTTTTTCCAGAGATCATGGAAACCCCATGTAGGTTTTTGTCAGGATGAAGGGGGTAAATGTATTGTGGAGGGTGAATTGATTTTCTATTGGGTTCTTGTTATTTTTTTTAGATGGTTTTAATTTGCCTGGTCGTTTTCTCCTTTTTCTTACAGAAAGGTACTGGGGTATGATGGGACTCTGCTGACAATATCCCATGACAACTGAGGGGATGTCGGGTAGGTGTGTATCGTAACGGGAGGAATACCATGTCTCGCTCGAGGGCGTGTCTCCCATTGTCCCCAAGGACCCCATGCTCGTCCGCCCCCAGTTGGGTTGGGATCAAGGAGCGATGGCCCTCCCCCGGCCACCTGAACAAAGGATCCCCGGGAACAGCCTTGGAGAAACGCCTCAGGTTTCTCACAGTGTCAATCAGGAGATTTAACTAGTGGTGATTGGAATCACAAGGACCGAGTACAGACTAGTGGGAAAACAGGAACGTTGGGTAGTTGAGGCAAAGGGTAGTCCAGATTAAGAGTCTGGGTAGGAGGGGGTGTTGAAATTTACTGTATCTCTGTAGTTTGGGAGATGAGGTGCATTTAATTGGTCTTGTTCCTTTTTAGCATTAAATACTGCACCAAGGAAGGATGAACACATTGACAAACATAAGTGGTTTACTTTAGGCTGTTGAGGTAATTGGAAGTGTGTGGATGACCTCAAAGAAAGAATACTTTGATTCAATGAAATATACTTGTGGTGTCTCCACAATAATAAGGTATAAACAAACGTTTAAATCAGCAGATAAAAGCATTGCAAGAAAGGCTTTGGCTAGGTTTTCCATTTTAAAGCCCTTAACACATTTCTTAAATCTCTCTGGTAGCAGGAACAAACCATCAACATATTCAAATGCGTGGATTAGCATACAAAATAGCCTGCTGCTCCCCCTTGATCTCCTCAGTATGGAACAAAAATCTAGCTATTGGCGAAAATTTAAAAAAGGTAACCCGGGGTATCTCACCTACAGCTATTCAACTAAGGGGGAGATTTAGGTTATAACAGAGATAATGTAACATTGCCTCAGCCATGGAACTGGTGGCAAGCATTCACCATTTTTATGGATGGACCTTCCTCGGTAAGAGAACCCCAAAAGAGCAGAGTCAATTGGCAGTGCTTTATCAATGAAAGTGCAATGTCCTGGCAGACACAGGAGAAATTAATATTGCAACTTCGTTTTTAAGAGGGTATATTTTGTCGGACCTGCAAACAGGACTATGCACTACCATTTCTTGCTTCCATTCAGTATTGCATTGCAGTTTTTTTCTCCAAAATTAGGTTCATGTGGTGGTTTCAGCTTTTTTTAAAGCGCTGCATAAGCTAGCTGCACTTACGCCTGGTATACCTGGATAGAACCAAGATGACCAAACATTGTCAGAGTACAATGCCCCAAACAAATATTCTGATCAATACATTACGCGGTCCGGTTCTTACTGTGTTCCTATTTCATGTCTTTACGGTAGATTTAATACCATCCAGCTCCTTTCTAAAAATGTGTCAGAACTATGCAGACATAGTACCACTTCGATCATCATGATATTCTGGGGAAACACTGTATATGCCAAGTATAATGATATATTGTGGTCCTACACATATGATTAGGTGTGGTGTTCAAAGTCACTACATGTGGTAGGACAATCTAGGATTATAGTAAGGTTATTCACAACCCCAGCTGAGAAAAGTCACTCTCTTAAGTAGGGTTGACCAAGCAGCAAAGCTGATTCGAGGAGGAAGGGGGCACCGATGTGTAGTACAGGTAACACTTAGCAGAACTAATAAGAAAAAGACCCACACAGGTAAGCTACACAAAGAACAAACATTTATGAAGTTATTACATTTAGGCACATTTAAAATATCTAAAAGCAAGTAAAAATACTACAGTACATATTTGCAACTCAGTGTCCGGTAACCCACTATGGGTTACAGTACTTTAGAATCAAAAGCAGTTGACCACGCAATAAATGCATTCACTAAAGAAATGCGAACAGAGTTTAAGCACACACATAGGCCTTATAACTAGACGGCACCCAACACCATATACTACAACTTCAGAAGTCAGCCCCCAACCTGCACTAAGTTTCTGGTAGCGGTTTAAGTCTCGCAAAAGATTCCAGAGTCAAGAGGTGAGTAGCCACGAGTGGGCAGGTAAAGTATTGAAGTTCAGCTAATGCAGGGAAAATGCAACCTTGCCAAAAGGGGACTTAACAGTATTAAGTTGCGTTCCACCAAAAGGAGAAGCAGCTACTACCCCCCTGGGTTTCACAGCCTGGACACCATCCACCTGGGATAGCCACGAATAGCATGAACGCAAGTAGAACTTTATGACCAATGCAACTCCAATATGGAGGGGGATCGATTCAAGAGGTATAAGGAATCTCAGGACCCCAATCTCCAAGCCTGCTCGCCCCAAGAAAGTTAGAAATGGTGCCAAGCAACAGTAGATCAGTCTGACCCCATTGTAATCGCTGTGCAGGCTCTTTGGGTGGTGGGTTCAAGGGCATTCACTGCCGGTTGCCTTTAGGTTCCTCTGGAGATTTGAGGCTGTACGGCACACCCAGATTCAGTTCCACAACGAAGAAGAGACCCACACCAAGACCATTTTTTTTAATTTAAAAAAAATGTTTTCTTTTGCTTTTTCAATGCCTTTGACCTTTACATTTTAAACACCAAGAAGCAGTACAATCCGGTAACCTCCCCACCTCCCTAATCCCTGTTTTATGACCCAATCTGTTCTCTCCCATCCCAGGATCAGCCCCTTCCAGTCCTTATGCCTCCCATATAACTATTGTTCAAACCTGATAGTTCTATCAAACCCTCCAATCCCCAACCCCCACCCATTCGCCTGAATCACAATGCCTCTATCCAACGGTTCCATACTTTCCTATGTTTATGGGGGCACCCAGAATCCCTATATGCCCTCCGGTCCATCTCACAACAATAGTTCATCCCCCCTCTCCATTTATGAATATTTTGTTTAACAGGACATCCCACCCAGCTACCAGATCCATTTTATTAATCAGGGCCTTTGTGATAAAATCTTTTTCACTGGAGTTAAAACCCTCATCACCCCCAAATGTGTAGAAGCCCTAATTTGGGACAATTTGGTACTGGGGTTCCGATGATTCTAGCTATTGAGATCATAATCACACTCCAGAGCCCCTGTATAGCAGGGCATTACCAAATTGTATGGAAAAAGGTGCCAGTATGAGTTTAACACAGTAAACAAAACCGGCCGTTGTAGCCTCTCTCTAAATTCTTGCATTCCAAAGGACAAAGTCTACATGTTGTACTCGCCTGCCTGGGTGAGCTTAAGGCATCTGCCCACTCTTCCAATACCCCTACGTTTTCTTCCCAGTTGCTTTTCAGTTTGACCAACGGTTTGGAAGTGAAACTGGTTTACACATTTGGTGGATTACCACAATAGCTTTTCCCGTAATTTCCCCCTCCAAGAGATTAGCATCTACGCGAGTGTGTTCGGGGACATCCCAGCCATCTCTATGCTCCTGCGTTAACATATGTTTCAGTCGTATGTCGGTGCATCAGTGTCCACTACTTTCTGGAAGGTGGACAGTTGACCCTGCACTATGACATGCTGCACTTTGCTGATCACCAGCACCTGCCACCTATTTTGAAGGCCCAGTTTTTTCAGGAAGATCTGCGTTTTCCAACAGAGCTGCGTCCAATGTCACGACCCCCACCCATCCCATTGCCTTAAGTGCATCCCTTTGCGCTTCTAATGAGCGCATCCCTGGTTGAGGTGATTTGTATCTCAGAGGAGCTTGTATATCATGAGTAGCGGAGGGTGGTACCCCATCGCCTCCTTCTCTAACCCGATAGGCACCAAACCTCATATCAATAACCAACTCATTCAGTACCACACGGTGTGAAGCCCAGTAATACCCCCTCAGTGAGATCCTCACAGATACGCATAGATGCACTTCTGGCACTGACTGCAGATGGAGTTAGGGGGCACTCAGCTGCTGAACTTTGTCTTTCTGCAGGCTTATCTCCTGGTGGAGGGCAGCCCAGTGGATTTCTGGAGTCCCAGCAAAAAGTTTGAGGACAAACACAAAAGGTTTCGGCCGTTTGACCTTGGTGCTGGGCCTTGCAGACAATTCAAATATGCACACTCTTACTTTACTTTAACTTTAAAAAAATGTATACTGCGCATCCATAAACCCATGGGTGTGAGAGCACGGACAAGACTGACAAGAACAAAGAACAAAAGCTGTCCCGAGATGCAGGAGAGACACAAAGGCGAAGAAAAAGCAGAGGCTAATTAAAGAGCAGTCTCTTGAGCTCTTTTTTTGAAGGTGCTCAGCGAGGATGATTTCTTAAGTGAGATAGCAGAGTATTCCAGAGCGTAGGAGCCACGCAAAAGAATGCTCCTGCTTGGACTTTCTTGGTTTTGCATCTGGGCTGAAAGAGGAGATTTTGATGGTTAGATCTTATGTTTCTGTAACAGAGTTTTTCCCTAATGTGCTTTTGTAGGTAAGGGGGCATAGTCCCCATCCGAAACTTGCAGGTAATAACCAGCAGTCTAAAGGAGATTCGCGCCTCTACAGGGAGCCAATGAAGTGCCTGTCGTGCTTCTGTTATGTGAGAGCGAAAGGAGAGACCTGTTACGACTCTGACTGCTCCAATTTGTACCACTTCAAGTTTCCTGATGGTTGCTTTGCTACCCCCCGCCAATAGGCGACAGCAGTCTAATTCAGAGCCTATTCTAGCTCGTGCAATTACCTCTGCATTCTGTTGGGAGATGTACGGTCTCAAATGAGCCAGTAGTTTGATGTAATAGGACAAGGATGCAACCGTGCAACCTACATAGTCCTTCATATTCAGTGACTGGTCCAGCACCGCTCCCAAGATTTTCACTTTCGGGAGAGTGGGGATTTCAATGGTCCCCAACTCGAGGTGTTTATATGCAGGGTTTAGTTTGGCTAGGATGTCCTCAGAACCCACTACCATGAGTTTGGTTTTACCCCAATTGAGGGCCAGATTGTTCTGCATCATCCAATGCTCAAAAATGGAGAATAATCGGTTACATTCAATTTAATCCGAATCATGATGTCTCGTGAGCGGAATGACACATTGTGTGTCGTCGGCATAATTGTAGAAGAGGACCCCCTCTTGTGCAAGATGTGCAAAAAAGGGACCATGAAAATATTGTAGATGCAAGGTGATAAACTGGCTCCCTGCGGGACTACAAAGAGCACCGGTATGGCAGGCGCCATCGCCTCATTTGCGCAAACCCTACTAATTCTGTTGGATAGGAACGATAGCAACCATTTAGTGGCAGCCTGAGAGCAGCCATAATGGTATGATCAACCAAGTCAAATGCCGCAGATTGATCCAAAGAGATGAGTGGAGAGGTCTGCTGATTGTCCAGTATCTTTAAAAGTTGCGATTTAAGATCCAATAAGGAGGTTTCTGTACCAAAGCCTTGTCTGAACCCAGATTGGAGAGGATTAAGGATAGGGTAGAGAGTAAGATGTTGGGACATTGGGGAGTAAGCAACACGATCCAGTATTTTGAGCAGAAATGGAGTATTCGTTATTGGCCTATAATTGGTTGGGACACTGATCCAGATTAGGCTTTTTCAACAGCAGTGTTACCCAAGCCTGCTTCATCTCATCCGGGACAGTGCCAGAGGCAAAGGATTAGTTAACAAATTTGCAAATTGCATGCACTAGTGAGGGCGGGCAGGTTTTGATGATAGTCGATGAGCAAGGTTCGCCTGTGCAATTGGTAGCCTTATGTTTAGTAATAATCGAGGCTAGGTCCTCCTCTGATATAGGGGTAAAATCAAAATTGGGAATGTCCTTAGTTCTGATGAATGTTTTACCATCTCTAAGTATGCCCATGGTGTCAGTAGCAGTCTTTTTGATAGCTATACCTTCACAAATCCCTTCCAGCTTCTTTGTCATGGCGTTCTGAATGTCAAGACACCATTTATCATCTTTGATGATAGTAGACGCTTTAGGTTGGGGAATTAACTCCTGCGCTTTGAGGATTTTGAACAATTCCCTCGAGTTGGAAGATGCTTGAGAAATTCTGGAGTTATGATGTGACTTCTTAGCTTCTATTATGGCTATTTTGTATTTTCTGGATGCCTTTTTGTAGTTTTGTAATGCTAAAGGAGATTGATTCACTTTCCAGATATGGAGTAATTTGAGTGAAGCTGCTTTAAGAGTTTGAAGTTCAGTGGAGAAGCAAGGATTACTCCTTTTACTCTCCGCAGATTTCTTCTTCCTTTTAAGAGAGTCCAGTGTATTAACCACCAGATCCATTGTGGACTTGCGCTTCTGGGCTATAGTGCAAGTAGCATCCATCGCCAGGATCGGCAGAGCCTGTGGTAACAGTGCTTCAATTCTTTCCTGAGTCAGGGGTTTAACATTACGTTGTAGAACTATTTGGGTGATGTTCGATATGATTTTAGTGGAGAAGGGCACAGTAACAGAGAAGTGCAGGAAAGCCATGATCTGACCAGGGGCACAGAGCCACCTGCACATCATGACAAAGCAAATTGATAATAGATACCCAATCTAGGGTGTGACCCAGAACTTGTACCAGTTGACTGAAGCCTAAGTCTGTAACTCCATCCATAAAATGGCCCTTTATTTCCCAGGCTGATAGAGAGTTTTTAAGAATGAAGGCCACTCCTCCTCCCCTCCCTGCAACTCCATCCTGTCTGAGCATGTTATACCCATCTGGAATAGCTAGGTGCAGTGAGGCGACGGCGGCGCTGGAGCCCCACTTTTCCGTGATGCCACATCCATCTAGTTTATGACAGTATGTAATCAGACACTTCATGTGCATACTTAATCAATGACCTAGTATTAAGTAACATGCAGTTCAGTGAGCCAATAGGGTGGGAAGTGTGACATATAGCATTTTCTCCTCCTTGGGTGTGACCAGTTGGGGGAGCGTACCGTAAGACTCTGCCTTGAATTCCATAGTAGGCGTGATAACAATGCTCCTGAGTGGAGAGCAGTCTAAAGGAAGGGGGGGGGGGCTTGAATGCACAGCAAATTGATAATAGTATTAGGTATTAGAGAAGGCAGACTTACTATGGATGCGGGGGGCGACCAAAAAGATGTCCCTCGAACTGCAAAGTGACTGGTTGGTCCAACCAGTCTTAGGGAGGGGAAACCATTTGAAGGTAGATGTTCGCAACACAGTGGTATTGGCTGAGCCAATGATAGTTTCTGCAGAAGTCCTCTGGCGTCCCTCAGTCATCTTCGCATCTCTTAAGCTCCAGTGGTTCACTCGGTTCCTCGGTCCATCTCATCTCCTTATATCAAGAAAATAGCCTGCGGGCAAGCCTAGGCTTCCAATAAGGACACTTTGCAACATTCAAACTTGGAGGTGGCTGTCCAATAGTGAACAGCCAGCCTAACAGAATCTGCCCAGCAACATCCAATCCCCTACAGTAATATGTATTGGGGCAGACAGCACCCTCCTCACTTCACATACTCTTGATATCCTTGCCCCTGTCATGAAAATCTGCCTGAAGCCCAAAGCCAAGTGCAACTCCTAGTACGACTCAGACCTAGTCACCCTAAAACGCAAGTGTCGGGTGGCCGAGAGGAAATGGAGTGCTTCATGTACATCCTCTGACAAACTGGCCCTCAAGCACTGTACGGCACTGGCTTCTCACTTCATCTCTAAAACTCAGGACATCCTGTCCTCTCTCTCCTCCTATGCCCTCCCTCCCCCCACTCCTTGCTCTTCCTCTGGCTTTTCTGCAGCCACCTCTCCTACCGCCTTCTCTGCCTTTCCCCTGTTCTCCGCAGATTAGGTTTCTAGACAAGTCCGATCCATGAAAGTCTCGTCGAAACAGGTTCACCCCGTTCCTCCAAAACCATCAAGGACCACATCGACTCCTTGGCTCCTGCCCTGCCTGATTTCTGCAATCACTCTGTCACCGGAGTCTTCCCATCCCCCTTGAAGCACTCCCTTGTGCACCCCCTTCTTAAGAAACCCTCTGCCGACCCCTCCTGCCCGGCTAACTATCGAGCAATCTCCCATCACTCCCTTCATGGGCAAGCTCCTGGAGAAACTGCCCATCTCTCAGCTTAATCTCCATACTGAATCTGTTGGTTGTCTTCATGACCATCAGTCTGGCTTCAGAGCTGCCAGAAGCATGGAAACTGCTCTCCTGAAAATCCGTGAAGACCTGCTCTCCAACCTCGACTAACACCCCTTGCGTCCTCATCCTGCTTGATCTCTCTTCTGCCTTTGACACAGTCAACCATGCCATCCTGCTCAACAGTCTCCCTGATAACCTGGGTATCACTGGTCAGGCTCTGGCGTGGCTGACTTCTTTCCTCTCGGACCGACCCTCCCAGGTCCAACTTGGGTCCTTCCTCTCTGCTATCTTTTTCTCTATCTGTGGAGTGCCCACAGGGGTCTAACCTTTCCTCCTGCCTGTTCAACCAATACCTGGCACTCCTTGCCCACCGTATTGACGCTCTCTGCCCCAACTTTTAGTACTATGCGGATGAAACCCAGCTCATCTTCAGGCTACCCTCAGCCTCCTACTCTACTTACCTCATCTCTGTCGGTCTGCTATCCAGGAGTGGTGTGCCGCCAATGACCTCTGCCTCAATGCCAGTAAGACTGAGATTCTCATCGTCACACCTGATCCCTCCTTTCCTGTAGCTCTCTGGCCGGCCTGGCTTGGCCCCCTTCCTGCTACCACCAGCAAGGCTAAATACCTCGGGGTCATCTTCGACTCCACACTCTCCTTCTCTCATCACATCTCTGACCTCTCGAAGAAGTCACACTACCAGCTGCACCTCCTCAGAGGCATTCTTCCTTTCCTCTCCTTCCCCCAGAAGCTCACTGTCTCCAGAGCTCTGGTTCTCTCTAGGCTGGATATTGCAACAGCCTCTTTCTAAATCTGCCTGCTTCTACTCTACGCCCTCTGCAACTTATCCAAAACAGGACTGCTAGACTTGTCCTTGGCCTCAAGCCCAGGGGATGTATCTCTCTAGGACTGAAATCTCTGCACTGGCTCCCAGTGGGTGTGAGAATTAAATTCAAAACCCTCGGCATCGTCCACAAGGCCTTCTGGGGCCTCAATACCTTCAATTCTCTCTTCCTAAATACCTTCCTTCTCGAGCTCTTCGCTCATCTGCCTCCAACTCCCTCAGGGTCAGTCGCTTCTCCAAGCAACGAGTTGGAGGTAGATCTCTTTCTTCGGCTGGGACCTCCCTCTGGAACAGCCTCCCTGAAACTTGAGGAGAATCATCTTCGGTGCCGGAAGCACATCAAAACCTTTCTCTTTGCTTCTGCCTTTTCTCCTCTTTCTTGCTGACTTCTTGGCTGACACTGAAACTGCACTGTTTACCTGGCCACCCTCTGATCTCGGGCCCAGGTCCCCTCCCCTGCCAGTCGCACTCCTGCACTGCCTTCCTGGCCACCCCCGCACTTGGGGACTGTTTTTTGGTATCCCTACAGTCCCACTAACAGCACTTGACACCTGATGTCTGCTCTTACCCTTGCACTTGCCACCTGCTGGCCGTAATTTACCCATTGTTATTTATTTTCTTATCCCATGTACCGCACTGTCCGCTCCCCCTTGCCACTGCACTTCCCCTCCTTTCCCTTCCCATATACTTGCACGATCTGCATGACACCTGGCCTAATAGGATCGTTGTATGTCTTCCCTCTGTTCCCCCTCCCTTGCCTCGTCGTGCCTTGAAACAATTGTGTATAGGCGTGTTATAAATGCTATATCATATCATGCCAGCACATACACAAAGTAGAGTCTTAGAATGCTTCTAGCAAGAAGCCCACTAAGGTGCAAGAAGAAAAGGTGCCCTACGTCTCCTGTAAAGACAAAAGGATAGCCAACAAAGGACAGGCCATCTTGAACAGGAATTAAAAACATGAGAATGGGCATTTTGTGAAAAACCTAAGGGCATTTTCATGCCCACTCCCTGTGGATCCTCTTCTCAAGTGGCTAGGGGACGGCCATCACTGTTGGATCCAGACCCTGAGGGTGGACAAGCGAGGGAGGATCACCTGGCTAGAAAGCCCTCAGGGATTGGAAGGGAGAAGCCGAAGGCGAGACATGGTATCCCCCTCTTCACAACAACCCCCTACCCAACATGTCTTCCACCTTCATCGGCTATTGTGAATTCTGTCACGTTACCCCCCCTCCCCAATTCCAACAGGTACCACGATAAAAAGGAGGCATACAAGAACCAGAAAAAGGGAATTAAACAAATTACCCTGTTTGTTATAGCAACACGATTATTCCCTTTTCTGAGAGTAATTTACCTGATTTTCCCCCAATCCCTAGGGAACACTACAACTCCCATAATTCCTATTTTCCTTTTGACTGCCAAAGCACTGGGAAGAAGAAGAGGCTACAGCTTTGAGGATTACCTCTGGAGAACACCCTGAGATACAGAGGAAAGACTATTTACATCCAACCCTAGGTTGTCCCATTAATGGGGTCAGACAGTCGGACAGGGCTGGGCAATTACCACACCTGACTCCAATTAACTTTCCCACCAAGTATAAAAGGTGGAGCCCACAGGTACACTCTGAGCGAGCTGGGGATGCTGGAAGGATCGCTCAAGCCAGAGGAAAGAAGCATCGGTTCGAAGAACTCTAGGCACTCGGGAGGACGACAGAGCACCAAGACCCGGAGTGCAAAGGGTTGGCTGCAGGGTGCTGGGCCTCCAAAGAGCCAGGACAACAGCTGCAGTTCACTGGTGGTTCCCAAGTCAGTGCTTACTCCCTGGGTAAGCTACAAAAGCCCAGGTGGCTGAGGGGCAGGTGGAGAGACGCTGACCTCAGAGTGATCCCCTTCAAAGACCCACCAGAGCCGCGTCACTAAGGGTGAGAGATGCAGGCCCAGCGGCTTAAATAGAGCTGAAGCGAGATAACCTTTCCGAGTTGTGATAAAAACTATTGGACATTTAAAAACTCCCAAAAACCGCTGAAATTCTGCTATGGGGAGCTAGCGAAGTTGGAGCAAAACGGACCAGGTGCATTGTGGGACTTTCAGTTCAGGATATTGTTGACAAAGACAAATCTGCTGAACGAGGCTGGGTAAGAGAAGGAACAGTTCGTCTTGAGCTAGAGAAAACCAAGTTGCAGAGATTGGCAAGCCAAGGGGCTATTCGAAGGCTGAGAGGAGCAGAAGAAAGCCAGACAGAGAAACTGCATCTGCAAGTAGCTACAAGGGTCGGCAGAGTAAATCCACGAAAGGAAAGAAAGGAAAGAAAACCTGCCTTTGAAGTGTGTCAAGGTTGCCGCTTCCCCCTCCCGGATAAACAACAGAGTTGGGGAGGCACAGATGAGACTGCGACGGATGACAGCTGCGTGCATAGCGAATGAGAAAAGTTAAGAGATGAACACCCAGCGAAAGGCTATACAAAGTAAATGAGTGGCCTGCGAATGTGAAGCACACTCTCAATAGTCTCTGTGAAATGTACAGGAATTCAGAACAGGAAAGGAAATAATTAACGGCGAACTGAAACATATTGAAGCATGGAGAGATTTGGCTCGAGCCCGATTGAGGGAAGCCTATGAGAGTTTTTGAACTACAAGTATATGAAAGCCTTAGTCCGGGCTTGAGCCAGATGGAAGGAAGCCTGGGAAAGTTTGAGCTACAAGCGCCAGAAAGTTTTAGTCCGTTGTGAAAGCACGTATGAACTTTGAACAATATTGATGAAGACGTCGAAGTGGCCCTGCAGTGGTCTTCAAACAATCCTTTGCAGTTTCGAAAGCCTTTGACAGCTGAGAAAGGCTTGAACTGAAATTCTTTTTTTATGTGAAAGGATTTGGGGAAGTTAACCCCCCACGAAAACAAGAGAGGGGTCTGAGCCCGGCAGAGGGAGACCCAGTGACCTACAGAGGCTGGAGCCCGAGAGAGGGAAGCCTATGCTGAGGTGAATAAAAGTAAGACAGGAAGACTTGAACTGTGTTTTTTGTGATAGAAACTTATTGAACTTTGAGGAGCCTGATGCTCGAACAAGAACTGTTGAATCGTGCCAGTAAGCCAGAGTGTGCCACTGTGACAGAACTGTGCCATCCACCTACTTTATTTTTGGAAATCTCTCTAGACCCTGTGCTTTTGAATATGGGGAAGGGAGCGGTTATCTTTTTGCCATTCTGACATTTCTTTTACATATTCCCTTTTCACATTTGTTATTCAAGAGTGAGGGCAAGTGAATCTGAGCAACTACAAGAATCCGAAATACGATTACGATAAGTAAAGTATACTTCTGAGGCTTGTTGATCTGCTTAACATCTCATGTTTTGCATAAATTAGCAAGCAATATTTGGAGAATGTGGTGGGTTATGTGGAGAAGGTGGTGGGCTATGTGAAGGTAGAGCGGCAAAAAGATGTTTTAACATTGCTTGACCTACGTGTGTCACATTTAGAATATGTATCTAATGTGAAGGCATCATGAAGCAAAACACAGACAACAGATTCAAAGTTCAAACAAAAATACATTTATTAACTCCCATGTCATTTATTTATATATATATATGGTGCCGAAAGCCAGCAGGCATCGGGGCGCTAGAACATCAACACAAGAAGACAAAGGTAGACTGGGCAAGGCCCAAACGGGTCTAAGAAGCTAATCAGGTCACACATAAAAGTTACTTGTAGAGAAAGGTTCTTAACTCTCGTCAGAACCACATTAGGTTTTGTTCTTGTCTCAAGGCCAGAGGGAGAGAGTTCCAAAGGTTGGCTGAGAAGACTGGGAAAGATTTCCCCAGTCCATTGGTCCGCTTGAAGCGTGGATTGGTAATCAGCGCTTGGGCGGTCAAGCACAGAGTTCATCTAGGCTCATAAAGGATCACCATTTTTTTAAAGCTAGGTTGGCAGCATCCCATGTAAGCATCTGTGAATGAGCATCACTGTCTTGAAGTGGACCCTTGCGTGCACCGGGAGCCAGTGTAGGTCTTGCCGACTCCTGGATATATGTTCCCAACTAGATTTAGTTTTGATAATGCGGACAGCATTCTGTGTAATTTTTGTAGGCATCCTCAATAGTATTATAACCCGTGCAATAGATGTATAGTTGGGTTCAGAGAGGAATGGGCAAATGTTTTTCAATAGTTGGAGAGGAGCACAGTTTTTAACCACCTGGTTGACATAAGTCTCAGAGTTAAGGGACAACTCAAGGTGGATACCTAATGTTTTAACCTTCACCGATACTTGGATGTCACAGCCTTGAATTGAAAAGGATAGATATCTGGGATCTAGTTTAAGCTTTGTCTGGGGTGACACAAATATCACCAGTTCTGCCTTGTTTCCGTTCAGACACATCCAGTTTAGGTTAATCCAAGACTCAATCTGGGAGTAGATGGGTTTCAAGTTGTTGGTGTCGAGCTTGTAATTCTCAGAGTTGTAGGACTAACTGGCTGTCAACTGCGTAGTTGGCAGAAAAGACACAAGTTTCCTCTAGGAGGATACATAGAGGTCTGATGTATAGGTTACAGAGTAACAGAGACACAAAGGCACCTTGAGGAACACCACAGTTGATTTTGGCCGGGGGAGAGGTGGAGTCTCCCTAGCAAATCCTAGAAACCCGGTGTGAGAGGAAAGACTGTATCCAGTTGGTGGATTGTTGACTGCACAGTCCTGTGTTCCTCAGAGTATGCAAGAGAAGCTCGTGGCCAAGCAGGACAAAAGTTGCAGACAGATCCGATGGCACTAGTAGACCAGGCTTACGACTGTGCATGATTCCAAGCATATGTGTTTGAAGATCGAAATGCTGTCTCCATGCTGTCAGGATGGTTAAAAGCCTAACTTGCCAAGTCCTAAGGTGGGATCTCCCTACCTAAAGAAAAGAAGGAAAGTCTGAATGAGAAAGTTCAACTTAAAAGTATGTCTGTGTCCAAAACACATACTACTTGCCCTCACAACTAAAGTTAAACAATATGTAGTGATGTCAGCAATAAAAGAAATAGTGTTCCAAAGAAAGTTCTGAGCTTCTTCCAGCCCCTGGCTTAATCATCAGCTCCTCTTCACCAAGTTCGAAATAGTTCCACAAAAGTATTGAGATTCCCTTACCCAAGTTCAAGGTAGTGCCACAAAACCTCAGGGTTCCCTTCCCCCAACCTCAAGAAAGTTCCACAAAATCTTGGGTTCCCATCCCCAAGGTCAAGGCAGTTCCACTTGTACTTGTTCTCACTCTTAATATTCAAAAGCAGCTCCAGGCCTCCATTATACTCTGGTTTCTTAACAGTTCAATCAGATTCATTTCTCCTGTTTCACTTCAGAAACCTCTTCGGTTTTCACAAATGGGGTTCCGTGTCCTATGTGCAGTTGTGAGACCAAACGGTCCACTCGTTACAGGTCACACAACCAGGATCCCTAGGCTCTCTAGTCCACACAGGTTCTTCTGTAGCAGTACCTAGTTCTGGTTCACATTCATTTGGCTTCTATTAGTCAGCCCCTTGGCTTTGCCATAATGTGTTCTATCCTTTGCCAGTCTTTTGACCTTACTACAAGTATTGTCATATATATTACACTTTATGGTGGTTTTGTTCCTTCACCACCTTACTACCACCTTACTTTCATGCTCTCTCGCAATCTTCCATACATGCTTTCTTTTATGCTTTATACCACTCGTATTTTGCTTTCAATATGCCATACGTGATTCTCATACTTACTTGTCATCAAGGCACATCTTTGCCAAAAGCCCCCCTTTAGTTCGGTATTCAATTGTTGTGGTTTTTCACTGTGCCGCTTGCATAATATATTGCCCTTGTACTTCTCTCTCAACCCGTTACTTTGGGTTAATTTCAACAGGCGTAGGGTTTCCCATCCATTCTGCATCCAATTCTCACGCAACCCCAGGAGTGGCCCAGTTTAAGTGCTCTTCCCACTACATTCACCGGTCCCTGGCGTCTGTTACGGGCAGCTGTGCTTTTGATTTCAGCTCCACCGACACGTTTGCTTTCACACACAAACCCTGCTCACACTTCCCTTTCTTCTTCCATCTCGCTGGCAGCTCTGCTCTTGCTCCGCGGATGCTGTCTGTCACCTTTTTTCTTTATTCTGTGTCCGCAGCTCCGGCTGCGGACCTCGGACCAATAAGGCCTCCCCACCTGTGACCCTCTCGCGGCCGCCTGGGCCTTAATTCCACATCTTCCTGGGGACATCTGCCGGCGTCCTGGCTCTCCTGCAAGACCCACAATGACTGTCGCCTCGCACATAGGATTCCCTGCGTGTCCCTTTGCTGCTGGTATCCTCCCTTTTTATACTCCTGCAACCACTAGACATGTTTCAGGTGCGAGTCCCAAATTGCAATTGCCTGGTTACAATTAGTGGAGTAGTTGAGACATGCCTGACCTTTACAATACTCTGCAGAAAGAAAAGGGGGATACGATGTCTTGCCTGTGGATATCCTCTCCAGAATCCCTAAGGACCCTCCACCCAGGTGATCCTCCCTTGCATCTCCACCATAGGGTCAGGATCAGATGGTGTGGGATGTGCACTGGCCACATGAGAGGAGGATTCTGGGGGAAAAGAAATGAGGATGCCATCAGGTTCCTCACATTAAACAGTAATGTTGTGTGAAGGTATGAACAGAACTCTAAGGGGCAGCTTTGCAAATGGTTCCTAATGGCACATTTGCTATCAAAGCTAGAGTAGCCCAAGATTAACCTTTCTCCCTGAGGCTAGAGATACAAAAATATGATCAGTTTTTCTGAGTGGCTTAGTCTTTTGAAGGCAATACGCGACAGCCCTTCTGACATCTACGGTAAGTAGGATTTCCTTCTGACATCTACGGTAAGTAGGATTTTCTCTGCTGCATTCTTTGGGTTTTGGAAGAAAGCAGTAAGTTCTATGGATTGGTTTACATGGAACCTATAGATGAATATTGGAGAAAATCAGTGATGTGTACACAGTACCACCTGGCCCTTGTGAATAATGACAAAAAGATCTTGCATTGAAAGTGCTTGTAATTCATTAACTCTCCTTATTGATGTGTTAGCGCCAAGAAAAGCAGTTTTATATGTAAGATGTTTAAGACTGGCTTCGGGCATTGGCTCAGTTAGGTAAGATTTTCATATCTACGATCAATCTTCCTGACCTGTGTCAACCCCAGAACCTTTTGCTTTGACTAGGTAACTATTTTACCTTGTCCCTACGTGACGGGGAATCTCTTTCCCCTCTCAACTAGTCTTTTACTCTTGTTATGGGTGGCCTTTTTATGTCTTTCCATAGTGCATGGTTGAATTCATGGTTTCCTACAACTTTTGGGCTTAGACTGGGTTGACCTTATGGACTCTCCTGCCAATTTCTCTTTCATGTACTTGGGAGAACTACAGTTCCGAAGTAGTAAAGAGGGATTTCTAGCCCCCTTTACATTTTATAGTGAGCCAGCACACCCCACCTTATGTGGAGTGCTGGGGGGGATACACTGTATTCCCTTTCATACTTAACTGGTAAAATTGTGAAACATTGAATGGCTGGTGGCAGTGTAACTACTTTTATGACTTTTTAGTCTTGATTACAGGCAGGCTGTTAATTCAGCCTTGGTAATGCACAGAAGGGCCACCATTTTGCTAACATGGGGCACCTCCTCCTTTCTTCGCCATTTCTTGTGTGCTTGATGTTTCTGAGGTCTTCCCCTGCCATTCTAGGCGGGAACAACCTCTGTAGAAGTTTTGACTTCGGCAGGAATCCAAAGAGTCTGGAAAAAGGCAGGAAGCGAGGGAGGAATCCAAAGCTCCACTGCCCTTTGTCTTCCACCTTGCCTGAAAGGGAACAACTCCCAATGGGGGGCTGGCTGGCCCGATTGGACAACCAGACCGCCCCTTTCTGTAAAACGCAGGGAGAGAATGCAGAGGTTGTGCTGTAGTTCCTGATAAAAACTCTGAACGTGGAAGCTGCTGACAAGTCGACCACTACAACTGAAACCGAAGAGGAAGATGAAGAAACAAAGGCTGTATCGATTTCCAGCAACCAGAGAGCTTGCTGTTTAACCAGAGCATGCTGTTACCCTTCCTACCCATCGACCTGGTGATTCCAAAAACGGCAGCCCCAATCCAGAGCCTTGTGTGACCCACTGGAATCAGGAAGACCTGCATTTTGGGCCATCCCACGTCGTGCTGCGACCTTGTCGGGCTGCAATACCCCAATACCCTAGTACCTCGAGGCATTGTGCGGTGCCCGTTCTTCCAATGTCTGAATCTTGCTGAAACTTTGTGGGCATCCTGGTGGACTTCCAGAGATGTGATCGAGTCTGAAAAGTCACCTCACCAGAGTGCTGGATCTTGCAAATGACGAGAATCCACCATGTGATATTCAGTCGTCTTCTGGCGCTTAAAAAGGGTGCCAAAATCCACAGAGCTGCATCCAGCCACGAGGAAACTCTTGCGTGGAGCCTTTCCGTTGATCCCTGCTGGGGCCCTTCCAGTGTCCTGTCTTCAGTTTACATTGTATTGTATTACATTGTTTATTTATAGAGCACACGGGGCCGTTAAGCAACTGGGCGCTAGCAAGAAGTAGAATCTTAGGTCACAGGTACATAGATATTATACATTACTGGTGTTACAGGGTCACATATATAGCATTTCTTATGTTACAGTGTCATATATCTTACAAGTAGGATAGGTTACATGACAAGGAATCCAGAAACCAGTTTTTTGGCTGCAGATCCTGAAGTCTTCTTGCTGGAAGAACTCTTTTTCCGTTTTAAGGTACAGTGTTGGGTGGGGTATTTACTTACCTTAAGCCGGTTTGATTTCTGTAAAGATTTGGGGTGTTCTTGTGATTACTCCTCTCATCCAGTGCACCCAGGCCACTGCTGGAATTCACCTAAGGTGTCTTCTCTGAAGTCCCTGGATCTTAACTAACTTTAAAGTGAACTACTTACTTGTTTGAACAGTATTCCACAGGAACTCTGACTTTTGCCTGCAACAGAAGCCTATCTCACCCTGTGTACAGCTGGCTCCTAGACCACTAGGGTCCCTCTTCCGACCATTAGATAACTTGTGCAATAGAATAGGGAAGGACTGGATAAGTAAAGGATTCTGTCTTGAAAAGTATAACACGCGTTTAAAAGTACTTACTTGTGGAAGAGTTGGTTTTTAAATCTTGAGAGTGAACAGTTAGAAAAGTTCTTACTTAACTTGAATGTGTTGTACCATTCTGAAAAGTAGATATAAGGTTAATTTATTTACCTGTGAATTGGTTGTGCCGCTTTCCCAAAAGTAATGATCTTGGCCAGAGAATATTGTGTTTAAGTTCCCAACTGGGTCTTGCTTCCCCTAGCTTGCTGTATAGCCTGTTTAGAATATGTCTGCCTTAGGTTTTAGCTACCTAGAATAACGTGGGGTACTTCAGGAAGTTTAACATTGGGTTTTGCTTTCCCTGGTCCGTTGTATACAAATGCTAAAACAGTCTTAGGTTTGTACCTACCTTTATGTTTCTGAGGGCTCCTTTAAAAAGCATTTATGTTTCACTTACCTTGTGATAGCTGTGTGCCACCCTAAAATAAGTTAAAATGTTATTGCTTACCTCAGTCTGTGTTCCACTAATCTGAAAAGAAACTTTTTTATTACAACATTTAAGGTTTTACTTGCCTAGAATAGCTGTGTGCCATTCTTGAAGTGTTCTTTGGGTGTAGCTGTCCTTCGTCTGCCTGGTGCAATTCTAAAGTAGTTTAAAGAGTTCTTGCTTAACTTAGCTGTGTTCCACTGAGCTGAAAAAGCAACTGTAATTGTATATTATACCAAAAAGGTCTTAGTCACCTAGAATAACCTATCCTCAAAGTAGTTATGAAAAATTACCTTCATATCGATTCAGGCTCCACCACTGGTTGGGAACGCATGCATTCGCAGGCGGGCCGGACAAGCTGGCTGCAAAAGATAGCTGTCACTTTCAGAAAATTGAAGGCATAGTTCCTCCGTGCGCCGGGCTCACAACTTACACCTACGTCATCAACGTTCCACACCCAGTTCCTGTGGTCCTGCCAATGGTGGTAGAATTTTAAGTATATGCTTACTATAGAACTGTCTGCGCCAGAGATGGCAGCATAGTGGCTGTGCTCCTGTGCCCTGTTTAAGGCTGCATCCTTCATTACAATGGCTGATTTTAAGCCAGCTGAAACATCCCAGCCAGTGAAAAGACAGAAAGGGGAAGATGAATCTGAAACGAGGGATGACAAACTTTTGGATCTTTTGACTAAAGTGACCTTGGACATTGCAGAGATCAGAACAAAACTGATTTATGCAAAGGATGGATATCAGGACCTTTAAGCAAAAGTGGTCACTATGGAAGAACATCTTACCTCTGTGGATGACAAAACAGTGAGGTTGCAGGACCAGATAAGGAATTGAGATATCCAGAATGAAAAACGAACTCTCAAGATATCAGAGCAAGAAAACATCTCAAGAAGAAACAACATAAGAGTAGCTGGACTTGGGGACCCTATGGCATTCTTAGAAAAGGCATTGATATCCATTTTAAACTTGGACCCTAAAACCCCTATGGAGATGGAAAGATACAGGTCTTTTGGACCAAAGCCAGCTTTAGGGCAGCGACCAAGATACTTCATTGCAAAGTTCTTGAGATTTCCTACTAAATAAATGATACTCAGGAAATCACGTGAACAAGGCGATTTAGCTTGGTGAGGAAATAAGATTATGATTTTTGGTGACTTTAGTAGGGATGTCCTGGAGAAAAGAAGAACTTTTAACACTGCTAAAGAAAAGGCTAGGAGTTTGAAGCTGCAATATTATATGGTCTACCCTGCTATTTTCCCAGTGGTGATTGAGGGACAAATGCACCCATTATCTGACAGTAGAAGTGCTGAGACATTCCTGTCTGATTTGGAGATTACATCTATGGAGACTGCCCCCTATTGATCCAAAAAATAAAATATAACTGGATTCCCAAAGCTTCATCTAATGGTGTAATACTTGTGTGTATTTATGACTTTCTTTGTGTGTACAAATTACTTGTTTTTGTTCATTTTGTGTATAAACTTTCTTTTATTGCTGAATGTAAACGGTTAGGATTTAAAGGTTTTCGCACTGCGAGAAAGGTTTGGATGATTCGAAGGGAACAAGTTACTTACCTGTAACTGTTGTTCTCCAGCATGGGTCTGGCATGGATTCACATGCTCATGAATATTCCCGGTCGTCAGGCTGGGAATCCTCGGTAAAGAAAAAACCAGTATCAGTTTCGTTTCTGATCTGTCTTTCGTAGTAACAACCAATCACTGGTCTCTGCGTCATACTGACCACAGCCAATGACTGCCCTCTACCCAAGCACCGCCTCTGGCAGCCATCTTCAGATTTGGAAGCACGTGAAGTGGCAGTATGACCAAGTGAAGAGACGCAGAGGGGTAGGCGGGAGGGTTCTCATGTGAATCCATGCCAGACCCATGCTGGAGAACAACAGTTACAGGTACGTAACTTGTTCCTTCTCCAGCATGGGGTCTGGCATGGATTCACATGCTCATGAATAAAGAATACATAGCAGTACACACATGCACAACCACGGGAGGTGGCAAAGGCTCAACATTAAGCATTGCATCAAACTCAACATTAAGCATCTTACCTCCTCACCAGGCTCACCTCAGGCGAACAGGTTGCGCAGCACTGCTTGGCCGACCCTGGACTCCTCCCTGGAATCCCGATCGACGCAGTAGAACTTCGTGAAGGTGTGCGTCGACCTCCACGTAGCAGCCCTGCATATGTCCAGCAGGGGCACACCAGAAAGGAACGCCGTGGTAGCTGCGATCGCTCTGGTGGAATGGGCTCTCGGACGGCCGGGCAACGGTCGGTTTGCCAACCGATGACAGTACATGATACAGCCGGAGAGCCATCTGGAAATGGAAGCCTTCGAGAGAGCCTTCCCCTGATTGACAGGTCCAAAGTTCACAAAGAGTTGTGACGTCTTCCGAAAACACTTCGTGCGGTCCACGTAGAACTTCAGCGCTCTAGCCACATCCAGCGAGTGCAAAGTCCTCTCAGCCGGCGACGAAGGCGACGGGAAGAATACAGGCAACACCAAGGGTTCGTTGAGATGGAAGTCCGACGGTACCTTGGGCATGAAGGAGGGGTGCGTCCTGAGCACCACCCTCGTGTCGTGAAAAGTCAAGTACGGGGCCTTGCAGGAAAGGGCCTGGATCTCTCCCACCCGTCGTGCGGAGGTGATGGCCACAAGAAACGCTGTCTTCCACGACAGAAACTTCAACGGGGCCGAGTGCAGAGGCTCGAACGGAGGACCCATGAGCTTGGTCAGCACCACGTTGAGCTCCCACGCCGGGGCCGGAGCCTTCACCGGCGGGAACGATCTGAACAGTCCCTTCATGAACTCTTTCACCAGACGATGAGACCACAAGGACGTCCGTCCCGTGGTCCTGGTGTATCGGGAGATCGCAGCCAGATGAATCTTGATGGACGCGTGTGCCAGTCCAGCTTTGGCCAGCGTCAGCAGGTACGGCAGAATTTGGGGGGCCGTAATCCGTAGAGGGTTAATCTTCTGTGCGTGGCACCAGACAGAGAACCTCTTCCATTTGTGTCCGTAGCATTTAAGAGTCCAGGACGCCCTGGCCTTTGCAAGAACCTCTCTGCAGTCGGCCGGTATGTCGTATCCTCCAAACTCTAGCGCTGCAGGAGCCAGGCCTGCAAGTTCAGCGATTTCGGGTCCTGGTGGAGGATGGCGCCTCCTTCCCTGGAGAGCAGATCCGCGTCCACCGGCAGCTTGATTGGCGGGGACGCTGACAAATCCAGAAGGTCCGGGAACCATATCTGCCTCGGCCACGCAGGTGCGACGAGGATCATCCTGCACCGTGACCTCTTGAGCTGGTTGACGAGCCGGATTAGCAGTGGCAAAGGAGGGAACGCGTAGAGGAACAGGCCCTCCCAGGGGAACGAGAAAGCATCGCCCATGCTCCTCGCCTGGGGAAACCTGCTGGCGAACCTCCGGCACTTGGAGTTCGTCGCCGTCGCGAACAGGTCGATCTGGGGAGTGCCCCACCGTCGGAAGAGGCGATCCACTAGATCCTGCCGTAGTTCCCACTCGTGGCACGAGCGCAGCTCCCTGCTGAGTGAGTCGGCGATGGTGTTTTTTATCCCTGCCAGATGAAACGGCACCAGAAACATCCCTTGGGCGACTGCCCAATGCCACAGGTCCTGCGCCTCCTTGGACAGTGCTGGGGACCTGGTTCCGCCCTGTTTTCTGATGTAAAACATGGTGGTGGTGTTGTCGGTGAAGATCCTCACCACCTTGCCCTTGAGGGACGGAAGGAAGGACCTGAGGGCCCAAAACACTGCACGGAGCTCCAGGACGTTGATATGTAAAGATTTCTCCGTCGGGAGCCAAAGGCCCCTTGCGTGTAGATTTTCGGTGTGCGCTCCCCACCCTTCCAGGGAGGCATCCGTGGTCACTGTCTCCTGGTGGGCTGGGGTCTGGAAGTCCATGCCCGCCGTCAGATGCGCGCGGGTGTCCCACCACCGGATCGCTCGTCGGAAACTCTCGTCGAGTGTGATCCTTTCCTCGAAGCTGCCCGTCGTTTGGATCCAGCGCGCGTCCAGGAACTCCTGCAACGGGCACATCCGGAGCCTGCACATGGGAATGAGGTAGATGCAGGAAGACATCATTCCGAGGAGGGACTTGATGGACCTCACCTTGGCCGCGTCGGCCACCAACAACCGTTGCACCTTGCCCAGGATGGTCCTGGTCCTCTCCTCCGACGGGGAGGCCAGAAGGGACACTGTGTTGAGCCTCGCTCCCAGAAACAGAGCGTCTTGCGCGGGTACCAGGTGGGATTTGGCGTAGTTCACGGAGAATCCCAGGTCCGTGAGAAGTTGGACGGTCCTTGCCGTGTGAACCACGGCGAGCTCCCTCGTCTTGGCTCGGATGAGCCAGTCGTCCAGGTAGGGGTAGACGTGGATCCCCTCGCGGCGCAGCTGCGCCGCCACCGGTGCGAGGCACTTGGTGAACACCCTGGGTGCCGACCGTAGACCGAAGGGGAGGGCTTTGAACTGGTAATGACACCCTTGGACCACAAACCTGAGGAATTTTCGGTGCCCCTTTAGGATGGGAATATGGAAGTAGGCATCCTCCAAATCCAACGACGACAGGAAGTCTCCTTCCTCCAGCTGACCCAGGACGTGCTGGAGGGTGACCATCCAAAACTTTTGCGCCTTGATGAACTTGTTCAGACGTCGCAGGTCCAGGATGGGGCGCCATCCCCCCGTCTTCGTCTTCACGAGGAAGTATCTTGAGTACACTCCGGAGCCCCGAAGCCTCTTTGGGACGAGTTCGATGGCGCCCTTCCTGAGCATCGCCTTTACCTCCAGGAGAAGTTGAGGGACGTGAAGTTCTTTCCTGGCCACGGGGGGGGCGCGTGGACACCTTCTTTGAAACTCGAGCGCGTGGCCCCGGGCCAAGGCGTCCAGCACCCAACGGTCGGTGGAGATGGACTCCCACACGCTGACGAAGCTCGACAGCCGGCCTCCCACCGGGGTGCTTCGGTGGGGGCCCGACCCCACGGTCGGTTCAATCCTGCTTGGACGAGGCTTTGCCGCCTCGACCTCCTTGGCGACGACGGCGGAGTCCGCCAGACTTGCCTCGTCCTCTGTAGGCCTCCTGAGACGACGAGCGGGCCGCTTGACGGTAGGTGGAGAAACCGCCGCCGGAACCTTTGGAGGCGCCCTTGCCTCCGCTGCTCCGAAAGGGCGTCCGTCGTTGCTGCAGAACTCCCAGGGCCCGGGCCGTCTCAGTGTCCGCTTTAATGGCCTGAAGGGAATCGTCCACTGTTTTGCCAAACGGGTTGTTCCCATCGAAGGGCATGTCCAGGACTCTGGTCTGAACGTCTTGACGGAAGTCCGTAGCCTTGAGCCATCCACGCCGCCAAAGGCAAACGCCGTTGCCCAACTGGCGGAACCCAGTGTCGGCGATGTCCGTCGCAACGGTAATGGCGTGGTCCGAAGCCACCTCACCTTCCTACAGGATCTCCAGGGCCTGTGTCCTCTTGTCGTCCGGCAGGAAGTCCAGCAGGGGAGCCAGTTTGTACCAGAGCTCCCTGTCGTAGCGGGCCACGATAGCCAAGGCGTTGGCCGCTTTAATCGTCGTCGCTGCCGACGAGATGACTCTGCGTCCCATAGCGTCCAATTTCTTTCCCTCACCGTCCGGTGGGGAAGTCGATGTGGAGGCCGCACCCCCCCGCTTTCTTCCTGGCCGCCGCGGATACGACGGAGTCCGGGGTAGGCTGCGCCCGGAGGCACAGGGGGGCCATGTCCGGGACCCGGTACTTCTTCTCGTACCGGTCTCTTCTAGCTGGTGTCGTGGAAGGGTTCTTGAGGAGGGTGAGGCCCTCATCCCAAATGTCGTCCAATAGAGGCACTGAGAGGACCGTCTTCCTCTTGGCCTTGCGCCGCTGATAAAGGAAACCTTCCTTCTTCTCCTCAGGGCAGAGTTGAAAAAGCTCGGATGCCCTGGAGATCATGGAGTGGAACGATCCAATCTCGTCGGGCGGAGAAGCCCTGGTGGGAGGCGACGACGGTACATCCTCGTCGTATACCTCGTCGTCCGTACCCGTCGCTGCCGTGTCAGTCCCCGTATCATCCCCTCGGGTGGACGGGGAGGAGGGCTGGAAGGGGCGCGACGGCTGAAAAGGAGGCGGAGGGTGGATCCTTCTTTTCTTGGTAGGGGGAACACCAGAAGGTCCCGGTTCTGGGTCCCCCGACGGGAGAGGTTCCGTCGGCAACGGTAGTCTCGTCCTTATCTCTGAGCATAAGGACTGTATAGCCAACAAAATGGCCGCCGAGTTGTCTCGCGGCGCTGGCAGAGGGGAATCCGACGGGCGATCAGGGACCCCGTCGGTACCCTCGACGATGTCGTCGTCACCTGCGTCGGGATCCATCCCGACGGGTCGGTCTTCTTCCACGCCGAGGCCGTGGCTTAAGACTTCGACCAGCTCCTCCTCCGAGGTTGAGGCCGAACCTACGACGACGCCCTGCCCCCCCTTTTTCTTCCCCACGGGGGATTTCACGGGGGTCCTATCGATGGGCACAAAAGATGACTCCCTCCGAGGTGGCAGGGAGAGACTGAGCCCCGAGGTCGCCACCACTGGTGTAGCCTGCACAGGCTGAGCCAGGGCCGCCGCGACAGTCTCGATAGAGGGCTTGGCCGGATGGATTAAGGCCTTCACCACCTTAGGTGCGCTCACCGCCTTATCCTTGAGGGGGGGGGACACCGCCTCGCTCCCCCTCCGATGGGGCCTTCGAGCTCGACCGGGGCCTCTCCAGGAGCTTCGCCGGGTGCTCGGCCTTCCTCTTACCCGACCCAGAGCGTTGGCTCGTGGTTGATGGTGCCGGGGAGGGTGCACCCTGCCTGGCGACCGTAGAGCCCGACCGTTCGGCGCTCCCGGTGCCAGCGGACTCGCGGTGCTTGGCCTTATGTTGGAAGCCCGTCGCCGGGGCGTCCTCAAAGGACTTAGAAGACCGCTCAGATTTCTTCTTCTTCTTCTCGCCGGACGGGCTCTTCCCTTCCAGCCAGTTGGCGAGACGTTGATGGTGGTCCTTCATGGTCCGCTCCGACATGTTGCCGCAAAACGCACAGTCCTTCTCCACGTGCGTCTTGTCCTCATGTAGGCAGTAGAGACAAAAGGAGTGTTCGTCCTCCTTGAAGACGTTCTGCAGCTGGCATCCAGGGCAGACCCTGAACAGCTTTCCGGGCGTCGAGCTTCCCTTCTCCTGGGCCATGACCGGGCCTGAGAAACTTCTGGAGTCCTCCAAAAGCGTAGCTCGACGAATCTTCACCCTTGAGGGGCGCAGACGAATCCGACACGGGTCCCCGTTGATCGGATAGTGAGTCGGTGGAGCTTGAGGCTGTTTTGACCGAAAAAACGAAGTTTTTGAGAGAAAAACGTGAAAAAATAGCACTAACGCTCGAGAGCAATAGCACGAGGATCCCAACACATGAACGTGCGGTAAAAATCTGAAGATGGCTGCCAGAGGCGGTGCTTGGGTAGAGGGCAGTCATTGGCTGTGGTCAGTATGACGCAGAGACCAGTGATTGGTTGTTACTACGAAAGACAGATCAGAAACGAAACTGATACTGTTTTTTTCTTTACCGAGGATTCCCAGCCCGACGACGGGGAATATTCATGAGCATGTGAATCCATGCCAGACCCCATGCTGGAGAAACGTCTTTATTAAAGTAAAGCACCCATGGAACTAGTTAAATGACATGTCCTACGTGGCAACGTGCTGGAGGAAGAGGCCAGAACCTTTGCTCTGTCATGAATACGAGCATAGGAACGGCAGCGTGGGTCATGTTTTGCTGGAGCCATGAAGATCTTGACGAGACCCAGACTGGTAAAAGAGTCTACCCGGAGGTGAGTGATTAGACTAAGTGAGTAAAGTATTGAAGCACAGCGGGCCTTCGGGCTCCGTCACTGCTTTCATTTATTCTGTTGGTAGTAGTCCATTGGCAGGGTGAGATGGGACTCAGTTCTAGTGCGCACCTTAACAAATCTATGCGTCCTCGGAAATGTTAATGGCTTCACTTCACTGGTCACCAGTCGCTCGGCATTCCTGAGTGACAGGACATGCATCCGCTACCGCTGAGGGAGAGCTGAACAGCGTGCAGCTATGTTGGCCAGTGCATTACTATTTACAGGATACTCCTCACAATTCCGGCTCGGCCCTAGCACAGATCGCGACCAAGCAAGACCGCACAACAGGGCAGACGTCGAACATTCTCTGAAGGATATCAGGCTATTCAGCCCAGATATTGAGACTGAATTAGGGCATTTTCAAGCAAGTCCGGTGCAGGGGTTGGTCTGTAAACTGTAGGAGACAAAAATTATCTTCTCAGCTGTTTTTGGATGAACAGAATTTTTACGGAAGATCTGATGGGCATTGATTGAGTTTTGCTAACGTTTGCAGTTGCCTTTCTGCATTGGCTAACGCTATTCAAATGCTATTGAAACCATGAAACCAAATGGTTTCCAGGTGCTCCTTGCAGATGGATATGGATTAGTGACATTCCTGAGTTTAAATGCATGGATATGACACAGGTTTTCGTGCATTTGCTTAACACGAAGGACAGCAATGCTTACAGCTCTTGCTTATTTAAACCTATATCTGAACTTAATATCCCATAATCTTAATAACAATATATCTTATCATTTCGCCTATCTGGGATATATAGTACACTTGATTGATTGGTTCTGCATGTGTTCTTGCTGCCTACTGCTGGTTTTGGTGAGACTATGAGATTATTTTGGTTTAAGGGAAGGTAGCGTTGCATGTTTTTGGAAGCAGCACTTTCTCTTGTTGATGCAGATGCATTACAAATACAATGACTACCCTGGGGTAGCAGGGTCTTAGTATGGTGTGGACTTTAGCAGTTTTTTGTTGTAATGCGAGTATTGAAGAATGGACTCCTGCAAAATTTGTATTTACTCTGTTCTTGTTTAAGGGTTGTCTTTGTGTGCATAAAAGGAATGGCTTTAGCTTATGCGAATAAGCAATGTGGTTGTATAAAAAGAAATGCATTGGCTTATGCAATTAAACAATAAGGTTGCACATAATGGGATTTTAAAGGTGAAGGGTGATGGAAGTGCTTGTGGTGTCAGGTTATGTGGGAAGCTACTAAGTTGTGGTGTGGGTATATTGCTACTCAAAGGTGGTACTGGGTTCGGCTCCACAATAGAGGGGATGGGGAATCAATACAATTAAAGTAGGGGTTGGGGGGTTTGGGGTTAAGGTGGAGCCTTGATATGAGAGTGACAGCAGTTGGGGGATGGGGGAACAGATGCAGAGTTGTAGTTCTGCAGGTTAAGGGTTGAGAATTGCCGAGGGTTTTGGTCTGATGCAGGCATAGCATATTGTATTTTGAGAAGGCGATTACATTTGGGGTAATGAAAGAGCCTTGTGCTTCAGTATGTGGTACAGGGTCACAGGCTTGGTCGCTCGTGGAATGTGGGATGGAATCCTTTGCATCATTCAAATATACTTAAGTACACAAATAGCTTGAAGAGTGGTATATCTGGGGTTTTGAAGGGATATTTTGAATGGAGTGGGATCAGGTCTGCAGAGGGTTGGGGGACATTTCTTGAATTTCGTGTATGGGTGTACTATTGCGAGGGAATGGGGATCTTAACGAGAAAAGATTTATTACACGTGAGTTTGGAAGTGTATTAACACAGATTGATGAATGGGGTGATTGCAGGATTTTAGGAGGTGTTGGAATGATGTTTGTAATAGAACATCAAGAGTGTATAGGGGATGTTCACTTGTGAATGGGATGGACTTACAATATGACTATGTGAGGGTTCCATTTATTAATTAGTATGAGATTTTCAAAATTGTAATCGGTTTGGAGTGCTAAGTGTTTAATCAATCGACTGTATTCTACTTTTTTGGGAAAACATATGGAGCAGGTTCTTTGCTTATTATAATTTGATTAACGACTTCAGGTGTATGAGTAAGACTCACAAGAGCTGTGCTTTTATAAATTCTGATCTAGTGGGATGAGGGAAATATGGAGAAGGGGTCTGAGGGTGAGATCTCTAGGATGGATATAATTGTAAATATATTTACTTAAAAGATGTATTGGGGATGTATTTATGTTATAGCTATTTGATTGGGCATAGGGTTCTGGGGGCTACGATTCAGATTTTAGTGTAATTTGTATTTGTATATAATTGTTCTCTTAATTGGTCCATTATTGCTTGGACAATTTAAATGGGTTTTTGTGTGTATTATGGTGTCTAGGTTATGTATTTGTTGGGGGAAGCAGAGGGCAACCTACACTCTATTTCAATTAGATATAGTAGAGGAGGAGGAAGTAAGAAAGATGATACCTGGGCATTGTAATAAAAGGCTGCCGGAATTAAGAGTTTATTTGATTGCTATTTGCGGATGGGCACATTAAAGGTTGCTTCTTGGAACATGAAAGGATTAAACTGTCCTAAAAAGAGAAAGAAAATATTTGCTGGGCTATGGAAGGAAAAGACGGATTTAATATTCTTGCAGGAAATCCATCTGTTACAATATTCATAGAGTATGTTTAATAATGCTAGATATATGAACGTTTTATTAAATTGTTATTCATCAAATTCGGGAGGGGTAGGTATTCTAATTCATAGACAGTTGGGGATGGTAATAGAAAAGATACCCATGGATGATGGACGAATGATTTCGGTGGCTGTTAGATATGAAGGGAAATTAATAAGCGTAAGCTCTATATATGGACCATGTTCTAATGGGGTGGAGTTTTTTTTACGGCATGAGCAATGACTTTAAAGGGGATAAAAGGTGATTATATAGTGATTTGGGGGGATTTTAATTGTGTTATAAATCATACTTTGGACAGAATGTCAAGTTGCTGGTTCACTGGTCAAATACTAAGTAAGGCTTTTCAAAACTTTATTGAAACATTTGACTTGATAGATATTTGGAGGGTTCTGCATCCTAAAGAGAGATTTTTCGTTTTACTCAACAGTTCATAATTCTTACTCGAGAACTGATTTTTTTTAAAATAACAGATAAGTTAATAAAAGATGTAGTGGAGGTCAACAAGAGGGAGCGTTGCATATCGGATCACTCTCTAGTCACGCTAAATCTACATTTCGGGAAGTGTCAGCCAAATTACACTAAATGTAGGCTTAATGCCTTTATTTGGAAGCATGAGAATGTGTTAATCTAAAAATAATTTCATCATGAATTATTTTAGTGAAAATAAGGAGTCTACAGATACATTGTGTTAGGGAGGATTCTCTGAAATTTGCTAATTCCTCTCCAATTTAGAAACCCCCAGCACTTTTGCTGGACTCTAGAACTTTTACAATTTTAAACCTGAAGAGAGACATTTTTCCCACTCTCTCATGTAATTTTTCTGTGAGTTAACACTGTTTCTTTTGGTGTTGGAGTTTGACAAACTCCATAGGCCTCATCTTTGCATTGTGACACATAGCACCTTCAGTGCATTAGCACAGGGAAGTCTCTTAGATTTCCCAAATTTTTAAATACCTTCTCTTGGTGAAACTTCCGTTTCCAAGAGAAGTAAAGTGAAATTGACTTTACTTGCAATTTGTAACTTTCTAGAACCAGCACACACTATCTTGCCATAGAGTGCTGGAGGGGTTACTTAGCATCCCCTTTTGACTAGTTTCTAATGTAATATTTTTTTGTTACTCGTTCTACAATTAATGGCTGGTGGCAGTGGTTTACTACCATTGTGTGTTTTTACCGCGGGCTGCGTTCGCAGCTGCAGTAAGGCACCCATGGGTGCCCAGTTTGTCAAAATGGCCCAGGTCTTCTTTCTTCACAATTTCTTGCTGAAAAGGTCCTTCTTGAGATTTAATTCTGCGCGCCAAACAAGGTTTGGTCCCCTTGTTTGCTTTGTCTTTGGCGGGATTCATGAGTGAAGCCCGCCTCTGGCTCCAGTATGTCTGGCAGGAAGTGAGGGAAGTGCCCGAAACTCCCTGTGCTTAATCCCCTTGGTTACAGGAATGCACCCAAAGGTGATTGGCCGGCTGGCAGTCCGGCAAGGACAGCCACCCTGCTGTGTGATTGACAGCTAGGCTGGAATGAATGGGAGAAACCTGCATAAAAGGCAAGGCTTTTTGGCTTGGAAGGCAGAGTCGACCACTGGATGAAAGAATCCAAAGAAAAATTTGGAAGAGATGCATGCCTGCTGCAACTTCTGGACCGTTGGTTTGTCCGGTGAAGCCCTGCTGCTGTGCTGAAGCTCCGAATTTGCCTCGACTAGAGAAGCCCTGCAAGGACAACTTCTCCCCTTGAGTTGGTGGGACCAATCAACTCCAAAGTTAACTTGTTAGGAAATCCTCTCGGAGCTGGCTGTACTTCCACTGCTGCTGCTGCTGCTGCTGGAACCGAAGTGCCAGGGAGAGGAACACCGAACGGAGGGCATCACTTTTAAGACAGACCCGAGCTGCTGGAAGATCCCCCGGACTCCCAGTAAGCAGGACTGACCAGGCCTGAGCCACCTCAACAGAGTGCTGGACCCCAGATGCGAGGAAAGTCCAGAGTGGTATCCGTGAGACTGCAGTGGTGCCATTTGCTGAGATGAAAGGAGCTGAAACCACAAAGTTTCACTGAATAGAAGTTTGTCCTTTTCTGTCGCCGACCATCCCGTAGTGCTGCAGGAGTCCCTAGAAGTCCTCCCTCTTGTCCCCATGACTTTGGCACAGGAACAACAGGATCTACAGAGCCACACAGGAACAGAAGCCAGCTGGAACAATTTCTTCTAACCAAAGGTACAGTTCAGTCTAAGAACTTACCTCTTGTTAGCCTTACTTGATCTCAGTTGAGACTTGTCTTGGTTGCTTCTGTAGAGTTGCTTGCATCTTCTACCTCTCATAAGACTCCCATATTGTGACCCTACATTGATTCTACTTTTTCTACAAAGACTTCTAAAGCATTGTGCAAGACGTTTACCTACCTGCAAGAAGTGCTTCAGCTCATCTAGACTTTTGCCCAATTGATTTTGGCTGGTCTGGCTTCCTGAATGTCTTCTCTCCTCTGCTCGTGTCTTACCTTCCCTCCAGGAAAGGGTTAATTTACTTTGCATTGGGGGGGGGGGTTCAAAAGTACTTACCCGCTTCAGGATATTTGTGTGATATCTTGTTTTATTCTGAAATCTCTTTAACGCTCATCTCAGTATTGCTCTAAATGTACCAGTGATATTAATGTCCACAGTGTCCTAGCTATTTAAGTCACCCGAGGGTGTAGGAAGTGCCTGTGTGCCATCCCAAATGGGTACTTGCTGATTTAGAGAAACTAAGAGTGTGCATTTTGTAGTGTATTTGTGTGTTACTATTATCTTGCCCCTTCTGAAGAAGGCTTATTCAAACTGACTGTTTAATAAATGAATAATTGTTTAATTAAGAAACATTGAGTGTGTTTATTTGGATACTTGTCACTGTGAAGCTCTGTGCAACTCCCCTACTGCTCACATTGACCTCTCTTGAGATTAGCCTGGCTGCTCACACTACCAACCTGTGTAGTACAGACTTATACCAAAGGTTGGGTTCCTATTGCCAGAAGGTCAAGGTTGTTGTAGTGCACCCAAAGGGTACTGCTCCAAATCTTGCCTAACACATTGGTTGTCGGGGGTGCCTTTAAAGCAACTGTACGAAGTGAAAAAATTAATTGGACCTCCAGGGCTAGGAAAGCGGGGGCGAAGAAAGTACAATATTTGGAAACAGAGTTGGCGGCTTTGCAGAGGCAATATGTATTAACCAAAAACAAAAAGGATAAGTATAATGTCAATAAAATGAGAGAAGCTAAAAGTGGAAATAGAAAAAGAGGTCGGTAAGGGTCTATACTTCCTGAAACGATATTGGGAGGTGGGCGATAAGGATGGAAAGTTATTGGTGAACAAGTAAAACAATTTGATGGAAAGGCCTTATCTACAGAAGATTGATAATGGGAAGGGTGAATTAGTTTACAAAAAAAGAAGACATTTGTGAATGTTTAAGATCATTTTATGCGTCCCTTTATTCAGAGGAATCAAATAATCATACAGCAGACATAGCACATTTTTTTGATTAGATATCCCATGTTTATCTAGTGAAGAGAGAGAGGCCATAGGGGCATCGGTTACTGTATCTGAAATACAGATGGCGATAAGCAAACTTAATTTAGGAAAGTTCCCAGGTATGGATGGGTTGCCGGCGGAATTCTATAGGGCCTTTAGTGCTAGTTTAGCACCGGAGCTTTGCAGCCTGTATAATCGATTTTTATCAGATGGAATTCTCCGTCCATCCATGAGGGAGGCGGTTATTACCTTGATGAGGAAACAAGGAAAGGATACCACCAAATGTTGTACCTATCGCCCTATCTCACTCTTAAACGTGGATGTAAAACATTTTACTACAATTCTGACTGCTCGATTACAAAATTATATAGGAGAGTGGATTTATTATTCCCAGATAGGGTTTATGGGAGATAGGCATGGGTATGATAATATTAAAACTTTATTAGATATTATGGGATTCCAAGGCTCAATGGCAGAGGAGATAATGTTTATTTTCTTTAGATGCAGAGAAAGCCTTTGATAGGGGCAATTGGTCATTTTTAAATTATACTTTGATTAAAATGGGGTTCAGGCCACAGTTCTTAAATGCGGTTGGAGCCTTACAATTTGGGATCACAGCTAAACTTTGGGTAAATGATGTGTTTTCTTTGGTGTTTCAGCTATTTAGAGGAACTAGACAAGGCTGTCCACTTTCGCCCTCCTCATTTAATTTAGCTTTGGAGTTGCTTCTAGCATATATGAGACAGGAACATGGCCGTAAGAGCTGGGGTGTGGGAGAGAGGGAGGTTAAGGTTTTGGCATATGCTGATGATATGACTATTGTGTTAGCTAATCCGGAAGAAGGAAGTGCTCTCTTGAAGCAAATGATAGAGGAGGTGGGATTGTTATCTGGCCATAAGGTTAATTGGGGGAAAACTGTAATCCTTCCACTTAAGGATAATCCTTCTAGCAGGGCCTTGGAGAATTGGGAATGTCAATGGGCTAGTTCACATTTGAAGTATTTGGGGATTTATTTATTGCGTGACACAAAGAAAATAGTGGATTTTAATTTGGGTAAGCCGGTGGAGACATTGCAAAGGGAAAGACGTAAATGGGATCAACTGACCTTACATATTTGGGCTAAAGTAAATGCCATTAAAATGATGTTATTGCCTAAAGTTTTATACTACTTGAAATCTCTACCTTTAAGATTCACAAAAAAGGTAGAAACGCATCGACAGGGTATTTATGGATTTTTTTATGGGGTAGGGAATAAGCCAAAAATCCCTCGCTTTATCATGATCCGGCAGGTTAAAGAAGCGGCATTTGGTTTCCCGGTATTAGAAAACTATTATAAAGGGTTTCTGCTCAAGAAGGCCTCTTATTATTTTATAGAAGGGAAGGGGTTCAGAACCGTTCTGGGCATCTTTAGAAAGGGACAGATTTAAACCCTATTGTTTAGTCTATATTCCATCGGGAAATTGCCAAAATCTGGGGTAAAATTGGAAACTATATCAGTCACAAAAAATTCTTTGAGAGGGTGTGGGCATATTTTCTATACATGTATATATATAGTGAAGCGTCAATCTGGTCTAATCCTGGATTACAAATAGATAAAATGCTAAATTGGAAAAGCTTGCTTAATAGAGGTATTAAGGATACAAATTAAGGATATTCGGAAGAATAAGAAAATGATTTCCTTTGAAGGGTTGGTGGAGCAGCATGGTTTGAAATTTAGGGAATATGGAAGATAAAGCGCTTTAGAAAAAATGATGGTTGAAAGACAACAAATGTTAAATTTGCCAATGATCGATAAATCTGAAATGTGTGCTTTGCATGATACCCGCCGCACAGTGTCAACATGTATTAAGCTATTACCAGTTGAAACCCGTCTGAAAGAGTCATGGGAGAGACTGACAGGCTTGGGTACAGAATTAGGGAGGGAAGTGTCAGTTGAAGAATGTGATGGGGTATGGAAAGCAGCAGTGAAAGCTAAGACGGCGTTTAACATGCATTACATTCATCAACAGGTTTTAGGGTGTGTGTGTGTTGGACCCAGGAGAGGATGTGTACGATGGGTTTGATTGATAGAGACCTATGCTGGGGCTGTCGGCAGTCGAGGGGGTCATTATTGCTTATGCTTTGAGAATGTAGGAGAGCAATAGATTTCTGGATGGATGTATTGGTTAGAATTGATACTGCTGTAGATATATCCTTTCTGCGTACTTTTATGGCAGTGATTTTGATATACAAGGAAGGGAGACGCGAGGAAGCTTGTGGTGCTTCAGGCTGGATTGATAAAGCCTTATTGGTAGCAATTAAACAAATGATGAAAGTGTGGAAGACGAGGAAGAAGCCACAGGAAGAAAATTGGTTATTGGATATGCAGATACTTGCAGGTGTTGAAAAGTTTTGATCAACAAAACAAAATAAAGACAGGGGAATATTTTGGGGGCCTTTCAATATTTTGTATGGGGGAGTGTAGGTTAGAATAACATAGTATAATAGACATTTAAGGGGAAGGTGTAAGGTTGTAGGGGTGTTGTGTAGTTGGTGTCTGGTCTTTTGGGTTGTGTTTTTGTGGGTGTTATTGTTCATTATGTTTAGTGGGTGGGTATAGATTGGGAATGATTCTAAGTAGTCTGGAAATATGTAATAAGAGGAATTGGTTGTTTGATAATTATGGCCGCTCAATGGTGAGGTTATTGTAATGTTTGTTGATTAAAATAAAAGATTTAAAAAAAAAAAGAATTTTAAGTTTAGTTTCTTTATTTGTACTAGGCACCGAACCCTCAGGTAACTGGGCGCTTAAAGTTTATACAGAGGTTACCGAATTTTGAGCATGAAGATCAGCAGTTAATACATTAGATTTACAGGAAATACAGGTTGATTTGGTCGTAAAGACAGAATACAACAGAGATAAGTGCAGAGTGCGGACAATGATGGGAGTGAACATGATACATTGTCACGCAGGGATATAGCAGGATAGAATGAATCCTGCTGGGCCAGGGACTGGGCAGCTGTGGTGCTTCCCAAGGAGCCAACTATTTACTTTAGCTCTAAAGGTCCAGAATGCGGGTTCTGTTCTGAGGCTAAGGGGAAGGGCATTCCACTGTTTGGCAGCTAGAACTAGGAAGCTCGCAAACCCTGCTCTTTTTAGTCAGAATCTTGGCACGACTAGACAGTGCGAGTAGAAGCTCCTATTTGGTCTGGTGGGTTGGCGTAGTTAAGTTTATCTGTTAGGTATTTGGGGGCGGTGTTTGAGAGACACTTGTGGGTGATGACAAGAGGCCAGAGGGCGATTCTGTGCCGTATTGGAAGCCAGTGGGCGTTCTGCCTGAAACTAGTGATACACATGGATCTTGGTATACTTAGCGCTGCTCCTAAGGCGTTATTTTGAAGGACCTGGAGTTTGTTGAGGTTCCCTTTGGAGGTGCCTAGGTAGAGAGTGTTGTAGTAGTCGATCTTGGGTAACACTAGAGCCCTGGATAACGTGATACAGCTACTGGGCGAAAGGAATTGCTTGCAGGCGTTAATTAGTTTGTTGGTGTAGACCGTAGAAGACTCAGTTGAGTTCACCTGCTTCTTGAGGGAGAGTGTGGAGTCCAAGTATACTCCCAGAGTTTTGATCTCTTTGGCCACTTTAATTGGGTTTCCATCAATGTTAATGGACACGTAGCGGGGGTCTAGTTTGTTCAGGTGGGTTTGGAAGCCGACGATCAAGATCTCCTTTTTTTCGACGTTAAGGCAAAGGCAGTGATCTGCCATCCACACCTGGATTTCCAGGTAAATATCGTTGATTCTTTTACAATCATCGTCATATCTCCTCGAGAGGGTGATGAGAACCTGGGTGTCATCCGCATAGTTGGTGTATGTGACTCCCAGGTTGTCAAGACGGTCAAAGAGGGGCTTGGTGAAGAGGTTGTAAAGCGTTGGGGAAATGCACGAGCCTTGCGGTACGCCGCAGTGAATGGGAATTGGGACCGCTGAGGCAGAGGGTGCAAAGACCCTGGTGGTGTGGATGGACAGGAATGATTGTATCCAGGTAGAGGCATTGCTGGAAAAGGCGGCTGCTGTAGACAGATCAGTGAGGATCTGGTGGTCGACCACATCAAAAGCTGCAGAGAGGTCTAACAGCAGGCAAGCTTACTGTTGTCCTTAGCCTAATCCATTTGGATTTTGAGATCCAGGAGGGTTGTTTCCGTTCCATGTCTGGGCCGGAAGCCCGATTGTCTAAGGCTTAGTAGGTTGTAGTCCTCCAGGTGTTTCTGGATTTGAAGGTAGGCCACTCTGTCTAAGAGTTTTAGGATGTGTGGGGCGGTGGCGATGGGTCTATAGTTTGTGGGAATATTAGGATTTAGGTTTTATTTATTTTTTTATTTTTTAAGAGGGGTATTATCCAGGCTTCCTTGAGGTTGTTGGGTACCGTGTTGGTTTTGAAGGATGATTTGATTAGTGCTGAGATGAAAGGGGCCAGCTCCCTAGCGCCTTCCTGAATGGTTGCAGCTGGGCAGAGATGACCCTGACATTTAGAGGTGGTGGAGTTCTTGGCCAGATAGCTTTTTTTTGTTCAATTTTGGATTGGAGCAGCTCAATTTTGTCTGCAAGGGCTTTCTGTATGTTAGCACACCAGGCTGTGTCTTTAGTTCAGGGTTCCAATGGTGGTGCTGAGGACTCTAGTTCCCTGAGAATGCTGAAGAGCTCTTTAGTCTTGGATTTGGCATTATGGATACGGTTATCATAGGTTTCCTTTTTTGTGCCGAGGATGGCAGATTTGTAAAATGTGGCTGCTGCGGTGAAGAGGGCCTTATTAATTGGGTTGGGTGCTTTTCGCCAGAGAGCTTCTGCTGCTGTTTTGGCATTCTGAATGATTTTTAAATCAGGCGTAAACCATTTGGTGAGGTGGGCAGTAGGTTTGGCTTTGGCTAGTTTGATGGGGGCAATGCTGTTCACAGCGGTCTCAAGTGTGTTATAGAGATCCACTAGCTTAGTAGTATCCAGGTCCTTGTAGATGATTGGGTCGAGGACGTTCGGGATCAGTGGACGTAGGTTTTGAATCGTAAGGTTGCGGTTGTTCCTGGCGAGGACTTGTGGGGTGAGGGTGGTCGATGCAATTCCTTGGATGATAAAGGAGATGAAGTGATGGTCCGACCATGCGGTGGGAACATTTTGGAGAATGGTTGTGGAGCAGTTCATACTATAGGGGATGGGTGGGTGTTGTGAGGAAGTGCCTGGACTAAGAACCTGAATAATCATTGAAGGTAATTTTTAATTTGTCTTTCGTCCTGGCTCGCCCTCCTTCCCAACTGGATGGGACCATACGAAAAAGCCTTAAAATAAGTAAGGGTGGAGGAGACAGCATGGACGGCATTCAGTCAAACAAGTTGCGGAGCACCTCTTGGCTGACTTTTGCATCATTTCTACAGGATGTATCCATAGCATAATGCTTGCAAAAGGATAGAGGGGTAGCCGAGGTAGCAGCTCTACAGATTTCTACAATGGAAACATGCCTGGTGAAGACTACGGATGCTGCCTGGGCTCTTCCGGGATGAGCCCGAAGTCTCTGCAGAGTCGCAAGCCCTTTCATAACATAAACCTTGGAGATAAAGGAGACAACCCATCTAGCAATGGAAGCTTTTACTGCTTAATTGCCAGGAGATGGGCCACCGTAAGTAATGAAGAGCTGGTCTGCTTTCCTGAACGGTTTGGGTCCTTTCTAGATACAATTTTAGATTTCTTACAACGTCTAACTTATGTAATGTTTCCTCGGCCTAGGAAGGACTACTTTACCTTTATGGAAACATATATAAGGTTCCTTAGAGTGTCGGTCTAGGAAAAATGGACACCTCTCACGATGGACGGCAAACACATTTTGGTGGCCGAAGGCCAACCGTCTCATGTACGTAACAATAGAAATACAGGTTTCCGAGTTTGACCAATGAACGGCCATTTTGATGTAACAAGGATCGCCATTTTGTTTTCTAACGATTGCTCATTGCTTTCGGTTCAAATTGCTTCGCAGCACATTTTTGCGTACACTGCTCGTCTGTTAACATTGTTGTCTGAACATCAAAGGACAAGGCCGCAAGGCCGCGAGGCTAATAAGAGTTTGTTGAAACACAACATAGGCAGCTCCGGAGAGGAATGCCCGGCTCCCTCCCGAATGTAGCCTTGAAGCAGAGCCGCAGGGCATTTAATCATTTCACAGCTGCCAGCCAGTCTCATTATATGGTAGAATATGTTAGAATAAAGCAGCTAAAGGCTTGAATTATGCTCTTCTTACAGCCCCCCTTTTCCGAGCCCTGTAGAGCGTGTCGGCTCCCAGGATATGAATAGCACCTCATAGATAGCAAGGTCTGGAATGTGACTCTTCCCCCGTATGTAGCTCACTTACAAGAACAGAAGCACTGTGTTCTGTTAAACAACGAAAAGATGTCTCCACACTTGCAAGGTTGCATACTGTTGCTAGAATAGATATTTGAAGGTGTCATATTCGTCGAAATTGTCCATCATCAAACCGAGTTCAAAGAAACCCAATAAAGGGGGGGGTTAAACATGTCACAGCTGATTGTATGATATGCATATTGTATATATGTAACTGATGTACGTAATTCACTCTCTTGCGTCCCTCGAGGTCTAGAGATACACGTCGCGGGGCGTGAGACCGAGTTGGCCAACTGAGACTATTTGCTTTGCAATAAACCCTAGCTTTGGGAATACAACCTCGTGTCTGGCGTATTTATCGTGTGTGGTGACTTGCCTTGTTTCCATAACGCGAGGGACCCCTAGGGGCCCCTTTCAAGAGGAGAGAGCTTGGAGTTCTCCAATTCTTCCAGCTGAAATAATGGCTACCAAAAAATGCTGTTTTCCAGGTTAGGAGTTGTAATTCCCATTATGCCACAGGCTCGAATGGTTTTTGCATTAGAGCTGACAAAACTACGTTTAGATCCCATTGAGGTTGAGGCTGACGAACAGGGAGATGTAAACGTAAATGGCCCTCAAAGGGACTACGAGTGGCTTTGTTTGAAAGAGAGAAAGACCCATATTCTCTGTTTAGGTATGCTCCAATAGCCGATAACAGCCGATAAGTAACGTTTGCAAGTGTCTACTTTGACACCTGTGAAAATTAGTTGAGACAGGAAGGACATGACATCATAAATAGAAGCCTCTAGAGGGTTAAGGTTGGGGTCTAAGGCCCAGTGACAGAACCGTAACCATTTGGTATGATATTGCTTCTTAGTAGAAGCTTTTCTGGAAGCAGACATGATGGTAAGATTTTGCTCTGACAATTTTAAGTGGGAGAAAGCTAGTTTTTCACAGACCACGCCTTAAAGTTCAGCAATTGAGGGGAGGGATGAAGAGCCTGCTCTTTCTGTTGAGTCAACAGATCCCTCGATGATGGGAGATCTATTTTGGAAGTCCTCGCTATCTCCAGGAGGTCTGGAAATCAAATCTGGCGAGGCCAGAATGGCGATATAAGAATCATTGTTCGATTCTGTGGCATTTTGAATTTGAGCAATGCTTAGTGTATCAATGGGAGAGGTGGAAAAGTGTAAAGTGCTAGGTTCGACCAATCCATGTGTGGAGCATCTCCCATGGACTGAAGATCCTGACCTTGCCTTGATGCAAATTGAGGACATAGAGCGTTTTGCTGGTTGGCAAAGAGGTCTACTGATGGATGGCCCCACGTCTGAAATATTGTCTTTGCTATTGATGGTTTCAGATCCAAATGAGCTGGAGCAGACTGTAACCTGCTCAGTTTGTCTGCTAGGATGTTCTTCTTTCCCTCCAGATGGGACGCCAGCAAGAAAATGTGATTCGAATGACCCAATACCAAATCTTCTCTGCAAAGAGGCACAGGGGAAGATAACGAGTACCCCCCTGCTTGTTGATAGAACATTGCAGTGGTATTGTCCGTGAGAATCGTCACCATCTTGACTTGAAGTGAGGGAAGACATTATTTAAAGCAAGAAATTTGGCTCTTAGTTCTAGGACATTTATGTGGTCCCTTTTTTCTTGAGAAGACCAAAGGTCATGTGCTGTTACACTTAGACAATGGGCTCCCCAACCGTACTCGGATGAGTCTGTTGTAATAACTATTTTGTGAAAGGGAGGCTGAAAAGGGGACACGATTAATAGGTTCTCTGGGGAATTCCACCAGATTAGAGAGAGTCCTGAACTTGCTTTAGGATTTGCAGTTTAATTCCCTGAGAATGCAACAGTTGGTTCCAGTTGCAGGCAAGATGCCACTGAACCGTTCTCATACGGAGCCTTGCAAAGGGAACTAGGTTTATACACGAGGCCATCAGCCCCTAGAGCCTTTGAAACCACCAAGCTGCTAGAACCCGATGTGTTTGGAACTTCAAGATGACTTGTAGAATTTCTTCCACCCTTTCCGGGGGAGGGAAGTCTCTATGTAGAGTAGTATCTATAACTGCTCCTAGAAAATTGATCCTTTGCAAAGGGATGAGTTTGGATTTTGCCACGTTTATGGAAAACCCTAGGTTGAAAAGAGTATGGCATATAAATTGCATCTTTTGAAGCAATTCCTCCAGATACTGGGCCTTGTGTAGCCCGTCGTCTAGGTAAGGATATAGATGTACTGTCCTTAACCGAAGGTAAGATGTCACTATTCCCAGAATTTGTGAATACCCTGGGAGCAGAATGGAGTCCGAAGAGCAGACACGTGAACTGGTAATGAGACCTTCCTATGGTGAACCTCAGGAACTGTGATCTTTGAAGATGGGAATGTTAAAATAAGCATCCTGTATATCTATAGATGCCATCCACTTGTTTAGATGAGGAGAGGCTCGAATCTGAGGAATGGTCACCATATAGAAGGCTTCGTTTAACAGAAACTGGTGGAGATCTGAAAGGTCTAGAATTGGCCAGATACCACCGGTTTTCTTTGGGATCAGAAAGTACCGGGAATACATCCACCAACCCAATTCCTCTTGAGGAACCAATTCTATTGTTCCTAACGAAAGGAGTTTTTGGAGCTCTGGGGAAGATTTTTGGAGCTTCGGGGGAAGAGGATGGGAATATAGCCGGAAAGGCAAGACGGTAACCATGTCGAATAACATTCAAAACCCATTCCTCTTGAGCAATACTTTCCCAATGAGGAAGAAAGTTGGGCACCCTTCCTGCTACGGGGGATGTATGTTCCTTGATAGTTGGAGCGGAAGGTATGTACATGCCCGGAAGGAAGTCAAATAGACTTCTTTTGTTCTTGTGAAGAATTTGTCGAAGGGGAAGGCACCGACTTAGATTTAGGTCTACATCTTCTCTTCTTAAAAAAGTAATAAGATTTTCTGGATGTGGCAGGACCACTATTTCCTTGAGGACGTGGTTTGAATGATTTAAAGTTTTGTGATACAACTGTTTCGCCGAATTTGAGCCAAGGGTTCTAGCGGCAATGACGCTGGCTTACATTTTTGAAGGACCTCATCAGTAAAAGGATTGTTAGGCAGAATCCTGTGCAGTTCTCTTGGGGAACACTGCAAAAAGATTAAGACTACAGGAGTAAGCAGTAAACCCAATTGGTAGCAGTATGCACCAGCCAGATTTACCTGGTAGCTGTGGCTGAGCAGTCAGACTTCTCTCAAGAAGAGTAGGGCAGTATATAGAGTATACACAATAGGGCTAAAAACACAGTAGAGCAAACAAACACTGACCAGAGCTTTGTATAAAAAGTATATAATTATCTATTTAAAACACACTTTAGGCCATATACTAGCACTCTAAATCAAAAGCAAGTTAAAACACAGTCAGGTAAAGTATACACACCTCCCTTGATGACTATCAGACAAGTCGGAGTTAAAACACCACGATTTGTTAAACAGATGTGAGCGCATAACCTGATGGCACTCCAATAGTTCAGTTAAAGGGAGAGAAAAAGGCAGAGCATAGAAATAAAACAGGTCCCACCACTTTTAGGAGTTCTCAGCAAGGAAATAAAGGCAGTAAATACTGTAGAGCCAAAGTTCATAGGCCAGGCCCACTTTAAAGGGAGCAAAGCGAAATGTGCCCAGGATCACACGGTTTAAAATGCACAAAAAGTCTTTGCAGAATGTTCAAGAGGTTGGGGTTATTCAAGAAGGTAAAGTTAGAAGGAACAAGTTACTTACCTGTAACTGTTGTTCTCCAGCATGGGTCTGGCATGGATTCACATGCTCATGAATATTCCCCGTCGTCAGGCTGGGAATCCTCGGTAAAGAAAAAACCAGTATCAGTTTCGTTTCTGATCTGTCTTTCGTAGTAACAACCAATCACTGGTCTCTGCGTCATACTGACCACAGCCAATGACTGCCCTCTACCTAAGCACCGCCTCTGGCAGCCATCTTCAGATTTGGAAGCACGTGAAGTGGCAGTATGACCAAGTGAAGAGCCGCAGAGGGGTAGGCGGGAGGGTTCGCATGTGAATCCATGCCAGACCCATGCTGGAGAACAACAGTTACAGGTAAGTAACTTGTTCCTTCTCCAGCATGGGGTCTGGCATGGATTCACATGCTCATGAATAAAGAATACATAGCAGTACACACATGCACAACCACGGGAGGTGGCAAAGGCTCAACATTAAGCATTGCATCAAACTCAACATTAAGCATCTTACCTCCTCACCAGGCTCACCTCAGGCGAACAGGTTGCGCAGCACTGCTTGGCCGACCCTGGACTCCTCCCTGGAATCCCGATCGATGCAGTAGAACTTCGTGAAGGTGTGCGTCGACCTCCACGTAGCAGCCCTGCATATGTCCAGCAGGGGCACACCAGAAAGGAACGCCGTGGTAGCTGCGATCGCTCTGGTGGAATGGGCTCTCGGACGGCCGGGCAGCGGTCGGTTTGCCAACCGATGACAGTACATGATACAGCCGGAGAGCCATCTGGAAATGGTAGCCTTCGAGAGAGCCTTCCCCTGATTGACAGGTCCAAAGTTCACAAAGAGTTGACGTCTTCCGAAAACACTTTGTGCGGTCCACGTAGAACTTCAGCGCTCTAGCCACATCCAGCGAGTGCAAAGTCCTCTCAGCCGGCGACGAAGGCGACGGGAAGAATACAGGCAACACCAAGGGTTCGTTGAGATGGAAGTCCGACGGTACCTTGGGCATGAAGGAAGGGTGCGTCCTGAGCATCACCCTCGTGTCGTGAAAAGTCAAGTACGGGGCCTTGCAGGAAAGGGCCTGGATCTCTCCCACCCGTCGTGCGGAGGTGATGGCCACAAGAAACGCAGTCTTCCACGACAGAAACTTCAACGGGGCCGAGTGCAGAGGCTCGAACGGAGGTCCCATGAGCTTGGTCAGCACCACGTTGAGCTCCCACGCCGGGGCCGGAGCCTTCACCGGCGGGAACGATCTGAACAGTCCCTTCATGAACTCTTTCACCAGACGATGAGACCACAAGGACGTCCGTCCCGTGGTCCTGGTGTATCGGGAGATCGCAGCCAGATGAATCTTGATGGACGCGTGTGCCAGTCCAGCTTTGGCCAGCGTCAGCAGGTACGGCAGAACTTGGGGAGCCGTAATCCGTAGAGGGTTAATCTTCTGTGCGTGGCACCAGACAGAGAACCTCTTCCATTTGTGTCCGTAGCATTTAAGAGTCGAGGAGGCCCTGGCCTTTGCAAGAACCTCTCTGCAGTCGGCCGGTATGTCGTATCCTCCAAACTCTAGCGCTGCAGGAGCCAGGCCTGCAAGTTCAGCGATTTCGGGTCGTGGTGGAGGATGGCGCCTCCTTCCCTGGAGAGCAGATCCGCGTCCACCGGCAGCTTAATTGGCGGGGACGCTGACAAGTCCAGAAGGTCCGGGAACCATATCTGCCTCGGCCACGCAGGTGCGACGAGGATCATCCTGCACCGTGACCTCTTGAGCTGGTTGACGAGCCGGATTAGCAGTGGCAAAGGAGGGAACGCGTAGAGGAACAGGCCCTCCCAGGGGAACGAGAAAGCATCGCCCATGCTCCTCGCCTGGGGAAACCTGCTGGCGAACCTCCGGCACTTGGAGTTCGTCGCCGTCGCGAACAGGTCGATCTGGGGTGTGCCCCACCGTCGGAAGAGGCGATCCACTAGATCCTGCCGTAGTTCCCACTCGTGGCACGAGCGCAGCTCCCTGCTGAGTGAGTCGGCGATGGTGTTTTTTATCCCTGCCAGATGAAACGGCACCAGAAACATCCCTTGGGCGACTGCCCAATGCCACAGGTCCTGCGCCTCCTTGGACAGTGCTGGGGACCTGGTTCCGCCCTGTTTTCTGATGTAAAACATGGTGGTGGTGTTGTCGGTGAAGATCCTCACCACCTTGCCCTTGAGGGACGGAAGGAAGGACCTGAGGGCCCAAAACACTGCACGGAGCTCCAGGACGTTGATATGTAAGGATTTCTCCGTCGGGAGCCAAAGGCCCCTTGCGTGCAGATTTTCGGTGTGCGCTCCCCACCCTTCCAGGGAGGCATCCGTGGTCACTGTCTCCTGGTGGGCTGGGGTCTGGAAGTCCATGCCCGCCGTCAGATGCGCGCGGGTGTCCCACCACCGGATCGCTCGTCGGAAACTCTCGTAGAGTGTGATCCTTTCCTCGAAGCTGCCCGTCGTTTGGATCCAGCGCGCGTCCAGGAACTCCTGCAACGGGCGCATCCGGAGCCTGCACATGGGAATGAGGTAGATGCAGGAAGACATCATTCCGAGGAGGGACTTGATGGACCTCACCTTGGCCGCGTCGGCCACCAACATCCGTTGCACCTTGCCCAGGATGGTCCTGGTCCTCTCCTCCGACGGGGAGGCCAGAAGGGACACTGTGTTGAGCCTCGTTCCCAGAAACAGAGCGTCTTGCGCGGGTACCAGGTGGGATTTGGCGTAGTTCACGGAGAATCCCAGGTCCGTGAGAAGTTGGACGGTCCTTGCCGTGTGAACCACGGCGAGCTCCCTCGTCTTGGCTCGGATGAGCCAGTCGTCCAGGTAGGGGTAGACGTGGATCCCCTCGCGGCGCAGCTGCGCCGCCACCGGTGCGAGGCACTTGGTGAACACCCTGGGTGCCGACCGTAGACCGAAGGGGAGGGCTTTGAACTGGTAATGACGCCCTTGGACCACAAACCTGAGGAATTTTCGGTGCCCCTTTAGGATGGGAATATGGAAGTAGGCATCCTCCAAATCCAACGACGACAGGAAGTATCCTTCCTCCAGCTGACCCAGGACGTGCTGGACGGTGACCATCCGGAACTTTTGCGCCTTGATGAACTTGTTCAGACGTCGCAGGTCCAGGATGGGGCGCCATCCCCCCGTCGTCTTCTTCACGAGGAAGTATCTCGAGTACACTCCGGAGCCCCGAAGCCTCTTTGGGACGAGTTCGATGGCGCCCTTCCTGAGCATCGCCTTTACCTCCAGGAGAAGTTGAGGGACGTGAAGTTCTTTCCTAGCCACGGGGGGGACGCGTGGACACCTTCTTTGAAACTCGAGCGCGTGGCCCCAGGCCAAGGCGTCCAGCACCCAACGGTCGGTGGAGATGGACTCCCACGCGCTGACGAAGCTCGCCAGCCGGCCTCCCACCGGGGTGCTTCGGTGGGGGTCCGACCCCACGGTCGGTTCAATCCTGCTTGGACGAGGCTTTGCCGCCTTGACCTCCTTGGCGACGACGGCGGAGTCCGCCAGACTTGCCTCGTCCTCTGTAGGCCTCCTGAGACGAGCGGGCCGCTTGACGGTAGGTGGAGAAACCGCCGCCGGAACCTTTGGAGGCGCCCTTGCCTCCGCTGCTCCGAAAGGGCGTCCGTCGTTGCTGCAGAACTCCCAGGGCCCGGGCCGTCTCAGTGTCCGCTTTAATGGCCTGAAGGGAATCGTCCACTGTTTTGCCAAACAGGTTGTTCCCATCGAAGGGCATGTCCAGGACTCTGGTCTGAACGTCTTGACGGAAGTCCGTAGCCTTGAGCCATCCACGCCGCCTAAGGCAAACGCCGTTGCCCAACTGGCGGAACCCAGTGTCGGCGATGTCCGTCGCAACGGTAATGGCGTGGTCCGAAGCCACCTCACCTTCCTGCAGGATCTCCAGGGCCTCTGTCCTCTTGTCGTCCGGCAGGAAGTTCTAGCTGGCGTCGTGGAAGGGTTCTTGAGGAGGGTGAGGCCCTCATCCCAAATATCTTCCAATAGAGGCACTGAGAGGACCGTCTTCCTCTTGGCCTTGCGCCGCTGATAAAGGAAACCTTCCTTCTTTTTCTCCTCAGGGCAGAGTTGAAAAAGCTCGGATGCCCTGGAGATCATGGAGTGGAACGATCCAATCTCGTCGGGCGGAGAAGCCCTGGTGGGAGGCGACGACGGTACATCCTCGTCGTATACCTCGTCGTCCGTACCCGTCGCTGCCGTGTCAGTCCCCGTATCATCCCCTCGGGTGGACGGGGAGGAGGGCTGGAAGGGGCGCGACGGCTGAAAAGGAGGCGGAGGGTGGATCCTTCTTTTCTTGGTAGGGGGAACACCAGAAGGTCCCGGTTCTGGGTCCCCCGACGGGAGAGGTTCCGTCGGCAACGGTAGTCTCGTCCTTATCTCTGAGCATAAGGACTGTATAGCCAACAAAATGGCCGCCGAGTTGTCTCGCGGCGCTGGCAGAGGGGAATCCGACGGGCGATCAGGGGCCCCGTCGGTACCCTCGACGATGTCGTCGTCACCTGCGTCGGGATCCATCCCGACGGGTCGGTCTTCTTCCACGCCGAGGCCGTGGCTTAAGACTTCGACCAGCTCCTCCTCCGAGGTTGAGGCCGAATCTACGACGACGCCCTGCCCCCCCTTTTTCTTCCCCACGGGGGATTTCACGGGGGTCCTATCGATGGGCACAAAAGATGACTCCCTCCGAGGTGGCAGGGAGACTCTGAGCCCCGAGGTCGCCACCACTGGTGCAGCCTGCACAGGCTGAGCCAGGGCCGCCGCGACAGTTTCGATAGAGGGCTTGGCCGGATGGATTAAGGCCTTCACCACCTTAGGTGCGCTCACCGCCTTATCCTTGAGGGGGGGGGGACACCGCCTCGCTCCCCCTCTGATGGGGCCTTCGAGCTCGACCGGGGCCTCTCCAGGAGCTTCGCCGGGTGCTCGGCCTTCCTCTTACCCGACCCAGAGCGTTGGCTCGTGGTTCATGGTGCCGGGGAGGGTGCGCCCTGCCTGGCGCCCGTAGAGCCCGACCGTTCGGCGCTCCCGGTGCCAGCGGACTTGCGGTGCTTGGCCTTATGTTGGACCCCCGTCGCCGGGGCGTCCTCAAAGGACTTAGAAGACCGCTCAGATTTCTTCTTCTTCTTCTCGTCGGACGGGCTCTTCCCTTCTAGCCAGTTGGCGAGACGTTGATGGCGGTCCTTCATGGTCCGCTCCGACATGTTGCCGCAAAACGCACAGTCCTTCTCCACGTGCGTCTTGTCCTCATGTAGGCAGCAGAGACAAAAGGAGTGTTCGTCCTCCTTGAAGACGTTCTGCAGCTGGCATCCAGGGCAGACCCTGAACAGCTTTCCGGGCGTCGAGCTTCCCTTCTCCTGGGCCATGACCGGGCCTGAGAAACTTCTGGAGTCCTCCAAAAGCATAGCTCGACGAATCTTCACCCTTGAGGGGCGCAGACGAATCCGACACGGGTCCCTGTTGATCGGATAGTGAGTCGGTGGAGCTTGAGGCTCTTTTGACCGAAAAAACGAAGTTTTTGAGAAAAAACGTGAAAAAATAGCACTAACGCTCGAGAGCAATAGCACGAGGATCCCAACACATGAACGTGCGGTAAAAATCTGAAGATGGCTGCCAGAGGCGGTGCTTAGGTAGAGGGCAGTCATTGGCTGTGGTCAGTATGACGCAGAGACCAGTGATTGGTTGTTACTACGAAAGACAGATCAGAAACGAAACTGATACTGGTTTTTTCTTTACCGAGGATTCCCAGCCTGACGACGGGGAATATTCATGAGCATGTGAATCCATGCCAGACCCCATGCTGGAGAAGGTCTGGGGCCAATCCAGTTGGCAAGCCAAGGATTTAAGGGTCACTTTGGGCAAACTGAAGAAAGGGAGGCCAGGCAGGACACAGTACCTTAAACAGAGAGGAGGCTCCAGCGGTGGCAGTTGTTCCTGGCAGTGGTTGCAGTTCGTTGTTTCGACCAGGGGAAGAGACAATCTCGTCGAGAAGGAAACGTGGAGTCGTTGCACTGCACAGGGATGAAACCAGCCGCGGAGTTCGTCAATAAAAGGTGCGTTCCTTTTATTCGCGGTCAAAGTGGTGAAGCTTGGCTATCCGGCCGCCGGGGTGCTTGGCACGGGTGATTCGACCAAGAGACGTCTTCGGAAGGCGAAAAGGGCGCACTGGTTGGTCCCACCAGCTCAGAGGAAGAAGACTCGTCCAGCAGAAGATCTTCTCTTGTCGTCGGGAAAGTGGTGAGGTAGTTGCAGCAGGGCTTCACCAGTGGTGTCGTCGTTGCAGATGGCTCAGCTTCTTCCCTCTTCGGATTCTTAGGTCCTGTGGCGACTTCTGAAGTTCCAGTCCCAAAGGCCCTGTTTTTATGCAGAAAAACCCCCATTCAACAGCCTAGCTGTCACTCAAACATGCTAAGTGGTGAGCCGGGCGGCCCACCACTGGCCCAATCAGAACAGAGTGCGACTTGAGTTGCTAAGGCAACGCAATCCAGGGTGCCAATTCCCCTCCCCACCCATCCTGTGGAACCCAGACAGAGTCGCACCATTTGGAGGGATTCTGTGGAGAAGCCCGCCAAAAAAGTGGAACAAAGGTCTCGACCTTGGTCAGAGTTACAGAGACGGACACGAACGCCATTTTAGAAAAGAGTTCTGGCAAAAAGACCCAACCGTTGATTTAATATTATATGAATAAACCAGCAGTATCTTTAACATTGCACCAAAAAGTGGTGCGTTTAAAATCAATGAGAAAATCCCATAGAGAATATTCCAGTGGAATATTTTGCGTGGTAACCACTGCCACCAGCCAGAAACTCGACAAGGGGGACTGGACAGTGCCCCCTTGAAAACAGACCCAGGGGCAATATAATTAACCCCTCCTAGTACTTCCACAATATGATGGTTTGTACTGGTTCTGTTCACAATTTAGGACTAGTAAAGTCAATGGTGACTTTACATGCCCTGGGAGACAGTAGTCAGTCCCAGGGTATGGAGTCTATGTTTGGGGGTCACTATGACACCTCTGTGTTACTGAACTGAGGGTGCTGTGTAACACACACAAAAAAATAGATGATGCCCTATGGAGCAGAAAGAAAACCGCATAACCCATAAGCACACAAAAAGTCAAAGACATACCTCAAATCATGCCTAAGAGTGGGAGGAAAAGAGTCTCACTCTTAGCAGGAGAAAAAAACCAACCCCAAAAATCCAGCAAAGCTGCTGGGGCACTCACTAGGTTTGGGAAATTAGCCTTATAAGAGAATTCTCCCTAAAAAGGATCAAAACATGTTTTGCCACCAAAAGGAATGTCGAGAACTTTCTCTTGAATATCCTGAAGAGAAGAGGCTGATATGTATGCGTGTCTGCGCATGCAGGTATTGTACGTTTTGACCGTATCTAAATGGTCGCACATACAAAAAGGTCTAAAATGCTACCACCAAAGGTTCGAACACCAACAGTTTTGGTGGCAAGTAAAAAAATAAAAAAAAGCAGGGTTGTCTCCCACAACACCCAGCTCACTATACTGTGTGGTATAGTGAGCGGGGTGTTGCGGGACACACACCCGCAAAATAAATAAATAAATGGGGGCCGTGGGGGTGTCCCCTGCAACTCCCCGCTCACTATACTTAATAGTATAGTGAGTGGGGGTTGTGGGGCAAACCCCTGCAGCCCCGTAAAAGAAAAAGAAACCGGCCCTGCAGCACCGGTTCCCGATCACGGAAGTGAAAGGGAACCAACGCTGCAGGGACTCGGTGTGAAGAAAAAGGTAAGTGGGATTTGTTTATGTTGGGGGTGTGGGTGTGTCATGGGTGTTTTGTGGGTGTGGGTATATACGTGTGTTCGCATGAGAAAGGTGCTAACTTTTGGTGGTTGTGCAGGAAAATGTCCTTTAAGTATGAAAGGCTCTTCCTTATCAACTTATACTTGGTGTCTCAAGCTTTGGAGATGTGCGGATCTGAATAAGGTTTTCCCCAACGTGCTAAAGCTTTCTCTAGAACAGATAACTCCATGGTAAGTGGATTTTTAGACTGTTGAGATGGCAGTTTACCAAAAATGGTAACGGAGCAGTGTCGTCATCTGAATCTGTGTCAGAATCTTTGGAAATGTTATGTTTCTTGGACAGAGGAGCTGTATCCTCGTTGTCAACTGACACAGTGACTGGCTCAGAAATGGGATTGGCGGGCACTGATCACTGAAGAGGTATTAGAGGTAACATTATGTCTAATGCGTTGAGCCAGAACTTCCAAGAAGGGCTCAGAAAAAATGGTCTCCAGTACTGCATTAGTTATGTCATTCTCCATTTGAGAAGGATTAGGTTGGGCTCTCGTAACCTAAAAGTTTATGGAGAAGAGTCTACCCTGGAAGACAGATGGTTTGGATTGTAGATGTTCAAAACCATAGGTCTAGGCACTTGGATATTAGTTAAAACCCCTCCTGTTGTCCAGATTGTGCTGGAACCCAAGTTGGTTGAGCCAAATTGTCCTCAGACTTTTTCACTCTCTGGTACCGAATCGGAGATAGATGCAACAGGTGATTTTTTCCGCTTGTGCTTCCTTGGAGAAGTCGGTACCGGACTGGATCTCGTGTGAGAATGTTTATGCCTCTTGTGAGAGGATTTATGAGAGTTCTTTGGTACCGAGGAGCTTGAGGGCTCAACTGCGGTTACCAAGGATAAGATGTTGTCCTTTGGTACCGAAGTACCGGATGTTTTACATGCAGTTGCCGACTTGGCTGTAGTAGATACAGGGGAATCGGAAGGTACCGAGTCAACACCAGAGGTGTGCGCCTCTTTATTTATTTGCATTTTTAAAGTGCACAACTGCCCTCGGGCATCGCGGAGCTGTTACAGAAAGCACACTTGTCATAGGTACAATATTGAGGATACAGTACAAGATTAGTTACAGACACTGCTCATGTTCCAAGGTTACAGGGGAACAGTGGGGCAGGTGCACGTTTACTTGAATAAAGTGGTTTTCAGTGCCTTTCTAATGGCCATGAGGGAGGTTTCTACTGCTAGTACTTCAAAACTCGACCCGCCAGCTTTGGTTCTGTTAAAGGTAGGAAATGAGAGTTGGTGTGTGTACATGTCCTATTTTGGTCTGAGTGTCTGCACTTGGTGTATTCGTTCTGATAGATAGGTGGGGACAGATTGGGATAGGCATCTATGGGTGATAGTGAGAATCTTGAACAAGAGGCGCTCTTTGACCGGGAGCAAGTGGGATTTTTGTCTTGCTTGGGAGATATGCTCCCTCCTGGGGATACTGAGAGCTGCTCTCAGTGCGTTGTTCTGTGTAATTTGTAATCTGTTGATGTTTTTTGGCAGAGGTGCCCAGTAGGACGATGTTGCAATAGTCCAGTTTTGCACCTATAGTGGCCCTGGCAATGTTGAGGCAGTTTTCAGTGGAGTAGCGGGGTTTACAGCATTGATAATTTTAGTTGTGAGCGCTGCTGCTGAGGCGATATAACTTACATGTCTATCCATGGACAATGTTGAGTCTAGGTACACTCCCAGACTTTTTACAGAAGAGGAGACTGATTACAGAGTTCTCAATTTTGAAGTTGCAGTATTTGCGGTCTAGTTTTCTGAGGATTTCTTTAGGGCCGACCAGTAGTATCTCTGTCTTGTTCCCATTGAGACAGAGGCCATTGGCTGGCATCCAGGCCTGGATGATAGCATAGGTGTCTTGTAGGGTTTTTAGGTCTTGCTCGTAATCACCATATACAAGGGAGAAGAATTTGTGTATCATTGGCATAATTGGTGAAGGGTATGCCGACTTCTTCTAATTCATTAAAGAGTGGTAGAGTGAATAGATTGTAAAGGGTGGAAGAGGTGCAGTAACTTTGTGGTACTCCACAACTAATGGGGGATGGAGTGGCTGATGCTTGGTCTGAGAATACCCTCATGGATCTGGCCTCCAGGAAGGATGTGATGCAGGTGGTGGCCTCATTGGAGAGGTGGGCTGTGTCTGAGGTGTGTCTTTAGGACTTTGTGGTCCATCAGGTCGATCGCTGCCGAAAGATCAAGAAGTAGGAGGATTGCAGATTTGCCCTTGTCCATATTACTTAGGAGTTGTTTTTTTTAAGTCGAGCAGAGCTGATTCGGTGCCATGCCGTGGGGGAAAGCCCTATTGTCCCTTTCCTAGGATGTTGTATAGTTCTAGGTAGGCTTTTATCTGTAGACATGCAGCCTTGTCCAGAATTTTCAGCAGGAATGGCACAGTTGTAATGGGACTATAGTTGTTTGGAGAGTCAGGATCAAGAGTGGGCTTTTTTAACAGTGGCCGAACCCATGCTTCCTTAAGGGAAGAGGGTACTGAGCCAGAGGAAAATGAAGCGTTAATGAAAGTTGTAATGAAGGGTGCTAGTGTTTCAGAACAGTCTTTCATTATGTTTGCTGGACAGATGTCACCTTTGCATAGTGAAGGTTTAATGTGTTTCATGATGAGTAGGACTTCAGGAATGGTTACATTTCTAAAGGAAAATGGCGGTGGCAAATTGCTGTCAGGAAGGATAGGGTGCTTAAAATTCAATGCAGTGTGTTGTGCGGGTGACCTTTGGTAGGTTGTTAAAGATGGCTGTGATTTTTTTTGGAGTAAGTCAATTTTAACCAGCATAGCCTTCTGGATGTCATTACACCATTTCTTGTCCTTAACAGTTTGAGGTTTGGACGTGGGAGGTACGACTAGCTCATTGAAGATGGCGAATAATTGTTTGGTTTACAGAGGCATTAGAGGGTCTCCCCGGTACCATAATAATTTTGTCTGGTGTAAATAATTCTTTTGGTACCGGGTGGATCTTTACAGACACTTTCCCACCTGGAGATACGAACACTTTCCAACCTGGAGGTACTAGTGTTTTCCCACCCAGAGGTACTCTCAGGTGAACACACACTAGGTTTCCCGTGAACAGCCCCTTGGGTACCGAAGGCCGGTACCGAAACACGTACCTCACCTGAAGGTACAGTCCCGCTCTTACCAATGTCGGCTTCCATCCTGTTCCGTACAAAGTCTTCGGTCGTCTTCAGTACCGGTCCCAGCTGTGACATGGAGAGAAGATGAGTCCACAGAGACCTCGGGTGAATCCCACAGCAAAAGACACAGGTACTTACCGGGTGATGTATACCCAAACACCGGACGCAGGCATGATGGGGATCGGCCACTGAGAATTGCTTCCGACAACAGATGCACTGCTTGAATCCGGTCGTATACGGCATACGTAGAGAGGGAGGCACCACGAATTTAAATAAAAACAGCAAAAAACACCCCAAAAAAGGAGGGAGTCTTGGCGCAGCAAGATTCCGACCCGCCCAGTAGGCGGAAAAACAGGAACTGTGTGTGAAACGTTGGTGACGTAGGGGTAAGGTGTGAGCCCGGCGTGCAGAGGGAGGCACGCGTGATGCAGGCCCTACGCTTTCGATTTTCTTAAAGTGACAGCTATCTTTTGCAGCCAGCTTTTCTGGCCCGCCTGCGGACGCAGGCGTTACCAACCAGTTAGGAAGGAGGGAGAGCCAGGATGAAAGAAATAGGTATATACTGTTCCCTGAATCTATGTTCCACTATTCAGTAAAATAACCTGGTAACAGGGTTGGTTGATTATGTGATTTCTTTGTTGAGTGTCACTGCATAACTGACAGGGTCTACTACTCTTGTATTACAGAAAGTAATCTAAAAGTAATAAATTGTCTTTACTCCACATTAATAGGTGTGTCCTATACTAAATGTGTATGATAAGGTCTGACTTCCCTAGAATTGCTGTTAGGTATTCTGAAAGAATGTTTTATGTTTTCGTCTGTGTACCTTCAAGCATTGTGGTGTGTTTTTATAAATGTGTTTATGATTAGTACTTACCCCAAGAATTAACTTGGCCTACTTGTATTTGAAATGAACCTTTTGATGGCGTCGGTGATAATGCGCCCTGCGTGGCAGCCGAGGAGCCCGACCGATCAGCGCTCCCGGTGACGGCAGACTCGCGGTGCTTTGCCTTTTGTTGGGCCCCCATCGCCGGAGCGTCCTCAAAGGTCTTAGAAGACCTCTCGGACTTCTTCCTCTTCTCACCTGCTGCTGGGCTCTTCCCCTCCAGCCAGTTGGTGAGTCGAGTACGACAATCCCTCATCGTCCGTTCGGACATGTGCTTACAAAAGGCACAGTCCTTCTCCACATGCGATTTGTCGTTGTGAAGGCAGTAGAGGCACCGTGAATGCTCATCCTCCCTAAAGACGTTCTGTAGCCCGCATCCAGGGCAGCTTCTGAACAGCTTCAGTCCAACAGGCGACATGCTTCCTTTTGTCCTGGACCATGACCAGGCGGGGTAGGCCTCAAGAGCTTCTGGAATCCTCCGTGAAGTGGAAACCCGACGAAACGAGGCCCTTGAGGAGCGTAGAAAGTTCCGAAAACGGGTCCCCGTTGATCGCAAGTAGAATCGGTGGAGCTCGAGGCTTGACTGACCGAAAATATTCATGAGCATGTGAATCCATGCCAGACCCCATGCTGGAGAAATAAACCTTTATTTTTTTACAATACATCTGGTGGTAGGTGTGTCTACTGAATCTTTGGTGTACTACAGGTTCAGTGTACTTTACAACAGCCCTCTCCCCCTCCTAAGATCAGCCTGGATGCTCTGCCTATGCTACCATATACTCTGGTGGTACAGCCTTATAGTAAGAGTGGAGTTGTGTACGGTCTCAGTTGAAGGGTTTTACTAAGCCCTTATTTGGACATCAGAAAAACTGTCCTAACAGGCTCGAAGGTGGCCCCATAAGAACTTTGTAAGCACAATATTCAAGTCCCAGCCAGGAGTTGGATTTGAAATTGGTAGGTATAACTTTTGAGCACCCTTGAATGCTTTCACCACAGGCACCTTCCACAGTGAATTTTACTTTGTGATGTGGTGTAGGCTGAGAGAGCAGCTAGGTGCACTTGTGAGGAATTGAAGACTAAGCCTGAGTCTAACCGATATAGTAAATAGTGCACTATATGTGAAGGTGAACAGTCAATTGGATTGATGGTACTTGTTTTACACCATAAGACAAAATGTTGCCATTTGTTAAAATAGCAGCATTTTGTATTAGGCTTGCATGCTTCCTTTAGAATGTTCATACACCTCTGGCTTAGGTTTAGATGACCAAACTATACGACATCAGGAGCCAAGCTGATAAGTTCAGCGTCTGAGGGCATGGGTGGAGTGTTGTCCCTTGGTTCTGAGACATGTTGTATGGGCACGGCAATTTCATCAGAGGACAAAGACTTCTTCAGTAGTTGTGAAACCATATTTGTCATGCCCACATAGGAACTATAGGGATCAAGGTTACTTGTTCCCAGTGTAGGTTGTGAACTATCCTATTGAGAAATAGAGTTCAGGGAAAAACGTACGCAAATTTGCCTGACCAGTTCATTAACAGAGCCTCCCCCTTGGATTTTGACTGGGAAAACCTGGATGCGTAGTCAGGGCATTGTGCGTTTTCTTCGTAGCAAAGAGGTCTAAATCCGTAAATCCCCAGTTTGTGAAGACATGTAGGACGTCTGCATTCAACTGCCATTCATGTTCCGATGACAGTTCTGCACAGTACGTCTTGTGCGCCCCTGCAACATGTTGTGCCAGGAGAAACATGTGTTTTAGTGCCCACAGCCAAATGTTCTGGTCTAGTTTGGAGAGCCCTAGAGAGTGTGTTCCTCCCTGCTTGTTTATGCAGAACATGGCTGTGGTGTGTTAGTATGAGCAATGTCTTCTTTACTAGCTGGTTGAATGCTTGTAGAGCTTTGAAGACTGCTAGCTATTCTAAAGAAATTATGTGTTTTTTGGTTAACGCTTGTATCCACACCCAGTGCGCAATGTGTTTGAGAAAATGAGCTCCCCACCCTGATAGCGTTGTGTCTGTACTGCGAGTGGCCACGATTGCTGTGGTGTTGACCCGCTTGCCCTTAAAAAAAATGTCATTTGTCCACCAAGGCAGGGATAGAACTTGAGGATGCTAAACCACCACTAGATTGACCCACTGACCGCTTGCGACCATTGTTTCGTTAGCCACTCTTGCATGGGACACATGCGCAACCGGGCGTGCTGCAGGCACACGTTAAATGCAGGAAGCCATCATTCCCAGACGGCGCATGGCCTTTCGCACAGTTGCCCGATGACGACTATGTATTGAGAGATGTGAAGCAGCATGTTTTGTACCCTCTCGTTAGAGAGGAAGACTAGGCCGTCTTCTGTTTAAATTAGTGGCCCTAGAAATAGCTTTACCTGACTGGGCACTACACTTGAATTTTTCTTATTGATTGAGAAGCCTAATTGAAACAGTAGATTGACTCTCGAGTTAAGCAGTCATCTAGGTAAGGGTAAACTGGAACTGGACTGCCTCCATAGGGGTGTGGCAATGCATGATAAGACCAACCGCCTCATTTAAAGTGTCAAGAATATATGCTCATGAGTCATTAAGTAGCTATTAGCTCAACTAGAGTACAGCCATTTTATGATGCCCAGAATCGCCATTTTGTTTTCTCTCTGGTCTCTCTAACGTTGCCACTTTTGCCTCATGTAAAACTGCTTTGCTGTGGATATTATTTCGCTTCAATGGTCCAAGGCTACTAAAAGACATGTTGAAACATTACACTGGAGAGCCAGACAGAAATGCCCGGTTCCCTCCCTCACATATCCTTGATTGCAGGGAGCAAGGCATTTTAATCAGTACACGAATGTCAGCGAGTCGCCTAAAAGAATAGCAATGTAAGAAACTAACATTTAAAGAGTTGAATTATGTTCTTCTTTATGGCCCCCCTTTCTGAGCACAGTGAGGCCCCAGAGAGCAAGCTGACCTCTAGAGAATGAATCGAAACTAAGATAGCGAGACCTGGTATGTGCCAGTCTCCTTCGCGCAGCTTGCCCATGAAAACGGAAGCGCTGTGTTCTCGCAAATAAAGAATGGTGTCTGTAAATTTGAGATTGCAAACTGTTACTAAATATGGTGGTCCAAGGTGTCATTCGTCACAATGGTCAATCATCCCTTCCAAATCAACGGGAATGAATTAGGGGCGGCATTGAATGTGTCATTACTGATTGTAAGATGCTCATTTCGTATATATGTTACTGATGTACGTTTTTCTCTCTCTTGCGTCCCCGAGGTCTGTTAGACACATGTCGCGGGGCGTGGGACCATTTGGCCAACTGGGATTATTTTTGTTGCAATAAACCCTAGATTTTGGGAATACAACCTTGTGTCTGGCGTATCCATTCGTGTGTGGTGATTGTGCCTTGTTTCCACATCCGAGGGTCCCTCAGGGGAGGGGCCCCTTCAATGTTAATGTTAAAGGTTACTTGTATCATGCACCATCACCACCGGAGCGGTCGCCTGGCGCTCTGGCAGATATGAAAAAGATATGAAAAAGGATGGTGTGAAACAGGGAGGCTCTGTGAGCAGTTAGTAAGGTGCAGTGGGAATAGGAAAGTGAGATATGAGGTTCTGTTGGTTTGCACCATTCGCTGAGCTTCGGTGTGTTTATCAAGTCTGAGCGATTCCAATGTGCTGTTGTGCATGGTTATGTGGTGTTTGTATGTTGTTGCAGTGTGGTGAAATACGTGCGGTTTGCTGTGCAGAGATGTGGTCGTCTTGAGTTTCTGTAGGAGATGAGTTTGCAGAAAAATTAGGTTCTAGTTTTGGGTTAGCAGGGTTTTTTTTTCTCACCTCTTTGCTTTCAGTGGTCGGCATCTACCATCCTGTGTGCTTTGATATTGTTTGGCATCCTAGTCGCTAGGTACGTTTGCAGTGTGGTAATTATCTTCAGTAGAAGTCTAGCAGTATGTAGACATGGGTCGTGGAGGTGTCCCCCCCCCGCCCCTGCCCTAGGGTTAGATCTGGTTAGGTATGTTATGGATCACTCCTTTGACTTCTACTGGGGGTTCCCTGCCTACTGTGGAATTCCTCTGTAAGCTAGGCGGCGCGTGTGCATGAGAGATCCAAAAAGTCCTCCCTATGCCCACCAGTTGGGGATGGTTAGGCAATGGATTGAAGATCCCTTCCTGGGCTTCCTGTTTCTGCCAGAATGTATGATTCCTACTCGTTCCCTTCTGATTCAGGGGTAAAGAGCCAAGTTTTTAGTCGTTTTCTGAATTCCAGATGATCCCTTGTATTGTGCATGTTTTTTGGTAGGAAATTCCATGTTTTAAGAGCCAGGCGTGAGAAAGATGCTCCTCCGAATTTTCTTTTATTGTATGGTTTTGGTTCTGGACTAATGTCGTAGCTTGATTTGAGTTGTCTTGCTGGATGGTAGACAGTTATTTTCTTCTTTAGGAACTCTGCTCTTCGGCCGTGGATCTCTCTGTGCGTTATGCACATTGTTTTGAACCTTATTTGCTTTTTTATTGGTAGCCAGTGTTGTATTTTCAGTGTTTGGCTAATGTGTTCTCTTTATTTTAGTTTAAGCAGGAGTCTGGCCGCTGCGTTTTGGATATGCTGAAGTTTCTTTAGAGGCGTTCTGGCATTCCTATGTAAAGGCTGTTGGCGTAGTCTACTCTGTACATAAGTGCGATGATGGTAAGTTTTGTGGGTGAAGGAGAGGAACGGTAGAATCCATTTTTCTCTGTGCAGGAGGAAGAAGCATTTCTGGATCATAGCATTTACTGGCGGCTTAAGTGTTGTTGTCCGTCAGGACGCCCAGGTTCTTTACTGTTGTTGATGGTGTTGCTGCTGTTCGTAGCACTGTTGGCCATGGGATGTAGTGGCTGTTTTTGGATATAACAATTATTTCTGTTTTGCCAAGGTTGAGTTTGAGGTTGTTTGTGTTCATTCAGCAGTAAAGTTCTTGTAGGCATTCATGCAGGTTTGTGTTTTCTTCGAGTGAGTTTTCTACTTTGTAGATAATCTGTGTGTCATCAGCGCAGTTGCATCATGTGAGGCCATGTCATTTAAGTAGCTTGATTGGTGGAGCCAGGTATATGTTGAAGAGCAGCGGAGATGGGGAGGATCCTTGTGGTACTTCACAGGTAGATTCCCTTGGGGTGGATTTGAAGGGTTTGATCCAGACGGTTTCCGTTCCATCTGTTAGGAAAGATATAATCCAGCGTAAGGCTAAGTCACTGATTCATATTTCTTCCAATCTCCTGATGGTGGTTGACTGTCAGATGCTGCTAAGAGATCCACAAGTATTAGAGCTGCGCTTGTGTCTGAGTCTGCATTAGCCTTCAGGTCGTCCCAGATTGAGAGGAGTGGTGTTTTTGTTCCTCTCATCGGTCTGAAGCCTACTTGTGCCAGGTCCAGCAGAAGGTTTTCTTCTATTTAATCTTGTATTGTTCTATAAATGTAGGTTTTGAGCAGTTTTGCTGGATATGGGATGTTTGAGATGGGTCTGTAGTTGTCGAGGTCTTCCACGCTGCCTGCTGTGTCTGAGGAGAAGCTTGATGTATGCCGATTTGAATTATTGTGGTACTTTTCCTGTTAACTGTGATTGGTTGGAAAAGGTTTCTCTAGTGTTCCATGGGTGCTCCTTGTGTGAGGATTGATTTGTGTATGTCTGGGGGACAGGGATCCATGAGAGAGCCAGCTGTTTCTGACCGGCTTGACGAATGTCTCAACTGATATTTGGGGAACGTTTTGTAGTTTGTTCTGATGATCCTCAGCAAGGTCAGTTGCATGTTGTGGTACATGTGTCTGCTTTGTATGATTTGGTGGATGGTGCTGGTTTTGTTCTTGAAGTTATCTGCAAGGTTGTTGCATAGTTTCAGAGACGGCATGGGTGTGTTGCTGCAGCCAGGGGGGTTTCTCATTTCATTTATTATGTTAAACAGTTCTTTTTGAGTGTTGGCAGCTTTGGAGATTCGGTTGTCGTAGAATTTCTTTTTGCGCTTGTGGATTTCCTTTTTGTATGAGCAGATTTGTCGGTGGAATTGCAATTTCTTTGCCTGGTCATATTGTTTCCTCCACTCTAGTTCAAGCGCCTTGTTTTGTCTTTTCATGTCACTGAGAAGCTGGCTAAACCATATTGCTGTTGCTCTTTTGCATGATGGGATGAAAGGTTTTTCCTTGGAGAGGTCATTGATTGTTTCGGCAATCAACTTGTGCAGTAGTTCTGTTTTTTTGTCAAGGTCAGCTACGTCCAGGGCACTTGTCTGTGGCTTTTTGATTTCCAGTTCCATTGGTTGCTAGCTTTGATGGTCCTCCAGTTTCTTTTCATTATTTTGGTCAGTTTGTCCGGTTGTTTGGCTGTTGGTCCTGGGTAGCGTGATTACGAAAGGGATGATGAGATTGTCGCTCCAGAGGATCTGTATTGGTGGTGCCATGGTGATGAGGTTTTTGTTGGCATTGATTGAGTCTATTGTATGACCCGCCGTGTGTTGCACCTTTCACTAGCTGATGTAGTTTCATTGTCATCAATTGTTTGGCTAGTGATTTTTGCGAGTTAGCAGTTTTTTCTTCAAACCAGATGTTGAAGTCTCCCAGGATTATCAGGTGTTCCTGCTCGAAAACTAGGTTGGTAATGGCTTCTGTGATGGTGTCCACGGAAGTCACACCGTATGTCGGTGGTCTGCAAACTAGAACAAATTTGAGGTGTGTTTTGGGGTTTGCCGTTAGGTGAATGATTAGGGATTTCTTCCGCAAGAAAGCAAAACCCTTCAACAAATATCTGTTATGCACTGCCTTACCTACCATGTAACTGACCCTTGACACAATGTAATCAATATTGCCATCATACCTGTAACTGTATGCTCTGCTATCCTGTACCTTTTGTGCTGCGATACCTGCGGGTCTGGGTTCTACCAACAAATACAATAAATAAATAAATTCACAGTTAGATGCTTAGTGATTCATCCGTTTTATTTTTCAGGTGTTCCTTGTAAGCTACTACCAGTCCTCCTCTTGTTTTTTCAGCTTGCCTGTGAGCACTTGAAGTTGTCAGGGAGGCAGTTGTGGAGTGTGATTTTGTAGTTTTCGTCTAGCCAAGTTTCAGTAATGAATAGGATGTCAATACCGCCGTGGCACAGCACATCAAAAATCTTTGTGGCATGTTTGGACATTGATCTTAAGTTGATTACCTTACAACTGATCTTTTCAACTGAATCTGTGGCCCTAGGTGGTCGCAGGGCCTGGATTTATTTATTTAAAATTGGGTTTTTTTCTTTTCTTTTTGGTTTTGGTTACAGGGGCTGTAGCCCACCTGTAGGATCTCTTGTGGTTTGGATGGTGTTGGGTCTTGTCCTTTTGCCTTGAGATTGTCCGGTGCATTATGTGGCCTCGCTTCTTTTGTACATAATTATAATCCTGGGGTAGTTGTGATAAAGTGTGCTGCTGTTGTAGATTGGCTGGGGTGTCTGCGTATGATTGATAGAGGATTTTGTGGGTTAAGACACGCTGTCAGAAGAACTAGTTATTACCAACTGGTAACTTTTTTCGACTGGACGTTCCTCCAACGTATGCCACATCTTTGACATGCAATGTCCACATCTGTGCTGCTTCGGAATTTGATTTCAGCAAGGTCATCTTGCGTCGAGTCGATGTCCCTCGAAGGCCTCCATCAAGGGTGACGTCACCGGATGTTATAAATAGGACGCACAGCGCCGTAGCTTCAGTTTATGTTTTTTCCTCCATAACGTGAAACATGTTCGTACACAACGAATGCGTGACTGCACCTAGCCTTGCGGGAACGCAAACTGCAATAGCATAGGAAATTCTTCAGAGGGGTAGGCTGGGAGGGCGATGTGGAATACGTTGGAGGAACATCCAGTCGAAAGAACATTACCAGTTGATAAGTAACAAGTTCTTCGAATGGATTGTGTCCTCCAACATATTCCACATCTTTGACATACTCCCAAAGCAGTATCAGTGAATGGAGGAGGGAAAAGAATTTAGAATACCCAATCAGATCGCAGAATAAAGCATTAATAAAGTCATTTCCTGACCATGGAGCGTTTCCAGGGAGTAATGCTTGACAAAGGTGTGGATGGAAGACCACGTTGCTGCGTCACAAATATTCTTAATAGGAACTCCCTGCTGCAGGGCCGTGGATGTAGCCACGCCCATAGTGGAGTGGGCTCTCAATCCCTGCGAGGGTCCTTTCCCACCAATCAGTAACATTCAGTAATGGTGAGGATAATCCACCAGGACTAGGTCTGTTTAGTAACAGCCTGGCCCAATCGGTGTCCAGTCTATCCCACAAAAAGCTGGTTGTCTACTCTGACCCTGGACATCCTAGAGATAGAAAAGCTCAAAGCTCTCCTAGGGTCCACCCTATGAAGTCTCTGCTGTTCCTTACCAGGATGAGGGGGAGGATAGAAAGCAGGAAGTACCACTTTCTGGCTCAGATGAAACTCAGACACTACCTTAGGTAGGAAGAACGGATGTACCCTCAGTACAACCCTATCCTTGTGGAACACAGTAAAGGGTGGCTTAGATGAAAGTGCCTGCAATTCACTCACTCTGCGAGCAGATGTAACTGTAACCAAAAAAACCATTTTGAAAGACAACAATCTCAAAGGACAAGAGTGCAGAGGTTCAAACAGAGCACCCATCAGGAATTTCAAGACCAAATTCAGATCCCAAACCGGCACCTGAAACGGGGACGGCGGCAATACATTTGTGAGCCCTATTAGAAATTGGGAAATCAAAGGAATCTTAAAATAAGTTCATACTTCAGACGAGCACTTGAAAATAGACAGCGCCGCCAGGCAACCTTTAATGGTACCCACTTGAAGATCCCTGTGGGCCAAAGAAAGCAACAAAGAAAGGACCATCGGAATGGAACACTGAAAAGGATCTACATGGTTTCCTCTGTACCAGTTGAAAACTTAGGCCAACAGTACAGGGATTTGGTTGCCAGTCGCCTGGCCGAAAGCAACACCTCCAGCATGTCATCCGGGAGGACCCAATCCTTATATCTCAAACTTTCAGAAACCAAGCACGAAGGTTGAGAGACTTTACCTTTGCATGGCGAACCCCCACCTCACTTTGCGTGCGCGAAAAAGAGAGAGAGAAGATCCTCTCTGTGGGGAAGACTGCGTGGAAGGCAGATGGACATTTCTAGAAGGTCAGGGTACCACACTCTCCTGGCCCAATCCAGAGTAATGAGAATCATGTGGGATCTGAACCTCTGCAACCTCTTTAGCACCTGAGGAATGACGGGGACCGGAGGAAACTGGTACATAAGTGGGAACGACCAATCCACGACGAATGAGTCCCCTATGGCTCCTCACAGAGGAAATTCCCTTGAGCAAAATCTTTCACACTTCCGGTTGGCACCGATTGTGCACAGATCCACTTGAGGGGTTCATCAAAGGGCGAAGATCTCCAGAAGGACTCCCTGAGCCAACTCCTACTCGTGGGTGACCGTGCACTGCCTGCTCAGAGCGTCCGACGCTGTATTCTCCTCTCCGGCTAGATGAACTGCCAAAGGTGAGATTCCATGCTGTATCGCCCAAAACCAGAGCTGCATCGCCTATTTGCATAGCGGGAGTGACCTTACCGCCCCGCCCCCCCCTTTTGTGTTGAGGTAATGCATGACCACTGTGTTGTCCGTCATGATCAGGACACACTTCCAAAAAAGCCTCCAGGGCCTGTCTGATGGCCCTCAGCACCAACAGGTTGATGTGGAGTTTGGACTCCGACGGAGAACGACCGCTGGCACTCAGATCGTTGGCATGAGCTCCCCATCCGGTGAGGGAAGGGTCCGTCACCACAGTCACCTCCGGCAACGGTTGCCAAAACGGATCCCCCTTCAGATTCCCCTTGCTGGCCCAGCACAGAAGATCCTGCGAGACCGAGAGTGGAATCTTAACGGGATCCGACATCTTCCCTGAGAATTGCGCCCACTGCATCTTGGGAACCCAGCGAAGGGATTTCATTCTCAGTCTGTCCTCTGGCACCAGAAAAATGCAGGAGGCCATGAGGCCGAGCAACCTTAAGAACTCGAAAGCCGGGAGACTCGAGGCACGTGGAAATTTGTTGACCATCTGTACAATGTGATGAGCCCTCGCCTTGGGAGGCGAGCACTTCCCTAAGGACGTGTCCAACACAGACCCGATGTACTGGAGCGGGTGGGAAGGTTTCATATGTGACTTCTTGAAATTGAGGGAGAAGCCCAGCTTGTGAAGGGAGTGGCAGGTGAGATGGAGAAGGCGCACGGACCAACCAATTGTCCAGGTAGGGGTAGACGTGAACCCCCCCTTCTCCTGAGATACGCTGCCACCACCTCAGGGCGGAGGTCAATCCGAATTCTTCAAAGAGATTCCCCGGTGGATTGTCTTGAGGCCGCTGTAGGAAGGGGAGGCAGTAGCCGTGGGCTGTTGTATCCAGAACCCTCGCATCCAAAGTAATAGCTCGCCATTCTTCGAGATGCTGAGACAGTCTGCCCCCAACCGGCGAACAATGGAACATGGTCTCATAGCTGTTTTGGAGAGGCTGTGGGAGCGCCTGAAGGCAAAGAGGCTGCTGCCTGAGCGGCTTTAGCACCTCTAGTACCCCGTCCACCATGGGTACCTTTACTGTGACCCCTTTGATTAGCGGCTCCTCTCGTTCTACCAAGGATGAAAAGGCAGAGGTTGACGCACAGCTGCGTCCAAAGATTTAGCAGCAGCTTTTGAGGTCTGCAACCTCTCAAGCCTCTCGTCAGCCTTGGTGCCAAACGAATGAGAAGTACAGAGTTTCGGCGGGCACCACAGGGATTTCTGCTACAATGACAATATATTGCTTATTCCGTGATTTTTTTTTAGATGTTTTAACCTGGAGCTTCCAGTCTGAAAAAAGATCCTATGGCATCCGGATCTCGATGAACAGTTTAGAAGAAAAGTAAGGTAGCATTACCTTACTAAAGGCTAGAGCTCTCCGTTGACCCTTGGTAATGCTACCTTACTTTTCTTCTAAACTGTTCATCGAGATCCGGATGCCATAGGATCTTTTTTCAGACTGGAAGCTCCAGGTTAAAACATCTAAAAAAAAATCACGGAATAATCAATACATTGTCATTGTATTATATTGCCAAACGAATGAGAGCCATCAAAGGGCATGTTCAGAAGACAGGCTTGCACATCTGGAGCAAAACCTGATTTTCGCAATCACGCAAACCTGCGTATCACGGTGCTCACAGCCATGGACCGGCTAACACTACCCGCCGTGTCCTACCCAGACTGAAGGGATTCACACATGGCATCCTGCACAAGAGCGAGGAACCCATCTCTTTCTTCCCCTTCAGGAATATGCTCAGCCGCTAAAGAGACACAATTCCACAGACTGTTTGAAAATCTTGCCATGGCACAGGTGTAGTTGGCTGACGTCAGTGCCATACTCCTAGCAGAAAATACCTTGCGTGCCCAACCATCGAAGCGCATGTCGTCCCTATCAGGAGGGATGGTAGGGTATGCCGCCTGCCTCGAGGTGGCCGTAGCCGCCCGAACCACCAAACTCTCCGGAGTGGGGTGAGTGGATACGTAGCTGGGGTCGCTACCGGATGGGCAGTATATCCTGGTTAACGACTTGTTGAGCGCCGGAGGAGACTCCGGGGTCTGCCAAGTAGCCGCCACCCGTTCTTGCAATGACAAATGAAGTCAGCACTGGGTCAGTGGAAGGACCCGGATCTAAAATATCAGTCAGGTCATCCTGATCGACTTCAACCGGAGGACCGGACCACAGAGCTACTCCAGGATTCAACATGAGCCCCCGACTCTGGCCTACCAATCTCCACCTCAGGAGATGTGTCGAGGCCACTGCATCATGCAAAGATTGACGCAACTCCTCCAACTGACTGTCTTCAGAAAAGACCATGTCAGGAGCCTCATGAGTTTCAACAGGCTCCAACTCCATATCTGACCTCTCCACAACCTCATAAATATCATGCAGAGAATGAAAGAACTCCTTCCTAGGGACAGGTGCGGCCCTGGAGTCCACAACAGGCCTAACAGTCTTGGCTAAAGCCTTTCCCGGAGGATCCACAGTGCCAGGGGCCTCCCCAGGCAAATTCCGGCCAAAAAGCCCCTAAGGCGTCGAGGGCACCGATGGCTTCGGCGTTGACAGACACCAAAGGCTGGATCGAAGGCAAAGCTCTGACAGCCGCACTTGGTGCCGACGCCAACCTCGAGCCCTTTCCAAATTTCTGCGGTTTCGCTGAGGACGAAGACTGAGACCTGGATCTGGCACATCTCTGCGATCCACCAGAGCCTTGTACGAACGGGACCTCGACGGCTCTTGATGTTTATCGCGCTGAGGGACCGGGCCCGAAGGCATGTGAGCATCGAACTGAGACCGTTCCATGCCGGCTTCTACCAGAGGCGCGGATGGAACTGTACCCTGGGATTAAGAAATCGCCAGCATTTGTTGCCCGATTGCCTCCCATTCCACAGGAGTGAAGGATTTAGTGGGACATGCCACTTTCCTCGCAGAGCCATCATCCGACGAGGACGGGGAAGGCGATCGGTAATGCCGCTTCCGGGAGTGTCGAGACAAGGAAGACGAGTGGCGAGATCCACTCCAGGACCAAGATCCCCGGGATTCCTTCAGACGAAGAGAGTCAGCCCTCGAATCGTCGGTGGAAATACCCACAGGTTTTTGGGATTTACAAGGTTTAGAAACCCGACCTACCTGCAACTTCCCCTTATGCTCCCGCTAGGCCTTGGCAGTCCACGACTGACACTTCGAGCAGTCGTCGGTATCATGACTTTCGCCCAGACACCACACTCCGATGCGGTGCGGGTCCGTAATTGACATTTTGGACTTACAGTCCCGGCATTTCTTAAAACCAGACCGCAGAGTCAGAGGGGTAGAAAATGAAGACATTTTCTTCTAAGAAGATACACAAAGGCGTGCCGAGATCTCGAAGCAAACACTTTTGCGGAAAAAATAGAACTGAGGTTACAGGCGACGTGCATCCTATTTATACATCCAGTGATGTCACCATCGACGCAGGACACCCTCTGCCGAAAAAAGTTCAGAAGCAGCACAGCTGTGGACATTACGTTGGAGGACACAATCAATTTGAAACAGACTTTACCGTCTGTTTCGGTGGCCTGTCGTGTGGTGATCGTGACAGCCCAGAGGACAAGGACATTCAGGAGCTTCCCCTTGACGCTGTGTGTGGCTTTTCGGTCGGTGGCATGGTCGACTTTTGGCCGTGGGAGGTGTGCTTTTTGTGGCGAGACTTGCTCATGCTAGTGCTGCCGGGTTTCGTCCCCATAGCAGAGCCGCTGGCCTGCCGGTTGGGGTCGGGGCTTGCACGCGGATATCTGATGGATCCCGATCGCCCTTGGAGTCAATGTAGAAGTCTATGCTGCCGCCGCTGGAGGCACATGCATGGCGGCCTCGGCCTGCATGGCGTGGTGGGCCCAGCGTTTGGTTTTGCGATCCTTGCGTGTTTTAGCCCTGAACAGTTTGCATGACTTGCACTGTCCCTCGGCGTGCAAGTCTTTCCAGGGGGAATTTCTATTACAATAAGGGCAAAACTTAAAGGGTGTATTTTCTATTATGAATGGGGTGGCAGCCTGGCGAAATATGTGGGAGTTTAGGGGAATATGCACTCTCTTAATGAGACTAAAGTATGAAGCTCCCCTCACTCTCCCTACTGTGAGGGACGAGGCCTTCCGTGGCCGTGACAAAGGATCGTCGAGACGGGCTGTAGTAGTCGTCGAAAATAGTAGTTCGTCCTTGATGCAGCCGCTTAAGATCTCGCAGTAGATGGATTATCGAAAGGACAGGAAGAAATACTATAGTTAAACTTTTTCCAAATAATGGCGACAGCCAAGAAGGAACTCCGATATATGCATCCGACTATGATGGCGAAAAAAGACATCTGAGGTACCTTGATGCGAGTAGCACCATGAGTACAGTAGACGTCACACTAGGGATAGTATTACTGGCATGCCCTGACAACATCCCTTTTTGAGTTTTGAAAACAAAAAAGACGGTAATACTCCGCAGCTACCACTAGATGTCGGCCTATGCATAGCATGTGATCTAAGCAGATTCCACAAGCCTCAGAAATTATATATATATATAGATGAACAAGTTACTCTCTTACCTGGTAAAGTTCTTTCAATGGGGTGGTCCGACAAATTATTCCATATCTATGACAGTAATCACCACAGCTGTGCTGCTTCGGAAAATCTTTCGGTGTCTGCTTCCTGCGTCGATACGGCGTCCTCGAGGACCTCCTCTGACGGCTGACGTCACCAGATGTTATAAGTAGGACGCACGACGCCCGTAGCCTCAGTTGTAGTTTTTTCCCAGAACGTGTGGCACCAATCTTCTGCCAGTATGACCACAGAAAGCCTTGTGGAAACGTAAGCTGCAATCGCATAAGAAATTCTGTAGCGGGGTAGGCCGGGAGGGAGCGATATGGAATACGTCGTCAGACCATCCCATCGAAAGAACGTTACCAGGTAAGAGAGTAACTTGTTCTTCGAAGGGATTGGGTCCTCCGACGTATTCCATATCTATGACAGACTCCCAAAGCAGTACCAACTGCTTTGGGAGGTGGGAAAAGAATTTAGAATATACCAATTTAGAATGCCCAATGAAATTGCAGAGTAAAGGACCGCCTTGCCAGATCCTGACCCCAGATAGAATCGAGGGAGTAGTGATGTACAAAAGTATGGACCGAAGCCCAGGTGGCTGCATCACAGATGTTACGAATAGGAACACCCCTGTGCAGGGAAGTAGAGGCAGCCATACCACTGGTAGAATGGGCCCGTAATCCTACCGCAGGGTCCTTACCCGCCAAGCAGTAACATTCGGCAATTGCCAAGATGATTCATCGAGACAAAGTCTGCTTAGTAACAGCTTGTCCCAAACGCCTTCCAGCGTAACCAATAAAGAGTTGATCGTCCACTCTGACCCGGGACATGCGTGAAATGTAGAAGCTTAAAGCTCTCCTAGGATCCAGCCTATGGAGCCTCTCCTCTTCCTTACCAGGATGTGGAGGAGGATAAAATTCCGGAAGAATAACCTTCTGGCTTAAATGGAATTCAGACACCACCTTCGGAAGAAAGGAAGGACGAACTCTAAGGACAACCCTGTCCTTATGAAACACAGTGAAGGGTGGCTTAACTGAAAGTGCCTGTAACTCACTCACTCTGCGAGCGGAAGTGACCGCAACTAAAAACACAGTTTTAAGGGTTAACTGTCTGACAAGAATGCAAAAGCTCAAAGGGAGTACCCATTAGAAACTTGAGAACAAGGTTCTAATCCCAACCGGGCACCTGGAAAGGTGACTGAGGGAACACATTAGTGAGCCCTTTCAGAAACTGAGAAATTAAAGGGATTTTAAAATAAGAACACTCCTCAGACGAGCGCTTAAATATAGACAGCGCCGCCAGGGAACCTTTAACGGTATACACTTGCAGGCCCTTGTGGGCCAAAGAAAGCAAAAAAGACAGAACGATAGGAATGTCACATGATAAAGGAACCACATTCTGAACCCTGCACCAGTTGCAGAACTTTCTCCAACGGCAACGGTACAGGGACTTTGTTGCCGGCCGTCTGGCCGAAAGCAACACCTCCATCCCGTCTTCAGGGAGGTCCCAATCCTTATACCTCAACCTTTCAGAATCCAAGCGTGAAGGTTGAGGGATCTGACCACTGGATGGAGAACTTGACCCCCCCTCCCATGAGAGCAGATCGTCTCAGTAGGGAAGACGACATGGAGGGCAGATGGACAAGTCGAGAAGGTCCATGTACCACTTCCTCCTGGCCCATGCCGGAGCAATGAGGATCATCCAGGAACCGAACCTCTGTAACCTCTGCAGCACTTGCGGAATGACGGGGACTGGAGGAAACGCGTACAGCAGTGGGAAGGACCACTCCACTACAAACGCGTCTCCTAAGGCTCCTCTTGGAGGAAATTCCAGCGAGCAAAACCTTTCGCACTTCCTGTTGACACTGGAGGCGAAGAGATCCACTTGAGGGGTCCCCCAAAGGGCGAAGATCTCCAGGAGAATCTCCTGAGCCAGCTCCCACTCGTGAGAGATCGTGCTCTGCCTGCTCAGAGCGTCCGCTGTCTCGTTCTCGTCTCCGGCCAGATGAACTGCCGAGATCGAAATTTCCTGCTGGATGGCCCAGAACCAGAGCTGCATCGCCTCCCTGCACAGAGGAAGTGACCCTGCACCCCCTTTTTGTTGAGGTAGTGCATGGCCACTGTGTTGTCCGTCAGAATCAGGACATTCTTTCCTTGCGCAGTCGGCAGAAAAGCCTTCAGGGCAAGCCTGACGGCCCTCAGCTCCAACAGATTGATATGGAGTCTGGACTCTGACGGAGACCAATGGCCGCTGACTCAACTCGTTGGCATGAGCTCCCCATCCCGTGAGGGATGCGGCCGTCACGATCGTCACCTTCATCAGAAAGCCTTCGACGGCCCACCACAGAAGGCCCTGGGCAACCGAGGGGGAGAGCCCTCGGTTGCCCAGGGCGAGACCTGAACAAGGTCCGACATCCTGCCGGAGGACTGAGACCACTGGAGCTTGAGTGCCCATTGCAAAGATCTCATCCGCAACCTGGCCTCTGGCACCAGAAGAATGCAGGATGCTATGAGGCCGAGCAATCTCAAGAACTCAAACGCAGGGAGACTCTGGGCATGTTGGAACTTGTGCACCATCTGCTGAATGTGATGAGCCCTCACCTGGGGAGGAAAACACTGCCCCAAGGACGTGTCGAGCACTGCTCCGATGTACTGGAGCCGCTGAGTTGGCGTCAAGTGGGACTTTAAGTTGAGGGAGAACCCTTGCCTGTGAAGGGAGTGGCAGGTGACAGATGATCCAGGACTTGCTCGGGAGAGCGCGCCCTGATCAACCAATCGTCCAGGTAGGGGTAGACGTGAATACCCCCTTTCCTGAGATACGCTGCCACCACCATAATGAGCTTGGTGAAAACCCTCGGGCGGAGGTCAATCCGAACGGCAGCACCCGAAACTGAAAGTGCGAGTCGCCAACTGCGAACCTCAGGTACTTCTTGTGCTTGGGATGGATCGGCACATGAAAATAAGGGTCTTTGAGGTCGAGAGACACCGACCAGTCCTGAAGTGGAAGGGCCTGGAAAACTTGAGAGAGAGTAACCATCTTGAACTTGTCCTTCTTGAGGAGTTTCTTCAACCCGCGCAAGTCCATGATGGGTCTCAATCCCCCGTCTTTTTTAGAAATCAAAAAATAAGGGGAATACCATCCCTTGTTCCTCTCTGCTACATGCACCAGTTCTATGGCGCCTTTCTCCAGCAGGGATTGAATTTCCTGCACCAGGAGCGGATCCGAACTCTTCAAAGAGAGATTCCCTGATGGAATGTCGTGAGGCCTCTGCCAGAAAGGAAGACAGTAACCGTGGGCTATGATCTCCAGAACCCACACATCTGAAGTAATGGCACGCCATTCTACAAGATGCTGCGCCAGCCTTCCCCCAACCGGCGAAGCATGGGCCTCATGACTGAGCAGAAGCGGCTGCGGCGTTGCCTGAGGGCAAAGAGGCAACTGCTCGCGCGGCGTTGGCACCTAGAGTACCTTGTTTTCCACCTCTGGCACTCCTACGGTTGCCCCTTTCACTTGCATCTCCTCTCGCTTTACTAAAGGATGAGTAATAACGAAAGGAACCTCCCCTCCGCTGCTGTCCCCTAGGACGAAAAGGCAGAGGTTGGCGGACTGCAGCGCCCAACGACTTTGCTGCAGCTTTGGAGGTCTGCAACCTCTCAAGGCTCTAGTCAGCCTTGCTGCCAAAAAAGATGTTCACCATCAAAGGGCATGTTGAGGAGCCTGGCTTGCACATCAGGAGCAAACCCCCGACTTCCTCAACCACGCAAACCTGCATATCACGGTGCTCGCAGCCATGGACCGGCTGACACAGGCTGCCATGTCCAAACCCGACTAAACTGACTCACACATGGCATCCTTGCCATCCTGAATAATAGCAAGAAAACCATCCCATTCGTCCCCTTCGGGAATATGTTCAGCCGCTAAGGAAATACAGTTCCACAGATTGTGCATGAAACGTGAAAAGGCACATACGGAGTTGGCCGCCTGAAGAACCATACCCTAAGAAGAAAACACTTTCTTCGCCCAGCCAACAAAACACTTGTCGCCCCCATCAGGAGGGATGGTAGGATACGACGCCTGCTTTGCTGGGGCCGTAGCCGCCTGCACCACCAAACTCTACGGAGTGGGGTGCGTGGTCAAGTAGCAGGGGTCACTACTGGCTGGGCGGTATTTTCACGGCAAAGACTTGCCTACTGCCGGGAGACTCTCCGGAGCAGTCCAAGCCGCTGCCACCCTTCTTTGCAGAGCCATATGGAATGGCAGTACCAGGTCAGTGGGTGGACCTTGGTCGAGGATATCCTGCACAAAATCAACTGGGGGCTCCGACCACCCCAAGTAGTCCGTGACCCTCAACATAAGGCGCTGGTACGATGACTCGGCATGGGTGCCAGGCTCAGGCCTACAGAACTACACCTCCGGAGAGGTGTCCAGAGCACTGGCGTCATGCAGTGACTGACGCAAGTCCTCAATCTGGCTATGACCAGAAAGAATCTCATCTGGTACCGTGTCCGGAACCAACCCATCTTCAGAACCCTCTTCCACCTCAGAAATATACTCCATAGGCTGGAAAGTGGGAAATGAATAAGGGAGAAAGATATGTTTTGCCTTGGCCAGAGCCTTTCTAGGGGGTTCCCCCGTGCCACGGGGTACCTCAGACACCACAGCCTCGAAAGGCGTTGAGTGAAACGGCGCTGACGTCGAGCGCGGCGCTGACAGCATCGACGGCATCGACACAGGCCTCGAGGGCGGACCCCCGAGCGTGTCCTTCGACAGCCTGGGCGTTGATGGCATTGACGACTTCCATGGAGGCAGAGCCTCGAGAGAGTCCGTCGACGACCTCAGGGCCACCGGCGTCGATGTCTTCTTCGAAGACTTCACAGGTGCATGCGGGCTCGAGCGCGTTGACGACCGGGACCTGGAACGGGCATGACTGGAACGATTCCCCTTGTCTGAGCGGGACCGCTCCCGCGAATCGTGCCGACCAGCCGAGCCCGAAGGCATACGAGCGGTGTCAACAGTACGGTCACGACCGACCCCCCTCAGAGGTGCGGATGGACCGTAGCCCTGTAATTCTAGAATCGCCAACATTTTCTTCCCGAAGGAAGCCCATTTCTCCGGAGAGGAACGCTTGGTGGGATAAGAAACCCGCCGACGGGCGGAGTCCTCAGATGAGGACGGGGAAGGCGACCGATGACGGCGCTTCCGGGAGTGCCTCGAAGAGGCAGAGGAGTGGCGGGACCCACTCCGGGACCGAGACCCCTAGACTTACGACTACGATCCGGAGAGTCGCCCCTGCGAATCGTCTGTCGAAAGCCCAGTGGACCTTGCCTTCCGGAGCTTGGATACCTTACCGACCGACAGCTTCTTCTTACGTTCCCGCAAGGCTTTGGACGTAAGCGACTGGCAGTCGACACAATCATCCGTGTCGTGGGCCTCTCCGAGGCACAAGAGGCAGGCGTCGTGCGAGTGTCACCGACATCTTGGACCCGCAGTCCCCACACTTCTTAAAGCCTGGACGCGGGCTGGAAGAAGAGGAAGACATCCCGAGAATACTTCACAAAACGAACAGGTTCGAAGAACCAAAAGAACAAACTCCAAAGAGTCGAGGTGCGCCGAGATCTCCGAGGCGAACACGTTTGCGGAAAAAACGGAACTGAGCTACGGGCGTCGTGTATCCTACTTATAACATCTGGTGACGTCAGCGGAGGTCCTTGAGGACGGCGTATCGAAGTCATCGACGCAGGGCGCAGACGCAGAAAGATTTTCCGAAGCAGCACAGCTGTGGTGATTACTGTCATAGATATGGAATACGTCGGAGGACCTCCAATCCCCTCAAAATATATGATACATTACTCACCGTAATCGTATTTCTGATGCTTGCATCTGCTTATGTGAATACATGCTGTGCATAGGCCGACATCTAGTGGAAGCTGCGGAGGATTACAGTTTGTTTTTCGATACTCGAAAATGGGTGTCGACACAGGGCGTGCCAGTAATACTATCCCTAGTGTGACATCCACTGTACCCATGAGCCCTCACGCGTGTAGGACCCTCAGAATGTATTTTTTCTGACATGAGGTAGCATGAGGAGTAGCGCGAGTACAGATTACCCAAGCATATAGATAGAAAGATAAGACTACAAGCATTCATGCGCCTTCTCTCAGAGGGGAGGAAGGGCGGGTGCATGTGAATCTAAGCAGGTACAAGCATCAGAAATACTATTACGGTGAGTAATGTATCCCTTATGAGGATTGTGGAATCTGCTTAGATCACATGCTGTGCATAGATTAGCGAGCAGTGTTAAAAGAAGGAGGTGGGATGTGAAAAGGGTCATGAGCAAATACATTTCTTAGAACCGCTTGTCCCACTTGAGTATCTGTCTTGGAATGAGTGTCAATGCAGTAGTGCTGAGTAAAAGTGTGAATAGAGCTCCATGTAGCTGCTTTGCAAATGATGTCAAGGGGTACATTTGCAATGAAAGCCAGAGTGGCCCCAATGCCTCTTGTAGAGTGGGCTCGTGTCGTCAAAGGCAGAGTCTTTTCAGAAAGGGAGTAACATAGCTGGATACAATTGACAATCTACTTGGAGATGGCATCTTTAGAGACGCAATCTCCTTCTCTGCCTGTAGCTACGGAGGCAAACAGTTGGTCTGTTTTTCTTAGCGGCCTGGTCTTGTCTACATAGTAGAGGACCGCTCTTCGCACATCTAGAGTGTGTAGTTTAACCTCAGTAGAGCTTTTGGGTTCTTGGAAGAAGGCCGGAAGCTCAATGGACTGATGGACTGGTTAACGTGGAATTTAGAAATGAACTTAGGTGAGAACCTAGGGTGTGTTCGTAGAACCAGTTTATCCTTATGAACAGTAAAGAAAGGATCCTGCACTGACAGAGCCTGAATTTCACTGACCCTTCTTATGGATGTAATGGCTACTAAGCAGGCAGTTTTATAGGTCAGGTGTTTGAGAATGGCTTTATGCATGGGTTCAAAGGGTGGGCCCATGAGCTTAGCAAGCACCACATTAAAGTCCCATCCAGGTGGTGGGTTTGAAATTGGAGGGTGGAATCACTTTACCCCTTCCATGAAGGCTTTAACCACTGGTACCTTCCACCACGAAACCTTGTTGTAGGAGGTGGTGTAGGCTGACAGCGCTGCCAGGTGTACCTTGAGAGAGTTAAATACCAACCCTGCATCCAGCAGGTGGAGCATGTATGTGACAATATTGGAAGGAGTGCAATCAACAGGGTTGATTTGCTTATTCTGGCACCAGATAACAAATCTTTTCCATTTATCAAAGTAACAGTGCCTCGTGTTAGGTTTCCTAGATTCTTTTAGGATGTCCATACATCTCTGTGGTAAGTAGAGATGTCCAACCTCTATGACTTCAGGAGCCATGCTGACAGGTTCAATGAGCTGGGTTGAGGATGCACTGTTTGACCCTGATGCTGTTACAGTAGGTTGTACCAGCACGGGAGTCTAATGGGTTTGCACACCGCTAGTCTGCATAGGTGTGGGAACCACGGTTGCCTCGCCCACATAGGAGCAACTAGGATGAGCGTCATCGATTCCCTGTGCATCTTGTTGACCACCTTCCTCATGAGAGGGGTTGCTGGAAAAGCGTAGGCAAACATTCCTGACCAGTTCATCCACAGGGCGTTCCCCTTGGAGTCTGGCTGAGGGAACCTGGATGCGAATCCTGGGCATTGCCTGTTTTCGCTTGTGGCGAATAGGTCTGTAGTGGGGAAACCCCACTGTGAGAAGATGTCTTCTACGACTTCTCTGAGTAGACACCATTCGTGTTCTTCTGGGAGGGGATCTCTACTCAAAGTGTCTGCTAGCGAATTGAGATCTCCTGTAACATGTTGAGATGGTGTCTGGTTAAAGTTTCGACTACAAAAGGATCGAATGCAATAGGGTCGACGCAATAGGGTCGAATTTTGAAAAATAATTAGATACATTTTTTTCGGTTTCCATATAGGTAAAAACCACAAAAACGGGTCGGGAAGGGGGGGGGGCGATTGCGGTGGGGGAGGTCAGGGAGGCGTGCCCACCCCCCCAAAAAGAAGTTACAAATCTGTTTTCGACCCTTTTGTTTTCGGTCCTTTTGATTCGACCCTTTTGTCATTCGATCCTTTTGAGCCGATCCTTTCACCTATAACAATTGAGATGAGAGGTAAATGTTCCGTCTGAGTGCCCATATCCAAATTTTCTGGGCAAGCCTGGACAGTTTTGGCAAATGAGTCCCTCCCTGTTTAGGTAAAACATTGCCGTTGTGCTGTCCGTAAGGATCTGCACTGACAGGTTCAACAGGTGGGGCTTGAACGCTTGAAGCGCTCCAAATACTGCCAGAAGCTCTAGCAGATTGATAGGATTCTTGGCTATTGTGTGAGACCAGAGACACTGAGCTGTGTGATGAAGGAGGTGTGCTCCCCACCCTGACAGGGATGCGTCTGTTGTGACTACAGCCTGTACTTCTGGACCGTAAAAGGGTTTCCCCTTTGACAGGTTCTCTCTTGTCCACCAGTGAAGACTTTGTACAAGTGTTGGCGAAACAACCACCAGATCGTCCCACTGACCACTTGCCTGAGACCACTGTTTCGCCAACCATTCCTGCATGGGTCAAATGCGCAGGCGTGCGTGGGGGACCAGGTAAATGCATGACGCCATCATGCCTAGCAAACGCATCGCTTTGTGCACCCTTATCTGGCAACCGGGCTGGTATAGAGGAATTTGCAGTAGTAGATTCCGAATTCTTTCCTCTGATGGAAAGGCCAACTCCTAGGAACTGTTTGGAGGTGCTTTGCACCAGACTTGATTTTTTCTCGTTTATGAAGAAACCCAATTCGAAGAGGAGGTTGATCGTTCTTTGAATGTTTGATCTGCAAATTACTGGGGTCTCTCCCGTGATGAGCCAGTCGTCCAGGTAAGGGTACACCGGGATTGCCTCCCTGCGCAGGTGTGCCGCCGCCACCGCCAGTACCTCAGTGAATACCCTTGGAGCCGAGGCTATGCCGAAGGGCAGCACCTTGAACTGGTAGTGCTGAATTTCCACCTTGAAGCGCAAGAATCTTCTGTGCGCTGGGAACATGGCTATATGAAAATAGGCATCTTTCATATCCAATGTTGCCATGTAATCCCCCTTTTTAGGAGTGGGATTCCCTCTTGGAGAGTAGTCATGCGAAATGTTTGGGGGCTTGACATACTTGTTTGCAGGGCGCAAGTCTAATACTGGGCGCATTGTCAAATCTTTCTTTGGCACAAGGAAGTAAGTTGAATAAATACCCTTGTTTACCTGGTTGCCCGGGAAGAGTTCTTTGCTAGAAGATTGACGATCTCCTCGAGGAGGATCTTTTGGTGGTCCAAGGAATGTATCTTTTGACGTGGAGGGTGGTTTTGGGGACGCTCGAGCAGTTCTATGCAGTATCCTGCGGACACTGTGGACAACACCCATCTGTCTGATGTAATCCCTTCCCAAGTTTGGGTGAAGTTGGAAATGCGTCCCCCTACTGGGGATGTGTGAGAAGGGACCCTGAGCGCAGTGTCACTGTTTTGCGGGAGGCGGGCCGCCTCTGCTGGGGCTGCCTCTACCTCTACCACTGACCCTTTTGTTTCCTCTGCCGTAACTCTGGGTAGTCTGCAGGTTGTTACCCCATGATGTACCGTGACCCGGTGTATAATTTGAGCCCCTTTGTGAATTTTGGCCGCGTGGGCGACAAAAATTATCATTGCCCCTTTGATTAGGGGGCTTGTCATACTCGTCTTTGGCAGTTTTTAATGTGTCCTCAACCGCCTTGCCAAATAGGAGATTCGGTTCCACTGGCATGCCAATTGGGGATGCTTGTGTCTCGGGTTTAAACCCTGACTGTTTTAACCAAGCATGCCTCTTAATGACCGTGCTCTCTGCTATGAGCCTGCCAGCGTTATCTGCGGGGTCAAAGGTTGCTTTAAGGATGCAAGCCGACACGGCTCTCCTCTCCGACGCAACCTGGGCCAACTGACCCTTTAGTGGTTCCGGTGCGGAGTCAATGAGGGCAGCTACCTGCTCCCAATGGTGGCAATTGTAACTTGCCAGAAGAGTGGCGGTGTTGGCAATCCTTGTCTGGTAAGCGGAAGTGGAGCCTGCCTTCCTTCCCAACCCATAAATTCTCTTGCTCTCCTTGTCTGGGGGGCCCCAGATGATGATAGAGGTATCCCCGCTCTCTTTCTGGTGTTATTAACTACCAAGGAGTCGGGCTTCAGTTGACCCCTTATGTAAAGTGGGTCTGACTGGGCGGCCCTGAAGAGTGTCTTGATTCTGGCGTTTACGGCCCTGGTGAGGTTAGGAGTAAGAAAGGAAGGATGAATTCTCTGTTGGATGGACTTGAGAATTGGAATGGCTTGGGCAATGGGTCTCTTCTCTCCCACTAGTTCTTCTGCAAAGTCCCTCTCCTCCTGTGCCCCCCCGAGTGTCTATGCGGAAGTGCTCTGCCGCTCTAGCTAAGAACTCATTTAGGAGGGGCTGGTTGTCTACTGGAGAGTCAGTAACCTGAGGTTCTTTGTGAACAAGAGAGTCTATCCTGTAGACTTCTGCAACGTCATCTTCCTCCCCCTTTTGGCCCTCGTCATCCCCATAATATTCCACCCCAGTTTGGTCATCCAACACTACCAAGTCTGGATCCTCATCGTACTGTTGTGGATCCTCACCATACTGAGTGTAAGGCTGTATGTAAAAAGTGTCTGAATTCAGTCCCTGAGTTGGAGACTCAACCCGAGGTTTCTTAGTAGCGGGCTGAGGGTCCCTGGATCCTGAAGGAGTAGCACTGTCCGGGGTACAGGTGAAGAAGTTGCCTGGGTGCTTGGAGTAGAAGTCAGCTAGGGAGGACATTCTAGTCATTACCCTGTCTATATCTTCACTGGTCCATTTTTTGGAGCTGGGAATGACCATTTCCTGAGAGGGTTCCCCTTCTATTTCTTGTTTGGACCTAGGGGCTTGGACAGGGGTCTTGGATTTATGCTTAACTGAAGACTTTGAACTGTCCTTATGTGTCTGTGGTGCAGAAGAAGGGTGAGATGGTTTCTTCTGCTGTTTACCCCCTTCCCCATGAATAGAAGCGCGTTTCCCTGATGTTTTCACCTTCTCTGAGGTTTTCGACGCCTGGCGTTGAGATTCAGGGGTAGGGTCTCTTTCCTTTGAGTGAGCACGTCAGGACTCGGAAGCAGCCGCCGAACGGTCTGCCGGAGCCGACTTCTGGTGTGCGGCCTGGAGGTCGTATTAGTCTCCCGACGAACGTACCTCTGTGACTTTGGTGAGTGAGGCAACTGTGGACGGTTACCTCATGTCGTGCTTCGTTCTTGACCGGGAACGCCCAGGGGACACCGATTCGGTGGACCGCACTCTTCGTGCCTCTTTCCGAGAACTCGACACGCATGTCGAGTCTCGGGTGGACTTCGAGTGTTTAGGTGTAGAAGTTGTGTGGGTAGCGCTCGCGTCGTAGGGTGTGTTCCCCGTAACTGCCCTACCGGACAATCTTCCGAGGTTGGGGACTTGCGCTTGGGCGTCTTCCGACACCTCTTTGCACTCGCCGTCTGAAAGTACGGCGTCGCTGCCATCGCTGAAGGTGCCCTCCGCTTCCATGGCCTCGAGTTGCCTGGCGTGGTGGGCCCAACGTTTGGTCGAGCAGTCCTTTAGTGTTTAGCCTTGAAGCGGCTACACACACTGCAGTTCGCCTCGGGGTGATCCCTCGGCAAGCAGAGGTTACAGGTGGCGTGTTTGTCAACCCAAGGGTACTTGCGGTTGCACTTGGGGCAAAATTTAAATGGGGTACCCTCCATACGCAACCTGTGGCAGCGGGCTAGTGTGTGTAGGAAATTAAGAGTGTAGAGTATGTTTCCACCCCCCACTCTCCCTACTTGCAGGGCGGAGGCCAGAGGCCTTCCAAGGCCCGGGCCGAGGCCAGAAGCCTTCCGAGGCCCAAAGTCTGTCGTGCAGCTCTCGACGGTTGTTTGTTCTCCGGACCGGCGTCGATCTTCGAACTTCGATGTCTCGACGTGGGAGTGGAAGAACGGGGAAATGATATGATATTTAGCAAAATATGGCTGAAAGCCAGGGAACTCCGCGCAATGCAGTATGGCGGAAAAAAACAATCTGAGGGTCCTACACGCGTGAGGGATCCTGGGTACAGTGGACGTCACACTAGGGATAGTATTACTGGCACGCCCTGTGTCGATGCCCATTTTCGCGTTTCGAAAAACAAACTAACACTCCGCAGCTTCCACTAGATGTCAGACTATGCACAGCATGTGATCTAAGCAGATTCCCCAAGCCTCAGAAATATATATATATATATATAGTGGCTGCGTAGTTATGGTTAAGTTGCTGTTTTCATAGGAAGAGCACTTTTTGGGCGGCCTATAACTCCGCTCCCCCTGGACCAATCTCCACCAAACAAAAGTATAAGGGCCACTCTGAATTATTTTGCAAAGTTTGGTGAGGCTTCGTCCAGGGGGGGAAAAGTTATAGGGGGGGTCCCAAAACATCTTTTTGCCATAGACTGAATGGGGGAAAAACTTTGCGCACGCCTACAGCCCAAACCGCTGGACAGATTTTCACCAAATTTGTGGCAAGAGCAGGAGCTTGGTCCCGAAAGCGTGCTTTTGTAAATTTGGTGCCAATCTGTCCAGTAGTTTTCTTTAAAACGACCAAAAAGTAGGTCTAAAAAAATTAGTGACATATATGTCCGCTCCGCGGTCACACTTCCCTGTTCGCTCCGCAGACAAGATACCGACTGGCTAAGGGGCTGGCGTCATGACCGCGGACACGCGACATCTCTGCCGATTGGCTACACTGAGACGTGTTCCGTGTCAGATTGTTTGGATGCGCCCGACATCTTGGATCCACCGACAGCGCAGCGGCGACCAGCGGCAACATGCTATTCCGAAACCTATTTTACTGTGTCATAGTGCTTGGGGGTTCACACAGTAAGAGATGGGTGAAAAACGGTATTTGTTCAGGCGGTAGATGTTAATGATGTATTCTCTATGCACGTCTTGTGCAGAAAATGAGGGTTTTAACAGGGGTAGCATTTCAGTCCGTGCTGCGCACAGGCACCTTGAAACTGTTCTAAGGACACGCGTGCTGTTAGCAAACATTGAAATTGAGTACATGGCGTTATTACATTATTCTTTCCTATGGTTGTGCTATTGATTAGTACGCCGCCATGGGTGTGACATGGTGCAGTGGTTATGCCCAGGGCCTAGAGTCTTGGGTGCGTGGCTGTAGGCCATACTTCCAAGACTCTAGGCCCTGGCAACAAACACTGCAGCATATTACAGAAATGGATACACCTGTAGTACTGCTTATGGGTCAAATGGTTGTGGAGAGTGTGTAGAGACTTGGCTGCATGGCCAAAGGCCATGCACACAAGAACAAAGTTATAAGCACTGCAGCTATACGCCACTTTACACCCATACATTGAAATATGTATGGACATACATCAAAGACTTCAGGCCCTGGCCACAGCCACTGCAACATATCACAGCTATAGATACACCTGTACTATTGCACATCACTCAGGTGGTTGTGGGGAGGCCCTGCAGTCATGGGTGGTGAAATTAAAAGCCACAATGGTTGCGCTATGCTTTGCTGGTTCTGGCCAGGACCAGAGTCTTGCATGCATGGCCACAGGCCATGCACCCAAGACTGACGTCATAAGCAGTGAGGTTAAAAGTGAACATGTGCGTGGTGTGGTGCGGTGGTTGTGTGCACGTTCTAGTGTCTTGCCTGCATGGTTGCAGACCATGCACCCAAAAGTAAACTTAGAAGTAGTCAAATTAGAAGCACCATGGTTTTCATATGCAGCGATGGTTGTGGGTAGGACCTATAGTCTGGGTTGCTTGGCCGTAGGTGGTAGGTTATACATCAAAGATACTAGGCCCAGCCTACAGCCACTGCACCATATTACTGCCATAGATTAGCTGTGCAGATTTGCATATGTATGAAATGACTGTAATTATACTTACTGTTTAATTTGTTCAGAATCCATATATGTTTTACATGACTGTAGTACTTGGTGGAACTAGCCTTTTTCAATTTCTGTGATAAAAGAAAAAAGCATGTTAGTGTTTGCATTTCATGAAGACTTCTTACATTGTATAATAGAGGGTTTAGCTTTTTTTTTTACCCTCATTTAGTTTACAAACCAGTCTGCGCATTTTGCACAGTTTCTGTGTGTTTTTCAAATCCTTGGGTCTGGGGAAAAAAATCCTTGTCGGATTAAAAAAAAACTATTTGCTATGCTACAAAGTACTTCTTTGCTTCCTGTGAGCGTTTCCTTGCTCTTTTTGATTAATGTTATGTTTGTTGCCTATTTTTAACAACAGTTACATACCTGTTTTGGCGTATTCTAACTGTGCATTTGTTGTTATGGTTCCGTGGTATTTATTTATCTGTGTCATTGTTATACACTCTTGGGCAGGTAGATACCTGTTGGCGTATTCTAACTGTTTGTAGGCTTTCACTTCATTTTTTGGTAATGCTGAAGTACACATTACGCATTAAATTTTGGCTTTAAGAAGATTAAATACATATTTGTAAGATTAGCTGGCAATCTCTGCTTTAGAGTAATAGTGCTATCATTACATTCCACCCATCCACTTTTCTTTTTAATGTATGCACTGTAGTGACCTGCATTGGTTGTAGCTCCTGCATGGTAGATTATACCTACTGTTTTAAAGGTTTTCTTTCCAAGTGACACTTGACCACAGTCAGCTTCCACTTGTTTTTCGTACCATCTGCATTATAACTAAATATTATGTACTTACTAAGAGTTTGTATCAGTAAGGTGGAGCGATTGTCTGAATTGCATATAGTACATAATCTGCCATGGTTTGCATTCTGTACAAGTTGCTGAAATGGAATGGATTCCCAATTAGGTACGGATACATACACAAATCGCTCATTTGGGATTTTTTCCTGTATCACATTGCTACAGAGAGTTCATGTATGTTTCCACATGTATGAAATCTGGAAGATTTCATTTATAGGTATGCTTTTGTTTTCTAGTACTTGTAGTAAGTACGTTAGAAATTTTTGTGGATCTTCTTGTGAGTTTATAGTGAATCTCACCATTCCAGCACAGTAGTCCAATTCTTGTCTTATTCCGTGAACACTGTACGTGTTGTCAGGATTGTTTGTTGCATTTCTATGAAGGACTAACATTTGCAAACAATTGGTTTGTACTGTGTAAGTAAATATTGTTAATCATTGGTGGCATTTGAAATCGAATATTCATTGCTACATTTGCATAGCAACTTACACCAGTTTCATTTGAAAATTTGAATGGACCAGCTAGTTCCGAAATCTGAGTGTTTTTTTGGAGTTTATCTTCCTTCTTTGAAGAAGTACCTTGTTTACTTTCCCTAATAGGTTCTTCTTTGCTTGTGGTAATTGATGAACCTTTACCTTCTTTTGTTTTCTTTGAAGGATTTGCTGTCAAATTCTGTTGCATTTCTGTTTGAATGAGTTTTCTTTTAGAACGTTTTACTTTTTCTGGAACAGGATATTGTTTCAGATGGGGGGTGTACAGTGAACGCAGTCTATTGTATTCTAAAATGCAAGGAATACCAGCATTCACTTTACTTGCATCAAAGTTGATTAGAAATAGAGCGTCAAGTGTACGTAAGCGTGATAGTGCTACGTAGCTCATGCCTTCGATAAAGACTGTTTCCTATATCTATCAATGCTTTGTCTAGGGTAAGACCTTGGGATTTATGAATGGTGACTGCATATGCAATAGTTAGAGAAAATTGTTCTCTACGTACATACATGTCTTTGAACAGAAGGAATCGAGCAGTTGAGCGCTCTATCCATTTCACTTCTGAAAGTTTGTCAAAGCGAATATTGACAAACCGAATGTTGTTGTCACGTGGGTATGATTGAAAGCCAAAAACTCTACCCAGTGCCCCATTAACTAACCCTTGCTCCACACCAAGGTTACGTTTAAGCATTACTCTACAATTTAAGGATAATTTTAATATTTTTTCCAACTCGGCTGTGTTGGAGATTGAATTTTCTAAGGTAGTTAGTCTTGTTGTGGCTTGCTCACACATGGGTAGTGTCATACCATGTATGTCCAGTTTGTCTGTGGCGCAAATTTCAATTATTGGTTGCATTTCTTTATTTAACATTGTTTCATTAAATTTAACACAGCTTGCAAGAGTTGGCATTAAGGCCATACAATTGAAATTTTTGTGCGCTAATTGTTCCATAACATTAGTAGCACATGCATTATCGCCATACAGTGCATGAATGTGCCGGTTTTTCAAAATTGCTTGTGCTTCTTGAGATAGTACACCAACTCTAATACTTTTTCGCATGTTGGCATAAGTGAGATCTGCAGATTGCTTCATGTTTTCTGTTAATTCTCTGTATTGGAAATGTTGCCAAAGGTTGACATTTCCTATGCTGCCAACAGATTTACAGCAGAGTTTGTGTCCTACAAATTTAAAAATAGACCTTTCACTGGTGTCAATTGTAGAAGATCTCCAAAAACGATAATGTATTTCCCTGCAAAGAGTTCTTCATAGTTTGGCTTAAGTACTTCTTGCAATCTTAGGTGAATCAAAGCCAACATTAGGTTGGAGACCATGCTCACTTCATCTATTAGTAGCATTTTCATTTGTTTTAATACTCTGCGTAGCTCCATTGCAGCTTCTGCAGAAAGTTTGTAATAGTCTAATTTGTTTTGGTGTTCTACTGGAAGAAGTAGTAATCAGTGTAAAGTGACACCGCCTATGTTGTAGGCAGCTAAACCTGTGGGGGCAGTTACAACAGCTGACAGTTTGTTGTTTGTCAATTGCTGAAGGAACTTGCTGATGATTTTGATCATGAATGTTTTTCCTGACCCAGCTTCACCACTGACGTACAGCAGTATTGGTTTGTAATTTTGGCAGGTACATTCTTTATTTTCGTGTTGTACACCATGTGCTATTTTTTTCTTACGTCTTCAAAAATGGTGCGCTGATCTTTGTTAAGTTTTGCTTGTTGTACAGTTAAGTCTTCTATATTTTCTTGATAGTGACACATGGTGTTTTCCATAGATAATTATGCCTCATTTGTTATTAGTGGCTCTCCTAGTGGTTCTTGACTTCCTCTTACAGAAGGTTGACTACTGTCGCTAGAGTCCTCATTTGGTTGGGCCTGAAGTAGTTCTTCGTGTTGCTGTTCATTGTGCAACAATGTTTTGTACTGCGTAAAGTTCACATCGGTGATAGCGCTTTAATTTGCTTTGAAAGCATCTTCATAGCAGTCATAGTTATCAAGTATCTCTTCCTCTTTTCTCCATGATTTAAGAGGTTGTAGCAGAGACATGTAATATAGTTCTCGATGTTGAGGAGTTTTTAATGACAATTTAACAAGATTAATTAAGCTTTGTTTGGTAAGTTTCACTAAGCTGCCTTCACAATTTGTGACTCTATATCTGGCTTTACTTTCATCGGGTTTTATATTATTTTTATATGCAAAGTTTTGAGCTATGTGGTATAGACACATGCTTCCCAAAGTGCTACTCCTCTTCGGATAGTATGTGTCCAGTAAATTGTTTTTTTAACATGTCTTGGCTGTTGGGATCATTTCTGGCAATTGTTTCTATGTCCTCATATGATTTCAGAACTCTTATTCTAGATTTAGCAGGACCAAGACTTAGGCATACTATGTTGTCTGATTTTCCGTACAAAGCAGTACCGGTTAAACGATCTGCCGCTTGATAGGCGCCACATTCTCTATGGGAGAGCATTTTTATGCCTAGGCTGTACAATTTCTGAGATAGTGTTTTGTCTGATAAGTCATCCCAGAGGTCTTGAAGCTCTGTTTTTTCTGCTTTTGTTAAGTATGCTGTAACATATCGTGCAACAGCAGTGAAATTGTCTGCAATGTACTGCACATCTATGTTTGCATTCCATAAGAGGGCAATGATTGCATTGTAATCATTGATATATTTAGATTCTTCGGTTCTTTTTATGTAATACGTGTTCCTAGGTGATTTACCTTTCACACTATGTCGAACTGAAGACATGAAGTTGTTCACTTCACCTGATTCTGTAACTGGTCCAGGGAAACCAAACCGGCATTTGGTGTAGTATTTCCCTTTGTTTTTGTATTTGCGCCGACAATATTTGCCACATTTGTGTCTTGGAAATTGTAAAATCTGCCCGTGCAGGTCACTATGTATCCGTTGTGAAGGGATTTCACAAGTGACATATTTTTGGATGAACTCCAAAACAGTGGCATCAGTGTTGTGACCAAATTTAGGTGCACCTTTGATCCATAAAAGCATGTGAATATGTGGTGCTCCTCTCGCTTGGTATTCTTTTCTCCAAAAGAAGTGTTGCACTTCTCCGAGGGGAGGAACGGTTTTATTGCAAATAAAGTGTAGCATAGCAATGAAACGATGATGGTAATATCTTGACACATAACTGGATCTAGAGAACAAAGTTCTCCAGGTGTGAATAAATGTATGTTGGTTTTGTTGTTTGATATGCGTAGGAACTCATGTAAATCTTCCCATGCATATTCTGCACAACAGTGTAACAAACCAAGTCGGTGGTCCAAGGTTTCTGATCATACAACGTATGTCTCCGTGCCGTCGGAACCAGTATTCTTTTGTACCACGCATGTTTGCAAACAAATTTGTTATACATGATTGTAAAACCTCATTTTTTTCTTGTACTTTTTGTATTAATTGCGTAGCTGACATATTTTGAAAGCGATTTCCAGATTTCAAAATGTGTGCAACTCAGTAACATAGGGTTGCTAGTTCACTTTCAAAGAGTAGGTGGAATATGTAATCCACATTTTGTCTAAACCTGGGATCTTGCGAATACATTCATAATGAGCGGTATTCTGATGCCGTAATCTGAGTAGGTCTATCATTGCATCTTCCACCTTTGCCAGTAGGAAATAGCAGTGGAAAAGCACGTGCTTCTATATTTTTATCCCATATGCTCATTGGTGAACCTTTGGTTTGTCGCATTTGGTAAGTTTCTAGTGCATCATCTATGCTTTCATTGGAATGCAATGGATGAATTGTGTACTGGTCCAAAAGAGTGGATACTGCAGCAGGATCCAGAAGTTCGAATTGTCCAGTTTCTGATGACTCTTCAATTATTTCAGTTGTTTCCCTTAAGCTTTCTTCAATATTTATTTCCTTTTAGTATTCGTTATTGTCTTTTAGATATTGCAAGGCTTGTCTACCTTTATGTAAGTCCACCAGTTGTTGGCAAATTTGTTTGACTTTTGTTGGGACACCATTTACCAAGACAATTAAAGAATGCTCTCTTGAACGTTGCACTCCTAGAGTGTGTACATTTTCTGTTAGATCTAATGGCAAATAAACTACTTTGCCACAAATGCCTTTCACCAATTCAGAGGGAGGTAATTTTGCTGTTTTTGGGTGAAGGCGTATAATTGCTTGAAATGGGTGAACTGTTTGAATTATGATGCTCTCATACAAATTGAGTTGTTGCAGGGTTTTTGGTAGTGGGAACTATTCCAAATTATTTGAGATAGCATGTGAATGAGTTTGGTTGTTGTCTAGTTTTGTAGTGCAGTAACTACAACATATTAGGGGTTCACTTATTTGATATTTGTTTTTGGCTAAAAGGTAGAGAGCTAATTCAAACCATTTGGAATCTTCATTGTCTTCTATTTTGTATTGTATGTCTATATTTTTTGTGTTCCTTTTGTAGAACGTTCTGCGGCAACACACACACATGGTTTGGTATTTCAGCCGATGCACTTTTAAATTTTAGTATTTCTTTTTTGTATGTGTGTAATAGAAGGTTGATATGTGCAGAAATGTTGCTAGTCTGTTCTAAAACTATTGTATTTTGTAAGTGGCTTTCACTTCCAAAATATTTTCTCTGGATACGATCAATTTCTTCTTGTAGATATTTGGGTGTACCATGCAGAAGTGTGTTATTTAAATTGGCTAATTCTGAAGCTGGACCTTTAGCATAGTATATTTTATACACTAGATTTCTTACATTTGAATGATGTATTGATATCCTTTTGATATCATGGAAGGTGCTTTTGCAAATAGGTCCAGAAATGCAGGCTAATGAATGTCCTTGTAGTCCTGTGTATTTGCGTACTGGACAGATATCCATATTTTGCAGCACTTTCATTTTAATTTTGTCTTTACCTTTCACATACCGATTGAGGAACTGACGTAAAGATTTGAAAGATATGTTAGGAATGGCACACATTGACGTGCACGGCCATTTGTATACTGGACGGGGTCTGGTCCAGTCGAATGGAGAGGTAATTCTGAGTTTACAGGGGATAATTTTCTAAGAAGTGTTTCTTGTTCCATGATGCCATTGTTGATTTTTTCATACCCTCGTCCACTGCTTGTTTGATTTTGTTTGCATGCTACTTCATTAAAATATGGTTCTGTGGTTGTTGTGGGACTCCATTCACCTCCACAAATATGTAAAGTTATTTTTGTTCACATTCCGTTTATTGATAAGTTTCTTTTGTAGTTTGGTACTTACTTTTGTTAGTGGTTTCATTCTATTTTACACTAATATAAACAACTTCCTTTTGAGAATGATTGCACTGTCTACGAGAGCTTGTAGGATTAATTTTGTACAGTAGGTTTTAAGGGTTGACGATTTCGGTCCTCTTATTAGATTCTGAAGGACTCTGTGGCGAAACATTTTTGCTAAAATACATTTTTTACTATAGGTTCTTGTTACTATATCAGGATTAATAGGAGCATGTTAGCAGTACTGGTAGCCGATTTTTTGTGAAGAGGTTTGTGTTTCGTGCCACGTTTTGTTGGAAGAGGTAAAGTTTCGGTAGTTGAAGCTTCCTTTGTTTTGCTAAATGACTGTATTAGCCGTTTTGTTCCAACGTTCTCTACAAACTGTTACAGATGGATGCTTAGGTTGGACACTTATTTCTATTTGCTCTAGTTCTGCGTTCCTTTCTACGGACTTGCTTTTTGGTAGGCATTCTTTGGGGACTGTTGAAGAAAATAAGGCATGGTTTGGTCTGTTGTAAAATGTGTGTGTGCTGCGTGCATGACTGACAGGCAAGCTCTTTGTGGTGGTGTGTGAATGTGCACTGGCCTCTTACAATGATTTGGGAAGGCTATTCTTCTGTTTGTATACTACTACAATGTGCTTCAGATGAAAGTACTAAGTGGGCTAGTGGTGAGGAGAAGCATTAATAGTGAACGTAATAGCATAAAATATAAACAGCTATTTGTTTTCTAGTACTAACATTCTAAGGGTTCTGTATGTTATTTGAGTTCCAAACACACAGGGATTTGTGTGCCATTCTGCCTGTTATTCTTTGTTTAATAAATGGGAATTTGTGGGTAGAATGGTTCAGAAATCACTGTTTGCTTTGGTGCGCAAATTAAATACATAACCCACACTCTGTTTGAGGAATAGTTCGAATATAAAGGTTGTACTGTACTTACTTTTTTTTGCAGAATGACCAGGTTTCTTCGGATATGTTGTTTGCAGTGTAGATGCTGTTGATTTTCAGGAGAATAGTCTTCACAGCGATTGTAAAAAGAAGTTAGTAATTTTGTGTGTTTAAAGCAGTGATGTTACTGTATACGTTAATTTTTGCATCTTTCGTCGGAGTATTCTCTTTTGATATTTCAACAGTGCATGTGTGCATTTTACTTCACTATGTGCTGCCTTTGTGTGTTATTTGCAGTATGTCAGATGCACGTGCTTTAGAAATGAGTACAATTTTTAGGTTATGAAAATGCCTTGTTTCTTTTAAGCTGTGTTATCTATAGCAGAGAGGTTTGTAAGCGATAGGTCATTATAGTAAATGGGAAAAATGTCTGTACTTTCATATTATAAGTAAGATTTCGAAAAATCGGGAGACCCTCAGAGGGAGATGTCACCGCAGCAATCAGGAGCGTTTAATTTTTCTCATACGATCGCATTGGAAGTAGCATTTATGTAGGCGGTACACAGTAAAAAAAAAATTGCCATTTTCTAATGGAAAATCTAGTTTCGCACTAAATACGGAGGGTTGTAACGTATGTATAGGTTATGCGGGAGACAACAAGAAGTAGTGCGGTTTCTCAATGAGAAATCGGACATCTTGCAATTAAAGGGGGAGTGTTGGTATGTATTGGCTATGCAGATTTAGCGCCATTAATTTGTTTAAATGAAATCATAAGGGTTGCACATGTTCTATGAATAAAATATGCATACCTGTACTTTGTACGCATGCATGTGGGTATGCATGGAGCTGTATGTAGAAATCCACAACACTTACACAGTAGTTTTTGAAGTAGGTGCTTTGCAATGATATGCGACTTGTATTCCGAGTGATCAATAGTACATTTGAAGTGCGAAATTTTGATGACGGAGTTAGATGTAGGGATGTTTAATGCGATTGGTGGATGGTTGTGTGACTGCTTAGCTGTGTCCAATGAGGAAAGGGATTTGCGAGTGATGTGGAAAGGGTAGAAGGACTGGATAAGAGTTACGTGCCGCACATAGACAACGCTTGTCTGCGGGTAGGGCGTGTCACATACGGGTTTCTACAGCAAATCCAGCATGGAAAGGGGACTGTGGGCATCAGCCAATCAGATGTTGACATTGTTCTTTTGTGTCGAAAGACGGTGCGTATACTGAAGATGGCAGAGGTGCAGAAGGTCAGGTTTTTGGTCCTTGGAGATAGTTTTGTGCACGGTTTACAGCATTATGTCGAAAGTAGGCATGTGGCACATCATTTTGATCTGAGAGGAGTGGAGGTCGTGTGGAGCGCTGAGACGGATCGCAATGTTGCGGCAATTCTTCAAGTTTGCACCGAGATGCGCACAATGACCACTCCTCATGTGGTACTTTTGCACTACGGTGCTTGCCATTTGGGCTACGTGAGTTCACGTATTTTGTTCAAAGATTTGTAACAGTTGGCTCAAGCAGTGAAGAACATCTTTCCAACTGCGAAAATAATTTTTTCTGGGTTACTCCCTAGAGGAAAATGAGACAACAGTTCTGTTTTCTGTCCTGATCAAAGTATTGGGAGGTGTAACATCAATCGCGGCATGCGTGCGTTTATGTTACGCACTGGTATGCTTTTCTGCAGCCACGAGAACATTGTTCCCATTAATGCAGCTTATTTTGAAGCAGATGGTGTTGCGTTATCTTCTTTGGGAAATGCCATGTTCTTTTGGATTGTGAGGCTTGCTTTGGAGAAGGTTCTGTAATGGTTGTAGGAGTAAAGTAAGAACAAAAATATTTAAAAAAAAAACAAAAACAGGTGTCTGTAAGGCATCTGCCCAAAAAAAACCTGCTCTTTTCAGAGCCCACCTTAAAGGAGAAAAGGGGAATAATATTTAAATGTACAGTCGTCACGCTCTGATCTTGTACGTGTCTGCGAACATGGCGGTAGTTTGCAAGCGGCGCATATTACCAACGGGGATTCTGGGGTGGAGACGCATGCAAATGAGAATGTGCGAAGATAGGGATTGGTCATTAAAGGTCAGTGGGTGTGTTCTGTACGGAGAAATTTAGTGAGGACGCCTTTTCCCTGAGAGGAGACCAGACAGCCATGGTTCTGTGTGTTCGAAAACAGATTGTCTGGATTTTGGGAGACTCATGGATAAATTGGTTGAAGGTGCATGCAGAAAGTTGCGGTCTATCTGCAGATCTTGGATTTCCTCATGTGGAAGTGCACTGGCATGGCGTGCGTGGAATGAGGTGGCGGGACTTGGTACCTCTCTGTGCTACTTTACAGACAGAGCGTCATCCTGATATACTTATCATTCATTGCGGAGGAAACAGTTTAGGCCATGTCTCTAGAATTTCTTTGCAATTTGCAATGAAGGAAGGACATGCGAAGGTCATGGACATGTTTCCAAATTGCGAAATAGTTTTTTCCTGTATTTCCCAAAGACAAAAGTGGCTGCGTTCTTCTGCATTTGGTCCACAAATAGAGAAAGCGATGCGCAATGTGAATAAGGCTGTTTGTGCCTTTCTAAGAGATGTTGGCATGTCCTCATTCCACAATGAAAACATTTTGTGTCGCAGCTCTTTAATTTTTCGTAGAGATGGAGTCCATCTCACATATGCTGGCAATCAGATTTTTCTTCGCAATGTACAACATGCATTGCAACTTTTTTTAGAATCATAGTCACCTATTTGGCTATCCGTTTTTTCAAACCTACAGTTTTTGAAGCACACACAACACCACCGAAAGGCTCTTTTCAGAGCCACCAATTACTCCCAGTGAAAAGTCCATTGGTTTTGATTTGCTTGCACCCTCCATTTTTGTGTGTCCTACGACTGTCAACGGACTTTTCAAAACATGCGCGGGGGCCTACGACGGTCACTTGATAGTTTTATTGTTAAACTGAGAAAAGCGACTCTGAAAAGAGCCTTTTTTGTAATTTTTGTTATTTATCCAGTTAAATGCTTTTAAGGACACGACACACTAGGAGAGGAGGGTAAGGAAGGGACACCAACCACGAGGATAAGAAGGGCCAGGTGGAGAGAGAAAGATATAGGGTGGGCTTTACTTAGGTAGGGAGCAGTTCTGATGCTCAGTGACCGTAGCCTCAAAAGCACTTCGAAGACTCCCCCCCTCCCCTGCAGAGTACTGCATCACAGTACACACACAATATTGTGACCCTCGAAAGGTAAGGGTCAACAGCATCGCAAAAGGCTGGTGAGTCAGCTGGAGGGATGCGCTCCCCCACAGGAGTGTCTCTTGTGGTAAGAGGATCGGATACGGAGGCTGCTGTGGAGGAACTCTATCTACTACGTTCTTCGCATGGCACCACCTTTCGAATGTACGCACTGTGGAACGAAGTTAGGTGTTGCTTCATGGTTGTCGTACCAAAGCTGTACGCACCAGGTCTCCCGCGACTCAGCACCAACTGGCACTGGTTACACTTGACCAGGTTCGCACGTGCTTTCGGTACGTTCCCAAAAACGGAAAACAACCGCCACACCCACGACTCCCGTCGAGTGTTTGTACTGTGGAGTTCCTCCACCTCATTCTCTTCTTCCTCGATCTCTACATCCTCATCCGTATATCCCTCTGCAGGCCCTTGGGGAGGTGGTGGAGGGTTTGGGGTGGTGCTGAGCTAATGAAGCAACAGTAGCCATGGATGCCAGAAGGATTAGTTGCCTAATGGTAGCTACAGCAGTAAAGGCAGCACAACTCTAACTGCTATAGCCAGTAGCACAATGAAGATGAGCTTGGGGGTGTGGCTATTTATAGGGGTCGAGGGGTGCGGCTCGTGACCATATTGATCACTCAAAAGCACTGAAAAAATTATAAACGACACGTTCACATGTAGAGCTATTGTATGGGACATGTCAAATGGTGATTTTATACTGAAATTTTATTTCCCATGTATGTACAAGTTATTTTGAATGTTGCGGAAGCAGACAAAGTGCACAAATTAGTTCACATGCTCAGTGTGGGTGCGGTCACATGATGACGTCCTGAACACATCCGCGAGGGAAATGCGTGCCCGCTGGACAGCAAATGCAGACTAACAAACGTGCGCATGCGCGCAAGTGTTCTACGGACTGTGTTCGGGTCCTGCAACTAATTAAAAGTGAGACAGACAGTTAGGGAGAGGCTCGATGTTCGTAGTACTTATGGGTGTACTGCGCATGTGCGTACCTGATCTGATGACTGTACGGACAGGTCCAGTGTCCTTAGGACATCTCCATTTTGTTTGACTACGAACATGTCGACCACCGGGCTTGTTCTACGAACGGTTCCATCTTGGCTGCGGACAGGTATAGTGTCCTTAGGACACTCCCATTATGCTCATTTATAGACATCCCGGACACCTGGTGTGTTTTACGAACATGTTTTATCTCTTTTGTAAGCGGTACGGAGAGGTATAATGTCCTTAGCAGGCCTATTCTGTTCATTTACGCACATCCTGCACAGATGGTGCATTCTAAGATCAGTTCCATCTTGGTTGGCATTGGTACGGGTAGGTGTATTGCCGTTAGAACATCCATGTTCTATTGCTTACGGCTAGCTCGAACAGGCGCACAGTTCGCGGATATTTTAAGTTTTTTAAAAAAAAATGTTTTTCCTCAAACCCTTCCTCTACAACAAATATACAAAAACTTTCTAAAAACGCACTTTAATCAAGAGAAATACAGGGGGATGCAGATACTGACACGAATATAGGGGAATTAGGGTTCAACACAGGCTGATTGTGAAGAGATGATTTGTGTGGAGAAGAAGGGATGGATGTTTCATCAAAACGTCTATTTTCTCCTTGAAGGTTTGGATGGTTCACTAGGAAATGGAGAAGGGGGGCAGGTACAGGTGGGACAGTGATAACATATTTTTCCTCTCACAAATTCCTCCAAAAATTGTCTTAAACTGTTAAAATTGTCATTGAGTGTGTCCATTTTCAGTTCTATCCTTTTCAGCCTGTCTTCCTCTGTGTCGTTTGTTGGCCTTTCTTCTTTTTTTCCTGGTCTGTTAAAAATAAATATATATATGTTAAATGCCCATAAAATACTGATCATTATTTTCCTTATGCACAGCACTTTGTACCATTACTATCGATATCTTCGGACATTTCCTCATGCAGAAAATTCTCCTCCAGCCACTCCAAAGTACTGCACATTTCTGTGTCAAAAGAACAGAAAGAAATTATTTTTTCTGCCCCTCATACCAACAAAAGTACACACACACAAGAAAAATAAAGTTCACTTACTATTTTGTTGTAATTTGTCTTTGTTGTAGTGGGTGTGTCTACTGTCGGTCCTGGCTGCAGAGTTTCTGTGCCGTAGTTACGTCGGAGTCATACTTTCTTTTTTTTTTTTTTTTTTTAAATGGTATAATCCATTTCATTCTACATGGTCATTAAATGCATGGTTTTTGTTTCAGACGTTTACGTTTTCCTATTTATTTACTCGTACTTATAATGTCTTTTTGTGTCCTTTTTCAAAGTTGAGCATTTTTTGTGTAAGACAATAGTACAATTACAGATACCCCCTGACTTTTTGGGTACTGTTGACCTCGTCCGCAGACATGCGCTCAGTCCGTGCCTTTCCACCATCAATAGCGAGGGGGTTCTGTATGTTCTATGTTACATGTATATAAAGTAAGGAAATTATACTACATATCTCCCAAGATCACATGATGATAGTGTATATTCAGGGAAAAAACATTACTCACGTGATGTTATGATTAGGTTCCCCTTCAAAAAACCTGTGAAATTCAGTAAAAAAAAAAACGTTGTTAAAGGGACGTTATGGTTATGTTGCACTACTAAAAGGCTGTGAAATTCACTAAATTTTTTTTATAAACGTGACATTATGGTTCGCAGTAAAACCGAAAACCCCTCAAATTCGCCAGTTATGGTAGCCTAAGCAACCATAACTGCCCGCACCACTCTGCCCTGCTAACACTAACACCCAGAACATCAAAGATGACATCACAAATGTCATTGATGACATCACTGATGACATCACATGTGTATTTACTTTTCAGACAAGGGGTTGTGAATGTAATTTTGGCAAAAAAGTATCAGGGGTTATTGGGACATGTGTAATAAACTACATACTTCATCATGCAATGTAGTGTTCTAAAGAACATTCCATTGCAGTGTTCTTTCTAGTACAGGAACCTACTCATACAGAAATGTAGGTATTGGCTGCAGCATACACCACAGAGGTGCTATATTTGAACTTTCCAAAGTTGTATAATGAAACGGTGAATGCTTCTGTATCAGACTTTTCTGGTCTGTGAAACATGTACTAAGTTGCTAATAATGCATCACTTACTACATTATATATGGAGAGTAAAGTAAGCAAACAAGAGGCAGTATCATTAGCAACTGTGTATAATGTACATGATTGTAATCATGCACAAAAATGATTGCTGTGTTTCAGGCCTGCTTCTTCCCCTATATGTGTACATCATAAGATGCGATTAAATTCCAAGGAAAGTATTCTAAGAACATGTGAGATTAGCAATATCTAAATGTAATACCTTTTGTAAGTTAAGTTTCTGACTGTCAGTAAATAAACCGACCTGGCCTAGATATGGCAGTGAACAAAAAAGAAGGGGCTACACATGTGATGTCATCAGTGATGTCATCAATGACATTTGTGATGTCATCTTTGATGTTCTGGGTGTTAGTGTTAGCAGTGCAGAGTGGTGCGGGCAGTTATGGTTACTTAGGCTACCATAACTGGCGAATTTGAGCGGTTTTACTGCGAACCATAATGTCACTTAATTGTATTTCTGATGCTTGTATCTGCTTAGGTTCACATGCTATGCATAGGCTGACATCTAGTAGGAAGCGCAGAGTATTGCATGACTTGTTTTCAAAGTTCGACAAGGGACTTCGACTGGGTGTGTTTGTAATACTATCCCTAGTGTGACGTGTACTGTACCCATGGTCCTTCACGTGTCAACGTCCCTCAGATGGCTTTGTTTCTAACATGAGGGAGCATAAAGTGTATGCATGAGTTCAGAAAGATAAGGAAAGATGTAATTAGTCAATGTACCCTCAACTCCAAAAGGGGAGAAAGGGGCAGCGTATGTGAATCTAAGCAGATACAAGCATCAGAAATGTGATTACGGTAAGTAATGTATGCCTTTTGAGGCTTGTGGATCTGCTTAGAATCATATGTTTTGCATTGGCTATTGAACAGTACCTGAAGAAGGAGGTGGGTTGTTGGAAGGTACAGTGGCAAAAAGATGCATTTACACTGCCTGTACCTCCTGTAAATCACCCCTTGAATGTGCAACTAAGCAGTAATGCTGTCCCAAGTAGCTGCTTTGCAAATAGCATCTAAGGGCACATTTAAAATGAAAGCTTGAGTTGCCCTGGTACCTCGAGTTGAGCGTACTCTTTGTGTGAATGGTAATGTTCTCTTGGACATTGAATAAAAGATCTGATTGCATTTGGCAATCCATTTTGAAAGAGCAGACTTAGAGAAGGAATACCCTTCTCTTCCTACAGCAAGGGAAACGATTGATCAGTTTACCTCAAAGGTTTGGTTTTGTCACTGCCCTCCTGACACCTAGTGTATGGACGGTTCGTTCTGCTGAATTCAAAGGATTTTGAAAGAAAATAGAAATTATGATTGTTTTAACATGGAAATTTGAAATCAATTTAGGAGAGAAACGTGGATGTGTACGCAACATAACTTTGTCTTTGTGAATGATAAATGAATCCTGAACTGAGATAGCTTGCAGTTCGCTGACCTAACTGAAGTAATAGCGAGGAGAAACGCAGTTTTATAGTTGAGCTGTTTATGACTGGCCTCATACTTTGGCTCCAAGGAGTACCCCATGAGTTTTGTAAGTACAACATTAAGATCCCAATCTGGACTAGGATTGGAAATTGCAGGGTATATTCTCTTAACCCCTTCCATAGATGGCTTCAACATTGGGAGTTGTGGTATATGCTGAACGTGCCACTAGATGAACTTTAAGCAAATTAAAAACCGACACTGAATCTAGTAGATAAAGCAGATAGTGTACAATATGTGAAGGTGAGCAGTCAATAAGGTTGATGCTGCCTGTTCTGCATCATTAAACAAAGTGTTTCCATGTGTTGAAATAGCAGTGTCTTGTATTGGGCTTACATGTCGCCTTAAGATGTTGAGACATCTTTGGGGCACGTTCACATGCCCAAATTCTAGGACATCAGGAAACAAAGCTGCCAAGTTCAGTGTTTGTGGACATGGATGCAATATTGCCCCCTGATGTTGGGATAACATGTAGTAAAGGATCGGTAGTTTGACTAGTGTACAAAGAGGCATTTTGAGCAGGTGTGAGAACCATGGGTTGACACACCCACATTGATGCCATCACAATAAGTTTGACTTGTTACTGATCCATCTTGTGAACTATTTTCTTGAAAAGAGGTTTTGGAGAAAAAGCATATGCAAATCTCCCTGACCAATTCATCCACAGTGTGTTCCCCTTGAACCCTGTCTGGGGAACACACTGTGCATAGTCTCGGCATTGTGTGCCTTCTTTTGTGTTGCAAAGAGATCTATGCCTGGTTGATCAGAGTTTGCAAAGATGTTGTCTAGGATGTCTGAGTGCAGGTGCCATTAGGGTTCCAATGGAAGTTGAACCTCTCTGCTTAGCACATCTGCTAGACAGTTGTGTTCCCCTGGAACATGTTGTGACAGGAGGAATATGTTGTGTTTGAGCGCCCAAAACCAGATGTTCTGGGCTTGTTTGGATAGACTCGGAGAGTGTGTCCCACTGCGTTTGTTGATGTAATACATCGCTGTGGTGCTGTCTGTGAGAACCAGGACTGTTTGGTTTGCCAACTGGTGTTGAAACGCTTAAAAGGCTTTGAACACTGCTCAGTTGCAGAAGGTTTATAAGCTTGTTTGACACTGCCTGTGTCCACACCACATGCACGGTGCAATGGAGAAAATGTGCTCCCCACCATAATAATGATGCATCTGTTAGAGTGGCTTCTACTGCAGGAGTGGTGAATGATTGTTCATTTAAAAGGTTCTCCTTTGTCCACCATTGTAGAAATTGAAAAACCATAGACCGATTGACTGCGACCATTGTTTCGCTAGCCACGCCTGCAAACGACCCTTATGCAGACTAGCTTGTGGTACCAGGCAAATGCATGAGGCCATCATTCCAAGAAGGCGCATTGACTTTCGTACGGTTATTTGACGACCGGCTATATAATGTGGAATCTCAAATAGCATGTTTTGTACCCTCTCATTGGAGGGGAAGACTAGGGCGTTTTCTGTCTGAATTAGCACGCCAAGAAACTGTTTTACCTGGCTTGCAATAAGACCTGATTTGTTCTTGTTGATTGCGAATCCTAATGGAAAAGGTTTGTTTCCTGGCGTGACTAGATAGGGCAGTGTAGTCCAGATAGGGGTACACTGGAATTGACCGTCTGTGCAGGTGTGCCGCCACTACTGCGAGTACTTTGGTGAATACCCTTGGAACTGAGGCTTTGCAGAAGGGAAACACTTTAAACTGGTAGTGAGTTGTCTCTACCTTGAGCAATAGTACATTATGTGCGCTGGAAACACTGAAATATGAACTTATGCATCTTTCATGTCCAATGTTGCCACGTAATCCCCTTGCTTTAGTAGTGTAATTACTTACGCAGTGCTGTCATCCTGACTTTTTGTGGCTTAACATACGTGTTTGCAGGAAGCAGGTCTAAGAGAAGCTGCATGCTTTAAATACCTTTGTTTACTTCTAGAAGTGGAACCAGCTCTATCGCTCCCTTCTGTAGCAGTGCTAGTATTTCTGCTTGTCGACTCAAGTGATGCTCTAGCGTCATTCTTTTGGATCTCAGCAGATGGTGGCGAGGTGTTTCCAGGAATTCAATAGAATATCCTTTGGCCACTGTTGGTGACACCCACTAGTCTGATATGTTCACCGAGGCGTGGGCAAAATGATGAATAATACGACCCTCTACTGGGGAAACATGGGCGGGGACCTGAAGTAGTGAGTCAATTGATCGAAAGGGCAGAGGAGTCTCTAGTGGCTACACACCTATCCCAACCTTTGCCTCGTCTAAACCCTCGTTGGTGTGAGGTTTGAAAAGTGGAAGATTGCCCCCGAGATGTATACCATGGTGAGGAGCCTGTTGTATATCCTGATTGAATGGGCCTTGGGTAAACCTGGGCACAGAAGGAACAAGGGGTATTTAACACCCCACATGCAATGTAATTAGAGATCTTACCGTAAGTCTTTAAAGTCTTTTTGTTCTTTTTTCACTGTTTCCAATGCGTCATCTACTGCTTTCCCCAAACAGGACAGTCTTCTACAGGCATATTAATAAGGGTGGCCTGGTGTTGCAGGCTTAAAACCTGATTTGCAAAGCCAGGAATGGCATTTCAGCAAGTTACCCTGTGCAATAATTCTACCTACAGTTTCTGCAGTGTCTAGAGTGTTTTTAAGGATGTTATGGGCCCCCTGTTTGTCCTCTGTGACAATTTTTAATAACTGACTTCAGCGGTTCAAGAAATGCCTCTAACATGTTCTGAAGCAAGTCCCATTATGCATTATTGTAACTCGCTAGTAAAGTAGTATTGTCAGCTATACGAGTAGAGTAAGCTGAAGTGGAAACTCATTTCCCCCGAGATGTAACTAAGACTATCAGGCAGAGCCTCAGCATTAGATAAAGGGACACCTGCCCGCTTTCTTGTAGTGGTAACTAGTAGGGAATCTGGTTTGACAAGGCCCTGATATAAAGCAGGTCTGTAGGAGCAGTTTAAAAATGTTTTCAACCCTTGGGTTAACTGCACGTGTAAGGGACTGTGTAGTTAAAGAAGTTTTAATACTAAAATTGATTGAAGTAAATGTACAGAAGTATATACTGGCTAACCAGTGTTCTTGAACAGACTCTTAGGGTTGTATTTTAAATGACCAGCTTGCCTTGTGAGTAATTCATTTAACAGTTGGTTGTCGAGCGGAATGTGGTGCCAGGTTTGTGAGTGACATCAGGAGACTGTAAAACAGTGACATATAGGTTGGAGTAGGTACGATCATTAGGATCATCATACCATGTCACTTGGCCATCATCCCCTTGATCATCATGAAGAAGATCCTCAGGACATAAATCATGTTGTGACTGGTCCGTTACATCAATGATTGTACGAGTAGGTGATGTGTGTGAAGCGTGCAACCTAGGAGATCTAGGTAGCGGCTCCCCTTCCTCTAAATGTAATGTCTTCTAGATCTAACAGGGTAGCGGTAGATACATGTTACCAAGGAGACAACCTTGTCCATAGCCTCCCCAAAACGTCCTTTGGTCCATGCCACTGTTTTGCGAGTTTCTGCAAGAGGAAAAGCAATAGCCTCAGGGTCTACAGCATGTTTCTTTTTCTGTAGAGACCGAGATAGAGGAGAGCTAGCCCTAGTGTACTCTGGGGTAGTCTGTGTAGAGGGTGCTACTGCAACACTTGCAACTGGTGTGGACGAGAGGGTATCCCCTTGGTGTACCAGAGATGTGTGTGTTTTACACTGCGTTTTGCTGGTTTGTGTTTTTTCAACGACTGTTTCGACAGACTTGAAACATGTTTTGTCGTAGATTTATACACAGCAATCGGTCTGTTCTTGCGAACCGCCATGCGCTGGACGCGAGATATCAGAAGATTTCGACTTATCTCCAGCTGCCATGTGGCCTTTTTTCAATGGATCTGTCTAACAACGGCCAGGGGATGTGTGTTTATGGTGCATGTGACCGTGTGTGGCCTTGTCTTCAGGTGTTGTCGCCATAGAAGAGTGCTGGCCCTGCGTTCCAGGACTGGGGACTGACACGCAGGAGTCAACCGACTCCTTTTGTATGTCTTCGGTGTCTGAAACTGATCCGTAGCTGCCTTGGTCCTCATCGTCTGATGCAACAACGCCAGCAGCTCAATTGAATTCGGCCTGCATGATGCATGCCGGCCACATTTTGGTGCATCTCTCCTTAAGCGCCTTGGGACGAAACAGTATATGCAACGCTGTTCAGAATGGACACAGGGAAGACAGTGGTTACACACTCTATGCGTGTCTTTCCATTTTTCTTTTTTATTACAGGAAGGATAACATTTAAATGGAGTCCATTCCATATTGAGAAGTAAATACAAAGGCAGCTAGACAAATGTAGGTAATGGAGAAAGTGAGAAGAGGCATTCTCCAAGAGTGTTATGCAAATGTTGACCCCCACCCCTCACTCTCCCTACTGTAAGGTCAAACCCTGATGTAGTCCCCATCCAGTCGTCGAGAAGTTGAAGAGTCTGTCAAAGTCTTCAGTCGTGGTAGATTATTTCATTTCTCTTACATTCTGCTCTCCCTCCTTCCCAACTGGTTGGGACTAAACTTCAAAGCCTCAAAATCAGTAAGAGTGGAGGAGACACCATATATGCTATTCAAGTAAACAAGTTGTGGAGGACCTCTTTGCCAAATTTGGCCTCTTTCCTGAACGATACAGCCACAGCATAGTGCTTGCAAAAAGCAAGCAGAGTAGCCCAAGTAGCAGCCATGCAAATTTCTGCGATGGGGATGTGTCCAATAAAAGCTACTGATGCTGCCTTGGCTCTTGTGGAATGAGCATGAAGTCTCTTTAGAACCGAGAGCCCCTTCATGTCGTCAGCCTTTGCGATGCATGAAATAACCCACCTGTCAATAGAAGATCTGGCAGCCTTATTACCAGGGGAAAGACCACCATATGTAATACAAAAGCTTGTCAGATTTTCTGAATGGTTTATTTCTCTCTAAATAGAATGAGAAGTCTCGATAAATCCAGATCATGTAAGATTTCCTCAGCCGCCGAAGCATGCGGTCTGAAATGAACAATTGGAATGAAGATTTAATTTCGATGGAATTCTGAAACCACAGTAGGTAAAAAAGGAAAGTACTGTACGAATGACTACCTTATCCTTGTGAAAAATCAAAAATGTTCCTTTGATGAAAGAGCCTGGAGCTCTCCAATTCTCCTACCTGATAGCTTTTATTGGTAGCCATTACATGTCAAAAAATCCAAATCGCAGGATGCCATTGGCTCGAAAGGCTCGTGCATTAGAGCCGAAAGGACTATATTCAGATCCCACTGAATTGGCGGCTTGTGGATGCAAACGAAGAATGCCTTTAAAGTGCCTCAGAATAGCCTCATTTGACAGAGAAAAATATGTTTGCTCTCTATTCAAATATGCACCAATAGCAGACAAAGTATCAATTTATGAAATAGGACATTTATTTTATTTTTTGGGATTTGTAGAGCGCACTACAGCCCAAAGGCATTGAGGCGCTATAACAGGAACATAAGAAGGCTTAATTCAGGGTTACAGGAATGCAGCCCAACAGAAATAATCTTGGTACAGGTTACTTAGTTACATATACAGAGGTAGATACAGGAGAAATACGTGCAGTGTCAGAAAGCCTAGTTTTTATTGCTTTCCGAAAAGCTGCATGAGAGTCAATTAGCCTGATATGCGAAGGGAGGGCGTTTCAGTAGGTGGCGGCCATAGTTGGGAAGCTGGTACCACCCACACGAACTCTGCGGGTTTTGGGAATGGTGACCCTGTTAGAGTATGCCGTTCTTGCTGGCCTGGAAGGAATGGGTTTGGAAATCGTTTGGACCAGGTAAGGGGGTGCCAGATCGTGGAGAGACTTGTGCGTCAAGGCAAGGGTTTTGAAAACAGTCCTTTCCTTAACTGGAAGCCAGTGGACCTGCCTCCTGAGCTCAGAGATATGATCTGTACGCGAGATGCCGGAGGCCGTTATTTTGTACTATTGCAGTCTAGCAACATTCTTACCTGAAGTTCCTACAATAAAAGCATTGCAGTAGTCCAGTCTTGATCCAATTATTGCCCTAGCAATGGTGAGGCAATTCTGTTGGGATAAGAAAGGTCTAGTTGCATTAAGTAGTTTGGAATGGTATGCTGAGGAGGATGCTATGGCATTAACCTGCATATTCATGGTCAGGTTAGGTTAGGTTCCAAATAAACGCCCAGGGTCTTAACAGCTTGGGACACAGTGATGGGGATGTTATCAATGGTGAAGGAGCAGTATTACTTGTCCAACATACCCAAGGTGGACGAGGAACCAATTAACAGAAGTTTGGTCTTCTCACTGTTGAGGTATAACCAGTTTGGATTGTTGAGTAGATAGAATCCTCCAGGATTGGATTGTTGAGTAGATGGAATTGAGGGTGTTCAAGTCAGACAGATAATCTCCCGAGAGGGGGGTGAGCACCTCAGCGTCATCTGCATAGCTTGTATATGAGATGCCCAGGGAGTCCAGGTTTTTTCATAGAGGCCTCGTGAAGAGGTTGTAAAGGGTGGGACCAATGCACGAACCCTGTGGGACCCCACATTTAATGAGTCTAGGGTTGGTACATGAGGATTCAGAGAAGACCTTCATCGTTCTTTCCCGCAGGAAAAAAGTTATCCAGTCACAGGCCCTTGGGTAGAAATTAGCTGTGTTGGAGAGGTGATGACAGAGGGTCTTGTGATCCACCAAATCAAAGGCAGAGGATAAGTCCAGGAGGAGAAAGAGCGCAGGTTTGCCTGCGTCTGAGGTCATTCAATTGGTTTTTGAGGTCAAGAAGGACCGTTTCAGTGCCATGTCGCGGCCAGAACCCAGACTGCCGGAGACCAAGAAGATGGTTGTTTTCAAGGAATTGTTGGACTTGCAGGTTGGCTGCTTTGTCCAGGATTTTTAATAAGAAGGGGACAGTGGTAATGGGCCTGTAGTTCCCTGGAAACGATGGGTCTAGGGAAGGTTTTTTAAGGAGCTGTCGAAACCACGCTTCCTTAAGTCCAGATGGGACATGGCCAGACTGGAAGGAGGAATTAATTAAGGCAGTGATAAGTGGGGCAAGGGAGGGGGCACAGTCCTTAATGACCTGTGCGGGGCAGGCGTCCCCTTTACAGTTGGACGGTTTAATGGATTTGAGAAGGCAACAACTTCAAGTTCACTTATATCTTTAAATTCAAACATGGAGGATTGGCTGGAGTAAATTACTGGGGACAAGTTGCTGTGACTGTTAGCTATCAGGTTGGTAAGTGCCTGTTGGTGGGCTAAGATTTTGGTATGCAAGGTGTCCAGCTTATCCAACATGGCAGATTGGATTTTATTACACCAAGCCTCATCCTTTAGGAGAGTAGGAGGCAGGAGTCTCCAACTCTCTGAAGATGGTAAAGATTTCTATAGTCTCCTATTTGGCATGGCCTATCCTGGTGTTGAAGGATGCAGCTTTATCTTTAATGATGGCGGTTTTATAATCTTTAGATATAGCCTTGAAGGCTGCTTTTGTAGTGTCCTTAGGGTTATTTTTCCAAGTAGCAAGCATAGCCCTTTTTTTGGAATATAACTCCAGCAGCTACTGGGTGAACCAGGCATTAGAACGCTTCACCCTCTTGGCCTTCTTAAAGGTAAGTGGAGCAACAGTGTCAATAGCTTGGCTAATGACCCTTTTGAATGCATTAGCCAGTACCTCAGGGTCATTGGAGAAAGGGGGCAGTAGTGTGGGCACCATGAGGTGTGGGGTTGGATTCTCCTTCGTGAGCTGCCGAGAGCTTCTCGAGAGTGCAGCAAGGAGAGTGATGGTTGGCTTAGGGGGCCCTTTAGAGGTGTTGTCAAATTTAATGCAATGGTGGTCAGACCATGGAATGGGAGTAATCTCATTGACCAGGAGGGAACAGTTATGGTCGGGCACCCAGTCGAGCGTGCAACCTTTAATGTGGGTAGGCTTAAAAATGGCTCGGGCGAACCCTAAGGTGGCAAGCGCTTTATGCAAGGCGGTGTCATGGGGATCATTGGGGTCGTTAAGCCCTAGGCTAAGATCACCCAAGAGCATAATTTTGGATGAGTTTTTTAGGTTATACGAAAGTGTGGATTAAGGCTTCCTGAAAATCAGTGGTGGGGCCAGGAGAGTGGTGGACGACGTGGAGAGTAATGGTACAGTTAGGGGAGAGCTTCAGTTTGAGCAGAAGGTAGTCAGCCACCCCAACGCATCTATGAGAGGAACTGTCTCGACTAGAAATGGTGTACCCATTTGGAATGGCGAGGGTGAGGGCAGGCCAGATGTCTCATTCAGCCAGATCTCACTGAGGAACAGTGGGTCGAGGTTGTCCCTAATGATAAGGTCTTGCACATCTAGGGCGTGTGCTGGCAGGGAGCGGGAGTTCATCGAGGCACACTTCAGTTGGACATCCGCAGGGAGGAACAAGGTGGCAGTGGGAGGGGATACAATGCCCTGAAGGTCAAGTGAAGTGGGCTTAGGTAGGGGAAGGGCATGGTCGTCAGCAAGTGCCGTAGCAGCATCAAAGACATAACGTCATAAATTGACCTTTTCATAGGGTTCAGACTGCAGTCTAGAGCCCAATAGCAGAAATACAACCATTCGCTGAGATATTTGCTCAGATACTGCTTTCCTATCAAAGCTTTCCTGGAAGCTGTCAATCTTCAGATTTTGTTCTGATAACTGAAGATGGGCAAAGGTTATTTCCTATGGAACCAAGCCTTCAAGTTTAGCAATTGAGGGGAGGGGTGAAGCACGTGCCCCTTCGGTTGAGTGAGATTATCTGAGATCGGTAGATCTAACTTCGATGCCCCTGCTAGTTCCAGCAGATCTGGAAACCAAATCTGCCGTGGCCAGAACGGGACTACAAGAATGATTGTCAGATTCTGAGACAACCTGAACTTCGTTAACGTCTTGTGTATCAAGGAAAGTGGAGGGAATGCATAAAGTGTTTTTTTCAACCAGCTCAGCTGCAGGGCGTCTCCCAAAGAATGAAAACACAGGCCCTCCCTCATATCAAATCGAGAACAAAGAGCATTGTACTGTGTGGCAAAGAGGTCCATCACTGGGTGACCCCCTCACCTTTGAAATATCTTCACGACTGACATTTTCAGTACCCACTTGTGTGGAGCGGATTCTAGCCTGCTCAGAATGTCCGCTAAGACATTCTCCTTTCCCTCCAGATGTGACGCCAATAGGAAAATGTGATTCTCCATGGCCCAGTACCATAGTTTCTCTGCAAGGACACACAGAGCAAGGGAACAAGTTCTCCCCCGTTGGTTGACATACAACATTCCAGTGGTATTGTCCGTAAGTACTTTGACAACCTTTCCCTGAAAGGAGGGAAGAAAGGATTTTTTAGCATAAAAATATAAATCGCTCTTAGTTCCAAGACATTTATGTGATCTCTCTTCTTGGACGGCCCAAAGACCATGAGCTGTCAGATCAAATGGGAAATCTGATCAGAAGTTTCTCTGGTTTGTTCCATCATACCAGGGAATCCTGAACGTAACTTGGAATTGGAATATTTATATCCTAAGAATACAATAGCTGGTTCCAATTGCTGGCAAGAGGCCACTGACTGGCGTCATTTGAAGCCTTGCATAGGGGACTAGGTTGATGCAAGAAGCAATCAGCCCCAAAAGTCTTTGGAACCACCATGCTAAAAGAACTTGATGTGTCCTGAACACTGAGATCATCTGCTGAATTGCTGACACCCTTTCCCGATGGTGGGAAGGCCTTTTCTAGAGTAGTATGCAATCCCGCACCAATAAACTAAATCCTTTTAAAATGAAGTTGTTTTGACTTTGCAACGTTTACTGAACAGCCTAATTCGTAAAGTGTGTCGCATGTCAGTTGCATCTTCTGTAACAATTCCTCCGGAGATAGTGCTTTAAAAAGCCAATTGCCCAGGTATGGATAAAGACGCACCATTTTCAACCGAAGGTGAGCTGCAATAGCTCCCAGTACCTTGGTGAACACTCTGGGGGCTCAATTGAGCATGTACTGGTAATGCGGCTTCCCTATGGTGAACCCCAGGTGGCGGTGTTCCTTGAATATGGGAATATGAAAGTATGCATCTTGAAGGTCTATGGACATCATCCAGTCATCAGACTGAAGAGCCGCGAGAATCTGAGGCACAGTAACAATGTGTAAAGTATCCACTAACAGAAATTGGTTCCGAACTGAAAGACCCAGAAATGGACAAATTCAACCTGTCTTTTTTGGCATTATAAAATAATGAGAGTAAAATGCACGACCCAATTCTTCTTCTGGAACCAAGTCTATTGCTCCCAAAAGAGAAGTTTATGAATCACTTAAAATGTTCCAGAGATGATTGTTGGCATTTCAGAGAAGACGGAAGTGTAGCAGGAAGGATCAGGGAGTAATTGTGGCGAATGATATTTAAAAACAGATTCCTCCTGAGTGATGATTTCCCATTGATGTAGAAAACTCTACATCCTTCCTGCTACCAGGGATGTATGCTCCTTGATGGTAATCTGAGCAGCTGGAACATACATCCCTGGATGGAAGTCAAATAGACTTGTTTTGATCTTGAGAAGTGGAAGTTGAGGGAGTGACTGCTGACTTCGCCTTCATCTGTATCTCCTCCTCTTAATCAAGGAATAACAGAATTTAGTGGCTGCGGATGAACCATTATTTCCTTGAGAACGCAGCTAAAAGATTTCAAAGTCTGATGATACGGTTGTTTCACTGAGATGGAATTTGCAGCAGTAATGCTTGTTTTGCACTTCTGAAGAATCTCATCAGTAGAAGGGTCAAATTGCGTTTTACAACCAAAGGAAAGGTATAAAACCTTGTCCTGAATATCTTGATGTAGGGACGTGGCCGCCAGATGGAGAAATTACTCACCGTAATTTTTTATCGATTCTTCTCCCGCAGATTCCTCATCAGATAGATAATCCTATATATATATCCAATAGTTGCTCGGAAAACACTTCAACAGGGGATGTAGTGGACCTCGACTCGGCCCTTGATCCGTCTTTCACGGGGCTCGATCGTCAGCTCTGAATGGGATGTTGATTGATACACACACACACACACACACACACACACGGCCCTCCAGCAAATTAATTGTTGTGAATATTAGGTCAATACTTATCAATCCAAGTGAGAGGCATGTTTGCTGTGCAGATAGATAGTCCTTTATTAATTCAAAGATTGGACATGGAAAGCAACAGCAAAAGTTAAGCACACAAAAAAAAAAGAACAACGCGTTTCACCCTACACAGGCTTAGTCTGGTATAAATATGGGATACATTCACCGTAATCTTATTTCTGATGCTTGTATCTGCTTGGAGTCACATGCTGTGCATAGGCCGACATCTAGTGGAAGCTGCAGAGTATTACAGTTGTTTTTGAAATTCAAAAAGGGACGTTGACAGGGCGTGCCAGTAATACTATCCCTAGTGTTACGTCCACTGTACCCATGATACTTCACGCGTCTAGGTCCCTCAGATTGTTATTTTTCTGACATGAGGTAGCATGAAGTGTAGTACAGTTGTATCCAAGCAGATACGTATCAGACAAGCTCATAAGCATCTGTTAGGGCGAATTCTCAGAAATGTGCTAATTCCCTCCATCTTAGAGACCCGCAGCAACTTTGCTGGATTTTGAAGACTTGATTTTTGTTTTTACCTGGAGAGTGTGAGACCCTTTTTCCCCACTCTCTCATGTATTTTAATGTGATTTCTGAGCTTTGCTTTTCTTTTGGTTATGGGGCCTGATAAACTCCATAAGCATCATCTTTTACATTGTGTCACACAGCACCTTCAGTGCAGTGGCACAGGGAAGCCTTTCAGATTTCCCAACGGTTCAAATACCTTCTCTGGGATAAACTACTGTTTCCCAGAGCAGTGAAGTGAAATTGACTTTACTAACAATTGTAACTTTCTAGACCCAGCACAAAAATGCTGGTGGGGTTACCTAGTACCCCCTTTGTCTAGCTTCTCATGTAAAAAAAAAATGTATGTTACCCCTTTCTCACTGAATGGCTGGTGGATGTGGTCTTGTTTTTACTACAGTGGTGTGCATTTACCACGTGCTGCGTTTGCAGCTGCATCAAATCAGCCAAGGGTGCCATTTTTGTCAAAATGGCCCCAGTCTTCTTTTTTCGCCATTTCTTTGTGGAAAGGTCCTTCTTGAGATTTACTCTGCGCGCCAAACCAGGTTTGGTTCCACTGTTCGCTTTGCCTTCGGCGGGATTCACGAGTGAAGCCCGCCTCAGGCTCCAGGGTGTCTGGGGTAGGCAGAAAGTGAGGTAGGTGCCCGAAACTCCCTGTGCTTAGTCTCCTAGGAGACCCAAATGCACTCTGTACTGATTGGCCGGCTGACTGTCGGTAGACGTGAGGAGCTGAAACACTGAACAGTCACTGATTTGAAGATTGCCGGTTGCGAGCAGTGACGTCCCATTGCAGTGCAGGAGTCCCCAGAAGTCTTCCCTCTTGTCCCCACGACTAAGGCCCAGGAACAGTGAGATCTGCAGAGCTGCACAGGAATAGAATTCATCTGCTGCACTTTCTTCAATTCAAAGGTACTGTACAAAGTCTGAGAGAACTTACTTCTTGCTGTAGAGTTTCTTGCATCTTCTACCACTCACAAGTCTAACAGCTTGTGGCCCTACATTTGATTCTTCTTTTCTTCAATGACTTCTAAAACATTGTGCAAAGACTTTTCTACTTACCTACAAGAAGTGCTTCATCCTATATAAGACTTGTGCCCTTGACTTTGGCCTAGCCTGTTATACCGAATGACTCTGCCATGGGGATCCAAAAGTTTTTGCCTGCTTAAGAATATTTGTGGTCTCTTGTTCTAATAATCTTTTCCTTTGACCAACCTCTAGTAGTATTCTAAAAGCAAACAGTAAGATATTAATGTCCCCAGCACCCTAGCTATTGAAGTCACCTGAGGGTGTAGGTTGTGTCTGTGGGCCATCCCAAAAGGGTCTTTACTGATTTAGAAACTAAGTGTGTATAGTATTGAAATGTATTTCTGTGTTGCTCTTATATTGTTCCCTTCTGAAGAAGGCTTATTCTAACTGACTGATAAATTAATAATTGTTTATTCACGAAACCTTGTGTGTAAGTGTTTATTTGAATACTTATCACTGTGAATCTCTGTGTAACTCTCACTACAGCCCACATTGACCCCTCTTAAGATGAGCCTGGCTGCTCAACACGCTACCAAAACTGGGTAGTACAAGTTTATACCAAAGTTTGGGGTTCCCTATACCTGTAGTCAGAGTTGTTTGTAGTGTTTCCAAAGGGTACTGCATACAAACTTTGCCTAACAGCATCCATGCGCCTTCTCACGGAGGGGAGGAAGGGTGGGCACATGTGAATCTAAGCAGATACAAGCATCAGCAATACGATTACGGCGAGTAATGTATCCCTTCTGAGGCTTGTGAAATCTGCTTAGATCACATGCTGTGCATAGAATAGCAAGCAGTGTTAGGAGAAGGTGGTGGGATGTGGAAAGGTTCCTAGGCAGACGTCTTAGAACCGCTTGTCCCACCTGTGTATCTGTCTTGGAATGAGTGTCAATGCAATATTGCCGAGTGAAAGTGTGTATTGAGCTCCATGTAGCTGCTTTGCAAATGCTGTCTAGAGTGACATTTGTAATGAAAAAGTCAGAGTGGCTCCTGTGCTCCTTGTGGAGTGGGCTCTAGGCGTGAAAGGCAGTGACTTGTTTGATAATGAATAGCACAATTGTATACATCTGACTATTCATCTGAAGATGCCATTCTTGGAAATGCGGCCCCCTACTCTGCCTGGTGCTATGGAGAAATACAGTTGGTCTGTTTTTCTTAGCCGTCTAGTGTGTGGAGGGTTACCTCAGCTGAGCTGGTGGGGCTCTGAAAGAAAGCCGGTAGCTCAATAGACTGGCTTGTCCTCGTGTATGATAAAGAAAGCATCCTGCACTGACAATGCTTGTATTTCACTAAGTTTTCTTATGGAAGTAATAGCCACTAAGAAGGCAGTCTTGTAAGTCAGGTGTTTTATACTTGACTTATGCATAGACTCAAAAGGGGGTCCCATGAGCTTAGCGAGTACAACACTGAAATCCCATCCTGGCGGCGGATTTGAAATCAGAGGGTGGCGTCTCTTTACTCCCTCCATAAATGCTTTGATGACGGGCACCTTCCACCATGAGACCTTATTGTGGGAGGTGGTGTAGGCTAACAAGGCCGCCAGGTGGACCTTTAAAGAGTTGAATACTAACCCCTAGTCTAGCAAGTGGAGTAAATATTTTAGAATGTGGGATGGGGTACATTCTATGGGGTTAATTTGTTTAGATTGGGACCAAATAACACTTCTTCGCCACTTGTCGAAATAACAGTGTCTAGTGCTAGGTTTTCTTGCTTCCTTCAGGATATCCATACACCTCTGTGGCAGGTTAAGATGACTGAACTCTAGGACTTCAGGAGCCATACTACCTAGTTCAGTGAGTGAGGTTGCAGGTGCACTGTTAATCCCCCCGTGCTGAGTGAGCAGGAAGGTCAGGCACGGGAGCTTGATGGGAATCGCACATCGCCAGTTTGCGCAGATGTGGATACCAAGGTTGTCTTGCCCACATAGGAGCAACTAGGATGAGCGTCACTTTCTCCTTGTGGATCTTATTCACCACATTCTTCATGAGCGTTGTCGGGGGGAAAAGCATAAGCAAATTTCCCTGACCAGTTTATCTATAGGGCGTTCCCCTTGAAGCCTGGCTGGGGTGTTGCGCAAGTCTGGACAGATTTGGCGAATGTGTACCCCCCTGTTTGTTGATGTAAAACATTGCCGTACTGCTGTCTGTCAGGACTTGCACTGATTGGTTCGCTAGGTGAAACTTGAAAGCCTGAAGGGCCTTGAATACCGCCAGTAGTTCCAGCAGATTGATGTGGATCTTTGTCGCCGCATGAGACCACAGACCCTGAGCTGTGTGATGAAGGTAATGAGCCCCCTACCCGGCGAGTGAGGTGTCTGTCGGGACGATAGCTTGCACTTGAGGCTCGTGAAGGGTTTCCCCTTCAACAGATTTTCTCTTGTCCACCAGCGAAGATTTTGTACTAGTGTTGGCGAAACAACCACTAGATCGTCCCACTGACAGCTTGCATGAGACCACTGCTTCGCCAACCACTCCTGCATGGGTCGCAGGCGCGCGGGTGTTACTAGGTAAATACAAGATGCCATCATGCCTAGCAAAGGCATAGCTTTGCGTACGCTCATCTGTCGGCCGGCTTCATAATGCAGTATTTGCAGTAACATGTTTTGGACTCTTTCCTCTGATGGAAAGACCAACCGCTCTTCAGAGTTTATAACAGCTCCTAGGAATCGTTTGATTGTGCTCAGCACTACGCTTGATTTTTTCTCGTTGATGGAGAAGCCCAATTGAAAGACGGTTGATAGTTCTTTCAATGATTTGCCTGCAAATTAGAGGCGTCTCCCCTGTAATCAGCCAGTCGTCCAGGTAAGGGTACACTGGGATTGCCTCCATGCGCAGGTGTGCTGCCACCAGCGCCAGTACCTTCGTGAATACGCTTGGAGCAGATGCTATTCTGAAGGGCAGCACTTTGAATTGGTAGTGCTGGTTCGCTATCTTGAAATGCAAGAATCTTATGTGCGCTGGGAACATTGAAATATGAAAATAGGCATCTTTCATATCCAGTGTTGCCATGTAGTCCCCCCCCCCCACTTTTTAGGAGAGGAATTACCTCTTGTAGTTTAGTCATGCGGAGCCTTTGTGGCTTGACATTTGTTGGCAGGGCGTAAATCTAATACTGGGCGCATTGTTAGATTTTTATTTGGCACAATGACGTAGGCTGAATAAATACCCCGGTTTACCTGATTGGCCGGGATGATTTCTATGGCATCCTTTTGGAGCAGCGTGGTGATTTCCTCGAGGAGGATGAGTTGGTCTTCCTTGGAGTGGGTTTTCTGGCGTGGGGGATGGTTCCGGGGTCGCTCTAGGAGCTCTACACAATATCCGCCCGCTACGGTGGACAGCACCCATTTGACTGAGGTGATTCCTCCCATGCTTGGGTGAAGTTGGAAATGCGCCCTCCTACTGGAGAGGCTTGAGAGGGCACCTGAAGCAGGCAGTCATTGTTTCGGAGGTGGTGTACCACCTCTAGAGGAGGAGCCCCTTACCCGACCGTGGGATCTGCGTGGACTTCTCTGGTAATTTTGAGAGGCCTGGCCTTGATTATTCCCTCAAGGATGTTCCCAGATTGTGATTATAGCTCGAACCCCTCTGGATTTTTTGTCTGGGTGAGCAACGAAAATTACTGTTACCCCTTTTGCCAGTGGGTTTATTGGTCAGCTTGCCCAATGACTTCAGTGTATTATATTCTTCTTTTACAGTTTTCAAGGCGTCCTCAACGGCCTTACCAAAAAGTATGTTTGGCTCAATGGGCATATTGAGCAGAGTGGCTTGCGTCTCCTGCTTGAGGCGGATTGGCGTAAACAAGCGTGACGTTTAATAATAGTTCTCTCTGCTAGGATTCTACCGGCGTTGTCTGCGGCATCAAGATTAGTTTCTAACAAGCAGCTTGAAACTGCCCCGACTTCCGAAGTCACAAGGAGCAATTGTGTTTTGAGGGGTTCTGGGGCTGATGATAGCAAAGCTGAGACATCATGCCATTTATGACAGTCATAACTAGCAAAAAGGGTGGAGTTATTAGCTATTCTTGCCTGAAAGGCCGCGGAAGAGGCCACTTTCCTCCCCACCTTATACAGCCTCTTACTCTCCTTGGCAGGAGGTGCCTCAGAGGCGGCTAGGGGTGTACCAGCTCTCTTCCTGGTCGTTCTAACAACGGGAGAATCAGGCTTGAGTTGTCCCCTGATGTATAGGGGGTCAGATGGGGCAGGTCTGAAAAGCTTTTCTATGCAGGGGTTAACCGCCCGTGTCTGATTCGGTGTTTCTAACAGGGGTGGCATCTTTCGCTGAACGGACCGCAAAAACGTCTTATCCCCTAAAACATAATCAACAAAATACACACTGCATCACTACGCCCTGTACCTCAGTATCCCCACCCCCCACGACCCTCCGAGCTTGGCTGCTGCAGAGGAAAATACAAAGAGAAGAAGGCCAAACAGCCAATGGATGGTTAGCACCAAGGACCCACATAGGGATACGTAACATTTGCGGGTAAACAAACTAACAAAAACATAACTACATTTTTTTTAAAGAGAGAAAGAAGAGAAACCTACTGCTTGCTAGACAGAAGCCACCAACTGTAGGACCATCACTAAGTCTACCCCACCCGCTCCCCCTGCGCCTTCCCCCTCCCTTTCTCGCCATCCGTCCGTCCTTCCGTCCGTCCGTCCCCCTCCCTCCCTGCCTCCCTCCCTCTTTAGAGATGTCCCAGTCATCATATCTCACCCTCGCAAGAGCCATGCAATGTTGGTTGAGGGATTCCAGGTGAAGCACCCAAACGTCCGACTGTGTTATGAGCCCCGGGTAGTGAGGTAACCGGACAGGGGGGTGGGGAGCGGATGGTCAGATCCAGAAGGACTGAGTACCATGTCCTCCTCACCCAGTCCGATCAAGATCATTAGTGCTTGAAACCTCTTGAGACCTTAAGGAATGACTGGAATCAGAGGGAAGGCAAGGCACCAAACACGCATCCCCTAGCACACTGTTCACTGGGAATTCCCTCGAGCAAAACTGTCTGCACTTCCTGTTGAACTCCGTGGCAAACAGATCCACTGTTGGCGTACCCCAGAGAGAGACCTCCTCTAAGACTTCCTGGCACAGTTGTCACTCGTGTGAGACTGTGCTCAGCCTGCTCAGAGCATCTGCCAAGCTGTTCTCTGTCCCCACCAGATGAACTGCCGAGACTGAGATCTGGCTTTCTAACAGCCACAGCCAAACCTACATCGCCACTCGAAAGAGGGGGAGGGAGCTCACAACACCCTGCTTGTTCAGGTAGTGCATGGCCACTGTATTGTCAGTCAGGAACAGGACATGCTTGCCCTTCAGAGATGGAGCGAACGCCTTCAGGGCTAACCTGATGGCCTGCAACTCCAGCCTGTTGATGTGCCACCTGGCTTCCATCGCTGACCAAAGGCTGTTCACCTGCAAGTCCTCAAAGTGAGCGCCCCAACCTTTCAAGGACGCATCTGTGACTACTCGTGCCTAGGCTACGGAGGACAGAAAGGTTCCCCCGCCAGAGAATTGTTGCCGTTGGTCCACCAAGACAGGTCATTGGCCACGGACATGGACACCCTTAGGACGTCCTTCAGGGTTTTGAGGTACTGGGACCACTGACCTCGTAGGAGCCATTGTAATGATCTCATTCGTAGCCTGGCCTCTGGCACTAGAAAAATACAGGATGCCAATGAGACCTAAGAGGCAGAGGAAGGAACCCGCAGGTAAGGTGGCCTGGTTACGGAACAGATGCAGCATCTGCATAATGCAGACAATTCTTTCCTCGGGCAGAAAAGCCTTCCCTGTCCAAGTGTCTAGGACTGCCCCGATGAATTGGAGCCTCTGAACTTGTGTTGTATGGGACTTCTGCAAGCTTAGGGAGAAGCCCAGCCTGTGCAGTAGTGAACAGGTGTCCCCGAGGTGGGACAAAACCTGCTCCACTGACGACCTCCCGGATCAACCAGTCATCCAAGTACAGGAATATGTGGACCCGGATCTCCTGAAGTGAGCCGTGACTGCCGACATGCGCTTGATGAAGACCCTTGGAGCAGAGGTCAACCCAAGGGAAGCACCTTGAACTGATGGTGCTTGTCCCCTTGTGGGGAACCTCAGGAACTTCCTTCGCTTTTGTTGCATTGGCACATGGAAGTAAGAGTCCTGAAGATCTATTGACACTAGCCAGTCCTGCAACTTGAGAGCGTGGAGAATCGCTCTCAACGTCAACATCTTGCATTTGTCTTTCCTCAGGAACTTGTTCAAGGCGCTGAGCTCCAAGATGGGACTGAGACCTCCCCCCTTCTTGGGTACCAGGGAATACCAGCCTTCCCCTCTCTGCTTGGGCGGTAGCTCTTCCACGGCACCCTTCAACAGGTCTCGCAGTTCTTCTGTTCCGGTTGGCATGGAGGTGGTGGGGGGTCTGCTCCGAGTTCTTAAGAAGGGCAGACAGCTCCACTGCACAAGCTCCAGGGCCCAGGCGTCTGAGGTAATCTCCCGCCATTGGGACCAATACTCGAACAGCCATCCTCCAACCACTGAGTTGCGGGAGGGGAAAATCAAAGTGGCTTAGAGGAGCGAGCCACTGCTGCCACTGTCTGCTGACCTCTGGAAGTCTACCTGGCCCCTTCCGGAGCTCGCGAAATGCTTCTGACCCTGCCTGGCCCGAGGTAGCTGCGTCTTACTGCCATACGGGATGTAGTGCCTGTACCCTTTGCGCTTAGAAGCAAAACTGAAGTAAGGTTTGGCTGGCTGCGCTGCTAGGCCGAGCGGTTTTTAGCAAGCTTAGACTCCTTGAAAGTTTCCAGGGAGTCATCTGCCTTTGGACTGAAAAGATGTTCCCCATCAAAGGGCATGTGCAGTAACCTATTCTGGACATTAGGGGAAAACCATGAAGACCGCATGTAGGGGAAACCCTGAGGAGTGCAGCTAGGCCCAGTTTCCCAAGTACCATGGCCGACCCCATCGAACGGCCAACGCAGTTCGCCATGTCCAGGCATGTATGCAGGGACTTCCTGGCAACCTCCTTCCCATCATCCACCAGTTGCATGAAGCCATCCAGTAGCTCCCCCTCAGGGATGTACTAGGATGCATGTTCAAGAGCCATCCAAAGGAATATTTCGCAAAACCACACAAAACATAACTAGTCTTCAGGGCCATGCTCCCAAAGGGAAAAAACATTTTTGCAACAGCATCCTATTTTTGCCCTCCCTGTCAGGAGGCAGATTTGAGGTGGAAGAAGCCTCAAATGGTGGATACCATGGCTGCCTGAAAAACTAGCCCCTCTGGTGAAGGGTGAGAGGACAGAAAGGATGGAATCCCCTCTTGCCGGCCTGTACTTGGTGGTTAAAAAGGAGTTGACTGGAGGGCTAGAGCAGGGCCGTTGCCACAAGGAGGCGACTGGGTTGGCTATAACCAGGTTCAGTGGCATGTTTCCATCTGTGGTGGGACCTTTGTCCAGGGTATCAGTAAGCTTGTAACCTTCAACTGGTACTGCGGAAGCATTCAGCCCCAGATTAGATCACTCTGTCTACCAGTGATCTGAATTTGGCATGGGTATGAGTGCATGGTTGAGTCTTCTGCAACTCAACATCCGGCGATGTATCAAGCCCACTGGTATTATGCAGCCCCTGTGCCAAGGTCAGGAGGTCTGCTTGATCATCAAAGTAATCTGCTCCACCAGCCCCAGAATATGTAGGGACCTCACCTTGACCATCCCCATCGGGCTCATGGGAAGGCCCAGGTATTGAATCGGGATTGCTTTTTCGGAGCCGAGCACGACCGCTCCCCTGACGCTGATGGTGACTGTATCGGTGGTAATTTGGGGGTCACTGAGCGCTGCTGAACCCACTGGGGCCTGCTGGTTTGAGGGCACGCCCGCACCTACAGTTGCTTTCTCGAACATCGCAAGCATCTGTGACTTCCCACTCTTGTAGATTTGTCGGCCCTGCCGACGACATGTCGTTCCGATGAGTTGAAGTCGGTCAGTGTTGGCGCTTCTTTTTGTGAGAAAACGCCTAAGATGAGTGGCCCCGCGAGTAAGATCCCTTCTCTGCCTTGCACCGATGTCTACTCATCTTCTCAGGGATAGGCCCCTCTGTTGCGGCCCCTGAGGACCAAACGGTCAATTGCGCCGGTGACTTGGACAGCGGTCGGCCCACCATGTGTTCTGCTGCTCACTCCCAAAGAGCCTTCAAATTTATTTTTCCACACGATGCGCACCCCTCAGTGTCGTGATCCATGCCGAAGCAACACAAAGATGTTGTGTGGGTCGGTCACCAACATTTAGAAGCGCAGTCGATTCAGCGCCTGGAACCCCAAAATCCAAAGTAGGGATATGGTGGCTTGTGGAATGGAAAAACTAAAAAAAATGGACAAAATAATTATCGAGTGAAGTGGAAGACTCAAATTAAATTTGCTATGTTCCTCCGGAGCAGTGTACCATGCGCGCGGAAAAAAGGAACTGAGATACAGGGCGTAGTGATGCAGTACACATACATCATCCAACGCTGCGTCTGGAGGAGACGATCAAGCTCAGAGCAAAATGGATCGATGGCCAAGTCAAGGTCCACTACGCCCCTTACAAAGGGTATGATGCCCCTCTCAGTGGACAAGTTGCTGTCCTCCCGCCTATCCTTATGCGCATTCTTGTGGGAAGAGGAGTGGGGATACTTACTACGGGAGTGAGATCTCCAACAGTTTGTGCCGCCTGCCCTCCCTGTTGCCCAAGGGGTGGTGGCCTCCGATTGGGTCAGTGACATTAATGGGGGTATTCCTAGAACCAACTTCACCAAGCACTCCATTAACACCATTGGATTAAACGACTGATACGAGCCGCCTTGCTCCATGTCATGGTCCATCCCCAGATGCCACATACAAACATTATGTGGGTCAGTAATTGACCTTTTGACGTTGAGTTCAGGCAGCATTTGGATCCCAACCTTTTATGGCACTGAGAACAGCACACAAAAAAATAGCGATTTCAATCCAGTTCTGAACCGGGTGCTGAACGAGCAGAAAAAAAAGGGAAAAAGGTAGAGGGGCATAGTACAGTCTATGCATGTGTCTATTGAGGTTGTATCCAAAGTCGAGGAGTGGTTGAATCGAGGCACATGGTAGACCTGGAGAGGTATCAGACAGCACTGAAAACGTCAATCGAGAGCAGCTGGCACTGGAAGGATATCCATCAAGATAAGAAATCTGTCAGAGAATCCAATCCATTGCATGAAAACTCCAGAGAAACTAGAACTAGAAGCTCTGTTGCCTAGACTTCTGACCCTCTTGCAAGGCAAAGCTCTGCAGTTCTGTGACCAGAGGTGATCTTTGTAATCCCTCTTGTATGTATCTGTATTTCCTATGCGTGAATCCCAGAGGCATCTGGGTGCAGACCAGTAAAGCAGTAAAGTATCATACCAGGGCCCACACTACATCCAACGCTCTCTTCCAAAACACCTTCCTTCTCAGGCCCTTCACTCAGCGACCTCCAACTCTCTAAGGGTTAGACGCTTCACCAGGCAGACAGTTGGGGTAGATCTCTCTCTACAGGTGCCTCACTCTGGAATGACCTCTCTGCTGCACTCAAACTTGAGGACCACCTGAAGTTCCGGAGGCAAGTCAAAATGTTCCTCTTCTCCTCTTTCTCTTTCTCTCCCTTCCCTGCTGACCTACCTTCCTGCTGTGCCGACTGGTTGCTTGGCTACCCTCAGTCTCACTAGGTACCAGGCTCTTTCTTGATCAGTCACACTAGCACTGCTTCCAGGCCTACCACACACTTAGGGTCTGTAACTGTAATCCTACAGTCTGCTATTCTCCTAGCACTACCCAGAGCCGCACTGCCCTGGCTGCACTTACTCAGAGCATTGCTGCCCTGTTTTCACCACCCCACTCCCTTGCACTACCCCCCCTTTCCCCTTGCACTTCTCATTCAATCTGAATGACACTAAGCCTAGTAAGATGGTTTGTCTTGTCCTCCCTCTGTCTTCCCTCCCTTGTCTTGTCGCGCCTAGAAACACTTGTGTACAGGTGGGTTATAAATGACTTATATCATACCTTAGAAGAGAAAGTTTGTAAGAGTCTTTCGGCAAGTGTATGATCAGAGATCCATCGCAAATGTTAAGGGAGAGAGTTCCACAGGACTGGAGCAAGTACAGAAAAGGAACGTCTTTCGGACCTTGATTTAGGAACGTGTGAGACTACCAATATACTTTGGGAGGCTGATCGCTGACGTAGCAAGAGGACATAACAAATAAGCTTTGCTCGAAGAAAAACAGGGCCAACAGAGTGGATAGCTCAGTGCACAATACACATAACCTTAAACGTAATGCAGCGTCTCACCGGAAACAAATGAAGCTCAGACCTTGATCTGGCAAGCACAGTCAGATCCATCATCTCTGTAACCGTTGTGTGCCATCATTAAGACTTGTTTGCTTCCCCATAACCCTGCACCAGAAGTGGTAGCACTAAGCTACTGTAATACATCCCCATTTCTTCTTGTGAGCCTAATGCAGAACACAATTCTAGCAGTGCGTGTCGCTGAGCTAACCATGCGTCTAAACTGCTGCAAAGAAGAGACTGCTCCTTAAGTTGGTGCACATACCAAGGAAGAGGAGATCTGCATGGAAATGGCACCAGTCCAACATACACATATGCAGCAATACTGGGTGATCAGCCATCCTCATCAGTTGGTTCCAGGAGTGGATTTCTCCTACTAACCACCTTTCTAGAATGCGCCTGAAGACCTACAAGACTTTGTACCTGGACAAGCACTGTTGGGAACAAGATCCCTTTCTCATTTTGAATGGATAATCATTAGGATCATATAAACAAGAAGCTGACATGGTGGCCACGAAGTGAGGTCTACGCACCATCATCTTACCACCAGATACTTATTGGCCATCTTCCTTTTCAAGGACAAAGAATGCGAGAGGCGCTCCTGCCTAATTTCTACAGCAACGCTCCAGCAAGGAGGCCTGAATAGAGAAACTGCTGCACATGTTCCCAAGAATCTGATGGAAAATCTCCAAGAACTCGCTTCAAAGCAGTTTTCTTTTCCTTTTTTCGCTCTCTGCTCCCAAATTTCAGTTTATTTTTAGTTCTTGCAGAGCGCTACAGGCACATAGGCCTCATAGTTGCAGGACATTTGTACCTTTCTCTTGTATGTTTCATTGTTCATGAAGCATGTTGGGGTCATAAACTGCATAAACATCCCTGAAACATGAACAGCTCCCAAAACAAGCCACATATGCCTAGATCCTGGCATTTGACACAGAGATGCAGATTCACTTATTGACTTCAAAAAGGTAAAATACAAAACCATTATTAAACCCTTTTGTACGTTTAAAATACATATTTTCCATACCAAACGCACAGACCTCGAATTACTAAAGGAGTCATTCCTATCTTAGATTTGCCTGCAAATCATTTTGTTAAAGCATTGCTTCGTGCTCTACCAAAATCAGCACGCATAGTGACTTCTGTTATTTCGCTTGCTTCATTACAAAAACACAGAACGTGACAATTCAAAACCATGTCACAGCTTTTTGTTAAATACATGTGATTTTAAGATTACAGAACCATAAAGATGCATTTGCATTCTCGTGAATAGCATGGCTTGTAAAGTTTAAAAAGGCCAGTTTAAACAATTCTCTTTTTTAACTTATCAATGCTGCAGAAGAACAAGTTACTCTCTCACCTGGTAACGTTCTTTCGATGGGATGTTCCGACTACGTATTCCATATCTATGACAGTAATCACCACAGCTGTGCTGCTTCGGAAAATCTTTCGGCGTCTGCGTCCTGCGTCGATGACGTCGATACGCCGTCCTCAAGGTCCTACTCTGACGGCCGACGTCACCAGATGTTACAAGTAGGACGCACGACGCCCGTAGCCTCAGTTGTAGTTTTTTCCCCAGAACGTGTGGCACCAATCGTCTGCCAGTATGACCACAGAATGCCTTGTGGAAACGTAAGTTGCAATCGCATAAGAAATTCTGTAGCGGGGAAGGCAGGGAGGGAGCGATATGGAATACGTCGTCGGACCATCCCATCGAAAGAACGTTACCAGGGAAGAGAGTAACTTGTTCTTCGAGGGGATTGGGTCCTCCGACGATCTATGACAGACTCCCAAAGCAGTACCAACGTAAGGAGGTGGGAAAAGAATTTAGAATATACAAATTTAGAATGCCCAATCAAATTGCAGAGTAAATGACTGCCTTGACAAAGGCCAGATCCTGCCCCCGGATAGAATCGAGGGAGTAGTGACGTACAAAAGTATGGACCGAAGCTCAGGTGGCTGCATCACAGATGTTACGAATAGGAACACCCCTCTGCAGGGCAGTAGAGGCAGCCATATCCCTGGTAGAATGGGCCCGCAAGCCGACCAGTGGGTCCTTACCCGCCAAGCGGTAACATTCAGAAATTGCCAGAATAATCCAGCGAGACAAAGTCTCTTAGTTACAGCTTGTCCCAAACGCTTTCCAGCGTAACCAATGAAGAGTTGATCGTCCACTCTGACCCGGGACATGCGTGAAATATAAAAGCTTAAAGCTCTCCTAGGATCGAGCCTATGGAGCCTCTCCTCTTCCTTACCAGGATTCAGAGGAGGATAAAACGCCGGAAGAATAACCTTCTGGCCTAAATGAAATTCCGACACCACCTTCGGAAGAAAGGAAGGACGAACTCTAAGGACAACCCTGTCCTTATGAAACACAGTGAAGGGTGGCTTAACTGAAAGTGCCTGTAACTAACTCACTCTGCGAGCGGAAGTGACCGCAACTAAAAATACAGTTTTAAGGGTTAACAGTCTCAAAGGACAAGAATGCAAAGGCTCAAATGGAGCATCCTTTAGAAACTTGAGAACAAGGGTCAGATCCCAACCGGGCACCTGGAAAGGTGACGGAGGGAACGCATTAGTGAGCCCTTTCAAAAACTGAGAAATTAAAAGGGATTTTAAAATAAGAACACTCCTCAGACGAGCGCTTAAATATAGACAGCGTCGCCAGGTAACCTTTGATGGTACTCACTTGCAGGCCTCTGTGGGCCAAAGAAAGCAAAAAAGACAGAACCATAGGAATGTCACATGAAAAAGGATCCACATACTTAACACTGCACCAGTCGCAGAACGTTCTCCAATGGCAACGGTACAGGGACATCGTTGCCGGCCGTCTGGCTGAAAGCAACACCTCCATCACGTCTTCAGGGAGGTCCCGATCCTTATACCTCAACCTTTCAGAAGCCAAGCGTGAAGGTTGAGGGACCTGACCTCTGGATGGAGAACCGGACCCCCATCCCATGAGAGCAGATCGTCTCGGTAGGGAAGATGACGTTGAGGGCAGATGGACAAGTCGAGAAGGTCCAGGTACCACGACCTCCGGGCCCACGCCGGAGCAATGAGGATCATTCGTGTACCGAACCTCCGTAACCTCCGCAGCACTTGCGGGATGACGGGGACTGGAGGAAACGCATACAGCAGTGGGAGGGACCACTCCACCACGAACGCGTCTCCTAAGGCTCCTCTTGGAGGAAATCCCCGCGAGCAGAACCTTTCGCACTTCTGGTTGAAACTGGAGGTGAAGAGGTCCGCTTGAGGGGTCCCCCAAAGGGCAAAGATCTCCAGGGGAATCTCCCGAGCCAACTCCCACTCGTGAGAGATTGCGCTCTGCCTGCTCAGAGCGTCCGCCGTCTCGTTTTCGTCTCCGGCCAAATGAACTGCCAGATCGAAACTTCATGCTGGATTGCCCAGAACCAGAGCTGCATCGCCTCCCTGCACGGAGGAAGTGACCCTACCCCCCCCCCCCACTTTTTGTTGAGGTAGTGCATGGCCACTGTATTGTCCGTCAGGATCAGGACATTCTTTCCTTGCACAGTCGGCAGAAAAGCCTTCAGGGCAAGCCTGACGGCCCTCAGCTCCAACAGATTGATATGGAGTCTGGACCCCGACGTAGACCAACGACCGCTGACTCAACTCGTTGGCATGAGCTCCCCATCCCGTGAGGGATGCGTCCGTCACGATCGTCACCTCCGGCCAGGGTTGCCAAAATTGAGCCCCTCTCATCAGATTGCCTTCGTCGGCCCACCACAGAACGTCCTGGGCGACCGAGGGTGGCACCTGAACGGGGTTCGACATCCTGCCGGAGGACTGAGACCACTGGAGCTTGAGAGCCCATTTCAGAGATCTCATCCGCAACCTGGCCTCTGGCACCAGAAGAATGCAGGATGACATGAGGCCGAGCAACTTCAAGAACTCGAATGCCGGGAGACTCTGGGCATGCTGAAACTTGTGTACCATCTGCTGAATGTGGTGAGCCCTCACCTGGGGAGGAAAACACTGCCCCAGGGACGTGTCGAGCACTGCTCCGATGTACTGGAGCCACTGAGTTGGTGTCAAGTGGGACTTCTTTAAGTTGAGGGAGAAGCCCAGCCTGTGAAGGGAGTGGCAGGTGACGGACAGATGATCCAGGACCTGCGCGGGAGAGCGCGTCCTGATCAACCAATCGTCCAGGTAGGGGTAGACGTGAATCCCCCTTTTCCTGAGATATCCTGCCACCACCACCATGACCTTGGTGAAAACCCTCGGGGCGGAGGTCAATCCGAACGGCAGGACCTGAAACTGAAAGTGCGAGTCACCAACCGCGAACCTCAGGTACTTCTTGTGCTTGGGATGGATCGGCACATGAAAATAAGCCTCCTTGAGGTCGAGAGACACCAACCAGTCCTGAAGTTGAAGGGCCTGGAGGACTTGAGAGAGAGTAACCATCTTGAACTTGTCCTTCCTGAGGAGTTTCTTCAACCCATGCAAGTCCATGATGGGTCTCAATCCCCCCGGTCTTTCTTCAAAATCAAAAAATATGGGGAATACCATCCCTTGTTCCTCTCCGCTACAGGTACCAGTTCTATGGCGCCTTTCTCCAGCAGGGATTGAATTTCCTGCGCCAGGAGCGTATCCAAACTCTTCAAAGAGAGATTCCCTGGTGGATTGTCTTGAGGCCTCTGCCGGAAAGGAAGACAGTAACCGTGGGCTATGATCTCCAGAACCCACACATCTGAAGTATTGGCACGCCATTCTACAAGATGCTGCGCCGGCCGCCTCCCGCCAACCGGTGAAGCATGGGCCTCAGGAATGAGCAGAAGCGGCTGCGGCGATGCCTGAGGGTAAAGAGGCAACTGCCCGAGCGGCCTTGGCACCTCGAGTACCTTGTTTTCCACCCCTGGCACTCTTATGGTTGCCCCTTTGACTTGCAGCTCCTCTCCCTCTACTAAAGGATGAGTAATAACGAAAGGAACCTCCCCTCCACTGCTGTCCCCTAGGAAGAAAAGGCAGAGGTTGGCGGACTGCAGCGCCCAATGACTTCGCTGCAGCTTTGGAGGTCTGCAACCTCTCAAGGCTCTCTTGCTGCCAAAAAGATGTTCACCATCAAAGGGCATGTTAAGGAGCCCGACTTGCACATCAAGAGCAAACCCCCGACTTCAACCACGCAAACCTGCGTATCATGGTGCTCGCCGCCATGGACCGGCTGACACAGTCTGCCATGTCTAAACCCGACTGAACGGACTCACACATGGCATCCTTGCCATCCTGACTAATAGCAAGAAAACCATCCTGTTCGTCCCCCTCGGGAATATGTTCAGCCGCTAAGGCTATACAGTTCCACAGAGTGTGCGTGAAACGAGACAAGGCACATACGGAGTTGGCTGCCTGAAGCGCCATACCCCCTGAAGAAAACACTTTCTTTGCCCAGCCATCAAAACGCTTGTCGTCCCTATCAGGAGGGATGGTAGGATACGACGCCTGCTTTGCTGGGGCCGTAGCCGCCTGCACCACCAAACTCTCCGGAGTGGGGTGCGTGGTCAAGTAGCAGGGGTCACTACTGGCTGGGTGGTATTTTCGTGGCAAAGACTTGCCCACTGCCGGGAGACTCTCCAGAGCAGTCCAAGCCGCTGCCAACCTTCTTTGCAGAGCCATATGGAATGGCACTACCGGGTCAGTGGGTGGACCTTGATCGAGGATATCTGTAAGGTCATCCTGCACAAAATCAACTGGGGGCGCCGACCACCCCAAGTAGTCCGTGACCCTCGACATAAGGCGCCGGTACGATGACTCAGCATGGGTGCCAGGCTCAGGCCTACAGAACTACACCTCCGGAGAGGTGTCCAGACCACTGGCGTCATGCAGTGACTGACGCAAGTCCTCAATCTGGCTATGACTAGAAAGAATCTCATCCGGCACCGTGTCCGGAACCAACCCATCTTCAGAACCCTCCTCCACCTCAGAAATATACTCCATAGGCTGGAAAGGGGGCAAAGAATACGGGAGAAAGACATGTTTTGCCTTGGCCAGAGCCTTTCTACAGGGTTCCCCCGTGCCACGGGGTACCTCCGACACCACAGCGTCGAGTGAATCGGCGTCGACGGCTTCAACACAGGCCTCGAGGGCAGAGCCCCGAGCGTGTCCTTCGACAGCCTGGGCGCCGATGACTTCCTCGAAGGTGGAGCCTCGAGAGAGTCAGTCGACGACCTCGGCCCCACCGGCGTCGACGTCTTCTTCGCAGACTTCACAGGTGCACAAGGCTCGAGCGCATCGAGGACCGGGACCTGGAGCAGGCATGACTAGAACGATTCCCCTTGTCCGAGCGGGACCTCTCCCGCGAATCGTGCCGACCACCCGAGCCCGACGGCGTATGAACGGTGTCTCTAATACGGTCACGGCCGACCCCACTCGGAGGCGCAGATGGACTGGTGCCCTGCGATTCAAGAATCGCCAACATTTTCTTCCCGAAGGAAGCCCATTCCTCTGGAGAGGAACGCTCGGATGAGGAAGGCGACCGATGACGGCGCTTCCGTGTGTGCCTCGAAGAGGCAGAGGATTGGCGGGACCCACTCCGGGACCGAGACCCCCTAGACTTACGACTACGATGCGGAGAGTCGCCCATCGAATCGTCTGTCGAAAGCCCAGTGGACCTTGCCTTCCGGGGCTTGGACAACTTACCGACCGACAGCTTCTTCTTACGTTCCCGCAAGGCCTTGGACGTAAGCGACTGGCAGTTAACACAATCATCCGTGTCGTGGGCCTCCGCGAGGCACCAGAGGCAGGCGTCGTGCGAGTCTGTCACCAACATCTTGGACCCGCAGTCCCCACACTTCTTGAAGCCCAGACGCGGGGTGGAAGAAGAGGAAGACATCCCGATAATACTTTACAAAACTAACAGGTTCCAAGAATCGAAAGAACAGAAACTCCAAAGAGTCGAGGCGTGCCGAGATCTCCGAAACGAACACGTTCGCTGAAAAAACGGAACTGAGGCTACGGGTGTTGTGCGTCCTACTTGTAACATCGGCCGTCGGAGGAGGTCCTCGAGGACGGCCTATCGATTTCATCGATGCAGGACGCAGAAAGATTTTCCGAAGCAGCACAGCTGTGGTGATTACTGTCATAGATATGGAATACGTCAGAGGACCCAATCCCCTCGAAAGTCTGAAATATCCGCCATATTCAAATACGAGGTCATGCAAACAAACAATGCTTCACATGCATTATCATACCAGTAGGCTATAATTAGGGGGTTGTACATAACCTAACCTGAAGTTGCTTATGTAACCATTCAGCAGAATACATGGTAGTCAATGAGAAATAGAACCAAAGAGCTCAAACAGTTTTTGAGATAAAGAGGAAGGAACCTACGATGGAAAGGCACTTGGGTTTACAAGATGAAACGCATTCTATTCCTAGATTTCAAGGCCTAGCAACAGATTAAAGGAGCACAAGTCCAAAGAAAAATTGGCTTCAATTCAATGGCTACTTACAGAACGGCCAGTGCAACTGATTAAATGAATTACACCCACTTGTTAGGAATGGATTGGTTAACAGGGAAATGAGGAGACCAGATGAACTAGATAGGGAGGTCTTAAGACTTTATAAACCAGATATACAAGATAACAAGGGAAGACTTGATAGAATCAGGCTGAGGCCACATCACTACAGATCCAGATGGTGGGAGGGTTTGGAAGATTCAGCTGACCACAAAGGACTAGACTACCTTGGTAAGGAGCAAGAAGCTAATTTAATTGATATGCTATAGCAATAGTTCTAGGCGACAGGCCCTAAATTGTCAGTTAGGACTTTCTCTTTGTTGCTTTCCTCCCACAGACCTTTATGGGACACCCTTTCTACTGTCTATGATTTACTGACCAGCTTTACTTCCCTAGGTTTTGGTAACTCTCATCGGGAAACTGATCATTCCCTTAGACTATCAGTATTGGGAGACATTATCCCATTTGGGGATTTCTTGTATTTTTAAAGCTGCACAATTGCCTTAAAGTGAAGTGTGTTCAGGATACTTTGTATCGTTATAACTATTTATTTTGTAACTTTGTGGTTACAATTACAGCGTGTCCAGGATGGACAAGTGGCAGCAGATGGAGAAATTACTTACCGTAATGTTCTTTCTGTGGATTCTTCTCTCGCAGATTCCTCAACTGATAGATATTCCCTCCAGTTACACTGCTTTGGAACATTTTCTACAGGGGGCAAGTGGACCTCGACCTGACCGTCGAACCGTCTTGCTCAGCATCTGGTCGTCGGCTCCAGACGTGACGTCAGGCGTCCTATTAATACCACGTCACTATGACCCAACCTCAGTTCTCCCCTTTTTTTCCTGAGCACCACACGCTGCATAGGAAAACAGAGAGAACAAACGGGCTAATGAGCCCTTAAAAAGTAACTATAGACAGAGAAACAATTGAACACACATTACAAGTAGCGCACAAAAAAAAATCTGTTTTAAAATCTGTGACAGGAAGACAGAAAAAAGACACAGGACCATCACCAAGTCAATGTGGAAGAAGATGCGCGCCAACCACCGACTTTCTGAGCGGGATGGATGGAGAGGAGATTAGGAATCTGTGGGAGAAGAATCCATAGAAAAAAACATAACGATAAGTAATTTCCCCTTCAATGGATTGCCTTTCTCCTGCAGATTCCACATTTAATAGACTCCCGAAGCAGTGAATGAAGAAGGCGGGCAGAAAGTTTTACCAAGACATTTTGCAGCACAGCCCTGCCAAAACGTGCATCATTAGTACGAGCCACATCCAGACTGTAGTGCTTTGCAAAGGTATGCAGGGATGACCATGTTGCAGCACGCCAAATCTTCCGGACAGTGACCCCTCTTGTCGAATGGGCCCCGATGCCTGCTGGTAATTCCTTCCCAGCGGCCTGGTAGCATTCATCTATGCAGAAAATCATCCAACTGGATAAAGTCTGCTAGGTTATGGGCAGCCCTTGCAGGCTAAGGATAAGGCCACAAAGAGCTTGTCAGCTCTCCTTAAATCAACTGCCCTGGCAATAAAACTCCACGCCCTCTTCGGGTCTAGGCAATTTAACCGCTCCACCTGCTTAAAGGGTGTGGTGGAGGCTATTCTGATAGCTCCCAACTCCAACCTGTTGATGTGCCACCTAGCTTCCGTTGTTGACCAGAGGCCGCTACCCTGTAAATCCTTGAAATGAGAGCGCCCTAACCGTTCAGAGACACATCCGTGACCACTCCGGTCTGAAGCCAAGGAGGCCTGAAGGGTTCCACCACCAAGAGACTGTTGGGGCCCACCCACCAGGACAGGTCATTGACCACTGATGTGGACACCCTGAGGAGATCGGAGAGTGTGTCGATGTACTGAGACCACTGATTCCCTCAGTAGCCATTGCAGGGATCTCATGCTCAACCTGGCCTCTGGCACTAGAAAAATGCAGAAGGCCATGAGGCCTAGCAGGCGGCAGAAGGAAGCTGCTGGTAGAGTGGCAAGGTTCTGGAACAAGTCGTTAATTTGTGTCAAGCCGACTACTCTCTCCTCAGGAGCGAAGGCCTTCCCCACCCGGGTTTCTAGGACTGCTCCGATGAACTGGAGCCGCTGGACTGGTGTCATGTGAGACTTCAAGTTTAGGGAGAAGCCTAGCTTGTGCAGCAGCAAGCAGGTGTCCTCTAAATGGGACAAGAGCTGCACTACAGACTTCTCTCAGATTAGCCAGTCGTCCAGATATGGACATACGTGGACCCCGGATCTCCAGGGATGAACCGCAACTACCGCCATCAGCTTGGTGAAGACCCTTGGGGCGGAGGTTAGACCAAAGGGAAGCACCTTGAACTGATAGTGCATATCTCCTATGGTGAACCTTAGAAACTTGTGCTGTCGTTTGATTGGCACATAGAAATAAGGTCCTGTAGGTCTATCAACACCATCCAGTCCTGTAGTTCGAGAGCATGGAGAATCTCTGTCAACGTCACCATCCTGAATTTGTCTTTCCTAAAGAACTTGCTCAAGGACCTGCGGTCCAGAATGGTACAGGGACCTCCTCTCTTCTTGGGTAATAGGAATTAGCAGGAATACCAACTCGATCCACTCTGCTCGAAGGTACCTCTTCCATGGCACCCTTCAACAACAGGGCTCTCAGTTCTTCCTGGAGCTCCTGTGCCGGTTGGATTGGAGGTTGTCTGTGCGGTGGTTTTCTTACAAATGGCAGACAACCCCAATGAATAAGCTGTAGAGCCTAGGCATCTGAATTAATTACCTGCCACTGGAGAAAAAGCTCCATCAACCATCTTCCAACCATTCCGCTGTCAGAGGGGAAAAATTAAATCTGCTTTGGAGGCTGGGTCGCCCCTGCCGCTGACGCTACCTGTGGACTTTTAGAAGTCCCTATGCCCCTTTCTGGTGCTCGGGAAACACTTCTGCTGTTGCCTGGCCAGTGGGAGCTGCGCTCTCCAGCCGTAAGGGACATATCTCCTGTAGTCCCGTGCCCTAGAGGCGAAGCTAAAAGCATGTTTGGTCAGCTGCGCAGCTAGGCTTAAGGACTTAGAGAAATTTAAGGAATCCAAAATTGCTGCTAAGGAATCGTTGGCTTTCTGGCCGAAAAGAAGATCGCCCTCAAAGGGCATGTCCAGAAGCTTGACTTGGACATTAAGCGAAAAACCACAGGTTTTTAAATAGGCCTGCTTTCTTAGTGTTATGGCTGATGCCATAGATCGGCCCACAGTGTCAGCAATTTCCAGGTCCGTTCGCAGCGACTGTCTAGCCACCTCTTTCCCATCCTCCACTAGATGTAGGAAGCCTTTGCGCATTTCTCCTTCTGGTACACACTGATCTGCATTTGCAACTGCTCTCCACAGACCGAACGAGTACTTGACAAAACTGCTTGCCACACTTGTAGCTTTTATGGCCATGCTACCTGAAGTGAATGCTTTCTTTGCTAAAGCATCTACTTTTTTTGCTTCCCTGTCTGGAGCCAGAGTGGAAGTAGAAGCTGCGGGTCTAGAAGAGACTGTAGCAGCCTGCAGAACAAGCCCCTCAGGAGAAGGAGGAGAGGTATGAAGGGTCTCCTCTAGCCGGCCTGTATTTCCCATAAATGGTGGAACTGACGGGAGGAATGGAACAAGGGTTTTGCCACATATTTGCTAAAGGATCTGCAACGGCAGGGTTTAAAGGCATATTACGCTCTGTTGTAAGCCCTTCATCTAAAAGGTCAGCAAGGTTATAACCTTGTACAGGCACCACTGATGAATGCAATCCCAGGGTGTCAATAACCCTTTCTACCAAAGCCCTGAACTTAGAAGTATTATGAAGATAGGGCTGGGATTGCTGAAATTCGAGGTCTGGAGAGTTGTCCAGACTGCTGGAGGCCCTGAGCAAGTTACAGAAGCTGATTCTGGTCATCAAAATAATGCTCCCCCCCCCACTCTCCGGAACCCAAGTAAACAGGGTCGACATCCCCCTTTTGGAACAGGGTTGTGGGGTGAATCTTTTCTTGACAACCGTCGACGTCAAGAGTTTGTCTCTAGGTGCCGGATGTCTGTCGATCGAGACACCGTAGCGTTGACATCCTTGGATGCACAGGGTTGATTCGGCTTCCAGTGGATCTTTAGGTGTCGAAATATTTATCGGCTCGACATTGTCGGTACAGAAGCACTAGAGAGGTCGGGTATACCGAGCGCTGCTCTTGGCTCTGAAGCCGGCTCCGAAGCATACTGGGTGGGGGGTTAGCCGCACCGACTGCAGCATGCTTTCTGAACATGTCAAGCATCGAGGATTTGAAATCCTCCCACTTTGGCGGGTGGTAGGCTCAGCCGACGGATTACCTTTATCCATCAATGACTCGGTGTTCTGACAGTGGTGGTGATGCCTTTTCTTCTTTCGGGACGAGGAAGAGCGGATCCAAGAGTGGGACAGTTTCTTCTTTCGCCTATTTTCTTTCTCGGAGGTGTGCCCCTCAGTTTCGGTCCCTGAAGACAGAACAGTCGACCGCGTTGGTTAGGGATTTGGGTTTCATTTTGGCACACAACGGACACCCGTCAGTTCCGTGATCTGTGCCGAGGCACAATAGACAACTCGTGTGGGTCAGTGATGGACATCTTGGTGCCACAATCGGAACACCGTTTGAAACCCGATAACCTGAGCGAGCGACATCTTTTTTAAAATAAAGTACACATTTTCTTACAAAAACATCGAGCGAGTCAAAACTCTGTGTTCCCAAGCAGCGTGTTAGAGCGGGAAAAAAAGGAACTGAGGTTGGGGCGTAATTACGTGGTATTTATACGACGCCAGACGTCACGTCCGGAGCCGATGACCAGACGCCGAGCAAGACAGATTGACGGCTGGGCTAAGATCCACTACACCCATTGTCGAAAATGTCACCTGTCCTTTGGTCACTGTTAGGAATAATTCTCATAAATGTGCTAATTCCTCTCTAACTTCGAGCCCTCCAGCCCTTTTGCTAAACTTTGGGACGTTGAACTTTTCATTCTGTGTGTTTTACTCTGGTGTTCTTTGATTATGGTGTTTTAAGACAACTCTATAGGTATCATCTTTTCATGTGCGTTACACAGCACCCTCAGTGCAGTGACACAGGGAAGCCTTTCTAGGCTGTCCCAAGGTTTAAATACCTTCTCTGGGATAAACTACTGTTTTCCAGAGAATTTAAAGTTAAATTGACTTTACTAGTCTTTTTAAATTCCTAGACCCAGCACACACTATCTTACAATAGAGTGCTGGAGGGGTTATTTAGTATCCCCCTATGTCTGGAAATTCATGTAGCAGTCAAATGCTACCCTTTCCTATCGAAATGGCTGGTTGCAGTGGTTTTACAATGAACTACCATGATTTTTCCTGACAGCGAACACCGGTAGCCAAAAATCGCGGGAGGCATGTTTTTCAAGATGGCGCCTAAGCCCCCCTTTGTTTAAACAGGTCCGGTCTTCTTCTTTCACCATTTCGTTTTGGGAAGGTCCTTCTAGAGTTTGTCTCTGCGCGCCAAACTAGGTTTGGTCCCTTTCTATGCCTATGTAGGGCTTCAGGACTGAAGACCGCCTCTGGCGCCAGAGTGTCTGGGGTGGGCAGGAAGTGAGGGAGATGCCCGAAACTCCCTGTGCTTAGTCTCCTAGGAGACCCAAATGCACTCTGGCGTGATTGGCTGGCTGACTGTCCGACAAAGACAGCCACCCTGCTGGGTGAGTGGCAGCTAGGCGGGAATGAATGCGAGAAAACTGTTTAAAAAGCGAGTTTCTTGGACTGAAAGGCAGAGTCGACCACTGGAACGAAAGGACCGAAGACGAGCTGGAAGAGGACAGCTGCTGCAACTACTGGACCGTTGGTTTGCCCGGTGGAGCCCAAATGCAGGTCCGAATCGCCAAGTTCATCTCCACAGACAAGTCCTTTCAAGGACGACTTCTTCCTTTGAGTTGGTATGACCAATCAACTCGTAAAGCCACCTGGATACCACTCTTGGAGCTGGTTGGGATTAACCAGAGAGGACGACACCAGCTTGTGTGCTTGAAGAACAGCAACCAGAATCGAAGAGTTTCCAGTTAGCCAGCATTGTGATCCGTCCCTGTGCAGGAGTCCCTCAACGTCCTCCCTCTTGTCCCCACGACTGAGGCTCAGGAACAGTGAGATCTGCAGGAACTGCCAGGAACAGAAGTCTTCAGCTGCATCCTTTTCTTCAATATAAAGTACTGTGAAAACCTGACCGAGAGAAATTACCTCTGGGAACGTTTGTGGAACTTTGGCAACTTGCAGGCCTAGTCAGCTTGTGACCCGACATACAAACCTTTCTTCCGTGAACTACTTCTAAGAACCGTGGCAAAGACTTTTCCATTTTAAATCCCAGAACCATTTTTACTTATACAAGACACTATCGCATTGACTTTGGCCTATCTATTGCATTGAATCAACTCCTCACTATAACAAACTATTTGCACCGTTTTAAAATAACTAATATTCATTTTATCAACTTATGCCTTTTTGCTCCTACTTCAATGCTATTTTTCTCCGACTACGAAGGAGATCAACTGCTTAGTAATCAGTATTGTAGTATAATTTGTGTGTGATATTGGTTGCCTTATTTAGTGAAGGCTTTTTAAATGATTGTGTCAAATTATTAATTGTTTTACCAAGAAACCTGGAGTATAACTGTCTATCTGAACACTTGTCATGGTAGACCTTTGTGTAACACCCTTACAAGCTCACAGTCTCTCTTGAGATAATCCTAGCTGCTCAGCTCGCTACCAAAAACTGTGTGGTACAGACTTATACCAAACGCTGGTTTTGCTTACACCTGTAGTCTTAGTTGTGTGTGGTGGTCCCAGAGGGTATTGCATACAAACTCTGCCTAGCAGTCACTTTGTCCTTCCTGCCATCGCCAGTCTGGAATTGTCAGATATGGAAAGCTCTTAATTGGCCAAAGTTTCCCAAGTATTGGTGTTCGGTCTCTGTAGATGGATGTGTGGGCTGAGACTGTCTGGTTCAAGTTCACATCCGAGCCACAGAGTGTCCGTTTGGACAGCCCCTGCCGGCTTGAATAGTGCAGATCCTTACCATTGGTGGAGCTGTGTTAGGTAAGATTTTCCTCCCATAGACTTCTATGGGATAGCCTTTCTTTTTGCTTTGTTTAGACTCTTGGGATAAAAGTAATGCTTTACTTCCCTTGCCCTTTTGATAATTCTTATGGGGAAACTGATCAGTCCCTAAAACTATTGCACACATCACCTTAAAGTGATGTGCAGCTAGGAGGCTTTGTATCCAAACTTACTGTAATGACATTTTGGTTACTTTTAATATGTGCCTAGGAAGAGCTAGTGTTAGCGTTAATTTTTTTTTACTGCATTTTGGTAATTTTACTTGTGCACTTCAACATTTTCCACCAATAGCTACTAAGGGTGGTGTTGCGAGTCCAAAGGAGGAGTCGGACACAGATTGGATATTTCTTTAATGTTTATTTAAAATAATAAAGAAAATGCCTATCTTACCCTATTGCTACAAGGATGTACCCTACCAAACCAAATAAGGTGCTCGCATGTCGGCAGGAAGTCCAAATAAAAAATGTCCTCTGTCCAAAATCGAATCTACCCGACCCCAGCACTTAATACTAATAACTAAAGTTTGCCAAAAGAATGTCTCCCTCCTGGCTGCTTCCCTTCGGTTGTCTGTTTTGAGGCTTTACTTCAGGGTTCTCTCAGTTCATATATCCAATATTAAATTGTCATCCTTTAGAAACAAGTTCATTACGATCGCTTCTGGTTCTCAGTGTCTTATTTGTGAGCTCCTGTAGCTCCTGCCAACTGCTCATAGGTCTGGTGTTCCAGACGGTGCAATGCTTCTCAGTATTCACTGTATTTTCCTATGACTTTAAGATAGTCTCTAATAGTCTTTCCTCTGAATGCAATTATTTCATTTTCTTGTCACTCAACCCTTCTGGTCTTTTCCCAGGGAGAGGCACCACCACCAATGGGGTCTTTCTACTAGGCTCTTTCTCTGATAGTCTCTCATTAAGGGATTCCCCCATTCTTAAAAAGTTAACTTTGGTACATTCTTCCATCCTTCCTGAGATACTGTTTATGGCTTTCTCAAAGCCTCCAGCTTAATATCCACATTGACTACCCTTGGTTTCTCGTGATTACGCATTTCCAATGTCCCAACATCAATACAGTTTTCAGAACTTCCTTCAATTAAGATCTGGTCCCTGCCCCCACACCTCCAACGGCTTCCCTTTCTCCATTCCACCCTGCTACCTTTATTCGTTGTGGGTGCCATTTTGCGATCTGGTGCTCACACAGGTCAACCAGCAGCCAGATTTTTTTAGCCCGTCATATCTCGCACCTAAACAGGTAGTGTTAGCCAGCCATATCTTGCATTTAGACAGATTGTGTTAGCCAGCCATAGCTCGCATTTAGACATAGTTAACCAGCCATACCTCACATTTAGACAGGCGGTTTTGGGAAAACAATTTCAAAAGTGTTACTGCATTTACTATTGTGCCCCCTCTATCCAGGTGTCCCAAGACTAGGTGTGACTGCATTGACTGTTGTGGCCAATCTTTAGGCCCTTCCTTCTCTATACAGGTTTGCCCAAGTCTAGGTGTTACTGCATTGACTGTTGTGACCCCTCTGTTAGGTAAAATTTCATTTGCTGCTATTTTACCTCTATTTCTGGAAATCCCAACTTTTTACTTTGGTTTCAGCCTGCTTTCTTAACATTCTGCCAGTGAAGTACAGCCTTCAGCTGCGCTGCACTGGGCCTTCTCTCCTCGTTATGGGGAAACTTACTTGCCTTTCTGACAGTCTTTACTGGGAAACAATGTTTCCCTTACTCTGATGACTTTGTTGCCACTTTTGGCAACTGTATATCAGCGCGCGAAGTACATTACAGTACCAAGCACCAGGTAGGTTCCTTGCATTTTCGGGCCCTAGACATCCCCCTTAAGGATTTCTTGGTAAATGTACAATGTGCCTAGGTGTCGACTGGTGGCAGCAGAAGCCTTTTCATGTATTTCTATTAACTTTTACCGAGCCATACCACGCTTACGGTGTGTGGCTCATGACTGTGGATAGTGTCCATTATGGCTGTGCCACGAGGTCTTTTGTTTTCTCCTTTGGCCATTTTGTTTGTTGGCCTTCTCCTTGCTCTTTGTGACCCGGGGAGTCCTTATTTGGGCATGCATTCTCACACAAAAGCTGGTGCTTTTTGTGGGCTAATGCATGTCACATGGGTGGGTACCCAGGAAGTAGGTTGGGACTGTGGTCCCAATCCACACTACTGGTACCAGAATGTCTGGCGTGCCTTTGTACGTTAGAAGCTGCAGTAGTCCCTTATTGGACTACTGTTGGCGGGCATGAGTGGGCAGATCTCATTGGCCAGCTTGGTGCGAGCCTGGCCTGGACTTTTAGGATATGAGGAGGGGTTCCGAGTGTAGAACCTCAGTTCACCCTTCGGTCTGAATCGATCTTTACACATAGCCAGGTATCCAGACAAGCGTAGCAGATCCAAGGATCCACCGGAACCACACAGAAGGTTTGGCACCTTGATGCCGCTGTTGTCCCAGTAGAGACCTGCTTTGAGCTCGATCTCCGAAGACCTGCAAATGGGCTTCAACCCTTTTGAGTGGTGGGACCAATCACTCTCGATGCCTCCTTGGTGCCCTGCAAACGGGGCTGCTCGGAAGTGTCCCTGGGCCATCCAGTGAACTGACTAACTTGTACCTTGGCACCCGTGCTGCAGTGTTGCTATATCGAGTTTCGGCTCGAGCTTTGGGAGAACCCTAATTTGCACTGCAAATCCTCTTCTTGCCAAATCGTGTGGTACCTACTGCGTTGGGCCGCTAGAGAGAAGTACGCGTCAGTCCACGAGACTTGGGTGCTCCTTTGTCACTGTGAGACAGTGGCGGTTGTTGTTGGCTACTTTCCCGCCCTTCTTCAAGTGTCCTGAGACCAGCTGCATCAGTGCTTTCTTTGTCCTGCATTTGTGACGAGAGAATCAGCTCCAGATGTAAATCAGACCCACACCCGCTGTGCCTGTGCACTTTGAGGCGTAACCAAGGAGGGGATTTCGCAGTCCAGGCGACCTCCTTCAAACCTGCTAAGTTTGGACGCGGAGTGAGCTAAGGGCTGAGAGTAATCATCCTACTTACTGGTTGCCCCTAGTTCATCCATATTTTTACACACAAAGGATTCCTTGAGGTGCTTACTTTGGGTGGCTCTGGCTTCCTATAGTCCCAAAGTTGGGACAGCTTTGTTCTCCGTAGCAGATCCGCCTCGGACTCTCGGAATCAAACTCCTCACACTCCAGTGTCCTCTTCTAACTTTTCCTTTCCATTGAAATTTGTGAGCTTTATGCATCCGCAAGTGTTTTTACGCGCAAATCTAACATTAAGCACAAGGCTCCAATCTTCGGTTGGCTGGACTTCTTAAGTCGGGGATGTCCATTTCTGGAACTGGCCATTGTGTTAAAGTTTGTTTGCTTTCCCTCCTCACAGGTTTTGGTGGGAATTCACACTTTAATGCATTGACCGAAAAGTGACTGCATATATTTTACATAATGGGTGTTTAAGTAGTTTTATTACTGTGTTCTTCATTATTCACTTGTGTTTGTTCTGGGCCTAATAAATGGTGTATTTTTGATATACTACCTACTGTGTGTGCTCATCCAAGACCTCAGATCATCTCCACTACTCCTGAGACTTAGCTTTAATTGCTCTCCAAGCTACCTTGAATTGCCCAGGCTAACTTTGAAGAAGTGTTGCCTGTTTCACTAAACAAGTGTGACCTCTTGAAAATCTGTTCACCAGAGCAGAGTTCAGAAATCCATTCTAACACCATTTTTAGGCCCTTCTCGCTCTATTGCATCGACTTTTGTAACTCCCCTCTCTGAGCACTTCTCCCTATATACTTGTGCCCCAAGTCTAGGTGTTGCTGCATCGACTGTTGTGCCCTCTTTGGGCCCTTCTCCCTCTGTCCAGGTGTGTTGAATCTGGTTACTGCATTTGCTTTTGTGCACCCATTCTGGGCCCTTCTCCATCTATCCAGGTGTCCCAAAACATTTACTGTTGGCACCCATTCTAGGCACAGGTGTCCCAAGTCTGTGGATCACTGGATGTGCTGCGGCTGCACTCATTTTGGGCCCTCTCCCTCCGTCAGGTGTCCAAACCGTGGTGTTAATAGAGTTGGGATAGCCACACTGTAGTTAATCACATCTGGCATTTAGGCAAGCTGTAATTGATAGCCATAGCTGGCATTGCGGTTGTGTCCTCAATCTGAGCTTCTCTCCCTATGGCCAGGTGGCCCAAAGCCAGATGGTACGGCGTGTACTGTTGTGCCTTCTTATCTGGGCCTTTCCCCCCACTTGCCAGGTGTGCCAGGTCTCATTGTTGCCACTTTGTTGCTGTGTCCCGTCTGGGCTTCTCTCCTGCTTACCAAGTGTCCCAAATCTAGGTGTCACCGCTTTATGTCTTCTATCTAGGTCCTTCTCCCAATTGCCGGGGTCCCAGTTCTGGGCTTTGTAGCCTCTGCTGTCGTGTCATCTATCTGAGCCTTTCTCCCGCTTGCCAGGCATCCTACGTCTGTATTGTACCGCATTCTCTGCTGCATCCTCAATCTGGGCTTTACTCCCACCTGCCAGGTACCAGATAGCTGGGTGTCAAGGTTTTTACAGCTGCAACCACAATTCGAGGCGTTCACCTACTTACCAGTCATCCCCAAGCTAAATACTGCTGCTGTGCCCCATCTTGGGCCTCTCAACAATCCCTGGTAGCTAAGGTACAGGTGCCCACAATCCCTGGTAGCTAGGGTACAGGTGACCTATGAGCAAAGGCAGTGTCTCCAACCCAGACACTTCCACCCACCGTGGGTTTCGAACATCAGAGCCAGAAAAAGAAAATACCACTAAACTACCAAACCGCAATGGTTTACTGCCTCTCGTCCAACAACCACAACCAAAGTACTGCCAAGATAAACAACAACCACCACATAGGAGCCAGAAAGGAAAGAGCAGTAAAGGAACAAACTGTGAAGGTCTACAACCACAAGGAATACAACCGAAACAACATGCCTCGCCATAAGCAAGACAAAGACACTAGAAAGGACAACAGAAATAATAAGAAAACCCAAACCGCACAGGTAGGTGCCGACCAGCAAGATCCCACCACTCAGAAAAACTGGGCAAAAACCAGCCCAGATGGCCCGAGGAGCCATACAAAGAACAGAGCAAAGAGACTACATTGCTTGCTACCTCTCCACACCTGACTGCTTGGAAAGCAAAGACGGACCGCAACAACGAAGCAACAAGCAATAAGCCTTACTAAACAGACCCCACCGGGAGGCCAAGCGCAACACAATTAATAAACCAACCATGGAACGATTGACTCTTATTCTTTCCAAAATTGGTTGGAAAGAACTCGGGCCACGAGATAAAATCCTTAAGAAGGACAAAAGGAAGCTGGAGGATATCTGGTAGAAGATAAAAAAAAAAAAAAGAACTGGAAGGCGGCTGAAAGAATTTACAAACTAAACATCCTAAACACCAAGAAAGACTGCTCTAACAATCTCCACAGGAAACACTTGCGAATTCTTAGATCCTTCGAGAAGCCAAAGGCTTTAGCCATCACGTCCAGCCCACGGCAGCCGACTGTGCAGAAGGGAAAACCGCGTTTGAAGCTAAAATGCTCAAAGCCCGAGAGAAAATCAGCCAGCCACTTTCCCTTTTGGACCCAACGGCGGGGCTCCAAACAAACCATATTGAGCTACCACAATAGGATAGGTTTGCATTCATCCCAGCTACCAACTCAGATTTGGGAGTTTTGTTGACCACAATGCGACCCACCTCATGTGCCGAAAACATCCCCTGCCACCAGGATCCTATTGGAACACCAAGAACTGTTTGTTCCATTCTTTACCTGCATGGTCATTGCCTCTTTTAGAGACTGCTACATCCCCAAAGCCATTAAAATCGCGACGGTATCCTCATTGCTAAAAAAAAAAAACCTGGTCTGGACATGAAAGATCGAAGTAACCTCAGACCAATCACAAACTGCCACTTTTTGTGAAATCCTTTGTAAGTGTGCTACAGGGCTACTCCAACGCTTCCTGGAGGATAAAAACTTTCTCCACAAACAACAATAAGTTTTCAGGCAAGCCAATAGCACAGAGACAGCACTTATGCACCTGCAGACCCATATGTTGACGATAATGGACCAAGGAAAAGCTGGTGTGCTGATGTTGCTTGACTCGTCTGCTGCTTTTGATTCTCTGGACCACGACAAGTTACTGCAAGCTCTCGAACAGGCAGGAAACTGCTCAACAGGGGCAGTCGACTGGATTCACTCCTTCCTTGTCAACCAAATGGCCCTCAGCTTCCTCTCCTCTATTTCTATCTCTATCTCAATCTGTGGTATTCCCCAGGGGTCTAACCTATCTCCCTGGTTGTTCAACCAACACCTCGCACTTCTTGCCCACCGCACTGCTGCCCTCTGCCCCAAATTTCAGTGCTATGCGGACACTCAGCTCACCACCATGTTATCATTCTACCATGACAACTTAGTCATACTGGACACACCCTGGATGCAATTTTCTGCAGGGGAGGACTAGGCACATCTGTGCCACCTACACCAATGTTATGGAGCAACCACTACTTGATCCCATTCTACATCACATCCCAAACCCGCCTACCGGCCGGAAAGATAATTCTACATGCCATCAAGAAAAGAACCTAGCCCTAGAGGTCCTAAGAAACCTTCTAGACGCAACTCCCCCCCCCCCCCAAGCGAAACAGAACCAACCAAAACAACCATAGACACACTCAACAGTTGGATCACCAAGGCCCTGGACCACTGGCACCAGCAAAAACATTCAAAGTAACACCCAAAAAACAGGCAGAAAAATGGTTCACAAAAACAACCGCAAAATGGAAAAGAAAATGGAGAACACAATACATCCTACAAGACTAAATAAATTGTCAAAGACAACTCAAACTATACAAATCAACAGTCCTCAGAGCATATAAATACTATTACGCCACAAGAATAGAAGCGGCAAACAATCCACAGAAAGAACTCTTCAAAACCAAGGAGATAAACCCTTCTTCCTGCAACAATTCCATCATCCTGACACAAGCACTTTGTGACATCACCATCAACCACCTGAGATTAAAAATAGATACAATGCAATGCAAGAGGCTGTCCACTTAGTCTGGGCAAATACAAACATGACTGCCAGACCACAGACACCGGGTGAAACGGAGACCAAAGCAAAACTCGCCTACCTAGAACCAATAACAGAAGAAAGCTCTGCCACACTGATAAAGGACACCAACCATGCAGGATCATCAAAGGACCCCTGCCCCCCTGACATCTTCAAAGGAATCCACAGTAGCCCGGCAAGACACTTCCGGACCCTAATGAATCAATCACTCAAAAGAGGAATAGTACCATCTTCCTTCAAATCAGCATACATTAAACTACTGATAAAAAAAGGAATGAAAGCGCAGAAGACCCAAGCAAATACAGACTGATTTCCAACCTGCCCTCCACCAGGCAAAGATCCTGGAGAACTAAGTCTACAAGATTCTACTTAAATACGTCAAAACAAACTGAACACTCGACCGGTCACAAATTGGTTTCAGACCAATGAGAGGAACAGAATCAGCACTCCTATCAATATGGGACGACCTGAAAATAAATGCAGACGAAGATGACCAATCAACCCTCATACTACTGGACATAGCAGCAGCATTTGACACAATTAGCCATGCAAGAATAATAACAAGATTGATGGAATGTGGCATACAGGAATCCAAACTAAAGTGGCATATCTCATTCCTAACAAACCGAAAGAACCTACCACCATTCAATTTAAATGCCAAAAATATATCCTGCAGAGTCATACAGGGATCCAACCTCTCTCCTCTGCTTTTCAACATCTACAGGTGCCCACTGATGAAAACCATTCGAACCAACGGACTTGCCGCCTACAACTACGCAGATGACACAACGGATTGTGAAAAACAGAATCCAGGAACAAAATCGCAGTCTCAACTGCCTCACAGACATCAATTGGATGACAAACTACCTTAAATTGTACCTGGCAAAAACGGAAATAATCTAGGTATACTAATGGACAACTGACTATCCCTGGAACCGCAAGTCACTGCAATCACCAATAAATGCTTTTTCCTCCTAAGACTACTCAGACGATTTCTCCCCTACCTCTCCTTCCCTCACAATCCTATCCCTGATATTCACAAGAATTGACTACGCGAACAGCCTCTACCTAGGAATGCCGGAAAGACTCACCAAAGGCTGCAAAATACAGGAGCCAGGATCCTATTAAGACTAAACAGAAGAGACCACCTCACTCCAGCATTTTAAAACCAACAATGGGTACCAGTAAAAAAAAAATGCATAACATTCAAAGCACTCTGCATCGCTCACAATGCTTTGCACAGACAGACCAAGACAAGTCAAGATCTGGTATCGCCCAGGAAGGGACCTAAGATCCAGCAACAACCTACAAACAGAGGCAAAACATTGCGGAAAAAGGAAATTTGGCGGGAACAGCATGCTAATGTCTAATTGCAAACATTTGGATAACCATGCCCAAAGAACTTAGAATCAAAGAAGACATAGCCTTCAGGAAACAACTCGAAAACCTGGCTATTCAAGAGACAATGCCAACCTCGAAGGGACACCGGCAACAATAAAATCACAGACAAACTAGAGAGGAGACGGGCCAAAGAACCACAACCAAGTAACTGGCTAAACACTGTCATGCGGCAACCAAAGAGCCGCGCCAGAGGCACCAACAAACCGACCGACTTAATAACCCCATTTCCCCTTCCTGCTCTTCTAACATAACTGACCCCACTACACGGGCTAGCCACGCTATACATAAACAAACCAATAATCAATTCCATGTTCACACCCAGCATCTCTAGATGCTGAACTACTAGAGTGAACCACCCACATAGTCCATAAAACGGTCAACGGAATTACACACCAAGAAACCGGATAACCTTACAGCTACGGCCACCGTGACTCTGGATCCCTTATTGACAACATCAAACCAGTGCGCACAACCAAACGGACCACAGCTCCACACAACACACTATTGCCAACACCAACACAAAACACTACCACACAACCAAGGCACTGAATCTTACCCATACGGTTACAACGCAGGAGGCCTCCCGCACAAACTCGCACATGCAAAACAACACATGCAGACACCAGTTCCTCCTGGTTCTGACCCTAGCCTCACTAACCTCCACACCCCCTCTCTTGCAGAGCCACGCAAGCACCTGGAGACTGCCCCTGGGTGGTAGCGGTGCACAGTATAAATCAACATAACATAACTGGTCTACTTTGTTTCCTCGTCTCACCTGTAAGGAACTCATGGTGGCAAGAGTAAAGACATGCACAAGTGATCACAGTTCAAGGGTGTTTATAAACTGCAAAAGTAGACGAGATAATTTAAACCTAAGTCCTAGTAGCATCATGTCAAATAAAAAGGGGCCTGTACTAAGAAAAACCTACTGCCAATCCTTACGCTAATTACAAAAAGAGTGTGGGATAGGATTCATAAGAAAGAAAGAAGTGTTCACAAATAATGTGTCAGGATGCAGCAGTCTCCCTTCACCACGTTTTGACCACGGGATAAGGTGGAACTTCTGAGCATAGCACACTTCTTGGGCTTCCCCAGCACGAGAGGACAGATCCGCTCTCAACCTTCAAGAACTTCGATGGTCAAGTCTCTTTTCCTGCAAAACGTCTCTTGCCTTCGAGGGTGGGAAAAGAAACAAAAAAATTCCTTTTATATGGTTTTTAGGGTGATAATGGCTCACCCCTGGGTCCCCTCTTCCGGGCAGAGACCTTCTCAACTTTCAGCCGCCCGCTTTCAGTTTCACTATGGATTTTCTTACTTTCACAAGTCTTAATGTCTTTTCAAACAATTCACTGTGGGCACCCCTTGTCGGGTTTCACTCCTGTCAACACATTGTTCATAGGGATTTCATGCTTTGCCCCTTTTTTTCAGCATGCCTCTGCCAGGTTCGCCCTTGCCAACTTAAACAAGCAGGATTAATTTCCCTTTGCTTCACAATCATCTGTCGGTCAAAGACTTTCGACTGTACAAAGGATTTTACAAGACCCCCTGTATGACCACTTTGACCGTTTCCTTGCGGCTTTGCTGAGTCCCTTCAGTATTAGCAGTTTCAACAATCACAGGACTTACCAGAGTCTCTTAAGTAAGCATCCACGTGGTGCCGGATTCCTCGGAAGCGGGTCTCCCCTTTTCTAACAGTTCTTTCAACTTCGCTTAAGTTGCTCATTTGCAGCTTTTGTTCAACACAGTTCGGTTCTTATTAGTTCTCTCCTCGACTCACTGGCTGTGATGAACCACTTCCAAATATTTTAGTCAAGGCCGGTACCACGGTAACATGCGCCTCCCTCGGTCCTGCTTATCAGCGTAGGCATGCTCTGTGTACCATGGACATCTGCGACAACACACTTGAGCTATTGTCTGTGGTTTTACGATTCTCTTTGCAGAGGTTTCGCGGATCTGGGTCAAAAAAGGCAAGGTCATGTTTCTCCTCGTCAGCCTCTCGATATTCACTGCCTTTTTCCTCCTCTTGAACTGCCGTGCCTGGATAGCAGTCTCATTGTGCGGTCTGCCTTGCTCGTAGTGTGCTTTCGTGCTCCACCTTTCATCTTTGTGGGCAAGGGAAAGAGCCGTCAGGTGTGTGTGATTCTGGTTAATTGCCCGACCCTGGTATTGGGACATGTTAGGTAAACAGTGCGGATGTTAGATTTACATTTCTTCACCTGGTTCACAAATCTATCCTCCTCTTGCCAACTCTACAAGCCTTCTCGTCATTTCCTCTCTGCCTGCTCAACTACCTTTGTGGCTCCCTGTCCTGTGCTGTGCTTTCAATCTTTCTCTTTTTTTGCTCCACTTGGATGGAATTCTCTTCCCCCGAACAGCTATGAAACAGTCCATGCGGATTTGTACAAAACCAAACTAAAAGCTTACTTCTTTGCCTCAGAGTTACTCTCTTAACCTACCTCTCATCTGCCTACTAGCTAACTTTTACCATGCCTTCAACCTGCCTCTGTCCCTCACTTCCTCTGCCTCCATTGGAGCACTTCACCCATCATGGTCACATCCTGAGCACAGCTGGACGTACCACCTACCTGCACTTAAAAATGTCCAATGTTGTTTGTCCTTAATCTATGTATGTCCACTTATGTATTGTCCCTGGTGACTGTTCCATTTACTCCCATCCACAACCGGTCAGACTGTCCCTCAAATTAACCCCATTGTAAAGAGCTCACTGCTTCCCATCAAATCTGATTTCTTATCTATTTTATCTTCTTTTGTGATCAAAAGAGCATTGTTCCTCAGGTATATAAATAAAAGTTGCTTGCTCCTGCATTTTTGCAGCCTTCTTGCATCAACGGAAGCTGTGCTGGGCTGCTCCTTTGTTCATCCATTGAAAATTGCATGACCATGGTGACTCCCATTACAATTAGTCTTTTTCACTCCATGAAGGTGTCCGGAGGTGGTCTGCACCGTTCCTTCATTAAGGTGTTCTTATACAAGCTATCTGGAACTGATTCCTATGCATTGTCAACCACCGAAAATAAATCGTGTATCTGAAAGTGTCCTCAGCATCCTTGACCAGACCAAGCCCAGGCGATTGTGCCCCAAACGGATTTCTGAACCTCAGCACTGATTCTAGTGTCTGGAATTAAGTGAATTTGCTTACCTTAACTAACTAACTCTTGAGCATAACCAGTGGCATCGTCAATCCCGTCATAAAGCTACCTGTGAAGTATCTAATTTGGAACTGGTGACTTTTGGGTACAGCGGCCCAAACCATCTTAGGACTGGACTTAAGAGCTAGGGAAACTGTTCTATGATATTCCCAAAATGTTCTTTCCACATCTACTGCATCCATGCACTTACCGGTCTTTCACTTGTCATTGAAACAAATGCTTTCCTAGCTCTCCTAAGGGTGAATATATGTATTTGTTCTACAAGTATTGGTGTGACAATGTGTAACTAGAGGTTGTATGTGCTTAGTGTGCATTTTAAAAGTCTAAAACTATCGTATCATTTCGAACTGGAGTTATTGGTGTTGCTCTGTATGGACTCATTGTAGCTCTAGACCTCTCCTACACACCCCATGAGACTAAGCCTTGCCGCTCTGCTACCGTATTTTGATTGGGTTTGGCTAAAATCTCAGTGTCTCCCTATTTATAATAGGGTGCCCTCCTAAAATCCTCCACGAGGGTTTATTTTGGAATACATCTTAACATAGTAGAGACTCCAGTTCAAATGGATTAAAGGAGGGCTCCTACAGCCATTCGCCAGATAATCGATGGGGACAAGACATTTGTTAGGCAAGATTATATGCAGTAGCCTGTGGGAGACTGCACCAGCCTTGTCCTCTTGGCAATAGGAACCCAACCTTTGGTATAAGTCTGTACTACACAAGTTGGTAGAGTGACTGAGCTGCCAGGCTTATCTCAAGAGGGGTCAATGTGAGCTGTAGGGTTGCTTGATAAGACGGAGGAATCCTGGGTGTGCACTCTATTAACATATGTATGAGAGCTGCCTCTATCTATTACCGGGTGGTAATTATACTATTCAGAACATAGAAACTAGAGGCAAGGTTTGTCTGTAGGGGAACTGAAAGTTGGGTTGCCTTCAGTTATTTAAAAACCATTTTTAATCATAAACAAATTCACAAAAGTAAACATTTCACAGAGTATCTTCAAACAATTGGTTAAAACCATACTATAGATGGAAACAAAATGATGGTAATTTACACTTGTAAATACAAATTGCCACATATTTGGCTAGGGTGTAGTCACAAATATTAGTTATGAGACCACATTCACAACTGGTTCACTATCTTTTTCCTTTGACCAGGAGTGTGGCACTGTCTGCTACTCTTAGGTGCATACATTTTAATAGCTGTATTGACGTTAAACAAAAAAAGTCTCAACATGTTTCAGTTCTTGGTGGGTTAAATCCAGAACATTCGTCAGGAGTAAGACCCTGGTATTTGCACAAGCGTATAGCTTTTTGCTAGTGTTTTAGCAGAAGGATTTCAATGGAGTTGTCCTTCCCCTGTATCAGAGTTTTAGACAGCGACCTTGCTTGATGTAACAAGTAGGGAGAGGCTCATGGCTTTCTTCCTCGATTTACTTTGTAATACTGCGCGCGGCGTGTTGCGGGCAACTGCTATTTCAAAAAGGGCTCATCTGCCCATAGATCAGTATATCTCAACTACTTGGGACAAGACACGTAGCACGCCATCTGTGCACTTGCAGTACTATTCCCCCAATGGGCTATGTCTCCTGTTTCAGCGGAGTAATCGCTGCAATGGCGTTTTTTCTCTTTGACATGGGCTGTATTGCTGGCCCCATGTATGAAATGCAATCTCGTTCGAGCACTGACTTTTTACATGTCAGAGGTTTAGCGTGTCCTCGATAGCCGTATCATTTAGTATAGCTTGTCTACACCGTGTCTCTCATCGTCAGCCAGAATTGCCATCTGTGTGGAGTCCTCTCGTTGGGTGCCGTCCTGTAGGGTTGCAACAGAGTTTCACAGTGACATGTATCCAAATAAAACATATACTCATGGGTTCTTGATTAAACAATTATTTATTAAATTAACAGTTCAGTAAGACTTCTTTAGAAGGGAGCAAATATGTAACACTTAAATAAATTTAAAAAATACACACTGTTTCAATAAATCAGTAGATACACTTTTGGGATGGCACACAGACACTACCTATACCCTGAGGGGGACTTAAACTGTGGACATTGAAATATCACTGGTACATTTAGAGCAATACTGAGTTTGGTATCAAAGGGAAAAGGTTAGGGAAGTAAACAATGTTTAAAAAGTTTCTAAAACAGGTAAGCACTTTGAAACCACCCCCCCCCCAATGCAATGTAGATTAACCCTTTCCCAGCTATACAAGTAAAGAATTATGACTTTTTTTGGAGGGACAGATCAAAACACAAAGTCAGAGGGTGGAAGAGTCTTCAGAGAGCCAGGACATCCAATGTCACTTGAGCAAAGTCTAGGGGAGCGGAGGCACTTCTTGAAGGTAAGTAAAAAGTCTTGCACAATGTTATACAGAGTTTTGTAGAAAAAGAAATCACTGTTGAGCCACAAGCTGGGAGGCTTGAGGAGGGCAAAGCTGCAAGCAACTCTGAAAAGGGCAGCAAATGGAAGTCTCATCTGAGAGCTAGCAAGCTACCCAACAAGAGGTAAGTACCCCTTAGTTCACAGTACCTTAGGTATGAAGAAATTGATTCCAGCTGGCTTCTGTTCCTGTTGTAGTTTGGCAGATCCTGTTCCTGGGCCTCAGTCGTGGGGACAAGAGGGAAAACAGTTGGGAACTCCTGCACTACAGTTCGAAGGTCGGTGGCAGCAATGGGCAAGTTCAGATCAGCAGCACTTCGCAGTTTCAGCTTCTCACGAATAGCACCACCGCGGTTCTCGGATACCTTGTGGACTTTCCTTACTTCTGGGGTCCAGCACTGTGTTGAGGTGGCTCAGACTTGGTTAGTCCTGCTTCGAGGGAGACCGGAGGATCTTCCTGGAGCTCGGTTCAGACTTAAAGAGGATACATTCGATTCTGGGGTTCCTGTCCCTGGCACTCGGTTCCGGCAGCAGCAATGGAAGTACAGACAGCAAAGAAATCTCTGCCAGAAGAGTTGCTGTCCCAACTTGAGGGAGTGGAGGGGATGAGGTAGGAGAAACGGCAGAAACGTGCATGGCGAGCAAGCCTGCCCCCCACTGGAGACACGTGGACCCGAAGGGGCGTGTCATGCCTTCTTTCCCTTGCAGGCTGCCGAGGGGGACTGGAAAAAGCCCTTACTCTCCCCACACCCCCTTTTTGTTGTTTGCACTGGTTCTGAGACAACGAGCGGTCCGGCTGGCTGGATCTCCATTCCTGGAAGCCACGGATCCCTCCATATGTACGCCCCCTGTCGGAGCGCTGCTGTGACTGGGTGTACGACTTGGGCGTGATCTTTGTCAAGATGGATAAAGACTTGGCCGTTTGTGGGCTGTTTTTCTTTTTGTCCAGCTCCTCGTCTGTGGTAGAGTGGAAGATGTTCCACCCACCCCCTTGAACGGTAGATCTAATATGCGTTCCTGGAAGTTCGGGTTGAATTTCGTGGGCCGGAGCCAGGCCGCCCTTCTCATGTCCGTGGCGATACAGATGGCAAGGCCAGAGGTGTCGATATGGGCCACAGTGGATTCCATGAGGTCATGCACCACCAGATTGGCCTCTGCCAGCCACGCCTTAAAACATGATAGGTTCTGCGTAGGGAGTTCCGGGAGGAAGTCTGCAATTTCCCACCATAACCGCTGGTTAGCGGCCGCCAGCATGGCATTGGCTTGACAAAGGTGTAGGGATGCGTTGGAATAGAGTTTCTTTCCGTACACCTCCAAGATCTTCTCCTCCTTGCCTAGTAGAGTCACAGAGGAGGCAGCTGAGGACGACAGGCTTGGAGTATAGTGATGCTGCAGCAATCACTGAGGAGTGTGGCTGAGGATGGGCAGAGAGCAAGAGTGTATCCCCCTCCATCTGCGTGTACTGGGCGTCCAGGTGTCGATTGACCGGCTGGGCCGAGTGGGGCTTAAGCCAACCCTTCTTGGCCAGGGAGACTACATCGGTCTGCAGAGGAATTCCTGTTTTGGCAGAGGGGCGTCGCATGAGGACTTCAGCTAGAACCCCCCCTGCCAGCTGCTCGACCTTGGGTTGGGGGGAGGCCCAGGTATTCTGCCAGGCCAGCAATACGTTTGTGGAAGGCCCTGGCTGAGTATTGCGTGTCCGGATCCTCATCCGTGTCCGGATCCTCATCATTCGTGTCCTGCGGATCAGGAGGATCCTGGAGAGGTGGAGAAGTAGTTGGAGCTGGAGGCTGGGGCACTGGGACCGCAGCCAGGGGCTTAGCAGGCGGCGGAGGCTGGTATGGAATCGCCTGAGGGGTAGGCGGGGGAGCCGGGACCAGCGGCTGCACCAGGGGCGTCATTGGAGGCGCTTGTGGTGCCGCTAGAATAGTCAGGACGACTTCCCTGATGGCGTCCTTGAGGATAACCCCCATCCGATGTGACTTCATGAGCCTGAGGAACCTCTCGGAGAACCCCTCTTCACTGGTCTGAGAGGGGGTGGGGGGTACTGACAGGGTAGGCTGTCACCCACATATCTGGTTGATGGGCCAGTCCCACCTCGACACTCGTTCTTCGCCAAACTCCTGGAATGGCGTTGGATGGGTGCCTCCGTCTGGCGCGGCGGCCATCTTGTCAAGCTGCCTGCCACGTGCCTGCGACGTGTTGCTCGGCTCGCGGGGACCTGCTCCTCCTCGGGTCTAGGTCCGGTAGGTGTGAACCTCGACCGGGGGTCGGTAGAGCTGCGTTTAGGTGCCCCCTCAGACGTATTGCCGGTACTAGGGCATAGCCCCTCGACCATATTGCCAGTACAAGGGCGGAGCCCCTCGGATGACGATCCGGTACAAGAACCTTCCGATCCCTCAACACTGCCACCGGGACGATCCGAGGATCCCTCGGCCCGATGGCAAGTAGCTGAAGCAGCCCCTGTGCGCGTACTGGTACAAGGACCTGAACGGTCCCTCCCACGCAGGAGAGTCCTTGGGAAGGAGTCTCCTTTGCGGAATGCGATGGAAAATAGCAGCCCTTCCTGGGGTCTGGCTTACTGTTTCACAAAGTTATTGAGGTCCTCTGGAGGAGACTTCTGGTAGAGCTCCCTCCACCTGGCTAGTCTGTTCTTCAGCGCTTTCAACGACAGCGAGCAACACGCTGAACATGCTTGCCAACCGTGGTTTGGGGCGAGGCAACGTAGGCAGAGGGCGTGGGGGTCTGAAGTTGGTAAGAGCCCGTTGCAAGATGGACACCTGGTGAACCCTGTGGAAGTCGACATACGGTGCCTGAGTACCGAGTACCTGAATGGTAAAAAGACAAAATAAGAAAGCGAACAAGTATCTGCGCGTGGAATTACATGGCCGAAACCAAACCCAGGAGCGCTGGTGAATTCGGCCTGTTCCTGTCGGTGCAGAAAAGGGGACTGAGGTGTGGCGCCAGAGGGCGGAGTCAGGGCAGCGCATGCTCCCTGGGCCGCACACCTGCGCGCCTCTAAATTTAAAGGGGAAAGAAGATTTTTTCAGGTGAAAAAGGTACTGTCTCCCATCCCTGGGAAGGGACGCCCATGCAGTATGGAGGAAATGGGACAGGACGTAAAAGTAGAACAAATTACTTACCAAGTTACTTACCAACTGGTAACATTCTTTCGATTGGATGATCCTCCAACGTATTCCACATCTTTGATATGTAATGTCCACAGCTGTGTTGTTCTGAAACTTTTTCGGCAGAAGGCGTCCTGCGTTGATTGCATCGGGTCGATGTCCCTCGAAGGCCTCGGTCGAGGGTGACGTCACCGGATGCTATAAATAGGACGCATGGCGCCCGTAGCCACAGTTTATGTTTTCTCCCCCATAACGTGTGGCACCAATCCAATGCCTGCTTGACTGCACATAGCCTTGCTGAAACTTAAGCGGCAATTGCATAGGAAATTCTCCAGCTGGGCAGACTGGGAGGGCGTTGTGGAATACGTCGGAGGAACATCCAATCTGAAGATTGTTACCAGTTGGTAAGTAACTTGTTCTTCAAATGGATTGTGTCCTCCAACATATTCCACATCTTTGACAGACTCCCAAAGCAGTACCAGAAAATGGAGGAGGGAAAAGAATTTAGAGTACCCAATCTGATAGCGGAAAATAAAGAATTGCCTTACCAAAGGCCATATCTTGACCATGGCTCCTATCCAGGGAACAAAGGTGTGGATAGAAGCCCATGTGGCTGCATCACAAATATTTCTAATAGGAACTCCCCATTGTAGGGCTGTGGAAGTAGCCACACCCCTAGTGGAATGAGCTTGCAGCCCTTCAGGAAGGTCCTTACCCGCCAATCGGTAACATTAAGTAATGGTGAGGATAATCCACCTGGACAAGGTCTGTTTGGTAACAGCTTGGCCCAATCCGTGTCCAGCACATCCCAAAAAGAGTTGATCATTCACTCTGACCCTGGACATCCTAGCTCAGAGCTCTCCTAGGATCAAACCTATGGAGTCACTCCTCTTCCTTACCAGGAGGAGGAGGATAGAAAGAAGGAAGAACCACTTTCTGGCTCAAATGAAATTCAGATACTACCTTAGGTAGAAAGGAAGGACGTACCCCTTGTACAACCCTGTCCTTGTGGAACACAGTAAAGGGCGGCTTAGAGGAAAGTGCCTACATTCACTCACTCTGCGAGCGGAAGTAACCGCAACCAAGAACACTGTCTTGAAGGGCAATCTCAAAGGACAAGAGTGCAAAGGTTCAAACGAAGCACCCATTAGAAATTTCAAAACCAAACTCAAATCCCAAATCGGCACCTGGAAAGGGGACGGCGGGAACACATTAGTTAGTCCTTTAAGAAATTGAGAAATCAAAGGAATCTTAAAGTAAGTGCATTCTTCAGACAAGTGCTTAAATATAGACAGAACCGCCAGGTAACCTTTAATTGTACCGATTTAAAGGCCTCTGTGGGCCAAAGTAAGAAAGAAAGACCATAGGAATGGAACCTTGAAAAGGATCAACATTTTGTCCTCTGCACCAGTCGCAAAACTTACGGCAACGGTACAAGGATTTTGATGCTGGCCTTCTGGCCGAAAGAAACACCTCCATCACATCACCCGGGAGGTCCCAATCCTTGCATCTTAACCTTTCAGATACCAAGCGTGAAGGTTGAGAGTCCTGACCTCTGGATGGAGAACCTGACCCCCCCTCTAGCGAGAGCAGATCCTCTCGATAGGGAAGACGGCGTGGAGGGCAGATGGACATTTCCAGAAGGTCCGGGTACCACGCTCTACTGGCCCAATCCGGAGCAATGAGAATCATGTGGGATCCGAACCTCTAACCTCCGTAACACTTGAGGAATGACGGGGACGGAACAAGTTACTTACCTGTAACTGTTGTTCTCCAGCATGGGTCTGGCATGGATTCACATGCTCATGAATATTCCCCGTCGTCAGGCTGGGAATCCTCGGTAAAGAAAAAACCAGTATCAGTTTCGTTTCTGATCTGTCTTTCGTAGTAATAACCAATCACTGGTCTCTGCGTCATACTGACCACAGCCAATGACTGCCCTCTACCTAAGCACCGCCTCTGGCAGCCATCTTCAGATTTGGAAGCACGTAAAGTGGCAGTATGACCAAGTGAAGAGCCGCAGAGGGGTAGGCGGGAGGGTTCGCATGTGAATCCATGCCAGACCCATGCTGGAGAACAACAGTTACAGGTAAGTAACTTGTTCCTTCTCCAGCATGGGGTCTGGCATGGATTCACATGCTCATGAATAAAGAATACATAGCAGTACACACATGCACAACCACGGGAGGTGGCAAAGGCTCAACATTAAGCATTACATCAAACTCAACATTAAGCATCTTACCTTCTCACCAGGCTCACCTCAGGCGAACAGGTTGCGCAGCACTGCTTGGCCGACCCTGGACTCCTCCCTGGAATCCCGGTCGACGCAGTAGAATTTCGTGAAGGTGTGCGTCGACCTCCACGTAGCATCCCTGCATATGTCCAGCAGGGGCACACCAGAAAGGAACGCCGTGGTAGCTGCGATCGCTCTGGTGGAATGGGCTCTCGGACGGCCAGGCAGCGGTCGGTTTGCCAACCGATGACAGTACATGATACAGCCGGAGAGCCATCTGGAAATGGAAGCCTTCGAGAGAGCCTTCCCCTGATTGACAGGTCCAAAGTTCACAAAGAGTTGTGACGTCTTCCGAAAACACTTCGTGCGGTCCACGTAGAACTTCAGCGCTCTAGCCACATCCAGCGAGTGCAAAGTCCTCTCAGCCGGCGACGAAGGCGACGGGAAGAACACAGGCAACACCAAGGGTTCGTTGAGATGGAAGTCCGACGGTACCTTGGGCATGAAGGAGGGGTGCGTCCTGAGCACTACCCTCGTGTCGTGGAAAGTCAAGTACGGGGCCTTGCAGGAAAGGGCCTGGATCTCTCCCACTCGTCGTGCGGAGGTGATGGCCACAAGAAAAGCTGTTTTCCACGATAGAAACTTCAACGGGGCCGAGTGCAGAGGCTCGAACGGAGGTCCCATGAGCTTGGTCAGCACCACGTTGAGCTCCCACGCCGGGGCCGGAGCCTTCACCGGCGGGAACGATCTGAACAGTCCCTTCATGAACTCTTTCACCAGACGATGAGACCACAAGGACGTCCGCCCCGTGGTTCTGGTGTATCGGGAGATCGCAGCAAGATGAATCTTGATGGACGCGTGTGCCAGACCAGCTTTGGCCAGCGTCAGCAGGTACGGCAGTACTTGGGGAGCCGTAATCCGTAGAGGGTTAATCTTCTGTGCGTGGCACCAGACAGAGAACCTCTTCCATTTGTGTCCGTAGCATTTAAGAGTCGAGGACGCCCTGGCCTTTGCAAGAACCTCTCTGCAATCGGCCGGTATGTCGTATCCTCCAAACTCTAGCGCTGCAGGAGCCAGGCCTGCAAGTTCAGCGACTTCGGGTCGTGGTGGAGGATGGCGCCTCCTTCCCTGGAGAGTAGATCCGCGTCCGCCGGCAGCTTGATCGGCGGGGACGCTGACAAGTCCAGCAAGTCCGGGAACCATATCTGCCTCGGCCACGCAGGTGCGACGAGGATCATCCTGCACCGTGACCTCTTGAGCTGGTTGACGAGCCGGATTAGCAGAGGCAAGGGAGGGAACGCGTAGAGGAACAGGCCCTCCCAGGGGAACGAGAAAGCATCGCCCATGCTCCTCGTCTGGGGAAACCTGCTGGCGAACCTCCGGCACTTGGTGTTCGTCGCCGTCGCAAACAGGTCGATCTGGGGTGTGCCCCACCGTCGGAGGAGGCGATCCACCAGATCCTGCCGTAGTTCCCACTCGTGGCACGAGCGCAGCTCCCTGCTGAGTGAGTCGGCGATGGTGTTTTTTATCCCTGCCAGATGAAACGGCACCAGAAAAATCCCTTGGGCGACGGCCCAATGCCACAGGTCCTGCGCCTCCTTGGACAGCGCTGGGGACCTGGTTCCGCCCTGTTTCCTGATGTAAAACATGGTGGTGGTGTTGTCGGTGAAGATCCTCACCACCTTGCCCTTGAGGGACGGAAGGAAGGACCTGAGGGCCCAAAACACTGCACGGAGCTCCAGGACGTTGATATGCAGGGACTTCTCCGTTGGGAGCCAGAGTCCCCTTGCGTGCAGATTTTCGGTGTGCGCTCCCCACCCTTCCAGGGAGGCATCCGTGGTCACAGTCTCCTGGTGGGCTGGGGTCTGGAAGTCCATGCCCGCCGTCAGATGCGCGCGGGTGCCCCACCACCGTATCGCTCGTCGGAAACTCTCGTCGAGCTTGATCCTTTCCTCGAAGCTGCCCGTCGTCTGGATCAGCGCGCATCCAGGAATTCTTGCAACGGGCGCATCCGGAGCCTGCACATAGGAATGAGGTAGATGCAGGAAGACATCATCCCGAGGAGGGACTTGATGGACCTCACTTTGGCCGCGTCGGCCACCAACATCCGTTGCACCTTGCCCAAGATGGTCCTGGTCCTCTCCTCCGACGGGGAGGCCAGAAGGGACACTGTGTCGAGCCTCGCTCCCAGAAACAGTGCGACTTGCGCGGGCACCAGGTGGGATTTGGCGTAATTCACGGAGAATCCCAGGTCCGTGAGGAGTTGGACGGTCCTTGCCGTGTGGACCACGGCGAGCTCCCTCGTCTTGGCGCGGATGAGCCAGTCGTCCAGGTAGGGGAAGACGTGAATCCCCTCGCGGCGCAGCTGCGCCGCCACCGGTGCGAGGCACTTGGTGAATACCCTGGGTGCCGACCGTAGTCCGAAGGGAAGGGCTTTGAACTGGTAATGACGCCCCTGGACCACGAACCTGAGGAATTTTCGGTGCCCCTTTAGGATGGGAATGTGGAAGTAGGCATCCTCCAAATCCAACGACGATAGGAAGTCTCCTTCCTCCAGCTGCCCCAGGACGTGCTGGAGGGTGACCATCCGGAACTTCTGCGCCTTGATGAACTTGTTCAGACGTCGCAGGTCTAGGATGGGGCGCCATCCTCCCGTCTTCTTCTTCACGAGGAAGTATCTCGAGTAGACTCCGGAGCCCCGAAGCCTCTTTGGGACGAGTTCGATGGCGCCCTTTCTCCTTTACCTCCAGGAGAAGTTGAGGGACGTGAAGTTCTTTCCTGGCCACGGGGGGGACGCGCGGGCACCTTCTTTGAAACTCGAGCGCGTGGCCCCGGGCCAGGGCGTCCAGCACCCAACGGTCGGTGGAGATGGACTCCCACACGCTGACGAAGCCCGCCAGCCGGCCTCCCACCGGGGTGCTTCGGTGGGGGCCCGACCCCACGGCCGGTTCAATCCTGCTTGGACGCGGCCTTGCCGCCTTGACCTCCTTGGCGACGACGGCGGGGTCCGCTAGACTTGCCTCGTCCTCTGTAGGCCTCTTGCGACGACGAGCGGGCCGCTTGACGGTAGGAAGCGAAACCGCCGCCGGAACCTTTGGAGGCGCCCTTGCCTCCGCCGCTCCGAAAGGGCGTCCGTCGTTGCTGCAGAACTCCAAGGGCCCGGGCCGTCTCAGTATCCGCCTTGATGGCCTGAAGGGAATCGTCCACTGTCTTCCCAAACAGGTTGTTCCCGTCGAAGGGCATGTCCAGGACTCTGGTCTGGACGTCCTGCCGGAAGTCCGTAGCTTGAGCCATCCACGACGTCGAAGGCAAATGCCGTTGCCCAGCTGGCGGAACCCAGTGTCGGCGATGTCCGTCGCCACGGTGATGGCGTGGTCCGAGGCCACCTCACCTTCCTGCAGGATCTCCAGGGCCTCCGCCCTCTTGTCGTCCGGCAGAAAATCCAGCAGGGGAGCTATCTTGTACCACAGCTCCCTGTCGTAGCGAGCCACGATAGCCAAGGCGTTGGCCGCTTTAATCGTCGCTGCCGACGAGATGACTCTGGCTGCCGCGGAGACGACGGAATCCGGGGTAGGCTGCGCCCGGAGGCATAGGGGGGCCGTGTCCGGGACCCGGTACTTTTTCTCGTACCGGTCTCTTCTAGCTGGCGTCGTGGAAGGGTTCTTGAGGAGGGAAAGGCCCTCATCCCAAATGTCGTCCAACAGAGGCACTGCGAGGACCGTCTTCCTCTTGGCCTCGCGCCGCTGATAAAGGAAGCCTTCCTTTTTCTTCTCCTCAGGGCAGAGTTGGAAAAGCTCGGAAGCCCTGGAGATCATGGAGTGGAAAGATCCGATCTCGTCGGGCGGAGAAGCCCTGGTGGGAGGCGACGACGGAATATCCTCGTCGTATGCCTCGTCGTCCGTACCCGTCGCTGCCGTGTCAGTCCCCGTATCATCCCCTCGGGTGGACGGGGAGGAGGGCTGGACGGGGCGCGACGGTTGAAAAGGAGGTGGTGGATGGATCCTTCTTTTCTTGGTAGGGGGAACACCAGAAGGTCCCGGTTCTGGATCCCCCGACGGGAGAGGTTCCTCCGTCGGTAACGGTAGCCTCGTCCTTATCTCGGAGCATAAGGACTGTATGGCCAACAAAATGGCCGCCGAGTTGTCTTGCGGCGCTGGCAGAGGGGAATCCGACGGGCGAGCAGGGGCCCCGTCGGTATCCTCGACGATGTCGTCGTCGTCACCTGCGTCGGGGTCCATTCCGACGGGCTGGCCTTCTTCCACGCCTAGGCCGTGGCTTAAGACCTCGATCAGCTCCTCTTCTGAGGTTGAGGCCGAATCTACGACGACGCCCTGCCCCCTCTTCTTCTTCCCCACGGAGGGTTTCACGGGGGTCCTATCGATGGGCACAAAAGAAGACTCCCTCCGAGGAGGCAGGGAGATTCTGGGCCCTGAGGTCGCCACCACTGGTGCAGCCTCCACAGGCTGAGCCAGGGCCGCCGCGACCGTTTCGATAGAGGGCTTGGTCGGATGGATCAAGGCCTTCACCACCTTAGGTGCGCTCACCGCCTTATCCTTGAGGGAGGGGGCACTGCCACGCTCCTCCTCTGCCTTAGAGCTCGACCGGGGCCTCTCCAGGAGCTTCGCCGGGTGCTCGGCCTTCCTCTTACCCGACCCAGAGCGTTGGCTCGTGGTTGATGGTGCCGGGGAGGGTGCGCCCTGCCTGGCACCCGTAGAGCCCGACCGTTCGGCGCTCCCGGTGCCAGCGGACTCGCGGTGCTTGGCCTTATGTTGGGCCCCCGTCGCCGGGGCGCCCTCAAAGGTCTTAGAAGACCGCTCGGATTTCTTCTTCTTCTCGCCAGACGGGCTCTTACCCTCCAGCCAGTTGGCGAGACGTTGATGGCGGTCCTTCATGGTCCGTTCCGACATGTTGCCGCAAAACGCACAGTCCTTCTCCACGTGCGTCTTGTCCTCATGAAGGCAGTAAAGGCAGAAAGAGTGTTCGTCCTCCTTGAAGACGTTCTGCAGCTGGCATCCAGGGCAGACCCTGAACAGCTTTCCGGGCGTCGAGCTTCCCTTCTCCTGGGCCATCCCCGAGACCGGGCCTGAGAAGCTTCTGGAGTCCGACACGGGTCCCCGTTGATCGGATGTAGGATCGGTGGAGCTTGAGGCTCTTTTGACCGAAAGAATCGAAGTTTTTGTGAAAAAAGCGCGAAAAATAGCACTAACGCTCGAGAGCAATAGCACGAGGATCCCAACACATGAACGTGCGGTAAAAATCTGAAGATGGCTGCCAGAGGCGGTGCTTAGGTAGAGGGCAGTCATTGGCTGTGGTCAGTATGACGCAGAGACCAGTGATTGGTTATTACTACGAAAGACAGATCAGAAACGAAACTGATACTGGTTTTTTCTTTACCGAGGATTCCCAGCCTGACGACGGGGAATATTCATGAGCATGTGAATCCATGCCAGACCCCATGCTGGAGAATGGAGGAAACTGGTACAGCAGTGGGAATGGCCAATCCACTACGAATGCGTCGCCATAGGCTCCTCTCTGAGGAAATTCCCTTGAGCAGAATCTCTTGCTCTTCCGGTTGACACTGGTGGTGAAGAGATCCACTTGTGGGGTTCCCCAAAGGGCAAAGATCTCCAGAAGGACTTCCTGAGCCAACTCCCACTCATGTTAGATAGTGCTCTGCCTGCTCAGAGTGTCTGGCGCTGTATTTTCTTCTCCGGCCAGATGAACTGCAGAGCGCAAAATTCTCTGCTGTATGGCCCAGAACCAGAGCTGCATTGCATCTCTGCACAACAGGAGTGACCCTACCCCCCCTTTTTTTGTTGAGGTAATGCATGGCCACTGTGTTGTCAGTCATAATCAGGACACTCTTCCCCCGCACAGACAGCAGAAAAGCCTTCAGGGCTAGCCTGATTGCTCTTAGCTCTAACAGATTGATGTGACTCCGACAGAGACCAACGACCGCTGGCGGTCAAATCGTTGGCATGAGCGCCCAATCCTGTGAGGGAAGCATCCATCACTACAGTCACCTCCCACCATGGTTGCCAAAACTGCTCCCTTTTCATCAGGTTCCCTTCTTTGGCCCACCACAGAAGATCCTGGGAGACCGAAAGTGGAATCTGAACGGGATCTGACATCTTGCCCGAGAACTGTGACCACTGCATTTTGAGGTCTCATTGCAGGGATCTCATCCTCAGCCTGGCCTCTGGCACCAGAAAAATGCAGGATGCCATGAGGCCGAGCAACCTTAAGAATTCAAAAGACGGGAGACACTGGGCATGTTGAAACTTGTCCACCATCTGCACAATGTGATGAGCCCTCATCTTGGGAGGCGAGCACTTCCAAGGACGTGTCCAACACAGTCCCGATGTACTGGAGTTGTTGAGTGTCAGATTAAACTTTTTGAAATTGAGGGAGAAGCCCAGCCTGTGGAGGGAGCGGCAGGTGAGACCGAGGCGAGTCAATGCTTGCTCGGGAAAACGCGCACAGATCAACCAGTCGTCCAGGTAGGGGTAGATATGAATACCCCCCCCTCTCCTGAGATACGCTGCCGCCACCACCATTAGCTTGGTGAAAACCCTCGGGCGGAGGTCAATCCGAATGGCAGGACCCGAAACAAAGTGTGATTCGCCAGCCGCAAACCTCAGGTACTTTCTGTGCTTGGGATGAATCGGCACATGAAAATAAACATCCTGTAGGTCCAGAGACACCAAGCAATCCTGAAGTTGAAGGGCCTGGAGGACTTGAGAAAGAGTGACCATCTTGAACCGGTCCTTCCTGAGGAGTTTGTGAGTTTGTTCAACCAATGCAAGTACAGGATGGGTCTCAAGCCCCCCCCCCCCCCGGTCTTTCTTTGGGATCAAAAAATAAGGGGAATACCATCCCTTGTTCCTCTCTGCTACAGGCACCAGTTCTATAGCACCTTTCTCTAGCTGTGTCAAGATTTCATGCACAAGGAGCGGATCTGGAAGCTTCAAAGAGATTCCCCGGTGGATTGTCGTGAGGCCGCTGTAGGAAGGGAAGGCAGTAGCCATGGGCTATTGTATCCAGAACCCACACATCCAAAGTAATGGCTCGCCGCTCTTCGAGATGCTGAGACAGTCTGCCCCCAAGCGGCGAACCATGGGACAGGGCCTCATGATTGTTTTGGAGCAGCTGCGACAGTGCCTGAAGGCAAAGAGGCAGCTGTCTGAGCAGCTTTGGCACCTCTATTTCCCCGACAACCACGGATACTTTTCCGCTGACCCCTTTGACTGGCGGCTCCTCTCGTTCTACCAAAGGAGGAGTAGTAACGAAAAGAACCTCCCCTCCACTACTGTCCCCTACGACGAAAAGGCAGAGGTTGACACACAGCTGTGCTTAAAGATTGTGCCGCAGCTTTTGAGGTCTGCAACCTCTCAAGGCTCACGTCAGCCTTGCTGCCAAACAAATGCGCCCCATCAAAGGGCATGTTCAAAAGATGGGCTAGCACATTCGGGGCAAAACCATACTTCCGCAACCACCCAAAACCTTTGTATAACGGTGCTCTCAGCCATGGAACGTCTCACACTATCGGCCGTGTCCAAACCCGACTTAAGTGATTCACACATGGCATCCTTGCCATCTTGCACGAGAGCAAGGAATCCATCCCTTTCTTCCTCTTCGGGAATATGCTCAGCCGCAAGAGAAACACTTCCACAGAGTGGGTGAAAATCTTGCCAAGGCACATGTGGAGTTGGCTGATTTCAATGCCATACTCCCCGCAGAAAACACCTTGCGTGCTCAACCGTCAAAGCTTTTGTCATCCCTATCCGGAGGGATGGCAGGGTACGCCACCTGCCTCGAGGTGGCTGTAACCGCCTGAACCACCAAACTCTCGGGAGTGGGGTTAGAAGATAAGTATCTGGGGTCGCTACTGGAAGGGCAGTATTTTTTGGTCAACGATTTGTTAACCGCCGGAAGAGATTCCGGTGACTACCAAGCAGCCGCCACACTTGTCTGTAAAGTGAGATAAAAAGTGAAAATTGGATCAGAGGTCGGACCTTGATCTAAAATGTCAGTTAGATCATCTTGCACAAAAGCTTCCGGAGGACTGGACCAGCCCAGATACTTCGTGACCCTAGCCATGAGTCTCCTGTAGGATGACTCTGCATGAGCACCAGGCTCAAGCCTGCCAAATTCCACTTCCGGAGAAGTGTCCAAACCACTGGCATTATGAAGAGTTTGCCTCAACTCTTCCAAATGACTGTCTCCAGAAAAGACAGGAGCTTCATCAGGCTCAATAGGGTCCACATCAAAGTCTGACCTTTCCTCCTCCTCATAAATGTCATCCAGAGGGAGGTAAAAACCCTGCCTCGGGACAGAAGAAGGTCTGGAGTCCAACATCGGCCTCACAGACTTGGAAGTAGCCTTCCTTAGAGCATCCACAACATCAGGGATCTCCGACACTTCATTTCGGCAAAAAAGCGACAAAGTCGTCGAAAGTGCTGATGTCTTTGGCATCGAGGGCGCCGACGGCTTCAGCGTGGACAAGGGTACTGAGGGCTGATACGAAGGCACTGCTTCGACATCCGTATCCGACGGACACGGCGCCAACGGAGTGGACGCCGACTTCAAGCCCTTAGCAGGATTCTGTGGTCTTGCTGGGGACGAGGACCGAGACCTGGAAGCACGTCTCTTGCAACCATCCTGGGCCTTGTCCACACAGGACCTCGAAGGTCCTCGATTAGGATTGCGCCGAGGACCCGAAGACGTACGAGCCACGGTTCGAGACCGTTCCTTGCCGGCTTCGTGAGAAGGCGTGGACGGAACTGTTCCCTGCGATTGAAAAATCGCCAACAGCTGCTCCCTAAAGACAACCCATTCCTCTGGAGTCGAGGACTTCATCGGGCAAGCCACTTTCCTCGAGGTACCATCCTCTGAGGAGCACGGGGAAGGCGACCGGTGACGGTGTTCCCTTGAATGCCGGGACAAGGAGGACGAATGGCGGGAACCATTCTGGGACGAGACCCCTGAGAATCCTTCCGACGCAGCGGATCGCCCCTCGAATAGTCGGTGGACATATCCTTGGATGTACGTTTGGGCTTAATGGGTGTAGCACCCCTACCTACCTGAAGCTTTCCCTTATGCTCCCGCAAGGCCTTAGCAGTCAGCGACTGGCATTTAGAACAGTCAGTGTCGTGACTCTCGCCCAAGCACCACAAGCAAATGCGATGCAGGGCGGTGATCGTCATTTTAGACTTGCAGTCCCGGCAAGTCTTGAAGCCAGACCGCGGAGTCAAAGGGGTCGTAGAAGACATCTTCACAAGGTAAAACAGAAAGTGCACAGAGTCTCTGAAGCAAACACGTTTGCGGGAAAATCTTTAACTGAGGCTACGGGCGCCGTGCGTCCTATTTATAACATCTGGTGACATCGCACTTCGACGGAGGCCTTCGAGGGACATCGACCCGACGACATCGACGCAGGACGCCCTCTGCCGAAAAAGTTTCCGAACTACACAGTTGTGGACTTTACATGTCAAAGATGTGGAATACGTTGGAGGACACACAATCCATTCGAATAGTGCTGTACCAGACAAGGGTTCTTGAGAGAGTTGGATCCCTGCACATAGTGCAAGGGCAACAAACAAACCTTAAGCACCTGCCAGGTTTTCTACTGGACAGCAATATTGTTGTGGATCAACCTCTAGAATATCTAGGAATGACTGCTTATTACCCCTGCTTGTATTATAAACATTTGATCTTATCGATATCTTCCCTACACAGTTTTATCACTAAAGCTACAAGTGTTGGCTCTTGTTTAGCATTTGTGTCTATTTATTCTCATGTAGAGATAATATGAGCATTAATAATAGATTAGCCAACAATATACAGTTGCCAATATTAGCAATACAGTAGTTGAGTAGATACCTAGCATTCTACTCTTCCATTTAATTATAAAATGTTAAAGCTACATACAATCGTGTGTGGCCTTTGCAGCACATTACAACTTCAAATCATACAATTCTGGTTCTGTCTTTAATTTGAGAGTCAAGGGACAGGTGAGGTTATTCAGGCCAACCACTGAATAACCCATTAGATGGAAAGGGTTAAAAACACTGTCCATTGCTTTTATGGGAAATTAACTAAGAACAACCTAAAACAATTTAGAGTCATGGATACAAATTACGGGTAAAGCATTATTACATCCACCTGCAAGGAATCCTCTCTTACGTCCTATACTTCCTTTGAGTTTTGTTGGATCCACTTATCCTGGCCAAAGCACAGGCTGATGTTATGTGATGTACTGAAACTCAAGACTACGATAAACTGGATATTTAACCAGCACAGGTCAAATTGAAAAGCTTACTAAACAAAAATACATCATGGTGTCTCTAATTGGTGTAATCATGAAAAAGAAAAGAAATATTGAAAGTACTGGTTAAAACTGGTCTATTTATAGCCCAAAAAACGTTGAAACAATAACATGAGAATTTTGAAAAATTGGCAAAGTGCCAACATTTTGCCTCATGAGCACTTAGTCTTATGGTGAAGGCATCTGAAAGCAGAATTCTTTTAATTTTCAAAACAGTTCACCGCTGTAATTTAGTTTTGCCTCCAATTTATTGAAATAACCATAATTTGTAAAAATTGGCAGCGGCAGTTAAAATTGAGGCCAACTTATTATGATGAACAGGAAAGGCACTAAGTGTAGCCAAACCCCACTGTAGCAGAGCCGTAATACTTATATCACGCTTATATTCAGGTGGGGGACACACACACACACACCAATAATTCCAGTAAGACTGGCCAGTATAACAATATACAATTATTGATAAGGCCTTTAAGATACACTCCAAGCAATTGAAGCTCCTAGGTAAGTAATATCACGACTACTATAAAACACATATATGCATTCACCTTTGGGGGTTCTACAAACAGAACATCAACACTTTATTTTTCAGAACAGTTCTGCAATTGTGGCAGAGTTAGAAGCAACACTTTAACCTACTGAGTAGTAAAGTAAGAGAGAAACAGAAAAACTGTTATTTTCATTACCTGTAAGCACAAGTCAGTAATTTATTACAACACCTACAGATGAAGCCAAGACAAGGTCCCTATCACTTACTGAGTCCAGTCCTAATAGGAAAGGAGGACTGTCAATTTCAGCATCGGGTGTGGGTCTGCTAGAAAGCGATTCTGAAGACTGGACAGCTGGACACACTTGGCATGGGCACAGGGGGAAGACCCTTGTTTCTGTGTATTTTAAAGCACATCCCGGTAGTATATTCCGCTTGTGCTTTAAAATGCCTCAGAACCCCCCTTTATTTCTTCAAATGTGCAAAGGGTGAGAAAAGTGCATCTAAATGAGTGACTCTAAGATGCGCTCATTCAGATGCCCTTTAGGAACAGGGCTGCCACATTAATACCAGGGCCTAATGTGATTAAAGCAATTTATAAAGTGCTAATTTTGTTAACTTTTTCTTTTGTTAATGCGTTTTACGATGATACAGTGGGAATAGTTGAGCAATTATAATATATCATGATGGAGAAGAGGGCGAGTGGATTTTGCAGGTGTGGGGATCAGGAAGGAGGATGGAACAAAAAGGAGTTGGAACAAAAAGCTGATAAACGATATTAGTGGGATGTGAGAGTGAAATGGGTGAACAGAATCAACAAAATTACAGTTGGCAAAATGACTCACCTGCTCGCACTGACCGTACAGGTCGATCAGCAGATAACAGGGACTGGGCATGTCCTGAGCAGCTACTCCCTGGTCCATGCCATTTACAAAAAGATGCAGGCAGCTGTTAGAATCCACCAGCAAACCCAAAGCAGTACCCTCAGGACAGGTGTCCAAGTTCGGACCATAGTTTTCAAAGATCTGAGGAAAAGGTGGACATAAAGGCAAAATGGGTTAAAGTAACATTATCCAATAAGAGTCCAAAATCCAACCCTCCACTGCTACTACACTCAACACACCAGTATTACTCTGTGCAGCCTATTGGTTAACAATCCTTCCCAAATCGCTGAAACAGCAACATCATTTTAATGAATTTGTTTTTTTTATTAAAAAAGAAATTTGTTTCTAGTTTACAAAACTTGCAACCTTTACAAACTTAGATAGCTAAGAACAGAAAACAGCATAAAACCAAATAAAACATTAACCATTTAGATGCACATATATCGTTTCGTAGAGATTATGAAAATAAAGAAAATATTCAGTAGTATCTCCTTGAAAATAACTTGAAAGCACCAACATTTACTTCAAATGTATACATGTACAAAACAAATAAAACATTAACATAATTATCTTTGCACATAAATATAAGGAAGTCAATGACCTGTATATAAAACAGGCCCTTCAAGGCCAATGTACGTTCAACTAAACCTTTGATTTAAAAAAAAAACACGTCTTTCAAATTTTAATTGCTCACACAAATAGAAAAGAAGCGAATAAGATAATTATCAGAAAAATTGCAAATTATTTGTCTCAATGAGCATAGCCTTAAGTTTCAACAAAAATGTACCAAGTGCCAACAATAAACGCGTACTAATACCAAACATAGCCCTTTCCCAAAATGACTGACGAGCAATCAACATTGGGTCAGGATGATAGTCACCCAGAAGATTTTCTCTAAATGGTTCCAAAGGCATACAAAATAGAACTAGATGTTTCAATGTTTCGCCCTGGTTTTCAGTAAGACAGAAACACCACCACTTCTTTTTTCGTACAGAGAGGGGAAGTTTGTACTGCACGTGCTCCTGTGTCGGTAACTGGTTCAATTTCAATCTCATGTAAACCTTTCGAATTTTATGACAAGGACATTTTAAGATGTATAACGGCCGGGATGATCTCTTTCTGTCATATTGGACAAATTCTGTGTACGTTTTGTATATATAGTTAAAATCAATGGTGCGGATCCAATCCATCTCATATAGTTTGCGTTTGACCGCAGGTAACCCAAGAGCTAAATCATCCTGCGACACTTTTATAGATCCCAGTACTTCGTTCATTTGAGCAACAAAGAGAAATCGATGGTACATCATCTTCAATCATAAGCTTTTTGAGATCCATATATAAAGAATTTCTAGGTGGATCAAGTAGTTTAGCAAACGCAGTAAGCTTCCGCTAAGTATATCTAGATGACAAGGAGAGCAGCCCAAATTCCTGCCTAACTATGGAATTAGGTACTGCAGGGGCAAGACCCAATGTAGTTTTCCAAAGCTGCCCTTGGATTTGATCAAATACATTGTCCAAGTTATTAATACAAATATCTAATCCATAGAACAATGTAGGTTCAACCTTAAGCAAATAAAACTCTAAAAGTGGAATAAGCGAAAATTTGGAGTACTTTTGATAAATGATCATCTGAGAAAGGGATTTACCTTCTCAGCTATCCCCATCTTCCACGATTCCAGCGAGAATGAATCAGCTAATTGGTACCCCAGATACTTTGTAGAATTCACCTGTAGAATCAATTCACCCGAGATGCTCCACTTCTAGCTTTTGCTGCGCTTCTTATCGTTGAAAATAATGACATTAGATTTGGCTGGATTGGCTTGTAAATTATAAGCATCCGCAAAATTGGAAAATGCATTTAACTTTACCAGTAAACCAAACAGTGTTCGGTCCATAAGAATAATGTCATCGGCAAAGCACAGCCAATGCAAACAAAGCTTGCCCAAACCTACAGAATACCTGGCAGGATTGGTCCATGAAGCATTAATGTCGCTGATATATAAATTAAACAAGGTGGCTGCTAAAGAGAAACCCCATTTAACCCCTGTCTGGGAAGGAATCAGATCTGTAACAGTTCCTTCCTGATTTATTCTGACCTGAAACAAAGTATTAGTGTGTAGCAATGAAATAAGATGCACCAGCCTTTGCAGGAAGTTCATGTTCAGCATTTTCCACCACAGCCCATCTGTAATAACCCCATCAAAGGCAGAAGACAGATCTAACACCGACATGTATACTGGTCGATTTAGTGTATGCAAACCGTTACACCATAATCATAGCATTCAGAGAAGTACCCATATACTTTCTGAATCCAACTTGAAACCTTGAGTATAAATCATTTTCAACAATGTGATTTTCCAACAGCCTTAACAACAATATAGAAACCACTTTCGCTGCTGAGTCAGTAAGAGCGATTGGGCAATAGTACACTGGGTCGCGAGGATCACCCTTCTTATGGATGGGGATAATAATGGCTTTCCGCCAAGACAATGCGATTGTTATTTGTACGTAGTATATGGTCAAATTTAGTGTAGAGCAATGAAGCCCAAAGTGTAGGGTCCGATTTAAAAAATACAGGGCGGGGTCCGATCAGGGCCAGCAGGTTTGGAATTTTTCAATCGCCCACTCAATTGCCTGAATGGAAGACACATAATTAGTATCAGGGATACTATGAAAGACTTGAACACAGTCCCCTCTATATTTATAGGGGAGTTGAAACTTAATTGAAATATAGGAATGCCATTTTTCCACAGAGATACAAAAACTCATCCCTAAGGAGCCAAAAGAGGAATCACCTCTGAGAATATACCCGATATTACGAACATCCCTTTTACAAAGTAATCTGAACAATTTCAGCGGAGTGAATTTGGTGCTTTATTAATTTCAGCGCATTTCTGGCAGATCGTTGAATTTGATGTTCATGAGTTAAATAAACCTCAAGAGGCATATCCCACTTCATCAGTTCTTTCAAATCATAGTTCCTCTTGGATTTAACATTTTGTATTTGAGCATTAAAAGGTTGACAATGCAAGCGATTGCCGTTAGAAAAGGATATCATAATTTCATGAAGATGATTTTCTATAATCTTCCAATTCCAGGTCTCCCTATCAATGTTATCAACCCCGAGGAGATCATGATCAAATACACACCATGCGCCCCTGTGGAACAGATAAGTTAATTGCCGACACAAAGAAGGGGACCAATGGACAGATGTAGAACCCCTCTTAAAACCAAAAAGGGACAAAACAAGGCATTTGAGAAGAAACCGCCACTTTTTCCTTAAAGCGGAGCATAATGGCAAAATGATTGCTAAATGAGAAATCTCCAATGATCACAGGATTAACCAGTGGAAACAAGTTGTTTGAAACATTCCTCCACGTCACCATGGAGGAATCAGAATGAAACTGCTCAATATGACAGTTTTGTAGCTCAAAAAAACAAACCCATAAAGAACCCCTATTACGGGCCGCAGCCAAAGCGTTCCGATTACCTAAGGAATCGTTACAAGCCGCATTAAAATCTCCACCAAATATAATTGCATAGTGTGGATTAGCAAGCAGAGCATCTTCAAGTAAACTGTCCAAAGTATCACAGAATTCATCAGAATTGTGTTTTAGAGGATTGTAGTAGATACATACAATTAAAATAATAAGGTCAGAAATATGCGTTTGATTATATTCAATTGCCAGGATATCTTTAAAAGTACCGAAAGTCCTAGAATTGAAATGTACCTTGTTATTTAATAGGACCGCAAGCCTGACAAAGAGGCCTTCCCTAATGCGACCTGCCCGGCCGGGAGGGAAAAAGATGTAAAACCATCCACCCCAATCAATTGTGTGGACATGGTCTCTTGAATAATGAGAATTAAAGGAATGGTTCGGTCAAAAAATGTTATTGTCCCTACGTGTCGGCCATGTGTTTTCAAGCCTAAGTCGCTCGATTTTAGAAAAATGTCCTATGGACCTTACCAGAGTTTTTGTCCATTAAACGCATGCGAAAACAGGCACCAGGGTGCTGTCATTTTGTGATAAGCCTATCACTTGCCCCATCGCCCTGGCTGACCTGCTTTTGCGGCACTAAATCATATCCCCCAGCCTGTCATCAGCAGACGCGTACCGTCCATTTCACAACGCCAAAGCACGTCTCGTGTCAACAATCGCTGCGCTTCAGCTAATGACGTGTCGCCATGGAAATGGCAAGACGCCTCTTTCCTCAATAAGTATAAACAGACCGTTTCACAACACACAGCAGCATATTTTCGATTCCATTCCTCTCTCTGTGTTACTTAGAGTATTCTGTGACTCGTTTCTGTGCTCTGGTCAGCTACCTTTGCCGCTTGTAGCCCGTGTGAACACCTGTACCATCGCTATAAATTATTTTAGTTTGTTTACCACACAATGGCTACAATAATGCCCTACATGTACGAGCCCGAGTATACCGAGGAGGAACTACTGGAAAGGGAAACGCGAAAACGATGGGGCTTCGGACGGCAGTTGGCTGGACGAATCAACGGATGAAGACACTGGACCTAGTCGTGTAGACGGTGTTTCCACCTGGTGCACATGCAATCGGTGCAAGCTAATGCCAACCGAGGAGGAGAACTGCTGCTGCTGTGAAAACTCGGGATGCATGGCCTACATTTCGGAAGGGGAGACACGGCCGCAATGCATCACCGAACTGCCAGACTTCAGGGCAGCCTGCCTCACACGGTCCGTGTTGAGGATAATGATGGTGCTTATGCACGAACTTCATGCAACTGTTCGTCCTCGTAATCCGAGTAACGAGTAAGTATAATCTGCTTGTGATGCCACTACTATTTCATTGTCGTCTCCTATATCCAAAATTACATCTACATATCATTTTAACGCATGAAAGTCATTCAATAGTGTGCAGTGTCTAGATAGCATTTGTCCGAGCAGAATGCCATTAGTTACAAGAATTGTCATTGATAACAAACGTTTAATCAACTTATCTTGGTCATTTAAAAACAGTTTGTATCATTATTTTTCACAGGTGGTACCAGCTAGTGGCCTATCGTTCCTTTACATGGTGGCTTCACGGGAGGCTTGGACACCGCGTTCGAAGAGTAATACCCGCCTGTGCCGTTCGTGCCATAAGAGAAACTTTCCTGAGTGACAGCGGTCAGTACAGGGGATTTTTCCCTCGCTGTGCTGCAACCTGACCTGTACAATGTGTAAAGTTTTGTATTTTTGTGCCATCAAAAAAAGAAACAAAATAAAACACCACATATATTTTAACAACGGTTGTTTCAATTTATTTTAAATAAATCAAGTGTGTCTCCATTCAGCAGTCTTCCTGTGCCTTATCTGCACGCCCCAGGCCCATCCATCCCACCCCCTCTATCAAAGGCGGTTCGCGCCAGTGGATGCGCGCTGCCATGGGGGGCTGTCAGGGGCGCGAACGGCCAAGATGCCAAACAGCATATACACTTCAAAAGGTATCCCACGCCAAGGGCCCATCGCTCACATGGCCTCCTCAGACTCTGTCTCCGGCCATCATTTATAAATTTCTGCAATTTATGCAAATGCTAAGCCGCACAGGATGAACTGGTATAGTTCCTGCGACCAAAACAAACCTTGCATTGAACATTGTATGGTTCATTTACTTTTGTATCACATTTTTATTCATCAAGATTGTATAATAATGTCGATATTTACTTTTTAGAATTTTCAACAATGCCTGCCTGTTCGATTAGCGGTTGCCCTTCGAAGACCCATGCTAAATCTAAAGGCACTACAATGCATACATTCCCGAAAACTGTTGATCGAATAAGAGAATGGGTCAGACATTGCGGATATCCACTGGATGAGCTGGAAAGTAGAGTCCAACAATTCTTAGAGGACAAGAGGGGTGATCGATACTGCATCTGCAGCCGGCACTTTTCCTCGAACATGTACACAACATCTTGGGTAACAAAGAAGAATAAACGGCGAACGGCACGAAAATTGCTCACGAACGCTATTCCCACTCTATTCGTCCACATTCCGCCACTGGTGAGTCAAGTGTCCAGATTTAGCTTTAGGCCTTGCGGTAGTGTGTAGGTAGCTGAATGGATTTATTGATATTTTAGGTGTTGTGTCCCTTGTAATACTTTCGACATTGATATGAGTGTATAGCTTTTTGAATAATGACATTTATCAATATATTCTTTTTCGATTTCATAACCCACAAACGAAATCTATATATGGGCACAGGGAACTGTGCTATATTGTGCATTTTCAATAGCATTACTCAAGTATTCTGTCTCTTTACATGGCAATTTTTAATATTGGCATTTCATTATCAATCAATAATTTACCTTTACAACTGCTTGACTGTCCCTTGAATCTGAAGCAAGAACATTCTACATCCGTGACGTGCTCGCAGTTATAAACCACTTCTAGCGCGTATCAAGTAATCTTACTTGGCTATTCCGCTACAGACTTGTTTTATGCATGTCAAGTAATATTATTATTGTATTGTGTAATTATTTTACCGAATGTTTGGTTAGTGCTTTCCAACTGATATACACCTTAGTTATCGTCCACTGGTGTTTGTTTTCAGTTATGATTAGTGTTATCCATAGTACTGTCTTTCAGGGAGATGCTGAAGCGTCCACCACATTGACAACATCCCTAGATGTTCTTCAGCAGCACAAGGTATGGATACTGACAGCCCCATCGAACTAGATCATCAGAGCTGTAATACTTGTCGTTTGATTGTTCTACACAATGTTTCATTCGTGGTTAGCCATTGATATGTACCTGTGCGGTCGACCCCAAGTGTGTCTTATGTTTTCAATATTGTAATCCTTACTAATGCAAGTACTATCTTTCAGGCAGTTGATGGAGCGTCAACCCCTGCACTTGATGCAGAGCCTGACATTCAGTTAATTCCAGGGGAAGTGGAAGCGGGACCTTGCATATACGAATCGGCGCAACAGCTTTCGGAAGTGCGCACTACATTTACAACATCACTACATATTCTTCGGCAGCACGAGGTATGGATACTGACAGCTCCATCGAGCGTCATCATATAACGTGATTCCATTTGCTATACTTTCTTCCCTATTAACGCAAGTACTGTGTTTCAGGAAGACGACGGAGCTTCCACTACAATAACAACATCCCATTTAGATGATGCAGATGTAAAGAAATCAGAGAAATAAGTCGATTAAATCTGATCATATTTAGATATTCCTTGATTCTTTTAGACAATGCATCATTTGTTGTTATCACTTTATATGAATCTGTGCCGTCGACCCCACGTGTGTGTTATGTTTACAATATTGAAAACCATACTAATGCAAGTACTGTGTTTCAGGGAGTTGCTGATGCCTCCTCTCCAATACAACCATTCATGGCAGTCCATGTGGAGCCAGAGGTATGGATACTGACAGCTCCATTGAACTAGGTCATCAGAGCTTGAATACTTGTCGTTTTATTGTTCCACACAATGTTTAAATCGTGTTTGGCTATTGAGACGTACCTGTGTGTTCATCCTCACATGTGTTTTATGCTAATAATATTTTGATACACAGTAATGAAAATACTATGTTTCAGGGAGTCGATGGAGCCTCATTCCGTGCTGTCTATGCGGATACAGAAAATATAGTCGTTGCAGCGCAAGAGGAAGCGGAGACATGCGGATACGAATCGGAGCAACAGCGTGCAGATGTTGAAGGTCGAGTCAAAAAAGTTGCAAAGAAAAGAAACAAAAATAAGGTTACAAACAGTTCATAACTTTAGAATTTTTTTTGTGCTGGGGACTATTTTATGTTTTTTTCCAGTCAATTGTACTGTACTTTATCTTGTGTTTAAACTGATCATCCCTTTTCCAATCTATCCTCGTTACCCGTGGGTGTCTGAACTATACATACACAGATAGTGAAGCGAATGAGAGATGTTGCTTGCCAGACCATTTACACTATGGAGGAACTATTAATTCAGACGCCGCGTGTTGAGACTAGAGATGCTCATGTCCAATGGCCAGAACATGAAATGAATGTGTCAGGAGAATCCAGTAAAGTTGCAAAGGACCATTGCTACAGTGCGACCGCACCATCACAACAACATGATACTGGATGTATTGAAGATGGCTCTGAAGTAGTTGCAGATCAATTCACACAATCTACACCCGCCAAAAAATTGCCACCAAAAAAGCTGTCGACATTGTTGTGTTCTCCCATCAATGTTGAAGTAGCAGATGTTGAAAGGACAGAATGAACCAGCAGCAGCATTCACCGACGCATCAGAACTTGATAGCAGCGATATTTCTTTCAAATGTGGTGATATGTCCTCAACGTCACAAGCCGAAACAACTTTGATGCAGGATGACAGTCTAATGAAAGAGGGCAAATACATAGTATTCGACAGTTGTTTGATGAATATTATAAGTATGCTGAAATGTGGGCACTCAGTTGGAGGGGAAGTATGTGGGGAGCCATTGATTCATGTGACTCGTCAAAAACAAGGCAGTAACGTCAAAATACATGCCGCCTGTAGATTTAATCATGCGTTCATGGTCTGCACAACTGATGTTGGGGAAGCTGCCAGCAGGAAATCTACTGTGTGCAGCTGCCTCACTTTTTAGTGGGTCCAGTTTTAGAAAGTCTCTTTTCTTTCAGTTTGTGGGACTCCATTTCATTTCTAAAACGCAGTACTACAAATACCAACATGATTATCTGTTTCTGGCCATTAGTGATGCTTGGAAAATTGAACAATTGTCACTAGCAAGTACATTCAAAGGGAAACGATTGTCTGCCAAGTACTGCACCTACCACTTTCAGGACATGGATAGTAAGAAAATTGTGAGTTTGGTGGTCATGCAGGTGGTCGTGCAGGTGTCCCAATGTAAATCCTCAGTGGCCATGGAGAAACTAGGATTTATAAAATTATTGTAATATCTACAATAAAGGGGAATGCACATCGACCTCATAGCCACAGACAGACAGGTTTCAATTGCCAAGACAATGAGAGAGCAGTTCCCACATATTAAACATCAATTTGACGTATGGCATCTTGCTAAATGAATCAATAAGAAAATATTGGCTGCAGGGAAATAAAAAAGGTTTGGAAAGTATTTCACAGTGGTCCCAGTCTATCAGCAACCATCTTTGGTGGAGCTCCAAAACTTGTGAAGGGTCAGTGGAAATCCTACTTGAAAAATGGCGGTCACTGATGCACCACTGTACCAACGTTCACCGCTGGACAGAAAACCAACATTTACACCAATGTGAACATGGCCCTTTGTCCACAGAGGAGGCACGGAAGAAGAAGTGGTTGATTGCATCTTCACCTACACACAAAGCCATTGAGAAGATTGTTTTCGATAAAACTATCAAGAGATTTGAGGGGATTGACAGAATTCTGTCACACAGGAGAATTGGAGGTGTTCCACAATATGTGCCTAAAGTACAGGCCAAAGTGATTGCATTTCAGTTTACAGGGCATGAAACATAGGACTCTACTAGCGGTCTTGGACCATAACGAGAATGTTGGCCGTGAACAGTCTAGGACTACGGGAAATGTAGGAATGGCTCGCTACACTAAGATCTTTGGAAAAAGTAGTAAGAAATGGGTGGTGAAACCAGTATATGAGGAAATGGAGTTCGACTTTGTTAAAGGCCTTATTGTTAGTGTACTAGAGAATCACAGATGGAATTTTGAGCGTTTCTGTGCAGAGCACTGATGCACTGCCACCAAACATTGCCACCCAAAGCAGAGCTCTTTGAGAAGTTCAAATCCCGGTTTAAATAAATCATTGTAATCTGATTGTCTTTTTGAAAATAATGTTATTGTACAGTGTGCATACAAAGTACGCTAACCCTAAACCCTCCATTCACCATCCTGGGTGGCGAACAACATGGGTGTCATCTTTGACTTCTCTCTCTATTCACCTCATATTGCTGACCTTGTGAATATGTGTATGTATATATTTTTGTTGCTGTAACTAAGTTTCGCAATCACATGTAAATGCTGCGCACTGTTAACCGAGGGGAGGCGTGCGTATTGCAAATAATAAAACAAATAAACAATAAATCTCACTTTCAACTCAACTCCTCGGGTACTTTATACTTTCCCCGACCTGCCCCCAAAAAGTCAATGTCTCCATAGTTATGGTTCTCTAGGGCTGCAAAGCTCGCAGACAACGAGGACAAAATTGGGGGCCTTAGAACGCGCCAAGCAAGGCGTTGCAGATGGGGGAGAAGCTAGTTTGCTTTTGCAAATTGAGGCCTAGTACAAACATGGAGTCGAAAATTCAAGTTCTCACAGATGGCTTTACACGGGATGTTGCAAAGTAACAATGTACGCTCATGCAGAGTGAAGGTCAGCGGCTTTGATTTTATGCTCGCGGGCTGAAGAGGCCCGCAAATCGCACTGGCAGTATAAGGTTCTATTGTTTTTTGACCTTGAGAGACAGGGACCATGCCGAAATGACTTCATTTTAAGGAGGGGTGCAATAACGTAAGACGATAAGGCTGACAATTCTGAAACTAGACAGAGTTTCATGTTAGTTCAGTATATGAAAAATCGTTGGCACGAACGAACACAGTAGGATTTACGGACTGCATTACGCAGAGATACAATGGAAATGGCAAAAAAAATGTAACTCTTTAGACGCTTTTATACCGGAATGAATGAATGAATGACTGAATAGCAAGTACAACATTTGTGGGATCGTCTTTCTACAGGGCACATGGGCATGCATGTACCCATTCGACACGCATGTAGACAAACAGTCGTTTCTCGCATGTAGACAAACAGTCGTTTCTCAGTGGTTCAACAGTAAAAAAAAAAACATTAGTTTGTGTGTTTCCCTCGATTTATTTTGTTAGTTTTCGCATTGCTTTTAGAGCCGAACATACTCCATTGCACTATCCTCGCAAGCAAATAGTTTCAGCTTGCCCGTAATAAATAAAATGAATAATAGTAATACAGATCGGCTGGTGAGACTAATTTCAATTTTTATGTTTTCTAAACAGGTACATCCTACCATATTGCCACTGCCACCTATTCCAGACCCCGGCAGACGGCTTCTTCAACCGCCAACTGCAGCTTCTTGTAAACAACTGCACTACATTGACCATCTTATGGGACGATCACCAAGGAGCCATATGCCCTTACGCTGTACTAGCGGCTAGAAGCAACATATCGACCTTGACAGTGGCCTAGTGCCTAGTTGATGGAACAGCCTTGCGGTTCACCGTGCGTCCAAAGTGCTTCTTTTAATGAAAACCAACACCCTGTGTACCATAAAGGAACAGCGCGTGACTCACGATAAACTTTTACTGATTTGCGGATCGAGAGAAAAGAAAAAAAAATTCCATTCCAATTTAACATGCCAATTGCTGAATATTCTCTAAACATTTAATGTCAAATAAATGTACTTTACCAAATGTACCGTATTGCTGTTTGATTTTAAAGTACAGTTTCATATTCCGAATTGTGGTGCGCGGTGTTGGTTTCTGGGTTCTGTGTGAAGTCGCGTAGAAGACGAATGGGCGTGTTTGCCTACGCAGCACAGTAACGTCACGGAGAGGGGTGGGGAATAAGAATGTTTTGATAATATCAGGCTCAGGGGCAGGGGATATGATTTAGTGCCGCAAAAGCAGGTCAGCCAGGGCGATGCGGCAAGTGATAGGATTATCACAAAATGGCAGCGCCCTGGTGCCTGTTTTCACGTGCGTTTAATAGGGATGTAACGGTATAACGGTATACCGTTAAAGATACCGTGAACCACTTAATTGAACAATAATAACCGTCACATTGTTTATACCGTTATACCGTTCATACCGTTAAGTGTGCTTTTCAATCTGATTTGGAAAGGCTGCAGTAAGCAATTGCTGCGCAGTCTTGGTTTTGCACTGTTGGATGTGCCGTCTGCCAAGTAGTTTCAGTTGGAGCAGTTTTTAATGCCATTCCATAAACCACACGTGCCTTACACAAAATCAATATGTTAGCAATAGGAAGAATAGATAGTGCCAAGAAGGAAAAGGGTTTACTTTAGGGTGGCGGCTTTGGGGTTTATATATTTATAATGGATAATGTTCTCTAAACATATGGCAATGGGGGATTTCCCTGGTTTTATCTTTGAATTTACAAATAAGTCACACTGCGAAATTCACTCATCTCTGTGGGTATTCCCTGCTGCCATACCATGTCAGTGATTACTGAACACCTTTTGGCCCGCAAGTAAACTAAAGGCTGTAACGTAAAGAGAAAGTGCGCCCGTGCGTGCGTGCGCGCGCACAAGCGTATACTACCATCAGCCTCCATTGATCTGTGGCATGCAGGTTATCAAGATGGCAACATGTTCATCTTCACCAGTAGCCAGTGGGGAAGCAAAAAGCCTAAATGACCGCGTTAGAAAAGCTATTCAGTTTGCTTTGCCAGTTGCGGCAGGCCTCCACCCCACCCCCTCCTCTCCACACGTGTGTTTGTGTTTGGTGGAAGCAAGGTATTTCAGTGGAAAGTATGTTGAAAAGCCCAATTCTGGCCCTGCGTGCCTGGTTTTGTTTGTGATGATACATCTGTCAATTTATGACCTTTTAGAAAATATTTGTTAAGATCAGTTAACCACCTGCTATACCGCGATAACCATGATATACCGTCATTTGGCAAGAAGGTTATCGTACCGTCATAAAACGAATACCGTGACACCCCTAGCGTTTAATGAATGAAAACTCGGGTAAGGTCCATAGAACATTTTTCTAAAATCGAGCGACTTAGGCTTGAAAACACATGGCCGACACGTAGGGACAATAAAAAATTTTGACAGAACCATTCCTTTAAAAGTAATTCATCATAGGATAGTAAATCAATCAATTTCCTAAGGTTTGAGTAACCGCAACAATTCCAGGAAATAATCGATATATCAGAAAAGCTACCGCTTGTTGGCCGTCCTAGCCAATTCAGAAAAAGCAGCAAGCAATGGAGCAAACCAAGTTAGAGAAGTAGCGTTTGCAACCAAAGCTGTCAATTGGGGCATTAAATCATTAGCAGTTAGTGTCACAACATTAGCTGCACTGGAAGACTGGAGGTAGATGTACCACTGGGGGATCCATGAATGCATTGGCCTCCTCTCTAGTATGGAAAGTACACAAGGTCAAACCCTGCTGTTTCAACTTGAATCTATGTTTCCATATCAAGAGCAGTATATTAGCTGAATATGTGCCGCATCTCATCTTGTGGTTATTCTGGTTTGAGAAACAAATCCATTCTATGTCATCAGATACGAGCAAGCGCAGTTGAGGGACGCGCCTGAATATACTAAAAAGAAACTAACAATTAATTCTCTGATGCCCATGTTTATTTGGATCACTAGCCCATCCCAAAATATTTGGCATATCAGTAGTAGTATTGGTCACCTCCATCTCTAGGTCATCTTGCAAGTAACCAGTTATCCCAGACACCCCTGGTGGTTACTCGCAGGACTTAGTGGTACCCCTTGAAGAGGATTGGAACAAGGCACTTTCTTCTGAGTGATGGAATTTTCATTACCTTCAAGGAGGAAATGAGGACCAGACTTCATTTTTATATTCGGAAGGGGCCCACAGTCAGCAGTAATAGCGGCTCGCTGCACCTGCTCCACATTCTGACAGCCAGGCACAGTAGAGCTTATGGTAGGTGCATCATTATTACCAACATCATTGGAATGACCAGCCCCATCCTCAGAGCTGAACTTTTGAGCATCCAAGTGGGACCCTTCCATAATGATTAGAGGGATGTTTAAAAGGAACGCATTGTTCAAGAGCTTTCTCTTGCACCAGATTTTGAGAAGACAGAGCCATTTGGAACAGGCCCTCACCAGCACCAGTTCTTTTTATTACAGCAATTGGATAAAACTGCTTTAAATGACTCTGCTTAGTTAGTATCTTGGAAGCTGGTATATCCAATAAAGTCAGATGCCGAAGAATCGATTGCATCAACAAAATGGGAAATAACACAATTACTTCTGGATTGATCAACTAGATTACCCTGACCTATGCTGTTACTAACAGTTCATATAGGAGTTAATTCAGATTTCGATTTCCCTTGCTTTGTTCCAAGTGCTCGATGTGATTCTAATGCAGTATTTGTAGGATTAGCAGTTGCGGTTCTAAATGAATACAATGAAGTTTTTGCTGATTTATAGGGCTCAGCTATTTCTTCCATATTAAGAACCTTCTTTGATTCGTCAATGAGCTGTTCAAGATCAATATTCACATCATCTCCCGTGGGAGAAGCCACAAGGGGCCTCATTACGAGTTGGGCGGTAGGGAATACCGGGCGCCGGTAATCCCCTACCGCCCGATTACGAGGTCCCCTAACGGGAACCACTAGGGATGTGTGGTCGGACCACACGTCCTTTACGGGTCCCGTTAGGGGACCAGGCCGCTAATTACGGGCCTGCCATTAGCAGGCTCGTAAATAGTGCATTCCCCATTCCCATTGGGGGCTCAAATGGGAATGGGGAATGGTTGGTGCAATGGGGACTTACCGGTCCCGCCAGGGTCAGACTAGATCGGTAAGTACCCATTGCACAAAACCGGACACGGTATGGGAGGCAGCCATGGAGCTAATTGCTCCATGGCTACCACCATACTCGTAATGACCCCCAAGGACTATTATTCCCATGTTTAAGGTCAGGTAGGTTTTTAGGTTTTTTTTACTTGCTCGTTACTACCAGTATTTGTTTTTACTTTTCTAGTATCATTGTTCCTTTTCATAGCTTGTGCGTGCATACGTTTTAACTTCCGTGAATGGAGTCTATTGTCAGGCACAGCTACCACGCTGCCGGATTCTATCCCTTGTAGAGTTCCAGCGCAGGTATCCTGCTTCTCAATATCCATCATTACCTCGACGAGTCGTGAAAGACTATCTGGGTCCTCTAAGGGCCTATCATCTGGTTTCATTTCAAAATTGCCATCCATGTGCATTCCCTTTCGTTGCCCAGCACAGAGGTTTGTCTCTGTAATAAGAAAACAAAATATATCATCTAACTTCAGTGCATTTAGTTTCGCCGCCTCACATACGAAACCCAGATTTGGAAATTATTCCAACCCCAAGTCAGTGGACCCACCAGCAGCAACTTGAGCAAACAATCTGGCGATATAATTCTTAAATTGGTCGGGTCCTATGGTCTGCGTCCCCCGATTCTCGAATCTCAACACGGGGGCATGCTGGACCTTCCCAATTAACGTATCCAAAGAAACCCATTTTTCAGCTTGCATATTAACATTAGCCAACATATAGCCCTCCAATCTACTAGTTTTTTCCACCAAATCCCCCATATGTTTTTTCATATTTCCCAATTACATATGCGTCCTTTCATGCCCTTTATCGAGCAAATTCAGAATCTGTACGAATATGGGAAAATCATTACACTACATAGGATTAATGCAACCATCATTAGGAGCAGAATTGCTCTTGTTACAAGGATTCTGGTTCCCACAGGGTGATACAGAATGATCAAGTATAGGGTTGCTCAAAGATGATTTAGCTATAGAGTTGCCAGTAGAAGGGAGGTGAACAGAAATGGGCTCAAAGTGGTGTAGATGTAGAAGCGTTCTCCTCTTTATGCGCAAGTGGAGTCCCCATAGGTGAAAAACCAGGATGTAATAGTGCTTCGCGACAGCGCTTGGACCATTCCGCCTGCACCGTTGGGGATAAAATTGATACATCAGTAAGATAATGCCCCAACGGTGTCCTAACAGGTAGAGATGTTTTATCATTTACTTTAGAGCAAATATGTGCTGGATTAGGAACACCCGCAATGGGGGTATTAAGCCCGTACTGCCCTGGCTTAAGGAAATGCTTGTTTGGTGATGTAACTAGTTGAGATCCGCTTCCCGCAATTGAACCAACAAATGGATCAGCAGCCATTGATTGCAAGCTATAAGGCACAGTATCAGAATCCATATCTCTTAATGAAATAGATTCGGTGAAGTATCTGGTCCTTTCTGACAGGCTCTAAATAGTAGGTGCTCGTGTTTCTTGTTACTGCCATGAATAAAAAATAATCCCAAGAACAGTAGCCTGAAACCTGTGGCTCTCCAGATGTTTCAGACCAAGTCTCTCATGATCCCTCACCAATCACTTTGCTGACTTGGACAAACAGGAGCTGTAGTCCAAAATATAAGGGAAGCCAAAGGTTGCAGACCCTAGCCATATCGGATAATTACGGACACATGCCCATACATCTGACTTCAGCCGTTAAAGATTCTTGGAAAATGTACCTTAACACCATCTTCCATTCATAAACTTCCTAGTTTCTAGCATGCAAAGCAGACGTAGCATTTAGTGATAATGAGGAAAATGCATGCAAATACTGTCTGCTTAATTTTAGCAGAGATTTCCAAGTGTACACAAGCTCACACAGTTAATGAAAGATCAAGCTAGGCTGTGCCTGTACATTTTTAGGGCAAGAAAGCTTATGGGTTACGAAGTATGCATTTTAGTATTATACTATAAAATGTTTTGTAACTCCCATATATATATGAAACTAAACGGCACATGTTTTGCACCATCTGGTGCTTTATCAAGGCTACGTTAAGTGGTCATCAAGATATTACTAATACCAACATACTGAAAAGGACAGATTGTGTTAAAAATAAAATATATCACTATATGAAGAACAATGTTGGTGAGTTCCGTTTGTTTTAATGTAGGCTTTAAGAATTAAAGAAAAGACATGCTACATCTAAATACTTTCCTTCTGTAAGAAAAGGAAAGTACAACATACTTTGATATTTCATGAACCATGTAAGCAATGTCTGTTCAAGTTCAATCTTGCGGCACATTGGCACACGTGCCACTCATGTGTACAGTAGCAGCCGAAATCCAATGTATAACCCCCAGCAGGTTAATATCTTTTAATCATTTCCCACATAAAGTTATTTGCCGTAATGACTACAATACTCCTTATGCGTAGACCCCTTTCTAGTATGCTTATATTGGGCTGTCCAAAGGAAGGAGACAGAACCAGAGCAAGTTGCACAACAGCATATAATTACAAATCTGTGCCGTATGTATGGGTCCTCCTTAGTGCACACCCCAACCGACAGTACTTTTATCAGCGTATGAACTCTTAATAACTGGGAAGATGGGCGAGCTGAATGGAGGCAGGGGCACTATGGACTAGCGGAACCATAGTCAGTATGGTGAGAAAAGTTTTCTGACTACTGCATTCCACTCATTACTCCATAGTTAACAGAATGTATATCACAATTGTAGACTAGGGAAGAGGAAGATACATGCATACTTCAAAGATCATTACGGACTAAAAAGAGTCCACCCAACGGTACTGTCTGCTCCTAAACCCATGTTCATGTTGGGGATTGATATTAAATGATATGGCATTTATAACACGCCTATACACAAGTGTTTCAAGGCGTGACGAGGCAAGGGGGGGGGCAGAGGGAAGACAGATAACAATCTTACCAGGCTGGGTGACATTGAGATCGCGCAAGTGCGGGGGGAGTGCGGGAGTCAAGGGGGAGGGTATTGTGCAGTACATAGGGTAACAGTAAAATAAATAAAGACAATAAATAAAAGTGCGGCTAGTTAGTGGCAAGTGCAAGGGTATGTGCAGACATCCGGTGTCACGTGCTGGTAGGGAGCTGCAGGGATACAGAAACAGTCCCTGAGTGCAAGGGTTGCTAGAGGGGCAGTTCAGGTGTGCGACTGGCGGGAAGGGGACCTGGGTTCGAGATCAGAATGTAGCCAGGTAACCAGTGCAGTTTCAGTTTCAGCCAGGAGATCAGCAAGGGAGAGGAGGAGTGAAAGCAGAAGCAAAGAGGAAGGTCTTGAGGTGCTTCCGGAACCAAAGATGGCTCTCATGTTTCAGAGAGGCAGGGAGGCTGTTCCAGAGGGAGGCCCCAGCAGGAGACAGAACCACCAACTTGTTTCTTGGAGAAGCGACTGACCCTGAGGGAGTTGGAGGCGTATGAGTGAAGAGCTCGAGAAGGAAGATATTTAGGAAGAGAGACTTGAAGGTATTGAGGCCCCAGAAGGCCTTGTGTACAATGCAGAGGGTTCTGAACTTAATCCTCGCTGCAACTGGGAGCCAGTGCAGAGATTTCAGTCTTGGAGAGATACGATCCCTGTGCTTGACGCCAAGGACAAGTCTCACAGTCCTGTTTTGAATGAGTTGCAGAGGGCGCACAGTAGAAGCAGGCAGATTTAGAAAGAGGCTGTTGCAGTTGTACAGCCTAGAGAGAACCAGAGCTCAGGAGACCGTGCACTTCTGGGGGAAGGAGAGGAAAGGAAGATTACCCCTGAGGAGGTGCAGCTGGTAGTGTGACTTCTTAGAGACGTCAGAGAAGTGAGGAGAGAAGGAAAGTGGGGAGTTGAAGATGACCCAGAGTTTTTTTTAGCCTCACAGGTGGGAGCAAGAAGGCGGCCAAGAGAGACCGGGAAGAGTGACAGGAAAGGAGGGAGCAGGTGCACCAAACAGGAGACTCTCGGTCTTACTGGCATTAAGGCAGAGCACATTGGCGGCACACCACTCCTGGATAGCAGACAGCCAGAGATGAGAGAAGGAGAAGAGGTGGCGGAAGGGAGCCTGAAAATGAGTTTAGTGTCATCCGCATAGCATTGAAAGTTGGGGCAGAGAGCGGCGATGCAGTGGACAAGAAACGCCAGGTATTGGTTGAACAGCCAGGGAGAGAAGTTAGACCCCTGGGGAACACCACAGGTAACAACAGAGAGAGGAGATGAAGGACCCACGTTGGACCTGGGAGGGTCGATCGGAAGGGAAAGAAGTCAGCCAAGCCAGGCCTGATCGATGATAGCCAGGTTATCAGAGACAGTTTAGCAGGATGGCAAGGTTGACCGTGTCAAAGGTAGAAGAGAGATCAAGTTAGATGAGGACACAGGGAGTGTTGGAATGAAGGTTGGAGAGCAGGTCTTCACAGATCTTCAGGAGAGCAGTTTCTGCGCTTCTGGCAGCTCTGAAGCCAGACTGATGGTCATGGAGACAACCAACAGAATCAGTGTCAAGATTAAGTTGTGAGATGGTCAGCTTTTCCAAGAGTTTGTCCAGAAAAGGAGTGATGGAGATTGGGCGATAGTTTTCCGGGCAGGAAGGGTCGGCAGAGGGTTTCTTAAGACAAGGGTGCACGAGGGAGTGCTCGGGGGGGGGCAGGGTGGAGAGACTCCAGTGGCAAAGGAGTGGTTGCAGAAGTTAGCCAGAGCAGGACCCGGGGCGTCAATGTGGTCTTTGATGGTTTTGGAGGAACAGGGGTGAACCTGTTTTGACAAGACTTTCATAGATTAGACTTGTCTAGAAACCTCGTCTGGGGAGAACAGGAGAAAGGCAGAGAAGGAGGGAGGGAGGGAGGGAGGAGGCCAACGAAGGGCCAGGGGAAGAGCAGGGAGTAGAGGGAGGAGGGGGGAGAAGAAAGAGTCCAGGATGTCCTGCGTTTTAGAGATGAAATGAGAAGGCAGGGCCGTGCAGAGGGTGTGGGAGGGGACAGGAGATGTTGAGACTGCAGCAGGATTGGCCATCTCCTTGCAGATTTTAAAGAGTTTGGCGGAGTTGTTAGATGCCGCAGAGACGCAGACTTCGATGTGGGCTCTCTTCTTGGTTTGGACAGAGAACCGGTATTGCCTTTGGAGCAGGCGGCAGGCCAGTTTGTCAGAGGATGTCCCGAAAGCATGTAATTTCCTCTCAGCCACCCATCACTTGTGTTTAAGGGTGACGAGGTCTGAGTCATACCAAGAGTTGCACTTGGCTTTGGGCTTCAAATGGATCCTCATGACGGGGGCAAGAACATCGAGAGTATCAGGTATAACACAGTGGAGCATGGAAAGGGCTGTGTCAGGGGGGGAGGAGGTGGTTAGAAAGTGCTGGCAAAAGCCTCAACTGACACACGCTTCATGGGTCGGATAACCGAGAAGGGAGTAGTTTCTTACCTGTAACTCCATTTCTCCAGCGTTGGTATCTTTCATGGATTCACATGCTTCGAATATTCCCCGTCAGGCTGGGAACCCTCGGTATATTTATTACGACTTTTTCCATTGGAAAAAATTCGACACTTCTGTGTCCTATCTATGTCGTTTTGGTCCCCTTACGCATGACCGAATAGGACGTACGGTATAAATAGCCCAGTCCCCTGCAGCTCCCTTCAGATTTTAACCCCCAAAGTAGTAGGGGCATATCAAGTTTGCATTCAGGGGAGGCTGCCGGGCATGTGAATCCATGAAAGATACCAACGCTGGAGAAATGGAATTACAGGTAAGAAACTACTCCCTTCTCCAGCATTGGATCTTTCATGGATTCACATGCTTAGAATAGATTAGCAGTACTCCTAATCTGGAGGTGTGCAATGCAAACCAATATTACAAGAACCGCACATGCAGTTAGCAATACAAAACACCAATCATGGCACATTGACAGTAACCCCAATCATGGTACATTGACAGGAGGAAACACCCCTCTGTGGGGCTTACCTTACTGAAACAGATGTCGCAGTACTGCTCGTCCCATCTGAACATCCACTACATGCTGTTGCTCTAGGCAATAATGCCAAGTAAATGTATGCGGCACCGACCAGGATGCCGCTTGACAGATGTCCCGACCACAATGCCGCTGATGAAGAGGTGGATCTTGTTGAGTGAACCTTTGGACGTCTTTCCAGAGGCTTCCCTGCTTTAGAGTGTCAGAAGGCAATAGTTAATGACACCCAGCGGGCGAGTCCTTGTTTTGAGATTGGTTTTCCCTTTACAGAAGGCCCATAAGCCACAAACAGTTGTCTGGTACGCCTAAAATCCTGCGTACGACTGAGATAAAACTTCAAAGCTCTTGACATCCAACATATGGAGAGCTTTTCTGCGAAAGAAGAGGCCGCCGTGCAGAATGTTGCAGCACAATTGAAGAATGCTTGTGGAATGTAGTTGGGACTTTTGGTATACAATGAGGGTTGGTTGCCAATACCACCTTGCTCTTGACAAAATGCATGTATGGGGGATCAATCACCAATGCTTGCAGCTCCGACAGTCTTCTTGCTAAAGTAACAGCCACCAAAAAGGCCATTTTCCATGACAACAATTTTAGGGATGACAACGACATAGGCTCAAAAGGAGCCTTCATTAGTCCTGACATCACCAGATTGAGACTCCAATTAGGAGGGATCATTTTGGCCGGAGGAACGGTCCGAAATAACCCTCTCAGGAAATGCTTGACCAGTCGATCGCTGAACAACGGAGTTGAATGTCTTTTATGAGTAAATCTTGAACTGGCTGCCAAATGAACATTTATGGAGGAGAAAGACAACCTCTTTTCCGCCAAGTGTAGCAAATATGGAAGAACTTGCTCTGAAGCGATGTTTACGGGGTCCATCCCCGGCTGATCCTTACACCACACACAGAATCTTTTCCACTTACATGCATATGAAGTATTCGTGGACGTAGTTCGCGCCACCTCTAACATTTGGCGGCAAGCCGCGGAAATGTTCAGGGCCCCAAACTCAGAGAAGTCAGAAGCCAAGCTGTCAGGCTGAGGGAGCCCGGGTTGTGATGCCAAACTGCTCCCTTGTCTTGGGATAGAAGGTCTGGAATCTTCTGGAACCTCACTGGCTCTGTTACCGACAGCTGGAGCAGATCCAAAAACGACTGCCTTGCCCAGTAAGGAGCAAATAGAATCACACGACATGTATATTTGTGAACCACTGGAGGGTCCGTCGAATGAGTGGAAATGGAGGGAACACATACGCGAACCTGCCCGTCCACGGGAAGGAGAATGCCTCCCCCAGCAAGCTGGGTTGTAGCCATCTGCTCGCGTAATGTCTGCACTTCTTGTTCTCTCGGGTTGCAAAAAGGTCCAGAGAAGGATGACCCCACTTTTTGAAGATGTTCGAGAGTTGTTGATCATTTAACTCACACTCGTGCAGTTGATTCATCTCCCTGCTGAGAGAGTCTGCTTGTACATTGTTCACCCCTGGCAGATGGTAAGCCATTATGCTCATTTCCTGTTCGAGGGCCCAACGCCATATTTCCTGAGCTTCGCTCGAGAGCGTTCTGGAACGAGTGCCCCCTTGCCTCCGGAGGTAGAACATCATTGTTGTATTGTCCATTAATATTCTTACAACTGATCCCCGTATGCGTGGTTAAAATGTTTCAGAGCCCAACGTACCGCTCTTAATTCCAGCACATTGATGTGAAGGGTGGACTCTCCTGGGGACCATTGGCCTTGACCTTGCAGGGATAACAGATGGGCTCCCCATCCGGTCTGAGATGCATCCGTTAGCACCGTCAACTGAAAATCTGGTTCCTGCAGGGGCATCCCTCTCGTCAGATTGTCTGAGAGCTGCCACCACTGAAGCGCTTGTAGAAGCTTGCTGCTGCTGCTCAACTTGTCGGACCACAATCCTCGACTTTGAGACCATCGGTCTGCCAGAAATTCCTGTATTGGTCTCATGAAGAGACGACAGTTGTTGACTAACGGGATACATGACACCAATGCCCCTAGCAGTGACATGTATTTTCTGACTGAGACTCTGGTGCCAGCTTTCCACTCGTTCGCTTTTTGTTTGAGTTTCTGAACTCTCTCCAAGGATGGCTTCACTAATCCTGAATGAGTTTGGAATTCCACGCCCAAAAATACCAAGCTCCTTGAGGGAGCTAAACAGGATTTCTCGAAGTTGATTGCAAACCGCTGCAGTAGTTGCATGGTGGCTTCTAGGCTTGCTTGCGCCATTCCCGACGACGAGCCCCTTACCAGCCAATCGTCCAGGTAAAGGTAGACATGATGACCTTTTCTTCACAGCCATGCTGCCACGGTAGGCCGAATGGAAGCACTTTGAATTGATAATGACTCTGACCGACCACCGACCTTAGAAACTTTGTGTCGTCGACGCAAAGGTATGTGGAAATATGCGTCTTGTATTGTCAGAAAATCCCCCGGCTATATAGACCGGATAACCTGAAGTGGTGCATTTTGAACTTCAGGCGTTGCAGAGTCTTGTTGAGAGCTCGAAGGTCCAGAATGGGTCGCCACTTGCCGTTGGGTTTTTTGACCACGAATTAACTGGAGTAAACTCCCAGACCCCTCTCGGCCACCGGAACAAATTCTATAGCCCTTTTTTCAAGCATAAGCACCTCTTCCTGCTGTAATATGTGAAGATGGGGTTGCGCCGCATACACAGGTGGAATGTGAGATGGTATATTCTTGAACTGCAAAGAGTGGCCTAGCTTTACCGTGTCCAACACCCAACGGTCTGATGTTATCCTTTCCCACTCGTTGACGTGACGGGACACTCTGCCTCCCAGGACGTCTTGAAGCTCGTCATTATTGGGACTTTGATTGCTTGCCTTTGGTGGACAAAGACTGTCGTCCTCTTCTCCTAGAAGCCTGGAAATCTCAATTTCTTCGTGTTGCTTGGACAGCTCCCCTGTAACCTTGGGAGGAGTATGATGACCTGCTGAAACTCCGATCCCTGGATGCCACAAACCGGGAATTCCCAGACGCTCCGCGGAAGGGGCGAAAAGACCGAAACGTTCTACCACTTTGTAAGGCTCCGAGTGACCTTGCCGTGTCTGAATCTTCCTTCATGCCTTTAAGGGCTTCGTCCATTTTCTCACAGAACAACTCTTCACCTTCACATGCCATATCGAGCACTTTATATTGGACCTCCAGTGTAAAGTTCCTACATTTCAGCCAGGCTTGTCTTCGTAAAACCACTCCGTTATTTATTTGGTTTGATGCCTCTTCCCCCTCACGGACCAGCAACATGGCTGATTTTCTGTGCTGCTCCTGTAGGTGTTCTAGGAAGGGAGCCACATCTCACGGTCGTATCTTGCCATGATAGCCAGTGAGTTAGCTGCCTTGACCGTTGTCGCTCCCACTGACAAGACCTTCTTACCAAAGGCATCCTGCCTTCTAGCTTCACTGTCCGGAGGTGTTGTACACTTGTGCTGCATTTTGGCTTTTCTGGCAGCGGTGCCGACACTACCAATTCCGGGGAGGGTTGTGCGGTCAAACATTTAGGAGTAGAATCGGGGCTTTGAACTTCTTTTCCAACCTGCCCTTGATTGCCGGTTCTGAAAATGGATGGCACATGGTTCGCAAACCTTCCTGCCAGACGTGGTCCAGAATGGGAACCGAGAAGACTGACTTTCTCCTCTTCCCCATATGGTCAAATAAGCATTCCTTCTTCCTCTGGGGTCAGACCAAATTCAATACAGGTTTTCCCATCATAAAGGAGCCGATGTCATCTGGCGGTGACGGCTGAGCCGGGCTTCTAGGAGCTCCCACTCCTGCTTCCGATTCCCATGTAGGATCTCTCGAAGGGGACGCTGAAATGTCAGAGAAAGATTCTCTAGGCCCTTGATCTGACTCCGAATCTTGCAATTCCCCTTCTTCCGGGTGTGAGCGGGGAGGCTCCTCACTAACCGAACGGGAGGCCGGCAACCCGGTCATTGACGTTGACCGCGGTGCGGGACTTGGCTCCTCGTCGGCAGGTACCGCTGGTATCTCTGGAGGTGTCCCTATGGCGGGGGGGCAACCTTGAGTGTAATTGGCTCACCAGAGACTGCAGCGTGGTCAGCACCTGCAAGGATAACGCCAACTGATGATTTAGCAAAGACAATGTGACGGGAGCCCTTTGCATTCCTGAGACAGTCGACGAGCCAACCCCTTGCAAACCAAGATCAGCTGGGCAAACAATTTGTTCACGGTCTTCCTTCATCGACTATACTGAAAAAGCCGATTCCTGCTGCAATAGGGTATCTGGCAAAAATGTATCGTACACTGCCGGTTGCCAACACCTCTGGAGGATTGATTCACTGTCGGCGATGTCAATCTCAGAGCTTCAATCGTCGCTGCCGGGGTCGACGGGGCCAACGCAGGTATTGCTTGCGCTGGTGGTAATGAACCTGTCGACGACGGCACTCCCGTTGACGACAGTGGCGGCTGTGACGCAGGCTCTTTAGGCGATACCGCCTTTTTGAGTTAGACCTATGCTTCGTCGAGTCTCTACTCGAGGAAGACCTGTGATGGTCCCCTGAGGAGGAGGTCTTTAAAGGATCTTTCCTGTTTTTTTTTTAAGAAGAGGAAGATTTTCCTTGTTGGTGGTCCTAGTCCACACAACCATATTTTGATGACGAAGGGGAGTCTTTCGACTGATGTTTTCCCAACGATGGACGTTTTTCTGTAGGACGTGGCTTCTTTGCCGGAGGCTCTGCAGATACCGAGCGGCGATGAACTACTGGAAATTTAGGCCTCGATGCCAGACAGTGTGCAGATCCTACCTCTGATGAAGCATAGGTCCCTTCATTCAGCCACGTCACCAGACGCCTATTACGGTCTCTCAGCATCTTCTGTGAGAATCCCTTACAAATCTCACAGCTGTCCGGAGAATGATGCGGGTGAAGACAAAGGCAATCCATGTGCCCATCTCCTTTGTAGACTTTCTTCAGTCCGCACGTGACTCACGGGCAGAACAATGCCTTCCCAGACATTGGGAAAGAAAAACAAAATTCAACCTTGTAAAGAGTAGAATACACGAGGTGCTCCCGCTACTTTGGAGACGGTTCAAATCTGAAGGGAGCTGCGGGGGCGGGGCTATTTATACCGTACGTCCTATTGGGTCATGCATAAGCGGACCAAAACGATGTAGATAGGACACAGAAGTGTCGAATTTTTTCCAATAGAAAACGTCTCAGTAAATATACCGAGGGTTCCCAGACTGACAACGGGGAACATTCTAAGCATGCGAATCCATGAAAGATCCAATGCTGGAGAAGGTAGGTGGCAGTGCTGGAGTTGGCTTGGCCTGAGGGGCAGAGAGAGTGAGCTGGGAAGAAAGGAGAAAGTAATCACTCCATGAGAGAGGAGTGGTGAGAGGGATAGATAGGGGAAGGGTCTGAAGATACCAGAACATCCAGAGTGTGCCCTGCAGAGTGAGTCGGGACAGAGGGGAGAATAGAGAGTGAGAGTTGCAGAGGTTGTAAAAAAGAGTCCAGAGGAAGGACTGGAAGCATCCAGGTGAATGCTGAAGTCTCCAAGAAGGAGGAGTTGAGTGGTCGAGACCAGGAGGGAAGAGGAGAAGTCCGCCCACTCAGAAAGGAAGGAGATCTGACAAGGTGGCCGATAGATGGTAGCCACAGTAAGGCAGTGGCCAGGAGAGGTGTTAATCTGGAGCCTAAGTAGTTGCTTTGCAGTGTCCTGTAAGCGGAATGTGCATTTGTAAAGCACCCACCGCTGCTTTGGCCCTCATCAGATGTACATGCATCCCTTTCTGGGGGAATGCTCCTGATCTATTGAACCTCTAAAATGTAAGACGATACCTCTATTGCAATGAAATCCTAGGAGGCTTGATTTCTCAGAGTGCTGCTGTGGAACCGACCTCCCACAGGTTAATGTTCAGGTTGTGAACAGTTATTCACAGATTTCTAGTTTGCATGAAAATGGGCAAAAAAGAAAGATCCAAACTGTTGTGGAAAGAAAGTAAGGGGTTCTCTGTGAAAAGAGCCAGTATTTCACCACTACTACGGTCACATGTTACAGCTAGCAAAAAAGCAATTTTGCAAGTCGCAAATTAAAATTTGCCAGATGCCACAGGTCTGAAATGTATGCACCTCAGGGTAGAACAATAGTTGGGTTATAGGTTGATTATAGATCTGAGAACCAGACTCTTCGGCTAGATCCGTGGTATCAGAATCATATGGCAGATCTTCCTTCATCTGAATTTGTCAATGACCTTCACTATCAGAGAATTGAGAGAAGCAAAAAAGGTGTGCGACTACCCCACACCCCACAAAAGCATAACCCAGATTATCCATTCCGAGGCCCCTCAATGAGGCTTTTAGAGTACAATCATTCTTCTCTTATACCACAGAGACACCCAAGATGCCTCACGTGTCGAGGTCCCTCCGATTGTATTTTTTCTGCCAAGAGGGAGCCTTATGACTATCGTGAGTAAGTACAGAAAAGAGAGTGTAATAAGATGTCTATGTTCCTTCCATCCTAGCGGGGAGGAAGGGTGGGCGCATGTGAATCTAAGCAGATACAACCATCAGAAATGCTTTTACGGTAAGTAATGCATGTCTTCTGATGTTTGTCAATCTGCTTAGAATCACATACTGTGCATAGACTAGCGAGCAGTACCCGGAGTTGGAGGTGGGTTGTGAGAAGCAACAGTAGTGAAAAGATGTCTTCCCACCTGAGAATCAGACCTAGAATGAGTAGGCAATAGTGTTTTGTAAAGGTGTGTACAGAGCTCCAGGTTGCTGCTTTGCAAATGGACTCAAGGGGAACATTTGCAATGAATGCTATGGACACCCCAGTGCCTCGAGTGGAATGTGCTCTAGGCTTGAAGGGCAGTTCTCTCTTAGCAAGATAGTAGCAGAGTGTAACGCAATTGACAATCCATCTAGAAATAGTGGATTTGGAGACTGCATCTCCTTTTCCTGTAGCCACTGACACGAAAAACTGATTAGTCTTCCTTAGTGGCCGAGTTCTTTCCATATAGAACATGACAGCTCTGCGTACATCCAGTGTGTGCAGGGTTCTTACCCCCAGGCTTCAGGGATTTTGAAAGAAAGTTGGTAGTTCTATTGACTGGTCTTTGTGAACTGTTACAAAGGGATCTAGAATAGAGAGTGCCTGCAGTTCACTTACCCTCCTAATGGAGGTGATTGCTATTAAAAAAGCAGTCTTGGGGATCCAAGATGGCCGCCGGGGTGAGGAGTCGCAGCTAATCCGCGCTCCGCCCGGGCCGCCAAAAATAGCACGACCGAAGCCGTGACGGACCGTTTTCCGCCCCCCCCCCACCACAAAGCTGCCCCCCCCACCCCAACCACCCCCCCCCCCCAGCGAAGAAACAGGCGCTGCGGCGAAGCGAGCACCGCCGTAATTAGAAAGAACGAGGTGGACTGCCCCTCCCCCATCGGCGACGGGGGAGAATCTCGGACGTCGAAGGAGTCCATCCAGCGCGGCATCGGGAGGCCGGGAAAGCGCCGGCGGAGGGGGAGTGAGCTTGGGGACACAGCGGACCCGGAGGACAGAACCGCCCCCACATCACCCCACACCGCCCTGAAGCGAAGGAGGAGCGGCGTGCAGCCGAGCCGCGGCGGCGCCGAGAGAGAACAACGTGAGCAGGGCGGACCGCAGGAAAGGAGCCGCGGGGGCCGCCCTGCATAGAGCGCTCAAGGAAAACGAAGCGCAAGAGGTGAGCTGGCCCGGGGGGGGACCAGAAACAAGGCGCCCGCCCGCGCGCACACACCCCGGGGGGGACCCAAGCCAACAGGAGGACAAAGGGGAGAGAAAAAAAAAAAAAATAAATAAAAAAAAAAAAATACATACCTCTCTCTCCGGCTCCAACTAATTCCCCCCGGAGACGCAAGGAATCACAACACCCCGGAGACACAAGGAATCACAACATAAGTCCCCCCCACCCACACAGGCAGGATTCAAGGCCCACAAGACAGGGGTGAGGAGAGGGGGGTAACCCAGGAAGGAGGATCACACTACTGCAGAACCCCCAACAGATAAGAACCTCTCGGAGGGCAGGCAAGCGAGGAGGCCCCATCTGAGGGCTACAAGAGGGCGCAGGAGCCCCACAGACTGTCAGCCGGAGCGCTCGACCATGTCTAGAGCAAAAGGAAAGGGGAACCCCATCCAGCAGACTCCCCAGACGGCGAAACAAGGGGCCGATATCCTACAATTGTGGTCAACAGAGGGGACACCACAACCGAGAGGGAGAAACCAGGGAGACACGGGGGAGGCAGAACCACTATCCCAGCAACAGCAACCACCGACCAGGGAAGACATGCAAACCTGGTTCATGGACCTGCAAGAAAAATTCATGTCTACAGTCCAGGAACAATTTACATCCATGAAGAACGAAATGAAACAAGCGGTACAAGACATGAGAACTGATATAAACAACCTAGAAGAAAGAACAGATATAGTGGAAAAAACGGTGCAAAGCCTGGAAGAAGACACGAGACAAACAAGCGAAACGCAAGAACACCTGGTAACACTCACTCACAACTTGGAACTACAATGTGAGGATTTGGAGAACCGCTCTAGACGCTCCAATATCCGAATCAAGAACATGGCGGAATCAGTGCTAGACAAAGACCTGAAGAAAGCAGTGGGAGAAGTGTTCAGAGACATTATGGGAACACAAGACATTGAAGATATAGGAATCGACAGAATCCATAGGGTGGGACCGAAAAGAGCGGGGGCCCCAGGGGAAAGACCTCGAGACGTCCTGGTGGCTCTATCGTCCTACCCGCAGAAAGAACAGATTCTTAGGAGAGCCAGGGAATTGGAGCATGTAAAAATGAATGGGCAAGACATCCAATTGTATCAAGACTTGGCACTAATAACCCTCCAAAAAAGGAGAGCAATGGCCCCACTGGTGAAAGTCCTAACAGAAAAACAAATCCGCTACAAATGGACCTTCCCATTTGGGTTACTGTTCACATGGGAAGGGAAACAGAAAAGAGTGACCACACTGGAAGAAGGCCTCAGTACAATGGGACTACAAGATGAAGAGTTGGAACAGAGGGAGGCCACAAACAAGAGAGAGCGAACGAGGAGACCTATGGGCTGGGAATACACCAAACAGAAGAAGGCAAACGCAGAGAGGGACACCCGGAGAAAGGTACCATGAAGAACACAAGGAAAACATATGCTTGGGGAACAGATATGGAAACGCTACTACTGAGACCCAGTCGGGGGGGGGCATGGGAACGGAGCCGAACGGACAATTCAAGGACGGCGGTCTGGTCGAGACCCAACGATCTGGAACTCGTTAAAGACAAATGAGTCAATGGGGTTTAGGAATCCCCATAACACACCCCCCGAGGGTATGGAGGGCAGGGAACGAAGGGCGCAACGCCCTAGGGTCAATAGGAACCCTCGCCCTACTCGGGGGACAGTTTGGTTGTTTTAAAGTTCAATGTTGGGGGGGAAGGGAAGTACAAGGGAAGGGTGGTTGGGGGGGGGAGGGAGTTCAAGGGAGGGGGAAAAGTCGGAGAACTCTGATTAATGAATCATACATCACAGGCGTACCGAAGCAACGGCACTCGAACAATACAACATGGGGATGATTCGGCTTGTTCCATACAATATTAGGGGGATGAACCACCCAACGAAAAGAGCGAAACTGGAGCAACAATTCAAAAGGGGGAAGGCCGACATCCTGCTCCTTCAAGAAACCCATATCAGAACAAGGGACAAACAGAAAATAAGGATAAAAGGTTACAAAATATGGGCACAGGCGACGGCAAAGGAAAAAAAGGCAGGGGTCCTGATTGCGGCGAAGGAAGGGAAAGATTTCAAACTTCTGGACATAACTGTAGATAAAGAAGGCAGATTTGCCTTCGCCAATGTAGAAATCGAGGGATTTCGCATCACACTAGCCTCGATATACGCACCAAATCAGGGGCAGGATGGCTTCCTCAGGGACACTATGTCAAAACTGGAGGTCTTCGCGAGGGGAGATGTGATCCTGGGAGGGGACTTTAACATAGCGTGGAACCCACAATTAGATAGGAGTACAGGTAAAACACAAGGCCAGGGGGCACCTACAAAGCGCCTGCGACAACAAATGGACCATTTGGCCCTGATTGATGTATGGAGGGAGAGAAAAGGCGAACATAGGGGGTACACCCACTTCTCACATGTCCATAACACCATGTCCAGGATAGACTACTTCTGGGTGTCGGTGGGCCTGCTGGGAAAAATACAAGATGTAGATAAGGGAACAATAGCCCTCTCAGACCATGCCCCCCTTTGGCTAGACGTGACTTTCCCAGGGAGAAAGAATGGGCTGTGGAGATGGAAGCTACCCCAGGATCTGATCCAGGACCCTGTAATCGGGGAGTCAATCAGGGAAGCGATTGAAGAATACTTTATTCAAAACGACACAGGGGAGGTAGCTCTGAGCGCAGTCTGGGACGCTTTCAAAGCAGTACTGCGGGGAAAGATGATTGCGCTGAAATATACGAGAGACAAACAAAGGTTTCAGTGGGAAAGGGAATTGGAAAAGGCGATTGAGGACATTCAAGAAAAAATGCTAATACATCCCACGAAGATACTGAAAAAATCACTAAAACACACGCAGGGCCAACTAGAGATGCTACGGACGAGAGGCGCAGAAAAAAACCTACTATATCTGAAACAGAGATATTACATTAAAGCAAACAAAGCGGACAGACTCTTGGCGAGACAGCTCAGGACAAAACAGAAAGAAACAACGATCAAGGCCATACGCGATGCGAAGGGGGACATTCATACACGCACACATGACATGGGGGAATCACTGAGACAATTCTATCAAACTCTCTACTCCACAGAACGCCCAGACACCTCCGCCCAAGACTCATATTTAGAGGCCCTACCGATTCCGAAAATATCAGAAGAAGAGAAACAGACATTAGAGTCCCCCATTAGTGAAGACGAAATCAGGAAAGCAATAAAAGAGCTCCCAGTTAACAAAGCCCCAGGCCCAGATGGGTTTACGGCCCAATTCTATAAAAAATATTCTGACATTCTGACCCCGATATTAACCAGGCTCTTAAACTCCTTTAGAGAGAAGGGCAATATAACTCCCTCAATGAACGAAGCGAAAGTATTAGTTTTCCACAAACCAGGTAAGGATCCAACGAATCCGGCGTCATATAGACCAATCTCCCTGATTAACTTAGATGCAAAAATCTATACAAAGATTCTGGCCACAAGACTGTCCCAACTACTCCCGAAACTAGTCGGCGAAGATCAATCGGGCTTCATTCCCGGTAGACAAACGCATGACAATACAAGGAGGCTCGCCCACCTGGTGGCAAAAATAGGCATATCCCACACCCCTGCGATTCTTCTGTCTGTAGACGCCGAAAAGGCCTTTGACCGAGTCGAATGGTCTCTCCTATTCAAAATCTTGAAGTGCATGGGGTTTGGGGAACAATACATCGCGAGCATCCGAGCGAACTATAACTCCCCATCCAGTAGAATTGTCATTAACGGCGAGGTTTCGGATAAGATAATTATATCAAGAGGCACGAAACAGGGATGCCCCCTCTCGCCCTTACTCTATGCTCTATTTCTGGAACCACTTCTAATAAAAATACGGGAGTCAACCAACATCAAAGGGATAGACATGGCGGGACAGCAACATAAAGTAATCGCCTATGCGGATGACATGCTAATAACCCTAGAGGACCCCGAATTAACCTTAGCAGTAGTAGTGAGGGAATTAGAACACTATGGAACCATTTCGGGTCTAAAAATCAATAGGAAAAAATCAGAGATCCTAATCCTGGCAGGAGACACCGCAAACATAGAAAGGGAAGCCAAATTGCAGGACCTTAAGATAGTAAAAAGTAGCATAAAATATCTGGGGATAGTGGTTCCACATAACATCGAGTTATTCTACGGGGAAAACTACCCATCACTAATCACGAACATTAGAAAGGAACTAGCAAGATGGAACCCGCTACAGATTTCGTGGTGGGGCAGAATACAAACTATCAAAATGTCGATCCTTCCGAGGGTCCTATACTATTTCCAGGCTGTCCCGGTGGGAGTCCCCGACACCTTTTTCAAGACCCTGACCAAATTAATATCATCCTTTACATGGAAAGGGAAAACCCCCAGGATAGCAAAAATGGTCCTAACGGCCCCAACCAGGGATGGGGGATGGCGCTCCCACATTTTAAAAAATATTATCAGGCGGCACAGCTCAAAGTCCTGAGGGAATGGGTAAGGGAGACCCCGCAGAGGATTTGGGCCAAGCAAGATAGGGCGGTAGCTAGGACCCCACTGGTTGAACTCCTTTGGAAACAGAGGCAATACAGACATGAAAACCTGAGGATTAGCGAAATTATGAGGACCACGCTAAAAGCATGGGACCACCAAACACGTACAGGCATTATGACCACGGAAATCGGACCCTTTACTCCCATTTGTAGAAATCCACAATTTCCCCCGGGGACGGAACTAGGGGCATATGACAGATGGGAACAGGAGGGCATAACCAAAATAGGGGAAATGTTTGCAGACAAAGAAATTATCCCAATGGAATCCTGTTTTACAGGCTCAAACCCCCCAAAAGGTGAGAGATATAGATATGAGCAACTGAAACATTGGCTAAGCTCCCCGAATATCACGGAAGCAGCAACCAGAGATCTCACAGCCTTTGAGACATACCTCATTTCCAACTCGGGGGAAAAAAAGTGGGTGGCAACTCTTTATAAATTCATTAACACACAAGGGGAGGATATTAAATGGTCCTACAGAATAAAGTGGGGCAGAACATTAGGGAAAGAACCAACGGATAGACAATGGGTGGACCTATGGAAGCTGATCCCCAAGATGACCCGCTCGGCACAAACCAGGGAGATGTGGGTCAAAGTTATGACTCAATGGCACTACACTCCAGAGAGACTCCACTCCATGTACCCAAATGTGTCTATGCTGGAGAGGATGTGATGAAGTGGGTACCTGGAGGCATATATGGTGGGACTGTGAGGGCATTAAACCATTCTGGGAAGAAATTAGAAACGACTTGGGCAAAGTGTTCCCGGATGTGGGGCTGCTCGGGGAAGAGGTCTGGCTATGTGGACTCAGGGATGGCACTGCAAGACTATACAGTAAATCACAATGGAGAGCATTCACAGGCCTACTCATCGCGGCATGGACCACCATAGCACAGAAGTGGAAGAGCAAGGATACTCCACTGAAATTCACATGGTTGCAAAAAGTTTGGGCCCACATTACAATGGAAAAAATCACCCACAAAATACAAGGTTCCGGAGACAAATTCGGAAAAGAATGGGAAGGGACCCTGCAATACCTCCAGTCAGACTTTATGGAACAGTGGTGTCCCCATAATATTAAAGTCTCAGACATTTTCAATGCCTAATAAAGCCAGAGACAATCAGAGCTCTCCGACACAGGGGGAGGGAGGGGGGGGGGGGGGGGGTAGAAGGGTTTGTTAACCAAAGTTTTCAAGTTAAATCTCTGTTATATTCATGCAAACTAATAAAGATATGTTTTAAATAAAAAAAAAAAAGCAGTCTTGAGGGTGAGGCTCTTAACACTTGCTTTGTGCACAGGCTCGAAAGGGGCTCCCATAAGCCTGGTTAACACCACATTTAGGTCCCATCCAGGAGCCGGGTTTAAATGGGAGGGTGAATTCTTTTTACCCGTTCCATGAAAGCCTTAATCACTTGTATCTTCCACCACGACACCTTCTGTTGTGATGTTGTATATGCTGAAAGTGCCACTAGGTGCACCTTTATTGAGTTGAAGACTAGGCCTGAATCATGTAAGCGAGTTAGGTATAGGACAATGTGAGTGGGAGAGCAGTCAATTGGGTTGATGCTCTGAGTTACACCAGATGGCAAACCGTTTCCATTTACTAGAATAGCAATATCTAGTGTTCGGTTTCCTTGCCTCCCTGAGGATGTCCATACATCTTTGAGGGAGCTGCAGGTTTCCGAATTCTATGACCCCAGGAGCCAGGCCACTAAGTTCAATGTCTGCGGTCATGGGTGAAGCGTCTCCCCTTTGTCTTGCGACAACATGCTGTACGGGCAAGGCAGTTTGACTGGAGGAGATAGGGGCATCTCCATCAGATGAGCGAACCAGGGTTGGCGGGCCCACATGGGGGCCACCAATATCATCGTGACTGGTTCCTGGTACATTTATGCATGATCTTGTTGAGAAGGGGAGTCGGGGGGGAAAAGCATAGACAAATTTCCCTGACCATGTTACCCAGAGTCCGTTCCCCTTGGATGGGTTCTGGGGGTACATGGAGGCGTAATCTTGGCATTGGGTGTTTTCCAGGGTCGCAAACAGATCGAACTCTGGAAAACCCCATTGTGCGAAAACGTTGGCGACGATGTCTCTGTGTAATCGCCATTGGTACTCCCTGGGCAACAGAAAGTCTCTGCTAAGTACATCTGCCAGAAGATTGTTGTGATAACAGGAACATGTTGCGTTTGAGAGCCCACTTCCAAATGTTCTGAGACAGTTTGGACAGCCCTGGAGAATGTGTGCCGCCCGGTTTGTTCAGATAGTACATGACCATGATGCTGTCTGTGAGGATTAGGATAGTCTTTCCCTGTAGTGTTTTGAAAGCTTTCAGTGCTTTGAACACTGCCAGCAGTTCCAGCAGGTTTATGTGGTTGGACGCTATGTCTGGCGACCAAACTCTGCTTGCTGTCTGCTGGAGCAGGTGGGCTCCCCACCCTGTAAGGGAGGCGTCTGTAGTTAGAGTGGCTTCCACTGCGGGGGTGGTGAAGGATTTTCTTTTTAAGAGGTTTTCCCTCGACCTCCACCGCAGCGAGACCACTACTAAATCGTCCCACTGTCCGTTGGCCTGACACCACTGGTTGCTTAGCCACTCTTGCATTGGGCGCATGTGCACATGAGGAACTAGATACAAGACGCCATCATTCCTAGCAGACGCATAGCCTTGTGTACTGTTACCTCTTGACTGGCTACATAGTGAGGGATTTGAAATAACATGTTTTGAACCCTCTCGTTGGAGGGGAAGACAAGGCCGTCCTTTGTTCGAATTAGAGCCCGTAGGAATTGTTTGACTTGACTGGGTCTAAGCTGCATTTTTTCTCGTTGATAGAGAATCCCAGACTGAATAAAAGATCTATCGTCTTTTGGGTGTTTGACAGACACGTTTCGTAAGAGTCCCCTGTTATGAGCCAGTCGTCGAAGTAAGGATATACTGGAATGGATTGTCTGCAAAGGTGTGCTGCCGCTACTGCTAGTACCTTTCTAAATACCCTTGGTGCAAATGCTATGCCGCACGGTAGTACCTTGAATTGATAATGTTTGTTCTCTATCATAAACCTGAGGTACTTTCTGTGCGCGCTGGCAACATCAAAATATGAAAATATGCATCTTTCATATCCAGAGTTGCCATGTAATCCCCCTGTGTGAGCATAGGAATTACTTCCTGCAGGGTAACCATGCACATTTTTTGTGGTTTTACAAATTTGTTCGCTGGGTGCAGATCAAGAACAGGACGCATGGTTAGATCCTTTTTTGGTACAAGGAAGGACACTGAATAAATACCCTCTTTTACCTGTGATAGAGGTATGATCTCTATGGCTCCTTTTTGTTCCAGTATCTCGACTTCTTGAAGTAGTATGCAAAGATGTTCTGGTGTTAGTCTTCATTGTCGTGGAGGTCTGAATTTTGGGGACCGGTTGAACTCTACACAGTACCCGTGGGCTATGGTCTTTAGCACCCACTGGTCTGGGAGGGGACACGAATCTTCGAGTCATTTGGAACCTGAGGCAGGAGAACCTCTGGGGGTAGGATCCCTGCCCCTTCCCTTACCACAGCGCTGTCCCCTTTGGGGTACGGGGTATTGTAAGTGTTGGTCCCTTGTGGAGAGTTCCAGTTGATTCCTGAAGAGTATTGTTGATGAGTGGAGCGTTGGCCACGAACGAAAAAACCTGTTTCCAAATCCTCGCCTTGTGGAGGGTCTCCGAGTAATTTGGTCCAGACTTTTTAGGGTTTCATGTTCTTTTTTCACCGTCTCGAAGGCCTCGTCGACCGCCTTTCCAAACAAGTTGGATTCCTCCACAGGCTTGTTTATAAGAGACGCTTGCGTTTCAGGTTTAAAGCCTGAATTTCGGAGCCATGCATGTCTTTTGAGGAGGATGCCCTGAGTGAGGGCTCGACTGGCCGTCTCGGCAGAATCCAAAGTGTTCTTTAAAATGCTTTGGTTAACTTGCCTACCTTCAGAGACTGTGGTAAGTAGACTGGTCCGTAGAGGTTCTGGAGACTCTTGTAGGCCTTTTTGTATTGAAGCCCATTGCGCATCTGCGTAACTGGCCAATAAAGTGGTGTTATTGGGAATACGCGTAGAGTACGCTGCTGCTGTGGTGGGAACCCTCTTACCTAGGGAATAAACTATTTTTCCTTCTTAGTCAGAGGGTGCCTCGCCGCTTGTCAAAGGGACCCCGGCTCTTTTTCTTGTGTTAGTCAGTACCAAAGAATAAGGGGTGGAATGACCTCTAATATATAGAGGGTCTGAGGGAGAAGGGCGAAAGAGTTTTTCAATTCTTGGGTTTACACCTTTCGTAAGAACCACTGTAGTCAAGGATGAAGCCAGGTGTTTTTTTATCGAATTAAGGAGAGGGATGGCCTGGCTGGTTTGTGGCTTCTCTGAGTATATCCTCAACTAAGTCAGCTTCAGGTGCTGCCTCTTCGGTGACCATTTTAAAGTGATCAGCTGCCTTACGTAACATTACGTTAAATATCAGTTGATCATCAATAGGAGAGGGATTTCTTGTAGGGGTGTTTTGAGGAGAGTCCAAAGCCAGAATATCTGGGTCTTGTGGCTCTGGGGACTGCCATGGTTGAGGGTCACCCACTTCTGGGTCCTCCCCCCAGCCTTCAATGGGCTCATATTCAATGGGCTCATCATGTTCCTCTTCGTTAGAGAAAGGGTTTTCCTGTACATTAACTGGAATGTCTTCTTCAGTAAGGTCATAATTATATATGTCCTCTTCTAAAGAGGGGTCAAAAAGCCTTGGGAATTTACCTCTAGGGTTAGCAGGGCTTTCCTCCTTTGGCCTTCTTGGTGTAGGTTGTTCTGCATTTGAAACAAACGTGTCCAGCCTTTCCATGCAGTCCTCAAACTTTTCCTTAGTCCAGACAGACGACCTAGAACGGTCTATGGGTGGAAAGGTGTCTCTCTCAGTCTTCCGTTGAAAAAGTGTCCATAGCACTTTCTTCAGTCGAAAACTATAGAGATCTGTGCCTTAACGTCGAGGAAAGTCATTCCTCTCCTTCATAGAATTCGTCTGGCGGAACCAATGAAGGTGGGACATCTCTGTCCTTCTCTTGACTTTTGAACGCTCTCCTTAGATCTCGGCGGACCTTTGGGCCTTTCGAAAATGTTCAGAGAGTCCCTAGATTGCTGTTTTTGAGAATCGGCAGCCACAATTCTTGCCAGGCTGACCTCGACGTCCTCACCAGTCGGGAGGCGCGCAGGTACATCTGACGAATGTAAGGGAGTCTGTTTCGGCGGAACCAGGGCCTTGCCCCTATCAGCCACCTTTTCTTGTAGTGCCGTAACTTTCAGCAGTGGTAAGGCCTTGTCATGAGTCCTCGATTTATCGTCACTGTACGCCTTCCTGTGATGCGTATCGACAGAACTATGTGTTTTTGGGGTAGCGCCCTTTGTCCTGGATTGCCCAGTCGCTAGGCGCGCATGCGGCTGCGGGGAGGGCTGCCGATCCTGGCGATCGCCGAGTATCACCAGAGTTACTGGTACACCCGTTGGCGCTGAAGAAGTCTTCGACGTAGTCAAAGTAAGGCTAGGGGTTGTGTTCTTAGTACCATGCACGTGTCCGTCTTTGTCGCTGGGGTGTGACTTCCCCATAGCAGAGCCTACGCTGTGCTCATCAGGACCGGGGATAGACTATGCGGAACGCAAGCGTTCCGTCGAAAGGTCAACAACTGCCTGTTCGGAGGTCTGATAGTCACTCTCGCCGTCGTCACATTCGGTGGTAGCGGCAGTGGCAGAAGTCCCGGCCTTGGACATACCGTAGGCCACCCACCGTTTTACTCTACGCTCCTTCAAAGTCTTGGGGCGGAGGAGCGTAAAGGCTGCACACCCTTCCTCTTTGTGATCGAGGGGCAAGCACCGGGTACACCGTTTGTGCTTATTCTTCCATGGGAATTTGCTCTTACAAATAGGGCAAAATCTAAACGGAGCCCTCTCCATAAGCTGAGGTTACACAGAGTGACTAAGACCAACTGGGAAAGAGGGAAGAAAGCGAAAGGCATTTTCAGTTTGTAAAGAAATGTCCACACGACCCCACTCTCCCTACTTTATAGGCCCACGGAAGGCCCGGCCACGTGGTTGGCAATGCCGACAGGATCACATCTCGCAGATCTTCGGCGGAGTCTGCAACAGCCGTCGAAACAAGGGACGGGAGGGGTGATCTTAACTATCTTTATAGAATTACAGTATTAAAGAATATACAATATTATTAAAAAAAGTAATGTCTTCGTTAAGATGGATTTCTCGAATCTTAGGAGGCCACCCTAGTTATAGTGAACAGGGGAACTCAGAGTTTGGCCAAAACCCAGTCATGGTAGCAATGGAGCCTTCACCGGCCGGAAAGATCGGAAAAGTCCTTTGAGGAACTCCTTGACGAGACCACAATGAAGATCATCCTGGGAACCTGGTGTAGAAGGGGATAGCCGCCAGATGCACCCGAGGGGTGCGCCAGTTCCGCTTTGGCCAAGGACAACAAGTAAGGAAGAATCTGCAGGGCCATGGCACTCCGAGGGTTGATCTTCTGCAACGGTGCCATGTAACGAAACACTTCCACTTGTGACCATAACACTTAAGAGTCAAATGCGCCCTGGCCTTGGCAAGGACCTCCCTGCAGTCCGCTGGTAACTTCTATCCTCCAAACTCTAGGGCTGCAGGAGCCAAGCCCTCAGGTTCAACGATCCTGGGTCGTGATGCTGGATTGCGCCTCTGTCTCTGGTGAGCAGATCCATGACTAACAGCAGCTTGGCCGGAGGAGACGCAGAGAGGGTGAGATGGTCCGGGAACCAAATCTGGCCCGGGTAATGAGTATCATTCTGCATCAGAATTGTTTGACTTGATTGATGACTCGCAGCAGGAGAGGCAGCGGAGGAAACGCGTACAGGAACAGGCCGTCCCACAGGAAGGAGAATGCATCCTCCATGCTCCTCGGCTGGTGAAACCTGCTGGCAAATCTCTGGCATTTGGAGTTTGCTACCATCGCAAACAGATCGATATGGCGTCTACCCCACATGATGAAGATGCTGTCCACCTGGTGCTGCTGAAGTTCCCACTCGTGGCAGGAGCACAACTCCCTGCGGAGGAAGTCAGCAATGTATTCTTGACTCACGCCAGGTGAAATGGGATGATGAACATCTCTTGGTCGACAGCCCAGTGCCTCAAGTTCTGCGCCTCTCTGGAGAGCACTGGGGATCGAGTGCCCCCTTGCTTCCTGATGTAGAACATACATTGTGGTGGTGTTGTCCCTGAAGATCCTCACCATCTTGCCCATCAGGGACAGAAGGAAAGACTCGAGGGCCCACAACCCTGCCCGCAGCTCCAGGATATTGATGTGGAGATCCTTCTCCTCCGGCAGCCACAGGCCTCTGGCGTGTAGACTTTCAGTGTGGGCTACCCAGCCCTCCAGGGAAGCGTCCATGGTGACCGTCTCCTGGTAAGGGGGTTTTGAAACCATGTGCCTCAGGCGATGTTTGAGTGTACTCCCCACCATCTTATCACTTGACGGAACTCCTCGTTGAGAGGGACCTTGTCTGCAAAGATTCCTGCCATTTGTATCCAGCGGACGTCCAGGAAATCCTGAAGAGGAGGCATCCACAATCTGCAGAGTCGGGTCAGGTAGATACAAGATGAAGACATGTCGAGCAGCGACTTGATGGTCCCCACCGTGGCGGTCTTCAGCGACAACAGCCGTTGCACCTTCCCCAGCATGGCTGCTACCTTCTCGTCCGAGGGCGACGCTAGGCAGGTGACATGTCGAGCCTGGCTCCCAGGAATAGATCGTTCTGCGATGGTGTCAAGCAGGATTTTGGATAATTGATAAAGAACCCCAGCTCCGTCAGCAGTTGGACGGTCCTCTACGTGTGTTTGACAGCCACCTCTCTTGACTTAGCTGAATGAGCCAATCGTCGAGGTACGAGTACAGATGGTTAAGATGGATTTCACAATCTTCTTCTGAACCTCTGATCTGGTGGGCAGAGGTTCAGAAGGCCAGCCTAGTTTCTTGGAACAGGGTAACCTTCTGACAAGGCAGACCCATCAAGGTGGCATTGGTGGCTGTCCAGACTAGGTCTCATGAGGGGTGAGGGTGAGAGAAAGCCCACAATGAGCACACACAGCAAATGACACTACAAATTAGTCGGTCAGGTGCATATCAAAAATATATACACATTTATTAAAGGCCTTTTCTTTTGTTGTTTACTTGGTTAAATCAAATTAATGATTTTTGCAAGGAGAAGAAGACATAAAATAATATGATCAGCAGAGTCAGGGATCAAGTTCTAATCTGGAGCTGAAGTTGTTTACTGATTGGGGGAGGAGTCTGTGCTGTGGCAATTGTCCAAACAGTCCTTTCGCCGCTGATCAATCTTCCCCACCACAGATCTTCCTCTTGAGTGTAAAATGTAGACAGGTGTGGCAGCAGATACTTTACACCAATTTACTTGGTTACCGGGCAATTTAAGAGCAGATGCCGAATAAAGGCCTTTTAAATAAAACAAAGCAAATAGCAGTAAATCCTAAACCAACATAACACTACTATAACACATATATACAGTTACCAATTGGCTTAAAGGAATGGCACACAGTAAGGGTCCACAACCTGTAAGGAAAGTGAGCAAACAGTACAAATCTACTTTAGGCAGTCCTTCACTTATCAAACCCTAACTAAGAGGCAGTCCAGTCGCTAAGAAGAGTGGAAGAGTGGAAGAGTGGAAGAGTGGAGCCTAGCACTCTAAAGTACTTTCAGTGCAGACATGCGCGATTGTGCGGTAGAGCGAAAACAGGGTTTCTTGCAGGGACTGTAGCGCCTCAGGAAGGTGGGTGTGGCAGTGAAGAATAAGGTCCCACTATTCATGGAGGGTCTCCCCAGAGGGCAGAACAGGATCCAAGAGTTGGGAATAGGACAGTAGCATAGGCTACCTCGATAAACGTTAGTGGCCCTCAGGAGAGACTCGTGCGTTAAAATGGATGGATGTGCCATGGGCCACCTGTAAGGGTTTTAAGTACTCACTGACCCAAGGTGCACTCCGGACCAAACTTCGGCAGTCAAATCCATTTAGGTTGCGGGTTCAAATGCTGCAATTGTGCGGCTCTGCCGCTTTCAGCAGCTGAGTTCTAGGGATAATTCTGTGGCGGAACAGTGATGATTTCTCCTCTCCTGATGAAGGGATCAGCTCGATTTCACCGCAGCTCACCTCAGGGCACAGGGGGGCAAAGCAGCAGCGCACCTTCGAAGTTCATCACCACGGCTGGGCGACACAGTGACTGCATGCACTCTCGTTCAGGCGTATTCTCCTAAATTCAGACCCAGGGCACCTAGGTGTACGATACTCTGCAGGAGAGTGCCTTATACCCAGTGCTTACGATCACCAAAGTCTCAAGAGTCAAATTGAGACGGCAGTGGCTCCAGAGCAAAGGTCCTGTGCAAGCTGGTCAGTTCACTGGTTGGCCCAGGAATACTTCTGAGAAGGCTCGCTTTCAAGTTAAGGTGTAGGTGATGTGAATAGTTGATCCCACTATTCAAATGGGTTGAAGTGCTTTTGCAAAAATTTTAAGTTCGTTCAGAGGCAGAGGGGTCCTGCGGGACAACAGCAGACTCAGGGTGCCAAACATTTCTGCGGGTCACCAGCAGTTCCTCGACTCAGCTTCTTGGTTTCAGAATGTTTGGATCCTATCCTAGGTTCAGTGAGAACTCAAGAGATCGACCTGGTATGGGCGTTTGAAGCCTTCTTTTATCCAGCGTCTCCTTCGCGCCAAAACAAAGAGGACCCAATGAGAGACTTGCTCACATTCAGGCGTGGACTAATCATGGACCACAGTGGTCCCCAGTCATTTCCAGCACACTAGACTCTCTGGCACCCATGATGTGCATTGGAACTAGACAGTCCAGCCCACATCCTGGAGGCACAAATACAAGGCATGCAGAAGCCCGCAAAAGCTTGGCATTTTACAGGAGAATGCATGACCAAATAAGGACTGTCCCGGGTCTGCTTGACCTGGGGAATGCAAAGGGACAAGATGGCCAAAGGACAGAACAAAGGACCTTGTGGAATGGCCATTTTGGGGTCAAGCCACTGTCCAGGGCCAAACGCAGTAACCGCGTTATGGACTGAAAGAAAGGGTTAAAAATATAAGGAAAAAAACAGCTGCCACCAGCTCTGTCCATGGCACATTTGTACTTCTATCAAAAAATCCACTGATGGTGTCTAGGGCCTTAAAAACAAAAGGAGGACCCCAGAGCACTGTACTGTAAGTTATTTTGTGCACTGGTAAAATGTTGCAAAGAACTTGCAACAAAGTGAAAGGCTAAGGGAAATAAAGTCTCCCAGTACCGACTGTCTTTAAGGGCATGTCAGTTTCCCCATAACAGAGTGAAAACTCAGTGGAGTGCAGCAGAAGGCTGTGCTCCACTGGCAAAAGTCAGGCTAGGATGGTCAGACAACAGCAAAAAGATGGGGAGTCACAACTGGAGGGAAAATTTCACAAATGGAAATCTTTCCCCACACACGCGTATCCCTCCCAAGTGTAGATGGGCCACCACTTGTGCCAGGCACTTCGTGAACACCCTGAGCGCTGACTTTAGGCCGAAAGGGAGGGCCTTGAACTAGTAGTGTCTACCCTGCACCACGAAGCGTAGGAACCTTGGATGATTCCTGTGAATGGGGATGTGGAAGTAGCAGTCCTCCAGATCCAGGGACCTCAAGAAGTCTCCTTCTTCCAGTTGACCGAGCGACGTGACCATCCTGAATTTCTGGACTTGAAGAACTTATTGAGATTCCGCAAGTCTAGGATGGGCCTTAAGGCATCTGGAGTAGACTCCGGAGCCCCGGAGTCGTCTTGGAACTAACTCCATCGACCACTTCTTTAGCATGGCCTGTTCCTCTTGCAGGAGCGGAGGGATGTGCTGCTCCTGCTGGGTCACCGGAGGGATTCGCTGACACATCTGCTGAAACTCCAGCATCCATTTGTCAGTGGAGATCTTTTCCCACTTGCTGACGAATCCCGTTAGCCAGCGCTCCACCGGCGTGCATGGGAGGGGCACCAGACATCCTGGCCGGTTCAGTTCTACTTCAGCACCTGTATTCCGCCTTGGGGGCGATGACGGCGCCAACCACCTCCACCGAAAGCCTTGGAACGGTCATTCCATCTGCCCGGCTTCTCTCCGAAGGCGCGAAAGGAAGAGCAGTGTTGTTGGAGTGCCCAGGGCACGGGGCGTCTGTGTCCGTCTTGATGGCCTGCAAGGATTTGTTGACTGACTTCCCGAAGAGGTTATCCCCGAAGGGCATGTTCAGTACCCTCATGTGGACCTCCTCACGGAAATTGGTGGCCTTCAGCCAGCTTCGACGACAAAGGCAGCCACTGTTCCCCATCTGTCAGAAACCGGTGTTGCCGATGTCCAGGGCCACCATGATGGCATGGTCTGAAACCACTCCACCCCCCCTTTGGAGGAGTGCAACCGCCTCCACCAGTTTGTCGTCGGGCAGGAACTCCAGAATTGGGGTCAGCTTGTACCACAGTTCACTGTCGTACCTCGCCAGGATCCCCAGTGCAGTCGCCGCCTTGATGGAGGATGTTGCAGAGTAGATGACCCTTCCCACCCTCACTGTCCGGAGGGACGGAGGACGATGACGAGGGGTTAGTCGATCACTTATTCACATCTGCCAACACAGAGTCCGGCGACAGTTGCGACCGTAGGCACCTTGGTCTCCTCAGGTGTCAGATGGAAGAGCTCGGACGGCAGGGTGACCATGGCATGAAACGACCCCACCTCATCCGGTGGGGATGCCCTGTCTTTGGCAAACCACCCGCCATGACGGTCGTCGTATGTCGTCACTGTGGCTGCATTGGATGGCGTCCTCTTTCGCAGGAAGCTGATCCGGGGCCATCAGGGCCAGGGGCATCCTTTTCTGGATTTCCGACACCAACGTGTGCAGGGTCAAAAGGATGTCCAGCAATAGATCTCTTGGCGGAGTTGGTGCTGTAAGCCTACTAGGCCCCACAGCGTAGTTTCCGCTGTCGTCATCCCCCACGTCCTACTGGACCGTGTGTGTGGACTCCCAGTCATCCTCTTCCGAGGAAGAAACATCCGTGTCTTGGGATACGGCCTGCTGGCCCGAGGCCTCCTCTGCCTCCCACCCTTTTGGTATCCTGAGGATACCGGAACCGGGCTCAGAAACGGCATCCTCTTTTATGGTGTCTTTTCCACCGCCCCAGCTGCGGCCTCACAGGCACAGTCGGGGCTACCTTCACCGGGTCAGCCCCATTGGACTTCGTGAGAGCCTCAGCCACATCTCAGTCGATGACTGTTCTTGTGCCGTCTGAGCCTTCTTGGGCAGGTCAGCCGCCTTTTCTTTTTAGCCGGATTGGGCAACTTGCTTTTGGAGGAGGAGCTGGAACGATGACTGTAGACGGAGGCAGATGGTGAGGTTGATCGCACTCTGCCCATTGCGGGACCCACTTGTGCAGCGACCCCAACAGAAACAGACTCGCTGTGCTAGACCTTGTTTTGGGCCCCCCACAGATGGGGTGTCTTCAAAGGATTTAGAAGCCCACTCCTCGGACCGGCCGGTTCTGGGTGAGGAATGACCTTGCTTCGTGTATGGGGCAGAGGTCTTGGCGCTTAGCTACGCCACCAGTCTACTGTGACGATCCTTCAACGTTCTTTTAGATAATCCGAGGCAGATTTCGTAATCTCCTTCTTTGTGCCCCGGGTGAAGAAAGTAGAGGCACTGAAGGTGATTGTCCTCCACAAACATGTTCCACAGTCCGCATCTGCAGCAGAGTTTCAAAAGGGAGGTTTTCTCAATGTTATCCTATGGAGGACAAGGGGAGACAAATGCTTTGTGTTTACGTACCCCCGCCCCCTGACTGCGATTTTCCTAAAGTACTTGATGGGTAAACTGGAAGTGAGTGGTGGGGGACCAGGGCCTGGAGGTTGGTTTTGCCACCATTGGTTCCAGTGAGAGGTGCCCAGGCGCTGCGGGTGCAAGCATTCTTTCAGTTGGATCCATAATGAAATCCTGGGTGATGGAGAAATGCAGAAAGCACTGATGCAAACCTCTAGAGGATAGTTTACAAGACCAGGGAAGGCAAGTTCTATGTACACAGACTACTGCACACAGACTATGGCAGTCGTCCTTCTAGAGCAGCATCACTTGAAGCTGGGAGGTGGAAATCTGGCAGAAAGAGGATTTACACCACAAGCTGGTGACCGCCAAAGATCGATCTGTAGATGGTTCTGGCAAGGTGTAGCGCATTGGAGAGCTGGTCAGTTCAATGGGTGGTTGAAGGATACTTACGAAGACTCAGGGCAGCTGGATCCTCGCGAACACGTCATGTCTGGTGAGTCCCACCAGTCCAGGGATTTAATCACTGTACAGGGCCATCGCAGATCAAGTAGCCCAACAGGGCTTCACCGGACCAGATGCAGGAAGGGATGCAGGGCCTCTTCGCGAGTCTTCATCGGATCTTCAGTCGGCTTTACTTCTACACAGGATTCTTGGCTCTAACAGTGATCTGAAAAAATGGCTGCAGGAGTCCTCTTCTTATCCAAAATCCAGCCTGGAATACAGTCCAAGCTCACCAACGATAATGACCTGCACCATTCAAACAGCCAAATCGGGACCCATTAGCTTGCCTCATGTCCCACACCTAGACTTTCTGGCTCTACGAAAAATGACCGGAAATCCCAAGTGTATAAAGCTGGGGTGATACAAAAGTATCCCCATTGCACTGCATTTTAAGAGGTCATGTGCAATGTTAAAAATTTACAAAAGTGAGAGGTGCTCTTGTGCGCCGAGGAAGATGGCCGCCTAGGTGAAGAGCTGCGCTGACACAGAAATCCTTTATTTAATATCCTGTGGTTTGGAGCAAGTTTAGGGGTCGGTGCATACAGATTCCGGTATCTGAACATATGAGGATTTAGCGGATCAAGCCCCGAGCAAACACACAGCACGGAACCGGCAGTTCGGCACGCATATGAAATTTGCACCAATCTGAGTCCCGCACGGCCCAGCTAGCAGAGCCTGATGCCCCCTGTGGCCTTGCTGATTTGCTATCCACCAGCTAATTCTGGCCGTTCTATCAGCCACAGTACGTCCGAGAGGCGAAGAGAGCCTCTGGTGGGGCACACACCATGAGGGCACAGTGTCAGCCAGAGCAGACCCAACATCTGCAGCGGGAGGTGGTGTCGAGGAGTGGGGCTGCTTGACTCGTGCTGGAATCCGACCCCTGACGGTACGGCGCCACGCTGTGCCCCGGGCCCACGTGGCAGACAGCCCACATCCGCTTAATGAGCCCGGACCGGAGTTGAGGGAGAGACACGGTTGCACTGGCGGGACACTAAGCAGTGCGCGAGAGGTGGTGAGACTGCAGCCCAGGAGTCCCCGTTGATAATAGGCAGCCTGCCCGCCGTGACCGGACAACACTTCATGGCCCCCAGCAATCACGGAACAGCAGTCAACATAAGCACAGGGGTGGCAGCCGGGAACGTGGCTGATCCCTTGATTCCCAACCCAACGGCAGGCTTGGAGAGTGAGGCGGCATAATCTGACAAATGGAGGAGTGCAGATCACAGCCTGATAAAGCCGGGAAATCTACAGTAAGTGGATCTGCTCTCCCAATCTCCTGGCCCTAAATGTGGGGCTGCCCATTGGGAATAAATGTCAGTGATGGCCCCCTCCCACTAGTAGCAGGCTAACTGTGAGCATACTCAATAGGTACTGCCATCTTGCCCCAGTACCCATCAGAAACACACCTAAGCCAGCACGGGAGGTGAGCGGTCGACAAGCCAACAAACAGCTAAAGTTACGCAACCCTCCCCAGGACTGGCTGACCAGGCGGAATTTGTCCACTACAGGTCCAATAGAGTGCTCTATCCTGCAACCTCATAACAAAGGCAGGCTGCTGAATAGCTCTCTCCCACTGACCTCTCTGAACACAAGGCACACTTATAGCTGTTCCCAACACAAAGATTTGCCCACACTTGACCTTGCCATTGCGGAAAAAGTACAACTAGTACCACGCAGAGCAGACCCCGCCACCTTGCTTTCACGCACAAACCTGGACCTGCAGTGGGACGACTTGATATGATAGTTTATTTATATAGCGCTTATACACAATGTGTTTCAAAGCGCTTCAAGGCAAGGGAGGGAACAAAGGAAAATACAATGACAGTCTTACAGGCCATGAACAGTAAGGATGTGAAATTAACTGACGACATTTCAGATAGTGCAAGAGCTAAGACATAGATAAGGAAGCGAGGGAGGGGGAGAGTGGGAAGGAAATGGAAACAGACCGGCGACTACTGTACTAGGTCTGACAACATTTCTGGTAGAGCCGGAGAAGAGAGAGGGGTGCAGAAAGGTAGGGGAGCAACAAAACAAGCGACTATCATACTAGGCCTGACGACATGTCAGATAGTGCTGGAGGAGGGTGAGGGTTGTGGGGAGGAAAAGACCAGTAAGGGGAGGGGGAGGAGACAGATGAGGTTGCTATCATTCTAGATCCAGGGACAATTCTGATAGAGTAAGTGCATAGAAGAAAGTATGACACGAGGGGCCAAGGGGCACAAAAAAAGTTACATGGACACATTCACAAATACAAATGCAGGAGAGACGGAGACCGGGCCCCCTCATTCACCCCCGCCAACCAGCCAATCACAGGCGGCGGACAATATGGATCCGTAAATGACAGCACTCCAGGCTGGATTGGCTGCGGTCAACAGTAGACTGGACGATATTGAGAACAACTCCCCCTGGAGGTTTGCTCTGATGGAGGTCAACCATAGAGTGACTGAGGTGGAGACAAGAGGGAGTACACTTGAGGACACCACTATGGCACAAGGCAAAGACATTGAAAGCATCAATGAAAGCCTTAAAGCCGTACAGTCCAAGTGCGAGGCCTTGGTACCCAGATCACGCCGTAATAATATACGCGTGGTGGGCTTGCCGGAGAAATTGCTAAACACCACAATGGAGGTCTTTCTGGAGGAGGCAATCCGCACAATGCTACTTGAGGCGCATTTTTCACAACTATTTCTGATCGAACATGGTCACAGATCCCTTGCCCCCTCTAATAAACCTGGCGCCCCACCACGCACCGACATAGCTTGCCTCCTCAATTATCGAGATAGGGACCAGATCCTCCATCTATCGGATTCACATTTATCCAGACTTCTCTACTGGGGTGCAGGGAGCCAGACATAACTTCAACCAAGCCAAGAAGGTACTCCGAGCAAGATCGATCCCATACACCATGCTGTAACCGGCAAAGCTCTGCCTGCAACACACCAGAAGGTCCCATTTCTTCGAGACTCTGAATGAGGCCATGGCATACATAGAATGAAACATACCAGAAACATCAGACCAAGGATACTCTACATCCCAAACTAGTACAGGACTGTAACCCATATGACAATAAAGCTATCACAGCTCGAAGTTCATCCAAACCACAAGTAACCAGTACAGCAGCTCCCTAGGGGCTGCTTAACAAGTAACAAACAGTTCTGGCCACACAGTGGCACCCTCAGTTGCAACGTTTGTGCCTTGATTATAGGTATACACCGTCCTGTTGGGGAGATGGTGAGGGGGTTGATGGGGGAAAGGCCAGTTGCCTAACAAGAATACGGTTGTGGGAGTGGGGGGCTGGTTGTGTAACCGGGAAAACTGACGGTAACATAAGCAGCGATATATACGGCCAGGTTCATATTAAAGCCAATGAAAAGCTTGCAGGATTAAATAGCGCTACACAGGTCGATTCTGGGGACTAGACTCCTACCATGGAACATTAGAGGGTTGGCAAACCCTATCAAAGCTAGGAAACTCCTGGCGTACACCAAAAGACATTGGATTGATATCCTTCTCCTACAAGAGAAACGCGATACAAAGAAAGTAACGGAATCGTTTGCACAGGACTGGAGACCGCATAGGCACTGACTATTCATCACAAGCTAGGGGGGTACTAACTCTTGTCCTTCATCGCGCAAGCTTCCAATTTACTAAATCACTGATAGATACAGAAGGCAGATACGCTATTGTGTGGGGAGTAATTAAGAACTTTGAGCTTGTCCAGGTCAACTCCTATTGCCCTTATGTGGACACCCCAGTTTTACCTACAGATAATCTCGCAGATTTCACCACTGGGGGATGCCAAGGTAATCTGGGTAGGAGACCTAAATACAATTTTAGACCGATGAAAGATAGGTCCTCACAAGGCCATAGAAGCCACACCAGGCCGGCACTGACCATTCTGCAAATCATGCCCACTCGTCCCCTAGTAGACGCTTTGAGAGAGGCACACCCCTTTCAGGAGGAATTCACATTCCACTCACACATGACTCCAGTTCACGCATAGATTACTGGCTTTGCTCACAGAGTTTATCCCCCAGATGAAAGAATGCGTCATACTCCTGTGCACAATGTCAGACCATTCCCCAGTCCTAATAGAAATTAACACAGCGGATGCCAGCCAGAACTCACAGAACTGGCGCATGCCACCGGCACTGCCGAAAGACGATTCGATATTTGAACCATTACGGAGAGACATAACAGAATTTTTTTTATCTCCATGCCGGCTCAGTGGGTTCGATGACTTCGGTGTTGGAAACATTTAAAGTTTCGCTTACAGGCCACTTGATACCCTTTTCGTGTGGCACACTGCGTGAAATAAGGAGAGAACTGGATAAAACGGAAGACAGGCTGAAGGTCCTAGAAATAGCACATTCCCGCTCACCTGGGTTAGAAACACTCGAGCCATTACAAGCCCAATTTAGGAGATTCAGAGCCCTAGCAGACCGAGAGCTATCATACACTACACTGCCGATCCGTGATGGAAGATACTGGAAGGTGAACAAGGCAAGCAAGACCCTGGCCAAACTTATCAAATCCGAACATGGGATGAGACCTATCACAGGGGTAAGGGGCACAGATGACAGTGCACACGGATGCCCAAGAGGTCAACGAAGTATTCACAAAGTTTTACACAGAGTTAAATGTAAACACAGATTAAGTAACAAACATAGAACTTGAGCAATACCTGGCTTCGATCCCTCTACCCTTACTAGATAGAGATGAGGGAATTTTTAGATCTCCCCATCATCCTGGAAGAGGTCGTGCAGGCAATCAAATACCTTATAGCCGGAAAGGCACCCAGATCCGACGGGCTCCCAGCGGACCTATATAAAATCTTCAGCACTGAATTAGCCCCCAAAATGTTGGAAGTATGGGCAGAGGCACTGATTTCGGGCAGACTCCCTGGCTCCATGCGGGAGGCCATCATAACGGTACTGCTCAAACCGCATCAGCCCCCAAACAAACACTCATCATATCGCCCCCTCCCCTCTCCTTAATGAATATCGATACCAAAATATTTGCGAAGGCGATCGCCAACCGGCTCCTTCCAAACATGAACAAACTGATCCACCCGGACCAATCAGCCTTTATTCCCTCACGATCACCAGCCCTGAATCTCCGCAGATTCTTCGCTATAACCTCTCAAATTAGACCCAAAGGTCAGTGCTGTGGCAGTCGCACTAGAAGCTGAGAAAACATTCGACTCAGCGTCCTGGAACTACATGGACGCCATAATTCACAAGATGGGGTTCGGACCTGGATTCCTGAAATGTATCCAGGTGCTGTATAATGACCCTAAATCCAGAATTAGGACAAACAAAACCCTTTCACCTGAATTCTTATTACACAGAGGAATGAAACAGGGGTGTCTGTTATCGCCCCCTTATTTTTGCCCTCACTATAGAGGGCATGGCTGCAGACCTGAGACAAACATTCATGGCGTGGTATTCATATTAGGGCCCCCCAATTCATATCGCTATACGCAGATGACACCACAGGTAATACAGGAAATTTACGAATTCGCTAAATTGTCTGGTTACAAAATTAATTGAACCAAAACAGAAATCCCACTAACACCAGGCACAGATGGATCGGCAGCCACAGTGCAAAATCAGATGGTCCCCAAGCACAGCTTGTTACCTCGGCATCATACTTGCCACAGACAAGCATACCCTGTGTGCCACTAATTACGATCCCTAGATACTGACACTCGAGACCAAAATCAGTGTCTGGGGCAAGCTCCGATCTCTATGTATGGCAGGGTGGCCTTGCTTAAAATGGTTGTGGTGTCCAAATTGATATACTTATTCAGCAATATTCCGATTGGGCCTGGCCACCAGTTCTTTGACAAAATACAAAAACGTGCATCCAACTTTATATGGGGTGGGGGCACGGTGAGGCTCGGCTGGTCCAAGCTATGCAAATCATTTGACACAGGCGGTCTGGCGGGCCCCGACTTCCAAATATACTACCTCGCTGCGCAGGCACACTTTGTGAAATATTGGTCCCACACACAGAACCATATGCACATATTCACGCAGAAAAATGTGCAGCCGCCCCTGCATCATTACAATCTAAGATCTTTGCGAGGGCGAGGAGAGGCGTGGGAGGTTGATCCTGTTGCTTGTACAACACTAGCCTTGGCATCGCTCTTTCGTAGAGTTGGGTGCTTGGAACTAAACTGACCACATACCCCACTATGGCATTACCCGGATATGACACCCACATCTGACACGGCACTTCAGAAAAGTTGAGACCCACACAAAGAAATGTGCATGGGGGACCTATTCCCAGAGAGAAGGTTTGTCCACTTGAAGGAGGTCCAGGATAAGGTGGGGGATGGTATAACCATAACAATGCAATACCAACACCTAAAGGCATATGCAAAAACAAGAGTTCAACATTTCCCAGCTGCCCCATCATTCCAAGCAGGCTCGCTGCCCCAAATGCAGCTCCCTGCTTTCAGACTCGTTACATATGTACTGGACGTGCCCCCGATCAGATAATTTTGGGAGGAAGTGTCCACAACACTCAGCGATATACTGGATATACAAATCCCAGCCACCCCCTTGAAATACCTCTTAGGAGACATCGGGATTGTCCCAATTAAATTGTGCAGGCTTTTTTCGGTAGCAGGCACAGTTGCCAAATGGAATATATTTAAATGCTGGAAGGCAAAGAAGGCTCTGACTATTCAGTCATGGCTCAGAGACTTGATCTCAATACAAGAATGTGAAGAAAGTTATGTTAAAGGGGTTGCATCTTTATGTAGGCCAAAAGACATTTGGGCACCGCTATGCCGAGATCTCAAAGACACCCAGGAAGATGCAGAGAATGATTCCTCACCAATCTGGCTCAAATGAGCTGTAGCATCAGCCGAAATCGATATATATATATATATATATATATATATATATATATATATAGTCATGTACCATGCTTATGTTGAATTGTAATCGTCAATAGTAAAAAATAAAGGTTTAAAAATAATATGTATATTTTTTTTTACAAAAGTCTAAATGTTAAAAGGGAAACGGTTTCCCAGTACTGATAATCTGAAGGACTGATCAGCTTCCCCATAACAAAATGAGCAAAAGGCCAGGGGAGTAGAGCTGAAGGCAAAGGTTTGAGGGTCCATATAACTATGGAGGAAAGTTGTTGAGACATTTGTACTAAAAGTCTTTTAGGACTCTTCTCGTCAGAATGCCTTCATGTGAGCCCACAATCTCAGACAGGCACCCAACCTAAAGGAGCAGAGGGTGAGGGGTGGTGGTGGTGGTGGTGGTGGTGGTGTTGATGGTGGTGGGGACGATGACCAGTGAACCATACAAACTAACAAAGCATGTAAAGTCCCCTATGGGCCTGCACGTTTACGCAGAGTCACCTAAAGACACAATCCAACCCTATTGTATATGGTAGGTCTGAGACCAAGTCGTTAGCACATAGGGAGGGGATAGGAAGAAAAAGGTAACTGAACATTTTGACCCACAGGAAATATAGCAAAAAAATCCCTAAGGGCAAAATCAACACTTCACATTAGTTCTGACCTTTTAAGACATAGTATTACAAATAATAAAAAAACAAGCATGATAATTAAACAGTGTTAAGTGGGTGGAAAACTATACTCGTACAGTGCACAATTCTTAAAATGATATTTTAATAAACAACAGGATACATGTTAGCAACACTTACCAGTTCAATTCACTTCCAGGGAAACCAGTTTACACAAAACTGCAGGAAAACTCCTCTAGCAAGTCTGTAGACCTGCTTCTTAAACGTTGCAGAACAAAGCAAGAGAGGTAGAGACCAGTCGGGGCCTTACGCACCACTGCAACAAGAGGCTAGAGGGCCTAGTGGGGGCAGGAAGGAAAGGGGCAGATGACAAACCATACTGGATGTTCAGGAGAACTGCTACTCAACCTAGACCACTTCCACATGAAGTGAGAATTCGAGCCCAGGGAACTCGGGCGTAAAGCAGTTCAAACCTATATGGAGGATGTGGAGCCCACATGGACAGTACAGCCATTTTGAGCCTTCCCCATGATTTTCACACAGAAAGAAATCAAAAAAGAATTGTTAGCCCGATCTGTAAGGTCAGCAAAAGAAGACCCTGAGGGGTCAGATCATGGCATCCATCTTAAGACAGTGGAACCCCCTGTTGAATAACAAGCAAAGGAACAGCTCAGTGGTTCCAAAACGGAGAAAGAGCAACAGTGACCCTAACTAGGGACAAATACCACAGTTGTAGGGCGGGATCACTGAATTGTCTCCACCTCAGACGGACATTACCAGGTTCACACTACATTGCTCAGTCATCAAACAAAAGAGCCAGCAGAGACAACCGTCTCATCTGGAAAACAGAAGGATGCAGTGCTCTCGTTCACGAGTCAAGCAGCACAGGGCAGCCCTTCAAATTAGGAGACCTTCAGCCGAACACATTGAGACAGTTACAGTAGATCAAAGTAACAAGATTCCTCCTGGTCATCGGAGGAAGTGCATCACTGTGGAAAAAGATGCTGGTGCACAGCTTATGCTGTCGTCCTCAGGAAAATAGTCTCTCTGGATGCTTCGAGACCAAATCCTAGCAGTTGTCCAGGTACTTGTGCAGAATGTCAGCTTCCATGTCCTATCTGGAGGTTAGAGAGTGACCTTAACCTATAATAACAGACATCTTTGTGTACAAACTCAGGAGATGTGGATTCTAGAGGGTCCAAGACATTTTACCCCATCAGGTACCTATAGGGACACTCACAAAGACCTTTGTGAGCTCTTGGCTGGAACTCGCATAAGAAAATGATCCTGCATGGTCCTTCCTGGTCTTCACCCAATCATACAGGCAGTAAAGATATTTGGAAAATGAAATTGATTTCAAAATAACTAGAGACTATTTTGTGGGCCTCTAGGAGGAAAGGTTTCTTGTGAGACAAAATAACTTTTACAGCCATGGTTTTAAGGTACACTGCCACCAACCAGAACTAGAATAACTGGCTGTTCAAGATTTCTTGCCAATTCTAACTAGGGGGGCACCTTTGTGGTAGCTACCATCTTTGGTGTGCTGAATGATCCTCAAATGGAGACGGAAAGAATTGCACCCCCAGTGAGATCTGCATAAAATTCACTGTGAGAAATGGTCAGAGCATCACAGGAAACCAGCAAATAAATTAAATGGATTATAAAGTGTACTTTCTGCCTTACACTTCCCAGCAGACCTGCACTTAAGAATGGACTTGGGAAGGACTGTACACCAGCAAGGCTTCTTCACGATAATTGGGAATCAAAATCTTCCTCTTTTACTTCAGTGACCCGTTCCAAAGATTAATCAGGCCAAGGAGTAGATCTGCACTAGCTATGTGAATTGGGGCTGACAAGTATTCTCAGCCTCCCATAGCAGTAATGCATCTATTCCATATTTTCTTTTAACCACCCAATCATTTGGTCTGTTTTCAGACATTTGGTTTGGTTGTCTATTCCAGCCAGAGCACCTTAGCAGGACGGGTCACCACAGTTGCTTGTCAACAAACAGGTGAGCCAATGGGAGAGTAGCCCCTGCTGTCTGGCATTTGTTCACTAGACACACAGACACACACACACACACACACACACACTAAACAAAGGACTAGAGCAAGTACATACCGCTGATTTTGTATTATATAATGGATTTACGCCATGCAACACTTTGCTACCTGCAGTAACACAAACCATAGTTCATATAAAACTTCCACAGTCCACACATCTACAGTAGTTCATGGAACCCCCAGTGGATAAACTTTGTTCTCTTGAGGCCGGCAGGAAAGCATGGGTCCAGGTCCAGGCACATGCTCCTTGCTGCAGTGTCGAAATGACCACATGTCGACTCTTGGTTTTCATGCCCCAGTTTAAGTTCCAAAATGCCGGACAGGAAATATTTTCTTCTCTGAGGGATGGTCTTTCCCAAATATTGGGAGCTCCCTCCAGAATTTTAAGTTGCAAGCTGCAAACACTGCGCCTGCTTTAGGCTACCTCGATGAAGGGTGCTATTAAGATAGCAGCCATATCCAAAAAGGGATATTACTTACTCTTTCTTGCCAGAGTGGAAGAGGAACTGGCAGCAGAGCAAGTTGACAGCCGACCTTGGGATAGGGCCTTAGTAAGGACTGTCAATTGAGCTAGTGGAGTGGACTAGAACAGTTTTTGAACTATGCAACAAATATTTTCTTTGTCTACCAAACCACATCTTGTTGAAGTATCCCCAATGCTCACAAATTAAACAGTATTCATGCATGAATATCCCAGATTCCACTGGTAGAAGCCTCAGGGTTTCATAACGTCTAGTGGCATCATCCTCTTCATCTACACCTGTGTCCTTATCTACTTGTGGATCCAAAGACTCTTGGCCTGCCAGAACAAACAGTGGCACTACCTCAACAGCTGGTGCATCTAGATGGGGGTTGAGGCTCAAGGGTTTAAGTATTAGAGACGATGGCTGTACTGGAAAAGGCACTGCACTGGCAGGTGAGCCAGACCAGCCCAATGGGCAATCGGGGGCTGTGAAACAAATGGCATTGGCGCCAACATTTTTCTTCAAATCTTAAGTTGGCTGGGAGCATGACACAGCAGCAGAGGGTTTAGAAACCTTCATGCATTTTCTGGGATCTTATGTTTTTGCCCCATTTTTCTGCCATTTTGCAGTGGACTAAGATTTATTAGGACATGGAACCGCTGTGTCAATGCTATGTTGGAGTGGAGAGTCCATACGTCTGAAATACAGATGTCGGTGGAGATGCAGCAATAGAGGCTGTGTGTGTGGTTGTGTGGACTCGTCAGAGGGTGCATGGGGTTTATATATAGGCCCTACCAAGCAAATCGGGAAACATCCACATGTATCCCCAGGCTTCTCAGTATTGTCCTGCAAAACCTCAGCCCTAAGGCAGACAGACTGTAAACAGCACGATATAGGCTGCACCGCTCTTAGGTTAGGTTATGTGCATATGAATTTACATGCACTACGCCTCAGAGGAGTGTACTTCGTTATTTTGCCCACTGGACACCTGTGACCAACCTCTGTTAAGGGTAGTCTTGGCAAGCCCCTCCCAGTCTAGTGACCTGGGGGGAAAAAAAATCACCAGGGTGGGATGCCTAGGAAAAGGTTTGAAAATAACCCACTTTTGTCAATGAAGTCTATGAGGTAGTTTGGCAGAGGCATGTCAAGAAGAGCCTGCCAGCCAGTCCTCTGAGCCTTGAGGCAGACAGTCACAAGAAGTGCAGATACTCCACAGACAGTCTGGGACCTGGAAGCAAAGGAAAAGATGGTCTGATCAGGAAAATGCCCCGACACATGACACACAGTACCAGATTTCAGAGACCTGGCCATAGATGGCAAACACTTGTGTACAGGCCCGTTATAAATGCCATATCATATCATGTAGGAGGTTCCAAAAAATAGAGAACATCAAGAGAATCAACTCCTCAAGGGCTCCTGGCCCCGATGGTTTGACAGATCATATGCTAAAACAGAACCTGGAAGAATGGGCTGAGTTCTGCAAATCCTTATTTAACATCATAATTGATGAACGAAGAATACCGACATCCTGAAAAAGCGCAATCATTGTCCCAATTTTTAAAAAGGGGATATGATCTGAACCCAGCACTACTGGATGTAGTCGGTAAGATCTTTGCAACTTATCTCCAGCTCAGGTTAACATTCTGGATCAAACAGACCGGATCTCTGGATTGTAGACAAACAGGTTTCATCAAAGGAGTTGGCTGAGGCTTAAACCTGTTAATGCTTAATATAATTAAAATGGAGGCAATCAAGAAAAAAATAAAAGTTTTTTTGGCATGTCGACCTAGCTCATGCCTTCGACGCAGTGGACCGAAATTTACTGTGGAGGAAGATGAAGGCCAGGAACTGCCCGAAGGGTCTCATTCGAGCAATAAGAGAATTATATTCCAACAAGGTCATCAAAATTCACCTTGATCGAAATGGAACCCTCTCAAAACCTATAATAACAGAATGCAGTGTAAAACAAGGGTGCCCCTTAGGCGCAGTTTTGTTTAATTTCTTCATATTATTCATCAGAAGAGCCTTGAGTGAGACCCATTAATTTGCTCCGAAGATTCATTGAACCCAGATTGATTGGAAGCTTTATGCTGATGACATTGTCCTTTTGGACTTAACTTCCGGTTGGTCTTCAACGGAAATTGACAGCACTAAAATTTCATCAGCGAAAATGGTCTTGAAATAAACACAGCAAAAACAGAGATCTTAGAACTAAAGAACCTGTGTCGAAACAAAAGAGAGTTGAAAAAAATGTCAATGGAAAATCTCCCAAGACACCATGAAGTGTGTAACTGAGACTAGATATCTAGGAGTAGTGATAAACATCGATGATGAACCTATGGCAAAAGCTATAAAAGCAAAATGTGAACAACTGGGAAATGTACTCCCAAGGAATAATCCTAAACAAACAATATGGGAAATTAAGCTTAAATCCAGTTATACATGTTCCCAACGGAACTCCGATGGCATGCATTAGGTACGAGCTTAGCCTGACGTCCATAACAGCAAGAAACGTGTGGAATATGCTCTCCCTCTACAGTAAGGTGATTGGCATGGATAACTTGCCCCACTTTAAAATTCTGAACATAGGATTGAAAAAGCATACTCAATCGATACAAGGCCTGTGGGAAAAGAGATGTGTGGAAACACTAGAGACGCTTAACACCACAAAGGAAATGCTGTGTGTGCCAACCCAAATGCTGTCAAGAAAAAAATTTGGCAGTTGGATTTTCTAGAAACAACACATCAAAGAAGTCGCCACAGATGTATGCAATCTGTTCCGCTGGAAGCAAAGGCTTACAATAATCCAGACAAAATTTCCATGTACGCACTTCTGAGATGTCTTTTTGAGATTCAGGCTAAATCAATTTGAAACAAAATAAATTCTAAATATAAGGGGGAAAAAAAGGCAGATCGACAGTAGCTGTAGACTCTGTAAACACCCAGCTCAAAATTTAAAGCACCTTGTGCTATTCTGCCCGGCTCTACGATCCATAAGAACTACCCTTTTGGGAACCGAGATTGAGAAAATATCTACTTGGGGAGGAGAGGAATGGTGGGGAGCAATTTTCGAAGAACTGAATAACAGATTGACATTTGCCTTAATTCTCTTTCTGAAAGAAATGACTAAAACATTGGCTGGGAGTAGGTTGGGTCCTATGTCTTGAATAAGAGAAATGTTATATCCAACAGGCTTTATTCTCAAAAATCCTTCATAGAAGGACGTTGGAAAGGTCACTGTGGATTGGGCTTCTTTTGTTTCTGTTAATACTATTCCTATTGTTCTTATTTGTTTTATTTGGCAAATTGAATACTGAATTGCTAGACGTTGAAGGGAAAACTTGATAATGGTGTGTTCGAGAAATGAAATTGTAAAAATGTTTTTCTATTATATGACAATGCATTACTTACCGTAAAAGCATTTCTGATGGTTGTATCTGCTTAGATTCACATGCTTTGCATAGGTCCGACATCCAGTGGTCACTGCGGAGTATTGCATTTTGTTTTTCGTAGTCGAAAAGGGGACGTCGACAAGGCGTGTCTGTAACACTATCCCTATAGTGATGTGCGTTGTACCCACAATCCCTCACGCGTCGAGGTCCCTCTGTTTGTATTTTTCTGCCCTGAGGGAGCCTTCTAGACGTGAGTGAGTACAGAAAAGAGAGAGATATATGAAAGGATGTCTATGTTCCTTCCATCCGAGCGGGGAGGAAGGGTGGGCGCATGTGAATCTAAGCAGATACAACCATCAGAAATGCTTTTACGGTAAGTAATGCATTGTCTTCTGATGTTTGTTAATCTGCTTAGAATCACATGCTGTGCATAGACTAGCGAGCAGTACCCGGAGTTGGCGGTGGGTTATGAGAAGGAACAGTAGAGAAAAGATGTCTTAATACTGCCTGTCCCACCTGTGAGTCAGATCTAGAGTGTGCATCTAGACAGTAGTGTTTTGTAAAGGTGTGTACAGAACTCCAGGTAGCCGCTTTGCAGATGGACTCAAGGGGAACATTTGCAATGAATGCTATGGAAGCCCCAGTGCCTCGAGTGGAATGTGCTCTTGGCTTGAAGGGTAGTTCTCTCTTAGCAAGAGTGTAACAGAGAGTGATGCATTGTACAATCCATCTAGATATAGTGGACTTAGAGACTGCATCTCCTTCTCTTCCTGCTGCCACCGAGACAAAGAACTGATTAGTCTTTCTCAGTGTTCTGGTTCTTTCCATGTAGAACATGACAGCTCTGCGTACATCTAGTGTATGCAGACTTTTTTCTCCCAAGCTGGAAGGGTTTTGAAAGAAAGTTGGTAGTTCTATAGATTGGTTTACATTTTCGAGATGAATTTTGGTGCAAACCTTGGGTGTGTGCGAAGAACCACCTTATTCTTGTGAACTGTTACGAAGGGGTCTAATACAGAAAGAGCCTGTAGTTCACTTACTCTCCTAATGGAGGTGATAGCTATTAGGAAAGCAGTCTTAAGAGTGAGGTTTTTAAGAGTTGCCTTGTGCATGGGTTCGAAAGGAGTGCCCATGAGTCTGGAAAGTACCACGTTTAAGTCCCATCCGGGAGCTGGGTTAGCTATCGGGGGGTGTATTCTCTTTACCCCTTCCATGAAGGCCTTGATAACTGGTATCTTCCACCACGACACTTTAAGTTGGGAAGTGGTGTATGCAGAAAGTGCCGCTAGGTGGACTTTAATGGAATTAAACACTAGACCTGAATCCAGTAAATGGGTCAAGTACAGAATAATGTTAGTGGCAGAGCAGTCAACCGGGTTGATGTTCTTACTTCTACACCAGATGACAAATCTTTTCCACTTGCTAGAATAGCAGTGGCGAGTATTAGGTTTTCTGGCTTCCCTGAGGATGTCCATACATCTTTGAGGGAGATGTAAATGTCCAAATTCTATGATCTCAGGAGCCAGGCTGCTAAGTTCATGGTCTGAGGGCATGGATGCAGTGTCCTGCCCTTGTCTTGTGACAGCATGTTGTACGGGCAGGGAAGTTTCATTGGGGGAGATAGGGACATCTCCATCAAGTGAGCGAACCATGGCTGCCGGGCCCACATTGGGACCACTAGTATCATGGTAACCTGCTCTTGGTGCATCTTGTGCACCACTTTGTTGAGGAGGGGAGTCGGGGGAAAGGCGTAAACAAATTTCCCTGACCATTGCATCGACAGACCGTTCCCCTTGGACTGGTTTTAGGGGTACCTGGAGGCGTAACTTTGGCATTGTGAGTTCTCCAGGGTTGCGAACAGGTCTATTTCCGGGAAACCCCATTGCGTGAAGACGTCCAAGACGATGTTTTCGTGCAATTGACATTCGTACTCTTTGGGCAGGGGGAAGTTTCTGCTGAGTTTGTCTGCTAGCAGATTGAGTTCCCCTGGTACATGTTGTGATAGTAGGAACATGTTGTGTTTGAGAGCCCACTTCCATATATTCTGGGACAGCTTGGATAGTCCTGGAGAGTGAGTGCCCCCTTGCTTGTTGAGGTAGTACATGGCTGTTGTGCTGTCTGTGAGGACCATCACTGTCTTTCCTTGTAAGTGTTCCTGAAAGGCTTTCAGTGCTTTGAACACCGCTAGTAGTTCCAGCAGGTTTATATGCTTGGATGCTAAACTCTGAGTCCACACTCCGTGAGCAGTCTGATCGGATAGGTGAGCCCCCCATCCTGTAAGGGATGCGTCTGTGGTTAGAGTGGCTTCCACTGCGGGTGTGGCAAAAGTCTTCCCTAATAACAGGTTTTCCTTTGTCCACCACCGTAGCGAGAGAACCAAGGCCTGCGAGACCACCACTAGATCGTCCCATTGTCCGCTGGCCTGACACCACTGGCTGTAAAGCCACTCTTGCATTGGGCGCATGCGCAAGCGCGCGTGAGGTACCAAATAAATACATGACGCCATCATCCCTAGCAAGCGCATTGCTTTGCGTACCGTCACCTCTCGACCTGCCACATAACAGGGGATCTAAAACAGCATGTTTTGGACCCTCTCGTTGGAGGGGAAGACGAGGCCGTCCCTAGTTCGAATTAGAGCCCCTAGGAATTGTTTGATTTGGCTGGGGTCTAAGCTGGACTTCTTTTCGTTGATGGAGAAGCCCAATTGGGACCAAAGGTCTACGGTCTTTTGGGTATTGGAGAAGCATTTTTCGTAAGAATCCCCTGTTATTAGCCAGTCGTCGAGGTAAGGGTATACCGGGATGGATAACCTGAGCAGGTGGGCCGCTGCCACTGCCAGTACTTTCGTAAATACCCTTGGTGCAGATGCTATCCTGAAGGGTAGTACTCTGAACTGGTAGTGTTTGTTCTCTATCTTGAACCTGAGGTATTTTCTGTGCGCTGGCAACATTAAAATATGAAAGTATGCATCTTTCATGTCTAGTGTTGTCATGTAATCCCCCTGTGATAACAGTGGGATTACTTCCTGCAAGGTCACCATACGAAACCTTTGGGGTTTGACAAACTTGTTCGCTGGACGCAGATCTAATACAGGGCGCATGGTTAAATCCTTTTTGGGTACAAGGAAGTACACTGAATAAATACCTTCTGTTACCTGAGATAGGGGGACAGCCTCTATAGCTTTTTTTCAGTAGCTCTTCTACTTCTTGAAGAAGAATAGTGAGGTGTTCCGGTGTCATGCGTCGGTTCCGTGGGGGTCTGTATTTCGGGGAACCGTTGAATTCGATGCAGTATCCATGGGCTATGGTGGATAATACCCAGCGGTCTGACGTTATTCCCTCCCATGCTGAAAGGAATGATGTTAGCCGGCCCCCGACCGGTGATGCATGGGAGGGGACCCGAATCTTCGGGTCATTTGTTGGTATTGGGCGTGGGGCCTTTGGGACTGGAGCCGCGCCCTCTTCCTTTGCCACGACGTTGGCCTCTTTGACTGAACTGGGTGCTTTGGTTAGAGGGCCAGTTGGTAGCAGAGTAAAATTGCTGTTGGCTTTGTTGCTGGCGTTGGCCACGAAAGGAGCGTCTATTGCCATAGCTGCGTCTGTTAGGTGGCCTAGAAATTTGGTCAAGAGTCTTGATGGTATCAAACTCCTTCTTCGCATGTTCTAGGGCCTCATCAACTGCTTTTCCAAACAGATGTGTTTGTTCTATGGGTTTATCAGGGAAGCCTGTGTTTCCGGCTTAAAACCCGAATTGCGCAACCAGACATGGCGTTTGAGAAGTATTCCCTGAACCAGGGAACGGCCAGCTGTTTCTGCGGCATCTAAGGAGTTCTTTACGATGCCCTGGTTTACAAGAGTTCCCTCTGATATTATAGTTAGCAGGCGTGAACGCAGGGGTTCTGGTGCGTCCTCTGCTTCGCTGCGCAGCTTGCTCCACTGTGCATCTGCGTAGCTAGCTAGTAGGGAATTGTTATTTGCAATCCTGGTTGAGAAGGCGGCAGAGGTCGTTATTCTCTTCCCAAGTGCATAGAGCTTCTTGCCCTCTGTCAGGTGGTGTCTCACTAGTAGATAGTGGTACCCCCGCTCTCTTTCTTGTATTAGTCACTACAAGGGAGTCCGGAATAGAATGTCCCCTGATGTACAAAGGGTCCGAGGACGAAGGGCTGAAGAGCTTTTCTATCCGAGGGTTGACCCCTCTGACTAAGGACGGATTGGAAAGGGAAGGAGTTATTCTTCTCTTTATAGAAGCCAGGAGTGGAATAGACTGACTGACCGGGGCTTTTTCTTTAATAACTCTTTCTACAAAGTCTATGTCCGGAAGAGTCTCCCCTGTGTCTATCTCAAAATGCGCTGCTGCCTTGCGCAACAGTGCATTAAGTGAAGGTTGGTCATCTATGGGGGAGGTGTTTCCAATAGGTGAGTCCTTGGGAGGAGAAGGCTGAAAGACATCAGGGTCTGAGTGCACTGATGGGGATTGCCAAGGCTGCACTGATGGGGAGTGCCAGGGCTGTGAAGTAGCTGTATCCTCTTCAAAAGCTCCTGCACTAGTGTAAGGGTCTTCTTCAAACCTCTCTTCCTCATGTTCTTCCTCTCCACCCAAACACTCCTCATTTTCCTGGAGGTATTGCTCCTATTCAGTGAGGTCATATGCGTCTGTAAAAGGGGGAATCAGCCTAGGAATCTTGACCCTAGGGTCATCCTGGGTCCATTCTCTTGGTCTTTTGGGTGTGGGTGGGTTTTGGCTACCCAAAAACCTTTCCATCTTTTCCATACAACAATGGAGTCTTTCAAGGGTCTCATGGGGAACCCCTGAATAGTTGCAGCAATAGAGGCTGTGTGTGTGGTTGTGTGGACTCAGGGGAAATCAGTGTTTTCACCTTCAAAACGCTTCAAACGCTCCCACAACGTTGACGAAAGGTTTCCGTCGCCCTCAGAAAAGCCCTCCGGTAGTTCAGAAGTGCCCTTAGATGAAGGGGGCAGTTCCTGGCTACTTTTGTGCTTTTTCGGCGTTTCTATATCTTTTGGTGCGGTATTCGACGTCTGTTTTGTCGTCCGCTTACGTTTGTCCTCGGAAACAATTCTCGCCAGGCTCTCGACAACGGAGGGTTCTGGAGTCGACGTTGCCTGCGTTATGCGTTGTTTCTCGACGGCCGCTCTATGGAGCGTTACGTCGGATGTTTTTGAGGTAGCGCCCGTGTTAGATGAAAGCCCAATCGCTGGTCGCGGCTGCGTTTGCGGGTGGGGCTTGAGACCCTTACGGTCTGAGGTAGACGCCGGAGTGCCCTGCGTCCCCTTCGGCGCTGATGGATCCTTCGTCCTCGATGAAGAAGAGCCTGGGTTGTGTGCTTAGGCCTATGGGGTCTGTGTGCGTCCTTGTCGCCGGGGTGTTCATCCCCATAAGCAGGGCGTGAGCCGAGCCCGTCGGGGCCGGGGACGGACGTCGAGGAGCGCGAGCGCTCCTTCTGGGGGTTAATGACTTCCGTAACGGAGGTCGAGTTATCACCCTCCTCGTCACTTTCTGTAACCGCGCGGCGGGTGAGGAAACTGACTTCGACATAGCGTAGTCAGCCCACCTCTTAACTTTCCGTTCTTTAAGAGTTCTTGGTTTCAAGAGCTTACAGGCCGCGCAGCTGTCCTCTTTATGATCGAGGGGCAAGCAACGATTACAGAGCTTGTGTTTGTCCTTCCAAGTGTATTTGCCCCTACAGCGTGGGCAAAACTTAAAAGGTGTCCTCTCCATAGCTGAGGCAATAAAAACTGGTGATAACAACCCCAAGGGAAAGATAGGGGAGAAAGAAAGACATTCTCGACGAGAAGATAAAAGTTCGAACCCCCACTCTCCCTACTGTGTGTTGGCCAGCGAGGCCTGGCCACGTGTTCGGCAGCGCCGAAGGATCTCCTCCGTCTCTTACCCTCCGTCGAAAACTTGCTCGGCGGAGAAACAGCTTCACAGCTAACGTCGAGGGGAGGGATCTTTAACAATAATTATATATAAAGGACCGAGGTCCGTAGTAAGTGTTTAGCAATGTCTCTCTAGGAGCTCCACGTACGGCGACCATAAGCTGGGCGGAAAAAAACAATCTGAGGGACCTCGACGCGTGAGGGATTGTGGGTACAACGCACGTCACTATAGGGATAGTGTTACAGACATGCCTTGTCGACGTCCCCTTTTCGACTACGAAAAACAAAATGCAATACTCCGCAGTGACCACTGGATGTCGGACCTATGCACAGCATGTGATTCTAAGCAGATTAACAAACATCAGAAATATATATTCTTTAGAGTTTATTACAAACTTTTAAAAACAGAAAAACATTTTTACAATTTAATTATTTTCGAACACACCATTATCAAGTTTTCCCTTCAACGTCTAGCAATTCAGCATTCAATATATATATATGATACATTACCGTAATCGTATTTCTGATACTTGTATCTGCTTAGATTCACATGCTGTGCATAGGCCGACATCTAGTGGAAGCTGCAGAGTATTACAGTTTGTTTTTCGAAACTCGAAAATGGGCGTCGACACAGGGCGTACCAATAATACTATCCCTAGTGTGACGTCCACTGTACCCATGATCCCTCACGCGTCTAGGACCCTCAGATTGTATTTTTCCTGACATGAGGTAGCATGAGGAGTAGCGCGAGTACAGATAATCCAAGCAGATAGATAAGACTACAAGCATCCATGCGCCTTCTCTCAGAGGGGAGGAAGGGTGGGTCGCATGTGAATCTAAGCAGATACAAGCATCAGAAAAACGATTACGGCGAGTAATGTATCCCTTCTGAGGCTTGTGGAATCTGCTTAGATCACATGCTGTGCATAGATTAGCGAGCAGTGTTAGAAGAAGGTGGGATGTGAGAAGGGTCATGAGCAAATAAATGTCTTGGAGCCGCTTGTCCCACTTGAGTATCTGTCTTGGAATGGGTGTCAATGCAGTAGTACTGAGTAAAAGTGTGAATAGAGCTCCAAGTAGCTGCTTTGCAAATGGTGTCAAGGGGTACATTTGCAATGAAAGCCAGAGTGGCCCCAATGCCTCTTGTAGAGTGGGCTCTTGGTGTGAAAGGCAAAGTTTTTTCAGAAACCGAGTAACACAGCTGGATACAGTTAACAATCCACTTAGAGATGGCACCTTTAGAGACGCGATCTCCCTCTCAGCCTGTAGCTACGCAGACAAACAGCTGATCTCTTTTCCTTAGCGGTCTGGTTTTGTTTACATAGTAGAGGACCGCCCTACGCACATCTAGGGTGTGTAGTTTCACCTCAGCCGAGCTTTGTGGGTCTTGGAAGAAAGCCGGAAGCTCGATGGACTGGTTCACGTGGAATTTAGAAATAAACTTAGGTGAGAACCTAGGATGTGTACGTAAAACCAGTTTATCCTTATGAGCTGTCATGATACCTGCCCCCGGAGCACCAGGACCGGCCCAGCACCCCCGGAAGCAGGCATCATGCCCTCGGGAGGAGTCTCAGCAGCCCCAAGTAGGGGCCCTGTGGACTCAGTCCTGGCGCCTTTGGCGCCATGCTCATATTGGACAACAGTCCTGGCGCCGAAGGCGCCAGGCTCATAAAAGATGACTTTGTGTTTAAAGGTGCTTGGTGTAAACTTACCTGATGCAGACCATGCTGCAACAGCCGGGCCATCTTGAGGCCAGAGCTACTTTTCCTGTGGGACTCTTTTAGCACCGGGTGTGGTCGGGGAAGGATACATACCTGATTGGAGGAAGGACACATTCCAGGAACTTCTTCCAAGGCTATTTAAACCACACCCGATCAGCCACACATGCTTCGCGTTGTTCTGCATCTAGCAGCTGGACGCTCACCGTGTCTGCTCCTGCATCTTGACTTCTTCCACGCCTGCCAGCATCCTGATCACCTGCAGAGGAATAGAACAAGAGAACAGAAGAAGGAAAAGTCCTTACCTGTTAAATCTGCAACCTGGAGACATTTCGCCAACGATCCTGAAAAGGAAGACATTTATTTTAAAAACTCATCGCATTGACTGCTGCAGCGCTGCATTTACTCACCTTTACAGGGCGCCTCCATCAGCAGCGACCATCCGGATCCACAGTCGCTCCCCAGCACCTAGGGAGAAAAAGACAAGAACAAAGGTGAGAGAAAGAAGGGAGAAGGGAAGCTAAGACTCCATGTTAAGACTTACCTGTTGGGTCATTCCCTTTTCATTTCGGGTCCGCGCCGCATCCAGGCAGTTCCAGACCCCGGCCCCTAAGGGGAAAAAGACATCAGCGTTAATGGGCAAATGAAAAGACATTATCAAAACGCTCATTAAAGACTTACCTGATTTCCACAAGGATTTCACCTTTCATCTCGGGTCGGTGCCTGTTCCCCGGCATTCCGTACCCCGGCCCCTATGGGGAAAAAGACATTAGCGTTAGAACATTAACGCATGGACACAAGGGGAACCATTAATCAAAAAACTTACCTGGAAGCCAAGCAAGTTTGCTTCTCACCAATCCGAAAATCCAGTGAAGCAACTGGATATCTACGCGCCCCTGCATCAGAGGCAGGATGGAGAGCTCGCCCTTCCAGACCCTAAGGTGAGCTGTTGCGCTGAATCACAGAGGGGTGTCAAGGAGAGTGAGAGGGGAAAGAGGGAGACCGATTACTTACCCCGCACACCATTAATCCCCTATTTTCGCCTACAGAAGGGTACTTCAGCGAGCCAGGCAAGCAAGAGTTGGGGGGCCTGGTCCAGTCCATCTTCCGAGTCCTGCGCACCACCCTGGAAGAGGCCACCGCAGCGCAAACCAGGCCGGCGCCTCCGTGGGAGTCAGGTGAGCGTTACAGAACTGTAAAGAATGGATCCTGCACAGCCTGAATTTCACTGACCCTTCTTATAGATGTTATTGCTACTAAGAAGGCCGTCTTATAGGTCAGGTGTTTGAGACTGCTTTTATGCATGGGTTCGAATGGGGGGCCCATGAGTTTAGATAGCACCACATTAAGGTCCCATCCTGGTGGTGGGTTTGAAATAGGAGGGTGAAGTCTCTTTACTCTTTCCATGAAAGCTTTAACCACTGGTATCTTCCACCACAACACTTGTTATGGGAGGTGGTGTATGCTGACAGCGCTGCCAGGGGTTCGCTCAGTGAGTTAAATACCAGTCCTGCATCCAGCAGGTGTAGCATGCATGTGACAATTGTGGAAGGAGTGCAATCAACTGGGTTGACTTGATTATTCTGGCACCAGATAATGAATAGTTTCCTTTTGTCTAAGTAGCAGTGCCTCGTGTTTGGCTTCCTAGATTCTTTTAGGATGTCCATACATCTCTGTGGTAATTTGAGATGTCCGAACTCTATGACCTCAGGAGCCATGCTGACAGGTTCATTGAGTTGGGTTGAGGATGCACTGTTTGACCTTGGTGCTGGGACAGTAGGTTGTACCAGCCCGAGAGTTTGATGGGTTCGCACACCGCTAGTCTGCGTAGGTGTGGGAACCACGGTTGTCTCGCCCACATGGGAGCAACTAGGACGAGCGTCACTGATTCTCTGTTCATCTTGTTGAAAACCTTCCTGATGAGAGGTGTTGGTGGAAAAGCGTACGCAAACATCCCTGACCAGTTCATCCACAGGGCGTTCCCCTGGGAGTCTATGTTAGGGAGAAGTCTTTGTAAAGGCTAATTTCCCAAACCTAATGAGTCCCCCAGCAGCTTTGCTGGATTTTTGGGGTTTATTTCTTTTCTTCTGCTAAGAGTGAGACTCTTTTTCTCCTACTCTTAGAAATGATTTGAGGTGTCCCTTTGACTTTGTATGTGTTTTATGGGCTATGGGGTCCTTTACCCCATAGGGCTTCATGTGTTTTGACATATGGGTTACACAACACCCTCCGTGCAGTAACCCAGGGGTGTCGTAGCGACCCCTCACCATAGACTCCATACCCTAGGACTGACTACTGTCTCCCAGGGCATGTAAAGTCACCATTGGCTTTACTAGTCTCAAATTGTCAACACATCTAGTACAAACCATCATATTGTGGACGTACTGGTCGGGGAAATTCGATTGCCCCGGGGTCTGTTGTTCGAGGGGGCACTGTCCAGTTCCCCCCGAACGAGTTTTGGCTGGTGGCAGTGAATACTACTTTTTATATTCGACCGCAAATATATCCCTATGGGATTTTCCCATTGTTCGAGGCTACCACCTTTTAAAATAGCCTCGAACATACCGCCGGTTTATTAAATTAATATAAATTCACCGGTTGGTATTTTTCGCCAAAACTTGATTCTAAAATGGTGTTTGTGTTCTCTTCTGTAACTCCAACCCAAGTCGAGCCCTTTGTTCCACTTTTTGGCGGGCTTCTCCACAGAGGCCTCCAAAAGTGGTGCCCAACTGGCTACCACAGGGGTTGTTGGAGTGGGTTTAGGCACCCTGGACTGAATTGCCTCGGCAACTCAAGTCACACTCTTGTGTGATTGGCCCAAGCATGTTTGAGTGACAGCTAGGTTGAATGAATGGGGGTTTTCTGCATAAAAGCAGGGCTCTGGGGACTGGAACTTCAGAAGTCGCCACAGGACCAAAAGAATCCGAGGAGGGAGAAGCCGAGCCGACCTGCAACGACGACACCCCCGGTGGAGCCCTGCTGAACCGTCTCACCACTTTTCCTGACGACAGAGGAGATCTCCAGCCCGGAGAGCCTTCTTCCTTTGATTGGTGGGGATAACCAGTCTGCCCGTCTTTTCGCCTTCCTGGACCATCTCGCGGCCGCCTTGCCCGTGCCAAGCACCCCGGCAACCGGAATACCACGGTTTACCACTACCGCGAAGAAAAGGGTGGTACCTTGTAACCGGGAAACTCCGCGGCTGGTTTCTTCCCTAGCAGTGCAACGACCTCCAGCTTTCCTCCACGTCGAGACCTCTTCCTCTGGACGAAACACCAACTTTCACCCGCTGCCAGGAACAACTGCCCCCGCTGGAGCGTTCTTCCCATTTTCAGGTACTGTGTCCCGCCTGGCTTCCCTTGCGACAGATCGTTCGGGGTGACCGTAAATCCTCGACTTTTTAACCTGGGTTAGCCTGGGACCTGTTAACTAACTTTTCCTGACTTGATCTCAATCTTTTGTGAACTATTTACAAAGACTCTTTCGGCATAACCCCACTGGGTGATCCTGGACACATTTCGCTTGCTCTCTCTAAGAGTGGGCCTGGCATTTGAACTTCCTTGCTAGACTTTGCCTAACCTGCCTCACTATGGTTCTTGGAAAAGTATTAAGATTTGTGTGCTTTCATAACTTATGCCTTGTTTCCCCCCTTTTTATATAACTTATTAGAGTGCCATCTTAGGTTAAGCGCTCACCTCTGTCTGAAAAGAAGTGGTGTTTCTCACTAAGACTTGTCTAATAAGTAATCAGGGTTGTATATATATAATAGTGACTGTGTGTTGAAGTTACTTACCTCTTTTTGTGCTAGTGTAAGTTACAAGTGTCTTCAAATAAATAATTATATACTTTTACACCAAAGCTCTGGTCAGTGTTTGCTTGTGCTACTGGGTCTCTGTACCTATTGTGTATACTCTATATACTGCCTAACTCATCTTGAGAGAAGTCTGACTGCTCAGCCACAGCTACCAGGTAAATCTGGGTGGTACAGACTGCTACCAATTGGGTTTACTGCCAATCACCTGTAGTCCTAAATCTTTTGCAGTGGTCCCTAAGGGAACTGCACAGGTTTCTGCCTAACAGTCTGGCTGGGGGAACCTGGATGCAAATTTTGGGCACTGTCTGTTTTCGCTTGTGGCGAATAGGTCTATAGTGGGGAAACCCCACTGAGAGAAGATATCTTCTATGATTTCTCTGTGTAGATACCATTCGTGTTCCTCTGGGAGCGGATCTCTGCTCAAAGCATCCGCCAGAGAATTGAGATCCCCTGGAACATGTTGAGATGACAGGAAGATCTTCCGTCTGAGTGCCCATATCCAAATTTTCTGGGCAAGCTTAGACAGCTTTGGCGAACAAGTCCCTCCTTGCTTGTTTAGGTAAAACATGGCTGTAGTGCTGTCCGTCCGGATCTGCACTGACAGATTCAGCAGGTAGGGCTCGAACGCTTGAAGCGCTCTGAATACTGCCAGAAGCTCTAGCAGGTTGATGTGATTCATGGCCACTGAGTCAGACCAGAGACCCCGAGCTGTGTGGTGGAAGTGGTGATCTCCCCACCACCCTGTTATGCATGCATCGGTTGTGACTACTGCCTGTATCTCGGGATCGTAAAAGGGTTTCCCTTTGGACAGATTTTCTCTTGTCCACCAGTGAAGGCTTTGTACCAGTGTTGGCGAAACGACCACTAGATCGTCCCACTGACCACTTGCATGAGACCGCTGTTTCGCCAACCATTCCTGCGTGGGACGCAGGCGCGCGTGGGGGACCAGGTAAATACATGACGCCATCATGCCCAGCAAACGCATTGCTTTGCGTACCGTTATCTGGCGACCGGCCTGATATTGCGGAATTTGCAGCAGTATATTCCGAATTCTTTCCTCTGAAGGGCAGTCAGTACCTTGAACTGGTAGTACCAAGCGCAAGTACTTTCTGTGTGCTGGGAACATGGAAATATGAAAATAGGCATCTTTCATGTCCAATGTTGCCATGTAATTCCCCCTTTTTTAGGAGGGGGATTACCTCTTGGAGAGTAAGCATGCAAAATTTTTGGGGCTTGACATACTTGTATGCAGGCCGTAAGTACAATAATGGGCGCATTGTCAAATTTATTTTGGCACAAGGAAGTAAGTTGAATAAATACCCTTGTTTACATGCTGTCCCGGGACGAGTTCTATCGCGTCCTTTGCTAGAAGATTGACGATCTCCTCGAGGTGGAACTTCTGGTGGTCCAAAGAATATATTTTTTGTCGTGGAGGGTGGTTTCGGTAACGCTCTAACAGTTCTATGCAGTATCCTGCAGACACTGTGGACAGCACCCATCTATCTGATGTGATCCCTTCCCAAACTTGGGTGAAGTTGGAAATGCGTCCCCCTACTGGGGATGCGTGAGAAGTGACCCTGAACGGAGTGTCACTGTTTTGGTGGAGGCGTGCCGATGCCTCTACTGGGGCTGCCTCTACCTTTACCACGTCTTCTCTTATTACCCCTGCCATAACCCTGGGTAGACTGCTGGCTGTTTTTGTTCCATTGTGTACCCTGCCCCTGGGAATAGTTAGATCCTCTCTGGGAATTTTGTCCGCGTGGGCGATGAAAATTGCCATTCCCTCTCTGGTTTGGGGGTTTATTGGTTAGTTGGCCTAGGGATTTCAGTGTCTCATACTCGTCCTTGGCATATTTCAGTGTGTCCTCGACCGCCTTTCCAAACAATAGATCCGGCTCCACCGGTTTATCCATCAATGATGCTTGGGTTTCGGCTTTGAACCCAGACTGTCGCAACCAAGCATGCCTTTTGATAACAGTACCTACTGCTATCAATCTGCCGGCGTAATCCGTGGCATCAAAGGTTGCTTTTTTTTTGGCATGGCTCTTCCTTCCGCCTTTTTAAGGGTTCTGGGGGCGGAATCTATGAGTGGTGCGACTTCTTCCCACTGGTGGCAGTTGTAACTCGCCAGCAGGGTGGTGGAGTTGGCAATCCTTGCCTGGTAGGCGGAAGTGGGGGCTACTTTCCTGCCCAAGCCATACATTTTCTTGCTCTCCTTGTCGGGAGGAGCTTCGGACGATGACAAGGGTGTTCCCGCCCTCTTACGAGTGTTTGTAACTACCAGGGAGTCCGGTTTCAGATGCCCTCTTATGTACAGTGGGTCTGTTTGGGCTGCCCTGAAAAGCTTCTCAACTCTGGGGTTTACCGCCCTAGTGAGATAACGATTAACAAGAGAAGGGTCTATCCTTCTTTGTATTGACTTAAGGATAGGGATGGCCTGGGCAACAGGTCTCCTTTCTCCCACTAACTCCTCGGCAAAGCCCCTCTCTTCCTGAGCACCCTGGGTGTCAATGGCTGGTTGTCGACAGGGGAGTCGGTAACCAGGGGTTCTTTATCTATCGGGGAATCTACCCTGTAGGTTTCTGGGTCCTCCTCCTCCTCCTCCTCTTGGTCCTCATCAACCCCATAGTAGCCCGTCCCAGTTTGTTCTTCCAACATGCCCAAATCTGGATCCTCACAAAAGGATGGATCTCCCTAATATTGAGAATAGGGCTGTATACAGAAGGGGTCTGAAGTAGGAGCTTCAACCCGGGACTTCTTACTTGGGGGTATAGGATCCTTAAAGCCTGAGGGTGTTGACCCGTCTGGGGTATAATAGAGAAAGTGTTCAGGGTTTCTGGCGTAGAAATCTGGCAATGATGACATCCTTGACATGACTCTGTCTATGTCATCACTAGACCATTCTCTTGAACTGGGAATGATTCTTTATTGGAGGGCTTTCCCTGTTTTATCTTGACTAGACCTACTGGTTTGAACAGGGGTCTTTGGGATAACAGAAGACTGAGACTTGTCCAACCGTTAATGTGGAGTAGAATGTTTTTGAGGTGTGGAAGGAGGCTGAGACTGCTTCCTTTGTTGTTTTTCCCCTTCCCCGTGGGTGGAAGAGTGTTTACCCTGTTTTTTCACCCCTTCGGAGCCTTTCGACGCCTGGTGCCGAGGTTCGGTGGTAGTGTCCCCATCTCTCGAGTGTGGAGGTTGGGACTCGGGAACAGCCATTGCGCGGCCTGTTGACGCCGACTCCTGGAGTGCGGTCTGGGGATAGAGGTCGGCTTCGTCTTCCGACGATCGAACCTCCGATACCTTGGGGAGCGAGGCACTCTTGGCAACAGTGGATGGTTGCCTGGAGTCATGCGGCGATCTAGATCGAGAACGCCCAGAGGACACCGATTCGGACCGTTCTCTATGTGCCTCTTTCCGAGTACTCGACATGCGTGTCGAGTCTCGGTTGGACTTCATGTGTTTTGTGGAAGTGCTGTGGGTAGCGCTTGTGTCGCCGGGGGTCTTCCCCATAGCCGCCTTGCCGGACGACCTTCCGAGGTCGGGGATTTGCGCTTGGCTGTCACTTGACGCCACGTTGCCCTCGCCGTCCGAAAGCATGGCGTTGCTACCATCGCTGAAGGCGCTCCCCGCTGCCATGGCCTCTTGACGCCTGGCGTGGTGGGCCCAACGCTTGATCGAACGGTCCTTTAGTGTTTTCGGTTTGAACCTACTACACACTCTGCAGTTAGCCTCGGGGGGTCCCTTGGTAAGCAGAGATTGCACGTGGCGTGTCCGTCAACCCAAGGGTGCTTGCGGTTGCACTTGGGGCAAAATTGGAAATGGGTACCCTCCATACGCACCTTGTGGCAGCGGGCTAATAAGTGTGGGAATATATAAGAATGTACCTATATACCAAAGAGTGTAGAGTATGTCCACCCCCTACTCTCCCTACTTGCAGGGCCGATCCGTCGTGCAGCTGTCGACAGTCAATTCTTTCTCCGGGCCGGCGCCGAGTGTGGATGTTCGGTGACTCGACGTTAGGGTGGAGAAATGGGGAAATATAACAATATTTTTGCAAAAGTATGGCTAAGGCCAGGGAACTCCGCGGAATGCTTCCGACCAGTATGGTGGAAAAAAACAATCTGAGGGTCCTAGACGCGTGAGGGATCATGGGTACAGTGGACGTCACACTAGGGATAGGATTACTGGCACGCCCTGTGTCGACGCCCATTTTCGAGTTTCGAAAAACAAACTGTAATACTCCGCAGCTTCCACTAGATGTCGGCCTATGCACAGCATGTGATCTAAGCAGATTCCACAAGCCTCAGAAATATATATATATTTTTAGAAGCACAATTAGGCAAGTGTGACTTTCTAGCCCTGACCTTGTAGAGAAAAGAGTAGGGGTTGAAGCAGGTAGTATGAGAAACAAGTCGTGTTCCGTGGGCATGTCCGTGCATGCTCACCGGCACATCTTATGTATTAATTAAACTGCTCTACACATGTCCTGGTCCCGTCCTCTTATCAGGCAAAACATTCCATAATAATGAAGAAAAGGGGATAGGTTGCACAAGTACATTTGACGCAAGTAATAACTGAACCCTTCAAACTGCACAATCTAACATTAAGCGAAAAGTCTGCCTATCAAGAGACAAAAGCCACTAATTGTTGCATCTTTCTACAATTCACTCAAAATGCCACCCCCATGCCACACCACCGACTTAGCAACCTTCTTAACGCTGGCCCAGCCCCTCGAGATGGACTCTACCAACCTTTAGTGAATTGTGAAATACGGAGTCACGCTGGATCAACCAACTTGATCGCTTCAGAGAACAGGCTGTTGCTGGGAAGTTCAGCCGCTCTGGTGGGCACCCGATGATGCCCACCGAAAGGGAGGACGTCCACTGAGGGTTCAGGGAATCAATTCGCACCTTAAAAAATGCACAAAGATTGTGTTAGTAAAAGATGCAAAAATAATATAGTGAACACAGTGACGCATCATCAAAGTAAGAAGGGAAATGGCTAACAACAATAATTTGGTGATATATATATATAGCACTTGATTCCCTATTTTTTCAGCTTCTAAGCAATGTAATAATCAGTGTCATCATTATTACACATTCATGGCACTCAATTAATGGCCCTCAGGAGGCTGAAGGGTTGAGTGGACCTGACCAGGTATCCAAACACTATTGCACAGCATCATTCCGTTCCCACAAGAGTAATGCTCTTGAGCTGTCCCTCGGCCAAGGGAAAGTCATAAAGGTGCAATGCAGGATGAGCAGGAGAATAGATAGTAGCCCATAGACAGACATACAATGGTAGAAATAGTTACAGAGGTGAAGAGCCATCAGGCATAACGGCATATGAGGGAAAGGAAGATTAGGCACAAAGAGTAAAAAAAGATGAGACAATCAAAGAAAGAAAAATAAACATAAGAACCAAGAAGGGGTCTAACATGTAGACATGAATGTGGACTAGCTAGCTGATCTGTTAAGTTAGTTCCATGTGATGCCACTTTCTCTGGATCCAATGTTAAATGTCATAACAACCTTTCATCAAAGTACTTAGGGAAAAACACAATATCATGGATCTTCCATGACAGAGAGAAGAGAATTGTCCACGGCAGTTTTTTTTTACCACCGTAATTTAACAGTAAAACAAACATTTTGACATGCTTAATTTGAATTCAGGGAACCAAAAATACTGTGAAATTTGGAAGAGAAATGTAGAACACAAATAGACGGAGTTTGATCATTTCTTCTGGGTAACAAAGAGGCCCAATTTTGCCACAAAACTCATTCATGTGACCTTGGAAGAAAGCATTTTTCCGCCTACAAAAGACAACCAGACCCCTCATTTTTCTTCGTATCGAAATCAAGAGCATTATAATCTCACCCAAGTCTTACAATTGCAATACTGCACATAACTATAAACGATTATCCCAAGACAGACATGACTGCTCTTACTGCGTATCCCTAGCATTATCTATCTAGCTTATTTCCTCATAGATCTTCTACTGATCCTACTCAGTTCTTTAAAGAGGCTATCCCAAAAAATATGCAATAATGGGCATCAAAAGCCACCCGAATTTCCCCACATCCAAAGCATCTAGACATGTCAGCATGTTATGATGAATCATGCGTTTGTCAGCAAGGTTCAGTGCACATTGCTCAGACAGACTGCTTTAGTACCTGTATGGAGATTTACTGGCCTAATATCCTTGGTGAGGTTAGCAAGCAGAGTGCCAAATCATTACCCAGATTAGATACAAACAGTTGATAATAGCGTCCATTATGAAATATTTCTGCTGCTAAAAAAGCTTCAGAAGACAACCTATAGTCAAAGGTATTCATTTTCGACCGTCTGGGAATTGCAGATGTTTTGCAGTAAAGAAGTTTACGTTGGGAAAGCAGAATTTGGATATTGCATTTGAGAGAATGTTTGCCCATCCTCTGTGAGCTAGTTATCCAAGAGCTTTCACATGTTTGGGTACCCAGATATTGAATAGTTCTGCCAGTGTTGGGTCAGAATCCCATTTTTAATTATTGATATTAGGTGGCACATACAGCCAATACAACCTCAACCTACTACATTGAAGTACAGTTAGGAGGAGAGGGCATATGAGAAGCAATACAAGGCTTATTGGGGATTGGTTACCTGGCCATCCTAAATCCCTATGGCCATTCCCACCCACTACCTGCCCCTCCCCACTCAAAACACATCCACCTGGGTTCTCTTTGAGCTAGCGCTATCAAGCAGTAACAGCAAACGGCCCACCTGTGTGGAAGCCACAGCAAGTATTACCCAAGAGAACTAAGCCGGCCATGGGGACTGCCCCGATGCCTGTCCCTTCTTGTTGTGACAGCATGGTTGTGCAGAGTACCACTGTTGAACACCTCCTACTGCTCACACAATGTTAGCTGTTTCTTGTTGTGAACTACACGTCAAAGCAGGCCAAGGGGTGTAAAGGCAACGGTATAGCACAAGGAACACTTCTGAGGATTGCTGCATAGTCATCACCACAACTGTCAACTCGGAGAATGGAAGCCGCTAGTAGAAGCAACCAAGGACACCAACCCACCTATCAGCACACACAAAGAACTCCAATATCCCTCCTAGAGAGAATAGGCTCAAATGTACTGGGGAAGTGCAGCAGCTAATAGGCCATACAGACTATACTAGGTGCAAAAGAGGCCCTCCAATGGACTTGGACATTCATTGTAACAGCAGCGGGCCGCCATTGACAAACAAAGGCGGACCTCTGACCCCCCTTAATATATCTCATCAATGTAACGCCTCCTGGGGGAAGAAAGGGAAGTCTTTGGCCTGGAGAACCAGCAAGGTAGGAAAGCAAATGGAAGGGGTCGGGCAAAGTATAAAAGGAGATGCGGGAAGCAGGAAGTTGTAGCTTACTCGGTTGTAGTCAGAGGAGGCTGACTGGACTACTGCAACAGCCTCTTTCTCAATATTCCCAACTCTACTCTTCGCCACCTGCAACTGATCCAGAATAGGATTGCAAGACTTATCCTTGGTCTCAAGTCCAGGGACCGCATTTCTCCTGCCCTGAAATCTCTCCAATGGCTCCCAGTGGTGGCAAGGATCAAGTTCAAGACCATGTGCATCGTCCACAAGGATTTCTGGGCCCGGGGCCCTCACTATATCCAACTCGCTCTGCCCAAATACCTTCCTTCTAGAGCCCTTCACTCAATTTCCTCCAACTCTTTGAGGGTCAGATGCTTCTCCAAGCAGAGAGTGGGGGGTTGATCTCTCTATTCTGCAGGTGCCTCCCGATGGAACAGCCTTGCTGCCCTCCCTCAAACTTGAGCTAGAGCACCAAAAGTTCCAAAAGCCGCACAAGACCTTCCTTTTCTCATCTTCCCTCTCTCTCTTCCTTGCTAATATACCCATATGCCGTGCCGACTGGTTGCCTGGTACCCTCAGACCAGTCTTTCTTACACTGCCTCCTGGCCTACCGCGCACTTAGGGGCTGTAACTGTAATCCCTACAGCCCCGCTGCCTCCTTGCACTTATCCAGAGCTTATCCAGAGCTGCGCTGCACTTACTCAGAGCCATGCTTAACTGATCGCACTCACCACCCCACCTTCCTTTGCACTTCCCCCCCCCCTCCCGTCCCCTTGCACATATCGTTGTCGCACTTGCACAATCCCAATGTCACAAGGTCTAGTAGTGTTGTTTGTCTTGTCTCCCTCGTCTTGTGGCGCCTAGAAACACGTGTGTACATGAGCTTTATAAATATCTTATGTGATATCATAGGTGGAGGCAGACCAAGTGACCAGGGGGAGGAAGGAGTGTGAAGGTGGATTCTTCAATAAGTGTGCAAGGTGAAGTATTGGCTTGTGAAGGAAGTGGTAGTGGGTTTGAGAGAGAGAGAAGTTGGCAAGGGGGAGTAGAGAGTGAATGAGAAGGTGTCTGAGGGTTTGAAAGAAGGGGTGATTGAGGCAGAAGTTTTGGGCGGAGTAATAGTTGGAGAGGGTAGTCGTAGAGTGGAGATGTGAGCAGCAGGGTGAGGTTAGTAGTTGTGTGGAGAGGGAGGTAGTAGAAGTAGAGAGTAGCAAGGGGTACGATTGGAGTGTTGAGGGAGAGAGGATCATCAGAGGGAAAGAAAAAAAGGTATCAGGTAGAGTAAGGAGAGACCGTGAATGGAGTAGGAGGGAGGAGAGTAGGGCAAGGAAAGGGAAAGTGACAGATTACAGGAGAGGAACCAGAGAGCATGGAAGGAGAAGATCAGGTTAGAGCCAAGGGTCTGGAAGGCACACATCCCTTAAATTACATCCCCTTTGGGAATCTTCGAGCACAGACACCAGCCTAGATTGTTAACTGAGGGAGGTTAGACAGATAAGACTTTTACCTTTGGACCATCGCATTGAGTTAGGCTGCTTCAATGGATTGCTTTTCTCCCGCAGATTCCTCATCTGATCAGATATCCCCATCCAACTCTGCTGCTCAGAAACTTTTCAACAGGGCGCATAGTCAACCTCGTCTCGGTCGTCTATTCGTTTTGCTCTGTGCTCTATCGTCGGCTCCGGACGTGCCGTTGGGTGTCGTATATATACCACGCCACGTCGCCCTATACCTCAGTTCCTTTATTACGCACGCTCAACACATGCTGCTATGAAGAACACGACACAGTCTTCGGCTCTGCGTTTTTACTAAATTTGACCTGGATTTCGGGCTTTAAAAGGTGCACCGACTGCCATTCCAAAATGTCATTGACCGACCTGCACAACATTTGTCTGTGGTGTCTGGGTACAGATCACAACACTGAGGGATGTGCGTCATGCTCCAAGATGCAAGTCCATATGTGAGCAGGCCGCCAAACCTGCCTTGGGCCGACCGTTTCTGAAATCCCTGACGCAGTCGTTAGTCAAGTCTTCCGAGGCCTAAACTGATAGACCCAACCCCCGGCAAAGAAAAGGAAAAGCATCAGCGAAAAGTCAAAAAGTGGTGACACTCAAGGAGCCACTCTTCATTGTCTTCATCCCATAGACTTGGAGGGTAAGACTTCTTGACTTTGGCACCAATTCTATGGAATTTGCTACCTCCCTGTATTCGACACAACCAGGATTACATGGCTTTCCGAAAAGCGGCAAAGACATGGCTCTTCCCAAATCCGGGAAAGGATAAACCCAAGGCCATAAACCCATCCCCAATGACAGTCCGCTGAGAATCAGCACTTACCGAAACACAACAGGAGATACATGGAAGACGGCAAATTAACTATTCGGCCACGAAAAAGCAGGCAGTGTCAGGGCATGGATGTCAGCCCATGGACCAAAGGACTCCCGGCCTATGCAGCTGCAAGCCAAATGGACCTAGCTCGACCGCCAAAGCATAGCCAGTGCTACATGATCTATAGGGGTGACCCCGGATTACCTAGAAATAACAACCTGCAACCCTGCACCAATGGCACAGAAGTAACTATTCTTGGCCACACTCTCCGGAGAATCATACATTAACCCAAGAAGCACTCAGCATCCCAGCTTAAAATCCCTCCAGAGACCCGGAAAAATCAGACCTCCGAGTACGACTACAGAACGTCAGGAAAAGGATGGCCTGACCGAGTTAAAGCAACATTCCCCACCAACCAGTTTACCTCCATGAAATCCACTTCCTAGAAAACCCAGGGCAGACACGGCCAGGACAAACTGAGCTCCGTAAGCATCCCAAGTAAGGAGGCCACTCACTAATAACTGAAGACACTCATTCCTACCAATATGCTCACTCTCCACTTTACATCAACAAACAATAGAACGCAGCTACACCCCGAGTTCAATTTGGCCTAGCTGCACACATACCTACATCGCTCATAGAACACCTCAACAGCCTGGTAGAATGCAGCTATACCAAACGGAAAAAAGAAATTGGCCTAGTGGGACACAATCTCTTTTACATGCCCTACAGCAGCTAGAATGCAGACTCAGAGACCACCCTCCTTGCTGCGCATATAACCCAGATCTCTCACATCCATCCACCGCACCACACGTTGCATTAGAATGCAGCCAACCTGCCCAAACCACTCTGGCTGCTCACATACCAAGTGCACCCAAGCATACTCTCTCAACCGATAAGGACCCGTCATGACCCATGACTCCTGGCCCTAATAGGCAAGACATTGGGGCAATGTTACGACCCTCCATCATGGTCTTAAAGGCCTTGCCATTGTTAGGGCGAATTCTCTCTTTAGGCTGAATTTCCTAACCTAGTGAGTCCCCCAGCAGCTTTGCTGGATTTCTGGAGTTTGTTTTTTTCTCCTGCCAAGAGTGAGACTCTTTCTCCCACTCTTGGACATGATTTATGGTGTTCCTTTGACTGGTAATGTGTTTTATGGGCTATGGGGTCCTTTACTCCATAGGGCATCATGTGTTTTTACTATGTGTGTTACACAGCACCCTCCGTGCAGTAACACAGGGGTGTCATAGTGACACCCCACCATAGACTCCATACCCTGGGACTGACTACTGTCTCCCAGGGCATGTAAAGTCACCATTGGCTTTACTAGTCCCAAATTATGAACAGAAACCAGTACAAATCATCATATTGTGGACGTACTGGTCGGGGCAATTCGATTGCCCCGGGGTCTGTTAGTCGAGGGGGCACGTCTCCGTCCCCCCTGATCGAGTTTTGGCTGGTGGCAGTGGATACTACTTTTTATATTCGACCGCGAATATATCCCTATGGGATTTTCCCATTCTTCGAGGCTACTAACTTAAATTATTTAATTCTCATAGCCTCGAACATATCGCTGGTTCATTTATTTAATATTAATTCGCCGGTTGGTATTTTTTGCCAGAACTCGATTCTAAAATGGCGTTTGTGTTCTCTTCTGTGACTCCAACCTAAGTCGAGCCCTTTGTTCCACTTTTTGGCGGGCTTCTCCACAGAAGCCTCCAAAAGTGGTGCCATTCTGTCTGGGTACCACAGGGGGTGTGGGAGGGGGTTTAGTCACCCTGGACTGAGTTACCTTGGTAACTCAAGTCGCACTCTTGTGTGATTGGCCCAAGTGGTGAGCCGACCGGCTCACCACTTAGCATGTTTGATTGACAGCTAGGCTGAGTGAATGGGGGTGTGCTGCATAAAAGCAGGGCTTTGGGGACTGGAACTTCAGAAGTCGCCACAGGACCTGAGAATCCGACGAGAGAGAAGCTGAGCCGACCTACCACAACGACACCACCAGTGGAGCCCTGCGGAACCGACTCACCACTTCCCGACGACAGAGAAGATCTCCCGGCTGGAGAGGCTTCTTCCCCTGACTGGTGGGCACAACCAGTTTACCTTCTTTTCTTCGCATCCAAGGACGTCTTGTGGTCTAATTGCCCATGCCAAGCACCCCGCCAACCGGATAGCCACTTAACACTGGACCGCTCCTTTTACCTGAGAACTCTGCGGCTGGTTTCTTCCCTGGCAGTGCAACGGACTCCTGTCTTCCTCCCCGACGAGATCCTCTCTTCCCCCGGACGAAGCACCGACTTGCATACGCTGCAAGGAACAACTGCCCCCGCTGGAGTATTCTCACCACTTTAAGGTACCGTGTCCAAAAGGCCTCCCTTTCTAAAGATTGCTACAAGGTAATAATAATCCCTTAACCTTCTGGACTGGGCTGGTCGCCTTGACCTTCTAACTAGTCCCTTTCTTTTGGTCCAACTCTTTTTGAACCTTTGCAAGACTCTTGTGCACTTCAACCGTGTGACCTGGACACATTTCGTCCTGATCCTCTTAAAGTGGATCCGGCCTTCTGAACTCTAACTTCACGGTTTTACTTGCCTTTCTCTCTTGTTTTGTTCTTATGAAAGTGTTGGGATCTTTTTCACATTATACTCTGCTTTTCTCTCCCTTTTAAAACGAATTATTAGAGTGCCATCTGCGTTAAGCGCTCACCGCTGTCTGAAAATAAGTGGGGCTTTACTTAAGAGTTGTCTAAAATTCTTCTAAGGGAGTGTATATCTTTTAGTGACCGTGTTTTTGAATTGCTTACTATTAGTGCATGTGTGTTTTTCTAGATGTGATTTTATATAAATAATTATCTCTCTTTTACACCAAGCTCTGGTCAGTGTGTGTTTACTTGTTCTACTATGTTATTTTGACCTATTGTGAATACTCTGTATACTGCCTAACTCTTCTTGAGGGAAGTCCGACTGCTCAGCCACAGCTACCAAGTGAATCTGTGTGGTACAGACTGCTACCAAGTGGGTTTACTGCCAAACACCTGTAGTCTTAAATCTTTTGCAGTGGTCCCAGAGGGAACTGCACAGGTTTCTGCCTAACAGCCATCTCATCCAAGACTCTCCTGGAGTCAGTCCAGGCACCTTTGGCGCCAGGCTCATATAAAAAGTGAGCAAAACTTGAGAACTGGGCTTGGCAATGGGCCTTTGCACAACATGGATGCCCCCGCCTAGCTCAGTTCAATGAACCGGGCTATGCGGTCTAGTGTTTTAGGTGTGGTCAGGCCTGGGGATACCTGGGGGCTATATAAGCCACGCCCGGGCAGAGAAACACGCTTCGCGTTACTCTGCGCTCTGCAGCGTGATGCTCAACATGTTCTGCTCAGATCTTCGCCTGCATTCTGAAGCCGCGTATCTGAAAGAACAAGAACACCATCAGTATAACACTTAACTGTGAGTGAATCCTGCTCGCCATCCACCGCTCCGGAGAACGCAGCATCTTGGCGACGTCCCCTCGATCTTCAAAAACGCTGAAACCTGGGAAGAAGAGAATGAAACAGCATTAGTAAGCACGTATATTCCAATTACGAAATAGCTCATCAATCACACGCTTACCTGGGTTCGAATGGCACTTGGTCAACATCCACTCCGGGCCATAACAACGACCTGCAAAAGAGAGGGGAAACAGATTAGCACACAAAAGATCAAGAAGGTGCTGCGTGCTACGCATTACTCACCGCTCACTATCTTCTCGGCCAGCATCCATTCTGGGACATCGCAGCAGCCTGTAAGAAAGAGAGAAAGACAGGTTAGCACAAGAAAAGGCACAGAGCGACGCGCATCGCGCTTTCACCTACCATCTCGTGTTTAGCCCCAAGCAGCACGACACCACTAGAGCTCTTCCTGCACCTAGAGGAAGAAGGAGAGACATTAACAGGGGCAATTGGAAAGAAAAGGACAAACTGCAAAAACCAGCAAACTTACCTGGACGAATGGGAGTCGCAGCAGGTCTGGACTCTGAGGGCCCGCACCAGTGAAGTAACTAGGTGGCGGCGTGCCCAAACCAGCAAGAAGAGGCAGTAAGATTAAACCCGAAATTCCTGTGTTTCAGGCCAAATCCTCAGCCGAACAAGAGTCCAAAGGAGGGGTTTGAGATCAGAAGTGGTTCAGCTAGGCTGAGTGGTGTCCCCGTGGATATCATGTGAGCGTTACAGGACCACGGTCCCCTAGGGCATTCAACCCACATCGCTTTGAGATCCTATCAATTGTACATAAGGTGCAATACAAATGCACTGTAACACAACATAAGAAAAAGACGCCAGCATCATCGACACAAGTCTGGCTCATCGTCAGAAGAAGCTAAGCCCTCGGCTGGGCGGACCACCCGGGAGGAGTCGGACCATCCCATCGAAAGAACGTTACCAGGTAAGAAAGTAACTTGTTCTTCGAGGGGATTGGGTCCTCCGACGTATTCCATATCCATGACAGACTCCCAAAGCAGTACCAACGTAAGGAGGTGGGAAAATAATTTAGAATATACAAATTTAGAATGCCCAATCAAATTGCAGAGTAAAGGACCGCCTTGCCAAAGGCCAGATCCTGCCCATGGATAGAATCAAGGAAGTAATGACGTACAAAAGTATGGACCGAAGCCCAAGTGGCTGCATCACAGATGTTTCGAATAGGAACACCCCTCTGCAGGGCAGTAGAGGCAGCCATACCCCTAGTCGAATGGGCCCGTAACCCTACAGGAGGATCCTTACCCGCCAGGCAGTAACATTCAGAATTTGCCAAGATAATCCATCTAGACAAAGTCTGCTTAGTCACAGCTTGTCCCAAACGCCTTCCAGCATAACCAATAAAGAGCTGATCGTCCACTCTGACCCGGGACATGCGTGAAATGTAGAAACCTAAAGCTCTCCTAGGATCTAACCTATGGAGCCTCTCCTCGTCCTTACCAGGATGCGGAGGAGGATAAAATGCCAGAAGAAAAACCTTCTGGCTCAAATGAAATTCCGACACCATCAGAAGAAAGGAAGGATGAACTCGAAGGGCAACCCTGTCCTTATGAAACACAGTGGCTTAACTGAAAGTGCCTGTAACTCACTCTGCGAGCGGAAGTGACCGCAACTAAAAATACAGTTTTAAGGGTTAACAATCTCAAAGGACAAGAATGCAAAGGCTCAAACGGAGCACCCATTAGAAACTTAAGAACAAGGTTCAAATCCCAACCGGCCACCTGGAAAGGTGAAGGAGGGAACACATTAGTGAGCACTTTCAGAAATTGAAAAATTAAAGGAATTTTAAAATAAGAACACTCCTCAGACGAGCGCTTAAATATGGACAGCGTCGCCAGGTAACCTTTAATGGTACCCACTTGCAAGCCCCTGTGGGCCAAAGAAAGCAAAAAAGACAGAACTACAGGAATATCACATGAAAAAGGATCCACATTCTTAATCCTGCACCAGTCGCAGCACAGTGACTTTGTTCCAGGCCGTCTGGCCGAAAGGAACACCTCCATCACGTCTTCAGGAAGGTCCCAATCCTTATACCTCAACCTTTCAGAAGTCAAGCGTGAAGGTTGAGGGATCTGACCTCTGGATGGAGAACCTGACCCCACTCCATGAGAGCAGATCGTCTCGGTAGGGAAGACGACGTTGAGGGCAGATGGACAAGTCGAGAAGGTCCGGGTACCACGCCCTCCTGGCCTAAGCCGGAGCAATGAGGATCATCTGGGAACCGAACCTCCGCAGCACCTGCGGGATGACGGGGACTGGAGGAAACGCGTACAGCAGTGGGAAGGATCACTCCACCACGAACGCGTCTCCTAAGGCTCCTCTTGGAGGAAATTCCAACGAGCAGAACCTTTCGCAATTCCGGTTGACACTGGAGGCGAAGAGATCCACTTGAGGGGTCCCCCAAAGGGCGAAGATCTCCAGGAGAATCTCCTGAGCCAACTCCCACTCGTGAGAGATTGCGCTCTGACTGCTCAGAGCGCCCGCTGTCTCGTTTTCGTCTCCGGCAGGATGAACTGCCGAGATTGAAATTTCCTGCTGGATGGCCCAGAACCAGAGCTGCATCGCCTCCCTGCACAGAGGAAGTGACCCTGCCCCCCCCCCCCCCTTTTTGTTGAGGTAGTGCAAGGCCACTGTGTTGTCCGTCAGGATCAGGACATTCTTTCCTCGCACAGTCGGCAGAAAAGCCTTCAGGGCAAGCCCGACGGCCCTCAGCTTCAACAGATTGATATGGAGTCTGGACTCCGACGGAGACCAATGACTGCTGACTGTCAGCTCGTTGGCATGAGCTCCCCATCCCGTGAGGGATGCGTCCATCACGATAGTCACCTCCGGCCAGGGCAGCCAAAATGGAGCCCCCCTCATCAGATTGCCTTCGTCGGCCCACCACAGAAGGTCCTGAGCGACCGAGGGCGGCAACTGAACGGGGTCCGACATCCTGCCGGAGGACTGTGACCACTGCATCTTGAGAGCCCACTGCAAAGATCTCATCTGCAGTCGGGCCTCTGGCACCAGAAGAATGCAGGATGCCAGGAGGCCGAGCAGCCTCAAGAACTCGAACGCCGGGAGACTCTGGGCATGTCGAAACCTGTGTACCATCTTCTGAATGTGAAGAGCCCTCACCTGGGGAGGAAAACACTGCCCCAGGGATGTGTCGAGCACTGCTCCGATGTACTGGAGCCGCTGAGTTGGCGTCCTGTGAGACTTCTTTAAGTTGAGGGAGAAGCCCAGCTTGTGAAGGGAGTGGCAGGTGACGGACAAATGATCCAGGACTTGCTCGGGAGAGCGCGCCCTGATCAACCAATTGTCCAGGTAGGCGTAGACGTGAATCCCCCCTTTCCTGAAATGCGCTGCCACAACCACCATGAGCTTGGTGAAAACCCTCGGGGCGGAGGTCAATCCGAACGGCAGGACCCGAAACTGCCAACCGCGAACCTCAGGTACTTCTTGTGCTTGGGATGGATCGGCACATGAAAATAAGCGTCCTTGAGGTCGAGAGACACCAACCAGACCTGAAATTGAAGGGCCTGAAGGACTTGAGAAAGAGTTAGCATCTTGAACTTGTCCTTCCTGAGGATCTTTTTCAAACTGTGCAAGTCCATGTTGAGTCTCAATCCTCCGTCTTTCTTCGAAAGTAAAAAATAAGGGGAATACCATCCCTTGTTCCTATCCGCTACAGGCACCATTTCTATAGCGCCTTTCTCCAGCAGGGATTGAATTTCCTGTGCAAGGAGCGGATCCGGACTCTTCAAAGAGAGGTTCCCTGTTGGATTGTCATGTGGCCTCTGCCGGAAAGGAAGACAGTAGCCGTGGGCTATGTGTCATGATGCCTACCCCCAGGCATCCGGACCAAGTCCATCAGCCCCGGAAGCAGGCATCTAGACATTTAGTAAAACCTCAGCAGCCCCGGCTAGGGGCTATCTGGGTTCAGTCCTGGCACCTTAGTTGCCAGGCTCATAGTAGGAATCAGTCCTGGTGCCTAAGGCGCCAGGCTCATAGTCATTACTTATCTCAGGTAGACCATGATGCAAATGACTCCAATCCAACATGAAGCCTGAAAGGGACTATTTTTCTACAGGGACTATTTTTTTACTCGTGTGGTTCTAGGGACTTCATACCTGGGACTACTTTTGAGGCTATTTGAACCACACCCGACCAGCAACACACGCTTCGCGTTATTCTGCATCCAGCAGCGTAACACTCAACGTGCCTGCAGCCTGCATCCAGTCTTCTGCCACGCCCTCCTCGAATCCGGAGCTCCTAAAACAAAGAGGAAAGAAAGGGACAAGGTTAGAAAATGAACTTATTTCTATTCCACACCTGATTCTGGATCCATCTTGTCTCTGGACCTGTAAAGATCATCATTCTGCACGCACCGCACCTCCCGCTGCAGCGCCGCGCCATACTCACCAGTCTTCACAGCATCCTTCGGGTCGGCGCTACCTCCATCATTTCTTCGCCGAACTTCGGCACTTAGGAGACAAAAGGAAACCACAAGGTGAGCCGAGGGAACCAACAAATATAATTCTTACCACCATAGACTTACCCGATTTACCACCGGAGGCATCCTTTTGTGACTCTCCATATTTTCACGTGCCGCATCTGTAAAGAGAGACAAAACAACACGTGTTCCTCGTGCAACATTTACCGGACAGCGCCGGGTAATACAGACTCTTACCTGAGCGCCACCAGCTGCCACAAGAGCATCTTTTCACGAGCCAGCTGCAAGACAAGAAAGGAAGGGGGGGAACAAGAGTGAACATCGGACATATTGAACTCTATGAACTTAATACTTACTGGTCCTCAGCAGGAACCTCAGAGTCAATACTCTCCAGAACTCTCCCGAGCCTTCAAACCAGTGAAGTAACTGGAATCAACGCGCCCCTGCAAATCCACGCAGGATGGAGAGCTCATTTTTCAAGAATATAAGGTGAGATTGCTGTGAGGGTATTTCGGAGGTGATTAGTTGGGGACGACTGTGGGGGTGCCATCACTTGAATCCACAAGTGGCTAAATCCATCTCTCCACTTGCAGGAGAATATTTCTACGGGTTAAACAGACAAGATTAGGAGGGCAGATCCAGTCAGTCATCGCTGGACTACATATCTTGTGGGTGGAGACCGCAGCTGTCCGGGTCCGACCGACGCCCCTGTGGGAGCCAGGTGAGCGTAACATTATGACCTCCAGAACCCACACCTCTGAAGTAATGGCACGCCATTCTACCAGATGCTGCGCCAGCCTTCCCCCAACCGGAGAAGCATGGGCCTCATGACTGAGCTGAAGCGGCTGCGGCAGTGCCTGAGGGCAAAGAGGCAACTGCTTGCGCGGCCTTGGCACCTCGAGTACCTTGTTTTCCACCTCTGGCACTCCTACGGTTGCCCCTTTGACTTGCAGCTCCTCTCAATTTACTAAAGGACGAGTAATATCGAAAGGAACCTCCCCTCCATTGCTGTCCCCAAGGACGAAAAGGCGGAGGTTGGCGAACTGCAACGCCCAACGATTTTGCTGCAGCTTTGGAGGTCTGCAACCTCTCAAGACTCTCGTCAGCCTTGCTGTCAAAAAGATGGTCACTATCAAAGGGCATGTTGAGGAGCCGGGCTTGCAAACCTGCGCATTACGGTGCTCGCCACCATGGACCGGCTGACGTAATCAACCATGTCCAGACCCGACTGAATGGATTGACACACGGCATCCTTGCCATCCTGCACGATAGCAAGGAAACCATCCCGTTCCTCCCTTTCGGGAATATGATCAGCCGCTAGGGAAATACAGTTCCACAGAGTGCGTGAAATGAGAAAAGGCACAAACGGAGTTGGCAGCCTGAAGCGCCATACCCTCAGAAGAAAATACCTTCTTCGCCCAACAGTCAAAGCATTTGTCGTCCCTATCAGGAGGGATGGTAGGGTACGACGCCTGCTTTGTGGGGGCCGTAGCCGCCTGCACCACCAAACTCTCTAGAGTAGGGTGCGTGGTCAAGTAGCAGGGGTCACCACTGGCTGGGCAATATTTCCTCAGCAAGGACTTGCTCACTGCCGGGAGACTCCGGAGCAGTCCAAGCCGCAGCCACCCCTTCTCTGCAAGGCCATATGGAATGGCAGCACCGGGTCAGTTGGAGGACCTTGGTCCGGGATATCAGTCAGGTCATCCTGCTGAAAATCCCCAGGGGGGGCAGACCAACCCAGGTATTCAGTGACCTTCTACATGAGGTGCCGATATGAAGATTCGGCATGCGTGCCAGGCTCCGGCCTACCAAACTCCACCTCCGGAGAGGTGTCTAGACCAGTGGCGTTGTGCAGTGACTGACGCAGGTCCTCAAGTTGACTGTGACTGGAAACAAGGTCATCAGGCACCAATGCAGGAACCTCACCTTGCTCAGACCCCTCATCCACCTCAGAAATATAATCTAGAGGCTGGAAAGAGGGTACAGAAAAAGGCACAAAGACGTTTAGCCGTAGCCATCGCCTTTCTTGGGGGTGTCGCCCTGCCACAGGGTACCTCCGACAAGGCTGCCTTGAAAGGCGTGGAAGGCGTTGACGGATGTTAGGGAGAATTCTCTGTTAAGGCTAATTTCCCAAATCTAGTGAGTCCCCCAGCAGCTTTGCTGGATTTTTGGGGTTTATTTTTTCTCCTGCTAAGATTGAGACTCTTTCTCCCACTCTTAGACATGATTTGAGATATCCTTTGACTTTGTAATGTGTTTTATGGGCTATGGGTTCTTTTACTCCATTGGGTTGTATGTGGTTTTTGGTAAGTGTGTTACACAGCACCCTGAGTGCAGTAACACAGGGGTGTCATAGTGACCCCCAAACAGACTCCATACCCTGGGACTGACTACTGTCTCCCAGGGCATGTAAAGTCACCATTGACTTTACTAGTCTTAAATTGGGAACAGAACCAGTACAAACCATCATACTGTGGAAGTACTGGTAGGGGTAATTAGATTGCCCCTGGGTCTGTTTTTCAAGGGGGCACTGTGCAGTCCCCCTTCGTCGAGTTTCTGGCTGGTGGCAGTGGTTACCACGCAAAATATTCCACCAGAATATTTTCTATGGGATTTTCCCATTCATTTTAAACGCACCACTTTTTGGTGCAATGTTAAAGATACCGCCGGGTTATTTATTTAATATTTATTCCCCGGTTGGGTCTTTTTGCCAGGACTCGGTTTTAAAATGGCGTTTGTGTTCGCCTCTAACTCCAACCCAAGTCGAACCCTTTGTTCCACCTTTTGGCGGGCTTCTACACAGAAGCCTCCAAAAGTGGTGCCACTCTGTCTGCCTTTTCGCCTTCCCGGATCATCTTGTGGCCGCCTTGCCTGTGCCAAGCACCCCGGCAACCGGAATACCAGGATTTACCACTACCACGAATAAAAGAGTAGTACTTTTTAACCAGAGAACTCCGCGGCTGGTTTCTTCCCTAGCAGTGCAACGACCTTCAGCTTTCCTCCACGTCGAGATCTTCTCTTCCTTTGGACGACGCCGCGACTTGCACCCGCTGCCAGGAACAACTGGCCCTGCTGGAGGATCCTCCCCATCTTAAAGGTACTGTGTCCACCTAGCCTCCCTTGCAACGGTCTGTACTGGGTGTCTATTAAATCCTCGACTTACTACCTGGGCTGACCCTAGGCTGCCTAACTGAACTTTTCTAAGCTGAACTAATTCCTTTGTGAACTCCCTGCAAGACTTTTTCAAACCTCTTAAACTGTGTGATCTTGGACGCATTGGTGCTCTGCTCTCTCTAAGAGGGAGCCTGGCCTCTGAAGTTTTTGCTCACAAGTAGACTTTGACTTTCCTGCCTTGCTGGGTGCTTCTAAAGTATTAGTGTTGTGTGCTTTTCTAATTTCTGCCTTTTCCCTCCCTTTTTTGATAACTTATTGGAGTGCCATCTTCAGTTAAACGTTCACCTATGTCTGAAAATAAGTGGTGTTAACTAAGACTTGTCTAATAAGGAATAAGGGATGTATATATTAATAGTGACTGTGTTTTGAACTTGCTTACAATAATAGTGCTGGAGTGTTTCTATGAGTGTCTTTAAATAAATAATTATATACTTTGATACCAAAGCTCTGGGCAGTGTTTGCTTGTGCTACTCTATTTTGGTACCTATCTTGTATACTCTATATACTGTCTAACTCTTCTTGAGAGAAGTCTGGCTGCTCAGCCACAGCTACCAGGTAAATCTGTGTGGTACAGACTGCTACCAATTGGGTTTACTGCCAACAGCTGTAGTCTTAAGCCTTTTGCAGTGGTCCCTAAGGGTACTGCACAGGTTTCTGTCTAACAACGGAATGGGCGTCGACGTCGAGCGTGTCGCCGACAGCTTCGACGCCATCGCCACAGGCCTCGAGGGCGGAGCCCCCAGCGTGTCTCGACATCTGAGGCGGCGACGACTTCCTCAGAGGCAGGGCCTCGAGAGAGAGTCTGTCGACGACCTTGGTGCCGATGTCTTCTTCGAAGACTTCACAGAGTCTCGCGGTCTTGATGGCGTCGAGGACTGGGACCTGGAACGGGCATGCCTAGAGCGACCATCCTTGTCCGACCGGGACCTCGAAGGCGCCCGGTGGTCGCGATGACTGCTCGAACCCGAAGGCGGACGAACGGTGTCTCTAGCGCGGCCTTGACCGGCGTCCTCAGGCGGTGCGGCCGGACCGGAGCCCTGCGATTGAAAAATCGCCAACATCTCCTTTCGGAACGAATCCCATTCCTCCGGAGTGGAATGCTTGTTGGGACAAGCTGGAGTCCTCGAAAGAGGACGGGGAAGGCGACCTGTGACGGTGCTTCCTGTAGTGCCTCGAAGGACTGACTCCCAGACCGAGAACCCCCAGACTTACGACGATGATGCGGAGAGTCGCCCCTCGAATCGTCCGTCGAAAGACCAGTGGAACGCGACTTCCGGGGCTTGGCCACCTTACCGACCGATGGCTTCTTCTTTTGCTCCCTCAAGGCCTTCGAAGTGAGCGATTGGCAATCGACACAGTCGTCCGTATCATGGTCCTCCCTGAGACACCAGAGGCAAGCGTTGTGTGTATCCGTCAGGGACATCTTGGACCCGCACACCCGACACTTCTTAAACCCGTACCGCGGGGTGGAAGAAGCCGAAGACATTATATTCGATAGCAATGAAGAAACGGGTTCGAAGAACCGAAAGAGCAGGATTCAGTAGAATCGAGGCACGCCGAGATCTCGGAAGCTAACACGTTTGCAGAAAAAACGGAACTGAGGCTACGGGCAACGTGCGTCCTACTTATAACATCCGGTGACGTCAGCTCGACGGAGGCCCTCGAGGACGGCTTATCGACGCCATTGACGCAGGAAGGTTTTCCGAAGCAGCACAGCTGTGTTGATTATTCTCATAGATATGGAATACGTCGCAGGACCCAATCCCCTCGAACTCCTTTTTTGGCCAGAAGGCTGATGACGACTCTGGAAAAGTTTGAGTCAAAATTAGCCGCTAAATTGCTAGGCCTAGCTGCACAGCAGGCCAAACCTGCCTTCAGATTTGCCTCTAGAGGGGCAGAGGGGCTTCTAGAGGCCAGCAAACAGCAGTGGCTCTGCCCTCCAAGCCACTTTGGTTTCCCTTCCCACGACTTACTGTTTGGCAAAGCATTGGCCCCCAGTGGCAGGAGGTTACCTCCGATGCCTGGGCACGGCAGCTCGTTCAGTGGGGTCATTGTCTGTCCTTTCTTTGAAGAAAACCACCAGACAGACAACCCCCACCACCTCCAATCCAACCGGCCCGGGAGCTTCAGGAAGAACTGTGAGCCCTGTTGTTGAAAGGTGCCATGGAAGAGGTACCTCCCGAACAGAGGATAGGGTGGATATTCCCAGGATATCTTGGTGCCCAAAAAGGGAGGCGGTCATTGTCCCATTATGGCTTTGAACAAGTTCCTGAGAAAAGAAATTCAGGATGGTGATGTAGAGAGAAATTCTCCATGCTCTCTCTCTTCAGGACTGGCTGTTGTCAAAAGATCTGCAGGATGCTTACTTCCATGTGCCAATACATCAGAAGCACAGGAAATTCTTGAGGTCCCTCATAGGTGACAAGCACCATCAGTTCAAGGTGTTTCTCTTTGGGTTGACCTACGCTCCAAGGTTCTTCACCAAGCTCATGGTGGTAGTCGCAGCTTACGTCAGGGGATCCGGGAAGCCAATGACGTCATCTCAGAAAAGACACGCCTGTTTTTGGAAAACAAACATCCCATCATGCCAGTTATTTACATACTTCCCAAGATACACAAAAGATTGATTAATCCACCTGGACGTCCTATTATAGCAGCCACTGCGAGTCTCCTTGAACCGTTGGCTCAATACTTGGACAAAATCCTGCAACCTCTCATACAGGAATCGAAGACTTATGTTAAGGACACTATGCATTTTTTGCACAAACTTAAAAATGTGCAATTCGTCAGTGGAAGAGATGTGATGTTCACCATGGACGTTACATCTCTCTATACTAACATCACACACGAAGCTGGTCTTGAAGCAACAGAATGGCTCCTACTCCAATCAGAGCAATGTCAAGGTGACAGACTGTTTGTACTAACTTTACTTAAATTAGTACTTACGAATAATTTTTCAAATTCCAAGATCGTTTCTTCCTTCAGATTTCTGGTACTAGCATGGGGGCAGCAATGGCACCTTGCTACGCTAACACCTACATGTATTACCTGGAACACGAAAACATTCTCAGTTCACCTAGATGGATGAGGCATTTACCACTATATTTAAGATACATTGACGATATCTTTGGAATCTGGTCTGGTCCAGAAGAAGAACTGCAAAACTTTTACGAAATGATGAACTCAATTCATCCTCGAATTAAGTTCACTACAGCAACAAGCGACACTACCATCCACTTTTTGGATGTGGAGGTATATGCCAGTAATAACTCTCTCGAGACAAGAATCTACACTAAGAAGACCGATAGAAACAGCCTGCTGCTTGCTACAATCTTTCCTCCGAAAAGAACTGTCGATAGTGTCCCGTTTAGTCAATTTCTGCGTTACAGAAGGATTATCTCTGAGACCAATGAGTATGAACGTCAATCACGACAATTGGAAACCAAATTCTCATCTAGAGGGTATAAACAGTCAAAAATCAAAGAAGTCGCAGACAAAGTGAGGAGCACTGCAAGAGAGACACTATTGACTCCTAAACCCCCCAAGCCGGGAGAAGCACTTGTCTACGTCACTACCTATTCTATGCAGAGTATGAAGATCAAAAGGGTCATTAAAAAGAACTGGAGCATGTTTAGAATGGACCCACAGTTACAACAACTGTTTCATGAACCTCCTACTTTTGCTTACAGGAACAGTAGGTCCTTGCATAAGAGCCTTGTCAAAGCTGAAATTCCATCTCCCAGTCTACAGAAAACATTTAAGGGGACTATTCCATGTCACAATTGCCAGCACTGCGGCAACATCATTAAAGGCAACAGCATATCACACCCCCACTCTGGCAAACCTATTTTTCTCAAGCATTCTTGCACATGTAATGCCCAAAATGTTATTTATGCATTAAAATGTCCTTGTAGGTTATAATACGTAGGCATGACGACCAGAAAAGTCAAAGTTAGATGGTCTGAGCACAAATCTAATATCAGCACTAAGAGTCCCAAATCACCAGTATCACTACACTTTTCTGAAGCACGTCACACCATTGCTCAATTGAAATGTGTTATCTTGGAACAAATCACAGCAGGAAGCAGGGGTGGAGATGTGCAGCGTAAACTATTGCAAAGTGAGATTTTATGGATTGAACTGTTGGGCTCTCTAAGCCCACGTGGCATGAATACGGAATTCGACCTTATGTGCTTTGTATAAACCTGTTGTCTCTTTGAAAACTAGTATGCTCTGCTTGTATTAATATGTCACTCCAATTAGCACCATTCACACACACTGCGATCATTATTGTTTGTGTGCTTTAAATTTGACATGTACCACCCAGTACGGTACTTACCGCATGATGTATTTTCATTTGTTACCCAATTTCTTTGTTGAGCTCCTCCTCACCTCTCATCGAGGTAGACTGTTGACCTTTTACCACCCCGATGTTCTCAGTTCTCCTCCGACTTGTGATGTCTCCTTGTCAGCTATTCTTCAAGTTCTGACATGAATCCGACTCTCCCTTCTGCCTTGTTGTTGGCTGCTTGCCCGCGCCCAGGGCTTTGAGTTCTCCTCTACGTTTCCATACATCTCGTGGCCTCCTTGAATTGCCCATGGAGTTTAGACTCCTCCATTGTTGTTGATTGCTGTCTCCATTCCTTTTTGGGTTTTTTAGACCTTTTTTCTTACGTTTGTGGATGCTGGTTAGCTTCTGCTGACCGATCGCCATGATTAATCACTTGCGGCGCCGTGGGGGCACCCCGTAGTTCCTTTGAACTACGGTTGTTGCCCCCACGCGCGCGTTATATTAACCCCTTGACTAGGTCTTATGTTGGACACGTACTGCCCTTCTCTTAATGACCATTTGTCATTTAACAGCTGTTATGTGCAGCCCTTTCTCCGGACTGCTCGAGACCGCCCCGTCTCTTTCAGTATGTCAATCTTGTTTACTGTTACATTACCTTGGCAACGCTGCACTCGTTGGTGCCCACACCAAGATGGACGTCGCTTTTGGTGCTCTCACGCGCATGCGCTGGGTTACCAAGACGACGCTGTCGTTTTGGGAAGCTCAGTTACTTCGCTCGCACTGCAGCGGCGAGATGTTCATTGCGTGTTCGCATTGGAAGGTATGCATTTTTTGTTTCCCTGAAACCAGTTACACGTTGCAATAACCTGGTCCACGTACCTCGCTTGGTTGAGACTTTAGTATTATATTATTGTACTCGCTTTTATTATATACCTTGGACTTCACTGTACAGCTAAACCTTACCGGTATGTGTTGCTGCACTTGTGCAGTGTTCTAAAGCCTCCAATTCCCCTTGTTCATGCGGTTTACTTGCATTTGTTTGCACGGGCTAATGCCTAACGATTTGTCGTAGTCTGTCATTGTTTACTGTCTGTACTTATATTCTAAATTTCTCTTTTTCTTCACTATGGACTGATTGCCCGTTATTGGTGGGCTTAATAGCTTAACTTTTGTCCTTACCTCCATAGATACCCCAACATACTGTGGTTTTTGGCTATCCGTTGTTTCTTGTCTGGATTACCTGTCTGTTTCCTGGCACTTATATCAGCAAGGTTAGTGACTCTGACTCGTCTCACTATGTTAATTGACTTCATGTAAATCAGAGAGTTTTTATTGAAATATCTTTTTTCTTTCCTACCCCAGAGACTGCGTTAGAATCTAATGTTTATGAAAATAAAAATGAAGTCTATCCCCTGAAGTTGGTTCCATGAACCGAAACGCGTCGGTCTTATTCGGGTCACACCTGAATATGAGACTTCATTTATGAACTGTTGAATGATCAAATCCATACATCTAGAGTTTGTTTGCACTGTAACTATTATACAGATTTACAATTGTGTTACTCCTTACAAGCGGTTTTTTGTGCTTGTTGCTCTCACCTTTGTTATATTGAATACCTACAAGTGTCCTTTCCATGTGCAAATAGGGAACACCGATTGTACTACTGTTTGCTTACTAATGTACGACTTGTTGGACTCAGAAGATTAAAATCCATAAGTCAGCTCTAGTGTTTTCGTTCTGATTGTTCTATCGGTTTGACTTCTATGACTGTATATTTTATCCTGAATAATACTGCCAAATGCTCTAAATGACCCTTTCTGTTGCAAATAAGAGAAGTTCACACGTTAATACATCGTAAAATTTACGCCTCTTTTGGCACCAAATGTTTAATGAATTTAAATAGAAATAGAGGGATATCTTTTTCCCTATTTGAGTGCATCTGGGCTTGCTGTGTAGCAATACACAGCTTTGGATTCTTTTTCCATGTATTCCCATACCTGGACGACTGGCTGATCCGAGGGAAGTGGCGGGACAGATCTTGTCTCATCTATAGGACACCTATCTGCTACTGCACAAGCTGGGCTTCACCCTGAACCTGAAGTCCCACGTGACTCCAGTCCAGAGGCTCCAGTTCATTGGAGAAGTCCTAGACACCTGGGTCCTGAAGGCCATTCCTCCTGAGGAGAGAGGGAACAGCATCGCACAGAACCACACCACATTACCGGAACCACGTCACCCTACCAACAGCTTCCTTGCTCCGCCTCTTAGGTCTCATGTATTTTTGTAGTGCCAGAGGCCATACTGCGCATGTGATCACTACATTGGCTGCTAAGAAGTCAGTGGTCACAGTACCTCGGAGCCCTCACAGATTCTCTCAGGGTCTCCAGGTCAGTGGTCGAAGACCTCAGCTGGTGGACTGATGACAGCAATCTCATGGCGGGGCAACCCTTCTGGACTCCTTGGCCTCAGGCCCGAGTGGTCACAGATAAGTCTCTGAAGGGTTGGACTGGTCAGTGCAAGGAATTGCAGGTGAGCGGGCCTTTGGTCAGCAATGGAAGCCATGCATCACATCAACAGGCTGGAGTTGCGAGCCATCAGGTTAGCCCTGAGGGCTCTAGCTGAGTCTCTAAGGGGAAAGCATGTCCCAATCCAGACTGACAACACGGTGGCCATGCATTACCTGAACAAGCATGGTGGCGTGCTCTCCACTCCCCTCTGCAGGGAGGCAATGCAGCTGTGATTCTGGTTGCTGGAGAACCAAATCTCGGTCTCTGCAGATCATCTGACGGGGACAGAACGGCTTGGCGGATGGTCTGAGAAAGAAGAGCATGGTCTCACACGAGTGGGCAGTTTGCTTGGAAGTCCTAGAAGAAGCCTTTTTTCTCTGGGGTATCCCAGTAGTGGATTGCCAAGGAGACCAACAGGAAGCGAAGACAATTTTGCTTGAGGGAATTCCCAGCAAACGGTGCACTGGGGGACGCAAATTCTGGATTGGATCTTCCCCCTCCACTACGATTCCCGATCCCAATCATGGGTTGTCAGGAGGTTGAAGAGGTTTCATGCAAACATGATATTGATCGCCCCGGACTGGGCGAGGAGGACCTGGTACTCAAACGTCTTGGATCTCCTGACCGAGTCGGAACGGCGGGTACTTCACCCGAACCCAGAGACCCTCAACCTACATGCGTGGCTCTTGAGAGGATGAGGTATGATGACTGGGACCTATCTGGGGAGGTACTTGAGGTGATGCTGGCTGCACGCAGATCGTCTACCAGATCTTTGTATGCATGGAGATGGAGAAGATTTGAGGAGTAGTGCAGGGAATGCACCATCTCTTGCCTCACCATTACAGTGATGGAGTTCCTTCATTCACTGGTCTCAGCAGGCCTTCAGGTTACCACAGTCAAAAGGATACTCGGCGGCCTTGTCTGTGTTCAAAAGGTCCCCGGATCAAGGTTATTTCTTTACGATCCCGGTTATGGCCCAATTCCTTAAGGGCCTTTTGAATAGTTTTCTGCAAACTCATTTTGTTATCCCAGACAGGGATTTCAATCTAGTTCTGACATTCTTGATGGTGGATCATTTTGAGCCCCTGCATTCCTGTTCTTTGCGGCTGCTATAGTTGAAGACAGCTTTTCCGGTTGCGATTAAGTGTGCCAGGAGAGTTAGCGTGCTTCAGGCCTTGTGTTGCAAGCCCCTGTTCCTATGGTCCTTCAGGAAAAGGTTTTGCTTTCTTCCGAAAAGTGGTATCTGATTTCCACCTTTCTCAGTCCATAGAACTACCTATATTCTACCCCCACCACACAACTAAGGAGGAGAAGTGGTTCCATCGCTTAAAACCCAAAATCGCTTTGAGCTTTTAAAATCACTAGGATGTCTGAGATCCGGAAATCAGAACAGCTGTTCGTAGCCCATTCATTGTCCTACAAAGGTCTAGCTGTAACGAAGCAGACTGTAGATGGATTATTCTTTGCATCCGGGAATGCTACCAGTCTGTAGGCATGGAGCTTCCTCCTGGCATCAGGGCACACTCAACAAGAGGGGTCTCAGTGTCATGCCTGCTGGACATATCTCTGGACCAGGAACGACCTCTCCATACAAAATGAATTACGCCCATAGAACCGCCAGACCATTCTATTCGAAATGGAGGTTGTTCGATGCATTGCCCGGTAAACGACGTCAGCATTCTTCACGTCGTTAAATTTACGTGATTTAGTTCCATCACGTATATCACGGCAGTACGTACATAAGCAGCGTGGAAACGCTGATCGCTGCTTCTGATTAACTCTTTGTTGGCGTTTTGTTGCTGAACTCCGGACCTGCGTCCTCGCATTCCCTTCAGTAACTTCTTTGGCCTTTTGGAGCGTGTTTTCATCCACACGCTAATTCCTGAGCTGCGTGTATCCTGTTTGCGTGCCAAATCTCCATGTGGACGCTGTCTGCAAGCGCGGCTGTCCTGAGCTGCGTGTATCCTGTTCGCGTGCCAAATCTCCACGCGGACGCTGTCTGCAAGCGCGGCTGTCCTGAGCTGCGTGTATCCTGTTCGCGTGCCAAATCTCCACGCGGACGCTGTCTGCAAGCGCGGCTGTCCTGAGCTGCGTGTATCCTGTTCGCGTGCCAAATCTCCACGCGGACGCTGTCTGCAAGCGCGGCTGTTCTGAGCTGTGTGTATCCTGTTTGCGTGCCAAATCTCCACGCGGACGCTGTCTGCAAGCGCGGCTGTCCTGAGCTGCGTGTATCCTGTTTGCGTGCTAAATCTCCACGCGGACGGTGTCTGCAAGCGCGGCTGTCCTGAGCTGCGTGTATCCTGTTCGCGTGCCAAATCTCCACGCGGACGCTGTCTGCAAGCGCGGCTGTCCTGAGCTGCGTGTATCCTGTTCACGTGCCAAATCTCCACGCGGACGCTGTCTGCAAGCGCGGCTGTTCTGAGCTGCGTGTATCCAGTTCACGTGCTAAATCTCCACGCGGACGCTGTCTCCAAGCGCGGCTGGCCTGGCTGCGTGTATGCTATCGCGTGCAATCCTGCACGTGGTTTTCTGAACTACTTTGAACCTTTGGTACCTGTGACAGTTAACAGGGGAAATTCTAATTTTTGTTCTTCGTGGGAAAGGAAGTATTTCATGAACTATTGGAAGGTGATTTTGCACAGTACTCTGGACACTATCCTGTGGTGCACCAACCCGGTATCTAGCGAGAGCCTCGTGCCGTTCGGGATAAGTCTCCCTTACTAATCTTCCCTTCCTTTGTCGTTTGTTCAACTCCTGGTTTTCTTCAAGAGACTTTCGTGGATTACTTCAGTTTTGCCATAAGGTCAGTGTCTGAATTAATGCTAATACTGTGTTATCTTAGTAATTCAAGTTTGGGACAGTTTATGATACTTTATCTATCCTAGGCATACTTCCTACACAATTCCCACGCCCTTTCCAGTGATCCATCTCTCTGCCTGTTTCATTCAGTCAGAGAGTTGTATTATTTGGAAGGTCTAATTTGACCTACCTACAATCAAGTTGTGTGAAAATAGGATCCGGAAGAGCCCTATCAATTGTATCCTTTTTTGGTTACCGTATCCTTTTCAATTGATACATTGGTGATTTATGACACTCAGCTTCTACAGCCTTTCAGAGGAGAGTTTGCATTAGGAACACTTATAGTGCCGCCACATGGTCATCCTTGCACACGTTTACCAGGCACTATTGTCTGGATGTTGCCCGCGGGGCTGATGCATGTTTTGGTAGGGGCGTTCTGCAAAATCTGCTACTGTAACACTTTCTGCCCGCCTCTGTGGTCCTAACTGCTTGAGGAGTCTATCAGATGAGGAATCTGTAGGAGAAGAATTCATAGAAAGAAAATTATGTCAAGTAATTTCTCATTTTAGATAGTAGGGATTACTAGTTACTAGTGAGCAGCCTGGGGTTGAGGGACACCTGTATTAGGGAGGCACCATCCATCCCTACGTTAGAGAGTGATGGTCCAGATAGAGCCCATCAGCTACAAATGATAATAAGATAACCCCTACACTGTGTTTTGGAGTTTGTGTTCTTGAAGCCATCTGTGACATTGTTTAATCTCAAAACGTTCTCAAGCAAACAGAGCAAGATGGGAATTAAAACAGGTTGACAACCCGTCTGCATTATCTGTGTGTACATTTTTGTACATGGTAAAGTAACAAAATACAAAACATTTCCTTCAGACAGGCCTAGTTACAGCTATTTCATCAACAAATTACTTCGATGTGTAATGTTCTTTATGATAGACGTTCCTCCCTCAGATTCTTCATCTTAAATATAGACCTGCAACTTCAGCTGAATCACCAAATACTTTTCACCAGCTGGGGCGAACTAGAAGGTCTCGACAAACGAAAGAAATTTCTTCAAGGGCGTTTATTGAAAATAAAACTCATAACTCTAGAGGGAAGTTCCCTACCAAAAAACAAAAACTAATGCTGCTTGTCAAAAGTAAAACGTCTTTTGTTATGTTATTTGGCATTTATATAGCGCTCTATATATCACTGGTATGACCTCAAAGCGCTGGTAGGTTGAACGCCCTCTGGGCCGCAGTCCAGTTCAGTAGTGAGAGTAAGTGTAGGGTGCGTGGGTGCACCAGTTATGTGTGCAGCTAATGTAATTGCCTAATGGTAGCTGCATCCTAGCGTTGGGTGTGGTGGTGATATCAGTTGAATAGGTGCAGTATGGAGGGTGGACACCCAGACTGGGTTCTGGCTGTGTTAGGCCTGTAGGACGCTTATGTGTGCAGCTAGGCCAGGTTGTCATGTAGCTGCGTTTTATTAGAGTGATGAGGTGTTCATGGAGTAGTGTTTGTATGTGAGCAGCTAGGCCAAATTTATCGAGGGGAATAGCTGTACTCTAATTGAGTGAAGGTGTAGAGAGCAAGCGTAGTGATATGATAGTTCATCAACAAAGCACTTAAGCACAGTGCGCCTCGAAAGCGCTAGGTGACAAGGGGGTGGGGGGACAAGGGAGAACGTAAAAACAGTCCTGCAGGCCAAGCGTAGCATGAATGCGAAGACCAGCTACAGCACTTGGTCTGGAGAGCCCAGACCGTGCATGTGCTAAGGCAAGGACAGGAGTGCATGCCTGGGAGTGGTACAGGGGGACCGGAGGGACTGGGTAAATAGAGATATTGCGGGGGCTGGGTAGTGGCAGACAGAAGATATGAAGGGGCAAGAGGTAAAGAGAGACATCTCGGGACCAGAGCGGTTGTGGGTATACAGCGACATCAGGGGACCAGAGAGGCTGGGCACACAGCGACTACAAGGGATGCTAGAGGGGCATGGGTACACCGCAATATCTTAGGGGACCAGGTGGGAAGCGGAGGGGGGCATAGCGATATCGTGGGGGGCCAAGGGGCTGGCACACAGTGGCTTCATAGTGGACCAGCGATTTAGGCGCAGTGACGAGATGGTGTAGGCAACAGTAAAACATGGGGACAAGGGATTGTCAGTAGAGAGAGTAAGTGTCATAGGATGCGTGGGTGCACCAGTTATGTGTGCAGCTGATGTAATTTCCTGATGGAAGCTGCATCCTCACATTAGGAGTGGTGGTGAAGATATCAGTTGAATGTGTGCAGTCTGATGGGTAGACAGCCAGACTTGGTTTGGCCGTGTTAGGCCTGTAGGACGCTTATGTGTGCAGCTAGGCCGGTTTGTCATGGGATATAGATGCGTTTTATTAGAGTGATGAGGTGTTCATGGGGTAGTGTTTGTATGTGAGCAGCTTGGCCGAATTTATCGAGGGGTATAGATGTACTCTAATTGTGCGATGGTGTAGAATAGAGAGAAAGCGTAGTGATATGATATGATGGTTCATCCATAAAGGGCCCAAGCATAATGCGCTTCGAAAGCGCTCAATGAGAAGGGAAGGAACGAGGGACGCAGAGACATTCCTATGGGTCATTAGCAGTGCGAATGTGAGGGCTAGCTACTGCACACAGTCTAGAGACTCCCAGACTGTGCAAGTGCAAAAGCACTGGCAGGAGGGCATGCCTGGGAACGGTACATGAGGACTGGAGGGGCAAACAGCTAGCATGCAGGGGCCATAGGTACAGAGAGACATTATGGGACTGGGGTGTACAGCGACATCTAGGGGTACCGCAAGGGGCTTGGGCACGCAGTGACTACGTGGGACACGAGAGGGGCAGGGGTGTACTGCGATATCTTGGGTGACCATGTGGGAAGCTGCAGGCACATAGCATCACCGCAGGGAGGCAGAGGCTGTGCACACAGTGGCATCATAGTGGAACGGTGGTTAGGGGGCGCAGTGACGAGACGGACAGGGCAACAGTGAAACGTGGGGAGCTAAGGGGTTGTGGGTATACAGTGGTATCGAGGCGGAATGAGGAGCTGGGGTAAATAGCGACATCACAGGACCAGGTGGTGGGGGCATGCATCAACAGCACGGGGGCTGGAGTGGTAGGGGCACATAGGGACATCACAGGAACTAGCGGGCTGGGCATACAGCGACAGGGGCCAGAGGGGTAAGGGGCGGGGGAACAGATGGGCAGGCGTACGCAGCAACAGAACGGGAGCAGGAGGGTGTACGGGCACCCAGGGACAACACAGGGACTAGAGAGCTGGGCTTACAGCCACAGGGATACATAGCGACTAGAGGGCTGGGCTTACAGCGATAGGACGGGTGGCCAGAGGGATACATAGCGACATCACGGGAACAAAAAGGCAGGGTACACAGTGACACGCGGGCACAGAGGCACACAGACATCACAGGGACTAGAGGGGAGGGAAGTACAGAGGGATACATAGCGACATCTCAGGAACAGGAGCGCTGGGGTACACCGCGACAAACGAGCCACAAAGGGGGACAAAGGGGCACACAGCAACATCATGGGGACGTGTTGTCGAACAGCGACAGCACAGGGGGCCAGAGGGGAACGCTATGACAGAGGAGCCAGAGGGTTGGAACATAGCGACAGCATGGAGGACCAGAGGGGCACAGAGGGGGTTGGGCATACATGATAGCACAGGGGCCAGAGGGTTAACAATGAATACACGGGTAACCAGTGGGCAGGGGAACACACTGACAACACGGGTCCGGGGGCATATAGAAGCACAGGGACTAGAGGGGCTGGGCAAACAGCGATAAAACAGGGGAACAGAGGGGTACGTAGCGATATCAACAGAGCCAGTGTGTGGGGGTATGCAGTGACAACACAGGGGCTAAAGGGGTGGGGACAAAGTGAAATTGGGGGGGGATCAGGGGGTTTGGGGGTACACAGTGTTACACAGTGGACCAGGGGGGATGGGGCATATAGCAAAGGCACAGGGGTCAGAAGGTAGACAGCGATATCGCAGGAAATCCGGGGGTGGGGACACATAGCGACAGCACGGACCAAATGGGCTGGAGGGACACAGCGGTGTCATGGGAGTTGGGAGGAATTATGACCCAAGGAGATCATTATTCTGTATTTCAGGGATACGGTTGTGAATGGTCAAGTGAATGAGCGTATTCATTGATGACATGGTTGGAAGTCCCACTGTGTATTTAGTCATAGGGTTGTTAGAAATTTAGTCGCTTCTTAGGTTGAGGTTGGTGTTATGGAAAGAGACACGTTTTAGTACTTTGCAGAATGTCAAATTCCTGGGTGTGTCGAATATGTGGAGGAAGAGAGTTCCGCAGAGTCGGGGCCAAGGCTGAGAAAGCGGATCCTGACCCTGACAGAGTTAGTGGTTGGGATCACTAAAAGGAGGGTAGTGCTTGATCTTAGGGTGCAGGGTGGGAGGTAAGGTTTTAACTTTACTTGCAGGTATAATGGGCCTGTCTTGTGCACTGCACGGTGAGTGATGCAAAGGGTCTTGAAGGTGGCCCTTCATCTGACTGGGAGCCAGTGGAGGGCTCAGAGAGCTCGGGAGGTGTGGTCTCTTGGACCTAGGGCAAGAAGCAGTTTAGCAGCAGCGTTTTGCACTCTTTGGAGGTTATTAAGGTGGTTTGACGGGACACCTAGGTATAGGGAGCTGACATAGTCTAGTCTTAACATTACAATAGACATAACAGCAGCAAGTCTGTCTGGGAAGGAGAGGTAGGGAAGGATGCGTCTGAGAAGTTTGAGATGATAGTGACAATATTTAGACACATTGTTGATCTGTCAGGAGAGGTTTAGGCCAGAGTCCATAGTGCAGCCTATGTTTTTTACTGTGTCAGAGGGGGTGAGGGGATGGCCCAGGGACGGGGGCTACGGGAGTGGATGAGATAGAAGCGCTGTGTTGTCGCACACCACGATTTCGGTTTTAGTGGGGTAAGAGGAGGTGGTTTATTGTCATCCATCAGTCAATATCTAGGAGACAGGCTTCAAGGTCGGGCTGGGGGTCGGTGTCCGAATTGTGGATTTTAAGGATGATTTGGCTATCGTCGGCGTAGTTGTAGCACATGATGTTGTGCAAGCAGACGATTCTAAGAAGGGTGGACATATAGAGGTTGAATAGGAGAGCAGATAGACATGCGCCGTGCGGTACTCCAGTGTTAACAGAGCGAGCAGCTGAGACAAAAGGGGAGAGGAGGATTATTTGTTTCCTGTTGCTGAGGAAGTAGGGGATCCACTTGAGGGCGGTGCCACGGATTCTAAGGGAGTGGAGACGGTCAAGGAGGATTGAGTGGTTAATCGTGTCAAAGGCTGCAAAGAGGTTGAGGAGAATTAGTGCAGCGCATCCTTCAGAGTCGGCAGTGACCTTAAGATCATCCCAGATCGAGGTCAGAGTGGTTTCGGTTCCATGTTGTGGTCTGAAGCCTGATTGTGCGGGGTGCGGAGGTTGCTGGATTCAACAAAGACGTTTAGCTGGGAGTATGCTGTTTGGTCAATGAGTTTTCAAGGAATCTGGTGTTCAAGATGTGTCTGTAGTTTTTGGGGTCGAGGGATGGCTTTTTAAGAAGAGGCTTGACATGCACAATGTTGTAGGCATCGGCCTGTAGAGCAGGGTAGGCCTCATGATCCACGCTCAAGAGTCCTGGATGAGGCTGGGCCCAGTGAGCCAAGCAACACGACACAGGCACGTGGAAGGCAGCTCAACAAGATGGCCACCGTGCCAGACATTATGGGCTCTAGTCCGATACCGCACCAAGGAAGGGAGCAGGTGGAGGAACGAGTGTCATGGTGGGACTGGTGTCAACCAGGTACATGGCCTACAGCCTATCAATCGTTTGCGCAGGGCAGGTTCCCGCTGCATCCATACGATCAGGGCATGCAACAGCCTCAGCCACTGCCTGCTACCCCATCAATATCACCTACCACCCTTCCGGCCTGCGAAGACTGGTTCTTAGAAAGGTTCCTCGGGCTCATGAAATCTCCTCGGATGGGGGTCATCCTCAGGGATGCCATCAGGTACATGCTCCCTCCAGCCACGCACCTAGCCATTCCTCTGATGGCTCCAGCGCCACAGGCCCCAGTGCAGCGCCCGCTGCCCGCACTGGCACCCCAGCCGATGGTGCAGGCAGTTCCGTACCAGCCTTCGCCGCAGCCTCCGGCTCCAGTCTCCACAACGAAGCCCTCGGCCCGAGCTCTCCTCCACCGGCGCAGGCCAACCGGACACCAAGGTGGACACAGACGAGCAAGAGGACCCTGACACTCCATCGTCAGCCAAGGCCTTCCATGAATGTCTTGCAGGGCTGGCAGAGGACCTGGGCCTTCCTCAACCCAAGGTCGAGCAAACAGAGTAGGGCGTGCTCGCTGAGGTCCTCACGCTACACCCCGTGGCGAGAACAGGGATCCCGATGCAGAAGGATGTGGTCGGCTGGCACAAAAAGGGGTGGCTCAAGCCACACTCAGTCCAGCCGGTCAATTGACACCTTGGCAATTACAGGCAAATGGAGGAGGATACACTCTTGTTATCGGCCCATCCTCAGCCACACTCTTCGGAGATTGCTGCGGTATCACTCTACTCCAAGCTTCAGTCGTCCTCTGCCTCCTCGTCTGCAGTATTGCTAGGCAAGAAGATCTTGGAGGCGTACGGGAAGAAGCTTTTTATTCCAACGCTTCACTGCATCTTCGTCATGCCAACGCGGATGCCATGCTGGCAGCCATGAACCAGAGGCTAAGGCCGGAAATAGTAGAACTTCCGGCGCAGAGCGAGTCACATTTAAAGGCAGAACTGGCAGAGGCCAAGATGGTGGCACAAGACATCATGGAGTCCACCGTGGCCCACATTAACGCCTCTGGCCATGCCATTTGCATTGCAACGGACATGAGAAGAATGGCCTGGCTCAGTGCTACACTAGAGATCATACAAGGTGCAAGGAGCAAGTCTACCAGGACCCAGTATAAGAGCAAGTGGACCAGGTTCCTTCACTAGGCAGACTTTTAAGGATCTCAACCCCCTTGCATGTGCGTTGGGCTACGTGCTCTCCTTTTCGGCGCACTTCTCCCATTCTGGCGGGCAGGTGGACACCTGCCGTACTTATTTGGCGGTCACTACAGAAACTCGGAGGAGGAGGTATTCTCCTCTTCCAACCCCGATAGATAAACACCTGATGGGCCACGCCAGCCTCTACCCGTCCATCAAGAGGCCTCACCCAGTGTGGGATCTCAACGTAGTGTTGGGCGCCATGGCCCACAAACCATTTGAGCCAATGGCATCCGCGGACATCAGGCTGGTCACCATTAAGATGGCATTGCTAATTGGCCTCACTTCAGCTTGCAGAATCAGCTAATTCGAGGCGCTAGTTGCCTCAGAGCCCTATACTACTTTTCACAAGGATAAGGTAGTCCTGCGGACACACCCAGCGTTCCTACCTAAGGTACCTTCCACATATCATCTAAACGAGGAAATAGTGCTGCCTACGTTCTTTGCCAAACCTAAGGATGCTGCACTGCCTCGATGTCAGGCATGCTTTACGTGGACAGGATCAAGGGCTTCCGCAAGTCGGCGCACTGTTTCTCACCTTCGGCGGAACAAGGCCTGAGCATCAGGCATCCAAGGCCTCTATAGCACGATGGATGGTCTCAGCCTTCAAGGAGGCATATGAGGGGCAGCACAGACCACTTCCAGCTAACATGCACGCCCATGCGGTCAGAGCCACGGCCAAGGCCATCACATTCCAACGGCAGGTTCCGTGGCAAGTCATAAGCAGGGCAGCCACCTGGGCCACCCCTTCATCTTTCTGCAAGCATTACTGTTTGAACGCCGGCTCTAGAACAGACGCAGCTTTCAGACAGGCGGTTCTCAGGAACCGGTTTGCTTAAGGAGGGTCTCCTCTCCACCCTTGGGCTACACTCAGTTGTAATCACCGATACAGTATTGAGGAAAGGGGATGGGGAACAGGGAAAGAAAATCCATGTTTCCCTGGTCTTTGCCTTTCCAGTGCTGCACTGTGAAACAACAGGGTTGTAGGTCTAGAAACCATTGCATGACCCGAGAGTTGGACTCCTTGAGTTGGCGAATCCAGACTGAAGGCGAGTGGTCGGTAATCAAAGTTAACTTTCTTCCTAATAGAAAGTACCTGAAATGGATATGGCCCACTTGATGGCTAGGGCCTCTAAGTCCGCCACAGAGTAGTTTTTCTCACGTGGGAATAACTTGAGACTGCTGTTTAGCATGGGGTGTTGTATTACATCGCAAATTTGGGACAGAATGGCTCCTACTCCTGTAAGGGAGGCGTCCGTCTGTAACACAAACTCCTTTGAGAAGTCGACTACCTTTAGGATTGGGTTGGCATAGTGTTTGCTTTAAGATGTTATAGCATTCCATGTCGTCCTCGCGCCACTGACGTTTCTGGGGTCCAGCATTTCTAAGCGTATCTGTCAACCGTGCCGTTTTAGCTGAATAGTTGGGATACACCTACGGTAATATCCTATTAACCCAATGAAATGTATTGGGACATGTCAGGTAAACTGCTCTAGTGTTAGTCAGTTGTCCTTTGCGTTGTGAGAAAGTGTTGGTGTTGGAAAAAGGGGGGTGGGTCGGTCAGTTTGGAATGTGAATGAGAGGATGGACTAAAGGTGTTAAAGGAAGGAGGATACCACGTCTTACCCGTCGGTGTCTCACTCCCACGAGGACCCCCCATACAGGCGAACCTCCCTCACTGGTCCACCCCCAGGAACTGGATCCAATATCTATGGCTGTGTCCTGGTCACCTGGATGACAGATCCCCGTGGACTAGCTAAGGAGACACCTTCAGGTTTCTCACATAACTCACCTGTTCAATTAAGTTATTTAATGACTATGCAATCTTATAGCAAAAGGGATAATTTGGGCTAATTCGCATACCCACAATGCCTTGCTGATGTGGCTCAGAACTGGATGTGAACTTCTAGCGATGACTACTAGATGGCGTTGTGGAATGTGTGACTTGGCTCAAATGGACTCGTCTACTTTCACATTTGAAAACATAGCCCAATGCTCCAACCACAAGGTTGTCAGGAATCCCTGCAAGTTGAGTCGGTGTGTGTGGGAACTGTGGGCACGTTGGCACTGTTTGGGTCAGGTGGGGGGGGACTGTGGGTGGTGTACTGGTGGTCGTGGGTAGTCTGTTAGAGGCCATTGTGTGGCGGTAAAGTGAACATTTCTCCTGATGGGGCGCCTCAGGTTTGAGTGATTCTTGATCTGAGTGGCAGTAGGTTCCTGGTAAGAAGTGTAAGTCACAAGCAGGGTTTAGGAGCAGGCTTCCTGTAGATTAGAGTGGGGTCGTTGGCCATGGAATCGCTTTTTCTTCTAAGCACTCTTTGTTGAAGCATGTGGAGGTAGAGCCTCTTTGTCCTGAGGTGGTGGGTGATATGGGGGCGGGTGTGTAGTGGGTCTTGTGAGCTGCAAAAGGGTGTTGTTGGTTCCCTAAAGGAGACAGATTGTGTGGTTCTTGTGGCGAGTGCTGTGGAGGGTCAGGATTTTAGGCTGGTGTGCCCGATTGAGATAGCGATTTCTGAAAAGGAGTGGGCTCGTTCACCTCGGTTTAGCTGGGTACGGTAAGCTTTTGGTTTACTTTAAGTCTTTTGATCAACAGGAGACAGTGCTTGCCCAAAGCGGTGGGGATTCCAGTGGTGTGTTCTGTAATGCCTGATCGTGTGGATAGAGGTAAGGGGGAGATCTATGGTGTTCCGGCCTGTACCAACTTGGGTTTTTTGGTGAGTTAGCTGAAGAACGATGGTATGGTCGGGGTGCAACGGTTGGGTCCAAGAAATGGTGATGGGTAGTGCTTTCGCCTATAGTGGTGTTGTTTCCGTCTGTGAAGATGCACCAGTTTCTGTGTATTGGTTATGAGAGGTCCCGACTGGCAAAGTTTGTGCCCTCTCATTGGCAGTGTTTTTGTGTCAGAGGTTTGGTCATGTAGCCAGTGTCTGCAGAGGTGCGCAGTGTTGTGGGAAGTGTGGCGGTGGCCATGATGTCAAGGTGTGTTTAAGTTAGGGGATGCCTGTCTGTAGGTGCTGTGGTGAAGAGAACGTATTTTCCCCACACAATCCTTTTTTTGAATAAGCCCTGCATATATCTATTGTTTCGGTATTCCAGTGGTCGCAGAGTGTAGTAGAAGGGTTGTGGACCGAGCAGCCCTGAGCAGACATCGAACCGCTCCCAGTGTGCGTTGTTAAGTGCCACTGCAGATTGGGCTGACAGTGGGAGAGGAGAGGCATGGGAGATGCACCCCGAAGGCCGAGAACCTGAAGAGCGTGCACCCTGGGCTGGTGCTGCCTGTTGCAGTCTATGCAGCGAGTTGGTGGTGGTCCGATAGGAAATCCACAAACCTGCCTTTAGAGATTGGGACCTGGCTGTGGCGTTGATTCCTGTGTGTGAGGGGTGCCCCTGACCCCCTCCGGAGTCGGAGGGCTGCTGCGCTGCTACGTGCGGCTACTGATTGACTGCTGAGGATGTCCCGGTGTCCGGGCACCACCCAGGAGAGTTACACGGACGAACAGGGTGCTGGATGTTACGGCTTACATCAGAGTGAGCTCTTGCTTCTTACCTCATCAGGACCCGGACTGCGGCGGGGGTGGGGGGGCCTTTTCAGGGATGAATCTCCCTGTCAGCCCGCACAGCTCTTTGGTTGCTGCCTGGCTTATAGGCTGGCTCCTGCACCTGCTGCAACAGGTGCAGAGCTGTCCCGTGGTTTGGGGTGCCCACCCTTAATAGACTCAGTATAGGTGGGACAGCCACAGCTTCTGTGGATATATCCTACGAGACCTGCGCTGTGGGATGTTGCGGCTCTCTCCTGGCTAGACCCTACACTACTGCCTGAGGTGCCCTGCTCTTGGCTGGGCTGTCTGCGGATTGGTGCAGTGACTTGATGCCAGGGCCGGCAACAAATCTGCTCTAAAGCCCCTCAACGATATGCGCGCCGGTGGCCGGTGCCCCGGTGCCATTGGGTCTCCCCTAGATCCTTCAGTTGCCTGCGCGGACGTGGAGGACTATATCACATCTCTCTCACTTCCTGTTCACCCCCAACATCGGACGGCTGCCATTTGATGTGGAAGCAGCCGGTGAGTGCATGAGTAGAGTGCGCCCCAGACACCTTTAGGAGCCTGAAAGCCTTGACTCTACAGAATTAAGTTGCCACTATTCAGACTCTGGCAGCCCTGAAGTGAACTGGGCGCCTGTCATCCGCATGTCGTCTTGCAGCGGTGCTTCCGGGCACGGCTGCAGGAGGTGTGCGTTGCTCCAGACTGACCTATTGCCTGGCACTCTGTGGACATAGCAGTGGTCTGGGGCCACCCTGACCAGCTGCGTGTCCCCTTCATTGTGGCCTGTCCTAGGGGCAAGCTTTGTCTCACCTGGTGTGAACACGATGCTGTTGAGCCGCTTGCTACGCTTGCCTCTAATGCTGTTTGAGGTTGTGGGGCAGTAATACTATTCGGGGCGCTCGCATTGATATCTACGCTGTAGTCCACCGATTCCCTCACACGGCTAGATCCTGCATTGGCGTCGGTCATATTTCATGCTGTGACCCGGGTAGTCTGCTGGGGTGCTTTTGCCGCTGTCCCTGAATACCTTCGGACTGCCACAGCATTGCACGCCTATGGCCAGCTTCCTGGGAAACCCTTAGGTTTCTCCTCGATCCCTTCATTGCTCGACTGGGCCCGGAGTATCTTGCCACAACGTTGTTCCGGTCTAATATCTAGCTCCTTTGAGTGTATGGTGCTTTCTTTGTACGTGAGACAGACTACACAGCTCTTTCAACCACTCCTCAGCGGACAGCGCTTGAGAAGCAGATAGGGGGACCTTCTACTGGTGGATAACTGCGGCATCATCGCTCCAGTCTCAGGCCTTTCTCCAACTATCCCTAGATTGCATTACCACTTTTATTCACGCTGCGTCACACGCCCCAGCCTCACAGAAGGGCAATATGGCGAAGGGATCTGATGACAAGAAAAAAAAGGGTCTATGGACTCTTACACCAACACCACCGCCAAATCCTCGGGAGTAGCTAACCAGACAACTGACGACGACCAAGCTACGACTTCAGGTGCGTCTAAAGACGACCATTTGTTGGCGGCAATGCAGAACGGATTTATGGCGGTTAACATGAAACTGGACATCGTGTCCACCACTGGCTCCCTGAAATTTAAATTGGAGAAGGAGGGTGCCTGCAAAACCGAAGCTGAGACAAGGATTGGTGACGCAGCGGACAGGTTCGATGAACAGGATGGCGATATAGCGCAGCTGCAACAAGAAGTAAATAAGATCTGCAACAAGTGCAAGGATTTGGAATCCCGCTCCAGGCGCAATAATATCTGTATAATTGGAATCCCAAAAGTGGCCTGCAAGGGCCCGATGGAACCTTTCATCGAAAACCTGTTGAAAACAATGTTCGATCCCTCCAAGTTCTCCCTGTACTTCCTTGTGGAGAGGGTGCATCGAGTTTTGCTCCTATTACTAAACCGCCCTCCTCCTCCTCCTCCTCCTCCCACCGTGGCAAAACTACTTAACTATCGAGACAGAGATCTAATTTTGTGCCTGGCTAGGGAAAAGGACGCGCTTCGGTATGAAGCCTCTGACATTCACATTTACCTGGACTTCTCTGCCAACGTACAGGCTCAACAGAAATCATATGATCATGTTAAATTGCTGCGCATCAGACAAGTCCCTTACGCATTGTTGTATCCGGCCAAATTGCGCATTCAGCATGGTGGGCGTGCACATTGCTTCAAGACCCCAATTGACGCTGCAACCTACATAGAAGCATCTATTTCTATTCCACTCAAATGGCGTGACAGCAACCATGGCCACAGCCCTCGCCCACACAGCAATTATTTCGATATTATGGACAATGACTGACCAGCAAGGAAACTGAATAGTTGTCGCCTTACATAGTGCTCAACACGGATACATAACATTTTTCTACCTGGGGGTGGCTGCAGATACCGCAACCAGCTGAGCGATAGCAGTTACTACTCGCAGTGCACCCCAGGGAATTTCCAATTTATTTTTTCTTCATTGGGGTCTGTCGTCAAGTTGGGGGTGATGATGTGGGTGGTGGGAGGGAAGTCTGTCAAGTTGGGGTTAAACGACATACAAGCAGAACAAAAGTTACAGGAGTTTGAATGTTTTGCAATTGTATTAACATGTTTTTTACTGAAAACGAGTGTAGACCGTCCCTCAATTGCAGATTGCAGTATTCTCTTTCGGGTCCACGCATGCGAGTTTGGTCCTCTACTTAACATAATCATGACGCTATAGGGGGCAAGATTACCTTCACGATTTGGAATGTTCGGTGCCTCAATCATCCTGGCAAGTCGCGTAAGGTATTGGCGTATATTAACCAAATGGCCCAAAAGTGGTGATGCTACAGGAGACACATGCCCAAGGCTCGCTTAAAGAAAGGTTTGCCTCAAGCTGGGGATCCTAACGTTATTATCCTGATTACTCCTCACAGACGAGAGGGATGACGACGCTGATACACCACTCACTCCCCTTTTAGGAAGCCAATCTCTGTATAGACCCACAGGGGAGGTATGTGATCCTATGAGGAAGGCTGGCTGGCACTGACAACACTGGTTAATAAGTACGCCCCCAACTTAGAAGACCTGAATTCTATAGCCAAGTGCTGAGCACCCTGATCGGGGGCAGCCGCTCCCGTATTATTTGGGGAAGCGACTAAATCAATTCTGGACTGTGTGGTGGACCGCTCCAGGGCTACCCAGCGTGTTTGACGAATGCGGGCCGTACAATTCTGCATATTATGCAACAAATTGAACTGGTTGACGCATGGAGGGACCGCAACCCTGGTGTACGGGAATTTGCCTACTACTCGGTTCATGAAGCACAGTCCAGGATTGACTATTGGTTGGTTTCTGCTGTATTTATAGCACTTGTGCAGGATAGTAGCATTCACCCCAGAACCATCTCTGATCATTCACCGGTCAACCCAGACCCCCCCCCTCACGCTTACTAGATTCAGAATTTTTGGAGACACTGCACAAGGGTATCACCTACTTCTTTCATCGGAATGAAGGTTCTTTACAGGACCACTCTACAGTATGGGAGGCCTTTAAAGTGTGGGTCAGGGGTGAGCTGATTTCAGTATTGACAAGTACCCTGAAGGAAACAAGAAGTGAACTGGGTAGAGTTGAAACTGAACTGAGACAGTTGGAGAATGAGTATGGTATAGCCCACTGTTAGGCAGAAACCTGTGCAGTTCCCTTAGGGACCACTGCAAAATGATTAAGACCACAGGAGTAAGCAGTAAACCCAATTGGTAGCAGTCTGTACTACCCAGATTTACCTGGTAGCTGTGAATGAGCAGTCAGACTTCTCTCAAGAAGAGTTAGGCAGTATATAGAGTATACACAATAGGGCTAAAAATACAGTAGCACAAGCAAACACTGACCAGAGCTTTGGTATAAAAGTATATAATTATTTATTTAAAAACACTTGTAAAAAATACACTGGCACTAATATGTCAAGCAAGTTCAAACACAGTCACTATAAATATATACACCTCCTTAGTTAATTATTTGACAAGTCTAGGTTAAGACACCACTTATTTAGCAAAACAGAGGTGAGCGCATAGCCGTAGATGGCACTCCAATAATTAGTTTAAAAAGGGAGAGAAAGAGAAAAGACAGAATAGGAAAATCACACAGTACCAACACTTAAGAAACCACCGCAAGTCAGGAAAGGCAGGGTCTAATGTACAGCAAAAAGTTCATAGGCCAGGCCCCACTCTTGGACGAGAGCAAGGCAGAATGTGCCCAAGATCACACAGTGGAAATGCACTCAAAGTCTTTGAAGAAAAGTCAAAAGAGGTTGGATCAGTTCAGAAAGTTAAAGTTAGCAGGTCCGAGGTCACCCCAGGATAGAGAGTCAAGGATTTACGGGACACCTTGGACAATCTGTTGCAAAGAAGACCAGGCGGGACAGTACCTGAAATGGTGAGAAAGCTCCAGCGGGGGCATTTGTTCCTGAAGCGGGTGCAAGTCAGGGCTTCCAGCAGGGGAAGCGAAGATCTCGACGTGGAGGAAAGCTGGATGTTGTTGCACTGCCAGGGAAGAAACCAGCCGCAGAGTTTCCCAGTTAAAAAGGTACGACCCTTTTATTCGCAGTAGTGGTGAAGTGTGGCTATCCGGCTGCCGGGGTGCTTGGCACGGGCGATTCGACCACGATCCAGGAAGGCAAAAAAGGAGAACTGGTTGGAACCACGAGCTCAAAGGGAAGAAGACTCTCCTGGAAGAAGATCTCCTCTGTCGTCAGGGAGGTGGTGAGTTCGCACAGCAGGGCTCCACTGGTGGTGTCGTCGTTGTAGATGGCTCAGCTTCTCCCCTCTTCGGATTCTTTAGGTCCTGTGGTGACTTCTGAAGTTCCAGTCCCCAAAGCCCTGCTTTTATGCAGCAAAACCATCAGCCTAGCTGTCACTCAAACATGCCAAGTGGTGAGCCGGGCGGCTCACCACTGGGCCAATCACACAAGAGTGCGACTTGAGTTGCCAAGGCAACGCAGTCCAGGGTGCCTAATCCCCCTCCCACACATCCTGTTGACCCCAGACAGAGTGGCACCATTTGGAGGGCTTCTGGGGAGAAGCCCGCCAAAAAGTGGAACAAAGGGCTCGACTTGGATTAGAGTTTCAGAGGCGGACACAAACACCATTTTAAAACCGAGTCCTGGCAAAAAGACCCAACATGGGAATAAATATTAAATAAATAACCCAGCAGTATCTTTAACATTTCACCAAAAAGTGGTGCGTTTAAAATGAATGGGAAAATCCCATAGGAAATATTCCGGTGGAATATTTTGCGTGGTATCCACTGCTACCAGCCAGAAACTCTACAAGGGGGGACTGAACAGTACCCCCTGGGAAGACAGACCCAGGGGCAATCGAATTACCCCTACCAGTACTTCCACAATATAATGGTGTGTACTGGTTCTGTTCACAATTTGAGACTAATAAAGCCAATGGTGACTTTACATGCCCTGGGAGACAGTAGTTAGTCCCAGGGTATGGTGTCTATGTTTGGGGGTCACTATGACACCCCTGTGTTACTGCACTGAAGGTGCTGTGTAACACACATACCAAAAATACATGAAGCCCTATGGAGTAAAAGACCCCATAGCCCATAAAACACATTACATAGTCAAAGGACATTCTCAAATAATGCCTAAGAGTGGTAGAAAAACAGTCTCACTCTTAGCAGGAGAAAAAAATAAACCCCAAAAATCCAGCAAAGCTGCTGGGGGACTCACTAGGTTTGGGAAATTAGCCTCAACAGAAAATTCTCCCTAACACCCACAACAGGACATTGTGTCTCATTAAAGGAAACCTATTGAAATGTACGGAATTGGCGGACAGAGCGGTATGCCTGAGGAATTACCCACAGCGATACAGGGAGGGGGACAGACCAGGCTGGTTCCTTCGAGACGTCATTAGATCTGAGAAGGGGGTGCAGCATATCACTAGTATAAGGGGGGGGGACAGCTGGGCACATCCTTACTGCTGTGGAGGCGATTAATGGGGAATTCTATCATTATTACAAGGCCTTTTACGCCATTTCCCACTGGTGCACCAGTGCAGAACTGGCGAGCTACCCAAGGGAGATCCCACTTCCAACGCTGTCGCAGGAAGCACAGTTGGTGCTGGACCAGTCATTCACACCTGAATAAATTAACTAGGCAATTATGGCTCTCCAGTCTGGTAAGGCCCCCAGCGACGACGGTATAGGGATCGAACTTCATAAGGAGCTCCATGTTATCTTTGCCCCCAGACTGTTGAAGGTGTGGGAGGAATCTCTTCAACTCGGTCATGTGCCCCCCTCACTCTCAGAGGCTGTAATAACTATTATTAAAACCCAACCAACCAGCCTCTGAGATGGCCGCGTACAGACCGATATCCCTAATCAATGCTGACACAAATTACTGTCCACCCGTCTACTGACTTACATGTCGTCAGTGGTCCAGCCAGACCAATCGCCGTTTATCCCTGGATGCTCTACCATGTTTAACCTGCGCAGGCTATTCGGCATTACCTCCCAAACCAATTCACATGCACAGGCTGTGGCTGCCTCGCTTGACCCGAAAAAGGCTTTTGATGCGGTCATGTGGCAGTTTTTTTTTTTGCAGTACTTCAACGGATGTGCTTTGGGGACCTTTTTGTTTGGTCTATTTGTCTACTGTATGCTGACCCAGCTGCCAGAGTCCGTACCGGCGGTACGCTCTTACCAGTCTTCACTATGGGTCGTGGGACAAGGCAGGGCTGCCTTTTATCCTCTCTACTCTTCGCAACAAGGATCAAACCCCTTGCATGTAATAATACAAATCAAGCACAGAGGTTTACATATAGCAGGCACACCACAAATAATATCTCTTTATGGCGACGACACACTGTTCATACACGCGGAATCCAACACAAAACTTGGCCCCACTGTTGTAGGAGATCTGCAAGTTCTCTACATATTCAGGGTACTGTATCAACGTAAAAAAAATCAGAGCTGTTCCCATTGACCAACACTACGGACCTGATGGGGTTCAGATGGGTCCTACATAAATTTAAATATCTTGGTATATTGGCTTCTCATTCACATCGCTCCTTATTGGCAGATAATCATGAAGCATGCTTACTTACACGGACGGATAAGCTGGGACTATGGGCTAGATTCCCCATTTCATTATATGGTGGACTCTCAATATTGAAAATGATTGTGGTCCCTAAATTACTGTACTATTTCAATAACATTCCTGTTTGGCCGGGACGCGTGTTCTTTGATAAACTATGCTCCTTGGCAATCGGCTACGCGTGGGGCACCAGTGTCCCATGGATGAAGTGGGAGGGAATGTCCAAGTCGGTCTAACAACGTGGCCTCCAAGCCCCTGACTTTGAACTATATTATATATCATTTCGCAGGCACAGTTCGCCAGCTATTGGTATTCCTCACAGGATTGTCAGACTCATATGGCATTAGAGAAATATAGTGCCTCCCCCTCGAGCCTGAAATCCACAGTTCTTGTTATCAGCATGCCGATACTTGAGCATTTGATCCGGTCCGCCGAACAGTAAATGCGTGGACAAGACTGTTTAAGAGACTTGATGTGGCAGTGCCATGTTGTGGTGCACTTCCACTATGGAAATGTCTTGGTCTCCCCCCCCCCCCCCGACCTATGAAAAAGAAATTCAGAGTGGGATCCTGGGGAGACGCTAACTTTACACAACCTTTTTCCTGATGGGACCTTTGTCTCTCTTGAAGACTTTTCGGATAAACTGGGTAACAATCCAATAAGCTCGCTTCAATACTTCAGAATGAGAACGGCGGTCCGGATATGACGGCCCTCGTTTCTCCACGAGCCCAGTGACTGTGAACAATTGGTAATGGTAGTGTCCAGTAAGGACCCCAGAAGGTTGGTATTCAGGCTATACAAGGCATGTCAGGCTAAACAAACTTTCACCCACAGCGCTAGAAGGAAATGGGAAAGATTTAGGTTGTGTAATTGACGATGAAAGGTGGCTGTGGTGGTGTCCACTGACAAGGGAGGTCTCCCTAAATGCTTGGTTCAGACTGATATAATTTAAGATGTTAAACCAGCTACATTACACACCTGCTTGAGAAGCAAGGTTCGCACCTACGACCAGTAGCAAATGCCCTAAATGCGTTGCAGATGCCACAGGCTCTATGCAAATGTACTGCTCCGCAGAATGCCCAGTTTTGGCGATTAGTTGCGGGCGGCTTACATAATATCACCAATATCCCCCCTTCACTCTTGTCCCCCAAATACTTGTTCGGAGACATCGAAAGGTACCCATTAAGATACACCGGCCTTTTAATTTGGGATGTCAGATAGATCTTGAACTATTGAAAATCTAAAGTTGCTCTTGGTGTCAATGTATGGTTCAAAGGACTGACTTATGACAATGAAAGGGAGGAGGGCTACATTTGGCTGGTGGCACCCACCTGCAGACGCAAGGACACATGGGAGCCGCTCCAGGAGTATTTACGGAGGGTGACTTTGGTTCAGTGACTGCAGCATGAGATGATATGGCTAATATTTTTTGTTGGCTCGTGTGTGTGTGTGTATATATATATATATATATATATATATATATATATATATATATACATACATATATATATATATATATATACATACATACATATATATATATCCTTATGGGGACTTGGGTGTGTAAACATGCACACGCTGTGGGGACTTGATTTCACTGTGGGGACCTAAACCCAAGTCCCCCACATGGTACTGCCTTCCAAATGACTTAAAACAACTTAAAAGACATCTGTGCCAATTTTTAGAACTTTTTAAAAAATGGCTTTGTGGGGACCTGTGTTTATTTTGGTGTGTTGATTTTTTACTCAGCTCTGCCCCCGCAGGCTGGGTGTGGTATTGCAGTCATCAACACACGGGCAGGAATTTAAACACACTTGATAAATCAGATGCACTACACAGACAGCAGATTCATGGGAACCATTTATACACAAATTCAATTGTGTTTTAAATGGCCTGAACTCTGCGTTTAAATGTAAAAGAATGAAATTAAGCTGTTTTTTGTGTATTTTGTATGTTTACAGAATTGAATATAATTGATACGCAACATAAGTCTTCCCTCATTGCACAACACACTTCCAGATTCATTTTAAGCATTGGCTACTTTGTAACAAACCAATCACAATGTGACTTACTTTAGTTCCTTATTTTTCTGTGATTTTGTTGAAGTCCCCATAGGGGTGGCGTGTTATGATATTGAATTCCACATTGTGAAGACAACACATTATGTGCACTGATGTCATCTTGTCCACACTGTGAAGACAACACATTATGTGCACTGATGTCATCTTGTCTATAGTCTGATTTGTGAATTAATTGAATGTTGGCATCACATTTTGTCTGATTACACAAACATATTCACAGGGTTAAAGTTTAATTGATACTAATTTGGTTTCATTACAAGTTCATCTCTAAGGGTCAAAGTGGCAGTAGTGGAATTGCCGCCACTTTGATCAGTCTGCTGATATACAGGTTATTGAAAATGGACGCTAATTCCTCTGGTGGAATTAACCCTGAAGAAATTAGCACTGGAGGAATAAGCAATGAAAACCAGTGATAATTCCCCCGGGGATACATCCTCCAGTGGAATTAGAGCGGGAAATAAAAATGCTTATTCCATCCTATCTTCAGGTTAAAATACTGAACGAAACACAGCCAAAAATAGTGGCCAATTTTAACCAAAAATACCCAAAAGGCGAAGGAAAATGCATTCAGGTGATGCAAATGAAGCCACAGATGCACCCAATTGGCCATACAAGGGTATGTGAATACGAATAGTATGGCATGATGCTGAAGTCCCCATAGAGCTGATATGATTGTACTGAGTCCACCAAAAGGATGGTGCGTGGTCATGTTCAGATCCCCACTGGGATGTTGTTTGATGACAAAGAGGTCCTCACAGGGATGGCGTGTCATGGCATATTAGGCCCCATAAGAATAGTTTGTAATTATGCTCAAGGTCCCATAGAGATGGAATGCAATGATATTGAATCCTCCAACTGGATGGTGTGTGCTGATGTTGAGGTCCCCACAGGGTTGATATGTGATCATATTTAAGTCCTCAAATGGATGGTGTGTGCTAATGTTGAGGTCCCCACAGGGTTGATATGTGATGATATTTAAGTCCTCACATGGATGGTGTGTGCTGATGGTGAGGTCCCCACAGGGATGATCTGTGATGATATTTAAGTCCTCACATGGATGGTGTGTGCTGATGGTGAGGTCCCCACAGGGATGATCTGTGATGATATTTAAGTCCTCACATGGATGGTGTGTGCTGATGGTGAGGTCCCCACAGGGATGATATTGAAGTCCTCACGTGGATGGTGTGTGCTGATGGTGAGGTCCCCACAGGGATGATATGTGATGATATTGAAGTCCTCACGTGGATGGTGTGTGCTGATGGTGAGGTCCCCACAGGGTTGATATGTGATGATATTGAAGTCCTCACATGGATAGTGTGTGATGATGTTGAAGTCTCCTTAATGAAGATGTATAATGATATTTAAGTTTTCATACGTGGGCTCTTTGACATTACATGCCTTACAGATATATTATGCTTCAAGGAAGAAAAAGAGGTTTTTTGAAGATGTTGAAATAATTTAAGAAAGTATTTATAGGCCCAAGTGTGTTTTATGTTAATTTGAACTCATGTAATGGTAACGTTACATCAAGCTCTACTTAGTACATGACCAAAACAGCAATCGAACGAAATCTCACCTGACAATGGGGGTCATTACGAGTTGGGCGGTATTCTGTCTGTAAATCCACTGGACTTTCGGTTACTTCCACTTGGTCTGGCAGATTTACCGCTGGATTACACGTGGTGGTGGCGGAGTATGTTTCCATTTTTTCACATTGGACTCTATGGGGCATTTTTGGCAGAATTACTGCAGCAGTAATTCTGCTGCAGTAATTTCACTGAAAATGGGTATAAAGTCAGCAGAGTTAGCTCCAGTTCATAGCTGGAGGTGAATCCTTTACATTTCTGCCAAACGTCTGCCACATTTCACCTACTTCACTGTGCCCATTTATTTAACATGAAATTCACGACTATCCTTTACCAGCATGTTGAAGCTGTCCCTCAACTCCATTTAGGAGATTTGTTGTTGCTTCAGAGACCACGGCCCAAAATTAAAAAGATAACCAAGGTGCAGGGTGCATTTAGTGCTTTCAGGGCAAGGATGCCCGTAGTTAATATTGTGTGCCCCTGAGCATCCAGTCTCTTGCTCCCCCCGTCAGGAGACAAAAGGGGGAAAATGTGGTTTGGAAGCTAGCCATCATGACCTTCACCACCAAACCTTATGCGGATGCATGGGTGGAGCACGGCAAGACCACCCCCCCTTACATTTCTTGGAGGCACTGCTGAGCTCACCTCTGGTATGCCTATACCTATCCGACCCTACCCACCGACCTAGGCATACCTACTCTTTCTCTACTCTGAGTTAGTGTACATATTTCTAGTGTAAATTTCAATTTTTCTTTTGTGCACATTTGTGGAAAAGGATTTGATTATATTCTTGTAATAATTGTGATTTGCCACCACAGCAGATAGAAAGGCACCATCTTCATTAATGGGGTTCCAGCAGCCAGCTGGGCTGAGCATGAGGGGTTTAAGACTGACCATTAATTAATTATAGGTGATGTCGCATGGAGCACACCCCTACAACAGGTGCTCAAAATGACGGTGTCCCTAGAGTCCCTCGAGTCCCTCACAGGCTAGGTCAAGTGCCTGGGTAAAGACCTTGGCCCAGCAAGGACCCGTATCCTGGTCCGCCATGACCCTAAGAAAGTCGACGCTGAGACATTGCCCCTTACCATCCACAGGTGTTACTCAATATTGTCCTATCCTCTTTGGGCATTAAACACCTGGCCAGTGTTCAAGGCTAGCCTACCATCCACACCACCTATGCCTAGCTCAGGTCATGCCCTGCCCTTCCTTGACCAACACTGCATGCATTCACCCTGCAGTGACCACTGTAGGTGCCATCATAGCTGCACCAACAAGCAACCCTAGTTCACCTGGATGTAGCATGCACCCGTTCTACACCAGAGGATAGAGGCACCATACTGAACTCTTCCTCCATGGCAAATGCTTTCAAGCATATTTTGAATGAGGGTATCATGAAACCAGCAGAACATGTACCCTATATCTGCCTGAGACCCTACTCAGGTGGGAAACCGACCCCGAGATGTGAAGAGGAATATCGGGCATTGAGGGCATTGCAGTAGTCGAGTTTCGACATAATTAGGGCTATCGCTAGGGTGCTGCTGCTCTTAGTGGATAAGTAAGGTTTGCAGGCATGTATAGGCTTACAAGTGTACGCTGTGGCGGATGAAGTGGCGTTGACTTGTTTTCCCATGTTCAGGGTGGAGTCTAAGTAGAAGCCTAGGGGTTTACTTTGATGGTGATGCCATCAATAATAAATTCAGAGTATTGTGCATCGAGTTTACTGAGTTGGGCTGGAGCACCTAGGATTAGGATTTCTGTCTTTTCGTCATTCAGGCATAATCCATGGACCGCCATCCATGACTTGGTAGGTGTTGTTTAGGAAGGCTAGATCTCGGTCGTAGTCGCCTGATAGGGGGAGTAGTATCTGGGTATCATCTGCATTGTTGGTGTAGAATATCCGTAGACGGTCCATTTTGTCAAATAGCGGTTTAGTGAATATATTATACATGGGGGACACACAAGATCTCTGAGGCACACTGCATGTGATTGGGGAGGGGTCAGCGCAGCTGCCTGAGAGAAGACCCTCATCGACCTGTTAAGAAAGGGTTGGATCCAATCAGTGGCTTCGTGCGAGACGTTAGCCGCAGTGGAAAGGTGCTTGCAGACAATAGTGTGGTCCACCAAGTCGAAGGCGGCCGTCAAGTAGGAGGAGCAGGGCATATTGCCTTTTGTCTTTGAGTAAGTCAATTTGCATTTTTAGGTTGATCAGGGCGGTTTCAGTACCATGAAGTGGTCTGAAGCCTGATTGTCTGAGTCCTAGGAGGTTATTTGTTTTCAGAAAGTGCTGGATCTGTAGATAGGCCACCTTATCTACAATTTTAATGAGGAATGGGACCGTGTAATTGGCCTGTAATTTGTGGGGATGGTTGGGTCTAGGGAGGCTTTCTTTAGCAAGGGTATGACCCAGGCGTCCTTCAGGTTGGTTGGGAATTTGCAGGTACGAAATGAAGCGTCTATTAATTTTGTCATAAATGGGGCAAGGTCTCTGGCAGCTTCTTTAATTATTTGAGGGGGGGGGGCAGATGTCGCCTTGGCATCTGGAAGGCTTGAGAGATGTGATGATTTTTTCCACCTCTATGATTGTAACTCGTGAGAATTTGAATTCAGGAGTGCATTTCAATTGGAGTTTTGCCGGTTCTGGGTCTGAGTCAGGTTTGGCAAAATTGAGACTTTTGGCTACAATCTTTTTTTGGAGGGTGTCTATTTTTTTTTACAGAGCATTTTCAATGTCTCTGCAACATATTTTATCCTTGGTACAGGGATCTTCAGGGGTTATGAGGGATTCCAGTTCCCTCAGGATCGTTAAGATTTCCTTGGTGTTGGAACTGGCTTTGCTGATCCGGTTGTTGTAAGTTTCTCTTTTAGCTCAAAGGATTTCAGCTTTGTATTTACTTGCTGATTCGGTTAAATGGAGTTTATTTTCTTTTGATAGGAGATTTCTCCATAAAGTTCGAGTTTTCTTTTTTCTGCGTGCATGATTTGTAACTATGGGGTGAACCAGGTGTTGAGATGGGCTTTGGGTTTGCCTTTACGCAGTTTGAGAGGCGCGATGGCGTCTAGCGCAGAGGTCATGGTGGCGTTGTACATTTCAACTAGTTCGGCTGGGTCCGCTGATTCTGAAGCGGTGTTCAAGGTGGGTAGTAGGAGAGGCAAGTGCCTGTCGGTAGTTATATTTTGTTTGCTCCTCGTAGGGAGGGCCGGCACTATCAGTTTGGTTTTGGTTTCTACTCGTTTGGTCTGAGTGGTGAAGGAGATGAGAAGGTGATCTGTCCAAGTTAAGGGTAGGATAGATGATATGGGGGTCTCTGTATTGATGTCCGCTACCCAGTCAAGAGTTCTATCTTTCTGGTGAGTAGGTTGATTGACTCTTTGAGTAAGGCCCAGTTCAGTTAAGACGTTGTGTAGTGCCTTGGTTCGTGTATGGTTAGGGTCATGAAGAACCCAAATTGAAACTACCTAGCAGCAAGATTTGGGATGAGGGCTTGATGTTGTCTGAAAGTAATGTCATGACGTCTTCTTCGAAGGTACCAATAAGGCCAGGGGTCTGTATATTAAGTGAATTGTAAGGGTGCTAGTCTTGGACGTGGGAAGCTTAACTGTAAGTAGTTCACAGGACTTAAGAGTGGGCGAGGGGGTTGCTCTGAGCCGTAGGCTAGATTTGGTGATAAAGGCGATGCCACCCCCTTTGCAACAAGACTCTGTCAGCTCTCACAATGGTGAAGTTGACTGGTACGGCCAACACGAGGGAGGGTCCTGCTGCTTCATGTAGCCAGGTCTTGGATACAGCTAGGAAGTCTAGGTCACCTGTGGTGATTAGATAGACTATGCCTGTGGCATGGCATTGATTAGACCTCCTTTTAGATGGGGGATAGTCATGGGTGGGGGGGTTGGTTTACATTTTTTCTAGAGAGTCTATTTTTCTTGGGTGTCTTTGAGGTTGCGAAATGTAACAAGTTAGGAGTGCAAGGTTTGTCTTGCGGGTTAGACTGTAGGGCAAGGTTATTGTTAAGTCTAGCAGAACCTGTCATTTCTGACCATAGTAGAGCAAGGTTGGTTAGGAGTGCATTTCCTGGCATATAGATTAATTCATTGTGCTGGAGTTAGGGTTGCTACTGTATCCGGTTTGGTGTTGACCTTAGAGGAGTTGGGGGTTTTGGACAGTTCAGGTAAGAATGTTGTGGGTCTGATGTTGAGGTGACATGAGTTGGTGTTAAGGGAAGGTAGGAATTTCTACGGTTTGATCCCTAGTGAAGGGGGCAGGGTCATAATGGTTGTGACTTTGGGAAGCTCTGAGGTCGAATGATAGGTCAGCGTGAGGTGATGGCGAGCCTGAGCTAGACTGAACAGTAAGGTAGCTAGGAGGAGGCAGGCAACATGCATGTTGTGGTTGGAAGATATAAGAGGGGGGATGTTCCCCATGGGGTAATAACATGGGGTATACCGTACGCAGGTGAGATACAGCTCAGTAAAGTTTGCAGAAGCAGTAGCGCAGCATTTGAGGCGTAATTCAAAGCGATACAGAAGAAGGTGTGTCTGACATGATGTCTGGTATGCTACTGTGCCAGTAGAGCTGTCCCACAATCAGTGGCACTGTTCAAATGGCAGTATAAAACCTTTAGAAATAGCCATAGAATACAGCAATACAATAGGTAGATGCTGGGCACACCAGAGTATCACAATGCAGTGTCTCGATGCGAAGCAACTATAGAATACAGCAATGCAATGGACGAATGCGGGGCTCACCATAGAATACAGGAATGTAGGACTCAAAATGCGAGGCTCACTAGGGAATACAATAACACAATAGGCAGCTGTGGGGCTCTCCCAGGCATACAGCAATACACTCGGTGAATGCTGGGTTCGCCCATTAGTACAATAATACAATAGGCAAATGTGGGGCTCACCCAGGAATACAGCAGTACAGTAGGCAAATGTGGGGCCCACCACATAGTACAATAATACAGTGGCTCAGTCTGAGGCACCCTAAGGAATACAGCAATGCAATGGGCAAATGCGGGGCTCACCAAGGAATACAATAGTGCAATAAGGAAATGCAGGGCTCTCCCAGGGATACAGTAATACAAAAGGCAAAAAGCGGGGCTCAATCAGGATCACAGTGGATAGGTATCAAGAGGTTGGCTATAATATGGTGAACGCAACCATTAGGCACAAAGAAATCAATATTCCAAAAAGGGTCCTTCTTGGCAAAGAATCCTAGCAAGTGGAGACCAAGGCTAAGATCACTCAATACATATGGCTGGATATTGGGTGTCCTAATGAGAATTGAGTAAAGGAGACTCCCTAAGGATTGATCATGCAAGTATACATTCACAAGCACAAGAATCAGCAATTGTGGGAAGGCGTAGAACTAATAGTAAGCAGTAAATACCAGTTATATGCTGAACGCGGCTGCAATATTACATTGATATTTGCATGTATTTTCATATATCAAAGAGGTGGCAAGCAAGCTATAAACACATATGGTTATGTTACAAGTACTGGCAACATTTGTCATTAGTTCCATCAATAAAGGCTAATGAAAATATTTCGTATGTTGAGCTATATTGGTATTAAAATGGTAGTCCTATGTGACGTTCTTGGTGGACATCAGGATGGGAAAACCGATTTTGGTCATGGACCTGCGGAGTGGGTACTACCAAATCCCAATGCATCCAGTGGGTGTTGAGAAAACGGCATTCTCCTGCTTGCTTGGATTGTACAAATTCATCAGGATACAAGGGGTTTCCGGTGCACCAGCAAATTTCCAACACCTCATGTAAAAGACTGTTAGTCACATGAACCACCTGAAGGTAATGGTTTACATGAATGATTTTATTTTGTTCAGAAGGACCTTGGAGGAACACAACAAGAGGCTCATGAAGGTGTTTGATCGCCTAAGTGAGCAAAGGCTAAAGGTCAGTGTGAACAAATGCCAGTGTTGCTGGACAAGCATAAAATGCAGCGGAAACATTATCGCTGTAGACAGCATTCCTGTAGATCCCGCAAAGACGGAAGCCCTCCTCACCTGGTCAAGACCTCAGAACTTGAAGGAGTTGCAGAGTTTCCTTGAATTCTTTAACTGCTATGTAGATTTGCTGTGGGATTTGCCAACATCGCACAACCACTTGTTGTCCTCATCAAAGGATACCTGCCTAACCAGATGAGCTGCAGGATTACCATCAACTCTGCAGACCATTTACACAATCCACATGAGCCCTTTGATGATAGGCGGACCGACTAATGCCAGGAGGCATTCAAGGAGACGTGGACCCTCACTACTTGAGCTCCTCGAATCCTCAAACCAATTCTGGGCTACACGGATCCTCAGTTGCCTTGCATCTTGCACATTGATGCAAGTCTTCTGCCTAGTGATTGTGTGTTGATCCACAGCCTGGGAAAGAGTGGACAGAACAAGCCGAGTCACACGTGGGAGTCTCAACCATTCATCATTGAGCATTAATTGGGAGTGCTGAATGTCTACTGACTGTGGTTAGGAGGACAGCCAAGAAACATCAAGACCTTGCACCGGAACCATCTGCTCCAAGTCCAGGATGAGTTTTAGCTGACACCAGCAGTGAGAGAAGAGGACGTGAACCTGAATCTGAGAGTGTTCATTTGAGACTATTCCTGATCACATTGCTCCTGCTAAGTTGGATGCAGCAGGGATCCCTTACCCATTCCTCCACTGGAATATGTTCCGGTGAAAGGCGTTGATGTTTCGGCGGTCTGAACTGTGGAGATCGGGCAAATTCCACGCAGTAACCAAGGGCGACCGTCTTTAAGACCCACTGGTCTGAAGTTATCCCCTCCCATGCCTTGAGGAAAGATGTTAAACCCCCCCGTGACCGGGGAGACATGGGAGGGGACCTGGACTTGGTGGTCATTTCTGACCGGCAGTAGACGCTCCCTTGGAATTGGAGCCTCTTCCCCTGTTCCTACCCCGCTTCTGACCTCTTTGGGGGTAGTAGGTGGAGCTTGTAGAAGGTTGACTTGCGTTGAAGGTGCCAGTGCCAAAATTGTTCTGAGCGGCGCGGGCTTGTCCTCGAAAGGACCGCCAAGAATTATTACCCCTATGCGAAGAGGGTTTCTGGGAAATCTGGTGCAGCGATTTAATAGTTTCATGCTCCTTTTTGGTCGTTTCCAATGCATCGTCCACCGCCTTTCCGAAGAGGTTGGCCTCTTCGATGGGTTTGTTGATAATGGATGCCTGGGTTTCGGGCCTGAAGCCCGACGTACGCAACCACGCATGCCGTTTTAGGAGAGTACCCTGAGTGAGAGACCTGCCTGCTGTCTCTGCGGAGTCGAGGGTATTCTTCACCACATTTTGATTGGCCAATTTACCTTCCAAGACAATAGCTAGAAGCTTGGCTCTGGTAGGTTCAGGAACCTCTTGAAGGCCTTCCTTGAGTAGGTTCAATTCAATTGAGCGGTATAAGCCGCCGCAGACGTAATCCGTTTCCCTAAGGCATACAGCCGTTTAGACTCCTTGTCCGGGGGGGATTCACCCGTGGCGAGGGGAACCCCTGCTCTTTTGCGAGTGTTAGTGACTACCAGCGAGTCTGGGATTGCATGTACCTTGATGTACAACGGGTCGGTGGGAGAAGGGCGGAAAAGCTTTTCGACCCTCGGGTTCACAGCCCTAGTTTGAGCGGGTGTGAGTAGTGACCAAACTCAAAAGGGGTATGGACTGGCTTGCCGGGGGTTTTTCATTGATGATGTCCTCCACGAAATCTTGTTCGGGCAAGGCAGATGGGGTGTGAGTCTAATTGGTAAGTTGTCTTTTACAATGAGTATGATACCTCCTCCTCGTGTATCAACTCTGTCTGATCTTAGGATAGTATATCCTTTTATGATAGCTAATGAAAGCGCTGGACATGCAGCGGCTTGCAGTCAGGATTCAGTGACTGCTAAAAAGTCTAGTTGTTCTAACTGCATGATCTCCGCTATCTCAATGGCGTGGGCGACCAAAGATCTCGCATTTATTAATGCTCCTTTGAGAGTATGGCAGGGTGGGACTACGGATGACAAGTTCTGTGTAGTTTGTAGAGGGTTGTCTTTAGATTTATGAGTATGGGTGTCAGGGGCAGGTGTGGATCTGTTGTTACCGGGTACTAAAGTTCTAGCTAGAGGTTCATACAATTTATTAGAGAGTCTTGCACGGAGTCTTCTATTTCTATCAAAGGTAGTACATGGTTGTGTTATCAATAGTTCTTGCATAGTTGGTTTAGTTAACTTTTCTTTACTTGTACAAGATGCTAGTGTAATGTTAGGGAGGCTATGGTAAGGGTAGTTTACCAATATATTTGCTATCAAAGTAGTGGCTAGTGCAAGGATAAGGCAAGTCAGTGGCCTCCTGGGAAAGTACATTTTTTAGGAATGCTAAGGTAAGTAGGCACAAACGCAGACACGGTTTGGCAGTGGGAGCAATCAGAATGGTTGGCCGAGCTAACCTAGGCCCTATCTGCTTTTCCTTATCTGCTGAATTTGAGGAGACTTGCTCGTATCTTTTTGTTAAATCGAAAATAGATATGTACTTGGTTGTCCTTAACTACTCGATTAAATCGTCAATGCATGAAATTTGATCATTGTCAAAGATGGAGATTGAGTTCAGCTTCCTAAAATCTATACAGAATTGCCGCGAGTTATCAGGTTTGGCAACTAGGAAAATAGGGGAGGACCAAGAACTCTCAGAGGGCTCAATGATATCAGCCTTGAGCATCTCCTCTATCTCCTGTTCAATAATGTTTCTTCTGGTTGCAGGGATCCTATAAGGCTTTAGGTTGATAGTTTTCCCTGCCGGTGTGCAGAAGAAATGGAACAAATTATCGACCCTCCCTGGTTGTTCTAAAAAAACACTTAAGGGAATTGAGCCAGTAAGTCGCCTATGTCCTCTTGGTGGGATAATGGCAACTCAGGTAAAATCAATTGGGTCTCAATTTCTGTCTCACTGGGATCTACTTTCCATTCTTCCAGGAGATTAACAAGATAGACTTGGGTTTTCTGACACCTACCAACTTGGGAGATTTGATAGTACAGAGGACTTTTTTTTTCTAGGACTTCATAGGAAATTATCTTATTATCCACTGTCAGAAGGAGAACTAAAACTGATTGCCTGATAGAAAAGGATCGGGTTACATCATGTTTATCATATACTGCCTTTTGCTGTTCTTGAGCTTGACCTAAGTGTCTTTTTACAATCTCCCTTACTGATGCCATATGCGCTTTTAATTTCTGGGCCATTTGGGAAATGGGTAAGATGGCCTCCCCGCTCTCCTCCCAGGTTTCTTCAACATATCCAAAACATCCTGGGTTCCCTTCCATGCAGTAACTCAAAGGGAAAACACCCAGGGAAGTCTGACAGTCTCCTGGACTGCGAATAAGACCCTGGGTATCATTACTTCCCAATTTTGCCCATTGAATTCCACCAGTTTCTGCAAAATTCTTTTTAAGGAATGATTAAACTGGATTGTTCATCTTTCCTTCTTCACAATGCTTTCCTTGCATCTGCACAGGCCACACCTCCGGCGTCTCGTATTGGCGTTATCTGCCAAGTTGAAAGTTGCGGGTTCCGCGACATGCCTTTGCTCGACCTCCACAAGGCATAATGATGTCAGGGGGCTTTCCCTGCACACAAGGCTCTCCTCCTTCTCTCCTACTTGTCCCATGTAATATATTTCTCTTGTTAAAGAGACATCTTCCTTTTCTCTTACAAATGGGTTTCTTTTTGCATTGCCTTCGCCAACAGTAAAGATGCCACATTATTTGATCTAACATGTATGCAGCCATGGTAGGTGGCCTAGGGAGTTCCTCAAAGGAACGGGAGTCCTTGTCCCCAAAGGGGGCAATTGCCTCGACCTCTAGGGAAGTCTTGCAGTGCGGGCACATCTACCTAGCCTCACAGGGGGGCTCTCCCTTGGGGAAAAGGGATGAATAACTGCAATTAGTCAAATAACCCTGGAAAAAATTATAGAATTCTGGCCAGAGTATGGTGCAGCAGGCATTAGGTGATTGACAGCTGTACCTTTCAGATGCAACAAGGCATATATATATATATGAGTGGTAGAGACTGAGGCCCTCCTAACTCCTCAGGTGACTGCTTGATGGTCGGAACTGAAGTTACACATCTGAACTGCAATGTATCTCTCCGAGAGATAGGAGGCATACCAGTTGAGAACAGTACCTATGAACCACATTCTATCTAAGAGTAGGCTTGTACATATGCAATAGTCAACCGTGTTCAACGTGGCAGAGAGGTTACGGAAAACCAAGAGGCAGGAGTCCTATTTAATTATGATTTGGAGAGCATCATGTATGACCTGGATGTCTCAGTTTCACAGGTCTACATCCACATGGCCATATTGGTTAATCCAATTAAAGAGTTGATTGGAAACTGCCTTCTCTATGATTTTACCAATGACCCAAAGGATATTGATTGGTCAGTATTTAGTAAGGTTGTCTGAGTTTAGAGTGGGGTTTGTGAGGATTGGGCACATTAACCCTATTTTTAAGGTGCTCTGGAAATTGGCTAGATCGAGTGAGGCATTGTCTTTTTGGAGTCTAGGGTAAGGGCAGATTTTGAGAACTAGTTCATGATGGAAGTGGTAAGGATGGTCTTTGTATGAGGCCAATGTTGAAGATGGAAGGGTATCAGTGAAGTCCTTGTGAATACGGTTTGTGAAGGATGTCTGGGGTTGTATTGCATGAGGGCTGATCGTGAGCGGTATGTTGCCTGATTTTATATATGTTGGTGATGGAAAATGTGTTCATTGTGTTACATTCTGTGGACCTACAATTACTGTGTAAGTCAATGTCTTGGAACAGTGTTTGACTGGCACAAAGAGGGCTTGAGTCCTGTTAGCAGCTTCCGTGATAGCCATGTCGAACAGAGTTTTAGCTTTAGTGGTGAGTGCCCAGCATGTACTACATCATGCCATTAAAGGGAGGCGGTCCTTGGGTTTATGTGCTTTTCACCAGCATTTTTCTTGTGTTCACATAGTGTTATGTCTACCAATTCCTTCATGGTTTGGTTGAAGGTTGTTAATAAGGCGTCAACATTGTAGTCGGTTTGCTGGTATTACAAAACTATGTTCTAGTGTATCTGGGGGTACGTTCTTAAATGAACAGCATCTGATCCCAATATTCTAGAATGCTTTCTACCTATATTCAAGTTGCCTCTGCAAAATAATAGGTATACATTGACTACAGGTTCATCCGCATATAATAAGCATGCTATCTAAGAGTTTCATAACCTATAGTTAATTGCATGTTTCTGTAGCACATATTATGTCAAACCTGCCAGGAAAAGAGGACAAGATGTGGGGCAAAACATAGTCCTGACCCAATTCATTAGTGACACCTGACAGATAAACAAATGTTTAAAAATCCATGCTTTGTATTTTTAATTTGGGTGTAGTTATTTAAGTGGAGAGATAAAGTTATGCTATAAAACAATCCCTTTAGATACTTCAGGATTCTAACTTGGCCCAGGGAGTGGCTCTCTCTACTTCATGAATTTCTGACCATACATTGCCAAACCAGTTTAGAAGACCCCTATGAACCTGCATTGTCTGCTCCTGTGCAATCTGTCCTGAAGCCTTGTGCTGCTCTCGAGCTAGGTCTTTGCTTTAAACAATAAAATAAAATGAATGGTGGAAAAGCGCTTTTGCAAACATGCCTTTTATAGTTGGATAAGATTCTTACTTTTTCACACTTACAACTCTGCCAGGATAGGTTTAATAAAATGGTCTAAAAAGTTCATCTATGTGAGCAGCCTGTTTTATGAATTGAAGTCGTATTCCCTCTCCCCGAGTCTGAAATTAAATAACTATTTAGGATGCTTTTAAATATAGGATATAAAATGTAACTTGTCATGCACAAGACACCATTAAAAGGTTTTTCAAACTGCCTGGACCTGGAAATTCTGTCAATGTTAGTCCTGCTAATCCGGTGGGTAATTTGGAGCCTTTCCTTATATTGTTATTGTCTGTGGCCTAAAAAATACTGCATCCAATCCCCTTCAAATTCATACAAAGCCTTTAACCACAGCATGGGTCCATGACCATTATTCTGTGGCTTCATAGAAATGGAGAAAAGGGGACATATTCATGACAGGGGCCTATGTGAACATTCTCCATGCAGGTCCCCATTCTGATCTGAGCTGGTTTTAGTAGCCTGGTGGGTGAGATAAACAGCTTAGAGTTATGGGGCCTATGGTTAGAATACCAGAGAGACATTGTGGAGTAGTTTAGTAGATGCAGTGCTACTCTCATGTATAATATAGAAGACACTAGTAGTGGATCACTGGATTAGACTATCCCGGGCCAGTTCCCCCTCCCATGAAAGTGAGACTGCTGTCTGAATGAAGAATTGCCTTGAGCAAGATTGCACCTGCAGTGGTAAGCATTGCTGATTGTTGCTGGAGGAGCTTTGATGGGCTTGTGTGCTGGGGCCACTCCAGGAGAATATCTGCTTCTGGACCCCTGATTGATGGAGCTGATGAGCGCTACCACTACGGGTGGGTGCCAGCCTCCACTACAGTTCCTAGAAAACTGACTAACCACGCAAATAAGGAGGCAGCCTGTCATGTGTGTACTTTAGGTGCTGGGCCATGGCTCCAAATAAACAGTCATCTGAATTGTACCAAACCTTCAGCACACTTTCTGTTCTTAGGCACTGAAGCATCACAAGCCACCTGATGGCTGTGCTTGTTAAAGATCATTTTTTAGCAGCGCCAAACCCACTGTTGAACTACTGGAAAATAGGATTTACATTCATTGACTGTTCACCTCGAGGTCTCCAGCATTGACCCCCATTGATCATGATTCAATCATGGATGATGGACAATAGTCTTGCTCTTAATGTCTCCAGATAGAGTTGATTAGAACAGGTACAGCAGCCTGGCTCAAGAAGTTAGACCCCAAATACTGGGAGATCCTTACAGCTGGCTGATCTATTACTACGCTTCCCAAAGTAAGGACACTGGGTATTGTCTTTGATCAAGAACTTAATATGAAGGTGCATGTTAACAGTCTTGCCTCTTCCTCGTCTTATTATATTAAGTTGCTGACTCAATTTAGACCTTTGATGATCCATGACAACAGCATGACTATTACTAGAGCCTTTTTTGGCTCAAAAATACACTACTGTGCCAGTGTGTTGAAGGGCATCGGGAAAGAAGCACCCACCAAACCCCAGACTGCTCAAAACAGCAGTGTTCGGGCAGTAGAAGGTCTAGGTAAAAAAAGAGCTCACATTTCTGAACTTGAAGAGCGCTTCATTGGCTTCCAGTTGATGCCAGGATCACCTTTTGTCTGCTCTCCTTAACACATAAATACTTGAAGATCCTTAACCCAACGTATCTGTCAAACAGGTTGTCCTAGTTTCTGGCTCACAGAGCATTGCGGTCTAACAGCACCCACCTTCTGTGCATGCCCAGAGCTAAATTGACCATGGTCAATCAGGGAGAATTTCAGTATAGCTCAGGGGCAAAGTGCTCGCCTTGGAAGCAAAGCGACATGGAGCAACACAGGTTTGATCCCCGGGTCCGCGCTTAGAAACCTCTGGGTATTAAGCGCATTATAAATAACCTATCATATCATATCATATATATATCACTCCCAAATGCTGGAATGCCCTACACCGCCAAACCTAGGGCATGTGTCTCTCTTGGCTGCATTGAACGTGGCTTAAAGACTGTGCTCTTGTCTTGACTCTTCATGCTGCCCCTTCCCTAATATGCTACCAATCTGTTTGGTATATTTTCTGTTCTTCGTCATGTTTGTCCTGTTGGCACTCTTAAGGCCATTTGTTTCAGCCTTTTACAAATAATAAATAAATAAATGGAGTACAAAATATTCACTATTTTGTGTGACTCCTAAGTACTGGCCAATCGAGTGAATTAGCAGGAAGTGGCATGCTTAGGTAAGTACACAGTATCCGCACTGAGTAGAGATAGAGCCAAAATAATATTGGCACCAGGCTATAAAGTAAGAGTTTAAGAAAGAAACACTAAAAGGAGAGCCCCTTTTATCATCTGAACATCGAAGCCAATGGCTTTAAATTAAATGGAAACACCCTAATGACTAAGCCATGATGACCCTCATTATATTGACTTGCATTATAGAAGAGCCTTTCTTGTTGTGTGCTAAAGCTTATATCCCCAGATCAGAGGCTGAAGCACTGACAAGAACGCTAGTACAATCAAACCATCACCTCGACTATCCTTAGAAACATTTCTGTTCTACGCATCCCAGAGATGCATAACAGATTTCATTATGACACTGACTGACTGTGCATGTACGAGTCACCTTGAGACCAGAGTCAGACAAACATTTTTCACAGGCCCACACACACAGCACAAGTCCGACAACGGGGCAGATCAGCTGCAGCAGCCTGCAGTGCACTGCGGACGGATGATGATGAATGGATCTCCGCTCGGGAGGCTCGGCTATGGCCCGAGGGAAGCCAGAGCTGGCAGGTTACGTGGGCACAGACAAGCCAGAAACTGTCTCCAACAAGAGATACTGCAGTCGCAAAGTTAGTCACTGTGACATGTCCGATAGCTATAACTTATCCAGCTCGGCCTGTCACAAGACCCGATATTTATGCCATTACTTGGTCTTTTGTAGCCAGGAGGCATGGGTGGTGCCACAGCAACTCTGGGCCTGCCGCAGAAAACCTGGAGACCCCACGCTCTCCCCCAGAGACCTGGAGATGAGCATAAAAACCCAGAGTCTATGGGCTAAACCCAAAGACTAGGCAAGTCTGGAGGGTGGAGGGGTGGGAGGCAGTTTTCGGTTTGCAGAAATGGCTATGGAAGGGAACGATATTCTCCTGACTTTCCGAAGTTGGGCTCTGTACATACCCTTTGTGCAGTGGTTTGTCCAATAGGTAGCTGTTGTGCCAAACAATGCAAAGTAAACTGGGTCACACTCTAGATTTGAATGTTCTTGGGAAAAACAGAGAGCGCTACAAAGTAGTATTTATAGGTGGGAACTTTAACAAGAAGCTCCAGGGACATCCAGACCTGCCTACATTTGAAAATCAAAAACTGAGATTTGTCAAGTGATGCCAGTTGATACTCTGCCCATATTTGCTTACGGTTGTTCAGCAAATGTAAAACAAAAAAAATCCCAACACTGGCTGGATGATGGGTGAGGTTATTGTGCAGAATTATATCAGCATTCCTCCTTGCTTCATCCCACTCTTAAAATGTTCAATATTAAACCAATTCCAAATAAACAGTCAGCATATGAACAAGTATACATCCCTACAAAATGCCCCCAAAGTAGCCCATTGCATTATTTTACAAAGCATACCACATATGATATATTTCTATGGCACTCGTACACAAGTGTTTCAAAGTGTGACAAGGCAAGGGAGGGGGGAAAAAGGGGAGAACAAAACAATGATCTTACTAGGCCCAGTGACATTGAGAACGTGCGAGTGCATTCGCAACAGCACCCGCACATATCCATTATGAAACTTAGAAGATCTTGTAAGGGCAGCCCTGGCACAAGGATTTCCCTACCTAAGAACGCAAATTATTTATTTGTAAGGTTAACAGCTATGTGACAAACTAGCACAAGCATTCTGAATTTCAGCTAGAGTGGAAGATACATGCAGGACCATCCCAATCTATGTTAATACTTAACATATCAGAGTTTTGAGACCCTGTATCTGAATTGAGAGAGGCCTGTAAATGGCAGGTTTCCGCTGCAGGTAATCTCTGTCAGATTTCCCAAACGTTTGTAACTGTGCATGTCATCCCACAACACAATTTAGGATTGCAGTCGTTTGAGGCTGCAGCAAAAAAATAATCAAGCTCTGCGTCTTATGTTAGGCAAAGGCTTATTAGAAATGTTTGGCAGGGTTAAATAAATATTTCATGCCCTGTTTTAAATCTCCAGGTTTTCACCTGCACTGAATTGGTTTCCTAATTCTCTTCCCTTCGTGCTGTGCCATACATGGCAGCAGTGAGCCCTGATGTAAATTGTTGAAATGATTATCAAAGTGAGTTCTTCAGCGGGCCGATTCTTCGGTATTTTATTGATTTAAAAGGAAACCAGAAAATGTTTAATTAAACTAAAGGAAAATATTCCAGTACTGTGCATTTAAATGTTTCCGTGTTCTTTCCTACTTTATTTACATTGCTAAAACAACCGAGATAGGAGGCTTTCATTCTGTTTGTCTCCCAAAGCTTGCCTTGGCTTTGATTGGGGATCAGATTACACCATGGCGAGAGCCATTGTCATGCTTAAACTCTGTGCTGCTTGGAATTTCATACCTCTTTGATGGCCTTGAGCTGAGAGCTAGGTGGAGGAGGGGGAAGCTCAGGTTTGAGCAACTAACCACGTTTTTGAAAATGCTTCTTGTTACCAAACATGTTAGTTCTACCAGTCACAAAATCAAATGCATTTTCTTCTTTCCTCTGTTTGCACTGATGTTTTTACAGATTTATAATTCGACACATAGACTGTAGCAAAAACGTGGTGGCTGATAGTTTCAACTTAAATGCATGGTTAAATAGCATTATATTTCATTCCGCCAAATGCTACAAAATATGTAAAATTATATAAAGAATATATCACTTATAAGTAAAAAAAAATAAAAATGAAACACCCTCTCTAAATGAATACCCTATATATATTGTGAGCATGTTACCTCTGAAATTAAAAGCTCCAGATTAATAATGAAAAGCAACATTAGTGCGATTGCTGGAACCTATTTCAAATAAGAGGTAATAATAAAACACAACCATTGGCATTTTGTAATTATAGGCACCAGGGTCCAAGGAGAAGAGCAGAGGCGTAGACAGGGTAGGGCCTGAGGGGCAAGGCCCACCCAAAATCTGTAAATGCCCACTCAGCAGCGCTGTGTGGGCATTTACAGATTTTTTTTCAGTGCAGTGGGCCCAACTACATTAGATTCAGGCCCCAATCCCAGACAAAACCTGGCTACGCCTCTGGAGAAGAGTGTAAAGTTTCCAAGGAGAGCGCAAGAAGGGATGCAGGTATGTAAGTGAATGAGAAGGGGAATAGAGCAAGGGAGGAATCCATTGATAGAGGGTTCACTTGATGATGAGCAAGAGGAAATATGAGCAAGAAAGGGTGAAAGTGATTGGTTAAGAAATCAAACAAAAGTGTGAGAGGAAGGATGAGCGGGGTAGAGTGAGTGGGTGGGGTAGAGAGAGCGAATAGGGTGGGATGGTTAAATAGAGAGGGGATGTGGCATGGGTAGAATGCGCTGGCAACCAGCATGAGATCCAATCTGAGAAGCCCCCATAAACATGTGAATGAAAAGAGAAATCTTTCTTCTCTCCATGAAACAGCCCCAGGCCACCACCCCCAACTCCTGAATAAAAGACCCAAAGGATAGCGCATGGCTGAAATCTAGCTTGGCAGCTGGCAGAGTATTGGCCACCAGATGATTGGGTACCCGATTGAAATCACCCCATATCAAAATCAGCCTTTCTTCAAAGGGTAGCACATGAAGGAAAACATTGTCTAGGATCTTGCCCAGCATTAGGGGCATACAAAGGAAAGCAAACTGAACAAGCGTTCCCAGAGTAAACATCGCATACACAGAAATCTTATCTGGGGATCTCATAGGATTTTAATCTTGGATATCGGGATCTGCTCGCCAATCAGCATCACCACCCCCGCTTCTCACCCCCAGAAGGCAAATGATTCTATTGTAAGAAATCTATTGAGAGAGACATATCCCTCAGTTCACTAAAGATAGATTTCCTTTTCATCAGGGAATTTAACCCTTGCACATTCCATCTGCCCATCATAATTTGGTCCTCCAACCCCAAAAAAGTGGCTACCTTATCCAGAATACATATGAGCAGGCTATACCCACCCACTCATCAAATCTAGAGACGCTCCTTCATAGGTTATGTAATACAACACCAGTCCCACAGTAAAAATGTTTAACCCAAAACCCAATCCACCCTTGACCCAACAGTTAACAGTGCTCAAACAGTAGCAAAAAACAGACATCTCTACTTCCACAGGGGAATCCGACTTGGAAGGTAATAAAATACACCAAAACCATACCCTAGCTCCCCCGCCACAACAACCAAACTCTCATAGCAACTGTAGGATTGCGCAAGTCTTCTTGACCGGACCTTTCACCTTCCTCCCCCTGCCCACCTTCATCCATTTTTGTGAAATTTACAGACCAGGACCTGAACTCCGCCACCTCAGGCTCCCCGCCCCCACCTGCCCGGCATTCAGCAAGTCCTCTGCTTCCTTCAGCGTCCAAATAGTCCATCGCTTTCCTTGGTAAGCGAAATTAAGTGTGGTAGGAAAACCCCACCTGTAGGATACCTCTCTACTGCGCAACCAGTGGTCGGAGCGCCCTCCGCTTCGCCAGAGTCATGGATGCCAGATCATGAAACAAGGAAAGCGACATGTTATGGAAGGACACAGTCAACAAGGGTCGGGCCTCAGTCATTATGCGCTCCTTCAGTTTGAAAAAGTAGACACATGAGCATATGTCCGGGAGCTTGTCCTGTACTGAATACATCCTGGTCCTGGTGCAATTCGATAGCCGAGTCATCGGGTAGCTTAAAAATTAATTGAAAGATGACTGGCACATAATCAGGGAGTTCGTCATCCCTTACCACCGAAGAGATGCGACGGATCTGAATATTATTCCTGCGGGATTGATTCTCCCCATTCTCCTGCTTACCTTCCAGGGCGTCTCCACGTACCTCCAAGGCCTCCAATCTATTTAGAGCACTCGCCCATTTCATAGGACTGTTCACATAATGTGTCCTCTACTTCAGAAACCCGCAGCTCAGCTTCTGAGACCCTCTTATTTAGTGCCAAAATCTTTTGGGAGAGTTCCTCCATGCTTTTGTGGATTTCCTTGCAAATTTCCACCAGTAGTTCTTGCAAATCTGATTTGCTGGACATTTGTGTGAGCATGGCTGGAAGCGGATCAGCCCCATGGACATGGGCTGTTACCACTTCAATATGCCTGATCTTGTCAGCAGGCTGCAGCATTGTTGAAATATATCCTTGTTTGCCTGGTTTGGGTGTTTTGCTAATTTTGGCCACAGGAGGCAGGGGAATCTGGTGGGTCAGTGTTTATGACTGGCAATGATACCTTGTCTTTTTTGTTTGCAATTTTGTTTTGAAGCATAGCTATTTTGTCCAAGAGTGCATGCTGTATGTTAGCACACCAAGTTTCAACTTTCTGACAGGTATCAGGTGGGCTGGTAGGAGACACAAGTACCCTCAGGATGGTGAATAGTTCCTTGCTGACAGATTTAGCATTTGCTGTGCGCTTAATGTATGTGGCGTTTTTAGCTAGCCGTATAGCTTGTTTGTATTGTTTTGCGGAGGAGATGAATAGATCCATGTTGTTTTTCATGGTGCAGCTTTCCAAATTAATTCAGCGGCACGTTTATTAGATCTAAGATTCTTGAGGTCAGGCGTGAACCAGGAGTTTAGGTGAGCTGTCTGTTTAGGTTTGCGGTGTTTGAGTGGGGCAATTTTGTCGATGGCTTGGAGGATAGTAGGGTTGTAGAGATCTACCATGACTGATGGGTTGGCATGGGAGTAGGTACCTTCAGTGATGGGGCCTAATAGAGGGAGCAGGTTTGTGCGTTTGATGTTACGCGTGTTTCTTGCACGGGTAGCTGGGGTTAAGTGTGAAACAGTTTTGTGTTGGGTTTGTCTAGGGATAGTGAATGTGATGATGTTATGGTCTGACCAGGGGCAAGGGGAAGTAGCTCTAATATTGGTTGATAAATTTAGGTCTGCAAGCCAGTCTAAAGTACGGCCTTTGTCATGGGTAGCTTGTTCAATTCGTTGAGTTGTCCAAGAGCGGCCATTGGGCCTCATTCCAACCCAGGCGTTAAGGCGTTTACGGCGCCGTAAACGGCGCCGACCCTTAACGCCCGATTACAAGGTCCCTTAGCGCCATGGGGAGTTTAACGCCTGCTTTTTGCAGGCGTTAAAATCCTTGGCGCTAAGGGACCTTGGAGATAATTACGGCACCGTAATTTACGGTGGCGTAATTATCTCCTTCCCCACTCCCATTATGCCCTATGGGGCAAAAATGGGAATGGGGAAGGGTAAATGGGAAATGGGGATTTACCGCCACACTCACCTTGGAATGGGCGGTAAATCCGCCAACCACCATGGCGTAAACATAGTTTACGCCATGGCGGTAAAGGTACGACCCATGCGGTAACTTACCGCCTGGGTCGTAATGAGGCCCATTGTGTTTTGAATGGTCGTGGCATTGGGATCTAGGCTGTTGTAGAGGCCAAGGTTGAAATCGCCTAGAATGATTGTTCGTGGGGATGGTTTTGTGTTTTTTGAGAGGAGTAGAGTTATATCCTCGTCAAAGGTTTGTAGTGGGCCTGGTGGTCTGTATATGATGTGCATGGTGGTGGTTGCAGTGTTAGGGTAAGATTGGTTGATTGAGAGAAGTTCCCCAGAGGGGAAAGCTTGGTCAGGTGATTCTCTAATGGAACGGTCAGATTTAGCAATCAGGGCAACTCCACCTCCTTTGGTGGCGGTTCTATATTTTCTGTAAATTGTGAATCCTTCTGGTATGGCTAAAGAAAGTGCAGGGCCTGCAGCAGAGTGCAGCCAGGTTTCTGTGACCGTTAGGAGGTCAAGATGGTTCGTAGTTATGAGGTCAGATATGTCAAGGGCATGTGCTAGGAGTCATCTAGCGTTGAAGAGACCGCCCTTGATGGTGGTTTCACTGATGGTGGTAGTCTGAGTGTCTTTTGGGGTGTTGTGTGATGGGGAGAGAATAGTATGGCTCAGTGCATCATTGGGCTTAGTGGGATTGCTAAACATTGGAATGGTTTTGGTATGGCCAGGTATCAACTTAGGCTTGGATGCTGTAGTAAGTTGTTGGTCCCATCTGCTGGGTCTGGGCTGCACATTTGCTTGAGCGGGGCCAGAGAGCAAACAGTCATGCTTAGTAGGGTTAGGCAGCAGGTGTAATTTTGGAGGGCTGGCCTGGGTGGAGCATAAGTTAGAGTATGGGTTACGGACAGTTGGTCATATTCAGTGGGGTTGGGTAACCCAAATGAATCAGTGGGTCTAGGCATACTGGATTCAGGGCTAGGCATAGTGACTTCAGGGCTAGGCATAATAAGGTCATGGTTGGGTATAGTCTTTTCAGCGCTAGGCATAATCAGTTCAGGCCTAGGCAAAGTCAATTCAGTGCTAGGCATAATGAGTTCAGGGCTAGACACAATCTGTTCAGGGCTAGACAATCTGTTCAGGGCTAGGTACAATCAATTCAGGGCTAGGCATAATCAATTCAGTGGTATGCACAATCAATTATGGGCTAGGCATTATGAATTCAGTGATAGGCATAATGAGGTCAGGTCTAAGTATAATGAGTTCAGAGCTGGGCACAATGAGTTCAGGGCTAGGCATAATGAGTTCAGGGCTAGGAATAAAGGGTTCAGGGCTAGGAATAAAGGGTTCAGGGCTAGGAATAAAGGGTTCAGGGCTAGGAATAAAGGGTTCAGGGCTAGGCACAATCAATTCAGTGCTAGGTATAATGAGTCCAGGGCTAGGCATAATGATTTCAGGGCTAGGCACAATGATTTCAGGGCTAGGCACAATGATTTCAGGGCTAGGCACAATGATTTCAGGGCTAGGCACAATGGGTTCAGGGCTAGGCACAATGGGTTCAGGGCTAGGCATAATGGGTTCAGGGCTAGGCATAATGGGTTCAGGGCTAGGCATAATGGGTTCAGGGCTAGGCATAATGGGTTCAGGGCTAGGCATAATGGGTTCAGGGCTAGGCATAATGGGTTCAGGGCTAGGCATATTGGGTTCAGGGCTAGGCACAATCAATTCAGGGCTAGGCATAATTAGTTCAAGGCTAGGTACAGTCAATTCAGTGCTAGGCACAATCGATTCGGGGCTAGGCAATAATGAGTTCAGGGCTAGGCACAATCAATTCAGGGCTAGGCATAATTCAGTGCCAGGCACAATCAATTCAGGGTTAGGCACAATCAATTCAGGGCTGCAGATCTGTGCTGCAGATGAGAAATGTCCACCAGAGCTGTAGATGCAGGGGTATGTACTGTGCTATGATATGATATGATATGATAGTTATTTATATAGCGCCTATACACAATGAGTTTCAAAGCGCTTCAAGGCAAGGGAGGGAACAAGGGAAAATACAACATTATTACAGGCCATGAACAGTAAGGATGTGAAATTAACTATTGTACTCGGCCTGACAACATTTCAGATAGTGCAAGAGCTAAGACATAGATAGGGAAGGGAATGGGAGAGTGGGAAGGAAATGGAAACAGACAGGCGACTACCGTACTAGGCCTGACGACCTTTCTGGTAGAGCCGAGAAAAACAAAAAGGTGAGGGAGAGGGGTGCAGAAAGGTAGGGGAGGAACAAAACAAGCGACTATCATACTAGGTCTGACGACATTTCAGATAGTGCTGGAGGGGGTTGGGGAGGAAAAAACCAGTAAGGGGAGGGGGGAGTTGACAGACGAGGTTGCTAACATACTAGGTCCAGGGACAATTCTGATGGAGTAAGTGCATAGAAGAAAGTAAGGAGAGGAGATAGGAAAAGGGAGAAGGGAAAGGAGTAGAGAACAGAGAGTTAGCAGTCAAAAGAGTGGAGAAGCAAGAGGAAAGAGTGAATACAATTCCAGAAGTCAGTAGTAACACATAATGTTACAAACCAGGATACAAGATGAAGATGGGGACAGCATGAATCAGGGCCACCAGTACAAGATGCAAAGGAAGTTCAGCATGAGAGTGGAGAAAGGGTGACGCACCATGAATGAATGAAGTCCATAAAAGTCAAATCTAGCATTGGCCACAAGACGGGGATAGTGAAACCAGAATTTATCAGGACAGACTCCTGCAAAAGTAGGATTGAGGGGGGTTAGGGGAGAACAGGGTAGAAGAATCAAGCAAAACAGGCAACACCTGTGTGCGAGAATGGTGGGGGAACAAGGGACCATCACGGGGGGACCAGAGGTGGTGGGGATGGCCTTTGGGGACAGAGGGAGTAAACACATGTTGGTGCATGCTTACCTGCTGTCTGAGCAGGGGGTCGGGCCCTGGGTCCTCCTGGTCCGAACAGGTCCAAACAGGAATTGCCCTTTTCTTCATCTGCCTTTTGCTTCGGACGCCCAGGCAAGAGACGCCCTTGATCTAATAGTTAAGAGCAGGAAGGAAGAGGCAGGGCTAAGAAGGTGGGTGGTGCTTAGGCCAGGTGACCTAGATCCACTTGCACCTGCTCCCCATCTGCAAAGGAAAAGATGCTGGAGGGCTCCTTAAGTAGGGAAAAAGAGCGGCAAGCAGGAGGGCACCAGGTGGGCAGAGCCTGCTAAGTGGTGAAAAAGAGCAGCAAGCAGGAAGGCACCATGTGGGCGGGGCTTGCTAAGTGGTGAAAAAGAGCGGCAGGCAGGAAGGCACCAAGTGGGCGGGGCTTAGGCCAGGTGACCTAGATCCACTTGCACCTACTCCCCATCTGCCTATCATCCCTATGTTATCTCTAGATTGGAATGGTGGTGTATATTGGTGCAGCCAGCCTGGATAATTTATTTTACGTTACTGCATTGTGGGTAAAACCAACATGAGTGTGTGCATCCTTAGGTAGCAATACTGCCATAATATTGGTGATGCCACTGCAAGCATGGACATGTCTACTTACGCTGGCATTACAGCATTACTTGCAAAGCCAACACAAATGTGTCAGGTGGGATCAGCGGCATATATTGGTTTAGCCAGTTTGTGTATGTTTTCTCACCCTGGCATTAGTGCATTATGGGCAATGCCACCATGGGTGCGTTCTTAATGGGTATACATGCATATATATGTGCAAGCTGCATTGACCTGTTTTCTTACAGTTACATTATTTGCAATATAGGCAAATCCAACATGAGTGTGTTCTTATTAAAAAAAAATACTCTAACTGGCCACAGACTTATCTCACTCAAACTAACACAAACACCTCTCGCACCGCAATCCGCATGCACTTCACCACACAGCTACAACACATAAACCACACCAACAGCACACCAACAGCACAAGAGGACTGACATTGCCCCGACATTGCCCGGATACTCGCACCAAAAGCTCAGCACCCGGTGTATACCGAGTTGAAGCTGCAAACAGAACACCACTCCTCTCCCTATCCTACTCCCTCTTCACCCTACTAACCCATCCCCCCTTCCCGTTTGCAGATACGCCAGAGCGCCTGGGACCGACGCTGTTGGTGACGGTGCGCGGTACAAATGCCTCTAACATTTAACATATAGCAATATTGCCATACATTGCCACAGCCGGTAAGAAATGGTCTTCTTACAGTGGCATATTTTCTGGGCAAAGGCATCTAGAACATGTTTTTTTCAAATGGTACTGTGCACTGTCTGTTACTTGGCTTAGCTTCTTTCATATAGTACCCTTGAAGTGCTTGGAAATAACATTGCCTTTTACCAATTTTTTTGTAGGAAGTGTAGTGTAAAATGCATAATTGTAACACTTTCTCAGGGGGAGAACCTCCCTGAACTCACATTGGTTGTTCACTACGCTATGATCTGCTCAAGCATATTTGTTGGAAACATTTAAACACCACCAATGAAAACATAAGCCGATCCATACTGCATGCTTCCAACACCTTTTATTTAAATCCGGAATGTTTCATGTGAACTAATGTGTATTTGTTTGCTTTCTGACCCTTTAGGTCACATACTGTTTATTTTAGAAAAAGCAGGCAGAGTAAGATCTGATAACAGACTGTGGACCTCATTACACGTAGTGCGGTAAGGGTTTACCGGTAAGGACACCGGTACCGGTAAACCCTTACCGCCTTACTACGAGGTCCCTTGCGGGTTGGTACTTTAACGCCTGCTTTTTAGCAGGCGTTAAAAACAAACCCGCAAAGGGACCAGGGTGCTAATTACGGTACCGCAATTTGCGATACCGTACTTAGCGCCTTCCCCATTCCCATAGAGCCTTATGGGGCAAAAATGGGAATGGCGAAGGGCAATGGAGGAAGGCAGAATTACCGCCTTCCCAACCTTGGAATAGGGCGGTAATTCCCCTTTCCTCCAAGGCGGTACCGGTAAATTACTGGCATGAACCATGGTGCAAATAGCACCATGGTTTACCTCACTACGTGTAATGAGGCCCTGTGCCTCATCGGTTTAAAGGGAGCCTTTAAATTGCATGACATGCCTGTGAGTTTAGTTGCATGGTAAGGTGCGTGCTGCAAAACCTAGTGAGCATTGAGAATCTCAAGTCCCATCAAAACATTATTGTGGCATCTGGTTTAAGGAAATGGGCATAATGCCTACAGTATCACGTGGAGTACTGCTTGCGGGAATGAAAACAATGTAAGCTTTTTTAATGAGCAATCCTCCGAATGTAATAGTATATTTTAAGATTCCTAAATATGCATTTTTTGTTTCTACTTTTAAAACTAAAGTACACGTCATATGTCAGATACAACACAATTATATTGTTCCATTGCTATAATAAAGATCCTCATATGTAGCACTAATATTGTGTAAACATGCACATGCCGTTCTGTGGCACGGGGCTGCATTTCCAGGAACAGATACATTACTATTACAAAAGCACTCAGACCAGGAAAGCTTCTGGTGTCCTATGGATGTGTGACTGACATGCTGTATATGCTTGCTTGTCACTGCAGTGTCTCATGTGTGTGCTGCTGCCGCATTTGTGTGCTGCTGCCTCCCTGTAACATGGGGTAGGCACCGTGTATTTGCCCTTGATTTGACTGTCTCTATTTGTACTCTGATGCAGTTCCCCGTAACAAGAGGCGAGCTTTCCTATGTTTGTACTTTATGCACTTCTCCAGGTTCCATGTCTTCTGCTTTGTAACCTCGCACTTTATGAAACTATTTCCATAGGTTAAAGTGCCTTGTTACCCCCGGGTTTTGGGCGCTTTACAAGAAGCATAAATAAATAGATGTGCTGGTTTTGACATCACAAGGGTAATGTCTGGCTACTATAGTGGCCCAGAGTTCATAAGAATAATAACTTAAAACAGATTTTGTCAATTTGGGGCTCTTTAAGTAATAAAATTACTCAATTTGAATTGTATAACATGATTTACTACTTACATGTTTATACTGAAGGGTGATTCTTTTTTGAAGTTGGCAAGAAGAGCAATCTTATCTGTTAACTTAAAATGTGATATACATTTATTTTGTGTGTGCGGGTTGAACAAGGAATTCGCTGCTGCACTTCACTTTTAAGTAATCGATTACTTGTTTTGCAATACAAGCAGTGCATAGCAATTGTTTTGTTCTTTCTTTAAAGTTACCTCCCAAGTAGAGCGAGTTTACATCCATTCACATGGAGAACTTTATGCTATGCAGTTACCAGGAGAGCAGAGAGGGGGATGAGGCGTAATTGCGTTCAGCCTTTGTTATGGAGAGTTTGCCGGCCACCCTTCACACCTTAGCTCCCTAGTATCCATGGCAATTGGAATGTTTCTTCAAAGGAGGAGGCTCGCCCAGCACACCAAGGACATGCACAGGCACACTGATGGGAACAACATTTGGCAGATAGTTTAAATATTAATGCCATGAAATGACCAGGCCCACGGCTCGTGGGGAAACAGCATATTTTCATTAAATGCTGCTGATATTTAAGTTTCTTAAAGTCATTTATGTTTCCGGACTATCAGAATTAGCGTTGAAACTGGCAGCAATGTCACAAAGCCTTTGCTCGATCCATACAGTGCCTCAAAGTACTATGAACTGCCAAACTATCTTAATGCTGGTATGTTATGCTGCCCACTGCATTTTCACTACTGTGGGCAAGCGCTCCACATCTGGGGCACTCCTGCCCCCTGGGTACAAGGGTAAGCGACTTTAGTATGGGGAGCCATCCTGCAAGTACATTCGTTCTGCCTTATTCAAAAGCAGTGTGATTCCTACCCATAAGCGAGCAGCGTAAATGCGGCAGAGAGACTTTACTTCCAAATCACGGTAAACCTTTGCGGATTTTGGGGGCAGAGAAAATATCATTTTTCAATGCATTTATTCTTTTGCATTTAGAAATCCATTCGGGTCATGCACTGGAGTGCGGTGGAAAGGGCACGCCATCCTTTAGATCCAAAAGCTTCTGCGCTTGCATGCCTCCTTAATTTGGCGAGGTGTGCATACCTGGTGCTATAGAAGTCCGGGAACAAAATATCCTGGCAACGTACAGGCGCGGTCTTAACCTGACAGAAGGTGCAAAGTAAACCCAGTCACATTGGTCCACAATTAAAAGAACTCCACATAAAGCAGAACACAATAGGGCATCCCAATGACAACTACAACGGGGGCTGAGTCTGTCATGACTGCCAGAGCAGCCGCCGGGGGGGCCTCATGATGGTGGGCTTGCGTGTATGTACACACTGCTGCCACGTGTTCTAAACTGAAGCCATCCGTATCTTGAATGTAAGACCATGATGGAACACGATATGATATGCCATTAATAATGTGCCTATTCACAAGTGTTTCAAGGCAAGACAAGGCAATGGAGGGGGAGCAGAGGGAAGACAGACAGCGATCTTGCTAGGCCAGGTGACATTGAGATCGCACAAGTGTAGGGAAGGGGGAGGGAAAAAGTGAGAGGGGGAGGGGGCAGTGCAGTACATGGGATCAACACAACAGTAGAAATAAATAAAACATAATAAAATAAAAGGCAGTCAGCTGGTTGTAAGTGCAAGGGTAAGTGCAGACATCATGTGTCAAGTGCTGGTGGGGGAACGTAGGGATGCAGAAACAGCCCCTGAGGGCAAGGGTTGACAAGGGGGTAGTCCAGATGTGCAACTGGCGGGGAGGGGACCTGGGCCCGAGATCAGAGGGTTGCCAAATGACCAGGCAGTATCAGTTTCAGCTAGGTGATCAGCAGGGGCGAGGAAGAGAGAGAAAGCAGAAGCAAAGAGGAAAGTCTTGAGGTGCTTCCAGAACCGTAGAGGGTTCACCTCAGGTTTCTTGGAGAAGCGACTGACCCTGAGGGAGTTAGAGTTGGATAAGCAAAGAACTCTAGAAGGAAGATATTTACGAAGAGAGAGTTGAAGGTATTGAGGCCAAAGAAGACCTTGTGGACAATGCATAGGGTTTTGAACTTAATCCTCACAGCCACTGGGAGCCAGTGCAGAGTTTTCAGTCCTGGAGAGATACGATCCCTGGGCTTGAAGCCAAGGACAAGTCTCGCAGTCCTGTTTTGGATGAGTTGCAGAGGGCAGAGAGTAGAGACAGGCAGATTTAGATAGAGGCTGTTGCAGTAGTCCAGCCAAGAGAGAACCAGAGCTCTGGAGACAGTGAGCTTCTGGGGGAAGGAGAGGAAAGGAAGAATACCTCTGAGGAGGTGCAGCTGGTAGTGTGACTTCTTAGAGACGTCAGAGATGTGAGGAGAGAAGGAGAGTGTGGAGTTGAAGATGGCCCCTAGGTTTTGTGTCTCACAAGTGGGAGAAGGAAGAGGGCCAAGAGAGGCCATCCAGAGAGTGGCAGCCATGAAATGTATGTGGCTGAGCCCCGTGTCTGCAGACACTGAACGCCTTGTGTGTGACACACAGTTTGAAGCCACACACATACATGGTAGGATAGGAGCCAGCGGGGAGGGACACGCTGGCACTAGTAAAGTTTCCAGAACGCTACCAGAGCACTACGGCAGGTACGTGCTTCCATAACAACACGGTCCCAGGCCTCTAATACCGAAGCCCTGCACTTAACACAAGCGGAGCCCTGTAGCAATCACACGCGGGCACTAGTACCGTCGTAAGAATGCAACCGGAACACTTCGGCGGGTAACTGCTTTCAAAACAACACGGTCCCAGCTGGGAGAGAAGGGAAAGAGTGTCATATCTGCAGCACTATACACCCTGCCTGACGTAATTGGTTAAAAGCCACATACAGGCCTGCATAGCAAAAAGCCTCACTCTCAGCCTGTCTACCATGCAAGTGCATGACATGTGGCACGAAAGGCAACAAAAAGGCCCCCATGGATGCTTTTACAAATATGCACACCGTGGAGGAACCAGATCTCATCCAATAGAACAACCCAGTGGCGAGCCAGGCTCGTGCAGAAATGAACATGGACACATACATGACAGCACTGCAAATTTGATGATATAGGCAGCAATATTGCCTCACTAAGGGCCGACCTGCAGAAAGTAATCAAAAGAGTAACAGAGGCAGAAACCCACGTGAGCACACTGGAGGACACATCAGCCGCACATGGCAAGGACACTGAAGACATAAAGAAAGGTTTAAAAGCCGTTCGCATCAAATGTGACGACTTGGAATCTAGGTCATGGCGTAACAAGTGGTGGGCATGGCCGAGAGGTCCATAAATGTTCCAATGGAAGTGTTCCTGGAAGAGTCACTCCGCACAATGTTCCCAGAGGCGCAGTTCTCTACGCAATTCCTCATGGAGAGGGCTCATAGATCTCTGGCCCCACCACCCAAAGCAGAGGCCCCGCCACGCACTAACATTGCTTGTCTATTGAACTATCACGACCGTGATCCGATACTCCAGATGTCGAGCGAAAAGGGCACCCTGACCTATGGTTCTGCAAGAGTCCACATATACCCTGACTTTTCCAACAGAGTGTAGGTGGCCCAGCGAACATATGACCAGGTCAAGAAAGCGCTCAAAGATACCTTACGCCATGATGTTCCTAGCTAAGCTCCGAGTGCAGCACTCAGGCTGATCCCATTTCTTTGAATCCCCAGAGGAGACCATGGCATACATCGAGCGGAACATTCCAGCACAACCTGGCAACAACTGACATTTGGCTCTATCCACTACAGTCACGCAGAGCTCACAGTCGCTGTGCCCACAAGGGCATATTCCCGAGAGGATCTCCAATTCCACTTGAATCAAACTACGCGGCTCACATTGGTTCAAAGAATGAATGCCACCAGTTGTGGCCACACGCTGCTACCCACTGTTAAAGACATGGAAGTTTTGGAATGGGAATACACTGTCCAGTTGGGGGATGGTGACGGGGGAAGGGAGGGGAGGTAGTTGAGGAATGGTTATTCAGAAAAACTGTCGATTTTGTTGGAAATAAACTCACAGAGTGTATATTACGGTTGACTACCCTTCATATATTGACTTATGGTGGCGATGGCCGGGCCGTATGTTTAGGCTCCTCACTTGGAATATTAAAGGGTTGGCCAATCCTATCAAAGCCCGGAAAACTCCGGCCTATGCAAAAAGACATAAGATCCACATTCTGATGTTGCAGGAAACACGCGCAGCATAAGGTGGTGGACTGGTGTCCGCTGCGTCTGAGCACTGATTATTCCTCGCAGTCCAGCGGTGTGATGACCCTTATACACCAAAACACAGGGATTCAACTTACAAAATCCATAATGGACACATTGGGGCGTTATGTGATTATCTGGGGATCAATGGGCAATCAAGATGTCGTACTTGTCAATACATATGGCCCAAATGTGGATGAACCTATGTGTATCTGCACATTATTGATCTGATATCGCTGCTGGATGACTACAAAGTTATATGGTGAGCAGATTTCAACACCATTCTCGACCACATAGGGACAGGACTACTAAGGCCCCTCGGGCGCTCACCAAAGCTGCACACACGATTCTTCCGGGTATGTCCTACTGACTTTTTACTGATGCCTGGAGAAAGCCACACCCAGAGAAGAGGAGTTTACCTTCCATTCCGCTGTGCATAATTCAAGCTCCTGCAGAGACTTCTGGCTGTGTTTGCTCTAATGGATTCCCCATGTAAAAGATTGTGTCATCCTCCCACGTACGCTGTCTGATCATTCGCTGGTGCTGTTGGAGGTTGGAATGGCCTACCTTGAGCAGGGCCCCCATCTCTGGCGGATGCCATTGTCCGTGTTACAGGACAATGCTATCATAGAACCCCTTAGGGTCAACAACACAGAGTACAGGGTCGTAACATGGGGTCAGTGGGATCCATGGCCACAGTGTGGGTATCATTCAAGGTCTGGTTGCGGGGTCATCTACTGTGACTGGCTCATGTTACATTATGGGCAATAAGAACGGAAGTGCAACACACTGAACTCACTCTGCGCTCCCTGGAAAACGCACATGCCCTATCACCTGGCGAGGATGCTCTTGCGCCCTTACAGGCGCAATTAGAGGAATATGGGAGACTAGCAGACCGGGAAATATTATATATTACTCACCTGACAAGGGCAGGCAATACGGGAGGGGGATAAGGCAAGTAAGACCCTTGCCAAACTAATTAAAGCAGAACACCATGTTAAACCCATTACCGGTATCGTTGTAGGGGACGGTACTGCTCACACAGAGGCCCGTGCAATCAACAACGCCTTTTTAGAATTCTATTCATCCCTATACACAAACTCAGACCAGGTATCCACAAGCGAGTTAGACCAATACATGGAATCGATTTCGCTTTCCAAACTTGCACAAGAGGACATGGAATAACTGGTACTCCCCCTAACACTGAAGGAGATCGGGCAGGCAATAAAAGACCTGGCAGCAGGTAAGGCCTTCGGACCTGACAGTCTCCCGGTAGATCTATATAAATGATACATGTCTGAACTGGCCCCCAAATAAATGGCGGTGTGGGAGGAGGCATTGTCAACCGGAACACTCCCCGTGACCATGAGGGGAGCAGTCATCACAGTCCTACTCAAACAGAACAAACCTCTGCACAATCCCACATCCTACCGCCCCTTATCGCTGATAAACGCTGACACTAAAGTATTCACCAAAGCTATTGCGAACAGGGAATTACCCCAAATGGCTAAACTAGTACACCCCGACCAATCGGGATTCATCCCCACTATGTCCACCTCCCTAAACCTATGCAGGTTATTTGCCATAATTTCCCAACTAGACCCCAAGGCAAGAGTGATAGCGATCTTCCTCGATGCTGAGAAAGCGTTCGATTCGGTATCATGGAAGTATATGTATGCTGTGCTGGGATGGTTGGGGTTCGGACCACAATTCCTGGGTTTTATATGACCCTTATATAAGGACCCAAGTGGTACAATCAAAACAAACCACACCCTTTCACCCGGCTTCACATTACACAGGGGCACACGCCAGGGATGCCCACTATCCCCCCTCATTTACGCCCTCGCTATAGAAGGTAAGGCAGCATTAATATGGCACAGACACACTTGTCAGGGTGTCAGATACGTGCCCCCCCGCAATTGAAATCGCTTTACGCAGACCTATTATATATTAGAGACCCAGAAAGTAACTTAGCCTTGGTAATGTCAGATATAAAGGATTTCTCCAAATACTCCGGGTACAGAGTCAACCCGGCCAAATCCGAAATCCTCCCACTGACACACGGGACACAACATATGGATGCCATGGCAGATTTTCGCTGGTCCCCATGCTCCTCTCGTTACTTGGGTATCGTGGCCACGGACCAACACACTCTATACACAGCCAATTATGAACCATACATCTTGCAGCTGGAATCTAAACTGAAAATCTGGAACAAACTACCGATTTCGGTGCATGGTCGTATAGCCTTGCTGAAGATGGTAGTGGTACCAAAATTTCTGTACCCTTTCAGTAACATTACTATTGGCCTGGTAAAGCACTTTTTGTCAGGCTATGGACGTTAGCATCCAACTTTGTTTTAGGGTTGTGAGAATGAGCTGGGCAAAGCTGTGTGAAAGGTTTGACACTAGTGGCCTTGTCTACCCGATTTCGAACTATATTATGATGCTGCACAAGCGCAATTCGCAATATATTGGTTTCAGAATACTGAAAAATACGTCCACATACAAGTGGAGAAGTACACAGCTGCTCACACAGACATATGCTCCATGATTTTTACTAAGACATATGGCAAGATTAAGGAGGTAGATCGAGTTGCCTGTACGGTGCGAGCATGGTCCAGGCTATTTCAGAGGGTAGGGAGCAGAGAACCATATAGCACCACTTCCCCCCTATGGCATTACCCAGATATTGCCCCCACATTTGACACAATGCTACAAAGGGCTTGGATCCCTTGATGCAATTGACAGTGGGAGACATGTTTCCGGGAGGTACATTCGTAACACTGGACGAGGTACATTTGATCAATTATGCCATTCAAACCTATTATAGCAAATAAGGGGAACGGGGTTGCGGGGATCGCCCCTGCTCCCCATGTTTACTATAATCAGAATTGGGATAGCGGGTGTGTCCCCCGCGTAAATCAATAAAAAGATGTAAAAAAAAAAAAAGAAAGGACCCTGTGGCTCTGGTTCTCAAGTACGTAAGTGCAGAGAACCGGTGTTGCAGAGAGTCAGGGGAGTTGACTGAAGCACCCAAGGAGGTGTGCTGTAAATAGGTAAGTGAAGGTGATGGGGGAGGTGTATTCCTAATGTATGGGTTGTTTGAGCATAACGGTCAAGTTAGCTACGGTCTTTTCGCCCGTGATTTTTTCTGTTATTGGCAAACAACCCTAATCCCATGAAGGTAGGATTAATAGAACTCTTTGGACGTAGTTCCAATAAATGAAAGGAGACCAAATCAGTCTCCATGGAGGAGCAGGGCCTTGAGCTCCTTCCTGAAATTTAGAAGGGAGAGGAGGAATCTGGTATTGAGTGGGAAGAGATTCTAGAGTCTGTGAGCATAGATATTTAAGGCCTGTCTTCTGGTTCTTTCCTTCCTGCACTGGCAGAGTTCATGTCTGCACATGTCCTTGCTTCTGATGGATCTTAACCATCTGCAGTTCCTGAACTTCCCAATGAGATATTGTGCGGACTTGAGGGTTATGGCATCGCAGAAGATGCAACAGGATTTGAAGTTGATACATAATTGCAGTGGGAGCCAGGGACATTCAATGATGTGGTCACATTTGCAGAGACTTTTTATGAGGCATGATCCAGCATGTAGAACATGTCTTAGGGGTGCCAAGGTTGTCACTTGAAGGCCTTGCAGTAGGAGATTGCCACTAATATTACCCCTGAGCATCTGAAACCATTTTTTTAATAGATCCCAACATTTACATAATGCAGAAAAGGTTATATGAGAAAATATCCACTGCTATTGATACTTCAGTAGTAGCAGTAATTTATATAGCACCTTTTCCTGTTATTATGGGCGCAACGCGCTTGTGGTGGGAACGCCCTCGCGGACCGAATCTCAGGTATGGGAAAATGCTCAAAAGGCTTAGAATGCGTGTGTGCATTTGGCCAAGATTAGGGATTAGATGGGCTGGCTAGGCTCCAGTAAGCAACTCAAGAGGTCAGGCATGTGGGTGGGTGCTGAGGGGGGGGGGTCACAAGTGTGTGTGAGTGCGAGAGACTTGTTATGTGTCCAGCCAGACCAAATTTTGTCGTAGTTCATAGCTACATTCTAATTAATGTGTGTGGATAGATAGCCGTGCCTGCGGCAGATACCCACTGAGGTGCTGCGTTTATATGTACCTAAAGCTCTGATAGAGCTTTATCTTTGAAGTTATTGTGTCATCAGATCGTCTGTGGGGAAAAAACAGCTACCATCGTAGACCATTATAGGACCCATGAGCAGGCTACCCTCAAGTCTACTAAGCGCAATGGACTGGCTGTCCTAGTACCTCTACTGGGCGTGACAGGCAGGCTACCATTGGATCTAGGATAATAGTATTCTCTAAACACAATACCTTTCCTATCCCCAAAATACAGCTACAGTAACATATTTCATGCCTCCAGCAATTCATCTAGGTGCAAAAAATATCCTGCCCCCAAAATACAGCGAGGTCACACATTTCATACCTCAACAATCCATCTAAGTACAATAGAATTCCTACCCTCAAAAAGCAGCTAAGTGCATTTAGACAAATTCAAGCTTCTGAAGAATCAGAAAAACCAGCCTACTAGTAAACCTTGGCTTACTTCAGATCTTAGGGCATTGAAATGGCTTCTGAGACAAGCTGAACTATTCTGGTTAATTCATGGACTCCAGTGTCAGTGACTTGTGGTTATTTAAGTATTTTAAGACCCCTGGCCGATCTTTGCGGTGACCTCGTGTTGACGGATGATCTTTTTAGGAAATGCATGGTGGAGACTGGCCAACGATGAAAAGTAATAGACTAAAATGTAATCCCTCAAAGACAGATGTTCTGCTTGGCACAGCAAAAAGTAGGTCAAATACTTTTGTTGAAAAATTAAGCTCACAGCTTGTCAATTCCTGGCTTCAACCCTTGGATCCTGTGTCTTTGTGACACAGGCACACAATTTTACCATCTTAGAAAACATAGTTTCAATGATTTTTATATTACCATCATGACTTACAATTAATGTCGGGACATATTCAGCATTATCATTACACATACACTCTGGAGGGACTTCAACATCACACACCATATTTGACGGGATTTTAACATCAGTATTGTTAACATCATTTCTCTGGAGGACTTCAAGATCAGCATTATTACGCACCATCTCTGTGGGGTCTTTTACATTATCACACAACATGTATGTGGGGACTTCAACATCCTCATTATCACACACCACCTCTGTGGGGACCTTGATATCATAATTACACACCATCACTGTGGGGACTGTGCTATCATTACTATCACATACCATATTTGTGGGTATTTCAGAATCACAATTCGGACAAAACATTTCTGTTGGGACTTTACTATCAAGACACAGTGATGCTCTGTGGGGTCTTTAAAAGCATGATCATCACACATCTCTATGGGCACTTTAACGTCACAAATTTCACATATTATGTATGAGGGGGATTTTAACATAGCTGTTATCACACTATATATTTGTGAGCACATAAACATCATTATAATCACACACCATCTCTGTGTGGACCTTGACATATCATCACACAGCCTCTCTGTGAGGACCTGAGCATCAGTATCATCACACATCATCTCTGTGAGGACCTGAGCATATCATCACACATCATCTCTGTGAGGACCTGAACATCAGTATCATCACACAGCATCTCTGTGAGGACCTGAGCATCAGTATCATCACACATCATCTCTGTGAGGACCTGAGCATATCATCACACATCATCTCTGTGAGGACCTGAGCATTAGAATCATCACACAGCATCTCTGTGAGGACCTGAGCATATCATCACACAGCATCTCTGTGAGGACCTAAACATCAGTATCATCACACAACATCTCTGTGAGGACCTGGATATCAGAATTATCATACAACATCTCTGTGAAGACCTGAGCATCAGTATCATCACACAGCATCTCTGTGAGGACCTGAACATCAGTATCATCACACAGCATCTCTGTGGGGACCTTAACATCAGATTCATGACACACAATCTATATTGGGAACTCTACATCGCTAATGTCACACATTATGTATATTGGAACATTAACATCATAATCATTTCACACCATCTTTGTGGGTACTTCAACAGTGGTATTACTACACAGCATCGCTGTAGGGTCTTTACCATCATTATTGTCACACCCCATCTCAGTGGGGACTTCATCACTATCACAGAACATCTCTATGGGAACCAGAACATCATTATCATCACACACTATATCTGTGGGGGATGCTAACATCACTTATGAAGCACCATCTCTGTAAGGACTTTAGCATAATATGAAAAACACACCATCTCCGTGGGGACTTCAATAACAATATTATCACACTCAGTCTTTGTGGGGACATTCCCTTTACCACAATCATGCAGTATCACTATTGGGAAATTTACTTCACAATCATCAGATACAGTCCCAAAGTATTAAGTGACATTTGGATCATCATACCAATCATACAGATCATTGGGCAAGATAGCGACTGTGAAACAATGAAACCTGAATTCAAATCACTGCTTCCCGTCTTGATGACAGTATATGATCCTGGTAATGCATGCCATCCTTCTCTGTGCCAGGTCTCTTTTCTGAAACTTTCAGTCTATTTGAAATAGGATTTTATACCAGAATTAAGAGCTTTTAAGTGAATATTTTATAAGAAATGCACTACCTCTACCAACTATCTGTTGAGCATCCCTAGGAGGCGGGGAGGTACTAATTGTTTAGAAATAGAATAGTATAATGTAAAAAGAGTGCTGTAAAACCTTTAGTCATTTGCATATGAATGTATTTAATTCCAAATAAGAATGATGAAATAAGTCCCCACAATGATGGTACCGGACACGTGATTAAAAATAGCCATTTTTGCAAATTTAAAGTTGGATCCTATATTATGAATTTTTTCTGAATATATTTCTGCATATATTTCTGCTATTTGCATGTTTCTAAAACATTGGCAAAGCATAGTCCCCACAAGGTAGGTAAAGAGTGAGTGTGTGAGAGTGTGTGAGTGTGTGAGAGTGTGTGTGAGTGAGTGAGTGTGTGTGAGTGTGTGTGAGTGTGTGTGAGTGTGTGTGAGTGTGTGTGAGTGTGTGTGTGAGAGTGTGTGTGAGAGTGTGTGTGAGAGTGTGTGTGAGAGTGTGTGTGAGTGTGTGTGTGAGAGTGTGTGTGAGAGTGTGTGTGAGAGTGTGTGTGAGAGTGTGTGTGAGAGTGTGTGTGTTGGTGTGTGTGAGAGAGTGTGAGAGAGTGTGTGAGAGAGTGTGTGTGTGTGTGTGTGTGTCACAATTTGTCTTATGCTGAGGTGGTTGCCAGTTGCTGGTGTGGGCCAGGTTGGGAGGTATTGTCCAGCATGGAGTAGGCTCTTGCCCCCTTCAGTTGTTTCTGAGGAGTGTTGTAAAGCCACTTGCGGTGGGGGATTTTTGGGGTGATGACTGTTTTGCTCCTTCCAAATGCAGAGTAAGCCAGAGAAAATGATGATCATAGTCAAGGTGGCCGAGATGTTTTTTGGGCATCGTCAGTTTTACGGGGGAGCATTTGAATGAGGTGTTGAGTAAGAGGATTGCGTGATGTGTGGTGGTTATTATGGTGTGGGACTCTTGGTAGTGGCAGTTTGTAGTTATATTTTTGGGAGGTTGATCAGTGGGAATTTTGCCGGGCATCATCTATACAGATAGAAATCTCTGGCTCATGGTCTTTGGGAGCCACCCAAACTAGAAGGAGACTGTCAGGTCTATACTGCACTGATGATCCCCAGTAAGGGTGAAACCAGGTACGTAGTTGGCCTGACAGCCTTGCAAAATGTCTGTCTTGGGTTGATTAAGCCATGTATTAAGTAGAACATTATGGTATCTTCTATTAGCGTTTATCCCCTAAATGTCAAAGCCCTGTGGCTTTTTGTTGCATTAAAATGATGAGAACTGGCAGTTTCAGCTGTTTTGTATTTCCTCCGATAGATGTGAATGAGTCATTGTTTCAATTCTGTGAAATTGTTTATTCGATGGTCCCAAAAATAATAAAAAAAATAAAAATAAAAATAAAAAGACACCCTACAAATGGGTTTTCAAATTCCAAGTGCCGAAATGTCCAAAAATGCCACATGTTGGCAATTGGGCATTTGGAATTTGAAAACCCATTTGTGGAGTGTCTTTTCTTTTCTTCACTCGGCTACACTGCAAAATTAACACCTAGGACTAGATAATTGCAGTCCAACACATGAATTCTATTACCAAATAAAAAGCCTGCAGGCTGTGAGGGAGGAGAAAAAATTACGCGTTTCACACACACACTGGGTGCTTGATCACACACCTGTGAATGTTTCCTGTGGAACCTGAATGCTTGCCTCCATGTCCAACCCAACCATGGCATCACTTCCATCCGGATAGCCCGCCTCTAAACATACACACATAAGGCAGCCATTTTGAAGAAGTAAACCTCAATACCTTCTTTTTATGATTTAGCTGATTTACATCAACTTAACAATATTTAACACATTAACGCAAAACAATTTAAAAGTTTAAAACAGGTTATAAAATACATCTATTTCAAAACATAAAAACAATTTAAATCAATGATACAATTCCACTTTACATCAAGAGTGAATAATAGTCTGCATGTTAATCAAATCTATTTTGAACAGTTCAAGTTAGATACAATACTCCGCAGTTTAACGGATGTCACATTTCTTAGAATTACTAACATCTGTATTCAATAATTCTAACAGTTCAGATGAGGAAAACAAGCTCTGCATACATTATTAAATGAGAATACTGATCTATCATTCAGTTAATTTCTTTTAATTTCAATGCATACAAAAATCCAATTGCCCAAGTCTGAGTGAAGTTATATTTCCACAAAATATCCATTGCCATAACAAAGCTATGGACAAGTCTTTATACTCTCATATAGATGTTTTTAAAATATTGGATGCGACTAGATGTTAAAGCATCACAATCAATAACACATGTCGTAAGGTTTCAGCCTGCCCAACAACTTTGCAAAAACGACACACATTATCTTGCTACAGAATGATTTTGCGTTTGGCCTGTATATCTTTAGTAAGCCATATGTTGAACCTTAGTTGCAAAAAATGTGTTTCTTGTGACGATGGAGACTTTTGCAGATAGGGTTCTAAAACACTATCTTTTGTGTTGAAAAGGATTGTCTCAAAAGTCTCTGAAGCACATGCATTTCTATCTCGTCTTAATCCAGTCGTGCTGAAACAATTTTGTTTTCACCATAGCTGGATTCAGTGGATTCAGTAAGAGGTCACCAAGAGGGGCATCATCATCTGCTAACGCTTGGACTACCACAAGTCGCCATTTTCGCATTAACAAATCTTTAGATGAAAAAATGTGTCTGGACAATATGCCTATTAACATTGTTGACTCTTAGGCTAAAATACATTTTCTAAATAAGGCAATCATATGCCATAGCTATCTCGCATGCAATGATACCAGACCTATCTCGTTTCGAATCCAAGCTACAGGAACACAACTGGGCAGATTCAATGGTCGCCTCCAAAGTTTTCCCTCAAACTTGGTCCACACTAATTCTGATATTGCATTCTTTGTCTCAGAGCCGTACAGTACTACTGGTGTGACCTTTTGTTGATAAAATGTAACAGCGGGTGTCAATGAAAACTTCCCATATTTGTTTTGGATAATAGCGGCTTGAGAGATAGACATACTTAATTTTGTTTCCAAACATGCCAAATTAACTTTATCATCATTATGGTCAGCAATGGGCACCCCCAAATATGTGTACCGATGAAGACATTCCAGTTCTTTGCCTTGTAAAACCCATCTAGTTATTTTACTACAGCACTTTGAGACTGTTGCAGATCATAACTTTGGTTTTGTCCAGATTAATAGTAAGCAAATTAATCTGGACATAAATTGCTAGAGCATCTAGCAAACGTAAGCCCTGCAGAGTTTTTGATATTAAAACTAAATCATCTGCATACAATAATGTGGGTATGGATTGAGCAGCCAATTTTGGGCCGTCCGATATTTTTCGAGTGCCCCTTGAATGGCAGAATTAAAGAAATAAAAGAGGGCTGAGTCAAGGATACTACCCTGTGTCAGCCCTCTGCTCGTATCAATATAAAATGACAAACTTCCTTCTAAATTTAATCTGACCTGGATTTTAGCGTTAGTATGTAGTGCCTTAATGAGAGCTACTATGTAGGTAGGACAACCAGTTGAATCGAAGGCTGCGCGCAGGTCGATAAAAACAAAGTACAAAGTTGTTTGATGGGCGCAAAGTGAGAAATGATGGATTTAAATGTCAGCAGATTGATGGCAGTACCCATTCCTGCGGTGTAGCTTGTCTGAAAGGGGTTTTGCTGGGAATGCCCATTTGTTGAAATCTCGCAAGATGAAACGGGAGAACATTTTTACCGGAGCGCCAAGGAGGGCAATCAGTCTGTAGTTGGAAGGACGAGACCGATCACCCTTCTTGAAAATGGGCGCAATTACTGAGTGACACCACGAAGCAGGAATTACATTAGACTTCAATGTTTGTTGGAAGATGTTAAAGATCCTGGCCCATAACTAGGGATGTTGCTTGAACATGATATTGTTCAGCCCATCTGATCTGGAGCCCTTGGACTAATAGATTATCCAATGTAGTATTGAACATCTTCCTCCAATTTATGCAGTTCTGCGAAACTAGAATTTCTCATGATATTTTGTAGCGAGTGGACGTCAGGGTGTTCACACATCTTGGAGTAATATGCAACCCATTCGCACTCCTGGACCCCATTAATTTATACTGGCAATTGTTTCGAATGCATGGCTATGTTCAGCAAAGTCCAAATCTGAGATGTCTTTTTAGAATGCATCGCTTTTAACATGGCTTCACCATCACGTTGGTGCAAATATGCTTTATGCGTGCACAGCCAATTATTACATTTACATTTTAGTGATCAAATGATTTTAGATCTTTCATCTACAGGAAGTTGCACCGCTAGTTTTTTCTGCTTACGTAAATCTGCTTTTTTTGCTTGAACATCAGGATCAAAGTTATGTTTAGGCTGATAATAGTAGTCGATTGCTGAACTAGAGTGGAGCTTGAACAGCTGCAGAGTGGAAGTATATGGCTCGCCTGTCCAAATAGCATGTGAGGACTCACTCAGGATGTTTCTATTAAAGAGTGATAAAGTTTGCTCATTCCAATGAAAGCGAGTTCTCAAATTTTTGATGGTAAGGATCGACTGATAACATTTGACGTAGAAATTGATATAGCTGTATCAAAGGACCACTGTAAGGATAAACGTACATGGTCACAGCTAACCTGTTTAATTATCTCGAATCTCGTGGCCTGACTGAAGGTGTGGCTGTCTGCGAAAATGTAATCAATAATGGATTCACTCTTGGCGCGTCGCCATGTGCCCTGAGGAGGTATATCACCCACAAGAGAACTGTTGAGCACCAGTAATTGTCATTCTTTCATGAGTGACAACCACCTCAGGCAAGTGGAGTTGTTTGTTGCTCCACTTCGCAACAGGCACTGTAAATTTAAATCGCCAACTAGAATGGTATTAGTGATTTCAGGCATTTGGTAAGCAATATTTAATAGCTGTTCCAGGTCACCAAAGAATTGTTCATCAGATATGGCCATCAGATTTCGATAGATGTTGACTAGAGCAATCACGCCACCCTGATATTTAATTTTTTTTTCACATGAATATTTATTGAGCATTTATAGTTTTCAACAAAGCTCCACACAGGAACAGTTGAAAAAAAAAACAAAAAAAAAACAAGGAAACTCCCAACCCGACCCTACATCATCCCCCCACTCATGTCCCCCCCCCCCCAAACCGTACCCAAAGTAACTTAGGAGAGCAAGGCCTTTCATTAAATCGGGACCAAATTAACAGTCAATACTGGCACCACAGGCTCAAGTCATCGAAACAAAGGACGGCCAGCAACTCCCCAGATGGCCTCACAAATGTCCAAGACAGATGACAGATCTCACCGCTCAAAGTCTCATTGATTCACAATCTTGATGAAGCAGAACCAACATCCAGTCTTGCAAAAAGGAGTTCATGGTGTCATGAGTGATCGCCGAAAGCTTCTCATACGTAAAGATCACCCAGAGTTTAGCCAACCAGTCAGCTTTAGAAGGCACCACTGGGTATTTCCATCTTTGAGCCAAGGCAAGCCTCCCCGCTCGCAACATGGCCTGAACCACACAGGACAAAGGTTCAGCACCCTCCTCCAAGACCATCACACCAAAGAAAAGCACAAGGGGCCGCATGGGAAGGACAGCTCCCGTAATCTCTTTGATCCAGTTCAGGAGTTCAGACCAAATAAACTGGACAGAAGGACATCCCCACCAAAGGTGAAACCAGGACCCTCGTTGCCCACAACCCCTCGGGCAGAGCGGAGAGGACCCAGAGTACATTTTGGCGATTCTCTCAGGTGAAAGGTGCCACGCATGCAGCATCTTGAAGTTATGTTCTGATGCTGCTGTGTACAGGGAACCCGAAAAAAGGACCTTAAAAATGGCTGCCCAAGTAGCCTCACCTATTTCGCCATCAACCCAGGCCTCCCAATGCTTCATAAAGGACTGCCTAGGCTCTACATCTGCCGTGATCAACACATTGTAAATTTTAGATAGGGAGCCTTTCCTACTCTTGGAGTCTATTATCACCTTCTCCAGCGGAGTGGGGGGGGGGGGCAGGTTAGGTCTTAAAACCATTGTTGATCGGTCATAATACCTTTAACTCGTGAGTAGTCAAAAATAGAAATTGAAGGAGCATCCAGAGAATCCACAATGCTATTATAGTCTATGAACACACCCTGCCTGAATAACTGAGATGCCCGTTCCAGACCCCCATCCGACCATCTCTGAGTCCCCCGAAAGTTCCTATTACCCAAATTGAATGGGGGAGACCACACCGAAGACAGGGGGGAGGGCCAAGAAGAAAGGGAAGCATTCCCCTTATCCCTCTTCCACAGCGACCACAGCACAGACAAGGTGGGATGTGTTTTCACTGCCCTAGGAAGGGGGGTTCCCACTGCCCACAGAAGGTCCCTCACTTTTCTGGGATGGATATCCTCAATATATGACCAATAAGTTCTCATCCCTTAAGTGCTCAAGGAACACCCTTAACTGAGCCACCTTATAGTACCGTCGAAAATCAGGCAGGCCAAAGCCCCCATGCGAACAAGGGAGAGTTAAAGTGTCGTAACTAACCCTCGGCTTCTTGCCCCTCCAGACAAAGCGAACCACCTCAGCCTGAAGAGCCTTAAAGAAAGACTCTGGGACAATGACCGGGAGGGAGGAGAACAAGTAAAGGAGACGAGGAAGAACATTCATCTTGATCGACACCATTCGGCCAAACCAAGAAAGAGTCAAGGTAAACCAGCGCCGGAGATCAGCGCAAATCCTCGCCAGAACCGGAGGGAAGTTGACCTCAAAAAGCTTTTTCAAGTCTCTCGGGATCCAAACCCCCAAGTAAAGTGTTGCCTCTCGCTCGACTCTAATACCCTCCCAGGTCGTCCTCTCCCCCACCTCAAACTCAGAGCTGCCCATCGGCATCAAACACGACTTTGTACGATTAATCTTCAACCCAGAGAAGGAACCAAAAGCGCACAAAAGATTAAAGAGACACAGAAGTGATTGCTTAAGATTAGTCACATACACTCGGAGGTCATCAGCAAAAAGCGAGAGTTTAAAGACCAGATCACCACACCTGACCCCCCGATATACCCCCATGCTCTCTAATCGCTATAGCTAGAGGCTCAGTCGCCAGCGCGTATAGCAAGGGTGAGATTGAACACCCCTGGCGAGTGCCCCGGGAGAGAAAAAAAGGAGATGAGGACACACCATTGACCGACACCCTGGCCGAAGGGCCATTGTACAAAGTTGCTATCCAACTCCGGAATTTAGTCCCCAGACCCATTTTCAACAGAACCTTGCTCAGGTAGGCCCACTCCACCCGGTCAAAGGCTTTTTCCGAGTCCAATGATAACAAATATGCCTCCTCGCTGGTCAGGGTCACCTCATGCATCAACCCAAGCGACTTCCTAATATTGTCACGTCCTTGCCTCCCCGGGACAAAGCCTACCTGGTCACCATGAACGAGAGCAGGGAGGCGAGGCGCAAACCTGTTCGCCAGGAGCTTGGCCAAAATCTTCACGTCCGTGTTTAGTAAGGAGATGGGACGATACGATTGACAACTTCTCGGGTCCTTCCCTTCATTGGGAACCACCACAATACGGGCCGAAAGCATAGACGGCGGGAGCTGGCCCGAGTTAAGGACACCATTAAAGAATTTGGCCAAGAAAGGGGCCAGGGCACCACAGAACTTCTTATAGAAAAAAACAGTGAACCCATCATCTCCCGGGGCTGTACCTGCTTTCATAGCACCTATGGTGTCTATTACGTCCTGTGGCGTAATAGGGTCTTCCAGGAGGGTGGCTTTCTCCAGGAGTAGTGAAGGAATTGGCAATGCCTCCAAAAACTCATCTATATCCGCCCCATCACCTTGATATTCAGATTTATAGAGGCTGTCATAATACCTCCGAAATTCATCTGCCATCCCATGATCCTCGCGGCAGAGCTCCCCATCCGGAAGCGTGAGAGCCTCTACTCGCCTACTCTCCCTAAGCCCACAAAGTCTCCAAGCCAAGATCTTGTCAGCTTTTTCACCCTTCTCCATATACTTTTGCTTAAGGAAGGACAGCTTCCTTTCGGTCTGCCCCACCAAGAGAGCAGCTAACTTCGCCTTGAGCTGTTGAAGCTCAGCCAACTTCCCCGGGAAGATCTGAGATCTCAATTTACCCTTCGGCTGGATAGCCTCAATCTTGTCCCTAAGAAGTTTTTCCTCCTTACCCCTTTCTCGCTTCCTCGCTGCTCCCAACCCAATAAGGAGACCCCTGAGCGTTGCCTTAAAGGATTCCCAAACCCCCTCCAGGCTCACCTGCCCATTATCGTTTGAACTCAAAAAACTCCCCAATAGAGGACAAAATAGTCTGAGCTAGCTCTCTATCCTTCAGCAGCAGGTCATTCCAGGATCACTGCCTCGGCCCTGGGAATACCAGGGGAACCCCCAATTGGACCTTAACCAAGTCGTGGTCAGACCACGGTGTCACCTCCACACAAACCTCAGAAATACTGCCAAAGAGCCCCTTATCAACCAGGATGTAGTCAATTCTGGAAAAAGACAAATGGGGTTTTGAGAAAAAAGTAAAGAGGGGGTCCGGGCCTTCCCGGGCCAAGTGCAAGCCCTTAAGCCCCAAATCATCGTTGGTGCTCTGGAAGGAAGACGCAAGGCGTTTTTGCAGCTGGAAATCCGTAACCGGACGGCTGGGCAACCTGTCACTCAAGCAATCAAGAACCATATTGAAATCGCCCCTACCATTAACGCTCCTTCAGTAAACTTGTTTGAGTACCATCTACAGTTAAGCGCTCACCTCTGTATGGAAATAAGTGGTGTTAACTAAGACTCTCTGATAAGGAACAAGGGGGTGTATATATTATAATAGTAATTGTGTTTAGAGTGTTTTACCATAAGAGTGCTGGAGTGTTTCAAACAGTGTGTTTTTAAATAAATAATTATATACTTTGATACCAAAGCTCTGGTCAGTGTTTGCTTGTATGGTCGTATCTGAGTGCCTATTGTGTATACTTTGCATACTGCCTAACTCTTCTTGAGGGAAGTCTGACTGCTCAGCCACAGCTACCAGGTAAATCTGGGTGGTACAGACTGCTACCAAGTGGGTTTACTGCTAACACCTGTAGTCCTAAATCTTTTGCAGTGTTCCCAAAGGGAACTGCACAGGTTTCTGCCTAACAGCGAGCCCAGCGCCAGTGGGACTTCATCTTCACCCATTCAAGAAATAAAGACTAGACATTGGTCCCCGAAAGAGTAACCTCACTAAAGAAAACCTTCTCCGATGCCTCTCCAATAAACCCCCTAAACAGAAGCAACTACAACAACCAGCAACAACCCAAACCCCTTAAACCCAAACTGACCCCCATGACCCCCAAAAAACAAGCCCCCAAAGCTCCCCCCCCCCCACTTTACCGAGCGCCTGGCTAGACAGCAACATGCAACCGCTGCCACACCAGGCCGCCAGTGGCCGCCTCCGCCCGGGCCGCCAAAATGACAAAAGTATCACATCAATTTATGACCCCCCCGCACGCACAACTTGAACTCACTCACTCCATGACCCCCCATACACCAACCCACTAACCACACTAGCTTAAACCACCCTCTTCAGGTCGTAACCAACACCAGCGAGACCCAAGAGGCCCCCGGATTCCCCACCAATGAATAACAAATACCAGGAACCCCTTTGAGCACCATATGAAACACAACCCTTTCAAGTAGGTCAAGAAGCGGGCTGGCTCGGAGAAGGCGGTGTCACCCTTCTAAATTTCCTGTGGCCTCGGACTCTGCACCGCTCCACAAATCGAGAGGGCTTCCGCTGTTCAGTGACGGTTCCAGTTCCATCCGCAGTTCCAGCACTCCCAGCTGAGTCCCCTAAGAGTTCACCCATTACCCTCTGTATATCAGCTTCCGTTACAAGGGAGTACTTATATCCATCAAGTTCAAAAGCAAGAGAAAAGGGGTGACCCCATCTGTATCGCACTCACTTGGACTGCAACCATTTAGTCAAGGGGCCACAAAGCCTCTGGGGTGCCAGAGTGAATGCCGAAAGATCTTGGTAAATCATTATTTTAGAACTCTCCCAAGCAATGTGGCCTTTCTTCCGAGTCCAGAATCTTAGCCTTCTCAGAGTAATAGTGGAACTTGACAAGGACTGATCTCGGGGCGCCAGCACGACCTCCTGCTCTATGGGCTCAGTCAATTGTCGGCTCACTAGTATTATCTCCGTCAAAGAGGTTACCTATAATTGCTTTGACTGCCCTCACAATGTCGGACTGAGTTTCCCCATCCTGCTCCGGAATACCCAGGAATCTTAGGTTAGAGCGCCGTTCTCCATTTTCCAGATCATCCAGTTTAAGGGAGATCTTTTCCTCCCTTCTCTCCAGCTCCGCCAGGCGCATATCAAATTGTGTTCCAAAGAGATCTGATGACGATTGATTGGCCTCCAAAGCTTGGACCCGATCATCAACAGCGTCTAGCTTCTTGTCTAGTGAGTCAAGTCTCTTGCTTATGTCCGCGCTAAAACCCCTCATCTCCTCCAAAAGAGCCTCCATATTCTGACTCATAGTTTTCCCCTCCATAGGGTCCGACTGGGACAAAGGACGCTCATCACCCCTACCCATGCTGCGCTCCAGGGAGCGCCGGAACTTCCGCAGGGATTGAGACCAGTCCATAAGACGAGGGGAGGGAGGCAGGCAGGGAAGGGCCGCAGCACTAATCAGTGTGGATGGGCAGACACTGGATGGCCGACAGACGGGCAAACCCACAGAGAATCACCCTCTCCGACCCCTCGTCTGCCCCGGTCAGCAGCTCCACTCCAATGCCAGTACTCCAGAGCCCCCCTCACCAACTCCTGGGCAGAACCTCCCACCAGGGGTACCAAGGAAACAGCCGGCCCAAGCCGATACGGGCAACTATGGGCCTCGGAGGAGTGCCCAAACTGAGGAGCGCCACCACCCTGCACCACTTCCACTTCACCAGGCCAGACCCCTACAAACACTAGTGCCACACTGCAGGGAATGTAAGAGTGATTGCTCTCAACACCTGGAGCGTCGTCTATATTTCGTGTGGAGGAAATCAGTTCAACCAACGCTGCTCCTGGCTTATTCAAGATGGTCTTTGATGGCTTGAAAGGCTACAGAGAAGGAAGACACAGTGGGGCCAACAGAGCGTGCCCTACAGGGCGGACGTGGCATGGGGGACTGCAAACGCTGAAACTATTACTCTATATGCTCCTGGATAGCCTGAAAACCGGCCTCCAATCGTATGACCTGGTATGCCAAGTGGCCAAGCAGCAGACAACCACAAGGAGTTTCAAGACAGTTGGGCCACTGGCCGAAGAGGATGACTAGAATATTCAGAAGGCCGGGAGATGCATACTGGAAAAATGCGATGAGCTACTTAGGGCAACAATCAGAGCAGCAAAAATGCCCAGGCGCCTTCAGGAGTCCAAGCGGCAGGCCACGCCAGAAGCCTTGAAACATCTAGTCCGCGCTATTTCAGAAAGAGGGGTAAAAGCACGAAGAGCAGGTCCACACAGCACCTTTACTCTCCCCGGGGTCAGGCATTGCTCCAAAGCTTCCAAAACAATGAGGGCGCAGCAGCCAAACAGTCCGGGATCTCGGGGCCGAGCCGCCGACGACAGGCTCTTTCCAGGCCTCCTCCTCCTGTGCCGGAGAACTCGACACACCAGCCAGCCAGCTCACACTGAGCGGGACACACTCCCCCACGGGTCGGGCGCTTCCTCGCCGCTTCACGGGAGCTGCAGGCGGCTAACTGGAGAGACAGTGGGCCCCCCACCGGCTCCACCGACGTGCAGAGCCCCCAGACTCTGCTATGACCGCGTGGGCAAACCGAACAGCACCGCCCGCGGCCGTACTGCAAAGGGTACGGTGGGGGGATCCCGAAAGTCGTGCCCGCACTCCCCCACTACAAACTCCTGAAAGGGACGCTGACCAGCACAGGATACACCGGGGGCCCCCTCCTCACCTCTCAGGCTCCGACACAGTTCTAAGAAGGGGGGGCTTGACCACCAGGGAAGACGGCCGCCCCTCACCCACAGGCCACTGAGAGGCACGTTGCGGAGCTCTTCAGCGGGAGCAGCCTCTTTCCAGGCCCCGCTCGCCACTAAGGCAGGTCCTCGTAGAGAAGCAGCAGCACCTCCGGGTCCAAAAAAACAACGCACAACTTGCGCTCAGGGGTAACAGCAACTTGCGGCGGGGGTCACAGAACCGCTATCAGCATGCTAGGGGGGGCCCACATCACAATTTTAGGCGATCCATGGCGGAGACAGCCAGAGGAGCGTCAACACATCACGGCGCCCCCTGGTGGCTCCCCGATATTTAATTTTAACCATCTGTAGATAAAAGTTTGGAGCATCCAATGGGTGTATTTCATAACCTTTGCTACCAATAAAACTGATGAGTGACGGCCTTTAGTGGTTGATTTGGCTGGCTGCAGAACATTATAATAATTGGTCCACACTGCCTGTTCAGTCAGCCACGCTTCCTGCATTGCTATTATGTCAAAGGATGAAATAACGCCTGTGCTCCAGCCAAATAAATGGGAGGATCCACAGGTATTCCAACTCACAAGAGACACAGCCTTCAACTTATTTATCTCAGATAGTCACAGCATCAAGATTCTATTAAGCAAGAGGCCTGACTTGCACAGCAGGATCTGGTAGGATTTTGAATTTGATTATAGCTATTTGGGTGTCTGATGGGTAATTGTGGATTACTGTATTTTTCACCGTTAAACATCGTGGGGTCCTGTGCTAAAAGAAAACCTAAATTAAACTCTACCACCCCTGCTAGCCAGATAACATTTCTCACAAGATTTGAAGTCAGCCATACTCTTACCACGGACAGGCCTCATCATTAAATTAAAATATTCTACTTGAGCAATATCCGCAGAGGTGACATCCTGCAGACTCGTGATGTCTTCAAAAATGGGGTGCAGGTCGACATTTTAATATGAAGCAATGGTATTCATTAGCCAACTTAGATTGCGTGACATCATGTCTGCTTGTAAAAGTGCAATCGTCATGTGACTGAATTTTGCTCTGGATGGTAGAGCTATTCATGATGGGAACTGCATCTCGGGCTTTAACAAAGGTTGCTAATGATAGCAGCACCAGTCTCCTCAACCTTGTCACTCGTACGAGAGATGGCAAGACAGAGCAGACGATGGCACACTTAGTTGTTTCGATTTAAGGTAGTCCTCTATAGATTTTTGTATCTCAGCCCTAATTTGAGGTAGGAAGTCATTAGCCATCATAAGACCCTTATTATTTGGGGCAGCCAAATTTTCAATTGAGTTCGTGAAGTCCTGCCTTGGTGCAGAGAGGTTCAGACATTTTACATTTTTTCCCCCTCGCTTGCATCCGAGGCAACCATGGCTGAGAACAAGCCATTCAAGGGAGAATAGTTTTTAGGAAAGATTACATTACAGGTGGAAACCTTGTGCATTTGTCGAACAAGCTGTTTGTATTTGCTGAGCACAGCCTTGCCCACGCGAGTTGGAGGTACAATGACATGTTGCACGTGTCTCACAAATTGACGCTGGTTTTTGAACGTGAGGGTAAGCTTTTTTGATTCTTGGATTTTTTTTCCTCAGAGAAATCTCCCTGGGTTTAGATTTTAATAACACATATTGTATTTTCTTATTAATCGAAAACAACATACAATACAAAAGGTACACATAAATGCATCACAGGTACTGCGTTCTGCTACATGTTTCTAACTCTGGTTGCTCAACTCTTTGCAGGTCAATGTTTGAAGTATGCAACACACCTTCCATTTGCATGCAACATTATCTATCACATCAGAGTTTGTCATTAAGTCTGTTCCCATTTCAGCCAGATTTTTGGGGCCTTCCCGGGACAACTTCTGGCCGTGTATACTCCGCCCTCCATTGCTATACGTCCGTTACCCACTAGCCATACTGCGGGGTGACCTCTGAGCACCACAATTGTGCAATCCTCCCCTTGGCCAGTCCAGTGGTTGTTGAGAGTTGATGCTTCTCAAAACGGGTCAACTCCCCCACTTCTTCAATCCCCAGTATCAACAATTTAGGTTAATTGGGGATTGTTTGACCCAAAACCCTCGAGAGTCTGTCACAGCATTTCTGCCTGAAAGGCTGAATGCCTGAGCAATCCCACAAAATGTGGAAGAAGGTGCCTTCCTCCTGCTTGCAGCGCAGGCATTTAGCCTCTGTGATCTTCCCCCAGCGATGGAGTGTCACTCTCGGGTAGTATACCCTATGTAGTATTTTTACTTGTACAAGCCTGATCCTAGCTAAGATCCTAGCTAAGATCGCAGTTTCTCAGGGGTGCATTAAGGCTGTGGTCCAATCCTCAGGCAGTAGTGGGCCAACATCTCTTTCCCATTTCAGTTTTAAGCTCAAAGTTCTTTTGTGGCAAAAGAGGAGATTGAAGTAGTTTTAATATTCACAGTCCAAGACAATATTTCTCTCTGTGGGTGTACATTCAGGTAAATTGGAGAGATCTGGCATATGTATCCTAATTGCATGGGACAACTGCGTGTGATATTGCTCAGTCGCTGGAAGGCCAAAGCGGGTCAACAGGTCAGCAAAGGATACGAGTTTGCCTTCCTCTATCACATCACTTATTTTCGATATGCCAGCCAATGCCCAGTTCGGCCATTTTGGAAGTTTATGGAGCTCGGGGAGAAATATGTTCCTCCATAGGAGCTGTACCGGAGTGATTTTGTTGCTCCACCCTATGCGTTTGTGTGCCTCCACCCAGATTTGTGTTATGTGGGCCGCCATTGTGTGGGGAGGGGGAGGCTCATGACCGATACAGGTTTTCTAGTAGGGACATATCAAGCCTGACAGCTTTTTCTGCTCGGATATGTGGTAGTGTTAAGTTACCATGTAGTATATCATTTACCACTGCCATCTGGCTTGCCCAATAATACATTTGCATATGTGGAAGCCCAATCCCTCCTTCCCACACTGAGCATTGGAGGGTGCATAGAGCTATTCTTGGGTGTCCGCTTCCCCACAGCAGTCTTCGCAGTGTCTTATCTATTTTATGGAATTCAGTTGTGGGAATACATAGTGGAGCATTTTGTAAGATGTATAAGAAGCGAAGGAGGGCTAACATCTTGAAGAGCGCTGCTCTACCCAATAGTGTCAGTGGCAGCGTTACCCAGTGGCTCACATCTTGTGTAAATCTGTTCCTAATCAGGTGTAGGTTTCTGGTTGTATAATCTTCTTCTAGCTTAGTTGTAATTTGGATACCTAAATATCTGAATTGTTCAAGTTAAACTCTGTATGGGGAGCCCCCAGGGGGTATACAGTCTATTCCTTTGATTCAGAACAGTACCGATTTATCCCAGTTTACTCTCAGGCCGCTGAAGTTTCCATACCCCTCTAGTATCTGTGTAACTATGGGACAAGAGATGGCCGGATCACACAGATAGATCAGTAGATCGTCAGCGTATAGGGAGATTCTGTCTTTCAAAACATGGGCCGAGTGGAAGCCCAGCCATGTCTGTGCATTCTGCAACATTATTGCCAGGGGCTCAATTATTAGTGCAAATAACATGGCTGATAAGGGGCATCCTTGCCTTGTTCCTTTCCCTAGCTTGAAGCTACGCGAGGACCACCCATTCACTGTCACCTCTGCCTCAGGGGCATTATATAAAAGCTGGAATTGCTCTACAAAGCATTACCCAGAATGTCTCCCAATATACGAAGTCAAAGGCCTTTTCGAAGTCAATTGCCAGCAGTGCCAGGGTCTCCTATAGGGCTAGTGCACTCTCAAGCGGCAAGTGAAGCGTATGGATGCTCATCCGCGTGGATCTCTTTGGCATGAAGCCGCATTGAATCGGGTGGATCAGACACGTGATTACACCTTGGAGTCTATTGGCTAGTATCTTGGCCAGGATTTTAGTCTCACTATTGATCAAAGAGAGTGGCCTAGAAGAACTGCATTCATTTGGTGGCTTGCCCTCTTTTGGTATCACTATTATATTGGCTTTACGTAAATCTAATGGGAGTATCCCCATCTCTCTCGAGTGATTAAACATATTGAGCATGTGTGGGGCTATGCTGTCTCTATCCAATTTCTTCCAGACTTCCATCGGGAGACCATTTTGACTCGGGGTGTTACCGGTTTGAAGTTGCAAGATTGCAGTTGATACTTCTTCCTCCGTAATATTCACTTCAAGCAAAGGGCTTTTTGACTAGTATCTAGTGAGGGGAGAGCTATTGCATCTATTACAGTGGTGTCTATGGGAGCGGTTGGGGCACTATAGAGCTGCTCGTAGTAGGCTGCAAAGGTATCTGCTATGTCACGGTCAGATGACACTATTTCCGCATTTGCAGTTTTAATGTTTCTGACTTGTTGGTGTCCCTCATCTCTTTTCTCCAGCCAGGCCAGCAGTTTCCCAGCCTTATCTCCCGTCTCATACAGTCTCGCTTTTATAGCCCTGTGTGCCTTCTTGGCGCAATCTAGTATTATGTTGTGCAGCTTTTTTTGTGCCAGAATCAAGGCTCTGCCCGTTTCAGGTGAGTTGTTGCCTATATAATGTGTCTCAGTGCATCTTTCTTCCCGTTCAGCTTCTTCCACATCCTTCCGGTGTGCTTTTTTGTGTGCTTATGTCTATGCTAGGATTTCCCCTCGTAGGACTGGTTTGTAAGCCTCCCAGAGAGTTCCTGGGCCATCAACCGATCCTGTGTTCAGCTCAAAGTATGGGGAGGTAGTAAAGCATATTTTGTCTATTAGCTCAGTGAATCCCAGGTAATAATTATTGAGGCGCCACGTCGGAGGGGGGAGGGGTCTTTCGGTTTTGGTATCCATAAGGAATGGTCTGAGACGCCCTGTGGGAGCAGTTTTGCACTAACCGCCTTGTAGATATCTTGCAATGGTAAAAAAAAAGTTATCATCCGCAATCAAAGACAAATATATGCAGCATTCATAGACTTGAAGCTCGCCTTTGACATAGTCAATAGATCACTCCTATGGTCGAAATTGCGAAAATGGGGCTGTCCTGATGATATCTTGGAACCAATAAAGTTACTTTATGGGGAAACATCTATTAGAGTCCGACTGTCACAAGACGGTACAGTAACGCAATCCATCCCAACAATGGTCTCAAACAAGGCTGTCCACTAGCGGCAACGCTTTTCAATTTATTTTTACATCTGACTACGTAACCGAGACAAACTCGCCACTGTCAAACCCACCGAAACTAAATGCCACAACCATCGCGTGCCTGATGTATGCAGACAATATTGTGTTGTGTTCACAAACTCCAAGAGGTCTCCAAACAGCCTTTTTAAACCTAGAAAACTATATGAAGATAAATTAACTTAAAATAAAAACACAAAAATCCAAAATAATGCTCCCGACTCCATCTCATAGAACAAAACAACACCCGATACCGTTTATTCTTAACAATCAACCCCTTGAACAAGTGACAACAGTGAAATACTTGGGGATCTGAATGAATCAATCACCTACTGAAACGAATTGGTGCAGCTATCTATTGGCAAAAACCTTATCTTTAGCCCGTCGGGGACGGGTTCTACACTTCAAGTATGGAAGATTAACATTTAAACCAATTATATCATTTTACAGACAAAAAGCCACGGCAATTTTGCTCTATGGAAGCAAATCCTTGATTAACATTGACAGATCTATATGGTTGCTTCTGGAAGGCATGTTCTTGCGGAAAGTGCTCTCGTTGCCTCAATCGTTCCCGATGGCCCGTATTCGATAGGAACTGGCGCTTCAGTCTCTTACCTCACTTCATGGCGAAAACTAGATCTTTACAGGAAAATTGTCTCTGACCTGCATATTCCAGCACTACATATTTTCTGGAAAAAAGAACTTAGAACTCAGGCAACTGCATTACAAGCCTGGAAGAATCATATGGAAAATACTAGAATAACGGCAGACATATCCATGGAGGAGCAGCTAACCCGGCGTCCAGTAAAAGCAAAACAAAAACTTGCGTGCAACGATTGGATAGCGACTATCGAAGCCAAAAGACACCTAAAACTTAATCTGGAATGCAAGTTGGATATGCATCCATTAAATTGTCTCCCGCTATATTTACAACGCTTTCCATCTGCCTCTGTCAGAGACACTTTCCTACAGTTTTGCCTCAACTTGCTACCAACACGAGAGCTGCTGCAATCCAGGCAACTTCTAACCAAAGAAAATTCCTTCTGTCGGTTCTGTAAACAACAAACTGAACTAGAAACTGTACAGCACATAGTTACCTCATGTCCGGCACTTGACAAAACCAAATCCCGAATTAGAGACATGTATCCACCATCTACAAACAAACTCTTACCTGAAGATCGATGAGCTAAATTCTTACGCAGTGGCACAATGAAAGACATTTTCACAATTGTCAGCTTTTTTAATGTATTATTTGAATCTAATAGAGAAAACGAAATGGACTAAGAAAGTGATTTTCCTTTTGTTTTGCATTGTATATAAGATTAAAGGTTTAAAATTTGAACCATATCATTTTAAATAAAAAAGAAAAAAAAAGTTATCTATGCTGGAGAGTGTAGCATGTATGCCTGAGTGGAACGAGTACTCCCGTTCGTCTGGGTGCAAATCCCGCCACACATCCCTCAATCCCAACGCAGAGGCAAAGGTTGCCAGTTTTGTGGATATTGTAGGATTTGTCCGTCTTATATGCGTACGATCCTTTTCAACATCCATGACCTCATTGAAGTCCACCCCCTATTATCCAGGTATCTGCTACATTTGTGGACAGGACAAGTGTGCTATTCTCTATTAGGGCAGTCATGAGTGCTGGCGGGCAGTATATTGCCATTATTGCTAGGGTTTGGTTCCATAATGTGGCATTTATATGTATATATCTCCCCCCTGTATCTTGGGTGACACTAGAAATTGTGAGTGGGAGTCTTTTATGTAGTAGGACCAGCACCCCTCTGGAGCCCTTGGAAAACCCTGCACGCACTGCTGTGTGGTAAATGGTTCTCTTAAAGACATTACATACTGTGTCCGCTAAGTGTGTTTCAGTAAGAAGCATTATGTCAGGTGTAGGTCTATTTATGTATTGCGTTACTAGGCGCCTCTCGATAATAAACCCTAGGGCGTTGACGTTCCATGTCAGGAGCCGCAATTGTTTAGTGGTGGCAGTTATGGGTGACATTGATTGTATGGATGCCAATGTTCGCGGCTGTGTGTCTTAAGAGAAGGATGTTCTGTGTGTTTTGGTTCGTGAGCAGTCAACGTGTTGCATATATCTAGTGTAGCTGTCATTAAGTGTGCATAAAAACAAAGAAAAAGGAATAAAAATACCAAATCCCCCTCCCTATACTCCATCCCAAACTGAAGCATCTGTCGCCCCAGCTAACATCAGAACCTTATAACAAAAGAACAAATTCTCATGAAGTCCTGTCAACACAGCATCAATGACACTGTAGGAGGCCAGGTGTACAATTGTTTCGTGTCTTCCCTCTCAAGGAAGCGTTGGGGGCGGCTTGTTTTGGGCCACCAGCCGTCATAGGTGCAGGATAGCACAAGCGTGTCGTCGGCGTGGTAGTAGTAGTACAGCAGTTGCTTGTATGAGGCAGTTAAAGCATGGTATACATTGGTTGTCTACATTATTCATTGACCATTTATGGCATCTCCTCCGGTTGCTGTTGTGGCCGTTCATGAGGTGATCTATCTGGGCGCGGTCTGTTTCATCTATTTTGTTGATTTCCTCGCAGATCCTAGTCACCGCCCAGGTGGCGTTCTGCCAGTTCCATGCCTCTTTGGGATCTGTGAAAGGAATTGTCGTGCCGTTAAGATATATTTTCAAATGTGCAGGGTACAGTAGACCGTATTTCACATTCAACGTCTAAGCGTTTTTTGAGTGGGTCAAAGTACGCGCCTTTTGTACTTCCCTAGTAAAGTCCAGGAAGAATGCAATTTTGGAGCCGTTGTAGGTTATAGAACCTTTGGTTCTGGCCAGGTGGAGTACAGCATCACGGTCCCTGTAATTCAGGATTTTGGCAATCACTGTGTGTGGTTGTGCTCCAGGAATCGGCCTGCAAGTCGGTACACGATGGGCTCGTTCAACAGAAAAAAAATTTGAGAAGGTCTTTGGGGCAAATAGGTCAGATAGCCATTGTTCAGCAATAGCTCCATACTTGGCCCTTCTGTTTTTTCGGGCAGGCCAAGGGTCCGGATGTTATTTTGCCTCGAGGGTCCCTCTCCCTCCTACATTCGTTCCTCCAGTGTTTTGATGCGTTCCATTACTCCAATCATCTGTGGACCCATGCTTCAAAGGCAATCCTCTGTCTCCGATATACGGGTTTCAGGCTCTCCCGTGCGGGAGGTGAGTTTCTGTAAATCATGATGCAAGAGGGACACTACCGTGCTGATGCTGTCCATTTTTTTTCCATGGAGGTCCTCGAGTTACATGTGGCATTCATCACGTCTTTGAGGCAAGTGTTATCCTGAGTGTATTATGCATCGCTGGAGCTGGCTTTTTCTGTTGGAGGGGTCGGAGTGGGTGTCGTATATTCTTCCATCGTGCTCTGTGTGGTGCTTTTCTTGGTCTTGTTTTTACCCACGCCGAGATCTGTTGCTTAACGTCGGATGTGGTCTGTTTCAAAGGGACAGCCAGTGGAGTGATTTCTAGACTGCGATCGGGGCCGTTGGTACCAGGGGAGGTTTATGCTTTAGGGATGGTTGTCGCGTATTGTTAATTAAAATGTGGGTAATGGCAGTATCTGGCTCGTGGTGACTTGGGTATAGGTCCAGCCGTCACTCTTTCAGTCTAGGAGGAGATTCCTCTGTTGATCCTTTTGGATCTAGTATTTCTGTCCAACTTGTTTTACTGTAGTTGCCTGCAGGTGGGTTGGTGATCTTCCACGACTACGCCAAGCAGTGGTACGTCTCCACTAATATCTCGAGTTATGAAGCCTACTACCAGGCTGTCAAGCGTGGTGAATGTGGCTTTCGTGCATTAGAGTTGTGGACCTTTGTAGAAACTAAGCTGGACTTAACAAATGATAGCCTGTGGTGTGTGATTCTATTTGTATCCCGCAATTCTGCAGTCTCTGTCACACGTGCTACCACTCAGAGCTGCACACCGCCTGTCTTCAAGCTCTCGTTCCAGCAGGTAACTACATGTGGTGATATTCTGGGCCCACAGGTTATTTCATATAGGCAGTCAGCACCTACTGCCGAGTGTTAGTGTCGTTCCACGGATATATGTGCAGGGTGCATGGTTTACAATGTAATTCTTGGGTATTCAGCACTCAATCACGTCACAGCTTTACTGGCAGTTTGGTGCGCTATAAAGTCAGTGTGCTATCCTGATTGGTCTTGTACCGATCACTCTTTCAATATAGGCAGCTTATCTTTCGTTCAGAGCTGCTTTGCAGATCATGCATTGCAATCCACGATCCCAGTTCCACTTTAGGGTTACACTTTCTAATGCTTTGACATAATATCGTGTCATGCAGGGTTAGGGTTGTCACTGCTGTGCATCACTATTATTAAGACAGTTCTGTCTCTCTGCTCCTTTCTTTCAGGGGGAGGCGTGTTTGTTTCTGTTTCCCCCACTACTTCTTGCCTCAGGATCCGCTTGCGTCGTTGCCGGTTTGGCCCTCTTTCCACTGAAGTGCCCACGGGCCGCACAGCTCTGTCCGCTTGGCCCGTTAAGCCGCATAGTTCCAGGGGACACGCGGCAACCGGCACCTCCGTTGTAACTGCACCACCGTTCGTACGTGCAGCAGGCAAGTCTCGATTCCCACCGGCGCTGGGCTATTTGTCAGGGTGGCCGCAGTTGTGCCACTCCTGATCGCAATCTCAGCGTCAGCGAGTCCTCGCCGGTGTCTTCAGGCAAGACCACACCGTCTCGCTCCAGAACAGAGAGTGTCAACGTTCGCTCGCTTTCGTAGGCACTCTCAACACCTTCTCACAGGGACGTTTTCAGCCAGAACCATTATTCGTTCTCTCCAACCGCATGGCAGCGCAGCGCTGACAATTATTGTTTTAGGGCGTCTGGGTCGGTGAAGCCGTTACCGTAATGTGCACCTTCCGCCTAGCATACAATCACGGCGGCCATCTTGTTCGACATTCGCGGTCGGTTTCTTCTGTTTTCCACAACTCTTATCTCCCAGACCACACTCCGGTTCAGGCCCACAATGAACCAACCAGACGTGGAAGGGCTCCGCCGCTTGTGGGTGTTTTCGTGGGTTTAGCAACTCAAGAATGCAGGATTAAAGCAGGATCTAGCTGGCAGCCCCGGGAGCAACAAGGAATCATGTCCTCATTGCACGCTCGCTGGCCACGCCCCCCCGGGCTCCGTACCCAGGTTTAGATTTTAGATTTAAACATGTTAAATAATATAGATGGTTTGGATGCTGAATCTTTTGCTGTTTCTACGGATGTGATTATGAGGCGGCTTGGGTGCTAATTCTTTCGAGGTTTCCACGGGCACAGACCAGCAACCTCACGCGGTTGCGAGTATAACATGAATTGTCGTCATTGGGCAATTGACGTTCACTGACAGCTTCATTCTTTTTATCAAAGTTGTTCATCCAGGAGACGATATTGTCTATCTGCTTGGATTGCTGTGAAATTTTAGCATGTAATGTCTCAAATAATTTGGTAAGTGAAAGAATGGTCAGGTTCATGGCGTTCAGTGTAATTTCCAACAAAGACACTTGAGTATTAGAGGGAATGGGAACCATGGATGAAGCCTGGGGTAAACCAAAGGGGGGTTGTAGCCTTCGTGCAGTAGGGAGGGAAAAAGATAATGAGAGATTGGGAGAGTCATGCCTCGACTGCTCAAACATGCTCAGGGATTGACAAACTATTATTATTAGCAGGAGACACATTAGTTATGGGTGAAAAAAAGCTGGCACGCCGACAGATGTTCTTTCTCGCAGACATCCCATTGGAAGAGACTGGTGAAACAGCCTCACACAAAACATCAAAGACAGGATCAGCAACAATAATCGCAGTCAGAACTGAGGTATTGCTGAGGGAGACAGGTAATGGAATGCTTTGAATATCCACCTGACTAGTTAAATCAACTAAAGGTAATTCAGTACTAGAAAATACTGAAGGAACACAAGCCCCCGATACAATTTGTGTGTCCGTGAGAGAAGAATTGGGCATATTTACGTTACATGAGTCTTGGTCCGTCTTTGGTGTAGAAACAGCGGGTGAAGATGGTGTTAAGTTGCCATCTCTGCAGGAAGTCACAACCACTTGAGAGCGTTGTTGACAAAAGTCACGGATATACCCATCCGCGTTTTTCTCATCAGGCATGGGGATAGGCTGGCCAGTTAGTTTTCTTTTACCCGCATTTGAAGGCGACTATTTCTGAAGGGTAGACTTGAGAAGTACTGAGACACTCGTAACAATCACGTGACCAGGCATTCCTGTTTTCAACGTGTAAGGACCGCCTCGCATGGAAGACAAAGTGACGTTAGCCTTGTATTTAATTAAACACCACTACTTATGAAAGGCATCAGACTATTTAAAACACATGAAATGAGTAAACACTGGCTTACACCTTGAAGGATTATTTAAGCCTCCATTGACAGCACGGGGTGCCGCTCGCTGCAAAGTGAAGCATCAAAGCGGCACTTCCAAGCACTTCCCGTTGCGCACGCGATATTGAACGTGAGTGGGTGGAACGTTATGACGTTAGAATACTGCAAAATAGAACAAGTTACTTTCTTACCTGGTAACGTTGTTTCGATGGGGTATTCCGACGGCATATTCCACATCTATGACAGATGATCACCACAGCTGTGGTGCTTCGGAAAATTTTTCGTCGTCTGCGTCCTGCGTCGATGACGTCGATACGCTGTCCTCGAGGGCCTCTGTCAAGCCAAGGACACTGGATGTTATAAGTAGGATGCAAAACGCCCGTAGCCTCAGTTGTAGTTTTTACCCAGAACGTGTGGCACCAATCTTCTGCCAGAATGACTACAGAAAGCCTTGCGGAAACGAAAGCTGCAATCGCATAAGAAATTCTATAAAGGGGCAGGTAGGGAGGGAGCGATGTGGAATACATCGACGGAACATCCCATCTAAAGAACGTTACCAGGTAAGAAAGTAACTTGTTCTTCGAGGGGATTGGTTCCTCCGACGTATTCCACATCTATGACAGACTCCCAAAGCAGTACCAACGTAAGGAGGTGGGAAAAGAATTTAGAATTTTAGAATGCCCAATTAAATTGCAGAAAACAGGACCTCCTTGCCAAAGGCCAGATTCTGCCCATAGAATCCAAGGAGTAGTGTTTGACAAAGGTATGGACAGAGGCCCATGTCGCTGCTTCACAAATGTTCCGAATGGGAACATCCCTCTGCAGGGGTATCAGGTAATATTATCCCCACCAAAAATATTGCCGTACATATGGTCGTTGGGATAATTTATAGGGTAAATGGATAGGGGGGTTGCGCGGGTGTCGCCCCGCTCCCTTTTAAAATATATGGGGATTGCGGGGATATCGGCGCAAAAATATGGCGAAATTTTTGTATGCCGATATTTTTGCGGGGATATTATCACATGGAACCTCTGCAGGGCAGTAGAGGCAGCCACACCCCTAGTAGAATGGGCCCGTAAGCCTAAAGGAGGGTCCTTGCCCGCCAAGCAGTAACATTCAGAAATTGTCAAGATAATCCATCTAGACAAAGTCTGTTTAGTAAGAGCTTGTCCCAAACGGCTTCCAGCTTATCCTACAAAGAGCTGATCGTCCACTCTGACCCGGGACATGCGTGAGATGTAGAAACTTAAAGCTCTCCTAGGATCCAACCTATGGAGCCTATCCTATTCCTAACTAGGATGAGGAGGAGGATAAAACGTCAGAAGAAAAACCTTCTGGCTTCAATGAAATTCCGACGCCACTTTCGGAAGAAAAGAAGGACGAACCCAAACGACAACCCTGTCCTTATGGAACACTGTGAAGGGTGGCTTAACAGAAGGTGCCTGCAACTCACTCACTCTGCGAGCGGAAGTGACCGCAAATAAAAATACAGTTTTCAAGGTCAGCAGTCTCAAAGGACAAGAAAGTAAAGGCTCAAACGGAGCTCCCATTAGGAATTTTAGAACTAGGTTTAAATCCCAACCGGGCACCTGGAAAAGTGAAGGTGGGAAGACCGGGAGCCCTTTGAGAAACCGGGAAATCAAAGGAATTTAAAAATAAGAACACTCCTCAGACGAGCGCTTAAATATGGACAGCGCCGCTAGGTAACTCTTAATGGTACCCATTTGCAGGCCCTTGTGAGCTAAAGAAAGCAGAAAAGACAGAACCACAGGAACGGCACATGAAAAAGGATCCACATTCTTAACCCTGCACCAGTCGCAGAACTTTCTCCAAAGGCAACGGTACAGGGACTTTGTTACGGGCCTTCTGGCCGAAAGCAACACCTCCATCATGTCTTCAGGAAGGTCCCAATCCTTCTACCTCAACCTTTCAGAAGCCATGCATAAAGGTTGAGGGGCTTGACCTCTGGATGGAGAACCTGACCCCCCTCCTGTGAGAGCAGATCGTCTCGGTAGGGAAGACGGCGTGGAGGGCAGATGGACATGTCGAGAAGGTCCGGGTACCACGTTCTCTGGGCGGGCCCATGCCGGAGCAATGAGGATCATCCGGGAACCGAACCTCCGTAACCTCCGCAGCAATTGCTGAATGACGGGGACTGGAGGAAACGCGTACAGCAGTGGGAAGGACCACTCCACTATGAACGCGTCCCCTAAGGCTCCCCTTGGAGAAAATTCCCGCAAGCAGAATCTTTTGCACTTCCAGTTGGCACTAGTGGCAAATAGATCCACTTGTGGGGTCCCCCAAAGGGTGAATATATCCAGGAGAATCTCCTGAGCCAGCTCCCACTCTTGAGAGACCGTGCTCTGCCTGCTCAGAGCGTCCGCCACCATGTTTTCGTCTCCAGCCAGATGAACTGCCGAGACCGAAATTTCCTGCTGGATGGCCCAGAACCAGAGCTGCATCGCCTCTCTGCACAGAGGGAGAGACCCTGCCCCCCCCCCCACCTTTTTGTTGAGGTAGTGCATGGCCACTGTGTTGTCCGTCAGAATCAGGACAGTCTTCCCCCGCACAGACTGCAGAAAAGCCTTCAGGGCTAGCCTGATGGCCCTCAGCTCCAACAAATTGATATGAAGTCTGGACTCCGACGGAGACCAAAGACCGCTGACTGTCAACTCGTTGGGGTGAGCTCCCCATCCCGTGAGGGACGCGTCCGTCACGATCGTTACCTCCGGCCAGGGTAGCCAAAATGGAGCCCCCGTCATCAGATTGTCTTCGACGGCCCACCACAGAACATCCTGGGCGACCGAGGGCGACACCTGAACGGGATCCAACATTCTGCCGGAGGACTGCGACCACTGGAGCTTGAGAGCCCATTGCAGAGATCTCATCCGCAACCTGGCCTCTGGCACCAGAAGAATGCAGGATGCCATGAGGCTGATCAACCTCAAGAACTCGAACGCCGGGAGACTCTGGGCAAGTTGAAACTTGTGCACCATCTGCAGAATGTGATTAGCCCTCATCTGGGGAGGGAAACACTGCCCCAGGGATGTGTCGAACACTGCTCCGATGTACTGGAGCCGCTGGGTAGGTGTCAAGTAGGACTTCTTTAAGTTGAGGGAGAAGCCCAGCCAGTGAAGGGAGTGACAGGTGACTGACAGATGATGCAGGACTTGCCCAGGAGAGTGCGCCCGGATCAACCAAACGTCCAGGTAGGGGTAGACGTAAATCCCCCCTTTCCTGAGATACGCTGCCAGCACCACCATGAGCTTGGTGAAGACCCTTGGGCGGCGGTCAATCCGAATGGTAGGACCCGAAACTGAAAGTGCGAGTCGCCAACCGCGAACCTCAGGTACTTCTTGTGCTTGGCATGAATTGGCACATGAAAATAAGCGTCCTTGAGGTCGAGAGACAACAACCAGACCTGAAGTTGAAGGGCCTGGAGGACTTGAGAGAGAGTTACCATCTTGAACTTGTCCTTCCTGAGGAGCTTGTTCAAACCACGCAAGTCCATGATGGGTCTCAATCCCCCGTCTTTTTTCGGGATCAAAAAATATGGGGAATACTATCCCTTGTTCCTCTCCACTACAGGCACCAGTTCTATGGCGCCTTTCTCCAGCAGGGATTTGATTTCCTGCGCAAGGAGCGTATCCGGACTCTTCAAAGAGATTCCCTGGTGGATTGTCGTGAGGCCTCTGTCGGAAAGGAAGACAGTAGCCATGGGCTATGATCTCCAGAACCCACACATCTGAAGTAATGGCATGCCATTGTACAAGATGCTGCGCCAGCCTTCCCCCAACCGGCGAACCATGGAACATGGCCTCATGACTGAGCTGAAGCGGCTGCGGCAGTGCGTGAGGGCAAAGAGGCAACTGCCTGAGCGGCCTTGGCACCTCGAGTACCTTGTTTTCCACCTCTGGTACTCCTACGTTGTCCCCTTTGACTTGCACCTCCCCTCGATCCACTAAAGGAAGAGTAGTATCAAAAGGAACCTCCCCATCATTGCTGTCCCCTAGGACGGAAAGGCGGAGGTTGGCGAACTGCAGTGCCCAACGACTTTGATGCAGCTTTGGAGGTCTGCAACCACTCAAGGCTATCGTCAGCCTTGCTGCCAAAAAGATGTTCACCATCAAAGGGCATGTTGAGAAGCCAGGCTTGTACGTCAGGAGCAAACCCCGACTTCCGCAACCACGCAAATCTGCACATTACGGTGCTTGCCGCCATGGACCGGCTGAGCCAATCTGCCACGTCCAGACCGAACTGAACGGATTCACACATGGCATCCTTGCCATCCTGAACGAGAGCAAGAAAACCATCCCGTTCCTCGCCTTCGGGAATATGTTCAGCTGCCAAAGAGACACAATTCCACAGAGTGTGAGTGAAACGTGCTAAGGCACACACGGAGTTGGCTGCCTGTAAAGCCATACCCCCTGAAGAAAAAAACTTTCTTCGCCCAGCCATCAAAACGCTTGTTGTCCCTATCAGGAGGGATGGTAGGGTACGACTCCTGTTTTGCTGGGGCCGTAGCCGCCTGACCACCAAACTCTCCGGAGTGGGGTGTGTAGTCAAGTAGCTGGGGTGGCTGCTGGCTGGATGGTATTTCTTTGGCAAAGACTTGCTCACTGCCGGGAGATTCTCCGGAGCAGTCCAAGTCGCCGCCACCCTTCTCTGTAAAGCCATATGAAAAGGCAGCACCGGGTCAGTGGGTGGACCTTGGTCAAGGATATCCGTCAGGTCATCCTGGAGAAAATCCACTGGTGGCGCAGACCACCCCAAGTACTAGGTCACCCTCGACATGAGTCGCCTGTACGAAGAGTCAGCATGCGTACCAGGCTCAGGCCTGCCAAATTCAACCTCTGGGGAGGTATCAAGACCACTGGCTTCGTGCGAAGACTGATGCAGGTCTTCCAACAGGCTATGACCAGATAACAGGTCAGCAGGAACCTCATCAGGAACCAAACCTTCCTCAGACCACTCCTTCACCTCAGAAATATAACCCAGAGGCTGGAACAAATCCCTGGAAGAGGGCACAGAAAAAGGCTCAAATACAGGCCTTACCGACTTCTTCAGGGCCTTCCACAGAGTTTCTACCGATGCACGGGGCACCTCCGGTAAAGCCTCCACAAAAGGCGTCAAGGGCGTCGACTGATTCTTCGTCGAGCGTGGCGCCTATGGCTTTGACACAGGACTCAAGGACGTTGCCCCGAGCGTGTCCTTCGACAGCCTCGGCGCTGATGACTTCCTCAGAGGCAGAGCCTCGAGAGAGTCGCTCGGCGGACACGGCGCCGATGGCGTCGACTTCTTCTTAGAAGACCTCAAAGGCTCAACCGGTCTCGAGGGCGTCGAGCACCGGGACCTGAAGCGGGCATGGCTAGAGCGATCTACCTTGTCCGATCGGGACCTCGAAGGCTCCCAATGATCGTGCCGACCGCCCGCGAAGGCGTGCGAGCGGTGGCCCTAGCACATTCCCTGCCGGCTTCTTTCGAAGGCACGGACAGAACGGAGCCCGCGATTGGAAAATCGCCATCATCTCCGTACGAAATGCCTCCCATTCCGCAGGAGAAGAATGCTCGTTGGGACAAGCAATCCGCCGACGGGCGGAGTCCTCGGACGATGACGGGGAAGGCGCCCGATGACGGCACTTCCTCAAGTGCCTTGAAGAGGCAGAGGAATGGCGGGACCCACTCTGGGACCGAGACACCCTGGACTTGCGCCGACGACGCAGAGAGTCGCCTCTCGAATCGTCGGTCGAAAGCCCAGCGGATTTCGACTTTCGGGGCTTGGACACCCTACCGGCAGAAAGCTTCTTCCGCTCCTGCAAGGCCTTCGATGTTAACAACTGGCAATCGTCACAATCATCCATAGCGTGGTCCTCACCGAGGCATCAGAGGCAGACGTCGTGCGGGTCCATTATCAGAGAAAACACAGTATAGTCAATAGTGCACAACCAAATGCAAAAGTGGCAATTACAACAACATAAAACACCAGACAAAAAATAAAATACAACAACCGATTAGAACTGTCCTGGAAAATCAGCTAAATCGTATTCTAATAAAACGGCAGAACATCCTTTAGTAAACATTAGAAACCAACGGGCAGTTAGATATTAAACAATAGGTCAAAATCCATCAAGAAAACAGGATGTGTGCAAAGTCGTACAAGTGCATTACAGTCAAGAATACGGTAGGCTATACGGATGGATGAGATGCCATCTTTGGGTTGGTCATGGAGGCAAGCATTAAGGTACCACAGAAAACATTCAGAGATGTGTGATCAAGCACCCAGTGTGGGTGCGAAACGCATTACCCTTTCTCCTCTCTCACTGCTTAAAGGCTTTTTATGGGGGTAATAAACTTCATGTGTTGGATAGCGATTATCTAGTCCTGGGCATTATTTTCACAGTGCAGCAGAGTGCGATACCAGCACCTGGAGTGCAGTTTTGGTGTTCTTTGTTTTCTGCAGGTTGCGTACCACATGGGATCTGAACCGATCTTATGAAATGTCCGGCGCAATTGACGATGCCATGTTTTTCACTATTTTCATATACTTACTGACTAACTTGACACGTGTCAGGCTGTCTTGTATTAAATCTCAAAATACCATACCAAATCACTTTGGTGTAATCTTTGTAACTTGGCACAATTCACTGTTTAACTTCTTTACCTAACTTGAATCATTGGTGTTATTCTGTGTAGGCCCATTGCAGCCCTAAACCACTGGCACACTTTTCCTGAGACTAAGCCTTAATTGCTCTTCCACTACCTTGACTGGGTTTTGGCTAACCTTAGAGTCTTCTCTCTTTACCATAAATAAAATGGCCTCCTAAAATCACCCCAGTGGGGGCTGATTTTAGATATCCATCCTAACACTGCTGAATCCACATCTTAAGTTTTTGTTTGGGAAAAAGCCAAAAAAAAGCAGAGGCTGTGGGAATTGCAAAATGACACATGAAATAACCACAGAGAAAAGAAGGTGGAGGGTATTTTGTTGATAGCAGCCAATCACAGAGAGTGCAAGTGTCTTACTGTTAAAGTACCTATTAGACCCCTCCAGGGACTCCAATGTCTCAAAACTATCCTTCACCAAAATAACATACTTGCTACAAAATCTTTCCATGAGGACAATATAAAAAAACACAAAAAAAAACAAACAAACATGAAGACAAAGGGGGGGCGTGGCTAACCGCCATGTGAAGAGGACGTTCGCTCCTTGCGCTCCGCTTGATGCGACCATCATAAGCTGCTTTTAACTACTTTTTTCGGGGGCTCCGAACCCCACGAACCGCCTCATCGAGGGCCGACATCCTGCTGCACCTGCGGGTCGATTCCTGTGGCCCTGGAGGACCGGTCTCGCCCTATAGACCGTGCGACACGATCCCGCGGACCAGGGCCAAGATGGCGGCTCCCGAGCCCTGCAAGATGCGGCGGCCCGCACTCTAAAGCCGCTCGCGCCGTAACACTCAGCTGAGGGCCGAGGACACACGAACGCCCAGCTGGACTGACGAGGGGGGCCTGTGGGGCACCCGTGAAGCTTGGAGCGCGAACGACGGTGCCAACGGGACGACCAGCCTGGAACGTCCCGGACGAGGGCGCTGCCAGCCACAGAACCGGGAGCCAGGGTCTCGGAGGCCCTTCGAGGTGAGCGGGGGGGACTAACGCAACCGACACATACAGGCGTGCCCGGCCTGGTAACCCGAAGAAGCGGCCCCGGCGCACACTATCCGTCCCCCCTGTGCCTACGGAGCCGCCCACAGCATACAGCGATCCGCCATCGCGGCCCACCCGATACGGCTTCCTCGGCCACTCCATCGCGGCTCACCCCGGCCACCTCGGTAACAGCGAAGCCCGTAGGCTCAGTCGACATGTCTACCAAAGGAGCAAGGGCTAAGCAACGTCAGACCACCATCGACACGTTCACGGCGGCGGGGCCCACAGCGCCAGATAACATGAGCGAGACTCTTGCTGCAGACCTACCCGACCCCTTGGGGCCTTCAGCGGAACCTAGTAACACACAGATCCTTGAAGCTATCAAACTTTCCCAAGCAGCCGTGGAGCATAAAATAGACGCTGTCGCCATAGACTTGAACCTCCTGCGCCAAGACGTCCGATCCCTGGCCGGCAGAACAGAGGTGCTGGAGGCCCAGGTCCGCGAGAACACGGAAGCTAAGACAGTGCTCCTCAAAGATGTCGATGCACTTCAACAAAAAGTTAAAAACCTAGAAGACAGGGTCGAGGAGGCAGAGGGGCGCGCACGCCGCAACAACATTCGCCTCCTGGGGCTCCCGGAGGGCATCGAGGGATCGGACCCCACGAACTTCGTAGAGAATCTCCTGATACAGGAGATTGGAGCAGAAAAACTCTCTCAGGGCTTTGTAATCGAAAGGGCTCACCGATCCCTCACATCGAAACCCCCTCCTGGCAGCCCACCCAGACCCGTGATCGCAAAAGTACTTAACTACAGAGACCGGGAAACCATCCTCACCTTCTCGCGGTCAGGCGGCCAGATCTGCAGGGGTTCAGCCAAGATATCCATCTACCCTGACTATACATTTCAGGTTCAAATGAAGAGGGCACAGTTCATACACACCAAAGCAAGACTGAAGGCTGCAGGCCTACGCTACATGCTCCTCTACCCCTCCAGATTGAAGGTGATACGAAACAACAGAACTCACCTCTTCGATACTCCGGCAGAGGCCCGAGACTGGATGGACAGGGAGCAGATCCCAGAGGTCGAAGTCAGGAAACGACAACCCCGCTGAGCCCCGTCTCTCAGGGCCCCGGTGCCTTTCGGAGGCCCCACCATGGAACGGCCACTTACGCCGCAGCTGACCGGATTTCATAACACGAGGCGCCCGGACGAACACTCTCCTACCCCTGGAAGTTCTTTCTTGTTAAGGGTACTCATTACCCGCCCGTAGGGCACCATGCGACCGTCCTTCGGTCTAAAGGAGCGGAAACGGGTCTGTCATAGTGAGGAGCTCCTCACTCGACCTGGTTTATGTTGGGGAAGTTCACAGTTACGGGGGGGAGGGATAGGGGAAGTTGGCACAGTTGTTAAGTGCCCGAATCAGGGACAACCAAGACCACCAACATCCATTTCAGTCAGCACGGACGAGGCACCTACCCTCCGCTGGATAGGCTGGCAGTCACTGAAGCAGAAGTTCAGGGGTGCAAGTAACCCGGCTGAGACCCGCATGCACGAATCTCCAGGAAACCACAAGACCCCCACGATCCTCCGGCCACTGGTGGTGCTCCCGGGGGCGTTGGACATAGCCACCAGAATCCCAAATCTCACATGGCCGATTCGTTGAAAATCCTGACGTGGAACGTCAGAGGCATGAACAGCTTCGTGAAACAACGGCGCATACTCTCCTATATTAAAAGAAGCAAAACCAAAATAGCCCTGCTACAAGAAACACACCTTACATCGGACAAACTGAAAGCATTGGCAAAGGCCTGGCGTGGTACCCTGGTAGGTTCCTCCTACTCCTCCTACGCCAGGGGTGTCCTGATCTGGGTGGACCCCTCTGTCCCCTTCCGGTTGGTCGGCTCCAAAGCAGACAATGAGGGCAGGATGGCAATTGCATGTGGCACCATTGAAGGGAGAGAGGTTTGTCTAGTCAGCACTTATGCACCCAACCATGATGCAACCACCTTCTTCCACTCCCTGTATCCACGCCTCGGCCCTTACAGGGACCAAACCATGATATGGGGGGGCGACCATAACTGCACCTTAGACCCCCTGAGAGACAGGTCGGACGATAAACATACACGCCCTTCCCCGCCTGCCAAAATTCTGTCAAGGTTGATACAGCAGTTACAACTCCGAGACTTGTGGAGAGAACAGCACCCAGATGCACGTGTGTTCTCCTTTTACTCCCCTCCTCACGCAGTCCACACTAGGATAGACTACCTTTTCGTGAGCCTAGAACAACAGGCAACGTTCGGCGGTGCTCAGTACCAGCCCAGAGTACTGTCCGATCATTCCCCACTAGTAGCCACCTGGGAGATCTACCCGCCTAGACCCCCGGTCCCCACCTGGAAACTTAGGGCTGAAGCTCTCCTAGACATAGCCCTTCGCGAACACATTGCTGATAGGACTGAAGACTACTGGGAAAGGAACCTCAACAGTGTTAAACACATAGGCACCGCCTGGGAGGCATACAAGGTGGTCCTGAGAGGGGAGATGATTGCAACCATGGGCGGAGCACTGAGGTCGATTACTTCCTCCTTAGAACATGCAGAGAATGAGTTGGGGGAGCTCGAAGGCAGACTAGACCCATCCCCAGAACATTTACAGAAGGTGATTGACCTCAAACAAACCTGTCTCACGCACTGGGAGTCCCTGGGTAGGCTGAGCTATGCCAAACACACTGAACGTACCCACGCTCTAGGTGATAAACCTGGTAAACTCCTAGCTTGGCTGTACAAGAGAGAAGCCCCCAGAACACCCATTTGCCAAGTACTCAAACCAGATGGCTCCCTAGTGCACACCCAGACTGAAATTAATTCGGTGTTCTCTGACTTTTACAGCAATTTATACGCCGAACCCCCACCCGTGGACGTCTCCGACATAGAGGACATCCTGGACGACATAGATCTCCCCAGGCTAGAGCCCCATATGACGGACGCCTTGGACGAACCCATCACCCCAGATGAGGTCAAGGCAATCATTAGGTCACTCCCAACCGGTAAGTCCCCAGGCACTGATGGCCTCCCTGGGGAATTTTATAAATTGTACGAGGAGACCTTGGCCCCACTGTTGGCACAGGTGTTCAACGAAGCCTACGAGCGGGGTGCCCTCCCCGACTCCATGAGGGAGGCGGTGATTGTCCCTCTCCTGAAACCCGGGAAAGACGGATCGCACTGCGGCTCATATAGACCCCTCTCCATGTTAAATGTCGATTGCAAGATCCTAACCTCCCTGCTAGCTAGTAGACTGCGAAGGGTAATTCCCCACCTGATCCACCAGGACCAAACGGGTTATGTGCCCGGTCGCTCCATAACAGAGAACCTGCGTAGGTTGCACCATATTATGTACAGCACGGAGCAGAGGCCTCAGAAATACGCGGTGGCGTCACTAGACGCCACCAAGGCCTTTGATTCAGTGCGTTGGGAATGGCTTTATGCCACTATGGCTAAAATGGGGATAGGACCTGCCTTCCTGAAATGGACCCGGCTAGTCTACACCAACCCCACCGCTAGGGTGCGCACGAACAGGACCTTCTCAAACAAATGGGCGTTACATAGAGGCACTCGCCAGGGCTGCCCACTCTCCCCGATGCTATACATCATCGCCACCGAACCCGTAGCCACGTACCTTAGGCAGGAATACGGAGATGGGGGTATTGTAATCGACGGAGTGACCCACCTCGTCTCTATGTATGCGGATGATACGCTATTGTTCTTACATAACCCCGAACACCTCCTGCCCTACATCCTAGAAACACTGGACGGATTCAGTAGATACACGGGTATCCGTATTAACAAAGATAAGTCCTGCCTCTACCCGCTTGCCGCCCTACATAAAGATGGCCCTGGATCCCTCCCCTCCCTTGATCTAGAATGGCAAGCGACCTCCTTTAGATACCTGGGAATCACCATACACCGGGACCCATTCACGGAACATACACTTAATACGGTGAGAGCCAAAGACGCTCTAGAAAAATCTATGGAATTCTGGGGTAAGCTTCCGCTCTCGATGGCCGGTAGGGCCGGTCTACTCAAAATGGTTGCTCTCCCCCGCCTACTATATAACTTTACAAACGTTCCCTACAATATCCCCCCCTCCTTCTTTAAAAACATAAACAAACTATGCAGACGGTTCCTTTGGCAGGAGGGCAGACACAGGGTGGCGCTGGACACACTCCAAAGACCTTACGAGAGGGGAGGAGTTAAGGTCCCTAATTTCGAATTGTACTACCTGGCGAGCCAGCTAAGGCAAGTGATGCGATGGATGGCCGATGAGACCTCCTCGGACACTCGGCTCCTCCAACCTGCATTACCCTACCTCCTCCTGAGGGACCTACTGTGGGCACAGGGCAGATTCACACAGCCCCTTCCATACTTAATTAGACTTGGTATAAAGCTCTGGAACAGAGCGTGCAAAACTGTGGGGCCAGCTGATCCTTTCTCACCTCAAATCCCTATAGCAGCAATTATGGCTCATCAGCCATGGGGCTTTCACGAATCACGCACCCAATGGGAACCTTACGGAGTGGCCACCCTGGGAGACTTAATGCGGGATGAAGAGATCATGCCCTTTCCTGATCTCGCTGAAACTACGGGATTACCCGCTGGCCAATTTTTGCTCCATGGGGCAGTGATACACGCCATTAGGGTCAGATGGCCGGAGGCTACCACCCCCATGACGGAAAATACGGTCATAGAAACACTATTGAACACAGCCGAGGGCGGCCATGAAACCTCGCGATTGTACGAAACCCTGCTCCAGGGCACGACTAACACCGAGCTTAAATGTAGAGCAAAATGGGAAATCGAATTTGGCTTAGACTTCACGGATGCCGAATGGGAGAAAATAACCCATTACCATAAAAAAGTCTCCAGGAATGCCCGATTGCAACTCATTCAACTGTACATCACTAACAGAGCCTACCTAACACCAGAGGCTATATCTAATTTCAGGGGAGCCGAGGTCCAGCTATGCCCCAAATGTAGGGAGCCGAAGGCGGGTATGACGCATATGTTCTGGGGCTGCCCGGAGATACGCCACTTCTGGACACAGGTTCAGGGGAGGGTGGCGGACGCAGACATCGAGCTAGAGGTGAACTGCCCCGCAGTATGCATCCTGGGCAGATGCAAACGCAACCACAAAAACAAACCTCTGAACAAGCTCAAAGACTTGATCTACATAACTGCGAAGAGGCGCATAGCCATGGGATGGAAGAGCCCTAGGGCCCCGCATGAGGCATTGTGGTGGGGGGACCTGACTAAATGGATAACGGCGGAGACTGGCGCGTGGGAAACGGCAATCCTTGAACAAAGGCTAGACTCCAGCGGAGAACTACAACGCTGGGTGGCCTTGACTGAGCCACTTCTGCATCCTAATAACTCTGACGATGCCTCGGATGGATCGGACTTCCCTAGCCATCAATCTGGCCTATCGTAATGGGACAATAATGTTTACTTGGTCTTGAGTTGGGGGGGTGGGGGAGGGAGGGTTACGTTACTTTCTGATTATTCGTCTGATACTCAAGCGATGTATACTTGTTTTTGTTAATCTGTTAAAACCAATAAATACATTTAAAAAAAAAAAAAAAAAAAACATGAAGACAAATATTGCAGAGAAATGAATAACAATTAGAAACAATCATGTGGATGTACACCTAATGCTTCCTGAAAATGGATAGCTGATCCTCTCATAGTATAGTTGACAAGCCAAATAAAGAAGGCACAAAAAATACATTGGGGAAATTCAAGGGGTGGGGAACTTTAAATAGTCCCCTTTCCTCCATACTGTATGGGTATCCCTCGCGAGGGACGGGAGACCGAACCTTTTTCGGCAGAAAAATGTTCTTCCCCCTCTAAAATAAGAGGCGCGTGGGGGCGCCTCCCTGGGAGCATGCGCTCGTCTGACTGCGCCCACTGGCGCCACTCCTCAGTCCACATTGACGTGCGACAATATTCAACATTGCCTAATGACACCAGTATTATTAGGAAGGAGGTTGGTGGAATTTATGGAGGAAAGGGGACTATGGAGTAAGAGTACGTTACTCACCATGGTGAGTAACTATTAATTACTCTTACGTCCTGTCCCCTTTCCTCCATACTGTATTGGCCATTACAACTGAATGTAGCCCCAGGATGGAGAGGAGAACCTCCTTAAGAAAACAGGTTTCTTAGAACCACCTGCGGCGTCCATACAGTAGTGCTTACAGAAATTCAAAGGGGTGGCACAGGTAGCCGGCCTGCTGATGACCTGCCACGACACATGACGCTGGAACGCGACGGCCGTGGCCTTGGCTCTGACTGCATGGGCATGCAAGTTAGCTGGCACTGGCTTGTGCTGCCCCTCATTAGGCCTCCTTTATGGCCGCAACCGTCCACCTTGCTATGGAGACCTTGGAAGCCTGATAACCGTGCACTGACCCACTGAAAGTGACAAACAGGGCGTACGGCGTGCGTAAGTCCTTGGTCCTGTCCAGGTAGTATTTCAGAGTGCCTCCGACATCCAGACAGTGCAAAACCCTCTGAGGCTCATCCTTGGGGTTGGCGAAGAAAGTGGGTAAGTCCATCTCTTCGTTGAGATAGAACGAGGAGGTCACATTGTGTAGGAACGCAGGGTGCTTTCGCAAGACCACCTTGTCCTTGTGAAAGGCAGTGTAGGGCTCTGATGCCACCAGAGCCTGGATCTCGCTGACTCCGAGCGGAGGTGAGGCCCACCAGCAGAGCTGTCTTTAGGATGACCCGCCTGATGTCCGTGGACGCCATTGGCTCAAATGGTTTGTGCACCAAGGTGCCCAACAATACATTGAAGTCCCATACAGGGTGCAGCTTTTTATTGGCGGGTAGAGTCTGGAGGCCTGCCAGGTGCCGCTTGACCACCAGGTTGGCGGAGGAGTAAAGACCTTCCTCCGAATTCCTGTAAGCCCCTATGGCTGCTAGATAGGTGCAGCATGTATCCACCGGTACGCCGGAGTGGCCGAGGTGTGCCGAGAAAGCGAGCACGTCGTCCAAAGAGCACTTAAGGGGGTTGATCTCTTTAGAGTCGGCCCAATGGCAGGATCTAGACCATTTACTCTTATATTGGCTCCTAATAGCCCTGCTTCTAGCGCCCTAGATGATCTCTAGGATGGCCTGAGATAGGCTCAAGTGTTTGAGTGTGACCTGCTCAGGTATCACGCTGCGAGAGCTAGTTGGCCAGGAGAGGAGCTGACCCCAGCGGTAGGTGAATGGGTGGCCTGTCCGATAGGCTGAGAAGGTAGGAGAACCACGGTCTCGCCGGCCACCAATGAGCTATCAGAATCATGCTGAGGTGACGAGATTCCTTTATCTTGCAGATCACACTGTGGGCCCAGGGGTGTGGGCGGGAAGGCGTATGCCGTTCCACTGTATCTGGAAGGCGTCGCCCAGGGAGCCAGAGCCGTGCCCCTGCCCGGAGGTGAGCTTCTGGCATTTCCTGTTGTCCCAGGAGGCAAACAGATCTACTTGGGGGTGCGCCCACCGAGGAAGATCTTCAGTACCAGGTCGTTCAATTGCCACTCTTAATTTTCCGCCCTGAGCCTATATGCCCCCAGGTTGGGTTCCCCCAGTAGGGGTGGACGGCCGTGAGGTCGAGGTTCTCCAGAGCCCATTCCCACAAGCTGACTGCTAGGTTGCACGGTGGAGCAGGATCTGGTACCCCTCCTGCTTGTTGACATAGTACATGCTGGTGGAGGTGTCTGTCTGGATAAGAACTGTCTTGCCCTCGATAAGAGGGAGAAAGGCCTTGAGAGCCAGCCATATGGCCTTCAATTCTAGCCAATTGATGCGAGACTCCTGCCGAGTGCAGACTCCATGGACGCTGTGGTTGTCCAGGGTGGCTCCCCACCCCTCTAGGGAATAGTCTGTAGTAATGGTGACCTGAGGGGCCGGCTGTGGTAAGGGCTGCTTTGCCGCAGGTTGTAGCCTGCGGACCACCACTTGAGGTCCGAGTGGAGAAAGGGAGGAATGTTGACTGGCTCCGCTTGTGAGCCCTTCTCCTGATTCCATGAGTCTGTGAAGTGCAGCTGTAATCTCCTCATCCTGAGTCTTGTGTGGGCCCAACAGGTGTTGGTACCATCACGCCGAGGTCAATATGGCCTGGAGAGGAAGTGAGTCGTGTCTATCTTGATGGCCGCGATCTTGTCCTCCGAGGGAAAGACTCTCGGAGCTCGTGTCCCAGATGAGGCCCAAGAAAGTCTGGCTCTGTGTGGGTTGTAGCTGAGACCTCTTGAGATTGATATTGAACCCCATGTCGTGGAGTGTTCATCAGCGCGGAGGAGGTATTGTGAAACGCTTCCGGAGGGGTGGCCCGGACGATCCAGTCGTCCAAGTATGGGTAGCCGTGGTGGCCCTGAGGGCTGCCACTGCATTCATTAACCTGGTAAATACCCTGGGCGCCGAGTTCAGGCCAAAGGGTAGCACCTTGTTTTGGACATGGCAGCCCATGAACCTGAACTGCAGTAAGCAACGATGCGGCTGCCATATCGGGACGTGTAGATAACCATCCTTCATATCCAGGGAGCACATCCAGTCTCCCCTGCACAGCGTTTCCGCAATAAGAGCTGGCATAACCATCTTGAATTTTTGCAGAGGAAGGGACAGATTGAGGGTGTAAAGGTCCAACACAACTCTCAGGCCAGCCTGGTTATTCTTCTGTATGGCGCAAATCCTGGAATAAAAGCTCAATCCTCACTGGGAGGCTGGGACTTCTTTCACTGTCTGGCTCGCAACGAGTGACCGGATCTCTGCCAGCAGAGTTGCTGTCCCAATCTGTGGGAGAAGAGGTGAGAAGGGAGGAGAGGAAGGGAACGGTAGGCAGTACCCTGTGGAGACTATGGATAGGATCCAGGGGTCCGAACAATTCTGGCGCCAAAATTGCATGTGAAAGGCAAGCCTGCCCCTCCCCCTACCCCTCCCCCTACCAGAGACACGTGTACCCGAAGGGGCATGTCATGCCTTCTGTCCCTCTGAGGCTGTTGCGGAGGAGGGGCATTGGAAAAAGCCTGACCCCTACCCCCACCTTTTGTTTCCTCCGGTGCTGACTCCGGGAATGGTCAGGTTGTCTGGACCTCCGTTCTTGGAAGCCCGGGAACCCGCCAAACGCCTGTCCCTTTTCGGAGCGCTGATGTGACGGGGTGTACGGCTTGGGCGTGGCCTTCATAAGAATAAAGTCTTTGCGGTTTGCAAGCTGTTTTTCATTTTATCCAATTCCTCATCCATGGTGGAGTGGAAGAGGTCACTACCCTCGAATGGAAGGTCCGATATGCAATCCTGGACATTGGGATTAAACTTAGTAGCCCGGAGCCATGCCGTCCTTCTCATGTCCGTGCCAATGTAGATGGCCTGGCCAGAGGTTTCGGTGTGGGAAACTGTGGCCTCCATGATGTAGTGAGCTACCAGCCTGGCTTCTCCTAGGCCCGCCTTGAAGCACGCTTGGCTCTGTGCCGGAAGTTCTGGGAGGAAGTACACAATTTCCTGCCAGATCCTTTGGTTAAAGGCTGCCAGCATGGCATCCGCGCTGGCTTGACGCAAGTGCAAAGAGGCGTTGGAGTACAGCTTTTTCCTGTACGCCTCCAAGATCATCTCCTCCTTGCCTAGCAGCGTTGAGGACGAGGTGAGTAGAGTGACGATGTAGCGATCACGGAAGAGTGCGGTTGAGGATGCACCGAAAGCAAGAGTGTATCCCCCCCCCCTCCATCTGCCTATACTTGGTGTCGAGGTGCTTATTGACAGGTTGGGTTGAGTGTGGATTGAGCAACAACATGCTTCTGCATCGGGATACCCGTTTCGGTAGGGGCTCTTAGGGTGAGGACTTCACCAAGACCCCCTCCTCGGCCTGTTCTACCTCAGGCTGAGGAAGGCCCAAATATTCTGCCAAACCTGCAAGGCATTCGTAGAAGGCCCTGGCTGAAGATGGCATGCTGGGGTCCTCCTCCTCGTCTTTGTCCACTAGAGTGCTCAGAGGGTCCGAAGCGGGTGGTGGAGTACTGGGCGTCGTGGGCTGCGGTGTGCAGACCAGAGTCGGTGGATGCTGCGCAGGCTGGTGTGGAACCGCCTGTACTGTGGGAGGCAGGAGAGCCGGAATCAGAGGAGCATGCTGCGGTGACGCGCTGGGGCCTGTGGCGCCGGAGTCATAGCAGGAATGACTATGGGTGCTGGTGGAGTGACCGGAGGGAGCATGTCCCTAATAGTATCCCGAAGGATGGCCCTCATCTGGGGAGTTCGCATCAGCGCTAGGAACCTTTCGAAGAACCTGTCTTCGGAGTGGCAGGTGATATTGACGGAGTGGCTGTTGGCTGCTGGGGTGCAGGGGAAACCTACCCTGCGCTGCTGATGGATAAGCTGTAGGCCACGTACCTGGTTGACAACAGTCCCACCTTCTAACTCGTTCCTCCACCCGCTCCGTTCCTAGGGGAGGTATCGGACGAGCAGCCATCTTATTTGGCACTGCAGCATTTTGTCGTGCCAAAGTCGTGGTGCCTGGCTCTCCAGTCCCAGCCTTGTCCAAGATGCTTGGTGTTAGAACATGAGGCCTACCCTGCACATCAGGTCAGGCCCTGGAAGGCGTATTGCCCTCGGCAGAGTTGCCGGTAGTGCTGCATAAAGGCGCCCCCTCAGACATAATGCCGGTACTAGGGCATTGGCCCTCGAGTGTAACCCCGGTGAAAGAACCTTGCAATCCATCAGCACTGACACTGGAAAGATCGGGAGTCCCATCGGCCGTGAGGCCGATAGCTGGACTAGCCTCGGTACGTGTGCTGGTGTGAGAACCAGAGAGGTTCCTCCTGCTCGGGCGCTTCTTTGGAAAAGAGTCGTCCTTGCGGAGTGTGATGGTAAACAGCACCCTTGTCTTGGGCCCTGAATGATGTTTGACGAAGTCCTTTAAGTCCTCTGGCGGCAATCTGTCGAAGAGCTTCCTCCACCTGACTAGCCTGTTCTTCAGGGCACGTGGAGTTAGTGCATTGCATGCGGTACAAATTTCCCAGCCGTGGTCGGGGCAAAGGCAGCGGAGGCAAAGAGCATGGGGATCAGATGTAGGGAAGAGCACCTTGCAGGCTGGACACCTGCTAAAGCCCGATGAAGTCAGCGCCGGGTAGGAGCGTGGCGTCAGAGGACCAAGTACCTGATTGAAAAAGACAAAAAAGATAGAAGAAAGTATCCAGGGAAGAGCGTGTGGTATTACATTGCCGAAGACAATCCCAGGAGCGCTGGTGGATTCAGCCCGTTCCCGTCGACACGGATAACGGGACTGAGTAGTGGCGCCGGTGCTCCCAGGGCCACGCACCTCTAAATTTAAAGGGGAAGAAGATTTTTCTGGTGAAAAAGGTTAAGTCTCCCGTCCCTCGCGAGGGACGCCCATACAGTGTGGAGGAAAGGGGACAGAACGTAAGAGTAACATTTTATTTATTTATTGGATATTTGTATGGCGCTTATACACAAGTGTTTGCTGTTACCACAAGACAATGGGGGGTGGGAGGGGAAGGGACAGAGAAGAAAACGAAAACAGTAAAAAATGGTCGTACTAGGCCTTATGACATTCGGATCGTGCAAGTGCAGTGAATAAGGTCAGAGCAGAAGGGCTGGTAAAGGAAGGGAGTGGGGCGAAGAAGTTAAGAAAGGGGGGGGGCGCTGGGGGCAGGGCAAGTGCTGAGGTGGGTCCAGGAAGGCAAGTGCCAGGGGTAAGGGTCAACTAGTGCAAGGAAGGGCTGGACCAAATTCAGGCAACCATGGGAAGGGTACCTGAGGGCAATTGCTGGGTCAGGGGTGCTGGGGTAGACTAGACTAGGAGAGACTGGCCCTATTAAGGCACAAAAGGGGCCAGGCACCAGTCACAGCGGCATGGGGACATTTAGCAAGGGAGGCAGGGAGGGAAGGAGGAAGAGGAAAGTAAAGTCTTGATAATTTTCCGGAACTTAAGGAGATCCGGCTCTAGTCTGAGAGGGGGAGAAAGGCCATTCCAGAGGGAGGCTCCTGCCGAAGAAAGATCCCCCCCCCCCACTCTCTGCTTGGAGAAACGTCTAATCTGCAGACAGTTGGAGCTAGAGTACAGAAGGACTCTAGCAGGGAGGTATTTAGGTAAGGACAGTTGGATGTAGCAGGGTCCCAGGCCCCAGAAAAACTTGCAGATGATGCAGAGGGTCTTGAATTTGATCCTTGCAGCAACCTGGAGCCAGTGGAGAGATTATAGGGCTGGAGAGATGTGGTCCCTGGGTTTGGGGTCAAGCATAAGTCATGCGGCCCTATTCTGGATTAGTTCAAGAGGGCGAAGGGAGGAAAGAGGCAGATTGAGGAAGAGGCTGTTGACCAGAGCTCTGGAGACATTAAGCTTCTGGGGAAAGTTGAGGAAAGGGGCAATGCCTGAGGTAGTGGAACAGAAAGTTGGACTTCTTGGCAAGGTCCGTGATGCAGGGGGAGAAGCGGAGAGAGGAGTCGAAGCTGACCCCAAAGCTTTTTGCCTCACACGAAGGGGAGGGGGCCCAAGGAGGGGGGCCATAGTGGGAGGGAAATGGGGATTAGGTGTTCCAATCAGAAGGATATCAGCCCTACTAGCATGAAGGTAGAGATCATTAGCAGCACACCATGCCTGAATAGCAGTCAGGTATGAGAGAGGTGTTGGGGAGAATTCTCTGTAAGGCTAATTTCCCAAACCTAGTGAGTCCCCCAGCAGCTTTGCTGGATTTTTGAGGTTTATTTTTTTCTCTCCTGCTAAGAGTGAGATTATTTTGCTCCCACTCTTAGACATGATTTGAGGTGTTCCTTTAACTTTCCATGTGTTTTATGGGCTATGGGGTCTTTTACTCCATAGGGTCTTATGTGTTTTTTGATGTGGGTTACACAGCACCCTCCGTGCCATAACCCAGGGGTGTCATAGCGACCCCCCAACATACCGTCTCCCAGGGCATGTAAAGTCACCATTGGCTTTGCTAGTCCCAAATTATGAACAGAAAACAGTACAAACCATCATATTGTGGACGTACTGGTCGGGCCAATTCGATTGCCCCGGGGTCTGTTGTTCGAGGGGGCACATCTCCGTCCCCCCTGATCGAGGTTTGGCTGGTGGCAGTGGATACTACTTTTTATATTCGACCGCAAATATATCTCTATGGGATTTTCCCATTGTTCGAGGCTACCAACTTTAATTATTTAATTCTTATAGCCTCGAACACACCGCTGGTTTATTTATTTAATATTAATTCACCGGTTGGTATTTTTTGCCAGAACTCGATTCTAAAATGGCGTTTGTGTTCTCTTCTGTAACTCCAACCCAAGTCGAGTCCTTTGTTCCACTTTTTGGCGGGCTTCTCCACAGAAGCCTCCAAAAGTGGTGCCACTCTGCCTGGGTGTGGGAGGGGGTTTAGGCACCCTGGACTGAGTTACCTTGGTAACTCAAGTCGCACTCTTGTGTGATTGGCCCAAGTGCTGAGCGGGCCGGCTCACCACTTAGCATGTTTGATTGACAGCTAGGCTGAGTGAATGGGGGTGTGCTGCATAAAAGCAGAGCTTTGGGGACTGGAACTTCAGAAGTCGCCACAGGACCTAAGAATCCGAGGAGGGAGAAGCTGAGCCGACCTGCAACGACGACACCAACGGTGGAGCCCTGCTGAACCGTCTCACCACTTTTCCCGACGACAGAGGAGATCTCCAGTCCGGAGAGTCTTCTTCCTTTGACTGGTGGTGATAACCAGTTTTACCTTCTTTTCACCTTCCTGGAGCATCTCGTGGCCGCCTTGCCCGTGGCTGAGCACCCCGGCAACCGGAATACCACGGTTTACCACTACCGCAAAGAGAAGGGAAGTGCCTTTTAACCGGAGAACTCCGTGGCTGGTTTCTTCCCTGGCAGTGCAACGACCTTCATCTTTCCTCCACGGCGAGACCTCTTCTTCCCCTGGACGAAACACCGACTTGCACCTGCTGCCAGGAACAACTGCCCCCGCTGAAGCTTCCTTCACCCTTAAGGTACTGTGTCCCCGCCTGGCTTCCCTTGCGACAGATCGTTCGGGGTGTCAGTAAAGCCTCGACTTTCTAACCTGGGCTGGCCTGGGGCAACCTAGCTAACGTTTCCTGACTTTAATTTCATCCTTTTTGTGCAAACTATCTACAAAGACTCTTTGGGCATAACCCCCTGGTTTAACTGGACCCCCTTCTGCTTGCTCTCTCCAAGAGTGGGCCTTGCAATTGACTTCCTTGCTCTCCAGTAGAACTCTGCGTATCCTGCCTTACTGTGGTTCTTTGAAAAAAGTATTGAAACTTGTGTGATTCTTTAACTCTGCCTTTTTCCTCCCTTTCTTTACAACTTATTAGAGTGTCATCCTATGTTAAGCGCTCACCTCTGTCTGAAAATAAGCGATGTTTCTCACTAAGACTGGTCTAATAAGTGAATAGTGTTGTATATATATGATAGTGACTGTGTGCCGAATTTACTCACCTCGTTTTTGCTAGTGTAAATTACAAGTGTGTTTTTAAATAAATAATTATATACTTTTACACCAAAGCTCTGGTAAGTGTTTGTTTGTACTACTGTGTCTCTGCACCTATTGTGTATACTCTGCATACTGCCTAACTCTTCTTGAGGGAAGTCTGACTGCTCAGCCACAGCTACCAAGTGAATCTGTGTGGTACAGGCTGCTACCAAGTGGGTTTACTGCCAAACACCTGTAGTCTTAAATCATTTGCAGTGGTCCCTAAGGGAAACGCACAGGTTTCTGCCTAACAAGAGGAAGCAGAGGAGGGACGCTTAAAGGAGAGCTGTGTGTTATCAGCATAACACTGGACGTGCGGAGAGAAGGCGGAGATCAAGTGGGCCAGCGGGGAAAGGTAAATATTTAAAAGCCACAGCGATTGGATAAATCCCTGAGGAATGCTGCAGGTAGAGAGTGAGGTGGGGGACAGGAAAGAACCCAGTTGCACTTGGGAGAAGTTGGTTAGAAAGGAAGGTGGTCAGGAAGGCCAGTGCCCGGTCTGTGATGCCTAGGTTATCACAGACGATTTAGGAGGATGGCATGATTGACCGTGTCAAAGGCAGATGAAAGATCGAGATGTATCAGAACAGAGGGAGAGATGGAATCATGATTTGAGAGCAGGTCTTCACAGGTGTTCAGGAATCCAGTTTCCGTGCCTCTCGTTGCTCTGAAGCCAGACTGGTAGTTGTTGAGATAGCCAACCGATTTAGTGAGGTGATTCAAGAGAGGAGATTTTGTCTGTGATATTTCTGGTAGAGCAGGAGAGAACCTGTTTGGAGGAGACTTTCATAGAGCGGACTACTCTAGATACCTCTTCCAGTGCAATGGGAGAGAAGGAGAATATGGGGAAGGGCGACAGGGGGGCCAAGGGAGCCAGGAGCATTAGGGGGGTGGGGAGGGGAGTAGAGGAGAGCCAGGACAGGATGTCCTGAGTTTTGGAAGAGAAGTGGGAGGCCAATGCGGTACAGAGGGCCTGGGAGGGAAGAGGAGAAGAGGAGACTGCAGTAGAATTGGCAAAATCCTTGCAGATTTTGAAAATTTCAGCCGTGCTGTTGGTGGCCCCAGAAATGCAGGTTTGGACATTAGCCCCCTTCTTGGAGCAAATGGAGAGTCGATATTGCCTTTGGAGCAGACGGCAAGTCAGTTTGTCAGAGGATGTGCCCGAGGCATCCCATTTCGGCTCAGCAATTCTGCACTTGTGTTTCAGGGCGGCCAATTTGGAGTCATGCCAAGAGTTGCAGTTGGAGGTAGGCTTCATGTGGATCCTCATGACAAGGGAAAGGATGTCCAAAGTGTTGGAGATGGAGTTTAGCAAGTGTTGAGTCGGTATGAGAGCCAAAAGCAGGGGTGGGAGGAGAAATTAAGGTGGAAGCAATTGAAGCAACTGACATGCTTCATCCGTCGAATCACAGAGAAGGAGTCTGGCACTGCCGGGGGGGGCCAGGTAGCTCCAGATGGGAGGAGAGAGTGGTCAGACCAGGAGAGGGGAGTAGTTAAAGTGTTGGAAAGAGCGAGGTCTGCTGAGATGAGAGCATTCAAGGTGTGTTAAGCAAAGTGGGTCAAGCCAGAGGGAAGAATTGTGAGGGAAGGGAATAGTTTCTTACCTGTAACTCCATTTCTCCAGCATTGGCATCTTTCATGGATTCACATGCTTAGAATATTCCCCGTCGGCAGACTGGGAACCCTCGGTACGCTTATAAAGCCGTTTCCCATAGGAAAACTTTTGACACTTTTGTGTCCTATCTGCGTCGTTTTTGGGGCCTCCCACGCATGCCCCACTAGGACATAGCGGGATAAAAGCCCCACCCCCGCGGCTCCCTTCAGATTTCGACCCCTCCAAAGCAGAGTGGGGTGAAACCTAGTTATACAAGATGATTGCATTCCGGGGAGGCCGGCGGGCGCATGCAAATCCATGAAAGATACCAATGCTGGAGAAATGGAGTTACAGGTAAGAAACTATTCCCTTCTCCAGCATTGGATCTTTCATGGATTCACATGCTTAGAATAGAATGCACAGCAGTGATCCTGAAAAAGAGGGGTGAATGCAATCCGGCGCCCTCCTAAGCATATGTATAGCGAACCACGCTTACGTAAAATGCCAATTCAAAAATACGCAACAGTACATGCACATATCAATACATATATATATATATGCATACACATACATGTATGTGTATATATGTGTGTATATATTATATATATATATATTTTTTTTTTAATTTGTTTTTGGTTTTACCAGAAAACCTTTACAAAGCGAAAATCAGGATACAAATCATATAAAAAACTGATTTTACATTTCATACTTAAAAATAAAATAGAATCAAGGCACAGAAACCAGGGATTTAACTGAATAGTCTGGTCCAAAATAACCGAGGAAGCTCACTGTCTTAGCCTGTCTATTATTAGTTCATTAATATAGAAAAAGTCTCCAGAACTTTTACTGTCGCAGCAGTGAGCATGACTTCTTGGCCAGAGATCAGTCTATCCCAGAATGCATCGTGAACTAAGCTCTCTTCTCTAGTTACAAATCTCCCCAGTGAGGACACTCTAGTGGGCCATGTACCTTCGCACTCCATCAGCAGATGTTTGAGAGATTGTAAGTTCGGAGAGTGGCAGATCTTACAGAGTCTCATTGCCTTCTCTCCCTGATTTCTTTGGGCCAATATTTCGCCCGTGTGGGCTATGTTCAGTCTGAGTCTGAGAAAGATGTTTCTTATTCTTTGATCAGGAAACTTTTCCAAATAGCGTGGGATGGTGCCAAGTTCTGTGTCCTCTTTCAGGAAGTGGTTTGGGGGGGTTGAGACTTCTGACTCCAGCAATTGTTTGGATCCAGTCAGCCATCTCTAGTTTTTTTTTCACTTTCATGGGGTTTTGCATGAGTGTTTCTGTTGTTAGTTCCAGCCTGTACAAAATATGTCCAATTTTTTTTTCTAAACCTAGAAGTTGTTTTGATTTTGCTTTTTTTAGATGTTGGTTTACATCACAAAAGAGAGTGGACATACTGGCTGTGGTTATGTTACGATAGAGGGACAGAAGTTTCCACTCCGTACGGCAACTCAAAGAGGTTAGTCCCAATTCAAATCTCAGACTTGCAAGAGGAGTACACATTGGGAGATGAATAGAAGATTTCCACAAGAGGCCCTCAATTTTGCTCCAGTTGTAATTCCACAGCAAGGGCTTTGCCTCAAGGCCATAGAGGAGGACCGGGACTGCTTTGCCTATATAAAACTTCTTGAGTGGAAGTATTGAAAACTTGCAGAATCTTCTATTCAAGTTTTTCATTTGTGCAATAATTTTTGAGGTCTTTCCAAGGATGGAAGGTAAAAGTTGGATGAGCCAGGGTTTCATATCCCAAGTATATCAGTTCATCCACGCGTGGAATTACTTTACAGTCCAAGACCCAGTTCCTCGAAGTCACCTTTTTTTTCGGGTGTTTGAAGATGAGGATCTTATATTTTGATGGATTAATTATGAGACCGTTTAGTTTGGCGTATTCATTAAGTTTGGACAAGAGTTGCTGCAACCCTATCGCTGAACCATCCAGGAGCACTAGGTCATCCACGTAGGCCAAACAATGGAGTTTTCTACCATTAATCCTAGGACAAATTAGCGATGCCGAGGCTAAAAAGTCTCCAATGTCTGATAGAAATAGGTTGAAGAATAACGGTGCACCCAAACATCCTTGTCGTACTCCCTTGAGAACCTGGATTGTCTCTGATAGGTTACCGAGGTAATCCAACCTCACCCTGGTGGTAGTGTTCTTCTGAAGCTCTATGAGCATGGCCAGAAGGGGGGCCGGAACCCCCCAGTTGTAAAGTTTCTGCCAGAGGAGGGATCTGTCCACGAGATCAAATGCTTTGGACAGATCAACCCATACCCCATACAACGGAGAGCCTTCTTTCTCATTTGATCTTTCGCTCAGCAGGTTCAGGATGAGTCCATTAAGACTGGTGGAAAGACCTTTCCTGAAGCCTGTTTGATGCAGGGGAAGAATTTGTCTAGAGTCCACCCGTATGGTCAGTTCTTTCAGTAATATTCTCATGAAAATTTTACTATCTATATCCAAAATGGCGATCAGTCGATAACATGCTGGACTTAGCCTATCGCCCCCCCCTTAAAGAATGGAATGATGAGTGCGGTCTTCCATGATGGTGGAAAAACATTTTTCTTTAGAATTTCTTGAATTAGATGAAATAGTAGCTTTGCCCATAGTTTTGGCTGGTTTTTTAGCACCTGGTAAGTGAGGCCGTTAGGACCTGCCGCTTTAAAGGCGGAAGATGATGTAATAAGGTCCTCAATTTCTTCTTCGGTAAATGCCAGGGACCAGGAGATGTTAGGAAGAAAAAGGTCTCTTGAGCCAGTTGGTTCGAAGTTTTTGGAGAGGTAGTCCTTCCCACTTACGCTCCGAGACTAGGTTGCAAAGAGAACTGTTTTGGTCGGTTTCAAGTTGATTTAATGCTGCCCAGAAGTTTTAACAGTTATTTGCATTGAGGAGAAAAAGCATTCTTTCCCCGTCTTCTTGGTGTTTGTGGTTCTTTGTCCAGTTCCAGTAGGCTTGTTTGGCATTTTTATATATATATATATATATATACATATGTCAAAATAAGTACAGACCCTTCTTGAAAAGGGCTTACCTTATTTAAACAGATGCCGTAAAACTGCTCTTCCCATTTGTATCTCGTCCGCATGCTGCCGTTCGAGGCAGTAATGGCGGGTAAACGTGTGAGGCACTGACCATGCCGCCGCCTGGCAAATGTCTGTCAGCGGGATTCCTGCCCACAACGCCGTCGACGACGAAGTTGCCCATGTGGAATGAGCTCTTGGACGCCCTTGTAGCGGTTTTCCCGCTTTGGAATGACAGAAGGCAATCGTCGACGAGACCCATCGGGCCAGTCCCTGCTTTGAAATTGCTTTTCCTTTCGCCGAAATACCATATGCAACAAAGAGTTGTTGCGTAGATCTAAGCTGCTGAGTCCGATGAAGGTAAAATTTCAGAGCTCTCTTTACGTCCAAGGTATGGAGGACTTTTTCCGCAGCCGATGAGGGGGTCGCGAAAAAGGTGGGCAGCACAATGGATGAGTGTGATAGGCCGTGGGAACTTTTGGAATGAAACGAGGATTAGTTGACAGAACCACTTTGTCCTTAAAAAACCTTAGGTACGGCGGGTCTAAGACCAATGCTTGCAACTCCGAGATCCGCCTAGCTGATGTTATAGCTATTAGAAAAGCCACTTTCCATGACAAGAACTTCATCGATGTGGCCATTGGTTCAAAGGGTGCTTTCATTAACCCTGCTAGCACCACATTAAGGCTCCACGTTGGTGGAAAACGTTTAACCGGAGGGAACGTCCGGAACAAACCCCTCATGAAGTGTTTCACCAACCTGTCACTAAATAAGGGAGACGACTGCCTCCTCCTCGTGAACCTAGAGATGGCTGCCAGGTGTACCTTTATTGATGAAAAAGACAATCCCCTCTTCGCCAGGTGAAGCAGATACGGCAGAAGCTGTTCCGGAGTTACCCTTAGAGGTTGCACTCCCGTCTGTCCTTGACACCACGTACAGAACCTTCTCCACTTACAATCGTACGACTTGTTGGTGGAAGGGGCCCGCGCTGCTTGCAGGATTCTCCGACAATCCGACGAAAAGCTCAAGGCACCAAATTCCGAAAAAGTCAGGAGCCAAGCTGTGAGATTGAGACTGTCTGGATTGTGATGCCACACTGTTCCTTTGTCCCGGGACAGGAGATTGGGAACCTTCGGGAACGTTATTGGTTGATCCACTGACAGGTGAAGCAGATCGGAAAACCACAGCTGCCTCGGCCAACACGGTGCCACTAGGATGGCCCGGCACCTGTACCTGCGTATCCACTGCAGAGTTCTCTGTATAAGAGGGAACGGAGGGAAGGCGTAGAGGAACTTGTCCGTCCACGGGAAGGAGAACGCTTCCCCCAGAGAACCTTCCGGTGGCCACCTGCTGGCATACATGTCGCACTTCTTGTTCCTCTTCGTAGCGAAGAGATCCAGCGGAGGCCGTCCCCATTTCTGGAAGACCTTCGACAACTAAACGCTGTCTATCTCCCATTCGTGTATTTGTTACATTTTTCTGCTGAATGAGTCCGCTTGCTCGTTTCTTACTCCCGGAAGATGATGAGCTACGATGGATATATCGTGTTTCAGAGCCCAATGCCACACCTTCTGAGCCTAGGTGGAAAGGGTTCTGGAACGCGTGCCCCCTTGCTTCCTCAAGTAAAACATCGCCGTTGTGTTGTCTGTCAATATTCTCACTAGGGACCGTTTGATGTGCGGCAGGAAAGACTTCAGGGCCGAGCGCACTGCTCTCAGTTCCAGAACGTTGATGTGCAGGAGAGATTCCTTGCGAGACCAACGACCTTGCGTTTGTAGAGTGCCCATGTGTGCTCCCCAGCCTGTCAGGGACGCGTCCGTCACTATGGTTAGCCAAAACACCGGCTCCTGTAGGGGTACCCCTCTGGATAGATTCTGAAAGCGTTGCCACCACTGAAGAGCTAGTAGGAGCTTGTCGTCGATGACGGTCAGTTTGTCCGACCAGAGCCCTTGGGCCTGCGTCCACCAGTCCGCCAGAAACCCTTGAACCGGCCTCATGAACAGGCGGCAGTTGCCCACCAGAGGAATGCAGGACGCCATAGCGCCCAGAATTGACACATTTTCTCACTGATAGTCAGGTATTGATTTTCAGCTGACCTGCCAATCGATTGAGTTTGGCGATTCTGTCGAGGGATGGCTTCACTAACCCTGACTGGGTCTCGAACTGTGCGCCCAGGAACACCAAGCTTCTTGACGGCGTTAACGAGGATTTCCCGAAGTTTACCGCACACCCCAGCCGTTGTAAGAGGTGCATGGTGGCCTGCAAATGTGTGTGAGTCGACATAGGGGAGGAGCCCCTCACCACCCAGCCGTCGAGCTACGGGTATACATGATGGCCTTGCCTTCTCAGCCAGGCCGCCACCGGGGCCAAACATTTCTTGAACATTCTGGGAGAGGATTTCAGCCCAAAAGGAAGTACTGTGAACTGGTAGTGAGTCCGTCCTACCATAAACCTTAGGAATTTTCTGTGTCGCCGACACATTGGTATGTGGAAGTGCGCGTCCTGCAGGTCCAGAGACGCCAGAAAGTCCCCTTCCTGAACTGACCGGATCACTTCCTGGAGCGTGAGCATCTTGAATTTTAGGCTTTTCAATGTCTTGTTTAGATCGCGCAGGTCTAGAATGGGATGCCATTTTCCGTTGGGTTTTTTCACCACAAAGTATTGGGAATAAGCCCTTTGACCCCCTCTACGACGACGTAACCAATTCTATAGAACCTTTTTGTAGCATAAGTGCTACTTCCTGCTGCAACACGCTCAGATGGGGTTGAGCTACAAACGCCGGTGGAATGTGCGGAGGGTTGCTTTTGAATTGCAGGGAATGTCTGTATCTTACAATGTCCAACACTCATTGATCTGTTGTTTTTTGCTGCCATTGGGGGCCTGGTAGTCTCGGCGTTGTTTTGCCGCTTGAGAAGCCCGTCTGTATCCCTGGGAGGGGTATGCTGGCCTACTGAAGGATCTGTCTCTTGATGCCGAGAATCTGGAGTTTCCCGATGCTCCCCTAAAGGGACGAAAAGACCTGAAACTTCGGCCACTTTGGAGGGCCCCCAAGGAACGCGCCGTGTCCAAGTCCTTTTTCATGCCCTTCAGGGCCTCGTCCACCTTCTCGCCGAACAGAAGGTCTCCCTCAAAAGGCATATCCAGCACCTTGTCTGCACCTCTGGTCTAAAGTTGGTGCATTTCAGCCATGCTTGCCTTCGGAGAACTACAACGTTATTCACCTGCTTAAACCCCGATTCCGCGAGGTCCACCGTGATGTTTATGGCATGATTGGAGGCCTCTTCGCCTTCCCTGACCAGTAACATCCCCGCCTTACGATATTCTTCCGGAAGATGCTCCAGCATAGGAGCCAGTCGGTGCCACATCTCCCGGTCGTATCTGGCTACTATGGCCAGAGAATTGGCCGCTTTCACTGTGGTAGCACCTACCGACAGCACTTTTTTTGCCAAAGGCATCCCGTATTCTGGCTTCACTTTCTGGGGGGGGTCGTGCACTTGTGCTGGGCCCTCGCCTTTCTCGCCGCCGCTGCCGACACCACCGAGTAAGGGGTTGGTTGGGAGGAGAAACACTTGGGGGTAGCTTCTGGGGCCTTACATTTTTTCTCCAGGCGACCTTTTATTGCCGGTTCAGAGAAAGGGTGGCACATGGTCTGTAACCCCTCCTGCCACACATGATCCAGGATGGGTACTGAAAACACCGACCTTCTTCTCTTTCCCATGTGGTCGAAAAGAAAACAGTCCTTTTTCTCCTCTTCATGGGCCAACCCGAATTCTGTACAAGCCTTGGCCATCATGGTGTGAAATGACCCGATGTCGTCCGGGGGAGGCGGCTGAGCCGGGCTTCTCTGGGTTTCTAATTCCGCTTCAGACTCCCAGGTTGGATCCCTGGAGGGGGAAAGTGAGACATCCGATAAGGCTCTACTGTCCGAATCCGAATCTATCAGCTCTCCTTCCTCGTAGCGTGGAGCTGAGTGGTCTCCACCCGCTGGCACAGCCGTGGGGGTTGACAGAGGAGGCCGACGAGACGATGGCTGACCTGGCCGGAGTTGCTTGAGGTAGTCTCTCGTCCAGTGTCTTCAGCAACGTTTGCAACGTGGATAAAACCTTCAGCGACAAGAGTGACTTTGGATTGAGACGAGGGGTAGACCGCGGAATCCTCCCGGAGAGAGGCCTGGTAATCCCTCGTAATCCGAGGTCTGCAGGGCCAGCTACTCTCACATCCTCATCTCCCGAGGACACCGACAAGGCTTCTTGCTGCAGTAGGATCTCTGGCAAAACTGGGTCGAATACTTCGGGTCGCCAGGCCTCTTGCGGGATCTCCGTCGACGACGTTAAAGCTGGCCCCGTCGTCGTCACCGTCTGCGACCCAAGAACGGTTGAGACCAATTGTGTTAGTGGCAGAGAAGTGGTCGACGACTGCCCTGCTGTCGACAACGGTGGTGGTCGTGTAGGTCGTTGAGGCGTTCCCGCCTTTTCTGAACTCGATCTACTCTTCTCTGCATCTCGACTCGAGGTCGATCTAGGATGATCGCCTGAGGAGGATTTTGATTTTTCTTTTCTGTCTTTCTTTGTCGAAGATGAGGATGACGAGGCTTTCTTCGACGAAGACTCCTTGGAATGGCTTCTCGATGATTCCTTCTCCGCCGGTCGTAATTTCTTCACCGGGGGTTCCGACGATGTCGAGCAGCGCGGGACCCTAAAGATTTTGACAGAGGCCACGCTGCGCGTGGAGCCCACCTCCGAATCCATATGTCCGTCCCCCTCGTACACCTTCAACCCGCACGTAGCGCACGGGCGGGACAGTGCTTTTCCTGACGACAGGAGAAAACTCCAACAGCACAACCTAGACAAAATAGTAGACTACACGAGGTGCTCCCACTACTTTGGAGACGGTTGAAAACTGAAGGGAGCCGCGGGGGCGGGGCTTTTATACCGCTAGGTCCTAGTGGGGCATGCGTGGGCGGCCCCAAAAACGACGTAGATAGGACACAAAAGTGTCAGAAGTTTTCCTATGGGAAACGGCTTTATAAGCATACCGAGGGTTCCCAGTCCGTCGACGGGGAATATTCTAAGCATGTGAATCCATGAAAGATCCAATGCTGGAGAAAGTCACAGAGGTCATGGAAACATACAGTGGCTGCATCTGGAGAGTCTATATCAATGTTAAAATGACCAAGGAATAGAAGTTTGGGGGAGGAGGTCAGGAGAGAGGAGGAGAGGTTGGCCCATTCAGAGAGGAGAAGAGGGGTAGGTCCAGGAGGCCTATAGATAGTGGCAAGAGTGAGGGAGAGGGTGGGAGAGACACCAAGCCTGCAGACGAGGCATTCAAAGGAAGAGTAAGATTGAATGGCAATGACAATAGCAGGGACCCATTCAGGAAAGACAAGGGCAGCTCCACCTCCAGCCCAGTAAGTTCCAGGCATGGAGAGGATCTTGTAGCCCTCAGGAAGGAGAGTTTCAAAAGTAGTGACAAAGCTGGCCTTGAACCACGTCTCGGTGAGTGCGAGGACATCGAGGTCTAAGTCTTCACAGGAGTGTTTAACAACAGAGCGAGAGTTGAGGGTAGCCAAGTAAAGCTGGTAGTCTCCTTTAAAAGGTCTTCTGGGGTGGGGTACAGGGATGTGGTACACCCGTCAGGGGAGGGTGGAGCATCCAGAGGGGTGGCAGGAGAGGGGAGGAAGTTAGAGACGGGAGATGCCTATCCAGAAGGGAGGAGGTTAGGCTGAGAGCCCTGATAGTGCCATATTGGTACACATTAATGAAGCCCCTAGAAGATGAGAAGTATGCCAAGAGAACCTCCAACCTGGTTCCACCGTTAATGGGCACGGAGGAGAAAGGGGATACGGTAGAGACCATATGGGGAGCCCATATGTCAGGAGAAAGGACAGTGAAGATGATGCCAGTGATTGTCTGGAGGAAGCATTGATGTAGGTATCAGCAATGGGGAGTCCTGGGTTGGAGGCCAAGAGCACTTTCGTAAACCTTTTCCTTCAAAACCTCAAGAGATAGAATAGGTGACAGAATGGCAGTTACAGTAGATAGGAGAGACAGAGCACCATGAGTGCAGGGTAAAGGGGGGGGGGTTGGAAGGGAGGGTCAGGAAGAGAGACAGCACTGTGCAAGAAGAATTTACCAGGCGGCCTAGCAGCCAATATTGGGGAACTGCAAGTCAGGTTGCAGGAATTACAGAATGCATACATTTGAGATTTAACAATACGGCACAGATTTAAGTAATACAGTAGGAAAAAGCCAGTAAGATTAGACTAAAACTGCTAACACAGTTGGAGAGGTGAAAACATCTACATTTGAAACTCAAAATTAGACTAAATTTGCTCACATCAAATTGCTTGATATCAGTTCTCCCTCTGTCCTCATCCTCCTTGACCTTTCCTGTGCCTTTGATATGGTCAATCACGCCACCGTGATCGATTGACTCCGTGAGAACCTGGGCATCACAGATCAGGCCGTAGCGTGTCAGACCTCCTTCCTCCTGACTGGCCCTCCCAGTTCCAACTTGGGTCCTTTCTCTCCACCACCTCTCTCTCCACATGTGGTGTCCATATGGCTCTATCCTCTCACCATGGCTTGTCAATGTCTATCTGAACCCTTTGGCCCACATAATCTCCACCTTCTCTTCAAACTTTGTGTTATGCGGATGACACTCTGCTTTCTTTCAGGCTTCCCTCATCCTCCTCTCCTTCCTGATTGGTCTATCCGCCATTCAGGATTGGTGCGCCTCCAGTAATCTCTGCCTTAAGGCCAGTAAGACTGATCCTTCTCATTGGGACACCTGCTCCCGCTTTCCCCCTCTCAAAGTGGCCACCCTCCTTGGGCCCTCTTCCCTCGCCTTCCTGTGAGGCATAAAACCTTGGTGTCATCTTCAACTCCACTCTCTACTTCCATCCTCACATCACAGACCTTGCCAAGAAGGCCCACTTCCAGCAGCACCTCCTCAGAGGAATTCTACCTTTCCTCACCTTGCCCCAAAAGCTCACTGTCTCCGCAGCTCTGGTTCTCTCCAGGCTGGACTAAAGCAACAGCCTCTTTGTCAATCTTAACTCTAATCTTCGCCCCCTGCAACTAATACAGAACAGGACTGCAAGACTTTTCCTTGGCCTCAAGCCCAGGGACCACATCTCTGAAATCTCTCCACTGACTCCCGGTGGTGGCAAGGATCAAGTTCAAGACCCTCTGTATCGTCCACAAGTCTTTCTAGGGCCGGGTCCCTCACTATATACAACTACCTCTACCTAAATACTTTCCTTCTAGAGCCCCTCGCTCAGCTACCTCTAACTCTGAGGGTCAGATGATTCTCCAAGCAGAGAGTGAGCGGTAGAGATATCTCCTCTGCAGGTACCTCCCTCTGAAACAGCCTCCATGCCCCTCTCAAAACTGAGCCAGACCACCTGAAGTTCCATAAGCGGCTCAAGACCTTCCTTTCCTCCTCAGCCTTCTCTCTCTCACTTCCCTGCTAACTTACCTGTCTGCGGCACCGATTGTTTGCTTGGTACCCTCAGAGTCTCACTGGGCACCAGACTCCTTCGTGACCAGTCTCCCTTGCACTGGCTCCTGGCCTACCGTGTACTTAAGGGCTGTAACTGTAAACCCTAGAGGCCCCCCCTGTCTCCTTGCACTTAACCAGAGCCATGCTGCCCTGATCTCACCCCCCAACCTTCCCCTGCACTTCCCCCTCTCCCTTCCCCCTGCACTACACGTTGTCTCACTTGCATGATCCCAATGTCACAAGGCCTAGTAGGATTGTTTGTCTGTTCTTCCCTCTGCCTCTCTTGTCTTGTGGCGCCTAGAAACACTTGTGTACAGGCACGTTATAGATATCAGGAGCGTTATAAATATCTGAACATATCACATGCATAATGCAGCTGGAGAGGTGAAAATATCTAGAATTGAAACTCAAAATTAGAATTAAAATTGCTGACAAGCAGAATGCAGTTTGTAAAGTCAGAGCATCAGAAAACAGATACAAGGAGGAAAAATGCATGAATAAACGGCTGCAAGTAAGAAACAGAGGTAAACAGGTTGGATTTCACTGGGCTCAAATGAATACAAATAAGTCTTGGTGTAATTAGGAAGGTAGGCAAAGGATGCAGGTGGAAGTCAGTGTCTTAGAAAAGAGTGGGCTCATGTGAAAGTCAGGCACAGGTGGGAGGCAGAACAGTTCACAGCATGCTACAAGCGCACAGAGTTAAACATGCCCACCGAACCTCCAGTTTAAAGTTAGAACAAGACTGCTTGAGAGCAGATAGTGTAGCAGGAGGAACAAAAAGAGGCCACACAGCTATGCACACAAAGGGCAGGGGGGGGGCGAAATCAGTGACAAAACCAATGGGCGCAGTGAGAGACGAGTAGTGGAGAGTAGGGAAAGCACTGATGGGCAGCACTTACCTACTGGACTAGAAAACTTGTGCAGCATGCTCCGAAAAGGTGCGGGGGCAAAGCGAAGCTGCACGGCCCAACAGACCAGACAGGGTCCTTTGCAGTGGGCCTTGGTGAGGGGGCCGGCTTTGCCTGCCGGCTCCCTGGATTGGCCCTAAAGGATGATGGTGATGGGCCAATCAGTGCAGCGGCTGGGCGGGCAGAAGAGGCACTCCAGTGCTAGTCAATGCAGCGGCCAGCTTGGAGTGAGAACAGGCCAATGTTCACAGAGCCCAACTGGGCGTTGCAAAAGAAAATTTCGCACTTGGTATTAAAATCAGGCACACGATGCAGATAAAACTGATTCAGACCCCATCGGGCCAATTCCGAGTATGAAGAGCGCTCTCGCTACAAATAAAAAAAAAAAAAAAAAAAGAGCACAAGCCCCAGTGCGCATTGCCCATCAGGGCTTACCTAAAATGAGAAAAAAGGCAGCGCTGCTCCTGCAGCCTCACTGAGATGGTGTTCTGGCAACCTAATTGAAATTGCCCTATCCAATTGAAAAATATAAACTATATCTCATGGAGACAAGCAAGCAGCAACAACATTCCAATTGATGTGTCAACGTTTTTTCTAGGTTACAGAGTTGGCTTGGGAAAACAGAAATAACTAATCAGAAGCTATAGTGATTCTCTCACTCCTACAGCGTGCTCCTGGACCTTCTGCACTTGCAACAGAAAAGACCAGAGCATTTAGCACAATGGCTAACATGTCATCAATCCTTAAGCTTTTCTGGGTACTCCTACTGGTAGCATTGGGCAACACTTAGAAGGGGAGTACACTAGAGTACAGGGTAACCGTATTAAAGGAATGTTCACGGTGAGGGATTAGGAAAAGGATTGCATGACAAACACATCCACTTCCAAAAGAAGCATACAAGGATCTGAAGTTTTAATGATGCTTGAGCCTCTTACAAATGTAAGTGTTGTGTGAGTGCTATAAACAAACAAGCATACAGTTAGGCATGGTGTAGTGTCAGAGGAGAAGACAAGGGGAAGGAGACATGTTTGAAATAAAAGGTAAAGAAAAAACTTTTTAAAAAAACATTGATCATAGGAAAGTTTCATTGTGGACATTTAGATAAACATCATGAGAAGACTTTCTCACATATATTTGCTAGCTGCAGACACATCTTTACTCTGTAAAAGGCATTCAGTCATGGCCAAATACTTCAGAAAGAAGTGCCCACATCCCAAAGATGCTTACCTGGAAGAGCTGTTGTCGAGGTAATGGCTGGGCGATGACCACAATGCCCTGGTTGTAGCTGGAGACCCGCGTGGCAGTTTGGTTGCTGTTGGAGAGCAGAATGTTCCTGCCATGGTTCTCCAGGAATTCCTTTGCTGCAGTGATTAGGGGGGCAGTTGTCTGAGCAGCGGGGACCTCGTTCTCGCACTGCAAAAGGAAGCACATAGTTAAGTGCTATCAATTCGCAAACTTCCCTCCCAATGATCAATTGGCACTGTTGCACGAAAAAAAGCAAATTTCATAGGAATTGTGGGATTGACAAGAAGAGGTCTCTAAATAGGGTACATTCTGCCCCACCTCTAAAGCAGAATTACCCCATGACCTTTGTGAATGCACAAACTAGACAAAACCCAGGTACACAAGGACATTCAGAAAACAACCCATTCAACCAACCAACAAACAAGATTCCCTCCCCAACCTTCCGGGCAGACTTTTTTTTTTATTAAATGATATCGTTAATGTACAAACCTTTTCGTTATTTGATAATCCTAAAAACACACAATCATAAAAGTCAGACATAGATCACGTAGCATAAATTCTGGCCTCTAATGAGTTGCGTGTGTCTTGTCAGTCAATGCTCATTTTGTGATTTATGGCCATTACACTCCTCCAGAATTGACTAATTCTAAAGATGAGAACTTTGTCTCCCAAGAGTATATGCGCCCATCTGTCTTTTGCATCATACTGAACCTTAGTCTGTGGTAGCATGTCTCTGGACAAATGTCTTTTTTCTTTGAGAGCCGTGCAGTCCATTATGATATGCTGGATTGACTATTTGGTCCAGTTGTGGACAGAATTGACAGAAAATCATTGACTCTGGTAGCTGTTTGGTCTTAACCAGAACTTCCCGAGTCGGTAGTAGGTTAAGACGTAGTCGAAGAAGTGTCTTTGATGAAGCCTGCAGGAAATATCTGCAGATACAGCGGTATCTGATTCAAAGCTCTCGCTTCAATTCCACAATTTAGCGCTAGCTGGTATTGGGCTTTCCTTTGAATGGTTCGGATCCAATCGTTCCGTTGGATTTGTTTTTTCAGTTCCTGGGGATGATGGAGGAGCATCTCTATTGTTGCCTCTTCGTTCTCCAATATTTGCATACATGACTTTTTCCATATATTTAGAACCATTTGGTTTGAAGATTTGTTTTTCCATTGTAAAATGTCAATTGCTGGTATATCATTCACCAGCGTCTTCCTATATAGATCCAGATATTTCCAGTTCCTGAGTAACTCCAATGATTATAAGGATAGTTCGTAACGAATACGCGGAATTGGGTAAGCCGGTGGTAGAGAAGAACAAGTTATTTTCTTACCTGGTAATGTTCTTTCGATGGGATGGTCCGACGACGTATTCCATATCTATGACAGGTAATGTCCACAGCTGTGCTGCTTCGGAAAATCTTCGGCGTCTGCGTCCTGCGTCGATAACGTCTATGCGCCATCCCCGAATGGACCTCCTCCGACGGCCGACGTCACCCGATGTGATAAGTAGGACGCACGACGCCCATAGCCTCAGTTATAGTTTTTTCCCCCAGAACGTGTGCCACCAGTTTTCTGCCAGTCCGACACACAAGGCCTTGCGGAACGCAAGCTGCAATCGCAAAAGAAATTCTGCATCGGGGAAGGTAGGGAGGGAGCGATATGGAATACGTCGTCGGACCATCCCATCGAAAGAACGTTACCAGGTAAGAAAGTAACTTGTTCTTCGAGGGGATTGGGTCCTCCGACGTATTCCATATCTATGACAGACTCCCAAAGCAGTACCAAGCAAGGAGGTGGGAAAAGAATTTAGAGCACAAATTTAGCATGCCGAATCAAATTGCGGAATATAGGACTGCCTTGCCAAAGGCCAGATCCTGCCCTCTGATGGAATCGAGGGACAGTAGACGCAGCCACTCCCCTGGTAGAATGGGCCCGCAAGCCATCCGGAGGGTCCTTACCCGCCAAGCGTTAACACTCGGAGATAGCTAAAATAATCCAACGAGACAAAGTCTGTTTCGTCATAGCTTGTCCCAAACGCTTTCCAGCGTAACCAATGAAAAGTTGATCGTCCACTCTGACCCGGGACATGCACTAAATATATAAGCTCAACGCTCTCCTAGGATCAAGCCTATGGAGCCTCTCCTCTTCCTTACCAGGATGTGGAGGAGGATAGAACGCCGGAAGAACAACCTTCTAGCTCAAATGAAAATCCGAAACCACCTACGGAAGAAAAGGAGGACGAACTCCAAGGACAACCCTGACCTTATGAAACACAATGAAGGGTGGCTTAACTGAAAGTGCCTGTAACTCACTCACTCTGTGAGCGGAAGTAACTGCAACCAAAAACACAGTTTTAAGAGTTAGCAGTCTCAAAGGGCAAGGATGTAAAGGCTCAAACGGAGCACCCATAAGAAACTTAAAGTTCAAATCCCAACCGGGCACCAGAAAAGGTGACGGAAGGAACACATTAGTGTGCCCTTTCAAAAACTGAGAAATTAAAGGAATCTTAAAATAGGGACATTCTTCAGACGAGCGCTTAAAGATGGACAGCGCCACCAGGTAACCTTTAATGGTACCCACTTGCAAGCCCCTGTGGGACAAAGAAAGCAAAAAAGACAGAACCATGGGAATGTCACATTCAAAAGGATCCACATTCTTAACTCTGCACCAGTCGCAGAACTTTCTCCAACGGCAACGGTACAGAGACTTTGTTGCCGGCCGCCTGGCCGAGAGCAACACCTCCATCACGTCTTTAGGGAGGTCCCAATCCTTATACCTCAACCTTTCAGAAGCCAAGCGTGAAGGTTGAGGGATCTGACCTCTGGATGGAGAACCTGACCCCCCCCTCCCGTGAGAGCAGATTGTCTCAGTAGGGAAGACGACGTGGAGGGCAGATGGACAAGTCGAGATGGTCCGGGTACCACGCCCTCCTGGCCCAAGCCAGAGCAATGAGGATCATCCAGGAACCGAACCTCCGTAACCTCCGCAGCACCTGCGGGATGACGGGGACTGGATGATACGCGTACAGCAGTGGGAAGGACCACTCCACCACGAACGCGTCTCCTAAGACTCCTCTTGGAGGAAATTCCCACGAGCAGAACCTTTTGCACTCGTGGGCTCCGCACAGAAGGTCCTGAGCCACCGAGGGCGGCACCTAAACAGGGTCCGACATCCTGCCGGAGGACTGTGACCACTGCATCTTGAGAGCCCACTGCAAAGATCTCATCAGCAGTCGGGCCTCTGGCACCAGAAGAACGCAGGATGCCATGAGGCCGAGCAGCCTCAAGAACTTGAACACCGGGAGACTCTGGGCATGTCGAAACTTGTGTACCATCTGCTGAATGTGAAGAGTCCTCACATGGGGAGGAAAACACTGCCCCAGGGACGTGTCGAGCACTGCTCCGATGTACTGGAGCCGCTGAGTTGGCGTCAAGTGAGACTTCTTTAAGTTGAGGGAGAAGCCCAGCTTGTGAAGGGAGACGGACAGATTATCCAGGACTTGCTCGGGAGAGCGCACCCTGATCAACCAATCATCCAGGTTGGGGTAGACGTGAATCCCCCCTTTCCTGAGATGCGCTGCCACAACCACCATGAGCTTGGTGAAATCCCTCGGGGCGGAGGTCAATCCGAACGGCAGGACCCGAAACTGAAAGTGCGAGTCGCCAACCGCGAACCTTGTGCTTTGGATGGATCGGCACATGAAAACAAGCGTCCTTGTCGAGAGACACCAGCCAGTTCTGAAGTAAGGGCCTGGAGGACTTGAGAAAGAGTAACCATCTTGAACTTGTCCTTCCTGAGGAGCTTGTTCAAACCGCGCAAGTCCATGATGGATCTAAATCCTCTGTCTTTCTTCAGAATCAAAAAATAAGGGGAATACCATCCCTTGTTCCTCTCCGCTACAGGCACCAGTTCTATGGCGCCTTTCTCCAGCAGGGATTTGATTTCCTGCGCAAGGAGCGGATCCGGACTCTTCAAAGAGATTCCCTGGTGGATTGTCGTGAGGCCTCTGCCGGAAAGGAAGACAGTAGCCGTGGGCTATGATCTCCAGAACCCACACCACTGAAGTAATGGCAAGCCATTCTACCAGATGCTGCGCCAGCCTTCCCCAAACCGGAGAAGCATGGGCCTCATGATTGAGTTGAAGCGCAAAGGGCAACTGCACGCGCGGCCTTGGCACCTCGAGTACCTTGTTTTCCACCTCTGGCACTCATACGGTTGCCCCTTTGACTTGCAGCTCCTCTCGATTTACTAAAGGATGAGTAATAACAAAAGGAACCTCCCCTCCGTTGCTGTCCCCTAGGACGAAAAGGCAGAGGTTGGCGGACTGCAGCGCCCAACGACTTTGCTGCAGCTTTCGAGGTCTGCAACCTCTCAAGACTCTCGTCAGCCTTGCTGCCAAAAAGATGTTCACCATCAAAGGGCATGTTGAGGAGCCGGGCTTGCACAACCGGAGCAAATCCCGACTTCCGCAACCATGCAAACCACGCATTGCGGTGCTCGCTGCCAAGGACCGGCTGACGCAATCAACCATGTCCAGACCCGACTGAACGGATTCACACATGGCGTCCTTTCCATCCTGCACGATAGCAAGGAAACCATCCTGTTCCTCCCCTTTGGGAATATGATCAGCCGCTAGGGAAATACAGTTCCAGAGTGTGCATGAAACGAGACAAGGCACAAATGGAGTTGGCAGCCTGAAGCGCCATACCCCCAGAAGAAAATACCTTCTTCGCCCAGCCGTCAAACCGTTTGTCGTCCCCATCAGGAGGGATGGTAGGGTACGATGCCTGCTTTGCTGGGGCCGTAGCCGCCTGCACCACCAAACTCTACGGAGTAGGGTGCGTTGTCAAGTAGCAGGGGTCGCCACTGGCTGGGCGATATTTCTTCGGCAAGGACTTGCTCACTGCCGGGAGACTCTCCGGAGAAGTCCAAGCCGCAGCCACCCTTCTATGAAAGGCCATATGGAATGGCAGCACCGGGTCAGTTTGAGGACCTTGGTCCAAGATATCAGTCAGGTCATCCTGCTGAAAATCCCCAGGGGGGGCAGACCAACCCAGGTATTCAGTGACCCTCGACATGAGGCGCCGATATGAACCAGGCCAGGTTTGGTAGGCTCCGGCCTACCAAACTCCACCTCCGGAGAGGCATCAAGACCACTGGCGTCGTGCAGTGACTGACGCAGGTCCTCAAGTTGACTGTGACCAGAAACAATGTCATCAGGAACCAATGCAGGAACCTCACCTTCCTCAGACCCCTCATCCACCTCAGAAATATAGTCTAGAGGCTGGAAAGAGGGTACAGAAAAAGGCACAAAGACATGTTTAGCCTTAGCCATCGCCTTTATTGGGGGTGCCACCGTGCCACGGGGTACCTCCGACAAGGCTCCCTCGAAAGGCTTCGACGGAATGGGCGTCGACGTCGAGCGTGGCGCTGACAGCTTCAACAGCGTCAACAAAGGCCTCGAGGGCAGAGCCCCGAGCGTCTCTTGACACCCTAGGCGTCGATGGCGTCAACGACTTCCTCGGAGGCGGGGCCTCGAGAGAGTCCGTCGATGACCTCGGCGCTGCCGGCGTCAAATGTCTTCTTCGAAGACTTCACAGAGTCTCACGGTCTCGATGGCGTCGAGGACCGGGACCTAGAACGGGCATGCCTAGAGCGACCATCCTTGTCCGACCGGGACCTCGAAGGCGCCCGGTGGTTACGACAACTGCTGGAGCCTGAAGGCGGACGAGCGGTGTCTCTAGCGCGGCCTCGACCGGAGCCCTGCGATTGAAAAAAATCACCAACATCTCCTTTCGGAACTAATCCCATTCTTCCGGAGTGGAATGCTTGTTGGGACAAGCTACTCGCCGACGGGCGGAGTCCTCGGAAGAGGGCGGCGAAGGCGACCTGTGACGGCGCTTCCTGGAGTGCCTCGAAGAGGCAGAGGAATGGCGGGACCGACTCCCAGACCGAGAACCCCCGGACTCACGACGACGATGCGGAGAGTCACCCCTCAAATCGTCTGTCTAAAGACCAGTGGAACGCGACTTCCGGGGCCTGGCCACCTTACCGACCGACAGGTTTTTTTTACGCTCCCGCAAGGCCTTCGAAGTGAGCGATTGGCAGTCGACAGTCCGTATCATGGTCCTCCCCGAGGCACCAGAGGCAAGCGTTGTGCGTATCCGTCAGGGGCATCTTGGACCCGCACTCCCGACACTTCTTAAACCCGGATCACGCGGTGGAAGAAGCCAAAGACAACATATTCGATAGCAATGAAGAAACAGGTTAGAAGAACTGAAAGAACAGGATTCAGTAGAATCGAGGCGCGCGGAGATCTCCAAAGCGAACACGGTCCTGGAAAAAAACGGAACTGAGGCTACGGGCGTCGTGCGTCCTACTTATAACATCTGGTGACGTCGGCTCGACGGAGGCCCTTGAGGATGGCGTATCGACGTCATTGACGCAGACGCCGAAAGATTTTCCGAAGCAGCACAGCTGTGGTGATTACCGTCATAGATATGGAATACGTCGGAGGACCCAATACCCTCAAAACAGATTTACTAATGGGGAATAGGACACTTCCGTCACCAAATGGAGCATGCCCCTGATCTCAACATACGTTTGGACATGGTGTTAATAGAATGTTAATTAATCACTTTCCAGAACTCCGAATGTTTCAGCTCACAACATGACTTGTTGAGCCTAAAAATTGCTGATTTCTCCCCAGTCCCAATGGGTACTGACTCAAAGGGCAAAGCCCAATGTATTAAGAGTATTCCCACTAGTCCTCAGAAAGTGGACTCAAAGGCCTGTGGCCCACAGTCGTGAAATCTCTGGACGTCAGACAGTAAGCATGCAGGAAATTAACCTATAAATTGACAAAGTGTTGCAATAACTTGCCACGGAGAGCATACCGCCAGAAATAGCCTTCCTTAAAGCCGTTTCCAAGGAGCGAAGACCAATCCAGTGCCGAGGGTGTGTGAGGGGTGCATAGACTGCAATTCGTACGCAACTCTGCTCCGCAGTCTTTGGATGTATAGAAGGGTGTATAGAAGGCACTTCCTCTGTGCAGCAATGTGTCCGCTGTCACCGCTAACTGCCAGTAACTGCGCTGAACTAGACTTCGGACTCTGCTTCGCTCGCGAGGTACTCCAGTAGAAATAGGCTCCTCCTGCTGGGAACACCAATGCAGTTACCAATGAAAGCAGACTCTTGCCAATAACTGGGATGAACTCGACTTCTCATTGGAGACTTCAATATTCACCTTGACTCTCCTTATTCGTCCACTGGACTCTTCCACAGCCTCCGACATTCCTTCCCTCACCACTCATTCCTCTGGTTCCACACTGTCTGTCGAACATACCTTGGATGCACTCATCTCAGCAGACATCCCCATCTCCAACCCTCTCACACCACCACTCTCCTGGTCCGACTATGCTCTCTATTCTCTCACCTGGATCTCTTGGGTCCCCCGGCTAAGCCTCTGCTTGAACTACCAGTCTCCTTATTCAACCAATGAAGCGACTGTCAGTTGCTGCTTTTGTTGCCACTTTCATTGCACCCTCCCACTCCTGCCACTGACTCCCACACTGACTCTGCCCTTGCTAACTTCACCCCTCTATCACCAAAACTCTGGACATCCTTGCCCCCGTCACGAGGATCTGCATGAAGCCTGCCTCCAAGCGCAACGCAAGTGCAGTCTCGCTGAGCGGAAGTGGCAGGCATCGGGCACATCCTCTGACAGACTGGCCTGCTGCCTGCTCCAAAGGCAATAGAGACTCTTCATCCGCTCAAAGAAGAGGGCCCATATTCAAGCCTGCATCTCTATGGCCACTAACACAGAAACTGTTTAAAATCTGCAAGGAACTCGCCAATCCTATTGCAGTCTCCATTTTTCCCCCTGCCATCCCTGACCCTCTGTACTTCACTGGCCTGCCACTTCCTAACAGAAAACTCAGGACATCCAGGGGGGCGCTGTTGAGCAGCCGGCATCATGGCTGACTAGCCTGCAAGCTCCGTGGACCACCGACTGCAATCGGTGTACAACGGCGGCATCCGACATCAGGACGCCCTGAAACTTTCTTCACTGCATCCGACGATCACAGGGCACGCTCAGCTGAAAAAACGAGAAGAAACGAGCATGCAGACCCGAGTTACGGGCATCCACGCAGTCCTTCACATGTGGCTTGCCGGGCCCGCCCCTTGGACGAGTGGCGAACGGGACGCCCGCCATGGCATCGGCCTGCGCAGACTTGCTGGGGCAGTGTGCACCGTCGTGCCTCTCCTGGAGCCGTATGTGGAGGTGAGGGAGTGCGGGAGCTGGCGGCGAACCACGACCAGAACGGGCATACAGAGAGGGGGAGCTGTCTACCCCCCACCGTTGCTGCCGCCGCGGGCTTCGGCCGACTGCGGAGGTAGGTGTCCCCCTCCCAGGGGGAATAAGACCCGGCTGCCACCGCCATCCGCCCGGCGCTGCTGGCCTTGGTGGTGCCTGGCGGCTGCGGGCGGTGTCACGGGATCTCCCGCTGCCTCTCCGGCTCTCCCCCCCTCACCACCCCTCCATACCGAGCCGCTCAGCTGGATGGCTGAGGCCCTCTGCCTCTCCTGCTCCCCCGCAACCTGGTCGAGGAGGAATAGCGCACACCAACGGATCGTGGCCTTCCTGCGCCTTCTCCCCACACCCCTCCCCAAGTGGCGTACTAGGGGACGTTGGGGCACAGCGAGTTTGTAGCACACACAGTGCACTGCTATATCTCTGTCTTGGCCCGAGATACACCGGCCCCTGCATAGGGTTTGGGAACTATACCTCCAGCTGTCAAGAGGCAGGGCTGGCCTGCGCCCATCACCACTGCACCCTGGAACACTGCAGGCCCTTCTGGTGATTTCACTTGGTGGGGTGGGGCAGAACATAGGGGCTCTGGCCCCGCTCGGACACATGCACTGCGAACTGCAGGACCTTGTCATCTGCAACACTAAGGAGATCCCCCCCCCCCCACCCCAACCCGCCCTGTCAATACTACGCAGCCATGCTTGCTCCCGGGCCCATGCAGTGACCCAAGGGAACATACTGGTCACACTGGGGATCGCCTGCAGACACTGGGCTCAGTACGGACTTTACCTGCCTCCTTAAACTACGGGCCACCTGGCCCCCCACTGGGCCCCCACTGACGCCATTCCGCCACGCTTGAGCCCTGGCCCCTCGACAGGGGTAGATACCCAAACTCCGAGCCAGAACGGCTCGACCACTTAAGACAGAGGCACCCGCCGCACTCACTGTGAGCCCCCCTGCTTACGCTCACCATCTATCGTGCCCACGGAGGCGCCAACCCCCCACCCCCTACAGCTGCAATGTCAAACCGAGCGCGGGGGTCCACCAAGTCTGGGGCAATGGACACATTTGCCAAGGCAGCGCCCAGGCCGGAACAGGGCTCACACAGCGCAGAACAGGAGGAAACAGATTTGCCGCTGGCTTCCCCTCAGCCGGATCTAACTACCATAATGGAATCTATGGCCAAAAACTTTGCAGCCTTCCATGAGAAACTTGACGATATCAATGCGAATGTGGCTTCGCTAAAAACCAAATTGGACCAACACGGAACCAGAATAACGGAGGCGGAGAACAGAATTGGAACTACCGAGGATGGGGTTCATGCACTACAAAATACGGTCACGGAGCTCGTGCGCGACATGAAACAGGTCAAAGCTAAGTGCGGTGACATAGAATCTAGGCCACGAAGAAACAATATCCGTATAGTGGGTGTTCCTGAATCAGCACTTAAGGGGCGGATGGAACTCGCGGTTGAACAGCTTCTGAAAGATCTCCTGGATAATCCTGCCCTATCACCGTTCTTCACTGTAGAGCAGGCCCACCGTGCACTGGCACCACGCCCAAAGCTGGGCGACTTCCCCAGGCCAATAATAGCGAAGCTCTTAAGCTATAAAGACAGGGACCACATTCTCCGCCTAGCGAGGGAAAAAGGTGAACTACGGCTGGAATCTCACGTCATTAGGATTTTCCCTGACTTCTCTGTAGGTGTGCAAATGGAGCGGCGGCAATTTGTAGGGGTGTTAAAGTTGCTAGGAGAAATGCTCTTTACTACCTGCTTAAAATTCACTCACCACAACAAACTACTTCTTCACGGTCCCCGAAGAGTCAGTCTAGTTCATCGAAGCTCAAATTCCGTTAACGGAACCGGAGGGGGACCTAATGGACAACGACTAAGGCACTGTCCCCTCGTCTCTAACGATCTGCTCTCCAATGTGACCTGCGACCTTCCCCCAGCCCACTCGCTGCATCCCTTCACCTCTGAAGCGTTTGGAGCCACTGGTGCCAGACTGCCACCACCTTGATGGCACCACCAATAGGAGGGGAACACGTCTCTAGATTGCTATACCAGAACCCCACAAGATGGGGTCGAATCCTAGCAGACAGGTCATACATGTACCCACAACTTTTGGCCCTCATCTGCTCAGATCTTGCACGTAAATGATAAGTTTGTTCTGTAACTGAATATAACATTTGCCGTTTAAAGATGTATGATGTGTTATCACAACACTATTAATCAAAGTTGGTCACACGGCAGCAGCGGCCCCCTTTGCCGCTGCAATGTCTACAAAAGCGGAGCCTTTAAGTTTGTGCCCCTGACGGGCTACTGGTCGAGCGCTGCCGGGTTGGGGATAGCACGCAATTGTTTGCTCCTGGGAGGGGAATTCTGCACTGCTAGTTGGGAATGGGCGGTGTGGGTGGAAGGTGGGGAAGTTGGGGAAAGTTACATAAAATCTGGCAGGAAGGAAGCGACTGGTATTGTGTGGTGGTACATTCATGCTGCAGAGGCGCATAGAAAGATAGGCCGAGACAGATCCTTCAGTTGGGATGTCCCATAGTCTCCATCCATGTCTGTTAAAATGATGACGTGGAATATTCAGGGGTTAACTAATGTCACTAAGGCTCGTAGGATTATCACTTATGCGCAGAGACATGGAATTAAGATACTCCTACTCCAGGAGACGCACGCGCTGAAGCACCTGGAAAACTTGGCACAGACTTGGGGCCCCAATAGGTTTTACACGCAATACTCTACTCAATCTAGGGGAGTTTTGGCTCTGATCTACAAACCTGTAAAATTTACACTCCACACGTCCCACATAGATACAGGAAGCAGATACGTAATCCTTCATTGTACTCTGGCCGGTGGGGAATGCCTGCTTGTAAACACGTACGGGCCAAATATTGACTCCCTGGAATTCTTTGATGAGCTGGTCTTCCTCCTCGCCCCTCGACGTGGGGGTCCCCATTGTGTAAGCGTGGGACATGATCCTTATACTAGACAATACCCTTGATAGAACGGGCAGCACCCCCAGAGCAGTGTCCCGGGCCGCAAGGCATCTCATAACACATATGACGTCCCTGAATCTGCATGACGTGCGGCGAACGCTACACTCCCTAGAGATTGATTATACTTTCTATTCCACAGTCCACAACAGTTCGTCAAGAATAGACATGTTCCTGGTGTCCGGCTGCCAGATGGGTAGGATAACTGACGTCAAGATACTAGCGCGCACACTCTCTGATCATTCCCCGGTGGTGATGCAGATCCAACTAGGCCCTGTCCCACTCATCCGCCCTGCCTGGCGTTTCAAATCCGAGGCGCTGCATGACAGTTTTTAAAGCTGAGATCCTATCGGATGTTAACACCTTTTTTGACAGCAATAATCGACATGATACTTCCAAAGGGACCCGCTGGGAGGCATTCAAAGTATACATTAGGGGGATGTGCATATCTAGGCAGGCTGGGGTACTAAAAGCCATTAGACAGGCCCTACACGCTTCTGAAACAAAACTCAAAGCGCTAGAACCTGAGTATACCCTATCACCCTCCCATGCTACATTGGCCGAGCTTGAACTGTTTGAATCTCATGCCCTCAGCGAAGTGCGGTAATATGCCCGGCCGCTGGCAGCGCAGAGATATGGCGAGGGTGATAGACTGGGCAGAACCCTACCGAGGCTGGTGCGCGCAGAGGGAGGTAAAACCTGCATAGATTGCATTATAGATGCGCAGGGCACAATACACTGGTCCGATCAAGGTGTCATTGACACCTTCGCGGATTTTTACACTGACCTATATGGCCCCCAACAGGAACACAGCCCATGATCTGGACGACCTCCTCGAACATATCCCAATGACCCTTATTTCCCAAGATACTAAAGAACTTGATGCCCCATTCACCTTGGAAGAGATTGTTCAGGTTATCTCAGACCTACCGAAGGGTAAGGCCCCGGGTCCCGACAGGCTCACATAGGAGTTTTACCAAGAATACGTAGCAATCCTGGCACCTGTACTCTACGAGGTGTGGGCTGAGTCGCTCCAATTAGCTGCCCTCCCGAGATCCTTAAGAGAAGCCCTGATAACTGTTCTTCCCAAGCCAGGGAAGCCCCCAGACGAGTGCGGCTCCTACAGGCCTTTATCGCTTATAAATACGGATATGAAAATATACGCTAAGGTAATAGCGAACAGGTACCTTTCAATCATGCCGCACCTGGTCCATCCGGACCAAAGCGGTTTCGTCCCCGGCCGCTCCACTGCCCTCAATATTCGCCGACTCTTCAACGTGATGTCTAGAATCGACCCGAAGGCTGACGCTGTAGTGGTTACATTAGAAGCCCAAAAGGCGTTCGATATGGTCTCCTGGCAGTATATGTGGGCTCTGCTGGGGAAAATGGGGGTGGGACCATGAATGCTCTCCTACATAAAACTGCTATATATGGGACCTACGGCTATGATCCTGCTGAACTCTGACTTCTCCTCCCTTCCCGCTATATAGGGGTACCCGACATTGCTTTCCATTCTCCCCGATCCCATTTGCGCTCGCCATAGAGCCCATGGCAGACAGCGTCAGGGACCGACACACACGCAAAGGTATACGCATGTGCGACACACCGGAAATCATCTCACTTTATGCTGACGATGTACTTTTATACGTCAGGAACCCTTCTATATATCTAGACCCGATCATCCGCGACATAACCAAGATAGGCATGTACTCGGGCTTCCCCATCAATTACTCTAAGTCAGAGGTATTTCCTCTCACAGCGGCAACGCAGCAACCATCATTTGAGTTTCCCTTACGCTGGTCCCCGGGTGGCATTAAATATCTGGGAGTGCAGGTGTCGTTATCCAAATCGTCCCTGCTGGCGGATAACTACGTAGCCACGGCACAGCTCATAGAATCCAAAATGGAACGGCGGTGTTGCCTCCCACTATCTCTCGAGGGCAGATTATCCTCGATAAAAATGATAGCGGTGCCCCAGCTCCTCTACATCTTTGCTAACGTACCAATATGGCCGGGGAAGAAATATTTCAAGAAGTTCCACTCGGCGTGCGCCCAATTCCTCTAGCACGGTCCACAAGAAGTGGCAGTATATGACCCCACCCCTATGAAAAGGGGGGCTTTGCGGCCCCTGACTTGACATTGTATTGGATCACGGCACAGGCCCAACACGTCACGTATATGTACACACGCTCACAGCACCCCCAACACGTGAAACTTGGAGAGCTGGCGGAATGTCCCTAATGTTACACCACGCATACCAAACTGACCCCCCAGCTGACCCGGTGGCCACCACGATCAAGGCATGGAACAAATAGTTGCAGTCACGACCGGAGCACCGCCCATACTATAAGTGGCTTCCCATCTGGCAGTTTCCGGGACTCTCCCCCACACACGATGAACACCTCCTGCGACACTGGTCAGAATTGGGCTATCGGGCCTTAACAGATCTATACCCGGACGGGAAATTTATCACCCCTCAGACATGGCGACCCGAGCACTCTGGTTCGCTGCTAGAAATGTTACAATACTTCAGACAGAGCGGCTGTCCGTGCAATGTGGCCTACCTATCCAGACGAGCCCCCTGACTCACCCGAGATCCAATACATTTCCAACTCGCGGGGCGCCAGGGGCATAATATCCTCTGTGTACAAAATGCTGTTGGAGAAGTCAGGAGAGATACCCCCCCAAAACCACAGGAGGAATGGGCGGGGAAGCTGGGTTTGGAAATCTCGGAGGGGATGTGGAACAAGATGTGCGCGCATACTCACAAAGTCTCCCTCAATGCCATGTTCAGATACAATATAAACTCCTAAATAGATTATATCACACGCCACAAAGCAGCAAAATGTGCACGCACCCAGGCCCACACCTGCCCTAGGTGCAGATCTGAGGGGGCAGACCACATTCACATGTTCTGGTCCTGCGAAATAATAGAGACCCCGGTGGACCCCGACCCACTGGCTTTGTTGTTTGGAATGTGGACAGTGGATGTGGAAAAAAAAATGTCCAAATTCTTGAACATAGGTGCCATGGTGGCCAAGAATATTACAATGCTGGAAACGCCGCTCAACCCTGACGTTCGAAATGTGGCTAAGCTCCCTCACTTGGACAAAAACGTGCAAAGAGGAATACATTGGTTCCCTCCCCATGACATCTCGACCCAGAAATGTGTGGACTGAGTTTTGCACCTATTTGAACAATAGAGACAGCAAGGAGTGGAAATCCACCCCCTCACCTAACCTACCTGGAGGCCCCTAGGCTCTGTGCTATGTACGCCTTACTGTCCTGTTGACTTAACCTTCGCTCAGGGTGCTATGTCCTAAAATATGTTAAAGTTTGTTGACAATATGTTACTGTTGCTCCTGTCTAGCGCACTGCAATGCATGTTGTACCTGACAACTTCCTACCAATAAATAAAAGTAAAAAAAAAAAAAAAAAAAAACACCTCAGGACATCCTGTCCTCATTATCCACTACTCCCACCGCCCTCCCTCCCTTCCCTGCTCTCAGGCCTCCCTTGCCCCCCCACCCCCTCCTACTCTCCTCTTTCTCGCCAGCAGCACCGAATGAGGTCTCTAGACAAGTACTCCCTATGGTGGTCTCCTCCAAACAGGTGCTCCACTGCTCCTCCAGATCTATCAAGGACATCATTGCCTCCCTTGCGCCAGCCCTGGCCGATTACTGTAATCACTTCTTTGCCTATGGCTCCTTCCTGCTACCCCTCCAGCACTCTTATGCATCCTCTTCAAAAAGCCCTCCGTCTCCCCCTCCGGCCCAGCTAACTACCGCCCTATCTCCATTACCCCCTTCCTGGGCAAAATCCTGAAGAAACTTGTCATCCCAGGTAATCCAACACACTGAATCTGTTGGTTGTCTCTGCGACCACCAGTCTGGCTTCAGAGCAGCCAGAGGCATGGAAACTGCACTACTGAACACCTGTGGAGACTTGCACTCAAATCCAACTCTCCATCCTTTCTTATCCTTCTGCATCTTTCCTCTGCCTTCGACACGGTCAATCATACCACCCTGACAAATCAGCTTCAAGACACCCTTGGCATCACGGGCCTGGCACTTGACTGGTTGACCACATTCCTCACCGACAGACCTTCCTAGCTTTCAGAATGCCCGGACGCATGCCACTGACGCAGTTGTGGGGAGGGCTGCCGATCACGTGAATCGGTGGTACCGTCGAGGAACTCTACGTACCCGTTGGCGCCTTGGACTGCTTCGACTGATCCGTCACGGTGGTACCAGGGGTTATGTGCTTTGTCCTTTGAGTAGCGGGTGCGTCCCTGTTGCCGGGGTGTACATTCCTCATAGCAGGACTATTATTGTGCCTGGTGGGCCCGGGAACGGAGGTCAATGGATGCAAGGTCAATGGCATCCTGCTCGGAGCCACGGCCGCCGCTTAGATCCTCATCACTTTCGGTAGCTGCGGCGGCGGAGGAGCTATCCTCTGCCTACGACATGGTGTAGGCCGTCCACTGTTTCACTCTATGCTCCTTCATCGTTTTAGGACGCAGGAGATGACAGTTCTGACAGGACGCCACGTCGTGATTGAGAGGGAGACACTTATTGCACCAACAGTGCTTGTCTTTCCATGGGTATTTTCCCTTACAGGAAGGGCAACATTTAAATGGTGTCATCTCCATAGCTCAGATGTGTTAAAGAGACGGTAAAACCAAAAGGGCAAAGAGAGGGGAGAAGGAAAGACATTCTTGAGAAGAATAGAAACCCCCAGACCCCACTCTCCCTACTGCATAGGTCGGCCACGCAGTCGACAGCGTTGACTGGAGCACCAGCCGCTGAAGTCTGTTCTTTCGCTGTCTTCAGCAGTGGTTAGGAAGTAATCGAAGAGGGAACGAATAATATATAAAATGGCCAGAGGTCGGGAAGTATAACAATTTTGCAATAAGCAAGAGCTCTGCATAAGGCGACCAGCTAGCTAGGTGGAAAAGAACAATCTGAAGGACCTCGACACGTGTGGGATTTTGGGTACACTACATATCACGTTAGGGATAGTGTTGCAGGCACTCCCATGTCGACGTCTCCTTTCGATTCTCGAAAGATAAGATGCAATACTATGCGGTTACCACTTGATGTCTGACTATATGAACAGCATGTGTGATTCTAAGCAGATTCACAATCATCAGAAAGAACTTTACAGTGAATAATTTCTCCTTCAATGGATTACCTTTCTCCCGCAGAATCATAATCAGATAAATTCTCAAAGCAGTGGAACAATGGTGGAGGGCAGAAAGCTCAAAGTAAAAGATATTGCAATACCGCCCTACCAAAGCACGCGTAAGCCCCAGGGATGACGTCCAGGCTATCCTGTCTTGTAAAAGTATGGAGTGCAGATCACGTTGCCAGATATCCCTGACTGGGACCCCAATTTGGAGGGCTGTAGCTTGCAAAGACCCCTCTGGTGTAGTGGGCTCTGATGCCAGGAGGCAGCTCCCTGCCTGCGGACTGGTAGCATTCTGCAATACATAAAATGATCCACTGTGAAAGCATCACAACAAGACCTTTGCTGGCCAAGGAGTTCGCTACAAATAACTGGTATTTTCAATATCCCGCCGTCCTTGCCACATAGAATCCTAAGGCCCTTTTGGAGTCCAACCGGTGGAAGAGCTCCTCGACCTTCAATGGGGCCGGGAGTAGGTAGAACACAGGCAAATCCATAGCCTGAGAAGAACTACATTCTGACACCACCTTTTGAAGGAACCCCAGTCTTACCTTAAGCGAAAACCTTTTAGCAAACAAAACGTAAAAATTGGGGTTTACAGCAGAGGGTCTGCAGCTCACTGACCCCCTGGCGGAAGTAATGGCAACCAAAAGGGCTGTTTTCAGCATAAGCAACCGCAAAGAACAAGGTTCAAGGGCTCAAAGGGAGCCGCCATCAGAAAAGTGAGAACCAGATTCAAATCCCAATATGGGACAACAAAAGGAACAGGCAGAAATTTATTCACAAGGCCCTTCAGGAATTGGGCCATAACCGGGATTGTGAAAAAACCTTGATCCGGAGACCCCTTGGTCACATACAAAGCCGTCAAGTATCCTTGCACTGTGGTAACCTGAAGCCCTGCTGAAGCCAGTGACAGAATGAACTTCATCACTGTAGCGATGGGGTAAATTTTGCATTCCCTGCAGCACGTCTCAAATCTTCTCTACCTGCACACGTATATAATCTTGCAAATGGTCTGCGTGCAGCCAGGTCGCAGAGTAGCAGACTGGTCCTTCTAAACAAGACTGAGGGCCACTTGGATACCGTGACTGTGGCTCTTCTCATCCCCAAAGAGGATGGGGTGATCACGGCCAGCGAGGACAGGACAATTTGAGTATGGCTGAAAAGAGATAGGGGCCAATTTTGGCCTAACATTTTCCAAACAATGTCATCACAGTGTTCTACGATGACCCATCATCATGAGAGTAGAAGATTATTTGGTGGCCAGGATAATGTTGCCGTAATGGAGTTTAATGTCTCAGAAGATTTGAATAAAATGAACTTCGGGTAATGGAGATAGGGCGGTATTGACAGTGTAAAAGCTGAAACAGCAAAAAGCTTGAGTCCACATCAGTCTGTAGTCGATAGGCATAAACACATTTTTGGCTAGATAACTGACAAAAGGAAGACCGACAAGATTTGTTGACATTGAGCCAACTAAAGGAATGGAATTCAAAAGGAAAATAGAGGGACTGTGAAAATGGTGAACAGGTCTGGTTACATTATTTTAAACGGCTTTATGCTCAGACCAGTCTTGAGCAAGAGCCCTCGGGCCCCTTTAACTTAGGTGTATGGCGGGTTTGATTTGGAGGAAATCAAATCCTTATAAAAAGATTGAAATTATCGCAGGCGCTGGGTCCGCATAGTATGTCCAACCTGACTATGACAGGAAATGATCTCTGGGGGTCCATTCTGTGTTTAAATAAAATGTATTCATTTTCCATAACACAAACACAGCAACGCCCCTCCCTTTCCAAACACCTCCTTCCAAACACCTCCTTCCAAACTCCCACCCCCCACGCCAGAGGGACAGATAGTGTATACAGCACTGTATGTGAGCGCATAATTCGCAATCAAAATATATCTAGAATTCTCAAACAGTGCGGGCACCATTGCACTTAATAGTCACTTTGGAGATATGATAGCACATGCCCCCAGTTTTGCTTAAATTCAGCCCGGTTGCCGTATACAGTGTGTGTTACCCACACCAATGCAACAAAGCGCCAAACTTTCTGTAGCCAGTGAAATTTGGTCTGTGCTTGACTCAGTTTCCATTATTGAGCTATTACAAGCCATGCCGCTCTAAGTAAAATCATGTATCCCCTTAATTGCCCGTGGTATATAACTTGTTATCCATATCCCACAAGCCACACAACCATGCTTTCACATCTATATCGTCACACTCTGAGAACTTTCCTCCCGCCATCTGGGTCTTTATCTCTAGCTGGAATGATTGGATATTCGGGCACTCCCACCCGGTGTGGGACCAGTCCCCAGTCACTGTGCATCCCCTCCAACACTCTGAAGAAGCTGTGGGGGTACATTTTGTGTAGTGCCATTGCAACATTATCTTATACCACACACATCCCTCAGTTGGATTGATCATGTCAGTTTTTATGTTGCCCAGAGATGCTCCCAACTTTCTCCTGTTATTTCCCTACCTAGTGTGGTCACCCACCTGAGCACGTACCACCATTGGACTGAGGGGGTAGGCCTTCAATAAGAAATGTATAGAGGGATGAGAGAAGTTTCCTCGATCCCGGAGTAAATCGTGATTAATTTCTCAAAGGGGGTTAATATCGGAGTAGGGGCTGCCTTGATATGTGGATCTGATAACGAATGTCTCAGCTGGCAGTAGCTTAACCTGTCCCCCCTCGGAGATCCCCTCCCCGCCATGCTGTTTACAGGCCTCGAACACCCTACATTTTTGCCCTTGAAATATGTCATTTATTTTTAAGTACACTACGGCCCGCTATGCCCTCAATGATCCCTATTCCAAACCTGAAGGGAATTTCGGATTGTGAAACAGTGGCGTGAATGTGGATGGAGCCATGGATAAAATCCATTTTGCCAACAGTGAGTCCCAGGTGACAGCTACCAGCCCGACAATTCTGCTGATGTGTACATTCGATGACCGATGTGCTTTCACTGCCGAGCAGCCCTGATAAGGGTGTTACTCCCTATTGCCCCGTCTTGCTGTGCCAATATTTTCTGGGTGTTACCCGTACACCATTCCTTCACTACCCGGAGTTGTGCCGCTTCATAATACTTACAAAAGTGTGGGAACCCTAGTCCTCCCTCGGTTCCCCAGGGCCATCAAAGTCCTCATAGAAACACAGGGAGGTTTGTTCTGCCATACATACGCGGATACAATTTTGTTTTGGATTTAGGATTGAAAAAAGGATTTAGTCACCAAGATAGAAAGAGCCTGAAAACAATATAAAATCCTCAGAAGAATGACCATCTTCACCGCCGTCAACCTCCCTAGCCACGAGTTGAGGGAGCCCATCTCTGTAGTTCTGTTTTCTATTTTCATTAGCAGCTGAGGGTAGTTTGCCCCATATAGTTGTCCTAACGTCTTTGGTGATTATGATTACCCTCACCCACCCCACTCTCCAATTCGCCTATGAGTGCCAGAAGGGACTGCTCCTGGTTCGCTACTGCTAGCAGTCTATCATCAGCAAATGCTAAATGTTATAGTCCTCTCCAGCCATGCTGATCCCTTTGACCCTGTCCGTGATCAGAAGCGTAACCAATAAGGGATCTAAAATATTGGCTTATAGCTGCGGGGATAACGAGCGTCTCTGTTTCGTGCCACGCATATGTTGATACTTCTTGATAGGGAGCCATTAATTGCCAGTCATATGGAGGTGACCTGATAATTTGCACATACCATTTGAAGAAATCCTGATCCAATTCCCATATATTCCAATAGGCGGAATAGGAATGTCCATTCGACAATGGTCAAAGGCTTTATCCGCATCCAACGAAACCAGAAGAGCCAGCTGTTGCGTTATGGCTGTCTTCACTATCAAATGACAGACCCTGTGTACATTTTCATGCTTCTGTCTCCCTAGTATGAATCCAAAATAATCCAGCCTGATTAGCTTCGGCAGGAGTGCTGTCAGCCTATAGTTTCGTGTTGAGATTTATAAGCGCGATAGTTCTATATGACCCGGGAAGCATCAAATCCTTATTGGGACTTGGTGAGCTACGGGATTATGTTCACTTTAAATCTTTTATACAAGCTCAACAGGTAGCCATCCGGACCAGGGGCTTTATTTAGGGGCAGGGTCTTGATTGCCTCTGCTACCTGGTCTCTCCCCAATTCCTCCCTTTCTAAGCAGGAGATTTTAGGTAACTGGATCATACTTAAATATGGCTCCTGCATATTCCCGTTAGGAGTGTCTGAGGAGTACAACACAGAGTAATAATCCTCAAAGGTTTCCAGAATCGCATCGTTATCCGTAACCATGCTCCGTCCTTCGGCTACATTTCCAAGCATGTTTTGCTTTTCAATTTCCCCGCTAGCATCCGATCTGCCTTGCTGGCCCCTATATAGTACTGTTGCCTCATGCACAGTGGGGCTTTCTCCACTTGCTTTGTCCGGGATAGTTCTAACTGACCTTGTTTTTTTTTAGGGCTCTTTGTAGAGCTCTAGTCGGGCCTTTAGCCAGTTTCCCCATTGTTCTTGCTATTTAGCTCTCCAGATATTTTTCCAAATGCCTTCTTTGCTTCGCTCTTGTAGCTTTCAGGACTATCAGTTCTACCCTCAGTACCGCCGCCTTGAATGAATCCCATACCGAGTCAGGGCCATACCTGCAGTTGCATTCTGCACAAAGTACGTATCTATTTTATCCCTTATGGATTAGACTCAAAGGCGGTCATGCAAAAAAGATCTGTCGAGAACCTCCGTTTCCATAACCCTCCCTTTCCTCCTGCCACCGCCATCTTTATCTTTAGTGGGGCAGGATCTGACGAGACGGTACCCAGCTCAACCCCTTGAACCCTCCCCAGCAGTATTGTGGAAACCCACATGTAATGTATCCTGGATAAGGAGTGGACATGAGTAATACTTGCACCTCTTCCACTGGACTTCCTTCCAGACATCAGAGCGCTAACATTGCAATCTTTTGTTTTAACGCTTTTGATGGCGCCTTTATATGCTGGGATGCCCCTGAACTCCTATCCTCTCTTAGGGAACCCAGGCCATGTAGAAATATCCCATAAGAATTTTATCTCCCCTTGCAAACCCCTTTAGGTGCAACAAACCTCTCCCCACCACCCCACAAAAAAAACATCTTGGTTTACATTAGGGCATAGACCATGGCCAATGTGTACACGTGGGACTCTATTTGCACATTGAAGAAGCCACATCTCCATGCTGGATCTAGCTGGGATTCCCGAACCACTGCCCTCAGCCCGTCGTGCATCGGAAGGGAATAGTTTCTTACCTGTAACTCCATTTCTCCAGCATTGGTATCTTTCATGGATTCACATGCTTAGAACATTCCCCGTCGTCAGGCTGGGAATCCCCGGTACATTATATAGACCCTTTCCCGTAGGAAAGCTTTTTCGACGCTTATGCGTCCTATCCACCTCGTTTTGTATCATGCGTACCCGCGACGTCAGGGCGTCATGATATAAATACAGGCCCCGCCCCCGCGCTCCCTCAGATTTCGGCCCCCAAAGTAGTGGGGGAACCGGTTTGCATGTTCAGGGGAGGCAGGTGGGCGCATGTGAATCCATGAAAGATACCAATGCTGGAGAAATGGAGTTACAGGTAAGAAACTATTCCCTTCTCCAGCATTGGATCTTTCATGGATTCACATGCTTAGAACAGATTACACAGCAGTACCACCCCCAAAGAGGAGGCGTGCATGCAAAGCCATATACATCGTTCGCAGAGCACGTTCCCAATGATCATATATACATCAGTAATAGTTAACACAGGAAAACGAACCGCATACAGTCACAAATTCCATAGGATGCAACCCCTCAGCCGGGGCTTACCTTACTGGAATAGGTGTCGAAGCACCGCCTGCCCCACCCGGGTATCTTCGGCATGTTGCTGCGACAGGCAGTAATGGCGGGTAAAGGTGTGTGTAGCCGCCCAGGTAGCCGCCATGCAGATGTCCCCCAGAGGGACTCCGGCCCACAGTGCCGTCGACGATGCCGCTGCTCTAGTTGAGTGAGCTCTTGGCCGTCGCAGAAGAGGTTTCCCTGCCCTAGAATGGCAGTACGAAATGGTAGATGACGCCCATCTTGACAGTCCTTGTTTCGAAATGGCTTTTCCTTTAGCACCCAAACCATAGGCCACGAACAGCTGCCTTGTTTCTCTGAACGGTTGCGTTCGATGGAGATAAAACTTAAGGGCCCTTTTTACATCCAATGTGTGTAGCATGCGCTCCGCTCCCGAGCATGGCTCCGGAAAAAACGTAGGCAACACAATAGAGGAGTGTTTATGGAACACCGACGGAGCTTTAGGTATAAACTGCGGGTTAGTGGCTAGGACTACCTTGTTCTTGAAAAATCGTAAGTATGGCGGGTCTACCATTAGAGCCTGAACTTCTGAAATACGTCGTGCTGAAGTGATGGCCACTAGGAAGGCCAATTTCCACGACAGAAACTTGAGAGACGATGATGACATTGGCTCAAAAGGAGGCTTCATAAGAGATGTTAAGACCAGATTGAGGCTCCACTCCGGAGGAAATTTCTTCTCTGGCGGGAAAATCCGAAAGAGGCCTTTAAGGAAGTGTTTAATCAGGCGGTCGCTGAACAAAGGTGCCGAGTGCCGTCGACGAGTAAACCTGGAAATGGCTGCTAGGTGTACTTTTATTGAAGATACCGACAGGCCCTTCTGGGCTAAGAGCAGCAAGTATGGCAGGAGCTGTTCTGGCTTAATCGATTGCGGGGCCAAGCCTGGTTGATCCTCACACCATTGACAGAAACTTTTCCATTTGTACGCGTATGAGGCGTTTGTGGAAGGTGCTCTTGCCGCTTGTAGGATACGCCGACAGTCCTCCGGAATCGTTAGCCGACCAAATTCGGCGAAGTCAGGAGCCAGGCCGTCAACTGGAGGCTGTCCGGGTCGTGATGCCAAACCACACCGTCCTGTCGAGACAGAAGGTCGGGGGTCTTCTTGAATCTCATCGGTTCCGCCGCCGCTAAATGTAGCAGGTCTGAAAACCACACCTGTCTGGGCCAGTATGGGGCCACCAGAATTACACGACATGGGTACCTGAGGATCCATTGCAATGTCCTCCGGACCAGGGGAAATGGAGGGAATGCGTACATAAAATTGTTCGTCCATGGGAAGGAGAACACGTCCCCCAGAGAGCCCTTCTGAGGCCATCTGCTTGCGTACTGATGGCATTTTTTGTTGTTCTTCGTTGCAAACAGGTCTATGGGCGGGTGTCCCCATTTCTTAAATACTTGTTGTAGTAGCTGGTCGTTCAGTACCCACTCGTGAACTTCGTTCATTTCTCTGCTGAGGGCATCTGCTTCCACGTTTCTCACGCCTGGCAGGTGGAACGCTAAGATTTTCATGTTGTGTTGAATGGCCCAATGCCAGATTTTCTGTGCCTCCGTCGATAGGGATCTGGAGCGTGTCCCTCCTTGTTTTCTCAAGTAGAACATCGTAGTGGTGTTGTCCGTCATGACACGCACCACCGAGTCCCTCAGTTGCGGAAGAAAAGATTTTAGAGCCCATCGCACTGCTCTCAATTCTAGCAGGTTGATATGCAGGGAGGACTCCTGCAAGGACCACCGGCCCTGTACCTGTAACATATCCAGATGAGCTCCCCATCCGCTCAGCGATGCATCCGTCACCACCGTCTTTTGAAACTCTGGTTCCAGAAGAGGCATCCCTTTCGTTAGATGAGCAGACACTCTCCACCAGCTGAGTGCTTGAACTAGTTGGTCGTCGACGACCAGTTTGTCGGACCAGCGACCTCGGCTCTGTGCCCAACGGTCCGCTAGAAATTCCTGGCAAGGCCTCATAAACAGACGGCAGTTGTTTATTAGCGGAATGCAGGACGACATGGTCCCTAGCAGGGACATGTACTTGCGCACTGAGACCTTGGTACCTCCTCTCCATTCCGAAGCCTTGTTTTGAAGTTTCTGAATTCTTTCGCTGGATGGTCTCACCAGACTTGTATGTGTATGAAACTCCGCTCCTAGGAAGACCAAGGTCCTCGAAGGCTCTACAGAGGACTTGTTGAAGTTGATTGCGAAGCCCAGTTCCTGTAAGAGGGACATAGTGGCTCGTAGACTGTCTCGTGTTTGTTCCTTGGATGAACCTCTGACCAGCCAGTCGTCCAGATATGGATAGACATGATGACCGTCCTTCCTTAAATGGGCCGCTATAGGGGCCAAGCACTTGGTGAACGTCCTGGGGGAGGACTTGAGCCCGAAAGGGAGGACCTTGAACTGAAAATGCTTTTTCCCCACGACGAATCTTAAATATCTCCTGTGTCGTGGGCGTATTGGGATGTGAAAATAAGCATCTTGAAGGTCTAGTGATGATAGATAATCCATGGGTTGCACCGAGCTGATAACCTCTTGGAGCTTTAGCATTTTGAATTTTAGGCTCTTTAGCCACTTGTTGAGTACCCTCAGGTCGAGAATGGGCCTCCATTTGCCGTTTGGCTTTTTTACAACAAAGAACCTGGAATAAACTCCTTGTCCTTCCTGCGCTACTGGAACTCTCTTTACCGCCCCTTTTTGCAACATAAGCGCCGCCTCTTGTCGTAGGACTCAGAGGTGGGGCTGTGTCGAGAATAAAGGCGGAAGACGCGGAGGCTTGTCTTTGAATTGCAGCGCATGACCCATGCGAATCGTGTCTAGGACCCATCGATCTGTGGTGATGCATTTCCATCGGTCGAAGCGATGAGAGACTCGACCCCCCAGGACGTTCCGAAGGCCGTCATTGGTTGTTGGATTGCTTGGTCTTCGTCGACGACTGACCCGAGCCTCGCCGTCTGGAGGCCTGATAATCCCTGCTTCTACGAGCCGACTGGGACGCTCGTCTGAACCCTTGTGAAGAGTAAGAGGGCCTATTGAATCCACGGTCTCTCGAGGCTCCAAAGCGGGAGTTTCCAGAAGCACCCCTGAAGGGGCGAAAAGAACGAAAATTTCTACCCGTTTGCAGGGCGCTGAGGGACCTAGCAGTATCCGCGTCTTCTTTCATCCCTTTCAGCGCTTCATCAACCTTTTCGCCAAACAGGTGTTCCCCTTCGCATGGCATGTCAAGGACTTTGTACTGTACTTCAGGACGAAAAGTAGTACATTTGAGCCACGCTTGTCGACGAAGCACAACTCCATGGTTGATTTGTTTAAACCCAGATTCTGCTAGGTCAACTGCGATATTGATAGCGTGGTTCGAGGCCTCTTCGCCATCCCGCACCAGTAGCATAGCTGCTTTCCGGTGTTCGTCTGGCAGGTGTTCTAGGATAGGGGCTAATTTGTGCCACATTTCCCTATCATATCGAGACACGATTGCTAAGGAATTGGCTGCTCTTACTGTCGTCGCTCCGACCGAGAGCACCTTCTTTCCGAAGGCGTCCTGTCTCCTAGCCTCACTTTCAGGTGGCGTTGAACATTTTTGCTGGACCCTGGCCTTCCTAGCCGCTGCCGCCGATACCACCGAGTCAGACAGAGGCTGTGATGTTAGACATTTTGGAGTGGACTCCGGAGCTTTAAACTTTTTCTCGATCCGTCCCTTTATGGCCGGCTCCGAGAACGGATGGCGCATCGTTTTGAGACCTTCTTGCCACACATGGTCCAGGATTGGGATGGCAAAAAACGATTTTCTCCTTTGACCCATGTGGTCAAAAAGGAAACAGTCTTTCTTCTGCTCCTCCGGAATCAAGCCGAATTCGGAACAAGCTTTCCCCATCATAGCATGGAAAGCTCCCACATCATCCGGGGGAGATGGCTGTGACTGGCTCCTCGTAGACTCCAACTCTACATCCGAGTTCCATGTCGGGTCCCTCGAAGGCGACAGGGAGATGTCTGACCCTGAGTCACCCAGTACAGAATCGGACTCCGACAACTCACCCTCCTCCTGAGCTCGAGGACGATCTTTTACTGCCTGGGGAGCCGATGGGTGTTTCGTCGTCGATCGAGCCATGCAAGTTTGCTCGTCGACGGAAGGTACAGACAGAAGTGACGATGACGTCCCGGGCTGAGGGAACTGCGTATCCAGCCGTTGCAGGAGCTTCTGAAGAGTATTAAGCACATCCAGAGACAAAACCGTCTGGGGGGTCAATAACGTGGACGATATCGGTACCACACCCCCGTTTGCACTCGTCGCCGTCGTAGTCGACGTGGAAGGCCGTAAGCCTAAATCCGATGGTTGCAGAACCAGATCACCTTCTCCTTCAGCCGAGCCGGCCGTGTCTGGCTGCAGTAAGACCTCCGGGGGGATCGGGTCATAGACCTCGGGCAGCCAAGCCATGGACTGAGTCTCCGTCGACGGTGGAATCCCCACCGCTGCTGCTTGAACTGTAATAAGCATCGTCAATGACACTGAGGTCGACGAGCCAGTCGTCGTCGTCGTCGAGCCCTTAGACTTCGTCGTCGATTTGGATGCCGACTTCCCGGCTGAGGCTTCCCGACTCATGGAAGACCTGGGACGGTCCCCTGAGGAGGATTTCGACAGCGCTAGCCTCTCCGTCTTAGATGATGAGGAGGAGGACTTTTTATGTGATGAGGAGGAACCATCCTGTTTCCTCATATGCTTGTCCTCAGAGCGCGTTTCAGCTGGTCGCACCTTCTTCGATGGAGGTTCCGACCTACCCCTGGAGGCCGTGGAGCCAACTTCCGAAGCCGGGTAGGCCCCTGCTCCGTCATTAAGCCAGTCGACCAGCCTTCTTTTTCGGTCCTTAAGGGTTTTTTGGGAGAAACCCTGACAAATTTCACATGTATCCGCGGAGTGGTGCGGGTGGAGACAGTAGATACAGTCCATGTGGCCATCACCTTCATAAACCTTTTTGAGGCCACAGGTTGCACACGGGCGAAATAACGCTTTTCCAGACATAGTTCGCCGGAATTTGAACTTCGCCGAAGCGAAAAAACAGACAAAAACAACCTAGTTTTCACTAGTAGTAAAACACGAGGATCCCACTACTTTGAAAGACGGTTGAAATCTGAGGGAGCGCGGGGGCGGGGCCTGTATTTATATCATGACGCCCTGATGTCGCGGGTACGCATGATACAAAACGTGGTGGATAGGACGCATAAGCGTCGAAAAAGCTTTCCTACGGGAAAGGGTCTATATAATGTACCGGGGATTCCCAGCCTGACGACGGGGAATGTTCTAAGCATGTGAATCCATGAAAGATCCAATGCTGGAGAATGAGCATACCTGCCGTTTCATCCATAGCATTGGCCTGGTGGACCAGAGAGTAGCCTTGGTTCCTAAGCCTCACATTGTCCCTCTTCCGGATGTGGGTTTCCTGATATATGACTATGTCCGGCTTTTACAATCTCAAAAAGAACTCCAATGTTTTTGTTTTCACATGGATATTCATGCCCGGCACATTATACGTCAGAACGGTAATGCTTATATTGCGCCTCCTCCTCCCTCACCCCTTCTGCCCTTGGTCCTTAGCCCCTCTGGCGGTCCCCTCTAACCCCCGGAACCCTGCTCTCCCCCTTGATCCCCAACACATCTCCTAACCATCATACATGGCCCCTCAAGCCGTAATTGGCTCACCTCGCAGAAAGTCTCAGGTTTTCTCAACCTAAATGCCAAGTCTGTCCCTTTCAATGAAACCCAAACTCATGTCTATGTGATCATATGCATCTACAAACTGAAGTACATTGGGAGCACGATCAGGGAACTTCTAATAATGATACAAGAACCCCCGAGCCTCCTCAACTCCAATGATGCAAGATACCTGCTGGCCTCCCACTGGCAGGAGAACCATCAACTTGACAACAAACGGGACATCCAATTTGTCAGCCCGGAAACTGTGAAATGCGACAAAAGAGGAGGGGCCCGGGAGCTCAGACTCTGCCAAAAGAAAGCCAAACTCATCTGCAAATACAGATGTGTGAACCAAGGCCTTAATTCGGAATTGAACTAAATTTATTTCTTGGAGTCCATTTTAATATGCTTTTTTCCAAGGTCCTCAACAGGTCTCCCCTGCCCACTCCTTGGCCTCCCACCAAACCCTCCCTCGCCCTCCCTAGTTGCAAACCCGTTGGGCATCTTTGGTCACTTACCACGCAAGGGCCCCACATGATCTGTCCATTAGTAGGGGTAAAAACTCCCGTCAGGCACTCAAACACCCCCCCTTTAACCTACAATACCCACCCAGGGAATAGCGCATATACTATGCGCCGCATCCCCACTTGTCCTGTTTTTTGGCTGGTACTCCCTCTTAGGAACCCTTAGATACATCTGTCCATCAGTACGCATGGGATCTCCCCTTTCATAGCTCCCTTACTCTTTTTACTCTTACTCTTTTTAGATACCAACCTAGGTTACTGCGTACTCTCTACGTGCGGCCTCCACAATTGTCCCTTAATGTCAGAATATTTCCTTCGGGAAACCCGTGCCCACATTTAACAACATACCAAACCTGCATCTCTGGTTGCCCATGTATTGCCCCAGTCATCCATTCGAGCACCTCTAGAATGATTTGTTCACTAGTTTTATTTTTTTTAAAAAAGTTTTATTGTTGCATTATTAGTTTACATGAAACCTCATAGAAATTGTGAAAATATACAATCCATTTTAAACACATTACAAAAACCAACCTGCACATAAAAAGATCCCTAGTTCCCCAATGTCAATTCATCCTCCATTAAAATCTATCACAACCCCTAATTTTCCAATTTAAAATCATTGCGTATTAAATTCCTTTTGTCCAATTCCTCCGTAATATCCTGGAGTAATAGGTTCAAAGCTAAAATTAAGGAAATGTTTTCACCCCACATAGAACGGCTCCAAAACAAACGGCATACGCATTTCGAGATCTTTGTTAAATCTGTCTTTCAAATAGACCGCGCATTTAGGCTCAAAATATTTACAAAATAATACAAGGTGCTTAAGTGTCTCTTGCGATCTTGTTTCTCCACAAAATCGACATGTGAAATCGATTTGTTCCGGATTAAGTACCACATCCTTGTACCCCCAGTACCGTATCCTTCTAAGGTCGGTATCAGATTTAGCCTAAAGCGCATATATGTGGTTCTCGCCCTGTCACAAGGGAATCTTTGTAAATAGAGGGGCATACATTCCCTGGCATGACCAAAACTTGCATACTCCTTATATGTGGAATAAGAGTCCACCCAGTTTACTGTATCTACCCAATCAGCCTTTAATAGAGGTCTCTTAACCAGCCCTGGCCGCTGGACCAGATCTTCTAAACAAAGACCCAGTGTACCAAACAACGAAATCATTTTGTCGCTAAACTTTCTAATAGATACCACTGACCCAGATTTTACAACCTCATTTAACAATTCATACAGAGTGTTTGTAGGAGGCTCATTCATTTTCCTAAATAAGGATAAGTGCCTCCAAAGGTATCTTGCTTTAAGTGATATGAGGCATAACTCGTGACAGAGAATTGCATTGGGGATTGCCGTTGATAGACCAAGAAGTTCTTTCCACTTTTTCCTCTGAACAACATTAAGGCTCAAACTCATATCAAGGGTACAGATGTCAAGGCCATACAAGAGGACCGGCTCACATTTTGCACGATAAAATCGCCTTCAAAGGTAACAACGAAAATTTACATACCCTGACCGTCAAGAATTTAATTTGCACTTTGAGTTTAGTCGCCTTCTCCTCCAGGCTCAATTTCCACATCTTCAGGCTTGATCTATTAGTAAAATTATGTGATAGCCTGGACCTGTTCCACCTGATCCTCACCCATCCTCCAACTATAGGATGTAATAGTTATTTTTTTAGTGACCAAAATCGTCCGGGATTTGGATGCATTCGGGGAAATATCATTTGCCATCGCATAATGATAAAAAAATGTCCATCTTTCTACGAAGGCCATGTGGGGTACGATAAAAAAAATGAAATTGTCGCCAAAGGCCATCCACTCGATGGCCAAACTCCCCAACCTAGCTGGTGCAATGGAAGGGCCTGCCACATGCCCTCCGCATTGCACACATAATTGAAGAGTGTTGGCGCGAGGGAGCAGCCCTGCTTAACCCCAAATTTTGTATCAATGGCCTCAGAGAGAACACCTTCATGGGTCAAACGGACCCTGACTGAGGTATCCCTATGAAGCAGAGCCAAGAGTTGGACGATCTTTGGCGGAAAGCTCATCGCTAACATTTCAGTCCATAATCTAGCTCTGATAACTCCGTCAAAGGCATTGGAAAGGTCTAAGGGCGCCAAAAAAAATCTCTCCTATATTAAATTGTTGAACCGTATCTCTAAGATGGGCCAGGATATTCCCATTTAAATTGGTTCCCAAGCCATCTCTAAAACCGACCTGAAATTTACTGAAACAGGCATTCCTCCTAATCACTTTATTAAGATCTCTTAGGAGCAAAATACCAAAGACCTTACTAGCCGCATCCAAAAGTGCTATGGGTCTATAGTTGTGGGGATTGAGAACATCGCCCTTTTTAAATATGGGTACTATAATACTTTGAGCCAAGGATTCAGGGATAGTATGGGTCACAAAGATATCATCAAATATAGGTTTAAGCAGCTCAGCCCATATTTCCGGCGCCGCCTTTATGACAAACGGGGGTATGCCATCCGGGCCCGGCGCTCTGGATGGCATAGGTTTATTAATGGGCCAAATAATATCCTCAAGAACCCAAGTGCATTCAACCACAACTGGAGGACCCAAATCCGAGTCCTGTTCCCTGGCAAATTTGGAAGGCAATTAAACATTTTTCTTGTAGTAAGCGCACCACACTTCTGCTTGGATAGGACATTCAAGTCCATTCTTAACACGGGTAAGGGTATTTTTAACAGTAGCCCAAAATTTTACATCCCTGCCCTTACATAGATTTTCCATCATCTGTTGATGAGCTACAAGGTGTTGATCCATTTTCAGAGACTTAACCAAGTTTTTGTGTTTCTGGATGATTTTTTTTTCCATTGTTCGCCACCTCCAGGCCCATGAACTCAGGTCTTATATGAAAATATCAGGACATGCCAACGACAATGAAAAAAGTAGACGAATATGATCACCCAAATCTACCTCTATAAGTGTCAATTTACCACACGCTTGTTTCCAACTATTTGAAACATAAAAGAAATCAATCCTAGAGCTATTGATTCCCCTTTTCCAGGTATGTTTGGATAGATTCCAATCCGGGGAGTGATCTAGGAGGATTCCCAATTTTCCAGGAGTTTATCCCACCATATTCCTCACCTAAGATCGGGTTGGAGCGTTTTCGGGGTAGCCCCTCTCTCATTCCACATGGAACCCTCTGCACAGAAGGAGTTAAAATCTCCTCCCATGATGATTTTCCATGAGTTTATCCCACCATATTCCTCTCCTAAAATCAGGTTGGAGCGTTTTCGGGGTAGCCCCTCTCTCATTCCACATGGAACCCTCTGCACAGAAGGAGTTAAAATCTCCTCCCATGATAATACGGTTACCAAAGCCCTTCTCAAACCATCCTCCCAGAATATCTCCAAGGGAGTCCTCCACTATTTCGAGCGGCACCCTTAGGAGGATTCCCGTATAGGTTCAACAAGAGGATTGATCTACTTCATTCCCTGAAGATAAAGCAATGCCCAGGAGCCATTCACTTGTATAGATCACTCTACATTGGAACCCCAAATTGCGATCCACAGCAATTGTCAAACTACCACTAGGCCGCCCGGCTACCCCCCTAGACGCTAATGAGGAAAAAGTATGGAAACCTTCCATATACATTTCCGTAAGCATCATAGTTTCTTGGAAGAAATAAATGCGAGTCAAGTATAGATCTCACCTTTAGTCAGAAATATTCAAGTGTAAGCCCCCACACAAATTCCAAGAAATAACCTCAATATTAATACTGTTAGGAGCGTCCAGTACCCTGTCTAACGGTCTCTAAAGTTTTAAGAGCTGGCTGCAACCACGACCAATCCTGGCCATTATTAAGAAGGCTAGAGATTAAAGATAATGCTGGATCTGAATTTTCAAGTTTTTTGGAGCCTAAATGTGCAATTTGTTCCATATGAATATTAGTCGGTTCCTTGTGTTGCAGAAAACTATCAGCCTTTTTGTCGGCCGCTAGTGTAAACAGACCAAAACCCAAAGAATCAAGGTTTTTTTCTTGGGCACGAACCATATCTGCCACCATCACCGAGTGAAAGCAACTTACCATTCTGTGGTTATTGTGGCTTGGTAGGGAAATAGCATATCATCTGTAGTTATCGCACGCAGTAAAGGAATTTTCCTGAACAAGTTTAATAGGTTTGTTCCATTCAGACTGACTTATTGTTATTAATCCAGCCCAGGATCTTCCCTGTGTTAGTCACTGAAGGGAGCTGTACCTGTACAGGCTGCGTCCTAGCATTGCCTAAAAATGGTTTTGCTAGTGCATTTTCCTGTATGTCCTGAATATTAAGAACCTGTGTGTCTATGGGGCTCTTACCTATGTTATTAGGTGTAGAACCACTCCACCTCTCAGCCGTAACAGTCTGCCCATTGGGAAAGAGGGTCTCAGTGGATATAACAGGAGCCAGTACTTGCACACTGTGTAATATATTAGTTTGTTGGGTGCCTATAGATGTTCTAGCATGCTTAGTACTTGTTATTTTACCAAAGGCTGTCATCTTAGTTTGTGGGCGATCCTGACCAGCCCACAATTGATTACCCACTAAGATGTTAGGGTTTTATTTTCTTCCCATCTTTAATTTTTTGTTTTCACTTTTTCCTCCTTTTTGACGGCATTTGCTGGGTGACAGTAGCGTCATCACTGCTAATGTTCAAACATTCCCCCTCCTTGGAAGTTTCAATGGCATGCTCCTGGGCATTAGAAGTTTCCATATCTTGCTCCTGAGTACACTCCACTGTGGCTATCTCCATGGCCTCTAGGAGAACAGACTGTCAGGACACCTTTGTTCATCTTCATGCTCGTTGTTCTGTAGTGTCTTCCCTCCTGGGCCTAGCAATTCTTGACCCCTTACCCCTCTATTTGATGAAGTAGGCCGGTCCCCTGAAAGCATAATTTCCAACAATGTGGTAATTTTTGCATCCATAGTTGCTAGCCTAATGTTTTGTTCCTCCCTATAATTATTATATCAATTATGTTCTTCAATATTGTGGTCATTATTGGTCTTACCCTCCACAAGACCCTCTAAAAATGCCAAACGAGTTACGAATTGATTAAAAGCAGCTTGTTGACCTACCATGGAACCCCCAAGCATATCTTGGGACTCACCCAAGGTTTTCAAAGCCAAATTTAAGGTAATGTGCAGGTTAGATAGAAGGGGTAGTAAATAGTCTCCTCTGTTTTTTTAAAAAAAATTTTAAAAAATTTGCCCCTGTCCCCATATATATGGTCACCCAAATAATATCGCCACAACATTTTCCCAGCGATATTATTTATGGCGACCATATATATGGGGATATTATTAACTGATACCCTCTATCTTCCTTACTGGGCAAGTGATTTTCCTGTCTATCCATACCTACAGGTCGAAATAAAATTATATATATATATATATATATATATATATATATATATATATATATATATATATATATATATATATATATATATATATATATATATATATATATATATATATATAGAAGAATGTCAGCAAAAAGATACAGGTAGGCAGATAAACAACACCTCCAACTTAATACCAAACTTGCCCAAGCACTCACGACCATTTACTAAGTTTAAAAAAAAAATTCTTTAATTAATCAAAAGTTGTGCAAAATGTTATAAAAAGCATACATGGCAATACCTGGTCAGACCAGGCACAAGGCACCACTCACCCCAACGTGTGGAAAGACGCCACGCGTTCCGCTCGACTCGCGAGCTTCCTCAGGCTTGTAGTTGTTCTCAACATGTGTATTCTCGTTTTTATCATGGGCTATGTCATGTGCTTCCCCCACCTGCTACTTCACGCGTCACGTGATGCACTACTACAATCTGGCTAAAAAAGAACTCTATGGTTCTACATGATGGAGAATCCGCCATCTTGGAATGGCTTTTTATAACATTTTGCACAACTTTTGATTAAAGAATTTTTTTTTAAACTTAGTAAATGGTCGTGAGTGCTTGGGCACGTTTGGTATTATGTTGGAGGTGTTGTTTATCTGCCTACCTGTATCTTTTTGCTGACATTCTTCTGCACATTTTAGACCCCTGTCCGCTCTAGCCCAATAGCACCAGCTCAATAATGAGGCAGAGCGCAGTTTAGGGGCAGACAAATGTTTTCCCACTTAATAGTCTACTGCAGCCGCCTCCCGTGATATACAATTGTATGATATACAGTGACATTTCTAGCATCATAATAATCACGGTTGAGCGTCCCTCTAATGCTGTAATTTAAAGAGAAAGCTATTTTTCTTTGCTATTCTCTTTTACATTATTGAGGGGCAGACCACCTGGGAGAGCCACCACAGAAGTCTGTGTGTAGAGCAGGATAAGGCAAAGACATTTTTTCAATTATCTGTCTTTCCACCCAGTTTTAGTGCAATACCATAGCATACACTTTGAGCACCACTAATCATTAGTGGAACTCAAGTTATGGCAGACCAGGTAGAGGCAAAAAGGATGGCAGCAGCGCTAATTCTGTTTGATCAAGATAAGACTACAACTGGCACCATTAATGATAACAGCTTACCAGCAAGTCTTACAGTGCAGCAGAAACTTGACAAATTGGAAAGAATAAAGAAAAAGGAGATCTCCAAGTGGTGGGAAGCCATGACTCTGCAGATGTATCTAGAAGCACAGCGGATACCGAGGGGATTAAGAATTCTTACAATACCTACATTCGAAGATATGGATCCGCAATTAATAGAAGAATGGACAACCCATACAAACACTTGCTCATTCCGAATGATTGAAAGCCTGATTAAATACGCCAAACTAGACAGAATCAAACTAATGAAAGAGATAGAAACTATGGAAGAACTACTATTCACCTCAGAAGATGGAGATGAATGTAAAAAGCGTATGACGAGACTAGAGGAGAATCTAGAAAGATTCGAAGGAGAGCTAAGAACAAGGAAACAGCTCAAATTCAAAAGAGACAGGATAGACTATGAGCAAGGAAGAATATGCACCTTTGCCAAGAGATTCGATGGGCCCATAAAAGCAAGAATGGAACAGAAAAATCCCCCCACTAAACAAAATGAAATTACTGCAGAGGATTCCAGCAGTTCAGATATTGACTTTTCAGATTCTGAAGGAGCTCACTCATCAAAAAAGCTGAACTTTTTAGACGAATTCAAGCTGCTCCACATGGACAGCAGAATGGACAAAAGAGGACGAGGCCAATCAGCCGGTCGAGGAAGAGGACCAAGAGGAAAGACGGGAAGAGGGCAACCAGGCGGGGCAGTCGTGCAAAGCGGGGAAGATCAAATTGGAAGAGCCACAAGATCTGGGAACAAACCGAGGTGGAGACTGAGAGGCAAGAACATGAACAATTAAAAATATTCAATATTTCAGCTAGAAGCCTCACCCAGAAGGAAACATCAGTCCTATCTTTGGGACTATCCTATAGCCCAACCTACGCCTACGACTACACATCTGCCAGAATAGATCTTTTCAAATTCACACACAAACTGAAGCTCACTAAATTCTTTGCTACACAAGTTGGGCATAAAACACAGAAAAGAGATTCAGATACAGAAATCGCCTCCATTCTATCAGAGAAAGATCTGGCCACTTTATTCTATATAGATGAACTGCATTCCAACCCCAGTTCTGTGAATACATACACAGAAACAACGGACGACAGCATGCTGGCAGAACGATATGATATCAATACCAACATGAGCTGTTTCAGCAAATTCAAGCCAAAATCAGCCTTCTGCCCGAATATAGAATGCAGCCCTATTGATGTTTTTGAACAACTGGTAATGAAAGATCTCAAAGGCCTGTCCAGCTCTATTAACATGAAATCAAAAAATCTCAGTCCTACACAGATAGAAGCATTAAATACTTTGAAAAATGATCATAACATAGTCATCCGACCCTCGGACAAAGGAGGAAGTATAGTTGTCATGAACAGCACCAGCTATGTCAAAGAAGCAAACAGACAACTTGATGACACTTCTTGCTATGAATTAGCGGATAAATCAATTTTGGGAAACACCAATAGAGAATATTATGAATTGCTGTTCCATTGGTGTGAAGAAGAATTGCTAAATGATGATGAATATCACTTCTTGAAAAATGCACACCCAATAACTCCGCTTATTTACTTCAATCCTAAAATCCATAAGACTCTAATAGATCCTCCAGGAGGCCCAATAGTGTCCTCAATTGGTAGTCTTCTGGAAAACACCTCTAAATTTCTTGATCATTTCCTTCAGCCATTTGTGCTAAGCCTTAATTCATACATTTGGGACACATCAGATCTTCTGTTAAAATTAGATGAAGTTAATTGGGAGCCTAATTATTTTCTGGTCTCCCTGGATGTAGTGTCCCTTTATACGTCTATTAAGCACCAGCATGGCTTAAATGCATGCTGTCACTTTCTGAACAGCAGATCTGTTAGCTACCGCCAGCACAACAATATGTTGCTGGAAATGTTGAAATTTTGCCTGGAACATAATTTTTTCCTTTACAATGATGCGATTTACAGACAAACCCAGGGCACCTCAATGGGGTCCTGTATGGCACCAACTTACGCCAATCTCTATATGGGTTGGTTGGAAAAAACAGTGGCATGGAGTGAGGAGCTGGAACAGTTTACCAAACATATAGTTACGTGGCATCGATTTATCGATGACCTGTTCCTGATATGGGATGGAACAAAGAAGGAACTAGAAGAATACATCACTATTTTGAATTCCAATGCCCTTAATTTGAAGTTAACTAGAACTATAAGTAAGAATGCACTGGTATTTCTGGATGTTTCCTTGCAAGTTGACCAAAACCGACTAATCACTACCTTGCGCAGGAAGGACACAAGTTCCAACTCTACGCTCCATGCTAGTAGTCATCATCCCACAGCTCTCAAAAAGTCTATACCTTATGGAGAATTCCTTAGGTCGAAAAGAATATGCAGTAATGAGGCAAATTTCCAAAAAGAAGCGAAAAATATTGGCAACAGATTTGTGAATAGAGGATACTCAAAAAGTACAGTGACGGATTGCTTCACCAAAGCTGAAAAACAACCGAGAGGAGATCTTTTTAGACCACATCCTAAATTGAAAAATGAAACGATAAGATTCATAACGAGCTACAATCAGCAAGCTAAACATATCAGGGCTATTATGCATAGACACTGGAAAATACTAACCACTGACAGTCTTGTGTAAAGTTTTGGAAGATAAACCTAGTGTAACTTTTCGTAAAGCTCCAACACTGAAAAATATACTAGCACCCAGTACTGTAATTACCGAGGCTTCTTCATCAAGCTGGTTTCCTAACAAACATGAACATACAGGTTTTAAAAAATGTGGTAAATGCAAAATGTGCAATTATGTCTCGAGAAAACCTCCAATCAGTGCTAATGGGCAAGAATGGAAGTACAAGCATAAAATAACTTGCCTTACAAAGTTTGTGGTTTATGAAATAACATGCAGCTGTGGGTTACATTATATAGGATCAACTATTGGCCCGCTAAAATTGCGTATTTTACAGCATTACAGAGCCATAAAAAATGGAGATTTGACATACCCTCTAGCTTTACACTTTGGTGAGAAACATAATAAAAATACATCAGAAATGAGCTTTGTGGGTTTAGCACACATACCACAACTTAAGAGGTTGGGCAATAGGGAACTCAAACTGCGCCAACTAGAAGCCAAACTAATCTGTAGGTTTGATACACTAAAGCCTAATGGTTTAAATGTGGACCCAGAGCTATATGTCTTCCTATATGATTAATCACGGGCTGTAAGCCATTTTCATTAATGAATGTCCCATATTCCAGTACAATGCTTGTTTTAGTGTTACACTCATCCTGTATACTTTACAACTTAGAAAGCAACATCATAGTGTGTTTAGGCCAGTCTCTGATGTAGACAAAACACAGAGAGTGACTTAACACTGACTCTAATTCAGGTAAATGTGTAGTGATCTAATATCTCTTTTTCTTTTTCCTTTTTAAAGTCATGTTTCTATGAATTTATACATACATGTATCACTTTGCACTTTATGAATGAACCAACTGCACATGTCACTTTATATGACAGGCAGAATGTTCACTCACTTTTTAAAGATGGTAAAATTGATCATTCAGGAAAATATGGCCGAGTTTTGGTACGCCATATGCACAATGTAGGGAGATAGAAAGAGATGGACATTTGTCCGGATACTTTAAATCATGCTGTTTTAACTTGCACGAGCATCCATCCAATGCATTGAGGTATTATCCACGGATAGCCTTTTATTACTCTAAATGGGACGACAGGCGTTTTCATTTTTGTCTGAATTCACCTTAATCCCTAACCTAATGCTGCTCCTATCATGCACTAGCACTTTATCAATGCATTGAGGTATGGGATGATAGGTGCTTGCATATTTGTTTAAATTCGCCTTCATTTCTAAAAATATGCACTAGCATTTGTGATTTTGGCGAATTAGGGACTAGCCGGTCCGACATGCATTGCGCCAAAACCAGTCATTGATTGAGCACACCTGCTGTATAAACTAAGGCTATCTCCTTCTCATGTATTGTGCGGGTGGACATTACCAACATTGGGCCATAGCAGCGACATTCGTTTTTTTGCACTCACCCCTTCATGCGGATAGTTTGCCACACCGTGGAGAATGTTTCTCGCACGGTGAGGCAACAAATATTGATATTGCGCACTGGCGCGAAATCTCGTTACAAAGTTTTTATATATACTGTTCTCTCAATGGGACATGTCTGACTCCCCCTGACTTTGTCATTCAGGCGCGCTAGTCTGAATTTAAATTTATAAAGGATTCCCGAGTATTTTACCTCCCTACATTTACACTCAAGGTCCATTAGACCTGAGCCATTCCAAGATGGCGGATTCTCCGTCATGTAGAACCACAGAGTTCTTTTTTAGCCAGATTGTAGTAGTGCATCACGTGACGCGTGAAGTAGCAGGTGGGGGAAGCACATGACATAGCCCATGAGCCATTATAAAAACGAGAATACACATGTTGGGAACAACTACAAGCCTGAGGAAGCTCGCGAGTCGAGCGGAACGCGTGGCGTCTTTCCACCTGTTGGGGTGAGTGGTGCCTTGTGCCTGGTCTGACCAGGTATTGCCATGTATGCTGCTTATAACATTTTGCACAACTTTTGATTAAAGAATTTTTTTTTAAACTTAGTAAATGGTCGTGAGTGCTTGGGCAGGTTTGGTATTACGTTGGAGGTGTTTATCTGCCTACCTGTATCTTTTTGCTGACATTCTTCTGCACATTTTAGAGCCCTGTCCGCTCTAGCCCAATAGCACCAGCTCAATAATGAGGCAGAGCGCAGTTTAGGGGCAGACAAATGTTTTCCCATATTATATATATATATAATACATTACTCACCGTAATCGTTTTTGTGATGCTTATATCTTCTTAGATTCACATGCTGTGCATAGGCCGACATCTAGTGGAAGCTGCAGAGTATTACAGTTTCTTTTTTTCGAAACTCGAAAATGGGCGTCGACACAGGGCGTGGCAATACTACTATCCCTAGCGTGACGTCCATTGTACCCATGATCCCTCACGTGTCTAGGACACTCAGATTGTATTTTTTCTGATATGAGGTAGCATGAGGAGTAGCTTGAGTACAGATAATCTGATCTGTTTTCCTTAGCGGTTTGGTTTTGTTTACATAGTAGAGGACCGCCCTACACACATCTAGGGTGTGTAGTTTCACCTCAGCCGAGCTTTGTGCGTCTGGGAAGAAATCCGGAAGCTCGAAGGACTGGTTCACGTGGAATTTAGAAATAAACTTAGGTGAGAACCTAGGGTGTGTACATAAAACCAGTTTATCTTTATGAACTGTAAAGAATGGATCCTGCACTGACAAAGCCTGAATTTCACTGACCCTTCTTATAGATGTTATTGCTACTAAGAAGGCCGTCTTATAAGTCAGGTGTTTGAGACTGCTTTTATGCATGGGTTCGAATGGGGGACCCATGAGTTTAGATAGCACCACATTAAGGTCCCATCCTGGTGATGGGTTAGAAATAGGAGGGTGAAGTCTCTTTACTCCTTCCATGAAAGCTTTAACCACTGGTATCTTCCACCACAACACCTTGTTATGGGATGTGGTCTATGCTGACAGCGCTGCCAGGTGTACCTTCAGTGAGTTGAATACCAGTCCTGCATCCAGCAGGTGGACCATGTATGTGACAATTGTGGAAGGAGTGCAATCAATTGGGTTGACTTGCTTATTCTGGCACAAGATAACGAATCATTTCCATTTGTCAAAATAGCAGTGCCTCGTGTTTGGCTTCCTAGATTCTTTTAGGATGTCCATACATCTCTGTGGTAATTTGAGATGTCCGAACTCTATGACCTCAGGAGCCATGCTGCTAGGTTCATTGAGTTGGGTTGAGGATGCACTGCTTGACCTTGGTGCTGGGACAATAGGTTGAACCAGCCCATGAGTTTGATGGGTTCGCACACCGCTAGTCTGCGTAGGTGTGGGAACCACAGTTTTCTCGCCCACATGGGAGCAACTAGGAAAAGCGTCATTGACTCTCTGTTCATCTTGTTGACCACCTTCCTGATGAGGTGTTGGTGGAAAAGCGTGCGCAAACATCCTGACCAGTTCATCCAAAGGGCGTTCCCCTGGGAGTCTGGCTGGGGGAACCTGGATGTGGAAGATCTTCCGTCTGAGTACCCATATCCAAATTTTCTGGACAAGCTTGGACAGATTTGGGGAATGAGTCCCTCCTTGCTTGTTTAGGTAAAACATGGCTGTAGTGCTGTCCGTCCGGATCTGCACTGACAGATTCAGCAGGTAGAGCTCGAACACTTGAAGCGCTCTGAATACTGCCAGAAGCTCTAGCAGGTTGATGTGATTCTTGGCCACTGAGTGCGACCAGAGACCCTGAGCTGTGTGGTGGAGGTGGTGATCTCCACACCACCCTGTCAGGCATGCATCGGTTGTGACTACCGCCTGCATCTCGGGATCGAAAAAGGGATTCCCCTTGGACAGATTTTCTCTTGTCCACCAGTGAAGGCTTTGTACCAGTGTTGGCAAAACGACCACTAGATCGTCCCACTGACCACTTGCCTGAGACCACTTTCGCCAACCATTCCTGCATGGGACGCATGCGCAGGGGACCAGGTAAATACATGACGCCATCATGCCTAGCAAACGCATTGCTTTGAGTACCATTATCTTGCGACCGGCCTGATATTGTGGAATATGCAGCAGTATATTCCAAATTCTTCCTCTGATGGAAAGGTCAACCCCTCTTGCGTGTCTAGGATAGCTCCTAGGAACTGTTTGGAGGTGCTTGGCACCAGACTTGACTTTTTCTCGTTTATTGAGAAACCTAATTCGAAGAGGAGGTCGATCGTCCTTTGAATGTTTGTTCTGCAAATTACTGGGGTCTCCGCCGTGATGAGACAGTTGTCCAGGTAAGGGTACACCGGGATTGCTTCCCTGCGTAGGTGCGCCGCCGCCACCGCCAGTACCTTGGTGAATACCCTTGGAGCCGAGGCTATCCCAAAGGGCAGTACCTTGCACTGGTAGTGCCGACTGTCCATCTTGAAGCGCAAGTACTTGGTGTGCGCTGGGAACATGGAAATATGAAAATAGGCCTCTTTCATGTCCAATGTTGCCATGTAATCCCCTTTTTTAGGAGGGGGGATTACCTCTTGGAGAGTAGTCATGCAAAATTTTTGGGACTTGACATACTTGTTTGCAGGCCGTAAATCCAATACTGGGCGCATTGTCAAATCTTTTTTTGACACAAGGAAGTAAGTTGAATAAATACCCTTGTTTACCTGTTGTCCCGGGACGAGTTCTATCACGTCCTTTGCTAGAAGATTGACAATCTCCTCAAGGAGGATCTTCTGGTGGTCCAAAGAATGTATTCTTTGTCGTGGAGGGTGGTTTTGGGGAAGCTCTAACAGTTCTATGCAGTATTATGCAGACACTGTGGACAGCACCCATCTGTCTGATGTGATCCCTTCCCAAGTTTAGGTGAAGTTGGAAATGCGTTCCCCTACTGGGGATGCGTGAGAAGGGACCCTGAACGGAGCGTCACTGTTTTGGTGGAGGCATGCCGCCGCCTCTACCTTTAGCACATCCTCTCTTATTACCCCTGCCATGACCCTGGGTAGAATGCTGGCTGTTGTTCCATTGTGTACCCTGCCCCTGGGAATAGTTAGACCCTCTCTGGGAATTTCGTCCGCGTGGGCGACGAAAATTGCCACTCCCTCTCTGGTTTGGGGGTTTATTGGTTAGTTGGCCTAGGGATTTGAGTGCCTTATACTCGTCCTTGGCATTTTTCAGCACGTCCTCAACCGCCTTTCCAAACAATAGATCCGGCTCCACCGGTTTATCTATCAATGATGCCTGGGTTTCGGCTTTGAACCCAGACTGTCGCAACCAAGATTGCCATTTGATAACAGTACCTTTTGCCATCAATCTGCCGGCGTTATCCGCGGCATCAAAGGTTGCTTTTAATATGCAACCGGACACGGCTCTTCCTTCCGCCGAAACTCGTGCCAATTGGCTTTTTAAGGGTCCTGGGGCGGAATCTATGAGTGCCGCAACTTCTTCCCACTGGTGGCAGTTGTAACTCGCCAGCAGGGTGGTGGAGTTGGCAATCCTTGCCTGGTAGGCGGAAGTGGAGGCTACTTTCCTGCCCAAGCCATAAATCATCTTGTTCTCCTTGTCGGGGGGGAGCTTCGGACGACGACAAGGGTGTTCCCGCCTTCTTACGGGTGTTTGTGACTACCAGGGAGTCCGGTTTCAGATGCCCTCTTAAGTACAGTGGGGGTCTGTTTGGGCTGCCCTGAAAAGCTTCTCAACTCTGGGGTTTACCGCCCTAGTGAGATCGGGATTAACAAGGGAAGGGTCTATCCTTCTTTGTATTGACTTAAGGATAGGGATGGCCTGGGCAACAGGTCTCCTTTCCCACACTAACTCCTCGGCAAAGTCCCTCTCCTCCTGAGCACCCTGGGTGTCAATGTGGAAGTGTTCTGCCGCTCTGGACAGCACTTAATTGAAGAGAGGCTGGTTATCAACAGGGGAGTCGGTAACCGGGGGTTCTTTATCTACCGGGGAATCTAGCCTGTAGGTTTCTGGGTTCTCCTCCTCTTGGTCCTCGTCATCACCATAGTAGCCCGTCCCCGTTTGTTCTTCCAACATGCCCATATCTGGATCCTCACAAAGGGATGGATCTCCCTGATATTGAGAATAGAGCTGTATACTGAAGGGGTCTGAAGTAGGAGCTTCAACCCGGGACTTCTTATTTGGGGGTATAGGATCCTTAGAGCCTGAGGGAGTTGACCCGTCGGGGGTAAAAGAGAGAAAGTGTTCAGGGTTTTTGGCATAGAAATCTGCCAATGAGGACATCCTTGACCTGACTCCGTCTCTGTCATCACTAGACCATTCTATTGAACTGGGAATGATTATTTCTTGAAGGCCTTTCCCTGTTTTATCTTGACTAGACCTACTGGTTTGAACAGGGGTCTTTGGGATAACAGAAGACCGAGACTTGTCCATCTGTTTATGTGGGGTAGAATGTTTTTGAGGTGTGGAAGGAGGCTGAGACGGCTTCCTCTGTTTTTCCCCTTCCCCGTGGGTGGAAGAGTGTTTACCCTGTTTTTTCGCCCCTACGGAGCCTTTCGGCGCCTGGCGCCGAGGTTTGGGGGTAGTGTCCCTATCTCTGGTGTGTGGAGGTTGGGACTCGGGAACAGCCGTTGCGTGGCTCGTTGACGCCGACTCCTGGAGTGCGGTCTGGGGATAGAGGTCGGCTTAGTCTTCTGACGATCGAACCTCCGTAACCTTGGAGAGCGAGGCACTTCTTGCCTGGAGTCATGTGGCGATCTAGATCGAGAACGCCCAGAGGACACCGATACGGACCGTTCTCTATGTGCCTCTTTCCAAGTACTCGACGTGCGCGTCGAGTCTCGGTTGGACTTCATGTGCTTTGTGGAAGTGCTGTGGGTAGCGCTTGTGTCGCCGGGGGTGTTCCCCATAGCCACCCTGCTGGATGACCTCGCGCTTGGCTGTCAATTGACGCCACGTTGCGCTTGCCGTCTGAAAGCACGGCGTCGCTGCCATCGCTGAAGGCGCCCTCCGCTGCCATGGCCTCTTGACGCCTGGCGTGGTGGGCCCAACGCTTGATCGAACGGTCCTCGAGTGTTTTCGGTTTGAACCTACTACACGCTCTGCAGTTAGTCTCGGGTTGGTCCCTCGGTAAGCAGAGCTTGCACGTGGCGTGTCTGTCAACCCAAGGGTACTTGCGGTTGCATTTGGGGCAAAATTGGAAAGGGGTACCCTCCATACGCACCTTGTGGCAGCAGGCTAATAAGTGTAGGAATATATAAGAATGTACCTATATACCAAAAGAGTGTAGAGTATGTCCATCCCCCACTCTTCCCTACTTGAAGGGCCGAGGCCAGAGGCATTCCTAGGCCCGGGCCGAGGCCAGAGGCCTTCCGAGGCCCAAATCCGTCGTGCAGCTCTCGACTGTTGATTCTTTCTCCGTGCCGGCGTCGAGTGTGGATGTTCGGTGACTCAACGTTGGGGTGGAGAAATGGGGAAATAACAATATTTTAGCAAAAATATGGCTAAGGCCAGGGAACTCCGCGGAATGCTTCCGACCAGTATGGCGGAAAAAAACAATCTGAGGGTCCTAGACGCGTGAGGGATCATGGGTACAGTGGACGTCACATTAGGGATAGCATTACTGGCACGCCCTGTGTCGACGTCCATTTTCGAGTGTCGAAAAACAAACTAATACTCCGCAGCTTCCACTAGATGTCGGCCTATGCACAGCATGTGATCTAAGCAGATTCCACAAGCCTCAGAGATATATGGGATACATTACTCAGCGTAATCGTATTTCTGATGCTTGTATCTGCTTAGATTCACATGCTGTGCATAGGCCGACATCTAGTGGAAGCTGCGGAGTATTACAGTTTGTTTTTCGAAACTCGAAAATGGGCGTCGACAAAGGGCGTGCCAGTAATACTATGCCTAGTGTGACGTCCACTGTACCCAAGATCCCTCACGGGTCTAGGATCCTCAGATTGTATTTTTTCTGACATGAGGTAGCATGAGGAGTAGCGTGAGTACAGATAATCCAAGCAGATAGACAGAAAGGTAAGACTACAAGCAATCATGCGCCTTCTCTCGGAGGGGAGGAAGGGTGGGTCGCATGTGAATCTAAGCAGATACAAGCATCAGAAATACGATTACGGTGAGTAATGTATCCCTTCTGAGGCTTGTGGAATCTGCTTAGATCACATGCTGTGCATAGATTAGCGAGCAGTACCAGAAGGAGGTGGGATGTGAGAAGGGTCATGAGCAAATAAGTGTCTTCGAACCGCTTGTCCCACTTGTGTATCTGCCTTGGAATGGGTGTCAATGCAGTAATGCTGAGTAAAAGTGTGAATAGAGCTCCAAGTAGCTGCTTTGCAAATGGTGTCAAGGGGTACATTTGCAATGAAAGCCAGAGTGGCCCCAATGCCTCTAGTAGAGTGGGCCCTTGGCGTAAAAGGCAGAGTCTTTTCAGAGAGTGAGTAACACAGCTGGATACAGTCAATAATCCACTTCGAGATGGCACCTTTAGAGACGCAATCCCCCTCTCTGCCTGTAGCTAGGGAGACAAACAGTTGATCTGTTTTCCTTAGCGGTCTGGTTTTATTTACATAGTAGAGGACCGCCCTACGCACATCTAGGGTGTGTAGTTTCACCTCAGCCGAGCTTTGCGGGTTCTGGAAGAATGCCGGAAGCTCGATTGACTGGTTTACATGGAATTTTTATATAAATTTAGGCGAGAACCTAGGGTGTGTGCATAAAACCAGTTTGTCTTTATGGATAGTAAAGAAGGGATCCTGCACTGACAGAGCCTGAATTTCACTGACCCTTCTTATAGAAGTAATAGCTACTAAGAAGGCCGTTTTATAAGTCAGGTGTTTGAGACTGCTTTTATGCATGGGTTCGAAAGGGGGGCCCATGAGCTTGGCTAGCACCACATTAAGGTCCCACCCTGGCGGTGGGTTTGAAACAGGAGGGTGAAGTCTCTTTACTCCTTCCATGAAGGCTTTAACTACTTGTACTTTCCACCACGAAACCTTGCTATGGGAAGTGGTGTAAGCCGAGAGGGCTGCCAGGTGTACTTTCAGTGAGTTAAAAAACAATCCTGCATCTAGCAGGTGGAGCATGTATGTAACAATAGTGGAAGGAGTGCAATCAACTGGGTTGATTTGTCTACTCTGGCACCAGATAACAAACCTTTTCCACTTGTCAAAGTAACAGTGCCTTGTGTTTGGTTTCCTAGATTCCTTTAGGATGTCCATACACCTCTGTGGTAAATTGAGGTGTCCAAACTCTATGACCTCAGGAGCCATGCTGCCAGGTTCATTGAGTTGGGTTGCTGGTGCACTGTTTGACCTTGGTGCTGGGACAGTAGGTTGTACCAGGCTGGAAGTTTGATGGGCTCGCACACCGCCATCCTGCGTAGGTGTGGGAACCACGGTTGTCTTGCCCACATGGGAGCAACTAGGACGAGTGTCATCGACTCCCTGTTCATCTTGTTCACCACTTTCCTGATGAGAGGAGTTGGTGGAAAAGCGTACGCAAACATCCCTGACCAGTTCATCCACAGGGCGTTCCCCTGGGAGTCTGGTTGGGGGAACCTGGATGCAAATCCTGGGCACTGTCTGTTTTCGCTTGTGGCGAATAAGTCTATAGTGGGGAAACCCCACTGAGAGAAGAGATCTTCTACGACCTCTCTGTGAAGAACCCATTCGTGTTCCTCTGGGAGGGAGTCTCTGCTCAGAGCATCCGCTAGGGAATTGAGCTCCCCTGGAACATGTTGCGATGACAGGAAGATGTTCCGTCTGAGTGCCCATATCCAGATTTTCTGGGCAAGCTTGGACAGATTTGGCGAGCGAGTCCCTCCTTGCTTGTTCAGGTAGAACTTGGCTGTAGTGCTGTCCGTCCGGATTTGCACTGACAGGTTTAGTAGATGGGGGCTCGAACGCCTGACGCGCTCTGAATACTGCCAGAAGCTCTAGCAGGTTGATGTGGTTCTTGGCCACTGAGTGAGACCAGAGACCCTGTGCTGTGTGGTGGAGATGGTGAGCTCCCCACCCCGTCAGGCATGCATCTGTAGCGACTACTGCCTGTACTTCGGGATCGTAAAAGGGTTTCCCCTTTGCGATATTCTCTCTTGTCCACCAGTGGAGGCTTTGTACCAGTGTTGGCGAAACGACCACTAGATCGTCCCACTGACCACTTGCCTGAGACCACTGTTTCGCCAACCATTCCTGCATGGGACGCATGCGCAGGCGCGCGTGGGGGACCAGGTAAATGCAGGACGCCATCATGCCCAGTAACCGCATTGTTTTGCGTACCGTTATTTGTTGACCGGACTGATAATGCGGAATTTGCAGTAGTATATTCCGAATTCTTTCTTCTGAAGGAAAGGTCAACCCCTCCTGGGTATCTAGGATTGCTCCTAGGAATTGTTTTGAGGTGCTTGGCACCAGGCTTGATTTCTTCTCGTTGATTGAGAAGCCTAATTCGTGGAGGAGGTCGATAGTCCTTTGAATGTTTGTCCTGCAAATTCCTGGGGTTTCCCCCGTTATGAGCCAGTCGTCCAGATAAGGGTACACTGGGATTGCCTCCCTGCGTAGGTGTGCAGCTGCCACCGCCAGTACTTTGGTGAATACCCTTGGTGCTGAAGCTATCCCGAAGGGCAGTACCTTGAATTGGTAGTGGCGACTGTCCACCTTGAAGCGCAAGTATTTTCTGTGCGCTGGGAACATGGAAATATGAAAATAAGCCTCTTTCATATCCAAGGTTGCCATGTAATCCCCCTTTTTTAGGAGGGGGATTACCTCTTGTAGCGTGGTCATACGAAATTTTTGGGGCTTGATATACTTGTTGGCAGGCCGTAAATCCAATACTGGGCGCATTGTCAAGTCTTTCTTTGGCACAAGGAAGTAAGTCGAATAGATACCCTTGTTTACCTGGTGTCCCGGGACGAGTTCTATCGCGTCCTTTTGTAGAAGAATGGCAATCTCCTCAAGGAGAATCTTCTGATGTTCTAGGGAGTGTACTTTTTGTCGTGGAGGATGGTTCCGGGGACGCTGCAGTAGTTCTATACAGTACCCTGTGGATACTGTTGACAGCACCCATCTGTCTGATGTGATCCCTTCCCAAGCCTGGTTGACGTTTGAAATGCGTCCCCCTACTGGGGTTGCGTGAGAAGGCACCCTGAACAGAGCGTCACTGCTTTGGTGGAGGCGTGCCGCCTCCCTTGCTGGGGCTGCCTCTGCCTTTACCACGACCTCTCCTATTACCTCCGCCGTAACCTTGGGTAGACTGTTGGTTGTTGTTCCACTGTGTACCCTGCCCCTGGGAATAGTTAGTTCCTCTCTGGGAATTTTGGCCGCGTGGGCGACGAAAATTACTATTCCCTCTCTGGTTGGGGGGTTTATTGGTTAACTGGCCAAGGGATTTGAGTGTCTCGTATTCATCCTTGGCATTTTTCAGTGCGTCCTCGACCGCCTTCCCAAACAACAGATCGGCTTCCACCGGTTTGTCCAACAATGATGCCTGAGTTTCTGTCTTAAAACCAGACTGCCGTAACCACGCGTGTCTCTTGATAACAGTACCTTCTGCTATCAATCTGCCTGCGTTGTCCGCGGCGTCGAAGGTTGCTTTCAAAATGCAACCAGACACGGCTCTACCCTCTGCGGAAATCCGAGCTAATTGGCCCTTTAACGGTTTAACTATGAGAGCCGCGACTTCTTCCCACTGATGGCAGTTGTAGCTGGCCAACAGGGTGGTGGAGTTAGCAATCCTTGCTTGATAGGCGGACGTTGAGGCTACCTTCCTGCCGAAACCATATAGTTTTTTGCTCTCTTTGTCGGGAGGAGCTTCTGACGAAGACAAGGGTGTTCCAGCCCTCTTACGAGTGTTGGTAACAACTAGGGAGTCTGGCTTCAGATGTCCTCTTATATAGAGAGGGTCAGACTGAGCTGCCCTGAAAAGTTTTTTAACCCTGGGATTGACTGCTCTGGTGAGGTTTGGGTTCACCAGGGACGGATCTATTCTCCGCTGAATGGATTTAAGGATAGGGATGGTCTGGGCAACCGGCCTCCTTTCTCCCACTAACTCTTCTGCGAAGTCCCTTTCCTCCTGTACACTGTGGGTATCAATGTGAAAATGTTCTGCTGCGCGAGCGAGAACCTCATTTAGGAGGGGCTGGTTATCGACCGGGGAGTCGGTAACCGGGGCTTCGTTCTCTACCGGGGGATCTACTCTGTATGTTTCCGGGTCATCCTCTTCTTCTTCCTGGTCCTCATCATCCCCATAGGAGCCCGTCCCGGTTTGCTCTTCTATCATATCAAACTCTTGGTCTCCACCAAGGGAAGCCTCTCCTTGATACCGAGAGTATGGTGTTACGTAAGGTTGTACCTCGAAGGGTTCAGACCGCATAGGGGTTTCAAACCGGGCCTTCTTACTCGGGGGATAGGATCAGTAGAGCCTGAGGGTGTGGCCCCTTGAGGATCATACGAGAGGAAGTGTTCAGGATTTTTATCATAAAAATCAGCCAAGGAAGACATTCCTGACATGACCCTATCTATGTCTTCACTGGACCATTTTTTGGAACTGGGAATGACTTTCTCAGCAAGTCTATGGGATCTATCCTGAGTAGGCTTGCTGGTTGTGGACCGATCTGTCTGTTTAGGGGGGTTGGGTTGTCTTACAGGTGTGGAAGAATGTACAGGTAGTTTCTTCTGCTGTTTTCCCCCCTCCCCGTGCGTAGAAAAATGTTTTCCCTGTCCCTTAGTGGCTCCGGAGTTCTTCGACGCCTGGCGTCGAGGATCGGGAGAGGTGTCCCTGTCCTTCGAGCGTGGGGCCTCGCTGGTTTTAATTGCGGGCTCGGCCTCCTGGAGCGCGGCCTGGGGGTGGAAGTCGTCTTCGTCTTCCTACGAACGAACTTCTGTTAGCCTAGGGAGCGAGGCACTTTTGGCAAGAGTGGATAATTGCCTGGCGTCATGCGGCGATCTCGATCGAGAGCGCCCAGAGGACACCGAGTCGGACCGTTCTGTCTGTGCCTCTTTCCGGGAACTCAACGTCGAGTCTCGGTTGGACTTAGTGTGTTTAGTGTGTGTAGTATGTGAAGCGCTTGCGTCGCCGGGGGTCTTCCCCATAGCCGCCCTGCCGGACGACCTTCCGAGGTCGGGGACCTGCGCTCGGCTGTCTTTCGACGCTGTAATGCCCTCGCCGTCCGAAAGTACGGCGTCGCTGCAATCGCTGAAGGCGCCCTCCGCTGCCATGGCCGCCTGCCTGGCGTGGTGGGCCCAACGCTTCGTCGAACGGTCCTTAAGTGTCTTAGGTTTAAACCTACTACACGCTCTGCAGTTCGCTTCGGGGTGGTCCCTCGGCAAGCAGAGATTGCACGTGGCGTGTCTGTCGACCCAAGTGTATTTGCGGTTGCACTTGGGGCAGAATTGAAAAGGGGTACCCTCCATACGCACCTTGAGGCAGCGGGCTGATAAGTGTAGGAAATATATATGGTGTACCTATATACCAAGAGTGTAGAGTATGTACCACCCCCCACTCTCCCTACTTGCAGGGCCTAGGCCAGCGGCCTTCCGAGGCCCAAATCCGTCGTGCAGCAGCCGACGGTCGATTTCTTCTCCAGCTGGCGTCGAGTGTCGAAGTTCGACGTTGGGGTGGGGAAGGATGTCAATAGATTACTATTATTTTATAATTTTAGCAATTTTTCGAAAAACAAACTAATACTCTGCAGCTTCCACTAGATGTCGGCCTATGCACAGCATGTGATCTAAGCAGATTCCACAAGCCTCAGAAATATATATATATATATATATATATATGAGACTTCAAGGCCTTCAGTACAGAAATAGTGGGCCCTTTTTCTTTCCCCTCTTGTTGTTTCCCCAACATAGTATTACCTATAGTTTCGGAGAACGCACCACTAGGCGCCCCCTCAGACAGACTCCTCACACCCTTACAATTAGATAAAGGTCTCCCAGTCGGCATCTCTAAATCAATAATTACTTTAAGCAGGTCCCCCGTAGCATCGGCCATTAGAAGATTGTGTCGGGGAGGAATAAGAGTCCCTTTAGACTGTTCTCCCCAACTAGCATATTTAGACTGGTTTGGCACAGTAGAGCGTTGCCTCTACTGCGTTTGGCTTTCCCAAAAATAAACACAGCTGGGGAAATATGAGTGGTGGAGTTTATTCCAAATGGATATTTATCCTTGATTTTTTCTATCATATTCCCACTTAATGAGTCCAAAATCAGAACTTGCTTAGCTTTCATTTTTTCCTTTAAATCAGCCTTCTGAAGGGGGGTAGATGCGTGAAAGCGAACCACCCTTTTAAGGCCTAGCACACTTTCTTGAAGACATTCTGCATCAGTAAGTTCATGCCTACTCCCAGACATATCCATATTACCAGTAACTGTCTCTGTATGTAAAACATCCAGGATTTCCACAACTTGCGATTGCTCCCCAAGAACAGATAATGGGGGGGGGTCTCTCATTTCTCACACTGGGCTCTATTAGTGTGAGATTCGACCTCCTAGCATAAGTGGTTTCCACAGGTAAAATAAAGCAAGATTATTTTCCATGGGGTCTTTGGTAATACCCAGTACCCACTCCAATGGGGTAATCGGCTGAGCTTCTACCACCTTTTTCTCTTGGCGCACAACCGTTTCAAACCCACTTCTAAGTGCTGGCATATTCAAATAGGTCAGCAATAAAAGCACAACCCCTAAGAAAAAAAAATCTGTTTAGTGTAAAATGGAGTACAAGATAAAAGACCGTCTACCCAGCCAGGGGAGAGAAAAGCTTGCAGCCCCTAGAATATGAAATGGGTAAGTAAAGAGGAATACAAGTTAAAAAAACACTCCCTCAAGAGAATTAGCATAAAAATTCTAAATATAGAAGTAAAAAACACGCTGGTAGGAGGTTAAAGGGTAAAAGTTACGCAGATGATAAAATGGTACTTAATAGTAATAATCACCAGGGGGGAGACAACTCGCAGCCCCTAGATAGTAATAAGGCTAAAACGGTTTGAGATAGAATAGAATATCAATAAAGTAAAATACTAGACATTCAAGAGGAACTAAGTGCAATATGGTAAAATTCAAAGTTTTATGTATGATATATTAGCAGTCTAGGGAACGCTCGATGGCTTGAGGAGCAGCCTTAGTCCGTCTCTCCTCCCCAATGACCAGTACAACAATATAATTAAGAGAAAAGTACCCTCCTTCCGGAGGTGAAGAGAAACGTAGAAGTCCCAATTAATAGCAGCAGGAAGGCGAAATCCTGTATGCCGACAACAATTAGACAGTATCTGAATCAAAGAGAACTCCTCCGCAGTCTCCCAGCCTCCTGTTCAGTAGTATAACAGATCACAATCAAATAGTTCTCTTAGTAATTTATAGAGTGTGCAGTATCTTGCCGCAAAAGTAACTCTCGAGCAGTGACTCCTTTATAACTGAATGCAAATGGTATACAACTCCTACCTCCTCCGTGTCCCAGAGTATGAGGCCAGAAGCTGTCCAGGACCGTTGACGTAAACAGAGCGTAGAGCCTGAGCCTCAGAGCCAAACAGCAGACAAACAGTGAGCCTGTGTTAATGCCACGCCCTTGTCACCGTTGCGGGCTTAACGCCGCAAGGGTGGTTGGGCCGGCAGTAAATGCACAATAACAGTCACGTGATCCGTCACGTGGGCGCAGCAAAGTCTGCCCCCCTCCTTCCCCAGACAGCTCAACCTCCATCATTAATTGAGGACTGCTGCTACACACTATGCACAGCACCAGCCCTCATTTAAACCACCAGACGCCAGAGCACTTTGCCAACTGGACAACCGCAGCCCTCCACAACTCACCTGGGTGCTACCCTCCACCGCTCTCTGCAAAAGACCCTGATTACTGGGTAATCCAAGAACCATAGAATGATATACTTTTTGTCATCCCCCTTCTCACAGCTTGCTGATCAGCAGGACCACCAATAATGGTTTTCCACTTCCAGCTTATATGCTTAGAACCTCATGTTAGGCAGAAACCTGTGTAGTTCCCTTATGGACCACTGCAAAAGGTTCAAGACTTCAGGTGTTGGCAGCAAACCCAATTGGTAGCAGTCTGTACCACCCAGATTTACCTGGTAGCTGTGGCTGAGCAGTCAGACCTCTCTCAAGAAGAGTTAGGCAGTATATAGAGTATCCACATTAGGTACAAAAATACAGTAGCACAAGCAAACACTGACCAGAGCTTGGGTATAAAAGTATATAATTATTTATTTTAAAACATACTTGTAAAAATACACTGGCACTTATATGTCAAGCAAGTTCAAACACAGTCATTAGAAATATATACACCCTCCCGGATTAATTATTCGACAAGTTTTAGGAAAAGAACACCACTTATTAACAATAAGGAGGTGAGCGCTTAACCAAGATGGCACTCCAATAATTATTTAAAAAGGGAGGTAAAAGGCAGAATTAGGAAAGCACACAATACCAACACTTTTTAAAGAACCACACAGCAAGTCAAAAAAGGCAGAGTCTACTGTAGAGAAAGAAAGTTCATAGGCCAGGCCCACTCTTGGAGAGCAAGGCGGAATGTGCCCAAGATCACAAAGTTGAAGTAAACTTTAAAAGTCTTTGCAGATAGTTCAAAAGGAGTTGGATCAGTACGGAGAAGTTAGTTAACAGGTCCCAGGTCACCCCAGGATAGAGAGTCAAGGATTTACGGGACACTTTGAACAGTCTGTTGCAAGGGAGACCCGGCGGGACACAGTACCTGAAATGGTGAGAAAGGTCCAGCGGGGGCAGTTGTTCCTGGCAGCGGGTGCAAGTCGGTGCTTCGTCCAGGGGAAGAGAAGATCTCGACGTGGAGGCAAGCTGGAGGTTGTTGCACTGCCAGGGAAGAAACCAGCCACGGAGCTTCCCGGTTAAAAGGTACTACCCTTTTATTCGCGGTAGTGGTGAAGCGTGCCTATCCGTCCGCCGGGGTGCTTGGCACGGGCGATTCGACCACGAGACGATCCAGGAAGGCGAAAAGAGGGCGAACTGGTTAACCCGACCAGTTCAAAGGAAGAAGACTCTCCAGGAAGAAGATCTTCTCTGTCGTTGGGAGGTAGTGAGTCGGTTCAGCAGGGCTCCACCGGTGGTGTTGCAGGTCGGCTCAGCTTCTCCCTCTTCGGATTCTTTAGGTCCTGTGGCGACTTCTGAAGTTCCAGTCCCCAAAGCCCTGCTTTTATGCAGAAAACCCCCATTCATCAGTCCTAGCTGTCACTCAAACATGCTAAGTGGTGAGCCGGGCGGCTCACCACTGGGCCAATCACACAAGAGTGTGACTCGAGTGGCTGAGGCAACTCAGTCCAGGGTGCCTATTCTCCCCTCCCACACATCCTGTAGTCCCAGACAGAGTGGCACCACTTTTGGAGGCTTCTGTGCAGAAGCCCGCCAAAAGTGGAACAAAGGGTTCGACTTGGGTTGGAGTTACAGAGGCGAACACAAACGCCATTTTAAAACCGAGTCCTGGCAAAAAGACCCAACCGGGGAATAAATATTAAATAAATAACCCAGCGGTATCTTTAACATTGCACCAAAAAAGTGGTCCGTTTAAAATGAATGGGAAAATCCCATAGGAAATATTCCGGTGGAATATTTCGCGTGGTAACCACTGCCACCACCCAGAAACTCGACGAGGGGGGACTGCACAGTGCCCCCCTCAAAAAACTAATTACCCATGCCAGTACTTCCACAATATGATGGTTTGTACTGGTTCTGTTCACAATTTAAGACAAGTAAAGTCAATAGTGACTTTACATGCCCTGGGAGACGGTAGTCAGTCCCAGGGTACGGAGTCTATGTTTTGGGGTCACTATGACACCCCTTTGTTAATGCACTGAGGGTGCTGTGTAACACATCCCAAAAACACATGAAACCCTATGGATTAAAAGACCCCATAGCCCATAAAACACATTACAAAGTCAAAGGACATTCTCAAATCATGCCTAAGAGTGGGAGAAAAAGTCTCACTCTTAGAAGGAGAAAAAAATAAACCCCTAAAATCCAGCAAAGCTGCTGAGGGACTCGCTAGGTTTGGGAAATTAGCCTTTACAGAGAATTCTCCCTAACAACTCATACAACCCGTTTAAATACAAAACAGAGCTCCTATCCTGATGGGCCAATAAGCAGCCCCAAATCCTATCCTGATGCATGATACTATTAAATAACCACACACTGTTTTCTCTCCCACCTTGGTGCTTTTTCAGCTCCACCATGTTTGACATAACTGTCTAACTCACAATGACTGTGTGTTAATACTCTAATGAATATGAATGCTCTAACCATGACGTTTTAAACATTCACACCCATACACATACATAAACCCACCAAAATACTATTGTTACCTTGAATACAATGCTTACTATGTAATAACCCTGGTATCAGCATGTGCACGATACACATGTCTCTCCATCACGTTTTGGTCACTACTCATGATGTCTCACACAATGCAACAATGCACTATTTTACCCGAATTACCACATCCCTGATAAAGACCCATGTTGGGTCGAAACACGTCAGCACCTTGTATGTCAATAAACCATCACTTGAACCCAACCGAAGTCACAGGACTTATCCTTTGGTGCTATATATGTATTCAACCCAATTGGTCAAAAACTAATATCCGGTGGCTGAGTGCACGTGGTTCTTACAAACTTCTTTCCTAACATCTAACTCCTCTTGCTTGTCCCCTCCCGCCCCCCCAGGGAGAGCCAAAGTCCCTATGGGTGCCTGGACATATAGTCCACTGCTTTTGTCTCTCCAACACTGCCAGTAATCCTCTTACAGGGTATACTAAAACCCCCATCCCAGGAGTCCTAGCTGCCGCCCACTGTGTGGTGGTCCCCGATTTGCCGCTACTATAACTGTCACTGTTAAGATACCTTGCCCACATTGGGCCCCCTTTGGCTCCTAGTGTTTTCTCATATGGGTGTCCAGTCATTACCGTGTGCAGTTTTTGAGTCGAGGGACTTTCCGAATGCCAATGCTCACTTTCTCTCCTTTCCCCTACACTTCCTTGTTAAGGTCTTCCATTTCTAGGGTTTCCTGCCCTTGCAAACCACTTTCTTGATCTGTTCGGGACCATCGCCAACATCCTCCTGTAGCTCCAAAATCTGCATTCCTTCATCGCATGTTGTGTTCCTATGTTCTCGGTCATTCCAAATAAAGAGCAGGCCAAACGGAAAGGTCCCTTTATACTTGACATTTTTCTAGTCTACGAATCTTACCACCGGGCCCACCACTTCTTTTTTGCAATGTGCTTTGTGCCAAGTCCTGGGATACCTGTACCTCTGTTCCATTGATCGTCATCGGGCCCGAGGTGCGCGCCACTTTCAATATTTGCTCCTTTTGTGTATAGAAGGTCACTGCCGCCAAAACATCTCTCTCTAGACCATGGTTCGCTCCTTCGTGGCCCCACCATATGCATTTGATCCAGGTGGACTGCATCTTCTTGCTCTCGTCCTAGTAGGTCACAAATAATTGTTGCACCATGCCCTCCAAGTCCTTGCCTCGCACGGATCCGGATATTTGATCTCTAGACCTATCCTCCAAGTCCTCACATTGCTTGTAGTTCCAGATTGTGGGAGAAGCGGGAAATGTATGCAGTTCATTTTATTTCATGTCATTCGCCAGATCCTGGAGGGCCTTTTCAGCAATGCATGTCCTCTCATCTAGCTTTACCACCTCCACTTCTCAATTTTTGTATAGACAGTCTCAATTCTTTCTTCAATTGGATGAATTGGTCTTGGAATTCCTTGAAGCATTGCTGCAATCCTCTTTACGCACCGGGATGTTGGACTTCTCTGGATGGCTCTGCCGTGTTGTGTCATGGCCTTCGGCACCCTCACTGATCCTTGGTTATCGTCCAAGACCCACAGCTTTGCAATGCCGCAGTTTAGGTGCTTTTGAAGGGGTTTTTGTCTATCGCCATAGATTTTCTCTTACTTTTGGATACGGGGCTTATTGCTTCCACCTATTCCACTTGACTGGTAAGCAACAAGATAGAACGATGAGGAGGAGGGAAGGCCATGTATGCCTTTCTTACACTTGTCAGCCCTTCTGTCTCTCACGAGGGTTCCAAACATGTATGTGCGGGCAGTGCACAAGCCGCTGATGCCTTCACACTCCTGCTGTGCTAGCTTGCAGGTAGCCCCCGCCCACTGTCCTAAGGGCATCCTCTCGCTTTCCCCTATAAGGGTTTTTTGCCTTTGGTGATCAGTGGTTGAGCGGGGGCTTATGTTGCCCTTTGAGCTCCAAGCTTACACCTCCCTGACGGGGCCTCTCCTCGGTTCCCCCTTCCCTAAGGGTTCACAGAAGTGCACCCTAGAATACCTATTAACCAAGTGACAAAAATGTTACTTCTAGAAGAAAAAAAACAATCAAGGAACTTACAAATATTGAATTTTTCCAAACGCGGATTGTGAGGTGAACAGTAGTGATCATGGGGCCCACACGGTGGCTGCAGTCGCAATCCTCATCCCTGGTCCCGCTCCACTTGCCTGTAGGGTTTTTTCTGAGCCATGCGGGGCGCTGACATGCGCGAGCCGGCGACCCCTTATGGCTCTGTTAATACCCTCGCCACCTCAGGGTCTGTGCCACTCACCCGCTGGCCGAACCGCTCTGGGCAGGTTGTCTCCCTGTTTCACCGCTCACTGCTGCCGGCCGCTGCCTAATTCGACGCAGCTCGACTTTGCTGGGCGCCTCTCGTTCCATCAGGCTCTCAGCTGCGAGCGGTCCCACTGCTCCATTGGCAAAATAATGTGATGGATGAGGAACAAGTTACTTACCTGTAACTGTTGTTCTCCAGCATGGGTCTGGCATGGATTCACATGCTCATGAATATTCCCCGTCGTCAGGCTGGGAATGCTCGGTAAAGAAAAATCAGTATCAGTTTCGTTTCTGATCTGTCTTTCATAGTAGTAACCAATCACTGATCTCTGCGTCATACTGACCACAGCCAATGACTGCCATCTCCCTAAGCCCCGCCTCTGGCAGCCATCTTCAGATTTGGTAGCACGTGAAGTGGCAGTATGACCAAGTGAAGAGCCGCAGAGGGGTAGGCGGGAGGGTTCGCATGTGAATCCATGCCAGACCCATGCTAGAGAACAACAGTTACAGGTAAGTATCTTGTTCCTTCTCCAGCATGGGGTCTGGCATGGATTCACATGCTCATGAATAAAAGAATACATAGCAGTACACACATGCACAACCACGGGAGGTGGCAACAGGCTTAACATTAAGCAATACAACAACATTAAGCAACTCTTACCTCCTCACCAGGCTCACCTTAGGCGAACAGGTTGCACAGCACTGCTTGGCCGACCCTGGACTCCTCCCTGGAATCCCAGTCGAAGCAGTAGAATTTCGTGAAGGTGTGTGTCGACCTCCACGTAGCAGCCCTGCAGATGCCCAGCAGGGGCACACCAGATAGGAACGCCGTAGTAACTGCGATCGCTCTGGTGGAATGGGCTCTCGGACGGCCGGGCAGCGGTTGGTTTGCCAACCGATGACAGTACATGATACAGCCGGAGAGCCATCTGGAAATGGAAGCCTTTGAGAGAGCCTTCCCCTGATTGACAGGTCCAAAGTTCACAAAAAGTTGTGACGTCTTCCGAAAACTCTTCAAGCGGTCCACGTAGAACTTCAGCGTTCTAGCCACATCCAGCGAGTGCAAAGTCCTTTCAGCCGGCGACGGGAAGAAAACAGGCAACACCAAGGGTTCGTTGAGGTGGAAGTCTGACGGCACCTTGGGCATGAAGGAGGGGTGCGTCCTGAGCACTACCCTTGTGTCGTGAAAAGTCAAGTACAGGGGCTTGCAGGAAAGGGCCTGGATCTCTCCCACCCGTCGTGCGGAGGTGATGGCCACAAGAAACGCTGTTTTCCACGACAAGAACTTCAACGGAGCGGAGTGCAGCGGCTCGAACGGAGGTCCCATGAGCTTGGTCAGCACCACGTTGAGCTCCCACGCCGGGGCCGTAGCCTTCACCGGCGGGAACGATCTGAACAGTCCCTTCATGAATTCTTTCACCAGACGATGAGACCACAAAGACGTCCGTCCCGTGGTTCTGGTGTATCGGGAGATCGCAGCAAGATGAATCTTGATCGAAGCGTGCGCCAGTCCAGCCTTGGCCAGCGTCAGTAGGTACGGCAGTAGTTGAGGAGCCGTAATCCGTAGAGGGTTAATCTTCTGTGCGTGGCACCAGACAGAGAACCTCTTCCATTTGTGTCCGTAGCATTTAAGAGTTGAGGACACCCTGGCCTTTGCAAGAACCTCTGTGCAGTCGGCTGGTATGTCGTAACCTCCAAACTAACGCTGCAGGAGCCAGGCCTGCAAGTTCAGCGACTTCGGGTCGTGATGGAGGATGGCGCCTCCTTCCCTGGAGAGGAGATCCACGTCCACTGGCAGCTTGATTGACGGGGACGCTGACAAGTCCAGAAGGTCCGGGAACCATATCTGCCTCGGCCACGCAGGTGCGACGAGGATCATCCTGCACTGTGACCTCTTGAGCTGGTTGATGAGCAGGATCAGCAACGGCAATGGAGGAAACACGTATAGAAACAGGCCCTCCCAGGGGAAAGAGAAAGCATCGCCCATGCTCCTCGGCTGGGGAAACCTGTTGGCGAACCTCCGGCACTTGGAGTTTGTCACCGTCGCGAACAGATCGATCTGGGGTGTGCCCCACCGTCGGAAGAGTCGGTCCACTAGATCCTGTCGTAGTTCCCACTCGTGGCACGAGCGCAGCTCTCTGCTGAGCGAGTCGGAGATGGTGTTTTTTATTCCTTACAGATGAAACGGCACCAGAAACATCCCTTGGGCGACGGCCCAATGCCACAGATCCTGCGCCTCCTTGGACAGGGCTGGGGATCTGGTACTGCCCTGCTTCCTGATGTAGAACATGGTGGTGGTGTTGTCGGTGAAGATCCTCACCACCTTGCTCTAGAGGGATGGAAGAAAGGACCCGAGGGCCCAAAACACTGCACGGAGCTCCAGGGCGTTGATATGGAGGGACTTCTCCGTCGGAAGCCAAAGGCCTCTCGCGTGCAGATTTTCGGTGTGCGCTCCCCACCCTTCCAGGGAGGCATCCGTGGTCACTGTCTTCTGGTGGCCCGGGGTCTGGAAGTCCATGCCCGCTGTCAGATGCGCGCGGGTGCCCCACCACCGGATCGCTCGTCGAAAACTCTCGTCGAGTGTGATCCTGTCCTCGGAGCTGCCCATTGTCTGGATCCAGCGAGCGTCCAGGAACTCCTGTAACGGGCACATCCCAAGCCTGCACAGGCGGATGAGATAACTGCAAAAAGACATTCCGAGGAGGGATTTGATGGACCTAACCCTGGCCGCGTCCGCAACCAGCATCCGCTGCACCTTGCCCAAGATGGCCCTCGTCCTTTCCTCCGACGGAGAGGCTAGAAGCGCTACTGTCGAGTTTCGCTCCCAGAAACAGTGCGTCTTGCGCGGGCACCAGGTGGGACTTGGCGTAGTTTATGGAGTATCCCAGGTCCGTGAGTAGTTGGACGGTCCTCGCCATGTGCTCCGCGGCGAGCTCCCTTGTCTCTGCTCGGATGAGCCAGTCGTCCAGGTAGGGGTAGACGTGGATCCCCTCCAGGCGCAGCCGCGCCGCCACGGGTGCGAGGCACTTGGTGAACACCCTGGGTGCCAACCTCAATCCGAAGGGAAGGGCTCTGAACTGTTAGTGACGCCCTTGTACCACGAATCTGAGAAACTTTCGGTGTCCCTTTAGGATGGGGATATGGAAGTAAGCATCCTCCAAATCCAACGTCGACAGGAAATCGCCCTCCTCCAGCTGACCCAGGACGTGCTGGAGGGTGACCATCCGGAACTTCTGTGCCTTGAGGAATTTGTTCAGTCGTCGTAGGTCCAGGATGGGACGCCATCCTCCTGTCTTCTTCACGAGGAAGTATCTTGAGTAAACTCCGGAGCCCCGAAACCTCTTTGGGACGAGCTCGATGGCGCCTTTCTTGAGCATCGCCTTTACCTCCAAGAGAAGTTGAGGGACGTGATGTTCCTTCCTGGCCACGGGGGGGGTTGCGCGGGCACTTCTTTAGAAACTCGAGCGCGTGACCCTGTGCCAGGGCGTCCAGCACCCAACGGTCGGTGGAGATGGACTCCCACACGCTGACGAAGTTCGCCAGCCGGCCTCCCACCGGGATGCTTCGGTGGGTGCCCGACCCCACGGCCGGTTCAGTCCTGCTTCGACGAGGCTTTGCCGCCTTGTCCTCCCTGGTGACGACGGCGGGGTCTGCCCGACTTGCCTCGTCCCCTGTAGGCTTCCTGTGACGACGAACGGGCCGCTTGACGGTAGGTGGAATATCCGCCGCCGGAACCTTTGGAGGCACCCTGCTTGCCTCCGGTGCTCCGAAAAGACGGCCGTCGTTGCTGGAGAACACCAAGAGCCCGGGCCGTCTCTGTGTCCGTCTTGATGGCTTGTAGGGAATCGTCCACTGTTTTCCCAAACAGGTTGCTCCCGTCGAACGGCATGTCCAAAACTCTGGTCTGCACGTCCTGCCGGAAGTCCGTTGCCTTAAGCCATCCACGCCGTCTAAGGCACACGCCGTTGCCCAACAGGCGAAACCCAGTGTCAGCGATGTCCGCCGCTATCGTAATGGTGTGGTCCGACGCCACTTCTCCTTCCTGCAAGATCTCTAGGGCCTCTGCCCTCTTGTCGTCCGGTAGGAAGTCCAGCAGGGGGGAAATCTTTTACCACAACTCCCTGTTGTAGCGGGCTACGATAGCCAAGGCGTTGGCAGCCTTAATCGTCGTCGCTGCCGATGAGATGACTCTGCGTCCCATCGTGTCCAATTTCTTTCCCTCTCAGTCCGGGGCGGGGAGGTTGACGTAGAGGCCGATGCCCCCCCGCTTTCTTCCTGGACGCCGCGGAAACGACCGAGTACGGGGTCGGCTGTGCCCGAAGGCACAAGGGGGCCGCGTCCGGGACCCGGTACTTCTTCTCGTACCGATCCCTTCTTGCAGGCGTTGTGGATGGGTTCTTGAGGAGGGCGAGACCCTCATCCCAGATATCGTCCAGTAGAGGTACAGCGAGGACCGTCTTGCGCCGTTGATAAAGGAAACCTTCCTTCTTCTCTTCCGGGCAGAGCTGGAAAAGCTCAGATGGCCTGGCGATCATGGCATGAAACGATCCAATCTCGTCGGGCGGGGAAGCCCGGGGAGGAGGTGACGACAGAAGATCCTCGTCGTAAACTTCGTCATCTGTACCCGTTGCGGCCGTGTCCGTCCATGTATCATCCCCACGGGTCATGGACGGGGAGGAGGGCTGAGCAGGGCGCGATGGTTGAAAAGGAGGTGGAGGATGAATCCTCCTATTCTTAGGAGGAGGGCTCCCCAAAGGGCCTGGCTCTGGGTCCCCCGTCGGGAGCGGCTCCTCCGATAAGGAAACGGTGGAGCTTGAGGCTCGTTTGACCGAAAAAAGGGAATTTTCCTATGAAAAAGCGCGAAAACTCACTAAAGCTCGAGAGCAATAGCACGAGGATCCCAACACTTGAACGTGCGGTAAACATCTGAAGATGGCTGCCATAGGCGGGGCTTAGGGAGATGGCAGTCATTGACTGTGGTCAGTATGACGCAGAGATCAGTGATTGGTTACTACTACGAAAGACAGATCAGAAACGAAACTGATACTGATTTTTCTTTACCGAGGATTCCCAGCCTGACGACGGGGAATATTCATGAGCATGTGAATACATGCCAGACCCCATGCTGGAGAAGGGTCCTGAAAACTGTGGTAGATCTGGACACTGTACCGCCGACTTCTCTGATGCGGCTTGTCTTTGCTGGGGGCCACTCTCCGTCGCGGCTCTCCGTTGCAAGCGGTCCTGCTAATAGGTGGGTAAAATAGTGTGCCGGATGTGTGTCCTTTATCAGTGTATGTTAGTGCCTGTTTGCTAATTGTGCTGCTGAAGCTTCACTACACAAGTCCTCCCCGCTGGTCGCTATCTTTGAATCCAGTTCACCTTATTTAACAAGATTCCTGAAAACAATCAAAAAGGGGAACAGATTGGACCCTGCAAATTACTGCCCCATTTCCATGCTAGATGTGTTTTTGCTTCCATACTGCTGAGCAAGTCAGAAGTTTGGGTGAGAGAATCAGGCCATACGGACTTCTGTCAGTCAGATTTTCAAAAAGATGTGGGCACTGTCCAAAATGGATTTGTTCTCCTCCTGCTCCAAAAGAGCTGTTGGCGGAAAAATAATACCTATTTATGCAAAAAAGGTAGCAGGCGCCCTCTCTAGAAAGAACATGGCATGCTAACCTGTTCAGTGTTTTTTACCCACTTTGAGAGTCCGCAACCATCGCTTTTTGCTCACTGTACTTTTCACAAAGGAGGAATACCCATTTGCATCAGTCTCGATATCAGTCCAGCACCGAAATGCCAGGCAAACCTCCTTTGAACAAGAGGAGATTTGCCTAGCATTTCGGTGGAAGACTGCCTTTGGGTGGGACAAAGACTGATATGCATATGGACATTTCTCCTCTGTGAAAAGCACAGTGAGCTAAAGCGTGGTTGAGAGTCTCCTGTGGGCCTTCCACCCAAGAACAGGTCAATGGGCTCCGTTAGAGGGACTCCCAGACCTTTTTAGTAGAGTAAATAAGCTGCAAATAACCTACTTAAGTTTTTCTATCTATAAACAACCCCAAATTGGTCTACACATTAACAAGGCTGCATATAAAAAGCAATATGTTCGCAGAGCAATATTGAAAATAATCTATTTCAAATCCGGGCACTTTTCCTTATTGTCAGTTTTAACTTAAAATAAAACAAAGGCTGTGCCTTTTTTAAACCATGGGGCAGAGTACCTGCACATAATGATGCTCAAATTTGGCAGACGTTGGAAGACTTGATCTAGTGTAGGGTGTTGTCACTGCCTAAATGTACACATATTTCCGTAATAACATACGAGTTATGGGCTTCTTTCTTACGTGTCCTGGCTAAATGAGAGAAACACTTGTGTACAGGCGCGTTATAAATGACTTGTATCATATAATGCGACACAAGTATATGAAACTAATTGATCCAGACCAAAACATCATTTGTGTACCTCAACTGGGGAAAAACAGTATAGAATTAGATTTGTGGGTAAAAAATTCTGAATTACTTTTGGAAAGTGTAAATGTTGAGAAGGAAACCCCAATAATGACCCTCAACTTGGTCAAGAAAAAAACTGCTTCAGGCAGATTGGTGTGCTACCAGGGACCTACTGGGCAGTTATAAATTGTTTCGACAGGGGTCTCTTGAGGAAAAGAAACTTAGCACTGACAAGATACCTTAAAAGATTCCATGCTTTAGAGGGAGGAACATCTTTATGCGTTTTAGACTAAATCTCCTTCCCACACATGAAATGATTTGAGCAAGATGTAATCTGACGCACAAGGTTAGATTTTGTGGCAATGCAGTTATTATAGTGACCTTTGAACATTTAGTTACTTACTGTCCAAAGTTAATGCCTATTAGGAAAAAACATTTTGACCAACACTTTGTTCTATCCTCAGTCCTATGGGCATACATATTTAGGTGATCAATCGTCACTGGCAATTGCCACGATAGGATTTGTTACTTATATGTTTTCAGCTATATAAAACTAATATATAGGACATCTTACAGTACAAATTTATAAGAACGAAGGAACATTGTTCGTGCCTTTTTTATCCGATTAGTTTAATTACTTTATGTGTGCTATTATTTTAGAATGTAAGTGTGGATATTTGTTTTGAAATATGTATTTTCTTTGATAAGTTATCAACTGTGGAAATTTGATGTTTTTCACCACGTTACGTTTTTAATATGATATTAATCACTGTGTAAGGTTTGTTCAACCAGATGACAAATAATGTAAAAATAAGGTTCACTCATTTATGCCGAAGACCTCTCCACTTTCAGATCAAAGTAAAGAACTGCATCATTAGAGGACTAGAGTACCAGCTAGCCCAATCATACAGATCATACAGGTACTTGATTGCCAATGAAGCCCAGAATGCCCACATCCAGCAACATTCAGCTGCAAGGGTGAATCATGATACTGCAGACCGGAATTGTCAGAGATGATGCAGCTTAAAATGTGGTCTCACTCACACTACGTTCTGACTAACCCACTAAAGACAACAACGCTAAGAGAGGCCCAGCATAACTGATGGTGCACTCAACTCGAGTAATGCAGGAATACCCTCATTTTAGAAAGGTCTGGGGCTGCACTCTAGAAATATTACTCACTAAAATGGTTGAATAACCTTGCCACAGAAACCTCACTCTTCATCATGAAAAGAATACCATGAAACCTCAACCTTCAATCAGCTCTGATTAAACCACAAGACATTTTTCACACGAGCAAAAAGGTTTTTTAACTCTAAACCTTACAAATAAAAGAGGAAGGGATTACCTCATGGATTGATGATTTGAACATATATACATCATGGCCTATTCATAATCCCATGCCAAGTGTTGCTTTTCAGCAACACTAGTTATAAGAACTTAGTTTTAGCTACCGTTTTTCATTTAGAGTGTGCATTTCTGTGTAGCGACTGTGTGCTTTCTATAGGAATGCCCATTGCAAAATGGGTTTGGTATGATTTATACAAGTAGAGCTCAGAGTACTGTGATGGGTTAGGAGGACACAGACACAGTGCTGACATTCCCACTGCTTATTTATTAAATTAGAATAATGCCTATCTTTCCCTCTTGCTATGAGGTATTCCCAGCCTATATAAATAAGGTCAGTCTGTCCAAAAACGAGTTCAGCCTGACCCTACCACTATTCTAACCAATTAATGAAGCTAGGAGAATGATTGTCTTCTCCAGACTGTCTCTTCTCAACGAATGTGTTCTTGACGCCAAAGTAAGCCAGCCCTCCAGTAGGTGTTTGGCCTTACTCTCTTTTCTCTGGACAATGTACAATTGATCCCCTTTTGCCCAGTCTTATCCTTTGATCCAGGGTTTTAGGTCTTTTTGATTCCTCCGAGATATTTGCTTAGCTGATATAGGATTTCATGCGATCAATGTCCTGGCTCTCCTGAGGTGGCTTACTTCGCGTTTCTGCCTTATGGGCCGTTAGTTGGACTTCAGAAAAACTGTCAGAAGTGCTTAGCAAAACCATTCAATTGACAGTATAAAGCTGTACTACCAGAGTACATGTTAGCTTAGACAGAGCAGCCTGGCTTATCCTAGTAGGGAGAGAGGGATGTAGTTTGGTACAGAGAAATTGTAGCATACATATCCTCCAAAGAAACACTGGAGCACTATGTATTGTAAACATAAATGGTTTATTTAAATACAAGTAGGCCAAGATGAATCTATCACATTATATATATAAACACGATAATACATTTTAAAAAAAACACTATGCTTTAAAGTACACAAACCAAAGCATAGACCTTGTTCAGAAAACCTAACAGTAATTCTAGGGAAGTCAGACATTATCAAACACATTTAGTATAGGACACAGCTATTCATGGGGAGTAAAACCAAGTTACCTTTAGATTACTTTATAGCAAGTCAAAGGTAGTAGACCCTTTCAGTTATGCATTGACACTCAGTTAAGGAATCACATCATCAACCAACCCTGTTCCCAGGATACTTTTCTAAATAGTGGAACACAGATTCAACTAACAGTATATACATATAATGACTACATTTATGATAACACACAAGTATACAAGGTGCGTTTCAGATCAGTGGAACAGACTAGGGTAAGCATCTTTACACTAATTTAGGATGCCCCATGCAGACCAAGGTCAGCTACACCTACAAAACACTTTTTAAGAATGGCACACAGCTATTCTAGGCAGGTACAACCTAATGTTTGTAATATACTATTACAATTGCTTTTCAGATCGGTGGACCACAGACTGAGGTAAGCAATAACTCTCCAACTTATTTTAGGATGGCACACAGCTAACTCAAGGTAAGTAAAACCTATATGCTTTTTAAAAGAATGATCAGCAACTTAAAGGTAGGTATAAACCAAGACTGCTTTAGAATCTGCATGAAACAGACCAGGAAAAGCAAAACCCAATGTTACACTTTATAAATGACTCAATGTTATTCCAGGTAGGTAAAACCCAAGTCAGACTTATTCAAAACCGGCTATACAGCAAGTTAGGGGAAGCAAGACCCAGTTGGGAAAATTATACACCTACTCTCTGAAAGAAATAGTTAGTGAAGCCAACAGCATTACTTTTGGGAAAGAGGTATAACCAATTCACAGGTGAGTAAAACAACATTAAACAAACTTTTCAGAATGGCACAACACACATTCAAGTAAAGTCAGAACTTTTGTAACTGCTCACTCTCAGAGTTACAGTTACCAACTAACTCTTTCCAAGTAAGTACTTTTCAAACACTTGTTATTCTTTTCACGACAGAATCCTTTACTTATCCAGTCCTTCCCTAGTCTATTGCATGAGTTCACTCAGAGGCAGAAGAGGGACCCTAGTGGTCGAGGTGCAAGCTGTAGGCAGGGTGAGAGGGTTCTGTTGCAGGCAAAAGTCTGAGTCCCTGTGGAAGACTGTTCAAATAAGTAAGTAGTTCACTTTAAAGTTAGTTGAGTCAGGGACTTCAAGGGAGACACCGAGAAGGATGCCAGCAGTGGGCCTGGTTGAACTGAATGAGAGGACTGCCATCGCAGAAAACACCCCAAAGCTATGCAGAAATCACACAGACTTAAGGTAGGTAAATACCCCAGCCAACACAGTACCACAGCAGAGAAGCAGAGTTGCATCAGGAAGACTTCAGGTTCTGCAGCCACAAACTCGGTCGATAGATTCCTCTGCCATGAAGACAGAAGAAAGGACTCGAAGGGCTTTTGCAGCAGGGATCGATGGAGAAGGCTCCAGGCAAGAGCGTCTTTGTGGCTTGATGAGGCTCTGTGGTTTTGGCACCCTTTTCAAGAGCCAGAAGATGACGGAATATCGCTGGTCAGATTCCCATCACTTGAAATGTCCAGCACTCTGATGAGGGGACTTTTCGGACTCGATTCATGTCTCTGGAGGTTCTGCAGGATGCCACCAAAGTTCCAGCTCTATTCAGAAATTGGAAGACTGCATGCTGACTCGAGGTCCCAGGGTATTGGGGTATTGCAGCCCCGCAAGGTCGCAGCACGACATGGAATGGCTCAAAATGCAGGTCATCTTGAGAATAGTGATTCTAACCAGGCTCTGGGCTGGGGTCATCCTTTTCAGGATCCCCAGGTTGATTGGAAGGAAGGGTAACAGCAGTACCCAGGTACCCAGAAGGCTCTCCGGTCGCTGGAAATTGCTATGGCCGTTGTTTCATCTTCCTCTTGAGTTTCGCTCCAGTGGTCGACTTGTCAGAAGCTTCCAGGTTCTGAGTTGTTATCATCAGGAACTACAGCACAACGTCTGCATTCTCTCCCTGCATTTTACAGCAAGGGGTGGTCTGGCTGTCCAATCAGGACAGCCAGCCTCCCACTGGGAGTGTGTTCCTTTCAGGCAAGGTGAAAGCCAAAGGCGGCAGAGTTTTGGACTCCTCTCTCGCTTCCTGCCTTTCCAGACAATCTGGAGCCTGGGCAGGGAATCCACAGAATTCACGCCGAAGACAAAAAAGCCACAGAGGTCGTTATCGCCTTGAATGTCAGGGGATGACCTCAAACAGCAAGGACAGAAGAATTGGCGAAAAAAGGAGCAGCAAAATGGTGGCCCTTCAGTGCATTACTGAGGCTGACTTAACAGCCAACGAGTTATGAAGACTAAAAAGTCATAAAAGTAGTTAGACTGCCACCAGCCATTCAAGGAAACTTGCAATTGTAACAAAGTTTTACCAGGTAAGTAAGAAAGGTAATACATTGTATCCCCCCAGCACTCCACGTTCGGTGGGTTGTGCTGGCTCACTATACATAATGTAAAGGGGGATGATAATCCCTCTTTACTACTTGGGAACAGTAGTTCACCCAAGCATAGGAAAGAGACATTAACAGGAGAGCCCAAAGGGGCAACCCTGCCTAAGCCCAAACGTTGTAGGGAACTATAGCTTCAACCATATACCATGGAGAGACATAGAAAGGTCACCCATAAAAAAAGTAAAAGGCTAGGTGAGAGGGGAAAAAGATTGCCCTTCACCTACATATACAAGGTAAAATGGTAACCTAGGCAATTGTAAAAGTTCTGGGTTCGACACAGGTCAGGAAGATTCATCATTGATATGAACAGCCTACCAAACACGGGCTCTACTGGCCTTCCCTTCGCACTCATAGGATTCTCTTTCTGATATTCCCCAGCCAGCACTTCCCTGGTTTATTGTATCCAAGGTTTAATGGTTTCTTTTATAGGTTTATTTGTGATTCTCTCTCTCAAATTGTTACAATTCCAGTTGATCACATATCTATTCTATATCTCGTCAATTTCACTAAGAAAAGTTTTTTCAGAATGTATAATTATTTCTGCGGCCTCACAGTTCTCCCGTTCTCCCAGTCACCTCTGGGTTAGTAGGGAAACGTCCCCAGGACCGGCACTCACTCAGTGTCTCCTTTTTGGCTCTGGTTTGTTCTCCTGAACTCTGCCATACCGTTTTTGGTCTTCTCTTCAACCAGGTATGGCTGTGGGTAACCGGACACCTTGATACTCGCTCAGCATGGTGGTTTCAGCATCGTTAGATGGCGCACTGCCCACCACGAAGTCAAGCCACCACCAGAACTTGGGTTCCTGTCTCCTCGGCCCTCCAGTGCGTGCAAACATTGGGCCTCCAGCATTTCATTCCTGAAAGTCGTGGGCTCCACGGATCTCCTTGGCTCTACCTCTGGGCACTTGTCTCAGTTAAATGGAGGCTTTTCCTTAAAGAGACAGATTATCTTTCTTGTTCATGACGACATATTATGGCTTTGTCTTCAGGCACATTTCTGGATTTCATACTAGTCCCACATATGCCATTAAAGTGAATGGCTTAGGCAGTTCCTCACTGGAACAGGGGTCCTCTTCCCTAAAGGGAAGGTATCTCCCGGTGAGGTCCCACATGCCTGGACCCATGAGGAGGGTGTTGCGGCGCGGGTTGACCTCCCTAGCCTCATAGGTATTGGCTCTTCCTTATGGAGAAAGGTGCAGATTTCTTCGATTCGTCACAGTACCCACACAGGTGTTGCTAGAGGACTGCGATTAAGAGCAGGCAGATGATATTCAGGAGTGTGAATCAGCGAGGAACCCATGGCAGCCTGTAACAGTACTCCAGCACTGTTACAGTGTTTGCCCACCTCATCACTCACTGACCTCCAAGCCATTTTACCACCATCAGTGTGCTGCTTACTTTGTCCATTTCACTGTAGCCTGTGTTTGTTCAAAGCTTCAACCATGCAAAGTATCAAATTGTAAACTTTTACCTCAAGACCCCTGAAACACTACTTCCCGCTAGCAAATTCCCCTTACTTTTGTTGGACTGCATACAGTAGTTTATCCTACCGTAACTGCTTTTTGTGCAGAAATTCTGAAAGAAATCCTCCTGACTTGCAAAGGACAACTATATTGCAAATTAACAAGTTAATGTCCTTTGGTTTTCTGCTCGTCTTTTACAGGTGCCCAGAAGTGAGGCAAGGAACAAGTTACTTACCTGTAACTGTTGTTCTCCAGCATGGGTCTGGCATGGATTCACATGCTCATGAATATTCCCCATCGTCAGGCTGGGAATCCTCGGTAAAGAAAAAATCAGTATCAGTTTTGTTTCTGATCTTTCTTTCTTAGTAGTAACCAATCACTGGTCTCTGGGTCATACTGCCCCCAGCCAATGACTGCCCTCTCCCTAAGCCCTGCCCCTGGCAGCCATCCTCAGATTTGGTAGCACGTAAAGTGGCAGTATGACCAAGTGAAGAGCCGCAGAGCGGGAAGGAGGGAGGGTTCGCATGTGAATCCATGCCAGACCCATGCTGCAGAACAACACTTACAGGTAAGTAACTTGTTCCTTCTCCAGCATGGGGTCTGGCATGGATTCACATGCTCATGAATATGAGAATACATAGCACTACACACATGCACAACCACGGGAGGTGGCAAGGCTCAACATTAAGCATTACATAAACTCAACATTAAGTATCTCTTACCTCCTCACCAGGCTCACCTTAAGCAAACAGGTTGCGCAGCACTGCCTGGCCGACTCTGGACTCCTCCCTGGAATCCCGGTCGACGCAGTAGAATCTTGTGATGGTGTGCGTCGACCTCCACGTAGCAGCCCTGCAGATGTCCAGCAAGGGCACACCAGACAAGAAAGACGTGGTAGCAGCGATCGCTCTGGTCGAATGGGCTCTCGGACGGCCGGGCAACGGTCTGCTTGCCAACCGATGACAGTGCATGATGCAGCCGGAGAGCCATCTGGAAATGGAAGCCTTCGAGAGCCTTCCCTTGGATCACAGGTCCAACGTTCACAAACAGCTGTGATGTCTTACGAAAACTCTTTGTTCGGTCCACGTAGAACTTCAGCGCTCTAGCTACATCCAGCGAGTGCAAAGTCCCCTCAGCCTGGTAACACCAAGGGCTCGTTGAGATGAAAGTCCGACGGCACCTTGGGAATGAAGGAGGGGTGCATCCTCAGCACCACCCTCATCTCGTGGAATGTCAGGTATGGAGGTTTACAGGAGAGGGCCTGATCTCTCCCACTCGTAGTGCAGAGGTTATGGGCCACAAGAAACGCCGTCTTCCACGACAGAAGCCGAATGCAAGGGCTCGAATGTCGGGCCCATGAGCCTTGTCAGCACCACGTTGGAGTTCCCACACCGGGGCTGGAGCCTTCACCGGCGGGAACGATCGGAACAGTCCTTTCATAAACTCCTTCACCAGGCGATGAGACCACAGGGACGACCGCCCTGCACTTCTGGTGCATCAGGAAATCGCTGCCAGATATATCTTGATAGAAGCGTGAGCTAGTCCAGCTTTTGCCAGCGACAGTAAGTACGGTAGCACTTGAAGGGCTGTAATCCGTAGAGGGTTAATCTTCTGTGCACGGTACCAGACAGAGAACCTCTTCCACTTTTGTCCGTAGCACTTGAGAGTTGAGGACGCCCTGGCCTTTGCAAGAACCTCTCTGCAGTCAGCCGGGATATCGTACCCTCCAAACTCTAGCACTGTAGGAGCCAGGCCTGCAAGTTCAGCGACTCCGGGTCGTGATAAAGAATGGCGCCTCATTCTCTGGAGCGAAGATCTGCGTCCGTCGACAGTTTGACTGGTGGGGACGCTGACAAGTTCAGAAGGTCCGGGAACCATATCTGTCTCGGCCACCTTGGTGCGACGAGGACCATCCTGCACCGGGACCTCTTGACTGATTGATGAGCCTGAGCAGCAACGGCAACGGCGGGAACGCATACAGGAACAGGCCGTCCCAGGGGAACGAAAAAGCATCGCCATGTTCCTCGGCTGGGGGAACTTGCTGGCGAACCTCTGGCACTTGGAGTTCGTCGCCGTCGCAAACAGGTTGATTTGGGGTTTGCCCCATCGTCGGAAGAGTTGATCCACTTGATCCTGGCTTAGTTCCCACTCGTGGCAAGAGCGCAGATCCCTGCTCAGCGAGTCTGTGATGGTGTTTTTTATCCCTGCTAGATGAAAAGGCATCAGAAACATCCCCTGGGCAACGGCCCAGTGCCACAGATCCCGGGCTTCCTTGGATAGGGCTTGGGATCTGGTTCCTCCCTGCTTCCGGATGTAGAACATCGTGGTGGCGTTGTCGGTGAAGATCCTCACCACCTTGCCCTTGAGGGACTGGAGGAATGACTAGAGGGCCCAGAACACTGCTCGGAGCTCCAGTATGTTGATGTGGAACGGCCTCTCCTCCGGGAGCCACAGGCCTCTTGCGTGAAGATCTCCTGTGTGCGCTCCCCACCCCTCCAGGGAGGCATCCGTCGTCACCGTCACCTGGTATACTGGGGTCTGAAAGTCTGTGCCCGTGGCGAGATGCCCGCGGATGCCCCACCATCGAATTGCCTGGCGGAATACTTCGTTGAGCGAGATCTTGTCCTCAAAGCTGTCCGTCGCTTGTGTCCAACGGGCATCGAGGAACTCCTGCAGAGGACGCATCAGAAGCCTGCACAGGCGCACCAGGTAGATGCAAGAGGACATCATCCCGAGAAGTGACTTGATGGGCCTCACTCTGGCCACGTCTGTGGCAAGCAGACGCTGTACCTTGCCCAGTATGGCCTGCGTTTTTCCTCCGACGGCGAGGCCAGCTGCGCTACTGTATCGAGCTTGGCTCCCAGAAACAGCGCGACCTGCGACGGAACCAGGTGGGATTTGGGGAAGTTGATGGAGAATCCCAGGTCCGTGAGCAGGCGGATGGTCTTTACCGTGTGTTCGACGGCGAGTTCCCTTGTCCCTGCTCGGATGAGCCAGTCGTCCAGGTAGGGGTAGCCGTCGATCCCCTGCAGGCGCAGCCGCACCGACACTGGTGCCAGGCACTTGGTGAACACCCTGGGTGCCGACTTCAATCCGAATGGGAGGGCCTTGAACTGCTAGTGCCGCCCTTGGACTACAAACCTGAGAAACTTTCGGTGTCCTTTTAAGATGGGGATGTGAAAGTACGCATCCTCCAGATCCAACGACGCTAGGAAGTCGCCTTCCTCCAGCCGTCCCAGCACGTGCTGGAGGGTGACCATCTGGAACTTCTGTGCCTTGATGTATTTGTTTAGCCGACGCAAGTCCAGGATGGGACGCCAACTTCCTGTCTACTTCCTGAAAAGGAAGTATCTTGAGTATACTCCGGAGCCCCGGAGCCTCTTTGGGACGAGCTCGATGGCACCTTTCTTGAGCATCGCCCTCACCTCTAACAGCAGTTGAGGGACTTAGTTTTCCTTCCTGGCCACTGGAGGAATTCGGGGGCACTTCTTTAAGAATTCCAGAGTGTGCCCGGGGGCCAGGGCATCCAGCACCCAACGATCGGTGGAGATGGACTCCCACACGCTGATGAACTTTGCCAGCCGGCCTCCACCGGGGTGCTTCGGTGGGGACCCGACGCCACGGCCGGTTCAGTCTTGTTTGGAAGCAGCCTTGCCTCCTTGGCCTCCCTGGTGACGACGGCGAGATTCACCTGACTTGCCTCGTCCCCTGTAGGCTTCTTGCAACGAGGAACTGGCCGCTTGACGGTAGGTCGAGGAGCCGCCGCCGAATCCTTTGGCAGCACCTTGCTTGCCTCCCGAGTTCCGAAAGGGCGGCCGCCGTTGCTGCAGAACTCCCAAGGCCCGAGCCGTCTCCGTGTCGGTTTGATGGCCTGAAGCGACTTATCCACTGTCTTTCCAAATAGATTGCTCCCGTCGAAGGGCATGTCCAAAATCTTGGCTTGCACATGCTGGTGGAAATCCGTCGCCTTGAGCCACCCCCGCCGTCGAAGACAAACGCCGTTGCCCAACTGGCAGAAACCGGTGTCAGCAATGTCCGTGGCCACAGTTATGCCGTGGTCCAACGCCAGCTCACCCTCCTGTAGGATCGCCAGGGCCTCTGCCCTCTTGTCGTCCGGGAGGAAGTCCAACAGGGGGGCGATCTTGTACCACAATTCCCTGTCGTAGCGTGCCACAATCGCTCGGGCATTGGCCGCCTTAATCGTTGTCGCCGCCGCCGAGATGTCTTGTCCCATGGTGTCCAGCTTCTTTCCCTCGCTGTCCGGTGGGGAAGTTGAAGATGAGGCCGATGCCCCCCTCCCCCCCCGCTTTCTTCTTGGCCGTTGCAGAGACAAACAAATCCGGGGTCGGATGTGCCCTAAGGCCCAACGCGGCGGCATCGGGGACCCGGTACTTCTTCTCATACCGATCCCTCTTGGCAGATGTCGTGGACGGTTTCTTGAGAAGGGCAAGTCCCTCGTCCCAGATATCCAGCAACGGCACCGCGAGGACCGTCTTCCTCTTGGCCTTGCGCCATTGGTAGAGGAAGCCTTCCTTCTTCTCTTCGGGACAGAGCTGAAAAAGCTCAGATGCCCTGGCAATCATGGCGTGGAAGGAGCCAATCTCGGAGCCGGACGGTCAGTCCCGTCGTCATCCGTCCCAGTCATGGCTGTGTCTGTTCCTGTGTCGTCCCTCGGGATCGGGGAAGGCGACAAAGGCGGAGAAGGCCGTGAGAGCTGAAGGGGCACTGGATGAATTCTCCTGCTCTTGTTTGGAGGGCTTCCTGACGGACCCGGATCAGCCAGGTCGTCTGTCGGGGGTAGGGGCAGTCTCGTCCTCATCTCCGTGCAAAAGGCTTGGATTGCCGTCAAAATGTCTGCCGAGTTGTCCTGCGGCTCGGGCTGCGACCGGCGTGACAGGCACGACGGTTGCTCCTCATCCACGGGAGCCTCGTCGTCATTGCCACCCTCGCTCTCGTCGTCCCCCTCGTCGGGATTCCTCCAGTGGGACCGGGCCTCTTCCAAATTCTCAGTCAATTCCTCCTCGGAGGTTGTGTCCATGTCCGTAATGGCCACCGCCCCCCCACCCCCTCTTTTTCACCGGGGTCTTCACGGGGGTCTTCTCGATGGGATTAAAAGAGGAGATTCTGTCCGCAGAGGCAGGAAATCTCTAGACCCCGAGGTCGCCTCCACTGGGATAGCCTCCATAGGCTTCGCCAGAGCCGCAGCGACTCCCTTGATAGAGGCCTTAGCCGGGTGGATGAAGCCCTTCGTCGCCTTGGGTGTGCTTGAGGCCTGTACCTTAGGGGGTGAGGGTCACCACCTCGCTCCCCCTCAGCCGGTTCCTCCGAGATCGACCGGGGCCTCTCCAGAAGCTTAGCCGGGCTCTCGGATTTCCTCTTCCCCGAGCCAGAGCGTTGGCTCGAGGTTGATGGCGTCGGTGAAGGCACACCCTGTCTGGCAGCCGAGGAGCCCGACCGTTCGGCGCTCCCGGTGCCCACAGACTCGCGGTGCTTGGCCTTCTGTTGGGCCCCCGTCGCCGGGGCGCCCTCACAGGACTTAGAAGACCGCTCGGACTTCATCTTCTCACCTGCTGGGCTCTTGCCTTCCAGCCAGTTGGAAAGACGGGTCCGGCAATCCCTCATCGTCCGATCCGTCATGTTAAAGCAAAACGCACAGTCCTTCTCCACGTGCATTTTGTCCTCGTGGAGGCAGTAAAGGCATTGTAACGCTCACCTGATTCCCGTAGAGACGCCGGTCTTGACTGGGCGTATACCGTATCTGCAAAGGTGATGTGTAACACACGGCTGGCTCTTTGGGCTGGACCTCTGTGCACTGTATGTCTGACTTGAAGGGTAAGATGTCTGCAGATAGAAAATATGGGATTAAGGAACTGGGTTATTCAATGTCTCTCTCTTCTTCCCTTTCTCTTCTCCTGTAGAACCCCAAAGGTTAACGCTCTCACCTTAGGTAAGTGAACGCCGTGCTCTCCATCTGCCTCGGGGCAGGGTGCTGTAACCAGTTTCTTCACTGGATAAGGGGAGCAGGCCTCTTGACTTCAGAGGACTGCTGTCCGTCGTTTACTGCACGAACGGTAAGTTTCAAGTAATTCTAATGTCTTTAAAGTCTTTAGTAATGATGTTTCTTGTTTTGCAGGGTTCCGGCGATGGCGGATGACGGGCTGAAGTGAGTTGAAGATGGAGCCCGCGTGATGAATAGAAGCGCCTGGAAGCACGTAAGTAAGCGTTTGTTGCCTGCTTCACGATGCGCTCTAACTGTCTTTTTATTTTGCAGGTACAAGTTCGGAGGGGCTGCAGGGTGCCGGAATACCCACTGGGTTAGATGTGGAAAGGAGTAATGGCACGTGAGTATTAAAGTTCCCCAATGTCTTTAAACGCACCTTGTTTTGTCTTTCAGATGCGGGATGCAGCGCCGAAGGCCTCCGGAGCGTGCGAAGAGTTGGTAAGCTTTTGTCTTTCAGATGCCAGAATGCAGTGTGAAGACCTCCGGAGCGCACGAAGAGTAGGTAAGCCTTTGTCTTTCAGATGCCGGAATGCAGCGCGAGGGGTTGGTGAGAGCCGATGGACCAGGTAAGTGAAGAGCTGTCACTGAAGACCGTAATGCTAACCTGTTCTTTCTTGTCTTTATAGGTGTTGCTGAAGACTGGATTCAGGATGGTAAGCCTTTTTCCTTAGGCCCAGGATCAGATGCAGAAGACACAATGAGCGTTCTGCTGCAGAGGATGCAGAATAACGCAAAGCAAGATTCATCCATCGGGTGTGGTTTAAATAGCCTCCTGTAGTGCTTAGGTGTCTCCTTCCACAGCCACGCCTAGGTAAGAAAAGAGTTCCTGCTTTCCAGAAGAGTTCCAGTGTTCTGAATCTAGGGAGTGGCTCCTGCCCCACCCAACAGGAAAAGTAGTTCCAAACAGAAGAGGATCAGAGGCTCAACTGGCAGGCAAGTAAGCAGCATGGTCTGCTGCAGGTAAGTCCACCCAAGCATTATGAGCCCGGCGCTTCCAGCGCTGGGACTGGGCATATTTATGAGCCTGGTGCCACTGGCGCCAGGACTGGGTCCAAAAGGTCCCAATTGGGACTGGTTGGCACTCGGAACCTGGGTTATGGATCTGCTTCCAAGGGAGTTGGGAAAACCCTGACCTTTTGGAAGCAGAGATCATGACAGTACCCCCCTCAAGGCCCCTCCCAAACCGGGCTTCTCCGGGGGTTTTGCCTTGTCAGGAAATGTTCGGTGAAATCTTTTGATTAGGCGAGGAGCGTGGACATATTCAGCAGGTTCCCAGGATCTCTCTTGGGGGCCGTAGCCTTTCCAGTCAATTAGGTAAAATAGTTTAGATTTGGAGATCTTGGAGTCCAGAATGCTTTTGACTTCAAACTCGAGTTCTCCATCAACTAGGATAGGTTTTGGAGATTTAGTTAGTCGGGTTTGAGGTTGCACGGGTTTTAATAGAGAGACGTGGAAGACCGGATGTATCTTCATGTGCGGGGGCAAGTCCAACTTGACCGCTACTGGGTTTACTATGGTAGTGATAGAATAGGGACCAAGGTATCTTGGGTTGAATGTGCGTGGCCCTTTTAGAGGTAGATATTTGGTGGATAACCAGACTTGATCCCCTACTTGATATTGAGGGGCTTCCTTCCGATGTTGATCTGCTCCTTTCTTGTATTGTTCTTTAGCCCTTTGAAGGTGAGAAACAGCTTCCTTAAAGGCTTGGGTGATTGTAGAATGCAGGCAGTCTACTGCTGGTGTTTCAAGATCTTGGAGGGGATCCAACTCCGAGGTTCGAGGGTGACTGCCGTACAAAAGAAAAAACGGGGTTTTCCCAGTTCCCGAATGGACAGAGTTATTGTAGGCATATTCGGCTATCCAAAGGATGTCTTTCCAAGTTTTTTCAGTTTGTTGCAGCATGCAGCGTAAATACTGTTCCAGAGTTTGATTGGTCCTCTCGGTTTGTCCGTCGGTCTGAGGGTGGTGACTGGTCGATAGTCTCACATCAATTTGAGCCGACCGACAGCAACTTCGCCAAAAATGAGAAATAAATTGACTACCTCGATCCGAAATTAGAACCGAAGGAAAACCGTGCAGTCGGACGATGTTTTTGAGAAATTCTCGGGCCAGAGTTGCTGCTGTTGGCAAGCCTTTGAGCGGAATGAAATGCGCCATCTTGGAGAATAAGTCCACGATTACTAGAATCGTATTGTATCCGGAGCATGGAGGTAGATCGGTGATGAAGTCCATAGAAAGCGTATGCCAAGGGCGAGGTGGGATGTCAATAGGGCGTAAGAGGCCTGCTGGTCTTTCCTTTTGACTCTTGTTTTGGGCGCATACTCCACAGGACATTATAAAGTCTCTGATATCTTTTTTCCAAGACGGCCACCAGAAGTAGCGCTTGATCTTTTCTGAGGTCTTGGCCATACCGGGATGTCCTTCCATTAAAAAATCGTGATAACAAGAGATTACTTTTTTCTGTAAATCTGTGCTGGGTAGGTATAATCGTTCTTGGAAATACAATAAGTTGTCCTTTACTGCAAAGTCCTTTCCCTGCAGTTGCCAATTCTGTATGTCTGCTGGAGTTACAAGTTGCCTGGCTTTATCCTTAACTTCCTCTATGGATTCTGTGGCGATTACACCCAGAATTCTTTGTTCGGGAATGATTGGTACAGGTTTAGGGTTGATCAAGTGTTCTTCCACTCCCATCCGAGAAAGGGCATCAGCTTTACCGTTCTTTGTACCAGGTCGATAGGTAATTATGAAGTCAAACTCGGCAAAGAATAATGCCCAACGGAGTTGTCTAGAGGATTGGGCTTTTGCGGTTTTCAAATATTGCAGGTTTCGGTGATCCGTAATCACAGTAACGGTGTGTCGGGCCCCCAGCAGATAATGCCGCCAAGCCTTAAAGGCAGACTTGATAGCCAGAAGTTCCTTGTCAGTAATCGTGTAATTGATTTCAGGAGGCGAGAATTTGCGGGACCAAAATGCCACGGGATGCAACTGATTGGTTACCGGGTCCTTTTGTGATAGAACTGCCCCCATGGCAAGGCTTGAAGCATCAGTTTCCACGATGTAGGGGAGTTCGGGGCGAGGGTGTTTTAAGATTGGTGCAGAGATAAATTTAGTCTTCAAATCCTGGAAAGCTTGTTCCGCCTCGGTAGACCATTCAAAACGTTTGTTTTTCTTTAACAAGGCAGTGATGGGCTGGACTATTCGAGAGAATTCGGGGATAAACCTGCGGTAAAAGTTAGCGAAGCCTAACATGCTTTGCACACCTTTTACGGAGGATGGTGATGGCCATTTGAGAACTGCATCGACCTTCTTTGAATCCATACGCACTCCGCCAGGTGATAATATGAATCCCAAGAATTCAAATTCAGTCAAGTTGAAAACACATTTTTCCAACTTAGCGAAAAGTTTGTGTTGACGCAATCTTTCGAGGACCATTTTCACGTGTTTCCGATGTTCAGATTCTGATAAAGAATAAACGAGGATGTCATCAATGTAAACAACAACACACACATCTATGAGCTCTCTGAGGACATCGTTCATAAAATATTGAAAGGCGGCCGGGGCATTGCAAAGTCCGAAGGGCATGACCTGATATTCAAATAGCCCATACTTGGTGCGGAAGGTCGTCTTCCATTCATCGCCCTCTTTTACTCGTACCAAGTGGTAAGCTCCTCTAAGATCCAGCTTTGTATATATGCATGCTTTTCTGACTTGGTCCAGGAGTTCAGGGATCAAAGGTAACGGATATCTATTCTTAACGGTGATCTGGTTCAGGGAGCGATAATCTATACAAGTTCTAAGGTCTCCTTCCTTTTTTGGAACGAAGAACAAAGCTGAAGAAGCAGGGGACTTGGAAGGACGAATAAACCCATTTGCCAGGTATTGATCCAGGTATTGTCGAAGGTGAAGGTTCTCAGGCTCGGCGAGGGCATAAATTGTACTACGAGGAGGAGTAGATCCAGGTATCAGGTCTATCTGGCAGTCATAAGACCTATGAGGAGGTAGAGAGTTAGCCTGATCCTTCCGGAAAACATCTTGGTATTCTAGGTATTCGGGAGGTAACTGGGGAGTCTCTGAAGAAATTGCTGCCAGTGCAACACTAGGTAGAGGGTGACAAGTAGAGACACATTCTGGAAACTGGACCGTTCTTGCTCGCCAATCGATCAGAGGATTGTGTTTCTCTAACCAAGGTATTCCTAGAATAATCTGTAACTGAGGGGCCTTGATCACATCGAACACGATCTTCTCATGGTGTCTATCTTGATTTACTAGCGTCACCTCTTGAGTGGTATGCGTTACTGGCCCGGAGGCCATCTCCGTACCATCCACCGTAGTAATGACGTCCTTAACAGCCTTGGGACAAAGAGTTAGATTCATCCTCAAAACCATTTCATGATCCACATAATTGCCGATGGCACCGCTGTCGACGTAAGCTTCAATTGCATGTAATCGATCCGGATTATCAGGGCTAATGAGGACCATAGGTATCACGAAATGCGAGGTCACGGAACTGGTTTTCACGCTCGGCAAGAGGACCTCTATTCTTGTCGGGCGAGGTTGTTTTCCTGCTCAGAGTTTGTAACTTTGGTAACTGCAGCTCCTACTGCCTTCTTGGCAGGTTTCACCAGACAGTCTCGAAGAAAGTGCCCCGAGTTTCCGCAATAGAGGCATAATTGCAACTGTTTTCTCCTTTCCCGCTCCTTTTGTGTTAGAGGACCTTTCAGACCCCCTATTTGCATGGGTTCCCCGGAGTCTACTCCTTTGGAAGGAGTTGGCGGTTTGGAAAATACTCGAGCATCAAACTTGGAACGATCGGCCTTCCTGTTCTGCAGTCTGTGATCTATTTGAACGACTAAGTCTATATAGTCCGAACAATCTTGTGGGGGATTCACTACTTGGGCTAACACATCTTTGAGCTCTCCACGTAGACCTCTATAAAACAGCGTAATCCTTTTGTCCTCAGGCCATTGAGTTTCCACTATCAGTCTGTTGAAAGACGCAATATAAGCCAAAAGGTCTTGATTACCTTGTCGCAAGGAAAGAAGCTCATTGTCCAAGGCCTGCCCCTGTGAATGTCTTGCGAACAGTTTTTCCATACTGAGCTGAAAAGCTTGAAAATCATGGAGGACCGGATAATCTTGATTTACTAGAGGGATCGACCAGTCTGCCGCATTGCCACTAAGGTACGAAAGCACGAAAGCTACTTTAGCTTGATCAGTTGGAAAGGCTGCTGGCCGGCATAAGAAATGCAACCGGCACTGATTGATAAATACTGCAAACCTCTTTGGGTCACCAGAAAATCGTTCGGGCGGAGCCAGAGGTACATTCCCAGGTAGGTTGATCTGCACTGGATTCATAGAGGATGTAGAAGGAAGATTTCCCCCAGATGCGGGTAACGGGGTCTGTCCGGCTTGTGACTGTAGCAATTGTCTAGCGAGATCATCTGTTCGCTCCTTGGAAATAATCAGTTCCCTTCTTAGAGCGTTCGTTTCCTGACGGGCTGCATGCACTTCTGCCCTTAGTTCCCCAAGTAACTGGGCTAGCTGGTCGGTATCCGAGGTTTCCATAGCGCCTGGACGGGAGTTTTGTGGTAGGCTTTGCGTTCTGTAACGCTCACCTGATTCCCGTAGAGGCGCCGGTCTTGACTGGGCGTATACCGTATCTTCAAAGGTGATGTGTAACACACAGCTGGCTCTTTGGGCTGGACCTCTGTGCACTGTATGTCTGACTCGAAGGGTAAGATGTCTGCAGGTAGAAAATATGGGATTAAGGAACTGGGTTATTGAATGTCTCTCTCTTCTTCCCTTTCTCTTCTCCTGTAGAACCCCAAAGGTTAACGCTCTCACCTTAGGTAAGTGAACGCCGTGCTCTCCATCTGCCTCGGGGCAGGGTGCTGTAACCAGTTTCTTCACTGGATAAGGGGAGCAGGCCTCTTGACTTCAGAGGACTGCTGTCCGTCGTTTACTGCACGAACGGTAAGTTTCGAGTAATTCTAATGTCTTTAAAGTCTTTAGTAATGATGTTTCTTGTTTTGCAGGGTTCCGGCGATGGCGGATGACGGGCTGAAGTGAGTTGAAGATGGAGCCCGTGTGATGAATAGAAGCGCCTGGAAGCACGTAAGTAAGCGCTTGTTGCCTGCTTCACGATGCGCTCTGTCTTTTTATTTTGCAGGTACAAGTTCGGAGCGGCTGCAGGGTGCCGGAATACCCACTGGGTTAGATGTGGAAACGAGTAATGGCACGTGAGTATTAAAGTTTCCCAATGTCTTTAAACGCACCTTGTTTTGTCTTTCAGATGCGGGATGCAGCGCCGAAGGCCTCCGGAGCGTGCAAAGAGTTGGTAAGCTTTTGTCTTTCAGATGCCGGAACGCAGCGCGAGGCGTTGGTGACAGCCGATGGACCAGGTAAGTGAAGAGCTGTCCCTGAAGACCGTAATGCTAACCTGTTCTTTCTTGTCTTTATACGTGTTGCTGAAGACTGGATTCAGGATGGTAAGCCTTTTTCCTTAGGCCCAGGATCAGATGCAGAAGACACGATGAGCGTTCTGCTGCAGAGGATGCAGAATAACGCAAAGCAAGATTCATCCATCGGGTGTGGTTTAAATAGCCTCCTGTAGTGCTTAGGTGTCTCCTTCCACAGCCACGCCTAGGTAAGAAAAGAGTTCCTGCTTTCCAGAAGAGTTCCAGTGTTCTGAATCTAGGGAGTGGCTCCTGCCCCACCCAACAGGAAAAGTAGTTCCAAACAGAAGAGGATCAGAGGCTCAACTGGCAGGCAAGTAAGCAGCATGGTCTGCTGCAGGTAAGTCCACCCAAGCATTATGAGCCCGGCGCTTCCAGCGCTGGGACTGGGCATATTTATGAGCCTGGTGCCACTGGCGCCAGGACTGGGTCCAAAAGGTCCCAATTGGGACTGGTTGGCACTCGGAACCTGGGTTATGGATCTGCTTCCAAGGGAGTTGGGAAAACCCTGACCTTTTGGAAGCAGAGATCATGACAGGCATTTGAAATGCTTGTCCTCTTTGAACACATTTTGTAGGTTGCATCCAGGGCAGATCCTGAACAGTTTGCCGGGAGTCGAGCTTCCCTTATCCTGGGCCATGTTCTTCTTGTCCACAAGGTAGGCCTTAGAAACTTCTGGAATCCTCCAAGAAGAGTAACTCGATGAAAACTTCACCCTTGAGGGGCATAGGTAAATCTGAAACGAGTCCCCGTTGATCGGAAGTAGAAACGGTGGAGCTTGAGGCTCGATTAACCGAAAAAATGAGAAATCTCTTTGAAAAAGTGCAAAATGCTCGAGAGCTATAGCACGAGGACTCCCAACACTTGAGCGTGCGGTAAACATCTGAGGATGTCTGCCAGGGGTGGGGCTTAGGAAGAGGGCCGTCATTGGTTGGGGGCAGTATGACCCAGAGACCAGTGATTGGTTACTACTAAGAAAGACAGATCAGAAACAAAACTGATAATGATTTTTTCTTTACCGAGGATTCCCAGCCTGACGACGGGGAATATTCATTAGCATGTGAATCCATGCCAGACCCCATGCTGGAGAATAGTGTTTGACATCAATTCCAGTACCCTCTCAGTACCGTCTGCACATCAGTGATCTTCAATATGATATGATAGGTGTTTTATAACAAGCTTAATACCCATAGGTTTTTAAGCATGGACCCAGGGAATCTAACTCGAACCTGTGTTGCTCCGTGTCGTCTTGTTTCCATGGCGAACACGTTGCCCCAGAGCTATCCTACCAATGGACAATCTTCGTAATTGAACACAGCTATATTCATGACCAATTTACTTTAGAAGGTATTGCTAGGAAAATATTTCTTATTCCATTTTTCCCTCCAAGGATTTTAATGGGACACCAGCACATCTATATTTTGAAAACCTTACGTTTTTTTTAATATAAGTAAAGCCTTTTTAGCTTCACTTACCTGCTCGACTCATTATAGGGGAACTGGTCAGTCACTAAGGATGTTGTGCAACAAGGAAGGCAGGAAGAATTAATCCCATTTGTGCTATTGTTTTGTAACACAAACCGCCTTAACTCTGATGGTTACAGGGTTACTGTGTATCCCTTCCCTTTTGTCTGACAATATATTTTTTATGACCAATTCTAAGAGTCTGGTGGCAGTAAACTGTGTTTTATTACCTTTCCTGGTGCACTACTGTGCATCGTTTTTTACTACTGCATAGTGCTGATTGGAGTACCAGATCCTTTAAATGGCTTAGCCATATGGTTTAAGTCTGCCCTTTTGGCCATCTTGCTTTTTGGATGTATTTCTGGCCATATCAGGTCGGAAATTTCTAAATAAAAAGGCATGCAGTTTCATGGTGCCTAGCCCTGGACCTTCGGCAAATGCTTTGTGTGAATGAACAGTTTGAAAATGGACTTCGGACCATTGGTTCTCCATGCACAGCTTTTCAAGGGATGTATGTTGCAGGGAATATATGGGGTAGTTCGCTACCAATGACTGGGCAGCCCATGCACGTTTGAATTGGGTAATCCTTACAATTGGTTGGCCAGGGCAATCCTTTAGCCTGGAGTTTAGATAAGAGCAGCTCTGGAGACATTCTGGACGTCACCCACTGGAGCCAAGATGTGAACCTGCACTTAGAATCTGGAGGACTGCTGCTGAAGTGAACGAGCATTACCCACAAATGCTGCTGCCTCACCAGCGACCAGCAAGGACACTCAATGGTGCCTTCCTCCCATGGACTGGTGAGATTGATCGGTGCTGCATTCCCCACCTGTTGTCTGTTGACTTCGGAAGAGAACCAGAGCCCTCCTGTGAACTAACCATTCACAGATGTGGTCTCTGTTACAATGAACGCCTCAAGAGCTGAAGCATGCGACTCTGTAGACCCTCAAGCTAGTAGCCAGGTAACAACGTCTCCTGCATCTGCTACTCTCCATCTTGAAGAGGGGCCTGTCTGGAGACCGATATCTGCAGCCTCCTTAAACTGAGCCTTCTCACCATTGACTTATTTTGCTGCTGCACATCGCCTGCTATATCCTTGGGATCCATCCTTGTACGGGTAGTCTTTGCTGCTGTCCTTAGATGCCTGTCCCATTCAGCTGCAAGTGTGCTAGAACCGTCCCAGAACATGATATTGGATCCACTACCTAGCTGGACCAAACCTGACACCTACATCTGCCGCTGCACTCACGACACCTGACCGCCACCAATGTTAAGTGATCCCGAGATTCTGAGTACCCACAGGGATGGATGCATGGAAAATCTGAGATCAGGTGCAAGTTTATGTACCACTTTCACCCTACAGGGAATGCATGGCAGCGAAGGCCACTGCCATGCCTTTCTTGGCTTTAGGCAGTGTAGTTTTAGCTTCAGATTCACCGTTCAAACCCAGGTTTAGTGGAGTTGAGCGTATGCTTCTAATTTTGGCCCAAAAGCTTTTTTTGGTAAAATGTGTACTTTTAAACATCATTTAACCTACTTGCTACCAAATGGTATAACATGTGCAGGGGGACTCATTGACATTGTAACCCCATTCGAGACTATGGAACCAAGTATCTAATAGGAAAGGACTGCTCATGATATGCACCTGTTAGGAAGAATTCTCATAAATGTGCTAATTCCTCTATACTTTAACACACCCAGCACATTTGCTGGACTCTAGGACTTTTTAATTTTTTAACCTGGAGAGAGTGAGACCTTTTCCCCACTCTCTCACATATTTGTCTGTGAGCATTGAAGTGAAATTGACATTACTTACATTTTGTAACTTTCTAGACCCAGCACACACTATCCTACCATAGGGTGCTGGAGGGGTTACTTAGTATCCCCTTTGTCTAGTTTTTCATGTAACATCTTTATGTTACCCTTTATACAATTATTGGCTGGTGGCAGTGGTTTACTTTTTTCTACCATTGTGTGTTTTTGCCACGGGCTGCGTTCGTAGCTGCAGTAAGGAACCCATGGGTGCCCATTTTGTCAAAATGGCCCCAGACTTCTTTTTTACAATTTCTTTCTGGAAAGGTCCTTCTTGAGACTTACTTTGTGCCCCAAACCAGGTTTGGGATCTTTGTTGGTTTGGTCTTTGGTGGGATTCACGAGAGAAGTCTGTCTCTGGCTCCAGTATGTCTGGCAGGAAGTGAGGGAGGTGCCCGAAACTCCCGGTGCTTAATCCCCTTGGTTACAGGAATTCACCCAAATGTGATTGGCAAGCTGGCTGTCCGGCAAGGACAGCAACCCTACTGTGTGATTGACAGCTAGGCTGGAATGAATGGGTGAAGCCTGCATAAAAGGCAAGGCTTTTTTGGCTTGGATGGCATAGTCGACCACTGGACGAAGGAAACCGAAGAACCACCTGGAAGATACGCCTGCTGCAACTCCTGTACCGTTGGATTGCCCCGTTAAGCCCTGCTACTGTGCTGAAGCTGCGAATCTGCCTCGACAAGAGAAGCCCTGCAAGGACGACTTCTCCCCTTAAGTTGGTGGGACCAATCAACTCGAAAGTAAACTCGTTTGGACATCCTCTCAAAGCCGGTTGTACTACCACTGCTGCTGGAACCGAAGTGCCAGGGAGATGAACATCAAATCGAGTGCTTCGCTTTTAAGTTCGGACCCGAGTCTCAGGAATATCCTACGGACTCCATCGAAGCAGGACTGACCAACCCTGAGCCACCTCAACAGAGTGCTGGACCCCAGATGTGCGAAAGTCTAATGTGGTCTCAGTGGTGCCATTTGCTGAGACGTGAGGTGCCGAATCCGGGTAGTGCTGCTGAAGTTTGTTCTTTGCTGCTACTGACCGTCCCATTGCAGTGTAAGAGTGCCCAGAAGTCATCCCTCTTGTCCCCACGACTGGGGCCCAGGAACAACAGGATCTACAGAGCTGCAGAGGAACAGGAGCCAGCTGTAACCATTTCTTCTAACCAAAGGTACTGTAAACAAGGAGGCTTACCTTTTGTTGTGCAGCCTTACTTGTTCTCAGTTGAGACTTGTTTTGGTTGCTCCTGTAGATTTGCTTGCATCTTCTACCCCTCACAAGCCTCCAAGCTTGTGGCCCTACATTGATTCTACTTTTTCTACAAAAGGCTTCTAAAACATTGTGCAAGACTTTTACTTACCTCAAAGAAGTGCTTCAGTTTACCTAGACTTTTGCCCAATTGCCATTGGTTGCCCAGGCTACCTGAATGCCTCTTCTCTCCTCTGCTTGTGCCTTACCTTCCCTCCAGGAAAGGGTTAACATACTTTGCACTGGGGGGTTCAAAGTACTTAACTTGTTCAGAATATTTGTGTGATCTCTTGTCTTATTCTGAAACCGCTTTAACACCCATATCAGTATTTCTGTAAATGTACCAGTGATGGTACAAGTTATTTACCTGTAACTGGTGTTCTCCAGAATTGGTCTGGCATGGATTCACATGCTCATGAATATTCCCCGTCAGGCCGGGAATCCTCGGTAAAGAGAAAAATCAGTATCAGTTTTGTTTCTGATCTTTCTTTCTTCGTAGTAACCAATCACTGATCTCTGGGTCATACTGCCCCAAGCCAATGACTGCCCTCTCCCTAAGCCTCTCCCCTGGCAGCCATCCTCAGATTTGGTAGCACGTAAAGTGGCAGTATGACCAAGTGAAGAGCCGCAGAGGGGTAGGAGGGAGGGTTCGCATTTGAATCCATGCCAGACCCATGCTGCAGAACAGTAACAGGTAAGTAACTTGTTCCTTCTCCAGCATGGGGTCTGGCATGGATTCACATGCTCATGAATATAAGAATACATAGCAGTACACATATGCACAACCACGGGAGGTGGCAAAGGCTCAGCATTAAGCATTACATAAACTCAACATTAAGCACTGTTACCTCCTCACCAGGCCCACCTTCAGACGAACAGGTTGCGCAGCACTGCTTGGCCGACTCTGGACTCCTCCCTGGAATCCCGGTCGACGCAGTAGAATCTCGTGAAGGTGTGTCGACCTCCACGTCGCAGCCCAGCACATGTCCAGCAGGGGCACACCAGACAAGAACGCTGTGGTAGCAGCGATAGCTCTGGTCGAATGGGCTCTCTGACGGCCGGGCAACGGTCAGTTTGCCAACCTGTTACAGTGCATGATGCAGCTGGGGAGCCATCTGGAAATGGAAGCCTTCGAGAGAGCCTTCCCTTGGTTCACAGGTCCAAAGTTCACAAATAGCTGTGACGTCTTGTCAAAAGTCAAGTATGGAGGCTTGCAGGATAGGGCCTGGATCTCTCCCACTCGTTGTGCGGAGGTGATGGCCACAAGAAATGCCGTCTTCCACAACAGGAAATTCAACGGCGCCGAATGCAGAGTCTGGAATGGCGCCCCCATGAGCATAGACAGCACCACGTTGAGTTCCCACGCCGGGACAGGAGCCTTCACTGGCGGGAACAATCGGAACAGCCCCTTCATAAATTCCTTCACCAGGCTTTGAGACCACAAGGACGCCAGTCCCGTAGTTCTGGTGTATCGGGAGATCGCAGCCAGATGCATCTTGATGGAAGCGTGAGCTAGTTCAGCCTTGGCCAGCGACAGTAGGCACGGCAGTACTTGAGACGCCGTAATCATCAGAGGGTTAATCTTCTGTGCACTGCACCAGACAGAGAACCTCTTCCACTTACGTCCGTAGCACTTGAGAGTTGAGGACGCCCTGGCCTTTGCAAGAACCTCTCTGCAGTCAGCTGGGATATCGTACCCTCCAAACTCTAGAGCTGCAGGAGCCAGGCCTGCAAATTCAGCGACTCCGGGTCGTGATGAAGGATGGTGCCTCCTTCTCTGGAGAGAAGATCTGCGCCCGTTGACAGCTTGACTGGTGGGGACGCTGACAAGTCCAGAAGGTCCGGGAACCAGATCTGTCTCGGCCACGCCGGTGCGACGAGGATCATTCTGCACCGGGACCTCTTGAGCTGGTTGATGAGTCGGAGCAGCAACAGCAACGGAGGAAACGCATATAGGAACAGGTCATCCCAGGGGAACGAGAAAGCATCGGCCATGCTCCTCGGTTGGGGAAACCTGCTGGTGAACCTCTGGCACTTGGAGTTCGTCGCCGTCGCGAACAGGTCGATTTGGGGTTTGCCCCATCGCTGAAAGTCGGTCCACTTGATCCTGGCGTAGTTCCCACTCTTGGCACGAGCGCAGCTCTCTGCTGAGCGAGTCGGCAATGGTGTTTTTTATCCCTGCCAGATGAAACGGCACTAGAAACATCCCTTGAGCAACGGCCCAATACCACAGGTCCTGGGCTTCCTTGGATAGGGCCAGGGATCTGGTTCCGCCCTGCTTCCGGATGTAGAACATCATGGTGGTGTTGTCGGTGAAGATCCTCACCATCTTGCCCTTGAGGGACGGGAGAAAGGACCTGAGGGCCCAGAACGCTGCCCGGAGCTCCAGGATGTTGATGTGGAGCGCCTTCTCCTCTGGGAGCCAAGGGCCTCTTGCGTGAAGATATCCAGTGTGGGCTCCCCACCCCTACAGGGAGGCATCCGTTGTCACAGTCGCCTGGTGGGCTGGGATCTGAAAGTCTGTCCCCGCTGCTAGATGAGCGCGGGTGCCTCACCACCGGATCGCTCGTCGGAAGGTCTCGTTGAGAGGGATCCTGTCCTCGAAGCTGCCCGTGGCTTGAATCCAGTGGGCGTCGAGGAACTCCTGTAGAGTGCACACCGAAGCCTGCACAGGCGCACGAGATAAATACAAGAGGACATCATCCCGAGGAGGGACTTGATGGACCTCACTCTGGCCACGTCCGTGGCCAGCAGACGCTGCACCTTGCCTGGGATGGCCTTTGTCCTTTCCTTCGACGGCGAGGCCAGACGCGCCACTGTGTCGAGCTTGGCTCCCAGAAACAGTGCGACCTGAGAGGGGACCAGGTGGGACTTGGGGAAGTTGATGGAGAACCCCAGGTCCGTGAGCGGATGAGCCAATCGTCCAGGTAGGGGTAGACGTGGATCCCCTGCAGGCGCAGCCGCGCCGCCACTGGAGCGAGGCACTTGGTGAAAACCCTGGGTGCCGACTTCAATCCGAACGGGAGGGCCTTGAACTGGTAGTGCCGCCCTTGGACCACGAACCTGAGGAACTTCCGGTGCCCTTTTAGAATGGGAATGTGAAAGTATGCATCCTCCAAATCCGACAACAGGAAATTACCCTCCTCCTTGCTGTCTCAGCACGTGCTGGAGGATGACCATCCGGAACTTCTGTGCCTTGATGTACTTGTTCAGCCCTCGCAGGTCTAGGATGGGTCGCCACCCTCCAGTCTTCTTTTTCACGAGGAAGTATCTTGAGTATACTCCGGAGCCCCGGAGACTCTTTGGGACGAGCTCGATGGCACCTTTCTTGAGCATTGCCCTTACCTCCAACAGCAGTTGAGGGACGTAGTCTTCTTTCCTGGCCACGGGAGGAATGCGGGGGCACGTTTTTAGAAATTCGAGGGTGTGCCCCTGGGCCAGGGTGATCAGCACCCAACGGTCGGTGGAGATGGACTCCCACACGCTGACAAACTTCGCCAGCCGGCCTACCACCGGGGTGCTTCGGTGGGGGCCCGACGCCACGGTCAGTTCAATCTTGCTTGGAGGACGCCTTGCCGCCTTGGCCTCCCTGGCGAGGACTGTGGGATCCACCCGACTTGCCTCGTCCTCTATAGGCTTCCTGCGACGAGGAGCAGGCCGCTTGGTCGTACGTAGAGGAGCCACCGCCGAATCTCTTGGAGGCACCCTGCTTGCCTCCGGAGCTCCGAAAGGACGGCCTTCGTTGCTGGAGAACTCCCAGGGCCTTAGCTGTCTCTGTGTCTGCCTTGATGGCTTGGAGGGGCTCATCTACTGTTTTCCCAAACAGGTTGTTCCCGTCGAACGGCATGTCCAAAACCTTGGCTTGTACGTCCTGGCGGAAATCCGTCGCCTTGAGCCACCCTCGTCATCTGAGGCAAACGCTGTTGCCTAGCTGGCGGAAACCGGTGTTGCAATGTCCGTTGCCACCGTTCTGGTGTGGTCCTACGCCACCTCACCTTCCTGCAAGATCTCCAGGGCCTCAGCCCTCTTGTCGTCCGGTAGGAAGTCCAACGGGGGGGCGATCTTGTACTATAACTTCCCGTCATAGCAGGCCACGATCGCGAGGGCGTTGGCCGCCTTAATCGTTGCCGCCGACGAGATAACTCGTCCCATTGCATCCAGCTTCTTTCCTTCGCTGTCCGGCGGGGAGGTTGACGTCGAGGCCGATGAAGCCCCCCCCCGCTTTCTTCTTGGCCGCTGCTGAGACAGCTGAGTCAGGGGTCGGTTGCACCCTTACGCACAAAGGTGTTGCGTCAGGGACCCGGTACTTCTTCTCGTACCGATGCCTCTTGGCAGGCGTCGTAGACGGGTTCTTGAGAAGGGTGTGACCCTCGTCCCAGATGTCATCCAGCAGAGGCACGGCGAGGACTGTCTTGCTCTTGGCCTCGCGCGGTTGGTAAAGGAAACCTTCCTCCTTCTCTTCAGGGCAGAGCTGAAAAAGCTCAGATGCCCTGGCGATCATAGCGTGGAAAGACCAAATCTCGTCGGGTGGGGAGGCCCGGGCTGGAGGCGATGGGAGCTCCGTCCCGTCGTTGCTTCCGTCGTCATCTGTACCCGTCGTGGCCGTGTCCGTTCCTGTGTCATCCCCAGGTACGGGGGACGTGGGCAAAGGCTGAGCAGGCCGCGAGGGCTGAAAAGGCGGGGCTGGATGGGTCCATCTTCTCTTGTTTGGGGGACTTCCTGACGGGCCTGGCCCTGCTCCTCCGTCAGGCCCGGTTCCGGCTCCTCCGTCGGTGGTAGTGGCAATCTCGTCCTTATCTCCGAACATAAGGATTGTATTGCCAACATAATGGCTGCCGAGTTGTCCTGCGGCTCCGGAAGCGACGGGCGTGACGGTTGACTAGGAACCTCGCCGGCGCCGCCGGCGCTCTCGTCGTCCCCTTCGTCGGGATCCCTCCCGTGGGACCGGGCCTCTTCGACGCCCTCCAAGACTTCAACCAGTTCCTCCTCGGAGGCTGTGTCTGTGTCCACAATGGCCTCCGGCTCCCACCCCCCCTCTTTTTCCGCCAGGGTCTTCACGGGGGTCTTCTCGATGGGCCTGAAAGAGGCTTCCCTCTGCGGTGGCAGGGAAACTCTGAGCCCCGAGGTCGCCTCCACTGGTGTAGCCTCCTCAGGCTGCGCCAGGGCCGCCGCGACTTCCTCGATAGAGGCCTTGGCCGGGTGAATCAAGGCCTTCACTGCCTTCTGTGGGCCGGTGGCCTTCACCTTGGGGGGAGGGTCACCGCCTCGGTCCCCCTCGGCTGGATCCTTCGAGATCGACCGGAGCCTCTCCAGGAGCTTCGCCGGGTTCTCATCCTTCCTCTTCCCTGAGCCAGAGCGTTGGCTCGTGGTTGATGGCGCTGGAGAGGATGCGCCCTGCCTGGCAGCCGAGGAGCCCGACCGTTCGGCGCTCCCGGTGCCAGCGGACTCCCGGTGCTTTGCCTTCTGTTGGGCCCCCGTCGCCCGGGTGCCTTCACAGGACTTAGAAGACCACTCAGACTACTACTACTTCTCACCTGACGGGCTCTTTCCTTCCAGCCAGTTGGATAGACGAAGGTGCCGGTCCCTGATGGTCCGTTCCGACATGTTCCTGCAAAACGCACAGTCCTTCTCCACGTGCGTTTTGTCCTCATGAAGGCAGTAGAGACATTTTGAGTGCTCATTCCTCCTTGAACACATTCTGCAGCTGGCATCCAGGGCAAACCCTGTACAGCTTTCCGGGCGTCGATTTTCCTTTCTCCTGGGCCATGTCCGGGTAGGCCGCAGAAACTTCTGAAATCCTCCAAGAAGCGTAGCTCGAACTTCACCCTTGAGGGGCATAGAAAATCCGAAACGGGTCCCCGTTGATCGGATGTAGACACACTGGAGCTTGAGGCTCTATTTGACCGTAAAATGAGAAAATCTCTTTGAAAAAGCACGAAAACGCAGCAAAAGCTCGAGAGCTAAACACGAGGACTCCCAACACTTGAGCGTGCGGTAAAAATCTGAGGATGGCTGCCAGGGGAGGGGCTTAGGGAGAGGGCAGTCATTGGCTGGGGGCAGTATGATCCAGAGATCAGTGATTGGTTACTACGAAGAAAGACAGATCAGAAACTAAACTGATACTGATTTTTTTCTTTACCGAGGATTCCCGGCCTGACGGCGGGGAATATTCATGAGCATGTGAATCCATGCCAGACCCCATGCTGGAGAAATATTAATGTCCAGAGTGTCCTAACTAATTTAAGTCACCTGAGGGTGTAGGAAGTGTGTGTGCCATCCCAAATGGGTGGTTGCTGATTTAGAGAAACTAAGTGTGTATTTTGAAGTGTATTTGTGTGTTACTATTTTATTGCCCCTTCTGTAGAAGGCTTATTCAAACAGACTGTGAAATTAGTAATTGTTTAATCAAGAAACCTTGAGTAAAAGTGTTTATTTGGATACTTGTCACTGTGAATCTCTAACTCCCCTATTGCTCACAGTGATCCCTCTTGAGATAAGTCTGGCTGCTCAGCCACACTTTCAACCTGTGTAGTACAGACTTACACCAAAGGTTGGGTTCCTATTGCCTATTGCCAGGAGGTCAAAGCTGTTGAAGTGCACCCAAAGGGTACCACACCAAATCTTGCCTAACAGCACCTGACATGATGTATGTTTTAACCACCTTCTTTCCCACTTGACGTGATACGGTTTGCATTGCTATTGTTGAATTTTTAACTATTTGTAATGTAAAAAGTGCTGTGTAATCCGTCTCTGAGAGGGGGGAGTGGGGCAGAGGGGTATGAGTTTTCTAAAGCAGAATATTCTTATGTTTTCCACATATGTTAAGGCCGAATACATAGTATATGTTTATGCTTGTGCGTGGAGCTCTATTACCTGGCTGCTATTAAGTGTCAACAATATTTACACAGCAGCCCCCCCGCCCCCCTCCCCAAGCGCTGTCTTATAGCTTAACCAAAACTACCGTGTGAGTATGAGAAGACCAAGTGAGCCCTTGTTCAACACATAGATTGGCTTCTCAGAACCCTCACACAAAAGTCAGTAATGCGAGGCGGACAACTGCTTGTAGTATTTCAAATTAAGAAATGTTATTAAAGTAAAATGTTGCAAATAAATCCTTGCTTACCCTACTCCAAGGGGGAATTTCCTACTTAGTCTAAAGGCTAAGAGAACAATCTCTAGCATGGGTAAACTGGCCCCCACTCAACAAATATTTAAAGTAAATGATAAAGCAACATAAGATAATAAACCATAATTAAACAATATATGGATGACCTTCACCTGTCACAAATAAAATCCGTTCCCCCAGGTTTCAAAGTCAGCTTCAAAATGTTAAAGGAAAAGATAAGTCTTGCTCCAGTCCTCATCAGTTCCAAGTGAAAACAAAAGTTCAAACAAAAATCCACTGGTAACAATTCTCTGGATTGGTTGACAAGATCACACACACTTTGGAGACTTGAGGGAATATTATCCGGACCACTCCAACTAGCCCTCTTCATTAAACAAATATTGTACATCAACTTTGCTTGCTGGGTCCCTTGCTTATACATCCACATCCGTATCTGGCCCAGTATCATGTATTGCCACCACTGTGGTACAACATATCACTTCTGACAAATTTTACAGTACGAGTTCTCCGGCTACAACTTTACAATGGGTTAAGACTTCTGTAATACATTTGGTATATTTGTCAGGATGCTTTTTCTTCGGGTTGCTACTTCCGTTACCAACCACTCTTCTGCTGTTGCTACTATGAATACAGTTACTTTTGTTTCAGAGTATGCCACTACTTCAAACCCACTCCAGTGTGACATCCACCAACAACTTTTTATACCACCACAGTTCAAGTAATTCTACAACGGTTTTGTACTTCAGAATTATCCGCAAAGTTCCACCTCTTCAGGACGTTAAGGCACTCTACACTCTATCCTTTAATGCCTTTCTTAAAGGGGGCAGCCTCTTTGCCTCTTCCGTCTGCCGTAAGGAGAACCTGACTCTGCCCACAAGACAGATTCCTTTCAACTTCAGCAGTCTTTTAGCATTACAGGTTAACTTCTGCAATTTCTTTACAGGCACCCAACTCCCCTTCCCCAGCTTTCTCACACCTCTTCTGTCCAAGGTATTACCCAGAAGCTGTAGTGCCACTCTTCCAGCTTCAGGTAATAATGCCACACTTCGGTCTGAAGCCTCTGGACAGTTGACAACTTCACAGATTAGGTGGATGGGTTTAAATAGTACTTGTTTCACTATGGAAATTATTTGCCTCTTGGCTTGGGTAGTGCTTGTTCTATTTAGTATAGTAACTTCTTTGGACTAAAGAATGTCAATTCAATATAATACAAGGTTCAGACTTCAAAGTGAAAACATAATCAGGCACATGCGACCATTCTTTAAGATAGATCTGTACACTTAAATTATTGTCTGGAATTGTATTCCTGTGTAATATCAAGGAGGTAACTTCTAGTTTCGTTGGGAACCACAATTGGTCACACGCAATCTTCCCTTGATGCAGTTCTCACTTGTAACTTTGGTATTCATGTATGCCGCTTTGATTAGGGTTTCGGAATGGATTCAAAACGTGTTCCTTCTGTATTTAAGGACACGCGACCACTCCGGTACTATCGCACTTCACTGCAAGGTGTGCTCATCGCTACGCAGACAGCGTGGCCCTTCATGCGCTCTTCCGCGTCCCATGGCAGCTCTGTCAATTCTAGGAGCGTCTAGCCAGACAGCGCCCACACTGCCTACATTCCTGTTGTCCAAGAAACAGGAAACGCAGCGGTACGTCATCAAGTATCACCACACTCCTTAAAAGAGGACAGATACCAAACGCAGGTGCTTCTAATTGAAGTTAGAACTCTCACGCTTGCTCTGAATTCCAGTTTCCTGTTTGACCTCCTCGTTTTAGATCCCGGCCTTCGTTCTCTACTTCTCTTCGGATTCCTACTACACAGTACCGTACCTTCAGCCCAAAACTCTGACCCCCCAAAACTCTGACCCATTTCTGCCTTCTGGATACCCCTTTGCCTTGTTTATGCTTGTTTGTTGCCTGGCCTACGCTTTTGAACATACGGATTGAGATTGGATTTACCTTTAGATTGCATCATTCTTGGAACCCGATCACGTCACGCTATCACAAGGGGCGATTGAACCGTGTTTTATTGGTTCAGGGAGATTTAGTGGAGATTTCGCTTTGCACTGGACTTCCATGAATGCTATGCAGAATTAACACAAAAGCGTATCTCCATTAGTCGTGAGAGCGTCCTTGTTCGGCCCATGGGCAGGTCCATACTAACTCACACTAACGCCCCTTACACTTCTAGGCCTTTTACAAATCCCACTCTTCTGGCCTCCTCATAGTTCAGCCCAGGGTAGATTAATTTCCAATACACCTTTAGAGTTTCTGGTCTCTTATTCATTCCTTCACACCTGACTCCATTCTCGTGTTATATATGCCGGGTGATCCCACCAGACGTCCTTCCACTCCTTTTCATAAACAACGATCAGGTGTATTTCAGGTTAGTCCTTCTAGTTTCACATTTAGCATACCCTGATTTAGGACATACGCTAACACCATCTGTTCTTTCTTTCCACAGCATGGCGTATACCTGGCGATATCTGCTCTTTCGTGTGAACCTCAGTTTTGTCTGTCCAATTTTAACAGGTAGAGCAGAGTTTCATAAGAAAGGTTGCCCTCTTTATAAGAGACCCTCAGATTCAGGGTTCCCAAAGTTGTCAGGCCAGAACACCAATCGAGCCATACCCTTGTGAGTATCTTCTCACTTTCAGGTCTGTAAATAAAAGATAGGTACTTCGTAACAGTTCAACAATGGATGTAAAGGTCTTATTTCTCACGCGAACACTGCAGCTTTCAGTGTAAGGGCGCGTGTTACATTTCCATTGTTAAAAGTCAATTGGATAATAATGGACAACTTCTACTCTTTAGTTAAATGCGAGGCACTTCAGAGCTAGTTACATTTACCGGCAAGGCTTATAAAATGAATTTGAATGCCATGTTTCACTCACCAGCTCCAGGTACACTGTAGTTGCCAGTTGCTTCTTGGCCCCCACCGCCCCCACCAAACCGCACTGACTTCTTCAACTTCTGCTACTACTTCGGGCTCACTGGGACCCACACCCTTCTGTAGCACGGGTGTCTCTGGTCCGGGCCACCTTAATTGGAGTCTCTTACTCCCTAAACCCTCTGCTGGCCTTCAGCCTCTGGTCTTGGGCTGCGGCGCGGTCACGGCTCTACAATTTTGTATTTAATTTTTTTGCATTTTTAAAGCACTCACACAGCCTGGGGGCATCGGGGCGCTGTTACAGAAGTAATTTTTTTTGTCTTAGTTACGTATTTATAACGCGCTTAAATACCCAGAGGTTTCTAAGTGCGGACCTGGGGATCGAACCTGTGTTTCTTGTTGTCTTGCTTCCAAGGCGAGCACGTTGCCGCTGAGCTATCCTCCCACATGTCTACCTCTGCGCAGCCACCGCAGTACAGGTTTTGAGAGCACGTGACCCTCTCAGAAATTGCAGGTGAAATCTGCTGTCTCCACATAACGGTGTCCCTTCTGTGCTCCCACTGCCCTGTGAATTGCCAGCCTTGTGCTTCTCATCTACTACTACTGCCAGCCTTCCCACTCCTGCTCCGGCTCCTTCCACCTCCTTTCCTGCTGGGGCCTTTTATGCCCCCAGGTTTGACAATTGGGCTCAGGTGTGAGCCATCAGTCTCAATTGCCTGACTCCAGCAATGGCCATTAGGCTTAATTGACTGTCTACTACATCTACATGCCTCTATGGCCCTCTTCCTCGCCTCAGCCCCTCTAGGATTCTTGGACATGTAGTTTGTTTCAGCAAAGTTTCCTGCTTTTTGATTACTTATAAAAAGGTAGATTTTAGTCCCTTTATATTTTTAACAGAGAGGCTGTGGGTTTTACCTTTTATAGAGGAAGATGGTTTAAAGAAGACAACATTGCCACAAACCTTTGTAGTGAACCTTTGGAACCGAGGAGGGCATTTAGTTTTAACTGCCAAAAAGTGTCTGTCTTTTGGTATAGTGTGCTTCGATGTTACAACCTTAGGGATCACAACCTTTATTTGTTATTTTTACAACAAGACAGTGTTTCAAAGCGTCACAAGGCAAACGGGAAGCAAACAAGGGAGCAAATAAACCATGGAAGTGACAATGAATAAATAAGATTAACAGCAGTCCTACTAGGCCTTGTGACATTCAGAATGGGCAAGTGCAGAGAAAAAGGGGGGGAGTTAGGGGAAGTTCCAGGGTGCCTTTTGGAGAGGCAACAGGTAAGTGCATGGGCGGAGGCACCCCAAGGCAAGAGGGGGGGTCTGACGCCCATCAGTTAAGTGTTGGGCTGAGAAAACCACCCAACTAGTAGGTGTAGGCCCAGAGGGTAGTGCAGTGGGGGATTAAGCTGGTGGCAATTGGGCAAATGACCAGGACCATATTGGACTCTTAAGGGACCAGGTTGCCAATTGCAGGGGCTGAGGGGATGGTTAGCATGGGAGGGAGAAGGAGGTGGAGGAAAAGAGAAAGGTCTTGAGTTGTTTGCGGAACTTGAGGTGATCCGGTCCAAGGCAGAGGAGACTGTTCCTGAAAAGGGAGATCTGACCCCAGCTCTCTAATTGGAAAGAGTTTGATCAGCAGAGAATTGGATCCAGAAGATTGAAGGTATCAGGAGGGAGATTATTTAATGAGAGCTATAGGTAGCATGGTCCCAGATGATGCAAAGGGTCTAGAATTAGATGCTTGCAGCAACGGGAAGCCAGTGGAGAGATTTTAGGGCTGGAGAGATCTGGGCTTATATTTTAATTGTTCTATTATAACGTGCTTAATAAGTGCTAAGCATGAGATCAGAACCTGTGTTGCGCTGCGTCGTCTTGCTTCCAAGGCAAATGCGTTGGTCCCGAGCTATCTTTCCTCCCCATCCTTGAGGCCAAGGATAAGTCTTGCAGCCCTATTCAGGATTAGTTGAAGAGAGAGGAGGGAAGAAAGAGGTAGGATGAGAAAGAGGCTGGTGCAGTAATCCAGCATGGAAAGGACCAGAGCCCTAGTGACATTGAGCTTCTGGAGGAAGGTGAGGAAAGGGAGCGTGCCTCTAAGTAGATGAAGCTTGAAAGTGGGCCTTCTTGGCAAGTTCCAAGATGTGAGGAGTGAAGGAGACAGAGGGGTCGAAGATGACCCCGAGGTTTCTGGCTGCAGTGGAAGGAGAGGGAGGAGAACCCATCGAGGGCAGACAAAATGCAGGAGGGAAACGGGAAATACGAGTTCCGATAGGAAGAATCTCAGTCTTACTGGCATTAAGAGAGATCATTGGAGGTGCACCAGGACTGGTTAGCCGACAGGCAGTCCGAAATGATAGAGGACGACGAGGAGGAGGAAGGGAGCTTGAAGAAGAGCTGTGTTTTATCTGCATAACACTAGAAACGAGGAGAGAAGGCGGAGATCAGATGAGCAAAAGGTGCAACGTCGATGAAGAGCCAGAGCGAGAGGATAGAGCCCTGGGGAACAGCACATGTCGAGAGAATGGTGGTAGAGTAGAAAGCCCAGTAGAACCTTGGAGGAGCGGTCAGTGAGGAAGGAGGTCTACCAGTCCAGTGCCTAGGATAGAATGGTTGACCGTGTCAAAGGCGGAAGAGAGGTAAAGGAGAATGAGAACAGCAGGAGAGTTAGAGTCAAGATAAGCAAGGAATTCTTCACAGGTGTTCAGGAGAGCAGTTTCCATGCCTCAGCAGGCTCGGAATTCAGATTGATGGTCATGTTAACAACCAACGAGCTCAGTGTGTTGGGCCAGTTGGGGAAAGACCAACTTCTCCAGGCAGGAGTTTCCCAAGGAAGGCTGTAGTAGAGATAGGGCGGTAGTTGGCTGGACATCAGGGGTCGGCTGAAGGCTTTTTTAGAAGGGTTTGCACAAGGGAGTGCTTGAGAGAAGGGAAAGAGCCAGATGCAAAGGAGTGGTTGCAGATGTCAGCAAGAGCCGGAGCGAGGGAGGGATGCTGTCCTTAATGGTTCTGCAAGAAAAGGGATTAACCTGTTTGGATGAGACCTTCATAGAACAGACTACTCTAGAGATCTCATGCGGCGTTATAGGTGTGAAGGAAGAGAGAGTGGGTGGGGGGGCAAGAGAAGAAAAGGGAGGCAGGGGGACAGGGTGAGGAATGGAAGAAGGGGGAGAAGAGAGAGGTCAGAATGTCCTGAGTTTTGGAGGTGAAATGGGAGGCCAGTGCAGGACACAGGGCCTGAGCGGCAAGAGGCGAGATGGAGACTGCAGAAGGATTGGCTAGTCCATTGCAGATTATGAAGCTTTCGGCCGTGTTGTTAGATGTTCCATAGATACAGGCCTGGATGGGGGCCCTCTTATTAGAGCGGATAGAGACGATATTGCCTTTGGAGCAGGTGACAGGGCAGTTTGTCAGACAATGAGCCCGGTGTCTGCCAAGAGTATTAGTGATGGCAAGATGAAGATTGGCAAGCACAGAGTCAGCGGGAGAGTCAAGAGGAGGGATGTAGGTATGGGCAAACGCAGCAACAGACACTAGCCTCATCGGTCGGATGACTGCAAATGAGTCTGGCAGCTCGGTCAGGGGGTGGGAAGAGGAAGAAAGAAAGATAAAGAGCGAAATAGTGAGTGAAAGACTAAGAGAGAGAGAGTGAAAGAGTAAGAGAAAGTGAACGAGATAGAAAGAGAAAGAAAATAAAGGTGGATGTTAAGTCTGCAAGGAGGAGGAGTTTTGAGGTCAGAAGGGCGGAGGTGAAGTCAGCCCATTCAGAAAGTAGGTTGGACACAGGGCGAAGGGGGCCTATAGATAGTGGCAAGGGAGAGAGAGTCGGAGAGACACCAAGCTTGCAGACAAGACTTTCAAAGAAGAGAAGAGCTGGGTGGATATGAGAGAGGTAGGGACCACTCAGGAAATATCAGGGCTACTCCACCACCAGATCGGTTGTGCCGGGGCTTGGAACGGTTCATGTAGCAATCAGGGAGAAGGGGGGTCAAAAGCAGTGACAGAGCTGGCATTGAACCAAGGGCGAGGATGTTGGGATCAAAGCCTTTGAGAAGGAAGCAGATGTCAGAAGAATGTTTGACAGCAGACCAAGCGTTAAAAGTGGTTAAGTGTAGCCGGTCACCACCTTTGAAGGTTTTCCGAGGAGGGGTACATGGAGGTTGTACACCAGTCGAAGGTGGTGAAGGGGGTGCAGAGAGAGGGGAGGAGTAGCAGGAGAAGATATCAAGTTGATAAGAGCCGGCAGGCTCCGGTTAAAAAGAAGATTGGGTTGAGGACCCTGGGCCATGACAGTGCCAATGTGGGAAACAATGATGCACCTAGAGTATGCCAAGTATTCCAAGAGTACTTGTTGCCATTAATGGGTGAAGAGGAAAATAGGGAGAGAAAGTGGGCAGTCCAGAGAAGAGAAGAGAAGAAAGGAGAAGGAGAAGGAGAAGGAGGAGGAGAAGGAGAAGGAGAAGGAGAAGGAGAAGGAGGAGGAGAGAAGAGAAAAGGAGAGAAGAGAAAAGGAGAGAAGAGAGAAGAGAGAAGAGATCAGTGATAGTCTGTCTGAAAGTAATAGGTAGGCCAGGATTAGAGATCTTTTTTTAAACGTTTATCTTTCAGGCTTCATGAGAGAGGTAGGATAGGTGATAGAATAGTAGTCAGAATAAATAGGAGAGATAGTGTGTGCCATGCGAACAGTGGAGGAGGGATAGAGAGAGAGACAGACAGACAGGAGGGGCTGCAGAGTGCACAAACTCACCAAGTGGGCTAGCAGCCAGGCAGGTATAGATGAAGGAGATGTGCAATAGAAGACAATCGAGGGACAGGTTTACAAAGCACACCCAAGTTTCTTTTTCAGGCAAGGCACAAAATGCAGTACAAGAAGGTTGATGCGCAGATTAAGGCAAGGCTACAGCGTGCATGGGAAAAGGAAGTAGAATCAGGGCTGGGACGTTACAGGATGCCCAGGATGGTGGGAAATTAAGCAGTTAGCACAGGATACAAAAGGGATAACAGTATGATTGCGTTAGCATAGGATGAGCTGTAAAGGGCAGTGCGCCATAGGTCTGGGTAGTTGTATGCACTCTTAGCGAGGATAAAGGGTCAAATGAACAACATAGTGGGCAAACATTGTGAAATCAGCAATGGAAAAAAGTTAGTGTTGTAATCAGTTGCGTGCTGGCAACCATGGAAGATGTTAAGAAGTCTGAGGGAACATGAAAGTCGATCTGATGCAGATGCACAACAGGTGTGTAGCCCAAAAGTATGAAGGTGGCAGTAAGAGGAGGGAGCAGACCAGTGCAGAGGTCGTGTGCTTAGCGGCGGATACGGGGAAAATGCAACAGCAAGAAGGTAGACCGTGCAGTGGTAGGTGGCGGGGGCCCTCCCCAGCCGGACAGGGCAAGGTAGGGGAGGGTAAGACCTTTTAAGGTGGCCCTTTGAGGGGGGCGGTGATCACCTGCTGGCTCTGGCTCCAATGGAGAGCAGTAGAGAGGGTGGACACGGGAATCCAAATCAGGGCAGGCCTCTCCCCGAGCCCGGGAAGCAGATCAGCCGATTAGAGTGCCACGCGGGGCAGCCATGATTGAAAAGATCCCTCGCCAGCTCTGAAGATTAAAGTTCACTGAGTGGAGCGCAATGTAGGCAAGGAGCAGCCTCAAGAATTCAAGAAGGATGTAATAGAAGGTTGAGAGACATTAAAATGACAATAAGGCATAACCTTGTTTGGCACAGTGGTAAGCATCTCCCTGTCAGAGGAAGAATACTGTGTCTGATCCCACGGAATCTCCTCATTATCATGGGCCCTGTCTCCACCCAGGTGATCCTCCGCAGTACATAACCCCCAGGGTTGGGATCAAGAAGCATCTGCCTTGCCCGGCCAACTGGGAGTAGACTTTAGGCAGAGTTTCAGTGAGGGATCCGCAGGATTCTTCACATACTCCCATAGCCACCCTATAGCATTAGAGTGCTCTAGTTTTATTAGCTAGTAAACCTTGACGTTCTCCCTCTAGTCAAGTTCTCACATATATTGCATACAAATGCGCCTTCACCTTTGAAGTCTTTACTCACCAAAGACCAAACAATCCACTGTAGTAGATAATGATTCACCAGATTCCTAAATTATCCCCCGAAAATATCAAGGTCACTCACAGCGGATTGGTCTTCCTCTTCTTCCTCCTCACTGCAGGTCTCGGATGCAACAGATGGAGGTTTGGTGCCCTCAGATTCCTCCTGAACAGTGGAACTGACGATCGAGACAGCTGTCACACGGCCATACAAATCAAGCACAACATATACATTCTAAAAGAGAAAAGAAAATCCAGCAAGAAGTAGGTCATAGAGGGAGGAATACCTTTTTACATACAATCTTAGATCTCCATCATCAGTAGCTTAAACCCGTAAACATTGAATAGCTCTGCACGTATGGGCAGGATCTCAGAACACATTTTATTAAACTAATTTCAATTTTCAAAACTTAGCACATCTATCTAGCCTTTTTAAACATATCAGTGGCGTCCTTCAAATATAAACTGCATTGCTACAGCTTTTAGTGACACATGTTCTCTCCCATACAGAAAAAAGTACAACATGGAAATCGATAGGCAGTACATGGTAAAGAGCTCTTTCATTAATGGTAAATGGCTTCACCATCTCTTTTGTGGAGTTTGGTCACTTCAGACTCATGTCATTGCCCATGGTGTCCCTTAACCTAGTTCCAGGCATATCGTCTTTTGCCAGATTTGAGGATGCTGAGCAGGAAACACCTAAAGAGATGTCTGCAACATCTGCAAATGTCCCGGGCAATTTCTTTCACGTGAACGATAAAAAGGAGTCTTTTAGAAGTAGCATGTCACAGACGCCTCAAAAATTACTCCAAATTCCAGAGGTGGATCAAAGTTTTTCTAAAGGTTTCAGCAGGGCCCTATTACCACCCCCCATGGCATGAAATTGAGGGGAGTTGGGAGCCACTTAGCCCCTGCTACTAGCATAATAGATATAGCCTGGTTAGCTTGAAACCAACAGCTACCAGGTGCTACTTTTGGCTCCTAGGGTCATCTGGTGCCTCCCAAATTTGTAAATGTGACATTAACTTGAGTATTTGAGAATGTTAATTAAATAATAATTAGAACACATCTAATACACATTTAAACACATTGGTTAATACAAAATGGACTAAAGGTTAAAGGAGAATCTCTGGTAGCTCCTGGTTCCCTGCAGTAGCTCTTAAGCTCCTGCTTATTTAATCTCAATTTCGAACCCTGCATGGTCTCATCTTGCTATAAACATTCCAACATAACCCAGGCATTCCTATTCCCCACGTTAGTAAATAGAAAATATTGGCCCACAGTCTAATTTCTAGCTTGCCAATTGTGATAGCCTAAAGGAAGTTGATGTCTATCTAGACTCATTCAGGCACTTCTCAGACTCACCCTACACTACCTGTTGATTAGTCCACCTTCACTTCACCTCCACACAACTACTCCTCTCAATTCCACACCGCCTCCTTCTCAGTCCCCCCTCTGACTCTCCCATTCACTTCACATTCAAAGCAAATCAGCACCACTTGCACTCACTCAGTGATGCCGCACTTGATACACAATTTGCATCCAGGTTCTTCTCCATCATCCTTCCTCCAGGTGGTCTCTTGATCGGTCACCCCCTCCTACTACACGCACACAACCCACCACTTCCTTCTTCCTGTGGTCACTCTTACCCCCCTCCCAATCTTATGGTTTTCTGTCCCTAGCCAATCGAACCCAGTCTTCCCTGATCTAGAGAGGTCAGGATTACAAAAGGTTTAAAAGAGCGGGTTAAGCCCTGCCCCTATTCTCTGCGCTTGGTCGCCATACTGCAACAATGGGGGCCTGCACGGCAAAATATCAGTTAGTCTTGGGGGACTGATGATTGGTTCCCTCCTAAGTTAAGTTCAGTTCTTAGCAACGGTTGTGGCTCTGATTTTAGTCTTTGATGGTCTAAGGCAGCCACAACCATTCGACTAGAGCGCGTGCCAAGGCTGGGGATCGATGCGCAATGTCAGACATCTGCATAGGAACTCTGGCGCCTCGTTCACTTGTTCTTGCCCTCATTGGTGTTGACACGCGGACCGCATAGGACTCAAAGAAGGTGCATAGGAGTACCTGTTCTCTTCGGTAGCTCCCTCTACCCAACTGGGTAGGGACATTGGATTACATGGTGCGCAGATAAGTTGGTGTCCTGTGGGCGGCCTCCCATCCTGCCTCTGGTTTCTCTGGCATTTCTGGAAAAGTGAACTTGGCCAGCACTTAAGAAGCATCGGGCGAAACAAGTTGGTATTGCACATGTCAAGAGTGGGACTTGGAGGGGGTGGGAGGGTGGTGCTGGAAATGGGATCCGACCAACAGCCACAGCCCCTCCACCCCCCCAACCCAGTGGGATAGGACTGGCCCTGGAGTCCTCCCTGTTAGGCCTCTCGCTCCAGACTGAGAGGGGTCCTACCCCTCTTCATAAGATCAGGTTACTGACCTTGTCACAGGAACCAAAACTATTACAACACAACGGGAAAAAACTCTCAATGGAGTGCTGCTAAGCAAAGTGACCCTCACTAGAACAAAGAATTCAAGGAAGCATAGTGCAGCAGGAAGAGACACTGCTGCCTATGGGGTCAGGAAAAAGGGGAGGACAGGCATGAATAGTTGGCTCCTAGGTAAATGAAGCACACCAGTCTGTCAAAGAAAGCTGTGACAACAAGGTTTACAGGAGAAATGCAAGTTTCTCAAATTACAAGTGGGGATATGAGATAAACCATGACCGACGACCCCAAAATAAAAGATCATGATAAAAGGCACAATTTAAGAGAAATGAAGGCAAATTCATAAGTATTGATAGTTGAGCAATACAGGGATAACTTCTATGGAACAGGGCTCTAGGATACCAACCTTATTGACATGCAAGGTTATTTCAACACTTGTTACGTTATTTTGCATTTATATAGCACCTTTTATACCATTGGTATGGTCTGAAGGCACTGGTCGGTTGAACGCCCTTGGGAACCGAAGTTCAGATCAGTAGAGAGAGTCAAAGGTGCGTGTGAGCAGCTGGTGGGGAAATTGTGTAATAGCTGCTTCTTAGCGGTAGGTGTGGTGGTTGAGGGATCAGGAGTATGTGTTCGTTCTGGCAGGATTTATCCAGATCGAGTCTGGCTGCGTTAGGCCTGAGGAGAACGCCTGGCTGGGGGGGGGGGGTGTAACCAGCAGCGTTTACTTAGAATGATGTGGAGTGAGTGGCGGATGTTGGTATGAGAACAGTTATACCGAATGGTGTCATAGTATCCCTGTGTTCTAGTTGTGTGGTGATGTAAAGGAGAGAGTAAGCATGGTGGTGTGATATGATGGGTTAAATGATCTTTCCAAACGTTCTCTGCATTCCAGACCATACTATATGCTACTATATACGTCACGCAGTTATATGCGCTCCAGTCGGTTCCATGCACTCCTATCCACTCCATGCATCCCAATCTGCTCTGGTTCGCTCGAAGCACTCATGCACTTCAGAACGCCCCACGCGCTCCAGTCTGCCCCGCACGCTCCAGTCAGTCCCACGCATGCGCTCTTGTCTGCTCCAAGCATGCGCTCTTGCCTGCTCCACGCATGCGCTCTTGTCCGCCACACGCACTCAAATGCGCTCCATTTACTCTGATCCGTGTCGTGTATATTAGGTTGTTTTATGCACCCCGTCCATATATTTCGCCCGTGATATCTTCATTCTTCATCCTTCCCATCAACCTATTTCACACGTTTCACCCATTTACGTCATCCGTTTCATCCACATACGGCACCTGATACATCCACCTACGGCACCCGCTCCATCCCTATACAGCACCCATTCTATCCACATATGTTAGCCGTTCCTTCCACATATGTTAGCCGTTCCATCTACATACGTCACGCCCGGCATTCGTTTGATCCATATATGTGATTAATTCCATTCACATATATCATGTGTTCCATCCATATAGACTCCATCTACATACTTCATTCGTTCTATCCGCTCTACGCATTCAGCAGCTTTGCGTACTCATCCATTTTATGCACTAATCAGTACTGCTTGGAATCTGGGCTTGTTCATTCTACGTATTCATCCGCTCTACGCAACTGGTCTATTATACCCGACATGTCCATTCCACTTTAGGCACTCGTTCGTTCCAGGCACTCGTCTTTATGCCCTCACACGCACTTCACTTATGCATTCACCTATTTTGCTCACTCATCCCCTCTACGCATTCCGCCCCTCTACGCATCCCATTTTTCATATGCACCCTTTCGCTCATATGCACTCGTCTGCTTTATATACTTGTCGGCCCTAGACTCTAGTCTATTCAATGCAGTCCTCCATCCACCCCTCTCCGCTCATCCATCAGTTCTTCGCACTCATCCGTTCTTCGCACTCATCGGCTCTGCATGTATTCCGCATTCATCCGTTTAACATGCTTATCCACTTTCCATGCGCATCCGCTCCCCGCACTCGCCCGCTCCCCGCGCACATCCCCTCCCTGCGCTCATCCGGTCCCTACGCATTTAACAGCAATATGCACTCATCAGCCTAATACGCAGTAGTCCTGTTCTATCTATTCGCCTGCTCTCTACACTCATCTGCTCTGTACACTCACCCGCTCTATACACTTGGTCTAACCAAGCTTCCACTTGGTAATGAGGCTGAGTAGTAAGGTTTAGACTTGGGATAACTTGGCATAACAGGGGTCTGGTGGCAGGTACAACTAACAATGAAGACTGATGGGACAAATATTAAAATGTCCACAAAGATGTATATCAAATTACATTAAGACCACATATGCATTACAGTCAAACACTACAAAGCAAAGGAAAACATACACATCAGCAGAGTTTGGTAACTCAAAACTGATTACATAACACTAGTTTTCACACCGTTGAATAGACATATGGCAAACATTGCAGTCTAGATGCTGCTTTATGTTTCCGCTCTCACGCTGCAACCATATAATGGCAGAAGAAAATCAAAGTATGCAGCGATGATGGGGTATGTGGGTATAGAATAGTTTTACAGGGAAGCTGCTGTCGACGCCTACTTTTACTTTGGAAAAAGCAAGTAATATCCCAGACCTACCAGTAAATTGAGGAATATGTCCAGCATGTGGGTCTAAACAGAATCACAAGACCCAGAAACGGTGTGTCGCAGTGCGTGTCCGGTCCTGCTGAGCCGCGGGTCATACTGAGGGAGCTTTGGTGATTCTTGCCTGCAAGTCTGCTTTCACTCGCTATTACTTTGAGGAGGTGGACCTTCCCTTCAAAACACACAGATAGCGCAGATATCGCAAGGTGTGTCGCAGTGTGTCTCCAGTGTCTGCAAAGTTTTGAAGTAGTCAGGAGGAGGTATTATTTATTCATCCTCCTCTCTCTTCTGCTGCCTGCCTATTCCATCTTATCCTCACTGACGACGGAGCGGGGCGCATGGTCCTCTAAGGGCTTGCTGCAGCTTGCTACGGAGAAGAGTTGAGCAGCTAATGTATTGCGATAATACATTATAACAACGTGCTGCCCCATATGAACAGCTCTCGTAGTGATCTCTTTTCTGACAGGACTCCCGTGGTACGAGCTTTCGGCAGAGGAATTAACTCGCACTCTCAAACATAGAGGCAATGGAGGTGTGCACCATGCCAAAGACCAAGCAACACCTCTATGGGCTGCACAGCGCCATACAGCGCAAGTGTAAGCAGGGCTGCAATTTGACTCAGGGGAAACATGATTTGGCGAGAACCCCCTACCCTAAGAAGGGGAAAAGAGATGGCTACCTAATATCTGATTCTACGCAGCCAAAAATCACAACGTATCTAGTTCTGACGTGTTCTGCTTCATTGCTTAATGGTGGCGGTGTAGCCACGTGTGAGATTACTACTGGTTCAGCTGTGGCACAGACAACCGTGGATCTTTCTCATTCTAGTCCAGTCACTACTGACAACAATGGCTCTTTGCTAACCCATTGTCTCAATCTTTGCAGGAACTCACTGTGCATTCCAAATGGAAACAGGGACAATGTAATAGGCACTGCCCTCTCTGCTATGCCTGAACTTGAGAATCTTTTCTCATCATCGGAATCTTCCTCAAGTGACACTGACACAGATTTTGAACGTTCCCAATATAAGTCTGTATATGGGGCAAATTCAATGCCAGTAAAGCAACTCTTTCTGGAAAAAATATTTAGTCTTGAGGCAAAAACAGACTCCCAATTTCACCTATGCACAAATATGGCAGAGGAGCAAAGAGGTTAAGAGTCCTATTGGGGAATAGCTTGGAAGTAAATGTACCCACTAATGCCTCTAAGAACTCAACGGCCGATGGTATAGTGACACACAAACCCTCACTGCCATTGAGAGTGGTGGAGGCTGCTCCAACTAAGCACAGAGAGAATATTGTAAATGTCAGTCGCGAGTTAGTTGGGTTAACATGCTGCTGCATCCCCAAACAGCCTGGGGTAATTAACTTGGACCCAACTCATCCTAACGCAATAGTGGGTACTACTGTAGACACGGTTAGTGTCAGCGCCATCAGTGAAACGGGCAAATATGGTCCTGCAGGCGGAGCAGTCCATGATGAAAACTCTGCCTTCTATGGACCGTTTTACTCAAAAAGTTGACAAAAGGAAAATTAGTAAGAGCAGGAGGCTCTTAACTAAATCTAAGGCTTGCTTTAATAAAAGTCGAGCCTCAAAGCCTCCTAAGGTGACTTCACTTGGTGTGCCGGCTAGACCACCTGCCTCCTGCAAGGTTGAAAATTACTTGGGTAAGGGGGGGAAGTACGGAAGATCACGTTATAGGGCCCTCTGGACAAGTGGCTGGTGCCAGGTGGTTTCTCTCCTGGCCAAGCTGCACGATCTGCTAGGAGTGGGTGGTCCAATGAAGAGTCTAGCCCTGCTAGATCAATTGGCAAGCTACTCAAAAAAAAAAAAAAAAAGAGCAAAAAATTCAAGACAGTCTGTAGACAGGAAGTCGACAACAAGTTCCTCTGTTCAGGAAACTAGAGTTTATACCCCTGAGACTTGGTTCTATAGAGTTGAGGCACTCCAAAAAAGGTCACCTTGTTCGAAACTCAACTGCCGGCCTCAGCATGGTACATTAATACCAAATACATTAAGTTGGTGGAGCTCTCCCCCACAGCAAATAGCCCCTTCCTCAAGAGAAATTGGCTCCTGGAGCCATTTTCCCTAATTACGGACCTTTGTACGGTTACCTCTAGTGATTTGATTGCCCTTGAACTCCCACACGCCTATAGTAAAACAACATGGGCGATAGTAAAACTCTCTTCGACCAATGTAATTGAGTATTTGTACACATTTGCAAGAGTTCAGAGAATTGAGTTTGCTGTATTTAAACCTCTTAGACAGCCCGATAAATCTGGGGGTACGGGTCTCAGGAGCACATACTCTACCCAGATGATAAGTGGGTATTATAGGCAAGATGTTCAGTAGATGGAGGGCAGCTGGTCTAGGGTAAGCGGTTCTCACTGAAGTATACGATCAGTGTTGTCAGCATTTAGAATTTAGAATCCCGTCTTGGAATAAAAAGGCATTCAACTTTTTTCTTGCTAACAGCAGGGTCTTATTAAGAAACATGGATGCACAAGTTTTTCTCCTTCAGGAAACCTGGCTTATCTTATCCAAACTTATAATCATGGCGCTAACAGCTGCAGAGGTAGAAGCCAATCAGGAGTCTAAGAATACTAGAAGAGAAAAGTTTTCAGGACCCGGCTTAAAAGAAAAGTGAGCCTCAACGGCACGTAAAGAGAGGAAGAGAATGCCAAGCTTTTGCCGCAGCCACTGAGAAAGCACGACCACCGACCCTAGCAAGTGTGGCCCTAGGAGGCTGAATAGTTTTCAGATATTGAGAACGAAGTGACCTGCAGGGTTTGTAGGGGCCGAACGTCATTTGAAGGAATTCTGCTGCTACTTTCTAAAAATCTTTATGAACCAGACACTGCAATTTGAATTTAACGCGCTGTTCAACTGGGAGCCAGTGGAGCTGGCGTAGCAGTGTCATGTGGGCACCAAACGGAGGGTGAAGTACTGCTATAGCTGCCATGTTCTGCAACAACTGCAGACGCTGGAGCAGATGCCACAGGACAGCCAAGTATAAGGCATTACAGTAATCAAAATTACTGATTACCAAGGAAGATACCATGGGAGCATGGAATTTCAGTGGAATGCAAGTGAGAACTTTCCGTAGGGTCCACAATTTAAATGAGCCTTCTGACAGGAAAGAGACCTGATCGGCCATGGATAGTGAAGCTGAGACTTTTACACCTAGGTCCTTCACCGAAGTAACAGGAAGGGGAAAAGGACCAAGGCTCTCGGGCCACAACTCGGGATCCAGAACAGAGAGGGGTTGGTTGTGCCCACTAAACAACACCTCTGTTTTCTCACCAGTCAATTTAAGCCAATTCAAGGCCATCCAATCGCCAACTGCCTTTGGTCGTCTGAGGAGCTGCTTCGCCGTCTCAGGCCGACTTAAATCAAGCCGCACAATAATTTGCGTATTGTCGGTTTAGGAATAGCATAGAAAACAGTGTGCGTGGATTATGCCAAGAAGTGGCTTAATGTAGATATTGAACAAGGTAGTAGACAATTAGGACCCTGGGGGACTGCACACATCAGAGGGACGGAGGGAGAGCAAAAGGGATGAAGGGTTACAGACTGAGAACGCCCCACCAAAAAGGAAGAAAACCAGGCCAATACTTGACCAGAGAGGCCCGCAGAGGAGAGACGGGCGATCAGGATAGGGTGGTCAACGGTGTCAAACGCGGCTGAATCTAACAGAATCAAGGTCCCCACCCGGGTCTACCAGACGCGCCAAATCATCAACAAATGAGAACACTGATTCCGTGCCTCGACCAGGGCGGAACCCTGCTTCAAAAGAGTCAAAGAAGCCTGATGATTCCAAAAAAGTGGTAAGGAGAGGGGAAACCAAAGACTCAAGCAGTTTCATTTAAAAGGGAAGCAAAGAAATGGGACGAAAGTTAGAAAAGACCGCGGCCTCCAACCCTGGCTTCCTCAGCAACGGGATTATGAGGGCATGTTTTAGGTTATCAAGGATTACCCGAGGAAAAGGAGTCATTGACGGCACTGGTTAGCCAAGGGACAATGTCGTCAGAAACACTTTTTATAAATTGAGAGTGGAATGGGATCGCTAGGAGATGCTGATTTTAATCTTTTAGTGGCTGCCAAAACCTCCTTGTCTGAAATGGAAAGAAGGACCAGAGACCAACCACTGTGTCCACAGGAGTGGGCAGCTAAAAGGAGGCCCGAACCACACGTCCTGACGGTAAGTCAGATGAATTGCTTTACGGATAGTGGCCATCTTATCGTCGAAGGACGACAGCGAGTCTAAGTGTTCCTGAGAAGAAACGGTAGCAGGCTGAGATTTAGCTTACACAGTTAAAGATTGAACAAGAAAACTGCCTTTCAATAGCAAGAGCCACCATAGGCGCTAAACTTGACTATTGCAATGCACTTCTAGCCGGCACCTCTGAAAAAAACCTAAACAAACTCCAGGTCACCCAAAATAACGCTCTAAGAGCAGCATTAAACATCTCCAAAAGGGACCACATCTCACTGGCAAGGCAATCAGTTCACTGGCTCCCTGTCAAAGAACGCATCACCTTCAAGGTACTGACTACTACCCACAAATGTATCCACCACACTGCACCATCATATCTCTCAGACACCATTCTCAGACAGACCTCATCCAGACCTACCAGACTCTGCTACACTAACCAACTCACTGTACCACGCATCCACAAGATTACAGCCGGGGGGCTGGGCTTCCCCTACATAGCACCAAAACTTTGGAATAATCTCCCCCACGCTCTAAGAGCAGAAGGCTCCCTCACAGCGTTTAGAAAAAAACTCAAAACCTCTCTCTTTAACTAAAATTCCTCTACCTACTGCCATTCAGGCACACACTGCTAACTATTGCTACTGCCCAAACTGTATGCATGTATGCCTCTGTATGCTGTAACTAAGACGCGCTTTCCCTGTAACCAGCGCTATTCTGTAACCAGCGCCACGATGCCTCAGGGCTGATTCTGTGCGCTTAACAAATGCGAATAAATAAATAAATAAATAACCTCAAATAGGGCTCTAGGCTTATTAATGGCCTGTTCAATCTTAAGGCTATAATTAATTTGTTCAGGTACCACAATTGCTTTTTGGTATTTTATGGTAGCAAGGCGATAAAGAACTCGGTCAGAAGGCAAATGGGCCATTCTCCAATTTCTTTCTGCCTGCCTGTGGTCGAGTTTAAGAATTTTAAGGTCCGCTGTGAACCAAGGTTCAGAGCGATGGGACTTCACAGGGCAGTGTTTACAGGGAGCAAGAGTATCTGCCACCGATTTAAATGTCTGGGAAACTGTCGCAAGCGTGCGAAAAATGACATTAATACAGTCCTTGAGAATCAGAGAAGTGAGGTTCAGAGGAGAGAGAGAGTGCCAACAGCGCTTCGAGATGAACTGCTGGGATCGAGGAGGAAGCAAAACCACCGCTGTCGTAGAGAAAGGGACCACCATATGATCTGACCAGATAATAGGAACTGCAGGAAAAACAGATAGAGCTGCAGGAGAAGCAAAAATAAAACCCAAGGCATTCCCCAGTTGATGCGTAGGATAAGTAACCAGCTGGGAGAGACACCCAAGTCAGACATCGTAGCTAAAAATGGTACGACGTCCTTCAATTGCGGGATGTTTTTTCGCAGGGCTTTTTGCCGCAAATTTTTTCTCGAAAAAACCCCATCACATGTTTTAGGGGGGTTAGAACAACAAGTTACTTACCAACTGTAACGTTCTTTCAATTGGATGTTCATCCCACGTATTCCTCATCTTAGATATGAGAATGCATTACTTACCGTAAAAGCATTTCTGATGGTTGTATCTGCTTAGATTCACATGCTGTGCATAAGTCCGACATCCAGTGGTCCCTGCGGAGAATTGCATTTTGTTTTTCGTAGTCGAAAAGGGACGTCGACAAGGCGTGTCTGAAACACTATCCCTATAGTGACGTGCGTTGTACCCACAATCCCTCACGCGTCGAGGTCCCTCTGTTTGTATTTTTCTGCCCTGAGGGAGCCTTCTAGACGTGAGTGAGTACAGAAAAGAGAGAGAGATATAAAGGAAGTCTATGTTCCTTCCATCCGAGCGGGTAGGAAGGGTGGGCGCATGTGAATCTAAGCAGATACAACCATCAGAAATGCTTTTACGGTAAGTAATGCATTCTCTTCTGATGTTTGTTAATCTGCTTAGAATCACATGCTGTGCATAGACTAGCGAGCAGTACCCGGAGTTGGCGGTGGGTTATGAGAAGGAACAGTAGAGAAAAGATGTCTTAATACTGCCTGTCCCACCTGGGAGTCAGATCTAGAGTGTGCATCTAGACAGTAGTGTTTTGTAAAGGTGTGCACAGAACTCCAGGTAGCCGCTTTGCAGATGGACTCAAGGGGAACATTTGCAATGAATGCTATGGACGCCACCGTGCCTCGAGTAGAATGTGCTCTTGGCTTAAAGGGCAGTTCTCTCTTAGCAAGAGTATAGCAGAGAGTGATGCATTGAACAATCCATCTAGAAATAGTGGACTTTGAAACTGCATCCCCTTCTCTTCCTGCTGCCACCGAGACGAAGAACTGATTAGTCTTCCTCAGTGGTCTGGTTCTTTCCATGTAGAACATGACCGATCTGCGGACATCTAGTGTGTGCAGAGTCCTTTCCCCCAAGTTGGAAGGATTTTGAAAGAACGCTGGTAGTTCTATAGACTGGTTTACGTGGAATTTTGAGATAAATTTCAGAGCAAACCTTGGGTGAGTGCGTAGAACCACCTTATCTCTGTGAACTGTAACAAAGGGGTCTAGAACAGAAAGAGCCTGTAGTTCACTTACTCTCCTGATGGAGGTGATAGCTATTAGAAAAGCAGTCTTAAGAGTGAGGTCTTTAAGAGATGCTATGTGCATGGGTTCAAATGGTGAGCCCATGAGTCTGGTAAGTACCACGTTAAGGTCCCATCCGGGAGCTGGGTCAGCTATCGGGGGTGTATTCTCTTTACTCCCTCCATGAAGGCCTTTATAACAGGGATCTTCCACCACGACACTTTGAGTTGGGAAGTGGTGTATGCAGAAAGTGCCGCTAGGTGGACTTTAATGGAATTGAACACTAGATCTGAATCCAATAAATGGGTCAGGTATAGAACAATATGTGTGGGAGAGCAGTCAATCGGGTTGATGCTCTTTCCTCTGCACCAGATGACAAATCTCTTCCACTTGCTAGAATAGCAGTGGCGAGTGTTAGGTTTTCTGGCTTCCCTGAGGATGTCCATGCATCTCTGCGGGAGCTGTAGATGTCCAAATTCTATGATCTCAGGAGCCAGGCTGCTAAGTTCATGTTCTGGGGGCATGGATGCAGAGTCCTGCCCTTGTCTTGTGACAGCATGTTGTACGGGCAGGGGAGTTTCACTGGGGGAGATAGAGACATCTCCATCAAGTGAGCGAACCATGGCTGTCGGGCCCACATTGGGGCCACCAGTATCATGGTTACTTGTTTCTGGTGCATCTTGTGCACCACCTTGTTGAGAAGGGGTGTCGGGGGGAAAAGCGTAAACAAATTTCCCTGACCATTGAATCGACAGACCGTTTCCCTTGGATTGGTTTTGGGGGTACCTGGAGGTGTAACTTTGGCATTGTGAGTTCTCCAGGGTTGCGAACAGGTCTATTTCTGGGAATCCCCATTGCGTAAAGACGTCGAAGACGATGTCTTCGTGCGGTCGCCATTCGTACTCTTCGGGCAGGGGGAAATCTCTGCTGAGTTTGTCTGCCAGCAGATTGAGTTCCCCTGGTACATGTTGTGACAGTAGGAACATATTTTGTTTGAGAGCCCACTTCCATATATTTTGGGCCAGTTTGGATAGTCCTGGAGAGTGGGTTCCCCCCTGCTTGTTGATGTAATACATGGCTGTGGTGCTGTCTGTAAGGACCATCACTGTCCTGCCTTGTAGGTGTTCCTGGAAGGCTTTTAGCGCCTTGAACACCGCTAGTAGCTCCAGAAGATTGCTGTGTTTGGATGCTACGTTCGGAGTCCACACTCCGTGAGCAGTCTGATGGGATAGGTGAGCCCCCCATCCTGTGAGGGATGCGTCTGTGGTTAGAGTGGCTTCCGCCGCGGGTGTGGCAAAAGGTTTCCCTTTTCCCAGGTTTTCTTTTGTCCACCACCGTAGCGAGAGAACTAAGGCCTGCGAGACCACCACTAGATCGTCCCATAGTCCGCTGGCCTGACACCACTGGCTGTTGAGCCACTCTTGCATTGGGCGCATGCGCAGGCGCGCGTGAGGTACCAAATAAATACACGACGCCATCATGCCTAGCAAGCGCATTGCTTTGCGTACCGTCACCTCTCGATCGGTCACATATTGAGGGATCTGAAACAGCATGTTTTGGACCCTCTCTTTGGAGGGGAAGACGAGGCCGTCCTTTGTTTGAATTAGAGCCCCTAGGAATTGTTTGACTTGGCTGGGGTCTAGGCTGGACTTCTTTTCGTTGATGGAGAAGCCCAACTGGAACAAAAGGTCTACAGTCTTTTGGGTATTGGAGAAGCATGTTTCGTAAGAATCCCCTGTTATGAGCCAGTCGTAGAGGTAAGGGTAAACTGGGATGGAGATGTTCCGGTGTCATGCGACGTCCCCTCGGGGGTTTGTATGTTGGGGAACTGTTGAATTCGATGCAGTATCCGTGGGCTACGGTGGAAAGTACCCAGCGGTCTGACGTTATACCCTCCCATGCTGGAAGAAAGGAAGTTATCCGGCCCCCGACCGGTGTTGCATGGGAGAGGACGCGAATCTTCGCGTCACTTGGTGTTGTTGGGGGCTTGGGAGCCTCTGGGGGTGGACCCCCGGCCTCTTCCTTTGCCCCGACGCTGGCCTCTTTGGCTGTACTGCCCACTATTGGTCTGGAAATTGGTGGCAGGGTACTGTTGCTGCTGGTTTTGTTGTTGGCGTTGACCACGAAAAAAGCGTTTGTTGCCATAGCCGCGCCTGGTAGAGGGCTTAGAGATTTGGTCAAGAGTTTTGATAGTATCGAACTCTTTTTTAGCCATCTCCAGAGCCTCATCCACCGCTTTCCCGAAGAGGTTTGAGTCTTCAACAGGTTTATTTATTAAAGACGCCTGTGTCTCCGGTTTGAACCCTGAGTTGCGCAGCCATACGTGGCGTTTTAGGAGTATTCCTTGAACCAGGGAACGTCCCGCTGTTTCTGCAGCATCCAGAGAGTTTTTTACAATACTCTGGTTGACCTGGGTTCCTTCGCCAATAGTTGTAAGCAGGCGTGTACGTAAAGGTTCCGGCGCTTCTTCGGCGTCTTTGCGCAGTTTGGCCCACTGCGCGTCCGCATAGCTAGCGAGCAAAGAATTGTTGTTCGCAATTCTTGCCGAAAAGGCAGCCGAGGATGTAACTCTCTTTGCAAGGGCATATAACCGCTTGCTCTCCTTGTCAGGTGGTGCCTCACTGGTGGAAAGTGGTACCCCTGCCCTCTTTCTTGTATTGGTTACTACCAGGGAATCCGGAATGGAATGTCCCCTGATGTACAGCGGGTCTGAGGGTGAAGGAGTGAAAAGTTTTTCAATTCTAGGATTGACCCCTCTGATTAACGCGGGTGTGGACAGCGAAGGGATGATTCTTCTCTTCACCGAAGCGAGGAGGGGAATGGTCTGACTGACCGGGGGTTTCTCCTTAATTACTCTTTCCACAAAGTCTAATTCAGGAGAGAGCTCCCCAGTGTCCAGTTCAAAATGTGCTGCTGCTCTGCGCAACAGGGCATTAAATGTGGGCTGATCGTCAATGGGAGACGTGTTTCTAATAGGTGAATTGTCTGGAGGATTTAGGTTCAGGACATCAGTGTCGGAATATATAGAAGGGGATTGCCAGGGGTGAGAAGGTCCTTCTTCTGGATTTTCTCTGAAGCCTTCTCCTACCAAGTCTGGGCTGTCTTCCAGAACTTCCTCCTGGTTCCGTCCCTCTTCCTCATCCATAAAATCATCCTCTTCCTCACAATAATGTTCTTCCCCAGTGAGGTCATACACACTATGGAAGTCTGAGGCTGTGTCCTGTTGGGGATTGACTAGTCTCGGAATTTTGGCCCTGGGGTCCTCCTGAGGCCCTTCTCTTATTCTCTTGGGAGTGGGAGGGTTCTGGGTATTCATAAACCTCTCCATTCTTTCCATGCAGAGATGGAGCCTTTCCATAGTTTCATGGGGTACCCCTGAGCGGTCTAGCGGGGGAAAAATAGTGTCTTGTAGCTGAAAACGGCTCGACCTCTCCCACAACGTCGAGGAAAGTGTCCCGTCGCCCTCCGAAAAGCCTTCAGGAGTGTTGGGAATCCCCTCGACTGAAGGAGATAGTCCCTGCCTTTCTTCGGACTTTTTCGGCATGTCTTTCGACCTCTGCGTAGCGCTCGACGTGTCTTTCGGCGTACGCTTGTGGGCGTCGGCTACCACAATCCTCGCCAAGCTCTCAGCGACTCGTTTGTCAGCGGAGGGCTGTGGTTTCGACGTTATGGGTGTCGATCGCTCTACGGCGGCATGCGCTTTCTGCTGATGCGCGCCGGCCGATGATTTGGGGGCGGCGCCCTTATTTGCCGAAAGCCCAGTAGCTGGTCGCGGCTGCGGTTGCGAGAGGGGCTTCGAACCCGAACGGTCCGAGGAGGCCGCCGGTGGAACCTGCGTCTCCTTGGGCGCTGATGCTCTCTTCGCCTTCGACGAAGAAGAGCCATGGGTTGTGTGCTTATGTGTGGTCTTATGTGCGTCAATGTCGCCGGGGTGTTCATCCCCATAAGCAGGGCATGAGCCGAGCCCGTCGGGGCCGGGGACAGACGACGAAGCGCGTGTGCGCTCTCTAGGGGGGTTTTCGACTTCCGTAGCGGAGGTCGTGGTATCACGTTCCTCGTCACTGTCGGAGGTAGCAACGGTGGGTGCTGCGTCGGCCTTCGACATAGCGTAGGCCGCCCACCTCTTGACCCTACGGTCTTTTAGAGTCTTAGGCTTAAGAAGCCGACAAGCCGTGCAACCCTCCTCTTTGTGATCGAGGGGCAAGCAGCGGTTACACCGTGAATGCTTGTCCTTCCAAGTAAAGTTGCCCTTGCAAAGCGGGCAAAACCTAAAGGGTGTCCTCTCCATAGCCGAGGCAATAAATCGTGATAACCACCCCAAGGGAAAGGAAGGGGAAAAGGAAAGGCATTCTCAGAAAAGAACCAGAGATGTCCCACGACCCCCACTCTCCCTACTGTATATGGCCTGCGAGGCCAGGCCACGTGTTCGGCAAAGCCGAAGGATCTCCTCCGCTCGTCCCCTCCGTCGAAGATCTTGCTCGGCGGAGACAGCTTCACAACAGCGTCGAGGGGGGGGGGAAATCGATAAGTTCTATATTAATATAGGAAAACGACCAAAGGTCGAGGAGATGAAATCTGCAATGTCTCTTGAGGAGCTCCGCGTAAAGGCGACCAGTAGCTGGGCGGAAAAAAACAATCTGAGGGACCTCGACGCGTGAGGGATTGTGGGTACAACGCACGTCACTATAGGGATAGTGTTTCAGACACGCCTTGTCGACGTCCCTTTTCGACTACGAAAAACAAAATGCAATACTCCGCAGTGACCACTGGATGTCGGACCTATGCACAGCATGTGATTCTAAGCAGATTAACAAACATCAGAAATATCCTTACCATTAGGTTTCGCCTCGGAAATGTTTTAGTCTCTCCAGCAGAGGGCGCTCCACTCGAGACGGCAACATCGATGTCCCTCGGCGGCCTCAGTCGAGCACCGACGTCATCCGTTGTATAAAGGCCTCGAGCGCGCCCGTTGGCTTCAGTTCTGTTTTTCCGTATATCAGAGTCCATGACCATTGTTAAAAGTGTGCCTCTTTTGACCCCAGCCTCAAAAGAAATCAGAGTGTAAACCGCATACACTGTACTGTGGGGTAGGTTGGGCGGGTCGATGAGGAATACGTGGGAGGAACATCCAATTGAAAGAACGTTACAGTTGGTAAGTAACTTGTTCTTCGAATGGATTGTGTCCTCCCACGTATTCCTCATCTTAGAGTCCCAAAGCAGTTTTCTATTGGAGGCGGGAGTACAGATATCTTTTTAGTCATGTGCTGTTGAAGTTGCCATGCCCCTAGTTGAATGAGCTCTTAAACCCTCAGGGGGATCTTTTCCAGCTACCCTATAACACTCTGTTATGGCTAGGATTATCCATCTTGATAATGTTTGTTTAGTTACAGGTAGTCCTAACTTACGACCAGTGTATCTCACAAACAGCTGGTCACACTGACATATTTTTGACAATCTTGAGATATAAAAGCTAAGAGCCCTTCTAGGATCTAGCCTATGTAGTCTTTCCTCTTCCTTACTTGTGTGAGGAGGAGGGTAGAACGTAGGTAGAATTATTTTCTGTGACAAGTGAAAGTCAAATTATTTTTGGCAGAAAAGAGGGCTTGACTCGAAGGACAACTTTATCTTTATGAAAGATGGTGTGAGGAGGACCACTCTAAAGTGCCTGCAACTCACTTCTCACTTACTCTGCGGGCTGATGTGAATGCAATTAGAAGTATCATTTTTAGAGTAAGAAGCCTTAACGGGCAAGAATGTAAAGGCTCAAAGGGTGCACATGTCAGAAATTTCAGTACCAAATTTAAATCCCACACAGGAACTTGAAAGGGTATTGGAGGAAAAACATTGTTTAAACCTTTTAGAAATGCTATTATTAAAAGGTATCTTAAAACAAGATTTTTCTTCTGACGAGCGCTTGAAGATAGATAGCGCTGTTACGTATCCTTTTATCATCCTAACCTGGAGCCCCAGATTAGCTAAATGTAACAGAAAAGATAATACCATTGGAATATCACATTCAAAGGGATCCACATTCTTATCCCTGCACCAGTTACTGAACTTGTTCCAATGACACCGGTACAAAGATTTTGTTGCTGGCCTTCTGGCCGAAAGCAAGATCTCCATATCATCATCTGGAAGGTGCCAATCCTTGTATCTCAACCTCTCAGAAGCCATGCGTGAAGGTTGAGTGTGTTGACCTCTGGATGGAGAACATGACCTTCCTCTTGCGAGAGAAGATCCTCTCTTTTTGGAAGATATATTGGAAGGCAGATGGACATGTCCAGAAGGTTCGGGTACCACGTTCTCCTGGCCCAATCCGGGGCAATTAGAATCATGGTTTTTCCAAACTTGCTCAACCTCCTGATTACTTGAGGGATCACAGGGACTGGAGGAAACGCATATAGCAGTGGAAACTCCCAGTCCACTACGAATGCGTCTCCTAGAGCTCCTCTCGGGGGAAATTCCCTTGAGCAAAACAGTTTGCATTTCCTGTTGACACTGGTTGGGAACAGATCCACTTGAGGGGTTCCCCAAAGGGTGAAGATCTCCATGAGGACTTCCTGAGCTAACTCCCACTCGTGGGAGACTGTGCTCTGCCAGCTCAGAGCGTCCACTGCTACGTTTTGCTCTCCTGCTAGGTGAATGGCAGATAGAGAGATCCCCGTTTGTATTGCCCAGAACCAGGGCTGCATTGCCTCTCTGCACAGTGGTAGTGACCCTACACCTCCCCTCTTGTTGAGGTAGTACATGGCTACTGTGTTGTCCGTCATTATCAGGACATTCTTTTCCCGTGCATCTGGCACGAAGGCTTTCAGCGCTAGTCTGATTGCCCTCAGCTCCAATAGGTTGATGTGTAGTTCGGACTCCAATTGAGACCGACCACCGCTGATTGTCAGATCGTTGGTATGGGCTCCCCATCCCATGAGTGAGGCGTCCGTCACTACTGTTATCTCCGGCCATGGGTGCCAAAAAGATTCTCCTCTGAGAATATGATGTCTGTAAGCCCACCATTGTAGATCCTGTGCTACTTTGGCTGGAACCTGCAACAGATCTGTCATTTCCCCTGAAAATTGGGACCAGTGAGTTCTGAGAGACCATTGAAGGGATCTCATTCTCAATCTGGCATCTGGAACCAGAAAAATGCAGGATGCCATCAGACCGAGCAACCTGAGAAAGTCGAAGGCCGGTAGATACTGGGCATTCTGGAATTTTGTTACCATCTGCAGAATGTGGTGAGCTCTCTCTTCATGAGGCGAGGCTTTGCCCGAACAAGTATCCAAGACTGCTCCTATGAACTGGAGTTTCTGTGATGGTATCATGTTTGACTTTTTTAAATTCAGAGAAAACCCCAGTTTGTGAAGGCAGTGGCAAGTCTTGGATAGATGGTCCCGGGCTTTTTCTGGGGAACGTGCCCTGATCATCCAGTCGTCCAAATTGGGGTAGACATGAATCCCCCCTCTTCTGAGACTCGCTGCCACTACCGCCATCAACTTGGTGAAAACTCTTGGGGCGGAGGTCAACCCGAATGGCAGAACTCGAAACTGATAGTGAGAATTGCCTATCGTGAACTTTCTGTGCTTGAGATGGATTGGCACATGAAAGTAAGCATCCTGAAGGTCCAATGATACCAACCAGTCTTGAATTTGGAGAGCCTGAAGGATCTGAGAAAGAGTGACCATCTTGAACTTGTCCTTCCTGAGGAACTTGTTCAACCTTCTCAAGTCCAAGATGGGTCTCAGTCCTCCGTCCTTCTTAGGAATGAGGAAATATGGGGAATACCAACCCTTGTTCCTTTCTGCTACAGGTACATGTTCTATTGCAACTTTCTGTAGCAGGGTAAAAACTTCCTGCAACAGGAGCGGGTCTGGATTTTTGGTAGAGTTGTATTCCGGTGGGTAATTCTAGGTTTCTTTAGAAAGGGAAGGCAGTAACCTTGGGATACTGTTTCCAGTGCCCAAGCATCTGAAGTAATGCCCCGCCATTCTTCCTGATGCTGTGAGATCCTGCCTCCCACTGAGGTCTTGGGAGTCAAAACCTCAGAGTGGTTTTGCGGCAGCTCCAGCAGCGGCTGAAGGGACAGATGCCGCTGCTGGGGCAGATCTAGCACCTCTTCCTCGCCCTCGAGGAAATTTCCTTTGCCCTCTTTGACTGGCCTGTCCCCTTCCACTCCCAAATGAGGAGTAAAAACGAAAGGGACAACCCCTCCAGGAAGATGAGCCTGTGTAGGGGCGTTGCTGAGGTTGTCTTATAGCGGCACTGAGCGACTTTGCCGCTGCCTTGGAGGTCTCTTCTCCAAACTTTCATCCGCCTTGCTGCCAAACAACCTCGAGCCGTCAAATGGCATATTAAGAAGTCTAGATTGAACATCTGGTGCGAAACCTGACTTCCTTAGCCATGCAAATCTGCGTAGCACTGCGCTAGACTCCATGGACCTGCTGATACGTCAGTGTCCAAACCTGCTTGAAGACATTCTCCCGAAGCCTCCTTGCCATCCTTAATTATGGACAGGAAATCATCACGTTCCTCTCCTTCCGGGATGTGTTGAGCTGCCGCTGAGCAGTCCCACAGAGTATAAGTGAATCTAGCCAGAGTGCAAGATACATTTGTGTATTTTAGAGCCATGCTCCCTGATGTAAAAACCTTTTTTGACCATGCATCAATCTTTTTGTCATCCCTATCAGGGGGAATTGTAGGGTATGCAGCATTTTTTGTTGATGTGGCTGCCTGAACTACCAGACTCTCAGGAGATGGATGCTTACTCAAATACTCTGGATCAGAGTTACAAGGTCTGTATTTTGCCACATATTTTTTATTCACTGCTGGAATGGATTCAGGTTTTTCACAAGCAGCATTTACTCTCCTTTGCAGGGCAATATGAAAGGGAAGTATGGGATCTGGTTGAGGACCTCCTGACAAAATATCCGTCATATCATCATCCTGGTATACAGGTGAGTTCCTACCCCATCCCATAAACTGTTAATTTGTTTATAAGTTTTCTATAGCCCAAATCAGCATGTTCTGCTGGATCTGGTTTTTCAAATTCGTATTTAGGGGATGTATCTAGTCCACTTGCAGACTGTAAACATTAATACAGGTCTTGCATTTTTGATTGAGGATCAATTAATTCCTCAGGGACCTGCCTTGCACCATATTTTACCCCTGATGATGAAACTTGAGGTTCATCTTCTTCTTCATCCTCATTTCCTGAAGACATTTCTCCATATATAGATAACAGTTTGGAAAAAATCATGTCTGCTTTCTGGGTGAAATGTTCTCAGGAATAGGTTTCACCCCTGTAATTGGTGTCAACAGAAGCATCGATGGCGTCGAAGTCGTGGCCTTTACCTTCGATGTTATCGAAGCATTCTTTGATGTTTTCGAAGGTGCTACGAATGCTGTCGAAGGAATCTTCGAGGCAATCGACGTCGAAGGAGCCTTCGAAACAATCGACGCCATCGAAGGAGTCTTCGAGGTCGTCGATAAAGTACTCAACGTAACTTTTTCCGGCTGGGTCGTCGACCCCTTATACTCGACAGCCTTCGTCAGAGGCTTCGAAGATGTTTTCGTCAAGGTTCTTAATGACGTATCAACGTCTAAAGTCTTTTTCTTAAGGTCTGCCTCCTGTTTATGCACTAGAAGGCTTTTCTTTTTAGGTGTTTGGGAAGAGTCCCTAAAAGGCACCGTTGACAATTTCTTGTCAGATTTACTAGTTTTAGGCCTTCTCCTGTCACTTTTTTTGTGCGTAGAGGCATGATCTTCAACAGACATTTTTGAGGGGGTCTGGGCCACATTCTCAAACATTTTTATAATTGATGCGCTAAATGCTTCCCACTTTTTAGGGGAGTCATGTTTTGTTGGACAAGTAATAACTTCCTCCGGTGTAGTCGGGGAAGAAGAGGGAGATCGGTGTCTTTTCTTCGCTTTTTTGGACGAAGAAGAAGAGGACTTCCTTGATCTACTCCTCGATCTGGATTTTTTATGGCTTTTCGCCGAAGATTCAGCTGAGTCTTTCTTCCCTCTCAAAGAAAACTTCGATGATTCCTCCCCCACTGCCAGTTTACCTCGTCTTTCTCTCAAGGCCTTATGGGTCATAGATTGACAGGAACCGCAGTCGTCGATTCGATGTTCGTACCCGAGGCATCAGAGGCAGTTACGATGAGGGTCAGTCAGCGACATTTTTCTTCCACACCGTAGGCATTTCTTAAAACCCATTTTCGGAGTAGACGTGTTCGAAGAAGATGACATAATTTGCTGTGACTGAAGAGCCGTTTTAGCTCGAACCGAAGCGAAGCTAACGGAAAAACAGAACTGAAGCCAACGAGCGCGCTCAAGGCCTTTATACAACGGATGACGTCGGTGCTCGACGGAGGCCGCCGAGGGACATCGAGTCGCCGCCTCGAGTGGAGCGCCCTCTGCTGGAGAGACGAAAAAATTTCCGAGGCGAAACCTAAAGGTAAGGATATATATCTAAGATGAGGAATACGTGGGAGGACACAATCCATTCGAAATTATATATATGGGGTGTGGATGTTTGGGAATAAATACAAATTTAAGAAAATGGGTGGTTGGTGGGGAAACCCCCCCAAAAAGAATTTTTTGAAAATTTGATGGGTTTTTTCGTAAAACAAATTGCGGTAAAAAACCCCACGAAAAAACATCCCACGATGAAATGACATGGAACCTTAAAAATTGACCCACAAAGTAGCAGTTAGTTTTATTAGTAGGAAGATTGAAATCCCCAACAATCAGGTTAAATTATTTCTGACCCAACATAGCAATGAGACCAGGAAACTCATCACAGAACTTGTAGTCATAGCCCAGAGCGCGATATATCAGAAGCACATATAAGGTATTGGGGGCTGAGAGTGGGATACGAATTAGGATCCCATCAATGTGTAATACATGATCAAATTGGAAAGTGTTAGGCAGAATCCTGTGCAGTTCCCTTAGGGAGCACTACAGAAGATTAGGACTACAGGTGAGAGCAATAAATCCCCTTTGATATCAGTCTCTACCACAAACATTTAGTTGGTAGCTGTGGCTGAGCAGTCAGACTTATCTCAAGAGGGAGATGAGCAGTATTCAGTGTTTACACAATAGGCCTACAGTACTATGGCACAAGGAAACACTGACCAAAGCTTTGCACTATAAAATAGGTATATATTTATTTTATACACTTCTAGTTCAACACATCTATCACAGTCATCAAACAAGTTAAAATAAGTCAAAGAAAAATATACACACTCCCTAGTTAAATTGTAGAGCAAGTGAACCAGAGTGAAAACTGAGCAAAATGGCACAGTGAAAATCACACACCAGGTATACTCTAGCAATTTCTCACAAGGGAGGGAAAGCACAAGTTATATAGAAATAGCTTCTTACATGCGCTAGCAACACTTCCCATAAGTTTGTGAACCAGTTTAAGCAATACAGTGCATCAGTATAGGAAATACTTAAATGAAAACTGAGCAAAATGGCATTTCACAAGGTTTAGAAAGGGGAAGAAAAGGGTAGTTATAAGAAGTAGGTGCATCAACACAGTTCTAGTTGAGAAGCAGTTGCTCCTGGTAGTTCCTGCAGTTCGGGGGATCCAGCAGAGGAAGAGAGGCTCTCGTTGTGGATGAAGGTTCGAGTTACTGCACTACCGAGGGATGAAACCAGCCGCGGTGCTGCCCGACGAATAAAAGGTACGCTCCTTTAAATCGTGGTCCGGGTGGACGCTTGCCTGGGTATCCGGTCTCCAAGTACAAGGTACTGTCGATTCGACCAAGGCAGGTCCGGGAAGGCGAATGGCAAACTGGTTGGCCCCACCAGCTCAAGGGAAGAAGGTGAAGATCTTCTTTCGTCATGTGGAGAAAAGTGGTGAGACGCTGCAGCACGGCTTCACCGGTGGTTCAGTCGTTGCAGATGTCTTCGGCTTCTTGGTTCCAGTGGCGACGTCGTGCTCTTCCAGTCCTCAGGACCCTGCTTTTATGCAAAAAAAAACCCATTCATACAGCCTAGCTGTCACTCACACAGTGAGTGGTCATCTTGGCGGGAGACCCTCCAGCCTATCAGGATAGAGTGCGACATGGGTTGCTGAGGCAACCCTGTCCAGGGGTCCTATTCCCCCTCCTACACAATGGACCCACCCCACACTCAGTGGCGCCGAAAGGAGGGCTTCTTGGCAGAAGCCCGCCAAAAGGACGAACAAAGGATCCCCGACCTGGGTTAGGAGTTTAGAGAAAGACACGAGAAAGAAGTTATATTAAAGTTCTGGCAATAAAAACCTACCGGAGTAAAGTTAATATTAAAATACACCGGCAGTATGTTAGAGGCTGTCAGAAAAAGTGGTACCCTCGAACAATGGGAAAATCCCATAGGAAAATATTTGCGGTTGAACATTTTCGGTAGTAACCACTGCCACCAGCCAGAAACTTGAGAGAGGGACTGTACGGTACCCTCTCGAAAATGAATGTAAGGGAAAAACTATTAACCCTTCCCAGTACTTCCATAGTAAGATGGGTTGTACTGGTTTAGTTCACAAAAAATGACTAGCAAAGTCAATGGGGACTTTACATGCCCTGGGAGTCAGTAGTCAGTCCCAGGTTATGGAGTCTATGTTGGGGGGTCGCTACGACACCCCGGTGTCACTGCACTGAGGGTGCTGTATAACACATGTGAATAAAGATGGTTCCTATGGAGGTGAGAGAAACCCCATAGACATTAAACACAAAAATAGCCTAGAACACACATAGCAAAGTTGTCTAAGAGTGGGAAAGAGAGTCTCGCTCTTAGCAGGAGAAAAAAACAAACCCTTCAAATCCAGCAAAACTGCTGGGGGACTCTATAGGTAAGGGAAATTAGCCATACAATGAGAATTCTCCCTAACAGAAAGGGAGAACCTTTAAATCCGAATTAAAAATTATAGCAACCCCACTGCATGGGCGCGGTGAACTGCGATCACAGCCCAACAGCTCATAATTGGGGAGGAGTGGGGCTGTTTGAATCACAACAGGTTCAGAATGAGGACCTAGCAAAGTTTCAGAAATAAACACACAATCCAGGTGATAGTCTTCCACCAAGTTTTTACAATTTTGAGCATGCGCCACCAAAGAGCGCGCATTGACCAGGGAACGGTTCATAGTGGGCTTCAAGTCGCTTATCAAAGTAACATCATGGACAGACATTCTATAAAAATTGAAAAGAAAATAGAGGCTGCTGGGGCCAAGCCAATAAGATCTGCCCGCGATATACTCAGTGCACAAGGGGCAGAGCCACCTGGTGGCAGCATCTATGGCCCAGCCTGGGCACGGACAGGCTTGCCTTAAGCACGCCTTTGGCTCGCCCGCTGCATCCGTCCACTCGCTGGTGTTCTCTCCGGCACAGGGAGGAGCAAACAACAAGGCATGAGACACCATAAGGAAACAAAGAGAAAGGAATCTCGCAATGTAAAGCGGAGCCTTTCAGAAGAACACAGCATGATGTTAGTCATGGAGGACAGCAAGTAAGTACAAACAAGCAAACTTATCAGCCGTGCGTGTAGTAAAAACAATTAGATTAAAAAAACAGTACAGTAGCGCAATTGGCTTTAACATGGAGGTTACCACAGGAACGACCTCACCTCTCGTTTCGAGCGGGTGTTCTCTTCGGCACTTTTATGCCAGAGGGAGGAGCAAACAAGGCGTGTGAGACGCTGTAAGGAAACAAAGAGAAAGGACTCTCGCAATGTAAAGCGGAGCCTTTCAGAAGAACACAGCAGTATGTTGGTCATGGAGGACAGCAAATAAGCATGCAACATGCAAACTTATAAGAAGTGTGTGTAGTAAAAATAATTAAAAGATTAAAAAAACAGTACGGTAGCGCAACAAGTGGCTTTAAAATTGAGGTTCCCACAGGAACAACCTCACTTCTCTCTTACTGCCCTCTACCATGTAGGTGGGTACACAACGGTCTCCAAAATGGCAATTTTATGTCCTATAGGACCCAACAGGTGTGGCTTAAGTATAGGGGCTAGAAATGAGTATAAGCTACAAGAATATAATGCCACGCTGCACAATAACTATTTATTGTGCACCACTAAGTCACCTTTTGGAAGTAGCCCAATGTTGTTTATCGCTTTGTATGGCCCACCTGGTGGCGAGCATACTAGTTTACTCATGCAGTCGGTCTCTGAGATGCTCTTGAGCTGGTGCAGACGCCACACACGTTCTGAGGTCATATTAACAAGTGACTTTAACATCGATTGCTCATCTAACATGGGGAAGCGATCGGAGACACTGTCTAAGGGACAGGAGTTGAGGCTAGCCTTACTGGAATATGATCTACATATGGTCAACCAGAGGTATGAAGGCCTAGTCCCGACTTGGTCCAATAGCACTTATAGTAGCTACATAGACTATACTTTGTCAACAGTCCCAAATTGATTTTTTTCCCTCAATTGTGTCTCAAGAGGATAGCTCAGGGGCGACGTGCTCGCTTTGGAAGCAAGACGATATGGAGCAACAAACGTGTGAAGACCCGGAGGGGGGTGTCTGTACTTCCGCTCTCTATATGGTAGAGGAGAGGCACAGAGGACCCCTAGCCAAGATTCTCTATTATTGGTACATAGTCGAGCAATCAAGGTCTAGCTTCTCAGGAGGTGATGCGGGCTGTTTCTTAAGTACAGTATAGTCCCCAAGCACCCACAAAGGAATGTTCGCACACTGTATCGGTTAAGACACAGTCTTTATATAAAATTCAAGTTATGTACAGTATCACAATAACTCACTTTGTACTCGGTTATCTATAATGGCAAATATACAGTTCTACGTGGTACTACAATTACTATTAGATCTCTTTAAAGTGCATCAACTGTACGCTTAAATGGCACACAAATCAGTTTGTAACAGAAACCAACAATAGATATAAGAGGAAAGGAGTTGGTTAGAACAATTGGCAGAATACTGGCCCGATACCTAAACACAGTTCTGTGTGGAGATCCCCCCAACCTGGGCAACCTGTAGAATAAAGATATTTCACAAGCCCAGTCCATATATTGTTCACACAAGACTTTCCAATAATTCTGCAACCCCAAAGTACCTGGCGTTGTAGCGTTCCTCGTTGGGGAATCGACGGCCCTTCTTGAGTGCCCTCACTTTAAGGCAGGAGTCACGAGTCGTTGAACGTCCGAAGGAGAACAGGGTGAACTACGGCGATGAAGTGGCAGCTTCTTTCCTAGAGGTGCCCGTCAACAAGGAAGCGTAAACATCCTGCCAGGAAGAGGTGTGCGGGGCACCTCAGTGTCGATAGTTCTGGACCGCAAAGAGTTTGAAGGACTGAAACCCAGCAAGGGCGTCGAGTCGTCAGCGTCTGTGGTCTTTAAGTGGCGGGAAACCCACCGCCGGATACTCCTCGGCGCGTCGACGGCCTGGCCTTCTCCAGCGGGATAAGACAAGCGATGATGCAGATGAGAGCGTCCTTAGATCAAGAGTTCTTAGGCAACGGGAGCATGGCGGCTCCGGTCGGCGACGACAGTTGTTGACAGTGGCGGACAACAGTCCGGGCACTTCTCTTTGGGATTCCGCAGCAGTCCCAGTCTCCGGATGGCAGCCTGTCATGGGTCTATCGACCAGGGAGCTTTGGCAAAGATCAGCTGGTGCACAATGGTCCCTCGTAGCTCGGGAAGAGGGCGCCTTACCAGGTCCTCTCTGGATTAGTCCTTGGAGATAGCATCTTTCAGATTGATGAAGAAGAGCAACAGCAATTCTTCTCTTCCAGCAGGGCGTCAAGGTCAAGCGTCAGTTTCACTCCAGTTACTTTTCATAGTTTGGACTTAATCTCTGAACACTTCTGAACCCCATTCCTAGCAGTGAGAGGTCCCCAGATATACTGTTGATCTCCCATTCATTACACTGGGTCACACTTGAGCATCCAATCACTACGAACAGCATTCATCAGTCAGCCAGCCAATCAGGCGAACAGTGCATTCTAGCCATTCTTCTCCATCCAGACACTCACAACACAGAATGTGGATCCGAACAAGTACCACACCATTCAACACTACACACTGCATTCATACCAGTTTCGGGCAGGGCTGTCTCAGTCATTGTGTCAAACACCAGAAATCAGACATTCACAACAAGTGCATATTCGTCACACACGCCATTCACCCAGATCCCACCTACAGGTGTAACCACAACATACGGTCGTTGGAAAGGCTCCAGCCAGTCTGGTCGGCACTTCCCCACACTACCATATATGGAACTTCCACCCAACAGCCAGTCAGGGGGAATGGACATAGTCAGGGTTCCCGGGACTTCGGGAAGATCAAGGTAACAGGTGATGGAAGGCAAGAGGCCACGAGGGCCATCTTGTCTCCATCAGGAATCTACCGATTCCAATGGCGGGGCCGGGCATCCCAAAATGGAGGACGCTCAGGGCACCAGTCAATTCAGCACGGAGCTGCCACCAGCCAGTACCCTGCTCTGTGGGCCACTCACCGGTGCCCAAAAACATACACTAGGGGCAGAGGGTCTCTACACCAAACCAAAAGAAAGCTGCACCGCCAGGAGTCCCACATGAACTCTTGCACGGAAAACACAACAGAACACACAATAAAAAGCAGTAAAGGACAAGGATACGGAGGCCCTGTCCCCCCGATGCATTTCCAGCATCACAACAGGTTTGTTTACTGGTCCGCCCTTAGAAACCTCAGGGTATTAAGCGTGTTATAAATAACCAATCATATCATATCAATTGTTGATCAGTCTAATAGACATAAGCTACCAATGCGCTCTTATCCCACAGCTTCAATCACCGAAGTCTTTGGATAAGGGTCTCCTGGCAATCCAACTGTAATCTGCCAGGGGAATAGATTAGGACTAAGATGGTCCGTGTATAATATAAATAAATGTAATACCATCTTGAGTAATAATTTAGCAGTTAACCCTAATCATCTGCAGCAACACGATTAGGAATTGAAAAATGTGCTGAATATAGTGGGCACATTGGCCCAAATGTTGACAGTAAGGACTAGGATAGCAGGAAACTGAACTCTTTGATCCAGTTATAGTAAAGCGCAAAAATCTCTTTAATCAGGCAGTTCGTAAAAAATAAGCAGAAACACAGCACTACTGCCAGTTGACAAAAAAACGCTCAAGGCTGCCACAAGAGCAAATTATAAGGGTTAGCTCTGCAACCATAAATGTAATCTGTGCTCGATGAATTGGCGCTCTATAGTAAGTCTTTTAAGGAACAAATACACCAAGAAGTTCTGGTACATGCTGCATACCTTCAGATGTCTGCAAACAAAACAGGAGCGGACTGCAATATATGAGGCCACATGGGATGCCCATATTGCAAAAATGTTCTGCGTTTGAGGAGAAATGCCATTCTGCTCATGGTCGTACCATGATGGACACGATGGTCTGGCTTCATATATCTGAGGCGAATATTGAGTTAATGATTATGAAATTAAATTAATCTAGAGCCTTACAAGAAAGGATTGCGGCGGGATCCTGGGAATTACAGACTCAAACACAAAATGGCCCATTGTTACCAACGGGGAAAGCTTCATGCAGTCCTCAAAGGGCAAAACCCTGTTAGAAATGTTGGTATGTTAGTTTCAAACAATACGAGGATTTACATAGTAGTCCAAGCTTCTATTAGTAGTTCAAACAAAAGCACTTAAGCAAAATTAAAGGCAATGCGAGATACAAAAGTAAATTTGTTTTTGACATGCGTTTAATCCAGTTAGACGCAAAGCCTAAAAGGTGTCTCATGTAGTATGTACACAATTTAAATGCAGATCAATTCCAAAACCAATTAAATGTTTCTAACGAAAAGAACTATTTACAAAAAAAACGGAAAACCTTACACATAATTGCAAATGCTTATCCACCTTCATGGTGTGTACATTGATCTTGTGTATTATTGAATCATACATCAAACAATGCCTTGCAAGAGTTGTGACATGTATCCATAGACTCAAAGAATGAAATAAAATGTCCAAATAAACTCAAATTGTTGTTGCACAACTATAGCCAACGCGTTTCAAACTTTTAGTTCATCCTATCCTCAGGGTATTTGAGATATAAGTTCCGACTCTGTTCAGTTCATCCTGTAAATGTAACCTGAATATATACTTATTAATGCTGCTAAATCCTAAAAAGTCTATTCTCCGACAGTCTAGAAAATGGCCATAAACCAAACTTGGAGTACTGACCTTTTTCTTTGTATCGATTGGAGTATTTTGGACACAAACCTATGGGAAAAACCACAGGGATTCTATTAGTAGCACGTGAAAGTGCTTTGGAGATTATAAAGATGTCACTACCTATAAGTAGAACTTCTCTCTCCTTCTCTAGGTTTGTATCATAGGCACATGTGATGGTTATCAAGGGATTGAAAAATTATACTCACTCACTCACCCCATGAGACATGACATCTGCACGTGGTTGTGTATAAGTGATGCTGAGTGACTCATGCGAATGCCCACCTCTATAAAGGAAACGGAATAAGAGTATCGTCTGGTAGTTATGTTGAACTGCAGTGCTAAATTGTTCTCGCAACCTTTGTTGGAGCTGCTTACGCTTTGGTCTGATACCCATCACATCCTAGATATTACTCAGACAGGTTTCAGAAAGGCCCACTCTACTACGCATCCAATATTGACTATAAACACACTTATATTGGACACTCTTCGAAAGCCGGATGCTAAACTCTACATATGCTCTGTGGACTATAGTTTTGCATTCGTGAGTGTTGATAGAAGGCGTCTATGGTCCAAATTGAGTGACTGGGGTTTAGATGCATCCCTCTGTTTTATCGAGATGCTGTATGGCAATACAGTCATAAGAGTCAGGATGGCACCCTTACAGAAGCCTTTCCAACGAACTCGGGGCTGAAACAAGGATGTGTTCTTGCCCCAACACTTTACAATCTATGTGTGTCTGATTTTGCTCAGGCCCTATGAAAATCTCGTAACTTTGACTTGGTCAACCACCAAATCCTTTGTCAGCATCTCTTGTCAGCAGCCAACTTCTCGAACTCTGCTATGGCCTGGATTAGATCTTTCCTCGAGAACAGATCTATGCAGGTCTTTTCCCCCTCGGCTGCAGCTGATCCTGCACCTGTTCGATGTGGCGTCCCCCAGGGTTCTTGTGTCTCGCCAACACTTTATAATGTGTTCACCAAACCATTATTTGATATCCTTGACTATCTGGGTGTCACCTACACGAATGACGCCAATGACACCCAGATACTCATCCCCATAACAGGAGATCACACAGTGGGCAATAAATCCCCGAATGATGTCTATCTGGTCATCCAGGCCTGGATGGCTCAACACGAGCTTTGTCTCAATGATGACAAGACTGAGCTTCTCATCCTTGGCTCTCATCACCTCAACAAACTAGATCCAGCCTTCAAATCCTTTATCATTGATGGCAACACCACTAAGGTCTCGAACAATACCAAAACACTAGGCATCTACCTTGACAAACCAACTCGGTAACTTCAGCCTGTGCCTACACTTGCAAACTTATCACAGCATGCCGCCCCTTTCTGTCTACAGCCAACTGCACCATCTTAGCCAGTACACTTACCATTTCTAAGATTGATTATTGTAATGCTCTTTACCTTGGGACATGCCAACGTAACCTTCATAAACTGCAGGTCTCTCAGAACAACGCCATCAGGGCAGCCCTAAACATCCCAAGAAACCAGCACATATCTGACACCAGACGCAACTTGCGCTGGCTCTCAGTAGCTCAGAATTTCCTTGAAAACACTGGCCCTCACCCATAAGTGTCTTCTCAACCAGGCCACCATCTATCTCGCTAGTTGATTCACTCCGCGCACATCCACCCATCCACAGAGAACTGCCCAAGCCCACTGCCTCAGCCTGCCCAGGTTTAAACTGCAAAAGGCGGGTGGAAGCAGCTTCCCCATGTTAGCTACCAAAATGTGGAATACGATTCCCACCACACCCAGGTCAAATCCCTCTTTCCACTCCGTCAAGAGCAAAGCCAAATTGTTGTTATTCGGTAGAGATAACCCCCTCCTGTAGCTCCGAGGCTATTACTAAAACCGGGAAGAAAGTTGACTTGGAGACTGGGTGACCAAAGTTTGGAGCAGGAGGTGTATAAATAACTGGGTATGCACATTACATCTAAAACAGCAGACTGCCAGTCCTTAGTTTCTAAGGAGACCCCAGACAGGTCTCCCATTCGCTGGAACCACTACCTGGGCAAGGCAAGGATAGATGCAGGTGGACTTCACATCTTAATCTTTACAATGGAGACAAGCAGATTTGAAGACCTAATCAATCTAGCTCCCTTGATTCTGAATAGCAAAACCAGCCCCCTCTCAGGACAGTAGATCGCTGGTGACAATGGGCTCACCATTGAACCCCGCAGTAGCAGGCTCCGGGTCGCTCCATGTGATTTTGGTCAGGCACCAGGAAGCACTCCTAAAGGGGGAAAGGACATCTGTGCTGTAATCCAAGAGGACCCCTTGTAAGCAGCACACATAATCAACAGCAGTTGTGACCTTGAAAGGGGTCAGCAGACAGCACAGCTGTTAGACCAGACAATGTGGCAGACCCTTTTCTGCTGTTGTGAAAAGTTGCCCATGAAATTACCAGCCTCACGATCAGAAGGCGCCCATGCAACAGGGCAGTCCGGCTCCAGGAGAATGCAGGTGAAATGCAGCACCAGATCTGTTCGGAGTTCCGAGACAATGAGGCCAGCAAGTAGGACTTCAGACTAATTGGTCCCACCAGTGCAAGAGGGAGACTTCTCTTGCAGGTCTCACAAGTGGATAAGACAAAGGTTCACAAAGAAGTGGTTGGATGAGCCAGTGTGGTTCACAGCAGTCCCCTGGCATCCCTCCTAAGGTCCTTGACAGGATAGTCACCTCCTGTAGTAGATGTAAAATAAAATGGCTCAAGACACTCTTTACTAACAAAATTCCGTTTAGGAGTTACTCCAACAGTAAGAACCTGCCCCATTCAAACTGGCCCTGGCTGTCTAATAGTGGGCAGCCAGCAACCCCACATGGGGAAGCAAAAAACATCACTGCAGCTGCAAAGTGTATTGGGACAAGGCAGTAACAATCTCCACTTCTAACCAGTTGAGGTACACAAATCACTGACCAGGCTTACTATAAGGAAGGACGTGAAAGTGTATGATCAAGTAGTCTTTCAACCCGAAAGGCCAGCTAGATGGACAAAGAAGGCACAAAGACTGGGCTAAAAGGATGAGTAGCCATTTTGAGTATATCATACTCAAAAAGGCGTTATTGTGGTCAAAGTAATGGTGTACAGTAGTGCCCCATTAAAAGGAGTAAACATCAGTTTACTGCCAGTGGAGAAAAACACAAGGGGACACAATCTATCTCTATAGAAGAGGCTTGTGCTGCCATGTAAACGAAAGGTAAACCAAAAATGTGGTTCCTCTCTGTGGACTAATTGTGAAATCGAACCAGTTGGTTAATTTGCTGCGTGGAAAAACGTGTGCCACCAGATACGTGGACAATAGCTGCCAAGTGCGCAGGCGTGCTTCTTGTGACTGATTTGCTTTCCCACCTCTTCACTGCAGGGCGGCTTAGATTTAAAAGAATTGCACCTGAATGAAGTAGGGAGTAGTTTCTTACCTGTAACTCCATTTCTCCAGCGTTGGTATCTTTCATGGATTCACATGCTTAGAATATTCCCCGTCGTCAGACTGGGAACCCTCGGTACACATATATAGTCGTTTCCTATAGGAAAAAACTTCCGACACTTGTGTGTCCTATCCACATCTACGTCCTCTCCGGGGCCGTCCAAGCAAGCCCCGTTGGACGTAATTGTATAAAAGGCCCCGCCCCCGCGGGTCCCGTCAGATTTCGGCCCCTCCAAAGTAGAAAAGGGGAAACCTGCTTATGCACATATCTTGCACATTGCAATCTGGGGAGGCTGGAGGGCGCATGTGAATCCATGAAAGATACCAACGCTGGAGAAATGGAGTTACAGGTAAGAAACGACTCCCTTCTCCAGCATTGGATCTTTCATGGATTCACATGCTTAGAATAGATTGTATAGCAGTATCATCGAAGACGGAGGTGAGAATGCAATGTAACTTACTTTTACCAGAAACACTCTCAGTCCAAATATGTATATATATGTGTGTAAGCAGCAACATATTTTCAGATATAAACATATTCGTAATACATAAATAAGATCAAGGGAACAAACCTAGGCAAGGTAAGAGACAACAGCTTCACCGTATTTGGCTTACCTCATTGAAACAGATGGCGCAGCACCGCCCTTCCCATCTGTACCTCATCCGTGTGCTGCCTTGCCAGGCAGTAATGGCGTGTAAACATGTGTGGAACTGACCATGCCGCCGCCTGGCAGATGTCGGTCAGAGGAATTCCTGCCCATAGAGCCGCGGAGGAGGCTGTCGATCTCGTGGAATGGGCTCTAGGGCGTCCTTGTAGGGGTCTCCCAGCCTTGGAGTGACTAAAAGTAATTGCCGAAGAGACACAACGAGCCAGACCTTGCTTGGAGATTGCCCTTCCCCTCGTCGACGGACCGTAGGCAATGAACAACTGTCTGGTAGTTCTGATATCTTGCGTCCTTTGCAGGTAAAATTTTAACGCCCTTTTGACATCCAGAGTATGAAGGGCTTTTTCCGCCGTCGACGACGGGGACGCAAAGAAAGTAGGAAGGACCAGGGTCGAGTGCTTGTGATAGACTGTCGGTACTTTCGGGATGAAAGTAGGGTTGGTTGATAAAAATACTTTGTCCTTAAAGAATCTCATATATGGAGGATCTATGACCAATGCCTGTAATTCCGACATTCTTCTAGCCGATGTAATGGCAATTAAGAAAGCCAGTTTCCAAGATAGGAACTGCATGGATGAAGAGGACATTGGCTCAAATGGAGGCTTCATTAAGGCAGCCAACACCACATTTAGACTCCACGAAGGTGGGAACCGTTTCTCAGGGGGGAAAGTTCTAAAGAGACCCCTCATGAAATGTTTCACCAGTCTGTCACTGAATAATGGTGAAGACTGTCTCCTCCTCGTAAACCTTGAAATGGCCGCCAAGTGCACTTTGATGGACGATGATGACCGCCCACTCTCAGCTAGGTGAAGAAGATACGGAAGAATTTGTTCAGGGGTTACTTCTAAAGGCTGAATTTCGTGCTGTGTTTGACACCACGTACAGAACCTTCGCCATTTGCATATGTATGATTTGTTAGTCGAAGGGGCCCTAGCCGCCTGCAGAATTCTCCGGCAATCCGACGAGACTTTCAAGTTGCCAAACTCTGAAAAGTCAGGAGCCATGCTGTTAAGTTGAGGCTGTCCGGGTTGTGGTGCCACACCGTTCCCTTGTCCCTGGACAGTAGGTTTGGCACTTTCTGGAGAGTTATAGGCTGTTCCAACGACAGATGTAGGAGGTCGGAAAACCATGGTTGTCTCGGCCAATACGGAGCCACTAGAATGACCAGGCATTTGTACCTGCGAATCCCCTGGATTGTCCTCCGTATAAGGGGGAACGGAGGGAAAGCGTACAGGAATTTGTCCGTCCAAGGAAACGAGAACGCTTCCCCCAGGGATCCTTTTTGAGGCCATCTGCTCGCGAACTGTTCACATTTCCTGTTTTCTTTCGTAGCGAAGAGGTCGATTGAGGGGGTCCCCCACCTTTCGAAGATTATTTGTAGCTGACCGGTGTCCAGCTCCCACTCGTGTATTTGAGCCATTGTCCTGCTCAGGGAATCCGCTTGCACATTCTTCACACCCGGAAGATGGTAAGCCACTAAGGATATGTTGTGTTTCAACGCCCAGTGCCAGATCTTTTGAGCTTCCGCCGAAAGGTTCCTGGATCTGGTGCCTCCTTGCTTTATCAAATAGAACATGGCTGTCGTGTTGTCTGTCAGCACTCTTACTTTTGATCCTTTGATATGTGGAAGGAATGATTTCAAGGCCCATCTCACTGCCCTCAGTTCCAGCACGTTGATGTGTAGGTGCGATTCGGTCGAAGACCATCTGCCCTGGGTTTGATGATCGTTCATGTGTGCTCCCCAGCCCGTCAGGGAGGCGTCCGTGATGATGGTGTTCTGAAATTCCGGCTCTTGTAGAGGAACCCCTCTGTCCAGGTTGTGAAAGATTTTCCACCATTGGAGGGATCTGATGACACCCTCGTCGTCGACGGTTATCCTGTCTGACCACCGGCCCGTGGCCTGCTTCCATCTGTCCGACAGGAACTCCTGTAGAGGCCTCATGAACAATCGGCAGTTTGCTACTAGGTGGATGCACGAAGCCATGGAACCCAGGATTGCCACATATTTTCTCACGGAAAATGTGCTCTGTAGGCGAAGTTGACTCGTCAGTTGTTCGATCTTCAATATTCTGTCTAGGGACGGTTTCACTATTCCCGAGTGGGTTTCGAATTGAGCTCCCAAGAACTTCAAGCTCCTTGAGGGCTTTAGAGAAGACTTTTCGAAGTTCACTGCGAACCCCAGTCGTTGCAGAAGTTGTAAGGTGGCTTGCACGCTGTCGTTGGTCGACGCTGGGGAGGATCCCCTCACAAGCCAGTCGTCGAGGTACGGGTATACATGATGCCCTCTCTTTCGCAGCCAGGCTGCCACAGGTGCCAAACATTTTGTAAACGTTCTTGGGGAGGACTTTAGACCAAATGGGAGCACTGCAAATTGGTAGTGTGTCTGACCTACCATGAACCTCAGAAACCTCCTGTGTTTTTGACACACCGGAATGTGGAAGTACGCGTCCTGTAGATCTAGTGACGCCAAAAAATCGTCCCTTTGGACGGATTTGATCACCTCCTGCAGTGTAAGCATTTTGAATTTTTTACTCTGTAGGGTCTTGTTGAGGTCTCGCAGGTCGAGAATAGGGCGCCATTTTCCGTTTGGTTTCTTTACCACAAAACACTGAGTATACCCCTAGGCCTTTCTGCGATGCAGGGACTAATTCGATGGCGCCTTTCTGTAACATGTGTTACTTCCTGCCTCAAGATGTTTAGATGCGGCTGGGATAGGTGTATTGGTGGACATTTTGGAGGTTTGCATTTGAATAGTAGGGAATGTCCGTACCTCACAGTGTCCAAAACCCACTGATCTGTTGTAATGGCCTCCCATTCCTCGATGTAGCTTGACACTCTTCCTCCCAGAACGGTACTCTTCCCGTCATTGTTGGTCTTTCTGTTTGCTCGTCGACGACGAATAAGTTGGTCGTCTCTTGGAAGACTGGAAGTTTCTGCGCCGGCTTGTGGTCTGAGAGGCGCGTCTATATCCTTGGGAAGGATACGCTGATCTACCAAAAGATCTATCCCTGGTTGCTGAAAATCTTGAGTTTCCAGATGCTCCTCTAAAGGGACGAAAGGAACGAAAGGGCTTACCACTCTGGAGAGAACCCAGCGAGCGCGCTGTATCTGAGTCTTCCTTCATGCCCTTCAAGGCCTCATCCACCTTTTCTCCGAAAAGAAGATCACCTTCGAAGGGCATGTCCAAGACTTTATACTGTACTTCGGGTCTGAAGTTGGTGCACTTAAGCCAAGCCTGGCGTCTTAGAACTCCGTTATTTATTTGTTTAAAACCCGAATCTGCCAGGTCCACCGCTATGTTAATAGCATGATTAGATGCTTCTTCGCCTTCTCGAACCAGGGACATAGCCGTTCTTCTATGTTCTTCCGGGAGGTGGTCCAGAATAGGTGCCAGTCTGTGCCACATCTCCCTGTCATATCTGGCCACAATCGCCAGGGAGTTAGCTGCTTTCACCGTTGAGGCCCCCACAGAAAGAACCTTCTTACCAAACACGTCTTGGCGCCTCGCCTCATTATCTGGCGGGGTAGAGCATTTATGTTGAGCCTTCGCTTTTCTTGTCGCCGCCGACGACACCACCGAGTCCGGTGTAGGCTGAGCCGAAAGACACTTCGGTGTAGAGTCTGGTACTTTAAATTTCTTTTCAATGCGGCCTTTGACAGCAGGCTCAGAAAATGGGTGACGCATGGTTTGAACACCTTCTTTCCAGACATGGTCTAAAATGGGTATTGAGAATATTGAGCGTCTACTCTTGCCCATATGGTCAAAAAGAAAACAGTCCTTTTTCTCCTCCTGTTGGACCAGGCCAAACTCCTTGCACGCTTTTTCCATCATGGAATGAAAGGCACCTATATCGTCCGGTGGTGACGGGTGAGTGGGACTCTTTGGTGTTTCCATTTCCACATCCGACACCCAGGATGGATCCCTAGATGGTGAGAGGGATATATCTGACGCTGACCCATGGTCAGATAGGGAGTCCGAAAGCTCACCTTCCTCCTGGACTGCTGGAACAGTTGGAACCCCGATCGATCTGGTCGGGCGGTGTGAAGGGCCGGGCTCGTCGACGGGGGGTGTCGACGGTACAGGTGGAAGCCTTTCGTCCAGCGATTTCAGCAGCGAGTGTAAGGAGGACAGTACCTCCATGGACAGGGTCGCCTGAGAGCTTGGAGGTTGAGTAAACACCTGCGAGCAGGTTGCTCCTGATGGAAACCTGGCTCGTAGACCGAGGTCCTCCGGGCTCACGATTCTGAAGCCGTCGTCTTCTTTAGAGGCAATTGACGCTGCCTGTTCCTGTAGCAATGTGTCAGGCAACCCCATATCGAATACTTCTGGTCTCCAGGCCAGAACTTCCGTCGACGAGGACATCGTCGCCGAGGTCGTCGCTGGGTTGATGACCGGTGAAATCGACTGCGTCAGAGGCAGTGAGGACACCGACTGGTTCGTCGTCGTCGTTGGGCCTGCAGGTGGTTTAGGCGGTCCCGCCTTCACAGCGCTCTCCCTGCGTTTATCCGAATCTCTACTCGTGGCTGATCTGTGTTGATCGCCCGAGGAGGATTTAGGCCTTTCCTTTCTTCGACGAAGTTGACGACGATGTCTTTCTTGCAGAGTCTTTAGAAGAGTCCTTAGAAGAGTGACTTCGTGGAACGTCCTTTTCCACAGGTCGTGACTTCTCAGCCGGAGGTTCCGACGAAGTTGGGCGTCGAGGGGCTCCTGATGTTTTCGCAGAGGCCACGCTGAGCACAGAGCCCACTTCTGACTGAGGGTACGCTCCCGCACCGTCATTTAACCAGGATACCAGCCGTCGATTTCGATCCTTTAGGGTTTTCTGGGAAAAACCTTTACATATTTCACACTGGTCTGCCGAGTGGTGAGGGTGGAGGCAATAAATACAGTCTAAATGGCCGTCCCCCCTCGTAAACCTTCTTCAATCCGCACGTGGCACACGGGCGAAATAGAGGTTTTCCCGACATTCCGAAAAAATTAACAAACTCACAGGAGTTCGACAATTCGAAAAATCTAGCAGTAGAGACTTCGCGAGGAGATCCCACTATCTTTGGAGACGGTTGAAATCTGACGGGACCCGTGGGGGGCGGGGCCTTTTATACCATTACGTCCAACGGGGCTTGCGTGGACGGCCCCGGAGAGGATGTGGATAGGACACACAAGTGTCAGAAGTTTTTTCCTATAGGAAACGACTATATATGTGTACCGAGGGTTCCCAGTCTGACGGCGGGGAATATTCTAAGCATGTGAATCCATGAAAGATCCAATGCTGGAGAACTGTTGTGAATCCTCTTTTCGCTTGTTCAGCGATAGGCACGCTGTGCTGGCGTTTTTATTTTCATTACACCCCTGTTCTTAACACGATAAGTGCACTAATCATACCTTTTCACCTTACTATGGATTATTTTACTTCCTCTTAATATTTATTGTATGTACCTTGGGAACTTTCGCCACAGAGATTTTGATGTAGCTAAAAAACCAAGGCTCAAAATCTCACACAGCACGTAATACAATTTGAATTGCCAATATTTATCTGGCACCTCCTGGTCTACTGAAACCCATACAGGAAGCCGGCCCAGCATCAAACATTTGGGCAGCACTGATTAATACTAGACATGTAGATTGTGATGCCTTGGCGTCTAATCAAACTGAATGGTTTTCATAAATTATTTATCACATCAACCAGGTTTACCGAGGGGGCACACTCACTATTTCCTCTTTTAGCGCCTCCCAAATTCCAGATACAGTCAGTGAATTGTGCTTCCCAGAAAGGAGGTATTCCTGTGATTTAATCACTTTAGAGTGTATTATTCAGCTATGAGCCATAAAAAAAAAAATCAAACTAATACAACAAACATTCATTGAATGATATTAAAGGGAAAAAAGCTACATATCCATATCAAATTCATAAAACACAGTGGAACAGTATAAAATACAACCTTTTATGGCCCTGCCGTAGGCTGTTTACAGCATGCCTGTATTAGTACTACATACACATTAAAAATAAAATGCAGACATGGTACATCAGTTTTACTCAACCCGAGTTTCTGCACTTTATTGGCCCTTCTCAAAAATGACAATAGTGCCCAAGCCGTGAGACACGAATTGGCCATCAAAAGATAATAAAGTACTGGGAGACGATGTGAGAACGAAAGTTGCTGGGAGACGATGTGAGACAAAAGTTGTCTTAAGACTGGTAAGATAGTTTGGGGATTTCAGAATAAGCAGGGCAAAAGACGACAATGCAACATGTCTAGTATCTGCAGACTTAGCAGTATTGACTCCTAGCCAAAAGCTGTCAAAACGTGCTGTAGTGATCCACCATCTATCTGATTGGTTATGGCCAAGTAAGAGAAAACCGTAATGACTCAATACTGATAATTGTATGCCTCCTATTAAAACTGATCATCATTTCCCTCGATTCCTGTGGTTCTTTGACCATTCTTTTAAAGCTGTCCTTGTAGGTGCTTTTTTGACCTATGGTTAGTTTTACCACTCTGGACTGGGAAATCTCCCCTCCAATTTGCTTGTTAAGTGTCTCTCTGACATATTATTTTAAAGATATTCTATGCACCCCCTCACAGGGACCTGCCCAAACGTTTTTGGATAGCCTAAACAATTCTTTATCCTCCAAGTCCCTTGACGATACTAGACAACTCCTGTTCGGTGTTTAACAATCAGATGTTTTGATGATCCTGCCACTATAAAATTAAATCGGTTACTAGACACTCATGATTTAACCTCCTTGACACCCCCCCACCACCAACCCCTCCAATATTGCTGACCATTGCCTAGACTTCATTCTCTTTATAGGCACCAGCATTAAGATACTTAACACCATTCTTATTTCTTGGTCGGATGATTACGCAAGATTTTCCCCTTGGATTCAGACCACATTTGCGCTGCCTCTTCCACGCCTGAGCTCACGCCTACCCTTCGTAGCACAAAGGATCTATGATCTTACCCCAGCTTTAGACCTCGGCTGAGCAAATAGCCAATGTAATTACTTTTTCTCACCTAATCGGCGTATCCTTCCGTTTGACCCCTCTCTGAGCAAGAACCAGACAATACAATATACTCTAATGCTTGGTATTCTGCTTCCATTCGCGCATTTAAATTAGATCATCGTAAAAGTGTGCTTTATGTAGTTACATTAAGGACATTTTTTCAGCTAAATAACAGAATTTTAAGAATCTTCTCAACAGATCCATTATCAAGCCAAATGAGCAGTGCAATACGAACAAATGGTTGACTAATCCCGTGTGTCCGTACAAACCTTCCCCCTCAACTGTACTGGAAAATTAATTTGTTCCTGGATAAGATACATGTGATTCCTAAGAATCTTAGACTCCTTGTCCAGGCACACAAGTCTCCAACTCCCACACCAACCTCCAATGTAGCCACCTTTGAGCAGTTATATTTGCACAGATTAGGTCTCAGTATACCTCACATCTCTAAAAGCTACAAATATTGACTAGACTACAATTTGATCCCGGCAGATCGTGCTTGAACTCATGCTCAACACATTTCCAACTGTCTTGCTTCTTTTATTAAATCAATCATTTGATCAGTGGAATACTTCCTAACAGCCTTGCTGTACAAAAAAAACTGTTCTTGATCCTAACTTCTTACAGAATTGTTGCCCAATCGCTGGCCTGCTAAGACCTTGAAAACAGTTGTAACCTATCAGAGCACAACCCTCCTTGCCATTTTTCAGTCAAGGTTTTGACCAGATCTTGGGATAGAAGGTTAAAGTTCCTTACCTGTAACTCTTGTTCTCCAGCATGGGTCTGGCATTGATTAATATGCTATGAATATTCTATATCGTCATGCTGGGAATCATTGGTAAGATAAAGTAGAGTACCTTTCAGCTAAAAACTACATTTAATAGCCTTTTGATATCACTTTGGGTCATACTGCCCCAGACCGACACTCGTCCTCCTTGGATCCAACCCTGGTGGTCCTCTTTAGATTTTGTCGTGCATGTAAAGTGGCAGTAGGACCCAAAAAGATCCAAAGAGGGGAAGGAGGGAGGGTTCACGTGTGAATCGATGCAAGACCCATGGTGGAGAACAAGAGTTACAGATAAGTAACTTGCACCTTCTCCAGCATGGGGTCTTACATTGATTCACATGCTATGAATAAGATTACACAGCAAGTAAATTAAACACAATCACAGGATAGGGCAAGGCTCAACAGAAGCAATAAGACTTACCCCAGGAACACACTAACTTCAGGAAAAACAGGGCAAAGCACTGCTTGCCTGACCCGAGACTCCTCCCTGGAATCGGAGCGTAGGGTTTGGAACCCTGGCTTAATTGGCGCTGGATATGGCAATTGCCATGTGGTATGGTAAGACCAGTGGTATGGTACCCAAGAAAGTCTCCAATAACTCCAATGTCTGGTGGACAGTGTTGTCAACGGAGTCTTCATCGACGAGGATGATGGTTTAGACTGACTCGGGGACCTAGTCGACTATGATGCTGCCGAGGATGAACAAGGCTTTGTCGATGGGGTGATGGTGAAGGAGTGGACGATCTCCGGTCCTCTAAAGCCAGGGACCCCTTCATAGTCACTGCTGATCCAGCGGACCGCTGCCGCAGTGCACGTCGAGGAGGAAGTCGGAGCATGCAACGACTTAGCCTTCTTAGGCACCTTACCCTTGGAAGTGTCCTCAAAGGATTGCAACCTCTTGCATTAGGGAGTACGCTCTTTGGGTCTGCCAGCCCTGATGCAGAGTCAGAGGACTTACCTCCTTTCTAGTCATGACACCAGCCTCCGATGGGGATCCTCCTCACCTTAGAGGAGGAGGACTGGCAGATGGGGCATCCCTGGACATCGTGGTCCGGTGCAGACAATAAATACACTTCTGGTGACGGTCTGTGATGAAGACATTCTTCCTACCACATCTGAAACCGGCCATGAAGAGGCTCTTCTTCTCGGCCTCCGACATGTCGCGCGGACTCGGCCCAATACTCCATTTGAAGCCTCACACGACGCAGCTATCTGACGGAAGGTGGGATTGAGACCGCCAATGGATCCCTGCTGCCGACAAGTCACAACAGTGATGGATTTGAAGCAATTCGAAGAATAACTTTCAAAAATAGGCTAACTACTCTAGAAAGTCAAGAAGCGGAACTGAAGGACTCCCAATACAAAAATGTGCAGGAAAATTCTTAAGACGGCCACCAGAGGTGGAGCTAAGGAGGACAAGCGTCATTGGCTGAGGCAATATGACCCCAAAGTGACAGCAATAGGCCATACGGAACAGGTTACTTAACTGTTACTGTTGTTCTCCAGCATGGGTCTGGCATGGATTCACATGCTCATTCCCCTTGTCAGTCCGGGAATCCTCGGTATAGAAAAAAATCAGTATCAGTTTCGTTTCTGATCTGTCTTTCTTAGTAGTAACCAATCACTGGTCTCTGGGTCATAGTGCCCCTAGCCAATGACTGCCCTCTCCCTAAGCACCGCCTCTGGCAGCCATCCTCAGATTTGGTAGCACGTAAAGTGGCAGTATGACCAAGTGAAGAGCCGCAGAGGGGGAAGGAGGGAGGGTTCGCATGTGAATCCATGCCAGACCCATGCTGCAGAACAACAGTTACAGGTAAGTAACTTTTTCCTTCTCCAGCATGGGGTCTGGCATGGATTCACATGCTCATGAATATAAGAATACATAGCAGTATACACATGCACAACCACGGGAGGTGGCAACAGGCTCAACATTAAGCAATACAAAAAACTCCACATTAAGCATCTCTTACCTCCTCACCAGGCTCACCTTAAGCGAACAGGTTGCGCAGCACTGCTTGGCCGACCATGGACTCCTCCCTGGAGTCCCGATCGACGCAGTAGAATCTCGTGAAGGTGTGGATCGACCTCCACGTCGCAGCCCTGCAGATGTCGAGCAGGGGCACACCAGATAGGAACGCCGTGGTAGCAGTGATCGCTCTGGTCGAGTGGGCTCTCGGACGGCCGGGCAGCGGTCGGTTTGCCAACCGATGACAGTGAATGATGCAGTCGGAGAGCCATCTGGAAATGGAAGCCTTCGAGAGAGCCTTCCTTTGATTTACAGGTCCAAAGTTTAGAAACAGCTGTGATGTCTTCCGAAAACTTTTTGTGCGGTCCACGTAGAACTTCAGCGCTCTAGCTACGTCCAGCGAGTGCAGAGTCCTCTCAGCCGGCGACGAAGGCGACGGGAAGAAAACTAGCAAAACCAAGGGTTCGTTGAGGTGGAAGTCCGACGGCACCTTGGGCATGAAGGAGGGGTGCGTCCTCAGCACCACCCTCGTCCCGTGAAAAGTCAAGTATGGTGGCTTGCAAGATAGGGCCTGGATCTCTCCCACTCGTCGTGCGGAGGTGATGGCCACGAGAAATGCTGTCTTCCACGACAGAAACTTCAACGGTGCCGAATGCATAGGCTCAAATGGGGCCCCAATGAGCCTGGTCAGCACCACGTTGAGCTCCCACGCCGGGGGAGGGGCCTTCACCGGCGGGAATGATCGGAAAAATCCTTTCATAAATTCCTTCACCAGCCGATGAGACCACAAGGATGCCCGTTCAGTAGTTCTGTTGTATGGCGAGATGGCGGCCAGATGCATCTTGATGGAAGCGTGAGATAGTCCAACCTTGGCCAATGACAGTAGGTACGGCAATACTTGAGGGGCCGTAATCCGTAGAGGAATAATCTTCTGTGCACGGCAGCAGACAGCAAACCTCTTCCATTTATGTCCGTAGCACTTGAGAGTTGAGGACACCCTGGCCTTTGCAAGAACCTCTCTGCAGTCGGCTGGGATGTCGTACCCTCCAAACTCTAGTGCTGCAGGAGCTAGGCCTGCAAGTTCAGCGACTCCGGGTTGTGATAAAGAATGGCGCCTCCTTCTCTGGAGAGAAGATCTGCGTCCGACGGCAGCTTGACTGGTGTGGAAGCTGACAAGTCCAGAAGGTCTGGGAACCAGATCTGTCTCGGCCACGCCGGTGCGACAAAGATCATCCTGCACTGGGACCTCTTGAGCCGGTTGATGAGCCGGAGCAGCAATGGCAACGGAGGGAACGCATAAAAGAATAGGCCGTCCCAGGGGAACGAGAAAGCATCGCCCATGCACCTCGGCTGGGGGAACCTGCTGGCGAACCTCCGGCACTTGGAGTTCATCGCCGTCGCAAAGAGATCAATCTGGGGTTCACCCCATCGTCGGAAGAGTCGATCCACTTGATCCTGGCGTAGTTCCCACTCGTGGCACTAGCGCAGCTCTCTGCTGAGTGAGTCGGCGATGGTGTTTTTTATTCCTGCCAGATGAAAAGGCACCAGAAACATCCCTTGGGCGACGGCCCAATGCCACAGATCCTGGGCTTCCTTGGATAGGGTAGGGGATCTGGTTCCGCCCTGCTTCCAGATGTAGAGCATCGTGGTGGTGTTGTCGGTGAAGATCCTCACCACCTTGCCCTTGAGGGACGTAAGAAAAGACCTGAGGGCCCAGAACACTGCGCGGAGCTCCAAGATGTTGATGTGGAGTGACTTCTCCTCCGGGAGCCGAAGGCCTCTCGCGTGAAGATCTCCGAAGTGCGTTCCCCAACCTTCCAGGGAGGCATCCGTCGTCACCTGGTGAGCTGGGGTCTGAAAGTCCCTGCACGCCGACAGATGAGAGCGGGTACCCCACCACCGGATCGCCTGACGGAACGTCTCGTTGAGTGGGATCCTGTCCTCGAAGCTGCCCCTCGAATGGACCCAGCGGGCGTCGAGGAACTCTTGTAAGGGGCGCATCCCAAGTCTGCAAAGGCGCACCAGATAAATGCAGGACATCATCCGAGAAGGGACTTGATAGGTCTTACCCTGGCCATGTCCGTGGCCAGCAGACGCTGCACCTTGCCCAGGATGGTCCTGGTCCTTTCCTCCGACTGCGAGGCCAGCCGCGCCACTGTGTCGAGCTTGGCTCCCAGAAACAGAGCGACTTGCGACGGGACCAGGTGGGATTTTGCAAAGTTGGAGAATCCCAGGTCCGTGAGCAGCTGGACGATCTTCGCAGTTTTCTCCACGGCGAGCTCCCTTGTCTTTGCCCGGATGAGCCAGTCGTCCAGGTAGGGGTAGACATGGATCCCCTGCAGGCGCAGCCGCGCCACCACTGGTGCGAGGCACTTGGTGAACACCCTGGGTGCCGACTTCAATCCGAACGGGAGGGCCTTGATCTGGTAGTGCCGCCCTTGGACCACGAACCGGAGGAACTTTCAGTGTCTTCTTAGAATGGGGATGTGGAAGTACGCATCCTCCAAGTCCGACGACGACAGGAAATCGCCCTCCTCCAGCTGTCCCAGCACGTGCTGGAGGGTGACCATACAGAACTTCTGTGCCTTGATGTACTTGTTCAGTCGTCGCAGGTCCAGGATGGGACGCCATCCTGCTGTCCTCTTCTTTACGAGGAAGTACCTTGAGTAAACTCCGGAGCCCCGAAGCATCTTTGGGACGAGCTCGATGGCACCTTTCTTGAGCATCGCCCTTACTTCCAACAGTAGTTGAGGGACGTGATTTTCCTTCCTGGCCACGGGTGGAACGCGAGGGCACTTCTTCTGGAACTCGAGAGCGTGCCCTTGGGCCAGGGCATCCAGCACCGAACAGTCAGTGGAGATGGACTCCCACACGCTGATGAACCTCGTCAGCCGGCCTCTCACCGGGGTGCTTCGGCGGGGGCCCGACCCCACGGTCGGTTCAATCTTGTTTGGAGGCCGCCTTGCCTCCTTGACCTCCCTGACGACGACGGGCACTGACTTGCCGCGTCCCCTGTAGGCCTCCTGAGACGAAGATCTTGCCACTTGGCGGTACGTCGAGGAGCCACTGCCGGATCCCTTGGAGGCACCTTGTCTGCCTCCGGCGCTCCGAAAGGACGGCCGTCGTCGTTGGAGCACTCCCAGTGCCCGGGCAGTCTCCACGTCTGTCTTGATAGCCTGAAGGGACTCATCAACCACCTTCCCAAACAGGTTGTTCCCGTCGAAGGGCATGTCCAAAACTTTGGTTTGTACGTCCTGGCAGAAATCCGTCACCTTGAGCCACCCTCGTCGTCTCAGGCAAACGCTGTTGCCCAACTGAAGGAAACCGGTGTCGGCGATGTCCGTTGCCACCGTGATGGCGTGGTCCGAAGCAATCTCACCTTCCTGTAAGATTTCAAGGGCCTCAGCCCTTTTGGCGTCCGGAAGGAAGTCCAATAAAGGGGCGATTTTGAACTACAACTCACTGTCGTAGCAGGCTACGATAGCCAGGGCGTTGGCCACCTTGATAGTCATCGCTGCGGATGAGATGACCCGTCGTCCCATCGTGTCCAGCTTCCTGCCCTCGCCGTCCGGCGGGGAAGTTGATGTCGAGGCCGATGCCCCCCCAGCTTTCTTCTTTGCCGCTGCCGAGACGACTGAATCCGGGGTAGGTTGCGCCCGAAGGCACAAGGGGGCAGAGTCTGGGACCCGGTACTTCTTCTCGTAGCGGTCCCTCTATGCAGGCGACATGACAGGGTTCTTGAGGAGGGAGAGCCCCTCATCCCAGATGTCATCCAGAAGTGGTACGGCGAGGACCGTCTTCCTTTTAGCCTTGTGCCGTTGGTAAAGGAACCCTTCCTTTTTCTTCTCTTCGGGGCAGAGCTGGAAGAGCTCGGATGCCCTGGAAATCATGGCATGGAAGGATCCAATCTTGTCGGGCAGGGACGCCCGAGCAGGGGGTGACGGGGGACACGTCCGTCGTCATCTGTACCTGTCGTAGCCGTGTCGTGCCTATTTCATCCCCGTGGGTAGTTGACCGGGGGGGAAGGCAGAGCGGGCCGCAGAGGTGGGAGAAGTGGCGGAGGATGCGTCCTCCTCTTCTTATGCGGTGGACTTTCCGAAGGTCCTGGCTCCGGTTTCCCCATCGGGTCTGGCTCAGGTACCTACGTCGGGGGGGAAGGGGCAACCTTGTCCTTATCTCCGAGCATAAGGACTGAATCACTGACAAAATGGCCGCCGAAGTGTCCTGCGGCACCGGAAACGATGGGCGCGAGGGCTCTTGAGGAACCTAGTCGGCGACACCGTCACCCTCGTCGGGATCCCTCCCGATGGGCTTGGCCTCCTCCACGACTTCGATGAGCTCTTCTTCAGAGGTTGTGTCCGTATCCACGATGGCCACCTGCCCCTCCCCCTCATTTTCCAACGGGGACTTCGTGGGGGTCTTCTCGATGGGCCTGAAAGACGACTCCCTCCGCGGTGGCAGGGAGACTCTGGATCCTGAGTTCGCCTCCACTGGCGTAGCCTCCACAGGCTGAGCCAGGGCCGCTGCGACATCCTTAATTGAGGTCTTAGAAGGGTGAATTAAGGCCATCGTCACCTTCTGCACGCCTGGGGCCTTCACCTTGGGGGGAGGGTCCCAGCCACGCTCCGGCTCTTCCGGAATCTTCGAGATCGACCGGGGCCTCTCCAGAAGCTTCGCCCGGTTCTCGGACTTCCTCTTACCCGAGCCAGAGCGTTGGCTCGTGGTTGATGGCGCCGGGGAGGATGTGCCCTGCCTGGCAGCCAAGGAGCCCGACCGTTCGGCGCTCCCGGTGCCCGCGGACTCGCGGTGCTTGGCCTTTTGTTGGGCCCCCGCCGCCGGGGCGCCCTCACAGGGCTTAGAAGACCGCTCGGACTTCTCGCCTGACGGGCTCTTACCTTCCAGCCAGTTGGCGAGACAGAGGTGGCGATCCTTCATGGTCCGCTCCGACATGTTCCCACAAAACGCACAGTCCTTCTCCACGTGCGTCTTGTCCTCATGGAGACAGTAGAGGCATAATGAATGCTCGTCCTCCTTGAACACATTCTGAAGCTGGCATCCAGGGCAGGTCCTGAACAGCTTCCCGGGCGTCAAGCTTACTTTCTCCTGGGCCATGTCCGGGGTAGGCCTCGGAACTTCTGGAATCCTCCAAAAGCGTAACTCGACGAAATCTTCACCTTTGAGGGGCATAGAAAACTCTGAAACGGGTCCTTGTTGATCGGATGTAGAAACGGTGGAGCTTGAGGCTCTATTTAACCGAAAAAAGAGAAAAATCTCCCGAAAAAGCGTGAAAACGCAGCAAAAGCTCGAGAGCTACAGCACGAGGACTCCCAACACTTAAACGTGCGGTAAAAATCGGAGGATGGCTGCCAGAGGCGGGGCTTAGGGAGAGGGCAGTCATTGGCTGGGGGCAGTATGACCCAGAGACCAGTGATTGGTTACTACTAAGAAAGACCGATCAGAAACAAAACTGATACTGATTTTTTCTATACCGAGGATTCCCGGCCTGACGACGGGGAATGAGCATGTAAATCCATGCCAGACCCCATGCTGGAGAAAAGCATCAACACAGTTTTTAGCTTAAAGATAAACTGCTTTATTTTACAGAGGATCCTGACGATGGTATATACATAGCATTTGAATCCATGAAAGACATCATGCTGGAAAAGGCGAAATTACTTACCGGTAATGTTCTTTCTAAGGATTATTCGCCCACAGAATCTACATCCGATAGATATCGCTTCCAGCGTCAGCTTCTAGGAAAACCTTTCAACAGGGGGTATAGTGCAGTCTTGACTCGATGCGCCAGTCGTCAAGTGCGGCGTGGGTTGCTATGCATATACTGCGTCACTACACCACCGTACCTCAGCTCCCCCTTGATCCTCCCCTCCCCCCCGCCTCTTGAGCCAAGAGACCAAAAATCTGGTAAACAACGGAACACATTAAAACAGTTTTTCCCCTCTCTTTTTGGGATGAGGAGCAGGACCATTAGAAGATGTTGAGAATCCCACTGAATGGCAATAAACCGAACAATTAGAAACATCTGCATTTACCACAATAAGCGCACAGCCAACATGTAATAAAGGCACTTTCATAGCGGGGCTGGATGGGAGGGGGGATGAGGAATTTGCAGGAGAAGAATCCATAGAAAGAACATTATCGTTAAGTGATTTCTCCTTCAATGGATTGCTTTTCGCCCACTGATCTTTCATTTGATAGACTCCCAAAAAAGTACCTAGTCTGGCGATGGGATGAAAGTCCTTATAACAGAAAGTTCTGAAGCATTGCTCCTCCAAAGCGAGCATCAGCCCCCGCCTGACATATCCAAACATCTGTTTGTTAAAAGTGTGCAACGAGGACCAAGTTGCAGCCATGTAAATATATTCAACCCAGCACTCCCATTTGTAGCGCTGAGGAAGCCGTTACACCTCTTATGGAGTAAGCATGTGTGATAGCACTCCGCTTTACAGAGCAGTGTCCAGCGGGAGATGGTCTGTTTAGTAACAGCCAACCTTTTCCATGACAGGGAAAAAGTTACAAACACCTGATCAGCCTTTCTGAATTCTGATGCTCTTGCCTCATAGAAACTAAGGGCCCTCTTAAGGTCCAACCAGTGGAACCTCTCCTCTTCTTTGGAAGGGTGAAGAGGAGGGTGGAACACAGGTAAGTATATGGCCTGGGAGATGTCAATCTCTGATAGAACCTTAGGCAGAAACCCTGGTCGCACAGTCAAGGGCACCTTCTCCTAAAGGAAACTGAGAAAGGGAGGTTTTGCATGACAGGGCCTTCAGTTCACAGACCCTTCTGGCGGATGTGATTGCCACCAAAAAAAGGCAGTTTTCAGCACAAGCAACCTCAAAGAACAGGAGTGCATAGGCTCAAACAGCCGCTAGAGGAAAAAGAACCACTGCCTTGGATCAACCAGAGTGAACGGAGGAAGCAGAGGGGCAACGTGCTGGTCTTGGAAGCAAGACCACGCAGAGCACCAGAGGTTCGAATCCTGGATCCTCGCTTAGAAACTGAAATCATGGAACGGTATTAGGCACGTTATTAAAAAACAATAAAATAAATAAGGCCAAATTAAGGTACCAATCTGGGACAGCGAAAGTACTGGATGGAAACGTATTCACAAGGCCGTTTAGGAATTGGGCCATAACCAGGATCGTGAAAAAAAACTAGATCGGGGGACCACTTTACCACAGACAAAACTGCCAAATAACCTTTGACTGATCACCTGAAAGCCTGATGAGGCTATTGACAGAAGGAACTCCATCACTACAGTGGTGGGGCAAGAGATGGGATTAATCTTTCGTTCTCTACACCAAGCCTCGAATCTTCTCCATCTGCACACGTACAGAGATCTTGTAGACGGTCTGCGTGTACCCAGCAAAACCTTCACACATGTAGGATGAAGGAGACCAGGTTTGGTTGGAATACCTGACCTTCCGACTGGGACAAGCGATCTGGCCGCTGAGACAACCAGAGAGGCGTGCAGATGGCCAAGTCCAGTAGTTCCGGGTACCACGTTCTCAGGTAATCAAGATCATTGTAGTCTGAAACCTCCCCAACCCCTCCATGAGAACAGACAGGATGACTGGAATCAGGGGGAAGGCACAGTGGAGATTGAACATCCACTTCACCGGGAAAGCTCCCCAGGGCACTTCCCTCCAGGGATTCCGTCAAACAGAACGGTTTACACTTCCTTTTGGACCATGTCACAAATCGATCCACGGATGGGCTACCCCATTGAGCGAAGATATCCTCGAGAACGATCTGACATACCTCCCACTTGTGTGAGACCATGTCTGCTCAGAGCATCCACCAATCCGTTCTCCGTCCCCGCCAGATGCACTGCCGAGACAAAGATCTGGTTCTCCAGTAACAGAACCACAGCTGCATCGCCTCCTTGCACAAGGGCAGCGACCAGACACCTCCCTGCTTATTCAGGTAGTGCATGGCCACTGTGTTGTCCGTCATAATCAGAATATGTTTACCCACGGTCTAGGGACTAAAAGCTTTCAGTACAAGTCTGATAGCTCGCAGCTACAGCCTGATGAGGTGCCAACGGCTCTTCATAGCTGGCCAAAAGCTGCTCACCTGCAGATCGTCTCAGTAAGCACCCCAACCCTTCAATGACATAGCCGTGATCACCCAGGCCTGAGGTCAGAATCGGTCCCCTACCATCACGTTGGCCCTGTTGGCCCACCAAGTAAGATCAGCCGCCACCGACCTTGACATCCTGAGAAGGTCCTTCAGGGAACCAAAGTACTGGCACCACTGACTCCTTAGTTGTCACTGCAGAGAACACATTCTCAGCCTAGCTTCTGGCACCAGAAAGATGCAGGGGTCCATGAGGCCAAGAAGGCAAAGGAAGGGGAGCGCTGACAAGCTGGAGTGGCTCTGGAACAGATCAACTATCTTCCTTGCGCTGGTGACTCTCTCCTCAGGAGGAAAAGCCTTCCAAGTGTCTAGGAATGCTCCAATTAAATAAAGCCTCTGCGCAGGTGTAGTGTGAGACTTCTGAAGATTTAGGGAGAAGCAAGCAAGCAAGTGCCGAGGTTAGACTAAACTTGCTCTGCTGACTTCCCTTGGATCAGACAGTCCAAATATGGAAACCCGAACACCGGACATCCTCAGGAGCGCCGCTACTACTGCTTGCAGCTTGGCGAAAACCCTGGGAGCGGAGGCCAACCCAAAGAGGAGCACCTCGATCTGGTAGTGCTTGTCCCCTATGAGGAATCTAAAGAATTTCCTGTGCCAGGTATGGATAGGCACATGGAAGTAAGCATTGTGAAGATCCAACTACACCAACCAATCCTGAGACTGTAGCGTGGAGAATCTCTGAGCATCACCATCTTGAATGTGTCCTTTCTCGAGTACTTGTTCAAGACCCTGTGGTGCAAAATGGGACGCAGTCCTCCTTCCTTCTTGGGTACCAGGAAATACCAGGAATACCAGTTCGAGCCTTTCTGACCAGGAGGTACCTCTTCCACGGCACCCTTCAATAACAAGGCTCTCAGTTCTTCGTTGAGCTCCTGTTTCAGTTGCAGAGGGGCAGGGGATGGTCTGTCTGGCGGCCTCGGCAAGGAAGGCCCACAGTATCCCCACTGGATGCACTGAAGTGCCAAGGCGCCTGATGTTCACTCTCAGTAGAAGAATTCAAAGCGGTTTTGTGGCCAGAGCCGACCCCACCACCACTGCTGAAGAATGCTCGCCCCCTGAGGCTTCCCTGCTCCAGCCGGAGCACAGGAAACACCTATGCCCCTGCTTAGGTTGAATGGGCCGAGTCTTCCTATGGAAGAGGCAAACCGCTTGTAGCCCCAACCCATAGAGGCGAATCTGAAGGAGGGTTTTGATGGTTGTTAAACAGGCAGGCCCGGCGACTTTGCATCCACCTTGGACTCTGCATTTTTCTAAGGAGTCATCACTCAGGCTCGAAGAGTTGTTCCCCATCAAAGGCAATGTCCAAAAGCTTGTTCTGACTTTTATGGCCAAACTTGAGCTGTGCAAGTAATACTGCCTGCGTATCATTGTTGCCGACCCCATCGCTCTACCAACATAACTTGCTCTATCCCGAACAGATTGCAGAGCCTTGAGGGATACCTCTTTGCCATCATCCACCAAGTGGAGAAACCCCTCCTGTGGGATGTGTTCTGTCGCTTCTTGAATTATTCTCCAGAGCACACTTTTGTATTTGGAAAACGCACAGGAAGTGTTGGTAACCTTGAGAGCCATACTGCCAGCTGAGAACATTTTCTTGGCTAAGGTGTCTTTATTCTGTCCACTGGCAAATTAGAGGTGGATGTAGAAGGGACCAACAAAACATAAATCCATCCCAAACATAAATCCATCCCAACATCCCACTTCCTACACAACTACCACACATCAATTAAAACACACACGTCGCACATCACCATATCATACCAGAGGTAGCCCCATCACTCTAACAGCCACTCACAAAGCAAACACTGTCCGTCCAAGACTGCCACTCGAGAACTCCGAGTTTGCCACACTCTGGCACAATCATCCAACAGAAGGGAAACAACCAGGAAAATAACCAAAACGAGTACCAGGACGACACAATTGGGTAAAACAACCAAAGACTAGGATGCACCACACAGCAGATGCAGAGTCCGGGCTGACACCACACCACCCACGTCCAACAAACTAACAAACAAAAAGGGTGGTCCCACACATAACCAAGTACGACAACACTAAATGGGGTACGTATTCCTTCCATTATCCACCCACGCACAAACTACTCTCCATACAACCTCTCTCACACCTCACCATGCCACCACATCCACATAACATTGACACACTCAACCATCCTCCACACACACTACAACTTAACAACCAGAGGGTGGTGCCACATGACCACAAGCAGGGCTACACAAAATGGGGTACATAATACTTCCGTTTTCCACCCATACTCGAACAGAAACACCAAAATGGCATACCTCTGCCATACTCTCATTGCCACACCAACACATATAACAGGAATCTGTACATGCACACAACAGAAAACAAATGCAAAACAAACTCAAGGGCACCCCTGGTGGTAGCAACATTTGTAAAGATAATGCAATAAACGTATAACTAAAACAAACCCTAAAATCCTAAAAGTATTTACAGTCTGGACAAAATCATATGACAAGTTCCTACACATATGGTATCTACCTACACTAGTACACACTGCAACAAGTATTATTGAAAAACGATTTCCTGGATTCTCCAAAGAAGATATCAATATTTAATGAACCCTGTTCTTAATGTCTCCCTAACATCAGGGACACTGAGAAAAACTATCCTTGTAACCATAAAAATGACTATCATTGCACTAAACATTGCAGTTTTTTAACATCTCCTACCCTAAGAGACACTGAGTGGCATCAATTCTTGTTACATTACAACAATGGAAAATATAACCTGCTATTCCATGGCATAGCCCATGTGGTGTACCCACAAAAGCATTGGGGGTGTTAGGGAGAATTAAGTCCCTTCTACCTTAGAGACCCCCAGCACTTTTGCTGGACATTAGGACTTTTAATTTCTAACTTGTAAAGAGCAAGACCTTTCTCCCACTCATGTATATTTCTGTGATTTGGACTCTGGAGTCTGACAAACTCCATAGGCATGATCTTTACATTGTGACACAAAGCACATTCAGTGCAGCGGCACAGGGAAGTCTCTTAGATTTCCCAAAGGTTTAAATACCTTCTCTTGGTGAAACTGTTTCCAAGAGCAGTGAAGTGAAATTGACTTTACTTACAATCTGTAACTTTCTAGACCCAGCACACACTATTTTACCATAGGGTGCTGGAGGGGTTACTTAGTATCCCTGTTGTCTAGTTTCTCATGTAACATTTTTCTGTTACCCTTTCTTGGCTGTTGGCAGTGGTTTACTTTTTACTACCTTTGTGTGTTTTTACCACGGGTTGCGTTTGCAGCTGCAGTAAGGCACCCATGGGTGCCCATTTTGTCAAAATGGCCCCAGTCTTTTTTCGCCATTTCCTGTTGGAAAGGTCCTTCTTGAGATTTATTCTGTATGCCAATACAGTCGCTTTGTTCGTTTGGTCTTTGGCTCCAGTATGTCTGGCTGGAAGTGAGGCAGGTGCCAGATATTCCCTGTGCTTAATCCCCTTGGTTACAGCAATGCACCCAAAAGTGATTGGCCTGCTGGCTGTCCTGTGTAATTAACAGCTAGGCTGGAATGAATGGGAGAAACCTGCATGAAAGGCAAGGCTTTTTGGCTTGGAAGGCAGAGTCGACCACTGGACGAAGGAATCTGAAGAGGAACTTGGAAGAGAAACCTGCTGCAACTCCTGGACCGTTGCTTTGCCTGGTGAAGCCCTGCTGCTGTGCTGAAGCTCCAAATGCACCTCGACTAGAAAAGCCCTGCAAGGACGACTTCTCCCCTTGGGTTGGTGGGACCATTCAACCCCAAAGTGAACTCGTCTGGACATCCTCTCGGAGCTGGCTGTACTTTCACTGCTGCTGCTGCTGGAACCGAAGTGCCAGGGAGAGGAACACCAGATCAAGTGCATCACTTTTAAGTCGGACCCAAGCGCCAGGAAGATCCTCCGGACTTCCCTGAAGCAGGACTCATCAAGCCTGAGCCACCTCAACAGAGTTCTGGATCCCAGATGCGAGTAAAGTCTGAAGTGGTATCCAAGAACCGCTGTGTTGCTATTTGCTGTAGACGCGGGAGCTGAAACCGCGAAGTGACGCTGAATTGAAGTTTGACCTTTGCTACTGCCGACCTTCCCATTGTGTTGCCAGAGTCCCCAGAAGTCCTCCCTCTTGTCCCCACGACTGAGGCTCAGGAACAACAGGATCTGAAGAGCCACACAGGAACAGGAGCCAGCGGGAACTATTTCTTCTAACCAAAGGTACTGTAAACCTAACAGGACATACCTCTTGTGTAGCCTTGCTTGCTCTCAGTTGAGACTTGAATCTCATTTCTACAAATGTTTCTAAAAACATTGTGCAATACTTTTAATTACCTGCAAAGAAGATCTTCAGCTCCCCTAGACTTTGTTCAACTAAGATTGACTGTCCTGGCTCCCTGAGAGACTCTCCACCTACTTTGTACTTTTACCTTTCCCCCAGGAAAGGGTTAATTTACTTTGCATTGGAAGGTTTAAAAAGTACTTACCAGTTTATGAATTATTTGTTAACCTTTGTTTTATTCCTCTATCTAACCCTTTGTACCCAAACTCAGTATTGCTCTGAATATATCAGTGATAAATCAATGTCCACAGTGTCCTAGCTATTTAAGTCACCTGATGATGTAGGAAGGGTCTGTGTGCCATCCCCAATGGGTATCATCTGATTTAGAGAAATAGTGTGTTTTGAAGAGTATTATAATTGTTACATGTCTTGCTCCCTTCTGAAGAAGGCTGATTAAACGGATAATGTTTAATCAAGGAACCTTGAGTGTAAGTGTTTATTTGAATAACTGTCACAGTGAAACTGTGTTACAACCCTACTGCTCACATTAACCCCTCTTGAGATCAGCCTGGTTGCTCAGCCACACTACCAACCTGTGTAGTACAGACTTATACCAAAGGTTGGGTTCCTGTTGCCAGGAGGTCAAGGTTACTGTAGTCTTCCAAAGGATACTGCACACAATCTTGCCTAACAGGGGAACACTAGGAAAATAGCCAATAGGCCACAACACTCTCCTCACAACACATGACAACGGCCTGAAACAATATCTTGAACCACTCTCTGGTTTAAACTACTTATATGTACCCCTGCACACTAAAGTACTAACGTGTACCTGTGCACGCACATGTTGCATGGTGGCAACAGGACCTACACGTAAATACCTAAATATTTTCATTTACACACTAATCCGTTAGCACTACTAAACGACCATATATTCACTGGACAACAATATAATGGATACACCCAAAAGGCTGAGAAATGGTCCCAACACATTAATTGTGAAATGTGATGCAAGGTGTTGACAGCTGATTCCCCCGGAAAAAAATAACAGAATAAATAAAACAAGTTTACCGACAGTACCAGAATATCCTTGTATCCTGAGCTGGTATGGCCAGAACCAGCACCCCTGAGTAGCGCTCTTAGCAATTGTAAATAAAGTTCTCCAATTACACTGCTAGTGGTTTCCATTCAACACTTGGACAGTGAGTGTCGTCGAAATTTAACCTACTGTGTGAAAACAAAGTCTCATCCATTTATGCATACTTTCAGTGATACTTTGGGTACTTTCATGAACATCACCACCTACGCATGGAGCCGCTGTACCTGCGCACCACAGCTCCCAACATTTGCAGACGTCATCAGTCCATCACTGCAATCAGACCGAAACAGAGGTCCCAGCTGCTCCAATGGCCCCGTCCTAAAATGCCGCCCACGGTCAGCCTTGTGACCTGGTACCACTTGCGACCACTCCAGGAGACAAAAGCATTCAGGAGCATCCAGTGGAAAGAAAGTTACCACAGTTAAGTAACTTGTTCTTCGAATGGATTGTGTCCTCCCACGTATTCCTCATCTTTGATAGACTCCCAAAGCAGTTTGACTTGGGCGGTGGGGGCCAAGAATTTACCTATTTTTTTATATCATGAAGGACAGCTTAGGCAAATTTGGCTTCCACTCCTGATAACGAATCTACATAGTAAAATATACTGAAAGTATGATGCAACGACCAGGTGGCTGTTCTGCAAATGTCCCACGACAGATCTCATTCCAGAGCTGAGGAATCAGCCACCCCTCTAGTGTAACATGCCCTCAAACCTTCGGGCAAATCTTTGCCTGCAAAAGAGTAACAGTCTGTCATGCACATGACAATCCATTCAGTAATTGTTTTGTGACAGCCAAGCCTAATCTTTGACCAGCATAACCAATGAAGAGCTGATCATATTCACGAATACTTGCTATTCTACTAATGTGGTAGCTTAACACCCTTTTAGGGTCTAGGCGATGTAGTCTCTTCCTCCCCCTTTGATGGATGAGGAGGTGGATACAAAGATGGTTAACAAGATACGTTGTGTGAAGTGAAACTCTGACAACTTTGGGAAGGAGAAGATGACCGAACTCTTAGAATGGCCTTGTCCTTAGAAAAAAATGTGAAAGGTGGTTTGGAAGACGGGGCCCGTAGCTCACTCACCTTATAGGCAGATGTAATGGCTATTGAAAAGGCAGTTTTCACATTGAGCATTCTTAAAGGGCATGAATGCAAGGGCTCAAATGGAGCTCCCATAAGACATCTTAGTACCAGAATGAAATCCCATGATGGCACGATGAAGGGAATAAACGGAAACAAATGTGTTAAACCTTTAAGAAATCGTACCACAATCAGCACTTTTAAGTACGATCCCTCATCTGCAGATCTCTTAATGATAGACAGTACCACTAAGTAGCCCTTCACCACCCAGAATGAGGTAGATGGAGCAAGAAAGAAAGAACATGGGGATATTTACATGTGAAAGGATCAAGTTTCTTTTCCCTGCAGCAACTGCGAAACCTATTCCAATGACAGCGGTACAGGGGTTTAGTTGCTGGTCTTCTAGCCAAAAGCAACACTTCCATTACGTCTTCCGGAAGGTCCCAATCCTTATATCTCACCCTTTCGGACACCAGGCATGAAGATTTTGAGTCCTGATCTCTGGGTGAATAATGCAACCTCCCTCTTGCAAGAGTAGGTCTTCTCTTTGGGGAAGACGAATTGAAGGCTAGATTGCCATTTCCAGAAGGTCTGGGTACCACGTTCTTGTGGCATAATCCAGAGCAATGAGGATCATGGTTTTCCCGAACTTCCTCAACCGCCTGATGACATGAGGAATGACGGGTACTGTCAGAAACGCGTACAGAAGTGGAAACTCAGTACACCACAAACACGTCTCCTAGAACTCCTATTTGAGGAAATTCCCTGGAGCAGAACAGCTCCCACATCCAGTTGACACTGGTCACAAACAGATCGACTTGCCGGATTCCCGAAAGGGCGAAGATCTCCAGAAGGACTTCCTGAGCTAATTCCCACTCATGGGAGATCGTGATCTCCCTGCTTAAAGCATCCGCTGCTGTGTTCTTTTCTCCAGCCAGATGAACTGCCAGAAGAGCGATTTCTTCTTAGTGCCCAGAACCAGAACTGCATTGCCTCTACACAGGGGTAGTGAAAACCCCCACCCACCCCTCTCTTGTTGAGGTAGTGCATGACCACTGTGTTGTCTAACATTATCAGGACACTCTTCCCCCGTACTGAGGGCAGGAAGGCAATCAGCGCTAGTCTGAGTGCCCTCAGCTCTAAAAGGTTGATATTGAGTCTGGACTCCGACTGAGACCAGCGTCTGCTGAAAGATCTCCCATCTGTACTCTCCCATCCTGTGAGGGAGGCGTCTGTCACAATTGTCTCCGGCGATGGTTGCCAACGGGTTTCTCCTCTCATCACACTCTCTCATCCCCCACAGGAGATCCTGGGCAACCTTTGTCGGGTCCTGGAGAAGGTCAGTCATTTTGCTGGAGAATTGAGACCACTGGGATCTGAGAGCCCAATGAAGGAATCTCATTCCCAGACTGGCTTCTGGCACTATGATGCAGGATGCCATGAGGCCAAGTAACCGTAGGAAGTTGTAGGCCAGAAGACGTTGAGCACTCTGTAATGTTGAGCCCTTAACTCTGGTAGCAAAGCTTTTTACGAGGTGGAATCCTGGATTACTCCCATGAATTGAAGCTTCTGTGAAGGTGTCAAGTGGGACTTCTTGAAGTTCAGGGAGAAGCCCTGCTCGTGGAGGAAGTGGCAGGTGCGACAGAGGACAGACTGTTCCGGAGAACAAGCCCTGATCAACTAGTCGTCCTGGTAGAGGTAGATGTTAATCCCTTCCCTCCTTAGACTTGCTGCCACCACTGCCATAATCTTGGTGAAGACCCACGGGTCTGAGGTGAGCTCGAATGGCAGAACCTGAAACTGAAAATGAGAACCGACAACCTCAGGTACTTTTCTGTGCTTATGATGGATGGGCACATTAAAGTAATGTCAGTGTAAGTTGAAATCAGCTTAGCTGGATAGAAAATGCTCAGGGTGTCGACCACCATCTCCACAGTTTGCTTGCAAGAGGCAGTGGCATTGCTATACAGGTAAGCCTGCTGTGTTTCGAGCTCTGGCAAGGTGTCTAAAACGCTGGCGTTCTGTAAATCTGTCAGTGGTGCGAGATTCACCTGATCAGTGAAAAAATCTGTGCCACCGGAAGAACCTGGTATCTGCTCTAAGTAGTCCCCAACATCTCCAAACATGGAGTGCACAGTGTCGAAGAATGAGGTTCTCGACTCGGGAACACAACTTTTCCATAGTTGGCACCGATGTCGACTGTTTCGGGGCGGGTGGTGCCGAGCACTCTGGGACCACAAGCGGTACTCAAAGGCATTGTCAATAAATGGACGGTCGGCATAAGGCCGGAGGGCTACAGACCTGCAACAGTTTCCTCGTCACCAGACAGACCGGGCGTAGATGGGACTTATTTATTTGTATGCTTATAATGTGCCGACAGCCTGCAGGCATCATACATGTGACAAAAAGCACAATGAGATAACAAAAAACGCATAAACAAAATAACAATAATTAAATTAAGAGGGCAGATGGGCCAAAGTAAGAAAAAACAATGAGCAGCATCAGAGCCAGAGAAGCACGAGAGACTATAATAAGAGGCTTCAACATAGGTGTATCAATTCAGTACAATTCCCATATTGGTGGAGGAGGATACATGCTGTGAGAATGAAATTCTATTCAAGTACTGAGGTACGCTACTAGACCCGCATCCCACAATAATGCACTCTGTATTATCATTGTAGCACCACTTGTCAATCTGGGTTCTGCGCAGAACCTTTATAATCTTGAGTTTGCGCACTGTTGGGGCCTAATTTGGCATTGAGCCAGGCCAGGATTTTATTCTTCAAGGCCTCCCTGGATTCAAAGTGGCTTGGCTTATCAGCATTGACAATAAAGTGTCTAGGATCCAGAGCGAAACTCCTTAGGCTGGGGTCCACAATGTTAGCCTTTTCAGCTTTTCTTTGCCAGATATTCTTGCGAGGTGGAAGAGCTACCGAGCAAATTGACTTCGGAAACAGCCTAGGGGTCTTTCTGGAAGCCTTGTCCCCCCCCCTCCTCCCAGGGACGGGGACGGGAGTAGCAACTGCCTCCTCAGAGGACAAGCCTACATGTGGGAGCACTGTCAGGTCTGTTCGGCTACACTGGTGGAGCCCGTTCTTTGAGAGGGAGGTTTGTGAAATATTTTCCATTCTTTTCGGCTTGTTAAGATTTAACTTTTGCAGATTAACCGAGGTGTGGTAAACATATTGGAGCTAACAGACATCATCCATTTTTGAAAATCTCCTGCATTAGTACAGGCTGCAAGGTCCCGCAGCAACTGCTCTTGGAGGGGTCTCCACCACTCTGGAAACAAGGGGTCAGCTGTTTCCCCCCCCCTATCCGTACTTACAACTGGGTTGTATCCTAACTGCCCACCCCCCTTAAGTTTGGCTGAGTTAGCATAAACTGGGTCCCCTTCAACGTGTAGCCTTCTGCGTGATCGGCATCCTTGTTCTCATTAACGCACCCATTTATCCATCCTTTATCAACTTGGGAATTAGCTACCATTGGCTGCAAAGGCGTAAATGTTAATGACATAGGGCCCACGATATTGTCTACAACATTGGAGTAATTCTTAAACTCTTTGCTGCTAAGCAAAAGTTTGGAACAGGCAAGCTGTACTTGCTGGAGCTTCGATCTTCTCCTAGCACTAAGAGATACAACATCTAATCAGCAATTCCTATTCCTGAAAGGAGTCAATGATGGTTGTGTGGAGGGTTTCTCCCTGCTTGTGGTGCTGGAGGGGGTACATGAAGAGGCCAACCTTTGTATGGGGGCAGTTTCCATTTCGGTGATCAGGTTTGTGCCCTTACTCACACCCGACACTGACTGCAGCCTCGTAACTGGAATGACACAGGGGTACATTGCAAAGCCGCTGATGGGCACCTAAAATGACAAGAACCAGCATTAGCCGCTGACCCACAAAGTAGCCCTGTGCCAGATGAAACACCTACAACGTGGGCTAGATGGTGCTCGAAGAAAAAGTGTGCCGTTGTCTACACTCCAATCCCAGTTGCGGACAACCGGTAGCCGACACAGGGATATGCCCAGAGAAGTGCTTGGGATAACTCGATCCTTTACGCTCCGTCCGCCTAAGCAAGCCGCTGACCGCACAACCAGACCAGCAGCGTAGAAGAGGACTGCGAATCTGAAGGGTTAACAGACTATGGGCTGGAAATGAGTCTTGGGGCAGCAGTGGAATAAAGAACACACAGAAGCATAATAAACGCAAGTGCAGTCCCCCACAGTTGGACTCTGCTCATAGCTGTAATCCTGCCTACGTTACTCACCGCCATGATTGCTTCACTCAGATCCGACTAAAGCACCCTACGCATGCAGAAACCACGTCAAGCCGCACCACCTGACACGGCCGCCTCTGACAGCAGTCTGCCAAGTTGTAAAGGAAATCAAACTGGTCAGTCAAAGGACTGACAAGGTGCGCTGCTTCGAGGGTTACCCCGTACCCGCACTGATGACCTTAATCATGTCGAGCATCTGCTCTTTAAAGGTCTCCCACTCGGCCGTGTCAGTAGCGACGCCGGAGCAGGACTCAACCTTTTCCTCTGACTAATCCGAGGAGTTTTGTGGGAAGAGGACACTGGAGTGCGAAAGTGGGGGCACGAGTCCTGGACCGGTTTAGGCTTTCTTGTGCATCTGCGTGCTGGATGGGGGTGACAATGACGCTGGGTGTCACTGCTGTAGGCCTTGGAGCAACACCTGTAGGCTTCCTCGGAGGTGGAGCGGGAGGGATGATGAAACCCTTTGATGATCTGGGGAAACTGCACCTTGGGGAACGAAAGGATGAGCTCCTCTGCTGCAGTGTCCCCAGAGAATGTGTCGTCTCTGTGTCGGTCTTGATGGCTTGGAAGGTGTCATCTACCGTCTTCCCAAACAGGTTGTTCCCATCAAACAGCATGTCGATAACTTTGGTCTGCAACTCTATGCAGAAATTAGTGGCCTTCAGCCAGCCTTGTCGGAGGGTCACAACATTCCTCATCTGGCAGAAGCCTGAGTCCGCTATGTAGAGCACGACAATGATGGCGTGGTACGAAGCTATTTATCCTTCCTGGAATAGAGCCAAGGCTTCAGCATTCTTGTCCTCAGGGAAGAAATACAGGATGGGCCCGAGCTTGTACCACAGCTCCCTGTTGTACCTTGACAGGGTGGCAAGTGTGTTGGCTGCCTTTATGGTGGAGAATGCTGTGGTAATGATGCGCTTGCTAACAGCACCAACCCTTTTGCCTTCCTTGTCTGGACGCACCATGGATGAAGAGGTTTTGGATGCCCTCTTCCAGGCGGCAGGCACCACAGACTCTGGCGAAGGTTGAGATCGGAGGCACCTGTGTGCCCAATCTGGAACCCAGTATTTATTTTACCAGCCGGTGATGCTTGACTCCTTCCATATGTCATCTAACAAAGGGATTGATACAATGGTCTTCTTAGCAGACTACCGCAGCTGAAAAAGTATAATTTATTCTCTTCGGGCACTAACTTGAAGAGCTTGGACTTTCGACATCATTGAGTGAAAGGAGCTGGTTTTGTCCGGGAGCGTTGCCCTAGTAGGCTCATCAACATCCAGGGGTTCCCCATGCGCCAGAACTTAACCGTCAAACTCAAAGTGAGTGCTGGTGCTGTCCCCTCATCACTGGCCGAGGGGCTGCAGGCGTCCTATGCGGCGGTGTCGGCTGATGCCAAGGCCGCCTTGATGGATCAATGGTTGGAGTAGGCACTGGGGCAGTGGGCAGGCACTGTTCTATCTCCGCCACCAACGTATGCAGGGTAGTGGATGTCCAGTGACATGTCTCTTGGTGCAGGAGCAGTAAGAACCGGGCGTGAGCCCCTTGGGGAGGGGGGCATACAGGTTGGTGACCCCCAGTGAGGCATAGGTAGAAAAGGGTCAAGTTCCTCATTATCTGCTTCCTAATCTGAATAGATATCCTGTGGCCGGTCCTCCTCAGAACTAGTGTAGATGGTTTGGGGTCTTCTGGGGGACCCCAGAGGATCCAAGGCAGAGGATGGCATAGTTCGTGTAAGCCTGGCTAGGGACTCCAGAGCCGATGCATCTCTCTCACCAGGTGAGAATGTCAGAAAAGAGGATAGGACAGGAGCCTGCAGATTCAAAAGAGGAGCTATTGGTAGGTTAACTAGTGACAGTGACCGACTCTTCCCAGAGTGATGTCCCACAGCCGCAGAGACTGTTGCAAGGATGCCGATGGAGTGTGGGATTTTGCATTCTTTTGGATCTTCAAGGAGGAAGGAGCTTCAAATAACCTCAATCTCTTCTTACTAGAGGGAGTACGCTCATGGGACTTGCCGGTCCTAGTAGAGAGCTCTTTCCTTCCTCGATCCAAGCCACTAACCTCCAGTGGCGCTCCTCCTTGGTCTTTGTTGAAAAGGATGGACTGATGGAGCATCTATCCATGTCGTGGCCAGGGTGAAGATAAAAAGGCACTATAGGTGCCGTTCCCTGATGAATTTCTTCGCGCCACAGCCTTCACAGGTCCCGAAGAGGCCCTTCTTTGTGGCATCTGCCTTGGTAGAGTTGTCGAGGCGTAGGCCCAAACCTAGCCCTGTTGGCACCATGGGTTGAAGATCTGTTGGGGGATTTAAGTCCTTCCCCGGCAACAGTCCCAGCTGTTGGTAATCACTGTGTGACGGTTAACGAAGAAACAATTGAAGATTTCTTCACAAAAACAGCAGAAAACGGGAAATAAAACTACGAATCGAGGAGCTAAGCATGAGGACTTCCAACTCTAGAAACGTGCGTTAAGATCTGAAGATGGCCACGGGGAGTGGAGATTAGGAGGAAGAGTCATTGGTTGGAGACCGTATGATCCAAAGGACACCGACAGGCTATAGAAGAGACTAGCAGCTAAACTGCTTTCTTTTTACTGAAGATTCCCAGCCTGACAACTGAGAATATTTATGAGCATGTGAATCCATGCAAGTCCCCATGCTGGAGAAAGGATACATTATAACTTACTCACCGTAGTGACTAACCTACTCCTTGTCCATAGTCCTCTTTCCTTCATACTACAAGGGCGTCCCTCGCTTAGGACGAGAGATGGAACCTTTTTCACCAGAAAGAATTCTTCCCCTTTGAATTAAAGAGGTGCGGGGGCACAGCCCTGGGAGCATGTGCTCCCCCGACTCCCCCCACCAGTGGCATTCATAAGACCCCTTTGACGCATCAACAATATTATCATTGCCTATTGACACCACCTTATTAAGCGGGAGGATGGTGGGATGTACGGAGGAAAGGGGACTATGACTAAGAGTAAGTTAGTCACTACAGTGAGTAACTTATAATTACTCCTACATCCCCGTCCCTCCATAGTGCATAGGCAATTACAACCAAATGTAGCTCCAGGGTGGAGAGGTGACCCTCCTAAGAAAAGAAGTTCCTTAATACTGCCTGATCGAATGCCCGTCCGACCTAGAGCTGGCATCCAAACAGTAGTGCTGGCAGAAGGCCGAAGGCGTAGCCCATGTGGCCGCCCTGCTGATGACCTGCCACGGAACATGTCTCTGGAAAGCCACAGCCGTAGCCTTGGCTCTGATAGTGTGGGCATGCCGGGAGAGGTTTGTGCTGCCCCTGATAAGCCTCCTTGATGGCAACTACCATCCATCGAGCTATGGAGGCCTTGGAAGCTTGATAGCCTGACCCTGACCCGCCGAAGGTGACAAAGAGAGCCTCGGATTTGCGGAAGCTCTTGTTCTATCCAAGTAGAGTTTTAGAGCACGTCTGACATCTAGACAGTGCAGAATGCTCTGAGCATCGTCCTTAGGGTCTGCAAAGAAAGTGGTTAAAACAACCTCCTTATTCAGATGAAGAGGAGACCACCTTGGGTAAGAATGAGGGGTGCGTTCCAAGCACCACCTTGTCCTTATGGAAAGTAGTATAGTGCTTTGAAGCCACCAGAGCTTGGATTTCGCTAACCCTGTGTGCAGATGTAAGGCCCACCAGGAGCGCTGTCTTAATGGGGACTAGTCTGAGGTCTGCGGACGCCATGGGTTCGAATGGTTTAGGCGCCACGGCGCCCAAGACCATGTTAAGGTCCCACACCGGGTGTGGCTTCTTGATAGGCGGGTAAAGCCTGGTGAGGCCCGCCAGATGTCTCTTAACCACTGCATTAGCGGGATGTGTGCGAGATGTGCGGAGAAGGATATGACATCGTCCAGCGTGCATGTGAATGGATAGACCTTCTTTGAAGAAGCCCAGTCGCAAATCCTAGTCCACCTGCTTTAGTACTGGCTCCTGGTAGCATCGCTTCTAGCACCCTGTATAATGTCCAGGTTAGCATGCGACAGATGTAGATGCCTTAGTGTGACATGCTCAGGAACCACGCTGCGAGGGCTAACTTCTGGGGGGCAGGGTGGATGGCCGTGCCTCCCTGCTGAGAGAGTAGGTGAGCTGGGCCCAGCGGAAGGTGCACCGGGGCCTGATCCGACAGGCTGAGTAGTTCGAGAACCATGGCCTCGCAGGCCACCACAGAGCTATCAGGATGAGACAGAGGTGGCGGGAGGGAATGCGTACACGTTCATGTTGTCCCATTGTATCTGCATCACGTCGCCCAGAGTGCTCCAGCCTTGTCCCTGCCACGATGCGAACTAGGGGCACCCCCTGTTGTACCAGGTGGCAAAGAGTTCCACCTGAGGACCCCATCTGTTGAAGATCTCCTGAAGGACTTATTTGTTCAACTGCCACTCGTAGTTGTCCGCACCCAGTCTGCTGAGCCTGTCCGCCTCCTGGTTGGACTCCCCCGTGAGGTGGATTATCCTCAAGTGCACGTTGTTCTCCAGATCCCACTCCCAAATGCTGACTGCCAAGGTGCATAGGGGAGGAGACCTGGTGCCCCGCTGCTGTTTGAATGAGGATCATCTTGCCACTGATCAATGGAAGGAAAGCTTTGAGATGGCTTTTAGCTCTAGCCAATTGAAATGGGCCTCCTGTTCCTGAATAGACCAAACTCCATGGACGCTGTGGCTGTGGAGATGGTCCGTGGTGATGGTAACCAGAGGTGCTGGTTACCTGAAGGGCCTGCCTACCCTCAGATTGCGGTCCGTGCTCCACCAGACAAGGTCCCAGTGGGGAAAGGGAGGAATGCTGACGAGTTCAGCCAGGGAACCCTGCACCTTTCCCCATGAGGCTGCAAAGTGCAGTTGCAATGGTCTCATTCTAAGCCTCGTGTAAGGCACTGCCATGATATCCAAGAGGTGTTGGTACCACCATGCCGAGATCAGCGCTCTGAGAAGATGACGCGTGGCCCTTTTAATGGCTGTGATCTTGTCCTCTGAGCTCGTATCCCAGATGAGACCCAGGAATGTTAGGTTCCGAGTAGGCCCCAGCTGTGACTTCCTGAGATTGATGGTAAATCCCAATTCGTGTAGCGTATTCATGAGGGCGGAGGATGTGCGATGAACCGCCTCTGGGGATCTCCTCCTGATGAGCCAGTCGTCTAGGTATGAATTGACATGGTGACTCTGGGCCCTGAGGAGGGCTGCCACCGCATGAGTGTGGTAAAAACCCTGGGGGCTGAATTGAGGCCAAACTATAGAACCTTGTATTGGAAATGTAAGCCCAGGATCCTGAACCTCAGAAAGGACCGATAAGGCTGCCAAATTGGGACATGTAGGTATGCGTCCTTCAGATGCAGGGAGCACATCCAGTCTCACTTACAGTGTCTCCGCAATAAGCGCTGTGGTAACCATCTTGAACTTTTGAAGAGAGGGAAAGGTTCAAGGTGGAAAGGTCCAACACCTCTCAGGGCAGACTGGTGGTTCTTGTGTATGGTGAAAATCCTGGAGTAGAAGCCCAAGCTCCGCTGGGAGGCTGGGACTACTTCCACTGCCTGACTCTGCGATCGATCGAATTTCCGGCAGAAGGTTTGCTGTCCCAATCTGGGCGAGTGGAGGAGAGGAGAGACGGGAGGGTGGAGGGCAGTCCACAGACACTACTGAGTGGGTCCAGGGGTCTGCGAACCTTGTGCACGAAAGGCAAGTCTGCCCCGCACTGGAGACACATGGACCCGGATGGGATTGTCATGCCTTCTTTCCCTCTGAGGCTAGGGCGGAGGAGAGGGACTGAAAGAAGCCCTTACACCCTCATCGCCCCCCCCCACCTTGTGCTGTTTGCAGCGGCGCTGACTTAGCGACCAGTCCGGCTGTCTTGAGCTTCGTTCCTGGAAGCCCCTGAACCCACCAAAGGCCCGCCCCCTTGTCGGAACGCTGGTACGTCTGGCTGCTGTACATCTTGGGTGTGGACTTAGTATAGATAAGGATTTTGTAGTCAGGGAACTATTTTTCTTCTTATCCAGCTCCTCATCGGTGGTGGATGAAAGAGGTCACCACCCGTGAATGGCAGGTCCAATATGCGTTCCTGGACGTCTGGGTTGAACTTGGTGGCCCAAAGCCAGGCGGTTCTCATGTCCGTAGCGATGTAGATGGCACGGCTTGAGGCGTCTATATGAGCCACTGTGGACTCCATGATGTCTTGAGCCACCATCTTTGCTTCTGCCAGCCCCGCAGTTCCAGAAGGACTCCGCTATTTCCCGCCAAAGCCTGTGATTAACGGTTGCAAGCATAACGTCGGCATTAGACTGACAAAGGTGCAACGAGGCGTTGGAATAGACAACCTTTCCATACGCCTCCAAGATCTTCTCCTCCTTGCCTAGGATCGCCAAGGACAAGGTAGCCAAGGAAGTTTGAGGCTTGTAGATTGAGGCCGTGGCAATCAAAGAGGAGTGCGGTTGAGGGTGTGCCGGCACCAAGAGTGGATCCCCCTCCAATTGCCTGTACTTGGTGCCGAGGCAGCGATCGGTAGGCTGCGGCAAATGCGGTTTAAGCCATCCCTTTTTGCCCAAGGAGACCACGTCCTTCTGCATCGGAATTCCTATTCTAGACATGGGGCGTAGAGTGAGGCCCTCGGCCAGGACCCCCGCCTCGGGTTGTGGAAGAGCCAAGTATTCGGCCAGACCTGCAAGCTGTTCATGGAATGCCTTGGCCGAAGAAGGCGTGTTCGGATCCTCCTCCTCATTGGTTTCCGCCAGGGTATCTTGTTGATCCGGAACAGGTGGAGGACTACTGGGCGCCGAAGGCTGAGGTGTGCTGACTGGAGCTGGAGGCTGCTGTGGAAGCTGGTGCAGAACCGCCTGGGCTACAGGAGGCAAGGGTGCCGGAAACTGGGGGCCCGGCGTGGACAGCTGGGGCTGTGCCGGGGCCTGAGGCACTGGAGCCATAGGAGGAATTACAATGGGTGCTGACGGAGGGTCTGATGGTAGCATGTCCCTGATCACATCCTGAAGGATGGCACCCCACTGAGGGGACCTCATAAGCGTGAGAAACTTTTCAAAAACCTGTCCTCACAGCAGGTGGGCGCTAGGTGGCGCGGGAGTAGGAGCAGGGGCCTGAGGTTGCGGAGGCCTGGGCGTACTCTGCCTTGCTGCCTGCGGGGTGCATCTGCCCTGCGACACTGAAGTATATACTGTAAGCCACGTACCTGGCGAAGACCAGTCCCACCCTGAAACTCGTTCTCCCACCTGCTCTGCAAAAGGGGGTGTCGTCGGACGAGCAGCCATCTTGTCTGGCACGGTGGCCATCTTGTCTGGCACGGTGGCCATCTTGTCGGGGTGCATGCCACATGCCTGTGTCACGCTGGGCCCGGCATCGACCAGGACTCTTGGCCTTTGAGCCTGAGGCCTACCTCAGGACAGGACCTGGTAGGCATCGTGCCCTCAGCAGTGTTGCCAGTAGTGCTGCGTACAGGTTCCCGCTCAGACATTTGGCCAGTAGTAGGGTGTAGCCCCTCAGGTGGACACCCAATAAAAGAACCTTGCAGTCCCTCACCGATGTCACCGGCAGGATCTAGTGACCCCTCAGCCTGGCGTACGGTACATGAAGCAGCCTGTGTACCTGCGCTGGTATCAGAACCTGAAGGTCGCTCCCGGTCTGACATTTCCTTGAGAAGGAGTCGCCCTTGCAGAGTGCGGATGAAAAATGTGGCCCTACATTGGGCCTGGACTTCTGCTTGACTAAGTTTTTCAAGTCTTCTGGAGGCGATCATTGGAAGAGCTCTTTCCACTGAGCTAACCTGTTCTTCAGAGCGCGCGGCATAAGCCCGTCACACGCGGTACAAACCTCCCAGCCATGATCGGGGCCAAGGCAGCGGAGGCAAAGAGCATGGGGATTGGATGTAGGGAAAAGCCCTTCGCAAGCTGGAAACCTGTTAAAGTCCGCTGACGTCGACATGCGCCGGGGAGGAGTGTGGCGCCAGAGGACCGAGTACCTGATTGAAGACCAAAAGACAAACAGTATCCGGGGAAGTGCGTGTGGAATTACAAGGCTGAAGCCAAACCCAGAAGCGCTGGTGAAAGCGATCCGCTCCAGTCGACGCGGAAAAGAGGACTGTGGTGTGGCGCTGGTGGGCGAAGTCAGGGTAGCACATGTCTCTAAATTTATAGGCGAAGAAGATTTCCTCTGGTGAAATGGGTTCTGTCTCCCGTCCATAGCGAGAGACACCCATGCAGTATGGAGGAAAGGGGACGGGACGTAGGAATACGTCTGTTACACATGAAGACACAATCATGGGCCTGTTTGGGACTAATGAGACAAGGCACAGCTACACCCTCTGTTCCATTAACTCCGGTCATGCATTTTATGAAATAGAGTGGTTCCCAGATTGGTCCCTAGATTATAGGGCCCTTGGGAGACAATTATGGATTAGGGCACAAAGGTGGTACTGGAATCACAACACACACAGTTTTGTTAGCACAAAAAAACCTATGCAGAGATTGGGATGCAACATTTCTGCAACCTGCCAAATATTTAATGATATGCCTGAATAATCAATTGCAAAGGTTTATAATGCTATTACGCTTCAATTACCTACATCATTTATTATAGGTGCTAGATGTGGTTTCTTCCTGGACAAAAGAACCTGTAAAAGCTGCGATTCCACTACGAGTTTAGAAAGCTCATCATCTCTTAACACAATGTTGTGCAGTCACTTCACGTTATATAACATTTCTTGGGAGAGGTGTACACAATATGGAAACAATACCAACAGCTCAATTTTGGCAAAATTGTATCTGAAGAAGACCTATGTCACCATCTACTGCGTTGTATTCACTGTGGAATCTCATTTACACTGCTACATGGTTGATTTTATTGGATATCTTTATTTCTTGGCTGTAAGACCAGATTAACTGTAGACTATTTGAAAGATGTTCATTTTAATAATGCATTTCAATTTCATATATGTACATTTTTAAGAATCAGTGTGGAAAGTTAACTTTGCTAACTAAAATCACCCAAATAAAAAAACATGCTTTCAGTACAGAACCACTAGCCCCACTAGATCAAGGACAAAGGAACACCATGCAAGGTTCTGTGCATTCGTCGGAGGTAGAGCTTCAGCGCCTGGTTCAGAGTTTAAGCTTTTGTCACCTATCTCAAATAGTCCAGCCTGATGCTCCAGGATCAGTTCCCAGCATTTGACCAAGTACTTGTGCAGAATGGCAGCTTACAGACCAAAACCAGGTTTACGGTCTAACTTTAAACCTCCAGTCCCCACTCATTTAAATCTTTGGCAGCCAACCAATTAATTTTGTTGTTCAAACTCAGGGTATTCGTAATCCAGAGACTCCATGTTGAGAGCGCCCACGAAGAGAAAGAGAAAGAACTCTGGCTACAACTTGGGCAGCTACTTAAAGTGCACTACAACCAATCAAAACAGCTGACAGACATGTTTTTGGAGGAAAATAGTTAAAACAAAAAATACTGAGATGCATGTATTTTTGTAAAAATCTAGAAACATTTATTATGTTGACAAAAATAGTTCGGAGATCTAAAGCATGTACAGAGCTACTCAGTGATATTAAATAGCAATGGCAGAGCAATAAACAAAAGAGTTCAGTAGACCTAAGAGACAAGCAGTAGGAGATATAATGAAAATGAACAGAACGGTACATGGGAGGGAAAAGGGTTAAGATGATGTCCAGTAAGAGACAAAGAGGAGAAAACTAATGGGGGAAGGTAGGGAGAAGGACACTGTATAAGGCATCAGTGACAAAGGGAGTGAGGCGAGAGCACCTACGGTGAATAATAAAATACCTTGGCAACACCAGTTGCAGCAGGCCCCATATCTTCTCCATCCAGCAGGATGTGCATGGAGTCATCAGGACAGCGTTTTACACCGATGCGATTTCCAACCTGTAAGACCAAAGAAAACCTGCCACTGAGAATGAGCACAAGAGAAAGTACGAGTGCCTAATGTGAGGGGAGAGAAACGCAAGGAGGGAACTCAAGAAGCCATTTTTGGGCATCCTAAATTGATTCAGCTGATAACCAATTTACAGCTCTTTCAGCTTCCAAACCATGATTTCATGAAGTACCTTCACCATATCAATTGAGTGAAAACTTTAGCTTGTTTTTCATTGAAGAAATTCTCAATATCACAGTGGCGACAAGTAAACCTTTTTCTTGCTAAATTACTTTCCCTTTCTCACTACCTCTTCTTGTTTCAGTTTGCCTCTGGTGAAATCCCAACAATACTAGACCTTATAAAGTCACTCCAACCACCGTAAGACATGCATTACCTACCGTAATAGCATTTCTGATGATTGTATCTGCTTAGAATCACATGCTGTGCATATGGTCCGACATCCAGTGGTAACCGCGGAGTATTGCATCTTGTCTTTCGGGGACAGAAAGGGGACATCGGCATAGGCGTGTCTGTAACACTATCCCTATCGTGACGTGTAGTGTACCCAAAATAGCTCACGCGCCGAGGTCCCTCCGATTGTATTTTTTCTGCCATGAGGGAGCCCAAGGCTATAGTGAGTGAGTACATAAAGAGAGAAAATAGTAAGACCTCTATGTCCCTTCCACCCCGAGCGGGGAGGTAGGGAGGGCGCATGTGAATCTAAGCAGATACAATCATCAGAAATGCTATTACGGTAAGTAATGCATGTCTTCTGATGCTTGTTAATCTGCTTAGAATCACATGCTGAGCATAGACTAGCGAGCAGCACCCGGAGCTGGAGGTGGGTTGTGCGAAGGAACAGTAGAGAAAAGATGTCTTAGTATTGCTTGTCCCAATCAGACCTAGAATGAGTGTTTTTCATTGAAGAAATTCTCAATATCACAGTGGCGACAAGTAAACCTTGTGCTGGTGGGACCAACCAGTTCGCCCAAACTGCAAGCCAGGACCCCTCCTCTGGTCGAATTCGCTGTACAGAGTTACAGTGGGCCGGATAGCCAGGAAGGTCGGACACTGCTTGGGTTTTAAGGAGCGCACCTTTTATTCGTTGTTTTGCTGTGCTGCTGGTTTCTTCCCTGGGTGGCGCAGGACCCCCCACAGTCTTCCTACTTCTTGTCAGTCTGACATTCGCTTCAGGCACCGTGAGCCTGTAGGAACCACCAGGAACGTCCACCTCAGCTACAGCTCCCTCTCCGTTTTAAGGTACTGTGCAAATCTGGTTGTGCGTTTCGCTCAGCCGTGGTGAAAGTGTTTGAAATCTTTCTCCAATCCGAGGGCTTGTCCTTCTCTTTTACCTAACTTTTATACCGACCAACCTCGTCCAGAATCTGTGCCACAAACTTTACTGCAATCTACACTGAACCTATTATCTTGAGCAAAAGACTTTTGAACCATTGACATTGGCCCTAAGCCTTTTCTATCTGATTCTACCCTTGTAGTCTCTCTTTTTCAGTTGTCCTGCTTACTTACCTGTTAGTTTCGCCTAATTTCTAATAACTTTGTCTTTCCCTCCCTTTTAAATTGCTGGAGTGCCATTTTGCTCCCAATTCATTTTGTGAGCCTAACTTGTCTAGAATTTAAGGGAAGTGGTGTGGTGTATTTTTGATTTTGATGTTTATCTTGCTTATAATACTGAGATGTTATACAACTGTTGAGTAAATAAATATATATTATACTTAGAAACCTTGAGTCAGTGTTTGCCTGAAGCATAGTAATTGCTGTTCCTTGTGTAAACACTTGTACTGCTCACTTACTCTTACGATAAGTCTGGCTGCTCCGCTACTGCTTCCAATATAACTGTAGTACAGGCTTGTACCAAAGGTGACATTGTACTGTCACTTGTAGTCTTAATTGTGTGTAGTGTTCCCAAAGGGTACTGCATGTAATTCTGCCTAACACTTGTTGAGAAGGGGAGTCGGGGGGTGGGTTTGGAGCATAGATAATTTTCCCTGACCATGTTATCCAGAGACCGTTCCCCTTGGAGCGGTTCTGGGGGTACCTGGAGGCGTAGTCTTCGAATTGGGCGTTCTCCCGAGTTGCGAACAGGTCAATCTCTGGGAAGCACCATTCTGCGGAGACGTTGGCCACAATGTCTTCATGCAGACACCATTCGTATTCTACGGGCAGAGGAAAATCTCTGCTGAGCACGTCTGCCAGAACATTGAGTTCCCCTGGAACACGTTGGGACAACAAACATCTTGTGTCCGAGAGCCCATATCCAAAAGTTTTGGGATAGCTTAGATAGCTCTGGAGAGTAAGTGCCCCACTGTTTGTTCAGGTAATACATGACTGTAGTGCTGTGTTAGAATCAGCACCGTCTTCCCTTGTAGTTGCATCTGAAAGGCCTTTAATGCCTTGAACACTGCTAAAAGCTCCAGTAAATTTATATGGTTGGAAGCTACTTGTGGGGACCACAGCCATGTGCTGTCTGCTGAAGCAGGTGAGCCCCCCACCCTGTGAGATGTGTCGTGAGAGTGGCTTCCACTGCAGGGGTGGTGAAGGTTTTCCCCTTCAAGAGATTTTCTCTTGACCACCACTGCAGAGAGAACGAGGGCTAGCAAGACAACTACCAGATCTTGGTGCTCATTGTAATTCTGTAGGAAGGAAGGTTCTTCATTTTCACTGTAAATGTCTTGATAAGTATCCATATGGACGATGTCTTCATGATGGACGGGGACATAGGGCTGATCTTCTTGGAAATGTGACACAGATTGAAGATTAGGTTCTCCACAAGATCTTTTCGGAGAAGGATGTTCAGAAAAATTGATAATTTTTTCAAGACGGTCCATACACCCTTCAAATTTCTCCCTTGTCCATTTAGAGGACCCAGAAGGGCCTACGGGTGGAAAAGCGTTGTCTTCTGCCCTTTGGCGCCGAAAATTGGCTTTCAGGGTGTTGGAAAGAGGCCTGTGACTGTCCTCATAGGTATTGCGAGAATCGGGGCACAATGGCGTATCTAAAGATTTGTCCGCGGCCTGTCCCATGTTTTTCGGCGGAACAGGAATAAGCCCAACCGCCGAAGTAATTCTTGCGATACTGTGTTCGATTACCGCTGAATCGGCATGTGTTAGTGAGTCCGAAGGTTTATCGGTAGACTTACTGCCTACCGCAGCGTTAGAGGGCCTATCGGTCGGATTTTCACCTTGAGGCCTATTCGTGATTTTTGGGCCTACCGAGGCCTCCGGGACCGTCCCCTGGCAGCCATCTTCAGATTTGGTATTTTATAATATTTTTATTTTATTTATTTCATTTGTTACACGCCCAGACCCTTAGGTATCACGACGAGGTTGCAGACAGCTTATAAACATTTGTATACAATATTAAATAAAAGGAGTAAACCAAGATTCAGAGGTGTATAAAAAACAAAATACATTGGTGAAGTGATAGGTCGGGTGGAGTTATGTTAGGGAGGTAGCAGGAGGGTCTAGATCATCAATATTGAATGAATAGCCATGTTTTCAGAGATTATTTTTTAAGTTGGCCAAGGTTTCTTCATTTTTTATTCTGAGTGGTAAGGAGTTCCAGATGGTAGGGGCCACACTGTTCCCCTTCTGCTTTAGTACTTTTGTGACACAGTATTTCCAATAAAGACTTATTGTTAGATCTGAGTGTTCTATTAGTGGCTTTTTTCTTTATGGTGTTCCTGAGGTAGATGGGGGCTTTGTTGGTGATCCATTTAGAAAACGCATAGTGATTTGAACATGATTCTGGCTTTTATAGGCACCCAGTGATTTTCTCTTATAGTTGAAATGTGGTCTGATTTCTTTATGCCTAGAGCCGCTCTAAGAGCTTTACTCTGCAACAATTGTAATTTACTTATGTTGTGTTAGAAGTTCCTAGAAAGAGTATGTTACAGTAGTCTAACTTTGTAAGAATCAGCGATCTGGCTAGAGTTATGCAGTTTGTGGGTGTGAGATACTGACGGCTACGCGCAATTAGTTTAGCAGTGTATGCTGTTGAGGATGAGAGTGCTGATGCGTTTGCACATGGTGAGGTTAGCATCTAGGTAGACGGCAAGCGTTTTTATGTGCTTTAGAACTGGTATCGACGTCCCATCAATATTGATGTGAGTGATATCGGTGTGGAGGGAACCTATTCTAGATTGGGAGCCAACAATGAGGATCTCAGTCTTCTCGTCATTAAGACAAAGACTATTCAGTGCCATCCAATTTTGAATAATGGCGTATATTTTTATTAATAGATTGGGAGTCTTGTATGTAGTCCCCCGTGATGGGGATGAAAATCTGGGTGTCATGAACCGCCGAATAAGTCCATTCTTTTCTGTGCTCGGTCCTACAATGCTTCCAAACCTTTAAGCCTGGACACTGTTTCCTTCCTGGTTCCCCGTCCTGGGTGCTGAACTCTACCCAGCGAAGGACACTCGTAAAACTCACGCTGGAATCCGAAGACCCGCGCACAGGCCTGTATAAATCTCGGACAGTACGAAAGAAGGTAGCCACTTCCAAGAATGTCGCAAGTAAAGAGAAACCGGTGAGAAGGGGAGAAACTTGTGACAGATTGAGACACCTCAAACCGGATACAAAGGCAGATATGGAAGCCGCAGTTCAAGACCTCATGCTAGGTATGCAAGAATTAACCACTGAAGTCCAGAACCTCAAGGCTGAGAATGCGGCATTAAAGCAGTTAGTCTTATCTCATGACTCTGCAGCCAAAGAAAGTGTCCTGTTGGGAGGAGTAGTGGACAAATAAGATGGCTCATCAAAAACCCTCCGTGCCTTCCTTGATTCTGGTTTAGTACATTTTACCTTCAAACCGTACTATTCTTCCACCCCAAGAGCAAAGGTGGGATTCATGATATCTCATCTCACTGGCAATGCCTTAACCTGGGCAACTCCCTTAGTCAATACGGGTGATGCTCTCCTGGATGATTACGATGGCTTTGTGGAATCCCTTAAGGCCATGTATGATCGGCCAGAACTTGTTTACAGTGCACAATAAAGACTGTTTGAATTCCAACCAGGAACTCAGGATATGCTCACTTATGTGACTCGCTTTAAACAGCTAGTAAAAGAAGCCGATTTGTCCAAAGAAGCCAGCTTCACCCTCTTTCAAAGAGGTTTGAATGACGAGATAAAGCATGAATTAGATAGGGTAGCTCGCCCAAGCTCCTTCCAAGCTCTCATGGACCTCTCCCTACAGATTGATTTCCGGATCCAGGAAAGAAAGGCAGAGAAAAGGAAGTCCAAGTCAACATCCCCAAAGGCAGCCACAGGTTACCCCTGCCAAAAAGAAACTATCACAAACCTCAGATCCAGAACCCATGCAACTAGGCGCCTTCCGAGGACCAGTTTCTCCCCAAGAAAGGATCTGTCGGATTAATACAGGACTGTGCATGTACTGTACCTCTGATAAACACCTTGTAAGAGAGTGTCCTGTAGCGCCACCTCGGCGTTCGGGAAACGCCAGCTCCCGATCGTAAGTGGAGCACAGTTTCGGGAGAAAGATGTCTGCTCCTCATCTATTCCTTCCTTGAAATCTCCAGGACAGAACAATCTCGTAATTCTACAGACATTCCTGTCACCTTCCAAAAAAGAATCCTACCCCATCGTGGACTGCAGAGCCATGGGAATTTTCATAGATCATGATTGGGTTGTCAGCCATCACATTGCCCGGGAAACCAAAGAGAGTGCATACTGTTGAGGCCATTGATGGCAGACCCTTGTCTTCTGGACCCATAACTCACCAAAACAAGGAGATACTACTTTTGATAAACAACCATCAAGAAATGATTAGATTTGATAACATAGAATCTGCCCACTACCCCATGGTTTTAGGCATGCCTTGGCTACAGAAACACAATCCATACATCAATTGGGCAGCAGGGTCCTTGTTTCTCAGTTCAGAACATTGTATGTCCCATTGTTTATCTGTTGCCACATTGCAAAGTCCTTCAGCGAATTTCCAGGAGCCCAAGCAACCAGTCGTAACTGTATCCAACATTATCCAGATTCCTCAGACATACTAAACTTAGTCAGATGTGTTTTCAACAGCCAATGTTCAATCTCTTCCACCTCATAGACCCGAGGATTGTGCCATTGATACAGACCCAGCTGCGGTAATTCACTTCGGGAGAATGTTCATTTTGTCTGAACCTGAAAAGAAAGCCCTTCGAGAATATCTGGACATCAATTTGACAAACTGTACTATCCGACCTTCCAAGTCTCCAGCCGGTGCTTCTCTCTTCTTCGTTCCTAAAAAAGACACTAAGGAACTCCAACCTTGTCTGCATTACCATGGCCTTAACCAATGCACACTCAAGGACCGCTATCCATTACCACTTAATTCAGACATTCTGGAGGCAGTGAGAGGTGCTGTCATTTTCACTAAACTCGTTCTCAGGGGTGCTTACCATCTCATTCGCATAAGAGAAGGCGATGAGTGGAAAACTGCCTTCAGGACTCTCTTTGGCAACTTTGGGTATCTGGTGATGCCCTTTGGTCTCGCCAATGCCCCTGCAGTATTTCAACGCTTCATGGATCAGGTCTTTCCTGATATGCTGTTCCTTTTTGTCATAGTCTATCTGGACGATATTCTAATTTACTCCAAAGAACCTCAAGCCCATCAAGAACATGTACAAGCAGTTTTACAACACCTACGTGAACACAAGCTCCTGGCCAAGCCTATAAAATGCCTTTTCCATGCATCAACCGTTCATTATCTTGACTTCGTGCTTAGTTCCAAAGGTATCGGAATGGATCCATCCAAAGTTGATTCTATCCTGTCTTGGCCCGCTCCCACTTCAGTAAAAGAGATCCAATCCTTCCTGGGACTTGCTAATTTTTAAATTCATACCCACGTTTTCTGACATAGTACATCCCATTGTAACACTCTTAAAGAAAGACACTCCATTCCATTGGTCTACGACTCAGGAGACAGCCTTTCAACAACTGAAACTGGAATTCACTCGTGCTCCAATCCTAGCTCAACCTGATATAGATCGACCCTTCTTGGTAGAGACAGATGCATCCGACTATGCCATTGGAGCAGTGTTAAAACAAGAACTTGAGGACAAGATGGAGCATCCTATTGCATACCTATCCAGCAACTTGACTCCCAGTGAGCCTCATTATTCCGTCCTGGAGAAGGAACTGTTAGCTATCCGACAAGCCTTCACCGACTGTCGTCATCTTCTTTTGGGTGCCAAACACCCGGTGCAAGTTCGCACGGATCACCGAAACTTACAAATCCTACAGTCCTTGGAATGCAGAAATAGCCGTCAGGCCCATTGGGCCTTCTTTTTTGCCCGATATCAATTTCAAATCCACCACTTTCCTGAAACACATAACATCATAGCTGATGCCTTGTCCAGACGTCCTGATTATGAACCCCTTGAAGCTCGAACCTTTCCCAAGATGTTTCCTAACACAGTGTTCGTAGCTCAAGCCATTACTCTCCTGGAGGATATTCGTGCTAAAACACCTTCTTCCGAACTCTGAAAGGAATATAAAGGAGGCAATCTAAGGAACCTCATGATGAAGGACGGATATCTCTTCAAGGAAACACGGCTGGCTATTGCCACACAAGAGCTGAGACATAAGATCACAAATCTATGCCATGACACCCTCCATTCAGGACACCGAGGGATCACCAACACCCTCCGTCTTATACAGAGGCAGTTTTGGTGGACGAGGATGAAAGACGACGTAAGAACCGATGTCCAATCCTGTGCAGTGTGCAATCAGAATAAACATAACAGAAGACAACACCAACCAGCAATGCCAACACAACCTTGGGAAATCATCGCCACAGATTTTATCGTGGAATTACCCCCATCCAGAGGATACACAACCATAATGGTTACCATCAATTTGTTTACACATATGGCTCACTTTACACCCTTGTTCAAGCTACCATCCTCATCTGAATTGGCTGGGATTTTCCTGGAACATATATTCAGGCTTCATGGACTACCTTCCAAAATCACATCCGACAGAGGGCCCCAACAGATATCCCAGTTTTGGAAACAACTATGTCAAATATTGGGAATCCAGCACGCGTTGTCCTCGGGGTATCATCCACAGACCAATGGAGCAACTGAACAAGTCAACCAGACCCTAGAACAGTACCTTTGTTGCTTCGCCACCAAAGTCCAGGATGATTGGTCACTCTTGATTCCTGTAGCTGAATTTGCTTACAACAATTCGGATCATTCAGTTATGAAGACCAGTCCATTCTTTTGCAGTCAAGGATTTCACCCTTCAGTTCTACCATCCGTTCTTCCACATCCTAGCCCAGTTCCTGCGGTCGATTCCTGGATTGAAACACTGATCAATGTCCACAAGGACGCCAAGGAACATCTGGAAAATGCCAGAAAAGATGTCAAACAATATGCAGATAACCAAAAGGAGGCTTAGCCCTTCTTATGCAGTGGGAGATAGGGTTTGGCTGTCTTCGAAACTCCTTCCTCGACATCTGCGACAAAATAAACTAGCTCCCAGATATTATGGACCCTTCTCCATAAAGGAAATTATTAATCCAGTGGCCTTTCGACTCCAACTTCCAGAGTCGTGGAAAAGGATTCATCCAGTCTTCCACACTTCCTTGTTAAAACCATTTGTACAATCCACTCTAACTGCTCCAAGACCTACTCTAGTAACTGTCAATCAACTTGAATTCAAGGTCTCCAGGTTATGTGACTCCAGGTACAGACGAGGTCAACTCCAGTATCTGGTTGAATGGAAAGGTTATCCTCCCAGCGAGCGCACCTGGGAACCTGTCTCAAACATGAATGGCCCCCGATTGATACAAAGATATCATTGTATCCACCCAGGCAAACCCGGAGGTGCAGGGCTTAGGAGGAGGCATACTGTCATGAACCGCCAAATACGTCCATTCTGGACTTCATGGTCCATGATGCACCGTGGTCAGAACTCTGATCATTCCAACATGGCCGTCAGCTTCGAAACGCTGCATACCAACCCTTGCGCGTTATGTTCAACTTCCTACTAAACCGCCACGCCCCGCGGCTCTGCGCGTCTCAACGCTACTGCTTGGAGTAGTTAGACATGTGTTGTCAGAGTCCGCTCCGTGCTCTCTTTCGAATCCTTGTTCCCATCTTCCCATTTCTAGTTCCCGTTTGTTCCCTTTCCTTACCTAATCCCGCGGTTCCTTCCTGGATCTTTTGTGTGCTCGGTCCTACGACGCTTCCAAACCTCCGAGCCTGGACACTGTTTTCTTCCTGGTTCCCCCTCCTGGATGCTGAACGCTACCCAGTGAAGGACACTCGTAAAACTCACGCTGGAATCCGAAGACCCGCGCACAGGCCTGTATAAATCTCGGACAGTATGAAAGAAGGAAGCCACTTCCAAGAAGGTCGCAAGTAAAGAAACAGGTGAGAAGGGGAGAATCTTGCAAACTTTGCAGATGACACTGGGTGTCATCTGCAAAGTTTGTGTAGATGACACCCATATCATCTAGGGCTGAGAAAAGAAGTTTGGTACAAGCATTGTACAGGGTAGGGGAGAGGCATGATCCTTGGGGTACTCCTATGGGTACCACTATAGGATCAGCTGCTTCTTTCCCAATGGCGACTCTGGAGGTTCGATCAGCAAGGAAAGATTTGATCCATAGGGTGGACTCTGTTGAGAAGTTGAAGTCTTTGGTTAGTGTGTCACAGAGTTTGTCACGGTCAACCAGGTCAAACGCTGCTAAAAGGTCAGGGAGTAGCAATATAGCCATTTCTCCTGAATCTTTGATGGAGTCTATTTGTTTTTTGAGGTCGGTGAGAGTGGTTTCAGTGCTATGGTCTGGTCTAAACCCTGATTGTCTAGCTCCTAGGAGGGTGTTCTGTTCGAGGTGGGTTTGTATTTGGTTGGAAGCTATTATATATATTATTTTAAGAAGGAATGGGACCGTTGTGATTAGTCTGTAGTTGGTTGGAATTAGTGGGTCAAGTGATTTTTTTTAGTAGGGGTGTAACCCAAGCTTTTTTGATACTGGTTGGTACAAGATTGGAGCTGAAGGATAAATTAACAAAATCAGTGATGAGCGGTGTGAGTGTAGGGGGCACATAGTTTGACTAAGTGTGCTGGGAAATTGTCTCCTTTACAATTAGATGCCTTAAGATTGTCTATAGTTTTAAGCACGGTTTCTTTTTTTTTATTGAAACCGTTGTTTATAGTTTGATTAACAAACTTTTACAACTTTCTTTTCCGTTACAATTTCCATTTTCACATTTCCATAGTTTTACAGAAATATTTTCCAATCATAATCATCTTACAATGGTTTTACCTAGTAGGTACTAAATTTAAAAACACTTAAAACACATTCAAAAACAAAAAAGTGATTCTAATAGGATTATTTTTCCCTTTTCTTGAACTTCTACATTTTGATTGCTCTTGAACAGCCTCATACATGTGTTCACAATGCTTGTTTTCCCTTTCACTATGTCAAATTAGCATTAACAACATTAACAGCAACGATGATTAGTTTTGTCATGCTTTCTACGATTTTAAATCCAAAATATCCGCAAGGTCACCGTTTCTCATATAGTTCAATTGCTATTTGACTCAGGAATACTTACGTAATGGGCAGTTTGTTTTTCTAAGGCAACATTCAGTATGGATAGAAAACGCGTAAGCCATAAAATGGCTTTGGTAGTCGAGCCCCACATACATGTCATCCAGAGCCATTCTCTTGAGGCGGCCGAGTCACTTACAGATTCGAGTTCAAATATTTATTTGCGTTTATCTTCAAAATAGGCAAACAAAATGGTCAAGTGCTTAAGCGATTCATAGGAGTTGGACACTTCACAGAATCTGCAGCTGTCTCCAGAAAATGCTGAGGTTTACTTTGTCCAATCTTTAGTTTTTTCAAGAGTTGGAAGTTGGTTTAATTTGGACCTTAAGTACAGATCTCTAGCTGTAAACATGGAAATTGCTGTAAATATAGTTTATGTGGTGTGCGGGCCGTAGCAAATTTTCCCGCTTCTTTATAAGATTTGTATTTCTCCAAGGCATTTAATGTTTTGCACCAGTCATGCGCAAATAAGCGGATTTTGACATGTGCTTGGCGATATTCCAGGTCAGCGGGAATTAGTGCTAACTCCTCCAATAGAGCTTCCATTTTCCTATAGAAGTTTTTGATGGAAGGGGGATTAAGGTCGTTAAGCATCATCCCCAGATCTTCATAAAGAGAGTTTTTTGGAGGAAATAGCATTGTTAATTAACGCCAATTGTATCGGGCAGAAAATGATGTCGGTCCTAGTTCCTGTCTTAGCACTGCATTTGGAAGAGAATTGGCAAGACGCAGCACACCCTTCCAAATGCGTCCTTACAACTGATCAAGAAATTGGTCTAGATTTGTCCAGCACATATCAAGAGGATACAATATTTTGCCTCGACTTTAAGAAGATAGAATTCAAAGAGAGGAAGCAGCGAAAACTTGCAATATTTAACTAATATCATGCGCATTTGAGTAGAAAGGATTTTGCCTTTTGGTTTAAGATGCTCTTCCACATTGTATTTGTGTTTGAATCAGATATCAAGTAACCCAGTTATCTAATTGTGGATGTCCGTGGAATGGAGGTGCAGCCGATGGTCCACTGCCATGAACAAGAGCGTCTCTTTAAGTTCTTAAATAAGAAAATGTAGGATTTGCCAGCATTAAACAGCAAATTGTGAGACAAGCAGTAATCGGCAAACAGGGATAGTTTTGTTTGCAAACCTGACGGTGTGCAGTCAAAGATGACAATATCGTCAGCGAATGCAAGCCACTGGATTTTTAGGTGGCCTAAGCGAGCTGAGTAGCTGATTTGTTTCAGCCAGATGTCATTTATACCACAAAGGTATAAATAGAACAAGGTGGCTGCCAGGTTGCAACCCTGTTTGATTCCTAGTGCAATCGGAATTGGACTCGTAGTGGCTCCGGATTGGTTTACTCTAATGTAGTACACAGTGTTCGAATGTAGTTTGGCAATTAGATAAATGATGTGACCTGGAATACCCATTGCCCACATTTTTTGCCAAAGTAGACACCGCACTACACAGTCAAAGGCAGCTGTTAAATCCACGAGGCCATATATAATGGGCCTGTGTCAGGAGTCTTTGTTTTGGCGAGCAAGTGTGCCATAAGCGTTGCGTTAAGCGAAGTCCCCATCCGAGCCCTAAAGCCAATCTGAAAACGCGATAAAATGTGGTTTTTCAGATATGCTTGTAGGACCCTTAGTAATAAAATGGCAAAAACTTTGGCTGTTGCATCTATGAGTGCAATAGGGCGATAATTTGCGGAATTGTCCCCATCCCCTTTTTTATATATGGGTACAATGATTGACCCCAACCATGAAGCAGGAATGATTAAGGATGTTAGCACGTTGTCGAATTGGGATTTCAATAGTTTGGCCCAGAGAGTTGGATTTTGTTTCAGGACGCAAGGAGGGATACCATCTGGGCCAGCTGCCTTTGAGTAGTTTAGGGCATTGATTGCACACTCAATGTCTTGGAGTGACCATGATGGAATTGGTAATTTAGGGGTAGCGGGTTCCAATACAATGATATTAGAGTATCGCATTGGGAGTGCAAATTTATTTACATAAGAGTTGACCCATGTTGCTGCGGTTATTGTAGATGCCTGATATATGGTCAATTCACTTGCATCGGACCTAAGGATTGCCCATGTCGAACGCCGGTCATTGCGGCATAAGGAACTTATAATTTTTTGGTTGTCAAAGTTGTAAATATATCGTTTGAAATTTTTGCATTTTAAGCACTGTTTCTTGGTAGACTGGTGTGAAATGGAAGACTGGGGTGTTAGAAACTGCGAGGCTGAAGTTAGAGATTGCTGGCGTAGCCTTTTCTCCCAGAACATTTGTTTTAATGGTGATTTTGTTTTGTAATAGTTTGATCTTAGCGGCTAGGGCATCTTGAATAGTGGTGCACCATTCTTTACTTGGTTGTACAGGGTTGATAACCGGAATGGGGTTTTCTAACTCTTTGAGAATAGAGAACAGTTCTTTTGAGTCTGAGGGGGCATTACTGATTTTAGTATTGAATGCATTTGCTTTGAGGGCAATGATGGCTGATTTGTACATTTTGTTGGCTGAGTTGAAGGCTTCCATTGTTTCGGGAGTTTGTGCTTTTGTTCGCATGGGCGTTTGGTGCGCCTCAGCGCTACTAATTCCTGCTCAAACCAGAATGATGTTTTTTTGTTATGGTGTCTGGTTTCTGTGACACAGGGTGCTAGGGTGTCTATTGTGTTGGTGAGGCAGTTGAGGCAAGTATCTGCAAGGTTGCAGTGGTTATTTGTAATCTTTTCTGCAAGCTTTTTTTTTTTTTAGGAAAGGGTTGAGGTTTTCAGCTGTGAGGTTACAGATATTTCTAGTTACGTAGGATTTCAGTGTGGTGGACTTGGGTAGAACAGGTCCTATGCACGAGATGGAGAATTTGATGCTATGGTGATCTGTCCAAGGCAGCGGGCTGATTGTGTCTATGGAGAATGAAATGTTAAGGGATAGTACCTAATCCAGTGTTCAACCTTTAATATGGGTAGGAACGTTCACAAGTTGCGTGAATAGCATATCTTTGAGGGTGTTATGTAAGGCTTCCGCTTTGAGATCCTGGCTGTCATTAAATCCAAGGTTCAGGTTGCCCAAGACAATACATTTTGGCTTGGGTTTAATCAATGGGGTTAATAGTAACAGTATGTCTAGGTCTGGCTGAGAGTTTTTATTAGGTGCTCTGTAGATTGTTACTAAGTTAATGGTGGTTTAGTGGTTGGTGGCCAGTATAGTGAGTAACATTTTGTATCCCTCAGGATTTTCTATGGGGCATGCTCTTAGCTGGAGATGTGTTTGAGCAATAATAGCTACTTCTCCCCCCACTATAGATTTAGTTCCATCTGTTCTGAGGATGGTGTAGTTAGGTGGAATAGCTATAGCTAGAGTGGGACCCGAAGCTTGGTGGAGCCAGGTTTCGGTCACCAGGAGCCTATCTAATTCCTGGTCAGTTATATAATCATGTATTTCTGGGGCATGGGCTGCTATGGATCGTGCGTTGATAAGCGCTAGTTTAAGTTCTGTGATGGGTTGGGTCCTTGGTCTGGGTGTTGGGTGGGAGATTTTAATCTTATTGAGGTTGGTTTGGTGATTTCTGGTTTTTATGGTGGTCCTATTTAGTGGGGTAGGGGATCCTTCCCCTTCCTATTGTGGGAGGGGTTTTAAGACGTATAGTGGTTATGGTGGTTGGGTGTTTAGGCATTCTGGTCCTAAGTCGTCATTTCTTATGGTGGGTTGAGTAGTAGTCAGTTTGCAGTGTTCTTTTTTTGTACCGTCTATATTGCTGACACACATAGGGTTGGAGTGCGTCAGTACTCTTGGTTGGTCGATTATCTGCACATCTAAACGTGAGGAGGTGTTACTTTTGGTGGGCCTAAGTTGGGCGGAGGATGTTCTTAAGTGTTTGGTGGCTGTTTGGATCCCCCAATGGGTGATTCAGGTCATGATTAGTGAGAACTGGTGTAGTACTGGTTAGGAAAGGGGTAGGACATGGGATAGGGAGAGGTCTAGGGCATGCAGGTTTACTGAGTCCATTTAAATGAGGGAAGAAGTGGGCTCCCATGCACGGTAAGGAAACATGATTATTAGGAAATCCAGGATGACATTGCAGGCGGTTGGTGTTTATTTGATGCTATGTTAGTAGTCATTAACTGTTATAGTAAAATAACATGGGCGAGTTCATTTTCTAAGTTGGAGTACTGTTAAAAACTTATTCTGTTGCATGCATACATTTCTTAGTATAACTGGCTCATGCATATGTAAAAGGCTAGGGAAGTGTAATTTTCCAGTAGGGACAACGTACACGTTGTAATTATGAGGACTATTCAATCAATCTTGTGCTATGGTGATCCTATCAGTTGCATAATACACAATCTTACTAGCCATCTAGTGATCTGGGTCTAATAATCGGTTCTTACATTAATCACCGTTAAGGTACACAATAGAACATTGAATCATGTCAGTGCGCCATTCATACAATGTGCTCACAGAGTTCTGCTTTTACTCACAATTCGGGTGTAATGTGCCGCCTATTATGATCAAGGAAATCGAGTTCAAGCCGACAGCCGCAGACAGGCCCTTGTGGACGCGGCCCTTAGGGTGCACGGCCGGCTTCCGCCTACGGTCGGGGGCTCGGCCTGTAGTAGAGCGCTGCAACCAATCAGAAGGTAGCGTGGGTGTCAGGGGGACTCTTCAGTGGGTTGGTGAGAATACGGCGGCCATTTTAAGACAGTCGCGTGCCTGTATGATTTATATTTCACAGAAGTTGTGAATTCAAGGCAAAAGCAGGAGATTCAAACTTGATGGAGCTGCACTACCATGGGCAAAGGCAGATGATCCTGTTGTGTTGCCGTCGGGTCACAGATCAGCGCAATCTGCTGATCTTGAGAGCTGGATCAGGTCAGCTGCCGGGGGCTCCGGCCCTTCCAGCAAGGAAGCGAACGACAAACTATGTACGAAGCATGTAAAGTGGCAGTAGGGCCAAGAGAAGAACCACAGAGGGGTAGGCGGGAGGGTTTGCATGTGAATCCATGCCAGACCCATGCTGGAGAACAGTTACAGGTAAGTAACTTGTTCCTTCTACAGCATGGGGTCTGGCATGGATTCACATGCTCATGAATAAAGAATACATAGCAGTACACACATGCACAACCACGGGAGGTGGCAAAGGCTCAACATAAGCACCTCTTACCTCCTCACCAGGTTCACCATCAAGCGAACAGGTTGATCAGCACTGCTTGGCCGACTCTCGACTTCCTGTCGATGCAGTAAAACTTCGTGAAGGTGTGCGTCGACCTCCACGTAGCAGCCCTGTAGAGGTTCAGCAGGGGCACACCAGACAGGAACACTGGTGTAGCAGCGATCGCCCTGGTGGAATGGGCTCTCGGACGGCCAGGCAGCAGTCTCTTTGCAAACCGGTGACAGTAGGTGATCCAGCCGGAGAACAATCTGGAAATGGAAGCCTTGGACAGGGCCTTCCCATGGTTCATATAATCAAAGTTCATAAAGAGCTGAAAAGTTTTCCGGAACTCTCTGTGCACAGGCCACATAAAACTTCAGCGCTCTAGCCACATCAAGCGTGTTCAAAGTCCTTTCAGCCGGCGACAAACGTGTCGGAAAAAACACTGGTAACACCAAAGCCTCCTTTAGATGAAAGTCCGACGGCACCTTGAGCATGAAGGAGGGGCGCGTCCGCAGCACCACCCTTGTCTCGTGGAAAGTCAAGTAAGGTGGATCTCACCCACTCGTCGTGCAGAGGTGATGGCCACAAGAAAAGCTGTTTTACATGACAGAAACTTGACTGGAACCAAATGCATAGGCTCGAACAGCAGTCCCGTGAGCCTATTAAGTACCACATTGAGTCCCCACGCCGGGGCCGGAGCCTTCACCAGCAGGAACGAGCGCAATAGTCCCTTAACATATTCCTTGACCAACCAGTGTGACCACAACGAGGGCCATCCTGGGGATCTGGTGTAGCAGGAGATAGTCGCAGATGAACCTTGTTGGAGGCGTGAGCCAGCCCTGATTTGGCCAACAGCAAATGTGGAAGCACCTGAGGGGCCTTTACCCTCAGAGGGTCGATCTTCTGGGCATGGCACCAAACAGCAAATCTCATCCACTTGAGTCCGTAGCATTTCAAAGTAGACGATGCTCTAGCCTTGGCGAGAACTTGCTTGCAGTCCACCAGGAGATCGTAGCCATCGAATTCTAGCGCCGCAGGAGCCAGGCCTTCAGGTTCAGAGATCGTGGTGAAGAATGGGGCCTCCTTACCTGGCGAGAAGATCTGCAACCACTGGCAGTTTGACTGGTGGGGACACCGATATGCAGAGACTGTCCTGGTACCAGATCTGCCTCATCCATGTTGATGCGACGAGGATCATCCAGCACCGGATGAGTTAACTGATAACTAAGTAACGGTGGCTACGGAGGGAACGCATACAGAGAGGGGCCTTACCAAGGGAATAGGAATGCGTCCCCCATGGTCCCCTGTTGGGGAAACCGGCTGGCAAACCTCTGGCACGTGGTGTTAATCGCTGTGACAAACAAGTCGATCTGGGGATTGCCCCATTTGAGGAACAGGTGCTCCACTAGGTCCTGCCGAAGTTCCCACTCTTGGCAAGAGTGAAGCTCCTTGCTCAGAGTGGGCAACCGTGTTCTTTACTCCCGCCAGATGAAATGGGATGAGGAACATGCCCTGGGCGATGGCCCAGTGCCATAAGTCCTGCGCCTCTTTGGAGAGCGCTGGTGATCTGGTGCACCCGTTTCCTGATTTAAAACATTGTGGTGGTATTGTTTGTGAAGACCCGCACCACCTTGCCCTTGAAGGGCGGCAGGGATGATTTGAGGGCCCAAAACACTGCCCGTAGCTCCAGAACGTTGATGTGCAACGTCTTCTCCTCTGGCAGCCACAGGCCTCTGGCGCGAAGACTTCCATTGTGACCTTCTCCTGGTGCGGTGGGGCCTGGAAATCAACCCCTCGTCGAGCACGATCCTGTCCTGGAAGCTTCCGGACACCTAAATCCAACCGGTGTCGAGGAACTCCTGCAGTGGGCGCATCTGTAACCTGCAGAGTCGGATGAGATAAATGCAGCACAACATTATGCCGAGCAGAGACTTGATGCCCCTCACCGTGGCAATCTTCAGAGCGGGCAGCCGCTGGACCTTTACCAGGATGGCTGCTAGCCTCTCTTCCAACGGTGACGCCAGGCATGACACTGTGTTGAGCCGGGATCCCAGGAACAGCGCATCCTGCGATGGAAGCAGGACTTTGCATAATTCACTGAAAACCCCAGATCCGTCAGCAGGTCCTCGCAGTGTGGTCGACGGCAATGTCTCTTGATATGGCACAGATGAGCCAGTCATCCAAGTAAGCGTAGACGTGGATCCATTGCAATCGCAGATGCGCCGGCACCAGGCACTTGCTGAAGACTTCAGCCCGAAAGGAAGGGCCTTGAATTGGTAATGCTTCCCCTGTACGACAAAGCGCAGAAAACTTGTGGTGTCCCTTGTGGATGGGGATGTGGAATTATGCATCCTCCAGATCCAACGACAGAAAGAATCCCTCTTCTAGCTGGCCCGAGTACGTGTTGAAGAGTGACAATTTGGAACTTCTGGGACTTTATGTATTTGTTTAGCCATCATAGGTCGAGAAGGGGCCTCCAGCCCCCGGTCTTCTTTCGCACGAGGAAGTACCATGAATAAACTCTGGAGCCCCGTAGTCGCTTTGGAACTAGCTCTATCGCCACTTTCTTTGGCATGGTCCGAACCTCCAGCAGCAGTGGAGGGACATAGTTCTCCTGCCGGGACACCAGGGGTATTTGGGGACACTTCCGTTGGAACTCTAGAATGCGTCTGTGAGTGAGAGCGTCCAGCACCCAACGGTCGGTGGAAATGGTCTTCCACATGCTGACAAAGTTCGCCAGCCGGCCTCCCACCGGGTTGTACCGGTGGGGGCCCGACATCCTGGCCAGTTCATTCTTGCTTAGAGGTCGATGGGCTGCCTTGGGATTCCTGGTGACGCCGGCATCGTCCTCCGAAGGTCTTGCAGCGGCCCCTGTTGGTCTCTTGGGCCGAGGAGCTGGAGGGTTGGCGATAAGAGGAGCCAACGCCGTAACCCTGTGAAAAACAGGGAGACTTGCCTCCTGAGAATAGAAAGGATGGCCATCGCTGCTGTAGCGTGAGCAGGGCACGCGCCATCTTTGTGTCCACCTTACATTCACAACCTTCCCGAAAAGATTGTCTCTGTAAAAGGGCATGTCCAAAACCCTTTTCTGTACCTCCTGTCGAAAGTTGGTGGTGTTGAGTCAGCCACATCGGCGAAGGCAAATGCCACTGCACATCTGGCGGAAACCCGCAACCGCGATGTCTGTGGCCACCGTGATGGCGTGGTCCGATGCCACCTCGCCCTCTTGTAGAATCTCCAACGCCTCTGACCTCTTATCATCGGGGAGGAAGTCCAGCAGTGGTGCACCCTTGAACCACCGCTCCTGGTTGTAACGCGCTACGATAGCGAGGGCGTTAGAGTCCTTGATGGTAGTCGCAGCAGTGTAGATCACTCGCCTTCCCATCACCTCCAACTTCTCATCAGGACGGGGGGGGACGCTGTCGAAGACGTAGAGCCCGATGACTTCTTCGTGACCGCTGCAGAAACCACCGCGTCCGGCAACAGCTGGGCTTGCAAGCACTTAGGAGCAGAGTCCGGCACCCTGTACGTCTTCCCTAAGCAGTCCCTCTTCGCTGGGGCCATAGAAGGGTTCTTCATAAGCGCCAGTCCTTCATCCCAAATGTCATCCAAGAGCGGGACTGAAGGGATGGTTTTCCTCTTCGCCTCGTGGCACTGGTATAAGAAGTCTTCCTTCTCCTCTGGCGCAAGCTGGTAGAGCACCGAAGCTCTGGATATCATCACATGGAATCATCCAATCTCGTCCGGCGGACAGGATCTGGGTGGAGGAGATGGGAGGTCCCCCATCCCGCCATCATCTTTGGTGCCCGTCGTCGTCGCTGTGTCCGACTGTCTCACCTGTGGGGGGCAGCAGAGAAGGAAGCGACGGATGGCAAGGAGGCAGCGGATGCCTCTTCTTCTTGGATGGCAGTTCTCCTGTCAGTGGAGCAGTCAGCACTGGTCCCGCTGGGAGAGCGGGCATCAGCGTCACCGGCATCCTCTTCTGTATCTAAGATACAACAGTATGAAGGGTGGAGAGAAAGTACATTGAAAGGTCTCTAGGAGGCTGTTGTGGTGTAGACACAGACAGGGCCGTAGGAGCAGGGCTAGGGCCCTTGTCATCCTGAGGCGCTCCGACACCTTCCTCAACGGTATCGGTCGTCATCGTCGCCCTTATCGTAGTGCGCAAATCCAACTTTTCTTTCGTCACCACCATCCTCCTGGATGGGCTGGAGGTAGATGAGTTCTTCCTCCTCAGAGGTGGAGATATCCATGCCCTCGAGGACTTTAACACCCTCTGCTCCCCCCTTCTTTGCGTCCAGAAGGGACAATCTCGGGGAGATGACCGGCATCTTCTTCTCAGGGGGTCTTCTCAATGGGCGGGAATGCAGTATCCCTCCTGGGAGGGAGGGACACCCTTGCGTTTGGAAGGGCGCCCTGCGGGTCCGCCCCCACAACCTTCGAATGGGACGCTACCACCACCTTGATGGAGGGAGCCACCTTAGTCTGGTGCACGAGGCTTTCCTGGTTAGGCCAGGCCCTTTGTCCTGCTTGGCCTTCGTGTTCGCCCCAGACACCTTGTCCTGTTTGGCCTTCTCCTAGGGATCAGGTCGGAGACCTGGTCCTGTTTGGCCTTCTCCGTCGAGGGCAGGCCGGATGCCATATGCTGTTTGGCCTTCCCCTTGGACGTCTTTGGGGCCACCTTCAGCTTTCCCGAGTGATCCGACTTCCTCTTGGATGATGATCCGGAGCGTTGACCAATGCAGCTGGGTATGTCGAACGCGCCCTGGCCACCGAGGAGCTCGCTGCATTGGTGCTCCTGATGGTAGCGGACAAGTGGTGCTTGGCCTTTTGTTGGACACCCGTGGGAGGGGGCGCCCTCAAAAGGACACAGAAGCCTGTTCCAGGGAACCACATGGTGCAGATGCCTTGGCCTGCAGCCACTCCTCCAGCCATTTATGCAGATGCTTCAACATGCGGTTCGAGAGCTCACGGCAAAACACACAATCTTCCTCCTTATGCATTGGGTACAGTCACTGGTAATGTTTGCAGTCCATGTAAACATTCTGCAAACCGCAGTCGGAGCAAAGCTTGAACAGGGAAAGGGAATCCTTCTTGTCCGACATGATCCACACGGTGTAGGCCTTGAAGAATCTCCTGTAAGCTTCAAAAAAGAAACGCTGCGAAATCCACCTAAGGGGCTCTGAAGAATCCAGGAAACCGCTCCCCGTTAATCGGAAGGATGATCGATGGAGCACGAGGCTCGATTGACAGAAATACAGAGTAAAAAACTCTTCCAAAAAGCTGATTGGTTGTTAGGAAAAAGAAAGTTCAGAAATGAAGCAAACTGATTTTTTTCTTTTACCGAGGATTCCCAGCCCCTTCGACGAGGAATATTCATGAGCATGTGAATCCATGCCAGACCCCATGCTGGTGAATGGTGACTCTTTGAAGAGTTTTTTAAAGTACTCCCTTTAAGGAGACTCTCCGAGACATGTTTTTGCACCAGATTTGCTATTTTCGATGTCTTGGTGCTTTTTGCCGATTTTGACGTTAATGTGGAATGTCGAATTTCGGCGTCATGAGGTCCAAAGCTGCGTCTTCCGACAGTTCACGTTCAGCTGCTGTATTGGACATGGCATCCGCGTCGTCATTGTGTCGCGACTTTGATGGCCTGTCGTGTGGCGATCGTGTTCGGGAATGCCTAGTGGACAGGGAACGAGTGGACCTACCCCTCGACGCCATGTGCAGCCGTGTAGACAATGTTGTCGTTGACTCTCGGCCTTTGGGCATGTGCTTGGACTGCATAGTGCAGTGGGACCAACGTTTGGTCTTTTGGTCCTTTAGAGTCTTTAGTTTGAAGAGCTGACAAGCTCTACAGTGGCCCATGTCGTGGTTCCTCTGGAGACAGAGGTTGCACACCGAGTGCTGGTCTTTCCAGAGGAACTCTTTGTTGCAATTTAAATGGTGCGTTTTCCATAATTGGAAGGGCAGCTGGGCGAAAATAGAGTGGGAAAATGCATTTTTTTAGTGGCCTAAGATATGTACACACCCTAATCTCCCTACTGTCTGGCCGAGACCCGGTATGGCCTTCCAAGGACGAAAGGGTGTTGTTGTGTCAAGTACTTTGTCCAAGGACGTTCATCCTTTTCACCACTTGAGATGTTCGTCGAAGGTCGTTAATATAACAGAAAGAGTACTAGCTGTAATAAATGTATTAATTAATGGCGTTAGTCGAAACAGAACTCTGTGTTATAGCGTCTGACGACGATGGCAAAAATAAACAATCTGAGGGACCGCAACGCGTGAAGGACCATGGCGTCAGTGGACATCACGCTAGGGATAGTATTACTGGCACGCCATGTCACTGTCTCTTTTCGAGTTTCGAAAATAACATACTCCACAGCTTCGACTAGATATCAACCTATGCATAGCATGTGATCTAAGCAGATTCCTGAAGCCTCAGAAGGGATACATTACTCACCGTAATCGTATTGCTGATGCTTGTTGAAACGACAGTGTCTAGTGTTTGGTTTTCGTGACTCCTTGGGGATATCCATAAACCGCTGTGGTAGATACTCTACGACTAAAGGAGCCATGCTGCCAAGTTCATCGAGTGTGGTTGTGGGTGCACTATTGTTCCCCCATGTTGGGATAACAGTTTGGCTTGGCACAGGAGTTTGATGGGATCGCACATTGCCAGTGTGCGCAGATATGGATACCACGATTGTCTCGCCCACATTTGAGCAACTAGGATGAGCGTCATCAGTTCTCTGTGCATCTTGTTCACTATTCTGCTCATTCATTTAGTCGGAGGGGGGGGGGGCGTAAGCAAATTTCCCTGAGCAGTTCATCCATAGGGCTTTCCCATTGGAGTCTGGCTGGAGGGTACCTGGACGTGAAGTCTGGGCATTGCTCATTTTCTCCTGTAGCAAACAATTCTAGTGTGGGGTAACCCCACTGAAAGAAAATGTGGTCTACGATGCTTGAGTCAAGTTGCCACTCGTGTTCGCCTGGTAGTGGATCTCTGCTCAGAGAGTCTGCTAGAGTGTTGATTACCTCTGGAACGTGTTGGGAGGATAGGGCTATTCCCCGTCTGAGTGCCCATTTCCATATTTTTTGTGCCAACTTGGACAGACTTGAAGAGTGTGTGACCAGGTTTGTTCATGTAGAACATTGCAGTTGTACTGTCCATTAGAATCTGAACCTACTGGTTTGTCAGTTGCACTTCAAATGCTTGAAGTGCTTTGCATACTGCTAGCAGGTTGATCTTGTTCTGTGCCGTGATGTGAGTCCACAGACCAAGTGCTGTGTGCTGAAGGTAATGAGCCCCCCACACCGAGAGTGATGCGTCTGTTGTGACAATTGGTTATGCTTCCGGGTCGTGGAAGGGTGTTCCCTTTAACAGATTCTCCCTCGACCATAAGTGTAGGTTTTTAACTAGTGTTGCCGAAACGACCACGAGATCGTCCCAATGACCACTTGCCACAGACCATTGTTTCGCCAACCACTCCTGCATTGGTCGTATGCACAGGCGTGCGTGTAGGACTAGATATATACACAATGCCATCATGCCTAGCAAACGCATTGCTTTGCGTACTTATCTGGATACCGGCTTGATACTGGGGTATTTGCTGAAGCATATTCTGCACTCTTTCCATGGATGGAAAGGCTAAGCCTGTTCTTGTATCTAATACAGCTCCTAGGAACTGTTTTGATGTGTTTGGTACAAGACTTAATTTTTCTTGTTTATTGAGAAGCCCAATTGAAAGAAATGTTATGGTTCTTTGAGTGTTTTGTCTACAAAGATGGGGAATTTCTCCTGTGATCAGCCAGTTGTCCAGGTAGGGGAACACTGGGATTGCCTCCCTGTGCACGTGCACCGCCACCACCGCCAGTAACTTGGTGAATACCCTTGGAGCTGAAACTATTCCAAAGGGTAGCACCTCGAATTGGTAGTGCTGGTTTGCTACTTTGAACCGCAAGTGTTTTCTGTGCACTTGGAGCATTGAAATATGAAATTAGACGCCTTTCATAGCCAATGTTGCCATGTAATCCCCCCATTTTAGCAGGGGAATTACCTCTTGTAGCGTTGTCATGCAGAACTTTTGTAGCTTTACAAAAGTGTTTGCAGGGCATAAGTCTAATAATGGGCGCACAGTTAGATCTTTTTTTGGCACACTGAAGTATGTTGAATAAATACCCTTGTTTATCTCGTTGTATGGCACAATCTTGTTGGCATCCTTGAGGAGCAGCGCGTTGACTTCTTCTAACAGGATGAGTTGTTCTTCCTTTGTTGTCTTCCTTTGGCGCAGGGGGCGGTTTGAAGGTCTTTCCATGAGCTCCACACAACCTTCCGCTACTTTAGAAAACACTCACTTGTCCGTGGTTATTCCTGCCAAAGTGTGGGTGAAGTGTGAAATCCGTCCCCCACCTGGGGAGGCATGGGAGGGGGGCCCTGCAGCGGGCTGCCATTGTTTGGGAAGCGTTCCTCCACCTCTAGATGTGGAAGACCTCCCCCGGCCACGGGATCTGCGCTGGCCTCTTGGATATCCCTGGGACTCTTGACCCTGGTGGTTGTTCCATAATGAATTCTGATTTTGTCCGTATCCAGGGCTTCTTTGGGAATTTTGGCAGTGAAAAAAAGGCAAAAATTGTTCCCGCCCTTTCGGCCAGGTTGTTTATTAGTGAGTTGCCCAAGGGATTTGAGGCTATCATATTCCTCTGGGGCTGATTTCAGACCGTCCTCCACTGCTTTGAGGAATAGTACAGTTGGTTACACCGGCATGTTGAGTAACGTTGCCTGGGTCTCAAGCTTGAAGCCAGATTGGCGAAGCCAAGCATGTCGCTTGATAATGGTTCCTTCTGCAATAATACGGCCCGCATTATCTGCAGCGTCGAGGTAGTTCTTCAGCAAGCTGCTTCGGTGCTACTAGGGCAAGTCCAGACTTTAAATGTTCTGGAGCAGAGTCGATGAGGGACGTAATCTCGTTCCATTTATGGCAGTCCTAGCTCACCAACAGTGTGGAATTGTTGGTGATCCTAGTTTGAAACGCTGCTGAAGTTGCAACTTTCCTCCCCATGGTATAGAGCTTCTTGCGCTTCTTGTCTGGGGGAGCCTCTGAAGAGGCCAGTGGTGCACCTGCCCTCTTTGGAGTAGTTGTGACAACTAGCGAATCGCCGGGCGGAACAGTTTTTCTATCTGTGGGTTTGCTGCCCTTGTTTGATTTGGTGTCTTCAGTGAAGGGTGGATTCTTCTCTGGACAGACTAAGATGGGTATGAACCGGGTGGCAGCTTTTTTGTCTCCCAGGATATCTTCAACAAAATCTTTGTCTTGCTGAGTCGCCAGAGTTTGAATACCGAAGTGCTCAGCTGCTTTGATTAGTAAGTCATTTAATAAGGGCTAATTATCTACTGGAGAATCAGGCAGCGGGGAATCCTGCTGTATTGGAGAAGATATAGTATACACCTATGCCTCATCATCCTCATCACCATCAAAGTATTGATATTCCTCCTGATCCCCTTCAGTGTCTGTTTGAATGTCATAAAGGTCAGCAGAAGTGCGAGAAATTTTTGCTGGTGGCCGAGATGAAGATTGGTTGAGAAGAACAAGTTACTTTCCATATCGATGACAGGTAATCAACACAGCAGTGCTGCTTCGGAACATTTTCGGCGTCTGCGTCCTCCGTCGATGACGTTGATACGCTGTCCTCGAAGGCCTCCGTCAAGCCGACGTCACCGGATGTTATAAGTAGGACGCACAACGCCCGTAGCCTCAGTTGTAGTTTTTTCCCTCCAGAACGTGTGGCATCAATCTTCTGCCAGTATGACCACAGAAAGACTTGCGGAAACGTAAGCTGCAATCGCATAAGAAATTCTGTAGCGGGGCAGGTACGGAGGGAGCGATAAGGAATATGTCGTCGGACCATCCCATCGAAAGAACGTTACCAGGTAAGAAAGTAACTTGTTCTTCGAGGGGATTGGGTCCTCCGACGTATTCCATATCTATGACAGACTCCCAAAGCAGGCAACGTATGGAGAAGGAAAAAGAATTGAGAATATAGAAATTTAGAATTCCCAATTAAATTGCAGAGTAAAGGACCGCCTTGCCAATGGCCAGATCCTGCGCATGGATAGAATCTAGGGGGTAACAAAAGTATGAACCGAAGCCCATGTGGCTGCTTCACAGATGTTACAAATAGGAACACCCCTCTGCAGGACAGTAGAGGCAGCCATACCACTAGTAGAATGGGCCTGTCTGCCTACCGTAGGGTCCTTACCCACCAAGCGGAAACATTCAGAAATTGCCACGATAATCCATCTAGACAAAGTCTGCTTAGTAACAGGTTGTCTCAAACGCCTTCCAGCGTATCCTATAAAGAGCTGATCCGGGACATGCGTGAAATGTAGAAACTTAAAGCTCTCCTAGGATCCAACCTATGGAGCCTCTCCTCTTCTTTACCAGGATGCGGAAGAGGCTAAAATGCCGGAAGAATGACCTTCTGGCTTAAATGAAATTACAACACCACTTTCGGAAGAAAGGAAGGACAAACCCTAAGGACAACCCTGTCCTTATGAAACACCGTGAAGGGTGGCTTAACAGAAAGTGCCTGCAACTCACTCACTCTGCGAACGGAGTTAACCGCAACTAAAAATACAGTTTTAAGGGTTAACAGGACAAGAATGTAAAGGCTCAAATGGAGCACCCATTAGGAATTTTAGAACAAGGTTCAAATCCCAACCGGGAAGCTGGAAAGGTGACGGTGGAAACACATTAGTGAGCCCTTTCAGAAACTGAGAAATTCAAGGAATTTTGAAATAAGAACACTCAGACGAGCGCTTAAACATAGACAGCACTGCCAGGTAACCTTTAATGGTACCCACTTGCAAGCCCTTGTGGGCTAAAGAAAGCAAAAAAGACAGAACCACAGGAATGTCACATGAAAAAAGGATCCACATTCTTAAATCTGCACCAGTCGCAGAACTTTCTCCAACGGCAACGGTACAGGGACTTTGTGGTCAGCCATCTGGCCGAAAGCAACACCTCCATCACGTCTTCAGGGAGGACCCAATCCTTATACCTCAAGCTTTCAGAAGCCAAGCGTGACGGTTGAGGGATCTGACCCTTGGATGGAGAACCAGACCCCCCCCCCCTCCCGTGAAAGCGGATCGTCTCGGTATGGAAGACGGCATGGAGGGCAGATGGACAAGTCGAGAAGGTCCGGGTACCACGTTCTCTGGGCCCATGCTGGAGCAATGAGGATCATCCGGAAACCGAACCTCCGTAACCTCCGCAGCACTTGCGGGATGATGGGGACTGGAGGAAATGCATACAGTAGTGGGAAGGACCACTCCACCACAAACTCGTCCCCTAAGGCTCCTCTTGGAGGAAATTCCTGCGAGCAGAACCTTTTACACTTCCGGTTGACATTAGAGGCGAAGAGATCCACTTGTGGGGTCCCCCAAAGGGCGAAGATCTCCAGGAGAATCTCCTGAGCCAGCTACAACTCGTGAGAGATCGCGCTCTGCCTGCTCAGAGCGTGCACCGTCTCGTTTTCATCTACGGCCAGAGGAACTGCCGAGATCGAAATTTCCTGCTGGATGGCCCAGAACCAGAGCTACATCGCCTCCCTGCACAGAGGAAGTGACCGTGCCCCCCTCCCCCTTTTTGTTGAGGTAGTGCATGGCCACTGTGTTGTCCGTCAGAATCAGGACAGTCTTCCCTCGCACAGTCGGCAGGAAAGCCTTCAGGGCAAGCCTGACGGCCCTCAGCTCCAACAGATTGATATGGATTCTGGACTCCAACGGAGACCAACGACCGCTGACTGTCAACTCGTTGGCATGAGCTCCCCATCCCTTGGGGGATGCGTCCGTGACGATCGTCACCTCCGGCCAGGGTAGCCAAAATGGAGCCCCCTTCATCAGATTGCCTTCGACGGCCCACCACAGAAGATCCTTGGCGACCGAGGGCGGCACATGAACAGAGTCAGACATCCTGCCGGAGGACTGTGACCACTCCATCTTGAGAGCCCATTGCAGAGATCTCTCCTGCAACCTGGCCTCTGGCACCAGAGGAATGCAGGATGCGATGAGGCCGAGCAACATCAAGAACTAGAACGCCGGGAGACTCTGGGCATGTTGAAACTTGAGCACCATCTGCAGAATGTGATGAGCCTTCACCTGGGGAGGGAAACGCTGCCCCAGGGACATGTCGAGCACTGCTCCGATGTACTGGAGCCACTGAGTTGGCGTCAAGTGGGACTTCTTTAAGTTGAGGGAGAAGCCCAGCTTGTGAAGGGAGTGGCAGGTGACTGACCGATGATCCAGGACTTGCTCGAGAGAGCGCGCTCTGATCAACCAATCGTCCAGGTAGGGGTAGACGTGAATCCCCCCTTTCCTGAGATATGCTGCCACCACCACCATGAACTTGGACAAAACCCTCGGGCGGAGGTCAATCTGAACGGCAGGACCCGAAACTGAAAGTGCGAGTTGCCAACCGCGAACCTCAGGTACTTCTCGTGCTTGGGATGTATCGGCACATGAAAATAAGCCTCCTTGAGGTCGAGAGACACCAACCAGTCCTGAAGTTGAAGGGCCTGGAGGACTTGAGAGAGTGTAACCATCTTGAACTTGTCCTTCCTGAGGAGCTTGTTCAAACCACGCAAGTCCATGATGGGTCTCAATCCCCCGTCTTTCTTCGAAATCAAAAAATAAGGGGAATACCATCCCTTGTTCCTTTCCGCTACATGCACCAGTTCTATGGTGCCTTTCTCCAGCAGGGATTTGATTTCCTGCGCAAGGAGCGGATCCAGGCTCTTCCAAGAGATATTCCCTGGTGGATTGTTGTGAGGCCTCTGCCGGAAACGAAGACAGTAGCCGTGGGCTATGATCTCCAGAAACCACACATCTGTAGTAATGGCATGCCATTCTACAAGATGCTGCGCCAGCCCTCCCCCAACCGGCGAACCATGGGACATGGCCTCATGACTGAGGGTAAAGAGGCAACTGCCCGAGCGGCTCTGGCACCTCAAGTACCTTGTTTTCCACCTCTGGCACTCCTACGTTGGCCCCTTTGACTTACGTTGGCCCCTTTGACTTGTAGCCCCTCTCGATCTACCAAAGGAAGAGCAGTATCAAAAGGAACCTCCCCTCCATTGCTGTCCCCTAAGACGAAAAGGCGGAGGTTGGTGAACTGCAGCGCTCAAAGACTTTGCTGCAGCTTTGGAGGTCTTCAACCTCTCTAGGCTCTCGTCAGCCTTGCTGCCAAAAAGATGTTCACCATCAAAGGGCATGTTGAGAGGCCGGGCTTACACATCAGGAGCAAACCCCGACTTCTGCAACCACAGAAATCTGCACATTACGGTGCTCGCCGCCATGGACCGGCTGACACAATCTGCCACGTCCAGACCCGACTGAACGGATTCACACATGACATGCTTGCCATCCTGAGCAAGAGCAAGAAAGCCATCCCGTTCCTCCCCTTCGGGAATATGTTCAGCTGCCAAAGAGAGACAATTCCACAGAGTATGAGTGAAACGTGCTAAGGCACACACAGAGTTGGCTGCTTGTAAAGCCATACCCCCTGAAGAAAACACTTTCTTCGCCCAGCCATCAAAACGTTTGTCGTCCCTATCAGGAGGGATGGTAGGGTATGACGCCTGTTTTGCCGGGGCCGTAGCCGCCTGCACCACCAAACTCTCCGGAGTAGGGTGCGTAGTCATGTAGCTGGGGTCGCTACTGGCAGGATGGTATTTTTTCGGCAGAGACTTGCTCACTGCCACCCTTCTTTGCAAGGCCATATGGAATGGCAGTAACGGGTCAGTTGGTGGACCTTCGTCCAAGATGTCTGTCAGGTCATCCTGCAGAAAATCTCCTGGTGGCGCAGACCACCCCAAGTACTCTGTAAACCTCGACATGTGGCGCCGGTACGAAGATTCGGCATGCGTACCCAGCTCAGGCCTGCCAAACTCAACCTCCGGGGAGGTGTCCAGACCACTAGCGTTGTGCAAAGACTGACGCAGGTCTTCCAACTGGCTGTGACCAGATAATAGCTATCAGGAACCGCCTCAGGAACCAGACCTTCATCAGACCCTTCATCCACCTCAGAAATATAGTCAAGAGGCTGGAATAAATCCCTGGATGAGGGCACGTGTTTGGACTTGGCCAGAGCCTTCCTCAGGGTATCCACCGGTCTCCAAGGCATCTCCAAGAAATCCTCCTCGAAAGGCATTGAGGGCGTCGACGGAATCTGCGTCGACGTCATGCATGGCACCGAAGGCTTCGGGACAGCCTCGTGCCAATGGCTTCTTCGGAGGCAGAGCCTCGAGAGAGTCCTTCAACATTCTCGGCACCGAACGAGTCGATGTCTTCTTCGAAGACCTCACAGGCTCCGACGGTCTCAATGGCGTCCAGGACCGGGACCTGGAACGGGCATGGCTAGAGCGATCCACCTTGTCCGACCAGGACCTCGAAGGTTCCTGGAGATCACGACGACCGCTCAAGCCCGAAAGCGTGCGAACAGTGTCTCTAGCACATTCCCTGCCGGCGTCTTTCAACGGCGCGGACGGAACGGAGCCCTGCGACTGAAAAATCACCATCTCCTTACGAAAGGAATCCCATTCCGCAGGAGAGGAATGCTTTGTGGGACAAGCAACCCGCCGACGGGCGGAGCGTTCGGACAAGGCCGGGGAAGGCAACCGGTGACTGCGCTTCCGTGAGTGCCTCGATGAGGCAGAGGAATGGTGGGACCCACTCCGGGACCGACCCCCTGGACTTACAGCGACGATGCGGAGAGTCGCCCCTCGAATCGTCAGTCGAAAGCCCAGTGGATTTCAACTTCCGGGGCTTAGACCCCTTACCGACAGAAAGCTTCTTCTTACGCTCCTGCAAGGCCTTCGAAGTTAACGACTGGCAATCGTCACAATCGTCCGTGGCGTGGTCCTCACCGAGGCACCAGAGGCAGGCGTTGTGCGGGTCCATCAGTGACATCTTGGAACCACAGTCCCAACACTTCTTGAAACCCAGCCACGGGGTAGAAGAAGACAAAGACATCATGGAAATCTTCAGAAACAATCAGGTTCGGAGAATCGATAGAATAACTCAGAAGAACCGAAGCGCGCCAAGATCTCCGAAGCGAACACGTTCGCGGAATAAACGGAACTGAGGCTACGGGCGTCGTGCATCCTACTTATAACATCCGATGATGTCAACTCGACGGAGGCCCTCAAGGACAGCGTATCGACGCAGGACATTTTCCGAAGCAGCACAGGTGTGGTGATTATCTCTCATAGATATGGAATACGTCGGGGAGCCCAATCCCCTCGAAGTGGAAGACATAGGCTGAGAGCTTGAAGCCTGAGCAGTGGGAGGTGTGATCTGAAAATGTTCTATTGCATGAGGGTTTTTTTCAAAGAAAGTTACAAAAAATGTCATTCTGGACATCACCCTATCAATATGCTGTCTATAGGACTATGCTGGGGATGACCCCAGGGTAAGGTATGGCAGGGACTTGGGGTGTGGTGTGGGTAGGCCTTTATTATGCAAGGCCTCACTTAAGGGACGCTCATCCTCAATTTGTGGGACAGTTAAAGTTTGTTTAGAAAGGGTAGACTTATCCCTATAAGACTTGTCTATCTTTATGAGACTTGTCTCTATGATCAGAACTCTTGGAAGAAAACGTCTTGGAAAGAGTATCCTTTAATGGGCTTTCTGGGACATGTTTTTTAACCAGGTGTGATAGGGACTTTGAGTGCCCAGAGGACAGTGAATCTACTGATCTCCCCCTAGACGCTGAATATGGCGTTTGGTCGGCGATGCAGACACATCACAGCGGGGTGTGTGCTTAGTGTGGGAAGAGGAAGTGCTCTTGCTGCCGGCTGTCCCCACAACAGAGCTGCCAGCCTGTCTTCCAGGGTCGGGGACTTGCACATGGGAACTTGGATGTTCCCCGTCGCCCTCGCCGTCCAAAAAGACGGCGACGCTGCCATCACTGGAGGCTCCCTCCATGTCCAGGCAGCCTCGGCCCAATGGGCCCAGCGCTTGGTTCTGCAATCTTTTACGGGTCTTGAGTTTAAAGAGCTTGCAAGCTCGACAGTGCCCTTCGTCGTGGTCATGGTTCAGACACAGGTTGCAGACTGTCGATTAATGGAAATCTTTTATTATATGTGGGGCAGAATTTAAAGGGTGTCCTATCCATGTCTGGGAAAAGCAGCCAGGCGATAAAGGCAAAGGGTGGGAAAATGCACTGTTCAATGACTGCCCCCCACTCTCCCTACTGTATGGGTCTAGGCCTGGTGGGCCTTCCAAGGAAAGGGTCAGTCGAAACTTGACTCCATCCGACGGCATTGTCTTGTCTTTTCCAGCGCGTCTAAGAACGATGTTGGAAGGAAAAGGACAGAAAGAGTAACTATATTTAAAATTTTCAAAATTAAATGGTGTCAGCCAAAATAAGACTGAGAAGCAACCGCTCACAATGGCAGAAACAATCTGAGGGACCTCGACGCGTGAAGGACCATGGGTACAGTGGACGTCACACTAGGAGTAGTATTACTGGCACGCCCTACGTACTTTTTCGAGTTTCGGAAACAACAACCGTAATACTCTGCAGCTTCCACTGGATGTCGGCTTATGCATATCATGTTATCTAAGCAGATTCCACAAGCCTCAGAAATATAGTTACCCTCCCCACCCTTGAAGAAAATCAGACAAACAGGTTACTTACCCCTGGTAAAGTTCTATCGATAGGATGTTCCTCCCACATATTCCTCATTTTATGAGAATTATCTCTCCAGCTTTAACTACTTCGGAAATGTTAGCGACAGGGGGCGCAGTGTGCCGTCTCTTCGAGTCAATGTCCCTCGAGGGCATCTGTTCGACTGTTGACGTCATCATCAGTATAAGTAGCGCACGCAGCGCCCGTTGGCTTCAGTTCTATTTTCCCCCTCCTGAAGAGGAATTACCAGGCATACCATAGACCGTAAGCTCCAAGAAAGCCTAAGTGTAAGAACACGTCAATTCTATGGCGGGGTAGGCTGGGAGGGGCGATGAGGAATACGTGGGAGGAACATCCAATCGAAGGAACGTTAACAGAGGTAAGTAACTTGTTCTTCGTATGGATTGTGTCCTCCCACGTATTCCTCATCTTATGATAGTCTCCCAAAGCAGTAATTATTTGGTGGTGGGATAACGAAAAAAAAAATGTATTTTACTCATGGACCGAATGAAGGACTGCTTTTGCAAATTGTCCTCTCTGACTGGAATTAATCCAGGCAGTAATGTCTCACAAAAGTGTGAACAGACGACCACACTGGCCGCTGAATAAATGTCTTTGATTGGGACTCTCCTTTGGAGAGCAGCAGAGGTTGGAATGTGCTCTTAGGTCTTCCAGCGGGACAATGCCCACTATTCTGTAACATTCAGCAATAGCCAGGATGATCCATCTGAATATAGTTTGTTTTGTAACAGCTAGACCCAATTTGGGGGCCGTATAGCCAATTTGGCGAGATTTAGACGTTCAATGTGTAAAAACTGAGAGCCCTTCTTGGGTCCAGTCTATGTAATCTTTCATCCTCCTTTCCATGATGGGGAGGTGGATAGAAAGTTGGTAAAGTGATTTTCTGCGACAAGTGGAAGTCGGAGACTACCTTAAGTAAAAAAAGAAGGCATCACCTTAAGAATAAACTTGTCATTATGGTGAATTGTATGTGGAGGTTTAAAGGAAAGAGCCTGCAACTCGCTTACCCAGCGGGCTGACATTGCAATAAGCAAAACAGTTTTGAATGTTAAGTCTTAATGGGCATGAGTGTAAAGGCTCAAAAGGAATGCATGTTAAAAAATACCAGATTGAGATCCCATACATGGACATTGACCGCAACAGGTGGGAATACATTAGTAAGAACTTTTAGAAATTGAACAATCAGAGGGATCTTAAAATATGAATCCTCCTCTGAAGAGAACTTGAAATAGATAGCGCCACCAGGTAACCTTTAATTGTTCCAATATGGAGCCCCAGATTTGACAAATGTAACAAAAAGTAAAGCACCTCGGGTGGCAAGCCTTTCCCTGAGGAAGCATCCAGGACTGCTCCAAAAAATTGGATTCTTTGAGATGGTATCATGTGGGACTTCTTGAAATTGAGGGAGAAGCCTAGTCTGTGGAGAGAGTGGCATGTTACGCTGAGATGTTTGCAGGCTTGTTCGGGTGAACAAGCCCTGATCAGCCAATAGTCAAGGTAGGGGTAGATGTGAATCCCCCTCTCCCGAGACTCGCTGCCACCACTGCCATCAACTTGGTGATGTGTGCCGTCAAAGGGCCCTCCTTCCAAGGCGCACTCCAGGCCCCTTCATCCTTTAATCTTTCTTCTACAAACGCCGCATTCGCAACGAAGCAGCTGCGGACAGAGACAGTGCCTCTCCCTTTACATCAGGACACCTCCGGAGTCTTTCACATCATCCATGGAGCCGAAGACAGACACCATTTCATCAAAAAAATGTGTAATTTACATGCAGTAGCGTGCGCAGTTTTCTTTTCAAAAGAAAAACTTGAATCATTTTCACAAACTCCCGTTTCGACCGATCTTGGGGGCCCTCATCTCTTTGTTCACCGATCCAGCCATTCTAAGATGGCGGCCCGCATACCTAGCACTGGAGGTGCCTGGTACCCAACAGGCTGTGGCCCTGATTGGATGAGCCATCCCTCATATGCAGCCTATCGGAAATCCGGCTGGCATGCCAGCCTCCCTTCCAAGGCCCACTTCTAAGGGCCCTGTCTGCTCCCTGTCCGCTGCCGTAACGCTGTACACCGGTCTCTGCAGGAGTTCTCGATTCACTATGGTTTCACCATCACCGACCTGTTGCCAATGCTTGGATTTCACTTAAGGACACATTGACTCTTGGTGCTTCACCTTCTCAATTCTCATGCAGGACCTCCCCTGAATCTCATACTCCGGGTGGCCCTGAATCATGCTTTGCCCATCGTCATTTCGAATCTTTGGCTACATCTTCTGCTCCCATCAACATTTTGTGTTTACTGACCTCTGCAACTGTTTTCCGATGTCCCCTCTGCTTCTCTGCTCTTTACTGTTTTCTTCTCTGCTCGCTCCTCCTCCTCTCCCATTCACCCACTCTCCTCCCACCCTCCCTTACTTTTTTCTATGCACTTAGTCTATCAGAATTGTCCCTGGACCTAGTATGGCGCAACACACGTTTGTCTCCTCCCCCTCACTTACTTGTTTTTCCTCCCGTGCCCCCTCCCCCCCCCCAGCACTATCTGAAATGTCGTCAGGCCAAGTACTATAGTCGCTTGTTTTGTTCCTCCCCCTTCCGTCTCCGTGCCTCCCCTCTCCCTCACGTCTTGTAATTCTCTGGCTCTACTAGAAATGTCGTCAGGCCTAGTACGGTAGTCGCCCGTCTGTTCCCATTTGCTTCCCATCTGTATCTTAGCTCTTGCACTACCTGAAATGTGCCGAGTACGATAGTTATTTTCACATTCTTGTTGTTCATGGCCAGCAAGAATGTTATTGTATTTTCCTTGTTCCCTCCCTTGCTGTGAAGCGCTTTGAAACACATTGTGTATAGGCGCTATGCTATATAAATAACTATCATGTTGAGAAGCCTAGATTGTACGTCTGTGGCAAATCGTGACCTTCGTAAACAAGCAAATCTGTGCATCACTGTACTCACCGCCATAGATCTACTGATACTATCAACAGAGTCGAGACCAGCCTGGAGGGATTTGCACATTGTGTCTTTCCCATCCTTGACGATGTTAAGGAAACAATTTCGCTCTTCCCACTATGTGAAAAGGTCAGCCGCCATAGAAATATACTCCCAAAAGGTGTGTGTGAGCCTCACTAGCGTGCACGTAGCATTGGAAGATTTTAAAGCCATATTGCCGGCCAAAAAAACCTTTTTGGCCATGGCGTCATATCGTTTGTCATCTTTATCCTGGGGTATGGTAGGGTAGGCATTTTGTCTACCTGTGGAAGTGGCTGCCTGCACTCAAGGCTTTCTGGAGTTGGGTGCTTGGAGAGATAAAAGTGTCAGAGCTAGAAACTCTGTACTTAGCTGTCAGTTTTTTGTTTACAGCTGGAGTCACCTCTGGTGCTTCCCAATTAGAAGCCACCCTCTTTTGCAAAGCTTGGTGAAAAGGGACAATTAGATCCTCCTGTGGCCCTCTGTCTAATATGTCGTTGAGATCATACTGCTGTCTGTATGTATGTTACCTCCGTGTGGAACAGGGTCTGCCCTTCCAAATTCAACCTCAGGAGAGGAGTCAATCCCACTAACTTCATGAAGGCACTCTTGCAAGTTCTTCATGCGCAAGTCCTCAGATAGGAGTGCCTCAGGCACTGATGGTGTCCCATATTGTAGTCCAAATGGTCTTTCTTCATCAGAGGACTCCTCTGCATCTTCATAAATTGGAGAGGGACTTGAAGTCAGACCGTAGTAGAGGAGTATACGTTTTGTCAACTAAAGTTGACAATATTTTAGGTGTTATAGGAGCCGAAAATGTCTAAATTGTCGACGGCCTCGACAAATGCATTGATGGCTTCGACGGAAGCGTTGATGGATTCGACTGTTGTGTCGATGGAATCGGCACAAGTGGCGTTTAGAAGGTGGACACTCGGGGCGTTTATGGCTTCTCCAGCAGAATCAGCCCCGATGGAGTCGATGACGCACTTTACGGTACCGTCACAGTTGACTCCTTCGACGTTGAGGACGTCGGTATCAGTCTTTGAGGAGACGTGTCCTCAACTCAAGGGATGAGATCGCTCTCGAGGAGATTTGGCAGCCGGGTCCGAAGATGCACGGCTCTTGTGTTTCCGAGGTCTTTCGACTGGAGCATCACCTTTAGGTGATGTTGAGGGGGGGCAAGGCCACGTTCTTGAAAACCCTTAGCTTTCGGAGTCTAAACTCCTCCCACTGGCCTGGTGTACTAGATTTGGTGGGACAAACAACCCATTTGGGTGAACTAGACGAGAAAGATGGCGCCTTTTCTTTCCATGCCACGAAGTCGACTAATGGTGTGAACCACTTTGTGAAGCGGAACGTTTGGATCTTTTTCGATGAGGAGAAGTTGTCCTTGACTCATCAGATGTTTTTTGTTTAGATGGAGTAAAAGGGGATTTTTGGGGCTTACCTGCTGCAAGCTTCCCACTACATTTTCTCAAGGCTTTTGCCGTCATAGACCGGCAGTCCTCACACTCCGAAGACTGATGATTCAACCCCCGGCACCACAGGCAGATCCTGTGAGCGTCCGTCAATGACATCTTTGCATCGCAGTCACAGCACTTATTGAAGCCAGATCGAGGAATGGACGAAGACATTACCTGTTGAAACTCGAGATGATGAGATTTCGAAGAAAACTCGATTTCACAAATATTCCAGTCAGGAACGAGGCTTTGCGCACCTGAAGCTGAAATCGCAGAAAAACTAAACTGAGGCCAACAGGTGCTGTGCATGCTACTTATACCTGCTGTGACGTCGAGACAGAGGCCTCTGAAGGACATCGACTCGACAGGCATCGAAGCCCAGCGTCCCGAGCTGAAAATAAATTTTAAGCAGCAAAGCTGGGATACTGTAAATATCAAACATAAGGAATACGTGGGAAGACAATCCATTCGAATTGGCGATTCCCTGTGTTAGGTATGGTAGTGCTGTTTTGGAGATACATCTGTGTGAGATGGTTAATAATAATTTGCATTTATATAGCGCTACAAACCCTCAGGTATCTGAGCGCTGCTTATTATTACCCACGGTGTGTGGTGCTCAATGTCTTGAATAGGATTCTTTTCCGGATGGGGAGCTAGTGTGCTGCCTTACGAGCATATGATATGTGTTCTAATCAAGGGAGGTTGAGTGCTGCTCATAGTGCGTTGTTTTGTATGGTTTGGAGCTTTTTGAAATTTTGTGTAGAGGTGCTAGCAAAGAAAATGTTGCAGTAGTCCAATCTGGTGCCCACAACTGCCTGCACTATTGTCATGCAGCTGTCCGTCTTGAGGCGTTTAGTAACTTGGTTGAGTAGGCTGCGGAGGCGGCAATGGCATTTACCTGTCTGGATAGTGAGGCATCCAGGTAGACCCCAAGCGTTTTTGCTGCTCACGAGATAGGGATTGAAATGCCATTGATGACGAAGGCTGAGTATTCCGGATTCAACTTGTTTATTGCTGCAGCCGGGCCGATGATGAGGAGTTCAGTTTTAGCATCGTTCAGCCATAGTGCATGTGGGGCCATCCATGCTTGAATGATGGCGAAAGTGGAGCTTAGTGTGGCAGTGTCTTCAAAATATGTGCCACAGAGCAGGAGGAGAATTTGTGCGTCATCCACATAGTTGGTATATGCGATGCTGAGGGAATCTAGGAGGTCAAAGAGGGGCTTAGTGAAGATATTGTAGAGAGTGAGGGAGATGCAAGATCCCTAGGGGACGCCGCAGTTGCTGGGAGCGGTTGTTGTGCTAGCAGTCTGAGAAGACTCATTATCCTGCTTTCAAGGAAGGATGCGATGCAGGAGGCTGCTGCTGGTGAGAAGGACGCTGCCTGTGTGAGGTGATGGCAGAGTCTGTAGTGGTCTACCAGATCAAATGCTGCTGATAGGTCTAGAAGAAGCAGTAGTGCAAGTCTACCATCATCCCGGGTGTCATCCTTCTGATTTTTTGGATCAAGGAGGGCTGATTCTGTTCCGTGTCCTGGACGGAATCCAGATTGTCGGACTCCTAATATGTGGTTAGCTTCAAGATGCAGCTGAATTTGGATATACGCTGCTCTGTCGAGTATTTTTAGCAGAAAGGGAATAGTTGTGATGGGATGATAGTTGCTCGGTAGGGTCGGGTCAAGGGTGTTTTTTTTTTTTTAACGCAGGCTTCTGTGAGGCTGACTGGTACCACGCTTGTTGTAAATGATGAATTAATGACCACTGATAAAAAGGGGCCAGTGTTTCAGCGCCGTCTTTGATCAACGGGGCTGGGCATATGTCTCCTTTACATTTTGAGGGTTTTAGGCTTTTGAGGATGAGTAGTGTGTCTTGGCTGGAAAAGGTGCTGAATCGGAACAGGGGAGTCCGGTTGTTTGTTTTGGGGAAAAAAATGGGCTTGTATTCAGTATTGGTGTGGTTCATAATGCCTTGTGTAGGTGGATTCAGGGAGGCTTGTTTGGCGAGATTTTCTTTTGGAACAGGGTAATTTTGAGCAGCATGGCATTCTGGATGCTGTCGCTCCATTAGTTATCTTTACGCAATGAAGCGTGCTTGGAGACTGGGGTTTCCAGTTCCCTAAGAATACAGAACAGTTCTCTAGAGTTAGAAGTTGCTTTTGCAATTCTGGAGTTAAAGGTGTTGCCTTGGGCTAGGATGATCAAGTTTTTGTATGGCTTAGAATGGTTCAGGAATTCGGTCTTAAGTGAGTCGGATGGCTGATTTCTCCAAGAACTTTCCGAGCGCGTTTTCTTTGCTCTCAGATCTAAGAGATCTTCAGTGCACCAGGAGTTAGCGTGCACTAGTGGTCTTGGTTTTTTGGGTGCTTGCGGGGCAATGGACTCAATGTCATTGGTTAGCGTTTTGGTGTAGAGGTAGACAAGTATCTTGGTATCTGAGGTTCCTACGTTAATTACAATCGAATATCCAATCGAAGTATCGTCCTTTGATATGTGTGGGATTATTGATGCAATGACTGAAACCAATGGCGGTCAGCGCATTGGCCAGTGACATGGATGGTAGGTCGCTGGGGTCGTTTAGCCCTAGGTTCAGGTCTCCCATGGGGAGCACTTGTGAAGAGGGTTTAGTGTTTTTTTCTAAGGTTTGAAAGAGGTCTTATTCAAACGTATGAATAGGACCAGAGGGCAATATACCAGGTGGGTAGTCATAGTTTTGGAAGGGGATATGGGCAGTTTTAGGGATAGGATGTCGCAGTTATCATTCAATGAGGTTAAGTTGTCTGATCTGAAGGTGATCCTTGTGGATGAGTGTGACTCCGCCCTCTCTAGCGTTCAGTCTATCACTCCTGAAGATCGTGAATCCCTGTGGAGTGGCAAAAGACAGAGCTGGCCCTGCGGCTGTATGCAGCCAAGTTCTGTGATTGCAAGGGCATCTAGAATGTTGGCTGTTAGGAGGTCGAGGATATCTAGGGTGTGAGCAGTGAGAGATCGGCCGTTGATTAGGGCTAGGTTGAGGGAAGGGCTGAGGGGGGGTGTGGCCTCTAGAGCAGTGTTGTAGGATGTTAGCGATGTGGAAAGGTTGTGCAGCTGCCTGTGGGTGGCTATGAGGGGCAGGCTGGTACTGGCGGCAGGCGTACTCTGACTAGTCTTGAGGGCATATACACCAGCGAGTGGAGTTGGGAAACTATTGTTGCGTAAGTATTGGCTTTGCAGCCATGGGTGGTTGTAGTGGGCGTGTAGACAGTTAGGTTCAGCAAATCAGCACTGGTAGTGGGAACATGGGCATCAACCGAGTTGGGCATGCGGATATTAATATTGGGCACATAGGCAATGGCTTTGGGCATAGTAGCATTCATTTTGGGCACAGCAGCACTAACCAATGACACAGCTGCATCAGTTCTGGGCATACATGCAATGGGATAGTGCCGACTGGCATTAGCTGTACTTGAGGCATCTACATTGGGGTATACAGTTTTTATATCGAATCTTTTATATAGAAAAAACATATATTGAATATTTTATAATGAAAAACTTTGTAGAGAATGCATTTAGGGGTGGGGTAAAGGGTTCAATATTTTTTGTTAACGGTCAGGGTGGGTTTTTAGGGGTGGGAAACAGCGGTTTTGTTATAAAATATGTCGATATATGTTCATTCTTTATATGCCTTTGATGAGGGATGAAACAATATTTTCAATGACCCACTGATTATTCTCGATTACTGTTAACACCGTTTTTGTAAACCCTTTGAGGGATCTACAAGGACTGACAGTAATAGGTGAGAGGTGGGGGTTGGCCAGTCTAACACCTGGAAATAAAGAGAAGCCAAACATCTTTTCAGGTAAGCAACATGTACAGAGTGATGAGACTTTACTCTCAGGTTGGGGCAGCAAGCTGATACAAAGCTACAGGTATCCAAAGAAAATATACTGCATCAATATTCTGAAAACCTATGCATTATAGTTATCTTTCAGGTCAATTAAGTACTTTGAACATAATACATAGTATAAAACCAGTAAATAACTCCTCGCCCCCATTGCCTAGACGTTGCAGCACTATCTCAGATAGGCAACCAACATAAATTAACGTGGGTGTGCGGGGAGTTGGAGTCAAGGGAACCACACTGTTGGAAAGATTTTCTTTTTGCACCTTGCCATCCATACATTGCTATAGGACCCCCACTCGTTTTGTTTGTTGTGAACCCGGACCCGCCTCGACTTGCATATTTTGCTCCTTATGGACAAACCAACTAATCCCTAATCAGTACTGAGAGCCTATGTCGCTCTTTATGAATTCTTCCATTGGAACAATTGCACACATCAGCTTACAGTGAAGTGCAGATATGCAACCTTGCATCTATACATTTTTACCAAATGGCTTTTTGGTTATTTTGACATGTGCCCAAGACAAGCGGGTGGCAGCAGTAATATTTGTACTATTATTTTACTGGCACACTTTTGTATTTACCACAATTGGCTACTAAAGGTGGCTACGACACATGCTTTTTCTTTGCCCATATTGTTCTTTGGCCATATAAGCATTCTAACAGTATGCCCAACTGGCAGCTATTATATGCAACCCTTCGGAAGCATGATAGAACAGCATTTTGGTGGCTACTTGTAGAATTTCTCCATAAGCAGAATAAAAAAGAATTAAAGAAATAATATTATCCGATCTCAGAAGAAGCTTGAGTGGTGTATGTAGGCAAGCTGTATGGCAAGCCCACTATTCTGGAACCATCCTTTCTAGGCCCAGGGAACAGTAGTTTCAGGCCCATCTATGAGGCTCTAACAAGATCCATGAAAAGATACTCCAATTAAAGCCATCTACGGCTTTGGGCCCTAACAGACTAATCTAATTTAGTTCTGCTCAGGGACCCAGACTAACTTGCTTTATAAACTATTTAGAGAGATTACAAAAGGTGGGTGCATTCCTACTTCCTGGAGGTAGTCTCTTCTTTAACCAGTTCATAAGAAAGGTCCAAGGGGTGACAGGGAATTACAGATTACTAGATGTGCCTGTGAAGCTTTTCTGTAATTGCTTGCATGGGAAACTTCTTAATTGGGTGAAGAATAAAGATGCTCTTCCATTTCAACAGACTGGCTTCAGGAAGGGAATGAGCACGCTTTATAATACCTGGATGTTGCCAGAACTCACACGCAGTGCGATAGCCCTCAAGTTACCACGCTATATGGCTTTTATTGACTATTCAAACGCCTAGCCTGCTCAGCTTGGTTACAGTTTTATTCTGAGATGTCTGTAGCAATGAGATTGAATCAGCATGGGCACTTAAGTCACTATATACCTAGTGCAGACTGCCTGAAAGAGGGCTGTGTTTTAGCTCCCCTGCTTTATGATTTATATACACTGTTGATATGAAGGACGCACTGGAGGACTAATAATTTTCCCTCAAGACTTGGTCAGAGCCAGATAAAATGGTTGGTATATGCAGACAACATAGGGTCTTACTTGATAGAACCTCTACTGGGCTACAGCGATCCCAGACATCCCTCTTGGCATACTCTAAAGAGAATAAACGTATAGTTAATCGTTCCAAAACCAAGATAATGGTAATTGGTAGTAAATCTCATAACTTTATTTGGAAATTAGAAGGGCTGCCTGTAATAACTTCATTTGTTTATCTAGATGGGTCTTTAATAACCCCATCTCGGTCATCTCTCGATCTGAAGCAAGACATTTCCCCAAAAGCATTGAATAGGGCCTGGTAAAGGCATTAAAATCGGGTTAAGGGTGGATTTCCACTCGGAGGATTTATGAATGTTTACAAAACCAGTATTGTACCGATGATCATATATGCATTAGAGACGTACACTGATAATCAGCATGTGTGGTTAAAGGCTTTAGAGGGGAAAATTTGGAGATGTATTTTAGGTCTCCCCCAGTCCTTGCCTGTTGAAGCTATTCAGACAGAACTTGCCTTGGTTTCAGTGGCCACATTGTTTAAAATTTAAAGTGTCCTGTTATTTAAAATCTTAACATAGAATGATCTAGGCTGCCTGCTTGAAACACGTATGTAATTCCTGTTCAGAGTTCCATGGGCTGATTGGCTAAAAGTTGGAAGACCTCTCCAGTCTGACTTTACTCTGGTAGTGAATGCTTATAGGTGAGATAGAGCCACTATCATTGATTATTTGTTAACCAAGTTTGCCAAACAAGCTTTTCCCTTTTTGAAATTTATAGGATATATTATGTACAATACTCAACAATACAAGACTTCTGCTGTAACGCCGTTGCTACCTTCCTTTATGGTTATAGGCAGTTGAAAAGCAATACCGGTGACAGAAAGAATATGTAGAATCTGTAAAGTGGACCTCGAAACTACCAATATCTACTTACTCAGTGCACCGGTACATCCTTGATATATAGTTTGCAATACAGGAAATATATTTGGCACATTCAGGAAAAATTGGATAATCAAGTTTGGGTCACAATGGTGTCAGCATGGAGGGTCATGTTAAATTCGGTTAACCTTGACTGGAAACAAGTACATAGTGTTTGAGCGATTAGCGTATGCATTGCTTCTGATTTTATAGGTTTGCTTTGTCATCAAACCAAGCCTTTTTTATTGTATGATACTTACTCAGTTATTTGTTTTCATCTGTTGGATGAGTTACTCATCAATTTTAAAAGTTAATTGTTAACTCATATGTCTTTGTTTGCAGTGTTAAGGTTTGTTATAAACCAAATAAAAAACAAGTCCCAACAGCTCTAGCTATAACAACTGAAGATTAACAGGTTGCAGATGCGCAAATTATAGAATTTGCCCCATCAATTTTGTATATAATCCTTCCAGCAGCAGAATAAAAGAGGGTGCATCTCAACAAGTGAAAGGGGAATACTATTGAACACATATGCTAGTCACCCTAGAGAAACATACCTTCACATTAGTGAGGAAGAGAACACTGGCATTATCAGATAATCTCTTTAGGTACACGTCTGCTGACAATCCATCTAAAGGTACAAAATGGTGTGGTAAATCTACTCACACTAAGACGTTCCAAAGAGCAGCCATAGTTCTGTCTCTGAAGGATTCCATTTCTGCGGACTTCAGAGCCAGTCACCAGCCACGTAACCTTAGACCTGAAGTCTAATACAGATGCCGGCAGGCCAGTAACAGTATACGGGAGGTCGGCAGGTAGAAGAGTAGTCAGGCCAATGTGGAAGCAGCCAGACCACTTCCCATCCAGCTCATCGATCTTAACCTGGCAGAGAAAAGTAAAAAAGGTTATGCAGACAAAGACCCATGAATAAGTAGGATGAGTCAATAGAGATGACAACAAATCCAAGTAAACATGAATGCAAAGAAGCAAACCAACATGACTGTAAGCCCTCCTGGACACGAGGGCAGCAACAGAAAGGCCATGTCAGCAAGATATGGCAGTGCCAGCATAACAAAAGATTGTTTCTCTTAAAAAGGGGATTCAAGGAAAAAAACAACCGAGTCAGAGAAGTACAAGATAGGCCCACTGGTAAGCCTTGCAGGAAGAAGTGAAACAATAGCTGTGCACCTCAGTGAAAGAAAAAATGAGGGTGGGGAAAAACACACACACACAAGCAGCCTGGGAATGGATTAGAAATATCACTGGATGTGTGGAGCATAGAACTGAATGATTACTGCACTGACGTTCAAAAGAAGAAAATAACTCAAATGGAATAGCTCTAATTGGGGCCTTCGCTGCTGCAAGTTACAATGAAACAGGTGTGAAACATCAGATCTCCCAAGAGGAGAAACGGAACAGCTCCCCAAGGGGAAGGCAAGTAAGCACAGCTACTCCAGAAAAGGGTAAACTAAGCTGGAGGTCGGCAATGAATTTGACCATTCACATGCCTGGATCCAAGGTTTTGGAGACCACCTGATTCAGTCAGGCCTTCCTGGATAAACAGACGCCTACCTAGACATTTTACAAATACGAACATGAATACTCAAGGATATTTGTAACAGAAACACATACCCTTATATAGTTTAAAGAGGAGGACATAAACACCTGGAAAGGGAGTCGACTGATTAAGAGTGAAAGTTCTCATACCCCACGCCTCATAGATTCAACATGTACACTGTTGCCTTATGACACTCTCCCCAAATTTCTCTGGGTGCCCTGAAATGGCGAAGTATAGAACACCAAAATGTAACTATGTTGGGCCTACCTCAAAGATCTCATCCGTCTTTAGCTCCTTCATACTGAAGAGAACACCGTGGGCATAACCAGCCACTCTCACTGCCCTGCAGCCATCGTTCTGGAAGGCAATATTCTTTCCACAGCTGGTGTGGAACCGATGAGCCACCCCTGGTACTAAAAAACAGCAAAGAAAGCCAACTTCTAATAGAGTCACAACCACAGAAAACACCACATTGACATCAGGAGGAGGGTCACTAAGAGTACATTCAACAATATTACATGGTATGCCTCCTGATGACTCTCCAATCTATTTGGGCTTTATGACATGTAAAGCTTCTAAATTGAGCATCCATTTCCCACCCTTCAAAACTGTTCCGATGGATTTCCAAAATCAACCCTGGGGTAATATTCTGGGAAGCCATCACACTATGGTGAACGGGGAGATACAGATTTTAGCCAAACACAATCAAGGTAGGTAGCAGAGCGGCAAGGCTTAATCTCAGGCGAGGTGTGAGAGGGGTCTAGGGCTACAATATGCGCACAGAGCAACACCAATAATTCCAGTTTGACAGGCAATAAAAAAAAAATATACAGTCATTAGGCCTTTAAAATACAAACTATGCAAGTAAAAAGTGTACTCAAATATTTTTACAACACTAGAAAACATATCTATACATTCACCTGAAAGAGATTTAAAAAAGCATTTGATTCAATAACCAGTGCAACATGGGTAACACTGATGGATTAGAAACATAAAAAGACTTCAGGATAATCATAGAACCACTTCCTTAGTTCCTATGTTTGGACTTGGTTGGGGCATTGTACCCAACGGTCACCAGTTCTTAAGTAGATTCTTCATAAGTAGGTTTATTAATAGATTGATGTCGTCAGTGGTTATGTTTAATAAGTTAGTTAAGATTCAAGTAAGCAAACTCACTCACAATCCCAGTCCTTGGATAGTCCTTGGAAAGGATCCTTGGCCAGGCTCCAATGACCAAAGCCAGAAAAGGTTTGTTTAGGAGGACATTACGCCCATGTAACCATATGGAGGACAAAGGGGCGGGTACACACAGAAACAGGTATGTTAACTTGCCCCATGACTCAGATTTCACCAGAGACCGAAGGCTGGTGTTCCGAAGTCTATTAGTGACAATCTTCTGTGCTCTGTCCCATCAAGCAAAGCCCAGGGATCGCAGATGTCACTTTCGGATTCAGTTTGGTTCACAGTGCTTAGGAATCGGTTCAAGCCAGCTGCCAGTGTAACACCCAGACAAAGAAAGATGAAGACTTCTGCGGAGCAGGACACTTTCTGGGAGCAAAGGAGTTACAACAGGAGTGACTATGCTCAGGTGGTGATAGGAGATCTCAATGGACGAGCAAAGGAGCAGGCCAGCAAAGCAGGTTGATGCAAGAAGGCTAAAAATGGAGAAGCAGGCATCTTGTTGCACAAGTTGATGTTCCTGCGAGTTCCAAGGAACTCAGAATGGCGACTTCTGCAACGAGGTAGCCCAAAGGCAGAGCTGGTCAGTCCACTGGTAGGTCTAGGGACACTTCCAAAGGCTCAGAAGGTGTAGATCCTCAAGCAGGTGTCGAGACTGTTTGTTCTCACTCATCCAGGGGTCGAAGCACCAACTGGGGTCTTCTTGAGATCAGGCAGATTAACAGGGCTTCAATGGAATAGCACTGAAGTTGATGCAAGGGTTAACCTCTGGTCATCAGCAGCCTGCACTTCTTTGCTATTAAGATAGATTTCTAAAATGAACCCTGGGGAGAAGATTTTAGGAGGCCACCCTAGTCATAGTGAACAGGGAGTCTCGAAGAGTTCAGCTAAAACCCAATCATGGTATCATGTGAGATCAGTCTAGGCTTTATCTTAGGAGTGAGTAGTCTACGGCCCCAATGAGTTTGCACAGAATAGCACACAATAAATCAGCTTAGACAGTATGTATACAAATGCAGTTAATAGGTCTTTAAGGACACACTAAGAAATGAAGCTTGCAGGTAGTATTCTCACACAAAACCATACATTGCCAATATATACATTCAACAGTATGTTCACTTACAACGCATCGGTCAATAATTAAACCAAGTAAGTATTTAGATGCAGTTAAAATAATTAGAACCAACACAAATCACAATTCCCCTTCACTTACGAGGTCCAAGCCTAAGATGTATGGGGCCTACTGCCCAAAATTCACAGGTTCCAAGACAGGTTTCTCCAATGAAGGTATTCTCTAAAAGGATGCAATGGGCTTGTGGTGAATTCAAACACTCGAAAACCATTTAAAAGTGGAATACATATTTGTCCAAGGACAGATAAGTTCTCCTCTCTATTCCAGTCCCAAGGCTAGCCCAGGGGTAGGATACCTGACCCATGATCGACAACCAGTGGTCATTAAAGAGGGAGTTGCACCCATTGTTATCCTATGAAGGACAGGGTGGGACAGGAACAGATGAATTTATCCCCCCCCCACCCGCGGACTCTTTTTCTAGGTCACACAATGAATTGTCTGAGGGTCCCTGGGGACACAATCTTCTGTAATTGTTTGGGTGAGGTGTGCCAGGAGTTGCAGATTCGAGTGCTTCTATCAGTCAGATCCAATTTCAAGATGCAACACCAGAAGAGAAAAAAATCAGACTTTCACTGTGCAGACATCTTCAGGGCACTTCAAGGGATAGAGGAAGCTGAGTGCCAGTGACCGTCACGTTTTGCAGGTTACAAAATGAGATCTTACAGTCGCGGTCGCATAAGCAGCTACAGGACAGTTTCCCTTGATGCTAGGAAGCTGAAATATCGAGAGAAAATGGCTTAAGGCACAATCTGGAGACCACAAACGATCTGGGCCTGAATGCAGAATGGCAACGTCGCTGGTGAGGGAACCTAGAGTTAAATGACCCAAAGAGAACCGAAACAGTGCATACTAGTTTCAGAGAAAGACCTAATACATTACAGAGAAAGAGCCAAGCCTTTACCAGGTGCTAAATTATATAAGAACACTTGCATCATATTGTCAAAAGTTCAGTCAACACTGATGCCAGTGCTTTTTCATTTTTTAAAGGTAGTCAGAGTTGCTTCATCCTGCCTGTACCTTGGGTCATTCTGAAGAAATCATTCTGTCATAGCCCAGCTCCTGCACCAGCAACTCATCAATTGCAATAGGATGCATCTCATTTTGAGTCTGACAGAGAGAACACAAGTTGCTGCACTGCTGCATGTATATCCCACCCCTTCTCTCGCATGGAAAATATCTTAACCTGGATGGTCTAATTTGTAGCCAATGAAAGCCAATTCCTGGGTCAAGGGGAATTCAGATTTTACATCAAACCCAGGATTGGAGGATGTTACAGACTATACCTTGAGAACTGGCTTGAAACAGTGGTAGCGGACATGCATTCCCACAAGCGAATTCAAGAAAGTTGCAATGAGGCTTCCATATAGGTTATGTGAAGGCAAGTGTCTTTCCGATCCACAGAGTTACATGTGATTTGTGCGAATTAAATTACAGAGAATGCAGTAATAACGAAAATGTTATAACTAAAAATATCAAATTTCTGATTTGATTTTTATTTTGGGGGTGTCCCAACGAAACCCAGTTTTCCTATGCCTTTAAACCCACCGCAACCCCCTCCCCATACCCTTCCCTCACCAGTTTTAACCCCTTACCCCACCCCATATACATTTTAAACAAAACATTTGATATTGAATAAGTTACTTTCCTGTAACACCTGCTCTCCAGGATAGGTATCTTTCATAGATTCACATGCTGTGAATATTCACCGTCAGGCTGGGAATCCTCTGTAAAATAGAGCAGTTTAAATTAAACTGAAACTTCAGTCACTTTAGCGCTCCATCGTCGCCGTTTTGGGTCGTACTGTCCACAGCCAATAGGAAATACTCACTTTGCTCCTCCCCTGTCTGCCATCTTCAGATGTGGCAAGCGCATGCGAGTGGCAGTAAGAGCCAAATGACGAGCCATGAGGGGACGGAGGGAGGGTCGCATGTGAATCATGAAAAATACCAATGCTGAAGAACAGGAGTTACAGGTAAGTAACTTGTTCCTTCTCCAGCATTGGATCATTCATAAATGCACATGTTGTGAATAGATTACAAAGCAGTAACAATAACCAATACACAAGGGTGGAAGAGCTCCCCGCATCACTCACCACAGGAGACTTAGAACCTTATGCAAACAGGTTTCGTAGAACTGCCTGGCTGACTCTAGACTCCTCTGCGGAATCCCTGCCGACGCAGTCAAATCTGGTGAATGTGTGCACCAACCTCCAGTGATTGTGGCCACTGCTCTGGTGAAATGCGCGTGGGGTCTGACTGGGAGCGATCTGCCCACCTGCGGGTGGAAGAATGAGATGCAGGTTGCAATCCATCTAGCAATTGAAGATTTGGAGACAGCCTTGCCGGGCTAAATGCAACAGTTGAACCTGTTAAACGGAATGACTTAGTGCGGGCCACATAGTACTTGAGGGCACGCACCACATCCAGTGTGTGCAGGGTGCGCTCTGCCTGAGATGCGGGAAAGCCAAAGAACACTGGTAACACCACCTGCTGGTTAAGATGGAAGGATGAAGGTACCTTAGGTATGAACTTTGGATTATTTCGCAATACAGCGTTGTCCTTGTGGAACGTCAAATAAGGCGGTTTTGTAGAAAATTCCTTTCTCTCTCCCACCAGTCTCGCCGAAGTAATTGTCACCAGAAAAGCAATCTTCCACGACAGGTGCTTGATGGATGCCTGGTGCGTGGACTTCAATGGGGGTCTCATAAGCCTTGTGAGCAGTATGTTGAGCTCCCAGGCTGGTGTGGGGCGGCGGACTGGAGGGAATGTACTAAACAGTCCTCGTAGGCATTCTTGCACTAGCCGATGAGACCAGAGGGAAGGGTTCCCGCGGACCGGCAGTATCTGGAGATTGCGGCCAGGTGCAATCTAATGGAGGAGTGTGTTAAACGGACTCCGCCAGCGACAAGAGGTCTGGCAGCAGTTCCTCTGGCCTGATGGTCTGGGGACGCAGGTCATGTCTTCTGCACCACACTTGGAAACGCTTCCACTTGCTCTTGTAGCATTTCAAAGTGGCCGGGCCATTGCTTTAGCCAGCAACTCCTGGCAAGCCTGAGGGAGAGAAAGGGTCCCAAATTCTAGGAACACAGGTGCCAGGCCGTCAGATTGAGAGAGCCTGGGTTGTGGTGCAGAACCATTCCCTGGTTCCTGGACAAGAGCGACTGGTGAGGGGCAGCCTGATTTGTGCTGTCGTCAAAAGAGCCAGGAGCTCCGAGTACCAATACTGTCTCGGCCAGGCTGGAGCCACTAATACCAGTCTGCACCGAAACTGTTTGAAAGTGTGTAGGACTCGTGGAACCAGAGTAATTGGGGTAAAAGCATACAGAAATGTCTACTCCCATGGGAACGCAAAGGCATCTCCCAAACTGTCCGGGTGAGCAAACCGGCTGGCAAAGGTCTTACAGCGGCTGTTGTCACATTTGTGGCAAACAGGTCAATCTCCGGGGTGCCCCCACCTGAAACAACAGGGGTAGCTGGTCTTTGTGCGACTCCCATTCGTGACAAGAGCGCAACTCCCTGCTGAGGGAGTCCGCCAGAGTGTTGTGGATCCCCGGTAGATGAAGGGGAATCAAGAACATGCTCTGTTGCAGGGCCCCAATGCCAGAGCTCTTGGGCCTCCCTGGAAAGCTGTGGGGATCTGGCCCCCCCCATTGCTTGCAGATGTAAAACATGGGCGTCGTGTTGTCCGTTTAAATCCAAATCACTTTCCCTCCGAGCAGCGGGAGGAAGACTTCAGTGCCCAGAATATTGCCCGTAGCTCCAGCAGGTTGATGTGCTGGGTCTTCTCCGTCTCGGACCACAAACCCCTTGTGTGCTGGTATTGGCAGTGGTCTGATGCTCCGGGAGCCTGAAAGGGGCACCTTGCAGGATGTGTTCTCTCACTAATCACCAGAACAAGCCCTTCCTGAAGGTTAGAATCCGCGTAATGTGGTCCTCCCAGGAGCGTGAAGCTTGTACCCATCTGGCATCCAATAATTCTTGCACTGGTCTCATGCATAGTCTGCAGTTGGTGACCAGTGAGATGCATGAAGACAACATCCCCAGCGAAGACTTGTGGCTGCGGTCTGTGGTTGTCCGGGTTTTGCTGAAGCAGTGCACCTTCTTCAGAAGGGACGTCACTCTTTCGTCTGAGGGACTGGCTCTCCAAGTGCTGGTGCCTGGTAGTGCCCGAGGTACAGCGCCCTCCGAGAGGGGGCCAGCTGCGACTTTGGGAAGTTGATGGAGAATCCCAGTTGTTGAAGACATTGGATCGTGGCATTGGAGTTGTAATCTGCAAGAGAGCAGGAGGGGACCAGTCGTCTAATATGGGTAAACGTGGACTACTCTCCGCCGCAGGCGAGCCACTACTGGTGTGAGGCATTTGGTGAACAACCTCTGAGCCAGAAAGGAAGAGCCTTGAACTGATAGTGCTCTCCTGCCACAACGCAACGAAGGTATCACCGGTGTGAAGGGTGAATAGGAATGTGGAAATATGTGTCTGCAAGATCGAGGGACGCTAGGAAATCCCCCTGCTGCAGCTGGGAGAGTACTTGTTGCAATGTTACCATGCGAAAGATTTGTGCTTTCATGAACTTGTTGAACATTCTTAGGTCTAGAATAGGACTACAACCCCCTGGTTTGTTCAGTAAGACCTTTTTTCTTACCAGGAAGTAGCGGGAATATACATATTTCGTCCCTGTGGAACTTTTCCACAGCACCCTTCCGTAGCAGAGACTGTACATTCCTGGATCAGGAAGAGCTGCAATTGTTCTGCTCTTCGTACAGGAGGAATGTCTGGAGGGTACTTTATGAACTCCAGTGAATGCACCTGATGGAGGAGGGACAGCACCTATTCGGCGGATGTTACTCGAGCCCATTCGTCAACAAAGTTTGATAGACAACCCCCCACTGGGGTGCTGAAGTGGGAGGCCCCGGCTCTTGGCTGGTTATGCTTGCTTGCCGGACTGGCCCCTAGGCTGGGCGGTGCCTCTGCCCCTCAGAACCCTGATAGGACTGGGTTCGCTTCTTGAACTGATCCCATGATGAATAAGGACTTTTGTAGGACGACTGGTACGTACTATCCCGCAAAGTTCTATTATAACGCCCTTTGCCTCAACAAAAGGACTGGTGCTTGTGTTGTAATGTGCCCAGGGAGCGAGCAGTCTCAGTCTTATGGCCTGAACCACCTTTTTCCCCAAACAAGACTACCATCGAAAGACATCTGTAGCCCTGGGATTGGACATCTGTTTGAAAGTCTGTGGCTTTAAGCCAACCTTGTCGAAGTAGGACCACGGCGATAGTCGATGGAAACAGTGATGGCATGGTCAGATGCAAGCTCACCCTCATGTCCATTGACTCTTGTTTCTTGTCCTCAGGCAAGAATTCCATCAGGGGCCCCTCGCGATGATAGCGGGCAAGTACATCCATAGCATTCCCCGCCTTGATAGTGACAGCAGCCTTTGTGATGACTCTCTTGCCAAAGGCGTGAAGGCGTTTGCCCTCCTTGTCCGGGGGCACCGAGCAGGATGAAGATGGGTTGGCCGACCTCTTCCTAGCCGCCGCAAAAACTACAGAGCCTGGGATGGGCTATGCGTGGAGACAAGCAGCAGTGCTCTCTTGAGCCCTGTACTTTTTGATGAAACAATCCTTCCTTGAAGGGGCAATTGCAGGGTGCGCCATGACAACAAGTCTGTGTTCCCAGATGTCCTCCAGTAGAGGTATTGCCATGATAGATTTCCTGCACTGTTCTCTGCGTTGATATAAACCACACTATTTCTTTTGCTCTTCCGGTGCCAAGCCGAACATCGTGGACGCACTAGACTTGAGCGCATGGAAAGCTCCTACTTCATCAGGGGAAGAATCCCTGCAATGCCCCTCATCTGGCTCACCATCTGCAGTGAAGATGTCGCAATGACTGGAGGACCTTTTCAGGCTCCATGTCTTCTCCCTCATCCATGAGTAACTCCGGTACTGACCGGTGTCTTTGCAGCTTGGGGGAGGGGGTGAAGGAATCTCGTATCCCTCTCTGGAGGGTGCTAGAGCCGCAGCTGCCATCTGCCTGATGTTGCCAGCAACCAGTGGTCACAAAGGCAGTGCATACAAGGTCGCCAACAATGTTGTCAGTGTTGACAAAAGGTCCAATGATATGTTCTTTTGAGGGCACAGTTGCTGATGCTGGACTGCTGATGACAGCATAGGATCCAATTGGGGCAAAGGTTGTAGAGGCTGTACCACCCCCGACTGCAAGAGTTTCAAAGATGGTTGTCTAATGAGGCTTGCTTCACCCAGAGGTGGAATCCTCAGTGGCAGTGCATATGGGGAAGATGGCTGCTGTGACACAACAGCTTCCTCCTCTTCTGACTGTGCAAGATGCGGTTCTGGGACTACGAGGCCACCTGGTAAAAGAGCCACGCCCAGGTTTGGAAACAGTTCTTGGACATTCTGGCCGCGCTTCTGCTGTGCTGGTGCCAGTATCAGGGCTAACAGCTGGTATGACAATGGACTGGCGAGAATTTTGAGTCGTCGACAGTATGGTCGACTAAGAGCTTGTGGGCTACGCGCTCATTGTTGTAGCCGTCGAGGTCGATGACTGTTCTGGTGTAGGCGGTTTCATAGACTAAGTAGATTTTGACGCTGATGAGGTTTTCGTCGATAAGTCTGTACTCTGACGCCGACGAGGAAGCTGCGGTCGATGACTTCAGTGTAGATACCTGGAGTTCGACAAAGGCAGCTTCTTAGTAGACTGTGAAAAGGTCAGAGATGAATGCTCACCTGACTTGGAGCTGGACCTCGAAGTAGATGCTTCCTTGGGTCGATAGAAACAGCTTCGGTCCTTTTCCCGCGCTGCCTCACCTTGAGGACCGACCCTCGTGGAGGGCCAGTCCTTGTGAGACGACCTTGAGCCATTGCCAGAGACTTCCTTCTGCCTTTTCTAACTTACGGCGTGGTTGACGTGTGATCTGTAGTTCTTAATTGAGGTGCTTTGCTGGACCGTCCTGCCCTGCCAAAACAAGGCATGACTTCGTACCGAGGCAGAGTCGGAGGCCTCGCCGGGGTCTTCCAGCCAAGCGACGAGACAGCGGTGATGGTCCTTCAACATTTGACGAGAAAGACTGTCGGATCTCGAAGTCCATGATGACATGTTGCGGGTAAAGGTGGACGCAATAGAGGCATTCCTTGTGGCGATCCTCCACATAAACGTTCTTCAGCCCACACCGAGCAAATGCCCTGAACAGGCACTTTCTCGTGGATTCCACCATGAGGTAGGTCCAACTGCGTAGTTGACTCGTCTTTGATGTTAACCGGCGGTGGGAATGTTTGATGGAAGTTCATGTTGGTACCGTGTTGCCGTTCAAACAACGAAGAAAAATTTTCCTCTTCCATGCCCATATCTTGAGCAGTGGGAGGGATGAATTTACCTTTAGTGGGAGGGTCAGGGACCTTAGACTTCCCTACTGATTTAGGGGCCTTTTGTTTCTCCTTATGAACATGGTGTCCTAAAGGCTTTTTGTGTTGTTTAGCCTTCAGATGACTAGAGGAATATTTCCCAGTGCATTTAGGGGCTTCCAAGGGATCTGACGGCTTGCGTCGCGATTCAGAGGTGGTATCCGACACCTTGCATCGAGAATCGGAGGTGGTACGAGATTCGAAGGTGGTCTTGGAGGAAGGACATCGAATCTCACGAGTAGACGCTACGCGCCTTGCCTGAGGATAGAGGTCGGAATCATCTGACGATCAGGCCTCTGGGACTATTGGGAGCGTGACACCTTTTCCAACCGTGGACGGTTGGTCTTTGTCATGAGGCGATCACGAACGGGAACGCCCAGAGGACACAGATTCGTTGGACCGCTCTTTAGGTGTCTTCCAAGGCCGACATCTAGTGGAAGCTGCGGAGTATTACAGTTTGTTTTTCGAAACTCAGAAATGGGCGTCGAAACAGGGCGTGCCAGTATTACTATCCCTAGTGTGACGTCCACTGTACCCATAATCCCTCACTCGCCTAGGACCCTCAGATTGTATTTTTTCTGACATGAGGTAGCATGAGCAGTAGCGCGAGTACAGATAATTCAAGGAGGATAGATAGATAGATAGATAGATAGATAGATAGATAGATAGATAGAGACTACAAGCATCCATGCGCCTTCTCTCAGAGGGGAGGAAGGGTGGGTCGCATGCCAATCTAAGCAGATACAAGCATCAGAAATACGATTACGGTGAGTAATGTATCCCTTCTGAGGCTTGTGGAATCTGCTTAGATCACATGCTGTGCATAGATTAGCGAGCAGTGTTAGGAGGTGGGATGTGAGAAGGGTCATGAGCAAATAAATGTCTTAGAACCGCTTGTCCCACTTGAGTATCTGTCTTGGAATGGAGGTCAATGCAGTAGTGCTGAGTAAAGGTGTGAATAGAGCTCCAAGTAGCTGCTTTGCAAATGGTGTCAAGGGGTACATTTGCGATGAAAGCCAGAGTGGCCCCAATGCCTCTTGTAGAATGGGCTCTTGGCGTGAAAGGCAAAGTTTTTTCAGAAAGGTAGTAACACAGCTGGATACAGTTAACAATCCACTTAGAGATGGCACCTTTAGAGACGCGATCTCCCTCTTTGCCTGTAGCTACGGCGACAAACAGTTGGTCTGTTTTCCTTAGCGGTCTGGTTTTGTTTACATAGTATAGGACCGCCCTACGCACATCTAGGGTGTGTAGTTTCACCTCAGCCGAGCTCTGAGGGTCTTGGAAGAAAGCCAGAAGCTCGATGGACTGGTTCACGTGGAATTTAGAAATAAACTTAGGCGAGAACCTAGGGTGTATACGTAAAACCAGTTTATCTTTATGAACCGTAAAGAAAGGATCCTGCACTGACAGAGCCTGAATTTCGTTGACCATTCTTATAGATGTAATTGCTACTAAGAAGGCTGTCTTATAAGTCAGGTGTTTGAGACTGATTTTATGCATGGGCTCAAAATGGGGGGCTCATGAGTTTAGATAGCACCACATTAAGGTCCCATCCTGGTGGTGGGGTAGAAATTGGAGGGTGAAGTCTCTTTACTCCTTCCATGGAGGCTTTAACCACTGGAACTTTCCACCACGAAACCTTGTTATGGGAGGTGGTTTATACTGATGGAGTTGCCAGGTGTACCTTCAGCGAATTAAAAACCAACCCTGCGTCCAGCAGGTGGAGCATGTATGTGACAATTGTGGAAGGAGTGCAATCAACTGGGTTGATTTGCTTATTCTGGCACCAGATAACGAATCTTTTCCATTTGTCAAAGTAGCAGTGCCTCGTGTTTGGCTTCCTAGATTCTCTTAGGATGTCCATACATCTCTGCGGTAAATTGAGATGTCCAAACTCTATGACCTCAGGAGCCATGCTGCCAGGTTAATTGAGTTGGGTTGGAGATGCACTTTCTGACCTTGGTGCTGGGAAAGTAGTTTGTGCCAGCCCAGGAGTTTGATGGGTTCGCACACCGCTAGTCTGCATAAGTGTGGGAACCACGGTTTTCTCGCCCACATGGGAGCAACTAGGACGAGCGTCATCGATTCTCTGTTCATCTTGTTGACCACCTTCCTGATTAGAGGTGTTGGTGGAAAAGCGTACGCAAACATCCCTGACCAGTTCCATCCACAGGGCGTTCCCCTGGGAGCCTGGCTGGGCGAACCTGGATGCGAATCCTGGGGACTGTCGGTTTTCGCTTGTGGCGAATGGGTCTATAGTGGGGAAACCCCACTGAGAGAAGATATCTTCTGTGATTTCTCTGTGTAGATACCATTTGTGTTTCTCTGGGAGGGGATCTCTGCTCAAGGCATCCGCCAGAGAATTGAGTTTCCCCTGGAGCATGTTGAATTGACAGGAAGATGTTCCGTCCGAGTGCCCATATCCAAATTTTCAGGGCAAGTTTGGACAGATTTGGCGAACAAGTCCCCCCTTGCTTGTTCAGGTAAAACATGGCTGTAGTGCTGTCCGTCTGGATCTGCACTGACAGGTTCAACAGGTAGGGCTTGAACACTTGGAGCGCCCGAGCAATGCCAGTGGTTAAGATTCAGTCTAAACCTTCCAGCCATCACCTCTTTGTTTTTGCGCTCTGAATACTGCCAGCTCTAGCAGGTTGATATGATTCTTGGCCACCGAGTGAGACCAGAGACACTGAGCTGTGTGGTGGAGACGGTGTGCTCCCCACCCTGAAAGGCATGCGTCCGTTGTAACTACCGCCTGTATCTCGGGATCGTAAAAGGGTTTCCCCTTGGACAGATTTTCTCTTGTCCACCAGTGAAGGCTTTGTACAAGTGTTGGCGAAACGACCACTAGATCGTCCCACTGACCACTTGCCTGAGACCACTGTTTCGCCAACCATTCCTGCATGGGACGCATGCGCAGGCGCGCGTGGGGGGCCAGGTAAATACATGACGCCATCATGCCCAGCAAACTCATTGCTTTGCGTACCGTTATCTGGCGACCGGCCTGATAATGCGGAATTTGCAGCAGTATATTCCGAATTCTTTCCTCTGATGGAAAGACCAACCCCTCTTGTGTGTTTAGGACAGCTCCTAGGAACTGTTTGGAGGTGCGTGGCACCAGACTTGACTTTTTTTCGTTTATGGAGAAACCTAATTCAAAGAGGTTGATCGTTCTTTGAATGTTTGTTCTGCAAATTACTGCGGTCTCCCCCATGATGAGCCAGTCGTCCAGGTAAGGGTACACTGGGATTGCCTCCCTGCGTAGGTGTGCCGCCGCCACCGCCAGTACCTTGGTGAACACCCTTGGAGCCGAGGCTATCCCGAAGGGCAGTACCTTGAACTGGCAGTGCTGACTGTCCACCTTGAAGCGCAAGTATCTTCTGTGCGCTGGGAACATGGAAATATGAAAATAGGCATCTTTCATGTCCAATGTTAACATATAATCCCCCTTTTTTAGGAGGGGGGATTACCTCTTGGAGAGTAGTCATGCAAAACCTTTGGGGCTTGACATACTTGTTTGCAGGCCGTAAGTCCAATACTGGGCGCATTGTCAAATCTCTTTTTGGCACAAGGAAGTAAGTTGAATAAATACCCTTGTTTACCTGGTGTACCGAGACGAGTTCTATTGCGTCCTTTGCTAGAAGATTGGCGATCTCTTCGAGGAGGATCTTCTGGTGGTCTAATGAGTGTACTTTTTGTCATGGAGGGTGGTTTCGGGGACGCTCTAACAGTTCTATGCAGTATCCTGCGGACACTGTGGACAGCACCCATCTCATCTGTCTGATGGGATCCCTTCCCAAGCTTGAGTGAAGTTGGAAATGCGTCCCCCTACTGGGGATGCGTGAGAAGGGACCCTGAACGGAACGTCACTGTTTTGGGGGAGGCGTGCCACCGCCTCTACTGGGGCTGCCTCTACCCTTACCACAACCTCTTTTGTTACCCCTGCCATAATCCTGGGTAGACTGCTGGTGGTTGTTGTTCCATGGTGTACCCTGCCCCTGGGAATAGTTGGAGCCTCTCTGGGAATTTTGGCCGTGTAGGCGACAAAAATTGTCATTCCCCCTTTGATTCGGAGGTTTGTTGGTTAATTGGCCCAGGGATTTAAGAGTCTCGTACTCATCCTTGGCATTTTTTAGCGCGTCCTCTACCGCCTTGCCAAACAGTAGATCAGGCTCCACCGGTTTATCGATTAACGATGCTTGGTCTCGGGTTTGAACCCAAATTGCCTTAACCAAGCATGTCTTTTCATAACATTGCTCTCTGCTATCAATCTGCCGGCGTTATCCGCGGCATCAAAGGTTGCTTTTAAGATGCAACCGGACACAGCTTTTCCCTTCGACGCAACCCTTGCCAACTGGCTTTTTAGGGGTTCTGGGGCGGAGTCGATGTAGTTATAACTCGCCAGTAGGGTGGTGGAGTTGGCAATCCTTGCCTGGTAGGCGGATGTGGAGGATACTTTCCTACCCAAACCATCAATCTTTTTGCTCTCCTTGTCGGGAGGAGCTTCAGACGATGATAGGAGCATTCCCGCCCTCTTCTGGGTGTTTGTCACTACCAGGGAGTCCGGTTTCAGATGCCCCCTTATGTACAGAGGGTCTGATTGGGCTGCCCTGAATAGTTTTTCGATCCTGGGGTTTACCGCCCTGGTGAGGTTAGGATTTACAAGGGAAGGGTCTATTCTCCTTTGTATAGATTTGAGGATAGGGATGGCCTGGGCAACAGGTCTCCTTCCTCCCACTAATTCTTCAGCAAAGTCCGTCTCTTCATGTGCTCCCTGGGTGTCAATGTGGAAGTGTTCTGCCGCTCTGGACAAAACTTAATTCAAGAGAGGTTGGTTGTCGACAGGGGAGTCGGAAACCGGGGGCTCTTTGTCTACTGGGGAGTTTACCCTGTAAGTTTCTGGGTCGTCGTCCTCTTGGTCCTCGTCATCCCCATAGTAGCCCGTCCCAGTTTGGTCTCCCAACATGCCCAAATCTGGATCCTCAATAAAAAGTGGGTCCTCATTATATTGAGAGTAGGGCTGTATACAGAAAGGGTCCGAAGAACAACCTTGTGTTGGTGTTTCAACCCAGGAATTCTTACTTTGGGGTATCGGGTCCCTAGAGCCTGAGGGTGTAGCCCAGTCAGGGGTATAGGAGAGGAAGTGCTCAGGATTCTTGGCATAGAAGTCTGCCAACGCTGACATCCTAGACATAACTCGGTCTATGTCGTCACTAGACCATTCCTTAGAGCTGGGAATTACTCTTTCCTTGGAGTTTCCCTGTTTTATCTTGACTTGACTTATGGCCTTGTGCAGGGGTCTTGGGTAAAACGACAGAAGGCTGAGACTTGTCTGTCTGTTTTTGTGGAGTAGAAGACTGCGACCTGTCTGACTGCTTCTGTGGTGTAGAAGAAGGTTGAGAATGCTTCTTTTGTTGTTTTCCCCCTCTCCCCGTGGGTGGGAGAATGTGCCCCCGGTGTTTTCGCCCGTTCAGAGCTTTTCGACGTCTGGCGTCGAGGTTCGGGGGTAGTGTCCCTACTCTCTAGAGTGTGGAGGTCGGGACTCGGGAACAGCCGTTACACGGTCTGCTGACACCGACTCCTGGAGTGCGGCCTGGGGATAGAGGTCGGCTTCGTCTTCCGACGATCGAACCTCCGTTACCTTAGGAAGCGAGGCACTTTTGGCAACAGTGGATGGCTGCCTGGAGTCATGCGGCGATCTAGATCGAGAACGCCCAGAGGACACCGATTCGGTGGACCGTTCTTTGTGTGCCTCTTTGCGAGAACTCGACGTGCGCGTCGAGTCTCGGTGGGACTTTGCGTGTTTAGTGGAAGTGCTGTGGGTAGCGCTCGTGTCGCCGGGGGTTTTCCCCATAGCTGCCCTGCCGGACAACCTTCCGAGGTCGGGGACTTGCGCTTGGCTGTCTCTCGACGCCACATTGCCCTCGCCGTCAGAAAGCACAGCGTCGCTGCCATCGCTGAAGCCGCCTTCTGCTGCCATGTCCTCTTGTTGCCTGGCGTGGTGGGCCCAATGTTTGGTCGAACGGTCCTTAAGGGTTTTCGGTTTTAACAGACTACACGCTCTGCAGTTGGCCTTGGGGTTGTCCCTCTGCAAGCAGAGGTTACACGTGGCGTGTCCGTCAACCCAAGGGTACTTGCGGTTGCACTTGGGGCAGAATTGGAAAGGGGTACCCTCCATACGCACCCTGTGGCAGCGGGCTAGTGTGTGTAGAAATATATAAGAAATGCCTATATATATTTAGAGTGTAGAGTATGTACCATCCCCCACTCTCCCTACTTGCAGGGACGAGGCCATAGGTCTTCCAAGGCCCGGGCCGAGGCCAGCGGCTTTCCGAGGCCCAATTCCGTCGTGCAGCTCTCGACGGTTGTTTTTCTTCTCCGCCGGCGTCGAGTGTCGAAGGTCGGCGACTCGACATTGGGGTGGAGAAAATGGTGAAATATTACGATATTTAGCAAAATTATGGCTAAGGCCAGGGAACTCCGTGGGATGCTTCTTACCAGTAAGCGGAAAAAACCAATCTGAGGGTCCTAGACGCGTGAGGGATCATGGGTACAGTGGACGTCACACTAGGGATAATATTACTGGCACTAATACTCTGCAGCTTCCACTAGATGTCGGCCTATGCACAGCATGTGATCTAAGCGCGCGCACACACACACACACGACATTACTTACAGTAATCTTATTTCCGATGCCTGTATATGCTTGGATTCACATGCTCTGCATAGTCCGACATCTACTGGTAGTCGCAGAGTATTACAATTTTTTTTTTTTTCGAAAGTTAAAAACTGACGTTGACAGTGCGTGTTAGTAATTCTATCCCAGGTGTGACGTCTACTGTACCCATGGTGCTTCATGCATAACGGTCTGTCAGATTGTTTGTTTGGTGGTGATCAGCCTGATGTCCGCGGATGCCATTGGCTCAAACTGTTTGTGCGCCAGGGCACCCAAGACTATGTTTGTTAAGGTCCCACACTGGGTGCGCCCTCTTGATGGGCGGGTAGAACCTTGCGAGCCCTGTCAAATGTTTCTTGATGATAGGAATGGAGGATGAGAAGATCCCCTTCTCTGAGTTCCAGTAAGCCCTGATGGCTGCGAGGTATGTACCGCAGGTGTCCACCTGGACCCCCGGGTGGGTGAGGTGCGCCGAGAAGAAGAGCATGTCGTCCAAAGTACATGCCAGGGGGTAGATTTCTTTGGAGTCTGCCCAGTGGCAGAACTTGGTCCATTTACTTTTATACTGGGCCCTGGTAGCCTTGCTCTTAGCGCCCCGTTTGATTTCCAGATTAGCCTGGGATAGGCTGAGATGCCGCAGCGTTACATGCTCAGGCACCATACTGTGAGGTCTAGTTTCTGAGGCGCAGTGTGAATGACCCTGCCCCCTTGCTGTGCCAGAGATGTGGTAGGCCCAAGAGGTGGTGAATCGAAGGCATCTCCGAGAGGCTGAGCAGCTCCAAAAACCATGGCCTGGCCAGCTACCATGGAGCTATTAGAATGTTGTTGAGTTGTCGAGACGCCTTGATCTTGCAAATCAATCTGAATCGGCGGAGTGGGTGGGAAGCCGTAAGCCGTGATGCCATTCCACTCAAGCCAAAAGGCCTCTCTCAGGGAGCTGGGACCCTGTCCCTGCCAGGAGGCGAACTGAGGGCACGTCTTGTTGTGCCAGGTGGCAAAGATATCCACCTGGGGATGACCCCACCTGTTTAAGATCTCCTGAATAACGAGGTCGTTTAGCTGCCACTCGTAATTATACACTCCCAACCTGCTGAGCATGTCCGCCTCCAGGTTGTTTTCCCCCGGGAGGTGGACTACTATGAAGTAGATATTGGTTTCCAGGGACCACTCCAACATGCTGATTGCCAGTCTGCACAGACGCGGGGACCTGGTGCCTCCCTGCTTGTTGATGTAGTACATGCTGGTAGAGTTGTCCGTCTGGATGAGGACAACCTTGCCCCTGAGAAGTGATAGGAATGCCCTGAGCGCCAGCCAGATGGCGTTAAGCTGTAACCAATTGATGTTGTATTCCTGCTCCTGTCGAGTACAGGTGCTGTGGACCGAGAGATCGTCCAGGGTGGCTCCCCAGCCCTCGAGAGAGGAGTCTGTGGTGATGGTGGCCTGCGGGGTGGGCGGCCGAAAGGGCTTGCCCCTCCACAGGTTGCAGCCCTTGGACCACCATGCTAGGTTCAGGTGGAGAGATGGAGGAACGTTGATCATCTCGGATTGGGAGCCCCGCTCCTGGTTCCATGAGGCTGCGAAGTGCAGCTGAATCCCCCTCATCCTCAATCTCGTATGTGGAACGGCTAATAGGACCACCACCAAGAGACCCAGGAGATGCCGGTACCACCATGCCGAGGTCACTTCTCTGCTGAAGAAGTGGGTGGTGGCCCTCTTGATGGCCGAGATCTTATCCTCCGACGGAAATACCTTCTCGGAGCACGTGTCCCAGATGAGGCCCAAGAATGTCAGTCTGCGTGGGCTGCAGCTGTGTTTTCTTGAGATTGAGCGAGAAGTCCAGATCGTGCAGTGTGTTCATAGGGGCATGGAAAGAGTGGTGAACCGCTTCCAGAGATGTAGCCCTGATGAGCCAGTCGTCGAGGTATGGGTAGATGTGGAGGCCCTGCGCTCTGAGGCGGGAGGCAACCGTATTCATGAGCCTGGTAAAGACCCTGGGGGCCGAATTGAAGCCAAAAGGAAGGACCTTGTATTGAAAATGGTAGCCCATGATCCTGAACCTTAGGAAAGAACAATGGGGCCGCCAAATCGGGACATGTATGTACGCATCCTTCAGATCCAGGGAGCACATCCAGTCTCCCTTGCACAATGTCTCCGCTATAAAAGCTGGCGGAACCATCTTGAATTTTTGTAGGGGTAAGGAGAGGTTGAGGGTGGAAAGGTCCAGCACAACACTCAGGCCCGCCTGGTGGTGGTTCTGATTGGCGAAGATCCTTTGGTAAAAGGCCAAACCTCGCTGGGAGCCTTGGAGTTCCTCCACTGCCTGGCTCTCTACGAGCGACCGGATCTCTGCCAGAAGAGTTGCTGTCCCAACCCAAGGGAGTGGAGGAAGGAAGAGAGGCTGGGATAGGTAGGCGGTACCACGTGTATACTACAGAGAGGATCCAGGTGTCCGCGAAATTCTGGCACCAGCAATGTGCATGGAGAGCAATCCTGCCCCCCACTGGAGACACGTGGACCCGAAGGGGCGTGTCATGCCTTCTTTCCCTCGCAGGTTGTCGCGGAGGAGGGGGACTGGAAAAATCCCTTACTCTCAGCCCCTCCCCTTTTTGTTGTTGCTTGCGCCGGTTCTGAGACAGCGAGCGGTCCGGCTGCCTGGATATTGTTCCTGGAAGCCGCGGTACCCTCCATACGTACACCCCCTGTCGGAGCGCTGCTGTGACTGGGTGTACGACTTGGGCCTGGTCTTTGTCAAGATGGATAAAGACTTGGCCGTTTGTGAGCTGTTTTTCTTCTTGTCCAGCTCTTCATCCGTAGATCTAATATGCGTTCCTGGACGTCCGGGTTGAATTTTGTGGCCCGGAGCCAGGCCGTCCTTCTCATGTCCGTGGCGATACAGATGGCATGGCCAGAGGTGTAAATATGGGCCACAGTGGATTCCATGAGATCCTGCGCCACCAGCTTGGCCTCTGCCAGCACCGCCTTAAAACGTGATTGGCTCTGCATAGGGAGTTCCAGGAGGAAGTTTGCAATTTCCCGCCATAACCTTTGGTTAGCGGCAGCCAGCATGGCTTCGGCATTGGCCATGAACAAGATGCAGGAATACGTTGGAATATAGTTTCTTTCCGTATGCCTCCAAGATCTTCTCCTCCTTGCCTAGTAGAGCCGCAGATGAGGAGGCTGAGGACGACTGAGGCTTGGAGTATGGTGATGCTTCAGCGATCACCGAGGAGTGTGGTTGAGGATGGGCCGAGAGCAAGAGTGTATGCCCCTCTATCTGCCTGTACTTTGCTTCCAGGCGTCGATTGACCGGCTGGGCCGAGTGGGACTTAAGCCAACCCTTCTTGGCCAGGGAGACTACATCGGTCTGCAGAGGAGTCCCCGTTTTGACAGAGGGGCGTCGCATGAGGACTTCAGCCAGAACCCCCTCAGCCAGCTGCTCAACCTCGGATGGGGTAGGCCCAGGTATTCCGCCAGCCAAGCAAGACGTTTGTGGAAGGCCCTGGCTGAGGATGGTGTGTCCGGATCCTCCTAGTCATCTGTGTGCTGTGGATCAGGAGGATCCTGCAGAGGTAGAGGAGTAGCTGGAACCGGAGGCTGGGGCACAGGGACAGCAGCCGGAGGCTGAGGAGGCGGCGGAGGCTGGTACGGAACCGCCTGAGGAGGCGACTGGAGAGCCGGGGGCTGTGACTGCACCGGAGCCAGGGGCGCCGGCAGAGGCGCTTGTGGTGCCGCTAGCAAAGTCGGGAGGACTTCCCTGATGGCATCATTGAGGATAATCCCCATCCGAGGTGACTTCATAAGCCCGAGGAACCTCTCGAAGAACCCCTCTTCACTGGCCTGAAGGGTGGTAGGGGGTACTGTCATGATGCCTGCCCCTGGGAAACCAGACCAGGCCCAGCAGCCCCGGAAGCAGGCATCACGCCATTTGGAGCATGCCCAAAAGCCCCAGTTAGGGGCTGTTTGGGTGCAGTCCTGGCGCCTTTGGCGCCAGGCTCATAATAACAAAGTCAGTCCTGGCGCCATAGGCGCCAGGCTCATTTATGAGAACTTACCTAAAGCAGACCATGCTGCTTACTCACCTGATGCAGACCATGCTGCATGAAGACCTAAGCCAAATGAGGCTTAGTAGGGACTATTTTAATGCAGGGACTATTTTCTTACCTGGATGGGGCAGTGGAAGAATACTTACCTGGGACTTCTTCCAAAGCTATTTAAGCCACGCCCGGACAGCCACACGTGCTTCGTGTTATTCTGCAGTAGCAGCGTAACGCTCACCGTGCCTGCAGCAGCTTCCAGTCTTCTGCCACGCCGTCTACACTCCGGAGCTCCTGAACCCTGCAAGGAAAACAGAAGGAAAGGTTAGAGCAAGAGTTTATTCATACTCACCTGAATCCTGCATCTTCCCGACTTGGACCTGGAAGAAAGAATCCATTAGTCGCTCTTGTCGCGCCTCCTGCAACGCCGCGCTGAACTCACCTGTTGCCATTTTCAGCATTCCATCATGCTCATCTTCAGTCCGCGGCCGCTCTTCATCACCTATGGACATAAAAACAATAAGGTGAGCAACAGGGAGTTACCTAAGGCAACAAAGGCAAATATTAAGACTTACTTGAGATCACCGGGGATACTCACCTAATCTCGGGTCGGCGCGACCTTTTACGCATATCCGCCGCACCCCGGCCCCTATGGGGAAACATTCCGCTACAGACTTACCCGGTTGCGGTAAACGCTTCAATCCACGGATCTTCCTCCGAATGGATGCCTGAAAAGGAAAAAGACCACAGATTAGAGCAAGCTTCCCTCTTTATTCCGAAGAGCTTTTATAAACACTTACCTGCGCATCTCTGGTTGCCACGTGAACTCTTTCCAGATCCATAAGGGCAACCTAGGGGAATTGGACAGAGTGAATTCCAGAGGTTTTGAACTCTTATAACTATTACCTCTACGGAGTCAACTCTGTCTGCAACTCGCCAACTTCCCACACCAGTGAGGCAACTGGTCATCTACGCGCCCCTGCACTTGAAGCAGGATGGAGAGTTCATCTTTCCAGATTATCAGGTGAGAATCTAAAGGAGTCCCAAAGTAATTCAAGGGGAGAAGGTGGAGTTAAGCTTAAACCTCACAGGTGGTTAATTCCCCTTTCTGCATTACAGAAGAGTATTCATACGAGCCACACAGACCAAGCTGGGTGGCCCGGTCCACTCCGTCATCTCGGCGCTCCGAGTATCACTGGAAGAAGTAACATCAGGCCGGTCCAGATCAATGCCCCCGTGGACACCAGGTGAGCGTAACGGGTACTGATGGGATAGCTGGGGGCTGCTAGAGCCACTGCATACCCTGCTTGTATGGACGCAGTGGGAAGCTGCCCTGCGCATAAGCTGTAGGCCACGTACCTGGTTGAGGCCAGTCCCAAATTGACACTTGCTCTTCGCCAAACTCCTGGAATGGTGTCGGATGGGTGCCTCTGTCTGGCACGGTGGCCATCTTGTTGAGCTGCCTGCCACGTGCCTGTGACGTGTTGCTCGGCTCGCTGGGCCCAGCCTCCACCAGGGCTCTTGTATGTGGATCACGAGGCCTACCCTACTCCTCGGGCCTAGGCGAGGGGGTCGGTAGAGCTCTGTTTAGGCGCCCCCTCGGACTTATTGCCGATACTAGGGTGTAGCCCCTCTGCCATATTGCCGGTACAAGGGCGGAGCCCCTTGGATGACAATCCGGTACAAGAACCTTCCGGTCCCTCAACACTGCCACCGGGAGGATCCGAGGATCCCTCGGCCCGAAAGCCGGTAGCTGAAGCAGCCTCGGTGCACGTGCTGGTACAAGGACCTAAATGATCCCTCCCGCGCTAGAGAGTCCTTGGAAAGGAGTCTCCTCTGCGGGGTGCGATGGAAAATAGCGGCCCTTCTTTGGGCCTGGCTCGGTGTTTCACAAAGTTCATGAAGTCCTCGGGAGGTGACTTCTGGAAGAGCTCCATCCACCTGGCTAGTCTGTTCTTAAGCGCTTTCGATGACAGCGATCCACACACTGTACAAGCTTGCCAACCGTGGTCTGGGCCAAAGCAACGTAGGCAGAGGGCGTGGGGGGTTCAGAAGTAGGGAAGAGCCCATTGCAGGATGGACACCTGCTGAACCCTATGGAAGTCCGCATGCGCCGGGGGAGGAGCGTGGCACATGAGGACCAAGTACCTGAATGTTAAACAAAGACAAAGAGAATAAGTATCAGCGCGTGGAATTACATGGCCGAAGCAAAACCCAGGAGCGCTGGTGAATTCGGCCCGTTCCTGTCGGCACGGAAAAAGGGACTGAGGTGTGGCGCCGGAGGGCGGAGTCAGGGCAGCGCATGCTCCCTGGGCCGCACCCCTGCACGCCTCTAAATTTAAAGGGGAAGAAGGTTTTTTCTGGTGAAAAAGGTTCCATCTCCCGTCCCTTGGAAGGGACGCCCATGCAGTATGGAGGAAAGGGGGCGGGACGCAAGAGTAATCAAGCGTATGGAGGCTTCTCATAGCTGAGTTGGATGGATTTTGAAAGAAGTTAGGAAGTACCAACGGATTGATTAATATGGAACTTTGAAATTAACTTAGGTGAAAACCTACGATGCGTTCGGAGGACAACCTTGTCTTTGTGGATTATGAAGAAAGGGTCTTGTACGGACAAAGCTTGTAGCTCACTGCCTCACCTTATAGAGGTGATGGGATCTAGAAATGCAGTTTTGTAAGTCCAATGTTTTAGGCTGGCTTTTTGCATAGGCTCAAAGTGCGGACCCAGGAGTTTGGAGAGCACGACATTAAGATCCCAATCCGGTGGAGAGTTAGAGATGGGAGGTGCCTCTTTACCACTTCCATGAATGCTTTAGTGACAGGAACTTTCCACCAGGACACCTTATTTTGTGAAGTGGTAAAAACCGACAGAGCCGCCAGGTGTACTTTGATGGAGTTGAATACTAGGCCGGAGTCTAGTAGGTAAAGCATATAATGTAGAATGTTTGCTGGGGAACATTCGATTGGGTTTAAGGTTTGTGATCTGCACTATATTACAAAACTCTCTTCCACTTGTTGAAATAGTGTCTGGTGTTGGGTTTCCATGCCTCCTCCTTTAGGATATCCATACACCTTTGTGGAGAATTTAAGTGGCCGAATTCTATGAATTCAGGAGCCAAGCTGCCAAGTTCATAGATTGAGGACGAGGGTGGAGGGATACTTCCTTGTGTTGCATTATAGGCACGGGAGTTTGATTCCGTCGCACCTCGCCAGTTTGAGAGATGTGGAAATCAATGTTGTCTCACCCACATAGGAGCAACCAGTATTAGAGTCACTTGATCCTGGAGCATCTTATGCATAATCCCTTTGAGTAGTGTTGGAGGAAAAGCGTAAGCACATTTTCTGCTGACCAGTTCATCCATAGGGTGTTGCCCTGTGGGCCCTGGTTGAGGAAACCTGGACACGAAGTCTCGGCATTGCGTTTTTAGGCTTGTAGCTAACAAATCCAATGGGGGATGACCCCCATTGGGAGAATATTCCGTCTAGGATATCTCTTGAGATGCCACTCGTGTTCTTCTGGAAGCGGGTATCTACTTAGAGTATCTGCCAGAGCATTGAGTTCCCCTGTCACGTGTTGGGAGGTTAGGAACATGTTCCGCTTGAGTGCCCACTTCCATATTTTTTATATTTTAAGGATAGCTTGGACAGACAGAGTGTGTGCGCCTCCCTGCTTGTTTATGTAGAACATGGCAGTGGTGCTGTCTGTAAGGACTTGCACTGTTTGACCTGTAAGATGTTGCTGAAAGGCTTGAAGAGCCTTGAGAACTGGCAAAAGTTACAGGAAGTTGATGCGTCTTTGGGCTGTAGCGCGTATCCACTGGCTGCGTGGTGGACCCACCCCACCCCCATCCGGTGAGTGAGGCATCTTCAGTTACGATTACTTGTGCTGGTGAAACGCAGAAGGGCTTCTCTTTCACCAGGTTGTCCCTGGACCATCAGCGAAGAGCCTACACCAGGGTTAGCGAAACAGCCACTAGATTGTCCCACTGACCGCTTGCCTGAGACCATTCTTTCGCTAACCATTCCTGCGTTGGGCACATGCACAGCAGCACATATGGAACAAACTGAATACATGAGGCCGTCATTCCGAGCAAGTGCACTGCTTTGCGTAGTGTTACCAGCTCCTCTTGTCTTTAGAATTGCTCCCAGAAATTGTTTTATTTGGGTGGGGACTAGATTTCATTTTTTTTTTTTATGGAGAAACCCAAATTGAAAAAGTGGTCTATTGTCTTTTGTGTATTTTGTTTGCAAATTTGAGGAGATTCCCTGGTGACTAGCCAGTCGTCCAGAAAAGGGTATACAGTGATTGACTCTCTGAGCAGGTGAGCTACCACTACTGCAAGCACCTTTGTGAATACTCTTGGCGCTTAATCGATGCCAAAGGGGAGTACCTTGAACTGGTAGTGAACTCTCGCTATCTTCAATCGCAGATATTTTCTGCACGCGGAGAGCATTGAAATATGAAAATGTGCATCTTTTATATCCATTGTTGCAATGAAGTCCACCGTTTTAAGAGGTGGATTACCTCTTGAAGCATGGTCATGCAATACCTTTGGGGCTTGTAATATTTGTTCGCAGGGCAGAGATCTAGTCCTGGGTGCATGGAAAATTCTTTGCCACAAGGAAGTACGTTGAATGAATACCCTTTTTTACCTGTTTTGCTAGGACGATCTATATGGCATCCTTTTCCAGCAGTGTCTTTACTTCCAATAGTATGCGTTGCTCTTATGGCACCATCTTTCCGTGTTTTGGCAGGCGGTTGGTTGGCTTTGGTAAAGTTTTGATGCAAAACCCGCCTGCAACGGTGGACAACACCCACTTGTCTGACGTTCTCCCCTCCCATGTGTGGGTGAAGTGCGAAATTCGACCTCCTACTGGGGTTGCATGGGAGGGGACCTGCAGGCATGCTTTGTTGGGAGAGGTGAAGCCTCTCAGGTGAGGTTCTGCCTCTTCCTCTGGATCTTTTATTTCCTCTTTCAAAACCAGAAGAGGAAGATGATCCTTGCGATGGGACTTAAGTTGAAGACTGTCTGCCCTGAGTGTATCCAGAAGAGCGGTGTGTACCCGGACCCTGAAACCTTCTGGAGTTTGAGGAACACCGTTCTACGTAGGGTTTGTCAGTTAATTGGCCAAGGGATTTAAGAGTGTCATATTCTTCCTCCGCACTCTTGAGGGTGTCTTCAACAGCCTTACCGAAAAGGTATGCATGGCGCTTCATGAGTATCCCTTCAGCGATGATGCAGCCTGCATTGTCTGCTACATCGAGATTATTTTTAAGGATGCAGTTAGATACCGTCTTGCTCTCAGAGACGGTTCTTAAAGATTGTGATTTTAGGGGTTCTGGTACCGCTTCAACCTGGTGTTCCAAGTCATCCCACTTGCGTCAGCCATAACTAGCTGGGAGTGTAGTATTATTAGCAATTCTAGCTTGATATGCCGCTGAGGAAGCAACCTTCCTTCCGAAAGTGTAGATTTTTTTTACTTTCTTTGTCTGGACGGGCTTCAGCCGATGGCAGAGGCGTGCCACCCTCTTTCTGGTAGTGGTGACGAACAGCGAGTCAGCTTTCAGCCAACTCCTAATATAGAGGGGGACTGTGGGCGCTGGCCTGAATAATTCTTTGATTCTAGGGTTATCCGCCCTTATGAGGTTAGGTGTAAGTAAGGAGGGCTGTATACGTCTGTATATAGACTAACAGTGGGATAAACTGAGTTACAGACTTCTTGTCGCCAAGAAGGTCCTCCATAAGGTCATTGTCTCCTTGTGCATCTTGGGTGTCAATACTGAAATGTTGGGCAGCCTTTGGCAGCAGTTTGTTGGATTGGAGCAGATTATCTACCAGTGAATCTGCTACAGGCTGATCTTGGTGGTCTGGCGACTGGATGAGATGTCGTCATCGTAATACTGGTCCAGACTGTATAGGTCTCCTTGTGAGCCAGGGACTTGCAACCCTGAAAAAGCAATACCACAGATGTCCTGAGAGGTGTCTTGGTAAGGGGAGGTTGGGGGACCTAGGGCAGAAGGGCTTGGCTGTGGGGGAAGATGAACAAGTTACTTCTTACCTGATAACGTTCTTTTGATTGGATGTTCCTCCAACGTATTACTCATCTTAGATGCAATACATCTCTCTATTCCTCATCTTAGAGATGTATTCCATCCAGCTTTGCTGGCCTTCGGAAATTATTTCGGCACAGGGCGCCGTGCGTCGATGTCGTCGAGTCGATAGTCTCTCGAGGGCCTCCGCCAAGGGTGACGTCATCGGGTGTATAAGTAGCACACGCGGCGCCCGTTGGCCTCAGTTCTGTTTTTCCCCTCTTTTGTATCTGTGATCTTGTACTGTGTAGATTGTGCCGGCAGACAGGTATCAGCCTTGCGAGATTTGAGATGGCAATAACCCGGAAAAAATCTACAGAGGGTTAGGTTGGGAGGGCGATGAGGAATACGTTGGAGGAACGTATTCTTCATCTTAGATAGGCTCCCAAAGCAGTATTTTGCATAGTTCCTCTGGAGGAGGGTTCAGATTTTTTTTTTTTTTTTTAAATGCCCTTAGATGGCAAAGTAAAGCACTGCTTTTCCAAAAGTTAGCTCCCTAGACTGGGAAGCATTCAGGTTATAGAATTTTGAGAAGGTGTGAAGCGAAGACCAAGTTGCTGCTTCGCAAATGGACCTTATAGGGACACCTCTTTGAAGGGCTGTGGAAGAGGCGATGCCTCTGGTGGAATGAGCTCTTGGCCCTTCAGGTGGGTCTTTTTGTGCTAGTCTATAGCATTCTGAAATGCAAAGTACGATCCAGCGCGAAATTGTTTTGTTACTGATTGACCCAGCTTTCTTCCAGTGTAGCCTATAAACAACTGGTTGTCCACTCTAAGTCTAGAAAGCCTGGAGATGTAAAAGCTTAAAGCTCTTTTTGGGTCCAGTCTGTGTAGTCTTTCTTCCTCCTTAGATGGATGAGGTGGAGGCAAGAATGAGGGTAAAACAAGTTTCTGATTTAAATGAAAATCAAATATTACCTTCGGTAAAAATGATGGTTTAACCCTCAACACAACCCTGTCCTTATGGAATACATTATAGGGTGGCCCAGAAGATAGTGCCTGCAATTCGCTCACTCTTCTTGCTGATGTTAGAGCAACTAAAAATGCTGTTTTCCATGTTAATAATCTTAATGGACACGTGTGCATAGGCTCAAAAGGGGCACACATTAAGAATTTTAATACCAAATTTAGATCCCAAATCGGTACTTGAAATGGGTGAGGAGGAAACACATTAGTGAGACCTTTTATGAATTGTGTTATCAAAGGAATTTTGAAGTAGGAGCATTCTTCTGATGAGCGCTTGAAGATGGAAAGCGTCGCAAGGTAACCTTTTATTGTTCTGATATTCAGACCTCTGTGCTAGGATCAGAAGGAAAGATACTACTTCCGGAATAGAACATAGAAAAGGATCGACATTCTTTTCCCTGCACTAGTTGCAAAACTTTTTCCAACGGAAACGGTACGGAGACTTTGTTGCTGGCCTTCTTGCCGAAAGCAACACCTCCATCACATCATCTGGAAGGTTCCAATCCCTGTATCTCAGCCTTTCAGATAACAAGCATGAAGGTTGAGTGTTCTTACCTCTGGGTGGAGAACCTGATCTTCCATTACAGAGAGAAGGTTCTCTCTCTGAGGAAGACGTACTAGAGGACAGATGGACATATCTAGAAGGTCCGGATACCACGTTCTCCTGGCCCAATCTGGGGCTATTAGGATCATGCGGTTCCCGAAGCGTCTCAGCCTCCTGATGACCTGAGGAATGACGGGAATCGGAGGGAACGGGTACAATAGTTGGAAATTCCACTCCACCACGAACACGTCCCGCAGGGCTCCTCTCGGGGGAAATTCCCTTGAGCAATACCTTTCGCATTTTCGGTTGGTACTGGTTGCGAATAGGTCTACCTGAGGGGTTCCCCAAAGGGCGAAGATCTCTTGAATGACTTCCTGAGCCAATTCCCATTCGTGGGACACCGTGCTCTGCCTGCTCAGAGCATCTGCCGTCATATTCTCTTTCCCGGCTAGATGAATTGCTGTTAAAGAGATTCCCTCTTGAATCGCCCAATACCAGAGCTGCATTGCCTCTCTGCACAGGGGTAGTGACCCCACACCTCCTCTTTTGTTTAGGTAGTGCATTGCCACTGTGTTGTCCGTCATTATCAGGGCATTCTTTCCCCTGACAGATGGCAGGAAGTCCTTCAGCGCTAGTCTGATTGCCCTAAGCTCCAAAAGGTTGATATGTAGTTTTGACTCCAATGGAGACCAGCGACCGTTTATTGTCAAATCGTTGGCATGTGCTCCCCACCCCAGGAGTGAGGCGTCCGTCACTACTGTGACCTCCGGCCATGGTTGCCAAAAGGGTTCTCCCTTTAAGATGTTCTCTGCACAGGTCCACCATAGAAGGTCTTGTCTGACCTTGTTCGGAATCTGAAGAAGATCCGTCATTTGACCCGAGAACTCGGACCACTGAGACTTTAGGGCCCATTGAAGGGATCTCATCCTCAAGCGTGCCTCTGGCACCAGAAAAATGCAGGATGCCATGAGGCCGAGCAACCGTAGAAAGTCGTAAGCCTGGAGATTCTGGGCATTTTGGAATTTTGAAACCATCTGAAGAATGTCTTGAGCCCTCGAGGCGAGCTCTTTCCCAAGGATGTGTCTAATACAGCTCCTATGTATTGAAGCTGTTGGGAAGGTGTCATTTGAGACTTCTTTAAGTTGAGGGAGAAGCTCAATTTGTGGAGGAAGTGGCAGGTGACTTTAAGATGATCCAAAGCTTGCTCGGCAGAGCGCGCTCTGATCAGCCAGTCGTCCAGGTAGGTGTAGACATGAATCCCCCCCTCTCCTGAGGTGCGCTGCACCCACTACCATTAACTTGGTGAAGACCCTCAGGGCGGAGGTTAACCCGAATGGCAGGACTCGAAACTGATAGTGTGAGTCGCCAACAACGAACCTCAGGTATTTTCTGTGCTTGAGATGAATCGGCACATGAAAATAAGCATCCTGGAGGTCCAATGACACCAACCAGTCCTGGAGTTGAAGGGCCTGAAGGATCTGAGAAAGAGTAACCAGCTTGAACTTGTCCTTCCTGAGGAACTTGTTCAAGCTTCTTAAGTCCAAGATGGGTCTCAGTCCACCGTCCTTTTTTGTACCAACCCTTGTACCTCTCCGCTGAAGGTACTGGTTCTATGGCACCTTTCTCCAGCAGGGTTAGAACTTCCTGCTGTAGGAGCGGATTTGAAAACTTCAACGGGTGTCTCCCTGGTGGATTGCTTTGAGGTTGCTTTAGAAAGGGAAGGCAATAGCCTTGGGCTATTATTTCTAGAGCCCAAACATCTGAAGTAATGGCTCGCCATGCTTGCAGATGCTGCGACAGCCTGCCTCCTACAGGTGTTTTGTGGTGCAAGTCCTCAGTGGTTTTGTGGCGGATGTTGCAGCCGCTGATGGCAAAGAGGCTGCAGCTGGAGCTGGCTTAGCACGTTTTTCTCGTCCACCACGAGTGGCTTTTCTTTGGCCCTTTTGACTGGCCATTCCTCTCGTCTTCCCGTATGAAGTATAATAACGATAGGATCGTCCCCTCCATGATTGCCCTTGCGAACGAAAAGGCTGGGGTTGCCTAATAGCAGCTCCTAAAGATTTTGCCGCTGCTTTTGAGGTCTGCAACCTCAAGGCTCTCGTCAGCCTTGTTGCCAAAAAGGTGAGACCCGTCAAAAGGCATGTTCAGGAGGCGGTTCTGTACGTCCGGTGCAAAACCCGACTTCCGTAACCACGCAAACCTGTGCATTACCGTGCTAGTGCCCATGGACCTGCTTACACTATCCGCAGCGTCCAATCCAGATTGAAGGGATTCCTGCATGGCCTCCTTTCCATCTCTAACGATGGCTAGGAAACCTTCCCTTTCTTCCCCTTCTGGTATGTGATCCGCCGCCATTGCGATGCACTCCCACACCCACAGAGTGTAAGAAAATGTTGCCAAGGCACATGTGGAGTTGGCAGATTTTAATGCCATACTCCCGGCTGAAAATACCTTCCGTGCCCAACCATCCACACGCTTATCGTCCCTGTCTGGAGGGATAGACGGGTACGCAAGTTTGTTGGAAGCTGTGGCTGCCTGTATGACCAAACTATAGGGAGTTGGATGTTTTGACAGATAGCCGGGTGGCTACTGGCTGGGCGGTATTTTGATGCTAGGGATTTATTCACCGGAGGAATAGAATCCGGAGTTTGCCAATTTTTGGCCACCCTGTTTTGTAAGGCTACATGAAAAGGTAAAACTGGGTCTTCAGTGGGACCATGATCCAATATGTCTGTCAAATCGCCCTGGACGAATTGGGCTGTTGGTTTAGCCCATCCCAAGTAGTCTACCACCTTTGTCATTAATTGACGATAAGATGGACTGGCATGCTCTTCTGGATCTGGTCTACCAAAATCATTCTCAGGAGTGGTATTAATAACACTTGCATTATGTAAGGACTCCACCAAATCCTTCATTCTGCTTTCTTCCGATATTAAGCATTCTGGGACATTTTGGGTGCCATATTCCAACCCAAAAGGTACATCTTCCTCTTCGGATCTCTCCTGATCCTCAAAAATTGAGGTCAAGGATTTGAAAAACTCCTTCCTAGGAAGAGGCTTGAAAACCTTCTCTGGGAGAGGAGGAGGAGGATGTGTAATACTAGATTTTGAAGAAGATACATGTCTTGCAGTTTTCTCCTTCTCCTTTTTCTAGCTGCCCTGGCTTGGTTGAAGCCTTTGGCGCCGAAGGTTTAGTCGTCGACGTCGATAAAGGCGTTGACGGCGTTGATGACATTGTGGTCGTTGACAGGGTCTGCAACAAGGGCGTCGAGGCGGCCTTCGACAGTTTCCCCTTCGAGGTGTGGAAGGTCTCGACGGCATCAGTGACCTCGAGCGGTCGACTCGAGCGTTTTTCATCGGCGTCCTGGAAGGTTCTCCATCCTTCCTTTTACGATCACCGAGGCTAGAGGGCGCGCGAGTGTCGGTGTGATGATGCTCCCGGCCGGCTTCCGAAGAAGGCGCGGATCGAGGCTTCGCTTTCTCAAACACCTCCATCATTTTGACCCTATATGCTTCCCACTCTTCGGAAGATGAATGTTTTGTGGGGCATTTCATTTTCGGAGACTCTGACAACGAGGTGGAGGGAAATCTATGGCGTCGTTTCTTCGACGAAGACGACGAGCGATGAAAATCGCTTCGAGATCTGGATCTATGCCTCTCGCGTCGAGGAGATTTTTCCCCATGGGGTCCCGACTCAACGCTAGAGGCTTTCCAATCCTTCCGACCTACCTGTAGCTTTCCTCTCCTTTCTCGCAAGGCATTTCCCGTCATCGCCTGGCACTTCGAACAGGCCTCCATGTCGTGGCCTTCCCCGAGACACCACAAACACTCGCGGTGCGGGTCCATGATCAACATATGAGCCGCACGACTTGCATTTCTGAAAACCCGATCTCAGGGTCGTGGTCGGCGTCGATGACATTTCTTTTAGTAATATTATATTTCCTGACAGAACTTGAGGCGCGCCGAATGTCCGAAGCAACGTACTGCGGAAAAACGGAACGGAGGCCAACGGGCGCCGCATGTGCTACTTATGCACCCGATGACGTCACCCTCGACGGAGGCCCTCGAGGGACTATCGACTTGACGACATTGACGCACGGCGCCCTCTGCCGAAAAAAATTATAATAAGAGAGAGATGTATTCCATCTAAGATGATGAATACGTTGGAGGACACAATCCACCCGAAGTGGTTTTTTGGCAGGGGGTTGATGTTTGTCAGCCCCTGACTGAGGAGTCTCTAAGGGCAGTTCGTTCTTCTGGATGTTTGTCCATTAAGTCAACAAAGCATGACCTCCTTTTCAAAATTTTGTTAACTTGTTCAGGGGTCCAGTCATAGGAGGGTGGAAAGCCTGAAGGGGTAGGGGTGGCTTGGGAGGGTGCCTGATCTTTGTGATGCATAGCCCCTAAGAGTTTGTCCTTATGGGCAGTGTTGCATGGGAACCCTAGGGTCTTCCTGTAAGGTTCTCTTCCTATAGCCTTAAGTAAATTACAATTCTTCAGAAGTATCACTCTCAAAACGGCATAGTCTAAGAGATTGGCACACACCACCAGCAAAGGGATACTTAGTATCCCACTTCTCTCTGCTCCTGTGACTCTTTAGTTACATAGACAATCACCTAGTTATGGTTGGTGGCAGTGGATGTGAGCTACCATCTATTGTGTATTTTTTATACCACAGGCAATGCGCATAGCCTCGGTAGTGCACAACATGGCCACCCAAGTACCAACCTGGGCCCTCCCTTCATTTTCGGCCATTACTAGCGTGGTTGTACTTTGTTATCCCTGCTTCTACCATTCTGGGAGGGGGAGGTCTGTGTGTGTTTTTTTACTTTGGCGGGAACTAGTAGGTATCATCGCCTTGGCTCCAGAATGTTTGGGCAGGCAGGAAGTGGGGGAGGAGTCTTCCACCACCATGGCCTTTGTCTCCCAGAGTGCCTAAATAGGACAAGCTCCCACAGAGGGTCTTGGCTGTCCTGATTGGACAGCCAAACGCTCCTTTCTGTAAAATGCTGAGAGAGATTGCAGAGGAGTGTTCGCTGGAATGGTATAAAAGGTGAGGCTCCTGGAGTGTAAAGCAAGTCGACCACAGGAAACAGAAGTAACCGAAGAAGACTACCAGAGATACCTGCAGACCCTTCGCTAGCCCATGAAGCGACCACTGCTGTCCTGACCGCTTTCTCTGTGAGAGAGGAGCTCTGAAGACGACGACTCCTTCCCTTTGGCTGATGGGACCATCCAGTCCCAAGAAGTACTTTGAAACAAGCCATCTACCGAGGTCCTAGTAGTTTCCAGAGCTGCGAAGCCCCAATACCAGGATACCTGCTGCCCATTTTGAGTGTGCATCATCATGGAAAGTCTGAATCCGTCCAAATCTGTGCTGAGCCCATAAGGACACTCCAGAGATCCGATCCAACTTGCCCAGACCATCTCACCAGGAGGCGGGACTGCAGGAAGCGAAGAAGATTGAATGGGCGATTCCTGTCTTTTGTTGGTGCTGCTGAAAAGGCGCAAAAAACTGCAAAGTGAACCAAGAAGTTGCTGAAAGTCGTGCTACAGGTCCTCCATCGAGACTGCAGGTGAAAGACACATCCATTCTCCTGCCTTTCATCACCAGACCAATGATTCCAGAATCGGGTCCAGAGCTGCCACTTTACAGAGGAGCCAACACAAACACTTTCTTCAAACTAAAAGGTACTGTGGAGAAAAGGCATTGCTTACCCGATTCCAAAAAGTCGCTCTAGAGCGTTGGAGTGTAGAGATGTCCAGGGCAATCCCCTATTACATTTGACCCAAGCTGACCTGTTCATTTTCCTGTCTCTCGTGGTGTCTCATCCACTCGCCCACTTTGCCTTAGGCTCTGGTAGGAAAGGGGTTGCTTGCAGTGGTTGACAAACGCCCAAGGGTATTTCCTTGGCTCCTGGCATCCCGGAAGCGCGTCCCACTCTGTCAGCGTTTCCCTTCTTTGCCGGGGAACCGACCGGCTCCACTACAACTGCTTCTGCTTGTCGGTCCTTCAAGACTTGCAGAGAGGTGGAACGTTGTCTCCCCAACAGCAGCCTCTAGCATCTTCTTTCCGTCCTTTAAATTTCCCTGGCACAGGTTTCTGTGGGTTAAGACTAGAGCGCTGTATGGGCTTGCGGCTTCTCCTGCTCTGCATTACTCTTTCCCTCTTTTTCGTCCCAGTACTTAGATTCTGGGACAAGAGGTCCATTGTTAGTGTTTGGATTCCTCACTGGTGACAGCAGACTGTTTCAGGTTTCTTGGTGACTGAAGAAAAGAACTTGCAATGGATCTGGTGGTTGCTTTCGGAGAGTGGATACGCAGAAGATCTTCGCAGCACTGACTTGTTGGTGCCTTTTTGAAGGACGATTGTCGTACATTAGACATTGCTCCGGGTCTCATCTCGGGTGAGGGGACTTTCAGGAGAAGGATCCAGCCTCCGGGGTTCCAGGAGGATGACTGCAAACTTTTGGACAAAACCGTGTTTCGGTTGATATTGCAACGCAAAATGGCACAGGACCCCAGGTAATGTGAATTGTGGGCCGTGGAGGTTGCAGCTCTTCCAAGGATGATACAAAATGCAGTTTGTCTTGGAACTGGTTAGGCCCGCCAGTCCAAGTGAGGAAGTCATCCACTTTGGGACTTCCCTGTGGCTCAGAGGTTTAGGTTGGGGATGCAGCAGTTACTCAGATGGCACTGGCGGTTGTAGGAAATGCCTGAGGATGTCCTTTTTCTTCTTCGGATCTTCAGTTCCAGTGGTCGACTCAGGTTCAGCTCCAGGACCCTCGCTTCTACTCCCTACACTCCGCCGTCTACAACTTCCATTCCAAGATGGCCGCCTGACATCAATAGCTTGCCTACTTCCTGGTTCAGGTACTTCCAGGCTCATGACTCGCCTCATCGGTTGATTAGCACTATATTCGGACCAATCCTTAAGCCGGCAGGCGTAATTCGGCCTCCAGCTCCAAGGCCTGCACCAAGGCCTCTTACCCTGTCCCAGCCTGTCCACGCCTTCCCAGCCGTCTGCTGGTCATTCTGCACGACGGACCCCACTCAAGAACATTCTACAAGGTACTCTTCAACTGCAAGACTCTAAGAGAGTGTGCCCACTCAGTACACATCAACCGTGGTACCTACACCACCAACCAGCACTGCGTGTGCCCAGTGAGCTGCCTAGTCCATTGTAATAGCACGCTCTTCCAAGTACATACTAGCTGGCGCATTGCCCCACTGTATTGCAACTCTTGCCCTCTTCTGCTGTACGCTCCTTATTGTCCTAAAATACCTGCATGCAATAACCTTTTCTGTTAAGCCGTACATTCCCGCCCTCCCTTTACCGGACGCTTGCAAGCCCAGGAATATTTGACTGTGCGCTATACTCCATGTTTCACACCTACAACATGTGCATGGTATCAAGTTCACTTTAATTACAATGTTAACACCTGAAAGCTGTCCTGCATATCTCGACCTCTACCAATTGTGCACATCCACATAGACTAACATTACTCCTAGATGCTTTTAAGATATATATTGCTACTGTCATCACCGCCAGTATCTCGACTTAATTATCGGCAAACCACCTTTACTGCGAGAACGGACTCTAGGCACAGCTTTCCAGGCACAGTATGAAGTGCTTCCTGCCCTTTTGTACTAAAATTGTACTTGGATGCTTGCACATAGTACTTTAAGGTATAGCATGAAGGTGCTCTCTGCCCTCTATATTGAAACAGTATCTAAATGTTAGCACGTAGCATATTCTAGGCATAGCATGAGCGTGTTTTCTACCTCCTGCACTAAAACTGTATTTGGATGTTAGCACATAGCATTTCCCAGGTATAACATGAAAGTGTTTTCTGCCTTCTATACTGAAACAGTATTTAGATGTTAGTACATAGTATTTTGCTGGTATAGTCTGAAAGTGTCCTCTGCCCGATTTACTAAATCAGTACTCAGATATTAGCACATAGCATTCTCGCCCACAGCGGAAACGGACTCTAGGCGCAACACCTAAGCTATCGCAGCCTCCTATACTAAAATTGCAACTAGTAAACAGCACAAGCTACTGCCAATCATTAAGTCTCCTGTAACTTACCTGCACTTGGAAGGTGAACTAGACTGCCCTCGAATCTACTCCCTCTCACGACACACTAAACTGTCCTCGTGACCAATTGACTGACCCAATATGAGTAAAAATCAAAATATTCAGACCCTACTACTTACCCTTGCTCTCCTTACCATCATGGCCTTTTTTACCAAAACAAGCCCTCCCAAGGCCAGAAACTTGAGACTCCGGTCTAGACTGCCCTGTAACTACGAACCTAAAAGAATCGACACTAACAGCTCTAACAGACGTACTACTACCCAACCTAAGAATCTTCCGCCCTTGCTAATTCAGGTTCCCAATTCCTGTGCTCGAACTTCCACTAAGAACTACACAAGCCAGAATACCCTCTCATCCAAACCTCCTCCAATATCTAAACCCAATAGTACTATAACGCTAACTGGGTCTCTCATCAACGCTAGATCAGTGGTAGCCCACGCTACTGAAATTGCAGACATCCTAAACAATGATAACCTGGACTTACTGGCCACAACTGAGACCTGGTTACATGAGGCAGCAGGACCAACAGTCATGCTAGCGGTACCTGACAGCTACCAGATTCTTAGAGTAGACCGACCTAATGCCAGAGGTGGTAGCCTAGCCATCATTTTCAAAACTACCTTTCCCATTAGACTTGCCACGTCAGTACCTTACTCATCCTGTGATATACTCACAGCCAAACTACCGCTTTCCAATAACCGTACACTAACAATCCATCTGATATACAGGCCCCCCCAGACCACAAGGCACCTTTGAAGACGACCTAACCAGCCTTATAGCCAATAGTACAAAAGACCACTGCCAAACACTATTGATGGGAGATTTTAATCTTGGCCTTAATGATATAGACCACAAACATGCCGAATCAATAGCAGCCTTGCTAAATGATCATGGACTTACTCAAAAAGTCCTCTCTCCAACCCACATTAAAGGAAGGACCCTCGATTGGGTATCCGAACTAAACTACAATATTGCCATCACCGATATTGTCCCGCAACTATGGACAGATCATTATTTAATAACCTTCTCTGCCACATTAGATCTCCTCAACCCCAAGACCATCAATATGGCACCCCCTCTCCCTACCAGAAGAAAGAAGGATATTACTGTTGAAAAACGTATCCCTCTCCTCCTTCGTGCTATTACTGGACTGGAAAGCAATACCAACCCTGACACACTAGTAAATACCTTCAACAATGCTATGACTAAGGCACTGGACATTATCGCTCCTGTTAAATTGCGCAAAGGCAGGCAGGAAGCACAGTTGAATGCCTGGTTTACTCTCCAACTTAAAGCTCTAAGATTACAAAAAAGAAAGCTCCAATCTATTTGGCGTCACTCCCCTACTGAGACCAATAAAAACAATCTAACTGAAATCTCCAAACTGTACAATAAAGAAATAACCAATACTAAAAAGAATACCTTCAATGATAGGATCGTTAAAGCTGATTCTATAAAGAACTCTTCTCCATCCTTCGTGAAATGGAATCCCCAATCCAACCGGTAGACAACGCCCCTAAGGACAAGGTATGGTGTACCAACATACAAAATGCTCTATCGAATAAAATCTCTTCTCTCCAATGTAAAATAGCTAAAAACATTGCCAGTCTCTGACCAACCAACTCAACTCCAGGAGACCAGAATAATTACACCCTTTAGCTTCAAGGCTATCTCCATAATTGACAGAAAAAAATCATACTTTCCCTCAAACCTTCAAACTGTAAGGGTGACACTTGCCCAGCGCAAATAATAAAGGATGCAGCTAGGGACCTAGCCCATTTTATCTCCAAGCTCATAAACTCCTCCTTTAAATCTAACACTGTACCTACCAATCTCAAAGAGTCTTGGGTCCTCCCATTACTCAAAAAATGAAACCCTTGACCCCACCATCTACAGACCTATCACCACTGTGTCATTCCTACTTAAAATCCTAGATGGAGATGCCTACATACAAATCAAGGACTATCTGGAAGCTAATTACCTACTAGGCTGACGGCAATCTGGTGTCCGTCCCCTCCATGGCACGGAAACAGCTTTGCTAGACCTCACGATACAAATTGAGGAGCTAAAGGACAACAGAAAAACAGCTCTGCTACTCCTACTGGACTTGTAGGCAGCCTTCGACTTGGTGGATCCTGCAGTCTTATGCAACCACCTTAGGTCTGCCGCCAACTTCACTGGAGAGGCTATAGCCTGGGTCCAATCCATTCTAGGTAAACGAACCATGAGAGTCTTCTCCACTTCAGCCTCCGTTGACCCTATCAAAATAACCTGCGGCGTCCCACAGGGATCCTGTGTCTCTCCCACCATGTATAACATCTTCACCAAGCCGCTGTTTGACAAGTTGGACAGACTGGGTGTCACTCACACCAACTATGCAGATGACACCCAGATCCTCATACCCATTTCGGGCAACTTCGAAGCTGACTCAGCCTTGGTGATTTACCAGGTTACTCACCGTAGTGACCACCTTACTCCTAGTCCATAGTCCCCTTTCCTCCATACTTGTGGGACATCTCTTCGTCCTGTGGGACGGGGCCAGAGCACTTTGTAAAAAGCATCCAATTTTTTTTCAAAATGGTCTCCCTCCTCTCTTTCCTGCGCGGGGCCCACACGCGGCTGTAACCCCGCCCACCTTGGCTACGCCCATCGCCCATCAGTCCTTTTCTATCACCAAGTCAAAGACCCATTAGCAATAACAGAAGAACCTTATTAGAGAGGACAGCGGGCGGACGTATGGAGAAGGGGACTATGGACTAGGAGTAAGGTGGTCACTACGGTGAGTAACCTGGTAATACTCCTACGTCCCGTCCCCTTTCCTCCATACTTGTGGGAGATTCCCAAGCACTCCTTACAGGAACTACGGGTGGATGGAAATACCCCTTACTGAAACAGGTTCTTCAGCACAGCCTGACCAAACTGAGCGTCAGCTCTTGAGCTCATGTCGAGAGAGTAATGTTTACAGAAAGCAGATGGGGAGGCCCAAGTAGCTGCCCTAGCGATGGACTCCCAGGGGATATATTTCTGAAAAGCAACCGTGGCTGCTTTGCCCCGCACCAGGTGTGCATGGATACCCTTAGGAGGCTTCAGCCCTTGGACGGTGAAATACTCTGTGATGCAGGCGGCGATCCACCTAGAAATAGTTGCCTTAGACGCCGGCTTGCCCTGAGGGTTACCAAAGGTCACAAAAAGTTGAGAACTCCTCCTAAGCTCGGAAGTCCTGTCCAGGTAGAACTTAGGAGCTCTTTGGACATCAAGACAGTGTAGAACCCTTTCAGCCTCTGAGGCAGGGTTCAGAAAAAAGACCGGAAGGGAGATCGACTGATTCAGATGGAATTCGGTCACCACCTTCGGTAGAAAAGCCGGGTTTGTCCAAAGGACTACCTTGTGAAAGACCAAGAAAGGATGCTCCATCGACAATGCCTGGAGCTCACTCACTCTCCTTGCTGACGTAACGGCGACCAGAAAGGACACTTTCCAAGACAAGTACTTGAGGTCCACCGTAGCCATTGGTTTAAAGGGTTTATGGCACAGCGCCGTGAGGACTACATTTAGGTCCCATGGCGGGGGCAGATTACGAACTGGAGGGTAGAGGCATGTCAAGCCAGCAAAATGCCTCTTCACCACTGGGTTAGTTAGAGAATAAGAACACAGGTCTGTAGAAAGGTAAGCGGAAACCGCTTAGAGATAAGTCCTGCATGACAGGACATGAACCCCTGACTCTGCTAGGGAGGACACGAAGGACAGCACCGTGTCAATCGTGGCCACCCTCGGATCCAACTTCTTCTCCAAAAATCCAATTCCAGAACCTGAGCCATTTACTCTTGTATGGAGATCTGGTCGAGGGTTTCCTGGCTGCCTGGATAATGCGCATGTTATCCGCAGACAAACTCAGATGCTCTAAAAACTTGAACTCAGGCACCATGCCGCCAAGCTGAGCAATTGTGGGGAGGGGTGCCACATCTGTTGTTCCCCAGGGTGAAGAAGATCGGGAGTTACTGGTAACCTGATCGGCGGACACACCGACAGGTGTTGAAGTTCTGAAAACCAAAAACCTGGAGTCCCAACGGTGTTCCGGACCCAAACACTCTAAACAAAGAGGATGGGGATCCGCCCTCGCGAAGCGATGGAGACACGATGAAGAATCTGGAAAGTCTAATTTGAAAGACAGACTAGTAAACGAACGCTAGCGAGAGCCAGAGAGGAAAAAAGGGAAGAAAATCTTCCGAGGATGCAAGTGCGTCCGGCCCCGATCGAGCGGAGAAAAGGACTGATGGGCGATGCGGAGCCAAGGTGGGTGGGGCTACAGCCGTGTGCCGGTCCCCGCGCAGGAAAGAGGAAGGACACATTTTTGTAAAAAATGTGGATGCCTATTACAAAGTTCTCCGGTCCCGTCCCACAGGACGGAGAGCTGTCCCACAAGTATGAAGGAAAGGGGACGGGACGTAGGAGTATAAGATATACAACCTCATTTAGGCATGGATGGCATCACATTGCCTCTGCCTGAATGACGATAAAACGGAGATACTACTCTTAGGATCTGAAGCTAACATCAAAAAACTAAGACCAAACTACGCATCTTTCAACATTGAGAATATTATCAAGGTGAGGTCTGTGGTTAAAACCTTAGGATTCTATTTGGATTCCTCTCTCACACTCAAGAATCAAGTTAACTCCCTTGCCGCTACAACAGCCTACACCTGCAAACTAATCCGAGCCTCCAGACCGTACCTTTCTAGTGCTAGCTGTATCACCGTAGCCAATGCTCTCATTATGTCGAGATTAGATCATTGCAATGCCCTGTATTCAGGAGCTAACAAATATCACAGAAAAAATTAAAAGATTGCAGAACAACGCCTTGAGAGCAGCGTTGAACATCCCCTACAGAGAGCACATTACCAAATTAAGAAAAGAGGTTAACTGGCTAAAAATAAAGGATATAAACTTCCTTAAAACAGCTTCCCTCACTTCCAAATGCCTGAACAACCTAGCACCCCCTTAACTATCGGAAAAAATCACTAGGAGAACAGCTATCCGCCCTACGAGATCTGCCAACACATTTATGCTTGAGATTCCCAGGTTCAAACGATCGACAGCGGGAGGAACAAGTTTCCCTCTTAAAGCTGCGCAATTCTGGAATAAGCTCCCACTTGACCTCAGACTAGAACAACCTTACCCTAAATTTAGACATAAGGTACTGAAATGGATGCACACAATCGACCTTTAACCAGCTTTACCTTACACCCTACCACTCCCGGCTTACATCTGACATGACCTTTGCAGACCTCTCACCCGACTGTTCCCACTGCTCTATACTCACTACCTATATACACTCCTTGTATGCATACACACCCACAAACATCTGCATCGAGCCACACTGTATTATAGGCGAGTATGTATATATAAATGTATATGTCAATGTTTCCTTACGCTCAGTATTATATGTATGTATGTACTTGTTGTACATACATGTGTTATGCACTGTAACTAAGCTATAAGACTTCTTGTACTGCTGCGCCCAGCTACCTAAGGGTTTGGTGCGCATTACCAAATAAATAAACAAACTTATCCAGAACAGCACTGCAAGACCTGTCGTTGGCCTCAAGCCCAGTGATTGTATCTCTCCAGCCCTGAAATCTCTCCATTGGTTCCCAGTGGTGGCAAGGATCAAGTTCAAGACCCTCTAAATTGTCCACAAGGCGTTCTGGGGCCTGGGACTGCACGATCTCCAACTCTCTAAATATGCATCTACCTTCTTGAGCCCTCCGCTCATCCACCTCCAAATCTCTGAGGGTCAGTGGCATTACCAAGCAGAGAGTTGGAGGCAGATTTCTTTCTTCGGCTGGGGCTCCCTCTGAAACAGCCTCCCTGCCTCTCTCAAACTTGAGCAGAACCATCTTCGGTTCCAGAAGCAACTCAAGACCTACCTCTTCGCTTCCGCTTTCTCTCTGCCACTTCCCTGCTGACTAGTCATCTGCTATACGCACTGGTCACCTGGCCACCCTCTGAACTTGGGCCCAGGTCCCTGCCTGTACAGTTGCACCTCGCACTGCCCCTTGGCCCCCACAGCACTTGTGGTCTGTAGCTGTAACCCTACAGTCCCCTTCTCCTTGCACTTATGATCCACCAGTTGGCTGCACTTCTTGATTGCCTGCACTTCTCCATCCACCCCAGCCCCCTTTGCACTTCTCACCTTCCCTGCGCTTGGGCGATTTGAATGACACATGGCCTAGTAAGGTTGTTGTTTTGTCCTCGCTCTGTTTCCCCCTCCTTGTTTTGTGACGCCTAGAAACCCTTGTGTACAGTTATATCATTATGAAGGAAAACTGGTGGAACCCACCAATCACCAGACAACCTTCTCATGCACATCTAGAGGGTGGCTGTCCAAAGTGGCAGCCAGCCTCTCAGTTCAAAATGGTCCCAGGCAGGCACACTGCAGGACAAAGACGAGACAAGTTTCAGTCACCTCTCCCACTTCCTGTCATTTCAGGCAAGTCATCATGAACAGGGCTTAAAAAAGTGACCCTAGTGTCCCCTGTCGCAGGTGCACTGGCAGCCTGTGAAAAAAGTCTACAAAAAGTCATGCAAAAAGGTAAACTGCCACCAGCCGGTCAGATGAACTTGCAACAGTAACTAAAAGCTACTGAAACCATGAGAAAAGGTAGACAATGTTTCCCCTCCGCACTGCACATAAGGTGTGGCCTGCTGATCTCACAAAATTAAATACAGGACGGACAAAAGGACATTCCCCTCCCCTAGTAACATGTGTTATCACAGGGAAAGTAAAAAGGGAAGCTCGAGGAGCTACCAGCAACACTGAACAGAAAGTGCTGTGTGCTGCAATAATAGATTGTAGATGCCAGAAAACATGGAGGGAAGCATAACTAAAAAGAGAAAGCATAAAGAGATAAAAATGGTTTGCATGGTTAGAGTAAAATAATGAGTAAATGTGAAAAAAGGTTCCCATTCACTCAGAAGAATCAGTCCAAAAATACAATAGTCCAGCAGAAATACTGGGGGTATCAAAGTGGGGAGAATTGCACTCAAAAAAGAAATTTTACCCAACATGTTTTAAGTACTTATTTGAGCTGATGGAGATCTATATGTGTAACATAATAAAGAAATGTATTCAGTATATCAGTGTGGTGTATATTCTAGGGATAGGTGTGTGGACTAATTGTGTCTTTGTGTCAGTCTGCTAACCCTACCCGAGATGTAAGCCCTGTCACTCTTTCCAAGTTACCTTTCTTTAAGAGAGGTTTGGCTTCCCTTTCTTGTCAGGGGCGTTAGCCCCCCATTAAGGTCAATAGTTGTAGAACTGTCAGAAGGTTGTACAACAATGCCAACAGTGTGTGCGGTTTGGTGTAGACATGGAAAGCACATGCCAGGAACTGTCGTAGTGGTATTAACTGGCTATTGATGGTAGCAGGTGCAAAACGGAGCCAGTACCTGGGCATCTAATAGCAGTAACTGGCAAGTGGCTAATATGTATGCACAAGCCAAAACTGTTGGCTTTGCCAATGCGTGTTTTTAACAGGACTTCCGTGAAGGACAAGTATAGTGCCTATAAATCGAGTGGCTGAAGGCAGACCTGCTAAATACATTTTTATTACACCAGCAGTGCGTTTACAACTAAATTAAGTAATTAACTTTAAAAAGACTGCTTTGAAACAACACTGGTAGGCACTGAGTGCAATGTTTGATGTTAAGGCATGATGAAGAGAGGTCAAAGTTCCTGTGAGGAGGTGTTTTAGGTGGGGTGGGGTAGGAACTGGGTGGTAATGCCCGTGGGTAATGGCATTGGGCAGGTAATAGCTGTCCAAATAACTGTATAAGTGCAGGATTTGTGGCAGTTTTTTTCCCTACCTGTACTCTAAAGCAATAGTTTCAGCTTATACTTGAAATGGCGTGCTTCATGTTCATCCTCTGATAAACTGGCCTGCCGCCTGCTCCAAAGGCAATACCGTCTCTCCGTTCTCACCAAAAAGAGAGCCCTTATCCAAGCCCGCATCTCTGTGGCATCCAACAACTCGGCTGAACTCTTTAAAATCTGCAAGGAGCTTGCCAACCCTGCTGCAGTCTCTACCTCTCCTGTCCCCTCCCAGGCCCTCTGCACTGCCCTCTCACTTCATCTCAAAAACTCAGGACATCCTGTCCTCACTCTCCTCCTATCACCTCCCTCCCTCTCTTCCCGACTCTTCCTCTGGCCCTTCTGCAGCCACCCCTTCTCCCTCCTTCTCTGCCTTTCCACTTTTTTCTGCTGACGAGGTTTTCAGACAAGTCCGATCTATGAAAGTCTCGTCTAAACAGGTTCACCCCTGTTCCTCCAAAACTATCAAGGACCACATCGACTCCCTGGCTCCTGCCCTGGCTGACTTTTGCAACCACTCCTTCGCCTCTGGAATCTTCCCTTCCCCCCTCAAGCACTCCCTTGTGCACCCTCTTCTTAAGAAACCCTCCTCCGACCCCTCCTGCCCGGCTAACTATCGCCCAATCTCCATCACTCCCTTCCTGGGCAAGCTCCTGGAGAAACTGGCCATCTCCCAGCTTAACCTCCATGCCGAAACTGTTGGTAGTCTCCATGACCATCAATCTGGCTTCAGAGTGGCCAGAAGCACGGTAACTGCTCTCCTGAACATCCGTGAGGACCTGCTCTTGAACCTCGACTCCAACACTCCGTGTGTTCTCATTCTGCTCGATCTCTCTTCTGCCTTTGACACTGTCAACCATGCCATCCTGCTCAACCGTCTCCGTGATGACCTGGTTATCACTGGTCAGGCTCTGGCGTGGCTGACCTCTTTCCTTTCAAATCGACCCTCCCAAGTCCAACTTGGGTCCTTCCTCTCTGACATCTTTTTCTCCACCTGTGGTGTTCCCCAGGGATCTAATCTCTCTCCCTGGCTGTTCAACCAGTATCTGGCACACCTTGCCCACCGCATCGCCGCTCTCTGCTGCCCCTACTTTCAGTGCTATGCGGACGACACCCAGCTCATTTTCAGGCTACCCTCGGCCTCCTCCTTTCCTTCCCTCATCTCTGACTGTCTGTCTGCCATCCAGGAATGGTGTGCCGCCAATGACCTCAGCCTTAATGCTAGTAAGACTGAGATTCTACTCATCGGCACACCCATTCCCCCTCCTTCCCTGTAGCTCTCTGGCCATCCTCGCTTGGCCCTCCTCCTGCTCCTACCTGCAAGGCAAAAAACCTCGGGGTCATCTTCGACTCCACACTCTCCTTCTCCCCTTATATATCTGACGTCTCTAAGAAGTCACACTACCAGCTGCACCTCCTCAGAGGTATTCTTCCCTTCCTCTCCTTCCCCCAGAAGCTCACTGTCTCCCGAGCCCTGGTTCTCTCGAAGCTGGACTACTGTAACAGCCTCTATCTTAATCTGCCTGCCTCCACTCTCCGCCCCCTGCAACTCATCCAGAACAGAACTGCGAGACTTGTCCTTGGCCTCAAGCCCAGGGACCGTATCTCTCCAGGACTTAAATCTGTACACTGGCTCCCAGTGGTTGCGAGGATTAAGTTCAAAACCCTCTGCATTGTCCACAAGGCCTTCTGGGGCCTGGGGCCTAAATACCTTCAACTCGCTCTTACTAAATATCTTCCTTCCCGAGCCCTTCGCTCATCCATCTCCAACTCCCTCAGGGTCAGCCGCTTCTCGAAGCAACGAGTCGGGGGTCGATCTCTCGCCGTGGCAGGGTCCTCCCTCTGGAACAGCCTTCCTGCCTCCCTGAAATTTGAGGAGAACCATCTCCGGTTCCGGAAGCACCTCAAAACCTTCCTCTTTGCTTCCGCTTTCTCTCTCCCTCTCCCCTGCTAAAGTCTCGACATGAATCTGCACCGAATCTGCAACTGGGCCACTCTCACCGACCTCGGTCCTGGTCCCAGCCACTCTCCTCTTGCACTGCCTCCCTGGCAACCCCTGCACTGAGGGACTGTTCTCTGTATCCCTACAGCCCCCCTTTTCCCAGCACTTGTCTGCACTTACCTTGCACTTGCCACCAGCTGGCCCTATTTATTTACTTATTCTACTTACTTGTACTGCACTTCCCCCCTTCCCCTTGCACTTTTCCCCTTCCCCCTTCCCCTGCACTTGCGCGGTCTGAATGTCACCTGGCCTAGTAGGATCGTTGTCTGTCTTCCCCTTGTTTCCCCCCCCCCTGCCTCGTCGCGCCTTGAAACACTTGTGTATAGGCGCGTTACAAATGCCATATCATATCATACTTGGCACTAAAGCGCCTCCTAATAGCCCAAGCTAAAAACGGACTTACCAGCATTAACCCAAACGCAAGCCTCTACAGACAGAACATCGTCAGTCTTACAGGGCAGTCTTACATAGCTTCTCCAACCCAAGATAGGCGGTTCTTAAAGCTGCAGAGAAGTTTCACCCTTTTTAAAGATGACCAGTGTAGTATAGCCTTGGGGCATGTGTAGCAAAAACCAGCAAAGTGAAATAGAATTATTAACACGATTTCTAATAACTTACATATTGAATACTGCAATACTCTAATAGGGAACCCAGTGCATTGTAACCACTCAATGTGTGTGTTCATGAAAAGAACCATGAAACTATTGTCACCCGAATATGTAGCCAAAATACAAGCGCGAAGATTGTTTTCCACCAAAGGGAATTGTTGAGGGCACCCTCAGATATTTCCTCCACATTGGGAAGGGAGCATCTTCCACCTGCATCTACTTGGTTACTTATCTTTGAAAAACATTGTTGAAAAGCCAGAAATCTGCCGAGAAAGTATAACCACTATGACAAGAATGTTATAGGTCACGACCACATGACAAACAAATGACTTCATCAATTGTTGGGAACAGGCTGTGATAGGAGAACAACACCATACGAAAAAATCTTTAGATCAGAATGTAGCATAACCAACTAAAATATAACCCATAGTTGGGGGAAGTCCCACTGACATTCAAAGAAAGGGTTGCCCATAAGTGAATACCTAGATTACTGGATCAAGAAGCACACCACCGCCATCAAATAATGTAAAGTTAAGGCTGAACAAATAGTACGATACCAAAGTCTGGGACCTCCAGATGCAAGATAATGAACAATTAGCACATTGGTAGTGCGCGGCAGACAAGGAGAGCTCAGAACATACGTTGTATTTACTGATGCGTCCACGTTCTACACACTGCTTGGCTAGGGTTTCCTGCACTTTCACTTCCCAAATGGTTTCTTCTCCACAACTACTTTTTTTCTTCTGCAGGCTCTGGAGATCCCCACCACCCCCTCTTTCTCCGTCACTCCTCTCAACAATGCACCTCCAGCATAATGTAAAAAAAAGTGGGCTTGTTTAATTTTTTTTTTTCTAAATGTGCTCCATTTCCAATAGATGCCATTTTGTCTTCCAGCTGCAAAACGTTTGTGCCTTAATCAGGGTTTTCTGCAAAGCTGTAATGAGCTCTCCAAACGAAAACCAATGCGACAATGGCAATAAGAATCAGATATGCAGGCTGTACTGGTTGGTAATGGTTTTGCAAGCCTTCCGTAAAAGATCCAGCGCAGGCTGGCTGGACGGCGCGTTTGCCCACATGACTATCCCCAACAAAGCTCCTTGACAGAAACATATCTTGAAAATGCAATATTAAAACAATTGGCGTGTATTATGCTGGATCCTTTGATAAGTGTTTGGCAGAGAAGACTGTCAGGCAATTGTAGCACATTCTATGACTGATGCACCGACTAAAACATTCAGCAACGCCAATGCAGTTCTTCCTGGACAAAGGAACATCTAGATCATGAGTGTCAGAGTGCAACAGAACATGTGTAAAATGATCCATCTAGGCGACACTTGTTTCTGAGACATCAGCCTGGCATTGTTCCCCTGAACTTCCTTCTCGATTTTGGTGATACACTCATTATTTCCCAGCGAGATCGATCCAGATCTCACCAGCGATGCCACTCGTGTATGTGGATCTTTGGGGACCTTTATTCTTCCCAAAAGGTGGAGCTGCCAACAAGTTGCCCCCTAGAGCACAGCGTCACTACACTAACCGGTCAGTCAGATTTTCTGATTGGTAGGAATGCACTTTAAAACGCAAGCTGCATGAAATGCAGCCATTGTGACTCACAGAAATCCGTTTGCTTTTTTGGAGGGTTGCGGGGGATAGGCAGGGGTGGGGCGGTGGAGTGAGAATATGGAACCACAAAAAGGTTTACTGTAGCCACCTGGTATATAATGGGCACAGCCAGCATGAAAATGGGTTGAAAAATGTTTTTCATGAGCTGATCTACAGAACAGGTTTTTAACCAATTATTCTTACAATAGGGCTGTAAAATGTGCACCTTCAATCTATGTTAAACAGAATTTTCTCAGGGGAGAACACAATCCAAACTCCCTTTAATGGTTCAGACTTGCTTTGTGACAGTAAGGAAAAATATTCATACTTATGCACTGAATTTCACCAGCAGCACATGGCACAAATTAATGAACCATTTTAGTAGGTGAAAAAATAAATAAGAGGCGAGAACTAATACATAACCAACCACTATACGAATGAGAGTTCAACTAGTAATTTCAGATGTATTGGTACTCGACTTTTGTTTTTAGCTACCCGCTGAAATGTTTTATTAGTGAGTGGCATTAGACACGGGCCCAAATTTGGAATGAGTGAGCCCCAACCATTTAGGAAAGTACGGATGTGTTCTTCCCAGAGAACGTATTTTAAACAAATCAAATGTAAAAAGGTGCATTTTACAAGCCAGATTTGGTCAAACTTGACAAGAAAAGCCATACAATTGTGTATAAGCATAAGGCCTATGTCAGGTGTGCATATCATCTGTTCCCCCTACTTATCTGATTACATTTGTGTGAATAACTGCTTTGTATTTTAAAGTAAAGTATAACTCATAGTGGGTTACTTAATTGCGAGTTGTGTATATGTACTATTTTATACTTAACTTCAAATATTTAAAGTGTGCCGCAGCATATTATTGTAATAAATCATTACTATTTTTATAACTTAATTATGTGGGTCTGTTACATATGAAGTCTACTAAGTGTTCGCTGTACTACACAACAGTGCCCTCTTCCTTTAGTTCAGCTTTGCTGCTTGGCCAATGCTTCTTAAAATGAACAAGTTATTTATCCCTAGTAACTTTCTATCAACTGGATGTTCCTCCCACGTATTCATCATCTTTAGATATCTTCCCTTCCAGCATCAGCTGCTTCGGAATTGTTTTTCAGCAGTGGGCGATGTGCGCTGTCGTAGTATAATCGATGTCCCTCGACGGCCTCCGCCTCAAGGTTGATGTCAAAAGGTAGAAATAGCCCACATCGCGCCCATTACTTCATTCAGTTGTTTTACCTTCTTCCCCATCATGCCAGGGGTGCCTGGCGCCTTTGGAACAGATGGAAACGGCGTTCCCCATGGCCGTTTCCATCACGTTCTGCCAAGCGCTGTGTGCAGGTCTAGTCTTTCTTGCAGCGCTCCCTACGCCGGTACTAATCTTCCGTCACTTCCGGCGTCGAGCGCGTTGCAACGCTCCAGTTTTCCTGCGCGTCAGCTGGTTGCCGGCGTCCTCCCTGCTTGCTCGTATTCCTGGTGCTATTTTTTTCTTCCCGTTGCCCTGTTTTTTTCCTTCTTTCACTGTTTATCCCAGTCTTTCTGTGCTCTTCCTCCCCTTTTAGCTGATCCTCTCCTCTTTACCTACCCTCTGTATCCCGCCCGCCTTCCGTCGTTTTCTCTTGCTCTTTCTGTACGCTTTCTTACCTGTTTGCTTTCCTCCCTAGTTTCCTTCTTCCCTCCTCCCGGATTGACCTCCTGTGTTCCGACTCAGCGAGGGTTGGCTTTCACTTTTGGATTGCCGTTGCCTTACCTCTTTTCTTGGACTGCCTTCCTATATTTGACCTTGCCTGTCCCTAGATTGCCCTCGTGTTATACCCTCATCAGATCCTTCCAGTCCTAGCTGCTACACTAATTGGGAACTGACCTTTCGGAGTGGTCTTCATTCATTCTCCGCTCCCCGGTCCACGGACTGCCAAATTTACGTCACAGCTTTCGGATCTTCTTACAGAACCACCAAGCTCTACTTCTTCATCCGGAGTTTCACTACATTGGGGTTTTTTGTGCCTCCGGCTTCTTCCCCATCCTCAGGCGGCCACGGAGGATAGCCACCGTTTACCTACAAGGTGACACGGTGGCGTCCTTCCACCGTCGCCCCCATCTTCATAAAAAAAAGGAGAGAACCAGACCCAAAGGAAGTCAGTAGCCAAGGCTCCGCTGGAAATACAGAGGTGAGGTGGAAGGGGAGGTGGGAGAGTCGGAGTCTTCTATAGAGGAGGAAGACATTGTAGACCCCTTTGACATTCCCACAGGATAACCAACATTACCATGACCAAAACAGTATTAGATGCTGAAGGAAAGCAAGGTGTAATACACAGAAATTCTACTGCAGAGAACGGTCGGAGGGGTGATGAACATGTGAGACAACCATCCAGTCGAATTAACGCTAACAGGGTAACTTGTTCTTCGAATGGATTGTGTCCTCCCACGTATTCCTCATCTTTAGAAAAAGGGGTAATACGTCTCAAATTTTGTCATGAATGTAATGTAGGATTGCCTTTCCAAATCCCACCTCCTGGCCTGAAGCAGAGTATAGGCAATAGTGCTTCATGAAGGTATGAATGGAAGACTAGATGGCCGCGGCAAAAATGTTGTCAATCAGATCTCTTCTCTGTAAGGCAGAAAAAGTAGCCATGCCCCTTGAGGAGCGAGCTTGAAGACCTTCTGGGGGATCCTTAACTGCAGGGCTAACTCTCTGTGATGCACAGAATTATCCATCTGGATAAGTCCGTTTGTTAACTGCCAGATTCTACTTACTTCCGGTGTAACCCACAAAAAGCTGGTTGTCCTGCCTTAATTTAGCAACACTTGATATGTAAAAACTCACCGCTCTTTTAAGGTCTACTCTGTGCAGTCTTTCTTCCTGCTTACTAGGGTGGGGGAGGAGGGTATCAAGTTGGCTAAACAATTTCTGCGAGATATGAAAGTCAGAAACTACTTATGACAGAAACATGGGTTTAACTCAAGACAACTTTGTCCTTATAAAAAGTTGCGAATGGTGGTTCAATTTTCCTCGAAGGGATCGAGGGCTTTGACGCTTCCCGGTGAAAGTCTTACACGGCCTCGGCCTCGGCTTGTTGTCGACTCGAGGCCTGTCGATGGGTCGGCGGTGTCTCACCCGGGCTCGAGGGCACGCAGCTTTTAGCCTTGCTCTTCTCCTTGTCGGCCTTAGAAGGCGCGATAGGTTCATGGCTCTTCACCTCATCTCTGGAGGCGATCGGGCCGCCTTCTAGAAAATCTTTAGCATCTCCTGCCTGCAGTAGCCGACTTACTTGGGAAAGCTATCCTGCGTTCAGGCGAGGAGTCGGAGGATGAAGACGGGGACCTGTGGTTCCTTTTCTTCCTTTTTTCCAAAGAGGATGAGGAACGGCGAGAGCGTTTCTTCGACTCTTTCCTCTGCGGCCAGTCACCTCTTGACTCATCCGAAAAGCGCCTTTTTGACGGAGGTGTGGAAGGGGTTTTAGAGGTGGACTACCCGCTGCGAGTTTTCCCTTACGTTCCTTCAACGTCTTACCCGTCATGGATTAGCAAGATCCGCAGACAGCCGTTCTGTGGTAGACACCACAACACCATAAACAGACCCGATGTGGGTCGGTTATCGAAATCATAGCATCCCAGTCGACACTTCTTGTACCAGGTCTTTGGGGTAGAAGATGAAGAGGCCATTCTCGAAGTTATGAGAAATCAAAAAGTGCCGTTTCCGAAGCGTAAGCTATTGTGGAAAAATGGAACTCAAGTAACGGGCGCAGTGTGTGCTATTTACCCCTTCGATGACGTCCACCTTGAGACAGAGGCCCTCGAGGGACATCGAGTCGACAACGACACACAGCGCCCTTTGGCAAAAAGACATTTCTGAAGCAGCCGACACTGGAAGGGAAGATATTTAAAGATGAGGAATACATGGGAGGACACAATCCATTTGAAAGTGGCATTGCTTAACTGGGATTGTGAATAACCTTGCTAACCCTAGTTTGGATTTTCCAAGTCCTTCACCAGGTAGTGACTTTGAACCCACCCACCCTTACCAGTTTATTAAATTATGTTTGTAGGTGCACAGAATTAAAGGGGGAAACTATGAATATTCAATTTGCAGGTGTGTAGAGTAATTAAATACATGTATTTTATTACGCACTACTTTAAAAATCAGCAACTATGTCCTTATCCCTATTGAGAATCATTTTTTATGTGATGACAAACTTTATTGCCTGTTGCGCTGATGAAAAGGTAGCCATAGGGATTCAGGTGGCTATGTGTCGAAATCGATTGGCATTCGTGTTTTTTTATGAAAAAGATGCGTCTCTTGTGGTGTTTTGATGTTCTCTACACTGTCTTTCATTCATATGAATTTGTTGTTTGCTATACTAAATGCTTTTTTCTTTTTTGATTTAACTCCTGATCGATTTTGTGAAAAATATATGTATCATTTTGTTCGGTAGAACCTTTCCAATTTACATTTCTTGTACTTATATCTGTTTGAAATGGTATATTATAAATATACTAAATCCCCATTTTTATTTCATAACATTGCTTTTCATGTTTTCAAAAGAGTTACAAATTTCTTGTTTTATTATGAAGATTATGCAGAATACACCTGCTACCACATAATCCCAAGTATAATTGTTAAAAATCATAATACAAGCACAACTATGTGTCGCTATCTTCAGATTAGTCTAGTTTTTTAGAAGCTAATAGGACAATTAGGACATTTTACATGCCAGTGGCACTACTCAAAGACACAATTGTTGAAGAGGAAGTGGGCTAAATTGGGAAATGTAGCAATTAGTTAACAAGCAGTAAGTGTTGAGAAGATTTTGCCAAGTGACAAAGAACAAGCAACGGTATGTGGCTTGCATACATGTGTCAGCAAGCATCAACTTTCTGACAATCTGCTCTAAACGAGCAGCAAAGTAAGCAACAATGAGCCCAAACACCTGGGGGCAACAGTTGGGTACATGGCAAGGAGAAAGAGGACACCACTGCAATGACAAAAGGCGATTCCAAGCACAGCTAAAATCACTCATTTCCTTACACTCGCTGTAGGGTTATTTGTGTCCAATTGGCTTGTCAACTTGCATTTCTGTGATAATGGTACTGAACTAGAAATCTGAGTCCAGTAACAGCAAGAAAATGGTGTACTGCAAGTAGAAGATTGAAATTCTGTTGAATAAGATGTCCTGGACTTGCAAGTTGAAGGCTCTGTATTTGGGTACAGCAGAGGGCATATACAAAAGCAGAATGCATACTTCCGTGTGTGGAATGGGGCAGGGGAGGTGTGAAAAACTCTTACCTGGTGAGTGGATAGGGAACGATTTCTCAGTGACGTTACTGGTTGACAAGCTGTTATCCATGGGTCCGCTGGCACTCGTGATGGATACCTGCACGCACTGGCCATAAAGGTCAACCACAGCGTAAACCTCTACATAGTCGGACAAGAAAACACAAAAGTGCAAGTTGTCAGGTTGGAAGCTAGCCTGTACGCACCAATTAGATGTCTATGGGATTGCAGTAGATTAAATGAATGCTAGAGGACCCTTGCCCCTGCATGAAAATAAGATCTAAAAAGGGGTGCCTAGTCTTTATGCCGAGCTAACTGATGTTAGATTATGTGTACTATTCCACCTAAATGTTATCCTCTTTCATCATGAAAATAAACAAATACAAATTGTGTGCGCGTGCACACACTCACGCACGCATACATAAAACCTGATCACGACCACCATTCAAGTTAATGGTGATTCTACATGTCCTGGTGACAAAGATGGCCTCTGTCTACTGATCCCACTCTCTGCCGGCCTCAAAACCATCGACAGGAAGCCCTCTGCAATTATTGCCATGCACACGAGCTCCGAAAGAAGTCCTACAGTGGTTCACCCTTATCTCTCCAACAGAGACCAACCCTTCTACACAGGCCCCAACAATGCCTGGTAACCTGCAGAGTTTCACAAGGCTTCATACCTCTCCCACTCATCTTCAACCTCCACATGAAACCTCTTTGTAACTTCAAGCTAACACCAAAATACACCAATACACAGATGGCCAGAAGGTGCATCTAATCAGCTACATCTACAGCATCCATTGACTCAAGCAGTGACTGTGCATCAGCCAAACCTGGATGTGGTGCACCTAATGGAAAGCTCAATCCTACGAAGCCCATCATCATTATACTAGGGAACCCCACAGTGAATGCCCAAATCCACAGCTGTGTTATGTTATTGTGGTTTTGCCGAGCACTTGATCACCCAAGGGTATCTTGGTGCTAGTTGGCTGACAAACTAAGTCTGACAGATTCAAACTGAACTATGGCCCCATGCAAGAACACTATGCTTATAGATTGGCTGACCTTTCATTGAAAACACATACTACCAAGAAGACAAGCCCCATGTTTTTAATTTGCACTCCTCAAAATGAAGCCTTTATCCCTCACAGAGTTTCAGAACTGTTGTCCAATCCCCTGTTCATGCCCGACCAGGTGCCACCTTGGCCCTTCTGAAAGGCGTTTAGTAAGCCTCATCGAAGGACTAATAAAATCTGACCCATTCATCCCCCCTTGTAGCAACGCTTAAGGAGATGCACTGCCTAACCCTTCAAGTATGCATCATGTTCAAGAAAATCTACATCACCTACAAAGTAGTTGCCTGAACAAAATACCACCCTAACTGGCCGAGAAACTCATCTGGAGAGGTCAGAGCACGACCAGAAGCCAGACTGGACACCAAGATTGGCAAAAGGGGGATTGCGGTGGGAGAACAGGAAACTGCCCTTTTGCTGCTAAGGTACAAGTTATCAACACATGAAAGAGTGACCCCCTGAAGCCTACACTTCAGGAATGATCTAAAGAACCCTACCCTTCAAAGAACATTAGCTGATTGCCACACTGACCAATACTGCTCAACCTGAAAATCTCCTACTTACCCCCTGCACTTCCTACCCATCTCAGCCCCTCTGCTACACCAGAACCCTACTTGTGACCCTTTGGGTGCAACCCCTGTTTAGAGCTTGGTTTGCACTCTCTAAATCACACAGATACATACACACAGATGAACAAGTTACTTTCTTACCTGGTAACGTTCTTTCGATGGGATGGTCCGACGACGTATTCCATATCTATGACAGTAATCACCACAGCTGTGCTGCTTCGGAAACTTTTTCGGCGTCTGCGTCCTGCGTCGATGACGTCGATGCGCCGCCGTCGAGGACCTCCTCCGACGTCCGACGTCATCCGATGTGATAAGTAGGACGCACGACGCCAGTAGCCTCAGTTGTAGTTTTTTCCCCCAGAACGTGTGACAATAGTCAACTGCCAGTCCGACACAAAGCCTTGCGGAACGTAAGCTGCAAACGCAACAGAAATTCTGCAGCGGGGAAGGCAGGGCGGGAGCGATATGGAATACGTCGTCGGACCATCCCATCGAAAGAACGTTACCAGGTAAGAAAGTAACTTGTTCTTCGAGGGGATTGGGTCCTCCGACGTATTCCATATCTATGACAGACTCCCAAAGCAGTACCAAATCAAGGAGGAGGGAAAGAATTTAGAAACAAAATTTAGAATAGCCAATCAAATAGCAGAGCAAAGGACCGCCTTGCCAAAGGCCAGATCCTGCCCTCTGATGGAATCGAGGGAATAATGCCGCACAAATGTATGCACTGAAGCCCAGGTGGCAGCATCACAGATGTTGCGAATAGGAACACCCCTCTGCAGGGCAGTAGATGCAGCCAAGCCCCTGGTAGAATGGGCCCGCAAGCCAGCCGGAGGGTCCTTGCCCGCCAAGCGGTAACACTCCGAGATGGCCAAAATAATCCAGCGGGACAAAGTCTGTTTCGTCACAGCTTGCCCCAAGCGCTTACCAGCGTAACCAATAAAGAGTTGATCGTCCACTCTGACCCGGGACATGCGAGAAACATAAAAGCTCAAAGCTCTCCTAGGATCAAGCCTATGGAGCCTCTCCTCTTCCTTACCAGGATGCGGAGGAGGATAGAATGCCGGAAGAACAATCTTCTGGGCCAAATGAAATTCCGTCACTACCTTTGGAAGAAAAGAAGGACGAACTCGAAGGACAACCCTGTCCTTGTGAAATACAGTGAAGGGTGGCTTAACAGAAAGTGCCTGTAACTCACTCACTCTGCGAGCGGAAGTAACCGCAACTAAAAACACAGTTTTCAAAGTCAACAGCCTCAAAGGGCAAGAATGTAACGGCTCAAACGGAGCACCCATAAGAAACCTAAGAACAAGGTTCAAATCCCAACCGGGCACCAGGAAAGGCGACGGAGGGAACACATTAGTGAGCCCTTTCAGAAACTGTGAAATTAAAGGGATTTTAAAGTAAGAACATTCTTCAGATGAGCGCTTAAAGATGGACAGCGCCGCCAGGTAACCCTTAACGGTACCCACTTGCAAGCCCCTGTGGGCCAAAGAAAGCAAAAAGGACAGAACCATGGGGATGTCACATGCAAAAGGATCCACATTCTGAACTCTGCACCAGTCGCAGAACTTACGCCAACGGCAACGGTACAGAGACTTAGTTGCGGGCCTTCGGGCCGAAAGCAACACCTCCATCACGTCTTCAGGGAGGTCCCAATCCTTATACCTCAACCTTTCAGAAGCCAAGCGTGAAGGTTGAGGGATCCGACCTCTGGATGGAGAACCTGACCCCCCTCCCGTGAGAGCAGATCGTCTCGGTAGGGAAGACGACGTGGAGGGCAGATGGACAAGTCGAGAAGGTCCGGGTACCACGTCCTCCGAGCCCACGCCGGAGCAATGAGGATCATCCGGGAACCGAACTTCCGTAACCTCCGCAGCACTTGCGGGATGACGGGGACTGGAGGAAACGCGTACAGCAGCGGGAACGACCACTCCACCACGAACGCGTCTCCTAAGGCTCCTTTAGGAGGAAATTCCCGCGAGCAAAACCTTTCGCACTTCCGGTTGACACTGGAGGCAAAGAGATCCACTTGAGGGGTCCCCCAAAGGGCGAAGATCTCCAGGAGAATCTCCTGAGCCAACTCCCACTCGTGAGAGATCGTGCTCTGCCTGCTCAGAGCGTCCGCCGTCACGTTCTCGACTCCGGCCAGATGAACTGCCGAGATCGAAACTTCCTGTTGGATGGCCCAGAACTCGAGCTGCATCGCCTCCCTGCACAGAGGAAGTGACCCTGCCCCCCCCTTTTTGTTGAGGTAGTGCATGGCCACTGTGTTGTCCGTCAGGATCAGGACATTCTTTCCTCGCACAGTCGGCAGAAAAGCCCTCAGGGCTAGCCTGACGGCCCTCAGCTCCAACAGATTGATATGGAGTCTGGACTCCGACGGAGACCAACGACCGCTGACTGTCAGCCCGTTGGCATGAGCTCCCCATCCCGTGAGGGATGCATCCGACACGATCATCACCTCCGGCCAGGGAAGCCAAAACGGAGCCCCCTTCATCAAGTTGCCTTCGACGGCCCACCACAGAAGGTCCCGGGCGACCGAGGGCGGCACCTGAATCGGGTCCGACATCCTGCCGGAGGACTGCGACCATTGCATCTTGAGTGCCCACTGCAAAGATCTCATTCGCAGGCGAGCCTCTGGCACCAGAAGAATGCAGGATGCCATGAGGCCGAGCAACCTCAAGAACTCGAACGCTGGGAGCGTCTGGGCATGCTGAAACTTGCGCACCATCTGCTGAATGTGAAGAGCCCTCACCTGGGGAGGAAAACACTGCCCCAGGGAAGTGTCGAGCACTGCTCCTATGTACTGGAGCCTCTGCGTTGGCGTCAAATGGGACTTCTTTAAATTGAGGGAGAAGCCCAGCCTGTGAAGGGAGTGGCAGGCGACGGACAGATGATCCAGGACCTGCTCGGGAGAGCTCCCCCTGATCAACCAATCGTCCAGGTAGGGGTAGACGTGAATCCCCCCTTGCCGGAGATGCGCTGCCACCACCACCATGAGCTTGGTGAAAACCCTCGGGGCGGAGGTCAAACCGAACGGCAGGACCCGAAACTGAAAGTGCGAGTCGCCAACCGCGAACCTCAGGTACTTCTTGTGCTTGGGATGGATCGGCACATGGAAGTAAGCATCCTTGAGGTCGAGTGACACCAACCAGTCCTGAAGCTGAAGGGCCTGGAGGACTTGAGAGAGAGTAACCATCTTGAACTTGTCCTTCCTGAGGAGTTTGTTCAAACCGCGCAAGTCCATGATGGGTCTCAATCCCCCGTCTTTCTTGGAAATCAAAAAATAAGGGGAATACCATCCCTTGTTCCTCTCCGCTACAGGCACCAGTTCTATGGCGCCTTTCTCCAGCAGGGCTTGAATTTCCTGCGCAAGGAGCGGATCCGGACACTACAAAGAGAGGTTCCCCGGTGGATTGTCGCGAGGCCTGTGCCGAAAGGGAAGACAGTAGCCGTGGGTTATGATCTCCAGAACCCACACATCCGAAGTAATGGCACGCCACTCTACAAGATGCTGCGCCAGCCTTCCCCCAACCGGCGAACCATGGGACATGGCCTCATGACTGAGTAGGAGCGGCTGCGGCGTTACCTGAGGGCAAAGAGGCAACTGCCCGAGCGGCCTTGGCACCACGGGTACCTTGTCGTCCACCTCTGGTACCCCTGCGTTGGCCCCTTTGACTGCCAGCTCCTCTCGCTCTACCAAAGGACGAGTAATAGCGAAAGGAGCCACCCCTCCACTGCTGTCCCCTAGGACGAAAAGGCAGAGGTTGGCGAACTGCAGCGCCCAACGACTTCGCTGCAGCTTTTGAGGTCTGCAACCTCTCAAGGCTCTCGTCAGCCTTGCTGCCAAAAAGATGTTCACCATCAAAGGGCATGTTGAGGAGCCGGGACTGCACATCAGGAGCAAACCCCGACTTCCGCAACCACGCAAACCTGCGCATCACGGTGCTCGCCGCCATGGACCTACTGACGCATTCAGCTAAGTCCAAACCCGACTGAACGGACTCACACATGGCATCCTTACCATCCTGGACCAAAGCAAGGAAACCATCCCGTTCGTCCCCTTCGGGAATATGTTCAGCCGCCAACGCAACACAGTTCCACAGAGTGTGCGTGAAACGTGACAAGGCACAAATGGAGTTGGCCGCCTGAAGCGCCATACCACCAGAAGAAAACACCTTCTTCGCCCAGCCATCAAAACGTTTGTCGTCCCTATCAGGAGGGATGGTAGGGTACGACGCCTGCTTTGCTGGGGCCGTGGCCGCCTGCACCACCAAACTTTCCGGAGTGGGGTGCCTGGTCAAGTAGCAGGGGTCGCCACTGGCTGGACGGTATTTCCGCGACAAGGATCTGCCCACTGCCGGAAGACTCTCCGGAGCAGTCCAAGCCGCCGCCACCCTACGCTGTAAAGCCATATGGAATGGCAGTACCGGGTCAGTTGGGGGACCAACATCAAGGATGTCCGTCAGATCATCCTGCACAAACTCCCCTGGGGGAGCAGACCATCCCAGATACTCAGACACCCTAGCCATAAGGCGCCGGTATGAGGAATCTGCATGGGAGCCAGGCTCAGGCCGACCAAATTCCACCTCCGGAGAGGTGTCCAGACCACTAGCATCATGCAGCGACTGCCTCAAATCGTCAAATTGACTATGGCCCGAGACAATGTCATCCGGCACCTGATCAGGAACCAGGCCAACCGAATCCTCATCCGCCTCCGAAATATAATCCAAGTGGTGGAAAGGCACCTGAGAGTGCCTGCTCTTAGCCAGAGCCTTCCTAGGGGGTACACCCGAGACACGGGGCACCTCCGACACGAAAGGCGTCGATGGCGTCGAGCGAATCGGCGCCGCCGTCGAGAAAACCGGCAACGGCGCCGAGAGGATCGACGTCGAGGAAATCGGCGTCGACGTCAGATGCAGCGCCTCCAATATCGGCGGCGTCGACACAGCCCTCGAAGCCGGAGCCCCGAGCGTGTCCCTCGACGACCTGAACGTCGACGGCTTCGACGACTTCCTCGGAGCCGGAGCTTCGAGAAAGCCTGCCGACGCCCTCGACGCCTCAGACGTCGATGTCTTCCTCGAAGACATCACAGGTGCACACGGTCTCGATCGCGTCGAGGACCGGGACCTGGAACGGGTACGGCGAGAACGAGCCTCCTTGTCCGAACGGGACCTCTCCCGTGACTCGTGCCGACCACTCTTGCGAGCGGCGTCTCTCGACCTCACACGGCCGACCCCACTCGGGGGCGCGGACGGTAGAGTACCCTGCGACTCAAGAATCGCCAACATTTTCTTCCCGAAGGAAGCCCATTCCTCTGGCGTCGCACGGCTGGTGGGATAACCGACGTGCCGGGCAGAGTCCTCGGAAGAGGACCTGGAAGGCGACCGGTGACGGCGCTTCCGAGAACGCCTCGAAGAGGCAGAGGAGTGGCGAGACCGACTCCTAGAAGAAGACCGACGAGACTTCCGACGATGACGCGGAGAGTCACCCCTCGAATCATCCGTCGAAAGCCCCGCCGACTTCGACTTCCGGGGCTTGGACACCCGACCTACCGACAATTTCTTCTTACGTTCGCGTAAGGCCTTGGAAGTGAGCGACAGGCAGTCGACACAGTCATCCGTGTCGTGGGCCTCCCCGAGGCACCAGAGGCAGGCGTCGTGCGAGTCAGTCACCGACATCTTGGACCCACACACCCCGCACTTCTTGAAGCCCGGACGCGGGGTTGAAGACGAAGTGGAAGACATCGCTGCGAAGGAATATTCACAAACGAACAGGCTCGAAGAACCAGAAAGAACAGAACTCCAAAGAGTCGAGGCTAGAACCGAGAAACACGAAGCAACACGTTCGCGGAAAAAACGGAACTGAGGCTACTGGCGTCGTGCGTCCTACTTATCACATCGGATGACGTCGGACGTCGGAGGAGGTCCTCGACGGCGGCGCATCGACGTCATCGACGCAGGACGCAGACGCCGAAAAAGTTTCCGAAGCAGCACAGCTGTGGTGATTACTGTCATAGATATGGAATACGTCGGAGGACCCAATCCCCTCGAAATATAGATGTCTGACTATTTGCCTATTTGGCATTACTGTTTTTCCAATGTTCCCCCTCAAACATTTTTTTAAATGATTTCCTACAATATCGAAACAGAAAGGAGAGAAAACTGATAGGCGAGCATTTACACTGACGCAGGCCACTGGAGGCTCCTAAAAGCCCAATATTATAAGGTGTAGTCGAAACTGTGAGCTTAGGTTCCAGAAACAGTGCATTACTACTGGAAGTAACAGGCTTTCCATCTGATTTTTATGCTGTGGTTTGCCTCCTTTGGAAATGTCATACTACTCCACAGCTTGCAGAACATGAAATTGAGAGGGTCCGGGCTTTTCATTGACTTACTCCACAACATGATGGTTTTCCTCAGTCTTAGAGATCAGGGTGTGAGAAGGACCACCACAACAAGAAAATAGGATTTCTCTCAAGTTGAGCCTCCTATAAGTTATCATGGATGAACTGTGAAGGCTAAACTCATTTGAGGGGAGAAAGATGGCTACAGGTAGAGTGCTAAATTGGATTTCCCAAATCAACCCTGGTGGTAGATTTTGGGAGACCACCTATTATGGTTAACATGTAAGCCACAGATGTCTAGCCAAGACAAATCAAGGTAAGTAGCCGAGTGGCAAACCTTAGACACAGGAAGGGTGTGAGTGATTTAGGATTATAATGAAATACACAGAGCACTCCAATAATTCCAGTTAGAGGCATACAAATATATACAATTATTTATAAAGCAGTTAAGATACACTTCAAGCACATTACAACTTCAGTTAAGTATTAGCACACAGCTAACAAATGCATACATACATTCACATTTGGGGTTTCTGCTAACAGAACACCAACTCTTTGCTACAAATGCATAACTGTTTCTAAAAGGAGAGTTAGAAGAAATGCTTCAAATAACTACATAGTAAAGTGAGTGAGAAACAGTCAATTTCAGTACCAGTAAACAGAGGTAAGTGATTTAGGTATAACACTTGAACATTAACCTAAGACAAGGTCCATAGCACTTAGTAAGTGCAGCCCTGATAGGGAATGAGGCCTTGTTAGGCAGAATCATCTGCACCACCCTTAGGGAACACTACAGACAATTAAGTCCACAAGTGGTAGTACAATTTCACCTTTGGTACAAGCCTGTACTACACAGTTATAGTGGTAGCAGTAGCGGAGCAGACAGACTTATCTCAAGGGCAAATTATCAGTAATAGGGATTACACAAAGGACTACAATTACTGTGACTCAAACACTGACTCAAGGTTTCTGGTTAAAAAATATAAGTACATTTATTTTTAAACCTTCTGTTCATAAAACACTTCACTTCTATTAAACAAAACCACACTCTAAATATATCACACAAAACCAATTCCTTTGGTTAAGGTCAATTCAAGATAAGTGCATTAGGATATGACAGACCAGTGTTGTGAAACAAAAAAAGACGTTACCGGGGGTTATGAAGCCCTCACATTTTGACAGTAATGACAGGCCGGTCTTACGAAACAAAAGCGTACCCGCGGAAAGAAATGTAACCATAGTCAAACACTTAGCACATTTAATTAAAACCAGGGAATAGGGGATAAAAATCATAGGCAATACTTTTGTCAAGTCACTAGAATCAGAGGAAGTGTTCTAAGATACAGATAAAAGTCAATAGGCCTGCGCCAGTGTCAAATGGAGAAGGGCTCTCTTGTCGAGGATCACACCATCAGAACAGTTCGAGATTAACGTTGCTAGGAGTACTAAGATATTGTCAAAGGGAGGCAAAAGTTATAAGAGGGAAGGAAGAAAGGACAAGCCTTCGGAAAGGAAAAGGGTTCACCCAGATTCCTCAAGGTCGGACGGAGAGAACGACCAAATGGACACAGTACCTTATTCAAATGAAGAAAGCTGGTGCTACGGCAGTTATTCCTGGTAGTTCCTGGAGACTCACGGTTCCTGGAGCTTCAATCGTGGGGACAAGAAGGACGACATCTGGAGCGATCTGCACTACCCAGGAATGAGGCCAACAGCAGAGAAGCAACAGTGGATAAAAAGTGTGCTCCTTTAAAACAGGAGAGGGCTCTTCTGATGGCTATCCGGACCACTACAGCTTTGTGTAGTGATTTCGACCCAGAAGAGGATTCTCTGGCTGTAGAAGGTGAGCTGGTTGATCCCACCAGGCTCAAGGGAAGAAGACTCTGGACTGGATCTTCTCTGTCGTTGAAGGATAGATAGCTCAGGGCTGCAGCAGGGCTTCACCGGGCCTCAGGAGTTGCAGCAGCCATCTTCTTCTCCGCTTCTCTTCGGTTCTTGCAGTTCCAGTGGCGACTCTGACTTCCAGCCCAAGAGTCCTGCCTTTTATGCCAAAATCCCCCTTTCACACAGCCTGGCTGTCAATTACACAGCAGAGGGGTTGTCCAGCTTGGAGAACCACCTCAGCCAATGGACACAAAGTGCGACTTGGATCTCCAAGGAGACCCTGTGCAGGGGGTTACTAAACCCCCCCCTCACATTCAGTCCACCTAAACACCCAGACGCCAAACAGGAGGGCTTCTTCGCAGAAGCCCGCCAAAGGACAGCGAACAAAGAAGGCAAACCTGGTTTGGCGTGAAAAGCAAAACACAAGAAGGATGTTAACAAAAAGAAATAGCGACTAAACCCAACCGGAGCCAAACGAAAATGTATTTGTCAATCAGGTTTATGTTCGAGGCTAACAAAATAGCCTAAAACAGTACCACGTTTATATAGTATAATCCCGGTAGAAAAGTTAGGGTAGATAGCACTGCCACCAGCCAAGTCTTAGTGTTAAGGGAGCGAAACAAGGCTCCAGGAGGTACAGACAAAAAGGGCTCAGAGTTAACCCTTTCCAATACTGCATGTAAGATGGGGTGTACTGGGTCTGTTGTTTAAGTGACTACATAAAGTTAATGGTAACTTTACCTGTTTCTGGGGGACAGTAGTCAGCCCCAGAAAAATGGAGTCAGTGGGAAGTCTCAGAGACAACCCTGTGTCACTGCACTGAAGGTGCTGTGTAACACACAAAAAGTTGGGCTCATGGAGTGGTGTGGGTCCAGAGCCCAAGATCACACAAAAAGTAGAAATACACATGGCAAAACGCATGCAAGAGTGGGAAAAAGGTTCACACTCTTACCAGGTGGAAAAAATAAACTCCAGAAATAAAGCAAATCTGCTGAGGGACTCACTAGGTAAGGGAAATTTTCCATAAATGAGAATTCTCCCTAACAGGCCTCGTGCTCGAAAGTCTACAGTTCAACAAAGGGCACTGTTCAGGTGGGCTTATTATTGGATTGTGCCAATAGCTCTACCAAAGACCACATGCTGCAGGTAAGTGTTCAAAAGGTAAATACAGTTTTAAAAGGATTCTCACCCAGTAGCAACACTACAGTGAAGGCACGGGAGGAGCATCCTTAACAGGACCACTACAGATTTTAGTTAGGCAAGGGAGAGATAGTACTTTATGCCCAGGAAAACCCTACAGTTGTTGGGCAGGAATAGGTAGCGTAACCTACCCCCATTACTCAGAGTCCCAGGGGCCCCAGGTGCAGAGGTCAATTTCAGCATCAGGATTCTGGCCAGGCTAGTACCCAGTACAGGGTTCAGTGATATGGTTCTGAAGACTGGACAGCGGGACACCCATGGCACAAAGAGATGCATACCTCCATGCGACCGGCAACCTCAAGTGACCTCCAGGAAATTATAAGTTACTCACAGTAGTGACTAATGCACTCTTAGTCCATAGTCTCCTTTCCTCCATACTGTATGGGCGTCCCTTCCAAGGGACGGGAGACGGAACCTTTTTCACCCCAAAAAACCTTCTTCCCCTTTAAATTTAGAGGCGCACGTGGGTGCAGCCCAGGGAGCATGCGCTCACCTGTCTGTCCCTCCGGTGCCACTCCTCAGTCCCCATTGACGCGTCGACAATGATAGGCATTGACTGATGACACCAGTATTAATCGGGGGTGGGGGTGGTTGGAGGGACGTATGGAGGAAAGGGGACTATGGACTAAGTACGTTAGTCACTACAGTGAGCAACTGTTCATTACTCTTACGTTCCGTCCTCTTTCCTACATACTGTATGGGCGATTGCAACTGAAGGTAGCCCCAGGGTAGGGAGGAGCCCCTCCATAAGAACACAGGTCTCTTAGAACCGCCTGCCCGACGGCCGCGTCTGACCTACAGGCGGCGTCCAAACAGTAGTGTTTACAGAAAACCGGAGTGGTGACCAGGAAGCCACCCAAGAGATTACCTGCCACAGCATAGCTGTTGGAACGCGATAGCCGTAGTCCTGCTCGGACCGCATGGGCATGTAAGTTAGCTGGCACTGGTTTGTGCTGCCCTTCAGAGGCCTCCTTGATGGCTGCAATCATCCCCCTGCTATGAGGGATAACATGGCCCTGACCCACCGAAGGTGACCAACAAGGCGTCCACTATTTCCTCGTTGAGATGGAAGGAGGAGGTCCCCTTGGGTAGGAAATCAGGGTATGTCCGCAGGCGAGCGGAGGTGAGGCCCACGCGCGGAGCTGTCTTTATGTGAGCAGTCTGATGTCCGCGGGCGCCCTAGGCTCAAAAGGTTTGTGTGCCGAGGCGCTCAACACAACCTTAAGGTTCCACAATGGGTGTGGCTTCTTTGTAGGCGTGTAAAACCTGTGGAGGCCTGCCAGATGCACCCATTACTCTTATATCGGCCCCTAGTACCCTTGCTTCTAGCGCCCTGGATGATCTCTAGGTTAGCCTGAGATAGGCTTATGCATTTCAGCGGGACCCGTTCAGGAGCCACACTGCAAGGGCTAGCTTGTGAGGATTAAGGTAGAGTACCCTGCCTCCTTGCTGGCCAGGAGGAGCCAGACCCAGCAGTAGGTGAATGGGTGTTCTGTCCGAAAGGCTGAGAAGCTCAGAGAACCACGTTCTGGCCGGCCACCAGCGGGCTATAAAAATGATGCTGAGGGATTCCTTTATCTTGCAGATCACCCTGTGGACTAAGGGTGTGGTCGGGAAGACCTATGTTGTCATGTCGTTCCCTCGGATCTGGAATGCGTCGCCTGGGGGGGGGGGGGGGGGCGAAGCCCTGCCCCTACCGGGAGGCACACTGTTGGCATTTCCTGTTGTCCCGGGAGGCAAAAAGAGCCACCTGGGGATGCCCCCATCTGATGAAGATCTCCTTTTAGTACCAGGTCAATTAATTGCCACTCGTAATTGTAGGCCCCCAGTCTGCTGAACCTGGCCAATTCCAGGTTGGATTCCCCTGGATGGCGGACAGCCCTGAAGTAAATGCTGTTCTCCAGAGCCCATTGGCACATGCAGACTGCTAAGTTGCATAGCAGAGGGGATCTGGTGCCCCCCTGCTTGTAGACATAGTACATGCTGGTGGAGTTGTCTGTCTGGATAAGAAAAGACTTGCCCTCGAGAAGTCTGCGGATGAAGTCCGTGGACCCCCGGTGGAGGTCCGATAGGGGAAAGGGTGGAATGTTGACTGCTTCCTCTTGGGAGCCAGTCTCCTGATTTCCTGATGCTGCGAAGTGCAGCTGTAATTTCAGCCACTGAGTCTTATGTCAAAGAACCGGTCTTCGGAGGCTGAAGAGGTGGCAGGTGATATTGAAAGAGTGGCCGAGGACAGCTGGGACCAGGGGAAACCTGCCCTGCGCTGCTGATGGATAAACTGTAGGGCAGGCACCTGGCTGACACCAGTCACGCCTTGTGACTCTTTCCTCAACCCGCTACGCAAGAGTTGTGGTACCTGGCTCGCTCAAACCAGCCCCGTCCCAGACACTTGGCGTTGGAACAGGCCTATCCCGCACCTCTGGACGTGACCTGGAAGGCATAGTGCCCTCGGGAGAGCTGCCGGTAGTGCTGCATGAAGGCGCCCCCTCGGACATGATACTGGTACTAGGGCGTTGCCCCACCGGATTAACCCCAGTAAAAGAACCTTGCAGTCCCTCGGCACTGACACTGGAAGGATCCGGAGAGCCATCGGCCATGAAGCCGGTAGCTGGACTAGCCTTGGTACGTGTGCCGGTACTAGGGTGTTGCCCCTCGAGAGTAACCCCGGTATTTCAGGCCGAGAACTGGGAGGCATTTCCCCCTCGGCGGATCTGCAGGTAGAACTGCGTATAGGCACCCCCTTGGACATGTTGCCGGTACTAGGGCATGGGCCCTCGGGTGAAGACCCGGTAAAAGAACCTTACGGTCCCTAAGCACCGTCACCGGGAAGATCCACTGACCCCTCGGCCTACTGGCCAGTAGCTGACTTAGCCTCTGTACTTGTGCTGGTATGAGAACCTGAGCAGTTCCTCCCACGTGGGTGAGTTCTTGGAAGGAGTCTCCTTTGCGGGGTGCACTGGAAAAGAGTGGCCCTACCTTGGGCCTGGATCGATGATCGACATCCATTCGGTCCTCTGGAGGCGATCTCTGGGAGAGCTCCCTCCACCTGGCTGGTCTGTCTTCAGAGACCTTGAGGAAAGCGCGTTGCACGCGGTACGAGCACGCCAGCCATGGTCAGGGCCAGGGCAATGTAGGCAGAGGGCGTGGGGGTCTGAAGTTAGAAAGAGCCCATCCCAGGAGGACACCTGCTGAACCATGTAGAAGTCGACATGCGCCGGGGAGGAGCGTGATGCCTGAGGACCAAGTACATGAATGATAAAAAGACAAAAAGACAGAAGAGAAGTATCCGTGCGTGGAATTACATGGCCGAAGCCAAACCCAGGAGCGCTGGTGAATTCGCACCGTTCCCATCGACGCAGAAAAGGGGAATGGGGAGTGGCGCTATTCCCATCGACACGGAAAAGGGGAGTGGGGAGTGGCACCTGGGGGCAGAGTCAGGCGAGCAAATGCACCCTGGTGAAAAAGGTTTTGTCTCCCATCCCTCGCGAGGGACACCCATACAGTATGGAGGAAAGGGGACAAACGAAAAAGTACATGGTAGATAAATATCTGCTGCCAACAGCCCATCCAGGACATATTGCATTTTTAACCACCAAGTTACAAGGCTACAACGTAACTTATCTACACTTCACTTCAAGGTGATGGACAATTAACTTATCTCTCAGTAATGTTCTTTCCGATGGATTCCTTATCTATGATATGTATCCTCAAGCGCAGCTGCTCTTTGGAATCTTTTCCGTCACCAGGGAGCTCAGCATGGTTCCACGCCGGCTCAGCCTGAGGACTCTACACGCCTGTGCCGGACAAGACGTCCATGTAGCCTCCCTTCATCCTTAGATCCATCAAGCATATGCAATGATCGTGCCGTGTGGAGTGCCGCTGGGATCACGTTTGTCCCCGTCCCTCTATAATATCTATTTATACATTACCTCTGTTTGAGCTCTTGGACTTAAAGGGCGTATTTCATACAAATTACGCAGACAGAACTCAGTGTCTTATTCTCCCTGCCCAGGGACTATTCAACAAACAAAAAAAGACACAAAGGTCATTAATGCAGTTTGTGCCATTTTCCAATCTTGGATACATAAGAATGGTATGGGCTTTGAACAATTCAAAAACTACGGTGACCACAGGGACAGGTGCTAGTCTGAAAAAACTTGCCAATGAGAATAATAATTTTACTGTTGCCTGTTGATCCATACCTATACTGCACAAAGTAAAAACGTTGTGAGTGTTCTTTGATCGAACAAGTTCTACCTCAGCCTATTATACTAAGCCCTTACATCAAATTCACCCATTTCCATCTGATCAGAATTGTCCTAGTATTGCTGGGAACTGGTGTTATGGGAGTTTTCCTAAAGTCCCACTGAGAGGTAAGACTTTTGTAAGCTATCCCAGTGGTTTGTAGATCCCCCAACTCTTAGTAATTATAAATTTGTAAAGCACTTATACATAAGTGAAGTGCTTCAAAGCACTTCAAAGTATCCGTTTTTACTGCTGCTGGAGCCTTGGTAGAGTGGCAGGGCAGTCAGGCTCATCTTAAGAGCACGATGTGAGCTGTAGGAAAGTACAATGAACCCAATTAGCAATGCACATCAAAGAAACGCATGCACATACATTTGATATGATATTTATAACGCGCCCATACACAAGTGTTTCAAGGCGCGGCAAGGGAGTGGGGAACAGAGGGAAGACAGACAACGATCTTACTAGGCCAGGTAACAATGAGATTGCGCAAGTGCAGGGGAAAGGGGAAAGTGCGGGGGAAGAAGGAGGGGACAGTGTAGTACATGGGACCGACAGTAAAATAAATAGAATGAATACGCAATAGTAGAGTGCAGACAGCTGCTGGCAAGTACAAAGGTAAGTGCAGACATAAGGTGTCAAGTGCTGGTAGGGGGCTGTAGGAAATACAGAAAACAGTCCCCAAGTGCTGGGGATGCCAGGGAGGCAGTGCTGGGGTGCAACTGGCGGGGGAGGGGACCTAGTCCCGAGATCAGAGAGTGACCAGTGCAGACCAGCCACGAGTTCAGCAGGGGAGAGAAGAGAAAGCAGAAGCAAAGAGGAAGGTTTTGAGGTGCTTCTAGAACTGGTGATGGTTCTCCTCACGTTTCAGAGTGGCAGGGAGGCTGTTCCAAAGAGGCCCCAGCCGAAGAAAGATCTACCACCAACTTGTTGCTTGGAGAAGAGACTGACCCTGAGGGTGTTGCAGGCGGATGAGCGAAGAGCTCGAGAAGGAAGATATTTAGGAAGAGATAGATGGAGGTATTGAGGCCCCAGGCCCCAGAAGGCCTTGTGGACAATGCAGGGGGTTTTAAACTTAATCCTCGCAGCCATTGGAAGCCAGTGAAGAGATTTCAGTCCTGGAGGGATATGATCCTTGGGCTTGAGGCCAAGGACGCAGTCCTGTTCTGGATGAGTTGCAGAGCGCGGAGAGTAGAAGCAGGCAGATTTAGAAAAAGGCTGTTGCAGTAGTCCAGAGAGAACCAGAGCTCTGGAGACAATGAGATTCTGGGGGGGAAGGAGAGGAAAGGAAAAATACCTCTGAGGTAGTGCAGCTGGTAGTGTGACTTCTTAGAGATGTCAGAGATGTGAGGAGAGAAGGAGAGTGTGGAGTCGAAGATGACCCAGAGGTTACTAGCCTCACAGGTGGGAGCAGGACGAGGACCAAGAGAGGCCAGGCAGAGAGTGACAGGAAAGGAGGGAGCAGGTGTGCCGATGAGGAGAATCTCTGTTACTGGCATCAAGGCAGAGATCATTGGCGGCCACCACTCCTGGATAGCAGATAGACAGAGATGAGCGAAGGAGTAGAAGTGGCGCAAGGGAGCATGAAAATGAGTTTAGTGTCATCCGCATAGCACTGAAAGTTGGGTAGAGAGCGACAATGTGGTGGGCAAGAAGTGCCAGGTATTGGTTGAACAGCCAGGGAGAGAGGTTAGACCCTTGGGGAACACCACAGGTAGAGATAGAGGAGAGGAAGGACCCAAGTTGGACCTGGGCGGAGAGGAAAGAGGTCCGTCAAGCCAGGGCATGATCGTTGATGCCCAGGTTATCAAAGACAGTTCAGCAAGATGGCATGGTTGACCGTGTCAAAGACAGAAGAGAGATCAAGTAAGATGAGGACACAGGGGGTGGTGGAATCAAGGTTGGACAGCAGGTCTTCACGGATGTTCAGGAGAGCAGTGTCCATACTTTTGGCTATACATCCATTTCCGGTTCCAGCCCAACTAGGAGGCAGCCGCCGCCGCTGCTGCTGCTGCTGCAGGGAGCGAGGGGCCCCACACGCCGGTGATTGATGCCTAGAAAAATGCAACAGCATTTCTGTTTATTTCTCTGAAGGACTAATGCAGGACAAAGCTTCATTGAGAGAATATGCGCTAGACAGATACCAGTCTAGGAACCAGTTGTCTTTTCAAAGAAACAAGCAACTGTGATTGGAGAAACCTATTGAATACCTGAGGGTTTTCAGGCAAACACCCTCATCGTAACATCCAGCACACTAAGGCAGAGATCTTGTATCTATATAGCATTTGACTCTGACTCCGCCCATACTTGCAGGCTCTGCAAGGCCTACTTCTTCCCCATCCTCGCGCACCGTGCGCACGCACCCGGAAGGGCCCCGTAAGTGCCTGGCTCTTTGGCTGCAACTCTCTGCTTGTCCGTTTGTGAATCGCTATTGGAAAGGCAGCCGTCGGCAAGAAGGTGTTTTGCTTCGTTCAGTGCCGTAACACCGTATTCACAAGGACTTTTGTTTTTCCAAGCATTAGTAGTCAGCTAGGGCTTCTCTTGTCTAAACTGCTTGTGTTCTGCTTGTGTTCTTGTTTGTATTCTGCACTGTTCACTGGACTAGTGTGCTGTACTGCAATTTCTTACTCCCTTTTTTGTTCCAGTTGACTCATTGACTCCGCCCATACTTGCAGGCTCTGCCTACGTCTTCCCCATCCTCGCGCACCGCGCGCGCGCAACCCGTAAGTGCCCCGTAAGTGCCTGGCTGTTTGGGTGTGCGGCGAGTGCGCAGGTGTGGGGTAAGATTATTTGTAGAGCATTTGGGGGACTTCTTTAATGTGCTTTTAGTTAAGAGTGTGTCTACCCCTTGTTGCATAATTTTGAGCACTCTCACATTCAAATCATGGCGACGAGTACTCGAAATGGCAAATGTCTGGGTACGCTACCAGTGAAATCTCGGATAAGCGTAGCTGATACCTTAGGTTTGGGTGATTCAGTGCCAACTTGTTAACGACGGCTGGAAAGCAACTGATTGATGCCGATTCAAACATTGTGGATTCTAATAGTGTGGATTCGTCTTGTGACGTGGTGTCTCATAATGTACATGTTAGTGCCGGCATTAAGTCGGATATGTTGTGTGATAACATGAACGAATCCAAGCTTCAGATTGTTGCTAGTCCACCAATGGTTATGGTGCATAACATTCGCATAATGAACAATTCTTTATTGGGTATTACAACTGATGCACATGTCTCTACAAACCTCGATACCTCATTGGTGGCTCTTGTTATGGCTGAATTACATAAGCGTGTACGGGGAACAGGTGCATTTCCATCAAACACCTCTAGAAGTACTGGTAGGCTCAAAGTCCAATAAAGATGGACAGATATGTAATGAGGATATGTCTGATCAAATCACTGCTAGCTCTCCTACACTTGATGCGGCTGCAATGATTTTGGAACCATTACCTTCACACCCCTCAGCGGATGTATCCTCATTTTCAGCTCATAACATAGCTGGGGTTTCTTTTCATCGGAGTCAGGCTAATCTTCCAACCTTTCCGTTGGAAGAATCTTTCATTGACCTTAACGAGCACGAATTGCAACATTTTCCTGTTCTTACCCGGATACTGAACCTCTTAGACAAAGGTCATGAACATACCCACGCAGCTATTCTTGAACTTAATGCGTCCACTTCTGATATTCTTATTAAACTGAGTAGAATAGAAGGTTTCGTGCTTGCACGGGAACATTTTCAAACACCATCCTTGCTTCAGTGATGCCCTTCTACACTATGTAAACCCAATTCACAAGTCTCCCCAATCATCAACTTTCAGACACAAGAAACTCAAACATGTGGCCCTATGGAAGACCTAAGTATCAATCGCCAATGTTCACAAAATACCAACACATACTGTGACTGATGATGAAAGGGGTTCGCCCATAGATTACATGTCGGTTGTGAAATTGCAGCACGATAGAATTCTTGTCATAGAAAACACACTCATGCAAGCTAACCTGGTTCCCAATGATCCTTCACACCCTGTTTTCAGTATGACTAATAGCCCTACAGACTCAGGTGACATCTTGGCTAACCCCAATAGTCCTTCACCTCTAATTGAATTTATTGAGGCTGATCAGCTTAAATGTATTGAACTTGCTGAATCTAATGATGACTCGGCCAGTCAGAATGAACTTCAAAAAAATACTCTATTTATGTCGCGTAAAGTGAGAAATACATATATGAGAGCAATTAAAAGGCGAAAAACTGCACAGGCTAGAGCTAAAGTAGAATCTCAATCTATGCTTCCTTCTGAGTCTAAATCAAAAAATGTACCATCAAAAAAAAAATAAAGGGCCTAAAACACCAAAAAATTGAAACTTCTCCAGAAGAAGACATAATCATAGACTTGAATCAGTTAGACATTGAAAGTAAGTTACATCTTGATCTAAAAGCTGCAGATCTGGCTCATGTATCAAAAGAGTCTGCTACAACTTCAATGGTTACGGAAACTACAGATATTCGAGTTAAAGACCCATTGAAAACTTGTAGTGCTACTACTGCTGCTACACAAACGCAAATGATTAATTATTTTCCATTGACAGACAAAAAATCCTCGCTTTCCACCCTGGCCCTGGCTATGAATGAGACTGCTAAAGGAGTTGGTATTGAGGAGACGCTATCCTCTAAACAAGAGACATCCTTAAACAAGATAAACCCTCTCATAGATCAGTCTGGGGAAGGTAGCATGGTGTCCGAAGAGAATGTCTCAACAAAGTGAGAAGTCTCGTGCTGTGATTGCCTCGTAAATTCCAAGCGTGTCGGACACTGTTGTTGATAGACGAATGGGTACCCAACCTCGAAACAAAGTCGTGACTTCTGTTTCCATGCTCGAGCACTTACCGATGGAACTAAAATTGCTGATGGGATGGTTTGTAACTACAGACAATAACGCTCCTCCTTAATACGTCAGCTTTAATGAAACTGTTCCATCAGATTCCGGCCTTACGTAGTTTGATTTCTGAGGACGTGGAATGGATCAAACTTCCTTGTATAAAGAATAGTCGCATGCTTTGCAGATTGCAATCACATATTGCCAAATTAATTTGGGAGCATGAATCCGACTTGTTCGCGCTTGGGTACCAATAGTTTATGTTTACATCTATTGATGAATCTATTGCCTTTATTGAACATCAGCCGCAGACAGAATCCTCATCTGTTCACCTAACAAATCTAGAATTTAATACACAGCAGGCCAGTATTGCGTTAAAAGAGAAACTGGCCAATATGTCGAGTAACAAATCATAAAATACTTCTTTCTCTGTTAGTTCCTGGAACCGTTGTGGCTTCAAAAACTTTTACACATGGTTCCATTCTCTTAAATGTAGTGATTTGCCTTCCATCATTATTTTACAAGAAACAATGGCCTTGAAGTATAAGATGGGTTATACGGCATTCTCTCACAATGCTGAAAAAGGAACGGTGGGTAGACCATATGGCGGTCTGGCTGTTTTGATTAAAAATTACATTGATGGCTCTGCATATATTTTGGCAGCTTCTCCTCAGTTTTTAGTCATTCATTTATCCTTATCTATGAATGTGCGCCGATTCTTTTTGATTGTCTCACTCTACTGGAATCCAAATTCGATTCCTACTGAAAACTGAACGCCATACTGACTGATGCTTTATTACTCAATTCTAACCTTGAAATTATCTTAGGAGGTGACTTTAATACATCGCTGCATTCGCCGCTCAGTGGGCCTGTCATGAACACTCTTTCGCAGCTCAAGGCTTCCTCCTGGATCCAATTCTTTGAAGATTGGGACCTTCATGTAATTACTGATAACATTCACATCAACCCCTTCACCTGTCAGAGAGGCCGGATGAGGTCCTATATAGACTATATCATTCTGTCTAATGGTGTAGCTAGGACAGCAGGTCCACTTAATTTAGTCAGAGCAGGGAATAGTGACCATCTGTTGTTGGAGTGCGCACTCGCTATAAGTATTGATAAGTACAAAGTTGATGTGAATCTTTCTTTCCTATTATTGACAGGCAGTTACTGTCGGTGCAATGGCATCCTGCTACTTGCAGGAAACTTAATAGCCTAGTGAATCGTGATTTATGGGTTCCTCCTTGTAATCCCAGTGGTGAACTACTGGCTCTTTTAATTGACAGATGAAATCTAAATATGATCCAATTGCATCTGGGCAGCATAGCGTACGCAAACTCTAGCAAGCCTATGGTTGAGAAAAAACCTCAACATAATCATCTAATTAGTGCTTTAAAAACAAAATAGAATTATGCTTTGCGGCAGCTTAGCAAATCGAATTTTAAGTCTTGGGAGCTTATATTGAGGAAGAAAACTATTCTTCTAGCATATAAAAATGAGATCAAAAGAATCAAAAGGGAAGCCTTTCTGGCTAATAATCAGAGAATGATGGTTTTGAACATTTATATTGTCTGTTTTATGAGTTTGTATTAATGTAGTTATGCATCAATGTATGATTTTTACAAATTGTAAAGATGCTTGCATCAAATACAATTTTAATAAAAAAAATAAAAAAAATTTAAAAAAAAACTTCTGGCAGCTCTGAAGCCAGACTGCTGGTCATGGAAACAACCAATGGATTCAGTGTTAAGATTAAGCTGGGAGATGGCCAGCTTTTCTAGGAGTTTGCCCAGGAAAGGAGTGATGGAGATTGGGCGATAGTCAGGCAGGAGGGGTCGGCAGTGGGTTTCTTAAGAAGAGGGTTAACAAGGGAGGGCTTCAGGGGGGGAAGTGAAGACACAAGTGGCGAAAGAGTGGTTGCAGAACTCTGCCAGAGCGGGGACCATTTATATTAAATATAGATTTGTTATATTCACACAAGCGTCACTGTTAAATAATTACAATAAACCAACACACAGGTATTGTCATGGCCACTAGTCAAGGGGCCAGTCCTTCCTCATCCCCAGGGTCCCAATGGACCCAGTCCTGGTGCCTCTGGGGCCAGGCTCATGTAAAAGTGTGCTCTGCACAATCTATGTCAAGGGCGTGTGCAGCTGGGCCGGGCGTGGCCATAGAACAGAACTGGAAGGCACGTGCTACAGTCCCAAAGGTGGTCAAGGTGGAGACAGTAGGCGGGGCTAAAGGGAGGGGCCTGAGCCAGCCTATATAAGGCCAGCCCATCCACGTGCCTTTGCCTCACGTTATTCTGCTTTCAGCATCGTAACGCTCTCCGCTGTGGTTACCTGCGCATCACTGGATTCCAGCAGACCCATCCTGAAGATACTCCTGAGAGCGCTCCTTACCTGCAGTCTACCGCTACATCGCCGGGAGCGTCTTTCACCCTAACTACTCCATCGCTGTGGGTGCTTGTGGGTGCTTCTTACCTGCTGCCAGCCGCTACATCGCTGGGCACGCATCTTACCTGCTGCCAACCACTACATCGCTGAGCGTGCATCTTACCTGCTGCCAGCCACTAAATCGATGAGTGCGCTTCGTACCTGCAACTCATTGCGGCCGCAGCCGGACTTCTCTTCTTACCTGCATTCCATCACGGTCAGAGTCGGAGTCTTCATCCTGCCACTGCGAATCTTCATCGAGAATCCGGACATTCTTCATAGTCGGCCTGCACCTACGAGGAAACAAGAACACAACAGGTTAGAACTCATATGCATGTCGAACGCACGGCCGCATCATACAAAAGGCTAGAGTTCCCTTATAAAGACCAATTTACCTGTCACTGTTGAAACTCCTTCAGCCTCTAGGTCTTCCAGACTCTCTTGGGTCCCAATTTACTTCTCTGTACCTATGGAAATGGAATGGGACATTGCAAGAATTATTATTAGACGAAATACAGACGGTCTAATCGAACAATAGTCATAACAAAAGACTTACCTTATAAGTGGATTGGTCGCAGCTGGTCTGGATCAACACTCCCACAGACCAGTGAAGTAACTTAGTCAGTTCTACGCCCCCCCCTACTAGGATAAGCAGGATGGATAGCTCAACATTACAAAACTACAGGTGAGCTTATACGGGAAATCGCTTGCACACCGTATTTTGGCACAATATCACCACTCCATTTTCATTGCCTCTCCGCTTCACTCAGGGGCAACACCCATCTCACGAGCCGCAGGTCCAACCACTATCTGGCGGGGAAGGTGATTCCGATGAGTCAAGTCAAGGGAGGGCTCCAACCGTGACCCAACGCCACCGCGGAGACCAGGTGAGCGTAACAGGTATACTTTTCAATACTTTCAAAAGGCCACTTAGATGGTAGTTGCTGAACGCACACAATTGTTACAGGAGTTTGACAAGTCTACCACGCAATCAGTAATTCTACGCACAAAGTAATACAATAATTGCATTTAGTCAGCATAAACATATAAGATGGTGATTTTTGGGAAGGAAAACCGTTGGTTAGTGTTATCCTAGTAGAGCTTCAGGTTCTAGAGGCAGTTTCCCTGTACAGCAAGTCCAAACTTGTAAAGTCCAAAACGCAACCATAGCTAAAAGGCATTTTGGAGAGGCTTTAAGTCTTGAAAAGCAGCAGAAGACAAAGGCAGCAGAAGACAAAGGTTCCTGTGGATACTTTCGACCATAGCCCATAGCCCATAGCCTCCGAAATGGAAGCACCAGAGCGCAGCCGGAAGGTGGAGCCAGCGTCCTAAGGCCACGTCACAAGGCCAGTGGCGCGCTCTGCCACTCTCCTGCATGGTAACCAGAAGCCCAATCGCCAGCAACATGCCCCGCAGCCTCAACTCGGAAGCATGCCACCGCCACGCAGAATAGCGGCACAAAAAAGCATAACATCAAACCTGTGCTAAGAGGAAAACGTGCATCTGCTACTACGTCTAATGCCCCTCTGCTGAATTGCACTAGTCAGTTTAACATCCCCCCTCCCCCTGACACCCGTTACTCCCTCTGCTAAAGCTATGCTGATGACCAAGCCACCTGCGCCCAAATTACACCAGCCAGCTCCAACGTCTAAAAGCCCACACCAGTAGCCTTCGCCCCACTGGCATCTCACGCCCCCCGAAACTCACAGCCACCAAGAGCTTACAACTCTGTGGTGCAACAGGGGAGCGGCTTCATGCAGTACTGAGTTCTGCTCAACCCAAGACCCTATCCTCTAATGCAAGGGTACCAACACAGCAATCACTCTACCGTAGGGATACAGGGCACCCTTGGTACACCCACACCCCAGACACTTTGACCAGCCATCCACCCACCATCGCATCGACAAATGAGACTATGCCAAAGATATACACAGCCAAACTCCATGAGAAACCTTCCGTTAGCAAGCCGCGTCCAGTTACACACTACAGTCCACCATCAAACCGACTTACCCCCTCTACCAGAACCACACTCTATGCACTCTGAGCTCCATCCCCCCGGCTGACGTATTCCCGACAAAGGCACACACAACACCACCATTATCGCACCAAGCCTCTACCAACACCCGATCTCACAACCGACAGTATTAAGAAGTGCTCTGATAAATGCCAGATCTATGGCAGCCCATGCCCTAGATAGCCAAAACCTCCTCATCCCACATAACTTCGATCTCCTCGCCGTCACTGAGTCCTGGCTCCACCAAGGCCTCCAGATCGGCGCCATCCCTTGCCATTCCCTGGGTTCACCATGCTAAGAGCAGATGGGCAGGAAACCAGGGGAGGTGGGGTTGCCCTCATCTATAAAGACATCTCAATATTAGAGAGTGCCCAGCCAAACTAGGTGGGAACTGTGACCTGCTCTCCATTAAACTCACCACCTCTGCCACTAGTTCAATATCACTCAACCTACTTTACAGCCACCAAGACTTATAGGCACTTTCGAGGACGATCTCCTCAGTGCAAACCTCAAACCGACCTCTAAAATTATCTTTCTAGGCGACTTGAACTTAGGCCTGAATGACTCCACAGACCACAACGCTTCCTCATTGGCAAATGTGTTAAAATTACCAGGCCTCACACTCTGCATCAATTCTCCTAACCATGCCAAGGGCCGCAGTTTGGACTGGTTGGGGGACCTAAATTGTCCGGTCAACGTCACAGATCTCTCCATGCCCGTGGTCTGACCACTTCATCATAAGTTTTGCTATCCTGTTAGCCCAGGACTTCCAGCCTACATACACCTTGAGACTCCATCTACCTGGGTGAGAAGCTCCCACAAAATCACAAGGGTTAACATTGAACCACTCCTTGTCAAGCTCCACACTAACCATTTCATGCACTGGACCAAAGACCCAGCGCTGCTGGCTGACCTCTACCTAAAGACACTAGAAAGCGCAGTCGATACAGTCGCCCCCATTGGCTCCCCGGAAAGCTAAAGTACTTCTCCAAAGCCAACTCATGGTTCACTGATGACCTCCAAATCCTGAGAGCTAAAAAGCGCCAGGCGGATACATCCTGGCAAAAACGCCTAACAGACTCCCACAAATTACTGTTTATGTCTGCAGCCATGTCTTCTAGTCTAGCCATCATCCACGCCAAGGCCACCTCCTACAAGGAGAGAATTGCTAAAGCAAACTAAAACACAAATTAGCTTTTCACCACCCTTAAGGAACTGAAGCCCCAGCAACAGCCCACCCCATGCATCATCAAAGATAAAGCCTGGTGGCCGAATATTCAAGAGGCCCCCCTAAACAAAGTCCACCCTTCATGAAAGAATTGCTATCAAACAATCCTCTGTCAAAGCCCAGCCACCTGGTCTGTCACCACCTGGCCACCCAAAGCAAGTCGCCTTCCACTTCCGACAGGTCTCAGAAACCGGAGCGAGTACCATCCTTAAAAGTCTCAAACCCTCAAGATGCAATGGAGATACTTGCCCTGCCCCCGTCAAAGAATGTGCAGAAGCACTCATTTCATTGTTTACTAGTTTCATTAACGCCTCCTTCTCCACTAGTACAGTGCCTACTGTAATAAAGGAAGCATGGGTCCTCCCGCTCCTAATAAAAACCCTCACTTGACCCAGCTATGCCCAACAACTACAGATCCATCACAACAGTATCTTTTCTGCTTAAGATTCAGAACATGGCTGCGTATCTTCAGATCCAGCACTATCTAGAATCCAAACTGATACTTGGACTACGCCAATCCAGTTTCAGACCTGGCCAAGGGACTGAAACATCCCTGTTGGACCTAAAAAATCAACTAGCCTATCAGAGATGAAGGCAAGCCAGCTCCCCTTCTCTTATTCGTTCTTTTGGCTGCCTTTGACCTGCTCAACCACAAGATCCTATGCCACCATCTCACCACAGCAGCTGATTTCTCAGATGAAGCCACGCCTGGATAGCTTCTTTACTGGCAGAAAGAACAATTTGAATCTTCTGGGACACAGCCTGTGCCCGCCACTCACCCATCACCTTCGGAGTGCCCGAAGGATCTTGTGTTTTCCCTACACTCTATAATATATTCACCAAACCCGTATTCAACCTTCAGGATTCCAATCAGTACCTCCTACACGAACTATGCAGATGATACGCAAATCCTCCTACCCTTAACCGGTAACCACATCAACTCCCCCGCCCTGAACTCAATCTACTCTGCTGGCCAAGCCTGGATGGCTACTAATGACCTCTGTTCAAATAACAAGACCACCAAGATCCTGTTGGTCGAGCCTCCTTCAGTCTTAAGAAGCCTCCCAACCTAATATGTCAACTCCAACATTGACAATCTGTAGATACCGGTTTCCAACTCTGTAAAAACCCTAAGAGTGCACCTAGATTCCTCACTCTCCCTAAAACGTTCGGTCAATGCCATCGCGACATCCGCACCTTACACAACGAAGCTCATCAATGCTGCCAGACTCTTCCTAACCCCAACTGACTGCCTCACCATCGCAAGAGCCATCATTGGAGCCAGATTGGATTACTGCAACGCCCTCTTTGCTGGCACCTCATTTTACAACATCCACAAACTACAAGTAATCCAGAATAATGCCATCCGTGCTGCCCTTAAAATCCCCAAAGGAGATCACATCTCTGAAGCCAGAAGAAATGCCCAATGGCTACCCGTTAAGGAAAGGATTATCTTCAAAACTCTCAATCATACACAATGCCTCTCGAACTCTGTGTTATGAAGTCACACACAAAAGCTGATAGTAAGTGTATGACGAGGTTTATTTGTAGAGCCGTCGGAGATCTGCCTCCAAGGAGAAAACCGCATACACAATGATTCTGAACTGTGTGTTCCAGAACCATAACAACTTGGATGCCACACATTACGCAGCGCTACTGCGTAACGTGTGGAACCCATACATTGTATAACATCCCCCTTACTTATATTAAAAAAAGTTTCAACTAACGATGTAATACATACACATATCCATACTAGGATTTGAAAAGCTCTATAACTATAATACAGGACATTCAAGTTAGTGAAAGATGAATCCTAGTAATATACATAATCATCTTTAAAATTTCGAATGATTCTGCGATTTCTTTTAGACAACCCACTGCATATGGGTACATGTAACGCTCACCTGATTCCCGTAGAGGCGCCGGTCTTGACTGGGCGTATACCGTATCTGCAAAGGTGATGTGTAACACACGGCTGGCTCTTTGGGCTGGACCTCTGTGCACTGTATGTCTGACTTGAAGGGTAAGATGTCTGCAGATAGAAAATATGGGATTAAGGAACTGGGTTATTGAATGTCTCTCTCTTCTTCCCTTTCTCTTCTCCTGTAGAACCCCAAAGGTTAACGCTCTCACCTTAGGTAAGTGAACGCCGTGCTCTCCATCTGCCTCGGGGCAGGGTGCTGTAACCAGTTTCTTCACTGGATAAGGGGAGCAGGCCTCTTGACTTCAGAGGACTGCTGTCCGTCGTTTACTGCACGAACGGTAAGTTTCGAGTAATTCTAATGTCTTTAAAGTCTTTAGTAATGATGTTTCTTGTTTTGCAGGGTTCCGGCGATGGCAGATGACGGGCTGAAGTGAGTTGAAGATGGAGCCCGTGTGATAAATAGAAGCGCCTGGAAGCACGTAAGTAAGCGCTTGTTGCCTGCTTCACGATGCGCTCTAACTGTCTTTTTATTTTGCAGGTACAAGTTCGGAGCGGCTGCAGGGTGCCGGAATACCCACTGGGTTAGATGTGGAAAGGAGTAATGGCACGTGAGTATTAAAGTTCCCCAATGTCTTTAAACGCACCTTGTTTTGTCTTTCAGATGCGGGATGCAGCGCCGAAGGCCTCCGGAGCGTGCGAAGAGTTGGTAAGCTTTTGTCTTTCAGATGCCGGAATGCAGTGTGAAGACCTCCGGAGCGCACGAAGAGTAGGTAAGCCTTTGTCTTTCAGATGCCGGAATGCAGCGCGAGGCATTGGTGACAGCCGATGGACCAGGTAAGTGAAGAGCTGTCACTGAAGACCGTAACGCTAACCTGTTCTTTCTTGTCTTTATAGGTGTTGCTGAAGACTGGATTCAGGATGGTAAGCCTTTTTCCTTAGGCCCAGGATCAGATGCAGAAGACACGATGAGCGTTCTGCTGCAGAGGATGCAGAATAACGCAAAGCAAGATTCATCCATCGGGTGTGGTTTAAATAGCCTCCTGTAGTGCTTAGGTGTCTCCTTCCACAGCCACGCCTAGGTAAGAAAAAAGTTCCTGCTTTCCAGAAGAGTTCCAGTGTTCTGAATCTAGGGAGTGGCTCCTGCCCCACCCAACAGGAAAAGTAGTTCCAAACAGAAGAGGATCAGAGGCTCAACTGGCAGGCAAGTAAGCAGCATGGTCTGCTGCAGGTAAGTCCACCCAAGCATTATGAGCCCGGCGCTTCCAGCGCTGGGACTGGGCATATTTATGAGCCTGGTGCCACTAGCGCCAGGACTGGTTCCAAAAGGTCCCAATTGGGACTGGTTGGCACTCGGAACCTGGGTTATGGATCTGCTTCCAAGGGAGTTGGGAAAACCCTGACCTTTTGGAAGCAGAGATCATGACAGTACATTGCTACTCCCAGTCTCATCAATGTGAATTCCTTGACCTATGTCCTGCGCACCATAGTCTATAGCATCCCGTGCCATACATTTAGGAACGTTACTGGTGCTGGGACATTCATTATCACTGCGCACCCAAACAATGTCATCAATGGACAACCTCTTGCCATCCTCCAACACCACGGATTTTCCAGAACAGCTCTGTACTCTGTGGTGGTCTAAATCTGGATTCACCTTTCATCGTCTTTATGGGTTACTTGACAGATACCTAATCACCCTCCTTGAATGTCTTCACAATAACTCCCTTCTTGTGATCATAGTAGTCTTTGTACTTTCTTTGTTTCTCGCTCACTCTCTTTATAATTTGTTCTAGATCCAAGTGTTCATTCCCTGCCTTTGAAAACAGGTCTCAGGCGATTGAATGCTTGCCTAGCCCTCATCATGGTAAAGGGTTCAACTTCAGTAAGTGAGTGCGGTGTGGTGTGGTTCTGTACGTGCAAAGGGCTTCCTTGAGAGCTTCCTTCCTTGGAAGGGAGTTTGAAACAGCTACCTGTATTAGTCCCTTCACAAACTTGTTCATCCTCTCAACAAGCCCATTTGCAATAGGATGGTACAAAGATGTTTTTATATGGTTGATAGCCCTTTCTTTAAGAAACTGTTGGAGCTCCAAAGAAGTGAACTGAGGCCCATTATCCGACACAATTTCCTTTGGGTCCCCTTCTCTGTTAAAAATGTCACTTAGGAAATTCAGGACTTTTCCAGTGGAGACATTTTCCTCAACAACTCTCCACTCCACCCACTTGGAAGTGTAATCGACTAAAACCACTATGTAAATTTTAACCACCTCCAAGTTTTCGTATGGTCCCATGATGTCCACAGCAACTTTGGACCAGACTTTGTCAGGGATTTCCACAGGCTGTAGCGGTGTCTCTCACTATCTTGGTTTTGTCACTCGTGGCACACGCATGACAATTCCTCACGCTCTCTTCCACCTCTCTCCATAAACCAGGCCACCAGTATGAACTCCTCATCCTTCTCTTAGTAAAATTCCTGCCCATATGCCCTTCATGGGCTAAAGCAATTATTCTATTTCTCAGACCCACTGGGGGGATTACTCGATCACCCCTATATAAGAAATCAAGATCCAACCAAATCTCATCTTTGATCAGAGCATAATCTCTAATGGTTTGGTCATATTCTTGCCAATCATTCTTAATTGCCTCTCTAATGTACTTCAATTGAAGTACATGAGATGAGATCAGTACATGAGATGAAGCAGAATAATGATAAATCTAGCTAACACAAGTAAGTAACTTTTAAACACTTGCTATACTTTTCAAGCAAGAATCCTTTTCTTATCCAGCCCTTCCGTAGTCTATTGCATGAGTTCTCTCAAGAGGCAGAAGAGGGACACTAGGGGTCTAGGTGCCAGCTGTAAGCAGTGTGAGAGAGGGTTCAATTGCAAGTTCCTGAGGAAGTCTCTTCAAAACAAGTAGTTCACTTTAGAGTTAGAAATGGTCCAGGGACCTCAGAGAAGACACCCTAGAGGATTCCAGCAGTGGGCCTGGGTGAACTGGATTAGAGGCCTCCAAATCACAAGAAACACCCCAAAAGTACGTAGGAATCACAAAACCTTAATGTAAGTAAATACCCCAGCCAACACAGTACCTCAGCACAGAAGAAGAGTTTGCAGCAGGAAGATTTCAGGATCTGCAGCCAATAACCCAGTCAATGGATTCCTTTGTCATGAAAATGAAGACCAGACTCTGGAAGGGATTTTGCAGCAGGGATCAACGCGGAAGACTCCAGGAAAGAGTTTCTTCACGGATGGATGCGGCTCTGTGGTTTTGGGCCCTTTTTTTAGAAGACGGAATATCGCTGGTCAGATTCTTGTCACTAATCTGGTCTAGCACACTGGTGAGGGGACTGACTTGATTCATGTGTCTGGAGGCACAGCAGCATGCCACCAAAGTGTCAGCTCAATTCGGAATTCAGAAGACCGTACAATGGCTTGAGGTCCTAGGGTATTGGTGTATTGCAGCCCGGCAAGGTCGTAGTGGGAAGGCTCAAAATGCAGGTCTTCTGGTGTCTAGTGGATCACACCAGAATCTGGGTCAGGGTCATCATTTTCAGATTCCAAAGGTCGCTAGGAAGGAAGGGCAACAGCTGCTCTGGTTACTCAGCAGGCTCTCCGGTTGCTGAAAATCATCTCAGCCACAGTTTCTTCATCTTCCTCTTCGGATTCAGGTCCAGTGGTCGACTACCCCTTGGAACTGGATTCTCGAAGGCAGGAAGACAAAGAGGGGCAGAGTTTTGGACTCCTCACTCACTTCCTACATTCACACACATTCAGGAGCCTGGGTGGGCTAGACCCAAGTCTCCCGCCGTAGATAAAATTCACATAAAGGACTTTGCTACCCTGGAGGCCAGAGGAAGGACCGAATAAGGGAAAGGAACACTAAAATGGCAGAAAAAGAAGACAGGGGCCCTTTTGGTAAAATGGGCACCCATGGGTGCCTTTACCGCAGATGTGGTAAAGGTGCACCGGATTCATAAAAAGGATCACTCTGCCACCAGCCGTTTAAGGTAAGCTTGTCCCTGTAACAGAAATGTTACTGTGAGAATGAGAAAGGGGATACACTGTAACCCCCCAGCACTACACAAAGTGGAGTGTGCTGGTCTCACCAAAATAAAGTGGAGGATAAAAAATCCTTTCTATCCTTGGGAACTGTAGTTCTCACAAGGTTAGCCAGAGAAAATTAAAAAGGGGGCGGGGGGGAAGAGGGGTCAGATCCCAAAGGGCAACCCAGCAACAATAGGTTGTACATGCCAAACGTAGTCAAAGAGGATGAAATGAAAAAGGACACTATGGAGAGTCTTCAAAATGACACCCATAAAAAGAGTAAAAAGATCTGAGTGTGTGGAAAAAGGTTCCCACTCACTGAGGTATAGGGACAAATAATCCACCAGTCCAGCAAAAAGTGTGGTGGTCTAACAAGTGAGGGAGATTTTTAACTAAAGTTAAAAACATACCCAACAGTTACAAAGGCAAAACAGTTCATGCACCCACTATAGACCCTCAATCAGAGCCTTTGTATTTTACCTGTGTTTGCATGATTTTATGTAATTGTTATTTTGCGCTCAGAGTAAATACCTTTGCCTGGAGGCAATCCAGAACAGGCGATGCCTTGGTCTACGCCATTGATGAAGTAGTGCAAATCGCCCTTGGCCGTACGCATCATGCCGATTCGAGATCCTGTGGTCAGGGAGTCCAAGTCGCAACCATAGTTGTTACGCATGGTATTACCATCTTGCATGATGGCTGTGCCACTGAGAATAAGAAAATCAGAGTGATTCAGACAGCTTTCTTGCCACTAGGATCACAAAAAGGAAGAACTGCTCCGAAATTAACACATGGAGAGCATGAAAGAACAGAACAAGGAAAATCACTGGGAATAAGGAACCATGGTAGGGAACGGATCATCCCTTTCCTCAACACAAAAGAGGTTGTGCAAAGGAACGAGGTGTCTAGATACCACCCTATGGGAAAAAGAACTCTAGCTCTGTCATAATGAAGGAACAAGAGATGGATAATGACACTCCTGCCCGTCTACCAAACACACAAGAGAAACAATGACACAAGGAGCTAATATGCACTCAATACAGGGCCAGCCAACAAGGCAGAGATGTTCATAAGGTGTAAATGGAGACCACCACCAAAAGGTGTCTAGCAGCAGACCCCATGGCATCATAACAACGGAGGGAAGAGAAGGAGATGCAAAAGAGATCTGGCAGAAATGTCCTCAAGTCTTTGTGAGATTAATTAACGGGAGGAGACTTTTTGGTAAGTCAGAGGTAAAAATAGCACTAAAGTCTGGCTCCGCACACACACACACAACTTATTACCTCAACATCCAAGTGTCGTAGTCAATGTCAGTCATGGTGTTGGGGAATTCCAACTCGTCCGGCCGGATGGCGGTCACACCTACAAGACATGAAGGAGTTACTGAAGAGCACAGGGGAACAATGATTTTTCAAACCTCTGGAAATAAAACACCTTCAAATCTAAGTTTACCTTGTGTTTCACCAGCACCCCTCTACCTAAGCTCAACATGCTTGCATCTGCAATCAAACAATACGTACCTGCCTCAATAGAACCAGACCACCTATCCACCATTTTCTGAATGACAATCTCAAACAGTTCACCATCACGTAGTGCCCTGCAACAAAAAATACCATAACGAATTACAAGAGGGCAAAAATATAATGAAAACTGAACTGCGCGACAACCTGTTAACCGCCTAAATATCACATCTATTCTACTGCCCATTTAGGGCTCCCATCACCCTTTTCATCATACTGCTCTGTACTTCCCCTTTCTCCTACTCTACATACTCAGTAGCCAATCAATCTAGCCATCAGAAGTAATGGAAAGTGGAAATCGCCTCTTTCCCGTTGATGCATGCACATCATAAAAGGGTATTACAAAGCTTAACAATTCTAAGTGTGATGGAGCAGTCTTGATGCACCATTAGGCGGAAAGAGGGCTGGTCAAAGGACAGCTCGCACAGACAGTATATTTACTGAAGGATACACCCTTTATGAAAGGAAAGCTTCAAAATAATCACAAGGATTACAACACTAAATCAGCTCTAAAAGACACTTAATACAATTTAAACAGTAGGCAACACAATTGTGTGTATTCTAGTGATGCTGTATCAACACCATCGTTAAGGTTACATGACTCTTTGGGCCTGATTCACAGAGTGTTTTCCGATGGAAATGCGCCATTATAAAACACGACTGTGAATCAAGCCCTTCACACCACAGAGTGAGAAAATATTTTCCTGTGTAATATTTCACCTAGTTCATGAAAGTTGACCCATCTTGGAATGTGACTGATCCGGTCACATTCAAACATGCCAAATTCTGTGATTTATCATTGACCTTTTGATGTAAAAAAAGAATGTTGAATTCAAGATTTATTTTGCAATGCAGTTTCTTAGACCCCAAAAAACAGGATCTTGAAATGGAAAAATTCAATTTGTGAGACTGTTTGCACATGCCTAGTCTTTACCTGGAACTGATTCACACCACAATTTTCTTTTGTTTAAATCTCCCAAAATATAAAGCATATATAATCAGACCCGCCAAGCACTTCTAGAGTAACTAAACATACATGTGTTTGCAGAAGATATATGTGTATGCAAGCCCCCACCATGCACACCAACAACACACTTGGAATAAATGCATGCCCAAACAATGAATGCAGATACTGAACAATATTATAATTGACAACATTTGCAAATTGTGTATTTGTGGAGGTGCGGAAAGCCAGGGGGCAAAATAGATGCTGACAACGCACAATGACAAGATGACTGGTGTTTGGATGAATTTTTCAGAACAAGCTCTGCAAGCAGGTTCTGAGAGGCCAACCTAAACAGCGAACATGGCTATTGACACAGTCAACCCAAACTCAATGCAGTGAAGGAGTGCTGATCAGCAAGGATGGCCCGAGGGGCTATTGGTGTCATTTGTAAGTAAAATTAACTAAACAGAAAATCAAATATTAGTTCACACAAAAGTCTCCCTGCACAACCTTTGCCAAAGCCAAACGGTTGGTACAATAATGCATTTAAAAGCACTTTTAGATTTAGTAGCTAAGTAAACATTTTATGGGGATCAATCTCAATAACGCCACATTAGCAGTTATCCAGTGGGGATCCTGGTCTAGAAATCTAGTGATCACACCAGGCAGGTTGGGAGGCCAGAAACATGTAAGTATACTCGCACACCACGGTCAAATTTTCAGAGTGGCCACTGCTTGGGACATTTCTGCCACTGGTCCTGTTGAAGCCCAGAGTTTGCCCAGAGGTTGCAGGTGCAGCGGCTGAAGATTTAGGATTGGGTTAAGCTACATGGCAGTTCCGATCACAGGTTTTCGGACAGCTCCTACAGACTTGCTGCTGGACAGGGAAGACTCTTCAGGACAGTAACCACAGCAAGTCCCAGGACATGAAGAGTCCTCCAAGTAACATGTAATAGCGGAAACAGGGCTACAATGAAGCAGCACACCGGGTCAAGGGTCAGCAGGAATTAATCATGGTGGCATTAAAGATGTTCTCCAGGAAGGCCCCTCTTCATCTAGGAGAGCAGCAAAAGAAAGGATTTTAGGCCACAAGTTGACGACCTGCAGAGTCCAAAGCTCCAGCTTGAGACTGCAACCAGTGCAGCAGAGACCTTTACAATGAACGGGCGGTACTAGCCCATTTTGTTCAAGGCCCATTTGTTCGTTTTTTTTACGGCGTTCACTCAAATGTAGATGGGGGTTGGGTTTATGTATTTAGAAAGGTGGGGAGATCGCAGGGGACTCTGATCACATTTTTGGGCCGTAAAAAATGGAGAAAAAAACCCTCGAACAAATGAGTCAAGCAAATTGCTGCGAGAAAACAGATCCCCAACGGGCAGCCCACAGTACAGATCTGGGATGCTTCAGACATCCCGAAATGGCAGGCTTCTCGTGCAGGGTTCAGGACTAGATTGTCCAACCAGTCCAAGGATCCGCCGCTTCGTAAAAGCAGCAGTCTTTGGGTCTTCAATGCAGGCCTTTCTTTCAGGGTCTTTGCTCCAGTGAACAATAAGAGAAATATCTGGAGGTTCCCCCATCTATCCACAATTCAGGCTGAGAGTTTCCACAGACGAATAATGGTAAGGACCGGCACCGTCCAATCAGATAATGTGACAAATCTAAGTGATTTGTTGTCCCCCCCCACACACCAAGTGGGAGCCATCCCGCTTGGGACTAGTGATATGCGCCTACTATGGAAATAGGGATGGCCTAAGCATGAAGGGAGTAGTTTCTTACCTGTAACTCCATTTCTCCAGCGTTGGTATCTTTCATGGATTCACATGCTTAGAATATTCCCCGTCGTCAGACTGGGAACCCTCGGTACACATATATAGTCGTTTCCTATAGGAAAAAAATTTCCGACACTTGTGTGTCCTATCCACATCTACGTCCTCTCCGGGGCCGTCCACGCAAGCCCTGTTGGACGTAATGGTATAAAAGGCCCCGCCCCCGCGGGTCCCGTCAGATTTCGGCCCCTCCAAAGTAGAAAAGGGGAAACCTGCTTATGCACATATCTTGCACATTGCAATCTGGGGAGGCTGGAGGGCGCATGTGAATCCATGAAAGATACCAACGCTGGAGAAATGGAGTTACAGGTAAGAAACGACTCCCTTCTCCAGCATTGGATCTTTCATGTATTCACATGCTTAGAATAGATTGTATAGCAGTATCATCGAAGACGGAGGTGAGAATGCAATGTAACTTACTTTTACCAGAAACACTCTCAGTCCAAATATGTATATATATGTGTGTAAGCAGCAACATATTTTCAGATATAAACATATTCGTAATACATAAATAAGATCAAGGGAACAAACCTAGGCAAGGTAAGAGACAACAGCTTCACCGTATTTGGCTTACCTCATTGAAACAGATGGCGCAGCACCGCCCTTCCCATCTGTACCTCATCCGTGTGCTGCCTTTCCAGGCAGTAATGGCGTGTAAACGTGTGTGGAACTGACCATGCCGCCGCCTGGCAGATGTCTGTCAGAGGAATTCCTGCCCATAGAGCCGCGGAGGAGGCTGTCGATCTCGTGGAATGGGCTCTAGGGCGTCCTTGTAGGGGTCTCCCAGCCTTGGAGTGACTAAAAGTAATTGCCGAAGAGACCCAACGAGCCAGACCTTGCTTGGAGATTGCCCTTCCCCTCGTCGACGGACCGTAGGCAATGAACAACTGTCTGGTAGTTCTGATATCTTGCGTCCTTTGCAGGTAAAATTTTAACGCCCTTTTGACGTCCAGAGTATGAAGGGCTTTTTCCGCCGTCGACGACGGGGACGCAAAGAAAGTAGGAAGGACCAGGGTCGAGTGCTTGTGATAGACTGTCGGTACTTTCGGGATGAAAGTAGGGTTGGTTGATAAAAAATACTTTGTCCTTAAAGAATCTCATATATGGAGGATCTATGACCAATGCCTGTAATTACGACATTCTTCTAGCCGATGTAATGGCAATTAAGAAAGCCAGTTTCCAAGATAGGAACTGCATGGATGAAGAGGACATTGGCTCAAATGGAGGCTTCATTAAGGCAGCCAACACCACATTTAGACTCCACGAAGGTGGGAACCGTTTCTCAGGGGGGAAAGTTCTAAAGAGACCCCTCATGAAATGTTTCACCAGTCTGTCACTGAATAATGGTGAAGACTGTCTCCTCCTCGTAAACCTTGAAATGGCCGCCAAGTGCACTTTGATGGACGATGATGACAGCCCACTCAGCTAGGTGAAGAAGATACGGAAGAATTTGTTCAGGGGTTACGTCTAAAGGCTGAATTTCGTGCTGTGTTTGACAGCACGTACAGAACCTTCGCCATTTGCATATGTATGATTTGTTAGTCGAAGGGGCCCTAGCCGCCTGCAGAATTCTCCGGCAATCCGACGAGACTTTCAAGTTGCCAAACTCTGAAAAGTCAGGAGCCATGCTGTTAAGTTGAGGCTGTCTGGGTTGTGGTGCCACACCGTTCCCTTGTCCCTGGACAGTAGGTTCGGCACTTTCTGGAGAGTTATAGGCTGTTCCAACGACAGATGTAGGAGGTCGGAAAACCATGGTTGTCTCGGCTAATACGGAGCCACTAGAATGACCAGGCATTTGTACCTGCGAATCCCCTGGATTGTCCTCCGTATAAGGGGGAACGGAGGGAAAGCGTACAGGAATTTGTCCGTCCAAGGAAACGAGAACGCTTCCCCCAGGGATCCTTTTTGAGGCCATCTGCTCGCGAACTGTTCGCATTTCCTGTTTTCTTTCGTAGCGAAGAGGTCGATTGAGGGGGTCCCCCACCTTTCGAAGATTATTTGTAGCTGACCGGTGTCCAGCTCCCACTCGTGTATTTGAGCCATTGTCCTGCTCAGGGAATCCGCTTGCACATTCTTCACACGCCGAAGATGGTAAGCAACTAAGGATATGTTGTGTTTCAACGCCCAGTGCCAGATCTTTTGAGCTTCCGCCGAAAGGTTCCTGGATCTGGTGCCTCCTTGCTTTATCAAATAGAACATGGCTGTCGTGTTGTCTGTCAGCACTCTTACTTTTGATCCTTTGATATGTGGAAGGAATGATTTCAAGGCCCATCTCACTGCCCTCAGTTCCAGCACGTTGATGTGTAGGTGCGATTCGGTCGAAGACCATCTGCCCTGGGTTTGATGATCGTTCATGTGTGCTCCCCAGCACGTCAGGGAGGCGTCCGTGATGATGGTGTTCTGAAATTCCGGCTCTTGTAGAGGAACCCCTCTGTCCAGGTTGTGAAAGATTTTCCACCATTGGAGGGATCTGATGACACCCTCGTCGTCGACGGTTATCCTGTCTGACCACCGGCCCGTGGCCTGCTTCCATCTGTCCGACAGGAACTCCTGTAGAGGCCTCATGAACAATCGGCAGTTTGCTACTAGGTGGATGCACGAAGCCATGGAACCCAGGATTGCCACATATTTTCTCACAGAAAATGTGCTCTGTAGGCGAAGTTGACTCGTCAGTTGTTCGATCTTCAATATTCTGTCTAGGGACGGTTTCACTATTCCCGAGTGGGTTTCGAATTGAAATCCCAAGAACTTCAAGCTCCTTGAGGGCTTTAGAGAAGACTTTTCGAAGTTCACTGCAAACCCCAGTCGTTGCAGAAGTTGTAAGGTGGCTTGCACGCTGTCGTTGGTCGACGCTGGGGAGGATCCCCTCACAAGCCAGTCGTCGAGGTACGGGTATACATGATGCCCTCTCTTTCGCAGCCAGGCTGCCACAGGTGCCAAACATTTTGTAAACGTTCTTGGGGAGGACTTTAGACCAAATGGGAGCACTGCAAATTGGTAGTGTGTCTGACCTACCATGAACCTCAGAAACCTCCTGTGTTTTTGACACACCGGAATGTGGAAGTACGCGTCCTGTAGATCTAGTGACGCCAAAAAATGGTCCCTTTGGACGGATTTGATCACCTCCTGCAGTGTAAGCATTTTGAATTTTTGACTCTGTAGGGTCTTGTTGAGGTCTCGCAGGTCGAGAATAGGGCGCCATTTTCCGTTTGGTTTCTTTACCACAAAACACTGTGAGTATACCCCTAGGCCTTTCTGCGATGCAGGGACTTATTCGATGGCGCCTTTCTGTAACAAGAGTGTTACTTCCTGCCTCAAGATGTTTAGATGCGGCTGGGATAGGTGTATTGGTGGACATTTTGGAGGTTTGCATTTGAATAGTAGGGAATGTCCGTACCTCACAGTGTCCAAAACCCACTGATCTGTTGTAATGGCCTCCCATTCCTCGATGCAGCTTGACACTCTTCCTCCCAGAACGGTACTCTTCCCGTCATTGTTGGTCTTTCTGTTTGCTCGTCGACGACGAATAAGTTGGTCGTCTCTTGGAAGACTGGAAGTTTCTGCGCCGGCTTGTGGTCTGAGAGGCGCGTCTTTATCCTTGGGAAGGATACGCTGATCTACCAAAAGATCTATCCCTGGTTGCTGAAAATCTTGAGTTTCCAGATGCTCCTCTAAAGGGACGAAAGGAACGAAAGGGCTTACCACTCTGGAGAGAACCCAGCGAGCGCGCTGTATCCGAGTCCTCCTTCATGCCCTTCAAGGCCTCGTCCACCTTTTCTCCGAAAAGAAGATCACCTTCGAAGGGCATGTCCAAGACTTTATACTGTACTTCGGGTCTGAAGTTGGTGCACTTAAGCCAAGCCTGGCGTCTTAGAACAACTCCGTTATTTATTTGTTTAAAACCCGAATCTGCCAGGTCCACCGCTATGTTAATAGCATGATTAGATGCTTCTTCGCCTTCTCGAACCAGGGACATAGCCGTTCTTCTATGTTCTTCCGGGAGGTGGTCCAGAATAGGTGCCAGTCTGTGCCACATCGCCCTGTCATATCTGGCCACAATCGCCAGGGAGTTAGCTGCTTTCACCGTTGAGGTCCCCACAGAAAGAACCTTCTTACCAAACACGTCTTGGCGCCTCGCCTCATTATCTGGCGGGGTAGAGCATTTATGTTGGGCCTTCGCTTTTCTCGTCGCCGCCGACGACACCACCGAGTCCGGTGTAGGCTGAGCCGAAAGACACTTCGGTGTAGAGTCTGGTACTTTAAATTTCTTTTCAATGCGGCCTTTGACAGCAGGCTCAGAAAATGGGTGACGCATGGTTTGAACACCTTCTTTCCAGACATGGTCTAAAATGGGTATTGAGAATATTGAGCGTCTACTCTTGCCCATATGGTCAAAAAGAAAACAGTCCTTTTTCTCCTCCTGTTGGACCAGGCCAAACTCCTTGCACGCTTTTTCCATCATGGAATGAAAGGCACCTATATCGTCCGGTGGTGACGGGTGAGTGGGACTCTTTGGTGTTTCCATTTCCACATCCGACACCCAGGATGGATCCCTAGATGGTGAGAGGGATATATCTGACGCTGACCCATGGTCAGATAGGGAGTCCGAAAGCTCACCTTCCTCCTGGACTGCTGGAACAGTTGGAACCCCGATCGATCTGGTCGGGCGGTGTGAAGGGCCGGGCTCGTCGACGGGGGGTGTCGACGGTACAGGTGGAAGCCTTTCGTCCAGCGATTTCAGCAGCGAGTGTAAGGAGGACAGTACCTCCATGGACAGGGTCGCCCGAGAGCTTGGAGGTTGAGTAAACACCTGCGAGCAGGTTGCTCCTGATGGAAACCTGGCTCGTAGACCGAGGTCCTCCGGGCTCACAATTCTGAAGCCGTCGTCTTCCTTCGAGGCAATTGACGCTGCCTGTTCCTGTAGCAATGTGTCAGGAAACTCCATATCGAATACTTCTGGTCTCCAGGCCAGAACTTACGTCGACGAGGACATCGTCGTCGAGGTCGTCGCTGGGTTGATGACCAGTGAAATCGACTGCGTCAGAGGCAGTGAGGACACCGACTGGTTCGTCGTCATCGACGTTGGGCCTGCAGGTGGTTTAGGCGGTCCCGCCTTCACAGCGCTCTCCCTGCGTTTATCCGAATCTCTACTTGTGGCTGATCTGTGTTGATCGCCCGAGGAGGATTTAGGCCTTTCCTTTCCTTTCCTTTCTTCGACGAAGTTGACGACGATGTCTTTCTTGCAGAGTCTTTAGAAGAGTCCTTAGAAGAGTGACTTCGTGGAACGTCCTTTTCCACAGGTCGTGACTTCTTAGCTGGAGGTTCCGACGAAGTTGGGCGTCGAGGGGCTCCTGATGTTTTCGCAGAGGCCACGCTGCGCACAGAGCCCACTTCTGACTGAGGGTACGCTCTCGCACCGTCATTTAACCAGGATACCAGCCGTCGATTTCGATCCTTCAGGGTTTTCTGGGAAAAACCTTTACATATTTCACACTGGTCTGCCGAGTGGTGAGGGTGGAGGCAATAAATAGTCTAAATGGCCGCCCCCCTCGTAAACCTTCTTCAAACCGCACGTGGCACACGGGCGAAATAGAGGTTTTCCCGACATTCCGAAAAAATTAACAAACTCACAGGAGTTCGACAATTCGAAAAATCTAGCAGTAGAGACTACGCGAGGAGATCCCACTATCTTTGGAGACGGTTGAAATCTGACGGGACCCGCGGGGGCGGGGCCTTTTATACCATTACGTCCAACGGGGCTTGCGTGGACGGCCCCGGAGAGGACGTAGATGTGGATAGGACACACAAGTGTCGGAAGTTTTTTCCTATAGGAAACGACTATATATGTGTACCGAAGGTTCCCAGTCTGACGACGGGGAATATTCTAAGCATGTGAATCCATGAAAGATCCAATGCTGGAGAATGTGTGGGTATATCTAGGGGAGACCCTGAGCCTAATTCAGGTCTGCTGGATCTTTGCTCGAGTTCTGTGCAAGTCTCCAGGCTCATTTACCCGATTTAAAATGTATTCCAAGGACACTGCTACTGTAAAGTTTGGCCCTAAAAACACTACACTGGCTCCCAGTAAAACTTTGCATCACCTTCAAAACAATGTGCATAACGCACAGTGCAATCAGCGGACAAGGAGCAGAATTCCTACAAAAGAAAATAACAGTCTACAAACCGACGAGACCCCTCCGATCAAGTAACGAAATCCGCCTGGAACTCAAACCATACTTTTAGAAAAAACTTGGAGGCACCTCCTTCAACCACTTAGTGGCAAAATCCTGGAACAACATCCCAAAAGAAATAAGAAACACTGAAGATCACCTAAAATTCAGGAAATCACTAAAACCCTGGCTCTTCAACACCACAGACTAAATCTGGAAACCGAAACTGGTAAAAAGATGACTAATCCGGAAAGGACACGGACATCCCCGACCCGAGAGGGTAGCTCCCACGGCACCTGGACGGGTGACACCAGATAGACTGGAACACAGGCGGCACGCACGAAAACTGAGCCAACTCCCCCAGACAATCCGACCAACACATTCACCCGTCCCTTAGTTAGCACCAGGTACCACAGTGGTGTGGAATTGTCGAGATATTGGCAATCACCACTCTACCTGAGAGGTTGACATTGGCAGGTTTACTGGCCACAGGAGTATGAAGGGAGGATAAGGGGAGCTATGAGAGAGCATGTTAGAGTTGGGGGCCAGAGGAGTAAGGAACCTTGTATGCCAGTCGGACCCAGATCAGGACAGAGCCGCACCAGGGGAGACTGCGCAAGCCGAGCGCCTGAATTCAGCATAGAGACGCAAACTAACCAAACCTACTAACAATTTCCCTTTCTGCATACACCTCTCAAACTCCAAACCAAACACAACCAAAATCTACAGCACAACAAACCGCACACACTTCACTACATTGCAACAACAAAACAAAAACACGCATAGTCTTGCACACCATTAGATGACGACTACCGGCCGCAAACACCCCAGGCCCAGCCAACGGACCCACCGGGCTCAGGCCGCCAACAGCACATCACTGCTCTCTTGCAGTTTTCCTGCCTCCTCCCACTAACTCAACCTCCCCTCCTCTTTCAGAGCCGCCAAAGCGCCAGGGGACCACTCCGGTGGTGACAGTGCGCGGTACAAATATCCTTTAACATTATTAACATTAACATAATAGTTGGGCTTGTGCCTCATACACTTGCCATTGTTTTTGATATTTGGCTGCTGGAAGCACAGTCCTCCTCTACCTCTGTCTCGTTAGCTGGACAGGGACGAACATGCTGTTAGGTAAGTATTTGTAGAGTTCAACTGGTGTGGGATTTTACAAGACATCTCTTGGTATTCGGTAACCCACCTTTCAATATAGGCCTGTACTACACAAGTGGGTAATGTGAGCAGCCAAGCTCATCTTAAAAGGGGTAGAGGGAGGGGGAGAGGGAGACAATAGACTATGATGGCCAGGGGTCCCTGGGCATTGGGATTCAGCAGCCTTGGAAAGTCACTGCAAGTCGGGGGTTGTGTCAAAATGAAGCTCGTCGCAAGACCGTCCCACCAGCCAAGGGAGGAAGTCAGCACAGCTGCAGGGCTTCACCGGGCAGTTTGCGGTCCAGGAGGGAGCCGCTGGCGTCTCTTCACATCTTCATCAAATGTTGTCCTCCAGTGGTCGACTGCCTCGAGTCCCAAAAACCTTGCCTTTAAGCAAGTTCCCATTTATTCACAGCGCTAGGCTGTCAATCACTCAGCATGGTGGCTGTCTTCCTGGCCAGCCAGCCAATCGGTACTGGTTTCACTCAGGCAACCTAGAGACAAAGGACAGGGAAGTTTCAGGACCCTCCCTCACTTACTGCCTTTTTAAATACACTGAAGCATGAGCAGGCTTCCGGGCTGAAGCCCGCCAAAGGCAAAATGCAGAACTGACTCAAACCCGATTCAAACAACAGAGTAAAAGCCCAGAAGGAACTGACAAAGGGCAAAAACAGAAGACGGGGGCCATTTTGGGAAAATTGTCACCCTTGGGTGCTGTACTGCAGCTGAGGAATCAGACTGGAGATACATGGCACAAGAAACCACTGACACCAGCCATTCAAGTTAATTAGTGTAACAGAATGTTACATGAGAAGTGGGATAAAGGAGTTACTATGTAACCCCCCAGCACTCCACATAGGGTGGTGGGTGCTGGACCCACAAGAGAAATGCTAAGTAAGAGCGGAGTCATCTTACTTTTCTTGGCAACAGTAGTTCACCCAAGAAAATGTAGTTAAACATAAAGAGACACTGTCACAATGCAAAAGCAGATGTTTATGGAGTTTACCAGACTCCATTAAACAGTAAAACAAAATTCCTGGCCAGAAAAAACACGAGAGTGAGAAAAAAGTCCCACTCACTCAGGAGTTAAAATTAAAAAAGCCTGACACATGCTGCAGCCGTTTTACCACTTAAGCTGGAGTTCCAAAATCAGCACTGGTTTTGTGGGGGAGGATTTTGTGAGGCCACCCTATAATGGTGAATAGGAAAGAGTTTTTAGCCCACCCCAATCAAGGCAAAGGAGCAAGACCTAGTCTCAGGAAGGTTGTGACAGTGGTCTAGCGCTACACTCAGTCCACAGAGAGCAACACGAACAATTCTAGCTAGGCAAGTACAAAAATAGACCATAGTTTGTGAGGCCTTAAATACACAGTAAGCAAGTAAACCCTTTAACCAACTATTGCCATGCCAACTCTAATAAAACATATATATATTCACCCTTAAAAGAAACAGAATATAATTTGATTCAATGACCAGTGAAACACAGGTAGGTTCTGAGATGAATTATAATTGGAAAGAGCACTTCAGGATAAGCAGCTTGCATAGCTCTTATGAAATAGGTGGTTTGGGGCCTTGTGCCCAAAAGTCGCCACTTCCAAAGTAGATAATTCAAAAGTAGCAAAAGTGGGCACGTAGAATGTTCAAATTGTAAGATCAACTGCTGCTACCAGCTTGTCTTAGGCACATTGTAAAAGTAACCAAAAAGCCACAAGGATACAATTCACAACGGGAGTCTGTCTCTCAGTTTCGATAGTCTTAGGGACTGATCAGTTTCCCCCTAGGATTTGATCAAAGGGCAAGGGAAGCAATGCAGAAGGCTTAACTTACCTCCAAAAAGTCACGATAGGACTCAAACAAGCAAACTAGAAAGGGTATCCCGTAGAATTATATGGGAGAAAAGCAGCAAAGAAAAAATATTCCAACAACGTGGACTTCCTGAAATACTGCCTTGGAGTAGGAAACTACTGTCATCCAGTATCGTACTGGGACACAAATTCCCAGCCATTCCCGTTTGGTCTGTACTGGGTTCTTCATCACTGTCTCAGTCATAGGACTTGCTCTGCTGTAATCTGCTTGGCTGGGGTCCTCAATCTTCACAGTAGTTTGCACTCCTGGCTGGCGGGACCACTCCAATAAAGGGTGCTAGTTGCTTTTCTTGGATGCCTGGTTTGTCGTTGATTTGGGGTTTCAGTCCTTTATTAACTGGGTCCTGACGACTACCATGCAAAAAAATAAAAACAAAATGTCTTTACTCATTGGGTTATTTTACCGTTTTGAGGCAGATTTTACTTCAGGTCCCTGTGGTGGTGTGTGTTAGGTAAGAGTTTCATAAATGTGAATAATCTTACTTACCTGTGTCAACCCAAAAAGTTTTTGCTTAGACTTGTTTCAAGAGGAATCTTTCCCCCCTGTAACCTAGTCTTTTACTCTTTATGGATGACCTTTCTATGTCTCTCCATAGTGTGTGATTGGAGTTCTAGTTTCCTATAACTTTGGACTGACTGTAAAGTACTATGGCAGCACACCTCATTTTAAATGCAGTGGTTTCCTTTTAATTTCCCTTTAATGTACTTCGGTGAATTACTGTTCCCAAGTGGTAAAGTGAGATTTCCATCCCCTTTACATTTTATATATGACATTCATAGTGTTTAACCTGTTCCCTTTCCCCGGTACCCTCCACAGCTCCTGCGCTAGCCTCCAATACTAGTTGACAGGGCCTGTTAAAAATTAGGGATTTTAGCAGTAAAACAATCACTAAAATCTGCATATCCACACTACTTTACTAGCAGAAAGCATGTAAAGCCTCATATTATGAGCAGTTAAAGAAAAATGTCACGAATCTGCACACAAACATTTTGCAGTGCATACAAGACTGTTTGCAACATTCACCGCCGCCCAACCCCAATATTGTTTGGTAGGATTACACAAGTGCTCACTGAAAACAATTTTGTGTAGCAGATAGTTACCATATCATGTGTTAAGGTCTATGCCCTATCAAACTCTGAAAACTTAAAAAGGATGTAGATGTGTGAAAAGCATTGTAGCTGTCAAGAGTATCTATTGCCATAATAGTATGTATAAGTAATGCCAGGCATATTCCATACACATAATACCTTGCAGGCCAGGTAAATGATACGGCAGTTGTTCTCCTCCTATAGGGTAATATTAGCAATGCTGAAGTAGGAAAGGTTGAGCATTACATTTGCCTACCGAAAATCCTCAAAGGGCAAATATTTGAGACTTGTAATGCGTTCACTTATAAGAGTACCAATTCAAAATTCCTGTGTGACAAATGTGCAAAGATTAATAAGCATAGGATGAGGTCGCACATTCAAGAAGCCTGCTGTTACGGTTGTTGTCTAAAGGAAGAGAGGTGTTAGGGTTTGTGTCTGAAGGAAGAGAGGTGTTAGGATGGATATCCTCATTCCTGTTAGCCTGTTTAGTCATCTGCCTGTATGTATGCTGAGTGTTTGATGTATGAGGTCATGATTGGCATGTTTGGGTATGACCGAGTGGAACGCTGTGTGTTGAGGTTCCACCCAGGTCAGTTGACAATGATGTAGCCTGGGTGGTGGGAGCCAGTGGGCTTCCCTCTGATCCTGTAAGTGAACTTCTCATCTCCTGATGTTAACTGATTAAATCATCTTGAAGATCTCGCCTGGCATCCAATGTATCCTTTTGACTGGTTGACCCCACTTAAGGTCACAACACCTGCTTAATTACAGTCGCCATCTGATATTTGCTGCTCATAGTAAGGTTGCATAGCGTGGGTTACCCTCTTGGTAAGGAACCTTTGAATAACAGGAATTCTTGAACATCATTCTTGAATGCTTGAACATTATTCATATACCAACAAACCTAAAACGTGGACGTAGGTACAAGTCTGAGACCCTTTTGAAAAGCCAGGTTAGGGAGATTCCAGGTTGTTCGGTAGTAGAAAATTGTGGCCTGGGGCAGAGATCAGTCATACGGTATAAGTGTGCTGGAGTCAAGAATAGGACTCATGGGTGGGGAGGGAAGGTTATTTGGTTAAAGTGGGCAGACATGTGTGAGTTAGATCTTCTGTTCATGGAGCTAGATTATCATACTCTTTTTTTTTAACCTCTTGAGCATATATTCTGTTCTTAGGGGTTTAAGTTTTTAAGGTCATGCTTGCACAAGGTGTTAAAGCAAATAGGGTAGACCAGGATGTCTTGGCCGTTTTCTGGTTTTTGGGGCCAAACTGATGGGTTGTTGAAGCCAGCTCATGGTCTCCCCCCGTTATTGCTTTTGTAGGCATTCTTTTGGCCATACTGACTGGATGCTTCTGTCTGGGGAAATTTCTGGTTTGGTGTTTTGGCTGCTAGGTGTTCGTCCTGAGTCTTCCCCGTCCTGCTACTGGTGATCCTCATCTACTGGTACCAAGCCTTCAACCCTAGGACTGATTTCAGGTAATATTGCCACATTTGTCCAACAGCATCTGCAGTCTTAGTTTTTTTTTTTGTTAGCATCATTTGCCTGGAAGGGTGTTTCGACCTCAATACACCACCAAATCTGCTTGTCGGGACGTCTTCGATCCCCACCACCATTGCCCTGATGCAGGGTCCATTTTTGATGATGTGCTGTCAACGTTTGCCTGCTGAGCTACAGGAGTATGCCAGAAACAGGTTCCTCTGTTTTCCTGGAGCCATCTTTGTCTCGGAGTCCACTTCTAGGAAGTGGGTCCGACTCCTGTGAAGGGCGAGTGTTCTTTTGGGCCACCAGAGTCATTAATGAGTGAGAATGCAAGTTCTTGGGTTATCAGATCCTTCACTTCGCCCTTTAAAAAGAAGCAGTTACAGGGCCGTTGCCCGCAGCGCCATCAATGCAGACGCTCTGCTAATGGCCTCTGCATGAAGCCCAGGCTATAAGTAAGATTTAGCCGCTTCTCGCTTCTGCCCATCTGGCAGCGACTAAGCAGGTAAACAGGGGATGTTTTGAGGGACAGCTAAAGTGACGTAGAGACCGAGACCTCACTTGTGTGTTGAGAAATGCTGGAGCTGCGTCAGCCATCCAGAAATAGCGCTGATGCACACCTAAGAGACTCCAACTACTCACAGACACGCTGGATGTTAATTAAGTGTGCGATTCGGGACTGGCACGGCTCCGCTCGCTGTGAGCAGAGCGCCCGCTCCTCCTCGTTCCCTCTTCGCGCTCCTCTTCCAGAATGCACCGGAGTTCGGGGAATCCCTCTGGAGGGAAGACAGCAGGGCCAGAGCCCAGATTCCTTGGGGTAAGCACCCGTTCCCCCCTCAAAGCAGCCAGCTACTAAGTGGAACATCGCGCTATCACAGTAGGGGGCCTTTAATAAAGGAAACTATCCCACTTTAAATGTGAGGACGTGGTGTGCCGGAGGGAGAGTCTGGTCAGCATGCTGGTGGGTGGAATGGGGACTCTACTCCCCAACCCAAATCCCTCCCCTCCATAGCTGGCCCTGTTTCTTGCATGCCGGGGAGGCTCCATGGGGGCTTAGCCGACAAAAGCACGTTCTCCTGCTGGAGGATCCTCATTCAGCCTCCATCACAACTACCTTAGTTCCTACAACCATCAGGACCCCAGTTCACTCTGTGGCAACTGGGCTGACTGGAAATTGGGTGGGCAGAATATACTGATCAGATTTAACACCAGTCAGGCAGGGGTCCCTTCTGTGACATGAGACACCATGTCCAAGCAATCTAAATCTAAAAAATAATTTGGATATATCCACAATGCTATTACCATCAGATAAAGGGAAGAAAGCAGACCTGACGAAATCTCCACCTCAAACCCAAGAGCGTCCTACTGGTCAGCTGGCCACGAAGGAGGATTTTCAATCCTTCATGCTAGACATCAAATCAGAGTTCCCGAGCTGCATGTCTGAAATATCCACTAAACTAGAGCGGTTGATCAGAAAGTTGTGGAGGTGGAGCAAAGAGTGGGGGAATCTGAGGACCACGTCCTAGATCGCTCAACCACACTGACAGACATACAGCAAAAGATCAGAATTTTAGAGAGATGGAGTGATATGCTAGAATATAAGCAGGAAGTCATGGCGAATGGGTCCCAAAGGAACAACTTGCGCATCAGATAAGTGCCCATGTCGTTCCCGGGGCAGGCCATGAATGAATATGTGGGTGAAGCTCCCCTGCCATATCTCGACATATCGATGCTCCTACTTGATCTCCCCCATAGATGGGGCACTCGCAGAGGTTGAATTCCAGTTCCTCCTCTCGATGTCATCACCCGAATCCATTTCTTTACTTCCAAGCAAGAAATACTGGCAGCAGGTCGTACCCGGGATGAACAGACGTTCCAGGACTCTGCTCTACAGATCATTCAAGACCTAGCAACTGTCGCAATCCAAAAACAAAGAGCTCGCCAGCACTGACTTTATTTTTGCGGAATCAGATCAAATACTGATGGTTATTCCCCACCTCTTTACAGTTTACGTTCAAGGGAACTTTCCGCACCATTTCCAGCCTGGAGGATGCAGAGGGGATTTTGGGATCCTACTCACCAAACAAAGAGGCAGGGTCCTTACTTGGCTACGTTGAAGGTGAAAGCAATAATCCACAGATGCAGAGATCCACCTGGTTGAGAGTCCATAAGGGGTGTAATACAGGAAAACCCCCATTACAGACCCGATTCTCCACATGGAGCTGCCCGGCATAGGGGGAAAATTAGCAAGAAACACTGAAGAAGCGTCAAGCAACACTGAGGTAACAATGGGCTACATGCGGCTCATGACCGGACACGCGATGGTCGTTGGGGCGATCAGCCCTATATTTGAGTTCTTTTTTGTGGTTCTATTGTTTTTGTTGGTTTGTTCAGTTAAAACCTTGGTTGGAACATGGCCCCGGATACATTCTAACTCAGGATGGCGATTGTGTCTCATCTAAGGAACAAGTTACTTGGGCATGGGCCTGGCATGGACTCACATGCTCAAGAATATTCCCCGTCAGGCTGGGAATCCTCGGTAAAAGAAAAAATCAGTTTCATTTCTGAACAGTCTTTCTCCTAATAACCAATCACTGGTCTCTGGCCCATACTGCCCCCAGCCAATGACTGCCCTCTGTTAGGGAGAATTCTCTGTTTAGGCTGAATTTCCCTACCTAGTGAGTCCCCCAGCAGCTTTGCTGGATTTCTGGGGTTTCTTTTTTTCTCCTGCCAAGAGTGAGACTCTTTTACCCTCACTCTTGGACATGTTGAAGTGTGTTTTCTTGGTTAAACCTTGTGTTGAATGGGCTATGGGGTCTTTTACTCCATAGGGCCTCATGTATTTTTGTGATGTGGGTTACACAGCACCCTCTGTGCCGTGACCCAGGGGTGTCCTAGGGACTCCCCAACATAGACTCCATACCCTGGGACTGACTACTGTCTCCCAGGGCATGTAAAGTCACCAAAGACTTTGCTAGTCTTGAATCCTGAACAGAACCAGTACAAACCATCATATTGTGGACGTACTGGCTGGGGCAATTCGATTGCCCCAGGGTCTGTTAGTCGAGGGGGCACGTCTCCGTCCCCCCTGATCGAGTTTTGGCTGGTGGCAGTGGAAACTACTTTTTATATTCGACCGCGAATATTTCCCTATGGGATTTCCCATTGTTTTAGGCTAACACATTTAATTATTTATTTACGGTAGCCTTAAACATACCGCCGGTTTATATATTTATTATTATAACTCCGGTTGGGACTTTTTGCCAAAACTTGATTCTAAAATGGCGTTGGCGTTCGCCTCTGTAACTCTGACCCAAAGTGGAGCCCTTTGTTCCACTTTTGGCGGGCTTCTCCACAGAAGCCCTCCAAAGTGGTGCCACACTGTCTGGGGTACTTAGGAGGGGTGGAGGGGGATTTAGGCACCCTGGACTGAGTTACCTTGGTAACTCAAGTCACACTCCGTCCTGATAGGCCCAAGTGGTGAGCCGGCCGGCTCACCACTTAGCATGTTTGAGTGACAGCTAGGCTGGGTGAATGGGGGTTTGCTGCATAACAGCAGGGCTTTGGGGACTGGAACTTCAGAAGTCGCCACAGGACCAAGAATCCGACGAGGGAAGAACTGAGCCGACCTGCTTCGACGACACCACCCGGTGGAGCCCTGCTGAACCGTCTCACCACTTTTCCCGACGACCGAGGAGAACTCTTAACGGAGTGGCTCCTTCCCTTGACTGGTGGGGACAACCAGTTTTCGCCTTCTTTTCGCTTCTCGAGGTATCTCGTGGCCGCCTTGCCAGTGCCAAGCACCCCGGCAACCGGAACCCCACCACTTTTACCCCAATCACGAAAGTCGGTACAACCCTTTAACCGGAGGACTCCGCGGCTGGTTTCTTCCCGGGCAGTGCAACGACCTTCTTCTTCTGCTCTTCAGCGAGAACTTCTTCTCCCCTGACCGACGTCGAGCCTTGCTGCCACTGCCTGGAACAACTGCCACCGCTGGAGGATCCTTTCCGCTTAAGGTACCGTGTTCCGCCTGGCTTCCCTTGCCACCGACTGTACGGGGTAGATTTAGCCCCCGGCTTCGAACCTGGGAGTGCCTGGAACACCCTGGCTAAACTTTCTAAGCCACTCTAAACTCTTTCTAACTCTTTGCAAAACTTTGAATCCCTAATAACAGTGTGATCTTGGGCACATTTTCGCTCCGGCTACTCTAAGAGTGGGCCCTGCCTAGTGACTTTTGCTCACCTGTGACTTTGTGCTTCTTTGAGCCTATTGCAAGTGTTCTGGACCTTAGAGTGGTGTGTTTAACCCATTTCTGTTTCTTTTTTATCCCTTTCTTGAACCTACTAGAGTGTCATCTAACGTTAAGCACTCACCTCTGTCCGAATTATGTGGTGTTAACCTAGAGTTGTCTAGATAGGAGTAAGGGTTGAAACTGCTTTCATTATAACTGTGTTTGAAGTGTTTTTACTATATTTTTTCTAGAGTAATTTCAACTTATGTGTGTTTAATAAATAACTATATACTTTTGAAACCAAGCTCTGGTCAGTGTTTGCTTGTGCTATTGTGTCTGAGTACATATTGTGTATACTTTGCATACTGCCTAACTCTTCTTGAGGGAAGTCTGACTGCTCAGCCACAGCTACCAGGTAAATCTGGGTGGTGCAGACTGCTACCAAGTGGGTTTACTGCTATACCTGTAGTCTTAAATCTTTTGCAGTGTTCCCCAAGGGAACTGCACAGGTTTCTGCCTAACACTGGTGTACAGCGGTGGGATTTGTATTGAGTATACATTTTATTGTACTTTAGATACCTTAGTGCAACTAACCACAAAGCTTAGCACTGTAAAAGTAATCCTCTAACATGTCAGTTATGGAAAGCTATAGTCAAGAGTCCCTTGCAGCCAAAACTGCTGATTGTTTAAGAGTGCTCTGTAAACATAAGGATCTCCTGACCAAGGGCAAGAAAATGGAGCTGATTGAAAGATTGTTGGCTAACCAAAGTCTGGGTGATGGTTCAGAGGAACCTACCACTCCAGCAACTGTAGATGACAGTATTGAAGTTAACATGGAGCAAAATGTTGATGATTCTGAGGAAGAGTCAGAAGAGGAGGGTGAGGCTGTTGTAACTGTCCCCCCTAGGCCTCTGCCTGCTCTACCTGCTGTACCTACTGGACCTTTACCAGGTCCCACATTTAGTCCTCAGTACTTTGAACTGGAGAAAATGAAGCTAGAATTGGAGTATAAGAAACTTAATGCTCAAACTGACAAAGAACTAAGGCTAAGGGAAATGGAGCTCAAGTATGACTTAGAAATGAAGAAATTATCTGTTGAGAATGTTTCTCTCTCTGGCTCCTCTAGAAGTTCCAGTCCTAAAAGACCCCGGATGCCTAAAGAATTGATTGGTATGTATGAGCCTAAGTTGGATGTGTTGGATTGGTTGTCTCTGTTTGAATATAATCATGGGCTCCAGAACATCACAGGAAATGACTTACTCACCTGGTTGTTCTCTAGGCTTCCCCCTGTTGCAACTGATGTGGTAATGGAGATGGGGGAGGAGGATAGGAAGGACTATGAATGTGTGAAACTAGCTTTGATAGCTAGGTTTGGGAAGACCCCTTCCCAGTATCTTAAGAGGTTTAGGAACCTCAAAAAGCATGATGGTACCCCTTGGGCTACCTGGGTGAGTGAATGTTTGAAAAACTTAGAGGGATGGATTAAGGGTTACAAGGTGAACACTTATGAAGGTATGAAGAATTTGTTTATGTTGGAGACTATTTATGATGCCTGCTCTCCTGAGCTCAGACAACACTTGGCTGATTCCAGGGAATTGGATTCCCGGAAACTAGCTAAGGCTGCTGACTTGTGGGTTGCCAACAGGGCCACTCACAAGGATTCTGGGGTAACTCAGAAGAAGGATGGGGAGAAACAGTCTAAAAAGGACTCCAAAGAGAATTCTAATACTACAAATTCCAAAGAGGGCCCCAAACAAAACTATAAGGGTAAGCCACAAGGGAAACCAAATCAGGCTAGTGTACCTTCTGGTCCCAGACCAGAAGGAGGTCAGAACAAGCCTCCATTCCAGCGAGCCTTTGGCTCATGCTTTGTTTGTAAGGCTACTGACCATGTGAAAGGAGATCCCAAATGTAAGGGCAAACCTTCAGGGGTCCAGCTTGCCTCCTTAGCCTTCGCTCCAGAAGAGGAAGTACATATGGCAAGTGGAAACTTTCTATTACTAGCTGATGAACCCACTGGAGTCTCAGCTAGTGTTTCTTTAGTCTCTCTGGGGTTGTGGGAACAACAGAATTTAGATGTCTATAACTCTATCCCAGATAATACTAAAGAGTATTATAAGGACAGTGTCCAGGTGAATGGTCAGGAGACTCCTGCCATTAGGGACACTGGAGCCAGCATAACTGTGGTGGATGAATCATTTTTCAAGGCAGAGGATGTTGCTAAGGCACCCAAATGCCTCACCAAGTTAGCTGGTGGGCCTGTGCAGATGTGTCCCCAGTTACCAGTTCTCATCCAATGTGATATGGCTGTAAAAATACCTGTCAGTGTACAATGTGAAGTGCCAGGTAGGGTTCTGTTGGGTAATGACCTCAAAGCTCTTGGAGTTGTATCTCATACCCCAGACCCCCTAACAAAAGGTTACAGGAACTCACAAAACCTGCAAGGGAGAAAACCCTGAGAGGGTTATCTCAGGAGATGATGACAGAAATCACTCCTCTCCCACTGGAGCAACTTACTGCAGTAACTACCAGATCAGGAGCAAAGGGGCAACCCAAGACTCCTAGGAAAAAGCCAGCAGCAAGCACTCCAGTGCTTCCAACAAGGACTTCCCCTAGGTTGTCCAAAGTTACACCTGGAACTCCACCTCCAGCTGAGGCTGAGAGGGAGGTACAACCCTGTGTGGTTGAGCTAGACTCTGAGGAAGAGCTAGAAGGAGGCCCCAACCTTATTGGAGATTTGGACCCTGAGGACCATCCTGAGCTGCAGTCTTTACTGGCAGAAGGTGGGCCTAGCAGGGCGGCTTTTCGTAAGGGGCAAAGAGAATGTCCAACTCTGGAAGGTCTCCGCCACCAGGCAGCTTCTCAAGCTGATGGGCAAGAGCCTGGGAAGTATAGGTTGCACTGGGAAGATGGCCTCTTCTACAGTGAACCCACTGAGTCTGAACCTGGAGACTACAAACGCCTTGTAGTCCCACAAGAGAACAGACAACAGTTCTTACAACTAGCCCATGAGATACCTTTGGCTGGTCACTTGAGTTTCAAGAAGACCAAGGAAAGGCTCTCACTCTACTTTTATTGGCCAAAGATGGGGGCTGAAGTAGATAGATATTGTAAGAGCTGCCATACCTGCCAGACTTCTGGTAAGGTTGGTTCCAAGAATGTGGCACCTTTAGTGCCTCTCCCAGTTGTGGGAGTCCCATTTGAGAGGGTAGGGATTGACATTGTTGGTCCCCTTGATCCTCCAACCTCCTCAGGCAACAGGTTTATCCTTGTTGTAGTAGACCATGCTACTAGGTACCCTGAGGCAATTCCTATGAGGACTGTTACAGCTCCGGCTGTGGCTAAGGCCCTCCTTGGTATTTTTACCAGGGTTGGGTTTCCTAAGGAGGTAATCTCTGACAGGGGGTCAAACTTTATGTCCCACTACATGAAAGCCATGTGGAAAACCTGTGGAGTTACCTACAAGTTCTCAACCGCATACCACCCTCAGACAAACGGGTTGGTTGAAAGGTTTAACAGAACCATGAAGAGCATGATAGGTGCTTTAGAAGAACCCCTTAAGAAAAAGTGGGACCTTCTACTGCCATGCCTTCTCTTTGCTTATAGAGAAGTCCCTCAGGAGGGAGTAGGTTATTCTCCCTTTGAGCTTCTCTATGGCCATCCAGTCAGAGGTCCATTGGCCCTGATTAAGGAGGGATTGGAAGGTGCTCCTCCCCTCAAGCCAGTCAGAGTGACTGACTATGTGATAGGTCTCCGGAGGAGAATGTCACACATGATGGCAGAAGCAAGTGACAACTTGAAAGCTGGCCAAGCTCTGGTCAAACATTGGCACGACCAGAAGGCTAACATGGTTGAGTTTACCCAAGACCAGCTAGTTCTAGTTATGCTCCCAACAAGGCAGAGGGCCTTGCAAGACAAATGGATGGGACCCTTCAAGATTGTGGGAAAACTTGGAGAGGTCAACTATCTGGTGGATCTGGGCAGACCCAGGGAAGCTCCTAGAGTCTTCCACACCAACCGACTAAAAGCATACATCTCCAGACCTGATGTAGGAGCCTTGCTCCTAGCTTCAGCTGCAGAGGAGGAAGAGAGTGAATCTCTCCCTGATCTCCTCAGAGGTGTGCCTTTAGATGAAAAAGTTGAAGGAGTCAACCTCTCTTCAGACCTGACACCTGAGCAACAAGAGGAGTGCAAATCTATGTTAAATCAGTTTGCCTCCCTGTTCTCACTGTCACCAGGCTTGACCCCTTGGGGCCAGCATGAGATACTCACTGGTGACTGTCTGCCAGTCAAAAGCAGAGGATACAGAATGTCAGAACATATCAGAGCCCACATCAAAGGAGAGGTCAAGAAGATGCTTGATCTCGGGGTAATAGAGCCCTCTACTAGTCCATGGTCTAGCCCAGTTGTGTTAGTACCAAAGGCAGGATCCAAAGACTTGAGATTCTGTGTGGACTATAGAGCTCTAAATGCAGTCACCAAGACTGATGCCCACCCTTTGCCCAGGACAGATGAGTTGGTGGATAAACTTGGTGCAGCCAAGTACCTCAGCACATTTGACCTGACGTCAGGCTATTGGCAAATAGCCCTGACAGACCATGCCAAGGAGAAAACTGCATTTTCAACCCCAGTTGGCTTGTACCAGTTTAAGGTCATGCCTTTTGGACTAAAAAATGCACCTGCCACATTCCAAAGGATGGTGAACCAAGTTCTGGCTGGGATGGAAGATTTCTGCATGGCATACTTGGATGACATTGCAGTCTTCAGCCACTCCTGGGAAGAACATGTGAACCACCTAGGACATGTGTTGCAGGCTCTGGAACAGGCCCATTTGACAATCAAAGCCAGTAAGTGCCAGATTGGTCAAAGTAAAGTGGTCTACCTTGGACATGAGGTAGGAGGTGGAGAAATAAGGCCTTTGCCCAGCAAGATTGAAGCTGTGCAAAATTGGACAACACCAACTACTCAAACCCAAGTGAGAGCTTTTCTAGGCCTCACTGGATATTACAGGAATTTCATTGAGAACTATGGGACCATAGCTTCTCCACTGAATGTAATCTCCTCTCCCAAATTCCCTAAAAAGGTAAAATGGAATGAGGAGTGCAATCAGGCCTTTGAAAAACTGAAGAGAGCTCTTTGCCAAGCTCCAGTATTGAGAGCTCCTGACTACCACCAACCTTTCATTGTACAAACTGATGCTTCCAATGTAGGTATAGGTGCAGTTCTAAGCCAACTGGATGAGAAGGGTAGGGAGCACCCCATTTGCTTCATCAGTAGAAAACTGAAGGATACTGAGACAAGGTGGGCAACTATCGAAAGAGAATTCTTTGCTATTGTGTGGGCACTGAAGAAGTTTAGGCCATACTTGTATGGTTCTACTTTTGTTATTCAGACTGACCACCAACCCTTGAGATGGTTAATGCAAATGAAAGGGGAAAATCCAAAACTATTGAGATGGTCAATCTGCCTGCAAGGGTTTGATTTCACCATTGAGCACAGGTCAGGGTGTCACCATCAAAATGCTGATGGACTCTCTAGGATGTATATCATCGACTAGAGGTATGAGGTTCATCCAGGAGTGGATTAAATCCTCCTGTCCCTTAGTCTGGGGGGGGCGAGTGTTAGGGAGAATTCTCTGTTTAGGCTGAATTTCCCTACCTAGTGAGTCCCCCAGCAGCTTTGCTGGATTTCTGGGGTTTCTTTTTTTCTCCTGCCAAGAGTGAGACTCTTTTACCCTCACTCTTGGACATGTTGAAGTGTGTTTTCTTGGTTAAACCTTGTGTTGAATGGGCTATGGGGTCTTTTACTCCATAGGGCCTCATGTATTTTTGTGATGTGGGTTACACAGCACCCTCTGTGCCGTGACCCAGGGGTGTCCTAGGGACTCCCCAACATAGACTCCATACCCTGGGACTGACTACTGTCTCCCAGGGCATGTAAAGTCACCAAAGACTTTGCTAGTCTTGAATCCTGAACAGAACCAGTACAAACCATCATATTGTGGACGTACTGGCTGGGGCAATTCGATTGCCCCAGGGTCTGTTAGTCGAGGGGGCACGTCTCCGTCCCCCCTGATCGAGTTTTGGCTGGTGGCAGTGGAAACTACTTTTTATATTCGACCGCGAATATTTCCCTATGGGATTTCCCATTGTTTTAGGCTAACACATTTAATTATTTATTTACGGTAGCCTTAAACATACCGCCGGTTTATATATTTATTATTATAACTCCGGTTGGGACTTTTTGCCAAAACTTGATTCTAAAATGGCGTTGGCGTTCGCCTCTGTAACTCTGACCCAAAGTGGAGCCCTTTGTTCCACTTTTGGCGGGCTTCTCCACAGAAGCCCTCCAAAGTGGTGCCACACTGTCTGGGGTACTTAGGAGGGGTGGAGGGGGATTTAGGCACCCTGGACTGAGTTACCTTGGTAACTCAAGTCACACTCCGTCCTGATTGGCCCAAGTGGTGAGCCGGCCGGCTCACCACTTAGCATGTTTGAGTGACAGCTAGGCTGGGTGAATGGGGGTTTGCTGCATAAAAGCAGGGCTTTGGGGACTGGAACTTCAGAAGTCGCCACAGGACCAAGAATCCGACGAGGGAAGAACTGAGCCGACCTGCTTCGACGACACCACCCGGTGGAGCCCTGCTGAACCGTCTCACCACTTTTCCCTACGACCGAGGAGAACTCTTAACGGAGTGGCTCCTTCCCTTGACTGGTGGGGACAACCAGTTTTCGCCTTCTTTTCGCTTCTCGAGGTATCTCGTGGCCGCCTTGCCAGTGCCAAGCACCCCGGCAACCGGAACCCCACCACTTTTACCCCAATCACGAAAGTCGGTACAACCCTTTAACCGGAGGACTCCGCGGCTGGTTTCTTCCCGGGCAGTGCAACGACCTTCTTCTTCTGCTCTTCAGCGAGAACTTCTTCTCCCCTGACCGACGTCGAGCCTTGCTGCCACTGCCTGGAACAACTGCCACCGCTGGAGGATCCTTTCCGCTTAAGGTACCGTGTTCCGCCTGGCTTCCCTTGCCACCGACTGTACGGGGTAGATTTAGCCCCCGGCTTCGAACCTGGGAGTGCCTGGAACACCCTGGCTAAACTTTCTAAGCCACTCTAAACTCTTTCTAACTCTTTGCAAAACTTTGAATCCCTAATAACAGTGTGATCTTGGGCACATTTTCGCTCCGGCTACTCTAAGAGTGGGCCCTGCCTAGTGACTTTTGCTCACCTGTGACTTTGTGCTTCTTTGAGCCTATTGCAAGTGTTCTGGACCTTAGAGTGGTGTGTTTAACCCATTTCTGTTTCTTTTTTATCCCTTTCTTGAACCTACTAGAGTGTCATCTAACGTTAAGCACTCACCTCTGTCCGAATTATGTGGTGTTAACCTAGAGTTGTCTAGATAGGAGTAAGGGTTGAAACTGCTTTCATTATAACTGTGTTTGAAGTGTTTTTACTATATTTTTTCTAGAGTAATTTCAACTTATGTGTGTTTAATAAATAACTATATACTTTTGAAACCAAGCTCTGGTCAGTGTTTGCTTGTGCTATTGTGTCTGAGTACATATTGTGTATACTTTGCATACTGCCTAACTCTTCTTGAGGGAAGTCTGACTGCTCAGCCACAGCTACCAGGTAAATCTGGGTGGTGCAGACTGCTACCAAGTGGGTTTACTGCTATACCTGTAGTCTTAAATCTTTTGCAGTGTTCCCCAAGGGAACTGCACAGGTTTCTGCCTAACACCCTCTACCTAAGCCCCTCCCCAGGCAGCCATCTTCAGTAAAGGCAGTAAGACCAAGAGAAGAGGGGTAGGCGGGAGGGTTTGCATGTGAATCCATGCCAGAACAGTTGCAGGTAAGTAACTTGTTCCTGCTCGAGCAAGGGGTCTGGAATGGAGCTCAACATTAAGCATTTCAACAGCTCAACATTAAGCATTTCAACAGCTCAACATTAAACATCTCTTACCTCCTCACCGGGCTCACCTTCAAGCGAACAGGTTGCGCAGCACTGCCTGGCCGACTCTGGACTCCTCCCTGAAATCCCGGTCGATGCAGTAGAATTTCGTGAAGGTGTGCGTCGACGTCCACGTAGCAGCGCTGCAGATGTCCAGCAGGGGCACACCAGACAGGAACGCCGTAGTAGCAGCTATCGCTCTAGTCGAATGGGCTCTCGGACGGCCGGGCAACGGTCGGTTTGCCAACCGGTGACGATGCATGATGCAGCCGAAGAGCCATCTGGAAACGGAAGCCTTGGAGAGGGCCTTCCCTTGGTTCACAGTGCCAAAGTTCACAAACAGCTGTGATGTCTTCCGAAAACTCTTTGTGCAGTCCACATAGAACTTCAGAACTCTAGCTCCATCCAACGAGTGCAAAGCCCTCTCAACCGGCGAGGAAGGCGACAGGAAGAAAACATGTAACACCAAGGGCTCATTGAGATGGAAGTCAGACGACACCTTGGGCATGAAGGAGGGGTGCGTCCTCATCATTACCCTTGTCTCGTGGAATGTCAGATATGGAGGTTTACAGGAGAGGGCCTGATCTCTCCCACTCGTCGTGCGGAGGTGATGGCCACAAGAAACGCTGTCTTCCACGATAGGAACTTAAGCGGCACCGAATGCAAAGGCTCGAATGGAGGGCCCATGAGCCTGGTCAGCACCACATTGAGCTCCCACGCCGGGGCCGGATCCTTCACCGGCGGGAACTAGCGGAACAGTCCTTTCATGAACTCCTTCATCAGGCGGTGTGACCACGGCAACGACCGCCCCGGAGTTCTGGTGTAGCAGGAGATAGGCGCCAGATGAATTTTTATGGATGCATGTGCCAGACTTGCCTTGGCCAGCGACAGCAAGTACGGCAGCACTTGGGGGGCCGTAATCCATAGATGGTTGATCTTCTGTGCAAAGCACCAGACAGAGAACCTCTTCCATTTATGTCCATAGCACTTAAGAGGCGAGAAAGCCCTTGCCTTGGCAAGTACCTCCTTGCAGTCCGCCAGGATATCGTAGCCTCCAAACTCTAGTGCTGCAGAAGCCAGGCCTGCAGGTTAAGTGACCCTGTATCGTGGTGCAGGATCGCACCTCCTTCCCTGGCGAGAAGAAATGCGTCAGTCGGAAGCTTGACTGGAGGGGACACTGACATGTTAAGAAGGTCCGGGTATCATATCTGCCTCGGCCATGCCGGTGCAACGAGGATCATCCTGCACCGGGACCGTCTGAGATGACTGATGAGTCGCAGAAGCAACGGCAGGAATGCATGGAGGAACAGACCGTCCCAGGGGAAGGAGAATGCATTGCCCATGCTCCCCGGTTGGGGAAACCTGCATAAGAACCTCCGGCGCTTGGTGTTTGCGGCCGCAAACACATCTATCTGGGGATAGCCCCATCGTCGGAATAGTAGATCCACTTGATCCTGCTGGAGCTCCCACTCATAGCGCAAGCGTAACTCCCTGCTGAGTGAGTCGGCAACAGTATTCTTTATTCCTGCCAGGTGGAAGGGTACCAGGAACATCCCCTGGGCGACGGCCCAGAGCCACAGGTCCTGCGCTCCTTTGGATAGAGCTGGTGATCTGGTGCCCCCCTGCTTCCGGATTTAGAACATCGTGGTGGTGTTGTAGGTGAAGACCCGTACCACTTTGCCCTTGAGGGACGGGAGGAAGGACCCGAAGGCCCAGAACACGGACAGGAGCTCCAGGATGTTGATGTGTAGAGACCTCTCCTCCGGAAGCCAAAGGCCTCTTGCGTGAATATCTCTGGTGTGCGCACCCCATCCATCCAGGGAGGCATCCGTCACCGTTTCCTGATGGGCTGGGGTCTGTAACTGAATGCCCGCCGCGAGGTGCGCGCGGGTGCCCCACCACCCGATTGCCTGCCGGAAAGTCTGGTTCAGGGCGATCTGGTCTTCGAAGCTTCCCACTTGTACCCACTGGACGTCGAAGAACTCCTGCAGCGGCTGCATCCGTAACCTGCACAGTCGCACGAGGTAGATGCATGACAACATCATGCCGAGCAGGGACTTCATGGACCTCACCCTGGCAACCTCCGTGGTCTACAGCTGTTGTACCTTGCCCAGGATGACCTTTATCCTCTCCTCTGACGGTGACGCCAGCCGTGTCACCGTGTTGAGTCTGGCTCCCAGGAATAGGGCGGCCTGCGATGGCGCCAAGCAGGACTTCGCAAAGTTTATCGAGAACCCCGAGTTCCGTGAGCAGGCTGACTGTCCTGGCAGTGTGGGCGACGGCGAGTTCTCTTGACTTCGCTCAGATGAGCCAATCGTCCAGATAGGGGTAGACTTGGATCCCCTGCAGGCGCAGCCGGGCCGCCACCGGCGCAGGCACTTTGTGAAGACCCTTGATGCCAACTTCAAACCTAAGGGCAGTTCCTTTAAACTGGTAGTGCCGCCCTTGGACCACAAAGCACAGAAACCTTCGATGTCTTTTGTGTATGGGGATGTGGAAGAAGCATCCTCCAAAGTCCAGCGACGACAGGAAGTCGCCTTCATACCGTTGTTCCTAGTACGTGCTGAAGTGTGACCATCCGGAACTTCGGGGATTTTATGAATTTGTTGAGGCGGCGGCGGCGGCGATCTAGAATGGGCTGCCAGCCGCTGGTCTTCTTTCGGACGAGGAAATACCGCAAGTATACTCCGGAGCCTCTTTGGGACGGGTTCTATCGCGCCCTTCTTCAGCATTGCTCGTACCTCCAGAAGCAGCTGTGGAACCTAGTTTTCCTTCCTGACCACTGGTGGAAAATGATGACACCGCTTTTGGAACTCCAGGGTGTGCCCATGGGCCAGGGCATCCAGCACCCAACTGTCGGTGGAGATGGACTTCCACAAGCTGAAGAAGTGCGCCAGTCAGCCTCCCACCGGGGGGGCCCCGACGTCACGGCCAGTTCAGTCTTGCTTACCACCTTGGACCCTTTGGCGACGACGGTGTCCACCAGCCTTTTTGCGACCTCTGTAGGCTTCCTCTGACGAAGAGCGGGCCGCCTGGCGAGACGACGAGGAGCTGTTGCCGAATCTTTTGGAGGCACCTTGAGACTTGCCTCCGGAGGTCCGAAAGGACGGCCGTCGCTGATGGAGACAGCCCAAGGCCCGGGCCGTCTCGGTGTCCGCCTTGATGACCTGCAGTGACTTGTCCACTGCCTTGCCAAACAGGTTGTTCCCGTCGAAGGGCATGTCCAGGACCCTGGTCTGCACGTCCTGACGTAAGTCGGTGGCCCTGAGCCAACCGCGCCAGCGAAGGCAAACGCCATTGCCCATCTTGCGAAAACCGGTGTCTGCGATGTCCATGGCCACCGTGATGGCGTGTTCCGACACCACCTCGTCCTTCTGCAGGATTTCAAGGGCTTACGCCCTCTTGTCGCCTGGGAGGAAGTCCAGGAGGGGAGCGATCTTAAACCACAGCTCCCTGTCATAGCGGGCCATGATCGTGAGGCCGTTGGCCGCCTTGATGGTGTCGCTGCCGACGAGATGACCCCGTTGTCCCATGGCGACCAGCTTCTTCCCCTCGCCGTCCGATGGAGAAGTGGAAGTTGATGCCCGCCCATGCCGATTTCTTCTTGGCCACCGCGGAGACCACCGAGTCCGGGGACAGCTGTGCCCGGAGTTACATATGCGCAGAGTCTGGGACCGGTACATCTTCTCGTACCAGTCCCTCTTCGCAGGGGACGTGGACGGGTTCTTCAGAAGGGACAGTCCTTCGTCCCAGTAACGAGACTAAGAGGACGGTCTTCCTCTTGGCCTCCCATCGTTGGTAGAGGAACCCCTCCTTCTGCTCTTCGGGGCATAGCTGGAAGAGCTCCGATGCCCTGACGATCATGGCGTGAAAAGAGCCAATTTTGTCGGGCGGGGAAGCCCGGGGAGGGGGTGATGGGAGATTTGTTCCGTCACCCCAGTCGTCCGTCCCCGTCATCGCTGCCTCCGTCTCATCCCTCGGTGGGGGGATGGAGGTGAAGGATGGAAAGGTGGGGGAGGATGGACTCGCCTCTGCTTGAGTGGAGGACTCGCCGACAGTCCAGGAGCCGCTGGATCATCTACCAGAGGAAAGGGTAGCCTCATCCTTATCTCGGTGCACAGGTTTTGCAGTGCCAGCAAAATGTCAGCTTGCCTGTCCGTCGGAGTTGGCAACGGTTACGACGGGAGCGAAGGCAGCGGCGTGGTGTCCGGTTCCTCATCGATCTGCCGTTCCTCGCGGCTCCACCCTCGCTCTCTACGTCCACCTCGTTGGGATCCTTCCCGCAGGCCCTCTCCTCGAACCTCTTGTCCAGGGTTGCCTTGACGATTGACAGCTCGTCCCCGGAAGAGGTCTGAGTCCGTTAGGGCTACTTCGCCCCCCCATTTCTCATCCCGGGGTTTCACAGGGGCCTTCGATAGGTTGGAAAGACGATTCCCTCCGGGATGGCAGGGAAACTCTGGGCCTAGAAGTCTTCTCCACTGGGGTCGCCTCTGCAGGCTTTGCCAGGGCCACCACGACTCCCTCAATCGAGGCCTTAGCCGGGTGAATCAGGGCCTTCACGACATTGGGCGCACATGAGGCCGTCACTGTGGGGGGGGGGGGGGTCACTGCCTCGCTCCCCCTTTGCTTTCTCCGTCTAGACCTGTCGGGGCTTCTCCCGAAGCTTACCCGGGTTGTCCGACTTCCTTTTCACTGAGCCGGAGCGTTGGCTTGTGGTTGACGGCGTCTGACATTGCAGACTCGCAGTGCTTTGCCTTCTGGTGGGCCCCCGTCGCCGGAGCGCCCTCAAAGGTCTTAGAAGACCGTTCAGACTTCTTCTCACCTGCTGCTGGGCTCTTCACCTCCAGCCAGTTAGCGGGTCATGTACGACGGTCCTTCCTGGTCCGGGTGGACATGTTCTTGCAGAACCCACAGTCTTCCTCCACGTGCGACTTGTCGGCGTGAAGGCAGTAGAGGCACCGGGAGTGTTCATCCTCCTTGAAGATGTTCTGTAGTCCACATCCTGGGCATATCCTAAACAACTTGGAACCAGTTGGCGTTGCGTCTCCTTTGTCCTGGGCCATGTCCACGCGGGGTAGGCCTCAAAGATCTTCTGGAATCCTCCAAGAAGACGAAAATTCACCCTTGAAGGTGTAGAAAATTCCAAAATGGGTCCCTGTTAATCGGAGGAAGAATCGGTGGAGCTTGAGGCTCGAATTGACTGAAAAATTAGAGAAACTCTGAAAAACGCAACACGCAGTAAAAGCTCGAGAGCTATAGCACGAGGACTCCCAACACTTGAACGTGCGGTAAAAATCGAAAGATGGATGCCTGGGGAGGGGCTTAGGTAGAGGGCACTCATTGGCTGGGGGCAGTATGACCCAGAGCTCAGCGATTGGTTGTTAGGAGAAAGACAGTTGAGATACGAAACTGAAACCCATTTTTACTTTTACACAGGATTCCCAGCCTGACTACAGGGAATATTCATGAGCATGTGAATCCATGCCAGACCCCATGCTGGAGAACCCCCACCCCTGCTATGGGTGAGGCCATCACCGGAGATTCCTCATTACCTCATCAGAACTTGGGTTTTGTGTCACTGAATGTGAAAGATTTGAACTCCGCAGTGAAACGAAAGTCTGTCTTGCATCGGCTGACAGATTTGGAGGGGTAAGTGATTTTTTTGCAGGAGACTTCCTTTGGACTATATTCGCCTACCGAGCAGAGACTTCCCTAAACAATTTCTGACCTCTAACGGCACTAAAGCAGGGGGAACCACAATCTTATTGGTGAAAGACGCGTTTGAGGAACTGGACACCATATGTCAACCAGGAGGCCAAAAGGTATGTTGTTGGGGCAGTTGTACTTTCTAATCTCGATTTATGCCCCTAATGAAGGACAGGTCCGATTTATCAGAGCTAGAGGTGACATTCCTTACCTTCCTGGAAGGTCGTTATAGGTGGGAAGACTTTTTAACGGGGTCTCGGACCTCATCAAGGATAAAACAAATGACTCAACTAAAGTCTTCAAGATCGCCTTGAGTATTCGAATATTCTCCATTTTTTCAAGTCCTTGGGGGTGGTGGACTCTTGGAGAGTTACATCCAGAAGAGCGAGACTTTACTTTGTTCTCTCATGTCCACCACTCCTCCTCACGTATAGATCTAATCTTAGTATTCCCCCCCTCACCCAACGTATGTCATTTATTGACAGGGTCTCTATTGCCCCCAGGATTCTTTCCGACCAGGCCCCGGTCCTCCTGCGGGTTAGAACCTGCCATTCAGGCCCCCTTTCTAGACCTCAATGGCGACTGTACCACCAAATCTTAAATGACATGGCCCTGAGGGATGGGGTAGCGAAAGCAATACAGGACTATTTCCGGGAGAATCCTACTGAGGTCACGTCCCCAGCAACGACATGGGAGGCCATGAAGGCAGATAAGCGGAAATAACAAACCTGAGCCCAACTAGACCAAGAAGTCTCAGAGATTGACGGAAGATATAAGAAAGGTTGGTCCCCTAAACGCCACCTATCCCTTCGTATTGCCCGAAACAAATTAGAGGCCCTTTATGCCGACGAGACAGCCCATTCCCTGTTAATGACGGAACAAGGTTATTATGCCAAAAAAGGGCAACCAATTCATAGCGAGGAAGTTAGCCCAATCTAACAAAAAAAACGCAATACTATTATAGGCCTCAGAGATCATCAAGGGGTAACACAATATGGGGACAGGCTGAGCTGCAGTTAAAGGCTCATCGGATGGAAACAATGGCCGCACCGGCCCGGTCGCCTCAGGTCGGTCTGAAAAACATTGAAAAAGCTGCTCTGCCACACCTTCCCTGGAAGGACATAGAAGCTTTAGAATCCCCAATTCGGCTGGAGGAGGTGGACATAGTAATTAGAGCCTTGAAGGCAGGAGTCCCGGGACCCGATGGGTTCTCAACAAAATTTGATATACTCTTTAGAAGCCAGTTGTCCCCTCTGACTGCTCGCTAACTCTTTCAGAGAAGCGGGTACTATAACTCCCTCTATGCAAACCTCCAACACTATCCTTCTGTTGAAACCGGGGAAAGATCCCAAGGATTGTGCCTCTTATAAGCCAATCTCTTTATTAAACATCGAAGCACATATTTATTCAAAAGTATTGGCTAATCGCTTGGCTGCACTTCTTCCAGCATTGATTGATGCTGATCAAACAGGGGTTGTTCTGGGGAGGAAAACTGGGGATAACATTTGGCGAACTCTTAATTTGATAGAGACAACCACTACGAACCAGGGAAAACTAGCCCTTCTGGCACAAGATGCCACTAAGGCATTTGATAAGGTGGATTGGACTTTTATGAAATCAACCTTTGAGGCTTTTCATTCTGGGCCCGTTTCCGAAGAATGATTCAGCCAATCACAGTTCGCCAAATACTTTACTCTGGGTAAATCGGCATCTAACATCGCTGGATCCCCTCACGTGTGGGACACAAGGATGTCCTCTCTCCCATCTCTTATTCCCTCCAATTATGGAGCCTCTGGCTCAACACATAAGTAGAAATCGGGCAATCCAAGGGATCACGATTCAGGGCTCTCAAAACAAGGCGTCTCTCTATGCAGACGATGTGTTACTCTTGTTAACTAATATTCGGCCCGCCCTCCAAGCGGCCCTTGAGGAGCTCCAGTCTTTTGGTCAAGCAGAGGGATATAAAATAAATTATGGGAAATCGGTGGCATTGGGGGTGGAACCGTGTCCAGAGGATATTCATTCCTTTCAAGCACTCTGTCCAATCCGGTGGGATACTAAATCCATAGAATACTTGGGGGTTCAGATCACAGCCTCACCTAAAGACTTTTGTGGCTAACTCCCCCCTCTTTAAGATGATAGAAACAGATCTGGAACAATGGATGAATCAGAAGTTTTCCTCGATGGGTCTCATCACATCAGTTAAAATAAATGTATTCCCTCGCTTTCTTTAGCTCTGTTCGTCCCTTCCGGTGGAAATCCCGAACAACTTGTTAGACTGCCTCCAGCCTAAAACCTTGGGATTTATTTGGCGGGTCAAGAAGTCTAGGATCTCAAGGAAGCCGATGGGAGTCGCCCAGTTGGGTGGGCTTGGGGTTCCAAATTGTACACAAATATTTGGATGGCGCTTAAATTTCACACAACCTTACATGGATGTCCCTCTCTCCTCTACCGAAATGGGTTGAGATTGAACAGTCCAAACTCCCTCTCCCCCCCTTCCTTTTCTACCTTTTGTCACCCACACGTTACAAAAACAATGGCAGCCTCTGCTCTCTGCCTCAAAGTCACCATGAAGGCATGGGATGGGGCTCTGAAACTGAAAAAGATTACTAGAGGCTTGAGCCCACGTGCCCTAATTTTTCACAACCCTGCCTTCTCTCCTGGAATGCATCCAGAAGCATTAAGAAATTGGAGGCAGGGTGGACTTCAAACATTAGCCCAGCTATTTGAGGGCGACCAACCATGCATGTTTAAGGACTGCAAAGTGACTTTCCGTCTCTCGGAGTCAGATTTTCATATGCTCAGCCTCTGCATTTGAGCACACACCCAGAGACAAGACAAAATGCAACACAAGCCTGGAGTCCGATTGAACTAACTGTCCTGGTGGGACCAGGGCCTGTAGGTGTCTCCAAACAGTATAAACTCCTAAGGGACTCAGCTACCTGAGCCGTTGAGCGATGGACTTAGGACATCCACTGGAGGATCAATTATGGCTAGATATTTGGGCCAGAAATCACTCTTCCTCCAGATGCGTGACAAACAAAAAATGGGCCTTAAAACTCCTATTTTGTTGGTATTATTCCCCAGTACAGCTAAACCACTTTGAGTCATCAATGGTTCGCACTTGATAGCTAAATTGTGGGGCGCAAAGTACATACTGTCATATGTGGTGGGATTGCCCACTTTTTCACTCCTCCTGGGAAAGCATTGTCGCAGTCATAGACTCCATCACCAAACTTCCGATGTGTTCTGAAACTGTCCTCTTAGGGTGCCCCAAGTGAAGAGGTATATCCTAAATCTGGGGAGAGGACGAAAGTAATTAATTACTCAACTATTGCTGGCTGCACGCATTACGATTGCTCGCTGCTGGAAATCCCCATAGGGGCCCGATCTCACCTTATGGTGGATTAAAGTATGTGACGTGCTGCTGGAGGAAAAGGTTACAGCTGCAAAAGAAGGTAAACTTCACCAATTCATGAACATATGGGCTTCCTTACTGGACTACGATCAGAGTTACCCAGCTTTAACATTTAAATCCAGCTTAAGACTCTACATGCAGTCTGGGGATACAAAGTAGTGTTCGACTCCCTTGGGAGTCGAAATACATGCATGGTATAGAGGGGTTTTGGCCATCCGGAATTGTGCAAGTAATGTTATTTATGGTGAATAATTTTACCCGTACCTGCTTTACATACTATAATTTCTACCATGTTTCCAACAAATATAAACAGTTATAACAAAGGGCACTGCTTTCTTGGAATTGGGTTTTCAGTAACTGCACCAAGTACTCACATCTGGGCCCTCGGTTATTCAAGATACACACCCTCAAGAGTCCTTGTGGTTCATGGTAGTCCTATATATACCCTTCTACTTAATTTCCCCATTGTCTGCAGGAAACTACCAGGAACAACTGCTGTGGCACCAGCTTATTCAAAGAAGAAGGTACTGTGTCCAGCTTAGAGGAACTAGGGTGAACCCTTTTCTCCTCATCCAAGGCTTGCCCTGGTCTTCCTTACCTCTTATAACTTTTGCTTCCTCTGTTGACAATATCCAACTAATCCTGGCAACCTTGAATCGTGAACTACCTGACTGTGATCCTCGACAACAGGAACCCTGTTCCGCTTGACACTGGCGCAGGCCTATTGACTTTTGTCTTCTGGTTAGAAAGTGTTCTCCGATTCTGTCTGCCTTGACAAAAGTATTGCCTATGATATTTGCCCCCAACTCGCTCGTGGTAACTCAGGTGCTAAGTGTGGTTTTACCCCGGTAACATTTCTTCCCGCGGGTACGCGTATCTTTAGTAAGACAGAACTGTCATTACTGTCAAAAGTGATCGTATATGTATTCCCGGTAACGTCTGTTTCATAACACCGGTCTGTCAAAACCAAAGGAACTTACCTTGAGTTGTGTTGCCTAAAGTGAATTGGTTGTGTGTAGTGTATTTTACGTGTGGTTTTAATTTAATAGAAGTGAAGTGTTTTGTGAACAGATGTTTTAAAATAAATGTACTTTTACTTTAACCAAAAATCTTGAGTCAGTGTTTGCTTGAGTCACAGTAATTCTAGTCCTTGGTGTAATCTCTACTACTGCTCATTTGCTCTTGAGATAAGTCTGGCTGCTCCGCTACTTCTACCAACAGTGTAGTACAGGCTTGTACCAAAGGTGAACTTGTATTGCCACTTGTAGTCTTAATTGTGTGTAGTGGTCCCTAAGGGCACTGCACAGGATTCTGCTTAACAACATCTCATGACACTACTGACCACCGCACCCACCAAAGCATGTCCAAGTGTCTACCACTCCATACCCAAAACTCTAAACCAAGTACTACCCCTAGACTTATGGCCGCGGAAATAGAAGAAAAACCTACACAGAAACCCCCCCCCCACCACCCTTCAAAGTGCCCTTTTAAACACCCACTCCCTAGGAGCCCATGCCATAGAAGTACATGACCTCATCACAGAATCACAGCTCGATTTACTAGTTGTCACTGAATCATGGCTTCACCAAGCCTCTGGCCCCCTCACCATAGCCATCACTCCAGACTACGCTATTCTCAGAACTGACAGGATCCATTCACATAGAGGTGGTGTTGCCATCATCACAAAGAGCAAACTCCAACTAAGATCACGTCCAATTGAAAACCCAGTGGGTTACGAAATACTGATAGCCAAACTTCCCATAAACGGTAAACAACCATCAACATAGTAGCCATCTATAGAGCTCCTAACTCCAACAGTCAGCCAGAGACAGACATCCCGCTACTATTAGCACCCTTGATCAAACCCAACACTAAATGGGTCTTCCTGGGAGATTTGAACTTAGGATTCAACGACAGCCATGACCACAAAGCAGAGGCATTACATTCCTCCATGAAAGATATTAGTTGTATACAGCTACCTGTACTCCCCCACTCACATCAAAGGAAGAACCTTGGATTGGATCCTGTCGCTCAACACGGACAGCTCCATCGATTCCACAACCCCACTAGACTGGTCAGACCATCACAATATTATGTTTATCAACTTTACTGAAACTTCCGTAACGACATCCAAAAACTCTAATCCTTATGAAACTAGAAATCTTTGCAATCTCACACCGGAAAACCTAGAACCAGTGCTCTCCAAAGTGCTAGACACGTGGTCCATCTCTAATGACAATCCTAACACTAGCAGAGGCCTATCACAACTGCCTCACGTCCACCATTAACGCAGTAGCACCTCTCACTACAAAAACCCAATGCATAGAAAAATGATTGTGCTTCTGGTTCAATGAGGAACTTATCGTTCTCGGAGATCTAAACGTGCCCATGAACACACTTACAGAAAACATCCCACACCAGAAACCGAAACAGCCTAGTGGGAGGCAAACAGAACCTACAAAAAAGCCATCATCACCCATAAAGCCAATGCTTTCAACGCTCAGATCAGCAAAGCTGCATCTGACTCAAAAGAATTATTTTCAATTCTAAAAGAATTGGAAAAGCCAGTACCAGTCACTAATTGCACCAACACCAGCAAAGAGTGGTGCCCTACAATCCAAGACGCTCATGCTGCCAGGATCAACCTAATTCAAAACAAAATCCTAACTAAAAAACAACTCCTAGTAGACAAACATGCCATCGACAATCACCTACCCACTCTCAATGAAAACACCAAACCAACTTTTCAATTCACGCCAGTCTCACAAGAACTCGTGCTCAACACTATATCGAAGCTTAAAGCATCTAACTGCAAGGGAGATTCCGCCCCAGCGAAAATAGTCAAATAATGCGCACACACCTTGACTCCCATCATAACTAAATTCATAAACGCCTCCTTCAACAAAAACTTGGTCCCAGCCAGCATCAAGGAAGCCTGGGTTACCCCTTTGCTCAGAAAACCCTCCCTCGACCCCACTGTGCCCTTGAACTATAGGCCGATAACAGTTCAGTTTTTACAAAAATTCTGGATAAAATAGCGTATAACCAAGTCCAAGCACATTTGGAACAGAACCAATTCCTTGGCACTAGACAATCTGGTTTGCGCCCTAACCATAGTACGGAAACAGTCCTACTAGATCTCAAAATCCAAACGGACACCATCAGAGACTCAGGAAAACTCTGCATCCTCCTCCTATTGGATTTATCTGCAGCGTTCGACCTTGTGGATCACAGCAAACTCTGCTCCACTCTAGACAAAGATTTAAATTTTCCAAGAATGCCACCACGTGGATCAAAGCCTTCCTGGCGGAACGAACTTCTAGAGTGCCCTTAGGCAAAGAAGCTGCAGATCCCATACCAGTCCCCATAAGCGTCCCTCAAGGCTCCTGCCCATCTCCCACACTCTATAACGCTTATACGAAGCTCCTCTCCTCAGCACTGGATGATATGGGCGTCATCTACACTAACTTTGCAAATGACACCCAGATCCTTATCCTCCTCTCAGGGGACTACATCCAAGATACGTTTACCATCAATAAAATCTACTCTATAATCCAAAACTGGATGGCTTTAAACCGTCTCTGCCTTAACGATGAGAAGACCGAGATTCTCATCTTGAGTTCCCAATCCAAAATAAATGCCCTTCATCCAGACTACGCTGCCATCAACATAGATGGCACCACCATTCCGGTACTCAAACACGTAAAGAGAATAGGAGTTTCCCTGGACTCGAACCTTTCCCTAACCAAACACATCAGCGCACTTTCATCGTCTACATCATACACTTCTAAACTTATCTCCCTCAGCCGCGAATTTTTGACACCTTCCAACTGCATTACTCTAGCCAGGGCCTTGATCTTATCCAGACTTCACTATTGCAACGTACTACTACTTGGTACCTCCACCACCAAATTCAATAAATTTCAACTGATACAAAATAAAGCGCTGCGGGTTGCCCTTGGAATAAGAAAAACTGACCACATTGCCAAAACCAGAAGAGAGCACCATTGGCTACACATCCAAGCCAGAGTCATATTCAAAACTCTGTGCATCACTTTCAAAAGCCTCCATGAAAATGCACCCATATACTTAAACCATGCAATCAGCAAAAAAACAATTACCAGATCCCTAAGATCTAATAACCACTCACTATTGGCAATACCCCGCTACAAAAATACCAGAGTGAAGGGGAGCTAGTTTCCAACACCTAGCCCCTAAACACTGGAACTCTTCCGCTCACTATCAAAAATGAGGAATAGCTTAAGAATTTCAAAATATTGCTGAAAACCTGGCTATTCAACCAATACCAATAATAACTAGCCACCACAACATGTTGTAAATAGGTCTACATTTATGAATATAATTCTGCTCTGCTAAGAACTGTAATCACATGTTCTTACTTTATGCCATGTAACTGCGCCACACTGGCTCCATTAATGTATGTATTTTAAGCTGTCTGTAACCTCGTTGTGAGGGTCTGGGCGAGTAACAAATGCAATAAATAAATAAAAACACAGACTCGGACCAACAACTAATACAACAGACACAGACTAACAAAACAGGAAAGCTGTGGGGAAAATAAAAACACTCCAATGTATCCATTACAGACAGTAACCACTACTTCAGAACACTTAAGTAGCTTGCATACATGCTATAGTTCAGAGGGAGTCCAATGAAGTCGTGGTGTGGTGTCAGTTAAGGTTACATTTGTAAAGTGATCAGCCATTTTTGGTGGGAAATTGTTCAGTTGGACTGTTTATTCCTGAACATAGCCATTCCCAATGATCATGGTCTTCACATTATAACAGGTAACAACCATAACTCTTAACAAATGTTGTTCTAGTTACAGCCTCTGTCGCTCTGGCCCTGCCTTATGCACCCGCCCGCCTTCTGTCGCACACGCCCTTTCCTTTTGTCTTCACTAACATTTTGATTACTTTTTGTATGTGCACAGGACATGATGGTGGATTGAACCATGTTTATACAATTTTTCCAGTGCACTCCACTCCCTTGCACTAGTTTTTAATACTGCATAATGACATGTCAAGTACCCTATTCTCAGAATGACTATTTCATGTGTGCTAACAAACCTATCGCTTTGGGAGCCATCTTGCAATGAAACCCTGCTGCTGTTGCATTCCTAGAAAGAAATCACCAGTGCTTTGACCCTTGAACTGGTGGGACCTGGAGGGACCAACCAGGGCTAACATCTGTATGAGGAGCCGCTGCCAGAAGACATCGGAACCATTGGGTTGGCTGTCCAGCCTCCTCAGGGGCTTCACCGCTACACCAGATGCATTCCTGAGCTTGAGTTTAAGACTAGGCCATCGACTTGTGACAATGTTCATTCATCCCCAGTTTAGTTTTTCCACTGCACTTTTTACCGAAACAGTTTTGATGACAAAAACAGAGAAAAATGGGGGATGGGGGCATATAAGGGGTAGGCTGAGGTGGTGTATAAGGAATACATAGGGGAGGGGGGATTGGGCACCCCCTCAAATAAAAAATAATTGGACGATTCATTTCAACAAACATTTTCGGCAAAAAGTGCAGCAAAAACAAAAAAATTAACATAGAACCCATCGACTTTTGGCCTACAACTATCTCTCCTTCACGAACAGGGTCCTTCCTGAAGCGGATTCTTCCTCATGGAACCATGCATGCTACCTAAAAACTGGGGCTTTCTTCGCCCCTTCTCTGTGGTGACATGTGGTCTGGGCGGTTCAACTTTAAAATCGGTCAGAACCATCCTAGTGTAATTCGGGAACTGTTGCCCAACTGGACCCAATCCGGCCCAACAACAGGTTTAATTGAGAATTATTTGCAGCAATTCTGTGTGGTCACTCAGATTAATTTGGTGCAAGTTTACTAAACTTTTTTGTGGTTCATCTCCCACCATAGGGGATTCCCTATGTAAAGGACTAACTAAAGTATTTCATCAAGTTGCCTTTCTCAATGTCCAAAAGAATAGGTCCAACGTCCAAACTACCTATCTGACCCAGTCACTAATTTAACAAAAGCAAAAGGGAAGGAAAAGGAATCCCTTCTCCTGCTTGGTGCTTTCCGTTCTTATCTTGATTTATGATCTTTCCAGATTCTTTAGTCACTTTTTTTAACAGTTCATAAAGTATTTTTATGAAATTGGCACACTTATTTCCTACTTTGACCCACGCGTCCTTGATTCAGATTGATTCATCCTCAAGACTACTCCAGGCTTCCACTCTTTGTCTACTCGCTTTCTCACCTTCCCATTTGTCTCCTTTGGCTACCAAATCGATTCTCTCTGCTTGGCAAGGTAGAGATATATTCTTTTTAGGGCTCAGTCCTTCAATTAACTCTATATCGTTCTCTCTTTAATAATAATTAGGCATTTATATAGCGCTACGAACCCTCCGGTATCTGAGCGCGGCTTATTATCCACGGTGTGTGGTGCTCATTTATCGACCTCGGTAGGATGAAAGGCTGAGTTTGACCCCGCCGGGATTCGAACCTGCGTTAACAGGCTCTGCACGGATGTCAAAGCGAGCGCCCTACTCGCTGTGCCACTTGATCTTTGATTAAGATCATTCACATTCATGAATATTGATGTTGTGCTCGTCTTACTTTCAAGTTTCTCTTTTCCAGGATAAGTTATCTCATTCTCTTACATTCATACAGTTCAGGGTTATCAAGGAATTCACCAAGTCTCCTTCAGGGAATGGTATAGTTTTCTTTCTCAGACTGTAAAAGTTCAGTTTCTACAAACGTCCTCTCACAGATTTCTCAGTATGACTGAGACGAGTTAGCCAGTTTAAATAATGTTCATTTGGGATCTGGCCCATGCCTCCCAGGTTTCCCATTACCTTACTCTATGGAAAAAACTCTGGGCTTCCGACAGGCTTCATTACGTCTTTGCTTCTCCACCGCATAGCCATACCATTTACCTCAGCGTCTCTCACATTTAGTCTTCATTCGTCTGCTCTCGGTAGGATAACTAGGAGCAAGAAGCTTGCTGCGGCTTTCCAGTGGCAGTATCCAGCCCATTTAACAGGCCTGCCCTGCTGCCCACCACGATCCTCCAGCTTTCACACCACCACCACATCTGAAGCCTGCATCAGCTTGCACCTTCTCAGGCTCTCTGCTTTGTAAGCCCCACTTATCTTGTTCCTTCTCAGCATCACGGATGCACTGGCTTCTCAGCATTCTCCTTGCTATCTGCAACCAAGTTTTTATTTTGCGGGCTCTGGGTCCCATTGCATATACACCTCCTCTTTGCATCACGTAACCAGGGGACCTGCCCTGCTTGGCAACAACTTCTCTCGCTTCTCGTCCTTCGTGCTTTATGTCTGGCGAGTCTTATTATTTCAATCCACTCGTCTCAGTGGATTGGATATTTCGGCTTAAACAGACAGACTGTTTTTCTTCCAAATAATAGCATCGGTTAGCTTCTTCCTCATCTAAGTATTGATAGATGTTATGGTTTGACAGTCCCATATATGCCATCATGGTTTCTGGTGTAGGGAGTTCCTAACAGGGGGACAGAGGGACAGGGAGATCCCCCTTGGGGAGAAAGTATGAATTCCCACAATATAGATGTATGATACATTACTCACTGTAATCTTATTTCTGATGCTTGTATCTGCTTAGATTCACATGCTGTGCACAGGCTGACATCTAGTATTAGTTTGTTTTTCGAAACTCGAAAAGGGACATCGAATAGGGCGTGCCAGTAATACTATCCCTCGTGACACGTCCCTTGTACCCATGATCCCTCACGCGTGTAGGACCCTCAGATTGTATTTTTTCTGACATGTGGTAGCATGAGGAGTAGCGGGAGTACAGAGTATCCAAGCAGATAAGACTACAAGCATCCATAAGCCTTCTCTCAGAGGGGAGGAAGGGCTGGCGCATGTGAATCTAAGCAGATACAAGCATCTAGTGTGGGGAGTTTTACCTCAGCAGAGCTCTTGGGTTCCTGGAAGAAAGCCGGTAGCTCAATAGACTGGTTAACATGGAATTTGGAAGTGAACTTAGGTGAGAACCTAGGGTGAGTGCGTAATACCAGTTTGTCCTTATGTATTGTAAAGAAAGGATCCTGCACTGACAGAGCTTGGATTTCACTGACCCTTCTTATGGAGGTGATGGCTACTAAGAAGGCAATTTTATAAGTCAGGTGTCTGAGACTAGACTTGTGCATGGACTCAAATGGTGGTCCCATGAGCTTAGCGAGTACCACATTAAGGTCCCAACCTGGTGGTGGAATAGATTGGAGGGTGGAGTCCCTCTACCCCTTCCATAAATGCTTTGACGACTGGTACCTTCCACCATAACACCTTGTTAAGGGAAGTGGTTTAGGCTGACAAAGCTGCCAGGTGTACCTATAGTGAGTTAAACACTAACCCTGCATCCAGTAAGTGGAGCATATAGGTTAGAACATTAGAAGGAGTACAATCAACGGGGCTGATTTGCTTATTCTGGCACCAAATTACAAATAGTTTCCATTTATCATAATAACAGTGCCTCGTGTTTGGTTTTCTTGACTCTTTCAAGATATCCATACATCTCTGCGGTAAATTGAGATATCAGAACTCTGACTTCGGGAGCCATGCTGCCAAGTTCGAGTTGGGCTGAGGATGCACTGCAAGCCCCTCATGCTGGGATAGTAGGTTGTACCGGCACGGTAGTTTGATGGGGTCGCACACCGCCAGTTTGCGTAGGTGTGGACACCATGGTTCTCGCACACATAGGAGCAACCAGGAGGAGAGTCATCGGTTCCCTGGGGATCTTGTTCACCACTTTCCTCATCAGAGGGGTTGGTGGAAAAGCGTAGGCAAATATCCCTGACCAATTCATCCATAGGGCGTTCCCCTTGGAGCCTGGCTGGGGGAACCTGGAGGCAAAGTTTGGGCATTTCCTGTTTTCGCTTGTGGCGAATAGGTCTATAGTGGGGAAACATCTTCGTGTAGTCGCCACTCGTGTAATAAGGATCACCCGCTTGGTTTCTCTGGGGGGGATCTCTGCTCAGAGCATCTGCTAGCGAGTTGAGTTCCCCCGGAACATGTTGGAATGACAGGTAAACCTTCCGTTTGAGTGCCCATTTCCGAATTTTCTGTGCAAGCTTGGACAGATTTTGAGAACGAGTGCCCCCTTTTTGTCTAAGTAAAACATTGCAGTCGTGCTGTCTGTTAGGATCTGCACTGACTAGTTGGATAGGAGGAATTTGAATGCCCGAAGCGCTCTGAAGACTGCCAGAGGTTCTAGCAGATTGATGTGGTTCTGATCCAACGTGTTAGACCAGAGACCCTGAGCTGTGTGGTGAAGGTAGTGAACTCCCCACCCTGCCAGGGAGGCGTCTGTTGTGACAACGGCCTGTATCTCTGGATCGTAGAAGGGTTTCCCCTTCGTAAGATTCTCTCTTGTCCACCAGCGAAGACTCTGTACTAGTGTTGGCAAACGACCACTAGATCATCCCACTGACCACTTGCCTGAGACCTCTGTTGGCCAACCATTCCTACGTGGGTCGCATGCAAAGGCGCGCGGGGAACCAGGTAAATGGCAAGATGCCATCATGCCTAGCAAACGCATAGCTTTGCGCACCCTTAGTTGGCGACCGGCCTGATACTGGGGAATTTGCAGCAACAAATTTCAAATTCTTTCCTTTGAAGGAAAGGCCAACGCCTTTTGGGTATTTAGGGCAGCTCCTAGGAACTGTTTTGAGGTGATTGGCACCAAGCTTGACTTTTTCTCGTTGATTGAGAAGCCCAATTGGAAGAAGAGGTTGATTGTTGTTTGGATGTTTAGTCTGCAAATTAGGGGGGACTCCCCTGTAATGAGAGTCGTCCAGGTAAGGGTACACTGGGATTGCCTCCCTGCGTAGGTGCGCCGCCGCCACCACCGCCAGTACTTTGGTGAATACCCTTGGAGCAGAGGCTATTCCAAAGGGCCGCACCTTGAATTGGTAGTGCTGGTTGTCTATCTTGAAATGCAAGAATCTTCTGTGCGCTGGGAACATTGAAATATGAAAATAAGCATCTTTCATAGCCAATGTTGCCATGTAATCCCCTTTTTTAGTAGAGGGAGTACCTCTTGTAGTATAGTCATGCAGAATTTTTTGTGGCTTGACATACTTGTTTGCAGGGCGCAAATCTAATACTGGGCGCATTGTCAGATCTTTTTTTGGCACAAGGAAGTAGGTTGAATAAATACCAGTTTAGCTGGTTGACCGGGACAACTTCAATGGCGTCCTTTGCTAGCAGAACAGCGATCTCCTCGAGGAGGATATTCTGATGTTCCAGCGAGTGTACTCTTGTAGCGGTGGATGGTCGTGGTGGCACCCTAGCAACTCTATGCAGTATCCTCCGGACACTGTGGACAGCACCCATCTGTCCGAAGTGATCCCCTCCCATGCGTGCGTGAAGGTGGAAATGCGCCACCCCCTACTAGGGATGCATGGGAGGGGACCCAAAGTGGAACGTCACTGCTTGTTGGGTGGCGTACCACCTCTGGCGGGGCTGCCTCTACCCTGAGTGTGACCCCTACGCTGCCCTCTGGGGTAGCCCTGTGACGATTGGTTGTTACCCCATGAAGTGCCTTGATTTTGGTAATAATAATTGGAACCCCTTTGGGAATTTTGGCTCCGAAAGCGGCAAAAATTGTTGTTACACAATCTGTCCAGAGGGTTTGTTGGTGAGTTGGCCAAGAGATTTCAGGGTCTCGTACTCATCCATAGCCGTTTTTAGGGCTTCCTCAACTGCCTTGCTGAATAGTACATTCGGCTCCACAGGCATATATATTAGGGTTGCCTGGGTTTCAGGTTTGAAACCTGACTGCCTAAGCCAAGCGTGATGCTTGATAACAGTGCCCTCGGCAATTAACCTCCCAGCATTATCTGCTGCATCAAAATTAGTTTTTAATATGCAGCCTGGCACAGATCTCCCCTCTGCTGCCACCCGAGCCTATTGGCTCTTTAAGGGGTCGGGTGAGGAGGAAACTAAAGCGGCCACTTCTTCCCACTGATGGCAATTGAAGCTTGCCAAAAGGTTGGTACTGTTGGCAATTCTTGCCCGATAGGCTGCAGTGGAGGCAACTTCCCTTCACACGCCATATAGACGTTTGCTCTCCTTATCCGGAGGTACTTCCGAGGAAGCAAGCAAGGTGCCTGCCCTCTTCCTGGAGGTTGTCACGACCAGGGAATCAGGTTTTAATTGACCCCTAATGTACAGGGGAAATCGGAGGGTGCGGCCCGCAATTTCTCGACCCCCTGATTAACCGCTCAAGTGAGATTTGGGGTTTGCAGCGAGGGATAAAGCCTGCGTGGATGGACTTTAGTAATGGGATAGCCTGAGTAATAGCTTTTTAATCCCCTAGGATTTCCTCAGCGAAATCCCTGTTTTCCTGAACACCCTGTGTGTCAATACATAAGTGGGCAGCCAAGTTAGCCAGCACCTCATTAAGGAGGGGTTGGTTGTCTACAGGCTAGTCATGCACCGGGAAGGGGGGGGGGGCTTTAGGAATCGGTGAGCCAATGTTGTAAGCTTCAGCTTCATCTTCTTCCTCCTGGTCTTCTCATCCCGATAATAAGGATATCCCACTTGGTCCTCAACAAACTGAGGCTCTGTCTCGTCACAATAGGAATCAGGGTGGTAAGGTTCCACCGAGAAGGGGTCTGTGATCAAGCCCTAGAAAGGGGCTTCTAGGCAGAGTTTCTTAGTAGGGGGTTAGAGAGGACTCAGGTGTTACCTTTGACTCAGAAGGGGCAGAGGTAGGAGGGGTATAAGAGTAACTACGAAAGTAGTTAGGGTCTTTTTCATAAAAGTTAGCCATGAATGTTAACCTTTTCATGACCCTAGCAATATCTTCTGAGCTCCACTCTTTAGAGCTAGGAATAAAAATGGGTTCTGGTTCCTCCTCAGTGCCCATACCATCAGCAGTGGGAGGAATGTCCTTAGTTTTTGGTGTAGGTTTCGAAACTTTGGACTTCCCCCGTTACTTAAAGGCTTTATGCTTCTCCTTATGAACATGGGGACCTGCAGATGTCATTTTCTGTTGTGTATCCCCTCCCCAATGGCTGGAGGAGTGTTTCCCCACATTTTTAGGAGTTTCCAAGAGTTTTGACGCCTCGCGTCGAGTTTCGGAGGCAGGATTCGAAGAAGGGCGTCGAATATCCGGTGTACGGTTAGACTCGTGTCTAGCCTCTTGAGGGCACTGGGCGGTATAGTCATCCGACGACTGGGCCTCGGGGTCTATTGATCGGGTGACACCTTTCTCAACCGAAGACAGTTGGGCCTTGCCATTAGGCGAACGGGAAGCCCAGAGAACAAAGATTCATTGGACCGCTCTCGAGGTGTCGTCCATGCCGATTGCTCGACACACGTGTCCAGTCACGGCCGGGGCTGATGTGCTTACTGGTAGCAGACTGTGTAGCGGTCTTGCCGGCGGGTGTTGTCCCCACAACGTGGCCGCCGGCCAGTCCTTCAGCGTCGGGGGTCTGTGCGCGGGTGCCCAAAGCCACCCATTTCCCCTCGCCATTCGATTCGGCGGCGTTGCTGCCATTGCTGAATGTCCCCTCGATGTCCATGGCCTCTAGTTGCCTTGCATAGTGGGCCCAGCGCTTACTTGAGCGGTCCTCAAGAGAGCTCACCGAGAGATTGGTACATCAATTGTTAGGAGAGACTTTCTTTTTGCACCTTTCCCACATAATACTATGGGACACCCTTTGAGTTTGCTAGTATTGAACCCCGTCTTGACTTTATCTGGGTAAGTACAGCCTTCTGCTTTTACTTCACTTGCCTGTTGTGCCAATTCCTATGGGGAAACTGACTAGTCCTAAAGACGGTCAGTACTGATTTCTCTCTTTATGAATTCCTTTATTGTTATAATTGCACACATCACCTTACACTGAAGTGCAGTTAGGATACTTTGTATAGCTTTTTATATATTGGCTTATTGGTTATTTTTATAATGTGCGTAAGACAAGATAGTGAGCAGCTGTGATTTTTTTGACCGTTTCTCTTTTTTTAAATTACTTGTGCACTTACCGCAAATGGCTACTCAAAAGGTGGCTAGCACAAGGTTTTTTGCATGTTATTTGGCCATATTGTCCGAATGCCTTATATGGAAATCCCTTTCCTCCTTTCCTGAGGAAAGCTGAGGCTTTCGCCGGCTAAGTGGTGTTGTGTGTGCGCGCCAGAGGAAGGGCCTGGGACTTTCTAGTCACAATCCACATTTCAGTGGTGACCTGTAGCTATCCACTATTGGATAGCCACTGGCTGTTTGAATGGTGCAGACCCTTACAAATGATGGGCTTGCTCAAAGCTCGATTCTCAGATAAAAGGACTCCTCCTGCAGTCCACCTAAGCCTAAAAGGTGGAAAAGAAGGCCTGCCTCCGAAGCATGGTTAGAGGCCAAGGCACCTCTTCCATAAGACCCTGGTACAGAAATCATGCCAGAAGTAAGTCCCCTGAATAGAAGAGGGAAAAAGTGAAGAGAAAAGAGCCATAAAGTAAGAGGTGAGAATACCCCACGGAAAGCGTAAGAGAAACTGAGGTTTGGACAACAGACGAAATAACGAAGCGAGAGATTGTGTGAATTAACCAAGGGATTAAGCTAAAGAACCCAGTGCAAAGGACCCACCTGATCCCTCAACTAAGAGTTCCTACATCTGGAAGGCAGCTCGTTAGGCAGAATTTTCATTTCTGTGCCAACTCCCTTTAACCTTAGAGACCCCCAGCTCTTTTGCTGAACTCACAGCTTTTTAATTTCTACTCCTGGGTGAGTGGGACTTTTCCCCCATTCTCTCATGTGTTTTACTGATTAGGATTTTGTGTTTCTCACTGTTTAATGGAGTCTGGTAAACTCCATAGGCATCTGCTTTTTGCATTGTGACACACAGCACCTTTTGTGCAGTGCGACTGAGAAATCCCTTGGACTTGTTTAAATACATTTTCTTGGATGACCTACTGTTGCGAAGAATAGTAAGATGACTTTTGTCATACTTACATTTTCTTTTGCGGTCCTAGCACACACCACACAGTGCTGGCGGTTTACATAGTTACTCAATATCCCAATTCTCATGTAACATTTTGTTACACTAACTTGAATGGCTGGTGGCAGTGGTTTCTTTTTTACTACCTTGTGCCATGTATCTGCAGGCTGATTTCTCAGCTGCAGTACAGCACCCAAGGGTGACCATTTTCCCAAAATGGCCACAGCCTTCTTTTTTCACCATTTCTTGTTAGTTCCTTCTGAACTTGTACTCTGTTTGAATCGGGTTGGAGTCCTTTTTGAATTTTGCCTTTAGCGGGCTTCGCCCTGAAGCCCGCCCAGGCTTGTGTGTGTCTGGAAAGGCAGGAAGTGAGAAGGGGGGGGGGGGGGGGGATTTCCGGATCTTCCCTTTCCTTGATCTCAAGGTGTGCCTGAGCGAAACCAGTTCTGATTGGCAGGCTGGCTGTCCGGTAGGACAGCCACCCTGCTGGGTTATTGGCAGCCTAGGGCTGTGAATGAATGGGAACTTGCTTTAAAGGCGAGGTTTATGGACTAGAGGCAGAGTTGGCCACTGGAGGACAACATCCGACGAAGATGATGTGAAGAGACGACAGCAGCACCCTCCTGGACCGTGAAGTGCCCAGTGAAGCACTGCAGCTGTGCTGACCCCATTTTTGTCTCGACTAGGAAGACCCTCATGGGACAACTTCCTTCCTTGGGCTGGTGGGACCAACTAGCCCTAAGACAAGTTTCATTTTGGCGCAACTCCCGATGCCCGAAGACCCCCGACTATCACTGAGTGCATTTTCTTCGGAAGTGCGAATCCGAGCAAAACTTTGTGGGCATCCAAAGAACCCTACATAAGCTGGAAATCGTCAACCAGAGTTCTCGCAGGACGGAGGAATCAAGTAAATTCAGAATCCCCTCGCCAGAGTCAAGGACCGAGGGATAAAGTAACTTCCAATTGCAGCTGTTCATTCTTCTTTGGTGCTGAGAATAAGGCGCCAAAACCACAAAAGGCTGCTGAATCAAGGAGAATCCATTGCTGGGTGCTGCCTCAGAAGCCTGCCAGACGTCCTCCATTTCGTCACCACGACCAAGGACCAGGAACAAGGGACTGCAACAGGAAGGAATCCAGCTGGAACCAATAGGGGTACATCTACCTTTTGCCAATTGTGATGCTTCCCAGCTTGGGGAGTACTAGTGTAAACCCTTTGAGTTGATCTCAACTCACCTGCACTGGCCTCCCAGCTTGTGCAGGTGACTTGAGGTCAACTCAAAAGGGTTTAAAATAGTACTCCCCAAGCTGGGAAGTACTCCTCTTGGGCTTCTTTGATTTTCTACTGAACTACTGACTATTTTAAAACCTTTTTTACGAAGAGAGCATCAGAACTTTGAAAAGCCCATTGATTTTGGCTGTCCTGGCTCCCCAATGCCCCCCTTTTGAACCTATTGACTTTGGCCATGCTTGTTCCCTTACAGGTATTAATTTGTTGAACACTAATATTGCTGTGATAAAAGACTGCCTATATCCCTCTGGGAGAATCAAACTCTTTTTCTACTTACATGTAGGTTTGTTATGACCTAACTGACTTTTCCATCCTTGAAACTCCATATTGTAATGGTGATCACAAATAAGTGCTAGCAAAAGAAAAAAGTTTACTCACCTACTTTATTGCTCTTGCTGAAATAAATCCCAACTTTGGAATTAATGTTACTATTAATTGCTGCTTATTAAAGATTGTCTAAGTATCCTTGTGTATATATAAAAAAAATATTTATACTATAACTTTAAGTGTGTAAGTGTTTACTTGGATGCCTGTATTCACAGATTTCATTGTACAGCTCTACAGCTCACATTACCCCTTTTAAGATAAGCCTGGTTTATTTATTTATTTATTTATTCGCATTTGTTTAGCGCACATGCAGCCCATAGGCATCGTGGCGCTTGTTACAGATATGATGTGTTGTACATACATTGAAGTCATTTATTAGTTGCATGAGAAGATTGCAGCTATGAGAAATGGCTAGTTGTGCATACATTGAAATCATTACTTAGTTGCAGGAAAGCGAGAAATAGCTACAGGGAGGAAGAGGGAGAGGAGATCAAAGAGGAGGGCGTGGCGAACTAGAAGAGGAATTAGTTAAACAAGATAGTTTTCAGCTCTTTTCGGAAGGCAATGAGAGAAGTTTCTGCTCTGAGTGTGCTAGGTAGTGCGTTCCATAGCTTAGGGGCAATGTAGGGGAAGCTTATTCCTCCTGCTCTAGCTCGTTTGATGCGTGGGACCCTGAGCTGGTTGGAGTGGCATTGCCTAGTTGGTCTGGAGGAGCGAGATCTGACTAGGGTGTCAGACAGGTAGGAGTGTGCGGTCAGGTTGATACACTTGTGTGCAGTGGTGAGTATTTTGAAAGTGATGCGATCTTTGACAGGTAGCCAGTGTGCTGCCTTTCTGGCTTGTGCAATGTGGTTCCTTTTTGGTATATTGAGAGCTGCTCTTAGAGCATTATTTTGTGTTGTTTGGAGTTTAATGAGATTGGAATTGGAGGTGCCAGCTAGTAACGCATTACAGTAATCTAGTTTAGCTCCAATGGTGGCTCTGGCGATAGAGAGGCAATTGTCTTTGGTTAGGAAAGGTTTGATGGCATTGATGAGCTTAGTGCTCAGAGCGGAGGCAGAGACAATGGAGTTGACTTGTTTGTCCATGGAGAGTGTAGCGTCAATGTGTACTCCTAGTGTTTTTACAGAGGGTAGAACTGGGATGATGCAATTGTCTATGGAGAAGTTGGTGTATAGTGGGTCTAGGTTAGTGAGTGAGGATTTTTGACCAAGGATGAGAATTTCGGTCTTGTCTCCGTTAAGACATAGGCCGTTTGTGGCCATCCAAGCTTGGATGGTGGCGTAAATGTTCTGGAGGGTGGCTGTGTCTTGATGGTAGAGTCCTGTGAGTGGGAGGAGTACTTGGGTATCGTCGGCGTAATTGGTGGAAATGGGACCGTTGTGATGGGTCGGTAGTTGTTGGGTTGGGCAGGGTCCAGGGTTGGTTTCTTTAAGAGCGGACGCACCCAGGCCTCTTTAAGGCTATGAGGGACTATGCCCGTCTTGAATGAGGCGTTGATGAATGCTGTGATGATCGGTGTGAGGGGTGCTGCGCATTCTTTAATGATGTTAGGGTGGCATATATCGCCTTTGCATTGAGATGGTTTAATCTGTTTAAGGATTAGGAGAACATCTGCTTCGCTGATTGGCGAGAAATTGAATTTGGAGGCGTGCTGGTCGTTAGTGGGATTGGCGACAGGGGTCTGTTGGGGGTGCAAAGCCTTGAAATGTTCTGCTATTTTATTTTGAAGGTCTATTTTATTTAACATCGCTGTTTGGATGCTATTGCACCAGGCTTCATCATTAACAGTCTCATCTGTGCAGATTGGGGGGGATAGTGAGCTCTTTAAAGATGGTGAAAAGTTCTTTTGAGTGGGAGTTGGCTTCCAGAATACGTTTATTGTATGTTTCAGACTTAGCCTGAAATATAGCACATTTGTACTTTTTAGTAATATGCAGAAAGTCTTTTTTGGTGGCGTCACAGGGATTGGCCTGCCATGTTTTGAGGGCTTGGCGCTTGCACTGGTTGCTCAGTCACTGTACAAACTAGTGTAGTACAGGCCTATATTAAAAAGGTGGGTTACCTAATACCAAGAGATAAGTCTTGTAAAGTCCCACGCCAGTTGGACTCTACAAATTCTTACCCAACACAACTACAGGTCCCAGTTTGAGTTTTTACCCATTCACCCCACATTTTTCCATTTAATGGAACTACTTTAGGAAAATTTGATTCAGAAAACCTTTTGAGGATTAGTTGTGACAGGTAAGTTTATTCTGTACCTTTTTCTCTATATCCTGAAGGAGTGGAGACTTTTACCAATCATTCATTCGTATCGGCTCTGTCTTTTGGAACCCTGTTTTCTGTTTTACTGTCCTATGGAGTCTACTTTCCTCCATATCTCTTTTAAGGCATCTGGTATTTCACTTTTGTAGCACACAGCTCCTTATGTACAGTGTTGCTGGTTTTCCTTTGCAATGATATTCTATATCTTAGAGTAAAAACAGTTTAAGGATAGAGAGACACTTAGTATCTCTCCTAAAAAGTTATATTCTGAGAGATTTGCACACCACACCTTATATGGCATTCCAAGAGGATACTTAGTATGCCTCTTCTCTCTGCTCCTGTGACTTTTTAGTCACAGGTAACCTTCTAGTTATGGCTGGCGGTTGTGGGCGTGTTCTACCAACTATTGTGTGAATTTTCTACCACAAGCTATGTCCATTGCTCCGGTAGTGCACAACAGGGTCACCCAAGCACATACTTGGTGACTTCTTTCTTTGGTCGCCATTTCTAGCGTGGGGGTTCTGTGTCAGCCCTACTTCGACCGTCCTGGGAGAATGAGGCCTGTGTGAGTGTTTTGCCTTTAGCCAGAAACCTTTGGTGTCCCCACCTAAGCTCCAGTGAGTCTAGCCAGGCAGGAAGTGGGGGATGAGTTTTTTCACTCCCCTGCTCTTTGTCTGCCAGAGTGCCTGAATGGAATCAGCTCCAACTGGGGGTCTGGCTGTCCTAACTGAAGAGCCAAACACCCCTTTCTGTAAACTGCTGAGGAAGACTGCAGAGGAGTGAATGCTGGAACTGTATAAAAAGTGAGGCTCCTGGACTGAAAGGCAAATCGACCACTGGAAGCTGAAGTAACGGAAGATGACCAGAGATGCCGGCAGACCCTTTGCAGCGCCGTGAAGCGACCACTGCTGTCCTGACCCAGTTTTCTGTGCAACAGAGGAACTCCGAAGAGGACCCCTTCCCTTTGACTGGTGGAAACAAACAGTCCCAAGACAAACTTTGTTTTAAGCCATCTGCTGAGGTCCTGTGAGTTTCCAGAGCTAAGGAACCCCAATATCAGGAGACCTGCTGCCCATTTCAAAATCGCGGCGCATCCACCACAAATGTTTTCTTCAAACCTAAGTTACTGTGGGGCAAAAGGTATTGCTTACCTGATTCCAGAAAGTCGCTCCAGTAAATTGGAGTACAAGTAGAAATGTCCAGGCAACCCACTCTTACCTCTGACCGAAGCCGCTGCTTGTGTCCCTTTAGCGAGTCCTTTGACAGGATCTCCAACGTTGGTCAAGTCTTCTTGTATCCTCTTTCCGAGAGACAAGAAAGTATCCAGAGGAACTTTTGACTTCTGTTGCTTTTCAAGACCTTAAGCATCTCCGAACTGCCTTTTATCTAGGGTTGCGTTTTGAACTTTAAAAAAGACTTGCTGTGCAGGGAATCCACCTCTAAAACCAGACGCTCTACAAGGATAACAATGACCAACTGTTTTCCTTCCCAAAGATCACTACAGTATTTGTATTTAGACAGCATATGTGTATGCTGACTAAATACAATTACAGTATTACTTTGTGGGTGTGTAATCACCGATAATACGGTAGACCTGTCAAACTCCTGTAACAATTGTGCACATTTAGCAACTACCAACTAAGAAGTGGTCTTTTGAAAGTATTGTAAAGTCAACCGATGTGTGTTGATGTATTGTGCCAAGTATTTAACAGTGATTCTTTGATGTGCATTGCTAGCTAGATTCAGTGTACTTACCTACAGCTCACATCTTCCTCTTAAGATAAACCTGACTGCTCTGCCACTCTAAGGTCCTTGAGTTGGGGATATTCAAACCACTGGGAGAAATTACTAAAGTTTTCCCTCCAAGTGCAACTTCAGGAAAACTCCCCCCAACAATGGGAAAATTGTGAGAAGGCTCAGAATACGCGTGTGCATTTGGCCAAATAGGAAATTGGGTGGGATGGCCAAGCCCCAGTAAGCTACCCATGATGGTCAGGTATGTGGATGGGTGGCGAGAGGTGGTCAGGAGAATGCGAGAGTGCAGGAGACTTGTTATGTGTCCAGTTAGACAGAATTTGTGCTGTATTCTGATGGCAGAGAGGTTGTGCTTTGTGTTTTAGTCAGGTGTATGGAGGTGAATGCATGCGGATGGGCATCCGTGCGGGTGGGCAGCCGTGCCTATGGCTAGTGGCCACCGAAGTGGTGCTTAACTATGTACTGTGACTAATTCCGAAGTGGTATCACTGCTTTTGATGGGGGGAGCCCTTTTCCACGAGGCCAGGGAGATGATGCTGCTACCTGAGAATCCACCTGGTGGTGGTACTCAGCAGGAGGATCTCATGGGGAGGACCCCATTGAAAATTGTGACCATCCTAGGAGAACCCAGTATCTCTTTAACCATCCCAGCTTCCCTCAAACCCTTATAATTTCACACTACCCAATGTCCTTACTGGGAAGGGGAGGAAACCGTGAGTTATGCAGATCACCGACAAGAACAAATGTGTACATTGTAGCCTATCAAGTAACCTATTGGTTAGCTGTCAGTCAAAACAGCGAGGGAATGGAATGATGGCATCTTCACTGTCGGCTCAGCAGGTACCGAGAGCTTCCAGCGACGCACAGGACCACAGAACATAGAGACAGACAGCACCCAGGAAGGAAGTACACTCGGGGGGGCCTGCAATGCAGAAAGGGGACTGGAGGAGAGAGAAAGGACCCGCCGGTGACCAAAACTGCTGGAGTGCCTCCAAACGGCCGCCAAGCTGCAACTGAGATGCACTAAAGACCAGGGAAGGTCCCAGTGAGCTAGGAAAGCCGCAGGAGCGCCAGGGACACTCGCAAACAACTGGAGGAAAACTGCCAAAACCCTAGGAGGTACAAGGGTGGCTAGTCCTAGGGTTGGAGAGACCTAGAGAGTGCTTTAAGACCACAGTCAAGGACCGAAGGAATACCCACAGGGCAGAGTGACCTAGTGAAAGGGGTCTGGGACCCACATTAGGAAGATATACCCCGACCAATAATAAAGGGGAGTACAAACTTTTCAGATACTAGTGGCATGCACAGAGCTTGGACGGAGAAAAAACCAAGGCTGTGGCTTGAAGAAAGATCAGAAAAAGAACAGAGTAACCAAGTAAAGGGGGTATGGGACCCATATTGGGGGAACCCACACCAAACACTAATAAAGAGAAATACGAACTTTACATGTACGAGTGGAAAGCACAGTCCTTGGCAGGAGAGTAAACCAAGGCTGTGGGTAAAATTGAAGAAAGAATAATGTATCCAAGAACGTTCCCTACTCGGCAGGAGAGTGGGCCATGGGGAGGGGCACGAAGAATGGGTAGGGGAACATCCGCAGAGCTTGGGAGAAAGAATTAGGCTATTTTTCGCTGTGCTCGGGAGGAACACAGATTAGGATCCAGGACCCATAACAATTAAGAGGAAAATCAAAACACAGCTTGGGCGAGAGGACCGGAATGGGAAACTCCCACTTTAGAACGGTTTTAATATTCGGCTTTTGCAGTGACACATTATTTCCATTCTGCAAAAATACACCAGACCATTCTTCATCAGTAAGCAAGGTGTCCTTTGCACTTGCATAACCTCTGCATGTTTCAATCACATATTTGTGCATCTCACAACCCTTTCCCTTTTACTGGACTGAAAGTCTCAATTTGAGGACCAATCTATTGCACAAGCAGTCTATTCTAGAATCAGCCTTTTACCCCCACATGCTAGAAGTCATCTTCACTTACCTGTTAGAGATGACAATGGCGTCATTAAACTCGCTACGGCAGTTCTGGCGCAGTGCAGTCCGACCCCCGTTAGTGATCACAGCATTATTCCCATGCAAGCTATGGAAGCGAAGGTCATTGACTGAAGCGATGGACGAGGGGCTGCTTGGAGAAAGCTGGTTATTCCCATCAGATAGGTCATCAGGCAGAGGAAGCAGGTCTAGGAGCAAAAAGAAAGACGGCATCAAGAGAGTACAAAGGTATAGACTTTAGGAGCACTGTGCTGGGGTCGGCATGGACAGAAGGAATGAAGAAATTACCAAATTAGAGCACTGAGTCATAACACCTCTGTTGAAATAAGGTGCGCACGCACACACACCTTGTCCTCTACTATATCACAGCACAGGTATATGCTTACCAACAATCTGGTGTATTAGAGCATGAAGAAACCATCATAACCTTTCTAGTGCACTTCTGGAGCCGTGCTCAAAACTGGGCTCTTTAAGAGGGTCCTGGCCTTTTTTAGACGGTTACACATGTCTGCACTAAAATATATAGTTTTGACCCTAACAAACTTAGTTTTTGCCCTGATAAAACAGAAAAGGCCTGATCCTTCTGAAAACCGAGGCAAGTAACAAATGATGGGGATATTGGATTTAAGACGTAGTATTTACAGTTATCATGGTTAGCGACCACCCACCAGAGTCATCCACAATTGTTGCCTGTGCTGCCTGACCGTACAGGTCCACCACAGCATAGACATTAGGAGGCACATTCCATGCTGCTGCCCCCTGCGCAACGCCATTCACAAAGAAGTGCAGTGTCCCGTCCTCCTTGCGTACCACTCCAACGGTGTCCCCAGCCTGCTAAGACATAAATGAGTGTGAGCAGAGCGCCATCAGGAACAAGAGACAATGATACACAAACAAGGTTTGATGTACTTGGGGAATAAGAGGATGTGTGGAGGGTGACGCATGAGGAGATGCCAAGGGAGAGTTATGGAATTTCAGGGGATGCATTTAAATAAGCTTAGTAGACAGATCTGGAAATGCTAGACTGGTAGGATCATCTGAAGAAGCAGATATATGCCTGGGCAACAGACAGGATGCATCTGCAAGCAGGAGACATTACGCTTGGAGAGAAAGGAAGGGCCTGCATGCAAAATGAAAGTATAGAGGTGCAATGGAAGCAATAATAGCAGGGCAGGTACAGCTAGAAGGTGGAAGGAATACCACCCAAAGCAGAGCTTTGCTGGAAGGGTACCATGACATTTTAAGAATGCCAAAGGGGCTAGACATACCAGAAAACAGTAACATCAGGAAAGTCAAGAAATCAAGGCTCTTCAGGGCAAGCGTAAGGGGCAGAGTTTGAGTATCACTTGGAGATTATGGGACACAGACATCTAAAAAAGCAGCTAAGGTGGGAAAGTGGGAGCACCATCAGTTCTGGCACTACAATGTAAAAGATAAGCGGGGCTGGGACTGACCTTTAGCCGGTCCAGGTTATGGCCATACTCATCCAGGATGGTTGTCCCATTGTGCATCACCCCATTACCGGTCATCATCCAGGTCCCTGCAGTGCCAAGAGCACAAGGGATTAAGGTACAAATATGCAAATGTGAAAAGAGACTACTTCACACTTTTGACCCATTGAAGAACCATGCAACAAGCAAAGTACAGGAGGCATTCAGACCCGCATACAGCAGAGAAGAGAACCCGACCTGACCTATCCACCGCCTTCCATGCTTTTCACACATGGTAAAGTAAAAAAGGTGTTAAACACGGTACAACAGGAATGCAGAATAAAGTAGCAGAGAGAAAAATTGTCGAGGAGGTCACATGAAAAAGTGTGGGCTTAATATGCAAAGGAATACTGTGAACCTTGAGTGTAACTGAGAAAACTGGGTGTCGCACCTGCGGCAATCGTATTAGTTTATTGGTTGAACTAACCTTTATACGTAAAATATATAAAATACAAAACTCATTACTCCATTCATTCATTCATTCATTCTTGCCATGTTAAAATGTTAATGTAATAGACTAGTATGGTTAAACTACCACCCTTTGACCCCCTCCGAAGAATCATAAGTGTGGGAGCCTAGAAAAATACAAACTTAAACGTGGTGCACGACCCCCAAACCTGGGTACATAAATGGCTCATCCAACAAAGTGGCCAATTCTGAAAATCATAATCTGTTTTTTTCATTTAGCATTTAGTTTATTTTAAACTTTTGCTATCCATTACAAAGAGAACACTTAAAGAATGAAGAAAAGAGAAGCAAAGAAGGATTCACTTCATCCTGGCCTCCAGATAAGGTGCGTACAAGGCCTTTTCACGCATTAAAATCTTGCAAATACGACAGCTTTATTATTTTCCTTTGTACATTTACACACGGGTTTATAGCAGAGGGCAGTGCAAAGGTCAGGTTACTTGACAGAAACCAGAAGGCTTCTTTTGATTTTTATCTACATGGATGTAATTGCAAGCCACCTCTGAAAGAGAATGCAATTCTCTGAAGCCTTTCAAAAAAAGAAATTGCACACTGTGATAAAATGAATGGTTTCTTTCCATTCAGCTTTAGAAGCACTTTGCATATTTTTCTAGAATTTTAGGATTGTATAATTAATAAGATGGAAAACTAAGTTGTAATTGAGAATTAATATTTAGTAACAAATTGTGCTTTTCCCCTCCAGTGAAAGCAAACCAGTATTGCACAATTGTTTTTTTCAGAGTTTTGGTGCTGTGTGCATAATAATGCAGAGGCAGATCATGTTTATACTGATAATTTAATTTACACTCATTATAAGAACAGTGTGTAAAATGATGACTATGCACAGTCTAGTTTACATCGATTCAACCTTGCAGTCAATGAGGTACTATAAATGGTCAGTGGCAGCAGAGTCTTTGCCCAAGGGTGAGTGATTGTCATTACACCAATCACAGTTGTTCTAGCCTCTCAAATCAACAATTAAAACATCCAAAACCTGACTCTCCAGGAAGTGCAAGCGCTGTTCAAAAACAAACAAATGAAAGTTACATTGGTAATTGAAATAAAAACTCAGAAATACTTGTGCCTGTGATAATCCAGATCGGTATTTAACTTCATGTAGTGCTTCATAAATGGTTCGTCCAACATCTAGGTACTGTGATTACTATACCTCAGTCGATACTTAGTTAACCGACCTTGGAAGGTTGTTAGCCAATAAGATAGCTCAGCCGGTTGAGCACTCATTGCTGCAATCTGTGCGTGATCTGTAGGTTGCAGGTTCAAATCCCGGTAAGTCCAACTCAGCCTTTCAAGGTCGATAATGGAGTACTGACTTGTGTTTGGTGATAATTGTGATAAATATGCTGTACGTACAGCGCTTTGCCAAAAGCGCTATATAAATTACCATTTGACCGTTAGATTAGATATAGAATTTAGCATGGAGTCCTTGCCTCTCTGCACTGTTGTATCATAACATTGGCATACCTTTAGGAAGTAATTCGCTCCAGAAAATGAGGACTTACATTGAACATCAAAATACAATTCATGTTTGCTTTACTATGTAATTGGCTAGGTTTTTGTGATTTCAACATTTAAATCTATACAACAGATCAAATGGCCAGACCATAGAGAAATAATGAAAGGCGTATTGTGTCACAGTGCAGAAAGCTGCCGTACGGTAATGATTTCCATACAGTTTGTGCATGCGTCGGCTGGATGTCACATAAATTTTACTCTTGCAAAGGAGAAAATCCATTTTTACTCTCTTAAAATCATTTACTCTCAAAGTTTAAAAACAGGGAGTAAAATACTCCCACCTCACAATCTTATCTGGAGCACTGACTTCATCAATCAATTCATCGGTCCATGCTTCCCTTGCGATAGGCTTTCCATCAAGTTCAGTACGCCAATTACCACCAATGAAAGTAAGAAGTCTGTGCACTATTTAGTTTATAATGGAAAGGTAGCCCAATCTTAAGGGTCTGCGTTTTCTCTGAATTTCTCCCAAAAGACCAGCTCCAAGAACTTACCCAGGGACTGTGTAATGGCTACGTTGGTCCCCCCCATGTAGGGTCTCCGACCATGCATCTGCGTCCGTCCCAAGGGTGTTCTTCATCCGCTCATACCAGAAAAGTGTTCTCTCGGTTCTCAATTCGGGGCAGAAAAGAATCAAGTGTTGCAATGTCTCTGTTTGATCGTTGCATAGACGGCATCTGTCATTCCACCATATCTAAGCAATGTTACCTTTGTGTGGAGGACATTCAAACAAAATCTCAGCTATAGGTCTCTATATCTGGCGCTCGGAAATCTTTTTAGGTAATCAGGTGTTATGTTAGGAAGACCAGTGAGCGATCTTGACAGGGTATGATCTTACAAGATGATCTTTTGGATTCAGATTCGGTCCAGTCCGCTGCCCACAGGGCCCTTTTGACCAGCAAGGTATTTCGGCATAGGGTGTCCACTGTCAAACTTTTTCTCTCCACTGATTCAGAGTCCAATCAGTCATGCAGTCTTCTTTCATCTTTATGATCTGGTATTGTGGAGGGCACTTTGAGGTATTAAGTTTGCCAAAGGTCGCCAGGACTCTCCAAACAATTCTCAGGTATAATGATAGGAGGCCCAGTTTGTATCTGATGATTGCCAAGGGGATCGCCTTCGGTAGTCTTAAGATACTCTTCCAGAATACTGCTCTCCAGTTTCTCCCAAGTTTCCCATGGCAACCCCAGACCAGATTCTCCAGTGTAGGTCAAAGTTGGAACAACCTTCTGGTTGTAAAAGTTGATGACGGGGAGGAGTGAAAATGTAGCACATTTCCTCCCGATCACCCTGCCATGCGCTGTTAACTGCTTTATTTTCAGGTTCAGACCTACTATCCAAGCCTTCTCCCAACCGCTTGCACTGATCATGATGCTTAGATATTTTATTGAAGCCAAAGGTCTTAATTCAGGTTTTCCCAAGCCTCCAGCATGGTATTCTCTTTCTCCTCCCTCTTGAGTTTTGGATCTCCAGAATTTCGTTTTTTCTGTGTTGATCTTCTGGCCATTCTGGTCAGCAAATTTCTGGAAAGTGTCCAGCTTTCTTTGAAGGCCAATGGGTGTTCTATCCAAGATAACCAGCCCGCTGATATTCCATTGATCCTTGGTGGACATGATCTCGGCGGGACTAAGACCTCTCATGTCAGTGATAAATAAGTTGTAGAGGATGGGGGTCAAGGAACAGCCCCGCTTCAAGCCCCGATAGGTACGTATCTCATTGGTCAGATTCCCATCTTGATAGAGTTTGATCTGCAGTCGTCCCAGTTTACAGATCTTTGATTGCCGCCAATAGGTCCTTCGGGCAGAACCTTGATGTCATTTTAGCCCATAATCTGTCCCTTTGATGCAAACAAAGGAGGCCTCTAGGTCTATGCATGCCATGTAGAGTCGATCTTTCCCTTTCAGCGTCTTCATTTTGAGGAGACTAATAAGTAGTAGGTTCAAGTCACAGCCTAAACTGTAAATGAAGCCGGTTTTCCTAGGGACGTAGTGCTATCCACTCCTTCAGTCAATTCAGCAGTACTCCTGCAAAGATTTTTCCCCAGTTTTTCGGTTTGGCCCCATCCCCCTTCTTATAGATGGGGACCACAACCACCCTTTTCCAAGAGCCTGGGACTCTTTCATTTAGGGCAATCCTTTTGAATAGTACCATGCAAAAGTCTGTCCAGGTTTCGGGTGCCTCTTTTAGCATGGCGTTCTTCATGCCAGCCAGACCCAGGGCTCAGGAGTTGCTTGCCCTTGCAATGATGCTTCCGATTTCTTCTCTTTCAAATTCAATTGCCCAAGAGTTTTGTTGCCCAGAAAACGGGGTCGTCTTCTCACCTGTCTTTAGGCCAAAGAGGTTTTCAAAGTGCTCCACCCACCCGGTTTCGTGGATGAGGTTTAGTTTTAACGAACCGATATCGGATTTCTTGCCATTTAGCAACATAAATTCCTAGAGTTCTTCATATTTAGAGCCTGCATCATACATTCCGCGTCATTTTGGTACAGGGTGGCTCTAGAGGATTTGGCCCAGTACTTATATCGTTTTCTTTTTTTCCTTTCCTGGCATCTGGATATCATTGGGAGAGATGTTACTGAGGCCGCATTGTAGCAAGCGTTTTTGTTTGCAATTGTTTCTCAAGATATATGCTTTCCCTTGAAGTGTGTTTTGCATCCTCTATTGGATTCTTCCCTTAAGATAGCAAAACGTGATTCGTATTCAGCCCCCTCTACTTTCTTCTGTTGCCAAGCTATCATCTCTCTGTAAGCAAGGGGACTGTCTTAGGGTTAATACGGAGCCTATTTCTACCTGGTTCCACTGTCAAACTATGCTGCCAGCATTTCAGTCTCATCAGATTGTGGTCGCTTTGTTTTGTAGGTATGACCTTCAAGGATGTCACCCATGGGAAGATGGAACCTGCGATGAAAAGGTAGTCCGACGTCATGCTTGATACCGAATGCCAGATTGTAGCTCCTGACAAGTCTCCCTTCACTTGACCATTTATGATGTGTATATCCCTCAGGTAAGTTTCCGACAACCCTTTCTGGCTTCGTGTGGACTTTTTCTGCTAGTTATTCCCCACCCCACAGTTTCTCCTTGAAATCGTAGCTAAGCAGTTGATGTTCAGGTCACTGCAGGGGATTACCCACGGATCATCTAGTTGAATATTTAGCATGTCTATCCAAGTAATTACATAGTGAACGAAGGATTTTGCATCGCTGGCATTGCGGTTCCAATACAGATTGAATAAGACTACATTTCCCTTGGTAGATGCAGGGCATTCCAAGAATTGTATTATTTGGATAAGGAGGTTAGGGTGTATGACTCGCAGCACCTTCCCCCATGGAGTTATTTACCAGTGTCAATAGATCCGAGCTATGCCTGCCTCGTGCCCCTTTTGTCGCTTTATTTAGGTATTCCGTGTAGCCATCTAGTAGTGGGGTTTCTCAGAGCCATTATTCCTGCATGCACATGATGTCTAGTTTTGCCAGCCTAGGGTATAGAGCACTGAATACTGAGCGAAGCCTCTGGTGTTCCAAGATCCGATCTACAGGAGTCCGGATCCTTCCCAGGTCATGTTCTAATCTCTGGGGGCAGGAGCCAAGGCTCCTCTTTAGCTATCTTTGCTGCAGAGGCCAAGCTCCTTGGGCCACTCTCTTATACAGTGTTGACTTTCCTTCCTTCTATAGTGATCCTCAACAGACCCAGGGCCTTGTGGAACCACTGGGTTATCTCTTCCTGGTTTGCACAGCCCCTCAACATCCATGCGACAGCCTCTGTTAGTTTCTTGAACCCCTTCCCTTCGGTAATCCAGGGAAGGATCTGGGCCACGGCTAGTTGGGGAATTACCGCAGGTCATCGTTTGCGTTCACCATGAGAGCTGTCAGGGCCGAGGAAGGCAGGCACACTGTCATTGCTCACATGGTAAGGCCACTATCCTTATGTCTTTGGAATCTATTACTCGTAGTAGTGGTACGTTGTGTAGTAAACCCAATATGTTGGCATGGTTTAATATTAGGCTATCGTCAGTCTTCAGTACCCTCTCCAGAATCACCTTACGGCTGTCTTGTAACAAGTCTTGTTTCATTGGGAGACAGGACTTCAGAGTAGAGCAGGATTAGCCCTGGGGACCGGTTCTTGTAGGAGAGGTCTCTACCCTGCTCACAGGACTGTCTGTCCCTCCAAATTTGTTCAATACTTTTGTCAATCAATGGAGAACGTCTATCGGTAGGGGCTCGCTTCAGAGCAGCTTTAGCCCGCTTATCAAGTGTTTCAAATATTTTGTTCAGGACGGTCGAGTTTTTTTATTTGAGATACCTGGTCTTGTTCCCCTGGTTCTTCAAGGCTCAAGTTAGAATCGGACAATGATTCTTCTGCAGAGTCGTCCGTTTCATAGTCCTCATATGTCAACAGCTGCAACAGAGCATCATCAAGGATTTCCACATCAGTCATTGCTTCTTGCAATGTCCGTAGCCTAGTTGTTTTTCCAAGGGTTTTGTGGGAGTTGGTTTGTTTGGTTCCGTTGACTGATCTTCCCTTGTAGCTGCATTTCGAGCTGCTTCGACTGATACCGTTCTTACATTTCTGATAAAGTTCCTTGAGCCATCACCCCTTGAGGTTTCCAACATTGGCATATGTTGATTTTTTCCAGAGGGTCAGCGATTTTCTTTCCTTTTGTTTTCATTCGGATGTTTGTCTGCGTGATCCATGCTGAAAATTGTGAAGATTAACGTGTTCAGCTGTACACCCCAGTCGCTTCGTCAGGCCTAGCTGCTTCTGTCGAAATCAATCTCTGTACTGCAGCTTGGGGGTACAAGGGTACGGGAAGGTGGAGGGTGAATATCTGCCTGCATCCGACACTCCCCTAATTCAGTGGGAGGCCCAAGTCCACTACTAGATGGAACTTGTACACTCTCCATATTGTCATGTGGAGGTTGCGCTTTGGTTACGGTCTCTAGCGACATTTCAGTTGGTCTAGGGGCGGTATGAGGTATGTTTAACGTTAAGTCTGCGTCCACTCGTTTTGAGTAACGTTTCCTGCTCCTGATGTTGTCTTGGCTCTTCATTAATCTTATGGTGTCCCTGAAGCAGGATAGGAAAGACTTGGTTTTCACTCGAATCTTTGATTAAGGCAATGATATACCCCTGAACTACAGACCGATTACAAATACCCCTTTCCTGCTTAAAATTCTGGATCGTGTTGCATGTGTACAAATGTCTTAACAAGTACTCCATTCTTAATAACCATCAATCTGGGTTTAGGCCGGTATTTGGGACAGAAACTGCGCTGCTTGAACTCACAGTCAGATTGCTGGAATGGGTGGCTAATGGAGCAGCTGCTGTTTTGATGCTGTTGGATTTGTCGGCGGCCTTCGACCTGGTGGATCATTGTATTATGTTCACCAGGTTGAGGGAAGTAACACATTTTTCAAGTGCAGCTTCTCAATGGGTCCTATCCTTTTTGGGTAATTGGGACTGTAGAGTGTTCTTTGAGGAAGCAGAGGCACTGCGCTTATGACTCTTGAATTTGATGTCCCGCAGGGATCGTGTATCTCACCCTGCTTGCACAATATTTTTACGGTGCCCATCTTTGGACTTTTAGAGTAAAGTGGGGTTATTTTGACAAATTACACCGATGATACGCAGTTTACTGGTTATTATTATTACTGGTATTCATGATGTGGATGAAAGGCAGCTGAATAAAATATACTCCCTTATTGAAGGTTGGCTGGTGCAAAATGCATTTGCTCTGAACAGAGAAAAAACAGAGCCATTGGTTGTGGGCACTCCTAACTGGATTAGGAAACTGGGTCCAGCATATGAGAGCTTCTTAATTCAGGATACAAGAATAATGACCCAAAAGAAAGTCAAGATGTTAGGTGTATATTTAGATCAATTTCTAAATATGAAGGCTCATGTGGGTAGCCTGGTGTCTTCTGCGGCCTTTTATATTAAACTCTTGGCCCATCTCCGCCCGTTTATTCCTCTGGCAAATGCTGAGAACTTTGCAAAGGCTATCGTAGGAGCCAAAATTGATTATTGCAATAGTTTACTCTATGGCATCAACAAAGTAGAGATTAGCCGGTTGCAGGTAATACAGAATAGCGCAGTGCGAGTAGTGGTGGGATTATCCAGGAGAGATCATGTCTCCGACGCCAGACGTGGCTTGCACTGGCTCCCAGTGGAGTCGAGGCTGCTTTTTAGCTTACTGGTAATTGTAAAGAAATGCTGCCAAGGTAAGATGTCCGTTCTACTTAAGGAAAAAAGTTATACATGAACTCTGAGATCCAGTAATAGGGACCAATTGATTCCTAGATGAAGGACTATCAAAACCACAAAGGGTGCCTTCCAGAATGCAGCCCCCAGAGTTTGGAATAGCCTGTCTCTGGATTTCAGGAGCATAAGGTCCAAAGAAATGTTTTAAAAGAAACTCAAAACTCTTATTTGCTTAACCTTCTATTTTGATCCCCACTTGGTTTGTGGTTTTTCTTTTTACAATCCTGATCAGTTTGTCTTTTCTGTTGCGCCCTCAAGCCTGTTGCGGCCTCAAGCCTATGGGTTCATGGACTGCGCAATATAAATGTATAAAGTAAAGATGAGTGTTTTAAATATCACTCCCTCTGTCTTTCTCCCTTGATCGTTTATCTTTGGCTTATTCAATATGGGATTCTATAAAGATAAGTTTGGAGTACATTAACACGGGTCGACTGGTCCTTAAAGTTGTCATTTAAATTTTTGTATAATTTTAGGAAGGGGGACAGAGCGCAGACCATAGATCCAATTGTGGCCTGGAGTTTTGCAGACTGAAACATTTGTTTTTGTTTTTCTCCTGGGCAGATTCTACAGGGTCTTGCTCCCCTGTGGCTGATGTCACTCCTGACCCCACCCCCCCCAATCGCTCTGTACTTGGTGATTTTGCTGATTCCATGTTGCTTCCATGTCTGATTCTTCAGATTCCACGCTTGAGCTCAGTAGGCAGGGATGTTGCCACTTTTGCCCCCCAAGCGGGCCTACCGCCTTTCACCTCACTAGACACCATCCCTACTGGCATAGGAAATTGGACTTCGAATGTTGACACAGTGTCAGTTTCTCGTGCACATATCAGCTTTTTTTGTGAGCAGATAAACCAAGCTCTGCGTCATCTCCAAATTCCGTATTTAGACTTGTATCACCCCTAGAAAAGGAGCCCGTGCTCAGTTGTAAAGTCAGTCCAGCGATGTCTTTCACCAGTCGAGCCGCCAGTGCGATGTTCTCCCCCACACTTTGTTCCCCTCGAGCCTGGACTGACCTTGGGTAGAGTTTAGGTATAAGTTTGCCTCCAAGGTCGTCATATGGCTCTCATTTAGATCTTCATTGCGTTCTTCTGTCAAAGATCCTCTTCTCAGGTAGGTGGTCGTCCCACTCAGAAAGGACTGTCAGTGTTCCTGGGGTATTTCCTGTGGTGTCACCTCCACCTGTAAGGCAGTTCCCCCAACTCCACGTCCTTCCGTTTGGTGTTTAGACTTTGCTGGATCTCTGCGGGCGTTAAAGCCAAAGGGTCCATACTTGCCAATAGATCAGCATCTGATATGGCGAGCCACTCTTCCTCTAGGGAGGGGGAGGCTACGTTTTTGCCCTGCCTGCCTCTGTGTGCTTTGGTAGTTTGTGTCAGAGGCTGGGAATCCCTTGATCTAAAGTGCCATTAATATTCTTGAACTCCGAGTGATTTGCTCCATGCTTTCAATGATAAGCATAAACCCCTTCTACTGACGATCGCACAATGCGCGGTGGGGTTAGTCCCAGCTTTGCTCTCTCGCTCAATACTGAAGCCGAGCCGCACAGGCTCCTTGATTCGCACAGTTCAGGGTTTTTCTTGAGCCGAGCAATGTTCCTGTGAGTGCCTGTGTCACACCCTCCCCTGATTCCACTGAATCTGCTCCCTTCCTGTTTGTTAAGACATAGGTTTGAGATTCACAGAGTGCCCCCACCTGATCGGTATCAACAGGACTACTTAAAGTGTTTAAGGCATATTTTGAGATTGCACTAGAGTTTTATCGTTTGTCGCCGGCTGGGGAGGGGAAACGTTAGCAAAAAAAACGTGTGTCATTCGCCATTTAAAAGGCCACCTGTTAGGACAGTTTTTCTGAAGACTCCACTCTCAGTATAAGGCTGTCCCACATGAGTATATGGTAGTGTAGACAGAGCAGCCAGGCTGATCTTAGATGGGGCAGAGGACTGTAGGAAAGTAAACTGAACCTCTAGTAGGATATATGATTGGTTATTTGTAACACGCTTAATACCCAGAGGTTTCTAAGCCCAGACCCGGGGATTGAACCTGTGTTGCTCTGTGTCGTCTTGCTCCCAAGGCGAGCACGTTGCCCCTGAGCCATCCTCCCGAGACATTATACCAAGGATTCAATAGAAACACAGTCAACCAGAAGTATTATGAAAAATAAAGGTTTATTATAAATAAAAGTAGACCAAGTTAAGTCTTGGGATAAGTACTGGTTACAGAGTCACACACATTTATAAAACACATCGCAATGCTTGAAGGTACACAGACCAAAGCATAAAACCTTCAGAAAACGTATCATACATGTTTAGTATAGGCCACACCTATTCATGGGGAGTAAAACCAATATTTACTTTTTAATTACTTTCAGTAATACTAGGGTAGCAGACCTGTCAGTTATGCAGTGACACTGAGCAAATGAATCACATAATCAACCAACCCTGTTCCCAGGATACATTTCTGAAAAGTAGAACACAGATTCAAGGAACAGTATATATACCTATAACTACTTTGAGGATAACACACAGTTATACTAGGTGAGTATGAGCTTTTGGTGTAATATCCCCTCCCAGGCCCTCTGCACGGCACTGGCCTCTCACTTCATTTAAAAAACTCAGGACATCCTGTCCTCACTCTCCCCCCATCACCTCCCCCCCTCTTTTCCCTGCTCTTCCTCTGGCCCTTCTGCAGCCACCCCTCCTCCCCCTTTCTCTGCCTTTCCCCTTTTCTCTGCTGACGAGGTTGAGACAAGTCCGATCTATGAAAGTCTTCTCAAAACAGGTCCACCCATGCTCCTCCAAAACTATCAAGGACCACATCGACTCCTTGGCTCCTGCCCTGGCTGACTTCAGCAATCACTCCTTCGCATCTGGAGTCTTCCCATCCCCCCTCAAGCACTCCCTTGTGCACCCCCTTCGTAAGAAACCCTCTTCCGACCCCTCCTGCCCGGCTAACTATCGCCCAATCTCTATCACTCCCTTCCTGGGCAAGCTTCCGGAGAAGCTGGCCATCTCCCAGCTTAATCTCCATGCTGAATCTGTTGGTAGTCTTCACAACCATCAGTCTGGCTTCAGAGCTGCCAGAAGCACGGAAACTGGTCTCCTGAACATCCGTGAGGACCTGCTCTCGAACCTTGACTCCAATATTCCATGTGTTCTTATTTTGCTTGATCTCTCTTCTGCCGTTGATACTGTCAATCATACCATCCTGCTCAACCTTCTCCGCGATAACCTGGGTATCACTGGTCAGGCTCTGGCGTGGCTGACGTCTTTCCTCTCCAATTGACCTTCCCAGGCCCAACTAGGGTCCTTCCTCTCCGACATCTTTTTCTCTACCTGTGGTGTCCCCCAGGGATCTAACCTCTCTCCCTGGCTGTTCAACCAGTACCTGGCACTACTTGCCCACCGCATCGCCGCTCTCTGCCCTAACCTTCAGTGCTATGCGGATGACACCCAGCTCATTTTCAGGCTACCATCTGCCTCCTCTTCTCCTTCCCTCATCTCTGTCTTTCTGCTATCCAGGAATGGTTTGGCGCCAATGACCTCTGCCTTAATGCCAGTAAGACTGAGATCTACTCATCGGTACGCCTCTCTTGGCCCTCTTCCTGCTCCTACCTGCAAGTCAAAAAACCTTGGGGTCATTTTCGATTCCAAATTCTCCTTCTCTCCTCACATATCTGACGTCTCCAAGAAGTCACACTACCAGCTACACCTCCTCAGAGGTATCCTTCCTTTCCTCTCCTCTCCTTCCCCCAGAGGCTCACTGTCTGTAGAGCCCTGGTTCTCTCGAAGCTGGACTACTGTAACAGCCTCTATCTAAATCTTCCTGCCTCTACTCTCCGCCCTCTACAACTCATCCAGAACAGGACTGCGAGACTTGTCCTTGGCCTCAAGCCCAGGGACCGTATCTCTCCAGGACTGAAATCGCTACACTGGCTCCCAGTGGCTGCGAGGATTAAGTTTAAAACCCTCTGCATTGTCCACAAGGCCTTCTGGGACCTTGGGCCAAAATACTTTCAACTATCTTTCAAAGTAACTTCCAAATCGAGCGCTCCGCTCATCCGCCTCCAACTCCCTCAGGGTCAGCCGCTTCTCCAAGCAACGTGCTAGGGGTAGATCTCTCTCCGCAGCAGGGGCCTCTCTCTGGAACAGCCTTCCTGCCTCCCTGAAACTGGAGGAGAACCATCCCCGGTTCCGGAAGCACCTCAAAACCTTCCTCTTTGCCTCCGCTTTCTCTCCCTCTCTCCCCTGCTAAAATTACTGAAACTGTACTGAATCGGCTACTGGACCACTCACCGAACTCGGTCCTTTGGCCCAGCCACTCTCCCCTGCACTGCCTCCCTGGCAACCCCTGCACTGTATCCCTACAGCCCCCCTTCCCAGCACTTGTCTGCACTTACCTTGCACTTGCCACCAGCTGGCCCTTATTTATTTATTTTTTTTGTTATTCTACTAACCCTATACTGCACTTTCCCTCGCACTTGCGCGATCTGAATGACACTTGGCCTAGTAGGATCGTTGTCTGTCTCCTCTTGTACCCCACCTGCCTCGTCGCGCTTTGAAAAACTTGTATATAGGCGCGTTATAAATGCCATATCATATATCCAACTGCATTTGCTTTTCAGCTCAGTGGAACACAGTTCAAGATAAGCAATAACTCTTTACACTAATGAAGGATTGCACCAGGTAGACCAAGGTCAACTACACCTACAGAACATGTTTTAGGATTACACACAGCTATTCCACGCATGTAAAACCTAATATTTTAACATACTATTACAGTTCCTTTTCAGATCAGTTGAACACAGATTGCGGTAAGCTATAACTAACTTATTCTAGGATGGCACACAGCTAATTCAAGGCAAGTAAAATCTATATACTTTTTAAAAAAAGCTATCAGCAACTTAAAAGGTAGGTATAAACCTAAGATTGTTTTAGCATCTGTATAAGACGGACCAGGGACAGAAAAACCCAATGTTACACTTTATGAATGACTCAATGTTATTCTAGATATGTAAAACCTAAGGCAGACTTATTCTAAACAGGCTATACAGCAAGTTAGGGGAAGCAAGTCACACTTGCGAAACATATACACCTATTCTCTGAAAGAAATAGTGAAGCCAACAGCATTACAATTCGAAAAGAGGCACAACCAATTAACAGGTGAGTAAATTAACCTTTTATATAATTTTCAGAATGGCACCACACACATTCAAGTTAAGAACTTTTGTAACTGTTCACTCTTCGGGTTGCATTTACCAATTAACTCTTTCTTAAGTAAGAAACTTTCAAACACTTGTTACTCTTTTCAAGACAATCATTTACTTATCCAGTCCTTCCCTAGTCTATTGCATGAGTTCACTCAGAAACAGAAGAGGGACCCTAGTTGTCTAGGTGCCAGCTGTAGGCAGGCTGAGATGAACAAGTTACTTACCAACTGGTAACATTCTTTCGACTGGATGTTCCTCCAATGCATTCCACATCTTTGACGCATTCCACATCTTTGACATGTAATGTCCACAGCTGTTCACTTCGGAAACTTTTTCGGCGGAAGGCGTCCTGCATCAATGAGGTCGGTTCAATGTCCCTCGAAGGCCTCCGTCGAGGGGAACGTCACAGGATGTTACAAATGGACGCACAGAGTCCATAGCCTCAGTTTACGTTTTTTCCCCCAGAACCTGTGGCACCAGTCTGATGCCTGCTGGACTGCACTTACTCTTGCAGAAAACAGAAGCTGCAATTGCATAGGAAATTCTCCTGAGGGGCAGGCTGGGAGGGCGATGTGGAATGCGTTGGAGGAACATACAGTCGAAAGAACGTTACCAGTTGGTAAGTAACTTGTTCCTGTGCGCAGGATGGATCAGCACATGGAAGTAAGCATCCTTGAGGTCCAGAAACACCAACCAATCCTGAAATTGAAGGGCCTGGAGGACTTGAGAAAGAGTGACCATCTTGAACTTGTGCCAGAGAAGTTTGTTCAACCAACGCAAGTCCATGATGGGTCTCAATCCCCAGTCTTTCTTTGGGATAAGGGGAATACCATCCCTTTTTCCTCTCCGCTACAGGCACCAGTTCTATAGCGCCTTTCTCCAGCAGGGACAAGATTTTCTGCGCAAGGAGCAGATCCGGAAGCTTCAAAGAGAGTTTCCCCGGTAGATTGTCGTGAGGCCGCTGAAGGAAGGGAAGGTAGTAGCCGTGGGCTATGGTATCTTGACTGTTTGGTAGCGGCTGCGGCAGTGCCTGAAGGCAAAGAGGCAGCTGCCTGAGCGGATTTGTCACTACGATTTCCCAGACCACCCCGGGTACTTGTTTGCAGGCCCCTTTGACTGGCAACCCATCTTGTCCTACCAACGAGTAGTAGTAACGAAAGGAACCTCCCCTCCACTGCTGTCCCCTAGGACGAAAAGGCGGAGGTTGACGCACCGCGGCGCTCAAAGATTTTGCCGCAGCTTTTGAGGTCTGCAACCTCTCAAGGCTCTCGTCAGCCTTGCTGCCAAACAAATGTGCGCCATCAAAGGGCATGTTGAGAAGACGGGCCTGCACATCTGGAGCAAACCCCGACTTCCGCAACCACGCAAATCTGCGTACAACGGTGCTCACAGCCATGGATCGGCCAACACTGTCGGCCGTATCCAAACCAGACTGAAGGGATTCAACACATGGAATCCTTGCCATCGTGCACGAGAGCAAGGAACCCATCCCTTTCTTCCCCCTCGGGAATATGCTCAGCTGCCAAAGAAACAATTCCACAGAGTGCGAGAAAACCTGCTCCCAGCAGAAAATGCCTTCTAGGCCCAACCGTCGAAGTGCTTGTCATCCCGATCCAGAGGGATGGTAGGGTACGCCGCCTGCCTCGAGATGGCTGCAGCCGCCTGAACCACCAAACTCTCGGGAGTGGGGTGAGTAGATAGATAGCTGGGGTCACTAACGGAAGGGCAGTATTTCTTGGTCAAAGACTTATTCACAGCCGGAAGAGATTCCGGGGACTGGCAAGCAGCTGCCACCCTTTTCTGCAAGGTAAAATGAAACGGCAAAACGGGGTCAGAGGACGGACCTTGATCCAAGATGTCCGTCAGAACATCCTGCACAAATTCTTCAGGATGACTAGACCAGCCCAGATACTCAGACTCGAGCCATGAGTCTCCTATAAGAAGCCTCTGCATGAGCCCCAGGCTCAGCTCTACCAAATTCCACTTCCGGGGAAGTGTCCAGCCCACTTGCATCATGGAGGGTCTGCCTCAACTCCAACTGACTGTCTCCAGAAAAAAGTGGCTCATCATCAAGGTCACCAGGTTCCTCAACCTAAGACGTCCTCTTCATAAATATCATCCAGAGGGAGTTGATAGCCAGGTCTGGGGACAGAGGAGGGCCTGGAGGCTAAAACAGGTCTCACAGACTTAGACGTAGCCTTCCTTGGAGGATCCACGATATCCGGGTACTCCAATGGCAAATTTAGAGAAAGAATTCCCGAAGGCGGCGATAGCGCCTAAGGCTTTGACATCGAGAGCGTCGCCAACCTCGACGTCGTGATTGCCGAAGGCTTCGCTGTGGACAGAGGTGCCGATGGCTCCGTGGGCTGATACGACGGCAAGGCGTCGGTGTCCGAATCTGACAGACACAGCACCGAACGAGTCGACGCCGGCCCCAAGCCCTCAATAGGTTGCTGCGGTCTCGCTGGGGACAAGGACCAAGACCTAGAGACACGTCTCTTGCGACTTTTCGATTCCTTGACGGTACGGGACCTCGGCAGCTCCCGATGTGTGTCGCGGCGCGAACCCGATCCCCGAAGGCGTGCAAGCCACGGAACGAGACCGATCCTGGCCGTCTTCGTCAGAAGGCGTGACCGGACCCATGTCCTGCGATTGAAAAATCGGCATCATGGATTTCTTAAACGCTGCCCATTCCTCCAGAATCGAGGACTTTGTGGGGCATGTAACCTTCCTCGAGGCACCATCCTCCGAAGAGGACTAGGAAGGCGACCGTTGACAGGGCTTCCTAGAGTGTTGGGATGAGGAGGACGAGTGGCTGGAACCACTTCGGGACTGAGATCCCCGGGACTCCTGCCACGGAAAGTCGCCGCTCAAGTCGTTGGTGGAAACCCCCTTAGACTTGGAAGTCCGGGACTTAACAGGCTTAGAGCCCCTACCTACCTGGAGCTTCCTCTTCCGCTCCTACAAGGCCTTGGCAATCAGCGAATGGCATTTCGAGCAGTCGTCAGTATTGTGCGACTCGCCCAGGCACCACAAATAAATGCGGTGGGGGTCGGTGAGTGACCTCTTCGACTTGCAGTCCCGGCAGGTCTTAAAACCAGACTGCGGAGTCGGAGGGGTCAAAGAGAAAGACATCTTCTACAAAGAAAACACACGAGGCGCGCTGAGTCTCATGAAGTGAACACGTTCGCGGAAAAAACGGAACGGGTGACGTGCGTCCTATTTATAACATCCTGTGACATCGCCCTCGACCGAGGCCTTCGAGGGACATGGAACGGACGTAATCGACGCAGGATGCCCTCTGCCGAAAAAGATTCCTTAGTGCACCAGCTGTGGACATTACATGTGAAAGATGTGGAATGCTTTGGAGGACAATCCATTTGCAAGGGTTCTGTTGCAGGCAAAAGTCTGAGTTCCTGTGGAAGACTGTTCAAACAAGTAAGTAGTACACTTTAAGGTTAGAGTCCAGGGACTTCTGAGAAGACACTGTAGGAAGATTCCAGCATTGGGCCTGGGTGAACTGGATGAGAGGACTACCAATCACAAGAACACCCAAATGCTTTACAGAAATCACACATGCTTAAGGTAAGTAAATACCCCAGCCAACACTGTACTTTAGCACGGAAGAGGAATTGCAGCAAGAAACTCGGTCCTTGAATTTCTTGTCATGAACACTGAATATTGCCGATTGGATTTGCGTCGCTAATCTGGTCCAGCAGATTGGTGAGGGGACCTCAAAGTCTGGAAACACATCTGTAGTGGTCCAGCACGATGTCACCAAAGATTCAGCTTGATACGGAATTCCGAAGACCATGCACCGCACAATGGCTCAAGTTATTGGGGTTTTGCACAAGGTCGCAGCACAATGTGGTATGGCTCAAAATGCATGTCATCTTGAGTCTAGTGGGTCTCACCATGCTCTGGGTCGGGGTCATCATTTTCGGGGGCCCCCGGAATGCTTGAGAGGAAGGGTAACAGCTGCCTCTCCTGTCGCTGGAAATCATTTCAGCCTCGTTTTCTTCATCTTGTTGGATTTAGGTCCAGTTGTCGACTTGTCTGCAGCTTGTATGGTTCAGAGTTTTTATCAGGAAGTACAGCACAACTTATGCAATCTCTCCTTGCATTTTACAGCAAGGGGTGGTCTGGCTGTCCAATGAGAACAGCCAGCCCCGCCCCCAACTAAGAGTTTGTTCCTTTCTGGTAAGGTGAAAGACAAAGGGCTGCAGAATTTTGGACTCCTCCCTCACTTCGTGCCTTTTCAGACAGTCTGGAGCCTGGGCGGGGAATACACAGGATTCATGCCGAAGACAAAAAAAACACGGAGGTCGTTCCAGTCTGACATGGCAGGGGAAGACCTCGAACAGCAAGCACACAAGATATGGCGAATAAAGAAGGAGCCCACCATTTTAGCAAAATTGGTACCTTCTCTCATATCTTACTAGGTTATTTTTGAGTTAAATGAGCATATATACATATATACACACACACACACACACACACACACACACACACACACACACACACACACACACACGTTATAGATCATTTATATTGCTTTATATATGTACTATTACTAACGTAGCTACCAGTGTGTTCTTTACATGAATGTGCTTACTTTAAACTATGCGCGTAGCCCGTGTTTATTCTGCTCTTTCTTGTGAGGAAACTTCGCACTTTGTTTTCTCATTCCGATGCTGGCTTCTGTTTACAGGCCAAAAGCAACAGATTGTGTCCCCACAGGTTATGAAATAACGGTGATGCAGTATACCCATTATCTATGCTCACCTCATTTTCTCTAACCTAGAAAAACGAAAACGTTTTGCACAAAACTGTTTCAAAAGGGATCACTACTGTCTGAATATGCTACTCCTTAATTCCAGATTGTGTCCCGGTTTTCAATATCTATACACATTAGCATCTTACGTGCATATAATAATGCAATTATTATTATTATAAGGTCATTACTTTAATTGTGTCACTTAACTAGATATGAAATCTAACCATAGACATCAAAAGGTATTTCTCATTATTTAATAAAAAACATAAAACAATCTTTTATACATGAGCCTCAGTAACGTTTTACAAATTATTTTACAATATCTTCTTAGAACGGGCTCAACTTTAAATACATTACAGTCGAATCAACAACATCTGAATAAATCAAGCACCATAGAAAACAATAATAATTGAGAACAAATAAAACAAAAACGAGGAAAGCCAAAGAATTAGAAGAAAAACAAATGAAAGAAAAAAACTTTACATTTGAACAAAGACATGAGTCTCACAGGAATTAAATTCTTCTTCTGTGTCAAAAGGATATTTTTAAGGTTACTCAGTTTTAACCCTATTTCAGTTATGGTAGTCCACAAATATACATTCCAAGGGTGCCAAAAAAGGAAGGAAACCAATTATTGTTCCTTGTAGGGTTTGAAAATAAAGGGCTAGTGTCAGTTTAGTTTACCAAAGGGTTTTATTGCATATACCTGTAGTCCTAATCTTCCGTAGAGCTCTCTAAGGGAACTGCATAGGATTCTGCCCAACATACAGCAATTGGAGACTCAACAGAGATCTTCTGCCGGCTTCAACGAGTATGGGGCCCCATGACCAAGGATCTCTTTGCTTCCCGCCTCAACACCCAGCTTCCGGAGTTTTACAGCTGGAGACCGGACCCAGCAGCCGCAGCAACGGATGCATTCCTACAACAGTGGACCGGGGGAGTTCTTTAAACCTTTCCCCCCCTTCACCATGATAGCGAGGACCCTGGAGAAGGCCTGTCAGGAACAGTCAGAACTTGTCCTCATAGCCCCGGTCTGGACATCTCAGATCTAGTATCCAGCTCTTCTGGAACTTTTTTCTGATTTTCCAATCCTTCTACCCCAGTCTCCAGATCTCCTAGCGGATCCGGCGGGCCAACGCCACCCCCTTCTCCTCAGCAAGTAATTAATTTTGGTGGCCTGGAGGATTTCAGGTCAAGATGGAGGGTCCCAGGCATCTCTCTCAAGGCAGTCAGTCACATCGAGGACAGCTGGGCCCCCGCTACCTACAAGAGGTACTCTAACTCCTGGAGCGCCTGGACACGCTGGTGTTTGCACCGAGGGCTCCATCCGGTTTCAGCACCTAGAGAGGACATTTTGAACTTTCTGGACAGACTAGTAGAGCGAGGCCTCGCCTATAGTACAGTTAACGCTTAATGCTCCACAATTTCAGCCGGCCACAACCTCGTGGAGGGCCTACCAGCGGGTGAACACCACCTTAGTGTGCAGACTACTTAAGGGCATCCGCCTATCAGTACTGCCTCTGTACCGTTACAAAACTCTGTAGGATGTTAACAAAGTACTGAATCTTTCTCTTTCCTGGTCTCAGAACGAGGAGTTATGTCGCACTGCTCTTTCCGGTAAGCCCACTACGCTACTATGGTTGGTCTCCTGCAGACGAGTCTCTGATGTCAGGGCGCTCGACCTAGCTGGCAGGTCCTTTTCGCCTGGCGGCATAGTATTTCATATATCCAGGCGAACCAAATGCAATTCTAGAGTTATCCCATACCCTGCCTTTACAGAACAGCCTAATATCTGCCTCCTCAAGTGCTTGAAGGTCTACGCGGAGGTGACCACGCCACTGAGGGCCTCTCCTAACGGGTAACTGTTGATAGCACTTTGCAAGCCGCATAAAGCAGTTTCCGTGCCAACACTGGCGCACTGGGTACACTGGACGCTCTCACGGGCAGGAACATATACTGATTTCTTTGTTGCTCACTCGGCGAGAGGCACCATGGCACCCAAGGCCTTGCAGGTCGTAGTCCGTTTAGAGGACATCATGAGGATGGCCGACTGGGCAGGCAAGTCTATTTTTAAACAATTCTACCTGAAGCCGGTAGAGCAACCTGCATCCATAGTGGTAAGTAGCTTTAAACCAGCATAATGTGAGCCTCCGGTCTTGACATAGAATAAAGATTTTACAGAACAACTTCCTTAGAAAGTCTTAATTCTATATTTACAAAATAGGCACAAGTGTTTCCAATTTTCCATCATGCCTGGAACCTTACATAGAACGCCATACCCATTCATTACTGGGTATACCCCTTCTTGGACCTCAAACGTCTACGGTACAAAACTGGTTAAATCTGAAACGCATATAGACTTGTCGATATACATAACTGACAGAGCATGTCTTTTAGCCTTCCCACTTGTCCCAGGGTCCCCAAATCCTTTTGGTTCAGTCACTGGGAGAAAGGGTGGCTGAAACAGAGCACTATTCCCGGGCCGATTGCCCCAATTGCCAAGAGTCTCTTGGGGCTCTCTCGCGTTGCCACCAATGGAACTCCTGCCGTTCCTCCAAACCGTGTCTTGTTTCGTCTGGCAGCCGGTGCCTTCCACCGTTGTCTGTCCTCCGGTATAGGACGCCTCCAGACACGTGCCTGTGAGCGTTTCCCTCCACCAGCATGGTTCGTTCCGGTGGGTCTGTTTCGGAGCGTGTCTCCGGCTTTGTGTCCACTGTGACTCTGCTCCTGCATCTCCGTCAGGCTGCGTCCCCCTCCACCACTCCTGCCACATCTCTGTGCACAAGGTGCATCATTTTTATATCTCTCGCACAGACGATTATTAGAACAACTAGACTGCACCTTTGACTTGTTCCACATTAATTCTCCTCTCCTCCTCCTTTCATCCCAGTACTATGAGCATCATGGATATTCAAGTCCATAAAGTTTTCACTCTTTTTTAAGATTATATTGTTTCAATTGTTGGTCGCACGCAAGTTTGTCATAAGCAGAAGACTTTTACCCATGAGAGAATCATAGTTAGGGGACATCACATATGGCTTATTGGATTTCTAAGGGGTAAGACTTCTTCTGTTTAGGTGGTTTCTCAGATAGCGTTCTTTGGATTTGAACCTGGGATGGACTTGTGTAGTAACAGCATGCCATTAAGTATTAGAGGGTTTAGGCCATCAAGTCGTCCATCGCGCCATCTGACTCGCAAGACGCTGCCCGTCCCTCTCCTCCCAACACCCGGTACAGCTGTACCCCTCCGCTGCAACCTACCTCCTGCTGTAGATCTTTTCTGTTACCACTGAAAAGTGCTCCGTTATACATCTGTAATGTTGTATATATCTGTAAAGCGCTTCATTGCTTCACAGAGCTAGGTCCATGCTCAATAAATACCATAATAATAAAAGGAGCATCATCCTCAAAAAGAACACTGCGTCCCTCCCAAAGGAGTTACCACTTCACCCCAACAGCCATCTCCTCTCATGGGATCCATCCTCCCTCAAAATGCCACCCCCAGGGTCAGGGTCAGGATCAGGTAGCAGCTGCCTTCCCCTGGCCACATGGGAGGAAGCTTTAGGCTGTAGATCAGTGATGACTCAGCAGGATTCATCACATAACCCGAAAGTGTATTGTAGCATCACATGATGTTCCTATATCCCATTCAAGTAGCTATATTGCACCACCTAGTTGCACTGTTTTGTCCAATAAAATTCTCTCACTTTCCTTTTGATTCTCTGGGGATTGGAGATTATCTACTCCTATTACCTCCTATTTCTGCTACTTTTATTCATTGAACATGTGTATGGCGCCTATACAGCAGAAAGTGTTCCATGCGCCACAAGACCGTGGGGGGGGTGTGGTGGGGGGGACAGAGGAGGATAAACAATAAACGGTCCTAGTAGGCCTTGTGACATTTGAGAGGGAAGGTAAGGAGAGAGGATGCAGGAGGTAGGGGGCCCCAGAGGCTAAGTGCTAAGGGGAGCCAGTTAGGGCAAGTGCACTGGGGGACAGGGTAAAGGTCAAGTGCAATGAGGGGAGGTGGGCCAGACTCAGTAGTCGTGTCAGGGAGGATTACTAAAATCAACTACTAGTAAGGGGGGTGCTGGGGTAGACTGGTCGAGGAAGGGCCTGGTGCCCGTTATGACTCAGAAGAGTTTCCTAACACAAATGAATGGGCAATGGAGTATATATCTGTGATTGTGGATAACTACAAATTACTGTCAAAACACATAGACTGTCCCTATTTGGAAGCACACCCCAACCCTGTCAGGGTAAGCTCTCCCTACGTGGCCGATGGTGCGCCGCCTATCTAATAGGGATAGCAAGAGATCTTTGCCTCGTCAACAAATCCACAATAACATTGATCACATAAGGTTAAACCAGAAGGCATCAAGCTGGAACAACTTCAATCCAAAAGTACTGTGGTTCTTGGGGTACATTATCTTTTTGCCATTTGGGGTTCTTCCTAACTTTGGGAGTGCTACTCACTACTCTTGAGTTGAACTCAACTCACTTACACTGGCCTTTCAGCTTGTGCATTCTCAAGGTGACTCCTCGAGTTGCTGTGATTTCTTTTTGAACACTGCCTATTTAAGAAAAATTTTCTAAGAAAAAGAGCATCAGAACTTTGACTTTTGCCGTTGACTTTGGCTGTCCTGGCTCCCTAAAGGCCTCCTTCTGCGCCTATTAGCTTTGCAGTGCGTGTTCCCTTACAGGTGTTGTTTAACACTTAATTCTGGGTTAAAAGACTGCCTATATCCCTTTGAGAGAATCAAATTGTTGTTATAGAATACCAGTCTGTTCTGAACGAACAATAACCCTTCCCTATTTAATAACTCAATACTGCAAAGGTGATACAAAATATTTGTTATACTGACGTCACCCTTGGTGGGGGAAAATGGGCAACATATGAATGAATTACTCACCTGCTTTATTGTTCACTTTACTGTCAGTTATTGCTTTTTAAAGAATGCTTCAAATATCTTTGTGTATAATTAAATACATTTGTATAACTTTAAGTGTGTAAGTGTTTACTTGGATACCTGTATTAATTTAATTCTACAGCTCTACAGCTCACATTACCCTTACGATAAGTCTGGCTGCTCATTCACAATACCAACTTGTGTAGTACAGGCCTATAATAAAAAGGTGGGCGAGACCACCAGGAGCCGCAGACTGAATGGCAGCTTGAGCCGTCACCTCCCTCACCGACCGCAGAAGTTAGACAAAAATGGTTGGTGCATTTAACCGATTTACACAATTGGACACAGTGAAATAGGTTTGAAGGGGCTCTGGGACACTGGAGACGAAGTGGAGCCACAACAGTGCCCTCTTTCCTGCTCAATGCTGCCCTGACTCATGCATTGCCTGAGATACGGCGTTAATGGCCGACACTGCAGCGATACAGAGAAAGCCGCCCGCTTTGCTGATACATGGCATGCCATTCTGAGATCACACGGATTGATCACCAGTGACTAGCAGTAAGGAGGAGTGACTGATTGTGACCCCCCCCCAGAGTAGCCGCATTAATTCCCTGAACACCAGGCTGTAAAAGACACTGCTCCGGGCAGTGAGAATAAAGATGCGATAACCCCAGCACTCAACACGCAGGGTGTTGAACTCCACACACCTTGATTCACTACGATGAAGACGACAACCCACAGCGGGAACCTCCACCCATCAAAACTGGGTGGAAGCGGCGACTGGACAGTGACCCGGCACACCAAACAAGCATTTCAATAAAAAGCACTGCAGGCGCATTCACATTTATCCAGGCAGGAACATGGTAGAGCGCAGTTGGGGAGTGCAGAGATCTCTAGCACCCTAAGCTTTAACAAAGGAGGATTAAAAAAAAAAAAAAAGAAGGGGGTCGGAAAGAAGGGGTTGAAGGGGAGAGGAAGAACACCTTCTCAGTCTTGGGAGGAATAACGCTTATGTGCAGACCTCAGCAGGTTCAACCAAGTCAGTCTACAGAACGGTTTGAAGGAGCGGCGCATTGAGAAATAAATTAGCAAGTGAACAGGGCATTGCAGCACAGAGTACATCAGGTGCCTGAATGAAGCAGCCTTTTAGAAGATATACACATCCGTACAGCACAGCAGCACCGACCAATCGCCTAGCAGGAAGGTACCACCGAAAGCACGTATTCCCAACCCTCACAGAACTCAGATTGCAGAGCTTCCGCCATCAATCTATAGAAATGGAACCAGCGCAAGCAGCGACTCCGCTGGACATCCTAGGAGTAGACCAAGACAGTTCAACTAAAGCAGACACACTACTTCTGCTAGGAGAAATACGGTCAATTAAATCTACTCTAACTGAGAAGGTCACTGATCTGCAATCAAGAATGGACAAGGTTGAGAACCAGATTGAAGCTCTTGACAATCAGTTGTCCGGGGACCTCACTGTAATAAAAACTGAGGCTTGCCTCCAAGACTTGGAGCAAAAAGAGACTTGGAATTGAAAATGGACGACTTGGAGAACAAGGAGCGGAGGTCAAATATTTGCATAATGGGCCTAAGTGAACAGTCAGGCGAGTCCAGGGCATCCCTGGAGAAACGAGTGAAGACTCGAAGTGGTTCACTTTTTGACCCCCAACCCCAAATGTCCGTGGACATGTAGTTTGATAGAATCCATAGAGCAAGGGGTCCAGCAAACGGCCCGAGATCTGCCCTTGCTAAGTGCCACCACTTCAGAGAAAAAATGTGCATTCTGCAAAGGGCAAAGGAACAAGAACCCATTGACTTTGAATGAACAAACATTAAAATATTCCAGGACCTGTCGGCAACCACCCTCATCCAACAAAGAGGCTGCCACCCGCTCATGGTTTGACTGCAAGAGCAAGGAGTGCGGTATAGAGGAGGGTGCCCTCTTTCATTAATCTTTGAACATGGCAAGGAATAATATTGCATCACCTTGGAGGAAGAAGCTCAAGGGGTCCTGGAAAGCCTGCGAGTGGGCATGCAGGCATCAACCAGGGAAGAATTGTGCATGCCACAGGGTCCCACTGATAAGGAAAATACTTTTACACAAAGACTTCCGCAAGGCTTTCTGGGGGTGGGTCCCGCACTACATTCAACATTCTCTTCCCAAATACCTTCCTTCTCTGCTGCCTCCAAATATCTGAGGGTCAACCGCTTCTCCAGGCACAGAGTGGGGGTAGATCACTTTCCTCTGCAGGTGCCTCCCTCTGGAACGGCCTCCCTGCCCCTCTCAAACAGGAGTCGGACCACCTGATGTTCCGGAGGCAGCTGAAGACCTTCCTTTTCTCCTTTGCTTTCTATCTCTCCATCCCACGGCTGAAATACCTGTCTGCTGTACTGACTGGTTTCTTGGTTACCCCAGTCTCTCACTGGGTACCTGGATCCTCTTGACCAGTCTCCACTGCACTGGCCCCAGGCCTGTCACGCACTAGAGGCTGTAACCCCCTACAGTCCCCCACCACCTTGCACTTACCCAGAGCCTTGCTGACCTGGCTGCACTTATTCAGAGTAATGTTGCCCTGATTGCACTTTCCCCCTTGCATTCCCCCGTCCCCTTCACTTTGCGTTACCGCACTTGCACGATCTGAATGACACAAGGCCTAGTAAGATTGTTTGTCTTGTCCTCCCTCCGTGCCCTCCTTTGACTTGTTGGCCTAAAAACATGTGTACAGGCGCGTTATAAATTACTAATATCAAATCATATACATACACATATAAGATAGTGATTTTTGGAAAGGGAAACCATTGGTTAGTGTTCTCCTAGCCAAGGTTCAGGTTCTAGAGGCAGTTTTCGCGGCACAGCAAAATCATTCAAAGTAAATAAAAGCAACCCTGTGGATACTTTCTAGTTTTTAGGAAGGAAGATACAAGAAGGCTTAACCAACGTTGGAGACCCTGTTAAAGGACTCGCAAGGGGCACAAGCAGCGGCTTGAGTCGGAGGTAAGAGGGGGTTGCACTGGACACCTCAATGTGTACCGCAATTTCAGGAGCAACTTTAAGGAATTGGGTAAGCAATACCTTCTTCCCCACAGTACCTTAGGTTAGAAGAACATTTTCGTAGTGGAAGCTCTGTGATGCTTCAGCTCTGGACATGACCTCCAGATTCCTTGGTCTGATGACTGAAGGCAGGACAATGGACAGGATCTCTCAGCAGCAGTCTCGAGGGAGGATCTCTGGCACGACTTTCAGCAGCTTCTAGGGTCATTCTGCGGTTTTGGCACCTTTTCCGCAGCACCAACAAAGGATGCAATTTTCCTAGTTAATCTTCTTAGCTTCATGCAGTCCCCACCATCTGATGAAGGGGTTTGGACGAGTTGGAACAGATCTCTGGAGTGCCCTTGAGGGCTCAGCAAGATGTGAACGGATTCAGCCTTTCTACGGATCTTGCTCTAACTAAATGGCACCTGGCCTAGTGGGATCGTTGTCTCCGTTTCCCCCTCCCTTGCCTCGTCTCGCCTTGAAACACTTGTGTACAGGCACGTTATAAATGCCATATCATATCCTACAATGAGGCACTCAAAATGGGCAGCAGGTCTCCTGGTATTGGGGTTCCGCTGCTCTGGAGCTCAAATCAAAATTTGTCTTGGGACTGGCTGTTCCGACCAGCCAAAGGGAAGGAGGAGTCCTCTTCGATGCTCCTCTGTCGCACAGAAAACAGGGTCAGGACAGCAGTGGTCTCTTCACAGTGTTGCAAAGGGTCTGCAGGCGTCTCTGGTCGTCTTCCTCTTCGGTTACTTGAGCTTCCAGGGATCGACTAAAAGTTATACAGTTCCAGCACACACTCCTCTGCAGTCTCCCCCAGCAATTTACAGAAAGGGGCGTTTGCTGTCCAATCAGGACAGCCAGACCTCCAGTAGGAGCTGGTTTTATTCAGGCACTCTGGTAGACAAAGGACAGGGGGGTGTAAAACATCTCCCCCACACCCTATCTGCCCAGAGTCCCTGGAGCCTAGACGAGGATACCCAAGGGTTACCGCCAAAGGCAAAACGCAAACACCGGGCTTCTCCTCGCAGAATGGTAGACGAAGGGCTAACAAATAACAACCACAATAGTAATGGGGAGAAAAGAAGGGAGGCCCCAAGTTGGTAGTTGGGTGCCCCTATTGTGCACTACCAGAGATATGGACATGGCCTGTGGCAGAAAAAAGAACAAAAAAAGATTGCACCATATTTAGTAGGACACATTCACCGTCACCAGCCATAACTAGGAAGTTGGCGGGTGACTAAAAAGTCACAGGAGCAAAGAGAAGGGGGACACTTGGTATCCCATTGGCACTCCACTTAAGGTGGTGTGCCAATCTCTCAGACTATAATGTCTTAGGAGAGATACGAAGTACCTCTTTATCCTTAAGAACTGTAGTTGCTCTATAAATAAAATGATCTCAAAGGAGGACCCTAAGGGTCCTCAGCAACACTGCCCATAAGGAACTGGGTGCTGCAACAGTAAAATACAGATGCCTTTACGAGCTACGGAGAAAAACAGACTACGTAGTACTTGTAAAATACAAAGAACAGAGTTGCAAAAGACAGAGCCCAGAAGAATGAATGAGTGGAAAAAGGCTCCACTCATTCAAGAGTTCAGGAAAAAGGTCCAGCAGTCCAGCAAAATGTGCTGGGGGTCTCACTAGGAGAGGGGATGAAGCATACAAATGAGAAATCTCACTAACGGGTATGCCTACAATGCCAAACCCTGAGCGGCTCGCATAATAGCAGTGTCGGAGCCAAAACTGACCATTAAAATGGATTTCTCCATCACTATTACCACAATCCCAAATAGGTCTCTTACCAGATCGCAGGTTGGTCATGGTAGATGGCAACTGCAGGTATGTTGGATTGTGAGTTGTGACACCAATCTCAATGGAACCCGCCCACTTGTCCACCATCTTGTCAATTCGCACCTGAAAAACCTCATTGTTGCGCAAGGGCCTGTTGCTGAGCACAACACCATGGTTGAAATCATCTGTGGCACTGTGAAGCAAGGCAATGAGACGGTCAGGGATTCCAAACAACACAAATTCGAACAGTCTCCAAAGTGGGCAATCCATTGTAAGGAATATAGCATAGGCAACAGGCTTTCTATGAGGGATGGCCATTGGTAAAAAAAACTGGTAGGTATGCAAGCACAATGTGGATAAGAAACCAGTGGCCATCAAATGACAATAATTCAATCCTCTAATGATCAGGCAAACTCTTCTTGGCATAGCCATAGAAGATGGGTATATAAGACTGATACAAGTTTGAACTGAATTATTTATTCTGCATTTAACTACCTTTAGTAAAATGCTTTATTTGTATATTATGATTAAAATGCTACGGCCCCAGTGAACATGACAAACACTTACTGTGGACGTAGTGCAGTCCGGCCCTCATTAATGATGGCTGCCTTCTGGCCACAGTTGGAGTGGAAGAGTAGTCGTTCCTGTTCCTGCTCAGTTGTTTCGATGGAGCGACGCCCCACATCCGGGGACAGGGCACGCATGATGGCATTGTTCCTGCGAAGCCGGTCAGAGTGGTTGTGGTTATGAACAATGGTCACCTTCACTGCCATCCCATAGAGGTCTACCACGCCATAAACTACTAATGGAGTCTGCGTGGCTGCCACACCTAAATGAGAGGGGAGGGAGGTCAAGGTGAAAAGTAATTCCTATCCAAAGGGGCCTTTAGATTGCAAGAATTGAATAAGCTAACGTTTGAAGCAGAAAAGTGTCTGTCTCATAGTGACAAGACTCGTACTTGATGGGCCGTTCTCCCTATATAAAGTGCTGCAGTGGTGGAGTGCAGGTGATTATGGTTAAATTATCTTAGATTGCATTTCTTTTGATGCCAAATATAGAAAAACGTTGCCTTTGTGTTTGTGAAAAGGTGCACATTAAGAACAGGGGAAAAATTAAAATCATATTTATTGGCTCCTATTGTTTTCCCTCTCAGTTATACAGTTTGGCTTTGCCCATATTTGCATATCTACGAGGACAGATGACAAGCATACAGTGAATATGGAGTATTTGTCACTGTATTACTATATAGAGTTAATGATAGCACTAATTCCACTTCAAAGGGCTAGAATATGGTGAAAGGTATTTTGCCAAAATACAGTCTCCAGCCAAAGAATGCATAATTACTTACTGTTAACAATTACTCCAAGTACTACTTTTATTTGACCCAGTCCTCATCAGTTAGGAGAGTCTCCCTCATGAGATAGAGGTGTCACATCAAGCGAACCTTCAATAGGAAATTGAGGTAAACCGGCTTCTACCCTTGGGAGAAAAGCCTCCAATATACCCTGCCCCCCCCCCTCCATCATCCCAATTAATCCATTGAAAACTGATTAACCCCACATTGGGATTGGAAGACGAGAAGAAAGACGAGAAAGAAGACTTGGTTAGGAAGTTTTACTGACAAGTTATCTGTGCACTACCTCCTCATCCCAGTCCTTACCAGAGCAGGCTTAGTAAGGACATCAGACTTGTACATCAATACTAGACAATGAAAACATGTTTTCTGCAAAGATCTAATTTATTCAAAATTATACAAAAAAAAATCACTATGTCCAAGGAGACTTCAGAAATACAAAGAATTAAGTTTAGTCAAAGGATCAAGGTATAACTGCAGCCTTTAATAGTAATCGAATGAAGAAGCAGCTCATGTTGTGACTCTAAAAATGTCAGAACAGGAGCTATGTTTCGGCTAGGTTTCGCCTCAATAAACTCGACAGATATGCTCCTAAGGTGGTCTGCCCTGCAGGAACCCATGTACAGGACTCTGATGTTGATGGGGAAAGAGTATTGTCTGTTTAACCCATCTACCTCCGCGAAGTTGTCTTCCCTTTGTGGCAAGGTCTAAAAGACACAAATAAGAGCACAAGCACTGTGAAAGGATGTAGTATGGCTATGGTAGATCGGGACAGCCCAGACTTCATCCAACGAATGGAGTGCAGAATCTGAGACAACAAACGTAGAATGTAATCCTGGGTGTCATGAAAGGAAAGGGATATTTTAGGAGTATACGTCGGTGAAGGTCCAAACACCAATCCCTTAGGGAGAAAACTATGATAGGGAGGCATAAAGAGCAGAGTATCTAATGCACCTAATCTACCTGCCAATATGACAGCAAAACAATTCTAACGTTCAAGTTCCGAAATTGCAGTGCCTTTTCCTCAAAACATGCTCCTTAAACATCAGGAGGCCATCTGCGCCGAGAAGAAATCTAACCCACCTGCTAGGGAAGATATCACGATCCCTGGGTCTAATTTCAGGCCCATACCAGCCCTTAGGATCAATGAGTTTACTCTCTCCCTGTTTCAAGGAAGACTTACAGAACCCACTGTCTGCCACGGGGGCATCTGTCCATCAAGGGTGTTTAAAGAGTGTTCAGTCATTTTAGAGTCCCTTGGGACACTATGTTGGTGAATCTTTCCTTTTTAGAGAGCGAAGACTTCAGTTTCTGAAGGAAGCCTGTATCACGCCATTTCTCAAAGAGTAGTCTCGACCGTTTAAGGGTGGGAATTACCGTCCCAACACAAATTCACATTTTTGCTTAAAGTGCTGGACCAAGCAGCCTTCTTACAATTCCAGAGCCACATTGAGAGAAACAATATTCTCGGTCCACGCCAGTCAGGCTTTAGAGCCAGACATGGCACTGAGACTGCCCTTCTTGACTTGAAGTCGAACCTTTCCCTAATTGTGGAGGATGATCACCTCGCCCTGCTTATGCTGCTGGATCTCTCTGCAGCCTTTTATCTGGTGGATCACTTTCTCCTGGTCACTAGGCTGCGGGAGGTAGCAGGATGCTCTGTGGAAGCCACTGAGTGGGTTGCTTCCTTCCTGGGACCATGCAATGCCAGAGTCGCAGTGGATGACGCTGGATCCACCCCTGAGGCCATCTTGTGTGGGGTTCTGCAGGGGTCATGCATCTCACCTACTCTTTTTAACATTTACATCTTGCCTTTCCTGATACTCCTCGATGACCTGGGTGTCCAATATGCTAATTATGCCGATGACACCCAGGTTGTCCTGAAGTTCTCAGGGATCCACACACAAGATTCGGCAACCATTCATATGGTCTATGGTGCCATCCAGGCTTGAATGGCGGACAATGTGTTGGTCCTGAACAAAGACAAGACCAAACTTCTGGTCGTCACCTCTGGGCCACGGTTGAAAAAGCTACCTGCAGCTTTTCAAAGCTTTAATATTGCAGGTTCTATGATGCCAGTGGCAAAGAGTGTTAAGACCCTTGGGGTCATGGTAGATGCCAAACTCACCATGAAACCCCAGGTTGCCATCCTCCGAGCCTCCTGTGGCTATATGTTATGTTATTTGGCATTTACATAGCACTCTATCATTAGTATGACCTCAAAGCACTTGTAGGTTGAACGCCCTCGGGGATCAAGGTCCGGGTTAATTGAGAGAATGTAAGGTGGCAAAGGCTGCATGTGTGCACCAATTATGTGTACAGCTAAAGCAATTGCGGGGTAGCTGCATCCTATAATTAGGTGTGGTGGCATTTGATATCAGTAAAATGTGTGCAGTCAGGGCGGTAGTCACCAGGACTGGGTTCTGGCTGGTTTAGGCCTGTTTAGGACACTTCTGTGTGCAGCTAGGCCGAATTAGAGAGGTAGAACTGCATTATATCAGAGTGCTGAGGTGCTCATGAGTTATTGTTCGTATGTGAACAGCTAGGCTGAAATTGATCGAGTGGTGTAGCTGCGTTCTAATTGTGTGAGCGTAGCAATACGATAGGTGAGTGTATGGGAGGAGGGTTTGATAAAGCAAGCTCGCTGTTCCGGAATTAAGGTCCGCGTTTGCGATTGCAGCATTCAGAGTAGACTTATTCGAAAATTTAATTAGTCGCCTTCATTGGCGTTAATGCTTAGGATTTTCGCAACATTTATTATCGATAGCAACGTTTCAGCAGTCTAAGATGGTCATATTCAGCATTTATGGAAAGAGCCAGGTTTTTAGAACTTTGCAGAAAGCCAGGTAGTTGTGGGTGTGTCAAATATGGGCAAGAAGAGAGTTCCACAAAGTAGAGGCTGAGGTTGAAAAAGCAGATCCTTCGATCCTGGCAGAATTAGAGATTGGAATCGGTAGAAAGAGGGCAGTGCTTGATCTGAGTGTGCGTGATAGGCGGTAGGGATTTATCTTTTCTTGTAGGTATGTTGGGCCGGTCTTGTGCACTGCTCGGTGGGTAATGCATAGGGTCTTGAAGGTGGCCCTTCGTCCGACTGGGAGCCAGTGGAGGGTTCGAAGAGCGGGAGAAATTTGGTCTCTGTGTCCCAGGGCGAGGAGTAGTTTTGCTGCAGCGTTTTGGGATCTTTGTAGTTTGTTGATTTGGTATGCCGGTGCTCCAGATATAAGGAGTTGGCATTGTCCAGTCTCACCATAACTATGGACATAAAAACGGTGAGTCTGTTGGGGAAGGAAAGGTAAGGAAAAATACATCTTAGAATTCTTAGGTGATAGTGACAGCATTTTGAAACATTATTGATCTGATAGAATAGGGTTAGGGCTGAGTCCATAGTGCAGCCAAGGTTTTTGTCTATATTGGAGAAATGAGAGGTGGGCTGAGGGAAGGGGGCCTTCGGAGCGTTTGTGGGAGAAGGGCTGTATTGCCACACACAACGATTTTGGTTTTATCGGGGTTCAAAAGGAGGTGGTTACAGGTCATCCATTGGTCAATATCACAGCGACAAGCCTCAAGGTCAGGGTGTGGGTTGGTGCTAATCTTCGGGATTCTTAGGATAATTTGGCCATCGTCTGCGTAATTGTAACAAGAGAGGTTGTGCGTGCATATGATTCCTGGTAGAGTGTCAGAGGTTGAAGAGGAGAGCCGAAAGGTATGCACCTTGAGGTACTCCAGTGTTGAAGGGGCAAGCAGTTAAGACAAATGTGGGAAGGAAGACTGATTGTTTTCCATTGCTGAGGAAGGAGGCAATCCATTTAAGTGCCAAGCCACAGATTCCTAGGTAGTGGAGGTCGGTCAAGGAGGATTGAGTGGTTAAGAGTGTCGAAAGCCGCAGAGAGATTGAGGCGTGACCTTGAGATCATCCCAGATCGAGATCAGAGTGGTTTCTATTCCATGTCAAGGTCTAAAGCCTGATTGTGCGGGGTCGAGGAGATGGTTTGATTCTACAAAAACAATTGAGCTGAGAGTATGCAGCCCTGGTCAATGAGCTTCGCTAGAAATCTAGTGTTGGAGATCGGTCTTCTTGGCCACAACTGTCCATTCTTGAGTCCTGGGAACATGTCCCTTCGGGCCTCAGCCCTAGTTAACTTGTGCCTGGATTACTGTAACAGTCTGTTTCTGGGCACCTGCCAGGCAAATCTAGCAGCTCTCCAGGCGATTCAGAATGGGGAAGTCTGGGCCACCAAATGTCTAGCAAGACGTGCTTACATCTCCCTTGCGAGGAGAGAGCTGCATTGGCTCCCTGTGAAACATCGGGTCACTCACAAGGCCCGTACACTTACTCACAAATGCCCGACTCTCCAGGCTCCCTCCTATCTCTGTGAGCATACTAAGGTCTACATAGCCTGCAGCACTCTTTGCTGAGCCGATCAGGCTAGCCTTCATCAACCCAAATTCAAGCTCAAAGGGTTTGGTGGCACCTCCTTCGATGTTCAGGCCCCCCTGGCCTGGAATGCACTTCCTCCTGACCTTAAAAAAAAGATTTCTCTCTGCCGGACTTTCAAGAAAAAAATCAAGACTCACCTTTTTAACCTGGCATAGTTGCAACTCTCGTCGCTGCTCCATTTGTCGATGTGTTTGTTCTTTTCATGTGCGCCCTGAGACCTACGGGTGTTTGGAGAGTTATAAAAGATTAAAATAAATAAGAAAGCGGTCACGGAATACATATGGCAAGAGAAAACTCAGTGTATCTAACACGGTCCTCACTGCCTCCAGAAAAGATGGGGGATGTGCACTACCCCACTTTAAAAAAATATCATGATGCGGCCCAATTATGGATCCTGAAGGAATGGATACCGGAAAACTCCCAGAAGCTGTGGGCAGCTCAAGACAGCTCAGTAGCAACCACACCCACAAGACACATGCTAAGGGTGGAGGAAAAACAGACAGCCCAACTTACAAATAAGCAAAAATATGCAGACAGCACTGGATATATGGGACAGAGCTACACACAGAAGGGCACACCAACTAAAAATCCAGCACCTTTATGCCCCTATTCAAAAACCCTGAATTCCCACCAGGACTCCAGAAAAAGGTATTCCGTAAGTGGGAGGACGCAGGTTGCAAAATGGTAGGGGACATGTACCAGGGAGGACAGATAAGATCATTCGAAGAGTGTACCTCCCTAATGAAACTCAACGCCAACGATAGATACAAATACAACCAACTATACCATTTGCTACACTCGCCCAGAATAAGGGAAGCGGCCTCGAGAGAACTAACCCCATTTGAAAAATACTTTATGACAAACGACAGAACAAGAAAGTTTGTTTCACACACATACAGATTCAAAAAATACACTTCAGGAGGAAGTAATATGACAATACATGAAGAGATGGGAATAGACCTTAAAAAAACGATCCTCAGAGAACGGTGGGAATACACCTGGGAGTTGATACCCAAACTCACGAAAGCGATACACTCAAAAGAAATGTGGATGAAAATTCTCCTGCAATGGCATTACACACCAGAAAGACTTCATACAATGTTCCGGGGAGTATCCAATGAATGATGGCGGGCATGGGGGGAGGGGGAAAAGGGGTGGGGTGGGGAGGAAATGGGCGACACATAGGGCCAAATCTACAACAATACTGGAAAGGTTAAGGCTCACATGAAGTCAATGTTCCCAGAATGGGTGACCCCGGGGAAGACGTTTGGCTATATGGGATATGGGACCCGAGAGTCAAATCCCTCACTAAAACCCAGAAAAGAAACTTTATGGGCCTGCTGATTGGAGTGCGATTAGAAATAGCCCAAAAATGGAAGCAGAAACTCCCGCCAATGGCACTGGACTGGATAAAAAGAGTATGGTCCCATATAATGATGGAGCACATAACCTACAATCTCCAAGGGAACCATCAAAAATTCAGAGACGACTGGGCAGTAACTTTGGAATATTTACAAAGTGACTATATGGAGCAGTGGTGTCCACACAAAATAAAGATACTAGACATGTTCAGTTAAACAGAAGTAGAGACACTTCGGAGCACAGAGCAGTTACGTGGACTAACCCGGTGGGGGAGGGGTGAGGGGGATCGGAAATCGAGAGGTTTACACGTTCTTTGTTGTAAAATAAATAAATAACACTTTTTAAAAAATTTAAATAAATAAGTGGTTTGCCCCCTACTGAATACAAATGGAATGTCTTGGGTTGGAATAACAGAAAAAACTGGAAAGAGAGAGATGATACCGTAACACCCAAACTTCAACAGACATACCAATATCACTAAGCTTTCTAAAAGGCTTTAATGACACTCAGCCCTTAATCTAGAAACTAAAGTATTTTTCTAGACCCTATGGTTAGGGGTCAGGAAGCTCAATAGACACTTAAGTTGCAGGTCTTTTTGCTATATTTAACGACTGTCCAAGGGGCAAACATGACAGAGCAGTCAAAACTATGCTCTCAAAAGGGGAGCAGGGTGGAGAAAAATGTAGAGAATTCTATGTTAACTAATGAAATTAGGGAATATTCATACAGTAAAAACGTTTAAAAAACATACTCCATACAGCCTAAGCAGAAATGGAAGTGCATTAGGTTGCAGTTGAGTAGCTTTTTAGGATAGAGTCTTTGACGGCAGTAACGTCAACAAAAGTGAATACAATTTTAGGAAACGAATCAGGAATAGACTTTGCAGTGTTTTCGGATCTGGAATTTTAAAACTTGGTCAAAATCCCATGTAAGTCAACGAGATAAAACGAAGAAGATCTTCTGGTTAGTGTGAAAAGGAGCTGTCAAATTGGTCAGCTGAATTTAATGCTCGTCTATGGATCCAATGTTAGTGAATACAACTGTCTAGTGTCAAGCATCCAGATGGAGGGAAAAAGAGCTGTTAAAAGTGTTCTAGCTGTGAAACTGCAGGGTGTGCAGTGTGAGCACGCAGCAATTCCTGGAAAAGTTAATGTTATTATTGTTATATTGCATTTATATAGCGCCTTATATACCATTGGTATGGTCTGAAGGCGCTGGTAGGTTGAACGCCTTTGGGAACCGAAGTTCAGATCAGTAGGGAGAGTCAAAAGGTGCGTGTGAGCACCGGGTATGTGTGCAGCTCGTGCGGTATCCGTGTAATAGCTGCTTTCTAGCGGTAGGTGGGAAGGGTTGGGAGATCAGCAGTAGGTGTTCGTTCTGGCAGGATTTATCCAGACCGGATGTGGCTGCGTTAGGCCTGAGGAGAACGCCTGGCTGGGGGAGGGGGGGTGTAACCAGCAGTGATTACTTAGAGTGATGTGGAGTGAGCGGCGGATGTTGGTACGAGAACAGTTATACCGAATGGTGTCACAGTATCTCTGTGTTCTAGTTGAGTGGTGATTTAAGGAGAGAGTAAGCGTGGTGGTGAGATATGATGGGTTATATGCCCTTTCAGACGTTCTCTGCATTCCAAACGGTAGTATATACGTCACGCAAATTCTATGCACTCCCATCCATGCACACCTGTCTGCCTCGCGCATGCACTCCTGTCTGCCCCATGCTCTACGCATTCGGCAGCTCTACGTATTCATCCATTCTACGCACTCATCTGTATTGGATGCAATCTGTGCTTGTTCGTTCTAGGTATTCATCCGCTTTATGCCATCACATGTACTAAGCATTCACCTGTTTTACGCACTTATCCCCTCTACGCATTCATCCCCCCTATGCACTCATCCCCCCCTACGCACTCATCCACTCCCCGCGCTCATCTGCTTTAAGCACTCGTGCTTTTCACGCATTCAACAGCAATATCCTGTTCTATATATTCATCTCTATACTCATCTGTTCTATATCTTCATCCTTTCTGTACACTCATTCTCTCTATACACTTTTCCGGTCCATCCACTCCTCCGCTCCATACACCTCCGTTCTGTACATTCATCAGCTCCAGCGATCTACACTCTCTGCACTTCCATATTCATCCGTTATCCATACTGATGTGCTCTACATACTCATCTGCTCCACATACTCATCTGTTCTACACACTTATCCCGTTTACCCTCATCCGCTCTGGACATTCATCTGTTTTACGCACTCCTGCATTCTACTCGCTTCTCTGTATTTACGCACTCATCCGCGCTACACGCTCGTCCGTTCTACACACCCAGCCGCTCTACACATTCATCTACTCAAGATGTTCATCCATTCCATACACTCATCATATCTATATATTCATTCGATTTCCACATTCATTCGAACTATATAGTTATCTGTTCTAAGTAATTCATCCACGCCATTCACTTTGTTCACTCCGCATACATTCTGTTGATTTCAGGAGTTTTAAACCTCTTTACTGTTTCCGTATGATTTACTCTTATTAACGATCTCACAGCTTTGATTTACTTTATTTGTTTAATTCGGTTTGTCCTTCTAGTTTATATTAGGGGTTGTTAGCTGTCAGTTTCTCGCATCAGGTGGTTTGATGGATTGGTGTCCTTGAGTTGCTGTTGGTCTGTTTGGGTTAGTTTGGTACGGGTTGGATTTACGGGAAGAGCCAGGTTTTCAGCAGTTTGCGGAAAGACATTAAATCCTCAGTTAGGCGGATGTGGGGTGGGAGTGAGTTCCATAGCGAGGGGGCCAAGGCTGAGAATGATGATCCGCCTAACCTGCTTGAGTTTGTCTTCGGTATGACTAGGAGGCCGGCTGAGCTTGATCTTAAGGTGCGTGGGGGGTGGTAGGGTTTTAGCTTGTCTTGAAGATATTGAGGTCCGGTTTTATGCAGTGCTCGATGGGAGATGCACAAGGTTTTGAAAGTCACCCTTTGGGCTACGGGAAGCCAGTGCAGCGTCTTAAGGGCTGGGGAGATGTGGTCTCTTGGGCCCAGCACAAGAAGCAATTTAGCTGCCGCGTTTTGTGCCTTTTGGAGTTTATTCAGTTGGTACGCGTGGACTCCGAGGTATAGGGGGTTTGCGTAGTCCAGTCTTGATATAACGATTGATTGGACCACGGAGAGTCTGTTGGGAAAGGAGAGATATGGAAAGATGCACCTAAGGTATTTAAGGTGGTAGTGGCAGGACTTTGAGACGTTGTTGACTTGGCGCGAGAGTGTTAGGTTAGAGTCAAGGGTGCTTCCAAGATTTTTCACTGAGTTGGAGGGGGTCGGTGAGTTGCCCATGGCGGATGGCCAGGGTAGTGGTTGTGGAAGAAGTTCCGGGTTGCCACATACCATGATTTCTGTTTTGGAGGGGTTTAACAGGAGGTGGCTTTGGGTCATCCAGAGCTCTATGTCAAGGAGGCAGGAGGCCAGGTCAGGTTGGCAGTCGGGTTTTGAGTTCAGCAGTTTTAGAATTAGTTGAGTGTCGTCAGCATAGTTGTAGCACATGATGTTGTGCGAACGAATTATTGGTGGGAGGGTGATCAAGTAGAGATTGAACAGGAGGGCGGATAGGCGTGCTCCTTGTGGGACTCCCGCGTCGACTGGTCGGGCTTTGGAGGTATGGGTGGAGAGTATCGTTATTTGGTACCGATCTTTGAGGAATGAAGCTATCCATTTAAAAGCGGTTCCACGAATTCCTTGGGAGTGGAGGCGGTCTAGGAGGATTGAGTGATTGATTGTGTCAAAGGCGGCGGATAGGTGAAGAAGGATTAGTGCCGCGCATCCAGCGGAGTCTGCCGTCATTTTAAGGTCATCTCAAATTGAGGTTAGGGTGGTTTTAGTTCCGTGACAGGCTCTGAAACCTGATTGAACTGGGTCTAGGAGATTGTTGGCTTCGACAAAGGCATTTAGTTGGGAGTAGGCGGTTCGGTCAATGAGTTTGGCAAGGAATCTGGTGTTTTAGATGGGGCGGTAGTTATTGGGCTCGAGAGGGTCGAGCGAAGGTTTTTTAATTCGAGGTTTGACATGAACCGTTTTGAATGCGTCGGGAAAGATACCAGAGGAAAGGGAGGCATTTATGATGGATCTTGCGTGTTCACCTGCGCAGGTGGAAGCAAACATTTCTTTGAGGGTTGTGGCTGGGCAAGGGTCCAGCGGCGAGCCAGATGGTTTGCGGGTAGATAGAAGTTTGAGAAATTGCTCTGATGATATTGGACTAAAGGATTCAAACATTGGTTGCGTAGTGGTCGCAGCTGGAGGGGCGGCCGGTATGGCAGGAGAATTGCTTGGAGGATGTAAGAGAGCTAGTTTGGTGGCTAGAGTATTTGTTCTTTCGAGAGCCGTGGTGAAAAAGGGGAGGGAGAGTGAGTCGCACAGTGATTGTGAGGGAGTTGGGACGGTCGTGTTGCAAGCCGGTTTGGTGAATTCAGAGATTATTTTGTGGAGTTCTTTGCTTGGGTTTTTGCAGTTTAGGATTCGGGAGTTGTAGTGGGCTTTTTTTGCTTTCCGGATTTCGGCCTTGTACTGATAAAGGTGACGGGCCAATGTGGCCCTATTCTCCTGGGTTTTGTCTTTCTGCCATTTGTGTTCTAGGTATTTATATAGTTGTTTAGTGGTCTTCAACTCAGGAGTGAACCATCTGGGGAAGAGGCCACGGCGGGTTGATGGTTTGCAAGGGGGTGTGAGCCGCATCAGAGATGCGTTGAGCCATGCGTCAAAGGCGTCAGGGGTAAGTTGTTTGTTGAGTTGGCAGGTAGGTGGTGGAGACTGGAGGAGTGCGTCGGCTAGGTCTGGGAAGATTATTAGTTTTTTCCAGCATTTGCGTAGATTCAGAGGTTCAGATTTGAGTACGGGAAGGGGGTCGGGTGAGTGAATGGTGAACGGGAGAATGAAGTGATCGGACAAGAGGATAGGGGTGGGGGGCTGTAATGAATCAGGGTGTTGGAGCTAAAGATGGCATCAAGAGTGTGTGCTTTATAGTGAGTCGGACCGTTTATGTGGGGTTGGTGGTTAATTGCGTCCAAGCCGTCAACCAGAGAGTGTGTCATAGGGTTGGTGGGGATGTCGAGCCATATGTTGAAGTCTCTCCAAGAAGGGTGAGGTTGGGATGGTTTAGTTGAAGGGTGGAGATAGAGTCACAGAGGTTGTTTGCGAATTGTCTATCGTAGCCAGGAGGCCTGTAGATTATTAGGAAGCTGTGTGAGAGCGACGGGGAGAGGGATAGTCTAACGAGTAGAGATTCGCAGGAGGGAATCGAAGGTTGGCTGTCGATTGAGGCGTGGAAGTGAAACTTGAAGACAAATGCTACTCCCCCTCCTCTGGAGGGACGGTTCAGTGGGATGAGGGAGTAGTCAGGGGGGAAGGCTTCATTAGCGATTGGGGCGAAGTCGTTAGAGAGCCAAGTTTCGGTGATAAAAACCAGGTCTGGTTTGTCAGAGGCGAGGAGGTCAAAGATGCAGTGTCTGTTTTTTGCTACGGATCGGGCATTAAATAGGATGCAGCTCACATCAGCAGGTGAGGTTGGTCTCGGAGCAGGAGCGGAAGGGGGTGGCGGCAGAGAGAGTGGAGACTGGGGCGGGAGAGCGGTAGGGGGGGTTGATGCTCGATGGGAATAGTGGGCCAGCAGAAAAATTGGCAGGCTTTGGGCGGGATTGGGTAGTTGCGTGTGTTAGGATGATCGGGTTTGGTTCGGGGGATTTGAAGGTGGGGTGTGGGAGGTTAGGAGTTTCAGTTGCAGTTGATGAGAAATCGAGGGAGAGGGGTTTTAGGAGGGGTGAAGCCACGGGGGAAGGTGGTGATTGTGGGATTGAGGTGGTGAGTCGAGACAGGGGAGCTGAGGAGTGCTGGGAGATTGAGGGGGACCAGGTACGTTTCCTCTTTAGTTTCTTTGTAGCGATTGGAGTGTGAGAGAGGGTCAGAGGGAGAGAGGGATGCAGCTTCGGTTCTTGCTAGGGCTAGGCGTGCAGTTTTTAGGGAGGGGAAAGGGTGCGGTCGGGGGCGTGGGGGTTTGTGGGCAAGGCGTGGGGTTGATGAATGCAGGGTGGGGTGTGCCCGTTATGATAGTGAGGGGAGGGGGCCTGGTTAACATTGGGTGGTGGGGTTCGGGGGAGGAGTGGTCTTAGGGTGCTTGGCTCGCCATCGTGCCCCTCTGGTTTGGTGTTTGGAGAGGGGAATGGTAGGGATTGTGAAGGGGAGTGGGATGTTTTGGGCAGGGGGGGACGGGAGGGAAGGCAGATCGGGGAGTGGGGGCGGTCCCCGGTGGTCGTTCCCGACAAACTCTGGTGGAGTGGGTGTACTCATGCTTGGTACAAGCTTTTAGGTGGATTTTAGGAGGGGTTTCTAATTGTTGTTCTAAATTCAGTGGGGGCACGCTTTTAGGCACACTTCAAAGTTCAATTTGCACAGGGATGATATTAGAATATTAGGTGCGCTTCTAGGTTTGACTTTACACAGAGGTGATATTGGGCTATTAGGTACACTTCTAGGTTCAACTGTACGCAGAGATGATATTAGGTACACTTCTAAATTCAACTGAACACAGCAATGGTATTAGGTCTCCTCTAGATTCAATTTTGGATAGAGAAGATATTAGACTATTAGGCGCAATTCTAAATTCAACTGTACACTGGGATGATATTAGGTCTACCGCTAGATTTCATTTTGTATAGGGATGTTATTAGGTCTATCTCTAGATTCAATTTTTTGTGTAGAGGGGATATTAGACTATTAGGCACACTTCTCTCAATTCGACTTTATACAGGGATGGTATTGGGCATGTTCTAAATCAACTTTGTACAGAGAGGTTATTACAGAGATTAGTCAATTCAACCAGGCACGGTATTAGACCAATAGGAATATTGGGCCTACTTCCAATTCAATTTTTACAGAGGGGCAATCGGGACACTTCTAGGTTCACAGAGGTTATTGGGCACACTTCTAAGTTCAGCTTCTAATGCACTTCTAAATTCAACTTTCACAGAGAGTCTATTGGGTGCACTTTAAATTCAACTTTTCCAGAGAGGCTAATGGGCGCACTTCTAAATTCAACTTCTAAATGCACTTCTGAATTCGACTTTCACATAGCGTCTACTGAGCACACTTCTAAATTCAGCTTTTGATAGGGAGGCTAAGGTTACACTTCTAAAATCAGCTTTCGCAGAGAGGCTTATTGGGCACACTTCTAAATGCAACTTTGCACAGAGGTGTTGCAGGGCACACATTCTAAATTCCCAGCAGACTATTGGACACACTTCTAAATGCAACTTCTAATGCGCCTCAAATTCAACTTTCACAGAAAGTCTATTGGGCACACTTTTAAAAATTAAACTTCTAAATGCACTTTTAAATTCAATTTTACATAGAGTCTATTGAGCACACTTCTGTTCAACTTTCACAGAGAGTCTATTGGGCACACTTCTAAGCTCAACTTTCACAGAGGGGCTATTGGGCACACTTCTAGGTTCAACTTTCACAGAGGGGCAATTGAGACACTTCTACGTTCACAGAGAGGTTATTGGGCACACATCTAGTTTCACTTCTAAATGCACTTCTAGGAAAATGGAACAAAAACTCTGGACGCATTAGACAGGTGGGGAGAGGGACCTGATGCTGGATTCAGTGCTGTAGCTGAAGGCCACAACCTCTGTGGACAAAGCAGTGCACACAAGGCCCAACAGTTCCAACGCAGGTAAGAAGGTGAGTAATAGCCACCTACTGCCAGTCTGCTGCAGAAGAATCATGGTCCCAAACTCAAGATAAGATGGTTAAGTGGCTGGCAAATACTATTCCACCGAGTCCGGCAAGTCAATGGAAGGCAGCAGCAGTGGAATAGCCTCCGATTCTGTAGTGAGGTCTGGTGTATGCTTGTTCCAGCAGAATTTTGCACTTGGAGTAGGAACAGGGGCTTCATCTTCCTGAGGTAAATCCCAACTCCAGCTGCTTCAGGACGGGGGCTCGCTCTGGTATTAAGTAAGGCTCATAATCTAATTGGGACCCGCCATCTCTTTGGACGTGATCAGGACATCAGACTTGTTCCCTGCAGGTCCCCATTAAAACAGGGACTCCATGATGAAGCTTTGTTGACAAGTATGACGAATCAGGAGTATTCCTCCCTTCTCCCCAAAGGGAGCCACCCACAGGCTTGGGAGGCGAGTCCGCGCGGCAAGATCCTCCCTAGGGGACTCAGCAAGTGGGAGCTCAGTCGGAATGACTTCCCCCTTAGGGGACAAAGGGTCCTCCCTATGCAGGACACTATCTGCATATATGGGACTGTCTTCAATCAAAAACGCTACCCTCCTTCTCTTTGCCTTTAGACAATGTTGAACTCAGCAGACCGTCTGAAGGAAAAGGGAATACCCCTTTAAGAAGAAACTCCTATGAAAGTGGGACAAGTACACCAAAAAGGAGAGAGCAGTGCGCTGGTGAAACCCCAGCCGTCAGAACGATGTGGAGAGGCTCAAAAGTTGACGTCACTTACATTTGGTCACACTACACCCAAAATAATCAAATCTGTGAACAAATATTGGGCAATTTTACAAATGGACACAGCTTTGTCTAACATTCGTAAAGAGTGTCCATGCATTGCCTATAAACGGCTGATAAATCTGAGGAACACAGGACTGTCGATATCAGGACTAAATAGTTACAACAAACACAAAATATTTTATTTCCCTGTCTGAATTGTGTCCATTGTCAAAATGTCAGAGGCAATATTTTATAACACCGTAAAACAGGAGAGGAGATTAAGTTCAAGTATTTTGCCACATGCATGACCAAGTTCACTATTTAGAAAAATGTCCATGCGGCAAGGGTTATATTGGTGAAACTACAAGGAGGACCAAAGATAGATTTGGTGAACACAAAGGAGACATCAGAAACAAGAACTTTAGAATTTGCTTCTCTGGGGGTTGTCCAGGCGAAAGTGAGATCCAGGTTGGTCACGTCACTACAATACTATAGGCTAAAATCAGCCTGCAAGAAGAAATGGCCCTCCTTTCCGGAAGCTCCACCCACTCACCAATTCTTAACTGAAATCATGACACGCGCAGGCATCACGGGTGGAATTTCTACCCTCTATGCAGCAGCCCAAACGACATAACCCCTCCAAGAACACGGCGAAAGCCAAATGCAAAAGAGACCTAGGGATCTCTATAGAGGAGGCCCAATGGGCGAAATACTGGCAATTTACAAAGTCTGTTTCATTATGCACCAATTTTAGACTGATTCAATTTAAGATACTAAATCATCTGCATATTACACCCAGCAAAATTGCCGAATTCAACCCCTCGTTAAAGCCAGAATGCCCTAAATGCCAAGCCCAAGGAGCAAACTCATTTCATATGTACTGGGACTGTCCCCCGATCAAACAGTTCTGGAGTGAGATGGCTGAGACAGTGAGTGACATTAATGGCCTCCAAATTCCAGCGTCTCCATTGAAATACCTACTGGGCGATATTGGGAAGGTCTCAATTAAAACAAGATGACTCGTCGCAGGTGGTCGCCAAAAGATGCATCCTTCGTGCATGCAGGTCACGGGCTCCGCCCACCCAGCAAGCCTGGTTAAAGGACCTAATATATGTACAGTAAACTGAAGAATCATATGTCCAAAATGTTGTACCCACGTGTAGACCGAAAGATATATGGGCTTCCCTGAAGAGATACCTGGAAACAAGCCCCCGACGCATCTGATAATGACTCAACTGGTACTGACAGCTGAATAGCCACCTTGATGAACAATACGAAGTAGACACTAATACGTTATTGCATATTCTGTTGTACATTTTATCTGTATGCCCCCAATACATGCCATGTAATTGTATTGCACTTGTCAATCTTAAAATAAACATTCAAGAGGTGGAAGTAGGGAGAAAAGATTCCTACAACGAGAGGCATTTTTAAATATACAAATTATAGTCGATGTAGCCATCAGGAATGAAGAGTGGTCTCTCGGAGGTTTTCTTTAAACAAGATTTCTTTACACCAACTTCAGATTTACGTTTCATTCGTACATTGTGGTAAACACTAATGCGACATCAGTTAAAAATCTTTTATCATCATTTAGGGCACTATAACATACGCACGGCACAAAAACGGGAATGATGGGGGATTTCAAACTGGTGGACTAATTTGTTAGTATTAAAGCCATGACAATGATCCACAGATGCTTATATGGCAAGGCCCCGAGCTTCTTTAAAAAACACTTCTCCTTTTATACACTGGAAGATGCTTAATATCAGCAGATAGGGGCACCTTGAATCTACCCTGTGCCAAGCGTGCACCAGGGCAAGGAAAATCCTTCCCGGTGAAAGCAGTAATCTACTGGAACAATATGCAGACAGGATTACGGCAAGAAGTGAACTACCAGAGGTTCAGGAAATCGCTCAAATCTTTCTTGTTCCAATGAATAGAGCCAACTTCTCCCGCTAGCAGCCAATCATAGTTTTAGAGAAGAGTACTATGTGTATTTGATCTTTCTTGGTTGTCCGCGCCCTGATGCCTGCAGGCTTCCGGTGCGTTACAAGCAGACAATAATAATAATTTCAGTGATTGTAAAATGTACATGGCAGATGGACTTGTCCTTTACGGAAACATTTCCACAACTAGTTCACAAATGCTCAACATCTGTCTCATCTTATTAGAAAAGTAGTTAGTTTACTATTAACTGCACATAAATGCACCAGATTGGTTTTAATAAGAACTGTGCATGCATAACTTGCAGACAAATTCCATGATAACATGGCTGCCACCTTTGCAGCAAGTTGGTGGCCCTGTCAAGTGATTGTCCATCGTTGATGTCAGTAAGCATGGACGTAGCAGGTTTAAATGAGTGGAAACCGGGACTTCGAGTTCAGAACATTATGGAAGACACGCTCACAGCGTTGGAGGGATTGTAATTGTCACAGCAGGGTAAGGCTGCGAGTGCGATGGTGATGCATTTGATTTGTTTTGTTACATAAATGTTAGCAGTACGAAATGGGGTGCAGTAGCACAGCCAAATCATTGGTGTTTGTTATGAAAAACCATGAACTGCATTTATTTTCGTTTTCATGTGGTGTATGCTGTATTTAGCACATTGTGTGTTTTTATACTAGACATGCAGGAATTGAAGCTTTCTGGAGGTTGAACGCAATTATTGATGTGCGTTATTAAGGAATATGAACCGTGTTTATTTATGTTTGCTGTGTTTGATAAATTTAGGCGTTTGATATTGGCTATACATTTGAGCATACACAGGAATTGTAATAAAATCCCACTACAGCCGAGAGGTAGCCTCTTGAGAAGCATCTGTATTCGTTATGAAACTCCAGTCACTGGTAGGGACTGAGATATGGTGGAAATGGAGCCTTAAACCTGGTGTGTTGCTCTGAACGAAATCTCAGCCCTTTGTAACACTACAGAAAAGTGCAAGTTGAAGGAGGTTGTGTTGGTGTTGTCTAATATAAAGAAGAACAAGTTTCTTACCCCTGGTAATGTTCTTTCGACTGGATGTTCCTCCCACATATTCCTCATCTTTGATATCTTAATTTTGAGCTTTAGCTGCTACAGATTTTTTTTCTCTTGCCAGCAGAGGGCGCTGTGCGTCGAGACAGTCGACTATGTCCCTCAAGGGCGTTGTCAAATACATATACCACGCGCAGCACCCGTTTGCTTCAGTTCAGTTATTTCACCACCATATGCAGAATTAATGGCCTTGATAAGTGCCTTCAAATGATCAGACTTTAAAAGAGCGCATTGTCCAAAGCTGGTAAATTTTACATTGGAGTAGGTTGGGATAATACGTGGGAGTAACATCCAGTCGAAAGAACTTTACCATGGGTAAGTAACTTGTTCTTCGAATGCACTGTGTCCTCACACGTAATCTTCATCTTCGATAGCCTCCCAAAGCAGTATTAAGTTGTTTTGGAGGATGGAGTAAGACTTGAGAGTTATTGTTTGTTCAGTATGGAGCATAGTACTGCCTCTCCAAATCTTCCGTTATTGTTAGACGTGTCTAAACAGTTTTGTGAACGTGTGGAAGGTGGACCATGTAGCTGTCTCGCAGATGATGTCCTTTATTGGGACTCCCCTGTGAAAGGAAGAGGACGTTGCCATGCCATGCCCCTAGTGGAATGAGCCTTCAAACCCTCTGGGGGATATTTCCCAACTAACCTGTAGCACTCTGAAATAGTCAGTATAATCCATCTGGATGTAGTCCTTTTAGTGACTGGCATACCAAGCGTGTGCCCTGTGTAATCAATGAAAAGTTGATAATGTTGACTCAACTTTGCCATCCTAGATATATAGAATCTTAGGGCTTTACTCGGATCGACTCTATACAATCTTTCCTATTTCTTGCCAGAATGAGGTGGAGGATAGAAAGCCGGAAACACAATTTTGTGTGTCAGATGGAAGTCAGATACAATTTTGGGTAAAAATTATGGTTTTTCCATAAGAACAACTTTATCCTTGTAAAAGCTGGTAAAAGGAGGTCTACGGGTTAACGTTTGCAAAAAAACTCACACTGCGGGCTGATGTTATTGCCACTAAGAAAATGGTTTTGCAAGTTACCGATCTTAGGGGACAAAGTGGCATGAAAGGAACGCATGTTAACAACTTTAAAACTAAGTTAAGTTCTGAAGTTGGTACATGGAATGGTGTAGGAGGAAACACTTTGATGAGACCTTTAAGGAATTGGATTATTAAGGGAATTATGAAATATGATTCCTCTTCCGAGGTGTACTTGAAAATGGAGAGCGCAGCTAAATAGTCTTTGATTGTTCCAATCTGAAGCCCCAGATTTGCCAAACGTAGTAGAAAAGATAATACTGCATGCATATCTCATTAAAAAGGGTCTGCATCCTTTTCCCTACACCAGCTGCAGAAATTGTTCCAATGTCAGCAGAATAGGGATTTTGTTAATGGTCTTCTGGCCGAAATCACAACCTCCATTAAATCATACGTCCAAGATGGTCCTTAGTCCTCCGTCATTTTTGCGAATCAGAAAATAGAGAGTACCATCCTTTGTTCCTCTCCATTACAGGTACTGGTATAATAGCACATCGCTCTAGCAGGGTTAACATTTCTTGCAGCAGGAATGGATATGAAACATTTAGCAAATGGTTTCCCGGTGGATGATCGTGAGGTCTCTGTATAAAGGGGAGGCACTAACCTTGGGCTACTGTTTCCAGTTCATCTTGAGCATCTGAAGCAATAGCCTTCCATTCTTTCAAATGCGGTGATAGTCTTCCTCCCAACAGGGTGTTGCGAGACAAGACCTTATAGTGGTTTAGAGGTGGCTGAAGAAGCGGCTGATGGTAAAGCAGCCGCTGATTGGGTGTGTTTAGTACCTCTCCCTCGTCCACCACAAGGGAATCTTCTCTGTCCTCTTTGACTAGCCTTTCCTCTTGCTCTTCCAACTGAGGAATAGTAGCAAAAAGTATCCCTCCAAGATGATCTGCTGAGGTGAAAAGGCTATGGCTGCCTAACTGCAGCACTGAAAGAATGAGTCGCCTCCTTTGAGGTCTGCAGCTTCAATGCTCATCCTTATTTCCAAATAGATGAGTCATCAAAGGGCATGTTGGTTGAGGAGTCTGGACTGTACATCCGGTACAAAACCAGACTTCATCAACCGCGCAACTCTATGTATGACATTGTCATCAGTATCCAGACCTGATCGCAGGGCCTCGCATGCAGCCTCTTTGCCACCCATTATCAGGTTCACAAAGACGTCTCTTTCCTCATCCTCATGGATGTGATGAGCCGCCATCTCTACGCAGTCCCACAGGGTGTGTGTAATCCTTGCCAGGGCACAAGTGGAATTAGCAGACTTTGAAGCCATGCTGTTAGCAGAAAATACTTTCTTTGACCAAGAATCAATACTTTTGTCATCCCCATCAGGCAGTATGGTTGGATATGCCATTTGCCTGGAGGCAGCAGCCTGAATTACTAGACTTCCGGGATTGGATGACTTCAAAAAGGTAGCTAGGATCGCTACTTGGTCTATATTTTTTTGTTAAATTTATATTTAATGCGGGATTGGATTCTGTAGCTTCCCAGTTTGTTGCAACTCTCTTCTGCAGCGCCACGTGGAAGGGTAAGATAGGGTCCTTCTGTGGCCCCCTGTCCAGTATGTCTCTCAGGTCATCCTGTTCAAATACAGGAGCTGGGTATACTCCATCCCATGAAATCTACTACCCTGGACATTAGTGATCTGTAAAATGCATCTGCATGTTCAACAGGATCTGGTTTTCCAAAATCTAGTTCTGGGGAGGTGTCAACTCCACTGGCTGAGTCATAAAGTTGTTTGACTAGTTCCTTGTGAAATAAAACATTTCAGGTGCAAAAGTTTCTCTGTGGACATTAATGGGAACCAATTGGAGACCATACCTGGAGGTGTCTCATAAGCAGATTCATATCCCTCATAAATAGAGTCAGTGAGTTGAAAAAAATTCTTTTTGGGTAAAGATTTAAATACCTTTTACTGACTTTCTCCCTAAGTGAACAGACTCATCGATGGTTTAAATCGAAGGTGTTGATGGTTTCAGCACTGGCGTCAATGGAGTCTACGTCCGTCGCGTCGATGGCGTTGACAACTTATTTTTAGAATGATACCTCGAGGGACTTTGCCCTCGACTCGACAATTTCTTTGACGACTTCTCATCTCATTGAGCGCTCGAAGACTCGAGTAGCCTTAGGCTTACCCGGGCACGAGAACGCATGGGTTTTAGCCTTGGCGTCATGCTCGTCAGCGACTGTAGCACGGCCAAGCTTCTTGTGCTTCGAAGGTATCGGAGCCTGATAATTGAAGATCCTATTTAACTTTCTCCTAAAGAGTTTCAACTCTTCTTTAGAAGAAGATTTGGTCAGGCAGACTATCCTTTTTAACGAAGAAGACAAGGAAAAAGACTGATCTGTGACTGCGCTTTAATGTTTTGGATGACGAAGAAGGTCTGCTCCTCGAATGAGATTGTTTCTTTGATCGTCTTTTGTGAGGAGAGGAATCACTCGACTTATAGGATGTCAATTTAGAAGTAGTGGACAGGGATTTGGGGACAATCATAACCATTTTTAATGTAGCCCACATAACCGGCGACTGACAGGAATGACAGTCGCCAGTTACATGCTCGATGCCCAGGCACCAGACGCAAAATATATGCGGGTACGTTAAAGACATCTTGGTGCCGCATCGCATACACTTCTTGAAGCCCCCTTCGGAGTACTCGGAGCAGAAGACAAGGCCATATCGACAGGTTATCGAAGAAAAGTGAAGTGCGCCGTTAATCACGAAGCAATCACTATTGCGGAAAACCAGAACTGAAGCCAACGGACGCTGCGCACAATATATATACACTCGACAATGACATCAGCCGAGATGGAAACCCTCAAGGGACATCGAGCGACCGTCTCGATGCACAGCGCCCTCTGTTAGGCAGAAACTTGTGCAGTTCCCTTAGGGACCACTGCAAAAGATTTAGGACTACAGGTGGTTGGCAGTAAACCCAATTGGTAGCAGTCTGTACCACCCAGATTTACCTGGTAGCTGTGGCTGAGCAGTCAGACCTCTCTCAAGAAGAGTTAGGAGGTATATAGAGTATACACAATAGGTACAGAGACACAGTAGCACAAGCAAACACGGACCAGAGCTTTGGTGTAAAAGTATATAATTATTTATTTAAAGACACACTTGTAAATTACACTAGCACAAAAAGAGGTAAGTAAATTCAACACACAGTCACTATTAGATATATATACAACCCTGATTACTTATTAGACAAGTCTTAGTGAGAAACACCACTTATTTTCAGACAGAGGTGAGCGCTTAACCTAAGATGGCACTCTAATAAGTTATATAAAAAGGGGGGAAACAAGGCATAGTTATGGAAGCACACAAATCGTAATACTTTTCCAAGAACCACAGTGAGGCAGGTTAGGCAAAGTCTACTGGAGAGCAAGGAAGTTCAAATGCCAGGCCCACTCTTAGAGAGAGCAAGCGAAATGTGTCCAGGATCACCCAGTGGGGTTATGCCCAAAGAGTCTTTGTAAATAGTTCACAAAAGATTGAGATCAAGTCAGGAAAAGTTAGTTAACAGGTCCCAGGCTAACCAAGGTTAGAAAGGCGAGGATTTACTGTCACCCCGAACGATCTGTCGCAAGGGAAGCCAGGCGGGACACAGTACTTGAAAATGGGAAGAACGCTCCAGCGGGGGCAGTTGTTCCTGGCAGCGGGTGCAAGTCCGTGTTTCGTCCAGAGGAAGAAGAGGGCTCGACGTGGAGGAAAGCTGGAGGTCGTTGCACTGCCAGAGAAGAATCCAGCCGTGGAGTTTCCGGGTTACAAGGTACCACCCTTTTCTTCGCGGTAGTGGTAAACCGTGGTATTCCGGTTGCCGGGGTGCTTGGCACGGCAAGGCAGCCACGAGATGGTCCAGGAAGGCAAAAAGACGAGCAAACTGGTTATCCCCACCAGTCAAAGAAAGAAGACTCTCCGGGCTGGAGAGCTCCTCTGTCGTCGGGAAAAGTGGTGAGACGGTTCAGCAGGGCTCCACCGGAGTGTCGTTGTTGCAGGTCGGCTCAGCTTCTCCCTCCTCGGATTCTTTAGGTCCTGTGACGACTTCTGAAGTTCCAGTCCCCAAAGCCCTGCTTTTATGCAGAAAACCCCCATTCATTCAGCCTAGCTGTCACTCAAACATGCCAAGTGGTGAGCCACTTGGGCCAATCAAACAAGAGTGCGACTTGAGTTGCCGAGGCAACTCAGTCCAGGGTGCCTAAACCACCTCCCACACCCCCCTGTGGTACCCAGACAGAGTGGCACCACTTTTAGAGGCTTCTGTGGAGAAGCCCGCCAAAAAGTGGAATAAAGGGCTCGACTTGGGTTGGAGTCACAGAAGCGAACACAAACGCCATTTTGGAACCAAGTTTCGGCGAAAAATACCAACCAGTGAATTTATATTAATTTAATAAACCAGCGGTATGTTCGAGGCTATTTTAAAAGGTGGTAGCCTCGAACAATGGGAAAATCCCGTAGGAATATATTTGCGGTCGAATATAAAAAGTAGTATCCACTGCCACCAGCCAAAACTCGGTCGGGGGGGACTGGACGGTGCCCCCTCGAACAACAGACCCCGGGGCAATCGAATTGCCCCGACCAGTATGTCCACAATATGATGGTTTGTACTGGTTCTGTTCACAATTTGAGACTAGTAAAGCCAATGGTGACTTTACATGCCCTGGGAGACAGTAGTCAGTCCCAGGGTATGGAGTCTATTGGGGGGGGGGGGGTCGGTACGACGCCCCTGGGTTACTGCACGGAGGGTGCCGTGTAACCCATATATCAAAACACATGAAGCCCTATGGGGTAAAGGACCCCATAGCCCATAAAACACATACAAAGTCAAAGGGACACCTCAAATCATGTCTAAGAGTTGGAGAAAAAGAGTCTCACTCTTAGCAGGAGAAAAAATAAACCCCAAAAATCCAGCAAAGCTGCTGGGGGACTCACTAGGTTTGGGAAATTAGCCTTTACAGAGAATTCTCCCTAACACCCTCTGTCGACAAGAGAAACAAATTTTCCAAAGCGGCTAAAGCTGGAAATTAAGATCTCAAAGATGAGGAATATGGGGGGGCGCTGTTGGGCGCCGAGCAAGATGGCCGCCTGATACGTGTGCTCCGAGGCGGGCGGACCTCCAAATCCTGATTTAGGAGGTTTCCACGGATTACAGCCGGGCGCGGAGCACACGACTTTTCCCCCGCTGCTTCTGGGATCCTGGGGATCTGATCCCGCTTTGAATCGGAGCCGGGAAGTGCATCCCCGACTCCACGCTGCCCATCCCCCTTCCTGCGGCGCTCCTCCGCGCCTGAAATCCAGCCCCGGCGGAGGGTGGTCGTTCCCGCCGGGGGCCTGCTGCGCTCCTCCTCGCGCTCCTCCTCGCATTCGCCGGGCATCGGTGGGAGCTGGCGCGCCTCGACCTTCCTGGCGGCGGGGTCGTCGGAGTCCTGGGACCGTGACCCGCCGGCCAGGCCGCTGGTCCTGCTGAGTCGCTGCTCCCGGGTCCCTGGAGGGACGTCGGCCCAGCGGTGCGTCCACCCTGCCTGCATCCGCTGCCTGCCTGCGCTACATCGGGGCCTCCCTGCCGCCCCCACGGCTCCGCAGCCCGTGGTGAAGACCCAGGGCCCCCTCTTCCCCCCGACAGCACACGCCGCGCTGCTGGAGCGGCGCGGCTCTCAGGTACGTGCTGCTGGGGAACTTCGCTCTTTGCTGGCCGCTCCTCCTTCCTGTGGCGACCCCGCGGAAGGCGCACAAACTCTCCCTGCATCTGTGCTCGGCTGGGGGGGCCGTGCTTTTATTCTCGCTGTTCCTGGCCTGCCTCTCCCCCCCCAGCCTGGTGAATCGCCGTGGGATCTCCTTTCTTCTCCTGTGGAATCCGGCGGGGGGGTTGTGGAGACCCTTCCCCCCCAGCTTGCACGCGCCTCGCTGCCGGAGCGCTGCGGCCTCCTGGGGTGCGCAGGGGGGGCTTCGTGGACTGTTGGGCCTGGATACCTGCCTCCCTGCCTTGTGACTCCGGGGTCGCCCCTCTCTGGTGGGACGTCCCTGCGGCGTTGTTGGAGGCCCACGGTCGGTGACGTCTGGATCCGCCTGGGGGGCCCTGACTCTCGTGGCTCCTTGTCTTGTGGCCCGGCGGCCCTCTCCCCCCGCTGGGAAGCCACTGGGCCCTCACTGCCCTCGCACGTCTGGAATCCCACGCCCTGAGCGACCCTACCGCTCACTGGGGGCTTGTTTCTCCTCGCCTCGCCGCCTTGAAGCTGCTGTCCCTACACCCGGATTGTTACTTGGCGAAAGGGTGCCGCTAACATCGCTGCTTCCTACCCTCCATCTTTAGGCACCCCCGCCCTCAAGGCCCCCTGCCGCCGCTTTCAGCGCCCTCCCAGTCGGGCTGTAGCCTTGCGGCCTACACTTCGGGACCGCTCCCCGCTCCCCTTTCGCTTACGCACCCTACCTGGAGTATCGGCTCTCGCGGCCTGGGATCTCCCCGTCTCCTACTAGGGGCTGCTAGCGATCCCCCCCTTCTTTACCCCACACTACCATCACCCTTGTCAAAATGACTAAGGGAGGCGCGAGGAAGCAAAGCTCCATTAACATGTTTGCGAGGGCGGCTGTGAGAGCTCCGGAGGACCCTACTGAGCAGCCACCTGTTGCGTCATCGTCCGCGGTGACACCTGAACCCCAAAACATGATGGACTTCATCAGGGAGGGCTTCACCGCCCTACACTCAAAACTGGATGACATGAACGGTACAATATCCTCGATCAAGGCCCACATGGAGAGGACTGATGGTCGCGTGTCTGAGGTCGAGACACGGGTCGGCTCTGCCGAGGAGGCATTGGGAGCACTGCGCTCTGAGTTTGTCGCTCTCTCCGGCCGTGTCCTCGAGGTGGAGAAGAAGAACGAAGACTTGGAATCCCGCTCGAGGCGCAATAACCTGCGTATAATTGGGGTCCCTGAGGACGAAGTCCATGAGCCAATGGAGGACTTTGTTGAGCACACGTTAATGACGCTTCTGGACTCACCCAAGCTCTCCCCTCATTTTGCTATCGAGCGTGCACACCGCGCCCTTTCCGCCAAACCCAAGCCTGGGGCTCCACCCCGCCCCATCATCGCTCGAGTCCTGAACTACCGGGACCGGGACACCCTACTCAGAGCCGCGAGGGTCAAGGGCGAGCTGCTACTGGGGGGAGCGAGAATTCATCTTTACCCCGACTACTCGACTACCGTCCAACGGGAACGTAAGACTTTCCAAGCTGTGAAGCGCAGGCTACGAGATCATTCCATCAAATATGCCATGCTCTACCCAGCTAAACTGCGCATAGAACATGCTAACCAGGTGTTCTTTTTCACGATCCCGGAGGAGGCTTCCAAATTTATGGATGAACACTTCCCAGGTTGACTTCCCCCTTCTATCTACAGTCTTGCAGCTTCCCCCTCTGGGCCGTTTGGCCGTTTGGGGGGCGGCCGGGCCCGGCCTTCCCCCTGTACTGAGGCCGCATTGATCCTCTTTCCCGGATTCGACTTGTTCAAGATTCTCCTCTTATCTCAACTATGTGCTATACTGCTAAATGCAAAATGCCTTTCCTAAGTTGTATAAGTTATTGCAGTTGCACCTCGAGCTATACTGGTTCCGCTGCAGCCCGGAGCGCTGCGGTCAGCACGGCCTACAGGCCCCCAGGCGATGATGCCGCTAGTTTGGTTTTGGCTGAAGGGGTTTGGGATTGTCATTCCTCTGTTTGGGAGGGGGATGTGGGTGGGGGTGGGACATGTTAGGGGTGTTATTGTTAGAAAATTGGCACTGGCAGCGAAGGCGGACCGTGGCGCAGCACACACCCACTGGTCACCTTTTTCGACTCTACCACTACCACATCTATGGCTGAGGGGGACTTGACCTTTATGAGTTGGAATGTACGGGGGTTGGGGAATTATAGAAAGATGAGACAACTCCAGCTGCAGGCCGAGCGCCATGGGTCCAAGATCCTCTTTTTGCAGGAGACACACGCTAGATCAGCCCAATGCGTCCGATTTGCCAGGACCTGGGGCTCTCATAGATTCTTCACCGACTACTCGACTCAAAGTCGTGGGGTCATGACTCTCATTCATAAGAGTCTCCGGTTCACTCTCTTCTCCTCACACATTGACCCCCTGGGCAGGTATGTTCTGTTACACGCTACGCTTCAAGGGAGGGAGGTGGTCTTGTTGAATATTTATGGCCCCAATCTCGATGACCCGGAGTTCTACAGACAGATCACGTCTCTCCTAGATGGCTTCCCCCTTGTACCAATTCTCTGGGGGGGTGATTTCAATACTATCTTCGATGTAGCCCTTGATAGATCTGGGTCCAAGCCCCGTCATCTTTCCAGGGCAGCCTATGCTGCATTATCATCCCTGCCCCGGTTGGCCATGGTGGATGCATGGAGATTCTTCTACCCCGATTCCCGCATCTACTCATTCTATTCCTCAGTCCACGACTCATACTCCTGCATTGACCGCTGGGTGATCTCCAATGTCTTGGTCAAGGACGTGAAACAACTAATGATTTTACCCAGAACCTTGTCCGACCACTCTCCAGTGACCATCACCGTGAGTTGGGCCCCTGATCCTGGCCGGTCCCGCTGCTGGAGATTGAAACCCCTAGCCCTGCTCGATCCAGAGTTCCACTCCGAGCTCGAGGACTCAATCGTGGAGTTCTTTGAGCTGAACACGGGCTCGGTATCATCGCTTGCCACACTGTGGGAATCTTTTAAGGCCTATGTCAGGGGGATTGCACTCTCCAAGGAAAACGGGGTTCTTAAGTCAATTCGGAGAGATATAGCCTTGAGTGAAGCTAGGTTGTCGTCACTGGAGGCTGCATGTTCACTCGATTCTACCACGGGTAACCTAGCTGCCATCGGGGAGGAGCTGGACACGTTTCGCTCCCTAGCCGACCGTGAACAGAAGTTTCTGGATAACCCAGGCATCGCACGGAAATACGGTGAGGGCGAACGCCCTGGCCGCTTCCTCGCGAGGTTGATCCGACACGAGACAGGTTCCCCACACATTCCCGGGATTGAGAGACCGGACGGCTCTTTGGCTGTCTCCTCCCGGTACGTCAACACGGAATTTTTCAACTTTTACGGGTCCCTATACTCCAACTCAGACGAGGTGTCAGTGGAGGAGATTGACTCTTTTCTCGACTCCCTTCCGTTGGCAACATTATCCCCTGAGGCCTCGGGCTCTCTCGACTCTCCGCTTACACAGGAGGAGCTCTCCGACGCTATCGATTCCCTATCCTCCGGGAAGGCTCCCGGGTCGGACGGTATCCCAGTTGAATTTTATAAGAGGCACTTCTCCTTCCCCACTTGTTGGCAGTGTGGGAGGAGTCGGTGGAGACAGGCGTGTTCCCCCCCTCACTGCGTGAGGCCACGATCACTGTATTGTTAAAGGCTGGTAAACCCCCTTCACGTTGTGGTTCGTACCGCCCACTCTCCCTCATAAATTGCGACGCCAAAATATACGCAAAAGCCCTGGCCCTAAGGTTAGCTCCCATCCTTCCATCCATCATTCACCCCGATCAAGCAGGCTTTGTTCCGGGGCGGTCTACCTCCTTGAACCTGAGGCGTATATTCAACATAATTGACAGAATTAGCCCGGAGACTTCGGCTGTGGCGGCCACGTTGGATATGCAAAAGGCCTTCGATTCGGTATCATGGCAATTCCTCTGGCGGGTTTTCGAAAACTGTAAATTTGGTCCCTCCTTTCTCTCTTGGGTCAGGCTACTCTATTCGCTTCCTGTGGCTAGAGTCCGCACGGGCGACCACTGTTCTCCTCTCTTTGGGATCGCCAGGGGAACAAGGCAGGGGTGTCCATTTTCTCCCTTGGTTTTTGCGGTTGCCATGGAGCCGTTTGCGGACATGCTTCGTCACCGCCATGCTCACAGAGGCCTCCGTTCTGCCGGGAAGGCAGACATAGTTTCCCTATACGCGGACGACGCGTTGCTGTTCATCCGCTCCCCATCTCTTAACTTGTCTCCGGTCCTTGAGGATATCATCTACTTTGGTCGGGTCTCGGGCCTCAGGGTTAACTGCTCGAAATCCACCCTCTTCCCACTCACGGAGTGCACTCTTCCCCCTCCTGACACTCTGGGATTCACTTGGGCTCAATCTGCATTCACCTACCTGGGAGTAGAGGTGACGCGTCAACAGACACTGACCCTCGAAGAGAACTTTCGGAAGTACCTTTCACATCTATCCGTTAAGGTTGCAGCCTGGGACAAGCTCCCGATTTCTCTTGCGGGCAGAATGGGTCTACTGAAAATGGTGGTGCTACCTCAGTTGCTCTACAGGTTTGCCAACGTACCCTTGTGGCCAGGCGCAGACTTTTTCCGAGACTTGACTCGCACAATTACCTCCTTCCTCTGGCACTCGGGGGCGGTTCGACTTAAATATGAGACCTTGTCCACCTCCATGGCTAGGGGGGGCTTCGGGGCTCCGGATTTTCTCAGATATTGGTTGGTATCTCAAATTCAATATGTCTCTTATTGGTTCGACACAACTGACCCCTCCCCCTCATGTCCGGCTCGAGAAGTTGGCGGTCTGTGACCGCGAAATCCGCTCCTTACTTATTCAACCCGCTCCTCAGGTACTGGACTCACAGAGTCCGGTCGCCTGCACATCCCTGGCATTGGCCAAAACATGGAAACAGCTCGGAATAACCCAGGCTTTCCACGGCAACCTTCCCCTCTGGAACTTCCTCCCGGGGGTTCCTCAGGTTGCACCATCTACCGTTCGTCGCTGGGCCGAGGCAGGCTACGAGCTGCTGCGGGACGTGTTTGACCAGGGCACATTCATTGAGTGGGCTGATCTCCCCCTACCCTTGAGAAGTGACCGGAGCGTCTGGCTTCAATACGCGTCTCTCCGAAGGACCCTTAAGCGCAACTATCAAACATTCCCTGCGTTACCACCAGACGACCCGGCCATTGAGGAGCTCACTTCCCCTTCACCCATGAAAGGCAAAATCTCCAGGTTGTACTCCATGCTACAGTCCAGATCCTTTCCAGGATTTGCTAAACTTAGGGGGTCTTGGGAGGAAGACTTGGGGGTAGAGATATCGGACGATCGCTGGGCACATTTATGCGACCGCACTCACCGGGTGTCCTTTAACTCCCGATTTAAACTCATTCAGTTTAAAGTGTTGCACAGGTTCCACTACACCCCGGCCAGACTGTATCGCATGTCCAGCGGGCGTTCGTCTAGCTGCCCCCGCTGCGGGCATGTTGATGCGGACTACATCCACATGATCTGGTCCTGCCCCCGCCTCTCACAGTTTTGGGGTATGGTTTGTTCAACGGTTTCCGCTGTGCTCGATCACCCCATCGATCCTTCCCCTGCATTGTGCCTTTTTCACGACCTCCCGGGCCTTCCTCGAAACTCCAGGAAGCTGGCCGGCCTCTGCATGCTCTTAGCGGTTCGGTCCATCTTGCTCTGCTGGCTTCGCCCCTCTCCCCCCACGCATGCCCAATGGCTGAGGGCGGTCACTTGGGCCTCTGACACCGAGGAAACTTGGGCACACATGCAACCCACTCACTCCAGGCCTAGGGACGTCTGGCTTAGGTTCCGTTCCTACATGTCCGACTTCGTCACCTCTCCGGTGGCTTCCCCGCCTGCTCCTTCTCACTAGTCTGGCATATTCCCGGTGGATCCCCCACCACCCCCCCTTCTCACTGGTCTGAGAGCTCCTCCCGTATCGTTTGGTTTAACTACTTTCCCTCATATGTGGATTGAATCTCTGTGCCCGTATCATATTGTATGTAATCTTTATGTGACCATATCATGAACTGTAATGCTAATCTATATTTGCTGGGCGCTGTTCGCCTGTTGTTGTGCTGCCATGCTGCCTAATAATAAAAAGAAGTTTAAAAAAAAAAAAGATGAGGAATATGTGGGAGGACACAATCCATTCAAAAGACTGGTATGTAGGGAAATTATATTATATATATATATATACATCTAGTGGAAGCTGCAGAGTACTACAGTTGTTTTCGAAATTCGAAAAGGGACTTGGACAGGGTGTGCCAGTAATACTATCCCTAGTGTGACCTCCACTGTACCCACGGTCCTTCAAGTGTCAAGGTCCCTCAGATTGTTTCTTTCTGACATGAGGTAGCATGAAGTCTAACGTGAGTACAGTTGTATCCAAGCAGATATGTATTAGACAAGCTCATAAGCATCCATGCACCTTCTCTCCATGGGGAGAAAGGGTGGGCTCATGTGAATCTGATCAGATACAAGCACCAGAAATACGATTACGGTGAGTAATGTATCCCTTATGACACTTTTGGAATCTGCTTAGATCACATGCTGTGCATAGATTAACGAGCAGTGTTACGAGAAGGTGGTGGGTTGTGAGAAGATTCATGGGCGAAAAGGGGTCTTAGAACCGCTTGTCCCACCTGTATCTGTCTTGGAATGTGTGTCAATGCAGTAGTGCTGAGTGAATGTGTACAGAGGTCCATGTAGATGCTTTGCAAATGTTGTCTAAGGAGACATTTGCAATAAATGCCAAAGTAGCTCCTGTGCTTCTTGTGGAGTGAGCTCCTGGTGTGAAAGGCAGTGTTGTGTCCGACAGAGAATAGCACAGTTGTATGCATCTGACTATCCATCTGGAGATGGCATTCTTGAAAATGCAGTCTCCTTCTCTGCCTGTAGCTATGGAGACAAAGAGTTGGTTGGTTCTCCTTTGCGGTCTGGTCTGGTCTACATAGTAAAGGACCGCCCTCCTTACATCTAGTGTGTGGAGTTTTACCTCAGCTGAGCTTTTGGGGTTCTGGTAGAAAGCCAGAAGCTCGATGGACTTGTTCATGTGGAATTTAGAGATGAACTTAGGAGAGAACCTAGGATGAGTATGTAAAACCAGCATGTCTTTGTGTATGACAAAGAAAGGATCCTGCACTGACAATTCTTGCAATTCACTAACTCTTCTTATGGAAGTAATAACGACTAAGAAGGCAGTTTTGTAAGTCAGGTGTTTAAAGCATGACTTGTGCATGGGCTAGAAAAGGGACCCTATGAGCTTAGAGAGTACTACATTAAGATCCCATCCTGGCGGCAGATTCCAGATTGGAGGGTGGATTCTCTTTACTCCCTCCATAAATGCCTTGATGACTGGCACCTTCCACCATGAAACCTTATTGTGGGAGGCTGTGTAAACCAACTGTCATGGGTACCAGGCAGGCAGTTGGGGCAAGCTGGGTGGAGGCTTGGCAGGCCTGGCATAGGCACAAAAACCCATAGCAGATACCTCCTCTTAATTCCTTCCTAGTGTTTGTAGTAACTTTCTAGTTACCACTTCCTGTTGCCAAACAGGAAGTGCATGACAATTCATGAGCTGCCTAGTGTTTGGGTGTGGCTGGCTATATAAGCCACACCCAAGATTCTTCCAGTGCTTTGTGTTGCTTACTGTGAGCTGCATCAGCAACACGCCTGCCGTGCTCTGGATCAGCCAGCTTCTGCTTACCTGCTCCGGATCATCCTGCTCAGCTTACCTGCTCCGGATCATCCTGCTCAGCTTACCTGCTCTGGATCATCCTGCTTCAGTTTACCTGCTCCGGATCATCCTACTTCTGTTACCTGCTCCGGATCATTCTGCTTCTGCTCACAGGTACTCTGTGCTTTCTCCACGCCGCAGCTATCTCCGGTAAAGAGGGGACTTCAACACAGGCACCTGTAAGAACAAAGAAGAAGAACAGCGTTAGCACACGCAGTTCAATAACGCTGCGCATACTGACCGAAACTTCCCACAGCGCTGGCATCCAGGTCAGTTGTACAAGCGCACAAACCCCTGCAAAAGAAAGATGAGACATTAGTCATAGCGCTACCCCAATAACGGGGAGACTATTGCATTGCGCTCCCTCTCATAACGCAGTACATACTTACCAAAGTCTCCGTGCAAACTTACCAGACCACCAAGTCTCTGGTAGCGCAGAACCCAGACTCGAGGCGCCAATATCACATAATATACTCCTGCAAGGGAAAGGGAGAGACATTATCAGGCGCGCTCGAATTTAAGACGCTGCGCTTACCTACCAGCAGCTGACTTCTACACGCAGCGCTACTCACCCACAAAATACCTTTGCCAACAAAGACAATTCAGGACACTATACATTCTCCGCGCAACGTTCACTTGTGGAAAAGACTTTCTAGCCAGTGAAGAAACTGGCGCCTTGAACACTCAGCCTTGCTGCGAAGGCATATAACCGTGTGTGGCATCTGAACTCAGCCAACAGACGTTGGCATCATTCATATGAGCGAATCGAGCCCCTGCGAATGCAGGATGGTGAGCACACCTTACTAGAGATCAAGATAAGCCCTTAAGGCACATCACAGCACACAGTAAAGAGAAGGGAAGGGCCCAGGGGAATCAGGAGAATTCAGGTCTGAGTGTATATCTTGTATTTGCAGGAATCCCTCCGGGTGAAAATAGGGAAGTGAGAACTCTGGGTCAAGGGAGGCTCATCCATCGCTCCTGCAGAGACACAGGTGAGTGTGACACCGACAAAGCCACCAGATGGACCTTTAAGGAAATGAATACTAACCCTGTGTCAAGCAAGTGGAGCATATAGTTAAGAAGGTGGGATGGGGTACATTCTATGGGGTTTATTTGTTTAGCCTGGCACCAAATTACGCATCTCCTCTGCTTGTCAAAATAACAATGTCTAGTGTTTGGCTTTCGTGCCTCCTTGAAGATATCCATGCCCCTTTGTGGTAGGTTAAGATGTCCGAACTCTATGACTTCAGGAGCCACGGTGCCAAGTTCATTGAGTAAGGTTGTGGGGGCACTGTTAATCTCCCGTGTTGAGTGAGTAGGTTGGGTTGGCACGGGAGTTTGATGGGATGGTACATCGCCACTTCGCACAGATGTAGATATCATGGTTGTCTTGTCCACATAGGAGCAACTAGGATGAGAGTCATTTTTTCCTAGTTAATCTTGTTCACCACCCTGTTCACGAGACGAGTAAGTGGGGGGGGGGGGCGATTGAAAGCGTAAGCAAATTTCCCTGACCAGTTCATCCATAGGGCGTTCCCATTGGAGCCTGGTTGGGGAACCTGGATGCGAATTCTGGGCATTGTCTGTTTTTGCTTGTAGCAAACAAGCCTATTGTGGGGAAACCCCATTGAGAGAAGAGGTGGTCTACGACCTTTGTGTCTAGTTGCCACTCGTGTTCCTCTGGTAGGGGATCTCTGCTCAATGAGTCTGCCAGAGAGTTGAGCTCCCCTGGAACATGCTGTGATGACAGGAAGATTTTCCGTTTGAGTGCCCATTTTCAAATTTGTTGTGCTAGCTTGGCCAGATTTGTAGAACGTGTGCCCCCCTGTTTGTTGATGCAAAACATTGCCATAGTGCTGTCGGTGAGGACTTGCACGGACTGGTTTGCTAGGTGTGTCGCAAATATCTGAAGGGCCTTGAACACTGCCACTAGATCCAACAGATTGATGTTGTTCTGCGCTATAGCATGAGTACACAGACCTTGTGCTGTGTGATGAAGGTGGAGACCCCCCATGCCCCCGGCGAGTGAGGCGTCTGTCGTGACAATCGCCTGCACTTCTGGATCGTGGAAGGGTTTTCCCTTTTACCGATTCTCTCTTGTCCACCATCGTAGGTTTTGTACTAGTGTTGGCGAAACGACCACTAGATCGTCCCACTGACCGCTTGCCCGAGACCAATGTTTCGCCAACCACTCCTGCATGGGTCGCAGGCGCGTGTGGTACCAGGTAAATGCAAGATGCCATCATGCCTAGCAAACGCATAGCTTTGCGTACGCTTATCTGGCGGCAGGCCTCATAATGAGTTATTTGCAGTTATATATTTTGGACTCTTTCCTCTGATGGAAAGACTAACCCCTCCTTTGAGTTTATTAAAGCTCCTAGGAACTGTTTGGTTGTGCTCAGCACTAGACATATTTTTTTCTTGTTTATGAAGAAGCCCAACTGAAAGAGAAGGTTGATAGTTCTTTGAATGTTTTGCCTGCAAATCTGGGGAGTTTCCCCTGTAATCAGCCAGTCGTCCAGGTAAGGGTACACTGGGATTGTCTCCCTGCGCAGGTGCGCCGCCGCCACCACGACCAGTAGCTTGCTGAATACACTTGGTGCGGATGCCATTCCGAAGGGTAGCACCTTGGATTGGTAGTGCTGGTTCACGATCTTGAACCACAAGAATCTTCTGTGCGCTGGGAACATTGAAATATGAAAATAAGCATCTTTCATATCCAATGTTGCCATGTAATCCCCCACCCCCCCGTTTTAACAGAGGGATTACTTCTTGTGGCGTAGGAATGCAGAATTGATGTGGCTTGACATAGGTATTTGCAGGGCAGAGGTCTAATACTAGGCGCATTGTTAGATTTTTTTTGGCACAAGGAATTAGGTTGATTAAATACCCTCAGTTACCTGGTTCGCCGGGGCGATTTCTATGTGGTCCTTTTGGAGCAGCGTTGAGATTTCCTCGAGAAGGATGCGTTGCTTCGAGTGAGTCTTTTGGCACGGGGAAGGGTTCTGGCGTTGCTTGATTAGCTCTAAACAATAACCGCCCGTTATGGTGGATAGCACCCATTTGTCTGAGGTGATTCCCTCCCATACTTGGGTGAAGTTTGAAATACACCCTCCTACTGGAGAGACATGGGAGGGCACCTGAAGCGGGTAGTCACCGTTTTGGGAGTGTGGCTCCACCTCTAGATGAGGAGGCCCTGCCCGGCCGTGGGATCAGTGCTGCCCCCTTTGGTATCCTTGTGAGGCTAGGCCTTGATTGTTGCCCCAGAACCCTCCCTGATTCTGATTGTAGCCTGAACCCCTCTGTGAATTTTGTCTGTGGCATCTAGGTTAAAATGCAGCTTGAAACTGCCCTGCCTTCTGCAGTCACAAGGGCCAATTGTGTCTCAAGGGGTTCAGGGGCTGCTGATAAAGCTGATACCTCATCCCATTTATGGCAGTTATAAATCACCAGAAGAGTTATTAGCTATCCATGCTTGAAAGGCAGCCGAAGAGGCCACTTTTTGCCCCATTGTGTACAGCTTCTTTTATTTCCTTATCCGGAAGTGCCTCAGAAGAGGGTTGGGGTGTTCCTGCTCTCTTCTTTGTTGTTTTAACTACAAGAGAGTCAGGTTTGAGCTGTCCCCCGATATAAAAAGGGTCTGAGGGAGAAGGGCTGAAGAGCTTCTCAATGTGGTGATTAACTACCCGCTTCTGGTTAGGAGTTCCCAGTGAGGGCTGCATCTTCCGCTGAATAGACTACAGGATGGGAATGTACCGAGTGACAGCCTTCTTATCCCCTAAAATGTCAACAAATTCCTTGTCTTGTTGAGTCTCTGGCGTTTTTATCTGGAAGTGCTCAGCTGCCTTGATGAGCATGTCGTTCTGTAGTGGCTGGTTATCTATAGAAGAATCTGACACAGGAGGATCCTGGTTTATGCGAGAATCCATGTTATATATGTCTGGCTCTTCATCATCACCATAGTAAGGATCTGCGGCCTCTTGAGTTACATAGAGGTCCTCAGTGTCAGTATCCGGGTCATACCGGTCAATGACTGGGGAGTCCTGCTGTGATGGAATAGTTAGGGTATCGGGACGGAACCTCTTTGAAGGGGGTTGAGAAGCAGCGGCCGATACAGGGGCCTGAGAATTAGAGGCAGTTGTTGTGTCCGGTGTGGTCTGAAGACTCTGGAAAGAATCTTGTTTTTTTTCAAAAATGTCTTCCATAAAGCTCATCCTTCTTATGACCCGATCAATATCCTCACAAGCCCATTGGGCAGAGCTAGGAATGGACATATGGTCCAATGGAAACCCATGATCCTGAGGAGTGACTGGGACTTGAGGTGAAGGCTGGCCCCTTTTTCTTCAGAGCTGCCGACAAGGAATCCTGTGAATCCCTTGGATCCCTTTCTTTGTGTGGGGTCCTTTCTTTATGGAACCTTTCCCTATGAGAGGTCTTAGAAGACTTCTTCTTGGACTCTTTCCCCATTATTAGGCTCTCTTGGACGTGTTTAACCAAATGGGCTAATCCCGCCTGTAGAACAAGTTACTTACCAACTGGTAACGTTCTTTTGACTATATGTTCCCTCCAATGCATTCCACATCTTTGAGATGTAATGTCCACAGCTGTGCACTTCTGAAACTTTTTCGGCATAGGGCGTCCTGCGTCGATGGCGTCGGGTCCATGTCCCTCGAAGGCCTCTGTCGAGGGCGACATCACAGGATGTTATAAATAAGACGCACGGCGCCCATAGCCTCAGTTTACATTTTTCCCCCCCAAGAACGTGTGGCACCAGTCTGATGCCTGCTGGACTGCACTTAACCTTGTGGAAAACGGAAGCTGCAATCGCACAGGAAATTCTCCTGAGGGGCAGGCTGGGAGGGCGATGTGGAATGCGTTGGGGGAACATCCAGTTGAAAGAACATTACCAGTTGGTAAGTAACTTGTTCTCCAACGCATTCCACATCTTTGACAGGCTCCCAAAGCAGTACCAGTAAATGGAGGAGGGAAAAGAATTTAGAGTACCCAATTAGATTGCGGAATAAAGAACCGCCTTCCCAAAGGCCATATCCTGACCATGGTATGTATCCAGGGAATAATGTTTTACAAATGTATTGATTGAAGTCCAAGTAGCGGCATCACAAATATTCATAATAGGAACACCCCGCTGGAGGGCGGTGGAAGTAGCCATGCCACCCTGAAGGCCCCTGTGGGACAAAGAAAGCAAGAAAGATAAAACCACAGGAATGGAGCACTGAAGAGGATCAACATTGTGATCCCGTCTCCAGAAAAATGTGGAGCTTCAAGTTCACCAGGATCATCAAACTCTGACCTTTCCTCCTCTTCATAAATACCAGCCAGAGGGAGGTGAAAGCCAGGTCTGGCGACAGGAGAGGGCCTGGAGTCCAAAACTGGACTCACAGACTTCGACGTAGCCTTCTTTGGAGGATCCACGATATCCGGGTACACCAATGGGCAATTTCAAGAAAAAATCCCCGAACGCACTGATAGCACCGAAAGCTGACGCCGAGAGCATCGCCAACCTCAACGTCGTGATCGCTGAAGGCTTCAGCGTCGACACAGGCACCGACGGCGCCATGGGCTGATACGACGGCAAGGCTGGTTGCTGCGGTCTCGCCGGAGATGAGGACCGAGACCTAGAGACACGTCTCTTGCGACTCCGATTCCTTGTCCGTACGGGACCTCGAAGGCTCCCGATACAAGTCGCGTCGTGTACCCGAGCCCAAAGGCGTGCAAGCCACAGTGCGAGACTGATCCTGGCCGGCTTCGTTAGAAGGCGCCACCGAACCTGCGCCCTACGATTGAAAAATCGCTAACATGGATTGTTTAAATGCCACCCATTCCTCCGTAGTCGAGGACTTCGTAGGGCATGTAACCTTCCTCCAAGGAGGACGGGGAAGGCGACCAGTAACGGCGCTTCCTAGAGTGCCAGGACGAGTGGCGGGAACCACTCCGGGACCGAGATCGCCGGGACTACTTCCAATGCTTAGAGTCGCCCCTCGAGTCGTCGGTTGAAACCCCCTTGGACTTGGAAGTCCAGGACTTAACAGGCTTAGAGCCCCTACCTACCTGGAGCTTCCCCTTCCTTTCCACGACTGGCATTTCGAGCAGTCGTCAGTGTTGTGTGACTCGCCCAGGCACCACAAACAAATGCAGTGAGCGACATTTTTGACTTGCAGTCCCGGCAGGTCTTAAAGCCAGACCGCAGATTCGGAGGGGTCGAAGAGAAAGACATTGTAATGATGAACACACAAGGTGTGGCGAGTCTCATGTAGTTAACACGTTCGCGGAAAAAACGGAACTGAGGCTACGGGTGCCGTGTGTCCTATTTATAACATCCTGTGACGTCGCCCTCGACGGAGGCCTTCGAGGGACACGCCATCGACGCAGGATGCCCTCTGCCGAAAAAGTTTCCGAAGTGCACAGCTGTGGACATTACATGTCAAAGATGTGGAATGCGTTGGAGGACAATACATTCGAATACTGTTTTTTGCTGTTTTCAACTAAGAACACTCGGCTGTAGAAATATCCGAAGCCTCGTCAACTAACGTGCGATGTTCGGGAATGGATTTAATCACAACATCCGTGATGTCTTTTGACAGTCGGGGCCTGTCATGCTGCTATTGGGACCTCGACTGCCCAGAGGACAGGGATTCCGTGGACCTCTCCTTAGATGTTGTGCGTAGGCCTCTGTTCGAACATGTCGAGTCTCGCCCCTTGGGTGTGTGCTTAGTGTGCAGGGATGTGTGAGTGCCGATGCCGCCGGGTGTCGTCCCTGTAACATGGCCTGTCTGTTGGGGTCGAGGGCTTGCACTTGGGAAACCAAAGTATCCCCATCGCCTTCGCTGTCGGAATACGCAGCGTCGCTGACGCCGCTGTAAGTCTCCTCCACGTCCACGGTGGCCTCGGCCTGCATGGCGTGGTGGGCCCAGTGCTTGCTTAAACAGTCCTTTCACGTCTTGGGTTTAAAGAGCTTATAGGCTCAACATGTCCCTCTGACGTGATCCTGAGGGAGACAAGGTTTGCACCCCAGGTGCTTGTCGATCTACTGGAATTTTTTGTTGCACTTCGGGCAGAACTTAAAAGGGGTTCTATCCATAATTAAAGGAATGGTTCGGTAAACATTTTTTATTGCCCCTACGGGTCGGCCATGTGTTTTTAAGCCTAAATCGCTCGATTTTACAAAAATTTCCTATGGACCTTACCCGAGTTTTCGTCCATTAAACACATGCGAAAACAGGCAGTAGGGCGCTGCCTTTTTGTGATAATCTTATCACTTGCTGCATCGCCCTGGCTAATCTGCTTTTGCGGCACTAAATCATATCCCCCGCCCCCGACATTATCAAAACATTCATATTCCCCGCCTCTCTCCGTGACGTTTCTGTGCTGCGTAGGCAAACGCGCCCAGTCGTCTTCTACGTGAGTTCGCACAGAACCTGGACACCAACACAGATCAACTCACAACACAGCGCGCCTCAATTCGGAATATGAAACTGTACTTTAAAATCAAACAGCAACACAGTACATTTGGTAAAGTACATTTATTTGACATTAAATGTTTATAGAATATTCAGCAATTGCCATATGAACTCGGAATGCCATTTATTTTCTTTTTCTCTATCCGCAAAAACTGTTCCGTTTTATCGTGAGTCACGCGCTGTTCCTTTATGGTACACATGGTGTTGGTTTTCGTTAAAAGAAGCACTTTGGTCGCACGGTGAACCACAAGGCTGTTCCATCAAGTAGGTACTAGGCCAGCGTAAAGGTTGATATGTTGCTTCTAGCCTCTAGTACCGCGTAAGGGCATATGGGCCCTTGGCGATCGTCCCATAAGATCGTCAAGGTGGTGCAGTTGTTGACAAGAAGCTGCAGCTGGCGGTTGAAGAAGCCGTCTGCCGGGGTCTGAAACTGGTGGCAGTCGCAGTAGGGAAGGATATACCTGTTTTGAAAACATAAAATTATAATTAGTCTCGCCAGCCGATCTTTATTAATATTATTCATTTTATTTATTACGGCCGAGCTGAAACTATTTGTTTTCAAGGATAGTGTAATGGAGTATGTTCGGCTCTAAAATCAATGCGAAAAGTAACAAAATAAAATCGAGGTTAGCACACAATGAGAAACGACTGTTTGTCTACATGCGTGTGGAATGTGGACCTGCATGTCCATGTGCCCGCTACAAGGACGATCCCACAAACGTTTTCCTAGCTCTTCATTCATTTATTTATTCATGCATCCATTCATTAATTCTTCATTCCGGTATAAAAGCGTCTAAAGAGTTACTTACATTATATTTGCAATTTCCATTGTGTCTCTGCGTAATGCAGTCCATAAATCCCACTGTGCTCTTGACAACGATTTTTCGTATACTGAACATGAAGCTCGGTCTAGTTTCAGAATTTTCTGCATTATTGTCTCTTACGTTATTGCACCTCCCCCTTCAAATTAAGTTCTTTCGGCATGGTCCCTGTCTCTCAAGGTCAAAAAACAATAGAACCTTATACTGCCAGTGCGAATTGTGGGCCTCTTCAGGCCGCGAGCTGAAAATCAAAGCCGCTGACCTTCACTAGAAATGAGCATACATTCTTTCTTTGCAACATCCCGTAGTAAAGCCATCTGTGAGAACTTGAAGTTTCGAATCCATCTATGTACTGCGCCTCAATGTGCAAATGCGAACTGGCTTCTCTCCCATCTGCAACGGCTCGCTTGGCGCGTTCCAAGGCCCCCAATTTTGTCCTTGTTGTCTGCAAGCTTTGAAGCCCCAAAGAACCATAACTATTGAGACTTTTAATTTTTTGGGGATGGTCAGGGAAAGTATAAAGTACCCAAGGAGTTGAGTTGAAAGTGAGATTTATTGTTTGTTTGTTTTATTATTTGCAATACGCAAGCCTCCCCTCGGTTAACAGTGCGCAGCATTTACATGAGATTGCGAAAATTAGTTACATCAACAAAAATATATACATACACATATAGACAAGGTCAGCAATATGAGGTGAATAGAGAGAATTCAAAGATGACACCCAGGTTGTTCGCCACCCAGGATGGTGAAGGTAGGGGTTAGGGTTAACACTGTACAACAACATTTATTTACAAAAAGACAATCGTATTACAATTATTTAAACCAGGATTTGTACTTCACAACCAGCTCTCCTTTGGGTGGACATGACACAGTGGCAATGTTGGGTGGCAATGGATCAGTGCTCTGCACAGAAACATTCAAAATTCCATATCTGTGTTTCTCTAATACAGCAACAATAAGGCTTTTGACAAAGTCGAACTCCATTTCCTCATAGACTGGTTTGATCACCCATTGCTTACTTCTTTTTGAAAAGGCCTTAGTGTAGCGAGGCATCTTTACATTACCCGTAGTCCTAGATTGTTCACGGCCGAGATTCCCGTTATGGGCCAAGACGGCAAGTAGAGTCCTATGTCTCATGCCCTGTATGCTGAAATGCTTTGGCCTGTACTTTAGGCACATATTGTGGAACACCTCCAAACCTCCTGTGTGACAGAATTCGGTCAGTCCCCTCAAATCTCTAGATAGAGTTTTATCGAAAACAATCTTCTCAATGGCTTTGTGCGTCGGTGAAGATGGATTCAACCACTTCTTCCATGCCTCCACTGGGGACAAAGGGCCATGTTCACATTGGTGGAAATGTAGGTTTTCTGACCAGCGGTGCACGTTGGTACAGTGGTGCATCAATGACCGCCATTTTTCAAGTAGCATTTCCACTGACCCTTCACAAGTTTTGGAGCTCCACCAAAGATGGTTGCCGATAGACTGGGACCACTCTGAAATACTTTCCAAACTTTTTTTTCCCCTGCAGCCGAGATTTTCTTATCGATTGATTTAGCAAGATGCCATACGTCAAATTGATGTTTAATATGTGGGAACTGCTCTCTCATTGTCTTGGCAATTGAAACGTGTCTGTCCGTGGCTATGAGGTCGATGTGCATTCCCCTCGATTGTAGATATTCCACTGATTTTACAAATCCTAGTTTCTCCATGGCCACTAAGGATGTACATTGTGTTACCTGCACTACCACCAAACTCAACATTTTCTTACTATCCATGTCCTGAAAGTGGTAGGTGCAGTACTTGGCAGAAAATCCAGGGCTGTCGCACTGTCCAACGCCGGCTAGCCTGAATCGTTTGCCTTCCAATGTACTTGCTAGAGACAATTGTTCAATTTTCCAAGCATCACTAATGGCCGGAAACAGATAATCATGTTGGTATTTGTAGTACTGCGTTTTTTAAATGAAATGGAGTCCCACAAACTGAAAGAAAGACTAACTTTCTAAAACTGGACCCACTAAAAAGTGAGGCAGCTGCACACATATTGCCTGCTGGCAGTTTCCCCAGCATCGGTTGTGCAGACCATGAGAACATATGATTTAATCTACAGGCGGCATGTATTTTGACGTTACTGCCTTGTTTTTGACGAGTCACATGAATCAGTGGCTTCCCACATACTTTCCCTCTAACTGAATGCCCAAATTTCAGCATACTTCTAATATTCAAACAACTATCGAATACTATGTATTTGCCCTCTTTCATTAGACTGTCATCCTGCGTCAAAGTTGTTTCGGCCTGTGACGTTGAGAACATATCACTACATTTGAAAGAAATATCGCTGCTATCAAGTTCTGATGCGTCGGTGAATACTGCTGCTGGTTCATTCCCTGTCATTTCAACATCTGCTACTTCAACATTGATGGGAGAACACAACAATGTCGACAGCTTTTTTGGTGGCAATTTTTTTGGCGGGTGTAGTTTGTGTGAATTGATCTGCGACTACTTCAGAGCCATCTTCAATACATCCAGTATCATGTTGTTGTGGTGGTGCGGTCGCACTGTAGCAATGGTCCTTTACAACTTTACTGGATTATCCGGACACATTCATTTCATGTTCTGGCCATTGGACATGAGCATCTCTAGTCTCAACATGCGGCGTCTGAATTAATAGTTCCTCCATAGTGTAAATGGTCTGGCAAGCAACATCTCTCACTCGCTTCACTGTCTGTGTATGTATAGTTCGGACACCCACGGGTAACAAGGATAGATTGGAAAAGGGATGATCAGTTTAAACACAAGATCAAGTATAGTACAATTGACTGGAAAAAAACAAAATAGTACCCAGCACAAAAAATTTTCTAAAGTTATGAACTGTTTATAACTAACCTTATTTTTGTTTCTTTTCTTTGCAACTTTTTTGACTCTACCTTCAACATCTGCACGCTGTTGCTCCGATTCGTATCCGCATGTCTCGCCTTCCTCTTGCGCTGCAACGACTATATTTTCTGTATCCGCATAGACAGCACGGAATGAGGCTCCATCGACTCCCTGAAACATAGTATTTTCATTACTGTGTATCAAAATGTTGTTCGATGGAGCTGTCAGTATCCATACCTCTGGCTCTGCATGGACTGCCACGAAAGATGTATTGAAGAGGAGGCATCATCAACTCCCTGAAACACAGTACTTAAGTTAGTATGGTTTTCAATATTGTAAACATAACACACACTTGGGTCGACGGCACAGATTCATATAAAGTGATGACCACAAATGATGCACTGTCTAAAAGAATCAAGGAATATCTAAATATGATCAGATTTAATCGACTTATTTCTCTGATTTCTTTACATCTGCATCATCTAAATGGGATCTTGTGATTGTAGTGGAAGCTCCATCGTCTCCCTGAAACACAGTACTTGCGTTAATAGGGAAGAAAGTATAGCAAATAGAATCACGTTATATGATCACGCTCGATGGAGCTGTCAGTATCCATACCTTGTGCTGCTGAAGAATATCTATGGATGTTGTAAATGTGGTGCGCACTTCCGAAAGCTGTTGCGCCGATTCGTATCCACATGGTCCCGCTTCCCCTGGAATTACTTGAATGTCAGGCTCCACATCAAGTGCGTGGGTTGACGCTTCAACAACTGCCTGAAAAATAATATTTGCATTAGTAAGGATTACAATATTGAAAACACAACACACACTTGGGGTCGACCGCACAAGTACATATCAATGGCTAACCACGAATGAAACATGGTGTAGAACAATCAAACGACAAGTGTTCCAGTCCTGATGATCGCGGTCGATGGCGCTGTCAGTATCCATACCTCGTGCTGCTGAAGAACATCTAAGGCTGTTGTCAATGTGGTGGACGCTTCAGCATCTCCCTGAAACAAACACCAGGGGACGACATCTAAGGTGTATATCAATTGGAAAGCACTAACCAAACAATTGGTAAAATAATCACACTATGCATAAAAACTATTACTTGACATGCATAAAACAATTCTGTAGCGGAATAGCCAAGTATGATTACCTGATTCGCGCTAGAAGTGGTTGATAACTGCGGGCACGTCACAGATGTAGAATGTTTTTGCTTCAGATTCAGTGGATAGTCAAGCAGTTGTAAAGGTAAATTATTGTTTGATGATGAAATGCAAATATTAAAAAATTGCCATGTAAACTGACAGAATAGTTGAGAATAATGCTATTGAAAATGCGCAATATAGTACAGTTCTCTGTGCCCATAAATAGATTTCCTTTGGGGGTTATAAAATCGATTTCCTTTGGGGGTTATAAAATCGAAAAATAATTTATTGATAAATGTCATTATTCTAAAAGCTATACACTCATATCAATATCGATTACAAGGGAGTATTACAAGGGACAACGCCTAAAATATCAATTCTACCTACACACTACCACAAGGCCTAAAGCTAAATCCGGACACTTAACTCACCAGTAGCGGAATGTGGATGAATAGAGTTGGAATAGCGTTTGCGAGCAATTTTCGTGTCGTTCACCGTTTATTTTTCTTTGTTACCCAAGATGTGGCAAAAATGTTCGAGGAAAAGTGCCGGCTGCAGATGCGGTATCGATCACCCCTCTTGTCCTCTAAGACTTGTTGGACACTACTTTCCAGCTCAAAAAGTGGATATCCGCAATGTCTGACCGATTCTCTTATTCGATCAACAGTTTTCGGGAATACATGCACTGTAGTGCCTTCAGATTTAGCATGGGTCGTCGAAGGGCAACCGCTAATCGAACAGGCAGGCATTGTTGAAAATTCTGAAAAGTAAATATCAAGATTATTGTAAAACCTTGATGAATAAAAATGTCATAAAAAAGTCAATGAACCATACCATGCTCAATGCAAGGTTTGTTTTGGTCGCCGGAACTATACCAGTTCATCATGTGCGGCTTAGTATTTTGCCTAAGTTACAGAAATTATGTGACTAAACTCTGAACATGTGACTCGTCCCTTGGATGTTCAGTCTTGCACGAAAAGGAAACATGCTTACATTATAGACTGGACCCCCGAAGGATGCAATTCGATGACAATTGACACAGATGAAAATAAATAGATCTATTGATAGCATAACAATGGAAACTCAAGTCAATAGCAATGAGACCAATGACCATAGCTCTATTGGGTACTGTAATCGCAAATAGATAGAAATGTAAAAATGACCGAAATATGACTAGGATACCTTGACCAACAAACAGTTGGATTCAGCAGGCCGAGCAGTATGTTGCAGGAAAACAGGTAGATGGCCACAGATAACACGACGACGAGCAGATTAGCATAGATCTCAGTGCTTCTCAGGTAGAAGGTTCAGGAGTTGACTTGCAAAGCACAAAGATGTTCTCATGAGACATATCAAGTGGTTTATAAAGTATTAGAAACAGGGGTGTGTTTGTGAATGAATGATGTGTGTATGTCGTGGTATTATGTGGTTTGCAGGGGGGCGGCCTGCCTCAGGGGAGGACTGCCAGGAGACACAGGGGTCTGAGGAGGCCATGTGAGCGATGGCCCCTGGGCGTGGGATACCTTTTGAAGTGTACATGCTGTCTTGCACCATGGCCGTTTGCGCCCGTGACAGCCCCCCATGCCTGCGCTCATCCCCGGGTGAGAACCACCTTTGATATAGGGGGGTGGGATGGATGGGCCTGGGGCGTGCGTTAAGGCACAGGAAGACTGCTGAATGGAGACACACTTATGTGGATTGCAGGGGGGCGGCCTACCTCAGGGGAGGCCTGCCTGGAGACACGGGTCTGAGGAGGCCATGTGAACGATGGCCCCTGGGAGTGGGATACCTTTTGAAGTGTACATGCTGTTTGGCACCTTGGCCGTTTGCGCCCGTGACAGCCCCCCATGCCAGCGCTCATCCCAGGGTGCGAACCGCCTTTGATAGAGGTGGGTAGGATGGATGGGCCGGTGGGCATGCAGGCAAGTGTGGGGGAGCGAGGGGCCATCAGGCCCCTCTCATCCTTTACTTCTCAGTAGAAACTCGGACCAAGTGCCTTCAGTAGTGGGTTCGCCCCTTGCCCTTATGTGATGTTAACTTTGGTTGACATTCGCGTAGATGGGACCACTGAGCAGGACACGGGGCATCCATTTTTGTACCCCCTTTCCAATCCATCTTGGTGACCAGGTCTCACTGCGCACAGCACATGGCCCCCACCCTCGTTCCCACTCTGACTGGAAAAATCCAGAGGTATTTGCAACAGCTAATACATGTAACACATCACTCTTCCTCTTCGATCACTGTTCTGCATGTGAACCAGCCTGAACTAAGCACATAGCTCGTTCATCTCCACAAACGTGTCCTCAATACCTGCATGCATTATTGAGAATATATTATGTTAGCTTAGATAGTGACCACCCTGCTTCACAGGACCGGACCTTCACCCATTCGGAGCACAGATGTCTGACTTCCATCCTTGAATGGAGACACACTTGATTCATTTAAAAAAATCGAAACAACCGTTGTTAAAATATATGTGGTGTTTTATTTTGCATCTTATTTTAATGACACAAAAATACAAGACTTTACACATTGTGCAGGTCAGGTTGCAGCACAGTGAGAGAAAATCCCCTGTACTGACCGCTGTCACTCGGGAACGTTTCTCTTATGGCACGAACGGCACAGGCGGGTATTACTCTTCGAACACGGTGTCCAAGCCTCCCGTGAAGCCACCATGTAAAGGAACGATAGGCCACCAGCCTGTACCACCTGTGAAAAGGAATGAAACAAACTGTTTTTAAATGACCAAGATAAGTTTAATAAACGTTTGTTGTCAATGACAATTCTTGTAACTAATGGCATTCTGCTCGGACAAATGCTATCTAGACACTGCACACTATTGAACGACTTTCATGCGTTACAATGATATGTATATGTCATTTTGGATATAGAAGAAGACCATGAAATAGGAGTGGCATGACAAGCAGAGTATACTTACTCGTTACTCGGATTACGAGGACGAACAGTTCCGCGAAGTTCGTGCATAAGCACCATCATTATCCTCAACACGGACCGTGTGAGGCAGACTGCCCTGAAGTCTGGCAGCTCGGTGATGCATTGCAGTCGTGGCTCGACTTCCAAAATGAAGGCCACACATCCTGAGTTTTCACAGCAGCAGCAGTTCTCGTCCTCGGTTGGCATTAGCTTGCACCGATTGCATGTGCACCAGGTGGAAACACCATCCATGCGACTAGGTCCAGGCTCTTCAGCTGTTGAATCGTTCTCCCAACTGCCGTGCGAAGACCCATCGTTTTCGCGTGTTTCCCTTTCCAGTAGTTCCTCCTCGGTATACTCGGGCTCGTAGATGTAGGCCATTATTGTAGCCATTGTGTGATAAACAAACTAAAATAATTTATAGCAGTGGTACTGGTATCTGTTCACACGGGCTACAAGCAACGAAGGTAGCTGACCCGAGCACAGAAACGAGTCACAGAATACTCAAAGTAACAGAGAGAGGAATGGAATCGAAAATCTGCTGCTGTGTGTTGTGAAACGGTTGGTTTATACTTATTGAGGAAAGAGGCGTCCTGCCATTTCCATGCGACACGTCATTAGCTGAAGCGCAGCGAATGTTGACACGAGACGTGCTTTGGCGTTGTGAAATGGGTGGTACGCGTCTGCTGATGACAGGCTCAGGGGCGGGGGATATGATTTAGTGCCGCAAAAGCAGGTCAGCCAGGGCGATGGGGGAAATGATAGGATTATCACAAAATGGCAGCTCCCTGATGCCCGTTTTCGCGGGCGTTTAATAGACGTAAACTCGGGTAAGGTCCATAGGAAATTTTTCTAAAATCGAGCGACTTAGGCTTAAGAACACATGGCCGACCCATAGGGGCAATAAAAAATGTTTACCGAACCATTCCTTTAAATGAAACGGCAGCTAAGCGAGAATAGTGTATGAAAAGGGGTTAAAACATTCTCAAATGTCCTCCACCCTCTCTCCCCACTGTGTGCGCCGAAGCCCAAAGCAGCCCTCCAAGCCGGACAGATCCGCTGATGGGCGTCTTCGGTGGTCATTTTCTTCACCGCTGTCGGATGTGATCAATAGTCGGTGATGGAAAGTATAAAGGATAGGAAGAGAAACTATCTCTAATGTGTACAAATCAATGGCGTTATGCCAAAAGGAGAACTCAGCGAAATAGCCGCCGTCTACGATGGCGGTAAAAAACAATCCGAGGGACCTCGACGCGTGAAGAACCAAGGGTACAGTGGACATCACACTAGGGATAGTATTACCGGCACGCCCTGTCGACATCCCTTTTTTCAAAAACAACTAATACTCTGCAGCTTTCAGTAGATGTCGGCATATGCATAGCATGTGATCTAAGGAGATTCCACAAGCCTCCGAAAATATATATATAACTCGTGCTACTAGCTTCAAAGAAAGTACATTATTCAACAAACATGATTCAAACTTGTGGTAAATATACATGTTCATTATTTGCATTCAAATTATTAGACGTTGGAACTTAAGTATCCCTAGATGTGGCAGGTGCGTCCGATCTGCTCATGTTCCTACCTACAGCACACGACTGTTCCAGTTTTCCTCTTGAAGTGGGCTATATTGCCATACACCAAAGTCTCCAGAATATGGATGAGAATAGTCATGCATGATACATACCTTGATCAATGCCGTTAATGTAGAAGTGGAGAGCACCATTGGACTTCCGCGTGAGGCCGATGTGATCCCCTTCCTATTGATAAAGAGACGTTAATTTCACAAAGTATGCATACAAATGGCCAAACGCTACACCAGACAGAAAAGGACTCATATGCAGCAGAGGATTACGTCACAGCTGGTAAAATTTAGTCGAGCCCTGGCATTAAATGTCCAGAAAGTACAAATGCAGAATGAGGCGTGGCAGGCACAGACAGAAGCGGAAAGGTGGAGTTCAGTATTAAGTGGGTTGTTAGTTAAATGTTGGCATCTCTGGATGACAAGAAGTTATGTCTGGAGCTACAAACACAGTCTATGAAGCAAGTGGGACACAGGACAAAAGGGGACACAGGAAAAGGGGGGAAGAGACCAGCATTTATCTAGATGACCACAGACCAAGAAACACTTGTGTACAAGCACGATACAAATAAAATATATCATACCTGCAGCTCATCTAGGCTGAACTCGCAGTACTCGCGGCGTGTCCCTTTCCCATTTGTTAGGATCCCACATCCACTCATCATTATTGTACCTAAGAAAAAGTCAGGAAATGGCTGATAAATAGCTTGCTAAACAGTTCAGAGGTAAGAAACATGTGATGACAATTGGGAATTTAGGAAATTAAGTATAGTGGCTTTGTAGCAAACTAGCTAATAAGACGAGCAGTGTCCTAAAGCAAACTTCCCACTAAACCAAATTTTAGAACTATTAGAAAATTAGCATAACTCGTTTGGCCTCTCTCCTTACCTTCCTTATCTGCCATGTTTGGGAGAGCATAAACACAGGTTAATACCATTATTAAACTTTACATAGAAAAGGAAGAAAAGCAAATTTTAAAAAATGCATGTAAAAACCATATACAAATAGAGTGGCATTGATCAAATGAGCACAGGCGAGTCTAAGAGCCTTATGCACATAAAATGGTGGTAAAATTGAAGAAGTCTCCACACTGCTAGCAGGCTAAAATTACACTATTCGGGTTGCACTCACTTTAATCAAGCCAGGATGAGGGGAAAGGCCAAGTCAACCAAAACACTAGCCTGTGAAATGTAGGTTCTGCTTGGTTCTCATAACCAGGACTAACATGTAGCTGGAAATGTCCTGGAGCTGAAGTTGCAAATGAGTGCCACATAAGTGCGTAATTATCTTATGGCTTACATGAAGAAGAGTCACTTACTCAAAAGCACACATCGATAATCATCTGGGCACAGGGAAGAATTAGCTTACTAGAGTCAAAAGAAAAGGTTTTTCTCTGGAGCTCACGTGTGGCTTTCTTTTCTGGGATGCGGTGCATTATGGTACTACAGGCACTTGTTTAACAATATCCAAGTCTACAGTTATGGCGCAGAATTACCTGAGCGCAGATTGGTCATGGTAGCTGGGTACTCCAGATTGTTAGGGTTGTGTGTGGTCACTCCAATCTCAATGGACCCTGACCATTTGTCCACCAGCTTATCAATCCGGATCTGAGAGATCAGAAGAATAAGAATACTTGACAATCTATTTCACGTAAAAAACACCTTGGAAAGACACATCTAGAAGCCAGAGACAAGATACGTCCACCCTCACCTCCCCATACCTCAAACATCTCGTTGTCACGCAGCGGTCGGTTGGTCATCACAACGCCGTTATTGAACTCATCAAGGGGCCGCCGTCGCTCAGCCGTCTTGTTGTTATTGCTGAGTTTGATGAGGGTGCCGCACTTTTCATGGAATAGAAGGGCATCGTTCGATGTCATGGATGGGGTACATGCAGCACTGGCCTCTGGTGGACTGCCAAGGTTGACGTTCAACAGGCTGCCATTATAGGCCGACAAGATGGCATTGCTCACCACCTCAGAGAGCTCCATACTGGAGAATCCTAGACAGGCATCCCAATAAGTTAGATGTGCAGAAGGATAGACAACAGGCAGGAGCCCAAGAAGCCTTCTTGTATAAAGTATTTCAAATCCTAGGATTTCACTCCAATCCCAGAGGTTTCCAAGAAAATAAAACAAAAGCTTTCTCTGAAACGGTTTCTATGGTTACCTCCCCCATAGTCATGATCCACCTGTCAATCACTGGCCATTTAATTTCACAGTCTAAAGTAACTGACAAATTCTGCTGATCACATGTGAAGCAACACTCTTGTACAGTGCTTAATGCCATTCCTGAGATTACTTAGGAGTTAAATGACTGATTGAGCTCATAGTAGAATCAAAACGGTATTCAAAGTCAGGAGAAACTGGTTGGTCAGCAATATCTAGGAGAATAGAATTCAAATACAATTGTTCAGCAGGATGTGCTTTCTGCCTTCGAATGCTTAAGGAAAACATGAAGGCTTTGTGCAATGAGAACAAATAATTCTCAACGGATGAAGTTTTATGAAGATCTGCAGCCAAGGAACGGGAGCAGGACCACAGAACTGGAGTTCCCCTTCATGTGCTTACTTTAAAATGCTTAGTTTCACTATGTCTAACACATGCAGACCACAATAAAGCCAACAAGGATTCTCTTACCGTTCTCAGACTCCAAACTGTTGGGAAACTTATCTGGCCGGGACTGGCTGTGTGGAAGTGCAGGGGCTAAAACAAAAACAAATGTGCACATGAAATACCAGCATTAACAAAAGGTACCTAAGAGGACCCTATAATTGACCTAATGACTACAGACATAACCCCTAACACAAAGAAAATGTCTTTCTACAAGACATCACACTTACGACTCATGCAAACACTATTCGTATCAAATCAAGAATAAAAACAAGGAAAAACAGATGGAAACCACACCACCAAAATCTATATCCCGAAACTGGACACAATCTGAAAGCCAATGCACACTCAGATAATTTGGATAATGGGAGGGTTAACTAGGGTTCCAGTCTCATCCGCAGAGATAGCAGCCTGCTAACAGGCTGTCACTGGTGAAGGTGTTTTTTCTCATTAATTTTTCCAAGACCATTAGCTGCATGGCTTAAACTTGTGGAATATGCTCAGTGTTTGGCAAGATTGTATGCAGTACCTTGTGGGAGACTGCACCAGCCTTGACCTCCTGGCAATAGTTAACCCAACCTTTGGTATAAGCATGTACTACACAAGTTGGTAGAGTGATTGAGCAGCCAGGCTCATCTCACGAGGTGTCAATGTGAGCTGCAGGGTTATTACACAAATTCACAGTGAAAAGTATCCAAATAAACACTTACACTCAAGGTTTGATTAAACAATTATTAATTTAACAGTCAGTTGAATAAGCCTTCTTTAGAAGGGAGCAATATATATGTAACACAAAAACATACTTCAAAATACATATTCAGTTTCTTTAAATCAGTAAATACCCATTTGGGTTGGCACACAGATTCTTCCTACACCCCGAGGTGACTTAAATAACTCTGACACTGTGGACATTAATGTATCACTGGCACATTTAGAGCAATACAGAGGTTAGTGTCAAAAGGAGAAGATGAGGGAATAAAACAATTGGCTGCACTTGCGAGTTAACTGCACTTCCCCCTTCCTCTCCCCCTGACACTTCTCCCCTTCCCTCTTCCTCACACTTGCGTGATCTGAATGACAAAGCCTAGTAAGATAGTTATTTTGCTCTCCGTTTGTCTTGTCGCGCCTAGAAACACTTATGTTCATGCGCATTATAAATGTCATATCATATGTCAGCACAATGTTGAAAATATGAAACCGATATGAATGTGCCGATATGAGTTTATTAACTCGAAACACGTGTAAACGATTAGATGTTTAATGGTCAATAGATATAAAATATGGCAACTAGATATGTCAATAAGCAGAAAAGCGAGTGAGCCATAGAAACATTCCTTTTTTGCTTGAACCACGGTATTCATATATAATGCAACTCAAAAGGACACCATTTTTAGTCACAACTTTGAAAGGGGACTAATTTTCCACAGTATCACTATAGTGGGGCATTGTTCCTTCTCTCTGAGCAACTTAACCCTGGCGCAGGTAAGCTTACATTGGACATCAATGGTGTGTGTGGCTCTCCAAAGTAGAGATCTACTGGCCAGCTCTTCCCAGTAGGCCTCTTATAACCCTTTGGCTTTGATGTGCTGTGATGAGGTCTTACGTGGCCACAGGGCAGTTCTGCTCACTAAAGGTTTCATTCTTGGCCCAGTAATGTCAAGTCAATGTGAGAGGTTGTCCATTTAAAGGTTGGGCTCTTCACCAACGGTAACATAGGTAAAGTTTCTCTGTCAAACCCACTGAAAGCAGATTGGCACCAAGGAAACGTGTACTTCTGACCATCACCCATCAACGCCACCCTTAATTTCGCCATCCCTTCTTTCTTACAGAGCCGCAGGCGGACACAGTAGTGGCAGAAGGGCACCATAAAATAATACTTGTTTACTAATGAGGCCTTACGACCCATAGGCATCTAAACAGCCATGTACTTTATTGTTTTTTTTTTGTTTTTTTTTGTTTTTTTAAAAAGGCTGCCATCCATATGTACCTCCAGCATCAAGAGACAGCAGATTCTGAAACGTCCTGCCAAGGGTCAATTTAAAGAGTAAGGATGCACCAGATCCAAATTCTCGAGTAGGAATGCATTTCAGAATTTCAGCGGATTCTTTCACTCTTACAAAGAGCGCTGTGGCATTTTATCACTTTCATCCTGCGCACCACGTTGGCAGCACTGCGAGCGTTGCTCTTGCTGCAGTAACCGCTTCCTGGAGGGGGCGGAGCTGAACTCCGACACGTGTTTGGTCACGTGACTTCAACCAGCACTGAAATTGCCGGCACAACCACCCTTGCGGCGTTAAGCCCTGGAGGCAGTAAGGGCTGGAGTCGCTGTTGTGCTGTTTGGCTGTGACCTGGGCAACTGGCACGAGCTAAGTTCTTGAGAAGTACTGTTTCGTGATAGCGCACAGTGCTTAAGTCTTTGTTTACTTTGAGAAGGCTGTTAGTTCACGTTTAAATTCTCTGACCCATCAATAGGAAAGGTGTTTGCTTTCTCTGAGATTTTGCAAAAAGTATTCTTATATTTGGTGTACCTCTTTTTTACAATGGCCAATGGCCTGCGAAGTGGGCGTCGCATTGAGGAAATCACTAATATCTTAACATCTTCCAGCATTGACTCTACGGTATGCAAAGGTCGAACTTCATATCATGAAGTGCCATTAGTTGACATGGTGGATGACAATATATCTACTGCCCCTGTGGTCTGCTTAGATAATGGTAACTGCTCTACTCACGTAGCCCAAGTGCATGCTACTTCCTCTGTTGATATGTATGCCCCAACAAAGACTGAGGAAAAAGAGATTGTAGATGTAAATACGAATGATAGTATGATTCGATCGGATTCATGTACCCCTAACAAAGTGCAATTTAGCACTACTTTGCAGAAGATGGCTGCATTAAATGCACAAGTCAATCAAACTATTAGTATGATGACTCCACTAGTATATGGTATAACAAATTCTGGTATCACCGGAAATACTAACAGGAGTTATCATACCAAAATAGATGATGATGTATCGGATGAGGCACCAATTGGAGCAATTCCGCGCACGCTTTCATTCTCGCCTGATCAATATAATGTCTCAAATAAAGTATCAATTGAGGATCTTGGAGTAGGTACGAATAGTGTGCGCGGAACTGAAAACCAATCCCCAACTCCTCTTCCGGTGATCACCAAAATTTTAGATCTCCTTGACAAGGGTCACGAGCTCACTCATCTTGAATTAAAGGAAATTAAGGCCATCTTGCACTATCTTTGCTCCAAAATGGATAAAATCGAGGGGTTTATCACTGCAGTTGACACCCTAAGATCCATTCAATCTGAAATTAGAGGGCAAGGCCATAGCAGTGAAGAGGCAGGGAGACACGATTTTCATGCAAACAGTTTGGAACAGTGCAATCAGGACGCATTAATTGAACCTGTGAAATGTAAGTGCGAAAATGACTTGAAAGAAATTAAGGCATCAGTCGACGCACTGAACTTCACAATTACAACTCACTTTACCAAAAGAGAACCTTCAATGCGGTTTCCCGATAGCCCATCTGCTCTCCTTGAAGAAATTGAATCACAAAATAAAACAGACAGAACGCTGTGCTTCTGAGGAACCTCTTACCTTTATGTCCCGTCGAGTCAAAAAAAATCACTTGAGAGCTATCAAGAGATATGCTAAGCGTAGGAAGGAAGCTCTACTACATAAGAATGACGGACGTGGAAAGGATACCTCCTTGGTTCCTAGTATAGAATTAATCGAGGAAGATCATATTGATGTAGGACAACTGTCCAAAGAAAGCCAAGATGCTCTTACCCCGGTTACTAATTCACCGGAGGAAGTAAGTCAAAATGGTATTATTACCAAGTCACTAATGATGGTTGCCATCCCTCCTCAGATTGCTAATCTTAAATCTGGCATCGTTAATCCAGTGAATAGCATAACTGAGGAAATTACGATTTCTAAACCTAAATTATGTGAAATGTCTCTAAAGGTGTCAGACAATCAGGACAACGGATGTGTAACAACTCTAATTGAACATGTTATCGGCTCTGCGGCAAAAAATAATTTAAGGGACTTTTTCCCGATTATAGGGAGATGTCGCACCATGAAAAACAACATTATTCAATCGCGCCCCCATGGTAGTGACAATTCGATTCCACTTACTAGGAAAACCTATAGCGAAGTATGTTCGAGCGTTGTGACTAATGAACTCTCTGCGAACAATATCCCTGAACAGTCCAAAAATATACCCTTAGTCGCTGTAAACGGCATTGGTAAAATAGGGAAGGTAGAGGTAGATGAAATAATTAATAAAGAAGAGGAGGTGAATATGTCCAAGTCGGTAATCGCAGTAAATGGCACGGGAAAAAGAACTACTTTGGCTGAGGCATCGGCCGTACTTCATAAAGAGAGTCCTAAGTTCAGCTGCTTCGATCAAATTGGATCAATTGATAATGCAATGACTCCATATCCTATATTTATACACGGCCCTGCGCAAAGTAGAACACTACCACAACATACGAATATCAATCCACTCTTGTATAAAAACGGCGAAGCCTCTGTAGCTCTGAGTAAAACTTTTTTTATGGACAACCAGAACACAAACAATTATAACAAGATCCTATTAAAACAATCTAATAATTTATTAATCAATCCTGCTATTGAAGCAGGAACTTCAGTTGTCTCAGCACCAATTTCACACAGGTCCTTGCAGTCAGATAAGAGGAAGGAATACATCATAGGATTTGAAGGAAATGCTGAGGAATTGGTAGATAAACGTATTAATCGCTCATTTATCTTCTCCCTTTTCTCAAAAATACCTCAATTGAGAATGGTTAAATCTAATGATATTACCAGAGTCTCCCTGGCCAGAATTAACAACTTCAGGGCCCTGTGTTATCTTGGTTCTGAAGCAGTAATGAAATTCATTTGGTCCAATCGGGAGGAAATAAAAAGAGAAGGTTTGGTTTTACTTACCTTTGGATCCGAGGACGATGCTGCTCTATTCCTAGATCCACCAAAAGTGACTGATGGAAATTGTATTGATATGACAGTACCCATTGTTAAAACAAATACGGGTTCTGGACTTGACTTGGCTGAGATTCTGAAAGTTGTAGCTCAAACCAACGGCCTTCCTTGGCTGGAACCTATGCTCTCGGCCATTTTGTCTTCTAATACTACTTCACTACCTACCTAATCACAAAGAACTTAAAATCATGTCCTGGAATTCGTGCGGCTTTGTGAATTTAATGAACTGGCATCTCAATCTCAATAGTGACGAACCACCAACTATAATCATAATTCAAGAATCGATGAAAACAGTACCACTACTTATCCCTGGTTATGTTACTTTTAACTCATTAGCTAAAAGACATTTCTCAGGCCGCCCATCTGGGGGCTTATCGATTGCAATAAACACTTCATTTAAAGTCCAACCTAATTTAGTGTGGAACTCTCCGAGTCTATTAGGGGTTCATCTTAATATACCCTCAATCAGATACCCATCATTAATTATCATCTCACTATATTGGAACCCTGCCAATTTAACTATTGAAGAGATGCTTGATGATCTTGAAGCATGCTTGGAACTCTCCGCTAGTACATATCAGAATTGTGAGATTATCCTAGGTGGCGATTTTAACTGTGACTGTAGAAATGTGAATGAAACTAGTCCATCCAAACTCGCAACCTTAGCATGCATTAGAGGAGCCAAGTTTAGAGAACTCTTAACCGATTGGGACATGGATCTCTTGGCGACACACGATATGAAATCCAAATTTACATGGGAAAGAGGAGTCAAGAAGTCAATGATAGATTTTATCTTTGTATCTCGCAATCTTATAGTCTACATGGCCCCATTAGTAATAGAGCCTATATTGATCGGTGATCATGCACAACTTATAACATCATTGAAATTGAAATGTCAATTGTTAGGGGCAAATAGTTCACTAACAGCAGTAGAAGTTGATCGCCCTCAGCACTCAATTAGGTGGAACAATGGTCTGTGCGATCAGATTGTTAAACACATATCTCGAGAAACAATGCGAGTTGATCAATATGGTACCAATTTAAGAATAAAACTATCTGATAGGGATTACTCCGAAATAGTTGACACTGTTTTGCTCAAATTTTGTAAAAACCGCAGTAGTGCGAAACATACACACATTTACGATCAGAAATGTAAACTGTTGAAAAGGAAAAAAAACAAAGCATTAAGACAATTAAAATATAATGTCTTAGGCACTGAAAGACTCAGAGAAAGGCGGAATCAAATCATCTCACAGTACAAACAAAACTTAAGATTCGCCCGGATCTCGAGACACAATGAAGATAACTCTACTTTAATTCGTGCCATCACGTCACATGACACTCGAGTTATATGGCGTACTCTAAAAACCGACCCAAAAAATGCCGTGTTATCTATGCCAAATTGTATTTCTGATCAGACATGGCAGAAGTATATAACTGCAAAATTTCAACTACCTTATAAGTTCCAATTTCTTCCTGGTATAATGTTAGACTCTACCACGATCCCTCGGTTTAATTGGAGCATTAGAGACATAATTTGGGCAATCTCGAGGCTGTCGTATTCTAAGGCTGCAGGACCAGACGGGCTCCCCCCTTGTCTCTATAAAGCGGACCCTGCCATGTGGGCAGAAATTATAAATACCAAATTCGAAACCATCTTCAATTCTGGGGAAATCCCACCATCTTGGTTAACTGCAAACATAGTCCCGATATTTAAGAGGGGTGACCCTTCCTGTCATGAAAATTACCGCCCGATTTCTCTAATCGATACCGAGGCTAAAATCTTTGCGATTCTACTTCTTCACGATCTGGAGAAGATTATTGAGTCCAAGGGTCTTTATTCTAAATTTCAAACGGGTTTTAGAAAGAATATGAGTACCACTTTAAATGCAACTATCCTTGCGCATGTCATTGCTGGAGCCAAGAATAAGAACTCCAATCCGGTATATATCGCAATGATTGACATGAGTGCAGCCTTTGATAATGTTGTCCGCAACTTATTGTGGATGAAAATGTTGGCTTTCGGAATTCCAAAAGATTTAATGTATTGGATCATGAAATTGCATACCAACACATCTTATAGAATAAAAATATCACAGGACGGGGGCACCACAGCTCCAATAGGAACAGCACTGGGCCTGAAACAGGGCTGCAACCTTGCAGCAACCCTGTTTAATCTATATATGGCGGATCTGGATAAAACCTGGGAAAAGATGAACCTGTTCTTTGTGAAGGTTGGGAGTATATCCTTACAATGGATTGCCTTTGCAGATGATATTATTTTGTTTGACCCTACTCCTGTAGGCTTACAAACTAAATTAACACTCTTTGAGGAATTTGCAAAGGACCACAATTTGACTCCCAACCCGGCAAAGACTGCCATTATGAAATTTGGAGTGAAGCAGAAAAAGGGCAGTTTTAGATGGCATATTATGGATACGCAGATATCTTGTATTAACAACGCCATTTATTTGGGGTATCATCTCTCTGATCAGAATTCTATCAAGGTATGGACAGACATAATCAAATGCAAAACCAGGACACTCCTTTCGCAAATGAAAAGGATCTATACCCGGTTTTGCAAATTCTCATTAACTCCGTTAATTGAATTTATGTCCCTGAAGACTGAGAGTATCATTCTTTATGCACTAGATATATGTTTGTGTGATATGTCTAATATGTTGGATTGTGTACAAGGTTCACTTTTAAAAGCAGCAATGTTCTTGCATATGTCCATTCCAAATGCCATCATACGCCATGAATTGGGGTTGGTGGCACTATCGTCTAGATGGAAATGGAGACAGTTATCTCATTTTGCAAAAATGAATTATCCACCGGAAAATTCGCTATATGCGGGTTTGCATAAGATGCTGGGTACTCACTGTCCTCCTTCCTTTTATAATTATCAATTGAAAATGCAACAACTTTTAAGTGAAGTGAATATTACAGTGAATGATATCCATCTTCGCCCGTGCTATGCAAAAAAAAAACTTTTTGATTTAGACTGGTGCGTAACTATTGATCGGATTATGACTTATAAATCTTATGAAGAATATGGTGCCTTTGTTAAACAGCGCATTCCTCGCTATGCACATATCACTTTATTCCCCTGTGAAATTACCAGGAAGGCATATATTCGATTTAGATTTAATCTTTACCATACTAGAGATAGAATAAAGAATTGGCGAACAAATGCCACCACATTTGCTGTGGGATGTCGATTTGATGAGTGTAACGAACCATATGAAACAATGAAGCATCTCATACTCTATTGTCCCCATTTTAACAAAATACGTACAGCAAGATTTATGAAATTTGTTGATATAGGGTTTGAAGATTGCCTTGAGTTTTTATGGTCTCGCATGATGCAAGGAACTCACAACCGTTTAATCTATGAATTAGTAATCTTTTGTAAGCATATAGAAAAATAACTTATTCTGACTGGAGAATGAAATGCTGAGCTGATAAACTGATTGGTATATCTTTTCTTTCACTTGTATTTTAAATTGTATTTTAAAGCATTTTAAAGTATTGTGTGTTAATGTAAAATAATGTAATTTCAAATGTTTAAATTTTCTTCTCTTTATACATGGATTTTAACTTGCTCCTTTGCAAAGGTTCTACTCGAAATTATTCTTGTAAATGAACTAAATGCAAATAAATTTGAATATGATCCAGGACCGTGATTGAAAGCCAATAAAATCAAATGTCTTCCGAATCAGGGGAATGTGCAAATGTCGATTATTTATTATTACGGGCTGCAGTGTTCTGCAAAACTGCAGAGATTTAACTGCTACTTTGGAGACCATGCATAGAGAGCATTACAGTAGTCTAGCTTAGAGCCTATTATAGTATAAGCAACTGCAGCACAACGACCCGGATAACGGGGGTGGTTGTCTTAGCAACATTACATGGTGGTTAGCTGTAGTCGTACTAGTTCCTGCCATGACACTGGGAAATCAGAGCGTGGAGATAAAGTCAATGCCCAGTTAACTTTGTTGGATCAGTACCAGACGACCTAAATTACTAAAATTTGAAAACCTTTTGGTAGGTGCAGATAGCGATTTCTAAGTGATCACTGTCTTATTCGGGTTTAACCCTAACAGTTGTCGTACATCCATCTTTCTATTTTAGCGTCTATACACTGAATTCTTGTGATGCTAGCCGCATTATCTTTGCCAAGCTTAAATACGAGTTGGGTGTCATCTTAAAAATTCTGAAAGGTAATATGAAATTCAAATAAAGTAGTGGAGTGGCCTTAAATATTGAAAAGCAATGATGACAAGCAAATTCATTGAAGAACGCCCCACTCAACCATTTCCTTTCTGGGACTGAAGAGATCCTATTTTAACTCTGGATTATCTGCATTTAAGAACGTATGCGATACACTGGGCTGATTCCTCAGCAACATGGGCCAATTCTTTGATGAACTTTATTAGGATATTGTGGTCCAGGGCATCAACAGCTGATGATAAATCAAACAGCACAAGAAGGCCCAACTCCCTGCTGTCAATGATATTGAGAAGTGTCTAATATCCACGAAAAACAATTCTGTACTTCTGGCTGGTCTATGGCCTGACTTGCAGTCTCAAGCTAAAATGTAGTTTTCAATGAAAGCTGGATGGTAGATATCTTATTCAGAACCTTCAGTAAAAAGAGCACGTTTGTGACCTCGGAATTCAGGGTATAACGTGTGGGAGAGAAATGCACAAGATGGCACTCTACACAGAGAACATATTGTTATTCCTGAAAAACACCTCAACCTTGCTACCTGGGGTAATGGATAGATTACATGAATTCGCCATGGTCTCGGGATTTACCACAAATTATTCGAAGTCCAAAGTCTTAAATATATCCAAACAGCCAGGAGACATTAAGAGATTAAGTAAAGAAAATCCCTTGGTGTGGGAAGCGGAGAGTATAGCATATTTACGGATACATCTAACGACAGGATATAAGGACTATATGGGGCAAACATAATCCCACTGTGGAAACAGTTAAAGGAAGACTTGCACAGATGGTATGCCCAGGAATTGTCCTGGTTCACCTACATAGCTGCGGTTAAAATTACCTTCCTCCCCAGACTGCTGTACATAGTCGGCTCGCTCCCAGTGGAAAAAAACCATAGCGTATGCTTAAGTCAATACAGTCACAGATTACTTCCTTTATTTGGCCAAGGAAAAAAATCCACGTCCATCCCCCTGCAAACTCTCCACACCATGCATACTGCATAATGGACAACTTTTAGAAGCAACCAAAGCATCACTAATGGGATGTGATCAGGCATTGAAAACTCCCCGGGATAAGGACCGTGCACCCCAATGGCTTACAATACAGACTTTACACCAGGGCAGATGACCACATTCTGGGACACTTGGGTGGGAGGAACATCCTTAACTCTAGGAGAATTCTATAAAAACTGGTCCCCCCTTCTCTTTGAGGAATGTAAGGGAAAATTCGGTATAAATGAGAGTGACCATTATAAATACGTGCAGATTAGACACTGGATCACCCAGAGAGAGGTCAAAAAGACGGTGACAAGTGCCCCAGTGGGACTAGAGCTGACATTGCAGGAAGGAATAACTAGAGGGTTATCGAGATTATATAGATTGTTGGACAGGGCACAACTGGGAGATGAGCTCTTATACATGGATAGGTGGGGGGGAGATATTGGCACCCCCATTACGGAGGAAGAATGGGTGCAAATATGGAGGAGGGCACATAAAACATCTAAATGCACGGCCATTAAAGAAACAGAATACAAGATTTGCTACAGATGGTGCATGTCCCCTCACCCGATACATGCAATCAACACAATTACTTCTTTTTGAGAAAATGTAGGGAAATGGGGGATATATATCATATGTGGTGGACCTGCCCCAAAGCTAAAATATTCTGGAAGGAAATTCTGGGGCATATAAAAGAAATAATGGGAGTACAATTGGAAGGCGCACCGACAGTGATCCTATTAGGAGCAGAGGTAGAGGCAATCTACGCGGCAAGTGGCAACACAGCCACTCTTATTACACATATACTGTCAGCTCGAACATCCCTAGCTCAAGGCTGGAAAACAGAGGAGGGCCCGGTGGCTGCGTGGTGGTGAGTAAAGATATGGGAAGTTGTTAGGCAGAAACCTGTGCAGTTCCCTTGGGGAACACTGCAAAAGATTTAAGACTACAGGTATAGCAGTAAACCCACTTGGTAGCAGTCTGCACCACCCAGATTTACCTGGTAGCTGTGGCTGAGCAGTCAGACTTCCCTCAAGAAGAGTTAGGCAGTATGCAAAGTATACACAATATGTACTCAGACACAATAGCACAAGCAAACACTGACCAGAGCTTGGTTTCAAAAGTATATAGTTATTTATTAAACACACATAAATTGAAATTACTCTAGAAAAAATATAGTAAAAACACTTCAAACACAGTTATAATGAAAGCAGTTTCAACCCTTACTCCTATCTAGACAACTCTAGGTTAACACCACATAATTCGGACAGAGGTGAGTGCTTAACGTTAGATGACACTCTAGTAGGTTCAAGAAAGGGATAAAAAAGAAACAGAAATGGGTTAAACACACCACTCTAAGGTCCAGAACACTTGCAATAGGCTCAAAGAAGCACAAAGTCACAGGTGAGCAAAAGTCACTAGGCAGGGCCCACTCTTAGAGTAGCCGGAGCGAAAATGTGCCCAAGATCACACTGTTATTAGGGATTCAAAGTTTTGCAAAGAGTTAGAAAGAGTTTAGAGTGGCTTAGAAAGTTTAGCCAGGGTGTTCCAGGCACTCCCAGGTTCGAAGCCGGGGGCTAAATCTACCCCGTACAGTCGGTGGCAAGGGAAGCCAGGCGGAACACGGTACCTTAAGCGGAAAGGATCCTCCAGCGGTGGCAGTTGTTCCAGGCAGTGGCAGCAAGGCTCGACGTCGGTCAGGGGAGAAGAAGTTCTCGCTGAAGAGCAGAAGAAGAAGGTCGTTGCACTGCCCGGGAAGAAACCAGCCGCGGAGTCCTCCGGTTAAAGGGTTGTACCGACTTTCGTGATTGGGGTAAAAGTGGTGGGGTTCCGGTTGCCGGGGTGCTTGGCACTGGCAAGGCGGCCACGAGATACCTCGAGAAGCGAAAAGAAGGCGAAAACTGGTTGTCCCCACCAGTCAAGGGAAGGAGCCACTCCGTTAAGAGTTCTCCTCGGTCGTCGGGAAAAGTGGTGAGACGGTTCAGCAGGGCTCCACCGGGTGGTGTCGTCGAAGCAGGTCGGCTCAGTTCTTCCCTCGTCGGATTCTTGGTCCTGTGGCGACTTCTGAAGTTCCAGTCCCCAAAGCCCTGCTTTTATGCAGCAAACCCCCATTCACCCAGCCTAGCTGTCACTCAAACATGCTAAGTGGTGAGCCGGCCGGCTCACCACCTGGGCCAATCAGGACGGAGTGCGACTTGAGTTACCAAGGTAACTCAGTCCAGGGTGCCTAAATCCCCCTCCACCCCTCCTAAGTACCCCAGACAGTGTGGCACCACTTTGGAGGGCTTCTGTGGAGAAGCCCGCCAAAAGTGGAACAAAGGGCTCCACTTTGGGTCAGAGTTACAGAGGCGAACGCCAACGCCATTTTAGAATCAAGTTTTGGCAAAAAGTCCCAACCGGAGTTATAATAATAAATATATAAACCGGCGGTATGTTTAAGGCTACCGTAAATAAATAATTAAATGTGTTAGCCTAAAACAATGGGAAATCCCATAGGGAAATATTCGCGGTCGAATATAAAAAGTAGTTTCCACTGCCACCAGCCAAAACTCGATCAGGGGGGACGGAGACGTGCCCCCTCGACTAACAGACCCTGGGGCAATCGAATTGCCCCAGCCAGTACGTCCACAATATGATGGTTTGTACTGGTTCTGTTCAGGATTCAAGACTAGCAAAGTCTTTGGTGACTTTACATGCCCTGGGAGACAGTAGTCAGTCCCAGGGTATGGAGTCTATGTTGGGGAGTCCCTAGGACACCCCTGGGTCACGGCACAGAGGGTGCTGTGTAACCCACATCACAAAAATACATGAGGCCCTATGGAGTAAAAGACCCCATAGCCCATTCAACACAAGGTTTAACCAAGAAAACACACTTCAACATGTCCAAGAGTGAGGGTAAAAGAGTCTCACTCTTGGCAGGAGAAAAAAAGAAACCCCAGAAATCCAGCAAAGCTGCTGGGGGACTCACTAGGTAGGGAAATTCAGCCTAAACAGAGAATTCTCCCTAACAGAAGTATTGGCCACAGAGAAGGTGTGCGCACTGATAGTTGGGAAATAACAAAAATGTATGTCGATATGGCAACCGTTCCATGAACATGTGAAAGATAGAGAGGCTCAATTTTACAAACCAATTTTATTAAACAATGTGCATGTGATTTGACCCTGTCGGGGAACGACTGATTGATTAAAAATGGAAACCTCTTCTGAAAAAGAAACTCGGATCCAGAAATACAGAATAATAACGGTACCATACATGTTGGGGTTAGGGGGGGGGGGGGGGGGGAGTTGCCAAAATGTTTGTGTTAAGGTTGCATGCTAAGGTCAATGATGTATAAAATCTCATGTTTGATACAGTCTATTGAACGAAACAAACAAAATCCAGCACCTACGGAATAGCACAGTGTAACGTGATACTGGCTAGTCACTGGCAATGCACAGGTTCAAATAACCTGCACAGAAGAAAAAAAATAAAAGTGGGGGTTGTGTGAGCCACGGCAGAGCCCAGGCTCGAATGAGGCTTGGGGAGACTGACTGGGCTCAGCTCCAGCTCGCCCCAGCCCGCTTAAAGCCTTGCTCTTCAGTAATGGTTTGACACTCATCCCTTTTTAAAGCTAATGGGACCATTGCCCTATTGAATAGCGAAATGATGACGGTGACAATCGGCAATAAGAATGTTAATAATAAGGTGCCTCATGATACTAGGGCAGCCCAAGTGGCGAAAATGATGAGCCCAGATGCTGCATGGTGGCAATGTACCATATAGGGGATGAGGTAGACAATTATAATACTACTATCAAACGGCCCCTAGATCTTGAGAATTATAGGAAGGTGTGGGTTGACCGGGATGGGGGATATATTTCCATGAGGTGCACTCCTGAAGAATATGCGCAGGACATGGGGAAAGTTTGAGAAGTGTGTGTTGAGCATGGATGCCCATTAAAAGGTACCGATGCATGGGATGAAGCTGTAAATAGGGCTGAGGAACGTATAAATACTGGGGGAGGGTATTTGTTACTTTAGGAGTAACAAAAGAGGGGAATGTTGGGAAGGAGATGATCCAATGCCACCCGCCTAGCCCTTCCCACGGGAACTAGAGGACGTGCAAGCCAAGGGGGGGGGGGGGGGAGACACACCTACCCCCATGGCACATCCCCTTATCATACAACAGAGATGTATATAAATAACGCTGTTCACAGGCCTGAAAATAGACGCCATTTTGCGCGCAGGCGCCATCTTTTCACTAGGCCCAAAAATCATCCTTCTGAAAACTCAGCTCTCCCATCCCCAGCGCCTCACACAGAGAACCCAAGAAACCGTCACAGCCCTTGCCAGCTCTGCGCAAGCCTTGTTCTCACGGACGTCCAACCATTTATTGTTGCAGTTGCTTAGCATCACTTCCCCAGAATGTACTCTCCGCAATGCGTGAGATCGAAGCAAGCCCCAGCACATTGGCCACATCCATCTCCACAAAACTGCATCCCCCTCGGGCCAGCCATTCCAGAACATCCACCATAGACTTAATCCTGTGCAGCAGTATATTCCCTCCAAATCAAAACAGGTCTGTTCGTGTCATGGGGCATCAGGGAACATGAATAGTAGATCAAACACCCTGGGAGCGGGACCCCGGTATCAATGAAGCCCTGAATGTAGAGGTTGGAATACCAATATATTAACCCATTTTCTCCAGGTACCCCCATTCATGCAAGGATTTTTAAATTCATTATTCCCGTATTATCAATTCCTGTTATGTAGTTTAGACAGTCAGATGTGTCACATTTGTCCTGGCCTTCACCAGAGATGAGCCCAGCTGACCCACGTGCCACCAGATCGAATGGGAAGCATTGGTCAATTGCCGCCTGGCCCTCCCTATAGAGCAGGCTGTGCCATATAGCCCCCACCAATCCACACCCTGATTTTGTACTTATGTGATGACAATTAATGACGATTTTACCTCTTATAATGTGCTGGCCGTGTACTTTTTAGCAGAGCGCTCACAGGCAGCAGAGTGCTTTGCTTGCATACTTAATTTTATATAAAGTTTCTTATCCTTGCAACTCATCTGTTGGTCTCATTCCCTGACAGGGCGTGTTCTCTTTATTTTTGCATACTCATATTGTGAGGACACGTGTTGGGTATCCACCGTCACACCTTCCTGCAACCAGGGGACCCAATCCAAGATGGCAGCCCCCAAGAATAATGCACAGGTCACACTGTAACTTAGTATGGAAGTGGCTGGAGCCAGGAGAAAACATAAGGTTACAAACAGGTCTTTCAAGAGCTGCAACCAGCACTGCAGGAGGCAGTTTATGACACCACATCCCATCCCAAGATCTGAAGAAACGGAACGAGAATCACAGCATCGTACAATGCCCAACCCTCAAAGAAGTTGTCTCCAAGTCGATGCAGCCGTAGACAAAGTGTCTGCAGGTTTGTATACGAATTGTTCGAACTACAATTGTTCGAATTACAATTGTGTAAAGGTCAATTGGGACCCTTGACTTTAGGTGTTGTGTTCGAACAATTTAGGTAATACCGTCTGCAGTTCACTGCATTACAGACTCTACTCGGACAGCAGGCAAAGGGTTAAATTATGGAAATAGTCATCTAGGCTTAAAACAAGATGTATGCAACCTGGACGGGTAGGTCAAGTCCTAAGAGTTGCCATCAAGCAAAACGGTAGGGACAACGGAAAGGTCGGACCCAACTTGGAAACAGTTGACTAATAAAAGGGAAGGTAGTGACTGGAGAAGAGTACCGGGACTGCGCTGCCAATGCACAGTCATGAGTTGGAATAGAGACAAGTTAGGCTAATGAGGGAAAGCATACAGGAAACATGGGTCAGAGCACAACTTTTGGAGGAGATCAAGAACTGGCAGTCAGTAAGGTGATTCAAGGAAGTAGTGTAAGGTTTTTCACAGTTGCTCTGGAAAGGAGTTACAGGCAGGAGCACAGTCTCTTAAAATGAGAATTTAGTCAAATATAGTTAGCTTTGGGGTAGCAATTAGAGAATTACAAGGAAGAAAATCACTGAAAAAGAAAATATGAAAGATTTATTCGTTGAGAACTGAACAGAGTATTAAGCCCATGGGCCATGCCACTGAAATAAGACCTTTCTGAATCAACCAAACACTATAAATTAAAGCGGGTTCAAAAGATACTGAAACCACCTGAGTTCAAGCTGAAAGAAAGTCCAGGCTCCAAGAGAAGGCTGCCAGGACAGATGTAAAGCAGAGCATACTTATTTTTTATTTGAATGGGGTGGTGATTATTATTTGAAGAGGGGTGGTGATTGAACCCATTACAAGTTAAAACACGGCACCCATTTAACATCGCCAGGGGTGGGGGGGAACTAGAGAGCCCGCTGCCAAGATGTCTGTTTCCCCCTAAGCTCTGTTTGCGACCCGCTGAGAGGGGGGTGCGATACTGGAAATACATCAGAGGGACAGGGCCTCTGAATCCTTGTCCTTTATTGCTTTTTATCATGTGTTCTGACTTGTTTTCCACGCAGGAGTTCACGTGGGACTCCTGGCGGTGCGGCTCTTCCTGTATTTGGTTTGGTGAACATACGCTTGGGATACCCTTATGACACCCATGGGTGGGAGTACGACCATGTACTCCTAGTGTATGTTTTTGAGCACCTGTGTGGCCCGCAGAGCAAGGTACGGGTTGGTGGCAGCTCTGTGCTGAATTGACAGGTGCCCTGAGCATCCTCCATTTTGGAATGCCCAGGCCCTGTCATTGGAATCAGTGGATTCCCGATGGGAACAAGATGGCCCCTGTGGCTTCTTGCTTTCCATTGCCCGTTACCTTTTCCCAAAGTCCTGGGAAGCCCTGACTCTGTCACTTCCCCCTGACTGGCTGTTGGGTGGAAGTTCCATATATGGTAGTGTGGAGGGGGGGGGGGGGGAGTGCCGACCAGACTGGCTGGAGCCTTCCCCAACAACCGTATGTTGTGGGTACGCCCGTGGGGTGGGACCTGGGTGAATGGAGTGTGTGACAAATACGCATTCTGTGTTATGGGTGTCTAGTATCTGGTGTTTGACACAATGACTGAGACAGCCCTGCCCAAAACTGGTATGAATGCAGCGTGTAGTGCTGAATGGCAGAGTACTTGTCAGAATCCACATTCTGTGGTGAATGTCTGGATGAAGAAGAATGGCCTGAATGCATTGTGCGTACGATTGGCTGACTGACTGCCTGAAACGTCATCCGATGTGATAAGTAGGACGCACGACACCCGTATCCTCAGTTGTAGTTTTTCCCCCAGAACGTGTGACATTAGTCAACTGCCAGTCAGACACCAAGCCTTGCGGAACGTAAGCTGCAATCGCAAAAGAAAATCTGCAGTGGGGAAGGCAGGGAGGGAGCGATATGGAATACGTCGTCGGACCATGCCATCGAAAGAACGTTACCAGGTAAAAAGTAACTTGTTCTTCGAGGGGATTGGGTCCTCCGACGTATTCCATATCTATGACAGACTTCCAAAGCAGTACCAGAACAAGGAGGAGGGAAAGAATTTAGAATCAAAATTTAGAATTGCCAATCAAATAGCAGAGCAAAGGACCGCCTTGCCAAAGGCCAGATCCTGTCCTCAGATGGAATCGAGGGAATAGTGACGTACAAATGTATGTACTGAAGCCCAGGTGGCTGCATCACAGATGTTGCGAATAGGAACACCCCTCTGCAGGGCAGTAGATGCAGCCATACCCCTAGTAGAATGGGCCCGCAAGCCAGCCGGTGGGTCCTTACCCGCCAAGCGGTAACACTCCGAGATGGCCAAAATAATCCAGCGAGACAAAGTCTGTTTCGTCACAGCTTGTCCCAGACGCTTTCCAGCGTAACCAATAAAGAGTTGATCGTCCACTCTGACCCGGGACATGCGAGAAACATAAAAGCTTAAAGCTCTCCTAGGATCAAGCATATGGAGCCTCTCCTCTTCCTTACCAGGATGTGGAGGAGGATAGAATGCCGGAAGAACAACCTTCTGGGCCAAATGAAATTCCGTCACTACCTTCGGAAGAAAAGAAGGACGAACTCTAAGGACAACCCTGTCCTTGTGAAATACAGTGAAGGGTGGCTTAACTGAAAGTGCCTGTAACTCACTCACTCTGCGAGCGGAAGTAACCGCAAATAAAAACACAGTTTTCAGAGTTAACAGCCTCAAAGGGCAAGAATGTAAAGGCTCAAACGGAGCACCCATAAGAAACTTAAGAACAAGGTTTAAATCCCAACCGGGCACCAGGAAAGGTGACGGAGGGAACACATTAGTGAGCCCTTTCAGAAACTGTGAAATTAAAGGGATTTTAAAGTAGGAACACTCTTCAGACGAGCGCTTAAAGGTGGACTGCGCCGCCAGGTAACCTTTAATGGTACCCACTTGCAAGCCCCTGTGGGCCAAAGAAAGTAAAAAGGACAGAACCATGGGGATGTCACATGCAAAAGGATCCATATTCTGAAATCTGCACCAGTCGCAGAACTTACGGCAACGGTACAGAGACTTTGTTGCTGGCCTTCGGGCCGAGAGCAACACCTCCATCACGTCTTCAGGGAGGTCCCAATCCTTATACCTCAACCTTTCAGAAGCCAAGCGTGAAGGTTGAGGGATCTGACCTCTGGATGGAGAACCTGACCCCCATCCCGTTTGAGCAGATCGTCTCGGTAGGGAAGACGACGTGGAGGGCAGATGGACAAGTCGAGAAGGTCCAGGTACCACGTCCTCCGAGCCCACGCCGGAGCAATGAGGATCATCCGGGAACCGAACTTCCGTAACCTCCGCAGCACTTGCGGGATGACGGGGACTGGAGGAAACGCGTACAGCAGCGGGAATGACCACTCCACCACGAACGCGTCTCCTAAGGCTCCTTTTGGAGGAAATTCCTGCGAGCAGAACCTCTCGCACTTCCGGTTGACACTGGAGGCGAAGAGACCCTTTTGAGGGGTCCCCCAAAGGGCGAAGATCTCCAGGAGAATCTCCTGAGCCAACTCCCACTCGTGAGAGATCGTGCTCTGCCTGCTCAGAGCGTCCGCCGTCACGTTTTCGTCTCCGGCCAGATGAACTGCCGATATCGAAACTTCCTGCTGGATGGCCCAGAACTCGAGCTGCATCGCCTCCCTGCACAGAGGAAGTGACCCTGCCCCCCCCCCTTTTTGTTGAGGTAGTGCATGGCCACGGTGTTGTCCGTCAGGATCAGGACATTCTTTCCTCGCACAGTCGGCAGAAAAGCCTTCAGGGCTAGCCTGACGGCCCCCAGCTCCAACAGATTGATATGGAGTCTGGACTCCGACGGAGACCAACGACCGCTGACTGTCAGCCCGTTGGCATGAGCTCCCCATCCCGTGACGGATGCATCCGTCACGATCGTCACCTCCGGCCAGGGAAGCCAAAATGGAGCCCCCTTCATCAAGTTGCCTTCGACGGCCCACCACAGAAGGTCCCGGGCGACCGAGGGCGGCACCTGAACCGGGTCTGACATCCTGCCCGAGGACTGCGACCATTGCGTCTTGAGTGCCCACTGCAAAGATCTCATCCGCAGGCGAGCCTCTGGCACCAGAAGAATGCAGGATGCCATGAGGCCGAGCAACCTCAAGAACTCGAACGCTGGGAGCGTCTGGGCATGCTGAAACATGTGCACCATCTGCTGAATGTGAAGAGCCCTCACCTGGGGAGGAAAACACTGCCCCAGGGAAGTGTCGAGCACTGCTCAAATGTACTGGAGCCGCTGTGTTGGCGTCAGATCGAACTTCTTTAAATTGAGGGAGAAGCCCAGCCTGTGAAGGGAGTGGCAGGTGACGGACAGATGATCCAGGACTTGCTCGGGAGAGCTCCCCCTGATCAACCAATCATCCAGGTAGGGGTAGACGTGAATCCCCCCCTTGCCTGAGATGCGCTGCCACCACCACCATGAGCTTGGCGGACCCGAAACTGAAAGTGCGAGTCACCAACCGCGAACCTCAGGTACTTCTTGTGCTTGGGATGGATCGGCACATGGAAGTAAGCATCCTTGAGGTCGAGAGACACCAACCAGTCCTGAAGCTGAAGGGCCTGGAGGACTTGAGAGAGAGAGTAACCATCTTGAACTTGTCCTTCCTTAGGAGTTTCTTCAAACCGCGCAAGTCCATGATGGGTCTCAATCCCCCGTCTTTATTCAAAATCAAAAAATAAGGGGAATACCATCCCTTGTTCCTCTCCGCTACAGGCACCAGTTCTATGGCGCCTTTCTCCAGCAGGGCTTGAATTTCCTGCGCAAGGAGCGGATCCGGACTCTGCAAAGAGAGGTTCCCCGGTGGATTGTCGGGAGGCCTGTGCCGAAAGGGAAGACAGTAGCCGTGGGTTATGATCTCCAGAACCCACACATCTGAAGTAATGGCATGCCACTCTACAAGATGCTGCGCCAGCCTTCCCCCAACCGGCGAACCATGGGACATGGCCTCATGACTGAGTGGTAGCGGCTGCGGCGTTACCTGAGGGCAAAGGGGCAACTGCCCGGGCGGCCTTGGCACCACGGGTACCCTGTCGTCCACCTCTGGTACCCCTGCGTTGGCCTCTGACTGCCAGCTCCTCTCGCTTTACTGAAGGACGAGTAATAGCGAAAGGAACCACCCCTCCATTGCTGTCCCCTAGGACGAAAAGGCGGAGGTTGGCGAACTGCAGCGCCCAACGACTTTGCTGCAGCTTTTGAGGTCTGCAACCTCTCAAGGCTCTCGTCAGCCTTGCTGCCAAAAAGGTGTTCACCGTCAAAGGGCATGTTGAGGAGCCGGGACTGCACATCAGGAGCAAACCCTGACTTCCGCAACCACGCAAACCTGCGTATCACGGTGCTCGCCGCCATGGACCTGCTGACGCATTCAGCCAAGTCCAAAACCGACTGAACGGACTCACATGGCATCCTTACCATCCTGGACCATAGCAAGGAAACCATCCCGTTCGTCCCCTTCGGGAATATGTTCAGCCGCTAACGCAACACAGTTCCACAGAGTGTGTGTGAAACGAGACAAGGCACAAATGGAGTTGGCCGCCTGAAGCGCCATACCACCAGAAGAAAACACTTTCTTCGCCCAGCCATCAAAACGTTTGTCGTCCCTATCAGGAGGGATGGTAGGGTACGACGCCTGCTTTGCCGGGGCCGTGGCCGCCTGCACCACCAAACTCTCCGGAGTGGGGTGCCTGGTCAAGTAGCAGGGGTCGCTACTGGCTGGATGGTATTTTCGCGACAAGGACCTGCCCACCGCCGGGAGACTCTCCGGAGCAGTCCAAGCCGCCGCCACCCTTCTCTGTAAAGCCATATGGAATGGCAGTACCGGGTCAGTTGGGGGACCAACATCAAGGATGTCCGTGAGATCATCCTGCACAAACTCCCCTGGGGGAGCAGACCATCCCAAGTACTCGGAAACCCTAGCCATAAGGCGTGGGTACAAGGAATCGGCATGAGAGCCAGGCTCAGGCCTACAAAACTCCACCTCCGGAGAGGTGTCCAGTCCACTGGCATCATGCAGTGACTGCCTCAAATCGTCAAACTGACTATGGCCCGAGACAATTTCATCTGGAACCTGACTAGGAACCAGGCCATCAGAATCCTCATCCACCTCCGAAATATATTCCATGTGGTGAAAAGAAGGCACCCGAGAGTGCTTGCTCTTAACCAGAGCCTTCCTAGGGGGTTCCCCCGACACCCCGGCCTCGAAAGGCGTCGAGTGATTCGGCGCCGGCGTCGAGAGAACAGGCATCGGCACCGAGAGAATCAGCGTCGACGTCGAGTAAATCGGCGTCGACGTCAGGTGCAGCGCCGCCAGCATCAACGGCGTCGACAGTCCTCGAAGCCGGAGCTCCCAGCGTGTCCTTCGACGACCTGAGCGTCGACGGCTTCGACGACATCCTCGGAGCCGGAGCCTTGAGAAAGCCTGTCGAAGCCCTCGACGCCTCAGACGTCGATGTCTTCCTCGAAGACATCACAGGTGCACACGGTCTCGAACGCGTCGAGGACCGGGACCTGGAACGGGTACGTCGAGAACGATTCCCCTTGTCCGAACGGGACCTCTCCCATGACTCGTGCCGACCACTCTTGCGAGCGGTGTCTCTCGACCTCTCACGACCGACCACACTCAGGGGCGCGGACGGCTTAGTACCCTGCGACTCGAGAATCGCCAGCATTTTCTTCCCGAAGGAAGCCCATTCCTCCGGCGTCGCACGGCTGGTGGGGTAAGCGACGTGCCGGACAGAGTCCTCCGAAGAGGACCTGGAAGACGACCGCTGTCGGCGCTTCCGAGAATGCCTCGAAGAGGCCGAGGAGTGGCGAGACCGACTCCTAGGAGACCCACGAGACTTCCGACGATGACGCGGAGAGTCTCCTCTCGAATCATCCGTCGAAAGCCCCGCAGACTCCGACTTCCGGGGCTTGGACACCCGACCTACCGACAACAACTTCTTACGTTCACGTAAGGCTTTGGACGTGAGCGACTGGCAGTCGATACAGTCATCCGTGTCGTGGGCCTCCCTGAGGCACCAGAGGCAGGCGTCGTGCGAGTCCGTCACCGACATCTTGGACCCACACTCCCCGCACTTCTTGAAGCCCGGACGCAGGGTCGAAGACGATGTAGAAGAGATCTTCACACGAAGGATTCTCTCACAAAAAATGAACAGGTTCAAAGAACCGAGAAGAACAGAACTCCAAAGAGTCGAGGCGTTAACCGAGATTCACGAAGCAACACGTTCACGGAAAAAAGGGAACTGAGGCTACGGGTGTCGTGCGTCCTACTTATCACATCGGATGACGGCGCATCGACGTCATTGACGCAGAAAAAGGTTTACGAAGCAGCACAGCTGTGGTGATTACATGTCATAGATATGGAATACGTCGGAGCACCCAATCCCCTCGAAATAAGGCGCTTGAGAACACTATATGGACTGGGCTTGTACGATATCTTTATTTACAGTTTGCCCAGGTGGGGGGGGATCCTCATACTGAACTGTGTCTGGTTGGTAGGGACCCAGTATTCTGCCTATTGTTCTAACCAACTGCTTTCCTCCCATAGTTGGTTCACCGACGTATTGATTTGTGCGACATTTAAACTAAGCCTAGTTAAGGCACTTTAAAAGAATCAAAGTAATTGTGGTACCACGTAGAATTGTGTATATATTTGACATTCTAGATTAACGGAGCACAAAGTGAGTTATTGTGATTGTGTATATAACCTTGAACCTTAATGATATAAAGATTGTATTTGAACTAATACAGTGTGTGGACATTCCTTTGTGGGTGCTTGGGGACTTGTACTTAAGAACCAGCCCGCATCACCTCCTGAGAGCTGAAGCCTTTGATTGCTCGACTTCACGACCGCATGGAGAATCTTGGCTGGAGTCCTCTGTATTCCTGCTCTCTATATGGCAGAGGGGAAGCACAGACACCCCACTCCGGTCTTTACAGGGAGACCAACACCACTTCCACCAGGCCAAAGTGCAATCCTGCTCAGGGTATATAAGCATAAACGGGTCGCCCACCCGTAGCCGAAGTTTGGACCCCTGGTGAACCAAGGAGCACCGAAAGACATCTGCGAGACTGCCCAGGCCAGGCTGCCCGGCGAGCCCGAACTGGCGAGGCAGGAGGAGCAGCAAGTCGAAACTGCCTAGCTGGCTGCGAGCCACGAGGCCACCGGGCCTAGAGCGGACCCACGAATGCCGAGTGGGGCTGCGGGCCCCGGCTCCTGAGAGGTACATCCAGCCCAGGAACAAAGTGGGAGGCAGCAAACATCCGGAGGAGTGGTGGGGGCCAACCTGGGAGTGCCATCGACCAGCGAGGATCGGCTGCTACATGGACCTCCCATGAGGAGGTGAAGAGGAGGTAGACTGCTCGCTTGGGGTGGGGAACAGCAGGGGTCTGGGGGGGCACGGGGGGGGGGGGGTCGAGCTAACAGCAAGCACTGCCCTGGCCGAGTGCAGTCGCCTAACACCCCAAAACAGCAGCAAGTCGGCACCCGGGACCTTTGACATTGCAGGCAGCCCGCTCTGGGATACCTGCGGTGGGCCTGCAATACGCCATCATCATAGCATCAGCGGCTCCAAAGACTGCAACACTGCCCAATTCAAGTCCAGATGGGCTACCCGTGGATGTTAATGAGACCCACAAGAGGGAGATAGGAGCTGTTATAGGCTCAGCCCAATAGGACACTGGGGGACCCTCCTGCGAGCGACTTAGCAGGCCCTGGGGACCGCTGCATCCATAAACTCAAAATCCGGATCCAGAGCACCTGCAGCCAGCGAAGCTGGGACCACCAGTACCTGCGCTACATCTAGAGGGAACGTTGGGGGACCTGTGCTGTGATCCCGTGGCCTCCTTGCCTGCCCAGTTGGCGGCCCTCAATCCAATTATAGATCCTGTTCCTTCAGCCTAATACCAGTAGTGGTGCCTGGGCCGGAGCGTCCCCCTTTTTTCCTATTTAAGACAATGAGACCAGGTGGGGTCTACCGGAGCGAGCTGCACAATCCGGCAAATAGAAGTACGCAGGGCCCATAGCTACTACTGAGACCCAATCACGGCACCACGCGGCAGCTCCTGCCCAAGCCTGGTGGGATTTGCGAGGGACCCCTTGCACAGGACTGCACGCACGCTTGAGCCAACTGCATCCCCCTGGCTGGAACCAGCGTAGCAGGGTAGCATGAAGCAGCACAAGCTGATTCCATTGTCACCGGGCTCTGAACCTGGCGCAGGGTTGGAGAGGTCAGGAGGAACCTGGACGACCACGGGGTCAGTAGCTCCAACAAGAAATCAGTAACAAAGGCCCAGAACCCCCCCGGTCGGTGTGGCCCCCCCAGCAGACACAGTGGGCCACATTCCAGTGGCTCCATCCTCATCAGAGCAGCATTCGGCTCAACACCCGATAACAGGATGCAGATTCTAGAACAAGAGATCCATTCCCACCCCCCTGACTCTGCCTGGTGCTGGTGGAGATGCAGTCAGGGTCTGCGTCCATTAATCCAAAATTGGATATGATGGCATACAAAGTCGACCGGATGCAGGACAGATATCTGAGGTGGAGAATCGAGGGGATCCCTGGAGGACACCAGTGGAGAACACAAGCAATTTGCTCGCTCCAGAGGGAAGCCACGGCCATAAGGGACAAAAACGAAGATTTGGAGGCAAAATCCCGGAGAAACAATATCCAGGCGGTGGGTGTCCCAGAGTCGGTCCCTCAGCAACACATGGAAGGCTACATGGAGAAATTCTTAAAGGATGTCCTGCAGGAGCCGACTGTGTAGGCACAATTCCGGTTTGAGATGGCACACTGCGTGTCGCAGGCAACCCCCAGGCCGGGCCAAAGCCCTCGCCTGATTATAGCTCGCCTAATGAATTCTAGGAACCAGGATACCATTCTTTGCAGAGCTCGAGAGCTGGGAGACCTCACTTATGAGAACACCAGGATCTACTTCTACCCAGATTTCACTACATCAGTGCAGAAGGCTTGTCTCTTTCCTGGCGGCAAAGCGGGCCATCCATGGCCGCGGACTCCAGTACGCTATGCTTTATCCATCCAAATTGCGAGTGCAACACAGTGGTCAAACACTTTCACAGATCCTGGGGCAGTGCATGATCTGCTTGAGCGCTGCCGAAGTGATGGGACCTGGCCTGAGGCACCTGAATGAGAGCATACGTCCGAGACTGAATATTGCTGGTGTCTGGGGCGGGTTGGCCCCTGGTTGGACACAGTTAGAGATCCTAAAGGCTAGCACACAAAGTTTTCCCTGATTGGATGTATAGTTGCTGTAACGAATCAGTCCAGTTGCTGAGCAGTGATGGATCTGTATGGGCCTCCCCTTGAGGTCGAGAGCGGTGGGTGGGTATGTGGGCAGCGTTATCCGGCAGCCTGGGCTGAGTCTCATGGTAATTTGCTGGTTGGGGAAAGAAGGGGGGAGGGGCAATTCACTGCTAGTTGGGGGGAGGGCAGTGTGGGTGGGAGGGTATATTGGGTGTTAAGTGGAGTTCTGAGAGGTGGGGGGTGTTGGGGGTTATCCTAAAGTGATTCACGTCTCTTGCACTCAGTCGGTAGCTGGTGCGAGTGAGCACGAGGGCAGGGCTGGGCTACTCAGAACAATTTTGAGGTCATAGCGGGCTGTAAGGTGATCAGCTGGAATGTATGGGGACTTAATCCGTGGATGGTCCGCAAGGTGCTCCAATAGTGCGAGAGGCATAGTGCCAAGGTAGCCCTCCTACAAGAAACCCACTTGGTGGGAAGGGGGAAAGAGGGAGTCGCTAGGTCCTGGCGGGATTGTAGATATTACACCTCCTACTCCACATACTCGGCTGGGGTCATGACACTAGTGCACAAGTCAACCCGGTTCTGCACCACGGAAACCGTGATCGATCTGATGGGGAGGTTTGTGATTGTCTCGGGATCAACACTGATGACGATCATTAACATATATGGCCCAAACGTGGGTGATCCCCCTTTCTATGAATCCTTACTTTGTAGATTCTACAAGTACTTTCACACCAACATCGTTTGGGCGGGAGATCTCAATATCCCTTTAGACCCAGAAAGAGACAGGTCAGCCGGGGGCAAACGTCTGCAATCCCAGGCAGCAGTACTGGTGCAGCGATGAATGCATAAGTTGGATCTGGGGGATGTATGGAGGCTGCTACGACCAGAGGAGAGGGGATACTCGTTTCATTCAATGGTCCATGGCACCTCTACATGTCTGGATTATATCCTGGCAAGCCCGTCCCTCGTACACAGAACAACTGACTGTGTACTTCTCCCCAGAATGCTGTCTGATTATTCACCGTACTGGTCCCCAAGTAGTATTTAAAAGTGAAGTACTTAGCCTGGTCAAATCATATTTTCAAGAGAACTTGGGCTCGGTATGGGAGGCATTCAAGGTGGTGCTCAGGGGGGTGGCATTACTCAAAATGGTAGTCCTCCCCAAACTTCTATATTATTTCAGCAACATCCCGATCTGGCCTGGTAATCCCTTTTTCATGAAACTTAAATCGCTTGCCTCCTCCTTCGTCTGGAATGGAAAGACGGCTAGACTGGGGTGGGATAAGATAGTTGAACCCTTCTCACAGGGCGGTATCGCTGCACCGGATTTGGAACTATATTACTTAACTTCACAAGCACAATTCGTGAAACATTGGTTTGACCCCGAAGACACGGACCCACACATACCCCTTGAGAGACCTGCTGTCCGTCCCAATGACATACGCTCAGTCCTCCTTCATCCTATCTATGGTGACATCTGCTCGTTTGACCCAGTGTACACGACTGCGCATGCATGGTCCAGAATCTACAGACGGATCGGTCTGGAGACCCCCTATGACCCAGAGGGTCCCCTTTGGAATTTCTCCAGTATCTCCCCTACATTTGATGAAGCCCTTCAACAAACCTGGGACCCCAATAAACACTTCACCTTGAGGGACATGTTCCCGGACGGCACGTTCTGTGAACTCGCAGACTTCATTGCGGCAGTGGGAAGGGGGCAGCTCAAGCGCCTCCAATACTATCGCATGAGAAGCGCATTCGCTGCTAGATGGCCGACATTTCCCTTAGAACCCCAGACACATGAGTGTATCAGGGCGATGGTACCCATGAATGGTCCTAACAAAGGGGTCTCAATGCTATATATCTTCGTGCAAACCCGTACCCCATCCCATAATACTATCAAAGAGACCTGGGAGCGAGATTTGGGTGCACAGATAAATGTCAGGTGGGCCCACTACGGCCAACTCACTAGATCAGTCGCCATGAACTCTGGGCTCCGACTGATCCAATTTAAAGTCTTGAACCAACTGCACTATGCCCCTGTTAGGTTGGCTAAATTTGTGGATAACTGTACAGGGGCCTGTCTCAAATGCAATGCCCCGAATGCTGGGCCATTTCACATGTATTGGTCATGCCCCTTGATAGTTGATTTTTGGCGAGAGGTGGCTGAGCTTCTTGAGGACATAACATCGATACTAGCAACTCTATCCCCTTTGAAGTATTTGCTTGGAGACATTGGTAAAGTAAAGGAAACCACGAGACGTCTATTTAATGTCGCATGTATTGTCGCCAAGCGCTGTATCCTTAAGTGCTGGAAATCTTCAACAGGTCCAACCCGGGCAAATTTCTTAAGGGATCCATGTATGGTAAACGATGACGAGGAACTTTTTGTGCTATCAGTCCCATCGCCCTGTCGCCCCAAAGACATTTGGACACTATTGCGCCTGTACCTATGTGACCTTCTGCCTGATGTAGATGTGACACCCCTGTCTACACCCCAATTATTTTTAATTTTTTTTTACCATTGCGTACATATAAGTAAAGTAACTGCTTTTGAATTATGTTACAATGTTATACAACTGACCTTGTTGTGAATTTGCTCTCTTACTAAAGAAAAGTTTATAAAAAAAAAAATTAAAAAAAAAATTTAAAAAAAAAAAAAAGGTGGTGCTCAGGGGAGGGTGCCTGTCCCTAGAGATGGAAATGCTGAAAACAACACGCAGACAACGGACTGAAACGGAATGAGAAATCAAGGGGCACGAGAGCAGGGCCGAGGAGACAGGTGGGGCTGATTCCAGGGCTAAACTGAGGGAAGCATTGGACCACTTCGCTGAGCATGAAGTCAAATACCTGGCATGCCTGGCAATGGCCTGGATGTATGGGGAGGAAGGCAGGCCGGGCAGGTTACTAGAGCAATTATCAGACGCGAATAAGGGAACACTGATATTGCTGCTGTGCGGACAGCAGATGGCAAAGTGGTCGTAAAGCCGGAGGACATATTGGATGCCGTCCGCCATTACTATAATCGGCTATATGCATCCAGAGGGTCGTTCCTGTCAGTAGACCTAGCGGACTACGTAAGTGAAGCGTCCATGCCACTACTGCACCGGGATGTGGTGCACGCACTAGCACAACTCATTGTGATCAACAACATCCTGCTCGCAATACTAGACTTACCCTCTGCCAAAGCGCATAGCACAGACAGTATAATGGCTGAATTCTATATATATGGACCCCGAGGTAGCTCAGCATCGGCTGTTGGTGTGGGAACAGGGGAGGAGGGTGGGTCTGCTCCCTACAACAATGCACAAAGCAGTGATCATGCTGATCCCGAAACCTGAAAAGGACCCCTGGACTGCTCCTCATATCGCCCCATCTCCTTGCTGAACCTGGACACTAAAATCTTTGCTAAGGTGTTGGTAGACAGATTGCTCCCGTACGTCTCTTTCATCATCCATGCAGACCAATCGGGTTTTATACCCCGGAAGATAGACCTCACTTAATCTACACAGGCGGTTTGCGATTTTGGCCCAGATTGATCCCAAAGTGCAGGCAGTGGCGGCACTACTTGACATGGCGAAGGTGTTCGACTGTCGAGTGGAGCTACCTATTCAAGGTGCTTAAACAGGTGAGCATCGAGTGGAGCTACCTATTCAAGGTGCTTAAACAGGTGAGCATCCCAGAGTACTGTAGGCGGTGCGCCTGCTGTATCCCAGATCGAATGCTCAAATTGGGCTGGGCTCCAGACGCTCTGGCTTTTGACCTGGGCCCGGTTACGAAAATGCCACAGGACAAGAGGTCTGGTGTTGGATGGGGCTATGGAACTAATACCGCTGTATGCGGATGATGAAATCCTATATTTTAACGACCCCACGTCCAATTTGCTTCCACTATTGCAGGAAGTTGCAAGGATTGGGCAGGCCTCAGGATCAATTGGTCAAAGTCTATTCTATTCCCTCTAAACGAACCACGGTTGAGCCCCGGAGCACCGAGGGGTACAGATGGGAACATAAATTGGTTCGGTACCTAGGGGTACAAGTCAGTCACGAGACCCGAATGTTACTGGAAGAGTAACCCATGGCTTACCTGAAAGCTCTGAAGTCCAGGGTGGAGAGGTGGTGTAAACTCCCCCTTTCATTGCTAGGTCGGATACCAATCGCTAATATGGTAGTGGTCCCCAAACTACTTTACATTTTCCAAAATATCCCAGTGTGGCCAGGAGTCAGTTACTTTGCAGAGGTGAAAGCCCAATTGGTCAGGCTGGCCTGGCACCCTTCAAACCTGTGGGTCAGTTGGGATACCCCAGTTCTCCCCTGAGAAAGAGGGGAGGTAGGTGTAACGGACGTTGAGTTATACTTTCTCGCAGCACAACTACACTTTGCATCCTACTGGATGCCAGGGGCCCATTTTTATCCTCCCGTGCGCATAGAGAGATGCTCAGTGCATCCGTTCACCCTGCAGGGAATCCATGACTAGGAGAACACCGGATAAATGTAAATTCTACCCAGTGGGGTGCACAGTGCACGCATGGAACATTGTCTTGAAGCAGCTGCGGATGGATATTCACTACGACTCGGGACTTTTGGTGTGGCACAGAGTGCCTGCCACCAACATGCGACAAAGCTATAGTCTGGGAGTGGATGGGTGCAGGGATTGAAGTCCTGGCATATCTATATGCGGGGGGACGTTTGTTTCTCAGGAGCTATTTTAAGAAAAAATGGGGGGGGATTTCAAGGCAGATGGCAGAACTTCAGAATACGTGCTGCCTTCAGGGGTGGTCCCAGACATGCAACCCACGCTCCCCTTTCTGAAGTTCCTAGTGGGCTCCCCGGAAACGAGAGGCGTGGTGTCGGCATTATATGGGTTGTCCAACGCGACTCCCCTCGGGAGACCCTGAAGTGCAAACCAAGATGGGGAGGATGCGGAGGTCTCCTGGATACATAAGCAATGGGCAATGCTTTATGAGCATACTCAGTGAGGCATTCAATACACGCCGACAATTGATTCAATTCAAGACCCTACACAGAGTGTACCTATCCCCAGCCCGAATACGCCTGTTTGATAGTACCAGAGCAGGTAGCTGTCCGAAATGCAACACTGAACCAGCGGACTTCCTCCATATGATGTGGTCATGCCCCAGGCTGAGAGACATCTGGGTAGAGGGTAGGGGTGGCTGAGGCCGTTTCTCAAATGCTGGGGCGTACTGTACCCTGTAAACTTCTTTGCTGTATGTTTGGTTGGCTTCCTGGTGCACCTAAACAGCAGTGGAAGCTGCTCATAACATGCATGATAGTTGCTAGACGCTGTATCCTGATGAAGTGGACTGGTCCATCTCCCCCAAACACCCTGGGATAAAGACTTGGCTCAAAGATTTGGTTTGGCTTAATGATACTGACAAAGAAAATGGCTATTTGTGTGTCAGCAGAACAGGCCGAAGAGCATATGGGGCCCCTTAGTGGCCTACCTATTATCGCAATGCCCAGACTCAGACACCCAGGTTGTGGGCCTAAACCCCAGGTGGCGAACCAGTTCACTATCCATACAGTAATGAGTGTCACAGTGCTGTAGTGTAGTTTATGGTGATGCCTTGCCCTTACATGTCTCTTGTTGGTGTGGAAATTTGCTGCCAGCTTGTTAATGATCTACATATGCTAAGTTGTTGCTGTTGTATCTCTGAAAGATTAACATCGCCGAAGCAAATGTTTCTTTATTTTCATCTCCCCCAACCCAGCATTTTCTCCACATATTCTAGGACTTGAGGAAGTTCCCACAATTATACTGGCCCTAGAATATGTTTGGAAGAATGTACAGTGAGAAAGTAAACATTGGACAATGTTAAGAAGAAAGGGCGTTGTCACACATAGCCGGTTAAGCCCTGTTAAAAAGCAGTTTGTGTTCCAAAAGGGCTGATCTACTGGGAAGGAAGAGGTTTCCCCACAATCCCCCATTCCTTTCTCAGCACTAAAACGCAAACGGCAGTAGCCAAAAAGTTGCATTAGGCGAAGATCCACTTGTAGTTAGGTCAGAGCAACACCTTTGGAAATTCAAAATCTGGTACTCCCAACAATCCCCACCAAGCCACTGGCACAGCGCACCTCCTTAACTTGCCTTCCTCCTCACTCTATTCCATTGACCCCTCTGTACCTTGACTGGCATGAACATGGAATACGAGCTGAAATGGCAATGCGTCTACGTCGACCACTTAAATGGTTGTCATTTGTTTTGTAGGCCTCAGATTTATGTGCAACAACAGATCGCACACCTGGTGTCCCTCAAGTTTCCTGACCAAAAGGGGAGAGACATGAACCCCCAGAAGTCAGGATGCGATGTTCATTACTGTAATATTGTCAATACCACGGGGTATTGGTCTGCCGCCCTAGGTGGAGACCCCAGTGCAATTCATTTGTGCAGCAGGCCGTTACTGCCACTTACAGCCTTCAAACTCATCACCATTGCTTAAGTGCAACATGCACCATTCATGACAGGCCCTGTTACTTAGTCTACGCCGTCGGAGGTCAGGCTGCCTTAAAGGAACCAAGTGTCTCTAGCACCATGGAAGCATAAATACATTTCTAAATGTTGTATCCTCCTACTACTACATCACACGTGCGGCATATGGATGTCATAACCAATGTGGTGGAACAGCAGGGGAATGCAGGATTTTCAGTGGCCAGGCCTGGTGTCTGTGTGGCGTGGAGAGGGAATGAGTGAATACAGGGATGATGATGCAGTGCACAGGTTTCCCTTACCCACACCTGTACTGGTGCATGGCAACATCATAGGGATGGTGGGGGTGTCATACACAACACAGAATTGTATATTGGCAATTTGCAAGAACAGTGTGCATCTCACCTCTGTGTTCTGAGTGACATCACAGCAAACTGGTTTCGCCCTCAGCTATCAGACGTCAAAAAGGAATGTCTCCATTAAATAGATTACCATTGCTGATAAACGCTCATCTACAGATCCATAGGCACCTATTGCTACAAAGAAACGCAGAAATGATGCTGTAGGCTGTTATAAAAATAACTTGGAAAAACGTCTGAATATTGTTATTAAAGAAATGGGAAAACAGAGCTGGAAACAACTAATCCTCTGTCCAAAGAGGTTTGGAATAATTACTTCACAGAGTTATACAAGGGAGTGAATTCCGAGACAGTTAGTTTGATATGTAATGATTGTTGGGGTATTGATACCTCTACTGATCCTTTATGCTCAATAATAAAATCAGGGTCAAAATGTCGAGCCCCTGGTCCAAACCAGCTTTGTGTAACTTGGTACTGAAACAAAATCCTGAGGCATGGACCCCGATGCTGTATATACTGTTTCAAAATGTCTTTAAAAACTAGACCATCCCCTCTTCGTGGCACACCTCTATTATTGGTCCAATTCTTAAGGAGAGTCGTTTAGAACTCGCCAGCTATCGGCCAATTTCTCTGCTGGACATAGAGAGCAAAATGTTTGCTAGATGCGTCCTAAAGTGTATAGAGGATTGGACTACTGCTACGGAACGCCCGTCTCAATTTCAAACTGGATTTAGGAGGGCTACAGGGGGAACAGATTTGAGTGGCCCGATTATTCAGTCTTTCAAAGAACAGGCTTGTGTGAAGGGGAAAGACCCTATATACGTGGCAAGTGTTGACCTGAGCCTTGCATTTGACTTAGTGGACAGAGCAAGGCTATGGTCCAAGCTCTCGAGGGGCGGGCTCCCTACTTATTTTTTGTTTATATTATTACAAACTTTATTTTACACTTTTATGGAAAAGAGAACACAAACAGCAAGATAGGAAGAGGGGAACATCCATCTTTCATTACTGAGTTTTTTTTTTAAACCTTTTCCTGTCTCTTCATCAGGAACAATTTTCTTCCATGGCTTCCTGATTCCCAGGTTGAATTTTTCCCACATCCTTTCTATGACAATTAAAATATTTACAACCAGTGCACAGTTTAACTTCCTTCAGCATTTAAATTTGGTTCAATATTAGGGCAAGATGTTTATACCCGCACATAGTCTTGCTGTATTTTCACCAGCCATGAATGGGCGCCACCATTCATATGCGGTTAATGTGTTGGTGATGAATTTTCCTAGGAAATTAGTTATTTGCAGCGTAAATCCAGGGCATACAGTCAGCAGATGTTTACTTGATTCAATGGCATTGGCTTGGTTGCAGAATCACCAGTTATCCATGTAGTCTCTTAGTTTCCATCTAAACCTAATCTCCTTAGTTTGATATAGGTTTAGTCTCAGCTATAAAAATGTATTACGATGATACCGGCTGGGAAGCTTCCATAAACGTTAGAATATTCAGCCTGTGAACTATTGGCACATTGGATAGAGATTTATGTTGTGCTCTTAGATTTAGAGTTTCTATTCAATCTCTAGTGTGGAGCTTTTTTTTTACCACATCAGGATTCTCAATTAAAGTAATGATGTGCGTATCGAGCTCTGTCAAATGCTCGATACAATTCATATTCCATTCGTTTAATGGCTGTGTAGGAGCACCATTAGTTGGTTCTGCTAGAATTCGATATGGAACTGCAGAGTCTTTCAACTTGGTTTTCCTAAGAAGGGCTAGACTTTTCCAATGTATTATCGAATGCTGTGATTGAAGGCCTAGTTCACACCGAATGGCACTCACTGGGATAGTTTTTGGTAGATGGAGCACTTTTTTCCAAATTATTCCTTCAATTAAATTCCAGGTTGTCCATACCATGCTTAACGCCGTTTCACCTCCATATGTAAAACTGCTGGTACCACTTTTTGTTTATAAAAAGTTAGCAGTGTTATCATTGTGAATTTCCCATAGCGTGCTTGAACTATTACTCCTTGTAGAGCTAATAATTAGATTTTTGATCTCAGCATCTCTATCCAAAGTAGTTTGCCAATGGTTTTATTAAATTGGATTGCTAGGTATCGGATGGACTCTACTTGCTCAAAGAGTGTTGTGTTCCCTAGTCTCCAATTGAATGGCGCCTTACTTTTTAGTCCTTGGCTAAAAGTTACTATTTTAGATTTCTTTGAATTTATTGATAGCACATTAGCTTTCTAATCAGATCAATTTGCACTGAAGCCCAATTTGTGTCTGATCAATGAGCACCAGATCATCAGCGTATATGATCCATGCTACCTGTTGACCATTGATTTTTGGTGGAAAATCATTTGTCTCCATCAGTGTTTTAGATAAGTCAGCTAGATACAAGTTAAAAAAAAGTGTTGCACCAGTGGGCACCCTTGTTTTACATCTTTTTTTGTTTGGATTTTAGAGAAAAACTCTCCTTGTTTATTTAGCCTGATTTGGATTGAGGTATTAAGAGTAAAAGGCTTTAGTCCCTTGCATAAGTTCCTCTGGACATTTCCATGCCTGCATTTTTCCCCCAGAGTTTAGCTCTATTCACAGTGTCAAACGCCTGTTGAAGGTCGATGAATGCTGCGTGTAGGTTAGTTTTGGTTTTCATTGCATGAATTTTGAGTAGATGTAAGATAAATAGATTCAGCTCTGTCCCAGTCCCTTTAGTGAATCCGGTCTGTCTTGGGTCCATGATATTCGTTTTATTGGCCCATAATACAAGTTGTTTTGTATATTTGATGCCAATACTTTGCCAATTACATCTAATAAAGCTATTGATCTGTAATTTTTCAGATCTGCTTTGTCCATTTGTTTGAATATGGGTACAATAATTACTTTTGTCCATGATGGAGGAAGTTGACCCATTTTTGCTATTTGAGAGATCATTTTAGATATCAGTCTGGCCCAAGCTTCCAGTGCCTTTTTAAGGATATTATTTGAGAGACCATCTGGTCCCTCTGCGTTTCAAAGATTTTCATTTTCTTATTGCAATCTCTATGTCTGTTTGCTCAAAGGTTATTCTCCATCCAGCTTCTGGAATGTTCGTAGAAGCAAGCAGCTTTATCTTGGGATCCATAACGACTCTGGAGAAAAGATTCATCCATTGGCTTTCTGTTACTCCACTACACAAGATTGCCTGTTGGTTACACAGTGTCTGGTTCAAGAGTGACCATGTTACTCTAGCATTTGACTGGGCAATTGCTTTAAGCATTACCTCTCCTTGTTCTTGTTCTCTCATCATTCGAAAGTTAAATCAGCCAGTTTCGATACAGTTGCCGTCTCTCGATTTCAATTTCTGTCCTTTGAACTGCATTCAGATTCTTTATCTTTTTTAGGTCTTTTCTCAGGCTTTTTTTTTGTTCTGCTACCATATCGCTAAATTGATGTTTATAAAAGTGTGGATATTTGAAGCCACTTTGAATAACTTTATAGCATGCAAGTACCGGTTGGAAGCATAGACCACTGCTTCCATCTTTTAGATGATCCGCATAAGCATTATTTAAGTGTGATGTCTTTTGCATTCAAATTTAGCCGATTTCTTCCTCGATTTATTATTATATCAGTTGCTAGAAGTATCTGCGGTTTCTTAGTCCACAGGTTCCATGTCCGATGCAATGCATCATGATTGCTTTAGGCCATTGATGGAATGTCTAATTGCTTAATCCCAGAATTTCATTAAGATCATAACAAAAAGAACTAAACTATGCGAGAGGGCAAGTAGATTTTGCAAGGCCAGCATTGATCCGTAGCTTACTGTACAACATCAATAGCAAAGGTGCTCAGAAGGGGCTAAAGGCCGATATCTGTTAGCTCAATATTCACTCGTGTAAACGTAGGAGCATGGCCATTCTTGAAGCCAAGTGAGCCTTGGAGTTGGCGGTCTCCAAGCTAAATATACTTCAAAGGCCAAAATATAGATATCCAATTAGAAAACGTGTCTGCCTCCTCCACAACGGATGGGTGTGTTGTGGCCACAACAGCCAGGGATTCTAAAGGCACAAGGCTTCAATGCAGCTGCACCATCCACCAAGCGCCTCACTTTCAGAAATATAGGACAAAACATAATCCAAATAAGTCTGCATCAATGTTGCATTGTTTTTACCACTTCCTCCGATTACTTATATTCTCGCAATAGCGCAGTACTTTCAATGGAAACTCAGCAAGCCTCGGCTCTGGGTGCTTGTTCCACAACTTTGTACTTGTGGTTTCAGTGCTTGCTGCTGAACGTGGGACATAGGGAGCCAAGATAGTTACACACTGCCTCCTTCAGTGTCTGGCGGGTGCCACCTAGCCTGCTGCTGGTGGCTGTTTCCAGCAATCCTTCACTCTACATGGGCACATCTGGCCTCACTGCCTCATTGCCCTGGCCCCATTCTGAACTTTGGCTTTCCCAGATCCATGACCACTATAAGAAGGACATTAGACAATACTGTTATGGACAAGAAGTAAATATATTCCCCTCCCGCCCCCCAAGGCTCATATTACTTAAACACAGAACGTTAGCTTCCAAGCCTGCCATGCTCTTGACAAAATCTAATCCTTTAAGGACCGAATTTCATTGCCAAACCAGTAATTTGCAGCGTGGACACAGGGATGGAATGGTCCGATATGTAGTATTTTGATACTACGACTGGAGGAATGCAAAATCATTATTGTACTGCACCAGTTCTATTCCCCATGGCCACCTTTATTGCGATAACTACTTGCAGATCTCAGTGACCATGTCTTCAATATCTCTTCTTAGAGAAAGCAGATGCAGATAGACTCATTAGTCCACAGAAAATATCGCAGAGTTGCTCCAGGGCCCACACCCCAAAGAAAGCCTTTACCAACAAGCTTTGCTTTAATGGCAGGCTGCCACAGATTAATTTAAAAGGTAAATGGGATTAAGCCGGTGCACTGCTGCTAGAGGGCAGCTGCAGACCGTGCAATAAGCAACTACACACATTTCAGTAGGGACAGTATACCACAAGGAATCCTTCGACTGGGACATGCTTGATTTCCCACCATTAACAATTTCAGTGTTAGAAACTGCATATAGATCGGCTGAGTAAGAAAGACGTTTGGTTGCAATGAGATGTACATACTGTAACTAAAACGTTCCCAATCGTGAGCTGCAAAATCTGTACAGTGGAATCCTACAATGTTGCAAGGGACTATATATTGTATGACAAAGATATTTGGGATTATTTATTCAATAACACTATTTTCTTCGAAGAAAGGTGTCCAACAGATGTCAATACAGATAACCAATCTTTTCTAGGAAGGCCAAATTAGGTAACTATGGTCCTGCAAAAGGAGGTCCAATAAACGTTGTTCCACGTGACTTGATATGCTCTAGTTTTAATGGAATGTAATATGCAATGATATGAAATGCACATATCCTGATCAGTACTAGTCAGTGAATCTCAATTGGCCTCCAACTTGCCTCAGGCAAATTCAGTTTCCCTTCCATACCACTACCACTGTTATGTGATAAAAGTTTTTTTCACCCTGAAAAAGGAAGATGTTCACCTGAAATGTGTGTTGTTAATAAGTACCTAGACGTGTACTTTCCTATACAGATAAAAAATAAAAGAGTGGAAAGGGAATGAGTTTAATCCGACATTTAAAGTTGCAGAGTTTGCAAATTACAGAATAAATTGCAAACCCATAAAAGCAGAAAGGGATCCAGAATCTGTATGGCTTCTTGTAAAAAAAGTATCCCAATACGCTTTTCATCTCATCTCCGATTAACCTAGGCTTTGATCCTGGTGTTCTGCCCTCCAGTCAAAATGCAATGATCACATCCCCTATTAAAAATGAAAGAAACAAAAATATTGTTACCGAGCCCCCCTGCTGTAGAACCACCCCACGGAGAGGGAATGGCCCATCTGGAACCCCCCGCACCCTCCACGGCCGCAATGGAGCGGGGATTTGCCTCTATACTGCAAGAGATCCGAGATATGCGGGCGGACATTGCCCAAAAGTTTGAAAAAATGGACCGCCGGGTCGACAAAGTTGAGGACAGACTCCTTCAGGTCGAATCCAACCAATCATCAGCGGCCACCCTAGAAGTGGAGGTAAACATGAGGCTGGCTGCCCTGGAAAAAAGGGAGGAGGAGAGGTCAAGACAGATGGACGACTTTGAAAACAGGGAGCGGAGAAACAACCTCAGGATTTTTGGGGTCCCGGAGTCGGAGGGGGAAACGGAGAGGGAGCTGACCCGCGTGGTCCGTAACATAATTGCTCTCCTCTTCGAAGAAGAGATGACTACTGAACTCATATTCGATCAGGTACATAGAGCGGGAGGCCGAGCAGGGGGCCCCCGGTCGATCCTGGTGCGGTTCCATTACTACCTGGAGAAGACGCGGGTGCTGGAAGCCTCCAGAAAGGCCCAGGAGATCACATACAACAACTCACAGATCTCCATCTTCCAGGACCTTTCAGCATACACCCTGGCCAAACGGAGGATGTGCCGCCCCCTCACGCAGCTGCTGAAGGAAAAAGGAGTGCGATACAGATGGGGCTTCCCCTTCTCCTTGACATTCGAGTACCTGGGCCAGAGAACGACACTGATTTCGGAGGTAGATATCAAGGGGGCTATCCAGGACTATGTCGCGGATCCAGCGCCCCGGCGGGAGCCGCGGGGACCGGCCAGGGTCGGAGCTGGAGACCCAGGCCCGCCGAGAGAAAGACGGAAAAAGTCAGGAGCGAGGAAATTCAGGAGAATGAATACGCCCTCCCCTAGGAACGAAGGGCAGCAGAACAACTCGGAGGGTCAGTGGCTGGGCAGCCCCAGTGTGAACGTGGCCTCTGGAGATCCCGGAGAGCATGGGTGTACTTGAGGGTGAGAAACCCGGCAAAAGATAGGAGAAGAGGAGGAAACTAGAATCCCCATGCAAAGCAAGTTGGGTGAGCAAAATCGGGGAGGGGATCGGGGGGGGGGGGGGCTCACAATAATGTGCCTGTTAATGATGGCCTGGCCGAGAGGGGCAGGCTGGTGGTCCGGCCAAAGCGCCAGTGATGGCCGAACTATCTGGCTGGACGCCGGGGCAGGGGGTGGGGGGAGGGAAACAAGTTGGGGGTTGTTTGTGTGGGAAGGGGTTCGGGGGGCAGTTGGGGAAACATGTCAAAAGTGTCCATAAGTCAATTCATGGGGAGTTAGAGATCAGAGTTGTTGCGAGGCAGCCATCCGTTAGAATAGAATTCATAGACAATGGCTGATGGTCTGCCGGCCCTGGGGGTGGGCACCCTGAATGTTCGGGGCTTGAATACCCCATCGAAGAGATCCCTAATCTGCAGGGAGTTTAGGAGGGCTAAACTGGACCTTCTGTTCGTAGAGGAAACGCACTGGGCAAGGGGAAAGGAGCCCCGGTTGCGGGGGGGGGGGGGGGGGGAAATCGAGGAGGTCTTCCACGCTTCCCACAGGACCAAAAAGAGAGGGGTGGCCATCTTGGTAGCTAGAGATGCAGGGTTCGAGAAGGCGGATATCCTAAAAGACCCGGAGGGAAGATACCTGCTGGTCCGGGGCACCCTACGGGGCTCCCCCTCACTCTGGCAGTAGTATATGGCCCTAATGAAGGACAGGCCTTGTTTTGGGAAACGGTGAGAGACAGGATCAGACTATTCGTGCAAGGCCCGCTAGTGGTAGGGGGGACTTCAACATGGTCCTCGACCCGACTATGGACAGGAAAAGGGTAGACCCCCTTACTCCCAGAGCTGCAGAAGAAGCTATGGCACAATCTTTTCAGAGGGTAAACGCGGAACTGGGCCTAACCGACACAATTCCTCTTCCCAGAGGGGGAATCCCTTCCTTCACCTACTACTCAGCTATACACAACTCGTTCTCCCGCATAGACTACGTCCTGGTAGAGGAGACACTCAGCCCATATGTGTCAGGCTACAGAATAGACCCGGTGCCCTGGTCAGACCATGATTTGGTCAAAGTTACAATAGCGATGGGGTGGTGCAGGGAACGCAGAGGGCGCTGGAAGTGCAACAACGCTCTGCTAAAGGATGAGGTCCTCTCTCAGGAAGTCTTGGACTCCATAACAGAGTTCTTTGACCTAAACGACAACGGGGAGGTCGCCACTCACACGCTTTGGGATGCCTTCAAGGCTACTCTGAGGGGGGTCCTTATAAAACTTGGGGCCCAAAAGAAAAGGGAGAGGGGGATACAGGAGAAGGCTCTAAGAGATAGGATATCCCGCCTCCAACCGGCGAGCTCTCCGGGGCGCCCATTAGCGGGAGAACAGGTGGCCGCCCTTGAAGACTGCAGGCTACAGCTTAAAGACCTGCTCCTATATAAGACAGAAAGGTCCCTCCAACTAACTAAACAAAAGTACTATGAGAAAGGGGACAGGGCGGACCAGATCCTAGCCTGGAAGTTGAGGGAGGTCCAGAGGAATAGAAGGGTGAGGGAGGTGAGGGACGCCCAGGGGCTCCTTGGCAACGACTCACCCAATATCGGGGAGGCTTTTCGCCAATATTACACAGCTCTCTACTCCTCAGAATACGATGGAGATGATGCCCAGATAGAAACCTTCCTTGACTCAATACAGATTCCATCCCTCTCAAGAGATTTGGCGGAAGGGATAGAGGGCCCGGTCACAGAGGATGAGGTGGACAAGGTGATCTCTGGGATGAGGGTGGTAACCTCCCCCGGGGAAGATGGATTCACAGTTTTCTTTTACAAAAAGTTCCGGTCCTCTTTGATCCCATACTTAGTGAGTGTCTTTAATGAAGTCCTGGACGGGGGCATACTCCCCGAGTCTATGATGGGAGCCGTGATAGCAGTCTTGCCCAAGGAGGGGAAGGACCCCTCGGAATGCTCCTCCTACCGGCCCATATCATTGTTAAATGTAGATGTGAAGATCCTGGCCAAGGTGGTGGGGAAAAGGCTGGAAGGCATAATGCCGAGGCTAATTCACGGGGACCAGGTGGGCTTTATAAGCGGGAGGCAGGGCTCGGATAACATCCGGAAGACCCTAGACTTGCTCCACTTTGCCCAAGCATCGGAACTTGATGCTTGCGTCCTCTCACTGGATTCGGAGAAGGCCTTCGACCGGGTTGAGTGGCGCTACATGGAGCTTCTCCTTCAAAGAATGGGCTTTGGGACCCACATCATGAGCTGGGTAACTGCACTCTATAGAGCCCCCACAGCGAGAGTGCAGGTAAACGGGACACTGTCTGGGTCATTCCCCCTCTCCCGAGGAACAAGGCAGGGATGCCCACTCTCCCCCCTGATCTATGTCCTCACCATGGAGGCCCTGGCAATTGCGGTCAGAGCGCACCCGAACATTAAGGGAATAAGAAGGGGAGAGATAGAATTCAAGCTCTCCCTGTTTGCGGACGACATTTTGGCCTACCTAGTGGATCCGGGTTCTTCTCTCCCCCCCTCCTGGCCCTGGTGTCAGCATTTGGTCGACTCTCGGGCCTAAAAATAAATACTGCAAAATCAGTCCTGCTCCCAATGCGAAAAATAGACCCGGTGCTCGACCCCCAGAATAGGTTCCAGGGGATCAAGGTGGAGATGGTCGCTATACGGTACTTGGGGGTTCTCCTCCCCAGAGATATGTCGAATCTGGGCCCCGCCAACTACGGTCCCATGATTGCAGGACCTGAGGAGATGGGGTAAAATGATTCTCTCGTGGTATGGCCGAATGACGGCGGTCAAAATGAATGTCCTGCCACGACTCCTGTACCTATTCACAGCACTCCCGACCAGGGTCCCGGCACAGAACCTCAAAGACCTACAATCGGGGGTCCGTGACTTTGTGTGGCAAGGCAAAACCCCGAGAATTGGGAGGGCTGTCCTGACCCTACCAAGGGAGGAGGGGGGATTTGGGCTGCCAGACTTTCATCTCTACTTCTGTGCTGCCCAACTGCGTGTCCTCCTGGAGCACATGAAGGAGGGGCTGAGAACGTACTGGTCCTACCTGGAGGACATGGACGCCCATCCCCACAAAGTCCACGACCTCCTGTGGACGCCTCTCAGGGAAATACCAGGGCGTCTAAGGGCGCATCCGACCCTGGGGGTCCTATGGGACATCTGGAAGGAACGCCCTCAGACCGCTCACCTCACCACATGGCCGTCTCCAATGTCATCCCTCTGGGGACACCCCTTTAACCTGGGAGGAAGAGGGTTCAGACACTCCCAGATCTGGTCAGATAGGGGGATGGAATGGGTGGGGCAAATGTTTAGGGATGGTGAATTCTTACCCTATGAGGAGCTCAGGGAGGCACTGGGTCGTGACTCAATATCTATCTTTGAATACCTTCGCCTGAAGGGCATCCTCTGTGACCCAACTTGGGGCACCAATCTGCGAAGACAGTTGACCCCCTTTGAGAAGCTCCTCGATTCGGCGGCCTCCAGGATCCACTGTTCTTTTTCTTCGTTTGCTTGTTTGTAAAATTTAAAATGCCAATAAAAACGGAAGTTTAAAAAAAAAAAAATAAAAAAAAATGAAAGAAAAATAAAATCAGTATTGTACTCTACTGCAGGGTTCTAAATTGAGGGGAGCTGGGAGCTATTTAGCTCCTGGTTGTACCCAGGAAAAGCCTGGCTAGCTTGAAACTAACAGCTACCAGGAGCTACCTTTTGCTCTCCAGAGCAAGTGATGCCGAACAAACACATCTATGTGAATTTAACTGTGCGTTTATGGGAATCTACAAAACATTAAGACACATCTATAGGGGGGCCTGGAGGGCCGGCAATGCAGAGGTTTCAACTAGAGCTGTGTGTAAGCACTGAGCCAACAGCGCTTTCTATCCGTGATGTTGCCGTATTAGCAGGAGCAACGGAATGTCTGGGGAATAAGTTGCTCGACTCGGTGTGAAAATCAGTGCCTACAAAAGCAGACAGACCTTAAGGAAGACCGGGCTGACACCTACCTAGCAGTCCACAAGATGGCGACCATCACATGAAGCGCAAATGAAAATTTGGACCTCCTGGAGAGCAGCCTGCAGCCATACAGATGAACCGCTGGGAACAGGAAGCGAAGCAGAGCCTCTGCCCCGAATCCAGTTTGAAGTGGCAGGGACCAGTACACCTCAACACAGCAGCGTCCCGACACAGCGGAACTGCACGAGGAGGAAAGCGAAGGGACGCAGTAGCCAGCGCACAGCTCTGTTGTGAGGCGGTAGAAGTCCCCAGGCACCCAGCAACTCGCCCCACACTAAAGTAAGTTCCCCTCCCCCCCCCCAGCCCCAAGCTTACAACACGCAGCCGGAGCACACAACAACATTTTTCCCCTCCAGTAGCCTCCATAGAAGCGGACGCCCATAAAGTCACGCCACATACTGCAAGCCAAATTGGGATTTGAGGGCTAATACAACTAAGCCCCCCCCTCCACCATCAGCAGTGCAAACCCCCCCTAACCATAGGGCCACATGGGGCCCGCAGGCAAGCAACTAGAGAAGGGGAAAAGGGGTGAACCCTCAATTAAAGCACTCTACCTCACCACCAGGCACAGAGAGCATCTCAACAGAATAGGACTAGGGGGCAAAGCAATAAAGTAGAGCACTCTTTCACTCTACCATTCTACCTCGCATTGGGAGAACCCCCTGCCACAATGTCCAAGCAACAAAACACCCAGAAGACAATGGACATCGCCACCATGCTACAACCTCATGATAAGAACAAAAAGACAGAATCCGGATGATCCCTAGCCCACTCACCAGCGGGACATTGTGCCACTAAAGAAGACATACAGTCTCTCCTGGCAGACAAAGTCTGAATTTAGAAATTGCATGACGGAATTTCATCCAAGGTGGAGGGCCTCAATAACCAGATGGGGGAAGATAGAACAAAGGGTCAGCAAAACAGAAAAACAAACCCTGTATCACACAGAGCAGCTGGCCGAATTACAGAGAAAGGTTCAAGCCCTGGAGGAAAAAAATGAGGGCATGGCGCTCAAACAAGAGGATATCAAAACCAGAGCCCGTAGGAACAACATTCGCATTCAAGGAACAACAATAATCGCGGATGAATCCCTACAAGCTTACGTGGGCGACCTCTTCCAAACTCTCCTCCCAGAATGCGACAGATACACATTGCTACTCTAGACCGCTCCCAAAGGATGCAAAACCGCAGTAGACTCACATCGACAACCCCCCCCCCTGCACCAACCCCAAAAATATATTCACCCGGGTCAATTTGATAGCCGGTCGCATACAGTGACACCCAACCAACCAAGGGACTCCAATACAAATCTATCAAGACCAGGCAGCGGCAACTGTACAAAGGCGAGTAGAGCTCCGAGACCCCTGCCAACATTTCTTCAAGCCAGAAAATAAAATACCGCTGCTCTTCCCAGCAACCCTCCATTTCACCTTTGAAGGCCAGTTACGCACAATCAGCTAACTGGAGTAGGCTGAGGGCATTTTGACAGGAGGACCTTCAAACCTAGATGAAGACTTTACGAACCCTGGGGGTCCAAGAGAGGCCCTGAAGTGGCAAACAAACTCCTTGGCCAGATTGGCACGTTGGGGGAAAACAAAACATTCACTGCTAAAATCATGAACTCTCCCCTCAGGCTCAAGTGCACAGATTCCAACACTGAAGAACCCCAACAAGACCAGCTTTGGCTCCTCAAGATGAAACCAGGAATGCTCGGACCTTACACGGTTTACCCCAGGCCCAAAGAGTGCACAGGCCTAGTTGGAACCTTGTTCTCACCACTTGTTGTTAAGGTAGTTACAAGTTAGTTAAAAACCCTGGCCGCAGTAGAAAGACAGGAAGACTACAGCATCAAATGGCAATGAAAAACTGCCAGAAGCCAGCTCCATCTTGCTGAGTAGATAAGACGGACCCACGGGAGGACGTCCCACCCCATCAGAAGCTCTGATTTGTAAGCCTCAACGTTAGAGGCTTGAATGCGCCCAGCAAAATCAGTTCTTCGATGCCTCAGTGACCTATCGGGCTAAGTGATCTTCCTGCAACTTTCACCACCTATGGAGCAGCGCCTTCCCAAAACAATACCTGGCGACCAGCGGCTCCAAATAAGGGGGCACAGCAATTTTACTGGCTGAAGGTCTCCCGTTCATAGAAACTGGAAGTTCCCAAGAGTCCCAAAGGCTGTTATATAAATATTAAATGCAAGCTGTTTGGCCAACTCAACACCTTGGTCTCAGTCTACGCCCCCAATGAAAAACAAGAGGCCTTCTACACAGATTTAGAAACAAAACTCCTTCCGTTCCTCGAAGGCCACATAATTTTGGAATGGGATTTCAATGGCATCCCAGACCTGCGGGCTGACAAATCCAATCAACCAGCACCAAGAGACATTAAAATTGCCCAGGGCCTGTTTCACCTCTTTAGATCCTTGGGAGTGGTAGTAGCCTGGAGAGTCTTACACCCGTACATAAAATACTTTTTCTTCTACTCACAAGTACACCACACCTCCTCTTGCATCGACCTACTGTTAGCTAGCCCCCCCAACTTCTCTCCTATACAGATGAGACACTGATAGGCGTAAAAATAATCTGACCATGCCCCGGTAATCCCAACAATTTGTGTGTATAACCCAGACCCTCCCGCAAGACCTCAATGGTCCCTCTATGATCTGCCACTGACCGACATGACACTTCGAGACACACTAACCAAGCTATCCACAACTATTTTAGAGAATACCGCATCGGTTCCACGTCAATCACCACGAGATGGGAGGCAATGAAATCGGTCATGAGGGGGGGGGGCTAATAGCCTACACAGCAGCCTACAAAAAGCACTGCTTAAAACTACGAGAATTGCTAGAAAAAGACAAAACGTCAGCAGAGGCGAGCCACAAAAAGGGCTGGTCGCCCAAAACGGCCCAAGCCCTACGAATCACCCGTAGCAAACTCGAAGCACACTACGCAGAACAAACAGCCCAATTCCTCATTAAAACTAAACAAAGCTACTACGCCAACGGGAACAAAGCCAACAAATTCCTGGTTAGGAAACTGGCAAAAGCCCACACATAGAACCATATTACAGGCCTGAAGAAGGCCAAGGGGGCAACTCAATACGCTGAAGAAGCCAAGTCACAACTAGCAACATCACACCTAATGAACATCATTACTGCCACACCGTGATCGGCAGAGCAGCAGAATCAATTCATTGCGGAGACCACCCTTCCCTGCCCCTCAAACAGGCAATTCCTAGACCTACAAATCTCAAACGACGAAGTGGACGCTGTGATAAAATCTCTGGAACCCAGAGCCCCAGGCCAAGACGGCTTCTTGCACATATTTTATAAACTCTTCAAGGCCTACATTATAGACCTACTAACAGAACCTTTGAATTCATTTCGAGATGGGCACAACAACCCCTTTAATGGAAGAGACGACCTACTGTTAAGACTCGGAAAGGACCCGAGAGATTATGCCTCTTATAGACACATCTTGCTTCTAAACATAGATGCAAATATATACTCCAAGGTACTAGCTAACAGATTACCAAAGACCTTCCCTGAACCTAATTATGCAAACCAAACAGGATTCATAATGGGAGGCAGCACTGGGAACAAAATCCAGCGGGCACTCAATCTAGTTGAAGTGATGTCGACAGAACACGGCAAAAATGGCACTGCTTTCTATTCGTTCATAAGTCTGGTCCTTGAGGCGATTCACTTCGGTCCGCTCTTTCGTAAAATGATACTGGCCAATTACAGATCCCAGAGAACAACCCTGAAAGTGAACCGGAGGTTATCAGCCGCAATCCCGCTCTCACGCGGGACAAGACTGTCCTATCTCCCCGCTAATCTTCACCCTTATAATGGAGCCATTTGCCCAAAGAATCTGCAATAACCCTGCCATCAGAGGGGTGGACATAAAAGGCGAACAGTACAAGGTTCTCCCTCTACGTGGACAATGGAATGCTCTTGCATACAAACAGACACTCATCCCCACCAGACACCCTAGCTGAACTGGACCCATTTGAACAAGTGGCAGGCTTCCTCATCAATTACACCAAATCAAGGGCCTTTGCAATAGGTATGTCTAACACCACAATAAATTACCTCCGCCAGACATGCCCACTGAAATGGAGCACAAAAGCAATAAAGTACCTGGGGATACAAATCACACCAACCCCTAAAGGCCTCTACATGGCAAACTTCCCGTGACTATTCAGTGACTTGGAGATGGACCTTAACAGACGGGCAAGCCTTGACATTTTGTTGCTTGGAAGAATCATGGCTTGCAAAATGAACCTCCTACCCAGATTGCTATACGTCTGCTCGTTCCTGCCAGTGGAATTCCCTTTAAAACCATTCTTGCATCTACAAAAAAAGGCAAGGCTCGAATCCCGCAGACCGTAATGACAGGAGCTACCAAATGGGGCAGGATAGGAGTACCAAGCCTCCGCAATTACAATGCGGTGGCACAACAAACACACACCCTGTCGTGGTCTGTGCCCGCCCATCTCCTTTGGGGCGGCCTGAAGACAATTTTGCCTCTGTATGAGAACAATACCCACTAACCTTTGAGGAATGCAAAACCAAATTTGCTCCGATAGAAACCTACAGATTCACGTATGCGCAAATTCGTCATTGGATTTGCCAGCCGCGGACCAAACGTGAAGCCACTAGAGCGCCTTACCCCATAGAACTATCGCTAAAGGAAGGCTACAGAAGAGGCCTTATCATGAGACTATATAAATTACTACAGGAGGATATGCTGACCACACACCCTCAGTACATGGCCCAATGGAAAACAGACCTGGGCCACCCTATAGAAGACCGAACCTCTGACATCTGGTCTAGGAATAGCACAGCCACCAGATACATTACAAACAAGGAATGCGCACTTAAACTGCTCTACCGGTGGTACTTCCCTCCGGAACACTTACATCACTTCAAGAGCTCCCTAGACCCCAAGTGCTGGAGACAAGGTGGATCACGAGGAACGTACTTCCACATGTGGCGGGACTGCCCTGTGGCGTGACAATTCTGGAAAGAGGTGCTCCAGACCATAGAACCCATTACTCACTGTACACTGCCAATGGATCCGGAGGTGATGTTACTGGGGACCCTGCAAACGGACTGTAACCCAAGGAAGGGTCCAACAGCGAGGTTACTGACCCCAACTCCTCCTGGCGGCGAAAATCACCCTAGCCTGCAAGTGGAACACAGGCTGTGGGCTCCCGTTTTGGGATATGACCAGGAGTTCCCATCACTCATTTTTAAACCGCAACTGGCAAAGCTGTTCCTACGTCCCTAACAATACTTCAAATTACCTGGCCTCTCTTCCGAAGCGGTCTGGTAGGAAGGTACTAGTCCTACGGTAAAAGACTAGGGGAACACTTATGGGAACTGGCTCTGTTAATTATTGTGAAGAACTGATATTACCTTGTCGTAAATCTATGTAAGTACTCTGTTGCAACCGGTTGTTAAAAAGAAAAACATCTATAGATCATTTAAAGTATAAGGGATCATAAATAATGAACAAGATAAGAAGATGCAAACATATGCAGAAGTTACATTTGTGGAACACTATACACCAACTCCTCGTTCCCCAGTGGTAGCTAATGGTCACTGGTTAACACTGGATACACAGAAGCTGCTTTTAGCTCCTGCTTATCCAATCTCAAATTTCAAACACTGCTACTACACATTTGCCAATAACTAATCTTACTAATTTCTAAAATCATACTAATTTCTAAAATCATGGATACCGTGGTTGTAGAACAATAACATCCCTCAATTTTACTTTACCTTCTTCATTCCGATGCTTCCTCTGCGATCTTCACTTTATTCCCTAGAACTTCCTGTAAGTCTGCTCAATCATGGTTATCTACATTTCATTTACAATCATTGCGCAAATTGGAAAAGGATTGGGGAAAAATCCCACTCTCCTTCAGATCCACTCTCTACTTTACACTTAGCATGACTTATTTCTTCCATGCTGATCAACTTCACTATCAATCACTTCTCAACGCCTCACCTTATCTTTGCTGTGTGAAGGCATCATGAAGCAAGACGCAACAGATTCAATGTTCAAAATGAAATACTTTTATTAAGTTAAAAGTCAGGATGGTGCAAGGCCTAACCTGCCCAATGCTGAGGTGGGAATGGTCTACATAAAAAACTAAGGATAGTCTGAGTCAATAAGTTCAATTTAAAAGTCAGTCTGTGCCCAAAACCTGTACATGCCCTCCCAACTAAAGCTTAATGTGTAGAGATGGCAGCACCAAAAGAGATATTGTACAAATAAAGTTCCAAGCTTCTTCCAGCTCTTTGGCTTGCGTTTCAGCCCCTTCCCAGAGTGCAAAACAGTTCCACACAAAGGAGCTTGGGGTTCCCTTCCCCAAGTTGAATACGGTTCCAAAGGGTCTCGGAGCCCCTTCCCAAGTTCAACAGTCAGTACTCTTAACTTTCAATAAGTGTTCCAAACCAGCTCTGCAACCTTTTCAGCCTTTTCAATGGTTCATGTAGCTTGTTCTTTTCTTGAATGACTTCAATACTTGATAGGCACAACCGCTACAGTAACAAAACTTGCTTGGTTCACGCTAAGTAGGGGTTAGAAGGACTAGGCGTAGTTGTCAAACGACACGGTCCACTCACTACAAGTCACGCAACCGATAACCCATGGCACTTTGTTATATTTATTTGTTCTCATTGGACTGCCTTGCCCCACAGGCTCCTTCTTTAAACCTGTGTCAATTGTCCCAATAGAGTTATTTTTATCCTTGGCAGCTTCTTGCCTCTACCACAACGTGACTTTCACACCATTTGCTTCTTTGGGTGCCTTCATGGTCTATTTTAACACACAAGAATGGTATTGGAGCACATATGAGTATGTATATATTTTTAATATTGAATTCAATCTCCTAATCCACTACCACTGTCTCTAGATAGAACCACACCCTGTCCCTGCCAGATGGATGCTATCCCGAGGTTATTTCTGATGTACTGCCTATCCAACAGGAAAGAGAGCGGTAGCTATCCCTATAAACACAACCCAATCTATTGTGTGTGATATAACATTTAAAACCATATACAGTAGCCCACACTAACATCGGAGAGATTTATATATTCTCATCTCATAACACTCCGGACATTCCAAAGGGGAATTTTTATTTTGGTGCAGAGTCCTTTTTATTAAACCACAATGCAATATGTACAGTAAATGCGCGGTGGGGGCTAACTGTTAATTAAAAGACTGAACAGTCACAACTTTAAAACTATTTGTGAGAGACTCGCTATGCCAGCCCATTGGCCGGTACTCATTCTTTAGTCAAAAAAGTAATATGAATATCTATTTGCGGATATCAAAACTGGAAAAGGTCCAGTTTTTACTTTCACACTTAACAGTGCTTATTAGTTGTTCACTGGCTTCCCAAGTCCTGGTTACTGCCTTTCATTTGGTTCATACTTTTACATTGTCCATCAATGTTGTCTCTTGCTTTCAGTGTATTCGAAATTGCACATCACTTTCATTGTACTGGTGAGATACTTTTATGTATGTCATAAAACTTTTCCTTAGTTCAGTATTCACTAGTGCATGAAACACTTTGCAGCTCGTTCGGCATTCATAAATCTTTCCTTCGGTCTCCCAACCCTCTTATGAGTTCATCTGATCGGCATCTCCTTGTTCCCAAACGCAGCCCCAGCAGGACTATTCCCTCTTGGTCACGTCACCCACCAGTCTCTGGAGGTTCCTCCGGGTGCTTTCAGCCATCTCCGCTGTGGTTTCTCGCTCCCCTTTCACTCACTGGGAGCTCCCATGAGCATAGCTAGTCTTCGCCGAACATTCCTGCTGCTTTTGGTGGCTCCCTGGAGTCTTCAGTGTCCCCCAGCCCCAGCAGGGGACACACAGCACTGGATTCTCCAGGGCTCCCAACCTCCTATCAGGTCGTTCAGGCTGCAGCATCTCTCTGGCGCACCTGCAGGGCTCCGCTTTCTGCACACGGGCGCTTCTCCAGCCTGGCCATACCGGGTTGCAGCGTCCTTCTCCCCAAGCGGGTTTCCTCCTCTAGGCAGGACTCTCGCCCCAGTTAGGCTCTCCCGCACCAGGCAATCTCCCTTTCCTCCCTCACTTGTTTCTCCTTGTATACACCTGTAGCCTTTTAACTGGCTGCAGGTATAAGTCCTTTGCCTGACCCCAATTAGTTGGACATGCCCGACAATGGTAATAATTTTTCACAGTCTTCATCTTTGTCTCAGTATCGGAGTGGAGTGCATAACGAGAATTGTGCATTACTCCTAGTTCTCTTCTTCATCATCCTCATCATCATCATCATCCCAGTCTTAAAGGCATGTGAATGGGGAAAGAGAGCGAGAGCGTGTGTGTTAGAAACAGGGTTCGACTGAGAACCTACAGAGGTGGGGGGAGGACAGGGTGCATTCTGACAAGGCAAAGGGGGATACCATGCCTCATTTGAAGTCATCCTCTACCCCATCCCCAAGGACCCTCCACCCAGGTGATCTTCACTCGTAGATCAACCCCCAGGGTCAGAATCCAAAAGCAAAGGCCTTTCCATGGGCACCTGAGAAGAGGATCCAAGGGGTGTGGATGGGAGGATGCCCTCAGGTTCCTCACAGTGCTTATTCTCACTTTTCAACAATCTTCTGGACCCTGGATTCCTGACCCTATTCTCAACTCTCCAATCTCAGCCTCAGACTTTGCCGCCCACTTTATCTGTAAAATGAATCTGCATTCTTTATTCACCTCGGCTTCTCCTTCCTCCAATATGTCCTTTTCTTATTTTACTCCTCTCACTGAAGTTTCCCTCCATTTTCTGCTTCAATGCACCAACCCCACTGCAGACCATGGGAAAACCTTTAATCAGCCCTTTTCACTGAGGTATATCCCCACTGTCTTCCTTACCCGACTCCCCTCCAACTCATCTCTCTGTACCAGTATATCTCAGTCTGCCCTTTCCTGGTTCTATTTCTAAGTCTCAAATCACACTATACTGGGCCAGAAGCTCTTATTTGTTTGCCTGCATTTTAGAAACGCACAAGGTTTAATCCATGGCCACATATTCTCTCGCTTCTACCTGCTTTCTAGTCGTATTATCGGTATCTATTAATTTTACTGAATAGTCACAGTCAAAATGTGTATAGCATGTTTTATCAAATATTTCCCAAAACAAAAATAGATGAACAAGTTACTCTCTTACCTGGTAACGTTCTTTCGATGGGATGGTCCGACAACGTATTCCATATTTATGACAGTAATCACCACAGCTGTGCTGCTTCGGAAAATCTTTCGTCGTCTGCGTCCTGCATCGAGGACGTTGATACACCGTCCTCGAGGACCTCCTCCGACGGGCGTAGCCTCAGTTGTAGGTTTTTCCCAGAACGTGTGGCACTAATCTTCTGCCAGTATGACCACAGAAAGCCTTGCGGAAACGTAAGCTGCAATCGCATAAGAAATTCTGTAGCGGGGTAGGCAGGGAGCGAGCGATATGGAATACGTCGTTGGACCATCCCATCGAAAGAACGCTACCAGGTAAGAGAGTAACTTGCTCTTCGAGAGGATTGGGTCCTCCGACGTATTCCATATCTATGACAGACTCCCAAAGCAGTACCAACGTAATGGAGGTGGGAAAAGAATTTAGAATATACACATTTACAAAGCACAATCAAATTGCAGAGTAAAGGACCGCCTTACCAAAGGCCAGATCCTGCCCCCTGATAGAATCGAGGGAGTAGTGACGTACAAATGTATGGACCGAAGCCCAGGTGGCTGCATCACAGATGTTACGAATAGGAACACCCCTCTGTAGGGCAGTAGAGGCAGCCATACCCCTCGTAGAATGGGCCCTTAAGCCTACCGGAGGGTCCTTACCCGCCAAGCAGCAATATTCGGAAATTGCCAAGATGCTCCATCGAGACAAAGTCTGCTTAGTAACAGCCTGTCCCAAACGCCTTCCAGTGCAACCAATAAAGAGTTGATCGTCCACTCTGACCCGAGACATGCGTGATATGAAGAAGCTTAAAGCTCTCCTAAGATCCAGCCTATGGAGCTTCTGCTTTTCCTTCCCAGGTTGTGGAGGAGGACAAAATGCCGGAAGAATAACCTTCTGGCTTAAATTAAATTCCGACACCACCTTCGGAAGAAAAGAAGGACGAACTCTTAGGACAACCCTGTCCTTATGAAACACAGTGAAGGGTGGCTTAACTGAAAGTGCCTGTAACTCACTCAGCGAGCGGAAGTGACCGCAACTAAAAATACAGTTTTAGGGGTTAACAGTCTCAAAGGACAAGAGTTTTTTTTTCAAAGAAAGAGCCACACTATCGTGGCAGTGCTCTGCCCTTGGGGTAACATACCAGTACAGTAAGGGGCAAGAGAGACTAATATAAACAAAAAAAGGAGTACTAGTCCGTCTAAGGTTGGCCTGTGTAGGGTGTGAATAAATTAGTACCCTTTGCCTGGTCCAAACCTATAGAACCACGTTGGTTATGAAAAACTACATATAAATGTAACAAAACAGTGTACCCAATAAATCAACCATTTATAGAGATTGAAAAAACATTTTATATAGAAAAACTGTGGATGTAATAAAGCCAAACATATAATCGACAAGACAGCTTACACATTCTTAACACTAGATACAAGTTCCTTCAACCCATGTATCGAAGAATTGAAACAAGGAGAAATGAAGAAAACTATGTGAATAACAGAACAAATCTGGTCATGAACAAGTCACTTTAGTATTCGATTCTTCCTATACAGATAAGAACAGAAAAATACAATGAAGTTTCTCTGAAAGTCAATTCCCCCAACCGGTAAAGCATGGGCCTCATTACTGAGCAGAAGCGGCTGCGGCGTTGCCCGAGGGCAAAGAGACAACTGCTTGTGCGGCCTTGGCACCTCGAGTACCTTGTTTACCACCTCTGGCACTCTTACGGTTGCCCCTTTGACTAGCAGCTCCTCTCGCTTTACTAAAGGATGAGCAATAACGAAAGGAACCTCCCCTCCATTGCTGTCCCCTAAGACGAAAAGGCGGAGGTTGGCAGACTGCAGCACCCAACGACTTCGCTGCAGCTTTGGAGGTCTGCAACCTCTCAAGGCTCTCGTCAGCCTTGCTGCCAAAAAGATGTTCACCATCAAAGGGCATGTTGAGGAGCCTGGCTTGCACAACAGGAGCAAACCCCGACTTCCTCAACCAGGCAAACCTGCGTATTACGGTGCTCGCCGCAATGGACCGGCTGCCAAAGTTTGCCATGTCCAAACCCGACTGAACGGCCTCACACATGGCATCCTTGCCATCCTGAATAATAGCAAGAAAACCATCCCGTTCGTCCCCTTCGGGAATATGTTCAGCCGCTAAGGAAATACAGTTCCACAGAGTGTGCGTGAAACTTGACAAGGCACATACGGAGTTGGCCGCCTGAAGAGCCATACCCCCTGAAGAAAACACTTTCTTCGCCCAGTCATCTAACCGCTTGTCGTCCCTATCAGGAGGGATGGTAGGATACGACGCCTGCTTTGCTGGGGCCGTAGCCGCCTGCACCACCAAACTCTCCGGAGTGGGGTGCGTGGTCAAGTAGCAGGGGTCACTACTGGCTGGGCGGTATTTTCACGGCAAAGACTTGCCCACTGCCGGGAGACTCTCCGGAGCAGTCCAAGCCGCTGCCACCCTTCTTTGCAGATCCATATGGAATGGCAGTACTGGGTCAGTGGGTGGACCTTGATCAAGGATATCCGTAAGGTCATCCTGCACAAAATCAACTGGGGGCGCTAACCACCCCAAGTAGTCCGTGACCCTCGACATAAGGCGCCGGTACAATGACTCGGCATGGATGCCAGGCTCAGGCCTACAGAACTACACCTCTGGAGAGGTGTCCAGACCACTGGCTTCATGCAGTGACTGACGCAGGTCCTCAATCTGGCTATGACCAGAAAGAATCTCATCTGGTACCGTGTCAGGAACCAACTCATCTTCAGAACCCTCTTCCACCTGGGAAATATAATCCATAGGCTGGAAAGTGGGCAATGAATAAGGGAGAAAGATATGTTTTGCCTTGGTCAGAGCCTTTCTAGGGGGTTCCCCCGTGCTACGGGTACCTCCGACACCACAGCCTCGAAAGGCGTCGAGTGAAACGGCGTCGGCATTGAGCGCGGCGCCGACAGCATCGACGGCTTCGACACAGGCCTCGAGGGCGGAGCCCCGAGCGTGTCCGACAGCCTGGGCGCTGATGGCGTCGACGACTTCCTCAGAGGCGGAGCCTCGAGAGAGTCAGTCGACGACCTCGGCACAACCGGCGTCGACTTCGAAGACTTCACAGGTGCACACGGGCTCGAGCGTGTCGAGGACCGGGACCTGGAACGCGCATGACCGGAACGATTCCCCTTGTCCGAGCGTGACCTCTTCCGTGAATCGTGCCAATACCGGAGCCGAAGGCGTACGAGCGGTGTCTCCGGTACGGTCACAACCGACCCCTCTCAGAGGCGCGGACGAACCCGAGCCCTGCGATTCAAGAATCGCCAACATTTTGTTCCCGAAGGAAGCCCATTCTTCCAGAGAGGAACGCTTGGTGGGATAAGAAACCCGCCGACGGGCAGAGTCCTCAGATGAGGATGGGAAAGGCGACCAATGATGGCGCTTCCGGGAGTGCCTCGAAGAGGCAGAGGAGTGGCAGGACCCACTCCAGGACCGAGACCACCGAGACTTACGACTACGATGCGGAGAGTCGCCCCTCGAATCGTCTGTCAAAAGCCCAGTGGAACACACCTTCCGGGGCTTGGACACCTTACCGACCGACAGCTTCTTCTTACGTTCCCGCAAGGCCTTGGACGTAAGCAACTGGCAGTCGACACAATCATCCGTGTCATGGGCCTCCCCGAGGCACCATAGGCAGGCGTTGTGCAAGTCCGTCACCGACATATTGGACCCGCAGTCCCCACACTTCTTGAAGTCCAGACGCGGGGTGGAAGAAGAGGAAGACATCCCGATAATACTTTACAAAACGAACAGGTTCGAAGAACCTAAAGAACAGAAACTCCAAAAAGTCGAGGCGCGCCGAGATCTGCGAAGCGAACACGTTGGCGGAAAAAACGAAACTGAGGCTACGGATGTCGTGCGTCCTACTTATAACATCTGGTGACGTCGGCCGTCGGAGGAGGTCCTCGAGGACGGCGAATCGACGCAGGACGCACAAAGATTTTCCGAAGCATTACAGCTGTGGTGATTACTGTCATAGATATGGAATACGTCGGAGGACTCAATCCCCTTGAAGGTAGGTTTGAGTAAGTCAATATTGGGGGTGGTGCGAGGAGGAAAGAATGCCCTCCTCTTTCATTTTGCAGGCAAAAAAAAGAAATCTGCTAAGAGACCGTTCATTAAACACACATAGAACCCAAACTGTTCTTTTGGCCTACGCCGTCAGCTTTGTGTTAATGACTCTCAGATCTTTCTGCACCTTATTTGATCAACTGCACTCCTCTCTCTCCGTCTTTCTGCTATCAAGCTATGGACACTCATCAGCCTCTTCATCTCAACTCCAGGGGGCACAAATTCAAGTTACAAGCTACTCTCCATCCATAAAAATTTCAATCGCCACCTCAGTTCTATAAATGCACACCATCTCTTACTTGCCAAGAGTCAAATACCACTATCCAATGGCTAGGTGCCGATTTTGCACCCTTCTAACTCTACTAACCGATTTGTGTCCTGCCCCTCTATTTTCATACCCTCTCTCTTCCTCTCTACATCTGCCCATAATATTGGTGTCTTTTGTCACCTTACTTCCACTTACAAGATTCCTTCTTTCACTCCTTGTTGTTTCAGCTTTATAACGTTTGAGAAGTCCATCTTTTTTCACCATCACTGACAAACTTTTTTTTACTCTTTATGTTCACAACTGAACTACTGTTCCTCACTCTTCTTGGGCAGCTAGGATTATACTCCATCTTCTTATGTTCTGCCATTTCTCTTTGCTTGCGTCCTCCTCATTCTAATCTCTCCCTACCCCACCAGTCTACTCAGTGTCACTATTTCTTAAGTATTTAAGTATATACATTGTCTTGCGCCTTCTTTCGCTCCTCCATCGTTTCAGTCTATCGTCCTAGACTCACTTTTTTATAGAGGCGCTCACATCCCCTGTGCTCAGGCCTGCTCTCGCCAATATTCTTTTCTCTGCAACACCCCTTACACTCTTTTGCTTTATTTCCACCCTTGCGTCAATCGGTTCCTCTATGAAAGCTCATTCTCTAGCCTATCCAAGCACCATGTTGATTGCTGTGTCACAAATTATTTTGTTACCGTTTACTCTCTTACACCGCTATAGCTAAATTGCTTAAAACATTAAAACAAAATTTGAACCAGAACCATATACCAGTTCAATCTGCGTTTTGTCTGGGGCATGGCATAGAGACTGTAAGACTACCGAAGCTATGTTTGGCCTCTACTGGAAAAAGGAAATAGAGCTCTGCTAATCCATCAGAAGCATTTGATACCGTCAACCATATAATTACGCATGACACACTGTCCTTGGCGGCCCTGTTGTCCTGATGCACAGATACTTCAATTCCTTTCTAGAGGGCAGAACCTGAATAGTCCAAACTGGAAGGTTTACATTATCCACCACCATGTAGAGCAAGGGTAAAAGTGCGAAGTTGCAATCTATTAGCTAGGCATAAAACGTCATGCATGCTCTAAGTTTCCACATACACACATAACAATTACTTGCCAATAATCAATTATCACTAGTCCAGTGCTGAGAACATTTTGATGCCCAGCACAGTCTCCTTTCCTCTTTGTTTTAAGGGTCTAAGTAGGTGGAAGAGGCCACTTATCTCTGCATTTCCAGTAATAGGGTGCACTGCAGGATAAGGCATGTTTTTAACACTTTTCCACCGCTTGCCGTTCTTGATTTCCGATCTGGCAACGTAACTTCTAACAGTGCGCTGGCCTCCAGAGATGGCGACCTTTCTCAACCAACTAAGGAGGTGACGACTGCTTTGCAGGATTAGCCAGTACAGCTCCTTAATGAAGGACGAGTAAGCAACTGCAGCTTGATGGAGTTTATACTCAGACAAAAAAAGTGGTATATGCTTGTAATGCATTACAACTTCAGCACTGTTAGAACTTACTCTCCCTCAAAGAAAAAAAGTGAAAAATCTGGGCTACATTAATGTCCTCCTTATCAAGGCACCCCAGGTAAATACAAATATAAGTAGCTGTTTTTTTCAGTTCAGAAAGGATGCATTCTTTAGGTTTTCAGGAAGACGATAATTGCTGGGGCACACATGTTGTGGAATTTTACTAGAGTTGAGGTGTTTTGGAAAGAGGTTTTGGATCGTATGGAGCTGGTTGTAGATGTGAGCATTTCAAGATACACTATGGTTCAGTGGTTTTAGTAAGGAAGCTACATTTTACTCACAAACGTGACTAGTCAGAACACTGGTGGTTGTGCAAAAGCAAATCTTTAAAGGTATGGAAGATGAGGAAAAAAGCCTCAGGTTGATTCTCTTGGTGATATTGTCTATGTTTGAGAAAGTGTTATACAAAGATCGCACTGATATATATGAAGTGTGGTCAACCTTCAATGAGCTATACAGATATTTATTTTTATTTTGTGAGCCACTGGGCTTTGGTTTCGGTGTGTGATGGTACATGACATTGTTAATGGATTTGTGTGATGTGTTTTCTTTTTTTAAATGTTCCTCTTTCTTTCCATTTCTTGCTGCTCCCTTCTCTTTTTCTATGTTCCTATTCTTGTCCATTTATATCTAGTTCATTGAGTTAATTAGCTTGTTATTTTACAGTAGGTTCTATTTGCTCAATAGAAAGGATGTATTAGTTTTTATGGAATCCACGCAGTACTTCATATTTTTCTTATTGTTTGCTACAATGTTATAAAAATGTTAGAAATAAAAAAAAAGAAAACTTAAAAGTGGTTTCTCTTTTATTCTTGGGGTATAAGACCTTGGTGGCAGTAGGGACAGCAGTTAATTCAAGATTAGAATATGCAAATTCCCCGTTGACCTGCCTCTAAACCTGCTGAGAGAAGAACACAAAACATGGCTGCGTGCAAAAAGAAATCCTTGGTTGGGAGCCCTTTTCATTTGCTTAACCATCCGCGAGAACAAGTACTAGTCAAACGTGGATGCCTGGTCTATGAATGCATACTATGGTAAAACCCAGCCCTGGGAAAAAGAGTCAAGCTACAGCTACTTGCCAGTCCTAAAATGTCACTCGTCCCCTAAATTATCCACATACACACAGCAGACCATTTCTTACTCAATAACTAAGCCAATTATCATTCACCATTGATTAGTGAGGAGAACAGCATTTTAAGGACTGATCCAGCTACTCCTCTAGATCGAAGTCTGTGGGAGCACGTAACTATTTATGCAGTCAACTACATTTAAACTGGCCTCAAAGGAAAAGAAAGAGCAAATGTTTGAATAGTTTGCTTTGGACGCCACTCAGCCAAGTTGTTAATGTTGTTCATGTGGCAACTTAAGACCCACCAGTTTTACTGGGCAGCTCAGTGAATGGCGCCCAGAGATCTTAAGTTATTGGTGTGCTTTTCAAATGCACAAAACCAAATCACCTTTGTTGGGATGTTCTTCTTTGGTTGAGGGTTGTTACAGCCTCTCCTCCATTTCCTTGGTGGTTTGCCATGATGGCATTAAAATAGATTGGTATCACTTCATGTTTTACTGCTGCGCTGTCTTTGACAGCCATCTTTCACTGAGGAAGACATCAATGAGGATCTTTTAATAGATTGTAGATGCCTGTTCTGTGCTTAAGATTGTCTGGATGTTTATGAGCACAAAGCTGGCCTCTTTATTTGGTGCTGTTCTGGAGTTCATTTTCCAGTCTCCTATTGTCCTAATGGGTTATATGTGTTGTTGTGCTTGATGTTTGTGGTTCAAGGTACTTCGGTGAGCCCCTGTACATGCTTTTGCAGCTATCACCTCTGCTGGTATATTTTGGCGGATGTGCTTATTCTATTGAGGTGAACATGCAGGATTATTCCTCTGGGAGGTCCAAGAGGTGCTTTCCAGGGTCCTGGTTGGTGAGAGAAGGTAGTGCTCCTCGATTATGGTGTTTGATTTTGGTGAAGAACCTCCTGAAGGAATGGGTCACCTACAGTTTCTTGCTTTCTGCATTACAGGGCTTTTTCTGCACGTAACCAGGTAGTTTCCTTCGGTGATGTGAGTGCACCTCCATTTCGGGATCTCTGTGCAGACTAGTGTGATCTCCACCATGCTGTAGTGTCTCGGTTATGTTTAGCCTAGGTATGGTGTAAAGTCATAGTTGAGGGGAAATCACAGTAGATGTTTTCATTTCTGTAACTAAGGGCCAAGCTGTAAATTAGTTTTCAATAGCTGATTAGCAGAGATTTGGACCGCAGCCACTTGCATAATTGGCATTGACTGCCAGCCGGTTCGGCCTTTGAGCTGCCTATTAGTGCATCGTGAGCCTCCACCCCGCTCGACTTTGGACGGAACTCTTTCCCCCGCTGCCACTTGCATAGTTGGCAGTGACTGTTGGCCGGATTGGCCTTGGCTTTCAGTGCCCTGTGAGTGAGGTAACGTATGACTGACTCTCCAACTCCATCGAGCTCGAATATTAACTTGTTTCGGAGCCCTCTTTCTGAAAGCAGTGACTGCTGACGGTCTTGTCTTTGAGCCACTTGCAGTTTTTCTCCCAAACTTCTCTTGTGTGGGTACAGCACTGCCTAAAGCCAGATACCTCTGTTAAAAATGCCCCCCACCCCAAAGATGAATCTGCATAATAGACAAAAGGCAAATGTATGAAAAAAGGAGGGGCTAAAGATGGTGCGAGCGCCTGCTTTGAGGTACCTAACCCTGAATCCCTAAAACGAGTATAATTACGGACTTTTACAGTTGCCAGAGTGCAGTAATTGAAATCCATGCAGCAACCGGAATCCAATGAAATCCCTACAAGCAAGTAGCATGCACAACTGCAGAGTTTGACAACAATAACTCCATGTTGAACATATGCTATATCCTTGAGGGACAAATTATTAATCTAGAACGAGACGCTGTAACTAAGTTGTCATCTAATAATGAACCTGTAATTCCGGATAGTAATACAAATGATATTTCAGTAGCGCTTAATTATCTTGCTCACCATGTTTTACGGGGTTCATGGATGAAACCACCAAACTTACTGATGACAGACAAGACCTCAGTATAGCATCAGACCACCATGACTGCTCTGAGAGTATATATAATGAGAAATGTAAAGAACTAGATGTGCATAATGTGGCTACAAGTATTGCGCGAACAATACTATTGAAATGATCTCATAATATCTCCTGTCGGGTACAAAAAATGTGAGATTGACAGATTTAGTGAGTCTGAAGCAAGCAGATACTAAAGTGTCCTGCCTGAGCTCTGAATCCCAGTAAACACTACTGCTGCACCGCTGAATGACATACAAAGGGACACAAATCCTGAAAATCTTGAGTCCACAAAAGTAGAGATTTTGATTGGTAGCGATGATGTAGATGAGGACTGCCATCTATCTAGAAGGAGGAAGAAGAAATTGAAGGCCAATAATGATTAAAAAACCCACCAACAGGAGAAGAAATAAAGTAACAAGGGGAAAATGAACAACCTGATAACGTGCAACGCTCATCCAAAAGAGCAAGGAAAAAAACGGTACAAAGAGCAAAGTTAACTGCCCAAAAATCTGGCAACCTAACTAACTGGTTGATTGGCTCAGCGCACCACAAAGCTAAAGCCAAAACGGTACCCTAAGTTGGGGAATGAAAATCGAAAGTGAGCTATTTAGACTGTTCCAACTCCACACTTGAAATCAGTGCATCATCTACCGAGTAAATGAGAAAGTTCTGGAAGGGAAAAGTCATCTGATGAGACTATCCCTACTAAGAAAACTACGAAGCCAAATAAGAAGAAAAAATCTATTGCTGAAAAGGAATATACTCTGCCGCTAAAAGTGTTTACAATTTCGAGTTTGGCGAGGGGGTAAACAGAATAGAAGCAGACTTCTAAAAAATGTTCAACCATCTTCTGCCGTTAAGGATAATTAAAAGTAGTGACTTCAAATTTGTGGAGCAATGCTACAATTGTGTATCCAAGGTGCACTGTATGTCAGAAGATGTGGTCTGCCTTATTAGGGCTAATACTTCTGACCTGGGCAGAAGGGGCTATGAATTAGACTGTGACAACAATGATTTGAATTAAGTGAGATCGACTGTAGACAAAGGGGAAAGCAAGAAGCCTCAAATAGAGGGCAGCATGTAAAAAATAATTCTGATGCAATAAGTGATGCTAATATGAAATCACACTGCGAGTGGCTCTGCTCAGTCTTACCCCCCCAATAACAACAAGAATCTGATCTACTATTGAATTTATATCTTGGACTACTAGAGGATAACCCCCATTTAGCCTTGAAGGCTCTAGTAAATATAACACACCTGAAGTAATGTTTCTGCAAGGAACCTGGCTCTAGGGCAAGGCACAATTTTATGGCTATACCACTTATTTCCGACATGCAGCTAGGGGTATTAAAGGGTGTCCATATGGTGGCCTGGCTAGCCTTGTTGCTAATGATATTAAATCTAAAGAATGTCTAGATATTGAGAGCGACCTTAATGTACTATCGGTTGAATTCCAACTAGATAGCTAGCAGTAATTATTACTAGTAAGTGTCTACGACCCTCCTGGTGGTGATTTCACATTAGGAATACAGCTGAAGATATTCAAACAGGTTGGAATTGAATATGCTGACGACCAGAATGTGGAAACATCCCAAAGGCCTGCAAGCCCCATGTGATGGACAAAATGCTGGGACATAGCAGTCGCAGAAAAAAACACAGCCTTCCCCAACAGAAACAAGAGCAAGTTCTATAATGTCTGGGCGCCCTTCCTACATTATGCTGAGAAAATCCCAGGTGTAACCCGGCAACCTCCTGCCCTCTGTTGGTTGGCGAAGCACAACTAAACAGCAACCGTGGAACTGGATTATTCACAAGGCACCCAAGTAACTAGAAACAACGGAACAGAAAAGGAACCAGGTCTGCCGTACTTCATATTGGCCCCAGCCCTGCAAACATTACAACAGAAACTATTGACTTGCAATCGCCCCAATGTTGAGTAACCATGTATATATGTGTACAACTGCTCTTGTCTTGTCCCCCCGGACCACTCCAACCTAATTTAATTTTCGTTTTCCCATGTTCTAACTCCTTTTTATGTTTTGTTTGTATGTCGTTGAAAACCCTTAATAAAAAGGTGTGTTGAAAGAAGAAAAAAAAAAAATATGCCGACGACCGGCATGTGAACCTTATTATAGGTGGTGATCTAAGTGCTAGCCGTCTCTCTGATGTTGAAACAAATACTCAGGAATTTATGAAAAACTGTGAGAAATCTACGGTATTGAAAACCCTCTTTGAAAAGTTAGATCTAAAGATCATTAATGTCACAGTAAATGGTGATACACCCTCTGGATCCACATGACATAATGCTACTTCCTCCTCTACGTTGGTTTATATCTATGTTAATGAAAAAATATATCCCCTGATATTAGATTTGCAAACGCGTTATAACGAATTCAGTGACCATGCAATACTCTTGTTTAGATATCGCCTCCCTACCAACAAGCTCTCCTACTGGGATAAGACCGCTGCCTTGTAGGTGAATCAAAGTGGGAACAGATTGGGTTGGACGGATAGAAATTTGGATAAAGCTAAAGAAAGGTCTAAGGGAGTAAGTGATGAATATACGTTTCTGGAAACTGCCGATGAGATTGTGTTATGGCTGTCTACCTGCATGAACGTCTTTATGCCAATGGGTACATTTATGTCCATGAAACAGGGCCCAAAATGTGAGAGAACATATGATAAATCCATAAGTATTAGAAAAAAAAAGATGCACCATGAATTAATAACTATTGATCGTATGAATGTACTTCGTGTCGAACTGGCTACTAGAAAGCGAAAAATTAAAAATGAATACAAGAATTGGCTAAAAAGATAGGATACGGAGGACAATGTAGTGTGGCAAAGCATGGTTAGGATTCTGTTGGATGGGGACACAAAATACTGTTGGTCAAAATACGACCAGTAAGGTAGAAGAGATACTTTGTAATATCGACAAGGCAAGTTGGGAAGATTACCTCCTGAATAAATTCTCTGGAAATAAAATAAACATGGAAAGAAAGCTCTGTATGGACTTAAAACTGATAGTGATGACCCGATATCAATAATTAAGAGGCTTAAATCCTCCAGAGCCCCTGGGCCCGACGTGTTATGCAACTTAATCATTAAGGATAATCCCATCCTCTGGACAGATATCCTTAGGACCCTTTTTCAAAGAAATATAAACACGGGTATGGTACCGGAATCTTGGAGGACTTCTCAGATCATACCTGTTTTTAAAAAAAGGGTCAAGACTGTTACCTGAAAACTACAGTCTGTTGGCTTTGACTGATGTACCCAGCAACATTTTTTGTACTTTAATTCTGAAAGTAATTAATCATTGGACAGAAAAGAATATCATCCTTAGTAGATTCCAGACAGACTTCACAAAAGGTTCCTCTACTAATACATCGTTGTGATAAATACTTTTCTTGAAGAGGCAAAACAAAGACTCATTGCCTCTGTATCTTCTGTTTATAGACTTTTTGTCTGTATTTGATACCGTAGACAGAGCTAAAATATGGGCCAAATTAAAAAAGAAAATGGGCATGCCAGAGCACCTTTTATATGCCTGCAAAGTGATCTACGAAAATAACACTGTCAGAGCTAGATTGAATAATAAAGGAGAGTTATCTAAACAGGTACCTGTAAGAAGGGGAGTGAGACAGGGATGTGTGCTTGTGCCTGTCCAACCTGCTCTTGGCCGACTATGGTAGTGTATTTCTTAAGGCTTAATGCATTCCCTAAAATGGGTAGAAATAAAGTGGGCTGGATCAGCTATGCCGATGATTTGATAATCTTGGATAACACTTTCATGGGAATCTACCATAGTGCCCTGGCAGTCCTGAAGTATGCAGAATTAAATGGATTAAAAGTAAATCTGAAAGACGCAATTTATGGCAGCAGGTAGGTAGAAAACGATCTGGCAGTTATAGTATTTTTAGTTCGCTGGGAGTTATGAGAAGGTTAAGATGCTATAGATATCTGGGATATGATCTTACCTCGGAAATAAATAAAAATGAAATACTACGACAGAATAAGAGAGCTAAAGCCCTATCTACCATGCTTGCACTAACAGTCTTTTTTCTAAACAGCTGAGTATAGCCTAATGGAAGTCCTCGATGTTAATAAGCAGAAACTATCTTCAGCCTTACGTTATATGCTTTGGAAATGTCCTTTGATGAATGGGGTAACTTGGCAGACCGATTAGAAGGATGCATATTGTGCCTTACAAATTATACCCCCATTGAAGCTATAAGGCTCAAACTGGGCTGGATATCACTGGCTACTTGTATTGAAATAGAGGTACACTATATATAAAGATCCATTTCGCTTGTGAAGTTTACATTCTATGAAAACAAATGGGTTGCACTGCAGAAATTTAAAATGAAAAACAAGATATTCTTTAATACGATAAGATGGAAACCTCACTGGGGGTATGGAGAAGGTGCGGTCTTAAAAACACTATAGTGCAGAAAATTGGGACTCGGTTTCTAGCCATGAGAAAGTGTCTGTTAGGAGATCTTTAAGTGCCTACGACAGGATGTATTTTGCATATAAACAGCCACAAATTTATCTAAAGCTCCTCCTTTCTCCTCGAACACAGAGGATGTTTATGAATCTATGATTTAATAGAATGGCGGTATTGGAAGTAAGTGATGCATGGCTTGACCTACCTAAGGAAAAACGAATATGAAGAAAATGTAATGATACTCAACAGATTGATTCAGCCAGGCATGTCCTTACCTCCGGCCCCAAAATGAAAGAGCATTATGAGCGATATCTGAATAAATAAATATGTTGAGAAACTGAATGATACTACTAGAGAAGTATTTTGGCTAAGATGTGTATCGGGATACAGTCGTGGCGTCACAATTGCAATAACGCAGGCATGGAAATATGCCAGAATATAGCTACTGAGTTTTAAAGATGATGTGGAACGATTGGCTAATTTGTAGACATAACCAGCGTGTTAAATGAATTTGGTTGCGCCCCTAACCTATATCCATTTCTTATTCTTATCTCATATTGTTGTCTAACTTTTATTTTGATATTGATCATATTTATAAGCTGTAAGGAAATTAATTGCATCCTTTCTTTTATTTGTATTAAGGAAGGAAGGAAGGGTGATGTCAGACTTGGATCGGAATTGGATCAAAGGACCATCTTAATGAATCTGTCTAAATGTCAGAGGTGGAGTTGGAGGAGGAGAATCTACACATACCGACAAAAGAAATTTCAATTGAAGAAATATCAGATGATGTGCTTGATGTCTCATCCTTAGGCAACAGTGTGCTCTCAAACAATATGTCAATGGGTGATTTATTGGTGGCTTCGGGAGGCCTGACGTTTATGACTTTGGATCAAAATGTTAAAAACCAAGTAGCGGGCCAGAGTAGAAATCTTTGCAGCACAAGGGCAATAAAGTTGGGACATCCTGTCCAAACTTCACTACCACAGTAATCATCGGGCATATTCTAAGATTATCGGATGGTTTGATCTTAAATCGAGTAAATGTGCTAAAACTTCTCCACTTCATCCCAAAATTGAAATGCATTCATTCCAACGACCCCAAACTTGTCCAATTTGTCGACGAAGTGAGAATGGATTGGGTGATCTACATTTGTCCTCGCCATGGGTCAAAACTGCTCTGCTAGATAGCAGTGCAGATTTCTTACTGTTGGGGTTTGAACTTTCCAGTGACCTCATTGAAGAGTGGTATAAGAGGGTCAATAGAAATAGCCGAGACACCAGATGATAAAAAGGAACACCCTGTAGTGATCAAAACAATCTGCTCTTGGCCAGCGAAATGACAACAAAAGAACGTGCAATAGATGAGGAAAGATTCCAGCATATATCTGAGATTTGATACAAGTGAGACTACCTCGGACCAGAAAGATTAAGATGCAAGACACTTTCATTTCCAGTACAAGATGTGGAGGTCCAACATCCCAAGCGGTCTCATCATCACCACCCTCCCATGTAGCTTAGCAGCCAGGGGAGGTACGGTTCTCTCCCTTGAGACTTTGTTCTTGGAATACACAAGGCTTTACCCATCTGCATGTGGAAGGAAATTCTAAATTACAAATCTACGACTTAATCTGTTTCCAAGAAACGTGGATGCGAAAGGCCTCATTATGTGATAGGTATATAGCCAACTGTAACGCTCACCTGATTCCCGTAGAGGCGCCGGTCTTGACTGGGCGTATACCGTATCTGCAAAGGTGATGTGTAACACACGGCTGGCTCTTTGGGCTGTACCTCTGTGCACTGTATGTCTGACTTGAAGGGTAAGATGTCTGCAGATAGAAAATATGGGATTAAGGAACTGGGTTATTGAATGTCTCTCTCTTCTTCCCTTTCTCTTCTCCTGTAGAACCCCAAAGGTTAACGCTCTCACCTTGGGTAAGTGAACGCCGTGCTCTCCATCTGCCTCGGGGCAGGGTGCTGTAACCAGTTTCTTCACTGGATAAGGGGAGCAGGCCTCTTGACTTCAGAGGACTGCTGTCCGTCGTTTACTGCACGAACTGTAAGTTTCGAGTAATTCTAATGTCTTTAAAGTCTTTAGTAATGATGTTTCTTGTTTTGCAGGGTTCCGGCGATGGCGGATGACGGGCTGAAGTGAGTTGAAGATGGAGCCCGTGTGATGAATAGAAGCGCCTGGAAGCACGTAAGTAAGCGCTTGTTGCCTGCTTCACGATGCGCTCTGTCTTTTTATTTTGCAGGTACAAGTTAGGAGCGGCTGCAGGGTGCCGGAATACCCACTGGGTTAGATGTGGAAAGGAGTAATGGCACGTGAGTATTAAAGTTCCCCAATGTCTTTAAACGCACCTTGTTTTGTCTTTCAGATGCGGGATGCAGCGCCGAAGGCCTCCGGAGCGTGCGAAGAGTTGGTAAGCTTTTGTCTTTCAGATGCCGGAATGCAGTGCGAAGACCTCCGGAGCGCAAGAAGAGTAGGTAAGCCTTTGTCTTTCAGATGCCGGAATGCAGCGCGAGGCGTTGGTGACAGCCGATGGACCAGGTAAGTGAAGAGCTGTCACTGAAGATCGTAATGCTAACCTGTTCTTTCTTGTCTTTATAGGTGTTGCTGAAGACTGGATTCAGGATGGTAAGCCTTTTTCCTTAGGCCCAGGATCAGATGCAGAAGACACAATGAGCGTTCTGCTGCAGAGGATGCAGAATAACGCAAAGCAAGATTCATCCATCGGGTGTGGTTTAAATAGCCTCCTGTAGTGCTTAGGTGTCTCCTTCAACAGCCACGCCTAGGTAAGAAAAGAGTTCCTGCTTTCCAGAAGAGTTCCAGTGTTCTGAATCTAGGGAGTGGCTCCTGCCCCACCCAACAGGAAAAGTAGTTCCAAATAGAAGAGGATCAGAGGCTCAACTGGCAGGCAAGTAAGCAGCATGGTCTGCTGCAGGTAAGTCCACCCAAGCATTATGAGCCCGGCGCTTCCAGCGCTGGGACTGGGCATATTTATGAGCCTGGTGCCACTGGCGCCAGGACTGGGTCCAAAAGGTCCCAATTGGGACTGGTTGGCACTCGGAACCTGGGTTATGGATCTGCTTCCAAGGGAGTTGGGAAAACCTTGACCTTTTGGAAGCAGAGATCATGACACCAACTTAAACCCTGCTCTTTTGAGCAGGGCTGGGCAACCGTCCTCAGGTTTGATGACCCTGGTTAAGTCGGCTCGTAACCTTAAAGTGCACAAGGCTAGGAATCCCAATCCGTTCATCCAGATCACGATCATCTCAAAAACATCTGGGAACAAATTGACGCAAAACCTTCTGGCAATATTTAACTTGAATTGGAATCCAGCAGGTATTAATGATGGTCTTTATTAAAACTCTTTCAGCTGTAGATGATCTACTAGCACGCTTTAAAAGAGTGGATGTTCTCTTATGCAGTGACTTCAATATTCATCTTTATGATAGCAGTGGAGCAGAGGTACCTACCCACAAGCTCCCCAAGAAAGCCCAACTTTGGATGAAAGAACTACGAGAGAGGTCTATCTTCCTTCTTAATGGTGAACTTTGTGAGGCTATTCAACCAATCCCTACCTGGAAGGAAGGGAATTCGGCAGCCTAATTGGATTACATCTTTGCCTCTTTGGAAATGATCCCGGAGCTGAAGGCTTTGAAGATTGTTCATACGACAGAGTGATCATGGTTTGTTGGCATTGACCTGGAATGGAATGCGAGAAACCCGCTCTCTGATTAATTGTCCAAAATTAGGCTCATCTGGTGGGGAAAAACAGGCTGCGAGTTCATCCCTCAGATGTCCCAGTGATGATGGTAAACTACTTAAATTCCCTAGTTGGCTCGCAGAGGCAGGAATACGACTGGGTACTGGAACCGTATAGGGTTACAGACGTTAAAAGACAGATGGTTGACTCCAAAAACGACCATGCTAAAAACACTGAGCTGGTCGAAAAGAGGAAAAAAATATTGTGCTCACTTCAGAAAATTAAAGTGCAGTAAAAAAAAAGACCAGATCCTCTTAATTAAACAAAGTAAACTAAAATATAAAGAACTGGCTCCATATGTAAAGCGCAACGTATACAGGGGGATGCCAAAACAATGCTTAACACTTTGGCCACACAACACACGAGAAATGTGGTCTCTATTGAATGCCACTATAGACTATTTAAACTTTTGACATCTGCAGTCCCAGAAGCAGCATAGATTGCCCACTTCTCTACTCTATATGCAAAGAGAACCACTTGGACCAGATATCTAGAGAACCTCAAAAAAGAAAAATTGAATATTCACTGGGACAGAGATTAAATCCTCAAGAGGCCTTGGCCCAGATGGCTTAACCAACAGTATGCTGAAATCCAATCCAGAGGCATGGCTTATTTCTGTGCACTGCTCTTTACCGCAATAATGGACAATGAACAGGTACCAGAATCATGGAAAAATGCTGTATTAATCCCAATCTTCAAGCAGGAAGATGGATCCATTCCAGAAAATTAATCGCCAAATTGCGCTAGTTGATCCACTGGGAAAGCCATTTGCCTGCATCCTCTTCCTTCGGCTGTCCACCTGGTCTAATCAGAATAGGAGATACCCTAGACAGATTGACATTTGTCCTCGCTCCTTTAACAAAACCAATCTTTTAGTGCTCAACCTATTAAAATTGGAGGCAATCAGATCCAGAACAAAAACATATGTGGCTTTCATTGACCTGAAACAGACCTTTGATACCGTGGATCGTCATACATTATGGCATAAACTATTGACAAGGAACTGCCTCCCCTAATCTAGTAGCTGCAATACGAGCACTGTACCCAACTACTCCGGTGCAGGAGAGATTCTCGGGAACTGGTGTCATCTCGAAGAAAATCGATACTTGGAATGGTTTGAAACAGGGGTGCCCTTGGCACCTATCTTGTTTAATCTTTACATTTCAGATCTAGCTGCAAGCCAAAAAGTAGTAAGAGCTCACTCCCAGATCCTGAACGCAAGTTACCTGGATGGTATATGCCGACAACCTGGTACTACTAGATAAAACCCCAATTGGGTTGCAAAGAAAACTGAATGCTTTGGAGGCCTACTTCAATGAAAATGGGCTAACAAATGTGACAAAATCAATTGTGTCTTTTTGTAACCAACCAAGATCCACCAAGGGGAGGATTTCCTTATTCTTAGGTCCAACTAAATTAGACCAGGTCTAAACCACAAAGTATCTAGGAGTCTGGATAAAATCTATTATCAATGAACATTAGTGGGAGGAGTGCTTAAGAACAAAGGTCGGGTCCTTGCACGACAAGCTCTGGTGCTGCACAAAAAATATGGAAAGTTCCCTATGATGCCAGTTCTTACCGTTTATCGTCAAAAGGTTATTCCTATCTTGACATAGTGCAGAAACAGTGCTCAATTTAACATGGCAGTCTGGGATCTCCCAGAAGGCCATTTCTGGAGTAAAAAGAATAATCGAGCTAGCTACTCAGTCAATGCATTCAATGGTCTTGCGTAAATCGATAGACCTATATCAGAAAACTTTTAGATGAAGATCTCCCACCGGTGGACATTTTGAGATAACAAGTCAGCAAAGTGATCTTCTCAACGGTTGGAAATCCATATGTATGGATTGGCTTGGATGGTTGCCCTCGAAAGTCCAGCAGAAATGTTGAAGTCCAATCCCATTAAGATCTGGAAAATAATCCAGTGGAGGGACTGGATCGAAACACAGGAGACAAAAGCAAGAAATAAATTATCCATTAACTGTCCAGTAGAGTCACGCGTTGAACCAACTTCTACCCTACTCAAAGAAATTTTCCATGTGCGAAATCCAGAGATTTCTTCTTGCCTCTGAGGCGAAACCTTCTTCCTACTAGGGAGGTATGGTCATACCGAAAACAACTGAAGGGTCAGACAGGTTCTGGTAGTTTCTGTGATGATACCAATGACGAAGAAACGTTGAGACATTTGCTGATGGACTGCACGGCTTTGACTGATAACAAATGCAAATATCGAGACAGGCTCACATTGAATTCACTCTCACTTACCTCGGATGAACAATGGAACTCTTTGCTTTTGGGAGAACAAAAGTTTACGGTTTTACAATTCTGGAAGGAATTATCCAGTTTGACACATTTTTAATTGTATGTACTTAAAAATGTCCACTTCAATACACTACAATTTTTTTTTACATTATTTGTATTTTGTATTGTTCCTGTGCAAGTCTTTTTGTGTAAAGGTTTGACTGAACTATATACACACACAAATACAATTAGCTACAGATGTAATAATAATGCCTTAACCAAGTATGTTGTGTATTCGCAATGTGGGCGTGCTCATGTTGCATTCCTGTTGAAAATCAACAATGTTGGTACACCTTTTACCAGTTGTTGCCATTTTATGGCTAGGACATGCCATTGTTGCAGTGCCTGGCAAATGACCCAATGCCTACACAAAAAACGAATCTGGTGGCTTTCCTAATGTAACTAAAGTGTCTAGCTTGGTCTCCATGAAATGCTGGTTCTGCGACATCACCCTCAGCTAAATGATTTAAAAAATGAAAAGATCTCGTCGCTTGATCCATCAAATGCACAACCCCTCTTCACCAAATATGTGTTCCCCTCACTTCACAGACTTGACAAAATAGTAGGTAGGGTTGTCTGGAGTTTAGAGGAAAAGTGGTTGGTTTCATTGGTTAGTCTGATATGTCCTGCAGTCTATACCATGGCTTGCCTGGGGACCAAGACTGGCTTCTCAGCCGGCTATCAGGAACCACCACTGCTTGACAAATTACCAAGCCCACGACATCCTTAACAATGACCACCTACCACTTGCCCTCTGCTTGACAAAGACTCCGGTCGAAACACGTGTTGGCTTTTTTCTCACATGCAGCTAGCACATCATCCTAAGCCAACTGAATCTCTACCAGAACCAGCAATAAAACCTGTGTTGCAAACTTCTTCCAACCTACAATCAGGGAGGTGAATGGTTCCAACCATACTCCAGCGCCACTAACAAACCAGGTTTGCATACCCACCCATTGACAAAATAGCACATAAACACATCTTCAGGTTTATCAGACAAAAATATATCAAAAGCAAAGCTATTGGCTTACCAATGCTTCCTACAGATGTACTGCTAATAGAAGTCCGATTATTTTTAAAAATTGCAAATTCATTATGTGGACCCACGAAAGTCACCAATTTTAAGAAGGTCAAGCATTGGGAGGACTACAGGTGATTGAATCTGATGAGAATTTCTCAGTTCCAGGAGAGTCGTCATAAAACGTAAAATTAACTAGGTGGACACGCCCAACAACGAGAATAGTGCAAGCAGTAGCAGTGACCAATTATTCCATGCTTTAGATGCTTACAGTTTTCTGTGTGCAATATAAGAAATGTTTGACACAAGTTAGCAACACTTGTGACTTACATTTTGACTGAATCAGATCCCAGCTCGACACTGAAAGGGAACACCACAAGTACTACCAAATATGGAGAAATAAAATGCTTCAAGCCTCGTAGCTTTCACATTCACTACCACCTCTTCTTCAATGACTGAGCGAGCAAGCTAGCTCAAATGTACACGAACCAGCTGATCTGCATACGGAGGAATACACGCCCACCAACTGTCTGCACCACTGGCAAAGTTCAGGCCCTCCACTTATTGACCGTGCCGAAGGTCCCAGAGGGGTCTGCCTGATCACAGACCATTGATTACATCATTGCATAGTTCACAGACTCGAACCAAAACAGAATACCGGTTCAGGAATGAGGTCCACAAGCCCACCCCAGGGACAAAAAACTACAGCAAAACGCTGCATGCTGGAACAATGTGTAAGCTCTCAGAAAGAACTGAAGAAAACTGATGCTAAGAAACTGTGATTTAAGAGTATAAACATCAAGAGGAAACTGAATGCAATATTCAACAAAACATTGCACGCTGGAAAACTGAGCCCTAGTAAACTTAAGGAATCATTTGTGGAGAAGAAAAGTGTAGACTGCCTAGGCTAGTGAAGAAAGCTTGCACAGAAAACATAGCAACACTAACTGAGAAATTGCTGTATGCTGGGACTTTAGACCTTGACGGCGGGCAGGAACAGAGTCAGCCAATTGTTAACAACTATTGTACACTGGAGCAAAGGATCCAGGCTCCTAGCACAAACTCGAAATGTAAAGTGTGAACACGTTTGGATGGGCAAACTGCTGCCACCTCCAGGGACATGGTGATCAAACTCCAAAAACAAACTTTAAGAGCCTCTACCCATTTAAGATAGAGATCTATTCAAACTATTATATTCAGTCATTCATTTAACATAAGAATGTCAAAGAACGCTTTGTTTTATGATTGACATGCCCTGTAAAAATAACCATTTAAAAAAGCATTTCCAAGTAAAGCACTACTCCTTCCCCACCACTATCTCAAATTAATGCAAAATAAAAAGTTACGACAGACCCAAAATAGACATTTTACATTGATTTAAAAAAAGAAAGTGAGACAAACTAGACAAATCTCTTCAAAGAGTCCACAAAGAAGAACACTTATGAAAGAGGCCAGCTAAATTATTAGAACTGATGTAGGACAAGGAGTGACCATGACAAAAGGGAGCAGAGGAATTGTGAGAAGCAGGAATGTATAGGAATGAAGACAGCACAAAGGGAGTTAAGGAACTGATAACAGACAAGGACACAGGGAGATAAACAGTGCAGACATGTCAAAGAAATTGACTTGTGTGTTTCTGTATGGCATGTGTGAAATGGCGCATTTTACTTTTATAATTCAGGTGGAAGGATATTTTCCAAGCCTTTTCATGCCCACCACAACTTGCTGGGGTGTGCTACACATGCCCCATCGACAAGGCTGTTGAGACTAAACTGCACTGATGATCCTGAATCAGGATAAAAACAGTATGTAGATGTTTGCAGCCTTGAGAACTGTCTTGGGTTGTGGAAGTGATGTATAAAATACCATTGTCCTTTAAGATGGACATTTTAATAGCATTAAATGCTTGCATTTTGGCTAATATCTATACCCACAACGCTTTGCTCATCTTGCTCTGAACTGAAGGTGAACTTCCAGTGATGGAAAATGGGTGGCACTGTGAGATGTGCGTGACTTGGTTCAAATGGCTTATTGAACTAAAGGACAGCTTGGGAACGTTCAACAAAGTGCACTCTCGCATAAGTTCAAGAGATTGTAATAGAGGGCTATGCAGTTTCACATTTTCTATTATTTACCTAGCACTGCTGATGTATTGGTCAACCAAAGTCAATTGCAGTCCCAAACTCAAAAGCCATTCCTTTGGGTGAATTTGCCCTAAAGCAAATTGAGTGGTATTTGGCTCAATACGTGCTTTGCTGACAAATTCTGAAATAACCAAGAGTTTACCTAAAGATTTTGCACTGCCAAAATGACCAATATGAATTTATTTGAGAAATGTTTTACCATTGTAAAAAATGAAATATTTTACCGAAGTGATTCTTTGCGTTTTTGATTTTTTTTTAAAAATCAGAATCAACTGATTCTAAATTATCACATTTTGGGTTGCATTCATTAAAATAAACACAAAAACAAAGTTATTCACTAAATCGGCTGGACAATTCTCCCTAAATTGTAATGAAATAGCACATTTCCTGGATTTTCTTAGCCATGGCCTGTGGTATGCGATTTGTCAAACAGTTCCTATAACTGCTGGTCATTCATATAGCCTCCTGCAACTTACAAATTGTACCCTTTACTTTCAATAAATTCAACCGGCAAGGTGCATCTTATTCAAAGATCAGCACAAAGGGCTGGAACTTAGACAATGGGAGTTGGGAACAGAAATGTGTACAGGCTGGTCATATTCAGGAAAAACCATGGAAAGCGCAGGTTGACTTTTTATGTTAAAATATGTGGGAATAAATGAAAAAGTACGAACGAATTTGGATAGTGTGATGAAAAAACAGAGAACCTTGTAACAGTTAAACTCATGCACAGCTTTAAATCCCTTCACCACCAGACAGGTTCAAACGTGGCCCCATGTAATTCCAGGTTCTTTCAGAAAACCCTGTCTTTTTGGACAACAAAACTTTTTATGCCATGTCATTTGGGTTTATACCCTTATGGGAAATGTGTATACTACAAAGAGAGAATGCAATGTGTTGGGAGCAGAAAAGCAAAAAGGAAGTGAGTGCCTTTGGACTTTGCATGGGGTTATCCAACAGCATTGATTGGGTTGTTGGAGGTATGCGATTTTAGAAGGGTAATGAAAAAAAAGACTTGACTGGCCAACTAATAAACATTCCGGCCCCCAAACCGAAACACCTAATTGAGGACACAATTACAGACTAAAGAAACTGCAGTTTGTATTCAAATTTAACTGCTCACAAAAAAAGACTACAAATTAATAAAGTCATGATGTTGCGGCCACCAATTCTGCAAAAAGTATTGGTAAGCCATTAGTGCTCCATTACTATACTAAAGACAGGAAATTGCTGTGGAAACAATTAGAGCAGAGAAAACCAATGAGAGATGTCCGTTCCCAAAGGATGGAGACAACGTGCATGCCTCCTTTTATATTCCCCATGTGCGATATCATCTGCAAGATACCAAAGGATCCATCCTATACCCCTCCTCTTCAACATCTATATGGCCACGAAAACCTCAACAAGTCAAATCCCTCATAGTAAAACTACACCTATGAAACACAACTGCTCTACAGACTACCAAAAGCCTTAAATGAAAATTAACCTGGTCTTGAATATGCCCTTCAGGAACAAAGACTGACCACCAACAAATTGAAATTCAGCCCAACACATGATCTGTAAACTTTCAAAACACACCCTACCACTAATCCATGTCCAGAAACACCAATCCACCAACAGTAAAAAACCTTAGACATTTCATTAGAAAATACCTCAGCCCCAAACCACAAGTTGAAGCAGGGCAAAAACGTCTACTTTCATCTGATGTGACAAACCCATCAAGCCATTCCAGTCAATAGAACACTTTGAAAGCTTCGTACTGCCAAGACTGGACCATGGCAACACCTTTTATCTAGACGTCCTGGACTTCCACATTACAGTGGAAGCACAAAACTCTGCAGTCAAGATTTCTCATAAGACTGGAACAACTGGAACACCTCACACAGGCAATCATGACCCTTAGTTTTCTCCCAGGCAAAGGATCCACTTCCAAATCATTTGCATCGTCCAAAGCACCATCCACTGCTGGGACAGAGAAACCAATGTGAAGAAGTTAACCCTTTACTTGTCTGGCAAGAGACTTTGATTCAGCAATGTGGACCCTGTAACAAACCCCATGCGTCGACAAGAAGGAGCCTCGGTTTCAGTCCAATAACCTAAGCTATGGGACATCATACCCCAGGTCTCTAAAATACAAATGGCACTGAGAGAATATGCTTGCTCCAGATGCCGGATCCAACTGAGTCTGTATAACTCATGTACCCTACACAAAAGACAGCAGACACAGAGACATTTCCTTGAGCAAAAGCCCAAGTTGGCCCATGGACAACTAAAATGTCCTGGATATATCGCCCCCAACTATCACAGAAATAAACCAAGCGTATACAGCATTCTCAGGCCTGGTAAAAATGTACTTGCCCGTCACTTCATTGCACACACTGCATCTTAATGCCTTACAAATCACCAATTCACACTAACTCCCGTAGAGTTGTGCACAGTTTAGTCTGCTTATCTTTGCACCACTTCTACCACTCCACCATACAAACACTCCACAAGCTCCAGACACACCAGCTCTCCTGGCAAGCCTCTCCACAGGATACTAACACCTGGGTGTGGGGCTCCTCTAGTTTCACACACCCTAAATTCCACCTTTGAGAACTACTTGGAAACATACCAACAAAGAGATAAGGGATTTTTCCAATCTGCATTCAACACTCAGGATATACATCTTCACTCCTCTCCCCCTTCTTTGCAGAACTGTGCCAAGAAGCCACCATAACACCACATCACACTCGAGAAGATGATTTTACATTGCACAAACATTTACACCAATTCTGTCAAAAATTGAAGTTATTCGGGTTACCTTCTTCTCCGACTGAGATTTCGTCTGCCTCTTCTTGTGTGGGTGTATCGCATGATACCAATGTAACTTGAGTGCACTTTCCATAGAGGTCCACCACTGCCCAGACCTTGGCAGGAATGCCGGAGGCAGCAATGCCACAGTCCTGTCCATTCACCCAAAGGCGCAAGTCTCCACTGGCGGTTCGTTGGATTCCAACACGATCCCCCTCACCCAGCTGGTCCAAATCCTGCCCGTATTCCTCCAAAATTGACCGTCCATCCCGCAGCACTGAACACCCAGAGATGATCCAGGAACCACCTTTTAAACCTGTGGCACTGCTTGGGAAATCGAGGAGATTGGGATCCAGTGCTGTGACACCAATCTCAATTGACCCACTCCAGGAATTAACCTAAGGATTGAAAAACAATGTGTTAAACCAGCGCTATTTTGGTTAGAAGCATGAGGCCTAGGTGGCAATTATGCTCACCTGCAAATTAACAGTTAATACAACATGCACAGCACAGAGAATGAAATGCAGTACTTAAAAATCAATGCTCACAGCAAACTTCCACCACTTCCTAATTCTGCCTTCTCCAGTTGCAGAGAACAACGTACCACAAAATAAATATCTTTAAAAAAACTACAATGTGACAAGACATCTCATATACACATGCAACAGTTACTTTAGGAAACATGTAGAAGACAAATATTTTTTGCTTTGTATGCACACCTTTTCGATACAAACTCTTTTCTTCAAATAAAATGTCACTAACAAAAATCGGACAGTTCCCCATGCCAGAACTTGACAGAAACAACTTCTTCCACTTAAGATCTAACCAAAACGAAGTCGTATTTGTCAACCCCCCGCACAACCACTGCAGCCATCACTCTTATCATATCAAGATTGGATTACACAAACAGCCTCTAAATAGGCTCCCAATCTAGCTTTTGAAACAACCAGGGCGCATTAAATGCTGCAGCCACAATCCTGCAGAGAGGGAAACATTGAAAAAGTTAAAGATCACTCTCCTAGCCGTCACATGCATCCCACAGCATTTCACAGCAAGGGCCAAGAGGAATTAACCTTGGGCAAGTTAATCTTGCATGTAACAGTCCACGAGGCTGCCTCAGTAACATTCCCAAGGTATAGTCCCAAGGTACAGTCCCAAGGTACAACACGAAACACCAAGGAGAGGGGCATCTTTTGTGGTCATAACCACTACCCTTTGGAGCACAAGGACTAGACACCTTTGCATTCACAAGGACCACCTGATGTTGCGAATACTCTTGAAATCCAGGCCATATGTGCACCTCTTGGAATGCCAGGATCAGCTGCAAGACTGTATCTCCCCCCCTAACCTGCACTGGCACGATGGTAACATACACAACCACATATAATAGATAACATACAATTACCAGAACAGACCAGCAACAGGACATACACCAGATGTCCCACCTGATCCCCCCAAAAAAAATTTAAAAAAAAAAATCAGAAACCTCCTACCCGAACCGAAAAAAGCAGAATATAAGCAAGAATGCCTTGTGTTGCTGTCAATTCCACAGAATCGGCTACACCACACAGCAGCACATAGCTAGGATAACATCCTTCAAACCCCACAGTCCAGCAACTGAAAACACCAGTTTCTCAGCAATTCCTAGTGAATTTAGCTAATTTTCAGTCACTTAAAACACAGCTTGATAAGCAAAATTGCCTCATGATACTTGTTATTAAACCACAGCAAGCACAACATACCTTTCACGGCAGGATAACAACCTAAATCCTTACACTGGATATGTACTACATCTACTCTCTTATCACTCAGGAAGAGTAGGTAACTGGGACTGCACATGTGAGGAATTCGACCATCTGCACGGTGGGTGTGTGCTCGCCCGTTTTATTAAATTTAATTTTAAATTAAATTGAATGATGGTAGATCACATTTTGTGTGGAGCTAATCCGCCACATTATACTATGCTCACTGTACAACACGCATAGACTGGTGTACCCTGGGTGGACAAAGCCTACAGGCGCAGTCCCCCCTGTAATATTAAGTTGGGAAATTACAGTAAGAGTATACAATGCATCTCCAGAAGGGGTAGGCCAACCCTTTCCCCTACCATGGGCAGCCTAATTAACTAATAAAGGCTCCATGGATCCGCTGTGTCTTTTTGTTGGGCTCTGTAGCTGGTGGCAGCAATTCACATACTAATCAGAAAGTAATTCCAACAGGCAAAGGAGACAGGAAACCCCAACATCCTTTCATATGCACTGTGTCAACCAGATGCCAGCGCCCACCCCGAGCATCGATGGATGATAAAAAGTAATGTCTGGGGCTGCGTGTTTACAAGTAATCATCCCTGCTGAGGGACCCCATTCAGAAGGTACAAGTATGTGGTTTGACAGAGCCAGAAAGTCTGGTCCTGCCACATCTTGAAGGGAGACCTACTGCTGTAATCAAGAACCACAGAAAGCTCAATTAAACTGAGGGACCTTTTGATCCAAAACAGACAGGAAAATGGGTGGGACTTAGTATCACATGTTTTCATCCCTTTACCTTTTCTGTTGCAAATCAGTCAGGTTATGACCTCACACATACAGGAGATTGTTGGTGGGGATCCAGGATTGTTTCATTAAGGCAGGCTTAGCCTACACCAATCCCTGTGCTGCATTTGACTTTAAAAGAGGGCCGAGTCCCTCTTTTGGCAGATCATCTGAAGGCTTCACCAGAAGCAAAAGGTAGAACTCATCATTGGACCCTGGCTGAACGTACAGACTGCCATACATCTTCTGTCAGTGAAGGAAGGCCGGGATTTCCAAGAGGGAAGCAAGATCCCTCCCTTAAACATCTCCCAGGGAACAGAGAGACAACAAATCCAGAGCACCCTCTACCAGCTCCGGAACTGGTGCCCTGCTAGGCTCTGCAGCAAGCTTCCTAGGTGGGAAGTGCCAGAGTCTCTGAACCCGAAACCAAGGACAAGGTATCTGCCTGCAACACACTCCTCCGCTCAGAGCTGTCCGCCGTAAAGGACGACACAAGCCCATTGACGTAGCTGGGAGAAGTGCCTCGACAAACATGTACCCACGTCTGCCAATCGAGTTCCTCATGCTGCAACCGTCTACAACTCTGACCGTTGTTATGCAGTCGCTTAAAGACACCCAAAACGTCTCGACCAGTGCTTCGGAATCGCCGACCAGCACAGAGACAACGATTCTGAACCCAGAGCTGCTGTGTAGGCCAGCCTGCAGCCTTTCGGCGAGCAAAGCTGGACAAACTGTCTTGCCGCCTGATACCCGCAGCCGACACCCATCTTGAACTCTGTCACAGAAGCCTGCAAAGAGCACTGAAGCCAACACGACCCTGTCTAGCACCAAGTAAACCTACAGCACAAGGTTCATTTTGGTTCTGTCCCCACGGTCCTTCCCAGAAGGCTCCTGGCGACATTTGAAGACCCATTGCTCCCTTTGTAGTAAAGCCAAATAACCTTGAACTGTTGCCATTATTCACCATACCAACCCCCCTCCTGTCAGTATCCAGAGTGCATACCCTTTTCCTTGTTTGAAACTGCCCGTCCTCTGCATTCCTTTGCAGGTTGGGTTGTATTTTGTAGTGTTGCTAAAACTGTTGCGATAATGAAGTAGATATTTTTATACAATCATGGCTGGACAGTCCCTTTCATCATTGGGTAATAATTGTATTTTCGCTGTTTTGCAACTAACCACCACCTTTCGGAGATCAGCCAGCCGGTCTGGCCATGTTACCAAAATTGAACAAGGTGGTTTATAATGTGCTTGTGTTTCCAATCTGTTTGGATCCCTTCTGGTGTACTAGAGGTGTGGGGTTGATTGATGGTTTAGAAACAGATATTCATCCCTGGACCACTAATCCCCCGGAAGTTCATTTGTCAAAGCACTCTCACAAGGTTGGAAGTGATCGCTCACCACCTAATGTGCAGCATTAACAGAGCTGATGCAAAAACTCCCACTGAGACAATACAATGCAGAAGGCCATGTCTACCATACTCTCAACAAGAAACTACGGACAGAGCATTGAAAAAGAAAACTAAAACAAACTAGCACTCACTACACAACTACTCACTCAATCCTTCAATTTACACCACACATATCAAGCAGAAAACAAACAGTAGCAGTTCCCTGCTAGGTTATTCCTCGATCATAAAATCACCAATCTTCACTTAGCCAATCATCTCCCACATGCAGGCAGGGCAAACCTCATTGCTGCACACTGTTCAACACTGCTATGACTTCCGTATGGCAACACAAGCCCACGTGTACTAGCACAGATAGTTGGTACTTTCGAGCTGCACACATCAACGTCTCCGGTTTCACAACCTGCCTGACCCTCTGTTCCCACCAACACTAACTCCCACCCTGCAGAACTGGGTGCAAGGAACCTACACTACAAAGGCAGAGCTACATTCATTTATTATTTATTTTATTGCTGAATGTGTGTAAATCGTGTGCATAATACTTGAAAGTGCTTAAAATGGGTACAGCTACAGTAAAATAAAGGAAACAATGATAGTGGCAATGTAGTATGGCAATCATACAAAGAGAACACATTGGTGATAAACAACAAGTAACAATAAAGCTATGTAAAGCGGACGAAAGGATCACAGAAATCTGCGAATAAAAGAAAGGCATGTAGTAGGGAAAGAATGCGAGAAGGAGGGAGGTGTTGAAATCTCTTGCAGGGATTGATAGGGCAAAGAGATACGTGGGCATTTATGTAAAGGAGCCATTTCTTAAAGTCTCTCTAGAAATGTAGGTGTTTTATAAGCCGGTTATTGTCTACAGTATTGTAAGCTGCAGATAGGTCAAGTAGGGATAGGGTGAATGTTTTGTTAAGAGATGCTTTTCCATGTACAAAAGGAGCCATTTCCATGCTTCTCCCATTTCTAAACCTAGACGGATGGTCATGAAACAGGTCATTCCTTATGTACTTTGTGAATTGGGTAATAGTAATCTTACTCTATTTTAGCCACTGAGAGGATGTTTGAAGTTAGCCGATAGTTTGTAGGATCTGGGGGATCTAGCCCAGGCGTCTTAACTGGAGCAAGATTATTGCTTCTTTCAAGGAGTCAGGAATTATTCCTGAGTTGAGAAAATATTACTAAGATTTGTGATCGAGAGTCAAGAAATCTATGAAAACATAGGGTTGCACAAACAGTAATGACGATGCCAAGAAATAGCAGTGGGATGGGAGAGCCTGACGTCAGGGCATATTACTTGGCGGCTCAGACGAGGGTGTTTAGGGACTGGGTAAAAAGTGACAGGCAGAAGGTCTGGAAACACATGGACAACACCGTAGCAAGAGGTCACATTGAGGGGTTGCTGTGGAAACCCAAAAGGGACAGACCAGGTAAAATGTACCTCAGCAAGATTGGAGCCCTAGTGCGAGATTCTTGGGATGAAGTAGTAAATACAGCAGAATTTACAACATTCCCATCACCATTCACACTGATATCTTATAATTCCGCAATTCTCCGCTGGAATGAGTGGATCTGCATTTAATGAGTGAGAAAACGGAGGATGTCTTATACTATGGGACATATTTGAGGAAGGGGAGATTAAGACCTTCAATCAGTGCAAAAGAGACTTCTCAGTGACAGATGGGGAATGATTTCACTGTGCACAACTAAGGCATTGGGTGCTGCACCCAACAAATAAGGAAGCAGCAACTAGACCCCTAGTACCTTTTGAAAAACTGCTTAGATCAGACTCCAGGGACCAACATATGGTGGGCACAATTTACAAATACATAAAACAGAATGAGGTGGAAAGCCACAGGTGTTACATGAAGCAATGGGAAGCTTCAGTGGAGGCACCGATTAATGAGAAGGAATGGGCCCAGTTATGGGTAAATATCCCCAAGCTCACGAAATCAATTCAAGTGCAAGAGATATGGGTGAAGTCAATGTTCCAGTGGCATCTCACCCCAATGCGACTCCACAAGTGTTTCCCCAAGGGTATCCCGGGAATGTGGGGTGCTAGGGATGTGGCAGAACATTAGGTGAGAGTGTACACAGATTACACGGTTTTGGGACAAGATAGAAGGGGCCCATTTAGGAAATGTTGGGGGTAACAGGAAGGGGAAATAGAGGTTTGGCAGTCTCGGGGACAGGAGGAGCACTCAGACTTGGCATTGAAAGCACAGCGAAAGGTGTATGTGACATTAATGGAGGGCTGGGGCAATGGTCATTGCACACGATTGAGGAATATAAAAAAGAACGGCTGAGGGAACACGAATGGGTGGGAAAGGTCTGGCACTTCGCTGCACTGGAATGGGTGTCCTACTCTCTTTGGGAGACCCTGGGGGCTTTCTTGCTGACAGGAACCTGGTGCTAAAATTCTTAAGGAAGGATGCCAGAGACGCATGGTGCCCAAGAAAGTTCAAACTCCTGGGATTGGGTCAATAAAGGGGACTCCCAGTGGGAAGGGAAGAGGGGAAAGGACAGTGACACGCGTAGGAAGAAGGTGAAAGAAGAATGCATGGACTATGGCCGATTTCAAATCAAAGAAATTGAGAATTTCAGTGGAAGGGGATTGGGAAGGGTGGGTGAGGTGGGGGAATATAGGATCCAGGGTGGGGGGAGTTGGGAAAAGTTTATGAGAGGCTGGGCAAGGAAAGTATTCTCCAGGTGCCTTGGTGAATTTGGCAATTCTAACACCCTTGGGCAAGAAAAAGATTTCCCATGGATGCATTAAATGAGGATGAAGAGACAGGTTCCATCACTTGACATTTATGATGAGTTTCAGATCTGTTATTTACATTACTCACAATGCCTGCTTCGTTGGAGCCAAAGTGGAGTTTGCAGAAGCAGGAGGTATACCCCTTTTTCATTTTTGCTGGTTGACTTTAGTGACATAGAAATAGTGTCTACTAGTGGTAAACAAATTGCTGCTGCCACTTTAAGGATTCGTTGCACTTCGCTCAGCCCACTGCTGTGACCCGCTTCCTGCTTCATAAAATCTCTGCAGGAAGCGAAGCGGAGCAGAATTGGAGCCAAGGTGGAGTTTGCAGAAGTTTGCTGGATGAGCGCCGGAGAGCGCAGGAGAAAGTGCTCAAAGTCCCATGCCTCCCCGGAACACAGACGTGCCAACAGCTAAGGCTGGGAGGCGGCGTGCGTAAAGTAAATGAAGCTGAGAATCCGACGTATGACTTTTTAAATGACACACCGGGAAATGGTATGGAAATAAATGATGTGGACGTTTCATACATCAATGTAGCAAATAGAGGAAAACGGGGAGAGAAATGACAAATGCCTCAAACGAAAGGGGAAAATCCACCCAAAATTGATCTTGAATGGAAAAATGGGGGCGTTGCCAATCCTGCACAGAGATAGTACAGATAGTGTACTTGCTACTGATGAAAAGGATTACACTTTGAAGTTGATGGTTGAGGGAGATATGGACATGGAAGAGGGACCTGAACTGAATTCTACTCCCAGCATTAGGATACATTCAAAAGTAAATTTTGGGAATCAAACTAAAAACTGGTATAATAAAGGAGAAGAAACAGGGAATATCCTCACTGGAAGACACTATTGGGAAGTTAACCATAGAGCCCAGCCCATTGGAAATGGGGAAAAATGCAGCTCTGGCGGCGCAGTTGATAAAGGAACTTGCTGACCTCACTAAAAAAATTGTGCATCCGAAAAGTTTTAGTTCAACCAGTGTAATTGAGCGAGTGCACATTCTGGATGAATCGTTAAAGCAAGCTGATTTGAAGGCGGAAGAAAGTAGAATCCACAGCTTGCACAAAGGAAAATCGATATGCAGTGCTGAACAAAAGCGGGCCTCCCAACAAATAAATAACAAGAAGGTGGGTAATAAATGCCTCCCTGAGAAAGACTCGATACAGGCCCCAATAGAGCCATCTGAAAATGACTTTGAAGAGGCTTCTTCAGAGGAAAGGGGTCTGAATGGTAGCTCTGCGGGTGCGAAGGCTGGAGACTCAGTCTTTGAAGAAAAGAATATTCCACCATCACAATATTCTTCCACATCATCATCATCATCAGGATCATCCCACCAATGTTGTGATTGTGTAAGGAAAAATAAATGAAGGGAAACCTGTCCCTGAGATCGGAGGAGTGAGCTTGACTTCAACAACTTATGATGGCGTCCCTTACTACATCACTTTTGCATTTTACCAAACTCTACGAGGCCATAACAAATAAACTCCAGGATCAATCTGTTTTGATCCTAGGAATATTGAATAAATTGGTGAGTTTGGAGGCATTGGCAAATAAGATGGAGGCAAGGATGGATAAAGAGGCAGAAGCTTCGAATAATTGGCAAAATCGCCTATGCGATTTGGCGCGGAGGGAGTCCACTGAAAAGTAATCTCTGATGGAGGCTCTGTTGCTTGATGGTGAATGAATGAGGGCCCAAATTAAGGCATTACAGAGATCGAAAAGCAAGGAAGCTGAGTCATGGCCGTAACTTTAGAGGGGGACATGTGTGTTAGTCCTGCCCCTCCCCCCCCCCAACTTTCATGGCACACCATTTTGTCCCCATTCATTTGGCTGGGGCACCTTTTGTTCAGATGTCATGTGTTCCCCCCCACCCAACTTTTTCAGCAAATTTACTCCACTGAGCGGAGTCCCGAATAGTAGAGCAAGTGAGTTTGGATCCAAAAGAACCAACTCAGGCGATATCAAGGAAACAAAGTACACTGTTGATACCCAAGGGCGGAAACATCTTCTCTTTGTTTAAAGCCCCCAAAGTAACAGAAGGTAAATCCAGCAAAGCTGCTATGCACATTACCTATAAGAAAAGCAATCAAAATAAGAAGCATATTACAAAGCAGCCCAGTTGCGTATAATAATCCCACACCTGAGACAGCAAGCGGATTTACACTGGATAGCCCTGGACAATTTCCACCTTCGTCCGTACACCGTTGGTGAATGGCTATGGGTCCCGGGACCCCAACTGCGGTACAGCATCCGAAATCATCCTATACTCAGAACCATCTGGGCAATTTGGAAACCGAATAATACCATGAAAGGGATCACGCCCTGGCCTTCTCCCCTAGGACATATCTGGGTCCCAGTGATACGTGATGACATATCTGAACTGCTAAGCTACCAGTCTTGGTATGAAGCAGGTCTGGAACGAGCTGGCCAATTATTGAGAAACAAGACCTTCATAACTATACAAGAACTTGAGGACACACTCCACATAGGCCTGCTGTCTGTCTTCCAATACCTAAAGTTGAAGGGAGTAATGTCTCGTGAGAAATGGAAAGACCAACTACAGAGGGACCTCACGCCCTTTGAAAAAAATACTGGACACCTTAGTGGGGTCTAAAGGCCTGATAAGCTCCATGCACAATGCTCTGATAACGACGGACATAGCTCCCTCAACCAAATTGAGGAACAGATGGGGAGCTGATTTGGGTGGACCTCTCCAGGAAGAGATGTGGCTGCGCATATGTAGACAGACGGCCAAATCATTGATATCATGCCAATATAAACTCCATGCAATTAAACTCCTCTACAGGTGGCAGTACGATCCACTTAGACTGGCCGACAATGTACCAAGGAGCAAACCCGCAATGCTGGAGGGGCTGTGGTCACGAAGCGAATTACTGGCACATGTGGTGGGGCTGCAATAAAGTTCAGCCTTATTGGGACAAGGTTCTCAGCTGGATCAAGGATCTCGACGAGGAAGAAAGGGAGAAACACCTCCTACTGGTCCTCTTCGGCCTTTTCGAGGACGAAGAAACGATCCTAAAAGCTCCCAAGATGGTTTTGGGCCTCCTGATGGCCGCAAGAGCCTGCCTTACAATGACCTGGAAGAGACCATCCCTCCCCACCAAGGAGGAATGGGTGAATGTCACGCAAACCATCTTCAGAATGGAAGCCCTGACCGCCGCTCTACATGGAAAAGGTGCCTCTGCTGAAATGGAATGGGCAAACGTACGTGCAAAATACGTCACATGAGAGAACTTGTGCATAATGCCGTAATGCAAACACAACAATCTACTTGACGACTGTGGCATTGTCAAATTGTCCTAAGAGTTCTTAAACAATCGCGCCTAATCTCGCCATATAAACTCTATAATGAGATACCACATGAATCAAGAAAGCTGTCTTTGCTCTCAACGGGGGCATGAACTGAACGGGAGGGGGGTTAGGGGTTTTTCCAATATTTTTCTAACCAACACATTGTGTGTCATACTCCTATGTTGGTCCTTCCATGTTATATGATATAATCTTGCATTTTTGCTTATGTGAAACTTCCTTCTGTAAAACCAATAAAACTGAAATTTCAAAAAAAAAAAATATAAATATAAGAAGATAACCAAGAATATGCCATTTTCCACAAAGAGGAAATCAAATGGGTCAAGAGCCTTCCTAAGAAACCTACGCTCCCCCCAGCAAGCGACAACAGTCCTGACCCGAAAAGAGCCAGGAAAGAACTGGTGATCACAGAAGACGATCAGATCGAAAAGATCGGGAAGCTGGGAGAAGTATAGGTGGATAATGAGATCATTGATCCATCAGAAGTCGACCTTAGTGATCTCATAGAAGAGATTGAAAGGGTTTAAGAGGATGAACGGTGGAAAGACATCAGTAATTCTGAGTGGGCAAAAATGTAAAATCAAGTGGAAGAAATGATAAAACCACTTCAAAAGAATACTATAAAATCGAAGGAGAATCATAAAGGTCTTCCAATACTGCAAGAGTTGATACCCTTTAAATCAATGGAGGAGAAGAGAACGGGGCTTGCAGTTAAAAAGCCCACAAAATGGAGGGAGGAATAGGGGGAGAATAGAGCGAGGCCAAGGGAAAACCCAAAATTTTGCATTATGAAAACCAACAAAGGGGGGGGGGGAGAGGAAAAGGCTGAGAGCCACCAGAGATCGAACTTTAAAATATATGTGGAGAGTGTAGATACACTGGTGCTTAATAGAAGAAACTGCCTCAGTTTGCTGAACTGTATTGTACCAATGTACCAGATAACCACAAGAGATATTAGCATCGTAGAATTTGTTCTGGACAGACAGACAGATTGGGTTATCCTCCACCTGGTAGCACAAGACAAGAAGGATTTAATGTTATACCTGAAGGATAAATTCCTTCCTTTGGGCTATGACGTCAGCGACCATCATGAACGGATGAGAGAGAATTGGAGGGAAGCAACGATGCAGAGGGAAACTATTAAGAAGAACAAAGTGGAAACTCCTCAAAAGAATCGAAGCATTGTGGGAGAGAAAACTATCTTGCCCATAAAGGAAAATCTGAAATCCTGGAAATTTACAATAGACAATCAGAGAAACAAGGGAGACTTGAAAAGATCAGAAAAAGAGGAGCTTACTGTATAGGAAGACTCATGGAGATGGATAGCCAGTACTCTGAGTGGTGGCCAGGGGAACTAGATCCCCCGAAGGGAGAGGGTGGGGGGGAGGGGATTATTGAAGATAGCTTCCTGGAGTGCAAGGGGATTTCAGTATCTTTTTTCTGAAAGAATTATAAAACTAGAAAGATTAAAATACTATGTTTCCAGGAAACATGGCTGAGGACCACGCCTGTGTGTGATGGGTATGCTGCCTTCTTGAACCCGGCTCCAAAAAGGGGCTAACTGACCACCAATATTCAGGTCTCCGGACTCTTGTTAAATTAGATTCAGATTGGACTATTACGAATGCCAAAAGCCGAAATCCCTATGTGCAGATTATGTTATTAGAACAGAAGCAAAAAACCTGGCTTAGCCCGATATTCATGATTAACATCTATTGGCAAGTGAATATGAGCAAGGGAATCAAGTTAGTGGAATGTTTTGGAAAGGCAATTGACGAAATGATGGGGGAGAGGGAAGATGTCAAAATTCTCCTCTGTGGCGACTTAAATATCAAAATACTAAGTAGGACAGGTCATCTACTGTGTAAAACTGAAGAGTGGATGAATGCTATGATAGCAATGAATATGTTTATGCTAAATGGACAAACTACGGGGGATATACCAGGGAGGTGTACATGGAAGCGAGGGGAGCAGAGATCATGTATCGACTTTTGCTTTGTCTCCGGAAATCTTAGAGAGAATGTGGACATGTTTAATATCATGCCACAGCTACGGAGTGATCACGACTTGTTGGCGACTTCCATTCGAAATAATGTTGAGGAGGAAGAAAGGAAAAGAAAAATGGGAGAGGTGGAATTAGAAAGGGGAGGAAACCGCCTTGGACTAAAACAGCAAGATGTGATGTTGGTTGCAAGTCGATACAGGGACTCTGCTCTAGCCGACCCTTCCTGTGTGGAATATTAGGGGATCCTTCAAGAATTTGGTCCTAAGGGAGGGGTTTGGGGGAGACCACCAAAAAAGTGGGTACGAAACATTGGTATGATCACTCTCTGGTAAAGAGGAGAAAATTGCTTCTGCAGTCCATTTGGAAAAAAAATAAAGAGGGTGATAAGCCACAAAGCAGAGAAAATCAGGATAGCAAAACAGCAGTACATAAACTGGTGCATTGGGACCAAGAGCATGAGAGCCTAAAACAATGCTGAACACATGCTAAGGGTGGTTTGTGCAAAGAACACTAGAAACCTTTGGGAACTAATTAACAAGGGTGGCTCCCTTAGGCCAAGTACTACCATCAGCATGGTATCAGAGTCAGATTGGTAGCTCATTATCCAATCCTATTTGAGGATCCAGTTTGGACACAAAGTAAGGTGGAAGAGCCATAACCTCAAACTTGGAGTTTTGCATTTGATGAGCTAGATGCAGAAATAATGATAAAGATGTTGAGTTCATCGCGAGATGAGAGTCCCGATGGCTTATCCAACCAGAAACTTAAGAAAAATCATCAACAATGGAGCAAATGCTTGCCAGTACTCTGCCCAGATTATAACAAATAAAAAGATACCACCATCATGGAGGGAGGCAAATATAGTGCCAATTTTCAAAAAAGGGGATAGGGCGGTTCCGAAAAACTACTGCCCTATTGCCCTCCTAGACTCAATAGGGAAATGTTTGCAATGGGGTCCTGTTGAGAGATCCAAGACATTGGGCCGAGAAAAGTGGTATCCTGGACCCAAGACAAACAGGTTTTGTCAAGCGCGTGGGTACCACTTTAAATCTCTTTATGATTAACATCTTGAAAGAGAGCCCTGGAAACAGATACGCGCTTATATTTAGCATTCGTTGAACAGGCGTTCGATGGAGTCATAAAGGAGAAGCTTTGGGCCAAATTAAGAGCTTGGAATTGCCCTCAAGACCTGGTAGAGGTCTTCGAGGCGTTGTATACCAACACCTCGTGAGGATTCGACTTTCGGGAAAAGGACATCTGTCGCAAAGAATCTTTACCTACCGAGGTTTGAAGCAAGGGTGTGCTTTGGCTCAGTTTTTATTTTGTTTATACCTTGCAGATTTGGCTGAATCACAGAGAGGGGTAAATGCCTTCCCCCGACGATTAATGGTATATACCAGTACCTTGGATACTTTTTGGGAATGACCTAGTCTTCTTAGACCGAACACCTATTGGTTTACAGAGCAGAATCCATGCATTCAATACTTACTTAAGGGAGGATGGCATGAAGATGAATTTGATAAATCCAAGATACTGGTAACGAAAACCGCCCACAAAAACAAGGTAGAGATGTGGAGCCCGAGGCCTTGAAAGTGGTGGATACAATGACCTATTTGGGAATTGTGATAAAACAGAAGTATTAGTGATCAGTGATCAGGGACACTTAGTTCATTTGAGATCCAAATTGACCACTCTAATAAATCGCACAAGTATTAACCTATGGTTCCGAGGCTATATTACATCTACCTTGGCAAATATGGGAGAAATTAGAGGGTCAGTTTTGGCGCACACTTCTGAGAGTTCCAAATGTGGTGCCTACATGTGCCATTGTGCAAGAATTAAAGCTACAATCCTTCGAATCTATGGTTCTATGAAAAACAGTGGCTTTATATGGGAAGCGCAGATATAAAACAGACAATTCCTTTTGTAATCTTCGTTTCAACTAAAAACGGACACGATAAGTATATAACCCAGTGGAAAGTAAAGATTTTAAGGATTTTACAACAGAAAGATATTTGGTCCGATGTTCTTGCAGTAAATCCTACTAAAGTCAAGTGAAAATTGCAAGACTTGTATTGGGCAAGCAGGTTAGAACAATGTGAACAAATGAAATTGAGTGGTCTAAGAACGGCGGCGGAAAGGAAGGTCCTAAATCCCCTCCCAAGCAACCTACAGAAATGTCCATCTCAGGACTATCGTGATATGCTTTTTCGATGTAGACTTAACAGTCTAGCGAATGGAGAAGTTCTGTGGGCACGAAAGATGCTAAGTATTGAAGGTGATATATGCAGGTTCTGTAAGGAGAAAGATGTGGTGCAGACTTTATGCCATTGGGTAACTGACTCACTGAAAGAAATTAGACAATTCTATCTAGCAGAGTACGCTATGGATGAAAGTACGGAGTACAAATGATTGGAGAGCTTGGGTTATCATGGGAGAAAAGACCGGTCTAATAATTGCGGTATTGAAAGAGTTTTAAAGATTAAGATGGAACTAAATGAAAAGATGTAAGGATAATGCTGCATAATGTTTATGTTCTTTCTTTATTTCTGTCTCTGAAAAGTGGATGGATGTTTAATTTTTTGTTTTCCTATTTTAAGATGATGTAAAAATGTTAAAAGGTGTATGTCAATAGATGTTCTATTTTTTTAAACCAATAAAACATTTAAATAAAAAAATAAAATAAGAACAATGCCTGCTTAAACTTCCCCAAACACCACCAAGAAGGAAAAGATTTGGTAACTTGAAAATACAGTGGCAAACAAAATTCTATCACATCCAGTGTGAACCAGGAACAATACAAAAAACAACAAAAAAGTACAAGTCAAGCCACATTTCAATACCAGAATCTAGGATACATCTACAGAAGCAGAACTGTAGCTTATCTGATCTGCACTACTCTTTTCTTTGACACCAGAAACAAACTACAAATAATAAGAACTACATTTAACATAGATCACTGGTAAATTAAAGAACCAATTAACATGCTAGTACCCCTACCAATCACAGTCCACCGTATATGGACAGGTCACGTCCTCTTTCCCGCTGCTAGCACAAATGAAAGCTACATTTTCCAACCTGTCCTAAATGATATGGTGTACATTTTAATGTAATGCCATTTTGTGCATTATCCATCCTGTCCTACTGTGGAGAGGTGCTGGGCATTTTTTTGCCTGTGGCAAAGAAGGGGGGGGGACAAAAGGACCTACCTCTTAGATTAGACAGATTATACAAGGTGGGCCTAAGTCCTCTTAACTGAGTGTACCAAAATTATATTGCCCAAAGCCAAAAGTTTACAAGGTGAAAGTACTGATACACCAGATAGAGTGCTTTGTATTTTACTCTGGCCGCCACCAGGAGCCAATGCAGCTCCTATGGGACTGTATTCAAATGTCCCCTGTGGTGAATCCCAGACACGGACATGACTGCCATATATTGGCCACATTGAAGCTTTGATATTAAGTAGTATGGTCTTTCTATACAGGAAAGAGATATATACCCTTTGGAGTCTTGCAAAGGTGTGCCGATCATCGACATGAAATCGGATCTGAGGGAGGGACTTTTAACCTTATATGCTTATTTCCTTGTGAAGGCAGGACATCTCATTCACAGGTGATGCAGGATTTTTTTTTTTATCATGTTCATTCTAGTATTTAGGAAGCACCCTTATTGGCGATTGTGGTACCAGTAATACTAGATCAGTTAAAAATGTGGATACTTATTAAAATCAATACATACAATGGAAAGGCAGATCTCATTATTAATAGGCAGAACATCAACCTCTTGTTATTGCTTCAAGGGTGCGTTGGGTGCCATTTTGTCAACATTATAGCAGAAGCTCAGGCATTGTTAGCTTGCTGCTAAAGATGGAGACATATTTCCGTTTGTAATGATGTTTCACATTTCACTTAACCATGGGGGTCGGGGGAGGGGTAAGTAAGCATGTGAGGTTGTCTGTGCACAATGGCCAGTGCCGGTTTGTCAAGGAAGAGATAAGGCAGGAGGTTCGTCTCCGTCAACAAGCCGAGGTCATTTGTGCCCTGTGGAGCAAGGCTATGCAAAAATTGCACTAGATAATACATTGCACACAATCATTAATTTTTCGCAAACCTTGAAGTTGTGTTTTGCCATTATTAATGATCAAAGAAAAGAGAACATGCAATAAAATACATACACATTCTTTGCTTCTTCTTGTATATGTTTGCAGGTTTGAGGAATAAAAAGGCAGATGGGACAACAAACATTTGCGCCTAATTCAGAAACCAGATGGTGTGCAATGTTAGATTTCTGCTGCGCCAGCTCCTCTCAAATGCGAGACGCTTAGACATGAAGAAATGGTCCCAACAGTGGTGCCTTGTCTACTCAGGATATTTCTGAAGACAATCCAACAAGGTGCTGAGGTGCGGGAGCTGTGCTCCTACACCAGGCTAAGAGTATTCAGCTGCTTTCCCAGCTGCCTGCGCACGTGCCATTTTACTTCCTACCACCCTATCTAAAACAAACAACGCACATATTCTCGCTTCTGTACGGGATACCCAGGTGTTAAAAGGAGGACATTTCGAAGCTGAAGCAAGGATCTTGGGATTCTAGGCTTTTGGCTTTGCCACAGGAAGACCAGTAGCGATTCCTTCCAGACATAGAAACATATTATAGGGCGGCCCAACTCCGAGTCCTTGTTCCACAAGTCAGACAACAGTTAGAACCACAGTGGATAGCCCTGGATAACTATCACCTCCGTCCCTTTATCTTGGGTGAATGGTTATGGGTGCCTGGGCCCCAATTACGTAATAGCATCAAATCTCACCCCATTATAGGTACAATATGGACAACATGGAAGCCAGGCAAGAAAATGGTTGGAGTTACGACATGGCCCTCTCCTCTAGGTCACCTTTGGTCACCGGGGATCCGAGATGCAATCCCGGAACCAGGAAGCTTTGAAACCTGGTACCAGGCGGGGCTAGAAAGGGCAGGTCAACTATGGAGAAATGGCTCTTTTATATCCATTCAGGAGCTTCAGGAGGCGCTCGACATAGGCCCGCTCTCGGTCTTCCTGTACATGAGACTCAAGGGGGTAATGACAAGGTCGATATGGAAAGAACAATTACAGAGGGACCTTACCTCATTCGAAAGAATTCTTGACACATGCACGGGCTCTAGAGGTTTGATAAGTGCAATGTACATGGCATTGATTGAGGTCGATATTACACCTTCCCTGACACTCAAAAGCAGATGGGAATCGGATATGGGCAGGCAAATCTCACAAAAGTTATGGCTTCAAATATGCAGACGAACAGCAAAATCATCTATATCTTGCCAGTATAAACTACATGCCGTCAAGTTAATGTATAGATGGCAATATGACCCAATCCGGCTTGCCAAAATGTATCAAGGAGTAAGCCCATACTGCTGGAGGGGCTGCGGGAAGCGGGCGGATTATTGGCATAAGTGGTGGGGATGTGCAGTGGTCCAAGCCTACTGGTCAGAGGTTCTTAGCTGGATCAGGGGCTTGGAACAGGATGAAAGAGAGAAACAACCACTGCTGATTTTATTTGGCCTGATTGAAACGGAGGACACGATCATGAAAGCACCCAAAATGGTACAAGGTCTGTTGATGGCTGCACAAGCCCGTCTTACCATGGTATGGAAAAGAGCCACACTGCCTAGCAAAACTGAATGGCTAGGTGTTGCTCTGAGCATTTACAGAATGCTTACATGGAGATCGCACCACTGTCGAGAACGAATGGTCTGAATTTTGTGCTACATATGTCATGTGAAAGGAATGTGTGCAAAGAACTGTTGAATTTCGTGTCAATTTAGTCAATGGCTGATGGAGTCTGTTATGCCAGAGTTGTGGGTTATGCTGCGCCTACTTGACCTATGTCACGAGTACAATAGCGGTTCACTGGCAATGTTTGAAGCTGTTTTCTATCCCCGGACGGCGATACGTGAAGGGGGAAAGGGGCGGGGTAAAGAAAGTGGGTTTTGTCAACATTAATGGTTAATTATGTGATTTCAAGAGACTCTACACGCTTTATATGAAAATGATATTCGCTGTGAACATTCTCTCTTTTTTCTCTCTCGACTCAGCGATGGAATTTGCATGTACATGATTGTCGAACCTTTACAAAACCAAAAAAATGTAAATAGAATTTTTTTTAAAAAAGGACATTTTCAGCTACATGATTATGTTAGGTTTATAGTTTTGTTGTCTTGTCTCTGGGTCGTTGACGCAACCTCCCTCCCGTTTTAAAAGAAGGATGGGCATCACCCAATCACATATGAGCTATGTTCAGTACCCAGCTGACACGCCTATGGCCAGGAAGGTGCCATAGGCGGAGAATCAGTTAAAATGTGTAAAATGACATGAAAATTACGCTGCCAAACCGGATGAAAGAATTTCCACAATCTGGTTAATTTTATCAGGGGGAACCAAATGTGGTCCGGGTCCTACTGGACGCTAAGGATATAAAGGTGATCCAAAAGAATGGTCAGCCTTTGCACTAAGCAGTACAGAAGCATCACAAAGTGTAATTACTCTTGCAGAAGCACAGGGAAATAGGGTAAATTAGAGAAAAGGTTACATGAGAAAAAGAATGTTATATTATTGGGCATTTGTATAGTGCCTTTTACCATTGCTGCGATTCCAAAGTGCTCTGAGTTGACCGCAGTCTAGGTCCGTAGAGAGAGTAGTGTAGTAAAAAGTGCTTGGGTACACTCAGTATGTGTGCTGCCAGTGTGTAATAGGTGGCGAGTGGCTGTAAACTACTGCTAGGTGTGATGCAGTAGTTGTGTAAGATCAGTAGAATGTGTGCAGCAAGACCAAAGGACTATGGTATCTGCATGCTGGCGGCGGTGGTGTTTGTGATGGACGTTGTGTGTGCAGCTAGATCGATTGCGAGAGGTTTAGCTGTATTCTATTGTTTGCTGGTGCAGGCCAAGAGTTAACAGTGGTGTGTTTGAGTGTGTTTTCCAGAGAGACCATGTTTCTGTTGAGCTTCCAGTGCCCGTCGAGGGCGTAGTAGCTCTCCGGTTTCTTGATGGGATAGGTTATGTTGGCGAAGTCCGACGGTGGTGTAGGCATATCCGTCTCAAAAATCATGTTATTACTGTATAGGTGCTAGCAACGTCCTCGGTCGGTAGATCTTCTAATTAGAATCCCCGATAGGTAGTTCTACTAGGAAATTCCCAGATATTTGGGATTAGCAAAGAATAAGTGCTCATACTTTACTTGCTACAGAATTGCTGACAGGGATTTCCAGATGTGTAGGATTAGCAAGCAAGGGCATTTCCTGGACTGATAGCATAGTGCGTAATTGCAGGGCAATGACCAAATTCCTAAGTGCTATTGGTGCATGAGTTGCTAGTTCTGCTATATACATTCACTGGTCGGTGTGATTAGCAGAATAACTGCTAGATGGCTCTCTGGTGTCTAGATCTGCTGTTGGATTTCCAGGTGCGTAGAATAAGCAGGCATGTGCCTTCTTGGACTGACTCCGTAGTGCATGATTGCATAGCCTTGATCAAGGTCATGAGTGTTATTGGTGCTCCAGTTACTGGTCTCTGCACAACCACCCCCGATTAATGGCGATAGATGGCTCTAGGCCTCAAAGCGTACATAATTCCTGCGGATGAGGCGATGAATAATTCTGTCAGTTACATGGATGCCTCTATGATTTGGAGTTCATGTCTGTGCAAAGGCTCTAGGTAGTGGAATTAGATATCGTCAAGCCTAATGGTCTATGATGGGCCCGTAATCAGCGGGGAACCACATCAGGTGTGGTAGTGGTGGGGGCTGGTCGAGTGGTTCACGGTGTTCCCTTATGTGTTTTTAGGAAAAGAGCCAGGTTTTGAGTGCCTTCCAGAAGGCAATGTAGTCTTTGCAGTGACTAATGCAGGGAGGCAGCGAGTTCCACAGAGTAGGCGTCAGGGTTGAGTAGGCAGACCCTCTGATCCTGGCTGAATTGGAGGTGGGGACCACTAGGAGGGCAGTGCTAGACCAAAGGGTGCGAGTCAGGTGGTAAGGCGTAATCTTTTCTTGTGGGAATTTGGGGCCTGCTTTGTGCACCGCTTGGTGGGAAATACAAAGGAATTTGAAGGAGGCACTGCGTCCAATTGGGAGCCAGCATGGGGTGCAGAGATCATGTGGTCCCTTCGTCCAAATGCGAGAAGCAGTCTGGCAGCAGAGTGTTGTACTCTTTGGAGTTTAACTGTTAGGTCGGTGCACCCAGGCAGAGGGAGTTCGCATAGTCACGTCTGGACATGACAAAGGACATAATTGCAACCAGTCTGTTGGGGTAGGGAAGGGAAGATATGCGTCAAGAGCCTAAGGTGGAAAATGACAGGCTTTGGATGTATTGTTGATGTGGTGAGACAGAGTTAGGTCAGAGTCCATTGTGCAGCCAAGGTTTTTGGCAGTGGTGGAGGTCGTGGGGGCGGGGGGAGGCCGAGTGAGGGTGACCAGGGAGTTGGTTGGGGGGAATAGAGCAGATTTGTCCACATACCATGGTCTCGGTTGTACCCAAATTCAGAATAAGATATGGTTGGACGTCATCCGGCGGTCAATGTCTGAGAGACATGCTGCTAGGTCAGGGCTGGGGTAGGTAGGCGATTTAAGAATTCTCAGGATGATTTGTGCGTCACCCACATAGTTATAGCAAATGAGGTTGTGTGAGTGGATGATACTGGGCAGGGGGGAGGGAGGGGCCAAGTAAAGGTTGAAGAGAAGGGGAGAGAGGCAGGCACCTTGGGGTACACCAGTATTTACAGGGCGTGCAGCCGAGTGAACAGAGGGGAAATTAGTGATTTGCTGTCTATTAGAGAGGAATGAGGCGATCCTGAATAGAGCTGAATCACGTATTCCTAAGGAGTGCAGTCTGTCAAAGAGTATCATGTGGTTGATGGTGTCAAAAGCTGCAGGGGGGTCAAGAAGAATAAGATGCGCATCCTTCGGAATCTGCTGTCCTTTTGAGGTCATCCCAGATAGAGATCAGAGTGGTTTCTGTTCCGCATCACTGACGGAAACCTGATTGTGTGGGCTATAGGAGATTGTTAGATTCCACAAAACCATTGAGCTTAGAGTAACCCGAGGGGTTGATGAGTTTTGCCAGGAATCTGGTATTGGAGACTGGCCTGTAGTAGAGGGTCGAGGGATGCTTTTTTTAAGCAGAGGATTGACATGCAGAGTTTTGAAGGAGTCTGAGAAGATGCCGGAGGTGAGAGAGTCCTTGAGAATAGACTTCGCCAATACTCCTGCACAGGTAGAGGGGAGGAGAGAGGCAGGACCCAGTAGCCTATTGCTCATCAATGATCATCTAATTATCTATTTTCCTATGTTGGGATGCATATACAATGTCCCAATGTAGCTTTAAAGATTCCTAATAGAGCTCATATCTCCACCTCTAGGAAAAATATCCATTGGCTAAAAATCAAAGACAGGATCGCCCTCAAAACACTTTCCCTCACCTCCAAATGTCTTAATAACTTAGCCCCCCCTTACCTGGCCAACAGAATCCACAAGAGAACCTCAAACCGTCCCACCAGATTAACGCCTTTACCCTAGTGGTGCCTAGATACAAAAAGAGTACAGCTGGCGGCTCTAGCTTCCCGGTCATAGCGGCGCAAAGTTGGAATAAACTCCCGCTAGATCTCAGAACGGACCAACCTTACTCCAGTTTCAGGTGAAAAGTCCTCACCTGGATACGTGCCAATGACACTTAGCTTGACCTCCCCTAATGATACTAGATGACTGTAACTAGATTAATGATTTCTGTTCAACCTGACTGAACCGCAGTCTTGCATTTTTCTTGCTTACCTACCTTGTGTTCTAATATGAACTGTATCAACCGTATTTTTTCCTGTACTGCCCTGTACTCTCTGAACTGTAGTCTGCATTTTCTTGTATACCCACCCCCCGCTCTAATGTGAACTGTATCAACTGCATTTCTCCTGTAACTAAGTCCTTAAGCTTACTTGTACTGTTTGCGCCCAGCTACCCTTTCGGGTTTGGTTCTGCGCTATACCAAATAAATAAACAAACACAAAACAAACAAACAAGGAAAGGAGGTTTACGCTACGCAAAATGTATTAGCCTATGGTGCGGCTTGTTTAGACCGATGTTGAAATTAACGTGTATTCTGTGTAGTTAGGAGATTTGGGATATATGTGTTACTTTCTATCTAGTTTTGAATACATTTTAGTTTGCATCACAAGCAACAATGTAATCACAATGTTATCTCTGGGGGAAAACTTTATAGTGCCTAGAATGAAGTGCGAGGGGCCTGCACTTGCGAGATATAAGAGTTTGTCGACAGAGAAGGTGACTGTAAGGGGACACAGTAATCGTATGAAGTGACCATGTAGGGATTTGAGATGACTGACTGAATATGCAGTTGGAATATCATGGTGTTATGAATTCTACCGTCTGTACATAAACACTTTGAAGATTGCAGTCTGCTTTAGGCCGCAGAGTTTCTAGTTTGTAGTGGCTGAGTTCTTCATAGCACTGGGGCGATTGGATGACCAGGTCATGAGAGGGGAAGGAAGAAAACCACGTCAGATGGCGATAGCAGGCCAAATGGTCTCTGAAGGCAAGGACGCAATTAATTGCCATTAGGTTGGGTTTTATGGGCAGATGTATGTGTAGATACAAGGGATGGATTTGTAGATACAAGGGACAAACTTCCTGAGAACACAAAGCCTTGTTATTGAATTACCAGGGGGTCCATTAAGGTTGCGAGGTTGAATTGGGGTTAGGTAATAAATGCATGGAATGGATAATCAAGGGCAGAGCTTGACCAGTGTTTTATGATTCCATCTGGATTCTCAGGAAGATAAGCAAAATACATGCTAGGGAGGCCATATGATTTAAGATGGAATACTCAAGGGACAGTTTAGCTGGGGCGATGAGCAAGTTTATTGGACAATCAAAGGAGTGGTCACTGTTATCTCTCCTCTAATTTAGGAAACCTTTGAGGCTAGGCACATCACAGTTTCTTAATTTCTCTCACAAATGGGGCGAGCCAACTGTTGAGAATTGTTTGAGCTAATAAACCAATTATATTTCAGGATGTCATGATTGACTACGAAATGAGGCCATGTGGAAAGGGGATTGTGTTTAGTAACTATATCCAATGGGATTAGAGGAAGTAGGGGGATGATTAGATTTCTTCGTTTAGGGTTAGCCAATGGGGATTGTGGGTTTGACGTAACGGGTATGTGTAATTATGTAAATTATCTGTGTATAAAAACTAACTTTGTTGAACACGGTAAGGAATTGTTAGTTTTCAGCTTCATGAAGCTGACTAAGCCTTCCGGCTGTTTGCATGTCAAACTCGCTTTTCAGACAACGTGCATGCACTCTCTTTTTCATAAGGGGTTTTGGGTTTACCCTGCTACACCTCTGGCGGCACCACAAAACCAGGCACTTCACTCAGCCCCTACAATACCTACCCATGTGTCAGGTACATCACCCGACACCACTACCCCTGAATGTTCTGGCACATCTGCACAACACCACATGATCTACAAAAAAGATTTAATCACTTGGGTAGCCCGGGACAGGTCTGTGTCTCCCTCTACAATGCCCCCTAAAGACCTGAGGCCGTTCAGGACCAATAGAGGGAATGTCAGATTACATACATATAATGGATTTGAAGAAGATTAAAGGGAAATAGTATCATACGTGGTGAAGATATTAATGAAGAGAAAATTACTGCATGTCTTAAATAAATTACAAAAAGAAGAAGGGTTAGTTAACTGCACACCAGTCATATCAGACGATTTACCACCTCTTGGCAGATCTGAGAGCACTTATGTACCCAATAAGGATAATACTGGCACCCAAGGGGTTCCATACTGTACTATACCATGTAGCTTAGACACCAGATCAGATATGGTCTGTCAAGGATGCATTCCCCACACTCCGTACCAACGTTTATTAGTGAACTAGAAAGCATCATAGATTCCCATAATCCCACTAACGCTGATTTGACCAGTTTGCTTGAACAGATACTTACAGCAGAGCAACTGCACACACTACAAGCAAAAGCACGAAAGCCCTAAAGGTTTAAAGATCCATTAACAGGCAAAAGGGATGGTACGAATTTAAGATAAGGTGGAGGAAATGGTAAAGATGAGATAGTGAAGGAATTAGCAAAAGCTACAACTGACTGGTAAAAGGTGGTATCTTCAAGGCAGGATTAAGCAGAGCATGCAGAGGATTTCTCATCAAGGGTCAATGCCACTTTAGAAGACAATTCGAATATAGGAAATGTCACCACCACAGCTCCAAAGTTGGTATGTTGTTGCTGGACATCTCCCGGCTATTAAAAGTCATGTTGAAAAGGCAGTCTTTGTTTGGAAATGAAAAATATGTCAAACATAATGGCAACAGTAGTGCACATGTATAGTTTGCATTTAGATAAGAAGGTTTAAAAGACATATACTGCAATTAGCTCAGTTTGACAGACCACAAAAACAAGCCCCTGTGGGACCAGGTGCAAGGAGGTAGAGAGGAAGGGGCCCCAACAGATCTCAGAAAAATGTTGCCCCATTCAGTCCCAGACCCCAATATCATCCCCCACAGGGGGGATGCCACTACTGCCAGGGGTTTGAACACTGGAAAGCAGAAATTCCTAACCGGTTTACTCCATACATGTAAGCCCTTCCAAATGCATATGGATGGTCGAGTCAGACTCGGCAGACACCCAGATACCTGAGGCAACTCACACAGCAACCAGCAGAGTCCCTTAATCATCAAGGATGTCCTAGTAATAATGTGCAAAAGCAACCCCAATTATCAGCCAAGCCAATTAAATCCACAAGCAACCTCTTCCCAAATGGATACTCCGACTTCTCATGTTGACATGGGGATCCCCCCCCTGGACCTCACGTTATTGCACCCATATTTAAATTGGATACATCCAATCAATTGCATTCAACTCTCAGCTAGACTACAGGGACGCCATACAAGTCTCCTAGTGGAACACAGGAGCTTCAAAAAGAACCCTATAACACAAAACATTCCCATACCACATTCAGAAAAAGCTCTACCTTTAACCACTCCAACTGCGTTAACCCCAGTGCCCCTCACCACCACATAAATTCCTTTTCAGCCGACCTACCCCTAAAGATATTTTTGGTATAGCCTGCCTCAGCCCCATGGGCGCAACAATCTACTGCAGACCACAAAGCTCATATCTACCCACAACAATAGAATCATATACTTTTCTCACATATTCTAAAGTACTTGCTGCAACATAGACACTTTTGCCAGATTGGCTTCAGGATGTTCCACAACACATGGGCCACAGACTCAAATGATACAGGTCTCTTAACTTCATGTGAACCAGCAGTGATACATTTAAAATAAAATGTCACTCGTTTATCCACAACCTACTGACACATGGTATCATGGTCTACACTGTATTTTACATGCAATACCTCTATATTCCATGTGTGGAAGGGCGGGACAAGTACAGAGGAAGATGCAGCGTAGTACAGGACTTGAGGGCGATTATCAGGTTGTAGCTGTAAGGATATTTTGCGTGTTACAGCACAGAGTACAGCACTACTGCACAGGTAGCATTTTTTTTTTGATGCAGCACCACCACATGGGTGTGGTGCATTGCTATATGTGTTGCCAGAGTAACATGGACATATAAGTAAAGACAGGCTATTCAGTCAAAAACGATTTTTACATATAAGATGAAAATCTATTTTTACAGTTAAAAGCACACATGTGCACATTCAAAATGCACACTATTTTTCACCTGAAATGCCTATGTTGCAAGAGACACATTTGAAAATTAATAACTAACCTTATTAATAACTAACCTGACTAATAAAACTTCATTTAACATAACCCACTAATAAAAATGTGTCTCCACTGCAGAATTAGGCCTACTCTGAAAGTGAACTTTTAAACGCACATTCATTTTTTTTTTCTCTGCTGCTCTGTCCACATAACTACAGGAAGCAAAGAGCTCGAAGGAACAGGAAATCAGTTTGTTACAATTTTTACTGTAGAAATGAGCCATTGTGTAGTGAGGGAGGAGATGACATGATTGATTCTGATTGGAGCAGCGTCATAGCAAGTATCATGCTAGAGGCTGTGATTAGAGTTTTGCTGGGGAAGCTTGAGGAGAGGGGGAGATCAATCGAGATCTTGCAGAGCTGGGAGAAGGACCTGTTTCCTGGCTGAGGCATTCCTGCTGCAAAAGCTGAGAATTCCAGGAAATAACCCCGGTTTGAGAACGGCAGACGCTTGTTTTCACTGGGGTTAATCTTCAAGGGAGCCAAATTCAGAAAGAATAGCCGGAGAAAACTCATGCTGAACACATAAGGTAATTACAGAAGCGTGTGGGAGCTGTGCGAAAGTGTGCGAAACTGTTCAGTCAGTGTATTCGAGGGAGTCCCAGTCCCTTATCAGCATATTTAATGTTACCAATTGAATATATTCTCGCAGCTCTCTGTTCATTTTATCACAAATAATGTTGTACCATTTCATTTATTTCTGTAAAAAAAAGTTAAACTGTGTTTAAAAGAAATTTCTATAATACAAAAATATCTGAAAACAGATAGCTAGTGTGTATTATTTCTCTCTTTCATTTTGCATGGGAAAAGGTTTAAACGTGGGTAGATTTTTAAACAGTGCAATTGTCATGTTAAAACAGATGTGTGCATGATTATATTCAGTATGGACAGTTGTGAGTGACTGTTTGTAGCATAGCTTGTTGGAGGTACATGAGCCAACGGGAAGAGAGACTCTCTGGACATAGTTCCATACCGTATATAAGGTAGTGGAAATTACCACAAAAATACCTCAATAGCCCATGGTGGCACACAACACTAACACTGAAAATGTGGTATCCCTAAAATGTAGGCCTGAGGTCTCTCAAGTGATCAAGAACAATCTAGATAAAAACAAGGGATGTTGGATATTGGGGCAACAAATAAACCAACCACGCAAATTACCGCGCACATCATCTAAATAGGTCTGAATTCTGAAATAATGCAATGTATTATTGTTATGTGTGACCCAATATGAATACAGAGTGATTATTGCTAAAGGTATTTTGGCGGTAAGAAAATACCGCAAAGCCCCAAATATCCACAAAATACCCAACATAGCCCCTATGACTCCATTTGTCCCTAACCTGCATACAGTCCTTTCAGTATCTCCATCAGGCACCAATGTTTACAGTGCGATTGAATTATGCCCAGCATTTTTCTCAGTACCTGTTGCACTCCAGTCACAGTTCCCCTTTGCCTTCTTCTGGGGGCTAGGGGACGTGCAAATACCAGAATTGTCAAATGACTTGGACTGGGCTTCCCCAGGGGTTCATACACTCCCCTAGCATCTTTTCGAGGTTGTCTCTACGTTCCGGGAAATTTCACACTCATTCATTATGTTGAGGATGTGTTACTTTGCTCCCCTGATCAAGAAGCGGCACAAAAGGATATTCATTATAACTAAATTGGCAAACTCAGGCCATAAGGTGGCTCCATTGAAGATGTAGTTATGTCCGTCTGTAGTCAAATATCTGAGACACATCTTAACACCTGGTTATCGGGCCGTAGATGGATCCAGAAAAAATGCCATAATGAACATCTCTACACCACACAGAAAAGCTGAATGGAGATCATTCTTGGGTGTCATGGGGTAGTGTCGGGCTTGGATTTTACACTAAGCAATTTTGGCATAAAGTTTGCAAAATACATACAAGGGGGTGGGGGGGCATCCCACGTCCGGACACCAGTGTTAACTAAGGCTTTTGAAGCGTTGAAAAATGTGTTATGTATTGCCCCGGCGTTGTTTACCGTGTTATGACAAGAGGTTTGTTCTGTACTGACATGAGCGCTCAGACGTAGCGTCAAGAGAACTCGCACAAGACCATGGGGATAAGCCACGCCCCATTGCTTATTTTTCAACACCTCTTGATACTGTGGCTTCGTATCTTCCAGCTTGTTTGAGAGCCGTTTCTGCATCCGTGCTGCTTCCCAAAAAGGATTGGTTTGGGGTCTCCTTTAACTGTTAGAGACCCACGCTGCGCATTCTTTACGGTTATAGAGCAAGACCCAACACCATTTATTGCGCTATGAATAAACACTTGAACAATCCTCCCATCACGTAGAACTTGTGGGCCCCCTTAATATTTCCTCTTTTTTGACACTGCCTGGGCTGCCTGAAGGTGATTTTCGTGACTGTGACTGCTGTTTCTCAATGTACTACTGTCAGGCTGGAAGGGGGTAAATCCAAAGAAAACTAAGAGCAGGTAATCTGAGGAGTGGTATATAATGGAAAAACGATCTATCTATAAGGTCAGTGGGATTTTAAATCATTATAAACAGAAAAGCTGCTGCCGGGCTGAAGACAAGATGACAACAGGTTAATCACAAATAAAGATCAAGTTAATACAAAAAACATCACAAGTCAAGGAAATATCACCAATGTGACGGTGGTATACCATCCCAGGGATCGAAATTGGGATTTGTTGACCAGGAGCACAAAGCAGCTCCTGGGTATCCGGCATAACCAGTTAGGCAGGAGCTACCTCTGGGGAAGCAGGAGCTAGTAGACTGTGCAACATTTGCGCAAGATCCAAACATTAACCTTTTGTCCATTTCATGTCATCCAATATACTCTAAATGTCCCTTAAGTGTGTTCTTTGTCATCCTTTATATACACATCCTCAAACATACACAGATAATATCTCATAGCTAGGTGTGTATGGGACACTTGCCCAAGTAATCAAATGTAGCTCCTGGTAGCTGCTGGTTTCAAGCTAATCAGGTTCCCCTTGGCTATAACCAGTAGCTAAATAGCTCCTAGCAATTTCGAACCAACAGAAACTAAAAACAATTTTTATGTAACTACAAAACAAATTGAAATATATTCCAACGTATAAAACATTCAATGTCAGTGTCCGTCACAGTCCAGGCTTTTTGGATCTAGAATCCAGAACAAAAACACCAACTAGTTTCGGGGACTCGAAAGTAAAAGTGTCTACTTCATTTGTTTCAACACTTCCTGTTCATCTTTCTGTTCACCACCTTCTTTCTATATCAATTTTTCCTACTCATCCCTGTACTTCATTTCTGACTCCACCATTCTATCGGCACGACTTCTGCAGTTTTAATACTTCACTCTTTGTTTCTTCCTGTATCTCTGCTCTGCCTTCTCATTCTTCTTTTGCAGCACTGTCTGCTGATGAGGCTGCTTCTACTCTTTCTCTAGATGAGTTTTACCCTACCTCGCCCTTTTATCCCTCTTGTAGACATTCTCAACCCTGGCTCTCTACCCATCTCCGTTTTATGCACAGCTTTCTTTGCCATCTTGAAAGACATTCGCTTAAGTCCAAGTCTACGGCGGATTAAACTTCATACCTTTCCTATGATGCTCTTTACCATGACCGTCTACTTTCTGCTAAACGCTATTTCTCTGATCTCCTACATTTGCATTCAACTCATCCTATACGTCTTTCAAATATTTACACGTCTCCTCTCTCCTCCTGACTATTCTGCTAGTTCTACTCTTTCAGCTTCTAACTTTACTATTCTTCCCCTCAAAGGTGGCTTTCCCTTCGCTGACGTTGAAGCCTCCCTCGCACCAACACTACCTGTTTTTCCTATCCCAGCTCCTTCAGCTTTTATTTCTTGTTTCAAACCTATTACCAATGAGGAGACTTCTCTCCTATAGGCTCGAGCTCATCCGACTGCTTCCCCTACTGATCCTATCCCTTTGGTGCTCATTCCCAAAAGTCTATCCTTCTCTTGTTTATCTTACCTCTACATCTGTCTCCTGACTTCAACTTTTCAAACATTCTATAAACAGGCTTTGCTTATTCTAATTCTAAAGAAATCTTCTACTGACCCTTTGCTGGTCTCTAATTTTCATCCTATTTCTTTATTGCCTTAACTCTCTAAACTACTTGAACAGCTGGTGTATTATCAAGTCCCTACTTTTGTTATCTAATTCTTCTATTCTTCCGCAATTTCAGTCAGACTTTCGTCCCTGTCCTTCTACTGAAACTGCTCTTTCAGTTCTGAATGCTTTACTCACTGAACGTTATTCTAAACAATAGTCACTTCTTATTCTGTTAGATCTTGACAGTTGATCATTCTCTTCTACTGGCCTCTCTCTCATCCTTTGGTTTTACTGTCCTGTCCTCTCCTAGTTCCGGGCATACCTGTCCCAAAAAACATTTTCTGTTTCTTGGGGCCGGAACATCATCTGACATTTTCTCACTTGCCCATGGGTACCGAAAGGGCCTGTCCTGGGCCCTTTCTTATTTTCCCTTTACACTTCATCTCTAGCTGCGGTTATTTCTTCGTTTGGTCTATCACACCATTTTTATGCTGACAATTTATTTATTTATTTAATGTGTTACAGTTTAGCTAATAAACTTTACACATAAATAACAACAAAATACAATAATGGAATTAAGATTACACAACTAAATTTAACAATACTAATAAAATAGCAATAAATAAATAAATCTATCTATCTATCTATCTATCTATCTATCTATCTATCTATCTATCTAGCCTAGACACAATCAATCATTCTAATACCTAATAACTTATACCTAATACCTAAAACCTAAAACAACCTAGATCGTCCTACATCAAACCCTGTGGGAATCACATCAGAGCTCACCATGATACGCAATATTGACAATATTTCGGAGAACGGTTAGCAGTTGGAATTCATGATTACAGGATTCACAATAGGCAAATAAATCTAGCCCAGACACAATCGTGCATTATAGAACCTGAAACAACCTAGATCGCCCTAAATCAGATCCTGCGGGAATCACATCCGAACTCACCAGGATACGAATAATCAGCTTTTCCTGTCTTTTTCTTCTGATGTTCACCACAGATTGTCCGCTTGTCTATTAGCTATTAAATGTTGGCTGTCGACTCATTATCTTACACTTAAATGCGCCAAAACAAAGGTTATTTTCTTTACTGCTAACACTGTTCCTTCTCCTATACCTCCTTCTTTTGTCTCGTTTCCTGCATTTGAGCTTTCAATTTCTGCCACTGCTCGCAACTTGGGGGTCTATTTTCATTCTGCTTTAACCACCGGATTTCTCTGACCTCAAGAACCTGGTGCTTCCATTTATACAATATTCAGAAAGCTAGACCCTTTTCAAGCCACTAAAATGTTGATATGTTCCTTAAATTTTCTCCCGGATCTATTATTCCAGTGCTCTTTGGTCTTCCACTTATCGGTCTTGGTCCCCTGATATCTGTTTTTAATGCTTCCATTAGTCTTTCTTCTCGCAACTTTCTTCTTCTCCTTCTAGGCTTGGCTGGCTCACTTTCCAATCTCATCTTAAATGTAACTTTCTATGTCTTGTTTTCAAGTCCCTTTATGGTCTTGCTCAAGACTCTCTTCTTTGGTTTCATTCTACACTCCCTCTCAGTCTCTGTTCTTCTTAAATTTCTTCTAGTAGCCCCACGTCCTCATTGCGCTCAATCACACTCAGTCTTTCACCCTTTTGGCTCCCCTACGCTGGAATGCGCTTCTTTATCCTCTTCGAACTATTGCTGTTTATTCTTTATTTCATAAGTCATTGAAGTCCCATTTTCTGCACCCTGGTTGATATGATAGATTGATTTTATTGACATTTTTTGTACAGCTGTGATTCTCTGTACAGCACCTTGGCTTAAAGCACTATATAAAACCCAAATACATACAAATATGGTCCGCCTTCCTCAGGGTGAACATTTTAAAGTATTTAAACACAAAAATAAAATCTTTGCATTTAACCAATTGCTAAACTTGAACTTGAATATATTTAATGAAATGTTCAATTATTTCCCTCTTGATAACAAGGATAATGTTGGGTCTAGTGTGTCAGGGTTGGGCCCTACAATTGAATTAATTCTAAAAAGACTACTAAAAGAGTTAGTATCACCCAAGTGTCTGGAAGGAAGCATTTGAATGTGTATGACCAGGACATCCACAATGAGAAACAGGAACGCAAGGGAGATATTAGGAACATTAAATTGGCGATGGATCTGGATGCGGAGCAAAAACGTAAGGGGGAAATCAACACTCCGCATGAAATAAGAATTGGCTTAAATCCCACCGACATAGTCTGAATAATGCTAACTGGAGGAAAGTCTTCAAATTGTGTTAAACTTCAGATAGCAAGACGTTTTGGTAACTTTACAGACAGCATTTGATGGAAAATGATGACTCGCACTAACATCATACCAGTGGGTGAATTGTAAACCTATGTGCCACACCTTTATTATGAGGAATATGACATAATAAGGCCTAATATGCGAAGATCGAAATATATTAATACAGAGTTGCCATTTGATGAGGCCGATATTATTAATATCAGTAATATGAATACGTAAAGAGCACCAGGCCCCGATGGCCTTGCCAATGCTGTTAGTAAACAGACTCCGAAGTGATGTGCAGGCACCCTCTGAGGGACGCCAAAAGTCCTGACTTTGTCTTGACCCATGGCCTGATAATACCTTTTCTGCCCCGAGCTCACACTTCTGTGTGATAGTTGAAGCACAGAGTAGAAGGGCAGCTCTCCCGGGATGTGCAGCATCTTAATAGGTTGCTCTTTGTCAACAGAGCATTGCAATGGCAGCAATTAGACATCAATAGGAGCCAGGGAGGAATATTAGCAGGAACTTCTGTCCCTTGAGAAATGTGAATTGGGAGTGATTAGAAGTGGCAGTGCAGCATGCTGTGTTTGAAATAAGACTATAATTTTGGAAGTCAAGTGAGAATGTTTTGTCTCACATTAGCATGCCTGGTGGGTGACCTTTCCTGCAGGATGGGGAAAATAAAGCTAAAGTCCTACTCATGTTGCTCAACATATTTCCTTGACAAGTTATATAGTGTAAAGTCAGTTTATTGTGAGATGCTCATTTTTTTAATGTTGTATGTGTTTTTCCAAGGCATTTCTATAACCAAAGCCTTACTAAGTATGTATAGCAAGTAAACCTTGAAAGATATTTGATCAACTGCTTAAATTGCCCACATCCCATTTTCACTCCTAACCAAGGTGTGTGATGTGGGGCAAATGATTTAATCTCATTTATTATACCATTATGGTATGAGCTTGTTATAAAAAATAAATCCTCAGTCATGGTTTTAATAGCTATGGAGCTGGTACCCTTATAATAATAATAGGGCCATTTGTGAATTTCACACCACAAAGTTATTTGACAATCAATTGGCTCATGGCAAATCATTGTAATGTCACTGCCCATGGTGACTCAAAGTAGCGAAGACTGGTGATGCTTTTTGCAGAGCTCTTTCTATGAAGTCACTTATGTTGTTAACACATATGCAAATTTGTATGCTTGTAGCTCCAACAGATGAGTGTCCTGCATGTACAATGGTCCTACTGTTTTTCTGTATATATGTCATCTACCACTAATGTTACCAAAAAGTGGATGAGGAACAAGGGGCCCAAATTACAGCATATGTAACTGCGCGCACTGCAGGCCGATTCTGATGTGCTACCACGCCTAAAGTGTCCTGCGAAACAATTCTGTAAAGTTGGCCACCTTAGGTGTGCGGTTCAATCTCATGGTAGGATAGAAGGAGTTCTGACAGCTCCCCTTGCAATCAATCCTCACGCTCAACACCTTCTCCTGCCACAACGGTTCCCTAGGGAATATGGTTCTGCATGGGTATCCCAGAGGGTGCTGGTTCTTGGGGATGGGCTAGGTGCAGTGAGAAGTAGCCTTCGCTGTGGGTGATGGTTCTTGAAATGGAGCGAGTGCTCATCCCTGTGAAAGGGGTGTCTGACAGCTCACCTTGCGGTCTATCCTCACGCTGAACACCTGCCCCTCCCGCAGCGGCTCCCGGCTCAGCACCAGGCCATGGTTGAACTCCTGTACGGGCTGGCTGCGCTGCGCTGTGCGGTTCCAGTTGGATAGTGAGATGAGCTTCCCGGTACGGGGGTGCAGCTCAGCCGCGCCCGCCATCTTTCCTCCGTCCGGCCCGCGGCGCAGCCGCGCGACACCGAGAGACGACTTACGGCAGTGCACCAACCATTCGTACGCTTTACGGCAGCGCGGCGTCCAGTCAACATTTGTACTGCAGCGAGCTACCCACAACAAAACGAGTCAGCCAACGGCGATACCACGGTATTGTGGAGATTCTTGAGGTGGAGTGTGGAAGTGGTAGAGCGGTGAAGTCGGTCGGAGTCGACTCCTGTGGTGGAGTTTGCCCTGTTTACACCCAGTTCAACTCTTTACGACATGATATCAAGAATTGGCCGGCTAACACTTTACGGCAGTGTGGCTACAATGGATGACATCTGTCAAACTCAAGGGATTACTTGTAAATTTACCTCACAGAATGTGTCAGCAGGGGACGCTATGCCAAGGTGGGTGAGTGAGTTGTTATGCCTTCCTGTCATCTAGCCTTTAGTGAATACACTAGACATTTTTTAAAAAACATCTTTTATTGTGTATTGATCAATACAATGATCTTTCACACAGAAAATACAAATTACATTAATAAAAACGATTAATACATTTAATTAATAAAAAACATCAATACAAACAATGCCAAATAAGTAATACAGGAATATCACTACAATACAATTGATCAGTCTTAAAACATGTATTTCAACTTTTTGAGGTAAAGCCCAATTCGTCAAACATTCTTATGATTTCCATAGTAATGTGGATTCCAAATATACTATGCCTCAAGTTGTAAAACAAAAAAAAAACCCAAATAACTTGTCCTGAGTTCTTTTAACATGGAACACTCAGCAGTTGTATGTCTTAAAGTTTGGATCATATCTGGGTCGTTACAATAATGACAGATCGAGTTACAAGAGCTCTGGCCTTTATTCCGAATACATTTCACCGGTGGGCAAGAGATTTAATCGAAATTGTATAAATGGATTTCTGGCTCTTGGACAAGAGACAATGTGATAGATAATTCCCAAGTGGTTCATCTATTCCAGAAAACGTTAAAAAAAACTTATAACCTCTCACCCTTGTTATATTATTGATCCAGTCCATTTCTTTCAACTTTTCTTAACCCCCAAGGGATTCAAACTCAAACCTTCTTGTTGTTTCCCACATATATCTAACATTTTATCAGTGAACTGTTCAAGATCAACCAATATGCTAGATGCCTTACTAAGCAATTCTATGAGCAAATCTTTATACAAGGAGCTTTTAGGAGGAAAAAATATCTTGCCCACCAGTGAAATATATTTTTCCCTTCAGGACCGATATAATTAAACCGTTTAATGTAGTTCCCATATTTTTCCTGAAACCGGTCTGAATTTTGACAATTAACCTTTCTCCAGAGCCCATTCTCTTAGATGTTCTAGCACTATAGATGCAAATATTTTGCTATCCACTTCTAACAGTGCTATTGGTCTTTACATCATGGGATTTGCCTCGACGCTTTTTATATAAATTGATGGATTCCTTCCATGTTTGCGGAATATCATGATGACTAATAATATCCTTAAACAAAGAATATAATAAAATGGACTAGAGGCCTTTATTTGATTTTAATATGGCATTAGATAGGCCATTAGGTCCACCAACAGTAGATGCACAGGCTTTGGAGATTAATCTTTTCAACATTCTCTCTCTCAAAGTATAAATCCCAAGAATCTAATTCTAAACTAATTATCTTGGTGGTGGAGACAAATTCTAGTTTGTCATCAGAGAAGTTTTCTTACAAACTTTTGAATCCGATTGCCTGCAGGATTTAGCAATAGGTCTATTTGCTTGGAATGTATACATTTAAGCACATTGACACCAAACACAGTTATCAACATGTTGTGATAACTCATAATGGAAGTGACTACAGATATCCAACATGGGCTTAGATAGTATGATGTAGTCAATAATGGAGGATTGAGCCTTCCTTTTCCAGGTGACAGCACCATTGTGCCCAAAGAACTATTTACAATATGCAAATCCCAAACTTGGAACAATGACTTCTATTTCCTTCCATTGATACGCAAATTGGGATTGGATACATGGTGGATATTCAGACAATGAGTATTCAACAAATCACCTGCATGAAGCACATAAGGATCAGTATTTAATAGCCATGTGCCCAACAAGTCTGAGATGTGATTTATAAATTAATCTAAATGCCCTTTACAGACATTCAAAACAGAACTACAGAACTAACGAAATCAGAAGTCGAAAATTAAAGATGCCCGTGGTATGTACACCTATAACCATTCCTGCCTTTAAATTTCACAAGAAAAAACTAAGGGCATTTCGAAAAGTGAAGGCAGTAGAAAGGGGAGTAACTAACATAAGAATCTTAATGGGGAATCCTTGTCTGAGATAAAAAAAATAAAGAAGAATTGGAAAAGCCAGTAGTTTGCAGTTAATTGTATTTCACCTTTTTATAGGCTTACATTTGTTAGGGCCCCATAAAAAACAGGCAAATCGCAAAAAACATGCAGCCCCTGCTTGCTGATTAAATGTTTCTACAATTTTACATCAAGCAGCTGAGGCATACAGTCTGCAGTTTACACATCCATTTGATATGAACGCATGAAATGCCTTTGATCTCTGTACCATCCATCAAGGCATCATCAATAAGGTTAAATGCCACACCTCTCAACTCACACGCTTTTGGCGGGTGTCAACTACTTTAGAATTCATTTAGTGACCCACCAAGCCCCTCTTCTGTTTTCACCCACATTGGGCACAGAAAAGGTTGATGGCTATGTAAAATCACACTTTCAAGCTCATTTACGCAGTGCTGTAAACATTGCCCAACAGAACATTTGACTTCAAACAATGTACTACAGGGCCAAAAAGTAGGATAGTTATACCACTCGCAAATAAAATGCAGACATGCATGATATATGAGGCTTTGTGTAGGAGGGCATGTGCTACTTAATGGTAGTCAGGAATGTGTGACTATTGTGCTGTACCTAGACCAAGCACCAGTTTACCAACTATGCCCATGCAAAGAGAACATGAACATTCACATTAACTTGCTATTTACAGCCAGTGTAAGGAAGATGCCATAGTAAAAGGCATTTCCCCATTTTCTGAGGAGCAGCAGCTCTACTCCATGTTTAATTGCATGACGTAAATCCTGTGTACACTCGAATCCTTAAACCAGAGAGAGAGAGACAGACAGAGAGAGAGAGAGAGAGAGAGAGAGAGAGAGAGAGGAGTGTGTGTGTGTTAGTTACCGTGCATTGCGTGATGACATCACAGCTATCATCGCGTGGCATATGGCACGCCGCCGCGTATCGGCTATCTTGGACGGCCACAGACACCGCATTGTGTCTCAACACTCTTGTGTCCTGGAGTATTGATGCTGCCCTGTTCCTCGTTCCTGCTAGTTCCTCTTGTCTTTTCCTCCCATCTGTCAGGTCCCAGCTTAATGGTCCTGCGGAGGTTGAAGAAGAAAGCTGAACACCCCAATTACCCATTCAGATCTGTCTATCTTGAGTATGAAACTACACAACAGGTTAGAAATCCCCAAGGAGGGGGGAAGAGGATAGGGACAAAATAATAAACTTCCAGATTTTCAGTTCCCACCTCTCAGATTCAGGATTACTCTTCCTCTACAGCTCCCTCATTCTTCAATGATGGGAAAATATGGATCTGATTGCCTTCGCTGAAAGCTTGAAGGCAAAGAAATTATTCACTCATGAAATCGAATGTTCTTAGGTTTTCAGATTTTTTTTTATCTTCCTGCACCTTATGATACGATATGATATGATTCAGTATTTATAACACACCTTTACACAAGTGTTTTTAAGCGCATCTAGACAAGGACGGGAGACGGAGGGATGACAAGACAAATGATATTACTAGGCCTTGTGATATTCGGATTGTGCAAGTGCAACAGGAAGTGCAGGGAAGGGGTACAGGGAAGTGCAGTCAGGGCAGCAGGGCTCTGAGTAATTGTGAGGACAGCAGAAAACTACACGGGTGCAGTCCCAGACTGGAAGTGCTGGGTAGGCCAGGAAGCAGTGCAGTGTAACTGGTCAGGGGCGGCGTGCTACCCTGTGTGACTCAAAGGGCAACCACGCCATCAGTCAGGATGAGCAGACAGGTGGATTAGCAATGGAGAGGTAAACAGAAGGAAAAAAGAGGAGAGGAAGGTCTTGAGCAACTTCCGGAACTTCTGGTGATCCGGCTAAAGTCTGAGAGGGACAGGGAGCCCATTCCAGGGGGAGGCACCTGCAGAGGAGAGAGATCTACCCCCCACTCCATGTTTGGAGAAGCATCTGACCTGCAGAGAGTTTAAGGCAGCTGAGCGGAGGGCTCTAGAAGAAATGTGTTTAGTAAGAGAGTGTTGGATATAGAGAGGAACACTGTCCCAGAAAGCCTTGTGGATGATGCAGAAGGTCTTGAACCTGATCCTCGCAGCCACCGGGAGCCAGTGGAGAGATTTCAGAGCTGGAGGGATGTGATCCCTGGGCTTGAAGCCAAGGATAAGTCTTGAAGTCCTGTTCTGTATTATTTGTAGAGGGTCACTCTGTTGCTGGAAATACTCAACAAAGTTCACTCGGCCTCATTACGAGTATGGCAGAGAAAAAGTGGTATGCAGTGGTTACTAGGTTACCACTGCATTACCGCCACATTACATCATTGCTGTATTACAACTTTGGTGGTAATTTGTGAATCCTCCACCTTACCACCAAATAAACAGCAAAATCAGTAGTAGTAAATACCCATGCACTGCGAAAGAGGGGGACTTGGACCGCCTACCACCATTTGTAATCCTGCAGTAAATTTGCAGGACCAAGTGGCAGTTACAGGAATTCCATTTGCCAGTATTTTGGTGCATTTACTATTGAAATACTGCCATCTTGTAATGAGGCCATCTGTGTTCCTTCATTTAACACTTGGCTTTTCAGTTTAACTGTCACCACGCTGCCAACACCTTTTCATCTTGTAATTCTTAGTTTTAGCCTTTAGTCTCTGCGCTTTTACATTTAATTTTGAGATTCCTGCTTCAATTAAAGTCTCTTTGTGCTGCCTGCGCCAGTCATAAATTAGCCCTTCAGTTTATCTTGTCACCGCTACTACTTATGGTTCACTATTCCATCTGTTGTCATCTTGCTACACACGCATGTCTATTTATCAATTCTCTTAAAGGAGTCTGTATGCGAACGGACGCTGTGTTCAGTTGCCGCAAGCTGCCTCAATGCCTTTTCCGGCGCAATGCATGCACGTGCCAAAAGGTTAATTCCTCAAACGGAATCACATGCTTCTCAATGCAATCTGAAGATGTACCAACATCTTCCTCGTGTGCTGCCTCAAACAGTTTAAAGGTTCTTCAAATACCCCCTCAAGGGTTCAGTTTACTTTATTTACAGTTTCCTCTACCTGCTATGCTTAAACAAGATATGTAATACATATTACAACGGATCTCTAGGCTTCACTTAAAACTATATTACAATTTCAAAATCCATGTGAATAACTGTAAGAGTCACTTAGCTTGGTTGCTGGTTTTCTCTACGATTGTGTCATTCACTCACCGTCCCAGGATGCACCGACCCCGCTCCCGAAACCCCAGAACACCCCCACCTACAGGTCTCATTCCCTTCCATTGCAGCAGCGGGGGGACGTCCTGTCGGCTCCTCTGCAAACAGGCTCACACACTCAGAAGGCTCAACAGGATTGTTTCGGGCGGCTGCAGCCACTTCTATACTGGCAGCTACCTTGGCGGTTGTCAGCACGCCTGCTTAGACGTCGCATTGCCATGGCTCCACGGATCACTGCATGTCACGTGATACGGAAGTTGCGATCACATGTCGTGGGTTCCAATGCAACCCTATATTTCAGAATATTAGTGTGTAAGTTCATTAACTGGGTTTTGCTTTCCCTGGTCTGTTTTATACATATTCTAAAACAGTCTTAGGTTGATACCTACCTTTAATTTGCTTATAGCTCCTTTAAAAAGTATATAGGTTTTACTTACCGTGATCTGCTATGGGCCATCCTAAAATAAGTTAGAAAGTTATTGCTTATCTTAGTCTGTGTTCCACAGATCTGAAAAGCAACTGTAATAGCATATTACAACATTAGGTTTTACCTGCCTGGAATAGCTGTGTGCCGTACTTAAAAAGTGTTCTGTGGGTGTAGCTGACCTTGGTCTGCCGAGGGCAATTTAAATTAGTGTAAAGAGTTATTGCCAACCTTGTCTGTATTACACTGATCTGAAAGGCAACTGTAGTTGAATATTACACCAAAAGGTCTTACTCACCTAGTACAACTGTGTGTTAACATAAAAGTAATTATAGGTATATACTGTTCCTTGAATCTGTGGTCCACTAATCAGAAAGATCAGCCTTGACTTACTGTAAAGTAATCTAAATGTAACTTGTGGTTTTACTCCCCATGGATAGATGTGTCCTATACTAAATGTGTTTGATAAGGTCTGTCTTGGCTAGAACTACTATTAGTTTTCTGAACAAGGCCTATGCTTTGGTCTGTGTACTTCAAGCATTGTAGTGTATTTTCTATAATGTTGTTTATGACTCTATGACCAGTACTTACCCCAAGACTTAACCTGGCCTATTTGTATTTATAATAAACCTTTATTTTTTACAATACTTCTAGTTGTAAGTGTTTCTATTGAATCCTCGGTATACTACATGTTCTATGTATTTGTATTTGTATTTGTATTTGTTTATTTATAACGCGCATACCATCAGGCCCAGGGGCATCAGGGTGCAATTTGTACAGGGTTGCAAGAAATAAACATACAGGCAGGAGAGTACATTACAAAATTAAACAATACGAACATAATAATAATCATATTAATTACATATATTACATAGGTTACAGTGCAACTGGGAATAACAGAGGATATAACCTAGGGTGAACAAAAAAAGGTTAGCATCGGTAGCAGACCGGAGATGGTGTCAGGAATAAGCGGGCAGAGTAAGTAGGACAGAAATGTCGAGCATGTCTTATTGCTGGTCGAAGAGCCAAGATTTGGTTTTAGTCTTGAAGGTGTTGAAGGAGTCTTCGGCTCTGATGGTAGCAGGGAGGGTGTTCCATAGTTTAGAGGTTAGGACAGGGAAGCTAGTGCCTCCAGCTTTTTGAAGCTTAAACCTGGGGATTGTTAGGCAATGAGTCTGAGCAGTTCTTAGTGGTCGGCCAGTAGAGTGGCGCGAAAGCCGACTGCAGAGATAGATCGGGGCCTTGTAGGCTAGGCATTTATGCGTGAGGGCAAGAGTTTTTAGGGAAATTCTCTGCTTCATAGGTAACCACTTTAGGCTAGTTCTGGCTTCTGAGATGTGGTGGTTCCGGGGGATGTTCAAGGCCGCTCGAATGGCATTATTCTGGGTAGTTTGGAGTTTGGACAGGTTCTCTTGGCTAGTGCCTAAGTAAAGAGCACTGCAGTAATCAATTTTTGCCATGATCAGTGTTCTGGCTAGTGTGACACTGTTGGGGGTGGTGAGAAACGGTCGGCAGGCTGAAATAAGTTTGCACGTGTAGGCAGAGGCAGACCTGACTGCATTTGTTTGTCTCGTTAGGGATAGGGTGGCGTACAAGTAGAAGCCTAATGTTTTAGTGTCTTTCGAGACTCGTATGGTATTGCCGTCTATGGTGAATGACTGATAAAATGGCTCAAGTTTGCTCAGGCGTTGTGAGGTACCCAAGATAAGGAGCTCCGTCTTATCGTCGTTCAGACATAGCTGGTGCTGGGCCATCCAAGCTTGGATGACCAGGTAGACGTCATTGAGGGCCTTAGTGTCAGCTAGATAATCACATGAGATAGGAATGAGTATCTGGGTGTCGTCCGCATAGTTGGTGTAGGAGACACCCAGATAATCAAGCACATCAAAAAGTGGTTTCGTAAAGATATTGTAAAGTGTAGGTGACACGCAAGAACCCTGGGGTACACCGCAATGAATAGGAGAAGGATCCGCGGCTGCGGAGGGTGCAAAGACCCTCATGGATCTGTTGCTCAAAAAGGATTTGATCCAGGCCGCAGCGAACGGTGAGAAGTTGGCAGCAGAGTGGAGGTGCCTGCAAAGGATCTGGTGGTTAACCAAATCAAATGCGGCAGATAGGTCGAGAAGTAGTAGCATTGCTAATTTGCCCTTGTCCTTCAGTACTTCGATCTACTTTCCTACAGCCCTCTCTCACTCCTAAGATCAGCCTGGCTGTTATAGCTACACTACCATATACCCAGGTGATACAGTCTTATACTAAGAGTGGAGTCTTGTACTGTCTGAGTTTTGCTAAGCTCTTAGTTGCACTTCAGAAAAACTGTCCTAACAGCTGTGTCAGCCATCCTCTGGTGTTCTGCCCACACTCTCTCCTGCTTCTGCGTACCTTTGATGAGCTGCATGTCTGTCTCCTGGAGCTCTGACAACTCCATTGATCTTCCGCAGCTTCTCTCTCACCGAAATGCTGTGCGTTGAATTGGGAGCACGTCTTCTTATCAGCTGGGCTTCTTCTTGACATGCCGCTTCGTGCTGCGCATTCTCTTCACTTCTGCTCACCTTCACCTTCCGTGACGGCTTATCTCCATGGCTGCTCCTGCACCTCAGACAGACTGTGCTTCAACAGCTACGCCTTCTGCATTGTCTTCAACATCGCCTTCATCTCGTTCCTTCAGCTGTCTCTCATTTTGGGATTTAAATGTCCCACTCAGGTACCTTGGTCTGTATCAACTAGACTGCACCTTGGTAACCAGCATTCTGAATCTTCGCTGCCTCTGAGCCTTTCTTCCTTGTCCCAGTGCCATAAGCATTATGGGTACTGTAGCCCATAGGGGATTATGTAATATTAGTTATCAATATTTTAGGAAGTATAGAGGAATCTTGAGATCAACAAGGTCACCAATTCCCCCTGGCATGAGTCCCCCTTCCATGTAATCCTCCCACATGATACTGCCCCCAGGTAGTGGCTGCCTTCCCCTCCAAATTAGAGGAGTCCCATACCGGGGTCCTAGAAATTATCTCACTAGATTCATCACAGCCCACTGGAGACAAAACCTAGAAATTCTACAAATTTAGTGTGAAATTGTTTTTTTCTCTAACTTTGCAAATAAATGATGTTCCTTTAGTTTTCTTAACACTTTTTGTACATGATCGTCTTGTTGGTGTAACTCTTTGGAAAAAAATCAAAATGTCATCAATGTATACAACCACGAACATATCCCAAAATTCATGTAAAACCTTGTTAATAAAAAAACTGGAAGGCCTTTAGAGCATTGCAAAGGCAGAAACGGCATAACCTGATGCTCAAAAAGACCAAATTGTGTTTGAAATGCTGTTTTCCACTCATCAACCTCACACTTTCTGACAAGGTGATACGCTCCCCGAAGATCCAATTTCGTAAATATCTTTGCCCCTTGTATTAGATCTAACATCACAGATATTAATGGAAGAGAGCAATAATTGGTTCTCGGCTGGATTACTGCAATGCAATCTTTCTAGGGACTTCCGCAAACAACATCTCCAAACTCCAAACTGTCCAGAATAATGCCCTTAGGGCTGCCACTGGCATTTTCAAAAGGGAATATATCTCTGAAACCAGGAAGCAGGTTCACTGGCTCCCCATAAAAGAGCAAATTGTCTTTAAAATTCTTGCCTTGACACATAAATGCGTCCATAATTTGGCACCACTCTACCTTTCCCAAAGGATAGTCAAGCCTATATCAGCTAGACCCACACGCACTGCTTACATCAACAGGATCTCCATTCCTAAGACCCAGAGAATCTGCGCAGAAGGGTCCAGTTACCCGGTCATGGCAGTGACCCATTGGAACACATTACCACCTCACATTAGAAGTATTGAGTTACACTTAGCTTTCAGGAAAGCTTTAAAAACTATGCTGTTTGTTTAAATAAGTATCTATGGCGCCAGTGTCCTATGGAGACATATAATGTAACTCTCAGTATAACTTTATGACAAACCAAAACTTTAACTACTTATGTATGCTATGTATGATCCTCGATATAGTATAATTATGTAATTGTTAGGTTACACGCTCACTGTAACCATGAGCTAAGTAATCCTCATGTAACTAAGATAATTTCATGCAACAGCGCCTCGATGCCCTTGGGTTGCTAGTGCGCTTTACAAATACAAATAAACAAATAAAGAGTGTAATGATTCTTCACAGTTATCTTGTTCAATGCCCTGTAGTCTTTACAAGTGTGCAATGTTCAATCCTTCTTCGCAACAAAAAATAGTGTTGATCCTGCTGGTGGTCGAGAATGTCTAATAAAACCTTTGGCCAAGTTCTCTTCCAAATATTCCATAAGATACTAATTTTCCTTTTTGGTCGGAGCATATATTCAACTGCAGGGACCAGGCGCCCCAACCTCAAATCCAAGCTTACAATTATATTGGGTGGTGCAGGAGTAGTTCACGAGCTTCTTGTTCATCAAAGACTTCCTCAAATTCTATAGCATTCAGTTAAAAAGCCTACCACCGAGTGTCCTTCACAAACAGCTCCTGCTATACACGCTTTGCCCTTAACTTCCAGAGAGGAAAACTGTTCCCAACCTTCCTTAGAGCCACATTCTTCGAGACAAATTTCAGAATGGAAATCTACCATTCTTCCCCAGTCTATTCTTGGATTGTGCAATGTCAGCCAGGGCATCCATAAAATAATCTGCAACTGAGGAGCACCAATTAACTCGATCACAATTTCCTCCCAATGTCTTCCTGCAATTTCCAAATCTTAAAGTCTGGTTTCCTGAGAAATCGGACCAGAAGACAATTGGGTTCCATCCACCTCCCTGACCTTTTCTGGGAAGCACTTAGAAACCACAGGTGCTGCCAAATTCCTTTCCATGAAATCCCCAGTCACTCCTGAATCAACCACACATGGCCCTCCTCATCTCAAATTCCCTTCCCAATATAAGGATACTTGAAGCGTGATATGAGGAACTGCAACGCTTTTGCCACTTGTTGAACTTTCACAGGGAAGGATGAACATTTTCTGGGAGTGCAAGGACATTTCCCAACAAAATGATTTCCATTCCCACAATATTATTTTTTATTGTGTGGTATAGTTTAGAACATCACTTTTCACACAAACACATTACTTACAGTAAACCAGGCATGGCATCAAGAGAGACACAGGGCCTCATTACACGGAATGCGGTAAACCATGGTGCTATTAGCACCATGGTTGCCGCCGGTACCATACCGGTACCACCATGGAGGAAAGAGGAATTACCACCCCATTCCAAGGTTGGCGGGCGGTAATTCCCCCTTTCTCCATGGCCCTTCCCCATTCCCATTTTTGCCCCATAGGGCTCAATGGGAATGAGGAAGGGGCTAATTACGGTACTTTAAATTGCGGTACCGTAATTAGCACCAAGGTCCCTTTGCGGGTCTCAACTTTAACGGCTGGTCTACACCAGCCGTTAAGGTCGGGTCCCACAAAGGGACCTCGTAGTAAGGTGGTAAGGGTTTACTGGTACCGGTGCCCTTACCGTTACCGGTAAACCCTTACCACCTACCGTGTAATGAGGCCCACAGACTCAAAGGTAACAGTTTCCAAAACCTTTATTTAATAAAGTTCTGGGGTTGGTGTAATACCTAACTGATCCTAACTCTAAAGGGATTGTTCCCTCAACTGATGTTTCCAAGTACCTGTCAATGTCTGTAAGTCCAAAATCAAAAATCTGTCTCTGTCTAAACCCATGCTTGTTGACAAAATGTGATAGGAAGTCTTCTTAAAGGAAAAGTAGTGGTTCCAAAAAGAAATATAAACCAAGGCTGGTTTCAGCGAGTCTTCACACCAGGTGTAGTTCTGTCAATGTCCTAAAAATGAGTATGATCAAAAAGGGGTTGTTTGTTAAACCTTCGCCACAGGTTTCTTCAATATTTTCAAACAACTTTCAATGTCTCTGGTTCCTTGGGATTCCCTTCCCCAAGCTTCAATTCTTCCAATTTTTTCAAACAAAGGAAAATGTACCACAGTTCCTCTTAGGCTTCTCATGGTTCCCTTTCCCATGCTTACGCCTCTCTGTTTCAAAAATAAGTATTCAACTTTGTTAGGCCACTCGGGGTTACCTTCCCAAAAATGTGGCCCCTCCAGTTTCAAACACAAGTTCAGCTTGTCAGGATGTACCTTTCTCTTATATACATTTTCTTTCACATACAATCCTTTCAGGGGGTAGAATTAGAGACTTTCGAAGATGCCAGGCTCTTTGCTCCTCCTAAGCACGACTTAGCCACTCTCATTATTTCTTATACTTGTTTTCCTTTTAACCTTTTATCTTCAGGTGCTTCCTGCACCCTTGTTTGTCTCTCTGAGCTTATTTCACTTTCTCGTGCACACTTGCACCTTCATTTGTTTTACTTTCTCTGTGTTGCGCCTTGCACACTTGCACCTTCTTTTGCTTCATTTTCTCTGCATTGTGCCTCTTGCACGCTTTGGCTTTTCTGCTGTGCACACTTGCACCTGTACTATTCCTTATCGTGCCTCTTGCACACTTCTTTCACTCTTCTGTGCACTTGTTTCCTCCTTTTGGGTCGTTTGCACCCCTTTCTTCTATATCTCTTTAAATGTCTTTACTCTGGACTTTGCTTTACGTCCGCGCCGCTAGCGTGCTTTCTCCTTCTTTTCACTGTCCTTGTTCCTTAATCTGTCCTTTTATGCTTTCACTCTCGCTTTATGCTCCGATCCGCTTTACAAAATCTTGTCTTTCTCCTATTCCGCTCCAGCCAACCGCATGCTCCTGAGTTTCTCTCTCTCTCTCACTTGTTCGAAACTCACTGGGTAGCATAGTATTGACGATCAGTCGCTCCTGGATGCTTAGAGTCAAGTTCAGGGTCTCGCCACCTGCCCCTCAGACACACTTGGGACCGGCACACGGCCCAAGAAAACAAATGTTTCTTTGAACAGCGCCAGCAGGTACAGGCTGCCTCATTCCGGCTCCCTGGACACACGGCTCCCTAGCCATGCGCAGCCCCTCACGAACCCCGGCCCAGCATCTCAGCACGCCATTCTCCTCCAGATCCTACAGGCTTCTCTTTCTGCAGCTCCCTGCTCCTTGACTCCTCTGGTCCAGTCAGCATCCCCAGCTCGTCGTCTGCTTCTGGCAGAATCACACCTTTTATATTGTAGTGGTGAGTCAAGTGGAGTCAGGTGTGCACAGTTGTAGTCAAGTGCCTGACCTTGCCTGACTCTATTTTTAATAGGACAGCATAATGGTGGTATGTAATAGGCCTCTCTTTGCATCGCCATGTTGTTCCTATGGGTAATCTTCATTGCTCTCGGTCGCCTCTGCCTCGTCCCAGTACATGTTGGAAATGCGGAGGGGGAGATGGAATTGGAATGCCAATTTGCCATAAAAGCTGAGGGGGAGGATTTTAGGGGGTATTGGTAAAAGGGGGAATACCATGTCTCACCCTTGGATGTTCTCCTCCCAATCCCTTGTCACCCTCCACTCAAGTGATCCTCCATCGCTTGTCCACCCCTGGGGTCGGAATCCAAAAGCGATGGTCCTTCCCTGGCCACCTGAATAGAGGTGGAAGAACACCGCCAGGTTTCTCACATTACACATAAATACAACTATGCAGCTTTCCACAAAACCTATTAAGTCAAGCACAGAAATCAGTTACAGCAAGATATCACAATTATAAATTTAAAACTATTTTAAAAAAAGCTAAAGCAGCAATATTTAAGGAGATTTCCTGTGCACTTACAATACAATGACAGAATGCGTCCGTAAACAGAATATCACTATCATACACAAACGGACAAAAAAGCTCAATTTGCCAAGAAATTAAAGGTCCACAAGAAATTAGATGTTGCAGTGTCTCAACCTCCCGTGAACAATACTAACATAAGCACTCAATTCTCGGGGTAGTATCTCTTGCTGTCAGACTCTCACTTATTGGTAGAAGGTTACATTTTTGCCTTTAAAAGATCAGACCTAAATTGACACAAGTGATATTTAAGCAAATATATCTGAATAAAATTATAGTATTAAATCTCTAAAATGGTTTGGTAAAAGAAATGGTAATGTAAAATGTATGCTCTATTAGCTATCCAATCTCCTTCGAGAATCGTTTCTTTCACTTTCTGAGGTTGAGACAGCAATTCGTCACGTGTAGATGAATTATTAAACAAGCTATCTGGAGGAGGTTCTAATACTTTACGGAACAATTGTAATAATTTCCAGCTAATTCGAGCCTGCATAGAAATTAAGCCCAATTTGTGCCTTATTAGACCTGTCGACGCACAATGCGGTAAACCAAGTGTTTTTCTCCATATAAGTGCTTCTATTTTTAACCAATCTGGCGCTTCTAACATTATTTATTTTCTGTTTATAATTTTAGGGACTATTTTTGGGTGATAGTATTGAAGCAATGGAGCAATTGTACCAATATGCTTATCAAGCAGTCGAAGCTGCGCCGCTGCTATTTGAGCAGCTTTTCGAAATGTAGAGGCTATTAATGGTTTTGAGCATTCACTATAAAGGGTAACACAAAGGTATTTAAAATGATCCTCCTCAAGTTTACTGCCATTCAGAAACCAGGTAACATTCAAACATTTTAAAAAATACTTTGGTTTAAATCTTAAAATTTTAGTTTTATTAATATTTACTTCAAGGACTAGCTCCAATAAAAATGTGTTCATGGCTGATAAGCTCCTTTGAAGACCTATCACAAATAATATCAGCGTAAGCCAAATGTAAAAAACAAAGCTCACCCAGACAAGGGAGAAAACCACTGCACTTTCGCCACTGCGCCATCCAAATCAGATGTATAAGCATTAACTAAAAAGTGGGCCGAAACACATCCCTGTCGCAAGCCCCTATGCATATTGATCCAACTTGAACAATTTCTTTGCTGATCCAACCTCACTTTTACTTTTGTGCCCTGATGAAGGACAATCAGAATGCTCAACAAAGACAATGGGCAACCAAACAAATACAATTTCTGCCACAGTTTATTCCTATCAACACAGTCAAAAGCCTGGGAAATGTGTGAAAATGCCACACAAAGATATTTTTTTGAATTTGAATGGTTAGACTGAGCAGCTAATAATTGAAGTAGAAAGCAGTTTAAAGACATCCCATCTCCCTTTCTGAACCCTGACTGACATAAATCACGACGTCCATTCCTTGAGGCCAATGCTTGTAGTTCACTCAAAATTAGAGTTGAGAACATTTTAAAAGAGGCATGAAATAGAGATATTGGCCTATAATTCAAAGGATTTAATCTGTCTCCCACTTTATATATCACAACAATTACAGCACATTCCAAGAACTCAGTATTATAGAGCTTCAAATAATATAACTAAATAGCACAGGTAGCATATCGCTCATAATTCTGGATCTGATTTAAAGATGGAGTTAGATAAGCCATCAGGGCTAGGAGCTCTAGGGTTTTTACATTTGCAAATCAATATCAAAACATCCTCCTGGTCAATCTGGAAGTTCCAATTTGTAACTGGTGAGTAAAACAAAAGTGTAGAACCACCTGGTGGAATCCTATATAATGTAGAAAAATGGTTCACCCTTGTGGCTTCTGGAATCGGCAGAACTTGGAAAAATTCCTAAGTGCCCGAAGGCTGCACCAGGGACCAGAATAATATACTGTCCCTTTCCAACACACAATGAAGCATTCTATCTGCATCCCTTTGCGCCATTAGTATTTTATGCGATTTTTACGCAATTCTTGTAAGCCAACTTCAGTTTATGTACTTCATTCATCGATGAACTTGTCGCCTTTGTGGCTTTTCGCACACTGTAACAAAGTTTGGTTTTTTTACATTACTAATTACAGCATCAAAACCATGAGTGTGAGTCCTCAAATCACCCCTCTTATTCTGATAAAGCATTATCATTTTCACTCAAAGCACCAGGAATATAACTATTAAAATGTTTGGTGTTAACCGGATGCCAAATCAAAGCATTGTTTCTATGTCTAACCTCAACCTCCAAACTTACACACTCCTGATGCAGTTCTGCTGATCTCTACTAGGTGTATTTCCAAAAGCAATGGCGAATGATCACCCTCTTTACGTTCCACAACATGTTCAGTTCAATGCATCAGAAACAAAAATGCAATCCAGAGTTGATTATGCTAAGGCATTACGCCAAGTAAACCATGGAGGACAATCTCCCCTAATGTTTTCATTGAGGAGGTGCAAATACCAAGACTGCAATTATTTATGAAATCTCATCCCCCACTCTCTAGAACTCATAGAAGCATGCAACCTAACCTATTCTGCATGCAATAGTGTTCGTGATCTAAACATTTGCTATTAAAGTCTCCTAATATTACAATGTGTTCTCCATTGTCAGGAACCCAAGTCACAAGTAGGTCAGCAATTGCAACTAAACAAGATTCCAATTCATCATTCACTGAATTGAAATACAGATTTATCAAAACACAAGATTGGAATTTCACACCACCCTCCTGCTGCCACTTGATCCTTACAATTAACATATCCTTTGTATTAGTTGTAATTTGCTCCATCAAGAGGCCCATCCCATTTTTAAGTGCATAGAGTAGACCCCCAAAAAGCGAGGCCTAGCAAACCTTTGTGAGCTTTCTCAAGACAGATGGTATAATCATCTGTTATAAGTTGATCATCTAACTAAGTCTCTTGGAGATATAGCATATCACAATTGCATATGGATGAGTCAAGTTGCGACAGGTGAGAAAAACATTTGGTATTCCAAGAGTCAAGTGAATAAGGGGACACTCAATTAGGCCTCTAATGGGAGCCCAGTCATATTTATTTTCCCCAGGAGGCATCATAGATGATATCTTTGTAACAATTCGTGATACATCCCTAGCTGACCCAGTGTTAATTCTCAAAGGTTCCCTGAATCTAGGAATCTTGAAATCTTTAAGTATATTATTCATATCCCTAAATGACCCACTATTATTCAATGGGTGTAAAATATCAAATACATCATAACCCAATGACAAGAATGCTGGTGCTTCTGCCAAAATGGCCATTCTGGAATAAAAGTGGACATACGCTAAGTCTAAATGTGTATCCTTTACAAATTCAACAAGAGCTATATCTTTAGAGCAAATCAATCTTAAATTTGGAATTTCAAAAAATGATGGCAGTACATTCTGCCTGTTAAAAGGACAACAGTCAGGGTCAGAAAAGAGTCTTTCCAAGTATAAAACATTCAAATGGTTCTTGCCACCCAATTCACAGTGAGACGGTTTTGAAGAGACGGTTTGTGATGCATTCATCACTCTAGCTCCAATCACAAACCTTGTATTCTCCAAATGCTCTTCCACCATTGCTCCTTTCTTCGTACTCTCCTTAAACATTCTTTCAAGCAGTTTTTGCCCTTTTTCCTCAAAGGTTAAAAGAATCGGAAATAAAGGAGCCGCTTGATTGTTGAAGCAAACTTCATTAGTGCTCAAAACTGGCGCCGACTATCAAAATTTGCACTATCAAAATTATATGTCAAAGATGGCTCCCTCCAAATATGCGAGGATGCTAGGTATGCTCCAATGATCTTAGTCTTCTTTGTTTCTTATGTCAGAAAAATTGGAGGTGTCGGAAGGCGAGTGCTGGTTTTATCATTCGAGCTTTGCCACCCACCAACGGATGATAAGGTATCCTTCGAAATTTTTGTTTAACCCTCCAGACAGAGCAACATATTCCTTTTCAATCACTTCACATTCCCATTCAGAATGGACTGTTAGAGTATTATCTATTCCTCGCCATACACAGGTTTGAAAAAGTGAGTTATAGCATTTGGCCCAGATAGAATACAATTTTGTTTCTTCTTAGATGGTATGTTAGAGTGAGCCAATGAAACCTTTGCACACTAAATGGGAACGTAATTCAAATCCTCAGCTGCGGGCTCAAAATCCTCTTGCAGCTGTGCAATTTCATGTGCGTTTTCCTTGTTATGCGAGGAAATGCAAGGTTTTAGCTTCCTTAAGAATTTGCGCAAACCCTTATTTCTTTCCCTGTGTGGGTGTCATATCTCTGAGAAGGCGCTGGCACCTCTGGCATCGTTGGTCTCGGAGGAGCGTTTTGTCTGCCTTTTCTTCCAAGATGGTGGATTGCTCTGTTTGCAACATTCTAGTCTGTCAGGCGTCAGAGGAACGTGAGGTTCCGCCCTCTTTGCAGAGCACTGCATTTCAGGCTTCCTTCCCAATGCGCGGACGCGTTGCTACTCTCACTACACAACGCTACGTAAGTGCAATTCTAGGCTTACCTTCTTGCTATCAGTTGATAGCAAGAAGGTAAGCCTTTAAATCTCTCTGCTAATCAACCTTCTGTCTCCTTGCATCAGATTGTTGCTGTGGTTCCATTACGTTTCAGGGAAACAATTTGAGTCGCATCGGAACCAATCTCCCTCCTATCACAGACACACACTGTTTCCCAAGCTCTGTGTCGTGATCTTTCCACGCTTACAATTCCCGACTCTTTGGTACATAATACAGATTCAGCCCCCTTTTGTCTCCAATTCAATTTTACAGCAAGCTAATCTTGCCTATTTGTTTATTCAGCAAACACTGAGACTTTCTGCCTTTCGGCGGTCTTCGGATTCCGTTTGTGACTCTCTACGCTGCCTCCATCTCAGCCAGGCGGTTCTGCTTTCACTAACAGGTATGCTTTCAACCTGTCTAACATTTCATTGTTTCTTTCTTCCTCCCTTGTCTAATCTACAATTCCTTTAGCAGTGACTGATTCGATTCTCCGCTTTCCGGCAATTTAGCACCTTAACTTCTGCAGTCCTCAAAAAGGGTAACCTCTGCCTTGATAGTGTTCTTTAGCTTTACTGTATTCTGGTATAACTTTTATCCTACTATATCTTCACTTTATTTGCCTTTTTCTGTCTAGACAGTGGGAGACCTGTCAAGAATGAGCTCCTGCACATATTCCATCCGAGGTAACCATCAACCAGAAGGCGCAGGGTTTCCCTGGATTCTCTCTCTTTGCCTGGCTTATTTGACCTTAAGGGGAGAGAGAGAGAACTTAGGGGGATTTCTATTATCACCTCCTTTGGCTTGATCACAGAACAGAACATTCACGAGAAAAACTGCCTATTGGTGATTCGTTTGTTGATGTGGAATGGCATGTTTTTACCAGTATAAACTACCTAGTTTATCATAACATCGCAGTGGGTTTTTAATATTCTTCAGGTTTTTTTAGACAAATTTACTCACTTCAGCTTTATCGCCTCACACAATGTCAGAGTCTAATGTTTCCTCCCCCTGAGTCTCCTCACTTGGGTCTTCTGTGGAGCTGTCCTGAAGAAATGTCTTTTGTCTTCTCCTCCTGTTTCTATTGGTGTTCTCTGGTTCATCCTCTGTCTTTCAATTCTTTTTCTCTTTTTTGCGTTCGTAGAGATAGGGATGGTCTCCACCTGAGGCCACCTTCACTGTGATTAGGACAAGCAGTCGGGGGAAACCAGGGCAGCCAGCCCCTTAAAACAGGGAAAAAGCCTATTGAGGCAGAAAAAACCCTGTATGGTTGTAGGTTTGAATCGAAGGACTAAACAGGAAGTTGAAGAGGCTGGTTGACCATCGGAGCCCTGGTACCGAGATGAATGATCCAAAAGAAGAGTACTAGGTCTACAGCGATCCCCTTTTATATGTCAAAGTCCTTGCAGGTACGTATGGGATGGAATCAGTAGTTGTCTATAGATCCTTGGAGAATACTGCAGAAGCTGTAGCAACAAGTGGGGAACCCTAACAGAAATGGTACAGGCACATAGAAGGATCCAGGTAAGGGACAACCAGAGAAGGAAAAGGGACTCCTGTTCCTAAGGGTAAGAAAGACCCGAGTTACGTGACAGCAAGAGAGTAAGTGAGAGAGAGAGAGAGAGAGAGAGAGAGAGGGAGTGAGAGGGTGAGAGCGAAGGAGGGGATGAGTGTGGGAGAGCGAGAGAGAAGGAAAGAGAGAGAGAGCTCAAGGAAAGGCAGAGTCTGTTAACAGAGCGTTCGAGTAAACCGGTTCCACAGCGGCGAAAAAGGATGCAAAAGTGAAAGCAGTACCACAGTCAGAGCATGAAAAGAACGCAGAAATAGACCCACCACACATAAAGATATAGGGACAGAAAAGAAAGTACGGTACCCAACACTGATAGCGGAAACACAGAGGAGACAGAGTCAGGAACAATGACAACGGGCTCCTGGAAGAGGGAGATAGGAACTGGAAAGGAAGAAAATCAGCAGAGGACTAAACAAGGCTGGAAACGGAGGAAAGCTGAGAAGCGATATTCACAGGAGGGTCTGGAAACGGAGGTAAGCCAGACGGGATAATCACAGGAGAAGTAGCACTGCGACGTGAATGAGAGTCACGGAGACTAACAGCAGCGAGTTGCAAATGTCTCTTATCAAAATCCTAACTCTGTACCTTGCACACTAAGCTAAGTAAATCAAACGAGATTTCTTCTTGGTCCAAAGTGCTGACTCCCTGCCCTGGACAAAAGGCAGTTCTTGTCCTAATAAGACTTTCACGCAGTGGTTTCAGCCACTCCTTGGATGTTGGGGGGGAATGTCTCACTTTCCCTAGCCTTCTTCAGGTTTACAATACAGTTTCTTGTGGTCCAAGACCCTGGTTGGTAGCTTTGGCTTCCACTCGCTGTATACGGCACTGATGAAGAACAGCCTGGATGCACTCCCCAAGTTGTAGTAGGTACTTGACCCTGATGGACAGACCTTCTTCCCTTTCACCAACTACTGTGACGAATAAGAGTATCCTGGGTGCCCTTGCCAAGCTGTAGTGGGTCCTTGACCCTGGTGGGCAGACCAGACTCCCTCTCACCAAGTACTGCACCGAACAAGAGATGCTCTTCCCAAGCTCTAGTGGGTCCTTGACCCTGGTGGGCAGACCTGGTTCCTTCTCACCAAGTACTGTGATGAAGAAGATAGCTTGGAGGCTTCCCAAGCTGTAACGGGTCCCTGACCCTGGTGGGCAGACCTGGTTCCCTCTCACCAAATACTGCGATGAAGAAGGGTAGCCTGGATGCTTCCCAGGCAGTAGTGGTACATACAGACATGGTTCACTAACCTGTGTAAGAAACCTGAGGGTATTCTCCCTAGCAGACATCAAGAATCCCTTATTGAGGTAGCCATGGAAGGGATGGTGTTCTCAGATCCCAACCCTGGGGGTGGACGAGCGGGGGAGGATCACCTGGGTAGGGGAGTCCAGGGTTATGCCCGGGGGGAATGCCCCAGGTGAAACGCAGTATTATACCAGGGAGGAGGACGAAATACCTGAGGCTGTTATAGGTTGTTTCGAAATTAACCTCCCTTCCACCCAAAATATCTTTCTTACCAAAATTCAACAACCCCTCTGCATCTAATAAACCTAGTCTGAATCCAAACTCTGCTGCCATGAGAAACTACATCTCCCAGAATCCCTGTTTTCCTGTTGCCTACCCCAGTACTCCCAGTGATTCTTCTCACTGTCCCTCTTATTATTATTTCCCAAACTCCCAGTCGGCTTTAACCAAACACCATCCCCCCTATTCATTTTTAAAAAATTTTTTTTAATTTACTTGTATATAATCAAAGAATATGATTTTTACAAGAAAGTGTCATAAAGTGTTCAGAAGATTTGGTTCCGAGGTTTCGAGGTTGTGAAATTGGGTCTTGTAGTATGGAAATGCAGGCTCAGACCAGCACGGATGCGTGGCAAGTGACAGTCTTTAACAATTTTCCGTGCCATTCATTGCCTGGTGGGGTAGAGTCTGTGATCGGACGGGCTCTTCTGCCATCAGGATTTCCATTGTAGATGGATGCCCGTTGGCGTTGATTTTACTAAAGGCTGCTTCCATTAGTTTAGACGCTGCTACAGCCCAGCGTGATTTTTCCCCGGAAATGAGACAGCACCACCATGTGTCTTCTTGTATCAAGACGGAGTCCACCCATAATGGGGCCAAGAAAGCCGTGCGTTCCTGAATTAGCGAGGGGCAGTTTAGCAAGAGTCTCAAAGGAATCTGGGGTTTTGCATGGTCTGCAGGTTGTGATAGTGGATAGCCTTCTTAGCCCCAGGTATTCTCTGGTGTGGAGCAGGTTGAGTCGTGCTCCTACAAATGTGCATCAGAGCTTTTCGTCTGGGAATTTTGTGCAGTACGCCAAAGGAGATTTTAACTTATTGTACGTGGGTGGGAGGTGTTTTAAAAACTTAATCGCTGCTGCTTGTTCAGTGGTGGCGATCCAGTCTTGAATTTTCAGTTTTTCAGTTACTCTTTGTGGATTAGTGATGAGTTAATCTGTTGAGCATACGAGTTCTTCCAGTTTTTTTTTTTGATGAAGAATCCAGTTCTGCAGGACCTTGCAGTTCGTTGAGGCCAACACCTGACCGATGATGTTGAAAATAGGCAGGCCATCATGCATGAGGGTCTTCCTCAAGAGGGCCAATGAGGCAGCGCTGACGGCGGCGTTTAGCAACAGGAGCCCCAGCTCTCTTCTGACAGCCGCAATGGGAATCGAATTCGGGAAGCCTAGGAGGGTTTTCCAAATATACCCCTCTAGTATCTGCCAAAGCCCATTTGGCATGGTGAACGTGCCGTCCATACCGTAAGTTAGGGCTGGAACCATCTTTCCCTTATAAAAGTTGATGGCCGGGATCACTGAGAATTTTCCAAACTTTCGATCAATCGATCTCAATTGGGATGTCAAGTGTTTGGCTTTGGTCCACAGATGTTTTTGCATTTTCGACTCTTGAGCCGACCCGTCGATGATAACTCCTGAGTATTTGAAGTGAGGCACCACTTCGATTCTGACTTTGTTCACTGACTAAGAGTTGGTGTTTTTCGGGGGCTGGTGGTTTTTGGAGAAGGTCATGATTTTTGTTTTAGACTTGTTTATGTGAAGATTGTTGGTGGTCATTTACTCTGCCAAATTGTCCAGCTGACGTTGTAAACCAATGGGCGTCTGGTTAAGCAGGATCATGTTGTCAGCATAGAGGAGACGGGACAGCTCAGTGTTTCCAAACTTACGGGGGGAAGCTTCGGACAGTGAGTTTTGGAAGTCCCCCAGAAAAGCAATGAAAAGTGCGGGGGCTAGCGGGCAGCCTTGCTTGACCCCTCTGTCTGCTTGAATTTCCTCAGAGAGAGAGCCTTGCCTATTCAACCGGACACTGAGTGTGGTGTTCGTGTGAAGTGCTATTATAGGGTTTAGAATGGCGCCCGGGCATCTCCAGTGTTTCAGCTTTCCCCATAGTAGTGTTCGATCCACTTTGTCGAACGCCTGCGAAAGGTCGATGAACGCGGCATAGACTGTCGGGGCGCCCTGTTTTATTTTGGCCTTTAAGATGCTGAGTATGAAGATGTTCACCGTGGTGCTTCCGTTCTTCTCAAAGCCCAGTTGAAAGGGGTCGCTGCAGGGGGCCATTTTCGCCCAGCGTTGGAAGTGGTTCAAGAGGAGGGAAGCAAACAGTTTGCCCATAATGTCCAGTAGCGCTATTGGGCGATAGTTGCCTGGATCTTCCCTGCTTCCTTTCTTGAAGATTGGAATAACCGTATCTTTAGTCCATGATAATGGGATCTTCCTGCTGGCTCTACAGTGTTCGAACAAAAGACTGATGAAGATAGACCATTCGTTGAGAAGTTTTTTAAATCGATGTTGGTGAGGCCGTCGGGGCCTAGCGCTCTTGATGGTTTTAGCTTCTGAATGGCCAGGCTTATGTCGGCTTTTGTCGAAAGGTCAACCCAGGGCGTTTGCGTAGTCTCCGGACAGCGGTTTGTGGCTTGTGTCTGGCTGGCAAAAAGGTTGGTGAAAAAGGCCACCCAAGCTTGTTCCGTAACTGAGTTGATCATGTTTGTAGCTGTTGGGCCTTGAGAATTGTTGATAAGGGACCAGAAGTCGGCTGTTTTTTTGGACGTGAGTACTTTCAGCATCATTTTGGCGTCATGTTGGTATAAAGCGGCCCTTCGAGATCTGATCCATGATTTGTAGATTTTGTGTTCGTTTTTCCACGGATCCCATGCGACCGTGGTGTTGTCCGCTTTGCGCTGCGTTTTAGTTTTCTTATGAGCTTTTTTTTGTTTGCTATCAGTTTGTCGTACTTATGAGTGTAGGTTTTCGGAATGGACTTTGCAGAGGACGGGTGGTTCTTATATTTGATCAGCAGAGGCAGTTAGTTTGGTCTTGATGCTGGGTCGGGGGGACAGCTGACCCTCAGTTTCTGCGAAATATTGCTGAGTGATAGATCTGACACTTGCTGCGGTCAACCTGAGCCGCGATTGTTGGGGGTTAGTCTCAACCGAAGGTAAGTAACATTTTGCCAGTCGAGCAGTAGACGGCCACGCTAGGGTTAGCATGTTGTGGTCGCTCGCTGTAGTTTTGACCACACGAAAGTTGTCGATTTCTGCGGCCATAGCGTGGGAGGCGAACTTGTAATCAAGGGTGGCAGCCGACTGACCTCTTTCCCAGGTTGGTATGTGTTGAAGCCCGTCCAAAATACATGCCGTGTTGTGTAGATTTCTGGCTGACATGAGGTTCATCCAGGCTTGTCCTCTGAGTTCGGCTTGCGTGGACGGGGTTGAGAATTGGTCTTTCGGATGAGCACACTTAGCATTGAGATCTCCGCAGATTATGACGAACGGAGTGTTCCATTCGATAAGGATGGTGTCAATGGTTTCGGCCATAGTTTGGCAGAAAAGAGATGTAGTCGCCTTTTGCGGGTTCCAGTATGTGGTGATCAGCTCAAGAGGAGGTGTTGAGCCTGGCTTTGTGCTTGTCTTTGTCTTTTCAACAGTGCGGTTCCACTCGATTAAGACCGCTAGCACCCCGTAAGATCTTGCCGTTGTCTTGATGATTTTTAGGTTCTGACCTGACCGTACAGCGATGAGAAGGCCTTCCGAGGGACGGCCTAGCAGACCTTTGGCGGCTGGGGAGATCACAATTTCAAATCCGTCCATTGACGGTTTCTCCTGAAGCCATGTCTCTTGCAGGCAAAAAATGTCGAACTGACCCAAGTCCACACTGTTGCTGTCGGCTAGGTGGGCGTGTCCTCTAGTATTCCATGAGGCCAACGTCAAGGACTTTTGATGAAAGGGGACGTCGGCTTCATTTGGTGGTGCTATCTCGTTCGGTTTGAGGTTAGGGCTCCTTTTATCCAGTTCCATGGTCTTCCCGCTGACGTGTTTTTTTTTAGAGCAGCAGTTGATTCTGAGGAAGACCAAATAGATGAGTCTTGCCTGTGAGGTCTGTAGTTGTGAGGTCTTCTCTGAGGAGACTGGTCTCTCCAACTTTGTCTTCTTTGATGTGGCCGATGCCTATCCGTAGTGCAGTTAACCGGACTGTTCCTGCTTGTCTCTTGTCGGCCTTGAGTGGAGCGTGTGTCCGTTGCGTCGGGTACGTCAGTGCGGGCGGATTTGGATGTAAAGCGTTCCGGGTCAAGGTCGGCAAATGCAGAACGGGAGGGATGGATGTCTGGACCATGGTGGTTCTTAAAGTTCTCTGATGAATCTATAAAGTGGGCCTTCAGTTCGTCTCTTCGAGCAGTGTGTCGGTGAGGTGTGCCGCGATCGTGGATTCTTCTGTTTGTAGGGTGGTCTGCCCGGATGTGACTTTTGTGGTCAGGAGTTTTTAACTCCGACAGAAGGAGACCTCGTTGTTTTAGATCTTCACCAGCTTGACGGCTCACATCTTGGATTGCGGATTCATAGATATGCAGGTAGGCTTTGGCCATGTTGTCGCTGTGGTATGGCTCGACCCGCTTAAAGTCGTCCGATTTCAGTTTCTTTAAGCCAGTTGTAGAAGATGTTATTTTCAGGACTGTTCTTCGATTCAAGATTATGTATTTGTCTTTGTTGGAGATCTGCTCAATTTTAAAGAGACGGATGGATTTGTCTCTGTTAGAGTCAGCCTCTCTGTTTTCAATTAATTTGCGAGAGGCGTGGAGCCGAGCAGTCGGGGATCCGGTTGAATATGTTCTAGCAGTGGGTCTTCTCCGTTGGCCTGGCGATACTCTTGAAGGAACGAGCGGTCGAGCGTCCGGCCGAGGGCTTTGAGGTGTTGGACCCACCCTAGGATGGAGTGAAGCGTGGGAAGTGATTGCTGACTTGCTGGAAAAGGTGGATGATTTCTGCCGGTCGTTGGAAGAGCTGCCTTTAAGAAGTGACTCTCGGTCAAGGTGGGGAGACGTAGTAGATAAGAGACTTGAGTCCATGAATTCAGCCGCTGATTTGGGAGACTGAGTTAAGTCAGTCACAGAGCCTGCCCGGGTGATCTCTGAGTCTGCGTTGCCAGGGGGTGTATATGGCTGTGACCCCTATTCATTTCACAAACCCCAAAAATCTCACTTTTCTGAGTTTTACCTAACATGCCTCAACTCCCTCAGTTGTCAGGCAGAGTCAGGCTATTGACGATGATTACACACACCTGTCAACCCTTTCCCTTCCCCACAAGGATAAAAGGCAAAGCACGAGAGCACACAGAGAGCAAGTGTCACAAGTCTCTCCCCTTTTCACCTGCTTTTGTTGTTTGCTTGTGACCTTCTGTGATGTCTTCTTTCTCACGGTTTGGGATTTGTACAAATCCGTGCGCTGGTCTTCGGATTCCAGCGTGATGTTCACAGTTCAATTCCCGGGTACGTTCAAGTGTCCAGGGCGAATACCAGGAAGGAATGCTGTTCGCCTCGGAGGCACAGAAGGCCGTGACCCGAGCGCGCAGTGAAAATCATAGGAAGATTGAAAGGTAAGGTAGAGGAATGGGAGGAAGGAAGGGGATTTCAAGGAGCTGGGAACCAGGAGTCAACAGAAAGCCCCGAGCGAACTCCGGCAGCACATGTCCAATTACAGCAAGCGGTAGCGTTGAGACGCGCAGAGCCGCGGGAGCTTGTCTGTTTTGTAGAGCATAAAGCGTGGAGCATAGAGACTGGTAAGCAGCGTTCCGTTTCGAGCGACCATGTTGGAAGGATCACTGTATTCAATCCCCTATGGTTCAGGGACCAGGAAGTCCAGAAGGGACGCAGACGACGGTTCATGACAGCATGCCTCCTCTGAAACTCAGCTCCTCCGGGCTTGCCCGGATGGATAAGATGGTATCTTCGAACCAGTCTGGGGGCATTCATGTTTGACATGGGTTCCCAGGTGCGTTCACTGGGAGGTTATCCTTTCCATTCGACCAAATATTGTAGTTGACCACGTCGAGTCACAGATTCTGGAAAACCTCATATTCGAGTTGGTCATTGACAATTACTGGGGTAGATCTTGGAGCTGTTAGAGATGATTGTAGATATGGTTTTAACAGGGAAGTGTGGAAGACTGGATGGATTCTTTTCCATGATTCTGGTAGTCTGAGTCGAAAGGCCACTGGATTGACGATTTCTTTTATAGAAAAGGGACTGTAATACCTAGGAGCCAATTTATTAGGACGCAGATGTCGGGGAAGAAGTTTCGAGGATAACCAGACTTTATCGCCCACTGAGTGACATGGGTTCCCAGATGTTTAACGTCTCTTCAGGCCTTTTCTAAGTGTTCCTTAGCTTCTTTGTGTACATTAATAAGGCTTTTGATCCAGGAATCAACCGCAGGAACTAGGGTAGGGTTTGGAAGAACGGATGGTAGAACTGAAGGATGAAATCCTTGACTAGAGAAGAAAGGACTGGTTTTGATAGCTGAATGATCCGAGTTGTTATAAACGAATTCAGCCACAGGTATTAAGAGTGACCAATCATCTTGGACCTTGGTAGCGAAGCAACGAAGATACTGTTCCAGAGTTTGGTTAACACGTTTGTTGGCTCCATTGGTCTGTGGGTGATAACCTGAAGACAAGGCACGTTGGATTCCCAGCATACGACATAATTGTTTCCAGAACTGAGATATGTACTGGGGTCCTCGGTCAGAAATGATCTTGGAGGGTAGCCCATGAAGCCGGAATATGTGTTCCAGGAAGATTCCGGCAAGTTCAGATTAGGATGGCAGTTTGTATAAAGGCGTAAAATGAGCCATATGAGTAAACAAATCAATAGTAACCATGATAGTTGTGTAACCTCTGGAAGATGGTAGTTCGACGATAGAATCCATGGGAATGATTTCCATGGGTTTTGTTGGTATTGCTGGTTGGAGCAGGAGACCTGCCGGTTTCTTATTATCATGTTTTTTCTGATTGCAGACGGCACATGTCTGGATATGGATCCTGATATCATCCTTCATCTTCGGCCACCAGAACTGTCTTTGTATAAGATGGAGAGTGTTGGTTATGCCACGGTGTCCTGAATGAAAAGTATCATGACATAGGCTTGCGATTTTTTGTCTCAGTCCAGGAGTGGGAATGACCAAGCGATTGTCCATGAACAGATATCCGTCCCTTGTTTTGAGTTTCCATCGGTTGTTTCTCTTAAAGTCCTTCCAGATTTCATAGGATTGAGTCTGAATTTGAATCTTCTCCAGGAGGGTAACTGCTTGGCCAACAAATATAGTGTGGGGAAACATCTTAGGAAAAGTCTGATCTTCAAGGTGTTCGTAATCGGGACGTCTGGATAAGGCATCGGCTATTATGTTGTGTGTTCCAGGAACATGATGGATTTGAAACTGGTATTGAGCAAAAAAGAAGGCCCAACGGGCTTGACGACTATTTCTACATTCTAGGGATTGCAGGACTTGAAGATTCCGATGGTCCGTGTGGACTTGCACCGGGTGTTTGGCTCCCAGGAGGAGATGACGCCAATCAGTGAAGGCTTGACGGATGGCTAGTAGTTCCTTTTCCAGAACGGAATAATGAGTTTCACTGGGAGTCAAGGTGTGTGAAAGATAGGCGATGGGATGTTCTAATTTGTCACTCAATTTCTGTTTCAGGACTGCCCCAATGGCGTAGTTGGAAGCGTCAGTTTCAACAAGAAAGGTCTATCAATGTCGGGTTGAGCTAGGATGGGGGCTTGCGTGAACTCTGACTTCAACCGTTGGAACGCCATATCTTGGCCTGAGGTCCACACGAAGGGGGTATCCTTCTTTAACAGTGTAACAATGGGATGCACAATCTCCCAAAAGGCTGGCATAAATTTCTGGTAGAAGTTAGCAAGCCCCAGGAAGGATTGAATTTGTTTTACAGTAGTTGGAACGGGCTAGGATAAAATGGAGACTACCTTCAAGGGATCCATTCCAGTCCCCTTTGGGCTAAGAAGGAACCCGAGATAGTGAACAGTTGATACATGGAAAAGGCACTTCTCGGGTTTGGCCAGGAGCTTCTGTTCATGTAGACGTTGTAAGACTGCCTTCACGTGCTCTTCATGTTTTAGATGGTCCTTGGAGTATTTCAGTATGTCGTCCAGATATAAAATGACGAAGATATTCAATCCCCTATGGTTCAGGGACGCAGACGACGGTTCATGACAGCAAGGGCAACCGCACAAGGAAGCAGCTATTCTGGACTAGCAGTTCAAATGGTGACAAAAGAGAGCGAAACCTGAAAGGACGACCGGGAGGGAAGTGCCCTTGCCCTTTTCAACCCAGTCCTGCAAAAGCCTCTGCAAGAAGAAACAGAAGCCCAGGATTTACAGCTGGCGTGTGGAGTGGCAGATGTCAACGGTGCACGAGGGCCTTCCGCATTGATAAACCAGGCGAGGAGGCACGCTTGCTACTGTGGTACTGTCCTTGACTCCAGAAGCAAGACAAGCCAATGGGTTTCAACACAGCCGACGAGTCAGAGAAATCTGATAGCAAAATGGACTGTGTTGAGTCCAAAGTTGCGAACAGCAATATTGTATGGACTTGTGAACAAAGAGCTTGTGTGTGAAAGCTTGAAAGAAAGTCCAAAGAAGGGCCAGCGGCAGAGCGATCAGGCACCATGTGGGTGCTCATTTGAAGGACTCTGACTGGTCCCATTTGATGAACTACAAGTACCAAAAGACCTTGGGAGGAGTCAGAGGGGCCAATACGAGGGTTGAGTCAAAACCCCTTGTATAATCTAAAGTCTCTGATACGTTGACAAGAAGGAAAGGCTGGCTGGGGGCTTAAAGGAAAGCCTAACCTCCGCTTTCTAGAAAGGTTGTGAAATTGTAAATTAAGGCAATTGTGAACCCGATACAGGGATGCCAACAGAAAGCTAGGGGAAGGGAACCCCGCTTACTGATGAGATGAGCAAATAATTAACTGCATTAGAAAATCGTGAACTGTCTATATGGCAAATGTGAACTTGGCTGAGGGATGCCTATGAGTTGGGGTGACGAGTAGTGCACCCGTGAACATTGTGTCGACAAGAGTGAACCAGGCTGAGGGTTGTCCACAGTGAATGGTTGTCTAAAAGATATTAAGACTCTTGAATATTGCAAACTGTTCATAACTTGATTGAAAGGCCATGGTGAACTCAACGGAGGGAGGCCCACCTTGCATGAAGGATCTGAGCCCGGGCAGAGGGATATCCTAAGGCAAAGAGTAATTGCCCCGAAAAAGATCTATTGAAGGAACTTTTGTTTGTGTTGATTGTGACACATCAGGTCCTCTGAGGCAAGAGACTTTATGTGAAAGATACTTGGCCACAGAAGGCCTTGAATTTTGGAAACAAACGGCTACCTCGTACTGGTGAATCCCAGGAGTGTGCTGTGCTCAGGTATCCCTCCCTGTCCCGTGCTAAAAACATGGGGAAAGGAGACCCCAGCCATACCATCCTGACTTATCATTTTGAGAACACTTCTTTCTTTTGTGATAAACATTATGCCACATTATTTTGTAACTTGGGTGTAAGGATTGGCAATAGTTCTTTTTTAGTATAGGCCCTTTTTGTTTGACAAGAAGTCACTAAGATTGCCTTATGATTTGATGGTTGTAGCTTATTCCCATTTTAGATTTAGGTTTAGATTAGGCATTTTTCTCACCCATTTATACAGATTAATAAACACCCTAGAACTGTGATCACTTGTGTCTGTCTTTACTGTTGGCACCATGCGTTCGTTACATATGGTGTCAGGTGTGGGATGAGACTCAGCTGAAACAAATTGGGGACCTAACCAAAATGAAGACCAATATCCCAGGAAAGCCAGCCCTAAGGATGTAGATCGGCCTCACAGAGACTCCACCTTCAGAGTGGGGGTTACTTTTCACCCTTTAAGGCCCCAGGCAACTCCCCCTGAACGGAAAGCAGTAGAAGGCAATAGTTACTACCTCCGATGTCTTCAAAATTCTCTAATACCAGGGAGAGATAACATTGTGATCTTTCTGGACTTACAGATGGGTTGCTCTGCCACCTCAGCTATCTATGTGTTACCCCACAATAAGAAGGGTGTAGAGATTTTTCCCCTTCTATCTTGTGGAGATGAGCTAAAATTTAATTTGCTCAACTTTTCTTCTACTCCTATAAATATTCCTCGAGATGAAATACTGGGGACCCTTATATATGAGAACATATGGAACTCTCTGCCTAAGAGAACCACTAAAAACCCAAGTGGTTCAGACAGATTATCCCTTCCTCTCCCCAGAAGACCCAAAACCTCTAACAGTGGAATTGAAAGCCCTACTAACTCACCATCTCCCTTGGCATAGGAAATATAAAACCCTGTCGTTAGAGAAATTACTCACAACTTCATTCCAGGGGAAAAGAAGATGTGCAGAGGATACACCAAGTTCCAACATCCTAAGGACAAAGGAAGATGACAATCTGGAAAGTTTAGAAAACAAAATACTCAGCGAGAACCTAATATATTAGCCCTTGGGGGAAATATTATCTAATAAAACGTCAGGAGGGGGTCTAGAGAGCAATAATGGCCTGATTTATTTTTTTTCCCCCAAGAATAAGAATAGGAGAGTGTCAATATCTACAGTATCTCTAGATAAGTCAGAAACCTCTCAAATTGAACAATGCTTATTTTGTTGAGATTGGGACATCTTGCAGCGATTTGCCCTGAAAGAATGAAGGAGGATTGATGGACATTCAGGAAAGATAAAAAGGAGAGAGAGAGAGACAGAGACAGAGAGAGAGATATCCTTAAAATCATCTCCTACGCAAGCCCTGATTTACCAGGGAAATGGTTAAAAGTCGCAACCGTAGCGATCCAGGTTATATTCTGGAAGGCTCGGACCAGCAGTCTCAGTGTTTCATGGTGGAATCTCCAAATGAAACCCTGCAGTCCAACCAGCATAGGGGAAGGGTAAATAAGAAACTGGAGGGTATTCTCCCAAGCAGACCTCAACACTCCCTTATTCAGGTGGCCAGAGAAGGGCTGGCACTCTCAGATTTCAATCCTGGGGGTGGACGGGCGAGGGAAGATCACCTGGGTAGGGGAGCCCGGGGGTTATGCTCAGGGAATGACCAAGGTGAGACGTGATATTACACCAGGGAGGAAGACTAAATACCTGAGGCCGTTCTAGTCTGTTCCAGGTCAACCTCCCTTCCACCCAAAATATCTCCCTTACCAAAATCCAACAACCCCTCCGCATCTGGTAAATCTAGTAGTAATCCAAACTCTGCTGCTGTGGGAAACTACATCTCCCAGAATCCCTGTTTTCCTGTTGCCTACCCAAGTACTCCCAGTCATTCTTCTCACTCTCCCTCTGATTATTATTTCCCGAATTCCCAGTCAGCTTTAACCAAACACCATTCCCCCTATTCATTTCACAAACCTCACAAATCTCACCTTTCCAAGTTTACCAAACCCCTTAGGAAGAATAGTCATGACACCTTTTTTCCCCATCCTACCCAGTGGGATACTTAGAAACTCTACCCCCCTTTTCCGACACAAACACTTTCTCACCCCGTAACAGACAACAGATTAACACTAGAGCCGTTTACCTAACATGTCTAAACACAAGGGTCAGGCAGAGTCAGGCAATTGATGATGATTACACACACTGAACTACCCTTCCCCCCCCCGGGATAAAAGGCAGAGCACGAGAGCACACATAGGACAAGGCCAACCACACGAGGAAGCAGCTATTCCGGACCCGCAGTCCAAATGGAGACGAAAGGCAGCGAAGCCCGAAAGGATGAAAACTTTTCAACCCAGTCCTGCGAAGCCTCTGCAAAAGGAAACATAACACTGGGATTTACAGCTGGCGTGTGGAGTGGCAAATGTCAACGTTTCATGGGGGCCTCCCGCATTGATAACCCAGACGGGGAGACACGCTTGCTACCATGATACCATCCTTGACTCCAGAAGCAAGACAAGCCAACAGGTTTCAGCACAGCCGATGAGTCAGAGAAAGCTGATGCCAAACCGGGCTGTGTTGAGCCCCAAGTTGCGAACGGCAACATTGTATGGAATTGTGAACAAAGAGCTTGTGTGTGAAAGCTTGAAAGAAAGTCTGGTGAAGGACCAGCGGCAGAGGCTTCAGGCGCCATGTGGGCGCTCATTCGAAGGAATCTGACTGGTCCCATTTGATGAACTACAAGTTCCAGAAGGCCTTAGGAGAAGCCGGCGTGAAGAGTCAGAGGGGTCATACAAGGGTTGAGTCAAAACCCTTGTACAATCGAAAATCTCTGATATGTTGAGAAGGAGGAGAACCTGGCTGGGGGCTTAAAGGAAAGCCTGACTGGGGCTGAGATCCGACCTTAGGAAAAGGGAAGAACCTAAAGGGCCATTTGGGACTGTCTTATGAACTGTGGCAAGTGTGAACCTGACGGAGGGATGCCAAGAAAAGGCGAGATGGGAGGGAACCCCTGCTTTCTAAAAAGGTTGTGACATTGTGAACTAAGTCAAGTGTGAACCCGACGTAGGGGTGCCAAGAGAAAGCTAGGGGAAGGGAACCCCGCTTTCTTATGATATTAGCAAATCATGAACTGCTTTTGAAAGTTGTGAACTGTGTATATGGCAAATGTGAATCCGGCTAAGGGATGCATGCGAGTTGGGGTGAAGAGTAGTGCACCCATGAACATTGTGTTGAAAAGAGTGAACCCGGCCGAGGCTTGTCCACAGTGAATGGTTGTCTAAAATATAGTAAGAATCTTGAATATTGCAAACTGTTGATAACTTGATTGAAAGGCCATAGTGAACCCAACAGATGGGGGCCCACATTGCATGAAGGATCGGAGCTTGGCAGAGGGGGATCCTAAGGCGAAGAGTAAATGCCCTGTAAAGATCTATTGAAGGAACTTTTGTTTGTGTTGATTGTAACACATCAGGTCCTCTGAGGCAAGAGACTTTATGTGAAAGAGACTTGGCCACAGAAGGCCCTGATAATTTGGGAACTAACTGTAACCTTGTGCTGGTGGGGCCCAAGAGTGTGCTGTGCTCAGGAGTCTTGCCTTTTCCTGTGCCAATAAAAACGTGGGGAAGGGATGCTGCAACCATACCATCCTGACTTATCATTTTGAGAACACTCCTTTCTTTTCTGATGAACATTATCACACTCTGTTTTGTAACATGGGGGTAAGGATTGCCAATATTCTTTTTTAGTATAGGCCCTTTTTATTTGACAAGACGCCATTATGACTTCCTTATTTTTGTTTCATGCTCGTAGCTTGCTCCCATTTTAGATTTAGGTTTAGATTAGGTGTTTTTCTCACCCATGTTTACATTTTAAAAAACATCCTTGAACTGTGATCACTCGTGTCTGTCTTTACTGTTGCCACCATGAGTTCCTTACACCTGCCTAGTACTGTATGAACTGTACATCAAGTTCCAGTTCTCTTTAATTGGGTGCGGGTTAAAGACTTGCAATTCTGATCTTATTTGTCTTATTTGGGTATACTTCTTTGTTTTTCGCTCAATACATTTGTGTCCCAGACACTTCTTTACCAACCTTCTAACTTGTGATACCACCTCCTTGAGCTTTCAGCGCCTTCTTGGCTACCCGCCTACCTAATGGCTTAGTTTGGGCGTTTGTCGGCTCACTTTAGGTAACTGGGTCCGTTGGCGAGGCTCCGACACCATCCTTGAGCACCCGCTGCTCTACAGAGGCTCTGTGGTCCTCTTTCCTTCCGGGTCAGCGCAATCTCGTACTCTAGCACTTCCTGGGTCTCTGGAGCGTCCAGAAACTTAGTCCACCTGTGGGCCATGTGGTCCTCATTGTTAGGCAGAATCCTGTGCAGTTCCTTTAGGGAACACTGCAAAAAGATTAAGACCACAGGAGTAAGCAGTAAACCCAATTGGTAGCAGTCTGCACCACCCAGATTTACCTGGTAGCTGTGGCTGAGCAGTCAGACTTCTCTCAAGAAGAGTAGGGCAGTATGCAGAGTATACACAATAGGGCCACAACACAGTAGAGCAAACAAACACTGACCAGAGCTTGTATAAAAAGTATAGAGTTATTTATTTAAAACACACTTTAAGGCATATACCAGCACTCCAAATCAAAAGCAAGTTAAAACACAGTCATAGAAAATATACACACTTGCCTTGATAATTATCAAACAAGTCAGGGTTAAAGCACACTATTTGGTAAGACAGAAGTGAGCGGTTAACCTAGATGGCACTCCAATAGTTTAGGTTAAAAAGGGAGAGAAAAGGCAAAGCGTAGAATAAAACAGTCCCAACACTTTTAGTAATTCAGAACAAGGGGAGAAAGGCAGGTTATACTGTAGAGCCAAAGTTCATAGGCCAGGCCCACTTTAAATGGAGCAAAGCGAAATGTGCCCAGGATCACACGGTTTAAAGTGCACTGAAAGTCTTTGCAGAGTGTTCAAAAGAGGTTGGGGTGAGTCAAAAGATATAGTTAGAAGGCCTGGAGCCAATCCAGTTTAGAAGCAAAAGATTTAAGGGTCAGCTTTAGCAATCTGTAGAAAGGGAGGACAGGCAGGACACGGTACCTTGTAGAGAAAGGAAGCTACAGCAGGGGCAGTTTGTTCCTGGCAGTGGTTGAAGTTCAGGTTTCCGACCAGGGGAAGAGGAGATCTCGTCGAGGAGGAAACTTGGAGTTGTTGCACTGCACAGGGATGAAACCAGCCGCGAAGTTCCGATTAAAAGGTGCGGTCCTTTTATTTGTGGTCAAAAGTGGTGAGCTTGGCTATCTGGCCGCCAGGGTGCTTGGCACGGGCGATTCGACCAAGTAATGTCTTTGGAAGCGAAAAAGGGCAAACTGGTTGGTCCTACCAGCTCAAAGGGAGAAGACTCTCCAGCAGAAGATCTTCTCTGTCGTTGGAAAAGTGGTAAGTTTGTTGCAGCAAGGCTTCACTGGTGGGGTCGTTGGGTTGCAGGTGGCTCAGCTTCTTCCCTCTTTGGATTCTTAGGTCCTGTGGCAACTTCTGAAGTTCCAGTCCCAAAGGCCCTGCTTTTATGCAGAAAAACCCCCATTCATCAGCCTAGCTGTCAATCACACATGCTAAGTGGTGAGCCGGGCGGCTCACCACTGGGCCAATCAGAGTAGAGTGCGACTTGGGTTTGCCGAGGCAACGCAGTCCAGGTTGCCTATTCCCCCCTCCACCCCTCCTGTGGAACCCAGACAGTGGCACCATTTGGAGGGCTTCTGTGGAGAACCCCGCCAAAAAGTGGAACAAAGGGCTCGACCTTGCTCAGAGTTACAGAGACGAACACAAACGCCATTTTAAGTTTGAGTTCTGGCAAAAAGACCCAACCGGGGATTTAATATTAAATAAATAAACTAGTGGTATCTTTAACATTGCACCAAAAAGTGGTGCGTTTAAAATCAATGGGAAAATCCCATAGAGAATATTCCGGTGGAATATTTCGCGTGGAAACCACTGCCACCAGCCAGAAACTCGACGAGGGGGGACGGGATAGTGCCCCCTCGAAAACAGACCCAGGGGCAATCGAATTACCCCTTACCAGTACTTCCACAATATGATGGTTTGTACTGGTTCTGTTACAATTTTGGACTAGTAAGGCCAATGGTGACTTTACATGCCCTGGGAGACAGTAGTCAGTCCCAGGGTATGGAGTCTATGTTTGGGGGTCACTGTGACACCCCTGTGGTACTGCTCTGAGGGTGTTGTGTACCACACATACAGAAAAAAACAGATGATGCCCTATGGCGTAAAAAGAAACCCCATAGCCCATAAGCACATAACAAGTCAAAGACATACCTCAAATCATGCCTAAGAGTGGGAATAAAAGAGGAATAAAAGAGTCTCACTCTTAGCAGGAGAAACAAAACAAACCCCAAAAATCCAGCAAAGCTGCTGGGGGACTCACTAGGTTTGGGAAATTAGCCTTTTAAGAGAATTCTCCCTAACACTCATGTCCTCGACGGGCGTCAGATTCTCCCTTCCCATTCCTGGCATCCCGGTCAGCGTCTGCCTGCAAGTCGGGTTCCTCCTAACTCTTGCAGTTCCTCCCGGGAAGGCTTGACAATGCATCAAGTCTCTCTTCAGTTTTTATCTGGTTTCTTACAATCAAATGTCCTGAACCCTTTGGGGGGACTCCCAGGTATGCCAGAGTGATGCTGGGGGTCCGCGGACATGGAGGGCCTACCCTCCTTAGAACAAACAGAGGACTCAGTCAGCGGCAAGTACAAACTGTGCTTTATTGCAAATAAAACCAACAGGGATCAATACAAGAAAGCGTGAAGATTCTGGTAAATTTCAATATTCCATGCAGCGCAGGCCCGTTTTATATGACTCTTGCATCATCACTTGGGCCGGGCCCTTCTCCAAAAATGTTATCAGCGTGAGGGATTGGGTATTGAGAGTTCTATACGGTCAGGTTATAGAGGTTATTCTACTGGTTCTTGCATGGCCCGTCCCCGAGAAACTATTACATTGTTGCAGAGTAGTAGGTTTACCATTGGTTCTTGCCCTTTGCAATCCACCACTGGGATTCTAAGCTGTGATTGGTTAGAGCTGATGTCCCGATCGAGTTCTCGGCTCGCTGTGCACCTCTTCAAGGTGATGTGATCAATTATGTGTCTGTATTGTAACTTGTATGTACCACCTTTGCCTATGAGAATATGCTCCTTACGTCGCAATACATGTTGCAGTGTGCGTCTGGCTTGCTGTGATCGGCTCCTCTTTCCCACCACAGAAGACTGTCCATTGTCCCATTTGGCTGTACCATGTGTTTAGAGACCACAAAATGAGCTCTGCAGTTAACATTTATGAGGATTTATTCTGCTTTTCTGCAGCTGGTCCCCTTGTCGTCTGGAGATCCTCACATCTCTTACCTTGCCTGTGCGCTTGTCTTGCTCCCTGTTATCACGTAAGCAGGACTTGGATTCTGGGCTCACCTGTTTTTCCTTGGAGGCTTTCTTTTTGAAGGAAAAATCCTTTTCTTTCTTTCTGGTGGTTCTGGACTCGAAAAGATATGGGCGAGTCTCCCCTGACGCCACCTTGCTGGCCTTATGTGCCGAGCGGGTTGACCTCTGGGGCCACTGCCCTGAAGGCACGGATCTTGATTGCAGGCTCCGAGAGTGATTGACGTTCGTTTATATTCCAGGAGCGATGGAGAAGTCCAGGAAGGAAAACCATCCGGGAACCGCCGAAAGAATCCAGATCCAACGATGCACAGATGAAGCAACAACAGCAGGGGAATGTTAAGGAAGAAGGGACACAGGCAGAGCGGGAAACAAGGCAGCGGGAGAAGTGAAAACCAAGGGGAGATGCGCTGAGAACGGCTGAAGGCAACCGAACGTTGAGATGCTCCGGCTCACGTTGGAGCAGCGCTTATCAGCTGATGTGCTGACTGTATAAACTAGACAGCTGCAATCGCAACCTCAGCAGCGGCGGCCATGTTGAAGGAAAACATGGATGCCGCAAGGCGATTTCTACCTGACCATGCAGTCTAGAATGGGCAAATCTGGTAATTCATGACAGTATGCCCCCTTCGAAGCCCAGTTCCCCCGGGTTTGCCTGGATGTATACAATGAAATCGAGAAACCAAACTGGGTGCATGTATATTGGATACCAGTTCCGATGTCCGTTCACTGGGTGGATACCCTTTTCATTCAACAAGGTACTGTAAATGCCCCCCGTCTGTACCTGGAATCGCATATCCTGGCGACTTCATACTCTAGCTGATCATCTGCAAGGATGGGTGGTGGTCGGATCTTCTGTCTGATTAAAGGGTGATAAAGTTTTAGAAGGGAGGAATGAAAAACAGGATGAATCTTATTCCAAGTCTTTGGTAGACGAATCCTGAATGCCACCGGGATGATGACCTTTGTAACAGTAAATAGCCTGTAGAACCGGGGTGCTAATTTGTTAAGTCTGAGATGTCTGGGCAGATAAAGTGAAGATAACCAGACCTTATCACCTGCGATGTAGACCGGGGCAGGTCGACGTCTGGCATCTGCATACCTCTTATTGATGGCCATGGCTTCCAATAATTGTTTCTTGACATTCCGATGTAGGGAGCTTAAGTCCGTTATTCAAGCGTCCACAGAAGGAACGGAAGTAGAATGAAAAAGGCAAGTGGGTAATACCGATGGGTGGAATCCATAGTTGCACAAAAAAGGACTGATCCTAGTTGTGGAATGATCGGAATTGTTGTAAGCAAATTCTGCTACAGGAAGCAGCACTGACCAGTCATCCTGTACCTGGGAGGAAAAGCAGCGCAAGTATTGTTCAATGGTTTGATTGACCCTTTTCTGTGATTCCATTGGTCTGGGGATGATACCCAGAGGACAGTGCCCTTTCTATGCCTAACAGGCGGCACAGATGTGTCCAAAACCGAGAGGTGTACTGTGTTCCTTTGTCCGAGATTATCTTGGAAGGCAAACTGTGTAGCCTGAAGATCTGTCATAAAGGTGGTTGCCATCTCCCTGGCAGTTGGCAATTTTGGTAGTGGGGTAAAGTGAGCCTTGTGAGAGTATGTGTCAATAGTAACCATGATGCAGGTATATCCTTGTGAAGGAGGAAATTCCACAATAAAATCGGCAGCTATCGTCTCCCAGGGACGAGTAGGTAATTCTGGCTGCACTAGGAGGCCAGCAGGCTTCCTCTTATCGTATTTGTTTTGACCGCATATAGCACAAGCCTGAATATATTCAGAAATATCCTGTTGCATCTTTGGCAATCAAAACTGTCTTTGTATGGTTTGCAGGGTGGTTTTTATGCCCCGATGACTGGAAAAACAGATGTCATGGCACAGGCGAATCACCTTATTCCTGAGCTCCTGAGGGAATTGCCAGGGCAGTGTCCTTGAAGAGATATCCGTCTCGATGCTGTAAGGACCAATGTTTGGAGTTATTGTAGTCTTCCCATAAAGTGGATTTGGGAGTGGCAGCTTTAATCTGGTCCAGTAAGGTTTCAGCTTGGGCAATGAATACTCTCTCCGGAAACATCTGGTGGAGTCTCCTCTGACCCGGGCGTCTGGATAAGGCATCAGCTATGATATTGGATGGATCAGGAATATGGCAGATCTGAAACTGGAACTGAGCAAATAAATAAGCCCACTGTGCCTGACGACTGTTTCTACATTGATATGATATGATATGGCATTTCTAACGCGCCTATACACAAGTGTTTCAAGGTGCGACGAGGCAGGGAGGGGGAAACAGAGGGAAGACAGACAACGATCCTACTAGGCCAGGTGTCATTCAGATCGCGCAAGTGCATGGGTAGGGGGAAGGGGAAAAAGTGCATGGGGAAAAGGGAGGGAGGGAAAAGTGCAATTCAGGGTAGAATAATAGATAAATAATAAGGCCAGCTGGTGGCAGTGCAAGGTAAGTGCAGACAAGTGCTGGGAAGGGGGCTGTAGGGATACAGAGACAGTCCCGCAGTGCTGGGGTTGCCAGGGAGGCAGTGCAAGTGTAGAGTTGCTGGGCCAAGGACCGAGATCAGTGAGAGTGGCACAGTTGCAGATTCAGGCAAGTTTCAGTTCAAGAATTAGCAGGGGAGAGGGGGAGAGAAAGCAGAAGCAAAGAGGAAGGTTTTGAGGTGCTTCCGGAACCAGAGATGGTTCTCCTCAAGTTTCAGGTAGGCAGGAAGGCTGTTCCAGAGGGAGGCCACTGCCGCAGAGAGAGATCTACCCCCGACTCGTTGCTTGGAGAAGCGGCTGACCCTGAGGGAGTTGGAGGAGGATGAGCGAAGAGCTCGAGAAGGAAGATATTTAGGAAGAGAGAGTTGAAAGTATTTAGGCCCAAGGCCCCAGAAGGCCTTGTGGACAATGCAGAGGGTTTTGAACTTAATCCTCGCAGCCACAGGGAGCCAGTGTAGAGATTTCAGTCCTGGAGAGATACGGTCACTGGGCTTGAGGCCAAGGACAAGTCTCGCAGTCCTGTTCTGGATAAGTTGCAGAGGGCGGAGTGTAGAGGCAGGCAGATTTAGATAGAGGCTGTTACAGTAGTCCAGTTTCGAGAGAACCCGGGCTCGGGAGACAGTGAGCTTCTGGGGGAAGGAGAGGAAAGGAAGAATACCTCTGAGGAGGTGCAATTGGTAGTGTGACTTCTTAGAGACATCAGATATGTGAGGAGAGAAGGAGAGTGTGGAGTCGAAGATGACCCTGAGGTTTTTTGCCTTGCAGGTAGGAGCAGGAAGAGGGCCAAGAGAGGCCGGCCAGAGAGCTGCAGGGAAGGAGGGAGTGGGTGTGCCGATGAGTAGAATCTCAGTCTTACTGGCATTAAGGAAGAGGTCATTGACGGCACACCATTCCTGGATCGCAGACAGACAGTCAGCGATGAGGGAAGTAGAGGAGGAGGCAGAGGGTAGCCTGAAAATGAGCTGGGTATCATCCGCATAGCAGTGAAAGTTGGGGCAGAGAGTGGTGATGCGGTGGTTAAGGAGTGCCAAATACTGGTTGAAAAGCCAGGGAGAGAGGTTAGACCCCTGGGGGACACCACAGGTAGAGAACAAGATGTCAGAGAGGAAGGACCCCGGTTGGATTTGGCAGGGTCGATTGGAGAGGAAAGAGGTCAGCCATGCCAGAGCCTGACCGGTGATACCCAGGTTATCACGGAGACGGTTGAGCAGGATGGCATGGTTGACAGTATCAAAGGCAGAAGAGAGATCGAGCAAAATGAGAACACACGGAGTGTTGGCGTCAAGGTTCGAGAGCAGGTCCTCACGGATGTTCAGGAGAGCAGTTTCCGTGCTTCTGGCAGCTCTGAAGCCAGACTGATGGTCATGAAGACTACCAACAGATTCAGCATGGAGATTAAGCTGGGAGATGGTCAGTTTCTCCAGGCGCTTGCCCAGGAAGGGAGTGATGGAGATTTGGCGATAGTTAGCTGGGCAGGAGGGGTCGGAAGAGGGTTTCTTAAGAAGAGGGTGCTCAAGGGAGTGCTTAAGGGGGGATGAGAAGACTCCAGAGGCGAAGCAGTGGTTGCAAAAGTCAGCCAGGGCAGGAGCCAGGGTGTCGATGTGGTCCTTGATATTTTTGGAGGAACACGGGTGAACCTTTTTTGATGAGACTTTCATAGATCGGACTTGTCTGGAAACCTTGTCAGCAGAGAAAAGGGGAAAGGCAGAGAAGGAGGGAGGAGGGGTGGCTGCAGAAGGGCCAGAGGAAGGGGATAGAGGGAGGGAGGTGATGGGAGGAGAGCGAGGACAGGATGTCCTGAGTTTTAGAGATGAAGTGAGAGGCCAGTGCCGTGCAGAGGGCCTGGGAGGGGACATGAGAGGTAGAGACTGCAGCAGGGTTGGCCAGCTCCTTGCAGATTTTAAAGAGTTCGGCCGAATTGTTATCCATTGCGGGCTTGGATAAGGGCTCTCTTCTTGGTGAGAACGGAGAGCCGGTAGTGCCTTAGGAGCAATCGGCAGGCCAGTTTGTCAGAGGATGAACATGAAGCACGCCATTTCCTCTCTGCCCTGCTGCATTTGAATTTTAGGGTGATGAGTTCCAAGTCATACCAGGAGTTACATTTGGCTTTGGGCTTCAGGCGGATTCTCATGGCAGGGGCAAGGATATCAAGAGTATCGGATATAGCAGCGTGGAGAGGGCTGTGTCAGGGTGGGCGTCAGCCGAAGGGGGAAGGAGGGCCGAGAAGGTGACACGCGCTTCATGGGTCGGATGACCGAGAAGGAGGGTGGCAGTGATGAGGGTGGCTTTGCCTGTGGGGAAGGGAAGGTGAGGTGGGAGGATAGGAGAAAGTGATCACTCCAGGAGGGAGGAGTGGAGGGAGGGACGGAGAGGGGAAGGTCAGAAGAGATCAGAGCATCGAGGGTGTGCCCTGCAGAATGAGTCGGCCCAGATGGGAGAATAAAGAGTGAGAGAGAGTCACAGAGGTCGCGAAAGAGTCCAGAGGGGGGACAGGAGGCATCCAGGTGGATGTTGAAGTCTACAAAAAAGAGGAGTTGAGTGGTTGAGGACAGGAGTGAGGAGGAGAGGTCCGCCCACTCGGAGAGGAAGGAGGAAATTTGACCATTCCATGGTCTGGAGTACTTGTAGGTTTCTATGATCAGTCCGGACTTGTACTGGGAACCTGGCCCCTAGGAGGAGATGACGCCATTCCGTAAAGGCTTGTCGGATAGCCAATAGGTCCTTTTCAGGAACTGAATAGTGGATTTCACTGGGATTCAGTGTTCTAGAGAGATAAGCAATTGGGTGTTCATAATAGTCCTCTTGCTCCTGCTCCAGAACGGCTCCAATGGCATATTCTGATGCATCAGTCTCCACCAGGAAGGGTTTGGTAACATCAGGTTGTAACAGAATGTGTTCTTGTGTGAATTGTTTCTTTAATGCCTGAAAGGCGAGCTCTTGGGCCTCTTCCCATTTGAATGAAACATCCTTCGTTAGAAGAGAGATAATGGGTCGCACCACCGAGGAGAATGCAGGTATGAATTTGCTATAAAATGTAGCCAGTCCCAGGAAGGATTGTAACTGTTTAACATTGGTGGGTGTGGGCCAGGAAGTAATGGCCTTGATCTTAGATGGATCCATAGCAATGCCATGGGAGCTTATGATAAATCCCAGATAGCGTCCCGAAGAAACATGGAAGATGCATTTCTCTGGCTCAGCAAATAGATGGTGTTCTCGGGGGCGATATAAGACCTGTGATACGTGCTCCTTATGGGAGGCTAAATCCTTCGAAAAGATCAGAATATCACCCAAATAGACGATCACAAACAAGGAAAGCATGTCGGAGAATACTCTATCCATGAAACGCTGGAAAACAGCAGGTGCATTTTTAAAGTCCAAATGGCATAACCAAGTATTCAAAGTGGCCAAAGGGTGTCCGGAATGCGGTTTTCCATTGGTCACCTTGCCTTATGCGAATTAAGTGGTATGCTCCTCTTAAGTCAAGTTTGGTTAAAAAAAATAACTGCTCCCCTCAGTGCTTTAAGGTTGTTGGACATGAGAGGCAAGGGATAGCGATCCTTCTGGGTGCACTGATTGAGACCTCTGTAGTCCAAACATGGACGAAGTTCTTGGGTATTTTTTTTAGTACAAAAAACAAGGAAGCCCCCTGCCAGAGACTTGGAAGCTTGGATGGTTCCATTGGCTAAATTTGTGTCCAGGTATTCATGGAGGGCCTTCTTTTCTGGTTCCGACAGGATAAACATCCGGCCAAAGGGTATAACTGTGTCTTTATCCGTGTCGATGGCACAATCCTCGTGTCTGTGCCGGGGCAAGGATTGGACTATATCCGTGGAGAACACGTCTGAGAACTGGTTGTACTCTTCAGGTACCTGGTGGATATTTGCAATGGTCACTTGGTTGGGATTCTCATGTACTGTATTGGTAGTCTTAACAACTGGAGTATTCCTGGAGAGACAATGTGACAGACAGTATTCTGAGCCTAAGAACAATGATCCAGCTGCCCAGCTAATGTAAGGATTGTGCCGTTGTAACCAGGGCATACCTAACACCACCGGATAGTGGGCCGCCTTTATTATGTCAAAATGCAGCAGTTCCTGGTGATTGTTTATTGTCAACATGACCTCCGTAGTTTGTTGAGTTATGGGCCCAGATGACAATGGTCATCCATCAATGCCTTCAACTGCTTGAACCATCTCCTTGTTTTCTCTTGTAATGTGATGCTGCTGAGCCCAGTCGTCATCAAGAAAAATCCCCAGGGCACCACAGTCCACTAAAGCCAGGACAGGATGGAACTCTCCAGTGTTGGAGATCAAGGTGATCTGGAGAATGACCAAAGACGGCTTTTGAGCAGGTTCCAAAGAGGCCAAAAATGTGGAGCGTGTATCAAACTACCAAAACCGGGCTAGAGTCAGGATCGGGAGCTGGCGTTTCACGTATGCCGTGGTGGAGAAATAGGACAGTTTCGGACTAAATGTTTGTCTGATGCGCAGTACATGCATAAACCGCTGTCTATTCGGCGTGTCCTTTCTTGAAGTGTAAGTGGCCCTCGCAAATTCCCGATTTGCATGGGTTTGATATCTGAGGTAGAAGACTGAGGTGGTTCTCTTGAGCATGGGTATATTGGTGTAGGTTTCAATTGAGGGCTCCGGGCTCTCCTTTTTTCAGCCTTTCTCTCCTGAAGGCGGAAGTCAATCTGTAACGATAGATCCAGAAGAGGCTGGAAGGAGCCAGGGCTTGCTACCTTAGCCAGTTGATTTCCTCGTTCAATCCTTTTCGAAACAGGGTAAAACAAGCTTCCGGGGACCAATCAGCTTCCTTTGCCAGCTGTTTGAATCTTGTCACATAAGTCAACACGTCCTGGTTCCCTTGTTGGAACTCTAACAATCTCTCCTGAGCAGAAAAGACCAGATCAGGATGGTCAAACGTTGTCTTGAAGGCTGCTAGGAATTCTTCATAGTTATCCTGGAGGGGATCACTGGCGGATACCAGAGGGGTAGCCCAGGACAAGGCATTTCCAACAAGATGGGGAAATAATGAAACCCACTTCATCCCGTGGAGTGGAAAAATAGTAAGGCTTGAAAGTGAAATGAACCATGCAAGAATCCAAAAAGGCATGCTGTGTTTTAGGTCCCCCATCGTATTTTTCCACGGTGCCACCTACTGCTGCACTTTCCTGAAAGGCTGAATCCCTGGACATAACCAACTGCCTCAAGGCTGCGTTTTCTGCCTTTTAGCTTTTGCACTTCTGTGGATAGCTCCTGCATACCATGTAGTAAACCTTGCATAGAAGGATCCAAACTGTCACGTAAATGGGACTTAGATTCTGGGCTCACCTGTTTTTCCTTGGAGGCTTTCTTTTTGAAGGAAAAATCCTTTTCTTTCTTTCTGGTGGTTTTGGACTCAAAGAGATATGGGAGAGTCTCCCCTGACGCCACCCTGCGGGCCTTATGCGCCGAGCGGGCTGACCTCCCGGCCACTGCCCTGAAGGCACAGATCTTGATTGCAGGCTCCGAGAGTGATCAATGTTTATTTATATTCCAGGAGGGTTGGAGAAGTCCAGGAAGGAAAACAATCCGGGAACCACCAAAAGAATTTGGCGGCTGGGGCAGATCCATCGATGCACAGATGAGGCAACAACAGCAGGGTAAGGACAAGGAAGAAGGGACACAGGCAGTGCGGGAAACAAGGAAGCGGGAGAAGCAAAAACAAAGGGGAGATACGCTGAGAAAGGCTGAAGGCAACAGAACGCTGAGACGTGCCGGCTCGTGTTAGAGCAGTGCTTATCAGCTGATGTGGTGACTGTATAAACTAGACCGCTGCATTGGCGATCTCAAGCAGTGGCGGCCATGTTGAAGGAAAACCTGAATGCCGCAAGGTGATTTCTACATGTCCATGGGAGTCCAGAAGGGGCAAATCTGGTAATTCATGACACCTGTGCAGCCTGAGTCAGCTCGCCTCATCTCACGTTCAGTGGCTTGAGGTCTGCTGTCATTTTTCTAAACCTTATAATATGTTTACTACATTGTCCATGTTATTAAATTAACTAAAGGTTAGTTGTACGTGGTTTGATCAGGTTCCGTATATACTCCTGTATATCCACGCGACTATTGGCTTTAAGCATCAGCAAGCTTATTCAGGATCTGCGGTACTGCATTACTGCATTTGGCCAATGGCAAAATAATAAAAGCATTAACAGTATGTGTATGTATCTGTCCACTAGCTACAGAACTGTGCACTTATGTTCTTCATGTATACGAGTGTGTGTTTGTGTGAAGCAGTGCAGGACTGCGAGTGTGCTATGTCATGGTGTCATTACTGACGTCAACAACATGGCTTCTTGGTGCTTAGTCGAGGCTGTCCTTATAAGTGTCTCTGTCCACGGTCACAGGCTCTTCTCCCACACTTGGAAAGATTTGCGTTGTATTTGGTCTGTATGGCTGGCTGTGAGAATACCTTTCAGTGTACTTGTCAATCATCGGTGCACTCGGGATTTGTCCGAAATAGGATGGGTGGCTGCAAGCATTTCTGACCTTTCGTCTGGTCAAGAACTTTGGAGGGTGGAGGGGCACTCCCTCTTCAAACCACTGGACTGGTAAAAGTGGTTCTAGTGGTTGGTAAAAGTGGTTCTAGCGGTTATTCCGTATTGCTCCGCACCTCCTCCTCCTCTCAGTACTAAGTGAGTGCTGGTGTGGTAACTCACTAGGAATCTTTCCCGTCTCAGTACTCTTTACTTGCACTGCCTCAGAAAAGTAGATGGGATATGAGGGTAGTATTGAAGAGGAGTGAGGTGAAGAAAACATGGGGTAACTGTTAGAAGGGGTTCTAGGGTCATGTGGTTGGTGGGAATAATGCGTTCTCCCAATGTAGTTGTCACTGGTCCCAAAGGGGGTTTCCCCTCCCATGAGATCCACCTTCCTCTCCTTTGATGTTACTTGATGTATATTTGGCAAAACTAACTGAGACAGAGAATCTTTGCCCATCGCCACTTGGAGATCACCAGTCGTAGATGAGAGCCCAGCATCATTCACCAGGATTAATGGCATCCTACCTTGCAGATAACACACAGGCAGTAATAAACCCCTCCAGCAAGCTCATTTTGGCACATAATTCCTTGAGGGTTGTCCCCATTTCCCACATCTCTTAATGTAGAACATCATACCCTCGATCTATTGAATAGAGGATACGTGAGAGCACCCGGAAGGAGAAGGTGTCCACAACTTGTTGAACAGAGTTTAAATCAGCAGAACTAATGAAGTTTTCTCTCACTTTCTGTTTGAAATTGCATCACTACAGTCGAAAAAATAGGAGAACAAGCCATATCAGCAACCACACATTGTGGTAGGGAGCCTTCTACAACATTACCCGGCATAGTTATTTCAAACAATACTGAAGATGATTCCATAGATCGTACTATTGTCGTCCAATGGAGTTTTACTTCCTTCCTATCGGCTAATACGGGTATTTATTTATTTATTTATTTATTACATTTGTAGAGCGCACTGCAGCCCATAGACATCGAGGCGCTATTACATGAAGGCGTAAGCAGCAAGATTATGTAAACATAGGAAACATAAAGGTACTTAGTTACAAAAAGAGGAGCGGAGCATAGTTACAAATGACGTTCGTATGCCTGTAGATATAAAGGCAGGAAGGTTTAGACAAACAAGGCTAGGTGAGAGTCAATCCCCCTGAGGAGCGGAGGTAGGGCGTAGATATGAGGTCAATATTAGTGTAAATGGTGAATGTTTGATTGTTCGTGATGTATTTGATCTAATTGATATTATGGTTAATTTGCAGAATATTATTGTAAGCTTTATTTTATGATGAATTATTTTATGATGTATTACTAAGTTATCCATTGCTGATTAGTTATTTAGTTTGTAAAATAACTTCTTCTCTTTTGTAAAGGTTATTTTATAACCAAAATAAATAAATAATAATTGTTGGGAATGCCTCCCTGTTGTTTATCATATTTCCACTCTCACCTCAACCCTGTAGTACCTATCTATAATGTTTTACCATTCAGGTGATGTATTATCAGCCATTTGAATTTTATAGTTGAAACCTGATGAACCTTTGTTCAGTTGCTAAAACTGATTTACACTATAATAGTTCAAATCAATAAAACTATCAAAAAAGAAAAGGATCCAAATCCCGTTTTGCAGAATGTGCTTCCACAAAGGACAAAGCAGAAAGAAAATGATATCTCATTTTAGAGGATTTTGAAGGAAGGAGTAGCGAGAGTGTGTTTCACTGTTGACCTATCTGCATTTCAGAAGTCCCAGCCTGTTTAAAAAAGCTTCTGATTTCCCTGCAGGCCAGTTCAGCACTATGCAGGGCATGTTGCTTTCACTGCATTCTCTGGGTGGTGTTGGTGGTCCTAGCTATTGCTCTTAGGAAGAAACAAAGAAAAAAAACAACATTTAAAAGGTGCGGTTATGATCCCTTCAGCTCTGGAAATGCATGTGGAAATTACCTGCATGCAATAGCATGAGGTGCTCAGAATCTGATGTCATAGAAAGCACCACTTTATGCAAGAAAAAGAAGGCTATCTCTGTGATGTCACCAGAATCTTGGCCTGTCAGTTGCTTTTTAGAAAAACAACTCTCCCTGTCTACGGTAAGTGTTTTTGATTTATTCTAATACAATTTTGTTATCTAGTATTCCTTCTCCTGCCTCCTCAAGAGAGTTAAAGGCCATGGGTACATGCTTCACCAGATGCCTTAATCAGACACCTGGAGATCACACCATACAAGGTAGTCCCTGCTATTGACCAGAGAGTCTCACTACTTGGAACTCAGCCTCACACTTGGCTTTTCTCAATGCACTTATTCATGGTGTCTCACACTTTTGGAATCCTAATTTTAATTTGCTACATTCCCCCTTCATTCTTACATTCATGTTATTTTGGTCAGCCAGATCAATGGGACCTTTAGAAGTTTAGGTTTGGGTCTCCCTTATTTGGATTGAGCCTTGCATCTTGGAAGTCAGTCTCAGACTGATTAGCCTTAATAAATCCAAAGACCTGGACTGCGTCTATTATTGTATGTAGCCCAACCCCCATAACCTGTGCTAATTTTGGAAATTGAACCACCTGTGCTCTGGGAGCCTTGAAAAGACAACCATAGCCTCCCATAATTAAAGTAAGCCTCATATCCAAGTTCATATCTTCTGAATGTCATATTGATGTTTGTGGTTCATCCAAGGCACAGAGAGATCTAAACTACTTGTCAGCTAAACTGCTCACATCTTAAGCCCAAACACCTTTAATTTCACACCAGACGGTCTTTAGGTAATCAAATGTCTTTTGCCACAAAAGACCCCTGTCTTGCTTGTAGCTGTCTTCAGTAGCTCTGTAATGCTAAATGGAATGTAAGGAGAAAATATTTATAGTCATTCAAAGGAAGATAATTGGATTAGCTTACACCAACTCTGACGTGATAGCAGACAGGGCTGTAGGGAAGTGAAGAGATTTACTGAGACTTTGGTGTCTTTGGAAGGCTGGTAGGGTTGAGGCAAGAGGTCTATTGTTCACATGCCTAAATTACCAATTGGTCCTTGTGCTACTAGTATGCACACTCAATTTCCAATATGTGGAGAGTAATAATCAGATGGAGCTGCAGCATTAATGGAAAGCCATAGACTTTTAACATTTTTGTTTGTAAAGAAAACTCACATAAGGAGCGCTGGTCAGTGCATAAACATTAAATCGGGGAGCCGCATGAATTAATTTTCATTAGAAATAACATCTACATTATTATCCAGCGCACATATTAAATGTAGTCTAAAAATATCTTTGGAAGTGTGAAACAATTACAATATTAATCCTGTCATTATATGGACGAATAATAGAATGCACACCCCTTTTTAAAATATTAAATTCGAAAGCTAGCTAAGCAAACTCGATAAATAAGATGAATAGTATAGTGTCTCACATGAATAGTGTAGTAAAATAAATCGCTGCTGAAAAGAAATAGATTTTATATTTAATGAGTAACTTGCTAATGTAAAAGAAAATTGTTTTTACTTATGAAGTAACTGAAAGAAACTATATGAATATTACTACGTTGAGATATGCATGAGGATGAATAATAACACAAACTGAAGTTTTAGCTAGCATCGCATTATGTTCATTAAAAACATAAAAAATAAAATATAATAACACAAGGTGACACAAACCAGACCTGGAAAGGCAAGACATATGATACACATGCATTTTTTGTACAGTGCCTTTGAGAATTTTGCTTTAGGTGTTTTTAGTATATATATATGTTACAAATACTATTCTCCTTATTTTGCAGTGTAGATTACTGAAGTACTTGCAATTAGATGTAATAGTTTGAATGGCCACCACAACAGATAGATCTAATAGTTTGGATATGAGTGTATAAGGTCAATGATTGGATGATAGGCTACCAAGCATGACATTGCTAACAGTTATTGGTAATATGACATTAAATATTCTACATAGAGTTTCCCAGACTTGTGCCCAAAACCTATAAACCATAGTATAGTAAAAAATCATGTGAGAAAGAACCATCCATCTGAAGGTATGATAAGCATTTGCTATCTTGCAACGGTGTTGCTTTAAATGATTTAACAAGAGTTTAGAAGACACTGTGAAGAATAGCTGACATAGAAATAGAACAGCTCATTCTCCAAATACATCACAAATTGTCCTTTCCTTGCATGGCTACACAGATCCGAAGGTATCTTTGAGCAGCACATATTTCAAAACACTCTTACCAATTTAGTCAAAATCACAAATTTCTAATGTCGGGCGATAACAATCATTTCACAGGCGCTGGCAATGCTGATGGCAACTATTTCCCAGGCCTTGGACACACCAAAAGCAAGCATTACAAAGGTCTTAGCCTTACCAAAGGCAGGCAGTTCAAAGGCCTGGACCATACCAAGCATTACAGATGCCCCAGCCATATCAAATGCAAGCCTTACATAGGCTATGACCACACCAAAATCAACATTTCACAAGCCTTGGACATATCAAATGCAAGCTTTTCACATACCACAGCCATACCAAATGCAAGGATTTCACAGTCCATGACCATAACAAATGTAAGGATTTCACTGTCTTTGACCATACCAAGCATTTGACATCACAGACCTGGCCCTGGTCTGGTTGACCTCCTATCTCTCTAACTGACCCTCCCAGGTTCAACTGGGTCCTTTTCTCTCCACCATGTCACTGTCCACCTGCAGTGTCCCTCAGGGCTCTATCTTCTCGCCTTGGCTTTTCAACATGTACCTGGCCCCGCTAGCCCACTTGATCTCCACCTTCTCTCCTACCTTAGAGTGTTATGCGGATGACACAGCTCTCCTTCAAGCTTCCTTCCTCTGTCGCCTCCTCTTCCTTTCTCATTCCTGACTGCCTGTCTGTGATTCAGGCATGCTGCACTGCTAACGATCTCTGTGTTAATGCCAGTATAACAGAGATCATTTTAATTGGCACCCCTGCTCCCTCTTTACCCCCCACACTCTGCCCCCCTCCATGGGCCCCCTTTCCTCACCCTCTTGTGAGGCAAACACATTGGTGTACTCTTCGACTCCTCTCTCTTTCTCTCCTCGCATCACGGACCTTGCCAAGAAGGCCCACTTTCAGCTGCACGTCCTCTGAGCATTCTCCCTTTTCTTACCTTCCCCCAGAAACTCAATATCTCCAGAGCTCTGGTACTCTCCAGGCTGGGCTACTGCAACAGCCTCTTCCTCAATCTGCCTAACTCCTCCCTTCGCCCCCCTTCAACTAATCCAGAACAAGACTGCAAGACTTATCCATTGCCTCAAGCCCAGGGACTGCATCTCTCCAGCCTTAAGATCTCTCCACTGGCCCCTGGTTGCTACAAGGATCAAGTTCAAGACCCTCTGCATCATCCACAAGGCTTTCTGGGGCCCCGAATCCCTCTACATCCAACTTTCCCTCCCTAAATACCTCCTTGCTAGAGCCCTTCGGTCGTCTAGCTCTAACTCTATGCAGATCAGACACTTCTCCAAACAGAGAATACGGGGTAGATCTCTCTCCTCTGCAGGTGCCTCCCACTGGAATGGCCTCCCTAGCCCTCTCATACTTTAGCCGGATCTCCCTAGGTTTCCGAAGCTTCTCAAGACCTTCCTTTTCTCTTCTTCCTTCCCTCTCCCCCTCCCCAGCTAATGCCCCTGTCTGCCTCTTAACATGCTACCTAGTACCTTCAGAGTCTTACAGTGCACCAGCCCCCCCCTCCTAATTCCAGTCTACCCAAGCACTTGGTCTCCCCTGCTGCCCCACCTGCACTTGCCCTTCCAGTCCCCTTTCCCTGCACTAGCCCGGATGACCTGCACCCTTGTACCCCTTCCAACCCCTTACCTCGCACTTAGCTCATGGACCTCTCTTCCCCTGCACTCATTGCTTTCCCTTGGCTCTATCCACCAGGCCTCCCCTGGCACTCGCTTTTCTCGCTGGCCCTTCCGCCCTGACCAGCAACTCCTCCCCTCCCCTCTCCCCTGCATTTCTCTTTACTGCACTTAAACGATCCAAATGGCCTAGCAGGATCATTTTAATTTTGTCCCTCTTCCCCACACTCTTGTCTTCTTGCGCCTCAAAACACATTGTGTATAGGTGCATTATAGGGTTAGCATTAAACTGACACTAGTCAGTCAAAAGACATTACCCGGTCCCCATCCCAAATATGTCTACAGTCCTCCCACTTGGACTCCCAGGGTCATTAAGCATCAAATCACCTTTCCCCATTAAGTGTTATGGTGAAATAATTAGAGGCACAATGTAGAATGGATTTAAATAATGTATCCAGAAATGCATGATTATCTGCTGTTGATAAGTCTTTCTTTTGAGTTAGCACATTCATAAGTTTCAAATATTTGGGGACATCAGAGAAGGGTAAGTCAAACATATTACTTACATGTGGAAAAGTTACATCTCCACACTGTACCAGGCCACACTGTACCAGGTTCTTATAGCCTTGGGTGCCAAGGAGCTGTCCAACCTTAAGGCTCGATGGGAGAGGGATGTGGGCCATCTGGAGTCGGAAGATTGGGTAGAGGCCCTACTGTTTCCCAGGGAATTCGGGATCTCTGCAAGGATACGATTAATTCACTGAAGATACTCCACAGAGTCTATTATTTTCGCACAGCATTGTTTAAATGTGGGTATACGGAGCAAGCAGCCTGCCTTCGGTGTGAGGGGATGGAGGGGTTGTTCTTCCACATCATTTGGGAATGCCCCTGGGTTTGATGCTTTTGGCAGGAGTGTATTGACAAAGTGCAGTCTGTTTCGGGGTAGGAGATTCCTTGGGATCCACAGCTGCTGCTACTGGGTTGTGGGGGGAGAACGGCCTACACTAAATATGATAAACTCTTTGTATCTATTGCTACTGGACTGATGAAACTGACTATTGCATCCGTGTGGGGTGCTGCAGAGTTTGACTAAATGGATTGCTGCGATGGAAAGATGCATGGCCCTAGAAAAAAGAGTCTATAATGCACAGGGCTGCCCAGAGAAATGGTCTAAATTATTGGGGAAGTGGGAGGGGAGGCTTAAAGGGGATGGGGGGGGGGGGGGGGGGTTTGACAGCTGTTCTATGAGAATTCATCTGCATGGTCTGCTTTTCTTCATGGTAACTTTTCTGTTCCTTGGTTCTTCTATCCCATGAGGTGACCCAATCGTGTCATATTCTTTTTGTTGGTACTGTTTACCTACTTGTTAAAGTGTTTTTTTTAAAGGGGAAATTAAAGGGTTGTCCTAAATTAAAACATTGATTAACATATTTAATACTAGTCACTTTAGTGATGTGTGCCCTTCTGCATTCCAGAATTGCTCCGATAAACAGGGCCATGCTAAAAGGCAAGCAAGCTGCTTAGTTTCAAATGTGTTAAGAGAAGAAGAGTTAGAAAAACAACAGGTTACAGACTATGGGTAGACGGCCACAACACATCCCCATTTATATGTGAAACAGCCTTACAGAGTCTTATAATTCTACCATAATGTTGCTTCTTTACCCTAAATAAAGTCCTAGCTCCTTTTGGGTGAACCTTTTTTGGCTATGCTAACCAAGTTAAAATGTAGCCTGTACCGTGTGGCTGCATTTCTGCTTTTCGACTGAGTGGCTGATGGCTAGCACGGTATTTGCCCTTGACAGTGTTACATTCAGTAAGTGGACGGGCCTGTGCTTTTTAACAGTGAACTTCACCTTCAGGGAAGGTGATTTCAGAATGAATGGTTGATGTGTTGAAGATCTGTCATGGGATGTGTGTAGCTGCTGGATGTATCATTGCGTCACCTTTATATGAAGGTGTTGGCAGGCATCGATTCCCCTGGCAATGAGATGTCTGAGAAGGTACTGTTTTCCTCGTGTCTGCATGCAATATCCCATAGTCTTAAATGGAAGGCATGTTGGTGTTGTGGTTGTGGCGGGTTCCTTATGGATTGTGTGTGTGGTGTCTGTGTGGTATGTGAGGGAACAATAGTAAGACTAGGACACGGTGGCATTTCACTGTTTATCAAGACTTCTATTATCAAAAGAAAAAGAGGAGTTGGGGAAATCCTACCTTTCCCTTACTCTAAGAGGGGTTTCCCCGTCTCAACAAAACTAAGGAACATCTGTGTCAGAATGTCTAAAGAAAAAAAGAGTTCTCTGGCCTGTGTCCAAAATCCTAAACTGACCCTCTCACACTAACCTCAATATAATGTGAAATAGGGACTGTCTCTTGGCTGAACACCTGCCGCTTCCTTCCAAAGTTTCAAACATAAAGTCCCTAAAGTGAAGAAAGGAAAAATAAAGTTCCACCATAGAAGGGACATCCCTTCCCCTAGAGTCTTTCTGGTTTTTCAAAGTGTCACTTCTCATATATTCCACAATCCCAAAGGGGATGGCTCTTCGCTTGAGTTTTCTACATTTACAGAACACTTGACAGTTCTTTCTCTATACCGCTCATGCCTTTTTCAGAAAGGGGTATGGTTCTTCCCTTTTGGCCCATGATTAAAAAAGGGTGTGGTTTCTTCCCCTCTTTTCTCAGCACTTCCTGGGGGTCTCTGCCTAGTTTCTCCAATTCCTGGTTTATTTCGCTACTTGGGTGCAGGTCCCAGACTCGCTGTATGCTTGGTTTACTCTCCTGCCAGGGCCTTTTGTCTTTTCACTTGCGTTCAAGTCCCAGACCCGCTGAGTGCCTGGTTTACTCTCATGCCAGTGCTGTTGGAGTCCTCTCAGTATTCAAGTGCAAATCCCAGGTTCACAACCTTCATTGGCATTCACTCGCTTCTGTATCCAGGTAATTATATTTTTGATATGCCGGGCCACCGACCCCTCTCCAACTTAGTTAAATGTCCCTGTTCCCTTGTATGGGTTTTACTAACGGCATCTGCCCTGAAGTGCACCGGTATTCAAATCTCCTTCTCTGGGCTTACCAGTCTTCTCTGGCAGCTTCGGCGTTCATCGCATCTCACCATTTCCTCCACTGTCCATCTGCTGGCTGGGAGTGCATCTCGTCGGCTTCTCGGTTCCTACCTGGGCTTGTCCTTTGCTCAGGATGGCAGCATGGCGAACACTCTTCTGCCTGACTTACTTGAGCACTGTCCTCGACAGCTTCTTCGCTCTGGTCTGCAGCTCGCTTTCCTCCCGTTTCCCAACAAGCATCCAGAGGACTGATTCTCTTGTTCTGTTCAGGTGTTCCATATTTGAATGCTACGGCAATGTCTTGATATTGGGAAAATCTTCCTCGGGACCAGCCCTTGAGAGCAAAAATTACCCAATTCAGCCCAAAATACAGGTTCTATTGTGCCGAGCAGTGAACTCATGCTAGTGACAAATGACACCTTCAAAAAGTTTTAGCATTTATTCTAAACAGTGAGTTTCAGCAACATCTTGGGATTCAAGTTAGAGAAGATTACAAAGCACAAAACTTAGAGAAATACAAAATATAAGAGAAACATAGAACTTAGAGAAACATAGAGAAACACAGTCTTACGCCCCTTCAATCAGCACTGGGAGACCCTGGCCCTCATAAGCTAGCTGTTGCAAGCCCCGCTCAGAGGACAGCGCTGCAGAGTGCCGACAGAGCAGCAGGTTCTGGACACTCGACTTTGCTCGAACCAAGTCCACAGATCGATCTCCCACCTGAGTCATGTGGGCATGCATTTTTATAATCTCGTGCTGTCAGTCCATGACGCACAGTTCCAGAACCTTCCCTGTGCAAAATATAGGCTTGCTCATGGAAAAACCCAACTCTGTGAATTTCCACTGTGCTCCTTTTCTGTGCCCCTCCCTGCTTGGAACCCATCTGCGCAAAAACTCAGGAATGTTTTATCAGTGCCTTCCCAGAGAAAAGAAGATTAGTTTACGAAACCATGCAGGGCTACAGTTAGAAAGACAGACACTAACGACCCATAACCCTAGTCACCGCACTATCCCCACTGGACGCACTGGACTGCCTGACCTCTAACTTGCACCTTGGTCAGCGAGTTCTCATACCTTACACTGTATTATATGATCTGCACTTGCACATAAATATTGCATATTCTGTATAAACTTATTGTAAATAAGTGGTCCTGATCTGCACCTAATCAGGTATACCTCCCTGTATTATATACTGTATTCCATTGCATTTATGACTGTACTGTACTTTATCTACATGTATGTACTTGCCTACAACTGGCATTGTAACCAAGCCTCGAGAATTCTTTTACTGCTGCGCCCGTCTACCTGAAGGTTTGGTGCGCATTACCAAATTAATAAACAAACAAATTAGCAGTTAAAGTCAAAACTGTACTGGAGTGGGTGGAGTTCACATGGCCTCGCGGGCGTGGGGGCGGTCTCACTATATGCCGATGACCTCTTGATCTACATGAGCAACCCAGTAATTTCCTGTCCCGTTGTGACAAACCTAGTAGGAGAGTATCAGGGGTTTAGCTGACTGAAGGCAAATCAACAAAAGTAGGTTCTCTTTGCTTTGCAGAGGGAGGGGTGAGGCGATCCCCAGGCACTGCCCGTACTCAGTCTCGGTCTCTGGCTTCAAATATCTGGGCATCCAGGCGACCCCTGAGTCCATTGGACTTCTTTCGACTCAACCTGCAGCCAGTAATGGATACATTTTCTGCAGACATGGTATACTGGTGATCCATCCCACTGACAATATTGGGCAAGGCAACTCTCTTCTCTATGTCCTGCAAAATGCCCCACTCCCGGTACTCTTGGGCCCGGTGAGCTTTATAAATAAATAAAATACAAATACCCAAATCAGTCTTTGTCACCATAGAAGGCACTCTACAGAGCTTCTATGGATGCAGAGACAGCCACACAGTGCACTCAACACCCTCCAGCGATTGGCATAGGAAGGAGGAATAGGCTGTACTGCCTTCACAGGTATTACTTGGTGGCACAGCTGAGGGTAGTAAATGACTGGCTGCACCGCGACCCCAGGCACCCTCACATTTCAATAGAGAAGGGCAGGATGGGACGGTTGTCACCCAAGCAAGTATTGTATGGGCGGAGGAATGGGACCACCGGGCTACCCTTGATACCACACATCAGGCAGGTATGGGCGGATGCACACCATCACATGGGATGGGGAGGGAAAGCAACACTGGACCTGCCCCTCTGGAACAAAAGGAATCCCCCTGAAATACTCAAAATGGGCCACTTCATGAGCTGGGAAGAGCGGGGGGTGCACTCCTTGGCAGATGTGGTGTGGGACGGGTGACTAACTCTGTTCGAAGCGTGGCAAGACACTTTTAAGGTCCTGCACGATGAGCGATACAGACATTTGCAGATAACGCTTGCTATTGCTCCCAGTTCCCTGCCCTGGAACAGGTCCCTAAGTGCATACCCCAGGAAGCCAATCTCTTCCACGACCAAATAGTCACTAAAGTTACATTGACGCTGTACCAGGTGCTGACAGTGTTTGGGGTGCATGAGCTGTCCCGGCTCAAAGAAAGATGGGAGAGGGTAGTCGGACCACTGGAACCAGAGGAGTGGGTAGAAGCACTCATGTTCCCATGTGAGATAGGAATGTTTGCCATGCTCAGCTTAATCCAGTATAAAATACTGCATCAAGCATATTATTCACAGTTGGCCATGGCTCGGTGGGGGGTAGTAGATGGCGACACGTGTCTGAGGTGCAGGAGGGTGGCAGGCACCTTCTTCCACATATTATGGGAGTGCATACTAATCCTACTCTTCTGGGGGAAGTGCATCCATAGGTTTACTGCAGAGGTCCTAGGTCACATGTAACCCAAAGCTGGTGCTGTTGGGTATTTGGAGGGAGGTAGGGGTTGACCATATACAGAATAAAGTGGCTCATTGCTGCAATGTGGGGCTCGGCTGAGCGACCAAGACTCAGTCGCTGGTCAGCAGAGCTTGACAGGGGTGCGTCTTTAGTGGCATGTGCATATGGCAAGGGGTTGCCCTCAGAAATTCCAGGAAGTATGGGCTGGTGTGTGGGGGAGGGGTGAAGAGGGACATAGCATCTCTTCTAGTTTACTGTTTTCTGGCCACCAAGTATGAGGCTGAACTGTTTTTTTAATGCAGGGTCTACCACATGCCACAATTTTCTGAGTCCTGATTGTATGTTTATATCTCTGACAATTTGTAACCAAGCTTTGGCAACAGTTTGTTTACTTTGTTTTTGGTTTTATTTGAAAATAGTTAAGAGTTATATAAAAAAAAAACTCTTTAAGAGAAGAAAGAACCCCTCTTGTGTTGTTTGTTACACTCTACAGATACGGGGTGTATCGGCCACTTTTACTCCATAAAAATAGGCAAATACCCTAAAAAAATGAAACTAGGGAGTAGAAATACGCCAAACAAAAAACAGGGAATAGACAGGCAGGACCTTGTCCCCCTGCCTTTACCCAAACAGCTCCATGGATGTATTTGGACCAGTTGTGCATGTAGTACAAGAGGAAGAAATTACTATTATTGCTGCCTGATCGGAAGAAGTAAACATTCTCTTTTAATGTACATGAATAACTAGGTGCAAAGAAATAATAATTACCGAAACATTTCTGTTTTCCTGTTAAAGCATTTTTACTCGCTTATAAAATACTCCGATCAGGGAAATGGACTTACATGTTTACTCCCCCAAAAAGTAATTTTACTCCCAACTTTAAAAAATAGGGAGTTAAATACTCACACTTCAAAATCTTATCTGGAGCACGGGTTACACCTATGTGATTGCCACACTCTCTGCATGTTATTCTCCACTAATTCACTTTCGCACTTCTTTGGCTTTGGCAATATGGGTTTAGGCCAGTCTCTCTTGAGACCTCCTTTTCATATGGGCAATAGTTTTTACCAACATTGAAATTCTCAACTACCTTCTTTCGGCTTGGGCAATTCTGGTTCTTTGTTAATTACCTGGGTATGTTTCTCTTTTGGCTTTGTTAATGATGGGTTGTCTGTTCTTCTATATGCCCCACAATGACACAATCACAATCTTCTGGTATGATAATCAGGTTCTTATTTTGCCACCTCTGCCTTTTTAAATCAGCTTGGTTCACAATAGAAGAATTAGCCTGCTTTACATTAGTTCAATATTCAAAATGTTCCCTCTTATTAAACTTCACTTTGTTTATCATGTTTCTGAGGTTAAGGCCCCTGGACTTGGCCAGTGGGCAGTTACGGAGCGCTCGGGGGTCACAATCTAACAGTGAACTCACCGGGTGTGGCGTGTGCGTCCATTCGCCCTGCTGCCTCCAGGCCCTCTACTTCGGTTTTCCCACGCGGTGTGAGAAACCAGAAGGTGTCTCGACCACTAGTCCCCTGGGATCGGTCATCCAGATGGCCAGGACACAGCCATCGCTTTTGGATCCAGTTCCTGGGGGTGGATCAGTGTGGGAGGATCACCTGGGTGAGGGGTCTTCAGGTAGTAGGAGTGGGACACTGGATGCTGAGACGCAATATCCCCTTCCATGTAACACCTTTACCATACCCTACTCTGTAGGATATTTAGGAACTCTAACCCCACCCCCTTTTACAACACGAACACTTTCTCACAAACAGCCCGCTATGGCAGAAATCAGACTAACACCCGAGCAGTATACCTGACGTGTCCCAATACCGTGGTCAGGCGAGGTCAGGCAATTACTGATCATCACAAACACCTGACTTCGATTAAGCTTCCCCACATGAATAAAAGGCAGAGTGCCAGAGCACACCCGGGACGAAGCAAAGCACACAAGGAAACAGCAGTTTCAAAACAGCAGTTTAAGGAGAGAAGAAAGACGGCAATACAGAAGGGGGTCGCAAAGAGGGAAGTTCCCTTGACCTTTTCGACCAGGAACACTCATGTTCGTGAAACTTCGAGAATAGAAGGCATAAGACCAGGAAACCAGACTGAAGAATCCTGCGTTGTGTGTTGGAGATACCTGTGGCCATCCCGCGTCAATAATCATGGTGGGGAGCAGCAGCAGCTGCCGTGGTACCGTCCTTGGCTCCAAGAACAAAGCAGCGTCAGTGAAATCAACACAGCCGGTGAGTTGGGGAGACCGATACAAGACTGTTCTGTGTTGAAGCCAAGGTTGCAAGTAGCAATATTACATGGCGAGCACTGGAACGAAAATTGTTAAAACCTGTGTGATAAGAGACGCAAGTAAAGTTGAACTGCTGATGTGTGATTAAACTTTCAAGGCACGATACAATACCTTTGACAGAGTGGTCCGGCACTACATAGGTGCTCAATCAACAGCCTCTGTAAGGTATCCAGCTGAGAAGTGGCAAACGTGAAAGTGAGATAAAGGTTCTATCAAGAAAACGAGTAATTGTGAATTGAAGTGGTTCTGCGACGGGTCGAGCAAAATCCTGCTCACAGTCGAAAGTCTTTGATTTTGATGAAGTAGAGAAAGTATGGAAAAGTAGATACATTTGGTCTGAGCCCAGTGCGCTTGAGACCAATTGAATGTTTTGTGATAAAGTTGGTCTGAGCCCGGCGGTGGGGTACCCGGGGTGAACAGAAAATCACTCGAGAAGTTGTACATGTGAAATCCTAAGAAGAACGGAACTCAGAAATAAGAGACTTTGAATGGAAAAGAAACTTTGGCGCAGAAGGCCCTGATGTTGATGTTTTGAACTGCTTTCTCGTGCTAGAGAAGCCAGAGAGTGTGCTAATCTCGAGTGTGCCACCTGGTCCGGTGCTGAAAACATGGGGAAGGGAAGCAGACGGCTTGAATAGCCTGACATATCATCACTTGAACACTTTTTTTTGCATAACATTATTTCCCTCACTATTTGTATTTAGAAGTAAGGATTGGCAATAGGTTTATTAGTATAGGCCCTTTATTTTGACAGACACGACTAGGACTGCGTTGTTATTATTTGATGGTCGCAGCTTTCTCCCATCTTTAGATTTCGGATTAGATAGGTGTTTTTCAAACCCAATTTAAGTACAATAAACCTTTGAACTGTGCCTTTCTTACTGTTTGATACCATGCCTTCCTTACAGTGGTCCAACAGCCTCTCCTTCATGGCTTCCCGCGACCTGCGTTTGCCATCAATAGGGCTCTCCTGACTCCGACAACGTTGCGGTGCTCGTCAGCCACCTGTGCTTGTTTGACAGTGGGAAAAAATGTTGAAATGGTGTGCCTTTTGCTGCTCAACCTCTGGAGCTGCGATTCTCAGAGGGAGATTGTCATGACCACTGTGAGGGGGCACAAGTTGTGCCACAAGCAGGCTCCCACCAGAACCCTGAGGGCCTTAAAACCACTGGCAAAAGGGCTCATGGAGCCAGTCGTGGCGCCTTTGGCACCAGGCTCATATGTATGAAGTAAGGGCTGTTCATACTAGGTCCAATTTATGCACATGGCCCTTTAAATCCAACATGGAAGCACCCACACAGTCTAGTTCTAAGAGCCAAGCCATGCGGTCTAGTGTTTTGGGTGTGGCTGGCCTGGAACTACTTTACCTGGGCTATATAAACCACACCCTGACTGCAGAACACGCTTTGTGTTATTCTGCAACCAGCAGCGTGACGCTCACTGTGTCCAGCTCCTGGTCTTCATCATCTTCCTGTAATCCTGCAAGAACAAGTACTAACACCCTCTCAATAACTAACCTCCATTTTGCAGAATTAGCCCTAGTTTTTTTCAACAAGTTTTTTCAAACAACTTCCTAGCTCTTGGTATGTATTTTGCCTCAACATGCTGACATTAGAGCTTAGTTATAGGCATTGTCTCAAATACAATTTGTTTAAAACATTAGGATCCACTGAGACGGTTATGTTTGCAACAACTTGGCACCGCAGCCTCCATTCCAGCCAGACGTTTTGGGCCATTCCATCTATTGGTTTCCAATATTCCATCGTGGATCTGCTTTTTCCAAACAGAGACTAAAACAACCTGAACGCAAGAAAGTCCTGGTCTCTCCATTTTTGCCTCCCTAGACATCATTAATTAAAGGTGAGGTTTAGACTAGACTAGTTTAAATTAATTACTAGTTTCCTCCGAATATGTCCTCCCACCTTGCTGACACCCAAGGGAGGGGTAGCCTGGTTCACCCCTTTTTTTGCTTCATACTTTAAAGTGACCCACCAGAATATCAGAGCTTCAACGTGGTCTTGACTAACTGAAGCTATTAATGACACTACCATACCAAAAGAAAATTACTAATGCCAGGTCGCATCACTGTCCTGCAATGTCAGGATGGATGTGTGGATCACAAAAGGCTCCAAACATTTGATGAGACATAATGACCTTAACCACCTATGATGTCATAGCATTACAAGAAACTTGGATAACGATCGAACCAACTTGGCCAGTCTATGAGCTATGTTGGATTCCTGCTATCTCAGATGTCAAGGGAGGACCCTCTGCGGGCCTGCCAAGGGCAGTAAAATTGAATTTAGGAAGCAGCGAAGTCCGTGGACTTCTCCCCACCCTTGCGTACAATTAACAAAACTATCCTTGTCAAACCCATTGAGCCCTCTTGGGACTAACACAGCCATTGTGAATTTATATTGGAACCCAGTTATAATAGTTGATGATACTTTTTTTGAATTTGTAAACAACATGTTGGATTTGATTGGAACAAAACCAGCAATTGATAACATACTGATTGTTGGAGATCTTAATATAACATGTATCAGCCCCAAAGCTTCCAGGTTATCTATACGTGTGGCTCGTTGGATGAGCTTTATGAGTGAAAGAGGCTTCAAAATGTTGAATGGCACGATTGAAGGAGGTATTCCTCCCAATCCAACATGGCGCTGATTTTCCTCCTCCACCATATTGGACAATTTGGGGATTACTTGGATTCAAATGCAGCAGAAAGCTGCCGAGTATTACAAACCACATATTGAGCTTGGACAAGGGAAGAATAGGATTAAATGGAACAACTACAAACTTAAAAGACTTTCAGATCAGTTACAAAAGGATCTCAGTGCATCAGATACTGACAATAACTTATCATATACTGAAACCCTGCACTTTTTCATGCAAGCTGTGCAAAAGGGTGCTCGGCAAAAAATCACGCACAAACATCTATCACGATCCTGTAGAACAAAACATGAAAGCCACAATGAGAAGAGATATAAAACGAATTAAACAAAATAGTCCTACAAACGCCCTAAATAAAACAGCCAAAATACGAAATAACTTATACAAATCGCCTTAAACAACATAAAGCATAAAACCGCAGTTAGCAGGTCAATGTATGCTATCCGCAGTTGCTTGAAAATTGAGCGCCGAAATATGGAGACTACTAAAATATACAACTAACAATGCAACGTCTTATTTTCTACTTCATGCAATCAGTGCACAAACATGGATCGCCCATTTTGAGATGATATTTGCAAGCCCACTAGAATACACTCAGAAGCCATACATCGGTAAAAATGACCTACAACTTTCGGTGTTTGAACATCTAGATATTCTCATGCAAGTCAACAGATTAAGCTCTCCCGAGCTCCAGGTCCAGATGGGTTATCTAGTACCACTCTAAAAGCCTATCCTAACATCTTAATTCTAATATTTCAAAGAATTATAATAACTGACCCAATTCTGAAATCCTGGAAAACATCAATTATCATTCCTATATTCAAGAAAGGCAATAGAAAGGATCAATTGAACTACTGCCCGATAGCCCTCCTTGACATACAATAAAAACTCTTTGCCTGATTGATTTTGAAGGAATTACTCAAGTAGCTAAAGAACACAACGCAAATAGACACTTATCAATCGGGTTTTGTTGTTGGATTGGGCACAACTGTTAATTTATTGATCTCATCAGCTATCAAAAAACACATATTATTAACCAAGCAACCAAAACACTTAGCATTTATAGATTTCAAACAAGCATTTGATACTATATCATGAGAGCTATTAGGGCAAAAATTAATGAAAGCTGGGTGCCTGACCTTTATTCTTGACTCAATCCACCAATTCTACTCCAATATTTCCATTCAGGTCAAATTGAATCAAGAAGGCCTGTTATCCAAGCATATTTCTACCTATCAAGGCCTGAAACAGGGCTGCGTTCTAGCTTCAACATTATTTAATTTTTATATCTGTGTTATAAACACCTTCCTGGAAGTTACAAGATCATTTCCTCCCTAAATTGGTGAATCTGCTGTTTCTTGTCTTCTCCTTGACGTCCTTCATCAGACCCCTATAAGTCTTCAGAGAAAGCTATGTGTAATACAAAACTATGCAGTAGCAATCTTTTTGACCATTTTCTTTCAAACTCTTTTTATTGGTTTCACAGCATGTTATTTCCCCAGCCAGCCCCCCCTCCCTCCTCCAACCCCCAGGAGGCAAATCAAAGATTTTCCCTGGTCCATTCCTTTCATGGACGAGTAGCTGTGGTTCACTGTGGGTCTAAAGGTTTTAGGCGCTGGGGGCACCATACAATCTGAAAATCATCTTTGAGAAAGGATAGGGTTTCTCCCCAGTCTTTCGCAAAGTTATGCACGTTATCGTTCATGTCGTACGTCGCCCATTCCAGGGCTATGATTTCCCATATTTTCCGCAGCCTATCCTGCACAATGGGTACATTTGTGCTTTTCCACCTCTGTGCTATTATTTTCATTGCTGCCAATGTTAGAACCACGTTCGCTTTTTCCCGGGATTTGGGTTCTCCCATTTCTTTTCCTCCTTTGTCTCCCAGTAAGATCTGTTCTGGTGTCTGCTTCCCCCTGGCTGAACCTCCCTCCAGAATGGTTAAATTTTTGGGCATCTCTTTTAGTTCGTGTTTCACGATAGCCCTATCCATCCTTACCCATTGCTTGCCCTGTGTATTCTCCCCCTCTTGGAGCCATTCTCTAATTACCCTTAATTGCGTAGCCTCGTAATACTGCTGGAAGTTGGGTCGAGCCAGCCCTCCCTCCCTTCTTGGTGCCATAAGTAAGTGTCTGCTGACCCTCTCCCTCTTTCCCTCCCAGAGGAATTCGTTGGTGAGAGCTTTTATTTCCCTGAAGAATCTTACTGGGACCGCCTGTGGGATTGCCTGGAATAGGTACCGCAACCGCGGGAGCGTAACCATTTTTATTGCTGCCAGTCTGCCCATCCAAGAGACCCGGAGGTTCCTCCACCTGTAGAAGTCTTGCTTAATGCCTTTCAGCAGGGGGGGTAGTTGGCTGCAAACCACCCTGCGAGGGTCGCCGTGATCCTCAACCCAAAGTACTTGACTCTCCCCGTGGCCCACACAAATGGGGTGGCTGCCCTCAATATGTCGCATTACCCTGCTCCCAGGGTGAGGTTCAATAACTCGGACTTGCCAACATTAACTCGCATGCCTGATACCTCCCCGAACTCCTCTAGCAGGGCCCTGCTTGCATTGATGGACTCCATTGGTTTTGTTAATATGAGCAGCATATCGTCGGCGAACGCTGCCACCTTATGTTGCTGTCCTTCGAATGGGATGACCTGTATATGGTCTGCCTCTCTTATTGCCTGTAGTAGGGGTTCCAGGTATATTGCGTAGAACATTGGGGACAATGGGCACCCTTGTTTCGTTCCCCTACCCAGCCTAAATGGTCGTGAGATGGCTCTGTTCATTGCCACTCTCGATAGAGGTGTCTGGTAATTAGCCTGCAGGCCCATTTTTTCCATAGCCCGGAACAGGAAGGACCACTCCACGTGGTCAAACGCTTTCTCTACGTCTAGTGCCAAGAGAACTGCATGGGGTGTCCGTCTTCTGGACTTTCCAGGAGGTGTGCCTCCCTCCTGATGTTATCAGCCGTTTGTCTGCCTCTTATGATTCCCGCCTGGTCCGGGTGGATCAGGTCCGGGAGATAGCCCTCTAACCTATTTGCTAGGATCTTTGTGTAGATTTTGGCATCCACATTTATTAGTGCAATGGGCCTATAGGATGCTCTCTCCGTGGGGTCTTTGTTGGGTTTAAGAATGAGGGTTAATCAGGCCTCCTCCATGGATGGGGTTATGCTGCCTGTGGTTTTTAATGTATTGAAGAGGTGCGTCAGGTGTTGAGTTAGTATGGGTGCAAATGTTTTGTAGAAGGGCCGCTGTGTAGCCGCCTGGGCCTCGTGCCTTGTTTGGTGGTAAACTCCCTATAACCCTCCTTACCTCGTCCTCCGAGATCTTCCGACCTAGGGTATCCTGGGCTTCCCTGCCAATTTTATGCATCTTCACCCTCTCCAGGAATTTGGCTTGTAAGTGGTCCTGGGGGTTTTGCGATGCATATAGGGACTTGTAGAACTTTGCTAGGATTTCTTGGATGTCCCACGTCTGTGTGACATGATCTCCGGTTTTGGTTTTCAATGCCGTGATCGTGTTTTTTGTTCTCGCCCCCTCAATAGGCGCGCCAAGAGTGCGTCTGCCTTGTTTGCCTTAGCATAGTGTTTTTGGCGGACGGTAAGCAGTGCGCCCTCCGCCCTTTTTGTTTGGAGGACCTCTAGCTGCCCTATTGCTTGTCTGTACTCCCTCATGGATGACCGGGACGGGGTTTCTCCCGCCGATTGCCTCGCCGCCTCCACCTCTGCTTCTAGCTGTGCCTCCAGTATCTTTAACTGCTTTTCCCTCTGTGCCTTTGCTGCTATCAGTTCCCCCCTGATTGTGGCTTTGAATGCGTCCCATCTTATGTCTTCCCTTGTGTCCCCCCCTCCTTTTGGAGTCGAAGAATTATTTTCAATTTCCTCTCTGATTACTGAGTCTCTCATCAGAGACCTAGGGTATTTCCATCCCCACTCCCCTCTTTCCTTGCGCCAGTGATTCATTTGGATGGAGACTATCTTGTGGGCTGCTATTCCAATAGACCCGTTTCCACTCCCCTAACTTGCCCCAACAGGCCCGCTCAGACCCATATGTAGTCAATCCTAGATTGTGTTCCGTGTACACCTGATAGGAACGTGTAGCCCTCTTCATCACCCTTCAGCTCCTGCCATACATCCGGTAAGCCTGCCCTCTTAATCGTTCTACTGACATTACTGCTTCCCCTCCCCTCCCTGCAGTCCTTGACCTATCCTGCCCACTATCCCAGGCTATGTTGAGTTCCCCCATCATAATTATTTGGCCCTGTGCGCTGTCTTCCAGTGCCCCCAGGAATCGCCTCAGAAATATTTCTTGGCCTGTGTTGGGTGCGTACACTACTGCTATGGTGTAGATGGTGGTGGAGGTCCCGGTGTCTCCCCTTGACTGTGATGTACCTACCCTCCTTGTCCCGTGGGGCCTCTGTCACTCTAAAGTCCACTGTGTTTTTAATGGCCAGGTCCACTCCCCCCATTTTGTTCTTCCCCGTTGCATGCAGGATCTGGTCGAATCCTCGCTGTTTTAATTGCCCCTAGTCTTTGTACAGGCCATGCATTTCTTGTAACCCCAGAATATCAGGCCCTGCTTTCCTTGTGAAGTACTTTAACTTTTGAGACCCATGACATAACGAGTCAGCCACTTGAATGGTTGTTACTGAGTCTACTTCCTGTGCCTGCATTTTCCCCTCTTCCTATGGCTCCTCCATGCCCTCTCTGGTCCACCTCCTTTCCTTGCGCTTCCCACTTGTTGTCCCTGCCTGCCTCTCTCCTCGATTTGCCCCCTTCCTTCTCCCGCTGCCCCCCACCCCTCCCGCTCCCCCCTTCTCTCCATTTGGAGTTTCCTCCCTCTCTTTGTGCGGCTTGCCAGCGGCTTGCCACGCAGCATGATTTTTCTTCTCCTTTTGTCTCTGACTATGGTCCATTCCAATGGTTTGAGTCTCATTCCGTTTATTGAGCCTGGTTATCTCTCAGGTCTGTCCTCCCTTTGCTCCTGGTCGAGGTCGATGTGTAGCATGTCTGCTCCCTCTCGTAGTGTGGTTATTCGCCTTTGCCCCCCCTGCTCACTCAAAGAGGAGTCCAAAGGGAATAGTCCATTTGTATCTGACTTACTTCTCCTTCAGTACCGCTAGGACCGGACCGATCTGCCGACGCTTGGCTAGAGTGCTGCTTGCTAAGTCCTAATACAGCTTGATTTGTCAGTCCTGGTACTTAATTGGTTCCTGTTGTCTTGCCGCCTTCAGAACCGTTTCCTTTTGGCCATATTTTGTGAATGCTGCGAGCACATCTCTCGGTCTGGTTGTTAAGGCGTCCCACTCTGTGGACTCTATCCAGTTCAACTGCGCTCTGAAAAGATGCTCTGGACGACCCCCTTCAGCTCCTTATCTGACACTATTTCCGAGAGCATTTTCAGCCTTATATTGACCCTACGAGACCTTTTCTGGCGTGATTTTGGGGGTGATGGGTCCCTGCCCTCTGGTGTGTTGCACCCTGTTGCCCCCTCCTGGGTACACCTGAATGTTTCATTAGACTCCCTGGCCATCTGCATTGTCGGTAGTGTTCCTGGGGTGTCTCGCAGGGGGGCTCCCCTCTATTCGATTTGCCCATAGATTTGTTTGACAGTTCAGGGTACTTGTGATTCCCCTTTGGGTCCAGATGTGTCTCTGGTGCTGTCCTGTCTCCTGGGGTGGAATCTCACTATGGCTCCCCTCCTTCAGCCAGCTCCTTCGGGGCGATTCCTGTTCTCCTGTGCCCCGACCCGAGCTTGATGCTGTTAGCCCTGCTTCGGGCCTCTGTTCCGTCTTTCCCCCTCCCTTTGCTTGTCTTCTCCCATCCTGTGGTCGTGTATTGGGCCTCCCTGGGTCCTTATGGTGGCCTGTCTCTCTGCTTCTTCTCTGGGTCTCCTCCGCTGCTGCTGGGGTCCCGCGAAGGGCAGCGGGACCACGTCACGGCTCTTCCCTCTCTTGCGGAGTGACTTGGTGTGGAGACAGGGGCCTCCCTGGTTGGGCCCTCTTCTGCACCTTCTGATGTCCTGGGGGCTTTATTGGCAGGACCTGGTTGCCTGCCCCCCGGCTTGTGCTTGTGTTGGGCCCCTTTTGCGCTGCTATTAGGTACTTGGCCCGGGGTAGCTGGGATGTCCCCAGGCCTTGCCTTCTACTGGTGCATGGCCTTCAGTGGGGGGGCTGTCCTTCGTGGGGGTGAGATTTGCGGCTGGGGGTTTATGTGACATGTCTCTTCCCCCCAGTTATGCCCCTTTGTCCTTTTATGGTTGGGCTCCTCCAGTCAAGACCCCGCTCCCTCCAAGTGGGCCCCTCAGTCTCTGGAGTCTGTTGGTGCCCTTGGGCCTCTTCGGTTAGCCAATGTGTGCTAGGGGGGACCTTCCCACTTGTGTGGCCCCCCTTTATCGATGTTGCAGATGGAGTCCCAGCCCTGGGGTTTGGGGGGAGAGGCTCACCTGTTATTAGCGTGTTCCAGCGATGCCCCTGCGCCTCCACTCTGTGCCTTCCTTGCAGTCAGGGCCTTGTCAGACTCTTAGTGCTCCTTTTCCCTTCTGAGGCTCTCTCTGCCTGCTCCCCCGTTCTGCTCCTCCCTCCGGAAGCTGTCCGTTGCAGTTCCAGCTGACTCCTCGGCTGTTCTTGTTTCTGGGGCCGCCTCTCACTGCTGGTGGGGCCTCCCTCCTCTCCTCCGTCCACTGGTGCGTGTGTGACTGTGTGTGTGTTTCTGTCCCAGAACTTGCCGTTCCAACTTTGGGTTGGAGGTTGCACCTGGTCCCGGTGTCGCAGTCTCCCAGCGGGTTCTCTCCTCGGCTGCTCTGCTCCGCTTCTTGTTTTCTCTCCCCTTGGGCGGTTCAGCCTGATTACTGAGTGGTCTTCTATAGGTATATAGGTGTCCCCCTTCTCTTCGCCCGCGGGCGTGGAGCTCCGCCGGCTATGGCCCTGTGGCTGTTGTTTTCTCCCTCGGGCCTCCGGGTCCTTCGCTCACCGTTCCGCAGTAGATCCTGCTGTTTGCCGGGCTTGCGTGCCACCTTTCGGCCGTGCCTGCCGCTGCCTTAGGAAGTTCCCCGCCTGTCCTTGGGATGCTTAGTCTCCCTGGGTCCTGCTTCTACGTAGCAAGACCTCTCCAGGGCCTGCTGTCTCGGGTGCCTAGGCTGGGCTCCTCTTCCCCTTTGGTAACACTTCTGTATGGTTTCCGCTCTGCTTCTCTGGGCTGTTACTGCAGCCGTCTTTCTCTCTGTTGCTTTCTCTCCCCTTTTCGGTAGAAAATAGCTATTGCGGCGTAGTGGGGCCGCGCGTAGTTGCTGGGGGGTGGTCAGGAGTGCCGCTGACACGTCTGGGGGGTGGTCAGGAGTGCCGCTGACACGTCTGTCTAGTGTAGGCAGCCATCTTGGAATCCCTTGGCAAAGCCCTTTTTGACCATTTACATAAAGACATCTAACATTGTAACCTGTCTCCGGGCAATGGAAAGAAAAAGCTCATCTTCAAATGGTCAATAGGAAATCAAAACCTAGATATAATTCATGATTTCTGCTACTTGTGAGAAAACATTAATAATAATATACAAGATACTTCTTGCAAAAAGGAAATTAAATATAAAATGTAAACTTTTACCTCTCAAGCAAAACTAGTTCAAAGTAAATATGGCAAATTCTGATGTATACCCATTATAACTTTTTACAAACAGAAAGTTGTCCCTGCAGTCACTTATGGAGCCCAAGCTAATTTACTTAGAGGGCATCTATTGGAAGAAAATACTATCGCTTCCAAAAAGCTTCCCCATTCAAATAATAATAATTTGAATTAGGATAAGTCTTCCTGCAAACTACAGTATATTGGCAAGCATTAGCTCTTTACAGAAAATGCTTAATGCACAAAACCCATACATTGTCTGATTCCAGCTATTGCAGGCAGTATAGCAGAAAATGATGATAAATCCTTGGACACATGGAAAGCACATTGTCCGACTACCATGAACAGAGCTGACATAGAACAAAACTTTATCATACATAACCCAGACCGAGCAAAGAGAAAATTGTGGAGTGTGATTGGGGACAGTTATGGGATAAATACAATCAATACAGGCATTCAAAAATGGTAATTTCATAATTAAACCATTCCAGAAAATTCCTAAATACCTCCCAAAATGTCCTGATCAGAAATATCGTAATAATCTTATGCAAATGCGTTTCGATTTATGGCCCACTAAAGCTATTTTAGCTTTGAGATCGAAACATCTAACTCAAGATAAATCTTGCCGATTTTGTGGCTCTGTTTCTGAGATTGAAACCTTAGAACATCTACTGGTCGAATGTAAGAACTTAGCTGCATTGAGAAAAGAATATTTTCATAAATTGTTTTATGAATTCAGACTATTATCTCCTGAACTAATGTGGGATATGATATTTAATGCAAACCATATATCGATAAACATAGCTACAATAAACCACCTCCTGAAACTAAACACATAATGGTATTCTAGTCAGAGTCCGACCAGAAAGAATAGCTAGAGTGAGGGGTTAACGGTCTCTGAATACTGTTTCTAAAAAATAACATGTTTATGCAATAATCTCAAATAAGGCATTTGTATTGATTATGAGTTGAGCACATGAAGTGTAGACATAATTGCATTAATAGTGGTTTTGTATTAAGAATATAAGAACAAGAATCCCCTTAAGTATATAGTGAATTGCAATGCATAATACATCTATAGGGCATGTGTTACATCAAATCATCATCTGTCCGGTCCGATAGCACAGTGAGTAGAGCACTCGCTTTGACATCAGTGCAGAGCCTGCTGATGCATGTTTGAATCCCAGCAGGGTCAAACTCACCATTTCATCCTTCTGAGTTCGATAAATGAGCACCACACAACGTGGGTAATAATAAGCAGCGCTCAGATACCTGAGGGTTCGTAGCACTATATAAATGCTAAATTATTATTATTATTATTATTATTATTATTATTATTATTATTATTATTATTATTATTATTATTATTATCATCATCATTATCATTGTTATTTGGGCTTTAGAACATCAAAATCTGAGAAGAAACCTAGAACTGAAAGATTCAGAGAGAAAAAATATACAAAGGATCTAGTCTTTCTTTTTTTCTTGCCTTCTCTTTAAAAAAAAATGTGTTATAATAACATGCTTATCTTCATATTCATAAACTGCATTTTAACACTTATTTTATATACTGGAATATTTTAATTCTTCTGTCTCGCCTTTGTAAATGGAGGAATTTATGCGCAAGTACATTTTAATGTAAGTAATGAATTGTTAGCAAATTAATCCTCAGCAAATGTATAAATGTGTCATGATGCCTGCCCCCGGAAGACCAGACCAGGCCCAGCAGCCCCGGAAGTAGGCATCATGCCACTTGGAGCATGCCCAAAAGCCCCAGTTAGGGGCTGTTTGGGTGCAGTCCTGGCGCCTATGGCGCCAGGCTCATAAAGATAAAGTCAGTCCTGGCGCCATGGGCGCCAGGCTCATTATTGATAACTCACCTGAGGCAGACCATGCTGCATGAAGACTCAAGCCAAATGAGGCTTAGGAGGGACTATTTTACTGAAGGGACTATTTTGTTACTTGGGTGGGGCTGTGGAAGAATACTTACCTGGATCTTCTTCCAAGGCTATTTAAACCACGCCCGGACAGCCACACGTGCTTTGCGTTATTCTGCTTGCTGCAGCGTAACGCTCACCGTGTTTTCAGCAGCTCCAGTCTTCAGCCACGCCCGCTTCAGTCCTGGGACTCCTGAAACAAGAAGAAAAGAAGGATAAAGGTTAGAACAGGAGTTTTAACTTTAATCCTTACCTGAATCCTGATCCATTTCGCCACGGAGCTGAAAGACAGAAGTCTACGGCGCCGCGCTGAACTCACCTGCTTGGCGGTACTTCAGTATTCCATCACGCTCTCTCCATCTCGCGGCCGCTCTCCGACACCTAAGGAGACAAAGACAGCAAGGTGAGCAAGGGGACTCTCTAAGGCTATACAAGCTACTCCCAAGGATTTACCTGATTTACCACGGGAAGTACTCACCTCATCTCGGGTCGGCGCAGTCAACTCTGCTTCATCGCCGTACCCCGCCCCTAAGGGGAGAAAGCAAAGACAATACCAGTTACCCCCCACAAAACTTACCTGATTTACCACGGGGGTCTCACCTCATCTCGGGTCGGCACAGTCAACTCTGCTTCATCGCCGTACCCCGGCCCCTAAGGGGAAAACCACAAAAGACTTACCTGAATCTTACCAATTGCCATTTGGAAATCTTCGAGTGGATTAATCGGCAACCTGCAAGGAATCGGACAGAGTGAAGATCAGACATTAGAACTCTTATGAACAATTGGACTAGAGTCAATACTGGAACTCACCAATTCCTCTACGCCAGTGAAGTAACTGGTCATCAACGCGCCCCTACGGTCGACGCAGGATGGAGAGCTCATCCTTCCAAACCATCAGGTGAGACTAAGGAGGGGACATCAAGAGTGATCTGTGGGAAGACAACGGGAGTGGGGAAGGTGGGTTGACACTCAATTCCACGGGCGGCTAATTCCTCTTCTCCTTTGCAGAAGAATATTCTTGCGAGCCAGACAAACTAGGCTGAGCGGGCCAGTCCAGTCAGTCATCTCGGCGCTACACGTCACGCAGGTGGAAACAACAGCGGCCCAGTTCCGGTCGACGCCCCCGTGGAAACCAGGTGAGCGTAACAAAATGTCGGTGTTGGTGTCAAAAGTGTGTAAAGGAAAGGTTCTTAATGTTTTATATTTGAAAGGTTGTTATTCAAAACCAAAACAGATAAGATTTAATACATCAAAAATGCTTTGATAGATTTAAACATATACTGTGCAGTAAACCAGTCTTAAAAGTAGCTGACTTCAATTTACCATTTGTCTTACAAACCAATGCTTCCTGTATTGACTTAGGAGCAGTGTTATCTCCGTTACATGATGGAATACAACATCCAATCCTATATATAAGTCGAAAACTTTTGAATCGAGAGAAGAATTATGTCATTCTAGATTTGGAGGCTCTTTCCATCAAATGGGCTCTAAACCATTTAAAGTATCTAACGGGAAAGAAGTTTAAATTGGTCACAGACCATGCCCCTTTAAAATGGTTAATCTTAAGAAAGGACTCCAATGCTAGGGCCATGTGCTGGTTTCTAGATCTGCAACCTTATTGCTTCCTTGTGGAACTTCGGAAAGGCAAGGGACAAGGCAATGTTGATTTCATTTCCCGATTCCCCTTGGAAGTTGAAGAGACCATCGACATTAGGGGAAGGGTATGTGGATAAAGTGATGGGATTCCCCAATAAACCTAGTCTGGGACCCTTCTCATGTGGCCAGGGAAAGGCAGGCGCTCTCTGATCCCGACCCTGGGGATGGTGCACTGCGGGAGGATCACATGGGGGTGGGGGGGTAATCAGACCAGGGTTACAGGGAGGAACCCCTTTTTAATGTTCCCCGTAACCCTGCACTTTTAATGGCCTTTGCCTTTCCAGGGGCATGGAAGAGAATCTTTCTAACTCAAACTGCAAGTCCCAGAATTCCCCAGGGGCTGTGACGAAGAAGTGGGCTCAAAACGCAGGCAGGCGTTTTTTCAGGTCAGGCAGGCAAGCCTAACAACTCTAAACAAGGTCAGGCAATTAAGCCTAAGGGCCTGCACCTGAATCTAATCGGCCCACCTGAGGGGCATAAAAGGCTGCCTGAGAGTGAAGCAGCAGCTAGGAGCTGGAAGCTCGGAAGGCGTAGAAGCAGAGGAAGCAGAGCACTTTTCCAGTAGAACACAAGGAATGTGACCACAACAGGGACGCTGGAGACGATGGGCATATTCCAATAGCAAACTCTGAGTTGGTCCTCTGCTCACAAACCCTGAAGAGCAGTGGCAGCACTGGAGAGTAAAGAAAGCAGCAGGCAGTCTTTCCAGCTATGCATCCTTGATATGTGCTGTAAGTTGCAGTTGTTTCTAAGACCCTTGTTCAGAGTGCAGCCGAGGGACACTGGAGAGTGGGAAGCTCTCCCTTAATGAGGCTGAATTGCAGCCACCCATGCAGTGGAGTGGTGTGGATCCCTGGAGTGCCCGTAGTAGTAGCAGAAGGAGGAGCAAAGTCAGGGAGCTGCCGCAGCCCGCAGCCTTTATAGCTGGAAGTCAGAAGAAGCTTTCTACTCCTAGGAAGAAGAAGGGTTGGGCCCAGGCTATGGAATTATCTGCCCGTACAAAGAAATAATGATGACTTTGCATCATTCAGGAAGGAGCTCAATATCTTTCTTTTTGGATAGGGGGTTCTCTTCCTTCCGGTATCTCTGTTCTACTCGTTCCCTCTGTGTAAGCGCCATGATGCCTTTGGCGAAAGCCAGATCTAGAAGAAACAAATTGATTGATTGATTAAAGTTCCTTGCTGGTAACTTTAGCCAGCTTTCAATTGTACTGGCTTCGAGTTATGAGCAAGTGAGAATCAACCGTAGAAGTGGGATTATCCAAAGAGAACAGAAGACCAGGAGAAGAAGAGACATTATCATGGCCTATTTACTTCAGTTATATTTAGTGGTAGGGTCAAGTGGAGTTAGTTTGGATAGAAAACATAATTGCTTTAAACTTTCTGACATCTGACGAGCACCTGTAGTGGCCGTGTGCATGTTTCTGTCCCAGCACTTGGCGTTCCAACTTTAGGTTGGAGGTTGCACCTGGTCCCCGGCGTCGCAGTCTCCCAGCAGGGTCTCTCCTCTGCTGCTTCGCTCTGCTCCTTGTTTTCTCTCCCCTTGGGTGGATCAGCCCGATTACTGGGTGGTCTTCTATAGGTGTTTAAGTGTCCCCCTTCTCTTCGCCCGCAGTGCGGCCGTGGAGCTCCGCCAGCTATGGCCATGTGGCTGTTGTCCTCTTCCTCAGGCCTTCAGGTCCTTCGCTCACCGTTCCGCGGTGGATCCTGCTGTTTGCTGGACTTGCGGGCCACTTTTCGGCTGGGCCCGCCGCTGCCTCAGGAAGTTCCCCGCCTGTCCTTGGAATGCTGAGTCTTCCTCTCCGTCGGGTCGCTGGACCCCAGGGTCCCGCTTCTCTGTGGCGAGTCCTCTCCCGAGTCTGCTGTCTCGGGTGCATCGGCTGGGCTCCTCCTCCCCTTTGGCGGTGCTTCTGTATGATTTCTGCTCTGCTTCTCTGGGCTGTAACTGCAGCCGTCTTTCTCTCCGTTGCTTTCTATCACCTTTTTGGTTAAAAATAGCTACTGCGGGGCGGTGGGGCCGTGCGTAGTTGCTGGGCGGTTCAGGAGTGCCGCTGACATGTCTATCTAGTGTAGGCGGCCATGTTGGAATACCTCGACAAAGCCCTTTTTGACCATTAATATAAAGACATCTAACATTCTAACCTGTGTCCGGGCAATGAAAAGAAAAAGCTCATCTTCAAATGGTAAATAGGAAATCAAAACCTAGATATAATTCATGATTTCTGCTACTTGGGAGAAAACATTAATAATAATATACAAGATACTCCATGCAAAAAGGAAATTAAATATAAAATATAAACTTTCACCTCTCAAGCAAAACTACTTCAAAGTAAATATGGCAAATTCTCATGTATACCCATTATAACTTTTTACAAACAGAAAGATGTCCCTGTAGTCACTTATGGAGCCCAAGCTAAACCTCCAGAAAACACCCAAATTGGGATTACTTAGAGGGCATCTATTGGAAGAAAATACTATCGCTTCCAAAAAGCTTCCCTATTCAAATAATAATAATTTGAATTAGGATTAGTCTTCCTGCAAACTACAGTATATTGGCAAGCCTTAGCTCTTTACAGAAAATGCTTAATGCACAACACATAGCTCTCAACCATTTGTGTCGCATAGGTGGGTGAAAACACCCGATTTTATTTTTGGCGGATGAGATGCCCATTGAAACGAATGTGCGTGCAGGAGGCTTGGCGGGTGAGTCAGCTGTTTACTAGGTGGGTGACACCCGCCAAAAGCTTGTGAGTTGAGAGCTATGACAACACCCATACATTAAGTCTGATTCCAGCTATTGCAGGCAGTCTAGCAGAAAACCATGATAAATCCTTGGACACATGGAAAGCACATTGTCTGACTACCATGAACAGGGTCGACATAGAACAAAACTTACTCATACATAACCCTGACCTGGGGAGCCCGTAGTAGTAGCATAAGGAGAAGCAAAGTCGGGGAGCTGCCGCAGCCCAGTGTCACGCTTACCAGGAGACCGGGGTTCACTGTTCGCGCTCCCCCTCCCTGGCGCCTCTACCCGCGTTTCCGCGTTTGGGGAGACGCCGGGGGAAGATCTCCAGGGACAGGGGCGCCAGCTCCGCGGCGCTTGCGTCGGGAACCGCGATTACGGTTCCGCGCATGCGCCGTGGGGGCGGCAGCCGAGGCGTGGAGCAGCTTGCTGCTCAAGCCTCATTCTGGGGCCGCCGGCGCCTGGCAACCATCAGGCTTGCGCTCCAGGCCTCGCAGGCGCCGGCGGCCCATAAAGGGAGAGACGCGGTCGGGAGCAGATCGCGTCTCAACGCGTTCTGTTCCGGATCGTGTCCTCGCCTGCTCCCGCGCTACTAGTTAGTGCTTACCTTGTCCCTTGTTCCTCTAGACCTTACCTTCTCCGTTGCCGGTCTTCCCTCCTGTTGCCTGGGTCCTTCCTGGCATTATTCTCTGGTCCTGCTTCATTCCTCCTGGTTCTCCTTCTTGTCTGCCTTGGTTCTCTGCCTGCATCCTTTCTCCCTCCTTTGGCCTGGCCAACTTCCTAAGTTTTCTCCTGAGCCATTTTGGATTCACAACCTCTCAGCTTCCATTGCCTGCTACGGGTGTGGCCTTCCACACCATTGGACTCTACTCCTCCACACCCACTGCCTGCTACGGGTGTGGCCTCCCACACCATTGGACTCTAATCCTCAGCACCCACTGCTTGCTACGGGTGTGGCCTCCCACACCGTTGATTCTACTTCTCAGCACCCATTGCCAGCTACGGGGGTGGCCTCCCACACCTTTGGACTCTCTACTTCTCAGCACCCATTGCCAGCTACGGGTGTGGCCTCCCACACCTTTGGACTCTCTACTTCTCAGCACCCATTGCCAGCTACGGGTGTGGCCTCCCACACCTTTGGACTCTCAACTCCTCGGCACCCATTGCCAGCTACGGGTGTGGCCTCCCACACCTTGGGACTCTTAACTCCTCTTCAAGAATTCCCTCCAACCACTTCTTCTGTCAACGCTGTGCAGAACTGCCATCTCTGGAACCTGGTTGTGGCATTGGGAATCGGTCCATCTTCCACCCAGTTCCCATTCAGGGTGGAGGAAGGGCTGGTTGCTTGTGTTACCAAGTCTTCTCGTCAGTCTGGCTGCCCCGTCGAGACCATCCAGAAATACAGGTACGCAGCATTCCCGTGATTCTCATCTTAACAGATTGAGACGCCTTCCTTCCGATTTGGATATGGAGGACACGCAGGACCTGCGGAGTGAGTTGCAAGCCCTCAGGACAGAGATGTCTGCCCTTCATCAAGAAAATCAAGTCCTACGACAGATGGTAACTCAGGGGACAGGAGGTGTTCCACAGGCCGAAAGTTCTTTGGCCCATACTGCCCCAATCAGGTTTGATGGAGACCCGCGTCGAGTGGCGGAATTTTGCAACCACTGTCGTATCCATTTCCTTTTCAGGTCAACCTATTTCAATAATGATAAGGCCAAGATCGGTTATATCTTGGGAAACTTAACTGGAAACGCCCTAGCTTGGGCGACACCTTTTGTGGCTACCAACAGTCCCATTCTTAACGATTTTGCTGCTTTCGAGAAGGCGTTTCTGGAGGTCTTTCAGACACCGAACCTGGCTGCCGCAGCGCAGAATCAGTTGATGGACATCAAACAGGGCAGCTCAGACATAATAACATATATCAGTCGCTTCCGCCTGTTGGCTACGGATTCACAATGGCCCGAAGTTACGCAAAAGACCCTGTTTCGCCGGGGGTTGAGGGAGGAATACAAGGACGAACTACTTCACATCCCTGAACCTGAAAGTCTCCAACTCTTAATAAACCAGGTGCTTCGCATAGACCAGAGACTAACCGAACGAAAGACCGAGAGACGTCGACTAGAGAGTCGCTCCCAGAACGGCCAGTCTTCCCGCCGGCGCCTTTGGTTCGACAGAATCTGGACCAGAACCCATGCAGTTGGGTGCCGTGAGAGGGCCATTATCAGAGGAAGAAAGAAGGAGGAGAAGAACATTACGATTATGTCTGTATTGTGGAGCCGCTGGACACTATTTGGGAATGTGTCCTTTACGGCCACAGAAGAAGAAGTCGGGAAACTAGAGGACCTGTCGTGTGGAGGAGAGGCAACGACAGGTCTCACCCCTTTTTCAGACCTTTCCGCCTTTTGCTCGATTCTTCTTCCCATGCAACCAGCTGTTCTATTAACCTTGAAGATTCAGATTCAACTGCCCGGCCGGACACTTGAAGTATTTGGGTTATTGGATAGTGGAGCATCGGGCAATTACATTGATGAGGAGTTTGCTAGCACTCATAAGATCCCTCTTCTGCCCAGACACTCAGCCCTTCCTGTGGAGGTTATTGATGGTACTCCCTTATCCTCTGGACCAGTTCGTCTGCACACTGTCGGACTAAGACTCAGGATCGCCAATCACGTGGAGAGGCTTGCTTTGGACGTCATCAGGTCACCTACCTACAAGTTGGTCTTGGGGTTACCTTGGCTCCAGCATCACAATCCAGTCATTAATTGGAGGGCTCATACCCTGACCTTCTCCTCCACCTCTTGTACTTCGGGATGCAGCTTGCCTGTCCAGACTCAGGCTTCTTCAACTAATCTGGAACTCCGAGACAAGGGGACTCACCTTTGTTCTGCATTGCTGATTCCTCCTGAGTATGCTGACTTCGAACAAGTGTTTGCCGAACCGAGTAATATACCCCTGCCACCTCATCGATCATTTGATTGTGCCATAGAATTGTCTCCAGGAGTTGAGATTCCGCATGGCAGGCTGTACGCATTGTCTCGGGAAGAGAGACGAGTATTACAGGAGTACTTATCGGACTGCTTGAGTAAGGGGTACATCGTACCATCCAAGTCTCCCGCTGGGTTCCCTCTGTTTTTTGTAAAGAAGAAGGAAGGTTCCTTAAGACCCTGTGTGGATTACCGGCTCTTAAATGATATCACCATCAAGGATCGGTACCCTCTACCGCTGATTCGAAGTATCCTAGAGACCTTACATCAGGCTCAGATTTTTACTAAGCTAGATCTTCGAGGGGCATATCATCTGGTTCGAATCAAGAGTAGAGACGAATGGAAGACGGCATTCAAGACCCCTTTTGGGCATTTCGAATATAGGGTTATGCCTTTTGGTCTGTGCAATGCCCCTGCGATTTTCCAACGGCTCATGGATCATATCTTTGGGGACATAATTGGAATCTCTGTCTGGATCTATCTGGATGACATCTTGATCTTTTCCCGATCTAAGGAGGAACACGTAAGTCATGTACGAGAGGTCCTCGATCGGCTGCTCCATAATCACCTGTTTGTCAAGGTGGAGAAGTGTTCCTTCCATCAATCCAGGATCGAATTCCTAGGGTTTGTAATAAGTCAGTCCGGTATTGAGATGGATTCCAAGAAGGTAAAGGCAATTCAAGAATGGCAACAGCCACATGACGTAAGGTCTCTGCAACGCTTTCTGGGATTTGCCAATTTTTACAGGCAATTTATTCCACGCTTCTCTGAAATCTCAGCACCTCTTACGAGATTGACAAGCAGCAAGATAACTTTTCTGTGGGATTATTCCGCTTCGCAAGCCTTTAACGCCCTGAAGTCAGCCTTTATGGCTGCCCCGATCTTACGCCACCCACAGGATGACTTGCCCTTCATTGTGGAAGCAGACGCTTCGGACTTTGCTGTTGGAGCTGTATTGTTGCAAGAGGATCCTGCTACGTCAGTCGAACATCCCGTGGCTTACTTCTCTCGCAAGCTGAATCCTAGTGAGAGGAATTATGCAGTAATTGAGAAGGAGCTATTGGCCATCAAGATAGCCTTCGAGGAATGGAGACACCATCTGTTGGGAGCCCGTTTTTCGGTTGAGGTCCGTACAGATCACCGTAACCTACAGTATTTACGCTCTTTACAATGCCGGACACCCAGACAGGCTCGGTGGGCCTTCTTCTTTTCTCCGTTTGTGTTCCATATTACTTACATCTCCGGATCCTCGAATGTAAGAGCAGATGCCTTGTCTCAGTCTTTGGAGAGAGAGAAGAACGAAGACAGCCCCAGTCAGATTCAACCTCTGATTCCTTCTCATCGTTTTCTGTCGACTGTATCGCCACTCTTAAAGTCGATATCTGATGCCACCCGGTCAGATCCTTGGAGGTCGGTCTTGCTTCAACGACCCTCTATATCTGAAAGTCATGGCCTTTTATTCCTTCGGAAAAGACTATACATCCCTAAAGGGGATATTCGCGATGGCATTCTGCATGGAGTTCATGATTCCCCCATTGGAGGGCATCGTGGGATTCGTGCAACACAAGCGTTACTATCACGACAGTTTTGGTGGCCTGGCTGGGCTGAGGAGGTTCGGAAGTATGTACAGGCCTGTCCCATCTGTGCCCAATCCAAGGTTCCCAGACAACATCCTTTAGGGCTACTTTCTCCTACTGAATTGCCGCCATACCCTTGGCACTCTATTGCTACCGACTTTATTGTCGATCTTCCCCCTTCTGCAGAACATACTTGTATTATGGTCGTAGTGGACTGTTTTACAAAGTATGCCCATTTCATTCCCTTTAAGAAGATACCCACTGCGGTCCAGATGGCCACTGCTTTTCTTCATGAAATCTACCGTTTACATGGTCTTCCTGAGAAGATCATTTCAGACCGAGGGTCTCAGTTTCTCTCTTCCTTTTGGGGTAAGGTTTGTGGTCATCTCGGCATTCATAGAGCTTTAAGCTCGGGTTATCATCCACAAACCAATGGTCTCACGGAGAGGACTAATCAGACCTTGGAAACCTATCTCCGTAGTTTTGCTAATGCCACACAAACCAATTGGAGTACCTATTTAGACCTAGCTGAGGTCTCCTACAATAATTCTTTTCATTCTTCCATTGGAACCAGCCCCTTTCATTGTTCTATGGGTCAACATCCCAAGCTGATCCCTTTCCACCCTGTACCAACCAGTACAGTTCCTTCCGCTGACGCCTTGGTCTCTACAATCCAACAGCAGCATGAATTGGCACGTACCTCTTTGGCGGCCGCTCGTGACCGCATGAAGGTTCAGGCTGACCGTGGGAGGCGGATGGAACCCGATTTCCAGGTTGGTGATAGGGTTTGGCTGTCCTCTAGGAATCTGCCTCTCCGCAACCTACCAGTTAAATTGGCTCCCCGATACTTTGGCCCATTTAGGATTGTCAAACGCCTATCCTCTGTAGCTTTTCGTCTCCAGCTGCCTCGTTCATGGCACATTCATCCTGTTTTTCATGTCTCCCTCCTGAAACCCTATGTGGCAGATCCTTATGGTCGTTCCAGTGTTTGTCCGGCCCCAGTCCTGGTACAGGGGGTTCCGGAATTCGAGGTTCAGGAGATCTGTGATGCCCGCTATCGCAGGGGGGTGCTCCATTTCCTGGTTGACTGGAAGGGGTACCCGGCCTGTGATCGCACTTGGGAACCCTCTTGGCATGTGCACGCTCCGCGCCTTGTGCGCGAGTTCTATCGGCGGTTTCCCTGGAAGCCTGGGGCTCCGGATCTTCCTGGGAGGGGGTATAGTGTCACGCTTACCAGGAGACCGGGGTTCACTGTTCGCGCTCCCCCTCCCTGGCGCCTCTACCCGCGTTTCCACGTTTGGGGAGGCGCCGGGGGAAGAGCTCCAGGGACAGGGGCGCCAGCTCCGCGGCGCTTGCGTCGGGAACCGCGATTACGGTTCCGCGCATGCGCCGTGGGGGCGGCAGCCGAGGCGTGGAGCAGCTTGCTGCTCAAGCCTCATTCTGGGGCCGCCGGCGCCTGGCAACCATCAGGCTTGCGCTCCAGGCCTCGCAGGCGCCGGCGGCCCATAAAGGGAGAGACGCGGTCGGGAGCAGATCGCGTCTCAACGCGTTCTGTTCCGGATCGTGTCCTCGCCTGCTCCCGCGCTACTAGTTAGTGCTTACCTTGTCCCTTGTTCCTCTAGACCTTACCTTCTCCGTTGCCGGTCTTCCCTCCTGTTGCCTGGGTCCTTCCTGGCATTATTCTCTGGTCCTGCTTCATTCCTCCTGGTTCTCCTTCTTGTCTGCCTTGGTTCTCTGCCTGCATCCTTTCTCCCTCCTTTGGCCTGGCCAACTTCCTAAGTTTTCTCCTGAGCCATTTTGGATTCACAACCTCTCAGCTTCCATTGCCTGCTACGGGTGTGGCCTTCCACACCATTGGACTCTACTCCTCCACACCCACTGCCTGCTACGGGTGTGGCCTCCCACACCATTGGACTCTACTCCTCAGCACCCACTGCTTGCTACGGGTGTGGCCTCCCACACCGTTGATTCTACTTCTCAGCACCCATTGCCAGCTACGGGGGTGGCCTCCCACACCTTTGGACTCTCTACTTCTCAGCACCCATTGCCAGCTACGGGTGTGGCCTCCCACACCTTTGGACTCTCTACTTCTCAGCACCCATTGCCAGCTACGGGTGTGGCCTCCCACACCTTTGGACTCTCAACTCCTCGGCACCCATTGCCAGCTACGGGTGTGGCCTCCCACACCTTGGGACTCTTAACTCCTCTTCAAGAATTCCCTCCAACCACTTCTTCTGTCAACGCTGTGCAGAACTGCCATCTCTGGAACCTGGTTGTGGCATTGGGAATCGGTCCATCTTCCACCCAGTTCCCATTCAGGGTGGAGGAAGGGCTGGTTGCTTGTGTTACCAAGTCTTCTCGTCAGTCTGGCTGCCCCGTCGAGACCATCCAGAAATACAGGTACGCAGCATTCCCGTGATTCTCATCTTAACACCCGCAGCCTTTGTAGCTGCAAGTCAGAAGAAGCTTCGTACTCCTAGGAAGCAGAAGGGTTGGGCCCAGGCTATGGAATTCTCTGCCCGTACAAAGAAATAATGATGACTTTGCATCATTCAGGAAGGAGCTCAAGATCTTTCTTTTTACATAAGGGGTTCCCTTCCTTCTGGTATCTCTGTTCTACTCGTTCCCTCTGTGTAAGTGCTATGATGCCTTTGGCGAAAGCGCGATCTAGAAGAAACAAATTGATTGATTGATTGAAGTTCCTTGCTGGTAACTTTAGCCAGCTTTCAATTGTACTGGCTTCGAGTTATGAGCAAGTGAGAATCAACCGTAGAAGTGGGAAGTCTTTTAATAATAGGAAAGTAGCACGCTCTTACCTGAAACGCTTGCATGTGATGAAAATCCTTTCTTTCCCAAGAAGCTGAAATACTTTGTTGTGGAGCGGTGATGTGTATCTGATTAGCACAGAGAACGCTGCTGGTAGCTGAAGCAAAGCGAAACTGACTTTCCTGAAGAGATGCAGGTATTGTTAAAGGGACCGTGCTCATGAGGCCATGTTTCCCTGTGCCTTGGAGGCTGAGTGCTGACCGAAAGGTGGGAAACAAGTCTTTATTTGAAGTAGCAGTTCAATGTTAAAACGCGATCGCGTGCACATAATTTTGGTTTCCATTTGTTTCCTTGCAACAGATCAAAGGTTGAAGCAGCAGAAGAAAGATGTAGTAGAAGTTGAAGATAGAACAAGCAATACCCATGCCCATAGAGGGATCTCTATGAAAGCCAAATCCTATACACATAAGAGCGGTACACTGGTGGTTTTGCAGTTGCTGAAAGTGTTCATAACCAAAAGTCTACATCCACAATTTGGAGAGTGGCACAACCACTGTGGGGTAACCACTGAAAACCAAGTGTATATAGAGGTGGGGAAGGGAGGTGGGTACTTGTTCTCCAAAGTGAAGCAGAATCTAGGGTAGCTGCAAGACTGGCAGCTGCAAGACTGGCAAAGTGGCTGCCCTTTCTGAAGATATCGAAAGAAGAGTGCCTTGCCTGCCTGTGAAGGTAGAAGATGTCTTGTGATAATGCCTACTTTTAAAGTTGCCATTGAAATAGCATATTGCAAAGCAGTAGACATTGTAGTAGCAGTAACAAGAATATGGTTGTCGATATTGTTAAAGTTAACTGTAGGGCCATGGAAGCTGTTCTCACAGTCACATTGTAGAAGGAAGTTCATTGAGAGAAGAATTAATCTCAAGCAAGAACATCCTGACAATTGTATAAAAGACTTCCAAAGTGAAGTAGTTGTTGGCAAAGTGGAAGAAGAAACATTTGCCAACCTCATCTGTTCTTTCTTAGAAGGAAGTCGTCCAAGAAACTGCATTGGTGCTATTAATTCTTTGTGGATTTAGAAAAAAGAAGGTCTTTCACCCAACAAAGAAGACACTTTGACCACCAGATTTTATTCGTGTGAACCTTTTGTTTACTTGGAACGTTTCAAGATTTTATTGGAGAGAATGTATTACTTGGAGGAAATTGACGTTGGACATTCTTGGGGGAGCAAGATCTGCTCAGGAACACGATAAGTCATCGAAGACACTGGGTGGTTGGTAATATTTTATTTATGTTGTATTTGTTATTTGAACATTGATATGGTTTAAGGTGAGGTTTAGTTTGTGAATGCTAGGCGCTGTTCCCTTAGATCTTACAATAGGTAGGGAATCCCCTGGTAGAGGTTTTGTTATTATTTTGTACATAATAAAATGGCAAATCCTGAGCATATGCTCTCACATTACTGACCCCTCACTCCTTTACATGCAAAACGTGCACTCATTCCTCAGGTGGTGGATCTGGTTTGGGCTGAGGTAATTGTGGGTCTGCACCTACAAAATCCTGTAACGGGTATGTTTCAGGCTAGGTTTCCTGACAATTACACAGATCCTGACCACACCAAAAATAAGGATTTCCCTATAGCCTGGCCATATCAAAGACAATGATTTCAAAGCCCCGGCTATACCAAAAGCAAAGATTTGTGTAAGCCATAACCATACCAATCACGAGGATTTCACAGAGCCTAGCCATACCAAAGAAATTGATTTCACATTCCCAGGCCCAATTCAAAGGTGAAAATGTCAGGGGCCATGTCCAAACCTGAGAGTTGTTTCACCTGAGAACCTTGCTTTTTTAACTACCAAATTAGGTGGCAGGACCCAGTGTCTAGGAATATTTTGTCTGTTCCCTTCCTATGGCCAATGAAGGGAAAGATCGGGCAGATTCTCCTATATAATGATCCTTCCTGTTTTCATCATGGATATATCCCTTACATGTTGTGTTAGCATAGTTCTATAAAATGCAACGTTCGTCAGAGTGTAGCTTCTGAATTTCTGAGCTTCTGAGTGCGTTTATAGGGTGAAACAGACTGTACTGTACTAGACCCAGCAGATTTGTTGATGGCTAGAAGGGTGGCCTGGGTGTGCTGGACGAAAAAGGGAGATGGGAAACTGTGTTTTTCTCACCTTTTGTTGTATTGCAATGGTTGTTTATGTGCCATCTATGAGGTGGATGGTAGACTGTATGACATCAAGGCGCACACATCTCTCGGATTGATGAACACAGCGATAGATGGTAACAGAATAATACATTCTTGGAAAATATATGGCAAAGCAAGTTGTTTTACAATTTATGTACAGGTAGAGGTAGCTAGCTCATTCTAAATACGGAGCGTGGCAACAGAGAAGCTACAGTCGCACCCAAAATCTGAGCCTTGATTTTGGTATTGCTAAAAGACACTGAATCTTAGAACGCAAAGATAAACCTGGTCTGTAGTGATGCCACATGGATTGCAGATACTTTGGACCATGCAAGCATTTGAATACCAGTCATAGGACCTTAAGCTTAAACCTACATTTAACAGGAAGCCACTGTAAAGAACAGCGGGCAGAAGAAGTTGGTGCTTACTTAGGGAGTCCCAATAACAACCACACAGCAGCATTTTGGACTCTCTATTGACGTGATAGATGGTATTCTGGAATGTTCCGTTTAGAAATTATTACAGAGCCAATGACAGTATGGTAATGTTCTTTGTTCAAATAGGGGAGCATTCGTTTAATCATTCACAATTTAGTGAATTCCTTTTTGGTTACTTCTCCTATTTAATAGCCCATGTCTAAATTGGATTGCCAGTAAACACCAAAGTTTTTTTTATCTAATTGGCAAATATTATTGGAAGATCAAATAGTGAAAGTGATAGACATGTTTGTCCAGCTTTCTGAAGAGTGTATTTGAAGCCAAAGAGAATGTTCTACATTTTTCTGTAATTGACATGGAGCCTATTTTCTCAAATCCATCGCTACATTTTTTATAGTTTTTTTTTTTTTAAGTTTTTTTTTTTTTTAATTAAATCCAACAAAACAATACAAACCAAACAGGCAGAGCATATGTCGTCAGAACCATTGTACATTTCACGTTAATGCACTGCCCCCTCCCACCCCCCCAATCCGAGCCTAACCTTCTTCACAGTCCATAACTGCATCCTCTGGCGGGCACTCCCGCTCCGTGGATTCACCTGGGTCCGGAATTGGCCCAAACAGTTCCGCTATTAGTAATTTCCAGGCCATCAAGGACTCCGTTCCCTCCAATCCCCCAACACTGCTTGCCTCCTGCCATACCATAGTTTCCGCCTCCGCCCATTTCTGCAAGCCTTCCACCACACCTCCACCCGTGGTCTATGACATGTCTTCCATCCCATGGCTATTCTCCTTTTTGCCAGCACGTGTGCTAAGTCTTTCAGTTTGCTCACATGTTCTAGCTTCTTAGGTCTTGGGAACACCCCTAACAAACAGGCCCACACTGTGTCTATTACAATCTTGACCTCCTTCTCGGCCAATTTACGTTCCACCTCCCTCCAGAAGCGTGAGATGACCGGGCACGCCCAGAACATGTGTACCATGCCCGCATTCTCCTCGTCACACATTCGCGAACCTCGATATCCTTTGGGGTGTCATATATGCCCTGTGCGTGATCTACAGTTGTATCTGTTTCAACCTAGCATTTCTAGACACCTTCTTATGATACCCTTGTACCCGTTCCCACATCCCGTCTTCCATTGGAGCCCCCACTTCCGTTTCCCAATCCAGTCTCAGTTGGGTGACCTCTTTCCGCACTCTTTGATCAGCATCTCATATAATCTAGATATCTCGTGCCCCCCTTCCGCTATGTCATAGATCGTGTCTAATATGACGTCTGGCTCTCCCTCCAGCACGGTTTCAGGCCACATTTCTTTAATTCTTTTCACCATTCTAAGGTATGCGATATACTGACCCGAATGCAGCCCAGACACATCCCGCAACTCCTCAAAGGCAACGATTGAACCCTCCTGCCAAATATCTCCCATGGCTACAAGCCCCACCGGCTCCCAGTGGTTCCTGATTATCTTCCTTAACTGTACATCCGCCCCCGTCAATGCAACCAATGGTGTCTGCGGAGAGCATGGAGTTGTATTTTCCAACATCGTGCACGCTCTGCGCCACATCTTCCACCCCAGCAGCATCATCTTGGGACGCCCTTTCAGTTCTGCTCTAGGTACCCACATCATTTCTTTCAAGTAAAAGGGTGTGCAGTCCTTACCAAACAACCTGGTTTCAGAGGTTTCGTCATCAGAAAGCCATTTAGCAGCATACTGCAGTTGGCTTGCCACATAATACACCTCGTTTTTGGGCAATTTTATCCCCGCTCTTTCATGGAAGTTCTGTAACTTCCATAATGCCACTCTTCTCCGTGTGCCATGCTACAAAAAATCCCTACACATACCATTGAGTTTGTTGAAGAACTTCTTAGGGATCAGATATGGGATGTTCGCAAAATAGTGCAGGAGCCTAGGCAGGACCACCATCTTGAGCATCGCTCCCCTCCCCATCATAGCTAAGGGCAACCTCACCCAAAACCGCATGCAATTTTCAATTTTTCCCAGAGCCACCTCAGTGTTATGCCTATGCTCTTCTTCCACGGTGTGATAAATGTCTATCCCTAAGTATCGGAACGTATCAACCGCCCATGGCACCGGTAGTACAGGTAACCTCTCCACCGGAATTCCCGTATACCTGCCCAGCGGGAACATGCTTGACTTCTGGGGGTTCTCCGCTATTCCGGAAAGACCCGCATATCTATCCATTACCTCCAAGATATATTGAAGATTTTCTTCCGGGTACCTCAAGTACAGCAACATGTCGTCTGCATATAAAGAAATTAAATGTTTTTCCCCTTTCCCCTCAATGCCAATTGCATCATACTGTTGCCTTAGATAAATCGCTAGAGGCTCTAGAGCCAGTATATAGAGCATAGGGGACCACGGACAACCCTGTCTGGTGCCCCGGCCGAGCTGCCACTTTTCCGATATCACCGACCCTGTCTTAACCCTTGGCCAGCGGATCCCGATACAATATCTGCGCCCATCGTACATATCCCGGCCCCAGCCCATACCCTTCTAGGGTCGCCATCAACCATGGCCACCTAACCGAATCAAAGGCCTTTATTGCATCTAAGGACACAATCACCATTTCCCCGGTGTGTTCGTTACTATCTTCAATAATTCGCTGGAGCCGCCTGTGATTATTCGAGATGTTCCTGTTTGGGACATAACCCGTCTGATCAGGATGTATTAATCTACCAATTACCCTTTTCAATCTATTTGCCAACACAGCCGTCAATATTTTGCTGTCTTGGTTAAGCATCGACAAGGGGCGGTACGAGCTACAGCTGTGCCCCGGCTTATTGGGTTTGGGTAGCGGTATTATGGTCGCTTCTCTCAGTGACTCTGGCAGACTACCTGTCTCAAATGCTTCATTTAACATTTCCAACAGCGGGGGGAGAATCTCATCCGCATACACTTTATAAAATTCACTCGGGAGTCCATCCGTCCCTGGCGTCTTGCTAGTGGGTAACTGTCTCACCACCTCCCCCAGTTCTCCCAGAGTGATCGGTGCGTCTAGCTCTCCTCTCTCTTCCTCGCTTATCTTAGGCAACCCAATATCCTCCAATGTTTCCATTATCGTGTCTCGGCAAGTACCCCCATGTTCTGCATATAATGTCTTATAATAGTCTACAAATTCTTGGTTGACTTCCTCTTGGGTATCCGCTACACTTCCGTCCTCTCTCATGATGGTCCTGATCGTAACTCTGGGATTTAATCTCTTATATAACCACGCTAAGAGTCGACCTGGTTTATCCCCCCCTGCGTGCTGCCTCTCTACATATTTCCTATAATTCAAGCTACACAATCTGTCCCAGTGCTCCGCACATTTCTGCTGCAGCATAAGTATCAACTCTAATTTCTCTTTAGTGTCGTCTTCTGCCCTTAACGCCTCCTCTAGTCTCTCTTCAAATCAGCCAAAATACCACCTTGTAGCCCCTTAGATTTTGCGATAGCTACCCCCTCATCACAACTTTGAAGGCCTCCCATAATGTACCCGCGGAGTCCACGCTACTCGTATTCTCCTCAAAAAAATTCACAATCTCCTCCCTCATGTCTTCTCTGAAGAGGGGTCTTTCAGTGCCTCCGCTGGCAGGCGCCATGTCGGAATCCTCGCTCTCAGAGGGCTATATCGCCAAGTGAGAATGAGGGGCGAGTGGTCCGAAAGGACCCTTGCCTTATATTCTATTTGTACCAACTCCGCGGACACTTCAGACGTAGTGAAAAAATAATCTAGCCTTGTGTGCAGCTGCTGCGGGGCAGAGTAATGAGAATATTGCCTCTCTAGGGGGTGGCACGCTCTCCATACGTCCACTAGCCCAAAATCATTCAACAAAGTCTGCAGTGCTTTGGCCGCAGGAGCAGGTCTATCCATCTTCCCATCCGACCTATCCACCCTTGGGTCAAGTACGCAGTTGAGATCCCCCCCCAAATCACAGCATTCCCCATGCACTTGCTCACATTAGTACACAGCATCCTGATGTACGCCGCTGTGTTCTGGTTCAGGGCATATATATTCACTATGCTTATTTCCCTATTCTCCACCAGCCCTCTCAAAATGACCAGCCTCCCGTCTGCTTCCACCACCTCTTGTAACCGGTGGAATGGGACATGCGGCGCCACCCAAATAAGCACTCCCCTGGCATAGGCAGAATAGGATGAGCTCACCATCACCCCCTTCCACTTCCTAGCAATCATATCCGCTTTCTAACGTGTCAGGTGAGTCTCCTGTAGCAATGCAATGTCTACTTTTTGTCTACGCAGGTAGAGCATTACCTTATTTCTTTTCAAGTAACTGTTTAGCCCTCTCACATTCCATGTCATTATTCTAAGGTCCCCCATGGCTTCTCCAAGTGTCATTCCGCCTCCCACCGGCGTCATCCAACTCTGAGGTCTCTACATAGGCACGTTCCCAAATTCCAACTCCCTTTAACAAAAAACACGCCAAACTCTCCCCAAAACTATGTACACGCTAGACTCCCCTCCTCCCTCCCCTCCCGCCACTCGTCCCTCCCCAACTCCCAACAACACCCCCCTCAACTTTTGCCCAGCTCCATTCCTGGATCTCAGGCACTCCCACATCTAGCCCCGACTAACACACACCTACTTCCAGGGCCCAGTAGGATAAAGCGGCCCTAGTGGCCACTTAAATAAAACTGTTTGGGGGAGGATTACTCCAGTTCCGTTACTCCTGTTCCGCCGAACGTTACGCCTTGGGTTAGTACTTAGACAACCCCAAATACATTTACACTATAGTCTAGTCCATTACGAGCCAAGGCCTGCATATGAATCAATATGTAACCAGTCTCATTTCCCAATGCAAGCCAGATCACCCACCCACTTACCCCCTGTGTAAATGGCCAAGTCCTTCAGGAATCACCGCACCGCCGGTCACAGTCCGCCTCTTTCTCAGGGCAACCCTGCAGATCCAACCATGTCACCACATCCTCCGGGGTTTCAAAGAAGAGCGCCTTGTTCTTGTGCAGCACTTTGAGTTTCGCCGGGTACAGGAGCATATACTTGATGCCTGCATCGCGCAGTCTCCTTTTGACAGCCACATAGTTATATCTCTGCCTCTGTACCAGCATCGTATAATCCGGGTATGCCGTGACATTAGTAGATGCCCTTTTGATTGTTCCGCCTCTGCGAAAAAATTCGAGGATCTTTTCCCTGTCCCTATAATTCAAGATCCTGGCAATGATCGGTCTCGGTGGGGCCCCAGGTCTTGGTTTCCTCATCAGTGCGTGATGCGCCCGTTCCACCGTGAACCCCTGTGATAATTTGTCCGCTCCTATCTCTTGAATGATCATGTTCTCAATGTAGTTCGTAGGGTCCTGGCCTTCCTCTCCCTCCGGCAAGCCGACCACGCGTATATTGTTCCTTCTCGCCCTTTCTTCCGCTTCCTCAACCCTATTTTCCAAGTTGGCGACCTGCTGCTTCAGCACGTGGATTTCTTTGGCATTACCACTGCTAACTTCTGTGTTGGTTTGTACTGCACTTTCCAACAAAATATAAAGTTGAATGATTGGAACTGTAAGAACCAGAGAAAGCAAATAACAAACAACCTGGTAGGGAAACTCTAGTATCACTTGAAGAGAGAACTTGTCCCAGTCCTGAGGGCGAAAGAAAATTGATGAAACTAGTTAACAAAGGATGTGAGCAATATATAAACGAGAGATTTGTACAACCCAGATGGGGATCCAATAGAGACTCGAAACTCAAACACTGAGAGGAACTGCAAGCACCCTATATCTTTAGGTTGAAATTTGAAGATAGTACAACCGTGAAATACATAATGAGAAAAGCAAGACAGAGCTCAAAGTGAACACGATAAAAGAACAGGCAGCTTCAGTGATATAAACCTTGGCATGAAAAGCCAAAAACGCAATCAAGACAACCATATTATAGGAAAATCTGAGCGAGTAGATTGTGAAGATCATATATGCAAAAAAAAGCATGAGGAACTATTGTAAGGAAAAGTATTCCAAAGATAGGGGGACAGAAAGCATGACATCCAAGTGTCATTTTGAAGAACTGCAAGAATTGGATAAGAGCGACTATCCGAGGAGATTACACTAAGAATTATATGTCCCAAAAAGGAACCTGTATATTAAAAGATTATCCAAAGAGAAGAGAAGACCAGGAGAAGAAGAGACATTATCTTGGCCTATTTACTTCCGTTATATTTAGTGGTAGGGTCAAGTGGAATTAGTTTGGATGGAGAACATATTTGCTTCAAACTTTCTGACATCTGACGAGCACCTGTAGTTTCTTTACATAGGAAGGTTATTCCCTTTAGCAATAGGGCGAGACAGGCCTTATTCTTATAATTTCTATTAAAAAGAGTACAGAATGTCCCCAACATTTTCAAATCTGTTTTCCGACCCACCACAGTGGGTATAGAGTACCTCAGGTCCTGCTGTGTTAAATACTGCAGATAATTCCAGCATCAACAACATGTTCACAAACCTCTGATCAGGGTAAGACAGAATAGTATCCCAGACGGTTAAGAGGGAAAACTTTGCGCCGGGATTGGGACGAAATACACATTGAAGGATATCCAGTAAACACAATGACAGATGGCACATAAATACTCAGTCCTTTTGACAGTTAAAGAATTTGTATTGTTCTTTGTGTGGCCTATGGCCATCCTCCTCTCTCTCATCATGACCTTCCTCCTGAACCCAAGTGTAAATAAGTCATGGTATCAAACAGTAAGACAGACACAAGTGATCACACACAGTTCAAGGGTGTTTATTGAACTTAAATTGGGTTTCAAAAACGCCAATTTAAACCTAAATCTAAAGATGGGAGCAAGCTATGACCATCAAATAATAACGCAGTCCTAGTGGTGTCTATCAAAATAAAAGGGCCTATACTAATAAATGTATTGCCAATCCTTACTTCTCAATACAAATAGTGTGGGAAACAATGTTATGCAAAGGAAAAGTGTTAAGGAAATGATATGTCAGGACATTCAAGCTATTGGCTTTCCTTCCCCACGTTTTCTGCTCACTCGAGCTTAGAACAGTCTCTGGCTTCTCTAGCACAAGGGTGCTGATCAAAACTTCAACATCATGGCCTTCTGTGCCAGAGTCTCTTTGCCATTCAAAGTCTCTTTCTCGGAAGGCCTGATGCAATACGACACACAACCAAGTTCCTAAAGTTCCTTTCTCTTTAACGTACAAATTCCCGGGTGATTTTCTGTTCATCCTGGGTCCCCCTCTGTCGAGCTCAGACCCACCTTGTTAGGATTTCACACATTCAAATTCTCAGGTGATTTTCTGTTCACCCCGCTCCCCATCCGATGGGCTCAGACCCACCATCTCAAGATTTCACACGTACAAATTCTCAGGTGATTTTCTGTTCACCCGCGTTTCCCATTGCGGGCTCAGACCCACTTCAGCACAAAACCTTCAACACAAAACCTTCTGGGGTGATTTTCGTTTCACCCCGGATCCCCCTCCATCAGGCTTAGACCCACATTAACACAAAGCTTTCAATTGATATCCCTCTGCCAGGCTCGGACCAACTTTATCCACTTTGCCACAAATGTTCTTTACTGTATCAACATCGAAGACTTTTGATTGTGCACAGGGTTTTGCTTGACCCGCTGCAGGATCAATTTGATTAACAAGTCTCTACAACTCTTTGACTTTTCAGCTGGATACCTTACAGAGACCTTCGATTGAGCACCCAAATGGTGCCGGACCACTCTGTTAAAGGTATTGTATCTCTGTTTCAAAGTTCAATCCCTCAACAGCAGTTCAACTTTACTTGAGTCTTTTATCACATGTAGTTGAAACATGTTCGTTCCAGCACTCGCCATACTATATTGCTGCTTGCAACGTTGGCTTGACCACAGACCGGTCTTGTATCAGCCTCCCCAACTCAACGGCTGTGTTGATTTCACTGATGCTGCTTTGTTCTTGGATCCAAGGATAGTACCACAGTGGCTAGGTTAGTAGTGAGAACAGGAGAGTGAGACGAGACAGTGAGAATGATAAATTCCAACTGAGCCTCTCCTCTGTAAGACACAATGTCTGTATCCCTATAGAAAACTAAAACCTGGAAAGAGTAGGGACAGTTTGGAAGTGCCTGAGGGAGTTTAGATAGGCAGCATTTGGGTCATCATCTCTAGTATAAGACAGCTTGTAGACCGTAGGGGTCAATATTGTGTATTATTGACCTGGGGAGGGGGTTAAGCACAGCTGCATTGGAGAGACGTTTAATAACAAGATGAGAGAGAGGGGGGTCTGCCCAAGGGTCCATTGAAAACCCTATTAAAAACTCTGGAACTACCTCATAGGGTTGGAGTGATTCTTGTGCCATTTGTGACAATGCTCAGCAATTAAACATAATGCGTACTGTGATAGACCTACTGTAGGAATTCTTGGACAGCACCTTCAGTTTGTACTAGCTTTGCAGGAGATGGTGGTGTGACGAATCCCAGGGTATCATCACTGCTTCCGTAGCTGAAGTCCCTAACGATGAGACCAGGGAGATGAGGCCGCTTTCCAGTAGTCCCCATTGGGGTTGGTACTCAGTGGGTTGATCTCATGGGAGGGGGACACCCCCTGTGGGACCAGTGGTGACCATATCGGGATAACGCGGTATCCCTGCCAATCACCTGACTCTAGACCCCCTTCCTACAAATTTAACAACAACCCTTTTCCTAATAGGGTCATGAGTTATTGTCACCCTACTATTTCCCTAGAAAGTACTTGGACTATGAAGAGCATAACCAACACAAGGGAGATAGTACTGAGACAAGGAAGAAATGAAAGATATACTGCTGACAACCACTGAGATGAAAAAGAGGTGTGGAATCATAGAGAGCACTAAAGTGAACCAAATTAAACTCTGTAGTGGTTGCCAACTCCCTGTCACAGGTTTCCCCCCTTGTCACCTGTCTTTGTTGTTTGTTGGAGTTCTTCGATGGAGTCTTCTTTCGTATAGTTCGGGTCTTGTATAACCCAACGTGCAGGTCCTCGGGCTCCAGCGTGCGTTCAGCGTTCCGAGTCCTTGGAATGTTCAGATGTCCGGGAAGTCCGAGGAAATCCAGGAAACAGCGAAGAGTGCACACGGAAGACGAGTGCACAGAGATCCGGGATGCAAGGAGGGGGAATGAAGGAGGAGGAATTTAGGGGTACCGGGAACCAAGAATCAAAGGAAAAACACAAGCGAACTACGGCAGCACACGTCTAGCCACGGCAAGCGGTAGTGTTGAGACGCGCAGGGCCGCGGGTGCGTGTCCGCTTTATAGAACGTAATGCGTACGGCGCAGAAACTGGTAAACAGTATTCCGCGTTCGGCGGCCATGTTGGGAGTACTGCTGAGTGCAAGCCCCTATGGGTCAGGGACCAGGAAATCCAGAAAGGACGAGTCCGATGGTTCATGACACTCCCTATTGGCCAAGGGGGAATAGAAATAGAAGAGGGAACCCAGTAAGCATTGTCAGGCCTTTCGCTGGAGGAGCCGGGAGTTTGAGAAAACTATCAAGTGGAGACCAGTTGCCGGAAGGGACCAGGACGCTGCCAGGACGGCAGGAGCATCTCTACCTGGTCCGCTTGAGTGGCACCAAGACTGCACCGGGAGAATCGGGCATCCGGAGGTGAACCAGAGAGAGGAAACCAAAGTCGAACAGTGAATCACCAAAGAAATTGAGTATATGAGAATCCTGAGGAGAAAGGAACTTTGAATGTGTGTTTATTTGTTGCATCGGGCCGTCTGAAATAAGAGACTTTGAATGGCAAAGAGAATTTGGCACAGAAGGTCCTCATATTGAGATTTTGAAATACTTTCTTGTGCAAGAAAAACCAGAGTATATGCTAAGCTGGAGTGTGCCGTTTTGTCCTGTGCTGAAAATGTGGGGAAGGCAAGCTAACGGCTCAACAATCCTGACATATCATTTCTTGAACACTTTTTTTTTGTAGAACATTGTTTACAACACCATTTGTATTTAGAAGTAAGGATTGACGATAGATTTATTAGTATAGGCCTTTTTATTTTGACTAGACTCCACTAAGACTTTGTTATTATTATTTGATGGTCATAGTTTGCTCCCCTCTTTATATTTAGGATTAGATAGGCATTTTCTAAACCCAATTGAAGTTCAATAAACACTCTTGAACTGTGATCACTTGTGTCTGTCATCAATGTTGATACCATGCCTTCCTTACAAGTAACTGTGAGATGCACGTTGTTCTATAGTGAAGGTACTCCCATTACACTTTTTTACTCTGTGAGACAACAGCCTAAGCACACCGAATTGTATCGGGTGCAGAATGGTAATCAAAGGTGCAGGAAAAATGGTGTGCTTTGGCCAATTATGGGCAGGCAGGGTAGAGGGTTGATTTCAGAAGAAGAGGGGATTTCACCTGACGATCAGGAGGGAAAAGGGTAGAGGTTGCAGCTGTACAGTAGAAACAGAACCAGAGCCCAGGGACTGTAGGGCAGAGAGGGCTGGTAGATCAGGGTAAGGTGGTGGTGCAGAAGGCTGCAAGGTTGTTATTCCTCGCGCTCGGAGGGAGGTCACAGAGGCAAAGGAAGGAGCTGTTGTGTCTAGTGGTCTGAACTCTGGCTGGATTACCAAACAAAGTGACAAATTCTAACTGGTGGGAGTGTTTTGCTACTTATAATGCATATTACAGGATATCTTGCTACTGTCCCACTCTGAGATCCCAGAGATGGTGATCTTCTCTGTACCAGCAGTTAAGGAGATGTCGCTAGATGTTAAGTTGAATGATCCCACTCCTCAGGGGATACATTTGAACATGAAAACCTCCCCCACACTTGGTAATATTAAAAATTCTATCACTTGCAAATGGAAGAATGGGAAGCTTTTATATGCCTAATGAGTGACAGTAGAGCAGAGACTCAAGTTATTCTCTCAGAACACATGTGATGTGGAGGTGATGACAGCCTTTGATAGGTGGATTGGGATTGGTTAAACATAGAATGCAGGAAAGGAAAATGTGCACTCGCTAGAGAACTGTAAACCGACAATTGCAGTAACTCAGAAGAGGCCATGGCTGTTAAGAAACTATATTTGTAGGACATTGGAAGAAAGAAAAGAGAAGGTTACGTGTATGGTGTGGGGATATCTGGTTAAGTCAGTGGCCACTATGCATGTTAAATCATTTTTGAGATTAATTAACAGTGGGCATTATATGGGAGACACATACTTAGAAGCCTTTGCATCCCAAGAGTTATGGGTAGCCCATTTCTCGAGAGTATACTTCAAGGAAGAGGAGGGGGACATAGAGGACTTAAATCAGAGTTATAGCATGCTGCCCTACATCCATCTGGTGAAGGTGCAAATGGCAATTATGCCTCAAAAGGCATACAAAGCCCTGGGCCCTGGTATGGTCCCTGCAGACTTAAATTGCTACTATATCCCCTTGTGGGCTCCTTTATCATCCTTCTTTTGTAGCACAATAATGGTGGTCGGTCAAAAAACAGAAAAAAAAATATCGAATTACAAAAATCTCGAATTTAAAATCTCGAAAAAAAAAATCTCGAATTATTTATTTATTTATTTATTTATATGTATTTGTGGGTTCAGGTAAGTATAAAAAAAAGGGTAAAATAAAAAAAAAATGAAAAAAGAGGGGTTGGGGGGGAACCCCCCCATTTCGAAATAAAAACGTATTAAAAAAAACTTCGATATTTTTTTTTTCGAGATTTTCAATTCGATATTTTTTTTTTGAGATTTTTTTATTCGGTTTTTTGACTATAAACCCACAATAATAATGGACAAACAAATCCATGTGCCCTGGCTAAAGGCTATAATAGTCACCCTTTTCAAAAAGGGTTCAAGGGCAGGCCTGGCCTGTCATCATCCAATTTCCATAATTGATGCAGCCGCCAAGACAATGGGGATGGTCCTCTTGGAAAGGCTGAAATAATGGGAAAGGAACAAGGGGTGTTATCACTCCAGGCAGGTTTTAGGCAACAAACAGGAATTATGGGACATTGTCCTTTTCCCACTTAAATATTGGGACTCCTGCTCCCGACTTCTTCCCCTCACTATGGCCTTCTTCCATGAGGTCTCCCCTGGCTCCCTCTTCTGAAGCCAGAAACCTCATAATCATCTTCAAATCCTCTTTCTCCTTCATCCCTCACACTCAGGACATTGCCAAGAAGTCCCACTTTCATCTCTTCCTTCTCAAAGGAATCCTACCTTTTCTCACCTTCCCCCAGAAGCTCAATGCTACCCGAGCCCTAGTTCTCTCTAGGCTTAACTATTGCAATAGCCTCCTCCTTAATCTACCTTCTCCTACTCTGCAACCCCTCCAGATAATCCAGAATAGGGCAGCAAGATATACCCTTGGCCTCAAGCCCAGGAACTGCATCTCTCCTGCCCTAAGAAGTCTTCACTGGCTCCTGGTTGCTTAACGGATTAAATTCAAAACCCTCTGTATCATCCACAAGGCTGTCTGGGGCTGGGCGCCACACTATCTGCAACTCTCTCTTACTAAATATTCCCCCTCTAGACCTCTGCTCTCCTCTGGCACAAACTCTTTGTGTTTAAAGCGTTTTGCTAAGCAGAGGGCAGGAGGTCGATCACTTTCCTCAACTGGCCCCCTTCTTTGGAACACCCTCCCCCTCCCTCTTCATCTTGAGCAGAACTTTTTTTAAATTCCAGAAGCTCCTCAAGACTTTCCTCTTTACCTCCTCCTTCCCTCCCTCTCGCCTCTGCTAATCACACATTGCTTGTTTGGTGTTCAGTACCCTTATGCACCTCAGGCCCGGACGTCCCACAATGAATCACACCCAGCTTCTGTCTATCCTCAGCACTTGCCACGGCTCACCTGCCACCCTGAAGGTTCAGACTTACCTTACATTGCACTTCACCTGTTGCTCTGCCATGAGCACCCCAGCACCTATCCCATTACCCCTCCCTTCTGCACTTGCATGTTCTTAACACTCACAAGACATATTAGGTTCACCTCTCCAACTGTATTTAATATTTCTTTCGTATGTATTTTAATTCTTTCTTGTTACATTGTCCCATCCCTGTTGCCCTGTGGGCTTTTTGAAACCGTGTTTCCTTCCTGTATAAGCACCTAACAAGCAAAGAATAACTAAAATAAAATAAATAAATTGACAAAGTACTGTGGCAAGGCAGAAGAAGGACTCGGCCCAGTTGACAAGTTATCAAAGGGTTTTATTTAACTTACAAGAAAAAGCCTGTCTAACCCTTTTGCTAAAAGGGGAGTTCCCTTCCTAACAAAATATACTAAGGTGCTTGTCAATAGTCAAAATAACAAAAATGGTCCTCTGTCCAAAACCTATCGTCTAAACTGCCCTACCACTTAGAAAAACTATAAAAGAAAAACTGGGCAGAGGGTCCTGCCTTCAGAGGTGTTCACCCCAATCTCTCTTAGGGCTTCCAGAAATCCCTTCTTGTTTCTTTATAATACAATTCTCCCTGGTTTAACCGTTCTTGATCATCTGTCAAAGTTACAAATATTTGTCAAGTTTATAAAATAAAGTCTCTGAAAAGATCAAATGTCCAAGTTATCGTAGGTAGAGAGATACCTCCTTAATCCCTCTGTGTTCCCATTGAACTTGTTCTTCACTTGTCTTCTTGGGCCCCTCTGCCTCCTTTGGGTTCCTCTATCCCAATGTTTTTTTCTCCCAGGATATCCGTAGCCCCTTTTTCCATATGCCTCACTTGGTTCTCAATAGTTTTTTTGAGCTGTTTGGCTGATTACAATATTCAGGTTTTTCGCGCTCCTGTAACCATTATTGTTACTTGGTTCTTTATCTCTCTTTAGGCCTTTCTGCCCCCGGTATGGGCTTAGGGTAATCCTTCCTTCTTCCCCTTTCATTCTATGGTCTCTCAGCCACACTCCACTATGAGCAACCTGGGTACCTTCATTGTGGCAGGTTGTTCAGCAGTGATGTAGCGTTTGCTCGGTAGCAGTGGTGTTCCCAACGGCTTTCTGGCATTCCCGTCTGGACATGGGCAAGTTTTATAGCCTGCTCATTTCAGCATTTCTGTTCCTTGGCTCCGTCATAAGTGGAGGGCTGAATCCTCCATTGCATTCTGGGCTTGGTGTCGTTCCTTGGGCACCAGGCCCCACCACGTCCTCTGCATGGTCTAGCCTCCAGAAAAGGCTTGCTCTGCTCAGCCATGGTCTTGGCGATTCTGCATAGCTCTCTGTCCTGTCGGTGGCGTCTCTCTTCTTCTCCAGCTACTCTCTGTGCCACAGTCAGCTCTGATGTGCAGCACGGCTCTGTCTCTCAGTGACGTGCTCACGGCGAAGGCTCGCATCTGCGCTTTGCTTCTTCTCTGTGTAAGGGTGTCGAAGAAGGAAGCTGGCAAAAGGATGTCATGTTTGTTGCTGTACTTTTATTGATATAAAGGAAACTCTGACTATCCCTATATCTAAGGGGGGTTTCCCTGCCTCAAACAAATACTAAAGGATCTGTCAGAATGTCAGTCTAAATGAAAGTCTCCGGTCGTGTGTCACAACCTACTTCTATCGCTTACACTACAACTGAAGACTAATATAAACCAACAGAAAGTTCCTTCTCCAAGAGAATGACTCCCTTCTCCTAGAATATCTGTAGTGTTCCAATAAATGTCTTCTTGTAAACAAATGCCAGTGGAAATGACTCCCACTTGCACAGTCAACATTCTGAACCAGGAGAATGGCTCCCATCTCCTGGTACTGGTTTGCACTTTCCAATACAATTCCAACAAGCCCAGCGGGATGACTCCCTTCCCTTGACGTCTCTTCAGCGTACTTGAAAGGATTCCTTTTTCTCATCAGTAGAATGAATCCCTTCTCCTGGTGTTTGAGAGTTATTTTATAACTTGGGTTTTATCTCTGTATTCTTTCACTGGATCTACAGTGTCCCAAATCCTACAGGGTCCCAGACCCTGAATGCACTCTTCTCTTCACTTGGGGTCCCAGACCCTTCTCTGGTGGTTAGTGGACTTATCTCTGCCACTGGTACGTGGAAGATCTCCTCGGATGCACTCTTCCATTTTGGTTCAGGTTCCACACCCTTCTCTGGTGGTCAGTGGATTTATCTCTGCCACAGGTATGAGGAAGATTTCCTCCGATGATTCAGCTCTTTTGTTTGTGTCCCAGACCCTTCTCTGGTGGTCATTGGGCTTATATACACCACTGGTATGAGGAAGATTTCCTCGGAAGCACTCTGCTCTTTTGTTAAGGTCCAAGACCCGTCTCTGGCAGTCAGTGGGCTTATCTTCACCATTGGTACGAGGAAAGGTTCCTTGGATGCACTCTTTCCTTCTGTACAGGTCCCAGACCTTTCTCTGGTGGTCAGTGGGCTTATATTCATGACTGGTACGAAGAGGATTTCCTCAGATGCACAATTTCCTTCAGTTGGGGTACTCTTGCTGCCCCTCTGTTAGGCCTCACGCTTGCCCCGGCATGAAGCACAGACCTCTTTCCTCAACCCACATCCTTACCGGTCTGCCCTTGCTTCCCATTACCATGTGGGACTTGCTTGCACGGGGCTGGTCTCTCCAGGGACTGCGGTGAGTCTCCTTCCTGCCTCCTGCAGCCAACTGCTTTGTCACTGCCTCTGTCGCAGCTCTGGAGCTCTGGGTGTTGTAGCTTCTTGCAGTCTCTGCACCGCTCAGGCACTGCACGGTCCACCTCCTCCTGGAGGTCATGTCACTGCTTCATCTGCTTCTCGCTGGACTCGGTCCTGCGACACAGGACCTTTAACGGACCCCCCTCAGCCACTCGCTGGTGTCCTCTGCAGAGCCTTCTTTTCGGGTCAAGTGTGGACTTCGAAACTCACAGATTATCCAACATGGAGGGAAACCGAAGCCGAAGACATTGAGGCCTTCCTCTCTTTCTATTTTATGGGTCTTGTGCCGCCCTAGCGTAATGTCGACACATGTTTTCAATGGCTCCTGGGCATTCCTCATGCTTTCTGTGAGCCACCTTGTCTCAGTACTAGGATAGTCAGTAATACTCATGTTTTCTTTGCTCTTCTCCATCCTAGTACTTTCTGCCTTCATTGTACTCCTGGCACTACAGAAATACATCGATTTACTTTCAATATAGTGGTTTGAAATGGAGGGGGGCTAAGGCATGTGGTTATGTGGTGTTATGCAATGGGTGATACCTAAGTTGGTCGTCCTTCTCTCCAGAGGAGCAGTCCCTTGCCATGAGGTCTTACCGCATTAAACCACCCCTAAGGGGACTATTGGGTAGCGGTCGCATCTCCCTAGTCTCATGAGAAAGGGCTCCCCCTTAGGGTAAAGTGACGATACCGGGCTAATCGTCACATCTGCCATTCAAGGGTGATTGTGCCTTTATTTTTGCTCTGTAATCAAAAAGGGGTGTGGTGTTTATGTTCATCTATCAATCCTATGGAGAGACCAGCATTGTCTTGAGCCAAACATCCAAAGGCACTTTCAGTATTACAGTCCCACATCTGAATGTAACACCAGTTTCTCGGATTCCCATGTATGCAGTGTAACCAGAGGGTGTTCCACATCCCAATCCATGGGGATCCCTTACTCAGGAGGCCAGGGAAGGGCCATCGCTTTTGGATCCCAACCCTGGGGGTGGACAAGCGAGGGAGGATCACCTGGGTTGGGGTTCCTCAGACAGTGGGGACACACACCGAATGGCGAGACATGGTATCCCCCTTTTCCAACTACCCCAGAAATCACTGTCGCTACCTATATTATGGAAAACTGCATCTCCCAAAATTCCTCCCCACTTCACCTTCTCAAAACCACACAAGGAAGAGGAGAAATAACAGAATGAGGATTACCTCCTATGTGTTATCAGAGCAATGTCCCACTAATGAGGTCAGGCAGAGTCGGCATGTAATCTCAATCACACACACCTGAGACTTGTTAATGCTTAGCAGAGTGATAAAAAGTGGCAGGCACAAGCACACAGAGAGAGAGACTGGAAGCCAAGAGAAGTAGTTCCAACGAAGTCAAAGGAGCGAGGTGCTGTCAAGTGGGAAGGCCAGCGGACTGCACGAAAAAAAGCTACAAGCGGCAGAAACCCTGGCAAGAGTCCTGTGTTTGCAGACAGCTGTGAGCGACTTGAACGGAACAGCGTATACACCCGAGAAGCCTGCCTTGCAGGTGCTCCAGGACAGCTGGCTCCCCTCCTGAGCACAAAGCAAGATCGGAGAGGAAATGCAAGGCTGCGGGCGGCGGCCTTGGAAGAAAGGAGGAAGGTGTCACTGAAGAAAGCCCCCCAAGTACACGACTGGTGAGTGATCTGAAGGGCCGACTCGTGTTAGAAGTAAGCGGTGGAGCAGCGTTAACGAAAGGTTGCGATAGAACTGCAGAATGCTTAATGCGAGAAACCAAATGGTGTCTCACTTGCTAGACTCCGGGGATCTCTCTCTCAGTTAGCCAAGGCACGGCCATCGCCATTGGATCAAGACAAGAAAACACAAAATTCCTTCTCTCTTTACATAAACCTTTAACATTACTTTAACATACTTTCTCTATAATAAAAAAGAAGAAAAAGAGAGGCAGGACAAATTAAAACCTTATTTCACTTTCAAACATTAATTCATTCCATTCCTTATTCATCCACATCATTCAAAGTCAGTCATTAACTTGCCTTATCTCGTCTCAGTACTATTTGTCATGGCCTCTCCTTACTTTAAAACCAACATGATTCAATACCTTTTCATTCCATTAGCTCTTCATCTTTAAAACTTTTTCAATAAACTTCAGAACAGCAATGATTTTCCGTGCCCACATTACTTCTCCTGTGGCTAGACAATTTAGCCTACACCTAAGGAGCAAATCACGATATTGTTGAGACGAAAATTTCTGAAAATAGCTTGGAATAGAATTAAGCCATTCCTTTGGAGGGTTCTTGCATTGCTCAGTTCACATCAAGAGTCCTAATCCTGATTGACTTTGGTCGTGTTGATCTCCAGAACACTGGGACCAATCTCATTCAAATGTAGAATCCCTTCATTCTTACCTTTCCACAGCTTTACATATTTATCTTGTGTGTTTTTAAGGGGATCAAAAATTCCAAATGGGACAATCTTTGTTTCATAATTGCATTTCCTGTACAGGACCACTGACTTCCACTGGACCATAGATTCGAGCGATTGAAGCTTCAATTCTTGCCTAATGGTGCACACAGGCACTACATTAGGAAGCCTTAAAAGTGACCGCCAGAACAGACCCTCGAATTTCTCCCATGATTCCCAGGGCAGATGAAGAATGGCCTCAGAGCCATAAGTTAATACTTGCGCAATTTTGTGTTCGTAAAAAGACAGAATGGGAATCATTGTAAATCGCCCTTACTTCCTATGGAATATTTTTCCCTGGTTTATTAGCGTATTCAATCTAGATCTTAAGTGGGCAAATGCTCCTGATCGCTAATACTTTTGTTGATCACTACACCCAGGTAAGTCATTGTATCCACTACTTCTAAGGCTTCGGCCTCTGCTCTCCAAGTAAACTTTTGAATTTTCTTTTTATAGGCCGATTTAATTTCAAGCACCTTGGATTTTCCCACATTCATCTTCATGCCATTCTCTCTTAAATACAGATTGAATGCATTAATCCTCCGCTGAAGACCAATCGCAGTTAACTCTAGAAAGACCAAGTCCTTAGCAAAAAGTATCCAAGGGACTGATGTATTATTAATCTTTGGAGAGAAAGCAATAACCTCCCTCTGTGAAGCTGCCAGGTCAGCCATATACAGGCAAAATAAAAACGGGACACCCTTGTTTTAAGCCACGGTGAGTAGGGATTTTTTGTGACAGTTTACCTTTGCTCGAGAGTCGAATTCTCACTGAGGTATCTGTATATAGCGCCTCGATGGCCTCAACCAAGTCACTGGGGCAGTTCCATGTTCTTAGTTTAGCCAACAACTCTTCTCCCTAATGACTCCATTGAACGCCTTTTCGAGGTCAACAAATGCAAGATATAAGGTGGTATCTCTTTCCAGGGCTTTCTCTTTCAAGATATTGATCATAAAAAGGTTTAAAGTGGTACCCACGCTCTTGACAAAGCCTGTTTGTCTTGGATCCAGAATACCTCTCCTTTCCGCCCATAATTGAAGATCTCTCAAGAGGACCGTTGCAAACAGTTTTCCCTTTGAGTCTAGGAGAGCAATCGGGCGATCATTTTTTTGATTTGCCCTATCTCCTTTTATGAAAATGGGCACTATATTTGCCTCCCTCGATGATGCTGGTATCTTTTTCTTTGCCATACTCTCTGCAAAAAGAGCTGGTAGAAATGTACTCCACTCTGTCTGATTTTTTTTTGAGTTCATAGTTGGATAGACCATCAGGTCCCTCCGCTCTAGAGGAGCTTTACTTCTTTACCATTATTTCGGAATCTAGATCGTCAAATGCAAAACTCCAAGGGTAGGAATCCCTACCCTTGCTTTGTTTCCACCCTGGGTCTGCGTATAATGCTGCGTAATGAGCTACACAATCTGCTTCCGATACCATGCTAGAAGTAGCACTTTGCCTCAGGGATCCATCGTTATTAATCAGTTCCGATAGGTTTCTAGTGCTCTTTGCACAGATGGTTTGTAGCATATGTTCGGAGTCATTTTGGGCTCACAAACTCCTAGTTCCAATGCACCAATTCCTATATTGCTGTTTGACTCTCCTTATCTTCTCCTGGCGATCAAACTTCACACCTTCTTTATTTATTTGTCTGATTGATGCTCGCAGCAATTTTCTTCTATTTACCAGGGAATAATCGTACCAATGGTTCTGATCCACCTGATTAATAAGCTTCCCTTCTCTGCTTAGGCCCAATTCTTGGACATCCCCTGGTATTCAATCCAGGATCTATTAACGCAGAGTCCTTGTATCGATTTATAATCCAGATTACTTCCCGATGTTTTACTCTAAGGCGATTGCCTCCCCTCTCTAATTCCACCTCCCTATTACTCTCCTTTCTTCCTTCTCCCCATTATTTCTAATGGAGATAGCCAGAGATCATGATCACTATGATCCTGTCGCATGATGTGAATGTCTCAACCTTTTCTTAAGATTTTCAGAAGTAAAACAGTAATCGATACATGAGCTCTGCTCCCCCCTTTTCCATGTACATTTCCATGGTATATCGCCAGAAGTTTGGCCGTTCAGCATGAACATATTTCTTGCAATCATGGCATTCATCCACTCCTTTTCCCTTCCATTCCATTTGTTCTTATTCATTGGATACGCCTCCTTACCCATGGGTTTGATGTTCAAGTCGCCACAGATGAGGATTTTAGCCTCATCTCTCTCCCATATCATTTGGTCTATCACCTTTTCCACACATTGCACTAGCTTAATTTCTTTACTCATATTAACACGCCAGTATATATTAATCAATAGTATCGGGCTCAGCCAAGATTTTTGCTTCTGTTCAAGCAACATGATTTGCACATAGGCATTCGGGCAGTTGACCTTTGCTAAAGACCAACCTGAGTCAATCTTGACAAGAATCAGGAGTCCAGCATACGGACGACCAGTTATCCCCTTAGGGGCTGGATTCAAAAATACATTATACCCATCACAAACAGGCAGAGTCCTCATCCACGTTTCCTGAAAACACAAGACCTTATATTTTCCCAATTCTGAGGCATAATCTGAGAAAAGTGACCTAAATCCCCTCGCGTTCCAGGAAGCAATCTTCAAGGAGTTGGACTCCCCCTTCACCAAAATCTAATCCTTTGTACCGCCGCTCAAGGTAGCAGCTAACCAGTCCCAAGAAGCTTCCTCCTCGCTTGAGTCTTTTCATAGCTACCTTTTTTCTCTGATTTTTGTGAATTTCAGACATGTCAAGTTGGACTTGTCAGGCAAAGCAATTCTCTCTTCCATGACGCTTTGATTTTTTTTATAGAATTTTCCATTTTGTTAATTTTAGGGCTGTCCCTCTGGACCATTGCTTCCCTCCAGTTTTCTCTTATCCTTTCTTGATAATCACTAACCTCATACCCTAGGGGGAGAAACTTGTTCTTTAGAGATAAAATTAGATTTTTCTTCGATAATGCTGTCAAATGAAGTATAACCCAGTCTGTTCTTTTTTCTAATACAAATTCCACTATGCTGAGATGTCTCGTGGATATATGGTAATCAGGGATTATGCAATTCAGTAGGCGAGGGCAATTGCATCTATTAAGCACCGGTGCCTCTAAACTTCCAATGACCCTTTCTAGATATATATTAAAAGTTGAACTTGGGGAGCTCTGAGCCTTTTCCTTTATTATTTCCTTTACTAGCTTTTTCTACCGGAGCTTTCAAATCTTCCCTTTTCCTTAGGTTAATGTCCCCCCCTCCCTCCCTCTCATAGATTCCCTTAGGACTGCACAGTTTCTCTTTTCTTCCATTGTTTTGAAGAGTTGTACCTCTAGTGGTTTAAATGGCCCTCTTAATTCGTCCTTCTATGTTCTAGTTTTCTTTTGGAAAGGTTTAATCAGTTCTGTCAATTGGTTTTCTATTTTCGCCCACTCAGAATTACTAATCTCTTTCCACTGATCTTCGACATCTGCTTTCTCAATTCCTGCTATGAGATCATTCAAATCCACTTCTGATAGATCAAATAGATCAATCACTTCATCTTCCTCCACTACTTCTCTCAGCGACCCTCTGTTCTCTCTCTTACTTTGCTCTATAATTGCCAGTTCTCTTTGTGCCCTTTTTGGATCAGGTTTATTATCATTTGCGGACGGGAAGTGTAGATTCCTTAGAAACGCTCTTGACCCATTAGATTTCCACTTTGCCATATTTTTAGGCTTCTTCATACATACTTTGCCTTACATTCTTAAGGTCGAAGGTATATTGCTTAGCTTACCATGCATTGCTTGGCAGCCTTAAACATTGAGAACATTTTTCTATCATTCTTTGCCATTGGTGTGCTTTGCATTCCGGGGTTTAAAGGATCGGGCAACTTCAACTCTGATTCTCCCTGCTCTTCTATTACCGGGATCCTTTCCCTTTCCTTAGGTCTCTGCATTTCCTTTATTTGGGTTCCCATCCATTCGCCATCTAACAGCAGTGCCTCCATTAAAGATGATTTTTTCAGCTGTTTCCCTCCGAGCTATATCGCATAAGCGATTCTGCAACTTATTCGAGGTCTCTGCCTCTTTATCCAGTCTTCCTTTCATGATGCTTGACAACGTTTCTAAACTCACCAACTTATTTCATATTCCTACAATCATTGTTGATTGATCTTGAAGATTTGTTGATATTTTCTCATACAGTTTTGTAAAAGGCAAAAGCGAGGTGCTAAGGGATGCCATCATAAGTTGTTGGCGATAAGCCCACTCCTCTATTTCCAGGGGTGGTTTACTTCCCTAATTGCTTTTTCTTACACAGTCACAGCATTGGTGGGAAGAACCTGATGATGATGATATAGGGGAGTTTGGTGTTGTGGAGATATTCTTATCTCCAAAGACTGAAACCTCTTCCCTAAACTCCTTTGGACTACTAATCTGCCTCAGATATCCTGGAAGCACCTCTTCATAGTCCATTTCTGGTGTCTCAAAGTGAGACTGAGGCCGATCTTTTGCTTGCTAGCATATAAAACCCTTCTTGATTTTTTCTCTTTGTTGAAAAGCCAGTTTTTGTTCAGCACAGCGTCTTAAACGATCTTCGACTGCATTTACAATTCTGCTATCTTCCGCCTCTCGTTCCACTCTCAGGTCAGCTTGGTTCGAGGATTCATCCAGGATCCGCACCTGCTCAGTGAAGCTTGACAGACTCATCCGCTTTTGATGAGCGATTTTGTTGGTGAGATCTGCAAGTTCCTTTATCAGAAGAGCAGCCAAACTGCATTCTGCCCCTTTTCTAATGGTCGGGGTTCCATCTCCAAACCTCCTACCAAAGAGGATACGCCCTTAGATATTCTCCCTACCATATCTGGCTTAGGGTTGGGCTCCAAAACCGCACCTTCTGCGTTTTCCCCATGGTAGGCTATTAAATCTATATCAAGTATAGGAGTTGAATTCTCCTCAGGGGCTACCTCCAAGTTCATCACCTTTGGGTCAGCGCTTCCCTTTTCACTTGAAGCATTCAGATTAGAAGCCAAAGTTACTCTCGACATGGCCTCAATGCCTTCCAGTATTTCACCCTTGTAGGGGAGGACTGGTCCAGGAGACCCCTCTCTCGCCTGCGTTTCTTCCCCAGGTGAGGGCTATGGTCCATTGGGCGTTCCCTCATGCCACCCGGGCCCAGGTGGTGGAGGGCTCACCCACTGGAGACATTGCCCACAGGTATCGAATGCCCACATGGATTGATTACAACACAAATTTAGCTAGGCCCAGAAACCATTCTTTGCCTGGTAAAGATGGTGTGAGCTCAGCGCACTGTAGCACGGCCCCCACCCTTGGAGAACATCCCTGTTGCCGCAGCACCCTGGCAGATCCGCTGCGAGCACGTTCCCACGAACAAGACGGACATGAGCTAGCGCAATACGCTAACATTGTAGCAGTTCACCCCCCGCAGTGTACCATCACTATCAGCCTGACCCGGCCAGCAGGCCTGAACAATGGGAAGAACAGTAAAATGGTCCTCTGATGGCAGACAGTCTTTATATATATGTATATATTAGTGTCAAGACCTCTTGCCTTACTTCTTTCTTCCACAAAATACAAATGCCTGTAGAATGTATTAGAATGAGAGAGTATGCTCCCATGATATAAGCTACGGCGAGCTCGCACCATTACAGGTGGATGCCAATGATAAAGGAACGCTCCAGGGATCTGTTCGTTGCGTGTATCACTAGGCAGCCTACCTCACATGGTTTCGCGCCATAACTAAAGCTAATGCTGCTAAGAGTACACGAGAAAGCGGATGCAACGATACTATGAACTCATGTAAAGAATGTGCGAGAGTGCACTTATCATGTGTGAATGTCTGAGCCCCTCATATGCCACCTCCGTCACGTACAGTGGCGGGTCGTTTTCTATGTACTCCACTGATCTAACCACTACCTCATTTACTACGAATGTATATGCATGTAACTAAAACACTGTAGCTGCTAGAATATGATGTACAAAAATGGTGCTCGGACTGGGTATAATCGAAACGCACCCAGCAAAGGTTAAATGCATGTTTTGAAGTGACTTTAAATAAGTATTATAGAAAGTATTCAAATGTTTGCGATGTCTTTTCCTATATTCGGCAACACACGAGGGAGATACCTTTGTGAAAGCGTACAAGGTCTCGATGTATCCCCCTCCCTCCCTCAGAAGGCTGCCAAGACATGAGAGCAGAGCCCCGCTCTGCGTTATCACGCCTCCCCCGCCCCGACTGGAGCCGCTTCAAAGACTCGTAGCCCCACTGCAGCACCCAAGGCCGCGGCCAGCCACCTGCATTATTTACAGCACAGCAGTAAACCTTAGTTTAAACTCAAGCACCCCTTTGTAAACCTCACAACCCACCGGACTGTCTCAGACTTATGGCCCTGTGCAATCAGGACACCCAACACTTTGACAACACACAGCGAAATATCCATAACCACTTCTAACAAGACAGAATGACTTGTACCACCCACCCCAGTCCCCGAAGCTTAGCCCCTCGACCTACGGTCCCGGTCAACAGATCACGAGTAACCAGGCCTCGATATATTATCTCCAGACCCCTCACAAGGTGCATTCCTCCTGTGTTGCATTAACCTATTGAAAGATTTACTAAAGAGAATAGAACTGTAAATGACTGAATGACTGCGGTGTGCATGGCTGAGGGCAAGTAAGTCAGGAAAGGCCTTCGTCTCTGCCACAAGCCACCTTGGCACACCAACACCGCCCGGATGAACTCAAGCCGACCTGCCAGGCCCAGCCCAACCCACGAGGGTGACCAGTGACGTCCTCCAGCCAAGACCAACCACACCGCAGCAGCACCTATAGTTAGTCGTCGCCACCCAATCCCAATGAACTTGTGCCCCCTATAGTATGTAGGTTTTGATGACGTTTTTTGTAGATATATACGCCTGTCTTTGCTATTGTCAGACAGAGCGCTCTCGGAGTTTGCAGAGTTCTTTGCATGCCCAATTCTGATTGATAAACTCCCATTTACGCTCACCCGCACTCTGTCTTGCCCTTATTCCCACTTCGGGAGAGTCCTTCATTGTCTCTCATTGCGGGGAGGATCGTGCTGTTTGGGGACGCTTGCTTTCACCCTCTAGCACACAATATTCGTTTATTGTCCCACTCAATTCCCTATTTTTCGATAGGATCGGGGATAGCGAGTTCGGCAGGCTTTCAACATTCTCCTTTGCGGGCATCTTAGTTATCAGGACTGGGCCCATTGTTATTTGTGGCACGGTGGTATGATGGTACTACTTGAACACGTGCTCTGTATGTCACTTAAGCATACCAGCTCTTGGTGGCCTTGTAGAGGAATACGCCCCTTTTCTGTAATTTTTAGTTTTCCATTTTGCAATTTCGACATTATGGATAATTCAATGAGCTATTGTTGAATATGGAAGAGCTTATGTCTTAAAAGATCTTAGCCCAAAGCGGCTATAAATCCTCTGTAAACCGCTCTGGGATCAGCAGTTCCTTGGATTAGGATTGGGATCTATGAAGGTCATTAATAAGTCAGACAGCTGTCCGAAAGCCATCCAATGCCAAGATTAGAGGTCAGAGGGTAGGGTACCCAACACTGACCCTAAAGAAGTGCGCTGACCCTTCGACTCCTAAAGCACCGGGGAAATCCTTAACCCTCCTTTCCTCCATTCCTATCCACAAGTAAGTAAAATTGTTCAGGACAAATAGAGGGGTGTCAACCAATCATATACCCACAAACAGATGTTAATAGGGTCCGCTGTTACCCCTAAATATCCCTGTGGATATGGCTGTACATATGGCTATGCACTGGCCCCCCACTGTCTCCCCAATGTCCCAATAGCTCCCCATCAGCCAAGTCAAACCAAGGGAGCAGCCCAGGCAGACAGAGCAGGATAGAGCAATCAAAGCAAAAGTGACACAGCAGGTCCCAAAAACTGTCGGTCTAACGCAACGTGGGAAATGGGAGCTGTGAGATCAATGGATACCAAGTCAGCACTCGCATAGAAAAACCAGAGGGCTAGCGTCAATCAAGCTAGACCTCCACTCACCGCCCACTGCTCGGATGCAGAGCAGCTCGAGCAGCTCGAATGCGAATGCGGAGCAGCTCAGATTCCGCACACGGCTTGCTGATTTAATGCTTCTGGGGCTGTAGAGTTCCGCTCTGCACCTCGCACTGCGTCCGACCTTACCCTTTCACCAGCCTCCACACGCCGTCCGTGTCTGCGTGCTGCTGGAGCTGCTTGCCAAAGCCAAAGCCGAAGCTGAAGCTTCCAGGTGCTGAAGAAGATCTGAGGAAGGGACCTAGTTGGATGTGTCAAGCCGCACTGGTTTCGTCTCGTTAGTAACTCGACAATCAGACCAGCCGCTTCCAACACGCTCCGTCAGTGCGGGAGGATCACCTGGGTGGGGGTTCTTCGCGGAGTGGGGTTTGACAAGAGGTCCCAGACAGTCTGGGTGTATCACATAATGACCTATGCATTCAACCTGCTATTGTTAAAAAGAAACTGTTCGAAGAAGACTGGAATCGAACCATGGACCAATTGAAACAATATTCTTTGTACTCTGAATATGCCAAATTTCCAAGTAAGCGCATGCCATGTAATCATTATGTTGCTATATTTCCCTGTTCGGTTATTAGAGGGTTGTAGATGCGCTTTAAGAGGAACCAATTTCGAACTAAGGAACGATGTCACCATTGGGCAAGCATGACAACTTATATGCAATTGATGAATCGATGCAATGTAGGTTTCCTCATTGTTCTGAACCACTTGAAACGCTGAAATGCTTGGTGCTAGAATATTCTCATTTTAAAATTGCGCGATCACTTATATTGATGAAATTTGTTAGTATAGAATTTATTGATTGCACTGAGTTTTTATGGGATAGACTTGTGAACGGTGTACACTACCCATTAATTTTAGCATTAGGACATTTTTTAAAGATTGTGGAAAAAGAACTTGCTTGTTTTGAATCTGAAGTGGTAATCAGCTGATGCTGTGAAATTAACTCAACTCAAAAAGTATTTTAAATATTGGGTTCAACAACGGTTGTTGCAAAAGGCAAATTTGGAATATTATATGAATGTAAAGAGGTTTGATACATTTTAATGCGTTTTGTATGAATTGTGTTTTAAAAAGGTTTATTTTAACCAAATACAAAAAAAAAAGTGAGGTTTGACAACCGATGGTGAGATGCGTTCCCCCCCTTTCCCATGCTCATACCCCATCCTATTTTATAGGATTCTCCAACGTCCCAACTTCCCCCTTTCTATACAAATATTGGGCTGATGAAGAGGGCAACGAAGAGTAAAGAGGCTAACACTTACATATCTCATTGGACATGTCCCGTTTATCAGGTCAGACAAAGTCAGGCACTTGACCGTAATCCCATACATCTGATACCCATTAGCTCCCCCCACACGGATAAAAGTCGGAACATAGAGACACATTCTGAGCAAGGTGAGACACGAGAAGGAGGAGATCTTCTGGGGGAAGGTAAACCCACTGGAGCAGGACTATCGATCGAGGGACCAGAGCGAAGGGTGAGGAAACCCTGAAGGTCCCTGCAGGAAGTCGTTGGCTTCCGGAAAACCGTGACGGGTAGGTGGAAAAAGCCTTTTCCCAGACAAGAAGAAGCCTGAATTGTGTGTCGATAACGCCAGTGACCTTCCCGGTTGAACGACCGAGTTGGGGAGGCGAAGCTTGTGGTATCAACCTTGACCCGTGAATCAAAGCCACAAAAACAAGAAAGGAATGCATACACCCAGTGATTTAGTGAAAGACATGAAAGGCTGGTTTGTGTCAAGGGAAGATTGAAGCCACAACAGTGTATCTCACAATTGAAGGTTGGACGCATGCTGATGAGACTCGAAAGAAACTCTAAAGTTACGGATATCTGTGAAGCCAGTGATTCAGAGTAGCAGAGTGTTCTGGCGAAAGGAAGACACCTACTCGAAAGTCTCCATAAACAGTTTAATGTCTTGTTGTAAAACGGAAAGTGAACAAACTCTGAAATGCGCAATGGTCAAGATTAATCCTTTTGAAAGGGGAAGTTAAAAGGTGATTGCTTTAAGAGAAAGATCTCCTTGAACTTTGTTGGTTGTGTTATGGAACTATCAAGTCCAAGAGACACTGAGAAAAACACCATAAGGGAGAGATAAAGTGAAAGTCGAAGTGGTCCTGCGTAGGTCTGTTGAAAAAGCCTCACACATTCGAAAATCTTTGACATCAGTAGAAGGTCCGAGTCTGACCGAGGGAGACCTGGAATATAAAATAAGATGGGGGAAGGGAACGCCTAATGAATGTGGATAAAGCTTGGGGATGGGAACCCCTGCAAGTGCTGTGATTGTGAGGTCAGAGCCTGACTGCAGAGAATAAGGTACTTTTTGTGTTGAACGGTCTGAGCCCGACAGAGGGAGACCTATGTGAACTTTAGTTGAACTGTGAAATAACATTTGGAAAATTGGAATACGTGACTTTAACGTGGAAGGCCAAGCGTACCCCTTGCCATGTTTTGAAATGCCTTTTTTTATAAGCTGTGTGTCATACTGTTTACGAGGGCCGCCTTACTCTGTGCTGTCCAGCGTGGGGATGAGATCTGACTCAGCCTCCTTGATCTTTTATGCTAGAACACTGACTTTCCTTTGCATACATATTCCACTTTATACACTTTTTGTATAAGAGATAGGCAGGCCTTAGGTTTTGTTAGTATAGGCCATTTTGGATTTGACAAAGACTGACTAGGACTGTGTTTTCATTATTATTTTATGGTAGAGACTACTCCCATCATAGCTTTAGGGGAAAATAGGAGTTTTTCTAAACCCCAAGTATTGAATTAAGGTTTTAAAACGTGTAACTCTTGTGTCAGTGTCATACTTGTGATACCATGCTTCCCTTACATTAATGAAACACACTATTATGTGAGATGAGAAAGGTTACAGATTAACGGAGGGGTTTGCAAGGAATCATCAGCCTAAAGATTCTGTAATTCTCCAGCATGGGGTCTGGCATGGATTCACATGCTCATGAATATTCCCCGTCGTCAGGCTGGGAATCCTCGGTAAAGAAAAAACCAGTATCAGTTTCGTTTCTGATCTGTCTTTCGTAGTAATAACCAATCACTGGTCTCTGCGTCATACTGACCACAGCCAATGACTGCCCTCTACCTAAGCACCGCCTCTGGCAGCCATCTTCAGATTTTTACCGCACGTTCATGTGTTGGGATCCTCGTGCTATTGCTCTCGAGCGTTAGTGCTATTTTTTTGCGCTTTTTCACAAAAACTTCGATTCTTTCGGTCAAAAGAGCCTCAAGCTCCACCAATCCTACATCCGATCAACGGGGACCCGTGTCGGATTCATCTGTGCCCCTCAAGGGTGAAGATTTCGTCGAGCTACACTTCGGAGGACTCCAGAAGCTTCTCAGGCCCGGTCTCGGAGATGGCCCAGGAGAAGGGAAGCTCGACGCCCGGAAAGCTGTTCAGGGCCTGCCCTGGATGCCAGCTGCAGAACGTCTTCAAGGAGGACGAACACTCTTTCTGCCTTTACTGCCTTCATGGGGACAAGACGCACGTGGAGAAGGACTGTGCGTTTTGCGGCAACATGTCGGAACGGACCATGAAGGACCGCCATCAACGTCTCGCCAGCTGGCTGGAGGGTAAGAGCCCGTCTGGCGAGAAGAAGAAGAAATCTGAGCGGTCTTCTAAGACCTTTGAGGGCGCCCCGGCGACGGGGGCCCAACATAAGGCCAAGCACCGCGAGTCCGCTGGCACCGGGAGCGCCGAACGGTCGGGCTCTACGGGCGCCAGGCAGGGCGCACCCTCCCCGGCACCATCAACCACGAGCCAACGCTCTGGGTCGGGTAAGAGGAAGGCCGAGCACCCGGCGAAGCTCCTGGAGAGGCCCCGGTCGAGCTCTAAGGCAGAGGAGGAGCGTGGCAGTGCCCCCTCCCTCAAGGATAAGGCGGTGAGCGCACCTAAGGTGGTGAAGGCCTTGATCCATTCGACCAAGCCCTCTATCGAAACGGTCGCGGCGGCCCTGGCCCAGCCTGTGAAGGCTGCACCAGTGGTGGCGGCCTCGGGGCCCAGAATCTCCCTGCCTCCTCGGAGGGAGTCTTCTTTTGTGCCCATCGATAGGACCCCCGTGAAACCCTCCGTGGGGAAGAAGAAGGGGGGGCAGGGCGTCGTCGTAGAGTCGGCCTCAACCTCAGAAGAGGAGCTGATCGAGGTCTTAAGCCACGGCCTAGGCGTGGAACAAGACCAGCCCGTCGGAATGGGCCCCGACGCAGGTGACGACGACGACATCGCTCGCCCGTCGGATTCCCCTCTGCCAGCGCCGCAAGACAACTCAGCGGCCATTTTGTTGGCTATACAGTCCTTATGCTCCGAGATAAGGACGAGACTACCGTTACCGACGGAGGAACCTCTCCCGTCGGGGGATCCAGAACCGGGACCTTCTGGTGTTCCCCCTACCAAGAAAAGAAGGATCCATCCACCGCCTCCTTTTCAACCGTCGCGCCCCGTCCAGCCCTCCTCCCCGTCCACCCGAGGGGATGATACGGGGACTGACACGGCAGCGACGGGTACGGACGACGAGGCATACAACGAGGATTTTCCGTCGTCGCCTCCCACCAGGGCTTCTCCGCCCGACGAGATTGGATCGTTCCACTCAATGATCGCCAGGGCATCCGAGCTTTTCCAACTCTGCCCTGAGGAGAAGAAAAAGGAAGGCTTCCTTTACCAACGGCGCGAGGCCAAGAGGAAGACGGTCCTCGCAGTGCCTCTGTTGGACGACATTTGGGATGAGGGCCTTTCCCTCCTCAAGAACCCTTCCACGACGCCAGCGAAAAGAGACCGGTACGAGAAAAAGTACCGGGTCCCGGACTCGGCCCCCCTATGCCTCCGGGCGCAGCCTACCCCGGACTCCGTCGTCTCCGCGGCAGCCAGGAAGAAAGCGGGGGGGGGTGCGGCCTCCACGTCGACTTCCCCGCCGGACGGCGAGGGAAAGAAATTGGATGCCATGGGACATAGAGTCATCTCGTCGGCGGCGACGACGATTAAAGCGGCCAACGCCTTGGCTATCGTGGCCCGCTACGACAGGGAACTCTGGTACAAGATAGCTCCCCTGCTGGATTTTCTGCCGGACGACAAGAGGGCGGAGGCCCTTGAGATCCTGCAGGAAGGTGAGGTGGCCTCGGACCACGCCATCACCGTGGCGACGGACATCGCCGACACTGGGTTCCGCCAGATGGGCAACGGCGTTTGCCTTCGACGTCGTGGATGGCTCAAGGCTACGGACTTTCGGCAGGACGTCCAGACCAGAGTCCTGGACATGCCCTTCGACGGGAACAACCTGTTTGGGAAGACAGTGGACGATTCCCTTCAGGCCATCAAGGCGGATACTGAGACGGCCCGGGCCCTTGGAGTACTGCAGCAACGGCGGACGCCCTTTCGGAGCGGCGGAGGCAAGGGCGCCTCCAAAGGTTCCGGCGGCGGTTTCGCTTCCTACTGTCAAGCGGCCCGCTCGTCGTCGCAAGAGGCCTACAGAGGACGAGGCAAGTCTGGCGGACCCCGCCGTCGTCGCCAAGGAGGCCAAGGCGGCAAGGCCGCGTCCAAGCAGGATTGAACCGGCCGTGGGGTCGGGCCCCCACCGAAGCACCCCGGTGGGAGGCCGGCTGGCGGGCTTCGTCAGCGTGTGGGAGTCCATCTCCACCGACCGTTGGGTGCTGGACGCCCTGGCCCGGGGCCACGCGCTCGAGTTTCAAAGAAGGTGCCCGCGCGTCCCCCCCGTGGCCAGGAAAGAACTTCACGTCCCTCAACTTCTCCTGGAGGTAAAGGCGATGCTCAGAAAGGGCGCCTTCGAACTCGTCCCAAAGAGGCTTCGGGGCTCCGGAGTCTACTCGCGATACTTCCTCGTGAAGAAGAAGACGGGAGGATGGCGCCCCATCCTGGACCTGCGACGCCTGAACAAGTTCATCAAGGCGCAGAAGTTCCGGATGGTCACCCTCCAGCACGTCCTGGGTCAGCTGGAGGAAGGAGACTTCCTATCGTCGTTGGATTTGGAGGATGCCTACTTCCACATTCCCATCCTAAAGGGGCACCGAAAATTCCTCAGATTCGTGGTCCAAGGGCGTCATTACCAGTTCAAAGCCCTTCCCTTCGGACTACGGTCGGCACCCAGGGTTTTCACCAAGTGCCTCGCACCGGACCGTCCAACTCCTCACAGACCTGGGATTCTCCGTGAACTACGCCAAATCCCACCTGGTGCCCGCGCAAGTCGCACTGTTTCTGGGAGCGAGGCTCGACACAGTGTCCCTTCTGGCCTCCCCGTCGGAGGAGAGGACCAGGACCATCTTGGGCAAGGTGCAACGGATGTTGGTGGCCGACGCGGCCAAGGTGAGGTCCATCAAGTCCCTCCTCGGGATGATGTCTTCCTGCATCTACCTCATTCCCATGTGCAGGCTCCGGATGCGCCCGTTGCAAGAATTCCTGGATGCGCGCTGGATCCAGACGACGGGCAGCTTCGAGGAAAGGATCAAGCTCGACGAGAGTTTCCGACGAGCGATACGGTGGTGGGGCACCCGCGCGCATCTGACGGCGGGCATGGACTTCCAGACCCCAGCCCACCAGGTGACTGTGACCACGGATGCCTCCCTAGAAGGGTGGGGAGCGCACACCGAAAATCTGCACGCAAGGGGACTCTGGCTCCCGACGGAGAAGTCCCTGCATATCAACGTCCTGGAGCTCCGTGCAGTGTTTTGGGCCCTCAGGTCCTTCCTTCCGTCCCTCAAGGGCAAGGTGGTGAGGATCTTCACCGACAACACCACCACCATGTTTTACATCAGGAAACAGGGCGGAACCAGGTCCCCAGCGCTGTCCAAGGAGGCGCAGGACCTGTGGCATTGGGCCGTCGCCCAAGGGATTCTTCTGGTGCCGTTTCATCTGGCAGGGATAAAAAACACCATCGCCGACTCACTCAGCAGGGAGCTGCGCTCGTGCCATGAGTGGGAACTACGGCAGGATCTGGTGGATCGCCTCTTCCGACGGTGGGGCACACCCCAGATCGACCTGTTCGCGACGGCGACGAACACCAAGTGCCGGAGGTTCGCCAGCAGGTTTCCCCAGACGAGGAGCATGGGCGATGCTTTCTCGTTCCCCTGGGAGGGCCTGTTCCTCTACGCGTTCCCTCCCTTGCCTCTGCTAATCCGGCTCGTCAACCAGCTCAAGAGGTCACGGTGCAGGATGATCCTCGTCGCACCTGCGTGGCCGAGGCAGATATGGTTCCCGGACCTTCTGGACTTGTCGGCGTCCCCGCCAATCAAGCTGCCGGCGGACGCGGATCTACTCTCCAGGGAAGGAGGCGCCATCCTCCACCACGACCCGAAGTCGCTGAACTTGCAGGCCTGGCTCCTGCAGCGCTAGAGTTTGGAGGATACGACATACCGGCCGATTGCAGAGAGGTTCTTGCAAAGGCCAGGGCGTCCTCGACTCTTAAATGCTACGGACACAAATGGAAGAGGTTCTCTGTCTGGTGCCACGCACAGAAGATTAACCCTCTAGGGATTACGGCTCCCCAAGTACTGCCGTACCTGCTGACGCTGGCCAAAGCTGGTCTGGCACACGCGTCCATCAAGATTCATCTTGCTGCGATCTCCCGATACACCAGAACCACGGGCCGGACGTCCTTGTGGTCTCATCGTCTGGTGAAAGAGTTCATGAAGGGACTGTTCAGATCGTTCCCGCCGGTGAAGGCTCCGGCCCCGGCGTGGGTGCTCAACGTGGTGCTGACCAAGCTCATGGGACCTCCGTTCGAGCCTCTGCACTCGGCCCCGTTGAAGTTTCTATCGTGGAAAACAGCTTTTCTCGTGGCCATCACCTCCGCACGACGAGTGGGAGAGATCCAGGCCCTTTCCTGCAAGGCCCCGTACTTGACTTTCCACGACACGAGGGTAGTGCTCAGGACGCACCCCTCCTTCATGCCCAAGGTACCGTCGGACTTTCATCTCAACGAACCCTTGGTGTTACCTGTGTTCTTCCCGTCGCCTTCGTCGCCGGCTGAGAGGACTTTGCACTCGCTGGATGTAGCTAGAGCGCTGAAGTTCTACGTGGACCGCACGAAAGGTTTTCGGAAGACGTCACAACTCTTTGTGAACTTTGGACCTGTCAATCAGGGGAAGGCTCTCTCGAAGGCTTCCATCTCCAGATGGCTCTCCGGCTGTATCATGTACTGTCACCGGTTGGCAAACCGACCGCTGCCTGGCCGTCCGAGAGCCCATTCCACCAGAGCGATCGCAGCTACCATGGCGTTCCTATCTGGTGTGCCCCTGCTGGACATATGCAGGGCTGCTACGTGGAGGTCGACGCACACCTTCACGAAATTCTACTGCGTCGACCGGGATTCCAGGGAGGAGTCCAGGGTCGGCCAAGCAGTGCTGCGCAACCTGTTCGCCTGAGGTGAGCCTGGTGAGGAGGTAAGATGCTTAATGTTGAGTTGATGTGATGCTTAATGTTGAGCCTTTGCCACCTCCCGTGGTTGTGCATGTGTGTACTGCTATGTATTCTTTATTCATGAGCATGTGAATCCATGCCAGACCCCATGCTGGAGAAGGAACAAGTTACTTACCTGTAACTGTTGTTCTCCAGCATGGGTCTGGCATGGATTCACATGCGAACCCTCCCGCCTACCCCTCTGCGGCTCTTCACTTGGTCATACTGCCACTTCACGTGCTTCCAAATCTGAAGATGGCTGCCAGAGGCGGTGCTTAGGTAGAGGGCAGTCATTGGCTGTGGTCAGTATGACGCAGAGACCAGTGATTGGTTATTACTACGAAAGACAGATCAGAAACGAAACTGATACTGGTTTTTTCTTTACCGAGGATTCCCAGCCTGACGACGGGGAATATTCATGAGCATGTGAATCCATGCCAGACCCATGCTGGAGAACAACAGTTACAGGTAAGTAACTTGTTCCTTCTGCGTAAAAGTAACGTTCCGTGCAAAAGGGAACGCATGATATGGGAACCAATTGAGAATCGCCGCTAAGCAAAGCAAATACAGGAAAAGTATCCACAACCTAGGAAGCTGAGGTTTTGTCGAAGATTGAAAGTAAACAGTTGATAAAGAGGGAAGAGGGAAGCCTGTTATGAACTTTTGGTGAACAACAAGCGCATATTGAAGTATTGTGAAATGAAGATGAACATTGTGCTGTGGGAAAAGAAAAGGGAACATTGAAACAGGTTTGAGTCCGGCAAAGGAAGGCCTGTGTAGGACGATGGTCCTATGGTTGTTTCAGAACGGAATTGTACATGGAAAACAAGACCAAGCGAGCTTAAAGGAGCTGTTGAACTGTGCAGGTCTCTCAGTAAGCCAGAGTGTGCTGAACTTGATGAAACTGTGCCTGTCACCTATCTATCTGAACTCTCTAAACACCTGTGCTAGTAAACATGGGGAAGGGAACTTCTATACAAGCCATTCTGACACTTCTTTTGATAAAACTCTTAATTTCTTTATTTCTCCTGTACACATTTGTTGTTAGAGAAAGAGGGCTAAGTTAGCTTTCTTTAGTGTAGGCCTGTATAATCTGACTTAGAATGACAAGGACTGTTTTTCTTTTGTTTCATGGTCGAGACTACTCCCATGTTAGAGTTAGGATTAGCTAGGAATTACTCCAACCCTGCTGATTTTCTAAATAAAGGTTTTTGAAACTTGCATCTGTTGTTGTGCATATCTGCTATTGATACCATGCCCTCTTTACAGCAGATAATGCCTTAGTTGCAGGGAGCTCCCCATGGGAATGGGAGTCCTTCTCCTTTTGAGGGAAGTGTGAGGGGTCAGAAATATGAGACTGACAATTTGGTAAACGGTTTTCACAAGTAGCCATTTTTATTGACTCATAAGAGTTTTCTAAACGCCACTCTATCCTTAACCTAAAGAGGATTTTCCTGCCTATCAAAATAAACTAAAGGAAAACACTCTAATAAAAGGAATCTATTCCTCACACTTGTATATACATTAGGCTCATAAAGGTAATACATGGCAATTCAGAGGTAACAGAAATAACCGTTATGTTCAACGTAAACCTAAAATCTGGGTATCCTTGTAACCTGGGTTGGATCCCTTTCCCCAGATTCAGAGCAGGATTTTCAATCTAAAGTTCAAATAAGAAAGTTCTGTTTTATAGCCAAGTTCTAATCACAAAGTTCTTCTTGCTCCAAAAGACTTTCACTTGGACTTTATCCAACAGTCCAACCAGATGACAAGTTTTTATGTCTCCACTTATAGAAAAGAGTTCAACACAATGGGCCTCATTACAGGCCTGGCCGTCTGGAAATAAGGGTGCCAGTAGCAATGTACTGGCACCCTTTCCGGGCCGAAAGACTACGAAACTGCTGCAGGGGCTGGTTCTCCTGGGAGGTGTGAATTGCTGGGAGCGCTGGCTCCTACAGGCATGGTTTTCACAGAAACAACAGTGCCAGTGCTGCTGTGTCTCATTCCCGTGCAACTTCATGGAAATGGGGACTTACACTTTCTGCCGCTTGACATCCCGAGTCACCGAACTTGTAATGTCCCGGTGGCACCAGGATCTCAGGCGGTGGAACAGTTTTATGAGATCGGCGGCAACCCGCCAGTAGCACCAGCATTTTACCGCCAACCATGTTCTGTATCAACAACAATGCTTTGTCAGGATGATTCTACCACAATTTATGAAACTCTTTATTGGTCTTGCCACTTCTTCTTCTACACAACCTTCAACCACAATGCAGTACTTCAATGATTTCTTCCTGGTCCACTAACTTGCCAGGACTACCACTGAAAGGTCACTGTCCTCACATTCTGGCCTGCCAGGACAAAAGCTCATAACACTACATAAGTACTTTGTGCTGAGGTTTACTTCAAACCTTTTAGAAAAGTCTTTAACTTTGAACAACATCAAAATTCACAGCTTCTTTTCTCAAGTAACTGCTGACAATGTTTCTTTATTGCACTTGTCCCTTTTTGGTTTGTCAATTTGTTGGTATCTTGCTCAACTGTTGCCTCTTCCTCACTCTTTCAATAATGATTACAATCCTTCTGCAATAATGTTCTCTTGTTATTTAGCTAATATGGATTATATGCTCTTTGAAGTATTGCACCCTCTTTACTTTTGCAATGGTGGTTATCGTTAGCTTGCTTCAATATTGCCCCCTATTTACTTTCGCATTGATGTTGGCTTTGATAGCAATGATTGTAACCTTTCTCTTCTTGTCTTTTTAGATCTTATTTCGCAATGTGAATTCATTATATTAGTTCCGTATTCAAAATTGTTATCACTAGTCAGTGGTTGGTTACGGAGCGTACTGAGATAACCGGACAATGATAAGCTCACTGGTTTCTGCACACGTGTCCGTGCGATCTGCTGCAACTGCTCGTTATGCCTCTTTGGGCGGAAAGAGCTTTTCTCCCTCTTAGTGCACTCCGGTGCTTGCAGCCACCAAGGCCCCAGGTGCAATCAGGAGAGCCTCTGTCTCCAGGGGGAAAGCCTGCCACAACACTGCTTCCTGCTGCACAACCTCTGCATTTAAGCTCATCAAGCTTGGAGACCCTCTCAAGGCCAACATCTTATTCAAAGAAAGCGGCGGCTCCGTTTCCTTTCTTCTTCCACTGGTGGTATCTGCAGCTCCACCTCCTGTTTCTAATTGCCTGCATCTGAGGGGGCTTTATATATTAAAATGTCCCGCTCAGGTATGGGTCATTAGAACTACTAGGCTGCAACTTGTAGTTTACTGCCTCTGAGTACCTCTTTGTCATCCCAGTACTTAGGGCATTGTGGGACTTGAAGTCCCCAATGTTCTCGCTACCCTTTTGTTCAAAGGTTTCAATTCTGCAATAAGCCATTAAGACTGTAGGGTCTCTAAGGAAGTTAGTAAATGGTTTCTCCCAGTTCTCCTGACTCGATTTCCCGCTCATGTGGTCCTCCCGAAGAACACCACCCTCAAGGTCAGGATCAGGAAGCGTCTTCCTTTCCCTGGCCACATGAGTAGGATCCTAGGACAGGGTTTCTGGGAGAATCATCTCTGATTCATCACATACCCTTCCCCTTATGGCACTACTCTTCACAGCCTCTATTGGGAATCGTGAAAGAAAATCAACATTACCTTGTTCTTTTCCTTTACGATGTTCAAACAAAAATCAATAGGGCTGTAAATCTAAAAACCAGAATATAAGTCTAACATTGGTATCTTTTCTCAAACTCAACCATTTATGAGGAGCATGGTCAGTCACGATAGTATTTCAAAGGAGTTCTAGCCCGGCTTTAATTTGTCAAGACATACTTGGTCTTCAAAATGCCATTTACGTTTTTGGGGTTTTGCATTTCTAAGATTGTTTGTAAGAATGGAAGGGATGGAAGAGAAATTTGGTATGAACCTTCTGTAGTAACCAACTAGGCACAGGAAGGCTCGTAGTTCTTTCTCAGTCTTGGGAGCTTGCGTCTCTTTAACGGCTCTAATCTTTTCAGTCTGGGGTTGAACTAATCCATTTCTCACAAAGAAGCCTAGATATTTTACTGCAGATCTAGCAATATTACACTTCTTCGGATTAGCAGTAGGTCCAAATTTCCTTAAGGCCTGCGTAGCCTTATATATATGTGACATATATTCTGGCCATGTTTTACTATGTAATAATAATGTCATCGATGTAGGCACCACAGAATGAAGTATAAGGTCTATGAACATTAGTCTGTGAAAGGTTGTTGGGGTCCCATGCAAACCAAAGGATAAAACCTTAAATTGAAACAAGCCTATCGGAGTGGAAAAGGTTGTCTGAAGTGTGTGGCTGAGTGTTGGCCGAACAGGACGTTGGAGAGAGTAAGCTGCTGAGTCTCTCTATACTTTCCATCCTGCGAAGGAGGAGCCGGAGTCACCAAAACACTTGCTACAAGCAGAGTGTTTGGCTGAGTGTTCGGCGGCTGTGGAGCAGCAAGGCTTTGCTCCGTCTCTTTGTGTGTTAATTGGACTTAGAATTTGCCCCGACTCATTCGTGCTTCTGCCTCCCACCCGCGATGACTGACGATGTAGTCATGGAGACGGAGGAAAAAGAGGAGATGAAGTTGGAAGATGCCGAGAAATTGGAGGTGAGTGATAGGCCTGCTCCTCCATTCCCAGTGAACGTTGTTATAGGAGCTAAAACTGGGGCATTTATAGAGGCGGGGGGTGCTGGGTTATGTCCCCCCTCTCCCTCTCCTTCACCTGATCGGCCAACGAACATTGTCAACAAACTAAATATCATAGACTGTGTTGAGGAGGGGGCGGGAATCAATGAAAACTCCACAGAGAGAAAGGGAATCAGTGGGTATGAATGTAAGTGTCCCCAGAAACGCACCCCCCTTAGTGAGAGGCAATAATGGACACACCCCAGAAGGGGTATGAGGCCAAGACCAAGTGCGGTTGAAATCAAAAGAGCTTTATATAATTCAATATAGGGCATGCAAAGGACTCTGCAAACTCTGAGAGTGCTCTGTCTGACAATAGCAAAGACAGTCAGTTATATTACAAATACACGTCATGCATGAGGTAAGCTATAGGGGCCACAGAGTCTCAGGGATTGGGTGGTGATGGCTAGGTGGTATACAATGTATACAGTTGCTTCTCCAGGATTGGCGGACGTTGGTGCTGCGCCACGTGGGGTGGGAGGTCAGCTGGGCTCATCATGGTGTAGTGCTGGGCTGGACATGCCTTGTAACGATTGATAGCTAAACTAACATTTGCCCTTTTGGCCACACATTCCCACTCATTCGTCACACTTCATGTGTCCTGTTGAGTTGCAACTCTTGGAAGCGCTGACCTTAGATCAATACATGGCCAGGAACATTGATATGCGATCTGGAGTGTCTTAAATCATCAGTTTGGGAGGCACCTTAGGTTCAAGCAATCAGGTCCCATGGGCGTAGTCAGGGGCATGGGCGGGGGTGCTTGACTAACCATCCTTGGCAATTTCGGTGAGGGATGGTATTATGATCTGTTGGTACATGTGTGGGCGCCCCCCTTTCTAGGGTCATTAACTCGGGGTCGATGGAGGTACTACTGACCCGTGGGGGGCATGTGACTGGTGCTTGAAAGGCGGTGGGATTTAGGACCAGGTAGCTTGTAAGTTATGGAGTCAGGCTGTGGTGGCCTTTGACACGGGGGAGAGTGGCTGATGCTTGAAACGGGTCCAGCAGGGTAGGGAGGGAAGGCAGGGCTGTGCCGTTTGAACACCGTTTATCTCGGCAGGCCTGGGCAGGAGGAGGGGGAAATGGCCTTGCAGCTCCATGCGTGGCATCTTGCACGAGGCGGTTTTACTGTATTATGGGTGAGGGGCGACTAACAACAATGGGGTTTCTAAAAGCACTCATATGTATTTGTATTTACATGGGATACTAGCTGAGGATCATACTTTTTTACATAGCATTTCACATCTACAGTTGACATACGAACATGAGGTGTCAGGCAGGTGTGTATAAAGAGTTTATAAAGAGAGCAACACAAGTTATTGTTCACAGTTATCAGCTGTCCAGTCTTTGTATATCTCTTCATTACATGTAATATCGGTTGCATAGTTTTCTCTTTACCCATTCTCCTTTACATTAGCAGCGAACGTTAGTCAACAAGGCACATATTACATAAATGGTTTCTACACGTTGCAAGGGCTTTCGGGGTGGGTATGGGTGCGAGGCGTCATGTCATCTATAGCTGGGGGGCTTGGTACAGGGGTCAGGGCCTGCAGGGTTTGGGCTGATCTCAGTTACATCCTAGTGTTCTCGTTCATAGCTGGGGCAATGATGTACTGCGGAAGGTTAACAGCTACAGTGTTTTATTTTGTTGTTCGCTCGCGTCTGGTGACTCGTGAGAATGAGTCTTCAGCGGATCTGCCATGCAGTGGGAGGTTGGGGAAGTGTGGGCCTCTCGGAGGTCACTCTGCAGCGTTCAGTGTTTCTGCCTTGGGTTAGATATGCATGTTTCTAGCAAGATGGGGATGGCTTAATACAAGATGGCGTCTATTCTATAACGTGGTGGTGCAGCCCCACGTGTCGGCCTGCAGCCACCCCGCCACCTGGGCCCGGGAGGCCGGGGGCTGCCGACGAGTCATGGGTCTTAACCAGGATGGGACATGTAGTGGGAGGGGGGTCCTATTGACCTACCCTTCCCTACATCTCCCCCCTTTCGTTACTTAAGTAACGAATACCTTAGCTCCCCCAGTAGTTCGCTCTCTTTCTCAGCCAACACTGCCTCTTCCCAGGCTTGCGTTCCTTTCATTGGCATCAACGCTCTGCACACCCCCCGGAGGCTTTCCCCCCCTTCTGGCATACTCATCTGGGGTGCAAGTCATATATATACATCCCATATCTCCCTCCAGGTCCACCCATACCTCCGTGTACCACTCTAGCTCCCGGGGTTCCTTTATTGTGGTATGATATAACCTGTCCACTATATTCCCGTCATAATATTTGGGCACCATTCTATACTTGGATTCTGCAACCTCTCCAGTTTGTACGTGTGCTTCCTGTTGCACCCGTGCCCTTGCTCCGGCATTGCCCATGGTCACCATCATCGCTCCATTGGGGACTGCATTTGCGCAGCATCGAAGACCCAACTGGCACACACAAAAAATCACAAGTAAAAACACGATGAGGGGCATTAGTAGTTTCACAGCGAGCCCCATCCAGGAAGGTACCCAGGAGAAAAGGTTGTCGAACCACGTGCTTGGGTCAGTGCCACCTTCTGTCTTCATTCGTTCCCCCAGGTTGTGGACTGCGGCAATGACGTGTAATAGTGTCCCGTTATCAGCATCTACAGCAGGTACAAAAGTGCAACAGGCACTTCCGATTTTTCGGCAAACACCTCCGTCCATCACTGTCAACAGGTCTAGGACATACCTGTTTTGCATTGTCATTAGTCTCAGTGCCCTTAGTTCCACTTTGATCACGTTGAATCCTTCTTCAGTGTCGTTGGCCAATTGAATCAGCTTCCACCGCGTGATCTGCAGCCATTTTGCATTTGCTCGGGCCTGAATGCTTGGAATGAGGGAGGCAAAGAAGCTTTCCGCTGAGCTGAATAACCTGTACCTGTCTGGGATCTGTGCCAAGAGTTCTGAGGAGGCTTTTGAGATGTAGTTTGATTACCTCTGTTTTCTGGACATGATTTCATCGGCGGTTCCTTCTGATAGGGCATAAAATGGTGGCTCTTCAGTGGGTGAGGCGTTGGTTGTAACTTGAGTCATTTTCCGGCCCCCCTGGCCGAGGTGGCTCTCCGGTATTACCATTAAGGCTGAGTGCAGTGTCGCCAGGGAACACGTGCCCCTCCATGATGGTGGGAGGTGCATGTATGCCCGCTTGCCACAGACCCAGTAAGTGTCCATCAGGGCTGCTGTTCCTTTCTTCATGTCTGGGATCATTAGGGTCTTGCTGCAGTTCGTGTTTCTTCCCATGTCGATTTTCCCTTCTCCTAGGAAGCAAAGTTCATTTGAGATTTCTTTCTTCAGTTTCAATGCTTTGTCTATAGCGCTCACCCAGGTCAATTTTAATTTTGCCACATGTTCTGACCACACCGCGGCACACGTCTTTGCAATCCATTGTAGTTTTTTGGTTGGCAGCCCTCATAGTGCTTCAGCTTTGCACATTACCACATCATCTGTCCATTTGTTTTCTGAAAATAGTGTTCCTTTTATTACTAAAAATGGTTCTTTTAAGCATACCACTCCCTTTGGTCTTGAGTAGCACGTTTTCTTGTTCTGCAGCATTTCAAAAGATGCCATGTGTGCCTGGAAGGTGTTCTTAATTCTGCACAGAGTGAGATGGAGGAGACACTGGGCGTCTGCAAGGGGCAATTCTTGCGGCATTAAAACTTTGTGTGCCTGCGGCATGGGGAGTTGTTCGTTTGGCTGTGGAGCTCATGTCTGCATACCATTTATTCGACTGGGGGAAGTGAGAGTGGTAGAGAGAGAGAGAGTGGGAGTGAGAGAGGTAGAGAGTGAGTGAGAGTGGGGAGATAGAGAGGGAGAGAGTGAGATATCATTTTATGCTGATTCACACGCTGTCATAAGCATTATTATAATACAGTTGTCAGTTCAATACATTTCGCATGCCTTCTTTTTTTAAATTTTTTATTCATGCACATTTACCCCGTCAGTGCCCTCTGCACCTTCTACTGATCCCATGCTGTCATAGGCTTTTCGGACGTCTGTCAAATGTATCCAATATCTCAGGCCCTTCACTTTCACCGCTGTGGGCGTGCAAAACACCACCTTGTATGGGCCATGAAAACTTGGACCCATTCCACCTACACACGAAGCTCCTGACGTATATCATCTCCCCTGGTTCCAGCTCACCTGTTGGGCTTTCTTTCTCTGGAGTGTGCGTTTCATTCTCCCCATCACTTATGAATGGTGGTGCAAGTTGTCTCGCTATCATTCGTGCTGCCTTAGTAAGTTTAGTCAGGTAGTCATTAAATTCTTTTCCCAGTACACTTGCACTTCTGTGTGCATCTGAATGTCTACGCAGGGGTGAGTGTGCTGTGTGCATTTGTCTCCCTGTCACGATCTCGTGGGGCGACAAATGGTGGTCGTTGCTTGGCTGATTCCTCAGCTCAAAAAGGGCCAAGGGGAGACAGTGCACCCAATTTTTCTTAAGCGTGAAACATAGTTTTGAGAGTCTGCCTTTTAGTAATCTGTTGATCTTTTCTACCATCCCGTTACTTTGCGGGTGATAAATCGAGCACAATTTATGCTTTATCCCTAGCAATGATGTCACTTCTTTAAAGAGATCGTTCACAAAATGTGTGCCGTTGTCAGAGCGAATTACGTTGCAAATTCCCCAGCGGGGGAATACTTCCCGCACGAGAAACTTTGCAGCGCACTTCGCATCTGGGCGGGCACAGGGACCTGCCTCTACCCAGCGTGAAAAGGGGCAAACTACCACGATCATGTACCTCGCTCTGTTGCATCTCTCACCCATATCTGCATAGTCGATATATAGCTCTCTAAAAGGTCCTATTGACTTGGGTATCATTCCTCTTAGTGTTCTCAAAGTCATGCCGGTGTTGTATATTTGACACGTTGTGCATTCCATTGTTAGCTTGGAGAGTTGTTCCTGTAGTCCTGGAATAAACCAGTTTTCCTGCATCTCGGCTGCGATGTGCTGCTTTGCGTTGTGTGCTGGGAAGTGTAGCTGCTGGAATGCCACTTCTAATAACTTAGCTGGTGTCACTGCTTTACCTGTGTTGTTTTGCCGCCATAATAAATCAGTTGCCGACTGGCTGCATCCTCTTTTTGTCCACAACTCTTTTTCGTCCTCAGGTGCCTCTTCCTGGAGCTCCAGTATTTGAGACACTGGCATGGCATTGTACCCGTCCGGGACACTTTCCTCCATTTCTCTTCGTATTAAGTACCCACCTGTGTTTTCTTTTCTCAAATATGACGCCTCCTCAGCAGCCGCGTCTGCTGCCGCGTTTCCCAAAGAGACAAAGGCAGTGTTATTGGTATGGGCTTGGCACTTTACTATTGCTACCATGATGGGTTCTTTCAATGCCTCTATGAGTTCCCTTAACAGTTCCGCATGTTGTACAGATGAACATCTGCCCTGTTGAACCCCCTTCTTCCCCACCTGGCAAGCCCTCCATGTACTGTTGTGGCCATATATGCTGAATCCGTGTAAATCGTTAATGCGCATCCTTTTGCTGCTCGTAATGCTTCAATTAATGCTACCAGTTCTGCTGCTTGCACTCAGAAATGAGCCGGTAGTCGCCGCTGTATTAGGACCTCATAGTCACCTTCTTCCATTCGCACGACTGCCACCCCCACGTGTTTTTACCCAGTTTCTGAATTTATGGAAGCTGACCCATCTATGAAAAATACCTCTCCTTCCGTCAGTGTGTTCTCGCTTACCACAGTTGTGCCATTGTCCTCGCCCTGATATGTTGCGCAATCATGTGCCTGGATATCCTCTACAGTGCAGAGCTCTGAGATGAATCTTGCGGGGTTAACCACCTCGCATCTTACCACATGTATGTTAGCGCTTGATAGTATGACCTCATATGCGGTGGCTCTCTGTGTGGTTAATGTGCTTTTTGATCGCTCGAGTATGGCGAACAATGAATGTTCTACATACAGTGTCAGTGAGCATCCCATTACTATGGTAGCGCTTTTCTCAATTGCGAACGCGGCGGCTGCGAGACCCTGTTCGCATGCGAAATGTCCTTGCATTACAGCGTCCAGTGTCCCACTGTAGTATGCCAAAGGCATGTGACCTAGTGACGTTTTCTGTGTTAGGACTGCGGTCATGAGTGCCCCCTTACAGTGCGAGAATAGGTAGAACTTGCGTTCATAATCTGGGGTCGCGAGTACTGGGGCGCTTGAAATGAGTTCTTTGAGTGATGTGAATGCATCGCATGTCTCTGAATCCCACTGTATTTCTGTTTTTTTCCTTTTGTGCCTCTTTGAGTGCCTGGAGCAATGGGCGTGTGTATGCAGCATAGTCTAATATCTAGGCCCGACAATAGTTGCACATCCCTAGGAATTTTTGCATGTCTTTCACTGTCTTTGGTCTTCCCACGGCTGAGATAGCCGCTACTCTGTCTGGGATTATTCTTTTGCCATCTTTTGATATCAATTGTCCTAGGTACAGCACTTCACGTTGACAGTATTATAACTTTTCTTTGTCCACTTTGTACCCCTTTTGGGATAGCAATGCTAAAAGGGCTATGGAATCTTTTCTACACTCTCCCTCGTTTTTGCTGCAAATCAATAAATCGTCCACATATTGTATTATTGTGCTGTCAGCAGTCATGTTTCCAAGATCTTCATGCAATATTCTATTGAATATGCTGTGGCTTTCGCAATATCCCTGGGGCAAACTGCAGTGTTCATACCTCCTCCCCTCTAGGGTGAATGCTGTCAGGTATCTGCACTCTTCTGCGAGTGGTATTGAGAAAAATGCGTTTCACTACAGTGAAGTGAGATACGTCTTTTGGTATGCTGCATAGGATGGATGTCGGATTTGGGACCAAAGGGAACTCTTTCTGGATGACGTCATTTAGTAGGCGTAAGTCCTGGATCATCCTCCAGGCCCCTCCTTTCGCTTTTTTTGATTGGGTAAATACATGTATTGCACGGGGAGTTTGAGGGTACTATTATCCCCTGTGCGAGTAGAGCATTTATTGTTTCTTTTATACCTTCCTCTAATTCCTGGGACAGGGGGTATTGTTTGACCCGGGGCAGAATTGCTCCAGGCTTGAGATTGATTTTTACTGGTGTGACCCCGTGTAGTAGCCCTACGTCATGTGGACCCGTCGTCCACAATTGCCAGGGCACTGACTGCATGTCATCATTAAAGAATGAAGGTGGGGCGCCTACCACTGCCATCAGCTGTATTGGCACCTGTCTTTGCTGTATCATTATTTCACAAGGGATGGCTATTTCCATGATTATTTCTCTGTCACTCTCTGTTAGGCAGAAACCTGTGCAGTTCCCTCTGGGACCACTGCAAAAGATTTAAGACTACAGGTGTTTGGCAGTAAACCCACTTGGTAGCAGTCTGTACCACAGATGCACTTGGTAGCTGTGGCTGAGCAGTCGGACTTCCCTCAAGAAGAGTTAGGCAGTATACAGAGTATTCACAATAGGTCAAAAGAACATAGTAGAACAAGTAAACACTGACCAGAGCTTGGTGTAAAAGAGATATAATTATTTATTTAAAACCACATCTAGAAAAACACACAGGCACTAATAGTAAGCAATTCAAAAACACGGTCACTAAAAGATATACACTCCCTTAGAAGAATATTAGACAAGTCTTAAGTACAGCCCCACTTATTTTCAGACAGCGGTGAGCGCTTAATGCAGATGGCACTCTAATAATTTGTTAAAAAGGGAGAGAAAAGCAGAGTATAATATGAAACAGATCCCAACTCTTTCATAAGATCAAAACAAGGGAGGAAGGCAAGTACAACCGTGAAGTTAGAGTTCAGTAGGCCGGATCCACTTTAAGATGATCAGAACGAAATGTGTCCAAGGTCACACAGTTGAAGTGCACAAGAGTCTTGCAAAGGTTCAAAAAGAATTGGACCAAAAAGAAAGGGACCAGTTAGAAGGTCAAGGCGGCCAGCCCAGTCCAGAAGGTTAAGGGGTTATTATTACCTTGTAGCAATCTTTAGAAAGGGAGGCCTGGCAGACACGGTACCTTAAAGTGGTGAGAATACTCCAGCGGGGGCAGTTGTTCCTGGCAGCGGATGCAAGTCGTTGCTTCGTCCGGGGGAAGAGAGGATCTCGTCGGGGAGGAAGACAGGAGTCCGTTGCACTTCCAGGGAAGAAACCAGCCGCGGAGTTCTCAGGTAAAAGGAGCGGTCCTTTTATTCGCGGTGCAGTGGTAAGTGGCTTTCCGGTTGCCGGGGTGCTTGGCACGGGCAATTCGACCACAAGACGGTCTGGGATGCGAAGAGAAGAAGGTAAACTAGTTGTGCCCACCAGTCAAGGGAAGAAGCCTCTGCAGCCGGGAGATCTTCTCTGTCGTCGGGAAGTGGTGAGTCGGTTCCGCAGGGCTCCACCGGTGGTGTCGTCGTGGCAGGTCGGCTCAGCTTCTCCCTCGTCGGATTCTCAGGTCCTGTGGCGACTTCTGAAGTTCCAGTCCCCAAAGCCCTGCTTTTATGCAGCACACCCCCATTCACTCAGCCTAGCTGTCAATCAAACATGCTAAGTGGTGAGCCGGCCGGCTCACCACTTGGGCCAATCACACAAGAGTGCGACTTGAGTTACCAAGGTAACTCAGTCCAGGGTGCCTAAACCCCCTCCTACACCCCCTGTTGTACCCAGACAGAGTGGCACCACTTTTGGAGGCTTCTGTGGAGAAGCCCGCCAAAAAGTGGAACAAAGGGCTCGACTTGGGTTGGAGTCACAGAAGAGAACACAAACCCCATTTTAGAATCGAGTCCTGGCAAAAAATACCAACCGGCGAATTAATATTAAATAAATAAACTGGCGGTATGTTCGAGGCTATGAGAATTAAATAATTAAAGTTGGTAGCCTCGAACAATGGGAAAATCCCATAGGGATATATTCGCGGTCGAATATGAAAGTAGTTTCCACTGCCACCAGCCAAAACTCGATCAGGGGGGACGGAGACGTGCCCCCTCGACTAACAGACCCCGGGGCAATCGAATTGCCCCGACCAGTACATCCACAATATGATGGTTTGTACTGGTTTCTGTTCATAATTTGGGACTAGTAAAGCAAATGGTGACTTTACATGCCCTGGGAGACAGTAGTCAGTCCCAGGGTATGGAGTCTATGGTGGGGTGTCACTATGACACCCCTGTGTTACTGCACGGAGGGTGCTGTGTAACACACATAGTAAAAATACATGAGACCCTCTGGAGTAAAGGACCCCATAGCCCATAAAACACATAAACAGCCAAAGGAACACCATAAATCATGTCCAAGAGTGAGAGAAAAAGAGTCTCACTCTTGGCAGGAGAAAAAAACAAACTCGAGAAATCCAGCAAAGCTGCTGGGGGACTCACTAGGTTAGGAAATTCAGCCTAAAGAGAGAATTCTCCCTAACACTCTCTGAATCTGTGAAAAGCTCTTCGTCTGACAGATCTTGGAGTGCAATGTCAGCGTTTATGCACAATATCGTGCGCCACTCGCAGCCGTGCATATCCATTGCAATTACAACTATTCTTTTGGCTGTGATTTGTACGGCATGTATGTCCAATGACATCACTGTTCCTGGCACTATCTCGGGGCTGGCTATTGGGCGAAAGACAAATTCTGCTGGTACTCTCCATTCTAGCTTTTTCAACTCCGGGACCACCCTAGCTAATGTTTTTAGCCCATGAATGAAAATATCTGGGTCCACGGGTATGCCGCGCACCTCTGGGCATGTTGCTCTTGAATATATCACTAGCATCGCACGCATAGAACACATCCCTGGGGTTGAGCACACAATCCCTCCCCTTTTTGTGAACAAGATAGTCATGTTCAACTTACTGAGGAGATCCCTTCCCAGCAGGTTCACGGGTGATTGCTCATAATACAATAGGGGTGCCCTCACTGTTTTTCCCCCCACTGTTACGTCCAAATCTGCAGTGTAAGGAACTTTGACCACCGCCCCAGAGAACCCCTGCGTCTCCAATTTACGATTAGATAGCGGAAACCGGCCCTCGCGTATGCACGATTTTTAGGCTCCCGAATCTACCATAAAGATGAATTGTCTGTTTCCTATCTCTGCTCCTATCAATGGTTCCTCACTTGCATTGAAGGTTGTCGATAGGATTGGACACGCAAGTGCTCTCTGTGGGCTGTCCTATGCTGGATGCCTAGTTGTTCCCCCTTATTTTACAAAAAAGGGGGGAGCCCCATGCGTGTTCAGTGGGAGTTCGGGGCAAGGCAAAAGATAAACAAGGGGTTGTAAGTCTCACTGTAAAATGACCAAGAGGTTGAGATCCAGTTTTATATTCAGTTTTCCCAACCAATGAATGTTCTGCTCCTAAGGAGTCAGATAAATAGGGGAATACCAAGGAGAACAAATAGAGCTAAAGTATTGACCATACATTTTATTTATTCATACAAAAAGAGGAAAATTGGTTAAAATTTTTCAATGTACAGAAAATTAAGTAAAAAGTGGTAGTTCTGAGCAATGCAATAAAGATTTTCACATAATATGTTCAGAAAACATAGACAATGAAAACAAAAATGACCACTTAAATGATTGACATTTTCAAACAGAATTATTCAGAGTATGAACACAAAAAAGAAAAAAGGGGGGGGGGGGTTAATTTCACATTAAAGCAAACAAATAGTTGTTCCCCCTTGGCTGAAAACGTTACCTGAAACTACTGCTACTCCTCCATATGGGGCAGGCGCGCCGTTAGATGTCGTAGTGAATGGTTTGTTTTGTGTGTATGGTATGTGTTCACTGCTTTGTGGATGTTGTTGAGTGTGGTGTGCTCTTTCCCTGTATTGTTCTTGCCCTCTTTGGTCTTACTGTTCTCGTCCTCCGTCCTGGGGCAACCCGTATGGGCTCCCCGGATGGGGGTGTCCGTAATACTGATCATCTTGGTAACTCGGGTTAGGCCTGCTCCTGCATTCGCGCGAGAAATGTCCCCACCTCCCACAATTCCAACAATTTCCTTGCCCCCCTCTGGGTCCTGGTCCCCCATTTCCGTCATTACCTCCATATCCCTGTCCACCCCCTCTTCACCCCCTGTACCCACCTCTTCTGTTGTTGGGGTGCCACGCTTGCCACTGCAGTCCTCCGTACTCCTCCTGTCCATTCCACTGCCTTTGCCCGTTGTCTGCCCAGTTTGCAGCCATCCTCCCCTGTATTGCTACTAATCCCCCCTCCTCCGGGTCTCTGTCGTGTGGGAGTGCTGCTACAGCTGCTGCGACCTTCACCAGTTTCGATTGTTCTAACTTGGCCTCGCCTGCCAACCTCTTTTGTGCCACCTCCTTTTCTCGTTCCTTAATTCTTTTGCAATGGTGCACTATTATGCTCTGTATCTCTGGCCGTCCTTTCGCTTCGATCCCTGCTATTTTGTGTAGCGCTTTTTGCACTTCTTTTGGGAGCCCTCTCTTTATTATGAAGTAAAACAGCGATGTTGATTGGTCATATGGTGTACCCATTTCAGGTCTCCACAACTCCAGTACCCGAAAAATGTAATCTGTAACTTCTTCCCCATCATTCATAGTGCATTGCATTACTGACTGTAAATCTGGCGTGTCTGGGAATGTTTCCCTCAATGCGTCCCAAACACGCATGCGCACGGTATTGAAGGCAGCGCCATCATGTCTGTCACTATCCAATGTTATTCCCGGGAAACCTGCTTTTGTCCACACCCTGTCTGATTCGTCCCCCACTGCTGACACAAGTAAACTCTTTACATCTCCAATTGCCAGGGGCACCCCTGCAGTGTGTTTCCCAAAGGCATATATCCATTTGCTAGCTCCACCTGATAGCGGGGGCAGCAATTTCAATAGGTTTGCTTTATCCATCTGTGCCCAAGGTATGTAATTCGGTCTCCCCGCCCCCGATGTATTAGTGGGAGTTGTAGTCGCCCCTTACATCCTCTCCCAATACTCACCTTTGTTTCTTTCTTTCCTACCATAGCTACCTTTCCCGTCCTGTTTCTTAACATCCCTGTCCATTCTTGCTCTAGTGTCCTCCCCGTGGTGTTTCCTCTAATTCCACTAAACTTCCACCTGCCGCTATTCCCAATCTCCCAGCTTCCTGCTCATCTTCATCTAGGTTACACCACAGCTCCTCTCTCCCATCCCCTTCCACTCCTTCTCCCTCTACACTTTCTCCCATATTGTTTGCTCCTAGTTCTACTATCTGGGTGGGTTCCTCTTGTATTCTAAATAGTATCTCCCCTTTCTTCCACCCTTCCTCATTTGTCTTATCTATGCGGCGGGACCGGGACAATCGTTCTGACCTTGTTGTACTTGGCTCACCTTGTTCACATAGGCTTTGTATCCTTGACAACTCTTCCCTTGCTATTGAGAGTCTGGCGTCTAAATCTTCTGTCAATATACATATGTTTACCGAGGGGGTACTCACCTGCCTATTTGATCGGGGGCACTCGTATGGCGGTGGTGCAGTTCATCTTGCTATGGGTGTGGGGGTGCTAGTGGGCACGTATGTGGGATCACTGTAACCTTCAGCGGGTGGGGGTTTCTTTAGAAGTGGGTACAATCAAGTCACCTCTATGACTCCCTCTTTTCCCTCGTCCTCCTTGCTATCCTCTGCTCGCGCTGATGGGGTAGCCGTGAGGGCGGGTTGATCAAGTGTGGTTTCTTTGGTGGAGGTATTTCCTCGAATAATCGCCATAGATCTAGTATCTCCCTCCTATTATGAAATTGTTTCCCCTTGTATTGTAGGAATATATAGGTGGCTACCATGTCCAAAACGCTTTTATCAAAGGACCCTCCTTGTGGCCAGACCTGGGGGAGACCCTCCCCCTTCAGTTCCGTTACCCATTGGTCATGGTACTTAGTTATTCTATCTGGTAAACTCTTACAGATGTGCGCTAATGGTGTCTCCGCTCCCATGCCTAAGTTGGTGTTACTCTGTTCTCCTGTACTAGTCTGTTTTGTCACTATGTGTGTGTTACTGTGTACATGTGGCTTCAACCCCTTTCACGTTATAATAAACAACTCACTTTGTTCAATGAGAAGGTGCTGGTTTGTCAAATCTTACCAGGCCATACTTACAATGACCGTACCCCCCTAGAAAAGTGCTTAAAAACAGTGCAATTATATAGTGTCATGTAATTACAGAAGATCACAACCATACAATGTGCACAACACACCGCAAACATTCATAATACCTCATCATACACATATTGCATTTACCCTCCCTGTCTTGCCCTTCGCCTTCTACGGCGACCCCCTCTATCCCTCACACAACTTATTTTGTCTATATATATATATATATACATATATATATATATATACATATATATATATATATTTTTTTTTTTTATTTTTTTTATTTTTTTTAAGACCTTATTTCTACCCCGAATTGAGAGGAATTTAGAGAAGAGTAAGAAGAAAAGCTAGTTCTAACGTATTTTCCGTGTTTCTTCCCGTAGACACCATTAATTCATCTTTTCACAGTTTTACTTATTCCCAGCACTAGTCGAGATAGCACTACGCGGCGCCGCCTTCTACTCCCTTACAGAGTTAGGTTCCCGTCCTCTTTTCCCTTTTCACTTTAGTGTCCTAATGGCCATATGCAAAGATAGAGAAAGTATTAGAAGTAAGATAGTTCCCCTAATATTCCCCACTCCCTTTTTCGCGTTTCCCCTTGTCCTTAAAAAAAAAAAACTAACATTTTTCCCTTTTAATATCACTCGAACTTAATATTAATGTGCCCGTCTTGATCCGAGACTCTCCGGATTTGGTCTGTCCAAGCAGCGTGGTCTCGCACTCAATGGCCCCACCCGGCTCTGGTGAGTGGTACTAAGGGTTTTTTGAAACGGGACCCGTACCCTCTCGCCCTAACTGCGTGCGCAGGTCTTTACGTACCAGTTGCCGTAGTTGGGCGGCTCTGTTGAGCAGGCGCGCCGTGCGTCTCCACTGCAGCTGGGGTCGTCTCGTGCCAAGGGGACAGTTTTTTAAAACTCTTTTTTATTAGTGGTTCGGAAACACAAACACAGTACCAGCAGCGTCGTACAAATTAAAATCAACATGATACAGAAATAGAGAGGTAGCAGTACATATAACCTGAATCAACAAGGGGTATCGAGTCTAAACATCATTGTCATCATCAGGGATCATATCACAAAGAAACATTCTGAGGGGGCCCCAAATGTCCTTGGGTCTGCTCACAGAGGGGCATGTGAGGACAAACTGTTCTTCAGTCTCATTCACATAGACCAGCTCCCGGAGGAACTGTTTCATAGTGGGTGGTGCCGGGTTTTTCCATTGTTGCAGAATACATTTTTTGGCCACTGCACATGTGACATTAAATAGTCTTCTGATCTTTTCGGAGCACTTTCCTATATCCCCAAATAAGTATTTCTGTGGATTCAACACCGGGGGGATTTGTGTGATTTCATCAAGTACATCTGCCACCTCCCTCCAGAACTCAGTCACCACCGGGCAGCTCCAATACATGTGGAACGAGCCCGCATACTCTGTTTTGCATTTGGGGCATTGACTCGGGGCATCAGGAGCGAACTTGGCTATTTTGGCAGGGGTGTAGTGCAACCTGTTAAGGATTTTAAACTGGATCACTCGTAGTCCGGCGTTTAGGGAAACCTTCTTGGTGAGAGAGCAGTACCTGTCCCAGGTTTTATCATCTAGAGGGATCTGGAGATCTCTCTCCCATTTATCTCTGCTCAGATTAGCTGTTGGTGAGTGTGTCTGTACTATGGCATATAGGCTGGACACCTTCAAGCGGTCCCCGGCTGTGATCATCTGAACACAGGGATGTGTAGGGGGTTCATCAGGGAAGGTTGCCCAGTGTTTTTGGAAAGCCGATCTCATACGGTAGTGCTGCAGTACCCTTAGTGGGCCTCTGCCGAGTGCACCAGTTATCGGCTGAAGGGTTGCGAATTTCCCCTCAATGAACATATCTCCCAGGCGCATCTCGTCCCCCGGGTCCCAGGCTGATCGCAGACAAACATCATGTGTCGGAGGGATACCAGGGTAGTTCCAGAGAGAGACCTCCGGGTTATACAGGGTCGACAATCCTAGTTTCCCAAATATTGCCCTCCAGGCCTTAACAGTACAACTAACCGGGTTGAAATCACACATGCCCTTATAGTGGGCATCAAAGATTACGGACTGTATATTCGTGGGAGCGGTGGTGAGTTCCTCTACATCAACATGCGGCGGGCCGCCATCCCTGGAATACCAATACTTAGAGAACTGGGCCTGGGACACATAATATAATTCAAAGTCCGGGGCCGCCAGGCCGCCCGACGGGTATGGTTCCGTTATTTTTCCCCACCCAATTCTGGGAGTCTCCCCATGCCAAAGGAAGGCTGTAGCCATTGACTTAAGTTTAGTGAAGAAGAGTCTTCCCGGCCAGATCGGTATGTTAACAAACAGGTATAGCAGTTTAGGTAGGACTACCATTTTAAGAACCGCTACCCTGCCATGTAATGATATCGGAAGGCGGTCCCATAATAGAAGCTTGGTCTTTAGGGCCTGTAATGTGGCGTCGTGGTTATCAGCGTGTAACCTATCCTTACCGTGTGGCACAAGTATTCCCAAGTATCTGATGGAGTCACTAGACCATTTCAGCCCACCCAATGAGCTAGGGCAGCCGGTTGCCGGTGTGAGAGGGAAGACCTCCGATTTATCCTTATTTATGGAGTAGCCAGAGTATGAAGTGAACTCTTGAATTTCCGCCATCACAGGCTCTAAGTTGTTATTCGGTTCACGGATATACAGTAGTGTGTCGTCCGCGTACAGAGAGATCAGCTGGGTCGCCCCCTTTAGGTTAATGCCCCTATTGGAATGTCGGAGCCTGACCGCTATTGCCATTGGTTCTATTGTTAGGGCAAATAGTATGGGTGAAAACGGGCAGCCCTGCCTAGTGCCCCGTCCCAGAAGAAACATATCTGAAACTGCCTTGTTGGTTAGGACCCGGGCCCCGGGCTTTGTGTAAAGCAACTTCACGTACCTGATGAAGTTCGGTCCTATCCCAAATGCCTCAAGTACTGCTAGTAAGTAGGCCCAGGACACAGAATCGAAGGCCTTTTCAGCATCCAATGAGACGGCCACAGCGTTTCTTCCCGGGTCAATCTGGGCCATTATGCCAAATAGCCTACGCAGGTTAGGCGCAGTAGATCTAGCGGGGACAAACCCATTCTGATCCGGGTGAACGAGTGTTGGGACCGCCGGCAAAAGCCTGTTGGCCAGCACCTTGGCGAATATTTTGGCATCCGTATTAATAAGAGATAGCGGTCTATAGGACGACATATCCTGTGGAGGGCGGCGAGGTTTAGGGAGAACAGTTATCAACGCCTCTCTCATGGATGTAGGCAATATATTACATTCAAGGGATTCTTCCCAGACCCGCAGCAACAATGGAACTAGCCCAGCGCTGTATTCCTTGTAGAATTCTGCACCCAGGCCGTCTAACCCTGGAGCTTTATTAGACGTTAAATCTTTAATCGCCTCAGAGATCTCATCTGCAGTGATAGGTTGGTCCAGTGTCAGGCGGGTCTCCTCTTGGAGTTTTGGCATCGACAATGCCGCAAGGTATGCCCCTATCTCAGTAGCCGACTTAGTGTCTCTATTTTTGTACAATTGTTCGTAGAACCCAGCGAACTCAGCATTAATTTCGTTCTCGTTAACCAAAACCGCACCGTCCGGTTTCTGTATGCTGGTAATTTGATTAGTGTGCCTGTCCTGTTTGAGTAGATTAGAGAGTGTCCTACCCGCCTTGTTGCCCTCGCCATATCTTCGGGCTCGGATTGGTGCGGCAATGAACTGCACTTCCCTGGAGGCTAGTTTGTTAAATTCTTGGAGATGTTGTTGTATGTCAGCTAACAAGGCTTTGTCATAGGTGCGAGCAAAAGTGTCCTCCAGAACTTTCAGTTTGCCTTCAGTCAGGGCTAGTTCAGCCCGCACCCCATTAAGAAGACCCACAGATTTGGAAAGTAGCGTACCCCTGACCCAAACCTTGAAGGATTCCCACACAGTGGAGCATTTATCAACTGAGTCGATGTTGATCTCGAGGAACTCAGAAATCTCAGTGTGCAGTGCCTCCACCACCCCGGGGTCCCTGAGCAAGCCCCCGGGCATCCTCCATCTCCTGGAGGGTCTAGGGCAGTTATGATAAGTGACCTCCAGTGTTATAGGGGCATGGTCAGACATCGTGCGAGCCAGTATTTCATATGCCTGTGTTCCGGCGATCAAGGAGGGGGAGGCAAACCAGTAGTCGATTCTGGACTCGGAATCATGAACCGATGAACAGTACGTGTATCCCCTCGTAGTCGGGTGGAGGACACGCCAGGCATCCTATAGGGAGAGCTGCAAAAGGATACTTTGCATAGTGAGGACAGCCCTGGTTGGCGTTCTAATAATCGTGCTGGATCTATCCAGTCCCGGGTTCATAGCAATATTATAATCCCCTCCCCAGATTATATTAGGAATATCTATTGCAGAGATCTGTTGGTATACATCCGTATAAAAGGCAGGGTCATCAATGTTCGGCCCATATGTGTTGACCAACAATATCTGCTGACCAGCGATCATGCCCCAGACCAGAACATACCTACCCTGAGGGTCCAGTTTATGGCCTTCGAGTCGGAGCCCAAGATTCGGGTGTATGAGCGTAGCGACCCCCCTGGACTGGGATGAGTAGTTGGTACAGAACCTGGACTTGCTCCAGCCAGTCAACAGTAAATCATTATCAGAACCAACAGTATGGGTTTCCTGCAGCATAATAATCTGAGCCCCATGCCTGACCATGTAGTTTCCCACTTTCTTGGCCTTCAAACGATTATTTAGACCCCTCACATTCCATGAAACAAGTTTAACCCTCAAAGCGTGAGCAGAACCTTGCAAAACGATTGTGAGGATAATAACCCAAGACCCTCAGGCGTCAAGTCAGGCATAATGGACCATGCTAGTGCTCTCCAGACCACTTGTTTGAACCGTAACTTATAACCATTTTCCAAAAAAACTTTCCAGAAACAAAGACCCATGCAGCTGGGTAACCATCCAATCACAATCCAAGTGGGGTTCGAAGAAAACAGTCCCCAACTTTCCCCATTCTACACCACCCACCACCCTCACTGTCTACCCCAACTCGACAGTGACCAATCCCAAACTTGTGGAATACTCCCAGGGTAGCCATGTTGCTTCACATGACTGCCATCCCCGGCCACCAGCGCCACCTCACACAGGAGATGGCTGACTGTTATCTCCCATCACAAGGGCCAAAAAGCCACTGAATGCCAAATCATGAAAATATGTGATTCCTAGTCCGCCGGCCGGGGTCTATTGTTCGGGGCAAGTCGCTCCCCCCTCTGTATAGGGGTATAGAAGATTCGATGTAGGATAGTCTCCTGATCGATCCTGGCCTTCAGTGAGCCTATGGTAGCTACTATCTCGTCCAGTTTAGTATTCACAGCCAAAAATCCGTTCTGAACTAGCGTGGCCAGTTTATCCTCCCTGTCCAACACATCCCTTTCGATCTGTTCTTCCTCATCTGGCTGCGTGCAGTTTGGATAGCCGTATTGGTAAATGTGTCCATGGGGCCCTTCTTCTTGCCCCCAGGGGTCTTGGTGGCTCTGTTTGACTTACCAGACTCCCCCATTGTTGTGTCTTCACTGTACGTGTATTGGACCTGGCAACGGATCTCAGTAGGGTCGCGGCCCACCCCACAGGGAGCAGACTCAGTGTCCCAAATGAAAAGAGAGGAGCGTGGGCCCAGCGGTCCGCGTATGTCGTGTAGCCAGCTCCCAGCCCCCTCGGAGGGGCAGGTGGTGCAGCAGGGGGGGCCCACGACCGAAGGGGGGATTAAGAGCCCGGGGGTTACAGACCCAGCGGCGCCGGCGGGGTTTCCGCACCCGGCAACAACTTACTTCGCCAGATTGGCAGCGTCATGATCAAGCACCAGCGAGAGTCGGATAATACCAGAATCAGGAGAGATGGTCCAGCAGTAGCGTCGGGTCAAAGCCAGGACCGGGGAAGGGTAGGCCATCCAGCGCCGCGGCGAGTCTCCAGAGCGTCCTCACAGAAGGATACGGAATCCGGCGCCAAGGAGAAAGCCCAGCCCAGCAGCGGCCCGCAGAGCCCTGCAGCCTCGACTGTCGAGTAAGTTCACCTGTAACCAGGATTAGGCTCGGAAGCGCCGCTCGCGCCGGCGGAACTCCGCGGAGGCAGAGCTCGTAAACGCAGCGCCGCCGGGGGCTCAAATTTTCACAGATGTCGCCCGAGCCCAGCTGCAACCGGTACACCAATCTACAGCGATTCAGCCAGCCCAAGGACGGATTTATCAGCACAGGATGTGAAGGCGGCGCGGGAGCTTTGGGCTAAGCGGCCATCTTCTCAGTGCGCAACAGCGACCCCGCCAAGGGGACAGTTTTAAAGTTTAACAAAACAAATCACGTCGGGGTCACCACTGAATGCAAGTGTCCCCGATAGCAAAGACAGTCAGTTATATTACAAATACACGTCATGCATGAGGTAAGCTATAGGGGCCACAGAGTCTCAGGGATTGGGTGGTGATGGCTAGATGGTATACAATGTATACAGTTGCTTCTCCAGGATTGGCGGACGTTGGTGCTGCGCCACGTGGGGTGGGAGGTCAGCTGGGCTCCAAGGTGGGTCCAAGATGATAACGCACTGAGTGTGAACCGGGTTGGTCCAAAATATCTTACTGTAGCTTATTAATACCATTCCGCCTCCGTGATTGCCGGAATCACTGGGGCATTACAACCCTGGTGAACCGGTAATTGCAGAGGCGGAATTCTGTAAATCCCCATTCCCATGGAATTCCAACATAATTTGTTTCCTACTCTCAGGCATTCTGTAAGGTTTCTTGATGAACAACCTTCGCCGGAAGCGTGAGAATATAATAGTATATCCCTTTTACTCTCCACAGTTGAGCTCTAAACACATCAGGAAACTGTTTTAGGAGGTCTATCAGATCTGTTGTTTGATTTTGTGCTAAATCAGGAGAAACTAATTTGTATCATTTTCTTCAGATAATAAGCTTGTTAATATGACTGAAGTATTTTTAATAGGGTCTTGTTTGCATTCTTTAAGTAAATTAATATGGTAAATATGAGTTTTTATTTTTCTATCTGGTTGAGCGACTTTATAATTGTAAAGTCCCTCCTATACTAAGATTTCATAAGGGGCATTTTACTTTCAGAGGATGGAAGTAAAACCAATACCTTTTGACATACAGAAAAAGATCTCATCATGGCTTTCTTGTTATAATATTCCTTTTGATGTTTTTGCGTCCGTAGCATATTAGTTTGGACTATATTTCGAACCACTGTCATGTGTTCTTTCCGTCTTTGTGCAGTTTGGGATAATGGTATGGTCAAATTCTCCCTTTTTCCCAGGTTTCATGTTGCATAGCCAATCCATCTCTAGGTTCTCTCGGATATAATAATTCAAAAGAGGAAACCCTGTGGATGACTGAAGTGTTTTTCTAATGGCAAACAAGGCCCGAGGTATTGTGATGTCCCAATTCTTTCCATCTGCTTCCACTAGCTTCTTTAAGATGTGTTTTAAAGTTTGATGAAATCTTTTCACTTATCCGTCAGTTTGGGGATGATAAATGGATGTGTGTAAAGTTTTAATCTGAAGAATTTCTTAAACTTCGGCCATAAGCTTACTCATATACTTCCATGATCCGTCAAAATTTCTTTTGAAAAACCTATTCTAGAAAAGAACAGAATTAAATGTTTCAAAATCTGTTGTGATGTGTTATTTCTTAATGGAAAGGCCTCAGGGTAACGGGTTGCATAATCCAAAATAACTAATATGTATTTGTTACCTAACTTTGAGGTTTCCAAAGGGCCTACTATATCCATCCCTATCCTTGAAAATGGAATGTCTATAATACGTAAGGGTTGTAATGGGACTGGAGGAGGAATTTGAGTACAGTTTTTCTGACATAGTGCAAATGTACTCACAACATTCTTTACGTCAGCATAACCTCCTGGCCAATAGGATCTCTTCACAATTTGGGCCTAAGTTTTTGCAGTTCCTAAATGACCTCTTGTTAAATGGGAGTGTGCAATTTCCAAAACAATATTTTTGAAAAAAAAAATTATTGGCATTTCAAATTTTATAAACAAAAAAACATTTTCTCCACCCCACCTTTATTTGCCAAAACAATATTTTTATGGATTTTGGGTATTACAATTTGTGACCTGGGTGTACCTGACAGTCCGACATCTCCTCCATATAACAGTCTGGATTTAAGAACAAAAAATAGTCCTGTTTTTCTCTTCCTTCATCCTCGAATATCACCTGAATAAAGGGTTCTGCTAGCAAGGTATCATTTATTTGAGCAAAAGTCAAGTCAGGATAAATCTCTTCCTCTTCATCAACATTGGGCTTCATTATGGGTTCCACAGGAGGCTCTATATATGCTTCATCAAAACCCTGAGTTCCTCTCTCAGTTTTATTACTATTCTTAAAGGGGTAGCTCAGTCAGAAATGTTATTGGCCTAATCGATTGGGCATGTATTTCATAGTATACAATGATCGTTCTTAAATAAATTTCCAATGCATTTTACCCTAGTTTTCACACTTTAACATATGTGAAAACGACGGCTTGGGTACCGCCATCTTGTGCTATTCTTATCCGTTGATGTATCGCCCTAAGTTAAAGTTTCCTCGCTGCACTGATTCGGATCACCCGCCCCTAACGCTGACATCACTAGACGCTCACGCCCCATTACACAACGCCAATGCACGTCTCATGTCAATGTGCAGAAGATCAGATACTTGAAAGACAAAAAAGTGGAGAAGATGTGAAATCAGATGAAAGTCATGAGGCTCATTTGCCAGAGCCTGAACCCTGTCGCATGGAAGACATTGCCATCTGGTGTACTTGCTTTCATTATGAGCTTTTGCCTACTCTGGTGGAGAACTGCTGTTGCAGAGAAAACGCTGGCTGCTTGGCCTACATTGCCAAAGAAGATACACCACCACAATGCGTTACCGAGCTGCATGACTTCAGGGCAGCCTGCCTTACAAGATCTGCACTGCAAAGGATGATGGTCCTTATGCACGAACTTTGAGCTACAGTTCGCCCTCATAGTCCAAGTAACGAGTACGTTCACTCTATATATCTTATTTGTTTGACAACAGAGACAGGTAACATAATATGTTGTTCCCCTTGATCAATATGAGTTTGACGGATCATTGATGCAAGAATGTTTCTGTAAATTGAATAATGTTCTCATTGTGAAATAAAGCCAAAGTGTTCCAATGTAGATTTATCGTCCAAACAATGACATTTTTATTAGTTTGAAATGTTTCCAAAAATGTTCTTTATTTAATGTGCGTTCAGATTTGTAACTGATTCGTACTTTAAATCACAAGTACTGTCAATGTACTTTTTAAATCAAAACAATGGCATACATTTTACAAGGTAGTGCAAATACAAAAAAATACTATTGGGTTCATTCCAGTAAACTAAAACTATGGCTGTATATCGTACACAGGTAGTACAGGCTTGTGGCATATAGCGCGTTTACATGGTGGATTCATGGAAGACAGGGATTTTGCGTCAGAAGAGTAATACCTGCCTGTGTGGTTCAAGCCATTCGTGATGAATTCCCCAGTGACAGCAGACAATACTGTGGATTTATGCAGCTGATACCTCGACCGCAGCAGTATAATTTGTAATGACATTGACATCCACTTTAACAAACTAAATAAAAAATAAAAAATAATTCAAGCAGAACAGTTGTGAGAAATGTTTTGTAAGTCCACTACATGTCAAAATATATAAAAGTATTGTAAGAAATTGGTGTGCAGTAACCCGTGTATTGGCCTATCGCGCTTGCCTTATCTTCATCCACCCTCCATCCAGTATCAATGGCAGTTCGCACCTGTGACCGTGCGCTTACAAGGGGGCTGAGTGGATGGGAATGCTCAAGGTGCCAAACACCATGTCCAACTCAAAGGCATCTTCGGCGCTGCGACTATTGTCCACATGGCCACCGCAGACTCAGTGTCTCCAGACTCCACTTTGAAGCCCCCTTCCCTGCAATCAACGTATGTATGTGTCCCTTGAACATTGCTCCGGGTCATCCCGCTCGCCCCATCCTCATCCACCCCCCCTCCAGCACCAGTGGCAGTTTGCACCTGTGACTGTGTGCTTGCAAGGGGGCTGAGTGGATGGGAAGTCTCGAGGTGCCAAACACCATGTACACCTCAAAGGCCTATTCCGCACTGTGACCATTGTCCACATGGCCACTGCAGACCCATTCTCTCCAGACTCCTCTTTGAAGCCCCCTGCCCTGAAATCAACATATACCTGTGTCCCTTGAACATTGCTCCAGGCCTATTGTGCTCGCCCCATCCTCATCCACCCCCCCTCCAGCATCAATGGCAGTTCGGATTTGTGACCATGCTCTAACAAAGGGGGCTGGTGGCTCAAGGTGCTGAATACCATGTACACACAAAGGGTTCTCTCGCAGAGGGACCATTGTCCACATGGCCACCCCAGACCCGGTGTCTGCAGACTCCTCTTTGAAGACCCCGTCCCTGCAATCAACATATCCCTGTGTCCCTTCAACATTGTTCCGGGCCTTCTGTGCTCACCCAATCCACATCCATCCCCCTTCTCCTATCAATGACAGTCCGCACCTGGGGTGTGTGCTCGGAAGGGGGCTGTACTAGCAGTATTCAGGACGTCAGACATTGTCATAGAGGTCTGCTGAGTGCGAACGAACACGTCAGACATTCACACACACACCCACTTCTGTAAGCCTTTATAAACACTTTACAAGTTACCAAGAGAACATCTGTGAAATCCACAACGAAAATCAACATCTCACCACTTTTTTCTTTGCTCGCTGAATCGGCACATCTGTTGTTAGTCAGCTTTTAGTGTAGTTTTCTGTATTGTCAATGATCTCCACTAGGACACTTTCTATTGCTCTATACTTCAATGTATATCCTATTCTCACTTTATTTTATTTAAAAAGTCTACACCATTATCAACTGGCATAGTCGTTTTTATCTCTGTAATTAGGACATAACATTACAGAGTATTTTTTACATGTAATTTTTAGAAGTGCATGTTTTCTATGTTCTTTTGGTGCCATTTTCTATAATGTCAATGTATTTTTATTGTCAGATGGATGAGATGTTTGTTTTACTCACTGATACTTTTTTAATACTAATAATGTTTTTATATTTCTTTAAACGGATCATAAGGGCAATCAAACAATGGGCCTCATTACACGGACGGCGGTAAGGGTTTACCGGTACCGGTATTTTACCGGTACCGGTAAAACCTTACCGCCTTACTACGAGGTCCCTTTGCGGGTTGGGGAATTTAACGCCTGCTTTTTGCAGGCGTTAAAAACCAACCTGCAAAGGGACAAGGGAGCTAATTACGGTACCGCAATTTGCGGTGCCGTAATTGGCACCTTCCCCATTCCCATTATGCCCTATGGGGCAAAAATGGGAATGGGGAAGGGCAATGGGGGAAGGGGGAATTACCGCCCCACCAACCTTAGAATAGGGTGGTAATTCCCCTTTCCACCAAGGCGGTGCCAGTATTTTACCAGCATGGACCAAGGTGCTAATAGCACCTTGGTCCACCGCCATCCGTGTAATGAGGCCCAATGCCTTCTTGTATTGTTTTCGGTTGCAGTAATACCAGCCATGCTAAAAGTGATAGCACAGTCCTTCATGTTTTTCCGAAGGATCAACATTTAATAAGAACATGGCTGTCCAACTGAAGATTTCCAGTGTCCGAAATTGAAAGCAGAGCCAGGGATGTCTTGATTGACGTGATGGGCAATCGATTCCGCGTCTGCAGTATGCACTTCTCGGAATATATGTATGAGCAATCACAGTGCACCAAAAAGCGTCACTCTAGACTACTTCGAAAACTACTGCACAATGCAGTTCCAACTCAATTTCAACACACGCTGACCCAGGTGAATAGTGGACGCTACATGTTTTAATGTTTTTCACCATTTTCTAAGTTTGCATGTATAATAAGTGAACATTCATATGGAAATAGTCAGTAGGAAGGTACCATAAATAATGTTTTCATTTTTGGGGGAATAATTCCATTGACATTTCATTGCATGTCTTTCCTTCTTGACAAAATCTTCTTTGGTTTATACATGTGTAACTTTAGATTACTGTGTGAGATACTCAAATAGCTCTAAGCAATGGGAGCCTTACCAAACACACACTCCGATTGCGTCTTTTCAAAATGATGTCATCCTTTTTGGTAAATTACCATGTCTGTCTTTATGAAGACGGCACAGATGGAAGTACAGACGGTTAGCATGGAGAAAACCACAGACACGTCCAACATCCTAATGGTGAGACCTAAACGCAAAATTATTTTTTTTGTTTTTGATGTTGTACAAGTTATAACACCAATGATCAATGTTCTGACTATTTGCATCGATTAAAGGACCAGGATGCTACATCAACCACTTTTCCAGAGTCCACAGCGACCTCGCTCATCTTTCAAGTACATATTTTAGAATAATCAGTCACATGCGACTACACAAAATATGTATTTGTTCAAGTTCAAACCAAAAATGTATTGATCAGTGTTATGTATAATGTTAACTTTTAGGCTTCTTTGTCAATAAAGACCTTTTCAATGTATTTTCTTTTTATTTTGCTTTTACATCTTTCTTATTTCAAGTACCATTACATAGACAGAGCCTCGAAATTCGACAACGTACTATTCTTCTACTGCAACCGGTCCTGAGGATGAGGTAATACAAGTGAAAAAGTATTGGTTTAGATTAACAATATGTTTTTTACAATTAAGTTCCCATTTTTGTGTGCTGATTTGCAATACCGTCAGCAAATTGCAAAGCATTACATTAACAACCGTGCTGTATTTATTACACATGCAACTATGAAAGTCGACCTTTAGAAAAATATACTTTGTTAGTGAATAATATAGACCCGTTCACCATGTTAATTGTGTTTCTTTTAGTTCTGAAACTTTAGCATGGATGAAACAAAATAACATTACAAGGCATTAAAGGGGATACAGTTTAATCAATATGTTTTCCAGGGTGAACTCGAACCAACTCCCTGCGACATCGCTGACGGTTATCAGGTACAGTTTTCAGATATGTATTTTAAAAATGTAACACATACACACATTGTTCTTCTCCACGTTATTATTATTTAAAATGTTTATTGGAGGATGAAACTTCATTTTTTAGAGAGTTTAGCTCATATTGCAAGGTCGACAATCATTAAAACCACTTTCTCAAGATGTAGTTTGTGAGATCGAAAGCTTTTAACATTACATTATTTGAAAATATATTCACTCTTCTTTTAATTTATTACGTACAAGGACTGTGCTACTGAACTGGCCGAAATTGAAGACCCACAATGACAAGAGGTATACATAACATATTGTAAAATATAATTTATAATCCATTTTTACAGTAAAGTAATATTTAATGTTTAAGTTGCTTCCGGAATTACATTTTGTTATATTTTGATATAGGGATAAATGATTCTTTAGGTGGAAGAGCGAATTTCAAGGTTAACACAATTTTAAAAATGTTGTTTTTCAGCTTGGCTTTGAAGAAAATCCTCAAACAAAGGTTACATAACATAAAGGCAAAACAAGCCCAAAGTAACAAAATTGGTGACAGTCATTTGCATGGTACTAATTTTCTTCATGAGTTACTTTTAGAAAAAACGTTAAAAATATAAAAACAACTGTTATATATTTTTCCTGTTAAAAAATTATTTTTTTTGAATCAAGTATACAAAATGTATGTTTCTCTTTTTTTTATATAAACAGCAATTATATCTCTCCTGACGATCCCTTGTGACATGAACAAGGGTAAAACACGCGTAGAGAGTAGGAGCTTGTATATGGAATAAAAATACCAAAAATTTTGAAAAAGCAATCCAGTGTGAAGAAAATGTATTTGGCACTCGCTCATAAGAATCGAAATACCAAATGGGAAGTCGCAAGTGGATATGCATATAATTTGAAAAATTATTTTACTCTACCTATGGCAATTTAGGTAATGATGCAATACCACAGCTGACGAACCCTAATAACAAAAATAAGCTAATAAATTGGAATTCGCCGGGAGCAAAGTCCTGTATAGGTTGCCGAGAGTGTGTTTAATACATAACATAAAGGTTTTAAACAAAAAAATATTGTTTAGGACTTACTCCATTGATAATACATTGTCAAGTTGTAATTGATCTATTCTGTATGTGTGCTATAAACTAAGCATGTTTATGTTCTCTTAAATTATAGGCCTAGGACGAAGAGGAGCATAAAGACTCAGACAACTAGACTAACTAATGACGTTGGTTGCCAAACAGGCGTGATTTGGGAGCAGCTGCATGTTGAGGCTGAGCATGGTTGACACAAGATTCAGTGTTGTGATAAAGCAGCCCAGTGGACGTAATTTGAATTAAATGTCAGCAGTGACCCATGGAAAGTATGCCTGAAGGTGTCTCACCCACTAATCCCAGGGGATCTGTCATCCAGGTGGCCAGGACATAGCCATCACTATTGGATCCAGTTTGTGGGAGTGCACCAGTGCGGGAGGATCACCTGGATGAGCGGTGTTTGGGGAAGTGGGACACCGAGGGTGAGACGCTGTATTCCCTTCCGTGTAACACCTTTTCTCCATCCTACCAGTTAGGATACCTAGAAGCTAATCCCCACCACCCCCTTTCCGGACACACTTTTTCACAGACAGTTCATTGCGAGTGACAGCAGACTTACACTAGAGCCGTATACCTGACATGTCTCAACAACATGGTCCGGCAAGATCAGGCAATTACTCATGATTACACACACCTGACTCCCATCAGTATGGAAGCACAGAGGAAAAGCACACAAGGAAGGAGCAGTTCCAAGATGGCAGTTTAACACAAGAAGAAAGGCGTTGAGACTGGAAAGAGTTGCAAGGAGGGAAGTACCCTCTAGCAACCATTATTGTCTCGCGCCTTGGAAAGTTAGACGCCCAAGACCGGAAACTGAAGCTGAACAATCCTACAATGTGCATCACAGGTATCAGCAGCGCTCCCGTGTCGATAAGCCAGGCCTGGAGGGGCGATTGTCACCATGGTACTGTCCTTGGCTCCTGAAAGAAAGCAGCGCTAGTAAAAGCAGTACAGTCGGTGAGTTGGAGAAACTAATACAAAATCAGCTTGTGTTTGAACCAAGGTTGCAAGCATCAACATTGTATGAAGATATCCACAAAGCACAGTGTTTGAAGCGCATGTGATGAGAGGCGCGAACAAGTGAAACTAAAGGGAGTCAATGTACTTTGAAATGGCCAAATAAGATACTGTATTCAGAGGGGTACTACGCCACGTGGGTGCTCATTCGAAGGACTCTGTTAGGTATCCAATTGAATGGCGACTGCATTATAAAAAAGGAACTTGTCAGGAATCCAGCCACGTTGTGGTCACTCTGGCAACAATGGCGCAGAAGACACCCTCACAGGGTTTTTCTCTCCCCAAGATGGCGGCAGATAAGGTCGATGTTCAGGAACAGCGGCAGCAATACATCCTATTCCCAAGATGGCGCCCGGGATCACTCTGTTGCGGAGAACGCGGCACACCACGAAGAACTGCATATAACACAGCTGCAAGGTGAACTCTGTAAGGTACTCATGGAAGCAACAGTAAAGACAGACATAAGTGATCACAGTTCAAGGGTGTTTATTAAACTGTATATGCGGGTTGGTAAAATGCCTAATATAAACCTAAATCTAAGATGGGAGCAAGCTACTACCATGAAATAATAATAAGGCAGTCCTAGTGGCGTCTTGTCAAATAAAAGGGCCTATACTAAGAAAAACCTATTGCCAACACTTAAAACTAATAAAAAAGGGTGTGGGATAAGAAAGAAGAGTTCACAAATGATAGGTCAGAATGCTTTTAAAGCACAGGACAAGGTGGAACGCCTGAGCACAGCAGACTCTTGAGCTTTCCCAGCACGAGGCGACAGTTCCGCTCTCAGATAACAGGACCTTTGGTGGTCAAGTCTCTTTTCTATAAAAAGTCTCTTGCCTCCGAAGACCTGATGGGTTAAAAAATAATAAATAAGAAAATTTCCTTTCCACTTCTGGACCCTTCTCAAATGTCAGCCTCCCTCCGTCGGGTTCACTACGGCTTTCCATATCGATTTCTCCTATGGCTTTCACAAATCATAATGTCTTTTTAAATAGTTCACTGTGGATCATCCCTCTGTCGGGGTTCACTTTTGTCAACACACTGTTCTGTGGGACTTTATGCTTTGCCCCTCTTTATCAGCATCCCTCCGTCGGGTTCACTTTTGCCACTTCACAATTCCTTTTACTTTCTTATGATGCAGGATTTACTTCCCTTGCGTTGTCTATGATTTGTCGAAGAAAGACTTTAGACTGTACAGGGATTTTGCTAGACCCCGGATTGACCACTTTGACCTTTTCCTTGCGGCTCTCCTACGGTCTTCTGGTATCCGTAGTTTAATTCAATGTGGGATTAACCATTGTCTCTCAATTGAGCACCCTCGTGGTGCCGGACCCCCTGCAGCTTGTTTTCCCTTAACAGTTTACAGTTCTTTGAGCTTTCCTCAATATGCTACTTTGCTACTTTCATTCAACACAGTTCGGTTTCTTATCAGTTCACCCCTCAACTCACAGTGATGAACGGCTTGGCTTTCTTCGTATCTGGAGTCAAGGACGGTACCACGGAAGCAGGCGTCTTTCTCTGTCCTGCTCCTCAGTGTAGGAATGCTCTATGTACCGTTGACATCTGCTGCAACACACTCAGGCTATAGTTTGCGGTCTTACGATTCCTTCCACGTACGCCTCGTGGGTCTGGTTCAGAAAGGGCAAGGTCACTTCTCTCCTTGTCACCCTTTCGGTTCTCCCTGCATTTCTCCTCCTCTTGAACTGCCGTGTCTGGATAGCTTTGTCGTCATGCAGTCTGCCTTGCTCGTATTGTTGTCTCGTGCTATACCTTTTATTCTGGTGGGAAATGGAAAGGGCTGTCAGGTGTGTGTGATTCTGGTCAATTGCCTAACTTTGCTTGACCTTTGTGTTGGGACATGTCAGGTAAATGGCTCAGATGTTAGTCCGTCGTCCTTCGTGGTATGCGAAAATGTCAGAAAGGGGGGGGTAGAGTGTTTGAGTATCCCATGTGGTATATTGGGGAAAAGGTGTTATAAGAAGGCGGATACCGCGTCTCACCCGTCAGTGTCTCACTTCCTCTCCTCGAGGACCCCCTATCCTGGTGATCCTCCCCCACTGGTCCACCCCCAGGAACTGGATCCAATAGCGATGGCCGTGTCCTGGCCACCTGGATGACAGATACTAGGGGACTAGTCAGGGAAACACCTTCAGGTTGCTCACAGCTCTCTGCATCACTTCATTTTCTCGAAGCTACTGATGCTATGTACCTACTTTCCTTCCTTACCTGTTACCTCCTTACCTGTTACCTCTCACTCCTGTCTCCCGATTGGCCTCATTGGTCCCTGCTGCTGACTTCTTATCTACCTATTGCTGCCTCTTCTGTTCTGCTTTCACTTGTTTTCCTCCTTCTTGTCCATATTTCGGACAGCTTGCTTTCTGACTGGAGTTTTGTTTGCTGAGGGTTCCAGCCTGGCCCTCTTCCACCTCACACTCAAACCCTGATCTAGGTAAAACAAGGCACTTAACCCACTTGGTTCCTGAGTTACAAGAAGGGGTTTCCTATTAGGACTCGGAGGAGGCTTTCTGGGCTCTGACATGCCACTCTGCTATCTGTTGACGTCCAGACATTCCCGTCTTGCTGTTAGGTCAGTCTCTTACAGCTTGTTGCAGAACTTTGTATCGAAGTGGTCCTGCAACGGGGCATGCTAAACCCTATGCACATTTTTTAAGTTTCGAGAAGTATAAAGTGAACTACAATTGGTCTGCGCCTGGCTGAGGGAGACTAATTGAAAGTGGAAAAGGGATCTAAGTCCGGCTGAGGGGCATCCGCAGTGAACTGTGAGTCAAAAGCAAAGTCATATTTTTGGAACCTTAAAATAAAGGGATCTGAGCCCGGAAGAGGGGGATCTACCATGATAGAAAAGGGATATAAGCCCGGCTGAGGGGGATCCAGGGAGAGACACCCGAATCACATAATTATAAGAAAAAAAAAACTTTCATATGGATTATGTCCTCCCACATAATACTCATCTTTGATATTCAATATCCAGCTACATCTGCTTTGCACATTTTTTTTTTGCAGAGGCTGCTGTGCATTGATGTAGTCGACTCAATGTCCCTAGAGGGCCTCAGTCTTGAGGATGATGTAATCGAAGGTCTATATAGCACACACAGCACCCGTTGGCTTCAGTTACGTTTTTCCGAGTAAGCTTACGCTTCGAGAACTACGGGGCGCTTCAATTGTTTCGTTCGCGAAAATCTAAAAACGTCTTCATCTTTGACATCGACTACCCCAAAAACCAACTTTAAAAAGTGTCAAGACTGTGGTACCAAGACGTCGATAACCGATCCACATCGAGAATGCTTGTGGTGTGTCGGTATGGAACACAAGACCTCGCCCTGCTCGAGATGCCAAGCGATGATCGAAAAAGCTCTAAATAAGCGAAATGGGAAATTGGTGGTAGATAGAAACCCCAAGAAATTCCCATCAACTACCCTGTTGAAGAAACCTTCTTCGGACAATGTGAGAGGCAACTCTCCTCAAAGGAAGAAGGTGAAAAGGTCCAGGTCGAGGAGTGGCTCCCACCACTCCTCATCATCGTAGAGGAAGTCGAAAAAGAGACACCATAAGTCGCCTACTTCAACTTCTTCATCTGACTCCTCTCCTGAGAGAGCTATATCCTGTCCGATAAAACCCTCCACTCCTGCCGAATGGGAAGCATTCAGGTTAGAAATGTTGAACATTTTTGAAAAGCAAAAACCCTCCACAAGCCACGCTCCTACCGCGCCTTCAAAAGTCAGAAAGGAAAGGGCTTGAGCTAAATCCTGCACGCCCTCGAGCCCGGGATGAAGGCCAGATTCACATCGAGAGCCTTCGAGGCCTTGACGCGATGAGGAATCATCGAAGGATCCTTTTGAGCCGCAAGTCAAAGAATAAGTCGAAGTCATCAACACCATCAATGCCTTTGGCAACTGCTGCATCCTCAACGCCAGCTGCGCCATTGACGCCAGCTGTGCCATCGACACCCTCGATGCTATCCAAAGCTGCGGTGCCATCGAATTCGAAAACTACTTCACTAAAAATATTGACTCCTCGAGCGTTGGGTTCAACATTTCTGAAACCTTCAATACCTTTACCAGATAAGACTTATATTCCTTTACCTAGAAAGTATTATTTTAAGTCATTAACCTCTATTTGTGAGGACAATGAGCTAGCGGATAACAATGCACCATTTGGGCTACAGTATGGTACACCAAATGTACCTGATAGCTTTATATCATAGGAGTCCAGGCTAAAAGACCTTTATGAAAACTTACAAATAGCCAGTTCAGTAGTGCTTCACCAGAGTTCGAATTTGCTAAACCTGAATCTGATGAACATGCAGATGCATCATATAGACAGTTGATGTCTAAAGTTGTAGATTACTTGGATGGAGTAGACCTACCCTCCCCTTCGAGTAGGATGATCTAACAGACATCCTTGATAAGGGTAAGCAAAAAGATCCCATTTTATCATTCCACATTGCTCTTCAAAAAAGGGTGACTGCCAATTGGGAGACGCCAGAGTCAAGCCCAGCAGTAAACAAGAATTTAATACGAAAATACCACCCATCTAGTAGTGACCCCAACTACTTATCAAAACACCTCACCACAGAAAGTCTGGTGGTGCAGGCAGCTACTGCAACCTCAAAACAGGCAGCCTATCCAACCATCCCACCGGATAGGGATGACAAAAGGGAAGATGCATGGGCTAGGAAAGTATTTTCTGCGGGGAGCATGGCTCTTAAGTCGGCCAACTCCACATGTGCCCTAGCAACATTTTCATTCACTCTATGGAACTGCATTTCTGTGGCGGCTGAGCACATTCCCGAAGGGGAAGAAAGACAGTTTCTTGGCTATTGTTAGAGATTGCAAAGAAGCCATGTGCGAGTCCTTTCAGTCGGGTCTGGATTCTGCTGACAGCATCAGCAAAGCCATGGCGGCAAGCACAATTATTTGCAGATTTGCGTGGATAAGGAAGTCTGGATTTGCAACGGACGTGCAATCTAGACTCCTTAACATGCCTTTTGACTGGTCTCACCTTTTTGGCAGCAAGGCTGATGAAAGCCTTGAGAAGCTACAGACCTCAACGGCGGCAGCCAAATCTGTGTGTGCCGCTATTGGGCAGTCTGAGCCCTTTCACCCCAGTTGCCCTTCTTGGAGGGGTTGATCCTTTCGCTACTACTCCTCGGTTGGAAGAGCGAGCGAGAGGAATGGCTGGTCAACGAGGCCAAAGAAGATTCCCACATGGTGGACGAAGGAGAGGATCAAAGCCCGCTCAAGCAAGGGCATCTTTACCCACAGTCACTGCTTCAGCCGCCTCACGAAACTCCAGTGGAGGCAGACTGTCTCAGCAGCTGAAAGAATGGCGAGACATTACTTTGTCATTAGAAATCATAGCCCAAGGATACTGCCATCCCTTCATTCAGAGACCTCAGAACCATCCATCGGGGAAACGTTCTTTAAAGTTTCCAGACCCGCTCCTTCTGCAGGAAATTTTGACTCTGCTAGAGAAAGGTGCTATAGAGCCGGTACCTGTAGCGGAGAGGAACAAAGGATGGTATTCTCCATATGTCGTAATACCCAAAAAGGGCGGAGGACTAAGACCCATCTTGGAGTTCAGATACTTTAACAAGTTCCTCAGGAAGGACAGGTTCAGGATGGTCATTCTTTCTCAGATCCTTCAGGCCCTCCAACTTCAGGATTGGAGAGTGTCATTGGACCTTCAGGATGCTTATTTTCATGTGCCTATCCATCTCAAGCACAGAAAGAACCTGAGGTTCGCCTTTGGTGGTTCTCATGATCAGTTTCGAGTTCTGCCATTCGGGCTGACCTCTGCTGAGGGTGTTCACCAAACTGATGGCAGTGGTGGCAGCGAGTCTCAGGAGAGGGGGGATTCATGTCTACCCCTACCTGGACGATTGGCTGATCAAGGCGCGTTTGCCCAAACAAGTACTGAATCATCTCAACGTAACCTACCACTCTCTTCACAGACTGGGCTTCTCCGTCAATTACAATAAGTCCTATATGACACCATCTCAGAAGCTCCAATTCATTGAGCCGTACTGGATACATTCTTTGGAAAGAGCTTGCCACCCAAAGTGAGGGTTCAAGACATTCTGCAGATGGTCTACAAATTTCAGAGTGCCCAGTGTCTCCCGGTCGATTTCTTTTTTTTTTTTGGCTCTTGGCATCCTGCATTTTTGGCTCGTGACATCCTGCATTTTTCTGGTGCCAGAAGCTTGCCTGAGAATGAGATCCCTTCAACGGACTCTCAGGACACAATGGTGTAAATTCCCGGGTAACATATCAGACCTACTTCAGGTTCTAAGCAGGGTTGCACAGAATCTCTTGTGGTAGGCCTGCAAGGACAATATTCTGAAGGGCTGAAGGGAGAACCTTCTTGGCCATGGCTGGAGATAGCAGTAGTGACGGACACCTCACTCATGTGCTGGGGAGCCCATTCCAACAATCTGACAATCAGTGGTCGTTGGTATCCATCAGAGTCCAAACTACACATCAATCTTTTGGAGCTGAGAGCAATCAGACTTGCGCTGAAGGCTTTTCTGCCCTCTATACAGGGAATGAATGCCCTCATAATGACGGACAACACAGTGGCCATGTACTACCTCAAAAAAAGAGGAGGTGTAGGGTCACTACCACTGTGCAGAGAGTCATGGCTGCTCTGGTACTGAACAATTCAAAAAGGAATCTCCCTGTTGGCAGTTCACCTAACCGGGGCGGAGAACACATCGACAGGCACTCTGAGCAGGCAGAGTACAGTCTCCCACGAGTGGGAACTAGCTTAGGAAAGCCTTCAAGAGATCTTCACCCTTTGAGGAACCTCTCAAGTGGATCTATTTGCGACCGGTGTCAACCGGAAGTGCAAACTGCATTGCTCCAGGGAATTTCCTCCAAGAGAAGCTCTAGGAGATGCGTTCGTGGTGGACTGGGAGTTTCCACTGCTGTATGCGTATCCTCCAGTACCCGTCATTCCTCACGTGATCGGAAGGTTGAGAAAGTTTGGGAAACACATGATCCTAATTGCCCCGTATTGGGCCAGGAGGATGTGGTACCCAGACGTTCTGGACATGTCCTTCTGCCCTCCACAAAGAGAGGACCTTCTCTCACGAGAGGAGGGTCGGGTTCTCCATCCAGAGGTTAAGACTCTCAGGCTTCACGCATGGGTTCTGAGATGAGATACAAGGATTGGGACCTCCCGAATGACGTAAAAGAAATGGAGATTTTGCTTTCAGCCAGAAGGCCAGGAACTAAGTCTGAACTGTTGCAGTTAAAACAAATTCTGCAGCTGGTGCAGGGTCAAGAATGTAGACCCTTTAATATGGAAAACACCAGAGGTTTTATCTTTTTACTGTACCTAGCCAAGCTGGGGCTCTGGGTTGGAACTATTAAATGCTATTTGGTCGCTTGTCTGAAGAAACTTCTTATTTTAAGATTCCACTGGTGATAACATTTCTGAAGAGACTCATTATTGTTTGTTTATTTATTTGGTATTGCGCGCCAAACCCTTGGGTAGCCGGGCACAGTAGTCAAGACAACTTAAGCTTAGTTACAGGATGTGTACAAAGAAGCATATAAATATGCAAAACAATTGGAAAATAGATGCTGCCAGGACAGTTACAGTGGCATAAGGAAGGAGGCAAGGTAAGAGACATGCAGCAGAGACAACAGTGCAAGGTACCGAGAAGGTAAGCTAACAGTCATTCGTTCGTAGCCATTTTGTTACTCAAGGGCTGGCGAGTAGTCTGGGCAAGTGACCAGGATGGTTGTACTGGATGTTGCTTGAAGAGCTCGAGATGGAGCCTCCACCTGAGCCTCCTCTCTGTTGAGGGAAATAAGCTGTTTTTGATGATATGACTCTCTGCTGCGCTTAATCGCAGACAGATAGACCGATCACCCAAAAGAGCGGGAAGAACACACCGCCACAGACCCAGCTGAAAGAAAAAGACAAATGGTAAATATTTGGTGAGAGCAAAGACCACCACAAGAAAACCCTCACAAAAGCAGGAAGTACCTTGGTCACCCACTCCCCTTGTAATCGAAAAGAACAAGAATGGAATTTCCCCTGTAAGTATAGAAAAAATATTAGATTCTATTTTGATGGTTTCAGATAGGATATAATAAAGAAGAGTTAATGAGGTCTTACAAATACAGGAATTGAAATAACCTACTCAATCCAGGCTAGAAAACAACGGAATTACAAAACAATAAACAGGAAGGTTAGTAGGGATGCTATACCCGGGCGGCACGAGGAGCGCACTAGATATGGGTAGGTGCACTTCTCAGCAAGGCGTCCCTGTGTGCACTTTCAGAAATTAGTCCTTGTGTACAATCAGCAAAGCATCCTTGCGTACACTTGAGGAAATAAATGCAAAACAACTGAATGGAGTCGGAACCCACAAAAAGACACTTAAATTGAAGAAGGGTACAGTTAACAGTAGTCCTAAGTTGAAGTATTGCAGGAGGCTACACAAATAAGGTAGCCATGTTTCAGTAGCTCAAATGTTCCAAATAGAAATTGTAACAGGAAGAACTCACCCTCGATTTTGAGAGGTTGAAGCTGAGAACTTGGAGTCAGCTGGGAAGGTGAGGAAAACCAGGTGAAGGCGGTGGTTGGATAATTCAGGACAGAAGTTTCTGTACTGGAAGAACAGCGAAAGGAAATCCAGTGGACAGGCAGCGAGGTCTGGTACACAGGCGGGCTAAAGACAGTACAGAATCAGGATGCAAGCAAACCGTAGGGCAGGCAAAGGTCCGGTACACGGGTAGGCAGAAGAATTGAGAAATCTCAAGGCAGTCCGTAAATGGAAAACAGGAACTGGTACACGGGAAGGTAATGATTAGGAAAGGCACAGAAGACGAAACTTTGGATGCCGGTTGCAACGTTAATCAGAAGCAGCGTGCCTAATATTACCCAGAAGGTGGATCGCCGTAAGCCCGTCAGAGCACACGTTCCGCATAGTCGGAACTACACGCAAAAGGTAAGTTTCCTGGAAGTTGTAGGCAAAGGCTGGGTTGTTTTTACTTTTGATGTTGTTGACCCCAATCTCCAGGGTAACCGCCACCGAGAGAAGTAAGGGGCTGAGAAACGTCGGATACTGTGGCGAAGCGTCACGACTTTGGTAGGTGCCTTGAAAGTGGTCTGTTTCGCCTGGCGTGATGAGGAGGCACGCAGGTCATTCAGACCCCGATGTGTGACAGCATCCACCCCCAAAGGCAGCGCCAACCCCTTGCGGGCATGAAAGCGGCGCAGAAGCACAGGAGATCGGATGTTGCCCAATGGTTCCCAGGATCTATCCTCCGGGCCGTTCCCCTTCCAACCAACAAGGTAGGACGGATGACCCCTGTGCAGCTTGAAATCCAGGATATCCGCCACCTCGTATTCGACATCGCCCCCCACCCTGATCGGGGGAGGACGAGCAGGCAAACAAGTAGAAGGCGGGCAAGGCTTTACCAGGGAAACATGAAAAACCGGATGCACTTTCCAAGATGAAGGCAGAGAAAGCCGCACAGCAACCGGACAGATCACCTCAGTGATGGCATACGGACCCACGAACTTGGGAAGGAGCAAGCGCTTTCCAGGGATCTTCAAGTTGCGAGTAGACAACCAAACTTTTGCACCCACTTTATAACTGGGAGCAGGAATCCTATGCTGATCCGCATACTTTGTTGCTTTAACCTGAGCACGGAAGAGATGTTCTAGTACAGATTTGCAAACAGATTTGAGATCCCGAATACAAGCTCGTGCAGCCGGGTTGTCAATGGGAAGCGTAGGATCCAGGGGCAAAGACCGAGGATAGTAGCCATACAAAGCGAAGAAAGCAGAAACACCAGAAGCCGAATGTCGCAAGTTGTTATAGGCGAATTCAGCGGGCGGCAACATCGCCAACCAAGATGACTGGAAATGAAGACAAAGACAACACAGGTAATGTTCAAGAGTTGCATTGACCCTCTCGGTTTGCCCATCCGTCTGCGGATGATAAGCAGAATTGAACCTGTCATCAACACAGAATTGAACCTGTCATCAACACCAAGAGACGATGTCAACGCCCTCCAGAAGCGGGACGTAAACTGAGGGCCGCGGTCCGAAACCACAATGGAAGGGAGCCCAAAGAATCGGAAAGCATGTTTTAGAAACATGGAGGCCAATATAGGTGCAGAAGGCAACCCGGAACACGGTATGAACAGTGCCATCTCAGTGAAATAATTGATGACAACCCAAATAGTATCAAAGCCATCCACAGAGGGCAGATCGACTATAAAATCCATAGAGACCATATACCATGGTTTATGTGGTACAGGAAGAGGCTGCAACAAACCCACAGGTTTAGGTCTAGAGATTTTAGACTGAGAGCATACAGAACAGGAGGCCAAATAATCAATTACGTCGCTGGACATAGAAGGCCACCAAGCCCAACGGCGCAAAGAGTCAAGGGTTTTTTGTTGTCCCAGGTGAGCCGCCATCAGTGAATCATGAGACCAAGCAAGTGCGCGTAAACGCGCCTCACCAGGAGGTAGAAACAATCTGCCCTGGATGTAGGGCAAACCCTGCACTATATCAAGGTTGAGAGCCTCACAATCCCTTGCGTGCGAGGAAACCCAATCAGATATCAGGGAGCGTAGTGGAGGCTGAGGGGTGCACCCACAGACCACTCTACAGGGTAGCAGGAGAGAGTGGTTGTTAGTCTTACCACCGGGATTGGAAGACAAACGTGACAAGGCGTCAGCACAAGTATTGAACCGGGCTGGCCTATAAGTAATGATGAAATTAAATTGTGAAAAGAAGAGATGCCAGCGAACCTGTCTAGCGGTAAGACATTTCATGGATTTGAACGCAAGGAGACTCCGATGATCTGAAAAGACTGCGACAGGATGACGCGCACCCAGCAAATGATGTCTCCATTCAGAAAAGGCGTCCTTTATGGACAACAGCTCTCTTTCCGTGATGGGGTAGTTCTGTTCATACTGAGTCAACTTCCCTGAATGAAAAGCAACCGGATGGATCTCTCCCGAATCGGGACAATGCTGTGATAGTACTGCCCCTATGGCGGAGCCTGAGGCATCGGCCTCCACTAAGTATGGTAAGAGCGGATTGGGATGTTGCAGTACTGGAGCAGTCGAGAAGGCGGCTGTTTCAAAGGACTGTTGCGCCTCCAGACTCCATTGAAATGCCCGTTTAGAGTTGGTCAATGCTGTCAGAGGAGCTGAAATGGATGAAAACGAGTGAATGAAGCGTCTGTAAAAGTTTGAAAAACCCAAAAAGGATTGTAAAGCCTTGGTCGTAGTAGGCACAGGCCAGTCAAGAACCGCTCTAACTTTAGAACGGCTCATTCTAATTCCGTGATTAGTAAGGTCGTACTCCAAGAGCTCCACTTCAGTAGAATTGAACACGCATTTTTCTGCTTTAACAAATAAATGATTGTCTCGTAGTCTCTGAAGCATGAAGCGAACATGGTCAATGTGTTTCTCCATGGAAGAGGAGTATATCAAAATGTCGTCTAAGTAGACAAAGACAAATTGATCCAGACAGTCATGAAAAACATCATTCATGAATGCCTGGAACGTAGCAGGCGCATTACACAGCCCAAAAGGCATCACCAGGTACTCAAAGAGTCCATACCGGGTCTTAAAGGCTGTCTTCCACTCATCCCCCTCTCGTATTCGAACAAGATTATATGCACCTCGAAGGTCCAGTTTAGTGAAAACTACCGAAGAACCAAGCTGATCCCAAAGAACAGATATCAGCGGAAGAGGGTATTGATTCTTTACAGTTATAGCGTTCAAGGCCCTGTAATCAATGCAAGGGCGAAGATCGCCTTCTTTCTTAGGGACGAAAAAGAGGGGAGATGCCGCAGGACATCTAGATGGTCTGATGAACCCAGTGATCAAGGCCTTGTCGATGTATTCCTTAAGTACCTTGTCTTCGGGCAGAGTAAGCGAGTACACCCTTCCTGCTGGTATCTTAGCTCCTGCACTAAATCGATAGAGCAGCCATAGGGTCTATGAGGGGGCAGAACATCTGCACCCCCTTTGTCAAAGACATCCCGGAAGGCACTGTATTCTGATGGAACATGGACTTCCTTGACAGTAGTAATGGCACCGATAAGTGCATTGGAGGCTGCCAATGCTTGACAAGAAAACACCAGACACACGTTGGAGTCCTGAAAACATTTCTCATTGCAGACCGGGGAAGGAAATTGGACAGTTTTTGCAGCCCAATCAATGGCCAGGTTATGATAGCGTAACCATGCAACTCCCAGGATGACCCGAAACTGGGGTGCTTTGATCAAATCGAAGGAGATTGTCTCCACATGTCCGTCTTCTGTTTGCATGCAGACGAGAGACGTGTTTTGGGTTACCAACCCAGAGACCAGAGAAGTGCTGTCCACAGCGTGGACTGCCTCTGGTTAGGCCTTATCTAATACAGGAACCTTGTTACTGATGGCATAATCATAGTCCATATAATTCCCCGTTGCCCCAGAATCAATGATAGCCAGAGAAGAAAAAGAAGTGTCAGTAGTTGCAGTAAATACTACTGGCAAAGTGACAGGGGCGGAGGCTGTACCATGAGAGTCCAATGATAAGATTCCCGGCGTAGGGACTCTGTCTATCGCTGGGATTTGGCGTTTTCCGCCTTCTTGTTGGGTTTCTTTGGACAGTCTTTCAGCGGGTGTTCGGCTACATGCATAGATTGTGAGATCGTCGATACTCACGTTGCGCAGGGGTTAGAGGGCCCTGCACCGCCCCCACTTGCATTGGCTCTGGAGCAGAAGAGTGTGTGGGAACAGGGTCAAAGGTGGGAGTTATGCCTGCTTGTGGCTTACCTTCCCCCTTCCTTTCGGACCTTCTGGCGTCTATCTGCAAGACTAAATCCAAAAGTTCCCCAAAAACAGTAGGAACCACGGGGACAGTACCTAGAGTGTCTTTTAATTCCTCAGACAACCCTTTATAGAATACTGCCGATTTCTTCTCCTCAGGCCAATCTGTTTCAGCCGCCAATTGGTTGAAACGAGTGAGGTAGGTAAACAGAGAGGAAGTGCCCTGGCGCAGGTTCAAAAATTCCAGGTCTGTAGCCTGTGACTTGTAGCGGGTATCAAAGACCCTGTTCATGGCTGTGATAAGAGCATCACAGTCATATAGAACGTAACTGTTAGATTCAAGTAAAGGGTTAGCCCAAGCAGCTGCCGTCCCCCCAGATGAGAAAGAATGAAAGCCGCCTTTGTCGTGGAATTGGGGAAAGCAGTTGGGCGGCAAAGAAAGTGTAGTTTACACTGATTAATGAACGTACGGTATTGTTTTGGATCACCTGTGAAACGCTCCGGGGGGGGCAACGGAAACTGTGTAGCCATAAGCACAGGGGTTGCAGAAAACCCAGAGGCGGCAGCCGTAGAGGCGCCAGAACCCGAAGCCGTAGCACCAGAGGAATCTCTGCCCAGAGTCTGAGAAGCTGAAAACCTCTGCAGGCTGTCAATCCTGTGATGCAATGCATCATGTGCTTCCGTCATATCCGTACGGAGTTCGGACACCAAGCGAACCAAAGCGTTCAGAGGGTCCGTCTCTTCCATGGCTTCTGATTTTGTTACTCACCGGCCGGCGAGTAGTCTGGGCAAGCGACCAGGATGGTTGTACTGGATGTTGCTTGAAGAGCTCGAGATGGAGCCTCCACCTGAGCCTCCTCTCTGTTGAGGGAAATAAGCTCTTTTTGATGATGGGACTCTCTGCTGCGCTTAATCGCAGACAGAGAGACCGATCACCCAAAAGAGCGGGGAGAACACACCGCCACAGACCCAGCTGAAAGAAAAAGACAAATGGTAAATATTTGGTGAGAGCAAAGAACACCACAAGAAAACCCTCACAAAAGCAGGAAGTACCTGGGTCACCCACTCCCCTTGTAATCGTAAAGAACAAGAATGGAATTTCCCCTGTAAGTATAGAAAAGATATTAGATTCTATTTTGATGGTTTCAGATAGGATATAATAAAGAAGAGTTAAGGAGGTCTTACCAAAACAGGAATTGAAATAACCTAATCAATCCAGGCTAGAAAACAACGGAAGTACAAAACAATAAACAGGAAGGTTAGTAGGGATGCTATACCCGGGCGGCACGAGGAGAGCACTAGATACGGGTAGGTGCACTTCTCAGCAAGGCGTCCCTGTGTGCACTTTCAGAAATGAGTCCTTGTGTACAATCAGCAAAGCGTCCTTGAGTACACTTGAGGAAATAAATCCAAAACAACTGGAGTCGGAATCCACAAAAAGACACTTAAATTGAAGAAGGGTACAGTTCACAGTATACCTAAGGTGAAGTATTGCAGGAGGCTACACAAATAAGGTAGCCATGTTTCAGTAGCTCAAATGTTCCAAATAGAAATTGTAACAGGAATAACTCAACCTTGATTTTGAGAGGTTGAAGCTGAGAACTTGGAGTCAGCTGGGAAGGTGAGGAAAACCAGGTGAAGGCGGTGGTTGGATAATACAGGGCAGAAGTTTCTGTACTGGACGAACAGCGAAAGGCAATCCAGTGGATAGGCAGCGAGGTCTGGTACACAAGCGGGCTAAAGACAGTACAGAATCAGGATGCAAGCAAACCGTAGGGCAGGCAAAGTTCCGGTACACGGGTAGGCAGAAGAATTGAGAAATCTCAAGGCAGTCCGTAAATGGAAAACAGGAACTGGTACACGGGAAGGTAATGATTAGGAAAGGCACAGAAGACGAAACTTCGGATGCCGGTTGCATCGTTAATCAGAAACAGCGTCCTTCCCGCTGCAGTGCCTAACATTACCCAGAAGGCGGAGCGCCGTAAGCCCGTCAGAGCTCACGTTCCGCATAGTCGGAACTACACGCAAAGGGTAGGCTTCCTGGGAGTTGTAGGCAAAGGCTGGGTTGTTGATACTTTTGATGTTGTTGACCCCAATCTCCAGGGTAACCGCCACCGAGAGAAGTAAGGGGCTGAGAAACGTCGGATACTGTGGCGAAGCGTCATGACTTTGGTAGGTGCCTTAAAAGTGGTCTGTTTCGCCTGGCGTGATGAGGAGGCACGCGGGTCATTCAGACCCCGATGTGTGACACATTTAAGTACATTAAGTCTAAATTTAGGATACGGTTGTTCCTTTCTGAGGTCAAGCGGTAATGCATTCCAAGTTTGTGCTGCAAGAACTGGGAAGCTAGATCCTCCATCTGTAACACGTTTAAATCTAGGCGTTTCCAGGGTGTGGGCATTGGCTGCTCTCGTTGGACATGTGGACGATCTTCTGTTTATCCTTTCAGCAAGGTAGCGTGGAGCTAAATTGTTTAAGCATTTGGAGATAAGGGAGGCTGTTTTTAATAGTATCCTGTCAGATATTTTTAACCAATGAACCTCTCTTCTAGCATCTGAAATGTGTTCTCTCATAGAGATATTCAGAGCTGCTCTTAGGGCATTATTTTGCATTCTTTGTATTTTGTCGATGACATTTTTGTTGGCACCTGAGTAGAGAGCATTACAATAGTCTAGTCTCGACATTACAAGGGCATTGGCCAAGGTGATGCAGCTCGAGGTAGAGAGGAATGGTCTGCATACTCGGATAAGCTTGCAGGTGTAGGCTGTGGAGGATGCGAGTGAATTGACTTGTTTCTTGAGCGAAAGAGTGGCATCAAGATAGAAGCCTAGTGTCTTGACCACTGGCATCACCTTGATGAGATTGTTGTCGATATTGAAGGCGGTATAGCTAGGGCTGACATTTTTTTATGTTTGTTTCAGAGCCTAGGATTAGTATCTCGGTTTTATCGTCATTCAGGCAGAGGCCATGAGATGCCATCCATGCCTGAATGAGGAGGTATACTCTGTTTACTAAGGCTGTGTCCTCCAAAAAGTTGCCCGAAAGGGGGATAAGGATCTGGGTATCATCTGCATAATTTGTGTAGGTGATACCCAGTCTGTCTAATTTGTCAAACAGAGGCTTAGTAAAGATGTTGTACATAGTGGGTGAGACACAGGATCCTTGGGGTACTCCGCAGGAGATTTGAGTTGGGTCAGCTGCCGTTAATGGGGAAAAGACTTGCATTGTCCTGTTGGCTAGGAAGGATTGGACCCAGGCTATGGCTTCCCCTGAAAACTGAGCCACCGACCGAAGGTGATTGCATAAGACTGCATGATCCACTAGTTCAAACGCTGCAGTGAGGTCCAGGAGAAGTAGCATAGCTGTTTGTGCCTTGTCCTTTAACTCGTCAATTTGAGTCTTAAGGTCTAGCAGGGCAGTTTCTGTTCCGTGGAGTGGGCGGAAGCCAGACTGTCGTGATCCTAGTAGATGATTAGCTTCTAGGTATTTCTGAATTTGAATATAGGCTACTCTATCAATAATTTTAAGTAGAAAGGGGACAGTGGTAATAGGTATATAGTTGGTGGGGATGGTAGGGTCCAGCGTTTGTTTATTAAGCAAGGGGAGGACCCAAGATTCTTTGAGGTTATTAGGTACTGTATTGGTTTTAAAGGATGCGTTAATGAGCTTGAAGATAAATGAGGCGAGGTCTCTAGCAGCATCCTTTATAATTTGTGCCGGGCAACTGCCACCCTTGCAGTTTGATGGTTTTAGAGAGAGAACGATTTTTTCTGTGTCAAGGATAGAGATTTCTTTAAAGGTAAATGGCGTGGTTATGCTGTGCTCCGTGTGAGGGGATGGTTGTTGCTCAGGGGGGGCAGAGAGGCCTTTTTAATTGCTATTTTCTGTTGGAGCCTAGTGATTTTGTTTAAGAGGGCATTTTGAATTGCAGTGCACCATGGCTTGTCCTTTGGGACAGTGTCTGCCGGTGGAGTTGGGGATTCCATTTCGTAGAGGATGGAGAACAGTTCCTTAGTATTGGAACTAGCTTTTGCAATTCTTTCATTGAATATGTTTTTTTTTTTCGTGTTGGTTATTTCTTTTTTGTAATGTTTGGAGATTTCTGTTAATTTAGCCTTATTGACAGTGGTCGGGGAGTGGCGCCAGATAGTTTGCAGTTTTCTTTTCTGTAGTCTTAACTCTTTAAATTGAGGTGTGAACCATGCATTGAGGTGAGATTTTTGTCTGGCTTTGCGCATTTTAAGTGGGGCGGTGGTGTCCAAGTCCTTGGACATGGCAATATTGAAAATCTCTACTAATGATTTAGGGTCAGCATTATTATTAACGTTGTTCAGAGATGGGAGGAGGTGAGGGAGTAGTTTTTCTGCTGTGATGTCCTTTTTACTTCTTGTGGGTAGTGGGGTAATGGTAGTGGGGTAATGGTTTTAGGACTAAGGAGGTAGAGTGTGGCTGCAAAAGTAATGAGGTGATGGTCGGTCCATAATTGCGGTGCATTATCTGTAATAGTAATGTTGCAGTTCAAATCAGCCACCCAATCCAGTGTTCTGCCTTTTATATGGGTGGCGGATAGGACTTTTTGTAAAAGTCCATGATCTTTGAGAAGTGCAGCTAAGGCTTGGGCGTGTTTGTTTCTAGCCTCATTGAAGTCGAGGTTGAAATCCCCCAGCAGCAGGGTTTGTGATTGGTCTTTAGTGTTGTTGGCTATGATATCTGCAAGATCCTCCTCAAAGGTTCCTAGTGGACCAGGAGGTCTATATATCAGGTGGATCGTTAATGTACGGTTGTTAGATAGGGGAAGTTTAGCCGTGAGCACTTCGCGTGAGGGACATGTAGGTGAAGTGGCAAGTCAAATGGTGAGGCTGATTTTGGCCGCCACCACGAGAGTTAGGTCTATCCACTCTGAGTATCTGGTAACTCTCCGGTATTGCTATCATAAGGGCAGGACCTGCAGCATCATGGAGCCAGGTTTCAGTTACGGCTAGTAGGTCTAGATTCTCATTATGTAATGTGTCTGCAATTTCAGAAGCATGGGCTACCAGGGATCCGGCGTTGATGAATGATCCAGATAGAGACAGTGTGCCTTTATTTGTAGGGTTAGAGGGAAGTTTGGTTTCTAGTTTATTAGGACTTGCAAAGTCTTTTTGACTATATTTGTAGGATTCCGGTTATTAGGAGTGGGTAACACTGTACGGTTACTAGTGTTTTTTGGATCGTAGAGCCGGGATAGTCTGGATCTAAGTCTCATATTTCTATCCAGAGGAGGGCAGGTTAGGAGGGTGGCTAGAGCCATAGTGACTAGGAGGCTAAGTGTAAATGCTCAGGGTTGGGTTTGTCAATTTGTCAAGCATGTTCAGGGCTATGCCGTGGAACCTCAGTTGGTGTTTTGGGTCAGGTCAAATTCACTTTATAGGCTAGTAACAGGCTAGTATTAATTGTACATCAATTGCACTAGTAGGCTGGAGTAGGCTAAAATAAATTGCACAGGTAGGCTAAAATCAATTGCACAGGTAGGTATCAATTGCACAGGTAGGCTAAAATCAATTGCACAGGTAGGCTAAAGTCAATTGCACAGGTAGGTATCAATTGCACAGGTAGGCTAGTATCGATTGCACAGGTAGCCTAGTATCAATTGCATAGGTAGGCTAAAATCAATTGCACAGGTAGGCTAGTATCAATTGCACAGGTAGGCTAGTATCAATTGCACAGGTAGGCTAGTATCAATTGCACAGGTAGGCTAGTATAAATTGCATAGGTAGGCTAGTATCAATTGCATAGGTAGGCTAGTATCAATTGCACAGGTAGGCTAAAATCAATTGCACAGGTAGGCTAGTATCAATTGCACAGGTAGGCTAGTATCAATTGCACAGGTAGGCTAGTATCAATTGCATAGGTAGGCTAAAATCAATTGCACCAGTAGGCTAGTATCAATTGCACAGGTAGGCTAGTATCAATTGCATAGGTAGGCTAAAATAAATTGCACCAGTAGGCTAGTATCAATTGCACCGGTAGGCTAGTATCAAATGCACAGGTAGGCTAGTGACAAGATTGCAAGGGTGGGTAGTAATGCATATAATCAGGCCTAGGACAATTGCATGCAACATTTGTATGAAACAGTTGCATATATGAACTCATATTGGGTTAAAAGGGCAACTGTCCGGTCATACAGGTTCGTAGTATCTGGTTACAAGGGCTGGAAGGCATTTTCATTTGAGTCGGATGGGAGTTGGCTGGCTAGTTCGCTGGGTATCCTTAAAGTTCAGGATTGCAATGTGGGCAGGGGTGTTTGGGCAAGTGGAGGAGCATTCGGCTCAACGTTCGTGTCAGCACATTAATGGTTATAGATTGCCGCTCTGGAGGTTTGGTAGAGGAACAATGGGGCCAGTTCACTGTTTTGCGTGCGATAGTACGTTTACGGAACGGGCGTAAATGAAGCAGGTTTAATAGTCAGTGTGGGGTCACCCATCTCCTTTTCAAGTTCCTGTTTTCAAGTTTCTGTTTCTGTCCTCCACTTCATCCTAGCAAGGAGGAAAAGAGATTGCACATGTTAGATCCACGTAGAGCTCTAAGCTTCTACATTTCTAGATTGTCCAACCTTCGTCTGGATTATCAACTTTGTATAGGTTATACAGGTCACAGACTGGGTCAGGCTGTAACAAAGCAGACCTTATCAAGATGGATCATTCTGGCAATTTCAGGATGCTACAAGCTGGCGGGCAAAGATCCTCCAGAAGGGTTGAGGGCCCATTCCACCAGGGGCATGGCTACCTCATCGACCCTGCAAAGAGGTGTTCCAATTAAAAACATTTGTGAGGCAGCTACGGGGTCTTCAATACACACGTTCACGAAGCATTATTGCCTTGATTCTTCCCTCAGTCAGGATTGAAGCTTTGGAAAAGCTGTCCTCCATTCATTTAATGGAAACCATTGATAAAATTCTTACTCTCTCCACCAAAATAAACACTGCTTTGAGAGTCTGTCAAAGATGAGGAATACGTGGGAAGTCACAATCCATTCAAAAGAAAAAGTTACTTACCGCTTTATACGTTCTTTCAACTGGATTTTCCTCCCACGTATTCCTCATCACCATCCCAGCCTACCCCACAGTAGAATTCCCCATGCTATTACAGCTTTTCCTCCTTCAAAGTTTAGTATGGTCAAACCTGTGTTTATGCGGATAGTTCTACTGAAAGAAAAAACAGAACTGAAGCCAACAGGCGCTGCTTATGCTATATATTACTTCGATGACATCATCCCAGAGACGTAGGGTCTCGAGGGACATTGAGTCGAATGCATCAACACACAGCGCCCTCTGTGGAAAACAACATTCAGAAGCAGCTGAAGCTGGATATTGAATATCAAAGATGAGGAATATGTGGGAGGAACATCCAGTCAAAAGACCGTTACCAGGGGTAAGTAACTTGTTCTTCTGTTTTTGTTTTGTACATCAGGCCCTCTAAATCAAGAGACTTTGATGAGAAAAGAGACTTCGCACAGAGGGTCGTGATACTTGAATTGGAACTGTATCCTCGTGTCGCGGAAGCCTGACTGTGTGCTTGGCTCAAGTGAACCATCATGCCCTGTGCTGAAAATATGGGGAATGGAGGCCAACGGCCCGAACATCCTGACTTATAATTTTGTGAACACTTATTTCTTTTGCATTAACGTTCCCCTACACTATTTGTAAATTAACTTTAACGATTGGCAGTAGGTTTTTTAGTATAGGCCCTTTTATTTTGACGAGACTCCACTACAACTGCATTATTATAATTTGATTTTCGTAGCTTGCTTACATCTGTAGATTTAGTTTTAGATAGAATTTTTCACTGCCTTGTGAAATTTCAATAAACACCCTTAAACTGTGGTCACTTGTGTCTGTCATACTTAGATACCATGCCTTCCTTACATATGGTGTCAGAAGTGGGATGTGATTTAACTGATAAAAATTGAAACCCATGCTGTTAATTGTCATACCACCAAGGGGAACATAGAATCATTGAACTCCTGGACTGACCGCATATCCACGCTAAAAGAGGTTTAGCTCTCTCAACTACGTATCCCGACTGGTCAACAAGATCTGTTCTTTAAATAAAACTCAAGTATTATTAGACACCCTTCCTCTCTCTCATTATAATATACAACAGTAGGATCAAATAATACTGAAAGTTTGACCAGCCTTTACCTTTATTAGACCGAGTGCCTTAAAGCACGCCGCTCCTGAACCTTTTTTTTTTGGTATCCAATTGCCCTCCATTGCAGGGCCATCAAGGTTAGAGACCAACCTATCGAAGTCAATCCCTTCAGCAGAATTAGACTCAGAAGAATCAGACGACTTCAAAACTATATCTGAGGGAGTTGAGACCTGTTTTTTTCTGTTTCAGAAAAAAAAAACATAGGAACCCTCACTCCACCGGAAGAAATGGCTGACCTAGCAAATATCATATCCCAGTTAGCGGCCCATCAAATGCAGGCTGTAGCTAGAATCCAAGAAAATTAACAAAATTGGTTGAGTTGCAAGCTAGACCCCTACAGGGATACTTCAGCCATACCTCAAAGGCGAAGATCTAGAGAAATTGTTCTTGAATTTCGAACGCCTAGCCGAATAACTAGGATGGGAAGAAAAACTTTAAAAGGTGATATTTGGCTCATCTGTTGAACGGTGAACTACAAGCTGCCTATCAACTACTTAATTTTGCCCAGGGAGCCATCTTTGTATCCATCAAAGAAGGGTTGTTGAAAAGAGTGGGACAAACTTGCAATTCTGTCAGCAGAAATTGAGGGCCATTAGATCAAACCCGGGAGAAATCCCCCTAGAAGTGGGTGAACGTGTCAAAAACACTGTAGCCCTTTGATGATTAACAAATCCCTAGAAGAGTTAATAGAAATGATCACCTTAGAACAGTTCACCAATTCCTTACCTCCTTTTTTGCAAAAAACTGTCTTACAGTTAAGTCACCCTACCCTTGCCATGGCCATCGAAATGGCATAAAACCACTCAGATGCAGCCAAACACTTCCACTCAGCACATGAAGGGGAGGAACAGAAAGATTATAAACCTATCCATCAACCTCGACCTCACGGAGTAGACAAAAGGAGGGTCGTACTGAATCAGGGAATGGATACCAAAAGAAAGACCAGAAATTAAGAGATCTGACCCTAAAAACAAAGACGAAAGCAAAAGGGAGGAACCATAATGAAGAAGACCACCCCCTCTTATTTGCTTTTCCTCTAGAGAAACGGTGCAGTTAGCTAGATACTGCGTGAAAAATTGAAGGGACGAACCTATGGAAATAGGCTGTTTAAAGGGAGAAGAGTGGGAAAAACCCGAAGAAGATTTAGAGACCTTTAGCATATTTTTATGTCAGTCTATTGCTGACTTGACATATGAAAAGGCTTGGGTGAATGACAAGCAAGTAAAGGCATTAATTGACTTGGCTAGCAAGCAAACCACTATACTAGCTGACTTGGTCACAACAAAGGCCTTCGAGAACACTACCCTAGTTAAGTGTTACGTGTGTACATGGGGACAATGAAGTATACCCCAAAATACCCATATATATTAAAGGAGTAGTGTGCTCCAAAATAGTATTGTCCCAATCGTTCGTGCAACTCGTTATAAGCATACAGTGATTGACTGTAAACAATTTTCCTACGCATCTTACCTTAGTTTTCCTCACTTTTACACATGCGAAAACAGCGTGTTGGACATGGCCATCTTGTGCTAATCTTATCTGTGGACTGTGGATCGATCGCCCTAAGTTCAAGTACGCTTGCAGCAATAAATCAAAACACCCGCATGCGTAGCTGACATCACGTGTCCCAATGATCTGTTCCACCTATTTTCATTACTTTCGTGGCCAGCGTAGCCCAACGTGCCACGTCACACCCACGCCCGCTGAAACAAGAAGATAAATACAAGATAAACAAAGACATCCTCACACAGAGCGTACCTTTTCTGTCTTGCCCTAAATAGCGTTTGCGTATAGAATATTTCAATAATACATAAACAAACGTTTGCAATTTTGCAAGTGCTTTTATTTTTCAAAGAATGTTCACAAGAAATTATAAACTCCAGGAAAAAATGATTTTTTAATTTTGCAGGTAAATTAGAGCTGACGATGATTGCATGACTCTCAAGCTACGCAGATTACGATGAACGCTCAATGTTCTTTGTCATTTTGTGTCCTTATCTTGCCATATGTCACGTCAGCAAAACAATTCAATGACCCCCCCCCTTGGTGCTCTGTGTGGGAGAAGACATGTCTTTTTTGCAGTTTCAAAGCTCAACGTTCTTGCTTCTCCATGTGTTCTTACATCATGAATGCTGACCTGTTGCTCCTTATTGCTGGAAACGCAAATGAACATATAGGGCCGTATTGATCGGCCCACATAACGCTGATCGAAAAAACACTGCTTATGATAATCCTCCAGTGTTGATTCCAGAAGCCATCTGCTGGCACCTGGAAGCTATGGCACGGGCAGGACAGTACAAAGTATCTGCGAACAAAACACAATAAAGATACATTTCTGTAGATGTTCTTTATTTTAATATCACAAGTTACTGTATAAGTCATAACTGTTTGAAACCTTATCATAAGCACAACACAACCAATATTTAACACACAAATGAAAACGAGGTGTACTACTTGAGACCATGAGTTGCATACAATTTGAGCGCTGTGAAGTAGGTATAGCTCCCAATCGGATGGAGAACCACATGGAGAAAACGAAGAACAAACATAGCAACCATTCAGCTTGAACCCGGGACATATGTCATTGTAAAGAAGCTTGCAAGATTACTGTTCTAAAAGCGATCACAGTGCACACGGACAACGTTTACTCCACCATCAATTAATTGTTATGCATACAGCACTGCACCCTACTCGTTTTTAATCCCAATAAAAATGTTACGTAACTTGAACTTACATATTTTCTGGAAATTGCATGGTTAGTTTGTGTCCACTAGCAACTGCTCTGTACAATGTATCATACACTTTCGCACTAACTTGGCGGTACATGTTTGCTCTCATTATAGTTAAAGTTATATATCTTTTTTTTATATTCCCCACAATGTATGTCCTTCGAGCAATTGCTGCCTAGCATTCAAGGCCAAATTACAATAAGGCACTTGTCCTATTCAAAGGTAGAGACGTTTAGCTTTCGATTTCGGCAAAGAATGCAGGAAAAAGAAAAGGCATTGAGGCGAGACAGTGTTTCAGAACAGGAAGGACAGTTTGAAACATCCATGTAAATTTGAATTTGAATTTAATTTAATGTGATACAGTTTTATAAACCACTTTACACATAATTCAACAAATATACATAATTAAACATTTCTTAATCATCAAATTCATCATCTTAAACTTCAAATAAGCTCACACAATAAAACATATTTCTTATTCTGGAATGAATAAAAATCACTACCTTTAAATAATAAAAAAGAAATATATCCATCAATCATATGAACTTTAAAATCTAGACACTTATTAGATCTTTTGCTCATGAGTTAGCAAGCTGGGCTTCGCCCCTACAACAGAAATGAATTAATACTGATCCAAGGCAGTCCTTTCATCAGCCTTGTTGAATAAAGAGGTTACTGTCCTTCAATCTTTTCTTGACCATAAACCACACTCTATATAGTGCCAGGTGGAGACTTGCATTCAGAGTGTTTATACACATGTAACAGAACTCATCTTCCTTAATGTAGTCCAAATTATGGACAAAACTGCTGTAATACTTAATATAGGATAGGCTCAACTTGGGACACAGCATAAGGACATGTCTGGCTGTTTCAGGTGAAGCCTTGTTATTGCAAATCCTGCAAAAACGCTCTGTTTTAGGTATAGCTTGTTCGGGGCCAATCAGCGTTAACACCGGCAGATGATTAATGCGCATAAGCAATATAAAGCGCATTAGGTTGTCAGATGGGCACAGATTTAAGTACCCTTGGGTCCTTTTGTATGTATATAATAGATGTAATATAAATCCGTAACTACTTAGTGTTTCTAGATGTTCAAAATTGTTTTGCCAGTCCCATACTTTCAACCTCTCCCCCAGCTGGTATTTCAGTTAATCAAAATTATTGTCCCACTTAGGAATCCATCCTATACTTTTAAATAGAGTGGTCATTTTTGCCATAAACTTGGACTGTTTGTTCCCACTGATATCCTCGTTCACAGACACCAACAATGAATTGGTAACATTCGTATGTATTTTAATATAGAGTTCCACTTTTTTCTTTAGGACTATAGATTTCAGGGAGAATAAACCCAGTTCCAGTCTCAAAATTGCCATCGGGATACCTTGCGGGAGACCCAGAAGCTTCCGCCAAAAGTTGCCCTCTATTATCTGAAGCCAATCTAGAATGGTGTCAACAAGGGCCTCAAGCCCATGTATCACCATTGGCACCAGACATTGGATATATAGTTGACAGGCAGCCCAGATGGAATAACCGCTCTGGTTACGGGAAAAATGGCAGATCATAGCAGTTAATTGGGCCGTTTTTATTTTACGATCTTGAACACAAGAGTAGAAATTTCTGTTGGAATCAAATTCTACTCCCAGATATTTATATGAATGAGTGTAATGGATTCCCAAATCTCTGATGTTCATTCAGGGGCGGCTGACCTTGCCATGACTGTAGAAAATTAATTCTGCTTTAGTATGATTTATTGCTAATTCATTTAATCCTGCATATTCCCAGAGCTTCTCTGACGATCGTAATAGTCTGCTAAATGTGTGGTAAAAAATGACCAAATCGTCCGCGTAGGCGTTTACTAAACAATGCTGGGTACCACGTTTGGGGGGACAATTATGCATATCACGAATGTAATCAGGGATGTCAGATACAAACAGATTATACAATGTAGGTGCAGTGACACATCCCTAAATTGTTTTATCGGTCTGGTGATGATTCCACTTCCGTCCAACCTCAGCTGCACTGTGGTATTACAATGTAGGAGCTGTACATAATGGAGCAGCCCCTCAGGCACGTCATTGCCCTCAGCTTCCTCCACAGTTTCTCCCTATTGACGGCATCAAAGACCGCCTTAAAGTCAATATATAGTGCATAAAATGGAGGGTTATTAGGTGACAGAGCTTTACCTCTAAGACTATGCATGATTAACAAATTGTGGGAGGTCGACTATCCGACTCTAAAACCACTTTGAAAACCGTCCAATGCACCGATGTCATCGGCCCAGATTAGTAATCTCTGTAAAAGTAGGGAGGTAAATAATTTGCCCGAGCAGTCCAGCATAGACAGTAGTCGGTAATTTCCTGGATCTGATCTATTCCCTTTTTTGAAAACTGGGACTAAAATTGCTGTCTGCCAGGTCTCGGGAATTCTCCCTTCTATAAGGACCTTTTCGAATAGGATTTTCAATAAATTTGCCCAAAAAACGGGGCTATTTTACATAACTCAATTAGAGAGGCCATTAGGTCCCAGAGCGCGGGACGCTTTCAGTTTGGATATTTTGTCTACAAGTTCCTCCAAGCATATTGGAAATGGCGGAGGAGCCTGCTTAACTGTAAAAGATGCTTCAGCACTTCCCACCATTTTTCCATTTCGCTTCTCTAGGAACCCTACCCATTCCTTGGCATCCCTTAGTTTGAGGGGTTACTCTACTCCCTCTCGCCTCCCCAACAGCGCCCATATATTGCGGGTATTTCTATAGCAAATAACTTTAACAGTCTTTTGCCAGCATATCAGTTTTTTTGTTCTTTTCCACTGTTTAGACCAGGACCTATATTGGTTTTTTAATTATCTTATCTTGCTATGTGCTACAATGAGGGATCTAGTGGTGGTTTTGATTTTACGTATTTCACCTCTGAGCGTGCTTTTGGCATCTCTTATTGATTTGTCATAGGTCGAAATCAGACCCTGGTCTCTAATGATGAGTAGAGACTTTTTTGTAGCATATTTACCCGTAAAGGTATATATCCATCCTTCCAAGTCTTCAAGTGACATGATAGTAAACAGATTATGATACCTTATGTCCAGTCTCCACTATCCTGACAAGCTCTTGTAATTTTCTTTTCGGACCACACTAATCGTGTGGCAGCATGGTTGACAAGCATATTGCCCATCAGAGTGGTCCAGGGTAAATCAATAATGCTATTAACAGTTACACTCAGACCTTGATGGTCACTCCAGTCATTATCTATGGTTTTCATATCTTTAATCAAAGATGCCACTTCAGCACTTGTAAAGACATAGGTCCTCATTACACGGATGGTGGTAAGGGTTTACCGGTACCGGTATTTTACCGGTACCAGTAAATCCTGACCGCCTTACTACGAGGTCCCTTTGCGGGTTGGGGAATTTAACGCCTGCTTTTTGCAGGCGTTAAAAACCAACCCGCAAAGGGACCAGGGAGCTAATTACGGTACCGCAATTTGCGGTACCGTAATTAGCGCCTTCCCCATAGAGCCCTATGGGGCAAAAATGGGAATGGGGAAGGGCAATAGTGGAAGGGGGAAATACCGCCCCGCCAACCTTGGAATAGGGCAGTAATTCCCCTTTCCACCAAGGCGGTGCCGGTATTTTACCAGCATGAACCATGGCGCTACCGCCATCCGTGTAATGAGGCCCATAGTCAAAAATGCGGCACGCACCACCGGCCCGCCAAGTATAGTTCCCCAGGTGATCGCTAGGCGTTCGCCCGTTGATGCATTCAAGGTCCCAACTATTCAAAAAACAGAGCCAGTTCTCCCCCTACTCGTCACTCCGGCTATGTTGCATAAGCGGGAACGAGTGTAGAGACTTGTTGTTAGTAGTACCACCTCACCCTTTAATTTGGCAGTTGAAATCACCCGCAAGAATAATAAAATTACTATTCCCTTCGCTCTTCCAGCCACTCAGCAAGTCATGCAGATTTTCTTGAATTCGTTCTCTAGCCGACGCATCATGGGGGTTATATAGAGTAACAATTTAACCCAATTATCATTAATCAATATAACCACCTCCACCGCATTAATATTGTCCTCAAATTCAGTAGATATTTCTCTAGATACAATTAACTTTTCTACCCCAAACATTAGTCCTTTTTTTGCCAGAGTATGTATAATTTATAACCATCCATTACAATAGGGGTAAGTAACCAAGTTTCTTGTAACATTAAAAAAGAATCATTCATAATAAGTGGTAGTGAACCGTTTGTTGCAGTACAATGTTTAAAACCCCTGGTATTCCAAGATAATGATGAGCAAATTCAGGGTTTATCCATAGCCAAGTACAAAGCCTCTGCTAACCACTTGAGAGTGTTCTGTATATCGCTCATTTGTACTTGTTTCCCAGTAGTAAGTGGGGGCTTGGACTTATTATTTGTCTTAAGGGTCTTGGATTTGCCATTAATTAGCAAGTCTTCATCATTAGGGTTGACATCCACACCTAGCCCCACCTGCGCAAGATTACTTCTGTGTTTTCGTATGAGTTGCGCAGAAGCCAGAACCTTGCAGTGAAGTGCAGTCACATTAGGATTTGTGGTACGCAGGGGCTCCACAAAAGAGAAGTCCTCATATAGAATAGCTCTGAATTGCGGTATTAATTGCAATTTGGCAAGCACGGCCCCACGCTGCTGCTACTTGCCTCCCATTTTCTGATTAAGATTCTTCATAATACAAATCTTATTTTCTTCTCTGTTTTCCTCCCTTGGTGCTACAGTACTTTCCATATCAGAGATCATTCTCTCATAAGTGCTACTTGTGTTATTCCCATGCGGTGTAGCGAATTGATTATCAATAGTGGTGTGATTGACTGGAAGATCAGAGTCTTGACTATCGCTACTAACTATTGATAATTCTTTTAATTTCTCTGGTAGGATCCAACGTGTAAGCGTCGCCGGGCCCCTTTTTTGGCGTTTCTTGGCCTTGAACGCCCTTTTCCTGTCCTTTCTCGATTTCTGCTGTGGGTTGGCTGTATTATGCAACGGAGATGCCACCTCCACCGGCACATCCCTTAGAGCAGCTCTATTTGCCATTCTACGCTGTTTCTTAGTCAGGTGAGTCTTTTGTTCTTCAATAGGTGGTTCAACCACCTCAATACTCACTGGGGCCACCGTGGCTTCCTGTTCCTTCTCTTCTTGTATCTCTGTTTCATATACCAAACCAGGGTCTGGCAAGTTCAGCTGCAATACTGTATTCACATGTATTCGCCCACACAATTTCAGAAGAATTTTTAGGGCAAATTGTATGGAGAATATAGATGCCTGTAAATCTCTGATTGAAGCAGAGTTCGACTGAGATAAATCGTTAGCATACACGGCATTCCGATCCCCCACTTCCCCAGTGTTAATCCACAGGTTAGGAGATTCAGACAGGCGACCCATACTAGGGGTAATAGGGGGACTATTTGCCGGCTAAAGCACCTGCGCCTCAGTCGTAATAGTAACTACTTTCTGGGGAGTCCCCGTCTTGCTATTACCCAAGGTAGCATTGGTAGTGGGGGGTGCCATTGATCTCTGTATGGACAAACACAGATCTAATAATGAATTATTGTCTATGTCGTCAAGGTTAGTCATATCCAGAGGTTGACTCCCATTATGGGTTGTAGGGATTATCTCCACAGTAGGCTCAATAGATTGTGTAGGTAAAGTTTTTTTAAAATAAGGCAGGAATAATACCTCTAGCATTGAGGGGTGATTTCAGGGTATCCCCTTCATTCATTTTGTTGGCATTCACATTCAGTTTATTTACCTTGCCTTTTCTCAAGTTATAAGTCATTTTGTCACTCCGTGCTTTGGGTGGCATGCCACTTGGAGAATGTTATTAGATGTGGACTCAAACAATGTTCCAACGATTAACTCTCACTGTGAGGGTGCCTACCCTACACGATTGCGTTGGTGAGTGCTGGCCAGGAGAAGCCCCCCTCAGAAATATGCGTTTAGGGGTTCTCGGGATCAAAGAGGGTTTTACTCCTCCGCAGACTCCCACACAATGGCGTGTACATGCTGAGACGAAAAATTAATGAATGGGCTTACCATCACGGGGATCCTCTGGACCGTCCTCCACTAGTGTTGTTTTACGAGGAGGCAGCCCCCACAACTTCCTAAAAGTGACCACAAAGGACTATTTCAATCCACTTCACCCGCACGTGCTCTGCGCTGTTCTGGAGGTTAAATGCTGTTTGCAGCGTGTTCGCTCACAGTAGCTCCGCCTCCACTGTGAGAATGGTGGAAAGCATTGTGAGGAAAAGCACGTAGTAGACCACAAAGGACCACTTCAATCCACTTTGTCCGCGCGTGCTCCGTGCTGTCCTGGAGGTTAAATGCTGTTTGCAGCGTGTTCGCTCACAGTAGCTCCGCCTCCACTGTGAGAATGGTGGAAAGTCTTGTAAGGAAAAGCACGCAGTAGACCACAAAGGACCACTTCAATCCACTTTGCGCGCGCGCCACGCTGTTTCTGGAGGTTAAATGCTGTTTGCAGCGTGTTCGCTCACAGTCCCTTTCCCCCGCCATGTAAAGATATGTTAAGCCACGTTAACGTGTCTACATTCACAAATTGTGTGTGATGATGCAACGCACAAGTGTTTATCAGCCCTCAAATGAAATTCCAAATAAAGCTAATTTCACCCTCTCCCAAAAATGTTTCATTCAACCAACCGGATTACCTGTTGATGGAGTAGCTGGCTCTAGCATATTATTCTGTCTTTTGCAATGTCACTTGTGTGAGATGGATAGACCTTAGCATTAGCTACATGGAGAGATGATCCTAGCTTACATACGCTGCAATCAATAGATGGATAAGCAAAAAACCAATTGTAGCCCCATACGTAATACTGTTATGGACGCTGTCTTGCCAATGAACAGTCCATGTTCAGACACTGTGTGTGATCTCATTACTGGCGCTGTGGCCTTCCAAAAGGCACATGGGTCAGCCCTCTCTGTAACCATCATGCAAGACAGGTGACATAGCACATCCCAGAACAGTGTGTCAACATGTTGCTAAAATGGCATTAGCTGGTGAAAGTGCATGATTGTGCCGCTGAATAAAAAACGGTTCTTCTTGGGATGTCTGTGTCAAATCAAGAAGGGGCAGGAGGCGTTGAAAAATTGGTTCGCACTATTTGAGAAGGGTGTGCCCTTGACGTCAGTTCAGTTTTCAGAAGGCTGTGCATGCTAGGGTGGCACAGGATAACAAAGCCAACATCGTGCCTCCAATCATCTCACCTTCATCCAGATGATCACTGTGTCGAGAGCACTGGTTCTGTCTAGGCCTTTCCAAAGGCACCAACATTCACTCTGTACTGAGAGAACCTTTGTGATTTTTGTCTTTTCTGTAAGAAATCGCACACTTGAATGACATTTATTTGTATGATCTAGTGAAACCCAAATACTGGGCACTGTAAAAACTACTAACTCTGACACAGGGTATCACATTTAATGTAAGGGAGTTTTACCAAGGGGTGTAATATTCAATTACAGTTTCTTTTGAATTCAAATTTTATTTTTTGCCATTTATGATTTGGCATTGATAACACCTCCAGATGTGAATGTGAACACATTTTACAGAGAGCTACAAATCGTTTGAATCTAGAACTACACTTTACAAAGGCTTGTTTGCAATGTTTTGTGGCATTTTATGGGCCCTGGAAGCGAAATGAGCTTCCAGTCCCTTAGTATGCATGGCCAACACAGTCAATGTTAGATCTTTGACAAATTCAAAATCCATGTCCTCGTATATTGGCTTGGCCAACCATTGTTTGCTTCATTTTGTAAAGGCCTTGTAGTAACGTGGCACCCTCAAATGTCCTCATGTTCTCGCTTGAGCCCTACCTATGTTATTGTCATGGGCAAGTATGGCTAATCTCGTTCTCGCCTCCATACTGTCTATGCCGTAGTGCAACCTTTTGGGCCTGTACTTTAGGCACTTATTATGGAACACCTCCAAATTTCCAGTGTGACAGAAATCGGTGAGTCCCTTTAGGTCTCTCGAAAGCGTTTTATTGTACACAATCGTTTCAAGTGCTTTGTGTGGAGGTGAGCATGGCACCTACCAGTTCTTCTTCCGTTCATCCTCCCTCGACAACGGTCCATGTGCACATTCGTGGAATTGTTGGTTTTCTGTCCATGCGTGTACGTTGGTACAATGGGGCATCGATGAATGCCACTTCTCAAGTAGAATTTCCACAGATCCATCACAGGTTTTGGAGCTGCACCAAAGATGGTTGCTGATGGACTGACACCATTTTATAAGGTTTTCCAACCCTTCTTTTTCCCAGAAGCTGTAATTTTTTTATTGATTGATTTTGCAACGTGCCATACATCAAATTGATTCCGAATGTGTGGAAAATGCTCTCGCATGGCCTTCACTATCAAAACGTGCCTGTCGGTGGCTATCACATCTATTTCCATTCCCCTGGATTGCAGAGGTTGAATGGATTTGATGAAGCCATGAACATTCAGACACCTGCACCACAACATAACTCACCATTTTTTAACTTTCCATGTCTTGAAAGTGGTAAGTACAGTACTTTGCAGAAAATCCTGGACTGTTACACTATCTGTTGCCAGCTAGCCAGAAACATTTGCCAGAAAATGTACTGTGCATTGACATCTGTTCAACATTCCAAGCATGACTAATAGCAGGGAATAAGAATTCCCTTTGGTATTTGTAGTATTGAGTTTTAGCTAAGAACTCAAGACCCACAAACTGACAAAAATTGGAAATCTTGCTGAAAGTCGATACGCTGAACAGTAAAGCTGCTGAACAAAGTAGATTCCTAGCTGGCACTTTGCCGAGCATCGGTTGAGCAGACCATGTAAATGTATTATGGAGGAGGACACAGGTTGCTTGGATTTTCAGGTTGGTGCCTTGTAATACGCGAGTCACATTCACCAATGGTTCCCCGCATATCTTGTCCCCCGATTGTATGTTCACATTTGAGCATGTTATCAGGCAGCTGTCGAGTACAATGTACTTTTGCTCCTTTAGTATCCCAATCGTCCTGCAGTACTGATTTTTGTGAGTCGACGGTGGTGGACAAAATCTCAAGACTTTGAAAACTGAAGTCGAGATCTTGTGCAAAATCATCGGTCAATTTCATTGAAGCTTCAACCTCTGTCAGTTCATGATGTGATAATTCAACATGAATTGGAGAAACAGCTAACTTTAAATGTTTTTTTGGTAGAACATTTTTAGCAGGTGTAGATTGTGTGAGGGGGTCAGAAAGCAGATGCAATGCATCATCACTTTCTTCATTTTTATGTGTTCGACCTGACACAAAGTAGCAATGGTCCAGGCTGTTGCATCTGACATTCCATTCATTTTCACGGCCACTGGACAAATGCATCACTAGTCTGCTTGTTGACTGTGCCACGCTGCGCCAGAGATATTAGTTGCTCCAATGTGAAATCGGTTTGGCAAGCAACATCTTTGGTTTGAAGCGATGTCTGTGACTTGATATGCCTCTTACTTCTGGGCTTCTAAAATAATAAATAGAAGAAGATGCTGAATGTATTGCACACATACAGAACATACGATGTTTCAACTAAAATACTAGAAAGACTAAAAACATCTGCTCAAAAGATTGTGAAAAACAAACTGCTACATTCTTTACCCTTGGTTTCTTGATTTGCTTCGAAACAGTGGCCTTTGCTTTGCGGACGGCGAAATCAATCTGTAAAAAAAAACAAAAAAAATGTTTTAAATGGTTTTAATACAGCAAATGTAATTTCAAACCAAACAAACCTAAGTAAATATCTACAAATCGAAATCAACTAGACCGACTGGAAAAGATTACGACATAATTAGAATGTATTCATAATGCAATGTGATGCCCAATTTTACTTCATATATATATATATATATATACCTCAGTTCCATGCGTCTCTTTCAAGTCCACATCTGGAGCACATTCCTTAAATAGAGAAATATACAAAGAAATACAATGTCAGCCAAAGCGCTCAACAAAGGTTTGCATTCGACAGAGCACCTCCAAGCTAAGTATTTTACATAGAGTTTGCACCATATACTGTTAGTGTTGCTTTCTCAACAAAAATGGAACATTAGTATGGATAAAACCTCGGAACAAGTGTACGTGACTTGATCATAACATTCAGTTCATATTTCACCTGATGTCCCTCTGAGTTCAAACATGGACTTGATTTGAGGTCGCCCTGTAAAACATAGTAATTACAATGTTGCCCTGCAAAGTATTTTGCTTTGTAATGTGTCCTTGGTAAATTTTCTGCATTGGGGGGGGAGTGCAACGTTACTACCAAAGTCAGAACATTTTTAAACAGTGCACGGTTACATACATTTATGTCTCAAAGTATATCCAATGTCCGATGTACCATGATTCTTGAAAGTGAAATGTGAATAGAAATACCTAAAGCTGTGGACCTGTTCCAAAGGAAGACGAGATAGTAGTCGAAGTGCCACCATCCGCTTATAATACAGCACTTGTTTTAATATGGATTAGAAATCGAAATGAAAAAGAAAAAATGCAATGCAGAAGAAGGTACATACTTAGCTGAAATGCAGACAATGTTACACACGTACACAAACACATACCTACCACTTTGTTCTAATAGCCAGTACTGCACAAAATACATTTTGATATGTTTACATTGAAAGCATACCACATGCAAGTGGTACAATCGCATGCAAAGAGTAGTGTAATATCATTACTTGGTATGTGCATGAGGTTGATGTTGACTCTGGAAAAGAAATTGATGCAGAATCTTGCTCCTTCATTTTGAGCCCAATGTCTGAATATAGTACAATGGAAAAGGAAAATGAGTACTTGAAAAGTGGACTTATGCGACAAGATAAAGTGTCACTTTGTGCAGGGTGGAAGGGCTCACTATTGGGATAGAAGGCGTATCAGTGGTTTCGTTGCTTGCGAATGTCTATTGTTCCATCAATGTGCGCTAAGCGAAGAAGGATATGTTAACGAACACATTTCCCAAACATAATTTCTAAGGGGCACTGTTGAAGTTTTCATCAAGGATCACATTTACTGGTTAGAGGCTCCAGAAAACGGGGAAAGCTGAAGTATACCAAGATGAAATATTTGACACTTGTGTTGAATCCGGTGACTATGGAAAATGGAGCAATAGAGCAGTGATGTAGATAAACAGATCGAAGATAATACTTATTAATGCAGACCATCTTTCTATATACCAACAAACATAAAAAACTCAACATTCACTACTCACCTCACCAGCTGCTTGCGGAAATTGAGTTGGAATGGCATTTGGAAGCAATTTAGGAAGAACTTGCAGTAGACGGTTTTTTGCGTACCTTGACTGGTCGTACATATCCTGGATGAAGTGCAGCCTGCAGATGCGGAATCGATTGGCCCTCACATTTCTTGGGCCCTAATTTCAATCTCGTCCACTTTACAGCCGCAATTTCTAAGCCATCTTCTTATTAAATCAATATCCTTTGGGAATGTTGACTCCGGAAAAGAAATTGATGCAGAATCTTGCTCCTTCATTTTGAGTCCAATGTCTGAAAATAGTACAATGGAAAAGGAAAATGAGTACTTGAAAAGTGGACTTATGCGACAAGATAAAGTGTCACTTTGTGCAGGGTGGAAGGGCTCACTATTGGGATAGAAGGCGTATCAGTGGTTTTGTTGCTTGCGAATGTCTATTGTTCCATCAATGTGCGCTAAGCGAAGAAGGATATGTTAACGAACACATTTCCCAAACATAATTTCTAAGGGGCACTGTTGAAGTTTTCATCAAGGATCACATTTACTGGTTAGAGGCTCCAGAAAACGGGGAAAGCTGAAGTATACCAAGATGAAATATTTGACACTTGTGTTGAATCCGGTGACTATGGAAAATGGAGCAATAGAGCAGTGATGTAGATAAACAGATCGAAGATAATACTTATTAATGCAGACCATCTTTCTATATACCAACAAACATAAAAAACTCAACATTCACTACTCACCTCACCAGCTGCATGCGGAAATTGAGTTGGAATGGCATTTGGAAGCAATTTAGGAAGAACTTGCAGTAGACGGTTTTTTGTGTACCTTGACTGGTCGGACATATCCTGGATGAAGTGCAGCCTGCAGATGCGGAATCGTTTGGCCCTCACATTTCCTGGGCCCTAATTTCAATCTCTTCCACTTTACAGCTGCAATTTCTAAGCCATCTTCTTATTAAATCAATATCCTTTGGGAATACATGCAGGATAGTACCTGGATTTTTGCTGTGGCTAGCAGAAGTGCAACCGACAACCACACATGATGGCATTCTTGAAAAGTGCATGAGATCGGTATAAAGAAATATGAGCTGTTAGCACGAATAACACAGGATGAATGTGAATAAATCAATTTGCACCAGAGATTTGTCTTTAAAGTTTAATTGGAATAAAGACAGAAAATCTGTGTGACCTAGCCGAGTGAATTCTGCAGCAACTTTATAATACAATTGTTATGCTGCACATTCTACTACAACGCACAGTGATGAATTGTGGTAGTTATCGAGAAGAAGATACCCGAACTAATCGCTAATGTATGAGTCTTTGAGATACATGAACATTAAAATCCTGGGTACATTTGGTTGAAATTGACATAAACATACATAGTAACTTTCGCTGAACATATGGAACTAATTAGTTGACTTACCCTTACTGTGGCGAACAGATGAGCAGATTCAGCAATAAGAGGAACAAGTATCCGGTGAACAAGTAGCTCGATGACGATATACCTAGTAGATCTCCCAGATGTTCTTAAGGTAAATCACAAGGTGTTTATAAAGGCTTGCACAAATGGGTGTGTATGTGAATGGATGACGTGTTCACAGACACCCACTCTGCCTCCATCCCAGTGGATCCCATCTGCCATATGAACCCACCCTGCCTCCTTTCCAGCGCACAGGCGTAGGCCTAAGAAAGTCATAGGTGCAAATGCCATTGATACTGGAAGGGTGGGTGGGCGGGCATGAGGCGATTGCGAAAAGGCAGGAACACTGCTGAAGGGACACAAACGTTTGTTGATTGCAAGCCCTGGGCTTTGAAGAGGGGGGTCTGGAGACACAGGGTCTGGGGAGGCCATTTGGACAATGGTCACCATGCGGAAGATCCCTTTGAAGTGTACATGGTGTTTGACAACTTGAGCAGTCACACCCACCCAGCCCCCTTGGGAAGGCATGGCCATAGGTGCGAAATGCTATTTCTACTGGAAGGGTGGGTGAATGGGCATGAGGCAAGCTCGAAAAGGCCGGAACAATGCTGGAGGGACACAAACATTTGTTGATTGGAGGGCCTGGGCTTTGAAGAGGAGAGTGGGGAGACACAGTGTCTGGGGAGGCCATGTGGACAATGGTCACCGTGAGGAAGACCCCTTTGAAGTGTACATGGTGTTTGACAACTTGAGCTGTCACAGGCACCCAACCTCAAAATACATAATATGGGACCACTTTGCAAATTATTTCCAGTGCCTCCATTCGCTCAGTCTACCCGGGCAACAACCATTCTAGCATGACACTCATAGACGATTGCGTGTGTTCTTGACTCACTGAAAAATTCAAAAAATATCCTTATTTACTCAGTTGTATTTTATTTAATTGGGTGATGTTGATGGCACCAACAAACCATAAATTGTATACTTGAGGTTGAAGTACATTATGAGAAAATCCCCTGTCCTGTCCGCTGTCACTGGGGAATTTGTGGCGAAAGGCTCGAACGACACAGGTGGATATCATTCGACGAATGCAGTATCCAAGCCTCCCATAAAGCCACCATGTAAACAAATGATAGGCCATCAGCCTGTACCACCTGAGAAAGAGAAACATACATATTTAAATCAAATTAACGTGTTAAGTGTAGCAGTCAACTTCAAATAAAAAGGAATTCGATGACATAGTTGCCCTTAGAAAAATGAAGACGGGACCCCTTACAGCACAAGTCCCCACTATATGCTAAAATAAATAATTATAACACACCACAGAGGTTTGATCTACCATCTGCCTTGCATTGGATCCTAGTGATATAGGTGGACGTGTGTTGCTTTTGGGAGAATATACTGATGCACAGCATTAGGGCTGTGGTGGTTGTTCTGGAATGGTCAGTGGAAAGGGGTCAGATGAGTATCAGCATGAAAGCAACTGGGGGTCAGGGCTGGTGGGACCCTGGACTTGAAGGGTTGGGGTTGAGAGGGCACAGGCAGTTTAGTCGAGATGAATGTACACTTGGGATATGGCTTGTCATGCTCCCACGCTCTCCGCAGAGCACATTCTTTCAGTAATGATACTACAGAATTGTAACAACGGCATGGCAGGACTTTCGTAAGAACAGTGCTCGCGCGGAGCTGACGGGGAGAGGCGATGGTATGTGTGGGTTTGCTCTGCGAGGTACTGGGGAAGGTAGAGCTGCATTTCTACAGAGATATGGATCACAAAGTAGGAGAAAAAGATGATATTCAAAATGTCTCAGTAGTAAAAATTACATCAGATTTAGAGTATACTTACTCATTACTTGGATTCCGCGGCCGAACTGTTCTGCGAAGTTCGTGCATAAGCACCATCATAATCCTCAACATGGACCTTGTGAGGCAGGCTGCCCTGAAGTCATGCAGCTCGGTAACACAAAGCATTGGTGTGTCTTCTTCAGACATGTAGGCTGAGCATCCAGAGTTTTCTCGGCAGCAGCATTTCCCTACCTCGGTTGGCATGACCTTGCAACGATTGCAGGTACACTAGGTTGAAACGTCTTCCATGCGACTTGGCTGCAACTCATGCTTGGGTGATTGATCTCACAAACTATTGTCTGATTTCTCCATCATTTTGGCAGCCTTATCTTTCCATCAGTTCTTCATCTGAATACTCAGGCTCATACTGGTAGGGCTGTATTGTTGACATTGTACAACAAAAATGTAACCAAAATACAAGTAACGAGTGAAATCGGTTCTGCTACTGTAAGTAATGGTTTGCAGGGGCTTTGTACTAGTAAAATATCTCAACCGAGCAGAAACGAGCCACGGGTGATCTAAACTAAATACAGTGAAACTGTTGACTAAGAAACTAGAGTGTTGCCTATCCAAAAGGGTCTGTTTATACTTCTTGAGGAAAGCGGCATCCTGCCAATTCCATGGAGACACGTCAATAACTTGCGGACACAGAACGTTGAAAGGGACGTGCATTGGCGTTGTGGAAAGGGCCGAACGCATCTAGTGATCTCAGCTTCGGGGGCGGGTGTTTTGATTTATTGCCGCGAGCGCACTTGAACTTAGGGCGATTGATGCATGGATAAGATAAGCGCAAGATGGACACGCCCAACAAGTTGTTTTCGCATGTGTAAAAGTGAGGAAAACTAAGGTAAGATACATAGGAATTCTTTTTACGATCGATCACTGTATGCTTATAACAATCGGGACAACATTTTTGAGCGTGCAGGGCGAGTCCTGTTTAATATCTTCGGCCATCATTCCTGGACTCCCTGAGGAAGTTACTCTGGGTCAGGATGTCCCTACCTTTTCTACTCCCTTGCAGGAATCCCCACCTACCTTTAGAGATTATTTTATTCCATAATTGCTGCCAGTCAAATTACTACTCCCTCAACTCTCCAAAATGGGACTAGGAAAAATCAGAACCCCTTTGAGATATAAAGAACCTATGAAACCTGAGTCAACCCTTAGAGATCAGTTCATGGGTTACTTTAGATAGACCAATTAAACCACTTCACCTCTACCTACACCGGCAAAAGAAAATCAATTGGTTTTGTGAAAGTTCTTGGACATATCTCATCCCTGGTCTCTCCCAGATCTTAACAACGAAGAACCTGGACAAAGAACAGGCATATCCACTTTGCATAGGGGAAGGGTATGTGAGAAACCTGAAAGGGTCTCCCCCGCTAATCCCTGGGGATTTGTCATTCAGGTGGCCAGGACATGGCCATTGCTGTTGGAACCAGTTCCTGGGGGTAGACTAGTGCGGGAGGATCACCTGGATGAGGGGTCTTTGAGAAGTGAAAGTGAGACATTGAAGGGTGAGATGCGGTATCCTCTTCCCTGTAACATCTTTTCCCCATCCTACCAGGTAGGATACCTAGAAGCTCAACACCCCCCGCCCCCTTTCCTGACACAAACACTTTCTCACAGACAGTTAATCAACAGTGACAATACACTAAGACCAGAGCCGCACACCTGACATGTCCCAACACCATGGTCAGGCAAGGTCAGGCAATTACTGATCATTTCACACACCTGACTCTCATCACACTTCCCAACATGGATAAAAGGCGGAACACAAAAGCACACTCTGTGTGAGGAAAAACCAACGAGGAAGCAGAAGTTCCAAGATGGCAGTTTATGAAGAAAGGTGGTGAGACCAGAAAAGGTTGCAAATAGGGAACTACCCTTGACCTTTAGAAACCGTTATTGTCACAAGTCTTGGAAAGCGAGAAGCCTAAGACCGGGTACTGAAGCTGAACAATCCTACACTGTGCATCAAAGGTACTCCTGTGTCGATAACCCAGGCCAGGTGGAGCGATTGCCACCATGGTACTGCCCTTGGCTCCTGCATGGAAGCCACATCAGTAAGAGCAGCATAGCCGGTGAGTCGGAGAAACTGATATAAAATCAGCTTGTGTTTGAACCACGGTTGCAAGCGACAGCATTGTATGAAGAAATTTACAAAGGACAGTGGGCCTCATTACGTCCCTGCTGGTCCGGTAACAACGGTGCCGGTAGGCTTACCGGCACCGTTGTTACCGGACCAGCAGAGTACAAGCCTGCGAGCCGGATGCCCTCCTGCCCACCACCCGCTCGCAGACTTTTACAGTAGCACCGGCACTGTTAAGAATGGTCCCGGTGATACCATCCTCCCCATTCCCATGAGGAGTTACATTTTCCGGCGCCTGGCTTTACGGGCCGCTAGGGCTTTAATGCCCCAGTGATTCCCTAAAGCCAGACGCCAGACACAACTCCAGCGGCAGCCTGCATTTTCTTTTTTTAATATGTTTATTTTAAACCCAAGCAGGTTGGTAACAACATATCATTCGCAAAACATGCTATTCGTCATACAGTGAACACTACCACTCCCCCTCTTCCCTCACCCCTAGGCCGCTTGGCAGGGCAATTGTTTTAGCAGTTTGTGTCCTCTTCTATTTTTTTACTTCCCTTCCCCCCTGGGGAGCCCCCCCATTACCCAGGACCCTTCTGACCCCTTGTGGCTTGCAAGTTAGGGCTCGGAATCTCTGGTCGTAGTCCAATAATGGGGCCCAAAGGTTCTGGAACCGGTGCGGCAGCCTCGCCGCCGTTACTTTCTCTGTGATCAATATGTCCCACACCTTTCCCCACCATTGGGACATGCAGGGGCCTTCAGCGGATTTCCAGGATCGGGCGACCACTATTCTCCCCGCCAGGAGGCACTGGGTCAGCAGTTTGGTTCTTTTTCCCGATCTCGTATAGATCCCTGGGACGGGGGCACCCAAGAGAACGGGCTCAGGCTCCAGTGGGTCTACTGTCCGGGTGATCTTTTCAATGGTGGCAAGGCATTGTCTCCAGAACTGTTTTGCCTTTGGGCATGTCTACCACATGTGGAAGAAGGAGGGTCGAGTGACCGGTTCATATGGTATAGCCTGATGGGAGGATCGTACCAGCGTAACCGAATTTTGTAAGCACACTCTCTGTTGGTGATGCAGGAAGACGATGAGTGCGCTCGTGTCCAAATGTCCACCCAAGATTGGTCCTCCATGGGATGTTCCAGGTCTGCTTCCCATTGCGCCATACATAGGGTCTTCGAGGTAAGTAAGTCTCCCAGGAAACATTTGTATAAGGTGGAAATCTTTTCCCGGGCCGTGAGTTTGAAGGTCAATTCGAGGGAAGTAGGGGTGCGTGTCACCATCTGAAGAGTTTGACGGTGAGAACACCAGTGGCAGAGCTGGATATAGGAGAATCTGTCCCTTTCCTGAAGCTGGAAAGTCTCCTTACATTGTTCAAAAGTGTGTGGCAGGCCTCACTCAAAAAGCTGATCCAGAGTTTCAAGGCCCCCGGCAATCCAGTTTTTGAAATTCTGGGGATTTGCCCCAGGTGAGAATGCCGGGTTATAGAAAACCGGGGAGGAGAGACTAAGGCCCCTTGGGATCCCCTTACGCCTCAGGGCCCAATCCCAAATGCATATGGTATGTTTAGTAGATGATAATAATCCATCCCATTGTCGCCGCAGAGGGGGTGGGATATGTGGAAGAAAGTGCAGGGGGAGAGCTAATCGGGATTGTTCTAACTCCACCCATCTAGGGCGATCGGTGGTTACATGGCATGCTTGGGTGTGCATTAGTTGTGCTGCCACCTGATAGCCCTGCAAGTCAGGGACACCCAGTCCACCTAGCCTGGCACTACCTAACATTGTTTTTTGGGGAATCCTAGCCTTTGTGCCCCTCCATATAAATCAGAGGATTTTCCTGCGGAGTGTGGCCAACGGTATTGCGACATGTAAGGATGAACAAGCGTATAGAAATCTAGGGAGGAGGTTAATTTTCCGGGCAGTAATATGCCCCATTAGTGAGATTTCTTGGTCCGCCCCTCGATTCAGGTCACCCGCTAGCTCTTTAACGATAGGGGGAAAATGTGCGCCATATGTTTCCCTCGGGAACCTGAACCCCTAAATAGGGGATCGCCTTCAACTTCCATTAAATAGGGCATAGTGGGACCAGGGACTCTCGCTCGTCTGGGGACAAGCCTATTTCCAGAGCCACGGATTTATCGAAGTTGATGGAGAAGCCTGTGACCTTTCCATAGTTATCTATGTCGGAGAGAGCATGCCTTAGCGAGGAATAAGCTTCTGATATGGTAAACAAGACGTCCGCATATAGGGCAGTTTTATGTTGGGAGGGACCGACCTGGAGCGGAGACAGCGGGCATCCCTGTCTTGTCCCGCAGGTCAGAGGGATTGGGCTAGAGAGGGAGCCATTGATCCTAAGGAGGGTTTTCAGGGTTTTATAATTAGCCAGGACCATGGCATGGTACGCCGGCCCCAATCCGAACGCCTCCACGGTGTGACACATAAAGGCCCAATCAACTCTATCAAATGCTTTGGTAGCGTCCAGGGCCATCAATACCAACCTCTGAGAGTCTCGGGAGGTGAGATCTACTAGATTCAGAGCCCTACGAATATTATCACCTGCGGATCTATTTTTAATAAAGCCGGTCTGGTCAGGATGGATTATGTCTGGCAGTATGAGTGACAGGCGATTAGCGAGAATTTTGGAATAGATATTGGCATCTATATTTAGTAGGGCAATCGGTCTGTAGGAGGCAGGATCTCTCGGGCCCGTCCCCGGTTTAGGCAAAAGAATGGTGATTTGATTCTTGCATAGAAGGGGTTACAATGCTCGTTTCCCTAAAGGAGTTGAAAAGTGCGACCAAGGGGGTAATCAGTTGGGGCCTAAAGATCTTATAAAATCTTATAAAATCTAGTGGAGTATCCGTCAGGAGCTCGGGATTTAAAAGATTTTATGGTGTCTTCGACCTCCTCACCTGAGATCGGAGCGTCCAGGCTGTCCTGGACTGAGTCCCTCAGCTGGGGGAGTGCTGCCTTCTGCAGGTATGCTTTCTGTTCATTCTGATCTTGTGGTGGCGTGGTCATCACTTGGATCACGTGGCTCGCCGCCAGTTGTTGCTTTTTTCGTTCAGCGTAGTGTATCACGCCCTGTTTATCTTGCAGCCCAACAATTGTGTTGCTCCTCTTTGTTTTAGCTAGTTTAGCCACCAGCAGCTTATTCACTTTGTTATTCTTCGCATAGTAAAATTGCTTGGCTTTAGCTAACAGTTGTGCCGTGTGTTCGGCGTAGTGGGCCTCTAGCTTCTTCCGCACCATGCGGATAGCTCGTTGCGTTTTTGGGGACCAGCCTTTTTGCTTATGGATCTTCTCTGCTTCCTGGAGTTCCTCTTCAAGGGCCAGGGGGGTTTGTCGTCTACTCCTGTGAAATGCTACTCCCTGCGCAATCAGTTCTCCCTGAACTACCGCCTTCATAGCGTCCCAGGTGTTTGCTGGGGAGGTATCTTTGCTTGGATTTTCCCTGAAGAGGTTTTTAATTGTCGTCACAATTGTGTCTCTTAGCAGCATCTCGTTGAGCATCGGGTCATATAGGGTCCATCTGCGTTGCGGGTTAGGAGATGGCTCATGGGCTCGGATTTGCAAAGTGGTACGTGATTTGCTGTGGGAAAAGATGTACAAAATCAGCATACCACTCTATCTAATTAATTGGATCTCCAAATTCCATCACAATACGACCTATAAGATTCGAATTACTTAAGATGGGGCCGTTACTGAACCAGTGAAATCATTTTTGGGACTTAAGCAGGGTTGCAACTTTGCTGCTATTTTATTCAATGTGTATCTTAGTGATCTAGGCAAAATATGGCAAGATTGTGAAGTTTATCCAGCACGTTTGTGTTCTTTAAGGTTGAACTGGATAGCGTTTGCATAAAATATTGTGTTGTTTGACCTGAACCCTGCGAGTTTGCAAATAAAATTGCAAATGTTTTTTGATTATGCCTGTCACAATAATCTAAAACCAAATTCAACTAAAACGAACATTATGATTATCAATGGGGGTAAAAAATGTAAGAAGTACTCATGGAAAATGGATGGAGGCACGATTAAACAGCCAGCTGAATTGTGACACTTTAACACAACTTGAAAAAAGGATACAGACTTATAAAGGATACAGAATCAGCATCCACCTTGGGAGCCCCTCTGCTCTGGGATATCTTGAACGCGATGTTAACAAGACTTTCCCCCCAAGAGCGTAGCCTGTAGAAATAAACTATAACTAACAGGCCAGGGGCTTGAGTGAAAAGGCAGGTGCAGCGACAACAGAGCTAAGGGAACAAAGCAAAAACGATGGTTCAAGAGAGCAGCCAGAGTTACCAAAGTGCAGCAATCACCCACCCGCAATTACCCTCTCTTACCTGCTTAGTCAAGTGGAAGTCCCGTAACCTATGTGAGTTCAGCAAAGTGATGACAAGGTGAAGAAGGAAGAAAGTCTCAGTTGAAGGAAGTCTTTGCAATAATCCACCTAACCCGAACGGCACGAGGGCGCAACTAGATAGTCCAAATATAATCCCCAAGGAATTCAGCAAAGCGTCCCCAAAGTGAAAATATCCAATCCAAGTAGTGACCACCAAATCAGGAGAGCGTCCAATCGGTCACTTCGATGTGTAGAGCAATGTTTCTTGTGATGAGAGCAGCGTTGATGATAGATCCAGAAAAGGAGTGTTTTGTCGGCTTGTGAAATACGTGAGGTTGAAGGGTTCAGAAAGCCAGTGGAGTTAGCAGCCAGTAGAGAGAAAAGAAACTTGAACAGAGGTCTAGTTCAGATTTTCCTAATGTTCTGAATTGCGTTGAACTTGAGGTTAACAAAATTCCAAGGCGTCACAACAAACAAGAGCAAGAGGGAAACAGTCCGTTTGGAAAAGCCGTGAGTTTGTTTACCAAGGGTAAACAGCCGAGGGAAATGGCGCCAGAAACCGTAGGGACAAAACGTTCAAGAGTAATCCTTAAAACATAAGCCGGGTCAAGGAAACACAGGAATCAGGATGTCAATAAATCGGGCACTCGAACTAATTACTTAGTTTAGGAGCACCCGTTGCAGGGATACGCCGTACTAAATACTGGTATCATTTCCAGGACGCAAGACATGTTGCGTGCGCTTCACGTGACCGCGGGAAGAGGGAATGCTGGATAATGTAGTGCGGCGTATTCCACGAACTGAAAGCAGTCGCCAGGGCAGCTTCCACAGGGAAATAGACGCCCTCGGACGTCTGTAAGCAGGAATGCGGTGCATGACAGTACCCCCCGCAAAGGGCGACCACCCCTGCGGGCATGCAATCTTTCCAACCAAAAGGCACGCAGGAGTCGGGGTTCATGCAAATTGAAGGCCGGTTCCCAGGTCCTATCCTCGGGACCATAACCTTTCCAATCGTACTCCGTGACGTAGACGGGTGTCTAGTATAGCATGCACTTCATATTCGTCTTCTCCCTGTACAGTGATTGGAGCAGGAGCAACAGAAAGCCGGGTGCCAGGCACAAAAGGACGGAGCAAGGAATCGTGAAAAACAGGGTGAATCCGCCAATGGGACGGGATGTCCAAACGGACAGCAACAGGATTGAGACAATGAAGTACCTTGTAGGGGCCTACATAGCGAGGCAACAGCTTCCGTTTACCCCGAATAGTGAGGTACTTGGTCGCAAGCCAGGCACGATCACCCGGTGCATAGGAGGGGGCTGGTGAACGATGTTTATCTGCTTGCGTCTTTGCCCGGGACTGTGCTGCCTGTAGATGAGAAACAACTGAATCGCGTATAGCAACCAGAGTGTCCCTCGTGGTTTTTGCAGCAGGAATCTGGTCCAATGAAGGTAGGACGGGTGGAAGGATTCTTGGGTGTAACCCATACAAGGCGTAAAACGGGGAACAACCTATTGAAGTGTGTTGGGAGTTATTATATGCAAACTCTGCGGTTCCCAAAACGGACAACCAGTTGGTTTGATGTTGCAAGCATAGACAATGAAGGTACTGTTCCATGGTGCCATTGGTACTTTTGGTTTGTCCATCCGTTTGGGGGTGGTAGGATAACAAAAGGGGTGCGTCTATGCCAAGGGAATGGGTAAGGGCTCTCCAAAACCATGAGGTAAATTGGGGGCCCCGATCGGAAATCATGATTGTAGGTAGACCGAAGAAACGCACCACATGATCAAAGAACAAACTGGCCAGTAATGGGGCAGTAGGTATACCCAAACAGGGTGTGAATCGTGCCATTTTTGTGAAAACGTCCACCACCACGAGCATAGTTGACATGCCCCTGACCAAGGGAAGTTCTACCACAAAATCGAGAGTAACTGTATGCCACGGATGTGGTGGCAGGGGCATGTTCATCAAAAGACCGAAGGGTTTCCCCGGTTGTCTCTTATATTGTATACATATCGCACACTTAGATACGTATGATTCGGTATCCTTCTTCATACCAGGCCACCAGCACCATCGATGTAGCAGGTCATAGGTTTTAAGTTGACCCGGGTGGGCAGCTAACGGGGTATCATGTGCCCATTCCAAGGCCTTCCGTCTGGTTTGGTTATCAGGTAAGTACAAAAGTCCATGAACATAAGGAAGACCTGTAACAATCTGGGCACCCAATGTGTCGAGAAAAGAGACATGGTCTTTGGCCCACTGCCGCACTCGGTCAAGGAGTGAGGTGGAAACCGAACAGACACAAACAACAGAACCTGAGGGCAGTATAGGTGATACCGATCTTTGGGTGTCAAAATCGGCACCAACACGGGACAAGGCATCCGCTTTCCCATGTAGAGGGCCAGGGCGGTATGTGACTGTGAAGTCAAATAGCGTGAAAAATAAATGCCAACGTATTTGTCGAGCATTGGTACATTTTGCATGTGAGAGAGCCTGGAGGTTCCGGTGGTCGGTGTACACTGTTACTGGATGTCGAGCACCCAAAAGATGGTGTCTCCACTCCTTAAAAGCCGCTCGAATTGCTAAGAGTTCCCTCTCCATGATGGTGTAATTGCGTTCAGCCGAAGATAGTTTTCGGGAGAAATAAGCCACCGGATGTAACTGCTGTGTAGCGGGGCAGATCTGTGACAGGATGGCCCCCACCGCTATAGCGGAGGCATCTGCTTCCACTATAAAAGGAAGAGAAGGGTTTGGGTGTTGCAGAACGGGAGCAGAAGTAAAGGCCTCTTTTAATGCCTCAAAGGCTGACTGGGCTTTGTAGTCCCACAAGGATGGAACCCTGGGACTGGTGGGACGGGTAAGGGGTGCCACTATTTCAGAAAATGAGGCAATAAAGCGCCTATAGAAATTCGAAAAACCCAGAAAAGATTGAAGCGCCTTTACAGAGTCCGGAACCGGCCAGTCCATTACTGCTTTAACCTTAGAAGTGCACATGAGCACCCCTTTTGCGGATATTTGAAACCCCAAGAACTCAACTGAGGATGCGTGGAACACACATTTTTCTAACTTAGCATAGAGAGAGTGTTCACGCAAACGCTGCAGTACGGAGCGAACATGTTGGATGTGTTGAGTGAGTGAATCCGAGAATATTAGAATATCATCTAGGTAGATCACTACATAACAGTCCAGCATGTCTCCAAAGATGTCATTAACGAAGTGCTGGAATGTGGCTAGAGCCCAAAGGGCATAACGCAGTATTCGTACAGCCCAAACTTCGTTTTGAAAGCGGTTTTCCATTCGTCCCCGCTTCGCATCCTCACCAAATTGTATGCCCCTCTGAGATCTAATTTAATGAAAATGGTAGAGGATGTCATTTTATCGAGTAGTTCCGTTATGAGGGGCAACGGGTATTGGTTCTTAACCGTTATTTTGTTCAAGGCTCTATAATCTACACAAGGACGTAGATCCCGCTCCTTTTTTGGTACGAAAAATATGGGAGAGGCTGCAGGGGACCGGGAATGTCGAATGTGTCCCAAACGCAATGCCTTATCCACATACTCTTTTAGATGTTTCTCTTCATTAACGGTCAGGGAGTAAACACGACCATGAGGTATCACTGCCCCAGGTACCAAATTAATGGGGCAGTCATAGCAACGATGTGGAGGGAGTTTCTCTGATAGCCCTTTGTCGAATACGTCAGAGAAGTCCTTGTACACTGCTGATAGTTCGGATGTTGGATCACTCAGCGTGGCACTAATGGAGGAGACATTAGCCACCAAGGCTAAACAAGGAGACAAAGACGTCACATCCGGGTTTTGAAAACAATGTTGGGTACAAAACACAGAAGAAAAATGTACCGTTTGTTTGATCCAGTCAATTACAGGGTTATGAGTCCGGAGCCAGGATAGACCAAGAATGATCCCAAACTGGGGAGCCGAAATAAGGTCGAACACTATGTGTTCAGTGTGACCTTCTGTGGTAGACATGCAAAGCGGGACCGTCTGTTCTGTTACCCATCCGGATACCAGACGAGAACCGTCTACGGCATGTACCTCCTCAGGTCTACCCTTAGGAACTACCATTAAACCATGGCGTTTAGCCAATTGTATATCCATATAGTTTCCGCTAGCCCCGGAATCAATCATAACTGGGTTGGTGAAGGGCTCAACACCAGGGATCGCAAAATACATGGCAAGGTAGATATGTGAGAAGGGAGGACATTGGTCTGAGCCGTCCATTTGATGAGTCATCCTTAGGGCTCGGCTTAAGGACGAGTCTTGGCGTTTCCCGCTGTCTTAACAGGTCTCCTAGGGCATACACGAATGTAATGGCCAGAGTGGCCACAATAGAAGCATAGGTTGTTAACCATACGCCGTACTCGTTCGGCCTTGGTTAGTGGACCTCTGATTGCCCCTATTTGCATTGGTTCGGCTTCTCCTGCAAGGGCAGGAGAGGCCGCTTCTGACTTGGCTGAGAAGCGAAGGTCAGGGATACGCCATTCGCCACGTCTTTGCCGCAGCCGAGCATCAACCTGCAGGACCAAGTCCAATAGTTCCGGAAAACCAGGCGGTAGAGCAGGCACCACTGACAGAGCGTCCTTTAGCTCATCTGAAAGTCCCTTATAGAAGACGGCTGCCTTCTTCTGTTCGGGCCAGGTGGTTTCCGCTGCTAACTGATTAAAGCGGGCAAGATAGGACAAAAGATCTGTTTTGCCCTGGCTGATAGCAAGGAATTCAAGATCTGATGTTTGCGCCTTGTAACGCATGTCAAACACGCTATTCATAGACTGAATAAGGGCATCAAAGTCATACAGGGCTGGGTCGTTGGCTTCGAGTAATGGGTTAGCCCAAGCCGCTGCTGTTCCTCCCAAATGGGAAAGAAGAAACGCTGCTTTAGTAGTAGCGTCCGGAAATGCCAATGGTAGACAAAGGAAATGCAGACGGCATTGATTTACGAAGGTCCGATAGGTCTTCGGATCTCCAAAAAAGCGTTCTGGAGGGGCCAAGGGAAAGGGTCCAGGAAGCACAATGGGTGCCGAAGCAGGTGGTGGCGACTGGGGTACAGGAGGGGCTGCTGCAGCAGCAACATCGCCAAACTCCTCATCGGGAGGTAACGGCTGCACAAAACTCTGTAGCACATCCATGCGTTGATGGAGAGTCGCATGTGCGGATGCCATGTCGGTGCGCAAGGCCGTAAAGGCTTGCATCACGGCAGCCATTGGATCGGCTCCGGTTTCCATGACCGACAGGCAAAAATAGGCTCCTAAATCTGTCACACTTTAACACAACTTGAAAAAAGGATACAGACTTATAAAGGATACAGAATCAGCATCCACCTTGGGAGCCCCTCTGCTCTGGGATATCTTGAACCCGATGTTAACAAGACTTTCCCCCCAAGAGCGCAGCCTGTAGAAATAAACTATAACTAACAGGCCAGGGGCCTGAGTGAAAAGGCAGGTGCAGCGACAACAGAGCTAAGGGAACAAAGCAAAAACGATGGTTCAAGAGAGCAGCCAGAGTTACCAAAGTGCAGCAATCACCCACCCGCAATTACCCTCTCTTACCTGCTTAGTCAAGAGGAAGTCCCATAACCTATGTGAGTTCAGCAAAGTGATGACAAGGTGAAGAAGGAAGAAAGTCTCAGTTGAAGGAAGTCTGTGCAATAATCCACCTAACCCGAACGGCACGAGGGCGCAACTAGATAGTCCAAATATAATCCCCAAGGAATTCAGCAAAGCATCCCCAAAGTGAAAATATCCAATCCAAGTAGTGACCACCAAATCAGGAGAGCGTCCAATCGGTCACTTCGATCTGTAGAGCAATGTTTCTTGTGATGAGAGCAGCGTTGATGATAGATCCAGAAAAGGAGTGTTTTGTGGGCTTGTGAAATACGTGAGGTTGAAGGGTTCAGAAAGCCAGTGGAGTTAGCAGCTAGTAGAGAGAAAAGAAACTTGAACAGAGGTCTAGTTCAGATTTTCCTAATGTTCTGAATTGCGTTGAACTTGAGGTTAACAAAATTCCAAGGCGTCACAACAAACAAGGGCAAGAGGGAAACAGTCCGTTTGGAAAAGCCGTGAGTTTGTTTACCAAGGGAAAACAGCAGAGGGAAATGGCGCCAGAAACCGTAGGGACAAAACGTTCAAGTGTAATCCTTAAAACATAAGCCGGGTCAAGAGAACACAGGAATCAGGATGTCAATAAATCGGGCACTCGAACTAATTACTTAGTTTAGGAGCACCCGTTGCAGGGATACGCCGTACTAAATACTGGTATCATTTCCAGGAGGCAAGACACGTTGCGTGCGCTTCACGTGACCGCGGGAAGAGGGAATGCTGGATAATGTAGTGCGGCGTATTCCATGAACTGAAAGCAGTCCCCAGGGCAGCTTCCACATGGAAATAGACACCCTCGGACGTCTGTAAGCAGGAATGCGGGGCATGACATGAATTTTCATATCTTGGATATAGGCTGAGTAATGATTGCTCTACCAAAGCTTTGGTCGACAATTTGTATGCGAATGCTAGACCACTTCTGAATCAGATGAAAATTATATGAAAATTATGTCTGCAAAGTATTGTACATTTTCATTAATTCCCCTATTGGACTTTTTTACACTAAAGGTGGAATCTGTGCTTCTGTATTCTCTGGACATAAGTTTGAATTATGTTGTGAAACAACTTAACGTAATCCAGGTGAAAATGATAAAAGCAGCACTACATCTATCAGCTGCCATTTCCAATTCCATTATTCAACATGAATGTGGATGATCTGCCTTTCTTGTAGATGGGAATGGCGTTGCTTAGTGAATTATAGCAAGATCACAAACCCTCCAAATAAATCCTTATATCAGGACCTTGGCTGTATGATCAAAGGTTGTAGTTCCAGCTCGTTCATGGCCTATGGTGTAAGAATGAATAAAATTCTTATCAAGCTAGGAGTAGATCTAATGGATTTATGTAGGCACCCAGGTTATGTAAAGAGAAAACTTTTCGAGAGGGACTGGATCTCCATCATAGAAGATCTGACTAGGTTTAAGACCTATAAAGAGTATGCAAAATATCCACGGAAACGGGATAGATGCTGCTTGTATCTATCTATTCCCATGTAATTACGCACGTATGACTTATATGAGATTCAAATGTAATCAGATCCACACCTTGGAGAGAATCAAAAATTGGGGTCAGAAGAAATCTGTAACGTTGAGCAGTAATTGTAGCTTTCTGAATTGTAAAGAGCCTGTAGAGACGCTAAAACATTTAGTTTTATCGTGCCCTTTTCCCAAAAATACTCGAACAAGATATCTGTTACGATTTGTAAATGTTAACTTTGAAGATTGTATGGAGAAACTGTGGGATAGAATGATGATGGGGTAGGGTAAAGCTGAAATATCTGCTCTGATAGCGTTTATTAAGGAGATTGATGAGGGGCATCTATTAGTGCAAACCGGATGTATTGTAGTACCTGAAGTCTAATATTTTACATGTATTTGCAAAATCTTATGTTTGACTGTAATTGATTTAATGATTTAACACATTATTTTATCTGATTTGATTTCTAATGAAATTACATATTTTGTACATTTTAATTTTGTAAAGGTTTATATTTTGTAAACCATAAACAAATACAAAAAAAAAAAAAGTTATCAGGGCGTGGATAGATAAGATTCTCGACCCTATAGACACACTGTTGATGTATGCTAATACCTGAGGGGAACGTCAAAAGGAGGTTGATCCTTGAAAAGGTTCTATGAACATAAGAGTAGGAGAAAAAAAAAGTCTCTCTCAGAGGGGTGGAGCATCCGCCATAAGTCCACCACCTCCAGGGTCCTAAATAAGCATAGGAGACCGAGCGTAAGAGTGAAATCTCCAGGGGAGGGCGGATGTAATCTGTCCATGGTATCTGTACCCCATTGAAGTCCCCTCAAAGTACAATTTGACCTTCTGGGAAGGGGAAGGGGGAGAGGGCAGGGCCCAGCGATTTATAGAAGGTGTTTTGTCCAACATTGGTGGTGTACACTGAAATAAATGTATATAATTGTCACACCAATGTTCGGAGCATAATTTTGTTTCCAAGATCTGAGGGTTGAACCCCTTCACGAAGAGGATCGCTGTTCCCACTTTCTTGGTGCCGCCAGAGGCCTAGAATTAAAGTGGGGAGTGTCTAGAACGTAGTAACCCGAACTCTACTGGAAGTAGTTGAGTTTCTTGTAGTAAGACCACTGCCGCCTCTTCATCCTGGAGCTTCTGCAAAATGGATTTGCGTTTGGCGGGAGAGTTTAACCCTCTGACGTTGAGGGAAATAAATCTCAGGGTCTGATGTTCCTGGGCAGAGTCTGATGCCGCTGTGGAATCCAGACAGGGGAGTTGGGGTGAGTGTAAGTTAGCCATCATTTTGGGGAGTCAATAGCCGTATGCCATCCTGCCTTTGGTATTTTAACCCAGGCCTCCAATGGAAGGATGGAACTTTAACTGGAGGGGGGCCGTCTTTTTGGGTGCAGTACCTACCCTGTCCAACAGGGCCACATGGATGCTCTCAGCCAACATGGCTGGGGCAAAGAACAGTAACTGTGCTGCATTCCAAGGACTCATAGATGGACTGTACCTTGGAAATGGGCATAGGCTGTGGGGGGGCCCGCTGCAAAGTTTGTAGATACTCGTTTCAAATTTCAGAGTCGGGGGAGATTTGTCCAAGAGGAATATAATCCAAGAAGAGGGGAAGGAGCAGAGCTTCGCCATCCGGGGTTGTCACTGGGCAGGGGATACAGGACCATGCGACCAGGGCTCTAGCTTCCCTCCCCGATCGTTGCCCCTGTCGCAGCTCATCCTTTCTTTCCATTCCTTGGCACTCTGACCAAGATGCCCGTCTAGGTTTTGGTGGGGAGGTAGGCCCCTTGCTCATTGCATTTTCTGAAGCCTTAATGTGCAGCCCCACCAGGTGGTTCTGGGTGCATGATCTTTTCAGCGTCTTAAAGATGACTGATTTTCCGAAGGGCACTTTTATAGGAGAACTGCAGCGCTGTCGGAAACAGCCATCCTTACCGGATCTGGTGGTCTTGGAGGAAGAGAGTCAGAAGTCGGAGGGATTTTCTCTTTGTAGTGTGAGGAGGGAGAGGTCCTGGTAGATCTGCAGGGGAGAGCCTTGAAAAGATAACTCGCCCCATTGCGGCTTATTGATGAGATGGCCTCCTTTGTGGTGAAAAAGTGCACCCTAGCTATTACGTCAGGGGGGGCGTCTGCTGCCACCCCCTGATGTGGGCGCAACCTATGGGTGCGGTCCAGAAGGAGCTGAGGTTTGTCGAGCTGTGGGAACAGTGATTGGAAGAAGTCTCCCACGTATTCCACTAGATCTTTGTCCGGGACCGAAGCTGGAATCCCTCGCCCTAGGGCAGCTGCGTGGTCTTTGGACCGATCCTCAACCTCCCCAAGTCTTTGTTCTGCCTCTGTTAATGTCATCTTTGGTGGAAAGGGACCCTTTATCATCTGGGGACCTCTGTGGAATAAGCTTGGGGGGGGTCATGTTTCTTTCCTCTATCTGCTGACAGCAACATTGTAGCTATGTCTGGATTTTTACCAGATTTCGACTGTTTGGACATGATGTCTTCAGTTTGGTGGAAGGAGGAGTTTAGTGGCTTCCGAGGTGGAGAAGGGTAGGTAAGGTTATTGTCTTGGTTCACTTCACTGTGCACAGCTGTGCGGGGATTAAAAGGGCTCCACTCTCCACTATTTATTGGTACAAGAGCTTCCGGAAACTGCGTCCCCCAGGTGAAGCAACGAGCAAGGGGGAGGCCCCCTTATTCTCGGTTCAGAGACTGTGGGCAAGATTGTTGCAACTTTGTGGTCAAGAGCGGGGGGTTGTTATGTGGGCCGGGGTGCCCCAGGAATGAGAGTGAGGGATGGGGGGTAGAGCAGCTACAGGGGCGAAGAGGGGGGAGTGCCACTTTTTATCAGTTTCTCCTGGAATGAATGTTTGTCTCAGCTCAATTTTCTGCAGATGGTAAGTGTAACAGGAGGTAATGAGGGCCCCCTTGCTGATCTTTCATCACCGTTATAGTCCACGAGATCAGGCTAGGCTATCACCAAGAGTTGGTCCCCCCTCTCCAATGAGTGGGGGACAGAGAGCAAGTATGCTTTTGGTGTGGCCAGGGAGTTGGTTTGTTCCATGCAGGGCCAGCGGACCCTCGAGAACAAGGCCCGGGCCGTTTTCAGGGGTGTGGGGACCAAAGAAGCCCCCTGCTCTTGCTGCAGCTCGGATCATCCGCTCCAGCCCGCTGCGGGAGGCACCGCTCTGGAGCTTCTGCTTCAATGCTGCTGTGCTTCGAATCCGAGCATTCAGGTGGGGTTGGCCGACTCCACTGGGCAAACCGGGACTCACGGTTCGAGGCAGATGGGTCCTCGGCGGCAGGGATTGTAGATCGCCTGGGGGGGTATGCAGGATGCAGAAAACCGCAGCAGGGGCTCCTCAGGGCCGGGATCCCCACCAACAGGGCTCCTCCCTGAGTTGTTGTAGGATCCAGCAGCCCCGGTCGCCTTCTTGGGAGAGAATGGGGGAGATCCCGCAGGGTTCATGGAGCTTGTTCTCGGGCCTCTCGGGGGCTCAGATCTTTGTTTCTTCTTCGGCAGCTGCCGCAAAGCTTCTCATGTCCTGGTAGGCATCTCGCCTAAAATTTGGAATGACGAAACCCTGTTAACGTCAGCAATGCAGCGGGCTGTCTACGTAGGCCATTAAAAGAGCGACTGCATCGCCGGCGCTCCAGGCCATGCTCCCCCAGCCTGCGGTTTTTACCGGCACGGCTAAAGCCAGATTTGTAATGAGGCACAGTGTTTGAAGCTCATGTGATGAGAGGCGCGAACAAGTGAAACTACAAGAGTGAATGTACTTTGAAAAGGCCAAATAATATACTGTGTACAGAGTGGTCAGGCGCCACGTGGGTGCTCATTCGAAGGACTCTGTTAGGTATCCAACTGAATAGTGACTGCATTGTAAAAAAGGAACTCTTTGTCGAAGTGGTCCTGTGACAGTTCAAACTAAACCCTGTGCACATTCGAAAGTCTTCGATACGTGTAAAATTAACTACAATTGGTCTGAGCCCGGCTGACAGAGACTAATTAAAAGTGGAAAAGGGATCTGAGCCCGGCTGAGGAGGATCGGCAGTGAACTGTGAGTCACCCGAGAAGGAATATTTTTGGAACCTTAAAATAAAGGGATCTGAGCCCAGAAGAGGGTGATCCATTGTAATAGAAAAGTGATCTGTGCCCAGAGGCGTGGGATCCACCATAATAGAAAAGGGATCTGAGCCCGGCTGAGGGGGTTCCATGGAAAGACACCTGAATCACATAATTATATTAAAATAACTTTCTGTTTTTGTTTTGTACATCAAGCCCTCTGAATCAAGAGTCTTTGATGAGAAAAGAGGCCTGGGCGCAGAAGGCCCTGATACTGGAATTGGAGCTATATTGTGTCGAGGAAGCCAGAGTGTGTGCTTGGCTCAAGTGAACCGTCTTGCCCCGTGCTGAAAACGTGGGGAAGGTTGGCCAATGGCCCGAACATCAGGACTTATCATTTTGTGAACACTTCTTTCTTTTGCCTGAACAATCCCCCACACTATTTGTAAATCAGCGATAAGAATTGACAATATTTTTTTTTTACCATAGACCCTTTTATTTTGCGACTCCATTAGTACTGCATTATTATTATTTGATGGTCATAGCTTGCTCCCATCTGTACATTTAGGTTTAGATGGGCGTTTTTCACCCCCTTGTGAAAGTTCCATAAACACCCATGAACTGTGGTCACTTGTGTCTGTCTTACTTTGATACCATGCCTTCCTTACAATTGCTACACCACACATCGTCAAACAGAAGCGACCAACAACACAGCAGATGTTGCTGAATTGGTCGCAGAACCGCCCACACAATCAACACCCTATAAACAAATTATTTCTAGGAAGCTGAAAATGTTACCTGTTTCCCCAATACATATGGACATAATGGAAGTATCACACACAGAAATAACTGAAGCATCTTCGCTGCTAATTGACAATTGTGCTTGCAATGTGGACTACACTCTTCCCAGTGTTGAGGACTTATCCACCTCAATGGAATAGCAATCCACTGTACCTCTGGACGATTGGCTATTAAAGGAACCAAAATACATTGTATTCGACTGCTGCCTTATCAAGATCATGAAAATGGTTAACTGCAATAATAAATTTCGGCTGAGTATTTGTGGGAAGCCACAGGTGGAGTTTACTCGTTTATTTAAAGGCACCAACGTGCAGATCAAGGGTAGCTGTCTACACCACCATAACTTATTTTCATGGTCTGCTCAACCCATGCTTGTAAAAGTGCCTGCTGGTCATGTAATTTGTTCATCTGCATTGTTGTTTTGCGGATCAACGCAGATACACTTTAAAGTTTTTCTAACTTTGTGGGACTCTAGTTCCTTTCAAAAACCCAATACTACAAATATCAGAAGGATTTCTTGTTCCCCGCTGTTAGCTAGGCATGGAAACTCAAACAGTTGTCAATCGACAATGCTCTCGCCCGGAAAAGGCTATGGCTTGCTGGTGATGGACAATGCAACAGTCCTGGTTTTTCTTTTAAATACTGCACTTACCACTTACAAGACATAGAAACCAAAACAATAGTGAGTTTTGTGGTTGTGCAAGTAACTGAATGTACATCTTCTGTTGCCATGGAAAAATATGGTTTCATCACATCCATTCAACTTCTGCAATCGAGACGACTGCACATAGACCTGATAGCCACTGACAGGAAAGGCCATGCAAGAGCAGTTTCCAAACCAAAAGCATCAATATGATGTATGGCACGTAGCAAAATCCGTTAAAAAGAAATTACAGCTGCTGGGGAAAAAAAGGCCACAGAAAACATTTTAAAATGGTCACAGTCTGTTGGCAACCATTTTTGGTGGAGCTCAAAAAATTGTCGAGGATCTGTTGATATTCTTCTTGAAAAAATGACATTCAGTGATGCACAATTGTTCTATCGTACGCTCTTGCCAAGAAAACAAACATTTCCATGAATGTGCGCATGGACCATTAAGCAAGACGGAGAAGCGTACTGCTGGTATGATTATTTCAAGTGTTTCACTCGAATGTACTCTGTTTCAATGCCAGCAAGATTGAGATCCTTTCAGTCAGGACTGCTGTTCGATCTTTCCTCAATTAAGTCTCCCCCCCACCCACCCTGGGCTCACCTCCCTCCCCTTCCACTCAAACCAGAAACCCTGGAGTCATGTTCGACTCCACCCTCTCCTTCTCTCATCAAATCACGTCTCTAAGAAGTCCAACTACCAGCTCCACCTCCTCATAGTTATTCTTTCTTTTTTTTACTTTCCCCTAGAAGATCACTGTCTTCAGAGCCCTAGTACTCTGTAGGCTGGACTATTGCAACAGCATGGTGCTGGGGACAACACTACCACAAGCTCTCTCTTCCTAAGCACTTTACTTCTCCAGCCCGCTGCTCATCCACCTTCAACTCTGAGGGTCAGATGCTTCTCCAGGCTTCGAGTGGGGGGTATATCTCACTCCTCGGCTGGCGCCTCCCTCTGAAACAGTCACCCTGTCTCTCTCAAACTTGAGCAGGACCACCTCAGGTTTTGGAAGCAACTGAAGACCTTCCTTTATGCTTCTGCTTTCTTTCTCTCTCTCGCCTGCTGATGTTCTCGTTCTGCTGTGCTAACTGGTTACTTGACCATCCTCTGAACCTTATGACCAGTGCAGTGGAATGAGGGGGCACCCACCATGGAGCTCAAGGACAGAGGCCCTTAAGCTTGGCAGCATCCCACGGGGTACCAAGAAGGGAAGGGGCGGGAAGAAAGGCAATAACAATATTCTGGCATGGCCCCAGGGCATATTTGCCCTATATAGGAAGAGCTGCAGGAGCAGACTTGCAGAAGGAACACTAGGACCTCAGTTTATCTGGACTCTGCATTCGCAGACCCAGCATCTCATTTGTCTGGATACCACCCACCCCTGGAAAAGGTACATTTGGGCAAACAAAGAACAACTGTCATTGTATGAAAGTCATGGAAAAGAAGAGCAGGAAAGGCGGCATGGGCCTGGAAGGAAACTGCCATCAGGCACAGGAGTGCTCACCGGCCAATTTACAGGTCCCAAACAGACGGACCTGGGAGCTCACCCTGGGGACACCCTGTGGGCAAAGAAGGGCAACTCCCTTTTCCTGGCACATGTGCCCAAAAGTACAGAACTAAGAAAACACTGCACACCCGTTGTTGGGGAATACCCATAATACTAAATTACGTTTTTAGTAGTTTCAAAGGGTTTGGAGTTTTGTGTCGGGACAGTCAGTCCCCTGCAGTAAGGGTCTTGCCTGCAGCCTGGCACATGGTTTGTCTGGGAACCAAACTCCAGGGTTCCCGAGAGGTTTGGTACTAGGTGGGGTGACAAATCCTTGTTTGGTGTGCACGCTGGCAGTTATTGGTGGTCCAATATGATACTTTCGATAATTATTGACAGTTCAGTCTTGTGATGTTATTGCACATGGTATTTTCTTGTTCATATGTGTGGAATTAAACTGGGAGACAGGTGGATGCTGAAACAATAATTTAATCACTGGTTGAAGGATAGCGTTATGTTTAAGGGAATTACTATCAAGTCCTCCCGGTTAACTTCACCGGTGTCTTGGTCTTCCAAAATATACCGACGTTAGTCCTGGTCTGGTCTTATCTTGAGGTGTCCGGATAGGCCCACCACTCTGGTTCTCCCCTCTCTCCTTTCTCCGTGTCCTGTGGAATGAGAGCAACCCATTAGTTTGGTTTGGCGCCCTTTTATCATAACAGGAGGTTTCAAACCCCCTCCAATCACTGGGAGCCTGGGCTAACCCCCTTCTCATTGGTTCCTGGGACGTTGTCCCGCCTCCCTTAAAAGTTGCCGCCCCGGGCTGTCGCCATTCCCGTTTCCCTTGAGGTGGTGAGGGTTCACGTTGGCCATGCGGCCGTGGCCGCGTGGTGTAAGGACGCATCCGGACGATGGGCGTCCTTCTCCAGCCACATGTAGTCCTGGCACAATCAGAAGGAGCACGGGGGCGGCGATCCGGTCGCTGCTCTCCTGCGTCCCGGCACCACCGCGAGCACGGCTCCCCGTTCCCCGGGCCGGGGTGGAACCCAGGTGAGTGTTCCACGGGCCCGCCGCGGCTGTCCACAGAGGCTTCTCTCGTGGCTTTGCCGCAGCTGTCTATAGCGGCTCTTTCCGCAGCGTCACTGCGGCCGCCAGCAGCGCAGCTGTCCACGGCGGCTTCTCCCTTCCTTGCTACAACGGGAAGGGCGGGCATGGATAGGAGGGCAGGCATGCCGCCAGGGTGTCCAGCGTCTCCGGGCTCGTGCGGGTTGAGTGCACGCCGCGGCACCACCCGAGGCATGACTCCACACATCCCCACCCCGATCCCAGGCCGTTCGGGCCAGGGTGAGCATCTAGACAGATAGTCCGCCACCAGCTGGAACCTGGCAGGTCTGTGCAACGTGATGAAGTCGAAAGGCTGAAGGGAGAGAAACCAGCGGAGAACCCTCTGGTTAGTGTCCTTATGCTGAGCCAGCCACTGGAGGGGGGCATGGTCGGTATACAGGGTGAACCGGCGACCCAGCAGATAATACCGGAGTGAGTCAACGGCCCACTTGATGGCCAAGCACTCCTTCTCAATGGTCGAGTAAGCCGCCTCGTGGGGCAACAGCTTCCGACTGATGAAGCACACCGGTTGCAGATCCCCTCTGGTCTCCTGCGACAGTACAGCTCCTAGGCCCTGATTGGAGGCGTCTGTCTGTAAAAAGAAATGTTTCTGGAAGTCCGGACAGCAGAGGACCGGGTTTGACATGATCCGTCGATTCAGGTCCGCTATGGCGTTCAAGGCACTTGGGTTGTTGGTCAGATTGGGATTTCCCTTGAGCCTTAACGCGTCTGTCAAAGGTGCAGCCACCGAGGAGAAGTCAGGGATGAATCTCCGGTAATACCCGATCAACCCCAGGAATGCTCGTATTTGTTTCGTGTTGGTGGGAGTCGGTATATCGCGTATAGCCTGGGTTTTGGACAACTGAGGTTTAAGCACTCCCCCACCCACTATGTGCCCCAGATATTTGGTTTCGTGGGTTCCCATCGTAGTCTTCTTGGGGTTGATATGTAACCCTGCCCTCTGTAAATCAGCTACTACTAGTTCCAGATGGTCCAGATGCGACCCCCAGGATTGGCTGTACACGACAATGTCGTCCAGGTAAGCAGCAGCGTATCCAGCATGCGGTCTTAGTATGATGTTCATCAGCCTCTGGAACGTGGCGGGGGCCCCATGGAGTCCAAAGGGTAAAACCTTATATTGGTATAAGCCTTGTGGGGTGGAAAAGGCAGTTTTCTCCCTATCCTGGGTGCGTAGGGGTATCTGCCAATAGCCCTTGGTTAAATCTAGAGTACTTAAGAAATGGGCTGCTCCAAGGCCCTCCAGTAGTTCGTCCATCCGAGGCATTGGATAGGCTTCGTATCGGGACACCGCATTTAATTGTCTGTAGTCCATACAGAAACGGACCGAACCGTCCGGTTTAGGAACGAGCACTATGGGGGACGACCAAACGCTGACAGATGGCTCGATGATGTCCATCCGTAACATTTCATCCACCTCAGATTTGATGATGTTCTGCCTGGCTTCGGGTATCCGGTACGGTCTAAGCCTCACGGGTGGTCCGGGGTCCGTTTTGATTACATGCTCAAACACGTCCGTTCGTCCAGGTAAGGAGGAAAAGGCGTCAGCATAGGGGAACAGCCTGTTCCTAATGTCCGTCTTCATTTCGGGGGAAAGGGAGTCACCCCAATTGACTGCATCCAGGATGCTCACAAAGGCGCCCAGAAGAGGCTCGTTCCATTTTTTTAGAAGGTTGATGTGATAGACCTTTTCTGGGGTAGTTCGATCGGGTTGTTGTACCCGGTAGGTCACTGGGCTTAGCACATCAATGATCTTGTAGGGCCCTCTCCATCTGGCTAACAGCTTGTTGGTGCTGGTAGGCAGGAGTACCAATACCTGGTCCCCTGGGCTGAAGGTTCTCATCCGGCTCCCCTTGTTGTAATTTCTTTCTTGAGTTGTTTGGGCATGTCCAAGGTTGATCTGGGCCAGTGTACGTAATGCGGTTAGGTGTTCCTTTAATTCCTCTGTATACTCGGTTAAGGACACCTCTTACGTGGATTCCCACTCCTCCTTAACCAGGTCCAATATCGTCCGAGGTTGTCTCCCAAACAAGAGCTCGAAGGGAGAAAAACCGGTGGAAGACTGGGGGGTGTCTCTTAACACCATTAACACCAGGGGATCGCCCGATCCCAGTTTTTCCCGGTTGGTCCCGTCACCCTTCTTAGCATTTTTTTGATCGTCTGGTTATATCGTTCTACCAGCCCATCAGTTTGGGGATGGTATACTGAGGTTCTCAATTGTTTGATCTGAAGCTGTCCACATATTTGTTTTAGCAGGGTTGACATGAAATTAGTGCCCTGGTCGGTGATTATCTCGGAGGGTATCCCCACTCGGGCAAAGAACGGGATTAGTTGGTCGCACAATACCCGGGCCGATGTTCCCTTTAGGGGAAAGGCCTCTGGGTAGCGGGTGGCGTAGTCGACTACGACCAATAAGTATTTATAACCGCGGCTGGTTGGTTCCAGGGGTCCCACTATGTTCATGCCGATCCTCTGGAATGGGATCGAAATGAGGGGCATTTTCTGTAGTGGTGCCTTGGCGGGTAGTACCCCGCTGGTAAGCTGGCAGGTGGAACAATTCTTGCAATGTTGGGCTACCTCCCCGTAAATGCCAGGCCAGTAAAACCTCTTTAGAAGATTTTGTTGGGTCTTAAGGGAGGCCATGTGACCCCCACAGGGATGGTTGTGGGCCAGTTGTAGTACTATAAGACGGTGACTCTTTGGTAACACTAATTGTTCTTTTACGGCGTCATCGTCACCCTTATACCTCCGGTATAGGAGACCATGGCGTAGAAGGAATCCTGGGCCACTGGCTAGGTTGGGTTCCCCTTCCCGGGCTGCCCTTTCCCTGGCCACACGTAGGGTCGGGTCGGTTAGGGTCTCTCCCCTTATGGTGTCCTCGTTATCTTCAAGCTTCCAATCGATGGGTCAGGTCATATAACTGGCCTGACACCATGCCATCCGGGTCCGCCTCTTTCGCCCTGGTAGGGGGTCCCGGGAAACAGGGTCCTTTTTAACATCGGATTCGGGCGGGTACTTCTCTTCCCTTAGGTCACTTAAGGTCTGTTTGAAGTGGGGAAGGTCAGTCCCAATTACCACCGGGGTGGGGAGACAAGGTAGGACGGCAACCCTCAAGGGAGTGGAGGTTTCATTTAAGTCAATCACTACATCCTTCATTGGGTAACACTTCGTGTCCCTGTGAATGCATCGGATAGGTACCGTTACGTTAGATAAGCAGGGAGAGTTATTCACGGTTGGTGATATGGCCGTCTGCCTGCTGCCGCTGTCCAAGAGTGCACGTGATGGTCGGCCGTCGACACGAATGTCCACCACATAGGGTCCCAGGACGCCCTCCTCGTCTATTGGGTTCAGGTAACCGATGTCCATGGGTTCAACCGGTCTTCTCCTGGGACAAACCCGGGCTATGTGGCCCCACTCGTTGCACTCATAACACTGCGGTTGCTTGTAACCGGGTGTCGCCATTGGGGCCTTCTCTTCGCTTCCTGGTCTCTTGTCCTCTGGTCTCCTGGTGTTCTCGTCTGAGGGTTTCCATCTTATGGGTAGGACTCGGCTACCCCTAATCACATGGGGGTCGGAAACCGGGATGGCAATGCGGGCTGATACTCCTGTGGGTGGTAGCCGGAAGTGACCTGCCTTCTGATATGCCGACGCTATGTCCACTGCTTCGGTTAGGGTGGGCCGATGGTGCTGCTTGACCCATTTCTGCATTTGCCCGGGCAGGGCTTCTATGAACTGTTCCAGTATGATTTTATCGAGCAGGGGTTGATTAGCGGGGTTTGGAGCCAGCAACCACTTCTCAGTGAGGTCTTTTATCCTATAATACAGCTGGCGTGGGCTTTCCCCAGCCCTGAGTCTGGCTTCCCTTAGCTGGATCCGGTAGGCTTCATCGTCCAGGCCTAATCGGTCTAGCACTGCGGCCTTGATCTCTCCGTACGGCGTATTGCCGTTGGGGTTTACCGCCTGGTGGGCGCCCTGCATCACCCCAGATAGAAGGGGGGCGACATACTGACCCACCCGGTCCGGAGGCCATTGCGCGTTCCTGGCTATGCGTTCGAAACTTGTAAAGAAAAAGGCAGGGTCCTCCCCGTCCCTATACTTCTACAGGAGGGCCGAGGGCACCAGTGGTTGGTTTCTCATATTGGCTACTGCATCCGTGAGACGGGTTATGGTCTCATGCTGTTTGTCCTGCGCGGTGGTCTGTATAGTACCCTGCAGCTGGATGGCCTGTTGAAAGGCTTGCCGATCCGCAGCTGCTTGTTGTGACTGTAGCTGCACCATCTGTTGCAATTGCTGTTGACCCTCGGTCAGGGTCGTTATCCATGTGGACGGTCTCACACACGGTTCCTACACAGGCACTACTAGAACACGCATTGGCCCGCCAACCCCCACACTCCATCCCAGCAGCGGACATTTCTTAGCAGCATGGCCGCCCTGACCGCAGGCCCTGCCTATCAGCAGCCCCCCTGGATACAGGCACGCTAATATTATCAGCACCGCCTTGCCTTGGGGTTTCCCACCCAGGACACAACCTCTCTCACTTGCCCCACCAGGGCCATCCCGACCATCCACAACCAAGTGGAGCAACCCTTGCACACGGGGCAATCTGCCCTTACTGCACACGCGGGATGCTGTCTCGCATAGTACGCCGCCCTCCAGCATGTGGGCCTCCAATCCGGGCTCAATTTCCGCCCCATCACTCAACCATCAAGGAGCCACTTGGCTCATCACTTAAACCCAACACAGGCCCCACTATGTCCACTCTCGTTGTCCCAGCAAGCGCGCTCACCGACAGCCCCGCCACCTTCTGCACATCAGTTCACAAGCTTCCACACGTTACCCTACCCAGGGTCAATTGCTAAATTGCTAAACTATAGCCCCACCAACATCTCTCTTTCAGATGAGCCAATAAGCCCCAACCCAGCACCCTAGTCAGGGTGACTTGCCTACTTGCTCCATCATGAGCCTGCTCGACCATCTTTTTGGTAAGCACTGGCAATTTTGTCTAATTTGTGATTTTTCCTGCATTAACCCCATGGCCAGCAATCCTGTATTAATTTTCTCTTTCACATCTTTTCCTTTTCCCTCTTTCCTTCCTCGGTACTGTGTTTGTGTTAGGCAGAAACCTGTGCAGTTCCCTTAGGGACCACTGCAAAAGATTTAAGACTACAGGTGTTTGGCAGTAAACCCACTTGGTAGCAGTCCGTACCACACAGATTCACTTGGTAGCTGTGGCTGAGCAGTCAGACTTCCCTCAAGAAGAGTTAGGCAGTATATAGAGTATACACAATAGGTACAGAGATACAGTAGTATAAGCAAACACTGACCAGAGCTTTGGTGTAAAAGGAACAAGTTACTTACCTGTAACTGTTGTTCTCCAGCATGGGTCTGGCATGGATTCACATGCTCATGAATATTCCCCGTCGTCAGGCTGGGAATCCTCGGTAAAGAAAAAACCAGTATCAGTTTCGTTTCTGATCTGTCTTTCGTAGTAATAACCAATCACTGGTCTCTGCGTCATACTGACCACAGCCAATGACTGCCCTCTACCTAAGCACCGCCTCTGGCAGCCATCTACAGATTTGGAAGCACGTGAAGTGGCAGTATGACCAAGTGAAGAGCCGCAGAGGGGTAGGCGGGAGGGTTCGCATGTGAATCCATGCCAGACCCATGCTGGAGAACAACAGTTACAGGTAAGTAACTTGTTCCTTCTACAGCATGGGGTCTGGCATGGATTCACATGCTCATGAATAAAGAATACATAGCAGTACACACATGCACAACCACGGGAGGTGGCAAAGGCTCAACATTAAGCAGTACATCAAACTGAACATTAAGCATCTTACCTCCTCACCAGGCTCACCTCAGGCGAACAGGTTGCGCAGCACTGCTTGGCCGACCCTGGACTCCTCCCTGGAATCCCGATCGACGCAGTAGAATTTCGTGAAGGTGTGCGTCGACCTCCACGTAGCAGCCCTGCATATGTCCAGCAGGGGCACACCAGAAAGGAACGCCGTGGTAGCTGCGATCGCTCTGGTGGAATGGGCTCTCGGACGGCCAGGCAGCGGTCGGTTTGCCAACCGATGACAGTACATGATACAGCCGGAGAGCCATCTGGAAATGGAAGCCTTCGAGAGAGCCTTCCCCTGATTGACAGGTCCAAAGTTCACAAAGAGTTGTGACGTCTTCCGAAAACACTTTGTGCGGTCCACGTAGAACTTCAGCGCTCTAGCCACATCCAGCGAGTGCAAAGTCCTCTCAGCCGGCGACAAAGGCGACGGGAAGAACACAGGCAACACCAAGGGTCGTTGAGATGGAAGTCCGACGGTACCTTGGGCATGAAGGAGGGGTGCGTCCTGAGCACTACCCTCGTGTCGTGAAAAGTCAAGTACGGGGCCTTGCATGAAAGGGCCTGGATCTCTCCCACCCGTCGTGCGGAGGTGATGGCCACAAGAAACGCTGTTTTCCACGACAGAAACTTCAACGGGGCCGAGTGCAGAGGCTCGAACGGAGGTCCCATGAGCTTGGTCAGCACCACGTTGAGCTCCCACGCCGGGGCCGGAGCCTTCACCGGCGGGAACGATCTGAACAGTCCCTTCATGAACTCTTTCACCAGACGATGAGACCACAAGGACGTCCGGCCCGTGGTTCTGGTGTATCGGGAGATCGCAGCAAGATGAATCTTGATGGACGCGTGTGCCAGTCAAGCTTTGGCCAGCGTCAGCAGGTACGGCAGTACCTGGGGAGCCGTAATCCGTAGAGGGTTAATCTTCTGTGCGTGGCACCAGACAGAGAACCTCTTCCATTTGTGTCCGTAGCATTTAAGAGTCGAGGACGCCCTGGCCTTTGCAAGAACCTCTCTGCAGTCGGCCGGTATGTCGTATCCTCCAAACTCTAGCGCTGCAGGGGCCAGGCCTGCAAGTTCAGCGATTTCGGGTCGTGGTGGAGGATGGCGCCTCCTTCCCTGGAGAGTAGATCCGCGTCCACCGGCAGCTTGATTGGCGGGGACGCTGACAAGTCCAGAAGGTCCGGGAACCATATCTGCCTCGGCCACGCAGGTGCGACGAGGATTATCCTGCACCGTGACCTCTTGAGCTGGTTGACGAGCCGGATTAGCAGTGGCAAAGGAGGGAACGCATAGAGGAACAGGCCCTCCCAGGGGAACGAGAAAGCATCGCCCATGCTCCTCGCCTGGGGAAACCTGCTGGCGAACCTCCGGCACTTGGAGTTCGTCGCCGTCGCGAACAGGTCGATCTGGGGTGTGCCCCACCGTCGGAAGAGGCGATCCACTAGATCCTGCCATAGTTCCCACTCGTGGCACGAGCGCAGCTCCCTGCTGAGTGAGTCGGCGATGGTGTTTTTTATCCCTGCCAGATGAAACGGCACCAGAAACATCCTTTGGGCGACGGCCAAATGCCACAGGTCCTGCGCCTCCTTGGACAGCGCTGGGGACCTGGTTCTGCCCTGTTTCCTGATGTAAAACATGGTGGTGGTGTTGTCGGTGAAGATCCTCACCACCTTGCCCTTGAGGGACGGAAGGAAGGACCTGAGGGCCCAGAACACTGCACGGAGCTCCAGGACGTTGATATGGAGGGCCTTCTCCGTCGGGAGCCAAAGGCCTCTCGCGTGCAGATTTTCGGTGTGCGCTCCCCACCCTTACAGGGAGGCATCCGTGGTCACTGTCTCCTGGTGGTCTGGGGTCTGGAAGTCCATGCCCGCCGTCAGATGCGCGCGGTTGCCCCACCACCGGACCGCTCGGCGGAAACTCTCGTCGAGTGTGATCCTCTCCTCGAAGCTGCCCGTCGTTTGGATCCAGCGCGCGTCCAGGAACTCCTGCAACGGGCGCATCCGGAGCCTGCACATGGGAATGAGGTAGATGCAGGAAGACATCATTCCGAGGAGGGACTTGATGGACCTCACCTTGGCCGCGTCGGAAACCAACATCCGCTGTACCTTGCCCAGGATGGACCTGGTCCTTTCCTCCGACGGGGAGGCCAGAAGGGACACTGTGTCGAGCTTCGCTCCCAGAAACAGTGCGTTTTGCGCGGGTACCAGGTGGGACTTGGCGTAGTTCACGGAGAATCCCAGGTCCGTGAGAAGTTGGACGGTCCTTGCCGTGTGCTCCACAGCGAGCTCCTTCGTCTTGGCTCGGATGAGCCAGTCGTCCAGGTAGGGGTAGACGTGTATCCCCTCGCGGCGCAGCTGCGCTGCCACCGGTGCAAGGCACTTGGTGAATACCCTGGGTGCCGACCGTAGTCCGAAGGGGAGGGCTTTGAACTGGTAGTGACGCCCTTGGACCACAAACCTGAGGAATTTTCGGTGCCCCTTTAGGATGGGAATATGGAAGTAGGCATCCTCCAAATCCAACGACGACAGGAAGTCTCCTTCCACCAGCTGACCCAGGACGTGCTGGAGTGTGACCATCCGGAACTTCTGCGCCTTGATGAACTTGTTCAGACGTCGCAGGTCTAGGATGGGGCGCCATCCTCCCGTCTTCTTCTTCACGAGGAAGTATCTCGAGTAAACTCCGGAGCCCCGAAGCCTCTTTGGGACGAGTTCGATGGCGCCCTTCCTGAGCATCGCCTTTACCTCCAGGAGAAGCTGAGGGACGTGAAGCTCTTTCCTGGCCACGGGGGGGACGCGCGGGCACCTTCTTTGAAACTCGAGCGCGTGGCCCCGGGCTAAGGCGTCCAGCACCCAACGGTCGGTGGAGATGGACTCCCACACGCTGACGAAGCTCGCCAGCCGGCCTCCCACCGGGGTGCTTCGGTGGGGGCCCGACCCCACGGCCGGTTCAATCCTGTTTCGACGAGGCTTTGCCGCCTTGACCTCCTTGGCGACTACGGCTGGGTCCGCCAGACTTGCCTCGTCCTCTGTAGGCCTCCTGAGACGACGAGCGGGCCGCTTGACGGTAGGTGGAGAAACCGCCGCCGGAACCTTTGGAGGCGCCCTTGCCTCCGCTGCTCCGAAAGGGCGTCCGTCGTTGCTGCAGAACCCCAAGGGCCCGGGCCGTCTCAGTGTCCGCTTTAATGGCCTGAAGGGAATCGTCCACTGTTTTCCCAAACAGGTTGTCCCCATCGAACGGCATGTCCAGGACTCTGGTCTGTACGTCTTGACGGATGTCCGTAGCTTTGAGCCATCCACGCCGCCTAAGGCACACGCCGTTGCCCAACTGGCGAAACCCAGTGTCGGCGATGTCCGTCGCAATAGTGATGGCGTGGTCCGACGCCACCTCACCTTCCTGTAGGATCTCCAGGGCATCCGCCCTCTTGTCGTCCGGTAGGAAGTCCAGCAGGGGAGCCAGTTTGTACCATAGCTCCCTGTCGTAGCGGGCCATGATAGCCAAGGCGTTGGCCGCTTTAATCGTCGTCGCTGCAGACGAGATGACCCTGCGTCCCATAGCGTCCAATTTCTTTCCCTCGCCGTCCGGTGGGGAAGTCGATGTGGAGGCCGCACCCCCCCCCCGCTTTCTTCCTGGCCGCCGCGGAGACGACGGAGTCCGGGGTAGGCTGCGCCCGGAGGCACAGGGGGGCCGCGTACGGGACCCGGTACTTCTTCTCGTACCGGTCTCTTCTAGCTGGCGTCGTGGAAGGGTTCTTGAGGAGGGCGAGGCCCTCATCCCAAATGTCGTCCAGTAGAGGCACCGCGAGGACAGTCTTCCTCTTGGCCTCGCGCCGTTGATAAAGGAATCCTTCCTTTTTCTTCTCCTCAGGGCAGAGTTGGAAAAGCTCGGATGCCCTGGCGATCATGGAGTGGAACGATCCAATCTCGTCGGGCGGAGAAGCCCTGGTGGGAGGTGACGACGGTAGATCCTCGTCGTATACCTCGTCATCCGTACCCGTCGCTGCCGTGTCAGTCCCCGTATCATCCCCTCGGGTGGACGGGGAGGAGGGCTGGACGGGGCGCGACGGCTGAAAAGGAGGTGGAGGGTGAATCCTTCTTTTCTTGGGCGGGGGAACACCAGAAGGTCCCGGATCCCCCGACGGCAGAGGTTCCTCCGTCGGCAACGGTAGTCTCGTCCTTATCTCTGAACATAAGGACTGTATAGCCAACAAAATGGCCGCCGAGTTGTCTTGCGGCGCTGGCAGAGGGGAATCCGACGGGCGATCAGGGGCCCCGTCGGCACCCTCGACGATGTCGTCATCGCCTGCGTCGGGATCCATTCCGACTGGCCGGTCTTCTTCCACGCCAAGGCCGTGGCTTAAGACCTCAATCAGCTCCTCCTCCGAGGTTGAGGCCGAATCTACGACGACGCCCTGCCCCCCCTTTTTCTTCCCCGCCGGGGATTTCACGGGGGTCCTATCGATGGGCACAAAAGAGGACTCCCTCCGAGGTGGCAGGGAGACTCTGAGCCCCGAGGTCGCCACCACTGGTGTAGCCTCCACAGGCTGAGCCAGGGCCGCCGCGACAGTATCGATAGAGGGCTTGGCCGGATGGATTAAGGCCTTCACCACCTTAGGTGCGCTCACAGCCTTATCCTTGACGGGGGGGACACTGCCTCGCTCCCCCTCCGATGGGGCCTTCGAGCTCGACCGGGGCCTCTCCAGGAGCTTCGCCGGGTGCTCGCCCTTCCTCTTACCCGACCCAGAGCGTTGGCTCGTGGCTGAAGGTGCCGGGGAGGGTGCGCCCTGCCTGGCGCCCGTAGAGCCCGACCGTTCGGCGCTCCCGGTGCCAGCGGACTCGCGGTGCTTGGCCTTGTGTTGGACCCCCGTCGCCGGGGCGTCCTCAAAGGTCTTAGAAGACCGCTCGGATTTCTTCCTCTTCTTCTCGCCTGATGGGCTCTTCCCTTCCAGCCAGTTGGCGAGACGTTGATGGCGGTCCTTCATGGTCCGCTCCGACATGTTGCCGCAAAACGCACAGTCCTTCTCCACGTGCGTCTTGTCCTCATGTAAGCAGTAGAGACAAAAGGAGTGTTCGTCCTCCTTAAAGACGTTCTGCAGCTGGCATCCAGGGCAGATCCTGAACAGCTTTCCGGGCGTCGAGCTTCCCTTCTCCTGGGCCATGTCCGGGCCTGAGAAACAGTCCTCCAAAAGCATAGCTCGACGAAATCTTCACCCTTGAGGGGCGCAGACGAATCCGACACGGGTCCCCGTTGATCGGATGGAGAGTCGGTGGAGCTTGAGGCTCTTTTGACCGAAAAAAACGAAGTTTTTGAGAAAAAACGTGAAAAAATAGCACTAATGCTCGAGAGCAATAGCACGAGGATCCCAACACATGAACGTGCGGTAAAAATCTGAAGATGGCTGCCAGAGGCGGTGCTTAGGTAGAGGGCAGTCATTGGCTGTGGTCAGTATGACGCAGAGACCAGTGATTGGTTATTACTACGAAAGACAGATCAGAAACGAAACTGATACTGGTTTTTTCTTTACCGAGGATTCCCAGCATGACGACGGGGAATATTCATGAGCATGTGAATCCATGCCAGACCCCATGCTGGAGAAGTATATAATTATTTATTTAAAGACACACTTGTAAATTACACTAGCACAAAGAGGTAAGTAAATTCAGCACACAGTCACTATTATATATATACAACCCTAATTACTTATTAGACAAGTCTTAATGAGAAACACCACTTATTTTCAGACAGAGGTGAGCGCTTAACATAAGATGGCACTCTAATAAGTTATTAAAAAGGGAGGGGAAAAAGGCAGAGTTATGGAAGCACACAAATTTCAATACTTTTTAAAGGCCCACAGTAAGGCAGGATAGGCAGAGTTCTACTGGAGAGCAAGGAAGTCAATTGCAAGGCCCACTCTTGGAGAGAGCAAGCAGAAGGGGTCCAGGTTCACACAGTGGGGTTATGCCCAAAGAGTCTTGTAGATAGTTCGCACACAAAGAATGAAATTAAAGTCGGGAAAAGTTAGCTAGGTTGTCCCAGGCCAGCCCAGGTTAGAAAGTCGAGGCTTTACTGTCACCCCGAACGATCTGTCGCAAGGGAAGCCAGGCGGGATACAGTACCTTAAGTGGGAAGGCAGCTCCAGCGGGGGCAGTTGTTCCTGGCAGCACGTGCAAGTCAGTGTTTCATCCAGAGGAAGCTGAGGTCTCGACGTGGAGGAAAGATGAAGGTTGTTGCACTGCCAGGGAAGAAACCAGCCACGGAGTTCTTCGTTTAAAAGGTACTACCCGTCTATTCGCGATAGTGGTAAACTGTGGTATTCCGGTTGCCGGGGTGCTTGGCATGGGCAAGGCAGCCACAAGGTGCTCCAGGAAGGTGAAAAGAAGGCAACACTGGTTATCCCCACCAGTCAAAGGAAGAAGACTCTCTGGACTGGAGATCTCCTCTGTCGTCGGGAAAAGTGGTGAGACGGTTCAGCAGGGCTCCACCGGTGGTGTCGTCGTTGCAGGTCAGCTCAGCTTCTCCCTCCTTGGATTCTTAGGTCCTGTGGTGACTTCTGAAGTTCCAGTCCCCAAAGCCCTGCTTTTATGCAGCAAACCCCCATTCATTCAGCCTAGCTGTCAATCAAACATGCTAAGTGGGTAGCCTGCCGGCTCACCACTTGGGCCAGTCACACAAGAGTGCGACTTGAGTTGCCAAGGCAACTCAGTCAAGGGTGCCTAAACCCCCTCCCACACCCCCTGTGGTACCCAGACAGAGTGGCACCACTTTTGGAGGCTTCTGTGGAGAAAAAGTGGAACAAAGGGCTCGACTTGGGTTGGAGTCACAGAAAAGAACACAAACGCCATTTTAGAATCGAGTTCTGGCAAAAAATACCAACCGGTGAATTAATATTAAATAAATAAACCATCGGTATGTTCGAGGCTATAGGAATTAAATAATTAAAGTTGGTAGCCTCGAACAATGGGAAAATCCCATAGAGATATATTTGCGGTCGAATATAAAAAGTAGTATCCACTGCCACCAGCCAAAACTTGATCAGGGGGGACGGAGACGTGCCCCCTCAAACAACAGACCTCGGGGCAATCGAATTGCCCCGACCAGTACATCCACAATATGATGGTTTGTACTGGTTTCTGTTCATAATTTGGGACTAGTAAAGCCAATGGTGACTTAACATTCCCTGGGAGACAGTAGTCAGTCCCAGGGTATGGAGTCTATGTTTGGGGGTCGCTACGACACCCCTGGGTTACGGCACGGAGGGTGCTGTGTAACCCACATCAAAAACACATGAAACCCTATGGAGTAAAAGACCCCATAGCCCATAAAACACATGGAAAGACAAAGGAACACCTCAAATCATGTCTAAGAGTGGGGGTAAAAGAGTCTCACTCTTAGCAGGGAAAGAAATAAACCTCAAAAATCCAGCAAAGCTGCTGGGGGACTCACTAGGTTTGGGAAATTAGCCTTTATAGAGAATTCTCCCTAACAGTTTGCCCTGCACCATATAATGTCAAACGAATATGCCTTTACTATGTACTATTGATGATGACTTATGTTATTGAAATGCCTTCTTGTTCATCACAAATCACCACAATTCACCCCTCACCACGTGTCTGGATACACATGTCATGCTGATCAACTTGTTAAACAACCTGTTATCACCTATGCATCTCTGTGACAAACCATGACTGACCAAATTAATTATGTTGCCACCACCAATGTTCTAAATCCAGACTATACGGGTCATTACGACCCAGGCGGTAAGTACACCAACTTTACCACCATGGTGTAAACTACGTTTACACCGTGGTGGATGGCGGATTTACCGCCCCATTCCAAGGTGAGTGGGGCAGTAAATCCCCATTTCCCATTTACCCTTCCCCATTCCCATTTTTGCCCCATAGGGCATAATGGGAGTGGGGAAGGCGCTAATTACGGTGCCGTAAATTACGGTGCCGTAATTAGCACCAAGGCGGTTTAGCGCCATGGATTTTAACGGCTGCTAAAATTAGAATCAGGCGTTAAGGGTTAACGACGGCGTTAACCCTTAACGCCTGACTCGTAATGAGGCCCTATGCCACTGCGCCACGCACTCTCTCACACCACTCCAAACCCTTCACCCATCACAGCCTTGATAAAGACTACATTCGAAACGTGCGTCAGCTTTTTTTGTTTCACCACATATGGCACAAGATGCCAGAATTGTCATATTGTATCTGAACAATAAAATACCATGTACAACAACATCTCAAGACTGAACTGTCAATAATTATCGAAAGTATCAAATATTGGACCACCAATAACTGCCAACGCCCACACCAAACAAGGATTTGTCACCCCACCTAATGTTTTTAGTAGTATTATGTTTAATAAAAAAAACCACAGCCTTTTTAATGCCAACACAAAATAAGTTTCTGTGTATGGTGTTATATATTTACTATATAGAATGCATGCCCCATAGGCTCCCTCATGACCAGTAGCCCCATGTACTGCCTCCAGCCCTACGGCACACTATGGACTGTATCTGCAATCCCCTGCCTACTTACACTTACTTGGAGCCGGCCAGCCCGGCTGCACTTACTCGAGCTAGCATTTTGCACTCACCCTGTCATATCCCGTATTCTGCGATGGTCCATTTGAAATATATAGAGACGGATCTGTCCAATTCTCTGATCTACTCCCAAGATGGCACCTGATGTTCCACACAACGTTGCAGCTTTTACTCACCCCTCACGCTCCTTCCTGTTTCAGTCCATGTCAGTCTCCAGCAGAGGATATATGTTGCAACAAGCAAGATTTTGGCGCATCACTACTCCCTTTTCCCGACACCCTCTTATCTTTTAACTCTCCTCTTATAGAACACCAACTCCTCCTCACCAGGTCTGGAGTTTCTGCAAGCCATTCTGACAAGCAGAGTCCCATCCCGGTACGTTGACATCGTCTCACATCTTTTTTTTTTTTTTTATTTGCATATGGTTTACATAAGAAACCTTTCCAATTACATTTAATGAATATAAGGAAAATACATATCTGTAAATTGGCAATACAACAACCCTAAACACCTTATAAAATGTATACACAACATATAAAAACCAGTGCGGAAGGATATAAAAAAATCAGGTTTGCAAATTTAGTGTGACTTCTGGATACATACTCAATAGTTGCTCAGAGATAGAAAGAATATAGTCGAGAAAAGCAAACAGACACGGGACTCAGACCATGGGTGCATAAAGATCTAGAGATTTGATAAAACCTGCAACCGCAAGGCCCTCTGTAACATTAGAGATAGAAAAACATCTTGACCATATAAATCTTTCTGCCCCCAGAAATCCCAGAGTATTGAATTTCCACAAATAAAGTGCCCTTAGATCTTTCAGTGCAACACAATCTAGAAACAAATGTCGAAGAGTTTCAGTGACCCCTGTCGCATGGCAGAAACGGCAGAGCACATCTAAATCTTTAATTACATTCCTTTTGTGTAAGACTTCCTTAGTCGGAAGAATATTCCGCCTGAGTTTCAACAGGAGCGATCCATAGTAGCGGTTGGGAAATTGAGTCAAGATAAAAGACAAAGTTCCTCTCTTCTTATGTTCAAATTTTAGATCACAGAGCGATGGATAAGAATGGAGTTTTTTGGTTGTACTAATCCAGTCATAGGAATAGAGGAGCTTTTTCACTTTTTCCGGGTTAGTGGTCAGAGTATCCCTGTCCGTAGACAGATCTGATAAAGTCCTATCACAAAGGTCTCTGAATTTCAGAAGGTAAACATTGCGATGCAGGCAGCCTTGTGAGAAAAGAATATTACCCAAATCGACATAAAGCGAGTCCTCTTTAGGACACAGCAGAGAACGAAAAAGCGCTAGAACCCACCGAAGGTTCTGGCTCGCAGTGATACCAGACCTAATTCGAACCTTATATCCACTATTGGGATACTATTGGGAAGTTTCATAACCTTTCTCCAGAAGATACCCTCAAGAGAATCCCAAAAAGCATGGATATCCAAGTAGTGGAGTTCCATGCCATATATTAATTTTGGTACAACCTTTGCTTTGAAAAAGTCTACCGCTGTCTTAAAGGAGAACCTACCATACTTGTTGTCCAGCTTAATAGTCTGGGAGATAAGAGGTAAGTCTTTATCTCTGACAGATTGTCGGAGCTCGCCAGCCGAAGGTTCGGCCAAAATCCCAAGTAGACAAGTTTTTAGGCTCTGACAATTGGTTCCCTGCCAATTTTCCAAACTTGTTTGTTCCCTTTTTTTGCCTTTGAAAAGACCATAATGTGAGTTTTACTAGGGTTGATTTTTAACCCATTTAATACAGCATATTCTTCGAATTTACATATAAGTCTTTGTAAACCGACTTTGGTCTGGTCAAAGACAAGAAAATCGTCAGCATATGCCAACCACAAGAACCTTAGGTCTCCAATTCTGCGCTCACCAGCCCTGCATCCCTGAGGAATTCACCCACATCTGCCAAATATAGAATAAAAAGGCATGGGGACAGAGAACAGCTCTGTCTTACCCCTATACATGTTCTTATTCTTCTCGAGAGGGTACCTTCTAGATTAATCCTCATATAGACCCCCGAATTCTCATACATGGCCATAATCAAATTAAGTAGTCCTACAGGTAGCCCCCACTTATAGAGTTTGGCCCAAAGACGAGTCCGAATCACCAGATCAAAAGTATTTGAAAGATCAATTGATGCAACATATAGTGTACCGCCAAACTTGCTCCATGCTGAGCCTTGTAGAGCAGTTAGAATAAAGCCATTTAAGTTGGTAGAATGGCCAGCCCTAAACCCTGTTTGAAATTTCATTAAGATATGATTCTCTTTAATCCGGACATTCACATGAGAAAGAAGCAAGGAGGCAAACAGCTTGCAGTCTGCAGCAATAAGAGAGATTGGGCTGTAGTTTTTAACAAGAGCCCGCTGACCTCTCTTAAAGATGGGAACAATATGAGCAGACTGCCAGCTAGTTGGTATAATGCCAGTTCTCACTGTGTCTCGGAAAAGCATCCGGTGTAAATTGGCCCAAATTTCCAGCAGAGCTTTCAGTGTATTGATCGTCAAGCCATTCGGGCCTAGTGCCCTAGAGTTCTTAGCCTTGACAATTAGCCCAAATATCATTTCATAATCAATAGAAGGGTCCCACACGCTGTTCCGTACAACCTCCCCCGTTGTAGCTTCTAGCAAACCCTCTTCCCCTTGGCCAAAAAGCTCAGTGTAGAAATCTACCCATTGAACCTCCGCAATAGAATTCAGTTGTTCAGTGGAAGAAACAGACTATTGTGAAGAGAAAAGGGCCCAAAAAGCCCTAGGATCCCTCTTGACCAGGACACTGAGCATCAGTTCCGTATCATTTTGCAGCATACTAGAATTATTTTGCTATACAGTAGTTTTTATATTTTTGACATACCGATTTAGTTTTAGCGCTTTTGGCGGCTTGGTCAATATCGAGATATCGGATTTCTCCAAGGGACTTACAGACATTGGACTTTCCTCTAGCAAGGTCTCATCGAACATGTGGAGGTGGTCTTTTTTGGAATATCCCTTTCTTAATGCATCATGAACACTACTATGTAGAGCATTCAAGAATGTGTCATATTGTTGAGTATTAAAGGCCACTTGTTTCCACAAAAGAGAAGTATGGTTCAACGAGGAGAGAAGTTGGCCATTGAGAAGACTGATATTTCTGGGTGACCAACATACCCCTGTACCTTGTCCCACCATTATTAGGTTGCAAGGACCCCCAGAGGGCAGTCTTTTACAAGGAAGAGAAAAAAAAAACAGTCAGGCACCCATGATCACTCCAGGGGTTAAAGAGTACCTCAACTTCTGAGGTGAGAGGTAGCAAAGAATAGTCTACATAGAAATAATCTATAATTGAGGTAGAAAGACCTCTCTGCCAGGTAGGAAGGAGAGGATGGTTAGAGTCATAGGTGCCATTTAGACACATCAAACCCACTGATTCCATGGAGAGATTCCAAAGTCTACCCCAAACATATTTCTGTCCCCCTGGTCAGACTCCTCCAAGTCTTGTCCCAGGTCCCCATAATCAACGTCAGCGGACGTAGAACAGTCAAAGTTCAAATCACCGACCAGAATAACTTTCCCCCTAAAATTCACAGAACTCCAGGCTAGGATCAGAACCGTTAGGCTGTCCAGAAAGGACTCAAAGCCAACTAATCCTTGATGTCAGTAAATGTTGATCAATAGAATGCCAATCAATCCCTCTTTAGATGGAATCTCAACTGCCAAGATCCCAAATAGCGTATTGGGAATAACCGTACTTCGGAAGCCCAGAGAACACCTTAGCCCAGTAATTAAAACCCCTGAGGCTCTCCCACACAGACTGGGTTTAGCATTTTGGGAGTAGATTTCGAAGCCATCAAAAAAGGAGACAAGAGTAACCAGGCTTCCTGCAGGTAGAAGCAGGCAGTACCCTTAATCATGGCTACTGTATTAGAATTAGTGAGGAGATGTACATTTCCCCTAGTATTTTAGGACATGAAACCCAGTTTATTAGAGTCTGATTTCTTTGTGACAGAGACCAGACTTATATTAAGTAGCTCAGTTCCAAGGTCCAGAGGTAACCTGGGCTCAATTTCGAGCGTCTCCATAGTATCTGGCTGGGAAATGCCTCCATTGAGGTTGGGAGGGCCTTACAGGATGGTAAACCATGGTCAGATTTCCCCTATACTCCTCAGATGTTTCATGCATATAGAAAACCATGGTCAGATTTCCCCTATACTCCTCAGATGTTTCATGCATACAGAATGGTAGGCTTGGTTTTACCAGTTTTATTTCAAAACCAAGCTCCCTAAAGCCCTCTTTTTCTCCCATTATCAAATCCAGCACCACGCTTGATTTCAGGACGATATTACTGAGATCAACACAATCCTTAGAGAGAAAGTAAGCCCTTTCTAGATCATAGTTAGAAACCAGAGATAGTGTCGGAATATGGTGTAAGATTTTGAGGATATTCCCTCAGTTAAGACACATGTGCATATCGCTGCCCCAGAGACTTACAAATTGTAGGATCCCCAGGGGTTCTACATTTCCTAAGGTTTGAGGGAGGGAGTCCGAGATATCCTGACTAAATTGATTAAGTGGATTATCTCGGGATTCAGGGCCCCTAGCACCCTGTAGTATAGTCCCATTCTGAACAAGATGGGGACCCAGCGGTGATCTTTTGTGTCTATCCAAGGGTCTTAAATTAATGGATTTTAAGTGGGCAGAACCCGAGATCCTGGGAACATAGAGATCCCCCACTGCCCTGAATCCCACCATATGGTCACCAATAACCGATTGGGGCAGGTTAGTATAGGCGGCTGAGGACAGAGTAGATTGGCCAGCAATGTGGGGAGGGCAAGTGTCAACACTAATGGGTCGGTCCGGACCCGCAGTCTGGTTGACGTCCACCAGAGGGGTGGACTTCACTCTGTATAGATCCAAAAGAAGTTGTATTGCCATATATTGGCCAGCATCGCGGGAACCGTATTTATGGGAGTTAGGGCATCCACAGGGATCGGAATGGATGACAGATTCACTGGAGGGAGACATGACAGATTCACAGAGGGGATAGTTTCAGTAGGGTTTTCTTTTTGAGAATTAGAGATACCCAGAGCACTTTTTACAGGCTCAGAGACCTCAGGGTTGCTATTAAAAATAGGGATAGTAATAGAGCCCTGAACCGGGACAGCACTGGCCGGGACCATGGAGCCATTGCTGTCATCAGCAGCAGGGGTATCTGCAGGAGAATCTGTCTGAATACCTATAGCTGTTTTCAGGGGGAGTGGAGTAACCCCACTAGCCAGAAGATCGGCAGTAACAGCCATAGGGACAGGCACCCCTACCACCTCAGAAGGCAGAGCCCCCTTAGGAGGCATAGTCACACCAGAGGGAAAAGAGAGCGCAGGTAAGACCAAGTTTTTGAAGAATTTGTTTGTAAACAAATTTATTTTTTTAGTATTATTCTGATTTTTGGTTTTCTTAATTTGTTGAAGAAATTTTTTACCTACTGGTGCAAGGGGCTTAGAGGAAAAAATGTCTTTCGTCAAGACTCTGAGAACAGGAACGTTCTCCAGATTTTGCACAGTTTTTGAGCCCGGGGTAAAAATGGCATCAGCTCCCTTGTCAGGTTTGCACTCTTCTGAAATATTGGGGTAACATACATCTGCAGCAGCAGAAATGCAAGGAGTGTGGGGAGTCAACCTGTCTAAAATCTCCTCGGACATGGCAGCCAAATTTGTTAGATCAATAAGTGCAGCGACCTTCTTGATGTTTTGCGGATCTTTTACACCTGGGACAGAGGGAATGACATCTCCCTCATATTGCTGAGAGGGTATCATTGAAAGTTGCGAGGATACAGCCATCCCAGAAGAGTCAGAGGGAAAAGGGCGAGGAATCTTATATAAGTCTTCCCCAATGACGCTAGCCGTTGCCGAACTCGGGGGTGTTAAAATAGGTCTCCCCTCAGAATTTGAATGAGGTGGCATTCGAGAAGCGGAACAATGATTAATAATTGTAGGGTTATCTTCCCTAATGATCTTCACCAACTCTTCGTGTCAGTCTAGAAATCTAATTCGAGACTGCAAACGTATTTTGGTGGCCGTGGCCAACCGTCTCATGCACGATACGACAGAATATAGGTTTTCGAGTGTTCTAATGAACAGCCATTTTGATGTAACAAGAATCGCCATTTTGTTTTCTAACCATTGCTCATTGCTTTCTGTTCCTATTGCTTTGCAGTATATTTTTCGCTTACACTGCTTGACTGAGGAACAATGCTGTCTGTATATGAAAAGGACAAGGCCACAGGGCCGAGAGGATAACAAGAGTTTCTCTGAAACACAAACATAGGCAGCGCCAGGAAGTATGCCCGGCTCCCTCCTTAATGTAGCCTTGAAGCAGAGCCGCAGGTCATTTAATCATTTCACAGCTGCCAGCCAGTCTCGTTATATGGTAGAATATGTTAGAATAATACCACTAAAGGCTTGAATTATGCTTTTCTAACGGCCCCCCTTTGCTGAGCCCGCTAAGAGCATGTCATCTCCCAGGACGCAAATAGACCCTGATAGATAGCAAGGTCCGGAATGTAACCCCCTCTGCATGTAGCTCACTTCCAAGAACAGAAGTGCCATGTTCTATTCAATAACCAAAAGATGCCTACGCACTCACAAATTGCAAATTGTTACTAGAATAGATGTTTGAAGGTGTCATAATGGCCGGATATGTCCATCGTCACACCAAGTTCAAAGAAACCCAATGAAGAGGGGTGTTAACCATGACATAGCTGATTGTTTGATATGCATTTTGTATATATGTAACTGATGTACGTAATTCGCGCTCTTGCGTCCCACGAGGTCTAGAGATGCACGTCGCGGGGCGTCGAGACCGAACTGAGACTTTTGCTTTGCAATAAAACCCTAGCTTTGGGAATACAACCTCATGTCTGGCGTCTCTATCATGTGTGGTGACTCGCCTTGTTTCCACAGACGTCAGGGTCCCCTAGGGGCCCCTTTCAAGATGGTGCCCGAATAGGGACCCTCCCCCACTTGTTCCTTCACGTAACATTGTAATTGAGAAAGGCAGAGAACGGCGAGGATGGGACGATCGAGCCGGGATCAACAGGTGTTCAGGGCGCCCTGTAAAAGTGATGAGAGACTCCTTTGCAGATCTGTACACATCTGATCCCTGATCGACGTGCCTGGCTAGAGAACAAGGAGGCGAGGGTCCCGAAACGAGGCAGAAGCCAAGAAACGCAGACACGACGTCCATTGGCGCGTCAGTATACAGACGACTTGATTTATCAGGTGAGTCATTCCCCGATTCATAGCATCCTGATATTGGTTGAGAGTTGACTTTACAAAATCAAACGCCCTAGGTAAGGTTGATTAACCAAGGGGAAGGTTGAAACATGCCTGGGGTATTGTCCACCTTAGCAGGGTTTTTCCGCTGTGGTAGACAATCTTTGGAAGATGGCCAAATTGTACCACCTGGGGGAACGCCGGCGTATGAGATGTATGTGAAGTATGGAGTGGGTGCGATAATATTCTGTGAAACTTGGCATAGGCAAACCAGAAAGCAACAAGACCACCAGTGGCCGATTAATGGCAGTTTTGAGATGGCGAGGATAGATAACTTGGAAAGGGTGTTGATAAGAAAGAAAGCGCGCCCTGCGGCATTTGAAACTATTAAAGACTGGAGAAAGGAAGCAATGCTCCGATTTAAAAGCAGAGCAAAGCATGCGCACAGGCATAAATCAAAAGGTGAGGTAGCAGAAGAAAAAGAAGAGGAGGAGTGGACTGAGAGTATAAGAAGGGCAGGCAGGCGTGACCAGTTGAATATAGAAAAGATACACCCACAACGAGAATTACAGATAAATTGATAGAAAATATATTGACTCATACAAAACAAGGACCAAGATCAGAAGAAAGACCAGATACGTTAGTAACTATTGCCCAGACCCCGCCCGTAGCTCAAGCTCCCCCTCCGGTAGCTCAAACCCTCCCACAGCCACAGACCGCACACGTAACACTTCCTACTAGCCAACCAGGCCCACAACAGACACTCGCTGTTCCCATTGTCCAATCCGCACCTCCCGCCTTAGACACAGACTCGGTACCGTCCGTTCCTCCCGGGGTTGAAGTTGAAACCGCGGGGGCAAGAGGCGGGACTGACCAACGGCAGTGCACAAGGGTAACCCGCAGCGCAATCAGCAAGCAGAGGAAGGTGGAATTGCAGCAACAGGCAGAGATGTATATAGACGGGAATGATGGGACGGCAACATTGGCTTCGATATATGACTTTTGTAGAAGCAACGAAAGACAGGTAGTGTTGGAATGGATGGGTGAATATTTGGTGGAGAGATGGAAACAGCTAATTGGGAAATTACCACCGCAGCGATTGTTAGATCTGAATGCATTAGCACGCTGCAGGGAGAGGGATGAAGAAGTAAGAGAACATGTATATAGACTTTTTGAGTTAAAGGATGAATTAGATAATGACTATGCCGAAATGTTTACTGCACCCGGATATAGGAGTAAAGATATTGGGAGAAATAGAAAGGAAACTGTAGAGCCATATATACAGTGACGACATTCGATGTCATCAGTACAAAGGGGCGACAAGTTAAAAGTATGTATGCGAGAAGCGTCTAGATGGATGTCAGATCCTAGTATTCCCACAATGGAGATACACAAGATATTTGATGAATATTCCATGCCTATGAAAAGAAAAGCGCTACAATTGATGGTTGAACACTTATTAGATAAAGATATAAAAAACGATAAGGCCAGCCCGCCTGAAATAATGGCAGTATATAGGAGAGCATTAGAACGAGGAACAGGAGAAACAGCCCTATCATTGAATCTGGGAATATTGTTGCATCTGAGAGAAGGGGGAGGGACGGTAAGTGGGGCATTCCCTATAAGAGAGGTCCCACCTACCTTTGTGCCCAAAGTGGAGGTTCCCGCAGTGGGCAATGTAGCGGCGCAGGTAACACCAGCCCATTACACCGCCCAATACGTGCATGTCCCCTTTTCCAGACAAGAGGTGAACAACATAAAGCAGACGATTCCGGATATAAGAAAGAATCCTGCAGGGTTTTACAAGGAAGTAGAGTCCTGCCTACAGTCATCCGTGCTTACCATGGGTGATATAGACCTAATATTCCCGGTGATCCTGCCAGCAGATATATGGAAACAAAAAAAGAAGGCGACGAATGGAAAACTGCCTTCCGTACTAAATACGGATTATTCGAGTACCAGGTGATGCCTTTCGGATTGTGTAACGCGCCGGCTGCCTTCCAATACTTCATGAATGATGTCCTTCGAGAACTCATCGATGTTTGTGTTGTCGTATATATCGATGACATTCTGGTGTACTCCTCTTCGGAATCTGATCACAGAAAATACGTCAGGGCAGTACTTGAAAAACTGCGCCAACACAAACTATTTGCTACATTGGAGAAATGTGTTTTCCATAACACAGAAGTCGAGTTTCTAGGTTTCATCCTGACACCCAAAGGAGTCCGAATGGACTCAAGAAAAGTGGATGCCATCCTCAAATGGCCATCACCTAGCTCTGTAAAAGGGGTTCAAAGCATGCTCGGCTTTGCCAATTTCTATCGCAGGTTTATCCCGGAATTTTCACATGTGGTACAACCCATTACTGCACTCTTGAGGAAAAATAAACGTTTTAAATGGTCTGAAGAAGCCGAGCAGGCCTTTCAGGATTTAAAAGCTAAGTTTACCTCTGCACCTATATTGAAACACCCGCGTCCAGATCTCCCTTATGTCGTCGAGACTGACGCATCCAGCCTAGCCATGGGAGCTGTCCTGTCCCAAAGAGATCCCTAAACCAACCAACTGCATTCCGTAGCATTTTGGTTCAGAAAATTCTCGGCACCCGAGGTTAATTATGCAATCACTGACAAAGAACTGTTAGCCATTAAGTCCGGCGGCATTATCTGCTCGGCGCTCGACATACCATCACAGTGATCACTGATCACCGGAATTTACAGTATTTGAAAACCGCCAAGGCTCAGTCATCACGACAGCTCCGATGGGCTTTGTTTTTTGCTGAATTTGATTTCGTGATTACCTATCGACCTGGCTGCAAGAATGGCAAAGCAGACGCCTTATCCCGAATTGGAATGGGAGAATCTGATATAAACTCAGAACCAGTACCAATAATTCCCGAACAGAGGATTCTAGGCATGACTTTGTTACAGTCGCCTGAAGACATTCAAGCCAGAGTGAAACAACTCCTGGACCCTACAACCTTACAGGATTGGATACAAAAGGTATCAGACTTTACCATAGATAATGGTTTACCTTATTTCCAAGGACGCTTATTCCTGCCACATAAGGAATTACACGAACTAGTTATTTCCGGTTATCATGATACATTAATAGAGGGACACCCCGGTATTGCCAAGACAGAGGAAAAGGTGAAACGACAATTTTGGTGGCCCTCTTGGCGAAAATATGTTAAATCTTTTGTGATGTCCTGTGGTGTTTGCGCCCAAAATAAAAGTCAAAAGAAAAGACCAGCCGGTCTCCTTCAACCTCTTGACGTACCACCAGCACCCTGGCACACCCTATCAATGGATTTTATTACGGACCTGCCTCCTTGTTCGGGGTACAATACTATTCTGGTAATTGTGGATTTGTTTTCCAAAATGGCCCACTTTATTCCTTTGAAAGGTTTACCTTCAGCTTCTGTCCTAGCCAAAGAATTCCTCGAAAATATTGTTCGGCTACATGGATTCCCATCTATACTAATCTCTGACCGGGGAAGCCAATTCATTTCCCACTTCTGGCGCAAATGTTGTCAAATGGCGCAGATCGACGTAAGATTATCGACCAGTCACCACCCTTAGACCGATGGTCAGACTGAGAGGACAAATCAGACCCTTGAGCAGTACTTACGGTGTATGTTACAGCAATCTGAAAGCAACTGGAAAGATATTCTTTGGATAGCCGAATACGCATATAATAATTCGGTACACTCTGGAACTGGCCACAGTCCTTTTTATACTTTGTTTGGGCATCACCCTCGAACCTCAAACCTTGACTCACCTCAGAACCTCGGAATGCCTGCAGTAGAACATTTGCATTCTACAATTACCCAAGCCTTCAAAGAGGCAACTACGCATTTACAACAAGCCAAGAGGAAATACAAGGAGAATGCTGATCTACATCGGAGTGAAGCACCTCCGTATCAGATTGGGGATCAAGTGTGGTTAGCTACCAGACATTTACCACTCAAAGGGCCTCGAACTTTTAACCCAAAATATCTGGGACCTTATTCTATTAAGGCAATAATTAACCCAGTGGCTGTTAAACTTGATTTACCAGCTAGTATGCGAATTCACCCTGTTTTTCATGTGTCACTTCTGAAACCAGTGGTACCCGGAACCCGACTACTCAAACCTCCAGAACCTATTCTAATAAATGGGGAGCCCGAATTCGAAGTGAAGAACATTTTAGACTCAAAAATGTTTAGGTCAAAACTGTTCTACCTAATTGATTGAAAGGGGTACGGACCTCAGGAGAGGTCGTGGGAACCCAGCGACCATGTGCATGCACCTCGATTAGTCAGGAAATTCCACCGACTCTTCCCAGACAAACCAAAACCCCCGGAGGGAACAACCTGGGGAGTGCTGTCATGATGCCCGCTCCCGGGGAGCCGGTTCAAGCCCTGCGTCCCCGAAAGCGGACATCCAGTCCCCAAGGAAGGACCCAGCAACCCCATATAGGGGCCCTTTGGACAGTGTCCTGGTGCCTATGGCGCCAGGCTCATAAAAGACATCAGTCCTGGCGCCATAGGCGCCAGGCTCATTATGGGAGTGCTTGGGTGCACTTACCTGATGCAGACCATGCTGCAAGATCCCGGCCTCCTTGAGGCCTGAAAGGAACTACTTTACCTGTGGGACTAATTTACCATCCGGGCGTGGTCGGGGAAGGATACATACCTGATTGGAGGAAGGATACATACCTGGAACTTCTTCCAAGGCTATTTAAACCCCACCCGAACAGCCACACGTGCTTCGCGTTGTTCTGCATCTAGCAGCTGCACGCTCACCATCTCTGCGCCTGCATCCTGACTTCTGCCACGCCTGCCAGCATCCTGGATCACCTGCAAAGGAAGAGAAGAAGAGAACAGAAGAAGGAAAAGTCCTTACCTGCTAAATCCGCATCCCGGAGACATCTCGCTGACAATCGTGAAAAGGAAGACTTTTATTTAAAAGCTCATCGCGTCGATCGCTGCAGCGCCGCATTCCACTCACCTTTACAGGGCGCCTCCATGTTCAGCAGCGATCATCCGGATTCGCAGTCACGCCCCAGCGCCTAGGGAGAAAAAGACAAGAAAAAAAGGTGAGAGAGAGAAGGGAATAAGGAAAGCTAAATCTCCATGTTAAGACTTACCTGTTGGTTCATTCCCTCTTCATTTCGGGTCCGCGCCGCATCCTGGCATTTCCGGACCCGAGCCCCTAAGGGGAAAAAGAGACATCAGCGTTAATGAGCGAATGAAAAGACATTACCAAAAAACGCTCATTAAAGACTGTGAGAGCCAAAGTATTTTTAACAGAATACTGCATGAAGATCTTGGCAACATTGAGTAGAATAATTCAATATGTGGAGGATCTCCTAGTATGTAGTAAAGGAGAAGAAACATGCAGAAAAGACTATTGCTCTACTGACTTTATTGGCCCACAAGGGGTACAAGGTAGACAAAAGTAAATTACAGTACTGTATAACAGAAGTGCTATACCTAGGCCAACTTATTTCAAACAACGGTAAAAGAATAATACCAAATGTCCACGTGGTACGTTTCAAAACAGTGAACACAGCAACATTCATTACACAGCCATGCACGGTAAAGGACATGCAAGAACATGATTGTGCCACATACGAAGGAAAAGGGGACGACATCCCTAAGGCGAGAGAAAATGAAATGGAGGACGGAGAAGTGTATTTTGTAGATCGGTCAGCATCAATATGTCCAGAAACAGCAGAAAACATGTTGGGGCTGCAGTGGAGGAAGGGGAGTATGAGATACTGGTACAAAAACATCTGCCAATGCATTATTCAGCAAAAGCAGCAGAGCTAATAGCACTATTAGAGGCACTACATGCAGCAAAAGGGTGTGTGGTCACAATATATTTGGCATATGTAACCACTACGGTACATGATGGTTTGTCCCACTGGAGGAGAAGGGGGTTCAGGAGAGCAGATGGGTCCCCGGTACAGCATGCAGAATTACTCAATGAATTGATTACACATTGGCAGAACCCTCAGTGGTAGCATTGGTGAAATGCCAAGCACATACAAACAACAATGACACACAAGGATTTCACCTCTCATCTCGGGTCGGTGCCTGTTCCCCGGCATTCCGTACCCCGGCCCCTATGGGGAAAAAGACACTAGCATTAGTACATTAATGCATGGACACAAGGGGAACCTCTTATCAAAAAACTTACTTGGAAGCCAAGCAAGTCTGGTTCTCACCAATCCGAAAATCCAGTGAAGTAACTGGATACCAACGCGCCCCTGCATCAGAAGCAGGATGGAGAGCTCGTCCTTTCAGATCCTAAGGTGAGACGTTACGGGGAATCACAGAAGGGTTTCGAGGAGGGTGAGAGGGGAAAGTGGGAGGCCGATTGCATTACCCCGCAGACAGTTAATCCCCTATTTTCGCCTACAGAAGGATACTTCTGTGAGCCAGACAAGCCAGATTTGGGGGCCCGGTCCAGTCCGTCTTCCGAACCCTGCGCATCACCTTAGAAGAGGTCACAGCAGCGCGAACCAGGCCAGCGCCTCCGTGGGAGTCAGGTGAGCGTTACAGGTTCCGAATATACCACTGTCAGTGCAAAAGAATATTTCTGTAGGGTTCGCAGGTACACCAGTCATAAACCCAGTGTCCAAACCAGTCCCAGTTACCATAGGACCATTCACTGAACATTGTCCTTTCCTTCTAACAGAAAATTGTGGAGAAAATTTGTTGGGATTGAATTTGTTGAAAAAACTATGTTCTGTTATACATTGCACAGCAGACGGAGTGTTTCTAACGATATGGCCACACGATGCCCCTGTGTCAGAATTCATGTCCGAAGCATTACCAGGGGCACTAAGTAAAGTACCAACCTGTATATGGGCAATGCATGACAACGATGTGGGATGTTTAAAGATAGAGCCAGTAAAGATTATTTTAAAAGAAGGTGTTACCCTACCGCGAATACCCCAATACAAAATTTCGGTTGAAGGTGAGAAAGGATTGAAGAGTATTGTTACCGATTTGATGAAATTAGGGGTAATAGAGGAAATCACAGGCAGTACATGTAACAGCCCGATCCTTCCGGTTTATAAAAAAGGAGGTAATGAGGTACCATACCGTTTCATAATTGATCTACGCGCACTAAACAAGGTAGTACATCCGCAATTTCCTTTAATGCCAGACGTCACTACAATATTGACAATAATACCTGTTTCAGTAGAATATTTTAGTGTAATAGATTTGAAGAACGCATTCTTTAGTATTCCAGTCGACAAGGACAGTAGATACTTTTTCACTTTCACATTAGGAGGACGATCATTTACATTTACACGATTCCACAAGGTTACACGGAAAGTCCAAGTATTTGCAGTAGAGCATTAAAAGAGCAGCTAGACATGCTGGAATTACCCGTGGGTTGTGTACTTTTGCAATACATAGACGATTTATTACTAGCTGCAGACACAGAGGAGATTTGTAAAGAAAGCATTGTATTAATACTGTCAAACCTAGCGGCACATGACCATAAAGCTAGTTTGAAGAAATGTCAGTATAATTGAAAGGAGGTAGTTTATTTGGGCTACCTACTTTCGAAAGGAGGGAGAAGACTAACGCCAGAACGCATAGAAAGTATTTCTTGTATGCCTATTCCAAAGACACAAAAAGAAGTCAGAGCCATAATAGTCATGGCTTCATATTGCCGACAATGGATTGGTAATTTTGCATTGATTGTAAAACCATTAGTGAATTTGACTAGAAAGGATGCGGTTATGCCTTTGCAGTGGGATGAGGAATGTCAGAGAGCATTTGATGGATTGAAAACTGCATTATGCTCGGCTCCAGTTTTGGGTACGCCGAACTATAAGAAAATGTTCAGACTATTTGTGTGTGAAAGTGAAGGATGTGCATTGGCGGTTTTGACACAGGAACAAGGTGGAAGAAATAGGCCGTGCGGCTATTTTTCATCTGCGCTGGACCCTGTTGCACACGCACTACCACGATGTTTGCGATCTGTCGCGGCGGCTGCTGCGTCAGTGAAACAAACGGAAGGGATGGTATTGGGGAACTCTTTAATTCTGATGGTGCCACATGCCATAGACGTTCTATTAAATAGGACACAGACGCAACACCTCACCTCTGCTAGATTGACAAGATATGAGAATATCTTGTTTGCGCCCCATATCCAAATTATGAGGTGTAGCGCTTTGAATCCTAGGAATTAATGCCATTAACCATAACAGAAATTGGGAAGAATGAATCACCCCCCCACGATTGCTTAATGGTCACTGAGGAAGAAACCAAGGGGAGAGTTGATTTAAGTGATATTCCACAGAAAGAGCCGGATGGAGAGTTATTTTGTGACGGCTCATGTTTTAAATTACCAGATGGCACGACAACTGCCGCATACGCTATCACTACCCTAGAGAGTGTTGTAGAAAGTAAAAGAATCCCCTATAATTCAGCACAAGCTGCGGAAATAATAGCAGTAACCAGAGCCTGTGAGATTTCTGAAAATTTGAACGTGAATATTTATACTGACAGTCAGTCACGTTTGGAGTGGTTCATAACTTTGGACGACTCTGGGCTAAGAGAGGGTTTCTGACATCACATGGTGCCAGAATTCAACATGGCCATTTGATTGTACGATTGCTGTCTGCACTCACTTTTCCAAAGCTCCAAGCAATAGTGAAATGCGAGGCACATAAAAAAGTAACATGCAAAATAGGAGAGGGAAGCGCGTTTGCAGACAGGATTGCGAAACAAACTGCCACTGATTTAAATACCAAGATGATGACGGTTCAGACAGAGGAAGTACCCTGTATGATAGAAGATGGAGTTGCGACTGTCAAAGAAATGCAGGCCGAGGCTACGGCCAATGAAATACAGGGATGGGCAGAGGGATCTGCTGAGCTGGATTTGGAGGGTTGTTGGGTGGACAAGGAAACTAGAAACTGGATGTTGCCAAATTCATATGTGACTGCAATGGTCACAATGGCCCACAGTCCTACGCACATTTGTACCAAAAAAATGATACAGCACCTTTCTACAGTATGGCAGAATGCAAACATAAAAAAGAAAGCAGAAAGGTTGGTACAGAACTGTATCACGTGTTTACAACACAATGTAGGAAAGGGAACAGTGACACCAACAGGACGTTTTGGCCCGCCCTCCATGCAGTTTGAGGTAGTTCATTTTCATTTCATAAAGATGGAAAGGTGCCAAAACTTAAAATATGTCTTGGTGGTAATCTGTGCATTCAGTAAGTGGGTGGAGGCATAACCTTTAAAAGACTGCACAGCGATGAGTACAGCAAAAGTAATGTTGAAGGAGTACTTTTCCAGATTTGGCTTGCCCCGTGTCCTATGGTCCGATAATGGACCACATTTTGTGGGTGCAGTGGTGTTACAGATATGTGCTGGTCTCCAGATTGATAAGAGATTCCATAGTTCAAGGCATCCGAGTTCTGCCGGTCTTGTGGAGAGGCACAACGGGATTCTTAAATCAAAGATTAGCAAGATTTGTGCGGGAAGCAAGTTGAGTTAGGTGGATGCATTACCAATAGCACTATTATGCATGCGTACGTCTGTACAAGCTAAAACTGGGCTCTGCCCGTACGAGATCGTAATGGGGAGGCCGGCGAATGTTTGGTGCGCACCTTAGTCAAAGCGACTAAGTGAGATAGAACATCCTGTGCTTAGTACTTATTGTGACCTTTTGATGCAGAAATTGCGTTTGATTCATCAGCAGGTGCAGGAGGCATTACCCGTGCGGTATACCGGTTCGGGGCACGTGCTGGAGCTAGGAGACTGGGTGCTGCTAAAAAACTTTGAAAGAAAGTCATTATTAGCACCCAGGTGGCGCGGGCCCTATCAAGTACTTTTGGCAACGCAAACGGCAATCAGGGTGGATGGAAGGAAGTCGTGGATCCATGCCACCCATGCCAAGAAGATTCCAACTGCACTGAAAGTCTTGCCTGACACCGATGACTGGAAAGAGACAGCGGTCGCAGAGACAAAAGAAACTGTTGCCAGTAAGCAGCCACCTGATCTGCCAAAACATGAAGTAAAACTCGAAACAAAGCCTGAGACGATTGCCAAAGCGGGGGTAGGGCAAAGAGTGCCCCAACGTTGCCAAGCAGAATCGACATCACTGCTGACCGACGTGAAATCTGCCTTGCAAATACCAGCAGAAACAAATCGTGTACCCCTTTGGCACCCACCAGCACTTGCCAGCACGCCAAAGACCGAATCTGTATCATTGGTGCGGTGCACACCAGCACCTGCAGAAGCGCCGCAGGCTGACTTCAAGCCTGAATCTGAAAGTGCACAGTCACTGTTCACGGATCATACGATACCAGGAGCAGGGAGATACAACCTGCGTCCTCGGAAGACAAAGTGATCCGCATTCTTTTTCTTTTGGTGTTTATGTCAACCTCTGGTTCAGCTCATGGACGGAGCAGGAACCAGGGGTGTAGAGGAGAGAAGCGTGAGAATTGTGCAAGTCGGCCAATTCAAGACTCGCGGCTCTTCGGTACGATCAAAAAAGTACATGTGTCCGGAACCAGAGCGGACAAGCTGGGCGCACATGGTACTATGGCAAGTGAGATAATTGATCAACAGTACATGCATACGGAACCAGAGCGGACAAGCTGGGCGCGCATGATACTGAGGCGGAAACTGATCAAAGGTCCTCTGAGCAGTATAAGAAGGTGATCTCGCCTAAAAACGAATAATCGGATCCAGGCTGAAACAAAAAAGGACAGGCAAAACTGAACTGGGAGAATTTCCTTGAACTTATAAACATCAGAGCAAACGCGACGAAGAGCGATATCCACAACGAACTGTGATAAGGAAGAAGAAGGATGACGAGAAACATGCCGGGACCGGTTCCAGCCTCCTCCTGCACCAGCACTGCTGAAAATGCGTCAGTTATAAAGACTATAACTTTAAGAAAAACGCATGGTAAAACAAATTGTATGCTGACACTAACGATAATGATGTGCTTTATGAGCGTGGTAGCACCAATATCAACAGCCCTAATAATATGGTGGGTAGGAACAATACACCCATTAGAAATGTTTTTACCAATAATTAATATATCCACTACTGAAAGCCCGGTTCAGGTGATCACTTATACCCTACCCCCAATGGAAGAAAACCACAGGAAAGGTTTTGGGAATAATACATTATTATTAATCATGAACATGACACATGCAATCCTGAAGAAAACAAACTGCTGGGTATGTGCCCATTTACCACAGCATGCTGGGAAAGGAATAGGGTGGTATGTGCAGCCGTTACCATTAAGTTCTGCATGTAGTGCATCTTTAGGTGCAATGTTCTATGGGCAATGGAATAAGAGTAGTATGGGTCAATTAGACAGAACCAACATGAATGAGTTTGAGGAGATAATAATGAAGCCTGTGGGTTGTTCCATTTTCCATAAAGCACAAGTAATAGCCCCAGAGCCCACGAGGAAAAGCACACGTAAAATAACACGACAAAATAGACGAGATAGATTGTACCCGCCAGAAAAAACATCTGTGATGACGTTTCGTGTAAGAACAGAAGGGAACAAAGATGCGATTCCCCCATCTTACACAGTGAATTATAGCCCAAGAACTGTCCCGTTTTGCCTGAAAAAGAAAGGATCTTTTTTGGTCGGAACATATACTGGTTGTATGAATACGGTGGTACTAAAATGGGAAATAGAACCAGTATACGTAGATGATCCAGTTTATTTTATATGTGGAGAGAAAGCATACCCTTGGTTGCCCAGAAACTGGGGAGGTACATGTTATCTGGGGCTATTGTTCCCAGGAGTATTCCTCTTGGATACAGCAGCAATGGCCAAATTATCCAGAACTAGAGTCAAAAGGACTGACAACAGTGTTTTAATAGCAACTGATGTAGCAAAATAATTTGTTCCATTCTTAGGACAGATAGTGAACTCCTATAATATAAGGCAATTGTCCAGGACAACAGATATATTATTCAACATGACGTTGGAAGAAAGAGGAATCAGGTTAATGACGCTGCAAAATAGAATGGCTGTCGATGTAATCCTGGTTGATCGTGGGGGAATTTGCAAAATAGTGGGATCAGCATGTTGCGTTTATGTCGATGACTATTCCCCCACGATCTTTGAAGCAATAAAGAAAATGCACGTTCTAAGCTCTGAACTCCCCACGGGAGAAGGGAGCTGGGACATAGGATCCTGGTTTTGGGGAATACTATGATCTTGGGGATGGAAGCTGATCTCGATACTAGTAGTGGTGTTCGGAATATTCCTAACGTGTTGTTGTTGTTGTATACCTTGTTTACCCATAGTTTGTACAGAGGTAACAGAGGGATGTACGGAAGGATGCATGCAAATGATAAGAAAGAAAAAACAACCTCATGATCGAACTAGCCCAGACCCAAATGAGATGAGAGTAATAAAAGAGTTGATGGCAATAGATATTACTGAAGGCAATGATGACCACGATAGCATGCGAGATTCAGACATAAGTACTTCAGATTCATCATCACAAGAGGAGGTTTCAATAAATAGATGAGACGTTTGGCATACGGCCAAAGGAGGGTTTGTCAGTCTAGAAATCTAATTCGAGACCACAAACATATTTTGGTGGCCGTGGGCCAACCGTCTCATGCACGATACGACAGAATATAGGTTTTCGAGTGTTCTAATGAACAGCCATTTTGATGTAACAAGAATCGCCATTTTGTTTTCTAACCATTGCTCATTGCTTTCTGTTCCTATTGCTTCGCAGTATATTTTTCACTTACACTGCTTGACTGAGGAACAATGCTGCCTGTATATGAAAAGGACAAGGCCACAGGGCCGAGAGGATAACAAGAGTTTCGCTGAAACACAAACGTAGGCAGCGCCAGGAAGAATGCCCAACTCCCTCCTCTATGTAGCCTTGAAGCAGAGCCGCACGGCATTTAATCATTTCACAGCTGCCAGCCAGTCTCGTTATATGGTAGAATATGTTAGAATAATACCACTAAAGGCTTGAATTATGCTTTTCTAACGGCCACCCTTTGCTGAGCCCGCTAAGAGCATGTCGGCTCCCAGGACGCGAATAGCACCTGATAGATAGCAAGGTCCGGAATGTAACCCCCTCTGCATGTAGCTCGCTTCCAAGAACAGAAGCGCCATGTTCTATTCAATAACCAAAAGATGCCTACGCACTCACAAATTGCAAATTGTTACTAGAATAGATGTTTGAAGGTGTCATAATGGCCGGATATGCCCATCGTCACACCAAGTTCAAAGAAACCCACCAATGAAGAGGGGTGTTAACCATGACATAGCTGATTGTTTGATATGCATTTTGTATATATGTAACTGATGTACGTAATTCGCGCTCTTGCGTCCCACGAGGTCTAGAGATACACGTTGCAGGGTGTCGAGACCGAGTTGGCCAACTGAGACTTTTGCTTTGCAATAAAACCCTAGCTTTGGGAATACAACCTTGTGTCTGGCGTCTCTATCGTGTGTGGTGACTCGCCTTGTTTCCATAGACGTCAGGGTCCCCTAGGGGCCCCTGTCAAGCCCTCCAACCTGACATAGATTTCCGAGAGTAAGAGGGTAGGAGATCTGACCTCTGCCCATATGTTATCGTAGAGACTAACAAAAGAGCTCAGAACCATATTTAGAGCGGAGACTGTCGGTTGGGTAATCCTTATCCTTTCATCCGCCTCCTTAAGAGTGTGATGCACCAGAGAGTCACTGGGATGTTTCTTAGGCGGCTCTGGGAAAAGACCCCTCTCTCCCAACCAATTTTGCTTTTCAGTATACTCATCAATAAAGTTTGTGAGTTCAGATGGAGAACCCATAAATGAAGCATCACAAGTCTGCTGAGTAACATTGTTAGTATCAGTTGGTCCAGTTTCTAACCTACTTTCAGCAATTGCTTTGTCTGCACATTCGATGAAACTAATATCGTCAATATCATTATGTGAGGCCTCTTCAGTGTCCAGTCTTTTCACCACCTCTGCCGAATGCAAGTGATCTAAGGTGACCACTGAGAGGGCAGAGGGAGGAGGTTTGATTAGCATGCTAGTGGCTGTCCTTTTCCCAAAATAGTTTGAATTTGTTTTCCCCAGAATGGGTTCCCCAAGAAGCCTGGCTTAAATTTACTTTTGGAGATATTAAGCATAGGTTTCCTTAAGAGAGTTTAAAAACCGGGCCTTTCAGAGTCGAACTATCGAGGTTCCCAGTTGTACAGGCAGAAAGATTAATATGTGAATCCAGAGTCTGGTTTAACATCCCACCTGGGAAGAGCCCCCCCTAATGACTTAGGGGGAGAACTTGTATGATTGTTTTGATCCTTCAAGAGAGAGGGTTGAAGAGCAGTAGGCACACTAATGATAACAGCGATATTTGTAGACTTAGATTCAGACTTAGGTTCAGGGTCAGCCAACTGAGCGGGATGCAGTTACAGTTGGCCGTAAGATAAAAGTCACCATTGCGTCAGCTGCTTCAGCAATCTGGGGAACCCACCCCAAAGAAATACCCCTATCACCCAGATATAGGGCTAGAGTAGCCACTATTCGCTCTTCTTGAGCATCAATGGGGATATTATGAGTTCCATTGAAGATACAGCTGTTATCTCCCAGAGTGCGTGGAATAATGTTGATAGTATTAAGAATCTCAAACCTATCCTAAGAATGAATCTGGGCATGTACAATGCTATTCGATACAATAGTCCCTAAGGGACCAGGGATTTGGGTACTAAGGAGTTCAGCCTGAGTAGTATCCTGTTTGCCTAGGAGGGCCGTGAACGAAGATTGAGGAAGAATATCTTCTTTGGAATCTGGGAGAAGGAGGTCCTTACCAGATTTCAGAGACTCAAGGGTAGCCTCCACGGCCGATTGACTCCTAAGACCCCTACGTGTCATCCAGCTACTAATCCACACAGGGAACTAGAGAGCCAAAGAAACAAGCTAGGGATAAAGATGAGCGGTCCTCACACCAACAGGGGGAAATATTTCACTACAAGAAATAAAATCACAGATTTCAATAATATCAAAGTTAAAAACAGATTAATTCAATAAAATGCACTGGATAGGGATAGGAGGTAGATTGAATCATAAAATAGGGCTGTACAGTTGCAGCACAAGTAAAAGGTCATTCAAGAATAAATTCAAAACTAGAAAATATTAAATTACTGCTTCTGGATATGGAATGAATATTAATATTAGAAGATAGATAGGTACCAAGGTTCCTAGACAGCAGCCAATTAAGCAAAAACAGTTGGGTTGCAGTAAGTCAAGGGTAAGGAACGTCCGACAGCTTAAAGAGCTGCCAGAGCCCGACTTTCCTCCAACACCCTGTAGACTGAAGGAATTAAGGTACTGACGATAACCAGAGTAGCAAGCTGAAAGGTTCTGTATAGTCTTAAAGTAATCACACAGTTAACTCTGAGCAGGCAACAGTCGTCAACAAGTCATAGAGGTTCCCAGGGGCAGGGGCACAGGTCACAGCAAAACAGCTAAACAGTAGTTAGCTGCAGCCCTTACTACCTCCAGGGCTTAACGCCGCAAGGGTGAATCTGCCGGCAATAAATACTTCCTTCCTGGTACACGTGATCAGTCACATGATCGGGTAAAGCGTTGCTCCTCCTAGTAGTGCTTTCGGCAGCAAGAGCAAGACGCTTGCAGTCAGTGCTGCATTGAAAAGCAGTAGTCAGCCGAGTTCAGGAAGCAGAGTAAAAGCACACGTTCCAGCAGTAAATGTCAGCGACACACAGGTGGATCTGCCGGCAATAAATACTTCCTTCCTGGTACACGTGATCAGTCAGAAGGCCTGTTTCACCTCCCAACTTAAATCCTTAGGATCACAAAAAGGAAACTCCAATCTATGTGGCGCCACCCCCCTTTGAAAATAACAAAAATAACGGAATTTGCAAAAATGTACAAAAAAGAATACCTAAAGCCAAAAAGAACACCTTCAATGAGAGGATTGAGAAAGCTAAATCCAACAATAAAGAATTATTCTCCATCCTCCGCGAACTAGAATCCCCAATCGAACCGGTAGACAATGCCCCAAAGGATAAACTATGGTGTACTAACATACTAAATGCTCTATCAAATAAAATTTTGTCGCTACAATGTAAAATTGCTAAAAAAAAGGCCTCATTACCACTCACTGACCAACAAACTAGTCAACCCTCGGTGACTAGGACAACCACACCCTTTAGATTCAAGACTATCTCTATCACTGAAACAGAAAAAATAATACTCTCCCTCAAACCTTCTAACTGTAAAGGCGACACGTGCCCAGCACAGATAATAAAGGATGCAGCGAGAGACCTAGCCCCTTTAATCTTCAAGTTGATAAATTCCTCATTTAAAACTAATACAGTACCAGCCAACCTTAAAGAATCTTGGGTTCTACCATTACTAAATAAGAAACTCTGGACCCCACTATCCCCACCAATTACAGACCCATCACCACTGTCCCATTTCTTCTTAAAATCTTAGATAGAGCTGATTACATACAAATTCAGTACTATCTTGAAGCCAACCACCTACTTGGCTCACGTCAATCGGGCTTCCGCTCTCTCCATGGCACTGAAACAGCATTGCTTGACCTTAAGACTCAAATTGAAGAATTAAAGGACAATGGAAAAATAGCTTTGCTACGCCTATTGGACTTGTCGGCAGCGTTCAACTTGGTGGACCATGCAACCACCTCCAATCGGCCGCCAACTTCACTAATGATGCTATAACTTGGGTCCAATCCTTCTTAGCTAACCGGACCATGAGAGTCTTCTCTACTTCAGCCTATGCCGACCCTATCAAAATAACCTGCGGGGTCCAACAAGGTTCCTGCGTATCCCCTACTATGCATAATATCTTCACCAAGCCTCTGTTTGACAAGTTGGATACACTGGGTGTCACCTACACTAATTATGCAGATGACACACAGATCTTCATACCCATTTTTGGCAACTTCGAGGAGGACTCAGTCTTGGTGAACAAAATGTACACCTTCATTCAGGCATGTATGGCGTCCCATGGCCTCTGCCTGAATGACCAAAAAACAGAGTTTCTAATCTTAGGCTCTTAAGCCAATATCCAAAAACTCAGCCCAAACTACACATCCTTCAACATTGATAACAACCCTATCAAGGTGATGCCTGTAGTTAAAACTTTAGGATTCTATTTGGATTCCTCTCTCACTCTCAAAAAGCAAGCCAATTCCCTTGCCTCATCCACAACGTACACCTGCAAACTCATCAGAGCCTCAAGGCCATACCTCTCGAGAGCAAGCTGCACCACACTAGCCAATGCTCTTATTATCGCAAGATTAGATTACTGTAATGCCCTGTACTCCGGAGCCAACAAATATATTACAGACAAAATTCAAAGACTGCAGAATAACGCCCTGAGGGCAGCATTGAACATCCCCTACAGAGAGCATATTACCAAATTCAGGAAAGAGGTTAACTGGCTGAAAATAACAGACAGAATTCTCCTCAAAACAGCATCCCTCACCTCCAAATGCCTGAATAACTTAGCACCTCCTTACCTAATGGATAGAATTACTAGGAGAACACCTACCAGCCCTACGAGATCCGCCAACTCATTTATGTTGGAGATTCCTAGGTTCAAATGCTCGACAGCAGGAGGAACCAGCTTCCCTGTTAAAGCTGCACAATGTTGGAACAAATTACCAGTCGACCTCAGACCAGTACAACCCTACCCTAAATTCAGACATAAGATACTCAATTGGCTACACACCAATGACACCTAACTGACGAACCACATTTCCACCTCTCCAGCCCCCACACGATCAACTGTTTCCACGAAACCACACCGTAGCTTGGTTAAGTGTGCACGTAGTGTATATGTAGGTGTGCATATACTGATACTCTTGATAATGCTTCCTTGACTTACCAAGACTATTGCTTTGTATTTAATGTATCTTGTACCTTGTATCTTGTTCCTATTGCAATCACTGCCCTATGTATTGCTACCTTTGCACTGTAACTAAGTTTTAAAATTCCTTGTTTCTGTTGCGCCCGCCTACCCAAGGGCTTGGTGCGCATTACCAAACAAATAAACAAACAAACAACAAACAAACGTGATCGGGTAAAGCGCTGCCCCTCCTGGGAGCGCTTCCGGCAGCAAGAGCAAGACGCTTGCAGTGCTGCGTTGAAAAGCAGTAGTCAGCCGAGTTCAGGAAGCAGAGTAAAAGCACACGTTCCAGCAGTAAATGTCAGCCTCACATCTCTTTTCACACACCCATCACACACATACTCAATCTTACCTGTTCACCTTAACTTTTCACAGCATGACAATAGACACTCCTGTTCTCCTCAGCATCTTCCGTTCTCCTAAAGCTACAACACTGCTTCTGACAACCCAAAGCTGACAACAAGGCCAGATCGAAGATGTATCTGATCGTCAGGGTTTTATTCTCCAAAGGGTTTCCCTGGAGCCCTTATTCCAATCCGGATCTGGATCTTGACTCAATAGGAAAGGGGTAGCCAGGATCTTCGGGGTATTCTCAATATCCTCCTCAGATACAGGTTAGTGTCAGTAATCTCATAGTAATAACGGTTGCAATATATTGACATATCTGATCGATAGGCATGCCCAGAACGAAGCCACTGACACAGCCATGGATCAAATGTAACAGCTTGTAGCAGCAGTGAAGTCCTGGACCTTGGAAGTGCATGGCTTAAAACAAGAAAACTAATTTCTTCAATAGCAAATAATATGCACCCCGCAGAGTTCTGAGTTACCACCAAGTCCGCTACCTTGTGGCAAGTTTGATGGCCATCCGCACAAGAATTGTTAGAGGCCTGCACTGTTCAATTCACCTTTAAGGCTGCTTTTTTCCTAACAGATAGGGACAAAGTGGGACATATGATCGCCCAGTTGACAGGGGCTGCTTTGGCTTGGGCGACCCCGCTAGTTATCACCAATAATCCTATACTGGATTCCAATCCAGCCTTCGTAAATAGCCTCAAGGCTATGTTTAGCAGAAAGGAGTTTGAAATCCAGCAGATGTTCCTGAGAGGAAACTAAACGAGGGTCACGGACACGGCTTGGCCTGATGGTGCCCTAATCACACATTTTCGAAGGGGTCTCACAGAGGAACTCAAGGATGAGATTTCTCCCATTCAGTTAACTTGGCGGAGATGATCATACCAGTTTAGCAGTTAGACTATCGTTTACAAGAAAGACACAGGGAAAGAAGGAGAAGGATGGTGAGGAACATCCCCAAATCCTCTCATACACCCACTAGAACTGTGGCCCCAGAAGACACACTTTTTATTGTACGGACCCTACAGGCACGCCCATAGTGGTCCTGAAGGTACATTTTGTATTGACCAACATGGAACTACATAATGTACCAACCCTAGTAGATTATGGGACAGCCGGAAAGTTTTTATAGACGACCAATAGGCAATTAGCTAGGGGGTTCTCGGACCATAAAGGAGTTCTCCATTCCCATTGAGAGCGTATACAGTAGCCCACTTATCTCTGGACCCATAAAGGAATATACACTCCCCCTTCAAATGTTTATCTTCTCACATCAACAGGAGATCACATTTGATATCATCAAAGCCGCCCACTATCCTATTATTCGAGGAATCCTTTGGTTACGTCTCCACAACCCCTTTGTAAATTGGACTGCAGGGTCTTTATTCCTTGGATCAGAACATTATTTATCTCATTGTCTTACCCAGGAGTCAGTAGGCCTTCACACTTCCACACCCTTGTCGGACATATTGTCAAACACAACAATCCTTAGTCACATACGAGGTATCTCAGAACCATATGTGCAAAATCGAGAAGTTGTGACCTCGCCTCCATAGTCGGAACTACCCCCTTATCGTAGGGGTGATTGTGTTATCAACCTGCTTATTGACCAGCCCATTCTGTTCCAAAGGATGTACATTCTATCTGAGAAAGAAAAAACATTTCTAAAACAATATCTACTGTCCAATCTACAAAACGGGCTAGTAACGGAATCAACTTCCCTTGCAGGAGCTTCACTTTTTTTTATGCCTAAGAAAAACACGGATGGGCTCTGCCCTTGTATAGAGTTTCAGGGATTGAATAAGATCTCTGTCCCCGACCGATACCCCATGCCTCTGATTCCTGAAGCAGTCAAGGGTGCCTCCATATACATGAAACTTGCCCTCCGTGGAGCCTGTCATCTGATTATGTGAAAGCAGGGAATGAGTGGAAGACGGCATTTCGCACAACCTTTAGCCATTATGACTATCGAGTGATGCCCTTTGGGCTATCCAACGCCCCAGCCATTTCCAGAGGTTTATGGATCACGTATTCGCAGATATCTTGCTACACTTTGTCATTGTCTATGTAGACGATATTCTAGTTTTTTCACGCAAAATAACTGAACTTGTCCAGATAGTCCTGGGCCAACTGAAAGATAACCATCTGTATTGTAAGTTGGAAAAATGCAAATTTAAGCAGGATCGAGTCGCCTACCTGGGTTATGTGCTGTCTGTTCAAGGCATTTCTATGGATCCAGCTAAAGTCGCAGCAGTTCTGGAATGGCCGTCCCCTTCCTCGGTGAAGGATATACAGCGCTTTCTGGGATTTGCAAACTTCTATAGAAAATTCCTCCCTCAATTTTCTCTAATCATTCGTCCCCTTACTACCTTGTTTAAAAATGGACTTCCCTATGTGTGGATGAAAAAAAAGCACAACACTCGTTTGATAAACTTAAGAAACTGTTTCCTTCCTCTCCAATTCTGAGTATTCCTGATCAGAATAAGGGATTCATTTTGGAAACCTATACCTCGCACCATGTACTCGGAGCTGTAATCCTACAAGAATCCAATCAAGGAGAAGAATGCCCAGTGGCATATCTGTCCAAGAAATTAACTCCCTCTGAACTAAATTATTCTGTCCACGAAAAGGAATTTGCGATCAAAAGAGCCTTCAAAGAATGGAGACATTTGTTGTTAGGTGCAACATTTCCAGTAGAAGTCAGAACAGACCGCCAGAATTTGGAAGCCCTGATATATGCTCAAACCAGGAACAGCCGACAAGCACATTTCTTCTCTCCATACAATATTACATTTACCTTTATACCGGATAGGGTAAATCTTAGGGCTGATGTCTTGTCCAGGAAGGACACCCATTTGCTTTCCCGTTTTCATTCAGAAAGGATTTTTCCTAAGGCATTGTTCATACATGTGATCATGGATTTTCTTCAGAAGGTTCAATCAGAGACAAAGGATCATGAAGATTTGTGTCTACAGATGATCAACAAATACAACCTCAGAAGGGAAAGAGGCTACTATTTTTATGATCATAGGGTATTTATCCCGACGGCCTCCCTCCAGCAAGAAGTCCTGCGGATGTGCCTTGATTCACAGACAGCCGAACTTCGTGGGATTGCTAATACGACAGATTTGGTACAAAGACACTTTTGGTGGCCCACCTTAACCACTGACGTACAGGACTTTGGCCCTCATTACGATACTGGCGCTAAACCATGGCGCAAGTAGCACCATGGTTGGTGCCGGTATCGTAACGAGTCTGCCAATGTTCAATGGGGAATTACCACCCCATTCCAAGGTTGGCGGGGCGGTAATTCCCCATTGAACATTGGCCCTTCCCCATTCCCATTTTTGCCCCATAGGGCTCAATGGGACTGGGGAAGGCGGTAAGTACGGTACCGCAAATTGCGGTACCGTACTTACCTCTAGAGTCCCTTTGCGGGTCCCTACTTTAACGGCTGGTCTATACCAGCCGTTCAGGATGGGTCCCGCAAAGGGACCTCGTAGTAAGGCGCTAAGTGATTAACCGCGCCGCAGCCTTTTACGGCGCCGTTAAACACTTAGCGCCAGGGTCCTAATGAGGGCCTATGTGTTTTCCTGCACAATCTGCCTGCAGACCAAGGTACCCAGGAAATTTCCTTTAGGTCATTTGGTAAAAATGCCCATACCAGAACAAGCCATGGCAGGTTATTTCTACTGACTTTATCAGGGATTTGCCACCATCTCAGGTAGCCACCGCTGTGATGGTCGCAATCAATTTCTTTACCAAATTGGCCCATTTTGTACCCTTACCTGGAGTCCCTACAGCCACAAGCATGGCCAGAGTGTTCGTCAAAACCATTTTTTTCTCGCCACAGTTTGCCCAAGACCATTCTATCGGATAGAGGCCCTCAATATACTTCCTGTTACTGGCAACAAATCTGCTCCAGTCTCAACATCAAGCGAGCCTTAAGTTCAGGATTTCACCCTCAAATCAATGGCCAGACAGAGAGACTGAACCAAACTCTCGAAGGTTATCTACAGTGTTTCATCGCGGCAGTGCAAGACAATTGAGTAGAACTTCTGCCATTGGCGGAATTCGCTTACAACAACGCAGCAACTCATATGGCCTTAAGATCTAGTCCGTTTTCCTGTACTTATGGGTATCACCTAGCTTGCTTTCCTACAGTTACACCCTCATCCACCCAGTTCCGAGATATTGATGCATTGGTGAATAAGATCCAATCGGGCCACAAGACCGCCCCCACAGCTTTTCAAGAGGCACAGGATCGCGTTAAATGATTTGCAGACCGTCATCGGTCTCCCACACCTGTATTGTCCCCGAGAGATAAGGTCTGGTTGGCCTCTCTTTTCCTACCATGCCATCTGGTGCCCTTGAAACTGTCTCTGAGATATGTTGGACCTTTTGTGGTTTTGGAGAAGAAAGGTTCAGCTGCCTTTCGCCTCTGACTTCCTTCTTCCTGGTCATGAATCCACCCGGTGTTTCATGTATCCCAACTAAAACCTGATGTCTCTGATCGATTTTATCGCAACTTAATCCCTCGTCCTCCTCCTGTATCCACAACCACTGGTCCAGAGTTCGAAGTCCCTGCGATATGTGATTCCATGTATTTCCAGGTATTTCCGAGGCTGGCTCCAGTACCTGGTGAATTGGAAAGGCTATTCTCTGGCAGATCGGACATGGGAACCGGCAACCTCTCTTCACACTCCCCATTTGGTAAGGCGCTTTCACCGTTTGCACCCAGTAAACCAGGGTGCTCTCCCCTTGGGAGGGGGCATACTGTCCCATCCCTTATCTCATAGTAATAACGGTTGCCATATCTTGACATATATGATACTCCCCTTCCCTCCCCCTGGCACTTCTCCTCTCCAAGGTTCACAAGCAATATGGACCAGCGGAGGAGAGAGATAATGACAACCACAATTCAATGTGTCTTTTTTTATAAATACTGACAAACAGTTTGTAGTAAATACTTCATCAATTTCATCTTAATTAAAACACACACCCGCTCGAGTACCCAAACGAGTACTGACTGCTGACCCGTGTGCCGCGGTGCAGCATGTCAGCCGTTAGCCTCTATTTCAGTTCCTCGTTTTGGCTCGTGGCATATAAACTAAAGTCTGCATACTAGCTTTCTGCTTGATCACCTAACAACTGTTACAAGTAAGTGTGCTTTTAGATTCCACTCATTGGATATTCAAAAACTAATTTTAGAGGGGTTTATTTTACAGCTTAATTCTAAAATGAATAGACTAACTGCAGGCATGCCCCGCCCACTAAACCCTGCCTTGCAACGTCAATTTCTTTTTAAATCTCCAAAGAATGCCGGTCTGAACAAAGTTCCTGGTAATACAATTAAAAATATCGCTTTTGCCACCGACACTCGTTCACTTTCAGTTGAAAATGAACCTGTAACAAATTCCCCAGTGAAAGTCGCAAATGAAAACAACAAACGGGCATCAGCAGTCAACCTTCATTTCCTGCCCCTTTCGAGTTCTAATGTAGCATTTTTACCAAATCAGTTATCTGATGCTACTATGCAAGGCTGTACCGAGACAGGTAATAGTGAGTCCGCCATCGACTCATTTTATACACCGTCTTATTTACCTCAATTTTACATGGACTCTCAACCAACAAAACAGTCTAAACCACCCCATTTTTTTCCTCAAATTCCATTATATTCTCAAATTCTGGCTCTATCCCAGCGAGAGAGCCATTTAAGTAATCCTACTGGAGCAAGTTGTTTGTTCCCAGCTCCTACCTTTCAATCCACTCAATCCTCTGCTAGATCCCCTGCTTTTGGCATCTCTAGAGATACTAGCTCACACAGGCCAAACTCAGTGCGCTCAGTACTCTCAAATTCACATGAGCTATATCCAACAGATGCTCCTCATGATATAATCCCTTCTGATGATTCAGAATCATCCCTAGTAGCTTCCTTTGCGAAACCAACCCCGAGGCCTTCCTTCGGGTTCCCTTCTAATTTCAATCCTATTCTAGAATCAGCCTAACGGGATTGAATGCTAGCATATTCTCACTTACCAAGCTATCTGAGGTACTAGACCTTAGAGTGGCTTCCCAAAATACATCTCTAGTACTCCTTCACGATAAACTTGATTGGCGCTTGCTACTTACAAAATGACGCCTATTGACACGGAGACAGTCAACGTTGATGTTCAAATTGATCCTGCTGGATTATCTAATGTAATACCTTTGGAAATGCCACAATCTGAACCAGAAGCTGTTCCATCTCTAATCATACTTCCAATTGAGAATATCCCTGATTTTGAAATAATTGAACCTCAGAACTGTGACTCCATACCCATTGAAAAACCTCTGTATGATCTTTTCTCAAAATCCTCACAAAATAAAAGAAGAAAAACAAAGGGCAATAGAAAAAGAACATCTCAGTGTCTTAATGATACTAATGTTAATAAAAAGATTGTACAAAGAAAAAATAAAAAATAAAAAAATAGCCTCTCCGGCCACAAAGAAATCCATAACCAAAAAATGTATAGCGAATTTGTCTTCTCGCATCCAAAGGCCTCTCACCATAGATGTTGAGCAGGCATCGGCGTCCATTTCTGGCCAACATGAAAATGACATTGCTATTGCTCCTGTGGTTCCGATGGCTGGTATCTTCAAAGGTAAGGCTTTTGATAAGTCAAATCCTGTTTTAACTGCATCTCAACCTAAGTCTGAAGCTACTGTCAAAGTACCTCAAACTGTTTGTGATTCTCTCTGTCCGGTAAATCTTGACTATATCTGCTAATGAGTAACAACACTCCAACTATGTTACCTTCCAATCCTACTCAATTGGCGCCGTCATCTTTAAATTCAATTAAAAATTTCAATCCTCAAATATCCAATCTGATTGATATAATTCATGATGAAATAACGCCTGACTTTTATCAGCCTGGACCTTCTATTTTGAAAAATGAAAATATATGTCTTACAATGCTGGATAGACTGTATTCTGACCCATTTCCCAATAGAACGACAATATTAACCATTCTAAACTCCATGCCGGCCCTAGAGCAAATAAAATCCAGCGACATTGAATCAGTTAAATATCCAATACCTGCTCAACAAGATATTACCATTATCATTATACCATCATTACTAGTTAAAAATCTAGTATGGGCTGAGAGACATCAATTATTTGTCAGAGGGATGCGTTTGACAAACCGAATGATAAAACTTTGACATCTAATGAAAAAACGACTTGTAGATGCGGGAATCAACCGGCCTCCATGCCGAACCTCATCCCTTCGAAATGGGATTGGGTTAAAACTGCAATAAAACAAAATGAACATCAATCAGTTCATTAGGAAATCATCACAGATAACATCCATGTTTGCTCCTTAACATCGTGGAACGCTAGAGGATTCTCACATCTTCTATTTACTGAATCTTCACAATTAAATAATTTTGATCTAGTATTGTTACAAGAGACTTGGATGTTATCTGTTCCAACTTGGGCAAGTCATCAAGTCGAAGCTATCCTAGCTTCCAAGCCCTTTAGAGGTCGCCCGCTGCTGGTCTTCTCGTAGCTGTTCGAAATGATTCACAATTGGTGCTTCAAGCATGGCTAGCACCGGACCCAGGTATACAAGTGGTCAAAGTTTCTACCACCAATGCAGGTCATCCTTTTTTCCATTAAGTATTATTTTAAACATCTATTGGAACCCTGCTTCTTCAAATGAACTTCAATTTCTGGACAAAATTGGAATTTTCTAAATAAAATATTAATCCTACCTGAAGTTAAATCCACCATAATAGCAGGTGATCTTAATTTGAATTCTCTTTTATCTTCTAATATTTGCCCAGATTCGAGAGCCGATAGATGGTCTCGACTGATGAGTTCAAGAAAATTCACCATGCTAAATGGCTCCACCTCGGAAGATTCACCTCCAGGGGCAACATGGTCCAGAAATTTGAGTCATTCAATTCTTGATTATGTATACATCAACTCTGACTCAGATAAGCTAATAGCTTCCTTTGAAGTTATTCCCACCACCTTGAGTGATCACAATAGCCTCCAAGTATATTGGATTCCTCATACATTTATTAAACAATCTGAGTTCTCTGTTAAACTAGGTATCATTAATGCTGGAAATAAAAATTAGATGGTTTCCAAGCCAAATTAATAAACTCCATCTAAAACTTAAAGAGAGTGACTCACAATGTTCGGACTCTTTGAAAACATACTACAATGCTTTCCTCTCTAAACCGACCAAAAATTGTATATAGGCATACATACAACCCTGCTATATGCAACCTGAAACAAGACTTTAAGGTTGTACTGAGAACTCCATCTGTCACACATTCCAAAACTCTAAAGACAAAGCTTGAATCACTCTATAGAAACAAGATTAAAAATCTGTTAGCACTTCAGAAGCAAGACCGAGCTGAGCAAATGCTAAAAGCGATCATGTTGAAATCTTCTGGTGAAATTTGGAAACTAATTAATAAATTGCCTTCGAATGCTCACCAATCTAGCATGCTAAACATGATTTCTGAAGATGTATGGACATCCCACTTTCACTCTCTTTTGGAAAAACCTAAATTATTGATGAATGAGCAGTTTGAGTCTATTCCTTCGTTAATTCAACTCACATTTGACAAACTTGATATTGAGCTGATAATAAAAAAATTAAGCTCTTCTAGAACCCCCGGCCCTGACAAGCTGACTAATGCAATTCTCAAATCCAACCCAGAAGCCTGTTTTTCAGAAGAGTTTTACACACATCTAAGATTCCCCCATCACGGCAAGAAGCTATAGTCATACCTATATTCAAAAATGGAAGTCGAGCTTATCCTAATAATTATAGATCGATACTTTGCTTGATGTGCCTGGTAAAATATTTGCGAGAATCATCCTTTGCGACTTCTTAAGATGGCAAATAGAAAATGATCTTATGGATAAAAATCAATCTGGTTTTGTTGCAGGTGTTGGAGCAACATTGAATTTATTAATTTTATTGATTTTAAAACAACAAGCAATACAAGCTAAATATCCGGGTTTTTTTAGCTTTCGTTGATTCTAAGCAAGCCTTTGATTCTGTCTCTAGACAAATTTTATGGTCCAAACTTTTTAAAGCTAAGTGCCCGTTGTATATTAGTTTTTTAATCTACCAATTTTATTCTGACACCTAAATCAAAGTAAAAATGACGACTGACGGGCTGCTATCAAACTTGATTGAAACAAACTAGGGCCTAAAATAAGGATGCCCATTTGCATCAATACTTTTTAATTTTTATATTAATGATCTTAATCTGATTTTTAATTCAATACGCTCCTTTCCACCCAAGCTGGGAAAATATGAGATATCTTATTTTGTATATGCTGACGACCTTATTCTTTTAGATAGAACTCCTATTGGGTTACAAAGAAAATTGAACGCACTATCTGAATATGCTGCGAGAAATGATCTAATAATTAATACAAACAAATCAAATATACTTGTATTTAATCATATTCGTAGCAAGAAGCAATTTAAGTTCAATTGGAAAATGGGAAAAAAACTCACTACAACAAATTCATGAAATTAAATATCTAGGAGTTAATCTAAATTCCCACCCATCTGACCAACCGTATAAACAAGAATGCCGTTGAAAATGCGAATGTTAGCTATTCAAGGAAAAGCAATACAAGCAGCCTATGGGAAATTCTCACTATCACCAGCACGAATTTACTACATTCAAAAAGTTGTCCCTATCATTACATATGGAAGCCAATTTAAAGCAAATCCCCAATCAGTAAGATGGGACATCCTGGAGGGCATCTATTGGAAACACATATTGCTAGTGCCCTCAGGTGTATAAGATCCCATTTGCGGTTAATGATTTTATTAACCGCAACTGGGATCTTATAAAACAGCCAGCAGAAACTGGTACACACATACTCCTAAGAAAACAGGGAGCAAACAGTACTCAATCAATGGGGGCTCCCACCGATAGTGGGACATCACGATGTGGTGGATGTGAAGCATGTCCACTTACAGAGAGCAAGTTTGCGCATGTGTTAAAGTGAGAAAATCTTAGGTAAGTTGCATTGGAAATTTATTTAAGAACGATCAATGTATGCTATGAAATACATGTCTGATCCATTAAGCCAATAAGATGTCTGACCAAACTACCCCTTTAACTTCTCGTGGTTTTGGAAACAGAGCCTTTTCCAATATATACCTTGAGCTAGTTTTTCTACAGCTTTAATTTGATATGCTTTCTTTCCATTATTTTGTATCAATATTTTCATATCACCCCTATAGTCAGGACCAAACACTCCTGCCAATAGGTCTAAGTCGTCATAGCGCCATGCTAGGCCTGACTTAGAGGTGAGTCTGATATAGGTACCATTGGGAGGAATAAAGATTAAATTGGTGGAAATCAATGCTCTGTCTCCAGGTTGAATTAATTCCCCTCTGCTGCTATACATATCAAATCCTATGGACTTTGAGTAGAAATAGTAGGAGCAGAGGCTATTTACTAAGGCTCTCAAATATAAGGGCTCCCCAATTTGTATCAATTGTCTCCTATCCCACTCAGACACCATATGTGAGGGGTCAGAAATGTGAGGCTGACAACTGGGTAAAGGGTTCTCACAAGTAGCCATTTGTATTAACTCATACGGGTTTGACAAACGCATCACTATCCCTAACCTAAAGAGGATTTCCCTGCCTATTAAAATAAACTAAAGGAAAACACTCTATTAAAAGGAATCTGTCACTGAAAGGTACACACTGTTTCATAGCTGTAAAGGTGTCCCGTAAAGATATTAATTCAGCTATCTTTACAGAAGCTGCTCAGTGCTTAGCAGGCAAATGGGATCCCTGCTGGGTTTATCATGTGTCTTTGTTGACATTCTGCTGCACGCTCAGTACTGCCAGGAGAACCAACTGCAAAGTATTTCACACAATGCATAACTGTGATGTTTATAAGTAATCTTTACATTAATTATATTTTAAATACAAAGTAGGACTTTTACTGTGAAACAGTACTTCAAACGATAGCAGGACATCTATAGCTATACCTACAAATCTCAAAACGTTCCCATGTATTGAATAGGCCAACCAACTCTACAGAGTTAACAAGCATTTTAAATTACCTTAAATGCAAGCTGGCTAGACCCATAGCCTAAAACACACCCACAAAGGTAATATTGTGCTCGAACGTCCGATCCATTGCTCAATTTTTCTCTTGGAGCATTGAGTTATAAAAGATGCCGGCATTGTGCAGCTATAAGGAATGGTGTTGCTTCCCACACATGAATGTTCAGGGTCGCCCTTATCCATTACTCCACCATGAGAATGCACAGCCAAAGGTTCCAAGAACCTTCTCCAACTGTCTTATCTCTACCGAGGTGCTTATGCCCAGGCAGAGTTTACAACTTTACTTGTTATTTTGACATATTTTAATGGTGTTCCAGCCCAAGGGATTGGAGGTACATTGGCTGCAGCAGTAACTTGCCTTAGTTCCATGTTGCCCCCTGTTAACACCGGAGCTGCAACCATGAGAGGGGGGTTGAGTTATTTTTATTAAACATTTTTATAAGATGTGCCTGTACCCCTTGCATATATTTCATATGTAAACTTTACCATTTGACAAGACTGGATGTAGAAATGTAGTTATGTTGCATTAATATTACAGACCAGTTTAGGTGCAAGCCTAGGTGCAGGCAATTTGCGAGAAAAAACATTTATAAATATTGAAACCAAAATTCCTCATTCCAAACTTCTCTCACTTGTGTCCAGTTGGCAGACAGCTTATGTTCTTGTTGCTTCCTCTAAAAGTTTTTTTTGTGACCTAACGAAAGTAGACAATTATCCATGACAATTACCTATAGTGCACTCAATTGTAGAACACACTGCCTCCTCCAAATCTTGGGCAACAGAGATCTGAAAACACTTTTTCAACTAAAATAACAGAGAAGATGACAGGCTTGAATTAATAGAGAAGAAGCAATACATTTCTAATCCATGAAACCTTTAAATACTTACTTATAATGTTATGGAGCCAAAATGGGGGATAAAATGGAGGTGAGTTTGTTGAAAGGGTGGAATCTGGTGAAGGTGCAGAGTCTGGCAGAGATGGAGGAAAGCATGCACTTATTTGAGCCTTGGGCAGCAGAAAGCCTAAATAGGCCACTGCAGGTACTCTCTGTGACAAATCCAGTGAGTTTGACCCCTCTCCCGAAGGGGTGAGCCACCCTCTATGGGACCAGGGAGTTGAGCCTGCTATGCCTAACAACCTTTAGGGGACAGGGCAAGTGAGATCCCACTGGGGGTGACCCCTCCTAGAGGACAGGTAATCCCAAAATATTGATATATGTTATCCGCCCCTAAGCCAAGAAGAAGAAGTTGGTATTATGTGAATTGAATGCTGTACTGAGTCACAATTGCATTCAAGACTGTTTGACTTTTCTTCTGACCCATACCAGACATTGTCCGTACCTAAAGGGAAAGCATGCAGAATAAACAGCCCCTTGTTTAGACTCAAATACAAAGTTGCAGTCTACACTGATCAAGAGGGAAAGAGAGTGAGTTTGAGGTGCCTAAAGAGTGGATCCCGAGAAGACTGATTTAGCATGCAAGCCATCTCAGAGGCCCACAAAACACTGAGATACCAACAGAGGAAGAAGCCAGTGAACCCCAGAGGGTCTCAAACTCGTTGCCCCTGAGCTATCCTCCAGGTGTAAATGATTACAGAAGTCTCGACCAATCTTTTTTCACACGAGATGTGACAGTGTGACACATAAAATATAACTTTTAAATCTCTTCCTATTTACCTCAGCAGCTTGCACCATTGCACTGCTCTCTTCATTGTGACTTGCTTACCATCAGTTAATTTTGCCACTCCATTGTTGGAAAAATTACTTGCATGCCCTTCTTGTTCTCATAATGTAATCTGACCTGTCTCTGACCATATGCGCTGCAGCTTAGCTGCTTGTAAACTTTGTTCTTTATTTGTGTATATATACATATGTGTATATATATATATATATATATATATATATATATATATATATATATATATATATATATATATATATATATATATATATGTATATATAAATACACTACAAAAAGAACTTTGTTGAGGGGACGTTATGGTTAAGTTGCCACTGCTAACTCTAACACCCAGACCATGAAAGATGTCATCTCAAATGTGAATGCTGACATCAATGACGACATCACTTGTTTAGCCCCTTTCTTTTCCTTCCCTGCCATACATATATATGTGCATTCAGTAAAAAAATGTCACTAAAGGAATGTTATACTTCACAGTGCAACCAAACACCACTGCACATTCCCCCCATTATAGTAAGCTAAGCAACCATAACTCGCACCATCTACGTGCATTGCTAAGACTAACACCCAGGACATCAAAGATGACATCACAAATATCACTGATGACATCATGTGTGCCTCACTTATTTTGGTGCATTGAAAAATGTAGGCTAGGTGGTTTTATTCACTGACCAGCACAATATGAAAATTGAAAAGGTGCTGTATACCAAAACCTTACCCTTGTCGTGTGTTCTTAAAGTACTTTCCTTAGGGTCTAGTGTCAGCTCATGATGCACCTTGTTGGGTGTCTTGACCCACGTGCAAGTAACCATGCTACAACATTTGGTGCTGTGGGCTTAGAAAAGTCAAGATGGCGGAAAACCCACATGTGCGCCGAAATCCAGGAAAGCTGCGCAGTTTGTGCGCCCACCAAAATGGTTGCCTCACTTGCCACCCACCAGTGCGAGAATGAAAGGCCGGGTTGCCATGAGGGAAATGGGTTGCCAAAGGAAAAACAGTAGCGCCGGTTAGCTTCAAAGCGCTTTAAAACCACCATTGGACTACCCGCACAGTAGTCTGAAACCATTGGGAATGGCAATGCTGATTGCCAAATGCAACCTAGAATTGTGGGGAATTCATTCTTAAATCCCAAAAATGGGTGCAGTACCAGTACTCACCACTATCCAAAAGCCGGCATTTTAAAACAACACCAGATTTTACTTTTTGCAAAACTGAATAAATGAACCCAAAGCAAGCGAAAGAAAGACTTACTGAGAGGTGGATCCAATGTAAAGTTATATTCTGAAGTGACTTGAAGGTGTATAACAAGACTGGCTGAGCTGTGGATTTCAGCAGTTTAAGTAAATTTGGACTGAAAGACACTAAAAAAAATCTAAATGTTTAAATTGACTGAGTGACCTACTTTTGAGTGTCACATAGGTTGCAATTGTTTAAATGTCATAGTTTAAACTTAGAATCAGCATTCTAGCTGCATGTGTAAAATTGCAAGTTAATTTAAAAAGCAACAAAAAAACATGACAGTTAGCTGAAAGTCTGGCTTAAGGAACTGAATTCTGCCTGGCAACTACCCCCATCAGGAGTGAAACTTGAGTCACAACTGTGTTCCCAGGCCCATCTGCCTTTTTGCTGGCCACACTAAGGATATGCCATCTATCTGATAATTGAATTACCTGTGCTCTGCAGGAAAGTGAACAAAGCCCTGTCCTGGCTCAGGCAAAGGTTTTATTGGCAGGAGTCGTAAATGGTCGTAAAAAGTGGCTTCCTCCTGAGGAAAGGGGAGGAGCACTGCCTGTGAGAGCAAGCTGGCTTGGCAGAACTGGAAAAACCAGAAATTCAACCTTGTGCTGAGGGTAAACCACACCCCTTTGGAGCCAGAACATAACTTTAAAAAGATGAATAACTCATAGAGCGGACATGTGAAAATTTTATAAATGATACCATAATTCTTGTGATTTTTCTGCCCACAGTTTAAGAGGTTTTTAGAACCGGTGGTATGTTCAGGGGGGTGTCAGCGGAAAAGTGGATATAACTCTAAATGTATGCATGTTAAAAATCTGAAACTTCATCAGTTAATGTCCATACTCCCTGCGCACATGTATGTAAAGTTGGGTCAATGTCAGAAATTGAAAAATCAATTAAAAAGTGAAATATGTGCCATTTCTGAATGCAAGCTCCCAGGAAGAGCAGAGTTTGAACAGGGGATACCTCCTGTAATGCATGATGGGTGCATATGATTTTAAAACAATATGTACCTCTGCAAATATGTATTTGTTTCAAATCTAGATTTGTGTGTAAGTTGACAGGAGGAGTGGACTTTCTGCAGGCTGTAAAATGACATCACTCTGACCCAACCTAGCTCCCCCAATCAAATGATAAATGGAAGTTTGACCAATTAGAAGCTGAGAGAGAGGTAGGGTCAGTGATGCTAGAACACACCCACATTCTAAACACATAAAAGCAGACAGACAGGACAGATAGGGACTTTTCAAATCCATCTGCCGCTGGAAGCTCTGCCGGAAAAATCCATACTTTACCTCCATCAAACCTCCAGAGAGCCAAACTAGAGACTTCAATCTATCCAGAACTAGAGACCCAGACCAGAGAACCAGAGAGAGCTGACCCAGATCACTGTGAAGTGCAGAGACCAGAGGCGAGTTTAAAACCTGACCAGATCCATGGCGAGGCCCATTTCACTCAAGAATATAGTGTGAGTACATAGCAAAACTGTGCAGAACCAATCTCTTAGTTAAAATAATATAATTCAATCCTATTTTAATCTAAGTAGAACTGTCTCCTGTCACCTGTCATTTGTAAAGCTGTCACTTGTCATTTTCTAGTTGCAAGCTGCACTTGTCTTTTTGAACTTTAAAATTTCAAATCTGAAAAACGACCTTTATTTAATCGCTCATATCTCCGTGACCGTTTGTGCTAGAGACTAGAGACCTTCATTTGAAAGCTTAGAATCTTAGCTTTGAATCGCACCAAGAACCACATTCCTACCCCTTATAGTTTTACCGCAATCGCGGAACACGCATCCGCGAATTTTACCGCGATTTGCAAATTTCTCCACATGTAAAATCAGCTGCTGCTTGCCTTCCATTTGCCAGAAAACCGTTTGCCTCATAAAAACTATCCCTGAATCATTGCAAGAGTGAGCCTGAGCTAATATTAACTAGATACCACTCACCCTGAACCTCTGAAAGGGAATTAAAAGCATTTTAGCATATTTTTTAATTCATTGCCAGCACATATCAAAGCAATTTGGGCCTGTGTTTTCAAACTTCTGTAGTTTAAGCTTGCTGGGGTGAACTGAATCACATTTGATTGCATTTCTGAGAACTGTGTGTTTTCCTTCCATTTCCTTACCTTGCATCAAGGGGGGAAGGGGATTGCCAGAGAAAAGTGATTACATTGTTTTGCTGAAATCATATCAAGTTGTTTTCTATACTGCATTTCATTCATTCAGCCTTGCATTTCCTTGAACCTTATAAAGCATTCTCTACCACATTATACTTCTGTACCTATTTACCAGTGTGCTACCTTATCCATTTCATGTCAACTCCTTATTGACTATAGAGAAGCGTGTTAGTGCCAGATTCTCCGTTGTTAATCTTTATCATATCAGATTAAGTGTGCTAGTCAATTATTAATTTATTATAAAGTGTGATATATATATATATTTTAATTTATCAAATAAACCTTTTAAACTTGCAAAACAGAACTACTTCTTGGCTCAGTGGGGTCAGGGGGATTCCAAGAGAGGGGTGTTATATAGGGGTAGTCATCCAGAACGCATGAACTGGACCTAAAGATATATCAATAAGGGTTTTCATTCAGTATTATAGACTAGGCGTTGACTTAGCTGTAGTGTTGAATTGAATCCCCTTACAAATTGGGGGCTCGAGCCGAGACGTTGGGTTAGATTTACCATTTGTGCAGCTTAATACAGTGTGCGAACTGACGGGATACATACATCCGGTCGGATCACCACGCTGCATTACGCTGTGAAGCATTCCTCAAAAGGGACACTCCAAGAAAAGTTCTGTTCTGCAAAAATAAAATACAAACTTCTGTAAGTCAGGACAGAGACCAATCTCTAGAATGACGACCTTAGTAGACATGAAAATAGCCAGAGAGCACCTCTTGCATAAGCTATTTGTGAGAGGTGAATGGACCGAACAGGGCCAGGATGTGTGGTTGCAGGCCATCACACAACAGGTCACTGAAACAGGGTCAGATATATATAGAGATCAGGGTCCCTTACATGTGGCCCTGAGTGAACTATATATGGCTCCTAAAGCCAAAGAGGAACACAATAAGATTGCCAGGATAGCAGCATACCTGTACCTATATATGGGAGACATGCAGGATAGATGTGCTGAAAGCCAAAATCTGGCAAATAGGCAACAGATGGCATTACAGAAGGCCCAATCTGATCTGGACTCTTCTGAGCAGAGGCTGCAGAGGAGCCAGGAGGCAGAAAATGATAGTAGGCAATATATCATTAAAATAAAAGAGGATATGGGCATCCTACAACAGGAAAAGACAGACCAGGATACCCGATTTCTGGCCCTGCAGAAGGAGCACCAAGACAGTTTGGACTCCTTACTGCAGAACCAGAAAAAGCTGGAGCAACAGATCAATTTCAACAGGGCATGCACAGAGCAGGTAGCCACCCTGCAAATCCAACTAGACAGAGAGAAAGAGGAGAGCAATAAACTGATTCTGAAAGACCTGGATACCCAGGCAGAGTTTGATGAGGAGCGCCAAAAAGCTGGTGCCCTTCAACGGCAAAGGGACGACCTGGCGGCACAAATGCAGACTCTTAGTCAGGAAAGAGACGCCATAGGCCAGGAAGTCTGCCACTTAAAAAAGGAAATTGAAGAAAATCACCTGGCCCTCCAGGGGCTGGGTGATCTCCAAAAAGAAAACCAGAACTTGGTAGAGCACACCAGAAGGGTGGAAGATGCTCTAGCAAGAAAGGAGCAGGCCAATAGGGACATTGCCCAGGAGGTAAACCTCCTGCAGCAAAGACTGGCCCAGTTCTCCAGGACCAACCAGGAAGCACAGAGGGAGAATGAGGCCCTCTGTCAACACAATGATAGGCTCCAGCAACAGGTAGCGATGCAGGAGAAACTGATAGAGTCGAGTAAGGCCTTAACAGAGGAACTGAAGGCACAAATGCAGGCTCTTGCATTGCAACAGGGAGCAGGGGCGGATAGAGATGAGGTTCGCTGGGAAATGGAAACTCCGGAGCATAACCTCAGGAGCCCTAGTACCAGAGGCCCTCATACCTCTCAGTCCCTGGACTCTGCCACCCCCATGTCCCCTGGTGCACATGAGCACAGGGCCACAGGGATGGCAGATTACTATCCAGCTAAAAGTATGGGGCTCATAGGCCAGTACCACTCAGGAATGGAGGGGTGGGCATCCGGGTATGGGCACCCAAGTACAGTACAGTTCAGTGGGGAACCCCAGGAGAGTAGGCCCATTAAGGGCATCCTGAAAACCTCTGCCCAGTTAGGTCAGTGGAGGGGGTACCCATCAAATCCTGGCAGCAAGGAGGAATCTGAGGACTCCTCTGAACTGCGCAGGACACAGGAGACCAGGTCCCCACATTCTGCCAGCCATTCCCAGGCTTGCAGAATCCGGGAAAACCTGGAAGATCAGACGGGAACCTCTGGGAGCAGTGCCTCTGAGTCCGAGGATGAATGGACAAGGGTTACCCGAACCAAAAAGGCCAATAAGGCAAAAAGGGCCTTGCTTAAGGACCCCTTAAAGCAGATTAAGGCGATCAGGAGCGTCATCACGCCTTACCATAAGAACGCTAAGTATTCTGTTTGGGAGCACTTAGAGTTGTTTGAACAAATGATGGAGACTTTCCATTTGAAGGACAGCCAAAGCTGTATTCAATATGTAAAGTGGACATTCTCCCCGGAATACTCGTTTCTTTGCGGGGCTGGAGGACCAAAATCATTTAAGATGGTCCACATATAAGGCGGCCATCCTGAAACATTTTTCTGTTCACAGAAATCCTCAAGAGGCTCGCAAGGCAGCCTACAATTTGCAATGTGGGGAGGATCAGGCCCCACAAGAATTTGTGCAGGAGTTAAAGCGTGCTTTTGCACAGACCACAAGAAGGGTGCGCACAGATAGTAGAGAGTTCATAAATACGTTTTTCCATGCCTTGCCCAAATACATCATGACCCAGCTCGTGAGGGATTTTCACGAGAAAAGATCCTTAGATTGGGTCATTGAACAGGCTACCCGGATCTATGAGGTGCAGAAACCGATAGATAGCAAAAGTAATGCCCAGAAAAACCCCAAAGCCAACAGCACCCCTGCTGCTGCCAAGGTGGCAGAGGTAAAGGTCACCCCCGTTTTGGATTTGGAGATGGGGGGGCCTAAAAACAAACCTGCACCTAATAATGCTAGGCCCAGGAGGTCCTCGGGTCAGTCACAGACCGGGAGCCAAGGAGGCAGCCCCACAAATGGGGTCCCTCGCTCTCCTGATTATGTAAGTCCCCGTTACAAGGGAAATCGACCCATCCTGGGTTATGTGTGGACTCCTCCAGCCCAGGGGGGGGGATCCAGCCAAGCACCTAACCCAGGGAACTTCCCTCCAAGCTTCCCACAGGAGGGCAGAAATTTACCAAACCCTGGGCAGAACTTTTTCCCCAGATATCCACCCGACTTTCAGCCCCAAAACCATCCATCCTTCTTTCCCCAATTCCCTGAGCCCAGACCACTGAATCCGGGAGAGGGGAGGCCAAGGGTGGAGGGGTATCCAAATCTTCCCAACCCGGGGTATTACCAGAGGAGGGACAGCTACCCTTCCCGGGATCAGCCCAGGGGAGAAAACAGGGCCCCGTATCAGCCTGAGCGGGTTTCCCAGTTAGAGCGCCAGGTTCAAAACATGGCGCGGGATCTGGGTCACATACTGAGGGCTCAGCAGAACCCTCAGATGGGCGTGCCGGCGCAGAACGCACCCAACTCTGGACCTGGTGCTCCAGAACAATGACGGGGGCAGCACCCCGATAACTCACCGGTTCCCAGGGAGGAGGCACAAAGGGAAGGGGGGTGTAAAGCCTTGGAGGAAGCTTCCTTCCTCACTTGTAAACAGCCCCTGGAAACCCAGGAACCGGAAACAAAATCTCTTGCCCCTGAAAGTCTGCCTCCTAAGGAGCAGAGGGGGGGTAGGAGAAACAAAAGACCCAAACAGACTCAGTTTGAGGAGGAGGTACAGATCTTCCAATTTGAGGGAGAGGGATCCTCAGAGGATCCTGGGAAAAGGATCTTCTCCTTCAGAGAGGGGGGAACTCCTCCCAAAGAAAAATGGGTCCCTAGGGATGCAAATCCAGACTGGGGAGATGTGGAGACTGAGCTACCGCCGCCCACCATCTCATCCCAGAACCAACCGCAAGAAAATCCCCTGGTTCAAACCCATCCTGGTGACTGCCTCCAAAAAGGGGGGGGGCGGCCCAGAACCGGAGCCAGGGGAACCCACAATGGCTCTGATCTCCAGTTGCCAACTTTTTCTTTCAGATTCCCAAGGCTCTCCACAGAATTCTGCCCAAATCTCTTCGCTAGCGATGTCCAAAACCAGAAAATTAGCCCACCAGTTGTCCAAAAATGTACATTATCTGTGCCCCCTTGAGGAGAAGGAGGGAAGATATTATGCCCCGGTACAAGTACAGGGGCAGGGTACAATCTCGGCACTGGTGGACACTGGATCTCAAGCTACCCTTCTGTCCAGAAGGGCCTTTGACGAACTGAATGCAGGAAGGGGAGAGAATTACCAAATTCCTCTCACCTCTCTTCCGGGACAACTACAGAACTTTGACGGGAAGGAAATTCCCGTCGAGGGGACTGCAGACTTGGACATTAAAATTGGGCGACATAAGTTGAAACACCCGGTCATAGTTGTGACCCCAGAGGGCACCCCTTGTTTACTAGGGAATGACCTCCTGAGAAGGTTGTCACCCCTAATAGATTGCGTAAACAAGGTCCTCTGGACCCAGACTAGCCGACCAATAAAATTAAAACAGAGTGTCAACCATGTTAGTTTAAACGGCACCTGCCACATGGTTGAACAAAAATCTGACCAAGTAGAATTTCACTTCCAGAACAACCAGATTCCAGACGTGACAGTAATAGCAGTAGGACAACAGACTGGTGATGGGGGGTCCTCTCTATTTCTGAAAATCAACCTTCCTTCCAGTCTAAAGTGGTATTCCACGCTGGAAGGAAACACTCTGAAATTCTATACCAATCCACAACCTGAAACTCCCACTCCTATAGTCCAGAAAGATGTGAAATCAGCTCAGAGCCTGGCTGATATTCAGCAAATTGGAGAGCAGTTGTTCATCCCTGTTCAGTTAAATGATGGGAAGGACTCTGTTCTCGCTCGAGTGTGTGTGAGCAACGGTAAGAGATTCATCAGCGAAGCCATGTTCCGCCAACTCCCAAAAGATCCAGCCATTCCCACCTTCAAACTGATAGACAAATGGGAAATGGACCTGGAAGCACCTAATTCCAAACATCTCCTGCCAAGCAGGTGCATGCTCAAAATCTCCATTGGCAACAAGAGCATAGTCCATAATTGTTGGGTCGTGCGAGACGTCACTGCCGCCTTTTACTTAGGCAGTGACATTCTCAATCGCTTTGCCATTAGTTTGGACCTAATAAACTTCAAAGCTTGGTCCCGATTAGCGGATAATCCCATGGGCTTTGATGATCCAGAAAAAGCATTTAGGTCAGCTCAATTGCTACCTTATGCAGTTGAAATTCAGGTTAAAGAGGAAGTCACCATCCCAGAAAGGACCCGACAATTCTCCCTGGAAGTGAAAGTTAAAAGGGGACAAGAGTTGAAAAACCCTGATGCTTACATACATCTAAATGCTTCTCTCCAACAGCAAGGGTTGGGGGTAAACCCAACACCATTAGTCAACATCGAACATGACACCATTCTAATAGAGGTGGATAACAGCGACTTAAAGAGTATTACTCTAGCCGCAGGCACCATTATTGGAATGGCGGTTGATGACCGACATTTTTCCATTGACTTAGTAAATGAACTGTTAGGACCAATCCCCAAGGACTGTTTTGACAGTGACAGTGAGGACAATACAACACCAGACAGGATTTTTACCCGGCATGGGGGGAACTTCTTCCTGGTGTACACTTCCTGCCCTTATGGTAAGGAAGATGTGACTTGTGAATTCAGGAGGGATGAGGTGATTTTCCAGGTTCATGAAGGCTGCCTTGCCCACCTGAAGCCTCCGGTCCAAATCAGCACTCTGACCAGGGACTTCTCCACCCAGCTGGAGGAGGCCGCGGAGATAGCCAAACCAGAAGTCTTTCCAGGCTTCAGGCAGATGGTGGAAGAGAGAGTCAACCTAGCTGATGCCTGTGTGACTCTGGAACAAAAGCAAAAGTTGAAACAAGTTTTCTTGGATTTCCAAGATCTCTTTGCGGTAGACTCATATGACTGTGGTCGCACTGACATCCACACAACAACAATCCCCACGGACCCTGGCATGACTCCAGTGTTTGTGAAGCAATATCGTTTGCCTCTCGCATCCATGGAGTCCCTTACTGAAATAATTAAGAACCTTGAGTCCCGGGGAATAATCCGTCCCGTCCACAGCACCTTCAATAATCCGGTGCTGGGAATATTGAAGCCAAACGGCCAGTGGAGACTCTGCGCTGACCTCAGGGAGCTCAACAAACGGGTCCATACTTCCCGATGGCCTCTGCCCTACATTGACCAAGGTCTGGCCCAGATTCAGGGGTCACAGGTATTCACTGCAATAGACCTGACCAATGGATACTGGACCGTGCCTGTCAGTAGGGAGGACCAATACAAACTGGCTTTTACCTTTGGGGGCCAGCAGTACACATGGACCCGGACTCCCTTCGGATACCTCAACTCCGGCAATGAATTCAACATTTTCCTACATAAGGCCATGCCCGACCTGGGTGCGAGGGGTAACCTGGCTTATGTAGATGATGTCCTCATCAAAAGTTCATCTGTGGAGGAACACATAGCGGAGATCCGTTATGTTCTGACACAGTTGAGGGCCGCCGGAGCAAAACTTTCCTTTCAGAAAGCACAGTGGTGTAGAACCCGTGTTAATTTCTTGGGGCATGAGATTACTCCTCAGGGTCTTTGTCCCCAGGAAAAGAAAGTGGAAGCACTTCAGAAACTGAAAGACCCCACAACTCTGCGGGAACTAAGGAGCCTCCTTGGACTGACTAATTACAGCAGAAAGTTCATTGAGGGCTACGCAGAGATCACCAGACCCCTGATTCATCTCCTGAAGGGGGGGGGTCAAGTGGGAATGGGGTCCAGAACAAGCCGAGGCAGTAAAACTACTCAAAAGAAGCCTCTCACAAGCGCCTTGCCTAGCTTACCCTGTCAGAAACAAGGAGTTCTTCCTGGAGACAGGGTTCTCTAATACGTGCTTGACGGCCGTGTTATACCAAAAGCATGACAAGGTCAATAAAGTAATCTCCTATGCAAGCAAAACTTTATCCTCTGTGGAGGAAAAATTCAACGATTGTGAGAAGGCACTCCTGGCAACGGTGTGGGCATTGAAGAATTACCGCCCGTTTATCCAGGGGGAACACATCATAGTGGAGACTCCACACCAGCCTCTGCAATATCTCCAAAGTGACAGAATCCGGACCGGAAATGTGAGTAATTCCCGAATTACTTCCTGGATTCTGTCAATGCAAGGCTTTCCTGTGGAAGTCAGATATGGCCAAAACAAGAAGAGTCCCCTCGCGCAAGGTCTGGCTGACTTGCATGATTGTGCCAGAGAAAACTGTCTCGAGGACGAGAGTCTAAAAATAAAGGACAACACGGAGGCATACCTTAATTCCCCACACAAAGTCTTTGAAGAGGACAAGTGTGAGGGAATGCCCACAGTGTATGTGGATGGATGCTCTTACCATGTTGACAACGACGGGGAGAAAGAACTGGTGGCCGGCGTAGGGAATGCATGGGTGAATGAGTCCCCAGAACCCTCCGCTGGATACAAAATTGGTCCCCGAAGTAGTCAGGTGGCAGAATTGATGGCTGTGCATCAGGCCATCCTCACTGCTGTCCAGCATCAACTCCACGAACTGGTCATAATCACAGATTCGGATTATGTACGGAACGGGTTCGTGGAGCACCTGGTTAATTGGAAAACCAGAGGCATGTTATGTGCTAACAACAAACCCTTGAAACATGGGAAGTTGATCCAAAACATTGATGATCTGGTCACATCGAATGGGATGACCATCTATTGGAAAAAGATCAAGGGTCATTCCAAAGTAGAGGGACCAGACAAAACTGGAAATGACTTAGCTGATCAGTTGGCCAAAACCGGGGCCATCCAAGGGGATCTAATTGAGATTGAGTCCCTGTTGGGGGAAATCCAGGTCACTGCTATCACTAGGTCCCAGACAAATGCTCACAACGACCTTTCAATTGCACAATGGAGTAAGGAGACCCCTGATGCTGAATTGATTACAGCTCAGAAGGGGGATCCAATTATTGGTAAATTTTACCAGCACCTTGAGGACCCTGAGAACTTTCCCCTGACGGATACCGATTACATTGGGAAAGAGGACCTAAGAGTGTTGATGAAATGTCCAAAAATGTTCCGAATCCAAGACGGTTTGTTGGTAAGGAAATCCAAAGCTGGCCACGATCAGTGGGTGGTTCCTACCTCATTCCGATGCCTGATGTTAAGTCACGCCCATGATGCGGCCACCGCCGGTCATAGGGGGTTTCACACAACATTGGAAATCTTAAGAGAGGTTGCATACTGGCCACACATGGGGCAGGACCTCGACCAATACTTGAAGGGGTGTCTTGTGTGTGCACAATTTCAGCCATCATCCCTTACGCACCGGGCGCCTTTACAAAAGAGGGGAATGACACTGCCATGGTCATATTTACAAATCGACTTTGTAGGCCCTGTGATTCGCTCGGCTAGGGGGAATAAGTACATGTTGACTGTGACATGCTTGTTTACCAAGTGGGTGGAATGTCTCCCAGCCCCAAATTGCAAGGCAGAAACTGCAGCTGCCTTGATGATTAACCACATCTTTTCCCGTTTTGGTCTACCTCAAAGGATTGAGTCAGACAGAGGTAGCCACTTCACCAGTGAAGTAATGACAAAGATGTGGGAGATACTGGGGGTCAAGAGAAAGCTGCATATTGCTTATAGACCAGCTTCTTCTGGGGCAGTAGAGAGATATAACCGGACAATTGTGAGCATATTAAAGAAGTTTGTGGCAGATTCTGGGCCAAGTTGGGATATCCGATTACCTCTGGTCCTAATGGCTATCAGATCTACCCCTTCATCTGCAACCAAAATGTCACCATTTGAGTTGATGACTGGGCGCAAGATGGTGCTTCCCCAGCATTTGCTCTACAGGACCCAAGAGCAGACACTGATAAATGCCTCCACAACTCATGAGTATGTGGAGAATTTAAGGAAACACCTCCAACATGCTTTTGCTTATGCTAAGCGGAATCTAGAAAGATCAGCTGATAGCATGAAGACCCACTATGACCTGAAAACTTCCAGGAAGGAATATCAGGTGGGGGACCGGGTCTATCTATACAACTTCCAAAGGAACCAGGCCAAGCAGCGCAAATTTTTGCCTACATGGAAGGGACCATTCGAGATCATAGACAAAATCTCCCCTGTGGCCTACAAAATCCACATCCCCAAAGGTCCTTTGGCAGAGGGAGAAGACAAGTGGGTCCACATAAACCAGTTGAAATGTTGCCATCCCAGGCACACTCTGCAACAACTGGAGGAATCCTCTGGAATCCTAGCGGGTACTGTCTCAGACTAATTCAGTTCCAATCATAAAACATACCACATCTAGTCTCTAAAATATTGTGATTTGCATGAAACTGTCTCTTAGTTATACTGTTTTTTTTTTCAAAATAAGAATGTAATGTTTCGTTATGATGAAATGCATATGCTGCCCCACTATCTCAACAGTGGTGGAAAAACGTCTATGAGTAGGTATTGCCGCTCTTCCTTTGTCGTCCTAGGAGAAAGAAAACCTGAAGACGGGCCAAGGAGGGCGATCCGGAGACCGGGAACGAAGATCCAATGGGCCCAGTGGACCGCCCAATATTCCCATCAGGACCGGCGAGGAGAACCGATCGATCAGTACCGGATGGAGAAGAAGATGATGAACTGTGCCATCTACAGAGTAGGAAGAAGATTATGCGGACAGACCGGTGCGTGGGTCAAAACCCTTGGGCACGCGACTCCCCATCGACTCAAATTCAAAGTGCAGTCGCGTGGGGGGGCTTGTTGGGTGTCTTGACCCACGTGCAAGTAACCATGCTACAACATTTGGTGCTGTGGGCTTAGAAAAGTCAAGATGGCGGAAAACCCACATGTGCGCCGAAATCCAGGAAAGCTGCGCAGTTTGTGCGCCCACCAAAATGGTTGCCTCACTTGCCACCCACCAGTGCGAGAATGAAAGGCCGGGTTGCCATGAGGGAAATGGGTTGCCAAAGGAAAAACAGTAGCGCCGGTTAGCTTCAAAGCGCTTTAAAACCACCAGTACTCACCACTATCCAAAAGCCGGCATTTTAAAACAACACCAGATTTTACTTTTTGCAAAACTGAATAAATGAACCCAAAGCAAGCGAAAGAAAGACTTACTGAGAGGTGGATCCAATGTAAAGTTATATTCTGAAGTGACTTGAAGGTGTATAACAAGACTGGCTGAGCTGTGGATTTCAGCAGTTTAAGTAAATTTGGACTGAAAGACACTAAAAAAAATCTAAATGTTTAAATTGACTGAGTGACCTACTTTTGAGTGTCACATAGGTTGCAATTGTTTAAATGTCATAGTTTAAACTTAGAATCAGCATTCTAGCTGCATGTGTAAAATTGCAAGTTAATTTAAAAAGCAACAAAAAAACATGACAGTTAGCTGAAAGTCTGGCTTAAGGAACTGAATTCTGCCTGGCAACTACCCCCATCAGGAGTGAAACTTGAGTCACAACTGTGTTCCCAGGCCCATCTGCCTTTTTGCTGGCCACACTAAGGATATGGGAGAAAAGTGAAAAACAGATGGACTACCCCTCTCTTTTAGTCTTGTATGGATCTTACGTGAGAGTTAAAGGCAACCTAACTATGTCATTGGTTAGGAAGTCTTATACTTAGTCTGGTGACCACTGCTGACAAAAGTGGTATATCATAACGGGCCGAAACATATGTCGACTGTTTAAGGAAAATCAAATGTTTTTTTCCCATGTCAAAAATGCATATTCAAACTGAAATGTTATGCCTACAAAGATTTATATTCACTTTAGAACTCCCCTGTTAGATGAGATGTATGCAGAATGAGTGATATGATTGAGTATTAATTTAAAAATGCTTTTCAAAGATGTTTTATAACTATTAAAGAGACAGAACCTTTGTTACAAGTTGGAATGATTAGTGCAATTTTTCTCTGCCGGCGACTTCCTAACCAATGACATAGTTAGGTTGCCTTTAACTCTCACGTAAGATCCATACAAGACTAAAAGAGAGGGGTAGTCCATCTGTTTTTCACTTTTCTCCCTTATAGATTGTCCCTTCCTTCAGATTAGACCCCCCGTTAACAAAAAATAGGGATTACCCATTATTTAAAACCACACTAAGGATATGCCATCTATCTGATAATTGAATTACCTGTGCTCTGCAGGAAAGTGAACAAAGCCCTGTCCTGGCTCAGGCAAAGGTTTTATTGGCAGGAGTCGTAAATGGTCGTAAAAAGTGGCTTCCTCCTGAGGAAAGGGGAGGAGCACTGCCTGTGAGAGCAAGCTGGCTTGGCAGAACTGGAAAAACCAGAAATTCAACCTTGTGCTGAGGGTAAACCACACCCCTTTGGAGCCAGAACATAACTTTAAAAAGATGAATAACTCATAGAGCGGACATGTGAAAATTTTATAAATGATACCATAATTCTTGTGATTTTTCTGCCCACAGTTTAAGAGGTTTTTAGAACCGGTGGTATGTTCAGGGGGGTGTCAGCGGAAAAGTGGATATAACTCTAAATGTATGCATGTTAAAAATCTGAAACTTCATCAGTTAATGTCCATACTCCCTGCGCACATGTATGTAAAGTTGGGTCAATGTCAGAAATTGAAAAATCAATTAAAAAGTGAAATATGTGCCATTTCTGAATGCAAGCTCCCAGGAAGAGCGGAGTTTGAACAGGGGATACCTCCTGTAATGCATGATGGGTGCATATGATTTTAAAACAATATGTACCTCTGCAAATATGTATTTGTTTCAAATCTAGATTTGTGTGTAAGTTGACAGGAGGAGTGGACTTTCTGCAGGCTGTAAAATGACATCACTCTGACCCAACCTAGCTCCCCCAATCAAATGATAAATGGAAGTTTGACCAATTAGAAGCTGAGAGAGAGGTAGGGTCAGTGATGCTAGAACACACCCACATTCTAAACACATAAAAGCAGACAGACAGGACAGATAGGGACTTTTCAAATCCATCTGCCGCTGGAAGCTCTGCCGGAAAAATCCATACTTTACCTCCATCAAACCTCCAGAGAGCCAAACTAGAGACTTCAATCTATCCAGAACTAGAGACCCAGACCAGAGAACCAGAGAGAGCTGACCCAGATCACTGTGAAGTGCAGAGACCAGAGGCGAGTTTAAAACCTGACCAGATCCATGGCGAGGCCCATTTCACTCAAGAATATAGTGTGAGTACATAGCAAAACTGTGCAGAACCAATCTCTTAGTTAAAATAATATAATTCAATCCTATTTTAATCTAAGTAGAACTGTCTCCTAACTGTCACCTGTCATTTGTAAAGCTGTCACTTGTCATTTTCTAGTTGCAAGCTGCACTTGTCTTTTTGAACTTTAAAATTTCAAATCTGAAAAACGACCTTTATTTAATCGCTCATATCTCCGCGACCGTTTGTGCTAGAGACTTGCAGTAACTTTAATTTGAAAGCTTAGAATCTTAGCACCAAGAACCACATTCCTACCCCTTATAGTTTTACCGCAATCGCGGAACACGCATCCGCGAATTTTACCGCGATTTGCAAATTTCTCCACATGTAAAATCAGCTGCTGCTTGCCTTCCATTTGCCAGAAAACCGTTTGCCTCATAAAAACTATCCCTGAATCATTGCAAGAGTGAGCCTGAGCTAATATTAACTAGATACCACTCACCCTGAACCTCTGAAAGGGAATTAAAAGCATTTTAGCATATTTTTTAATTCATTGCCAGCACATATCAAAGCAATTTGGGCCTGTGTTTTCAAACTTCTGTAGTTTAAGCTTGCTGGGGTGAACTGAATCACATTTGATTGCATTTCTGAGAACTGTGTGTTTTCCTTCCATTTCCTTACCTTGCATCAAGGGGGGAAGGGGATTGCCAGAGAAAAGTGATTACATTGGTTTGCTGAAATCATATCAAGTTGTTTTCTATACTGCATTTCATTCATTCAACCTTGCATTTCCTTGAACCTTATAAAGCATTCTCTACCACATTATACTTCTGTACCTATTTACCAGTGTGCTACCTTATCCATTTCATGTCAACTCCTTATTGACTATAGAGAAGCGTGTTAGTGCCAGATTCTCCGTTGTTAATCTTTATCATATCAGATTAAGTGTGCTAGTCAATTATTAATTTATTATAAAGTGTGATATATATATATATTTTAATTTATCAAATAAACCTTTTAAACTTGCAAAACAGAACTACTTCTTGGCTCAGTGGGGTCAGGGGGATTCCAAGAGAGGGGTGTTATATAGGGGTAGTCATCCAGAACGCATGAACTGGACCTAAAGATATATCAATAAGGGTTTTCATTCAGTATTATAGACTAGGCGTTGACTTAGCTGTAGTGTTGAATTGAATCCCCTTACAACATGCATGGGGCAATGGCAGGCCTCAAACACACAATTAATTTGTATACAGGAAGATAAACTGTGGGATTCTGCTAGTTCTTTCTACCCTACTTCAGTTTCCCTGTATGTGCCGCTCAGTTAGATGCATTGGGTCGGCATATGTATTGTTTGTTTTAGCACAAGTGTGCATTAAGTGTACATGTGTGAGCTAGTTATTACATGTGTAACTTTACACAATCACCCCTGACATCTTGCTACCAATATAATAGAAAGAACCCCTTGTAGGCAGGGACTTTTTAGGGATATTATTTTCACATGTGATGTCATCAGTGATGTCATCAATGATATTTGTGATGTCATCTTTGATGTATTGTTGCGGAAGCACACCAACTGCGGAAATTAGTCCCCATTAGTCCCCTGTTTGCGGACGGGGTTGGACAGGATCAACATTACCCAAAGAGGCGGGGGATAGCTGAAAATGCACTATTGTCTTACACAAAAAATGTGCAATGTAGAAGAAGGACATAAAGATATTATAAGTAGTAATAAGTAAATATGGAAACCTGAAGCTGGGAAAAGAAAACAACACATTTAATAACCATGTAGAATAAAGTGGATGGTACCATAAAAAAGAAAGGATGCCTCCAGCGTAATCACTTCACAGAAACTCAGCAGCCTGGAACGACAGTGGATGGACGCAGTAGGACGAACAGACATTACAGCAAAAGAGTGAGTGCAGGTCATTTCTTTATATGGGTGATGTTTTTTTGTGGTATGTGGTGCAGAAATAATATTTTATTTCTGTTGTTTTGACTCAGAAATGGATAGTACTTTGGAGTGGCTGGAGGAGTATTTCCCACATTAGGAAATGTCTGGAGATAGCAACAATAATGGTACAGAGTGCTCTGCATATGCAAAATAGTGACCAGTATTTTAGAGGCATTCAATTTATGTATATATTTTTTTTTTTAACAGACCAGGAAAGAAAAGAAGAAAGGGCAACAAACGAGACAGAAGAAGACACGATAAAAAGGATAGAGCAGAAAATTGACATATTGAACGACAATTTTCAAAGTTTACGGGAGTTTGTGGAGGACTGTGTGAGAGGAAACGTTTGTTATCATTGCCCCACCTGCACCTGCCCTGCTTCTCCATTCCCTAGTGAACCATCCCCAAACCTTGAACAGGAAAATAGACGTTTTGACGAAATATCCATCCCTTCTTCCCCTCACAAATCTTCTCCTCAGAACCAGCCCGTGTTGAATCCTAATTCCCCCATATTTGTTTCAGTGTCCGCTTCCCCCACTATTTCTTTAGATTGGTGTGTGTGTGTGTGTGTTTGAAATGTTTTTGTACAGTAGTTGTAGAGAAAGACTTTGTGTTTGGATTTATTTTTAAAAAGACGTAAAATGTCCGCAAACAGCACGCCTGTTCGACCTATCCACAAGGAATGGAATGTGGGTGCTGTCTAATGTCAAGTAAGACGGATGTGATGTGTGACTGCACCATCTGTTGAAAATGTGCGTACATAAACAGAAAGGGGTGTTCAAAGGATATACTACCTCTGCGTACCACTTGGAAACGAGATAATACATGTTCGTAGAACACACCAGATGTCCGGAATGGGTGTAAATGAGGAAAATGGGAGTGTGTGAAGGACATTATAGCGGTCCGTATCGGACGCAGCCAAAATGGTGCCGTCCGTAGAACAGGCACGGTGGCCGGCAGGTTCGTAGGCAAACAAAATGGAGTTGTCCTAAGGACACTGGAACTGTCTGTACAGTGAACATAGCATGCGTGCACATGCGCAGTAGAAACGTAAGTATTGCGAACATCGCGCCTGTTCCTAACTGTCCGTCTCACTTGTGTCACACTTTGAAGTAATTTGAGGACCCGAACACTGTCCATAGATTCTTTGCATTTGCTGTCCAGGGGACTTTCATTACTGGGGCGGATGTGTTGAGGACGTCATCATGTGACCGCACCTACGCTGAGCGTGGGGACTAATTTCCGCGGTTGGTGTGCTTCTGCAACAATACAAATGAACTTGTAGACACAAGGCAAAGTATTGTAGAGTGTAAAAATGTAATTTCACACATCCCAAACAATAGGCCACCTTAGGACTTGCTGTGTAAAACTTGTGTACTGCTTTGTAGGGATGAAGACGGTCACGAGGCACACCCCTGCACCCCTACAAAAGGCCACACCCCTGAGCGCATCTTCATTGTCCTTCTAACTATAGCAGATTGAGGTGTGTTGCCTTTACCGCTGTAGTGACCAAAAGGAAACTAATCGGTATGGCTTCCATGGCTGTTGTTGGGTCATTAGCCTCTGCACCACCCCCAAACCCGCCACCACCAACACCTCACCAAGGGCCTGCAGAGAGATATATGGGTGAGGATGTAGAGATCAAGGAAGAATAGGAGGAAGAGAATGAAGTGGAGGAACTCCGCACTAGGAGCACTCGGCGGGAGTCATGGGTGTGGCGGTTGTTTTTCATTTATGGGAAAGTACCAAAAGCACGTGCGAACCTGGTGAAGTGTAACCAGTGTGAGGTGGTGTTGAGTCGCGGGAGATTTGGAGCGTACAGTTTTGGTACGACAACCATGAAGCGACACCTCACTTCGTTCCATACTGCGGACATTCGCAAGGTGGTGCCATGTGAAGAGCGTAGTCGTTTGAGTTCCTCCACAGCATCCTCGGTATCCGATCCTCCCACCACAAGAGACACTCCTGTGGGGGAGCGCCTCCCTCCAGCTGCCTAACAAGCCATTCGCAATACTGTTGACCCTTACCTTTCAAAGGTGACAGTAGTGTGCACATATTGTGATGCAGTACTCTGCAGGGGGGAGAGTTTGCGAAGTGCTTTTGAGGCTGCAGTCACAGAGCACCAGAAGATCTGTTCCTTATCTAAATAAAGCTCACCCTAAATCTTTCTCTGTTCAGTTGCCCTTTTTTATCCCCATGGCTGGTGTCCCTTCCTTACCCTCCTTTTGCCTCTTCTTCTAGTGTGCCGTGTGCTGTTAAGCAATGAATGTAAAAACAACAAAAATTACAGAAAAGGCTCTTTTCAGAGCCGCCTTTCTCAGTATAACAATAGAACTATGAAGTGACGACCGTAGACCCCTGCAGAGTTCTGAAAAAGTTCACGGACAGTCGTAGAGGAAAAAAGGGAGGGTGCAAGCGGAGCAAACGCAATAAAGTGTACGTTGGGAGTAAGTGGCAGCTCTGAAAAGAGCGTTTCGGTGGTGTGTTGTGTGGGTCAAAAACAATGGATTGGGGAAAACGGATTGTCAGATAGGTTAGTGTGATTGCAAAAGAGGTTGCAATGCATTTTGTACATTGCAAAGAAAAATCTGATTGCCTGCATATGTGAGGTGGACTCCATCTCTGCGGAAAATGAAAGTGCTGCGAAACAAAATGATTTAATTGTGGAAAGAGGACATGCCAACATCTCTTAAAAATGCACACACAGCCTTATTCACATTGCGTCTCGCTTTCTCCATTTGTGGACCAAACGCAGAAGAACGCAGCCATATTTGTCTTTGGGCAATACGGGAAAAAAGTATTTGACAATTTGGAAACATGTCCATGAGCTTCACGAGTCCTTCCCTCATTGCAAATTGCAATAAAATTCCAGATACATGGCCTAAACTGTTTCCTCCACAATGAATGATCAGTATATCTGGAGGACGCTCTGTCAGTAAAATAACACAAAGAGGTACCAAGTCCAGCCATCTCATGCCACGCACGCCATGCCATTGCACTTCCGCATGTGGAAATCCAAGATTTGTAGATAAACTGCAGCTTTCTGCATGCACCTTCAACCAATGTATCCAAGAGTCTCCCAAAATCCAGATAATCTGTTTTCGAGGATGGAAAGCCATGGCTGTGTGGTCTCCTGTGAGGGAGAAGACGGTCTTACTAAAGTACGTCAGTCCGAACACACCTACTGGATTTTTTGGACCAATCCCTAGCTCCGCTCATTCTCATTTACATGCGGCTCCACCCTTGAATCCCCGGTGGTGATATGTGCTGGCTGCTAACTACCGCCATGTTCGCGGACATGTCCAGGATCAGAGCGTGACGACGGTACATTAAAGTACTATTTCCCTTTTTCCCCTTTAAGGTAGGCTCTGAAAAGAGCCGTTTTTTTTTTTTGGCCAGATACCGTACAGACATCTGGTATTTATGTATTTTTTTGTATTTTTTGTCCTTGCTTTACTCTTGCAAACATTACAGAACCTTCTCTAAAGTAAGCCTTACATTCCAAAAGAACATCGCATTTCCCAAAGAAGATAGCGCAACACCATCTCCTTCAAAGTAATGCGCATTGCTTGGAGCAATGTTATCGTGGCTACAAAAAAAATACCAACTCGTAGCATGAATGTACGCATGCCGTGATTGTTGATACACCTCCCGATGCTTTGATCTGGACAGAAAACAGAAGTATTGTTCCATTGTACTCTCGAGAGTAAAGCAGAAAAAATTACTTTCGTTGTTGGGAAGATGGTCATGAGTGCTTCAACCAACTGTGCCAAATCTGCCAACAAAGTATGTGAAGTCAGGTATCCCAAATGGCAAGCACCGTAGTGCAAAATTACCACATGAGGAGTGGTCATTCTACGCATGTCTCTACAAACTTGCAGAATTGCTGCAGCATTGGCATCAGTGTCAGTGCTGCACACCACCTCCGCTCCTCGCACATCGAAATGGTGTGCCACATGCCTACTCTCGGCATAGTGTTGTAAGCCTTGCACAAACATGTCTCCACGCATCTAAACCTTGACCCTCTCCACCTCTGCCATCTTCAGTGTGCGCACTGTTTTTCCACACAAAAGAGTAATGTGAACATCTGATTGGCTGATGCCTACAGTCGCATTTCCATGCAGGATTTGCTGTAGAAACCCATCTGTGACACACCCTACCAGCGGACAAGCGTTGCCTATGTGCAGCACATAACTCTTACCCAGTCCTTCCACCCTTTCTACAGAGGTACCAAAGCGAGTCCCTCATTGGACACAACTAAGCGGTCGCACAATCATCCACCAATCACATAGAACATTGCTAATTTTAACTCTGTCATCAACATTGCGCACTTCAAAATTACTGTTGATGATTCTGAATGGAAGTTGCATACCATTGCAAAGCACCTACTTCACAAGCTACTGTGCAAGGATTGCGAATTTCTACGTACAGCTCCATACATGTCCACATGCATCAGTATAGAGTACAGGTATGTATATTTTAATCAGAGAACATGTGGAAGCCTTATGTTTTAAAATAGACAAAATAATGCCGCTAAATGTCCATAGGGAATACATACCAACGCTCCCCCTTTAAAGTGCAAGATTGCTGATTTATCATTCACAAATCGCACGACTGCTTACTGTGTTCCGCATAACCTGTACATACGTTGCAAGCATGCCTATTTAGGGCAGACCTCAATTTTGTATGTGAAAATGTCGGAGTTCTGTACTCTGTACGGCCTACAGTAATGCTACTTGCAATGTGATCATATGAGAATAGTAAGCGCTCCCGATTGTAGTGCTGACATTTCCTTCTGAGGGTCTCCCGATTTTTCGACATTGTGCTTTTCATTAACAAGTACAAAATATTTCCCCAGCTAGTACTTTGCCCTATCGCTTACAAACCTCTCTCCTCTGCATAGTACACTTTGTAAAGAACAAGGCATTTCCATACCCTTAAAAGATTTAGTTATTTGGAAGGACTTTCAAGTACCATATTGCAAGTACTATGCAAAGACTGCACAGAGTGAAGTGAAATGTGCACGTGCACTGGGTTGAAATATGAAAGTTCAATCCTCTGACGAAAGAAGCACAAGTAATGTCTGCAGTATTATCACTGCTGCAAACACACAAAGTAATTGATTTTGTTTTTTTAATTCGCAGTGAAGACTACTCTCCTGAGAATCAACAGCATCTACACTGCAGACGACATATCTGAAGAAACCTGGTCATCTTGCACAAAAAAGTAAGTACAGTACAACCTTTATATTGTAACTACTCCTTAAAGAGGCTGCGTGGGTTATTTGTTTATTTTGGGCACCAAAGCAAACATTGATTTGTAAACCATTCTACCTACAAATATCCATTTATTGAACAAAGAATAACAGGCAGAATGGCTGACAAATCTCTGTATGGTTGGTACTGAAATAACATAGGTAATCCTTAGAAGGTTAAATTGTGAAAAGAATTTGCTGTAGCAAGTTTTTGCCATTTCGGTTATGAATAATGGTTCTCGTCACAAGTAGGCCCCTTTGTACTCTCATCTGAAGCACATTGTAGTAGTATACAAACAGTAAAGTAGCCTTACCAAATGATTGTTAGAGTTCATTGTACGTTGACGCACCATGACAAAGAGCTTCCCCATCAGACTTATGCACACATAAACACTGCACACATACATTGGACAACACACCAAAGTATATATTTTTTCTCAACAGACACCAAAGAATGCCTACCATAAAGCAATTCCGTAGAAAGGGACGCAGAATTAGAGCAAAGAAAAATAAAGGTGCCCAATGTAAGCATCCACCTGTTTTAGAGTTTGTAGAGAATCTTGGTACAAACCAGCTAATGCAGTTGGGTAACATAATAAAGGAAGTCTCAACTACCGAAACTGTACCTGCTCCATCAAAAAGTGTCACAAAACACAGAAATGTTATTAAAAAAAACAGCTGCCAGCACATCTAACAATGTTCCTAATAATCCTGATAGCGTAAGAAGAACCCATAATAAAAAAAGTATTTTAGCAAAAATGTTTCGTCACAGAGTCCTTCAGAATCTACTAAGAAGAGGACCAAAATCATCCTCACCCCTTAAAACGTACCGTAGAAAGTTAATTCTACAAGCATTCGTGGACAGTGCAATCCTTCTAAAAAGGAAGTCGTTCATATTAGTGTTAAATAGGATGAAAGCACTAACAAAACTAAGTACCAAACTACAAAAGAAACTCAGCAATAAATGGAATGTGAAAAAAAATAATTTCTTGCATGTTTGTTGTGGTGAATGGAGTCACACAACAACCACAGAGCCATATTTTAATGAAGAAGCATACACACAAAATCAAACAAACACAAGTGCCATCCATAGCAGTGGATGAGGGTATGAGAAAATCAATACTACCATCATGGAACAAGAAACACTGCTTACAAAACTATCTCCTGAAAACTCTGAATTACCTCTCGATTCAGCAGAACCACACCGTCCAGTATACAAATGACCGTGCACATCAATGTGTGCCATTCCAAACAAAGCTTTCAAATCTTTATGTCAGTTCCTCAATCAATATGTAAAAGGTAAAGACAAAAGTAAAATGAAAGTGTTGCAAAATATGGATATTTGTGCAGTGCGGAAAGACACAGGACTAAAAGGACATTCATTAGCCTGCATTTCTGGGCCTATTTGCAAAAGTACCTTCCATGATATCAAAAGAATATCAGTACATCATTCCAATGTAAGAAATTTAGTGTATAAAATATAATATGCAAAAAGTCCAGCTTCAGAATTAGGCAATTTAAATACCACCCTTCTGCATGGTACACCCAAATACTTACATGAAGAAATGGACCGTATTCAGAAAAAGTATTTTGGAAGTGAGAGCCACGTAGAAAATGCAACAGTTTTAGAACATAGTAGCGACAATTCTGCACATAGCAACCTTCTCTTACACACATACAGAAAAGAAATAGTAACATTTAAAAGGTCATCGGCTGAAGTACCAAACCATGTGTGAGTGTGTTGCCGCAGATCGTTATACAAAAGGAACACAAAAAATATGGACATAGCATACAAAATAGAAAACAATGAAGATTCTAAATGGTTTGAATTAGCTTTGTACCTTTTAGCTGAAAACAAATATGAAATAACTGTACGCCTAATATGTTGCAGTTACTGTACTGCAAAATTAGACAACAACCAAACTCCTTCACGTGCTTACAAATAATTTGGAATTGTTTCCATTACCAAAAATTCTGCAACAGCTCCATTTGTATGAGAGCATAATAATTCAAACAGTTCACCCATTTCAAGCAATTATACGCCTTTATCCAAAAACAGCAAAATTACCTTCCTCTGATTTGGTGAAAGGCATTTGTGGCAAAGTAGTTTACTTGCCATTAGATCTAACGGAAAATGTACACACTCTAGGAGTGGAACGTTAGATAGAGCATTCTTTAATAGTCTTGGTAAATGGAGTACCAACAAAGGACAAAAAAATGTGGCAACAATTAGTGGACTTACACAAAGTAAGACAAGCATTGCAATATCTAAAAGACAATGAGTACTACAAGGAAATAAATATTGATGAAAGCTTAAGGCAAACAACTGAAATAATTCAAGAGCCATCAGAAACTGGACAATTCGAACTTCTGGATCCAGCTATAGTATCCACTCTTTTGGACCATTACACAATTCATCCATTGCATTCCAATGAAAGCATAGATGATGCACTAGATACTTACCAAATGCGACAAACCAAAGGGTCACCAATAAGTATTTGGGAAAAAAAGTATAGAAGCATGTGCTTTTCCACTGCTATTTCCTACTGGCAAAGGTGGAAGATACGATGATAGACCCACTCAGATTGGGGCATCAGAATACCGCTCATTACGAATGTATTCGCAAGATCCCAGATTTAGTAAAAATGTGGAATACATATTCCACCTACTCTATGAAAGTGAATTAGCAACACTATGTTATGGAGTTGCACACATTCTTAAATCTGGAACACACTTTCAAAATATGTCAGCTATGCAGTTAATACAAAAGGTACAAGAAAAAGATGAGGTTTTACAATCAAGTATAACAAATTTGTTTGCAAACATGCGTGGTACAAAGGAATACTGGTTCAGACGGCACAGAGACGTGCATTGCATGATCAGAAACCTTGGACCACCAACTTGGTTTGTTGCGCTAAGTTGTGCAGAATATGCATGGGAAGATTTACACGAGTTCCTACGCATAGCAAACAGCAACAAAAACAACATAGATATATTAACACCTGGAGAACTATGCTCTCTAGGTCCAGTTAATGTCTCAAGATATTTCCATCATCGTTTCATTGCAATGCTACACTTTATTTGCAATAAAACCGTTCCTCCCCTTGGAGAAGTGCAACACTTCTTTTGGAAAAAAGAATATCAAGCGAGGGGAGCACCACATATTCACATGCTGTTGTGGATTAAAGGTGCGCCGAAATTTGGGCACGACAGTGATAGCACTGTTTTGCAGTTTATCCAAAAATATGTCACATGTGAAATCCCTTCACAATAGACACATAGTCAGCTGCATGGGCAGATTTTACAATTTCAAAGACACAAATGTGGCAAATATTGTCGCAAATACAAAAACAAAGATGAATACTACACCAAATGCTGCTTTGGTTTCCCTAGACCAGTTACAGAAACAGGTGAAGTAAACAACTTCAGGTCTTCAGTTCGACATAGTGTTAAAGGTAAATCACCTAAAAACACGTATTACATAAAAAGAAGGGAAGAATCAAAATATATCAATGATTACAATGCAATCATTGCCCTATTATGGAATGCAAACATAGATGTGCAGTACATTGCAGACAATTCAACTACTGTTGCATGATATGTTACAGCCTACTTAACAAAAACAGAAAAAACAGAGCTTCAAGACCTCTGGGATGACCTAGCTTCAGACAAAACATCACAGAAATTGTACAGCCTAGGCATAAAAATGCTCTCTCATAGAGAATGTGGGGCCTATGAAGCAGCAGATCGTTTAACCGGCACTGCTTTGTATGGAAAATCAGACAACATAGTATGGCTCAGTCTTGGTCCTGCAAAATCTAGTAAAAGAGTGCTAAAATCGTATGAGGACATAGAAACAATTGCCAGAAATGATCCCAACAGCCAAGACATTCTAAAAAACAATTTACTGGACACATATTATCTGAACAGGAGTACCACTCTGGAAAGCATGTGTCTATACCATATAGCTCAAAACTTTGCATACAAAAATAATGTAAAACCCGATGAAAGCAAACGTAGATATAGAGTGACTGATTGTGAAGGGAGCTTAGTGAAACTCAACAAACGAAGCTTAATTAATCATGTGAAATTGTCATTAAAAACTCCTCAACAGAAAGAACTATATTACATGTCTCTGTTACAACTTTTCAAACCATGGAGAAAAGAGGAAGACATACTAGATAATTATGAGTGCTATGAAGATGCTTTCAAAGCGAATGAAAGCACTATCACCGATGTGAACTTTACGCAGTACAAAACAATGTTACACAACGAGCAGCAACAGGAAGAAGAACTTCAGGCCCAACTAGATAAAGACTCTTCCGACAGTAGTCAACCTTCTGTAACAGGAAGTCAAGAACCATTAGGACAACCACTAATAGCAAATGAAGCTGAAGTAGCTATGGCAGAAGTAGAAAACACCATGTATCAGTATCACGAAGATACAGAAGACTTAACTGTACAACAAGCAAAACTTAACAACGATCAGCGCACCATTTTTGAAGACGTAACAAAACGAATTGTACATGGTGTACAACACAAAAATAAAGAATGTACCTGCCAAAATTACAAACCTATACTGCTGTACGTCAGTGGTGAAGCTGGATCAGGGAAAACATTCTTAATCAAAATCATCAGCAAGTTCTTTCAACAATTGACAAACAACAAACTGTCAGCTGTTTTTTTTTTATTTGTTTAATTGTTTTACAATTTTTACAAAAAAAAGGAAAGAAAAAAGACTTTTCTTTATCCAATTCCATATGTTCCTTGTGTTCTTTTCTTTCCCTCGAGTAAGTTCATTAATTGTTTGTTCATTATGCGTCATGTTATTCTAGCATCAAAGAGCGGAAAAAAAGAGCTACCCCTATTGCCCATCTTATATTCGAACCGCTTGCCAGCGTATTCCACCATGTCTCTGCGTCATAGGAGTTTTTGCTTGCCAGGATTTTTGACAAATGTTGTTCTCTTTGTATGATGGTACCAGGGCAGGCCAGAAGCAAATGGCAAGAGGTTTCGATTGTCAGCTGTTGTAACAGCCCCCACAGGTTTAGCTGCCTACAACATAGGCAGTGTGACTTTACACCGATTACTACTGCTTCCAGTAGAGCATCAAAATAAATTAGACTACTACAAACTTTCTGCAGAAGCTGCAATGGAATTACGTAGAGTATTGAAACAAATGAAAATGCTACTAATAGATGAAGTGAGCATGGTCTCCAACCTAATGTTGGCTTTGATTCATCTCAGATTGCAAGAAGTACTTAAAAATAATAACGAAGAACCCTTTGCAGGGAAACACATTATCGTTTTCGGAGATCTTCTACAATTGACACCAGTGACAGTTGAACCAATTTTTAAAACCTTAGGCCACAAACTCTGCCAGAAAACTGTTGGTAGCATAGGTAATGTTAACCTTTGGCAACATTTCCAATACAGAGAATTAACTGAGAACATGCAGCAATCTGCAAATCTCACTTATGCCAACATCTTAAAAAGTATTAGAGTTGGTGTATTATCGAAGGATGCACAAGCTGTATTGAAAACCCGGCATATACATGCACTTTATGGCGATAATGCATGTGCAGCTGATGTTATGGAACAAATAGCGCACAAAAATGTCAATTGTATGGCCTTAATGCCAACTCTTGCAAGCTGTTTCAAATTCAGTGAAACAATGTTAAAGAAAGAAATGCAAGCAATAATAGAAATTAGCGCCACAGACAAACTAGACATACATGGTATGACAGTACCCATGTGTGAGCAAGCCACAACAAGACTAAATAGTTTAGAAAATTCTATCTCCAACAAAGCTGGGTTGGAAAAAATATTGAAATTATCATTAAATTGTAGAGTAATGCTTAAACGTAACCTTGACGTAGAGCAAGGGCTAGTTAATGGAGCACTGGGCACAGTTGTCGGCGTTCAATCATACCCACGTGATAGCAAAATTCAGTTTGTAAATAATCGCTTTGATAAAGTTTCAGAAGTTAATAGGATACGGCGCTCAATTGCTTGATTCCTTCTCTTCAAAGACATGTGTGTACGTAGAGAGCAATTTTCTCTAACTCTTGCATATGCAGTTACCATTCATAAATCCCAAGGTCTTACCCTAGAGAAAGCATTGATAGATATAGGAAACACAGTGTTTAAGAAAGGCATGAGCTACGTAGCATTATCACGCTTACGAACACTTGACGGTCTATTGCTAATAAACTTTGATTCAAGTAAAGTCAAAGCTGATATTCCTTGAATTCTAGAATACAATAGATTGCGTTCACTGTACACCCCTCATCTGAAACAATACCCTGTTCCAGATAAAGTGAAACGTGGTAAAAGAAAAGTAAATGAAACAGAAATGCAACAGAATGTAACAGCAAATTCCGCAAAGAAAAGAAAAGAAGCTAAAGTTTCATCAATTGCCGCAAACATAGAAGAACCTATTAGGGAATCTAAACCAGGCACGTCGGCAAAGAAGCAACAGAAAAACCAAAAAATGCACTCAGATACAGAGCTTGCTCGCCCATTCAAATTTACAAATGAAAGTGGGGTAAATTGCTATGCAAATGTAGCAATGAATATTCTATTTCAATTGCCACCAATTGTTAACAATATTTACCTGCACAGTACAGACCAATTGTGCTTGCAAATGTTAGTGCTGCATAGAAATGCAACAAGCAATCCTGACAACACTTACAGTGTTCATGGAGTAAGGCAACAATTGGAGGACTGTGCCGGAATGGTGAGATTCACTATGAACTCACAAGATCCACAAGAATTTCTAATGTACATACTATTAGTATTGGAAAACAAAAGCATACCTGTAAATGAAATCTTCCAAATTTCGTACATGTGGAAACATACATGCACTCTCTGTAGCAAAGTGATTCAGGAAGAAATCCCAAATGAGCGATTTGTGTATGTTTCCATACCAAATAGTGAAAGCTTTCCATTTCAGCAACTTGTACAAAATGCAAACCAATGCAGATTATGTAGTATTTTCAATTCAGACAATCACTCCACCTTACTGATACAATCACATAGTGCCTACATAATACTTATGTTTCTACGTTATAATGCAGATGGCACCAAAAACAACTGCAAACTGACTGGATTCACACACGGTCAAGTGTCACTTGGAAAGAAAACCTTTACAACAGTAGGAATAATCTACCATGCAGGAGCTACAACCAATGCAGGTCACTACACTGCATACATAAAAAAGAATTCTGGATGGTTTGAATGTAATGATAGCACCATTACTCTAAAGCAGAGGTTGCCAGCTAACCTAGCAAATGCGTATTTAATGTTCTTGAAGCCAAAATTTACAAAATAATGTGTACATCAAGATTGTCAACAAAGTATGTGAAAGACTACAAACAGTTAGAATACACCCACAGGTATCTAACTACCCAACAGGATGGAGGAATGACACAAATAAATGATTATCACAGATCGTTGGAAACAAATGCACAGTTAGAATATGCCTACAGGTATCTAACTGTTGTTAAAAATGGGCAGGAAGGCAACAAACATAACATTGATCAGAAAGATGAAGAAAACACTGAAAGGAAAAAATGAAGTAGTTAGTACCATAGGAAATGAAGGTTTTTTTTAATCCAACAAGGATTTTTTTCCCCAGACCCAAGGATTAGAAAAGCAAACACAGAAACTGAGCGCAATGCACAGTACACTGGTTTGTAAACTAATTATGAGGGTAAAAAAAAAAGTTAACTGTCTATTATACAATGTAGTACATTTTTAAAAAATGCAAACACTAACACACCTTTTTCTTTCATCACAGAAATGGAAAAAGTGATGCTTCCGCCAAGTACGATAGCCAATTAAAAAAAAGTATGTGGATTCTGAACAAAGTAAGGAGTAAGTATATTGGCAGGCATTTTCTACACATGGGAATCTACACGTCTAAACTATGGTACTAATATGCTGCAGTGCCTGTAGGCTGCCCTTCCATGTTCGGTGAGTAACCTACCACCTACGCCTTACAACCAAGGTACAAGGAGTATAGTTCCTATCCACAACCATCGCTGCATATGGAAACCATGGTCCTTGTAAATTAGCTGCTTATAAATTTACTTTTCGGACCATCGTCTGCAGCCATGAAGTTAAGACACTAGGGAATCAACACAACTAGCACAAACCACCACACCCATATTGACTTGTAACTCCACTGCTTATGACCTCAGTCTTGCGTGCATGGGCTTTAGCCATGCACCCAAGAGTGCAGGGTCTCCCCACAACCACCTCAGTGATATGTGGTAGTGGGGGTTATTCTATAGGTGTGTTATCCTTCAGTACCTCTGCACAGAGGCTTCCCTCCTAACTGTATGTCTGTAGATCTTACATGGGATGGGTGTGCAGTGTCTTCCAAGTCTAGTACTTACCACTTTGTTCTTGGTTGCATGGCCTATGGCCATGCACCCAAGACTGCACGCACTTCCCACAACTTGCCAATCAAAACGCAACACTAAGGGTGTATGCATGGGTGGCACATGCGTCGGTGGTTGTGGCCAGGGCCTACCGTCTTGGAAGTAAGACCTTCGGCCTTCGGCCGACGGCCATGCATCCAAGACTCTAGGCCCTGGCCACAACCACGTAGCATGTGCCACCCAAGGAGGCCATAGGACATACGTCATTAAGTAGGTATAAGTGTATTATTGGGTGGGGGTTATTCTGTAGGTGTGTTATCCTTCAGTGCGTCTGCCCAGAGGCTTCACTCCTAGCTGTATGTCTGTGGATCTTACATGGGATGGGTGTGCAGTGCCTTCCACGTCTAATACTTACCACTTTGTTCTTGGGTGCATGGCTTTTGGCCATGCACCCAACACTGCACGCACTCCCCACAACTTACCAATCAAAATGCAACACTATGGGTGTATGCATGGGTGGCACATGCAGCGGTGGTTGTGGCCAGCGCCTACAGTCTTGGAAGTAAGTCCTTCTGCCTTCGGCCGACCGCCATGCATCCAAGACTCTAGGCCCTTGCCACAACCACCGTAGCATGTGCCACCCATGGCGGCGTACTAATGAATATAATAATAGCCATTGGAAAAAATAATGCATTCACGGCATGTTGTCAATTTCAATGTTCCCTAACACCACACGTGTCCTTACAAATGTAATAACTCTCCTGTGCACTGCACAGGCTCAAATACTGGCCTTATTGGACCCCTCATTTTCTGTGCGTACAAGGAGGCCATATAACATACGTCATTAAGTAGGTATAAGTGTACTGTGCCTACAAGATGTCCATAGAAATTACATCATGACGACCGACCCCCAGAACAAATGCATTGATCACCCATATCTTAAGACTCTAGCCCCTGGCCACAACCACCGTAGCATGTGCCACCCATGGCGGCGTACTAATGAATATAATAATAGTCATTGGAAAAAATAATGCATTCACGGCATGTTGTCAATTTCAATGTTGCCTACCAATACGCGTGTGCTTTCAACAGTTACAAATTTCCTGTCCACTACATGGACTGAAGTGTTACAAATTTCCTGCCCACTACATGGACTGAAGTGCTATCGTTATTACACCCCACATTTACTGTGCGTACAAGGTGTCCATAGAAATTACATCATGACGACCGAAGAACAAATGCATTGATCCCCCATGTCTTACTGTCTGAACCTTTCCCAATGCTCTGTGACACAGCAAAATAGTTTCATGAAAAAAGCATGTGTATGCTGGTTGTTGCTCCGCTTTCCGCGGATCCAAGATGTCGGGGGCATCCAAACCATCTGACGCAGAACACGTTTCGCAGCAGCCAATGGGCAGAGACGTTGCGTGTCCGCGGTCAGGACGCCAGCCCCTTAGCCAATCAGTATCTTGTTCGTCGACCGAACAGGGAAGTGTGACCGCGGAGCGAACATAGATATCACTAATTATTTCAGACCTACTTTTTGATAATTATAAAGAAACGTACTGCGTGGATGGTGACCAAATTTACAAAAGCACGCTTTCTGGACCAATCCCCTGTACCTGACACAGATTTCGTCAAAATCCGTCCAGCGGTTTCACCTGTAGCCGTGCGCAAAGTTTTTCCCCCATTCAGTCTATGGGAAAAAAGATGTTTTGGGATGTTTTGGGACCCCCCTATAACTTTGCCCCCCCTGGCCCAAACATCTCAAAACTTTGCAAAAATTCAGAGTGGGCCATATACTTTTTTTGCAAAGTTTGGTGAGGTTTCGTCAGGGGGGAGCGGAGTTATAAGCTGCCCAAAAAGTGCTCTTCCTATGGAAACAGCAACTTAACCATAACTATACTACACTACCGTGGCCATGTAATGTGTGTATATATATATATATATATATCTGTTCGTGCAATGTGCAGTGTCATAAAATTGCATTTACTATTACATTCATCCAGCGTGAATTTGGTGTGAGCTGCCATGCTGATCATTGGATCCCAATTAGTTCTATTGTATATGTAATGTTGCTCTACATGATTTCTTCTCTAACAGGGAGCAATCTGCAATTGCAATTTATCCTAAAGGGGGCAGTGGTGTGCTATGATTATTCTATCTCTACACCCATGCAACCTCATGTCTTGCTGCTCAACTCCCGTCAACTTGTGACCTTCATTAAGTTAAGTTTGGTTGTTCTGCCTAAGGACATATATTGTGATAACTCTCTGGAACATGGATGTGGGAACCCAGCATACCTGATGTGTTTTGACCAATCAGTATACAGTGTCTTGTCCTTAAACTCTGGGGTCTAGTATCTTTTCTGTTGTTCTCTTGTGAGTTCACTACCGCAAACTTAACCCTGGGAAAGCATTTGTCCCCCGTTGCTTTAACCTATCATTGCTCTGCATTCAGCATTTGCCTGTGTGAGCGTTACAATTTGGAATATGTGTGCTTTTCTGTGAGGGTCTGGCTAATGTTCTCTGCTATGGGGTGATGGAGAGTTTTCGCGCTTCAGGAAGAGCTAACTAAATCTTGAGGCCTTCATGTATTGTGTCCAGCTAATGTAAAACAATGACGATCATTTATTCATCATTATAAACACGTCTTCTATTTCTTTGATTGATGTCAGATGCTGCTGGATCTGGTTAAGGGTACATGGTTATGCTCATCTACAAGAGTTGTGTTATGGCCTAATTAAAGCATGGTTACTGGTGCCTCATTGGGCCTATGCAGGAAACCCTTCAGTACATAGGGTTGCTTACTTCTTTGTTGTGCGCCTTTTCATAGTGATATTTTCAGCTTGAGTTTTCATGTACGTTTAGGACGTTGAATATATTCTCCCATATTTTTGTATTCCCCTACACTTTCATACAACCCAAAGAGGGAGAGAAGGAAAAGACAGACAATGATGGGGTCAGATGGTAGTCACCATTCTTTGGTTAGGGAAAAGTCTTTCCTGTGTTTATGTTAAATAACCTCTGCGTTCTAAGTGGTAGCGACAGAATCCGCATTAGAGTAGGCCTTCTGCACGGCAGTCTTAGTTTGCTTTGGAGCACATCTTGAAAAGCATCCTTTAGACTTCTTTCATTCTAGGTTAGGGCCCGCACATCAGGGAAAGAAAGAGTAGGATTTAAAGCAGTGAAACAATAAATAACCCTTCAACAGATGTCTGAGTGTCCATCTGCTGATTCTGACTTACCACACCTCCTTAATATGGTTCTTTCCAGCCAGTAGCTATTTTTCTTCTTTCAAGGAATCTCTTATTAATGTGGAAACAAGCAGTTGATCTAGCCTGGTAAGGGAACTGGAAGGCTTGTCTGAGTCTGGCATATATATATTGGCATGCCAAACAGCATTTCAAATGGTGGTTTACCTTCAATTGTGATTGGCGTGGTAAATCATTTATGCTCCGCATTATTAAAGGTAAGTGATCCACCCAGTTGGCCACAGAGGAAAGGATGCATTTAGTCAGTATCTGTTTTATAATCTCATTTGCTCTCTCAACAATCCCATTGGTTTGAGGCCCAATGGGTTTGAGAATTGCAAGGAATATCCCCAGAATGACATGGATTCTCTTAAATCTATGACGGAAAAGGCTGACCCATTGCTAGCTTTCAGTGTTTTAGGTGCTGTCATAGCTACTAGAGTGTGCACATTCTTCATGATTTCTTTACAGTCATCTTTCCTCTGGGAAATGATCCAAGTGAATCTAGTACATGTGTCTCCTGCAATCAACAAGTCTTTGATTTGTTAACTGCTGCTAAGGGACCAATGTGATCCATGAACATAGTGTCAAATGGTACCATTGCCCTTAGTAGAGGGGGAGCTTATTTGGGCTTACTGGTATGATCCACAATGGTTTGTAAGCATGGTAAGCAATTCCTAATGTACTGTTTTACATCTTTTGTCAGCTCTGGCTACCAATATTTGTCCAGCAAATGCTGAGTAGTTGCTAATATCCCAAAGTGGGCAGTAGCCATTCCTGAATGAGCAGCAGAGATTTATATTAGTATGTCCTGTTTGTTTTGAAGTACCCATTCAAAAGGGCCCACATCTTTTTAGTTATTTTGACAAGTATTGTGTTGTCATTCAGACAATAAGTATATGCCCTGGGGAATCCTTTCAGGTTAGGACAGCTTGATCAATGCATGCTTTAATATCCTCATCAATAGTTGATGTGGACCGTGTTAAAGCTGCTAACACAAAAATTATTGTGTGCTGTCTAGCAGATAAGTCTGCTAGTGTATTACCAGTGCTGTGAACAGGAGCTGTTCTATGTGCTTAGGTGTGCATTACCAAATCTAGAGGATTTACCTCATTGTTGTTCCAAACCTTCTGCCACGGATGTTTAGATATATTAGAATCTTTAAAAAACATTTTGTACCCACCATTGTAGGCCAAAGTTCTATTCCCTGACTAGGTATTCTGAATCAGAGACTACAAGTGTGGACGTTTGTGGAACAACCTGCTGGAGCCCCATAGGAATAGCTTTTAGCTCACTGGTCTGGGCTGATGCATGCTGAAAAAGAGAGAGACAGGGGAAATTGTCCTCAGTACTGTCTGCATCTTAGTAGTAAACACTACATAAGTTACCTTAAAAAGTGCATAAACAGTAGACAACTCTCATATCAAAAGCAATTGTATGTTTTCATCATATTCTTGCATGGATGCATCTTCAATTGTCAGCAAGCAGCAATATTCACTAATGCATTTTGGACCTTCGGGGGCCTTCATCAGGGCATCATCTGTAAACAATAAACAACAGATTCTGCAGTCATCTTAGTTTACATCATATATCTCGAATATCTCGGTTTTAAGGAAGGCATGGTATCAATAGAAGGACAGACACAAGTGACCACAGTTCAAGGGTGTTAATTGAACTTTAAGAAGGGTGTGATCAATGCCTAGCTAATCCTAAATCTACAGATGGGAGCAAGCTACGACCATCAAATAATAATAATGCAGTCCTAGTGGAGTCTCGTCAAAATAAAAGGGGCCATACTAAAAACAACTTGGCAATCCTTCCCACTAAATACAAATAGTGTGGGGTAGTGTTCATGAAAAAGAAAGAAGTGTTCACAAAAATGACAAGTCAGAATGTTCAGGCCGTTGGCCTCCCTTCCCTGCGTTTTCAGAATGGGACGAGGCGGTTCATTCAAGCATAGCACACACTCTGGCTTCTTTGGCACGGGGACACATTTCCATTTACCAGCATCAGGGCCTTCTGTGCCCAAATCTCTTAAGTTATCAAAGTCTCTTAATTCCGAGGGCCTGATGTACCAAAACAAATGAAAGTTCCTTTCCTCTTACAAATACTCAAGTCAGGTGATTCACTCTTCACCCTGCATCCTGCTCAGCGAGGCTCAGATCCCTTTATACCATAATCGTTACTTTGGATCGCCCTCTTCCGGCTCGGATCTCCTTTTCCAATGTCCAGAGAATATTCTTTCTCGGGTAACTCACGGTTCACCCCGGATCCCCCTCAGCCAGGCTCAGATCCTTCCTCTTATACAATTAGTCTCCCTCAGCTCGGCGCGGACCAATTGCAGTTCGTTTTAGCTATCAAAGACTTTCGAATGTGCACAGGGTTTAGCCTGACCTGTTGCAGGACCACTTCGATTGCACAATTAACAATTTACATTTGCCACCTCTCAGTTGGATACCTAACAGAGACCTTCGAATGAGCACCCACGTGGTGCCGGACCACTCTCTATATGGTATCTATCTTGGCTTCAAAAGTTCAGTCACTTATTGGATGTTCAGTTATATTTGCGTCGCTCATCACATATGCTTCACACACTGTTCTCTTCAGATTTCGTCATAAAATGTTGCTGCGTTTAACCTTGCTTCTAACATAGACCGGTCTGCTATCAATCTCCCCAACTCACCGGGTGTGCTGACTTTACTGCTTTGTTGTAGGAGCCAAGGACCGTACCACAGCGGCAATCACTCCTCCCTGCCTTGGCTATCGATGCGGGAGAGCTCCGGGTACCTCCAACACACAATGATTGGTTCTTCAGCTTTAATTCCAGGTCTTATGTTTCTTGTTCTCGAGGGCTCATGAACATATCATTTTTTTTCTCCAAATAGGTCAAGGGCACTTCCCTCCTTGTAACCCTCCCTGGTCTTGCATCTTTCTCCTTGTATTAAACTGCCATCTTGAAACTGCTGCTTCCTTGTAGGTTTTGCCTTGATCAGAATGTGTTTTATGCTCTGCCTTATATCCGTGTGAGGAAGTGTGATGGAAGTCAGGTGTGTGTAATTATCAGTAATTGCCTGACTCTGCCTAGCCCTTGTGTTGGGACATGTCAGGTATACAGCTCGGGTGTTAGTCCGTTTTCTCTCACAGCGAGCTATCTGTGATAAAGTATTTGTGTCGGGAAAGTGAGGGTGTGTGCTCCTAAGTATCCTAACTTTTAGGATGGGGTAATGGTGTTACAGGAAAGGGGATACTGCGTCTCATTGTCTGGTGTCCAACTTCCATTCCCCCGAAGATCCCCATCCAGGTGATCCTCCCGCACTGGTTCACCCCCAGGAACTGGATCCAAAAGTGATGGCTGTGTACTGGCCACCTGGCTGTCAGATCCCAGGGGACTAGCGGGTGAGACACCTTCAGGTTTCTCACATGGTACACCGTTGATAGTAATAAACATAAAAAGGAAGGAATGAAGATAGAAATATCGTACCTGGTTAGAAGATGTGCCAGGTGGATCGACTGTTCATAGTGAAGTGTGCCAAAAATACATAATCTAATCTGTCAATTAAAGATTAAATTAAAAAACTGTTAGTTGAAAATGAAAATGAAACACAAACGTGGGGAACATTTACCATATCACATGCTTGGTTGACATGGTATTAGAAAGTCTGCACACAAGGGCTGTACTGCAATGTAGGTTCTGTGTTCTATGTAGAAAAGTGAATTAAATAGTAGAATATATTACTATTTTAGGAATAGTGAAAAATCTGGGGATAACAGAGGATAAGTTATCAACATATAGTAATCGTTGATGATTTAAACTCAGATACAGTAAATTGTTACACAAATGCCATTTTGACAAATCAACCTGAGGATTAAAACATGAATGTACATATGTATAGTTCTCAGTGATAGACACCATGCAAATCCTTTAGCAAAAGACAATGTGTGCCATTACCTGGTATCCAAACATTCTGATAAATAACAGGTCAAGCAAAGGTTTTAACATGAGTATCCACATTGCAAAATGACATCGACATTACTATGTTTTAAAAAGGCATTCATACCTATAATTGACAAGTATGTGCAATAAAAATGTTAATGTTAAGTCACGTTATTACAATTAACGCAATGTAGCCATGGGTAAGGGCCTGTTCCAGTGATTGCTTTTCTATTTATTCCTAGCACTATCAGTGCATACCAGTATGTCTTTAAGATTGCTGCTCTTTTTGTATGCAAATACAGGGGTGTTGGAAATAGTTTTCGGGTCTTACTGTCACAACCTTGGATCCCCCAATGATTCTTTATAACGTTTTTCATGTTGTTACCTTGTATACTGTACTTAGAGATTAATACTATTGATGGTTGGGTCTTCTTTTTTCTTGTAAAAGGGATGGCCCTTGAAAGGAAGCGCCCCCAATTTCAGCACGATCCTCCCCGCAATGAGAGACAATAAAGGACTCTCCCGTAGTGGGAATAAGGCCAAGACAGAGTGCGGGTGAGCGTAAGTGGGAGTTTATCCAAGAATAGGGCATGCAAAGAACTCTGCAACCTCCGAGAGCGCTCTGTCTGACAATAGCAAAGACAGGCGTATTTCTAATACAAAAAACGTCATCAGCACCTACACACTATAGGGGGCACAAGTTAATTGGGATTGGGTGGCGTCGACTAACTATAGGTGTTGCTGCAGCGTGGTTGGTCTTGGCGTGAAGACGTCACTGGTCAGCCTCGTGGGTTGGGTTGGGCCTGGCAGGCCAGCTTGAGGTCATCCGCGTGGTGTTGGTATGCTGGGGCAGCCTGTGACAATGACGAATACCTTTCCTGCCTCGTTTGCCCTAGGCCATGCACACTGCAGTTATTCAAAAAACGACATTTAAGTTCATCAATAAATCGCTCAGCAGTTTATCTTATAAAATAAACGCAACACATGAGGAATGCACCTCGTGAGAGGTCTGGTGGTTGTCGGTTGGGGTGAGATTTACCTGTGTCCTATTGACCGGTATTTTAGGTCGCGGGACTGGGCTCTGGGGCCTGGGCCGAATGATACATGTCTGTCTGCCGCTTTAGAAGTTATTATATAAATGGGTCTCTGTGTCTTGTCCCAATGATGGGGGTCGTCCTTGCACGGGGTCATGATTCTTGGGGGGTCTAGGGGGGTTGTGGGATTTATGAGAGGGTGCTGGTAGATCAGTGGATTCAAACGTGGGTTTATTACCGTGCTGTAAATAACACAGGTGGCGGGCTGTGGCCTTGGTAGCGGTACCGGGGCCTCTGACTCTCTGAAGTAGCTCCAGCTTGGTTGGGGGAGGTGAGGGAGCGCGGCACAAGTCTTAGCTTTTTTATCTGGCAGGCTTGGTAGGGTGGGAGGGAGAATGGCCTTGCATATATTCACAAAGGTCTTTTCCTCGTGCGTTGCTGACTTTTGAATGCAGAATTTTTATAATGTTCTGCCTTATTTTGATGTTATTTAGACACACATATATATTTCAATTTCGTTACACATTTCTTTAATACAGTCGGTTCCAGTACCTTTTCATTACCTAACATTATATTCACTACATTGTGTGCGTATTGTATGTACATTAGACGTTATACGAGGTAGTTCTAGGTTATGGCCTACAGAGATTGATGCTCGCCGCTTTGGGTGATTAAGAAAACATATATGAGTTCAGGTTTCTACATAATATTGAAAGAACACTTATACAGATAGAGGTTACACGTTTGGTCAACATCTTTCTCTGTGGTTATAGCAGCACTAGTCCAGACCTGGGGTGATATCATATAACGTTACATTTTTATGGTTTATTCACAGTTTACAGGATCTGTTTAAACAGAGGTAGTTCATTAATACCAATACTTGAATTGTTTTCTACTTTCTTCAGATAGTGATGCTTCAGCTTTTTCCCCGTCACCCCGGCCTCGCGGACCAGGTCATGCGGGGTGCAATATTACATTGTGAATGATAAAATGTTACAGTGTTGGCATCTCGGGTTTAGCTCATATCCGACTTTCTCATGGGAACGCGCTCGCAGCGGATCTACCAGGGCTGCTGCGGCGGCAGAGATGCATGAAAGGCCCTCCAAAGGTGGGGGCCTCGTTACAGTGTGCTGAACTCACGCCATGTTTGCTGGACAAGATGGCTTCTAGGCCTAACTGAATTTTGGTAAATGCAAGGAAAGGATACGTGTGGGCAATGTCGTCGGCGGGTGAACCCTCCTCCACCTGGGCCCGGGTGGCATGAGGGGACGCCCACCGAGTCATGGTCCTCACCTGGGGAGAAGGCTGCAGGTGAGGAGGGCCTCGCGGCCAGTCCTCCCCTACATTTCCCCCCTTTCGTTACTAAAGTAACGAATTCTTTAGCTCTTCCAATCTTCTACATTCTTGTTCCTCTATCACTGCGTCATCCCATGCAGGTGTTCCTTTTCTAGGCATCCATGCTCTGCACACCCCCCTTAAGCTCTCACCTCTTCTAGCATACTCGTCTGGTGTACATGTTAAATATATACAGTCGCCAGTTCCTTCCAAATCTACCCAGACCTCCTCATACCATTCCAGTTCCACGTCTCGTGGTTCTTTGATAGTGGTGTGCCATAGTTTATCTACTATGTACTTATCATGGTACATAGGCACTAACTGGTACCTGGGAGTGTTATCTGTTCCTGTCTGTACATGTACTTCTTGTGTCGCCTTAATTGTACCACCAGAGTTGCCCATTGTCACCATCATCATTGCACCGTTAGGGACTGCGTTAGCACAACATCGGAGGCCCACCTGGCACAGGCAGAACACCACGAGGAGGACCACCACAATTGGTATCAAGAACTTCATTGCCATTCCAAGCCATGAGGGAACCCAGGAGAAGATATTGTCGAACCATGAGCTATCTTCAGCTCCACCTTCCATTTTCATCTTCTCGCCCAGGTTATGTACTGCTTCAATGACGTGGGACATGGACCCATTTTCTGCGTCTTCGGAAGGTACGAACGTGCAGCACGCACTTCCTATTTTTCGGCAAACACCTCCATCGATCGCTGTTAACAGGTCCAGAACATACCTGTTCTGCATGGTCATTAGTCGCAGAGCTCGTAGTTCCACCTTTATTATGTTGAACCCTTCTTCAGTGTCATTGGCCAACTGAATCAGTTCCCACCGTGTGATCTGGAGCCATTTTGCATTTGCTCTTGCTTGGACACTTGAAACTAGTGAGGCAAAAAATGTTTCCACGGAGCTGAACAGGCGATACCTGTCTGGGATCTGTGCCAATAAATCGGATGATGCTTGTGATATGTAGTTCGATGCTCGCTTGTTCCGTGATAGCTCCTCTTCTTTCCCTCCGGAGGACAGGACATAGAGGTGTGCTTTTGCAGTGGGAGAAGTCACATCCTGGTTCACGTTTCCTTGCATCCTTTTATTTCCGTCGATGTGACTTTCTGGAATCACCATTAGGGCTGAATGCAAAGTGGCCATTGAGCAGCTGCCACTCCATGCTTGGGGAAGGTGCAAGTAAGCCTGATTTCCGCATACCCAGTATGTGTCCATTAGTGCTGCTGTTCCTTTTTTCATGTCTGGGATGGTGAGAGTTTTGTTACAGTTCTTATTCGTTCCCATTGCCACTTTTCCTTCTCCCTTGAAACATAGTTCGTTTTGTATTTCACTTTGTAGCTTGAAGGGTTTCTCCATCGCTGTTACCCATGTTAGTTTAGAGATGTGTTCTTTCCATATTGGCAAGCACGTTTTTTCCATCCACCGCAGCTTGTCTGGTTGGACACCTCTCAGTGCTTCCGCTTTGCACAGTACTTCTTCATCTTTCCATTTGTTTTCGGAAAACAGTGTCCCTTGTATTGCAAAGAAAGGTTCTTTAAGACAGACCACTCCAGACGCTTGTGAATAGCACGTTTTGTTGTTCTGTAGCATTCTGAAAGAGACATCGTGTGCTTGGAAGGTGTTCTTTATTCTACACAGCGTGAGATGAAGGAGACATTGGGCATCCACAATGGGCAATTCTCTTGGCAACAACACTTTAGGTGTGCCTGATGCATGGGGGATGAGCGAACAGACATAACAGCTTTCATTGGTTGTCTGTTTAGCTGTTGTACTCATATCTGCATACCATTTATTTGCTTGGTGGGGGTGTCGTGGGTCTTCCATCTTGTCTAATCCTAACCCATAATACTCATCATACCCCCTTCTACTTGTCTCTCTTCTCCGCCTACTTTTCTCCCTCCTTCTGTACCTTTTAGTTTCGATAGGTGAAAGAATAGGCCCCCCTTTCTCCTTCCCACCCCCCTTTTCCAATTCTTCATATAGGAACTTGCGTTCTGTCATCGTAATTACTTTTCCATTTTCCTCAATAAACAGCAAATCGCTGTTTTGTATCGGGGCGGGAAGGGTCGTGGGGTTGTTATATATTTCAGGTAGGGACATTGTGTCATTTTCCATTTCTTTATTTCTTGATTGTGACAGGGCAGCAGTGGGTGGTGTAGTATAGTAACCCCATACAAAGTGTGATCCATCCCAGACCAAAAAATCACCTTCTTTAATATGCATAATTGTAATTGAATTCGTTCCAGGGGCAAGGGTGGTGTTATTCCCCCCTCCCCCCTCGTTCATCTCGGTAGAGATGAACGCTATGACCCAATATGTTACCAGGCAAAATATTGAGATGAAGAACACAATAACACACATTGATAAACCACATTCGTATGAATATGTCAATCTATCTACTAACATTTCTCTAAATCTAACACATCTATTAGTTGCAGGCTGCCCATTGGATGCCATGGTAAATCCTGTTTGAAACACAAAAGTGCATTAAGTACAAGCATGTAAACATTTCTAACGTTGTGACGTTGCTTCGACAAAATATAGGAATGGGTGAGGGAGGGGGTGTGTTGACAGACAAGGTAACTTTACAATCATCACTATCCGTACATTATTTTATATATAAAAAATGAAAGTTGAGAGACAAAAAACTTCTTCAAAACCAAAAAAAACCCCACAAAAACCTTCAAAAGTTGTAATCAAAAAATTATATATATACATATACATATTTATTCCAGTACACTTGTCGTGCGCCAGTCGCGTTCACTGTTCATCACTTAATGCACACAAAATTCCCATCATTCATTCTGCACAACTTCATTGTCCGCTGTTGCCTGTGCCTCGTCCTGCACCTCACTTTCCGCGGCGCTGTAAGCTCTACGTACGTCTGTCAAATGCACCCAGTATCGTAGGCCCTTCACCTTTACTGCTGTGGGCGTGCAAAACACTACCTCATAGGGGCCATGGAAACGTGGCGCATTCCACCTCCGCACAAAACTTCTGACATATATAAGGTCACCAGGCATTAGTTGTAATGGTTTTTCAGGCAGCGTCTCTGCTTCGGTTGTGTTCCCCTCCTCTCTTGTAGAGGGGGGGGCTAGTTGCTTCGCAATTACGCGCGCTGCCCGTGTCAGTTTTTTCAAGTACTCTGTGAACTCCTCTCCCAATATCGCTGCGCTTCTGTGTGCATCAGAACGCTCACGGAGAGGCGAATGCGCTGTGTGCATTCTCCTTCCCGTGACGATCTCATGCGGGGACAAGTGGTGGTCTTTACTTGGCTGATTTCGTAACTCGAACAAGGCCAAAGGCAGGCAGTACATCCAGGTCTTTTTAAGGGAAAAACACAGTTTTGACAATCTGCTTTTTAACAAACCGTTCATCTTTTCCACAACGCCATTACTTTGAGGATGATAAATCGAACATAATTTGTGCTTTATTCCCAATAGCGTAGTCACTTCTTTGAATAGTTCATTAACAAAATGCGTGCCGTTGTCTGAGCGAATAACGTCGCAAATTCCCCAGCGCGGAAATACTTCCCGCACTAGGAACTTCGCGGCGCCCTTCGCATCAGGGCGCGCACAAGGGCCTGCCTCCACCCACCTCGAGAATGGACATACAACCACAATCATGTAGCGAGCCCCGTTACACCTTTCTCCCATGTCTACATAATCAATGTGGAGCTCTCTGAATGGGCCATTTGGTTTTGGTATCGTTCCTCTTAGTGTGCGCAATGTCATACCTGAGTTGTAAATCTGACATGTCGTGCATTCTAAAGCCAGCCTTGTGATGTGTTCCTGGAGGCAAGGTGCAAACCAATCTTCTTGTATCTCCGCCATTATGTGTTGCTTTGCGTTGTGTGCGGGAAAGTGTAGTTGTTGAAATGCTATTTCTAACAATGTAACTGGCATTACCGCTTTTCCTGAACTTTCTTGTCGCCACAATAAATCAGTCGGCGATTTGCTGCATCCCCTCTTAGTCCACAGCAATTTTTCTTCTGCACTAGCTCCCTCTTGCAGCTCTATTATTTCCTGTGTGGGCATCATGTTGTATCCTGTGGGGACCTCTTGGCTTGCTGTGTGGTGCAACATGTACTCTCCTATTTCACCTTTCTGTAAATACGAAGCTGCTTTGGCAGCGGCGTCTGCTGCCGCGTTCCCCAAAGATATAAAATCTGTATTTGTGGTGTGGGCTTGGCATTTTACGATGGCCACTGCCGTGGGGTCTTGCAGGGCCTCAATCAGTTCTTTCAATAATTCTGCATGCTGAACCGGTGTTCCATCTGCTCGTCGAAACCCTCTCCGCCCCCACCGTGCCAACCCGCCGTGGACTGTTGTTGTCATGTATGCTGAGTCTGTATATATTGTCACTGCGCACCCCTTGGCGGCATGCAATGCTTCTATTAGCGCTATTAGTTCTGCTGCTTGCGCTGAATAGTGTGATGGGAGGCGGTGTTGCACTAGTGTCTCGTATTCATCTTCCTCTAATCGTACCACTGCCATACCCACATGTTTTTCTCCTGTCTCCATGTCTATTGATGCTGACCCGTCCACGAAATACACCTCTCCCTCGTTCAGGGCATTCTCAAAAATCACTTGATCCTGACCTTCGTCACCTGTGTACGTGGCGCAGTTGTGGTTCTGCATGTCCTCTACGGTGCACGCCTCTGTGATGAATGTGGCCGGGTTCACTGTTTTACATCTCACTATATGGATGTTAGCGCTGGACAGTATTATTTCATATGCTGTGGCGCGTTGTGTTGTCAATGTGCTCTTTGATCGCTCTAATATTGCAAAGAGTGAGTGTTCCACAAACAGTGTCACCGGACAGCCCATCACTATCGTGGCACTTTTTTCAATCGCGAACGCGGCTGCAGCTAGGGATTGCTCGCACGCGAAATGACCTTGCATTACTGCGTCTAGGGTGCCACTATAGTAAGCCAGTGGTTTGTGCCCTAACGATGTCTTTTGTGTCAGTACTGCTGTCATCAGTGTTCCTTTGCAGTGTGAAAATAAGAAGAATTCGCGCCCATAATCTGGATTTGCCAGTACTGGAGCGCTTGATATCAGCTCTTTTAGTGAGTTGAATGCTGTGTTCATCTCCTCTGTCCATTCTATGTGTTTGTTTTCTTGTTGTGCTTCTTTTAGTGCCTGTAACAAGGGCCTTGTGTACGCTGCATAATCCAATATCCATGCTCGGCAATAGTTGCACATACCCAGAAATTTCTGCATCTCTTTTACTGTTTTGGGCTCCCCAACTGTTCTAATCGCCTGTGCCCTGTCTGGTATGATCCGCTTGCCATCCTTTGATATCAGCTGACCCAAGTATAGGACCTCTGTCAGACAGTATTGTAACTTCCCCTTGTCCACCTTGTACCCTTTATTGGCCAATAATGTCAGGAGTGTTATTGAGTCCTTTCTACACTCCTCCTCAGTTTGTGCACAAACCAATAAATCATCAACGTACTGAATCACTGTGCTTTCTACAGACAAATTCCCCAGATCTTCATGTAGTACCCTGTTGAATATGCTTGGGCTCTCGCAATATCCTTGTGGTAGTCTGCAGTGTTCGAACCTCCTCCCCCCTAGTGTAAATGCTGTTAAGTACCTGCTCTCTTCTGCTAAGGGAATCGAGAAAAAGGCATTTTTCAAGTCAATAACTGTGAAGTGGGATGCCGTTTTCGGAATGTTGCACAGTATTGTCGCCGGGTTCGGGACTAAAGGGAACTCCTTCTGAATCACATCATTGAGTGGGCGTAAATCTTGTATCATCCTCCATGAACCTCCCTTCGCCTTTTTAATTGGGTAAATGCATGTGTTGCATGGGGAGTTTGAGGGCACTATTATTCCTTGTGCTAGTAGTGCATCTATTGTCTCTCTGATCCCTTCTTCTGCTTCGCGTGACAGTGGATATTGTTTCACCCGGGGTAGGATTGCTCCCTGTTTTAGTTTTATTACCACAGGCTGAACCCCATGTAGTAACCCCACATCGTGGGGGCCATTTGTCCATAGGTTAGTGGGTACTGACCTCATGTCATCATCAAAAAATGTATGTGGTGCTCCTACTACTGCCATTAATTCAACTTTAGTTTTTCTGGCTGTAACTACAATGTCGCATGGCATTGCTAGTTCCATCACTATTTCGCCATCTGTCTCAGTGTCAGAAAATAGCTCCTCGTCCGAGAGCTCCCTCAGTGGGATATTTGCATTTGTACACAGTACTGTCCGCCACTCACATCCTTCCATGTCAACGCCAATCACACATATTCTGTTTGCTGACATGTGTACTGCGTGTAAATCCAACGATAGCACTGACCCAGGAGCAGTGTCGGGGCTTGCTATGGGACGGAAAAGGAATTCGGCTGGAATCCTCCAATCCATCCTTTTTAGTTCTGGTACTATGAGAGCCAACGTTCTCATGCCCTCAACAAACATCTCCTCGTTTCTTGGTAACCCTCTGATCTCTTGCATGATTGTGTGGCCGTGTATTACTGCTAGTATGCGGAGGGGGCATATGCCTGGCGTCGAACATACGATACCACTCCCTGTGAATGATATTGTCATATTTAGTTTGCTTAGGAGATCTCTCCCCAGCAAATTAATGGGAGAGTTTTCATAGTACAGTAAGGGTGCTTTCACTGTTTTACCCCCTACTGTCACATCCAATACCTCTGTGTAAGGAACTTCAATTACAGCCCCAGAGAACCCCTGCGTCTCTAACGTTCTATTAGATAACGGGAACCGGCCCTCTCTAATGCATGATTTCTCCGCTCCCGAATCCACCATGAATATGAACTGCTTGTCTCCTATCTGCGCTCCTATCAATGGTTCCTCTGATGCATTGTGGGTCGTAGATAGTACTGGACACGCAAGTGCTCTCTGTGGGCTGTCCTATGCGGGGTGTCTCATTGCCCCCCCTTGATCGAAAATGTTCCCCGAAACTACTGACACTCCACTGTAAGGTGCGGGGGCAGGCGCTCCATTAGCTACTGTGGCGAAAGTGTTACCTGGCGTGTATTGCACATTGTCATTATTCTGTGGGTGGTTTTGTGTTCTGTACTGATGTCCGTGTAGTTGTGCGTTACTTCTTTGTCCTACATTGTCTGGTTGCTGGTATTGTCCCATGGGGAGGCCGTAGGGGCTTCCTGGGTGGGGGTGTCCGTACTGTTCTGTCTCCTGGAACCCGTTGTTTTGTCTGCTCCTGCACTCTCTTGAGTAGTGCCCCCATCTCCCACAATTCCAGCAGCTCCCCTGTGGACCTCTGGGACCCTGCCACCCATTTCCTCCCATTCCTCCATACCCTTGTCCTCCTCTTCGGCCCCTGTACCCACCTCTTCCCCCTCTTGGGGCCCACTCTTGCCACGTTGGACCTCCGTTCTGCTCCTGCTCAGTCCACTGTCGTTGTCCTTGTCCTGCCCAATTCGCTGCTATTCTTCCTTGTATTGCTATTTGCCCCTCCTCTCCTTCTTCTCCCTCCCTCATGAGTGGGAGCCCTGCTACCGCTGCTGCGACCTTCACCAGTTTTGATTGCACCAACTTTGCCTCGTCTGCCAACCTTTTCTGTGCTACTTCCCTCTCTCTCTCTTTGATCCGTTTGCAATGGTGTACTATTATGCTTTGGATCTCTGGCCACCCCTTTGCCTCAACGCCCGCTATTTTATCGAGTGCCTTCTGCACCTCCTTTGGGAGCCCTCTCTTAATGATAAAATAAAATAGAGATGTGGATTGGTGCCAGGGCGTGCCCGTTTCCGCTCTCCACATCTCCTGCACCCGGAGAATGTAATCCATAGCGTCCTCCCCGTCATTCATTGTACATTGCATTACTGACTGCAAATCAGGGGTATCTGGGAATGTCTCCCGCAGTGCGTCCCACACCCTTGCTCGTACAGTATTAAAAGAAGCCCCATCATGGCGATCACACTCTAACGTCACGGCCGGGAAACCAGCCTTAGCCCATACTCTGTCCGCCTGGTCTCCTACTGCGGATACTAGTAGGCTTTTCACATCGCCTACTGCCAACGGTATGCCGGCGGTATGTTTCTCAAATGCATATATCCACTTGCTCGCCCCTCCTGACAGCTGGGGCAATAATTTCATTAAATTAGCCTTATCCATCTGAGCCCATGGTATATAGTTTGGTCTTCCCCCCCCTCTGTGGAGCAATGGAAGTTGTAACTTCCCTTTTGCAGTTGCACCCTCCTTTTCCTTAGTCGCTGCTGACTCCAATGACGCCATCTTCCCCACCCTATTTCTTAGTCGTCCCATCCATTCGTCGTCTATAGTCCCTAGTGAACATGCACCGTCTACCTCCTCGCTTTCCCCTCCTACTGCCATGCTCAACCTATCACTCTCATCCAACCCTCCTCTGACATCACATAACAAATCCTCTCTGATCCCTCTTTCTCGTGACACATCACCAATGCTCCCTTCTACTGCTCCCACCTCTATTATTCTTGTCGGTTCTTCCTCAATTCTGAACAGTATTTCCCCCTTTTTCCATCCTTCCTCAATTTGTCTATTTTCGCTCGACGCTCTAGACGTGCGTCCTGATTGTGTAGGGGCGCATGCTGTGCGTTCACATATGTCTTTTATTCTTGAGAGTTCATCCCTTGCCACAGTAAGCCTCGACTCTAAGTCACTCGTTAACTTCTCTATATCCACCCTCTGTGTGCTTCCCTGGGCGCGCTCTCTGGTGCTTTCGTATGGCGGGGGGGCGGTTGGTCTTTGTGGTGTACTAGTTGAGGGGGGAGGCACATAAGTAGGGTCGCTATATCCTGCTGCGGGGGCTGGTTTATGTAATATTGGGTACAAACTAATCACCTCCGCAGGTTGTTCTGTACTTAGCTGTTCCTTTTCCTCTCTTGGAATCATCAGTGGATTATCTGTGGTGGAAGGTAGATCAATATTTGGTGCCGGAGCTTTGGGTGGGGGTACTTCCTCAAACAATCTCCAGAGATCTAATATCTCCTTCCTATTTTGCCATTGTTTCCCCTTATACTTGAGGCTAATACATGCTCGTACCATATCAAGAACGCTTTTGTCAAAAGACCCTCCCTCGGGCCAAATCTGGGGCAGACCCTCCCCTTTCAATTCTGTTACCCATTGATCGTGATATTTATTTATTCGTTCAGCGTATCCCGGTAAGCTCTTACAAATGTGTGACAAGGGAGTTTCTGCCCCCATTCTCTAAATCACTAACACAACCGTGTCCACCTTCTTTACTTTTAGTTAGGTGTAGATATGCGTATGTATACCTTTATGGCACAGACAAGAGCGGACCTCTCAAAAATTATCACCCAATTTTATTCACTGCGCAAATCCTTTCTCACTCACCATAGCTCATCTCCTTCCCATTCCCAGGCACTCTCATGTGATTTCACTTGCAACTGATCAATTACTAGTTATGGCCAACACTCTCTGGCACCACCTCGCGGTCAACCGTTCGTCTCCAACACTCACACGGTGCGCGCACCCTTCACAATGCTTTTCCACTCACACCTCGTCTTTTTTCCTCCCTTTCCTCCCTGGCCAGCTGTCCCTGTTTTTCTGCTAAGGTTACTGTGTTCACGTCTGTACGTGCCACTACTTAGTCCCCACTCCTCAAAATGTGCTCCCTATTTTATAGTTCTTCTACAAGTATATTTACCTTATACCCTTTTCGCTTTCACCCCCTACCCCGTGGAAATGGAAAAAAGAAATAGAGAGAGTAGCAATCACTAAAAAATATTCCCGGTGTCTCCTTTTGCTAGACACCAATAACTTATTTCTTACTTCTTCATATATTCCCAGTACTAGTTTAGATAGCACTATGCGGCGCCACCTTCCACCCCCTTTCGGAGCTAGGTTTCCGTCACTTCTACCACTTCACTTATTTCTTACTCCTAATGGCCATATGCAAAGAAAGAATAAAGAAAGTTTCAAGACCCGTCTTTAGTAGACCCCCGTTATTCTTCTCCTCTACCTGTCCCCGTTCTTCTGTTCACAATTTCCCCTCCTTTCCCCTTTACGATCGCTCGCACTCAGTACTCACGTGCCCGTCTTGAACCGATAGTCTCCGAAACTGGGTCCGTCCAGGCAGTGTCACCGGTAACTCAACGGTCAGCCCCTGGCTCCGGCGAGCGGCACTCAAAGGGGATTTTTTTCCAATCGGGATCCCGTACCCTTTCTCATTGAGTGCGCACTTCTTATTGTGCCGGTCGCCGTTGGCGGGCAGCCTCCCGGAGCCGGCTCACCGTGCGTATCCCTTCTCGACCGGAGATTCTCGTGCCACAAGGGGGTCGTTAAAAATGAGTTAGGAAAAATAGTTTGGAGATATCACGCTATCGGGGTCACCACTGAAAGGAAGCGCCCCCAATTTCAGCACGATCCTCCCCGCAATGAGAGACAATAAAGGACTCTCCCGTAGTGGGAATAAGGCCAAGACAGAGTGCGGGTGAGCGTAAGTGGGAGTTTATCCAAGAATAGGGCATGCAAAGAACTCTGCAACCTCCGAGAGCGCTCTGTCTGACAATAGCAAAGACAGGCGTATTTCTAATACAAAAAACGTCATCAGCACCTACACACTATAGGGGGCACAAGTTAATTGGGATTGGGTGGCGTCGACTAACTATAGGTGTTGCTGCAGCGTGCTTGGTCTTGGCGTGAAGACGTCACTGGTCAGCCTCGTGGGTTGGGTTGGGCCTGGCAGGCCAGCTTGAGGTCATCCGCGCGGTGTTGGTATGCTGGGGCAGCCTGTGACAATGACGAATACCTTTCCTGCCTCGTTTGCCCTAGGCCATGCACACTGCAGTTATTCAAAAAACGACATTTAAGTTCATCAATAAATCGCTCAGCAGTTTATCTTATAAAATAAACGCAACACATGAGGAATGCACCTCGTGAGAGGTCTGGTGGTTGTCGGTTGGGGTGAGATTTACCTGTGTCCTATTGACCGGTATTTTAGGTCGCGGGACTGGGCTCTGGGGCCTGGGCCGAATGATACATGTCTGTCTGCCGCTTTAGAAGTTATTATATAAATGGGTCTCTGTGTCTTGTCCCAATGATGGGGGTCGTCCTTGCACGGGGTCATGATTCTTGGGGGGTCTAGGGGGGTTGTGGGATTTATGAGAGGGTGCTGGTAGATCAGTGGATTCAAACGTGGGTTTATTACCGTGCTGTAAATAACACAGGTGGCGGGCTGTGGCCTTGGTAGCGGTACCGGGGCCTCTGACTCTCTGAAGTAGCTCCAGCTTGGTTGGGGGAGGTGAGGGAGCGCGGCACAAGTCTTAGCTTTTTTATCTGGCAGGCTTGGTAGGGTGGGAGGGAGAATGGCCTTGCATATATTCACAAAGGTCTTTTCCTCGTGCGTTGCTGACTTTTGAATGCAGAATTTTTATAATGTTCTGCCTTATTTTGATGTTATTTAGACACACATATATATTTCAATTTCGTTACACATTTCTTTAATACAGTCGGTTCCAGTACCTTTTCATTACCTAACATTATATTCACTACATTGTGTGCGTATTGTATGTACATTAGACGTTATACGAGGTAGTTCTAGGTTATGGCCTACAGAGATTGATGCTCGCCGCTTTGGGTGATTAAGAAAACATATATGAGTTCAGGTTTCTACATAATATTGAAAGAACACTTATACAGATAGAGGTTACACGTTTGGTCAACATCTTTCTCTGTGGTTATAGCAGCACTAGTCCAGACCTGGGGTGATATCATATAACGTTACATTTTTATGGTTTATTCACAGTTTACAGGATCTGTTTAAACAGAGGTAGTTCATTAATACCAATACTTGAATTGTTTTCTACTTTCTTCAGATAGTGATGCTTCAGCTTTTTCCCCGTCACCCCGGCCTCGCGGACCAGGTCATGCGGGGTGCAATATTACATTGTGAATGATAAAATGTTACAGTGTTGGCATCTCGGGTTTAGCTCATATCCGACTTTCTCATGGGAACGCGCTCGCAGCGGATCTACCAGGGCTGCTGCGGCGGCAGAGATGCATGAAAGGCCCTCCAAAGGTGGGGGCCTCGTTACAGTGTGCTGAACTCACGCCATGTTTGCTGGACAAGATGGCTTCTAGGCCTAACTGAATTTTGGTAAATGCAAGGAAAGGATACGTGTGGGCAATGTCGTCGGCGGGTGAACCCTCCTCCACCTGGGCCCGGGTGGCATGAGGGGACGCCCACCGAGTCATGGTCCTCACCTGGGGAGAAGGCTGCAGGTGAGGAGGGCCTCGCGGCCAGTCCTCCCCTACACCCTGTTGTATAAAATGTTTTGGTTTCAGCTGCGTGTAGAATTTGCTAAGAAAAGCTTCTTCCTGAAACATTTTTCCGCATTTTTTCAATCTCCTTCAACCATGTTTCCTCATCGCTAATGGTTCGTTTAATACATAGTAGCTGGCTATAGGGCATACCACTGATAGTGGCGGGTGGATGGATGCTTAAGCGATGAAGAAGGTTGATCCTGCCCGTTGCTTTTGTGAAATATTGTTGTTACAAATGTCAACACCTATGGTGTGAACTTAACATATTGTAAATGTACATCTGAGTCGAGTATATTTGCAATGAATTGGATACAGTTACATAATCCATTCTATTCTCCAGAAAGTCTCATAGTGTCTCCAGTGGTCAATGTCAAATGGAACAAACAATGGGCTTCATTACGGGTCCGGCAGTAACCCTGCCGGTGCTACCGGGCGAGTTGCCACCGGACCCATAATAATTTACTGGCGCCTGACCTCCCGGTGCCACCGGCTCATTACGGGTCTGGCAGTCGGGAAGTCAGGTGCTGGTATATTTGTTAATCTCCATTCCCATAGAGTCCTTTTATGGGAGTGGGGACACGGGAGCACCCTCACCGTTAGCAACAGTGCCAGTGCTCCCTTGAACAGTCTGCCTACTGTGGCCGCTGCGCCCGGCAAGGTCAGACCTGTCAAGCACAGCCGCTCCGGCAGGCAGACACATAGTTTGCTGGTCTGCAAACAAGGGTGACAGTGAGCTTACCAGCACCCTTGTTTCCAGACCGGCAAGCTTATAATGAGGCCCATTTTCTATTTAATGACCCCAATATTTAAAGTACGTATGGCAGGCTGATGTGTCTCCCAAGTGTTTTGTTTTGGTGTCCAGACATTCAAAGACGTTTATTATGGTTGAAATTAAGTACATTTTGTATTTGTATTTTGTTTTTGTATAGCGCCTGGCCCAAGGGCATCTGGGGGCATATCTTGGGTAACTATACATGGTATACAACATAGTAGATTTACATAAAAGCATGAATAGAGAGTAAACAAGCTGTACATACAGTGGGCAATTAGGGTAAGAGCAACATACATATAAGAAGCTGATATTGCAACTAATATTAAAAACATGCTGCTGAGTAGGTAGGTTGCTGAGCCATCACAATAAAAAACTTCAGAAAACTACCAGAGTGGAATGTTTGGGATAGCTACTTCTTCTGTGTGCAATGACCACTCAAGATCACACATTTGCTTCAACTCCGGTTTCTAATGGTTCTGCACATGAGGTGTGGCCTCAGTAGAAGCCTCTGAATCCATGCAGTATGTGATGCATTAGCATTCAAAACACTTGCACATGTTTTTGCTTCTTGCTGAACTAGTGGAGTATACAGGTGCATCACGCCAAGGAAAGTGAAATGGGGTAGTGTTTTTGCAGCCCTGTGTCAGTAAGCCTTGGCAACACACTGTTTAAACAAGCATTTTCAGCACACTTGTCAGCATGATCACACCTCTTTCACAATTGTGCTGCATGAAGGCAGGCATCACTACCCAGGCTGCAGGAAATAGAAGTAATCGAGTAACAGTCATTGACACACCAAATTAGCATATTCTTTCTTTTCATGGTGCTTAAAGGCACTGATTACAATACATTTGCAATGATGCAAGTTGTGACGAATCCAAAGAATCCATCCCTTCTCCCCAAGGAGGAGCCATCCCCTTTGGTAGTAGGGAGGGGCGTCAGCTATGCAACACCCTCCCTATGGGACATGGCAAGGGGGATCCCACTGGGGGAGACCCCCCTCTGCAAACAATGAATGGCCAAAGTAGGATAACACTCCACCGTCCCTTCCCCTTAAGACTGACATGTTTATTGGTTACATGGGAATTGAGCATGGTAATTATGTGCACAGCCCCTTTAGTGTGGAAGGCTTGGCTTCTGACCTGAACTTGACGTCACCTGTTTGTGGAAGCCAGCACCAATCAAGTTCGTTCTTCCATTCCTAGGAGGATCTAAAAGACAAATGGCAAGCAGTAAAGGGAGGAGCATCCACCGAGCAGTGAGGATCGCTGGCTTATAGAGCAGCGCAGAGGAGGAGCCGATTACAAAGCAGACGCTGTGGTGGGTAGAATCTAGACAAAGCGTGGAGAACACTTAGCTTTGACAAAGGTGAAACCTAGAGCCAGAATGTAGCTGCTGAGGCAGGAAGCCCCACCACCACCGAAGGCGAGATATACTGGCGTCCTGGGGCACAGATGTCCATACTCTCAGCAGGACGAGACTGCTTGGAGCAACTTTACTGAAATGTCCAGAAAAGCAATTAGCTCACAAGCGGACAACAAAGAGCATATCCTAAGAGTGAATGAACCGAAACAAAGGAAGGGGTAAGAGAAGACTATAGCCTGCAAGGAGCCTACCAAGAGCATTGCCCAGGAAGTGGCGAAAGAAAGAGAGCAAACGCAGGGCCAAGAAAAATCTGTAGCCCCCGAGAAACCTACCAAGAGCATACCCTACAACCGGGCGACTGAAAGCGAGCAAACAAAAGGGCAAGAGAAGCCTGTAGCCCACGAGAGGCACCCAGAGAACAGATCCAAGGACGGGGTGAACAAACTAAATCAGCGATAGCATCTAGGAAACCCATATCCCTTGAGGGGCCAGCCCCGAGTATACGCCAGGAGGGGCTAAAAGAAACCGAACAACCAATCGGGCCAGAGCCACCCAGAGCCCACCCAGGGCTAAGAAAAGCAGCAAACTGCTAGAAGGTACAGAAACAGTAAATCAGCGCAAGGAAGCCAGGTGTCTACCTGAAGACGTCAAGCCTGGGAGCCCAGGAGGGCCCAGGAATTAACATTCTTGTATTTGGAGATACTGAGACTCCCAGTGCACATCTGTATTCCCTGGAGATGGGACAAATCATATGGCTGGAAGACTATATTATTTTCAGAACTGTGATGAATCTGAGCATGTCGTCCCTTCTCCCCTAGGGGGTGACCTTTCCCATGGGGCCATGGCAGTGTGTCCACAGTACAATAATGCTGTGAGGGGTGTTACACAGGGAAAGGATCACATACGAGAGGAAGCCCCTTATGGGATTAGGGACAACCCTTTCCAGATTACGCAATATAGTTCCACCTTATCTCAAACTCTCTCTTTACTGAAGACCAGCCCTTCTTTCCTATCTTCATATAGCAACAACATCCTTTTTTTGTACAGTCAGTCAACTTAATATCTCAGACATGTCTACAAAACCAGGGGACACTATTGGTTTTCCATATAAAGATTACACAAGTATTGTGAAGTAGATGCCCAGGAGAATGCAGATAACTTGAGAGAACCGGAGTGAACGGTCTAGTCTTCTGCAATATTTGATTGGTCCAGAACAACCCAACAGGGAAGTGTAAGGATTTCATGTTATCAAGAATAGACATACACAAGTGATCACAGTTCAAAGGTGTTTATTAAACTGTATAGGTAGGGTGGAAAAAACCCTAATCTAAGCCTAAATTTAAGATGGGAGCAAGCTACGACCATCAAATCAAAATAAGACAGTCCTAGTGGCGTCTTGTCAAATAAAAAGGCCTATACTAAGAAAACCTATTGCCAATGCGTATGCTAAATACAAAAGAATGTGGGATAGAGGAGACCGCTAGGGGGTGCAGAATAATGTCCGCCTAAATTGTCAGCTCCGTCATCCCACATGAATCAGTGGCGGAGTATGCCGGCGTCCCGCGTTCGATTTGTCTGAATTCAGGTTGCAGGAGTGCCGGAAGCTGTGTGGGGCAGTTCTGGGAGGGGTGGAGCCTGAGGCTGCCTGGTTTGCGAGCCTCGACTGGGGAAGTCTGGCGGGACGAGTCCCGGCAGCTCGTGAGCTGGGCCTCCATGGAGGATGGAGGAATCAATGAGGCACCTGAGATGGCGGGCTCCCCCAAGAGACAGGAGGGGGAAGGCCTGCAGGTCCAGAATTCCGCTGTGGCCCCGAGCTTTGTGGGACAGAGCCTGGGCTGAGCTGGAGTGGCTACATCGCATGGAGGAACGGTATGTGAGAAACCTGAGGGTGTCTCCCTAGCTAGTCCCCAGGGATCCGTCATCCAGATGGCCAGGACACGGCCATCACTATTGTATCCAGTTCTTGGGGGTGGACCAGTGAGGGAGGATCACCTGGATAGGGGGGGTCCTCGGGGAGTGGGAGTGGGACACCAACTGGTGAGACACGGTATCCCCCTTCCCTTGACGCCTTTTCCCCGTCCTCTTATGTAGGACATTCCAAACCACTGCCCCACCGCTTTTCCAACACAAACCCTTTCGCACAACACAAAAGCACAACGGACTAACACCACAGCCGTTTACCTGACATGTCCCAATACAAGGGTCAGGCAAAGTCAGGCAATTAATCAGAATCACACACACACCTGACGGCTGTTTCCCTTGCCCACAGGGATAGCACAGTACGAGCACGGCAGACAGCACGACGAGACGGCTAATCAGGCACAGCAGTTCAAGCGAAGGAGAAAGGCAGCAGGAATTGAGAGGGTAGTGAGTAGAGAAGTGACCTTTCCCTTTTTGCCCCAGACCCGTGGAACCTTCATGGAAGAGAGCCTACTGTGAACAATAGCACAAGTGTCTTACAGTAAATGTCAGCAGTACGCGGGGCAAGCCTACTCTGACAAGCAGGAGCGACGGAAGCTCCCACGACCATGGTACCGGCTTTGACTCCAATGAAGAAGAAAAGTCAAGCGGTTCATCACAGCCGGTGAGTCGAAAGGGAAAACGATAAGAACCAGGCTGTGTTGAGTGAGAATCGCAAAGTGGCAAGTTTTGAACCAAGTTCTTTGAATTGTGAAAATTGAGAATAAAGGGGACACCAGTTGCAGGGGGAAACCGGCACCACGTGGGTGCTAACTCAAGAGACTCTGGTCGAGCCCCATATGAGAGAAACTACAGATACCAGCAGGCCTTAGGAGAGCGAGTTAAATAGGTCAAAGTGGTCATACTGAGGGTCAAGCAGAATCTCAGTACAATCGAAAGACTTTGATCTACAAACTAAGTGAAAGAACGGGAAGTGAATCCCGCAGTAAAAGTAAAGAAACAAAGGGAAGGGAAGAGAAGCGTCTGAGCCCGACTGAGGGCGATCCAGCATTCAGAAAAGAACTGTCATATCATTTGTGAAATGAGATATGTAAGAAGGGTCAGGGCCCAGAAGAGGTGGACCCAGGGGTGAACCATCATTACCCTAAAAGACTTTCATTTGTTAGAGGAGCATTTGTTTTGTTAGCAGAACACGCCAGGCTCTCGAAGGCAAGAGACTTTCAAGTGAGACAAGACTTGGCCATCAGCGGTCCTGAGAGCTGCCATTAGAACTGTCGTCTCGTGCTGGAGAAGTACGAGAGTGTACTGTGCTCCAAGATCCCATTTTACCCCGTGATCCAAAACTTGGATAAGGGAGATCCAGGCCACCGCATACTGACATATTTTTTGTATGGGTCCTTTTATTTGGCACAACACAACTAGGACAGCCTTATTTTTCATTTGATGGTCGATGCTTGCTCCCATCTTAGATTTAGGTTTAGAATAGGGGTTTTTCCAACCTGCATACAGATTTCATTGTTCAATAAATACCCTTGAACTGTGATCACTTGTGTCTGTTTTAGTTGTTGCCTCCATGAGTTCGTCACAACACCCAAACCCGCAAAAAAATGCCCTTGAGGTCCAGGGCAGCACCACCATCTCCTCCTCGTCTCACAAGCAATCCAGCCAGCCAGGCCCCCGCCACGCAGTGTACCCAGGCACAACCTTGTGGCCACTGTGCAGTCCAGCTTGAACTTCCCCCAGGCCCTAGTCCTGCTATCCTGCGCTGCCGCCCCCTGTCCTTGCTTACCACTGGATCACTTGCGTGCCCGCCTCATGGACCTTGGTCACCCCGGGTCTCCCGAAGCTGCTTCCAGCTCACTGAGGCACCAGGCCTCAGTACCCGAACTTCGTCCCCAAGCCCAGGACACAATTCCCACAAATAAATCGGCCCAGGATGCCGCCATCATGGAGAGTTCCAGCCAGTGTGCTGAGCTTGTCTCCTGCGCCTTTGGTCTCTCACCAATATCTCAGCCGGCCGAGGACCAAACTTCTCTGGGTTTTCGCCCGGTCGTTCCTTACTCTGTCCCCCTGGGCACCAGTGTCTCACACCGTCCCATTGGAGGGGTCAAAGTGAGGGCGCAAGCCACTTCTAAGCCTGGCAGTACTGGAGCTCTGCATTCATACTTCAACCATCTGCCCGCCCTCTGGTGACTCCCTTCGAGAACTTTTTTGATGTTGAGACACCAAAATGTCACCGAACTTTGAGGTGAAGGTCAGAAACCAGCCACCACTGCTTCCCAGGGTGAAGTAACCCGTAACTAAGCCTCAGCCTAGGATCCTTCTTCCTATCTTCTTTTCTGTACAATAGAATAGTGTTAGGTTAGCTTAGGTATGGGACGGCTGACTGACTTTAGTTTGTGAGAGACCCTGGCAAGCTTCTTTTGGTCATTTTTTTTCTCCAAATTTATTTTTTTGATTTTATACAATCAAGCTACCGAGCTGTACGTAGCTGAACAGGAGTTCTATCAAGCTTGCATTGCAAATTTAAACAAACAAAAGAGAAGAACAAAACGAACCAATAACATTATAGAGTTCTCGGCGGGGAGAGAAGGGATAGAGGACGAGGTGAATAAGGGGGAGAAACATTCTTCACAGTTAGCTTAGCTTAGTTCGAGGGGGAGACTACCATAAGCCTGTTTGATAGTCAAAACATTGCGGGGTTAGCTCGAAAGGGGGTGTTGAGCTGGGTAGGTGGAACACACAAAGGGGGGCCTGGGGTTCAGGCCGCGTTGGCTTTCTGCACTGCACTCTCCAGAATGTTCTTTTAATGTTGGTCTCACATCCAGCGAAAGGTCAGCGGTTGTCTTGCCACCCCTGGGTATTGTTGTGTGTAATCTAGGAAGAGGGTCCAGGGCTGGTCAAACTTGTTACCATTTCCAAATCTAGCAGCTGTGATCTTTTCAGCCACAATTATTTCCCAGCACTTGTGCTACCACATCTGGTGGGCCGAGCCTTCAGGGTTTTTCCAGAGTGTGGCCATTGAAATCTTTGCTGTTGTTAGGAGGTGCGAGCATAAATCCGCCATTTGGCCTGTCAGCGGGAATTGACCCTCCCCCGTCGAACCCAGTAGGACAATTCCTGGATCCCAGTTATCAGTTTGATTTGATTCAGGACGTACTTCCAGTATTGGGAGGCTTTGGGGCAGGACCAAAGTAGGTGAAATAATGTCCCAACCTCTGGTCATCCACGCCAGCATTGAGAAGGGATGGCCGGATTACACTTGTTCAGAAGCTCGGGGGTTCGGTACCATGTGAAGCAGACTTTAAACACTCTTTCTTTCCTTCTTTGTTACACATTTGGAGCTTTTGTGTGCTCTGGTCCATATGTGACCTCATTCCACCGGGTTGATTGCTTTGCCAATGTCCCTTTCCCACTTCAACATATAGGGCTCTTTCTTAGCTGGATCCGTTCTGTCCAGTAGCTTATATAGGGCCGAAATGTTCCCTTTAGGGGGTTGCAGTCAGTGTTTGTTCCAGGGTTGTCAGCTCTCTGCTGCCCTGTTTCCTTGTAGGTTCGCTTGAAAGCCAGTGACGGAGACAAGTGTACCGGAATCTCTCTGTTTCAGGGACCTGGAGCTTGACCTTGCAAGCCTCAAAGTTCAGTGGACTGCCGCCCTGAAGAAATCCGCCACAACTCTCAGGCCACCATCTTTCCATTTGCTGAATGTATTCGGTGAGATTCCCGGGGAGAAGTCTGGGTTGTCCCAGATGGTTGTGAGCGGTCATATCGTGCTCCTGCAATTCCATAAGCGTGCTGCTCTTCTCCAGCTCAACACTGTGTTTGTTGTTGCTAGCAGAGGTCTAGCGTCCCCGCAGCTACTAACCTCTTTGGTGTGCGGTAGAGCTTCTATTGGGGTCCGACACCAGCCCTCCTCCAGATTTAGCCACTGAGGGCGATTGTGGATTAATTTCCAGACGAAGGCTTGTGACAGCTGTGCTGCAAGGCAGTATCTGGCCACATCCGGGACCCCTAAGCCGCCAGTCACAGAGCCCCTGAGCATGAGGCCCTTCGGGATTCGCTCTCTCTTTCCTTCCCAGATGAACTTCAGGATATCTGCCAGTAATTTTAGAAGCGCTCTCTATCAGATGGTTATTGGGAGAGCCAGTCCGAAGGATAACAGTCTTGGAGTTAGATTCATCTTGAGCGCCGTGATTCTACCTAACCAGGAGATTTCTTGTTTCTGCCACCTTATCATATCGCTTCAGTTCTCTAAACAGGGGAGGGAAATTTGCCTTATATATTTTATTTATTCTCTTTGGAACCTGGACCCCCAAGTAGTTAATCTGCGATTTTGCCCATGGGATCGGATATCTGCACTCGAACTCCTCTTTGAGCTTCTTCGGTACGTTAATGCCCATCACAGTTGATTTCTTGAGATTTACTGTGAACCCTGAGGCATCGTAGAAAGCCTCCAGTTCTTGCCATAGAGCCTTCATCGATTCTTTCGCCTGAGTGATCATTGGCATAGAGGGCAGCTTTATAATCTTCTCCCTTGATTTTGAGGCCAAGTATCGATCAGTTCTGATGAATTGTGATGGCGAAAGGCTCCATCGAGAGCGCAAATATGAGAGGGCAGCCCTGTCTGGTGCCTCTTGTTATGTTGATTTTTTTTGGATCTAGTTCCATTGATACGCAGCCTTGTAGAGGGACTCTGATGGTTGGCTAGCGTCCATGTTATAAAATTCGGGCAGAATCCGAAGTGGCACAGGTTTTCGCTAATATAGCCCCAGTCTTAACATGTCGAATGCCTTATGTGCGTCCAGTGAAAGAACCACCAGCTCCCGGCCCATCCTGGACTACGACTCTATGATGTCGATAGTTCTATGAATGTTGTCTTGGGTACACCGTCCCGGGATCAAACCTTTTTGGTCTGTGTGGATTAAGTCAGGGAGAATTGTGACTAGTCTGTTCCCCAAGGTTTTTGTGTCATTATTCAGGAGGGTGATGGGCCTGTATGAAGCGCATTGCGCCCGGTCTTTCCCAGGCTTCGGGATGAGAACTGTCAATGAATCTTCCATGGAAGGGGCGCTTGATCCTGTAGGAGTTAAATAAGGAGTTAAATAAAGTTGCTAGCTGGGGAGCTAAGATGTAGGCAAACTTCTTGTAGAATTGGGATGTGAATCCATCTGGCCCCGGGGTCGAATTCTTCAGGGAGCGTATGGTGTCATCCACCTCCTCTGCTGTAAACGGGCATTCCAAGGCTTCCAGAGAAGGGTCAGGGGTAGCTTTTGGAACAGAGGACAGAAATTGTAGTTGGGCCGACCTAGCTGTCAGGGGGTCCCGTCATGATTTCCTTAGGTTGTTGGGTCATCAAGTCGAGTTTCTCCCTCTCCGAATGGTAAAGGACGCCATCCCTGTCGGTCAAGCCTTGTATGTTGTTTCTTGATTGCAATTTCTTCAGTTTATGCGCCAGCAGCCATTTTGCTTTATTGATGTTGAGGTAATAGAATTGTTTGGTATAGGTTAGAGCCCTGGCTGCATGGTCCGCCAGATGCGTCTCCAGCGCTGCTTTCGCTTTTTTGAGATCACGTCCTATAGCTTTGGACGGGCGCCTTTTAAAGTTTTCCTCCAACTCCACCACCCTCTCTTCCAGATTAGCTTGTTGCAGTTGGGATTGCCTTCTGAGCTTTGCTGCAGCGTCCACCTCCAAACCCCGGATCACAGGTTCCATTGCGTCCCAGACAATAGCAGGCGAAGGTCAGCGGTTGTCTTGGAGTTTTCTTTAAAGTAGTTAGGAGGAATTGGCCCTGCTCCTTGTTTGGACAATAGATTGCAAGTAGGGTAATAGGAAGTTCAATCAAGAGACCCCTCAGCAGTAGGTAGCGCCCCTCCGGGTCTCTTTTCACTGTGACCCTGGATAGTGGAAAGTCCCAGCTGAGTAGAAAGGCCACCCCTCTTTTCTTTTGGCTTGCTGAGGTAAATTATCCTTTGGGATAACATCGAAAGTTGATCCGTTTTTCGTCGCTTGAAAGCAGATGAGTTTCTTGGAGGAAGACGACATCTGCCGCCAGCTGAACCAGTCGATGTCAACTGACTTTCTCTTCCGTGGAGCATTGAGACCTTGCATGTTCCAGGTAGTTATGGTCAGAGCCTTATCCTTGGAGGCAATTGCAATGACGTGAAGGTATAAATCCTGCTGTCTCCCCTGAAGTTAAGATGGCCCCTTCTTGTAGGGACCCCTCTGGGCTTTCGTCCCCCTTCTCGGATGAATGCACACGTCCGGGACAGCCTCCCCCACGCAAACCCCCCCCAACAACCGACAACTGGTTTTCTGGGCCAGCCTTCAACCAACGGTGCAGACGGCAGGGGCTAACGTGCCTCTTCAGCTAGAGGCAACAGCGCCTCTCAAATGATTAGTGAGGCATGAGGAAATCGGTGTTCGGGAATCGTAGGACTTGCGCCTGGTCCGGCTGCTCTGTGGGCAACAACACCAGCCTTGTCGGACTCGACGATAGAAGCAACATTGCAGAGTTATGCCTGTATGGGGGGAACCCTGGGGCCTCCGAGTTTTTCTCAGAGCTGTTTGCCTGTGGAGACTGCCGTAACTGGTACATTTCGGACCAGTGCTCACTGCAAACCGCTGGGGGACCTCGAGCTATTGGAGACGACCCGACCCCCTCAGCGATGGTTGGACCTCTTGTTTCTGACAGGGGGGCCTGTTACGCTCACCTGATATCCCCGGGGGCGTCTGGAAGGCTCTGAGATCTGGAACCCTGGATGCGTTGTTGCGTAGTGCTGAATAATGAATCTTAGTTATTTGTAGGGTGAACTATCCATCCTGCGTTTCTTGTGCAGGGGCGCTTGTCGTTTGTTAGCGAGCTGCCCGAGTTGCTTCACTGGTGCAGTTCGCCTTCCTTGGGCCCAGGCCTGCTGTGACCCCGAATCTGCAGGTAGACAGGTAGGTTTGTTAATTGTTAATTTTAAGTCTTTGTTCTGTTTATGTTGGGAATTCGTTAATGTCTTTATCTCCTTCTTTTCAGGTGCAAAGTTCTTGATGCTGGCGTGCTGGATGGAGAGGCACATTTTCTAGGTAAGAGAAAGCGCGAAGAGCAGCGCCTTTATTGTCTTTTAAAGCTAACCTGTGTTTTCTTCTTCTTCTACTCACAGGCCACTGTGGTGCTGTGAGTGGATGAGAGCGCTATGAAAAAACAGGCCCCCGAAATCCGTTAAGGTAAGTACAGTGTTGTGCGGTTATTTAATATTGAAAGCGAACCTGAATATGTCTCTTTTCCTTTGCAGATGTTGCTGTGGTGCTCCGGATGGAAGCGTGGCATAGCCCGATGGAATTCAGGTAAGACTGATGCAATTCGATGTTTTGGAAGCACGCGTTCTAATATTGTTTTTCCCTTTCTCGTTATTGCAGGTCGCAATGTTCGAACAGCGGCTGTGGTAGCAGTTCGCCGGAAGTTAAGCTAGTACTCACAGGTGAGTGATGCTTCTTCTTCTCTCGGTTTCGACAGATTGCAGCCCAGTTGAGATGCTGAGTGCTGGATGGTGTTTTCTCAGGTAAAACAGAATAATCTTGTTCTTGTTCTTGCAGGATTACAGGAAGATGCTGAAGACCAGGAGCTGGACACGGTGAGCGTCACGCAGCGGGTTGCAGAATAACTCAAAGCTGTTCTGCAGACAGGGTGTGGTTTCTATAGCCCAGGTAAAGTAGTAGCAGGGAAAGTAGTTCCAGGACTGCCACACCCAAAACACTAGACCGCATGGCTTGGTTCTTAGAACTAGACTGTGTGGGTGCTTCCATGTTGGATTTAAAGGCCCATGTACATAAATGGGACCTAGTTTGAACAACCCTTCCTTCCTACATATGTGCCTGGTGCCAAAGGCACCAGGACTGCCTCAAGGAGCCCTTTTGATGTGGTTTTAAGGCCCTCAGGGTTCTGGTGGGAGCCTTCTTATGGCACAACTTGTGCCCTCTCACAGTGGTTATGATAGTCCAAATATTCTGCGGCGGCCCTCCACACGGAACCAGGATTTTAGGGAAGCTTGTTGTGCCCCTTCCGTGTTGGGAGGAGAACTGGTTGGTTCCACGACCTCTGCGTCCAGGTTCATGAACCTTTCTGCTTCCTTGAGGGCCTGGATGTGTCAGAGAGTTCCGTCCCATGTCAAGGGGAGGGCCGTGGGGTCGCTCCAGCGAAAAGCCACCTTCCTTTCTCGAAGCCATTCTCTCAGCAGTTTAAGGGCTTTCCTCTTGGCTAGGGTCACTGCTGACAGGTCTTGATATAGTGATACTGCAGCATCTCTGAACTGTATGCGGCAGAACTCCTCGCCTTTCGCATAATCTCCTCTTTGACTCTGGAAAAGTGAACTCTCACCAGGACGTCGGGTCGGGGAGCCGTATTTTGCCTGGATCTAGTCCTGTGCACTCTGTCCAGCTCGAGCGGGGCATCGTCTGGGAGGGTTAACATGAATCGAAACAAGTCATTGACATATGCTCCCAATTCCTCATCAGAAATGATTGAGGGGATACCCCCCAGGTGGATGTTGTTGCGCCTTGATCTATTTTCTGCGTCCTCCTGCTTGGCTTCCAGGGCGTCACACCTGGCCTCAAGTGCTGTGAGTCTGTCAGCCTCCTCCCCAATTTCAAAATGTTGTTCGAAGAGCGTGGTCTCGATTTCCTCGGTCCTGCTTTTAACTTACCCCACTCCCTTGTCTAGAGTCGAGATTATATTTTTCAGTTCTTATGTCCCCTTTTGGTATTCCTTTGTGATTGCACATAAGAGTTCTTGCAGGTCCCCTTTTGTTACCCCCTGTCATGACTGTTCGGGGCCAGATTCTGGGAGAGCACCAGGGCCCGCTCCTTCACCTCGCTCACCTTTCTTTGATTTCTCCACCATTAGTGTCGATAGCAGGGCTGCTATGTCGGCCTGTTTGGTTGTTTTGATGTCCCTGGACATTGTAGTAAGCATGTCCTGCTCTAGTGGGGTAGCTGGTGGTGCCCTATTAGTTTACAGTACTCTATTGCTGCGATGCCAGACACAGAGTTTAAGGAGAGAGTAGATTGCACGTCCCAGGCTCTAGGGCTGCCAGTGACAGCCGCCGGTCAGCTGTGTCCACGGCTGTTCGTGGTGGGGGAGCTTAGGACCGACGTTGTACTAGAGATCACAGAGGGCACCGCATCTTGAGTGCTGCGCTTGAACCAGCACCAGTGCCTGCCGCTAAAGATTCCTTGCATAAGTTCGGGCGAAGAGAACAGCTTGTAGGTTTCACCGGAGAATCCAGGGAGCTTTCGTGAGGTGGTGGATGACTTTAGGGGGTTAATCACCTGCTTTCCGAATCCACACCCCCCTGGGGACCAAGCACAGGGTGGGCTTTTTGCCCTCTGCCCGCCGCCAAAGCCACCCCACCCCAGTGCTGTTGCTGAAAGGGGGCGAGAGGCAGAAGCACACTGAGCCGCCGAAACCCCTGACCCGAGGCAACACCACAGTCCTCCTTGTTGTCTCTTGCTATCTTGCGTGGGTCAACAATCCTTTCGGGCTCCTCAGAGTCTCCTGTCCCCTCCGCTATGGCAACCGGGGGGTTGATTGTGGGCCTCTGCACACTGCATTTCAAGCCCTGTACCCGGAGTTGCTGATCAATCCATCGAGCCCCGGGGTGTGGGGGGGGTGTTGCTGGAAATAGTCAATAATTAGTGCGGCGAGAGCCGCCTTACCGTGCTCCAGGCCACCAAGGTTGGGTGGAGGTCGCTGTCGGGCCGATCAAATCCGCCACCTCGCTGTGGTCGCTGGAGAGCTCCGGACGCAGCCGAGGAGGGGGAGCCTCAGAGGTAGCTACAGACTTCTGTTGGGATCAGAGAGCCAGCTGGGATGAGCGAGGCTAGCCTCCGCTGAAATTGCTGTGCACTTGGTCGAACGTTGGGCGATAACATAGGAGCCTGCAGCGATGCTGGACAAATTTCAGAGGCTGCAGTGTGGGGATGTCAAGGCTGGCGGGCACTTCGGAACCGCAGGCCGCAGGCGACACCGGCTGCTAAGCCTGCCCCCAGCGCTCTACTGGCGGCTCCCAGCGGGCTCCGGCCTTGGCCGTCGATGTCGCTCGTCTGGGCGCCCACCACACTGCTCGGGACCCCAGGGATCCCGTCTCTGTTGTTTGTTGGGATGGGCGCCTCCAACTCTGACTATATGGGGCTAACGCCGCCCAGAGCCCGCCACAGCACCACCGGTACACCTTTCATCACCGTTGTTAGCACGCTGCGTTGCAGCAATTCTCAGTTCCTGCTGCCTCCCTGCCGACTGCAATTGTGGGCTGCCACCATGTTGTTGTGATCGGAGGGCCCACTGTGGTGGAGTGCGGGCCCCCCCTAGATCTGGGCCCTGCGCGCAGATGGATCGCGCAAGAACGGACACTGGAGACGTTCGCCTGTTCCGGCGCTCCGGCTCGAACTGCCGCCGGGCGCCGCCTTTATTAACTGGCGCGCATGCGCCGGCTCGCGGGCCGCGCATGCGCGTTACGTGTACCACGTACACAACATCCCTCCTTTTTCCCCTCAAACAACAAAACATTAAACATGGGGAGCCAACGTGGCTCAAAACATTTTATACTTAACAGACTTGATTGCTCAGGCTGCTGAGTCCATAATGAAGTCTTGGAACCTTTGTGGGGGGCGGCGCCCTTCCCTGCGGGGGTACCTGGGCGGGCTCCTTTCGAGGTTCTCTGGCCTTCCAGGGTCTCCGGGCGGTTCAACGTTTTCCGGCGGCGCTTCTGCCGCCAGCCCTTGGACGGGATCCGGTTCTTCTTCTGAGGTTATTGGTCCTATGCGTTTGAAGAAGGACACATTTCTGGTCACCGTCCCACGCGCGTTCGCCGCCGTGATCATGGATCCTTTGACGTGAGTTACTCCCATCGGTTGTGTTTCATAAGTCATTGAGAGTTTCCCCTCCGGCTTCCTGTTTCGGACAAGGACGGTGTCTCCTACTGCTATCTCTTTCTCCGGCAGCTTCCGCCTCGTTGTCTCACTCTCGTTTCTCGCGGCCCTGTCTGCTGCCACCTGTGCGTCATCGATCACCCCTGGGCGTCGTTCTCCCGCTTCCGGTATCAACCCTCTGGGTATTCGCTTGAACAGTGCCTTGGCGGGCGCGATTCCGGTGGACTGATGTGGGGTGGACCGGTACTCACGGAGAAAGTCGATTAAGTTATGGCGCAGGTCTTCCCCACCATTGACAGAGATGCGAAAAATTTTGTTAAGCGTCCGCATGAAACGCTCAACCTCTCCATTGGCCCTCGGCCACAGCGGGGTCACCTTACGGTGCTTGATGCCTCGTTCTGCGCAGTATCTGGCAAAACGCTGCCCTTGGAACGGGGCTCCATTGTCTGAGCAGATCTCAAGTGGGAAGCCGTGGGTGGCGAAAATTTTGTCCATGGCCAGGATGGTGTGATCGCTGGCGGTGGATTCCACGAGTTCCACCTCCGGGTACCTCGACCACTGGTCTGTCACTACTAAGAAGTATAGGCCTCTACCGGTCTGCGTGAACAGTCCCCCACGGCACGTCGCTCCGTTCCATGGCTCGAATGGGCGGGCTCTTTTCCGCCGGACTCGCGACTTGGCAGGGAATGCAGGTCCTTACGAATTCGGTCACCCTGTGTTCCAGGTCGGGGAACCAGACCTTCAGCCTTAGGCGCGCCTTCATCTTAGCCATGCCTTGATGCCCTGTGTGGTCTAGCTGGAGGACTCTCGTGACCAGGGACCTGGGGATCACGATCTGGTCTCCCCGCAGTAGCAGGCCGTCCGTGGACACCGAGAGCTCGTGTCGAGCCTTCCACAGTAGTTGTAGGTCTCTCTGCACCTCTGGGTTTCTTCTGGCGTTGTTCAGGAGGACGTCCCGCCATTCCCCCGTGGCTACCGCTCTTTTCACTCGCAGGAATGCCTCGTCAGAGTTCGAGTCATCCGCAATGTCATCCCTCGACAGGGCCACTGGCAGGGCTGATTCAACGACAAGATGCACTGCGTCCCCAGCGTCAGACAGCTCCACAGGATTCTGGGCGTTTCTCGTGCCTGGGTGGCGGGACAGGTAGTCTGCGGGATTATGGGTGCCTGGGCGGTACACCAGCCTGACGCCGTATTCGATGAGTGACAGCATCCATCTTTCGATGCGGGGAGGCGGCTTGGAAGATGTGCCAGACAGGATGGGAATCAGGGGTTTATGGTCTGTGACCACGACAACAGGTTTGCCGAGGATGTATATCCTGAAGTGTTTGCACCCCCATAGGATGGCAAGGGCCTCTCTCTCGATTTGTGAATAGCGCCTTTCCGTGTCGGTGAGGGCCTTGCTGGCGTACGCTATGGGTCTCATGGCCCCCAGTTCGTCGGCCTGCATGAGGACTGCCCCTAGTCCTACAGGGCTGGCGTCAACTACGATCTCTGATTCCCGGCTGGGGTGGAAATAGGCCATTGTCTCCTGTTCTGACAGGGCCTCTTTGATGGCATTGAAAGATCTTTGTTCGGTCGCTGTCCATTGCCACGGCACGTCATTTCTGGTAAGTGCCCTCAGTGGTTCTGATAGGGAGGCCAGGTCTTTGATGAATCGGCCACAGTAATTGACCATCCCCAAGAAGCTCCGAACTTCTGCTGGAGATGTGGGTGGGGGCGTATCTCTTATGTCTTTTACTTTTCCAGGGTCTGGGGAAATGCCGCCCGCATGAAAAGTGAACCCGAAGAACTCCAGCCGGTCTTTAAGGAACTCGCACTTTTCTCGGTGCAGGGTTAGTCCTACCGCCTGGAGCCTCTCAAACGTGCGCTCTAGCCTTTTAAGGTGTTCGCTCTCTGACTTGGCGAAGACTAAAATGTAGTCGGACATGTTAATGACACCCTTCAGACCGGACAACGCTCCTCTTATGGCGTTCTGGAAGACCTCAGCCGCGGATGAGATCCCAAAGTTAAGTCTCTTGTACTGGTACAACCCCTCGTGCGTCGTGAACGTCGTAATGTACCTCGACTCGGGGTGCAGTTCCAGTTGATGGTAGCCGGATCTGAGGTCCAGTTTGGAGAAGACTTTGGTTCCTTGGAGTTCACCGACGATATCATCCAGGGTGGGTGTGAGGTGGCGCTCCCTTTTGATGGCGGCATTTGGGAGCCTCATGTCCACGCAGATGCGCACGGCCCCTGGTTGTTTCGGCTTTGGGGCTACTACGATGGGCGAAACCCAAGGGGTGGGGCCTTCTACCCGTTCGATGATGTCTCGGTCAATCAGCTGTTGCAACTCCTCCTCCACTTGGGCCCTCAGGTGAAAGGGAATTCGGCGGTGTTTGAGGGCTGTCGGCCTTACAGACTTGTCGATGTGCAGGCGAATAGGGTCTGCGTTCAGTTTGCCGATGCCCTTGAAGAGACTCTCCAACTTGTGTAGCATGCTTTTCAGATCAGCGTGGTATACCCCAAATGTGAAATGGACAATGTCGAGCGCTTCCGACGCTGCACAGCTCAGCAAGGAATGTGGGCTGACGTCGGTGACGAAGAATCTTGCTTTGATGGAGTTTTGCCCATGAGAGACTGGGGCGACAAACGCACCCTGGATGGGTAAGGGAGTGTCTCCGCCGAATGCATATATCCTTGCCGTGGATGTTGACAGTTCTGGTGGGCCTGGCAGGGCTACATAATGTTCGGTGGCTAGCACGCAGACTGAAGCTCCGGTGTCAATAAGGATGGGGGTGGGAATGTCATTGATGTTGACAGTGCACGTGGGTTGGCGCCTCGTGCTGGGACCTTTCGCGATGCTGGAGATGAAGAAGACTTCTTCCTCCTCCTCTTCTTCTTCCGCGAGGTCTAGGTCCTGCAGGCCCTGATCAATCGAGGAGATGCCTCTCACTCTGCGAATACCACCTCGCCCCACTCTCTCTGGTCCTCTCGCTGCTGCAACCGGGGAAGCCGCACGGCACATTCTGGCAAAGTGACCCGGTGTTCCGCACCGGGCGCATGTCCTCGACTTCGCCAGGCAGTCACCGCTGTGGGGGAGGTCAAACCCACAGTTCGAGCACGATGGGGCGTTGCTTGGTGTGGACGTGGTGTCAGGCTTTTTCGGCGCCCATCTCGACCTACCCGCAGTCGACCGCCCTACTGCGAACGCGTCTTCGTTGTGTCCTGGTCGCGAGGCAGCGTCCATTTTCGCGCCTCTGGCCTCTGCTAGCTCATGTGCTCTGCCCAGGTCTAGAATCTGCTGGAGGGTCAGGCCAGGCTCCCTCAATACTTGCCTCCGAAGTTTTCCGGAGCTGCACCCCTGCAGTAGTTGGTTGCGGACCATTTCCTCCTCGTCGGCCCATCTGCAGGAGGTCGCCAGGTGTCTCAGGCGGGCGCAGAATTTGTCTAGGGGCTCATCGTCCAATTGTCTCTCAGCGCCCATGACAAACCTGTCAAAGTCTACATTGGCCATGGGTAGGAAGTGGTCTTTGAGTGCCTGCTTGACCGCGTCGTACGTGACCACGGGGATGACGAGGGAGTCGTAGATCTTGTGGACTTCTGCGCCTGCCGAATAGATCATGGTTGCAATCTTTTTGTCATCATCGTCTACCCCAGATGCCCTAAAGAACATGTCCAGTCTTTTGACCCACAATAGCCACTTCGGGCCTAGTTTGGAAGGGGGGCCAGTGGCATCGAATTCCGGCATGGGGGCTAGGGAGCTGCGAGCTCTGCGGGGGATTGGGGCTGCGGCACCCTCATCGTCGGCACCTTCACCCATTTCAGTGCCACGTACTCACAGTTGGCTGTCTCGGGAGAGGATGGCTTGTCTCGGCCTCGTGGTAGGGTTGGGTGCGAAATCCCCTTCTTTCTTCTCGGTTGCCACAGTCTTGCGCCTGAAGGACTGTGGGCGTTCCAAAAATTATTCTTTGGTGTCTTCCGACGCCGTTGGTGAGTGGCGCACGAGCACCCTGTTGGGCCGCAACCACTGTCGCCACGTGTGACGGGGAGTGGGTTAAAGAGAAAATGGCCGCCGGTGCTCCTTGGGTCCGTGACACGGCAGACTTCCGTCACTCCGTGGTCGTCGGGCACGGAAGTAGACCGTACCTCCTCGTCGCCAGTGTTGTGATCGGAGGGCCCACTGTGGTGGAGTGCGGGCCCCCCCTAGATCTGGGCCCTGCGCGCAGATGGATCGCGCAAGAACGGACACTGGAGACGTCCGCCTGTTCCGGTGCTCCGGCGCGAACTGCCGCCGGGCGCCGCCTTTATTAACTGGCGCGCATGCGCCGGCTCGCGGGCCGCGCATGCGCGTTACGTGTACCACGTACACAACACATGTCCGCAGGCAGGTCCAAGATGGCCTTGCGGCAAACTCGGAGTTTAGCGTGCCCCAGATCACCAAAAGTCGATAGTTGGGTGCCGCAGCTCTTCCCATGCATGCATGAATCGCTGCAAGCCCTGTGCGAAATGGTCGTCCTCACTAGGGCATTATTGATGGGCGCATAGCACCAGCCGGCAACTCTCACAGAGCCAAACCAACCGCCATGGCGCCAAGCCACACCCCCCTTTTTGTTATTTTGTACCATAGGGAACTCATCCTAGAAGTAGCGATTAGAACAGGTTTTTCTTTACTTAATAAAGCATTGTTGAATTATGTCTACGTGGCCGACTCCTCTGTCTGATCTACCACAAAGTGCAATTGTGCACGTTATTAGGATTGGGGCTAAGATTGCGCTTGTGAGTTTGAACCTCGCTGTGAAGGGATCGAGACCTAAGAATAGGTAAACGCACAAGGGGAATCTCATTTTTAAATACAAATGGGAAGGCAGATTAACACTATACTATTATATCGCTTTACTTGCTAGGACATAAAACTTGAGCAATATGCGCAATGGCGAGCCGGCTGTATTAGAATAGCCACATCACAGAAATTGACACAAGTCTCCCAGCACTCTTGCAAGGTGCAAGCAATAATTTTGTGAGTCCGTGTGTGTAATATGTGACTATTAATTAATGTAGAATGGAATACCGCATATAAGTAGTAGCTTATACACCATTGACAAAAGTTTTACATTTTCTTTGCAAACAGATATATGCTTCAGAAGGATCATCTCAAAAGACCATTCCAAATCTGCATCTTTATATGCGCATGGAACTAGACGAAGATAGGTGAGATTTGTCCCATTAAAGGGGCATCACATATAGTAAACCACACTGAATGTAGGCTTACTCGAACCTAACACAATAATACGGTTAGTGCTAATGTTGCACTTGTTTCTCGTCCTAATGAATAACTGTGATCACTCACATGACACTTCTATCATCACTTTGGGACTATATTTCCAATTTTAGCGCAGTGTCACTGTGGGGTGCTGCTTGAACACACCAATAATGCAAATCTGTGACAGTTTAGGTGCTCTTATAAATTGATAATTGATGGGAAGATTGTTGACCTTTGTTTCTTCCTTTTCATCTTTATTCGACCTTCCAACCTCCTGCACCACCAATTGCTACATGGGTATGTGAATCATATATAATTATTGCAATATTGTAAATTATGAATTATGGCTTTGGTACTTTAATCTCCACATGATGCTGAATGTATTCTCATGTATTGTATCAACACTGTGAATTATATTGTCAGCCTTGATAACGACGATTAAGTCGAAACACGTGTCGGCTGACGTAGTGTCACAATAAAGAATTGTGCAGATGGAATTTTGAATGGATTAAACATCAATATAATGTTTGCATTATGAATACAATCTAATTTTCAAGGGAGAGTGCTGTGAATAAGTCATACCTCTACTAGTGATATATTTATGATATGGCATTTATAACGTGCCTATACACAAGTGTTTCAAGGCGCGACGAGGCAGGGGAGGGGGAACAGAGGGAAGACAGAGACAACTATCTTACTAGGCCAGGTGAAATTGAGATCGCGCAAGTGCAGGGGAGGCGGGAGGGGGAAAGGTGCCGGGGTAAAGAGGGAGGGGCAGCGAAGTACATAAGATAACAGTAAAAATAATAAAACAATAAATAAAAAGTGTGGACAGCTGGTGGCAAGGGTAAGTGCAGACATCAGGTTTCAAGTGCTGGTAGGGGGCTGCAGGGATACAGAAACAGCCCCGAGTGCAAGGTTTACCCGGGGGGGGGGGGGGGAGCAGTGCAGGTGTGCAACTGGCGGGGAGGGGAATTGGGCCCGAAATCAGAGGGTAGACAGGTAACCAATGCAGTTTCAGCCAGGCGATCAGCAGGGGAGAGGAGATGTCTAGTACATAGTCTTTCAATGTATGTTTTCCCTGCGCTGAAACCATGAAAAACAGAACTGCACTGTTGCAAAGTTTCTTTACTGATAGCCCAGTAAGGATGATGTGACCTATTAAAAATAGTACATCTTAGGATCGGCTAGGGTGATGTTATCATGTTGAAATAATACATACTAGACATCAAGAAAAAAAATAAAGAATATTCCTGTTGTTGGGTGTGCATGGATTGCTCCTCAGAAGGGCCATTCCTTGGGTGGTTTACCCTTTTTGATCAAATTCGGCAGTCTTCCACATTACACGGAAATGTCCTTATTATCTCTAATAAACCTAAATGTTAAGAGTATATTTTATTGTTATAAGTTTGGTGTGTAGGATCTAACCACTAATAGAATCCCGCATTCCATGCTTCTCCTTTATTCTCACTGTTTCTAGCTAATCAGGTAGCTTTTAATGGAGGCTTGAACCAATTGTAAGTCTTCCTTCCACACTGTCCTTTGTAATGTGTACACCCTGGCCACTATGTAAGGAGACGTGAACAACCTGTATTATAGGAAGCACCAGGTGAGGCTTCCCATTTTCCCTCTACAAAAGCTCTAATAGTGTTAGTGCATTTTCCATCGGGCTCTATTCTAGGTGACCTTTTTCCAGGTTAGAGGCCCTCCCCTTTGGCTTGGGACTACTCATTTTGAAGGGGTCAGCCACCACCCAATAGAGAACTCTGGTCGTGCTCTAACGTTTAATCGAATGGCCTGAACTCAAAATGCATAAGGGGTTTGTTCATGTTAAAACAGTAATTCATAAGCATAAAACAATTATATGTGCAAAACAATAATAACCGAATAACGTTACAACCGATCAATCATAAACAATTATGCAAGGCGACAAATATTATAGTTGCAACAATAGGGGATTAAATATTGCCCGGAGAATCGTGTTCAGCTCTTTATTGCAAATGGAACTGAGAAGAGGACAAGTGGAAGAAGACGGGCAAAGCAGTCCACACGCCTAACGCACACACAGGCTTGTCCAAGCGTGTCAACGCCTGACTGCAAACAGTTCTTCAACAATGTAGCATATTTGATGATTAAGGACGTCGGTGTTTGGAGGCCTGCGTCAGCAGTCACAGGCAGTTCCAGGAGCCACACCAACGAAGCTGATTGAGGCCACGCCCCCATCAACGTAAATCTCCCGGCAGGGCACTGTTGGCGGCATGCAGGGTCTTCGACGCCAAAGGGTGAAGACCCTGAACACACAACCGAAGCTCCAATGGGCGCTGAAGAGCTATACCTTGGTTGACACGGTGATCTGCAGGATAACTGGGAGAGCAGTGGAGTGTAACCTGTAGGGCAAACACCCGAGACTGTCTTCTAACGCCTCAACGTATGAAGTGAGGTGAGCTGGCAAGGGGGAGGATGGGGAACCATACTGCTTAAAACACCGTGGAGATAGCGTGGCAGCAATAATCCTAGGCTGCAGGGGGGCTACATTACACAGCCATTAAAACGACAGACATTACAATGACTTCCACGCCGAAAAGGAACATCCTGACAGAGAACATGTTTTATCGCCCTCACCTTATCCGGTAATAGGAACAATTATGGACAGGACAAACTTTAAACTGGAATTCACTTGGGGGACTCATAGTCTCATAAGTGAAATCCACCAGTTTTGAGGATCTGCTAATGTGCTCGTAAATCTAGACCTCTGGGGGGCGGCAAAACCATGGAGTATGCATCCAAGATTAGCCCAATTCAGGCCCCAGTGGAAGGGTTATCTTTACTGTCTACAGCCACGTGCACGTGGCATGAAGGATGACACTCATCTATTGACTGGGGTCCTCAGGTCAGATCATGTCCTCTCGAAGGTATGGAAGCCCAAACCCTGATGCTAATGACATACAAGCAAATATAAAAGTAACCTCCACGTCTAAAATTACTCTACCACTGTTCACCCCACTGACCAACTCTGAAACTATCGGTACCCATTTCCCAGAGTCTGTATCAACCAGCATGGGAGAAGATGGGAGCATACTGATAGCAGTCAGCAAGAACCTAGAAGGGAATATAACAAGCTCAATGCCCCTTGGGGAAGGGGGGGGGGTTCCAGCAAAAAGACTGACATGGGGCCAGTGAACATGCTGCTACGGGTCGAACTCACAGGAGACAATGGTGGCCTACGTTCAGGTTTTAATTTGCCCCACCCCATCAATGCCATTGTTGCCCCTCCCTATTGTTGCCCAACATCAATCTTCCTTGCCGACCAGGACGGGATGGATGACCAAGGGGCCCATGTTTGCAAATGCAGCTTTGTCTTGCTTGAACTGGCGTCCATAAAGAACTAACTTCTCTGCTGCTGCTGGATCAACAGGGGAAAAGAGGAACCGAGTGGGAGGCTCCAACTGTTCAACAGAGTACAAGAGGGGAACCAAACACTTTGCCAAATGTCTTGTTGTCAGCACCTGCCTCCAATACTGCATTGTGTTCCATAACAGTAAATCATGACCCTGTTAGACCAAGGTACCCCAGCAGGCGTAATGAGAGCCGACAACCTGAAGCCCCCGACCAATAAAATGCCTTTGGCTAATGAAGTGGTAGTGGGGCATTACCACATTACAGGCACATAAAAGTCCACCCCTCGCTAACCCTCACAGCGTCTTGTTACTAGGGTTGTCACTAGGGTTGAAGGTGGCCCTAGGCCTGACGATTCTATGAGAAAGTCAACGAGAAAGTCAGCTAGTGGAGCACACCATGGGCCAATGAATTGTATAGCCGTCTGCAGTAAGGCAGTGGACGGTCCCAGGTAGGGGAGGGTCAATCTACCTACATAGTGTCCCCAAACTGCCCCCTAACTGCCACAAAGCCACGGAGGCCTTTGTGAATAAGTGTACTCCTTGGATTTGGGTTATCCAGAACTGTTTATTCGTAACAAGGGAAAGAATCCTACGGTGTACCGGGCTGTCCTATCTTGGGGAAAGCCCCCATGATTACGTCCTAATTGACTTTAGGGAACCAAGCATGGGAAGAAGCTATTAGGCTTTAGCCGGAGATGTCACCCATTGATGAACACCACGATTGACCTTAGAGTCCTACCTGAGGAGCCCATGGACGCCCATGCCCCAACTAGCTAGTGTCGGCCAATGCTCAGAGGCGCAAACACAATCCCTTTGGGGAAAGGCCAGTGTGCAAACTCCCTTGAGCTACATCAGAGTGGAAAAGGGGTAAATAGTTGGCTTGTATCGCTGGGGTGGAGGAGAGACCAAAGGAGGGGTGCTCTGCCAGGGTCCCAAGCAGGGTACAGGGGTATGTTATATGATTAATTTAAAGAATGTGTAATTTGTTATTGTTTTAGATTTATTTGTGTCATGATGCACTTGTATCCCCCTATGGCCGAAATAAAGTTATTGATGATGATAATGAAACACCTTTTTCATTAGTAGATCATTTAGATCATTTTAAATAAGGCAACAGATGTAAAAGGGAATATACACCTTTAACAGCAATGTGTTAAGGTAAACAAGATGGTGGTCAGTCATAATCTCGAATTTAGAAATCTCGAAAAAAAATGTCGAAAAAAAAGGCCGAAAAAAAATGTCGTTTTTTTTTTTTTTTTTTCTTCTATATTTTTTTTTGGGTTCTAGTATATATAAATAAAATAGGTAAAAACAAAAAAAAATTAAAAAAGGGGGGTTGGGGGAACCCCCCCATTTCGAGAAAAAAACATTCGACATTTTTTTTTTCGGCCTTTTTTTCAACATTTATTTTTTCAAGATTTCTAAATTCGAGATTATGACTATAAACCAAACAAGATAATGAAATAAAATAATGACTGAAAGTCCCTAACATATCATGACTGGCAGTTAATAGATGCTATATCACTTTGTTTGCCAGAGACACAATTATCAATTTAATTTTGTGCTGAAGCTGCACTAGAGGTCAAGACACCAAACCTCTCGTGAGTACTTGTTTGCTTATTTCTTAGATCTAAAGTATATGTTATGTTCACCGAGTAAGGACAGAGGCAGAGGCATGACGGTGGGTTCAACTGTGTATAGTTCAGCTATACAAGATATAAAACCCAAACATCTGTTCTGACAGCACCCAACATGGGTTCCTGAAAGCCCATGGGATTTTATTACCCAGCCTCTACTCAGTTACCTCCCCATGGGTTGCACCTGAATACTTCATGTACTTCATTCCTCTCATAAGTTCTGTCCCCTATTAGTCTCCGGAGTGGATCATTCAAATTCTGATAGCCATTCAGGACTGTCAAGGGCTGAATTTCTATGGCTCCTTATGGCTATCAAGAATCATTATTGCCACTCCCGGAGTCTGTCTGCTTCTTAGCTGTTCTCCTTCTTACCTTTTGCTGTTTTCAAGACTCATGCAGTCCTGCTAATGGCTAAAATGCTTTTGTTGTTTCATCTCCAACCCACCCCCCGCCTGGTGCATTTGTGTGTGGATCCTGTTCAATCTCCGAACGCTCTCTGGTCACACCATCCTTTCCTGTCATCATCTTACAATGATGGTCAGGGAAAAGGGATTTCTGGTCACCTGTCTGTGGCTCCTTCTTTATGGCTTGCTTGGTGGCAGCTTTGATAGGTTTTGTTTTGACCCTCAGTTTTCTCCTTTGTCATGATTTGCTTTTGGTGCTTGAAGGTCAAAATTGAGGATAGAAATTTTACACTCAGGGTCCTTGATCCCTCCTTATTTGCGGTCACATTAGGCTTTGGCTGACAAGTCATGCTTTTCTTTTTTCAAAGTGATTTTTATTGACATTTATTAAACACTTTACACCAACTTTTAAACTCCCCCCCCCCAAAAAAATCCCCCCTCCCCACCCTTCCCCAGTCCGGTGTTGGGTCCTCTGTTTCACAATATAAGTCTGACATGGCTTCTTTCTCCATTCGCTCAACATTTTTCCCCTTGACTTTTTACCTCTTAAGTCTGTGTCTGGCGTTCCTTAGATTAGACCCAGAAGGTGCATCTTCCTTGGGCACCAAGCTCTCCTGGAATCTTTCATTAGGTATTGTAGAACTAGGTCCCAATCCATACAAAACTTCTCGTGTTCCCCCCTGAGCTCATATGTTACTTTTTCCATTGCCACCAGGGACCATATTTACCCCACCCATTCATGGTCAGTGGGGGGCCTCTTAAGCTTTCCATTTGCGTGCTATCAGCAGAGCTCCGGCCATTACTAGGATCACGTATATCTTCCACTGGGCCCTCGTGGCCAGTTTCTCAAATTCTCAATCTACTCCCAGAATGAATAACCACATGTTCCGTGCTTTAGCCCTTCCTAGAATGCTTTGGATTGTTTCTTGTACCATGTCCCGAAATTGACCTACTGCTGGGCACCCCCACCATGTGTGTCCCCAATTCCCCTCCTCTCCACACCCCTCCAACACTGCTTTGATGATGACATGTATATTTTCGATAGTCTAGTGTGAGTCAGATGCCACTGATACATCATTTTTAACCATATTTCTTGAATTTGCAGCGAGTGTGCTATCCTGGGAATATTCACTCACAGTGTATTTATTCCACTGTTCTAGCTCTATTTCCTGCTCCTCTTCTCTTTCCCAGTTGATCATAAATAGCCTCTTCCCTGTTCCTTCCCCTTCTTTGTTCAGCCTATATAGGTCTCCCTGCAGATGCTTATCCCTTGAACTGGTAGTCACACATTTTTCAAGTGGCGTGAGTTCTCGTGTCGCCGCCACCCATATCCCAGGATGAAGGACCCAGTGCTGCAGCTGCACATAGTGAAACCTTTCCCCTTCGTCTAGTTGGAAGTCCTTTTTGCACTGAACGAATGATTTTATCTCCTTTCCTTCATACATGTCTCGTACCACCCAACAGCCCCCTACTTGCCATTTTTCGTATCCTTTCCCTTCTCTACCCGGGGCAAATTGTTGGTTCCTGAAAACCGGAGTTAACGGTGATGGGAACATGGTTATTTTGGAATGCTTCACAAATTCATCACATGTGCAGCCCACCAGTGCTTCTATGGCACTACTATCCATTTTCCTTGGTCTGTCCTCCAGGGGTAGCCACAGAACCTTCTCTAGGTCTAGTCCCACCACTGCCCTGTCCATTTCTCCCCATTTCTTCCCCCTGTCTCCCTTTGACCAGTCCCTTAAGACTCTGATTTGGGCTGCTCGGTAAACGCTTTAGGATCCGGTCCTCCCATCCCTCCTTTATACCTCGACATCAGTTGTAATTTATATGAAATTCTGGGCTTCTTCTGACCCCATACGTACACCTGAGTGCATTTGCAGAGGGATCGAAAGAATGACATCGGAACCTTAGTGGGGATTGCCATAAACGTGTATAGCAATTTCGACAGCACCACCATTTTCACGGCATTCATCCTGCCAAGCCAGGAAATGGATAGTGGACTCCAGCTTGCCAGCAACCTCTTAATATTGTCCAGGAGTGGGGAATAGTTTGCCTCATACATATGATCTAGGGTTTTTGTGATGCTAATTCCCAGATATTTCAGCTTGTTGCTCGCTCACAATATGGTGTCCCGGGTTTCAATTCCTCTTCCCTCTCTGGTGATATCTGAATACTTAGGATCTCGGATTTACCCTTATTTATTTTTAGCCCTGCTATTTCTCCAAACGGTCACAGAATTCTGTCCACCGCCTTTAGGGACACCCCTGGGTTGGTGATTGTTAAAAGCATATCATCTGCAAATGCTGTTATCTTATGCTCCTTCCCACCAAATGGTACCCCCTCGATTTCCTTTGTGAGCCTAAACCTATTAAGTAGGGGCTCCAAGTATAGGGCATACAATAGTGGGGAGAGAGGGCACCCCTGTTTTGTACCTCTGGATACTACGAACGGGTCAGATAACTGCCATTTACAAGTAGCTGCATTAAAGGGTTTTTATAGTTACCAACTTTCTTTGATATAAATGATTCTCCGAAAGCCATTTTGCGCATTGTGATAAAGAGGAACCTCCGCTCCACCCTGTCGAAGGTTTTACCACGTCCAGCACCACCACCAGGTACCCCCACGCGTTTTGTTGACTCTCTCAATAATGTGGGCTATACTCCTGGTGTTATCGTGGATTTGATGCCCGCGTATGAAGCCCGATTTGTTTGGGATAAATCAAGCCGGTTAAGAGAGGGTCTAGCCGGGCTGCCAGTATTTTGGTATAAATCTTAGCATCTAGGTTGATTAATGCGATTGGCCTGTATGGTCTTTTCTGGGCTTGGGCATTAGTATACTTTTGCATCCTCCATTGATGGTGTTATTCCACCCTCCTCCCCGAATCTATTATACAGTGTCGCCAAGCGTGGTGCCAGGGTCTCCTTATATGTTATATAAAATTCTGACGTAAAGCCGTCAGGTCCCGGTGCTTTATTGTTGGGGTTGGCTGTTATCGCTTGAGCACCACTTCTCTTGTTATTTACCTCTCTATCTTTCCCCTTTCCAGGGCCGTAATCTTTGGGAGGTCACAGTTTGCCAAATAATCCTCCTGGGCTATTTCTGCAGGGTTTACCGATTTATAGACTTTCCCATAACATTCAGTGAATTCTCTTTTGTTGGACTTTATATCTGTTCGTTCCTCCCCACAGTCTTGATTTTTAGAATGGTTCTGTCCTTTTCCTCCTTTCTTAACATTCTCGCTAGCAGCCTATTCGCTTTATTTGCCTTGATGTAATACTTCTGGTTCAGATACAACAGGGCCTTCTCTGCCTTGTTTGTTAATAAGGTTTCGAGTTGGCCTCTCACCGCGCTGTACTCCTTTCGTACCTCCTCAAAGGGCCTCTCCGCCAGCTGGGTCGTGAGGGCTTTCAGTTTACCATCCAATACGCTTTCTAGTCGCCTCATTTCCCTTTCCTGTTTCACTTTTACCGCTATTATCCTCCCCCTTATGGTGGCTTGAAAAGCATTCCAAATCAATCGTGGGTCAACGTCTTGTGTCTCGTTCATTTCAAAGAACTGGTCGATCCGCTCCCTCAGCTCCTTCTTCAGAATTTCGTTCCTGAAAATGTGTGCTGGATATCTCCACTTCCATAGGGTTGCTATTTGTGTCGATATCGTGAACACCATTGTGATAGGTGCATGATCTGATAATATAATGGTTCCCACCTCCACTCCCCTCACTCTACCCAGCAGAGTGCTTGATACCCAGGTATAATCTATCCTGGAAGCCTCCCTATGGACGTGGGAGTAAAAAGTGTAACCCTCCTTGTCCCCTCTAAATTCCCTCCACGTGTCCACTTGCGCTAGGTTTTCCAGTTACCCTTTCAGTTCCATATAGGTTCTATTTTGATTGTGGTAAGTCCTGGCACTTCTATCCTTCTCAGGGTCCCATGCAAGGTTAAAGTCTCCTGAAAATACTATGTTCCCTTTGCAAACCCTTCCAGCTTACATACCATTGATTGTATATACCGGTCTTTGCCTGTATTTGGGGCATACATGGAGGGTACTGTAATCGTGCCCTCTCTCCCCTGGAGCACCATTGCTACGTACCTTCCATTGGTGTCTTTACTAACCCCCATTATTTGGAGATGTACATTATTTTTCAGTGCTATAAGAGTGCCCCCTTTCTTTTTTTGAGTGTACGACTGATGTATTTTGTCATAACCCCTTAATCAAAACCTATGCACATCCTTTTCTTGTATATGAGTTTACTGCAGCGCAAGCAAGTCTGAGCCCTCCCTAGCCAGGAACTGTTCCAGTTTTTTCCATTTTACAGGTGAGTTGAGCCCCTTTATATTCAGCGATATGAGTTTAATTTCTTTACGTTTAGACATAGTTTTACTGGGTATTTAAGTGCTGTGCTTTCCCCTTCCTGTCTGACTCTCCACCTTCACCCCCCCATCCCCTGGGGTGACCCAACTGGCCGCTAGCCTCTCCTGACTCTCCATTCGGTTGTTGAGCCCATTCTCACCCCTATTGGATCCCCTTGCAGGTCTTCCCTAACCCATGTGGTTTCCAAGACTTCCCCCTTCTGCTCCCCGCGCCCACTTCTGTTTTGTTTACATGTCCCCTCCCCAGGAGATCTTACATTGCATCCTTGTCATTGAGGTTCCCGGATCTGCACTGGACCCCTTTCTAATGGGGACGGTACTTGAGTTGCTTCTCTCTCCGGGATCCTCGGACCTAGCGGTCCCCGCTTTTTCCCAGCCTTTCTCTTCGATTCATGGTCTGTCACTCCCAAGCCTTCCTTTACAGATGATCCTTCTCTGAACTCAGACTCTTTACTCCTACGTCCCACCCCCTTTACTCCATACTTCTGGGACATTCCGTCATGTGGGACGGGACCGGAGAACTTTTGTAAAAAATCATCAAATTGAAAAATGTGTCCTTCTCATTAACGCGCGGTACAGCATGCGGCCGTAACCCTGCCCTCTTTAGCTCTGCCCCGTGCATCGCCCTTCAGTCCTTTTTACAGCACGGTTGGGGCTGGACGCACTTGCATCACCGGGAAGACATTTTTTCCTTCCTGTTGTCCTTCTCTCCTGCTCCGGTTCTGCGATTGCGTAGTCCTCCGTCTATGCCGGATCGTTTGGGATTTGCTACTTGTTTCTCTTGCGAACGTCGCTTTGCTAGGGTGGATCCCCATTCTCTCTGCTTGGAGTGTCTGGTACCGGATCACATTGGGACTCGTGTTTCTACTGCGACTCCCTTTCGGTCCGGGCACTTCAGCGTCGTCTTCGTCAGTGGGAGGAGATCTTCCAGAAGGTTCCTCCATTGCATTTTCAACTGTTTATCGATGGAAAGAAAAGACGCCCGGTAAGTTCCTTACTTTTCAGGGCACCCCGGCCGGGGGACTCCTTCCCTGGGTCCTCCGGGTCCGGGAGGGGCTTCAAAAGCTCTGCTACCAGGGTTTCCTCTGAGGTGCCACGCAGGCCTAATAGGCTTGCTGGGGGTTTTCTCCGAGGGTTTCCACGAGGGGCCTGCCTATACCGGATCATGATCCGAGGTTCACCGATCGGGTGCTAATAGCCAGCATAGTCATGCTGAGGCGTTGGGTACCGGAGTTCGCTCCGAGGTCTCCTTGTCAGGAGCTTCCCACACAGACACCGGGGTGCGCTCTGAGACCTCTGTTGAGGCTTTCTGTACCGAACCATGGTTCGAAGCCCCTCTCGGGGAGCTAATAAGACCAGACTCTGTTTGGAAGTTCCTCTTAACGAGGCTAAGGTTTGTACCAAGAGAACTGAGAGGCCTGTTAAGACCTTGTCTGTGAGGTAGATTCCTCAACTTTCTCGCACTCGCGGAGTCACCGGTTCTGTTGAGGGGTACAGGGAGAGGTCGTCGACCGTAACTCCTCTGCTACCAGCATTACTGAGGTTTCTCCTTTGGAGGCTAATTCAAGGGACAGGATGTCCAGTAAACATCCAAGGCCCCATAGCACCGGCTCTGCCGAGGATCCTTGTGTCAAGACTACAATTTCAGTCAAGTCCCCTGACCAGTCTGTGGAGTCAACTGCCTCATCTACACATGTGACGCAGTTCTCCTCAGATGTTCATAAACTACGACCGCCATTTTGTATTCTTCCCTCACACACACGCTATTGACAGCTGTGAATCTTCTTTTCGGTGGACAACTTTTTCCATGCGACAAGGTGAATCCATTCCACCCTTCCTATGACTGGCACGCTCGGATGCCACTACCTCATTCAGTCTCGCTTCTTGGCAGCCTCTTCGTCAGAGGATGCCTTTCTTGGGAAGTTTCAGAGACTTATGAGGGAGTACTTTAAGGGCCTTTCTTGTAGCTCTGTAACCGGGGTTTCCACTGAGGTGCCCCAAGGGCCTAACAGGCGTACTGGAGATTCCTCAGAGGATTCTGACGGACCTGCCAGTACCGGACATTGTTCCGAGGTTCACCATCACAGTGCTAAAGTTAAGCCCAGTGCTGGGATACCAGGGTTCACCCTGAGGTCTTCGTTGCTGGAGGTTTCCCCGCGGTAAACAGGTTGAAACCTGAGGTTCCTCTTGTGGAGGCTAAAGTCTGTACCGAGTCCCGGCTCGAGGTCCCTTTAAGGGAGCTTTACGTACCAGGTTGAAACCTGAGGTTCCTCTTGTGGAGGCTAAAGTCTGTACCGAGTCCAGACTCGAGGCCCCTTTTAAGTGAGCTTTACGTACCAGGTTGAAACCTGAGGTTCCTCTTGTGGAGGCTAAAGTCTATATCGATAGATCTGAGAGGCTTTCTCTGATGGTCTTGTCTGTGAGGTATTGTCTTCGACCGTCCCACGCTCAGGATCGTGGTGGTACAAGTTCTGTTGAGGGGACAAAGAGGGGGGTCATGGACCGCGTTCCCTCTGGTACCGGTTTGTCCGAGGTTCCTCTGTTGGAGGCAAATTTTGAGACTGTTTCGAAGATGTCGACTAAACATCTGAGACCACCCAGTACTGGCTCTGCCGAGGATCCTTGTAAGGCTAAAGTGTTACTTAAGTCCCCTGACTCTCCTGAGGAGGCAATTGCCTCAGCTACGCATGTGCCGCAGTTCTCTTCAGGAGGCGTCAAAATGGCGGCCCAACCTGCGTGGCCTACAGTGGCCATTTTGGATACCTCCCTTACACCTACGTCCTCAACGTCTGTCGCTGGGAGCTATCCTTTTGGCAATAGTAACCCGTTCTGTCCTTCTTTGACTGGCGTGCATGGGCTCCGCTGCCTCATACTGCCTCGCTCCCTCCTGGTTTTGCTCCACTGATCTATGTGGACCCGGCTGGTGGTGGACCCTCCTGGCAACCACCTCGGTTGAGGTTGAGGTTTTGGGAAGTTTCACATGCTCATGCACTCTGACCCTATGAGGACTTATTTAAAGCGTTTTTCACTTCTATTCCACCCCGACTGCTCCGATTCAGGTTTTCTTTTAAAACATGAGGCGGCAGGCGTGGAGGAACAGTCTTGTGTTCCTGCCTCGTTGGGATGAGCCTTAAGCGGATGAGGACGGCGATGCGTAGCCCTGCTCGGTGAGAGCATTGCATGTCCGGTAGGGGCTTGTGTAGTTCTGTTTCCAGGGAATCCCCTGAGGTGCCTCAAGAGCCTAATAGGCTCTCCAGAGTGTTCTCTGAAGGTCCCCCAGAGGACTTGCCAAAACCAGATGTGGTTTTGAGATTCATCGTTTGGGTGCTAAGGTTCAGCTCGATTCGTCTTTGGCTCTGGATACCGGGGTTCACCCTGAGGTCTCCATTTCTGGAGCTTTCCACGCTGATACCGGGGTATGCCCGGAGGTCTCCGTTTCTGGTGTTTGTCACACCGAGCCACGGCTCGAGGCTCTTCTTGAGGGAGCTATATGTCCCGGGTTAAAACCCAAGGTTCCTCTAAATACAGTACCGACGGAGTCGAGGGATCCTCTAAGGGTCTTGACGGTAGGGTGCTTTCCTCAACCGTCCCACGCTCAGGGTTGTGGTGGTACCAATTCTCTCGAGGGGCCAAAGAAGGTGGTCAACAACAGGCCTTCCAGTACCGGCTCTGCTGAGGTTCCTCCATTGGAGGCTAATTCTGGGTCAGTTCCTAGGATGTCCAATAAACATCCTAGATCTACCATTACCAGTTTGGCCGAGGATCCTTGTTTCAGGGCTGAATGGACAGGGAGAAGGAGTTGCAGAAGTCACGGAAGAGTAAAGAGGAAGAACAAGGAGAGTCTAAATGGATATTGAGGTCACCGAGGAGGAGGAGTTGAGTGGTAGAAGCCAGGAGGGAGGAGGAGAGGTCAGCCCACTCAGAGAGAAATTAGGTGATTTGACCAGGAGGCCGGTAGATTGTAGCCACAGTAAGAGAATGGGAAGGAGAGAGAGAGAAAGAGAGAGAGAGAGAGAGAGAGAGAGAGCCTGCAGACAAGTCCTTCAAAAGAGGAGTAGGTCTGAGTGGGAATGATAGTGGCAGGATCCACTCAGGAAAGGTCAGAACCCATTTCACATAAAACCACTATTCTCACTATGTCGTACCATCAATATCATCAAGAGAATATATGTTTTTACGCTATCGCAGCCCCCGACTATCAGATAATTTTGGGAATACCGTTGTTAGAACGCTTTACTCCTGTTATTAATTGGAGGAACCGAGAAGTAGAATTTAAATCCCCTTTCTGTCTAGAACATTATACCCAAGATCAGGTGAACCATATTCCCGATCCCCGTTCTAAAGCCAGGAACCCCGATCTTTTCCTAGTCCATACAATACTCATGACTCGGATCCCTCCAGAATATCATGATATACCATACGGAAGAATTTACGCTCTCTCTGAAAAAGAAAGCCTGATACTTAAGACATACATTGAGGAAAACCTCAAAAAAGTGTTTATATGTCATTCCACCTCTCCAGCAGGTGCTCCTATCTTCTTTATTCTAAAAAAGCAAGAAACAGAACTCAAACCTTGTGTGGTTTACAGACAGTTAAATTCTACTACGGTCAAAAACCGGTATACACTGCCATTAATTCAAGTCCTGTTACATCAAGCAAAAACATTAGTATCTACACCAAATTAGATCTCAAAGGGGCGTACAATTTGGTTCCAATCTTTCCTGGAGATGAGTGGAAAACGGCCTTCTGAACCCGATTTGGTCATTACGAGTGCCTGGTAATGCATTTGGGTTATGTAACGCCCTTGCTGCCTTCCAACACTTCCTCAACGATATCTTCAAAGACATCTTAGATATCTTCATAGTAATCTACTTGGATGATATACTAATCTATTCTCAACCCCTCCAAGAACATGTACAGCATGTCCAAGAAGTCCTAAAAAGGTTAAGGCACCATAAGTTATTTGCCAAATTATCTAAGTGTCTTTTCCATCAGGAAAGAATATCTTACCTGGGGTATATCTCTCTCCTCGGGGAATAGAGATGGATCCTGCCAAGATTGACGCCATCCTTACATGGCCTATACCCTTAGGAGTGAAAGACCTACGAAGGTGCTTGGGTTTCGCCAATTTTTACAGATGTTTGTTCCCTGAATACTCCTGAGTGCTCATACCTCTCACACGCCTACTGAAGAAAAAACACTCCTTTTCTTTGGAATCAAGCCACCCAAGAAGCCTTTTTGGAACTCCAAAGACAATTCACATCTGCCCCATCTTACGTCTTCCGTTCTTCGTGGAGGCAGACGCTGTCAAGATGTGGACTCCCAAGTGGACTAAATCCAAAAGAACTAGCTAACCGGTTATTCAGGCCAATGGTGGACTGGAACTGCAGCACCGGATTCCCAGACAACAGAGTACTAAGATAGGTAAACAACCTACCTAACTGGGCAACAGGTATGGAATGAAGGAAGGGAGGAAAAACCCAAGGAGCAGGAAAAAACTCCCTCCAGGAGAAGAGAAGCACAGGATGGTAAAGTACTGTCAAATGTTCCAGCTGCAGGTTCCAGGTCAGTAATCCAGATAGAAAGTCCAAAGTTCCTTTGAAGACAGGAATGAGGCCAGGTCGCCAGCACACGAGGAAAAATCCAGGGGTCAAAAACCAGAAGAAAAGAACACACAGGCAGCCAAAAAATCAAGGAATATCCAAAAAGCAATCCAGTAGACAATGCCATGGTCAGAAGCCACAAAATCAGGATCAAGAGAACAAAAACACAAAACGCCACTTACAGGCACAACTGAGAAGCAAGGAACAACTGTTGTTTGGGCCTTTTTATAGTGACTTCCTGGTTACTTGGTCAAGTGACAGTGTGGTGGTCACGTGTCCTGGAGAATAAGTTTGCTGGGCGTCCAGGAGGCGCCATGGCAACCTCCGATTATGTTGCAGCATGCTCCATGATTGTGCGACCCTAGACGGGCGATTGATAACATCACTGCGCCGGGGGGCCATGCGGGCAATCCGCGATGGCCCAAGGACCCCCATCAGCATGACGGCGAGGACACAGGACGGCCCCGGAGTCAGCACCAAGCAGGAGCGTGGGAGGAGCCCGACTCCGGGGCCGTGAACGAGGTAAGTGCCTGACAGAGTCCCCCTCAAAGACCCACGACCCTGTGGGCGCAAAGGATTATCCCGATGGAAGCAGGCAACCAGGTCAGGGGCGTAGATGTTGACAGCAGGCTCCCAGGACCGTTCTTCGTGTCCAACACCTGTCCAATCAATAACATACTGAACATGACCTCTACTATAGCAGGAGTCAAGAACAGTGTGGACCTCATACTCGTCCGAAGAGCCCTGGACCAGAGGCGAAGGAGGCACCACTATGCGGGTAGAAAGAGGACATGGTTTCACGAGGGAGGTGTGAACCACTGGGTGGATATGCCAAGAGACAGGCACCACCAGGTGAAAAGAGACTGGGTGGATGACTTTGGTAATTCAATAAGGACCCACAAAACGGGGAAGAAGTTTGCAACAACCCGGAAAACGGAGATGTCACATGGACCATCAGACCCTTTCGCCGGTCTCATAGAGCGGGCCGGGTGTCGTAGCTTGTCTGCCGAGCGACACATGGCAGCCTGAGCATCTTGAAGATGGGAGAGCATCTGCTTGTGTATTGCTGTGAGGTCTCTCAAGCAGGAATCTGCGGCAGGGGCAGATGTGGGCGGCAGATCCGATATAGGTAGAGTACGGGGGTGTTGGCCATACAGGGAAAAGAAAGGAGAGAAACCAGTAGAAGAATGGGGTGCGTTGTTATAAACAAGCTCTGCCGTATATAGGACTTGGAACCAGAATTCTTGATGTTGCAAACACAGACAACGCAAGTACTGTTCTAAAGTCTGGTTGATGTGCTCCGTTTGACCGTTGGTCTCTGGATGGTAAGCTGAGGAAATACAGGCGTCGATACCTAAGAGAGCTGTGAGTACACTCCAGAATCAGGACCTAAATTGAGAACCTCCATCCGAGATGAGGATGGACGGGAGTCCAAACAAACCGAAGACATGATGAAAAAAGAGTTCAGCCAGTACGGGAGCCGAAGGGATGCCAGAACAAGGTTCAAAGTGAGCCATTTTGGTGAAACAATCAACCACAACCCAGAAGGTGTCGAACCTTTGGACTATGGGTAAGTCAGTGATGATATCCATTGAGACCATGTGCCAGGATTTGTGGGGAATCAGCATGGATTGGAGTAGGCCAAGTGGTTTGCCCCTTCGGTTCTTACTTTGGGCACAGATGAAACACCCGTTAACATAATCGGTGACATCCCGAGGCATGGAGGGCCACCAGCACCAACGTTGGAGGAGAGCTGAAGTTCGTCTCTGACCCGTGTGTCCATTGATTGAAGCATCATGATATATGATGTGACATTTATAACGCGCCTATACAAAGTGTTTCAAACCACGGCGAGGCAAGGGAGGGAAAACAGAGGGGAAACAGAGGGAAGACAGAGACAGCAATCCAACTAGGCCAGGTGACGTTCAGATCGCACAAGTGCAGGGGAGGGGGGGAAGGGGAAAAGTGTGGAGAGAATGGGAGGGAGCAATGCAGTACATAGGATAACAGTAAAATACATAAGACAGAGTGCGGCCAACTGGTGGCAAGTGCAAGGGTAAGTGCAGACAATGGGTGTCACGTGCTAGTCAGGGTTTTAGGGATACAGAAACAGTCCCTGAATGCAAGGGTTTCCAGGTGGGCAGTGCAGGTGTGCAACTGGCAGGGAGGGGACCTTGGCCCTGGATCAGAGGGTAGGCAGGTAGCCAGTGCAGTTTTAGATAAAGCCAGGAGATCAGCAGGGGAGAGGAGGAAAGAAAGCAGCAGCAAAGGGGAAGGTCTTGAGGTGCTTCCGGAACCGGAGATGGTTCTCTTCAAGTTTCAGAGAGGCAGGGAGGCTGTTCCAGAAGGAGACCCCAGCAGAGGAAAGAGATCTACCACCAACTCGCTGCTTGGGGAAGCAACTAACACTGCGGGAGTTGGAGGCGGATGAGCGAAGAGCTTGAGAATGAAGATATTTAGGAAGAGAGAGTTGAAGATATTGAGGTCCCAGGCCCCAGAATGCCTTGTGGACAATGCAGAGGGTTTTGAACTTAAGAGATACGATCCCTGGGCTTGATGCCAAGGACAAGTCTCACAGCCCTGTTTTGGATGAGTTGTAGAGGGCGGAGAGTAGAGGCAGGCAGATTTAGAAAGAGGCTGTTGCAGTAATCCAGCCTAGAGAGAACCAGAGCTCTGGAGACAGTGAGGGGAAAGCGAGGAAAGGAAGAATACCTCTGAGGAGGTGCAGCTGGTAGTGTGACTTCTTAGAGACGTCAGAGATGCAAGGGGAGGAGAGTGTGGAGTCAAAGATGACCCAGAGGTTTTTAGCCTCACAGGTTGGAGCAGGAAGAGAGCCAAGAGAGGCCGGCCAGAGAGTGCCGGGAAAGGAGGGAGCATGTGTGCCGATGAGGAGAATCTTACTGGCATTAAGACAGAGATCATTGGCGGCACACCACTCCTGGATGGTGGACAGGCAATCGGAGATGAGAGGAGCAGAAGAGGTGGCAGAAGGGAGCCTGAAAATGAGTTGAGTATCATCCGCAGAGCACTGAGAGACTCAGTGGGAGTCAATGGACTACGTACCCCTGCAATTTGCATGGGCTCCCCAGGGGTCTCAGAAGATGATGGGTTTCTGGAAAAGGAAAAACTAGGAGTCTTGGAAGTTTCAGATTTTCGTTCTGCCCTTCGGGCATCCACCTGCAGTGCCAAATCCACTAGATCGGAATACTGAACGCGTAAAGTAGGGACTACAGTCAGGGCTTTCTTCATGGAGTTACTGAGACCCCTATAAAACACCACAGCCTTCTTGTTCTCGGGCCAGGAGGTCTCTGTGGCTAGTTGGTTGAATCTAGTAATATAGTCCAACAGACTGGCCTTGCCCTGAACTACATTGAGTAGCTCAAGATCTCGAGCCTGAGCCTTGAAGACATATCAAACACTCTGGTCATTTCGGCCACCAGTAGATCAAAGTCATAAAGAATTGGGCTATTACCCTCTAACAGCAGGCTTGCCCAGGTGGCAGCCATCCCGCTTAAATGCGAAAGAGAAAAAGCTGCCTTTGTGGTGGAGTTAGGGAAGGCTTGGGGTCTACAAAAAAAATTTAGTTTGCATTGATTTAGAAAGGTACGAAATGTCAGTGGGTCACCGTGAAACTTCTCTGGCGGGGCCAAGGGAAATGGCGTAGGTACGTAAACTGGGGCCTGTGGGAAAGGCTGCCAGGTAGCAGCTGCTGCACGGCTGGGTCCCCGCATTCCTAATCCAGGGGAAGAGAATGGTGCTTGCTTTGTATAGCGTCTAGACGTTGGTCAATGGCTGCACTGGCGGCTGACATGTCAGCCCACAGCACAGTGATGGCCTGCACTGAAGCAGCTACCGGGTTCCCACCGGCTACGTCCATAGTCCGCACGGAAGTGGGAAGGGCTTCTCAGTCTGTCAAGACATGGACTCCCGAGTGGACTAAATATCTCCGTCCTCAAGGAACAGTCAGGTAAGTTGTTTTGCTTTAGCTTGGCCACGTGGGGAACCCTTTTACTTATGCTCCCCTGGCCCTTGCAAAAATCGGTTATAGGACCTTTATTTAATCAGAACATACATGAAAGAAAATAAACATATAATCGGTTATACATAAAAGATAAAAAGCATCACCATTAAAATAGTTGCTGAAGACACCTTCATCTCGACCACTGCAAGACTGCTTAGTACCACAGCAGGTAGGCCAAGAGAATTGATCGTTCTAACGGGATCTGGAGCGGAGTGTCCTTCCTCTCAGCGAGACTGCATCAACCAGGGTCTAAATTCTAGCTGTTTTCCCAAAAGGAAAACCTCTTCTCTTTATAGGACTACTTTCGATCCCCGCCGCTCATGGGTTACCATGCTGCCCTCGGCCGAAGAGCCGACAATAAGCATGAGGCGCAAAAAGAGTCGGATAGTCCAGTTAGAAGCGGGGAAAAAAAACAGCTTCTCTCCCAGCTTTCATTCCCATTACCCCTTATCACTGCACCTGCAGAGTGCTCTGACTCCCTCTCTGGCATGTCCTTCAGTGGACAATAAAATAACTATTCTCCCAGGCTTGGTCATCTGACATAAATATGTGACCTTGTCTTCACTGCAGAAATACGTTTACTTGCTGAGCCCACGAAAACATAGGCTTGCATTGCTGTTTCATTGCAGTGAATAGAAGTGAATATCCAAGATGGCCACGCATCGGCGCCATGTGTTCTGGCTCATTTCGCACGCGCATTACAGAAGTCAAAACAAGTTGCTGTCCGGTTATTGGGGCCACAGGTGGACTGGAACTGCAGCACTGTATTTTCAGACCGCTGGAAAGACTGAACAATGTTAGGACACAATAATGGCAACCTTCAATCACGTCGCTCCATGCGCCGTGATTGCGCAACCCTAGACGGTCTGCCGACCACATCACAGCGCCCGGAGGGCCACGCAGACAATCCGCGATTGCCCAAGTAACCCCATGAGCATGGCGGCGAGGACATAGGATGGCGGAAGCATGGGAGGAGACCGACTCCAGGGCCGTGGACGACGTACGTGCCTGACATACGCCTCTAATTTTGCATTGGGAGCCTTACTTTTACAGAAAGACCCTGAAACCAGTCTAATGCATCCTCTTGCTTACCATTCTAGAACCCTTTCCCAAGACTAACGGAATTATAACATCTTCGAAAAAGAATTACTGGCTATCAAAGATGCCTTCATTACTTGAAGGCATTTGCTAGAAGGGGCTCGACATCCAATCAGTGTTATTACTGATCATAGAAATATTGAATTTCTAAAGACAGCCACAGCAATGAACCAGAGACAGAACTGCTACATCCATTTTTTTTTCTTTGTTTTACTTTTGTGGTCACCTACAAATCTTGTAATACCAACACAAAAGCAGACACTCTTTCAAGGGGACAAAATACTGATGCTCGCTACCGGACCTGTTCTATTGTGGGAAGATGGGCTAAAAGACGCATACTCACAGTAAGAAAAAGAAATATTCCTGGACACTCATCCCTCCTATCTTGAAAGACAAGGACTGTATTTCAGGGGAAAGCAGTTATGCCTATCCACAAGGAGGTATCATTTGATGGCCCTCCAGTGGTGTCATGATCTGCCTTGTGCAGGGCATTTTGGGATCACTAGGACCCTTAAGAACCTGGAAATATACTTCTGGTGGAATAGGCAAAATGTCAAGGACTATTAGGGAAGATGTGGAGTGTATGCCTGTTCTAAAACCCCCAGAACTGCTCCTGCAGGTCTTTTAATGCCACTACCCTTCCTGAACATGTCTGGCATACATGTTCAATGGATTTTATTACCAACCTCCCTTGGACTGAGGGTTGTTCGGTCATATGGACCCTTGTAGACTCCTTCACCAAGCGAAGCCAGTTCATAGCTTCACCTCAAATTCCTACTGCTTCCCAACTTGCCAAAGAGTTTGTAAAACACATATACAAACATCATGGACTCTCTCGTAACATAATAACTGATGGAGGATCACAATTTGGTTCAGCTTTTTGGAAAGCTATAGCCAAAGCCTTGTCAATATCCCTTCGTTTCACATCCGCATATCATCCCCAGGGGACGACAGACCGAAAGAGTAAGTCAGGCCATAGGTAAATATTTCCGTTGTTACACTATGAAACATGGAGCGAATTGGGTTTCATTCTTAACTTTGGCTGAATTTGCATATAACAACACCTTCCACACCTCATTACAAGATACCCCTTTTCATTTATCTCATGGCATGCACTCCATATCCCTTCCTTTGACATCTTCGCATAATACCACTGTCCCTGCAGCACACGATATGGCCCTTCTATTACAAGCCGGGCACAAGGATGACCTGCAATATCTAATACAAGCTCAAATGGAGGCTAAAAGATATGCAGACAGAAAAAGACATCCAGACCCTAAATACGTAACCAATGATATGGTCTGGTTATCCACTAGGTATATATGTATTCCTGCATGTCCTCATAAACTAAAACCCCGTTATATAGGACCCTTTCTGATCAGCACAATCATCATTCCAGTTGTAGTACAACTGTCACTTGCTAATTCATACAAGATCCACCCAGTGTTTCATATATCGCTACTAGAACCTGTGGGTCACTCCCAATTCTTCCCTGATAGGTCCCAACAGGATACCCCATCCGTTGGGTCAGATGGGGAATATGAGGTCTTGCGCCTTCTAGATTCAAGAAGGTATGGTAATTGAGTGGAATACCTAGTGGACTGGAAGGGCTATGGCCCAGAAGACAGATCACAGGACCCTGCTGTAGATCTCCATGCTGCAAGGCTCCTCCGGTTATTCCACAAGTCACATCCGGGAAAGCCGTGGTATGCCATTCCTTCCCTGGGAGGGGTCCCTAGAAGGGGACATACTGTAAGAAATTAATTCCGTCCAAAACATGGCTCGCTCCTTCCGGACCACATATGGCAACCCTGATGGACACGGTGCTATATAGTTGTCAGAATTCTTCTGCAAACTGTTGAACCCGTAGTGAAGTAGAAGAATTCTTCCCACTAATGTACCTCTCTGGATGGTCAAATAAACATACAGAAAGATCTATTAATTGGCAGACCGGATCCAGACAAGGAACAATGGCTGCAAAGGAAAGGTAACATAATTTAGTACTCTGTGGTGTATAACAGAACATAGAACTCCCAAACCTCCGTAAATTAACATGTGCTTGTTTGGATAAGACTAGAGAGAATTCTATTTTCGGAAGGCACAGGAGTATTGTAGAAGTCTGGAATCAAAATAATACAGATAAGCACCAGAAACCTATAAAAAACACAAATACAAGGTCAAGAAGAACGGTTCTTACCGTACTGGACCCTTAAGTGTCTTATAAGAGCGTTGAACGTGATGTTGATCCAAATGTCTAAACCGCCAGCACAAGGACGCCTAAACAACAACCACCTATCCCGATGGCACACCGACGGCTAAATTCCATGCACGCAAGGAAGTCTCTAGTCCGTATGCTTGTTTGAGGTGTATCAAGTACACGGTAAGGATTGACGTCCAGCAAAACATACTGTTCGTTCCGGGCGTCGGAAGCAGATAATAATTCACAGGAAGTCCAAGTAACAATCCGGTTCGGCAATGAGACGAGCAGCAAAGTACAACAATGTAAGGCAAAGCAATCCAGATGGTGTTCCGGGTCAGCAGGTAGCGGTCAGAAGGAAAAAAAACATGATCAAAGGCAAATCCAAGGAGCGTTGCAAGTCGATAGCACCAGAATATCAGCAAGACAAACAGGGAATAGGCAAGGCAAGGTCAAAAGACAATAAACAGGTTGTCAACTTGAATGAATGAAACACAGAGAATCGTAGGTAAATTTAGAAGCAGCGAGGTACGGGTAGGAGGAGCTAATATACCTTATTTACCTGACCACATCCCACGTTTCATGAAGACGTTGTCCTGCGCCTGAGCAAGGGCCGCCATCGTCTCTAAGGTAACCGCCAGCCACCCCAGCGTCTCGTATAGTTTGATAGTTTCTTGCCACTTGAGAATGCAGTTACCGGCAAACAAGCTTCTTGCTTTTTTTTTACTTGATGTGATTTGTTGTGACCCGTCTGCCGTCCTGAAATGGGATTCCCCTGATCTTTATCTGAGAACCTGACAGTTTTCTCCCTCAAAGGGACAACACCCCTGGAAGCCCAAAACTTGAATATTAAACGGGCCGCATGAATCTGATCACTAGGTTCCCATGTCCTGTCTTCAGGCCTATAACCCTTCCAATCCACATAGTAGAAACAAACCCTCCTGGTTACTTTGGTATCAAAGATTTCATGTACTTCGTACTCCTCCTCTCCTTGCACAAGAACAGGAGACGGGCGAGACAGAACCCGGGTTTCCGGGTGACAGGGTTTCAAGAGAGACACGTGGAACACCGGATGCACGTTCCAATGAAAGGATAGGTCAAGACGCATGGCTACAAGATTAATCACTTCACATATGACATAAGGACCAATGCAGCATGGCATTAAAGCTTTGCGTCCAGGTATGCAAAGGTTTTTTGTGGATAGCAATACCTTAGAGCCCACTATATATGCAGGAGCGGGAGAGCGAGGAGCATCTGCAAATGCCTTGGTTTGCTCCTGGGCATCCATCAAATGGTGGCGCATGTCCTTATGCAATACTGACAAGTGAGCTATGCAAGATTTGGCCGCTGGATTTATGATTTGAATGTCAGAGGCCAAAGGGAGCGAACGGGGATGCCTCCCATAAAGAGCATAAAACGGGCAAGAACGCGTGGAGGAGTGAAGAGAATTGTTGTATGTGAATTCAGCTAAAACTGGAACAGACAACCAATTCTCCTGGTGTTGTAACGTTAGACAACATAGATACTGGTCCAGGGTATCGTTTAATCGATCCGTTTGGCCATCCGTTTGAGAATGGTAGGAACGCGAATACCGATCGTCAATTCCAAAGGAGGCCGTGAGTGCCCTCCAAAAGTGTGAGGTGAATTGGGAACCACGATCAGTGATGATGATAGCAGGAAGACCAAAATAACAAAAAACATTCTTTAAGACTAAGCCGGCCAAAGCCGGAGCAGAGGGCAGACCATGGCAGGGAACAAACAAAGCCACGTTAGTGAGATAATCGACAACCACCCAAATAGTATCGAAACCATTACGAGGTAATTTTACTATGAAATCCATCCATATCATAGTCCATGGGTGATCTGGAATGGGAAGATGTTGTATCAAGCAAAAGGGTTTGGAAGGAACACTTTTACATTGAGCGCAGATATCACAAGCAGACACATATTTCGTAACATCTTTTTTAAGCGTAGGCCACCAATACCAGCGTTGAAGCAGATCCATGTTTTTTTTTAATGCCGGGATGTGCCGCAATCAATGAGTCGTGGCACCATTGCATTGCTTGACGACGCATGGATTGGTCAGGTAAGAACACACAACCTTGTGCATATGGAAGAGATTGAACTATATCCAGTTTGTATGTCTGGATATCATGAGGATTAGACTTCACCCAATCCTGTAGAGAGGTACGCAACAATGGTTGTAGCGTGCAACGACAAACAACCTGATGCGAAAGAAGAATAGGACTTTCTTCTCTTCCACACTTCGGTGTACCATGTAAATGAGATAGGGCATCAGCCTTTGTATGTAAAGAGCCAGGTCTGTAAGTGATCAAGAAATGAAGCATAGAAAAAAACTTGTGCCATCTAGCATGACGTGCAGTAGTGCATTTAACTGATTGGAGAGCAAGAAGATTCCGATGATCTGTATAGACCTGAACAGGCAGTTTGGCACCCAAAAGATGATGACTCCAAACCATAAAGGCATCACATACCGCTAACAATTCTCTCTCAGTGATCGTGTAATTCTTTTCAAAAGATGTTAACTTCCTAGAGTGATAGGCCACTGAATGGAGACCACTGGCATGTGGACATTCCTGGGAAAGAATGTCCCCTAAAGCGACGTCAGAAGCATCTGCCTCAACGATAAACGGCAAGGTAGGTTCAGGGTGTTGTAGAACAGGCGCAGTTGTAAATGCCGCTTTAAAAGTTTCAAATGAACGTTGAGCTTCCTCGCTCCATTGGAAAGACTTCTTGGAACTGGTAAGGGCCGTTAAAGGAGCAACAAGAGCAGAGAAATCCCTTATAAACCGTCTATGAAAATTAGAAAAACCCATGAAGTATTGAAGTGCCTTTAGATTAACTTGGACAGGCCAATCTAAGACAACCTTCACCTTGATATCACTCATAGGGACCCTCTTGCTGGTGATCTCGTAGCCCAGAAATTCTACTTCGGAAGCATGAAAGGTGCACTTCTCCAGTTTGGCAAAAAAGATGATTATCACGTAGTCTTTGAAGAACTTTAGTGACATGAGTCACATGGGAATTGTATGATGGGGAATAAATGAAAATGTCATCCAAATAAACAAGAAACAGATGCATCATGTCAGAAAAGATGTAATTAATGAAGAATTGAAATGTGTCTGAAGCTTTACAAAGCCCAAAGGGCATGACGCAATACTCATAGAGACCGTATTTGGTCTTAAATTCGGTCTTCAATTCATCACCTTGGTGTATTCTTACCAAATTATAAACCCCCCCTGAGATCGAGTTTGGTGAATATTACTGAGGATCCTAGCTGGTCAAGCAGTACAGATATTAAAGGAATTGGATATTGATTCCGAATCGTTATTGCATTAAGTTCCCTATAATCAATACAAGGACGGACGTCCCCCTCCTTCTTTGGAACAAAAAATAATGGTGAAGCTGCCGGGGAACGTGAGGGTTGAATAAAGCCTGATTTAACCTCCTGTTACGCTCACCTGGTGTCCACAGGGACGCCACCCAGCCGGGTTACTTGCTGGTATGCTTCTCAGCTTTGCCCTGATGTGGTCTGCGGGGAAGGTTCTGCCTGAAATTACAGGAGGACTGTGTTCAAGACTGACCGACTGGGGTAAGTATCCTCCCACCACCCCCGTATGATTTCAGTCCCTCTGGTGCCCTCTCCTCACCTTGTGGTAGAATTAGGCATGCTCTCCGTCCTGCCTTCTTTGCAGGGCGCGTTGTCTTTCATGGGCGAGTGCGGTCCAGTTACTTCACTGACGCCGGCCCGTTTGATATTGTTCAGGTAGGTCTTATTGCTGTTCTTTAGTTTTGTTGCTATCCTGCATGCCTTTCTTTGTTTAAAATATCTCTTTTCTCTCCCTTAGGTATGCATAGCTTCAGCGCGGCGAACTGGCTTGGTTGAGCCCCGCTGGTAAATGATGGCGCATTAAGAGCGCTATGATGCGGTAAGTAAGCGCTATGCGCAGCGCTGCAAAGTCTTGCCTTTGCTAACCTGTGGTGTTTTCCTTCCTTGTAGGTCGCGGTGTTCTTCAGCGCAAGTGGAATGTCCAGAGTGGTGCCAGCCGAGAGTCGACCAGCCAGGTAAGCCTTTTGAGCAGTTCGTAATTTGTAAATGTCTCTACTGCTTTCTTTAATGTTGCCTCTATCTTCCTCTTTCAGGTCATTCTGTCCGGGAGGCGTGCAGATTTGAGGAAGCTGTTCTCAGTAGCTGTGAGTGTTTAAAGATGAAGACTGCAGGTAAGATGCTGCTGCTAATGATGTTCCTTTTGTCTCCTTGCAGGTTCTGCTTCTCCTAAGTTCGAGGGAATAGCTGGACACGGTGAGCGTCACGTTGCAAGCTGCAAAGTAACGCGAAGCGTGTTGTCTTGCTCGGGTGTGGTTTAAATAGCCCCAACAAAATAGTCCAGGAAAAGTAGTCCCTAGCTACCACACCCGAAACACTAGACCGCATAGCTTGGGTCTTAGGAACCAAGCTATGTGGATGCCTCCATGTTGGCTGACAATACAATAAAGTAGTTCCCAAGCACATTGTTTTTTCATGGTGTATGAGCCTGGCGCCATATGCACCAGGACTGGCCCCAAGAGGGCTTTTGAAGAGGATGCCAGGCTCTAGAGGCCTGAGTCCTGACTACACCTGGCCAATGGGTTTTCCAGAGGGGTTTTTGGGCGAGGGTCGTGACACCTCCTTATTTATGTATTCTTTGAGAATGGCATCCTCTTTCTGGGTCAGAGAATAAATCCTTCCCGAAGGAATCCTAGCCCTAGGAACAAGATCTATCGGGTAATCATATGGCCTATGAGGTGGTAACTCCCCTGCGCCTCTTTCATCAAACACATCACGGAACTCTGTGTATTCGGAAGGAAGATAATTTTTTAATACTGCTCCTAGAGTTGCAGCCACCTCCAACAAAGGATGACAGGGGTTTGCCTGACTTCGCTCAGAAGACAGGCAGTTAGTCTTATAATAACCGGACAGGAATTCAAGATTTCTCAAGTGCCAATTCACCAATGGATTATGTAACTTGAGCCAAGGTAGACCAAGTATCAACTTAAAATGTGGTGCAGTGATTAAATCAAAATATATTGTTTCAACATGACTGTGATATGTTCATAACAAGATCCACAGTTCTTTCAGTGACTAACCCAGACAAGAGCGTGGTACCATCAACAGCGTTCAATAGTTCGGGGTGTTCCTTAGTGACAGTACTCAACCCTAACTCTCTAGCGTAATGATTGTCAATATAATTGCCTGTAGCACCTGAATGAAGCACAGCAGTAGCTGTACATAGAACACCTCCTTGATCCAGAAAGGAGGCAGCAACTGTAAACAGGCTCATAACATGGGAGTCCCCTGCTGGAAGACCACCCGGCAACTGGACTCCCTCTATTTCTGGACCCGAACGTTTCCCAACTTCTTGGCAGGCTTTTTGGTACATGATTTTAGCAAATGATTGGAAGAACCACAGTAAAAACACAAATTATTCTTTCTTCTGTGTTCCCTTTCTTCCAAGGACAATGGCCCCCGAGTGACTGCCCCAATCTGCATGGGTTCTGGACTACCGGAAGCAGGAAGGGTTGTAGGAATAAGGATTGGAAGCATCACTCTTTTTTCACCTTTTCTTTCAGTCTTTCTGGCATCAATTTGGAGTACTAACTCAAGGAGTTCAGGAAACGTGATGGGAAACACAGGTACCATAGCGAGAATGTCTTTTTTTTTTCAATATAACATTTTATTGCCATTTTAACATGTAACGGTACATCAGACATTTCAAAAGGTTCTTGTTACAACACATCGTATGCTAGTTTCTTAGATTAGTGGTTTGGTGGTTGGGGTGGGAGAGCTTTAGGTTATACTTCTGTTCAGTCCGTGGTGAGGTGAAAGGGGGAAGGTGATGCTATTGCTGTGGTGTTTCGTGGCCTCTTAGTTATCCTAGCAGCGAGTAAGTGGGGTTCTGCGGGGGAGAGGGTTGGGAATTGTTCTACGAAGTCCATGAATGGGGCCCAAGTGTTCTGGAAATTGCTTGGATTCCCTGCTTATAGGGCTGTCATCTCCTCTGCGACTACTGTGTCCCAGTATTTTTCCCACCATAGCGGGATTGATGGGCCTCTAGGGTTCTTCCAAAGCCGGGCTAGTGCGATCTTTGCTGCTGTTAGGAGATGTGTGCACAAGCGAGCCAGGTGTCCAGTAAGGGGAAGTTTGCCATTGCCTGTGTCCCCCAACAGTACTATCTCTGGGTCCCAGGAGATGGTGAGGCCTCTGACTGCTTTTATGTGGTTCAAGACTTATCTCCAGTATGCTGCTGTTTGTTGGCATGTCCATAACATGTGGAACAGGGTTCCTTCGGATTTGTATCCCCTTCAGCAGCCCGGTAAGATGTTCGGATTGGCTTTACACACCTGCGCCGGTGTGATGTAGTATCGGTAGCAGATCTTATAGCCGCATTCTCTATTGGTAGTGCATTGAGAGCTTTTATGGTTCCTTTTCCATATCTTGCTCCAGGTGCTCTCGTCTATAGGTCGCCCCAAGTCTCTTTCCCAATTGGCCATATATTTTTCTTTGGTTGTGGTGTTGTACTTGTCCAGGAGCGGGTATAGTGCGGAGATCCTCCCTTTAGGTCTTTAGGTGGGGCTGTTGACAGTGTGCGTTCAAACAGCCTTAGGTCTCTAGAGCCCTTCTCCTTGATGGTTCTTTGTGATAGCCAGTGTCATATCTGGGAGTATCTGAATCATTTCGCTTCTGGGACCTTGAATTTGGCTTTGCACTCCTCAAACGTGAGTGGATTGCCTCTCATTAAAAAGTCAGAGATTGTCTGCAGGCCCCCAGTTTGCCATACAGCGAAGCTCAGGGCTGGAGGCCTGGTGAAAAGTCTGGGTTACCCCAGATCAGTGTTAGTGGACCTATGATACCTGTGGATCCCCATTTTCACGCTGCTGCTTTCCAGTTCGTTATTGTGTTATGTGTCGCTTTTAGGGGCCCTGCGTTTGGCTTGTTTCTTGGCAACTGCATATGCGAAAGGTCGTGTAAGGGAACTTTGCACCATGCTCCTTCTATTTGTGCCCGGTAAGGGGGGTGTATAGTTTGTGACCATGTGAATGCTGGGGTTAATTGAGCGGCTTGTTTGTATCTGGTGACTTCTGGGGCTCCCAGCCCTCCTGTGTTTCGGTCTTGGGTCATTATGCATTTCGCTATTCGGGCTCTCTTCCCCCCATATGAATTTCAGCACCGATTGTTGTAGCCCTTTGAGCTCACTTTCTGGGACGTGGGTCGGCAGTGCCATGCAATGGTAGTGTAGTCTTGGGAACATGTTCATTTTTGTTGCAACTACTCTACCCATCCATGATATTTCTTGCTTGACTCAGTGTGTTAGGTCCTTTTTCAATTCTTTGAATAGTTGTGGGAAGTTGCTGTGATATATCTGGGTGTGGTGCTTGGGAATTCGCACTCCCAGGTACTGGATCGTGTCTTCGGCCCATGGTATGGGGAATTTGGAGAGAGTTCTTCCTTCTGTTTCTTTGCAATGTTAATTGTTAGTGTGGCCGATTTATCATAGTTCACTCTAAATCCCGATGCCTTTCCAAATGCTTCGATCTCTTCTCATATGTGGTCTAGTGAGGTGCGCGGACGAGTGATTGTTAGGAGGACGTCATCGGTGTATAATACTGCTTTGTATTCCCTGTCTCCCTCTGTGATGCCATGTATTTATGGATTTTGTCTGATTCTTCCGCCGAAAGCCTCCATGGACAGTGCAAACACCATGGGGGAGAGCAGGCATCCCTGTCGGGTTCCCCGGTTGATGAATGATTTCGGACCTATGGCCATTTATTCTCAGCTGGGTTGTTGGTGATTGGTAGTTTGCCATTATCCAGGTTGTGAACTTGTGTCCGAATCCCATGTTGTCAAGGGTGTTCTTGATGTACACCCATTCCACCAGGTCGAACGCTTTGTGTGCGTCTAGGGATATGAACATGAGTTCTTCTTTCTGCCGATTGACGCTCTCTATTAGGTCTAGTGATCTCCGGATGCTGTCGAACGTGCTCCTCCCGGGGATGAATCCGGTCTGATCCCTGTCTATCAGGTCTGGGAGCACTCTCCCTAGTGTGGTGGCCAGGTCTTTGGATTAAATCTTCCCGTCTAGGTTCATGAGGGTTATCGGCCTGTATGCTGTTACTTGCTTAGGGTCTTTCCCCGGCTTGTGGACCAATATCGTAAACGATTCTCCCATTGATTTGGTGACCTTCAGTGATTCTAGGAACGAGTTGAAAACTTGGGAGAGTTGCGGTGCCAGAATCTGCGAGAATGATTTCTAAACTTTTGCTCTTAGGCCGTCCGGGCCTGGGGCGGTGTTCTTCAGGGATTTAATGGCTTCTCCGACTTCTTCAGATGTTATCGAGGCTTCGAGGGATTTGAGTTGCTGTTTGTTGTAGGGTGCTATGAATGTCCGTAGGTATTGCTTGCCCTGGCTTTGGGTTTCGGGGGCGGTGGGTGGGCCTGCCATTATTGTTTTGTGGTGGGCTGTGAGGGTGTTCATTATCCCTTGGTCTGAGTATCGGGTCGTACCATTTTCTCCAGTGATGCATATTTTATTATTTCTTTTGTGCATCCGTTGCAGTTTGTGGGCGAGTATTCTATTGGCCTTGTTGCTTTTGCTATAGTAAGACTGCTTAGTATATGCGAGGGCTTTGGCCGATCGGTCTGCCCAGTGCATTTCTATCGCGGTCCTCACTTTTTTCAGCTCTCTTTCCAGTTTTCTGGAATGATGGATTTTAAGACGTTTCTCTATCTCCGAGACTTTGATCTCCAGTGCTGTTGCCTGGATCATAGCGACGTGGTGGTACTCTGCCGCTGCACTGATTATGGTGCCCCTGACTACTGGTTTCATTGCTTCCCATACTGTTCCAATAGACATATCAGGAGTTAAGCTTTCTTGGAAGTAGGACGTCAGTGAGTCCCTAATCTCCATTTTGATCGCGCTGTCCAGGAGGATGAAGTCGTTCAGCTTCCAGTATCTTGGTGGAGGTGCCAGGAGTCCATTTATGGATAGGTCTGCTGATACTGGTGCGTGGTCTGAAATCATTCTAGTATGGATTTGTATGTTTTCCAGGCATGGGAATAGGCTCCCTGTAATTAGCAGTAGGTCATTTCGGGAATGTCCTTCATGGATGTGTAGTCCCTATTCCCGCTGTTTGCCAGCCGCCATGAGTCTATGGTTTCTGTTTCACGCATTCGTTTTGCGAGGGCTATGGCTCGGGAATAATCACTGATTGGACGGTGGTAGGGTTTTGTCCATTGCAGGGTCTGGGACCATGTTGAAGTGCCCGTCTATGATTAAGTGACCCATGGTGAATGTTATTAGCTTTGGGATTAGGTTCTGTAGGAAGTTTGCTTGGTCTGTATTCGGGCAATATAGCCCCACTATGGGGACTGGTTGTACCATTAGGTATCCCTTGACCATGAGGAACCTGCTTGCTGGGTCTCTTTTTACTGTGAGGTCTCAAAGCAGGAAATTCTTGCTCATTAAGATTGCTAAATCCCGTTTCTTTTCCCCTGATGTGGCAAAGAGAGCCTATGTGAATTGTCGGAACCTGAGGCGGTGTTCGTCTTCTGCTAGGAGGTGGGATTCTTGCAGGATTATGATGTCTTCGTCTAGGTTGTTCAACCTGCTCTCTACTGACTTGCATTTCCTTGGAGAGTTGAGGCCGCCTACGTTCCACGTGAGGATGCGGACGTTCCTATCTTCCATCTGGGCTAATGTGTTCATGATGTGGCGCCTCTATGGGCTTGTTCAAACTGCTCTCCGGGGCCTGTGAGTGAATGTTCCAACTTGGTGAGTCTGAGGTTTGTTATCTATTTCCCTCTCGGGGGGGCAATGTACCCCAATTTTCCCCCTCTCCCTCCTCCATCTCTCCCTCCCCTCTCCCCCACTCCCAGATCCTTGGACCAAGACCAGCCTCGTTCAACAGGGAAGGCTGGCTGGATCGTAACATCGGGCTGTTTGTGGCCAACTGGGCCTGAGTGCTGCTGTTGCATCGGTTGGGGAGCTCAGTGTCCATTGGTGTGGGGTCTAACTCCATTCTTGTGTTTTGGAGTGAGTGTGAGTGGGGACTATATATTTATGGTGGAACTCTGGGTTGTGGGTGCTTTCCACTCGCTTCCGGGTTCCCCCTCGTCATGCTCCCCTGATGGTGTTGCGGTGGTGTCTTATGTGCTCAGGGTATTGTGGTGCAGGGCTAGGATTTGGTTGTGGCCGTCTTGTGTGTCTCAGTCCGGTTCCTTGGCTTTCAGTGGGCCTCTGAGTCTGCACTTTCTGGTGACTTTGGACCAGGTTCCTTCGGTTGGGGTTTTCAATTTGTCTTGGCTGTGGGTCTTGGATTCCGAGGCTTTGCTCTCTGGTTCTCTCCCCATGAATTTGTCCGCTTTCATGGGAGTGAAGATATATTTCCTGGCCCCTTCCCATGTAAAATTCGGGGCTGTTGTTGGGAAGCTCCATCTGTATTGCATCTTACATTCAATCAGCCACGCTGTAACCTTGCGGAGTGCTTTCCTTTTCTGTAGGGTCACTGCAGACAGGTCTTGATACAGTGAGATATTTGCTTAGTTGCTCTGGCCTCCCTCATGATCTCCTCCTTTATCTTGAAGAAGTGGATCCGTGCTAGGACATCTGGCAGGAATTGTGATGGTTGTCGCTGGTTTGTGTGGTGGACCAAGTCGATCTCCAGGGGGGAGCTGTCTGGGAGGGTCAGGATAAATCTGAACAGTTCTCTGGTGAAGCTCTCCAACTCTGCGTCCGTGATCGTTGTTGGGATTCCCCGTAGGTGGATATTGTTCCTCCGGGATCGGTTTTCCGTGTCTTCTTGCTTGAGTTCCAGTAGGTCATATTTCACTTCTAGGGCTACTATTCTATCTAGATTCCTTTCCAGTTCGAAAGCATGGTCGCATATTGTATTTTCTAGATCACCGGTGCGTTGCTCAACCTCTGCAACCCGTTTGTCTAGCACTGTGATTTTCTTCGTGACCTCTTCGGTTCCTTTTTGTATTTCCTTGGTTATTGCTGATAATAGGTCTCTTAGGTTGGATTTAATTGCGGATTGGGTTGCCTCTGGGCCCATGGAGGGGCTGGTCAGTTCTGCGATTGAGTCCAGTGTATGGTCAGTTTTCTTTGGATTTTCCGCTGCTGAGGTGCCCATCAAGGCAGCGATGTCTGTTTGCTTTGTTGTTTTGTTGCTTTTTGCCATGGTGGCGCTTTGGGTCTGGGGCGCTCCCTGGGTATGAGTGGGCTTAGTTGTTGCCAGCCTGTTGCATTTGTCTTTTCGTAGAGCCCCTGGTTCAATGTTCGGGTGGTGCTTTCTCCCCCAACTGTGCCTCTGGGTCCTGGTGAGCGCAGCTGCAGCACTAGTTCTCACACTGACTGCGAGTTTGGTAGTTTGGTGGGCAATTGGGCTATTGATGTGAGCAGAAAGGGGGGGGCAGAATAGCAGCGAGTACCTTGGTGCTTTATGAGGTCCGCAGGTTCTGCTTTGCTGGTGTGGTGGTGGCTTCTCCCCCCTTTTAAGGAAAATTATGTGGTAGTTTCTTGGGCGACTTCTTTGGTGGGTGATCGCGTAGTTTGATGTGGTTCCGGTGTTAGGGACTTATGGATCCGGACCTCTGTGAATTTCGTTCTGTTGCAGTTGTACTTGTGTAGTACTCTTTCAGGGGGGATGTGGTGTGATTGAGGTGTGGGTCCTCTGGTGGTCCTCCATTTAGGTGCTTCCCCAAGTGGGGATGACCCCCCTTCTGCCCGTACACATTGGGTGTTACTTCCTGTGGCCTTGTCGGTGTGTGGGCTGACTTATTCCCAGAATTTCGGGTTTGCAGGGAGCAGGACTCATGTAGAGACCCACTGGGCCCACTGCGGTGTCGGCACTACAGGGGCCTCTTATCTATAGGGCTCCGAGTGGGAGGGGGTAACGACTCACCACTGCTCTGTGGGCGGGCTCCCAGCCTGGTTCCTCGTGTCGCTGCTTGCAGTGTCTCTCACAGGGGTCCAGTGGCTCGGCTGCTGTCGCGGTCTCACCGTCGCTCATGTTTTCCCTCTGGTTCGAGCCCTAGTGGTCCGCCGGACGGGCAGCTCACCTCCTCCTCGGCTGCTGCTGGTGCTGGCCAAGGTCCTGCATCTGGCTCCGGCACTGGAGTTATGGTTCAGCTGCTGATGTTGCGTATTACGGCTGCTTGCGGTTTCCTGCTGATTCTTGCCTGGGTGGCCCTCTGGGCGAGCAGCTCGGCTTCTCCCAAGATGCAGCTGGTGCTGGCTTCGGATCCCACGTCCGAGGCCGGGCGTTGTTATACGCTGTAGATTGCCCAGGAGTGTTAGATCCTTGGCTTGCTGGTCACACTCACTCCGTCAGTTCTGCGCTCCCCAGCAGCAGCGTCTCAGGCGGGTTTTACTATGGCCTTGCTTCTGCTCCTCCGAGTTTCTTGGCCCGTATCAGACTCCGGTCGATTGCGGCCGCCATATTTGTTCCCGCAAATATGCACGGGTGCTGCCTCTTATCAGAGATATCTTGGAGATGGGGTCTTGCGCCGCAATCTGAGTGGAGCGCTGGGTTAGGGATTGCTTTGGCTCTGCATACTCTTTTTTTGGTTTCAAAACGGAGGAGGAATTATAGCGTAAATCTGCCCGAACGTCGATTCAACCAGGAGCTCCTAGGGTGCCATGCTGTCCGAATGAGCCTCAAGCCACGCCCCCCGCGAGAGTGTCTTTAAATGAATCAGACATCCCTCTGTAGAATAAGGAGGCCTTTTTATCATCAGGCCATCGAGTCTCAGCGACCAATTGTTTACATTTCGGTATGTAGGACAAAAGCGTGGAATCACCTTGTTGTAGATTGAATAGTTCGAGATCGATAGCCTGTGACTTGTATCTTGTATCAAACACTTTACTCATAGCGTCAATCAGGGCGTCGCAGTCAAAAAGTAAATAATTGCTTTCTTCCAGAAGTGGATTAGCACAAGCCGCGGCCTTGGTGGTGGAATCCGGAAACAAACCAGTTCTGCATAAAAAATGCAAACGGAGCTGATTCAAGAAAGTCCAGAAGGATTTTGGATCTCCATTAAATCTCTCCGGTGGGGCCAGAGGGAACTGTGACCTAACATACACAGGATGTGTCTCCTGTCTAGGAGATGCAGTATCAGACCCAGAGGCACCGGCAGGCGGTGGGACTTGCATCGACTGATTCTGCAAGCTGGCATGTAGATCATTAATACACTGATGAGTAGCCGCATGCGCGTTAACCATATCAGCCCTTAATTCATCCACCACCTGGAGAATGCTAGCCAAAGTCTCAGTTGGATCCATGTTTTGAAGGCTTCTGAATATGTCAGAATTCTTCTGCAAACTGTTGAACCGTAGTGAAGAAGAAGAATTTTTCCCCCTAATGTACCTCTCTGGATGGTCAAATAAACATACAGAAAGATCTATTAATTGAAAGACTGGATCCAGATGAGGAACAATGGCTGCAAAGGAAAGGTAACACAATTTAGTACTCTGTGGTGGTATAACAGAACTCCCAAACCTCCTTAAACTAACTTGTGCTTGTTTGTATAAGACTGGAGAGATATCTATTTCGAATGGACCGTGTCCTCCAACGTATTCCACATCTTTGACGTATTCTACATATTGGACATGTAATGTCCAATATGTGGAATACGTTGGAGGAACATCTAGTCGAAAGAACGTTACCAGTTGGTAAGTAACTTGTTCTTTCGGAAGGCACAGGAGCAGAGTAGAAGTAGAAGTCTGGAATCAAAATCATACAGATAAGCACCAGAAACCTATAAAGAACACAAAAACAAGGTAAAAAAGAATGGTTCTTACCGTACTGAATCCTTAAGTGTCTTATAAGAGTCTTGAACGTGATGTTGATCCAAATGCCTAAACCGCCGGCATGAGCACGCCTAAACAACAACCAGCTATCCTGACGGCACGCCGACGGCTAAAGTCCAGGCACACAAGGAAGTCTCTAGTCCGTGTGCTTGTTTGAGGTGTGTCAAGTACATGGTAAGGATTGACGTCCAGCAATCCCTACCGTTCGTTCCGGGCATCGGTAGCAGATAATGATTCACAAGAAGCCCAAGTAACAATCCAGTTCGGCAGTGAAGCGAGCAGCAAAGTACAACAACGTAAAGCAAAGCAATCCAGATGGCGTTCTGGGTCAGCAGGTAACAGAAAAAGGTCAAAAAACTTGATCAAAGGCAAATCCAAGGAGCGGTCCGAGTGAATAGTACCAGAGTACCAGCAAGACAGACAGGGAATAGGCAAGGCAACCTCAAAAGACAATAAACAGGTTGGCAACTTGAATGAATGAAACACAGAATCGTAGGTAAATTCAGAAGCAGCGAGGTACGGGTAGGAGGAGCTAATATACCCTAATTACCTGACCACATTCCACGTGTCACGAAATAGGTCGTCCCGTGCCTGTGCAAGGGATGCCATCGTCTCCAAGGTAACAGCCAGCCACCCCAGCGTCTAGTATAGTTTGATAGTTTCTTGCCACGTGAGAATGCAGTTAACGGTAAACAAGCATCTTGCCTTTTTATACATGATGTGATTAGTTCATGACCCGTTGCCCTTCCTGAAGTGGGATTCCCTTGATCGTTACCTGAGAACCTGACAGTAGTTGCCGTTGCTACGTTTTCCCATTCCACATTGTTTGTGGAAGAACAAACTGCCACCTCCAAGATGGCGACCCTGTTATATCATGCTACCCAAACCAAGATGGCCACCAAGTGGGACCATGCTGCCCAACCCAAGATGGCTGCCGGCATCCAGTCTCAGCTGGCAGTCGTTATCAGCAAGCAGTCAGTATAAAAGCAGGACACAAGCAAGAAGCAATATCTTGCAATGCAGATCTTGAGATGCCATTCAGAGATTATAGGTATTTAGCCTTCATTTAGCTTTCTTATCTGTACAGACCGCTTTCCTAAGTGATCGTTACTAAGCCCTTTATGTGTTTGTCTGAAACCCTGAACCCTTTACTCTAAACCTGTTTTCTTAAACTGGAACTCAGTTTGCATACCTTTTCAAGATACTCTGATGGTTTGAGCTCCAAGACTGGAGGTTAAAGGTAATTATTGTTATACTGGGACCGGGGAAATAACTCCCTAACTGGCCACTATTACTGACACTAATTGGTTGTTATTGTTTCCACTACAGCTCCTGTTTTGAGGTGCCAGGATATCTACCTGAAGCGTCTATGTTATGTCTCTTCTGTTTTGGCAGTCCTAGTCGCCTCTTCTGTCTCATTGCTGAACGGGGAGTAGTCTTTGACGTCCAAATTTGGAGTAGACCCTTCTTTGTGACTCCCAGGAGATTGTTGCTGTTTGTAAAATCACAGGTCTGACAAGTTGGCCCTCTTCGTGGTCGTCAGCTTCTCGTGTCTGCTTCTGCAACCGCGACAACGGTCATTTTAAGTATGGCTCTTGGACCCCATGGTCCATCTTCTTACAGAGGCTTTACGTTTGCCTGGCCTCATTGTCAAAGGACCGACTGACATCCGGTCCTGGAGAGCTGCTTTCTGCAACTCGCCGGCTTCTTCTGCTCTCCGGTCTCTGCCGTCTCTCTGCTCCCACGGCTCACAGCTTCTATGACTGCTGTTGCTCTGGCTTGACAACATAGTAAATCCTTCTTTTGTTTTTATTGTAAGCGGACATAAAAGACTAGACTGTTCATTCAAGTTCTCAGCATTATTCTTTCTTGTTCTGCACCTCCTCCTTGTCCCATTATTTGTTAATTAGGTCTCCCTTAGGTGTCCCTGTTCTTCCTCATCTCAGTAGTTATTAGGTTTTTGAACGTACAAACATATATAGAAATATGGGATAGGGAGTTGGATAAAATGGGATTGGAAGGTGTACAAAGTGTGGGTGGAGGGTTGTCAAACCGCATTCTCCTGAGATGTTCTTTGTCCCCACAGGGGAAGTCTCTCGCCATGAGATCCTCCCGCTGAGTACCACCCCCAGAGGGACTTTCGGTTAGCGGCCTTACCACTCTGGCCTCATGGGAAGTGGCTCCCCCTTGAGGAGAAGATCACGGCATCTCAGGATTCGTCAAACCCAGTAAACGGATAATGCCATCGCCAATAGTGTTATAGTATACTGCGATGAATCACCATCAAGAACTAGAACTTATCCTAGGAAAGTAGGGCGGTGGATTTTATAGTCAAAAAAATAATGAAGCACAGTCTCACCAAGGCTTACAATCTCGCCTCTTGGCTTCATCAGTTGCTTGTTCTCATAGGCACTCCTAACATCTTGGCTTTATGATTTACTATTCATCAGAGGCACCACTTGTCTCTTAGATTTACCAGTGGCTGAAAGTTTTCAGAGTTGCCTCTTGGTATTGTAAGCAGCTAGAAAAGTAGCAGCAGAGATGGTCCATCAGCCCCTGGTCATGGCCATGTTTGATGCTCAGCAGTTATCACTCTGGCTCTGCTTGTCTGGTCTTCAATTAGACATACCGCGGCACTTGGCTTGACACATGTATGTAGTGGTTTGGACCTCATTGCTTAAGTAGAAAAGGATGAGAAAAAATACACATGTATTGTTAGTCCCTATAGTGCCCGCTATTTAGCTATTCCCGAGACCCATGAATCAAAATGTATGTGTGAGAACTTGTAGTCTGTTTTGCATGTTTTGTTATATTTTTTTCCCATTCACTAACCTGCATAGAAGATATGTGTGGCCTCTTACAAAATTTCACTTCCACATAGACATGTCACCTATGTTCTTGCTTGATATATCAAAGAGGCTTTATAGTTAATTCTTGTCTTTGCCTTTTGCTTGATGTAACTTCCTGTATGCTTGCTGTATGCTTTGTTTCATAACAATTGACAAATGTGTATATATATATATATATATATATATATATATATATATATATATATATATACATACATATATATATATATATATATATATATATATATATATATATATATATATATATATATATATATTTCTCCAGCATTGAATCTTTCATGGATTCACATGCTGTGAATATTCCCCATCGTCAGGCTGGGAAACCCCGGTAACTTTGACTTAGTAATTTTCCTATGGAAAAATGTGGACACCTTGAGTGTTCCATCAACGTTGTTGTGGGTGCTTTTGGCAACACCAATGAGACGTTGAGTGTATAGCTCTGCCGCAGCAGCTTTCCCTCAGATTTCAACTGTCTTCCAAGCTGTTGGGATTCCCTGTGTTTCTTTCCTGAGAGGAAATTACATTTCTTCGAAAATAACTTTTTTCTTCAAAAGTTGGTCTTCTGGTACATCCAACATAGAAATTCATCGGTTTCCAGTTCCAATCATGGAAACTTCAGGACCTAAGAAGTCTTTATTTAGGCCTTGCGAAGCCTGCAGCCTAAAAAACGTTTACGAGGGGGACAGGCACACGGAGTGCCTTTACTGCCTATACTCAAACCATTTGGCTGACGGCTGTGACATCTGCCAGGGGTTCTCAAAAAAGACCCTTAAGGACAGGAACCAACGCCTTACTGCTGGCTCAATGATGGAGCCTATCCGGCGTCTGAGGTAGGCTTGTCACGGAGTGGGAGAGCAACTACTCCCTCTGACAATAGGTCCCCATTAAGACAGAGGTCCATATCTGAGGTGTCACAATCACAGTCACTGGAGGGAAGAGAGATCGACACTCTCCCCCGGACCATGGAAGCCGAATTAACTCGACCCTCCCACCGTGGTTGGCACAGGCGCCTTATTTAGATAACAGGTCACCACATGGCAGCCAATGGGGGGAAGAGGGGTTAGGGAGAGGTTGTGGATAGGGAGGGGAATTTAGGTAAACCGGTAAGAGGATGAGGAACTCCTACAGTGGATGGGAACAGGGAAGCACCAAGAAAAAACCCTACTCTGTTTAACATACAACAAACATTCCTTTGCCCAGTACTCCTGACATGTGTTTAATTCCTGAGTAGTACACCTTAATACGTGTACTATACCCTGCTTACATCAGACTCTGACTGAAACAACACATAAGCAAGCAATATGAACACATAAGGGAAAACTTCCCAGAAATGATTAAACAGTACACATTGCCCATAGGGCAGCGTTACCAACGTACAACATAAATACACTTCCCTTAGTTTCATTCACTAGTGAAGAGTTAGGGTCCATTTGCAATAAGTCTGGAATGACCCAAATACACACATTTAGAATGTTCGTGTGTCACATGCGTAACAAAGACACTTAGTCCCAGCATGTAAAATACAAGAAATGCAGTCATTACTTATCTTAGATCTGGGGACATATATGAAAATAGCTGAACAATCACTTCAAGCCGTTTTGCCAATAGTGCCCTGCATTGCCCTCATAGGTACTTAACTGGAGCCTGGGAAACCCCGAGGAATTTCCCAGACGAAGAACTTCAAGCGTTGTATTGCCGGTGACTCAGCGCCACTCCTGCTTCATGCTGCACAGTGAACCTGTAAACTCCTGAGCGTGCCTTGCCTCAGTAGCACGCAAATTCCAACTCCTTGCGGCCGAAAGCAGCCGTCTGCCTTCGCTGCACAATGAAAAAACAATAAGCCACACCTGGCGGTAGCCGTTGCCTGCCTTTAAGCTGCGTTGATTCTTAATGCATTGCAGCTGTCAAGGCGCGCACGGGTCGAACTACCCAGAACCACCAAGGATGCTGGGAATTGTAGTTTTCATATTCAATTCAGCCCATAATGTCTCAATAGGCGTATTTACCAGCCCTGATTCGTGACATTACCTCCGCTTCCAGGGCTCCTTCCAGGACCTGGTTTACCCGGGTAGCGTAAATGAAATTGTTTGACTAACCTGGGAGCATGGACCTCTCTAGCTGGTTCCCAAGAACAATCCTCAGGACCATAACCTTCCCAATGGATCAAACACCATAGTCGTCCGTATCTTCTTTTAGAATCCACAATGCATTTTACTTCGTATTCCAGGTTCCCATCTTTCACTATAGCCGGAGGTTTTTTCGTAGTTGTCCCTGGAGCTGCGGGTTTAAGCAAAGAAACATGGAATATTGGGTGTATGCATAGGGTTTTTGGCAAACGCAGTTTCATAGCTGATGGTGACACGCATGCAATGATTTCATAAGGTCCAATATATCTAGGCATACATTTTCGAGATCCCACTATAGCAAGATTTATGGTTGATAAACAAACTCTGTCCCCTACTTTATAAGGCGGACTCTCCTGTCTGTGTTTGTCAGCATGTTTTTATAGGCTTTCTTAGCCTGTTCCAAATTAGTGCATGCTTTCTGTCGGATCTTGAGAAGCAACTGTTTTCGGTCTTGTTACACTGGTAGATTCTCCACTTCTGGTAAATGTTCTGGTATCATATTCTGCTCATACCCAAATAGGCATTCGTTAGGAGACATACCCAAGGACGTATGCAGCGTGTTGTTATATGTAAATTCCGCCAACCAGAGTGCCTTTACCCACGACTCCCGGCCATCACCTAAATAGCCTCTCAAGTATTGTTCGAGTGTTTGATTGACTCGTTCTGTCTGACCATCAGTTTGAGGGTGATAACTAGTGGAAAGAGCACAGTTGACTCCCAACATGCGACAAAAAGCACTCCAAAACCGTGAAGTAAATTGAGGACCTCTGTCCGAAACAATACTTTTTGGCAAACCATGCAGTCTAACCACATGTTGAAGAAACAATTCCGCTAACTTACCTGCTCCAGGTATGCCTTCACAAGGAATAAAATGCGCTTGCTTAGACAAAAAATCCACCACTACCCAAATAGTGTCAAATTGCTTATCAGATGGAAGGTCGGTAATGAAATCCATTGATATGTGAGTCCATACTTTCTCAGGGGTTGGTAATGGTTGTAGTAACCCTCTTTTCTTTACATGATCTGTTTTGTTTCTGTTAGGGATAATACTCTGTTTAGGCTGAATTTCCTAACCTAGTGAGTCCCCCAGCAGCTTTGCTGGATTTCTGGAGTTTGTTTTTTTCTCCTGCCAAGAGTGAGTCTCTTTTCCTCACACTCTTGGACATGATTTGAGGGGTTCCTTTGACTGTTAATGTGTTTTATGGGCTATGGGGTCTTTTACTCCATAGGGTCTCATGTGTTTTTACAAAGTGTGTTACACAGCACCCTCAGTGCAGTGAAACAGGGGTGTCATAGTGACACCCCACGGTGTCCAGTCAAATGGTTGAAAATAAAAGATCGAATGACCATTTGATCGACAGTGAAATGGTCGGGAAAAAAAAGGTCAAATTTTTTATTTATTTATATATATATTTTTAGTTTTGGTTGGTTAAAAAATATTTTTAATAAAGAAAACGAGGGGTTGGGGGCAGAACCCCCCCATAAATTTTTTTGTAACAAAAATCAAACATTTTTTTCGACCATTTGACTGTCGATCAAATGGCATTCGATCCTTTGGTTTTCGACCAAATGACTGGTAACCACACCCCACCATAGACTCCATACCCTGGGAATGACTACTGTCTCCCAGGGCATGTAAAGTCACCATTGGCTTTGCTAGTCCCAAATTATGAACAGAAACCAGTACAAACCATCATATTGTGGACGTACTGGTCAGGGCAATTCGATTGCCCCAGGGTCTGTTGTTCGAGGGGGCACGTCTTCGTCCCCCCTGATCGAGTTTTCGCTGGTGGCAGTGGATACTACTTTTTATATTCGACCGCAAATATATCTCTATGGGATTTTCCCATTGTTCGAGGCTACCAACTTTAATTATTTAATTCTTATAGCCTCGAACATACCGCCGGTTTATTCATTTAATATTAATTCGCCGGTTGTTTTTTTTGCCAGAACTCGATTCTAAAATGGCGTTTGTGTTCTCTTCTGTGACTCCAACCCAAGTCGAGCCCTTTGTTCCACTTTTTGGCGGGCTTTTCCACAGAAGCCTCCAAAAGTGGTGCCACTCTGTCTGGGTACCACAGGGGATGTGGGAGGGGGTTTAGGCACCCTGGACTGAGTTACCTTGGTAACTCAAGTCGCATTCTTGTGTGATTGGCCCAAGTGGTGAGCCGGCCGACTCACCAATTAGCATGTTTGATTGACAGGTAGGCTGAGTGAATGGGGGTGTGTTGCATAAAAGCAGGGCTTTGGGGACTGGAACTTCAGAAGTCGCCACAGGACCTAAGAATCCGAGGAGGGAGAAGCTGAGCCGGCCTGCAACGACGACACCACCGGTGGAGCCCTGCTGAACCGTCTCACCACTTTTCCCAACGACAGAGGAGATCTCCAGCCCGGAGAGTCTTCTTCCTTCGACTGGTGGGGATAACCAGTCTACCTCCTTTTTGCCTTCCTGGAGCATCTCGTGGCCGCCTTGCCTGTGCCAAGCACCCCGGCAACCGTGATACCACGTTTTCACCACTACCGTGAACCGAAAGGGTAGTACCTTTGTACCGGAGAACTCCGCGGCTGGTTTCTTCCCTGGCAGTGCAACGACCTTCATCTTTCCTCCACGACGAGACCTTCTCTTCCTCTGGATGACGCTGCGACTTGCACCCACTGCCAGGAACAACTGCCCCCGCTGGAGGATCCTCTCCATTTAAGGTACCGTGTTCCGCCTGGCTTCCCTTGCAACCGATTTAACGGGGTGTATTAAATCCTTGTCCCTCGAACCTGGGTTAGCCTGGGACACCCTAGCTAACTTTTCTGAACTGAACTAAACCTTTTTCGAACTACCTCCACAAACTTCGAAGACTCTGTGTAACTGTCTGATCTTGGGCATCTTCCGCCTGGCTCCCTGGAAAGTGGGCCTGGCACCTAAACTTCCTTGCTCACCAGTAGACTGTGCCTTCCTAACTTGATGTGGTTCTTTAAAAAGTGATTAGTGTGTATGCTTCCATAATTCTGTTTTTTCCTCCCTTTTTATTTAACTTGTTGGAGTGCCATCGAACGTTAAGCGCTCACCTCTGTCTGGAAATAAGTGGTGTTAACTAAGACTTGTCCAACAAGTAATCAGGGATGTACATATGATAATAGTGATTGTGTTTTGAACTTATCTTATCAATTTAGTGCTAGTGTGTTTTATAAGTGTGTGTCAAATAATTATATACTTGTACACCCAAGCTCTGGTCAGTGTTTGCTTGTGCTACTGTATTTCTGTACCTATTTTGTATGCTCTGTATACTGCCTAACTCTTCTTGAGGGAAGTCTGACTGCTCAGCCACAGCTATCAAGTGAATCTGTGTGGTACAGACTCCTACCAAGTGGGTTTACTGCCAAACACCTGTAGTTTTAAATCTTTTGCAGTGGTCCCTAAGGGAACTGCACAGGTTTCTGCTTAACAGTTTCTCATACAATTTTCACATTTCACTAGATAATGGCCCACATCCTGTCTCAACATAGGCCACCAGAAATATTTTTGTAGCATATTTTGCATTTTCCTTTGCCCAGCATGTCCCGCTAAGGGAGAATTATGACACCAATATAATGCTTTTTCCTGTACTTCTTTAGTAGGTAGAAATAATCGATCTTGATGGTATGGCAACCCTTGCCGCACCTTTCTTGCTGGATGACTGTCGCACCATTTCTAGAGTTGCCGAGGTGGTAATGCCTTCTTAACCTCCCCTATTAAGTTTGTGGTGATTGCTCCAATGATTTTCTCAGGGGGAATAATTGTTTTAACTTCACTCACCCCACTCTCCATATTTTGCTGCCTAGACAGTGCATCCGCTTTTCCAGTATTCTTGCCTGGCCTGAATGTTACCACAAAGTCAAATTCATTAAAATACTGAGACCAGCAGAGTTGTCTTGGACTAAGTTTGTGAGCAGTTTTAAAGTATTGCAAATTCTTATGATCAGTTACCACTACTACCTGATGCTTAGCCCCCGATAGGTAATGTCTCCACTCTAAAAATGCTGATTGAATAGCCAACAACTCCTTATCCGTGATGGAATAGTTTTGTTCACAACCTGATAACTTTCTAGAAAAGAATGCCACTGGATGCCATACCCCCTCCTTATCCTTCTGTGACAATATGGCCCCTACTCCCAAATTACTAGCGTCAGTCTCCACCTGGAAGACTTGACTGGTATCTGGATGTTTCAACACCGGTGCAGTTGTAAATGCATCCTTTAAAGTTTGAAAAGCCTTTTCTGCTTCAGGACCCCAAATGAATGGTGTTGCCTTTTTAAGCAGTCGCGTAATTGGTGTTACAATGGTTGAGAAATTACTAATAAAACGCCGAGAGAAATTGGCAAATCCTAAAAACGATTGGACGTCCTTGATGCATCGAGGAGATGGCCAATCTGTCACAGCTTGTACTTTCTTGGCATCCATCACTACCCCTTCTGGAGTGAGAATAAACCCTAGAAACTCCTCCTGCCTGGTGTGAAATGCACATGTCTCCAATTTTACACATAGCTGATACTCCTGCAACCTCTGAAGCACTGCCCTCACATGCTGAACATGCTGCTCTGGTGAAGCTAGATAGTGAAAGGTTTTTACAAGCATGCCGTAATAAAAACTCTGGTTTGATCTGGGAACTGCTAAACAAATGTGGCACGGCTCCACAAGCGTATTTCCAACTTAATGGTGTTCATGAAGATGTGTGGATTAAACACTTTAACACTTTATATGATGATCCTAAGATGAGTAGCTATATTTACAATGGCAGTACTGCAAGATGTTGGGAGCTGCAATGTACTGAAAATATCATCCAGTCCCTTATTAAAACAGCGTCTTCGTCAAGAGCAGCAGGCCTTGACGGTCTTACCAACTGGATGTTTAAACAAAACATAAATGAATGGGCTCAAATCCTCAACAATGCATTTCAGCACATCTTACATACCAAATGTTTACCAGACTCTTGGCGCTCGTCCGTGATTATCCCGATTTATAAGAAGGGTGATCGCATGGACGCTAAAAGCTATCGTCCGATAGCGTTATTGGACGCCCCGGGGAAGCTGTTTACCAAGTTAGTATTAAGAGATTTCGTTCTTTGGGCCTCGGCAACCTGTCAACGTGATCCAGCACAAACTGGTTTTGTGGCTGGTCTGGGCACTAGTGTTAACTTACTAACTTTAAATGCTATCCGACAACAAGCCCAGTGTAAGAGACAGCCTAGATATTTTGCATTTGTGGATTTACATTCCGCTTTTGATTCGGTTTCAAGACCTAAACTTATTAACAAGTTAATCAAAGCGGAATGTCCCCCCACTCTTATAGACATTATTTTTGCATTACACTCAAAAACCAAGATCTTTGTAAGATTAAACGCTGAAGGTCTTTTGTCATCGCCTGTTTATACGTACAGAGGGTTAAAACAAGGATGCAGTTTAGCGTCAGCCTTGTTCAACTTTTTTATTAACGATGTTCGCTGGATCTTTACTAAAATAGCGGCTGACGCTCCAATGCTGAATGGTGTTAAAATTAGTGCATTATGGTATGCAGATGACCTTGTTCTTGTGTCAAAAACACCCAGTGGCCTACGTAATCTTCTGTCAGTACTTTGCAGCTATTTCAAAGAAAATGAATTATTTGTAAATACTGCTAAAACACAGATTGTTACGTTTATCCCTAAAGGTTTACGCAAGCATCTATTAGAGTGGCAAATTGAGTCAACCCCCATAAAGATAGTTCCAAATTATGTTTATTTGGGAGTAATTTTTGATGGTTGTCCCATTGCAGACTCACAGCTGAATAAAATTAAACAGAAGTTAATTATGGCAATTTGTCAGACCCAAATAATTGTATCTAAGTACGGCAAATTCACACTCAAAGCAGCCCTTCTGTTTTGGAATCAAAATGTTGTTCCAACTATTCTTTATGGCATGGAAACGCAAATTTTACCAACTGGATTTCTTAATCGCTTAGAATCCAAATTTTGGCGAGCCATCTTGCATTTACCGCAATGCATTCCCGGGGTGATGATGCGTTATGAATTGGGCTTAATCTCACTAAGTGCCCAACATAATTGGCGCTTATGCGCTTTATTGCGTAAATGTTTGCTTTCAACACAGGACAATTCTGCCTTGTCGGCTATCTCTAGTTACATACTAAACTCAGCAGAAAGGTTCCCGAAACAGTGGTCCTCAAATGTACTCTCTATTATGGTAAAGGCCGATATTTCTTTGAGCCTTTTATTAGATCATCCAGAGAGAGCAAAGAAGAAAGTCCACATGATGGACTGGATTGAGACCCGAGTAAAGTGTTTAACCTATAGAGATTTTGATCCCGCGATATTTGGTCCTAAAGCTTATAAAGACATTGCCTCGTATTTGTGCCTGTCGCCTTCTTCTGCCATTAGATCTGATATCCTGAGGCTGCGGTTTAACATCTGGCCCACTAGGGAAGTCAAAGTAAGAAGGAGACAAATCACATCAGACTTCAATTGGTGCAGGTTTTGTCAAAACACAACAATTGTTGAAACCTTGCAACATTTACTATTGGAGTGCACAGCCCCTAAACTTTTGAGTTTAAGAAATATTCACTTTGCTAAATACTTTGTGTATTTTTCACAAATAGACCCAAGTAATAGATGGGTCGCTCTGGCTGCAACTGAATGTATGGGTATAAGGATTGCTACTATCAATTTTTTAAAATCTCTAAACCTGGAATGATTGATATACACCATGTTAAGCCAACACTTTTAAATTGTGAAAACTTGATTTGGAAGATGGTTGTAATTGTAATTGTAAACGCTTGTTTCATTGATTTAATGTTTTTACTTAAGAAAGAATGGATTTTTGTAACATGTATAAAATTGAAAAAGTTGTTGTAATACAACTATATTCAATAATAATAAAAAAAAAAAAAAATAAATCAAAATATCATCAATGTATACAATTACAAACACATCAATGAAATCCCTGAAGACCTCTTGCATAAAGAATTGAAATGCCGCAGGAGCATTACATAATCCGAACGGCATGACCAAATATTCAAACAAACCAAACTTTGTCTGAAAGGCCGTTTTCCACTCATCCCCCTCTTGTACTCTGATCAAGTGGTATGCCCCCCTTAAGTCCAATTTAGTGTAAATTCTGGCCTCCCGCACCTGATCCAATAATACTGAAATTAGCGGTAATGGAAACCTATTCTTAATGGTTACTTTGTTCAATGCGCTTTAATCCATACAAGTTCGTAATGTCCTCTCTTTTTTTGGGACAATAAACAAGGGAGAAGAGACCGGGGACGTGGAAGGTCTAATGAATCCTTTCGCCAGCATTTCATCCAAATACTCTCTTAAATGGTTATTTTCTGTCAGGGCGTAAATTCTACTGCAAGGCAGCTTCGCCCCTGCTTCCAATTCAATGACACAATCATATGGGCAATGGGGTGGCAGCTGTTCCACCCCACTTTTGTCAAACACCTTTGCAAACTCTCTATATTGCAAGGGAATCCCTACATCCACTGTTCCCACCAACTGATTTCTTCCTTCTTGGTTAACCAACCCTTTCGCCAGTCCCACCTCCGATACCATATGTTCTTGACATGTCTGTTCTGTAAATTCAACAGTCTGCTTTCGCCAATCGATTCTGGGATTGTGTTGCACTAACCAAGGCATGTCTAAAATTAAACCAAACTGTGGAGCAGCTATCAAGTCAAAAACAATGTTTTCTGTGTGACCTGATGCAAATGTCATCTGTAAAGTTTGTGTTTGTTGTCTGATTGGACCGGACACTAAAGGAGAACCGTCCACCGACTGCACTCCTTCCACTCTTGTTTTATCTTGTATTGGTAGTCCTAACTGGTGTGCCAATGTAATATCCACAAAGTCACCTGTGGCTCCTGAATCCACCATTGCCATCACCCCCTGTTCAGACATTGCCCAACATAATGTTACCAAAATATACAAATGAGATGTCTTACTTCCAACTGTATTTGCCACCAGTTTGGGGAACTTTTCTTCCTTCGGGCCTGTCACCTGAGTTCCTCCTAAGGTCGGCCCAAATCTTTTCCCACCTCCTTCTTGCCTCAATCCCCTCCCGTACTCCTCTGTGGAGTATTAGGACAGGTACGGATAAAATGACCTGCCTGGCCACAATACTAACATAATTTATTAAGCTTCTGCTGTTCCTTTTCTGCCTCTGATAAAGGTCCTCGGATGCTCCCAATTTGCATTGGTTCAACATCACTACTTCTTCCTTCTCTACTCCTGTCCAATCTCACAAACGGGACTGCTTCTGGTTTCTTCTTGTCTCCCCTTCTCTCATTCATTCTATGATCTAATCTAAGGGCTAAATCTATCATCGCCGTACAGGTACCAGGTTGCGGTTCAACTTGCGCAATGGCGTCTTTCAGTTCCTCCCATAGCCCTTGATAGAACAGTACCGTCTGTTTTGCCACTGGCCATTGGGCCTCATTACGACCCTGGCGGTAAGGGGTTTACGCCAGCGTTAGCTGCGCCGACCCCTTACCGCCAATTACGAGGTCCCCTAGCGCCATGGTGCTTTTAACACCTGCTTTTAGCAGGTGTTAAAATCCATGGCGCTAAGGGACCATGGAGTTAATTACGCCACCGTAATTTACGGTGGCGTAATTAACGCCTTCCCCACTCCCATTATGCCCTATGGGGCAAAAATGGGAATGGGGAAGGGTGAATGGGGATTGGGGACTTACCGCCCCGCCAAGGTCGGAATGGGGCGGTAAGTCCGCCAACCACCATGGCGTAAACGTAGTTTACGCCATGGTGGTAAAGTCACGGCCCAGGCGGTAACTTACCGCCTGGGTCGTAATGAGGCCCATTGAGTTTCAATCACTAACCTATTGAACTGTGTCACATATGTAACCAAATCTCGTGCTCCCTGTTTTAGTCCTAACAACTCTTTGTCTTGGGCCAATGAAACCTCCCTTCTGTCAAACAATCTCCCAAATTCTCCTAGAAAATTATCCCAGTTATATAACAAGGGGTCATCTTTCTGTACCAAAGGCATCGCCCAGGCTGCGGCATCTCCCGTCAAATAAGATATTACAAAAGCGGTTCTGGCTTGGATGGTCTCAAATGCCGCCGGTTTGCACAAAAAATTGAGTCTACATTGAGTTAGAAAGGTCATGTATGTTCTAGGATCTCCTGAAAACGTTCTGGCGCTGCCAAAGGTACATTAGTGCTACCAAACCTTGTACTTGTGTCTTCAGTGTGGCAGCTTCCTGCCTAGCATTTGCTAATTCCAACTAGATATCCTGTAAAGCCTTTAGCACATCTGCTAAAGGTGGAGGTGTCGGTTCCATTTGGCTTAGGTGGTTGTGAGTATCCCAATTTGCGGGTGGCTTATTATGTCACAATCACAGTCACTGGAGGGAAGAGAGATTGACACTCTCCCCGGAACCACGGAAGTTGAATGAACTCGACCCTCCCACCGTGGTTGGCACAGACGCCTGATTTAGATAACGGGTCACCACGTGGCAGCCAATGGGGGGAAGAGGGGTTAGGGAGAGGTTGTGGATAGGTAGGGGAATTTAGGTAAACCGGTAAGAGGATGAGGAACTCCTACAGTGGATGGGAACAGGGAATCACCAGGAAAAAGCCCTACTCTGTTTAACATACAACAAACATTCCTTTCCCCAGTACTCCTGACATGTGTTTAACTCCTGAGTAGTACACCTTAATACGTGTACTATACCCTGCTTACATCAGACTCTGACTGAAACAACACATAAGCAAGCAATATGAACACATAAGGGAAAACTTCCCAGAAATGATTAAACAGTACACATGTCCCGTAGGGCAGTGTTAGCAACATACAACATAAATACACTTCCCTTAGTTTCATTCACTAGTGAAGAGTTATGGTCCATTTGCAATAAGTCCGGAATGACCCAAATACACACATTTAGAATGTTCGTGTGCCACATGCGTAACCAAGACACTTAGTCCCAACATGTAAAATACAAGAAATGCGGTCGTTACTTATCTTAGATCTGGGGGCCCCTCGGGACCTCCCAGACACAAATGAAAATAGCTGAACAATCACTTCAAGCCGTTTTGCCAATAGTGCCCCGCATTGCCCTCATGAGTGCTTGACTGGAGTCTGGGAAATCCGAAGGCCTTCACCTCCGGATGATATTGTAGCTTTTCATTCATTGATGCCCAAGGCATACCAGGATTTTAGCCTTATTACAGAAGAGGAGAAGAAAGATTGTTTCCTCTTCGACCATATGGGTGAACGCAGGAAGGCAGTCTTTTCCATACCCATTCTGTATCACGTGTGGCAGGAGGGCCTCCATACTATTAAACATCCTTTTACAGAGCCTACAGTTAAAGGAAGATTAGAGAAAATGTTTAAGGCTCCAGATACTGCTCCAAAGTGCCTCACTACGCAACTGGCTCCACAGTCGGGCATCTCTGCGGTAGCAAGCAACAAGTCTCGAACACAGCATAAGTGTGCCACTTCGCCAGACAACAAGAATCGGAAAATGGATGCCTTTGGAAAGAAGGTTCCCACCATTGGGGCGACAACTGTAAAAGCAGCCAATGCCCTGGCAATAGGTATTGATATGATCGAGAGATGTTGCACCGTCTGGCCCCTTTATTGGAACACCTGCCGGAAACAGCAAAGAAAGGAGGCTATGCTGCTGGCACATGGAGGAGAAGCCTTGAATCACAGCATCAACATAGCTGTAGACCTTTCTCAAACTGAGTTTAAGCAAATCTGCAACAGAGTAATCTTTAGATGCCAGGCATGGCTACGCTGCACAGACTTTCGCCAAGTAATGCAACACAAGGTTAGCAATATGCCATGCGAAGGGGAAAATCTACTCAGCGACAAAATAGATGAAACCTTTAAGGCCATGAAAGCGGACACGGACAAATCTCTCACTGCCCTTCAAAGCAGGAGGTCCTTTTGCTCCTTTCGAGGAGCCTCAGGTAGTGCAAGATTCTGAGGCTCCAGAGACAACAAGAGCTATATTAGACCCGGATATTATTCTCAGGGCTACAAGCGCAATTATCAATCCTCCCAGTGCAATATAGAATACCAAGGGCTAAGAAAAAGAGCCATCGAAAAAGTGCCTCCCACAGCAAGAGGAAAGGGAGTATACTCAAGGTATTTTGTTGTCAAAAAAACTGACGGCAAGTGGTGCTCAATTCCTTATAGGCCGCAATCTGGTCAAACCTTCTGCGGAAAAAGTCAAAAGATTGATAACTCTAGCAAGCTCATTCACGCCAAACAAACTAGTCGCAGTCTACTCATAAAAGGCTCTTCTGGGAACCTACCATGTCTTCTTGCATTCCGCTGATTCCACACTGCTGGATTCACATGTGGCCAGTGCAAATGTTTCTCACGACCAGATGGTCCCAAATGCGGGGTTCCTAGTCAGACAAGATAACCATCTCTCGGATTCTGTCAGACACACTGAAATGGTGGACATACACCTTCAACATCGCGAAAGGAATGCTACTGATGGAGCCAAATTCCATCTTACCATTGTCACCGATACCTCCCAGGCGGGATGGGGTGCTCATTTAGACCAGCATCAGGTCAAGGGCCTCTGGTCCCCTAAGGAAGCCTTACTACACATCATTGTACTAGAATTATGGGCAGTGCACTGGTCTCAGATTCGTGCTGTTTAGTGTCTACAATTGTACCCGTATCACTCTCCCACTCCTCACCTGCGGTTTCTGAGTTGGCTTCCGCAGGCTCGTCTGAAGAAGTCTCCACAGGTTTCTCTCTCCAGGCTCTTGGGTTCTTCTTTTTCACCGTCTTGCCCTTTTGTTTGAAGAGATAGGGCCGAGCTTCCCCGGAGGCCACTTTGCCAGTAAGGCTATACGCCCGGCAGCGGGGACTCCGGGGAGCCCACCCCAAATCAGGGAAAAGCCGCAGCAGAAAAACCCTGGGTAGTTTCAGGTGCGTTGGTCTGTTCAAATAAGTATTCGCAATCCTTCTTGGAATACTGCTCAGTGAATGGGTAATTCGCAATCCTTCTTGGAATCCCACTTCTTTAGAGTACTACATTTACCAGAATGCACTTGGGTGCAATGTCTAAGCTTTGGAAAAGATTCCAAGAACTCCGTGAGCAAGGTTAAGTAAAATAGACAGAAGGAGAGGTTACACAGGTCAGAGGAAGCACACAACTCAGGGGGCACGAGTTGAAGTGACAGCTGCTTGGAAAAGCGTGTGTTGAAAAGAACTGCAGATAGCAAGTCCCCGCTCGCTGAGTAAAAAAAAAACACCCGAGAGAACGCAGGTGTCTGCTGACTCCAGCAAAATAACAAACACACACGCTAGGAAATTAACAAGAAAATGCGGGCAGGGAAAGGTCCAAAATAAAGAGGAAATATTCCCCACAGGAAGCGTGGTGGCAAAATGTACGATAAGGCAGGCAGACAAACAATGGAAAGGCAAATGGGTAGAAAAAACAAGGAGTAACACGAGACAGGAGCACTGTCAACTAGCGTTGGGAAAGAAATCAGTTGCAACGCACCGGTTGCCACACCTGACAGTTAATTATAGCCTCTGTTCCAGCGAGGCTAGAACGTAACGTCCAGGTAAAGGAGGAGCTCAGTCCTTCTTCCATTGTTTCCATCTCTTCCACAGGCTCCATGGGTGTTTCATGACAACTGGGCTCTGAAATCCTTTCTTACTCTAATCGAGAATTTCAGTTGTTCATGTCCTCACTGACAACACGACCACCACAATGTTTTATTTACGGAAGCAAGGCAGAACGCGATCAGACACTTTGTCCCAGGAAGCACAGACGATCTGGCATTGGGCCATCCGGCACACCATTCTACGTCAGCTCTTCCACTTGCCCAGCATGCAGAACAAGCAAGCAGACACCCTCAGCAGGGATTCCTCGCAGACACACGAATGGCAACTGCACAGCATCCAGATAGCCAAATTGTTCTCAAAAAGTGGTCATCCCCCTCTGGACCTTTTCGCCAGCCCCAACAATAAACAGTGGCAGAAATTTGCAAGCACTATTCCGCATCCTGACTCTCAAGCTGACACCTTTTCGTTCCCTTGGAACGGGGTGTTTGCCTGCGCGTTTCCTGCTTTTCCTCTAATAAGAAAAATGATACAGATGATACGCAAAGGTTGTTGCAGGTTAACCTTGGTAGCCCCGTACTGGCCCAGGCACACCTGGTTCACCGATCTGCTTCAATTGGCAGCGGACAATCCAATTCATCTAGAATCTCAGGCCAATCTTCTATCCCAGAACAATGGGATGATCTTTCATCATGACCCAGGCTCTCTCAAGTTAACAGGGTGGCTCCTAACCACTCCAAATTCGGTCATTTGAATATCCCTTAAGACTACCAGCACATTCTAGCAGCAGCTAGAGCCCCTGCTACCAACATCTCCTATATCCGAAAATGGAAAAGATTCTGTCCATGGTGCGCACAGCAGCCTAACCTGCAGCCGCTATAATACCTGATCAGAACCTTCCTTATCTGTTGGAATTCGCTACAGAGGGTCGGGCGGACCCTTCATCAAAGTGCATTTATCAGCAATCTACAGGTGTACACGGAAAAGAGGATCTTCTCTGCTCTTATGACAGGCTAATCAAACATTTTTTGAAAGGCCTTTTTCGTACCTTTTCACCAAAGAAAAGGATTGCACCTGTATGGAGCCTGTACCTGGTCCTAGCAGGGTTTATGAAGCTTCCATTCAAACGCTTGTCAACAACCCACATCAATTTCTAACTTGGAAGGTGGCTTTGTTAATGGCCATTACGTCTTCTAGAGATGCTTCGGACTGCCAAGCTTTGGTTATAGACCCTCTGTATCTACGGTTCCTGAGAGACAAAGTGGTTTCTCTCCACTAATTTGCATTTTATTCCTAAAGTACCATCATAGTTTCATAAAAATGCTACCATGACTTTACCCATATTCTTTCCAAATGCCACTTGACCAGCAGAAAAGGCTCTGCACTCTCTGGGTGTCAAAAGCACATTGAAATATTACTTGGATCGCACAAAATCTTTTAGATCGACTAAGCAGCTGTTTGTAGCCTTTGGTCCATCCAACAAAGGAAGATCCATATCAAAACAGGGCATTTCAAGATAGGTTTCATTTACAATCTCCTTCTGCCACTCTAAGGCCAACAGGCCGTTACAATCGGCCCCCAGAGCGCACTCCACTAGAGCCACGGCTGCCTCAGCGACTCTCTGGTCTGGAGTTCCCATAAGAGACATTTGCCATGCGGCATCATGGACTGTGCTCCACAATTTCACCAGGCATTACTGCTTACACCAGCAACACACTGAGGATGTGCAGATGGTATGGGCAGTCTTTCAACGACTGTTCCAGTAAGGTAAGCCCTGCAGCTTCCGGGGTTGTTTCCTTTCTCTACTTGAAGATGTATTTTTTTCGCATTAACGCAGACAAGTTTATAGTATCTAATCTGTGTTTGCCTGGTTTCCACCTCTGAGCATTTATACTGGTACAAAATCTATTCACAGCATGTGAATCCATGAAAGATCCAATGCTGGAGAAGGAAGTAGTTCCATACCTGTAACTCCATTTCTCCAGCCTTGGTATCTTTCATGGATTCACATGCGCCCTCCAGCCTACCCCCATCCTGGATAAGAATTTTCATTCTGGGACATCCAGAAGGACTTGATCCCTTCCTTTTCTTGAAACCAAAATTTTGAACCAATAATACTGGGTAGGTACAAGACTGCCTTCATAACAGTTGGAAGGCTAACAGGCATAACTTATAGATACCACAGTTTATAGTTCTGTAAAGCGGGCAGGTTAGGTTGCTTATGTTTTACTGTTTTCTGTGCCTTTTATGTTTAAGTATTTTTGAATTCTTGTTTTTTCAACAAATGTTTCCCTTGAATAATTACTTTTTCCTCTCAGGTCTTTTTTTCATTCCTTTGCTGTTCCTCAATAATTTGTCAATAATATGCATATGTGTATGTAGATGTTGTTACAAGTTACTGTGCCTGTAATTGTTGTTTTTTTTTTTTAATTCTTTTTTTGTTATGTTGATGTGTTGAACGCTTCTGCACTGTTTGTTGTTTAAACAACTATATACACATTTCTTTGACACTTGTGTTTGACAAGGTGGTTTTTTACGTGACTGAAAGTACAAATGAGTTTTCAATGACGGGCTGGACTAGGACGTTTTCTTTAAATAATTTAACCTAGCTGCACCAACCCTGCGCGTAACAGCACCCTCTTCTTTGATACAGAACCCCCATCAGGCAAACATTCCTTAAGGGAATTCCTCCAGCTGGAGTGGATTAAATCTGAGAGGAAGCTGCTGGGGCGGAGCTATTCACTCAACGTCCCATTGTGCTGCCAAAAGCACCCAAAACAATGTTGCTGGGTTATTCAATGTGTCAAAATATTTCCATAGGAAAATGACTTAGTCAAAGTTACCGGGTTTCCCAGCCTGACGACAGGGAATATTCACAGCATGTGAATCCATGAAAGATCCTATAACGTCATAACCAACACTGGAGAAATGGAGATACAAGTAAGAAAAAACTCCCTTATTGTGTGTTATTTTATGGATAAGATTTCCTTCTCTGAAGTAGGATTTTCTACTACTACTTGGTAGAAATACTGTGGAAAATCAGACATAGGAGACAGACAACAGGACATATTTGAACAAAATACTGTATTTAAGAAAATAAACAAAAACCCCTCTAAACCCTACTTCTTCGATGGCTTCCCCCACTCTTAAAAAAACAACACCCAGGTACTTGTCAGGGCCTCTTACAAATGAACGGTGTCCTTAACTACACTATCCTAACATCATTATGAAAAGAAACACAATGGGGTTCATTATAAGTATGCCGGTCTGGAAACAATTAAACTATAGGTCTGCCTGCCGGAGCCTCTGTGCCAGACAGGTTGTACCTGCTGAACACAGTGGCCACGGTAGGCAGACCGTCAGGGAAGCATGGCACCGTTAACAATGGGACTCAATGGGAATGGGGAATTACAATTTACCGACGTTTGACTTTCTGGGCCGCCGGGGTTATAATCCCCCGATGGCAATGGGAAGTCAGGCGCAGGTAAATTATTCTAAGTCCAACAGCAACATGACGGTTGCACCAGCAGCGTTACCGCCAGACTCGGATTGAGGCTCAATTTAAACGTTAGCTTAGAATATGATTAGTCCCCCCCTTGGGTAAATCAGTAGCGGCTGGTTTTCTGTCCCCCACCAAAAAGCTCTCAAAGTCTTTTTTAGCTCTTCGCCTGGTAGTTCCAACAAATAAACAAAAATGTCTCCTTTTCTTTTGGGCAAAACAGCAGCCTTGTCAGCCAGTCAGAACATTTTCTAGTTTAAACCCACTTCAGGGATGTATTAAACATTACAGCTTCTTCTAATCAGGATATGTTGATATTCACAAAACAAAACATTCTCTATATCCCCGGGTAGTATATCTCTACTGTCAGACTTGTGTATAATTCACTAGTAATGTTCTACGGCTAATACAATGTTGAAAATGTAGTTTTCTTGTCGATTCATTCCTCACATTCTATATCTAATGAGTGAACTTTTTTCTATCAGATTGATGTCAGATGCCAGCCTGTCCTTCTTGCTTCGAGTTTATAGTTGCCCTGAAGAAGGCTTGGCCTTTGAAGTGACTGTGGGAATTTTAAGCTGAATCTCGAGTTGGCATCCTTTTCTTGACTTCATATTGTCCATCCTCTAATATAAGTTTGGGATTCGTGTGTATCAGTTTTGTGCAGTTGTTCAACACACAAGTGTGGCCTCAGGTGTGCATCTGTTACGTTGTTTATTAGTTTTGTTTTTTCACTTTTTACTTTTATAATTGCTTTTCCTTGTGTACTTGAGCCCAGTGTCCTTCTGGTGCACGGCTATGTCTTTCCTCCCTTCTTTTTTTCTTGTAGCCTTTTCGGCAGCACGGGTTGGGCTTGGCTTTTTCTAATTAACCACAATGACACTGCCTCCAGCACACAATGTATGAGAATGTGCTTGGATATGTTATGTGAACCTTTATGTTGAATACTAGATTTGGTTTTAAAACATGACTGAGTGTTCTTCAGAGTTTGGTTTATTTCCAATCATTAAGTGCTTATTTGCATTGGATTCTCTGTCTGTGTTCTGCATATTGATCCCACTGTTTGGGTCCAATTGTTGAAAAAGCTGTTGGTGGGTTGCCTCTTTTGTGTTGGTCCTTTTGTGTACCCTAGCAGCCAGTTTAGCTCAATTTAGGTTGTTGCTTCTCCCACCTCCTCCTGGGATCTTTTGGATTCTCAGCCCAGCGTGGGCTATGGGCCTGTTTATCTCTGCTTTAGTTGTGTTTTTTTCTCACCCCCTTCTGGGGTCTTCGGATTGTCAGCCTAACATAGGCTATGGAATGCAGAGCCCTGATTTGTTTCTTGCTTCTAGAGAGATGAGGTGCCCAACTAAGTGTAATTTAATTTGTAGAACTGAGGTTTATTCACTAGTAAAAGTAGTTCAATACCATTCTGTTCATTTCTGGTGCAGCTGGGTAAGGGCCGCCGACCACATGGGACCACAAACAATGCAAACATCAGAAACTGCCGGTTGTTCTCAAAAGGTACCCCCAAATGCATTCTTATGGGGCTAGTCCCAAGCAAAATCAACTTGTTTCCCACAGTCTATATATTTGTAGAAAAGGTTTACTTCATTTAGAAGAGCCATAATAGCGACATCAATTGTCAGTGCAAAAATAAATGTAGTTTACTTCATTTGAAACCGAATAGTTTACAAAGTGTTTCACATCTCACTTCATATGCCTGACTGCAACAAATAAAGTGAAGAAAGGAATTTCTCTTACAATTTCTCATATACATATAAGTAACAAAAAATATCAATGCATATAAAATTTACTAGAATTAAGCAGTTCAAAAAAATACCAACAGTTACATAGGAAGTGCTCAGTCCTAGAGATGTTAATCGCTGACACTTCAGATAAGCCGACGCGTTTCAAAATCTAAGTCCTTTTTCAACGCTGTAAGACTGCTGGTTTTCTAAGCTCAATCAAAGAGGTCTGTGAAACCTAAAGAATATAGTAAATGATACTAGAACATTCAATCAAATCACCAATTCCTAAACCATTAACATGTCAATTAGGAACCTTTCAGTGAGAAGTCTCATCTCATGGGTTGTAATATACACTGAGCAAAAGAACCCTCTTTTTTGTTACCTGGGGCTTTTGAGTCGAGGGAGACTGAGGAGTGCAAACAAGGTCAATCCACACAAGCTACCCCGCCTGTACACAAGCTTGGAGGTCAAACCAAAGAATAGAAAAAATACACAAAAAGGAACACAGAGGGAAGCTCCAATACTTCATGCAATCACATATGTGCATTTTTGTGTTTTGTTGATATTTGACATGTTGCTTTTGAATAAATTGTGTTTTTAAGACATCTTGACCCCGATGTTCCTGTACCCCACCTATTTTGTGCCATACCACCAAATTTGACGCTGAGTTGTTTAACCCAAAGGTCTTTTTCCAAAGCTTGCCCTGTCGGATATTTAAGGGTACCCCAGGTCAAAGAGTACAATGTCCAACCCATAAAGGATTGTTGGCTGATCGTCTGTAAGTAAAACCTGATGAGAGACATGAGGTAATATCGATATAGTTGAGTGTATACTCCCCTCATTTTTGCTAGAAGAGGAGAGAAACTACCCCTGAAAAGGGACCTTGAAGCTTCCAAGGATTGGGCGTTGTTTTACATTGTATCCAAGATATTTCATGGAGGAAACCCTTTCCGAGGGGGTCACACCCACCTTCCAAGTGAAAGAAATAGGTTGCTTGCTAGTAGTAAAAACAACTACCTTAGATTTACCCTCGTTTATCTTTTTTATTGGCCACAGCATACTGGTGGAAAAGCGTCAACTACCTGAATAACCCAATAGGTGTCTTATCAAATAAGACAATGTCGTCAGCAAAAGCTAGCCAATCCAAGACAAGAGTGCCCATTTTTACTGGGTTAGTGACGCCCGCCCCCCACACTGAAGCCAGATCTGCCATATATAGGTTAAAGAGAGTGGGGGCGAGCACACAGCCCTGTCTGAGCCCCTTAAAGGTTCTGATTGGTGCTGAGGAGACCCCCTTTCTAGTCAGTCTTAGTGAGGACTCAATATGTAATAATGCCAAGATCTCAACCATTTCCCTAGGCACGTTAACCTGCAGTAGTTTGTTCCATAGGGTAGGCCGGCTGACTGTATTGAAGGCACTGGACATGTCGATGGAGGCCATGTACACAAGGGCCCACCCATCCCTTTTTACTGCTGCAGAAAGATGGGAAATAACTGCAGCGTTGAGGGAGGTCCCCATTCCATTTACTAGAAAGCAGTGGGCCTATAATTTCTTGGATCAGCTCTATCACTCCGTTTGATGGGTCGGATAATTGATTGCTGCCAAGAGCAAGGGATGTTACCTGTTTGCAAAATGTTTTCAAAAAGGGCCAGGAGGGTGGTCAGCAAGACCTCCGGGTCTTGCTTTAAGAGCATCGGAGGAATGCCATCCGGCCCTGGTGCTCTGGATGCCTTTGCTTTCCCAATTGCCCACCAAATATCATCCCCCTGGCCCCCAATGGCAGGGGCCCCAACCCTTAAGGCCCAGTTTAAAGGTAGAATTGTCCTTCCACACAGGACACACAAAGTCTTCGCTCAAGTAAGCCAGGGTTTCTATTATGGCCTGATTTGATGCAATGAATACTTCTTGCTAGATGGATTCAACCAATAACTTATAGCAAGCTTGGATTGCCTTTTTTTAAGTTGTACAGTTCCGGGGAATAAGAACATATCCTCAAGGCTCTCAGTTCCTGCCTTTTGTGTTTTTTTAATTCCACAATTTCCCCATCATGCCTATGTTGATGGAGCTTATTGCTTCTACACACACCCTTCTTGGGCATAGGTCTTAGGCATACATTCAATGTAGTGCCACATTTTTCAGCAGAGAAACAGCCTGTACTATCCTTCTCAAGGTCTGTGGTTTGTTTTAGTGTAATCAGAAAGTTTCTACAGGTCGCAGCGTACCATCTCATTGTCAACCCTCCCCTCGCAGGATAGCAAAATGAAGCCGCTGGTTCAAACGTTGGAGAATCAACAGTAGCTTGCAAGATGAGTGTCAATGGCAGATGGTGGCTGCCGGCCCGAGGATCTCTATACAAGTCGCAACAAGATTTTAATGACCATTATACAAAAATATGATCAATCCATGACCTCTTAACTCCCCTGAACCAGGTATAAAAGGCTGTCGCACATCACAATCATCCGGCAAACAAATGTCCAACTCCCAGTTTGCCAAATGGTTAATCCAAACATCTGCTGGTACACTCTCTCAGGGGGAGATTGAAAAGTTGAACTCTCCATCCCTTCAAGTTACCTCCCAGTTTACATTGAAATCACCTCCCAAAATGACTGTATGGGTGGAGCTCTGACCTAGCCATCCAGTCAATACTACATCCAAATCTTCAAGAAAGGCAGCCAATGGACGCTTAGCTGGATTCCAGTACACATTGACAGTCAAAAACTTCTCTCCACTACCCATCATCGTAAGACTCATTGCCAACAGGTCAGGTATGGAGGTGACAACCTCCTGATGGCTGCAACGTAATCTTAAGTCAATAGCAATCGCCAGACCCCCCACAGGGCGCCCCTTTGCCCCTTTTGTTGACATCTTGTAGTATGTGTGAAAACCTTCCAGTGGCGTTTAACTAATGGCCATGGACTCCTGGATCAGGACTATGTTCGCATCTCTCACACATATGTTTAAGTCTCTGCCCAAGTTGTTAAACCAACAAATATTCCATGATACAAATATGAGTCCCCCATCCTAGAGCGTTTGTTCTGCCAATTTAATTTGTGGGCATTTCCCTGTACAGTGTCTTTGATCTTATCATAGAGCCTTAGCATAGATTCCAGAACAAGGTGCAAAGCGGATATAGAGGTTGGCCCCAAAGAATCAACGTGTGGAAGAACAGTAGAATTGCATCTTAATTCAAAGTTGCAGGGCGTAAAGAAGTCTTTGTGTATAAGCAATTTGAGGATAGGTTTGGGGTTAACTAAAAGAGGACTTGAAAAAATCTCCACTGGGGCTTTAGAAGGTCTGGACCCCAAAACGTTCGCTCTATACTGTCTATTTGTGATGCCTTCCACATTTTTGCACAATTGCTCGAAAGAGTCATCCAACACAATAGACTCCTCTGGGTCTTTTTCTTGAGATATATCTTGGTCCACTTGTAGCTTCTGGGGAACCCTCTTTCCCAGGCCGTTAGACATTTCCTGCGTGCAGTCCACCTTTGATATAGCAATTTCACTACTTTGACCCGGAATTGCGGGCTGGAAGACTCTTGGATCCACACTTTAGTTGATTGCTGGTTAGGATGAGGGATGCCATCAGTCCTGGTCTCACTTGCAGAGTTTGTTGTGTTTAGCGGGAATTGAGCAGAATTGTTAGTCAAAGCAGGCGAAGAACCCAACAACTGGTAGAAGAGTGGGGTGAGGCCTGCGAGGCAAGCTGATCGAGAGGAGTATCTGGCTTCCCCTCCCCATCTTGGTGAACTGTTTGGTTAAACAATGAGCAGTTTGTGCAGTGGGTACCCCCACCGTTAAGCTTAGTTCCCTAGCTTGGAGTTCCACCAAACCCTTTTTTATGATCTTTAGTCTCCCACTCCAGAGTTTCGATGCAGGCATTTGTTCTGCTTTTCAGATGTGTGCAATGCCCTCAGAATTACTCATCCTATTACACGGTCTAAAAGCTCTTGGACGCAGGAAGGCAAAAATGCACACTCAGACCATTAGTTAGAAAATATTTGTCTCTTTATAGGCCCTTTATTCACACTTCATAAGTATACATGTAACTGTAGGATAAATACACTTGATTATACATGGATGCATGGACAAGTACGATAGATATACATCACCGTTAGTGCAGTTGTAGGAGAAAACTTCATCTCAGCCACAGCAACACTACCCAGTCCCCAATACAGGTGGGCAGAGAGATCACACCTCAGCTCCAATTCACTGTCTCCTCACGGGATACCTCTCTTCTTAAGGGGGACAAATCCCTGCCCCTCATAAGTTACAGGCTGCTTCCGGCCCATGGACAGACAGCAAGCATTGGAGGCAAGTGCGGAAAATTCCAGACAGAAGTGAAAAAACCCAGCTCATCTCTCGCATGCCCGTTCCCAGCACCCCTTATCGATTGATAAGGGGTGCTGGGAACGAGCGCATTCGCCTGCAAATCTCTGACTCCCCTCTCGGCTCGTCCTTGAGCGAACAATGCAAAAACTATCCTCCGTTGTAAGCTCGTCTGCTTCACACTAAAACATTGCAAACATTGCACTACTCATGTCGCCTTCTAACTGAGCTCACAGAAACGTAAACTTTCATTGCGGTTTGGAAGTGAATGTCCAAAATGGCGGCGCACCGGCGCCATGTTTTAGCTCATTTTTGCACATGCACTACAATCCACCGTTTGGACAATAAACTACCATATCCCAATGAAACAAAAGACGGTTTCCAAAACTGACGAAACATGCCTATCAAATTGGGAACACAAGAAATACAACAACAACAAACAACTAAAACAAATACAACTGCAAATATACAAACGAAAGCATAGCGCAACGCCTCAGGAATCCAAGAAAACAATTGATCCCACCAGCTCCTGCTCTGATCCTGAGTGACTTGGGAAATCAGGTCATTCAAACTACCAATATGTTTCTAAAAAGAATAGGAATGATCATCCAAATCAAAATAACACATCCCTTCAACAGCATTGCAACCCAAATTGTGCTTCAAAAACAGCACCATTTAAGTTTGAGAGGTTCTATTAAAGTCATTTAACCATTACACAAGCTAATCTAATCAAGGATTTATAACCACCAGCCGCCAACCCCATATACCCACCAAAGAAAATGCAAGCGCTGAAACCTCCGGTTCAGACAAGAATCACAATCTGGCAACAGACAAAATGATGAACAGAACGGGTCACACAATGTATTGCACGATTAATTGCAGGCTGTAAGGAAAACATCATTAAACCTGAGTCGTGTTAAGGCACAAGGCCACCAGAAATATTCCCAGTAATGTAAGTGTAGGTACAGTTAACTGAAGCAAAGAGACCAAGGCCCTCATTACGACCCTGGCGGATTTTTTCCGCCATCGACGGACTTTCCGGCCATGGCGCAAAGTCCCTTTACGCCATGGCGGATGGCGGACTTACCGCCCCATTCCGAGATCGGCGGGGCGGTAAGTCCCCATTGACCCATTTACCCTTCCCCATTCCCAGTTCGGCCCCATAGGGTATAATGGGAGTGGGGAAGGAGTTAATTACGCCACCGTAAAATACGGTGGCGTAATTAACACCAAGGTCCCAGAGCGCCATGGATTTTTCCGCCCGCAAAAAGCGGGCGGAAAAATGACCATGGCGCTCCGGGAACTCGTAGTTGGCGGTAAGGGGTCGGCGCAGCTAACGCTGGCGCAGACCCCTTAGCGCCAGGGTCGTAATGAGGGCCCAAGACTTTTAAGCCTTCGGTGTGGGCCGCACACCCTTAATACCCACTTCGCGTTCAGCAATTTTGTTAAATGTTGTCAATAAATTGTCATTCAAGTATAGTTATGTTAAGATCCTTTATTTCTCAAGTATACCTTGTAGGTAAAGTTACCACAGGAAAATAACCAACCCGTTGGAGGTTTCACGTGTCGAAGATGGCTGGCAGTTACAACAGTAAAATTACATAACCTTTCATTAGAAACCAGTACAGTAAGCGTGGCCTGAGCTCATGTGGTAGCTCATGTGGTAGGTCGTGGCTGAAATGAACTCCCACTGCGATCCTTCTACGATCCTTTCTGCGCTCGTAAATGCCAGCAGCCTTTTTTCGGCAGGTGAAGCCGTTGTCCAGCCTCTGAATTTCACCCCAGCTGTAATCGGGACTCTCTGCGGCGAGGATATTGTGTCAAAAGCTGACCCCCGGCGCTCCAAGATGGCCGTTGCAATGGCCCTATGATTCTCTTTGGGGACCTGACATTGTGCTGCACTGTGGACAGTGGGACAACTGCAGCACTGCCTGGCGGCCTCCGATCCTGTAGAGAGTATCAGCGACATACCACTGTGCTTATTGCAGTAGGTGGACCCAGTGAAGTGCTCCGCTTGCCGGAGCGGCCAAGATAGAGACTACGTCTGCGGACGCCTTACCATCCATGCTGTTGCCCTGCATGCAAGACTCTGCTCCGATGCTGGACACTTCACGGTTGCACACCTGCCAAGGGCCTCGCACTGGCAACACTGACTCCTGTGGTGCCTGTGGCACTTTGAGGGAATTGGCTCCCTAGAATCCTGTGGTTCTGCTGGGGATTACACATCCCCGCAGTGTAGCCCAACAACCTGGGGGAGATCCTCTGTGCCCTGGGGGAGCACAATTCACCTGTTAGACTCCATTGCTTTCCCCAAAGTCGACACAAGACCCACATGACGATCAAGTCCTAGTGGCGAATTGCAGCCCTAACATCCTGCCTTGAAACTAGGATTGATGAGGTCAAAGTGGACGTACAGCTACCCTGACAGGACATCAGACAATTAGCATAACGACTCACCACCGCTGAAGGCCTACTAAAACAAACCGCAACTACCACCAAAGACCTGCAGGCAAGGGTCAAGTCACTGGAACAAAGTAACATATCACTGGAGCTGCTGAGCGGAAGACACAGAGGGGTGCCTAGGGTCACGATCCGACCACTTACATTGAGAACTTGCTGCTACAGGAGATCGATCAGACCTGGAAAACTGTCAAAGGGATTTGCGGTTGAAACAGCCCACTGTTCCTTTCAAAAGAAACCTCCATCGGGGTCGCACCCTAGACCAGTGATCGCCAAGATCCTCAACTTCCGCGATAGGGAGGTGATACTGAAACTCTCTAGAGAGGGCGGCGGGACAGCTCCAGGATCGCCATATATCCGGACTACACTCAGGCGGGTTCACAGAGCTAGGAACACATTTGTGCCTATAAAGGCACGACTCCGGCAACTGTGAGTCAAGTATATGCTCCTATACCCTGCAAGATTAAAGGTCATACACAATGGCAGGATGCAGTTCCTAGAAAGCCCGGAAGTCGCATCCATGTGGATGAACCATAACAATCTGTCTAGCACAAATTTTTCTGACTAATGAACCTATTTGTGGTTACTGGTCCCCGCCTTAAAGCCTGATTCTGGATTATGGGCAACCACCATTCGCTACCTGGGAACTGCACTAAGACAATGCAGGCACTACCGCCGAAGTATCAGCAAGGGCAGACCAGGACCACTCAGCTCTCATCTCAGCTCTTACCGGATAAAGCAAGAACTTCTGCGGAAAGCTTCCTATCAAGAATAATGGGAGTTAGACCCAACTGCCCACACCTGGTCTCTTTTCCCGCTCACAGTTGACACTGGACACTGACGTGTTGCCGGTGCCCCTACCTGGTACACAATGGTCGCCCACGACCTTGGAGGTATGGGACAGCCTAAATGACTAACGGTTGTTGGGCCACAAGTTCACGTTAAGTTGCCAATGGCTATGTTTCTATCCCTTAGTCTGGGACATTGTTGTTTGGTTGTGTCTTGGTTACTGTTGAAAGGCTTACTATACATTATGGTTGCGAGGGGAGGGATACGCTTGTGATGGGACTGTATGTTACTTTTGCATGCACTGTCTCCAACGGAAGTGTGGGTGGGCGACTGGTATTTCCGGTGGGTTTGTGGCCCCTGTAGGGTAGGCCGCGTTGGACCAGAAAGGGAGGGTGTGAAGGTACCCTGACCATGACTCAAATCAAGGTATTAACTTGGAATGTGAGAGACCTATGGTCATAAATGCGAAGGAATAGGGTAAAATCATATTCGACCCACAGGAAGATTAACATAGCCCTACTTCAGAAGACTCACTAGCTGACCGAACACCAGGACACTCTTTTATTTTTTTTAATTTAAGTTTTATTGATTTTAAAACATAAGGGAAATGCATACATGTACGTGCAAGTTATATTCACATTGTTCCACCAATATTACATTGTGGTTGGACAAAAACGGCACTTTCGGCTAAATTGTCTATCCCTCCCCGTTTGGGTTAAGTCATCGTAATCCCTTTAACACCCCCCTCCATCCCCAAGACGTCTTTTCTGATTCTTCCAGTTCGTTGGTGAAAATTCGGTTTGTGAGTAACACAGGATAGGACCTTTATCACAGGTGGTCTGCTTAAGTTCAGGGCTTGCGACAGGCTTGTTTGCTTGTAACATGTCGGGTGGTATTCGCTTTACGTTGAAGAATGCTGTTTACAGGGATTCTAGATCTGTTGGGTTGTTTTGTTTCTGGCATGTGATATGCTGGTTAGCGAAGTCGCAGCAGGTTTCTTCGTGCCGTGCCGCCTTGTCGTGGAGGGCTGCCGTAAATTTCTCCATTGTATAAATGTTCGTTGAAATATTAATCTATTCCTTTTTAACTGGGAGGTGTGGAGATTTCCATTTGATGACCAGGCAGGCTCTCGCAGATAATAACAGTGGGGATGCCAGCCCCTTTATCCTGATTAGTTTGTCATCTTCCTCTTCTAAGCCAAATAAAGTCAGGAGGAGGGATGGATTTCTTTCGATGCCGTCTATTTGTTTAATCCATCCTAGGACTTCGTTTCAGTATATGTGGACTTTAGGGCAACCCCACCACATGTGCCAGTAGTTGGCGTCCATTCCGCATTGTCTCCAGCATTTCGGGCTGTTGGTCTGGTACATTTTCAATAGTCTGTGAGGATCGTACTGCCATCTGTGAAGTAACCTTATTGCATGTAGATTGTATTGTGCAGCGATTGATATTCGAGACAGTGGGCCTCATTACGACCCGGGCGGACTTCGCGGTGCTAAATGCACCGCGAAGCATGGCGGAAAGCCGCCGATAGCGCCATGGGGGTTGGCGGATTTACCGCCCCATTCCGACCTCGGCGGAGCGGTAAATCCCCAATCCCCATTCTGCCCTTCCCCATTCCCATTCTTGCCCCATAGGGTATAATGGGAGTGGGGAAGGAGTTAATTACGCCACCGTAAAATACGGTGGCGTAATTAACAACGAGGTCCCGTAGCGCCATGGTTTTCTCCGGCTGGTAAAACCAGGCGGAGAAAACCTCCATGGCGCTACGGGAACTCGTAGTATGGCGGAGAGGTACGCCATGCACTACGCTGGCGTAATACCCTCTCCGCCAGGGTCCTAATGAGGCCCAGTGTTTTGCAAATTGTGTCCCATGCCTGCTGGTCAAATTCGCTGTCGAAGTCCTTTTCCCATTTGTCTTTAAGGCAGAGGCTCGGGACTTGGTCTTTACAGATCAGGGCGCTGTACATACGTGCTATCAGGTCTTTATTTGTGGTGGTCGTGTCTAGGATTTTCTCAAAGGGCGTGAGTCCTCTTTGTATCTTAGTGTTCCATTCCCTTTTGGATATGAGGCCTTTCAAACATAGTTAGATGAAGATCGGGATTGGATGCAATTGGAGAGCTTCTTATAATTCTGTGATTGTTATGAATTTGTCTTCTCTCCATAGCTGACCGACTCTTTCAAGTCCTGCATCGAACCAAGTTTGGTATCTGGGGTGTTCTGGGATTTCCTCTCTGATCCCAGGGGCCCAGAGATGGCTCAGGGGGGATGGCCATGTGGTCATGCCCGTCATCCCTTTCCCTTCCTTCCATATTCTCCATATTGTCCCCAATATTGGGTGATTGCATAGTCTTCTTGTGAGCTGTGGTCTGAGGACCCATAGCCATTCTGCAAGAGTTGCAGGTGTCAGGTTGTCATTGTCTAACTGGACCCATTGCAGGTCCTTCCTGTCTCTTAGATGTAGGATGAGGGTTCTTAGTTGGGCTGCCTGGTAGTATTGCTCGATGTCGGGGAGGCCGACACCCCCTTGATCTTTGGGTAGTATCAGAGTTTCATACGATATTCTAGGTTTCTTTCCGTCCCATAAGAATCCAGTTATTGCCATTTTCACTTGTTGAAAGAAATGTTCTGGAACTGTCACGGGGAGTACCTGAAAGGGGTATAGGAAGCGTGGGAGACTAACCATCTTAATGGCGTTCAGGCGTCCCATCCAGGAAATTGTGAGGGGTTGTCATTTTGTGAGGTCTGCATTGATGGCGGTGAGATGTTGGTGGAAGTTTCCCTCATATAGGTCTGCGATATCTCTTGTTAGGTTGACCCCTAGGTATCTTAGTGTCGGCCCTCAGATGATAAGTCCCAGACGCTCGAATTCCGCTCGTTGGTCCGGGGTGGGTTTGTGAAGCGGGAAGGGGATGGATTTGGTTCTATTCATTTTGAAGCCTGTCAATGTGCCGTATTCTTCGATAAGATGGATTGCTTGGGGGATTGATGTCATCGGGTTCTGCATGTGGAGCAGAATGTCGTCTGCGTACAGGGCCAGCTTATATTCTCTACCGTTCACATGCAATCCCTCGACGCCGTCGTTCGTTCTGAGCGTTTGTGCCAGTGGTTCCAACGACAGTGCAAATAATAATGCCGAGAGAGGGCATCCCTGTCTTGTTCCTCTACTCAGGGGGAACAAGCGTGAGTACTGGGAGTTCACTGCAACGGACACCCGCAACGCGGTGTAGACAGCCTTGATTCCTCGTCGGAGAGCAGGGCACAAACCTATTTTCTGTAGTGTAGCTTCCAGGAAGTGCCATTCAAACGTCTTCTCTGCATCGATAGAGAATAGTGCGGTTGTGTTTGGCATTTTCTTGGCTTCGTGTATAAGGTGGAGGGTCTTACAAGTGGAGTCCGCTCCCTGTCTGCCGAGGATTAATCCCACCTGGTCATTGTGAATTATGGCGGGCATATGTGTCTCCAACCGTGCAGTGAGGACCCTCGTGTAGATTTTGGCATCTGTGTTTAGGAGAGAAATCGGGCGGTGGGATGCGCATAATTTGGGGTCCTTGACTTCTTTGGGGATGACCGTTATTACGGCCTCAGAGAAGGATTCGGGAGCGGAGCCTGATTGAAGGATGTTATTGAAGAGCTCGACCATGAATTGTAGGAGGGTATCCATGAAGGTCTTGTAGAACCCTGCCGTGTAGCCGTCTTTTCCAGGGGCTTTCCCTGTTGGGAGCCTTTTGATCGCTTCTTCTATCTTCTCGCCTGTGATGGGGGTGTCGATGGCTTGTGCTAGGTCCCGGGGTAGGCTTGGAAGAGATATCTTGTTCATATAATCTGTAATCGTCTCTTCATGTGGTGCGGCGTCTGACGTGTACAGTTTCTCATAGAAGCTGGCGAAGGTTTCTTGAATATTGGAAGGGTGGCCTCCGTGGGACTCGGTCTCACTTTCTATAGCTGACACCCATCTTTCTCTACGTTATCCACTGGGTCTGGCGGCGAGTAGGGCATCTACCTTGTCCCCTTTTTCGTATTGTTTTTGTTTTAGATATTGAAGTTTGCGCACGATTTGGTCGGTTTCCAATTGCCGCAATTCCTCTCTCTGACCAAGACACTTATTATAGACAGTTGGGGGTTTCTGGTTATGGGGCTTTGTACTCCAAGTTTGCCCGAGGTGTTTTTATATGGATAGACCTGAGTTAATTTCTTTAAAGAAAATGTTGGTAGTGTGAGCAGCTGGGGCACGGTCTGGGAAGCCATGAAGGTGGTTGTAAGGAGTGAAATTATAGCAGATGCAGGGGGAATTTGCAAACGACTGAAAGGGGAACTGGAAGCCATGGAAAATACAATAAAGACGTTGGAGACCGTGCACCCGGGACTGAGAGAAAACTAGCTGTGGTATGATCTCAGTGTCTACAGGCTTGGGAGAGCCTATCTCAATTTGATTACGCCACTAAGACAGCACGTTCCCACATGGAGGAAGTTAAATCTGGGAAGACTGTGGCCTGGCTGTGAAGACACAAAATATCTAGGCCTCTGACGACGTTGCTGAAAGATACTGCCATGAGCTATGGCGCTCCCAGGCAGCAATTAACGACGCCTTCATGACCTTTTATGCATGGCTGTACAAACACAACACCCAGTTGCCCCCGGATAGAATATCTTAAGCCCTTTCATTGATGCGTCTCCCGAAACTCACTGCAGATCAGAGCGCCTCTGTGGACCAACCTCTCATGGTGGCAGAAATCAGTGAAGCGATTGCCTCCCTTTCCACTGGCAAAACGCCTAGAAGCAGCGGCTTCCCTGCGGAATTGTAGAAAGAGTACGTCTCTGCCTTGGCCCCGACCCTATTGAAAGTCTTTGAGGAAACATATGAAAATGGCTACCTGCCGCTTAGCATGAGGGAAATCTTAGTAATACCCAATCTTAACCAAGGGAAACCTGTGGAACGATGTAACTCTTATCGCCCCTTGGCTATGCTAAATTGTGACATGAAATTACTCACGACAATACTGGTTACGTCGGATTATTTGCTCCTTAATACATGTGGACCAAACTGGATTTGTACCTGGCCACAACACCACCCTGAATCTCCGCCGCTTACATCATGTCATAGACCAGATTAATCCCCGGAACGAGTGCCTTGCAGTTGTATCTCTGGATGCTGTCAAGGCCTTCGATTCAGTCTGTTGGGAGTAGATGATTGCAGCCCTGAGCGGCTTTGCATTTGGGGATGTCTTTGTTTGTTGGGTAGTATTGCTTTACTCCTCCCCAACGACCAGAGTAAAGTCAGGTAGACAAGTGTCGGCCTCGTGGAACATAAAAAGGGGTACCCGCCAGGGATGCCCTCTTTCCCCAATATTGTACATACTCGTCCTTGGAAACTGGGGCTGCGTATTTGCGACAAGAGTATCTGGAAGCAGGCATCCAGATCGGTGACACTACATACCTTATATCACTATATGCTGACGACATACTGCTCTATCTGTGTGAACCCGAGCACAACCTGCCTGTTGTTCTAGGCGTCTTAGATGAGTTTGCTGCGTTGTCTGGGATCCTCTTTAATAATAAGTCCTGTCTTTTTCCTTTAGCCGGGTCACGCTGGCTCGACAAGGGGACTTCCCCCTGACGTATGCTTGCCACAGGAACAGTATTCCTTTCGATGCTTGGGTGTTCACATCACACACATGCCCCGTGAAACGCACACGTGCAACACACTCGGAGCAGTAGATGGTGTTTTTCTGGTCTAAATTCCCACTCTCCCTTAATGGCAGGGTAGCTATTGTCAAAATTATCATTCGCCCCAGGTTGCTATATTTCTTCAACAACGTTCACGCTTAAATCGAATTTAAATTGAGGCTGCTTTCTTTCGCTCCTTGGACACTCTGCAGAGAGATTTCCGGTGGGGCGCCAGGTGACATAAATTGGCCCTGAAGGTGTTGTGTTTGCCCTATAGCGATGGTGGGTTAGAGTTGCTAAAATTTGAACTTCACATCCTGGCGGTTCAATTGAGCTTTGTCGCAAAATGGCTCTCTGAGGACCTTTCGACTGAATCTGAACTCCTACTACCACTAGTGAGACCCGCCTGGCTTAGGGAAGTCCTTTGGATCCCGGTGAGCTATTCCACTCCCTACCCTCTGCTTGTGAACCTGGGTAACCGGGTTTGGGCCAGAGCGCTGAAGTTACTGGGAGTCTGTCACCCCTATTCACCCAATGCCCCAATCATTGTGGCAAGAACCTCAGAGGTGAGTGACCCGAAGGTTGTGCGGTCCTGGGAGGCCTTGGGTATATCCACCTGGAGAGATATGTATGTTGATGGGAAGTTTAGAGACCTGGACAGCCTGCTCGATTGGAAGGTCTTCCTGGGGGTCAGTTCTTGAGGTACATGCAGATGATGAGGATTGCTAGGCATCAGTGGGAGTCATGGCCTGCTGTACCGGTGAGCTATTCCACTCCCTACCCTCTGATTGTGAACCCGGGTAACCAGGTTTGGGCCAGAGCGCTGAAGTTACTGGGAGTCTGTCACCCCTATTCACCCAATGCCAAAGTTACTGGGAGTCTGTCACCCCTATTCACCCAATGCCCCGATCATTGTGGGAGGAACCTCAGAGGTGAGTGAGCCAAAGGTTGTGCGGTCCTGGGAGGCTTTGGGTATATCCACCTGGGGAGATATGTATGTTGATGGGAAGTTTAGAGACCTGGAAAGCCTGCTCGATTGGAAGGTCTTCCTGGGGGTCAGTTCTTGAGTTATATGCGGATGATGAGGATTGCTAGGCGTCAGTGGGAGTCATGGCCTGTTGAACCAGAAGTAAATTCCCTTCTGGCCCTCCTATACAGCTTGGAGGATGGCTGGAGACCTGTTTCTAGACTTTATGATTGTTTGTTAAAGGGGACAAGCACTAGAAACATTGCGGTGGGAGCCTGATGTTGAGTCTGACTTATCTGACACACTGTGGGACAGAGCGCTTATTTTCACCAAACATGTCTCTTGAAAGGCCAGATTCCACCTGCTCCAGGTAAACTTGTTGCACCAAACCTACATGACCCCTAGCAGGGTGGCTATATCTAACCTGAATACAACATCTGCTTGCCCCTGGTGCGAACAGGAGGGCGCTGACCTGATCCATGTGTTTTGTAAATGTGCGAAGGTGCAAGGGTTCTGGACTCAGATTCAACAGGCTTGCACTGCAGCTGGAGTCACTAGGTACCACTGGAGCCCACTTCAATGCTTATTGGGTGTGCATCTTAGGCCTAATAAATATAAACCTGCTGTTAAGTTTATGGACCTGGTGTGCGATCTGGCGAAAAGACGCATAGCCATGGCGTGGAAACTCCAAAAATATGCATTGTGGTTTTATGATTTCCGTCTTTGGTGTGTGGCTGAAATGAAGGCGTGGCTTGGAGCATTGCAGTTGCATGATAAGTCCACGGATGCCTTGGAAGCCTGGAAGCAGCTCACCTTAACAATGTTTCATCCCTCTGATGATAAACCTCCCTGAATGCGTTATCATTATTGTTTGAGATACTGTGCTTGATATGTATGTAACCGCATGCTTGAGTTTTACATCCTAATATGATCAGATGAGCGATTCTTCCGCACTCCTGCCTTCCTTGTGATCCCCCATACTGCAGAGATTATTTGTTAACGTATCATATATTCAAGCCTCTGTAACATGTTTATGTATCACTGTTTGTTTTAGTATTGTTTATGTGGAATAAGTCGCATTTAAATACTGATGCAATGTGATTATTGAAATGCCAATAAACAGACATTAAAATAAATTACACTGAGGACGTTCCAACCACAAAACGCATTGAGGCCATACAAATGGGGTAAGGGAGCTATATAAATAACAAATACAATACAATACCTACTATATTCTTTAGGTTTCACAGACCTTTGATTGAGCGTAGGAAACCAGTAGTTTACAGCCTTGAAAATGGACTTCCGAAACACGTCGGCTTATTTGAAGTATCAGCGATTAACATCTTTAAAACGGAGCACTTCCTATGTTTGGTGTTTTTTTAAAACTTTTTTTAACTGGTTAATTCTAGTAAATTTGATATGTTTTGATGTATTTTGTTAATTATATGTATATAAGAAACTGTAAGGAAAATTCCTTCGCTTTATTTCTCGCTCCTATCCCGTGGTCTTCGGATTATCAACCCAGTGTGGGCCACAAGCATGCTCAACCCTGTTTTGCTTCTTGATTCTCTCACAGCCTTCTGGGGCCTTTGAATTATCAGCCTGGTGTGGGCGACGGGCCTGCTTAGCTCTGTTTTACTTCTCACTACTCTCGCCCCCTCGTGGGGTCTCAGATTATCAGCCCTGTGGGCGACGGGCCTGCTTAGCTCTGTTTTGCTTCTCACTTCTCTCATCACTTCTTGGGGTCTTCGTATTATCAGTCCGGTGTGGGCTACAGGTTTTTCTAACCCTGTTTTGCTTGTCAGTTCTGGCTCCCCGTTGTGAGGTATTTGAATTTACAGCCCAGTGTATGCTATGGGTTTCTCTAACCTTGTTTTGTCAGTTCTGGCACCTCCTCATGGGGCGTTCAGATCTTCAGCCCTGCGTGGGCTTGGTTGTGGCCTCACCGCCCTCCACCTGCTACTCAGGTGATGCTGGGTACCTTTTCTCCAGAGGCAGTGCTCGGTAGTGAAGGTGGTCTCTCTGGCCAGCGTGGATCCATGTTCTCGACCTGGCTTGGGTCTGTGTTGTCTGCTTTCTTTTGTCAATTCTTCCTTTTTGGCACTTCGTCAGAGAGGTAGGACGCAGTACATCTCTTTTGGTATAGCTTTGCTTCCTTTCTCGGCAGTCCCGTCTTTTTGGGATCACTACTGTCGTCAAAGCGGCATCGTGCCGTGGGCTGCCTTGGATCTCCACCCACCACAATGCCCTCCGGTTCTGTTACTCCTGCGTGGGAGTGGCTCCCTCCTCTGCGCGCCTACGCAAGTCAGCGTTTCTCACTTTCCGGCTGATTCTCTCTCACTCTGTTGTTGTGCAGGTGTATTTAGGACCCTCCCTGGAATGGAAGTGAAGATTCCATTGGTGCTGGTTCTCACAAAGAGGCAGCAATAAATACAGGTCAGAAACCAAGTCATCTACGTTAAAGGGGCCCTCTATATGATTGCCCTGTTCAGTTCCTATATAACCAACAAACACTTGGAAGTTTGCAGTGAAGGGAGGTGGAATGAAATCCTTACGTGGGCATTCCTCGTACCCAACTAGTCCTGTCTCCTAGGGAGGGTATTGTGTAGTAGGCTCAACTCCCTAGGCCTAAAAGGAGTGGCACCCCCTTGGGGAGAAGGGACGAATTCCGTTGATTCATCACAGTACGTTGCAGAACCTGGACACTGACCACTGATGGGTTTTGTGCAGATGCTTTTCAAAGTGTGGCCTAAGAAAAGCAACAACCTAGATATTTTGGATGGTAAATCCACCCCATTGTTCATACGTTGAATTCTGGAGGAAGTCTCAGACCTACCATATCAGTCCCTGACAACAAGTCGGTCCTCCATCTTGTTCGCAGTAAAAAAATCGAAATGCTTGTAAGCAACATGGCTGTCAAATTTCAGAACGTGTTGAAGCTGGTCAGGTATTTTTTATAGCCATCAACTCCAATGTCACTGATGTTACATGATCTGCCCTTGAGGAACACTTCCTTTGTGCTGTCCGCCCTCACTATACTTCAGAAACACTTTGGCTAAGCAACCTTGCAGTGGGATGTGGACTTTTCTGTTCCATATTTGACCTGGCATACGCACTGCCCCTTTCACTTATACAGTTTCAATCGTGAGATCTTTGACGGTAAGCCCATTAAGGCACCATCCGCCACTGCTTACACATGTAAGCTCATTAATGCCAGCAGACCTTACCTCTCGACTTCCAACTGCACCACTCTTGCCAGAGCGCTTGTACTCTCTAAAGTCGACTATTGCAATGCTCTTTACCTGAACATCAACAAGCTTCAAGCTATCCAAAATAATGCATTAAGAGCAGCCATGAATATACCTAGATAAGAGTACATCTCTGACGCCAGACGAATACAAAACACTCTCTCTCACACACAAATGTTTATCCAACCAAGCACTTAAATACCTATCGGACAACTTCACACATCACACCCCATCTCGCCCAACTAGATCAGCCCAAACACATTGCCTAAATATACCCAGATTCAAGCTCCAAAAAGCAGGCAGCACGAGCCTCCCTGTGCTCGCCGCTAAACTTTGGAACTCACTACCAACTGAGCTCAGATCGGAACCATCATTGCGCCTGGATGCCCAAGGGCCGGTGGCGCTATATAAATAATAAACTAAACTAAACTAAACTAAACTAATATCTAGTCTGACCTGCCTTACTAGATATTGATTTGGTTTGACAAACAAAGCTATTACAAGAAGTACACACAGTTACAGGGAAGAGCATATGGTGAAAATAATCTGCTCCAAGTGTCTTCTAGAAACCTCTACCTTTAGGGCCTTCTAAACCCTGACATCACAGGCCCCAGTCTCTATGATGAGTGGTCTTATGATGGGGTACGTGAGATATTCAAAGTAGTATTCTTTAGTCACAGTCCCTAGTGAACCTACCTATCCTATGGGAAAGCCGAAAAGAAGCCTGCAAGTTAGTCGTTATATTGGTTAACGTCTGAAAGGGGAGAAAGTGCCAACTTCGTGTAAAGGGGGGATAAGGATTTGGGCCCTTGGTAGAGCAGCATGATATTAAGAAAGACAGTAAACATATTAGACAATGGGCCTCATCACGACCCAGGCGGTAAGTTACCGCCTGGGCCGTGACTTTACCACCATGGCGTAAACTACGTTTACGCCATGGTGGTTGGCGGACTTACCGCCCCATTCGGACCTTGGCGGGGCGGTAAGTCCCCAATCCCCATTTACCCTTCCCCATTCCCATTTTTGCCCCATAGGGCATAATGGGATTGGGGAAGGCGTTAATTACGCCACCGTAAATTACGGTGGCGTAATTAACTCCACGGTCCCTTAGCGCCATGGATTTTAACACCTGCTAAAAGCAGGTGTTAAATTCGCCATGGCGCTAAGGGACCTCGTACTCAGGCGGTAAGGGTCGGCGCTGTTTACGGCGCCGTAAACCCCTTACCGCCTGGGTCGTGATGAGGCCCAATGTATTTCTGGCAAATGTAAATTTTTTGTGGTGCGTTAAAACCTATTGCAGCCTGTTGCATGAAGGCAGTGTACTGATTCCAGAAGTTATAGCTCGGTGATGGGTTTGTTGATATGATGTTACCTGTTCACAGGCAAGACAGTTTGCTATCTGGACTGGATGAGGGCTCCCTGGGTGCATGCGATCAGGACTTTGAACTCAGTTCGTTTTACCCACTTTACTACCTGCCACTCAACCTGAACCAAGTGCCTCTCTGTGGTCTTCAAGCCATGAGTGATCCCCTGGTTATAGGTGTGACTGGTTTCTGTGGCACCATTACTTTAGAACCCCCATCTGTTATGATGTGACAAAGTCTGAACTGCTGCCCTGATTCCTTGCTCAGCGATAAATCCAAATCTGTTAATTTGTTTTAAATTCTGCATTTCCTCTTGGTTTTGTCTTGCAATACCTCATGGTTGAAATCAATTAACTTCCATGTGTTGGGTTCAGCTGGTGGTGACAACTTGAGAACATTGATATTTACAGGGGGGCGGGGCTGCACCACCTAGGTGCGCATTTCTCTGGATTGCGAGCAAGCGTGGAGAAACTAAATTGCAGTTATTTATTGGAGTTGTGGACCTTTATCTGTTGCAGGAACCCCAGGCTCTCGACACTTTCAGAAAGAAGGGTGTTTCCTCGTATGTAGCCCTGGCTAAGAAAGGGGCGCAGGCCGCCCGAAGGGTGGTCTTCAGATTCTCCTCTCAAATCTTCTTAGTGCAAAGAAAGAGGTTGTTCATGTGAATTAACCAGCCAATTATCTACCTTCTCCTCCAGCAGGTTGGTAATCCCCCAACATATATCATTATTGTGTAGAGTATCTATTTGAAAACATTCAGGCTCTCCTATGGTATCAGTTTAGATGTACTACTGGCCACTCTGGATGCTGTGGTGTGGTTCAGACCCTTAGATAGACTATGTTCACATAGAGATTGAATCCACTATGCTGGTGGGTGAGTTCGAATTAGAGGGTTTAGTTTTTTCCCTTACTATGCTGTAAAGCAACCCCGGCCAATGAGAATTTGTTTAATCGCAGTACTGTGTAGGTAAATGGAATGCCACTCTCAGGAAGTCCTGCCAACAAAACCATCATGATCAGAAATTGAAGGGGTTTTATTGATCTTTTTGAAATATCAATTTGTATTAAGTTGTTCAAAAGCATATACATAAGCAATATTAATCCATGAGCCCTTGATGCAGTCTTGGATTATAGTGCACTTTATTTTCCAATCTCTACCTCCCTAAATTCCTGTCCCTCCCCCATATCCACCCTATCTCCCACCTCATTTGATCATTTCAAGTATGCCTATGGCCTCTGAGTAGAGGGATCCACATTATTGCTTTAATATGTCCCTAAAATTATGAAATTATGATGGTTCAGGTGGTCTATGACCTATTCGTTTTGCCTTCAGGAAGTGATCCTTTATGGGCATTCAAAATAAAAAGTGCCATGCTTGCAGACAAATTAGCCACTATTTCCACAGAGATCTATTTCCACAGTTCCCTGCATGCTGTTTTTGCGAAAGCCCGGTTTCCCTAGCCTGGCTTCCGCGCTACAGGAAAACATTTATCTGCAAACCCCTATGTGCCCTCCCCCAATTCACTGTGTTCTTCAGGCAATACCCATGCAACCACCGATCCCACACTCCACCCCACCTCTCACCCGGTTCCCCTCCTTACTTGAAACTCGTTAAGCATGTGTACTGATTCCCAAAAGGCTGCAGTTCAACAAAGGTGACCGTGCAGCAAAATATTTTTGATGAAAATGGTCAGTGCGCTCCACAGCATGCCGTAAGAAATTACAGTGTTCCTGGCACTGTAAAAGTGCTTGGTAAAAGGGAGCTTGGCAGAAACCTTCACCTTAGTACTGTGGTGGATTGGCCTACCAGTAACTCTGTAGATTTCACGTGGTCCTGTATACCATAGTTTCTGCTCTTACACTATCACCTCACCACCTTCCGATATCTCTCATCTTCCCACACAACCCATTGAAGCAATATAATTATCATAAAATGTCCAGTATGTTATTCCAGACTGCTAACAATTGTATCATACTAGTGTATTCTTTTAATCTCCATATAGGGACAAATGTGCTTGAAAAAACTATTTGGACCCATCTTACAATGTCCTTATGTGGAAGACCCCTCAAACTCTACTTGGGTGGGGGATGGGGGGTTATCAGCGTGTTTTGTCATATTTGACAGCTCTGTGTAATATGTTGCCACTTTGAAAAACACTTCCAGAGCCACTTTTGGTTCCCACTCCACTTGCTTAGTCAGAGAAAAATGCAAGCGCGGAGCCCCTTTCAGAGTTGTGGTGGCCTATGGTGATTATGTTCACAGTACTTTGTGCCAGTATTTCTACAGAGAATCTTGTAGAGACTGCCATTTGGTCATTGATAGGTGTGTTGAATATGATCAGAGGACATACATAATTGGTCTTTGATCCTAGAATTACTGCTATCCCCTTTCCAGGTAACCTCATGCTAGAGGGCTTGATGAGCTAAAAATGCTATGTTCATTAGAGAGCTTGGAGGGAGGTATCATTAGTCAGATTACTGCATGCAACAATTACATGCACCGACTACGGTAATCCAATGGGTGCTCTCCGAGGCTGGCCTTGACACTGAGATTTAGAGCGGGACAGTACATTTAGGCTGCCACCGTGCCCACAGATGTGGCAATTAAGAGGGTAGGTAGACTCTCAATAGATGCCAAAACTGAGAGGCCCCTAACAAGGGGAAACCCTTTTTGCTGTTCAGGAGACAGTAGCTAGTCTTCAGAGAATTGTGCTGGATTATAGTAAACAATAGACTAAGACTCAGTACTGCAAGAAGGCAGCCAAACATGATGTTTATGAGAATAGGTAGAGCAGAGACTAAGAAGGTACGTGAAGCATGGGTCTATGAAATATCAAGGGTAGGGCTAGGGGTATAAGACACAAATGGAAAAAGAATGTCAGGCTGCAGGAAACAATACCTGTATCGTTGCATCATGTTGGGCTCATACATAGGGAATGAACCACTCTGTCAACAGGAAGTCAGCCATATTGGGTGAATACTAGACAGCTGCAACTAGTACTGCAGCATTGCGGAGCCAGTGCTGGTCCATTCCGTTCCTCGGAATCCCTTCCATCTCTGCCATATGAACCAACGAAAAAGCGGTGAGGATGGAATCCTGACAGTATGCCCGCCCCAAAGCCAGTATGGCTTTGGCTCACCAGACTGTTGTAGATGAAAACAGGCAGCAAAAGTGGGGCATGAATACTAAAGGCTGATTTCAAGGAGTGATCACCAGGCCCATAGGCTTTCCAGTCTACACGATATTGCAGCTTGCAATCACACATCACAGGAACTTTGTATTCCAAAATCCCATTTTATATAATCTGAGGCGGTATGGTTTGCATCCAGCCTGGAAATCATCTTGGCTTGTATTTCTCCAATAATGATGCATCCAGTACTGGATGAATACGGCTACAGGCAGCAGGTATATCCAGGTGATAAGACAATGTATTCACCTACTGTAGAACAAGGAAGGGCCTAAAATATATTTGCGACAATTTAGAAGGCACCAACTGGGATGGTAGATATTGGGAGGATAGCCGGACCTTATATCCTTACATCAGTGATGGGGCACGTATACGTTTATGGTCAGCGAATTCTTGCTCACTTTTTCGAGATCTCTTCATTTGATGCCGAGCTTCATTATGACATACTTGAATGCAATGTAGTTGGGCAGTTGCTGAGGATTATAAAGTGAAGGAGAAGAGTTTCTGGATGGTATCCAGAGCTACAATGTAAAGGGCTCTGTTCAATGGAGGAGTGGAATGCCTTATTATATGCAAGTTTTGCAAGCAACAGTAGCTAAGTCCAATTATCTTGCGAATTCAATGTAAAACAACTAAGATACTGTTTCATGGTCTGATTGATCTAAATAGTCGGTTATTGTAACCTGCTTCTCCTCTTGTGACTGTGCTGTGAGAATGGGATCAGTGGATTGTGCCTGTGGATTTTGTAGAATGTTGGATGCTGAGTGAGTGTTTCCTTTGAGTGGTCTGTGAATATGAGTTGGTGATGAGCTGCCTGGATGAGAGGGTGCCAGCGGATGTCTCTGTATGTTTTTTCCCTATTGTACTTACCTGTGTACCTGCAATCCTGATCCTGTAAAAGTAATCTGAAGTAAAGGGTTAACTAACTCACCTGGACTGCAGCATCTTCATTTTATACATTTAACATCCGCCTATTAGATTGTGGATGGCATCCCAAAGACAAGGCTCAGGAGATGCCCACAAACTTGCATAGGAAGAACCAAAACTTCGGAAGATACTTTGGTCCACGGTTCGAGATGATGGCAGTAGGAAGGCTGTGCAATCTGAATATATCTGAGGAACAACCTTAGCCATTTTTAGTGCAGATGGCTTTTGGGGCAAGGGTGTAAAATGAGCAAGGTTGGTAAACTAGTGTATTTTCACCATGATCACAGTAAAATATTCGGAAGATGGCACTTATTCCATGGGATCTGTAGAAAAGCTCTTTTAGTGTCCCATCGGGACTTAAAGCTAGTGTAGGAGCTAAGTATATTTTTACGTGGTATACAAATGAAACAAGTGGTTACATAACCCTGGATGTCTTTAGATATGTTTGACTACCAGAAACACCTCCATGTGGCTTTGCTTGTGGTCCTAACCCTTCAGTGACTGGCCATGGACTATGGCAACATCTTTACACTAGTTGCTGTCGTTCACTCAATTAATAATTCCAAAAATACATTTTCCCTTAGCTTATAAGTTACACCAAGGACGAGTATGCATAGACTTGCATAATAGCCTGAACTTAAGGGGTTAAAAGCAGGACTTGCTACAAAGCTTGTTGCACTTGTGGGACAAACGCACAGACTGCGCACACCAGTCTCTTGCCCAATTAGGAGTTTGTCACTGGTGACTTTTCTGTGATATTCTTCTTTGCATGAGAGGGTGTCAGCAACAACATTTGCCTTTCCAGGGATATAGGTAAGAAAGCAGTCGTATGGATCAAAAATGTATGCCCAACAGACCTATTTACTGTTTTGACATTCCAAATTCAGTAGGACTTGTAAGTTACAGTGATCTATTTCTATATCCGTATAGTGCCGGGAGCCCCACAGTAGGTGTTTCTTTCTCTGGGTGTAAGTGTTTGAGACAGAAATCAACGGGATATTCCTTTTAGTCATACCTATTTCAGAACTGCTTCTATTGACCAACTCGGAGCTTGGTAACGATCTAACCCGTTGCTGTCCACTTTCTATAGAAATGTTGGGTCTTCATCCATGGCGTTCCAAGTATGACACGGTAATGAGCTGCTTTAAAAGGTTTCAAGGACAAGTGTTCACAATGAGGGTCTAACATCATCATGTGTTTCTACAGTTAATTCACTCGACATAACCAGACTAACATCTACTCCTTCTACCAGTTGTCATTCAACTTTGGTGATTCAAGGAATCTGATGACTTTTTGCCCATTCCTTGTCCATAAGCACTTCTGCAGCTCCACTGTCCATTAAAAGTGAGGTAGTCAGCCTTTGACCAGCACCCCGGTGGTAGTGTTCTTTTATAACTAGTAGGGTTAAAGTGGCACCTTCTATTGACTTGATTGTGTCTGTAATGGGGCTATAACCTTTCTCCCAGACCAGTGCACCTCTCGGAAGTGGGAGGCAGCATTTCCGTACCTTCTCATAGGTGTTATGAGACATTCCAGAACAAGGTGTTATTTAGAGCCACAATACATACACAAGCTCATTGGACATCCCTTTGCCCCTTCCACCTCTGAAAAAGGACCCCGAGCAGCACACACTTGCATTGGTTGACCTTCATCAGTAAGTTCCTGGGGAATGTATTAGCAAAGGTATACTGCACCACCTCCTTTTCTTTTGTTCCCTTTCCTTCAAGCAGAATCTAACTGAAAAACTACAACAATGAGGCCTGAGAGAAAAGGCTGTAGAGGGGCACGGGCCAACTCCTCCTTCAGATCTTCATTAAGGCCCCAGCCAATCAGCTTTCACTGGACCTCCTCTGGTCCCAAAGTTACAGCAATCAACTTCCTAAATCCTGTAACATATGTGAGAAGCTCTTGGTTCTCTTGGGTCAAATCTAATAGGTCAGATCAGGCCAAACAAAGGTTTCTCCAGGAGAGGACACTCTGTCGTTCCCTGTGTGGTGTACCATGCATGGTCATTTCCCCTCATATAAGCAATACAGAACTTCACCTGTGGTCAGTAGGAAACAACTGTAGTTTAAAAGTAAATGCAATTCATACGCATTTAGGTAAATGTGTAGTTTCTTGGTGGCTCCCAATCGATCAGTCATATCGTCAATCCTTGGCATAGGATAACTATCGAATTGGGAGACTTTATTTACCTTTCTGAAGCTGATGCAGAATCTCAACGATTGATCTGGCTTGGCAACCAGTACTATTGGGGAGGACCAAGTGCTCTGAGAGGGTTCAGTGATGTTGGCTCTCAGCATGTTTTCAACCTCTTCTATGATGCCATTTCTAGATTCAGGTATCCGGTAATGCTTTAAATGGACCATTTGCCCAGGGGGTGTACGGCTATAATGAAACACCCCTCATCCTGGCTTAGTTATAAAAACATCTGGAACTGTTCTAGAAGGTCCAACATGTCTTCCTTTCAGTTTTGAGGAAGATCAGATAGAATCATACTGTTCTTATTCACTTCATCTGACAACAGACCAGTTAAAACCTCGGTGGTATTTTCAACAGGGCTTTCCTCCACTCCTTTAGGAGATTTATATGATAGATGTGGGTTTTCATTCTTTGGTCAGGTTGTGATACTTGATAATCATATGTTCCTGTTTGTTCTATTACTTCATAGCGACAGTGCCATTTGGACAACATTTTGTTCTCTCAGGGAAGGAGAATAAGGACCTTTTGTACTATGAAAAAGGATCAAAGCAAAGCCTTCTATCATGGTAACCTTTCTGATGTTCTTGGGTCTTAACCATATGAGCTTTTACTATCGTCCTGACCGTGGCCATGTGTTCCTTTAACCGTTGGGCTGTTTGGGAAAAGGGCAAAATAGCTTTCAACCGTCCTTCCCAAGTTTCCCGCAACATATCAAGGATATCATTTGGCTGTTTCCCATACAGCGGTTCAAATGGAGAAAATCCTTTTGAGGACTGTGGGGTCTTTCGGACAGCAAAAAGGGCACAAGGTGTCATGATAACCCAGTTCTTGCTGTCGGCTTCCACTAGTTTTTTCATGATATGTTTTAAGGTTTTATTAAACCGTTCTACTAATACGGCAGTCTGTGGGTGATAAATGGAAGTTCAAAATGTTTTAATATGTAGGATTTCATTTACTTCTGACATTAATCTGCTTACAAATGATAGTTCCCTGGTCCGTTAAGATCTCTTTCGGGATCCAAACCTGTGAAAAATATGGGATCAAGTGCTTGAGGTTTTGATGGGCTGTATCATTGCATAAAGGGAATGCCTCAGGATAGCGAGTTGCATAGTCCACTATTACCAATATACATCGTTTGGACGGTTCAAGGGGCCCAACTAAGTCCATGCCTATGTGTGAAAAAGGTACATCAATGATTGGTAAAGGTTGTAATGGGGCTGGAGGGGGCAACTGGAAGCTGGTCGTTTTGCATAAGGCGCAAGTGAGCACCTCTCATCTCCATATTTATGCTTGCGTTTTAGCCTGTGAGTATTGGTGGGCTGTGGACTGTGGGGAGACCCGGAAACTACATTTCTCATGAGTCAAGGCGGTAGCGTGCATACAGCAAGTGCCGCCTGAGCTTGAAAAGGCGCAGACCTGCCCATGCTTGGTGCTGATTGTTGTGACCTTCAAAAGCACTGGCATGGTGTGGCGTGGAGTAGCAGGAGCATACGGAGCAAGTTGATGGGCGAGGCTGGACTGAGTAGGCCTGGAAGTCCTGGGTCATGGCGGTGAGCCCAGTGAAGTGTGTGTACCCCCGGGCCGCTGTGGTGAAAGGTGCGCTTCCTGCTGGAGCACATGTTGCTGACTTTGTAAATGTAATAATCCAGTGTGTGTGTGTGTACAGGATATGGTTTGGCTTCTTGTGTGAACAGCTTTTCGAAATGAAAGTCCTGTGAATTCATATGAATGTGTATGGTCAACTTTCCTTTTGACGCTGAGTTTGGCGTTGGAAAGACCAGCCACAGGTTGTTAACAAAACAGCAGGACAAGATTGAAGAGAATATGATAACTGTACAGTGTCTTGGGGAAACTTCCAGCAGAGTGGCTCTCAGTGCGAACACTTCACATACAACAAGCCAGTAGGGGAGATAGTGGCAAGAAATGTTATGCTGGTTCATTCATGTTCATTTGTCTCACATGAACTATGTGTTATCATGCATGACTTCTGGTATGAGAGTAGCTCTCTGTGTGTGTTGTGTGGCTACATCATATCCATTGTATGTGCTTACATGTTTGGGGAAGTCAGGAGGCAGACAGGAAGCAGGAAGTAAGGTTTTTTAAGTGTTAAGCATCCGACTCAAGCAAGTGAGGCTCTAGAATGTTTGGCTTTTGCACGCATATGGTATGGTTCATTCCCTCTATTCCCCCGTACCCATCCATTCATGCATCCCTAACCCTCTTTCCGGTGATCCTAACCTCTCCCTCCCTATCCACAACCTCTCCCTAATCCTCTTCTCCCATTGGCTGTCTCGTGGTGACCTTTTTATATGTATCAGGGACCCATGCACAACCAAAGTGGGAGGGTTGTTCTCCCTTCGGCTTCTGTGGTTATGGAGGGGTTACATATACCCCTTTAGGTGTGACATAGCCGTTTCTAAGTGACAGCCTGTCAAATGGGAGTGTGCAATCCCTAAAACTGTTTTTGTGTGTTTTTTCGGCACCATTATTTGTGATCTAGGGGTACCATCAGGACTGATGTCTCCTCTATATAGTAACTCGGTTTTTAGAAAATAAAATTGACCCCCTTTCTCCAGCATGGGGTCTGGCATGGATTCACATGCTCATGAATATTCCCTGTCGTCAGCCTGGGAATCCTCGGTAAAGAAAAAATCAGTATCAGTTTCGTTTCTGATCTGTCTTTCTTAGTAGTAACCAATCACTGAACTCTGGGTCATACTGCCCCCAGCCAATGACTGCCCTCTCCCTAAGCCCCTCCCCTGGCAGCCACCCTGAGATTTTTACCGCACGTTCAAGTGTTGGGAGTCCTTGTGCTTTAGCTCTCGAGCTTTTACTGCATTTTTGCGCTTTTTCAGGAGATTTTCTAATTTTTTTGGTTTAATCGAGTCTCAAGCTCCACCGTTTCCACTTCCAATAACGGGGACCCGTTTCGGAATTCTTCTACGCCCCTCAAGGGTGAAGTTTTCGTCGAGTTACGCTTCTTGGATGTTCCAGAAAATCTGAGACCTACCTCAACGGACATGGCCCAGGACAAGGGAAGCTCGACTCCCGGATCCAAGCTGTTCAGGAGCTGCCCGGGATACGGATTGCAAAATGTTTTCAAGGAGGACGAGCATTCGAGATGTCTCTACTGACTTCATGAGGACAAGACGCACGTGGAAAAGGACTGTGCGTTCTGCAAGAACCTGTCCGAACGGACCAAGCAAGATCGTCGTTCCCGCCTCGCCGCCTGCCTGGAGAAGGGCACAGCAGGTGAGAAGGCGAAGAAAAAGTCTGAGTGGTCTTCTAAGTCCTGTGAGGGCGCCCCGGCAACGGGGGCCCAACAGAAGGCCAAGCACCGCGAGTCCGCGGGCACAGGGAGCGCCGAAAGGTCGGACTCTTCAGCTGACAAGCAGGGCGCAACTTCCCCGGCACGATCAATCGCGAGCCAGCGCTCTGGTTCGGGGAAGAGGAAGTCCGAGAACCTGGGTAAGCTTCTGGAGAGGCCCCGGTCTATCTCGAAGGGAGCCGAGGGGGAGCGAGGCGATGACCCTCCCCCCAAAGCGAAGGCCCAGGACGCACCTAAGGTGGTGAGGGCCTTGATCCACCCGGCAAAAGCCTCTATCGAGGTTGTCGCAGCGGTCCTGGCGAAGCCGGCAGAGACTACGCCAGTGGAGGCGGCCTCGGGGCCCAGAGATTCCCTGCCACTGCGGACGGAATCCTCTTTCCAGCCCATCGTTAAGACCCCTGTGAAGACCCCGGTGGAAAAAGAGGGAGGGGCTGGTGGCCATTACGGACTCAGATTCAGCCTCCGAGGAGGATCTGGTGGAAACCGTGAAAGGCCTCAACAAGAGATTCAAAGGCCTCAACGAGAGGTTTGAGAAGGTTCGAACCCAGGGGAAGGATCCTGCTGATGTAATCGAAGATAGCGACGATGGTGACGACGAGGGCCCAGTGGAGCAGCCATCCCGCCCGTCGCAGCCATTGCCCGAGCCCCAGGATAGCTCAGCGGCCATTTTGTTGGCGATCCAATCCTTATGTACTGAGATAAGGACGAGGTTACCACGGACCCCGACGGAGGATCCAGAACCTGGACTGTCGGGAAGCCCTCCGAACAAGTGGAGGAGAGTCCACCCCGCACCGCCCTTCATGCCCGCAAGGCCTGTGGACCCCTCATCCCCTTCGCCAGACCCTCGGGATGATACAGCGATGGATGCAGCGACGGGGATCGGACGACGACGGTGGTGATGATACAACGGATATTCCTTCATCACCCCCCCCCTCGAGCCTCTCCGCCCAACGAAGTTGGCTCTTTCCACGCCATGGTAGCCAGGGCATCCAAGCTCTTCCAGCTCTGCCCTGAGGAACAGAAAAAGGAAGGCTTTCTTTACCAACGACGGGAGGCCAAGAGAAAGACGGTCCTCGCTGTACCGTTGCTCGACGACATCTGGGAAGAAGGGCTGGCTATCCTGAAGAACCCTTCCACGACACTCGCCAAGAGGGACAGGTACGAGAAAAAGTACCGGGTCCCCGACGCCGCCCCCTTGTGCCTCAGGGCCCAGCCTATGCCGGAATCGGTCGTCTCGGCAGCGACCAAGAAGAAAGCGGCGGGTGCGGCGGCTTCAACTTCAACTTCCCCGCCGGACAGCGAGGGCAAGAAGTTGGACTCCATGGGACGACGAGTCATCTCGTCGGCGGCGACGACGATTAAGGCGGCCAATGCCTTAGTGATTGTGGCCCGTTATGACAGGGAGCGCTGGTTCAAGATAGCTCCCCTGCTAGACTTCCTACCGGACGACAAGAGGGCGGAGGCCCTACAGATTCTGCAGGAAGGTGAGGTGGCGTCGGATCACGCCATTACGGTGGCAATGGACATTGCCGATACCGGATTTCGCCAGCTGGGCAACAGGGTTTGCCTTTGACGACGAGGATGGCTCAGGGCTACGGACTTTCGCTAGGACGTCCAGACCAGAGTGTTGGATATGCCGTTCGACGGCAACAACCTGTTTGGGAAGACGGTGGATGAGTCCCTCCAGGCCATCAGGACCGACACAGAGACAGCACGAGCCCTAGGAGTCCTTCAGCAACGGCAGCCCTTTCGGAGCTCCGGAGGCAGACAGGGAGCCTCCAAGGGATCCATCGGTGGCTCTTCTACGTACCGCCAGGCGGCCCGCCGCCCCTCTTCCCAGGAGGCCTACAGAGGCCACGCCAAGCAAGGGGGGTCTCGCCGCCGTCGTCAAGGAGGCCAAGGCGGCAAGGCCTCTTCCATGCAGGACTGAACCGGCCGTAGCGTCGGGCCCCCACCGAAGCACCCCGGTGGGAGGCCGGCTGACGAAGTTCGTCAGCGTGTGGGAGTCCATCTCCACCGACCGTTGGATGCTGGACACCCTGGGCCGCAGACACTCGCTAGAATTTCAAAAGAAGTGTCCTTGCATTCCTCCTGTGGCCAGGAAGGAGAATCACGTCCCTCAACTGCTGTTGGAGGTAAGGGCGATGCTCAAGAAAGGTGCCATCGAGCTCGTCCCCAAGAGGCTCCGGGGCTCCGGAGTATACTCAAGGTACTTCCTCGTCAGAAAGAAGACAGGCGGTTGCTGCCCCATCCTGGACCTGCGTTGGTTGAACAAGTACATCAAGGCACAGAAATTCAGGATGGTCACCCTCCAGCACTGCTGGGACAGCTGGAGGAGGGCGACTTCCTATCGTCGTTGGACCTGGAGGATGCTTACTTCCACATCCCATTCTAAAAGGACACAGAAAGTTCCTCAGATTCGTAGTCCAGGGGCGTCACTACCAATTCAGAGCCCTGCCGTTCGGATTAAAGTCGGCACCCAGGGTGTTAGCCAAGTGCCTCGCTCCAGTGGCGGCGCGGCTGCACCTGCAGGGGATCCACGTCTACCCTTACCTGGATGACTGGCTAATCCGCGCAAGGTCGAGAGAACTCACCGTCGAACACACAGCGAGGACCGTCCGCCTGCTCACGGAACTGGGATTCGCCATCAACTACCCCAAATCTCACCTGGTTCCATCGCAGGTAGCACTGTTTCTGGTAGCGAAGCTCGATACAGTGGAGCGATTGGCATCTCCGTCGGAAGAAAGGACCATTTTGGGCAAGGTGCAGCGCCTGTTAGCCGCGGAAGTGGCCAGGGTGAGGTCCATCAAGTCCCTCCTCGGGATGATGTCTTCATGCATCTACCTTGTGCCCCTTCGCAGACTTCGGATGCGTCTGCTACAAGAGTTCCTCGACGCCCGCTGGATTCAATCGGCGAGCAGCTTCGAAGACGAGGAGTTCCGTCGGGCGATTCTATGGTGGGGTACCCATGCGCACCTCACGACAGGCACAGACTTTCAGACCTCGGTGTATCAGGAGACAGTGATGACTGACGCCTCCCTGGAGGGATGGGGGGCCCACACCGGAGATCTCCACGCAAGAGGCCTCTGGCTCCCGGAGGAGAGGTCTCTCCACATCAACATCCTGGAGCTACGAGCTGTGTTCTGGGCGCTCAAATAGTTCCTTCCGTCAAGGACAAAGTGGTGAGCATCTTCACCGACAACACCACCACGATGTTCTACATCTGGAAGCAGGGAGGCACCAGATCCCCAGCCCTATCCAAGGAGGCCCAGGATCTGTGGCACTGGGCCGTCGCCCAGGGGATGTTTCTGGTTCCCTTCCACTTGGCAGGAATAAAAAACACCATCGCCGAATCACTCAGCAGGGAGCTGCGCTCGTGCCACGAGTGGGAACTATGCCAGGACCAGGTGGATCGGCTCTTTCAACGATGGGGCAAACCCCAGATCGACCTGTTTGCGACGGCAAAGAACTCCAAGTGCCAGAGGTTCGCCAGCAGGTTCACACAGCCGAGGAGCATGGGCGACGCTTTCTAGTTCCCTTGGGACGGCCTGTTCCTGTATGCGTTCCCTCCGTTGCCGTTGCTGCTCCATCTCATCAACCAGCTCAAGAGGTCCAGGTGCAGGATGATCCTCGTCGCACCGGCGTGGCCGAGACAGATCTGGTTCCCGGACCTTCTGGACTTGTCAACGTCCCCACCTATCAAGCTGGCGACGGACGCGGATCTTCTCTCCAGAGACGGAGGCGCCATTCTTCATCACGACCCGGTGTCGCTGAACTTGCAGGCTTGGCTCCTGCACCACTAGAGTTTGGAGGATACGATATCCCGGCTGACTGCAGAGAGGTTCTTGCAAAAGCCAGGGCGTCCTCAACCCTCAAGTGCTATGGACATAAGTGGAAGAGGTTCTCTGTCTGGTGCCGTGCACAGAAGATTAACCCTCTGCGGATTACGGCCCCTCAAGTAATGCCGTACCTACTGTCGCTGGCCAAAGCTGGACTGGCTCACGCCTCCATCAAGATACATCTGGCTGCCATCTCCCGATACACCAGAACTGCAGGACGGGTGTCCTTGTGGTCTCATCACCTGGTGAAGGAATTTATGAAGGGACTATTCCGATCGTTCCCGCCGGTGAAGGCCCCTGCCCCGGCATGGGAGCTCAAGGTGATGCTGACCAGGCTCATGGGGGCCCCATTCGAGCCTATGCATTCTTCGCCGTTGAAGTTCCTGTCGTGGAAGACAGCATTTCTCGTGGCCATCACCTCCGCACGACGAGTGGGAGAGATCCAGGCCCTATCTTGCAAGCCTCCATACTTGACTTTTCACGACACAAGGGTGTTGCCGAGGACGCACCCCTCCTTTATGCCCAAGGTGCCGTCGGACTTCCACCTCAACAAGCCCTTGGTGTTGTCAGTTTTCTTCCCGTCGCAGGCCGAGAGGACTCTGCACTCGCTGGACGTAGCTAGAGCGCTGAAGTTCTACGTGGACCGCACAAAGAGTTTTCAGAAGACATCACAGCTGTTTGTGAACTTTGGACCTGTGAATCAAGGGAAGGCTCTCTCGAAGGCTTCCATTTCCAGATGGCTCTCCGGCTGCATCATGCACTGTCACCGGTTGGCAAACCGACCGCTGCCCGGCCGTCGAGAGCCCATTCTACCAGAGCGATCGCTGCTACCACGGCGTTCCTGTCTGGTGTGCCCCTGCTGGACATCTGCAGGGCTGCTACGTGGAGGTCGACGCACACCTTCACAAGATTCTACTGCGTCGATCGGGACTCCAGGGAGGAGTCCAGGGTCGGCTAAGCAGTGCTGCGCAACCTGTTCGCTTAAGGTGAGCCTGGTGATGAGGTAAGAGATGCTTAATGTTGAGTTGTTGTATTGCTTAATGTTGAGCCTGTTGCCACCTCCCGTGGTTGTGCATGTGTATACTGCTATGTATTCTTATATTCATGAGCATGTGAATCCATGCCAGACCCCATGCTGGAGAAGGAACAAGTTACTTACCTGTAACTGTTGTACTCCAGCATGGGTCTGGCATGGATTCACATGCGAACCCTCCCTCCTTCCCCTCTGCGGCTCTTCACTTGGTCATGCTGCCACTTTACGTGCTACCAAATCTGAGGATGGCTGCCAGGGGAGGGGCTTAGGGAGAGGGCAGTCATTGGCTGGGGGCAGTATGACCCAGAGTTCAGGGATTGGTTACTACTAAGAAAGACAGATCAGAAACGAAACTGATACTGATTTTTTCTTTACCGAGGATTCCCAGCCTGACGACGGGGAATATTCATGAGCATGTGAATCCATGCCAGACCCATGCTGGAGAACAACAGTTACAGGTAAGTAACTTGTTCCTTCTCTCTGCCCACCTCCTCGGGCAACAACTGAAGGAAGGGTTCTGCAAGTAAGGGATCACTCCTTTGCGCAAACGCCAAATCTTGGATCATTTTGGCTTCTTCCCCGAGGGCTTTTGATGGAACTGCCTCGGATGCAGAGGGAAAGTCTTAATCTCTTTGGTTCTAGGGAAGAGAGTCCTCCCCAGAATTCCCTGTGCTATCTTTTCACCTGCCTTTAGTGGATATGCCTCTTTGCTGCTCTTTTGAATTAAAATGTTTTGTCACCTCTGAAATCAGGGTCTTCTATACGCCTTCTAGGACATCTAAACCATATCGCCAGGCTAGGTCTGATTTAGAGGCGAGTCTTATGTAAGTTCCGGGTGGGGGTATGAGGACCAAATCAGTAGGTATTGAAACTCTGTATACGGGTGGTATCAACTCTCCCCTGCTACTAGACAAATCTAACCCAATGGAATGTTCTGTAGTTATTGAGGGATTGGAAGCTCTGTTACTGAGTTTCTCAAATGTAAGGGTCCTGTAAACTGAGCCCAATCCCACTCTGACATCATATGTGAGGAGTCCGAAATGAGTCAGACACAAATTTGCCATGTTTTTGGTTAAAGACCTTTATTGAAAATAAAAGGGATTGGGGAAAGGCCTCTTTGATGCTGCTCTAAGAGGTTTTCCATGCTTAAACAAAAACTCAGGCTCTGTTCTTGTTAGGATGTCAAAAACAAAACGGGCCTGTGTCCATCGTTCTATTCTGACCCTCACACGACAAACCTAATGCTAACGTGAAAAAGGGAAGTTCTCTTTAATCTTGATTGTTTTGGAAAAAGGGTTCATGAAAGAAGGATACATTATTTAAACAAATGTTTCTTCAAGGATAAAGTTATTTGTACCAGAGGGTAGCTCACTTCCCCTGGGTTCTTCTTTATTCCTTGAGATTTTCATACACCATAGATCCTTGGGGCCTCTCTTGGCCAAGTACAACACTTTCACAACAATCCTTTATCTTCACAATCTGTGGGCCCTTTTGGCCAAGTACAACACTTGCACACAACACTGTTTCTTTTCTTATAATCTTCTTCAATTGCCTGGTATACTTCTCTGCCAAGACTTCCATTTTATACACTTGGGGTGTACTCTCCTGCCAGGGCTTTTGATTTACACGCTTGAGGTCGCCTGGTGTACTCTCCTGGCAGGACTTCTGTTTCACTCCACACTCTTGTAACTGCCTGGTATCCTTTCCTCGTGGTGGCTGCAGGTGAGGACTTTGCTGGCAGAGCCCCTCCTGGCCTTCAATTGTGTAATTTCTTTAATTTTAAATTGGCTTGATTTTCGGCGTTACGAGCGCCGTTGGTCTCCCTCTCTCCCACCTCCCCTGCATCCAGTTCCTCTGCAACTCTCTCTCACTCTCTATTCTCCCCTCTGGCCCGACTCACTCTGGATGTTCTGCTCTCTTCAGATCTTCCCCTTTCTATCCCTCTCACCACTCCTCTCTCCTGGAGTGATCACTTTCTCCTTTCCTCCCAGCTCACCCTCTCTACCCCTCAGGCAAGCCAAATCCGGCACTGCCACCTAACTTCTCGGTTATCCGACCCATGAAGCGTGTGTCAGTTGAGGCTTTCGCCGCCACTTTCTACCCCCTCCCCCCTTGGCTGACTCACACCCTGACACAGCCCTTTCCATGCTCCACTCTGCTATATATGATACTCTCGATGTTCTTGCCCCTGTCATGAGGATCCGCTTGAAGCCCAAAGCCAAGTGCAACTCTTGGTACGACTCAGACCTCGTCACCCTTAAACACAAGTGCAGGGTGGCTGAGAGGAAATGGCGTCCTTCCGGTACATCCTCTGATAAACTGGCCTGCCGCCTGCTCCAAAGGCAATACCGGCTCTCCGTCCACACCAGGAAGAGAGCCCTCATCAGCCTGCATCCCTGCAGCATCTAACAACTCGGCCAAACTCTTTAAAATCTGCAAGGAGCTGGCCAATCCTTCTGCAGTCTCTACCTCTCCTGTCCCTTCCCAGGCCCTCTGCACGGCCCTGGCTTCTCATTTCATCTCTAAAACCCAGGACATCCTGAACTCTCTCTCTTCCTCTCCCCCTACTCCCTCCACTCCCTGCTCTTTCTCGGGCCCTTCTTCAGCCACCTCTCCTTCCTCCTTCTCTGCCTTTCCCCTGTTCTCCTCAGGCAAGGTTTCTAGACAAGCCTGATCTATGAATGAAAGTGTCGTCAAAACAGGTTCACCCCTGTTCCTCCAAAACCATCAAGCACCACATTGACACCCTGGCTCCTGCTCTGGCTGATTTCTGCAACCACTCCTTCGTCACTGGATTCTTTCCCTCCCCCCCGAAACACACTCTTATGCACCCCATTCTTAAGAAACTCTCTGCCGACCCTTCCTGCCCAGCTAACTATCATCCAATCTCCATCACTCCTTTCCTGGGCAAACTCCTGGAAAAGATGGCCATCTCCAAACTTAATCTTTTCTTGAAGGCCTGTCCTTCATCCAAGAACGTCTATTTTTGCTGACACACTGCACTAGACTCCAGGCCCTGGAATGGTTGGAGTGGCTGATTTCAGCAACTACTCCTTCACCACTGGAGTCTTACCCTCCCCCCCGAAGCACTCCCTTGTGCTCCCTCTTCTTAAGAAACCCTCTGCTGACCCTTCCTGCCCGGCTAACTATCGTCTAATCGCCATCACTCCTTTCCTGGGCAAACTCCTGGAAAAGCTGGCCATCTTCCAGCTTAACTTTCACACTGAATCTGTTGGTTGTCTCCATGACCATCGGTCTGGCTTCAGAGCTGCCAGAAGCCAACCTCGATTCCAACACCCTCTGTGTCCTCATCTTATTTGATCTCTCTTCTGCCTTTGACACGTTCCACTATGCCATCCTGCTCAACCCTCTCCGTGATAACCTGGGTATCGCTGATCAAGCCCTGGCTTGGCTGACCACCTTCCTCTCCGATCGACCCTCCCAGGTCCAACTTGGGTCCTTCCTCTCCTCTATCTCTACCTGTGGTGTTCCCCAAGGGTCTAAACTCTCTCCGTGGCTGTTCAACCAATACCCAGCACTTCTTGCCCACTGCATTGCCGCTCTCTGCCCATACTTTCAGTGCTATGCAGATGACACTCAACTCATTTTCAGACTTTTTTCTGCCACCTCTTCTCGTTCTGTCATCTCTGACTGTCTTTCCGCCTTTTAGGAGTGGTGTGCCGCCAATGATCTCTGCCTTAATTCCAGTAAGACTGAGATTCTCCTCATCGGCACACCTGCTCCCTCCTTTCCTGTCACTCTCTGGCCGGCCTCTTTTGGCCCTCTTCCTGCTCCCACCTGTGAGGCTAAAAACATCGGGGTCATCTTCGACTCCACACTATCCTTCTCTCCTCATATCTCTGACGTCTCTAAGAAGTCACACTACCAGCTGCACCTCCTCAGAGGTATTCTTCCTTTCCTCTCTTTCCCCCAGAAGCTCATTGGGCCTCATTACGAGTCCGGTGGTAACCGCGGCGGTAAAACCGCCTGGTTACCGCCGGACTCGTATTACCATTCTGCCTCCGTGATTCCTGGAATTACCGGGGCATTACAACCCCGGTTTTCCGGGAATCACGGAGGCGGAATGGTGTTAATCCCCATTCCCATCGAGTCCTATGGGACTCGATGGGAATGGGGATCATGGCAACACCGGCAGCATCTCGTAATGCTGCCGGTGTTTCCTCGTCCGCCTGCAGGCGGGCGGTGTTAAACCCGCCAGGTCAGACCTGACGGGAACATCACCTCCCGCCTGCAGGAGTTGTGATCGCCCGGCATGGAAACAACGGTGGCGGCGGGTTTACCGCTACCGTTGTTTCTATATCGGGCAATTTGTAATGAGGCCCATTGTCTCCAGAGCTCTGGTTCTCTCTAGGCTGGATTACTGAAACAGCCTCTTTCTAAATCTGCCTGCCTCTACTCTCCGCCCTCTCCAAAACAGGACTGCAAGACTTGTCCTTGGCCTCAGGCCCCGGGATCGTATCCCTCCAGGACTGAAATCACTGCATTGGCTCCCAGAGGAGACGAGGATTAGATTCAAAACCCTCTGCAATGTCCACAAGGCCTTCTGGGGCCTGGGACCAGAATACCTTAAACTCTCTCTTCCTAAATATCTTCCTTCTCGAGCTCTTCGCTCATTCGCCTCCAACTCCCTCAGAGTTAGTCGCTTCTCCAAGCAGCAAGTTGGTGGTAGATCTCTTTCTTCTGCTGGGGCCTCCCTCTGGAACAGCCTTCCTTCCTCCCTGAAACTTGAGGAGAACCATCTCCGGTTCCGGAAGCACCTCAAGACCTTCCTCTTTGCTTCTGCTTTCTCTCTACCTCTCCCCTGCTGATCTCCTGGCTGAATCTGAACTTGTACTGGTTACCTGGCTACTCTCTAGTCTCGGGCCCCGCCAGTTGCACACCTGCACTGCCCCCCTGACATCCCTTGCACTCGGGGACTGTTTCTGTATCGCTACAGCCCCTACTAGCACTTGACACCTGATGTCTGCACTTACCTTTGCACTGGTCACCAGCTGGCCACACTTTTTTTAATTGTCTTTATTTACTTACTGTTGTCCTATGTACTGCACTGCCACCACACTTTTCCCCTTCCCCCCTCCCCTGCACTAGCGCTATCTCAATGTCACCTGGCCTAGTAGGATCGTTGTCTCTGTCTTCCCTCTGTTTCCCCTCCCTTGCCTCGTCGCGCCTTGAAACACTTGTGTATAGGCACGTTATAAATGCCTTATATCATATCATATCATACTTCCCTGCCAGGACTTCTGCCCATTTTGGTTTTCCGTATTGGTACTGTGTAAATTTGCACATTAGCAAAGGGTTTATTTGTGACTTAAATGTCCATCTCTAATCTCTATCTCTCAGGTAAATCAGCTGTACATAGTGTATATCGAAAGCGGCTGCTAGTGTTCGGTAGTACGTGCAATGTGGTTTGACACATGACCCATTTCAATCTTGCTCCTTTCCTCTAGCTGGGTGAGACAGGACGCAATGCAGGGGCATATTGTGGCCCCCAGAGCTATCTGCTACTGCGGCTACTGTGCCTGGGTTGTATCCTCGCTCTTCTCACTGGATTTGTCGAGAGCCCTGCCTGACATATATAGTGCTAATACGGAGATAAGGTTATACAATCCCTTATCCCAACTCTGTATTCAGCTTTTCACAGGCACCAGATATGTACTAATATGCTCTAAATGGGCATTAAACCGTGCCGCTTGATGCTCTGTTGGGGCTGGCGCATAAAGGCTCTAAATTCTCCTTTCCGTGTCTCTCTGTTTCTTCAGAGTGCGGAGGTGATTCAGTATACAAATAATACCACCTCCTCGTGTAATGCCGCAAGGAGGGTCTGCTGGGGCAGAGTTTCTGTAAATCTTCCATTCTTCCACTTACTCTGTACTGTGTGCCACCCCCCCCAGAAGAGAGGTGGCGGTATGCTTGTTTCATTACAAGCATGCCTAAGCGCCACACAGCTAAACACGCAATGGTGGCTGCCAAAGATTCTCTCGATGGGCATTCCGTCTCCCATATCAACGTGCAAGGCTCCGACCTTGGTTTGACTGTATCTTCCCCTCACTCCCCATTACCCTTGAGGAGTGCTACAGAGGAATTGTCTGTCATTGACATACAACAAATTGCCCGCCATCAAAAAATATGCACGGAGCTGTCTACTTAGCTGTTCAGTACCAAATAAAAGCCAGCGGCAATACATCTGCTTCTAAAATCACAGACTATTATCCAGCTATAGACCATTGTGCGACCTGTTAAAAAACTGGGTTGATGATGATTTTAGCACAAAATTTACTAACGAACGGCTGGCTTCCGTACCTGGTATAGGGTCTAAAACGATTGAGGCTGTTGCAACTGCACTGATCATTCCCAATACTGATGTCGAATACCATGCTTCCCTTGCCTCGATTGCCTCTGGAAGCTTACCCTTACATAGTACACCCCCTCTCGGCTCGCTGCTGTTAAGCCCAGTCATGAGCAATGTTAATCCAATCCCAGCATTGTGGTTGAGGGGCTTTATGAGGGACTACTGCTACTGGGGACGGCATTACTCGACCCTGCAATCCCTACAAACACCTCTGCTCTGAATGTTATGTCTGGTGAAAATTGCGAAAATAGGCAAAGACAGCCGAGGGGGGCAGGGGTGGCTCACGGATGAGGTCCTTCAGGTCACCCCTGTCTAAAAAACAGCTCAATATGCTACTGAAGTTTGACCAGACCTCATTAAACTCAGGCAGACATTCATTGGACCTGAATACCACATCATGGTACCTACGTATAAAGAAGAAAGTGCCCAAGCAGGCCATAATGTATGAAGATATGGCAACAAAGAAGAAAAAACTACGCTTTGCATCCCACGCCCCTCTGGCTCCATCCAAGCAGGGACCCTTGATTTCAAGGTATTCCCCACCAAAGGAGGGGCGCGTGGGACAAGAAGCCCTACTGGGTTGCCCAAGATTGACAGATTGTGCAGTGGCAATTGCTTCTGCAATTGGATGTTTACCTGAGGCTAGCTCCACGGCTGACATTGCCGAACACTCTTGTTCACGAAATAACAACCAAGGGTGTTGCGATAAAAGAAAAGAGCAAAGGTGCTCACCTCAGGTAGTAAAACTACCCGCAAACAGATGAATAAAGTACAAGCTATTACCAACACAGAGGAGACTATATATAACCTAGAAGGCCTATTTCAAATAGATTGTGTCCTCCCACGCATTCCTCATCTTTGATATTCGATATCCAGCTTCAGATTTATTTTTTCGGTAGTATGCACTGTGTGTCGATGCAGTCGGCTTAATGTCCCTCAAGGGCCTCAGTCTCGAAGATGATGTGATCGAAGGCATATATAGCATGCGCATAGTCCATTGGCTTCAATTGTAACGCTCACCTGATTCCCGTAGAGGCGCCGGTCTTGACTGGGCGTATACCGTATCTTCAAAGGTGATGTGTAACACACGGCTGGCTCTTTGGGCTGGACCTCTGTGCACTGTATGTCTGACTCGAAGGGTAAGATGTCTTAGGTAAGTGAACGCCGTGCTCTCCATCTGCCTCGGGGCAGGGTGCTGTAACCAGTTTCTTCACTGGTTAAGGGGAGCAGGCCTCTTGACTTCAGAGGACTGCTGTCCGTCGTTTACTGCACGAACGGTAAGTTTCGAGTATTTCTAATGTCTTTAAAAGTCTTTAGTAATGATGTCTCTTGTTTTGCAGGGTTCCGGTGATGGCGGATGACGGGCTGAAGTGAGTTGAAGATGGAGCCCGTGTGATGAATAGAAGCACCTGGAAGCACGTAAGTAAGCGCTTGTTGCCTGCTTCACGATGCGCTCTAACTGTCTTTTTATTTTGCAGATACAAGTTCGGAGCGGCTGCAGGGTGCCGGAATACCCACTGGGTTAGATGTGGATAGGAGTAATGGCACGTGAGTATTAAAGTTCCCCAATGTCTTTAAACGCACCTTGTTTTGTCTTTCAGATGCGGGATGCAGCGCCGAAGGCCTCCGGAGCGTGCAAAGAGTTGGTAAGCTTTTGTCTTTCAGATGCCGGAATGCAGTGCGAAGACCTCCGGAGCGCACGAAGAGTAGGTAAGCCTTTGTCTTTCAGGTGCCGGAATGCAGCGCGAGGCGTTGGTGACAGCCGATGGACCAGGTAAGTGAAGCGCTGTCACTGAAGACCGTAATGCTAACCTGTTCTTTCTTGTCTTTATAGGTGTTGCTGAAGACTGGATTCAGGATGGTAAGCCTTTTTCCTTAGGCCCAGGATCAGATGCAGAAGACACGATGAGCGTTCTGCTGCAGAGGATGCAGAATAACGCAAAGCAAGATTCATCCATCAGGTGTGGTTTAAATAGCCTCCTCTAGTGCTTAGGTGTCTCCTTCCACAGCCACGCCTAGGTAAGAAAAAAGTTCCTGCTTTCCAGAAGAGTTCCAGTGTTCTGAACCTAGGGAGTGGCTCCTGCCCCACCCAACAGGAAAAGTAGTTCCAAACAGAAGAGGATCAGAGGCTCAACTGGCAGGCAAGTAAGCAGCATGGTCTGCTGCAGGTAAGTCCACCCAAGCATTATGAGCCCGGCGCTTCCAGCGCTGGGACTGGGCATATTTATGAGCCTGGTGCCACTGGCGCCAGGACTGGGTCCAAAAGGTCCCAATTGGGACTGGTTGGCACTCGGAACCTGGGTTATGGATCTGCTTCCAAGGGAGTTGGGAAAACCCTGACCTTTTGGAAGCAGAGATCATGACAGTACCCCCCCTCAAGGCCCCTCCCAAACCGGGCTTCTCCGGGGGTTTTGGCTTGTCAGGAAATGTTCGGTGAAATCTTTTGATTAGGCGAGGAGCGTGGACATATTCAGCAGGTTCCCAGGATCTCTCTTGGGGGCCGTAGCCTTTCCAGTCAATTAGGTAAAATAGTTTAGATTTGGGGATCTTGGAGTCCAGAATGCTTTTGACTTCAAACTCGAGTTCTCCATCAACTAGGATGGGCTTTGGAGATTTAGTTAGTCGGGTTTGAGGTTGCACGGGTTTTAATAGAGAGACGTGGAAGACCGGATGTATCTTCATGTGCGGGGGCAAGTCCAACTTGACCGCTACTGGGTTTACTATGGTAGTGATGGAATAGGGACCAAGGTATCTTGGGTTGAATGTGCGTGGCCCTTTTAGAGGTAGATATTTGGTGGATAACCAGACTTGATCCCCTACTTGATATTGAGGGGCTTCCTTCCGATGTTGATCTGCTCCTTTCTTGTATTGTTCTTTAGCCCTTTGAAGGTGAGAAACAGCTTCCTTAAAGGCTTGGGTGATTGTAGAATGCAGATAGTCTGTTGCTGGTGTTTCAAGATCTTGGAGGGGATCCAACTCCGAGGTTCGAGGGTGACTGCCGTATAAAAGAAAAAACGGGGTTTTCCCAGTTCCCGAATGGACAGAGTTATTGTAGGCATATTCGGCTATCCAAAGGATGTCTTTCCAAGTTTTTTCAGTTTGTTGCAGCATGCAGCGTAAATACTGTTCCAGAGTTTGATTGGTCCTCTCGGTTTGTCCGTCGGTCTGAGGGTGGTGACTGGTCGATAGTCTCACATCAATTTGAGCCGACCGACAGCAACTTCGCCAAAAATGAGAAATAAATTCACTACCTCGATCCGAAATTAGAACCAAAGGAAAACCGTGCAGTCGGACGATGTTTTCGAGAAATTCTTGGGCCAGAGTTGCTGCTGTTGGCAAGCCTTTGAGCGGAATGAAATGCGCCATCTTGGAGAATAAGTCCACGATTACTAGAATCGTATTGTATCCGGAGCATGGAGGTAGATCGGTGATGAAGTCCATAGAAAGCGTATGCCAAGGGCGAGGTGGGATGTCAATAGGGCGTAAGAGGCCTGCTGGTCTTTCCTTTTGACTCTTGTTTTGGGCGCATACTCCACAGGACATTATAAAGTCTCTGATATCTTTTTTCCAAGACGGCCACCAGAAGTAGCGCTTGATCTTTTCTGAGGTCTTGGCCATACCGGGATGTCCTTCCATTAAAGAATCGTGATAACAAGAGATTACTTTTTTCTGTAAATCTGTGCTGGGCAGGTATAATCGTTCTTGGAAATACAATAAGTTGTCCTTTACTGCAAAGTCCTTTCCCTGCAGATGCCAATTCTGTATGTCTGCTGGAGTTACAAGTTGCCTGGCTTTATCCTTAACTTCCTCTATGGATTGTGTGGCGATTACACCCAGAATTCTTTGTTCGGGAATGATTGGTACAGGTTTAGGGTTGATCAAGTGTTCTTCCACTCCCATCCGAGAAAGGGCATCAGCTTTACCGTTTTTTGTACTAGGTCGATAGGTAATTATGAAGTCAAACTCGGCAAAGAATAATGCCCAACGGAGTTGTCTAGAGGATTGGGCTTTTGCGGTTTTCAAATATTGCAGGTTTCGGTGATCCGTAATCACAGTAACGGTGTGTCGGGCCCCCAGCAGATAATGCCGCCAAGCCTTAAAGGCAGACTTGATAGCCAGAAGTTCCTTGTCAGTAATCGTGTAATTGATCTCAGGAGGCGAGAATTTACGGGACCAAAATGCCACGGGATGAAACTGATTGGTTACCTGGTCCTTTTGTGATAGAACTGTCCCCATGGCAAGGCTTGAAGCATCAGTTTCCACGATGTAGGGGAGTTCGGGGCGAGGGTGTTTTAAGATTGGTGCAGAGATAAATTTAGTCTTCAAATCCTGGAAAGCTTGTTCCGCCTCGGTAGACCATTCAAAACGTTTGTTTTTCTTTAACAAGGCAGTGATGGGCTGGACTATTCGAGAAAATTCGGGGATAAACCTGCGGTAAAAGTTAGCGAAGCCTAACATGCTTTGCACACCTTTTACGGAGGATGGTGATGGCCATTTGAGAACTGCATCGACCTTCTTTGAATCCATACGCACTCCGCTAGGTGATAATATGAATCCCAAGAATTCAACTTCAGTCACGTTGAAAACACATTTTTCCAACTTAGCGAAAAGTTTGTGTTGACGCAATCTTTCGAGGACCATTTTCACGTGTTTCCGATGTTCAGATTCCGATGAAGAATAAACGAGGATGTCGTCAATGTAAACAACAACACACACATCTATAAGCTCTCTGAGGACATCGTTCATAAAATATTGAAAGGCGGCCGGGGCATTGCAAAGTCCGAAGGGCATGCCTGATATTCAAATAGCCCATATTTGGTGCAGAAGGCCGTCTTCCATTCATCGCCCTCTTTTACTCGTACCAAGTGGTAGGCTCCTCTAAGATCCAGCTTTGTATATATGCATGCTTTTCTGACTTGGTCCAGGAGTTCAGGGATCAAAGGTAACGGATATCTATTCTTGACGGTGATCTGGTTCAGGGAGCGATAATCTATACAAGTTCTAAGGTCTCCTTCCTTTTTTGGAACGAAGAACGAAGCTGAAGAAGCAGGGGACTTGGAAGGACGAATAAACCCATTTGCCAGGTATTGATCCAGGTATTGTCAAAGGTGAAGGTTCTCAGGCTCGGTGAGGGCATAAATTCTACTACAAGGAGGAGTAGATCCAGGTATCAGATCTATCTGGCAGTCATAAGACCTATGAGGAGGTAGAGAGTTAGCCTGATCCTTCCGGAAAACATCTTGGTATTCTAGGTATTCGGGAGGTAACTGGGGAGTTTCTGAAGAAATTGCTGCCAGTGCAACACCAGGTGGAGGGTGACAAGTAGAGACACATTCTGGAAACTGGACCGTTCTTGCTCGCCAATCGATCAGAGGATTGTGTTTCTCTAACCAAGGTATTCCTAGAATAATCTGAAACTGAGGAGCCTTGATCACATCGAACACGATCTTTTCATGGTGTCCATCTTGACTTACTAGCGTCGCTTCTTGAGTGGTATGCGTTACTGGTCCGGAGGCTATCTCCGTTCCATCCACCGTAGTAATGACGTCCTTTACAGCCTTGGGACAAAGAGTTAGATTCATCCTCAAAACCATTTCATGATCCACATAATTGCAGATGGCACCGCTGTCGACGTAAGCTTCAATTGCATGTAATCGATCCAGATTATCAGGGCTAATGAGGACCATAGGTATCACGAAATGCGAGGTCACGGAACTGGTTTTCACGCTCGGCAAGAGGACCTCTATTCTTGTCGGGCGAGGTCGTTTCCCTGCTCAGAGTTTGTAACTTTGGTAACTGCAGCTCCTACTGCCTTCTTGGCAGGTTTCACCAGACAGTCTCGAAGAAAGTGCCCTGAGTTTCCGCAATAGAGGCATAATTGCAACTGTTTTCTCCTTTCCCGCTCCTTTTGTGTTAGAGGACCTTTCAGGCCCCCTACTTGCATGGGTTCCCCGGAGTCTACTCCTTTGGAAGTAGTTGGCGGTTTGGAAAATACTCGAGCATCAAACTTGGAACGATCGGCCTTCCTGTTCTGCAGTCTGTGATCTATTTGAACGACTAAGTCTATATAGTCCGAACAATCTTGTGGGGGATTCACTACTTGGGCTAACACATCTTTGAGCTCTCCACGTAGACCTCTATAAAACAGCGTAATCCTTTTGTCCTCAGGCCATTGAGTTTCCACTATCAGTCTGTTGAAAGACGCAATATAAGCCAAAAGGTCTTGATTACCTTGTTGCAACGAAAGAAGCTCATTGTCCAAGGCCTGCCCCTGTGAATGTCTTGCGAACAGTTTTTCCATACTGAGCTGAAAAGCTTGAAAATCATGGAGGACCGGATCATCTTGATTTACTAGAGGGATCGACCAGTCTGCCGCACTGCCACTAAGGTACGAAAGCACGAAAGCTACTTTAGCTTGATCAGTTGGAAAGGCTGCTGGCCGGCATAAGAAATGCAACCGGCACTGATTGATAAATACTGCAAACCTCTTTGGGTCACCAGAAAATCGTTCGGGCGGAGCCAGAGGTACATTCCCAGGTAGGTTGATCTGCACTGGATTCATAGAGGATGTAGAAGGAAGATTTCCCGCAGATGCGGGTAACGGGGTCTGTCCGGCTTGTGACTGTAGCAATTGTCTAGCGAGATCATCTGTTCGCTCCTTGGAAATAATCAGTTCCCTTCTTAGAGCGTTCGTTTCCTGACGGGCTGCATGCACTTCTGCCCTTAGTTCCCCAAGTAACTGGGCTAGCTGGTCGGTATCCGAGGTTTCCATAGCGCCTGGACGGGAGTTTTGCAGTAGGCTTTGCGTTCTGTAACGCTCACCTGATTCCCGTAGAGGCGCCGGTCTTGACTGGGCGTATACCGTATCTTCAAAGGTGATGTGTAACACACGGCTGGCTCTTTGGGCTGGACCTCTGTGCACTGTATGTCTGACTCGAAGGGTAAGATGTCTTAGGTAAGTGAACGCCGTGCTCTCCATCTGCCTCGGGGCAGGGTGCTGTAACCAGTTTCTTCACTGAATAAGGGGAGCAGGCCTCTTGACTTCAGAGGACTGCTGTCCGTCGTTCACTGCACGAACGGTAAGTTTCGAGTAATTCTAATGGCTTTAAAAGTCTTTAGTTATGATGTCTCTTGTTTTGCAGGGTTACGGCGATGGCGGATGACGGGCTGAAGTGAGTTGAAGATGGAGCCCGTGTGATGAATAGAAGCACCTGGAAGCACGTAAGTAAGCGCTTGTTGCCTGCTTCACGATGCGCTCTAACTGTCTTTTTATTTTGCAGATACAAGTTCGGAGCGGCTGCAGGGTGCCAGAATACCCACTGGGTTAGATGTGGATAGGAGTAATGGCACGTGAGTATTAAAGATCCCCAATGTCTTTAAACGCACCTTGTTTTGTCTTTCAGATGCGGGATGCAGCGCCGAAGGCCTCCGGAGCGTGCGAAGAGTTGGTAAGATTTTGTCTTTCAGATGCCGGAATGCAGTGCGAAGACCTCCGGAGCGCACGAAGAGTAGGTAAGCCTTTGTCTTTCAGATGCCGGAATGCAGCGCGAGGCGTTGGTGACAGCCGATGGACCAGGTAAGTGAAGCGCTGTCACTGAAGACCGTAATGCTAACCTGTTCTTTCTTGTCTTTATAGGTGTTGCTGAAGACTGGATTCAGGATGGTAAGCCTTTTTCCTTAGGCCCAGGATCAGATGCAGAAGACACGATGAGCGTTCTGCTGCAGAGGATGCAGAATAACGCAAAGCAAGATTCATCCATCGGGTGTGGTTTAAATAGCCTCCTGTAGTGCTTAGGTGTCTCCTTCCACCGCCACGCCTAGGTAAGAAAAGAGTTCCTGCTTTCCAGAAGAGTTCCAGTGTTCTGAACCTAGGGAGTGGCTCCTGCCCCACCCAACAGGAAAAGTAGTTCCAAACAGAAGAGGATCAGAGGCTCAACTGGCAGGCAAGTAAGCAGCATGGTCTGCTGCAGGTAAGTCCACCCAAGCATTATGAGCCCGGCGCTTCCAGCGCTGGGACTGGGCATATTTATGAGCCTGGTGCCACTGGCGCCAGGACTGGGTCCAAAAGGTCCCAATTGGGACTGGTTGGCACTCGGAACCTGGGTTATGGATCTGCTTCCAAGGGAGTTGGGAAAACCCTGACCTTTTGGAAGCAGAGATCATGACATCAATTCCGTTTTTCCACGAATGCTATTGCTTCGGGGAATATGGCACGCTTCAGTTATTACTTGCAAGTATGCCTTCTTCGTCAACAACGATTAACCCGAAGACCGGGTTCAAGAAGTGTCGAGATTGGGACTCGAAAATGGTGTTGACGGACCCACACTTTATATGTCTAAGGTGTCTCGGGATGGAGCATAAGATCTCAGCCTGCTCCAAGTGCCAGTCGATGACTGGTAAGGCCCTGAAGGAGCGAAAGCGGAAATTGGTTGTAGGTTGAAACCTCCATAAACCTTCATCTACCCCGACCAAAAAACCTTTGATCGACGAGTCGAGAGGCTACTCTCCTCGGAGGAAGAAAGTTAAAAGATCGAGATCGAGGAGTGGCTCCCACCACTTCTCATCCTCGTCGAAGTCCAAAACGAGGCACCATAGCTTGCCTTCTTCGACTTCATCATCGGACAGCTTCCTTTAGAGGGTTTCTTGTCCCATAAAAAACTCCACACCAGCCGAATAGGAAGCATTTAGAGCAGAAATGCTGAAAATATTTGAAGAGCAAAATCGCACTCCAAGCCATGCTCAGACGCGCCTTCCAAAGAAGCCGGCAAGGAAAGGGCTTGAGCCAAATCATGTGTGCCCTCGAGCCCGGTACAAAGGCCTGATCCTCATCGGGATCTGTTTGAGGCATTGATGTGATGACAAGTCAGCGAAGGGTCCTTCAAACCCTTGATGCCTGAAAAACCTTAGGTTTCTTTACCAAGGAAAGAGTATTTTAAGTCCCTCACCTCAATATATGAGTAGAGTGAACCCTCAGACAACGATGCACCCTTAAGTCTCCAATTTGGCACACCAAATGTGCCTGAAAGTTTCATTTCTGAAGCATCAAGGTTGAAAGACCTTTACGATAATTTACAGACGGCCAGTTGTGTAGACACCTCACCTGAGCTAGATTTTGGAAGGCCAGAGGCTGGGGACATGCTCAGGAGAAGGGGATTCATGTCTACCTCTACCTGGATGATTGGCTGATCAAGGCGCGTTCTCCCGAAGAAGTCCTGGATCATCTCAACATCACCTGCCACTCTCTTCATAGATTGGGCGTCTGTCATGACCTACAGAACACGCCCCTTTTGGACTTCCTGGTCCTTGTCTCAACGGGGCTTACACTCCCTTGTACTCCGAACATGGCCATCCACTGTGAAACTCCTTTCTCGCTCTACACATTGGACGTAGCGTGTCCTATTAATAGACCACGCCTCCTGCGGCTCCGCGCGTCTCAATGCTATTGCGAAGTAGCGACCAGACGTGTGCTCCGTAGCTTGTGGTATTGTTGTCCTTGGTTCTTTCCCAGCCAACCCCATTCCTAGTCCCTTTGCTTCCTTTCTTGATTCCTGGACTCGTGTGCTGAGTAGCACACTCTGTAAATTTCCCGGATTCCTGGATCTTTGCATCCCGGAACTTTGAACGCACGCTGGAGTCGGAAGAGACTCGTGTAGCCTTATTCAAGACCCGATCCGTCCGCAAGAAGGCATCGACCAAGAAATCCAGCAAAGATCGAACTCAGGTGAGAAGGGGGGAACTCCTTGACAGTTTGAGACGCCACCCGACCTAACTCGATATGGACATGGAAGCGGCCGTCCAGGACCTGATGCGTGGCATGCAAGAGCTATCAACCGAGGTGCAGAATCTAAAGGTGGAAAACGCCGCTCTCAAACAATTAGTTCTATCCCCGTGATTCTGCCACAAAAGAAAGTGTGTTGCTGGGCGGCATAGTGGACAAATACGATGGGTCGGCAAAAACCCTTCGCGGATTCCTGGATTCATGTTTGGTCCACTTTACTTTTAAGCCCTACTACTTTTCGACTCCCAGGGCTAAGGTGGGGTTCATAATTTCCCATCTTTCAGGAAATGCCTTAACCTGGGCTACGCCCCTCGTTAATTCCGGTGATGCTCTCCTAGATGACTATGATGGGTTCATACAAGCCCTTAAGACCATGTTTGACCGTCCAGAGCAGGTCTATAGTGCCCAGGAACGCCTGTTAGACTTTCAGCAAGGATCACAGGATATGCTCACCTATGTTACCCGATTCAAGCAATTAGTCAAGGAAGCTGATTGGTCCCCTGAGGCGAGTTTTACCCTTTTCAGGAGAGGACTGAATGAGGAGATTAAGGATGAGTTGGCCAGAGTGGCTCGCCTAAACTCATTCCAGGCACTAATGGACTTTGCCATGCAAAAGGATTTCCGTATCCAGGAAAGGAAGACAGAGAAGAAGAAATCCATAGGTAATCCTCCGAAAGTGTCCTTTGAGAGTACCACCAAGACGGACACAAACCCAGGCTCAGTCTCTGAACCAGAACCCATGCAGATAGGAGCCTTCCGTGGACCTATATCCCCGCAAGAAAGGATGAGAAGGATTCATACGGGGTTGTGCATGTATTGTGCCTCAGACAAACACTTGGTTAGGGAGTGTCCTCTAGCCCCTCCACGGCGTTCGGGAAACGCCAGCTCCTGATCCTAGATGGAGCAGAGCTTCGGGAGAGAGATGTTTGCTCCACATCAATTCCATCCTGGAACTCTCCTGGACAAAACAATTTGGTGATACTACAGGCCTTCCTGTCGCCCTCCAAGAATAAGACCTATCCCAGTCTGGCCTTGGTAGACTGCGGAGCTATGGGAATTTTCATTGATCAAGACTGGGTTGTTAGTCATCATATTCCATTCGAGACACAAAGCACCATGCAGCCGGTGGAAGCAATCGACGGAAGACCCCTCACTTCAGGACCCATAAGTCTGCAGACAAAAGAGATCCAGCTTTCTATAAACCATCACCAAGAACGGATTACATTCGACATCATTAAGTCAGCTCATTACCCCATGGTATTGGGTATGCCCTGGTTACAGAAGCACAATCCGTATATCAATTGGACAGCAGGATCACTATTCCTAGGCTCAGAGTTTTGTATGACCCACTGTCTATTCCTGGATCCCTCCTCGTCACCCCCTAAAGAACCACCAAGAGACCAGCAAACACCACTCATGGTTTCCAATATCATACAAGTCCCAGAGGCCTATCAGGGATATGCTGATGTATTTTCAACTGCCATAGTCCAGGCCTTACCCCCTCACAGACCTGAAGACTGTGCCATAGATACGGATCCCTCAGCAGTGATTCCCTTCGGCAGAATGTTCATCCTTTCCGAACCAGAGAAAAAGGCCCTCCGAGAATACCTGGATACCAACCTTGAAAACGGCACCATAAGACCCTCAAAAGCTCCAGCGGGTGCTTCGTTGTTCTTTGTTCCCAAGAAGGACACCAAGGAACTCAGACCTTGCCTCGACTATCGTGGCTTAAATCAATGCACCCTCAAAGATCGGTACCCACTGCCCCTGATCTCGGATATCCTGGAAGCTGTGAGAGGCGCCGTAATATTCACGAAGTTGGATCTCTGGGCTGCCTATCATTTGATCCGTGTCAGGGAAGGAGACGAATGGAAAACAGCCTTTAGAACACCCTTTGGTCACTATGAATATCTAATCATGCCCTTTGGACTAGCTAATGCTCCCGCAGTTTTCCAACGTTTTATGGATAGGGTGTTTTCTGACATATTATTCCTCTTCGTCATTGTCTATCTGGACGACATATTGATCTTTTCCAAGGATCCTCTAAAGCATGAAGAACATGTAAAGGCAGTATTACAACGACTCAGTGAACACAAACCTTTAGCCAAACCCGAAAAATGCTTGTTTCACGTTACTTCTGTTCACTACCTAGGATTCATCCTTAGCCCAGAAGGAATTGGCATTGACCCTTCAAAGGTAAAGGCCATACTGGCTTGGCCCGCCCCCACGTCCGTGAAACAATTTCAATCCTTCCTCAGGCTTGCCAACTTCTACCAGAAGTTAATTTCTACCTTTTCCGAGATCGTTCAGCCGATCGTTGCTCTCTTGAAGAAAGACACCCCCTTTATCTGGTCTACACCGCAAGATAAGGCATTCCAACGTTTAAAGACAGAGTTCACGCAAGCCCCCATCTTGGCCCAACCTGACATAAATCGACCATTCCTAGTGGAAACGGATGCCTCTAACTACGCCATAGGAGCGGTCTTGAAGCAGGAACTTGAGGATAAACTGGAACACCCCATTGCTTACCTTTCACGAACCCTGACTCCCAGTGAAACACATTACTCCGTCCTGGAAAAGGAACTGTTAGCCATCCGCCAAGCCTTCACTGAATGGTGACATCTACTTCTGGGTGCTAGATATCCAGTTCAGGTCCGCACGGACCATCGGAATCTTCAAATTCTACAGCCATTGGAGTGTAGGAACAGTCGTCAGGCGCGTTGGGCCTACTTCTTTGCCCAGTACCAGTTCCACATCACTCATGTTCCCGGATCACAAAACCTGATTGCTGACGCCTTACCTCGACGTCCTGACTATGTAGCTACTGAAGATAGGGCCTATCCTAAGATGTTTCCCCACACGATCTTTGTAGCTCAAGCAGTCAACCTCTTGGAAGAAATTTGAGTGCAAACCCAATCATCTGACCACTGGAAGGATATTTCAAGGAAGAATCCATGGAACCTAAGAGTTAAGGAAGGATATGTATTCAAGGACAATGCACTGGTCATTCCTACACAGAAATTACAACAAAGAATAATAAACCTCTGTCATGATACCCTTCACTCCGGACCTCGTGGCATAACCAACACCCTCCGTCTCATACAAAGACAGTTTTGGTGGCCTGGAATGAAGACCGACTTACAGCAGTACATCAAAGCTTGTACTATCTGTAGTCAAAATAAACATGATAACAAGATACCGGCGGGTTTTCTTCTGCAACCTACACTGCCAACAAGGCCATGGGAATTCATTGCTACAGACTTCATTGTGCAATTACCACCTTTCCGAGGATACACGACCATCATGGTTACCATAGACTAGTTCACTCATATGGCTCATTTTACACCCCTGTGTAAGCTACCATCCTCGTCCGAGCTTGCTGGAATCTTCCTCGAACACATATTCCGTTTGCATGGACTTCCTTCCAAGATCATATCTGATCGAGGACCTCAATACGTCTCTCAATTCTGGAAACATCTCTGTCGCATTTTGGGAATCCAACACGTCCTCTCATCTGGTTATCATCCCCAAACCAACGGGGCCACAGAACGTGCTAATCAGACCCTGGAGCAGTATCTTCGATGTTTCGCCACCAAGGTTCAGGATGACTGGTCGCTCCTGATACCCGTGGCTGAATTCTCCTACAACAATTCCGATCATTCAGCACTTAAGACCAGCCCCTTTTATTGTAGCCAAGGTTTCCATCCATCGGTTCTACCCTCTGTGCTCCCTCATCCTACACCAGTACCTACTGTCGACTCCTGGATAGAAACCCTCATCAACGTACACCAGGAGGCCAAAGAAAACTTAGAGAAGGCCAGAACACACACTAAGAGGTATGCGGATTCCAAAAGAAGACCAGGTCCTTCTTATGCAATTGGTGATCAAGTCTGGTTGTCCTCAAAATTACTACCCCGACATCTACGGCCAAACAAGTTGGCCCATCGGTACTATGGTCCATTTCCCATCAAGGAAATTATCAATCCAGTTTCATACCGGATCAGACTACCAGACTCCTGGAAGAAAATCCACCCAGTATTTCATCAATCCTTATTAAAACCCTACACCCAATCCTCCCGGAAATCCTGCCGACCTCCTCCTCTGCTGTTCGACAACCAATTGGAATATGAAGTATCCCAAATATGTGACTCCAGGTATAAACGGGTCAGCTTCAATACCTGGTTGAATGGAAAGGATATCCTCCTAGTAAAAGAATCTGGGAACCACTTTCTAATCTCAAGGCCCCTCGACTGCTCAGAAGAGTTCACCTTATACACCCAGGCAAACCCGGATGAACGGGTCTTCAGAAGAGGCATGCTGTCATGACCTACAGAACACGCCCCTTTTGGACTTCCTGGTCCTTGTCTCAACGGGGCTTACACTCCCTTGTACTCCCAACATGGCCGTCCACTGTGAAACTCCTTTCTCGCTCTACACGTTGGACGTAGCGTGTCCTATTAATAGAACATTCCTCCCGCGGCTCTGCACGTCTCAATGCTATTGCGAAGTAGCGACCAGACGTGTGCTCCGTAGCTCGCGGTATTGTTTTCCTTGGTTCTTTCCCAGCAACCCCATTCCTAGTCCCTTTGCTTCCTTTCTTGATTCCTGGACTCGTGTGCTTAGTAGCGCACTCTGTAAATTTCCCGGATTCCTGGATCTTTGCATCCCGGAACTTTGAACGCACGCTGGAGTGGGAAGAGACTCGTGCAGCCTTATTCAAGACCCGATCCGTCCGCAAGAAGGCATTGACCAAGAAATCCAGCAAAGATCGAACTCAGGTGAGAAGGGGGGAACTCCTTGACAGCGTCTCTCTCAATTACAATAAGTCCCAAATGACACCTTCTCAAAAGCTCCAGTTCATTGGAGCCATACTGGATACATCTCTGGGAAATAGCACACCACCCAAGGTGAGGGCACAAGACATTCTACAGATGGTCACCAAATTTCAGAATGCCCAGTGTCTCTGCGCCTTCGATTTTATTGAGTTTGCGTGGTCTCATGGCATCCTGCATTATTCTGGTGCCAGAGGCCCACCTGAGAATGAGATCCCTTCAATGGGCCCTAAGAACTCAATGGTCCCAGTTCTCAGGAAAGATGTCGGACCTACTTCAGGTTCCAAGCAGGGTTGCACAGGATCTTCTGTGGTGGGCCTGCAAGAAGACTAGAAGACATAGGCATAACAGACACAGCGCTACGCTGGACTAAATCATTCCTAGCAGACAGAACTGAAACCGTCTGGATCAAACCCTTCAAATCCACCCCACGAGTCAACGACTGTGGAGTACCACAAGGATCCTCACTATCTCCATTGTACTTCAACATCTACCAAACCCCTGTAATCAGAATCTTCAAGAAACGCAACATCAAATGCTACAACTATGCAGACGACACTCAAATCATCTACAAGATCGAAGACACCCAAGCCGATCATTCGAACCTAACCGACTGTCTAAAAGAAGTCTTCAACTGGATGAATGCCAACAACCTGAAAATCAACCCAGGAAAAACAGAAATCATGATCATATCCAAAGACCAAGAGAAGGAAACCGCCATCCCGTGGCCAACGGAAATGGGATCTATACCATCACCATCTAAGGTAGTAAAAAATCTGGGAGTCCTGATGGACAACACCCTAACCTTAGAACCGCAAATAAACGCAACAGTCAAGAAATGCTTCTTCCTCCTCCACACGGCAAGAAAAATACTACCTTTCCTCTCCTTCACACACAAAACACTCACCATCGTCGGCCTCATCATGTCAAGTATCGACTATGCAAACAGCCTCTACCTCGGTATACCGGAATACCTACTGAAGAAGCTACAACGGATCCAAAACACTGCAGCCAGACTACTCCTCAAACTATCCAGAAGAGACCACATCACCCCGGCCCTAAAAACACTACACTGGCTCCCAGTAAAACAGCGTATCATCTTCAAAACAATGTGCATAACGCACAGGGCAATCAGCGGACAAGGAGCTGAATTCCTACAAAAAAAAATAACAATCTACAAGCCAACGAGACCACTCAGGTCAACCAACGAAATCCGACTGGAACAAAAACCTTACATCAAGAAGAAACTCGGAGGCACCGCTTTCTACCACCTAGCCGCGAAAACCTGGAACAACATCCCAAAATTAATAAGGAACACCAAAGACCACCTTAAATTCAGAAAATTACTAAAAACCTACCTCTTCAACACCGGAGAATAAAACCAAAACAACAATAAGACAAACGAATCATCAAAAAAGGACAGTGACAAACCGCTAGAACCGACAGAAGTACCCGGGGCACCAACAGGGCTGACGCTGGACACAGGGGTCCACCCGCGAGACACAGAGAAACGGATACAACTACTCCAGCCAACCCTTACCATCCCCCACCGCCCTTACAGCCACAACTAGGTCCCACGAGGCTGTGGAACAGACAATATACCACCAATCACCACACAACCGGGTGTATGGACACTAGCAGCGGCGCTAGTCATGTGGAGGGGGGGAGGAGCATGCAAGGTTATTAAGGGAGCGGGCGGAGGGGGCAGCTAGATCCTCAAACGGCCTCGAATGGAAAATCGGGCACATACCTCCTGAGGCTCAGGGTGTACAAGCATCCCGTCGGGTAAGATTACACGGTTCAGTCCAGGATAGAGATGACTAACGAATACCATTAACAATTTCCTTCTCTGCATACACCTCTCAAACTCCAAACCAAACACAACCACAAACCTCTAGCGCAGCAAACCGCACGAACTTCACTACACTGCAACAACAAAACAAAAAAACACATAGACTCGCACATCAGCACACGACGACTACCGGCCGCATACACCCCAGGCCCAGCCGACGGAACCACCGGGCTGAGGCTGCCAACAGCACATCACTGCAATCTTGCACTTTTCCAGCCTCCACCCACTAACCCACCATCCCCCCCCTCTTTCAGAGCCGCCAGAGCGCCAGGGGACCACTCCGGTGGTGATAGTGCGCGGTACAAATGACCTTTAACATTAACATTAACATTAACATTCTGAAGGGAGAATCCTTTTGGCAACCATAGCCGGAGATAACAGTAGTTATGGAATCCTCACTCACGGAGTGGGGAGCCCACACCAACGATCTGTCAGTGGTTGTTGGTCTCCATCAGGGTCCAAAGTACATTACAATCATTTAGAACTGAGGGCAATCAGACTAGCTCTGAAGACCTATCTGCCCTCTGTGCGGACACCACAGTGGCCTGTACTACCTCAACAAAAGAGGAGGTGTAGGTCACTACCACTGTGCAGAGAGGCAATGCAGCTCTGGTACTGGGCAATTCAAGAAGGAATCTCTCTATCATCAGTTCAGCTAGCCGGAGAAGAGAACACAACGGCAGACGCTCTGAGAATGCAGAGTACAGTCTCCCATGAGTGGGAAACTAGCTCAGGAAGTCCTTCAAGAGATCTTCACCCTGTGGGGAACCCCTCTAGTGGATCTGTTCGTGACCAGTGTCAACTGTACTGCCCCAGGGAATTTCCCACATTCGTAGTCGACTGGGAGTTTCCAATCCTGTGCGTGTTTCCTCCAGTCCCCGTCATTCCTCACGTGATCAAGAGGTTGAGAAAGTTCAGGAAATACATGATCCTAATTATCCCAATTGGGCCAGAAAGACATGGTACCTGGACCTTCTGGACATGTCCATCTTCCTTCCAATACATCTTCCACAAAGAGAGGACCTTCTCTCACGAGTGGAGGGTCGGGTTCTCCATCCAGAGAGGTTGAGGTACAAGGATTGGGACCTCCCGGATGATTTAATGGAGATTTTGCTTTCGGCCATAAGGTCAGCAACCAAGTCTTTGTACCGTTGCCATTGGAACACATTCTGCGACTGGTGCAGAGACAAAAATGTAGACTCTTATCTGTTCGTAACGCCTGAGGTGTTATCTTTACTACTATCCTAAGCCAGTCTGGAACTCCAGGTTGGAACTATTAAGGGCTATTTAGCGGCTCTGTCAATTTTTAAGCGCTCGCCAGAAGAATGTTCATATTTCAAGATTCCACTCGTGACATTTCTAAAGGCGCTCACCAATGTGTTCCCCTTTCCAGGTTACAATTTGGGATCTTAATCTGGTACTCACATTTCTAATGTGTGCACCCTTTGAATCTTTACACTCATGTCCATTAAGGTTGTTAACTTTTAAAACCATTCTCTTGGTAGCTCTAACTTCAGCCCGTAGAGTGAGTGAATTGTAGGCACTTTCATCCAAGCTACCCTTTACTATCTTCCATAAAGATATGAATGTATGCATTTAAAAATGTATATGGCACGTGAAGGAGCTAGGTAAAAAACATTGCACCTGGGCGCAGGTGGTAAGTTAGCAAGGAATAAAATCTGACATGAGCTACTATGTTTTTTCTAAACTCCAGCAACGATTTAACATTGCGCAGTTGGTATGGTAGGGCATTCCACGCTCTTGGCCCTGCATGGGAGAAGCGTCTATCGCCCCATGTAACAGAGTTTGGGTGAGGAACCACCAAAAGTTGTTTGACAGCAGGTATCTCGGGGCTGTATCTCGGGGCTGTCTCTTGAATGCACCTGAAAACCAAACAAAGGGTTTTGAACAACACCCTTTGTTGTACAGGCAACCAATGGAGAGCTCTCAGAGGTTGCGAAATGTGTGAGCATTGTGGCAGGGAGGAAACTAACCTGACGGCTGAATTCCGTGCTACCTCTAAATGCTGAATTTTTTTCTTCGGAATACCTATGAGCAATGCGTTACAGTAGTCGAGCCTTGAATTAACCAAGGCACCGACCACCATAGGACGATCTTTAGGGGAGATCAATGGTAGTAGCGGTTTTAGAAATTTGAGCTGATAGTATACTGATTTAACTGTAGCATTAGTCTGCCAGTTACATCTTAGGTCTGTCTGCCAAGTACAACCAAGGTTTTTTACTTATGAGGCGATTGATGTCGGGGCCTCGAAAAACTCAGGAAAAGGCACCTGAGACTGAGTTTTTGCCAGTTCTTTCTTGGGACCAAACAGAATGACCTCAGTTTTGTTTGGTTTGATTTGAGCTGCAGCGTGTTAGCAATGATCCAGCTCTTAATTTTACTGGCACAAGCCAACACTCTCTGTATGGCTTCCGCAGGTTCAGTTAGCCGCACACAGATCTGCATGTCGTCGGCATAAGAGTGGTAAAATAATCCAAATTCAGCAAAGATTACCAGCAGAGGGCGAATGTAAATATTAAAAAGCAGTGGTGACAATGAAGAGTCCTGAGGGACTCCATATTTGACCTCGGATTATGAGGTTTCCGTATGATGGGATACACCATAAAGTGGAGCTAAATGCTAATGACATATTGTGTTTTCTCAGAAATCCATTATCCTCTTTACCCGAGCTAATGGAACTACTCAGGGACTTCAGTTAAATATTAGGGTTTCACATAAACCACAGGAAGTCGGTTGATCTAAATATAACAGATCCTCCCAACGTTATAGGCTCTTTGAGGGCCTGGTTCCCCTTCCGCTGGGCTAACCAAGAGATTCCCTACCAGGATGTATGGATCACAGCAAAATATGAAACTCTCATGAAGGCCAATATTCCCCCCTGTGGAAAGAGGCTAAGGATTTGCTGAAGCGCTGTTACCTACAGGAGGACTTGTGGATGGTCCGGATTTGTGCAACTAAAAAGACTTTGCTACTAAAGCTTCTCTGTTTTTCAGGCACTGTCGATTCAAATCCCTGAAGAGGACCTCCTGACAGCTCTAGAAGGCAATGGGGAAATTAATTTAGGGACATAGGCCCCCCCTGGATTCTGTGTAAGGTCCTCCTTAGATCGAGGTGGGTGGTTGGCTTCAATGCCCCGTTGATACGGAGGTAGCTTCGGGCAGCACAAGTGGCTCCATTGCTAGATTGGACTTTTGAGGAGAGATTAGCGAAGTGGAAAATAATCGAACAAGTGTGCTCACTTTGTGTTTTTTTAAAATAACCAAAAAAGAAAAATATATTTTATGAATAAGACAAAGTAAGAACAAGAAAAGCATAGCATGATTGGATAACACTGTGGTGTATAGAAACAAAAACCAAAAGGATTGCCACGAAGGAATCATACATATGACCGATATGGTCCCAGTGAGAAAAGATCAGGTCCTCCCTTCCTAAGCCTACCTCCTGCTCCCCCAAAACCTTGGCCCATTTCACCGGCATCCCTGTGTATTGTACACTTTTTCCCAAAGCCATGCAGCTGTCCATCTCGGAGATCCTTATAGTCAGTCTGGGGCGCTCGCTGCACCGCACATTGAGGCAATAGTTTGTTTCTTGAGCCCCACAGCAGTGGATACAAACAGTTACTCGTATCGCGTAGAGGCAGTTTCACCTCATACTCCCAGAAGAAACAACTGTGGATCTCCCGGTATTACCTGTCTCGTGACAGAGTGTACTTTGTGAAGATATTTCTGCCAGAAGCCACAAACTTGAGAGAATTCCCAGAGAACATGAACACATCTGAGACATTCTGCATTGTCCGCATGCCCCCTTTTGAACAAGGCCGTGAGAGAATAATATACCCTATTGAGAATTTTAAATTGAATCAACCGTATTCTAGACAAAATCCCAATTTCCCTGCTGGAAAGCAAGGCCTCCACCCAATCCACCGACTCCATGTGTCCCACATCCCTTTCCCATCATGCCTTGAGACTGACCATCTCCTAAGTAGCAAAGGCAGTGAGAACCTGATATAGCATAGAGGTCACTCTGTTACTCATGCAATCCGGGAGAAGATAAGCCCTGATCCAGGAACTGGCCAGCACATCCTGGAGTGTCTGGAATTGAGCCAAGAGAGCATGCAATAGATGCAAATAATGGTACCTCTCAGTCTCCGGCATGTCAAATATGAGCCATAACTCAGGAAATGTGACCCTCCCTTACGACATCCTTGACCCTCAGCACATTACATCTCACCCAAACCCCAAATCTCCCAACCTTGTTGACTTTGGGAAAGAGCACATTATCACAGCAAGGTTGGGCCATGGTAACCTCCCCCCCAACCCATGTGACGATGAGTCCCTCCACACCTGCATTGTATGTTGCATCATGGGTGGAAGCTGCCGTCTAACCGGGCCACTGTAGAGAATCTAGGTAGGAGGGAGGGCCCGCATCCACCTCTCTTCGCTCCCACATGCCGCAGGGATGCATCGCCTTGTAGCCAATCATGTATGACGGCCAGTTGGGCGGCCCAGTAATAGCTGTGCAGATTAGGTTGTCCATTACCCCCTTCCATACTGAGCGCTGTAATGTGGACAGGGCGATACAGGGCTGAAACCCCCGCCCCCCACTGCATCAGTTCCGCCGAACTCCAACTCAGGGACCTATAGGGGAGCGTTTTGAAGATCGTAGAAATACCTCTGCTGGGCTAACATTTTAATCAGGGCCGCACTCCAAAGTAGCCTCAGTGAGAGGGACCCCCAGTGGGTAATGTTCGAGTAAATCTGTCCATGATAGGGTGTAAATTGCCACACACAAAGTTCCCTAGATCCAGACCCACCCGCACCCCCAGATACTGGAAGCCCTCGATCGAGACATGGTAGGGACAATTCCAGGGAATAGCTCCGTTTTTCTCCCTGGAGTGGAAAAAGAGAGATTCGTCCCAGTTCACCGTCAACCCACTAACTCAAAGTCCTACAAAGTGTGTGTAACCCGACTGCAGGCTTCCATTAGCTTGCTCAGGTAAACCAAGAGGTTGTCCGATTAGAGTGAGACCCTATTTTCACCCCCGTGCTGCCAGCGGAATCCCGACCATGTCGGGTCTGCCTGCAATCAGATTGCCAAAGGTTCAATGGCTAGAGTAAATAGAAGGGGAGAAGGGACAGCCCTGCCTCTTCCCCCTCTCCAGGGGAAGGACCGGGAGGATACTCCATTGACCCAATCCTCTGCACATGGCGATGAATAGAGCAGGCAAACTTAGGTCAGAAAGTTGTCTCCGAACCCAATGCGAGTCATCACGTTCCAGAGAAACCCCCATGCCAGCCAATATAAGGCCTTCTCAAAGTACACCGAGAGAAGAGCCATTGGCCTTAAGTTCATGTGCCTGAGACATGGCCATAAATAACCTACGGATATTCATCCGGAGGAACTTGTCAGGCATACATCTGCACTGGTCCGGGTGAACCAGCGAAGCAATCACTCAACACCAGAGGTCTTCAAACTGTGGGGCGCGAGAGCCCAGCATGAAAAGTAACACAAAAAAAAATCTTTTTTTTTTTTTAGTTTGGTGGAAATGGGTAGGGGCGACTCACATGATCAGACTGGACCATAACATTCTCTCAGGCACCAATGAAAAATGGCACGCAGTTGCAAATGGATATTCATTCCTTTAGTCACAGACTGTTTCAATAATACCCAAGGGGGTGTTTTTTGTTAAAATGTAAGCAAATTGTGATATTTAAAGAATATTTATTCAGCAAAAATGGTCAAAACTTCTAGCTGCATAGTGAAGTAACTCAAGAAACTGGCCCATATTGGCCAAAAGTGGCCCATTTTGACTGGCCTACACTAGCATTTTGCATTTTTGTTATGGGCATCGCCCTACTGCCCTATAGGCCAGTCCGAGCCTGGTGGCTCATCCATAATGGGCGAGGGGGCGTCCACCCAGTGGCCCCCTCACTCATCATGGAGGAGCAGAGGAGACTGTCCAGTGAAACACTTAGCACTCCCTCAGCTGCTTTTTCCAGCTGAGGGAGTGTATTGCTCGCCAAGAGTGCACAGACAGTTATTTATCACCAGTATATTTGCAGAGCAGAGCAAATACTTTGAACGCAGGTAGACGGAGCAATAACTCACAACCAGACACGCAGTTAGCCAAATAATGAGCACTTATACGGCTATTTATTCATAGTTAAGAAGCAACAAGTGATAAAACAGAAATAAATCACAGAAAAGATAGAGAATTAAAGAGAAAATACATCACCATGGGCGTAACTGAATCCCTCATCTCGCCAGAAGCGGCTGGAAGACCCCGGTAACAGCCAGGCAGAGAGCACAACAGCCCACAGGAAGGTCGGAACAATGTGTCCCCCCTCCGACTGAGGTCTTTGTGTTTTTTCCACCTGACCTTTCCAGAGCTCCGCATATATGCCCTCCACAAAAAGGGGTGGCAATTTCTCGAACCTTCTGGCATTAGCGCTTACGCATTGCTGAGTGACCGTTGGTTGCCGGCCGGGTCAACCGACAGTAACCCCAAGGAGCAAAGCTTCCCTCTCCTAAAGCACCACGGAAAACAATTCCATAGACCTTGGCGCAAGTATACCAAGAGATAACAAAACCTTTTAATATCTGGTGCCAGCCTGCACCTGTAGATTCTCGCTTTCACAGCGCTGTGTCCTTGACTGAGGCCTGCATACCAGGCTCAGCAACTAATAACATTGAAAGCATGTTTTTAGCAAAGCAAGTGCAGCTTTTCACTGAGGCAATGGAATAAATATCCATTATAGATCTGAGTGCCCCCAAAATGCACTGCGCATCAGCGCCATGTTTTAGCTCAAGCATCACAATCCACCCTTGGATATTTACCTTCCATAGTCCAGTGGTAGAGGAGCCGGTCTCTGAAACCAACGAAACATCAGAACTAAGTTGGGAATACATTGAATACAACAACAACCAATTATTATAATAGCCAAAATAATACAAATGCAAGCAAAGGCGTAACGCAGTGTACCTCCAATGTCAGGAATCCATGAAAATAACCAATCCCACCAATTCCCAGTGTGATCTTGAGACACTTGGGAAATTAGGTCCCTTAAACCTCTAATATGACTTTCAATGGATCGTGAATGGTCACTTAGATTGAAACAACACATACCTTCAACTGCGTTACAGCCCAAATTATGTTTCAGCAAGAGATAATCAACGGCAGCCCTGTTTTGCAAAGTTACTTTTCTAATAACTTTGCTATCAAGGAGCAACTCTTCTAATGCTTGAGAAGTATGATTAAGTCCTTTTACCACTAAACACGCTAGTTTAATTAAAGATTTGTAACCCCCAGCAGCTAAACCCCAAACTCCCACTAATGAAAAGGCTAATGCTAGAACCTCAGCCTCTGATAACAAATGCACATGTGAATCACAATCTGGGGATAAACCCACAGATTCAAAAGTTGACCTTTTGCTTCGAGACATTGCTGAGTGTAAAGCGAATATCATTAGCCCTAATCGAGTTAAGGCACATGGACCTCCGGAAATGTTAGCTGGAATGTAAGTGTATGTGATGTTCGCAAATCAGAAAAAATAAGATGACTCCACCTTATTAAGGCTGGTGCTCTCAGTTGGCCCTTGTCAGGGCTGCACAGGTAAATCGTACATTATTAATGTTGTTTCAAAGAAAAATATACAAAAATCAGTGAAAGGTTTATCACGAGAAATGTTTCATTCAAATTTCTAGTTTCCGTGTCGCATATTTTACTTCTATGTAATGAGGCAACCAATAAGTACGTAGGTCAGCTTATTTGAAAAGTACATGTGCCAATGCATTTCGGTCTATGACCATCTTCAGGGCTGTACTTAAATCATGTTCACTTTTATCGCCAAACAATCGTTAAAATGTAGGACAATACATCATGTTTCAATAGGAATGTAAAATCACATACCCCAATGTGGTCCAGATTATGTGGTTGTTAAAAGAAAAAGAAAAAGAAATCAAGGAGAATAATGTCAGCGGAGATCAGCATTTAGAAAAACAAGTCCTTGCAGCGTGTAAATCTGAACATTCTGTACCTTTCGTTACGTTGAATTCCTCACGGCAACGTGTAAATACAAACGATTTGTCCGAAGCTCCTATTAGGCAAAAACAGAGCCTGTCATAACCCATCTATGTTAAGGATCTGTCTCTTAAGTGTGATGCAGGCAGATCTCTTACCTGTTGTCGCGTACTCGAGTTGTGGAGAAAGATGCATCCGCGGTGAGGCGAATGCGCACGAGCCCCGACGCATTACTAGATACCCATGGAAATGGGGGCAGGGCGACGGGCAGCAGTGCGAACGCCGCCGCACGTACGCCTCGGGCCCCACCCCTTCATGTCATCACGGAAGGGCAGGGATGTCACCATGGGAACCCACAATGCAAGGGCCAAGATTGCTACCTGCGTGTACAAAAAGTAAACAAAAGTAATGGAGCGCATGTCGCAGTTATCTGATGGGAAATATCGCCTCTCTCTGTATGTTGGTGTGTAAATACTTATCGTAGGAGCTGTTGTGGTGATGCCACATTGGCCAATCCTTCTTTCTGTTCATCTAAGGGTGGCAAGGGTTCGAACAATCGCTGTCCTACAGGAAACTTAGATTGTTAACAATTACACTTAATTTAATTTGGAAAATCTGATTGGAAAGTCTAGTTTAAAGCAAAGAAAGTCTTGCATATGTTGTAAATAAAACCCAAATAAACATCACATCAGAATGCCATGTTGTCACCAGTTTATCATGAAAATTAGAATGTTCTATAATGTTCATGTTTGAAAACATCATGTGCTGTCCTCTCGGAATCAGAGGAAGCACATGTAGTTGATCTCTTTGTTAATTCCTTTTGGTGTCAAGGAGCTCAGTCTGTCGATCCAAAATGTCTCACGTTGGTCAAATCTTTTTTGTACATTTTCATGTTTCTCTCTTCTTTGGACTCTTTGCAAAATCACAAATTTGATTTGTGCCAGATTATGCTGTTTGTCTTGCCAGTGTCTGGCCACTGCTGAGTTTGCAGTTTTATTCCTGATACAGGATCTGTGCTCGTTCCACCTCAATTTTGCTGTAGGTTGTGTTTGGTCTACATAGTACAGACCATGTGGGCATTTGATCCCATAGATAATCCCTGATGTATCACAAGTTGCATAACATGTTAGTTTGATTTTCTCTCCAGTGTAAGGATGGTTAACTGTTTCCCCTCTCATAATGTAACTGCAATTGCTGCAATTAAGGTACACGAATGTTCCTATGCGATGTTTTTCTTTTTCTGTTGTGGTTTGGTGTTGACTAATCTGTCTTTCAAATTTTCACTCCGTTGGTATGCAAAAGTAGTAATTTCTCTGAACAAGTGTTCAACCTTTTTATCGCATGTTACAGTGTTCACATTTTTTCTTAAGGATTGCCTTAATACGGTTGCTCTGACATGAGTACTTGGATACAAAAACCAGTGGTGGTGTGGTATCTTTCTTAGTTGTGCTGGGTTTAAGCAGGTCTTCTCTGTTTTGTGTGGCTGTGCGTAACTCTTCTGAATATCCTCGTGCAAAGAACTTCTTGCCCATCTATTTTACTGCCGCTTCATAGTCTGTCGGGTTGCTGACTATTCTCTTCATTCTTCGAATTTGGCTATAAGGCACATTTTTTATCAGACTAGGTTGATGAAAATTATTGCGATCGGTACTCTTCCGATAAATCGTTGTCTGACATTCTGTTTCTGTGATATTTATTTCCACATCCAGGAAATGTATTGACTTGCGTGAGTATTCATGTGTAAACTGTATCCTTGGTTCTATGCTGTTGAGATAACCAAAAAATTCAAGGAGTCGTGTTTCTGTGTTTTTCCAAATTCCAAAAATATCATCAATGTATCGGATCCAGATGATAAGGTCTTGGTTCCATAGATGATTCAGAAGCACATGTTCAGTTTCAAATTTATGCATGAACACATTCGCATATGAAGGGGTCATAGTGGCCCCCATCGCTGTGCCCGCAACTTGCAAGTAATATGAATTCTTGTACTGAAAATAAGAGTTATTGCAGATGAATTTAAGGAGTGCCATGATACATTCTTTTTGTGCAGGTATGTCTCCTTCTTCCAAAAGTATCCATTCTACTGCCTCCCTTCCCAGATCATGAAGGATTGACGTGAGAAGACTTTTGACGTCTACTGTAAAACAAATATTGTTAATGTTGAATGGGATGGCTTTCAAGTTCTGTAGAAAATGTATGGAGTCTTTAATGTAGGTGCTGGTTTTTTTTGGATAAGTGGTTGTAAAAAATAGTATTTGCCCAGTGGTTCCAGAATACTGTTAATTCCTGCTATGATGGGTCTTCCCGGTGGTTTCTGCATGTCCTTATGTATCTTCAGGAGAGTGTAAAAGTGAGGTATCTTTGGATGTAGGTTGATCAAGAATTTCTTTGTATTGTGGTTGATCCAAGTTAAGTCCAATCCCTCATTAGCACACTGGATGCATGTCTGGTACTCAGGCATGTCTTTATCCAGGGACCTGCACCACCTATTTACTGTACATTCCCAGTGCACCTTCTGAGTGCCTGTCCTCTGTATTGCATTGCCCCAATCCCTGTGCCACCGCAGTTTATTACTTACCTGCCACCCTGGCTAGTACTAGGCACCCGCATCTAATGTGTCCCCCAGTTCACCTGCCTGTCTAGACTCAGGGCCTCATTACACGGATGGCGGTAAGGATTTACCGGTACCGGTAAAATACCGGTACTGGTAAATCCTTACCGGCTTACTACGAGGTCCCTTTGCGGGGACCCAGGGAGCTAATTACAGTACCGCAATTTGCGGTACCGTATTTAGCGCCTTCCCCATTCCCATTGAGCCCTATGGGGCAAAAATGGGAATGGGGAAGGGCAATGGTGGAAGGGGGAATTACCGCCCCGCCAACCTTGGAATGGGGCGGTAATTCCCCTTTCCGCCAAGGCGGTGCCGGTATTTTACCGGCATGAACCATGGCGCTAATAGCGCCATGGTTCTCCGCCATCCGTGTAATGAAGCCCTCAGTCATTGCTAGGTACCTGCATGAGTACCAAGACATTGCCTAAGTGTGCACACCTGCTCACACTGTATGCGAACTTCCGCATACTAATTAACTTAGCCTATTACACTCGTCCATGTGCCCTTCTAGACCAAGCCTTCCATGGCAGGCTGCAACCCACTTTAGCGGCTATAATCTCGAATTCAGAGGGCACTCTATATATTCTAGCCCTCCTGCCACATTTGAACCTAGTTGGCGCTCTATGCATCCTAACCTCATTGCCATATCTCCATGCATCTCTGCCTCACTGCCTTATTTGAACTTAGATGGTGTTCTTTGCATATCAGCCTCACTGCCATACTTCGAATCTAGATGGTATCCCATGCATTTCTGCCTCACTGCCTTATCTGAATTTAGATGGTCTCCTATGCATTGGAGCCTCATTGCCATACTTCGAATCTAGATGGTGTTCTATGGCCCAGGTCCATAATATAAAGGCTCACTGGTCTAACTGGCGTTACTAAGCCTTTTCCCTAGCCTACCAATATTCTCACCACTATTTAGTATGTTTCCATCCACTACTAGTTTGTCTGCTTGGGTCCTCATCATCCTAAAAAGTGTAATTCAGCTTAAGATGGCTCCACATTTACCCAATAGGCCTTCTCCAACCATGCTTATCAACCAGACACCACACTTAGACATAAACAACTCTCAGTTAATATCCACCAGTCTCCCTCGTACTACCATATATCTTTCGTCCGCTAAAAAAGGCACTCTGTCTCTATTAGGTGTTTCTGTTGTGTCTGCTGTTCTTGATGTTCCCGGGTGACTTCTTCTCTTTGGTTAGTTGTTTCTCTTTCTGAATCTGTGCCTGAACTTGATGTTTCACTAGTATAGTTCGTCTTAGGTTTTCTTAGTGTAGGACCATATTTATCCATCCAACTGTACACTTCATCCTTCAAATAGTTGTATGTGTCTCGTTTAAATTTGCAGATTTTCAAGTCAAACAAGTTTATTCGGATATATACAAATCCATTAAACGACACAAAACAATATTTTACACATATAAAAATTGCGGTTTCATAAGAAAGTCAGTGCTTCCGAATAAATAGAATCAATGGACACTCTCAGTAAAACAACATAAGATAAGATCAATTTACACATAACTTCAAATATGGAGGCCCAATAAAAACAGATAGTAGAATCAAACAAAAATGCATAGCGCTCAAACATTTTAAAACCATTACTAGAGATGTTATAAAAATCACATTGCTAAATTAGCACCACCTTGAAGTTTTAATAGGCTATTTCTAAAATACATCCCCCTTTTCAGAAACACAGGCTGTGTAGACCGTGTCGGCACTCAAAAGAAATACGAGTGCTTCCTTATGAGTGCGGTTCATTGTCTTCTTAAGAGCAGGAATCAAGGTTGCTTTTCGAATGCCTGCATACCCTATACAAAAGAACAATAGGTGGGGTAGGTCTTCTCGAAAATGACCACAGACCGGGCATCCCGCAGAATCAGAAAAACCTTTCCATTTATAGGTATTCCCTTGCAACCGAAGGGAATCAAACCGGGCCCTTGTAATTAGCCAACTGTCTTTTTTGTACGGGCTCCATGTTAAATACGGTTGTATTCCGGTAGGCCTACTAATGCTGGTATGGAATTGGCTGGATTCATGGCCATACTCCATAAGGATTCTTTTCCTCACTGCATTATTATTAATGAGGTGGGGGGGAAAAGGACACTTAGGTTGACCTGCCCCAGAATCTTGGAGATATAAGCAAGCCAGGGGATTTTTTACCATCCAGCTCTACCCAACACAGTCCGAATAATAAAATGACAGAGAGAAGCATGTTCATTGGCCCACAACCGAACCCAAAATAAAAGTGGTGCCACCGCCCACTGATCTTCCCAGAACTCAGCACCCAATTCTCTATGCGTTGCTTTTCCAGAGGCACAGGTTGGGAGCCCCAGCAGTTGCTTGAAAAATGTACTCTCTTTGCTTTGAATTTCGCCCACATTCTGGAAGCCCCAAATGGGTGCACCTTACATAGTGGTTGCCACTGTTTGTACACCATAGATCTTTGTGATCACATCCAGTGGCTGGCCCCTACACTTTGACATAAATCTATAAATTCCACCTAGTTGATGGCTCATCTTTACAGATTGTTTGGCCACATGGGCCCTACCATTTAGAGCTTCAGAGAAACTAATTCCCAAATAATCAAAAACCTTAACTCTGGGTATGATTTCCCCAGCACAGAGCATTGGTTTCTTGGGCACTGATCGTTTGCTGCCTACGCAGGCCATTACTGCTGATTTTTTGGTATTTATTTTTAGGCCCAGATTACCCATAAATCTTGTGTAGGCATTTATCAGAGCCTGTAAAGCCCTAGGCGTTCTTGCTAGTAGGACTGTGTCATCCGCATAGGCCAATACTGGGAAGCCCCTTCCCCCCAAAACCAGGAAGTCGGCCAAAATATCAAGAAGGTCCTGAGAAAGGCCATTAATGTAGAGACAAAAACAGATGGGGGCCAGCACACAGCCCTGCCTTACACCACACCCTACCTGAAAGCAGGCCGTGCAATGCCCCCCTGGACCACTACGCACGCAGGCCTCATTATCTGTGTGTAAGTCGACCAACAGCCGTAAGATGTCCCCAGGACACCCTAGGGACCCAAGCACAGCCCAGAGCTTAGTTCTGTCCACCTTGTCAAATGCTGTGCTCAGGTCCATAAAGGCCAAATAGACTGCCTCACCCCGACAAAAGACTGAGTTGGCCACTAGAATATACAAATTGAGGCTTTGTACCCACTCCCAGGCGAAACCCGAATTGAATGTCCGAAAGAATTGACTGTTCACCTATCCAGATTTCTATACGGGCCAGCAGGATTCTCCCAAAAATCTTGAAAGAGGAATCCAGCAAATAAATTGGCCTATACGCACCGGGGCTGGACATATCCCCCTTTTTAAAAATTGGGAAAATTATCGCCTTTTTCCAGGAGGGTGGATACTTCCCTGATTGTAGGCAGGCATTGAACACTACCGTTAGAAGAGGTGCCCACATATCTGCCGGATGTTGGCACAAATCAGATGGAATCATGTCCGGGCCTGGGGCTCGATTATGTGCTTGGAGCTTAATAGCCTTTTCAGTCTCCTCTACCTCAAACTTCAGGCAAGACCCTGCAAAGTCTGCCTGAGCCTGTGTGCTTTCTGACCCAAACAGATTCCTGAAATGGGTTAGCCATGCCCCTTCTTCCATGTGGGTACCACTACCCACGTTGGACCAACACCTCTCCGGCCCTTTTTTTACAAATGCCCAAAATGCCTTTTGGTCCCCTCTCATGGCAGCATTCGTGTTCTCTTCTTCCTTCCGCTAAAAAAGGCACTCTGTCTCTATTAGGTGTTTCTGTTGTGTCTGCTGTTCTTGATGTTGCTGGGGTGGCTTTTTCTCTTTGGTTAGTTGTTTCTCTTTCTGAATCTGTGCCTGAACTTGATGTTTCACTGGTATAGTTCGTCTTAGGTTTTCTTAGTGTAGGACCATATTTATCCATCCAACTGTACACTTCATCCTTCAAATAGTCGTATGTGTCTCATTTAAATTTGCAGATTTTCTTTGTCTCAAGTTTCTTATTGATGTCTTCCAGAATGGTGTCCACTTCTTCTCTGTTCAGAGTTGCCACTAGTTCTTTTTCTATTTCTTGAATCTCCAGCCCCAGATCTTTTTAGATGTTTTGCCAATGTTTGTATAGTGAGAAGAATGAGTGAGAAGAATGAGATCTAAGGAACACTTGTTAAGCATTGTTTCCCATTTCTTTACAAAATCTTTGCTTTCTTTGCATAGGGTGGGCCACAGTTGTATGCGTAGGCCCCTTGGTATTCTTTGACTTTTATGGTATGTCCCCAGTGTAATCGTATGGAGATTGCGATTAATTACTTTCCTTATTAAATGCTCCAATTGTTTAATTTGACAAGTAGGATCTTGTTTATTGGTGCTTGTTGCACTAAATCCGCTGTCAGTGATCAGACCAAGTATTTTGTTTGCCTCCTCGGCTGTGAAGCCTAATGTTTCCGCTTTGTTTGTCGTTAAGCCTTCTATGTCGGCAAATGACATTCTTTCTAATGGATAATTCTTCAATATTTCAAAATGTGTGCCTCCACCTTGGGAATGCCTAGTTCAAGAGATACAGAATAAAGGTGGGCACCACGGTGCTTTGTACTTAAGGTATTTTATTCTACTATAAAATATTAAAAGTGGCTTTATCCTGGAGCTACCAGACTGAAAAAGGTCCTATGGCATCTGGACCTCACTAACTCGCAAAACAGAAAAAATAAGGTGACTCCACCTTATTAAGGCTGGTGCTCTCAGTTGACCCTTGTCATGGCTGCACAGGTAAATCATATGTTATTAATGTTGTTTCAAAGAAAAATATACAAAAATCAGTGAAAAGTTTATCATGAGAAATGTTTAATTCAAATTTCTAGTTTCCGTGTCGCATATTTTACTCCTATGTAATGAGGCAACCAATAAGTACGTAGGTCAGCTTATTTGAAAAGTACATGTGCCAATGCATTACGGTCTATGACCATTTATCTTTTCTGTTTTTCGAGTTAGTGAGGTCCAGATGCCATAGGAGTCCATTTAGTCCCACAATTACACCAGCCAGACACAGGATCTACAAGGCAAACCCAGTAAAGAGATATCAGTGTTGAAAATCACTCTCTTAGGTAACATTTGTCTGCGGGCACATACTGCCATTTTTTTCTACTACTAAAACTACCTGGTCTTTGCCCGATGCAATAACATCTGCGGGCACCGGTGGGCCACTTGGTCTTCCAACCCACACCTTTGCACTCCGTACCATACTGTCTAAAGAGCCAAAACCACAATCCCCAACACTGTGGAAGGCTCCCCCGTTTTAATCATGGACAACTTAACAGGAACAATAATCAACTGGGCCAGCCGATCGCCCTTATGGTTCGGTAACACTTGGTCACCACTATTCATCAAGATGACTTTGATCTCGCCTTGGTAATCGGCGTCAGTGACCCCTCCCAGCACTTGAACTCCCTTCAATTCTAGGCCAGATCTAGGGGCAATCCATCCCATATGCTTTGGAGGAATTTGTACCCCAATCCCTGTTCCAATCACAACAATCCCTCTCGGGTCTCATCTGATTTCCTCATGAGAATGCAAGTCTACCCCGGCTGACTCTGGAGTCGCCCGATAGGGAGCTAAAGAACCCGGGGTAATTTCCCAGTACAATAGGGTCTCTCTGACTGAGTTGGGTTGAATCTGTAAAGCAGGAGGCATTAGCCGCATCAAAGGAGTTTCATGATTATTCACAGGCCTATTGTTTAACACTTGCACCGCATCAAACAAACGATCACACCAGCCTGCTAAACTGCCATCTCCAGATTTGCCCAGCTGTTTTTTCAACACACCATTGATCTGTTCAATTAATCCTGAAGCTGCAGGGTAATAGGGCACGTGGTAGAGCCATTCAATACTCTTCTCCTGACAATATTCCTGAATTAATTTGCCTTTGAAGTGTGACCCATTGTTGTTAGGGATAATTCTCTGTAAAGGCTAATTTCCCAAACCTAGTGAGTCCCCCAGCAGCTTTGCTGGATTTTTGGGGTTTATTTCTTTCTCCTGCTAAGAGTGAGACTTTTTTTCTCCCACTCTTAGACATGATTTGAGGTGTTCCTTTGACTTTGTATGTGTTCTATGAGCTATGGGGTCCTTTACCCCATAGGGTTTCATGTGTTTTTCATATGTGGGTTACACAGCACCCTCCGTGCAGTAACCCAGGGGTGTCGTAGCAACCCCCAAACATAGACTACATACCCTGGGACTGACAACTGTCTCCCAGGGCATGTAAAGTCACCATTGGCTTTACTAGTCTTAAATTGTGAACAGAACCAGTACAAACCATCATATTGTGGACGTACTGGTTGGGGCAATTCGATTGCCCCGGGGTCTGTTGTTAGAGGGGGCATTGTCCAGTCCCCCCCCGACCGAGTTTTGGCTGGTGGCAGTGGATACTACTTTTTATATTCGACCGCAAATATATTCCTATGGCATTTTCCCAATGTTCGAGGCTACCACTTTTTAATATAGCCTCGAACATACCGCCGGTTTATTAAATTAATATAAATTTACCGGTTGGTATTTTTTGCCGAAACTTGGTTCCAAAATGGCATTTGTGTTCGCTTCTGTGACTCCAACCCAAGTCAAGCCCTTTGTTCCACTTTTTGGTGGGCTTCCACAGAAGCCTCCAAAAGTGGTGCCACTCTGTCTGGGTACCACAGGTGGTGTGGGGGGGGGGGTTTAGGCACCCTGGACTGAGTTGCCTCGGCAACTCAAGTCGCACTCTTGTGTGATTGGCCCATGTGGTGAGCCGCCCGGCTCACCACTTAGCATGTTTGAGTGACGGCTAGGCTGAATGAATGGGGGTTTTCTGCATAAAAGCAGGGCTTTGGGGACTTGAACTTCAGAAGTCACCACAGGACCTAAAGAATCTGAGGAGGGAGAAGCCGAGCCGACCTGCAACGATGACACCACCGGTGGAGCCCTGCTGAACCGTCTCACCACTTTTCCCGACGACAGAGGAGATCTCCAGTCCGGAGAGTCTTCTTCCTTTGACTGGTGGGGATAACCAGTTTGCCCGTCTTTTCGCCTTCCTGGACCATCTCATGGCCGCCTTGCCTGTGCCAAGCTCCCCGGCAACCGGAACACCATGGTTTACCACTACTGCGAAGAAAAGGGTAGTACCTTGTAACCGGAGAACTCCACGGCTGGTTTCTTCCCTGGCAGTGCATCGACCGTCATCTTTCCTCCACGTCGAGACCTCCTCTTCCTCTGGACGAAACACCGACTTGCACCCACTGCCAGGAACAACTGCCCCCGCTGGAGCGTTCTTCCCATTTCAGGTACTGTGTCCCGCCTGGCTTCCCTTGCGACAGATCGTTCGGGGTGACAGTAAATCCTCGACTTTCTAACCTGGGTTAGCCTGGGGCCTGTTAACTAACTTTTCCTGACTTGATCTCAAACTTTTATGAACTATCTACAAAGACTCTTTGGGCATAACCCCACTGTGTGATCCTCGACACATTTCGCTTGCTCTCTCTAAGAGTGGGCCTGGCATTTGAACTTCCTTGCTCTCCAGTAGACTTTGCCTAACCTGCCTCACTGTGGTTCTTTGAAAGGTATTGAAATTGTGTGCTTCCATAACTTTGCCTTTTTCCCTCCCTTTTTCTATAACTTATTAGAGTGCCATCTTATGTTAAGCGTACACCTCTGTCTGAAAATAAGTGGTGTTTCTCATTAAGAATTGTCTAATAAGTAATCAGGGTTGTATATATAATAGTGACTGTGTGTTGAAATTACTTATCTCTTTTTGTGCTAGTGTAATTTACAAGTGTGTCTTTAAATAAATAATTATATACTTTTACACCAAAGCTCTGGTCAGTGTTTGCTTGTGCTACTGTATCTCTGTACCTATTGTGTATACTCTATATACTGCCTAACTCATCTTGAGAGAAGTCTGACTGCTCAGCCACAGCTACCAGGTAAATCTGGGTGGTACAGACTGCTACCAATTGGGTTTACTGCCAACCACCTGTAGTCCTAAATCTTTTGCAGTGGTCCCTAGGGGAACTGCACAGGTTTCTGCCTAACAATTGTCACTTTGAATCTGCAAAGGTACCCCGTAATGCAACGTGATCTGATCCAACAACTTAATGGTGTTCAGTTGTGTGGCACGTTTGCACGTAAAACCATCATATATCCAGAGTATGTATCCACACTAGTGCATGCATACTGACAGTCTTTACTGATTGGCAGGGGACCAATGTAATCAATCTGCCAAATTTGACCTGGTAATTTTCCTCTTCGCAATGTACCCTGGACAATCACAGGGATAGGCCTGTGCTGTTGGTGTTGGCACACTGGACATTGCAAAATGATTGTTTTCACTACCTCTAAAGGAATACTGATTCCTCAAGCTTGTGCCCACCTGCTAGTAGCCTTTTCTCCAAGGTGCCCACATTTCTGGTGAGCCCACTTGGCCAAACCCTCCAAATCATCTTCCTGAGCCTCCGCATCCACAGATCAAATCTTGGTGTGTTCATCTGCAACAGAATTAAACCAACCTTCTAATGAATCTGCAGCACACTGCGCATCCAGATGATATACAGTGACTTCACTTTGTGATAACATTTCAGCAATATCTTGCCATAGTTCTTTTCCCCACAACTCTTTTGAATGAATCATCCACCCATTCCTTTTCCAGGTTTGCAGCCACACCGCCAATCCATTCGCCACTGACCATGAATCTGTGTACAAATGACCTCGACCAGGGGTCTCTTGTTTCAATGCTTGATAAACTGCGTAAAGTTCTGCAAACTGACTTCTCTTCCCTTTCCCTGATGTTGTCAAAATCTTTTTTGTCTTGGGATTGTAAGACACCCGTTTCCAGTATCGCTCGGTTCCCATATATCGGGCCGAGCCATCTGTAAACCAAGCATGCTCTGTCTGCTCTACGGTCAGATCGCCATAAGGTACTCACGGGAGACTTGCGTTTTTCAGACATTTCTGGTGGTATGTAATCTGAGGGTGGTATGTTGGCCACTTGCTCATGTAATTTGGCAACCCCACCCTTCCCTGATTTAGCTCTGTCTTGAATGTACCATTTCCATTTGATTATGCTGGCTTCTTGAGCGTGTCCTATTCTCTGTGTTTTAGGAGAGCTCAGCACCCATTGCATAATCAGGATTTCAGGCCTCATCAACACATCATGCCCCACTGTCATTTGCTCAGCATCGACCAGGGCCCAATAACATGCCAGCAACTGCTTCTCGAACGGAGTGTATGAGTTACCAGCATCGGGCAACTTACAACTCCAGAACCCCAATGGCACACGTTTCCTGTCCTGTTTCTGCCACACACTCCAGTTAGCGTAATTGTCTTGCACAGACACATTCAATTCCACTTCGCCTTCCTTCAATGGCCATAAATCAAGCACCTGCTGCACAGTGTCTTTCGCCAAATCAGATGCTTTTTGCTGTTCTTCCCCCCACTGAAACTCGTATTCCTTTCGGGTCACTTTGTAGAGGGGAGCCAGTATCTGCCCTAAATAGGGAATGTGCTGTCTCCAAAACCCAAACAGCCCTATGAACTGATGAGCTTGCTTTTTGTTCATTGGAGTGGTGAACTCAAGGATTTTCTGTCGGGCCTTCGGCACCATCTCGCGATGCCCATTATGCCACTGAATCCCTAGGAATATCACTGTCTCAGCTGGCCCTTTAATTTTGTTCGGGTTCATCTCCCACCCTTCCTTCTTTAATCCTTCCATAATGACTTCTAACTGGTTTTGCACTCTGCGCTCATCCTTACCCTGAATCAAAATATCATCAATGTAGTGCGAGATCTGTATGTCAGGTTTACACAGTATCTTGTCTAAGTGCTCTGCCACCAGCCGGTGACAGATAGTCGGGATATGTATGTACCCCATAGGTAATCTCGTGAAGGTGTACTGACGCCCGCTCCAAGAGAATGCAAACTGCTTTTGGCCCTCTTCAGCAATTGGCACAGAGAAAAATGCATTGGCTAAATCTACCACTGCATACCAGGTCCCCTCAAACTTTTGGACATTCTCATTCAAGGTAATGGCATCTGGGACTGCGGGCACCAAGGGAGGAGTGTGTTTATTTAACTCTTGACAGGCCAGAGTGGGTTGTTCCACACAGTAGTAAAAGGGCGTAACACACCCGCCTCTACGTACTCTTTGATGGTGTCTGAAATTTCCTTGTGCCCCCCGGGAATGCGGTATTGCTTCATCGCTACCCGCTTGGTCGCCAGATGCACCTGCACTGGGGGCATCTTCAATTTGCCTACGGTAATGGGTGTGCAGGTCAATGCATTCACCCCAAACTGATACGTTTTACCTCCTAGTTCCAAAGTCAATCCTTCTAGAATGTCAAAGCCAATTATGTACTCGGGATCGCGACAATCAACACTTGGTGTTTCTGACTAGTCAAATTGCCTATTTTCATATCCACTTCTGTTTGTACTGTGAGGGTCTCCTTCCCCCCCTAGCCCGGTAATGGTAAAGTGTCTGCCTTTGAATCGTGTTGGATTTCCGTGAATCAAAGAGGCCTCCGCCCCGGTGTCTATCAATGTTCGCACCCCTTGCGTATTTCCCGGCCCCCAGAAAATCTTAACATTAACATGGGGCCGCCTATCAACTTTTATACGAGCGGATGCTGCCGGAGCTTGGCCGTAAACCTAGTCAAATTTTGAGTGAGTGTAACCTGGCTCTGCCTCTAACATTGCACTCACCACCTTCCTCAAATAAGCATATGTTGGCTGGTACGGGGAAGGTGTCCCCATAGTCCCTTCTTCCTGTTCTTCTTCAGGAGGGGTGGAAGGTGAGGTTTAGTTCATACATTACCCTGGTTTCAATGCTATCAATTTCTTTTCGTGGCACACCATCTTTTAACAAAGCCAAAAACATGTCCTTTCTGGACACTCGGGAGTCTCTACTATCTTGCCTCCTGACTTCAGTTCTTCTCTCACTATGCCCCTCTCTCTCTCGCGGCTTGTCATCACTCTTGTCCCACTCCCCTAAGTCTGCCAATTGCCGGATGGCATCCACTACTTCATTAGTGGGTTTGCCCGTCATACCTACGAGCAAATTCATAATGACATTTTTGTATGCGGGCAGTGTAGTTCTGATCACCATATTCCTGGTTGAAACTGAGAGCGGCATGGCCCCCATGTGCCCTGGAGCATCTACATGAATTGCCTCCTTCATAGCATGCTCTCTGACCTTTTGAATCGCCTCTTTCAAAGTGTACCACTTCATTTCCTCACTAGGCCAATCTGTGGTAATGGGATACTTACGGTTACATTCCTGGGCTGCTAGGTGCAACAAAGACACCTGTGAATCTTGCCCATTGTCATCAGGGGGCGGCCCTGCCCTTAAGATCTCCTGTACATTGGTGTCAGTTGACAAAGGCAAAAAGCGCGGTGAGTCTGTGGAATCTTCCAACAACCCTGCGGCGCCCCCATCTAGCAATCTCACCATCCATGTCAGTAAAGGTTCCCCTGACTTTTGCCTCAAACGAGTAATGATTTCCCCAACCTCCTGCTGGGTGTAATCTTCCAGCGTGGTTAAATCCACAACCCCGCCTGCAGGATTCTGCGGGTGGGGTCCGGCACGCCATCTCCTAACCGGCTTCACTGCCACTGTCTTTTTCTTCAGTTCTGCATTAGAATCTGACTCATTTGCCGAGCTACTCTCTGGGCTTGTTGAGACAAAAATGTCTCCATCCCACTTATCAGGGTCCCAATCCACACCTGCAGTAGCGATTACAGTTGCCACTTTGGTTGACCCCCCTCGCCTCTTTTTATACTTATAGCGAGCTACCCTAACCGGGGCCCGCTCTGCCACAGCCTGATATTTATCAGACTTGTCTTCAAAACATTTCATCTGAATTTCCTGCATCAAAGCTATTTGCTGCTTACTTTTTTTAATTGTAAAATATGCTCTTTCATTTCTAAATTTTGTTGGTGCATTCTCCTATAGGCATGCAGGAGGACCCACCCCCAATGCAATGCATTCCCGTCCCCTCTCCACTGAAATCTGCTGTAAACAAAGCATTACTTCTGACGGAGCAACATCTCCCAAACTACTGTCCCATGTTTCACTCAGACCAGCTCTGCACGCCCACACCTGGGCTAATTTATCATATGGGCTTTTAGCCCAACCTGGAATCATAACCTCCGGGCATTCACTGCGCGCGGGGACACCCTTTTTCTTGAACAAACTATTCATCATTAAAGTAATTTGCAAAACCTCTTTTTTTCTCCTTTCCACACTGCAGTCACTTGCGCATGCATGCATACACAAAGAAAACAGATTAACACAGTCCAGCGCTCACTGCCACATGAAAACAAACGTTTGCTTGCAATGTAAGCAAAGCCTATCTGCTTTCAAACAGATTCTTTAGTATTTGGAGCAATTCATCACAAATATCCCATCCTCGTCGCCAAAGTGTATTGCTCGCCAAGAGTGCACAGACAGTTATCACCAATACATTTGCAGAGCAGAGTAAATACTTTGAACGAAGGTAGACGGAGCAATAACTCACAACCAGACACGCAGTTCGCAAAATAATGAGCACTTATACAGCTATTTATTCATAGTTAAGAAGCAACAAGTGGTAAAACTGACATAAATAACAGAAAAGATAGAGGATTAAAGAGAAAATACATCATTACATGGGCGTAACTGAATCCCTCATCTCGCCAGGCAGAGAGCACAACAGCCCACAGGAAGATCGGAACAAGGCGTCCCCCCTCCGACTGAGGTCTTTGTGTTTATTCCACCTGACCTTTCCAGAGCTCTGCATATATGCCCTCCTCAAAAAGGGGTGGCAATTTCTCGAACCTTCTGGCATTAGCGCTTGCGCATTGCTGAGTGACCTTTGGTTGCCGGCCGGGGAAAACGACAGTAACCCCAAGGAGCAAAGCTTCCCTCTTCTTAGGCACCACAGAAAACAATTCCATAACTGAGACCTTGGGGCAAGACATAACAAAACCTTTTTTATATCTGGTGCCAGCCTGCACCTGTAGATTCTCGCTTTCCCAGCGCTGTGTCCTTGGTTGAGACCTGCATACCAGGCTCAGCAACGAATAACATTGAAAGCATGTTTTTTAGCAAAGTAAGTGCATCTTTTCACTGAGGCAATGGAATAAATATCCATTATAATAATAATAATAATAATTTCACATTTATATAGCACTACGAACCCTCGGGTATCTGACCCACGGTGTGTGGTGCCCATTTATCGACCTCGGAATGATGAAAGGCTGAGTTTGGCCCTGCCGGGATTCAAACCTGCGTTAGAAGGCTCTGCACGGATGTCAAAGCGAGCGCTCTACTCGCTGTGTCACTTGACCGGCTCTGAGTGCCCCCACAATGCACTGCGCATCAGCGTCATGTTTTAGCTCAAGCATCACAGGGAGTGCTCTCGGGCTGGCTGAACTGTCAAAGGGAAACACTGCTTCCCTTTGATAGTTCAGTTCCCCAGCCGCACATGCTCACTGAGCCATGCAATGCTGGGGGCATTTTGCTTCGCCAGCCTTGCATAGCTCATTGGAAATGCTGGCTGGGGTGCTGCATGTCTGTATGTGCGAGGGGGAGCTCCTGCGTGTCCTTGCACATACAGACAGAGCGGTCTGGAGTGGGACATTTCAGCACCCACGCGCGTGCCCCTGCAGAAGGTGGATTTATGTTAATTTATTGATCATTTAAATATGTGTATGGATGTGTGTATGCTTGTGTTATGAGTGAGTGCATGGTGATGGATGCCCGTATTAATGACAGAGTGATCACTGTGTGAATGTGTGTGTGTTTGTGTGTTTGTGTTATGGCCCGATGAGCTCATTTTGGCGAGTGGGGGTAGAGGAGGGAAGGAGGGTTGTACAAATCCCCCTACCCACCTGTCAAAATCAGCTCTCCTTCTGAGGCGCTGTGGAGCCCAGGGAATAGGGATGGTATTTTTTTACTGGATATCTATCATAGATGTCTAGTAAAAAGTAAAAAAAAACATGCTTTTCCCCTTGGGCCCCCCAGTGGCAATTGCAAACTGTTTGGCTTTTTACCCATTTTTTTTTAAAGGTATGCTCTAAAATGCAACATTTTAACCCATTATTTTAAAAAATTTCACGGGGGGAAACCCCCCGAAACCCCATTCATTGGTTCGGACTACCTCGCTGCGCTTGATCGCTATGATAGTTTTGTGAGAAATATGTTTGCCCCGCCACTTAAAAAAAGTGCCAGCTCCCAATGGCCCTCCGACTGTGTTGGCAATGGGGTGTGGGGAGCCCAGAGACTGTGGTGGGAGCAGGACGGGTGGGAGCACTGGAATAGTGGTGGGAGCAGGTGGGGAAGCCCAGGGACTATACTGGGAGTAGGGTGCGGTGATGGCGCACAATAGTTCACAGCCATTTGTACATACTGTCCATTTGGCATTTTTGGGGGGGCCCTACCTACCCAAATTTTGCTCTGGGGGCCCAGGCCAAAAACATTTGAAGGCCACTGCTCTACACAGACCTTCCGCCCGGACCGTGCCAGAATCTTAACCTCACCATTAATTAGGGAGATGGGCCTGTAGGAAGCACAGGACTCCGGCGGCTTACCTGCCTTAGGGATAACAACAATGCTGGCCTTCCTGAGATCCGAGGGAAGGAAACCAGTGGTCTTGGAGTAAGTGAAGAGGTTATGCATAGTTGTTAATTCGCCCAGCCGCTTCCGAACCTCCACAGTGGACCTATTGGGCCCAGGGGCCTTTACAGACTGGAGATGTAAAATGGCAGCAGCAAGCTCCTCCCCCTTGACATCTGCCTCAAGTTCAGATCGCTGAGCGGGGGTAAACTGTGACAGGGTGATACCGTGAAGGAAGGGGGAAGCCCCCGGCAGGCCGTTAGTCATCCGGTAGCGATAAAGATCCTCATAGTAAGCGGCAAATGCATCCGCAATCCCTGCTTCCTCCACAATCCGTTCCCACCCCCAGGCCTGTTAGTTGCCTCACATGTCTGTGTCCCGCATCCCTTTTCTCTAACCAAGCCAGCATTTTCCCAGCCCGGTCGCCCGTCTCAGAAATGGCTGCGCTTAAATCAATGCGCTTGTCTGGCATTGTCCAGGGCTATATTTCGTAGCCGATCTTGTGCACCCCAGCGGGCCTTCCACATATCTGGGGTACCTGTCAGCAGGTATGCCTCTTCCGCAGCTAACTCAAGGGTTTCTGCTTCACAAACTGCCTGCTTGTGTATGTGTTTGTGGGTTGCTACGAGAGATATAATTTCCCTCCCTCATGACCGCCTTGTAGCCCTCCCATAGTACCTCAGGGCTGCGGACCGACCCCCTTGTTCACAGTGAAATACTCAGTTGTCTTAGAGGCACACCCTCGGAGAACTCTAGTAAACCCAAATAATAGCTGTTCATGCGCCATGCGGGCCATGTCCTGCTTCTGCCAGTGTCGGGCTCCATTACCAATGGAGAGTGATCTGATATACCCCTGGCCAGAAAACTGGCCGATCTGAGCCTGTGGAGATCTCCCTGCGGGATGAAGAAATAGTCCAGTCTGGATAGGGAGCTGTGCACTCCCGACAATAAGGAGAAACCGCGATCTGCGGTGTGTGCGGCCTTCCAGGTGTCCAACAGTCCTAACACATGGGAAAAGGTGTTCAATTTCGTGGGGGTGTCCATATTCCTGTCCTTAGGGTGTGTACGGTCCTGAAGCAGGTCCATAATATTGTTTAAATCCCCTCCCAAGACCCTAGTGTCTACCTGACTACTCCACAGGGCCGCCTGCATTTTGTTTAGGAGGTTCAATGCCGGAGGGTGGGCATACACAAATACCACACCCCACACCTCACCCCCACAACTTCCCCCTCACCAGAACTAGGCGTCCCCAAAAGTTCTGCATCACAGTACGAAGTGTGAAGGGAAGGCGCTTATGTATCCGTATCAAGGTGCCCCTCGCCACCTGGAGAATCCAGCATGCACTGCCTTCCAGTTTATTGTGCGCTTGAAAAACTGCCATTCCGACCCGGCTAATTGGGTTTCAGTATGTAGGACCATGCAGGTGAGTGTCGGTTGAGAAGTTGCAGCTCCAGCTGTCTCTTCACACTAGACTCCAACCCATTCACGTTCCAACTTAAAAAGCAAAGTGCTGGGGGCCACCCTAGGGCGTACGGGTGAGTGCAGCTTGAGCGCAAGGCTCCCCACTCACCGGATCGAAAAGGGACCAGAGCCCCCCTTATTAGATCCCCCCTGACGACCCCACTAGAGTTCCCTGCAGAGGAGCACTTGGGTTGCACCCGGATAAAGTTTGGAGCGATTCACCCGCACCAAGGTGAGGTACGGTGGAGAGAAGACTAGCTGCGGCTCCAGGCAGGCTTTTCCCGAAAGAGACTTTACTCTGCGTCGCTGCAGCCTGCTTCCGGGCCGGATCCCCAGGGATGACGCACACCGCCACCATGAAGACAAGGGCCCCCCTCCTGGAAGGTGGCCCCAGGGGGCAGACGGACTGTCAGAATGAGAAACCCTGAGGCACACAGAGGTGGGTGACCGCTTCCTTCCACCTATGTGAAGAGAGAGGAGTAGAGTGAAACATGTGGGTTCCCCCCCGACAGAGGGGAGGCCCGGGCGCCCTGCACAATGCAACCGCCCCCCTCCCCCCCGAACACAGCTGGGGACGGTGGTTGATACTGGCAGGCATGTGAGGGACGTGCAGGAGAGCTTGTGGTCCCCCGCTGCAGCAGCGGACACACAGAAGCCAGGGGACATTGTGGTGACTGAGGGCCCCCACGGAGGAGCTAAGGAGTCGCTCAGAGAGTGGGGGTATGCATGAGGTGTGGACCCCCTGTCTAGGGGCATGTGCCCACCTCCCTGCCCCTGATCACTACAGGTCCAGCACACATGCAGCTGGGCCCCTTCAAGGGCAAGGGAGTGTCCCACCACTGAAGTTGCTTGGAGGAATTAGGGCCGTGCACTCAAGTGAAGGAGAATTAGGGGGCGAAGGTGGTGGACAGGTGCAGAGGGATCTGGAGCTGGGATCTTCTGCCCGATCTGGGCACTCTTGCCCGCAGAGTGACTGCTCTTCGGGGTTTGAGGGGGACTAGGGGCTAAACCTTATGGACACAAGAGGCTTTACACCTAGAAGCAGGACAGACCACGGCAGGAGCCCCCCAGGATAAGCTGCTGTACACCCGCCTTTGAGGGGAGGCACATGGACACGCGATCCAAGCTAGCCAGCTTTGAGCATTTGTATTTTGTTTATTTGTAAAGCGCACCAAGCCCTGAGGCATCTGGGCGCATTTCTTAGTATTAGACAGTTACATATATACAGTACAGTGATACATAAATACATTACTTACAGATATACAGATGATAGTCATTTGGCATTTGAGCATAGTGAAGTTAGACATATTTACATGGTTATGGGTAGGAGTCTTGTATAACAAACAGGATAGGCCGAAGGCGTAACGTCTAGTACTGGTAGGCTAGTGATCTTGAGGGGCTTTGTAAACATATTGTAAAGTGTTGGAGATATGCATAAGCCTTGGGGGGCTCCGTACATGACTGGTGCAGGTTCAACAGAGGCTGAGGGAGAGAAGACCCTCATTGATCTGTTCTCTAGAAATTATCTTTTCCATGCAGTAGCCTTTTCTGAAAAGTGAGCCGCAGTGAGTCGCAGAGATAAGATGATTGCAGTCGAATGCTGCCGACAAGTCAAGTAATAGTCAAGTAATAGGAGTAGGGCGAGTTTGCCTTTGTCTTTGCATTTTTGTTTTCAGGTCAGTCAAAGCTGTCTCCATCCTGTGCCTAGGTCTAAAGCCTGAGCCAAGGAGGTTGTTGGCTTCTAAATGATCCTGGATCTGCAGATAGGCTGCTCTGTCCAGTATTTTCAGAAGAAAAGGGACAGTAGTGATGGGTCTGTAGTTAGTGGGGATACTCTGGTCTAAATATGGTTTCTTGAGTACTGGGAGAACCCAGGCGTCTTTGAGGTTGCTAGGGACGATGCTGGTATTGAATGAGGTGTTGATTACGGAGGTGATGAAGGGAGCTAGTTGAAATGTTGCCTCCTTGATGATAGGGGCTGGGCAGGTATCGCCCTGACAATTAGATGGTTTTAGTTTAAGGGTTATGTTTTCTACATCTTTGGTGGAGAGTGGAGAGAAGTTGAAAGGCTTGAGGGAATGTTGATGTGAGGCGCGAGCGGTGGTTTGTGATGGGTCAAGTGAGAGGCTAGATCTTTTAGATTCTATTTTTTCTTTGAGCATGGTGATTTTATCTAGAAGTGCTTTTTGAATATTGGAGCACCACATGGTGTCTTTGACGCATTTGTGTCGGAGGGGAGCTACTGGGGTTTCTAATTCTCTGAGTATATTGAAGAGTTCTTTAGTACTCGATTTAGTTTGGATGATCCGGTTATTGTACATGTCTTTTTTGGCTTGAAAGATCGCCTCTTTGCAGTTGAGAGATGCTATCTGAATGTTGTCCTTATTAGTTGCAATTGGGTAGGCTCTTCCAGTGGGCCTCAGAAATTATTTTTTGTTTACATAGAGCTCAGAGGTGCAGTGTAAACCACGAGTTGAGTTGTGCGTGGGGTTTTGGCTTTCGTAGTTTAAGTGGGGCAATGTTGTTGATCGCCTTGTGGAGGCTTTAGTTATAGATATCGACTAATGCAGTGGGATCTGTGTGCGATTTGATAGAGTTGTTGAGGATGGGTAGTATAAGTGAGAGCAGTTTCTCCTTAGTTCTATCCCTCCTGTTTCTCGTGCAGATTGGGGGAGAGAGGTTCTGTTTAGTGCGCTGATAATCATTCATGTTACATAAGATGTTGATGTTGCAGTTGAAGTCTGAGAGCCAATCAAGGGTCCTGCCTTTGATGTGGGTAGGTTCAGTAATGCGATGATGGAAGCCAAGTTCCGTTATCGTTTTGGCGATGTTTAGGGCTTTAGCATCATTGACGTCTTGGAAGCCGAGGTTGAGATCGCCCAATAGAATGATTTGAGAACTTAGCTTAGTTTTTGTGGTGAAAAGTGTCATAATTTCGAGGGGATTGGGTCCTCCGACGTATTCCATATCTATGACAGTAATCACCACGGAGTCTGCGTCATGCGTCGATGACGTCGATATGCTGTCCTTGAGGGCCTCCGTTGAGCCTAGGTCACCGGATGTTATAAGTAGGATGCACAACGCCCGTAGCCTCAGTTCCGTTTTTTCTGCCAACGTGTTCGCTTCGGAGATCTCGGCGCGCCTCGATTCTACTGAATCCGGTTCTTTCGGTTCTTCGAACCTGTTTCTTCATTGAGATTGTATGACGTCTTCGGCTTCTTCCACCCCGCGGTCCGGGTTTAAGAAGTGTCGGGTGTGCGGGTCCAAGATGTCGCTAACGGATACGCATGACGCTTGCCTCTGGTGCCTCGGGGAGGACCATGATACGGACGACTGTGTCGACTGCCAATCGCTCACATCAAAGGCCTTGCGGGAGTGTAAGAAGAAGCTGTCGTCCGGTAAGGAGGCCAAGCCCCGTAAGTCGCGTTCCACTGGTCTTTCGGCGGACTATTCGAGGGGGGACTATCCGCATCGTCGTCGTGAGTCCGGGGGTTCTCGGTCTGGGAGTCGGTCCCGCCATTCCTCTGCCTCTTCGAGGCACTCCAGGAAGCATCATCACAGGTCGCCTTCCCCGTCCTCTTCGTAGGATTCCGCCCGTTGGCGGGTTGTTTGTCCCAACAAGCATTCCATTCCTGAGGAATGGGATTCCTTCCGAAAGGAGATGTTGGTGATTTTTCAATAGCAGGGCTCCGGTCCGTCCACACCATCTGAGGAGGCCGGTCGTGGCCGTGCTAGAGACACCGCTCGTACGCCTTCGGGCTCGAGCAGTCGTCGCGACCACCGGGCGCCTTCGAGGTCCCGGTCGGACAAGGATGGTCGCTCTAGACATGTCCATTCCAGGTCCCGGTCCTCGACGCCCTTGAGACCGCGAGAACCTGTGAAGTCTTCGAGGAAGACATTGACGCTGGCAGTGCCGAGGTCGTCGACGGACTCTCTCGAGGCCCCGCCTCCGAGGAAGTCATTGACGCCTTCGGCGCCCAGACTGTCGAGAGACACGCTCGGGGCTCTGCCCCTGAGGCCTGTGTCAACGCCGTTGAAGCTGTCGGCGCTGTGCTCGACGTTGACGCCGATTCCGTCGACACCCTCGACGCCTTTCGAGGCGGCCTTGTCGGAGATACCCCGTGGCACGGTGGCACCCCCCAGAAAGGCGATGGCCAAGGCAAAACATGTCTTTGTGCCTTTTTCTGTACCCTCCTTCCAGCCTCTGGATTATATTCCTGAGGTGGATGAGGGGTCCGAGGAAGGTGAGGTTCCTGCAGAGGTTCCTGATGACATTGTTTCTGGTCATAGTCAACTTGAGGACCTGCGTCACTCGCTGCATGATGCCAGTGGTCTGGTCACTTCTCCGGAGGTGGAGTTTGGTAGGCCGGAGCCTGGCATGCATGCCGAATCCTCATACCGGTTCCTCATGTCGGGGGTCACGGACTACCTGGGGTGGTCTGTCCCCCCTGGGGATTTTCAGCAGGATGACCTGACTGATATCCTGGACCAAGGTCCTCCAACTGACCCAGTGCTGCCATTCCATATGGCCTTGCAGAGAAGGGTGGCTGTGGCTTGGACTGCTCCGGAGAGTCTCCAGGCAGTGAGCAAGTCCTTGCCGAGGAAATATCGGCCAGCCAGTGGCGACCCCTGCTACTTGACCACGCACCCTACTCTGGAGAGTTTGGTGGTGCAGGCGGCTACGGCCCCAGCAAAGCAGGCGTCGTACCCTACCATCCCTCCTGATAGGGACGAAACACGTTTTGACGGCTGGGCGAAGAAGGTATTTTCTTCTGGGGGTATGGTGCTTCAGGCTGCCAACTCCGTTTGTGCCTTGTCTCGTTTCACGCACACTCTGTGGAACTGTCTTTCCCAAGCGGATGATCATATTCCCGAAGGGGAGGAACGGGATGGTTTCCTTGCTGTCGTGCAGAATGGCAAGGATGCAATGTGTGAATCCGTTCAGTCGGGTCTGGACATAGTTGATTCCGTCAGCCGGTCCAATGGCGGCGCGCACCGTAATACACAGGTTTACGTAGTTGCGGAAGTCGGGTTTTGCTCCTGATGTGCAAGCCCGGCTCCTCAACATGCTCTTTGATCCTGACCATCTTTTTGGCAGCAAGGCTGACGAGAGTCTTGAGAGGTTGCAGACCTCCAAAGCTGCAGCAAAGTCGTTGGGCGCTGCAGTTCGCCAACCTCTGCCTTTTCGTCCTAGGTGACAGCAATGGAGGGGAGGAGGTTCCTTTCGATATTACTCGTCCTTTAGTAAATCGAGAGGAGCTGCAAGTCAAACGGGCAACCGTAGGAGTGCCACAGGTGGAAAACAAGGTACTCGAGGTGCCAAGGCCGTGCGAGCAGTTGCCTCTTTGCCCTCAGGCACTGCCGCAGCCGTTTCAGCTCAGTCATAAGGCCCATGCTTCTCCGGTTGGGGGAAGGTTGGAGCAGCATTTTGTAGAATGGCGTGCCATTACTTCAGATTTGTGGGTTCTGGAGATCATAGCCCACGGCTACTGTCTTCCTTTCTGGCAGAGGCCTCACGACAATCCACCAGGGAATCTCTCTTTGAAGAGTCCGGATACGCTCCTTGCGCAGGAAATTCAATCCCTGCTGGAGAAAGGTGGCATAGAACTGGTTCCTGTAGCGGAGAGGAACAAGGGATGGTATTCCCCTTATTTTTTGATATCGAAGAAAGACGGAGGATTGAGACCCATCATGGACTTGCGCGGTTTGAACTAGCTCCTCTGGAAGGACAAGTTCAAGATGGTTACTCTTTCTCAAGTCCTCCAGGCCCTTCAACCTCAGGACTGGTTGGTGTCTCTCGACCTCAAGAACGCTTATTTTCATGTGCCGATCCATCCCAAGCACAAGAAGTACCTGAGTTTCAGGTCCTGCCATTCGGATTGACCTCCGCCCCAAGGGTTTTCATCAAGCTCATGGTGGTGGTGGCAGCGTATCTCAGGAAAGGGGGGATTCACGTCTACCCCTACCTGGACGATTGGTTGATCAGAGCACGCTCCCCGAGCAAGTCCTGAATCATCTGTCCGTCACCTGCCACTCCCTTCACAAGCTGGGCCTCTCCCTCAACTTAAAGAAGTCCCACTTGACGCCAACTCAGAGGCTCCAGTACATCGGAGCAGTGCTCGACACGTCCCTGGGGCAGTGTTTTCCTCCCCAGGTTAGGCCTCACCACATTCAGCAGATGGTGCACAAGTTTCAACATGCCCAGAGTCTCCCAGCGTTCGAGTTCTTGAGGTTGCTCGGCCTCATGGCATCCTGCATTCTTCTGGTGCCAGAGGCCAGGTTGCGGATGAGATCTTTGCAATGGGCTCTCAAGCTCCAGTGGTCACAGTCCTCCGGCAGGATATCGAACCCCATTCAGGTGCCGCACTCAGTCGCCCAGGACCTTCTGTGGTGGGCCGTCAAAGGCAATCTGATGAGGGGGGCTCCGTTTTGGCTGCCCTGGCCAGAGATGACGATCGTGACGGACGCATCCCTCACGGGATGGGGAGCTCATGCCAACGAGCTGACAGTCAGCGGTCGTTGGTCTCCGTCGGAGTCCACACTCCATATCAATCTGTTGGAGCTGAGGGCCGCCAGGCTTGCCCTGAAGGCTTTTCTGCCGACTGTTCGAGGAAAGAATGTCCTGATTCTGACGGACAACACAGTGGCCATGCACTACCTCAACAAAAAAGGGGGGGCAGGGTCACTTCCTCTGTGCAGGGAGGCGATGCAGCTCTGGTTCTGGGCCATCCAGCAGGAAATTTCCATCTCGGCAGTTCATCTGGCGGGAGACGAAAACGAGACGGCGGACGCTCTGAGCAGGCAGAGCGCAATCTCTCACGAGTGGGAGTTGGCACAGGAGATTCTCCTGGAGATCTTCGCCCTTTGGGGGACCCCTCAAGTGGATCTCTTTGCCTCCAGTGTCAACTGGAAGTGCGAAAGCTTCTGCTCGCGGGAATTTCCTCCAAGAGGAGCCTTGGGAGACGCGTTCGTGGTGGAGTGGTCCTTCCCACTGCTGTATGCGTTTCCTCCAGTTCCCGTCATTCCGCAAGTGCTGCGGAGGTAACGAAGGTTCGGTTCCCGGATGATCCTCATTGCTCCGGCATGGGCCCGGAGGACGTAGTACCCGGACCTTCTCGACTTGTCCATCTGCCCTCCGCGTCGTCTTCCCTACCGAGACGATCTGCTCTCACGGGAGGGGGATCAGGTTCTCCATCCAGAGGTCAGATCCCTCAATCTTCATGCTTGGCTTCTGAAAGCTTGAGGTATAAGGATTGGGACCTCCCTGAAGACGTGATGGAGGTGTTGCTTTCGGCCAGACGGCTGGCAACAAAGTCCCTGTAACGTTGCCGTTGGAGAAAGTTCTGCGACTGGTGCAGGGTTAAGAATGTGGATACTTTTTCATGTGACATTCCTGTGGTTCTGTCTTTTTTGCTTTCTTTAGCCCACTTGGGCTTGCAAGTGGGTACCATTAAAGGTTACCTAGCAGCGCTATCCATATTTAAGCGCTCGTCTGAGGAGTGTTCTTATTTTAAAATCCCTTTAATTTCTCAGTTTCTAAAAGGGCTCACTAATGTGTTCCCTCCGTCACGTTTCCAGGTGCCCGGGAGGGATTTGAACCTTGTTCTCAAGTTTCTAATGGGTGCTCCATTTGAGCCTTTACATTCTTGTCCTTTGAGACTGTTAACCCTGAAAACTGTGTTTTTAGTTGCAGTCACTTCCGCTCGCAGAGTGAGTGAGTTACAGGCACTGTCTGTTAAGCCACCCTTCACTGTGTTTCATAAGGACAGGGTAGTCCTTAGAGTTCGTCCTTCTTTTCTTCCGAAAGTTGTGTCGGAATTTCATTTGAGCCAGAAGGTCATTCTTCCGGCATTTTATCCTCCTCCGCATCCTGGTAAGGACGAGGAGAGGCTCCATAGGTAAGATCCAAGGAGAGATTTAAGTTTCTAGATTTCACGCATGTCCCGGGTCAGAGTGGACGATTAGCTCTTTATTGGTTACGTTGGAAGGCGTTTGGGACAAGCTGCGACTAAGCAGACTTTGTCTAGATGGATTATCTTGTCAATTTCTGAATGTTACCGCCTGGCGGGTAAGGACCCTCCAGTAGGCTTACGGGCCCATTCGACTAGGGGTATGGCTGCCTCTACTGCCCTGCAGAGTGGTGTTCCTATTCGTAACATCTGTGAAGCAGCCACTTGGGCTTCGGTCCATACTTTTGTACGTCACTACTCCTTAGATTCTATCCATAGGCAGGATCTGGCCTTTGGCAAGGCGGTCCTTTACTCTGCAATTTGATTGGGTATTCTAAATTTGTGTATTCTAAATTCTTTTCCCACCTCCTTACGTTGGTACTGCTTTGTGAGTCTGTCATAGATATGGAATACGTCGGAGGACCCAATCCCCTTGAAGAACAAGTTACTCTCTTACCTGGTAACGTTCTTTCGATGGGATGGTCCGACGACGTATTCCATATCGCTGTCTCCCTGCCTTCCCAGCTAGAGAATTTCTTATGCGATTGCAGCTTACGTTTCCGCAAGGCTTTCTGTGGTCATACTGGCAGAAGATTGGTGCCACACGTTCTGGGAAAAAAACTACAACTGAGGCTACGGGCGTCGTGCGTCCTACTTATAACATCCGGTGATGTCGGCTAGACAGAGGCCCTCGAGGACAGCGTTTCAACGTCATCGACGCAGGACGCAGACTCCGAAAGATTTTTCCAAAGCAGCACAGCTGTGGTGATTACTGTCATAGATATGGAATACGTCGTCGGACCATCCCATCGAAAGAACGTTACCAGGTAAGAGAGTAACTTGTTCATCTTCTTCAAAGGTGGATGATGGGCCCAGTGATGTCATTTCACCAAAATGCCAGGGGTAGCGGAAGTGACATCACACGACCCTTAACCCCCTGATGACATCACAGGAAGTGATGTCATTTGACCCCCTCCAAAGTGATATCGCAGGAAGCGATGGAACACGACCGTTCACCCGTTGACAAAACAGGAAGTGGCATCAAATAGCATTGTACCCACGAAAAATATGGTTACGATATCACTATAATGTGATGTGCATTTCATACCTGAATGGATCGCCATATGTATCGTTAAGATCAGTGTGTATAGGCCCATATTACCAAATTACTGTGATTGCAAGCAGACGTCCATGACCAAATGATAATGATGTGTTATTATATGGCACTTAAGCTTAAGCGCTTTACATAGAAGAAATATACACCCAATATCACCCAACCTGTGTTGGTACCCATTTATTGACCTCAGAAGGATGAAAGGCTGAGTTGAGGCGTTTGAGAACAGACTAAATCAGTGACTCACCCCTGAAGTGTGCCTGAAATAAACCTTTAATGAGTCTAGCAATTATTGTATAGTATTCCAGAAAGACACATTTTTTGGCATTCCTATTCTTTCTTATTTAGGTTCAGTGCTGAAAGTGTTAGACTTGTGGCCCTCATATTCTTATTTTTCTTCTTTTTTTAAGGGGCCTGAACAAGAAAGCTAGCCACTCCAGAATTAAAGAGCCAAATGGTGCTGGCCAGAGCCCAGGAGCTTGCATTGCAAAAAAAAAAAATGTAAACCCCCCCCTTTTTTTTTTAGAGGTCGCAAGGGAGACCACAGAGGTCGCACATGCGACCTCTGGCGACCCCAAAATGACGTCCCTGGGCGGGCCTAGGGGCCTGTGGATGAGGTGCCTGGTTGAGTGGCTCAGACAGGGAGCTTGATGGACAATAGTTCTGCTGAGGGGAAAGGTTGGTTTGCAATAGGTCTGAGGGCTAAGGACGTTCTGTGTATGAAGGCGACATCCCCACGTTTTGTTTGGTTGGAATCTCTATTGCATCTGATAATGGAGTTGTCATTAGGGATAGCGAGGGAGAGAGCGGGCCCAGCCGCAGCATGGAGCCAAGTCTCTGTGATTGCTGGGAAGTCGAGGTCTTGTGCTGTAATATAATCAGCTATATCTAAGGCATGGGCTGGTAATGATCTGGCGTTAATTAATGCACCCTTAATGGGAGGGGTGGCTATGTCAGGACTGTGTTTATTGATGGCAGCGTTGGTGAGTTCCCTTGGCGAGGTGCACTTGTTAGATACATTCTTGGTTGATTTAATAGAGGTAGCACAAACTTTAGGGCTGGCAATGGTGTAGGATGCTGATGGGGCTGGTAGAAATCTAGAGCCTAATCTATCATTCCTATGTTTCACTGTACATGGATGATTCGGTGTGGGTTTAGTTGCAAATCGTTCGAGCCAGAGGGCCTGAGTGTTAAGGTATGGGTTATGTGGTGGGGTAGTTTCGGAGGTAGGGTGCAGGCAGGGAGGCAAGAAAACTGGTGGAGGAATGTTCTTTGAAGATGGGAGGCTTCTGCTCATAATCAGGGAGGTGCAGAGGGTTTTGAGCATGTTGTTAGTCGTGCTAGCGGGCTGTGCTGGTATTTAGCTGTGGTTCTTTGTGGTCCTGGTGGGGAGTACCAGGTTGCCAAGTAATAGCGGTGTGTAGCATAGCATGTGGATCAGGTATATAGTGAGGTACAAGTGGTAGAGACCTGTGTACAAAGAGCTGGTAGATTGGGCGGAAAGGCTAGGAGAACTAGATTATGAAGATAGTAACATACAGGCTATCGCTCTTTGAACCGATGGCACGTTTTACTAATAGTTGACCAAGGCTGTGGGGTTGAGCAAGACTATATTAGTTATCGAGTGAGACCGTGAAGCGGCCTGTTAGTGTATGAGTGCATTAAATGGGCTTTCACTGTCATGTTTAGATAGGTGTCCCAGATTTACACAAGTGCCAATTAGAGAGCTATCTGTGTGTGACGCAGCATAGAGAGGCAAATCGGAATGTCTAAATCACGCGCAGTGGGTCGGAACTGGATACACATGGATGAGCAGGCGAAATGTAATATTTGCATGTAGCGGGTGTTGTAATATAGACCGTGCTACAGAGTAAAAAATAGTTGAGCCTAGAAACAAGTGGTGTGTAGTGGGGCATTGGTTTGGCAAAGGAGGCAGTTGCGCAGGCTGACTGTGCATATTGTCATGATCTCTGCTTCCAAAAGGTCAGGGTTTTCCCAACTCCCTTGGAAGCAGATCCATAACCCAGGTTCCGAGTGCCAACCAGTCCCAATTGGGACCTTTTGGACCCAGTCCTGGCGCCAGTGGCACCAGGCTCATAAATATGCCCAGTCCCAGCGCTGGAAGCGCCGGGCTCATAATGCTTGGGTGGACTTACCTTCAGCAGACCATGCTGCTTACTTGCCTGCCAGTTGAGCCTCTGATCCTCTTCTGTTTGGAACTACTTTTCCTGTTGGGCGGGGCTGGAGCCACTCCCTAGATTCAGAACACTGGAACTCTTCTGGAAGGCAGGAACTCTTTTCTTACCAGGAACTCTTTTCTTACTTAGGCGTGGCTGTGGAAGGAGACACCTAAGCACTACAGGAGGCTATTTAAACCACACCCGGTGGATGAATCTTGCTTTGCGTTATTCTGCAACCTCTGCAGCAGAACGCTCATCGTGTCTTCTGCATCTGGTTCTGGGCCTAAGGAAAAAGGCTTACCATCCTGAATCCAGTCTTCAGCAACACCTATAAAGACAAGAAAGAACAGGTTAGCATTCCGGCATCTGAAAGGCAAAGGCTTACCATCCTGAATCCAGTCTTCAGCAACACCTATAAAGACAAGAAAGAACAGGTTAGCATTCCGGCATCTGAAAGGCAAAGGCTTGCCTACTCTTCGTGCGCTCCGGAGGTCTTCACACTGCATTCCGGCATCTGAAAGACAAAAGTTTACCAACTCTTCGCACGCTCCGGAGGCCTTCGGCGCTGCATCCCGCATCTGAAAGACAAAACAAGGTGCGTTTAAAGACATTGGGGAACTTTAATACTCACGTGCCATTACTCCTTTCCACATCTAATCCAGTGGGTATTCCGGCACCCTGCAGCCGCTCCGAACTCGTACCTGCAAAATAAAAAGACAGTTAGAGCGCATAGCGAAGCAGGCAACAAGCGCTTACTTACGTGCTTACAGGCGCTTCTATTCATCACACGGGCTCCATCTTCAACTCACTTCAGCCCGTCATCCGCCATCGCCGGAACCCTGCAAAACAAGAGACATCATTACTAAAGACTTTAAAGACATTTGAATGACTCGAAACTTACCGTTCGTGCAGTAAACGACGGACAGCAGTCCTCTGAAGTCAAGAGGCCTGCGCTACCTATCCAGTGAAGAAACTGGTTACAGCACCCTGCCCCGAGGCAGATGGAGAGCTCGGCATTCACTTACCTAAGGTGAGAGCGTTAACCTTTGGGGGTCTACAGGAGAGGAGAAGAGGAAAGAGATAGGGACACCCCAATAACCCCAGTTCATTAACCCCATATTTTCTATCTGCAGACATCTTACTCTACACGTCAGGCATACAGTGCACAGAGGTCCAGCCCAAAGAGCCAACCGGGTGCTACACATCACCTTTGAAGATACGGTAGTCGCCCAGTCAAGACCGGCGCCTCTGCGAGAATCAGGTGAGCGTTACACATATAAGGTCCATACACGGCAGGACAGACATGTTTTGCTAGGAGAGCAACAGCAATTTTACGGGCTGACTATGCAATAAGGTCTATGCACGGCAGGACAGACAGGTTTTGCTAGGAGAGCAACAGCAATTTTACGGACTGACTATGCAAATAAGGTCTATACACTGTAGGACAGACAGGTTTTGCTAGGAGAGCAACAGCAATTTTACAGGCTGACTATGCATATAAGGTCTATACACGGCAAACCAGGCGTATTTTGCACGGAATTCAGTGGATGAGACACATTGGGCTAAGTAAACATGGTTAATCAGGCGAGGCTACAGTATGAGGCAGTTCGGTTATGACCACTGGCTTGGAGTTTGTGTGTGAGTGCAGTGTTTATAGTCATAAGCGCTGCATCGGTATGATTAATATCGATGCAGTAGGTTAATTGGCAAGTGAGTGAGACTGAGATAAAAAGTCAAGCGCAGGCATTTCAATTGACCATAAAGTGCCCAGAGGGTCAAGCACAGTGCCTCAAGGAGGGAGGGTTTTAAGAGGTGGCGGCCACCGCGGAATGTTGATGGGTATAGCGAGCAGGGGTGCAGGCATACAGATTGGGCTTACCCTGTGTTGGAAGGTGTTGCGCGGTGTGGTCAGGGTCTGGAGTAGACGTGAGAGGGTCAGAGTCAGGCGCCCTACGGCCACGGTTCGGTCCTGACAGGCACAGACAGTCCAGTGCCTTTTGTAGTGTGCCTTATGTAGGCATGCCGGCTTACGCCTTCCGGTGGTGCTGGGTCCAGGAAATATCAGCGAAGAGCCAATAGGCAGCGAAGCTCCTCACAAGCGGTTAGGCAACTAGTATAAAAATCAGGCGGAGGCCATTTCAGTAATTCCACGTGTGTATACATGGTTTCTCCAGCATTGTATCTTTCATGGATTCACATGCTTAGAATATTCCCCGTCGTCAGACTGGGAATCCTCGGTACACTTACAAAGCCGTTTCCCATAGGAAAAACTTCCAACACTTCTGTGTCCTATCTACGTCGTTTTAGGGGCCCCTTACGCATGCCCCAATAGGACGTACTGGTATAAATGCACCGCCCCCGCGGCTCCCTTTAGATTTCAACCATCTACAAAGTAGTGGGATCACCTTGCGTAGTCTACTATTTTGTCAAGGTTGTGTCGTTGAGCTTCATCCTGATGTCTGGAAAAGCTCAGTTCCGCCCGTGCGCTATGTGCGGGTTGAAGAAAGTGTATGAGGGGGACAGACATATGGATTGCATATATTATCTCACCCTCACCATTCGGCAGACAAGTGCGACATATGTAAAGGCTTCTCCCAAAAGGCTCTGAAAGACCGAAGTGGGCGGTTAGTGGCATGGTTGAGCGATGGAGCGGGCAGCATCAAAATCCTCAGGTGCCCCCGCGCCGCTCAACATCGGCGGAACCCCCGGTGAAGAAACCACGCCCGGCGTAGAAAGGGTCATCCGGAAGCCATTCCGCAAAGGAGTCATCGTCGAAGAAAACCTCACCATCATCATCTTCGTCGAAGAAGGAGAGAAAGGAAAGGTCTAAATCCTCCTCAGGCGATCACCATAGATCAGCCTCGAGTCGAGAATCGGAGAAACGCAGGTCAAGTTCAGAAAAGGCGGGAACGCCTCAGGGACCTACGCGACCGCCACTGACGTCGACGGCAGGGCAGTCGTCGACCCCTTCTCTACCATTGACACAGTTTGTCTTGTCTATTCTTGGGCCGCAGGTGGTGACGACGACGACGACGGGCCCGGCTTTAGCCTCGTCGACGGAGATTCCGTTTTACCGGAGGCCTTGCTGCAGCTAGAGGCGGCCTTGTCGGTGTCCTCGGGAGATGAGGAGTGTGAGAGGGTAGCTGGCCCTGCAGAACTCGGGTTACGAGGAATTGGCAAGACTCTCTCCGGAGGAACCAGCATTCCGGTGTCTACCCCTCTTCTTAATCCGCAGTCGATCTTATCGCTGGAGGTTCTATCCACGTTACAGACCCTATTGAAAACATTGGACGAGAGACTACCTCAAGCAACTCCGGCCAAATTGGCCATTGACGAACCGGGCCCGTCCCGTCGGCCAACTCCGACAGTGCCTACAACCGTACCAGCAAGTGAGGACCTTGCAGGTGCACGCCAGGAGGAGGGAGAACTGCTAGATTCGGACTCAGACAGAAGGACCCTGTCAGATGTTTCATTATCCCCCTCCAGGGATCCAACCTGGGAGTCAGAGGCTGAATTAGAAGCCCCAAGGAGCCCAGCTCAGCCGTCTCCCCCGGACGACATTGGGTCATTTCATGCCATGATGAGCAAAGCGTGTACAGAATTCGGATTGGCCCAGGAGGAAGTGGAAAAGGACTGTTTTCTTTTCGACCACATGGGAAAGAGGAGGAGGTCAGTGTTCTCAGTAAACATCCTGGATCATGTGTGGCAGGAGGGTTTACAGACGATGCGTCACCCTTTCTCAGAACCCGCAATAAAAGGTCGGCTGGAGAAGAAATTTAAGGCCCCAGAATCCACCCCCAAGTGTCTGTCCTACCAACCAACCCCTGACTCGGTGGTGTCAGCGGCGGCGGCGAGAAAAGCGAGGGCCCAGCACAAATGCACCACCCCCCCGGAAAACGAGGCCAGAAGACAAGATGCCTTTGGCAAGAAGGTGTTGTCGGTAGGAGCAACTACAGTGAAGGTGGCCAACTCTCTGGCTATAGTAGCCAGATACGACAGAGAAATGTGGCACCGGCTGGCACCTATGCTGGAGCATCTTCCGGAAGAGCATAGGAAGGCGGCGATGTTACTCGTCCGGGAAGGTGAGGAGGCCTCAAATCATGCTATAAACATCGCTGTGGACCTCGCGGAATCGGGGTTTAAACAAGCCAACAACGGGGTTGTTCTACGAAGGCAAGCGTGGCTTAAATGCACCAACTTTAGACCGAGGTGCAATGCAAGGTGCTGGATATGCCTTTTGAGGGAGACCTTCTGTTCGGCGAAAAGGTGGATGAGGCCCTGAAGGGCATGAAGGAGGACTCTGACACAGCGCGTTCCTTGGGTGCCCTCCAGAGTGGACGGAGTTTTCGGTCTTTTCGTCCCTTTAGGGGAGCATCGGGGAACTCCCGATTCTCGGCGTCGAGAGACAGATCTTTCAATAGGCCGGCGTACTCCTCCCAGGGGTACAGATGGGCTTCTCAGGCGGCAAAACAACGCCGGGACTACCAGACCTCCAGGAAGAGAACAGGCTACTTGTCGTCGACGAGAGATAAGCAGACCAAAGACCAACAATGACGGGCGTCGGAACGTTCTGGGAGGCAGGGTATCGCACTGCGTCGACGAATGGGAGCAAATAACAACGGATCAGTGGGTGTTGGACACAGTAAGGTATGGACATTCCCTACAATTCAAAAGCAACCCTGCGCATGTTCCACCAGCGTTTTTAGCTCAACCCCATCTGAGGGTGTTGCAGCAGGAAGTAGCACTTATGCTACAAAAAGGAGCTATAGAATTTGTTCCGGCATCGCAGAGGGGTCAAGGGGTTTATTCTCGATACTTCGTGGTGAAAAAGCCAAACGGAAAATGGCGTCCCATTCTAGACCTGCGCGATCTCAACAAGACGTTGAAAAGCCTAAAATTCAAGATGCTCACGCTCCAGGAAGTGATCCGGCCCGTTCAAGAAGGTGATTTTCTGGCGTCTCTGGACCTGCAGGACGCGTACTTCCACATACCAATGCATCAACGACACAGAAAGTTCCTAAGGTTTGTGGTAGGACGGACTCACTACCAGTTCACAGTGCTTCCTTTTAGGCTAAAATCCTCTCCCAGAACGTTCACAAAATGTTTGGCTCCAGTGGCAGCCTGGTTGAGAAGGCAAGGCCATCACGTGTATCCGTATCTCGACGACTGGTTGGTGAGGGGGTCCTCCACTATGTCAACTCGCACACGTTTGCAGGCCACCATGCAACTTTTACGGCGGCTGGGGTTTGCGATAAACTTCGAGAAATCTTCGTTGACTCTGTCGAGAAGCTTAGTGTTCCTGGGTGCACAGTTCGAGACCCAGTCAGGGTTAGTGAGGCCATCCGTCGACAGAATCACCAAACTCAATCGGTTAGCAAGTCGGTGGAGGATCAATACCAGAGTATCAGTGAGAAGATTTGTCGTTTCTGGGCGCTATGGCGTTTTGCATTCCTCTAGTGTGCAACTGCCACCTGTTCATGAGGCCAGTTCAAGAGTTCCTGGCGGACCGGTGGACGCAGGCCCAAGGGCTCTGGTTGGACAAGCTGACCGTCGACGACGACAAGCTCCTGCGGGCTCTTCAATGGTGGCAGAGCTTTCAGAACCTATCCAGAGGGGTACCCCTACAGGAGCTGGAGTTTTGGCTGACCATAGTGACGGACGCGTCCCTGACAGGTTGGGGAGCACACATGGGCACTCTCCAAACGCAAGGTCGATGGTCCCGGAGGGAGTCACTCCTGCACATCAACGTTCTGGAGCTGAGGGCAGTGCGCTGGGCCTTGAAGTCTTTCCTACCACACATCAAAGGGTCAGTAGTGAGAATATTGACAGACAACATGACAGCAATGTTTTACTTAAGGAAGCAAGGGGGCACGTGGTCCAGAACCCTTTCCATCGAGGCTCAGAAGGTGTGGCATTGGGCTCTGAAGCACGATATATCATTCGTAGCTCACCATCTCCCTGGAGTAAGGAATGAGCAAGAGCAAGCGGACTCCCTCAGCAGGAAAATGGACCAAATACACGAATGGGAGATAGACAGCGTTCAGTTATCGAAGGTCTTCGAGAAGTGGGGGCAACCTCCGCTGGATCTCTTCGCAACGGAGGTAAACAAGAAGTGCGAGCTGTACGCCAGCAGGTGGCCACAGGAAGGTTCTCTGGGGGAAGCGTTCTCCTTCCCGTGGACGGACAAGTTTCTCTACGCCTTCCCCCCGTTCCCTCTTATACGGAGAACCCTGCAGTGGATACGCAGGTACAGGTGTCGAGTCATCCTAGTGGCCCCGTATTGGCCGAGGCAGCTGTGGTTTATCGACCTGCTTCAAATGTCAATAGAGCAACCAATAACATTTCCGAAGGTCCCGAACCTCCTGTTCCGGAACAAAGGGACAGTGTGGCATCACAATCCGGACAGTCTCAATCTCACAGCTTGGCTCCTGACTTTTCGGAATTTGGTGCCCTGAGCATTTCGTCAGATTGTCGGAGAATCCTGCAGGCAGCACAGGCCCCTTCCACCAACAAGTCGTATGCATGTAAGTGTTGAAGGTTCTGTGCATGGTGTCAGAGTCAGCCGGGAGTGCAACCTCTAAGGGTAACTCCGGAGCAACTTCTACCATATCTGCTACACTTGGCGAAGAGCGGATTGTCTTTTTCATCAATAAAGGTACACCTGGCGGCCATCTCTAGGTTCACGAGGAAGAGGCAGTCTCCCTTCTTTAGTGACAGGCTGGTAAAACACTTCATGAGGGGTCTGTTCCGTACATTCCCGCCAATTAAGCGCTTTCCACCAACGTGGAGTCTTAATGTGGTGCTAACAGGGTTAATGAAATCCCCCTTTGAACCGATGACTACCTCGTCAATGAAGTTCTTATCATGGAAGTTGGCTTTTCTAATAGCTATTACGTCAGCTATGCGGCTCTCAGAATTACAAGCATTGGTCATAGATCCGCCGTACCTAAGGTTCTTTAACGACAAAGTGGTGCTGTCGACTAATCCTCGTTTCATCCTAAATGTTCCTTCTGCTTATCATAAACACTCGTCAATTGTCCTGCCTACCTTTTTCGCGACCCCCTCATCGGCTGCGGAGAAAGCCCTCCATACCTTGGACGTGAAGAGAGCTCTAAAATTTTATCTTCATAGGACTCAGCAACTCAGATCTACGCAGCAACTCTTCATTGCATATGGTCCGTCGACGAAGGGAAAGGCAATTTCAAAACAAGGACTGGCTCGATGGGTCTCGTCGACTATTGCCTTTTGTCATTCCAAGGCGGGAAAACCGCTACAAGGGCGTCCGAGAGCTCATTCCACGAGATCACCTTCGTCTTCGACGGCGTTGTGGGCAGGAATTCCGCTGACTGACATTTGCCAGGCGGCGGCATGGTCGGTGCCTCACACATTTACCCGCCATTACTGCCTCGAACGGCAGCATGCGGACGATGTACAGATGGGAAGGGCAGTCTTGCGCCATCTGTTTCAATAAGTTAAGCCCTATTCGGGAAGGGTCTTTACTTATTTTATGCAGATATATTGATATATGTAGGTACATTCATATATTTATATGTTTGCAGTTATATGTACTTGTGTATAGGCATGTATAGGTAGATAAATACCTGGATGCATATGTTGGTTATATGTATTTATATATGTATGCTTAGGAAGGAGTTGGATTGCATTCACACCGCCTTTTTTCAGGATTACTGCTATACAATCTATTCTAAGCATGTGAATCCATGAAAGATCCAATGCTGGAGAAGGGAATAGTTTCTTACCTGTAACTCCATTTCTCCAGCATTGGTATCTTTCATGGATTCACATGCGCCCGCCGGCCTCCCCGGAATGCAATGTATGTGCATAAATATGTTTTACCCCATTCTACTTTGGAGGGGTTAAAATCTGAAGGGAGCTGCAGGGGGTGGGGCATTTATACCGCTACATCCTATTGGGGAATGCGTAAGCGCCCCCTAAAACGACGTAGATAGGACACAGAAGTGTCAGAATTTTTTCCTATGGGAAACGGCTTTGTAAATGTACCGAGGGTTCCCAGTCTGTCGACGGGGAATATTCTAAGCATGTGAATCCATGAAAGATACCAATGCTGGAGAAATGGAGTTCCAGGTAAGAAACTATTCCCATTCATGGCACGGAAACGCCAGAAAATGGCTATTCGGCGGACTGGGGTTCGAGGGGGGCTCTTTCCGAAGTACACCCAGAGGGAGAGGTTGGGAGACCCTGGGCCTCAGGATACCTTTTCAGCAGGAGGGGATGAGTCCATGGCAATGAAAAGAGACATGGTGGCACTGATGGAGGAGATCAGAAATATGAGAGCTGACATTGGGGGAAGGGTTGATAAAATCACCCAGGGGATTGATAAAATGAAAGACAGACTTGACGAAGTGGAACACCACCAATCCTCCCAAGACGCCCTTGAGCTCCAAATGGATGTGAGAATGTCAGAAATGGAATGGGGACGGGGGTGGGAGGATCACATTGGAATTGTACAACATAGAGAACTGAGAGAGGCTGAACAGCGTAAGACTTTTTGGAATCCCGGACAAGGAGGGGGAAACGGACCTGAGGAAAACCCTCCACGAAGGGACAAAGCTAATTTTTGAGAATTACACCATTGACGAAGCTAAAATAGAGAGGATTCACAGGCGGTCCTAAATCAGTATTAGTCCGATTCTGCTATTACCCGGACAAGCACAAGATTCTGGAGAAAGCAAGGAAGAAGGACCCAGTTGTGTACGGCAACTCCAGATTGACTGTCTTTCAGGAACTGTTCTCCCTGATGCTCGCCAGGAGACAACTGTGCTCACAGTTTACGAAGTGGTTGAATGAGAAGGGTGTCCAGTGGGGATTCCCGTTTTCTATTGCTTTTGAAGTAGATGATGACAAATATAAGCTGTCCACTGAGAAGGAGATACGCAGGGCCACGGGGGACCTGGTTGGAGACTTTGGAGTCCAACAGGGTTCCAAAGAGGCTGTGGCTGGTGAGGGTCAATGGAAAATCAAGGGTTCCAAGATAAGATGAATGCTTTGATCCCGGAGGTTCAGGAAGTTGAACACATCCTCGGCCACTGAGAACTGAACAAAGCTTGTGTTGTGACTTTTTCCTATGTGCCGGACACTTGGAGAAGGGACGGCCCTCTCAAAGGATGAGGAGGGGTGGGATTTGACTGGAAACTCCTGTACCACAAATGGCCACCTGGCACCTAGATAGAAAGTGTACCTAGTGGTATGGTGGAGGATAGTAGAGGTAATTTGATGCTAAACAAGGCTGGGGGGAGTGGGGGGAAAATGGGGCTCTGGAGAAAAGGTGGGTGGTGGGGGAGGGGAAGGGGGAGCGGGTGGGGGAGGGGAAGGGGGAGCGGGTGGGAGGGTCTGGTAGAATATTTTTTTCTTTGTTTTGTTTCCTATGACAAAGTTTGAATTGGTATGCAAAGGCTTGCCAGGCGGCACAAAGGGGGTGTCAGAAGCAGTGTAACATGATGATAACCAAAGGGAAAGGGGCCCAAGAAAGCCGGATGAGAATTGGCACTCTCAATGTCAAGGGGCGGAACTCTCCAACAAAGCCATCACTGGTCGCTAGGGAATTTCAGAGGGCTGAGCTGGACGTCATCTTTCTTAAGGAGACAACATTTTGTAAGGGTGAGGAACATGGAATCCCCTGTGGCTTGGCTGGGTAGGTATACTGGGGCACTGGACCAGTGAGAAGGGCGAGGGTAGGTATCTTATTCGGCAGAGCACTCAAGGTGGAGGTGACCAATGCCTGGTCAAATGCGGAGGGAAGGGCGTTGCTGGTTTCTAGTACCTTTAGAAAGGTGTTTTTTACGCAGCCGTGATGTACGCACCCAATCAGGGGCAATTGAGCTTCCTGAGGAATATTCTCCTAAAAATACTGGTAGAAAGTTCAGGTCACCTCATTATTGGTGGTGTCTTTAACATATGGGTGGATGTGAACCTGGACAGACGGGTTCCATGACAGCGAACAAGATTTGTCAAGAACGGGCTATGCGGAGGTCCAGGAGACTCTTGAGTTATATGGGTTGTGGGACATGTACCGTCACTTTCATCCAATTGGGAGGGGATATACCTTTTACTCACCCCCTACGGGACCTTTACCAGGATAGATTATCTATATGTCTCAAGGGAACTGTGGGAGCAGGCACAGAACTCAAGAGAACTGCCCAATTTCCTGGTCGGAACATGATATGGTTACTTTGGACCTCGGCTGGTTGGACATGACCCATAGGGGTTCTAAATGGAGATGCAATGAGTTCCTATGGAAGGACTCATTGTTCCACCAGGAGATGGCTAGGGAAATTGATGAATTCTTCATAACAATCCACACAGGCGAGGTGGACACAAGAATGGTATGGGAGGCAGGGAAGGCGATCTACAGGGGGGTTTCGATTCGGGAAGGAGCTCTTGAAAAAAGGGAGCAGGCACTTATTGAGAATAGGCTGAGGGAGGAGATAAAACACCTAGATAGGCAAGCACAGGGATCAGGAGTGGGGAGGAAGGAGAGTATTAAGGGGCAGACACAATGAGGAAAACCTTACACCTGATGCATGAAGCCCAGGGGGCAATAGGGGACCCATCCCTACTCTCAGTCTATGCCGAAAAGACCTTTGATAGAGTGAAGTGGGAGCTTCTCATACCAGTGTTCGTTAAAGATGGTTTATGGGGGTTTTCTCTTTGGGATCATGGCCATGTATACTTCCCTTAGGGCATGCGTAGTGGTAAATGGGGGATACTCAAGTTGGTTTGGGCTGGGTAGGGGGACAAGATAGGGTTGTCCTCTCTCTCCCTCGTTGTTCGAGCTCTCATTAGAGCCCCTTGCGCCGAAGATTAGAGAGGCCATTAAAGTAGAGGGATTCCGTGTAGGATACGATACCTGGGAATCAATGTCATGAGGGAAATGGAAATGGGAGAACTGAACGGGGCTAATCTCCCCCCCCCCCCCGATGTCCAGGCCTAGGTGGGATTTGATGAAGTGGAGCAAGCTAACAGTTTCCTGGTTGGGCCGTCTCAGTGCTCCCTAGACTCCTATACCAGTTTCAGATGCTTCCTGTCCTCATGCTGGAATCTTTCCTTCAAGAAACGAAGAACACCTTATTGAGATTTCTTTGGCAGGAGAAGAAGGCCAGGATAGCATGGGACGTTTTGGTGCTTCCCAAGGATAAAGGGGAGGGTAGGTCTCGCAGATGTGATATGCTATTATAAGGCTGCCTAACTTAGAGTGCTGTTACCTCAACTTAGTGCCCAGGGGGACCTCCAATGGATTGGACTTGACAACCTACACTTGCGACCAGCCACGGTAGGGGAATGGTTATGGATACCAAAAGATGGGCTCCCCTGTAGGATTTGGGAACATCCTCTAGTGGGGTCCATCTGGGATATTTGGAGAAAGAGGCAGAAATTAAAGGAGTCACAACATAGTCCTCCCCCTTGGGTCCTCTTTACGTCCCGGGATCCCAAACCCAGAGAGATTTCAGAAATGGTTTGAAGCAGGACTGAAAAGGATTGGTCAGCTATGGAGGGGAGACAGGTTCTTGATCCGGAGGAGGCACTGGGCATAGGCAAACTCTCAGCCTTCTTGTAGCTGCAATTGAAGGGGGCACTGATCGAAAGAGGTTGGAGTGAACATATACGGCGCAAACTCCCTGCCTTCGAAAAACTTGTCGATACCAGGGCGCAAATGAAGGGTCTGATTTCAGCGATGTACGGGGCCCTTGTTGAATCCGGTTCTGGGTCCACAGAAAAATTGAAAGGGAGGTGGGAAAGGGACTTAGAAGAGGAAATAGATCCTGCCCTGTGGGGGAGACTCTGTATTGGGGCCTTGCAGACTTCAATCTCCTGTCAATACGAACTACATGCTATCAAGCATCTACACAGGTGGCAATACGATCCGCCCAGACTCTCCAAAATGTATCAGAATGTCAGTCCAAGTTGTTGGCGGGAATGTGGAGAGAGGGCTGACTAGTGGCACATGTGGGGGCAGTGGCCGAAGGTGCAATTATTTTGGGATGAAGTCCTGGGGTGGATTAAAGAAGTGGTTGGAGTACATAGGGTGAAGTCCCCCATGACAGTTCTGTTTGGCCTGGAGAGGCAAGAGTGAGAGCTGGTTAGACTGCCTAAGATGGCCGCAGACCTACTACTGGCAGCAAGAACGTGCCTGGCACCCCATATAAAAAGGAATGCACTGATGTTGCTAGGAATTTGTATGTGTTGGAATGAATAACAGCAGCACTTCATGGGCGGGTAGGCCCTCTTGAGGCTGAGTGGGGAGGATTTGTGGATACATACCTGAGACCCGAGGCACAGCAGATGGAAGAAGAAATTACAGTATAAGAACGGAAGAGCTTGGATTCTGTTGGGGAGGGAAGCATATGTGGGGCCTGAACTATTTAGGGAACTTGTTAAGAGGGCGCCAAAGAGGTGACTTTGCACCAATGGTTTATTGTTTTAGAAGGTCATAGGAAACCAACAAGTTAAAGAAGTGGTTTGATCATAGACAAACAGTACCAGAGGGGGTGGGAAGGGAGTGAGGAGGGGGTGGGAGTTGATCAATGAGTTCTCGCAAGGGGTGGTGTGGAATATGGAATTTTATTGTATTCACTCTGTCAACAACAAAACACCATATGCCTTTTAAAAGTTGGTTATTGTTCTGAACAAAATCCTTAATAAGACACATTTGAAAAAAAAGAAAAGTGCCCTAGGTCCATCTCCTGCCACCATATGTGTGAATAAAATGCATTACACCGGAAGAGGACCCAACCCCTCCAGCAGACAGCATCCCAAGGTAATAACCCTGTCAGTGTCCCAATCAGCCACAAAAACCCCAACTTCAACAAACACCCCCAACTCCCCCGTGTTTCAGCCGTACCCCCCTCCCTGTACTCCTTCCCCCCAATCCCCAACTAGAAGCACCTGTTTCCTGAACCCCATGAACAAATGACTTGTAAGGAGCCGAACGACCACCTTAAACAGTAATTTCATGTACATGCTTAAACTGCCAGTAGGTGTGCAACCAGGGAGATATTGATAACTTCTCCTTTCTCCCCCCTCACCCAGTGCCAGCCAGATCTTGTTCACTGCCAGCGGCCTTTCGTACCTCTGAGTCTTGTGTGTCGAACAAAAGTGGGGGGGGGGGGCTCCCAGTCTCGGCATGGGGCGAGCTGTTCCTTAGCTGATCTGGACTGCAGTGCAGATAGGATGTGTGTCTCAATCCAGTCCCATGGGGGCATGGAAAAGGTGAAGCGTGCCTTTGTAATACACTTTGAGCAGTGCTAGTAAAAATAAAGCAAATTAGATGCAGCTATAGCAGCTTCTTTTTCAGAGTCAAAGGACTGCTGGGCTCACTGGACTTCCCTTGTGTAGTCCGGAAAGGAACCAATCTGCTTCCCATTATATGTGATCGGGCCGGTCACCCTTGCCATGTGTAAGAGGGTGTCACAGTCTCTGTAGTTTAATACTCTTGCCATAATAGTGCGCAGAGGTGCTCCAGGAATAGGACGGCCTGTCGGGACCTAATTGGCCTGTTGCATAGAGAAAGAAATTAAATAGTTTCTTCAATGTCATCAAATCCGCCAGCCAGCGCGCCAGAAAAAGTTCCATGCCAGGCCCCTTCTCCTTCTCTGGCAGCACAAGGATACGGATAGTGTTCCTTCGAGACCTGCCCTCAATATCCTCTGCCCTACAGGGCACTCGACTTTTGTGAGGCAGCCCCGAGCTGCTCCATTTTCCTGAGTACATCCTCAGAGTCAGAAATGCGTTGCCCAGCCTCACCCACCCGCGATGAGATTGTGGAAATCCTGTCCCAGGAAGGACACCTCCGATGCCAGTCTTTCTATTTTCACTTCCACTGCCACCCTGGTGTCCTGGCGGCCATGATATCCGTGAGTAGGATCCGGTGTTCTGCCTCTGTAGCACCCACACTGGTCGTCGCTGATTCCAGCATCTCAGGGGGAGTTGAGGAGGGCGCTCACCGTGTACCGGTCCAATTTGTTCTGGATGCCCCCTTTCCATGGTTTGTCTTTCGCCTCTCTTACGGATGCACTCACAGCTGGATGATCTCTGTTGCCAGGCGTCAACCCTGCAATGCAACCGGGGTCCCTGTGTGATGCTGATGGGTTTGCAGAAAAGGAAGGGAGTCCTGTGCTTTTATTCCAGTGTCTCTCGGCTCGCAGGCAGCTCCCATCCTGGACTCCACCTCAGCCCGCAGCACCACCCACCTGCCCCCTGCAACACCGTCCCACCAACCTCTGGCTGTGTCCACACGTTCTCACTTGCATAGCACTTCTCTCAGGCAGCTTCAAGGGGCCCCCTTCTGTGTGGTCTCTGTCACCCTCAGGTCAGTCACAGCCTTGCTTCTGCTGTACTGCACCCCTCGTTCTGGCAAGCACCCCCCGCAGCCAGCAAGATGCCACAGAATGAAAGGGTACTATGCAAGTCCGACCTCTGCTCCTTTTTGTATCACCACTGCACCCGGGGTACTAGACTCCCTTACCCACGCCTCTTCGTACGCTGGGTGTCTATCTTCTCCAGCCAACATACCAGGCAGTCGCTCCCAAGCCAGAGCACTCAGCAGACCAGTTACAGTGCTGCCCAGGGTGCTATGTTCCACAGAGTTGTAAAAGGGATACACCCAGCGTTTGCCATATTTAAAGGAAGCCCGCCAGTCCACAGTCAGGGTACTGCTCTTGGGGCACACAGTTTCTGTCGATCCTGTGCATTGCATCACCAAAAAGCACTTCTCCTCCAATTCCACCTGCCATGCACGTCTTCATACAGCTATGCCTCTCACCAGCTGGGAACAGTCCTACCAGAACAGCAACAGAGCCCTGGATGGACCCCGGGTTCTCATTCCTGCTCTGCGCGGGACAGTACACCTCTGGGGTAAGGCTGCCAGGTGGGTCAGCTTCTCTGCTCTCCTTCTCCCGCTGTCAGCCAGGAGTCGCACCAAGGCTCTCTGCCCAGGAGCCTGGGTGACAGCTGTGCCTCCTCCTCACACCCGCACCCCACGGGCACCGTCCCGGTTCCAACTGGAGGCCAGCAGGGAGCCCCACAGGCTGCCAACCGCTGCATCACCAAGATGGCGTTCAGCCTTCCCCAAATTTCAAGGCTATCGGACCAGGTCTTCCCGGCATCCGCTCATCCCGGGAGGCCAGTCAGGAGATTACGTGGACCCTCTGCCACCAGTGACAGCAAGGGAACATTAAAAATACAAGCATTTAACAGGATATTTTTGGAAAGATATGAGCGGCCCTGGCCGCTTGAGAATCACGTCTCCATGCTCCGGCTGTCCAACAGCCCCCCTCACCCTCCAGCCTCCCGATTGCTCACCTTTTTAAGCCGAATGATCTTCCCTTCCTTCCTAAGGAGGCAAGGCATGCCAACCAGGGCTTTCCGGCAACCACAGAGATGTCCTTGATTAATTGGGTTAAAGCTTGCACACAGTGTGGCGTTAAGTCTGGACTGGGACCTCTCTCCCTGGATCTCCAAAATCCGGGGTTAAATCCGGTCTTCACACCGGGGTTAAATGTTAGGGCCTTTACTAGCTGGGAGTCACAGGGGACATTGCGACTGGGTGACCTGTTTAAGTAGGAGGCTCCCCTCAAATGTATAGAATGTAAGGAAAGGTTTTCAATTAACAGAAGCTGAACTGTTTCGCTATACTGTCACGGTCGCATCTTACCTTGCTGCGTGATTGTGATGTCTTTGGACGAATGCTGCCTCGGTCCCTGGGCAACCACTGTGATCAAGGGATGTTAACTGTATCATGGCTCTGCCGGAGGGGAAGCGGAGCCAATAAAGAGCAGAAGAAAAACCTGATCAAGGTAAAAAACCTGCCAAGCTGGAATGTGAGAGTCCAGTGTGCAGAGGAAATGTCCCAATGGAGGCACCGGTACTTGCAGGCAAGATATGGAGGTCCCAATGGAGGCAAAGTGATACTTGCAGGAAGGAGAAGAAAGTCCTGATGAAGGAATAGGTACTTGCAGGCAGCATAGACCAAGGGAATGGTAAGCAGAAGGCCAGCAGAAGAGAGGGAGCAGAAGAAACAAGGGAGTCCAGGAGGAGTAAGCGAAGGAACAATTAGGAAATAAACAAAGCGCAGCGTGTGCATGTTGCAATGCGCTGTGGCTCCGCACTATTAAGAATAAATATGCTTCCTGGCAGACGACATCATCACGCACATGCGTGGAGTCACGTGACGTCATCCGCCATGTTGGAATGGGCTCAAGCACTTCATCAGCGCCAGACAGACCAGGTCGGGGCTCGCTGTGGATGCCAGTGAGTCATGACATCATGCCCCTTCCCAAACCGAGTGGCACCCGGTTGCCAAGGAAATGAACGATGGAAGAGACAGAAAAGGCGAGTGGCATGAAGATGCTGAATCAGTTCCCAGGATCTTTCGCTAACTGGATACCCCTTCCAGTTAACCAGGTAGGTTAATCTTCCCTGATGATATCATGAATCACATAGCGTCTATCTCGTACTACATTACTGAGTCCAAAAGAATCGGCGCAGGAGGAATCGCAGGCTTATGCAATTCAGGTGCTGAAAGATAGGGTTTCAAAAGGGAAGAATGAAAAACCGGATGTATCCGTTTCCAGGTGGAAGGTAAAGATAATCTGAAGACAACAGGATTGATTATCTTTCTGATCTTAAATGGACCGAAATATCTAGGTGAAAAATTTGAGAAGTGCAAATACGAAGGTAGATTCTTGGACGATAACCAGACATGGCCACCAACTTTGTATTCAGGCACATTGCACGTTTGCGGTCAGCAAAATGCTTAATGTCTTGACGTGCTTTTCTCACATTCTTTAATGCAATGTTCTGCGTAGTGAGTAATGACTCTGCTTGTTCTTCTGCGGATGGTACATTTGTGCTTTGAGGAAATTACTGTATGCTTTGTGGGTCTTAGCCATAAGTAAAACAAAAAGACTCACACAGAGGGTTTTATGTTGCATATTGTTATAGGAGAATTCTGCTTTGGGAAGCAAAAAGGTCCAGTTGTCTTGAGTGGCACTAGAGAAACAACAAAGGTATTGTCCAATAGTTTGGTTGTTCCTTTCTGAAAAACCGTTGGTTTCAGGGTGGAATCCTGAGGAAATGGAACAGTGAATACCTAAGGCCTTACACAAAGCTGACCAGAATTTGGACGTGCATTGTGTTCCCCTATCAGAGATAATACTATGAGGATATGCAATGTAAACAAAAGATTTCATTGACAAATACTTTTCTAATTTCTTCCGCTGTGGGCAGTGTTTTGAGTGGTAGAAAGTGAGCTAACTTGCTCAAAACGTCTATGGTTTCCATGATTACGGTACTTCATTGGATGGGGATACTTCCATAATAAAATCAGTGGCTACGGTATGCCACAGCTTCAGAGTAAGAGGAGGCTGAGGCTGAGTACATTTTCCCACGGGCTTTCCTGGAAGATGTTTAACCTGGGAACATGTATGACATGTCTTGACATACTGTGTGATATCCTTTCGGAAGAGCAAGCTACGCGAAATACCTGTTTGTCAAATCAATGGTAACAGAAATGCCTCTAAGTCCTGCTATTCTGTCATCATGGCACATCTGCATTGTTTCTAGCTGTAGTTCCTGTGTAGGTTATGTAAGGAACTCATTTTGGCAACAGTAAAGACCGACACAAGTGATCTCAGTTCAAGTGTGTTTATTAAACTGTATAGGAAGGTTGGAAAAACACCTAATCTAAATCTAAGATGGGAACAAGCTACAACCATCAAATAATTAAAAGGCAGTCCTAATGGCGTCTTATGAAATAAAACGGCCTATACTAAGAAAAACCTATTGCCAATCCTTAAGCTAAATACAAAAAGTGTGTGGGATAATATTCACAAGAAAGAAAGAAGTGTTCACAAATAATAACTTAGAATGTGGTAGCCAGGGTTCTCCCTTCCCCACGTTTTGAGCACGGGACAAGGTGAGACTTCTGAGCACAGCACACTCTCGAGCTTCCCCAGCACGAGCTAACTATTCCCTCTCCGCTATCAGGGTCTTCAGTGGTTAAGTCTCTTTTGTACAAACAGTTTCTTGCCTCTTAACACCTGATGTGTTTCAACATAATAAACAAAAGTTCCTCTCTGCTTGTACGTTGGGTGATGACTTTCACCCCTAGATCTTCCTCTTCTGGGCTCAGCTCCACAAAATGTTCTTGGCAATATCCGGGCCTTCGGTAGTTAAGTTTCTTGATTCTGAGAGCCTGATGAGCTCAAAATAGTTCTTTCCTGATTATACTTGGGGTGATAATTCTTCAACCCTTGGTCCCCCTCGTCCGGGCTCAGACCCCTCTCGGATCTCAGCCTCCCTCCATCGGGTTCATTCTGGCTTATATTCAAAAGATTTCTCTGTTATAGTTCACATGTCAGTGGCTTCTGACCCCTGGATCTCCCTTTTCTGGGCTCAGACCCTTCTCAAAGATCAGTCTCCCTCCGCGGGGTTCACTCTGGCTTATATTCAAAACAATTTCATCTGCTCAAAGATCAGTCTCCCTCCATCGGGGTCACTATGGCTTCTCAAAACAACTTAATCTGTGACATTCACAAATCTTAATGTCTTTTTAAACAGTTCACTGTGGACATCCGTTTGCCGGGATCACTCTCGTCAACACACTATTCTTTGGGACTTCAGGCTTTGCCCTCTTTTCATCAGCATCCCTCAGTTGGGTTAATTCTTGCCAACTTTGCTAATCACACAATTCCCTGAACAATTATTACGATGTGGGATTCACTTCCCTTAGCTTCACAATAATCTGTCAGTCAAACATTTTCGACTGTACAGAGGATTTTCTTAGACCCATTGAAAGACAACTTTGACCTCTTTCTCGCCTTTCCCAAGGCCTTCTGGTTATGATAGGGTAATCGGCCAGAGTTTCCTGAGTGAGCACCCACGTGGTGCCTGACTCTATATAGCTGGCTTTCCCCTCTCACATTAACAGTTCTTTGTATTTCTTCTATTAGCCGTTTGCTATTTTTGTTCAACACAGTTTGGTTTCTTATCGGCTCTCCCCTCGACTCACCGGCTGTTATGAACCGATTGACATTTCTTGTCTGTGGAGTCAAGGCCGGTACCACAGTGGCCAGCGCCTCTCCCCGGCTTGGTTATCAGCAGAGGAGGGCCCAGTGTACCGTTGACATCAGCTGCAACACATGCTGGCTATTGTTTGCGGTCTCACAATTGCTTCCACGTAGGTTTCACAGGACTTGTCGGAAAGGGCAAGGTCACTTCTCTCCTTGTCATCCTCTCCGTTCGCACTATCTTTCTGCTCTTCTTGAACTGCTGTGCTGAGTTAGCTCTCTCATTGTGCGGTCTGCCTTGCTCGTCTTGTGCTCTCGTGCTTCACCTTTTATCCCTGTGGGGAAGGGAATGGGCCGTCTGGTGTGTGTGATTCTGGTCAATTGCCTGACATTGCCTGACCCTTGTGGTGGGAAACGTCAAGTAGACGGCTTTAGTGTTAGTCCGTTGTCTTTCGTGTCGGGAGAAAGTGTTCGTATTGGAAGGGGGAAGGGTGTTATATGGAATTATAACCCTTGTACTAGGGCCTTTTGAAAACTCTAAAGGGGGAGATTGGTAGGGTTTGGGAGACAAGCGGGAATGACTGGGATTATTATTGTGACATGAACAGGGGAGATTGTGGGAAGGGTAGTGTTTTGTCATGGTGTTTGAGAAAGAATAATCAGAGGGACTTTGAGAAGAACGAGGGTATGTATTTGGGCAGGAAATAGGAAACCAGCGAACATTTTTGGGTACAACCAGGTTTGGGATCCTAGGGGATTGGTTATACAAGGAGGGGTCATTGGATCTGGGCAGGAGAGATTCAATAGGAGGAATGGAGGCAGATGTAGTACAGCCTACAAAGGCCTCAGAGATCTCGTTCTCCTCTCCTTCTTCCCGGGTATAATACCGCATATCGCCTGGGGTGTTTCCCCCAAGCACAGCCCCGTGCTCCCCCATCCAGGTGATCTTCTCTTGCTCGTCTGCCCCTAGGGTTGGGGTCTGAGTGTGTCAGCCCTTCCCAGGCCATCTGAATAAGGGATTCCCGAGGTCTGCTTGGGAGAATACCCTCAGATGTCTTACAGTAAGTACAGCTGATGTCCCTGGTACAACAGGCCAGAAGTTTCCCGTAATTCACTGGGTATAGATACTGTGGTCTGGCTCAAGGCATTCTTTACATGTGGTAAAAATGTATCCATATGTGCAAAGCCCTTATGAGAAAACATCCTGGGTTTACTTGAAGCAGAATCGAGATAGGGCACTGCACTCTTTGCCCTTTCTTACAGCCGGTTATGCATAAAAACAAGTCGTAATTTTGAAAGAAATGGGCCCACTGTGCCTGCCGACTGTTTCTGCATTCATATTCCTGTAGATATTGTAGGTTCCAATGATATGTGCGAACCAGAGTAGGAATGGGAGAAACCATCAGTAAGTGTCTCCAATCTTGACAAGCACATTTTATAGCTGAGAGCACCTTCTCCAAATCAGAATAGTTTGTTTGATCTGGCTACAGGGTGTTCGAATAATACGCTACTGAGTGTTCTATCCCATCATCATGTAACGGTTTCAAAACTGGCCCTACAGCATAGACGGAAGCGTCAGTCTCCAAAATGTAGGGTTTCTTGGGTTCAGGTTGACAAATTATTGGAGCAGCGGTAAACAGTTCTTTCGGTTGTTGGAAAGCATGGTCTACTTGTTCCGACCAAAAGAAAGGAACATTATTTTTTTAACAATGGGTAAGATAATATGAGAAAAGGAAGGGATGCACTTCCGAGAAAAGTTTGCCAAACCCAAGAACCACTGTATGTCTTTCACAGATTGCAGCGCTTTCCAATCTAGGATGGCTTTGACTTTATTTCGATCCGTTGAAATACCCTTGTCAGACAGGATGTATCCCAGATAAGTCACTTCCTTAATACGGAATAGGCATTTATTTCGGGTTTAGCTTTAAGATGATTTTCCTGTAGACGTTTTAATGCTTCACAGAAGTGGCGAGGATGATCTTCGTGCTCAGAGTAAATGAGGATATCATCTAAATAAACTATTACCATATGTAGCAAAAGATCCGAAAAGAAGTGGTCCACGAACCTCTGAAAAACCGCTGTGGCATTGGCCAACCCAAAAGGCTCCACCTGATACCGAAAATGCCCAAAGGAGTATGGAAGGCGGTTGTCCATTCATTCCCTTCTTTCATTCGAACAAGATGGTAGGCACCGCACAAATCAAGTTTGCTATAGATCTGAGCTCACTTAACTGCCTCTCGAATGCCCAGAATCAGGGGAAGAGGATATTTATCTTTTTTTGTGATACTGTTTGAGCCACGATCGTCTATACAAGGTCCCAATTCTGCCATATACTTCTTAGCCACAAAAACAAAGAGTGATGCCCAAGTAGAAGACTTATGAGACCGTTGGCAAGGTTTTCTTGCAAGTAAGCCCATAGAGCTTCCTTCTCTACTGGAGAGAGAATGAACATCAAATTAAAAGGAACTTCGCCATCAGGTAGTAAGTCGATGGCACAGTCCTCGGTACTATGTTGGGGTAGCCGTTTTGTTTTATTTTGTCGTTCTCAAAACCTGGCTAGTATTCTCTGTACTCATCAGGTATTAGGCAATGTATCTGTGGTACTAGTGGGTTCATCAGTTGTGGAACAGAAAACTGTACTTCATTCATGGAAGCATAAAGCTAATATGTGACAGTGTTTCCGAGCCGATGAACAGGGTGTGAGATTTCCAATTGATGAAGGGATTGTGTTCCTCTAGCCATGCCATGCCCAATATGAGAGGATAACTTGTGAATTGAATCAAATCAAATGATTTGACTTCCCCATGTTGGTGTTTCTTCAATGAGATGGGCAGGGTATGTGCTATAATGGGTCCCCCTTCTAACTGACGCCTGCCCACTTCTTGGACAGGTAAGGCAACTTCTTTCTGTTGAAAAGGAATATCATGCCTTCCTGCCCAGGCTGCATCTATAAAAGCGACCAGACGCCCCAGAGTGAACCAAGGTCGTGGTCTCCATCAAACCCATAGGAGGTACTTGAATAGTTACTCGTAGTACAATTAATGTGGTTGAAGTAGGTGGAACTGTTGTGGTCAACACAGGGTTTCGTCTAATCTACCGACTCTTTATCCCCACTAGGATCGTGAGCTGGCAACTTGGCAATTTCTCAACAAATGTTCGGCGGATCCACAATACATGCAGAGGCCTTTAAACCTACGACGATTTATTTCGCTTCTAATCAGCTAAAGGCCACCTAGTAGTTTCTATCTGAACAGGAGTACCACAAAATGGTGGCTTATTGCGCTTTTTCTCTGCCTTACGTTCTTGTATTCGGAAGTCCATTTGTAAAGTGAATTTGATCAACTCATTGCAAGTACGAGGTACACGTGCCAAATCATCCTTAATGTCCTTGTGTAGACCTCAACGAAATAAGGTAAACCATGCCTCTTTGGGCCAACCAGTGGACTGGGCTAGCTGGCGAAACTAGGTAATGTAGGACAGGATATCCAAGGTCCCTTGGACAAAGTCCAGTAAAATATCCTGGCTAGTATAAATCAGTGCAGGCCAGACAAACATACCCTTAAAGGCTATTATGAATCCTGCATAATCGTATAATATGGGATCATTAGCCACTGTCAATGTAGTCGCCCAAGCCAGAGCACTGTGTGCCAAATGAGAAATAATGAAGCCCACCTGGGGGGGGGGGAGTGAGAGAGAGAGAGAGAGAGAGAGAGAGAGAGCGAGAGAGAGAGAGAGAAAATATGAATATGAATTACTGCTGACTGGATAATGCACCTCCAGGGGAAAAGCTTCCATATATGCTCCAATGGCAGCGAGAGCAGGGATTTTAGATATTTTGGAGGAGTCCTGGCAGCGCATCTAGACCCAGGCCCTCAGTGTACAATCATAAAAGTGGGCACATTGAAGCTATGCTTCCACTGGTATATGACCCCGCAGAGGTTAGACGCGATTCACCCTGAATATCCGGATCGCAGTCGGCATGGATGTGAGCACCTGGGAGACATGGCCCATATGTGGTGGTCTTGCCCAACCATGCAGACATATTGGGATGGGATTCGCTCAAGAATTAAAGATATAACAAGCAGGCTCATCCAAATGTGTCCACTAACCTTGGTCCTGGGGGTTCCTTGATGACAATTCTTACCCCATGTAAGTCCCCAGGACAGATCTCATATCAAACCTACTAATGGCTGCAAGAATAAATCCTGCTAGGTTCTGGAAAACTCAGAAGGGCCTTGCATCTCATGTTGTTGGATCAACATATGGAAAATGCTTGCAATGGAGAAAATATCCGCCCTTGTATCTGATAGAATGGAGAGGTTTACATGGACCTCCATTGCTGGACTGTGTCTGGGAGAGGGAACACATGCTGTTTAGGCCACAGCTGATGAAACACTTTTCTCTGGATTAGTGGAGGTTCTGTGATTGTATTAACCTGCAGTGTAATACATCGGGGAGGTGGGAGGCACGTGGCGCTAGTAGATAATGGCGGACACTGAACTGACTTATGTGGACAATTGTGATCTCAATCGTGCAATTATAATAACTTTTTTTTCTTCTTTGTGTTCTTGGGGACAATTCATGTTGTACTTGTGAAAATGAAATTTTGACAAAGCAATACTGTTATTAGTTTTTTTTTATTTTTTTATTTTTTTTATTGGTTTATTCAACAAAAACAATACAAACCAAACATGCAGTACAAATATCAACAGCTCAATTATTCCTAACACAATTTCGGTCACTGCTCCCCTTATCCCACCCTCCCTTGCAAGCCTATTTGTTCCACGCCCTCTGTATCTGCCACGTGTGGTTGGGTCTCACTTTCAGCGGATTCTGTCAGGTCCTGTAGAGTTCCAAACAATTCTGCTATTAAAGATTTCCATGCCATCAGGGTTCCCGCCTCCTCCTCTCCCCCTACAGTGCTTGCTTCTTGCCATACCATGGTTTCTGCCTCTGCCCATTTCTGCAACTCCTTCCACCACACCTCCACCCGTGGCCTGTGACTTATCTTCCATCCCATGGCGATCCTTCTTTTTGCAAGCACGTATGCTAGATCTTTCAATTTACTAACATGCCTAAGTTTCTGCGATCTAGGGAACCCCGCTAGCAGGCATGCCCAAGCTGTTTCAATAACCATTGTGACCCCCTTTTCCGCTAGTTTCTGTGCTATTTCACCCTGGGCATGACCAAAACATGTGTACCATGCCAGCATTTTCTTCGTCGCATTTGGGACATGCCTGTCTCCCAGCATTTTCAAATCTAGATATTCTCTGGGGTGTCATATATGCCCTGTGCGGGATATATAGTTGTATCTGTTTTAGCCTCGCATTTCTTGACACCTTCTTGTGGTACCCCAGGGCACGTTTCCACATCCCGTCCTCTATCGAGGTTCCTACTTCCGCTTCCCAGTCTAGTCTTAGTTGTGTTAGTTATTTCCCAACTTTGGACATCATCATCTCATACAGTCTGGAGATCTCATGCCCCCCTCCGTTATGTCATAATTGTATCTATGCTAGCATCTGGTTTTTCTTCCAGTACCATTTCGGGCCATGTTCTTCTGATTCTCTGCACCATCCTGTGGTACGTGATATACTGGCCCGTGTTCAACCCCATTTCCTCCCCCAGCACTTCGAAATCAATGATGGTCCTCTCTCGCCAGATATCTCCCATCGTCACCAGCCCCACCGACTCCCAGTGGTTCCTGATTATCATTCTCAGCTGCCTATCTCCCCCTACCAGCACCACTAGTGGTACCTGCGGGGAGCATGGGAATGGATTTTTCATCATCTGGCATGCCCGGCGCCAGATCTTCCAACCCAGCATCATCATCTTAGGGCGCTCTTCCATTTCTGACTTGGGCAGCCAGATCATCTCTTTCAAGTAAAACGGGGCACAATCCTGTCCAAACAACCTAGATTCGGGGGTCTGTTCATCTGCGAGCCATTTGGCAATATATTGCAGCTGGCTCGCTACATAATAAACCTCATAATTAGGCAGTTTTATCCCCCCTCCTTCATAAAAGTTCTGCAGCTTCCATAGTGCCACCCTATTTCGAGTACCATGCCACAGGAAATCCCTACACATGCTGTTCAGTTTAGTGAAAAACGTCTTGGGTATCAGGTATGGAATATTCCCAAAATAGTGTAGGAGCCTAGGTAGGACCACCATCTTAAGCATTGCCCCCGTCCCATCATTGCTAAGGGCAACTTCACCCAGAATTGCATACACTTCTTAATTCTCTCAATGACTACCTTGATATTGTGTTTGTGCTCCTCTTCCACTGTGTGGTACACATCTATCCCAAGATACCGGAAAGTATCAACCGCCCATGGTGTTTGTAACACTGGCAACTGTCTCAGAGGGATACCCTTATAACTGCCCAGCGGGAAAATACTGGATTTTTGAGGATTCACCACTATACCCGACAACCCCGCATATCTGTCCATCACTTCCAGGATGTATTGGAGATAGTCTTCTGGGTGCTTCAAGTACAGCAGCAGGTCATCTGAATATAAGGAGATTAAGTGTTGTTCCCCTCCTATCGCGATACCTATAGTATCATATTGTTGCCTAAGGTATATTGGTAGGGGTGCTAGGGCTAGTATGTAGAGCATTGGGGACCATGGGCATCCTTGTCCGGTGCCTCTACTGAGTTGCCATCTCTCGATCCTGTTTTGACTCAGGCCAGCGGTTCACTATATAGCATCTTCGCCCACCTGATGTATCCACGCCCCATACTATAGCTTGCCAGGTCCGCCAGCAACCATGGCCACTTGACTGAATCGAAAGCCTTTACCGCGTCCAGAGACACAATTGCCATTTCACCTTCGTTTTTACTTCCCCATTCAACAACCCGTTGGAGCCGTCTGTGATTATGAGTTATATTTCTATTCGGGACATAGCCTGTTTGGTCGGGGTGTATTAGCTTGCTAATGACTCCCTGCAGTCTATTTGCCAAGACAGCCGTTAATATCTTGGTGTCTTGGTTCAACATCAACAGGGGTCTGTAGGAGCCACAGCTATGTCCGGGCTTGTTGGGTTTGGGGAGCGGTATTATAATCGCCTCTCTAAGTGACTCCGGCAGCCGTCCCACCTCAAATGCTTCATTTAACATTTCTAACATTGGGGGGAGCTCTTCCTCCCTATATACTTTATAAAATTCACTTGGGAGCCCGTCCGCCCCTGGGGTCTTACTGGTAGGCAGCTGCCTCACCACTTCTCCCAACTCCTCCAGAGTAATCGGTGCCTCTAGCTCCTCTCTTTCCTCAGCACTTATCTTGGGCAGTCCTATGTCCTCCAGTGTTTCCGCTATCTCCGCATGGCTACTTCTCTCGTTATCTACATATAGTAACCTATAATAATCAGCAAACTCCTGATTAACTCCCTCTTGGGTGTCCGCTACACTACCATCTTCTCTCGTTATCGTTCGGGGGTCTGGGTGTTTCGCTCTTATACAACCATGCCAGAAGCCTCCCTGTTTTATCCCCTCCTGCGTGCTGTCTCTCTATATATTTCTTATAGTTAAGGTTGCACAATCTTCCCCATTGCTCCGCACATCTCTGTTGCGGCGTAAGTATCAATTCCCTGCCACTCTCTGTGTCGCCTCCCCCCTTCAATGCCTTTTCTAGTTCCTGTTCCGTTTCCTGTAGGTCTGCCAAGATCCCACCCTGCAGGCCCTTTGATTTCGCTATGGCCACACCTCGCACTACTACCTTGAAGGCTTCCCATAATATGCTCGGCGAGTCCACACTACCCGTATTTATCTCAAAGTAGTTTATAATCTCCTCCCTTATGTCTTCCCTAAAACAGGGGTCCTTTAGTGCCTCTGCCCGGAGGCGCCATGTCGGGATCCTTGCCCTCGGGGGGCCGTATTGCCATCCGAGAACGAGGGGCGAGTGGTCCGAAAGGACCCTTGCTTTATATTCTGCCTGAGTAATCTCAGTGAGTACCTCCGATGTGGCAAAGACAAAGTCCAGTCTCGTGTGTAGCCGCTGCGGAGCAGAATAGTGCGAGTATTGCCTTTCATGGGGTTGTCTCGTTCTCCACACATCTGCCAGACCTAAGTCGTCTAGTAGTGTCTGCAACGCTTTAGCCGCTGGGGCGGGTCTATCAATCTTCCCGTCTGATCTATCTACTCTGGGGTTTAGTACACAGTTAAAATCCCCACCCCAGATTACCGCGCTCCCCATACACATGCTAAGGTTAGTACACAGGGTTCTGAAATATGCTGCCGTATTCTGATTGGGGGCATACGTATTTACAATATTTATCTCCCTATTCTCCACCAATCCCCTCAGTATAACCATCCTTCCAACTGTTTCCGCCTTTTCCTGCAACAGTTGAAACGGGACATGCGGCACCACCCAAGTAAGCACTCCTCTAGCATATGCAGAATATGTCGAGCCCCCCACTACCCCTTTCCATTTCTTCGCAATAATCTCCATCTTTTACCCGCGTCAGGTGAGTCTCCTGCAATAATGCAATGTCTATCTTCTGTCTGCGCAGGTACAGCATAACCTTATTCTTCTTTAGATAACTGTTAAGGCTCCTGACATTCCATGTAATTATTTTAAGGTCCCCCATGGTTCATTAGAGTTCCCTTTCCCCTCCCACTAGTGCGGTCCAGATACCACTTCCATCTCCGTTTATATAGGCTTGTTCTCCCCTTCAAACTTCCCCTATCTACAAACACCCCAAACACCCTTAACACAACAAACTCCCCACCCTCCCACCTCCCTGTCCCATCCCAACAACACCATCCCCAACTGTTGCCCAGCTCCATCCCTGGATCTCAGGCACCCCTGCATCTAGCCCTTTCTGGCATTAGCCCGTGCTCGCGGCTCAGCAGGGTCAAGCAGCCCTAGCGGCTGTCTTACTACTAATTCTTGGGGGGTAGACTTCCTCCATTCTACTGCTCCTATTTATTATCGCTAGTGGATCCCAGTCAATTCTGTACTTACTATTATCTATATTCCAGTCCAACAGGATCAATAGGTCCAAAAGTGACATAATTCAGTTCGGATACCGAGACATAACATAATGGGCTCTCCTCTTCTCCGCACCCCAATGATTTCGCTGCATCCTTCTCACTTGTCGCTCTTCCCATGGTCTTGTTCATCCTCTCGATCTGGGCAGCCCTGCAGGTCCAGCCATGCCGTTGCATCCTGCGGGGTTTAAAAAAAGAACGCTTTACTCTTATGGAAGACTTTTAGCCTTGCAAGGTACAAAAACATGTATCTGAACCCAGCCACGCGCAGTCTCCTCTTGACTGCCACATAGCTGTATCTCTGCCTTTGCACCAACATTGTGTAGTGAGGGTATGCCGTAATATTAGTAGATGCCCTTTCAATCGTCCTACCTTTGCGAAAAAATTCCAGGATTTTTTCCCTGTCTTTGTAGTTTATTTTCGCAATTATCGCCCGAGGAGGGGCCCCGGGTCGTGGCTTTCACGTCAGGACCCGATGTGCTCGTTCGACAGTAAACCCTTGTGACAACTTGTCCGCTCCTACTCCTTGCGGGATCATATTCTCCACATAGTCCGTGGGGTCCTGGCCCTCTTCCCCCTCCGGCAAGCCGACCACTCGGATGTTGTTCCTTCTCGCTCTTCCCTCCGCTTCCTCTGCTCGATTCTCCAGGTTAGCAACTTGCTGCTTCAATATGTGGACCTCCTTAGCATTGTTCGTACTAGTTTCTGTATTCGTTTTCACCGCAATCTCCAGTCCGCTTGTTCTTTCCGTCAATGCCCTGACATCTTGTCGCAGCAGGGTAACTTCAATTCCCACTGCATCAATCTTGTTTTCTAAGGCCGTTCATAGGTCCGCCATTGCTGTCCCCCATGTGTTTCGCAGCTCAGTTATCACCGCGAGGACCTGGTGATTTTCACCCCCTGGAGTGTCCCCCGTGGAGTCTGCTGCTAGGCCCGACACCTGGGCAGCCGGAGTTTGTGGCGTCCTAGCAAAGGCATCCATTGTGGATTGTTTGCTTTTAGCCCTGAGTCCGTTAACCGACAGTGCGGTCCTGTCTGTGCGTTCAGTTCCGGGCCCCCTTGTGTCGCTCCGCGTCTGTTCCTGCAGCTCCGCAGTGACACCCGGGCAATCCGGGCCCAGGCACGTATCCTTCAGGAAGCTGCAGTATGCAGCAGCATGCGCTGCACTTAGATTTCAGGTGGGTTGTGCTCTCTCACGTATCTTCATTGACATTAGCAAGTGCTGCTCATCCAAGTCATCTGCGTCGTTGCCGCCTGCACCTTTGCCCAGGCCGACTTCCAGACCACCCCAGCGCGCATTTATTATTCCCCACACGCTCCAATTTTCACAAGGCCTCCACTCACAGTCCGTATTGGGTCCTTGAAGGGGTGCAGTCCACCCTGCTCCACAGCGGCAGTGCTAAGTCACCCCGGGGGCAATACCGGGGTATGGGTGCCTCCTTTAAAGGCCTCGCAATGTGCAGGGTCTCCCCATTTTACATTGCTTGGCGCTGCGCTGCCAGCCCATAGGGGAACGGCACAGCACTATTCCGCCCAAGTGCGCGCAGCGCGGCCTGCAGCGTGTACCGGGCTGCTCACTGCCTAGGCCCCCTTTCTTGTCCCGTTATCTGCTGACTGGGCTCATGCCCCGCCGGAATCGTCCTGTCCGGTGCCCAGGTAGCGCTTTTCAGTGCCCTGAACCTGGCCTACGGTCACGGACCGTGGGTCCTCATCTCCTCACTGGCTCTGCCACACGTTGTCACTCCCAGTACTTATTGGTGCGGTATTGGGGTCCGGGTGCCTTCTTCAGAGGCCTCGGAATGTGCAGCGTTATGCTGCCAGCCCACTAGGGAGTGGCACATAGCAAATCTGCTCAAGTCAGCACAACACAGCTCACCACACACACTGCGCTGCTTATTAGTTTAGCCTCTAATCCGTGCCTCGTTAGCCACTGGTCGAGCACGTTTCCAGCAGGCACCGTATTTTCGGGTGCCCGAATTATACTCTGCAGCTTCTTTACCCCGGCCCGCAGACGCGGTCCGCGAGCCGTCACTCCTTCCCTTATTTGCAAGTAATTGACACCGGCAGCCGCGCGCACTATTCATGCGCGCGCGGTGCCGGTATCACTGCTGGATGCGCCCCGGCAGCCCCTCGCGGCAGCTCCTCACCACCATAGGGGGCCAGGTCCGCAGCCGCATCTACGCCTCGGCAATCCGCCACCGCGCGTTCCTCCCGCAGCGCTTCTCCGTGCCTCCGCCTGCAGCGTCCTCAGAGCTCTGCTGCTTTCACTTGTCAGCGCAGCTTCAACCCAGCCTCCGCTCATCTTCTCTGCCCTCTATCGGCACTCCACCCGCCTGTTCTTCAAACTTGCCAGCTGGTCTCGCGGGTCCCTTTGTTCTGTCGCGGCCATCATTTTATCTTCCTACGGCCGCATTCAGGCCTTGATACAATGTATCAGATCTCCCGCATTTCATGTCAATTTCACTCGCGGGTAGACGCATCTCCTTCCCGTCACCTTCAGACGCCCATATTGTTGCTTCTATGTAAGAGTTTGTTGGCTGGTAGCGTGCGCTACAGAAAATCAATTGCTGGATCTCGGAGCACAATGGAGTCACAGCCTACTCCATGGCTGCCAGGCCACGCCCCCCTACTGTTACTAGTTGATGTGGATCTTGCTGATGTTTGTGCTGACTGTCGAGATTTCAATAAAAACATACTTTGTAAAAAAAAGACTAGCCCTCCATCTTGGAGGGCCATGACATCAGACCCGTGAAAACTGTTGGTTGTGGGATGTGGCTATTGACTACCTCAACCACTCCCTCCCCCAACATTCCCCCCCTTCCATAACACTTTTCATCAAATCTTGTAGATAGACTTCTGAAGTTGAAGAAACTGGATGCCGTAGAAGAGGTCCAGTTAGACAGTCTGGCGCATGGCTATTTCTTTTGCTTTTTTGTTTTCCCAAAGAAGGACAATACTGAGTGGAGACCATCTTGGATCTGTCAAAATCCAACAAGTTCCTCCCTAAAAGCAGATTCAAAATGGTCATGCCGGGACAGATCCTTTTGGCTCTGCTAGAGTCGGATTGGATGAGTGCGCTCGACCTTCCGGATGCCTATATGCACATGCTTATTTGGAGACTGTACTGGAAAATCCTTGGTTTCTTAATCCAGGGTACAGACTTGTGTGTACAAGGTCCTTCCTTTCGGGCTGAACTTGGCCCAGATGGTCTTTACCGAGGTGATGAACACTTGCATGTCACACCTGCATCTACAAGGGGTATGCATCTACCAGTATTTGGACGACTGACTAATCCAGGTGCTAAACACCTTTGCAGGTGATGGTTTCTGTTTTGCTAGTTGTAAATAGACATTTGCACGGGGCCTGAAACTAAATATGGAGAAATCAGTTCTAGGTCCGACACAGAGACTTCAGTTTGCTGGAATGTATGGGACTATGCACAAGGGAGGGATGTCCACCCTCTGCCAGATTGTGAAACTTGAACATTATTTGCCAGGAATTCTTGAGGAGCGCTATTCTTCACCAGTAGTAATATTCCAGTGCCTCCTGGGATTGATGGCATCCTGCATTCTGGTGATGCTACTAGCCAGGTTGCATATGTGATTGTTGCAGCTTCACCTAACTTTGCAATGGTGCCAAGAAATTCAACTTCAATCAAAACATATCTCGATCCCTTCTTTTCTACGCTTGGATCTCCCATGGTTGTTGGTTTGGAAAACTTCATTTGGATGTCCCAATCTTGCCCACCTCAGCCATCAATAGTACTGGCTATGGATGCGTACGTTGCGGGTTTAGCAGTCCTAGGCCAGTTGGAGATGCACAATTTCTGGTCCCCCAAAGATGGGGAACAGGATATAAATATCCTGGAATTGAAGGTCATATTTTTTGGGCATGAAAGCTTTTTAACCTGTACTGCCTGGTGGGAGGAGCCAGGAATGAGACTCATGCACAAGGGAGCCAGGGTTTTGGTCTAAGACTTTTATTAAAATAAAAGGGGGTGGGAAAATTCTTCTCTGTCCCAATTCTAATAGGTATTTGCCTAACTAAAACCAAAACTCAGGGTCTGTCAATATCAGAATGTCCAAGGCAAAATCGTTCTGAGTCCAAAGTACTATAGTGGCCCTCACAGTCTAACAAAATAAACTCTAAGGTGAAAAGTGTAATGTCTTTGGGCTTGAGTGGTTTATAAATGTTCAAAAAGGAAAATGCATAACTCCAGCACCAAAGTTCCAGAAGGATAGTGTATTTTGTTCCAGAGAGTGGTTCCCTTCCCCTGGATTTCCATTCCCTCTGTTGTATATCCAAAGATATCAGTCCCTTCCGTTACTCTTGATCCACAATACAACTGGTACACAAAAACACTTGGCTCTTTGTCTTTATCTTGTTAGGATACCTGATGTACTCTCCGGCCAGGTTTTCTCTCCTCAGCTCTTTAATTTCACACATCCTTTTTGCTAGTCCTGATATAACCTTCTCAGTAACTCTTTAGGTGATTTATTTCTTTGGTTTGTCCTTGCCTGGTGTGCTTCCCTACCAAGGCTTTCTTAAATGAAGATACTTGCAACTCACTTGTATACTCTCCTGCCAGGGCTTTCTTAAATGCACACACTTACAACAGCCTAGTATACTCTCCTACCAGGACTTCCTTATGTGTGTATTTTCCTTGCAGCTTTAATTTGCCTCGTGTATTATCCTGCCAGGGCTTTTCTTATATGTGTATTGCATAGACTCACAAACTTGAAAGCCTCTTACTTTTGTTCTGTTTTCCCTTTTAAAGAAATGCTCACTTGCTCTTTCTCTTTCATGTACTTCATGTTCTTCCTTAACAGTTATTCGCATTTGGCATGGCTGCCAATACGCCCCGGTGTCCTCACTTCCCTTTCGTGGACTCACCGGCTCTTGCTGGCCTACTGTTTCTCCTGCAGCAAGCTGGTGAAGGTCATACTGCATTTCCTTCTGTCTTGCTGCCTCTTTTACTCAGCTCCTCTGCCTCTTGCAGTTCATGTTGGGCTCTTCTGCTGTGTTTCAGACTTCGCTAAGGCAAACGCTGCCTCTCAACACCTACAAACGCCCTGGAGCCCTGTGTCGGTTTCTGGCATTCCCACAGCGTGGTCTCTTGTGGTCAGCTGTCCTTTCCTTCATCCTCGAGCTGGGTGGCTCCATAGCACTGTCTGTAGCCCCACGGTCTCGGTCCATACAGAGAGAAGCAGCTTTCTCCCACCAGCAGCACGCCTCAATCAGCTACTTCTGCTGTTTAAATTTCCAGCCATAAGTAGTCTGGGTAAGTGTTCTCAATGTTCTTTAAGGACAAGACAGCTCTGGATGAGTCTGAGAAGTTGTTTTCATGAGTCTTCGAGGGTAAGTCAGATTTTGTCGGCTTACATAAAATCTTGTTACGTCTTCAGTAACCTTCCTAGGTGGATGAGAGGGGACATAATAATATGCCATTAAGGCATTGGGTATGGAAGGGGTATCCTCAAGGGAGGACGAAACCATGCCTTGTCCGATGATACTCTCCCTGAGGTTGTCTCCCCCCCATGTGATCCTCCCTCATACAGCTGCACTCAGGGTCAGGATCCGGTAGTGGCTGCCATCCAATGGCCACATGGGGAGAGGTCACCGCTGGGAAAGGAGTGATAACACTATCGGATTCATCACACTGGTCTCTGTGTGTTGATTTACATGGATAACACTACGGTAATACTCTACCTGATCAAGCAGGGAAGAACGTTACCATCTCTTTGTCAACTAGCTATGGAGATTTGGGCCTGGTGTCTCTGATAGCCTTCCACTTGCTGGTTGAGGAAAATATCAGGGCAGACGCACTGAGTCGCATGACCCACACACCCAAAGAGTGGAAAATCAAATGAAAGGCATTGCTGAAATTCCACCAGTGGGGCTTGTCAACGAACAACAACAAAAAGAACAACCAGTATGCTTCATGGAAGGGGAAGAAGCCAGAATCACTGGGAGACTTCTTTCAACTTTCCTGGGCCGGGCAAACCCATTACACGTTTCTACCCCTTTCTATAATTCCAAAGGTGCAGCACAACGTTAAATGCTCAAAAAGTTGTCCCATAATTCTGGTGGCCCCAGTCTGGCTGAAAAGGGTCTTGGTTTTGGGATCTTCGCAATCTGAAGTGTTGGTCCCTTGACTACAAACCAGTTGGCCAGACATACTCCAAAACAATAATAGATGTTTCACCATCCCAGTCCGCTGTCACTGTCCTTAGCAGCTTGATCCCTGAGGACTTCGTCTTTGGGCACTACGATCTGTCGCATAAGAATATGGCTATTATCCAGACAGCCAGAAGGGGTGCACCAGCACTCAATGCACAAGTAAATGGAACTATTTCTGTCATTGATGCCTGGAGAGACAAAGGGACTCTCTATGACGAGTGACACAGGATGATGTGCTATCCTTTATTACAGACTTGGCTGAATCAGGGTTATCTGTGAACTCTTGTAACACATACATAGCAGCAAGGATAACAAAGTGGTGTCTTTGGTAAAACCTATAGTGAAAAGGAATTTTTATTGTTCCTGGACCTCCACTGTCCGAGAAGGAGAGCTAATTACCCATGGGATCGCATCATTGTTTTGTCGGCAATCATGCACAAGCCTTACAAGCTATTGGCCTCAACAGATTTAAAATGGGTAACCTTGAAAATTACGTTGTTGGTGGCAGTGACATCTGCACAGAGAATCTCTGAACTGTAGGCCTCATGTGCAGAAGATCCTTACATTATCTTCCACAAAAAGAAGGTTGTGCTGAAAACAAAGCCTGACTTCTTGAAAATGATTGTTAACAGCTTTCACATCAATCAAGAACATTTGCTTCCCATCTTTTTTCCTTTTCCCATCAGAGGCAGAAAAGATCCTGCACACCTGTGATATGGACAGGGCATTGCAGTTTTATCTGGACAGGGCATGTGCAGGTGAACATAACTTTTTGTGAACTTTGGAGGATTGGCCCCGGTGGCATTGTGTCAAAGGCGACCATAGCACACTGGATGGTCTCAACTATTTTCAAAAACTAGACGTTGCAGGGGAAATATCCCACTAAGTGCTACAGGCTCTCCTGTTATAGGGAAGTAATAGATATCTGGAAAGCCGCTACTTGGGCCGAACGCATACTCTTCCTGTAAGTATTACTCCCTCAACACACAGCTTGAGAAGTGATGCAGCTTTCAGATATGCCGATCTGAGGAATCCTTTTGCAATTTAACTCCAGCCGCACTCCTCTTTTTCTATGGTGATTTTGAATCTCCCAAGAGTATGGAGGAAAGGAGATGGGACGTAATTATGGAAACATTACTGACCGTGGTGACACTGGTACTCTTAGTCCATAGTTCCCTTGCCTACATACGCCCTTCCCGCCTTCCCCGCAAATAAATTCTCACGTTCGACTCGTCAAGGTGCTACATGGGACGTGTACAGGGTGTACTTGTGCAGGAATAAACTGGAGAATTGTACTTATGCTGCTTTGCATCCACTCCAGTTGCATCCCCTGCTCCGTGGGACACCCTAAGAATATGGGGGAAATTGTAATGTAATGGGTTATTTATAATGTGCTTAATACCCAGAGGTTTCTAAGCGCGGACCCAGGGATCGAACCTGTGTTGCTCTGCATCGTCTTGCTTCCAAGACAAGCGCGTTTCCCCTGAGCTATCCTCTTGAGCTGAGAATTATGAACAAAGAGTATCAGCGTCACTATGAAGAATAACTTTTCCATTTTATTACCCAGGACCTCATTAACAGCTGAATTTAAGATATCAACTCTCAGAAGACTAACTAGAAATAACAGTAGCATGCAGGGCCGGTCTTAGACCAGTTTGCACCCCAGGCGGGAAGCATTGTTGGTGCCCCTCCAAAATGTTGGGACAGGTGTTAACTTCAGAGACGATATGGGGAGGGTGGGCTTACTTGTGTGGGGGAATCTAACTTCTTTACACATTGTAATGCAAATATTCTAGTGCAGCTTCAATGTTACAATCAGTTAACTCTCTCCTTCACATCTGAAACCACACACTTAAGCACTGCTGTGAGAATGAACCGTCTCCTGCCCCTACCCTTCCAATCACTCACCTGACATTTAAGTACGAATACCCATTTGATTTCAATTGCCTAAAAATGTATGCATACAAATGCGTGTGCTAACAAACATTTTTACATTAGTAATTGCTGGGCATTTGTTAACTGTGCAGCCACCAGCAACGTTTATTGTCTTTGTCCTTTTGTGTCCTTCTGCAGCTGTACTCTTACTAAACATGATGAACGGAAGAGGGGTGATTGCTGGAGTCTGAAATGTCTTAGTAAGATAAGGAGAGGGGGCCATTGGGTTTGATGTGTTTTGCTTAAGGTTCCAAGTGTCAGATCTGTATCACTGAAGCTGATCAGGGGTATTTGTCTGGGCTTTGCTTAATTCACTCGAGGTGGGCAGTTGGGGTTGTAGAGGTAGGTGGACAGTTTAACTGGTACCTGTCCCCTCCCCATGCCCCCCTTATCCCCACCCTCTCAATGTCTGACCTGGTGCTTCTCCAGTGCCTGTATGCGCCTCCGTGTGTGACCAGGTGCAACACAATTATGGATGAAGCTTTGTGTCTATGTGTGCCTTGTGCAGTCTCTTAGCAAACATCAGCAACATGGGAAAGCCTGGCCTGGGCTACCTTGGTGACAGATTGCAGAGTGCTCAGGAAGCAAGCCACAAAACATATAAGCACATATGGGTGCTGTATCACTTCTCTGCAGGGCCCTTTTACCCTACAGACATTCACTAATATTCAATTTGATTGCATTTGTTCATTGACAACACGGATGGCTAGGCTGAAATGTAAGTAATGGACTTCTAAAACATAGATTGTTGCTTTTGCGATCCGCAACCCAACCATACCATGTTGTATTACAGTGTAATACTACATTCCGAACACACATTACTCTATAGTGTTTACATTGGTTGTACAATATTAATATACAAAATAAGCTATTTTTGGAAAGAAAACACTTGATGTTTATAAATTGCTGTGCTTGTGCTACACCGAGAGCATGGCAAAGAAAGGGCTGTTCATGTCTGTGTTAAAGTGTACTTAAAACGATGACAATGGTCACACGGCTGGTGGCCAGGGTGATGGTAAACGCCTTCATGTCCGGACACATTCTTCTGGGTAGAGGCACGCTCCAGGGATGCCCCTTCTCCCCCATCCTGTTTGTCCTGGACATTGAGCCCATGGCTGACTTCATTAGAGAGAGACATGGACATAGCGGTCTCCGCCTAATAGGCCGCCCGGAAATGGTGTCCCAATATGCAGATGACATACTTCTGTATGTCCGCGACCCACACCTCAAGCTAGACCCCATACTGCAGAACATAATTTGTATCAGACAGTTCTCTGGTTTCACGATTAACCTGTCTAAATCGGAAGTATTTCCGCTCACAGACAATACTCCTGAGGTCCAGGGCCACTTCGCTCTTCGCTGGTCGGCCGACCATATAAAATATCTGGGGGTGACTGTGTCCTGAACACGCCCTGAGTTACTGAAAGACAACTATGACTCAGCCGAGGTGGCGGTCGAGGACAAAACGCGTAGGTGGCAGATCCTCCCTCTGTCCGCCCCAGCTAAGATCTCACTCATAAAAATGACTCTGCTACCTAAATTGCCCTATGTGTTCTCCAATGGCCCGATCTGGCCCAGTAAAGACTACTTCACCAGACTACATTCACTCTTCGCCCAGTTCCTATGGCACTCTTGTGTGGTCAGGAAAAAGTGGACCGAACTGACTCCCCCATATGATAAGGGGGGGTTCTCTGCACTGCACACCAAATTGTACTGGATGTCCTACCAGGCACAATATGCGTCATACTGGTATATAGTGGAGCTCCCCCCCAACATGTCAAACTGGAGTCGCTGGCTGCTGGTCGCACCGACCTCAAGACCCTCATGCTAGATACCCACTACACGGATGATCCCCTGTTGGACCCGGTGGCCTCTACACTGAGGGCCTGGCGGCTGCTCTTTGCCCAGGTGGGGGCCAGACACCCCTTCTATCTCCCAATCTGGAACTTCCCAGGGCTACTGTCAATGCGTGATAAGGCGATTCATATCCGTTGGGAAGCGCTGGGTTACAGGGCATTCACTGACCTGTTTCCAAACGGGGCATTCATCATGCCTGAGACCCGGAAACCGGGCCACAGAGATAATGGGGGTGACCTCTTACAATACTATAGGGTCTGTGCTGCGATTGCCTCTCTCTAGAAAAGCCGATTCTCGCTTACATTGCCAACTCGGTGGAGAGTAGCCACGTGGTGTCCTCACTATATAAAATGGCATTGGATGGGATGGCCCATCCCTTCCAGGAAGCATGCTCTCGTTGGGCAGAGGGATTGTCAACTGCCATTTCTGATACTCAATGGGCACACATGTGCGCACACACCAGACGGGTCGCCCTCAACGTTCGCTTTAAGTCATGCAATGTAGGATTCTACATTACCTACACTATACCCCGTCAGACAATCCAAAATGCCCCCCCCTACACTACATGGTTGTCCCAGATGTGATGAAACAGCAGCGGACCATCTACATATGTTTTGGGAATGCCCGCGACTGGAAATGTTTTGGTCAAGAATCATCGAAATTCTCTCTGACATAACAAGCACCTCATTAGAGAAACATCCTCTGGGCGTGTTGTTTGGTTTGTGGTCTGGGCCCCTGGGTAGAGACGACCAGGCCTTTACCAACGTTGGTTGCATGCTGGCTAAAAGGTCAATACTCCTCCATTGGAAGAATAGGTACCCCCCCACCGTGAGCGAATGGATTAAAGCACTGACATGTGCGCAAGAAAACGAAAATCTCTATGCCAACTCTCTTTCCCCTGTGACTGGACCCCCTGATATCTGGTGCAGTTTCCGCTCCTACCTGGCCGAGAAGACGGTGTGAATGAAACTGTCCATGCACTTTGAATGTTTCTGCTGATGTACTCTCCTTATGTGTGATGACGTCTGTACTGATGCAATCGGATATAAATGTACGAGACCTCTGTCTAAAGGGTGACCCGCTTTCTCTGTTGTACCTTCAATCTCCAACTGTATACATAAAAGTTTAAAAAATAAAAAAATCAAAGAAAATTATGACAATGGTGTTGTTGGAGTCAGACTGGCACCCCCTAGAGCCTGGCACCTCAGGCAGCCGCCTGTACTGCCTGATGCAAAGACCGGCCCTGGTAGCATGCACTATACAGCACAAACCCTAAGGTGATAACTCAAAGGGATCCTAGAAGAGTATACTTTGGGTGGGGAGGCCCAGATAGTGGGTGGGAACTTGATGTCCTGTCCCTTCAAAGGCTCCAAGCTGTTGCAGCACTAGGAAACAAACACCACCTGCTACATTACCAGAGAAAAATGAACTTCAAAGCAGAGTTTCTGTTACTTGCATTTCTCCAGTAACACTGCCAAAGAAATCAGTAAAGAAATCAGTACAGTCCGTTGGACTGGCGCAGTACATTTACCAATCAGACAATGGGCCTCATCTCGAGTCTGGTGGTAAGCCTGCCGGTGATACCGACCTTCTCTGGGCCTGCCCCAGCATCTCTGGTTCTCGTTCAACACAGCTTCCAACACTCACGTCTCCCTCTCCAGTCTCTCCAGTAAGCCAGTTTACAGCTCCACACTTCTGCCTGCTTGCGACCTCCATCTGCATCTCCATCAGATCCATCAGATCTCCATCTGCATAGCCCTCATTTTTATACTTGTTGGGCTTACTAAGTGGCCACAGTAAGTCCATTTGCCTGACCATAATTAAAGGGACATGCCTGATATTCAAAATACTCTGCAGGCCTCTTCCTCGTCCCAGTACCATAGTGTGTTACATGATGGAAACTGTTGGGAAAACTGTTACAATAGCCCATAGCCGATGATGGAGGGTTAGGCTGTTCTTCAATAAGGAAAAGGAGGATACCCTGGCCTCATTCAGAGTCTGGCGGTAAAAATCTGGTGTTACCGTGATGGGTGTCCTACAGCTTCCACCACTGTGGTGCGCCGGAAACAAGATAGGATTACATCTTGTCGGCCGCGCGCACCCCTTATCTGTGGAACCAGTGCCACCACCATCACGGTAATACCGGTAGAGATGGATGTGCTGCTACCAATGTCAGCGGTGTATCCGCCTCCGCCACATGCATGCCGGGCGCAGAGGCACCTCGGAAACAGTGCCGGTAACACTGGATCTGTAAATAACATTAGGAAAAAGCCTGGCGGCCATTACAAAAATCACAATCCACTGCAATCTCCCTGTGCCTGAAGCCATCCAGCCTTTCTGACTGCCAGAACCCATCTATGGACATGTCCTCCAGGATTCCCCAAACCTGCCAACGAAATCCACGCTTCTGTGAGGCCGAGCTGACCATGCTGGTCGACCACATAGTTGACAATGCTGGGGAGCTATTCTCAACGGACCAGTACCACAGCACGCAGCTCTGGCGGAAGGCAATCAGGGTGGAAGTAGCCCGGAAGGTGACTGTTGTGGGGGTGACAGCAGGCAGTGTGAAAGACTGCCATAAACTGTGGGATGACCACCGGCTGAGGTTGCGCAACTTTCAGACTGCACACCGCAGGTACTGCAGAGCTACAGGCGGCAGATGACCCTCACCCATCAAGCTGCTGCCCTGGGTGGAGAGGTGCAGCAATGTGCTGCATTAGGAGGGTATAGAGGGAGTCGGTCCAGCAGAGGCGGGAGCTGGGACACCTGTCGAGGTTGGTGAGTAGACAAACTGCACAAATATAAAGCTTACACAGGCACATCCTGCCCCCCGTACCATCAATGGAGATAAATGGCCATAGCACTGGCTACATCACTCCGACCAGACCCAGCACTCCCATGACTCCCCCCAGTGAATCTTGCGTTAAGCAAGTCACATGCCCTGCCCCCAAGCATGCCCCATACACAACCACATGACAAGGCACCACACATGACTGTGTGTGAACCGAAACAAGAGTGCCTGTAAATTGACCGGCACACATGTTACTGGACCGGCAAACACATGATGATGCCCCATTAAAGTGGCTGCCAGAGCTGTAGCGTCCAACAGGCCTGTCTGTGGTGGGTGCTGTGGTCCTGGCATGCTGAGTTGCCATGGAACCACTGTCACCGTCAACAAGGTTGCCGCTGCTTCTGCCTACCCACTCCCGCGGGTCCGTATGGAACTCAATGGAAAGTGTATCAAGAACATTCAAGGGGATTGGGTCCTCCGACGTATTCCATATGTATGACAGTAATCACCACAGCTGTGCTGCTTCAGAAAATCTTTCGGCGTCTCCGTCCTGCGTCGATGACATTGATACACCGCCCTCGAGGACCTCCTCCAACGGCCGACGTCACTGGATGTTATAAGTAGGACGCACGACGCCTGTAGCCTCAGTTCCGATTTTTCCGCGAACGTGTTCGCTCCGGAGATCTCGGCGCACCTTGACTCTTTGGAGTTTCTGCTCTTTCGTTTCTTCGAACCTGTTCGTTTGTGAGACATTTTCGAGATGTCTTCCTCTTCTTCCACCCTGCGTCCGGGCTTCAAGAAGTGTGGGGACTGCGGGTCCAAGATGTCGGTGACGGACTCGCACGACGCCTGCCTCTGCTGCCTCGGGGAGGCCCATGACACAGATGATTGTGTCGACTGCCAGTCGCTTACGTCCAAAGCCTTGCGTGAGCGCAAGAAGAAACTGTCGGTCGGTAAGGTGTCCAAGCCTCGGAAGTCGAGGTCCACGAGGCTTTCGACGGACGATTCGAGGGGCGACTCTCCGCATCGTCGTCGGAAGTCCAGTGGGTCTCGGTCCTGGAGTAGGTTCCGCCACTCCTCTGCCTCTTTGAGGCACTCCTGGAAGCACCGTCATCGGTCGCCTTCCTCGTCCGAGGACTCCGCCCGTCGGCGGGTCGCTTATCCCACCAAGCATGCGACTCCAGAGGAATGGGCTTCCTTCTGTAAGAAAATGCTAGCGATTCTCGAATCGCAGGGCACTGATCCGTCCGCGCCTCCGAGTGGGGTCGGGCGTGATCGGACTAGAGACACCGCTCGTACGCCTTCGGGCTTGGGTGGTGGGCACGATTCGCAGGAACGGTCCTGCTCGGACAAGGGGAATCGTTCTAGTCATGCCCGTTCCAGGTCCCGGTCCTCGACGCGCTCAAGACCGTGTGTACCTGTGATGCCTTCGAAGAAGACGTTGACGCCGGTGGTGCCGAGGTTGTCGAGGGACTCTCTCGAGGCTCCGCCTCCGAGGAAGTCGTCGACGCCATCGGCACCCAGGCTGTCGAAGGAAACGCTCGGGGCACCGCCCTCGAGGCCTGTGTCAGGGCTGTCGATGATGTTGGCACCGCGTTCCGCATCGACGCCGATTCACTCGACGCCCTCAACGCCTTTCGAGGCTGTTTTGACGGGGTTACCCCGGGGTACGGTGGAACCCCCTACAAAGGCTCTGGCCAAGGCCAAGCATGGCTTTGTTCCCCATTCTGTGCCCACTTTCCACCATCTTGAGTACATTTCGGAGGTGGATGAGGGCTCTGATGAGGGCATGGTTCCTGATATGGTGCCAGATGAGATTCTCTCGGGACATAGCCAGATTGAGGACCTGCGTCAGTCCCTGCACGACGCCAGTGGTCTGGACACCTCTCCGGAGGTGGAGTTTTGTAGGCCTGAGCCTGGCACCCATGCCGACACCTCGTACTGGCGCCTTATGTCTAGGGTCACCGAGTACTTGGGGTGGTCTGCTCCCCCAGGGGATTTTCTTCAGGATGACCTCACAGATATCCTCGACCAAGGTCCACCAACTGACCCGGTACTGCCGTTCCATATGGCTCTACAGAGGAGGGTGGCGGTGGCTTGGACTGCTCCGGAGAGTCTCGCGGCAGTGGGCAAATCTTTGCCGTGAAAATACCGCCCAGCCAGTAGCGACCCCTGCTACTTGACCAAGTACCCCACTCTGGGGAGTTTGGTGGTGCAGGCGGCTACGGCCCCAGCAAAGCAGGCGTCGTATCCTAGTATCCCTCCTGATAGGGACGACAAGCGTTTTGATGGTTGGGCGAAGAAAATGTTTTCTTCATGGGGTATGGCTCTTCAGGCTGCAAACTCCGTATGTGCCTTTTCACGTTTCACGCACACTCTGTGGAACTGTGTTTCCTTAGCGGCTGAACATATTCCTGAAGGGGACGAACGGGATGGTTTTCTTGCTATGGTCCAGGATGGCAAGGATGCCATGTGTGAGGCCGTTCAGTCGGGTTTGGGCATGGCAAGCACCGTAATACGCAGGTTGGCGTGGTTGCGGAAGTCGGGGTTTGCTCCTGATGTGCAGGCCCGCTCCTCAACATGCCCTTTGATGGTGTCCATCTTTTTGGCAGAAAGGCTGACGAGAGCCTTGAGAGGTTGCAGACCTCCAAAGCTGCAGCAAAGTCGTTGGGCGCTGCAGTTTGCCAACCTCTGCCTTTTCGTCCTAGGGGACAGCAATGGAGGGGAGGTTCCTTTCGTTATTACTCATCCTTTGGTAAAGCGAGAGGAGCTGCCAGTCAAAGGGGCCACCGTAGGAGTGCCAGAGGTGGAAAGCAAGGTACTCGAGGTGCCAAGGCCGCTCGGGCAGTTGCCTCTTTGCCCTCAGGCAACGCCGCAGCCGCTTCAGCTCAGTCATGAGGCCATGTCCCATGGTTCGCCGGTTGGGGGAAGGCTGGCGCAGCATCTTGTCGAATGGCGTGCCATTACTTCAGATGTGTGGTTTCTGGAGATCATAGCCCACGGCTACTGTCTTCCCTTTCAGCAGAGGCCTCACGACAATCCACCAGGGAATCTCTCGTTGAAGAGTACGGATCCGCTCCTTGTGCAGGAGGTTTAAGCCATGCTAGAGAAAGGCGCCATAGAACTGGTGCCTGTAGCAGAGAGGAACAAGGGATGGTATTCCCCTTATTTTTGGATTTCCAAGAAAGACGGGGGATTGAGACCCATCATGGACTTGAGCGGTTTGAACAAACTCCTCAGGAAGGACAAGTTCAAGATGGTTACTCTTTCTCAAGTCCTCCAGGCCCTTCAACTCCAGGACTGGTTGGTGTCTCTCGACCTCAAGGACGCTTATTTTCATGTGCCGATCCATCCAAAGCACAAGAAGTACCTGAGGTTCGCGCTTGGCGACTCGCACTTTCAGTTTCGGGTCCTGCCGTTTGGATTGACCTCCACCCGAGGGTCTTCACCAAGATCATGGTAGTGGTGGCAGCGCATCTCAGGAAAGGGGGGATTCACGCCTATCCCTACCTGGACGATTGGTTGATCAGGGCGCACTCTCCTGAGCAAGTCCTGGATCATCTGTCCGTCACCTGCCACTCCCGCCACAAGCTGGGCTTCTCCCTCAACTTAAAGAAGTCCCACTTGACGCCAACTCAGAGGCTCCAGTACATCGGAGCAGTGCTTGACACGTCACCGGGGCAGTGTTTTCCTCCCCAGGTGAGGGCTCATCACATTTAGCAGATGGTGCTAAAGTTTCAACATGCCCAGAGTCTCCCTGCGTTCGAGTTCTTGAGATTGCTCGGCCTCATGGCATCCTGCATTCTTCTGGTGCCAGAGGCCAGGTTGCGGATGAGATCTTTGCAATGGGCACTCAAGCTCCAGCGGTCTCAGTCCTCCGGCAGGATGTCGGACCCCGTTCAGGTGCCGCCCTCGGTCGCCCAGGACCTTCTGCGGTGGGCCGTCGAAGGCAATCGGATGATGGGGGCTCCATTTTGGCTACCCTGGCCGGAGGTGACGATCGTGACGGACGCATCCCTCACGGGATGGGGAGCTCATGTCAACGAGTTGACAGTCAGCGGTCGTTGGTCTCCGTCGGAGTCCAGACTCCATATCAATCTGTTGGATCTGAGGGCCGTCAGGCTTGCCCTGAAGGCTTTTCTGCTGACTGTGCAAGGGAAGAATGTCCTGATCCTGACGGACAACACAGTGGCCATGCACTACCTCAACAAAAAGGGGGGGGCAAGGTCACTTCCTCTGGGAGGCGATGCAGCTCTGGTTCTGGGCAATCCAGCAGGAAGTTTCGATCTCGGCAGTTCATCTGGCCGGAGACGAAAATGAGACGGTGGACGCTCTGAGCAGGCAGAGCATGATCTCTCACGAGTGGGAGTTGGCTCAGGAGATTCTCCTGGAGATCTTCGCCCTTTGGGGGACCCCTCAAGTGGATCTCTTCGCCTTCAGTGTCAGCCGGAACTGCGAAAGGTTCTGCTCGCTGGCATTTCCTCCAAGAGGAGCTTTAGGAGACGCGTTCGTGGTGGAGTGGTCATTCCCACTGCTGTACTCGTTTCCTCCAGTCCCCGTCATCCCACACGTGCTGCGGAGGTTACGCAGGTTTGGTTCCCGGATGATCCTCATTGCTCCGGCGTGGGCCCGGAGGACGTGGTACCCGGACCTTCTCGACTTGTCCATCTGCCCTCCACATCGTCTTCCCTACCGAAAAAATCTGCTCTCACGGGAGGGGGATCAGGTTCTCCATCCAGAGGTCAGATCCCTCAACCTTCACGCTTGGTTTCTGAAAGGTTGAGGTGTAAGGATTGGGACCTCCCTGAAGACGTGATTGAGGTGTTGCTTTCAGCCAGAAGGCCCGCAACAAAGTCCCTGTACCGCTGCCGCTGGAGAAAGTTCTGCGACTGGTGCAGGTTTAAGAATGTGGATCCGTTTTCATGTGATATTCGTGTGGTTCTCTCTTTTTTGCTTTCTTTAGCCCACAGGGGCTTGCAAGTGGGTACCGTTAAAGGTTACCTGGCGGCGCTGTCCATATTTAAGCGCTCGTCTGAAGAGTGTTCTTATTTTAAAATCCCTTTAATTTCTCAGTTTCTAAAAGGGCTCACTAATGTGTTCCCTCCATCACCTTTCCAGGTGCCCGGTTGGGATTTGAACCTTGTCCTCAAGTTTCTGATGGGTGCTCCGTTTGAGCCTTTGATTTCTTGCCCTTTGAGTCTGTTAACTCTTAAAACTGTATTTTTGGTTGCAGTCACTTCCGCTCGCAGAGTGAGTGAGTTACAGGCACTTTCAGTTAAGCCACCCTTCACTGTATTTCATAAGGACAGGGTTGTCCTTAGAGTTCGTCCTTCCTTTCTTCCGAAGGTGGTGTCGGAATTTCATTTAGGCCAGAAGTTTATTCTTCCGGCATTTTATCCTCCTCCGTATCCTGGTAAGGAAGAGGAGAGGCTCCATAGGCTGGATCCTAGGAGAGCTTTAAGCTTTTATATTTCACGCATGTCCCAGGTCAGAGTGGACGATCAACTCTTTATTGGTTACGCTGGAAGGCGTTTGGGACAAGCGCTTACTAAGCAGACTTTGTCTCGCTGGATTATTCTGGCAATTTCTGAATGTTACTGCTTGGCGGGTAAGGACCCGCCGGTCGGCTTGCGGGTCCATTCTACCAGGGGTATGGCTGCCTCTACATGCCCCTATTCGTAACATCTGTGATGCAGCCACCTGGGCTTCGGTCCATACTTTTGTACGTCACTACTCCCTCGATTCTATCTGTGGGCAGGATCTGGCCTTTGGCAAGGCGGTCCTTTACTCTGCAATTTGATTGGGCATTCTAAATTTCTGCATTCTACATTCTCGAGGGCGGCGTATCGACGTCATCGACGCAGGAAGCAGACGGCAAAAGATTTTCCGAAGCAGCACAGCTGTGGTGATTACTGTCATAGATATGGAATACGTCGTCAGACCATCCCATCGGAAGAACGTTACCAGGTAAGAGAGTAACTTGTTCTTCTGCCGCCTGACTTCCTGGCACCTGGACTTGGAATAGGCCAGTGGCACTGTGAAGTCAGCATATGGACATTATTTATTGGTCCGGCAGCCATAATGAGGCCCAGTGTCACCTGCACACTGCATCACACACACCCATGCAGTGACACCCGTACACAGCTTTATGTACAGCATGGCTACGGCATAGACCACACACCCAGGCCCCCTCTCCCCCAACCTACACCAGAGAACACCGATGAACAACTCATAGGTAGACTCAACTGACAATAAAAGAAAACATAATCCACAACGCTGACACTGTGCATCCTGGTCACGAGCACTGCATGTATGTCTGCCATGCTGCCACTGAAAGCACAACACTGGTACACCCTCACCTGCACGCACACATGGGCACTCACCAATTGGGGAGTGCATGTCCCTTACATGACCCTGCCTGCCCTACCTTGAAAACCTCACACACATCATGGCCATGCAACCAGGTCACCCATTGACTCCAGGCATGCGCCCCCGACCAACCCCTACAATACATCCCAAATACCTGCACATTGGCAGACCGGCATGGCACTACCCACAGCCCAACGTGGGTGTACATGTCAGCAGTCCCAGCACAGTTGTGTCACGTGCCGTCTGCACAGTGCCTGCAGCTGAGTCTACGCAACACATGCATGAGTTATACATACAATGCAGCAGTGCATGCCTACACAAATTAATGTTGCATGATCACCAAGTTGCATGTAAATGTACAATGGTTAGCCAGGCAGTTCCCTAACATCATGCCTTTAATTCACCCACAGGAACATAATCTGACACAGATAGCGGCCAATCACAGACATCAAGGGCCAGCGGACGTGCAAGGGGCACATCACAACGTCCATCAACCTCCTGTGCAAGCACATCTGGCATCGTGGAAGTGACTACTGCCACCGTACCCCAGGCAGAGCTGGTAAATACCCCAGCTGCCCCTGTCACCCAGGCAGCCCCTCTGCTTGCTCTACCAGCTGCTGCCCCTGTCACCCAGGCAGCCGCTCTGATTGCCCCACCAGCTGTCCTTGTCACCCAGGCAGCCCCTCTGCTTGCTCCACCAGCTGCCCCATCACCCATGCAGCCGCAAGTGTAATGCTCCAGGGACGTACACCACCCCCACCCTAGCAGCCCGACTCATATGCCACAGACAGCAGTGATGGGAATGCAGCTGTCAAGGCAGGCCTTAACACCGGCGAGGACACAGACCACACCCCGGATGTGTTGGGCACATTCAGCCCCATGAGCCCAAGAAGTCCAGAGCGCTTGCCCTACCCCTCACTACGGAGGATGAATGCGCGTCTCTGACGCATGAAGGAGCGACAGGACACACTCACTGCCCTGGTGCAGCAGCACTTAGAAGAGTGCCGTCTGATGAGGGAGAGTAATCAGGCAATCGGATAGCAGGTTGTCCGTGCCATTGGGCGGTCAGTTTGTGCCACCGTACTTTTGGCTAAGAGGCTCCGTGAGGGCAATAGTGTACAGTCAAATATTGCTGAGTCAATGCCAGTGGCTCTTTAGACATGCATATCCTGACTCTTGCGTGAAAACATGCCGTTTCCTTCCACCAGCTCCATGCCTGCAAGCTCCCAGTCAGCCAGCCCAAGGAGGAGATCCATGGAACTGTCTGGCTCCTCTCACAAGGACACACATGCCGCCAAGCGTGGCCGAAAGTATTGTGGAACCATGGACACTTGCTCCTCGTGTGACTAGTTGGGGAGTGGGAGGTTGGAAGGAAAGTTTGGGAGTTGTGGGGCCATAGTTGGGATAGATAGTTGGGGAGTGGGAGGGCTCCATATTTGGGATAGCTGGGGAGTGGGAGGTGGGAGGGTACGTTTTGGCAGGTATTGCTGTTGCACCTTTTTTTCGATTGCCTAATTAAGAATACACTGGGTTTTGCATATCAGTCACGACTGGACATTCTTTTTCTGCGTGAGTATTAATTATTTAATAGAAGTGCTTGAAATCACGTGCCAGCAATTGTGCGCCATGTGCTGGTGAGGATTGTTAAAAAAGAATTGTGTATCAGTGTATCCCGTGCATGTTGCCCATCCATGGCATCCCGCTGTGGTCGCACTGCCATCCCGTCATCGTCGTCATCTTCATCCTCCTCCTCTGCAGCATCCATGTCCGGGGGCAGTGCAATGTTGCACCGAATACACATATTGTGCAACATTGCATATGTCAGGACAATTTTGACAACCTTGATGGGGCTATACATAAGTGCCCCGCCGGATCTTCTGAGACAGCAGAACCTTGCCTTGAGTAGTGCAAATGTCTCCCATATAGTGCCCCGTGTAGGGATATGTGTCCGGTTGTAGGCCTCCTCATACATGTTCCGTGGCCGTCTAACGTGTGTCATCAGCCATGGCGTGAGGGGGTATCCGGCATCCCTTTCATGGGAGTGACAGAATGGGGATTTAATGTGTGTGGCGTCAATCTCATGTCAGTGATGTGAGCATGTACACATTTTCCACATTTAATTAACACAAGATGTACCACATGACACAGATTACCCTATAGATGTTTGCAATGTTACATCAAAGGGTATGATCATATTATAATGTTTGGTCACTCTTTCGATCAGAAACTGTTTGGCGTGGTCACTGTCTGCAGTTATGATATGGCCATCCATGCTACTAAATATATTTTGGCTTTTATAGGAGCCTCATATCTTGTATGGTGCAAACTATCTGTCTACTGTACCCTCAGCGCACAAGAGGCCAGACAGTGCTAGGCGCAGCTGGCCCGGGAGGCAGTGTGCACAGGGGAGCACAGGCTAATTTATCACCAGTGACAATACTCCCATGTACAAGTCCCCATTGCATACTGTGGCAATCCATGCTTAGGGGGACTTGCAATTTACCAACACCTGGATTCCTGTCCCACAGAAACCTATAATGGCCCTGTGGCACCAGTAAGCTAGGTGCATGTAAGGTGTTTGGTGTCCGCCACAACACCAGCAGGGGCAACCTCGAGATTCCCACAGGTATATGGATGTGGGCCATGTGTTTTTTGGCATGGATGTCTCTCACATATTGATGGCCAAATCCACTGCATTATTCTTTTATGTTGTGTGTTTTGCATGCTAATCAACATCCTCGGGGTGCTCATATGTCAATTTGAGGTGGGTGTATGACCAGTACTGAGCACTTGGTGCTTGCTGCCCAGTTGTATAAGCATATGTACTGGATACCTGGTGTGGGCTTCAATGCTGATGGTGTGGGCTTGCATTTTTTGGACTTTCCTGTGAAGCAGGCGGGGTGGGAGGGTGGGTTGTGCACAGTCTTTTTGCAGGCTCATTTGTTGGTTGTCGGATGTATTCTGCTACATGTGGTACTTTGTGTTGCATCTTCTGACTTTCAATTGATTGATACTGTGTGTGATCAATATGCCCGTTTGGTACATGCGTTACATGTCTTTGGAATAAGGGATGCAATGTATTTGCGTTGGTGTGCTTTTGCAACGTGCCCTGCTGACTGTGCTTCTACCAATACCCCCCGCCCCCCCAAGAGGTCATGCATTGGTCATTCTACTCACCCAACAGCCAGGTGCACTGTGTTGAGTGCCTATTCCCACCCCCAAATACACAGAGGTCCTGCATTGGTCATTCTATTGACCCAACAGCCAGGTGCACTGTGGTGAGTGCCTATTCCCCCCCCCCCATACACAGAGGTCATGCATTGGTCATTGTACTCACCCAACATCCAGGTGCACTGTGGTGAGTGCCTATTAACCCCCCCCAATACACAGAGGTCATGCATTGGTCATTGTACTCACCCAACATCCAGGTGCCCTCTCTGATGTACCCTGGAAAATGTGGTGTTCCGCAAGACCATTGAGTCATGTGTGGATCCTGGAAAATCGTGCACGATACACTTTAACCCTTATCACGGTGGAGGGACACCCTGATATGAACTCTCCAGTAGATAACACCCATCATCACAGATGAGGCCATCAAAGTCTATTTAATGACCCTATTATTGCTCGTATGAGCTCATAAATAACCTAATGAGCCACTTGTAATGGACGTATATACCACTCAGGCACTGAAAGCCTCACTAGGTGGAATAAACACAATATAGCCAACATACACTATTAGAGCATCTAGATTGTATTAAATGCGAAGCGAGAACAGATACAACAATATTTTTTGAAGGTTGAATTCTAATATGCTTTCTTTTCCACGATGTATGTTGTTTCTCTTTGTCTTTTTTGTGTGTCCTGTGGGTACCCTGTAAATTTATGCATACTAATTTGATTGCCTTTTAAGGTATTTTCCTTACATACACAGTGTTGATAGTAGAAGCAAATAGGCCCTGAGGAAGGATATTTATGTCTGAAATGCATAGGCCATTCTTTTGCTGACATTTTGTTGTTTGCTTTATGAAAAATATTCCTGATTACATAAGGAATTTACGATTGAATACATCTTCGAATTACCCCCACTCACAAGCTTTTCTTCTGAACATGATTTGTCAAATTGATGGACTAACTCTTAAAAGTGAATAAATCCCTCTGGGATCTAAGGGTGTGCGGCCCACACCAATGGCTAGATAGCCTAGGTCTTTTTTCTGTAGCCAATGCACCTCACCTACGGTCTGTTGGTATGTGCTAATTGCAAGGAAGTGCAGTACCGACACTACCTTCAGCAAGGAAGGGGATTTCAGTCTGTATATTTATCCGGCTGCTGATGTCGTCATTGATGAGGGTGACTATTGATGTTATGGTCTCCCTGTCAAGCAGGTACAAGGTGTGTATTTGGCTCTGGGTCAGGTTCCAGGGCGAGGCCCTAATGCAGGGTATTGGGGGCTGCCTGTGGGGTGCTAGCTGCTGGACATTGATATTAGGCATGGCCAACTGGTCTCTCCTTTGCCTCCTGCGCCTACGCCACCTCCTCTGCCTCTTAGCTGCTTCATCCTCAATCCCTCCTTGCAGGTTCCCCAGCCCAATTGCTGTCATTTGCGACTACCAGCATGGTTGTGTTGGGAGGTGGGTTGGGTGTGGTTGTGGTCCTCTTGTACATTCCCAGTGGTCAGTGGTGTGCAGCTGGCCTAATGTTGTGCACCCGTGGCCTGTTTGCCAGCATGGTTGGGAGGGGTGTTTGATGTGGGTGTGGTCCTTTTCGGCATTCACAGTGTTCAATGGTGTGAAACTGTGGTGGTTTTGGATACCTGGGGCCTGTTGCTGTTCACCTGGCACTGTTTAACGCCTGGTCTGCGGTGCCGGTATTACAGGCGCAGTGTTCACAGTGCCACCAGCATTTTTATGGTTTTGGGTCTGTGTAGGCGGTACTCAGAATGCGCCCATACTAACGCTGTGCCGGTAATTCAGGTATGGCTGTCGAGTCTTTTCGCAGTTTACGGTCACGGTGCTACCGGGTGCGGTAGCACCGTGGGTGTCACTTTGCGGTACCAGTGTTTCCGAACTTTCCGCTCTGAATGTGCCGGTCCGGTGCTACTGGCACCGCTCTTTCCGGACCGCCATACTTATAATGAGGCCCCATGTCTCAGCTTTATCACCCTTTTCTTCACCCTCTTCCTAGTATTTCTATACTGGTAATATCTCCTGGTGTTTTCTTGGTCAGTGTTACAGGGGTAACAATACCCCATAACTGCATCTGGGATTGAGGCTTCCTCCTGAAATGGAAGTGAAGGGCACTGTCTATCTCCAAAGGACATCTCATCTCCAATCTCCAAGGACCCTCGACCCAGGTGATCCTCCCTTGCTTCTCCACCCGCAGGGTCAGTACCAAAAGCGATGACCTTTCCCTGGACACCTGAGAAGAGGACCCAAGGGGAGTAGATGTGAGGATCCCCTCCGGTTTTTCACAGTAGGCACAGTATCTTTTTCCAGAAATGTATTCTCTACAACTTGGATAGACGCACAATCAGACCAGCCCATAGGTCAGCTCAATAGGTGACTGCCAGCACCACCTGGGTCAAGTATATCTTTAGGGGTATCTATAACGCCTCACCCCCCAAGTGGGAAACCATGCTAGAACTGCAACCAGATTGCCATGTGCATGTCAAAGAGCTCTTCGCAATCTGGTGCACCCATTTCAGTTTGTCGGAGAAAGTGAATCCAAAAGTTAAAAGAATCACCTATCTCCATGGGATGGTCATTCAGATAGAATGTGGTCATTAGATGAGAGTGACACTTACGAGGGACACACTTCATTGTCTTCGTCTTCGATAGATTGATGCAAAGCCTTAGCACAGCATAATCTCCCTAATACCTCAAGCAAGCTGATGTTGAAGCCCTACCTGTGTTTTGGCTAGAACAGCAACATCGGCAAAGAGGAGTAAACTCCATTTGTGACTACACAGACCAAGGGAATCCTTTCCCGCAGCATGAAGGTCAAGGGCAATATTGTTTATATATAACAGAAATAGCAGGGGAGCCAATGCCAATTCACCATTTGCCCCAAAACGAATGCGGGCACAGTTGCCAGTCTACAAACACCCGATTGCACAGCCTAGCCTCGGGGGGGGGGGGATGGAGGGGACTTTGTAACTTATCTAAGGTAGCCCATAAGAAGGCTCTTGGGACAGTGTTGAAAGCCATTTGCAAATCAACAAACACCAAATACACAGGTTGCAAGTTTAGGCGCACATATTTGTGAAGCAAAAGGTCCTATCACATTGCTTGGTCTAGTGTAGATATCCATTGGGCGTGAAGCCGCCTGAACATGTGTGAGAATGCCTGAACCACCCATTCCTCCAGTCAATGTAAGGTAAACCCTTGAATAAATGTTTGCCAAAGAGTCAATCAGAGAAATGGGCCTGTAATTTGATTGTAGATTTTTGTCACCTTTCTAGTGAATAGGAAGAATAACGGCTTCTTTCCAACTATTTGGTGAAGCATTAGAAGAAAGTACGCCATTACAAAACTTAGTAAGAAAGGGAACCCAGATATCAGGTTTACTCTTAAACAAGTCAGATGGGAGAAATTCCAGGCCTGGGGCTCTGCTTCCTTGTTGCTCTCGCACAGCACGCTCAACTTATTTGGCCTTGAAGGGGCTAATTGTGGCCTACACACATTGAGGCTCTATCCATGGCTCCATCACAGCCACTCGTGTGGCTTTCCCGTTCAATGTTGATTGACAATGTAGCGAACACACTGAATGAAAGTGCTTATACCATTCTCCTGCTGGTATATTATGAGATGCAATAGCTATGTCGGGTTTACTATTTGGTTTAACGAGCCCCCAACATTTTCTGCTATCGTTGTACCTAATTGCTGACTCCAAAGCCCCCCATATACCTTTGCTAAATTCCCTATTTTTCTTAACCAAAAGAAGTTTATAAGCACCCCTTAAGTTTGCAACCCTGTCTTCAATTCTGCCCTCACTATTTTTAAAGAGGATGTGACACTGCCCTTCCTCGTGACAGAGGGAGCTGACATCACAACCACTTCATTGTAAACATCCATATGAGAGCAGGATTGGAAGTCGTCCTCCAGTACAGGAAGCAGATCCTTGTAAATTGGTGGGAGGAGTTTCCTTGAGACCACATATTACGAACATCGATTCTACTCTTGCCTCTCTGTTGCGCTCTCGTACTGTACTTATTTTGACTTGGCTTTTGTCTCTGCTTGCAGAGGTTTTCAGTCTACTGTGTAAGAAACAAGAATGTGTCTCACCCGCTAGTCCCCGTAAATCTCTCTCCCAGGTGGGTCCGGCACGGCCATCGCCTGTGCATCCAGACCCTGGGGATGGACCAGTACGGGAACATCACCTGTGTGAGGTGTCTTCGGGGAGTGGGAGTGGGACACCTGATGACGAGACACAGTATCCCCTTCCCTGTAACACCTTTATCCCCATCCTACCAGTAAGATATTTAGGAACTCTACCACCCCCGCCACCTTTCGCCACACAAACAATTTCACATGGACAGCCTGCTCTGGGAGAAAACAGTTTTCCACCAAAGCATTGTACCTGACATGTCCCACTACTATGGTCAGGCAACGTCAGGCAATTAATGGTAACCACTCACACCTGACTTCCATTAAGCTTCACCACACGGATAAAAGGCGAAGCACAAGAGAACACTGGGAACGAGGCAAAGCACACAAAGGAACAGTGTTTACGAGACGGCAGCTGAACAAGGGTAGAACGACGGCAAACTAAGAAGGGTGTACCAGGAGGGAGATACCCTTGACCTTTCCAGCGGAAAACAGTTACTTTCCAAAGTCCTTCAGATTGAAAGGCGTGAGACCAGGAAACAAAACTGACGAATCCTGCATTGTCTGTAAGATACCCGGGGCCCTCCTGTATAGCTGATCGAGTCGAGGAGGAGTAGGCAGCCGTCGTGGTACCTTTCTTGGCTCCAAGATTTGACACCAGCGCCAGTAAGATTAACACAGCCGGTGAGTTGGGGAGACCGATGCAAGCCTGGTCTGTGTTAAGTCACAGTTGCAAGCGGTAGCATTGTATAAAGACTGTGCGCCCTGAGACCTGTAGGCGTGTAGCGCGATATATAAGAATTCAAATAAATAAAATAAAATAAAAGAGCGCAATAAGGAAGGTTTGTAACAGGTGTTATGAAAGACGTGAGGAAAGCGGAATTGCTAATGGATGAGAAATGAAGTGAATCGAAGTGGTCATGTGATGGTTTAAGAAAAATCCATCGCACAATCAAAAGTCTTCGATTTTTGACACAGTCCAAGCCCAAACGAGGGAGACCAATTGAGAACATTGTGTTAAGGGGTCCACATGAGGGAGATCCGCAGTCCAAGACCGATTGAGGGAGACCAATTGAGTTAAAGGTGTCTGAACCAAAATGAGGGAGATCCGGGGTCTTAGCCTGATTGAGGAAGACAAATTGTGAATATTGTGCTAAAGGGAGTCTGAACCTGAAGGAGAGAGACCCATCATGAATAGTAAACCAGAGAACTTGTGAGTGTGGAAGACCTGGGAAGAAAGGAACTTTAGTGCTTGTTTGTTACGTCAGGCCCTCTGCAATAAAAAGACTTTGAATGGTAAAGAGACTTTGGCATAGAAAGCCCTGATATCTATGGTTTGAACTGTATCCTCGTGGCAGAGAAGCCAAAGTGTGTGCGAAGCTCGAATGTGCCACCTTGTCCCGTGCTGAAAACGTGGGGAAGGGAAGCCAACTGCTCAACTATCCTTATATATCATTCCTTGAAAATGTTTGTTTTGCCTACATTGTTATCCCACACCATTTGTATTTAGAAGTAAGGACTGGCAATAGGTTTATTAGTATAGGCCCTTTTATTTTCACATGGACTCCACTAGGACTACGTTATTATTTGATGGTCGTAGCTTGCTCCCATCCTTAGATTTAGGGTTAGTTAGGTGTTTAACCAACCCATTGAAGTTCAATAAACACCCTTGAACTGTGATCACTAGTGTCTGTCTTTACTGTTTGAAACCATTCCTTCCTTACAACTGGCAGGAGATCTCTCTTGACAGTTTGTCTCTGCTGAAGATTCGGTAGACCCATTGTTGCATCCTGTCTCTCTCTGCTAGGCTCTGTCCTTAAATTGGAGCCGTATTTGGGAGTGAGCTCTCAAACCATCTTCTACACATAATCCTAGTGTAGTGACCTATTCAAGACCATCCAGCAAGCATGTCAAGGACCGTAGACATGTCCTTTACACATCACTGCAGATCCCAGGGGGAGAGGAGAAAGGCTCCCACAAGGCTAGGCTCAGTGTGATATCCCAAATGGCAGCAGGTCGTGATATACCCTCAGGTTAGCCCCTGTGAGGGGTCAGAAATACGAGGCGGACAACTGCTTGTAGTTTTCTCAGTATTTGACATTTTATTATTAAATTAAAATGCAGAGAAAAACCTAATTAAGCATACTCTATCAGGGAAAGGATCTAGGGAAAATCTCCTAGCATACACAAAACTGGCTCTCATACTAAACAACAAAACATTCAAAGCAAATCATAAGCAACATAAATGATTACCAAATGACCAGTAACTTGGATAACTTCCACTTATCCCGGCTAGATCTCCTTCTCAGGAATGTCCATAGTCAATCCCTGCCAAAGAAAAGTAAAGTCTTAAATCAGTTCTTGAGAGGAGACCACAAGAGGGCGCAGAGATGTGCTAACTCATCTGCATCTGTCCCCTCCTCTGTGGCTAAAAAAGGGAGTTGATTCGCCCCTGATAGCCCCCAGAGACCCTCCTGACTAAGCTGAGTCCCGGTGCATTCTGGAGGTGCAGGAAAGAGCGCTGTAGCCCTGCCAACAGCGGAGATATGGTCCTGTGGAGAGGAGGCGGGGCTCAGAAGAAATGCGAGCTGCCCGCCAGTTCCAGGTGAAATCAATGAGATACCGAGGGGCGTGGGCAGCTCCATTGCAGTGGGGACATAGAGAGCTAGGCCTGGCTCCCCAGCAGGAGGGCAGGTCTCAGGTACTCCAACACTGCGTGTCCCAGAGCGCTTTGGAGCTGTGGGGGGGACGGTCCTCCCTGCGCACCGAGAGCCTCAGCCACACTGTGATGCGGCAGTGCAGTGTCTCCCTCAGTCCAGGTGGCAACGTGGATTTCACCGGTGTGGAGTGCAGCCACACGCCTGCACCTCCCGCGCGCCCATAAGGAAAGTGAGGTGATCACCTCACTGCAGGGGACATTTGGGTGTAGTGCCCCACGGCCTACCATGTCAAACCCTTTAGGCTGTCGGGGGCCCCTCCCGCCTTTCTCTCGCGCACACCGGAGATACTGACTGAGTGGGAGCAGCTGATCCGACCTCTGGGAGGGTTGGGGAGTGAGCTGGGCCCTGAAAGAGCAGGCACCACCGGGGAGAGCGCTAGAGACCCCCTCTTCACCACAGAAACTGAGCTACAACGAGGAGCTTTGGGAAGCGAGTTGTCCAGGCCCAGGGAACCCTGAGCAGCCCAGGCTCAAGTTAGGGCCCGCAGTGGGACCTTCCCCCTTCAGAGTACCCAGTGTGAGGAGTCGCTCCAGCTTCTAGGGCTTGGCCTCCGAGCCCTCCCTAGTACGGCCTGCGCCCACCACAACTTCCTCCAGGCTCTAGGATAATCCATCTCCGGCTGGTCCGGCGCCCTGACTCTGCACCTTCTGGGAGCGCCCTGCTCAGGTGAACCCCACTCAGCCAAACCGGTGACCCCGTGGTGCGGTGTTCAACAGCTAGTCCTCTAGCTATCTCACCCCCAAAATGGGGGAAAGGACCAGGGAGGATCATCCGGGGGCAGCAGTAGTCCCTGCCCAAGTCAACGAACAGGAGGCCCATCCCTTCACCCCTGAGGCCCCAGTACCGAATGACTGACCCTCACCCCAGCCTCAGGTGAACAGAGCAAGCGGATCAAGTGCCTCGATCCGGGCGTATCCACCTCTTGAAGTTGAGAAAAACACGGTATAGACAATTGGATGATTAACACCCCTGCAATCTGAGAGGCCTCCCCAAACCAGGCTTATCCAGTGTTCCTTGATTACTCAGGGTGCCACGTTGGCTCAGTTCTCTGTAGTGACCGTAGTGCTCCTGCCGTACGTCATATTGTCTAAACTGCCCTGTTATAGGAGAGGATAGCTGGCCACTCCGCTGCACCCAACAACCCCCCAGCTACTTGAAGTGATCTCTTGAGGAGTCTCCGGGGACAGAGCCCACCTCCTTTGGTGCATCAGACATATTATAGTGCTTGTGAGTGGCTACCCCCTCCCCCCAGACGGATCCTGCTCGGAGCACACCCTCTAAGCGATAGCTCCTGTTACCCCCTGCACCGGTTGACGGAGCTCCCACTTGCCCCATGGGGAAAATGAGGGGGAAGACATAAGAAGGTCCGACTTTCCCAGTTCAGCTGTGCGAAGTGTGCGGGCACTGGAGTTCCCTCCCCCCCTCCTTCCCATCCTCCAGAGATCTACAGCCATACTGCTTCACTTGGAGGCCCGGGAAGTTCACTTGCCCTGCAACCATCCATGAGTTGGGTAGACTCGGTCCAAAGATTCTGCCACGACCAGAGCTCCCCCCTGCCGCAGGCAGCCATGCCAACAACATCATCAGCCGATACAGAGGAGACCCAATCTGTGAGTATAAGCATGGCGGCCCTTTTGGACGAAATCAGAGGTTTTTGGGCTGACATTGGCAAGTGCCTGGATGGCCTGGACACGAAAGCGGACAGTATGGACGGCTGAATACAGGATCTTGAAGCCAACCAAACCTTGGTAGACCTTCTGGAGACCCAAATAGAAATGCAGCTCTCAGAGTTGGAGAGAAGAGAGGAAAAGTGACAATTTTTGAAAATCGAGAATGCTGCAATAACCTGAAATTTTGGCTGCCCGGAGCGCGAAGGTGAAACTCAAAGCGATATTACAAAAGCTATTAATGCGGTGGTCAGTAAGCTTTTCGACAAGGGCAGCACCAACCAACTTACCTTCGACAGGGCCCACAGAGCGGGAGCGACCTCCAGGGGGCCAAGGTCTGTTCTTGAAAGATTCCACTACTTCTCTGAGAAGACAAAGATTCTGGAGCTGGCAAGGAAGAGGGGCCTGATAGAATGGGGCAATTCGCAAATAACTATTTACCAGGATCTATCAGCTTTCACCCTGACAAGAAAGAGGCTGTGCGAGCTGTTAGGGAGAATTCTCTCTTTAGGCTGAATTTCCTAACCTAGTGAGTCCCCCAGCAGCTTTGCTGGATTTCTGGAGTTTTTTTCTCCTGCCAAGAGTGAGACTCTTTTTCTCCCACTCTTGGACATGATTTATGGTGTTCCTTTGACTGTTAATGTGTTTTGTGGGCTATGGGGTCCTTTAGAGGAAGAAGAAGAGGGTGAAGCTCTTCCTGATCTCCTCAGAGGCTTACCTTTAGACAAAAAGATTGAAGGAGTAAATCTCTCTTCAAATCTGACACCTGAGCAACAGGAAGAGTGCAAATCTATGTTAAATCAGTTTGCCTCTCTGTTCTCACTTTCACCAGGCTTGGCCCCTTGGGGACAGCATGACATACTCACTGGTGACTGTCTGCCAGTCAAAAGCAGAGGATATCGAATGTCAGAAAATGTAAGAACCCACATCAAAGGTGAAGTCAACAAGATGCTTGATCTCGGGGTAATAGAGCCCTCTACTAGTCCATGGTCTAGCCCAGTTGTGTTAGTACCAAAGGCATGATCTAAAGAACTTAGATTCTGTGTGGATTACAGAGCTCTTAATGCAGCAACTAAGACTGATGCCCACCCTTTGCCAAGGACAGATGAGTTGGTGGATAAACTTGGTGCAGCCAGGTTCCTCAGCACATTTGACTTGACGTCAGGCTATTGGCAAATAGCCCTGACAGACCATGCCAAGGAGAAAACTGCATTTTCTACCACAGTTGGCTTATACCAGATTAAGGTTATGCCTTTTGGATTGAAAAATGCACCTGCTACTTTTCAAAAGATGGTAAACCAGGTTCTGAATGGGATGGAGGACTTCTGCATGGCATACTTGGATGGCATAGCAGTGTTGAGCAATTCCTGGGAAGAACATGTGGACCACCTGAGATATGTTTTGCAGGCTCTTGGAAAGGCCAATCTGACCATAAAGGCAAGTAAATGCCAGATAGGACAGAGTAAAGTGGTCTACCTTGGAAATGAGGTAGGAGGTGGCGAAATAAGGCCTTTGCCCAGTAAGATTGAAGCTGTGCAAAATTGGACAACACCTACTACTCAGACCCAGGTGAGAGCCTTCTTAGGTCTCACTGGTTATTACAGGAATTTCATTGAGAACTATGGGTCCATAGCTTCTCCCCTGAATGTCATCTCCTCTCTCTCCTAAATTCCTTAAAAAGGTTAGGTGGAATGAGGAATGCAATCAGGCCTTTGAAACCCTGAAAAAGGCTCTTTGCCAAGCCCCAGTACTCAGAGCTCTTGACTATCACCAAACTTTCATTGTGCAAACAGATGCTTCAAATGTAGGAATAGGTGCAGTCCTCAGTCAACTGGATGTGAAAGGTAGGGAGCACCCCATTTGCTTCATCAGTAGAAAACTGAAGGATCCTGAAACAAGGTGAGCAACCATTGAATGAGAGTGTTTTTTCTATTGTGTGGGCTCTGAAGAAGTTTAGGTCATACTTGTATGGTTCTACTTTTGTCATTCAGACTGACCACCAACCCTTGAGATGGTTAATGCAAATGAAAGGGGAAAACCCAAAACTATTGAGATGGTCAATCTGCCTGCAAGGGTTTGATTTCACCATTGAGCACAGGTCAGGGTGTCACCACCAAAATGCTGATGGTCTCTCTAGGATGTATGTCATCGACTAGAGGTAAGAGATTCATCCAGGAGTGGATTAAATCCTCCTGTCCCTTAGTCTGGAGGGGGGCGAGTGTTAGGGAGAATTCTCTCTTTAGGCTGAATTTCCTAACCTAGTGAGTCCCCCAGAAGCTTTGCTGGATTTCTGGAGTTTGTTTTTTTCTCCTGCCAAGAGTGAGACTCTTTTTCTCCCACTCTTGGACATGATTTATGGTGTTCCTTTGACTGTTAATGTGTTTATGGGCTATGGGGTCCTTTACTCCATAGGGTCTCATGTGTTTTTACTATGTGTGTTACACAGCACCCTCCGTGCAGTGACACAGGGGTGTCATAGTGACACCCCACCATAGACTCCATACCCTGGGACTGACTACTGTCTCCCAGGGCATGTAAAGTCACCATTGGCTTTACTAGTCCCAAATTATTAACAGAAACCAGTACAAACCATCATATTGTGGACGTACTGCTCAGGGCAATTCGATTGCCCTGGGGTCTGTTAATCGAGGGGGCACGTCTCCGTCCCCCCTGATCGAGTTTTGGCTGGTGGCAGTGGATACTACTTTTTATATTCGACCGCGAATATATCCCTATGGGATTTTCCCATTGTTCGAGGCTACCAACTTTAATTATTTAATTCCCATACCTCAAACATACCGCTGGTTTATTTATTTAATATTAATTCGCCGGTTGGTATTTTTTGCCAGGACTCGATTCTAAAATGGCGTTTGTGTTCTCTTCTGTGACTCCAACCCAAGTCGAGCCCTTTGTTCCACTTTTTGGCGGGCTTCTCCACAGAAGCCTCCAAAAGTGGTGCCACTCTGTCCGGGTACCACAGGGAATGTGGGAGTGGGTTTAGGCACCCTGGACTGAGTTACCTTGGTAACTCAAGTCGCACTCTTGTGTGATTGGCCCAAGTGGTGAGCCGGCCGGCTCACCAGTTAGCATGTTTGATTGACAGCTAGGCTGAGTGAATGGGGGTGTGCTGCATAAAAGCAGGGCTTTGGGGACTGGAACTTCAGAAGTCGCCACAGGACCTGAGAAACTGACGAGGGAGAAGCTGAGCCGACCTACCACGACAACACCACCGGTGGAGCCCTGCGGAACCAACTCACCACTTCCCGCCGACAGAGAAGATCTCCCGGCTGGAGAGGCTTCTTCCCCTGACTGGTGGGCACAACCGGTTTACCTTCTTCTCTTCGCACCCCAGACTGGCTTGTGGTAGAATTGCCCGTGCCAAGCACCCCGGCAACCGGATAGCCACTTACCACTGGACTGCGAACCAAAGGACCGCTCCTTTTACCTGAGAAACTCTGCGGCTGGTTTCTTCCCTGGCAGTGCAACAGACTCCTGTCTTCCTCCCCGACGAGATCCTCTCTTCCCCCAGACGAAGCACCGACTTACATCCACTGCCAGGAACAACTGCCCCCGCTGGAGTATTCTCACCACTTTAAGGTACTGTATCCGCCAGGCCTCCCTTTCTAAAGATTGCTACAAGGTAATAATAATCCCTTAACCTTCTGGACTGGGCTGGCCGCCTTGACCTTCTAACTGGTCCCTTTCTTTGGTCCAACACCTTTTTGAACCTTTTTAAGACTTTTTGTGCACTGCAACCGTGTGACCTTGGACACATTTCGTTTGTCATGATGCCTGCTCCCGGGGAGCTGACCTACCACGGTCAAGCCCTGCGTCCCCAAAAGCGGACATCCAGTCCCCAAGGAAGGACCCAGCAACCCCATATAGGGGCCCTTTGGACAGTGTCCTGGCGCCTATGGCGTCAGGCTCATAAAAGACATCAGTCCTGGCGCCATAGGCGCCAGGCTCATTATGGGAGTGCTTGGGTGCACCTACCTGATGCAGACCATGCTGCAGGATCCCAGCCTCCTTGAGGCCTGAAAGGAACTACTTTACCTGTGGGACTAATTTACCATCCGGGCGTGGTCGGGGAAGGATACATACCTGATTGGAGGAAGGATACATACCTGGAACTTCTTCCAAGGCTATTTAAACCCCACCCGAACAGCCACACGTGCTTCGCGTTGTTCTGCATCTAGCAACTGGACGCTCACTGTGTCTGCTCCTGCATCCTGACTTCTGCCACGCCTGCCAGCATCCTGGATCACCTGCAAAGGAAGAGAAGAAGAGAACAGAAGAAGGAAAAGTCCTTACCTGCTAAATCCGCATCCCGGAGACATCTTGCCGACAATCCTGAAAAGGAAGACTTTAATTTAAAAGCTCATTGCGTCGATCGCTGCAGCGCTGCATTCCACTCACCTTTACAGGGCGCCTCCATGTTCAGCAGCGATCATCCGGATTTGCAGTCACGCCCCAGCGCCTAGGGAGAAAAAGACCAGAACAAAAGGTGAGAGAGAGAAGGAAATAAGGAAAGCTAAATCTCCATGTTAAGACTTACCTGTTGATTCATTCCCTCTTCATTTCGGGTCCGCGCCGCCTCCTGGCATTTCCGGACCCCGGTCCCTAAGGGGAAAAATAGACATCAGCGTTAATGAGCGAATGAAAAGACATTACCAAAAAACGCTCATTAAAGACTTACCTGATTTCTACAAGGATTTCACCTCTCATCTCGGGTCGGTGCCTGTTCCCCGGCATTTCTTACCCCGGCCCCTATGGGGAAAAAGACACTAGCATTAGTACATTAATGCATGGACACAAGGGGAACCTCTTATCAAAAAACTTACCTGGAAGCCAAGCAAGTTTGGTTCTCACCAATCCGAAAATCCAGTGAAGTAACTGGATACCAACGAGCCCCTGCATCAGAAGCAGGATGGAGAGCTTGTCCTTCCAGACCCTAAGGTGAGATGCTACGAGAAATCACAGAAGGGTTTCGAGGAGGGTGAGAGGGGAAAGTGGGAGGCCGATTGCATTACCCCGCAGACAGTTAATCCCCTATTTTCGCCTATAGAAGGATACTTCTGCGAGCCAGACAAGCCAGATTTGGGGGGCCTGGTCCAGTCCGTCTTCCGAACCCTGCGCATCACCTTAGAAGAGGTCACAGCAGCGCGAACCAGGCCAGCGCCTCCGTGGGAGTCAGGTGAGCGTAACAGAACGCAAAGCCTTCCTACAAATTCCCACCCAGGCGCTATGGAAAGTTCTGAGACTGATCAGTTGGCCCAATTACTGGGGGAATTATGGGCCGAAGTACATGCCGCTCGTCAAGAGACTAATGCCCTCAGGAGGGAATTAATAATATCAAAGGAAAGAACTGAGGACCTGGCCAGACAGCTTTTGCAAGGTCAAGCTGGGCAAACTCCTCTACCCGGTTCCGGAGGGAACCCCGCTCCTGTGGTTTCCAGTAACCCTGTGCAGATTAATCTACCTGGAAACATGCCGCTGGCCCCACCCGAACGCTTTGCTGGGGACCCCAAACGATTCGCCGTATTCATGAATCAGTGTCGTTTGCACTTCCTATGCAGACCTGGGGCCTTCCCTAATGATCAGACCAAGGTAGCCTTTGTATTGTCATATCTCAGCGGCTGCGCTGCCGATTGGTCAGTTCCACTGGTTACTCAAGATGACCCGATTCTCCGTGATTTCCAAAGGTTTCAAGCAAGCATGGAAAGGTTATTTGCTCGACACTCTCAGGGGCAGGCTCTGGATGACGAACTTCTATCCCTGCGACAGGCCAATCAGGACCTCCTATCCTATATTGCAACCTTTAATAGACTAATTGTGGAAACGGGATGGCCAGAGGATAAAAGAGTCACGTTGTTTTATCGAGGCCTTCGCGGAGAACTTAAAGATGTCTTGGCCCAAGTTGTAAATCCGCCCTAAGAATGCACAGAGTATATAGACTTAGTGGTCCAATTGGATCACAGACTTCAAAACAGAAAAGCAGATCGGTCCAGGTTTGAGACCCGGGTGTTGGTCAAGACCCATGCTAATCCCAAGGGAGTTGATGTCTCTGAGCCTATGCAAATTGGAGGGGTTAAAGGACCTTAACTCAAAAGGAACGTGAAAGGAGGCGGCAGTTAAAATTATGTCTTTATTGTGGGAATTCTGGACACTTTCTACGAGATTGCCCGGCAAAACCGCCCCGAAAGGCGGTAGGAGCCGCTGATAAAAACCATGAAGACTCTGTTTCGGGAAACGACTCCGCCCAACAAGTGTAGGGGTCCGCTTGCCGAGCTTGAAAACTAACTCTCAGACCTCGCATTTCATTGTGCCAATGGATCCAGAACAGCCTAAGCGGTTGCATGCAATAAAGGCATACATCGATAGTGGGGCTATTGGAAACTATGTGGATCGTGAATTGGTCTCTATGATTAACCTCCCTCTCCGTCCTAAAACCAGCAAAGATGTCATCACCACAGTCGATGGAACTGAAATTGCCTCTGGATCGGTAACACATTCCACTACTGAGATGACTCTTATTGGTCCCGACGGCCATCGGGAGGGTGTTGTGTTTGATGTAATCAAGGCTCCACAGTTTCAGGTTATTCTTGGAATCCCTTGGTTAGAGACACATAATCCTCGAATTGATTGGCGAGCTAAGAGAATTACCTTCCCGGATTGTACACAAACCTGCTACCCAGAAAACCTGAAGATTAATCTAGCATCTGTAACCTCTGCCTCCATGCAACTACCTCCGGAATACCAAGACTTTCAGGACGTCTTCCATAAGGAACAGGCCAACACGTTACCTCCTCACAGATCGTACGATTGCCAAATCGATCTGGTGCCCGGTGCACAACCCCCTTGTAGCAGGATTTATGCCCTTACCGAACCTGAGAATCTGCATTTGAGACAATATTTGGATCAATACCTAGCTAATGGTTTTATTCGCCCGTCAAAGTCCCCGGCATCCTCGGCTTTGTTCTTCGTGCCCAAAAAAGAAGGCGACCTTAGAACTTGTATCGATTACCGCGCATTGAACCAGATAACGGTTAAAAACCGTTATCCTCTGCCTCTGATCCTGAACTCTTTGACCAGGTGAAGGACGCTTGCATATACACCAAGTTAGATCTCCGGGGGGCTTATCATCTGGTACGAGTTAAAGAAGGCGACGAATGGAAAACTGCCTTCTGTACTAAATACGGATTATTCGAGTACCAGGTGATGCCTTTCGGATTGTGTAACGCGCCGGCTTCCTTCCAATACTTCATGAATGATGTCCTTCGAGAACTCATCAATGTTTGTGTTGTCGAATATATCGATGACATTCTGGTGTACTCCTCTTCGGAATCTGATCACAGAAAACACGTCAGGGCAGTACTTGAAAAACTGTGCCAACACAAACTATTTGCTAAATTGGAGAAATGTGTTTTCCATACCACAGAAGTCGAGTTTCTAGGTTTCATCCTGACACCCAAAGGAGTCCGAATGGACTCAAGAAAAGTGGATGCCATCCTCAAATGGCCATCACCTAGCTCTGTAAAAGGGGTTCAAAGCATGCTCGGCTTTGCCAATTTCTATCGCAGGTTTATCCCGGAATTTTCACGCGTGGTACAACCCATTACTGCACTCTTGAGGAAAAATAAACGTTTTGAATGGTCTGAAGAAGCCGAGAAGGCCTTTCAGGATTTAAAAGCTAAGTTTACCTCCGCACCTATATTGAAACACCCGCGTCCAGATCTCCCTTATGTCGTCAAGACTGATGCATCCAGCCTAGCCATGGGAGCTGTCATGTCCCAAAGAGATCCCGAAACCAACCAAATGCATCCCGTAGCATTTTGGTCCAGAAAATTCTCGGCACCCGAGGTTAATTATGCAATCACGGACAAAGAACTGTTAGCCATTAAGTCCGCTTTTAAAGCCTGGCGGCATTATCTGCTTGGCGCTCGACATACCATCACAGTGATCACTGATCACCGGAATTTACAGTATTTGAAAACCGCCAAGGCTCAGTCATCACGGCAGCTCCGATGGGCTTTGTTTTTCGCTGAATTTGATTTCGTGATTACCTATCGACCTGGCTGCAAGAATGTCAAAGCAGACGCCTTATCCCGAATTGGAATGGGAGAATCTGATACAAACTCAGAACCAGTACCAATAATTCCCGAACAGAGGATTCTAGGCATGACTTTGTTACAGACGCTTGAAGACATTCAAGCCAGAGTGAAACAACTCCTGGACCCTACAACCTTACAGGAATGGATACAAAAGGGATCAGACTTGACCATAGATAATGGTTTACCTTATTTCCAGGGACGCTTATTCCTGCCACATAAGGAATTACACAAACTAGTTATTTCCGGTTATCATGATACATTAATAGAGGGACACCCCGGTATTGCCAAGACAGAGGAAAAGGTGAAACGACAATTTTGGTGGCCCTCTTGGCGAAAAGATGTTAAATCTTTTGTGATGTCCTGTGGTGTTTGCGCCCAAAAGAAAAGTCAAAAGAAAAGACCAGCCGGTCTCCTTCAACCTCTAGACATACCAACAGCACCCTGGCACACCCTATCAATGGATTTTATTACGGACCTGCCTCCTTGTTCGTTGTACAATACTATTCTGGTAATTGTGGATTTATTTTCCAAAATGGCCCACTTTATTCCTTTGAAAGGTTTACCTTCAGCTTCTGTCCTAGCCAAAGAATTCCTCGAAAATATTGTTCGGCTACATGGATTCCCATCTATACTAATCTCTGACCGGGGAAGCCAATTCATTTCCCACTTCTGGCGCAAATGTTGTCAAATGGCGCAGATCGACGTAAGATTATCGACCAGTCACCACCCTCAGACCGATGGTCAGACCGAGAGGACAAATCAGACCCTTGAACAGTACTTACGGTGTATGTTACAGCAATCTGAAAGCAACTGGAAAGACATTCTTTGGATAGCCGAATACGCATATAATAATTCGGTACACTCTGGAACTGGCCACAGTCCTTTTTATACTTTGTTTGGGCATCACCCTCGAACCTCAAACCTTGACTCACCTCAGAACCTCGGAATGCCTGCAGTAGAACATCTGCATTCTACAATTACCCAAGCCTTCAAAGAGGCAACTACGCATTTACAACAAGCCAAGAGAAAATACAAGGAGAATGCTTATCTACATCGGAGTGAAGCACCTCCGTATCAGATTGGTGATCAAGTGTGGTTAGCTACCAGACATTTACCACTCAAAGGGCCTCGAACTTTTAACCCAAAATATCTGGGAACTTATTCTATTACAGCAATAATTAACCCAGTGGCTATTAAACTTGATTTACCAGCTAGTATGCGAATTCACCCTGTTTTTCATGTGTCACTTCTGAAACCAATGGTACCCGGAACCCGACTACTCAAACCTCCAGAACCTATTCTAATAGATGGGGAGCCCGAATTCGAAGTGAAGAACATTTTAGACTCAAAGATGTTTAGGTCAAAACTGTTCTACCTAATTGATTGGAAGGGGTACGGACCTCAGGAGAGGTCGTGGGAACCCAGCGACCATGTGCATGCACCTCGATTAGTCAGGAAATTCCACCGACTCTTCCCAGACAAACCAAAACCCCCGGAGGGAACAACCTTGGGAGGGGCCTTGGGGGGGAGTGCTGTCATGATGCCTGCTCCCGGGGAGCCGGTTCAAACCCTGCGTCCCCGAAAGCGGACATCCAGTCCCCAAGGAAGGACCCAGCAACCCCATATAGGGGCCCTTTGGACAGTGTCCTGGTGCCTATGGCGCCAGGCTCATAAAAGACATCAGTCCTGGCACCATAGGCGCCAGGCTCATTATGGGAGTGCTTGGGTGCACCTACCTGATGCAGACCATGCTGCAGGATCCCGGCCTCCTTGAGGCCTTAAGGAACTACTTTACCTGTGGGACTAATTTACCATCCGGGCGTGGTCGGGGAAGGATACATACCTGGAACTTCTTCCAAGGCTATTTAAACCCCACCCGAACAGCCACACGTGCTTCGCGTTGTTCTGCATATAGCAGCTGGACGCTCACCGTGTCTGTCCTGCATCCTGACTTCTGCCACGCCAGCCATCATCCTGAATCACCTGCAAAGGAAGAGAAGAAGAGAACAGAAGAAGGAAAAGTCCTTACCTGCTAAATCCGCTTCCCGGAGACATCTCGCCGACAATCCTGAAAAGGAAGACTTTAATTTAAAAGCTCATCACGTCGATCGCTGCAGCGCCGCATTCCACTCACCTTTACAGGGCGCCTCCATGTTCAGCAGCGATCATCTGGATTCGCAGTCACGCCCCAGCGCCTAGGGAGAAAAAGATCAGAACAAAAGGTGAGAGAGAGAAGGGAATAAGGAAAGCTAAATCTCCATGTTAAGACTTACCTGTTGATTCATTCCCTCTTCATTTCGGGTCCGCGCCGCATCCTGGCATTTCCGGACCCCGGCCCCTAAGGGGAAAAAAAAGACATCAGTGTTAATGAGCGAATGAAAAGACATTACCAAAAAACGCTCATTAAAGACTTACCCGATTTCTACAAGGATTTCACCTCTCATCTCGGGTCGGTGCATGTTCCCCGGCATTTCGTACCCTGGCCCCTATGGGGAAAAAGACACTAGCATTAGTACATTAATGCATGGACACAAGGGGAACCTCTTATCAAAAAACTTACCTGGAAGCCAAGCAAGTTTGGTTCTCACCAATCCGAAAATCCAGTGAAGTAACTGGATACCAACGCGCCCCTGCATCAGAAGCAGGATGGAGAGCTCGTCCTTCCAGACCCTAAGGTGAGACGCTACAAGAAATCACAGAAGGGTTTCGAGGGGGGTGAGCGGGGAAAGTGGGAGGCCGATTGCATTACCCCGCAGACAGTTAATCCCCTATTTTCGCCTATAGAAGGATACTTCTGCGAGCCAGACAAGCCAGATTTGGGGGGCCCGGTCCAGTCCGTCTTCCGAACCCTGCGCATCACCTTAGAAGAGGTCACAGCAGCGCGAACCAGGCCAGCGCCTCTGTGGGTGTCAGGTGAGCGTAACATCGTTCGATCCTCTTAAATTGGATCCAGCCTATTGTACTCTAACTTCACGGTTTTACTTTGACTTCCTCTCTTGTTGTGTTCTTGTAAAAGTGTTGGGACCTGTTTCAAATTATTCTCTGCTTTTCTCTCCCTTTTAAAACGAATTATTAGAGTGCCATCTGCGTTAAGTGCTCACCGCTGTCTGAAAATAAGTGGGGCTTTACTTAAGACTTGTCTAATATTCTTCTAAGGGAGTGTATATCTTTTAGTGACCGTGTTTTTGAATTGCTTACTATTAGTGCCTGTGTGTTTTTCTAGATGTGGTTTTAAATAAATAATTATATCTCTTTTACACCAAGCTCTGGTCAGTGTTTTACTTGTTCTACTGTGTTCTCTTGACCTATTGTGAATACTCTGTATACTGCCTAACTCTTCTTGAGGGAAGTCTGACTGCTTAGCCACGGCTACCAAGTGAATCTGTGTGGTACAGACTGCTACCAAGTGGGTTTACTGCCAAATACCTGTAGTCTTAAATCTTTTGCAGTGGTCCCAGAGGGAACTGCACAGGTTTCTGCCTAACACGAGCTCCTAACAAAGTGGCTAAATACTAAAGGAGTTTGATATAGGTGGGGATTCCCATTTTCCCTTTCTTTTGAATACGAGGGATACAAATTCAGCCTTGTCACGGAGGATGATATACAGGGGGTGACACAGGAAATGTTGGGGGAAACCGCCCTGCTTACTGCTCCAGATCTCCGAGGGCGAGAGCTGACAGAATCTCAGAAAGTAAATGGGTCCGTAGATGGACGCCACATCCATGGCCACCGAAAATTTAAGAAACTGAATTCCGGAGTCTCCACCACTCAAGGATAGCCGGGGCTGGCCTCTCGGGAGCGCATGGAGGAGGTGCTTCGTCATGTCACTTGGGAAATTGTACTTGATCTGATCCGGCGGATCAAACGAAGTTGATTGAGTGATAGGCTAAGGGTCATGCTGTTTTTTTGTTTCTGTTTTCTGCTATTTTGACCCCGATTTGTGTCCCTTATGGGGGGGCCCTGCCCCTGTTTGCTGTTTGGCTCTCCCGGATGGGAGCACTGTTGGCTCTCCGAGGCCTGGGGGGTAGGGAGGTACAGGGTTTCTTTATCATAGTTGAGCTATCTAGGGGGGGCTCGGAAGTGATATTTTGTCTTATTCAGGCCCAAGAGGGGTAGGAGTTGGTAGCCTGGTCCATCGACTAGATCAATGTCGCAGGCAACCCAGGCGTCTGCGGAGGGGGGTACATTGGGGGATTTGTTGTTACTTAATATATGCTGTCACTTCCGCAAGCTACCAACATCCAGTCCAGTCCAGGGGGGGATTTCCAATGGAACCCGAGAGGGGTAAGAGACCAAGGCCCGGGAGGAGTGCACACCGTAATCCTAAATCTGTGGGGTATATGAGACTTGTGGTCCCCCCCTATGAATGACACAAGGTACACTCTGGCGCTGGGTTCACTGAACATAAGAGGTCTGAATTCCCCTCACAAAAGGTCCTTAGTGGTAAGGGAATTCAATAGAATAAAACTGCACTTCATGTTCCTACAGGAGATCCATTGACTAAGGGGAAGGGAACCAGCGTTGAAAGCCAGGACAATAAGGGAGGTATACCATGCGTCTGGCCCAACAAAATAAAAAAAAGTAGTTCACCTCCTGGTATCCAGTGGGCTACAGTTTATACCCAAGGCTCAGCTCAAAGACCCAGAGGGCTGGTTTGTTATGGTGAAGGGGGAGACTAAGGGCTTTATGCTCACAGTGGTCTCCATCTGCTGCCCAAATGAAGCCCAAGACCAGTACTGGGAATGAGTTAGGAGTAATATTCAAACCTTTGCCGAGAGCTACTTAATAATAGGAGGCGTCTTTAACATGGTTCTCCACCCCGATACTGACAGAAAGAAAGAGGGCCCATATGTTGAGACTATGGCACACCGACGATCCTCAGCTCACTTCCCGAAGATTAACAAAGAGCTGGGATTGTCAGACACCCACACAAGGGGACAGGGTCAGGACCATTTATACACATATTGTTCGAAGGTGCATGATACTTTCTCGAGTATAGATTATATCTCAGTAGATTCTCCCCTGTTTGAACAAGTGAGCAAATTCGCTGTTGAGTCCCGTGGTCAGATCATGACCGGGTAAGGGTCCGATTTGGGGTGTCCCCGAGGAACCAAAATAATACTAGGTGGTCATGCAATGATTTACTGCTACGTGACAAAGAGCTGGCCCTCGCGCTTGTCAAAGCAATCAGAGAATTCTTTGGGGAGGTGGAGAAGGTGGGGGTCAGGGAGGCATTCTAGGCCACGATAAGGGGAGTGCTAATAGGAATGGGCTCAAGGAGATAAGGTTAGAGGGCTTGTGAGGAGAAGGTCCTTAGAGACAAATTTTAGGCTATTCAGCCTGGGGCTAAGCTGAAATCCCAAATGTTCCCAGGGAAATGGACTGAACTGCAAGAGCATAGATCCAAACTGAGAGCCCTCTTGGTCAGTCAAACGGAAAGAAAATTATCCTTTTTGAAACAAAAATATATGGGGAAAGGGGAGCCGGCTGACAAAATACTGGCATGGAGGTTGAGGGAGTTGAGAAATAGCCGAAGGGTGGATATGATTAGTTCAGTGGAGGGTGTGAGGCTCCTTGAAGATCCCCAGATAGCGTAAGATTTTTCATTATTCTACGAGACTCTCTACACCGCAGAATATGCTGGGGATGGGTCTGAGACCGTTTTCTTGACTCTCTCCCAATCCTGTGTCTCCCGCAGAAAAGGCTGAGCCCCTGGAAGTGCCCATTACCGCCCAGGAAGTGATTGACACAGTTAGTGGTATGAAAGGGTGGATCACTCCCGGGGCAGATGGTTTTACAGTGTCCTTCTACAAGAATTTACGTTCCATCCTGGCTCCGTTCATGGTCAAGCTCTTCAACTGCGCCCTAGAGAAGGGCTCCCTTCCACAGTACATGCTAGCGGCCCTAATTATAGTGATACCCAAGGAGGGGAAAGATCCTGCCATGTGTCAGTTTCATAGACCCATTCCCCTGCTGAACACTGATGTTAAAATAATTGTTGGCCAACAGACTTGCTCACCAGATGACCTTCCTGGTTCACGGGGATCAGGTGGGATTTATCCTGATTCGGCTGGGAGCAGATAACATAAGGAAGACCATAAACCTAATGCACAAATCCAGATGTAGGGGGCTGGGAGCACACCTGATAGCCATAGACTCAGAAAAGGCCTTTGACCGTGTCGAGCTGCAGTATAAGGGTAAAGTCCTGTGGAAGATGGGGTTTGGCATGAATTTTAGGTGGTGGATAGCAATGCTATACAACGGTCCTACGGCAAAAGTGGTTGTCAATGGCATAGTTTCCTCACTCTTGCAGCTTACTAGAGGGACGAGGCAGAACTGTCACATTTTGCCCTTACTGTACGCCCTGGTCATGGAGCCCCTAGCTATTGCTTTTAGATTGAACCATGGGATCACAGGAATTCAATGTGGGGAAGTAGACTTTAAGCTTTCCTTGTTCGCAGATGATATTCTCTGCTATCCTACGAATCTCTTGAAATCTCTTCCAGAACTCCTAAATCAGATACAGTCTTTTGGCAGGCCTGAAAATACATCTCCCAAAATCAAGCGTTATGCCCATGGGCGAGGAGGAACGGGAGACCAGAGGTAGGAAGACAGTGGCTGGTATGAGAATTGAGAACTCATCCTCCCCGGATCCGGCTATTCACCTCCCTAAAGATTTGGAAAAATAAGTAGAGGCTAATTATACTCCTATCCTGGAGAGAATAAGATCAAATCTTCTAAGCTGGGGCCCCTCACCCTCTCTTGGTTTGGCTGAATGGTATCTGTGAAAATGAACATCCTCCCCTGTCCTCTGAATTCATTCACGGCTCTCTCCTCGCCCTCCCAGAGACTTTCTTTGTGAAATTGCAGGGTATGGTGCACCAGTTCATATGGAATGGGAAGAGGCCTAGAATTAAATACGCTACCCTGACTCTCCCAAGAGATTTAAGGGGCATCGGCCTCCCTGACTTCAAACTATATTATAAGGCAGCGCAGCTTCGAGTAATGTTGGAGCACCTGAGGAACGACATGGGTACTTACTGGACTTTCATCGAAGACACACATACCCATCCTAAAAAAGTCAGAGACCTCCTTTGGGCACATGCCAAGGAGATCCCACCCCACGTTAGAACTCACCGGACTTTGGCAGTGCTCTGGAGTCTGTGGAAATATAATAAAGCAAACTCTCCCCTCTCTTCCTGGCCTTCGCCCCTGACCTTGTTGTGGGGTGCCCGCTGGACTTGGGAAGTAAGGGCTTCTGCAACATGCAGCAGTGGTCAGACATGGGTATGCAGAATTCTCCCGATCCTTTACGCCCTGTGAGAAAATTATTTGTGACTACAAGGAAGGGGGCACTGTCAAGAATATACAGAGTATTGGTTACGCTGACCTAGAGGGGAGGCAGAATTTTAGACACTGATGGGAGACAAGGGTTGGGGCAGAAATAACAGACAAATCCTTGGGGAAAGTTTATCAGTTAATGCTCGCTGGCTCCCTGTACACGTCAGCGATGGAATGCAACTTTAACATTCTTCACTCTTGGCACCTTCCCCCTGTGGGGCTCTCCAAAATGTTTGTGAGAACCTTGCTGTTCTGTCCAAGGGAGTGTGGACTCCGAGGAATGTGGTTCCATATGTGGTGGGAATGTCTGTCCGTTCAGATTTACTGGGCGGAAGTCTTGAGTTGGATCAGGGACCTAGTCGGTGTGTTGCCTTCTTTACATCCCCTTGAGATTTTGTTAGGTATCCCACCCGCTGACTGTGAATCCTCCAGGTTCGCAAAAATTGTGGAAGCCATGCTAAGGGCCGGAAGGGTAGCATTGGCTCAGAAATGGAAAAGCAAAACCGACCCAACCAATAAGGAATGGTTAACTAAACTGTGGGATATTGTTACGAGAAGTTGACAGCGATTGCAACTGATAAGATGGAAAATAAATTGACAGAATGAGGCGCTGTGTTGCTAAAGGAGGGATGTGAGAGCCTTAAGCTCTGAGTCAAATGGTGGGATCGGGTCTTTGCAGAGCCACGGGTCTCCTGGGTCGAAGGAGCCTCTTGTGCACAAGCACGATTCACGGAACTTGCAGCACTAGATAAGGCTGAAGGTCTGGACTCAATTACTAGTCTTAAGTGTCCAATTGGACGGCCGGTCATGGTAGCTTATGCAAGGCAGGATGGTATGGGGATGGGGGATAAAAATGGTGTGTTGTTGTTGCTACTGTTGTTTGTAACACTTTGTACTGCCTAATGGAAAATGTTCAATACAAATCAAAGTGGAAAAAAAATATTTTCTTGAAAAGTTTCAAAAGAAACAAAAGTTCACCCAAACAAAAAAATCCACTGGTAACTGTTCTTTCTCTGTTGAAAAGTTCCCTTTACAATAGCCACCAAGAAAACAGCACCAGTGGTAATCCTGAATAACCTTAGTTCAGGATAGGCTTGACAAAGTTGAAAACAAAGGTACCACTTCTGCTTCAACAACTCTCCTTTTTGTAACCTCTGCATCGTCTTTGTTATAACTTTCCAGGATGTGTCTTCTAAGGGGGTTGCTGTCCTCTTGACAACTCCCTTCTGCAAATGGTACAGTGAAAGCAGGCTCATTTGCTTCACAGTCTACTACTAACTACATTCAATATAATGTTCTCTGACAATAATATAGACAACCACAGTTCTGTTAGCTCTGCTGAAACTTGATACTTTAAGGATTTATTAGGCAATTTAAACTCTTCAACCTCCACAGGAGGTAGTCAAGGCCTCTTTGCCCCTTCTGTCTGTCTTACAGCTACCACTAGAATCTGTCTTGGCTTCTAGACTGCTTCTCTCTCTCAGCTTCAACGGTCTCAGCTTCACAGATTGTTGATCAGTTCTTTTAACAAGCACCCAGCTCCCTTCCCCAGCTTTATACAAACTTTCTTGGTTCCAGTAGTTACCCCAAAGCTGTAGTGCCACTCTTTCAGCTGTGGATAACCTTACCACTCTTGTATCAGAGAATACAGGATTTGTAACAACTTCAACATCTTCTAAATGTCGGTGGTTAGATCTTTATAGGGCTGGTTTCACCTTAGAAAGGGCCTGTCTACTGGTTTGGGTAATGCTTGTTTTTCCTGTGAGTTCAGCAACCTCTAGAACTACATAGTATTTGATTTCAGTAACTTCTACAAATATAAAGTATTTGCTCTGGATGTTACAAAAGTCAGGTTTCACTAAAGAAACAAAATTAGGTACATGCGACCACTATTTCATGGAGAATTTCAACTTGCGTTCCCTATTATTCATATAGACTACTGCTTCAACGTGGATCTGGATTCCCAATCACTTACACACAACCTTTCTTTGATGTAAGTGTTCTTGTAACAATTGGGAAAGACGGCTGCTACCTCTAGAGTGATTATCAACAACGTTCTTCCTCTTAATGGGAGACATGCAACGACTCCGGTAAAGGTTTTTAATACAACAATGGAGAAATACAAGCTTTCCTTATACGCGAGCACTTTAACTTGTGCAGGATACTTTTCCTTTGTTGTGAAGACTTCCCATGGCAACTAACAACTTTACTCACTCTCACTTCTATGCAAGTGTTAATTTGAGATGGTTACAATTACCGGCAAGGAGTTTTTACTAAATTGCAGTATGGAGCTTCACTCAACAGCTCCAAAATCAATGTGGTTGCAGGCAGCTTCGACTTCCTGACTTTTCTTCCTGCTGCTACTACTTCAGGCATTCTTGGACCGACACCCCTCTGCAGTATTGTTGTCTCCGATTCAGCCTTGACCACAGAGAGTCTCCTTCTCTTCCACATCGCTCGGCTTGCTTCAGCACAAGGGCCTCAGATAGCTGCACGACCTCAGCTCAGCAGTCACAGCAATTAGGCCCACCTGGGGAAACTGTCAACTTTGCCAAGTCTCTCTCAGTGCCGCCACAGCCAGACAGCATTTGTGAACACAGGACTAACTCAGAACCTTTAGTTGAAATCTGCTCTTCACTGCTGTCCGGTCATTTGGTCGACAGAAAATTGGTCGAAAGACAAATGGTCGACGTAATTTGGTCGAAAGACAAATGGTCGAATTTATTTTTATATATATTTTTCCGGTTTTCGTTTAGGAAAAAAAGGGTTTTTAAGCAAAAAAAGGGGGTTGGGAGGGACCTCCCCCCCAAAAAAAATAAAAAATGGGAAAATACAAAAAAAAAAAATTCGACCATTTGTCTTTCGACCAAATTGCATCGACCATTTGTCCTGTCGACCTTTTTTTTCAACCAAATGACCGGTAACCCTCTTCACTCATTCCGGTGTCCCGCAAGTGCTCACACTTCCTTGTGAACTGCCAGCCTTGTTCTCTGCTTCTTCTGCTACTACTGCCAACCTGCCAGCTCCTGCTCCTTTTTACTGGTCCTTCCTGCTGCAGCCTTTTATTGTTTGTTTGTTTATTTGTTTTATTTGCTTATATAGAAATGAAATGAAATGAAATGATATTTTATTTATATCACGCTCGTACACAAGTGTTTCAGAGCGTGACTAGGCAGAAAGTGAGGGGAACAAAGATGATTTAAAAAAAACAGAAAACAGCGATCTTACTAGGCCTAGTGACATTTAAGAAAGCGCAAGTGCAAGGGAAAGGAAAATGGGGGAAAAGTGCAGGGTGGAGGAGAGTGGAAAGTGCGAAGCAGAGGAGAGAAAAACAAATAAATATTAAATAGAATAATAAATAAGGGCTTTAAACCATTGTAGTGCAGCAAGCAAGTGGCAGGTGAAAGTTAGTCAGAAAGGTATATCTGATAAGTGCAGAAGAAACGTGGGAGGGGGACTGTATGGGTACAGATACAGAAACCCTAGTGCAGATGGTGACCTGGAGGCAGTGCAGGAGGGTGGCAGGGTGAGCAGATACCTGGGCCCGAAAGAACAGAGGGTGGCTAGGTGCACAATGCCATGAGAAGAAACAGATCAACAGGGGAGAAGGGGGGCAAAGGCAGAGGCAAAGAGGAAGGTCTTGAGAAGTTTCCAGAAGCGAAGATGTTTTTCCTCAAGTTTCGAGGTGGCCGGGAGGCTGTTCCAAAAGGAGGCACCAGCGGAAGACAGGGATCTACACCCAGCTTGTTTTTTTGCAAACCCTTGGGTATAGCGCACTGAACCCAAGAGTATCTGGGCGCTTTCTTTGGGTACATCCATGTTACGACAATAATGTAAAATGCAATAATATTTACAGAAATAGACGTGGTAATATACAGAAATATACAAAAATAATGAGAAATACAATATTTACATTTGTTCAAGCTATACATAGCTTAGAAGAGTAGTGGCAAAGCCACAGGCGGCCAGTAGGCGGGGCATGCTTATGCTATGGGCATGGTCAGTCGGTTGTAAGGTCCTGGAGTCAAGATAGTGCATAGTGATAGTTATTTGGTTTGTGAGAACTGCCAAGTTTTTACTTTGTTCCGGAATGAGAAGAACATAGGATCTGTCCTTAGTGCAGGTGGTAGCTTGTTCCAGACCTTGGCCGTGAGCCCCGGAAAGCTGGTACCTCCTACTTTGAGGAGGTTGAATTTAGGGATGTTGAGGCAGTGTGCATAGTTTGCTTTTGTGGGTCTAGTGGATTAATTCCTGGCAAATGTGTCCGTCAGCTACTTAGGGGCTGAATTATTTAGGCACTTGTGAGTAATCATGAGCGTTCTGAAGGTGATCCTGTCAGGGATAGGGAGCCAGTTAGTGTTACGTCGGATTTGTGAAATATGATTGGAACGCGGGATGTTTAGGGCATTTCCGAGTGCATTATGAGTGCCTTATTCTGCAGTACTTGTAGCTTGTGCAGGTTCCTTTGACTGGTGCCAAGGTAGAGAGTGTTGCAATAGTCCAGTTTGGACAGTATCAGGTATCTTGCAAGGATGAGGCAACTGCTAGTGGACACAAAGGGTCTGCATGAATTTTTCCTTTTGAGGTATAGCCTGTTGTGTAAGAGGTGGCGTTTATTTGTATTTGAAGGGTTAGTTCAGAGACAAGATAGAAGCCTAAGGTTTTGGCTTTGATGTCGACCATGATGAGATTCCCATCAATAATGAAGGCAGAATAGTTGGGGTCAAGCTTATTGAGTCTCAACTTCGATCCAATGAGTAGTAGCTCGGTTTTATCGTCATTGAGACATAATCCATGGTTGGCCATCCAGGCCTGGATTTTGCTGTAGATGTTGCTTAGGAGAGTGGAATCTGTTTGATAGTCGCCTGATAGCATGATGAGTATTTGTGTATCGTCTGCGTAGTTAGTATACGATACGCCAAGGTCATCTAGAAGGTGTTAGGACACCTACCTGTGCTGGGCGGCGGGGCTCTGGGGGGCGTGCTGGTTCCTGGCGGCTGTACCCACGTCTCAGATTGTGGAGACGACGCGCCGCCCCGGGCACATTTCCCCGGCGGATTTGCTCTGTCCTGGCCCGTGTGGGGCACGGGTGTCGTTCACGCAGCTGTTCGAACGTGTTTGCGTTCCAAACCTCGTTCGCGCGGCGACATCCATTCGCGCAAGCGCATTGCAGCGCGGTTCAAGCCTCGTTTTCACAGAGGACCGCTACTTAAGCGATCCGAATTAGTTTTCCCATCGCGTCTCAACGCGGTTGGTTCCCTTCCGCTTCGCTCCCTGGTTCTGTGGTTCTTGGGTCCTGATCCTGTGCCTGGGCTGTGTCCTTCCCTGCCCCTACCCTTGTCTGGCTCCCCTTTCCCTTCCCTTACCTGTCTTCTTGTGAACTCTGGTCTCTTTCCTTGGGGAATCTTCCTGCTTCCATCCTTGCCTGAGTTGCCCGCCTCCTGCTGAGTCTCCTGTGGTCCTGGTCTGCTTCTCCGGCTCTCCTGCATTGGTACCTTGGACTCACTGCTTACCTGTACCTGTACCATAGACTCTTTGCTTACCGGCATTGGTACCTTGGACTCTCAGCTTACCTGTACTGGCTACTTTTGTACTTTCACTATCCTGGATAGCTGCTTGGGATACTTTGCCGGTACCTGCCAGAAACATCTACGACCTTCCCAGTCAGTGCTTGCACTGTTCTGACGCCACGTTAATATTGGGAAGCGTCATTCGTGGCGTCAGGAGCTGGCCCCAGTTCAATCCTGTATTACAGGACGGGTCCGGGGTTGGTTCTTTGCGTCGCTACTCTTCATTTGCGAAGACCTCATCAGCTACGTGTCTACCTCTACCACGACCTGGCTACCTCGGCACGCAAGACTTCTGGAGATACAGGTACGCCCCGTCCTCGGGACACACAACTTAACAGATTGAGACGCCTTATCCCCAGTTCTGAGACGGAGATGGAGGAATCCCAGGAGATCCATGACGAAGTTAGAGCCTTAAGAGCGGAAATGGCGGTATTACGTCAGGAGAATCTCAATCTCTGCCAGATGGTCATGCAAGGAACCCCTGTTATTCCACATGCGGAGACACCAATGGCTACTACCGCACCCATGAAGTTTGATGGTGATCCTAGCCGTGTGGCAGAATTCTGCAACCATTGCAGGATACATTTTTTGTTCCGGGCATCACATTTCACACAAGAAAAGGCTAAGATTGGCTACATCTTGGGAAATCTAACAGGAAGTGCCTTGGCTTGGGCTTCTCCCTTGGTATCGGCTAACAGTCCCATTCTTAATGATTTTGTGGCATTTGAGAAAGCATTTTTGGAGGTATTTCAGTCTCCCAATTTGGCAGTTACGGCACAAAATCAGTTGATGGATTTAAAACAAGGATCCAGTGATATTATCACTTATATAAGTCGGTTCCGTCAATTGGCTACGGACTCTCAATGGCCCGAAGTAACGCAAAAGACTCTGTTCAGACGCGGCCTAAGAGAAGAATACAAGGACGAGTTACTTCACATACCCGAACCTGAGACTCTGCCGTTACTCCAGGAGCAGGTCCTACGTATTGATCATCGCCTGGCCGAACGAAGAGGTGAGAGACGTCGGTTAGAGAGGTTCCTTCCCCGACCACTTCCTCAGGCTGGAGGCGCACCTGTCAGTTCGGAGATGGGTCTAGAACCAATGCAGCTAGGAGCACTCAGAGGACCATTATCGGAGGCTGAGAAAAGACGCAGGAGAAGTCTCCGTCTTTGTTTGTATTGTGGTACTGCCGGACATTTTCTCAGTGCTTGTCCATTGCGACCAATCAAGAAGGTGGAAAACTAAGAGGCCTGTCGCGACGGAGGAAGGCAGTGACAGGCCCTTCGATCTCTTCAGTCCTTCCCATTCCTGTGACGACCCATCCACCCATGACTCCGGTGGCCCTTATGGCTCTTCAGATCCGGGTTACCTGGCATAGTAAATCAGTGATTTATTGGGTCTTCTGGATTGTGGGGCCTCAGGTAATTATGTGGACTTTGAATTTTCCAAGAAGAACGGGATACCTCTGCTTGATAAGGGTTGTGCTACCATGGTGGAGGTAATTGATGGAACCCCTTTGGCCTCCGGTCCGGTTCGCCAACATACCGGAATTCTACAGCTACAGATAGCTGAACACCACGAACTGATTTCTCTTGATGTGATTAAATCACCCTCATACCCGATAATTCTGGGGTTACCGTGGCTATTACATCATAACCCCATTATTGATTGGGCTTCCCGTACCCTGACCTTCGCTTCCAATCGATGTAGTCGGGAGTGTAACACCTTCGGACCTAGTACCGGATCTTCCACTATTGCCACTCAGACAGAAGGATCAGGACCGCTCCAAGTGTATACCTTGTCTTCGGTACCCTCCGACTACAACGATTACCATGAGGTATTTTCTGAACCTGGTACCATTCCTTTGCCACCTCACAGAGTCTTTGATTGTGCCATAGAACTACTACCCGATGCAGCAATTCCTCATGGCAAATTGTATTCCTTATCACCTCACGAGAGAGAGGTCCTGCAAGAATACTTGGATGACTGTCTTCAGAAAGGTTATATAACACCTTCTAAGTCACCTGCGGGATTCCCTTTATTCTTTGTGAAAAAGAAGGAGGGCACTTTACGGCCTTGTGTGGACTATAGGCAATTAAACGACATCACACGAAAGGATCGATATCCGTTACCCTTGATAAGCAACATTATGGAGTCTTTGCGGAATGCCCGTATATTTTCTAAATTGGATCTCCGAGGGGCATACCATTTAGTACGTATCAAGCCGGGCGACGAATGGAAAACGGCCTTTAAGACCCCAGCAGGGCATTTTGAGTATCGTGTAATGCCGTTTGGTCTGTGCAACGCTCCAGCCGTTTTTCAACGTCTAATGGACGACATTTTCTCGGATTTGATTGGTGTATCCGTATGGGTATATCTCGATGATATTTTGATATTCTCCAAAGAGAAAGAGGAACATCTACGTCATGTGAAGGAGGTTCTTGGTCGGTTACATCACAATCACTTATATGCCAAAGCTGAGAAATGTCACTTTCATCAGAGTAGTATCGAATTTCTTGGATATGTTATTAGTGAATCCGGAATACACATGGATCCTGCCAAGGTACGGGCAATTCAGGACTGGAGACAACCTTACGATTTGAAATCTCTTCAGTGTTTCTTAGGATTCGCCAATTTTTACCGGCGTTTCATACCTGCCTATTCGGAAGTAACCGCGCCTTTGTCAGATTTGACCAGCAACAAGACTCCGTTCAGATGGACTGCAACAGCAACCAGTGCTTTCAAGAGACTGAAGGAGGCATACAGTACTTCCCCGATTTTACATCATCCTGATGAGAACAGGCCATTCATCGTGGAGGCAGATGCTTCCGATTTTGCTGTTGGGGCTGTCCTTCTTCAAGACGATCCACAGACAGGGTTGGAGGTTCCTGTTGCCTATTATTCCCGGAAGTTAACATCCAGCGAACGAAATTATGCAATCATTGAAAAGGAGCTATTGGCCATAAAGGTTGCATTTGAGGAATGGCGTCACCATCTTCTGGGGGGAAGATTCTCAGTGGAAGTACGCACTGATCACCGGAACCTACAGTATCTACGCTCCTTACAGTGTCGTACTTCTCGTTTGGCTCGTTGGGCCTTGTTCTTTTCCCAATTTGATTTCACGATTTCCTACATCCCTCAGTCACGCAATTTGAAGGCTGACGCTCTTTCTCGCTCCCTGGAGAACAACGTTGAACTAGATCATCGAGCTCAACAATTACTTCCTTCCAAACACTTCTTGTTGGTTATATCTCAATGCTTGGATACCATCCTACAGGACACTCAAAAGGATCCCAAGTATTCCTTACTTCTCCAACACCCTTCAATTAGGGAGAACGGTGGCCTACTCTTCTTTCACAATCGGTTATACCTCCCCACTGAGGTACTTCGGACTGCCGTCCTGCAAGCATTACACGATTCTAAGATTGGGGGACATCGCGGCATTCGATCCACTCAGGAACTGATTTCTCGCCAATTTTGGTGGCCAGGATGGGCTAGGCAGACAAGAGAATATGTGGAATGTTGCCCAGTGTGTGCCCAGGTCAAGATTCCACGAAAGAAACCTATTGGACTTCTCCAACCCACCGAGAGAGCACCATATCCTTGGCATACTATTGCCACCGATTTTATTGTGGACCTCCCTCCCTCGGAAGAATATACATGTATCATGGTGGTCATCGATTGTTTTTCTAAGCTAGCCCATTTCATTCCATTCCGGAAGGTACCTTCAGCCGGTAGTATGGCTCAGGCCTTTTTACATTCTGTTTATCGCTTACATGGACTTCCTGAGAAGATTATTTCAGACCGTGGATCTCAGTTCATTTCTGCCTTTTGGAAGCAACTTTGCCGTCACTTGGGTGTCCAGCGTGCTCTCAGTTCCGGCTATCATCCACAATCCAATGGCCTGACTGAGCGGACAAATCAGACTTTGGAGCAATACTTACGCTGTTTTTCCAATGCTTCTCAATCCAACTGGGCAAAACATCTGGATCTAGCTGAGGTGGCTTATAACAATTCTAAACACTCAGCCACTGGAATGAGTCCTTTCTATTGTTCCTCGGGTCTTCATCCCAGGTTGATTCCATTTCATCCTGTTCCTTCCAGTACGGTTCCTTCCGCGGATCAGATGGTTGCTGATATTCAGAAGAATCAGATCCAGGCCACAGGAGCTCTCGCCAAGGCATGTGAAAGTATGAAGGCACAGGCTGATAGGAGAAGGAGTAGTGAGCCAGCTTTCCAGGTTGGGGACATGGTATGGCTCTCTTCTAAGAATTTACCAGTACACAATCTCCCGACTAAATTAGCACCCCGTTTTCTGGGACCTTTCCGGGTGATCAGACGAATCTCCTTTGTGGCATTCAAGTTGGATTTGCCGCAGTCTTGGCGGATTCACCCCGTCTTCCATGTGTCTCTCTTTAAACCGTTTCGGTCTGGTCCGTACGGTCGTTCGCATTCTCGACCCACGGCCATTGATGTGGGAGGCACTCCGGAATTTGAGGTGCAGGAGATTTGTGATTCCCGTTTCTTCCGGGGTAGGCTTCAATTCTTGGTGGACTGGAAGGGTTACCCTGCTTGTGATCGGACTTGGGAACCTTGTGTGAACATTCATGCCCCCCGTCTACTACGGGAATTTTTTCGTAGGAATCCCTGGAAACCGGGTGCTCCGGGTCTTTCTGGTGGGGAGCATAGTGTTAGGACACCTACCTGTGCTGGGCGGCGGGGCTCTGGGGGGCGTGCTGGTTCCTGGCGGCTGTACCCACGTCTCAGATTGTGGAGACGACGCGCCGCCCCGGGCACATTTCCCCGGCGGATTTGCTCTGTCCTGGCCCGTGTGGGGCACGGGTGTCGTTCACGCAGCTGTTCGAACGTGTTTGCGTTCCAAACCTCGTTCACGCGGCGACATCCATTTGCGCATGCGCATTGCAGCGCGGTTCAAGCCTCGTTTTTACACAGGACCGCTACTTAAGCGATCCGAATTAGTTTTCCCATCGCGTCTCAACGCGGTTGGTTCCCTTCCGCTTCGCTCCCTGGTTCTGTGGTTCTTGGGTCCTGATCCTGTGCCTGGGCTGTGTCCTTCCCTGCCCCTACCCTTGTCTGGCTCCCCTTTCCCTTCCCTTACCTGTCTTCTTGTGAACTCTGGTCTCTTTCCTTGGGGAATCTTCCTGCTTCCATCCTTGCCTGAGTTGCCCGCCTCCTGCTGAGTCTCCTGTGGTCCTGGTCTGCTTCTCCGGCTCTCCTGCATTGGTACCTTGGACTCACTGCTTACCTGTACCTGTACCATAGACTCTTTGCTTACCGGCATTGGTACCTTGGACTCTCAGCTTACCTGTACTGGCTACTTTTGTACTTTCACTATCCTGGATAGCTGCTTGGGATACTTTGCCGGTACCTGCCAGAAACATCTACGACCTTCCCAGTCAGTGCTTGCACTGTTCTGACGCCACGTTAATATTGGGAAGCGTCATTCGTGGCGTCAGGAGCTGGCCCCAGTTCAATCCTGTATTACAGGACGGGTCCGGGGTTGGTTCTTTGCGTCGCTACTCTTCATTTGCGAAGACTTCATCAGCTACGTGTCTACCTCTACCACGACCTGGCTACCTCGGCACGCAAGACTTCTGGAGATACAGGTACGCCCCGTCCTCGGGACACACAACTTAACAGAAGGTCAAATAGGAGCTTGGTGAATATATTATAGAGGGTAGGGGAGACACATGAGCTTTGTGGGACTCCACATGTGATAGAGGCAGGATCAGCTGAGGCGGTAGGGGAGAAATCCCTCATGGATCTGTCCGAGAGGAAGGAGTTGACCCAGACTGCGGCTTTGTTTGAGAAAGAAGCCGCTGTGGTGAGATGATTAGTTAAGATATTGTGATCGACCAAATCAAACGCTGCCGATAAGTCTAGTAGGAGGAGTAGAGCAGGCTTTCCATTGTCCCTTGCCTCATCCATTTGGATTTTCAGATTCAGGAGGGCAGTTTCCGTCCTGTGTCTTGGACGGAATCCAGATTGTCTGAGGACTAGGATGTTATTGGTCTCAAGATGATTCTGAATCTGGATGTATGCAGCCTTGTCTTAAGATGTTTCGAAAAAAAGGCACAGTGGTGAATGGTCTGACGTTGGTGGGGATGTTGGGGTCGAGGTTTGTTTTTTTAAGAAGGGGCATGAACCACGCGTCTTTAGGATTTTTGGGAACGGTGCAAGAGGCAAATGAGGCGTTTATAAAGGATGTGATAAAAGAGGCAAATTCTTGAGACTTTTGATTATGGATTCTACTTCTAGGGTGGTGACGGGTGTAAATTCAAATGCTTTGGTTTGATTGGTGGGTGTGGGGTGCAATGGGCTCAGACCATGCTGATTATTGGCTGAGTTGCCAGTTTTGGCAGTGGTCAGCAGGCTGGATTTTTGTTGCTTTAATTTTGGATTGTAGCAGTGCAATTTTTTTGAGTAGGGATTTTTGGATGTAAGCACACCATAGGGCATCTTTATTACAGTTGTCTGGTAGGCAGATAGACGATTCCCATTCTTTGAGTATAGTGAAGAGCTCCTTGGTACTGGATTTGGCATTGAAGATTCTGTTGTTATAGTTTTCCCTTTTTGTTTCTAGAATGGCTGTTTTGATCACGGTGGAGGCAGTTGTGAAATTGACCTTGTTCTGCGCTGATGTTTTTTTTTCCCAAGACGTCTCAGTGCCTCTTTTAGATTTACGTAGGGTTTTCAGCTCAGCAAAGAACCATTTTTTAAGGTGTGCGTGTGATTTGGCTCTCCTTAATTTAAGGGGTGCTAGATAGTCTAGGGCCTTAAGTAGATTCTGATTGTATAGTTCTACCATTGTTATGGGGTCTAGGTTAGGTGCCAGCTGTTGATGGGTGATGGGTTGAAGTAGCGGGAGTATGCGTTCTAAAGAGATAAGGCGGTTATTTCTGGTTAGGGCGGGTGGGGCTTGAAGATCCTTAGTAGACCTCTCAGGTGGGGCAATTGAATTAAGGTGCTGGCCCTTAGTGTTAATTGCCTGACCATGGCAAAGGCTGTCAGGCCTGCTTGCCTGTTCTCTACTTCTGAATGCCTCTTCACCCCTCTTCTTCATCACAGTCCCTGAGGGATTCTGGGATGTGTAGTATGTTTTAAGGAAATTAGGTTTTTCTACTACTTTTATACTTTTAAGGGTGGTTTTAATTCCCTTTGCTTTTTTTAGAAGATGGGTTGTGGATAGAGACAGACGGTGCACCAATTGCACTATTCACTGTAGTATATGTTTGATTTTGGGGAGGACATTTAGGGATAAAAAAGATTTGTCCTTAACCATAGGCTGAAAACCATTAGAACGGCAACAGGCTATAACCTCTCCTGAAATGGTATTAAGAGTCTCCCATGCCTCATCCTATGGAAACTCCTCACTGCCCTGGGCCTTGTCTCCACCCAGGTGATCCTCCTGCAGTACACCTCCCCCAGGATTGGGATCAGAAAGCACCTGCCTTCTCCTGACCCCCTGGGAGGAGACTTTAGACAGAGTTTAGTGAGCGATCCACAGGATTCTCCAGACCCCTCTGTGAGAATGACTTGAAGGATGGTGAGAGGGTGAAGCCTGCGGGGAAGGCGAATGCAGCAAGCAAGTCACAGACTCTGATACGGAGTACGATGCAATCTGAATTGGGCCGCAGTGAACAGGGGGAAGAAAAGGAAAAGTACATAAACCAACCCATTTTGGAGATGGGAAAAGCGAATGTGGAATTTCCCCCACCCAGTGCAATAACAATGCTTGTTCATGAGTCACGGAGGACTACAGGTCCCAGCATGCATTGTTCCAAATCATGGACATCGGTTAACAAAATTAAAAATCGTAGGAATAGAATCAGCAGGAAAACACTGCACTTACCATACATCCGAGCTAGCTACACATTCAGAACAATGGAAACCCAAACAGGGGGGGGGAAGATTCGGTGAACAGGGGAAAGAGCAGGAAACACAGAGGAACGGGGAGGAAAGGTGGGAGGGTCCTCAACCAGAAATAAAGAAGATTAGAAAAACCTGATTGGGAGAGAAGGGGAGTGGAATGTTCAAAACCTGCACAAACCTCTTCCTCGGGTCTCTCTTTTCCTCCAATGGGTTGCAGAACGAGGAGTGGATCGAGGACGCCGCAGGGTTTAAGTGGGCGTATTAGTACGGTGAGCACAAGGAAACGGAGGTGCCCATACGCACGGCCCGAAAGCTCTCAGCAACAGAGAAGGTCAGACGACGCTGTGCCGACATCGGCTAAAACCTTTCCTTTTCATGTTTTTCAAACCCGCAAGCTCCAGAGTAAGGAAGCAGCTTGCGTTCACGTCCTTAGAGGCAACAGGACGCTGAGCTGGCAACTGGTGACTTTTTCTTCATTTAAAGAACTCTTGTATTCTTTGAACGTGAAAGTGAAAGTCCTGGCACGGAAGGTGATATTCCCACCAGATAGGCACGTCTACCGAGATACAGAGCTGTGGCATTCTGAACCTTTATTTTCTAACAAGAAACCGAGAAGTGTAACCAAATAAAGGTGTGTATTGTTTCCTTCCGCAACGTGTCCTGCCTGGTAATTTAACACCCTCCCAAACCATCGGATTCCAAGAACATGACCAAATTCCAGGCCAGACCAGCCTCCTGGTACTACAGGTTGCCAAAATTCCCATCCTTGGGAGTGGGAAGCAGGATATAAAAGCCGGGCTAACCAGTCTCCACTGTGGGGTTTGGAGTAGGAGTGGGACAGGAGTGTTTGGAGGAGAGGGGTAAGCAAAACGCATACTGAGAGGAAAGGAGGCTGGAGGAGATGGTTTGAGGCTGGGACTGGGAAGTTGCTATGGAGCAAGAATCAGGTTACCATCTACAGAGGAGATATTTGAAGGAGGAAGGATACCGCTTGAGCAGAGAAGGTTATCAGAGAGATTGATGAATAGGAAGATGGTTACTATCTAAGCAGGGGTTGGCAGGAAGAGGAAAAATACCATCAGGAAAGGATGTCATATAGACGGAACTTTTCAGACTAGACAGACAGACTAGACTCAACTACTTGAACCCAGTTGCAGAAGGAGCTGACATCTAGAATGGAAGATAGAATGGAAACTGCCTGAACCACGTAGAAGAAACTTTGAGTCTGAGCAAAGTGCTGAAACTGCCTGAACCACTTAGAAGAAACTTTGAGTCTGAGCAAAGTGCTTAACTGGAAACCCACAGAACATCCTGCATCATCAGAACCACTGAAGCGGGCTCAGGGAACCCCCAGAAACCTACAACCTGAAGGCATAGACCAGGGTTTATTTGTGGTTATTGGACAGTGGCTGAGACGAGAGCCCCTCGAAGGCTTTTGTTGGAGACTTGTTTTGTACATACTAAAATGTATTTGAGAATTACTATCTTGTAAGGAGAAATACACCACTGTTTAACCAGGACTCTAACGTGTTGGGCTTTTTTATACTTCCCATTCCAGTGAAAGTGGGTAAAAAAGAAAAACAACAACAACAAACTGCATGCCGCTTCTCTCAACCCACCTGCTACCTATATGTACTCTAATACAGTACATTTGGTTTATAGGCCCCACTAAAAAAGGGTCTGATAAAGATCAGCCAAAGGTTTGAAAACAACAGCAGGAACATTAAAGATGGGGGAAAAAATAGTGGAAGTAAAGGAGGAGCAGCATGGGTGGGTAGAGATGTGGAAACGTAGGCAGGCCCTTGTATCCCTCCACCCAAGAAAACAAAGCAAAACATCAGGTTTTGCTCATTTTCATCTGAAGGAGCTGTGAGGGGTTAGAAATGAGAGTCGGACACAAAGTGGTATCATTCTCAACATTACCCATTTATCATCAGAAAGGTGTTTTGTATAAAGGATTATCTTTCCCTATGCTAACGTGAGTGCCTATGAAACTAAAACTAAAGTAGGCTGACCTTGTGTCCAAACTAAATCTGACCCTCATACTAAAATACACAAGCAAAAGGTGCAAGGTAAATGTTTCAAAGTTCAACTCAACAGAAATATGCAAAAACTCAAACATAAAACTTCAACCAAAACAATCCTTGTGTCCAGGCGTTGATTCCCTTCCCCTGGATTGTTTCAAGAAAATTGTTCACAATGTTCTGTGTCAAGACCCGTCTCTTAATGGCAATACAAATTTCTATTTTACCTATTGCTCTCCTCTAGATGGCAAAACTTGATGTTCCTTCAACAACAGTGGTAGGAATATAACAAAGAGGAATTCTCTCCTAGTCTTTCCGAATGTCAAAACACTGGTTGGTATATGGCAAAAGGCAAGTCTTTTCAAAGTCTCGGGGGGACAAAATTCATAATTGAAACGACAACTTAATATAACCAAGTCTCTCTTCAGCACATCACTTCAAAGTGAGTTTCCCAGTACACTCTCCTGCCAGGAAACATCTCAACTGAAAACTATTGATATCCTGGCTTACTCTCCTGCCAGGTATCTCTTTCCAAAAAAGGTTCACTATCTGATAATCTTATCAGGCTTCAACAATTCAGTTTCTCCTTATACTCCTTCAATAGCACAACGTTTTTGGCTTCAGTTGTTAATTGTGCTAATTTTTGCCATACTGACATCCCATATATGAGGGTTTGTTCAAGCTCTGTCTCATACACCTTTTTTTCAAACATCTCCACTGAAAACTCTTGAAATCCTGGTTTACTCTCCTGCCAGGAATATCCCCCTTTTAGCTCACACATATTTCCTTGTGTACTCTCCTGTCAGGTATCTCTTTCCAAAAAAAAGGTTCACTACCTGATAATCTTATCAGGCTTCTCTGCAACATTCACTTTCTCCTTATACTCCTTCAATAGCACAACATTTTTGGCTTTGTTGTTACTGTTGCTAATTTCCCCCTTACTGACATCCGATATGAGGGTTTGTTCAAGCTTGTCTTTCAACCTTTCTTTCAATCTATCTTGGGAATACTTGTTCCAAGTTTCCACCAACTGACATTTCAAGTCAGGAGAATTTCACAACTCTTGCCTCTTTGTTTCTTCACCGTGTTTTTTGGCGTATGGCAATGCTGGTTGTAGATTTCCCCCAACTGACATCTCATGTCAGGATAATTGTACCATGTTTGCCTTCTCTTTTCATTTCTATTTGGCAGTATTAAAAAATGCTTTCAAAACACGTTTGAGTGTGTTTGCATGCCCCGGGGCCCCCTACGCTTCTAGACTGACTCTGGGCTTGCGTGGGGCCGGCTTCCCCTTCTTGACAGAGTCTTGCTTAATTTCCGCCCGCATCGGCTTTAAATTCCTTTGTTCGACAGAAACAGTGCAGCTCCGCAGGACAGTCTCTCTGGGCCCTGCTGCACACCGTTCACCCTGGCGTAATCACAGATCCTCCTCTCCAGTCCTGAATGCCGCAATTGCTGCTGGCAGATGTCTCCTCTTCTCCCCGTGGTTCTTCTCCTTGGAATTGCCTTTGCCATAGGGCTCCTTTCCCACTCTGCATACTCTCCAGCCTTTCTCTTTTTTTTCCTCTGCTGCAAGTGATCCGTGGGTTTAAATGTCCTGTGCAGCTGATTAGGTTTGTAACAACTAGACTACACATTACACTTAGCGCCACATTTCCTCCCCATGGACTTATTGCTCCTCTTCCTCCTCGCAGTACCTGAGGCTTACTGGAAGTCCCAGGAAGTTTCCATTGATTTTAAATCACATTGTAGTACTGTTGCATTTAAAATACAATAACCATAAACATCTGATGCTACACAACAATATGCCATTAAAGACTCTGGAATTAGGGTTCCCTCCTCACAGAAAGGGCGAGAATGCCACTTCTCTCCCGTCTGAGCTACCACTTCACCCCAGTACTCATCTCCTCCCCCATGATCCTCCCTCCTGACACCACCCCCAGAGTCAGGATCAGGTAGCGGCTGCCTTTTCCTGGTCATGCGGGAGGAGACCACCACCAGGGAATCAGTGATGACTCTGCAGGAGTCATCACAGAGCATAGTGGCATTCTGATATTAAAGTGTCCGGTGCATCTTTATGTCAAGAGTGGACAAAGGCAGTGAATATGGCAAGGGAAATGTGCACAAGATCACATTTCCCTTGCCATATTCAGTGAATAGCTTTGTGTCAAACATCATGTCCACAGGAACCAAGACACATGTACACTAAAACCCAGGATGTGCAAGTAGAGCGTGATAATAATACAAATATATGAAAAGGGATGTGGGGTAAGAACTTAGAAGCTCCTTATGATTAGAAAGAAAGTCAGCAAGCTACTTACCCACAATTGCTGTTAAAGGTACTGACAGCGCCAAGCCCACGTACAGGTCAAGTAACGACAGGATCTGTGAGCTAATACCTTTGATGGTATTTATAAGGTAACGTAAAGACAATACTCACAAGGACGAGAAATACCACCTGAAATGCCAGCGAAGACCACAAACCCTTTTGATCAAACAGGGACCCTGAAAGGCTATAACAGCAATGGGAGTATAACTTAATACATAAGACTCATGACAAGGGGCAAGTAGGACTGGTGATTACAGAATAGTGAGTACAACATAGGCATTCACACCGGAGCTAGCTACAACATCACACCACACCTAATAATCAGAAGGAAACAAATGGAGAACTGTAAGGGAAAACCAGAAATAGATTCCAAAAGAAAGTAAAGGAACAGGAGCAGGGAAAATGAAATTACAAAGGCACCCCCTCCTCCCCATCCAGGGAAAAAGGCAAAAAGCAAAATCTTTAAACAAGGAGAGACAAAAGGATCAAGGTTTCACAGCAGCATAGGGCAAAGTCAAAGAAATATAGAGTACATGCAAACTGGGCTGCACAGAAAAAGAAAAGCACTGGGAAGTGCTGCCTGTAAAAGAGAGGAAGCAGAAATCACTATTAAGCACATTGAATTCGAAATCCAGGGAAAAGGAACAAGAAAGTACAAACTAGGAACTGGACACTAAGCTAAGAACCAGGAACAAGGAACCAGTTACAAACAGGAACACTGCACCAATGATCAGCTCAAAGCTGCTTAACGAGCACATGCCTCAGGTGTGTTGCTTGCTGCACCTGCAGCCACAGGTGTTGCTTATCCTTCACACAACCTTGTGCAACAAGGGTGGAGATGAAGCAGTGGGCCAGCCATTCTGGAAAGCATAGTCATTTGATTAAAGCAGCATGCTGGCTGCCAAAAACCTGGAATGGATCCAGAAGGGAAGTAGCTTGGAAAATAAGGATTTAACGCTCCCAAATCACCACAGCACAGTCTATTAGGGAATAAACCCCAAATCATGCCCCCAATTGGTGGGAGCGGGAAGAAGGGAGCAAATCGTGACACTTAATAGTCTTCAATATCCACCAGTTTTTCAGCAACACAAACTTGATTTCAGAGACCCACAACAAACACTACCACTGCAATGCTGGAGTTACTGACATCCATCGTTTCTCCATTTAGAGACCACTGATGCAGATTTGCATTCGCAATAGCACTAGGCATTGGATGAGGGCACTGAGATAATGAATACTCATAATGAACTGGTATTCTTCATTGCTTTCATTAAAATAGCCTATACCCATGTGCCCCCAACTTCCAGTAGGGTAGAAAATGTTGGGGTCATCTTTGACCCATATGTGTCATTCTCCCCTCAGATCAATGAAACATGCAAAGCCCCATTGCAATTACAAATGCTGGGAAGAATAATACCTTAAATAGAAATATCACGAAAAAATCAAACTCCCTATAGTCCTGGTTCTTACAGACTTGGACTGCTGTAATAGCCAATTCAGAGGAGCCAAACAATTCTCCATACGCAAAATCAAAATCATTCAAAATAGATCCATGAGAATGATCCATGGTGTTAAATGTAGAGACTCCATGTTTCCTGGACTCAAAGAGCTCCTATGGCCCCCCCATTGATGTGGCAATTTGCTTCAAGACATTCTGCATAAGTCATCACACATTGGCTACCCATGGTCCTAAATAGCTTGCATCCTATTTAAACACCTAACAACTTGAAGGTCTTCCAGCGAATACAAACTTCTGTCTGTCCACAATATTCACTAGACTCTATGTCGGCTGGTGAATTTCTAAACTAGAGGGGTGTAAATGCATGTGTCTATGAGCGTGAGCGACCAGACAAGGGTTTGGGGGGATTGTTTCCCCGAGAGCACATTTAAAATAATGGGTTAAAATGGTGAATTCTAAAGCACTTTCTGGGAAAAATTGGGTAAAAAGCCACAGTTTTCAATCGGCTTTTACATGGTAGCACATGAAAAATCTATTTTCCAACACATTCCCATTTTGCCTTTGCCCACAATATATGCCTCTATATATAAAATATGTTCATGCTGGCTGTGTCTTTACATGTCCTTGGATGCTGCACCAATATATGCCAATATTGTCATATAAGGACTCCCAGCCAGCTAAAAATGCCATGCGCTGAAATAAAGTATATCCAGGCTGGCAATACCAAGGTAGCCCAGTAATCACACTTATGTTTGCTTTTACCATTGATTCAAAATACAAAAATGCCATGACACACAAAGAATATATAAAGAGAATGGAGTGAAATGAATATGAATCAGAGGACAGTATTGAGATTGCAATCTAGCAACACACTTTTGAAACCAGAATTGAATTTGCCTCTGAAGAAGGATACTTGGATATCCGAAACGCGTCAGGCATTGAGAGTTGGGAAAAAGGCACAAACCATATTGTCTAGTTAATGAACAGTAGATTTATATACACGAGTTACAGCAACCTTATGTGGGTCGGATGATCTACATAGAAAATACTGTACAGAAGTGTAGAGAGTGTTATACTGGGAAACTGTTGTGAACATTTGAGTGTTAAAAACATTTTGTGTGTAAAGGTATTTTGGTAAAAAACTTCATTTTTTTGTTGTGAAGCAGTCATAGATATATGACGATGGTCATAGATTTGGAGCCTTATTTGGTTTTATAAATTGATCAATGAATTTAGGTTTTTGAACTCTTTGTATATGAACGTTTGCGTATAAACATGGATTTATGGTTAGTAAAAAACAAAAATCTTTCATACAAAACGTATTGTGTAATTTAGAGTATTTAAAATTGTTTTGAAGTTACATAGTAAAGGGTTTCCTCTCACAACCCCCACGGAATGCACCAGGGATACCTGTTGGCAACAACAGGTTTTTGTGGATTTTGCTTTACTCTTGATATAAAGGTGCAGAAGTAAGACTCTGACATGGAGGGGTCATAGCTTTGGCTATACACTTTTATTAGAAGATAAAAAGGAAAAGAAAACCCATTCTTGCCCTAACACTAAGAGGGGTTTCCGTGGTTTAAATGAACTAACTAGTGTCAGAATGTCCAAAGTTAAAGTTCCTGTGTCAAAATCCTAAATCTGTCCCTTACACTCTAAGCCAACTAAATTAAAATGATCCAACCCCAGGGGGACTATCGGATAGCGGCCTCACCTCCCTGGCCTCATGGAAAGGTGTTCCCCCTTCGGAAGCAGCGACGAAATTCTAGGATTTGTCACACAAGTAAAAATAACAAATGCAGTGCCATAGCAGCAAAGTAAATGCACACTGACACCATATGCCAAGCTAGCCATGTAATAACACTCATAACGTTACACTACCCTTGATGCCATGTAAAAAATGTCATGCCACATTAAGAAAGCAAATGCAGACTGGCACTACTAATGTAGGTCAGTCTAGCCATGTAATTACACTTATTTTTGCTTTTTCCTTGATGCCAATGCCATGCCATATTAAGACTAGCAGTGCAAGTCTGTATATACTTTCTTCATGTGGCATGGCATGTTTTACTTGGCATTAAGAGCAATGCTAACATGATGAGTGTTATTACCTGGCTAGAATGGACTACATTGAATCTAGGCCAGTGACAACACTTATCATGTTCCCTTTACTTTACTTAAAAAAAATATTTTTATTGATTTTCACAACTTTCAACAAATGACAAACAACCCCAACCCCCCCACCCCGAGGCAATCACATTAGCTTTGCATAGTGTATTATGCGGGTAGTCACATAATGTCCAAGATCCGTTGGAGCATAGAGTCACTTTTGAGGTAGCCCAACATGTCTCTCCAGTGGCTTTTAAAGGCGGTTTGGTCTCTTTGAACCATATGGGTAGCCCACTCCATGGCTATCCATGGCTATGAAACTCCATACCTTTTGTAGCCAGTCTAAGTTTATTGGCCCCTGCTTTTGTTTCCATTTGTGGGCCACCACTGGCTACGTGGCTGTTAGTTGGAGCATAAAGCTATGTTTCTGTATTTTGGAAATCTGTTTTTGTTTTTGATCCCACAAACCACATAGCCAAACCCCTAACTCCTTAGGGCCTTTGCTCGCGAATATCTTATCTGTTTGTTACGGCGTTCCTTCCCAATACGGCTTTATTTTTGGACACTCCCACCATATCCCCTTTAACCGCACACCCTCTCCAGCATAAAGCAAAGGGTACATTAGGTGTAGCCATTCCGCTGTGTAATGCCACTGAAACATTATTTTATACCACATTTCCCTCTTTTGAATGGAACGTGTAGGTTTGGGGATGGCACTCCAGAGATGTTCCCAGTCTTTCCTGAGTATAATTTTATCTAGTGTGGTCCCCCATTTCTTTATATATTTCTATTGCACTAATGTCGTACCTTCATTTAGTAATCTATAGAATTGTGAGTTTAGTTTCTTCAAACCTTTATGGGTAGTGATATATTTTTCAAAGGGCGTCAGTTCTTGCGTAGCTGCAGCTTTTATATGCGGTTTGAACCGCATTTGTCGCATTTGGTTATAGCGAAACCTATCTTCCTCCCACCAGCCCCAGGTCACTTTTATACTCATCAAATGTTCTAATAGTATGACCCTGAAGCACTTTTTAAAAAAAAAAACATTTTTATTTCAATTTAGACTTTCAAACAACATAAACACTAAGTGTCTTCACTATGCCAATGTATTTCCAGATAAATTTTCGCATGGGCATTATGCCACTCTACATTCAATTCAACATTGCAGCCTTCCCCTAATGCAGCTTATGTAAGTGCCTCCTTTTCATCCACCCCTTCTCTGCCTTAGTGTTGAGTCTAATTACAATTGCTAGGTACCCTCTCCATTTCACATATCTGGGCTTTCAATGTCGTTCTCTGCAGTACACATTCTCTGTGTCAGTTCGTTCCATGCCTCCACCCCTTCGCTCCCCTTGTGCATTCCCTTTTGCAGCACTATGTGCCACACTGATGTCTCTGCCAGTGACCAGCGTTTCAGGTCTGCCCACCAATCATCTATCCTGGGTCCCTCAGCCGATTTCCAGGCCATTGTTATCCTGCACTTGGCCAATATGAAGATCAGGTCCTTAATTTTTTTATAGGTGAGTAGCTCGCCTACCTCCCCTCAGGAACATTCCCAGCAAACAAAACTCAGGGGTCCATGCTTGCATCAGGATCCCTCCTCCTTTTGCCCTTTCAACTACGTTCTGCCAGAATCTAACGATTACCGGGCATGGGCAAAACATATGCATCATGTCCGCGTTTCCCCTGGGTGCATCTGGGGCAGACCTGTTCAGTGTCTCTATGCATGCTTGACATTCTATGTGGTGTTATGTACACCCTGTGATTCACGTTTGTCTGGGTGAGTTTGAATCTGGCATTTCTGGAGACTTTCTTGGTATACAGCAGTACTCTTTGCCATTCAGTGTCTGTGAAGGCCCTCGCCATGTCCCGTTCCCACTGCTTGCGCACTTCCAGATTGCCAGCCCACATCCCTTACAGTAGTAGATCATAAATCCTGGAGACTACATGTCCCCCCTCTGATACGTCATATAGGGTGTCCAGTGTTATGTTGGCTTCTCTCTGTGCCCGGCCATCTCTTATATATCCTTCCCGCTATCCCCAAGTGTGTCAGGCACTGTCCCTTGTGTATCACATGTTATATCTGCATCTTGCGGTCCTCAATGATGTCACCCACCATTGCTATCCCTTTTATCTCCCAGTGTTCCTAGGATCCCTGCTATAGGAATGGTCCGGAGTACGGATGCAGGGTTCCCAGGAGTTTCCAAGCTCTTTTCCACATGTCCCAACCTAATTTCAGTAACCCAGTGGCTCCAGATAACTCAACTCCAAATCCCTCACCCATAGTACTTCGTTTAGGTAGTGGTGTTTTTTTTTTTTAATTAAAATTGCATTTGGTTTATTTCCTAAACCTTACATTTATACTTATTTGCATTACAGTACATTCTTTTGCTTAGGTTACATTTAGGGCTTTTCTCTGGTACATTTAAGTGCGAAGTCTTCAGAGGTGATGTCTTTCCAAAAATGGACGATTGTAGTCACCATTTTCCTATTGTTGCTCATTAGAATCTCTGTCCAGCGTTCTTCAATTTCAAGTTCGTTTGGGGCAGAGGCATATCGTTTGCTGTATGTTAGGCGATTCTGATTTAATGCTTCACATTCCATTATGACATGGCGGATGGTTTCGGTCTGGCCACTGATTTTACAGAATCGACAGTCGGTACTGTTATGTTCATTTTTTTTCTCCATTTTCCCATTATTTGTCGGGTGGGAAGAATGTTCAATCTGAATCTGAGGAACCTGTCTCTGATTTGGCGATCCAGGAATAAATTGAGATAATGTGGCAAATGGTTCAGTGCTCTTGATTCTCCATCACATTTCAGGTTTAATTTGTATCGGTCTTTTTTGTTTTGGGTTTCAATCCAGTCCATTCTTGCTATTTGCTTTTTGCATGTTGTGGCCTCTTTATCAACATGTCAAGCGGAATGTCCTTTTCAAGACATCTGTTCTCTACTGCTTCTCTCCATTTTGTCAGAGTTTTGTTATTGGACTTTAGCTCAGAAGTTCTTATAATGTCCATTGCTGGTATATTGTGTTCACTATATAATTTTCGATAGATGTCTAGGGTTTTCCACATGACTATTGAATGTAAGGTTTGGAGGCCTAGCTCCTAACGTATACGTGGTATAGGTGTCGATTGCGGGAGAGCAAGAGTTTTCCGCCAGAAGATGGCCTCTAGCTGAGTCCATATTGCTTGGTCCATATTAATCAAAGTTTCAGCTCCATATGTTAGTATCGCTGTCACTTTTCGTTTGTAAAACTCTAGAACCGGTTTCAGAGAAAATTTGCAGAATTTTCGATGTATGATTAGTGCTTGTCTGGCCAAGGTTTTGGCTTTCGATTTCAAGTGGAGTGTCCATGGAAGTTTGTTCATTGATTGTTTTATCCAGATTCCTAGGTATTTGTAAGTAAGAACTTGTTCCAATTTTTGCTTTTGGAGATAGAATACAGGAAGTGATTTTTTCTTTTGTGTTTTCCTGGTTAGCGTCATGATTTTCGTTTTAGTTATATTTATTGACAGTTCATTATGGTCCATGTACTCTAGTGTGTTGTTTAGAGCAGTTTGCAGTCCTCGTTGGGTTTTTGCTAGGAATATTATGTCGTCAGCATAGATTAAACAAGGTACTGGCTTGGCATTGAGTTTAAGAGGATTTATGGTTGGTGTGTGGATGCTTTCTTCGTAATCAGATGTAAACAGATTTAATAGTGAAGCAGCCAGAGGGCATCCCTGCTTTAAACTGTGCCATGTGTGGATTTGGTTAGTTACTATGCCATCAGTGGCCAGAATAATAGAGTTCATGGGGTGGTCTACACCTTCACCTTCCTTTCAGCAGGATGACCTTACTGACATCCTAGTTAAAGGTCCACAGGAAGATCCTGTTGTTCCCTTTCATTTTGCACTACAGAGAAAAATTTCTGCTAATTGGGAAACTCCTGAAGTAATCCCGGCAGTTAACAAAAAACTATCTGCCAAATAAAGAGTATCTGTCTCAGACCCTGAATATTTAAGCAAGCCTCCAACTCCAGAGAGTTTGGTTGTACAAGCAGAAACTTCATCACCCTACTATTCCACAGGACCGGGATGATAAAAGGTTTGACGCTATGTCAAAAAAAGTCTTTTCGGCATGTAGCATGGCGCTTAAATCTATCAACACCATTTGCACGCTTACAAGATTCGGGCCATACACTTTGGGAGTGTGCTTCATCTGCGGCTGACTGTCTCCCGGAAGGAGAGGAAAGGGAGGCATTTTTAAACATCATTAAAGATGGGAAAGATGCAATGTGGGAGTCCCTTCAAGCTGGCATTGATTCTGCTGTCAGTATCAGCAGGGCCATGGCGGCTAGTACTACAATCCGCAGATATGCGTGGTTGCGAAAGTCTGGATTTGCCCCAGATGTACAGGCCAGACTTTTGAATATGCCCTTTGACGGCACTTCTTTGTTTGGTAAAAAGGCTGATGACAGCCTGGAGAAGTTACAGACATCTAAGGCAGCAGCGAAATCTCTTGGAGCTGCAATCCGTCAGACCCCGAATCGCCCCTCAGGAACCTCATGGAGGGGTAGGTCCTTTTGCTTTTACTCTGCATTCGGAAAAGGCAGAGGGACCAAAAATGATTCACCCGTGGTGGACGGGTTAAAGGTACAAAAGCCGCAGCAACAGGTGCCTCTTTACCCTCGGCATCTGCGTCAGCCGCCTCTAAACCCCTCTGAGGTCTCTCCCCACAAGACACCAGTAGGGGGTAGGTTAACTCAACATCTGGCGGAATGGCAGGCTATTACGTCAGATGCTTGGGCATTGGAGACAGTTGCCCAAAGTTACTGCCTGCCTTTCCTACACACCCCTCAGAGTCATCCACCGGGGAACAACTCTTTGAAGTTTCCAGATCCGCTCCTTCTGCAGGAGATTCTAGACCTGCTAGAGAAAGGTGCCATAGAACCGGTACCTGTAGCGGAGAGGAACAAGGGTTGGTATTCCCCCTACTTCCTAGTACCGAAGAAGGACGGAGGACTGAGACCGTTATCTATCCAGCTCCTTAACAAGTAGAGCAGATGGCTCTTCACTATAAGGCAGAGGTAGTCTTGACAAGTGTAGGCAATTAGAATAACAGTAGACTCTCTTACCTTGTCTTCGAATACAGTGCGGATGTTAGGGAAATACCTGAATCCGCCTCTCCCAGCCTAATGAAACAGGCGTGGAGTTGAGGTGTCAGGGAAACCGTTGGTCGGGGAAAAACCCTGGTAGCTGGGGATCGTTGAGGGTTCCAGGAGATGGCTGCCGAGGCTAGCGAGCGTCGGGAGACAGCAACAGGAAGCGCTAATGAATCAAGGATGTCAGTGTCCGTGTTTATGCCTCCGACTGTTGATACAAACAAGAAAGGTAAGTGCTCCGAATTTACAAATAAGAGAGACTCAGAAGCAGGGAAGAAAGGGAGACCGTACCTTGGGAGGAGTTCTAAGGGACTTTAGGTGATGGTAACAAGGGTTGCGGGCGCTCGGCCGCATGCAAAGAGGTAATCGGAACGCCAATGTTTGTTCTAAAGATATACGAGGAAAAGGTAAGAGCAGAATAGCTCAGCTTATCTACGAATGTGGTACGTATCTGTAGCGTACCTACCCTAGAATGAGAAGTGTTCGTATTACTTCCACGAGAAGACGTAACTTCAGTGGTTGAAGAGGAGTCTGGGTACTGTAGTCCCAGATTGGGAATTAATCTGCCTTTGCTAATATAGAAAGAGAAAAAATGGGTTTATCGGTGGATACAATGAGAGTGAAGAGTCGGGGCATGGCGGACTACTTACTAGAAGGCAAAAGACGAAATGACTACATCTGAGGCGAGAACCGGTAAAGACTGGTCTGGGAATTTGTCCACGGGAAAGCTGCTAGGGAAATGAGATAGAGATTAGAAAGCAAGAGGGAAGAAGAGGTTTTGCAGAGCAATCAGGGATTTCTAGAAGGATCCTGGTTACTCACGGAGCGTGGCTCACGATAGTCGTAGCAACGCGCTGTTCCTTGGGTGTTGATACCGGAAATACTCTTCCGTGCTGACTGGGAGGAGTCACAGCCTCTCGATGAGGTTGAAGAACTGAACCAGCGCACTAAGGAAGTGGCGCCATCTTGGAAGGATAACTTTGGACCCCTTGCACATAGCGCCAACGGCACCAGACAGACCAGTTCCGCGCCGTACCCATGAAACCCATCTTGGACTTGCGAGAATTGAACAAATTCCTCAGGAAAGACAAGTTCAAGATGGTAACTCTTTCTCAGATCCTTCAGGCCCTCCAGAGCAGTATCTTCGGAACAAGCTCAGATCCAACTAGATCATGTCTGCCACTTCCTTCACAAACTGGGCTTCTCCCTCAATTTAAAGAAGTCACAGATGATACCGTCACAGAGACTCCAGTTTATTGGAGCAGTCCTGGGAAAAACCTCACCACCAGAGGTGAGGGCTCAAGATATTCTACAGATGGTCACCAAGTTTCAAAATGCCCAACGTCTAACAGCCTTCGACTTTTTGAGGTTGCTGGGCCTCATGGCATCCTGCATCTTCCTAGTGCCAGAGGCTCGCCTGAGAATGAGATCCCTCCAGTGGGCTCTAAGAACCCAATGGTCGCAGTTCGCAGGGAGAATGTCAGATCTCCTTCAAATCCCAGACAGAATAGCTCGAGACCTTCAGTGGTGGGCCTGTCGGGAGAACATCTTGAAAGGGGAACAGTTTTGGCAACCATGGTTGGAGATAACAGTAGTCACAGATGTCTCACTCATGGGGTGGGGAGCCCATACCAACGACTTGACCATCAGCGGTCGTTGGTCTCCATCGGAGTCCAGACTACACATCAACCTATTGGAGCAGAGAGCAATCAGACTAGCGCTGAAAGCTTTTCTTCCATCAGTACAGGGAAAGAATGTCCTGATAATGATGGACAATACAGTGGCCATGCCCTACCTCAACAAAAGAGGAGGCGTAGGGTCACTGCCACTGTGCAGAGAGGCAATGCAGCTCTGGTTTTGCGCAATTCAGGAAGGAATCTCTCTATCGGCAGTTCACCTAGCCGGAGAGAAGAACTTGACAGCGGACGCTCTGAGCAGGCAGAGCACAGTCTCCCACGAGTGGGAGCTAGCTCAGGAAGTCCTTCAGGAGATCTTCACCCTTTAGGGAACCCCTCAAGTGGATCTGTTCACCACCAGCATCAACAGGAAGTGCGATCAGTTTTGTCCAAGGGAATTTCCCCCCCAGAGGAGCTCTAGTGGACGCGTTCGTAGTGGACTGGGAGTTTCCACTTCTGTACGTGTTTCCACCACTCCCTGCCATTCCTCAAATGATCAGGAGGTTGAGAAGATTCCGGAAATCCATGTTCCTAATTGCCCCGGATTGGGCCAGGAGAACGTGCTACCCGGACCTTCTGGACATGTCCATCTGTCCTCCGATTCGTCTTCCGCAAAGAGAGGACCTTCTTTCGCAGAAGGGAGGTCAGGTTCTCCATCCAGACATCAGAACGCTCAACCTTCAAGCTTGGTTTCTGAAAGGTTGAGATACAAGGATTGGGACCTTCCAGATGACGTCATGGAGGTGTTGCTTTCGGCCAGGAGGCCAGCAACAAAGAAACAGATTTTGCAGCTGGTGTAGAGAAGAGAATATCGATCCCTTTTCATGCAGTATACCAATGGTGTTATCTATTTTGCTCTATTTGGCAAATTCAAGTATCCAAGTTGGTACGATCAAAGGCTACCTCGCAGTGTTGTCAATCTTCAAGCGCACTGCGGAGGCGCCATCATATTTCAAACTACCCCTAGTGATTCAATTCCTGAAGGGATTAACTAATGTTTATCCCCTAAAGCCTTTCCAAGTTCCCTTATGGGATTTAAATCTAGTCTTAAACTTCCTAATGGGTACTCCTTTTGAACCACTCCATTCTTGTTCATTAAGATTTCTCACCCTTAAAACTGTCCTACTAGTGGCTTTAACATCTGCTAGAAGAGTGAGCGAATTACAAGCTCTATCTTGCAAACCTCCTCATGCTATTTTTCACAAAGACAAGGTTGTCTTACAAGTGAAGCCTAATTTCCTCCCAAAGGTGGTCTCTGAATTACACATCATTCATAAGATAACCTTACCTTCATTCTATCCTCCTCCCCATCCAGGGAAAGAGGAAGAGAGGCTACATAGGCTGGATCCAAGGCGTGCCTTGAGCTTTTATATCGGCAGACTCGCTAGGATAAGGCAAGCAGACCAGCTGTTTATAGGTTATGCAGGACACAAATTAGGACTGCCAATCACAAAACAGACCATTTCAAGATGGATTATATTAGCCATTCTAGAATGCTACAAATTGGCAAGGAAAGAGCCCCCTCAAGATCTTAGGGCTCATTCAATCAGGGGTATCGCAGCCTCTTCGGCCCTCCAAAGAGGGGTACCGATTCGGGACATATGTGCAGCTGCCACATGGTCGTCCGCACATACCTTTAAAAAATTCTACAATCTGGATTCCTCCTCTAGCCAGGAGACAAGATTTGGCAAAGCTGTGTTACATTCTGTACATTCTTGAAGAGAAATATTCCAATTTTACTCCCACCTCGGTTTGTGCACCACTGCTATGGGAGTCTCTCAAGATAAGGAATATGTCGGAGGACACAATCCCTTCGAAGAACAAGTTACTTCTTACCTTGTAACGTTCTTTCGATGGGATGTTCCTCCGACGTATTCCTTATCGCCCCTCCCATCCATCCCCGCAGTAAAACTTCCCTTGTAGTTGCAGCTTACGCTCCTTCAAGGTCAATAACCATTTCATGCACAGCTACATTTTCAAGCTTCAAAACGGAACTGAACAACGGACGCTGCGCAAGTCTATTTATACGCACTGTGACGTCGGCGCCGAGACGGTGGCTGTCGAGGGACACCAGCTCGAGGGACGTCGACGCGCAGCGCCCTCTACTGAAAAAAATTCCGAGGCCAGCAAGCTGGAATGTAATCTTATCAAGATAAGGAATATGTCGGAGGAAATCCTGTCCAAAGAATGTTACAAGGTAAGAAGTAACTTGTTCTTCGAAGGGATTGTGTCCTCCGACGTATTCCTCATCTTAGATATCTCCTTCCAGCTCTGCTGGCCTCGGAAAATTTTTTCTCTAGAGGGCGCTGCGCGTCGACGTCCCTCGAGTCGATGTTCCTCGACAGCCGCCGTCTCGACGTTCGACGTCATCCTGCCTATAAAGGCCGCGCGCAGCGTCCGTTGCTCAGTTCCGTTTTTCCGCGCTTACTTGGTGGCTCGGAATACCGTTGCTCAGTTCTTAGTCAGATTAATCCTATTTACCTCGAGTTATTCGATCCGTACTCGATGGCTTCCTCGTCGGAACCGACAACTCCTCGATCCGGCTTCAAAAAATGTCGAGATTGTGGGAAAAAGATGTCGTTGACCGATCCTCACAGAATTTGTCTGTGGTGCTTGGGAGCTGAACACATTTGTTCGGAGTGCGAGGACTGTATGTCCATGACAGCTAAGGCTCTGAAGGAGCGTAGGGGGAAGCTGGAGAAAGGTAAGACTTTTAAAGCTTCTTCTTCGTCGACGAAGTCGAGACATTCGTCTCCTCGTCACCATTCGCGCTCCAGGTCTCGGAGTGGGTCTCATCACTCCTCGAGATCGAAGCACTCGAAGAGGAGACGTCGAAGATCCCCTTCTCCGTCTTCCTCTTCCTCTGTTTCGCCAAAAAGAATCCCTTGCCCCACGAAACATAGTTCCCGGGCTGAATGGGAGGAATTCCGAAAGAATATGATAAGCGTCTTCGAGAAAGCGGCCTCGACCCCCTCGAAGACTGCCGAGAGAGATGCTCTGGTCGAAAGACCCGAAGGTCAAAAACGCCGCGAGTCGCAGTACCCGGCGAAAGAAACCTCTCGAGCGCGTTTCGAACCCTCGAGCAGGACTATGACCTCCAAACCTTCCTCGAAGGTTCCATCGACGCCGTCGACGAAGGTCCCGTCGACGTCGAGGTCGATGTCTTCGACGCCGTTGTCGAGGAGACCTTCGACACACGGGTCTGTCGACTCGACGCCAGCCTCGACACCGGCGTCGACGCCAAGAAAAGTCACGGTTACCACACATCCAGTGACTATCCCCAGGCCCTCGACGTCGATGGCTTCGGTATTGTCGAGTAGAATTCCAATTCTGTCGAGGTCCTCGAGGCCTCCGCCTCTGTTTTCGACGCCATGCTCGAAGCCTTCGACGTCGGCGTCGACGAAATCGACGCTTTCGAGGCCAATAATGACAAGTTCGGCACCCTCTGCCTTGGAAATGGGATTTACTCCCTTTATGAGTTCAGAACAATTGAGAACTATATCCTCAATTTTAGAAGAGGGTGATTTGTCTGAACAAGACACATTTGAGTTACAGGGACCTGTAACCCCAGTTAGAGAGGAATTTTCCTCTGAAGAGCGCAGATTAAAGGATCTTCATGATTCTTTACATGAGGCAAGTGGGTTAGACACTTCCCCTGAGGTGGAGTTTGCTAAGCCAGACCCGGGGGAGCATGCTGAAACCCCCTACAGAGCCTTAATGGCCAGGATTACAGAGTTCATGGGGTGGTCTGCACCTTCACAATCTTTCCAACAAGATGACCTCACGGATATTCTTGACAAAGGCCCACAAGAGGATCCTGTGGTGCCCTTTCATAAAGCTCTTCAGAGAAAGATCATGACAAACTGGGAAACCCCAGATGTAATACCAGCAGTAAATAAAAAACTGTCTACAAAGTATAGGGTATCTTCCACAGACCCAGAGTTTCTGTCTAAACACCCATCCCCAGAAAGTCTGGTGGTACAAGCAGCATCCTCTACCGATGTCAAGACGGCTTATCCTACAGTCCCACAAGACAGGGACGATAAAAAATATGATGCTATGGCAAATAAAGTCTTTTCAGCATGTAGCATGGCGTTAAAGTCTGTTAATGCTACTTGCACCCTTGCTAGGTTCAGCCATACACTTTGGGAGTGTGCTTCTACAGCGGCTGACTGCATCCCGGAGGGAGAAGAAAGGGATGCGTTCCTGAATATTATACAGGACGGTAAAGACGCTATGTGCGAATCCCTCCAGACGGGCATTGATTCGGCTGACAGTATCAGCAGAGCAATGGCGGCAAGTACATCAACCAGGAGATTCGCTTGGTTGAGAAAGTCGGGTTTTGCCCCAGATGTGCAAGCCAGGCTCTTGAACATGCCATTCGATGGCTCTTCTTTGTTCGGGAAAAAGGCGGATGACAGTTTAGAGAAACTGCAAACTTCTAAAGCTGCAGCAAAATCCCTAGGAGCTGCAATCCGTCAGACTCCTTTTCGTCCCACAGGAACCTCTGCGAGGGGCAAGTCCTTTCGCTTCTACTCCGCATTCAGAAGAGGTAGAGGACGACCGGCTCAAAGGGGTCAAAGAAGAACTACCCGAGGTGGACGGGGTAGATATTCTAAAGCCGCAGCAACAGCAGGTGCCTCTTTACCATCGGCATCTGCATCAGCCGCCCCAAAACCACTCTGAGGACTCCCCTCACAGGACACCTGTAGGAGGCAGGTTGACTCAACATCTGACGGTATGGCAGGCTATCACGTCAGATGCTTGGGCATTGGAAACAGTCGCCCAAGGTTACTGCCTGCCTTTCCTACGTATACCTCAGAGTCATCCACCGGGGATCAGCTCTCAGAAAGCTCCAGATCCGCTCCTCTTGCAGGAAATTTTGGACCTGCTAGAGAAAGGTGCCATAGAACCGGTACCTGTAGCGGAGAGGAACAAGGGCTGGTACTCCCCTTACTTTCTCATTCTGAAGAAAGACGGAGGACTGAGACCCATCTTGGACTTGCGAGAATTGAACAAATTCCTCAGAAAAGACAAATTCAAGATGGTCACCCTTTCTCAGATCCTCCAGGCCCTTCAGTTCCAGGACTGGTTGGTATCTCTGGACCTTCAGGACGCTTATTTCCATGTGCCTATCCATCTCAAACACAGGAAATACCTGAGGTTCGCAATTGGCAACTCTCACTATCAATTTCGAGTGCTGCCATTTGGGCTGACCTCCGCCCCGAGGGTCTTCACCAAGTTAATGTCGGTAGTGGCTGCAAGTCTAAGGAGGGAAGGGATTCACGTCTACCCCTACCTGGACGATTGGCTGATCAGGGCTGTTTCTCCGGAGCAAGCTCAGATCCAGCTAAATCATGTGTGCCACTTCCTTCACAGACTGGGCTTCTCCCTCAATTTAAAGAAGTCACAAATTATACCATCGCAGAGACTCCAGTTCATAGGAGCGATCCTGGATACTTCCCTGGGAAAAGCCTCGCCACCAGAGGTGAGGGCTCAAGATATTCTACAGATGGTTACCAAGTTCCAGCATGCCCAACGTCTCCCAGCCTTCGACTTTTTGAGGTTGCTAGGCCTCATGGCATGCTGCATTTTCCTTGTGCCAGAGGCTCGCCTGAGAATGAGATCCCTCCAGTGGGCACTGAGGACTCAGTGGTCACAATTCTCAGGGAGAATGACAGATATTCTTCAGGTTCCCGGCAGGGTGGCTCGAGACCTTCAGTGGTGGGCCTGTCAGGAGAACATTCTGAAAGGAGAACAGTTTTGGCAACCCTGGCCGGAGATAACGGTAGTCACGGATGCCTCACTCACGGGGTGGGGAGCCCACGCCAACGACTTGACCATCAGCGGTCGTTGGTCTCCATCGGAGTCCAGACTACACATCAACCTGTTAGAGCTGAGAGCCATCAGACTTGCGCTGAAGGCTTTCCTGCCAGCTGTACAAGGGAAGAACGTCCTGATAATGACGGACAACACGGTGGCCATGCATTACCTCAACAAAAGAGGAGGCGTAGGATCACTACCCCTGTGCAGAGAGGCGATGCAGCTCTGGTTTTGGGCAATCCAAGAAGGAATCTCTCTATCGGCAGTTCACCTAGCCGGAGAGAAGAACTTGACAGCGGACGCTCTGAGCAGGCAGAACACAGTCTCCCACGAGTGGGAGCTAGCTCAGGAAGTCCTTCAAGAGATCTTCGCCCTTTGGGGAACCCCTCAGGTAGATCTGTTCGCCTAAACAGGAAATGCAACCTATTCTGCTCAAGGGAATTTCCTTCGAGAGGAGCTCTGGGAGACGCGTTCATAGTGGACTGGGAGTTTCCGCTTCTGTACGCGTTCCCACCGGTCCCTGTCATTCCTCAAATGATCAGGAGGTTGAGAAGATTCTGGCGAACCATGATCCTAATTGCCCCGGATTGGGCCAGGAGAACGTGGTACCCGGACCTTCTAGACTTGTCCATCTGCCCTCCAATTCGACTTCCACTCAGAGAGAACCTACTCTCACAGAAGGGAGGTCAGGTTCTCCATCCAGACATCAAAACCCTCAACCTTCACGCTTGGCTTCTGAACGGCTGAGGTACAAGGATTGGGACCTCCCTGATGATGTTATGGAGGTGTTGCTTTCGGCAAGGAGGCCAGCAACAAAGTCTTTATACCGCTGCCGTTGGAACAGATTTTGCAGCTGGTGTAGAGAACAGAATATTGACCCATTTTCTTGTGGTACACCAATGGTTTTGTCCTTCCTACTATATTTGGCAAATTCAGGCCTTCAAGTTGGCACCATTAAGGGCTATCTCGCAGTGCTATCCATCTTTAAGCGTACTGCGGAAGAACCATCCTATTTCAAATTACCCTTGGTAATACAGTTTCTAAAGGGGTTAACCAATGTTTATCACCCAAGACCTTTCCAAGTTCCCCTATGGGATTTAAACTTAGTACTAACTTTCCTGATGGGTACACCTTTCGAACCTCTCCATTCTTGTTCGTTAAGATTCCTTACCCTTAAAACTGTTTTATTAATAGCACTTACATCAGCTAGAAGGGTGAGCGAATTACAAGCTCTTTCTTGTAAACCCCCTCATACAATCTTTCACAAAGACAAAGTTGTCCTGCAAGTGAAGCCTAATTTCCTCCCAAAGGTGGTTTCTGAATTCCATATCACTCAGAAGATTACCCTACCATCTTTCTATCCTCCTCCTCACCCGGGGAAAGAGGAAGAGAGGTTACACAGACTAGACCCTAGGAGGGCTTTTTGTTTTTACATTAGTAGACTAGCCAGGATAAGACAGGCAGACCAGCTGTTTGTAGGTTACACAGGTCACAAGCTGGGGTTACCAATAACTAAGCAGACCATTTCCAGATGGATTATTCTAGCCATTCTGGAATGTTATAAACTGGCAGGGAAAGAGCCCCCTCAACATCTTAGGGCTCATTCGACCAGAGGTATTGCAGCTTCATCGGCCCTCAAAAGAGGCGTGCCGGTTAAAGACATATGTGCGGCCGCTACATGGTCGTCTGTCCATACCTTTACACGTTTTTACAATCTGGATTCCTCCTCCAGTCAAGAGACTAGGTTTGGAAGGGCTGTACTGCATTCTATTCATCAATAGAAGACAGCGTGAAGTCAGTACTCCCTCCTCCGAATATAGAATACTGCTATGGGAGCCTATCTAAGATGAGGAATACGTCGGAGGACACAATCCCTTCGAAGAACAAGTTACTTCTTACCTTGTAACGTTCTTTCGACGGGATGTTCCTCCGACGTATTCCTCATTGACCCTCCCATCCATCCCCGCAGTTCTACTTCCCTTGTTGTTGCAGCTTACGCTCCTTCAGGGTGATTAGTCTAGTCCAGACAGTAATACTGTGGGCTACAAAACGGAACTGAGCAATGGATGCTGCGCGTGGCCTTTATAGGCAGGATGACGTCGAACGTCGAGACGGCGGCTGTCGAGGGACATCGACTCGAGGGACGTCGACGCGCAGCGCCCTCTAGAGAAAAACTTTCCGAGGCCAGCAGAGCTGGAAGGAGATATCTAAGATGAGGAATACGTCGGAGGAACATCCCGTCGAAAGAACGTTACAAGGTAAGAAGTAACTTGTTCTTCTCTGTCGATAGTTGTTATTGTGATGTTTTTTCATTTGTTTCATGAGACTTGGTAAGTGAAGTAAAGTCTCGCCTCAAAGGGGTTTTGTAGATGAAGTTTTATGTGGTGTTTTATCATTGGCTGCAGTAGCTGGGTGTCTAGGGTCGCCTCATCACCGAGCCAATTCGTTTCAAACTGCAGTTGTCCAGCCAGATAGTACAGCTCAAAGTTGGACACTCTCATTCGGCCCCATTGCTGTAGTCCCTTTGTAGCCTCAAAGTTGGACACTCTCATTCGGCCCCATTGCTGTAGTCCCTTTGTAGCGTGCTTAGGGCTATTCTATTTCTCCCCTTTCTCCATAGGAATCGATGCGTTAACCCTTCTAGCCACCTAAAGAATCTCCTGGGTATGGCATAAGGCACGTTAACAACGTGGTACAGGATGCACAGGAGTGACACCATTTCCAACAATACTGCTCTGCCTGGTACTCCAAGGGACAGTTTCTCCCAGAACCGCACTGATCTTTTCAGCCCCTCAAAGGCTCTCTGCTTATTGTTCGTGTCTGCCAAGGCTGGGTCATGCCACACGTCAATCCCCAGATATCTAAAGGATTTCTCTGTCCATCTCAGCCACAGTTTTGGCAATTGGTCTCTATCTAGTCCTCTTAGTCTCCCTAGCGAGAACAAGCTAGATTTTTCCAGGATAATCCGATGCACGAGAGCCTGGCAAACTGGTTTGCTATATCCAGTAAGTGCGGTAGGTTATCCTCAGGATAGCTAACATACAGTAGTAGCATGTTGTCCACATAGAGGGACACTGTGTGCGCCACCGCGTCTACCTCTATTCCGGCTTCCTCATATTGTGTTCTCAGGCTGCAAGCGGCGCCAGGGCTAGAATGTATAGCATTGGCGACAGCGGGCAACTCTGCTTAGTGCCTTTTCTCACATCTCATGCCCCCAAGATCTGTTTCCCTGTCCACACTCTAGCCCTGGGTGCTGTGTACATTAACCTCACCCATTTCATAAAGGCATTGCCCAGCCCAAATCTCTCCAGAGTCCCTTATAGCCAGTCCCACCTGACCGAGTCAAAAGTCTTGATCACTTCTAGGGAGGCCAATGCAAAGTCTCTGCCCAGGTGATTTGTGCTATCTATGACATGTGTCATATGTGTTTAGCAGGCATACTCCCCTGTTTTCTAGCATACCATGCACCACCACCAACCTGCCCTCCTCGTCTTTCTTGAAGTCCAGGAGTTGGAAAGGGACTGCAGGAGCCACCTTCCTTTTCCAAGTATGCATGTACCCCTAAGCTCTTTATGTAGTTCTTCAGTCCCCTGACATTCCGGGTGACCACCCCCAGGCCGTTAACTTCCATCTCGAGTGATCTTGTAAGGCTGTATCTTTCCACTGCCCAGTCCTCCCGTTTACCCATCCTTCTCCCTTTTATAATTGCTCTCCCGTCACTGCATTTTGGTGTCTCATTGGTGTCGGTGCGTCTTTTGCATCCTTTAACATCACACGTGTAACAGTTTCGACTACTAGTAACCTCCCCAACCCCCATGTGTTGACCATTTGTTCAGGTCATTTGCCCACCCACCCAACTCCAAAAACCAACTGCCAACAATAACCTTGTGTGAACTTTGGATAACTTGCCTAGATGCATACTGTATGCTCTGGCGCAGCCGCTTCTCCCGCTTCCCCTTCCCCTCTCTTGGGTGACGTGCAGCAGCTCGATGCATCCTACAGGCATCTAGGTCCTGAATGGCGGAGTCCTATTGCTGCCCATGGAGGTCGATGTCTGGATGCTGGTGTTGCAGTCCGACGACACACGCGTTTGGCTCCCGCCTCCAGCGTATCAAATGTCATCATTTGTGCCTCTCCATTGTACTCTCAGGTAGCTTCTTGATCTCCTTCACTGTACTGCAGGACTTATGCTGCAGGGTCTTTCATTGTTCCAACCCGGCAGTTGTGGTAGTCCTTGCTCGTCCATCCAGGAATGTGCCTCCTGCGTGTTCTCAAGAAAGTGCAATCTGCCATTATGTAGGAATTTTAACTTGGCTGGGTATATTAACATGTATCGTAGATTGGACTTCCTTAGTCTCTCTTTAGTCCTTCCATACATTACTGTTTGCTTTTGCACCTGGACCGTGTAGTCTGGGTAGATTGCTAGTTTGGAGAAGTTAAGTATGATCGTACCTCCTTCTCTCGAAGGTCAGGATTCTTTCCCGGTCTTTAAAGTTCACAATTCTTGCTATTACAGGCCTCGGGGGTGCTCTGGGCGGTGGTGTTCTATGATATGATATGATAGGTTATTTATAACGCGCTTGATACCCAGAGGTACATGTGTTGCTTCGTGTCGTCTTGCTTCCAAGGCGAGCATGTTGCCGCTGAGCTATCCTCCCTAGCCAGGGATCTGTGTGCTCTTTCAACCATGAATCCTTGGGTCAGCGTGTCAGGCCCTATCTTCTGCAGCAAGATGTTTGCCACATAGCTTGTCAGATCCTTGCCTTCCTCTCCTTTTGGGAGGCCCAGTATTCTGATGTTGTTTCTTCTGGCTCTCCCCTCAGCATCCTCCACACAACGTTCTAGTGTCTACACTCTCTCTAATACCTCCGCCATCTGTGTTTCTGTACTGGCTATGTTGGTAGTGTTCTCCTGCACTCTCTCTTCTGCTGTGCCAATCCGGTCTGCTAACTCGCAGATGTCCTGGCGCAGTAGCTCCACATCCACTATTACAGCGTCTGTCTTATGCTCGAGTGCTGTTTTCAGAGCTGCTATTGCTGCCAAGTTCGGGCCTTCTTCTTGCTGGCTGACCTGTGGATTTCCTGTGCCACTGCTGCTAGCTGATGGTGGGGACACCTCGTTGTCCCCTTTCTGGGCATATGTTTCCATCATCATTTGCTTTTCTTTGTTCTCCTTGCCTTATCCGACATTTGGGACTTTGCCCCCGTGGCCTGCAATGCAATGTGGGTGTTCGGTGTGCCCAGCGCACCTCACCAATGCCTCCTTAATACAGGGTTCCGGTGCCCTTAGGGGGGATTATCCCGTTGGAACCACTGGCTATTTTGTGAGTGGGTCCCCTTTTTTTGGCAGTTTGTTCGTGTTCCAGCCTAGACTGGGATGTCTGTTTCTCTGCCCCCGCCTGCACCTTGCCTCCGTTCCTGTCTCCGCACTTTTTCAGGCCTTGTATTGGGGTCTGAGCCCTGTATCTAATGTTACTTGCTGTCTTTCAGGCCTTGGTCCGTCTGTCAGGCCTCGGTAAGCACAGCCGCCCCCACCGGTGCTGGCGCCTTGCCTCAGGCTGGTGTGAGTGTTTGTGTTCCTTCCTGTGCTACCTCTCCTCTCTGTAGGGGCAGTCACAGTTTTCATTGGTGTTAGTGTTATGCTCACCTGGTTCCCACGGGGGTGTCGACCGGAACTGGGCCGCTGTTGTTTCCACCAGCGTGACGTGTAGCGCCGAGATGACTGACTGGACTGGCCCGCTCAGCCTAGTTTGTCTGGCTCGCAAGAATATTCTTCTGCAAAGGAGAAGAGGAATTAACCACCCATGGAATTGAGTGTCAACCCACCTTCCCCACTCCCGCTGTCTTCCCACAGATCACTCTTGATGTCCCCTCCTTAGTCTCACCTGATGGTTTGGAAGGATGAGCTCTCCATCCTGCGTCGACCGCAGGGGCGCGTTGATGACCAGTTACTTCACTGGCGTAGAGGAATTGGTGAGTTTCAGTATTGACTCTAAAGTCCAATTGTTCATAAGAGTTCAAATGTCTGATCTTCACTCTGTCCGATTCCTTGCAGGTTGCCGATTAATCCACTCGAAGATTTCCAAATGGCAATTGGTAAGATTCAGGTAAGTTTTGTGGGGGGTAACTGGTATTGTCTTTGCTTTCTCCCCTTAGGGGCCGTGGTACGGCGATGAAGCAGAGTTGACTGCGCCGACCCGAGATGAGGTGAGTACCTCCCGTGGTAAATCAGGTAAGTCCTTGGGGGTAGCTTGAATAGCTTTAGAGAGTCCCCTTGCTCACCTTGCTGTCTTTGTCTCCTTAGGTGTCGGAGGGCGGCCGCGAGATGGAGAGAGCGTGATGGAATGCTGAAGTACCGCCAAGCAGGTGAGTTCAGCGCGGCGCCGTAGGAATGCAAAGCGATGCTTCAAAGACTTCTGTCTTTCAGCTCCGTGGCGAAATGGATCAGGGTTCAGGTAAGGATTAAAGTTAAAACTCCTGTTCTAACCTTTATCCTTCTTTTCTTCTTATTTCAGGAGTCCCAGGACTGAAGCGGGCGTGGCTGAAGACTGGAGCTGCTGAAAACACGGTGAGCGTTACGCTGCAGCAAGCAGAATAACACGAAACACGTGTGGCTGTCTGGGCGTGGTTTAAATAGCCTTGGAAGAAGATCCAGGTAAGTATTCTTCCACAGCCCCACCCAAGTAACAAAATAGTCCCTTCAGTAAAATAGTCCCTCCTAAGCCTCATTTGGCTTGAGTCTTCATGCAGCATGGTCTGCCTCAGGTGAGTATGCAGCATGGTCTGCTTCAGGTAAGTTATCAATAATGAGCCTGGCGCCCATGGCGCCAGGACTGACTTTATCTTTATGAGCCTGGCGCCATAGGTGCCAGGACTGCACCCAAACAGCCCCTAACTGGGGCTTTTGGGCATGCTCCAAGTGGCATGATGCCTGCTTCTGGAGCTGCTGGGCCTGGTCTGGTCTTCCGGGGGCAGGCATCATGACAGTTAGCCCTTTCTCTGTGTTTTTTCGCCTCAGGGTGCTTGCTCTTCTCTGGCCGTCCTTACGGCCTGTTGCTCACTCCCTGGGCCCCGTTTCCATCTACACTGTTGTTTGGCTTCTCCCTCCGTCCGCATAGGTTGTGTCCCTCAGGCCTTCTGCTCCATTGTAGTAAGCTCACCTCCCTTGCTCTCACTGCTGCTTGCTAGCCTCCACCTCAGTGTGTCCTTACCGCAGTCTTCTCGGGGTTCCCGCTGCTGGCCTGCCTCAGCTCTTAATCGCGCCCCACGTTAGCGAGGTCCCGTTCCCTGGCTTTCTCTGACCCGCTGTGCCTCGCTACTGTTCGCTCCTCACCTCCCTCTTCTAGGTCACGTCTGCCGATCTCCTTCTCTGCTTCCTCCAATCACAACCGCAGGCTCAGGCAGCTGGTGTCCCTGCGATGCTGGTCGCCATCTTGTTTGGTCACACTTTAATTTTCGGAAGGCTGTAGCTTCTCGGATCCTCTGCTGTTTGTGCCTGGACTTTCCAGGGACGATCCTCAGGTTCTGAGAGAAATTTCCTTGCGTTTTATTGTCAGAATCGGACGCTACCAAGGATCATTTGTAGGATCCGGCAAGAGCTCCCTTTCCTTGCTGCCTCACTCCATGGCAGCTTGCCACGCCCCTAGTATGACCCTGAAGTATGTCTTGTATTTCCAAGCACACCGCTTCCCTCCAAGCCCTAAAGCCTCCGGATTCCAGCCAAGTGGGGGGGGGTGTATTCCGGATTCCAAAACAGCGGGGAAAATGGGGAGGGGGATGTGGATAGAATGTTTCCTTTGATTGCTGTCTCCCACACCTCAATCGCAAGCCCCACTATTTTGCTAATCTTGATATTGGGAGGTCTGTGATCCTCATCTAACCAAAGTAGACCTGCGACTGCTCTGTCTTGTCGCGCCCATATCTTACATCCTTCACCTGCAAACCATTCCTTGATAACCCCTAATTGCTCTGCTTCATATTATCTGTGAAAGTGGGGGAGTCCCAGACCACCTGGTCTCTTGCAGCTGTGAGGATGGACATTGCTATTCTATCCGGCTTGTTTTGCTACATTTACACTGATATGAGCTTTGTGAGTGAGCTAAAAAATGTTTTGGGGATGCAAACTGGAAGGGCCTGAAAGAAATATAATATATTTGGGAGGAGCACCATTTTAATTACCGTCATTCTCCCTAGCCATTATATCGCAAGTCGGTTCCATTTAAGTAAGCCCGATTTCGCCCTGGCTAGTAATTGCGGGTAGTTTCCCCCGTACATTTGTTCTGGTGATTTCGTAAGAACTACTCCCAGATATGTTATACCCTTCTCTGATAACTGCGTAGGGAGCCTCAAATATTCCACTGTCTCTGGGTTAACCGACAGATTCACCATTTCTGATTTTGTCCTATTAATTTTTAGCCCTGACGCCGCGCCATCTAGATTGGTCATCAATGCTGGCAATGACGATTCCGGTTTGGTAATTGCTATAAGCATGTCATCTGCGAATGCCATTGCCTTGTTTCTTCCATCTCCATCTCTATACCTTTAACCTGTTCCGAATCTCGGAGCCAGGCCTATAGAGGTTCTAAGTAAATGGCATACACTAGAGGAGACAAGGGTCATCCCTACTGGCACCACATTTTATTGCTATATTGTAAGAGAGGGCCCCATTTACCGCTGTTCTAATCTGTGGAGAATGGTAATTTGCTCTCACCATCTGGAGAAACCCCTTACCGAACCCCATATGTTCCATAGTGCTGAACAGGAAGGGCCATTCGACCCTGTCGAATGCCTTCTCTGTGTACAGTGATACCAAAAGCGCAGGTGTGTGCGTTAGCACAGTTTTTTCCATCAGATGGCATACTCAGCGGATATTATCATGTGCTTGTCTTTGTGTTATAAATCCTGGTTGATCGGGTCTTATTAGTTTAGGCAAAAAGGTTTGAAAACCTGGTTGCTAATATTTTTGTATATATTTTGGCATCTGTGTTGATCAGCGCTATAGGCCTATATGAGCCCGGTGACGATGGATCTTTACCTGCTTTTGGAAACACCACCTGTTTGGCCTCATGCATCGGGTTAGTGATCGTACCCTCCTTTCGGAATGTGAGTTGAACAGCATAGTTAGGCGTGGCACTAAGGTGCTGCAATATTCTTTGTTGAAACTTGCGGGATAACCATTGGTACTTATAATCTTTGGCAGTGATTGTATAGCCTCACTCACCACTCCTTCCAGAATTTCCTGCTCATGTGTTATACTGGTTAAGGGAACCTTATTCATGCCTCTATATTGTTGGTAGCAGGGTTGTCGTAATCGTACAATGTAGTATAGTATTTGCTAAACACTTCACTATCCCCTCATTTGTAGTTTCGTAGCCCCCTATGTTATTATTCAATTTCAATATTGTGCAGGATCGGATTTTCTCTTTTAATTGTCTAGCTAATAATGTGTTTGCTTTGTTAGCTTTCACATAATAGTGTTGTTTTGTAAATAGTTGCGCCTTTTCTGCTTGATACGTCCAGTATGTTTCTAATGGATCTTGCACGTGTTTCAGCGCCCTGTGAAGGTTCCTGGAGAAGCCTTTTGCTATCTCAGCAAGCTCTCCCATGCTCTTGCTTCCAGTTCCTCTTCCCACAATCCACTTTGCCTTCAACGCTATTAAATGTCCCCTCAGAAACGCCTTGGGTGTCATTATCTGCAAAGTACATCTCCATTTTGTTCTGTATCGATATGGCCAAAATAGGGTCTTGTTTCAGGTCTATAAGGAATTGCCACTTACATACCCCCTCCGGTACCTCCGTCACCTCCATTTGCATTATTATCGGGCATGATCTGAGTGGGAGATAGCTCCCGTATTTACACTCTGTACCCTTCCCACTACGCGAGTTGAGACCCATATGTAATCGATCCTCGACATTGACAGGTGCACGTGAGAATAGTATGTGAAGCCTTTGGCCTGCCCCTTGACTACTCTTCAAATATCATGGAGGGCCAGTGTGGTGATTTTCCACTTAAGCAATTTGGATGGTGCCAGTATGTGTTGAGATGCCTGTGAGCTCCTGTCTATCTGGGGGGCCCATGCCATATTAAAATCACCTGTTAATATAATATCACCCTTAGCAAAGTCGTCAAGTTGAGACAACATTCCCCTCAGGAAGCCGTCTTGTCCCTTATTTGGAGCGTATATCGTTGATAATGTATACTTTTTGGATCCCATTATTACATTAAGGAAAAGGGAGTGTCCTGCTGGATCTGTCCTACTTTCAAGGACTTTAACCACTAACCTATCAGTGATGGCTATAAGAACCCCAGCTTTTTTATCTTCTGCATTAGCTTGATACACATGTGGGTAGCCCCTTAGCCTGAGCATCCCTTTGTTCTTTTTCCTAATATGTTTTGTAAAACATCAGGATGTCTGGCTTCTCCACCTTCAAGGACCCCTCTATTTTCTTCTTTTATACCAGAGGGTTACTACCCATGGCATTGTAGGACAAGATTTTGATGTTCCTCATTGCGTTTCTGTGACCTTCTGTATTTTAACATCCCCTCTTACCCCCCTTCTTTTTGGCATGTATAATCGCTTTCCATTTGTATATATCCTAACCTCGTGAGCCTCCCCCACCTCTCTCCCAACCAAACATCCCTGCTCCCTCTTTCCCAACTTTCCCCCATTCCCTGGGGAGGACAAAAGTTCCTAAGAGTGCCTGAGGTCGTTGGTCCCCTATGTAACCCATAGTAACATTGTGGGGAGTCCTAAACCCCACTTTGAGATTCCAGACGACCAACCAGTGCCTCGTGGTCCCATAGGGCTTTGTCTTACTTGTGTTGCTTGTCCTGTTCAAATCAAGCTGTAGTCATCTCCTTAAGATCCCCTTTACATCCTCAAATGATTTCCAGGATGCTTAAGTCTGAAATTGTTCATTCCCTTTTGTCTCTTTTAGTCGTTGACTTCCATTCCCATGGTTTTCGGTCTTTCCTCTTCAACCACTCTGCTTTTCTTGCAGAGCTAGACAGCTCCTCATCTTCTTCCGGAATCTGCAGGATGTGCATACCTTCCTCGCAGGTAGTGATTCGGTGCTGTCGATCTTCAGACCTAAATAGCAGCCCAAATGGAAACGTCCTTTTATATCTTACTTGCTTTTGAGTGAAAAACCGTAATACAGGGCCCATGGCTCTCCTTTTTTGTATTGTTTGCTAGCCAAATCCTGATACAGTTGTACCTCTGCACCATTATTATTTATTGGGCCTGATGTCCTCACTGTTCGTAGTATCATCTCCTTTTGGTTGTAGAAGCCAAATTCTGCCAGCACATCCCTTGGTCTTGCACCCGGTACTGCTCGTCGTGGTTCGACCCTATTGATTCGGTCTATTTTAACTTCTTCCTCCTCCACCACCGGGAGGAGGTCTGCAAATAGATGTTCTACTGTTTTTTTTATTTATTTATCCTCCACTGATTCCACCAAGTTATTAATCCGTATATTGGATCTGCAAGAGCAATTCTCCAGATCTTTGCATTGGATCTCCAGATTACTAAATAGTCTTGATATATGTTCCAGCGCTGCATCGTTCTTTCTTGTGTCTTCTGACATATCTTGTAGCACTCTTTCTGTTATGGCAACCCTCTCCTCTAGTTTTGCAACCTCGTTCGTTAACTCCTGCAAATATTGTTTCATTTCAAGTTTCAGCTGGGAAAACTGTCTGAAACGTCGCCATGAACTGGTCCTGGAATTTTCTAAAGCAAGTTTGAAAATTCTCTTTTTGCATTGCTATGTTTGTGGCTTCTCCACTGACTTGCCGTTGCTTATTAGAGTCCTCCACTCCTTCAGAAGGCTGTGATGGCATTCAAGGGGACCAACGTTTTTTAATGCTACTATCCATGTTTCTTTTTTCGTTTCTCTGGCCCACCACTGGTGTCTTCCCCTTGCTTTTGTGCATGGGGATAGTATATTTGTCTTTTATTGGCTGTGTCTGCTTTAGTTTTCCCCTCTTCTAGTAGTTTCCGGAAGTTGGTTTTGGGGGAGAGAACCTTTATTGATTCAGACGTACACTTAGTGTTCCTTAAATTCCCTGTTCCTCTAGATGAGTGTGTCCTCTGCATTCCTACTGCCCTGTTCACGGGGGGCCACGTTGGTCTCTATTCCCTGTTTATCCCCCCTTCAGGGGCTTCACAATGAGAAAGTTCCTTCTCTATAGTTTGCTTCTCAGAGGGGAAGAACCCAGTCATTCGTGGCTTCCCCACCTCCTTATTTACACAGCCACATCCACCCCACCCCCAGCCCATGCAGGCCGGAGGGGGGGGGGATCGATTTGACTGCTGTCTTCCGGGGAGTTTTTTTCCAGCTTCCACTTCTACTGATCAAATCTGTTCTGGATGTCTCTCTCACCTCCTCAGCGCTACCTGCAATTTAGTTGGGGGTTGCTCCGTTTTTGTGCCCAGCGCCTTTGCTTTTCGATCTCCTGGGTCAGGTTTTCCCTCCTGCTGTGAGGATCGTGATATTAGTATTGATTAAGCCTTTCTTCTCCTTTCATATGCCCAGCGGTTAATGCTGTCAGGGTCTCCCACTCATTTCCCCTAAGGTCCATTTTTGTCGAACGATCGAGGAGCTGGGGGAAGCTTAGTCTCCTTATCTTAAGTGTCATGGAAGCTCACCCCTTTCCTCACAGCTGGTTTGTGTGCTTCACCTCTCCCCTCCTGCAACGTGTCGCATTGTCTTTTTCGCCACGCTTCGCTTTGTGGGTCCTCTCCAAAGTCTCTCCTCACGAGGCACTAGGGGTGGCTCCTGTCGTCCTCTGTGCTCCCAGCCCCACATAGCTGTGGAGTCTCTCTGGACATTCAAATGAGGGTGTAGTGTGTCGCCGGGAAACCTGTTGTTACGCTTCTAAGTGAGGGCGTATTAAACGCCTTCCTGTGTGTCCGGTTAACCAAAAGTCTCGAGCTTGCTGGGAATGTAGGTGTCAGGGTCCTCACGGGTGTTTCCATCCCTTCTCTTGGCTCATCCCACTTTTTACTATTGCTGACACGCCTGCTTCATTATTTGGCATTATTTTACGGCCCAGTGGGGACGGAGCAGCTCACACACGTCCTGATCTGTCGGCCGCCATCTTGAATCTCAGTTTCCTTTACTTTTAATGCACAGTCGCTGTGGATCAAGAGTAAAGCAAACACAAGTGTTGTTACGTGGCAAGGTCGGCCTACATTCAATGTAGGCCACTCTAGCCAGGAACATTTGTTATGTTTGCTTTACCTTTGAGCCACAGCTACTGTGCATCAAGAGCAAAGGAAGCATGACAAGTGTTATTATGTGGTTAGATTGGCCTACATTCAATGTAGGCCAGTCTAGCCACATAATAACACTTTTTCTTTGCTTTACCTATGATCCACAGTTATTGTGCATCAAGGCTAAAGCAAACTCTACAAGTGCTGTCACTTGTCCGGGCCAGTGGAGCCAGTAATAACACTTCACTTAATATTTTTGCTTTACCTTTGATACACGTTACTGTGCTTTATGTTTAAAGCAAAAAAGAATGACAGGCCCTCAGCAGCCCCAACCCAGCAGTGTCCTTACATTTAGGGATGGGGCTGACACTCACACACGCACACAAACACTTTTCACACATCACTCATACAACTGCTTGCTTGCACGCATTCATAAACACCTAAATTGTAGTGAGTCGGTCACCATACTATAGTTAAGGTGAGTGTCAAGTTACATAGGCAATCTTAAAGTGAATTGCAAATAACTTTCTTTCAAAATAAAAGTTTATCGTCATTTTACTTATTGTCATCGCAAATGTTACATTTTGAAGCATGTAAACAGAAATAACAAAATGTAGTTTCTCCACTTGCCCCACCTTTACACCACCTAACCCCTGTGGCAACAAGGAATGAAGAGATTGACCAAGTGGTGCCATACTGGTTACTATAGACTTTTAATAAATATAAATCAAACCTATCTTTCCCTTCCTAAACTGTGTTAGGAAGTCGGTGCGAGTCAAAACAAAGACACTGAATCGGTCACAAGGCTCCTACTCTATCGCTGTCACTACAACAAAATACCATAAAATCCGTAATCCAGAAGAATGACTTCCTACTCCTGGATACAAAGCGTCCAAGTTTGTACAAAACAAAGGTTCTGTTCAAAGAAAAGAGTTCCATTCAAAGTAAAGGTTTCATTCAAAGAACAAGTTCCTCTGAAATTAGGAGAAGTGTGTGTATGTGTTTTTCCCTTTACCTCTTCTCTGGGAAGTCTTCACCGGTTTCGCCAGGGGTCGCGGGCACTCACTACTTAGATCAACTTCTTTCTTTAGCACCTCTTTGCATCTCGTCCTCCACTTCTCGTTGTTGTGGACCGCCTTGTCATAGCTGTCGGTCCACTCGGTCCCACCGTGACATGTTATGCTACCACCACGGTATCTTGCGTTCTCTCGGTAGTCACCTACAGGGTTTTGCTGTAGGATACAGTAGGCACCCTCAGCACTGTTGTCAGACTGAGCGGTCCACCCACTACAGGTCTTGCCACCACCTCTCAATCTCTGCAAGCGTATTGCGCTGGTTCATAACCGATTCGCAGGACACTTCTCTGATGTCCTGCTATTCCACTTCTCAGCCTTGGAGACAAGCCTTGATGCTGTTTCCTGAAATCTTGAGTCGGCTCTCCTGGCTTCAATGTGGCCTCCTCGGTCGCCTGGTTCTCCCTGTGGTTTTATCACAGCTTTCAGCTTGTCAGAACCACACTATCCTTTACCGGACGTGTCAGAGGATAATGACGAACACAGTCTACCTTTTCTGTTCAGTTTAAATAGCGGGCACAGCCCCAACGTAACGTCCTTCCAATTGACAGCAGCTGCTTTTGTATCCATAGAATTATTCGAATGAAAAGTAACAGATGGGATATTTGGTTGCATTTCGGCTGAGCGAAATTTTCAACAGCCGAAACTGTCGAATATATGCCCCATTTGGTGCCATTATAGTGAACAAGGGGGAGCAGAGGTGTTCCCTGCACCCTTGTTCACTACAATGGCATTGGCGATATCTGAGGTGTCCCCAGCTCCTGAGAAAATAAAATTACAAGAAAAAAAAGGGGGACCCTGCAGCGCCGGTTCCCATACACATAAGTGAATTGAACCTGGGTCGCAGAGGGATGGAGCCAACGAGGTGTTCCGCCAACAAGTAAGTAGGGGGGTGGAAGTAGGGGGGTGGGTGGGGGATCGTTATTTGACCAAGGGGCAGATTTCAAATTCGGCATTGCCGCATTCGGCAATTGCGAATTCAGCATTTCGGGACTCTGTAAAATCACAGATATCCAGCTGCTTTAGCTTTAATTCGCTCAAATGTAGTGTTTTTGAGCGCCTCTTTGTCTCAGTACTTTTGTCGTCAGATGGAGTCGATATTTCACAATAGAACATCATTTCAGAGGTGATCTTATGTGAATAAGATTTGGACATTATTGTCAGCCTACGTGTTGGAATTTCACAGGGGTTGTGCCTCCCAGTTGTGTCCTTATCCCCAGGGGAGGAGTCCCTCCCCATGAAATCCACCTGCATGTTATCCCCCTAGGGGCACTGTTTGTTATCAGCCTCACCTCCCTAGCCTCATGGAAAGGGATTCTCCCCTGGGGGTAAGTGACACCATCTGAAGAATCGTCGCACCCCATTCCGTCTGACATCCACCCACCCTGCACGCAATTCCTTTTTCACACCTATATATTTCCCTTTACTATGAAACATAGTGTGGTCACACCCATGTGGCAGGTTACCTTCCACATTTAGTGAGAAAGGGGAGAAGAGCTATACCCCTCCTAGACTCATCCATGAGGTGCATCAGGTATTGCATATTGTACATAGCTCGCATCTTCTGAGTCTGCTCCTTTTCTGTGGAAGTCCTATTTCGTTTCCAGTATTGTGCAGCACAGCTTCTGGCGGCCATTAAGAGAATGTGCCCCATATCACTCAGGTCTTCCTCTTCATCACTTGCATACAGGCACATTATAAATGCCATATCATATCAGGCATCCAAACAACATCAACAGTGTCGAGAGCTTCCTTTTAAACCAGTGAACCTCCTTCCCAATATCTCTGTATATGCCTTGTAATGCAGACGAGTCTGACACAGTTGTAGGTTTTTTGTTCTCAAAGACTATTTGTAAAAGAATAGAAAAAGCCTATCTTGCCCTATTTCTATGAGGGGTTAACCTACCTCAACAAAAATACTAAGCACTCTGTCACGATGTCCACTAAAATAAAATGTCCACTGTCTTGTGTCCAAACCTATTTCTTTCCCCTTACACTCTAGTCTAAGGGAAAACTGGGTGTATTCTTGATCCAGAAGGAGGCTTCTCTTACTCTGGATATGGATTTGATTGTTCAGTTCTTGATCAGAAAACCTAAGGAGGGATTCTTTACCTTCAAAGTTCTTGATCTCAACTGTTCTTCCAAACGTGTAGAAACCATAGCTCCCAAATATCAGAGGGGAGTCCTGTGAGGGGTCAGAAATGAGAGACAGACACAAAGTTGTGAGGGTTTTAACCTTCTCCATGTTTCTTAAAGCAAAAAGAGTGGGATGAAGGCCTATCTGTCGCTATACTAATGAGAATGTCCTTACCTACAAAACTAAAGCTAAAGGAAGCTGACCTTGTGTCCAAACTACACCTGGCCCTCACACTTACATGTACAAAAAATGTGCATGGTAAATGTCTCTGGTTACAACTGAACAAATAAAGAATGTGAACATTCAAATAAGTGATTCCAACAAAGCAATCCTTATATTCCGGAGTTGGCTCCCTTCCCCTGAATCAATCCAGGGTGCCTATTGGATATACGTTGTTTCAATAATGTTCTCTCCAAATGAGAAAATGTCTCTTTGCATAAAAAGAAAATGTCTTCCTCTGAAGCAAGAATGTCTCATCCATAGAATATTGTTGTTAGAATAGCAAAACACATGTCTTTTCCACAGAACACTTTGCTTAAGATGGCAAAGCCAAATGTCTCCTTCATAGAATACTTTTCTCAACTCAATTTTTTGATATCCTAGTTTACTATCCTGCCAGGAATATCCTCCTCTTAATTCACACAGATTGCTGGTATAGTTTACTGTCAGATATCTTTCCAAAAAAGATCCTCACCCGATATTCTTATCAGGTCTTCCTGCAAATGTCCTTCCACTTTAGTTACTGCACAGTCACATTTCTTCAATAACACCATGTGTTGACTCAGTGTTTACTTGCACCAATTTCCCCCATGAAGACCTCTGAAATATAGGGGGTTGTTCAAGCTCTTTCCTTCACTCGCTCTTGGCAGTGCTGGTTCCTGGTTTCTCCCAACTGACATCTCATGTCAGGAGAATTGTACCATGTTTGCCTTTTAATTTACTCTGGTCAATATTCAAAAATGTCATTCAAATGCTCTTCACCATTTTCACGTGTCCCTGGGCCCCTCTCACTCTCAGGCCGACTCACCGGTATAGGGTGCTGTTGCTGCCAGAGTCTCTTAATGGGCCGGCTTTCCTATCTGAGCAGAGGCTCCTCTGGTTCCCATGTCAGCTTCCTTCGCCATTGGAACCTGTGCTGCTCTGCTGCTCTTCGTTCATCTTTTCTGTACCTGCATCTCTCCTCTCTGGTTCAGAATGCCCCCAACATGCTGCAGGCAAATGTTCACGCTCTCTCTGCCACTCCTTTCCTCTGGATTGCCTCGGCTACACGTCTCGCTTCCTGCTCCACGTACTCTGCAGCCTCTCTCCTCCTTTAGCCTGGGACAGCTAGACTGCACTTCACACTCAGTCACTTTTCCTCCACATTGATTCTCTGTTCTTCTTCTTCGTCTCAGTGCCCCAGCTGTGATGGGAATTAGAGTCCATATATTTTTGAGGCTTCTCAGGGAAATATGGTTTTAGATACTTGTTGGAATATTATTTGTCGGAACCAGGAGATGTTATGTTAACATTATGTGTTGTGGGGGTGGGGCCCAAAACAGGAGAGCGCACACCTGAAAGTCAAGAAGTAATTAGCACAGTTATTGGTTTAGCTGCGGTCTTGTGGATGGTAAGGTGATCTCCCACTATCACCTGGACTAAATTGAATTTGAATGTGTAACCATCAGCACAGGCTGCGCTTGTAACCTGGTGTAAACTCACTGGGTGTGATATTTTATAAATGGGATGGGTGGGGAATATTCACAAAAAGGCACAACCAATTTGTAATTGAACAAATTTATATGGTGCATTCACATAGATGATAGTGCATAATAAAACAATGTTTCAGAAAAACCAATAGAACCATCTTGGTACATGCGGATACATATTACATGTGAGGACCTTGATACTGAACAATACAACGAAAAGTAGAAAATATCATCCAAATGCCAAGAAATTCAGAAAATGCCTACATATTACATGTGAGGACCTTGATACTGAACAATACAACGAAAAGTAGAAAATAACATCCAAATGCCAAGAAATTCAGAAAATGCCAACACGTGTTTCAACCTATGAGGTCGTCATCAGGGCATATGGGTACATATGAAGCATTAAAATTGGATGCTGATGCTGAACCTAGACTGAATTCAAACTGGAAATCTGTCAGAGTTGGGAGAAGGGTGTCGGAGCAAGGAACGGTCGGAAATGGGAGAGAAAAGAAAAAGAATGGTATAATGTTAGATTGCTGTGTGCACAATAGAACGTTAGAGGTAAGTGTATAGGCTATAAGGAGTAAAGCATACCGTATTGAAATATTTCTCAAAAGGCTCATGGTCAAGCTATTGGAAAATTGTGGCAGCGGATGATTCCCTTATTCATATAACTGATAGTTTCTGTATGCTGTAAAATATAAAAAGCAAATGGAGCAGATTTAGTCTATTGACGAGTGCTCTCTGACATGTTAAAAGGGTAATTTAACAGTTTTAAATAACATATAGAGTGAACTGGAGGCAGATATTACCTTCAAACAGGACAAGTTGTGATGTATTTTGCTTTGCAGCGGTACCGTAGCTGTGGCAATGGTGCGATGCAAGAGGGCGTGTTTGATTATTTTAACCGGATATCTAGCCGCAATCTGTGAAATAAATGTCACATCGTGTTTGTATGGAATGGGTTTTGGATACAAACAGTGTAATATACCCAATGTGAAAAAGTAGGGAAAAAGAAAAAAATGCTTACCGGCTTGGTGATATAGCGCGCTCAGTGGCAGACTGTTTCTCACTGAAATCAGTCACAGTGCTAACGGGTTACTGTAGTAACCTCGTCCGGGTCGGTCAGGTGATCGAATCACCTGACCTGGTTGCTAGGACACTTAAACCAAGCCGGAGGGCAGGGAAATGCTGATCCATTCGTGAAGTATAATGGAATTAGAAACTAGCAGTCTGGTAGGACAGGAAGACTAACATTTGTAAAAGCCAAAAATGACTTGAGCGCAATGAAAATTAGAGTCAATTGATTACATCAAGCGCGGTTATTTACCTGAAAGTTTCTATCATTGGTATTTTTGTTAGGACTGTGGGATGTTTGGTTGTCAGCTGCCAGGGATTACTATTTACAGGGATCCAGAAATCCAGATGTGTGTTAGCTGTCGCGTGTCAAAAGGCAACAGACAGATTAATAATAGTGTGTGCTTGAGCTGGGGAGCCAATAAATTCAATAGTGGGACGGATGTCATAACGTATGTGCGTGATGGTACTGATTTGGTGAGGCAAAGTCAAATTAGGTATTGTAAATACAACTGTGATCCTGCTAGGAAGTTTATTGACATGCTCCAAGGTCAAAAAACAAGAGTAATGAACCTGTTGGATCTGAAAGTGAATCACATTAAAGGTATATGTAGGTAATACAGTTCATACCTATAATCTAAAGAGGTCTAGACAGTAGGGTCTCTGTGCCACCAGACCAACTGATTGTTTAAATGAACACATTAAGTTCAGAATCTTGGTTCAAACCAAGCGATAAGCAGCGGAGTTTGCAGATTAATCTTGCTTCCTGTTGCCGTAGAATCAATTCTCTGTTACCACCTCTCTGATGTTGTTTGATATGTTGTAATCCAATAAATTTAATATCTTGAGTATTGTCCAATTGGTGATGTTTCTGCCAGTGGGAGGCCAGTGGGAGTCTCGTATCTTGACTGCTGAGATGGTTAAGGTGTTCCCGAATCCTGAAACGTACTTCTCTAATTGTGCTGCCAATATACACTTTCTTGCAAACACATACTATTCCATAAACAACATATTTCGTTCGGCAGTTAATGAAGTCCAAAATTTTGGTTTGTAGGCCATTATGACAACTGAAGGTTTTTGTAGGCGCTAAGGCATGATGACAAAAATTACACGAACCACATTTATGAAAGCCTACCGGTTTGGGCTTGGTGGAAAACCAACTCACTTGTCCTATAGGATCAGGTTTAAGGAAAGAGGGACTCAGGATATTTCGCAAAGTGGTAGCTTTTGTAAAAATAATATTTGGTCTATCCGTGATATATGGTGTCAGATCAGAGTCTAGGTGCAAAATATACCAGTGTTTTTGTAGTATATATTGAATGAATTTGTGATCGCTGGAAAATTTAGTGATAAAGTTGACACATGTCGGATATTGATCTCGAATTGTTTTGGTCTTCTCTGTCAATAACTGCGATCTGGGTACTTGCTTTACTGCATTTGTTGTATTCCTGATTAATTGAATTGGGTACCCTCTTTCCCGAAATCTGTGTCCTATAGACTTACATTCTGTGTCAAACATTTCATCTTGACTGCAGTTTCTCTTGGCTCTGAGCATTTCACCTCTAGGTATATTGTTGATAACACTCTGTCTATGACAACTACTGGCGTGTAGTATGGAGTTCACTGCTGTAGCTTTCCTAAAAGTGCAGGTTTCAATGGTATCAGAGACAATTTTGATTTGTAAGTCTAGAAAGGTAATTGAAAGCGGATCAATGTGGCCTGTGAATTTGATGTCAAAGGTGTTGTCATTAAGATAGAGCATAAATGCTTCAAAAGTTTCTCTACTGCCTTCCCAGATGGCCAGTACATCATCAATGTACCTTTTCCAACAAATAATTTGACGTTTGTAAGGATTGTTCTGAAAGATATAGCTAGCCTCAAAAAAGGCCATAAATAAATTGGCCAGAGAGGGCGCATATTTAGCCCCCATAGCAATCCCCCTACTTTGTGAATAATAATTGCCATTAAAAAGAAACTGATTGTGTGAGAGGGTGAATTCTAGGAGGCTTTTGATCATTTGAACATGTGAATAGTGCGAAGCAGAAAAGGTTCTGAAAGTAAAGTCGATGGTATCCAAGGCCAGTTTATGTTGGATAGAGGTGTATAAAGATGTAACATCCAAAGTCACTAGATAATATGAGGGTTTCCAAATGATCCCCTGTAATATTTGTAACGTGTGCGTTGTATCCTTGAGGTATGCCGGAATTTCCGGTACCAAATGTTTAATGCTGCTGTCTATATACTCTGCAAGTGTTTCGGTGACACCTCCTTGTCCACTCATGATTGGTCTGACTTGTGGAAGAGTCGAAAAAGGTTTGTGAATTTTCGGTAAGAAGTAGATCGTTGGCATAAATGGTTTAGTAGTCAACAGAAACATTTTTTCCTCATCTGATAACAAACCTTGGTTGTACCAAAATTGGAGTAAGGTATGTAATTCTTTAAGAGTTTGCGTGGTAGGGTTAGCAGTAAGCATCTCATAACATCCTGGTGTTGCAAGGTGTTCCATTGCCATTTTAATATAATCTGATTTATTCAAGATGACAATATTGCCACCCTTGTCTGCTTCCTTTATGATAATGGTGTTGTCTTCACAGATATCTTGTAATGCTTGTCGTTCCAATTTGGTTAGGTTCTGTTTTTTACTGCTACAATTTTGTTGAAAACCATCAATATGTTTATGAATTTCTTTGGTAATTGACTTGTAAAACGTGTCAATAACATTATCTCCCGTGATGGGTGGCAAGAATTTTGATCTATTTTTATGTTCTTTGATGTCCAAGTTACGTTGATGAATACTAAGTTCTGCCTGTATATCGCTCATGCTTTTTGCGTCATCGTCCATAAGGTTATGTAGTAGATGGATATTTTCAATTTCTTGTATGCTTTTGGAGCTAGTGGGGGGGAGTGGTGCCAACGGTCTGTAAGTTTCCTCCTTATTGTGAAAGAATTTTTTCAGTTTGAGTTTTCTTGAGAATTTGTACAGGTCAATTTGGAGTTCAGTCATATCTGTAGTGGTAACTGGAGCAAAAGATAGACCATGGTTAAGGACTGAAAGTTGTTGAGGTGAGAGGTGTTTATCAGATAAATTGACAACTAGGCTTTTAGTATAGACTTGGGTATCGGTTTCTTGAAACTGGATCTGGTGAGTCTTTTGTCTGTATCTCTCCCTTCCTCTCTTGCTTGCTCCTCTTCCTCTTCCTCCTCTGAGGTTGTTGGAGTAGGCTGCTTTCTGCGTCCTAAAGGGACATTTGTCTGGAAGTGAACTTGTTTATTTTGTAAATTATATCTTGATTGATTACCTTTCTTATACCTTTTGATTTCGGCTAAGAAGCCTCGTCGGTATAGGCGAGCCCCTTCGGCGTTCGCCTGTGTACCCTCTAGGTTTGGATTGGTAGTAATGTCAGTTTCTGAATCTGTATCAGATGTAACAGGAGACGTTGTTGGTGTCGCTATTTGTGATAAATCCCCATCATATTTAGGTTGATAGGTGTAGACTCTGTCGTTCAAGTAGTCTTTTTCATCTCTATAAAATTTTCTGAATTTGCGCAATTTGATCTCATCCTGGTATTCAACTAGGATCTCATTCATTTTGGCGAAGTTTTTTTCTTTCGAGCTGGCAGGATTATTCATTTCTTTAATTTCGATTTTGAGTTTATCTATCTCTTTAACAACGCGAACATGTTCACGTTCTGCATGTTTGACTAAGATTTTCATCATGTTCTCCGAGCTGACTGTGACATTTGATTCCCAGTCAGCTGCCAGATCTTGGTCGTCTTTATGTAGAAAATCGGGAAAAATTAGTATTCTTAACCCTCTTGGTATGATATCTTGCTGAATATAGTTTTTGAGGGATACTTGTTCCCAATATTTATTAATTTCTTTTTTGCATAGCCTTTCAAGTTTGATGAATTTTTGTATAAGAGTTTCTGATATATTGGGTCTAGATTTAAAGGGGTTAGTATCAGAGCCCCTGGGTGCAAAGAGGGCAGCACTGTCCTCTTCTCTATTCTTGAGATAATCTGTCATTGTAAAGAGTGAGTACTAATGTCTGTGTTCAGAGCAGTGCAGCAGTCCAATGGGCAAGTCGTAAAACAAGAGAGTTGTGGGGGTGGGGCCCAAAACAGGAGAGCGCACACCTGAAAGTCAAGAAGTAATTAGCACAGTTATTGGTTTAGCTGCGGTCTTGTGGATGGTAAGGTGATCTCCCACTATCACCTGGACTAAATTGAATTTGAATGTGTAACCATCAGCACAGGCTGCGCTTGTAACCTGGTGTAAACTCACTGGGTGTGATATTTTATAAATGGGATGGGTGGGGAATATTCACAAAAAGGCACAACCAATTTGTAATTGAACAAATTTATATGGTGCATTCACATAGATGATAGTGCATAATAAAACAATGTTTCAGAAAAACCAATAGAACCATCTTGGTACATGCGGATACATATTACATGTGAGGACCTTGATACTGAACAATACAACGAAAAGTAGAAAATATCATCCAAATGCCAAGAAATTCAGAAAATGCCTACATATTACATGTGAGGACCTTGATACTGAACAATACAACGAAAAGTAGAAAATAACATCCAAATGCCAAGAAATTCAGAAAATGCCAACACGTGTTTCAACCTATGAGGTCGTCATCAGGGCATATGGGTACATATGAAGCATTAAAATTGGATGCTGATGCTGAACCTAGACTGAATTCAAACTGGAAATCTGTCAGAGTTGGGAGAAGGGTGTCGGAGCAAGGAACGGTCGGAAATGGGAGAGAAAAGAAAAAGAATGGTATAATGTTAGATTGCTGTGTGCACAATAGAACGTTAGAGGTAAGTGTATAGGCTATAAGGAGTAAAGCATACCGTATTGAAATATTTCTCAAAAGGCTCATGGTCAAGCTATTGGAAAATTGTGGCAGCGGATGATTCCCTTATTCATATAACTGATAGTTTCTGTATGCTGTAAAATATAAAAAGCAAATGGAGCAGATTTAGTCTATTGACGAGTGCTCTCTGACATGTTAAAAGGGTAATTTAACAGTTTTAAATAACATATAGAGTGAACTGGAGGCAGATATTACCTTCAAACAGGACAAGTTGTGATGTATTTTGCTTTGCAGCGGTACCGTAGCTGTGGCAATGGTGCGATGCAAGAGGGCGTGTTTGATTATTTTAACCGGATATCTAGCCGCAATCTGTGAAATAAATGTCACATCGTGTTTGTATGGAATGGGTTTTGGATACAAACAGTGTAATATACCCAATGTGAAAAAGTAGGGAAAAAGAAAAAAATGCTTACCGGCTTGGTGATATAGCGCGCTCAGTGGCAGACTGTTTCTCACTGAAATCAGTCACAGTGCTAACGGGTTACTGTAGTAACCTCGTCCGGGTCGGTCAGGTGATCGAATCACCTGACCTGGTTGCTAGGACACTTAAACCAAGCCGGAGGGCAGGGATCTACTTCTTACCGAAAATTCACAAACCTTTTTCGACTCTTCCACAAGTCAGACCAATCATGAGTGGACAAGGAGGTGTCACCGAAACACTTGCAGAGTATATAGACAGCAGCATTAAACATTTGGTACCGGAAATTCCGGCATACCTCAAGGATACAACGCACACGTTACAAATATTACAGGGGATCATTTGGAAACCCTCATATTATCTAGTGACTTTGGATGTTACATCTTTATACACCTCTATCCAACATAAACTGGCCTTGGATACCATCGACTTTACTTTCAGAACCTTTTCTGCTTCGCACTATTCACATGTTCAAATGATCAAAAGCCTCCTAGAATTCACCCTCTCACACAATCAGTTTCTTTTTAATGGCAATTATTATTCACAAAGTAGGGGGATTGCTATGGGGGCTAAATATGCGCCCTCTCTGGCCAATTTATTTATGGCCTTTTTTGAGGCTAGCTATATCTTTCAGAACAATCCTTACAAACGTCAAATTATTTGTTGGAAAAGGTACATTGATGATGTACTGGCCATCTGGGAAGGCAGTAGAGAAACTTTTGAAGCATTTATGCTCTATCTTAATGACAACACCTTTGACATCAAATTCACAGGCCACATTGATCCGCTTTCAATTACCTTTCTAGACTTACAAATCAAAATTGTCTCTGATACCATTGAAACCTGCACTTTTAGGAAAGCTACAGCAGTGAACTCCATACTACACGCCAGTAGTTGTCATAGACAGAGTGTTATCAACAATATACCTAGAGGTGAAATGCTCAGAGCCAAGAGAAACTGCAGTCAAGATGAAATGTTTGACACAGAATGTAAGTCTATAGGACACAGATTTCGGGAAAGAGGGTACCCAATTCAATTAATCAGGAATACAACAAATGCAGTAAAGCAAGTACCCAGATCGCAGTTATTGACAGAGAAGACCAAAACAATTCGAGATCAATATCCGACATGTGTCAACTTTATCACTAAATTTTCCAGCGATCACAAATTCATTCAATATATACTACAAAAACACTGGTATATTTTGCACCTAGACTCTGATCTGACACCATATATCACGGATAGACCAAATATTATTTTTACAAAAGCTACCACTTTGCGAAATATCCTGAGTCCCTCTTTCCTTAAACCTGATCCTATAGGACAAGTGAGTTGGTTTTCCACCAAGCCCAAACCGGTAGGCTTTCATAAATGTGGTTCGTGTAATTTTTGTCATCATGCCTTAGCGCCTACAAAAACCTTCAGTTGTCATAATGGCCTACAAACCAAAATTTTGGACTTCATTAACTGCCGAACGAAATATGTTGTTTATGGAATAGTATGTGTTTGCAAGAAAGTGTATATTGGCAGCACAATTAGAGAAGTACGTTTCAGGATTCGGGAACACCTTAACCATCTCAGCAGTCAAGATACGAGACTCCCACTGGCCTCCCACTGGCAGAAACATCACCAATTGGACAATACTCAAGATATTAAATTTATTGGATTACAACATATCAAACAACATCAGAGAGGTGGTAACAGAGAATTGATTCTACGGCAACAGGAAGCAAGATTAATCTGCAAACTCCGCTGCTTATCGCTTGGTTTGAACCAAGATTCTGAACTTAATGTGTTCATTTAAACAATCAGTTGGTCTGGTGGCACAGAGACCCTACTGTCTAGACCTCTTTAGATTATAGGTATGAACTGTATTACCTACATATACCTTTAATGTGATTCACTTTCAGATCCAACAGGTTCATTACTCTTGTTTTTTGACCTTGGAGCATGTCAATAAACTTCCTAGCAGGATCACAGTTGTATTTACAATACCTAATTTGACTTTGCCTCACCAAATCAGTACCATCACGCACATACGTTATGACATCCGTCCCACTATTGAATTTATTGGCTCCCCAGCTCAAGCACACACTATTATTAATCTGTCTGTTGCCTTTTGACACGCGACAGCTAACACACATCTGGATTTCTGGATCCCTGTAAATAGTAATCCCTGGCAGCTGACAACCAAACATCCCACAGTCCTAACAAAAATACCAATGATAGAAACTTTCAGGTAAATAACCGCGCTTGATGTAATCAATTGACTCTAATTTTCATTGCGCTCAAGTCATTTTTGGCTTTTACAAATGTTAGTCTTCCTGTCCTACCAGACCGCTAGTTTCTAATTCCATTATACTTCACGAATGGATCAGCATTTCCCTGCCCTCCGGCTTGGTTTAAGTGTCCTAGCAACCAGGTCAGGTGATTCGATCACCTGACCGACCCGGACGAGGTTACTACAGTAACCCGTTAGCACTGTGACTGATTTCAGTGAGAAACAGTCTGCCACTGAGCGCGCTATATCACCAAGCCGGTAAGCATTTTTTTCTTTTTCCCTACTTTTTCACATTGGGTATATTACACTGTTTGTATCCAAAACCCATTCCATACAAACACGATGTGACATTTATTTCACAGATTGCGGCTAGATATCCGGTTAAAATAATCAAACACGCCCTCTTGCATCGCACCATTGCCACAGCTACGGTACCGCTGCAAAGCAAAATACATCACAACTTGTCCTGTTTGAAGGTAATATCTGCCTCCAGTTCACTCTATATGTTATTTAAAACTGTTAAATTACCCTTTTAACATGTCAGAGAGCACTCGTCAATAGACTAAATCTGCTCCATTTGCTTTTTATATTTTACAGCATACAGAAACTATCAGTTATATGAATAAGGGAATCATCCGCTGCCACAATTTTCCAATAGCTTGACCATGAGCCTTTTGAGAAATATTTCAATACGGTATGCTTTACTCCTTATAGCCTATACACTTACCTCTAACGTTCTATTGTGCACACAGCAATCTAACATTATACCATTCTTTTTCTTTTCTCTCCCATTTCCGACCGTTCCTTGCTCCGACACCCTTCTCCCAACTCTGACAGATTTCCAGTTTGAATTCAGTCTAGGTTCAGCATCAGCATCCAATTTTAATGCTTCATATGTACCCATATGCCCTGATGACGACCTCATAGGTTGAAACACGTGTTGGCATTTTCTGAATTTCTTGGCATTTGGATGTTATTTTCTACTTTTCGTTGTATTGTTCAGTATCAAGGTCCTCACATGTAATATGTAGGCATTTTCTGAATTTCTTGGCATTTGGATGATATTTTCTACTTTTCGTTGTATTGTTCAGTATCAAGGTCCTCACATGTAATATGTATCCGCATGTACCAAGATGGTTCTATTGGTTTTTCTGAAACATTGTTTTATTATGCACTATCATCTATGTGAATGCACCATATAAATTTGTTCAATTACAAATTGGTTGTGCCTTTTTGTGAATATTCCCCACCCATCCCATTTATAAAATATCACACCCAGTGAGTTTACACCAGGTTACAAGCGCAGCCTGTGCTGATGGTTACACATTCAAATTCAATTTAACATTATGTGTAGTGATGTTTCGAATGGATTGTGTCCTCCCACGTATTCCGCATCTTTAGATATTATGCCTTCCAGCTTCAGCAGCTTCGGAAAACTATTTCAGCAGAGGGTGATGTGTGTTGATGCGGTCGACTCGATGTCCCTGTGGGGGCTTCCAATCTCGGGGTCGACGTCATTGTCTGTGTATATATGATATGATATATGATATGATTGTTTATTTACATAGCGCCTATACACAAAGTGTTTCAAAGCGCTTCAAGGCAAGGTAGGGAACAAGGGAAAATACAATGACATTCTTACAGGCCATGAACAGTAAGGATGTGACATTAACTATCGTACTCGGCCTGACGACATTTCAGATAGTGCAAGAGCTAAGACATAGATAAGAAATGGAGGGGGAGAGTGGGAAGGAAATGGAAACAGACAGGCGACTACCATACTAGGCCTGACGACATTTCTGGTAGAGCCGGAGAAAAACAAAAGGTGAGGGAGAGGGGTGCAGAAAGGAGGAGGGGAACAAAACAAGCGACTATCGTACTAGGCCTGACAACGTTTCAGATAGTGCTGGAGGGAGGGGGGGAACAGTAAGAGGATGGGGGAGCGACAGACGAGGTTGCTATCATACTAGGTCCAGGGACAATTCTGATAGAGTAAGTGCAGAGAAGAAAGTAAGGGGAGGAGGGGAGGAGATAGGAAAAGGAAGAAAGGAAGAGGAGGAGAGAACAGAGAGTAAGCAGTCAAAAAGAGTGGAGAAGCAAGAGGGGAGAGTAAATACAACTGCAGAAGTCAGTAGTAACACATAATGTTGCAAGCCAGGATACAAGATGAAGATGGGAACAGCATGATTCAGGGTCACCATGAGTACAAGATGCAAAGGAAGACCAGCATGAGAGTTGAGAAAGGGTGACGCACTGTGAATGAATGAAGTCCATAAAAGTAAAATCCAGCATTGGCCACAAGATGGTGATGGTGAAACCAGAATGTAGCAGGACAGACTCCTGTGTGTGGGAAGTGGGGGGGCACAAGGGAACAACACGGGGGAACCAGATAGGGTGGGGATGACCTGTGGGGACAGAGGGTGTAAACACATGTTGGCGCATGCTTACCTGCTGATTTAGCAGGGGTTCGGGCCCTGGATCCTCCTGGTCCGAACAGGTCCAAACAGGAATTGCCCTTCCCTTTAGACGCCTGGGCGAGAGATCCCCTTGATCTAAAAGTTAAGAGCAGGAAGGAAGAGGCACGGATAGAAGGTGGGTGGTGCTTAGGCCAGGTGACCTAGATCCACTTATACCTGCTTCCCAGCTGCAAAGGAAAAGAGGCTGGAGGGCTCCTTAAATAGGGAAAAAAGCGGCAAGCAGGAAGGGACCAGGTGGGAGGGGCTTGCTAAGTGGTGTAAAAAAGGCAGCAAGCAGGAAGGCACCAGGTGGGCGGGGCTTGCTAAGTGGTGAAAAAGGGCGGCAAGCAGGAAGGCACCAGGTAGGCGGTGCTTGCTAAGTGGTGAAAAAAGGCGGCAAGCAGGAAGGTACCAGGTGGGCGGGGCTTGCTAAGTGGTGAAGAATGGCGGCAAGCAGGAAGGCACCAGGTGGGCGGGGCTTGCTAAGTGGTGAAAAAGGGTGGCAAGCAGGAAGGCACCAGGTGGAAGGGGCTTGCTAAGTGCTGAAAAAGGGCGGCAAGGAGGAAGGCACCAGGTAGGAGGGGCAGCGCAGCGCCCAATAGGCTTCAGTTCTGTTTTTCTGTGTTAGCTAACGCTTTGAGAAATACAGCGTGCTTTGTTTTTTTAAATTAAAACTGCAAACGATGGCCTAATCATCAACAGTCAACCCCGAAGACCGGGTTCAAAAAGTGTCACGACTGCAGTGCCAACATGTCACTCACGGACCTTCATCGGGTGTGTATGTGGTGCCTTGGCATGGAGCACAGGACGGCGGACTGTGAGTCCTGTCAATCCATGAACGGTAAAGCTCTGAAGGAGCGTAAAGGGAAATTAGTGGTGGATAGACCCCCTACTAAATCCTCCACTGACACTGTTGACGAAATGATCATCTGACGAGTCAAAAAAGGTCACGCTCTAGGGGTGGGTCTTCCCATTCTTGACTTCTCCCAAGAAGAAGGCGAAGAAAAGGCGGTATCAGTCACCTTCAAGCTCCTCCGATTCTTCTCCAGAGAGAAATATAGCATGTCCAACAACATTTTTGACTCCTGCACAATGGGAGGAGTTCAGGTAGAAAATGCTTAACATTTTCGAGAAGTAGGCGCTGTCCCCCTCGAAAGAAGAAAGCCATGCTCTTGTCACGTTGCATAAAGCCGACAAGGAAAGGGTTAAGGCTAAATCCTGCACGCCCTTGAGATCGGTACACAAGCCGGAGGACCATCTAGAACCTTTGAGGTCTTGATTAGATGAAAAAAGATTGACGACTCAATAGAGTCGAGGTTCAGTCCTTTGAGGGGTACGGCGATGCAGTAGTTGCGACAAAGCCATCGATGCCTTCGGTGCCCAACCTGTCGATAGCATTGAAATCATCTACGCCTTTGGAATTGAAGCCATCTTTGCCCATACCCACTAAAGAACTGGAAACATCCTATAAACCCTTGCCTAGAAAGGATTTCTTCAAATCCATATCCTCTATTTATGATGATCACAAACCATCGGACCACGTCACCCCACATTTTGGTTTGGAGTTTGGAACTCTCAATGTCCCTGAAGCTCTTATTTCAGAAGAATCTAGGCTAAGAGACGTATTTGAAAACCTTCAGTCTGCAAGTGGTATTGACACCTCTCCAGAATTTGAGTTTGGCAGACCAGACCCGGTAGACCCTGCAGATAGCTCTTACAGGCAACTTATGACCAGAGTCATAGACTTTCTGCGATAGGGCAGACTTGCTCCTCCATTCGAGCAAGACGACTTGATGGACATTCTCATCAAAGGTCCACAGAAGGGTCCTGTACTTGCTTTTCATGTCGCACTCCAAAAAAGGGTTAAGACGAATGGGGAGGCTCCTGAGTCAAGTCCTACGGTGAATAAGAATCTCACTAAAAAGTACACTTGCGTCCTAGCAAATGGTACATTCACCCTGTGGGACTGCATAGCCATGGCGGCTGATCTTATTCCCGAAGGGGAAGAAAGAATCGGCTTCCTGAATATTGTAAGAGACGGAAAGGAGGCTATGTGTGTGTTTCTGCAATCAGGACTAGACTCTTCATCAGTAGAGCCATGATTGCGAGCACTTTGATGCACAGGTTTGTGTGGTTGAGGAATTCTGGATTTGCGCCGAAGGTGCAGTCTAGACTCCTTAACATGCCCTTTGATGGCACTCATCTGTTTGGCAGCCAGGCTGACCAAAGCCTGTAGAAGCTGCAGACCCAACGGCCAAATTCCTTGGTGCTGCTATCAGACAGCCACAACCATCCCACCCCAGTGGATCATCTAGGAGGGAAAGGTCCTTTCGCACTACTCCTAAATTGAAAGGGTGCGAGGACTGGCTAGTCAAAGCTGCCAAAGAAGATTTCCCTTGTGGTGGACGAGGGAGGTGTGTCAAGTCTGCCCAAGCAACAGCTACTTTACCATCAGCAGCTGCTTCAGCCGCCTCCAAAACTCTCTGTGGCCTTAACCCACAAGACCCTGGTAGGAGGCAGACTCTGACAGCATCTGCAAGAATGGCGGGGTATTACTTCAGATTCATGGGCGTTGGACCAGTAGCCCAGGTTTACTGCCTCCCCTTTCCAAAAAGGCCTCCAGACCATCCGACGGGGAGCCACTTGTTCAAAGTACCGGGTATGTTCCTTATGCAGGAAATGTTGAGCCTGCTAGAGAAAGGTGCTATAGAACCACCACCTGTAACGGAGAGTAACACAGTATGGTACTCCCCTTATTTCTAATCCCCAAGAGCAACAGAGGCTTGAGACCCATCTCGGACTTGAGATTCTTGAACAAGTTCCTCAAGAAGTACAAGTTCAAGATGGTTACCCTTTCTTAGATCTTTCAAACCCTTGGGCTTCAGGATTGGATGGTGTCATTGGACCTTCAGGATGCTTACTTTCATGTGCCAGTCCATCACAAGCACATAAAGTACCTGAGGTTTGCCGTTGGTGGTTCTGGTTATCAGTTTCGAGTTCTGCCATTCGTGCTGACCTCTGCCCTGATAGTTTTTACCAAGTTGATGGCAGTGGTGGCAGCGAGTCTCAGGAGAGGGGGGTTCACGTCTACTCCTGAATGGACGAATGGCTGATCAGGGCTCACTCTCCCAAACAGGCCCTGGAACTTCTTGGCATAACCTGCCGCTCTCTCCACAGGTTGTGCTCCTCCCTCAATTACAAGAAGTCCCACATGATACCATCTCAAAGACTCCAGTTCATCTGAGCATTCCTGGATGCATCCTTGGGAAAAGCCTTGCCACACAAGGTTAGGACTCAATACATTCTGTAGATGATCTCCAAATTGCAGAGTGCCCTGCATCTTCCGGCCTTCGACTTTTTGAGGTTGCTTGGCCTCATGGCATCCTGAATTTTTCTGATGCCAGAGGCTAGCCTGAGAATGAGATCCCTCCAATGGGCCCCCAGGACCCCAGGACTCGGTGGTCTCAATTCTCAGGCTAGATGTCAGACCTTCTTCAGGTTCCGAGCAGAGTCGAGCAGGATCTCCTGTGGTGGGCATGCAAGGGCAACATTCTGAAGGGAGAACTTTTTTGGCAACCGTGGCTGACGCCTCACTCACGGGATGGGAAGCCCACGCCAACGATTTTAAAGTCAGCTGTCATTGGTCCAAACTACACATCATCCTTTTGAAGCTGTGCCCATAAGACTAGTGTTGAAGGCTTTTCTGCCTTCTGTTCAGAATGGCCTGATGACAACGGACATCACAGTGGCCATGTACTACCTCAGCAAAAGAGGAGGCGTAGGTTCACTACCATTGTGTAGAGAGGCTATGCAGCTCTGGTTCTGGGCAATTCAAGATGGAATCGCTCTATTGGCAGTTCACCTAGCCGGAAAGGCGAACACGGCGGCAGACACTCTGAGCAGGAATAGCACAGTGTCCTACGAGTGGGTACTAGCTCAGAAAGTCCTTCAAGCGATCTTCACCCTTTGGTGAACCCCTCAAGTGGATCTGTTCACGACCAGAGTCAACCGGACGTGCAAACTGTTCTTCTCCAGGGAATTTCCCCCGAGAGGGCCTCTAGGAAGCAGGTTCGTAGTGGACTGGGAGTTACCACTCCTAGAAACATTTCCTACAGTCCCTGTCATTCGTCACGTGATCAGGAGGTTAAGAAAGTTTGGGAAATCCATGATCCTAATTGCCCCGGATTGGACCAGGAGGATGTCGTATCCAGACCTTCTGGCCATGTCCATCTGCCCTCCAATGCCTTTTCTGCAAAGAGGACCTTCTCTCGAATCGGGATGACGTAATGGAGATTTTGCTTTCGGCCAGCAACAAAATCTTTGTACTGCTGCCATTGGAATAAATTCTCCAGCTGGTGCACGGAAAAGAAAGTGTATCCCTTTCTTTGCAGCACACCTATGTTTTTGTACTTTTTGTTACATTTGGCAAATCTGGGGATCCAGATTGCAACAATAAAAGGTTATTTGGCAGCACTTTCAATCTTCAAACGCACATCTGAAGAGGTGGCATATTTCAAGATGCCTTTGATTATACCATTTCTTAAAGGGCTCATTGTTCCCTCTTACACCTTTTTCAAGTGCTGATTTGTGTCCTGCATCTTGTTTTAACATTTCTAACGTGTGCTCCTTTTGAGCCTCTACATTGATGTCCACTCAAACTACGAACGCTTAAAACCATCCTGATAGTAGCCTTGATGTCAGCCCGCAGAGTGATTGAGTTGCAGGCTTTATCAGGTAAACCTCCATTTACTATTTGCTACCAGGGCAAGCTAGTCTTAAAGGTTAAACCTTCTTTTTTGCCAAAAATCTCATCAGATTTTCACTTATCACTTACTTAGAGGGAAGGGTACATAGGCTTCATCACACAAGGGCTTTGAGCTGTTATGTTTCACGAATGGTGGAAATACGTCAACATGACTAGCTTTTCATTGGGTACACTGGACACAAACTGGGTCTTCTAGTTACGAAACAAACTTTGTCCAGATGGATAATTCTTGCTATTACAGAATGCTACCGATTGGCTGGAAAAGATCCCCCGGAAGGCTTGAGCGCTCATTCCACAAGGGGCATGGCAACATCTTCTGCTCTGCAAATTGGGGTGCTAATAAAGGACATTTGTGCAGCAGCCACTTGGTCTACCATTCACACATTCACAAAGCATTACTGTCTGGACTCTGGCCAGGAAGGAGGATTTGGAAACTTTGTCCTACATACAGTCCATGAAAAATCTTAAATCTGAAAATTCTTACTACCTCCTCCAAGACCCAACACTGCTTTGGGAGTCTATCTAAAGATGAGAAATACGTGGGAGGACACAATCCATTCGAAGAACAAGTTACTTACCCCTGGTAATGTTCTTTTGACTGGATGCTTCACCCACATATTCATCAACGTCCCTCCCAACCTACCCCGCTGCAGAATTTCCAGGCATTACACTTTACGCTCTTCCCGAGTCTGGTACTGTCTGGGACTCACTGATGCTGGTATTTCTTCAAAGGGAAGGTGTAAAAACAGAACTGAAGTCAACGGGCGCTGCTCGTGCTATATATACCGACAATGACGTCGGCCCCGAGATGGAAGCCCTTGAGGCACATCGAGTCGACCGCATCGACGTGCAGCGCCGTCTGCTGACAATATTTTTCAAAGCAGCTAAAGCTGGAAGCTAAGATATCTAAAGATGATGAATATGTGGGAGGAACATCCAGTCGAGAGAACATTACCAGGGGTAGGTAACTTGTTCTTTGCTCAAAACGCCTATCCAAATAAAACTCTTTATAATCAAGGGATGTTGAGTATAAACCATGCATACCTGAGGAGTAAATGTTATTCCGCTGGGGAGGCTTTTCATACACAGTGGTTTGGGTTTTAATATGGGAAGGATTGGTTGTCGTGGTCCAATAGAAGTAAACTACCAGTATCCTCACTAGCAGACTGTTCACCCTTGAAATAACGTGTCAGCTGAACAGTAGACCACAGACAGTAAACCTTTTCCCCAAGAGCGCGGCTTGCAGGATAATAAACACCTGACAGGCCATGGGCTTGAGTAAAAGGTCAGGAGCGGCAACAGAGCTAAGGAAGAAAACAAAACAAAGATCACAGGTTTGCTGCATGTATAGTACAACAGCAAGCAACCCTGCTGAACCGCCCTCTTTCTCACACTCTTACCTGCGGTGTAAGGTGATCAAACAAGAAACCTACTGGAGTGCTGGAAATGGGTGTTGGTGTCCAGTGAACAAGTCTGAGTGTTCCAAGAAGAAATGTCCTTTACAGCTAATCTGAACGGAGCGAGGGCGCAACTACTGTCCGAAGAACTGTGCAATCCTCACAAAATGAGTTCCTAGGAAATCCTCCTAAAAGCAGCAAAGCGTCCCAAAAGAAGTGCAATCCACCTAAATGTGTGCAAAAGGAATCCACCTATGCAGCATAGCGTCCCAATAGAAATCATTTGTTTTTGTGATGAGAAGTGACCTGCAGCAGAGCGTCCCAAAAAGTCACTCAGAGATGAAATGTGAAGAGAATCAATCAGGATCCAAATGTTTGGGGAAAAGAGTTACTGTGGTTCCCAGGAAAAAAGAAAAAAATGCAGCGGCAGTATACAGAAAACAGGAAATGGTGTGTGTGCATACCGGCCTGCAGCATCGGGATTCGAAATGGGTAAACAATCCAAGTCGTGCTGAGCAGAAGCAAGTTCAGGAGGACAGCAAAGGGTTCGGTAACCAAGAAAACAGTGTGGGGAGGGGCCAGGCGTCCGAATCAGGTAAGGGTAATCCGTGAGCGTAATCGGGAATGCGGTCCGGGTTCAGAATACCAGAATAACAAGGCAAGACACAGGGCCGGTCTTAGACCAGTTTGCACCCCAGGCGGGAAGCATTGTTGGTACCCCTCCAAAATGTTGGGACAGGTGTTAACTTCAGAGACGATATGGGGGGGGGCTTACTCTTGTGGGGGAATCTAACTTCTTTACACATTGTAATGCAAATATTCTAGTGCAGCTTCAATGTTACAATCAGTTAACTCTCTGCTTCACATCTGAAACCACACACTTAAGCACTGCTGTGAGAATGAACCGTCTCCTGCCCCTACCCTTCCAATCACTCACCTGACATTTAAGTACAAACACCCATTTGATTTCAATTGCCTAAAAATGTATGCATACAAATGCGTGTGCTAACAAACATTTTTACATTAGCAATTGCTGGGCATTTGTTAACTGTGCAGCCACCAGCAACGTTTATTGTCTTTGGGCCTCATTACGACCCAGGCGGTAAGTTACCGCCTGGGTCGTACCCTTACCACCATGGTGTAAACTATGTTTACACCATGGTGGATGGCGGATTTACCGCCCCATTCCAAGGTGAGTGGGGCGGTAAATCCCCATTTCCCATTTACCCTTCCCCATTCCCATTTTTGCCCCATAGGGCATAATGGGAGTGGGGAAGGCGCTAATTACGCCACCGTAAATTACGGTGGCGTAATTAGCACCATGGTCCCTTAGCGCCATGGATTTTAACGCCTGCAAAAAGCAGGCGTTAAACTCACCATGGCGCAAAAGGGACCTCGGAATCAGGCGTTAAGGGTCGGCGCCGTTTACGGCGCCGTTAACCCCTTAACACCTGACTCGTAATGAGGCCCTGTGTCCTTTTGTGTCCTTCTACAGCTGTACTCTTACTAAACATGATGAACGGAAGATGGGTGATTGCTGGAGTCTGAAATGTCTTAGTAATATAAGGAGAGGGGGCGATTGGGTTTGATGTGTTTTGCTTAAGGTTCCAAGTGTCAGATCTGTATCACTGAAGCTGATCAGGGGTATTTGTCTGGGCTTTGCTTAATTCACTTGAGGTGGGCAGTTGGGGTTGCAGAGGTGGGTGGACAGTTTAACTGGTACCTGTCCCCTCCCCATGCCCCCCTTATCCCCACCCTCTCAATGTCTGACCTGGTGCTTCTCCAGTGCCTGTATGTGCCTCCGTGTGTGACCAGGTGCAACACAATGATGGATGAAGCTTTGTGTCTATGTGTGCCTTGTGCAGTCTCTTAGCAAACATCAGCAACATGGGAAAGCCTGGCCTGGGCCACCTTGGTGACAAATTGCAGAGTGCTCAGGAAGCAAGCCACAAAACATATAAGCACATATGGGTGCTGTATCACGTCTCTGCAGGGCCCTTTTAGCCTACAGACATTCACTAATATTCAATTTGATTGCATTTGTTCATTGACAACACGGATGGCTAGGCTGAAATGTAAGTAATGGACTTCTAAAACAGATTGTTGCTTTTGCGATCCGCAACCCAACCATACCATGTTGTATTACAGCGTAATACTACATTCCGAACACACATTACTCTATAGTGTTTTTTATATTAATATTGGTTGTACAATATTAATATAAAAAATAAGCTATTTTTGGAAAGAAAACACTTGATGTTTATAAATTGCTGTACTTGTGCTACACCGAGAGCATGGCAAAGAAAGGGCTGTTCATGTCTGTGTTAAAGTGTACTTAAAACGATGACAATGGTCACACGGCTGGTGGCCAGGGTGATGGTAAACGCCTTCATGTCCGGACACATTCCTCTGGGTAGAGGCACGCTCCAGGGATGCCCCTTCTCCCCCATCCTGTTTGCCCTGGCCATTGAGCCCATGGCTGACTTCATTAGAGAGAGACATGGACATAGCGGTCTCCGCCTAATAGGCTGCCCGGAGATAGTGTCCCAATATGCAGATGACATACTTCTGTATGTCCGCGACCCACACCTCAAGCTAGACCCCATACTGCAGAACATAATTTGTATCAGACAATTCTCTGGTTTCACGATTAACCTGTCTAAGTCGGAAGTATTTCCGCTCACAGACAATACTCCTGAGGTCCAGGGCCACTTCGCTCTTCGCTGGTCGGCCGACCATATAAAATATCTGGGGGGGACTGTGTCCAGAACACGCCCTGAGCTACTGAAAGACAACTATGACTCAGCCGCGGTGGCGGTCGAGGACAAAACGCGTAGGTGGCAGATCCTCCCTCTGTCCGCCCCAGCTAAGCTATCACTCATAAAAATGACTCTGCTGCCTAAATTGCTCTATGTGTTCTCCAATCTCCCGATCTGGCCCGGTAAAGACTATTTCACCAGACTACATTCACTCTTCGCCCAGTTCCTATGGCACTCTGGTGTGGTCAGGAAAAAGTGGACCGAACTGACTCCCACATATGATAAGGGGGGGTTCTCTGCACTGCACACCGAATTGTACTGGATGTCCAACCAGGCACAATATGCATCATACTGATATATAGTGGAGCTCCCCCCCAACATGTCAAACTGGATCGCTGGCTGCTGGTCGCACCGACCTCAAGACCCTCATGCTAGATACCCACTACACGGATGATCCCCTGTTGGACCCGGTGGCCTCTACACTGAGGGCCTGGCAGCTGCTCTTTGCCCAGGTGGGGGCCAGACACCCTTTCTATCTCCCAATAGGGAACTTCCCAGGGCTACTGCCGATGCGTGATAAGGCGATTCATATCCATTGGGAAGCGCTGGGTTACAGGGCATTCGCTGACCTGTTTCCAAACGGGGCATTCATCATGCCTGAGACCTGGAAACCAGGCCACAGAGATAATGGGGGTGACCTCTTACAATACTATAGGGTCCGTGCTGCGATTGAAGCGCACTGGCCCGTGTACCCCCAGGAACCTCCAGAAACGCCGATTCTCGCTTACATTGCCAACTCGGTGGAGAGTAGCCACGTGGTGTCCTCACTATATTAAAATGGCATTGGATGGGATGGCCCATCCCTTCCAGGAAGCATGCTCTTGTTGGGCAGAGGAATTGGCAACTGCCATTTCTGATACCCAATGGGCACACATGTGCGCACACACCAGACGGGTCGCCCACAACGTTCGCTTTAAGGCATGCAATGTAGGATTCTACATTACCTACACTATACCCCCGTCAGACAATCCAAAATGCCCCCTCTACACTACATGGTTGTCCCAGATGTGATCAAACAGCAGCGGACCATCTACATATGTTCTGGGAATGTTTTGGTCAAGAATCATCGAAATTCTCTCTGACATAACAAGCACCTCATTAGAGAAACATCCTCTGGGCGCGTTGTTTGGATTGTGGTCTGGGCCCCTGTGTAGAGACGACCAGGCCTTTACCAACGTTGGTTGCATGCTGGCTAATAGGTCAATACTCCTCCATTGGAAGAATAGGTACCCTCCCACTGTGAGCGAATGGATTAAAGCACTGACATGTGCACAATAAAATGAGAATCTCTATGCCAACTCTCTTTCCACCGTGACTAGACCCCCTGATATCTGGTGCAGTTGCTGCTCCTACCTGGCCCGAGAAGACGGGTGTGAATGAAACTGTCCATGCACTTTGAATGTTTCTGCTGATGTACTCTCCTTATGTGTGATGACGTCTGTACTGATGCAATCGGATATAAATGTACAAGACCTCTGTCTAAAGGGTGACCCGCTTACTCTGTTGTACCTTCAATCTCCAACTGTATACATAAAAGTTACAAAAATAAAAAATCAAAAAAATTATGACAATGATGTTGTTGGAGTCAGACTGGCACCCCCTAGAGCCTGGCACCTCAGGCAGCCGCCTGCACTGCCTGATGCAAAGACCGGCCCTGGCAAGACACAAGATGCGACTCAACGTGATACAAGATAACAGTTAAGGAGCACCAGGGTCATGCACTTCTATCGTACTTATAGGTACATTACGAGGCATACCAGGAATACCAAAAGCGCGTCACGTGAGAATCAGGTGCCCTTACTTGCGCCAGGGATGCCGGGAAACGTAGTCTAGTAGATGGTGGTGATGTAACAGCCGCCACAGCAGTCGCCATGGTTTCTTGTAAACAAGTTGTTTTACGGGCAAAGCGACACGGGGCATGACGTTGGTAAAATGACAACATGCTATCGGGTATTTATGGATTATTGGATTTTTCTCTTCAGATAGTGAAGAATACTGTGTCCCTCCTACAGAAGCCATCACAATTCCCTGACAACCATCTGTTCCCATGTGATCCTCCCTCATAATGCCACCCCCAGGGCCAGGATCAGGTAGCAGCTGTCTTCTCCTGGCCTCAGGGGAGGATGCCTTAGGCTGGGGATCAGTGAGGACTCTTCACAGTCCCTTCCGCTGCTCTTACTTCAAATGTAGTGCCAAGTCTGGTTCCCTAATATCAGGGTGGGAAAACACAGTTCCCAATTATCAGGGGTGAATCTCATCCCTTGTTCTTTTTCCAGTCCACAGCTGTCACCTCAAGTCTGGTTAACTATCATGCAAGAGTTTACTGTAGATCCTAGAATTCTAGAAAGTATCTTCTTTTGGCAATGGGTCCTTGTACACTTGTTCTATCTTTTTGCACCTCTATTTCTCTTTTACATGGGTCCCAGACCCCTCTAGGTGTTTTTGGATCTCCTCAGCTTGTTCTGTAGCTTGTTTCTCTCTTGGGTGGGTCCCAGACCCTTTTAGATTAACTCAGGATCTCTCTAACTTACTCTGGGCCTCAGCCCAGTGACTGTGAGCTACTTCGGGCTTGTGTGGGTCCTTGAAACCTGTGTCCTGCTTCTGCGGGCCACTTAAAACCCTGACAGCTGAAGGAAGGAAGGAAGGGAGAGAGAAGCTGATAGGAGCAGGCGGCTCCCGTCAGGTGACAGAAGGCCCTGAGAGAGCTCTGCTGCAGGCGAGGTCTGACAGAGAACAGGAAGCCATAGAAGTTCTACCAGTACAAAGAGGACTGCAGGATCTGTTATTCCCTGTACACCAGAGAACCAGAGATCAGGCAACGTGAGGCCAGTGGCCGAACGAGACTGTCGGAGGCCACCAATCTTACAAACTGCGGAGAAAAAGCAAGGCGCTCCGGCAAGGACTCCAAAACAACTCCAGCAAGCTGATGAGCCCAATGGGACATGGTGGGACGCTGGGGCGCTTAATGGCGGATACTGCGCCTCCTGGGAAGCCATGAAGGAGTTGACTGGGAAAGTGAAAAAGTAAACCAAGGACTAACAAATAGAGGGTTGTGGACCAACACATGGGCTGTGCGAGTCTGGGACTCGCACCTAAATTGAACTGCAGAAGAAAGTCCTGGCAGGATAGTATACAAGGCAAAGCCAAGTATGTGACGAGAACTACATGTGAAAAAGGGAGAATCCTAAGGAAGACCCATGCCCTTAGGATGTTTGAAATGCATTGAATGAGGAAAAGAACCTGGCAGGAGAGTATACCTGGTGTCTTGCGAGTCTGGGAGCCGCACTCCAGTTGTGGCTTTTTTTGAAAGGAGAATCCCAAGGAAGAGCCATGCCTTTAGGATTTGAGTAATAATGAATGTCATAAAGAACCTGAGTAGAGGAGTCATTTCTCCTGGAGTGAATTGTGATGGCAAGAGGAGGGAGTTATCCTTTTGGGCTACTAAGAAGTTGTTTCCTTGAACTTTAGTTTTGCTATGAAGAAATCTGGGGAAAAGAGTCATTCCCTGGAACTGTGAACATTATCTACTTTGGTTGGAGTTACACCTTTTTGTTGGACTTGAACATGTGCAGCTTCAAGATCAAAGACATGTCCTTCACCCCTTATAGTTAGTTTCTAGAACGCGAGGGGTAGGATATCGGACACAAGACACTTTTGCATTGGACGCCTTGCAAAACACAGACCCTGGGCCTCATTACGACCCAGGCGGTAAGTTACCGCCTGGGCCGTGACTTTACCACCATGGCGTAAACTATGTTTACGCCATGGTGGTTGGCGGACTTACCGCCCCATTCCGAGGTTGGCGGGGGCGGTAAGTCCCCAATCCCCATTTACCCTTCCCCATTCCCATTTTTGCCCCATAGGGCATAATGGGAGTGGGGAAGGCGTTAATTACGCCACCGTAAATTACGGTGGCGTAATTAACTCCATGGTCCCTTAGCGCCATGGATTTTAACACCTGCTAAAAGCAGGTGTTAAAAGCGCCATGGCGCTAAGGGACCTCGTAATTGGCGGTAAGGGGTCGGCGCAGCTAACGCTGGCGTAAACCCCTTACCGCCAGGGTCGTAATGAGGCCCCCTTAGTTTTGGTTGAGGTAGGGACCTCCTAGATTAAAGACAGTGAGGCATTTCCTAACCCTTTTATTATTTCAATAAACATTTATAGCAACCACTGAGTCCTCTGTGTCCGTGTCTAATTCGTGGTTGCTCACACTACTATATGATTAAGAAGTCTCTGAGACTTCAAAAGCTTATGGAACCACCATCTGAGCACAATATGTTGCTATAATTACAAAGAAATTTGTAAAACGCCTAATCCACAGTTGCTGTTACATGTACTGTCAGCGCTAAGCCCACATACAGGACAAACAATGACTGGGTCTGTGAGTCAACAGCTTTGATGGTAATTTAAAGACAAAACCTACGAGGACAAGAAATACCACTTGGAATTTCATTTAAGCCCACAAACCCTGGTGATCAAACAAGGACCCAGAAATGCTATAACATCAAAGAGAGGATAACTTAATACATACAACTCTTAACAAGGGACAAGTAGGAATAGGGCAAGGGTGAGGAGCATCTGTGGCTGTGGCGAGTGCTGAATTACTTCACTTTCTGAGTCTTCCCTGTCTCCCAGTCTCCAGTTTGTGGCACCTGGAGGTGCGTGTGCCTTTAAGTCTACCGGTGGGTCAGCCCATATAGGGCCGCCTCCCATGCCCTTGCGGCATAAGCCCTGAGGAGCAAGGGCGAGGAGCATCTGTTTGGCTGCGGCGAGTGCTGAATTACTTCACTTTCGGAGTCTTCCCAGTCTCCCAGTCTCCAGTTTGTGGCACCTGGAGGTGCCTGGAGGTGCGTGTGCCTTTAAGTCTACCGGTGGGTCAGCCCATATAAGGCCGCCTCCCACGCCCTTGCGGCATAAGCCCTGAGGAGCAAGGGGGAGAAGCATCTGTTTGGCTGTTTGGCGAGTGGCGTGGGGCGTCCCCCCTTCAGTGAGCTGAGAAGGATGGATCCCGCCATGCAATCTTCAAGGACTAGAGCTCAAGCCAAACGAATGGCCATACAAGAGGAGCATCCGTTTAAGCGGGCACGACAACAACAGGTGAGCCAGTACTTTTCGTGCAGCTCCATAACTGATATAACTGATATAATTGAAGAACCCTGTACTTTTGTGGCAGAAGACGTTTTTGAAGCTACCCCAACAGCGGCCTCCCCATTAATTCTCGTCCCAACCCCACCGTTTGTGAATTTACAAGCAAGCTTGATCTCTGCTCCTCTGCCCCACCTCCCCATTCTCACCCACACATCAATGCACACGGAATATGGCGGAAATACGGTCAACGAGAGCGATCATACCGTGGTGATTGGTGTGTCTTTCTTGGCGGAGGTTGGGGCTGTTTCGGCAGGGATGCAGCAGTCTGGGGGGCGTGGTGTGGACCCGCAGTCCCTGTGGGACCCGGCATCGATGCTTGGGGGAACTGAATCGGCGGCGGCAGCAGCGACGGCGGCCTCGGTCACGCCTGATGACGCGGAGGGGCGTGGTGAGGACATGGTTGGCCTCAGTCCTGACCACGAGGAAAGCTCCGCGTTGCAGCACCAGCTGGATATGGCAGAGTCACGCCTGGTCAGTCGACTGAGATGTTCAGCCGCGCCCCTGGGGTCTGCTACAGCTGTGGGCTCTGGTGTGGACATTGACATTGACACTATTGGAACAGCCGGTTCTCATGCCGAAGTGAGTGAGGTAAGCAAGAAAGCCTATCCGGCTATAAGTCTAGTTACGAGTTCTGTTGAAAACCTGCTGCACATACAACAACATGAGGTTGTAGACTCAGCTGCTTCCCCGGAGGGAGTTTGTACTGCCCCAATCCCGACGGTCTCCAACATTAAGACAACAACGCTTAGTGAGGCTGCAATACTGCAAGGGGGATGTTGGTTGGAGGAGTAAGCGGATGTCGCTTCTAATGCTGATCGAAGAAACTCCTTAGAGATGGTTTCAGCGGTGTTATAAAATTTGATTGAGCTAAATAAAGCTCATGCTTGTAATCAGATGCCCGTGTTTACTCCCGAACACAATGAGATTCCAAAAATCCCACAGAAAAGGCAGTGGCCCTCATTACGACCCTTGCGGAAAGCGACTGACCGGAGCGCCACAGCGTAAATAGCGTTTCCGCCATTGCACGAAGGAGCAAAGTGCGGCCCATTCCGACCCATCGGGCACGAGCACCACGCCACGGCGGAAGTGCAAAGTCCGCGATGGCGGAAATGACCCCAAAATGGCCCACACCGCCGCCGTACGGCGCCCTAGGTGCAATACCGCCACCCCACTTAGCGGTCACTGCAGTGTGCGCCTACCGGAAAGTACGGTGACCGGAAATATACGGAAACGGAAGTTAAAACACGGGCCCGGAACGGGAAACATCCCGGCGTACACCTATAAAAACACTAAAACCACACAACCACTAAAATCACTACCCTGAAACACACCCCAACCCGTCAACCACCCCAGCGAAACCAAGAAAAATGGGAAAAGTAGCGAAGAAAGCGTGCGACCGCAAGCGGCAGGTCCACTTCTCCCGTGAGGAACTCACCGTGCTAACAGAGACCCTCCAGGAGAATGCTGCCGTCGTCTTCTGCACGCAAATGACCAGGACGGCACTTGCAAACAAGAAGGCCATATGGGCTCTGGTGGCACAGCGGGTAAGTGCAGTGGGGACCGCACCCCGCACCCCACAGCAATGCCGCAAGCGATGGGACGACCTGCGGATACGCGTCCGCAGCATACTCTCTGCCAACCGCAACATTGCCACAGCCACCGGGGGAGGTCCTGAATCACCCATCAAGTTGACCCCCTGGGAAGAAATCTGTGCCTCCACCATCGGAATGGAGAGCATAGAGGGAGTCGGAGGGATGGAGAAAGGAGTGCAGACATCCGAAGATTCAGGTAGGTGGGCCAGATAAAACAATGCCAAATCCACACAGTCCATCCATGTGAAGTACCATGCGTCCACATAGTGCAACAGAAACACATGTCCAGGAGAACGTCCACACACATCGGCCTGATAGCGCACGTTAAAACCCACAATAAATACATAAATAATTAAAAACCCCTAAAACACGCACTACACGTGCAGCAGGCAAACCCTAACTGCAGGCTGCCAAACAACTGCACCCTCACTCCACACACAAATCAAAGCACCTCCAAGGCCCCGACCCAAATCACCCTCAGGTACCACCCCAATGCATGTGATACAATGCCATTCCAATTCCCACAGACCCATCAATAACCCTCGCCCTCCTTTACTCCACCACAGGGTCCGATCCAAACGACGAGCTACAGGACACCCCTACCAGCACACCTGCAAAGAGGGCCAAGACCAACGGCCAGAGACCCTCCACCTCAGCTGCACGCATCAAGACACGGCAGCAGCACAAATCAGGTGGCAGCACAGAGGAGGGAACATCAACAGGCACCCCAGCAGCCAGCATGCCCACAACACCACCACCACAGGTCCCCCCAATGGATGCCACAGAAGGCACTGCCTCTGGTGGCAGCAGCACCATAGGTGACACCCCATTGATGGCAGCATGCTCGGACACAGAAAACGGGGATGCCGAAGTCAGATCCATCCATGACCTGTCCCAATCCCCCTGTCTGTCCCATCCCGTACAACATGAGGATACCACGCAGGGGCACCCACAAGACGACGACTGGCCATCCCCCACAAGCCCTGTGGCAAGGCAACATGAGGACAACAGCCCCTCTGTGACACCCCCGCAAATGGCCATGGCCCAGCAGAGGCAACAGTCCCTCGACCAGTTGATCGAACAACAGCAGCAACTGGCCACACTCCTCAAGGACCATGCCGATGAATGTGGGGGCACTAAGGCAGACATAGAAACATCAACTGAGACACTTAGGGCAGAAATGGAGAGAGGCACAGAGACGCTAAGGGCACAAATGGAGAGAAGCACCGAGAGCCTGAGGGGGGAACTGCATGCGACGTCCAAAGACGTATGTGCCGAACTTGCCGCAGTGCGCCGTGTGCTCACTGAGCTCTCGCAAACCCTTAGGGACATGCATGGACGTGAGCAGGCAGACACATCATCCGTTGCAAGTTCCGTCCAGGGCAGCCCCCAACGTAGATCTGGAAGGAACCTGCGCTCCACAGGCAGGGGTGCCCCTGATACCCGCAGAGGGGGCATGCAATAGCGACAGCCCACTGACAATGAGCATCTTTGGACACTGGTGTTCGGGGGGGAGGTAGGAGGGTGGAGGGGGTGTGTTGGGCTCACTTGGGTGGCGGGTCGATAGGGTGTTCAACATTATATCACATATGCCATAAAAAGTGCACGATCAACCAATGAGAAGTGTGGACATTGATCTTTGTGTACTAGGCCATCATAGGCGTACAGTCCATATTGTGCATGTCCCAGACACACGCAGTGCCACGAGTCCCGTGTCCATGTATCAGCCACCAGGCGTGAGTGCTAGAAGCACACATCAATGAGATGCTGACGAATGTCACGGGCCTCCGGTGCCTCGCAGACTCCATGAGGTGCTGCCACATCCCCACCCTCATCATGACCATCATCAGGTGCTTGCAGTTCTGCGTCAGGGGGCATGGGCACATTTCTACGTACGCACATGTTGTGGAGCATGACACATGCCATGACCATCTTTGCAACCTTCTCATGGCGGTACAGGAGTGCCCCGCCAGACCTGCTGAGGCAGCGGAAACGGCCCTTCAGTAGGCCGAATGCCTGTTCTATGACTACACGGGTACGTGAGTGGGCATGGTTGTAGTCCTCCTCATGCTGGTCCCGTGGGTTCCGGACTGGTGTGAGGAGCCATCTCTTCAGTGGATATCCAGCATCACCTGTATGTGGACGAGAAACGTATGATGTGGAATGCCATTGATACGTACGCACACCCCCCCCCCCTTCCTGCCAGGTCATTGCCAATTCACATACCCCACATTATCATGCTTGAAATGAGACTCACCGAGTAGCCAGGATCTGTTCCCTGCGTGTCGCTCCATGTAGCGTGGTATTGTAGAGTTCCTCAAGACCATAGAATCATGGGTTGATCCAGGGAATCGGGCACAACAATGTGTAATGATCCTGTTGGAGTCACACACCATTTGTACATTCAGGGAATGAAATTGTTTTCGGTTGCGGTACTGGGCCTCCATGGCATGTGGGACGACCAATTCAACATGGGTGCAGTCGTTGGCACCAATGCAACCCGGTATGCCGGCAAGTGCATGGAATCCCACTTTTGTGTTGGTTATTTCCTGCTCCGAGCGTGGTAGAGAGATGTAGTCGTCTGCGTGCTGCAGGAGGGCATCGAGCACTTGCAATAGTGTCCGTGAGAACAGTGGCTGAGAAATGCCATGCAACTGTCCGACTGTGTGCTGGTAGGTGCCTGTGGCCAGGAAGTGGAGTACAGACACCACCTTCAGTAGGGGTGGGATGGCGGTTGGGCTATCTATCATGCTGACAAGGTCAGCCTGTGTCATGTCCACAATGGCGGCTATGGTGTCCCGGGCCAGACGGTAGAGGGTGTGGATCTGCTCATCAGTGAGGTTGAACGGATGTGCTCGGAGGCGTGGTATTGCGGGCTGCCTGCGTGGTGGTAGTGGCTGTGCTGGTGGCCCTTGCTGGCCCTGCCTTGGCCTCCTCCTCCTCCTGCGTCTCCTCCGTGCGGCTGGTTGTAGTTGGTGTTCGTCTTCTTCTTGGAGTCGGAGCACTTGCAGTGCTATCAGGTCCCCCAGGGCCAACATCGCGAGTCCTGCCGGTAGCATTTCGGTGTGGTTGTGGGAGGAGACTGGCTGTGCAATTTATGTGTTTTCAGGCTGTATGGCCTCCACCTGTGGTGATTGATTCCACCTGTGCAAACTGCTCTCCCCTTTGGCCGAGCACGTCCCGCGCACAACGCTGCAAATCGGGGAATTGTATCTTGCTATTGCAATCATGTATTTGTACCCGATGGCCGTGTAAGATTGGTTGATATGTTCATTCTGCTGTGGTCCCATTGTTTCCCATACTATCTGTGCAGTCGCGAACAGACTTGTGAAGGGTCAGTGGAACGTAGTACTCGAGTAACGGTGGGCCCTCATGCATCACTGTACCGAGTTGCAACGACGGGCGGGGCGTCCCATTTGTGGGTGAAGGCAGTTGCCATTTTCACACACAGCCGCACTCGATGGAATAATTAGTGATTTCAAACGGCCACAGATGCCTTTTCGACGTGATGTTGCAAATGAGGAATTCGAAGGGCAGCGCTTTCGGTTTCCAGCTAGCGCCGAGGAGATGCCCACAGGTCTGACTGCAAATATAACGTTCTATTGTTCTATGTCCTTGAGACAGGGCCCATGGCGAGGGAGCAATGATTGATATGAATAGTTTGGGATGCGCAATAGCTACGTGGGCGATGAGGCCGTCCGTTCCCAAATACATGTTACTTCACAACACTGGAATTACGGGCTGGGGCACTGTGGATTTAGCAGGCTGCATAACGCACAGACTCAATGGATGTTTCTAATGTTATGTGAGTAATTATTCAGGCGTTTTGATCCCGGGATGAGGGAATGATGAATGTATGCATGGGCAGGTGATTTGATACAGAGTTTGCCATGTACAGGGCTTCTTGGGATCTATCCGCCTCCCCTACGCTATGTGATGCAGGGCTGCCATAGTGGGACCATCGTCTATCTGGCCTTGTTGAGCCCTCCCTGTCTCGAGGCGCCCTCAGACACTTGTGTCCATGCACGTTAACATTCCCTTCTGATGGAATCTGTTTTGACAGACGCATGCACAGGTACACTCGTTTGTGATGGTGTTTGCACCTCGATATAGATGGTTATGAGTCGCAAGTGGTTTTGGGGTGGTGATGATCCTTTTGAGTGGGCTAGCATGCATATGGCTGTGGATTTCGTGTGATCATTGAAGTGAGTTGTTCGAATGTAGTTCTGATGGCCATTCTGTTCTTTTTCTTTTCTTTTGGTTGACAGGTATCTCCTCCCCTTTTGCCACTGCCATCTGTATGCCACTCCTGCAGATGGATTTTACTCCCGACACCTGCTGCTTCGTGTTAATCAGTGGAGCAGCATTACGATCTTATGGGACGATCGCCAATGGCCCACATGCCCTTACGCAGTACTGGTGGCTCGGAGCAACATTTCGGCCTTTCAGCTGGACTAGTGCCTCCCCATTGGGTCGGCCCTGCGGTTCTGTGCGCTTCCATGTTGCCTTTTCGTACGTGAATGTGGCTCTGTGTACCATGGGGGAACAGGGCGACACACAGGTAGTGGCTGGTCATTTCTTGCGGATGCAGCCCACAATGGTGATTAGTGTTTTGGAGTTCATGGCCTGATGGCTGTATGGGCTTGGTGACTTTGATGTGCATAAAATTTCTAATCTGATTTGGCCCGTGTAGCGTTTTTCTTTGCAAGTGATGTGGCATATGCCTATTTGGGGGGCGATGTATTGTGAGGAGATCTGCATTGGGTTCCAGCTTCGGGGTTTAGTTGCGTGGTACTGTGCTGGGCGCGTTTGCCTACGAAGCCCAGTGAGGTCAGGGATGGGGGCTGCCAATATGACTGTTTGAATGTTGTCATGCTCAGGGGCGGGGGATTGGGTTTTGTGTAACAGATGCCGGTCAGCCAGGTGGACTGGTGGAATGATGTGATTTTCGGAATATTGCTGGTCACAGGTGCCTGTGTTTGCGTGCGTTTCTTGGTGGGGGACTGTGGTCATGTCCATTGGGATGGCTTCTGTATTCGTGCCATCTGTGCCCTGCAGCTCCCATTGGCCCCTCTTGTGTTTCTTTTGTTCGTTGCCATGCATGGGTGACTTGTACATTTCAATGGTTGCATTGTGACTTCATTGCACCTACGGGGAGTTGTACTTTGTGGGCAGGGAGCGGTGTACAGGCACTCAGTGGGGCCGTTTACGGTTGATTCGCGATGCCGTACTTCTCGCCATGGCGGAATGGTACATTACGCCATGCCTGATGGCGTTAGGTACATGTCCGCTAGGGTCGGAATTGGCGTACCCTTGCGCCATGGTGGTGTTTGCGGTTTGGCATTGCGCGCGCGCGCGTGCTTGGTGCAGTTAGCGTTGGCGTTCACTACGGTGTCGCTAATGGCTTCGTACTTTGCGGTGACGGGTCATAGTCGCACCGAGCGCTATTCGATGGCGGTATTGCATTTCCGCCATCGTTTTTCGATTTCCGCCAGGGTCGTAATGAGGGCCAGTGTAATTATGTGACTGACGTCAATCGGGACATATGGGGGTCTGGCAACTATAAAAGAGCAAGGACATTAGAGGTTGTGTCCTCTGAGGATTCATCTCAGTCATTAGGTGGAAAGGTGGCTGACACACAGAAAAGACAGTCTTCCCATAACAATGCAACCCGTTGTTCATGCTTGTGCCAACCAAATCAATTGCTGCAAAGCTCTAACTGCGATGATTCTCTGGATGATTCAACTTCCAGGGAATCATCACTTGTAGAGCGAGCCTTCCCTAAAATTAGAAGAGGACGGTCTGCCTATAGTCAAGCTGCATGTGATAAGTCAAAGAAAGATAGAGGTGGTGGACTGGCCCCTTGTGTACACGTGCCCTCAAATTACCTTCTAATAGCTCTGACTTCTGCAATGGCAGTCACTCTGGCACCATTCACTAAACTTTATGAAACAATAAATGAAAATGTGAAAGATGTTACTACTTTATTAGCCCTAATGAATTCAAAACTCGTACACCTAGAGATAATGCGTAGTGGGCATAGAACCAAACAAGAAGAGGTAAATAAGAATCTATTGGCAGGCCTTGCATCAGTCAATGATGGCAGACGTAATGACATGATTGATAAAAAGCTGTTTGCGGAGGTGGCAAAGGAAGCTCTGTCTCTCTTTCGTAAATCCAACATGGAATCAAGAGGGCAGGAGCCATTTGGAGCTTGCACTGTGCCTCATATGCCAATGAAAGAGCAACCGACTACACTGTCTCTTCCGCTTAATAGTGCAACGGCAGCAGAGATCGTATCCACACATATGCAGCCAAGTCAATTTGAGAGCAATATTGCCAAAACCCACAAGATCCCTAAAAGCCCACCATTGACATGCGGCGGCCAGTCTAACTTGGAACACATAGGTCTTCCTCACCAGGTGGCAATTGATGTGGAGCGTCTCACAAATACTAGTGTCTTACGTAGTGAAGGTGCTGGCCAGGACACTATGCTGGAAACCTCTTTTCATACAGCATTTTTACAAGCCAGAAGTTCAGCTAATTTTGCCTTGCTGGATAGTCAAAGTGCGTCTGTCTCAACTCTCCAAATACCAGCTGTAGATCAAGCCTCTGGACATAAAGTGGTGGCTGTAGATATGGTAGAGCTAGCAGGCCTGTTCCCCATTTTTGGAGGTCCAGACGCCGATCAACAAAAATGTGTGGAAACTAAAAAATGTATTCCACCTCAAACCAAAAAGCAAAAAAACATGCCAGGACGTAAAAAGATTCAAGAAAGAGGTGCCCGGAAATTTCTACGCAACATTAATATGCTACAATTGGTTGATAAAGCGATCACCACACGACTGAAATTAGGTGCAACAACTAAGGAGAGCAAAAAGGTACCAGCAGAACCAACGGCAATTAATTTGCATGCAGCCGGAGGTCACCTTAGTGAAGCTGCAAAGGCTGATCAAGATGAGTTGTTAGAATTATCAGTCTACGAGGACTTTGTCAATGAAGAATGTGCATCAGCGCAACAACCTCTCGACGCTTCTATTATCATAAAACTGTTACTTTGCCTACCAGACAGAGAGAGAACAGCTCTTCTAAGAATGTTGAAACAGATACGTCAATCCTCAAAATGCCTGTGCCGCAGGAGCCCCAGGTCAAACCAAATAATATAACAGCCGTGAAAAGTGGCAGGATCTGCTCTATAATCCCGATTGAAGTAGTGGCCGTTAATAGAGATCCGACACTTGTAAGCACTGTGTTTACTACTTTACAAGAAAAAAGGGAACGCCTAAGGCTTACTCTACAAACGAAGCTCCCTGAGTGTGGGAGCTTACGTCAGCTTTCTCTGAACGGCTCTAATTTCGAAGGAGAAAGCTGTGAGCCCATTGGTGCACTGTCGGCTGCTGTTGTACCTAACTCACGGAAAGCTGAGTACCATCAGCCGGAAGTACTAGAGAAAAGACAGAAGAGCAGTAAAGGACATGTAACAGCTCGTCCCTTGGAGCTTACCCTGACAATCAAATTGATGTTGGAGATGTTGGAGTCTGGTGATAAACTAATTTTGAATCGATCAAACGTATTAAGTCTCCTCCATCATGTACCTCGCTTATGATCACTGGGTTCTAAAGACCTAAAAATTGTTGAATTTCCTGATGAAACATGCAATGACAAGGTTATCTTGCACGTTGACTCCAGTATAATTGCAAACGCAATATTGGAAGCAGGGGAAGATCTTTTGTCCTTGGGGTTTGACACCTATAAAATAACGGAACACGCACGGTGCACAAAATCGGCGTTGGACTCTGTAACAGGTGCAGCCCTGGTCATTCAAGAGGCCAACTTAAGTTCCACTGAGAGTTCACAAAAAAATGTGCCAATGAAACAGATCCTGAACAGATCCCGAACAGATCCCGGACAGATTTGCAGGAGTGAGATAGCTCCCAAAGTAGGGTTATTTGTATCCGCATCCCAAAGAGTGATGCTAGTCGAGCAGGAGGTGGTGCCCAGAACCAGTCCAATGGAGAAAATCCAAATTACGATAAATAGTGGCAGATCAGTCAATGAAAGTGCCGCTAAATTAGCAAGTAGCCCATTGGGTAAAGAAATTACCCAAGACTGGAATTGGCTGGCTACCGCTCTAAATGTCAAAACCCGAAGCTAATGCCCGAAGGCCAGTGTAACACAGCTTTGCTCTTTTGCCCCATGGAACACGCGCGGCTTCATGCATCTGTTAAATAACGATTGGCTTTACGATTTGCAACTAGTTTGTCTCCAAGAAACATGGATGTGCGAAATGCCAGTTATTTCAGAGTTCGAATGTGCACTGAATCCAGCTATTAAGGCAGAAAAGGGGCGGCCTACAGCTGGCCTTCTAACCATGATTAGCCGGTCTTCAGGCTATCGGCTGCTAAACTCTAAGAACCTCACGCCATACATTGAAGCCTCCAAGATAGGAAAAATCAATCTCTTGCCAAAGGAGATAGACGTGATTCAGGTAATAAACCTATATTGGAATCACTGATGGACCGGGATTTACCAGTTCATTGATCTAGTAACAACAATCATTGATAACCTGCTTGAATCAAACAGAGGGGGTAGAATGATAGTATGCAGTGATCTAAATATTGATTTTTTTAAGCCTCAGAATCCTGCAAAAGTATAACTGGCGAAAGATTGGTCGGAAGAACTAAACACACAAGGTCTAACGATGTTAAATGGCTGTACACAAGGGGACATTCCGGCAAAGTCCACATGGCAATGAGAGGGCCAATCGTCAATTATTGATTACATCTTTATATCGGACGCTATGCATGCTAGGGTAAATTCTTTGAAAGTTTGTGCAATGGAAAACTGTGATCACGAAATGCTGGAGTTAAAATTTCATGGCTCTGTAGTGGAGCAAAGTCGGAAATGGGGGACAAAGGTCCGGGTTGAATCAAACCGTTTAAGAGTGAGGCTGGATGAACGGGAAGTGGCGAACCTATGCAACCAATTTAAGTTTAATCCAGAGGTGGTCGAATATGCCTCTTTACTGTCTCATTTTAAAGCTAAAAATATTGGGCTACATCATTTGTTGTTTCATAAGAAGCATTGTTTCGATTTAATGGTGATGCAGTGTAAAAGACTGATGTGTGCCGAAATTCAGAGAAACAAGCAAGGGTCAATGAGTGAAACAGCGTCAAAAAAATAGAGCAGCCAAACAATCCTACAAAAACTGGCTAAAAAGCCATAAATTCCTACTACATCAGAAAGATACAGAGGCCATGCTGAAGACCCTAATAAACAAGAACAGTGGGGAGTTTGGGTAAATCATCAATCGCATGGAAATGCCGCAGGAAGCTTTACAAGTGTGCTTGGTGTCAGAGCTCGAGTGGGTTCAGCACTTTACAACATTATATAATAAAAATCCTGCTACAAATCTTCCAGCAGTGTATGATTTAACATCATGGGATCTGCAATTCCCGAGGGAAGATATTCGAGAGGTTATTATGAAAGCTAAAAACTCTAGGGCTCCTGGTCTCGCCGGGTTGTCGAATTTCATGATCAAACAGTTCCCCGAACTCTGGACTGATTTGTGCTTTGACCTATTTGCGAGAATTAATATGCACCGACAGTCGCCGACCTCATGGAAAACTGGGATAATTGTCCCAATTTTCAAGAAAGGTAACAGAATGTCACCTAATCATTATCGTCCTGTGGCACTGTTGGATGTCTTAGGCAAGATTTACGCCTCTTTGCTCCAAAAAAAACTGATTAATTGGGCCAAATCAGCGAATAGAGTTGATGAAAGACAGGCAGGATTTGTGAAAAATGTTGGATGTTCTCTGAACTTGCTGGTCTTAAACTTACTGAAAATGGAAGCACTGCCAAAGTTTACCTTGCTTTTGTGGATTTTACGTGTGCTTTCGATATGATAGATCGAGAGTTACTCTGGCAAAAGCTGGGGTCGTGGGGCTGCCCAATTGGTTTACTAGAGGCTATCAAAGTACTCCACCTGGACACGTCCATCGCAATCTGTTTAGATCAGTCAGGCTCCTTGTCTGCACGGATTAATACGCACAAGGGGGTCAAACAGGGTTGCCCGTTGGCAGCCGCAATCTTCAGCCTCTTCATTTCAGATATCAGCGATGCAATAAATTCAGTGAGAGTCTTTCCACCTAAGCTTCACTTATCCCAGATAAGTTGGATGCTGTATGCAGATGACTTAGTCATCCTGGACTTAACCCCGATCGGTTTACAACGTAAACTTGAGGCAGTCCAAAAATATGTGAACATGAATAATCTGAAAATCAATGCAGCAAAGAGCGAAATATTGGTGTTCCATAACTTAAGAGCAACACAAAGGGCAATGGAGTCAAAGTTTGTGTGGAAAGTTGGTCAAGATCAACTACGTATGTCAAAAAGTGTAAAGTATTTGGGCATGACATTGAATTCCAGCATTTGTGATGACCCTTGGATACTCGAATCAAAGAGGAAATGTGGTCAGTTAGCATGTTAGGGCCTACTGTTACACAGAAAGTTTGGACGATTCTCTATGCAACCCTTGAGAAATTTCTATGAACAGAAAGTGTCGCTGATCCTAACATACGGAGCAGAGAATGCTTTCGGATGCTCATTTAATCACTGGGCATCGCTAGAGCATATGTTCTGGTCCAAAGCCTTAAGCCTACCAATTGGAATTTCGACAGCCTGTATAAGGTATGAACTTGCGTTAATTTCTTTGCATGCTCGGATCAGCTGGAACCAACTGGCTTTATTTCGGAAATCTAGAGCTGAGGAAGGAATCCTGCAATTTCGAATACTTCACAATGCGCCGTCGAGTGGGACCGATATTGCCTCTTTATGGGTAAAACGCTGTGAAGATCTCCTCCTCGCATACAACATTAGCTTGGAAACCCTTCATTCAAATCCCACGGCAGCAAAAGTGAAGACCTGGCAAGCCGATTGGGAGGTCATGTGTAGTGAACGTCTTGCCACCAGTGCTATGACAAACTCACCTGCAGAAGCAAGAGGTTTTAACGTGTTACAAAAATATCTGCACCTATTTCCAAATTCGAAAGCCCGAAGACTCTTTATGCTGTTCCGCTTAAACGCTTTTAAAACCAAAGAACGGTATGGCAACTGGCCTGTAACACAGGACTGAACCATTCTTGCCGTTTTTGCAATAAAGAAGTTGAATCACTGAAACATCTTGTGCTGTTTTGCCCGGAATTAAAAGACGAAAGATCAATTCACCTGGGCCGTTGGAATGATGATCACCCGACTGTGTGTGCGGAAGAATGGTGGCTGAGAATGTGGAACGGCACTGACATGAACCTAACTATGCCTTTAACATCTTTTTTGGCTTCAATTGAAGGAAGGTTAAAGAGGTGCACTCAGTCGCAGAACGAATGACCTAAACAAAATTAAGAGGATTCATTCACGTTGGACAGGTTGGATTATTTTGACAACAGAGGACGGGAGGGAGGATGTGCCTGTTTTGTGTTGATTGTGTTGTTTTGTGTAATATTTTAAAGGTTTGAATTTAAACCAATAAAATAAAAAAATAAAAAATAGCGCTTACAGAATAATGTGAACAATATAGACATTTTAAACAGGAGCTGGATACAAAAGCACACCACACCTAACAATCAATAGGGAGCAAAGGGAGAAGTGCAAGGGAAAATCAGGAACCACTTACAAGAGAAAGTCAATGAAAGAGAGCAAGGAAAACGAAATTACAATACAAAAACCTACTCTACGCTAGCCAGGAAAGGAAGAGAAAAGGGCACAAATATATGAACTCTCTCAATGAGGAGCGTCTAAAGGATCACGTTTACACTGCAGAACAGAACAAGGTCAAAGAAATAAACAACACAGAAAATGGGCTGCACAGGAAAAGAAAAGCACGGTTGTAAGGAACTCATGGTAAAACAGACACAAGTGATCACAGTTCAAGGGTGTTTATTAAACTGTATAGGTAGGTTCGAAACAATGCCTAACCTAAACCTAAATCTAAAATGGGAGCAAGCTACGACCATCAAATAATAATAAGGCAGTCCCAGTAGTGTCTTGTCAAATGAAAAGGGCATATACTAAACACACCTATTGCCAGTCCTTACCTCTAAGTTACAAAAAGAGTATGAGATAATGTTCACTAGAAAGAAAGAAGTGTTCACAAAGTGATAAATCAGGATGGTATGGCGGTTCTTCCTTCCCCACTTTTTTAGCATGGGACAAGGCGGGACTCCTGAGCACAGCACACTCCTGGGTGTTTCTAGCACAAGGTTCACAAGTCTATTTCACGGTACAAGAACCTTCAATTGTTCAAGGGATTTGACATGACCCTTGTAGGACCACTCTGACATCTCACGCCACCCTCTCATAGGGCCTTCTGGTATCAGTAGTTTCAGCAAAAGGGGGACCAGCCACAGTATCTCGCGTTAGCACGCATGTGGCGTCTGGACCACTCTGCAGCTGGTCTTTCCCCTGCATTTTTAACAGTTCAAGGGATGTCTTTTCACACTTTTACCGCTTGTAACCTTCTTTTGACACAGACCGGTTTCACACAGTTTCCTCTGACCCACCGGCTGTTTTGAAGGCTTTGTTTGCGTCTTTTTCTTCTCAACTAGGTCTCCCTCTGCCAGGCTTGGTACATTCCTCCGTTCCTCAAGGTTCTCCCACAGCCGGGCTCAGACCCCTCTCAAAAATTACAATTCAACTAGAAGGCTTCCCTCAGCCCGGCTTGAGTCTTCTCTTTTGCAACACAGTCAAGTTCCTCAAAAGTCTCACTTGGCCGGGCTCAGACCCCTTTTTAAAGTTCAGCAAGAAAGCTTCCCTCTGCCAGTCTTGAGCTTCATTCCAGAGTTCACAATTTCAACAAAAAGGTTTTGGGACTCCTACTCCCAGAATACACTGGGGTAATTTTGCTCCCACTTCATTGGTCCCCAAAATGGCATTTTCTATTATTTGGAGGTCAGGGTCTCTCCCTCTGCCTGTCAGAGACCTGGGTTCGCCTGCCTGGCCCAGGGGAGGAGTGTAACTGTTGGTACCACCAGGCAAACCCAGCTGCCCCTGGTCTTGCCTTCTGGAAGTGGTTTGGTTTCCTCCTCCACACTGTAATCCCCTCTCTGGTAGCAGGGCCAGTGTTTGGGCAGTTTTTTTCTCCTCTTCCAGGTCTCCCAGGGTCTCTCCAGCTCACTAGGGCCTTCTCCTTCTCATTCTCATTGTCATTCTCTCCGGTACCTTACAGCATCCTCGGCTCGCTCACAATGATGTTTCTGGCTGCTGCTTTTATACTCCCAGCTAGAGTTGATTGGAGTCAGGTGTGAGTAGTTGTCCCTCCCTGCCTTACTCTGCCTGACCTCATTATCGGGGCAACATGGTGACTGCCCATAGGAATCCATTGCCCATTGTTTCCTATGGGAATGACTCCCATCCGCCTCTTCCTCGTCCCAGTCCTTGTGGATTTCTATAGGGAAATGGGATTATGGGAGTTGTAGCGTTGTGGAGAGGCAAAATTCGTATTGGGGTTTAGAGATAATCTTGAGGCCCTGTGTTGTTTTCTCCTTCTTATCCGTAAGGGAAAGTATGGGGGGGGGATGTTGGTGCCAATATCCCATAGAAATTGCTGAGATATCGGGTAGGGGTGCATTAGAAAGAATGGGATACGGTGTCTCGCCCAAGGGTGCTCCTCTCACAGTCTCCAAGGACCCCCTGCCCAGGTGATCCTCCCTTGCTCGTCTGCCCCCTGGTTGGGATCCAAGAGCAATGGCCCCCTCCTGGCCACCTGAACAAAGGATCCCTGGGAATAACCTGGGAGAAACGCCTCAGGTTTCCCATACTGTAAAGTGCTTATTCCAAAGTAAAGAAAGCCAAAAAGGGAATTAGGGTTCAGAACCTAATAATAAGCACTGTAGATTCGAAATCCAAGGAACTAGGATCTAGAAAACAATAGGAACCAGGAACAAGGGACCACCCACAATCAGGAACTCTGTCACAATGACCTGCGCTGGACTGAAGCAAACTGAGGGTTTTAAAGCTGGATAACAATCACATACCTCAGGTGTGGTGCTTACTAACAACTGCCAGCCACAGGTGTTCTTATTCTCCGCCCAACCGTGTCCTGCAAGGGTGGGGATGAAGCAGTGGGTAAGAAATACTGGGAAACTTAGTCTTTTGAATAAAGAAGTATACCTGCTGCCAAAACCCCAAAATGGTTTTATGGACGTTAAGTGGAAGATATGGTTTCAGAGCTCCCAAATCAGCACAGTTCTGTGACGTTGGGTTTGGAAGGTAAGTGAAATGGGGAACAGACCCCAAATCAGGCCCCCAAGTGTCAGGAGCGTGAGCAAAGGTAGCGAATCATGACATTCGGACCTGGAGAGGACAGGTGGAAGATAAGACCAAGACAGAAAAGGAAGATTTCTGGCAGGTTGTAAGACCTGGAGTTCAAAGGCAGATTGCAAGACCGAGAGAAGAGAGGAAGACGGCTGACAGACAGTAAGATTAGGTGAGTACAGGCAGATGGTAAGATGTAAGAACCAGAGAGGAGGGCAAGATTGCTGGGAGGACTGTAGGACTGACAGAGAATTTTAAGAGAGGCTAATTGGAAGACCTGGACAGGAGAGGTCGTTAGTAAACCAAGGAGAGTGGAGGAGAGTAAAACCCAGGGACCAAAAATACAGAAAAGGAAGGAGAGTGAAGCAGAGACCAAAGTAGGTCAAGTAGGGTCCTGGCACCAGCCCTAGTCAAGAAAAGGGCAGAGGAAGCAAAGGCAGAAGCCTTTGACGAGTGAAAGACTGAGAAGGTGAAGATGAAGGCTGTGACCAAGTGGATGGCAGATACGGAGAAGGTGGAAGTACCAAGATACATCAGCTAATGAAAGGGTAGAGACTTATGAGAATATGAGGAGGTAGACTTTCTAACATACGAGTAAGGAACAAGTTCCCCCGGGACTAACCCAGGAAAGAAGATCAAAGTGTCCTTGTAAAGTGTCGGGGAACAACATATTTAACACAAACTATTAAATAAAAGGCATAGAATTAAATATAATTGTGGCATTTGTTGAAACTTGTCACTGTGACAAGATCAGTAACCTGACCTTGTCAAGAGAGTATGGGGACCCCTCTCATCTTTAGGAAGGCCTACCAAGGCGGAAGCCAAATCCATTCCTACCCCAAAGGAGAAGGTGGCAGTTGGGAAGGCCCATTTCTCTATCCTCCATAAGTGCCTACATGATTGTTAACAGTACCACTCTGAATTACCCCATACCTCCTGAAACCATTGCTGGGCAGTTTCTCTCTTTGCCTTTCATATAACCACAAAATGCAACCAAGATCTGGGCAAGACACTTGCCCACCAGAGCTGTCAAGTCAACAACTCCAGTCATGCCATGATTACAGCCAGCAACATGCAAAAGAGCCGCTAAAAGAAATAGCAATGAGCCACTGCTCACCAGCTGCAGTATGCATCGTGATATAGCAGCTGCAATAATGTTTTTTGCAAGCTGTAACAGACGTGCAGTGGGGTGCTTCCTGAACAGAGTGTAATATTCATACCTGTTTTCAGCCTTTGCAGCATAGCGCCCGTAACACAAACTGGAACACTCTTGAATGCAGGCTGCCATTATTTCAGCATGGTGGCCTATTTTGGAGAAAGGGGCAGAGCTTAGTCCCCTATTTGTACACTTTCACCATTGTAACACCTCCCGGCAGTGAAGTTTGGACGAAATTGGCCATGTAATGAGGCCCAATGGGAGAAGGATGGGGAAAATAAGAACGGTGAAAGGAAACAGGAAGGTGCGGGTTGCTCAGGTGAGGTCGGAATGAGGAGGTGGCAGACCAAGAGACCAGAAGGAGAAAGGATGTTGGACAGGAGTGTGGAGACATTTTGCAGAAAAGATTAGGTATTGGTTGCTGAGAGCAAGTGGTACTATGTTATGAGTGTGCGTCTGAGGTGAGTGACCCAGAGTGTTAAAGAAAGTGTAGTGAGTGAATGGTGACTGCGAAAGTGAAGGGGGGGTGGAGTGGAGAGAGGAGAGTAGTGAGTTTAGAGGTGCAGAGAGGAAGAAGGAAATAGGAGAGAGTCACATTAGAGCGGGCAGATAGAGGAGAAAGAGCTAAAGAGACTTCAGAGGGTCAGAAGGTAGAACTATTAGGCGAAAGGATGTGGTGGAGTTGGAAGGAGTAGCAGGGGTTTGGCAAAATGGTAGTAAGAGATGGGGAAAGGAACATCTGGGTGTGAAAAGAAGGAAGGGTGGGACTGGAGTGCCTGAAAGGTATATCCCTACAACCATATGTGACTAATATCAAGATAGAGTAGGTTTAGTCTAAAAGTCCATAAGGGAGGTTAGACAAAGATGGGGATTTCCTTTTAGGTCCTTGCATATAGATAAGCTAGAACATAGGCAGTAGGGGTCCATAAGGTCTACATACTAACCTGGGGATTAAGGACACCTGGGATAGGGATGAAACTGAACTTGTAGATGATAGAGGAATGGCCGTTTGCGTCGTGCTAAAATATTTGGTAAAAACCCTTGAACCATCTCTGAGGATTGGCATGCTCTTTAGGCCATTTGTGACATCATGTTAACTTTGTTTCTCTTTCTCTCGGATGTCATTTCTCTCCTGTCACTTCTGGCTTCCAATTCACCTCCTATTTCCACTTGGTTGTGTGAGGGATCAGAAGTGAGAGCGGACATAAAGTTGTAATGTTTTCAACATCAGACATCTTTACTAACTTAAAGGGGTTGGATGAAAGCCTTGCTGTCCCTGTCCTAAAGAGATTCCCTGCCTTGGAAACTAAAGCTAAACATCAATCTGTGTCTCGTCGTCACAATTATGCAAACAATCTTTGTGTCCAAAACATATCTGTCCCTCACACTTAAATAAACAATTAAAGGTGCACGGTAAAGGTTTCAGATTCTGCCTTAGCTAAAAGTGTATAGAAATCAAATATGAAAATTCAACAATTAATCCTTCAATCAAGGAGATGGATTATTTTAGGTAGGATAATGAAAGAGCAGCTGAAATATCTTTCATAGAACACTTTAAGGATGGCAAAGATTGTCTTTTTCAAACAATGATTCCTCAGAAGTAGTAGAAATGTCTTTTCACACAACACTGTTAATTCTCTTCTACTTTAAAGGATGGCAAAATCTCGATTTTACAAAATTGCTTCACAGATGACAAAGGCCCTCATTACGACCCTGGCGGAAAGTGACTGACCGGACCGCCACAGCGTAAATAGCGTTTCCGCCATTGCACGATGGAGCAAAGTGCGGCCCATTCCGACCCATCGGGCACGAGCACCACGGCATGGCGGAAGTGCAAAGTCCGCGATGGCGGAAATGACCCCAAAACGGCCCACACCGCCGCCGTACGGCGCCCTAGGTGCAATACCGCCACCCATCTTAGCGGACACCGCAGTGAGCGCCAACCGGAAAGTACGGTGACCGTAAATATACGGAAACGGAAGTAAAAACATGGGCCCGGAACGGGAAACATCCCGCCGAACACCTATAAAACCACAAAATCCACACAACCACTAAAAACACTACCCTGAGACACACCCCAACCCGTCATCCACCCTAGCGAAACCAAGAAAAATGGGAAAAGTAGCGAAGAAAGCGTGCGACCGCAAGCGGCAGGTCCACTTCTCCCGTGAGGAACTCACCGTGCTAACAGAGACCCTCCAGGAGAATGCCGCCGCCGTCTTCTCCACGCAAATGACCAGGACGGCACTTGCGAACAAGAAGGCCATATGGGCTCTGGTGGCACAGCGGGTAAGTGCGGTGGGGACCGCACCCCGCAACCCACAGCAATGCAGAAAGCGATGGGACGACCTGCGGATACGCGTCCGTAGCATACTTTCTGCCAACCGCAACATTGCCACAGCCACCGGGGGAGGATCGGAATCACCCATCAAGTTGACCCCCTGGGAAGAAATCTGTGCCTCCACCATTGGAATGGAGAGCATAGAGGGAGTCGGAGGGATGGAGAAAGGAGTGCAGACATCCGGAGAATCAGGTAGGTGGCCCAAATGAAACAAAGCTAAATCCACAATGTCCAATCATGTGAAGTACCATGTGTCCACATAGTGCAACAGAAACACATGTCCAGGAGAACGTCCACACACATTGGCCTGATAGCGCACTTTAAAACTCACAATAAATACATAAATAATTAAAAACCCCAAAAACACCCACTACATGTGCAGCAGGCACACCCTAACTGCAGGCTGCCAAACAACTGCACCCTCACTCCACACACAAATGAAAGCACCTCCAAGGCCCCGACCCAAATCACCCTCAGGTACCACCCCAATGCATGTGATACAATGCCATTCCAATTCCCACAGACCCATTAATAACCCTCGCCCTCCTTTACTCCACCACAGGGTCCGATCCAAACGACGAGCTTCAGGACACCCCTACCAGCACACCTGCAAAGAGGGCCAAGACCAACGGCCAAAGACCCTCCACCTCAGCTGCACGCATCAAGACACGGCAGCAGCACTAATCAGGTGGCAGCACAGAGGAGGGAACATCAACAGGCACCCCAGCAGCCAGCATGCCCACAACAGGAGCACCACAGGTCCCCCCAATGGATGCCACAGAAGGCACTGCCTCTGGTGGCAGCAGCACCATAGGTGACACCCCATTGATGGCAGCATGCTCCGACACAGAAGACGGGGATGTCGAAGTCAGATCCATCCATGACCTGTCCCAATCCCCCTGTCTGTCCCATCCCGTACAACATGAGGATACCACGCAGGGGCACCCACAAGACGACGACTGGCCATCCCCCACAAGCCCTGTGGCAGGGCAACATGAGGCGAACAGCCACTCTGTGACACCACCGCAAATGGCCATGGCCCAGCAGAAGCAACAGTCCCTCGACCAGTTAATCGTGCAACAGCAGCAACTGGCCACGCTCCTCAAGGACCATGCCGATGAATGTGGGGGCACTAAGGCAGACATAGAAACATCAACTGAGACACTTAGGGCAGAAATGGAGAGAAGTACAGAGACACTAAGGGCACAAATGGAGAGTAGCACCGAGTGCCTGAGAGTCCAAATGGAGAGTAGCACCGAGAGCCTGAGAGTCCAAATGGAGAGAAGCACCGAGAGCCTGAGAGTCCAAATGGAGAGAAGCACCGAGAGCCTGAGGGGGGAACTGCATGCGACGTCCAAAGACGTATGTGCCGAACTTGCCGCAGTGCGCCGTGTGCTCACTGAGCTCTCACAAACCCTTAGGGACATGCATGGACGTGAGCAGGCAGAGACATCATCCGTTGCAAGTTCCGTCCAGGGCAGCCCCCAACGTAGATCTGGGAGGAACCTGCGCTCCACAGGCAGGGGTGCCCCTGATACCCGCAGAGGGGGCTTGCAATAGCGACTGCCCACTGACAATGAGCATCTTTGGACACTGGTGTTCGGGGGGGAGGTAGGAGGGTGGAGGGGGTGTGTTGGGCTCACTTGGGTGGCGGGTCGATAGGGTGTTTAACATGATATCACATATGCCATAAACAATGCACGATCAACCAATGAGATGTGTGGACAATGATCTTTGTGTACTAGGCCATCATAGGCGTACAGTCCATATTGTGCATGTACCAGACACACACAGTGCCACGAGTACCGTGTCCATGTATCAGCCACCAGGCGTGAGTGCTAGAAGCATGCATCAATGAGATGCTGACGAATGTCACGGCCCTCCTGTGCCTCGCAGACTCCTTGAGGTGCTGCCACATCCCCACCCTCATCATGACCATCTTCAGGTGCTTGCAGTTCTGCGTCAGGGGGCATGGGCACATTTCTACGTACGCACATGTTGTGGAGCATGACACATGCCATGACCATCTTTGCAACCTTCTCATGGCGGTACAGGAGTGCCCCGCCAGACCTGCTGAGGCAGCGGAAACGAGTCTTCAGTAGGCCGAATGCCTGTTCAATGACTACACGGGTACGTGAGTGGGCATGGTTGTAGTCCTCCTCATGCTGGTCCCGTGGGTTCCGGACTGGTGTGAGGAGCCATCTCTTCAGTGGATATCCAGCATCACCTGTATGTGGACGATAAACGTATAATGTGGAATGCCATTGCTACGTACGCACACACACCCCCCCTTCCTGCCAGGTCATTGCCGAATCACATACCCCACATCATCATGCATGAAATGAGACTCACCGAGTAGCCAGGATCTGTTCCCTGCGTGTCGCTCCATGTAGCGTGGTATTGTAGAGTTCCTCAAGACCATAGAATCATGGGTTGATCCAGGGAATCGGGCACAACAATGTGTAATGATCCTGTTGGAGTCACACACCATTTGTACATTCAGAGAATGAAATTGTTTTCGGTTGCGGTACTGGGCCTCCATGGCATGTGGGACGACCAATTCCACATGGGTGCAGTCGATGGCACCAAGGCAACCCGGTATGCCGGCAAGTGCATGGAATCCCACTTTTGTGTTGGTACTTTCCTGCTCCGAGCGTGGTAGAGAGATGTAGTCGTCTGCGTGCTGCAGGAGGGCATCGAGCACTTGCAATAGTGTCCGTGAGAACAGTGGCTGAGAAATGCCATGCAGTTGTCCGACTGTGTGCTGGTAGGTGCCTGTGGCCAGGAAGTGGAGTACAGACACCACCTTCAGTAGGGGTGGGATGGCAGTTGGGCTATCTATCATGCTGACAAGGTCAGCCTGTGTCATGTCCACAATGGCGGCTATGGTGTCACGGTCCAAACGGTAGAGGGTGTGGATCTGCTCATCAGTGAGGTTGAACGGATGTGCTCGGAGGCGTGGGATTGCGGGCTGCCTGCGTGGTGGTAGTGGCTGTGCTGCCGGCCCTTGCTGGCCCTGCCTTGGCCTCCTCCTCCTCCTGCGTCTCCTCCGTGCGGCCGGTTGTAGTTGGTGTTCGTCTTCTTCTTGGAGTTGGAGTACTTGCAGTGCTATCAGGTCCCCCAGGGCCAACATCGCAAGTCCTGCCGGTAGCATTTCCGAGTGGGTGTGGTTGTGGCAGGAGACTGGGTGTGCAATTTATGTGTTTTCAGGCTGTATGGCCTCCACCTGTGGTGATTCATTCCACCTGTGCAAGCTGCTCTCCCCTTTGGCCGAGCACATCCCGCACACAACGCTGCAATTCGAGGAATGGCATCTTGCTATTGCAATCATGTATTTGTACCCGATGGCCGTGTAACATTGGTTGATATGTACATTCGGCTATGGTCCCATTGTTTCACATACAATCTTTGCAGTCGCGAACAGACTTGTGAAGGGTCAGTGGAACGTAGTACTCGAGTAACGGTGGGCCCTCATGCATCACTGTACCGAGTTGCACCGACGGGCGGGGCGTCCCATTTGTGAGTGAAGGCAGTTGCCATTTTCACACACAGCCGCACTAGATGGATTAATTTGTGATTTCAAGCGGCCACAGATGCCTTTTCGACGTGATGTTGCAAATGAGGAATTCGAAGGGCGGCGCTTTCGGTTATCAGCTAGCGGCGAGGAGATGCCCACAGGTCTGACTGCAAATATAACGTTCTATTGTTCAATGTCCTTGAGACAGGGGCCATGGCGAGGATGCAATGATTGATATGAATAGTTTGGGATGCGCAATAGCGACGTGGGCGATGAGGCCGGACGTTCCCAAATACATGTTACTTCACAACACTGGAATTACGGGCTGGGGCACTGTGGATTTTGCAGGCTGCATAACGCACAGACTCAATGGATATTTCTAATGTTATGTGAGTAAATATTCAGGCGTTTTTATACCGGGATGAGGGAATGATGAATGGATGCATGGGCAGATGATTTGATACAGAGTTTGCCATGTACAGGGCTTCTTGGAATCTGTCCGCCTCCCCTGCGCTATGTGATGCAGGGCTGCCATAGTGGGACCATCGTCTATCTGGCCTTGTTGAGCCCTCCCTGTCTCGACGCGCCTTCAGACACTTGTGTCCATGCACGTTAACAATCCCATCAGATGGATTCTGTTTTCACAGTCGCATGCACAGGTACACTCGTTTGTGATGGTGTTTCCACCTCGATATAGATAGTTATGAGTCGCAAGTGGTTTTGGGGTGGTGATGATCCTTTGGAGTGGGATAGCATGCATATGGCTGTGGATTTAGTGTGATCATTGAAGTGAGTTGTTCGAATGTAGTTCTGATGGCCATTCTGTTCTTTTTCTTTTCTTTTGGTTGACAGGTATCTCCTCCCCTTTTGCCACTGCCATCTGTATGCCACTCCTGCAGATGGCTTTTACTCCCGACACCTGCTGCTTCGTGTTAATCAGTGGAGCAGCATTACGATCTTATGGGACGATCGCCAATGGGCCACATGCCCTTACGCAGTACTAGTGGCTCGGAGCAACATTTCGGCCTTTCAGCTGGACTAGTGCCTCCCCATTGGGACGGCCCTGCGGTTCTGTGCGCTTCCATGTTGCCTTTTCGTACGTGAATGTGGCTCTGTGTACCATGATGGAACAGGGCGGCACACAAGTAGTAGCTGGTCATTTCTTGCGGATGCAGCCCACAATGGTGGAATGTGTTTTGGAGTTCATGGCCTAATGGCTGTATGGGCTTGGTGATTTTGTTGTGCATTAAATTTCTATTCTGATATGGGCCGTGTAGCGTTCTTCTTTGCAAGTGATGTGGCATATTCCTATTTGGGGAGCGATGTATTGTGAGGTGATCTGCATTGGGTTCCAGCTTCGGAGTATAGTTGCGTGGTACTGTGCTGGGCGCGTTTGCCTACAAAGCCCAGTGAGGTCAGGGATGAGGGCTGCCAATATGACTGTTTGAATGATGTCATGCTCAGGGGCGGGGGATTAGGTTTTGTGTAACAGATGCCGGTCAGCCAGGTGGACTGGTGGAATGATGTGATTTTCGGAATATTGCTGGTCACAGGTGCCTGTGTTTGCGTGCGTTTCTTGGTGGGGGACTGTGGTCATGTCCATTGGAATGGCTTCTGTATTCGTGCCATCTGTGCCCTGCAGCTCCCATTGGCCCCTCTTGTGATTCTTTTGTTCGTTGGCATGCATGGGTGACTTGTACATTTCACTGGTTGCATTGTGACTTCATTGCACCTACGGGGAGTTGTACTATGTGGGCAGGGAGCGGTGTACAGGCACTCAGTGGGGCCGTTTACGGTTGATTCGCGATGCCGTACTTCTCACCATGGCGGAATGGTACTTTCCGCCGTGCTTGATGGCGTTAGGTACATGTCCGCTAGGGTCGGAATTCGCGTACCCTTGCGCCATGGTGGTATTTACGGTTTGGCATGGCGCGCGCGCGTACTTGGTGCAGTTAGCGTTGGCGTTCACTACGGTGTCGCTAATGGCATCGTACTTTGCGGTGACGGGTCATAGTCGCACCGAGCGCTATTCGATGGCGGTGTTGCATTTCCGCCATCGTTTTTTCGATTTCCGCCAGGGTCGTAATGAGGGCCAAAGTGTCTTTTACACAACTGTTCCAAAGACGGTTTCCTGGTATACTCACCAGACAGGAATTCTTCAATAGATTCTTTAGATCCCTGGTGTACTCTCCTATCAGGGATCTTTCACTATATCTCTTCCCTCCTTATGTTTTATGGATTACCTGTCATACTCCCCTGCCAGGAATCATCCCTTCTAGATTTTGCAGATCCCCTGGTATACTCCCATGCGAGGTATCTTTTCCAAAAAGGGCTTGCTGCCTGATATGCTTCTTTCAAAAGGACTTCCAACAATGTTCACTTTCTTTCAAAGTATAACACAGTTGTACTCTGTCACTGTGTATACCTCATTGACTATTAAATGTCCCCTCAGACATGCCTTGAAGGCATCCCATATCATTCCCTGGGCCATGTCTTGGGTGTCATTATCTGCAAAGTACATCTCAATTTTGTTCTGTATCGATGTGGCCAAAATCGGGTCTTGTATCAGGTCTACCAGCAATTGCCACTTCCAAACCCCCTTCGGTACCTCCATTTGCATTATTATCAGGCAAGATCTGAGTGGGATATAGCTCCCATATTTACACTCTACACTCATCCCACTATGCGAGTTGAGACCCATATGTAATCGATCCTCGACATTGACAAGTGCACGTGAGAATAGTATGTGAAGCCCTTGGCCTGCCCCTTGACCACTCTTCAAATATCATGTAGGGCCAGTGTGGTGATTTGGATGGCGCCAGTATGTGTTGAGATGACTTTGAGCTCCTATCTGGGCGACCCACGCCATATTAAAATCACCTTTTCACCTTTTAATATAACATCATCCTTAGCAAAGTCATCAAGTTGAGGCAACAGTCCCCTCAGGATGCCGTCTTGTCCCTTATTTGGAGCGTATATCGTTGCTAATGTATACTTTTTGGATTCCATTATTACATTAAGGAAAAGGGAGTGTCCTGCTGGATCTGCCCTACTTTCAAGACTTTAACCCTAGCAAAGTCGTCAAGTTGAGACAACAGTTTCCCTCAGGAAGCCGTCCTGTCCCTTATTTAGAGCGTATATCGTTGCTGATGTATACTTTTTGGATCCCATTATTACATTAAGGAAAAGGGAGTGTCCTGCTGGATCTGTCCTACTTTCAATGACTTTAACCGCTAGCCTATCAGTGATGGCTATAAGAACCCCAGATTTGTTATCTTCCTCATTAGCTTGATACACAAGGGGGTAGCCCCTTAGCCTGAGCATCTCTTTGTCCTTTTTCCTAATATGTTTCCTGAAACATCAGGATGTCTGGCTTTGCCACCTTCAAGGACCCCTCTATATTCTTCTTTTATACCAGAGAGTTACTACACCTGACATTGTGGGACAAGATTTTTATGTTCCTCATTGCATTTCTGTGACCTTCTGTATTTTAACGTCCCCTTTCACCCCCCTCCTTTTTGGCATGTATAATCTCTTTCCATTTGTATACATCCTAACCTTGTGTGCCTCCGCCACTGCCCTCCCAACCAAACACCCCCCTCTTTCCCAACTTTCCCCCATTCCCTGGGTAGGACCAAAGTTCCTAAGAGCGCCCAGGCGAAGTGCCTGAGGCTGTTGGCCCCCTATATAGGTAACATTGTGGGGAGTCATAAACCCCACTTTGAGATTCCAGACGACCAACCACTACCTTGTGGTCCCGTAGGGCTTTGTCATACTTGTGTTGCATGTCCTCTTCAGATCAAGCTTGTCGAGCGTTTTCCTCCGGCTATAGTCATCTCCTTAAGATCCCCTTTACATCCTGAAATGATTTCCAGGATGCTTAAGTCTGAAATTGTTCGTTCCCTTTTGTCTCTTTTCGTCGTTAACTTCCATTCCAATGGTTCCGGCCTTTCCTCTTCAACCACTCTGCTTTTCTTGCAGAGCTAGACAGCTCCTCATCCTCTTCCAGAATCTGCAGGATGTGCATACCTTCCTCGCAGGTAGTGATTCGGTGCTGTTTATCTTCACACTTAAATAGCAGCCTAAATGAAAAAATCCACTTATATCTTACTTGCTTTTATGTGAGAAAACGTACTTCAGGGCCATGGCTCTCCTTTTTTGTATTGTTTGCTAGCCAAATCCTGATACAGTTGTACCTCTTCACCAGTGATGTTTATCGGGCCAGATGTCCTCGCTGTTCGTAGTATCATCTCCTTTTGGGTGTAGGAGGCGAATGCTGCCAGCACATCCCTTGGTCTCACACCCGGTGCTGCTTGTCATGGTTCGACCCTATTGATTCGGTCTATTTTAACTTCTTCCTCCTCCACCCCCAGGAGGAGGTCTGCAAATAGATGTTCTGCTGTTGTTTTTAGGTCTTTATCCTCCACTGATTCCACCAAGTTATTAATCCGTATATTGGATCTGCGAGAGCGATTCTCCAGATCTTTGCATTGGAACTCCAGATTACTAGATAGTCTTGATAAATGTTCCAGCGCTGCATCATTCTTTTTTGTGTCCTATGACATATCTTGTGGCACTCTTTCTGTTATATCCATCCTCTCCTCTAGTTTTGTTACCTTGACCGTTACCTCCTGCAAAGATTGTTTCATTTCCAGTTTCAGCATGGAAAATTGTCTGAAACGTTGCCATGAACTGGTCATGGAATTCCCTAAATCAAGTTTGAAAATTCTCTTTTTGCATTCCCATGTTTGTGGCTTCTCCGCTGTCTTGCCGTTGCTTATTAGAGTCCTCCATTCCTTCAGAAGGTTGTGATAGCATTCCTGGGGTCCACAGTTCTCCAGCATGGGGTCTGGCATGGATTCACATTCCCCGTCGTCAGGCTGGGAATCCTCGGTAAAGAAAAAATCAGTATCAGTTTCGTTTCTGATCTGTCTTTCCTAGTAGTAACCAATCACTGAACTCTGGGTCATACTGCCCGCAGCCAATGACTGCCCTCTCCCTAAGCCCCTCCCCTGGCAGCCATCCTCAGATTTTTACCGCACGTTCAAGTGTTGGGAGTCCTCGTGCTTTAGCTCTCGAGCTTTTACTGCGTTTTCGCGCTTTTTCAGGAGATTTTCTCATTTTTTCGGTTTAATCGAGCCTCAAGCTCCACCGTTTCCACTTCTGATAACGGGGACCCGTTTCGGAATTCTTCTACGCCCCTCAAGGGTGAAGTTTTCATCGAGTTACGCTCCTTGGAGGTTCCAGAAGATCTGAGGCCTACCTCAACGGACATGGCCCAGGACAAGGGAAGCTCGACTCCCAGATCCAAGCTGTTCAGGAGCTGCCCGGGATGCGGATTGCAAAATGTTTTCAAGGAGGACGAGCATTCGAGATGTCTCTACTGCCTTCATGAGGACAAGATGCACGTGAAAAAGGACTGTGCGTTCTGCAAGAACCTGTCGGAACGGACCAAGTAAGATCGTCGTTCCCGCCTCACTGCCTGGCTGGAGAAGGGCACAGCAGGTGAGAAGGCGAAGAAAAAGTCTGAGCGGTCTTCTAAGTCCTGTGAGGGCGCCCCGGCGACGGGGGCCCAACAGAAGGCCAAGCACCGCAAGTCCGTGGGCACCGGGAGCGCCGAAAGGTCGGGCTCTTCGGCTGCCAAGCAGGGCGCGACTTCCCCGGCACAATCAACCGCGAGCCAGTGCTCTGGTTCGGGGAAGAGGAAGTCCGAGAACCCGGGTAAGCTTCTGGAGAGGCCCTGGTCGATCTCGAAGGGAGCCGAGGGGGAGCGAGGTGATGACCCTCCCCCCAAAGCGAAGGCCCAGGACGCACCTAAGGTGGTGAGGGCCTTGATCCACCCGGCTAAGGCCTCTATCGAGGTTGTCGCAGCGGCCCTGGTGAAGCCGGCAGAGACTACACCAGTGGAGGCGGCCTCGGGGCCCACAGTTTCCCTGCCACCACGGAGGGAATCCTCTTTCCAGCCCATCGTTAAGACCCCCGTGAAGACCCCAGTGGAAAAAGAGGGGGGGTGGTGGCCATTACGGACTCGGATTCAGCCTCCGAGGAGGATCTGGTGGAAACCTTGAAAGGCCTCAACGAAAGTTTCGAAGGCCTCAACGAGAGGTTCGAGAAGGTTCGAACCCAGGGGAAGGATCCTGCTGATGTGATCGAAGATAGCGACGATGGCGACGACGAGGGCCCAGTGGAGCAGCCATCCCGCCCGTCGCAGCCATTGCCCGAGCCCCAGGATAGCTCGGCGGCCATTTTGTTGGCGATCCAATCCTTATGTACTGAGATAAGGACGAGGTTACCACGGACCCCGACGGAGAATCCAGAACCTGGACCGTCGGGAAGCCCTCCGAACAAGTGGAGGAGAGTCCACCCCGCACCGCCCTTCGTGCCCACAAGGCCTGTGGGCCCCTCATCCCCCTCGCCAGACCCTCGGGATGATACGGCGACGGATACAGCGACGGGGACGGACGCCGCTGGTGGCGATGATACAACGGACATTCCTTCATCACCCCCCCTCGGGCCTCTCCGCCCGACGAAATTGGCTCTTTCCACGCCATGATAGCCAGGGCATCCGGGCTCTTCCAGCTCTTCCCTGAGGAACAGAAAAAGGAAGGCTTTCTTTACCAACGACGGGAGGCCAAGAGAAAGACGGTCCTCGCGGTACCGTTGCTCGACGACATCTGGGACGAAGGGCTGGCTATCCTGAAGAACCCTTCCACGACACCCGCCAAGAGGGACAGGTACGAGAAGAAGTACCGGGTCCTCGACGCCGCCCCCTTGTGCCTCAGGGCCCAGCCTATGCCGGATTCGGTCGTCTCGGCAGCGGCCAAGAAGAAAGCGGCGGGTGCGGAGACTTCAACTTCCACTTCCCCGCCGGACAGCGAGGGCAAGAAGTTGGACTCCATGGGACGACGAGTCATCTCGTCGGCGGCGACAAGGGTTAAGGCGGCCAATGCCTTAGCGATTGTGGCCCGTTACGACAGGGAGCTCGGGTTCAAGATAGCTCCCCTGCTAGACTTCCTACCGGACGACAAGAGGGCTGAGGCCCTACAGATTCTGCAGGAAGGTGAGGTGGCATCGGATCACGCCATTACGGTGGCAACGGACATTGCCGAAAAGAGGTTTGCCTTCGACGACGAGGATAGCTCAGGGCTACGGACTTTCGCCAGGACGTCCAGACCAGAGTGTTGGATATGCCGTTCGACGGCAACAACCTGTTTGGGAAGACGGTGGATGAGTGCCTCCAGGCCATCAAGACCGACACAGAGACAGCCCGAGCCCTAGGAGTCCTTCAGCAACGGCAGCCTTTTCGGAGCTCGGGAGGCAGACAGGGAGCCTCCAAGGGATCCAGCGGTGGCTCTTCTACGTACCGCCAGGCGGCCCGCTCCTCGTCCCAGGAGGCCTACAGAGGCCGCGGCAAGCAAGGAGGGTCTCATCGCCGTCGTCAAGGAGGCCAAGGCGGCAAGGCCTCTTCCAAGCAGGACTGAACCGGCCGTAGCGTCAGGCCCCCACCGAAGCATCCCGGTGGGAGGCCGGCTGACGAAGTTCGTCAGCGTGTGGGAGTCCATCTCCACCGACCGTTGGGTGCTGGACACCCTGGCCCGCGGACACTCACTAGAATTTCAAAAGAAGTGTCCTCGCATTCCTCCCGTGGCCAGGAAGGAGAATCACGTCCCTCAACTGCTGTTGGAGATAAGGGCGATGCTTCAGAAAGGTGCCATCAAGCTCGTCCCCAAGAGGCTCCAGGGCTCCGGAGTATACTCAAGGTACTTCCTCGTCAGAAAGAAGACGGGCGCCCCATCCTGGACCTGCGTCGGGTAAACAAGTACATCAAGGCACAAAAATTCAGGATGGTCACCCTCCAGCACGTGCTGGGACAGCTGGAGGAGGGCGACTTCCTATCGTCGTTGGACCTGGAGGATGCTTACTTCCACATCCCCATTCTAAAAGGACACAGAAGGTTCCTCAGATTTGTAGTCCTGGGGCGTCACTACCAATTCAGAGCCCTGCCGTTCGGATTAAAGTCGGCACCCAGGATGTTCACCAAGTGCCTCGCTCCAGTGGCGGCGCGGCTGCGCCTGCAGGGGATCCACTTCTACCCCTACCTGGACGACTGGCTAATCCGTGCAAGGTCAAGAGAACTCACCGTCGAACACACAACGAGGACCGTCCGCCTGCTCACAGAACTGGGATTCGCCATCAACTACACCAAATCCCACCTGGTTCCGTCGCAGGTAGCACTGTTTCTGGGAGCGAAGCTCGATACAGTGTAGCGATTGGCATCTCCGTCGGAAGAAAGGACGAAGGCCATTTTGGGCAAGGGGCAGCGCCTGTTAGCCGCGGATGTGGCCAGGGTGAGGTCCATCAAGTCCCTCCTCGGGATTATGTCCTCATGCATCTACCTTGTGCCCCTTTGCTGACTTCGGATGCGTCCGCTACGAGAGTTCCTCGACGCCCGCTGGATTCAAGCGGCGGGCAGCTTCGAAGACAGGAGTTCCGTCGGGCGATTCTATGGTGGGGTACTCGTGCGCACCTCACGGCAGGCACAGACTTTCAGACCCCGGCGTATCAGGAGACGGTGACGACGGACACCTCCCTGGAGGGATGTGGGGCCCACACCGGAGATCTCCATGCAAGAGGCCTCTGGCTCCCAGAGGAGAGGTCTCTCCACATCAACATCCTGGAGCTACGAGCCGTGTTCTGGGCGCTCAGATCATTCCTTCCGTCCCTCAAGGACAAAGTGGTGAGGATCTTCACCGACAACACCACCACAATGTTCTACATCTGGAAGCAGGGAGGCACCAGATCCCCAGCCCTATCCAAGGAGGCCCAGGATCTGTGGCACTGGGCCGTCACCCAGGGGATGTTTCTGGTTCGCTTCCACTTGGCAGGAATAAAAAACACCATCGCCGACTCACTCAGCAGGGAGCTGCGCTCGTGCCAAGAGTGGGAACTACGCCAGGACCAGGTGGATCGGCTCTTTCAACGATGGGGAAAACCCCAGATCGACCTGTTCGCGGCGGCGACAAACTCCCAGTGCCAGAGGTTCGCCAGCAGGTTCACACAGCCGAGGAGCATGGGCGACGCTTTCTTGTTCCCTTGGGACGGCCTGTTCCTGTACACGTTCCCTCCGTTGCCGTTGCTGCTCCGTCTCATCAACCAGCTCAAGAGGTCCAGGTGCAGGATGATCCTCGTCGCACCGGTGTGGCCGAGACAGATCTGGTTTCCGGACCTTCTGGACTTGTCAAAGTCCCCACCTATCAAGCTGGCGACGGACGCGGATCTTCTCTCCAGAGTAGGAGGCTCCATTCTGCATCACGACCCGGAGTCGCTGAACTTGCAGGCTTGGCTCCTGCAGCACTAGAGTTTGAACGATACGATATCCTGGCTGACTGCAGAGAGGTTCTTGCAAAAGCCAGGGCGTCCTCAACTCTCAAGTGCTATGGACATAAGTGGAAGAAGTTCTCTGTCTGGTGCCGTGCACAGAAGATTAACCCTCTGCGGATTACGGCCCCTCAATAATTGCCGTACCTACTGTCGCTGGCCAAAGCTGGACTGGCTCACGCCTCCATCAAGATACATCTGGCTGCCATCTCCCGATACACCAGAATTACAGGAGGGGCGTCCTTGTGGTCTCATCGCCTGGTGAAGGAATTTATGAAGGGACTATTCCGATCGTTCCCGCCGGTGAAGGCCCCCGCCCCGGCGTGGGACCTCAACGTGGTGCTGACCAGGCTATTGGGGGGCCCCATTCGAGCCTATGCATTCGGCGCCGTTGAAGTTCCTGTTGTGGAAGACAGCATTTATCGTGGCCATCACCTCCGCACGACGAGTGGGAGAGATCCAGGCCCTATCTTGCAAGCCTCTATACTTGACTTTTCACGACACGAGGGTGGTGCTGAGGACGCACCCCTCCTTTATGCCCAAGGTGCCGTCGGACTTCCACCTCAACGAGCCCTTGGTGTTGCCAGTTTTCTTCCCGTCGCCTTCGTCGCAGGCCGAGAGGACTCTGCACTCACTGGACGTAACTAGAGCACTGAAGTTCTAAGTGGACCGCATAAAGAGTTTTCGGAAGATATCACAGCTGTTTGTGAACTTTGGACCTGTGAATCAAGGGAAGGCTCTCTCGAAGGCTTCCATTTCCAGATGGCTCTCCGGCTGCATCATGCACTGTCACCGGTTGGCAACCTGACCGCTGCCTGGCCGTCCGAGAGCCCATTCGATCAGAGCGATCGCTGCTACCACGGAGTTCCTGTCTGGTGTGCCCCTGCTGGACATCTGCAGGGCTGCTACGTGGAGGTCGACGCACACCTTCACAAGATTCTACTGCGTCGATCGGGACTCCAGGGAGGAGACCAGGGTCGGCCAAGGAGTGCTGCGCAAACTGTTCGCTTAAGGTGAGCCTGGTGAGGAGGTAAGAGATGCTTAATGTTGAGTTGTTGTATTGCTTAATGTTGAGCCTGTTGCCACCTCCCGTGGTTGTGCATGTGTATACTGATATGTATTCTTATATTCATGAGCATGGGAATCCATGCCAGACCCCATGCTGGAGAAGGAACAAGTTACTTACCTGTAACTGTTATTCTCCAGCATGGGTCTGGCATGGATTCACATGCTCATCAATATTCCCCGTTGTCAGGCTGGGAATCCTCGGTAAAGAAAAAATCAGTATCAGTTTTGTTTCTGATCTGTCTTTCTTAGTAGTAACCAATCACTGAACTCTGGGTCATACTGCCCCCAGCCAATGACTGCCCCCTCCCTAAGCCCCTCCCCTGGCAGCCATCCTCAGATTGGTAGCACGCAAAGTGGCAGTATGACCAAGTGAAGAGCCGCAGAGGGGAAGGAGGGAGGGTTCGCTACCGCTACTGCTACTATCCATGTTTCTTTTTACGTTTCTCTGGCCCACCGCTGGTGTCTTCCCTTTGCTTTTGTGCATGGGGTTAGTATATTTGTCTTTTATTTGCTGTGTTTTCTTTAGTTTTCTCCTCTTGTAGTAGTTTCTGGAGGTTGGTTTTGGGGAGATACCCTTTATTGATTAATACGTACACTTAGTGTTCCTTAAATTCACTGTTCCTCTACATGAGTGTGTCCTCTGCATTCCTACTGCTCCGTTCACTGGGGGCCATGTTGGTCTCTAGTCCCTGTTTATCCCCCTCTCAGGGGCTTCACAATAAGCAAGTTCCTTCTCCCTAGTTCACTTCTCAGAGGTGAAGAACCCAGTCATCCGTGGCCTCCCCACCTCCTTATTTACACAGCCACCCATAGCCCCACTCCCAGCCCATGTAGGCCGGTTCTTTTCCAGCTTCTACTTCTATTGATCAAATCTGCTCTGGCGGTCGCTCTTCCCTCCTCAGCGCTGCCTGCAATTTAGTTGGGGGTTGCTCTGCTTTTGTGCCCAGCGCCTTTGCTTTTTGATCCATCTCCTAGATCAGGTTTTCCCCCTTGCTGCGAGGATCGTGATCCTAATAGGATTGATTAAGCCTTTCTTCTCCTTTCAGACGCCCATGGGTTAATGTTGTTGGGGTCTCCCGCTCGTTTCCCCCAAGGGTCTCTTTTGCCGAAAGAATGAGGAGCTGGGGGAAGCTAAGTCGCCTTATCTTTAGTGTCATGGAAGCTCAACCCTTTCCTCACAGCTGGTTTGTGTGCTTCACCTCTCCCCTCCTGCAACGTGTCGCATTGTCTTTTTTGCCACGCTTCGCTTGTGGGGAGTCCTCTCCAAAGTTACTTTTCACGAGGAGTTAGGGGCGGCCCCTGTCGTCCACTATGCTCTTAGCCCCACATAGCCGTAGGGTCTCCCTGGTCGTTCAAATGAGAGTGTAATGTGTCACTGGGAGACCCGCTGGTGCGCTTCTAAGTGAGGGCGTATTATACGCCTTCCTGCATCTCCGGTTCACCAATAAATCTTGAGAATGCTGGGAGTGTAGGTATCAGGGTCTTCACGGGTGTTGCCATCGCTTCTCTTGGCTCATCCCTGTTTTTACTACGCTGACACGTCTGCTTCATTATTTGGCATTATTTTTCATCCCAGGTGGGACGGAGCAGCTCACACACATCCTGCTCCGTCAGCCGCTATCTTGAATCCTGGTTTCCTTTACTTTTAATGCACAGTCGCTGTGGATCAAGAGTAAAGCAAACCGAAGTGTTGTTACGTGGCAAGGCTGGCATACATTGAATGTAGGCCACTCTAGCCAGGGACATTTGTTATGTTTGCTTTACCTTTGATCCACAGCTACTGTGCATCAAGAGCAAAGGAAGCTTGAGAAGTGTTATTATGTGGCTAGACTGGCCTACATTAAATGTAGGCCAGTCTAGCCACATAATAGCACTTTTATTTGCTTTACCCATGATCCACAGTTATTGTGCATCAAGAGTAAAGCAAACATGACAAATATTGTTACTTGTCCGGGCCAGTGGAGCCAGTAATAACACTTCACTTAATATTTTTGCTTTACCTTTGATACACGTTACTGTGCATTAAGCTTAAAGCAAGCAAGAATGACGGGCCCTCAGCAGTCCCACCCCAGCAGTGCCCCTACATTTAGGGATGGGGTTGACACACACACACAAACACTTTTCACACATCACTCATACAACTCCTTGCATGCATGCATTCATAAACACCTAAATTGTATTGAGGTGGTCGCCACACCATAGTTAAGGTGAGTGTCAAGATACATAGGCAGCCTTCAAGTGAATTGCAAATATTTTTTTTTCAAAATCAAAGTTTATTGTCATTTTACTTATTGTCATCGCAAACGTTACATTTTGAAGCATGAAAACAGAAATAACAAAATGTAGTTTCTACACTTGCCCCACCTTTACACCGCCTAACCCCTGTGGCAACAAGGATTGAAGAGATTGTCCAAGTGGTGCCATAGTGGTTACTATAAACTTTCAATAAATATAAATCAAACCTATCTATCCTTAATTCTAAAAAGGTTCCCTACCTAAACTGTGTCAGGAAGTCGGTGTGAGTCAAAACATAGACACTGTCCCGGTCACAAAGGCTCCTACTCTATCCCTGTCACTACAACAAAATAGCATAAAGTCTATAATCCAGAAGAATGACTTCCAACTCCTGGATACAAAGCATCCAAGGTTGTACAAAACAAAGGTTCTTTTCAAAGAAAAGAGTTCCATTCAAAGTAAAGGTTTCATTCAAAGCACAAGTTCCTCTGAAGCTTGGATAATTGCTCCCTTCTCCTAGCTGGTTCCCCACTATCGTTCACAGTTCTGAATAGGGTTTGTAGTTCCCTTAAGGAGGCCTTCACAACCTCTGTGTTTTGTTGAATTCTTGATCCGCCCCCACTGGTACAATTAAGCTGTTCCTTGAGTTCCTTTGATCCTCCAGTACCACACTTTTGTGGAACTGTCCTGGGAACTGTATCACCCAATGATTTAAGACTTCCTCTGCTTCTTTGTTTCACATTCTCGTAACTTCCCGACACTGCCCCGGACTTCTGTGTGTGTGTGTGTGTGTGTGTGTGTGTGCTCCCTTTACCTCTTCTCTGGGAACTCTTCACCGGTTTCACCAGGGGTCGCGGGCCCACACTACTTAGATCAACTTCTTTCTTTAGCACCTCTTTGCATCTCGTCTCTCTCCACCTCTCGTGGTTGTGGACAGCCTTGTCATAGCTGTCAGTCGCCTCGGTCCCACCGTGACATGTTACGCCACCACCACCGTTTATCGCTTTCTCTTGGTAGTCACCTATAGGGTTTTGCTACAGTAGGCGGCCTCAGCACTGTTCTCAGACTGAGCGGTCCACCCACTGCAGGTCGTACCTCCACCTCTCAGTCTCTGCAAGTTTATCGCACTGGTTCCCAACCGACTCGCAAGACACTTCTCTGGTGTCCTTCTATTCCTTTTCTCAGCCTTGGAGACGAGACGAGCCTTGATGCTGTTTCCCGAAACCTTGCGTCCGCTCTCCCGGCTTCAACATGGCCTCCTCGGTCGCCTGGTTCTCCCTCTGGTTTTATCACAGCTTTCAGCTTGTCGGAACCACACTGTCCATTACCGGACCGGTCAGAGGATGATGGAGAACACAGTCTGCCTTTGCTGTTCACTTTAAATAGTGGGCACGGCCCCAGCATAACATCCTTCCAATTGACAGCAGCTGCTTTTGTAGCCGTAGAAATATTCGAATGAAAAGTAACAGATGGGATATTTGTTCGAATTTCAGCTGAGCAAAATTTCCAACAGCGAAACTGTTGAATATATACCCCTTCTAGTGCCATTATAGTGAACAAGCGGGGCAGAGGTGTCCCCCGCACCCTTGTTCACTAAAATGGCATTGGGGATAGCCGGGGTGTCCCCGGCTTCTGAGAAAATAAAGTTACAAGAAAATAAAGGGGTACCCTGGAGCGCCAGTACCCATGCACTTAAGTGAATGGAACCAGGGTTGCAGAGGGATGGACCCAACGAGGTGTGCCGCCAACAGGTAAGTAGGGGGGCGGTTGGGGGATCGTTATTTGACCAAGGCGCAGATTTCAAATTCGGCATTGCCTCATTAGGCAATTGCGAATTTGACATTTTCGGACTCTGTCAAATCACAGATATCCAACTGCTTTAGCTTCGTGCGCTGAAATGTAGTGTTTTTGAGCGCCTCTTTGTCTCAGTACTTTTGTCGTCAGATGGAGTCGATATTTCACAATAGCACATCGTTTTGGAGGTGATTTTATGTGGATAAGATTTGGGCAACACAGCTTCTGGCGGCCACTAAGAAAATGTGAACCATATCCTTCCTCTTCTTCACTTGCATAGAGGCACGTTATAAATGACATATCATATCATCCTGCCCCCCTCAGGCACCCCAAACAACATCAACAGTGGCGAGAGCTTCCTTTTAAACCTGTCAACCACCCTTGATCTATGTGAACCTCTTCCCAATATCTCTGTATATGCTGTGTAAGGGTGCAGTCGAGTCTGACACAGTGGTGTGGTGTTTGTTGTCAAAGGCTTTTATTTGTAAAAGAAAAGAAAAAGCCTATCTTGCCCTATTTCTATGAGTGGTTACCCAACCTCAACAAAATTCTAAGGACTCTGTCACGATGTCCAGTAGAATAAAATGTCCACTGTCTTGTGTCCAAACCTTTTTCTACCCCTTACACTCTAGACTAACTAAGGAAAAACTGGGTGTCTTTTTGATCCAGAAGGAGGCTTCTCTCACTCTGGATATGGATTTGATTCTTCAGTTCTTGATCAGAAAACCTAAGGAGTGATTCTTCACCTTAAAAGTTCTTGATCTTAAATTTTCCTCCTAACGATAGAAACCTTAGTTCCCAAATATCAGCGGGAGTCCTGTGAGGGGTTAGAAATGAGAAACGGACACAAAGTTGTGGGGGTTTTAACCTTCTCCATGTTTATTAAAGGGAAAAGGGTGGGATAAAGGACTATCTGTTCATATACTAATGAGAATGTCCTTACATACAAAACTAAAGTTAATGGAAACTGACCTTGTGTCCAAACTACACCTGGCCCTCACACTAACATGTACAAATAATGTGTACGGTAAATGTCTCTGGCTCCAACTTAACAAATAAAGAATGTGAACGTTCAAATAAGTGATTCCAAAAAAGCAACCCTAATATTCAGGAGTTGGCTCCCTTCCTCTAAATCATTCCAGGTTGCCTATTGGATATACATTGTTTCAACAGTGTTCTGTCCAAATGAGAAAATGTCTCTTAGCATAAAAAGAAAATGTCTTCCTCTGAAGCAAGAATGTCTCACCCATAGAATAATGTTACCAGTATAGCAAAACGTGTGTCTTTTCCACAGAACACTTTGCTTAAGATGATAAAACCAAATGTCTCCTTCATAGAATACTTTTCTCAACTCAATTTTTTGATGTCCTGGTTTACTATCCTGCCAGGAATATCCTCCTTTTAATTCACACAGATTGCAGGTATAGTCTGCTGCCAGGTATCTTTCCAAACAGGATCCTCACCCGATACTCTTATATGGTCGTCCTGCAAACGTCCTTCCACTTTAGTTAATGCACATTCACATTTCTTCAATAACACCACGTGTTAACTTCAGTGTTTACTTGTACCAATTTCCCCCATGTAGACATCTCAAATATATGGGGTTGTTCAAGCTCTTTCCTTAATTCGCTCTTGGCAGTGATGGTTCCTGGTTTCTCCCAACTGACATCTCATGTTAGGAGAATTGTACCATGTTTATCTTTTAATTCTTTCTGGTCAATATTCAAAAATGTCATTCAAATGCTCTTCACCATTTTCACATGTCCCTGGGCCCCTCTCACTCTCAGGCTAACTCACCGGTATAGGGTGCTGTTGCTGCCAGAGACTCGTCATGGGCCGGCTTCCCCATCTGAGCAGAGGCTCCTCTGGTTCCCATGTCAGCGTTTGCTTCCTTCGCCATTGGAACTTATGCCGCTCTGCTGCTCTTCGTTCACCTTTTCTGTACCCGCATCTCTCCTCTCTGGTTCAGAATGCCGCCACCATGCTGCAGGCAAATTTTCACGCTCTCTCTGCCACTCCTCTCCTCTAGATTGACTCGGCTACCGGTCTCGCTTCCTGCTCCACGTACTCTGCAGCCTCTCTCCTCCTTTAGCCTGGGACAGCTAGACTGCACTCCACACTCAGTCACATTTCCTCCACATTGATTCTCTGTTCCTATTCTTCGTCTCAGTACCCCAGCAGTGATGGGAATTGGAGTCCATATATTTTTGAGGCTTCTCAGGGCAATATGGTTTTAGGTACTTGTTGGAATATTATTTGTCAGAACCAGGAGATGTTATGTTAACATTATGTTTCGAATGGATTGTGTCCTCCCACTTATTCCTCATCTTTAGGTATTTTGCCTTGCAGCTTCAGCTGCTTCGGAATACCTTTTCAGCAGAGGAGGCTGTGTGTCGATGCGGTCGACTCAATGTGCCTGTGGGGGCTTCCAATCTAGAGGTCGACGTCATTGTCTGTGTATATATACATGCGCAGCGCCCAATAGGCTTCAGTTCTGTTTTTCCGTATTAGCTAATGCTTTGAGAAATACAGCATGCTTCGTTTTTTTGATTAAAACTGCAAGCATGGCCTAATCATTGACAGTCAACCCCGAAGACCGGGTTCAAAAAGTGTCACGACTGCGGTGCCAACGTGTCACTCACAGACCCTCTTCGGGTGTGTATGTGGTGCCTTGGCATGGAGCACAGGACAGCGGACTGTGGGTCCTGTCAATCCATGACTGAAATTGCATAAAGGGAATTTAGCAGCAGATAGAACCCCTACTAAATCCCCCACTGACACCGTCGAAGAAATGATCATCTGACGAGTCGAGAGGCGACTCTCCTCGAAGGAAAAGATCAAAAACTGGTCACGCTCTGGGGGTGGGTCGCTCCATTCTCGACTTCTCCCAAGAAGGCGAAGAAAAGGCGCTATTGGTCACCTTCGAGCTCCTCCGATTCTTCTCCAGAGAGAAGTATAGCATGTCCAACAACATGAGAATGAGGTGCCGTCCCCCTCGAAAGAGGAAAGGGTTAAGGCTAAATCCTGCACGCCCTTGAGCTCGGTACGCAAGCCGGAGGACCATTGAGAACCTTGGAGGTCTTGATTCGGTGAAAAAACATTGACCACTGAATAGAGTCGAGGTTCAAGTCCTTTGAGGGCCTCGGCGATGCAGAAGTCGAGACAAAGCCATCAATGCCTTCTGTTTCCAAACTGTCGACAGCATTGAAATCATCTACACCTTTGGGATTTAAGCCATCTTTGCCCTTACCCACTAAAGAACTGGAAACATCCTATAAACCCTTGCCTAGAAAGGATTTCTTAAAATCCATATCCTCTATTTATGAGGATCACAAACCATAGGACCAAGACACCCCACCTTTTGGTTTGGAGTTTGGCACTCTCAATGTCCCTGAAGCCCCTATTTCAGAAGAATCTAGGCTAAGAGACTTGTATGAAAACCTTTAGTCTGAAAGTGGTATTGACACCACTCCAGAATCTGAGTTTGGCAGACCAGACCCGGTAGACCACGCAGATGCCTCTTACAGGCAATTTATGACCAGAGTCATAGATTTTCTGCGATGGGGCAGACTTGCTCCTCCATTCGAGCAAGACGACCTGACGGACATTCTTAAAAAAGGTCCACAGAAGGGTCCAGTACTTGCTTTTCATGTCGCATTCCAAAAAGGGTTAAGGCGAATTGGGAGACTCCTGAGTCAAGTCCTACGGTGAATAAGAATCTCACCAAAAAGTACAGGCCTTCGAGTTGTGACCCTGACTACTTGTTGGAGCATTCTACACCTGAAAGCCTGGTAGTTCAAGCAACGACATCTACATCCAAACCGGCTGCATACACAACCATCCCACCTGACCGGGACGATACGTTTTCTGACGCTTGGGCAAGGAATGCATTTTCTACCGGGAGCATGGCTCTTAAGTCTGGAAATGCCACTTGCGTCCTAGCAAAATGTACATTCACCCTGTGGGACTGCATAGCTATGGTGGCTGATCATATCCGCGAAGGGGAAGAAGGAGATGGCTTCCTAAATATTGTAAGAGACGGAAAGGAGGCTATGTGTGTGTTTCTGCAATCAGAACTGGACTCTTCTGATAGCATCAAAAGAGCCATGATGGCAAGCACTGTGATGCGCAGGTTTGTGTGGTTGAGGAAGTCTGGCTTTGCGCCGGACGTGCAGTCTAGACTCCTCAACATGCCCTTTGATGGCACTCATCTGTTTGGCAGCAAGGCTGACGAAAGCCTGGAGAAGCTGCAGACCCCAAAGGCCAAATCCCTTGGTGCTGCTATTAGACAGCCACAACCATACACCCCAGTGGATCATCTTGAAGGGGTAGGTCCTTTCATCCTTCTCCTCAGTTGAAAGGGTGAGAGGACTGGCTAGTCAAAGCCACCAAAGAAGATTCCTTCGTGGTGGACGAGGGAGGGGTGTCAAGTCTGCCCAAGCAACAGCTACTTTACCATCAGCAGCTGCTTCAGCCACCTCAAAACCTCTCTGCGGCCTTAACCCACAAGACCCCAGTGGGAGGCAGACTCTGACAGCATCTGCAAGAAAGGCGGGGTATTACTTCAGATGTGTGGCCGTTGGAAACAGTAGCCCAGGGTTACTGCCTCCCCTTTCTAAAAAGGCCTCCGGACCATCCAACGGGGAGCCACTTGTTCAAAGTACAGTTCCTCAGGACGTACCAGTTCAAGATGGTTACCCTTTCTTAGATCCCTCAGGCCTTTGGTTCAGGATTGGATGGTGTCATTGGACCTTCCGGAAGCTTACTTTCATGTGCCAGTCCATCACAAGCACAGAAAGTACCAGAGGTTCTCCCTTGGCAGTACTCATTATCAGTTTTGAGTTCTGCCATTCGTGCTCACACCTCCGCTCTGATAGTTTTTACCAAGTTGATGGCAGTGGTTGCAGCGAGTCTCAGGAGAGGGGTGTTCACGTCTACTCCTAAATGGACGAATGGCTGATCAGGGCTCACTCTCCCAAACAGGCCCTGGAACTTCTTGGCATAACCTGCCACTCTCTCCACAGACTGGGCTTCTCCCACAAGTCCCACATGATACCATCTCAAAGACTCCAGTTCATCTGAGCATTCCTGGATGCATCCTTGGGAAAAGCCTTGCCAAACAAGGTTAGGGCTCAAAAAATTCTGCAGATGGTCTCCAAATTGCAGAGTGCCCAGCGTCTTCCGGCCTTCGACTTTTTGAGGTAGCTTGGTCTGATGGCATTCTGAATTTTTCTGATGCCAGAGGCTCGCCTGAGAATGAGATCCCTCCAATGGGCTCCCCGGACTCGGCTGTCTCAATTCTCAGGCAAGATGTCAGACCTTCTTCAGGTTTCGAGCAGGATCTCCTGTGGTGGGCCTGCAAGGACAACATTCTGAAGGGAGAACCTTTTTAGCAACCGTGGCTAACAGTAGTGACATGCGCCTCACTCACGGGGTGGGGAGCCACCGCCAACAATCTGAAAGTCAGCGGTCATTGGTCTCCAACGGAGTCTAAACTACACATTAACCTTTTGGAGTTGTGCGAAATCTGTAACGCTCACCTGATTCTCGCAGAGGCAACGGTCTTGACTGGGCGACTACCGTATCTTCAAAGGTGATGTGCAGCACCCGGTTGGCTCTTTGGGCTGGACCTCTGTGCCCTGTATGCCTGACGTGCAGAGTAAGATGTCTGCAGATAGAAAATACGGGGTTAATGAACTGGGGTTATTGGGGTGTCCCTATCTCTTTCCTCTTCTCCTCTCCTGTAGACCCCCACAGGTTAACGCTCTCACCTTAGGTAAGTGAATGCCGAGCTCTCCATCTGCCTCGGGGCAGGGTGCTGTAACCAGTTTCTTCACTGGATAGGTAGCGCAGGCCTCTTGACTTCAGAGGACTGCTGTCCGTCGTTTACTGCACGAACGGTAAGTTTCGAGTAACTCAAATGTCTTTAAAGTCTTTAATAATGATGTCTCTTGTTTTGCAGGGTTCCGGCGATGGCGGATGACGGGCTGAAGTGAGTTGAAGATGGAGCCCGTGTGATGAATAGAAGCGCCTGGAAGCACGTAAGTAAGCGCTTGTTGCCAGCTTCACGAAGCGCTCTAACTGTCTTTTTATTTTGCAGGTACAAGTTCGGAGCGGCTGCAGGGTGCCGGGATACCCACTGGGTTAGATGTGGAAAGGAGTAATGGCACGTGAGTATTAAAGTTCCCCAATGTCTTTAAACGCACCTTGTTTTGTCTTTCAGATGCGAGATGCAGCGCCGACGGCCTCCGGAGCGTGCGAAGAGTTGGTAAGCTTTTGTCTTTCAGATGCCGGAATGCAGTGTGAAGACCTCCGGAGCGCACGAAGAGTAGGTAAGCCTTTGCCTTTCAGATGCCGGAATGCTAACCTGTTCTTTCTTGTCTTTATAGGTGTTGCTGAAGACTGGATTCAGGATGGTAAGCCTTTTTCCTTAGGCCCAGGACCGGATGCAGAAGACACGATGAGCGTTCTGCTGCAGAGGGTGCAGAATAACGCAAAGCAAGATTCATCCACTGGGTGTGGTTTAAATAGCCTCCTGTAGTGCTTAGGTGTCTCCTTCCACAGCCACGCCTAAGTAAGAAAAGAGTTCCTGGTAAAAAAAAGAGTTCCTGCCTTCCAGAAGAGTTCCAGTGTTCTGAATCTAGGGAGTGGCTCCAGCCCCACCCAACAGGAAAAGTAGTTCCAAACAGAAGAGGATCAGAGGCTCAACTGGCAGGCAAGTAAGCAGCATGGTCTGCTGCAGATAAGTCCACCCAAGCATTATGAGCCCGGCGCTTCCAGCGCTGGGACTGGGCATATTTATGAGCCTGGTGCCACTGGCGCCAGGACTGGGTCCAAAAGGTCCCAATTGGGACTGGTTGGCACTCGGAACCTGGGTTATGGATCTGCTTCCAAGGGAGTTGGGAAAACCCTGACCTTTTGGAAGCAGAGATCATGACAAAATCATACTAGTGCTGAAGTCCTTTCTGCCTTCTGTACATGTAAAGAATGGCCTAATGAAGACGGACAACACAGTGGCCATGTACTACACCAGCAAAAGAGAAGGCGTAGGTTCACTACCATTGTGCAGAGAGGCTATTCAGCTCTGGTTCTGGGCCCTTCAAGAGGGAATTGCTCTATTGGCAGTTCATTTAGCCGGAAAGGCGAACACAGTGTACCCCCCCTCAAGGCCCCTCCCAAACCGGGCTTCTCCGGGGGTTTTGGCTTGTCAGGAAATGTTCGGTGAAATCTTTTGATTAGGCGAGGAGCGTGGACATATTCAGCAGGTTCCCAGGATCTCTCTTGGGGGCCGTAGCCTTTCCAGTCAATTAGGTAGAATAGTTTAGATTTGGAGATCTTGGAGTCCAGAATGCTTTTGACTTCAAACTCGAGTTCTCCATCAACTATGATAGGTTTTGGAGATTTGGTTGGTCGGGTTTAAGGTTGCACGGGTTTTAATAGAGAGACGTGGAAGACCGGATGTATCTTCATGTGCGGGGGCAAGTCCAACTTGACCGCTACTGGGTTTACTATGGTAGTGATGGAATAGGGACCAAGGTATCTTGGGTTGAATGTGCGTGGCCCTTTTAGAGATAGATATTTGGTGGATAACCAGACTTGATCCCCTACTTGATAGTGAGGGGCTTCCTTCCGATGTTGATCTGCTCCTTTCTTGTATTGTTCTTTAGCCCTTTGAAGGTGAGAAACAGCTTCCTTAAAGGCTTGGGTGATTGTAGAATGCAGGTAGTCTACTGCTGGTGTTTCAAGATATTGGAGGGGATCCAACTCCGAGGTTCGAGGGTGACTGCCGTACAAAAGAAAAAACGGGGTTTTCCCAGTTCCCGAATGGACAGAGTTATTGTAGGCATACTCGGCTATTCAAAGGATATCTTTCCAAGTTTTTTTCAGTTTGTTGCAGCATGCAGCGTAAATACTGTTCCAGAGTTTGATTGGTCCTCTCGGTTTGTCCGTCGGTCTGAGGGTGGTGACTGGTCGATAGTCTCACATCAATTTGCGCCGACCGACAGCAACTTCGCCAAAAATGAGAAATAAATTGACTACCTCGATCCGAAATTAGAACCGAAGGAAAACCGTGCAGTCGGACGATGTTTTCGAGAAATTCTCGGTCCAGAGTTGCTGCTGTTGGCAAGCCTTTGAGCGGAATTAAATGCGCCATCTTGGAGAATAAGTCCACGATTACTAGAATCGTATTGTATCCGGAGCATGGAGGTAGATCGGTGATGAAGTCCATAGAAAGCGTATGCCAAGGGCGAGGTGGGATGTCAATAGGGCGTAAGAGGCCTGCTGGTCTTTCCTTTTGACTCTTGTTTTGGGCGCATACTCCACAGGACATTATAAAGTCTCTGATATCTTTTTTCCAAGACGGCCACCAGAAGTAGCGCTTGATCTTTTCTGAGGTCTTGGCTATACCGGGATGACCTTCCATTAAAGAGTCGTGATAACAAGAGATTACTTTTTTCTGTAAATCTGTGCTGGGTAGGTATAATCGTTCTTGTAAATACAATAAGTTGTCCTTTACTGCAAAGTCCTTTCCCTGCAGATGCCAATTCTGTATGTCTGCTGGAGTTACAAGTTGCCTGGCTTTATCCTTAACTTCCTCTATGGATTCTGTGGTGATTACACCCAGAATTCTTTGTTCGGGAATGATTGGTACAGGTTTAGGGTTGATCAAGTGTTCTTCCACTCCCATCCGAGAAAGGGCATCGGCTTTACCGTTCTTGGTACCAGGTCGATAGGTAATTATGAAGTCAAACTCGGCAAAGAATAATGCCCAACGGAGTTGTCTAGAGGATTGGGCTTTTGCGGTTTTCAAATATTGCAGGTTTCGGTGATCCGTAATCACAGTAACGGTGTGTCGGGCCCCCAGCAGATAATGCCGCCAAGCCTTAAAGGCAGACTTGATAGCCAGAAGTTCCTTGTCAGTAATCGTGTAATTGACTTCAGGAGGCGAGAATTTGCGGGACCAAAATGCCACGGGATGCAACTGATTGGTTACCGGGTCCTTTTGTGATAGAACTGCCCCCATGGCAAGGCTTGAAGCATCAGTTTCCACGATATAGGGGAGTTCGGGGCGAGGGTGTTTTAAGATTGGTGCAGAGATGAATTTAGTCTTCAAATCCTGGAAAGCTTGTTCCGCCTTGGTAGACCATTCAAAAAGTTTGTTTTTCTTTAACAAGGCAGTGATGGGCTGGACTATTCGAGAGAACTCGGGGTTAAACCTGCGGTAAAAGTTAGCGAAGCCTAACATGCTTTGCACACCTTTTACGGAGGATGGTGATGGCCATTTGAGAACTGCATCGACCTTCTTTGAATCCATACGCACTCCGCCAGGTGATAATATGAATCCCAAGAATTCAACTTCAGTCACGTTGAAAACACATTTTTCCAACTTAGCGAAAAGTTTGTGTTGACGCAATCTTTCGAGGACCATTTTCACATGTTTCCGATGTTCAGATTCCGATGAAGAATAAACGAGAATGTCGTCGATGTAAACAACAACACACACATCTATGAGCTCTCTGAGGACATCGTTCATAAAATATTGAAAGGCGGCCGAGGCATTGCAAAGTCCGAAGGGCATGACCTGATATTCAAATAGCCCATACTTGGTGCGGAAGGCCGTCTTCCATTCATCGCCCTCTTTTACTCGTACCAAGTGGTAAGCTCCTCTAAGATCCAGCTTTGTATATATGCATGCTTTTCTGACTTGGTCCAGGAGTTCAGGGATCAAAGGTAACGGATATCTATTCTTAACGGTGATCTGGTTCAGGGAGCGATAATCGATACAAGTTCTAAGGTCTCCTTCCTTTTTTGGAACGAAGAACAAAGCTGAAGAGGCAGGGGACTTGGAGGGACGAATAAACCCATTTGCCAGGTATTGATCCAGGTATTGTCGAAGGTGAAGGTTCTCAGGCTCGGTGAGGGCATAAATTCTACTACAAGGAGGAGTAGATCCAGGTATCAGGTCTATCTGGCAGTCATAAGACCTATGAGGAGGTAGAGAGTTAGCCTGCTCCTTCCGGAAAACATCTTGGTATTCTAGGCATTCGGGAGGTAACTGGGGAGTCTCTGAACAAATTGCTGCCAGTGCAACACCAGGTGGAGGGTGACACGTAGAGACACATTCTGGAAACTGGACCGTTCTTGCTCGCCAATCGATCAGAGGATTGTGTTTCTCTAACCAAGGTATTCCTAGAATAATCTGGAACTGAGGGGCCTTGATCACATCGAACACGATCTTCTCATGGTGTCCATCTTGACTTACTAGCGTCACCTCTTGAGTGGTATGCGTTACTGGCCCGGAGGCTATCTCCGTACCATCCACCGTAGTAATGACGTCCTTTACAGCCTTGGGACAAAGAGTTAGATTCATCCTCAAAACCATTTCATGATCCACATAATTGCCGATGGCACCGCTGTCGACGTAAGCTTCAATTGCATGTAATCGACCCGGATTATCAGGGCTAATGAGGACCATAGGTATCACGAAATGCGAGGTCACGGAACTGGTTTTCACGCTCGGCAAGAGGACCTCTATTCTTGGCGGGCGAGGTCGTTTCCCTGCTCAGAGTTTGTAACTGTGGTAACTGCAGCTCCTACTGCCTTCTTGGCAGGTTTCACCGGACAGTCTCGAAGAAAGTGCCCTGAGTTTCCGCAATATAGGCATAATTGCAACTGTTTTCTCCTTTCCCGCTCCCTTTGTGTTAGAGGACCTTTCATACCCCCTATTTGCATGGGTTCCCCGGAGTCTACTCCTTTGGAAGGAGTTGGCGGTTTGGAAAATACTCGAGCATCAAACTTGGAACGATCGGCCTTCCTGTTCTGCAGTCTGTGATCTATTTGAACGACCAAGTCTATATAATCCGAACAGTCTTGTGGGGGATTCACTACTTGGGCTAAAACGTCTTTGGGCTCTCCACGTAGACCTCTATAAAACAGCGTAATCCTTTTGTCCTCAGGCCATTGAGTTTCCACTATTAGTCTATTGAAAGATGCGATATAAGCCAAAAGGTCTTGATTACCCTGTCGCAACGAAAGAAGCTCATTGTCCAAGGCCTGCCCCTGTGCATGTCTTGCAAACAGTTTTTCCATACTAAGCTGAAAGGCTTGAAAATCATGGAGAACCGGATCATCTTGATTAACTAGAGGGATCGACCAGTCTGCCGCATTGCCACTAAGGTACGAAAGTACAAAAGCTACTTTAGCTTGATCAGTTGGAAAGGCTGCTGGCCAGCATAAGAAGTGCAACCGGCACTGATTGATAAATACCGCAAACCTCTTTAGGTCACCAGAAAATCGTTTGGGCGGAGCCAGAGGTACATTCCCAGGTAGGTTGATCTGCACTGGATTCATAGAGGATGTTGAAGGAAGATTTGCCCCTGATGCGGGTAGCGGGGTCTGTCCGGCTTGTGACTGTAGCAATTGTCTAGCAAGATCATCTGTTCTCTCCTTGGAAATAATTAGTTCCCTCCTTAGAGCGTTCGTTTCCTGACGAGCTGCATGCACTTCTGCCCTTAGTTCCCCAAGTAACCGGGCTAGGTGGTCAGTATCCGAGGTTTCCATAGCGCCTGGGCGAGAGTTTTGCGGTAGGCTTTGCGTTCTGTAACGCTCACCTGATTCTCGCAGAGGCGCCGGTCTTGACTGGGCGACTACCGTATCTTCAAAGGTGATGTGCAGCACCCGGTTGGCTTTTTGGGCTGGATCTCTGTGCCCTGTATGCCTGACGTGCAGAGTAAGATGTCTGCAGATAGAAAATACGGGGTTAATGAACTGGGGTTATTGGGGTGTCCCTATCTCTTTCCTCTTCTCCTCTCCTGTAGACCCCCACAGGTTAACGCTCTCACCTTAGGTAAGTGAATGCCGAGCTCTCCATCTGCCTCGGGGCAGGGTGCTGTAACCAGTTTCTTCACTGGATAGGTAGCGCAGGCCTCTTGACTTCAGAGGACTGCTGTCCGTGGTTTACTGCACGAACGGTAAGTTTCGAGTAACTCAAATGTCTTTAAAGTCTTTAATAATGATGTCTCTTGTTTTGCAGGGTTCCGGCGATGGCGGATGACGGGCTGAAGTGAGTTGAAGATGGAGCCCGTGTGATGAATAGAAGCGCCTGGAAGCACGTAAGTAAGGGCTTGTTGCCAGCTTCACGAAGCGCTCTAACTGTCTTTTTATTTTGCAGGTACAAGTTCGGAGCGGCTGCAGGGTGCCGGGATACCCACTGGGTTAGATGTGGAAAGGAGTAATGGCACGTGAGTATTAAAGTTCCCCAATGTCTTTAAACGCACCTTGTTTTGTCTTTCAGATGCGAGATGCAGCGCCGACGGCCTCCGGAGCGTGCAAAGAGTTGGTAAGCTTTTGTCTTTCAGATGCCGGAATGCAGTGTGAAGACCTCCGGAGCGCACGAAGAGTAGGTAAGCCTTTGCCTTTCAGATGCCGGAATGCTAACCTGTTCTTTCTTGTCTTTATAGGTGTTGCTGAAGACTGGATTCAGGATGGTAAGCCTTTTTCCTTAGGCCCAGGACCGGATGCAGAAGACACGATGAGCGTTCTGCTGCAGAGGGTGCAGAATAACGCAAAGCAAGATTCATCCACCGGGTGTGGTTTAAATAGCCTCCTGTAGTGCTTAGGTATCTCCTTCCACAGCCACGCCTAAGTAAGAAAAGAGTTCCTGGTAAAAAAAAGAGTTCCTGCCTTCCAGAAGAGTTCCAGTGTTCTGAATCTAGGGAGTGGCTCCAGCCCCACCCAACAGGAAAAGTAGTTCCAAACAGAAGAGGATCAGAGGCTCAACTGGCAGGCAAGTAAGCAGCATGGTCTGCTGCAGATAAGTCCACCCAAGCATTATGAGCCCGGCGCTTCCAGCGCTGGGACTGGGCATATTTATGAGCCTGGTGCCACTGGCGCCAGGACTGGGTCCAAAAGGTCCCAATTGGGACTGGTTGGCACTCGGAACCTGGGTTATGGATCTGCTTCCAAGGGAGTTGGGAAAACCCTGACCTTTTGGAAGCAGAGATCATGACAAAATCATACTAGTGCTGAAGTCCTTTCTGCCTTCTGTACATGTAAAGAATGGCCTAATGAAGACGGACAACACAGTGGCCATGTACTACACCAGCAAAAGAGAAGGCGTAGGTTCACTACCATTGTGCAGAGAGGCTATTCAGCTCTGGTTCTGGGCCCTTCAAGAGGGAATTGCTCTATTGGCAGTTCATTTAGCCGGAAAGGCGAACACAGTGGCAGACACGCTGAGCAGGAATAGCACAATCTCCCACGAGCTCAGCAAGTCCTTCAAGATATCTTCACCCTTTGGGGAACCCCTCAAAAGGATCTGTTTGCGACCAGTGTCATCCGGACGTGCAAACTGTTCTTCTCCAGGGAATTTCCCCCAGGAGGAGCTCTAGGAGGCACGTTTGTAGTGGACTGGGAGTTTCCACTCTGGGAAAAATTTCCCCCAGTCCCTGTCATTCTTCATGTGATCAGGAGGTTAAGAAAGTTTGGGAAATCCATGATCCTAATTGCCTCGGATTGGACCAGGAGGACGTGATACCCAGACCTTCTAGCCATGTCCATCTGCCCTCCAATGCGTCTTCTACAAAGAGGACCTTCTCTCGTAAGAGAAGAGTCGGGATGACGTAATTGAGATTTTGCTTTCGGCCAGCAACAAAATCTTTGGGCCTCATTACACGTTGTGCGGTAAGGGAATACCGGTACCGGTAAGGAATTACCGGTACCGGTAATTTCCCAAGCCACTCACGACCCTGACCCACCACTATCAGCGCACCTGTTAATTACGGTGCCACTAATAGCGGCAAGGCCGCGGGCGCGCGACCCCCAGGCCGGAATTAGCGCCATGGCGCTAATACCAGGCCATCACAAGCCATGCGGACATGGCATTAGCGGCATGGAAAACACCCAAAAACCCCTTACCGGCATGGCGCTAATAACGGCATCGAAAAGCACCCGTTAAGAGACCTGAGCAGTGTACCCATCTACCACAGGTGGACACAATCAGCGCAGGTGCATGCAATGGAGACAGGCAGCACAAAAGAGCACACCACACCCCTACCCACACCCCTTCCCACACCAAGATGGTCCCAATAGCTGCAGCATGACATGACGGGCTTGACTACATGATAGCAGTGCAGCACCAACAACAACACCCGCACCAGAGGTGACCCGTAACAGGTACCCATTCCTCACACCATACAGGCGATGCCAGCTATCCACTGAGGAGGTGGCTCCTAACCCCTGTACGGAACCTAAGGAACCAGCAGGAAGAGGACAACAATATTGCACATCCCCGTACCTGTTTTGTGATAGAGCTGGCAGTCAGCCTTCCAATGACAGTGCTCCGCTGCCTAAGAAGCCTGGGTGAGGCACTCCAGTACAGCCGTGTCAAAGTGGCAAAGATAACCATGGCATGTGTAGAGCATCAAAAAATGTGCATATGATGGTATGTGCCAATGCCACCTGAAATTGACATGCAAACACCAGAAGAGCATGATGTGGATGGGGATGAGTACGGGTGGAATGCCCCGGCAGGACATGCAAGAGGCAATGCCAAGGAGGCACACGATGTGCGTCAGCATCTGATTCTGAAATCCCATCAGGCACAAAGGTGAAATAGCATGGACGGAGACGGATATTGTTGCCCTGGTGCATGTTTTGAGTCCCGCAAAGGACCCTGTCTGAAATAAATGACACATACGCAATAATGGGTTTCAACTTCAGAACAGTGTATATTGAACAGAATGTGATAAGAAGTGCAACACCCCAACACACCCAAATGCACCCTTATCCCCCTCCCCCCCAAAACACCCAAATGCACCCTTACCCCCCTTCCCCCCCAAAACACCCAAATGCACCCTTACCCCCCTCCCCCCAGAAACACCCAGGTGAGTCTTATGGTGTCTACGTTTCCTGCCCCACATGTGCCACCTGGTCCTTGGTGGACCTAAGCCTCAGGGCCTCCACCAACATTGGGTTGCTGTGATGTGGGGCGCCTCAGGTTGCGCAGAGAGGGGCGCAGGGGGCTGGTCTGCTGGGAACTCGCTGAGGAGGAGGTTCCCGGTCGATCCTGTGTTGGGGGTTGGTGATGCTGCTCCATGATGTCCCCAATACGTAAAATGGCCTGGCGGAGCTGGCCCATTTCCTGGCATATCCTGTCAGTGCAGGCCTCAATGGCCTCCTTTGTTTGCCCTGCATATTTGTTGAGGTCATCCCTTAGACGGCCTGTCTCGGCCACATGCTGGGCGACCAGCGCAGTAATGTCTTCCTGCCTCCGGGTGATGGTTGCAAGGTCAGGCAGGGTGGTAGGTGCTGCTGGGCTGGACGGTGCGCCCTGGTCCGTGCTTCCGGCATCCGGTGAGCACACCTGAGGCCTCCATGCACCTACTACAGTGTGGGTGTCATGTGCTCCCTGGATAGCAGATCCGGACGTTACCCTTGGACTCCCCTCAATGGACCATGTTGGGCTGGGGGTATGGATTAGTTGTAGGACGTTGATTGCGTCCTCCTCGTCAGTGGGCGGTGCAGTGGCTGCTGCCTACCCAGTTGAGCTGGTTGCAGCGGAGTGCGTGCCCTCCGTGCTCATCTCAGCAATGATGGGGCACACTGGCGTGGGTTCAGCTACAACAGGAGCCGTGCCCTCAGGCTGTGATGAAATGGTGCTCCTGCCGCCCTTGGCCCTCTGCAGATGGACTGTCCTCCCAGTTCCCCTGGAGGTGGTGGCGGTGTCACCTTTCTCATGCATCCTGGCTTTTTTGGCTGCTGGGGGAGTACGTGCTGCAGTGCTTGTGTCTCCAGTGTCTGTCGGTGATCCTGTGGAGGACATAAATAGGGTACACCATCGTTAATGGGTCTAGGTGCCTCATGCAGAATGTTCACGTCATGCTGCTCTATGCATTGGGGCCTATTTATCAGTGATTCTTGTAATGGGGATGTCAGGTTGGTCATGCATTGGTGGGTCTGTATTGCACGTGTATATGGTGATGCATACATGTATGTGTGTGGCTGGATCAATGGCCTGGTCATCGACACATGTTTGGGGTACCCCCTCACCCTTCACTGTGCATTGTTTGACGTATACACTCAGCTCCATCAGATGAGATGGCCACCCCATGCTCCATATCTCCGACCCCCTCTATGGTTTCGACTCCTATTGTGGAAGCACATGTCTCCTCCCACTCCTTCATCTTCAGAGGTGATTCTGCGCCACCTCCTGTGGCCATTGCAAGGTTGCGGTTGACAGATAGGATATTCCGCACACGGAGCCGGAGGTAGTCCCACCTCTTGCGGCAGTCCTTCACACTGCGGGTGGTAGTGCCCACCGCACTAACTTTGCGGGCAACTTTGTCCCAGATGGCCTTTTTCTTGATGATAGCCTCCCGGCGCATATCATTGGCGATGACGACTTCGGTATTGGCTGCAAGTGTGCTAGTCAGCATTATGAGCTCCTCAGGTGTAAATTTCTCTTTCCGCTGACTATCTGAGGTTTTTTTTAAGGCCTTTGACATCTTCGGGCAGTCCTGGATGGTTTCTTGTCGGAGTTCCCCGGAAAGAGGTCCTGGATGCAGAGGATGGCAATGGATTGTGTTTTTAAAGATGGCCGCCGTTCTCTTTCCCGTTCCTGTGCGATGATGCTATTTCCGGTTCCGCTTTTTAACGGTGTCCGCTAATAGCGGTGACCGCTATTTGCATGTTGCGTGAGGGAGGAGGTGCTATCAGCACTTTGGTCGAGGCCGGTAATGGGCATTTTGTTGACTTTGGCGGCATGGCGGTAAAGTCATTTACGGCATGGCGCTATGCTCGTGTCCGCGAACTCGTAATGGGACGCTATTAGCGGTCATTTGCGAGGGCGGACACGCTAATAGCGCCATGCCGTAAAATTACGATTTTTACCGCACAACGTGTAATGAGGCCCTTTGTATTGCTGCCATTGGAATACATTCTCCAGCTGGTGCAGGGAAAACAATGTGGATCCCTTTCTGTGCAGTACACCTATGGTGTTGTCCTTTTTGTCACATTTGGTAAATTTGGGGCTCCAGATTGCAGCAATAAAAGGTTATTTGGCAGTGCTTTCAATCTTCGAACGCACATCTGAAGAGGTGTCATATTTCAAGATGCCTTTGATCATACCATGTCTTAAAGGAATGGTTCGGCCAAAAAATGTTATTGCAAAAAAAGATGGGCAATAATAAAATAAAATAGATTGGCACTTTTGTTTTTAAGTCCCTATGTAAAATTTTGAGCAATTGAAGCTCAAAATTTACAAAAGCAAGCACATGGGGCATCCATTTTGTGAAATGGACGCCCGCCTGTGCTCGCTTTTGCTTTTGCGGCACTAATGAAGGAAAAGCCAGCCAGCTGTAGTAAACAAAAGCTACCACTGGGTGGCTTTTCCTTCATTGGTGCCGGGACTCAGAGGACGCAGACCGGAGACTACAGGCAGAAAAGATGCAGCTTCATCTCAGTAAGTGCTATTTATTTTTATTTAAAAAGCACTAGCTGCAGTTTTTTTTCTAAGTTTTCCAGGCTGGAGGAGCCCGGAAAACTTAGAAATAAAAGAAGCTTTAAAAACGTTGTATTTATGTTTGCGGTAGCTTTTGAAGCTACCGCAAACATAAATACAACGTTATTGTGTTTGAAAACGCTGCAGTTTTTCTTTCTAAGTTTCCCAGGCTCCTCCGGCTCGGAGGAGCCTGAGAAACTTAGAAAGAAAAACTGCAGCGTTTTTGAAACACAACCGCGTTGTGTTTCTGCCTGCCGTGGCTATCACTTTGGGTCTCCGGTGCTCCCCCAGGGGAGCACCGGTGACCCAAAGTGAAAGCCAAGGCAGGCAGAAACACAACGCGGTTGTGTTTCCATGCCGCGGTGTTTCTGCCTAAAGCTGTTTTCCCATTTGGGGCTCTCGGGCTTCCCCCAAATGCTAAATGCTGCAGTGTTTCTGCCTACAGCTGTTTTCCTATTTGGGGCTCTCGCCCCAAATGGGAAAGCAGCTTTAGGCAGAAACACAACGCGGTTGTGTTTCGAAAACGCTGCGGTTTTTCTTTCTAAGTTTCTCAAGCTCCTCCGGCTCGGAGGAGACTGAGAAACTTAGAAAGAAAAAACACAGCGTTTTCAAACACAATAATGTTGTATTTATGCTTTCGGTAGCTTCAAAAGCTACCGCAAACATAAATACAACGTTTTTAGGGCTGCGGTTTTATTTCTATCTTTTCCGGGATCCTTCAGCCTGGAAAACGTAGAAAAAAAAACGCAGCTAGTGCTTATTTCTTTTAAAATAAATAGCACTTACCGAGATGCAGCTGCAGCTTTTCTGCCTGTAGTCTCCGATCTGCGTCCTCCGAGTCCCGGCACCAATGCTAGCTTTTGTTTACTACAGCTGGCTGGCTTTTCCTTCATTAGTGCCACGAAAGCAAGCACAGACGGGCATCGATTTCACAAAATGGATGCCCCCATGTGCTTCCTTTTGTAAATTTTGAGCTTCATTTGCTCAAAATTTTACATAGGGACTTAAAAAAAAAGTGGTAATCTATTTCTTTTTATTATTGCCCATCTTTTTTTGCAATAACATTTTTTGGGCGAACCATTCCTTTAAAGGGCTCACTGTTTCCTCCTACACCTTTTTCAAGTGCTGATTTGTGTCCTGCATCTTGTCTTAACATTTCTAATGTGTGCTCCTTTTGAGTCTCTACATTTATGTCCACTAAAACTACGAACTCTTAAAACCATCCTGATAGTAGCCTTGACGTCAGCCCGCAGGGTGAGTGAGTTGCAGGCTTTATTTAGTAAACCTCCATTTACTATTTTCTACTAGGACAAGGTTGTCTTAAAGGTTATACCTTTTTTTGCCAAAAATCTCATCAGATTTTCACTTTTCACTTACTTAGAGGAAAGGGTACATAGGCTTCATCACACAAGGGCTTTGAACTGTAACGTTTCACGAATGGAGAAAATACGTCAACATAACCAGCTTTTCATTGGGTACACTGGTCACAAACTGGGTCTTCTAGTTACGAAACAAACTTTGTCCAGATGGATAATTTTTGCTATTACAGAATGCTGCCGATTGGCTGGAAAAGTTCCCCCAGAAGGCCTGAGCGCTCGTTCCACAAGGGGGATGGCAACATCTTCTGCTCTGCATACAGGGGTGCTAATAAAGGACATTTGTGCGGCAGCCACTTGGTCTACCATTCACACATTCACAAAGCATTACTGTCTGGACTCATACACTGGCCAGGAAGGATAATTTGGGAAAGTTGTCCTAGATTCAGTCCAGTCCATGACAAATCTTAAATCTGAAAATCTGAAAATGTTTACTACCTCCTCCAAGATGTAACCCTGCTTTGGGAGTCTATCTAAAGATGAATACATGGGAGTTCACAATCCATTCAAAGAGCAGGTTACTTAAACCTAGTAATGTTGACTGGATGTTCCTCCCACATATTCATCAACATCCATCCCAACCTACCCGCTGCAGAATTTCCAGGCATTACACTTTATGCTCTTTCAGAGTCTGGGACGCACTGATGCTGGTATTTCTGCAAAAGGAAGGTGTAAAAACAGAACTGACGACAACGCTCGTGCTATATATACCGACAATGACGTCAGCCCCGAGATGGAAGCCCTCGATGGACATCAAGTTGACCGCATAGATGCACAGCACCATCTGCTGAAAATATTTTTCGGAGCAGCTAAAGCTGGAAGCCAAGATATCTAAAGATGATGAATATGTGGGAGGAACATCCAGTCGAGAGAACGTTACCAGGGGTAAGTAACTTGTTCTTTGCTCAGAACTCCTATCCAAATAAAACTCTTTATAATCAAGGGATGTTGAGTGTATACCATGCATGCCTAAGGAGTAAATGTTATTCGAAGGGATTGTGTGCTCTGACGTATTTTCGGGTCTTTCACCCAGGGTATCACCCTCAGCAGTCTTCGAGGGGGTCGAGGGTGCTTTCTCAAAGACGCTTAGCATCTTTTTCCTGAATTCCTCCCACTCAGCCTGAGAGCTATGTTTTGTGGGACAGGAGACCCTTTTTGGGGAAACGGAAGAATATGAAGACGAGGAATGGGATCTTCGACTTCTCTTTTTTGAATGCTTAGATCTCGAAGAGTGATGGGAACTGCTTCGAGATCTAGAACGAGAATGTCTTTTATGATGGCGAGGAGACGAATGTCTCGACTCCGCCGAGGAAACTTTCGAAGACGTTTTAACTACCTTACCTCTTTCGAGCTTCCCCTTACGCTCCTTCAAGGCTTTCGCCGTCATGGACATGCAGTCCTCGCACTCCGAACAATGGTGCTCGATTCCCAGGCACCACAAACAGATCCTGTGAGGATCCGTCAATGACATTTTCTTTCCACAGTCTCGACATTTTTTGAAGCCGAACCGTGGAGTCGTCGGTTCGGGTGAGGAAGCCATCGAGTATGAGTCGGTATTCACGAGGAATATATCGATATATTTGACTGAAGAACTGAGCAACGATATTCCGAGGCCCCACAAAGCGCGGAAAAATTGAACTGAACAACGGACGCTGCGTGAGTCTATTTATACGCGTAGTGACGTCGGCGCCGATACGGAGGCTGTCGAGGGACATCGGCTCGAGGGACGTTGACGCGTAGCACCCTCTACTGAAAACATTTTTCCGAGGCCAGCAAGCTGGGAGATGATCTATCAAAGATAAGGAATACGTCGGAGGAACATCCCATCGAAAAAACGTTACAAGGTAAGAAGTAACTTGTTCTTCTGCTGTGGAGGATTTTCATACACAGTGGTTTGGCTTTTAATATGGGAAGGTTTGGTATAATGACAACATGCTATCAGGTATTTATGGATTATTGGGTTTTCCTCTTCATATAGAGAAGAATACTGTGTCCCTCCTACAGAAGCCATCACATCTCCCTGACAGCCATCTCCTCCCATGTGATCCTCCCTCCTAATGCGACCCTCATGGTCAGGATAAGGTAGCGGCTGCCTTCTCCTTGCCACATGGGGGGATACCTTAGGCTGGGGATCAGTGATGATTCATCACAGTCCCTTCCCCTGCTCTTACTTCAAATGTAGTACCAAGTCTGGTTCCCTATTCTGCCAAACATGTCTGTAGATTTGCAAAACACAAAACACAGTTGCCAAGTATCGGGGGGAATCGCTTCCCTTGTTCTTTCTCCAGTTCACAACTGTCACCTCAAGTCTGGTTCACTATCCTGACAGAGTTGACTGTAGATCCTAGAATTCTAGAAAGTCTCTTCTTTTGGTAATGGGTCCTTGTACCATTGTTCTATCTTTTTGCGGCTCTATTTCTTTCTTACATGGGTACCAGACCCCTAGGGGTGGTTTTGGATATCCCCAACTTGTTCTGTAGCTTGTTTCTCTCTTGGGTAGCTCCCAGACCCTTTTAGATTATCTCAGGATCTCTCCGACTTACTTTGGGCCTCAACCTTGTGACTGTGTGCTACTTCAGGCTTGTGTGGGTCCTTGACCCATGTGTGCTGCTTTTGCAGGACACTTAAAACCCTGACAACTGAAAGAAGGAAGGAAGGGAGAGAGAAGCCGCTAGGAGCAGGCGGCTTCCGTCAGGTGGAAGGAAGGCCCCAAGAGAGCTCTGCTGCAGGCGAGACCAGACAAAGAACAGGAAGCCATAGAAGTGCTGCCAGTACAAAGAGGACTGCAGGAACTGTTGTTCCCTGTACACCAGAGAACCAGAGTTCAGGCAACGTGAGGCCAGTGACCGCGTGAGGCTGTCGAAGGCCACCAACCTGACAAGCGGCGGAGAAAGAGCAAGGCGCTCCGCCAAGAACGCCAAAACATCCACAGCAAGCCGGTAAGTCCAGTAGGAGATGGTGGGACGCTGGGGTGCTTAATGGCGGATACTGTGCATCCTAGAAAGCCATAAAGGAGTTGACTGGGAAAGTGAAAAAGTACACCATGGACTAACAGAGGGTTGTGGACCAACACATGGGCTGTGCGAGTCTGGGACCCGCAACTAAAGTGAACTGCAGAAGAAATTCCTGGCAGTATATTTACCAGACAAAGCCAAGTATGTGAAGAGAACTGCATATGAAAAAAGGAGAATCCTAAGGCAGACCCATGCCCTTAGGATTTTTGAACTGCATTGAATGAGGAAAAGAACCTGGCAGTAGAGTATACCCGGTGTCTTGCGAGTCTGGAAGCCGTACTCCAGTTATGGTGTTTTTTTGAAAAGGGAATCCCATGGAAGATCCATGCCTTTAGGATTTGAGTAATACTGAATGTCGTAAAGAACCTGAGGAAAGGAGTCATTTCTCCTGGAGGGAATTGTAACGGCAAGAGCAGGTAGTTATCCATTTGGACTACTTAGAATTTGTTTCTTTGAACTTTTGTTTTGCTGTGAAGAAATCTGGGGAAGGGAGTCATTCCCTGGAACTGTGAACGTTATCTACTTTGGTTGGAGTTACACCTTTTTGTTGAACTTGAACATGTGCACCTTCAAGTTCAAAGACATATCCTTCACTCTTTAGAGTTAGTTTCTAGAACGTGAGGGCTAGGTTTTCGCAAGACATTTTTGCATTGGACGCCTTGCAAAACACAGACCCTTAGTTTTGGTTATGGTAGGGACCTCCTAGATTAAAGACAGTGAGGCATTTCCCAACCCTTTTATTATTTCAAAAGAAACCTTAGAGCACATTATAGTAGAATGCCCTGCTTTGTGTGCAACAAGGTTTAATGCTTACAGAAAACATATGCCTGTGGTGGCCAACATACAGCCGAGCTTGAGATGGGCCTATTTGTTAAATTCTGCTAATATGAGCATATTTATTGCATCTATAGAGTTTTTGAACTGTCTGAGCTTGCGCTCTACATGCGATGCTTGAATTTCGATTGCATTTTTTAAAATAATGAAATATAATATGGTCTCTATGAATTTCAAAATCATGTACTTTACAATCAATTTACATGTTTGTAAGCAAAAAAGTATTCTAAATTATATTTTTGTATTATTCTTGTAAAAATCATTTCTGATTAAAAACAAGAAAAAAAAATAAATAAATAAATAAATAAACGTTTATAGCAACCACTGAGTCCACTGTGCCCCTGTCACATTCCTGGTTCTTCACACTACTATGTGATTAAGAGGTCTCTGGGACTTCAAAAGCATATGGAACCACCATCTGAGCACAATATGTTGCTATAATTACAAAGAAAATTGGTAAGCGTATAACCCACAATTGCTGTTACAGGTACTGTCAGTGCTAAGCCCACATACAGGACCAACAGTGACTGGGTCTGTGAGCCAACACCTTTGATGGTAACTTAAACACAAAACTTACGAGGACAAGAAATACCGCCTGGAATTTCATCGAAGCCCACAAACCCTGCTGATCAAACATGGACCCAGAAAGACTATAACATCAAAGAGAGGATAACTTAATACATAAGACTATTGACAGGGGACAAGTAGCAATAGTGCTTGCAGAATAATGTGAAAATATAGGCATTTTAAACAGGAGCTGCATACACACCACACCTTACAATCAATAGGGAACAAAGGGAGAAGTGCAAGGGAAAATCAGGAACCACCTACAAGAGAAAGTCAATGGCCCTCATTACGACCCAGGCGTTGGACCATGGTGCTAATAGCACCATGGTCCATGCCGGTAACTTATCGACTCTGCCATGGCGGAATGGGGAATTACCGCCCCATTCCGAGGTTGGTGGGGCGGTAATTCCCCATGCCGCCATGGCCCTTCCCCATTCCCATTTTTGCCCCATAGGGCTCAATGGGAATGGGGAAGGCGCTAAGTACGGTGCCGCAAATTGCGGCACCGTACTTAGCACCAAGGTCCCTTTGCGGGTTGCTTTTTTAACGCCTGCTAAAAGCCCTGGGTTGTAATGAGGGCCAATGAAAGGGAGCAAGGAAAATGAAATTACAATCCCGAAACCTATGCTGCGCCACCCAGGGAAGGAAAGGAAAAGGGCACAAAAATATGAACTCTCTCAATGAGGAGCGTCTAAAGGATCACGTTTACACTGCAAAACAGAGCAAGGTCAAAGAAATATAGAACACAGAAAATGGGCTCCACAGGAAAAGAAAAGCATGGTTGTAAGGTACTCATGGCCAAGGGTTTAGATAGAAGTGCAGACCTATGGTAAGTAAGTTTAGTTAAGAAATTCAAGGATTATTTTAAATCATTGTTAGGTGCGGGGGAGGAACTGGGGTCATGGCACAAGACCCCAACAATAAACAGTATAAAGAAAGAGGATTCCACTACTATGTGCGGACTAGGATTTGTAATGCCCGATTTATATTTTACACTAGGTATCTGCACCGCATGAATTTTTCGTTTCAATCGATCTTATTTCACACTTTTTCGATTCAAATGACTCCCAGTTATTGTATATCTAGTGGTTCATACACTATCACAACATATAACCTCGTTTCAAGATGGCCGATCTTTTCGGCCTGATTGCTTATTAGTCCCTCTTCTTTATCTATAACTCTAGTCCTCTATTTATCTCCATGGTCACATGCTGTTTCCATGGTTCGTGAACAACAAACCGCTTGGCTGGACAGACCCTGTTCAGGATTGTCCCCCCACGCTCTGTCATGAAATTCCCCCGTCTCACCTGGGACCGCTTCTTGCAGGATTACGTGGGGAATTTCTTCTTGCGCACGGATCGGGTTTTGTACAAGCCTGTACGAGTCTCTTCTGACTCCAGCATGCATTCAGCGTTCCAGGATACTCGGAGGTTCAGGACGTCCAGGAAAAGAGGTAGCGTGCACAAAGGGTACGTGGAATCCAGGAACTCCGTCCCCTTTGCCAAGGGAAGAGGGCAAGAGCCCCCTCCTCACTGCAGCAACCAGGAAACCAGCTGTTAAGCTGTGCGGCATCACCCGATGCACGCAACAAGGCCTGCCTGACTTTGTCTCGCTTCCCTGCCTGACTCCCACATGCCGGGCGCTTCGCGGCGCGAGAACGAAGCTGAGCCTCGCATTTGAATCTGCTTTCCTGCCGGCAGGCGGATCCGACGGCGGCGCACACGAAGGCCATACAAAGGCCTGTTCCTGCGCCTGTTACGCGCATGGAAGCGCGGCGTGGCCACCCCCCCTGCACAATTTTACTACTCTCCAACCGATAGACTACCACTCGGACAATGAAAACGTACTGTAAGTACATGCCAGCACCGGAGACACTACTGTATGTTTGTAATCTTAACCGCTTTACTGAAATGTGCTCCCGGTCTCAAATACTGGTCGCCTACAGACCACATTAGACTGCTGTATTGTGCCCTTTGGTCGCCTACAGACCACATTAGACTGCTGTATTGTGCACTTTGGTCGCCTACAGACCACATTAGACTGCTGTATTGTGCCCTTTGGTCGCCTACAGACCACATCAGACTGCTGTATTGTGCCCTTTGGTCGCCTACAGACCACATTAGACTGCTGTATTGTGCCCTTTGGTCACCTACAGAGCACATCAGACTGCTGTATTGTGCCCTTTGGTCGCCTACAGACCACATTAGACTGCTGTATTGTGCCCTTTGGTCGCCTACAGACCACATTAGACTGCTGTATTGTGCCCTTTGGTCGCCTACAGACCACATTAGACTGCCGTATTGTGCCCCAGGTTCACCTACAGACCACTTTGAGGAGCTAGCGCTGTGCCTTATGGTCGCAGCTCGCCCTGACACTAATCCAATATGCAAACCTGTTTGCCCCTCATCATGTTCCCGTTCTGCATTCTCCCCAACCACACACCCTGCTTGGGCCACTACTACTGGCCCCATAACAACGGTCTCAGCAAGCCGGCATGCCCCCGGCATCACCCTATCCCATGTCCTACACCGTTCCTTCCCTCTACTCCCCCATTCCCAAACAGCGCAAGTCTTACCCCTAGGACTTATCTGAATACCATCAAGCATCATGCTATCAGCCCTGATCCAATCTCACACGTATTGCCCACTGCAGAGTCACCTCACCACAGCCATACTGAAAAATTCTCTAACCCCGTGACAGGTGTAGCAAGACACTTCCGATTAAGGTCTCGTACTTTCAACCACCCCAACTCAGTCAAATATGAGCACACACCTCCCAAACAAATTAGGCCCAGAGTACTTCCCCCTCATCAAAACCATACTCCTAGCCAGAAACCCAACACCACTTCCAAACCAGCCCCGGACACCCCCAATAAATTACTATCCACCTTTAAAGGAGCGCTTATCAATGCCCGCTCCTTAGGGGCGCATGCTATAGAAGTTCACGACCTCATTATGGAATCACAGCTCGACATACTAGTAGTCACAGAGTCCTGGCTCCATCAAGCATCAGGTCCACTACTAACTCTGGCAATCCCATCCGACTACACCATATTTAGAACAGATAGGACCCACTCACAAGGAGGCGGTGTTGCTATAATAGTCAAGACTAAATTACAGCTTAGATCTTGTCCCATCGAAAGTATTGAAGGGTATGAAACATTACTCGTAAAATTTCCCATAAATGCTAAAACTACGATTAATTTAATAGTAATTTATAGAGCACCTAGCCCCAACAACCACCCAGAGACTGAAATTCCGTTGCTATTAGCTCCACTAATAAAACCTAGCTCAAAATACATCATCCTGGGTGACCTTAACCTAGGTTTCAATGATAGCCAAGATGCCAAAGCAGAATCACTTCACTCCGCCCTGAAGGACATGGGCTTCAGCCAACTAGTTAATGCACCCACACATATCAAAGGCAGGACTCTTGACTGGATCCTCTCCCTTAATACCCCCATAACCATTGAGGCCATCTCCCCTCTTACTTGGACCGATCACCATAACATTGTATTTACAATCAATCCCTCCGAACCCACACAAAAGAAACCTAAAACCATGATTACCTATGAAACTAGAAACGCCCACAAACTCACGCCAGAAAACCTCACGCCTCCTCTTTCAAAAATCCTAGATTCTACCTCGATCACTAGTGACAACCCCTGTCTCCTAGCAGACATATATCACAACTGCCTCACTGCAACCATTAATGCTATAGCACCGCTCACCACCAAGGCAAAACGCTCAGACAAGCGATCTAGCTTCTGGTTCAATGATGATCTTATCGCCCTCAGAAGAACTAAACGCGCGTGTGAACATGCCTACAGAAAGCATCCTACTGCAGAGGCAGAAAAAGCCTACCAAGAAATAAACAAAACCTATAAAACAGCTACTATTACCTACAAATCTAATGCGTATAATAATAGGATCAGCAATGCGACCTCAGATACCAAGGAACTATTTGCCATTCTAAAAGAATTGGAAAACCCTACCCCAGCCATAAACCCAACCATCCCCAGCAAGGAATGGTGCACCACTATTCAAGACGCACTAACAGCCAAAATTGAACTACTCCAAATAAAAATCACATCCAAAAAACAATCACTAGCCAACAAACTTGCCCTCCTTATTCTAAATCGACCACACCAGAAATTCACCAGCTCCCCATTCCACTTCACACCAGTATCCCAAAATGTAGTGTTTGACACCATCGCCAAACTTAAAGCCTCCAACTGCAAAGGAGATTCTGTCCCCGCATCAGTAGTCAAATCCTGCGCCCACACCCTCACCCCCATTATCACCAACTTCGTGAACGCATCCTTCAATACTAACCTAGTACCAGCTAGCATCAAAGAAGCCTGGGTCACCCCTCTCCTGAAAAAACCTACCCTAGACCCTACTGTGCCCACTAATTACAGGCCAATAACAATTGTCCCATTTCTCCTCAAAATATTGGATAAATTAGCATACAACCAAGTCCAAACTCACCTTGAACAAAACCACCTCCTTGGCACGAGGCAATCAGGCTTCCGCCCCAACCATAGCACAGAAACGGCACTCCTTGACTTAAAAATCCAGATGGATACCATCAGAGACTCCGGAAAACTCTGCATCCTCCTCCTACTCGATCTCTCCGCAGCGTTTGATTTAGTAGACCATAATAAACTGTGCGCCACACTAGCGAAAGACTTCAACTTCTCCACCGAAGCTACTACCTGGATCAAATCTTTTCTTGCTGACCGCACCTCCAGGGTCGCCATAGGTAAAGAAGCCGCCAACCCCATCATAGTACCCATTGGTGTCCCCCAAGGTTCCTGTCTCGCACCAACATTATACAATGCATACACTAAACTCCTCTTCTTAGCGCTAGACGACATGGGTGTCATCTACACCAACTTTGCAGACGACACCCAGATCCTCATCCCTTTATCGGGAGACTACACTCAAGACACCGACACTATCAACAAAATATATGCCATAATCCAAAATTGGATGGCACTAAATAGCCTCTGTCTCAATGATGAGAAGACTGAGGTTCTCATTGTGGGCTCCCAATCGAAAATAGAAGCATTACATGCTGATTACTCATCCATCAACATCGATGGCACAAACATATCAGTACTCAAACAAGTAAAAACACTAGGTGTCTACCTAGATGCCAACCTCACCATGACCAAGCACATTAACGCCCTCTCTTCCTCTACCACCTACACCGCAAAACTTATTGCTCTCAGTCGCCAATTCTTGACACCCACCAACTGTATCACGCTGGCAAGAGCTTTAATCTTATCCAGTCTCGACTACTGCAACGTACTCTACCTGGGTACCTCAAAAGCCAATCTAAACAAACTACAGCTTATTCAAAATAAAGCCCTTCGGGCGGCCCTTGGATTAAGGAAGTCAGATCACATCTCAAATATTAGAAGAAACCATCACTGGCTCCCCATCAAAGCCAGGGTCACATTCAAAGCCCTGTGCGTCACATTCAAATGCATCCACTCTTGTGTCCCCATCTACCTCAACCACGCCATCACCAAAAAAGTATCAAAGAGGCCCCTCAGATCTAACAGTCAACTACTCCTAGCCATCCCCCGCTACAAGACAACCAAGGCAGGAGGCAGTAGTTTCCAATACCTCGCACCCACATATTGGAACACTCTTCCCCTCCCCATCAAAAATGAGCAAACGTTCTCAGGCTTCAAGAAATCCCTGAAAACGTGGCTATTTAACCAAGACTAAAATCCCCTTCCATGCTTCAGGGAATATCACTGTACTGAAGCCCTGCATTAAATGTCTTTGTGTATGATTATTTTGTATTCACATGCACTGCGCCCGATTGGCAATTTCTAAGAAATGTTTTAACCAAGCTGTCTGTAACATCGCCGTGGTACCCAAGGGTTTGGGCGAGTAATAAATGCAATAAATAAATAAATAAATAAATAAACAGGGTCAGAAGAGAAGGTGGAAGGAATGGGAATAAGGATCTGGGAACCTAGGACAGTTGAATAGTTCACCAAGTTACGAAGCACCCGTCTAGTCACCACCAGCAATAGCATTGAGACGCGGAGGGCCGCGGGGGTGTGGCCTATTTGTAGAACGTACTACATCTGCCGTGAAAGCTGGTGCGAGGCGTGTCACATTAGACGGCCATGTTGGAAGTTTCAGTGAATGCAAGCCCTGCTGCGATAAGGACCAGTAAGTCCAGAATGGGTGCATTCTGTGAGTCATGACAGCATGCCTCCTCCGAAAACCTGTTCCACCAGGTTTGCCTGGGTGTATGAGTTGATATCTTCTGAGTAGTCGAGGGGTATTCAGATTTGATATTGGTTCCCAGCTTCTTTCACTGGGAGGGTATCCTTTCCACTCGACCAGATATTGAAGTTGACCCCGTTTATACCTGGAATCACATATTCTTGATACCTCATATTCCAGTTGGTTGTCCACAAGCACAGGATTGGGTCTGCAGGATTTCCGGTAAGATTGGACGTGAGGTTTCAGTAAGGAAGTGTGGAAAACTGGATGAATCTTCTTCCAGGAATCTGGTAATTTGAGCCGGAAGGAGACTGGGTTTATGATCTCCTTTATGGAAAAAGGGCCATAATAACGGGGGCTAGTTTGTTTGGTCATAAATGGCGAGGCAGTAGTTTCGAGGACAGCCAGATCTGATCACCGACGGCATAAGAAGGACCTGGTCTTCGTTTGATGTCCGCGAAATGTTTAGCGTGAGTCCGGGCCCTTTGTAGATGTTCTTTGGCATCCTTGTGAACATTGATGAGAGTTTCAATCCAGGAATCAACTATTGGTACAAGTGTGGGTTATGGTAGAATGGAAGGTAGAACTGAAGGGGGGATACCTTGGCTGCAATAAAAAGGGCTGGTCTTGAGTGCCGAATGATCAGAGTTGTTGTAAGCAAATTCAGCCACAGGTATAAGTAGCGACCAGTCATCTTGCACCTTGGTAGCGAAACAACAAAGGTATTGTTCCAGGGTTTGGTTCACACATTCCATAGCTTTGTTAGTCTGTGGGTGATAACCTGATGAGAGAGCACGTTGTATTCCTAGAATTCGACAGAGATCTTTCCAAAATTGAGAGATGTATTGAGGACCTCTATCTGATATAATTTTGGAAGGGAGCCCATGAAGACGAAGTATATGTTCCAGGAAAATGCCAGCGAGTTCTGAGGAAGATGGCAATTTGTGCAATGGTGTGAAATGGGCCAGGTGAGTAAGCAAATCAATGGTAACCATGATCGTCGTATAGCCCCTAGATGGTGGTAATTCCACAATAAAGTCCATAGCTATGCACTCCCAGGGTCTAGAGGGTAGTGTAGGTTGCATGAGGAGGCCTGCCGGTTTCTTATTGTCATGTTTGTTTTGATTGCAGACTGCACAGGCTTGAATGTACCGTTGGATGTCAGTTTTCATCCTGGGCCACCAAAATTGTCTCTGTATGAGATGAAGGGTATTGGTGACACCACGTTGTCCGGAATGAAGAGTGTCATTGCAGAGGTTAATAATCCTTAGTTGTAGTCTCTGTGTGGGAATGACCAGGGCCTTGGACTTGAACAAATATCCATCTCTAGAATTAAGTTTCCATCAATTCTTTCCTGTGGAGTCTTTCCAGATTTCAGAAGACTGGATTTGCGTTCTAATCTCTTCCAGGAGACTGACTGCTTGGGCTACAAAAATTATGTGGGGAAACATCCTTAGGTAAGCCCGATCTTCAAGAGTTTCATAGTCAGGACGCCGGGATAGAGCATCTGCGATTATGTTCTGTGATCCGGAAACATGATGGATGTGGAACTGCTACTGGGCAAAGAAAAAGGCCCAACGGGCTTGCCGGCTATTTCTACATTCCATAGATTGCAGCACTTGAAGATTTCGATGGTCCGTATGGACCTGGACAGGATGTTTAGCTCCCAGATGTAGATGCCCCTAGAAAGGGGCCCGTAGGGGTCCCTCGTGCTATGGAAACAAGGCAATAACGATACACCAAAAGATGCGCCAGGCACGAGGTTCAAATTCCCAATGCTAGGGTTTATTGCAAGCAAGAATAGTATCAATTGGCCAATTCTGATCTCCCGTCCCGCGCATGAGTTTCCTAGACCTCGAGGGACGCAAGAGAGCGAATTACGTACATCAGTTACATATATACAAAATGCATATCATACAATCAGCAATGTCATGTTTAACACCCCTCTTTATTAAGTTCCTTTGAACTCGGGATGACAATGGACATATCCGACGAGTATGACGATTATGACACTTTCAATGTCTATTCTAGTAACAATGTGCAATTAGAAAGTGCGGAGGCATCTTTTAGTTGTTGAACAGAACACGGTGGTTCTGTTCTTGGAAGCAAGATGCACACGGGGGAAGAGCCACATTCCAAGCTTTGCTATCTATGAGGTACTATTCGTGTCCTGGGAGCCGACACGTTCTAAAGGGTTTTGCGAAGGGGGGCCGTAGGAAGAGCATAATTCAAGCCTTTAGCTGTTTTATTCTAACATATTCTACCATCGTACGAGACTGGCTGGCAGCTGTGAAGTGATTAAATGCCCTGCAGCTCTCTCCCAAGGCTACAGAGAGGGGGCGTGAGCATTCTCTCTGGGCTACTCATGAGGAGTTTCAACGAACTCTTCAGTCCCGCGACCTTGTCCTTTCATATTCAGACAACAATGTTAACAGTTTGAGCAGAGTAAGCAGAATTCGCAAGCTGCAAAGCAGTTTTAGACAGAAAGCAATGAGCAGTGGTTAACAAGCAAAATGGCGATTCTTGCTACGTTTAAAAAGGCCGCTTGTTGGTCAAGCATAGCAGTTTATATTTCTATAATTCGGTGCCTAAAACGGTTGGCCTACGGCCATCAAGTTACGTCTGTCATTCAAAGGAAGGGTATTCATTTTTCCAGATTGACAACCCCTCCTTTTGGCTGTATGCCAAACGTCTTATTCATTCATTGTATCCTCCTCCGATAAGGATAAGTCTGGGGTATCTATGTCTGAACCATCTTCATCATTGATGTCTATAGCCATGAATTGTTTTACTGTTTTGTTATTTCGGACATGCGTTTGTTTTCCTCTCGACACCATGTGCATACATCCCTTAGTACATCCATCAGTTATTTCAGTGCAAACTATTGGCAAGCATTGTATGCAAAAGCAGCATGTTATGAATATCCCAAGTACCATCATTAGTATCGAAATTAACTTCCATCCCCAAGACCGTAATAATCCCGAAAACCAGGATCCTATCCCCCAACCCCCTTCTTCAGTAGAGAGTGTGGAACTTATGACATGTAATTTCCGGATTAAATATCGTAGGGGAGTAATCATCTATATACACACAGCATGCAGTTTTTACGAGTTTGCAAACTCCCCCACGATCAACTAATATTATATCGAGAGCCATCCTGTTTTGAAGTGCCATTAGTCTTATTCCTTTTTCTTCTAACGTCATATTCAATAAAATATTCGTTGTTGAATCTATTGTTTTTTTAATATTCCAGACAGTTTTCTTATATTGTAAGAATTTTCTATTTGGCACATGAATGGTATAAATGATTTGGCTATATCCATTGCTATCATTCCATCCTCGCTACTCCTTTGAGTTCTACCTTTTGTTCGTCTGGCTACTTCTGCTGTCTCCAAGAGGAACACTCCTGGAAACAGTAGACCTAGGTAGCATGTACCTCCCCAGTTCCTAGGTAACCATGGATATGCTTTTTCTCCACATATAAAGTAAACAGGGTCCCCTACGTACACAGGTTCTATTTCGTGTTTTAAAACCACTGTGTTCAGGCAGTTGCTAAACGTTCCTACTTTATAGGAACCCTTTTTCTGTAGACATAGGGGAGCAGTTTTGGGGCTGTGATCCACTGTATAGGCAGGGGGCACAGCATCTTTATTCGATTCATCCCTCATTCGAAATGTCATTACTGATGTTTTTTCTGCTGGCGAGGTTGGTCTATTTTGCCTATGTAATCTATCTAGTCTTGTTATCTTTTGTGTATTCTTCCTCATCGGTTCTAGTTAAAACACGCAAGCTTTTTGGAATATGGAACAACCCACAGGTCACATGATCACTTCCTCAAATTCATTCATATTGGTCTCATCTAGCTGACCCGTATTACTCTTGTTCCATTTCCCAAAGAACATTGCACTTAATGTTACTTCACATGAATAAATCAATGGCAACGGTTGTACATACCAGCCTGTCCCTATCCCACCGTGCTGTGGTAAATGGGCGCAAACCCAGCAATCTTTTTTCTTTAAAAGCGCATGGGTCATGTTCATGATGAGCAACAATGTATTGTTGCCGTATCCTTCTGTATGTCTCTCTTCCATTGAGGGCAAAGTACCAGTGATTACATGAACCGGGCTTTCAGTAGCTGCTTTTGGCAAAAGTGTTTCTAATGGGTTCATGTACTCCAGGAACCATAGTGTAATAGCTGTTATTGTTGGTACTACCATACTTAAGAAACACAGGACCAATGTCCAAAGCAGTACCTTATTTCTTTTACCATGCTTTTTCCCTAAATTTACAGTCTCTAAATCTATCATCTTTTCAGCAGGGGTGCAGGAGGAGGCTGAAACTGGTCTTGACTTGTTCTTCATCGTCCTTCTTCTTGCTGGCAAAGTTCGTCGCAAATGTTTCTCGTTCTTGATGCCAGAAAAGTTAAACGAAAAATGTCACAGTTCAATTCTGCCAGCCTTTTCACAGCCTAGATCACTTATCCTCTCTGAGCATGATTAGTTGTTCTTTCTCCCACTGCTCAGACGATTTCTGAACAGTTCTTTATTGATAGAGTACTATGTGCATCCAGCTTGTCCTGCTCTGGCTCCTGACACATGTACTTTTATAAGCGCACTGAGGAGCCGTGAGTCTTGAATTGTCCGACTTGCACAATTCTCACACTTCTCTCCTCTACGCCCCTGGCTCCTACTCCGTCCGTGAGTGGAACCAAAGGCAAAAGAAAAGCACCAAAGATCTGTGGATCACTTTGACTGTCGAGGCCGCAAATTATACCGATTCACTCCTGGTATTGCATGATCCGTGAATAGTGCCGTTGTATTTCCAGTATCAGGCTCAGTGTCAGCCTGTAGCACAGTGATGGGTAGCGATGAGCGCCGTGGCAATGATGTAGTTTATTTCTTTGGCTATGGTGCATTTGCAGAATCTGGTGGGTGCCAAAGGGGTACACGCGTTGTTTCTGCTCGTGTTTGCAATGCAGAGTTTGTGTCGCTCGGCAGTGATGTTGTTTCTGCTGAGCAACGTTGGGGCACTTTTCGCCCTCTCCCCTTACTGGCAGCCTCCTCAGGCTCTGTTTCGAGTTTCACTTCTCGCTTGCTCTTTGTTTCAACTTTCACTTCTCGCTCAGGCTGATGCTGTGGCAATGGACTGGCAACAGTTTCTTTCATTTCCGAGACCGTTTCCTTTCTCTGGTCGTCAGAAGTTGTCAGTAGTCCTGGGAATCTTTTTGCATGTGTTGCATGGATCCTTGCCTTCCGTCCGTCTACTCGGATGGCCGTTTGCATCGCCAAAAGTACTTGGTAGGGGCCGCGCCACCTGGGTGCTAAGGCTGTCTTCCGTTCAAAGTTCTTTATTAAGACCCAACTTCCAGGCTCCAGCGAGTGCTCCGGTCCGGTATATTGCACTGGTAACGCCTCCTGCACCTGCTGATGAATCAAACGCAACTTCTGTATTAAAAGTCCACAGTACGTGCTTAACATAGGATGCTCGACCTCACATAATCTTTTGGGCTTCGTTGCGCACCATACAATTGCTGGTCTCCCCATTACAATCTCATAGGGGGTGAGCCCAGTCGTAGCCTGCACAGACGTGCGCATGCACAACAGCGCTAGGGGTAATGCATCCACCCAACTCAACTTGCTCCCAGCGCAGATTTTTGCTATCTTTGACTTCAAGATTCCGTTATGTCTATCCACAAGCCCGGCAGAACTGGGATGCCTGGAACTGTGGAATCTCTTTTCTATCTGCAGACCTGCACAGATCTGTAGCACTACTGCGCCCACAAAGTGGGGGCCGTTGTCTGACCACAGGACACGGGGCAACCCAAACCGGGAGAAATACTCCTTAAACATCACTTTTGCCGTTGACATGGCAAAACAGTTTTTTAAAGGATATGCCTCCACCCACTTGCTGAATGCACAAATCACCACTAACACATATTTGTAGTTCTGGCACCTTTCCATTTCTATGAAATCAAAATGGACCACCTCAAATGGCATAGAGGGTGGGCCGAAACTACCTGCTGGAGTCATGGTTCCCTTCCCTACATTGTGTTGCAGGCACGTAATACAATTCTGCACTAGTCTTTCTGCATTCTTTTTTATGTGCTCATTTTTCCATACTGTGGATAAATGCTGTACCATCTTCTTCGTGCAAATGTGGGTAGGGCTATGCGCCATTATAACCATTGCAGCCATGTAACAATTTGGCAACATCCAGTTCTTTGTTTCCTTGTCCACCCAACATCCTTCCAAATCTAACTCAGCAGAGCCCTCAGCCCACCCCTGAATCTCTTCGGTCGTGGCCTCAGCCTGCATTTCTTTGACTGTGGCAACTCCATTCTCTATCATACAAGGTACTTCCTCAGTCTGTACTATCATCATTTTATTTCCCAAATCTATGGCTGTTTGCTTATCAATCCTGTCTGCAAATGCGTTTCCCTCTCCCACTTTACATGTTACTTTCTTATGCGCCTCGCACTTTACTATAGCTAGGCGTTTTGGAAACGTGAGTGCAGACAACAATCGCACAATCAAAGGGCCATGCTGAATCCTGGCCCCATGTGATGTCAAGAAACCCCTCTCATCCCAAAGTCGGCCAAAGTTAGGAACCACGCCAAAGGCGTACTGGCTGTCAGTATAAATATTCACGTTCAAATTCTCAGAGAGTTCACAGGCTCGGGTCAGTACTATTATTTCTGCGGCTTGCGCCGAATCGTAGGGGATTCTTCAGCTTTCTACAACACTCTCTAGGGTAGTAATTGCATATGCGGCCGTTGATGTGCCATCAGGTAATTTAAAACAAGAGCCATCACAAAATAACTCCCCATCTGGCTCTTTCTGTGGGATATCGCTCAAGTCAATTCTTCCCTTTGTTTCTTCTTCAGTGACCATTAAACAATCATGGGGTGGTGATTCGTTGTCACCAATTTCAGCTATGGGCTGTGGCATTAATTCTGCAGGATTCAATGCGCTACACCTCATAATTTGGATGTGGGGTGCAAACAAGATGAGCTCATATCTTGTCAGTCTAGCTGAGGTGAGTTGTTGCGTCTGTGTCCTATTTAATAGAACGTCTATAGCATGTGGCACCATCAGAATTAAAGTGTGCCCCAATACCATTCCTTCCGTTTGTTTCACTGACGCAGCAGCCGCTGCGACAGATCGCAAACATCGTGGTAGTGCGCGCGCTACAGGGTCCAACGCGCAAGAAAAATAGCCGCACTGCCTATTTCTTCCACCTTGTCCTGTGTCAAAACCGCCAATGCACATCCTTCACTCTCACTCACAAACAGTCTAAAGATCTTTTTATAGTTAAGAGTGCCTAAAACTGGCGCAGCACACAATGCAGCTTTCAATTGCTCAAACGCTTTCTGACATTCCTCATCCCACTGTAAAGGCATCTCTGCATCCTTTTTAGTCAACTTTATCATCAGCTTCACAATCAACGCAAAATTACTGATCCACTGCTGACAATAAGAGGCCATGCCTATTACAGCTCTCACTCCTTTTTGAGTTTTTGGAATAGGCATACTAGAAATACTTTCTATGCGTTCTGGTGTTAATCTTCTCCCTTCTTTCGAAAGTAGGTAACCCAAATAAGACACCTCCTTCTGATTATACTGGAATTCCTTCAAACTTGCCTTATGACCATGGGTCGCTAAGTGTGTCAATAGTAATATAGAACTTTCTTTACAGATCTCTTTCGTGTCAGCAGCTAATAACAAGTCATCTATGTACTGCAAGAGTATGCAACCTTCGGGTAATTCTAGCATGTCTAGCTGCTCTTTTAGCACTCTGCTGTAAATGCTCGGGCTTTCTGTATATCCTTGTGGAATGTGTGTGAATGTGAATGATCAACCTCCTAGAGTGAACGTGAACAGATATCTACTGCTTTTATCCACTAGAATGCTAAAGAACGCGTTCTTCAAATCAACTACACTAAAGTATTCTGCAGTGTCCGGTATCATTGTCAGTATTGTTGTGACATCTGGGACCAAAGGGAATTGTGGGTCTACCACTTTGTTTAATGCGCGCAGATCAATTATGAAACGATAGGGTACCTCATTTCCTCCTTTCTTGTAAACTGGAAGAATCAGGCTGTTGCACGTGCTACCTGCAATTTCCTCAACCACCCCCAATCTCACCAGGTCAGTAACAATGCTTTTCAATCCCTTCTCACCTTCAACAGAAATTTTATACTGGGGAATTTGTGGTAGTGTGACACCTTCTTTCAAAGTTATTTTTGCTGGCACTATTTTCAAGCATCCTACATCGTTATCATGCATTGCCCACAGACAGGCTCTTCTGGCAAATCTTTTGACATAAATTCCGTCACCGGTGCATCGTGAGGCCACATCGTGAGGAACACCCCATCCGCCATACAATGTATGACTGCCCCCAATTTTCTCAACAAATTTAATCCTAGCAAGTTCTCTCCACAATTTTCTGTCAAAGGAAATGGACACTGTTCCGTAAATGGTCCTATTGTAATTGGGACAGCTTCGGACATGGGGTTAATTACTGGTGTACCTGCGAACCCTACAGAAACATTCTTCTGCCCCGACAGTGGTATCTCCGGAACCAAGTGGTGGTCTATCGAGCACTTCTGTGCCCCTGTATCTACAAGGAAACAGTGCTCCTTTTTCCCGACTCTCATTTCTATGTAGGGACATTGGTTCCGACCCCTGCCGTCGGCTGTCCTATCGCGAAAATAACACATCGTCCGATGTGTAGTCACCGCTACTGCTATAATACGTGTTTGGCTGTGTATCAAAAATATTCCCATTTCCCCCTCGATGTCCTCCACTCTGATCATTTCTCTGTTGGCCCTGCCCGCCCTGATTTTGGTTCGAAACACTTTGGTTCAATGCCTGGTTCTGTTGCGCTTGGTTTTGACCATAGGATTGGGTTTGAGTACCTCCATTGGTATATCCCTGCTGCTGCTGCATGCTATTTCTGCTTGGGCCATTTGACCCCTGATGTCCTCTATGAGGCCTTCTCTGACCAACCCCACCTCTATTCTGTAGGTGCGGGCATTGCGCTCGCCAGCGTCCTTCCTCCTTACAGTACGCACATTGATTTAATCCCAATGACAACCCATGCACATTATTCAAATTTCCTCTGCCTTGTGTATTTCCTCTACTTCTATTGTATCCAATGACCTGCTGCAGTAACACCCCTACTATCGTTCGCATCGCTTCTTTTCTCATCTCCAATGGGTTACTGACTTACTTCCTTTACTGACGTTCTTTTGTTCGACATCCATCGCATTGTTTCCCCTACCCATACCTGCAATCTTTGTTTATCACCTATTTGTCCCGGTACCGGCAAATGCTTTGTACCACCTGGAAAAACTCTCGGCCATGATTTTTGCATATACAACCTTGACGCCTCCTTCCTACCTTTCTTAATATACTCACTACTATATTCAGGTGTAGCAATTTACTTCATTATTTACTTCAATGAGTTTGTGCACATGTTTTCTAACATCCTCATCTCTTTGCTCACTGCGTGCTAACTTATTCAAATCTAACAATCGCTGTGGTGGTAAATTCCCGAGTATCTTTTTTCCAAAATGTCCCCCATGCATTCCAACACTACCTGTCTCTCGTCGCTTCTTCGGTACCCATACAATGAGGTCAATGCTGCCGTCCCATCGTTTCCTTCTATGTACATTTCTGCCTCTTGCTGTAATTCAATCTTTCTTTCTTTGCTGATCGCGCTGTGAGTTACCCGTCCAAATCCTGTTCCTTCAGCCCCGCCTCTCGCCTCCCCGGTCTCAATTTCGACTTCGGGAGGGGCGGATGGTTCTGAATCTGTCTCTGGAGCGGGAGGTGCAGATGGGACAAGGGACACAGGTGGCATCTGTGAAGGGCCTTCCTGGATGCTGGGAAATTGTGTGTCCGCGGTCTGCACTTGTGGGAGTGCTCGCGCTGTGGGTGGGGCTTGGGTCAATGCTTGCGTGAGGGAAAGTGCTTGGGCTACGGGAGGCGGTATGAGAGCTACTGGTTGGGCCTGCGCAGTCACTGCTGGCGTGTTTGGTTTCGATTCTGGTTTTGGGCCTCGACCCGTGTTAGTTAACAAATGTTCCATTAGTTTGTCTGCTATGTGTAGTTCCCGCTGCGGGTATATGCTTTCTATGTTCATTTGGTCGTGTCTCCCTTCCCGTCTTAGACTTGCCGTCCACTCCGCCTCTTCCTTTTCTTCTGCTACCTCAAGCTTCGTTTTGTGCATACGCGCAAGCTTCTCTCTACTCCGAAATCGGAGCATTGCTTCCCTCCTCCAATCTTTGACAGTCTCAAAAGCTGCAGGTCGCGCTTTCTTTCTAATTAACACCCTTTCTAGGTTATCTATCCTCCCAATCTCAAAACTACCATTAATCGGCCACTGATGGTCGGTTTGCTTTCTAGTTTGCCTACGCCAAATTTCACAAAATATGATCGCACCCACACCATATTTTGCATACATATCATAAGCCGGCGTTCCCCCAGGCGGTGCACTTTGGCCATATTCCAAGGACTGTCTACCGCAGCTGAAAAGCCCCGCTAAAGTGGACAGTACGCCAGGCATGTTTCTTTAACCTTCCCCTTTGGTTAGCTAACTTTTACCTGGACGTTTGAATTTGCAAAATCAACACTCTACCAAAAATCAGGTTTTTCTTTGAATTGGGGAATGACTCACCTGATAAAACAAGTCACCTGTCCTAACGCAACCTCTCCCAACGTCGTGTCTGCGCTTCTCTGGCTTCTGCCTCGTCTCGGGACCCTTGCCTCCTTTGCCCTCTGGCCCGGTACGTCGATCAGGGATCAGATGTGTGCAGATCTGCGGAAGGAATCTCTCCTCACTTTTACAGGGCGCCCCGTACACTTCTTGATCCCGGCTCGACTGTCCCGTCCTCGCCGTTCTTCTGCCTTTACTCCGTTACAACGTATACGATGGGGCAAGAGGGGGAGGGTCCCTATTCGGGTGCCATCTTGAAAGGGGCCCCTAGGGGTCCCTCGTGCTATGGAAACAAGGCAATAACCATACACGAAAAGATGCGCCAGACACGAGGTTCAAATTCCCAATGCTAGGGTTTATTGCAAGCAAGAATAGTATCAATTGGCCAATTCTGATCCCACGTCCCGCGACATGAGTTTCCTAGACCTCGAGGGACGCAAGAGAGCGAATTACGTACATCAGTTAAATATATACAAAATGCATATCATACAATCAGCTATGTCATGTTTAACACCCCTCTTTATTAAGTTCCTTTGAACTCCGGATGACGATGGACATATCCGACGAGTATGACGATTATGACACTTTCGATGTCTATTCTAGTAACAATGTGCAATTAGAAAGTGCAGAGGCATCTTTTAGTTGTTGAACAGAACACGGTGGTTCTGTTCTTGGAAGCAAGCTGCACACGGGGGAAGAGCCACATTCCAAGCTTTGCTATCTATGAGGTACTATTCGTGTCCTGGGAGCCGACACGTTCTAAAGGGTTTTGCGAAGGGGGGCCGTAGGAAGAGCATAATTCAAGCCTTTAGCTGTTTTATTCTAACATATTCTACCATCGTACGAGACTGGCTGGCAGCTGTGAAGTGATTAAATGCCCTGCAGCTCTCTCCCAAGGCTACAGAGAGGGAGCGTGGGCATTCCTCTCTGGGCTACTCATGAGGAGTTTCAACAAACTCTTTAGTCCCGCGACCTTGTCCTTTCATATTCAAACAACAATGTTAACAGTTTGAGCAGAGTAAGCAGAATTCGCAAGCTGCAAAGCAGTTTTAGACAGAAAGCAGTGATTAACAAGCAAAATGGCGATTCTTGCTACGTTTAAAATGGTCCCTTGTTGGTCAAGCATAGTAGTTTATATTTCTATAATTCGGTGCATAAGACGGTTGGCCTACGGCCATCAAGTTACGTCTGTCATTCAAATGAAGGGTATTCATTTTTCCAGATTGACACCGCCATTCAGTGAAGACTTGGCGGATCGCCAACAGTTCCTTTTCTAAGACGGAGTAATGGGTCTCACTAGAAGTCAGGGTTCTTGAGAGATAAGCAATGGGGTGTTCTAATTTATCCTCGAATTCCTGTTTTAAAACTGCTCCTATGGCGTAGTCAGAGGCGTCCGTCTCCACTAGGAATGGTCGATTAGTATCGGGTTGAGCAAGAACAGGAGCTTGTGTAAATTCCGTCTTCAATCATTCAAATGCTTGCTCTTGGGCTGAGGTCCAGAGGAAGGGCGTATCTTTCTTCAATAAGGTAATAATCGGTTGAACTATCTCAGAAAAGGATGGTATGAATTTCCGATAGAAATTGGCAAGCCCCAGAAAGGATTGAATTTGTTTCACAGAAGTGGGGGCAGGCCAAGATAGTATGGCTTTTACCTTTGAATGGTCCATTCCTATCCCTTCTGGACTAAGGGCGAATCCTAGATAGTGAACGGAAGGGACATGAAAAAGGCATTTCTCGGGTTTAGCCAGGAGTTTATGTTCACGTAGCCGTTGCAAAACTGCCTTCACATGCTCTTCGTGTTTTTGAGCATCCTTGGAGTAAATCAAGATATCGTCTAGGTAAACGATGACGAAGAGGAACAGCATGTCAGAAAACACCATATCCATGAAGCGTTAGAAAACTGCGGGGGCATTTGCAAGCCCGAAGGGCATGACCAAGTATTCAAAGTGACCAAAGGGTGTTCTAAAGGCCGTCTTCCATTCGTCTCCTTCCCTGATACGGATCAGATGGTAAGCACCCCTGAGATCCAACGTAGTGAAGATTACAGCTCCTCTCACCACCTCCAAGATATCTGAGATTAAGGGCAAAGGGTGGCGGTCCTTGAGGGTGCACTGATTCAGTCCACGATAATCAAGACAAGGTCTAAGTTCTTTGGTTTGTTTTTTGGGGACAAAAAACAATGAGGCTCCAGCTGGAGATTTAGATGGTTTTATGGTGCCATTTTCCAGATTGGTGTCCAAGTATTCTCTAAGGGCCTTCTTTTCTGGTTCGGAGAGAATTAACATCCTCCCAAAGGGAATTACTGCCAAAGGTTCTGTATCTATTGCTCAGTCTTCATGCTTGTGAGGGGGTAGGGCCTGGACTATAGCAGTTGAAAATACATCAGCGTAGCCCTGCTAGGCTTTTGGAACCTGTACGACATCCGAGACCATGAGTGGGCCTTGTTCATCTGTTGGAGTGTTTTCAGAAGGTACCAAGGGGGGATCCAGGGATAGACAATGTGACAGGCAAAACTCTGAACCAAGAAACAAAGATCCTGCTGTCCAATTGATGTAAGGATTGTGCTTCTGCAACCAGGGCATGCCTAGTACCATGGGGTAGTGGGCTGACTTGATGATGTCAAATTTGATCATTTCCTGGTGATGGTTTATTGAAAGTTGAATTTCCTTGGTCTGCAAGGATATGGGTCCTGAAGTGAGGGGTCTTCCATCAATCGCCTCCACAGGTTGCATTATACTCTGTGCTTCATATGGGATATGGTGCTTAAAGACCCAATCTTGATCAATGAATATTCCATAGCCCCACAATCCACCAAGGCCAGGATGGGGTAGGTCTCCTTCTTCGATAATGATAAGAAGGTTTGTAGAACCACTAAGTTGTTCTGTCCAGGAGAGTTCAAGGATGGAATAGATGTGGAGCAAACATCTCTCTCCCGACACCTCGCTCCATCTAGGATCGGGAGCTGGCGTTTCCCGAACGCCGTGGAGGGGCTAGAGGACATTCTCTAACCAGGTGTTTATCTGAGGCACAACACATGCACAAGCCCGTGTGGATCCTCCTCATCCTTTCTTGTGGGGATATGGGTCCACGGAAGGCTCCTACTTGCATGGGTTCCGGATCACAGTCAGAGGCTGGAGTAGAATCAGTTTTCAATGAAGTCTCAAAGGAAATCTTCTGGAAGGGCATCTTGGTCTTCTTTCTCTCTGCTTTCCTTTCCTGGATACGAAAGTCTATCTGCATGGCTAGATCCATGAGAGCCTGGAATGAGCTTGGGCGAGCCACTCTGGCTAATTCGTCTTTTATTTCTTCATTTAGCCCCCTGCGGAAAAGAGTGAAACTTGCTTCTGAAGACCAATCCGCTTCCTTGGCCAATTTTTTGAATCTTGTGACATACGTTAGCATGTCCTGGTATCCTTGCCGAAAGTCAAGTAGGCGTTCCTGGGCACTATAAACCTGTTCTGGGCGGTCAAACATGGTCTTGAGGCCTGTATGAACCCGTCATAATCATCCAGGAGGGCATCTCCAGAATTGACTAAGGGAGTAGCCCAAGCCAATGCATTCCCGGCGAGGTGCGAGATTATAAAGCCCACATTTGCCCTGGGAGTTGAAAAATAATAGGGCTTAAAGGTAAAAATGAACCAAGCAGGAGTCCAGGAATCCACGAAGGGTTTTTGCAGACCCGTCGTATTTGTCAACAACGCCACCCAGTAGAACACTCTCTTTTGTGGCAGAATCGCGGGACAGCACAAGTTGCTTTAATGCAGCATTCTCCGCTTTTAAATTCGGCACCTCGGTCGTTAGTTCTTGCATGCTGCGCATGAGATCCTGAACGGCCTTTTCCATATTGGTTTCACTGTCGGTCGTATGTCGTCTCAAACTGTCATGAAATTCCCCCGTCTCACCTGGGACCGCTTCTTGCAGGATTCCGTGGGGATTTTCTTCTTGCGCACCGATCGGGTTTTGTACAAGCCCGTACGAGTCTCTTCTGACTCCAGCGTACGTTCAGCGTTCCAGGATACTCGGAGGTTCAGGACGTCCAGGAAAAGAGGTAGCGTGCACAAAGGGTACGTGGAATACAGGAACAGGGTGAGAAGAGAAGGTGGAAGGAATGGGAATAAGGATCCGGGAACCTAGGACAGTGAAATAGTTCACCAAGTTACGAAGCACACGTCTAGTCACTACCAGCGATAGCATTGAGACGCGCGGGGCCGCGGGGGTGTGGCCTATTTGTAGGATGTACTACGTCCGCCGTGAAAGCTGGTGCGAGGCTTGTCACTATAGACGGCCATGTTGGAAGTATCAGTGAATGCAAGCCCCGCTGCGATAAGGACCAGGAAGTCCAGAAGGGGGCATTCTGTGAGTCATGACACGCTCCAGGTAAGCGCAAATGCATTAGCATTTGTCTATCTAGGGACCAGGGATAAAGTTCCTTAGTCTCATTATTCTTTTTTCCTTACACTTTCTTTAGTTGATACTCTACCTAATCCATTCCATTACTGCCGGATTCTTCAGCTGTTGACCGGCTGCACTATCTTGACATCAGCTTCACATCAGCTTCAAGAATTGTGCCATGTGCACATCCTTATCGTGGTAATTTTTAACATTTCAGTTTGCCTTTATTAAACATCACGTTACGTTTTCACTACTCCATATCAGATTGCTGAGTATTTTATACTAATCAGGACTCCATTCCTGTTCAGTTTGTTTATTTACGTGACAGAACTCCCGCATTCTGAGGCACTGCTGCAGCGACAGCGGGATATTTGAGCTCCACACTTTACGTGGGTTCCTCTTTTGACTATTTACCGTCATCCACATTTTGGTTACGTATGTTATTTGATTTTTTTCATACTAATGTCCGTTTCTTTTGAACATTGATCTTGACACTGATCAGGCTCTGTTATTTACAGATTTCTAGTATCCTTTTGGGAATTGCCCGTGTCTCTAGGAACTAACTGTTATATGAAGATAGTCTGTCTACTTATTTTTCCTGCACCGTCGGATTCTTTGTTTTCGGAACTTTCCACTCACAAAGGTAACGACTTTCGCATTACTTCCCCACTAGATCGATTGAGCTTAGGAACTACTAACTTTTTTTCCCTATAAATTCTCTCTCAAACATGGACCACATAATTCACCTTATAATGTTGCATGTATTACAGCGCATATTATGACATGTACTCCTACGTCCCGTCCCCTTTCCTCCATACTTATGGGACATCTCTCCGTCCTGTGGGACGGGACCGGAGCACTTTGTAAAAAGCATCCACATTTTTTTCGAAATTGTGTCCCTCCTCTCTTTCCTGCGCGGGGCCCGGCACGCGGCCGTAACTCCGCCCACCTTGGCTCCGTCCCGCGCATCGCCCATCAGTCCTTTTCACCGCATGATCAGGGCCGGACGCACTTGCATCCTCGGAAGTTTTTCTTCCGTTTTTCCCTCTATGGCTCTCGCTAGCGTTCGTTTACTAGTCTGTCTGTGTCTTTTAAACTAGATTTTCCAGACTGTTCATCGTGTCACCGTCGCTTCGCGAGGGCGGATCCCCATCCTCTTTGTTTAGAGTGTTTGGGTCCGGAACACAGTTGGGACTCCTGTTTTTACTGTGACTCCCTTTCGGTCCGGGCTCTTCAACGTCGGTTGGAGCGGTGGGAGGAGGTGTTCGGTCGGACTCCTCCTTCGCATTTTCAGGCGTTCATCGACGAGAAGAAAAAACGCCCGGTAAGTTCTTTGATTTTCAGAGCACCCCGGCCGGGGGATACCTTCCCGGGTTCCTCTCGAGCCGGGAGGGGCGTGGATCGCTCTGTTACCGGGGTTCGCCCTGAGGTGCCTGTCGGGCCTAATAATTCTACCAGAGTTTTCTCTGAGGGTCTCCGTAAGGGGCCTTTGTTCACCGGAGTACACTCCGAGGCCCCTCCTGTGGGGGCTGTGTGTAGAACCAGTTCTACTGAGTCGTGGGGTACCGGAGCTTGCTCTGGGGCCGTTCTTTCGGCTTCCCTCAAAAACAAAACCGGGGTACGCCCCGAGGTCTTGGCTGGGCTTGAGGTTACCAAACGCATGTTCGAGGCCCGTGCCGATAAGGCTTCTACCGGGCCTAGGTCCGAGGTTCCTCATACAGAGGCTAAGGATACCAACATTTCTGAGGGGCCGGGCAAGGCCCTGTTAGTGACAGCGCACCGTTCCCGCTCTTGTGGTGACACCAGATCTGTTGAGGGGGCAAAGAAGAAGGTTTCTTCTTTTACCGGCAGTGCCGAGGCTCTTCCTTCGAAGGCTCAGTTGGCGGTTGGTATGTCGCAGAAACATCCCAGGCCTCATAGTACCGGCTCTGCCGAGGTTCCTTATATTAAGGCTAAAATTAAGACCCCTGATCCATCGACGGGGACCCCTGCCTCACTTCCTCACGTGCCGCAGTTCCCCTCAGATGAGGACAAAATGGCGCCCGTTCCCGTCACGACCACGGCGGCCATTTTAGGTACTACCCCTACAACTATGCCATCGGCCCCTGGTGTAGGGTTCGGTCCTTCGGGTGAACCTAAGGTCCCTTGTGCGCATCCTTACTGGCCAGTTTCTAATTGGAACGCCCGGATGCCTCTTCCGCACAATGTTTCGTTGCCCGCGGGATCGGCTCCCTTGATTTATGTGGATACATCGGCGGAGGGGCCGGTGTGGCACCCGTCCCCGTTGCGTCCCTGGTTTTGTCCACCTCATGAGAGGCCTCCCTAGGTTCCGAAACAATCTCCTGAGGACGCCTTTTTTGGTAAGTTTCAAGCGCTTATGCGCACCGACCCCATGAGGGAATATTTCAAGGGGCTTTTCAAGGCTTTTCAAGGATATATGTCCACCCGCGCCTCCGGCTCCAACCATCCCGTCGATGGTTCCGCCGGCGCCTCCCTTGCCCGTGGTGCCTCCCCCTGCGCTTCCGCCTGTGCCGCAATTATCCCCAGTGGACAAGGCAGTGCCTAACTCGGCTCAGCAGGAGCCGGACCTGTCAGATGACCCTCAAGGCGATCAGGACAACGAGGACCTGCCCCGCTCTACCAGAGCTTTGCATGACTGAGTACTGGACATGATGAGCTTCTTGGATGTTCCGGTGGCCGAGTCGAGGAGGGCGTGCTTTCTGGGGCGTTCACCTTGTCTCCTTTGGAGCGTACCGGCCTATTCTTGCAGAAGGATGTTCTGGCCGAGGTCCGAAGAGTTTGGGAAAAGCCACACTTGGGACTTTTTGTCAATAAAAAGATTGACGCGAGGTACAGGCTACATTCCTCGGAAGAAGTGGCCTTGTCATCTTGTCCGCCTCCCTCCGCCACAGTGGTGGCTGCGGCCACGTTGCAATCCAGACCTGCAGCTTTCTCCTCCGCGACGGCGACTCAGGTCTTGGGGAAGGAGGACAAGCTCCTGGACTCCCTAGGGAGGAAAATCTTTGCCAATTCGGCCTTGCAGCTCAGGCAGGCCAATGCAGAATTGATTTTGGCGGGAGCTAACATGCGGATGTGGAGAGGTCTGTCGGAGTTTGAGGAGCATATCCCGGTCGAGAAGCTGGAGGATTTCAGAGGAGGCCTTTCCGATGCCAGGGTCTTGGCCAAGGATCTCCTGGAGGCTGCGGCTCATCACGTAGATACCTCGGTTCAGGGTCTGATGTTAGGGGTTGATACCTCGGGGCAAGCATGGCTGCATGCCACTAAGTTCTCGAAGGAGGTGCAAGACAAGGTCCTGGACCTTCCATTTGATGGTAAGGAGCTTTTTCACTCTTCTACTGATGTAGAGCTCATCAAAACCAAAAACAGCACTCAGACGGCTAAATCATTGTCTGTTCTGGTTAAACCTCCCTTCAAGACTCAAAGGCCGTTGTCGCAAGGTCGACCTTCCTCTGGTTTTAGGGGCTTCCTCGACCGCAAAAATCACAGAGTGGATACTCCTGTGGGGAATAACCGCCGTAGACAACAGCGTACGCGGTATTTCTCCCGCTCCTCAGCCTCCTCATCAGGTTCGGGTGGCACCACCACCGATAAACCTGCCAAATGAGGGTTTTCCGTGCTCGCACAAGACCCCGGTGGGAGGATGCATTGTGTCTCATTGGGAGACGTGGCAGACCATCACAGAAGACAGATGAGTCTTGTCAGTCGCTCGAGCGGGCTTCCGCTTACCTTTACCCCCTACCCCACCCCTCAACCCTCCTTTTCAGCTGTCGGGCTCACCCTCCCTCAAGGCCGAGGTTCAGAAACTTCTGCTCCCCAGAGCTGTGGAACCCGTTCCCCTTGGGGAGCAAGGGGAGGGCTTCTACTCCCGACTGTTTACGGTGCCCAAACCCAACCAGGCTGGCCTGCGCACCATCCTAGACCTTTCCCAGTTCAATCTTTCCCTACCCCAAGAGAAATTCAAGATGATCACGCCCGGCCAAATTCGCTCCTCTTTGCAGGCAGGCGATTGGCTCAGCGTGGTGGATCTTCAGGATGCGTACATGCATATCCTGATTTGGAACCCACACAGGAGATATCTCTGTTTCTCTCTGGGAGAGGAGCACTTCAAGTTTCGGGTGCTTCCTTTTGGCCTCAGTTCGGCGCCGCGTGTCTTCACGAAGATGATGTCGGTGATCGCGGTCCATCTTCATCTCCAGGGTATCCATGTGTATCCCTATTTGGACGACTGGCTCCTACGCAGCCCTTGCCCGTTGGCAGCAGCGGGCAACCTCCAGTCTCTCCTTCAGCTCCTGTTCCATCTTGGGCTGTCGGTGAACTGGCGGAAATCCTCTATGACGGTCTCACAGGACCTGACTTTCCTGGGTTTTCGTTGGAACACGATAGACTATCGTGTGTATCTGACCGGGGACAGAATGGCGGTTCTGTTGGCCACATGTCAGATGTTTACGCAGTCGGAGAGCATGTCGGCCTGGTGGTTCGAGAGGCTTCTGGGCCTCATGGCCTCGTGTGTGCTGGCTCTTCCTCTTGCTCGTCTCAAAATGAGGCGGACCCAGATGGCTCTTCGGAGTTCCTGGCGTCAGGCTGTGGACCCGGATTCCAAACGGATAATGATTCCGGATTCCATGAGAGTGGACCTGGACTGGTGGTCTTCTCTCAGCAACTTGTCAGTGGGTGTCGGGTTCCAGGACCCAAGACCCATGGTGACGATCACGACAGACTCCTCCCTTTTTGGGTGGGGTGCGACGTTAGATCTTCTTCAGGTCTCGGACCTCTGGTCACCTCAGCACAAGCTCCTGCACATAAATCAATTGGAGCTTCTGGCGATTTTTCTGGCGCTCAAGGCGTTCAGACCTCTCATTGTCAACAAGGTGGTCCGCATAAGAACGGACAATGTGGTGTCAATGTACTACATAAACAAGTAGGGGGGAACGAAGTCTCCCCCTCTCGTGGATCTGGCCATTCAGAATTGGGAGTGGGCCGTGCTTCATGGGGTCTGGCTGCTTGCAGTGCACATCCCGGGCCGGCTGAATGTCACCGCAGATGCCCTCAGCCGGCGGACAGTGGTCAGCTACGAGTGGGAGTTGAAGGCGGAGATCCTATCATGGATTTTCTCGCATTGGGACACACCGGAGGTGGACCTCTTTGCCACGGCGATGAACAAGAAGCTTCCTCAGTACGCCTCTAGAGGGGGGGTGGGAGCCTCCTCTCTGGGGGGCGCACTCGAGATCCCATGGCAGAACATGACAGTTTACGCGGTCCCGCCTCTTCCTCTGGTTCATCGAGCAATTTGAAAGTTGAAAAGTTCTGTCAACTGTTCTCTTCTACTTATAGCTCCATGGTGGCCGGCCAGGTTTTGGTTCTCAGAACTTCAACACCTGTCGGCGTGTCCGCCGATCAGGTTACCAGTAACTCCGGATCTTCTTCACCAAGGGGAACAGCAGATGTGGCAACCCTCACCACAATCGCTCAACTTGGCGGCATGGTGCCTGAGTTCACGGCGCTAGAGCCTTTGGGTTTGTCTGCGGATAACATGCGCATTATCCAGGCAGCCAGGAAACCCTCGACCAGATCCCAATAAAAAAGTAAATGGCTCAGGTTCTGTCATTGGTGTTTGAAGAAAGAATTGGACCCGAGGGTGGCGACGATTGACACAGTGCTGTCCTTTGTCTCCTCCCTAGCAGAGTCAGGGGTTCATGTCTTGTCCTGCAGGACTTATCTCTCTGCGATTTCCGCCTACCTCTCTACATACCGGTGTTCTTATTCGTTAACTAACCCGATGGTGAAGAGACATTTTGCTGGTTTGACACGCATCTACCCTCCGGTTCGTACTCTGCCCCCGCCCTGGGACTTAAACGTAGTCCTGACGGCGCTGTGCTATAAACCTTTCGAGCCAATGGCTACGGTTGACCTCAAGTACGTGTCCTGGAAAGTGTCCTTTCTGGTCGCCGTCACGTCAGCGAGGAGAGTGAGTGAGCTCCAGGCATTGTCAGTGGAGCATCCTTTCTTGGTTTTTCACAAGGACAAGGTAGTCCTTCGGACGAACCCAGCTTTCCTACCAAAGGTAGTGACCGAATTCCATCTGAATCAGTCGATTTCCCTTCCGGTCTTTTTTCCGAACCCTGCCTCGGATGCGGAAAGGGTTCGACACTGCCTGGATGTCCGAAGAGCTCTTAAGTTCTACCTGGACAGGACTGCTGAGCTTCGGAGCTCTTCCCAACTGGTTGTGACCTTCGGTAAACCCCAGGGCAGGCCGGTGTCTAAGGCATCCATTTCCAGATGGATTGCCGCCTGTATCACGGAATCTTTCACCGTCCAAAAGCTGAAACCACCTAAGGGTATTCATGCGCATCAGGTGCAAGGCAAGGCAGCTGCAGTTGCTTTTCAGAAGTATGTTCCCTGGGAGTCCATCGCTAGAGCGGCTACCTGGGCCTCCCCATCTGCTTTCTGTAAGCATTACTGCCTCGATATGAGCTCTAGGGCCGACGCTCGGTTCGGCCAGGCTGTGCTGAAGAACCTGTTTCAGTAAGGGGTATTTCCATCCACCCATAGTTCCTGTAAGGAGTGCTTGGGAATCTCCCATAAGTATGGAGGAAATGGGACTATGGACTAGGAGTAAGGTGGTCACTACAGTGAGTAACCTGGTAATTACAACAAATGTCACTAAATTTTCTAAATTGTAAAATTGAATATGTTATGAATTGTGTCTACAATATTTTCTTTACTGAATTTGTGTTTTTCTTTTTACGTGAAGAGTCCAAGTTTGGCCTTTTAAAGAAGAGGAGAACTTCCTCGAAACGTGTCGTCATTTAATTTGGACTCAATTTTTTCTCAATTTGAGCTTCATCTATTGATTCCATTTTGTTTCTATGCACTGTAAATAATCTGTCTCTGAACTATAATTCTTGTCGAAAATAATATAGCTTGGCTATAAATATATATTTTTTATCTCACACTTCTGTGTCTGACCATATTTGTTAGAAACAAAAATATGTATAATGCGTATAACTCAATTTGAACAACTGTATTGGATTAATCCAAACATTTGAAAGTGTGCACAGGACGGGAGGGTTCCCAAGTTGAATCCTCTTTCTTTTTACTGTAAGGTAGTCATGGTAAGACAGACACAAGCGATCACAGTTCAGGGGTGTTTATTAAACTGTATAGGTAGGTTCGAAAAATGCCTAACCTAAATCTAAGATGAGAGCAAGCTACGACCATCAAATAATAATAAGGCAGTCCTAGTAGTGTCTTGTCAAATGAAAAGGGACTATACTAAAAAAAACTATTGCCAGTCCTTACCACTAAGTTACAAAAAAGAGTACGGGATAATGTTCACTAGAAAGAAAGAAGTGTTCAAAAAGCTCCAGAGCCCAGCACACTCCTGGGCCTCTCCAGCACGAGGTTTTCAAGTCTAGTTCACGGTACAAGAACCTTCAAGGGTCAAGTCTCTTTCCTCAAAGTATTTTCCTTTAGAAGGCCTGCTGGATCAAAACAACAAACAAAGTTCCTTCGGTGGTCTTGCACCTTTGGGCGATTGCTCTTCGCCCCTAGGACATCCCTCCGCTGGTCTTGTATCCTCTTTGCAAAATGGGCCTCCCTCCGTTGAGTGCACTACGGCCTTTCTTTAAACACAGTTCATGAATTTCTAACACAGTTCATGATTTACTTGCTCATTTTCATCAAAAAGCATGGGTTCCATTCTCCTAGCTTTCTTTCGTCATCCCTCTGTCGGGTTCACTTTATTCCACAGTTGACAATCTTATCAGAAATTGGGGTTCCCTTCCCCAAGCTTTCTCCTGGCAATGGGTCAGAGACTTTCAATTGTTCAAGGGATTTGACGTGACCCTTATAAGACCACTCTGACATTTCATGCCACCCTCTCCCTGGGCCTTCTGGTATCAGTATTTTTAGCAAAAGGGGGACCAGCCATAGTCTTTCGCGTGAGCACCCATGTGGCGTCTGGACCACTCTGCAACTGTTCTTTCCTCCACATTCTTAACAGTTCAAGGGATGTCTTTTCACACTTTCGCCGCTTGTAAGCTTCTTTTGACACAGACCGGTTTCACACAGTTTCGTCTGACTTATCGACTGTATTGAAGGCTTTGATTTCGTCTTTTTCTTCACCACTGGGTCTCCCTCTGCCAGGCTCAGAAAATTCCTCCGTTCCTCAAGGTTCTCCCTCCGCCGGGCTCAGACCCCTCTCAAAGTTTACAATTCACCTAGAAGGCTTCCCTCAGCCGGGCTTGAGTCTTCTCTTTTGCAACATAGTAAAGTTCCTCAAAGGTCTCTCTTGGCTGGGCTCGACCTCTTTTTAATGTTCAGCAAGAAGGCTTTCCTCTGCCGGGCTCTAGCCCATTCCAGAGTTCACAATTTCAACAAAAAGGGTTTGGGATTTCTAGTCCCAGAATGCACTGGGGTCATTTTGCTCCCACTTCATTGCTGCCCGAATTGGTATTTTCTGTCATTTGGAGCAGCAAGAGCCAAATGAGGATGTTATTGAGAGGTCAGGGTCTCTCCCTCTGCCCGCCAGAGACCTGGGTTCGCCTGCCTGGCCCAGGGGAGGAGTCTAACTGTTGGTACCACAAGGCAACCCCAGCTGTCCCTGGTCTTGGCTTCTGGAAGTGGTTTGGTTTCCTCCTCCACACTGCAATCCCCTCTCTGGGTTTAGAGATAATCATGAGTCCCCCTGTTGTTTTCTCCTTCTTTTCTGTAAGGGAAAGTATTGGGGGGGAGATTGTGGTGACAATATCCCATAAAAACTGCTGAGATATCGGGTAGGGGTGCATTAGAAAGAATGGGATACCACGCTCCTCTTTCAGTCTCCAAGGACCCCCTGCCCTGGTGATCCTCCCTTGCTCCTCCGTCCCCAGGTTGGTATCCAAGAGCGATGGCTATCCCCTGGCCACCTGAATAAAGGATCCCGGGGAGAAACGCCTCAGGTTTCTCACACTGTAAAGTGCTGACTGCAAAGTAAAGAAAGCTGTAAGGTAGTCATGGTAAGACAGACACAAGCGATCACAGTTCAGGGGTGTTTATTAAACTGTATAGGTAGGTTCGAAAAATGCCTAACCTAAATCTAAGATGAGAGCAAGCTACAACCATCAAATAATAATAAGGCAGTCCTAGTAGTGTCTTGTCAAATGAAAAGGGCCTATACTAAAAAAACTATTGCCAGTCCTTACCACTAAGTTACAAAAAAGAGTACGGGATAATGTTCACTAGAAAGAAAGAAGTGTTCAAAAAGCTCCAGAGCCCAGCACACTCCTGGGCCTCTCCAGCACGAGGTTCACAAGTCTAGTTCACGGTACAAGAACCTTCAAGGGTCAAGTCTCTTTCCTCAAAGTATTTTCCTTTAGAAGGCCTGCTGGATCAAAACAACAAACAAAGTTCCTTCGGTGGTCTTGCACCTTTGGGCGATTGCTCTTCGCCCCTAGGACATCCCTCCGCTGGTCTTGTATCCTCTTTGCAAAATGGGCCTCCCTCCGTTGAGTGCACTACGGCCTTTCTTTAAACACAGTTCATGAATTTCTAACACAGTTCATGATTTACTTGCTCATTCTCATCAAAAAGCATGGGTTCCATTCTCCTAGCTTTCTTTCGTCATCCCTCTGTCGGGTTCACTTTATTCCACAGTTGACAATCTTATCAGAAATTGGGGGTCCCTTCCCCAAGCTTTCTCCTGGCAATGGGTCAGAGACTTTCAATTGTTCAAGGGATTTGACGTGACCCTTATAAGACCACTCTGACATTTCATGCCACCCTCTCCCTGGGCCTTCTGGTATCAGTATTTTTAGCAAAAGGGGGACCAGCCATAGTCTTTCGCGTGAGCACCCATGTGGCGTCTGGACCACTCTGCAACTGTTCTTTCCTCCACATTCTTAACAGTTCAAGGGATGTCTTTTCACACTTTCGCCGCTTGTAAGCTTCTTTTGACACAGACCGGTTTCACACAGTTTCGTCTGACTTATCGACTGTATTGAAGGCTTTGATTTCGTCTTTTTCTTCACCACTGGGTCTCCCTCTGCCAGGCTCAGAAAATTCCTCCGTTCCTCAAGGTTCTCCCTCCGCCGGTCTCAGACCCCTCTCAAAGTTTACAATTCACCTAGAAGGCTTCCCTCAGCCGGGCTTGAGTCTTCTCTTTTGCAACATAGTAAAGTTCCTCAAAGGTCTCTCTTGGCTGGGCTCGACCTCTTTTTAATGTTCAGCAAGACGGCTTTCCTCTGCCGGGCTGTAGCCCATTCCAGAGTTCACAATTTCAACAAAAAGGGTTTGGGATTTCTAGTCCCAGAATGCACTGGGGTAATTTTGCTCCCACTTCATTGCTGCCCGAATTGGTATTTTCTGTCATTTGGAGCAGCAAGAGCCAAAAGAGGATGTTATTGAGAGGTCAGGGTCTCTCCCTCTGCCCGCCAGAGACCTGGGTTCGCCTGCCTGGCCGAGGGGAGGAGTCTAACTGTTGGTACCACAAGGCAACCCCAGCTGTCCCTGGTCTTGGCTTCTGGAAGTGGTTTGGTTTCCTCCTCCACACTGCAATCCCCTCTCTGGGTTTAGAGATAATCATGAGTCCCCCTGTTGTTTTCTCCTTCTTTTCTGTAAGGGAAAGTATTGGGGGGAGATTGTGGTGACAATATCCCATAAAAACTGCTGAGATATCGGGTAGGGGTGCATTAGAAAGAAAGGGATACCACGCTCCTCTTTCAGTCTCCAAGGACCCCCTGCCTTGGTGATCCTCCCTTGCTCCTCCGTCCCCAGGTTGGTATCCAAGAGCGATGGCTATCCCCTGGCCACCTGAATAAAGGATCCCTGGGAGAAACGCCTCAGGTTTCTCACACTGTAAAGTGCTGACTGCAAAGTAAAGAAAGCCAAAACAGGAATCAGGAAGCAGAAGCTAAAAATAAGCACATTAGAATCAAAATCCAGGGAACTAGAAGCTAGAAAACAATAGGAACCAGGAACAAGGGACCGGCCACTATCAGGAACTCTGTCACAATGACCTGCGCTGGACTGAAGCAAACTGAGGGTTTTAAAGCTGGATAACGATCACATCCCTCTGTTGTGGTGCTTGCTAGCATCTGCCAGCCACAGGTGTTCTTATTCTCCACCCAACCTATCCCGCAAGGGTGGGGATCAAGCAGTGGGTAAGAAATACTCGGAAACATAGTCTTTTCAATAAAGAAGCATACTGGCTGCCAAAATCCCGAAATTGATTTATGGACGTTAAGTGGAAGATATGGTTTCAGAGCTCCCAAATCAGCACAGTTCTGTGACGTTGGGTTTGGAAGGTAAGTGAAATAGGGAACAGACCCCAAATCAGGCACCCAGGTCTCAGGAGCATGAGCAAAGGTAGCGAATCGTGATAGTCAGACCTGGAGAGGACAGGTGGAAGTTAAGAATAAGAGAGAAAAGAAAGATTTCTGGCAGGCTGTAAAACCTGGAGTTCAAAGGCAAATTGCAAGACCGAGAGAAGAGATGAAGACTGCTGGACAGACAGTAAGATTAGGTGAGCACAGGTAGATGGTAAGATGTAAGAACAAGGGAGGAGGGCAAGAGTGCTGGGAAGATTGTACGACTGGCAGAGAATTTTAAGAGAGGCTAATTGTAAAGCCTGGATAGAAGAGGTTGTTAGTAAAGCCAGGAGACTGGAGGAGAGTAAAACCCAGAGACCAAAAATACAGAAAAGGAAGAAGAGTGAAGCAGAGACCAAAAGGCAGGCAAGTAGGGTCCTGGCTCCAGCTGTAGTCAAGAAAAGAGCAGTGTAAGCAAAGGCAGTAGCCTTTGGCGAGACTGAGAAGGTGAAGATGAAGGCTGTGACCAAGAGGATGGCAGAGCAGGAAAGGGCAGAGGCCCTAAATACAGAGAAGGTGGAAGTGCCCAAGATACATCAGATAATGAAAGGATAGAGACTTTGGTCTAGGTGACAGAAAAGGTGTCCTAGAGGAAGGCAGAATATGAGGAGGTGGACTATTCAACATAGGAGTAAGGAAAAAGTTCTCCCTGGACTAACCCAGGAAAGAAGATCAAAGTGTCCTCGTAAAGTGTCGGGGAACACCATATTTAACGCAAACTATTTGAGTGGATTGTGTCCTCCAACGTAGTCCTCATCTTAGTTTAGTTTAGTTTTAGCTTTAGCTGCTTCAGAATTTAAGGGATCTGTGTAGACAGAACGGTCTTCCTGTCAACGGCAACAAACAAGAAATGATTGATAGACTGTTAGAGAAACAAAGTTTGGATAGTGGTGCTGTAGTGCCCACTACTCCTGCAAATGTGGCAAACAGTAATGAGGATAATGTTGCAGATGTTATTGTTGAGACAGATGAGGAAGAGGAGGATTACTATGTCACCCCCTCTGGTCCTCTGCCTGCTCAAGGGCCTCAACCTGTAGCTACTGGACCCTTACCAGGTCCCACATTAGGTCCTGAATTTATCTCCCTAGAAAAAATGAGACTTGAACTTGAATTCAAAAGAATTAGTGCCCAGACTGAACAGAGACACCAAGAACAAAGGCTCAAAGAAATGGAGCTCAACCATGAGCTTGAGATGAAGAAATTGTCTTCGGAAAATGCTTCTCTCCCCGAATCCTCTAGATCTTCGAGTCCAAAAAGACCCTGGATGCCTAACGAGATTGTGGGTATGTATGAACCTAAGTTGGATGTATTAGATTGGCTTGCTATGTTTGAATATAATCATGGGCTCCATGGGTGGATCAGTTGATCCCCTGGTTATTCTCTAGGCTCCCCCCTGTTGCATCTGATGTGGTAATGGAGTTGAGGGAGGAGGAGAGAAAGGATTATGAATCTGTAAAGCTAGCTTTAATAGCTACATTTGGGAAGACTCCTTCCCAGTACCCTAAGAAGCTTAGGACCCTCAAAAAGCATGATAGTACCCCTTGGGCTACTTGGGTGAATGAGTGTTTAAAGACCATAGAGGGATGGATTAAGGATTATAGAGTTAACACTTATGAAGGAATGAGAAATCTTGTTATAATGGTGTCAGTCTATGATGCCTGCTCTCCTGAGCTCAGACAGCACTTAGCTGATTCAAAAGAGTTAGATTCTAAGAAACTGGCTAAGGCTGCTGATTTGTGGGTTGCCAACAGGGCTACTCACAATGATTCAGGGGTAACTCAGAAGAAGGATGAGGGAAAGCAGCCAAAGAAAGACAATGAAGAGAATTCAAATAATTCCAATTCCAAAGAGGGCCACAAACACAATTCTAAGGGTAAGCCACCAGGGAAACCTAAACAGGCTAGTGTACCTCCTGGTCCCAGACCAGAAGGAGGTCAGAACAAGCCATAAAGACATTTGGAAAATATTATGTTTGTGGCTCAACTGACCATGTGAAAGGGGATCCCAGATGTAAGGGTAAACCTTCAGGGGTCCACACTGTCTCCTTAGCCTTCGCTCCAGAGGAGGAAGTACATATGGCCAGTGGAAACTTTCAACAACTAGCTGATGATCCCATTGGAGTCTCAGCTAGTGTATCTTTAGTATCTCTTGGGTTGTGGGAACAACAGAATTTAGATGTGTATAATTCTATCCCTCCTAATACTAAAGAGTATTATAAAGACAGTGTCCTAGTCAATGGTCAGGAGACTCCTGCCATTAGAGACAGTGGGGCCAGCATAACTGTGGTGGACACATCTTTTTTCAAGGTGGAGGATGTTGCTAAGGCACCCAAACGCCTCACCAAGTTAGCTGGAGGGCCTGTGCAGATGCTTCCCCAATTACCAGCTCTCATCCAGTGCACTGAAATGACTGTCAGGATACCTGTGAGTGTACAATCTGAAGTACCAGGAAGAGTGCTGTTGGGCAATGATCTGAAAGACCTGGGAGTAGTGTCAAGTACTCCCAGACCTTCTAGTAAGAGATTACAGGAGCTTACCAGACCTGTAAGGGAGAGGACCTTAAGGGGCTCTCCTGAGGAGATGATAGAAAAAGAAATCACTCCTACTCCACTGGAGTTACTTACTGCTATCGCTAAACAACCATAGGCAAAGGGGAGACCCAAGACTTCCAAAAAGAAACCAGCAGAAAGCACTCCACTGCTGCCAAACAGGAAATCTCCTAGGTTAGCAAAAATCAAACCTGTGATTCCTCCTCCAGCTGAGGCTGAGAGTGAGGTTCAACCCTGTGTGTTTGAACTAGAGCCTGATGACTCAGATCTAGAAGGAGGCCAGGAAATAATTGGAGATCTTGACCCTTTGGACCATCCTGAGCTGCAGTCGTTACTGGCAGAAGGTGGACCCCAAAGGGCAGACTTCAGTAAGGGACAAAGAGAATGTCCAACTCTGGAAGGTCTTCGCCACCAGGCAGCTTCTCAGCTTGAAGGGCAAGAGCCTGGGAAGTATAGGTTACACTGGGAAGATGGCCTCTTCTATAGTGAACCAACAGAGTCAACTCCTGGGGACTACAAAAGACTTGCAGTGCCCCAAGCAAACAGACTCCAATTCTTGCAACTAGCCCATGAGATACCTTTGGCTGGTCACTTGAGCTTCAAGAAGACCACGGAAAGGCTGTCTCTCTACTTTTATTGGCCTCAAATGGGGGCTGAGGTAGATAAGTATTGCAAGAGTTGCCACAATTGCCATACCTCTGGTAAAAGTGGCTCCAAGAATGTGGCACCTCGAGTGCCTCTCCCTGTGGTGGGAGTACCATTTGAGGGGGAAGGAATCGACATTGTTGGTCCCCTTGATCCTCCAACTTCTTCAGGCAACAGGTTTATACTTGTTGTAGTAGACCATGTTACTAGGTTCCCTCAAGCAATTCCTATGAGGACTGTTACAGCTCAGGCTATAGCTAAGGCCCTCCATGGTATTCTTTACCAGGGTTGGCTTTCCTAAGGAGGTAATATCCGACAGGGGGTCAAATTTTATGTCTCACTACATGAAGGCCATGTGGAAAAACTGCAGAGTTACCTACAAGTTCTCAACCGCATACCACCCTCAGACAAATGGGTTGGTAGAAATGTTTAATAGCACCATGAAGAGCATGATAGGAGCTTTAGAAGACCCCCTTGAGAAAAAGTGGGATCTTCTACTGCCATGCCTTCTCTTTGCATATAGAGAAGTCCCTCAGGAGGGAGTGGGTTACAATCCCTTTGAACTTCTCTTTGGCCATCCAGTTAGAGGTCAATTAGCCCTGATCAAGGAGGGGTTGGAGAGTGCTCCTTCCCCCACACCAGTCAGAGTCACTGACTATGTGATAGGACTCCGGAGGAGAATGTCACACATAATGGCTGAAGAAAGTGATAACTTGAAAGCAGGTCAGGTTCTGGTCAAGCATTGGCATGACCAGAAAGCCAACATGGTTGAGTTCGCTCAAGACCAGCTAGTTCTTGTTATGGTACCAACAAGGCAGAGGGCCTTGCAGGACAAATGGATGGGACCCTTCAAGGTTGTGGGAAAACTTGGAGAGGTGAACTATCTGGTGGACTTAAGCAATCCTAAGGAGGCTCCTAGAGTCTTTCACATCAACTGTCTAAAAGCTTATGTCTCGAGACCAGAACTGGGAGCTTTGCTTCTAGCTTCAGCTCAAGAGGAGGAGGAGAGAGAACCTCTGCCTGACCTCCTAAGAGGCAAACTTTTAGATGAGAAAATAGAAGGAGTCAATCTCTCTTCTAATCTGACCCCTGAGCAACAGGAGGAGTGCAAACGTTTGTTAAATCAATTTGCCCCCCTGTTCTCACTGACACCAGGTTTGACCCCTTGGGGCGAACATGATATCCAAACTGGTGACTGTCTACCTGTCAAAAGCAGGGGCTACAGGATGTCAAAAAATGTAAGAACCCACATCAAAGGAGAGGTCAACAAGATGCTTGATCTCGGGGTAATAGAGCCATCTACTAGTCCATGGTCTAGCCCAGTTGTGTAAGTACCAAAGGCAGGATCTAAAGAGTTAGGAGTTTGTGTGGACTATAGAGCTCTAAATGCAGTCACTAAGACTGATGCCCATCCTTTGCCAAGGACAGATGAGCTGGTGGATAGACTTGGTTCAGCCAAGTTCCTCAGCAGATTTGATCTCACGTCAGGCTATTGGCAAATAACCCTGACTGACCATGCCAAGGAGAAAACTGCATTCTCCACCACAGTTGGCTTATACCAGTTTAAGGTTATGCCTTTTGGATTAAAGAATGCACCTGCTACATTCCAATGGATGGTTAATCAGTTTATGAATGGGATGGAGGACTTCTGTATTGGAATACTTGGATGACATTGCAGTGTTCAGCCCTGCTTGGAAAGAACATGTTGACCACCTAGGATATGTTTTGCAGGCTCTGCAACAGGCCCATCTGACCATAAAGGCAAGCAAATGTCAAATTGGTCAGAGTAAAGTGGTCTACCTTGGGCATGAGGTAGGAGGTGGTGAAATAAGGCCTTTGCTCAGCAAGATTGAAGCTGTGCAAAATTGGACAACCCCTTCTACTCAAACTCAGGTGAGAGCCTTCCTAAGCCTCACTGGGTATTACAGGAATTTCATATAGAACTATGGATCCATAGCTTCTCCACTGAATGTAATCTCTTCTCCTAAGTTTCCTAAAAAGGTCAAATGGAATGAGGAGTGCAATCAGGCCTTTGAAAGCCTAAAGAAAGCCCTTTGTCAAGCTCCAGTTCTCAGAGCTCCTGACTACCACCAACCCTTCATTATACAGACAGATGCTTCCAATATAGGTATAGGTGCAGTACTCAGTCAACTGGATGAGAAAGGTAGCTTCATCAGTAGGAAACCGAAGGAACCTGAAACAAGGTGGGCAACTATTGAGAGAGAATGTTTTGCCATTGTGTGGGCTCTGAAGAGGTTTAGACCATACATCTATCGAACTACTTTCACCATTCAAACAGACCACCAACCATTGAGATGGTTGATGCAAATGAAAGGGGGAAACCCAAAACTGCTAAAATGGTCAATCTGCCTCCAAGGGTTTCATTTTCCCATTGAGCACAGGTCAGGATGTCACCACCAAAATGCTGATGGTCTCTCTAGGATGTTTTTAACCGACTAGAGGTATGAGACTCACCCAGGAGTGGATTATATCCTCCTGTCCCTTAGTCTGGGGGGGGGGCGAGTGTTAGGGAGAATTCTCATTTTATGGCTAATTTCCCTTACCTATAGAGTCCCCCAGCAGCTTTGCTCGATTTGAAGGGTTTATTTCTTTTTACCTGCTAAGAGTGAGACTCTTTTTCCCACTCTTAAGCATTTTTGCTATGTGTGTTCGAGGCAATTTTTTTGTTTAATGCCTGTGGGATCTTTTTTCTCAACCATAGGAACCATCTTTATGCACATGTGTCACACTGCACCCTCCGTGCCGTGACACAGGGGTGTCGTAGCGACCCCCAAACATAGACTCCATACCCTGGGACTGACTACTGTCTCCCAGGGCATGTAAAGTCCCCATTGACTTTAGTCGATTTTTATGAACTTAACCAGTACACCCCATCTTAATATGGAAGTACTGGAAGGGGTTAATAGTTTTTCCCCTATGTTCATTTTCGAGAGGGTACCTTAAAGTCCCCCTCTACAAAGTTTCTGGCTGGTGGCAGTGGTTACTACCTTTTATATTCGACCACAAATGTTTCTCTGTGGGATTTTCCCATTGTTCGAGGCTACCACTTTTACTGACAGCCTCTAACATACCGGCGGTTTATTTTATTATTAACTTTACTCCGGTAGGTTTTATTTGCCAGAACTTTGATAAAATGTCTTTCTCGAGTCTTACTCCATTTTCCTAATCCAGGTCGGGGATCCTTTGTTCGTCCTTTTGGCAGGCTTCTGCCAAGAAGCCCCCCTTTCGAATGGATTGTGTCCTCCCACGTATTCCTCATCTTGTGATAATTCGTTATCTCCAGCTTCACTGCTTCGCACAAATATTTTCTTGGCAGAGGGCGCTGTGCTCGAGGTCGTGGCGTCGATTGTCCCTCTATGGACTCCGTACTCTTTCAACGTCACCGATGGTATAAATAGCTCGCGCCGCGCCCGTTGCTTCAGTTCTGTTTTTCTGGTCGCTTCGCTATCGAGAACGGCGCGCTTCTATTTTCTGTGAAGAAAATGTCATCATCTTCAACGCCTTCGACACCCAGGACTGGGTTCAAGAAGTGTGCAGATTGTGGGTCTAAGATGTCGATCACCGATCCCCACATGGATTTGTCTCTGGTGTCTCGGTTCCAGTCACCGAACCGACGAATGCGGGTCCTGCCAGTCTATGACCGAGAAAGCTCTTCGTGAGAGGAGAGGTAAACTGTCGGTGGGGAGGGAGGCCTCAAAGAAGGCTATGTCAAAAAGACACAAGAAAGCGACTGATTCTAAGGAATCGGATCACTATAGGCACTCAAAGAGATCTTTATCTAGGAGCAGATTGAGACACTCTTTGTCATCATCGAAAAAAATGAAGAGGAGACATAGATCTCCCTCATCATCATCTTCGTCTTCAGAGTCGACCGAAGAAATTTGTTGTCCGACTTAATCAGATTCTCCCAGTAATTGGGAAGAATTCTGCAAAAAGATGATGGAGCTTTTCGAGAATGCGGGCCGAACCCCTCGAAAGACCCTCGAAAAGCCATAACCCTAAAGTCGCTCCATTGGATGACAAAGTAAGTCCAAGGCTACCATGGCAAAGACCGGTAGCGTCGAGGAATCCAAAAAAACTCGAGTCGACGTAAAACCGTCGAAGACTCTTTGAGAGTCGAGCACTTCTCCAGTGCCATACAAGAAACACAAATCGTCGAAGACTTTCGACTCCAAAGCCGAAAACATCCTCGACGCCATTACCGAAGTCATCTTCAAAGACTTCGAAGACCCCTTCGACAACTTCGAAGGATTTGCCAATTCCTTCGAAGCAGATGGAAGAGGAAGAAAGGAGATTCACTCCTTTGCCCAGGTCAGACTTTTTCAAATCTATGTCAGCAATTTATGAAGAATCTGCTTCAGAAGAAGACGAGGTTACTCCTTTGGGAGTTACTTATGGTACAAGACAAGTTCCCGAGGAACTTATTGACCAGGAATCTAGAATGAGAGACCTGAGTGATACTCTACATTCTGCCAGTGGAGTTGACACATCCCCAGAATTAGAGTTCGCCAAACCTGATCCTGCAGAGCATGCAGATGCTGGGTACAGGGGTCTTATGACCAGGGTAGTTGAATATATGAGTTGGGGTAATACTTCACCCATTTTTGAACAAGATGACATGACGGATATAATCGTCAAGGGACTTCAGAAAGATCCTGTTCTCCCTTTTCACAGGGCATTTCAAAGGACTGTGGAGAAAAACTGGTAGAAACCAGAGACTATTGCTGCTGCAGATAGCACTTTTCCAAGAAAATATAGACCAGCTGGAACGGATCCTGAATATTTGAATAAACATCCGACTCCAGAGAGTTTAGTCATTCAGGCAGCATCTACTTCAAAACAAACTGCTTATCCAACTATCCCTCCAGATGGAGAGGATAAAAAAATTGATGCCTGGGCACGTAAAGTTTTCACGTCAGGCAGTATGGCACTTAAGTCGGCAAATGTCACCTGTACCCTAGCCAGGTTTACCCATACCCTGTGCGACTGTATTTCGGCGGCGGCTGATCATATTCCGGAAGGCGAGGAAAGGAAAGGCTTCCTGAATATAGTCAAAGAAGGGAAGGAGGCAATGGGGGAATGTCTCCAGTCTGGACTGGATACTGCTGATAGTATCAGCAGATCCATGGCTGCAAGCGTTGTGCTACGCAGATTTGCGTGGTTGAGGAAGTCGGGGTTTGCACCAGACGTGCAAGCTAGACTCCTCAACATGCCCTTTGATGGCTCGAGGCTCTTTGGCAGAAAGGCTGATGAAAGCCTAGAAAAACTTCAGACCTCGAAAGCGACAACTAAATCACTTAGCGCCTCTTTGCGCCAGCCTCTAAAACCCTATTCCGGCTCATCTTCCTGGAGGGGTCGTTCTTTTCGATACTACTCCTCTTTTGGTAGAGGAAGAGGACAGGCTTCTCAAAGGGGCAAAAGAAACTTCCCTCGTGGAGCACGAGGAAGAGGTGCAAAATCAGCCTCAGGAGCGGCATCTGTACCCTCAGCCACTCCTGTAGCTGCCTCCAAATCCCTCTGAGGCCTTGTTACACAAAACACCAGTGGGAGGCAGGATCTCTCAACATCTGAAGGAATGGCGGGGCATTACCTCAGATGCTTGGGCACTGGAAACAGTAGCCCAAGGTTACTGTCTTCCCTTTCTAAAAAGGCCTCAGAATCATCCACCGGGAGCCAACTCTGCCAACATTCTGTATCCGCTCCTGTTGCAGGAAATTTTAACCCTGCTAGAGAAAGGTGCCATAGAACTGGTACCTGTATCGGAGAGGAACAGGGGTTGATACTCCCCATATGTTCTCATCCCAAAAAAGGACGGAGGACTGAGACCCATCTTGGACTTGAGAAACTTGAACAAGTTCCTCAGGAAGGACAAGTTCAAGATGGTGACTCTTTCTCAGATCCTTCAGGCTCTCCAACTCCAAGATTGGTTGGTATCATTGGACCTTCGGGATGCTTACTTTCACGTGCCAATCCATCCAAAGCACAGAAAGTACCTGAGGTTCCCGATTGGCAATTCTCATTATCAGTTTCGAGTTCTGCCATTCGGGTTGACCTCCGCCCCGAGGGTTTTCACCAAACTGTTGGCGGTTGTGGCAGCAAGTCTCAGGAGAGGGGTATTCACATGTATCCCTACCTGGACGACTGGTTGATCAGAGCAAGTTCTCCAGAACAAGCTCATGAACATCTTTCGATCACCTGCCACTTCCTCCACAAATTGGGCTTCTCCCTCAATTTCAAGAAGTCCCACATGATACCATCCCAGAAACTCCAGTTTATCGGAGCAGTCTTGGACACTTCCTCTGGAAAAGCCTCGCCTCCCGAAGTAAGAGCTGTCCACATCCAGCAGATGGTAACGAAGTTCCAGAATGCCCAACGTCTACCGGCCTTCGATTTTCTCAGGTTGCTCGGCCTCATGGCATCCTGCATTTTCCTAGTACCAGAGGCCAGGTTGAGAATGAGATCCCTTCAATGGGCACTCAGAACTCAGTGGTCCCAGTTCTCAGGGAATATGTCGGATCTTCTGCAAGTCCCGAGCGCAGTTGCTCAGGATCTTCTATGGTGGGCTTGCAACGACAACATTCTCAAGGGAGAGTCTTTTTGGCAACCATGGCCAGAGATAAAAGTAGTGACGGACGCTTCACTCATGGGGTGGGGAGCACACACCAACGATCTGACAATCAGCGGTCGTTGGTCTCAATCGGAGTCCAAACTACACATCAACCTTTTGGAGCTGAGGGCAATCAGACTAGCGCTGAAGGCCTTTCTGCCCTCTGTACAGGGAAAGAATGTCCTGATAATGACAGACAACACGGTGGCCATATACTACCTCAACAAAAGAGGAGGAGTAGGGTCACTACCACTGTGCAGAGAGGCAATGCATCTATGGTTCTGGGCAATAAAAGAAGGAAAAGTGGATCTGTTCACCACCGCGATCAACCGGAAGTGCGATCAGTACTGCTCAAGGGAATTTCCTCAAAGAGGAGCTCTGAGAGACGCATTCGTAGTGGAGTGGAAGTTTCCACTGCTGTACACGTTTTCCCCAGCCCCAGTGATTCCTCAAGTAATCAGGAGGTTGAGAAAGTTCAGGAAAACCATGATCCTAATTGCCCCGAATTGGGCCAGGAGAACGTGGTAACCGGACCTTCTAGACATGTCCATCTGCCTTCCAATACGTAAAGAGAGGATCTTCTCTCGCAAGAGTAAGGTCGGGTTCTCCATCCAGAGGTCAAGACACTCAACCTTCACGCATGGTTTCTGAGAGGTTGAGATACAAGGATTGGGATCTTCCGGATGACGTAATGGAAATCTTGCTTTCGGTCAGAAGACCAGCAACAAAATCTATGTACTGATGTCGCTGGAACAGGTTTAGTAACTGGTGCAAAGACAAGGATGTGGACCCTTTTCAGTGTGGCACCCCAATGGTGCTTTCTTTTCTGCTACATCTAGCTAATCTGGGGCTCCAGATAGGAACAATCAAAGGATACCTTGCTGCGCTGTCCATTTTCAAGCGCTCCTCGGAAGAGGTTTCATATTTCAAAATACTGTTAATAATTCAATTCTTAAAAGGGCTTACTAATGTATACCCTCCAGTACCTTTTCATCTACCAACTTGGGATTTAAATTTAGTACTAAAATTCTTGACTTGCATACCCTTTGTTAGGCAGAAACCTGTGCAGTTCCCTTAGGGACCACTGCAAAAGATTTAAGACTACAGGTGTTTGGCAGTAAACCCACTTGGTAGCAGTCTGTACCACACAGATTCACTTGGTAGCTGTGGCTGAGCAGTCAGACTTCCCTCAAGAAGAGTTAGGCAGTATACAGAGCATACAAAATAGGTACAGAAATACAGTAGCACAAGCAAACACTGACCAGAGCTTGGGTGTAAAAGTATATAATTATTTATTTAACACACACTTATAAAACACACTAGCACTAAATTGGTAAGATAAGCTCAAAACACAATCACTATTATCATATGTACATCCCTGATTACTTGTTGGACAAGTCTTAGTTAACACCACTTATTTCCAGACAGAGGTGAGCGCTTAACGTTCGATGGCACTCCAACAAGTTAAATAAAAAGGGAGGTAAAGCAGAATTATGGAAGCACACACACGAAACACTTTTTAAAGAACCACAGCAAGTTAGGAAGGCACAGTCTACTGGTAAGCAAGGAAGTTTAGGTGCCAGGCCCACTTTCAAGGGAGCAAGGCGGGAGATGCCCAAGATCAGACAGTTACACAGAGTCTTCGAAGTTCGTGGAGGTACTTCGAAAAAGGTTTAGTTCAGTTCAGAAAAGTTAGCTAAGGTGTCCCAGGCTAACCCAGGTTCGAAAGACGAGGATTAAATACACCCCGTTCAATCGGTTGCAAGGGAAGCCAGGCGGTACCTTAAATGGAGAGGATCCTCCAGCGGGGGCAGTTGTTCCTGGCAGCGAGTGCAAGTCGCAGCATCGTCCAGAGGAAGAGAAGATCTCGTCATGGAGGAAAGATGAAGGTTGTTGCACTGCCAGGGAAGAAACTGACTACTGTCTCCCAGGGCATGTAAAGTCACCATTGGCTTTGCTAGTCCCAAATTCAACTCTCGCAAGGCTGACACCTGGTTACCTATACTATCTACACAACAGAGCAGGAGGGGAAAAACAGAACTGAGGCCAACGGGCGTCGCACGTGTTTCTTGTATACCCGATGACGTCACCCTCGACGGAGGCCTTTGAGGGACTTCGACTCGATGACATCGACGCACGGCGCCCTCTGCCGAGAAACATTTTTGCCAAAGCAGCTAAAGCTGGATGGAATACATCTAAGATGAGGAATACGTTGGAGGAACATCCAATCGAAAGAAAATTACCAGTTGGTAAGTAACTTGTTCTACTCACTCCTTAAATAAAAGGCATAGAAATAAATATCATTGTGGCATTTGTTGTAACTTGTCACAGTGACAAGATCAGTAACCTGACCTTGTCAAGAGATTATGGGGACCCCTCTCATCCTGAGGAAGGCCTACCAAGGCAGACGCCAGATCCATTCCTACCCCAAAGGAGAAGGTGGCAGTTGGGAAGGCCCCAGTTCTCTATCCTCCATAAGTGCCTGCATGAGTATTAACAGTAGCACTCCGAATCACCCCATACCTTCTGAAACCATTGCTGGCCAGTTTCTCTCTTTGCCTTTCAGATTACCACAAAATGCATCCAAGATCTGGGCAAGCCAATTGCCCACCAGAGCTGTCGAGCCAACAACTCCAGTCATGCCATGATTACAGCCAGCAACATGCAAAAGAGCCGCCAAAACAAATAGTAATGAGCCACTGCTCACCAGCTGTGGTATGCATCGTGCTATAGCAGCTGCAATAATGTTTTTTTGAAAGCTGTCACAGACGTGCCGTGGGGTGGTTCCTGAACAGAGTGAAATATTCATACCTGTTTTCAGCCTTTGCAGTATTGCGCCGTAACACAAACTGGAACATTCTTGAATTCAGGCCGCCATTATTTCAGCATGGCGACCCAGTCTGGAGAAAGGGGCGGAGCTTAGTCCCCTATTTGTACACGTTCACCATTGTAACACCTCCCGGCAGTGAAGTTGGGACGGGATTGGCCATGTAATGAGTTCCAATGGGAGAAGGATGGGGAAAATAAGAAAGGCGATAGGCAACAGGAAGGTGCGGGTTGCTCAGGTGAGGTCGGAGGAGGAGGTGGCAGACCAAGAGACCAGAAGGAGAAAGGATGGTAGACTGGAGTGTGGAGACATTTTGCAGAAAAGATGAGTTATTGGTTGCTGAGAGCAAGTGGTACTATGTTATGAGTGTGTGTTTGAGGTGAGTGAACCAAAGTGTTAAAGAAACTGTAGTGAGTGAAAGGTGAATGCGAATGTGAAGGGTGGGGTGGAGTGGAGCTAGGAGGGTAGTGAGAATAGAGGTGCAGAGAGGAAGAAGGGAATAGGACAGTGTAACATTGGAGCGGGCAGGTAGAGGAGAGAGCTAAAGAGACTTCAGAGGGTCAGAAGGTAGAACTATTAGGAGAAAAGATGGGGTGGAGTTGGAAGGAGTATCAGGAGTTTGGCAAAATAGTAGTGAGAGATGGGGAAAGAACATCTGTGTGTGAAAAGAAGGAAGGGTGGGACTAGAGTGTCTGAAAGGTATATCCCTACAGCCATGTGTGACTAACATCAAGATAGAGTAGGTTTAGTCTAGAAGTCTGTAAGGGAGGTTAGACAAAGATGGTGATTGCCTTTTAGGTCCTTGCATATAGATAAGCTAGAACATAGGCAGTAGGGGTGCATAAGGTCTACATACTAACCTGGGGATTAAGGATGCCTGGGTTAGGGATGAAACTGAACTTGTAGATGATAGAGGAAGGGCCCTTAGCATCCTGCTAAAATATTTGATAAAAATCCTTGAACCATCTCTAATGGTTGGCATGCTCTTTAGACCATTTGTGACATCATGTTATATTTGTTTCTCTTTCTCTCGGATGTCATCTCCTGTCACTTCTGGGTACCAATTCACCTCATTTTCCACTTGGTTATGTGAGGGGTCAGAAGTGAGAGGCGGACACAAAGTTGTAATGTTTTCAACATCATACATCTTTACTAACTTAAAGGGGTTGGATGAAGGCCTAGCTGTCCCTGTCCTAAAGAGATTCCCTGCCTTAGTAACTAAAGCTAAACACCAGTCTGTGTCTAGTCGTCACAATGATGCAAACAGTCTTTGGGCCTCATCACGACCCAGGCGGTAAGTTACCGCCTGGGCCGTGACTTTACCACCATGGCGTAAACTACGTTTACGCCATGGTGGTTGGCAGTCTTACCGCCCCATTAGGACCTTGGCGGGGCGGTAAGTCCCCAATCCCCATTTACCCTTCCCCATTCCCATTTTTGCCCCATAGGGCATAATGGGAGTGGGGAAGGCGTTAATTACGCCACCGTAAATTACGGTGGCGTAATTAACTCCATGGTCCCTTAGCGCCATGGATTTTAACACCTGCTAAAAGCAGGTGTTAAATTCGCCATGGCGCTAAGGGACCTCGTACTCAGGCGGTAAGGGTCGGCGCTGTTTACGGCGCCGTAAACCCCATACCGCCTGGGTCGTGATGAGGCCCTTTGTGTCCAAAACATATCGGTCCCTCACACTTAAATAAACAATTAAAGGTGCACGGTAAAGGTTTCTGATTCTGCCTTAGCAAAAAGTGTATAGGAATAAAATATGAAAATTCAACAATTAATCCTTGAATCGAGGAGGTGGATTGTTTTAGGTAGGATAATGAAAGCGCAGCTGAAATGTCTTTCATAGAACACTTTCTTAAGGATGGCAAAGACTGTCTTTTACAAACAATGATTCCTCAGGAGTAGCGTAAATATCTCTTCACACAACACTGTTTGGAGGACAGCAAATTAATTCTCTTCTACTTTAAAGGATGGCAAAATGTCGATTTTACAAAATTGCTTCACAGATGACTAAGTGTCTAATACACAACTGTTCCAAAGACGGATTATACTCACCGGACAGGAATTCTTCGATAGATTCTTTAAATCCCCTGGTGTACTCTCCTTTCAGGTATCTTTCACTATATCTCTTCCTTCCTTCCTTATGTTGTATGGATTACCTGTAATACTCCCCTGCCAGGAATCCTCCCTTCTGGATCTTGCAGATCCCCTGGTATACTCCCCTGCGAGTTATCTTTCTCCAAAAAGGTCTTACTGCCTGATGTGCTTCTTTCAACAAGACTTCCAACAGTGTTCACTTTCTTTCAAAGTATAACACAGTTGTTTTCCTTCACTGTTTATACCTTATTTACATCAGGTACTACTTGTTCCAATTTAATTTCATATATGGAGACTTGTTCAAGTTCTGTCTGTCAACCTCTTCATTAGTATTTCTTTGCTTGTGCAATGCGTGTTCCAATTTTCCCCAAATTTCATTAAAGGAGCCTTGTACCAATTTTGCCTTTTCAATTTACTTGGATGGTATTCAAAATAATTATTCAATTGTTTGTATATCTGCTGGAACTCCTATGGGTGGACTCACCAGTGATTGATGGCGTCTCCGTATCGTGGCATGCAGCTGCGTTGAACGGTGAAGTCTTATCTCTGGGAAGGCTTCTCTGGCTTTGCAGACCCTCATTCGGTTCCCGTGTTGGCTTCACATCCACTCGTCCACGGAAACGAGGCAGTCCCACAGGCTGCTGTATGCTTTCCAGCGGTCCCTCCAAGGGATCCGCTGCACTTTTACTGGTAAAGTAAGCTCCCAAGGGGATGCCTGTAAGCATCTGGCTCTCCCAGCACAGCCTGTCTCTGTGTGTCTGCTTCTGCTGTTGGTTCCACTTTCTGCTTCTCCCACTCTGCAGCTCTCTTCTCATCTTTTGAATTGAAGGTGTTCATCAGGTTTAAAAGTCCCACGCAGCTGATTGATAGTATGACAACTACTTTTCCTCGTCTCAGTACTTGAGACTTTATGGGAGTTGCCGTCTATTGGAGTTTTAAACCTTTTAAAGCTAAATTACTTTAAATATTTGTTTAAATGAAAAACATCAGAGACTAGGTTATGTGGGTGTTATGTACATATGAAGTGTGAATGGTATTTTGCCCAAATTAACAGTAATCCATCAGTATTTTAGAGGTTACAGTTTCAGAAGGAGGGGAGGAATATTGTGTCTCCTCCAGTGGAGTCATCACTTCCTCTTGTAAGTCGTCCCCTTCCCCATGATTCTCCCTCATAATACCAGCCCTAGGGTCAGGATCAGGTAGTGACTGCCGTCCCCTGGCCATGTGGAAGGGGACCATCACCGGGGAATCAATGACCACTCTGCAAGATTCATCAAACATGTCTGATTCTCACTATCGCCTCTTGACTCCTGCTCCCTTTTTCTCCTCCCAATGGACTCTCCTCTTGATGTTAGCACCTCTGTTTTCAGCCCTTTAATTCTGATCACCTCCTGCTCATGTTACCTCCTCTCCTTATTCTGTTACCACCTCCTCCTTTACCCTCTCTGCTTCCCCCAATGTCCTTCAATATCCATTCACTGCCAAATGTGAGCCTTGTGCTCTTCTAACCTACACTGGCTCACTGGAGTCTCTGTGATTTATACACTCCTCCCTCTGGTTAGAACTCTTAACATTGGCCTACACCTATGATTTGTAATTTGTTCATTGCCATGTTTGTTTCCGGTTCAAGAGAGTATGTGTGGCTGCTTTGGACATAGGGGCAGGATAAAGCCTGTAACTGATTCATCCGCCATTTTGAAAGGAACTGTCACCCCACTAATCCTTGCTGATGCTTCCTGCTCTGAATCCTGGTCTCCTGTTTCCTTAAGTGTGTGATTTTTTTATTATTATTATTTTCTTATTATTGATTTAGCTGACTTAAGTCAACTTTACAATATTTATACAACATAGTATCAAACGATAAAATGAATCATAATTTTAACATTCATAATTCACCATATATTTACAATATAAATAAAATCAATTTCAATACTAAAATTCATTCATCAAATAATAAAAAAGAAAAAACTCTTCCTATTTAACTTGTGATGGTTTTTCTTAAGACTGTAGTTGCTTTCTGGTTATAGCCTATGTTAAATTCAATGACTGAAGTCTCACTCGTGTCAGGTGTCCACAATGTATCATTTTCCACAGATGAGCTTGCGTAACTACTCGATATTCCTTTGCACATGTTTTAAATGGTTTGCTCTTATATCAAATAAACCAGGAAAATAGATGTCTGAGCGTTTCTTTCTGAGAGATGTTCTTGCAAAATTGACAGATGTTCTCTGTTAGATGTATTAACTTGCGTTTTCCATAAACATCATTTGTTGGCCATAAATTGAAAGGCAACCTCATAAAATCGGCTGTATGTGCAACAGAATGAGATTTAAGTATGTATTGTTCTGCTGAGCTATATTTCTTGACCTGAAATGGAGTTTCCTTAAAGTCACCATACATCTTGCATTTTGCGCTGCTCCCTATACAATCACCTTGAAAGATTTTTGTTTTGGCTCTAATAGGATTTTCCAGCCGTTGCCATTTGGAGATGGTCACATCTCTAGAAGGAAATATGTAATTATATAACACACCTATGATAGTGGTTTCCTAAAAAGCCATAATACACTTTCTAAACAGTGCTGTTACCTGCCATAAATATTGTGTATAGAGCGAGATAAGAACCAGCTCATATCTTAACCAGTCTACAGGTATGCGTTTCGGTAGATGTAAAATGCGTCGCCAGTATTTTGCTTCCAATTGTGACCACATTCTTTTCGATAATACAGGGTTAGTTTCAGACGCATACAGTAAAATAGGTGACACTTTTTGTAAATTATATGTAACGGTCGGTTTGGTTGTGAATTTGCCATATTTTGCTTGAATGATTAAGGCTTGAGACACGGAGCAAGTAAGTTTGTTATTTAAGTTTTCACTATATTTCGCCATGTCATTCGTGTCGCAATGGTCAATTCCCAGATATGTATATCGGTGGACACATTCCAACTGGACATTTTCAAGAAACCACTTGCAACTTTCATTCTTGGTCTTTCTACTGTTATTACACCTCATTATTTTAGTCTTAGCCAAATTTATGGACAAGAGATTTTCTTGAACGTAGTCTGCTAGGGCGTCCAACAGTCTTTGTAAACCCTTTGGTGTTTTTGAGATCAAAACTAAATCATCCGCGTAAAGCAGACAGGTTACTGTCTTGTTTGCTAATTTCGGAGTGTCAGCCACAATGTTTGAAAAACTCTCTCCTATGTCAGAAATAAAGAAGTTAACTATTGCTGAGGTAAGTGTACAACCTTGCCTCAGCCCTCTGTATGTGACAATTGGAGATGTTAATTTCCCCTCCTGAGACAGCCTTACTTGTATATTATTATCAGTGTGTATATCACTGATCAAGGAGACTAGATAAGATGGACAATCTTGTTGAATTCATTTCTTAATTAGTATGTACCTGGAGACCGAATCAAATGCGGCCTGTAGGTCGACAAATACCAGATACAGGGGCTGCTTGCATGTTGAGTTAAAACATATGTTAATGTCATTAAATTAAGGCTGGTTCCTATGCCCGGGACACATCCTGTCTGTTGAGGATCAAGATGGAATGGTTCCAACGTCCACTTGTTAAAATTTCTCAGTATGATCTGCAATATGTTTTTTCCCGGGGCATGAAGGAGGGCGATCGGTCTGTAGTTGTTAGTACAGGAACAATAATAGAATTAGATTTTATGACTTGCTCGAAGATGTTATACAAGATCTTAGCACACAGATTAGGATGTTGTTTAAACATATGGTTATTTAAACCATCGGGCCATGATTCATGACCTGCTCAGTTTATTAATTTAAAACAAGACATCTTCCTCCAAAATAATGAGGCCCTCATAATTAGATTGCTTTACAATCGATGTGCGTTCCTCGAATTTTGGGAAGGCATACAACTTAGTAAAGTGAGTGATCCACTGACCTTCGTTCACTTTATTAACCTGGACTGATAATTGGGAGGAATGGATAGCAGCATTGGGCAGTATTTTTAGAGGAGATTGCTTTTAACATAATCTCAGCATCCGTTTGATAGAGCTGTATTCGGTAAGATCTAAGCCAATTCTTGTATCTACAATTTAGTGTCCAAATTAGTTTCTTCTTATCATGACGATCGGAAGTTAATACAGCTCTTTTGTCAATATGCAATTTTGCCTTTCTTTTTTGCACTTCTTCATCGTACTCATGCCTTCGTCTACAATAGGCATATGACCTTGTAGTTGAGTGTACTTGATAAAGCTGTAAAAAAGGCAGTGTATGGTTTTCTCTTCTCATATACATCTCTGGAACCTTGTTCAATGCTGCTATTCAATGATGTTAACATTAGCTCATTCCACCAGAATCTCGTTCTGGAATTATTAACAATCAAGCTCGCCTGAAATGTATCTGTTTCAGATTCTACAAAATGAGTTTTCGGCATCCATTGAAATAATGGTAATTCACAATCACTATGAAGTTGTGGCAATGCCTTGAATTCTATTGCTCTGTTAAATTTGTTACCATCTATATACTTGTAGTCAATGATGGAGGAGCTCCGACCTCTCTGCCAGGTGCTTTGAGGTGGGATATCTCCCACCAATGACCCAGTACACATAATAAAATTCCTTTCCTTCATAAGTGTCAACCATTTTCTACACAGAAAGCTTTTGAGATTAGTTTTGGAATTAGTTTCATGTGCTATTAGCTGCATGTTTAGGTCCCCTGTTTAGGTCCCCTGTCAGTACAATGCTAGAAATTTGAGCGGTAATGGCTATCTGATTTAGTAGAAATTCCAAGTCTGTAAATCATTTTTCATCAGCTATGCCTGCTGGATTTCTGTATGTGTTGATTATTGCAAGGACCCCTCCTGGGCATATAACTTTCACCAATTGTAAATACAAATTAGGTGTTTCCCAGGGGAGAATTTGCAATCCCTTGTTGTTCTTGATCGCTACCAGTAGACCTGAAGAAGATCTGGCTTTAGAAGCCACCCTCGCAGGATGCAAGATCAAAGTGTGATCCGTACCGGTTTCTCAGTTAACCATGTCTCTTGCATCATAATTATTTCAAAGGCTCTAAGAAATTCAGCACTAGCCCCCAACAAATGTGAGTAACCGCATGTGTTGCAACTAGCCAGAGACAGCTCATACGGTTGGATTATTTGGGATGGTTATGATTGATAATTCTGAACCCATTTTTGCGACTTGTCAGGAATTAATCAGACCGAAGGTCCCGGCCTTGCATTCTCTAAAGTGTTTCTTGTTTTGTTGAATTGAAGTGACTCCAATTTTTTTTGCATTTTTCTGATCCCCTTCAGTAGTGTTTGTGGTGGGATCAAGTACTAACACTAAACCTAATGCAAACAACTCCATGCGTGCCTGCCACCATACATTTCTAACTACATTCGTTTGTATCCATAGACGTACAATTGATAAGTTCTCTTGGTTAAGAAACTCTACTTGTTCAATATCAGATGAATTAACATCTTGTAAATTTGAGTTTTCTTCTAGATTTCCATGACACTTTTTCGATTCAAATCATATGTACCAAAAGGGGCCGCTCGACTCGTGAGGATGAAGCGGTTATATTTATTCCATCTATCTGTTGCCTGAAGCGGATAAGAAGAAGATGGAATCTGATTCTTACCTGCATCTTCCACAGATTTTGAACCTCCACGCTGTTGAGCAGGCTCCTTTAGGAACTGGGGTGTCAGATAAAATTTTACTTGCTTCATATGAACCTTAGAGTCAGTTATTAACTTGAGACCACTATCCCCCAGGTTCACATGGTTCATCTTTATATAGTCTTCAAGTGCTTTCTCTATTCGGCCCTGAATGTCTGGTGGTTGACATTCCTTTGACGTATGGGTTATTGTAGATGAAAGTGTGTTTTGCCTAGAGGGTACATTAAGCTGGGAGCCATTGCACACACCAGCAGATTAGGCACTTCTTTGTTATAAGATACTTGATCTTCATGTGGGCCACAATTACACTCTTTCTGATTTTTTATTCCTGTGGTTGCCTTAATTGGCTGTATTGTCTCCTTATGCTGTTTTAGGGATGTCTGAGATTCAATTTTGGATTCACTGAGAATAGATGACTATCGGACGAGGCATATGCCATCAATCGGTCCGATTCCAACACTGCTGAGTTATTTTGTATTCTTGTAGGGAGTGAAGTCCTATGCTGCAATTTCAAATATTTCTTGATTGATGTATCAATCTGGGCTCTCACGTCCGACAGAATAGCCTCTGTCGTTGTTTGTTGAGTTCTATTCAACATTGCAGAATCCTTAGTGAGAGCTATCATTCGGTGCGATGTTGCCGGCATCTCACCAGAAGGGTTAAATTGAGAAACTAATGTGTTAGCTTCCGAATCCGCGATGGCTGACACCAGGTCATTTAATGACGAATAATCACTCACAACCATTGTGAACGTATTTGCCTTGACAGTGAAATTATTTTGTCTTTCTCTATTCCTAGAAGCCAGCCCTCTGGTCGGTTTTAAAGCAGATGACTTCAGAATTATCCTCTTGACAATGTGCTTGATGCTAGCTCTGGAACGTGGCAACAAACTTTTTTGATTCTTAGTTTTTTTAGTAATTGGACCCATCTCTCTACTTCTTTTTTTCGATATAAAGAAATTTTATGTAGATGGATTACCAGGAAAAAAGGTCTTTTCAAGTAGCAGCTGGTTAACCACTTGCAATTTATTTGATTGTGTTGCTGTTACTGGAGCTGTAGATGAGAGAGTTTGTGGTTTATTTTCTTCAACTAAACCTATAACTGTGGTAAAAGCTGGAACTGCACTCTCAAAATGAGATACGGCACCCGCGCGCTGAGTCATACATTACACATTCATTCACTGGGTCAGTCAACTCCCGTTCTTTAAACTTTCGATTATTTTCAAGGTCAAGGTGTGCAATTTTGTTTGTTATACCTGAGCACCTCTTGTCTCTTGTTAAGTCATTCATCCATGACACGATTAAATCCATTTGTTTAGTTTGGTACATAATCTTATCGTTCAACGTGTAAAATAGTTTTGGCAGTGTCTCAATTGTCATTTGCATAGCTTTTATAGTAATTTCCAGTACCACAGTTTGAGATTGTACCAGAGAAGGAAACAACATTTGGGAATCGGGTGGTTGCCCTGTCTTTTGAATTATGTTTTGAACAACACTTATGTTTGACATATCTATGTTTGGGTCGTGATTTTCAAAAAGCTCTGGTGACTGATATAAGCTATTGTCTTCAGAATCTATCAATGAAGAAGATACTATTATTGAGATATTTCCCACAAATTGACCCGGTGTGGACGCTATGGACTTGGGCGAATGCGCAGCTCCTCGTGTTCTCTCTGGTATGCTAGCATTAAATTGACAAACTACTACTTGCTTCTCTATTGAGACATCTTGTGTAACCAAATCAACGACATCTATAATGAAAATCGATATAGCTGGACATGTCTCGTCAAGCAAAATCATTTGTGTGTCAGTGATTTTCACGTCCTTAATAGAGCTCGATTGCCGGTCTCCATTTCAGGTTCCACTAAAGGTGTGTCTGATATAACTGTTTTGGTGTTACCAACCACTAGTGAATGGGTACTCAAATTTGGACACAGTATACAAAAATCTCCAACACACACTTTTATTTATCGCTTGCTAAGTTCCCTTGGCCCAGCAATTTGCGTTTTGTGGCATTCACTGGAGATGGTTTCAGGGGCGTTGATTTCAATACTACAGAAGCCCTTGTGGTAACTATATGTTTTGGCATTCCAGTCTTTAGCAAACATGTAGTCAGCGCCATGCTTTTGGACAACTGTTAATCCGAGCCATTGTGGCTTAATTTAAATCACAAATTAAGTACACCATATAAGCCTTTCAAATGCACACTGTTACCATGACTCTCAAGCAGAAACAGTGATTAATGGTGAGTCCAAGTCAATTTTCAATCGCAGCTGTAACTTGTATGATGCGACAAATTATCCGACAATCAGACATGCCTCAAGTATTCATCAATCCATATGCAAACAATGGTCGTTGTGGTAAGCAATTATTGTCAAATAATTCAAGTTGTTTGAGCTCCAACGCTGCTCAAAGAGCTATGCTCCGCAGTAAAAGCGGGAACTGAAAACAGCCTCACAAGCCCCGACACACAGACGTGTCTGCGAGTATTCAACAAGTATTGTCAAATAATTCAAATTGATTGAGTTCCAATGCTGCTCAAAGAGCGATGCTCCGCAGTCACAGCGGGAACTCAAAGCAATCTTGCATGCACCAGCACACAAACGTGTCTTTGAGTATTTGGCAATCAATATTTAGGGCCTCATTACATGGATGGCGGTGGACCAAGGTGCTATTAGCACCTTGGTCCATGCCGGTAAAATACCGGCACTGCCTTGGTGGAAAGGGGAATTACCGCCCTATTCCAAGGTTGGTGGGGCGGTAATTCCCCCTTCCCCCATTGCCCTTCCCCATTCCCATTTTTTCCCCATAGGGCATAATGGGAATGGGGAAGGTGCTAATTACGGCACCGCAAATTGCGGTACTGTAATTAGCACCCTGGTCCCTTTGCGGGTTGGTTTTTAACGCCTGCAAAAAGCAGGCGTTAAATTCCCCAACCCGCAAAGGGACCTCGTAGTAATGCGGTAAGGATTTACCGGTACCGGTAAAATACCGGTACCGGTAAACCCTTACCGCCTACCGTGTAATGAGGCCCATAGTCATCTTCGTTCAAGTAAACAGTTAATGATAAATAATGCAAATTTGATAGAGCTCCAACGCTGCTCAAAGAGCAAAGCTCCACAGTCACAGTGGGAACACAAAGCAGCCTTTGGCACAAATATAGTCCGGCAGCTACTTTATCCACATAAGTAAAGTCATTTGTTGCCAAGCAGAACGTGAGACTCTTTCTCGGCTGAAGTTGAACGAGCCCGCCGTTGCCTTGGGCCTCTGTTGCTCAAAGGGTAACTCACTCCAAAGTCGCAACCGGTGTATTTTCAAGTAACATAATCAAACTTTCAAAACAGTATTGTGGATGTTGCACATAGATAGTTGGAAAACGATCTGCCTTGGCGAGAGAGTCTCTTCCATTCAAAGGCAAGCTTCGAATGTTTATTAATCGATCGGAGCTCAAAGAGCCAAAACGCTCCGCAGTTGCCACCGATGTTTGTTTGTTTTTGTATATGAGCAGAAGTTTGTATGGATGAGAGAGTTGTACTGTACGCACTTCAAAGTGTTGTGAGTTCCTTTCTTTCTGGGCACACTACGATGTTCAAGAGGAACCTCTATCAATAAGCAAATTAATAATGTCTTACCAGCACAACAGTTTTAGAAAATAGGTCCGGTCGCCCGTCGCATGTCCCCAGGCACAAGACACAGGACACACAGCTTGCATTACGTGCATGCGCAGTGTTTAAGAGGAGTTCCTTGGTATTTTTGATGGAAATAGAAACAGGACTCCCACGCTGCAGTAAACTGACTTTAGAATCAGGAGCCACGAGGACACAACCTCCTCACAGTCAGCACAGGACTCACAGCTTGCACACAGTGTGTGATTTAAATACTGGGGATACACTTGGCAAGTTGTGGAAATACTTTGTTGATGCACAACAAAATTGTATCTCAGCGACAGACTGCTTGGCCTGGAGACAATACTGGATCTGGTACACCCCTGAGCAGTGGCCATTTCACTACCTTTTTTCGTGGCATTTGCTCCTGGGGAGCCAGCCCCCAAAGTCCCATTCTACTTCCCCAATCCACCTTCACTCCACACTACCCCAAAATCTCATTAGAAATATACCCTTATCTGCACGGCCCCAACAAATGTTACACAGAAATGCATCGATACCTTTGTCTTCTGTGTGAAACAATCTGCAGTTAAAAAAAACAAAAAACGTGTCAGTGTGACTTGCTGGTTCACCAGACGTGTCTTTGAAACCTTGCAATTACTGTTCTGATGTTGTGGGTTCATTTCTAACTTTGCTAAAACACTAGCTATCAACCCCTCGGTGAATAAAACTGACTCAATTTAAGGGGGCAAGTGGGTTTTTCTACATTAAAAAGTGTGTTGTACTCTGAGAGAGCTTAAAGATCTCTTATTTGGGAGTGGTTTGCAGGAGATGCCTTATAACTGCCCTGCATGGTATTCCCAGTGGTTTGTGAAGCTTCAGTGGTTTTAGGCTAACCAGTCCCAACTGGTTGGTAGAGTGGGGAGGGTCAGGGACTTCAGGACTGGACTGCAATGGAGCCCTGTCATTGTACTTTGCCATGTGACAGGAGAAGAAGGAATGTGACTAGGTGATCCTCCTCATATAGTCCACAGGCCCACCATCCACTGGGTTGGTGGTGGCACCAAAATCCTGAGTCACCATCTTGATGGTTCCCAGAACCAGGCATGGAACCTTATTAGACCGGTGATAAGAATTGTGTTATTATATATATAGCTGTTCCACACAGCCCCCCTAAAAGCTTGGTCATCAGTACTTGACTTTGAGCGCTTGGCCACAGTTACAGTAGTGGTGAAAACAAAGATGCAAAGTCCTTGGCTTGTTTCAGCCACAGTACCCACCCCTGAATGGTTGTGACCCAGAAGCCCTACCTCAACTGCCAGATGCACAAATTTACTCCAAGGCAATGGGAAATGGTCAGATATCATAGCTTTTGGGAGATGCTGTGGGCCTGCTCTCTGCTTTGCTCTTGCTTCTATGCAGTTATTATGAGTGAAAATGGGGCACTTTTGAACCACCACCTACGTGGGGATTCTCTAAGGCTCTTGTATGTCCCTGGCAAGTGGCTATGGGGAATGAGATAGGCCTGCCGCTTAGAATCCTCACAATCCTGCTCCCAGATGAAGATTGCTGAGGTTAAGTTGCCCTTTAGTTTATTGAAGTACAACTATTTACACCCATGGCATTTACAAGAGTCTCTGCACTTCACTATACTTGTGAGGGCCTAGTTGGCTGATGATCTACTAATGATATATATGTATATGATATATATGTTAGCATGTATTTCATATACAGGCAAACTCCCAAAACATTGGGGCTGCCTGTCACCATATTCACTTAAGAGTGTTGAAGGCCAGGCCCTCACACGTATACCAATACCAGTGTGTGTGGGGGTGAGAGGAGTTGGCGGTTGCACTCATCTAAAGCAGGAGGGCTGATCTACAATAGGAGAAAGAAGCAAACGAATGAAGTGATAGTATTAAAGGTAAGTCAATTCCCATGGAATCATTGATTAGGGTTGGAGTTGGAGCCCTAAGCTGAGGGCCTTTCAGTACTACATCCATCCCTATGAATAAGTACCAGAGACGGCCAGTTTCCTTAGCTTATATTGCTATTGGGAATAAGACCCTTTGAATGTGTATTGAATTGCAGAAACCTGTGAGGCTCTTCTTTTCTATTTCTCCTGTTTTAAAACGCAGAATGTAAATACATTTTAGGCCAGGTAGTGTTAATTTAGATGCTGTTAAACTGTTTTTCTAACATGTTGGTCCCTTGAGTCAACTGACTTGAGGTACTTTATAGATTGTCAGTACTGAAAAATAGTAATGTAATGTACCATAAAGGTCCAGTAGCAGAATAGTAGCAGAAATTGAGTACATTAGGAAATTTAGCTCTGATATATGTCATTACAGTTCCTTTGTACTGGGATGCATTTGATTATATCTTTCCACGTTCTTAGTATAGGGACATCCTTCTAGGACGTGACCATAGATTCTTATGATGATGGCACCTATGCTTGTTGGAAGACGTATATGTTCTGTCTTTCAGGTGGCAGATAGTGAAGCATGGAGAAGACACAGGAGCCGGTATTGCCAGGGTCAAGCAGCATAGGCAACCAGAAGCCAGTTCGAGGAATCCTAAAACCACAGACCACTACCAACACCTCTGTAGCTCAAGCTAAACAAGCATCAGAAAAGTAAGTGGGAGAAGGGGTGCACAGGAATATGCAGGGTTGGGAGGATTTGAGTATCCAGTTAAGTCTGGATCCACTGAAACCTAAGACAGAAGCAAGATCAACCAATTTATAGTGCATGGGTCTCCAAGTTAGACTCTTTAGAACCCCAATCCTTCACAGAAAGATCACATTACTAGAGAACGGGTCTCCCTGTCTTGTCCTGAAAAACCCCAAACACTCACAGAAAGCACGAACATGCACAATTACTAGAACTGGAGTCTTTAACTGTGGTCCTTGAGAACCCCAACCAAATGGGATAACTTGATCTCTCACCAGATTACCTGTATTCAGATGTATGTGGATATCCTGAAAACATGGAATAGAGTAAGGTCTGCAGGACCCAACTTTTAGACCCTTGTATTAGAGAGTCAGACACCGTGAATAGCAGACTTTGGCTGCATGTTTTTGGTCCAGAAGAAGCCACTAGCTATTTTCCCTTTGCGCTGACAATCATTATGAGCCCATGTGGCATCTCCCCAACAGGCTCAGTGTTACTACAATGCTGTCCAACGTTCATATAAGTGTCAAGTCTGTCGGAAATACCAGCAAGGGACATAATGGATACTATGTCTTGTATGGATATAGCTCAGCTGCCAGGCCATATATCGCCTAGGATGGTGCACATGTGTTGGTCAATGCGACCTGATGTTACATCATTCTGTCGCATAATTGGTATCACAGTGCCTCTCAGTTTTATTTTTTTCACTGCATGCTTTGATGCACCATCATATAGCTTTAACCTCTCCAGCAAGCTTTTTTATTTAATATGCATTCACATACTTTTGAATATTCCCACTTTTTAGGCTGGGGATGCCACCCGAGAGGTGGGAATATTTACAGGTGATGTGAATCTGTAAAAGACAATTCTGAAGTTCTACATGGAAGGGTAAGCAAGTCATCCTTTTGACCAGTCATTTTCTGCAATGTATATCTAAAACAGAATAAAAGGCCTTCAGCTTTCGTATACCAGGACAAGTACACATCAGTCATATTAAAAACAGACTCTAGTACTGAATTATCTACTGGATCAAAATGGCGTGTTTAAGGAAGGCATGGGGCCTCATTACGGGTTGGGCGGTGCGGAAATAACAGTGGCGGTAAACCCGCCGCCACTGTTATTTCCGGACCGCCCGATCTCGAGTCCTGCAGGCGGGAGGTGGTGTTCCCGCCAGGTCTGACCTGGCGAGTTAAACACCCGCCTGCAGGCAGACGTGGAAACACCGGCACCATCACGAGATGGTATGGTGCCGGTGTTTCCACTTCTCCATTACCATTGAGTCCTATGGTACTCAATGGGAATGAGGATTTACCGAATTCCGCCTCCGGAATTACCGGGTCACCGGGGTTGTAATGCCCCGGTAATTCCTAGAATCACGGAGGCGGAATGGTAATACGAGTCCGGCGGTAACCGAGCCGAAAAACCGGCAGGTTACCGCCGGTCTCGTAATGAGGCCCATGGTATCAAACAGTAAGACAGACACAAGCGATCACAGTTAAAGAGTGTTTATTGAACTTCAACTGGGTTTGAAGAACACCTATCTAATCCTAAATATAAAGATGGGAGCAAGCTACAACCGTCAAATAATAACACAGTCCTAGTGGTGTCTTGTCAAAATGAAAAGGCCTATACTAATAAACCTATTGCCAATCCTTACTTCTAAATGCAAATAGTGTGGGAAGCAATGTTATGCAAAAGAAAACTGTTCAAGAAATGATATGTCAGGATATTCAACCCGTTGGCTTCCCTTCCCCACGTTTTCAGCATGGTACAAAGCGGTACACTCAAGCTTAGCACAGTTTGTGACTTCTCTAGCACAAGGTTGCAGTTCATATCTCAGTATCAGGGCCTTCTGTACCAAAGTCTCTTTGCCATTCAAAGTCTCTTACTTCAGCGGGCCATATACGACAAACAAACTTTCAAAAGACCCTTTTCCTCAGGATTCTCATGTACAACTTCTTGGGTGATTTTCGATTCACCACGGGTCCCCCTCTGCTGGGCTCAGACCCACTTTAACACAATCTTCTTGGGTGATAACCGGTACAGCCGGATCCCCCTAAGCTGTGCTCAGACTCCGTTTAACACAAAAACTTCAATTGGTCTCCCTCTGCTGGGCTCGAACCAGATTCCTGTATTTTTCAAAACTTTCTCTATTTCATCAAGACCAAAGACTTTTGACTGTGCGCAGGATTTTGCTTGACCTGTCGCAGGACCACTTTGATTCACATTTATTCGCTCACTTTCAAATGATCTCTCTCCGCCCGGCTGAGATCAAATGTATCTACTTTCGTTACTCATCTGGTGGATACCTTAGAGACCTTCGATTGAGCCCCAGGCGGTGTCGGACCACTCTGTCAAAGGTATTGTAGCTTGTATTGAAGTTCAATCACTCATCAGCAGTTTAACTTTGCTCGTGTATCTTATCATACGCGTTTTAACAATGCTTTTTACAGTGCTCACCATACAATGTTACTCCATGCAACCTTGGCTTCAACACAGACCGGTTTTGTATCGGTCTCCCCAAATCACTGGCTGTGTTGATTTCACGGACGCTGCTTTGTTCTTGGAGCCAAGGACAGTACCACAGTGGCTGGTGATTCTCCCAGCCTTGATTATTGACGCAGGAAGGCCCTGGGTATCTCCGACACACAATGCAAGATTCTTCAGCCTGTTTTCCTGGTCTTATGTTTTCCAATCTTTCGAACTTATGAAAGCAATGGTTTCTTGTTGAAAAGGTTAAGAGTACTTCCCTCCTGGTTATCCTTTTCTGTTTCACCGTCTTTCTTCTCTCGTTAAACTGCCATCTTGGAAATGCTATTTCCTTGTGTGTTTTGCCTCGCTCAGAGTGTGCTCTCGTGCTCCACCTTTTATCAGTGTGGGGAAGTGTAATGAAAGTCAGGTGTGAGTGATTGTCGATAATTTCCTGAACTCGCCTGACCATGGTAGTGGGACATGTCAGGTACATGGCTCATGTGTTAGTCTATTTTCCCTTAGAGCAGGCTGTCAGTGATAAAGTGTTTGTGTTGTAAAAGGAGGGTGGGGTGGGTTAAAGTTCCTAAATATCCTACCAGGTAGGCAGGGAGAAAGGTGTTACAAGGAAGAGGATACCACGTCTCACCATCCGGTGTCCCATTCCTACTCCCTGAAGACCCCTCACCCAGGGGATCCTCCTGCACTGGTCTACCCCCAGGAACTGCATCCAAAAGCAAGGGCCGTGTCCTGCCCACCTGGATGACAGATCCCCGGGACTAGTGGATGAGACACCTTCTGGTTTCCCACACGTGTCAATGCCTCATTGTTGTTGGATATGGAAATCCTTAGAAAGTTAAAATCAAATAAAAAAGACTTTGGTCAGATTGGTGGTCTCAGTGGGGTGTCAGCTAATGAAACTAAATGCAGTTTTCAAGGATAGATGCTCTCGAACCGTATGAGCATATGCAATCATCCATTATGGAATATTATGTATACATGTGCATTTTCTAAAGCATACATGGCTGTGACATTGGTGCAATATTGGTTGTCCTCTACCTCTTGTCTGTATTTTGTTTTAAACTCTTACAATATGAGGGAAAACACGATATTCCATTATCATAGTGTCACTTTTGTCAACTGTAGCCTTTTTCGTTGTTTGTAATTGTTAGGCAGAAACCCGTGCAGTTTCCTTAGGGACCACTGCAAAAGGCTTAAGACTACAGGGGTTGGCAGTAAACCCAATTGGTAGCAGTCTGTACCACCCAGATTTACCTGGTAGCTGTGGCTGAGCAGCCAGACTTCTCTCAAGAAGAGTTAGACAGTATATAGAATATACAAGATAGGTACCAAAATACAGTAGCACAAGTAAACACTGACCAGAGCTTTGGTATCAAGTATATAATTATTTATTTAAAGACACACTTAGAGACACTCTAGCACTATTATTGTAAGCAAGTTAAAAAAACACAGTCACTATTAATATATATACATCCATTATTCCTTATTAGAAAAGTTTTAGTTAACACCACTTATTTCCAGACAGAGGTGAGCGCTTAACTAAAGATGGCACTCCAATAAGTTAAGAAACAGTGAGGGAAAAGGCAGAAATTAGGAACAGCACACAACACAATACTTTAGAAGCACTCAGCAAGACAGGAAAATCAAAGTCTACTTGTGAGCAAAATGTTCAGAGGCCAGGCTCCCTCTTGGAGAGAGTAGAACACCAATGCGCCCAAGATCACACAGTTTAAAAGGCTTGGAAAGTCTTGCAGAGAGTTTAAAAAGGAATCAGTTCAGCTCAGAAAAGTTCAGTTAGCCAGCCTAGGGCCAACCCAAGTGGTAAGATGAGGATTTACGAGACACCCCACACAGACCGTTGCGAGGGAGGCCAGGCGGACACAGTACCTTGAAAGTGGAGAGAAGCCTCCAGCGGGGCCGGTTGGTTGTTCCTGTCAGTGGATGCAAGTCGCAGCGTCGTCCAGAGGAAGAGAGGATCTCGACGTGGAGGAAAGCTGAAGGTCGTTGCACTGCCAGGGAAGAAACCAGCCGCGGAGTTCTCCGGTTAAAAGGTACTACCCTTTTATTTGCGGTAGTGGTAAAACATGGTATCCCGGTTGCCGGGGTGCTTGGCACAGGCAAGGCGGCCATGAGATGATCCGGGAAGGGGAAAAGGCGGGCAAACTGGTTATCCCCACCAATCAAAGGAAGAAGACTCTTCGGGATGAAGATCTCCTCTGTCGTTGGAAGAAGTGGTGAGTCGGTTCAGCAGGGCTCCACCAGTGGTGTCGTCGTTGCAGGTCGGCTCAGCTTCTCCCTCTTCGGATTCTTTGGTCCTGTGGCGACTTCTGAAGTCCCAGTCCCCAAAGCCCTGCTTTTATGCAGAAAACCCCCATTTATCAGTCCTAGCTGTCACTCAAACATGCTAAGTGGTGAGCCAGGCGGCTCACCACTGGGCCAATCACACAAGAGTGTGACTTGAGTTGCCGAGGCAACTCAGTCCAGGGTGCCTAAACCCCCTCCCACACCCTCTGTGGTACCCAGACAGAGTGGCACCACTTTGGAGGGCTTCTGTGCAGAAGCCCACCAAAAGTGGAACAAAGGGCTCAACTTCGGGTTGGAGTCACAGAAGCGAACACAAATGCCATTTTGGAACCGAGTTCTGGTAAAAAATACCAACCGGTGAATTAATATTAAATAAATAAACAGGCGGTATGTTTGAGGCTATGTTAAAAAGGATTAGCCTCGAACAATGGGAAAATCCCATAGGAATATATTTGCGGTCGAATATAAAAAGTAGTATCCACTGCCACAAACCAAAACTCGCTCAGGGGGGACTGGTCAGTGCCCCCTCGAACAACAGACCCAGGGGCAATCAAATTGCCCCTACCAGTACGCCCACAATATGATGGTTTGTACTGGTTCTGTTCACAATTTAGGACTAGTGAAGCCAATGGTGACTTTACATGCCCTGGGAGACAGTAGTCAGTCCCAGGGTACGGAGTCTATGTTTGGGGGTCACTATGACACCCCTATGTTACGGCACGGAGGTTGCTGTGTAACACACATACCAAAAACACATGAAGCCCTATGGAGTAAAAGACCCCATAGCCCATAAAACACATTACAAAGTCAAAGGATATCTCAAATCATGTCTAAGAGTGGGAGAAAAAGAGTCTCACTCTTAGCAGGAGAAAAAAATAAACCCCAAAAATCCAGCAAAGCTGCTGGGGGACTCACTAGGTTTGGGAAATTAGCCTTAACAGAGAATTCTCCCTAACAGTAATCCCCTTTGACTTTTAACATAATTATGTTATTATGACACATAATAAATGTGGCAGTGAAATCTGTGGAGGGCCGAAGCGATGGGCGTTTTCAGAGTTCATTCTCATGGGTTTGGCTTTTGAGTCAGACTCACAGGGGTCTCTCATTCCAAGTCAAAGCTCACAGAGGTCTCCTGGACGCAAGATAATGGCTGGACACCGGGTGGCTAATAGGTAGATCTCTGACCAAAGAATGTGGCTGCTGCCTTAGGCTCTGGAGCAGGAACAAACTGTGAAGCAGAATCCGCCTTGACATGGCACAGAAGCAGGGGCATGGAAGATATATGTTGAGCATAAGGTGCAGACCGTGGGCCTCATTACACGGTAATAGCACCTTGGTCCATGCCGGTAAAATACCGGCACCGCCTTGGTGGAAAGGGGAATTACCGCCCTATTCCAAGGTTGGCGGGGCGGTAATTCCCCCTTCCACCATTGCCCTTCCCCATTCCCATTTTTGCCCCATAGGGCATAATGGGAATGGGGAAGGTGCTAATTACGGTACCGCAAATTTGCGGTGCCATAATTAGCACCAAGGTCCCTTAGCGGGTTGGTTTTTAACGCCTGCTAAAAGCAGGCGTTAAAGTACCAACCCGCTAAGGGACCTCGTAGTAAGGCGGTAAGGGTTAACGATCACCGGTACCATTACCGGTGACCGTTAACCCTTACCGCCTATCGTGTAATGAGGCCCCGTATGTCTAAAACAGGGGCAGTGATACAAGGTCAGCACAACTGAGAAGCGGTCTCAAAAGAAGGCAGAGATACAAGTCTACAGGTGGGCAAGTATGCTCAGTTTGAGTAGCAGAGTTATACCCTACCCCTGGGGTTGAGGATTACTTTGAAGGGCAAACCAGGCCGTATGGACTGAGCATGTTTAATATGTGACCACTGCTACACCGTGCATGTTTGCTCATGCAAGTATCCCCCAAGTATGAGCAGCATTTTCTGTAGTTCAAATGGTGTCTGGTGGCTATTATTGCATTGCACCATGCCACTGCAACTTGCCCATTTCGCCCTTCCCACCTTGGATTCATACAACAATACGTCCCAATCTGCTTCTCCAGCCTGTACCTTCTGGGATCCTTCTCCGTGAGGAAACACTGGTAAGTGCACAGAGGGAATTACGCAGAGCGGAATCTGGGCGTGCATGAGAGACTCAAATTCATGGTACAGCTGAGGAACAGGGGAAGGCATGCGCCCAAAGCAATCGGGAGCTTTGGGAAGTATGTCTGCTAGGAAAAGAGAACATACTGACGGAGCAGGTATAGGCCTCATGACAGAGAATTGGCAGCTCTCACAAGATTTGGTTGGAAATGTGTTAATGGCAGACTAAACGGAGTCTGGTGTCTTTCGAGTCCACATCTTCCCATTATCTGGCACCTGTCAAGTTGCTTCTGCTGGAATCCTTGCGGTATTTTTTCCTTGGCCCTCGCAACTAATGCTATGACCAAGTAGCTCCCTTTCTTCCTCATGTGAAGGCATCACGGAGCATGACACAGGCAACAGATTCAAAGTTCAAAATAAAACACTTTATTAATGTACATGTTAGGTTGGAAAAAGGCCTAACTTGCCCTTTGCTGAGGTGGGATTTCCCTACCTAAATGAAACTAAGGAAAGTCTGAGTCAAACGAGTATGGAGGTAAAGAACAGCCCTTACCGTCACAGAGCAAATACTGTGTCCGTGTTGCTTCAAGACGGCTATTAGAGGGCGATTAAGAGTACGCTGGCACGAGCTTTGCTCCATGCCGGTAAGGACCTTACCGCCCTGCTGGTAAAGGGCGAAAAATCACCCTTACCGGCATAGCGCGAAGCGCAAATAGCTCCACCGCCATCCATGCCGCCGGCATTAGCGGTGACCATTATTAAGCGGAACCAGAAGTAGCGTCATCGCACAGAAACGGGAAAGAGCACGGCGGCCATCTTTAAAAACACAATACATTGCCATCCTCTGTAACCAGGACCCATATCACCACCACACCTGTCCCATTATATACTTGCAGCATATTACAATGCCCAAGGCACTAAAAAAGGGTGCTGCATGCTTGCGCAAGGAGCGCTTCTCAGAAGAGGAGCTCAACATGCTGACAGACCCGCTGGTAGAAAATGGGGATGTTGTCTTCTCCGATGACATGCGGCAACATTGCAATGCAGTGGAAAAAATAGATATGGGCGGAGGTGGCGGCGAAAGTGAGTGCCGTTGGCACCACCCCGCACACAGTGAAAGATGTCCGGAAGCGCTGGGACGACCTGCGCTTACGCAGCCGCAACATCCTCTCTGTTAACCGTAGCCAGGGGATGGCAACAGGTGGTGGTGCGGCCTCCCCCATCAAGATGCAGCGCTGGGAGGAGACCTGTGCAAGCACCATCGGGATGGAGGCAATCGAGGGAGTGGGGGACATGGAGCGTGGAGCCCCGTCATCAGCTGATGCAGGTTGGCGTCCCAATTGAATCACTGTAAAAAGTAACACAATGATGTTCCCCTGAACTGACAATGCAATGATGCAAAGCAGGATCCACCAGACACATGTTTGCAAGACTGCCTACAGGCAGTGCACAGCACCATCTTGTCCACATGCATGATGCACCCCCATATGTTACATCCCAGACGCATACCTGCATGACCCACCCAAGAGGCTAGCTACCCGTATGTCACTACCCCAACGCCAATTACCTGCCATTCCATAGAAATGCAGCTACCCCAATGCATGCCTGATGCATGTAGACCCATCACTAATGGACTCCCTCTCTTGGTCCCCCATAGGCACAGAATCTGAGAATGAGGATCAGGACCCCAGGGAGGATGTTGCAAGACCAGCCAAGAGGTCCAGGGACATGGAGCCAGCAAACCGTCCCTCAACATCCAGGGGAAGAGGGCAACCTGGACTACTGCGCAAGCCCAACACAACGCAGGAACCGACAGCACAAATTTGCATTACGGACACCACCACAGCACCCCCACCAGCCACATCCACACATGAGCCAGTGGCTGAAGGCACGGTATCCACTGCAAGCAGTACCGTTGGGGAGACAGCTGCCACGGCAGCTGTGTCGATGATGAAGAACACACACCTTCACCCGGAACACCTACTGCTACAGGCCCCCAGCAGTCACCCCAACACTCCCCACCCAGCAATCAGTATGCCAGCAGCCATGAGCTGTCCGCGGTGGAGTCCTGGCCAGGGAGCTTCAGCCCCACGGGGAGTATGCATGAGTCCCCACCCATTCCGCATGCACCAACAACATCTGCCTGTGTCCGGGAGTGTCCCGGACAGGCAGGAGGGCCTCAGGGCAATACAACAGCGCCAGGAGGAGCTGACAGGGCTGCTGACCCAGCACATCATCGAATGTGGCCAGGCAAGGGAGGAAATCAGGGAATGCACAGCATCCCTCAAATCTGCCATTGGGTCCACTGGCAAAGACATATGTAGCAAATTGGTCCTCACCCAAATGGTGTCAGCAATGGAGGCCCTGCGTCCCACACAGGTGGTTGAACAACCAGAGACCTCCTCAAATGCCAGCTCCAGACAGACCAGCCCCCTGCGTAGGTCTGGCCATAATGTGCGCAGGTCAGACAGGGGTCCACCCGATGCTGCCAGTGGAAAAGGGGTGTAGGTGCAGCCTGCCATTCCGAACTCCTGAAGACTAATGGTGCATGCAAGTGCATACCATGTATGGGGAAGTTGAGGGGGGAGGGGGACAGGGTAGGGGGTGTGTGGGGAAGTTGAGGGGGGAGGTGGTGTGTGGGGAAGTTGAGGGGGGAGGGGACGGGGAGGGGATGTGTGGGGAAGTTGACGGGGGAGAGGAGGGGGAGGGTGTGTGTGGGGAAGTTGAGGGGAGAGGGGGAGGGGGGAGAGGGTGTGTGGGGTGGAGGGCTTGTGCACTTAATATGTTACATTTCTTCAATACACCTGTTGTGAAAACAGAATTCACATGAGCTGACATTGCTTATTGTGTACGTGTGCTTTATTAGTGAACAGTCTACAGTGTCCATGTCCCTGACACACCCAGTGCCCTGAGTCCCACCTCCAAGTCACACTCCCCATCCATGTGTGCTAGAAACATTGGTTTATCAAAGTTCGACGCATGGCACATCCCTCCTGTGCATCGGTGCCTCCCTGAAGTGCAGCCCCATCTCCAATCTCCTCATCGTCAGGTGGTTGCAGTTCAGCGTCAGGGGGCAGAGGCACATTCCGTCTGATGCACATATTGTGTAGCACGACACATGCCATGACGATCTTGCCCACCTTCTCATGCCCGTACAGGAGTGCTCCACCAGACCTGCTGAGGCAGCGAAACCGTGCCTTCAAAAGGCCAAATGTCTGCTCAATCACCACACGGGTATGTGTATGCGCACGATTGTAGTCCTCTTCGTGCCTGTTCTGCGGGTTCCGGACTGGGGTAAGGAGCCACCACTTCAAGGGATAGCCTGCATCACCTGCATGTGTGCAAGAATGGTTTTGTGTAAGTGATCTCATCATACGGAACCTTTATCAATGACAACATAGCATGCATTAATTTCCTGTTTGCACCCAAATATCCATGCATGAATAGAGCCTCATGATGTAACTGCAATGTGTGTATTCATCTGATCGGCAGGTGTGCGTGGCATCGTCTAGTGGGCGCAGGGGTGTCCAATTCCTTGTGAGTGCCCAGGACTCCGCCAGATGGCGGGTGGCTTGTCCCAACAAGCATTAATCTCCGGCAGAATGGGACGCATTTCGCAAGGAGATGATAGCGATTTTTTGAATCGCAGGGCTCCGTTCCATCCGCACCTTCGAACGAAGCCGGCAAGGAATGTGCTAGGGCTGGCGCTCGCACGCCTTCTGGCTCGGGCGGTCGGCGCGATCATCGGGAGCCGTCGAGGTCCCGATCAGACATGCCCGTTCCAGGTCCCGGTCCTTGACGCCATCGAGCCCGTCAGAGCCTGTGAGGTCTTCTAAGAAGTCATCAACGCCATCGGCGCTGAGGCTGTCGAAGGACACGCTCGGGGCTCCGGCCTCGAGGCCTGGGACGAAGCCGTCGGCGCCACGCTTGACGTCAACGCCGATTCCGTCGATGCCCTCAACGCCTTTTGTGGAGGCTTTACCGGTGGTACCCTGTGCATCGGTGAAAACTCTGAGGAAGGCTCTGAAGAAATCGGTGAGGCCTGTATTTGAACCTTTTTCTGTGCCCTCATCCTGGGATTTATTCCAGCCTCTGGATTACATCTCTGAGGTGGATGAAGGGTCTGATACTGGTTTGGTTCAGGATGAGGTTCCGGACGAACTATTGTCTGGTCATAGCCAGATGGAAGACCTGTGTCAATCTTTGCACGACGCCAGTGGTCTGGACACCTCTCCGGAGGTTGAGTTCGGTAGGCTTGAGCCTGGCACGCACGCCAAGTCTTCATACCAGCGTCTCATGTCGAGGGTGACGGAGTACTTGGGGTGGTCTGCGCCATCAGTGGATTTTCTGCAGGATGACCTGACAGATATCTTGGACCAAGGTCCACCAACTGACCCGGTACTGCCATTTCATATGGCCTTGCAAAGAAGGGTGGCAGCGGCTTGGACTGCTCCAAAGAGTCTCCCGGCGGTGAATAAGTTGTTGCCGAAAAAATACCATCCATCCAGTGGCGACCCCGGCTACTTCACTTTGCACCCCACTCCGGAGAGTTTGGTGGTGCAGGCGGCTACGGCCCCAGCGAAGCAGGCGTCGTACCCTACCATCCCTCCTGATAAGGACGACAAACGTTTTGACGGTTGGGCGAAGAAAGTGTTTTTTTCAGGGGGTATGGCTTTGAAGGCAGCCAACTCTGTGTGTGCCTTAGCACGTTTCACTCACACTCTGTGGAATTGTGTATCTTTGGCGGCTGGACATATTCCCGAAGGGGAGGAATGGGATGGCTTTCTTGCCCTTGTACAAGATGGCAAAGATGCCATGTGTGAATCCGTTCAATCGGGTCTGGACGTGGCAGACTGTGTCAGCCAGTCCATGGTGGCGAGCACCGTGATGCGCAGATTTGCGTGGTTGCGGAAGTCGGGGTTTGCTCCTGATGTACAAGCCCTGGCTTCTCAACATGCCCTTTGATGGTGACCATCCTTTTGGCAGCAAGGCTGATGAGAGCCATGAGAGGTTTAAGACCTCTAAAGCTGCAGCGAAGTCGTTGAGCGATGCAGTTCGCCAACCTCCGCCTTTTCGTCCTAGGGGACCGCAATGGAGGGGAGGTTCCTTTCGATACTACTCGTCCTTTGGTAGATCGAGGGGAGCTGCCAGTCAAAGGGGCCAACGTAGGAGTACCAGAGGTGGAAAACAAGGTACTCGAGGTGCCAGAGCCGCTCGGGCAGTTGCCTCTTTGCCCTCAGGCACTGCCGCAGCTGCTTCAGCTCAGTCATGAGGCCATGTCCCATGGTTTGCCGGTTGGGGGAAGACTGGCGGAGCATCTTGTAGAATGGTGTGCCATTACTTCAGATGTGTGGGTTCTGGAGATCATAGCCCAAAGCTACTGTCTTCCTTAGAGGCTTCACGACAATCCACCAGGGAATCTCTCTTTGAAGAGTCTGGATCCGCTCCTTGCGCAGGAAATCAAATCCCTGCTGGAGAAAGGCGTCATAGAACTGGTGCCTGTAGCAGAGAGGAACACGGGATGGTATTCCCTATATTTTTTTATCCCGAAAAAAGACGGGGGATTGAGACCCATCATGGACTTGCGCGGTTTGAACAAGCTCATCAGGAAGGACAAGTTCAAGATGGTTACTCTTTCTCAAGTCCCCCAGGCCCTTCAACTTCAGGACTGATTGGTGTCTCTCGTCCTCAAGGACGCTTAGTTTCATGTGCCGATTCATCCCAAGCACAAGACGTACCTGAGGTTCGCGGTTGGCGACTCGCACTTTCAGTTTCGGGTCCTGCCATTCGGATTGACCTCCGCCCTGAGGGTCTTCACCAAGCTCATGGTAGTGGTGGCAGCGTATCCCAGGAAAGGGGGGATTCACGTCTACCCATACCTGGACGATTGGTTGATCAGGGCGCGCTCTGCCGAGCAAGTCCTGGATCATCTGTCAGTCACCTGCCACTCCCTTCACAGGCTGGGCTTCTCCCTCAACTTAAAGAAATCCCACTTGACACCTACCCAGCGGCTTCAGTACATCGGAGCAGTGCTCGACACATCTCTGGGGCAGTGTTCACCTCCCCAGGTGAGGGCTCATCCATTCTGCGGATGGTGAACAAGTTTCAACACGCCCAGAGTCTCCCGGCATTCTAGTTCTTGAGGTTACTCGGCCTCATGGCATCCTGCATTCTCCTGGTGCCAGAGGCCAGGCTACGGATGAGATCTCTGCAGTGGGCTCTCAAGATGCAGTGGTCACAGTCCTCCGGCAGGATGTCAGATCCCGTTCAGGTGCCGCCCTCGGTCACCCAGGATCTTCTGTGGTGGGCCGTCGAAGGCAATCTGATGAAGGGGGCTCCATTTTGGCTACCCTGGCCAGAGGTGACGACCATGATGGACACATCCCTCACGGGATGGGGAGCTCATGCCAACGAGTTGACAGTCAGCGGTCGTTGGTCTCCATCAGAGTCCAGACTCCATATCAATCTGTTGGAGCTGAGGGCCGTCAGGCTAGCCCTGAAGGCTTTTCTGCCGATTGTACGAGGAAAGAATGTCCTGATCCTGACGGACAATACAGTGGCCATGCACTACCTCAACAAAAAGGGGCGGCAGGCTCTCACCCTCTGTGCAGAGAGGCGATGCAGCTCTGGTTCTGGGCCATCCAGCAGGACATTTCGATCTCGGCAGTTCGTCTGGCCGGAGACAAAAACGAGGCGGCGGACGCTCTGAGCAGGCAGAGCACGGTCTCTCATGAGTGGGAGCTGGCTCAGGAGATTCTCCTGGAGATCTTCGCCCTTTGGGGGACCCCACAGGTGGATCTCTTCGCCACCGGTGTCAACCGGAAGTGCGAAAGATTCTGCTTGCAGGAATTTCCTCCAAGAGGAGCCTTAGGGGACGCGTTCGTAGTGGGGTGGTCCTTCCCACTGCTGTACGCATTTCCTCTAGTCCCCGTCATTCCACAAGTGCTGCGTAGGTTACGGAGGTTCGGTTCCCGAATGATCCTCATTGCTCCGGCATGGGCCAGGAGAACGTGGTACCCGGACCTTCTCGACATGTCCATCTGCCCTCCATGCCGTCTTCCCTACCGAGACGATCTGCTCTCACGGGAGGGAGGTCAGGTTCTCCATCCAGAGGTTAAGTCTTTCAACCTTCATGCTTGGCTTCTGAAAGGCAGAGGTATAAGGATTGGGACCTCCCTGAAGATGTGATGGAGGTTTTGCTTTCGGCCAGAAGGCCCGCAACAAAGTCCCTGTACCGTTGCCGTTGGAGAAAGTGGAATGTGGATCCTTTTTCATGTGCCATTCCTGTCGTTCTGTCTTTTTTGCTTTCGTTAGCCCACAAGGGCCTGCAAGTGGGTACCATTAAAGGTTACCTGGCGGCGCTGTCCGTATTTAAGCGCTCGTCTGAGGAGTGTTCTTATTTTAAGATTCCTTTGATTTCTCAGTTTCTGAAAGGGCTCACTAATGTGTTCCCACCATCACCTTTCCAGTTGTCCGGTGGGATTTGAACCTGGTTCTAAAATTCCTAATGGGAGCTCTGTTTGAGCCTTAACATTCTTGTCCTTTGAGACTGTTGACCTTTAAAACTGTATTTTTAGTGAGTGAGTTACAGACACTATCCGCTAAGCCACCTGTAAGGATGAGGCAGGGAGGCAGGAATAAAGAAAATAAAAATCCTTTATTCAGGTGAAGAAGAGAAAAAAATATATCTTTCAAGAAGAACTTATTCAGTCTTCTGTTCCTTCTTAGGTATGGATGCACCTTCAGATTCCTCTAGTTAGTCTTCATAGGCCCAGAGCGTCCCTGGTTTGGCTCTCTCTCCCTCTCTCTCCCTCAGGTTGAATGTTCTGAAAGAGAATGGAAAAAACACACATAGTCCTTTGTCAGTTTCACCATTATATAGGGGCCAGAGACTGGTTAACCAATCAGAAGCGACTTTGTTGCCATCTCTATACATATTCCCCCAAGCCCTGCCCCTTTTCTCTCTGTTCGTGATTTGCCATGCTGTATTTTCTCCCGTCCCGTCTGCCTGGCCCTGACTGCTGCCGGAATGGATTTCAGGTGAGATTGTCAATATCAAGCACGAGCGGGGAGCGGGTATCGTGACTGAATCTTGTTTGGCGTCCGTGCTATCTGTCCATACCCAAGTCCCTGTGGCCGTACTGCATAGGTTGTCCTCCCCCTCGGGTGTATCAGACTCGTGGCCCAAGTCCGACACGCGGTCACGTTTCGAACTGCGGCCTCCTCTTGATTCCAACTCGCGGTCGGGTTTATCTGACTCGCGGTCGTGTACATTCGAACTGCGGCCGCTCCTTGATTCTGGTTCGCGGTCGGGTTTATCCGCCTCGCGGCCGCCCTCTGATGTTTGAGGCCATTCTGTACCTTCAGGTTCACAAACCCTCCCCGAAGAATCAAGCCGTACGGGACGATCAACACTTTTGGATAAGTAATCAGGGACTACTTGGAATGCAGCGGGTTTATGAAGGGTCTTGACACAGAAAGCTTGAAGAGTTAAAAACCACCGCAAAATACGCTGATTTGAATCCTTTTGAACCGCCAGCCATTGTAAGGGTGCGTGGTCCGTAAAGACTGTGAATGTTCATACCAGTAGATAATATCTTAGAGTCTCCCCGGCCAATTTAATAGCAAGGCACTCTTTTTCAACTGTCGAATAAGCCTCTTTATGTCTCAAATTTTTCGGCTTATGAAGGCAATGGGGTACAGGTTCTCCTCAGTGCCCTGGGAAAGTACTGCTCCTAGGCCGGAACCGGAGGCATCCGTCTGCAAGGTGAACTCCTCCTTAAAATTGGGACACCGGAGAACAGGTAGTGCAGAAATGGCTTGTTTTAACTGACAGAAAGCTTTAAGAGAGTTAGGGTCGGAGTGAATATCCTGTTTGTAGGAGGATTTCAGGGCTTCCGTCAAGGGAGTTGCAACTGAAGAAAACATGGGGATAAATCTCCTGTAGTAACCTACGAACCCCAAGAATGCTCGTATTTGTTTGCGATTATTCGGCATAGGAAGTTTTAGGATGGCATCAACTTTGTCCAACTGGGGTCTAATTTCTCCTCCTCCCACCAGGTATCCTAAATACCTAGTATGTTGGGCCCCTATATTTGTCTTCTTGGGGTTGATTTTTAACCCTGCCGTGTCAAGGTCTGTTATCACTTTCTGTAGGTGTACGAGATAGTCGCTCCAACAATTACTAAATGCAATTATATCATCCAAGTAAGCTGAACAATATTCTCCATGCGGTGCTAATATCTGATTCATTAGGGATTGGAAGGTAGCTGGGGCTCCATGTAGCCCGAATGGCAACACCGTGAACTGGTACAATCCCGATGGTGTTGCAAAGATGGTTTTGACCTTGTCCTGATTTCTTAAAGGGATCTGCCAGTAACCCTTGGTAAGGTCTATTGTAGTCAAATAATGTGCAGCCCCTAACTTTTCTAACAATTTGTCTATGCGGGGTATAGGGTAGGCTTGATATGTTGATATGCCATTTAGTTTCCTGTAGTCGATACAAAACCGAGTGGATCTGTCGGGTTTTGGTACTACCAGTGACTTGTGGATCGTTCAATTATTCCCATCTTCAAGATTTCTTCTACCTCATGCTGGACGGCATCCCTTTTGCTTTCGGGTAATCTATATGGCCTTTCACAAATTGATTTGGAAGGGTCTCTATTTTATGTTCTATTAGGTTGGTTTTGCGGGGTACAAAGGAAAATACACTTTCTAATGGTGTAAGTACCTCCAGCAGTTCTTTCTTCTTCTTCTCTGTCAACTCAGACCACCATTGAACCGACTGCAGTGCCGTTTGTTTGGACACCTCATTGTCATGGGATATGTTCATTGTCTGGACTTCCAGGGGTTTGTCATTGGGTTCTTTCCATTCTTTTAGCAGATTTATGTGGTAGTTCTTTGACTTCTCTTTTCTGTCTGGCTGTTCTATTAAGTAATTGACTGGGCCTAATACGTCTAATACTGTATATGGGCCTCTCCGTTGGGCCAACATTTTATTGTAGGAGGTAGGTAACAACACCAATACTTTATCGCCTTTTTGGAAAGACCTTACCTGGGTAGTACGATTGTAATATTTCTCCTGGGTTAGTTGGGCTTTGCCAAGATTTGCTTGGGCCGATTCCCTTAATTTGATTAGGTTTTCTCGTAGTTTTATAACATAATCGGTAAGTGGTGTTTATATATCTTTCAAGAAGAACTTAATTCAGTCTTCTGTTCTTTCTTAGGTATGGATGTACCTTCAGATTCCTCCAGTTAGTCTTCATAGGCCCAGAGCGTCCCTGGTGTGGCTCTCTCTGCCTCAGGTCGAATGTTCTGAAAGAGAATATAAAAAACACACACAGTCCTTTGTCAGTTTCACCCTTATATAGGGGCCAGAGACTGGTTAACCAATCAGAAGCGACTTTGTTGCCATCTCTATAAATATCCCCCCATGCCCCGCCCCTTTTCTCTCTGTTCGTGATTTGCCATGCTGTATTTTCTCCCGTCCCGTCTGCCAGGCCCTGACTGCTGCCGGAATGGATTTCAGGTGAGTTTATCAATTTCAAGCACGAGCGGGGAGCGGGTATCGTGACTGAATCTTGTTTGGCGTCCTTGCTACATGTCCATACCCAAGTCCCTGTAGCCGTACTGCGTAGTTACTTTCTTTCCTGGTAACGTTCTTTTGATGGGATGTTCCGACAACGTATTCCACATCGAACCCTCCCAGCCTGCCCCTGTACAGAATTTCTTATGCGATTGCAGTTTACGTTTCCGCAAGGCTTTCTGTAGTCATTCTGGCAGACGATTGGTGCCACACGTTCTGGGAAAAAACTACAACTGAGGCTACACTGAGGCTACGGGCGTCGTGCGTCCTACTTATAACATCTGGTGACGTCGGCTCGACAGAGGCCCTCCAGGACAGTGTATCGACATCATCGACGCAGACGCCGACATTTTTCTGAAGCAGCACAGCTGTGGTGATTACCTGTCATAGATGTGGAATATGTCGTCGGAACATCCCATTGAAAGAACGTTACCAGGTAAGAAAGTAACTTGTTCATCTTGGTTCAGGGTCCTCAACCCAACCTCCTCCTCTTTGACCGGCGATTGCCGTCCCTCATCAACTTTCTGCCCACACCTGCTATTCCTTCCTCCACAATCTCTGTCCCCACTCCTCCGACTGGTGTACCATGCCCCTGTATCCCTCCTTGGAAAACCTTAATAGGCAGTGACGTCTTGCATCTAGCCACGCTTAATGCGCGTTCGGCTATCAAACACTCTGCCGACATCTGTCTCCTGCTTGAAGACCTTGACCTCGATATCCTCGCTCTTACCGAGACGTGGTTCAGTGCCAGCTCAGTCACTGCTTTTGACTACCTTCTGCCTAATGGCTATAAGATCAACTCCAAGCCTCGCCCTAACCGGGCTGGTGGTGGGGTTGCACTGATCTTCCCAGAGTGGGTCCCCTCTTCTCTCACACCCACTCAGCCGTACTCTTCCTTCGAGAACTTGGGTTGCAAGCTGGTCATCTCTCCGACTTCCTCCCTGACCATTGCCACTATCTACAGGCCACATGGCTCTACCAGCCTATTCCCCTCTGAATGGGGTACATTCTCCTCTCTCATCACAACCACCTCCAAACTCCTTCTCCTCAGTGCCTTCAACATCCACTTTGACTCCTCAATCACAGCATCTACTCTCTTCCGTGACCTCTGCACTTTGTTCTCCCTCTCCATTCTCCCCTCCGACCCTACTCACTCAGCTGGACACACTCTTGATGCTTTCATACACACTGATATTTGGCTCTCCTTCCCACTCCTCACCCCACTCTCCTGGGCAGACCATTCCCTCTTCTCTTCCGGGTCCTCTATGCCGTCTCCCCCAACTCTGCCAACCATGTTCACTTACATCCGTCCGATGAAAAGATTGTCAGCTGCTGCCTTTGCATCTACCTTCATCCCACCCTCTCTCCCCTCTGCAGACTCTACCCCTGACTCTCCTCCCTGCAACCTCCATCTTGCCATCACTAACACTCTTGACATTCTTGCCGCTGTCATGAGGATCCGCCTGAAACATGCCTCCAAGCGTAACACCTGGTATGACTCTGAACTTGCAGCCCTGAAGCGCAAGTGCAGAGCTGCCAAACGGAAGTTGTAGACCTTAGGCTCACCCTCTGAGAAACGGGCCTGTCGCCTACTACAAAGGCAATACTGACTCTCTGCCCACGCCGAGAAAAGAGCCCACATCCAGACTGGCATCTCTGGTACATCAAACAATACGGCTGAACTCTTTAAAATCTGCAAGGAACTAGCCAACCCTACCGTAGTCTCCACCTTACCTCTTCCCTACCAGACCCTCTGCAATGCACTGGCCACACACTTCACTGCAAAAACTCAGGACATCCTATGCACCCTTGCTTCCCTCTCCCCCTTCCCTGCCTGCACTCCCTTGCCTCTCATGGCCTCCCATCACCCCTCTCCCTGTCTCTCCTCCTTCTCTCCTATCACACCTCATGAGGTCACCAGTGCTGTCCGCTCCATGAAGGTCTCCTCCAAACAGGTCTACCCCTGTTTCTCCAGAACCATTAAGGACATCATTGGCTCTCTTGCCCCTGGGCTTGCTGATTTCTGCAACCACTCTTTTGCTACTGGATCTTTCCCCTCCTTCCTCAAGCACTCCCTTGTGTGACCCCTCCTGAAAAAACCTTCAGCAGATCCTTCTTTACTGGCTAACTACCGCCCCATCTTTATCACCCACTTCCTTGGGAAACTCTTGGAGAAGCTGGTCTTCCCCCCCAACTGACCCAGCACACTGAACTTGTTGGTTGCCTACACGACCATCAGTCTGGATTCTGAACATCCAGAGGCATGGAAACTGCTCCTGTGAAAACCTGTGAAGAACTGTTGGCATCTCTTGACTCCAACTCTCTAGCTGTTCTGATTCTACTTGATCTCTCCTCTGCATTTGACACGGTCAACCACTCCATCCTTATAAAACGGCTCCACAAACCCTGGGCATCTCGGAGCGGGCACTGGACTGGCTGACCTCCTTCCTCAGGCCATTCTGGGCTCTTTGTCCTCCCCCATCTCTATCTCCACTTGATTCGCCCCCCAGGGCTCCAACCTTTCTCCCTGGCACTTTAATATCTATCTTGCTCCACTTGCACACCTCATCTCCACATTCTCCCTTAACTTCCAGTGTTATGCAGACAAAACACAACTCCTTCAAACTTCCCTCAGATGTTCTTCTTAGTTCCTCCACCATTCCTGACTGTCTATCTGCCATCCAGTCCTGGTGTGCCTCCAATGAACTCTGCTTCAATGCCAGCAAGACTGAAATCCTTCCCATTGGGACTCCTAATCCCTCTTTATTTTCCCTCACTCTGGCCTCCCTCTATGGGCTTTACCCCTTCTTTATCTGAAGCCAGAAACCTTGGAGTCCTCTTTGACTCCTCTTTCCTTCCTCCCTCCCATTCAGGACCTTGCCACGAAGGCCTACATTCAACTCCACCTCCTCAAAGGAATCCTTCCTTTCCGCACTTTCCCCCAGAAGCTCAATGTCTCCAGAGCTCTGGTTCTCTCTAGGCTAGCCTAATGCAAGAGCCTCTTCCTTGATCTAACCTCCTTCTCTACGATCCCTTCAGCTAAACCAGAACAGGGCTACAAGATTTAACATTGGCCTCAAGCCAAGAGACTACGTTTCCCAATCCCTGAAATCTCTCCACTGGCTACCGGTTGCTGCAAGTATCAAATTCAAATCCCTCTGTAGCATCCTCCTGCCAGCTCCCCAGCGTGCTCCACCCGCTCAATCCCCCCCTCTCTTCACCCCTCCTCTTTCTCTGTGCACCCTCTATGGTGCTCGCTGTCTCACCTATCTTCTCTAACTGCTTTTCTGTCGACTACCCTATCCTACTCACTATGTCTGGTAGGGAGAAGTTCAAAAGGGACATCCTGGTTTCCAACCCAGCCCTCCCTATTAATGATACCTACACCAGTGCTTCCTGCAGACAGACCCTCACTGACATCCTCTTTCTCGTTCCCTCTCCAGGCTTATGGACGCCCCATATGGTCTCTGCTTTCTCTTCTTTTTCCTCTTCTGCCATTAATGGTGGCACCCGGTGGGAGGCCCTCCTGGGCCTCTTCCACTCCTCCAAGACCATTATTAATGTCTTCGTAAATGGCACCGTCTTGGTCCAAGGCCCTCAGGCCAACCTCCTCCTTTTTGATAGACGTTTCCTGCACCTTATCAACTTCCTTTCCTTTCCTGCTATCTTTTCTCTCCCTCCTCTGACTCCTCTGCCGCCTCCATCCTTTGCCTCCTCTGCGGCTCCCTCTGCTGCTTCTCTGGCCACCCTGTTGCCTCGTTCCTTCGCCACCCCGCTGGCACCCTCTTCCTCCTCCCAGGATATATTACCTTCTCCTCCTCCTTCCTTCTCCTTTGCCCACCCCCAGGCTCCTCCAACACTCCCTCACGGCTTACCTCTGACCTGAACGGAAGGGGTCAACCTGTTCCACATTGCTAATCTCAACTCTCGCTCAGCTGTAAACCACTCATCTGACATCTGCCGTCCCCTGGATGAACTTGATTTGGATGTACTCGGTCTTCCGAGACTTGGTTCACGGCCAGCTCTGTTACAAACTTTGACACTCTCCTTCTGGATGGCTACAAGATCCTCTCCGTACCCAGAGCCAGCCGTCTGAGTGGCGGTGTAGCCTTATCGTCCCGGAGTGGATCCCTGCTTCTACCATTCCTATGCAGGACTACTCATTCCTATGCCTGGACTGCTGGAACTCTATCTCTCCTGGCCTCTCTCTCAATGCGGCCACTATCTACAGGCATCCTGGCCAGGCCACCGTCTTCCCGTCTGAGTGGGCTGACCTGTCCTCCTCCCTCTTCGCCTCTACCTTTCAACTTCTCCTCCTCGGAGACCAGAACATCCACCTGGATACTATTTGCACTTGGCCTTCATTCGGGACTCTTTCGCAAACCTCTGCAACTCTCTCTCTCTCTCTATTCTTCTATTCGTCCCTCTGGCCCGGCTCACTCTGTATGGCACACACTGGATGTTCTGATCTCCTCAGACCTCCCCTCTCCAACCTTCTCACCACTCCTCTCTCCTGGACTGATCACTTCCTCCTTTCCTCCCACCTCTCTCTCCACCCCTCAGGCCAAGCTGACCCCAGCACTGCTACCTACCTCTCAGTCGTCCAGCCCATGAAGCATGTGTCATTTGAGGCTTTCACCGCTACTTTCTCTCCTTCTTCTGCACCTTTGGCTGACTCACACCCTGGCACGCCCTAACGTTCATCTTTCAATCTCTAACACTCTTGATGTCCTTGCCCCTGTCATGAGGATCCACTTGAAGCCCAAATCCAAGTGCAACTCTTGGTATGACTCTGACCTCGTCACCCTTAAACACAGTGCATGGGGGCTGAGAGGAAGTGGAGGGCATCAGGTGCACCCTCTGACAAACTGGCCTGCTGCCTGCTCCAAAAGCAATACAGACTCTCTGTCCTCGCCAAGAAGAGAGCCCACATCCAAGCCTGCGTCTCTGTGGCATCTAACAACTCGTCCAAACTCTTCAAAATCTGCAAGGCCAACACTGCTCAAGTCTCTACCTCTCCTGTTCCCTCCCAGGCCCTCTGCACAGCTTTGGCATCTCATTTCATCACTAAAACTCAGGACATCCTATCCATCCTCTCTTCTTCTACCTCCTACTCCTCCTCCATTCCTGGCCCGCCTCTGGCCGTTTCTCCTACTCCCTTCTCTTTCTTTCCCTTCTTCACCCCAGGGTATGTGATAAGGGTGCCTGGAATACCACAGGTCCTCCAGGTAAGTAGTACAAAAGACTGAGAAAAGGGGAATGGTACCTCAAGATAACTTCGGGTGCAAACAGGGGCACTTGAAACAGCCAGAAGGTTGCAAAACATTGTTCAATAACGTTTTCTTAGGTCAAGGAATTCTTCGACACAATGGGCCTCATTACACGAACGGCAGTAACCATGGCGCTATTAGCGCCATGGTTGCCGCCGGTATTATACCGAGTCCGCCATGGTGAATGGCGGAATTACCGCCCTTTTCCAAGGTGTGTGGGGGCGGTAATTCCCCATTCACCATGGCACTTCCCCATTCCCATTTTTGCCCCCGTAGGGCTCAATGGGAATGGGGAAGGCGGTAATTACGGTACCACAAATTGCGGTACCGTAATTACCTCCAAGGTCCCTTTGCGGGTCCCGTCCTTAATGGCTGGTAAAGCCAGCCGTTAAGGTAGGGTCCCACAAAGGGACCTAGTAGTAAGGCGGTAAGGGTTTACCGGCACTGGTACCCTTACCGGTACCGGTAAACCCTTACCGCCATCCGTGTAATGAGGCCCAATGTAAATCATAAAAAGTAATTGTTATTAATAATAGTTAGCAACAAAAGGAATATTATTGAGTATATCCTTCAGTCCATTCATAATAACATAAAAGTAAAGCAGTGAACAGATTCACATAGTTTTGTATCAAAAACAATAGTTAAATAACAATACCACAAACATAAACTTCATTTCATTAGGACAGGTAATCAAACGTAATGAAAATACATCCAATCAATTAAATGTGTTTGTTTGATCACAAATTGTATCCTGATATCTAGACCGGGGATTGCTTCAAAAGCATATTCTGTGTCTTCCCTCCTATCTCATACTACGCGTTTCGGGCCTGGTGTGCCCTTCTTCAGGTATTGATATCAATGGATTGATTATTTCTGAAAAATTAATATGATATACCATTTTGATTAGCAATGAATCTTTAGTGGATTGTTAACTCAAAGAGAACTTAATTAATGGGTCACTTCACTAACCTGTTGATGCATTTTGATTAGCAATGAATCTTTAGTGGACTGTTAACTCAAAGAGAACTTAATTAATGGGTCACTTCACTAACCTGTTGATGCATTTTGATTAGCAATGAATCTTTAGTGGACTGTTAACTCAACGAGAACTTAATTAATGGGTCACTTCACTAACCTGTTGATGCAATCAATCAGATAGCCAGTATTCGCCATGCACTTGGTAAGGGATATTCAGATCCTACAATTAAAAGGTATACTCGCTATTTAAACGGTCTGTGATCTAGGATCACTAGCGCTCCACCCTTATCTGCTGGCTTCATAATGATATCTGGATTTTGCCAAAGCTTATCAAGGACCTGCTTCTCTCTTGCGGTAAGGTTAGTCCGTTGTTTACTTTTAAATTTGATTTTCTTAAAGTCATTCAAAACTGACAGCAAGATACAGATACAGATACAACCAAGTACAACTATCAGACACAGAAACATATATGGAGGTCTTCACTGATCCAACAGAACAAGTCAGAAGAATCATAAAGAAAATCTTGGATGAGGCAGAAACAGAAGAGATTATTTCTTATATGACTAAAGCATTCCTTACGAATCTACATCCAATTATGCCAGTGATATACATTTACCAAAAATCCATAAGCATTTACAAAATCCACCAGGACGTCCAATAAAAGCTGCAAGTAACAGTCTATAGAACCACTTGCACAGTACATTGACAAAATTATCGAACCTCTAACCCAACAGGCCACAACATATATTAAAGACACCAATCACTTTTTGTCAAGATTAACAACGGTCCACTTTGAGCCAACAGTGGATATGTTTACCATGGACGTAACCAGCCTTTACACAAATATCACCCACCAGGCTGGCCTTGAAGCAGTAGAGTGGGCACTCCTAAACTCAACAGAAAATATAAAAAGTGCCAGATTGTTAATCGTCCAACTACTTACTATAGTCTTAAACAACAATTTTTTCATGTTTGAAGATAAATATTACATCCAAATCTCAGGGACTTCCATGGGAGCTGCCATAGCTCCCAGTTATGCCAACATATTCATGTCATATCTCGAAGATCCGAAAATACTTAACAACCATATGTGGAAAGACACATTAAAAATTTTCGTCCGATATATAGACGATCTGTTTGGAATTTGGAAAGGTACAGAAGAGGATTTAGAAGATTTCTTTACCTTCATGAACGCGTTGACACAAAGGATAAAATTCACCCACAAAATCAGTAGAACATCGCTCAAATTTCTAGACGTGATGGTTTATGTAAATCAAGATAAATTATCTACCACAGTGTTCACAAAACAGACAGACAGAAACAACCTGCTTCTGGCTTCCAGCTTCCCTCCCCAAACTACAATCGAAAGCATTCCTCTAATTCAACTATTAATATACAGAAGAATAGTATCTGAGGAAGATGAGTTTGACAAAAAAGCGAACAAACTTACTAAAAGATTTCTCTCGAGAGGCTATGATCTGATAAAATTACAGCAAGACACGGAGAAAGTGAAAAATATAACTAGACAATAAGCTTTACGACCAAGCATCAAAAAAGACCCTAGCGACCTAGTGTACGTCACTACTTACTCACAACAGAGTAGACAGATCAAAAAGATCGTGAAAAAATTGGAAAACCTTTTTCCCACGCCTCCACTCTTTGCTTATAACAAGAGCAAGTCAGTTCGAGATTATCTGATTAAATCAGATTTTATTTACAAGAGTCAAAATACTAACTTCAGGGGCACCCTTCCATGCAACAATTGCAATTGTTGCCGTAACGTGATGAAAGGAAATTACATTCACCAGCTGTATAAAGGCAACAAGATCTTACTTAATCATACCTCCACCTGCGACATGCAAAATGTCATTTATGGCATCAAATGCCCGTATGTGCTCTAATATGTAGGCCTCACAGGGAGGAAAGCAAGTGATGGTGTGAACATAAATCAAACGTTAGGTTAAGATCCACTAAATCTCCTGTACCACAACACTTTATTGAATGCAAACATACAACTGCCCAAATGCAGTTAGTTATTGTAGAGCATGTTCAACTACCAAGACGTGGAGGTAACCTGCAAAAACTACTTCAACAAAGGGAATCCTTTTGGATTGAGAAATTGGACTCAATGTCCACACGGGGGATGAATCTCGATTGGGACTTATACTGTTATTTGTGACATACTGTTATTTGTAACAACCTGTGATTTGTACATTGGCATATTAATGTACGTAACACCCAACGTATACTTGTTTATCTCCTCAAGCATTCTAACAATATGGATTTATATCCATCTATATTATTACCACATATACAGCCTGTGATATTCCCATTATACAAACTATTGTATATGGATAACTGCATCAACACTATTAAGTCATGTGACTTAATTATTTGCTAAAAGAGGAGATGAACTAAAATAGTGCAATGTCTAAAATATTACGTCCGGTTTCATACGGAATGTTGTAAATGTACTATGGAAAACGTAGATTACTGGGTCATTTCACTCCTTCTACAATTAATTTACTCAAATAACCAGCTGCGGCTTATATTATGCCAAGCTTTTGTTTATATCTACATATTCTACCGATTTCCCCATTTCGATTTTTCTAACTACATATTGTAAGATCCATTTACATATACTATTTAGTGATCCTCATTCCCCGCACTGAATCAATTCACCATTTTTTCCTCCAAGATGGGGGACCTCTCTTTTATACCGAGAGATCTTCTAGTCTATATTATACATGCGCACTAGATGGCGTTGGATAGCAACGGACGGTCAAACTGGAAACACTCTGCTGGGCTCCGGACAGTGTGAGGACGCGAACCTGCATCTATACGCAGGTAATCTGATTATCTAGTTTTTAGGAATATGATTCAATCAGTAAGAGAATACCGTACACGCCCTGTTCACCAGGGAATATGATAACTGATACGTAGTTCTCTCTCTCCTCTATCTCCAACAGCTAATGAACTCTGTAGGCAGACAGCCGCTTCTCTACCGTATAGAACGTATTTTGGAAACAGCGCGCACAAATTTAAAAACTAAGGCACTCGGTTGCTTTCTTCAAAGACAAGTCACACGACCACGTGAGTGATATCATTCATGTAAATACCAGTATACAATTTATTTACGACTTATGCTTTCTATTACATTTGCGACATTTGGCCCACACATATTTCCTGCAGGGACGAACAGCACGCGTGGAATCCAATTTACAATACTGAGACGTAAAAGAAATTCTATCTAAGGTACGTTTTCGTTAACAGACGAACTACATGTCTGCTTTAGTTGTTCACTGTAGATGTGAGTGACATCCCCTTTTTTATTAAATGTTTACTCTAGTTGCCATTGTACCTTTCAAGAAGATGCAAAGGATTTGATGACACGTATACACGTTAATTGGCTAAGACACTGTATTTGCCTAGGCTAATGGGTGAGTTGAAAACGGATACTAATTATCCAACGGCCGCGACCTTTGAGCGGGACACATTGCTTTTTTTCAAGCGACTTGTCCTGTGACAGGTCGCCGTCGACAGGAGGCATACTAAAAATCACATCTGATTGATTGCATCAACAGGATAGTGAAGTGACCCATTAATTAAGTTCTCTTTGAGTTAACAATCCACTAAAGATTCATTGCTAATCAAAATGTTATATCATATTACATTTTCAGAAAGAATTAATCCATTGATATCAATACCTGAAGAAGGGCACACCAAGCCCGAAAGAGATAGGAGGGAAGATACAGAATATGCTTTTGAAGCAATCCCCTGTCTAGATGTCAGGATACAATTTGTGATCAAACAAACACATTTAATTGATTGGATGTATTTTCATTATGTTTGATTTCCTGTCCTAAGGAAATGAATTTTATGTTTGTGGTATTCTTATTTAACTATTGTTTTTGATACAAAACTACGTGAATCTGTTTACTGCTTTACTTATATGTTATTATGAATGGACTGAAGGATATACTCAATAATATTCCTTTTGTTGCTAACTATTATTAATAACAATTACTTTTTATAATTTACATTGTGTCGAAGAATTCCTTGACCTAAGAAAACGTTATTGAACAATGTTTTGCAACCTTCTGGCTGTTTTAAGCTGTGCCCTTGTTTGCACCCTGAGTTATCTCGAGGTACCATTCCCCTTTTCTTAGTACTTTTTGATCTAGTAGCATAGATCCTAACAGGGAGCACCAGTAAGCTGATAGACATCAACCTTTGGTTATTTACTCTAATTATAATTAAGTAACAGTAGTGTGCACCTCTACAACCAAACTATTTCAAGTAGTACAAAAGAATCACAAAATAGACCTAGATAAGTGAGGTTAGAGGAGTAACGTTCACAATGAATTGACTATACTCTTATCAAAACACAATTTATTCACAATAAAATGTTTAAGATTTTTTTTTATAACATTTTATTGTTTTTTAATTGAAAACCAATCGTTGAAACCAACAACATACAATATACTGATTCTACTTTCATACAGTCGTACATACTATACATTTTGGGGTTCAGCTACTCAACAGATTGTGGCCCTCATTACAACCCAGGCGTTAAGGGGTTACGGTGCCTTAAAAGGTGGCGGCGCCGTTAAACCCTTAACGCCTGATTGCGAGGTCCCATTGCGGGTGGCACTTTAGGCATTAAAAAACCAACCCGCAAAGGGACCTAGGAGCTAATTACGGCACCGTAATTTACAGTGTCGTAATTAGCACCTTCCCCAGTCCCATTGAGCCCTATGGGGCAAAAATGGGAATGGGGAAGGGCCATGGCGGCATGGGGAATTACCACCCCGCCAACCTTGGAATAGGCCGGTAATTCCCCATTCCGCCATGGCGGAGTCGGTAAGTTACCGGCATGGACCATGGTGCTATTAGCACCATGGTCCAACGCCTGGGTCGTAATGAGGGCCTGTATCTTTTTTATGTGTCAACGTATTACACGGCATACAAACATGCACTATCATGTTTGTATGCTAGTCATGTGGGGGGGTGAGGAGCATGCAAAGTTATTAAGGGAGCGGGCGGAGGGGACAGCTAAATCCTCAAACGGCCTCGAATGGAGAAAAAAAAAAACGAGCACGTACCTCCTCAGGCACAGGGTGTACAAGCAATTACACGAGCCCAACCGGCTCAATCCAGGATAGAGATGCCAACTAACCAATACCACTAACAACTTCCTTCTCTGCATACACCTCTCAAACTCCAAACCAAACACAACCATAAACCTCCAGCACAGCAAACCGCACGAACTTCACTACACTGCAACAACAAAACAAAAACACACATAGACTCGCACATCAGCACACGACGACTACCGGCCGCATACACCCCAGGCCCAGCCGACGGAACCACCGGGCTGAGGCTGCCAACAGCACATCACTGCAATCTTGCACTTTTCCAGCCTCCACCCACTAACCCACCCCTCCCTCCCTCTTTCAGAGCCGCCAGAGCGCCAGGGGACCACTCCGGTGGTGATAGTGCGCGGTACAAATGACCTTTAACATTAACATTAACATTAACATCATTTCCCAAGGCGTAGTTCACTTGTCAGGAGCACAGTTCCCATTTCTGCCAGATTTTGTGGCCTTTCCCGGGGGAGCCTCTGGCCGCATGTTCCATCGCAATGCATGCGTCCACATCCGCCACCCATTGATCAAAGTTCGGGACGACATCTGAGCCCCATAGCTGTGCCACATTTCTTTTTGCTAGGCCAGTGGTCATTGATAAAAAGAGCTTTTCAAAGCGGGTCATCTCTCCTTCCTCCTTTATTCCCAATATGATCAGCTTAGGGTCCCTGAGGATGACACGGCCCATCGCCGCTGATAGCCTATCACAGCATTTCTGCCAGAATGGTTGAATCCGTGGGCATTCCCACAGAATGTGAAAAAAGGTGCCTTCCTTGCGTTGACAGCGCAGGCAGTTGGCATTCGTGGTTTTTCCCCAGCGATATAACATTGTTCTTGGGTAGTATATCCTGTGCAGAATTTTGAGCTGAGTAAGTTTAATTCTAGCTGATATTGCAGTTTCTCGGGGATACATCATAGCTGCGACCCAGTCTTCAGGTAGCAGTGGCCCAACATCTTTTTCCCATTTGGATTTTAGGCTTTGGAATTCCGGCGTAGCAAAAGAGTAAATTGCACTGTACATTATTGACATGGTCTTAATGTCTACCCTGTCCAAGACAAGGGCTTCATTGCGAGTCCGGCGGTAACCTGCCGATTTTTCCGGCTCGGTTACCGCCGGACTCGTATTACCATTCCGCCTCCGTGATTCCCGGAATTACCGGGGCATTACAACCCCGGTGACCCTGGAATTCCGGAGGCGGAATTCGGTAAATCCGCATTCCCATTGAGTCCCAAAGGACTCAATGGGAATGGGGATCAAGGAAACACCAGCACCATCTCGTGATGGTGGCGGTGTTTCCATGTCCGCCTACAGGCGGGCAGTGTTTAACCCGCCAGGTCAGACCTGGTGGAAATGACACCTCCGCCTGCAGGACTCGAGATCCTGCGATCCGGAAAGAACAGTGGCGGCGGGTTTACCGCCACCGTTATTTCCAGACCGCCTGACTCGTAATGAGGCCCAATGTTTCTCTCAATTGGGGTGTAATCGGGTAAGTTTGCAAGGTATGGCATGCGAGTACGCAGCGCATGGGGCAATTGGGTGTAATGATATTGTTTGGTTACTGGGAGATTAAAGTGGGTTGACTGGTCATCGAAGGGCACTAGCTTGTCATTTTGCATTATATCAGTGATTTTGGATATACCTGCACCTTCCCAGTTCGGCCATCTCGGGAGTTTATGGAGCTCAGGGAAGAATGCATTTCTCCATATTGATTGTATTAGGGTGGTTTTCTTGTCCCATCCTATATGCTTGTGTGCTTCTACCCATACCTGTGTGATGTGTGTTGTCATGGTGCGGGGGGATGATCATTTGAGATAGGCTTTCAAGTGGGGACGTGCCTTGTCGGGCAGCTATTTCTGCTTGGATGCGTGACAGTTCTGCGTTTCCGTGTAGCATATTGTTTATGACCGCCATCTGACTTGCCCAATAGTATGTTTGTAAGTGTGGCAGTCCTATTCCTCCCTCCTAGACTGAGCGTTGAAGGGTATGCAAGGATAGTCGCAGGTGTCTGTTTTTCCATAGCAGTTTACGTATCGTTCTGTTAATTTTGCAGAATTCGGTTGTGGGGATGTGCAGTGGTGCATTTTGTAAAACATACAAAAAATGGGGTAGAGCCAACATCTTAAATAGTGCCGCTCTCCCTAGTAGAGTCAGTGACTGTACAGCCAAGTGGTTTGCCTCTTCTGCAAATCTATTCATGACCGGATGTAGATTTTTGATTACGTAGTCTTCAAGTTTGCCTGTGACTTGAATACCGAGTTATCGAAACTGTTCTGTTACAACCCGATATGGTGAGCCTCAGGAGGTATACAGTTCTATGCCTTTGATTGGGAATAGTATTGATTTATCCAAGTTTATTCTCAGCCCACTGAACGTTTTATATATATCACTAGTATCTGTATGACTATAGCGCAGGAGACAGCTGGGTTGCTCAGATAAATGAGCAGGTCATTAGCGCATAGGGAGACCTTGTCCTCCCAATCGTGTGCCCAACAGAAACCCAACCATGTCCGCGTGTTTCTCAATATAATTGCTAACGGCTCGATTATTAGTGCGAACTATATAGCTGATATGGGACATCCCTGTCGTGTGCACTTTCCTAGTTTGACCTTCCCTGAGTGCCATCCATTTACTTTTACCTCAGCTTCAGGGGAGTTGTATAGGAGTTGGACCCAGCCTATGAATTGTTCCCCAAATCCCATTTTCCGCATTGTAACCCATAGTGCCTCCCAATACACAGAGTCAAACGCTTTTTTGAAGTCAATTGCCAGCAGTGCTAGGGATTCCTGTAGAGCTGGTGATTTTTCTATTGCCAAGTGGAGTCTGAGGATGCTCATCCGCGTAGACCTCTGCGGCATAAATCCCCACTGATCCGGGTGGATCAGGGATGTAATCACACATTGTAGTCTATTAGAAAGTGTTTTGGCTAGGATTTTCGCTTCGCTATTAATCAGAGATATGGGTCGGTATGAACTGCATTCATCTGCTGGCTTGCCCTCCTTTGGTATAACTATTATGTTAGCTTTCTGCAGATCTGGTGGAAGTATCCCTTGTTCTTTCGCGTGCGTAAACATACCAAGCAGGTGGGGGACTTTCTTATTTTTTTCTATTTTTTTCCATACTTCCATCGGGAGCCCATTTGGTCCCAGTATTTTCCCTGATTGAATTTGTGAGATAGCCATGGTTAATTCCTACCCTGTGATGTCACCTTCTAGCAGTGATGTCTGGTTAGCATTTAATGAGGGAAGAGCGACCCCATCTAGTATTGTGGTGTCTGTGGGGGCAGTAGGTGTACTATATAGCTTTTCGTAATAGGTCGTGAAGCACTCTGCGATCTCTTGTTCAGTGGACACTAGGTCGCCCTGGATGGTTTTAATGTGTCTGACCTGTTGCCGACCCTCATCTCTCTTCTCCAGCCATGCTAACATTTTCCCTACCTTTTCACCTGTTTCGTATAGTCTCGCTCTCATGGTCCTGTGTGCCTGTTTTGCGCAGTCTAGTGCTATGTTGTGTAACTATTTTTGCACAAGGATAAGGGCTCTATTTGTCTCGGGCGAGTTGTTGCTCACATATTGTACTCTAGTGCTTTTCACTTCTTGTTCAGCCGCTTCTATGTCTTGGCAGTGTGCCTTTTTGCGTGCGGACGTCCATGCCAAAATCTCTCCACGAAGGACTGGTTTATATGCCTCCCAGAGTGTTCCTGGATTATCTACACATCCTGTATTTAGCTAAAAGTATGTGGAGGTGGTGTCGTTCATCTTTTCTATTAATTCATGGAAACCCAGGTAATAGCTGTTAAGGCGCCAGGCCGGAGGGGGTCGGGGTCTCTCTGTCTCTATGTCTGGCAAGAGCAGGGAGTGGTCTGAGATGCCTCGAGGGAGTAATGTTGCGTTAGTAGCCTTGTGAATATCTAGTATGGGGAGAAAAAAGTAGTCCAACCTTGAGAGCGATGCGTGCGCGCCCCAGTGGTACGAGCATTTGCGTGTGTCCGGGTGTAGGTCTCGCCACACATCTCTCAGGCCCAGCACGGAGGTAAAAGTGGCCAGTTTGGTGTGAATGGCAGGGTTCCTTCCTTGTATGTATGTGCGATCTAATTCAACATTCATCACCTCATTAAAGTCTCCCCCTTCTATCCCGGTGTCTGCTATTGTGTTGGTTAGAATAGGTGTGATTTCCTCTGTTAGGGGTGACATAAGTGTTGGTGGAGAGTATTCAGCCAGCATCGCAAGGGTTTGGTTCCACAGGTTGCCAGTTATGTGTACATATTCTGGATTATTTTGGAAATTGTGAATGGAAGGTTTTTATGTAGTAGGATTAGTACCCCTCTGGATCCCATGGAAAAACCTTTGTGTATCCCAGTATGGTAGTTAGAACTGTTAAAGAGGTTGCATATCTCGCCTGCGAGATGGGTTTCGGTGAGAAATACAATATCAGGTTTTTGCCTATTTATGAATTGCATCACCAACCTCCTTTTGATGCTAGACCCCAGACCATTGACGTTCCATGTCAGGAGTCTCAGTCGCCATGTATTAGCTCCTCCTGTGGGTGTTATTGCTCCAGTGTGCATGTATGTTCGTCGTTAGACGTCTTATGTGAGGTGCGTGCTGCCACGTTGCATCGCACGTTACTTTCGTTATGTGTCTGTGTCTGGATACCCTCACCTTCTACTTCAATGGGGTCATTAGCTTATAAAGGCCGGCGGGTGGAGCAAGTCACCTCTGGCTGTATTCTCAGGGAGGCGTCCCAGAGTGGATCACGTGGTGCCCCTTATCTAAGAGAGCGGAATGGCATAACTAGTATTGTATATATCGTAATATCAGGACAATTGAATAAAAGCCATTGTATGACGACCGAAACATATGTAGATGTTGCAAATAAACTTAGCTGCTAGTTGACTAAGAATACATACTTGCAGTTGATATAGGTGTAGGGCAATGATTTATTGATATGTTTAATATAGGGTGTTGAATTACCAAATTTTTGTTTAGACAGTAACCATTGGATGTGTATGAATGTAGGTTTTAATGTATGGTGGAATGAATTGTGTGATGTGTAGTATATGCGAATTTATGTGCTCTATGAGCCAATAGAGTTAAAAATCTTAAACATTTTATTGTGAATAAATTGTGTTTTGATCAGAGTATAGTCGATTCGTTGCGAAAGTTACTCCTATAACCTCATTTACCTAGGTCAATTTTGTGATTCCTTGTTCACCCCAGAGAATGCTGTGATTCCTTGTTCACCCCAGACTATGTTTCTAGACAAGTCCGATATATGAAAGTCTCGTCAAAGCAGGTTCTTCACTGCTCATCCAGAACCATCAAGGACCACATCAACACCTTTGTTCTAGCCTTGGCCGATTTCTGCAATCACTCCTTTGGCACTGGAACCTTCCCATTCCCCCTTAAGCACTCCCTTTTGCACTCCCTTCTTAAGAAGCCCACTGCCGATCCTTCATCTCCGGCTAAATATCCCCCAATCTCCATCACTCCTTTCCTGGGCAAACTCGTGGAAAAGCTGTCCATCTCCCAGCTTAATCTTCACACTGAATCTGTTGGTTGTCTCCACAACCACCAGTCTGGCTTCAGAGCTGCCAGAAGCAGGGAAACTGCTCTCCAGAACACCCGTTACAACCTGCTCTCGAAACCTTGACTCTAACCTTCTTTCTGTCCTCATTCTTCTCTATCTCTCTTCTGCTTTAAATACAGAGGACCATGCAATCCTGCTCACTCGCCTCCGTGAGAACCTGGGTATCGCTGATCAGGCCCTGGCCTGGCTGACCTCCTTTCTCACTGATCGACCCTCTCAGGTCCAACTGGGGTATTTCCGCTCCTCTCTCGCTCTCTCCTTGTGGTGTCCCTCAGGGGTCTAACCTTTCTCCTTGGCTCTTCAACCACTACCTTGCATCTCTTGCCCACTGCATCGCCACGTTCTGCTCCTTTCAGTGCTATGCGGATGACACCCAGCTCTCTCAGGCTCACTTCAGCCGCTTCTTCTCCTTCTCTCATACAAGACCGTCTGGCCACAATTCAGTAATGGTGCGCTGCCAATGATCTCTGCCTTATTGCCAGTAAGACCGAGATCCTCCTCATCGGAACACCAGCTCTCTCCTTTCCTCTCTCTCTCTGGCTGGCCACTCTTCCTGCTCCTACCTGTGAGGCTAAGAACTTTGTGATCATCTTCGACTCGACCCTCTACTTCGCTCCTCACATCCCTGATGTCTCTAAGAAGTCAAACTATCAGCTGCCCCTCCTCAGAGGTATTCTTCCTTTCCTCACTTTCCTCCAGAAGCTCACTGTCTCCAGAGCACTGGTCCACTCTAGGCTGGACTACTGCAACCGCCCCTTTCTTTTTTTTTTATAACTTTATTTTGGTTGCACATAAGAGAAAACAAAGCTTGTGAAAGGAAAATACGTATGATCGACTGAAGACAAAACAGCAATAATTCCCAGGCGTCCCCTGCCTCAGACATTTCCATTCCCACCCAGGGCCCCTGCCCCCCCCGCCCCGGGGATGCCTCATGAGTCTCTCAGGAATAGCTTCACTGCTTTAAACTTGTAAGTCACTGCTGTGTACTTCTGATCATAGTCCAAAAAGAGGGCTCATGTGTCCCTAAACTGGTGGAGGCGTCCCTCCTTGGCGGCAGTGACTTTTTCGCACACCACAATGTCCCATACATCACCCACTATAGGGGCAGGGCTGGGCCCTCCGGAGTTCTCCAACATTTAGCTGTTGTAATCTGGGCCGCCAACAAATAGCTGGTATATTCGGTGGGCGTTGCGGTTTTGTTTTGGGTACACCGCAACCACTGGCTCCCCCAGGAGAAGCACCTCTGGCATTATGGGGAGTTTGGTGTAAGTAGCTTTGTCTATCAGGGCCACTATCTCTTCCCAGAGGGCGTTGATGAGGGGTCAGACCCACCACATATGCATATATGAGCCCCAAGCCCCACATTTCTGCGAGCATAGGGGGTCACAGGCCGCCCGGAAGTTATATAACTGCTCTGGGGAGTAATACCATCGAAGCATACATTTCAGGGCACATTCATTGTTCATGACGCATCTTAGACCAAGTAGTTCCTGGTCCAAATGTTCAGCCACTCCTGATCGTCCATAGGTCGTCCCAAATCTGCCTCCCACCTCTGCGTATACGAGGATGGATTTGTCAACATACCCTCCTGCAAGAGTTTGTAGATCCTGTATGGGAGCGAGGGGTCCCCAGGCCCTCTCGTGCCGTACGCTCCTCAGTACGAAGCTTGGACCACGTGCCTCCGGTAGTGGGATTGCCCCTTGCCCTTATGTAAAGTTAACCACGGTTGACTACTGCAAAGATGGGACTACTGAGCAGGACACGGGGCATCCATCTTTCGTGCCCCTTTTCGACTCCATCTCACTGCGATAGTACAGCAATGCTCAGCTTCCTTTCCACCGCAGCAGCCAAGGACAGAGACACACACACACAAGGCGCGCAGGCAGCTGGCTGGCCCCCACCCTTGCACTCCCCCTGCGAAGGAAAGCTCTACGCTATCATTCTCACGCTGAAGCTGGAGAAAGTTGCAACAATCAATATGCTACAGTTTTCTTCCTCTGAGATCACTGTTCGTCTGAGAACCGGCATGTGAACTAGGATGAGCTAAGCACTTTCTGCTCGATTCGTCCTCATAAACGTGCAAGCCACCCACCCCCATTAGAACAATTTATTGCCATCTTGACGCTGCACCCCCTGTAAGGTATATCTTTCAAGTGCCAGACCCTCGCCGGTGCTGCGAAACCCACCCAATACACTCCTTACTAACCTTAAGCATTTTTACTACTATATATGTTTTTATTTGTACTAACGAGTTTGAAACCTAGGAAAAGATGTGAAACACAGCCTGATTCTTCTACATGCACAATAAGGTCAAGACCTCTAATTAAAGCCACGAATGACCCAATTGTACTGACAATAATCATTGTGTGTGACTTATGTAGAAATGTGACAAGTAGCATAAAATGTTTTCAATAATTTATTATTTAGTGTGTAACATATTAGCTTAGGTAGTGACCACAGTGACCGGACCCTGACCTGCGTGGAGCACAAGATGTTTGACGTCCGTCATCTCGTCAGCCACTCAGCCAACCAGGAGGAAGAGATGCCACCCACACCTACAGCACCACATCGCCTGGCCAATCGGGTCCATTTAGCATTTTTTGTTAGAGTTACTTTAATTCATATAAATATAAGTGTGATGTAATGAGGGAAGGTAGGGTTTTTTGGGTTATTTCCTGGCTGGAGAAATAAACCATCCTTTGAACTCTTGCAGCCGGGTCTCAGTGCCTCTTTCCCCGACAAGGGGTTGTGTCGGCTATTTTATTTTCTCTTGCACGTAGTAAGACGGGGAAAGGCACCTACAATCCTCAAGACCTCTCTGTGTTGAATCCCCTCCTGGACTGTTAGCTCAAGAGCGCTTAGATTGCGGGTGGCTCCCTGCTATAGCGAGGGGTTCGTTATGCAATGCCTCAGTTACCCATAGGAAAATCTATCCAGCTCCGATAACCGGAAAGGACCGCCTGCATTGTTCAAAGGTAAGTGGGCGCTCCCCCTCTTAGAGTTGGGCTAAGGTTCAAAGGCCTCCCGTCCTCCATACTCCTGGTTGCATCCCGGGTGCAAAGGCTTGGTTATGAAAGATTGGGGAGCCAGGATTTAGGCCCCTAGGGACCTTTTTCATTTTGAGAGCCCGATCCCACACCTGTAGGGACACTCTGGTTGAGGTGAGGAGCACCGGGTGCCAGAGTTTCCGTGCTGAGGGCGGTGAACGCCAGGGCCCCCAGAGAGAGAGATAGGCCGTCCTGTTCAATGGAAACCCATTTAGGGGACGGCGAGAGAGGACCACGCGAGTAGGTGTGAAATCTGGGCCGCTAGATAGTATTTATAGAGATCAGGGACCCCCAAACCTCCCCAGCGGGCGCGCCCCAACACCACCCTTCTGGGGATTCTGGCCTGTTTACCCCACCAGACAAACCCTAGAAACTTTCGTTGCAACCGATCCAGATGGTTTTTAGGGACTTCCACTGGCATTGCCGTACATATGTATAGAAAGCGGGGGAGTAGGTTCATCTTTACTGCCGTTATGCAGCCTAATAATGAGATCACCTGTTTGGCCCATCTGGCCGGCCTTTCTCCAGCATTCTAATGAGCAAGGGCAAATAAACCCCAAACAGTTCATTGGGCGAGGACGTGATCCGCACACCCAGGTACTCCATTGACTTAGGCTCCCATCTAATAGGGCATAGGGGGCAGATGGCGTCCACCTCCTCTCTAGAGAAGCCCCCCCTAACGCCGCTGATTGCCGTAGTTAATCTCAAAGCTGGCTACGTTGTCAAAGAGCCTTATCTCCTCCAGAGCATGTGGGAGGGATGCCTGTATGTCCTTTAAGGTGAGTAGTACATCATCGGCATAAAGGGACACCCTATGTTGGGTGTCCTGGATAGGAAGCCCATTGACAGTAGGATTGCGTATGAGTTGCTGAGGGCGAAGATTAGAGGGGAAAGTGGACAACCCTGCCTTTTCCCACATGTGAGGGAGTTTGGGGGGTGAGTCCTTGGTTCACCCTTAAGGAAGTAGAGGGGAGGCATAGTTGGCCAGGACCATTGACCTAAACAGAGGGCCAAACAGAAGGCCTCCAGGGTCTATTCCATGAAGGCCCAATCGCCCTTTGTGGCATCGAATGCTAGGACCACTAATTTCGGATTACACAAGCCAGCTTTTTCTATCAGGTGTAAGACCTTGCAGATGTTGTTCCCCGTTTTCTTCCCATCACAAATCCTGTTTGGTCTGCGTCTATAAGACCCGGAAGGATTGGTGCCAGGCGATTAGCTAATTCCTTTGAGTATATGCTTGCATCTATGTTCAAAAGGGAAATTGACCTATACTATGCACTGTCACTGGGGTCTTTATTAGATTTCAAAAGTAGTATGGTGGTAGAGGCCTGCATGATAGGAGTCGTGGATTCTGTTGCCCTAAATGAGTTGAAGAGGGTTTTGACTCGGCCGGTTATCTGGGGATCTGAAGACTTTGTAAAACTTACTGGAATAACTGTCTGGGCCGGGGGCCCTAGACTTCAGGGCCTTAATGACTGCCTCTACCTCCCCCACCTCTATCGGGGCTTCAAGAACAGCACTGTTTTCTGCTGAAAGCTTGGACAGGGCGGCCCCCTCCACATATTGCTTCTGTTCCTCTAAGGGGCGGGCACGACCCTGCATGGATTCCCACTAAATGGGTTTCTACCAGCTGCCTCTTCTCCCCTTCCCCATAAAGAACCGAGCCCTGCTGGTCTCGAAGCCCTATAATTGTGTTCCACCTTCGTGACTCGGTCAGTTTCCTCACCAAGAGCTTATTGGCTTTATTGCCCTTGGCGTAATATCCCTGCTTAGTGTTCAAGAGGGACTGTGCCGTCTCTTCAGCGTAGAGGGCTACCAGCTTATTCCTTACGATTTGCAGGGAAATATGATGCTTCGGGGTCCACTCTTTTTTGCCTCCCCCTCTAGGGCTTGGATATCTTTTTCCAGCTTTGCCCTTAAGAGCCTCTTACCTTTGTAAAATGCAGCTGAATGGGCTATTAACTCCCCTCTAACCACTGCCTTCATGGCGTCCCATAAAATGGCAGCCAATGTTTGCTTGTTGGCGTTCTCCTGGAAATAGTTACGGATGGTGTTTGCTATTTTCTCCCTCAGGGCCATATCATTCAGAATTGGATCATACAGTTTCCATGAGGGTTTGGAATCAGCTGGGTAGGGGCAGATTCTAACGGCCAGCTGGACCGGGGCATGATCAGATAGAACCCTGGTACCTATGGATACTTCATCTACATGCGATAGAACCAGTGGAGAGGCCAACATAAGGTCTATGCGTGAGGATGTGCGATGAACGTGTGAAAAAAAGGTGACATCCCATTCCCCTGAATGCAACACCCTTCAAACGTCCACCACACCCAGGGTCTTAAAGAAATGGAGGATCCCAGTTGCTACCCTAAAATCCTTCATAGATGAGGGGGTGAGTACTCTCCATCACTGGATGTGGGACCCCATTGAAGTGCCCTCCTATTAATTTCTGACCTTCCAAGAAGGGGGGAATAATGGACTCAAGGTGGTGGAAGTCCTGCCCCTCGTTGGGGGCGTAAATGGAGATCAGGGAATATATTTGCCCAAAGAGAAGCCCTTTGACCCCCACGTACCTCCCCTTGGGGTCCACCAGCGTGTCCACCTCCACAAACGGGATATACCTTGCCACCAGGATTGCTGTTCGCCCAGTTTTTGTTCCGCTGGAGGTCAGATATTGTCTTGGGACGTCTCTGCTTCTGAGCCGCTTGAAGTCCGGGGGCAGGAGGTGAGTTTTTATGTAAGAATACTACCCTCCCGTTTCAGATCTTTCAGCCCGTGGAGAATCGACTTCCGCTTACCAGGGGAATTTAGACCCTTTACATTTAGTGAGATGAACCTCAACTTCTGGTGGGCGGAAGAGGGGGTGGGTTATCCTCAGATTTCATTGTGTTGGCAGGAGGGGTCTCTCGTGGGGGCTAGCCGACCTTTACTCCATGTGACAAGCAACATTTCCTTTTAACCAACCCATCATACAACAACCAAACTTGTAATTGTAGAAAATAGGGCCGTAGACCATTGTAGCTCCCATGGGCTGTCCGAGGACCAAAACCAACTATACCTTATTTACATGCTTCCATCCATCAATCTTCAGACTCCATGCGGTAGAGCAACCACCTCGCTATTCCGGAATATCAGGTGTTAGTCAAGGAACATCTTGGCCGGCCCCCCCTTAGCCACCTTCACCCAAGCTTTCCCTTTTGCCTTGGGTCGCGGGATAGCACCCGCTGCTGCAAGTCGGCTAAGGCTGCTGCGTGGTCCTGGACCTGGTCCACTGTGTCCCCCAGTCTCTGCTCAGCTTCAATGACCCTTTGATCAAGACTGGCCAGTTTAGAGGAGCGTTCCGCCATGCATTGACAGAACTCCGTTTCAATGTCATCATAAACACCTGAATGTCCTCTTTAGTGGTTAGGTGTCCGGTGGGATGTTCTGAGGCTTGCGGCCTTAGCTGGACGGACTCTGCTTTTTTCCCCTTGTCAGCAGAGAACCGCAGGTCAGCTATGTCTTTTTTTATGCTTTTTTGTGGCCCTTTGCTTGTCTGACAGACATGGTGGCGTGGGGGTTGGGGGTGCGCCGGCCCAACGTCCCCGTTTCCTCTGCTGGATGTTTGGATGTTGCCAAACCCCCCTAGATAGGGGGGTTTCCCTGGGATCAGGTGGCCACAGTTGGAATTGTGGCCTGAGCATCTGCCGCCTCAAGGATGTCCGGCAATTGGGGCTTCTGGGAATCCCCCCCAAAGGTATGGCCATGGCTTTGGGCCCCCGCTGGTCACCTTCTCCTCCACACGGATGTCGACACCCTCAGCCACAAATGTCGTTCCCCCCAGCTCTGCGCCACCTCGCTGCTGCTCTAGAATGGGCCAGGGGGGTCCTGGGGGTTTGTGTGCCGGGGGTGCCTGAGCAGCTCCAAGGCCTCCCAGACACTGCACTCATCTTCCCCCTTGGTGCGCTGTATGTTGTGCTCTCAGGCAGGACCTCCTTCCAGGACCCACCGTTTCTCCAACTCCTCTGCTGCTGCTGGGAAGGGCTCCCGGAGAGGCTGACGCCCACAGTGGAGACCGTTCTGCTTTTCTTCAGGCGCGATGCTCCTGGTGCCAAGGATGCGCTGCTTTACCATTTCCCCGGCATGCTGGAAAGGAGGGCCATGCTCCTGATCCTGCTACGCAGTGTATTTCTGAGGCCGGGCAAGTCGCGCCTGCCATCTTGGCCACGCTCGTCTGCCCCCGGCAATCAGAGGCATTGGGCGATCCACTACAGATATGGGGTGCCAGCGCCTCAAAATGCTGTCCCTGGTAGCCCATCGGCTGCCGATCCGGAATCACGCATCCCTGTTGCTCGCTTCATGGCATGGTAGCTGAAATTCCTGCGGGAAATAGACCATCAGGCAGAGGCTCTCAGCAGCGTGTACACATTGTCGGCGCTGCTAGCCACACTCCCCAACAGCCTCTTTCTAAAACTTCCTGCTTCACCTCTCCGACCTCTACAACTTATCCAGAACAAGACTACAAGGCTTGTCCTTAACCTCAAGCCCAGGGATTGTATCTCTCCAGCTCTGAAATCTCTTCACTGGCCCCCTGTGGCAGCTAGGATCAAGTTCAAGACCCTTTTCATCGTCCACAAGGCTTTCTGGGCTCTGGGACCGCTCTACCTCCACATCTCACTTCTAAACATCTCTCGTCTCGAGCCCTGCGCTCATCTACCTCCAACTCTGAGGGTCAGTCGCTTTTCCAAGTAGAGAGTTGGGGCAGATCTCTCTTTGGCTGGGGCCACCCTCTAAAACAGCCTCACTGCCGCTCTCAAACTTGAGCAGAACCACCTCCAGCTTCCGTTAGCAAATCAAGACCTTTCTTTTCGCTTCCACTTTTCCTCTCCTCTGCTGATGCGCGACTGCCCTATTCACTGGTCACCTGGCTATCCTCTGAACTTAAGCCCAGGCTCCTGCATGTCCAGTTGTCCTGTGCACTGCCTCCTTGCTCCCCCAGCACTTGTGGGCTGTATCTGAAACCATACAGTCCCCCGGCTCTAAGCCACTGGCTGGCTGCACTTATTGAGTTACCTGCTCTCAGCCACCCATTGGCTGCATTTGATTTACCTGCACTCCTCCCCTCCCCCGGCACTTCTCCCCTTCCTCTTCCCTGCACTTGTGCAATCTGAATGCCACAAGGCCTAGTAAGATCGTTGTTTTGTCCTCCCTCCGTTTCCCCCTCCTTGTCTTGTCATGCCTAGGAAGACTTGTGTACAGGCGCGTTATAAATGCCATATATCCTACCATATCCATAAGGCTTTCCGAACCATGCTATCTACAACTGTCTCTCACTAAATACTCTCCCTCCGGATCCTTGCATTCCTCCGGCACTGATTCTCTGTGTGTCAACCACTTCGCTGAACAGTGAGCTGTTGGCCGATTTCTTTCCTCGGCTGGCTCTCTCCTCTACCTTCCTCTTCGCCTTGAGCTGTATAGCCTCAAATTCTGGAAGCTCCTCAAGACCTTCATTTAGCCTCCTCCTTCCCTTCCTCCCTCCTCTGCTAAATTCCACAGTTGCTGCGATTGATGACCAGGGCCCTTCTGTGTCCATCTGTGTCTTGACCTCACACACCCAATCACCTTCAGCCTCTGCCCTGTCCCAGCACTTTCCTTGGCACCCACTGGCCTGTGCCATCACAGGTCTGCACTTACCTATTTATTGGCAGTTGGCCGCTCTCACCAAGTCACTGAACAGCTGCCTACTCCAATTAGTACTACCCCTGTTTTACTCCCATCACTTATCCCCTCCCTCATGCCTTCGCTCACTCTACACTTGCACATTTTGAATGCTCACAAGGCCTAGTCGGACTGCCTCTAACATTCATTGTTCTATTTGCATCTCACTCCCATGTTCCCTTCCTGCTACCCTGTGGGCGCTTTATAACACAATTTACTTGCTGCATAAGCACCTTACAAATGCACAATAAATACGTTTTGCTTAATTGTAAAGTTTTTATTCAATTTGGTATTCAATGGGCATTGGTTTGGCTTGAGATTCAATTTCCAATCAGCATGATGCTCAATATTCATACTCTTTCCTTCAAGTGAGATACCCAGCACTTGGAGTCTTTTGAAAATGTTCTTCCTGAGACACGTGACTACTCTGATACAAAGTATTTTTCAAGAATGGAAAGGTTCAGGCATTCGCGCACCGGGTTTCTCATCAGACAGAAACTCTCTGGTCACTTTGATAGCTTTCCCAGTAGCGCAGAGCACATATACTTCTGCTTCTGCTGTCCAGCTCCTGCACCTAAGACACTCCTGTGTCAGCTCCTTGACACAGGGAGACAAGCACTTCTGATACAAGGTAAATGGACAGCCTCTCCACACGGCTTCCTCTGTACCTCAGTCCGCTCCACGAAGCCCCAGCTCCCACACCATGCGTCCCGAGACCACATCTCCAGCGTCTCGCCGTGCTGCACACAGCGGATTGACCCACAATAGTTTCCTCCAGCAGCTCGCCTCTCCTCAAAGAAGGTTCCCTGCTCATCGCACAGGCCTCCCTGCTGCTCCTCTCTGTGTTGCTTTTTCCTATATTTTATACACCTGCAACCCTTTAACAGGGACTCTCTCTGCTGAGAGAGTCCGCCTGCTCGTTCCTCACTCCTGGCAGGTGATGAGCTACGATGGATATATCGTGTTTTAGAGCCCAGTGCCACACTTTCTGAGCCTCGATGGAGAGGGTTCTGGATCGCGTGCCGCCTTGCTTCCTTAAGTAAAACATTGCTGTGGTGTTGTCCGTCAACACTCTCACTGTGGATCCCCTGATGTGAGGCAGGAACGCCCTCAGGGCCCAGCGGACCGCTATCAATTCCAGCTTATAGCTTTTTTGGCTTATATAAATATTACTCGGTGTAGTACTGTGGCATGTTGTTAATTTCTAATCTTATGTGATCATGATTCGCCTTTTGCAGGATGGGGTGGGTGCTGGATTGCATTTACACCTCCTCCATTGTTTTCAAGTTCACTGCTGTGCATTCTATTCTAAGCATGTGAATCCATGAAAGATCCAATGCTGGAGAAGGGAATAGTTTCTTACCTGCAACTCCATTTCTCCAGCATTGGTATCTCTCATGGATTCAAATGCGCCCTCCTGCCAACCCAAAATGCAATCATCTTGTAGTTTTTGTTTCACCCCGTTCCACTATGGAGGGGTCGAAATCTGAAGGGAGCCGCGGGGGCGGGGCATTTATACACTACGTCCTAGTGGGGCGTGCATGCGCGGCCCAAAACGACGTAGATAGGACAAAAAAGTGTTGAACGTTTTCCTACGGGAAAACTTGCGTGGCAGTAATCAAGCCGAAAATGGGGGGAAAGTCGGCGCATTGACCTCCAGCTCAGAGCTGGAAGTGAATGTTCTGAGGTTGCCCCAAACTTGTGATTGGGTGGAGCTGTAATGCAGGGGTAAAGTCGTTACCAGCGCTTTTTTTACCGTTCCACCCAATCCCTCATGAGGCCTAATATGTCCAATGCCACAAACTCCCATGGTAAAGTGGGAAACTCCAGAGACCTCAGAGGTTGCACTTGCATCTTGAACACCTTGTCTGAGGCCTGTTAGGGCGAATTCTCTGTTAAGGCTAATTTCCCAAACCAAGTGAGTCCCCCAGCAGCTTTGCTGGATTTTTGGGGTTTATTTTTTTCTCCTGCTAAGAGTGAGACTCTTTTTTCTCCCACTCTTAGACATGATTTGAGATATCCTTTGACTATGAATGTGTTTGATGGGCTATGGGGTCTTTTACTCCATAGGGCTTCATGTGTTTTTGGTATGTGTGTTACACAGCACCCTCCGTGCCGTAACACAGGGGTGTCATAGTGACCCCCAAACATAGACTCCGTACCCTGGGACTGACTACTGTCTCCCAGGGCATGTAAAGTCACCATTGGCTTTACTAGTCCTAAATTGTGAACAGAACCAGTACAAACCATCATATTGTGGGCGTACTGGTAGGGGCAATTCGATTGCCCCTGGGTCTTTTGTTCGAGGGGGCACTGTCCAGTCCCCCCTGAGCGAGTTTTGGCTGGTGGCAGTGGATACTACTTTTTATATTCAACCACAAATATATTCCTATGGGATTTTCCCATTGTTCGAGGCTAATACTTTTTAACATAGCCTCAAACATACCACCGGTTTATTTATTTAATATTAATTCACCGGTTGGTATTTTTTGCCAGAACTCGGTTCCAAAATGGCGTTTGTGTTCGCTTCTGTGACTCCAACCCAAGTCGAGCCCTTTGTTCCACTTTTTGGCGGGCTTCTGCACAGAAGCCTCCAAAAGTGGTGCCACTCTGTCTGGGTACCACAGGGGGTCTGGGAGGGTGTTTAGGCACCTTGGACTGAGTTGCCTCGGCAACTCAAGTCGCACTCTTGTGTGATTGGCCCAGTGGTGAGCCTCCCGGCTCACCACTTAGCATGTTTGAGTGACAGCTAGGACTGATGAATGGGGGTTTTCTGCATAAAAGCAGGGCTTTGGGGACTGGGACTTCAGGTGTCGCCACAGGACCAAAGAATCCGAAGAGGGAGAAGCTGAGCCGACCTGCAATGACAACACCACCGGTGGAGCCCTGCTGAACCGACTCACCACTTCTTCCAACGACAGAGGAGATCTTCATCCCGAAGAGTCTTCTTCCTTTGACTGGTGGGGATAACCAGTTTGCCTGCCTTTTCGCCTTCCCGGATCATCTCGTGGCCGTCTTGCCTGTGCCAAGCACCCTGGAAACCGGGACACCACGTTTTTCCACTACTGCGAATAAACGGGTAGTACCTTTTTACGGGAGAACTCCACGGCTGGTTTCTTCCCTGGCAGGGTAACGACCTTCAGCTTTCCTCCACGTCGAGATCTTCTCTTCCTCTGGACGACGCCACGACGTGCATCCACTGCCAGGAACAACTGCCCCCGCTGGAGGATTCTCTCTACTTTCAAGGTACTGTGTCCGCCTGGCCTCCCTCGCAACGGTCTGTGTGGGGTGTCGCGTAAATCGTCAATTTACCACTTGGGTTGGCCATAGGCTGGCTAACTGAACTTTTCTGAGCTGAACTGATTCCTTTTTAAATTCTCTGCAAGACTTTCCAAGCCGTTTAAACTGTGCGATCTTGGGCGCATTGGTGTTCTACTCTCTCCAAGAGGGAGCCTGGCCTCTGAACATTTTGCTCACAAGTAGACTTTGACTTTCCTGCCTTGCTGAGTGCTTCTAAAGTATTGTGTTGTGTGCTGTTTCTAATTTCTGCCTTTTCCTTCCCTTTTTCTTAACTTATTAGAGTGCCATCTTTAGTTAAGCGCTCACCTGTGTCTGGAAATAAGTGGTGTTAACTAAGACTTGTCTAATAAGGAATAAGGGATGTATATATATTAATAGTGACTGTGTTTTTGAACTTGCTTATAATAATAGTGCTCAAGTGTTTCTAAGTGTGTCTTTAAATAAATAATTATATACTTGATACCAAAAGCTCTGGTTAGTGTTTGCTTGTGCTACTGTATTTTGGTACCTATCTTGTATACTGTCTAACTCTTCTTGAGGGAAGTCTGGCTGCTCGGCCACAGCTACCAGGTAAATCTGGGTGGTGCAGACTACTACCAATTGGATTTACTGCCAACACCTGTAGTATTAAGCCTTTTTGCAGTGGTCGCTAAGGGAACTGCACAGGTTTCTGCTTAACAAGGCCATACATTCACTACAGTTTTTAATCAGACGCTCTACCAATGCAGTTGAAATTGGGTTACCAGTAGTCTGATCTGAGCTGTTCCTTAGTTTTTACAATACCCAGATGTCCACAATATGCTTCTTCCGACAATCTGTTCCTCACACCTGAAGGTGGGACAATCCGTCCTGCACGCAATACAGATTCACCTTCTACTTAAATCATCACACCTCGAAACCAGCCTCTTTATTCCAGTCATCCCAGTTAAAGCCATCACTGTCAGTCTTCATCTGCTCTATACGCTGTTTACTACTCCTTCACACACCACAAAAACATTATGAGAAGACTCAAACCCCTCCACTGTTCCTGCCACAGTGGTGTACACACCACTACTGGCCAAATAATGCAATACTATTTTCATTGCCTATTACATACTGAACCTCAAATTCATGGCCTTGAAAGGATATAACCCATTTTGCTATCCTTCTGAATATGCCAGCCAGTCACTTAGAAGTGAATACTGAAACCAGTGGTTTGTGATCACTTAAGGCCATATATTTTCTGCCTCACGTGAAAGCTTTGAATCTGTTTATCGCCCAGAGCACACTTCTTGCTTCTTTCTCAATAACCAAATAGTGCGGTTCAGCTCCTCTCAACGCTCTTAATGCAAAAGCCATAACCCTCTCAATACCTCTATCTCTCTGTAACAATACAGCACCCAACCCTGCGACACTGGCATCTGTCATAATGCAAACTTCCTTGCCAGTGTCAAAACATGCCAGCGGGGGTGCCTTTGAAATCACCTCTTTGATGTGCTTCCACTCCTTTTCACCAATCTCTGTCCACTCAAATGCTACATACTTCTTGGATAGAGCCCTAACGTTACCACAACAATCTGAACAATTCTGCATAAACTTTGCATAATACTGCACAAAGCCCAGGAAGGAAAGTACTCCTTGCTTATCCTTGGGAGCTTCAACCTCTTGAATTGCCTTGACCAAGCTCTCTTTGGGACTTACTGCTTCTCCAGTTAGTTTGTGTCCCAAATAATCTATTTTAAATACCCCAAATTTACATTTGGCTTTTTGCAGTGTTAAGCCTGCTTCATGCAACCTTCTCAACACAATGCTTAACTTGTTATCATGATCTACCTCATCAATACCTGTGACCAAAATGTCACATTGATAGAACGTGATGCCTTTTATTCCTCCCAAAATGGATTTCATCACTCTCTGAAAGAACAATGCAGCGGACCCTAGGCCAAACGGCATCCTCTTTAATCTAAAAGTTCCATCTTGTGTGATGAAAGTGGTAAGATCACGTTACTCGGGGTGTAGGACTACCTGATGATATGCTGAGTCAAGGGTTGAAATAATCTTTGCTCCAGCTATTACTCCCAGCGGTTCCCCTTTATTTGGTAGCGAAAATCGATCCACCACCACACATTTGTTAAGGGCTCTAAGATCTACACACAATCAAACTGTTCCACTCCCTCTTCTTACCACCACCGGGGCACACCACTCGGAGGCTACCAAAGGTTTAATTATATCATCACGTACCAGTCTTTTGATTTCCTTTGAAACTTCATCCCTCAATGCGAATGGTACACATCTTCACTTCAACACTACATGGTTCGTCCCTTTCTTCAACTTTATCTTTTGCACATAGCCTATTAGACAGCCAAGCCACTCACTTAAGACTTCACCAAATCTATCTTCAGGCTTCTCATTACCCCTGTCCATTACTTTTGCTATGCTTCCTGGTACCTTAGGATCAATCACTATGTTCATTTCCGATTGCTGATAGCAGCCGAGTAGGCACCGTCTTTTTTCAGACACATAAAACTTCCATTTAGTCTGCTGTCTCGCCACTGCAGCACAGTCACAAACCATCCAATGATGCCAGTATGGGCACTCCTATATACACACAAAATATGTAATATTTGGTGGCATCAGGCTAGTTTGACCAAATGACCAAAATAAAGCTGCCACAATTCTCTGTTGATGATCGTTTAATCCGATCCCGAGTCAATCAACTTGCGCACTCCAACACCATTCAGTATAATCACTTCATGAGGTTTCCTGTCTATACCTTTTACAGGGCCCACATTACTCACTGGCCATCAATTGTCAGCATCATCTTCTTCTTCTGAGTGATCATATTCAACCACCTCGCACTCGCCTGGATCAGAAATGTCTCTAACACCTCTCTGTTGAAAGTTATGACAGTACTTAGAAAAATGTTCTCTTTTGCCACATTTCCCACACATTACCTTATGACCCGGACATGCTAAACAATTGGCAAAACGGGAAGTACTCCCACACCGATAGCATTTCTTAACATTAGTGGAAACATTCTTGTGTTCAAGATATTTATTCTCACCCGGAGCATCACTGCTAAGTGACTTTTTTTCACACTCCAACCAACCCCTCTTTGCTGCAAAAGTGTTTTTCTTCTGTCTTTGCATTTCAACAGTAGAGACTGTACTTTTATGATCCTTCATCTAGTTCTTTCACAAATTACAACGTATTTTCAATTCTTTTTGCAAGGTCCAATACCTCTTCTAAGGGGCAGTCCCATTTAGCTCATATCTCTTCCCATATTTTGTTTTCCTCGACCTTCAACATAAACTGGTCTCCAATTCTCTCATTGTATGTCTCTCCAAAATTACATTTATTCGCCAGCACCCTGAGTGCAGTCACAAAATCTTCTATTGTCTCTTCGGCTGCCTGGTCTCTACTGGAAAAGAAATTTCTGATGCTTGTTAATCTGCTTAGAATCATTGCATTTTGTTTTTCGTAGTCGAAAAGGGGACGTCGACATAGGCGTGTCTGTAATACTATCCCTACAGTGACATGCAGTGTACCCAAAATCCCTCACGCGTCGAGGTCCCTCAGATTGTTTTTTTCCACCCAGAATACTGGTCGCCTTAATGCGGTGCTCGTTAGAGACAAATTGCCAATACCATTTATTCGACCCTTGGTCGTTTTTTGAAAGTTATCGATAAATCCTAACCCTCCTTCGACGGCTAAGCTGTTTCACCGCCGATCAAGATCTTCGACGGCTGCGATTTCGACGGAGGCGATCCTTCGGCGCTGCCGAACACGTGGCCCGGCCTCGCCGGCCTATACAGTAGGGAGAGTGGGGGTCGTGGGAACACTTCTGTTTCTTTCTAGAATGCCTTTCTCTTTCACCCCCCTTTCTTTCGGGGTCGGTATCACTTATAACTGTATCCTCAGCTATGGAGAGGACTCCTTTTAGATTTTGCCCGCGCTGCAAAGGCAATTTCACGTGGAAGGATATGCATAAGCGGTGTAACCGCTGCTTACCCCTCGACCACAACGAGGACGGCTGTGCGGCCTGTAAACTTCTTTGCCCAAAAACTTTAAAGGACCGCAGGGTCAAGAGGTGGGCAGCCTACGCTATGTCTAGAGCTGATTCCTCACCCGCCACCGCCACCGCTGAATGTGACGAGGGGGACAGTGATAACACTACCTCCGTTACGCAGGTTGTTGACCTCTCTAAGGAGCGCTCCCGCTCCTCCGCGTCTGTCCCCGGCTCCAACAAGTTCGGCTCACGCCCTACTTATGGAGATGTACACCCCGGTGACACTGACGCACATAAAAAACATAAAGATAAATACACAATCCACGGCACTCCTTTGTCTAAGCCGAAGAAAGCCCTAGCGCCAACGGAGACGCCGGGCCTACCGGCAGCCTCCGCCGACCGTAAGGTTCTCAAGCCCTCCCCGCAAACGCATCCGTGACTAGCGACTGGGACACCCACAAATAAGGGCGCTACCACCAAAATGCCAGACGACACGCCTCGTAAGAGAGGGCCCGTTGGCGAAGATGTCTTGGCACCGCCTAACACCGTGCGAGACGGACCCACGACGGAGAGTTTAGTCGTCGAGAGCATGGCTCGAATAGTCTCCACTGACGCTCAGAGACGGACGACGAAAGAGTCGCTGAGCCCTGCTCACAAGGCCAGGGAGAGCCAAAGCAGACGGAAGGCAGGCAGAAACCTCCCACTCCGTCGAAAAAAAAGACCTAGCCCACGAGAAGGTTTCTCAGAGGGCGAAGGGAGTATATCCTCCATGCTATGGGAGAGATCTCTACGACTACAGGCAGAAGAGCTTCCCTTTACGCCTCCAGGCCGTTCTGGGTTACCCCAGTGGACTTTATAAGGATTTCAATCATGTATGGACAAACTAAATAGGTTTAAGTCCACCCCTGAACAGGTAACACCCAAGAGATCAAGAGAGTTACTTCAGGAACACCCCAGGGCCAAATACCCAACACTATTTGACCCACTTCAAGAGGAGGCTAATACATATGACCTCACTGAAGAAGACTCTCACTTTCAGGAGGATGAAGAGTTCCTAAATATTGAGGATCAACAAAACCCTGAAGAAGGTTTTGAGGAATAACCAGACATGGGTGGAGGGGGCCCCGAAGAAGACGCAGACGGAGGTGGCTCACAGCCTTGGCAGTCTCCAGGAGCATCAACAGACCCTGACGTTCTGGATCTATCGTCTCCTCAAACCACACCAGTCAGAAACCCGTCACCTATAGACGACCAACCCACTTTCAATGCGCTACTACGTAAAGCAGCAGCACATTTTGAAATTGATACAGGAGAAATTACTCCAGAAATAGACTTTGTGGAGAAAATCATTAAGGAGAAACCACCTACTAGTCAGGCCATTCCCCTTCTCGCTTCAGTCAAGAGACGACTTATTCCATCTTTATCAACACCTGCGTTGGTTAGAGGGGCAACCCAAGAATTGAGAAACTTTTTAGTCCCTCATCCTCGGACCCATTATACATTATGGGTCACTCAATACCTGATTCCTTGGTAGTAACCACCACAAGGAAAGGGGCAGGGGTTCTGCTATCGACTAGCGAAGCACCCCCAGACAAGGAGGGAAAGAAGCTTTACGCCCTGGGAAAGAGGATTACAACCTCGGCAGCTTTCTCTACCAGAATTGCCAATAACAATACCTTACTGGCAAGCTACGCTGATGCCCAATGGGGAAAGTTATGCCAAGACCTCGAAGAAGTCCCTGAGCCCTTACGAATTTGTTTGTTAGCCACTGTAACAGAAGGTACTCTGGTTAACTAGAGCATCATTAAGAACACGCTAGATGCTGCGGAGACGGCTGGCCAGTCTTTAGTTCAGGGGGTACTTCTCAAGCGCCATGTCTGGCTCCGGAACTCAGGTTTTAAGCCAGAGACCCAAGCGTCACTCATCAACAAACCAATTGAGGACTCAAACCTGTTTGGTAAGGCGGTGGATGACGCACTGGAGACAGCGAAGAAGGATTTCGATACCTTAAAGACTCTAGACCAGATCTCAAGGCCTCCCAATAAGCGAGGTTACGGCAACAGACGCTTTTTTCATGGCCAACGACAAAGCCAGCAACAACAACAGTACTCCTCAGCAGGCAACTGGTCCTCCACTCAAGGAACCGGCGGACAATACGCTCAAAGAGGACAACGTCGTGGCAAGGGAAGAGGTCGGGGCCCCACTCCAAGAGGCTCCCCGGCTACCAACACCAAATGACCTGAAGATTCGGGTCCCCTCCCATGCATCGTCGGTCGGGGGTCGGTTAACATCTTTTCTACCAGCATGGGAGGGAATAACAACAGACCGCTGGGTATTGTCAACCATAGCCCGCGGTTACTGTATAGAATTCAGTTGGTCCCCTACGTTCAGACACTCAAGGGGAAGACGCCTATCACCAGAGCACCTCGCCATCCTTCTTCAAGAAGTCGAACTGCTATTAGAAAAGGGAACAATAGAGGTCGTGCCTCTATCACAGGTAACGGAGGGTATTTATTCAGTGTACTTCCTTGTACTCAAAAAGGATTTAACCATGCGCCCTGTACTAGATCTGCGCCAGTGAACAAATTTGTCAAACCTCAAAAATTTTGTATGGTGACTTTGGAGGAAGTAATTCCCCTGCTATCTCAGGGGATTACATGGCAACACTGGAGATGAAAGATGCATACTTTCATATTTCAATGTTGCCAGCGCACAGAAAATACCTGAGGTTCATGATAGAGGGCAAACACTACCAGTTCAAAGTGCTACCCTTTGGCATAGCGTCAGCGCCGAGGGTATTCACGAAAGTACTGGCAGTGGCAGCGGCCCACCTGCGCAGGTTGTCCATCCCAGTATACCCTTACCTTGACGATTGGCTCATAACAGGGGATTCCTACGGACATACTTCTCAAATACCCAAAAGACTGTAGACCTTTTGTTCCAACTGGGCTTCTCCATCAACAGGTCCAGCCTAGATCCCAGCCAGGTCAAGCAATTCCTAGGGGCTCTAATTCGAACAAAGGACGGCCTCGTCTTCGCCTCCAACGAGAGGGTCCAAAATATGCAGTTTCAGATCCCTCAATATGTAGCCGGTCGAGAGGTGACGGTACGCAAAGCAATGCGATTGCTAGGAATGATGGCGTCATGTATATATTTGGTACCCCAGGCGCGATTGCGCATGCGTCCAATGCAAGAGTGGCTCAACAGCCAGTGGTGTCAGGCCAGCGGACAATGGGACGATCTAGTGGTGGTCTTGCAGGCCTTGGTTCTCTCGCTGCGGTGGTGGTCGAAGGAAAACCTTGTAATAGGGAAACTATTCGCCACCCCCGCAGTGGAGGCCACTCTAACCACCGACGCATCCCTCACAGGATGAGGGGCTCACCTATCCCATCAGACTGCACACAGAGTTTGGACTCCGAATGTAGCGTCCAAAACATACATTTGCTGGAACTACTGGCGGTCTTCAAGGCACTGAAGGCTTTCCAGGCACACCTTCAAGGGAAGACAGTGCTGGTCCTCACAAACAGCACCACAGCCATGTACTACCTGAACAAGCAAGGGGGCACGCACTCTCCAGGATTGTCCAAGCTGTCCCAGAACATCTGTAAGTGGGCTCTCAGACACAACATGTTCCTGTTATCATAACATGTACCAGGGGAACTCAATCTGCTGGCAGACAAACTCAGCAGAGACTTCCCTCTGCCCGGAGAGTACGAATGGCGATTACGAGACGACATCGTCTCTGACGTTTTCGCACAATGGGGCTTCCCAGAAATAGATCTGTTCGCAACTCTGGAGAACACCCAATGCCAGGATTACGCCTCCAGGTACCCCCAGAACCGCTCCAAGGGGAACGGTCTCTGGATAACATGGTCAGCGAAGTTTGTTTACGCTTTTTCCCCGACTCCACTGCTCAACAAGATAGTGCACAAGATGCACCAGGAACCAGTTACCATGATACTAGTGGCCCCTATGTGGGCCCGACAACCCTGGTTCGCTCACCTAATGGAGATGTCTCTGTCTCCACCGGTGAAACTTCCCTGCCCGTACAACATGCTGTCACAGGACAGGGCCAGGACGCTGCACCCATGCCCACAGACATTCATTTTAGCAGCCTGGCTCCTGAGGTTATCGAATTCGGACATTTGCAACTCCCTCAGAGATGCATGGACATCCTTAAAGAGGCAAGGTTAACCGAACACTCGTTACTGCTACTCTAGCAAGTGGAAACGGTTTGTCGTCTGGTGTAGGGCTAAAAGCATCAACCCCGTTGACTGCTCTCCCCCACAAATTGTTCTTTACCTAACTCACTTATTAGACTCAGGGTTAGTCTTTAATTCTATTAAAGTTCACCTAGCTGCACTTTCCGCAGACACTACGTCTCAACATAAAGTGTCATGGTGGAAAGTTCCAGTTATCAAAGCCTTCATGGAGGAAGTGAAAAGGATCCACCTTCCTATAGCTAACCCAGCTCCCGGATGGGACCTACATTTGTTACTAACCAGGCTTATGGGCTCCCCATTCGAACCCATGCACAAAGCAACACTTAAGAACCTCACTCTTAAAACTGCTTTCTTAATAGCTCTCACCTCCATTAGGAGAGTAAGTGAACTACAAGCGCTCTCTATACTAGACCCCTTTGTAACAGTTCACAAAGATAAGGTGGTTCTACGCACGCATCCTAGGTTTGCACCGAAATTAATTTATTTGAAATTCCATGTCAACCAGTCTATAGAACTACCAACGTTCTTTCAAAACCCATCAAACTTGGGAGAAAAAAGCCTGCATACACTTGATGTGCGCAGAGCTGTCATGTTTTATATGGAAAGAACTAGACCACTGAGAAAGACTAATCCGTTTGTTCTCTCGGTGGCGGCAGGAAGAGAAGGCGATGCAGTTTCAAAATCCACTATATCTAGATGGATTGTCCAATGCATCACTCTCTGTTACACTCTTGCAAAGAGAGAACTACCCTTCAAGCCAAGAGCACATTCTACTCGAGGCACTGGGGCTTCCATAGTATTCATTGAAAATGTCCCCTTGAGTCCATTTGCAAAGCAGCAATCTGGAGTTCTACACACCTTTACAAAACACTACTGTCTAGATGCCCATTCTAGATCTGATTCCCAGGTGGTACAAGCAGTATTAAGACATCTTTTCTCTACTGTTCCTTCTCACAACCCACCTCCAACTCCGGGTACTGCTCGCTAGTCTATGCACAGCATGTGATTCTGATCCCTGTAGGTTTACCCTTACATCTGGGATCTCCTTTCATGTGGTCAGTGGCCCCACAGAGATAGCATGTTCCAAATGCTCTCTGAAAAGGGTGGTTTGGCCTGACCTCCTTCTGGTTTGTGACCAGAAGGTACACTAGCCTGTTGTGGTGGACCCTGGGACTTACCCTGGTTATTTTGTTGTTTGGGGCCCTCTTTGGGTTGGGAGGTATTAGAAATCTCTTGGTTCCTGCTTTCCCCCTTCTTTTTTCTGAGTGACCCCTGAATCCTTGTGAGTATCCCTGTTGGCAACCCACAAGTCAGCAGCCTTAGCTAGCTTTCTAAGATCTAATTCCTTTGAATCAGCCAAGTGCTGTCTGAGCTCAGGAGAGCAGGCATCATAAATTTACTCCAACATTACAAGATGTCTCATTCCCTCATAAGTGTTCACCTTGTAACCCTTAATCCATCCCTCTAAGTTCTTCAAACTTTCACTCACCCAGGTAGCCCAAGGGGTACCATCATGCTTTTTGAGGGTCCTAAACCTCTTAAGGTACTGGGAAGGGGTCTTCCCAAATCTAGCTATCAAAGCTAGTTTCACACATTCATAATCTTTCTTATCCTCCTCCCCCAACTCCATTACCACATCAGTTGCAACAGGGGGGAGCCTAGAGAACAACCAGGAAAGTAACTAATTTCCTGTAATGTTCTGGAGCCCATGATTATATTCAAACAAACTCAACCAATCCAACACATCCAACTTAGGCTCATACATACCCACCAACTCCTTAGGGATCTGGGGTATTTTGGGACTGGAACTACTAGAGGATTCGGAGAGAGAAGCACTTTCCACAGACAATTATTTCATTTCTAGCTCATGGTTGAGCTCCATTTATCTGAGCCTTAGTTCTTGGTGCCGTTGTTCTGTTTGAGCATTAATTCTTTTGAATTCTAATTCAAGCTTCAATTTTTCTAGTTCCATATATTGAGGATTAATTGTGGGACCTGGTGAAGGTCCAGTAGGTACAGCTGGCAGGGCAGGTAGAGGCCCAGGGGAGACAACTCTAACATCTTCCCCCTCCTCTTCTGCTTCTGACTCAAAGTTATCAATACTAACATTCATATCAATATCATTGCTGTTATCTACAGTTGCTGGAGTGGTAGGTTCCTCTGAACCACCATCCAGACTTTGATTTGCTAACAACCTTTCTATTAGCTCCATTTTCTTGCCTTTAGTCAGGAGATTCTTATGCTTACAGAGAACTCTTAAACAATCAGCAGTTTTTGTAGCAAGGGACTCTTGACTATAGCTTTCCATAGTTGACATGTTTTAGAAAATAACTTCTTTAGTGCTAGGCTTTGTGGTTAGTTGCACTAAGGTATCTAGAAGCACACTAAAATGTATACTCAATACAAATCCCACCGCTGTACACCAGTGTTAGGCAGAAACCTGTGCAGTTCCCTTAGGGACCACTGCAAAAGATTTAGGACTACAGGGTGTTGGCAGTAAACCCAATTGATAGCAGTCTGTACCACCCAGATTTACGTGGTAGCTTTGGCTGAGCAGTCAGACTTCTCTCAAGATGAGTTAGGTAGTATATAGAGTATACACAATAGGTACAGAGACACAGTAGCACAAGCAAACACTGACCAGAGCGTGGGTGTAAAAGTACCACCCAGATTTACCTGGTAGCTTTGGCTGTGCAGTCAGACTTCTCTCAAGATGAGTTAGGTAGTATATAGAGTATACACAATAGGTACAGAGACACAGTAGCACAAGCAAACACTGACCAGAGCGTGGGTGTAAAAGTATATAATTATTTATTTAAAGACACACTTGTAAATTACACTAGCACAAAGATAGGTAAATAAATTCAACACACTGGGCCTCATTACGACCCTGGCGGAAATCGAAAAACGATGGCGGAAATGCAATACCGCCATCGAATAGCGCTCGGTGCGATTATGACCCGTCACCGCAAAGTACGATGCCATTAGCGACACCGTAGTGAACGCCAACGCTAACTGCACCAAGTACGCGCGCGCGCGCCATGCCAAACCGTAATTACCACCATGGCGCAACGGTACGCGAATTCTGACCCTAGCGGACATGCACCTAACGCCATCAAGCACGGCGGAAAGTACCATTCCGCCATGGTGAGAAGTACGGCATCGCGAACCAACCGTAAACGGCCCCACTGAGTGCCTGTACACCGCTCCCTGGCCACATTGTACAACTCCCCGTAGGTGCAATGAAGTCACACAATGCAACCAGTGAAATGTACTAGTCATCCATGCCTGCCAACGAACAAATGAATCTCAAGAGGGGCCAATGGGAGCTGCAGGGCACAGATGGCACGAATACAGAAGCCATACAAATGGACATGACCTCAGTCTCCCACCAAGAAACGCACGCAAACACAGGCACCTGTGACCAGCAATATTCCGATAATCACATCATTCCACCAATCCAACTGGCTGACCGGCATCTGTTACACAAAAGCTAATCCCCCGCCCCTGAGCATGACATCATCAAAACAGTCATATTGGCAGCCCTTATCCCTGACCTCACTGGGCTTTGTAGTCAAACGCGCCCAGCACAGTACCACGCAACTATACTCCGAAGCTGGAACCCAATGCAGATCTCCTCACAATACATCGCTCCCCAAATAGGAATATGCCACATCACTTGCAAAGAAGAACGCTACACGGTTCATATCAGAATAGAAATTTAATGCACAACAAATTCACCAAGCCCATACAGCCATTAGGCCATGAACTCCAAAACACATTTCACCATTGTGGGCTGCATCCGCAATAAATGACCAGCTACTTCTTGTGTGACGCCCTGTTCCTTCATGGTACACAGGGGCTACATTCTCGTACGAAAAGGCAACATGGAAGCGCCTAGAACCGCAGGGCCGTCCCAATAGGGAGGCACTAGTCCAGCTGAAAGGCCGAAATGTTGCTCCTAGCCACTAGTACTGCGTAAGGGCATGTGGCCCATTGGCGATCGTCCCATAAGATCGTAATGCTGCTCCACTGATTAACACGAAGCAGCAGGTGTCGGGAGTAAAATCCATCTGCAGGAGTGGCATACAGATGGCAGTGGCAAAAGGGGAGGAGATACCTGTCAACCAAATGAAATGAAAAAGAATAGTATGGCCATCAGAACTACATTTGAATTACTCACTTCAATGATCACACCAAATCCACAGCCATATGCATGCTAGCCCACTCCAAAGGATCATCACCACCCAAAAACCACTTGCGAATCATAACTATCTATATTGAGGTGAAAACACCATCACAAACAAGTGTACCTGTGCATGCGTCTGTTAAGACAGAATCCATCAGATGGGATTGGTAACGTGCATAGACACAAGTGTCTGAAGGCGCGTCGAGACAGGGAGGGCTCAACAAGGCCAGATAGACGATGGTCCCACTATGGCAGCCCTGCATCACATAGCGCAGGGGAGGCGGATAGATACCAAGAAGCCCTGTACATGGCAAACTCTGTATCAAATCATCTGTCCATGCATCCATACATCATTCCCTCATCCCGTAATGAAAACGCCTGTTTCCATACTCACATAACATGTGAAATTTTCATTGAGTCTGTGCGTTATGCAGCCTGCAAAATCCACTGTGCCCCAGCCCGTAATTCCAGTGTTGTGAAGTAACATGTATTTGGGAACGTCCGGCCTCATCGCCCACTTCGCTATTGCGCATCCCAAACTATTCATATCAATCATTGCATCCTCGCCATGGCCCCTGTCCCAAGGACATTGAACAATAGAACGTTATATTTGCAGTCAGACCTGTGGGCATCTCCTCGCCGCTAGCTGAAAACCGAAAGCGCCGCCCTTCGAATTCCTCATTTGCAACATCACGTCGAAAAGGCATCTGTGGCCGCTTGAAATCACAAATTAATCCATCTAGTGCGGCTGTGTGTGAAAATGGCAACTGCCTTCACTCACAAATGGGACGCCCCGGCCGTCGGTGAACCTCGGTACAGTGTTGCATGAGGGTCCACCGTTACTCGAGTACTACGTTCCACTGACCCTTCACAAGTCTGTTCGCGACTGCAAAGATAGTATGTGAAACAATGGGACCATAGCCGAATGAACATATCAACCAATGTTACACTGCCATCGGGTACAAATACATGATTGTAATAGCAAGATGCCATTCGTCGAATTGCAGCGTTGTGTGCGGGACGTGCTCGCCCAAAGGGGAGAGCAGCTTGCACAGGTGGAATGAATCACCACAGGTGGAGGCCATACAGCCTGAAAACACATAAATTGCACACCCAGTCTCCTCCCACAACCACACCCACTCCGAAATGCTACCGGCAGAACTAGCTATGTTGGCCCTGGGGGACCTGATAGCACTGCAAGTACTCCAACTTCAAGAAGAAGACGAACACCAACTACAACCGGCCGCACGGAGGAGACGCAGGAGGAGGAGGAGGGCAAGGCAGGGCCAGCAAGGGCCGCCAGCACAGCCACTACCACCACGCAGGCAGCCTGCAATCCCACGCCTCCGAGCACATCCGTTCAACCTCACGGATGAGCAGATCCACACCCTCTACCGTTTGGACCGGGACACCATAACCGCCATTGTGGACATGACACAGGCTGACCTTGTCAGCATGATAGATAGCCCAACCGCCATCCCACCCCTACTGAAGGTGGTGTCTGTACTCCACTTCCTGGCCACAGGCACCTACCAGCACACAGTCGGACAGTTGCATGGCATATCACAGCCACTGTTCTCACGGACACTATTGCAAGTGCTCGATGCCCTCCTGCAGCACGCAGACGACTACATCTCTCTACCACGCTCGGAGCAGGAAATTACCAACACAAAAGTGGGATTCCATGCACTTGCCGGCATACCGGGTTGCATTGGTGCCATCGACTGCACCCATGTGGAATTGGTCGTCCCACATGCCATGGAGGCCCAGTACCGCAACCGAAAACAATTTCATTCTCTGAATGTACAAATGGTGTGTGACTCCAACAGGATCATTACACATTGTTGTGCCCGATTCCCTGGATCAACCCATGATTCTATGGTCTTGAGGAACTCTACAATACCACGCTACATGGAGCGACACGCAGGGAACAGATCCTGGCTACTCGGTGAGTCTCATTTCATGCATGATGATGTGGGGTATGTGATGCGGCAATGACCTGGCAGGAAGGGGGGGCGGTGCGTACGTAGCAATGGCATTCCTCAAAATTCCTTTATTGTCCACATACAGGTGATGCCGGGTATCCACTGAAGAGATGGCTCCTCACACCAGTCCGGAACCCACGGGACCAGCATGAGGAGGACTACAACCATGCCCACTCACGTACCCGTGTAGTCATAGAACAGGCATTCGGCCTACTGAAGACTTGTTTCCGCTGCCTCAGCAGGTCTGGCGGGGCACTCCTGTACCGCCATGTGAAGGTTGCAAAGATGGTGATGGCATGTGTCATGCTACACAACATGTGCGTACGTAGAAATGTGCCCATGCCCCCTGACGCAGAACTGCAAGCACCTGAAGATGGTCATGATGAGGGTGGGGATGTGGCAGCACCTCAAGGAGTCTGCGAGGCACAGGAGGGCCGTGACATTCGTCAGCATCTCATAGATGCATGCTTCTAGCACTCACGCCTGGTGGCTGATACATGGACACGGGACTCGTGGCACTGTGTGTGTCTGGAACATGCACAATATGGACTGTACGCCTATAATGGCCTTGTACACAAAGATCAATGTCCACACATCTCATTGGATGTTTGTGCATTGTTTATGGCATATGTGATATCATGTTAAACACCCTATCGACCCGCCACCCAAGTGAGCCCAACACACCCCCTCCACCCTCCTACCTCCCCCCCGAACACCATTGTCCAAAGATGCTCATTGTCAGTGGGCAGTCGCTATTGCAAGCCCCCTCTGCGGGTATCAGGGGCACCCCTGCCTGTGGAGCGCAGGTTCCTCCCAGATCTACGTTGGGGGCTGCCCTGGACGGAACTTGCAACGGATGATGTCTTTGCCTGCTCACGTCCATGCATGTCCCTAAGGGTTTGTGAGAGCTCAGTGAGCACACGGCGCACTGCGGCAAGTTCGGCACATACGTCTTTGGACGTCGCATGCAGTTCCCCCCTCAGGCTCTCGGTGCTTCTCTCCATTTGTACTCTCAGGCTCTCGGTGCTACTCTCCATTTGTGCCCTTAGTGTCTCTGTACTTCTCTCCATTTCTGCCCTAAGTGTCTCAGTTGATGTTTCTATGTCTGCCTTAGTGCCCCCACATTCATCGGCATGGTCCTTGAGGAGCGTGGCCAGTTGCTGCTGTTGCACGATTAACTGGTCGAGGGACTGTTTCCTCTGCTGGGCCATGGCCATTTGCGGTGGTGTCACAGAGTGGCTGTTCACCTCATGTTGCCTTGCCACAGGGCTTGTGGGGGATGGCCAGTCGTCGTCTTGTGGGTGCCCCTGCGTGGTATCCTCATGGTGTACGGGATGGAACAGACAGGGGGATTGGGACAGGTCATGGATGGATCTGACTTCGACATCCCCGTTTTCTGTGTCGGAGCATGCTGCCATTAATGCAGTGTCACCTATGGTGCTGCTGCCACCAGAAGCAGTGCCTACTGTGGCATCCATTGGGGGGACCTGTGGTGGTGGTGTTGTGGGCATTCTGGCTGCTGGGGTGCCTGTTGGAGTTCCCTCCTCTGTGCTGCCACTTGATTTGTGCTGCTTCCGTGTCTTGATGCGTGCAGCTGAGGTGGAGGGTCTTTGGCCGTTGGTCTTGGCCCTCTTTGCAGGTGTGCTGGTAGGGGTGTCCTGGAGCTCGTCGTTTGGATCGGACCCTGTGGTGGAGTAAAGGAGGGCGAGCGTTATTAATGGGTCTGTGGGAATTGGAATGGCAATGTATCACATGCATTGGGGTGGTACCTGAGGGTGATTTGGGTCGGGGCCTTGGAGGTGGTTTCATTTGTGTGTGGAGTGAGGGTGCAGTTGTTTGGCAGCCTGCAGTTAGGGTGTGCCTGCTGCACGTGTAGAGGGTGTTTTTAGGATTTTTAATTATTTATGTATTTGATGTGAGTTTTAAAGTGTGCTATCAGGCCTATGTATGTGGACGTTCTCCTGGACATGTGTTACTGTTGCACTATGTGGGCACGTGGTACTTCACATGATTGGACATTGTGGTTTTGGCATTGTTTTATTTGGGACACCTACCTGATTCTTCGGATGTCTGCACTCCTTTCTCCATCCCTCCGACTCCCTCTATGCTCTCCATTCCAATGGTGGAGGCACAGATTTCTTCCCAGGGGGTCAACTTGATGGGTGATTCCGATCCTCCCCCGGTGGCTGTGGCAATGTTGCGGTTGGCAGAAAGTATGCTACGGACGCGTATCCGCAGGTCGTCCCATCGCTTTCTGCATTGCTGTGGGTTGCGGGGTGCGGTCCCCACCGCACTTACCCGCTGTGCCACCAGGGCCCATATGGCCTTCTTGTTCGCAAGTGCCGTCCTGGTCATTTGCGTGGAGAAGACGGCGGCAGCATTCTCCTGGAGGGTCTCTGTGAGCACGGTGAGTTCCTCACGGGAGAAGTGGACCTGCCGCTTGCGGTCGCACGCTTTCTTCGCTACTTTTCCCATTTTTCTTGGTTTCACTAGGGTGGATGACGGGTTGGGATGTGTCTCAGGGTAGTATTTTTAATGGTTGTGTGGAATTTGTGGTTTTATAGGTGTACGGCGGGATGTTTCCCGTTCCGGGACCATGCTTTTACTTCCGTTTCCGTATATTTACGGTCACCGTACTTTCCGGTTGGCGCTCACTGCGGTGTCCGCTGAGATGGGTGGCGGTATTGCACCTAGGGCGCCGTACGGCGGCGGTGTGGGCCGTTTTGGGGTCATTTCCGCCATCGCGGACTTTGCACTTCCGCCATGGCGTGGTGCTCGTGCCCGATGGGTCGGAATGAGCCGCACTTTGCTCCATCGTGCAATGGCGGAAACGCTATTTACGCTATGGCGGTCCGGTCGGTTGATTTCCGCCAGGGTCGTAATGAGGGCCACTGTCACTATTATATATATACAACCCTAATTACTTATTAGACAAGTCTTAATGAGAAACACCACTTATTTTCAGACAGAGGTGAACGCTTAGCATAGGATGGCACTCTAATAAGTTATTAAAAAGGGAGGGAAAAAGGCAGAGTTATGAAAGCACACAAATTTCAATACTTTTAAAAGAACCACAGTAAGGCAGGATAGGCAGAGTTCTACTGGAGAGCAAGGAAGTCAATTGCAAGGCCCAGCTCTTGGAGAGAGCAAGCAGAAGGGGTCCAGGTTCACACAGTGGGGTTATGCCCAAAGAGTCTTGTAGATAGTTCGCACAAAAAGGATGAAATTAAAGTCAGGAAAAGTTAGCTAGGTTGTCCCAGGCCAGCCCAGGTTAGAAAGTCGAGGCTTTACTGTCACCCCGAACGATCTGTCGCACGGGAAGCCAGGCGGGACACAGTACCTTAAGTGTGAAGGAAGCTCCAGCGGGGGCAGTAGTTCCTGGCAGCGGTTGAAAGTCGGTGTTTCGTCCAGAGGAAGAGGAGGTCTCGCCGTGAAGGAAAGATGAAGGTCGTTGCACTGCCAGGGAAGAAACCAGCCGCAGAGTTCTTTCAGTTAAAAGGTACTACCCTTCTCTTTGCGGTAGTGGCAAGCCGTGGTATTCCGGTTGCCGGGGTGCTTGGCACCGGCAAGGCGGCCACGAGATGCTCCAGGAAGGTGAAAAGAAGGCAAAATTGGTTATCCTCACCAGTCAAAGGAAGAAGACTCTCCGGACTGGAGATCTCCTCTGTCGTCGGGAAAAGTGGTGAGACGGTTCAGCAGGGCTCCACGGGTGGTGTCGTCGTTGCAGGTCGGCTCAGCTTCTCCCTCCTCAGATTCTTAGGCCCTGTGGCGACTTCTGAAGTTCCAGTCCCCAAAGCCCTGCTTTTATGCAGCACACCCCCATTCATTCAGCCTAGCTGTCAATCAAACAGGCTAAGTGGTGAGCCGGCCGGCTCACCACTTGGGCCAATCACACAAGAGTGCGACTTGAGTTGCCAAGGCAACTCAGTCCAGGGTGCCTAAACCCCCTTCCACACCCCCTGTGGTACCCAGACAGAGGTGCACCACTTTTGGAGGCTTCTGTGGAGAAGCCCGCCAAAAAGTGGAACAAAGGGCTCGACTTGGGTTGGAGACACAGAAGGGAACACAAACGCCATTTTAGAATCGAGTTCTGGCAAAAAATACCAACCAGTGAATTAATATTAAATTAATAAACCGGCGGTATATTCGAGGCTATAAGAATTAAATAATTAAAATTGGTAGCCTCGAACAATGGGAAAATCCCATAGAGCTATATTTGCGGTTGAATATAAAAAGTAGTATCTACTGCCACCAGCCAAAACTCAATCAGGGGGGAAGGAGACGTGCCCCCTCGAACAACAGACCCCGGGGCAATCGAATTGCCCCGACCAGTACGTCCACAATATGATGGTTTGTACTGGTTTCTGTTCATAATTTGGGACTAGTAAAGCCAATGGTGACTTTACATGCCCTGGAGACAGTAGTCAGTCCCAGGGTATGGAGTCTATGTTGGGGGGTTGCTACGACACCCCTGGGTTACGGCACGGAGGGTGCTGTGTAACCCACATCCAAAACATATGAGACCCTATGGAGTAAAAGACCCCATAGCCCATAAAACACATGGGCCCTCATTACGACCCTGGCGGAAATCGAAAAACGATGGCGGAAATGCAATACCGCCATCGAATAGCGCTCGGTGCGATTATGACCCGTCACCGTAAAGTACGATGCCATTAGCGACACCGTAGGGAACGCCAACGCTAACTGCACCAAGTACGCGCACGCGCGCCATGCGAAACCATAATTACCACCATGGCGCAACGGTACGCGAATTCTGACCCTAGCGGACATTTACCTAACGCTATCAAGCATGGCGGAAAGTACCATTCCGCCATGGTGAGAAGTACGGCATCGCGAACCAACCGTAAATGGCCCTACTGAGTGCCTGTACACCACTCCCTGGCCACATTGCACAACTCCTCGTAGGTGCAATGAAGTCACACAATGCAACCAGTGAAATGTACAAGTCACCCATGCATGCCAACGAACAAATGAATGTAGGGGCTCCAAGTGCCTTGTGAGTGGCCATCCATATTTGCCATGGCACCATTGCCGTACTGATGCAGCACAGGCATGTGAAGGTTCAAGTACAGCAACATGAACTGAAATATGAGACAAACAAAAACAGGCCCCCCATCGACTGACACCAGTGTAAGGCAACAATCAAAGCAGTATCCTGAGTGAGACTGCACCAGCCCTGTACTCCTGCCAGTAAACAAACCAACCATCAGCATAAGCATGTACCACACAAGTTGGCAGAGTGACTGAGCAGCCAGGCTCATCTCAAGAGGGGCCAATGGGAGCTGCAGGGCACAGATGGCACGAATACAGAAGCTATTCCAATGGACATGACCTCAGTCTCCCTCCGAGAAACGCACGCAAACACAGGCACCTGTGACCAGCCATATTCTGATAATCACATCATTCCACCAATCCACCTGGCTGACCGGCATCTGTTACACAAAAGCTAATCCCCCGCCCCTGAGCATGACATCATTAAAACAGTCATAATGGCAGCCCCTATCCCTGACCTCACTGGGCTTCGTAGGCAAACGCGCCCAGTACAGTACCACGCAACTATACTCAGAAGCCGGAACCCAATGCAGATCTTCTCACAATACATCGCTCCACAAATAGGAATATGCTACATTACTTGCAAAGAAGAACGCTACACGGTCAATATCATAATCAAAATTTAATGCACAACAAAATCACCAAGCCCATACAGCTATTAGGTCATGAACTCCAAAATATATTTCATCATTGTGGGCTGCATCCGCAATAAATGACCAGCTTCTTCTTGTGTGACGCCCTGTTCCTTCATGGTACACAGGGGCTACATTCACGTTCAAAAAGGCAACATGGAAGCGCCTAGAACCGCAGGGCCGTCCCATTAGGTAGGCACTAGTCCAGCTGAAAGGTCGATATGTTGCTCCTAGCCACTAGTACTGCGTAAGGGCATGTGGCCCATTGGCGATCGTCCCATAAGATCGTAATGGTGCTCCACTGATTAACACGAAGCAGCAGGTGTCGGGAGTAAAAGCCATCTGCAGGAGTGGCATACAGATGGCAGCGGCAAAAGGGGAGGAGATACCTGTCACCCAAATGAAATGAAAAAGAATAGTATGGGCATCAGAACTTCATTTGAATTACTCACTTCAATGATCACACTAAATCCACAGCCATATGCATGCTAGCCCACTCAAAAGGATTATTCCCACCCAAAAATCACTTGCGAATCATAACTATATAAATCGAGGTGAAAACACTATTACAAACGAGTGTTTGTGTGCATGCGTCTGTTAAAACAGAATCCATTAGATGGGATTAGTAACGTGCATAGACACAAGTGTTTGAAGGCGCGTCGAGACAGGGAGGGTTCAACAAGGGCAGATAGACGATGGTCCCACTATGGCAGCCCTGCATCACATAGCGCAGGGGAAGTGGATAGATTCAAAAAAGCCATGTACATGGCAAACTCTCTATTAAATCATCTGTCCATGCATCCATACATCAATCCCTCATCCCGGTATGAAAACGCCTGATTATTTACTCACATTACATGTGAAATTTCCATTGAGTCTGTGCGTAATGCAGTCTGCAAAATCCACTGTGCTCCAGGCCGGAATTCCAGTGTTGTGAAGTAACATGTATTTGGGAACGTCCGGCCTTATCGTCCACTACGCTATTGCGCATCCCATACTATTCATATCAATCATTGCATTCTCGCCATGGCCCCTGTCCGAAGGACATTAAACAATAGAACTTTATATCTGCAGTCAAACCTGTGGGCGTCTCCTCGCCGCTAGCTGAAAACCGAAAGCGCTGTCCTTCGAATTCCTCATTTGCAACATCACGTCGAAAAGGCATCTGTGACCGCTCGAAATCACAAATCCATCCATGTAGTGCGTCAGTGTGTGAAAATGGCAACTGGCTTCACTCAGAAATGGGACGCCCCGCCCGTCGGTGAACCTCGGTACAGTGCTGCATGAGGGTCCACCGATAATCGAGCACTACATTCCACTGACCCTACACAAGTTTGTTCGCGACTGCAAAGATAGTATGTGAAACAATGGGACCATAGCAGAATGAACATATGAACCAATATTTCACTGCCATCGGGATTAAATACATGATTGTAATAGCAAGATGCCATGCGTCGAATTGCAGCGTTGTGTGCGGGACGTGCTCGCCCAAAGGGGATTGCAGCTTGCACAGGTGGAATGAATCACCACAGGTGGAAGCTATACAGCCTGAAAACACATAAATTGCACACCCAACCCCCTCCCACAACCACACCCACTCCAAAATGCTACCGGCAGGACTAGCGATGTTGGCCCTGGGGGACCTGATAGCACTGCAAGTACTCCAACTTCAAGAAGAAGACGAACACCAACTACTACAACAACCGGCCGCACAGAGGAGACGCAGGAGGAGGAGGAGGGCAAGGCAGGGCCAGCAAGGCCCACCAGCACAGCCACTACCACCACGCAGGCAGCCCGCAATCCCACGCCTCCGAGCACATCCGTTCAACCTCACGGATGAGCAGATCCACACCCTCTACCGTTTGGACCGGGACACCATAACCGCCATTGTGGACATGACACACGCTGACCTTGTCAGCATGATAGATAGCCCAACCGCCATCCCACCCCTACTGAAGGTGGTGTCTGTACTCCACTTCCTGGCCACAGGCACCTACCAGCACACAGTCGGACAGTTGCATGGCATTTCACAGCCACTGTTGTCACGGACACTATTGCAAGTGCTCGATGCCCTCCTGAAGCACGCAGACGACTACATCTCTCTACCACGCTCGGAGCAGGAAATTACGAATACAAAAGTGGGATTCCATGCACTTGCCGGCACACCGGGTTGCATTGGTGCCATCGACTGCACCCATGTGGAATTGGTTGCCCCACATGCCATGGAGGCCCAGTACCGCAACCGAAAACAATATCATTCTCTCAATGTACAAATGGTGTGTGACTCCAACAGGATCATTACACATTGTTGTGCCCGATTTCCTGGATCAACCCATGATTCTATGGTCTTGAGGAACTCTACAATACCACGCTACATGGAGCGACACGCAGGGAACAGATCCTGGCTACTCGGTGAGTCTCATTTCATGCATGATAATGTGGGGTATGTGATGCGGCAATGACCTGGCAGGAAGGGGGGGGTGCGTACGTAGCAATGTCATTCCACAAACATCCTTTATTGTCCACATACAGGTGATGCCGGGTATCCACTGAAGAGATGGCTCCTTACACCACTCCGGAACCCACAGAACCAGCATGAGGAGGACTACAACCATGCCCACTCACGTACCCGTGTAGTCATAGAACAGGCATTCGGCCTACTGAAGGGTCGTTTCCGCTGCCTCAGCAGGTCTGGCGGGGCACTCCTGTACCGCCATGAGAAGGTTGCAAAGATGGTCATGGCATGTGTCATGCTACACAACATGTGCGTACGTAGAAATGTGCCCATGCCCCCTGACGCAGAACTGCAAGCACCTGAAGATGGTCATGATGAGGGTGGGGATGTGGCAGCACCTCAAGGAGTCCGCGAGGCACAGGAGGGCCGTGAAATTCGTCAGATTATCATAGATTCATGCTTCTAGCACTCACGCCTGGTGGCTGATACATGGACACGGGACTTGTGGCACTGTGTGTGTCTGGAACATGCACAATATGGACTGTACGCCTATAAAGGCCTCGTACACAAAGATCAATGTCCACACATCTCATTGGATGATTGTGAAATGTTTATAGCATATGTGAAATGATGTTACACACCCCATCGACCCGCCACCCAAGTAAGCCCAACACACCCCCTCCACCCTCCTACCTCCCCCCCGAACACCAGTGTCCAAAGATGCTCATTGTCAGTGGGCAGACGCTATTGCAAGCCCCCTCTCCGGGTATCAGGGGCACCCCTGCCTGTGGAGCGCAGGTTCCTCCCAGATCTACGTTGGGGGCTGCCCTGGACGGAACTTGCAACGGATGATGTCTCTGCCTGCTGACGTCCATGCATGTCCCTAAGGGTTTGTGAGAGCTCAGTGAGCACACGGCGCACAGCGGCAAGTTCAGCACATACGTCTTTGGACGTCGCATGCAGTTCCCCCCTCAGGCTCTCGGTGCTTCTCTCCATTTCTACTCTCAGGCCCTCGGTGCTTCTCTCCATTTGTACTCTCAGGCTCTCGGTGCTTCTCTCCATTTGTGCCCTTAGTGTCTCTGTACTTCTCTCCATTTCTGCCCTAAGTGTCTCAGTAGATGTTTCTATGGCTGCCTTAGTACCCCCACATTCATCAGCATGGTCCTTGAGGAGCGTGGCCAGTTGCTGCTGTTGCACGATCACCTGGTCGAGGGACTGTTGCCTCTGCTGGGCCATGGCCATTTGCGGTGGTGTCACAGAGGGGCTGATCACCTCATGTTGCCTTGCCACAGCGCTTGTGGGGGATGGCCAGTCATCGTCTTATGGGTGCTCCTGCGTGGTATCCTCATGGTGTACGGGATGAAACAAACAGGGGGATTGAGACAGGTCATGGATGGATCCCACATCGACATCACCGTTTTCTGTGTCGGAGCATGCTGCCATTAATGCAGTGTCACCTATGGTGCTGCTGCCACCAGAAGCAGTGCCTTCTGTGGCATCCATTGGGGGGACCTGTGGTGGTGCTGTTGTGGGCATGCTGGCTGCTGGGGTGCCTGTTGGAGTCCCCTCCTGTGTGCTGCCACTTGATTTGTGCTGCTGCCGTGTCTTGATCCGTGCAGCTGAGGTGGAGGGTCTTTGGCCGTTGGTCTTGGCCCTCTTTGCAGGTGTGCTGGTAGGGGTGTCCTGGAGCTCGTCGTTTGAATCGGACCCTGTGATGGAGTAAAGGAGGGCGAGCGTTATTTATGGGTCGGTGGGAATTGGAATGGCAATGTATCACATGCATTGGGGTGGTACCTGAGGGTGATTTGGGTCAGGGCCTTGGAGGTGGTTTCATTTTTGTGTGGATTGAGGATGCAGTTGTTTTGCAGCCTGCAGTTAGGGTGTGCCTGCTGCACGTGTAGAGGGTGTTTTTAGGATTTTTAATTATTTATGTATTTAATGTGACTTTTAAAGTGCGCTATCAGGCCAATGTATGTGGACGTTCTCCTGGACATGTGTTTCTGTTGCACTATGTGGACACATGATACTTCACATGATTGGACATTGTGGATTTAGCATTGTTTTATTTGGCCCACCTACCTGATTCTTCGGATGTCTGCACTCCTTTCTCCATCCCTCCGACTCCCTTTATACTCTCCATTCCAATGGTGGAGGCACAGATTTCTTCCCAGGGGGTCAACTTGATGGGTGATTCCGATCCTCCCCCGGTAGCTGTGGCAATGTTACGGTTGGCGGATAGTATGCTCCGTACGCGTATCCGCAAGTCGTCCCATCGCTTTCTGCATTGCTCTGGGTTGCGGGGTGCGGTCCCCACCGCACTTACCCGCTGTGCCACCAGGGCCCATATGGCCTTCTTGTTCGCAAGTGCCGTCCCGGTCATTTGCGTCGAGAAGACGACGCCAGCATTCTCCTGGAGGGTCTCTGTGAGCACGGTGAGTTCCTCACGGGAGAAGTGGACCTGCCGCTTGCGGTCGCACGCTTTTTTCGCTACTTTTCCCATTTTTATTGTTTTCACTAGGGTGGATGACGGGTTGGGATGTGTCTCAGGGTAGTATTTTTAATGGTTGTGTGGGTATTCTGATTTTATAGGTGTACGGCGTGCTGTTTCCCGTTCCGGGACCATGTTTTTACTTCCGTTTCCGTATATTTACGGTCACCGTATTTTCCGATTGCCGCTCATTACGGTGACCGCTATGATGGGTGGCGGAATTGCACCTAGGGCGTCGTACGACGGCGGTGAGGGGCGTTTTGGGGACATTTCCGCCATCGCGGACTTTGCACTTCCGCCATGGCGTTGTGCTCGTGCCCGATGGGTCGGAATTAGCCGCACTTTACTCCGTCGTGCAATGGCGGAAACGCTATTTACGCTATGGCGGTCAGGTCAGTTACTTTCCGCCAGGGTCGTAATGAGGGCCATGGAAAGATAAAGGAACACCTCAAATCATGTCTAAGAGTGGGAGTAAAATAGTCTCACTCTTAGCAGGAGAAAAAAATAAACCCCAAAAATCCAGCAAAGCCGCTGGGGGACTCACTAGGTTTGGGAAATTAGCCTTTACAGAGAATTCTCCCTAACAGCATGAAAAAGGCATTTTTCCAGTTTTGCATATAGTTTGTGCTGGCGCAATTTCTCAAGGACTGCTCGGACGTGTTTCACATGGTCAGATTCTGAAGAGGAGTATACTAGAATATCATCGATATATACGACAACACAAACGTCAATGAGTTCATGAAGGACATCGTTCATGAAGTATTGGAAGGCTGCTGGTGCATTGCACAACCCGAAAGGCATCACCTGGTATTCGAATAACCCATACTTAGTGAGAAAAGCAGTCTTCCATTCGTCGCCCTCTTTTACACGTACCAGATGGTATGCCCCCCGGAGATCTAACTTAGTGTATATGCAAGCGTCCTTCACTTGGTCTAGTAGTTCAGGGATCAGAGGCAATGGGTATCGGTTCTTAACAGTTATCTGGTTCAATGCGCGGTAGTCTATGCACGTTCTGAGGTCACCTTCCTTTTTGGGCACAAAGAACAAAGCTGAAGATGCAGGGGACTTGGATGGGCGAATGAAGCCATTGGCAAGGTACTGGTCTAAGGGCCTCATTACACGGAAGGCGGTAGGGATTTAACGTTACCGGTAATGGAATACCGGTAACGTTAAATCCCCATGCTAATTACGACCCGGCTCACCGCTATTAGCAGCACCGCTAAGTACGGTGCCACTAATAGCGGGCAGTCCGCGGGCGCGCGACCCTCCATCCCGTAAATAACGCCATGCCGCTAATAGCACACCATCACAAGGCGAGCGGACATGCCAATAGCGGCATGGTAAAGCCCCCAAAACCCCTTACCGGCATGGCGGTAATACCGCCATCGCGAACCACCCGTTAAAATAACTGTGCAGTGTTACCACCTGGCACAAGTGGCCACAATCAGCACAGGTGGAGGCAATGGAGACTGTGGCTGCTCAAAAGGAGCACACCACACCCCTTCCCACACCAAGATGGTTCCAATACTAGCAGCATTACATGGCCTGGAGGACCTGATAGCAGCACAGCTGCAACAACAGGCAGCACAGAGGAGAAAGAGGAGGAGGGCAAGACAGGCACAGCAAGCACCACCACGGCACCTAATCATACCACAGAGGCACCCACCAATTCCCAGGATCAGAACCAGTCCATTTAACCTAACACCTGAGCAGATACACACCCTATACCGTCTGGACCGGGATACCATCACCAGCATCGTGGACATGATACACCACGACATTGTGAGCCTCATAGACATCAGAACTGCCATCCCCCCTCTACTGAAGGTGGTGACTGTGCTCCACTTCCTGGCCACAGGCGCCTACCAGCATACAGTGGGGCATATGCATGGCATCTCCCAACCAGTATTCTCACGCACACTGACCCAGGTACTCAATGCCCTCCTGAAGCATGCACCCGAACACATATACACGCCACGGACTGCCCAGGAGATTGCAAACACCAAAGTCGGTTTCTATTTACTGGCAGGCATCCCAAGTTGCATCGGGGCCATCGACTGTACACATGTGGAATTGGTCGTCCCACATCACAATGAAGTAGTGTACCGAAACAGGAAGCAATTCCACTCCATCAATGTCCAAATGGTATGTGACGCCAACAAGATAATCACACATTGCTGTGCCCGATTTCCCGGATCTACCCATGATTCCATGGTCCTGCGGAACTCAACTATCCCACGTTACATGGAGTGACAAACGGGACAGCGTTCGTGGCTACTTGGTGAGTAGCAGGCCAAGCACATGGCAGTGTGCTTGGGGGGGGAGAGATAGATACTCCAACTGGGTGTGCGTGGGGGGGGAGAGATAGATACTCCAACTGGGTGTGCGTGGGTGGGGGGAGATAGATTCTCCAACTGGGTGTGCGTGGGGTGGGGGGAGAGATAGATACTCCAACTGGTTGTGCGTGGGGGGGGGGAGATAGATATTCCAACTGGGTGTAGCCTGTAATCCATCGTCCAAATGCACATACAGATGTAAGCCAATGAAATGAACAGGCCACACTTGAGGTGAACAGTAACAGGACCCCATTCTTTCCCCCATAAAGGTGATGCCGGCTATCCCCTGAAGAGGTGGCTCCTCACACCTCTACGGAACCCACAGAACAGGCACAAAGAGGAATACAATCGTGCACATACCCGTACCCGCATTGTGATCGAGCAGACTTTTGGCTTATTGAAGTCACGGTTTAGGTGCATTAGCAGGTCTGGTGGCGCTCTCCTGTATGGCCATGAGAAGGTGGCCAAGATCACCATGGCATGTGTCATGCTGCACAATATGTGTATCAGACGGAATGTGCCACTGCCCCCTGATGTTGAAATAGAATCACCTGATGAGGATGATGATGGTGATGAGGATGGAGGTGAAGGGGATGCAGGTCATGCAAGAGGGGATGGCCAGGAGGGACGTGCTGTGAGGCAGCATCTGATCAACCAAATATTCTGAGTAACAAGTTGTCGTACTGTCACCTGGATATGGCTAGTGGTGCCCTGGTGTCTGTTTGGTAGCTCACAATGGACCCTGGCATCAATAAATTACACATACACAATGAAGAGGTCCGGGCCTGTGTTTTGCTCTAACACCAGTGTATTTATGAACTCAAACAGGAAAATGTGCATGTAGCCAAACATCCCACCACCCTACCCCCCAGCCCCCACAACTGTCCCATCACACCCTACCACCCACCCCCCACAACTGTCCTTCATGTGTCTTCCACAATGTTTGCATCCAGGCATGCACGCGGAAGCATGGATATTCACTCCCTATTGGTCATTGCCTAATCCAGCATTTGGAGGCTGCCTGGAGGTGCGCCTGGTGGTGCGTGCGAAGCGTCGGAGTGGGCTTGTCTGCCGCAAACTGGCGGACGAAGAAGTGGCAGACTGTCCTGGTGCTGGTGGTGGTGGGAATTGACGGTCCATTGCGTCAGCAATGCGTGTGAGGACCTCACGAACTCTGATGAGCTCCCCACACAGCCTGTCTGTGCAGGTCTCCATACTCTCCCTGGAGTGCCTGGATGTCTCTCCGATCTCCGCCCTGAGACGGGCAGCCTCCGCCACATGCTGACCAACCAGCACAGTGAGACCCTGTTGCCGCTGGATGATGCTGGCCAGGTCAAGGGCAGTGTAGGCCTCTGGTGGTGTGGCTGCTGTGCATTGTGATGCTGGCAGGTGTACAGATGGAGGCACCGGGGGGCTACTGAAGGATCCCATGGTCTCGTCACCAGTGATGTTGGAGCCAGGTGTGTGATGGGGTGATGGCTCGGGGATTCCAGGGGGGCTTGGGGTGTGCATGCCCAGCTCGAATTCATTTGGGTCCTCCACATCAGTTAATGGTGCGGTGGCTGGCGCCTCTCCTGCCGAACTAGCAGTAGCTGAGGGTGGTCCCTCGGTGGCTGTGAGTGGTGGTGGTGAGTGAACCTCCTGAGGTGGGGCAGTTGGGTTTGGTGTGGCCTTGGCAGTGGTGCTCGAACGATGTTTGGAACTCTGCAAATGGAGCCTTGCGCCTTTTCCCCTTGATGTCGTGGGGGTGTACTCGGTGGGCTGTGGCCTTTTCTTCTTCTGCGCAGGGGATGGCTGGGATGCATCCTCACTGCCTGTATGTGACCCTGTCGGGGACAAGAAGGGGGATGGCATTGGTTAGGGTTCGATGTACTTTATGCAGGATACATCATCAATGCAGTTGTGGGCATTTGCAATTCATTGTGAAGGGTGCAGGTGATGTGCCAGTTCAGTGGCTCATCCATGCAGTGTTGTGTGCGGCACTTGGCTCTGTTGATGTGTGCATGTGTGTGTGTTTGGGTCTGGCACTGACATGGGCAGGGTGGGATGCATGTGTTTGGCCATCCATGAGGTGATCCTGGGCTGACATTTGTGGGGACCTGTAGATACACATTGCATGCTTTCATCAGTACACTTACCTCCATCAGACGTGTCTGCCACGCCATGCTCCATCCTCCCGACTCCCTCGATACATTTGACTCCGATCAGGTTGGCGCATGTCTCCTCCCATTCCTTTAGCTTGATTGGTGACCCAGATCCGCCAGCGGTGGCAGTGTTATGATTCTCTGCCAGGATCATTCTGACCCGGAGTCTCAGGTCATCCCATCTTTTCCTGCACTCACGTACATTGCGGGTGCTGGTGCCCACGGCACTTACTTTCATTGCCACTTCGGCCCAGATAGCCTTTTTCTTAAGGAGGGTCTCCCGCTGCATGTCATTAGCGAAGACCACTGCAGCATTGTCTGCTAAGATCTGGGTCAGCATGAGTAACTCCTCATTAGAAAACATTTCTTTCCGCTGGCGGTCAGTTGTTTTTTTCAGTGTCTTGGGTATGGTAAGGGTATTCCAGTAAATCTCAAACAGCAAAGTACCACAAACAGGTCCAGGGGGCAGAGGATGGCAATGGATTGTGTTTTTAAAGATGGCTGCCGTGCTCTTTCCCGTTCCTGTGCGATGATGCTATTTCCGGTTCCGCAATTTAACGGTCACCGCTAATAGCGGTGATCGCTATTTGCATGCAGCGTGAGGGCGGAGGTGCTATCTGCACTTTCGTCGAGGGCGGTAGGTGACTTTTTGGGGTCTTTAGCGGCATGGCGGTTGTTTCATTACCGGCATGGCGCTATGCTCGTGTCCGCGAACTCGTAATGGTGCGCTATTAGCGCCCTCTTGCGAGGGCGCACATGTGAAGAGCGCCATGCCGGTAATTGTGGATTTTTACCGCCAACGTGTAATGAGGCCCTAAGTATTGTAGGTGAAGGTTCTCAGGTTCCGTAAGGGCATAGATCCTGCTACAAGGGGGTTGTGCACCGGGTATGAGATCGATTTGCCAATCGCACAATCTGTGAGGTGGTAAGGTGTTTGCCTGTTCTTTTTGGAAGACATCCTGGAATTCTTGGTATTCTGGAGGTAGTTGCATGACTGCTGTGGTTACTGTGGCCAGGCCTGCGTTCAGATTTTTCTTTGGGTAACAGGTTTGTGCACAATCTGGGAAGGTTATTCTCTTCGCTCGCCAATCAGTACAAGGATTATGTGTTTCCAACCAAGGTATCCCCAGTATTATTTGGAACTGTGGGGCTTTGATTAGATCAAACACAATAGTCTCTCGATGCCCATCCTCACCCAATAGTGTCATCTCTGCGGCAATTTCAGTTCCATCGACTGTGGTGATGACATCTGAGGTGGTTTTTCGGCAGAGAGGTAGATTCATCCTGGAAGCCAATTCGTAGTCCACATAGTTTCCTATGGCCCCGCTATCAATGTATGCCCTTACTGCGTGCATACGCGATGGCTGCCTTGGATCTACGAGGACCATTGGTATGATGAAATGCGAGGTCTGAGTATCCTTCTTCAAGCTCGGCAAGCGGACCTCTACGCTTGTCGGCCGTGGTCGTTTCCCGAGTCTGACTCCATATGGCTTTTATCAGCAGCTCCTACCAGCTTTTTGGGTGGTTTTACAGGGCAATCCCGTAGAAAATGGCCAGAAGTTCCACAATATAGACACAATTGCATTTGCTGTCTCCTTTCTCTTTCCTTCTGGGTTAAGGGTCCTTTAACCCCTCCGATTTGCATGGGTTCTGAAGCATCTGCTCCTTTGGGGTTAGCGTGGGTTTTGACCAACACCCGATTCTCAAACTTGGCTCGATCAGCCTTTCTGTTCTGAAGTCTGTGATCTAACTGGACCACTAAGTCTATATATTCAGCGCAATCTTGAGGTGGGTTCACGACTTGAGCTAAGACATCTTGAGTTCTCCTCGAAGCCCTCGATGAAATAACGTGATTCGTTTTACCTCAGGCCATCCAGTTTCCACTATCAACCTATTAAAGGTCGCGATGTAGGATAGAAGGTCCTGGTTACCCTGTCGTAGGGACAAAAGTTCATTATCCAGGGCCTGTCCTTGGGAGTGCCGGGCAAATAGTCTCTCCATGCTCATTTGAAAGCCATGAAAATCCTGAAGAATTGGGTCATCCTGAGTAACTAGTGGAATTGACCAATCAGCTGCACTGCCGCTGAGATATGACAATACAAAGGCTACCTTGGCTTGATCGTTTGGGAAGGCTCCAGGTCTGCAGAAAAAGTGCAAGCGGCATTGGTTCATAAACACGGCAAACCTTTTGGGATCTCCGGCAAAGCGTTCAGGCGGAGCTAATGGAATATTTACTGGTAGGTTTATTTGCACAGGGTTACTCAATAACACAGGAGCATGATTTCCCCTGGAACCTGGTAGGGGTGCTTGTCCAGCCTGGCTTTGCAGTAGTTGCCTAGCAAGGTCATCAGTTTGCTCCTTTGACAAAATCAGTTCTCTCCTAAGAGCATTGGTTTCTTGACGGGCAGAACGCACTTCAGCCCTCAGTTCCCCTAGTAATTGGGCCAATTGGTCAGTTTCTGAGGCATCCATAACGCCCGGGTGGAAATTTGTGGGTAGGCTTTGCGTTCTGTTATGCTCACCTGTCTCCCACAGGGGCGTCGATCTGAGCTGGACAGCTGCGGTCTCCACCAATGTGACACGTAGTGCCGAGATGACGGACTGGACTGGCCCACCTAGCTTTGTTTGCTTGGCCCGTAGGAATATTCTTCTGCAACTGGAGGAAGGGAATTAACCACCCGTGGAGTTGAGCGTTAACCTCCCCCCCCCCACTCCCGCTGTTCTCCCCACTGATCACCTTTGATGTCCCCTCTTATAGTCTCACCTGATGGTTTGGAAAGAGGAGCTCTCCATCCTGCATTGAGCGCAGGGGCGCGTAGATAACCAGTTGCTTTACTGGCCCGAAGGAATTGGTGAGTTCCAGAACAATATTGACTCTGAGATTCCCGGCAAGACGCCGTAAGTATGTAGTTCGTAAGAGTTCAAATGTCTGACTTTCACTCTTGTCCGATTCCTTGCAGGTTGCAGCTTGACCCTAGCAAAGAGTTCCTCATGGCAACCGGTAATATTCAGGTAAGGATTTGTTTTATCCAACACAGTTTGATAAAATAATGTCAATATGTAACCTGTTGCTATCTCCCTTATTCAGGCGCTGAGAGAAAGTATGAAGTCTCAGGGAATAATGCCTCTGGCGGTAAAATCAGGTAAGTCTATTGTGGTGAGGAGGTTTCCCCTTGTTTGTCCCTTTGTTTCACCTTGCTGTCCTTTTGTTTTTCCCCTTAGGGGCCGGGGTTCGGCGAAGATGCAGTGGAAGCTGCGCCGACCCGTGAAGAGGAATAGTACCCCCGGTGGTAAAATCAGGTAAGTCTATGGGGGGGTAATTAATATTGCCTCTGTGTATTCCCTTAGCTCACCTTGCTGTTCTTGTCTTTCCCTTAGGTGCCGGAGTGCGGCGGGATCATGCAGGAGGATGCGATGGAATGTGAAGATGCTGCGAAGGCCGGTGAGTACAGTGCGGCGCTGCAGCAGGCGAGGCGAAGCGCATAAAATAACTTCTTTCTTCCAGCTCGAAGGCGCGATGGATTGGGAATTCAGGTAAGGATCAAAGGTATTGCTCTTGTTATAACCTTTTCTCCTTCTTTCTCCCTTTTTCTAGGAGCTCCAGACTCGAGGCTGGCGTGGCAGAAGACTGGATGCAGACTTGCAGGCACAGTGAGCGTTACGCTGCTGGATGCAGAATAACGCGAATCGTATGCTGCTCTTCGTGCGTTGTTTAAATACCCTCCAAAGTAGTCCCTGGTAAGTATTCCTCCTCAGCCCCACCCGAGTAAAAAATAGTCCCTAGGTAAAGTAGTCCCTTCCAAGACTCTTTTGGCTTGGAGCTCTTGCAGCATGGTCTGCATCAGGTAAGTTTGCAGCATGGTCTGCATCAGGTAAGTTTTAATCTATGGACTGACTCTCCATATGAGCCTGGCACCATAGATGTCAGGACTGCACCCAAATAGCCCCTTGCTTGATGCCAACTTGATGCCTGCTTCCGGGGTTGCTGGACTTGGTCTGGGTCCCCGGGGGTAGGCATCATGACAAAGCCACCCTTTACTGTCTTCCATAAGAATAGGATTGTTTTACGGGTCAAACCTTAATTTTTCCCCAAAAACATTTCTGATTTTCATATAGGTCAGAAAGTTGTTCTACCTTCTTTTTATCCCCACCTCATCCTTGCAAGGAGGAGGAAAGACTACATAGGTTAGACCCTCGGAGAGCGTTAACGTTTTACATATCAAGAATGTCTAAGATACGTATTGATGACCAACTTTTCATTGGGACCTTATCCAGATGGATAATTCTGGCAATCTCAAAATTTTACAGACTGGCAGGGAAAGACCCTCCTGAAGGCTTATGGGCCCCTTCCACTAGGGGCTTGGCTACCTCTAAAGCCCTACAAAGGGGTGTTCCAATTAAGAACATTTGTGAAGCGGCTACGTGCTCTTCCATCCACACATTCACTAAGCATTATTGCCTGGAATCTTCCCTTGTTTAGGATGGTACTTTTGGCAAGGCAGTCCTGCACTCCGTCCATAAAAATATATGAATCATAATTGTAACAAAAACTGCTGCGGGAGTCTCAACGATGATGAATGCACTTGAGTACACAAGCCAATCGAAGAACAAGTTATTTACCCCTGTTAACATTCTTTCGACTGGATGTTCCTCCCACATATTCCTCATCGCCCTCCGGTCTTTTCCCTCAGTAGAATTTCCTGTGCTATTACAGCTTCCGTTCCATCAAGGCTGAGTACGGTCACTCATTTGTTTTGCGATTATCTCTGCTGTTAAAAGGGAAAAACAGAACTGAGGCCCACGGACGCTGCATATGCTACCTAAAGCAAAAACTAAGGATCGGTCTGTGTCAGAATGTCCAAAATACACCTTTCCTGTGTCTAAAGTTCTATTCCGACCCTCACACTAAAACTAAACTCTTAGGTGAAACAGGAAATATCTTTTTTTTTTTGTTATTTGGTTTGACAAAACCTTTACAAAAATAAATTATATTAAAAAAAGATCAAAATGCTTAGAACAGAGTCACGCACTGTATAAGCAAATTCTTTACATTATTTTGTAAAAAGAAAAACCACAGGAAAAGAAAACTAGACGATTAAAAACAATAATCATATAACCAAGCTAAGTATCTAATGTCCAGACATGGTCATAAGGCCACACACACATTGGTTAGAAACTTAACAATCGCCAATTTTAAAGGCACAGATTTCCGTGTAACATTTCCCGCCATAAATCATCAAGATCAACATTCTCAGGGTTAACAAATTTGACAAAGGCATCAATACTTTGTGATTTATTGACTCACATTCTAGTAGGAGCTGTCTCAAGGTTTCCCTTTCTGAAAAGTTTTTACAAAAGCGACAGGGAATACGTTTAGCTTTATTTCCTTCTCTTACTTCCTGAATTTCTCCAGTCATTAGGACATTGAAACGAAATCTCAAATTAACGATGCGCCAACAAGGGTCGGAAATTTTATGAGATATGATTATGGGTTCCCCATAAATTTCCCATATGGGACTAAATGGTGGTATATCTTCGAAGCTTGAAGTCTCGCAATCGTAGAAGCCCAATATTTGTACTGAAGGGCACGTTTGGTTTTATTGGGATTGGACATCAAAGTTGTATATGAGGATCCAATCAATGTTTTCCAATAATTTTAAACAATCGAGGTGAAGAGTAGTTCATTATACTGATTTCGATGTACATGTACCTACCCATTAGAATACCTATCTTTGTCATTATGCTGTTTCGGTTAGAACCCACCAGGTTTCTATACGATGTCAACCTTCTCCATTGTACCATGCAGTATATTGATAATAAACCCAATTCATATCTCAAAGCAGTTAGCAGTACACTTTTCGGAAGGAAGTAGATAACCTCTCTCCAAATTTTGGATTCCAATTTATGGAGAAATAAGGAAGAAAAAATCGGTAGTAATTGAAGCCCGTAAACAGTTTTAGGAATAATTTTTTGCTTATAAAATCTAAGCAAAGAATTAATGAATACTTACAATACTTATTTGCAACTTTTTTCACCTGCAGTACTGAGTTTAATGCTCTTTCCATCTTACAGTTCCTGTAGAGATAGATTTTATTTGTGTCAAAAACTGGAAAAGTAGGGCATGGACCTAGTTCTTATAAGAATTTGTTTATACTCCATTTAAAAATGTGAGTTTTTTTTCTGATTTGTTAGGCACATTATAACTGATTTTTTTCTCATTTATTATGAATCCATTTTCCTTTATATAATGTGAGAAGGCAGAAAGCTTGTGTTGTAGGCCTATAGGTGTGTCATCGATTAACAAAAAGTCATCAGCACAGGCACACCAATTTATTTTGATTCCCTCTATCTTGGGTGAAATTAATGAAGCATCGTCCAGGATCTTATCCGAGTCTGACATATAAAGGTTAAAGAGTGTCGGCCCGAATAAGCATCCATTGCAAAGTCCATTAGATGTTTTTATTGGGCAAGATAGTGTTCCTTCTGCATCTAGCCTGACTTGGACTGTAGACCCATCGTGGAGGTGAATTAGGATTGCAAGACTTCCCCATGGAAAAACAATATGTAAAAGCTTAGTCCACAACAGTATTCTATCGACCTTGTCAAATGCTAAGGAAAGGTTGATGGTGGCCATATATGTCAGGGTGGATGATGCTTTTTTACACGCTTTTTTCAATTAAAGGTTGAAAATCAAACCTCCAATTTGTGTCCCCATTCCCTTCCGAAAACCAAACTGTCTGTTAGTAAGGATAGTATTAGAATCAACCCAAGCTACTATGTTTTTAAGAACTAGTCCTGCAAATATTTTAGATTCAGGATCCATAATTGCAATGGGCCGATAATTTAAAGGAGACTGTCTCCCTTCTTATAAATGGGTACTATGTACGAGATGTTCCAGGAGTTAGGAATTTGTCGTTTCAGCCTTATGTCGGTAAAAAGCAAATATAGGGCTTTCACCCACATTTCCGGGTTACCTTTTAGATTTACATTTGCCAAACTGTTTTGGCCGCAGGCCCTGGATGAATTCGAAGAAATGATCTGCTTTTCGATGTCTGGTATCATGAAGTTACATTCCCATGGGTGGTTTGGGCCTAAAGTCAATTCCTCAGGGAAAGCATATTTACTGGCAAATAAAGATTGAAAATGCAAAGTACAGGAATCTACCGGAATGCTGTTAGAAAGTAGAGTAACCTGTGAGGATTCCAATGTATTTATGAGAGTCCAAAATTGACGTCCCGAGGTGTCTTTCAAGGTTTTGAGCATTGCTTCATTATCTGCTTGTTGTCAGAACCACACAGAGATCCTTATGGATGAAATGGAAGAAACATCATCCCAGCTACACTCGAAATAAACCAAGATGGTGGCTTTTTTATTCCGTTTTTTCCAGTTCCGATGCATCTGTCTAGTTCATTCCAAGATGGCGACCGCCACCTACCCAAATCTATTTAGTGCCTTCAGAACTTCGGGTAGGTGCGTCGCTACTTTGCTCCCTTGTGTGCTATTTCGCTACGCTCCTTGAATTACCTCTTTTGCCCTTCCAACTTTGCTTTCTCCGTATTATTTCCTACTTTCCTCCTCGCAGTCCATCCACTCTGTACTTACCTTGCCTTCCTTCTCCTCCCACGGCTGTCAACCGGTGCCTTCCAGTTCCCGTCCAGGTTCTCCATTCCTTGTTGCTGCCTGCAGCCGCTTCAGAATTCTACTCACGGAAGGATTGCCATCTTACCTTCAGCTTAGCGGATACAGTCTACGGATATAGCCGCGGCATCTCTACGGCAGGTTTTCTTCCCCTGAGAGTTTCCCGTGGATGCCACCCTCCGGTCACTGAGAGCCCAATCATTAGTCTCTTTTGTGACTTGGGGGAGACATACCTATTTCTTCGAACGAAATTCAGCGATCTCAACCTCGTGTGAAGCTACGTGAGTAAAATTTCAAGATACTATCTATTAGTGTGATACTTGTAGCATGGAAGCCTTATGAGATCTCAGCCAGATTTTTCCATGCTTGTTTTGCTGCTCACAGATTTTTAGATTTTTGTTCCTGGTTTTTTGTACTATTTAAAATGCTCCTAATCTCTCTGTTTAATCGATGTTTCCCCTGTCTTACTAACGGATCGGATACGTGTAACCTCGGGGATTTATTCGATCCGCAGTCCGAACTTTTAATAGAATTTGATATCATTGATTTCTGAAAATAAAAGTTGTCTTTTTGCCCATGAATTCTTTTGATGTTTGTTAACAAATGTTGCCTTTAATTTACTCACGTATCCCTTGTTACATTTAATGCGTTTACCTTGGGAGTGTACTATTCCTGTGTTTTTCATTTTGTCGTTATCGTAGTTGTACAATTCACCAGTCATCTTCACTTGGAGAAATTTGTGGTCACTAAAGGTGGAATCTACCACCTCAAAGTCTGTACAATAGTCAAGCAATTTTGTAGATAAAAACACATGGTCTATGCAAGACCTTTTTAAACCAAGAGACCACGTATGCGCCAAACTGTTACTAATAAACAGGGCATTTACATGGTGAATTGCCACCAAATGTAGCCCTGAATTTCTTTCCTTGTGCTGCCAGGAGGCATTCTTTCAATTGTTTGATTTGATGCCCTTGTTCCACAACGAAATTGCCCCATACCTTTTTATTAGTCCACTGCCATAATAAATCTCGGCATTAAAATCACTGACCACTATAACTTGTAGTTCTTTCAATTTCAGCATCATGTTGGTAAGGCACTCATTTATCTTTGCTGTGAAATCTGCCAACACCCCCATAGAATTCCAGTAAATATTTATCACCAAAACCCTAGATGGAGTTAGGTCGGAGTAAAATTCCAAGATCACCCCCATAGCCCCATTTTTGATAGCCAAGGATTCCAAGATTTTTGTTCCTGGTTCGTTCTTTATTGCAATTAACAATCCTCCAGAGGGTCTACCCCGATTACCTTTGTTAGCAAACTGATGAAGGGTTTCATAACCATCCAATTGAAGGTTTAATGTCACCCAGGATTCCTGCATACAGTTCAACTGGAATTTTTTTAATTTCTCGCACAAAACTTCAGACCTCAGAAGATTACTATGGCCTCTGGAATTCCAGGTCAAAAAGTTCCTTACTTTCAAGCTACTTGTGAGGTTAAGGTTTTTGGTGCAAAGATTTAATTTGGGAGATCGATTCCCTGATTGAGAGGGCTAGCTATCTCCACCCTTGAACCTCTTGCCCCTGGAATTCTGGTCTCTTTTTATTAAATTCCATCCCATGTTGCTCTTGGGATTTTCATCTGGTGGTATTCTTGTCCCCTCCCCTGCTTGTTCCAGAGCCTTTACTAAAGATTAGGATATCATATCCCATTCTATTAAATTGCTCATATTCCCAGAGAATCACTTCAAATACATTAGTAGCATGTAAAACAATCCTCACATGGTCAAATCTATTGGGATGTACGAAATCTATTCGTTTTATATCTGCGGAAGAGATTAATCTCAGACCCGGGATTACATTCATTAGAGATAAGACTCGCCCTCTGTATAAAATTTGTATAGGAGAATGCTGGGTAATTCGGGATATTTGATTTTGTGCCATTGCACATTACGAAGATCACTGTCATTAACATGGTTAGGTAATATAACTTTGTATTTTGATGGTGCTGAAGTGATTTCCGACTCAAAGTCCTAGTTTGTCAAGTATCTATTTAGTCCAGACAAATCAGGTCCTCGTTCTGCCCCTACTTTTTCCATGCATGTTAGTACAGTGAGGGTTGTATTACCTCAGTAGATCGTGTAGGGTCTCTCACCTTGAAGTCCACTGCTGATTGGCCATTCTTAGATGGATTTGTTCCAATAAAATCAGGTTCCCCTAGGGAAGGCAGCCCTGGAATAAGCTCCATTAAGGTAGATTTGTGTTGTCAAGTGCTTGTTGGTGAATGTCGTGTGGTTGTGCGTCATTGGAAAGGAAGGAGATGTGTTGTGAAGTGCTTGCTTGTGAATGAGAGACCCTGTGATGTCATGTGCAATGTTGAGGTGTAAATGCTGTATGAGTGTTCTACCTGATGTCAGTTAGGCCTGGGTGATGGGACCCAGTGGTTATCTTTATATGTAGTTTAATGTAACTATGTAATAAAGTATATGTAAGAAGCCCAAGTAGACCCCTGAAGTTACATTATTACACTGGGGCCGAGGATTACTGAAACAAAGAACCTGCGCAAAGAAGAAGACTGCTGAGGGGGGAGCAGCAGAGGAAGGCAAGGAACCACTGCCCCCCAAAGATAAGAAGTAAGTCCCATCACCCAGGGGTTCAGAGCGCAAGGGGCATAGATGTAAAGAAAGCCCCAGAGCAGGCCCAGGGCACAAGTAAAGAGGAATGGGCAGCCCAGCGCAGAAGCAGAGGGGTTAAGTCTTGAAGTGAAGCCCCAAATAGTAAAGCAGGCCCCAAGGAGAAGTGTTGAAGCTTGAAGTAGAAGCTGTAGCAAAGTGACTGGGGAAGTGAAGCCCCAGTAGCGAAGCAGGCCCAAATGTGTGATGTGTGAAGTAGAGGCAGGGTGCAGTGTTATGAAGATAAGCACCTACGCTGTGATATTTTGAAGCAGAAGCAGGCTCCAAATGACAGTGTCCAGGGGGTTGTACAATGGAGAAAGCCCCAGCATGGGCCCCAGGGTGCAGCGTGATGAAGATAAGCACCTGCGCTGTGATATCTTGAAGCAGAAGCAGGCTTCAAAGGACAGAAGTAGAAGCAAAGCGAAGGGAGAACTAAAGTGAGGAAGAAGGTCCTCAAAAGGAAGATTTGGGAAAGCAGATGCAGCGTGGTAACTAAAGGTGTGAAGAAGTCACTGCATTGTTGACCCCAGTGAAGTTCCCATAGTGAAGGGAGGAAGAAATAAGTGGGAAGGACCTTTGGGCAATGATAAATGATTGTTTTGTTTTGGCAGAAGCGCTACAGAGCGAAGTGAAACCACATGACATTGGGGGATTTGGTGCAGTATAGCTTCCCCAAACTTTCTCAGGCCAGACTAAAAGAAGTGATGGCATGAAGAAGGAGTGCCATTATATGAAGCATCATCATATGCATGTATCCTTTAAATTATGAACTTTACGGATGATTTGTATTTCAGTAGAGTCACGCTATTAAGGCTACGTTAATGCAAGAAGATACTGTATTCTTATGAGGATGAACATTATAGTGAGAATATGCATATGTGGTCTACAGGTATTGGAGTTTAAAAGTTACTGATTGAAGCCTAACCTTTTGAGGGTTTGCAGCTATAAATGGACTTATATGTACTTTATGGAATACAGTCACTTAAGTGAGAAAGTTGGAGGTGCATGATGCATGCCTGGAGTTGCAAGAAAGAGAGCCTGAGTGGTTAGAAGTAACTTTTTGAGGCATTTCAGGGTTATGTTGTCTAGTGCAACATGGACTTATAGAAGTTCAGAGGTATGCGCATAAAGCAAAAGTAGTCTGCATGAAGGCGGCATGGACTCTTAGAGATTCATATATTTGCAGATTTTACTGTAATAAGATATTGATATTCGAAATGTCCTATTTTAGAAGTGGGTCGCCATTGTTGAAGGTTGGTATGAAGTGCAAATATACCAGAAGTGTGATAGTGCAAATATATCAGAAGTGTGATAGTTGAAGTAAAGTGTAGGGATAACGTTCCCAATAGAGGAAGGTAGCGCCTTCCATTTTTAGTGAAGTGTGAAGTGAAGAGTAGGGATAGCGTCCCCAATGGAGGAGGGTATTGCCTCCAATCAGCAGTGAAGTGTAGGGATAGCGTTCCCAATATAGAGGAAGGTAGCGCATTCTATGAGAAGTGAAGTGTAGGCATAGTGTCCCTTTCAACCTGAAGTGAGGTGTAGGGATAGCATCCCTTTCAACATGAAGTAAAGTGATGAGTAGGGATAGCGTCTCGCAGCAGAGTAGGGATAGCGTCCCGCAGCAGAGTAGGGATAGTGTCCCGCAGTGGAGGGATAGCGTCCCGCAGCCGAGTAGGTGTAGCGTCCCGCAGCAGAGTAGGGATAGCGTCCTGCAGCAAAGTAGGATTAGCATCCAGCAGCAGATTAGTGATAGCGTCCCACGTCAGAGTAGGGATAGCGTCCTGCAGCAGATTAGGTATAGCGTCCCACGACAGAGTAGGGATAGAGTCCCGCATCAGAGTAAGGGATAGCGTCCCTTATCAGAGTAGGTGTAGTGTCCCAGAGCGGTATAGGGATAGTGTCCCTGAGTAGAGTGAGCATAGCGTCCCTCATCAGAGTAGGGGTAGCGCCCCGCACCAGTATAGGGATAGCGTCCCGCATCAGAGTAGGGATAGCGTCCCTGAGCAGAGTAGGGATAGCGTCCTGCAACAATATGGGGATAGCGTCCCAGAGATATTTTCTTTAGAGCTGCATCTCTCTATAAAAAGATGCATGGTGTGGATGTCCTGTATGAGTGCCCTGTATTGTGTTGTGTTTCCCAGTCCAGTGGTGGTTGTAAAAAGGAAAGAGATGTGTTGTGATGTGTTCGTTGGTGTGGTGTGGGAAAGGAAGGAGGTGTGTTGTGAAGTGCTTGTTGGTGAATGTTCTGTGGTTGTGCGTCATTGGAAAGGAAGGAGATGTGTTGTGAAGTGTTTGCTTGTGAATGAGAGACCCTGTGATGTCATGTGAAATGTTGATGTGTAAATGCTGTATGAGTGTTCTACCTGATGTCAGTTAAGCCTGGGTGATGGGACCCAGTGGTTATCTTTATATGCAGTTTAATGTAACTATGTAATAAAGTTTCTGAGGCTTGTGGAATCTGCTTAGATCACATGCTGTGCATAGGCCGACATCTAGTGGAAGCTGCGGAGTATTCCAGCTTGTTTTTCGAAACTCGAAAATGGGCGTCGACACAGGGCGTGCCAGTAATACTATCCCTGGTGTGACGTCCACTGTACCCAAGATCCCTCACGCGTCTAGGATCCTCAGATTGTTTTTTTCCGCCATACTGGTCGGAAGCATTTTGCGGAGTCCCCTGGCCTTAGCCATACTTTTGCTAAAATTTTAAATAATAATCTATTGACATCCTTCCCCACCCCAACGTCGAACTTCGACACTCGACGCCGGCTGGAGAAGAAATCGACCGTCGGCTGCTGCACGACAGATTTGGGCCTCGGAAGGCCGCTGGCCTCGGCCCGGGCCTGGTAGGCCGCTGGCCTCGGCCCTGCAAGTAGGGAGAGTGGGGGTTGGTACATACTCTACACTCTTGGTATATAGGTACACCTTATACATTTCCTACACCTAACAGCCCGCTGCCTCAAGGTGCGTATGAGGGTACCCCTTTTCAATTCTGCCCCAAGTGCAATCGCAAATACCCTTGGGTCGACAGGCACGCCACGTGCAATCTCTGCTTGCCGAGGGACCACCCCGAAGCGAACTGCAGAGCGTGTAGTAGGTTTAAACCTAAGACACTTAAGGACCGTTCGACGAAGCGTTGGGCCCACCACGCCAGGCAGGCGGCCATGGCAGCGGAGGGCGCCTTCAGCGATGGCAGCAACGCCGTACTTTCGGACGGCGAGGGCATTACGGCGTCGAAATACAGCCGAGCGCAGGTCCCCGACCTCGGAAGGTCGTCCGGCAGGGCGGCTATGGGGAAGACCCCCGGCGACACAAGCGCTTCACATACTACACACACTAAACACACTAACGTCGAGTTCTCGGAAAGATGCACAGACAGAACGGTCCGATTCGGTGTCCTCTGGGCGCTCTCGATCAAGATCGCCGCACAACTCCAGGCAATCATCCACTCTTGCCAAGAGTGCCTCGCTCCCTAGGCTAACAGAAGTTCGATCGTCGGAAGACGAAAACGACTTCCACCCCCAGGCCGCGCTCCAGGAATGGGAGCCCGCAATTAAAGCCAGCGAGGCCCCACGCTCGAAGAACAGGGACACCTCTCCCGATCCTCGACGCCAGGCGTCGAAAAACTCCGGAGCCACTAAGGGACAGGGAAAACATTTTTCTACGCACGGGGATGGGGGAAAACAGCAGAAGAAACTACCTGTACATTCTTCCACACTTGTAAAACACTCCACCCCCCCTAAACAGACAGACAAACCCAGGTCTGCTGATAGGTCCACAACCAGCAAAGCTACTCAAGATAAATCCCATAGACTTGCTGAGAGAGTCATTCCCAGTTCCAAAAAATGGTCCAGTGAAGACATAGATAGGGTCATGTCAAGAATGTCTTCTTTGGCTGATTTTTATGATAAAAATCCAGAACATTTCCTCTCGTACGATCCACAAGGGGCCACGCCCTCAGGCTCTACTGATCCTATCCCCCCGAGTAAAAAGGCCCGGTTTGAAACTCCGATGAGGTCAGAACCCTTCGAGGTACAACCTTACGCAAGACCATACTCACGGTATCAAGGAGAGGCTTCCTTTTGTGAAGACCAAGAATTTGGGTTGATAGAAGAGCAAACCGGGACGGGCTACTATGGGGATGATGAGGACCAGGAAGAAGAAGAGGATGACCCAGAAACATACAGAGTAGATTCCCCGGTAGAGAACGAAGCCCCGGTGACCGACTCCCCGGTCGATAACCAACCCCTCCTAAATGAGGTTCTCGCTCGCGCAGCAGAACATTTCCACATTGACACCCACGGTGTACAGGAGGAAAGGGACTTCGCAGAAGAGTTAGTGGGAGAAAGGAGGCCGGTTGCCCAGACCATCCCTATCCTTAAATCCATTCAGCGGAGAATAGATCCGTCCCTGGTGAACCCAAACCTCACCAGAGCAGTCAATCCCAGGGTTGAAAAACTTTTCAGGGCGGCACAGTCTGACCCTCTCTATATAAGAGGACATCTGAAGCCAGACTCCCTAGTTGTCACAACACTCGTAAGAGGGCTGGGACACCCTTGTCTTCGTCAGAAGCTCCTCCAGACAAGGAGAGCAAAAAACTATACGGTTTCGGCAGGAAGGTAGCCTCAACGTCCGCCTATCAAGCAAGGATTGCTAACTCCACCACCCTGTTGGCCAGCTACAACTGGCATCAGTGGGAAGAAGTCGCGGCACTCATAGCCTCTGCTCCTGAACCGTTGAAGGGTCAATGAGCTTGGATTTCCGCAGAGGGTAGAGCCGTGTCTGGTTGCATTTTGAAAGCAACCTTCGACGCCGCGGACAACGCAGGCAGATTAATAACGGAGGGCACTGTTATCAAGAGACATGCGTGGTTACGGCAGTCTGGTTTTAAAGCATAAACCCAGGCATCATTGTTGGACAAACCGGTGGAAACCGATCTGTTGTTTGGTAAGGCGGTCGAAGACGCACTGAAAAATGCCAAGGACGAATACGAGACACTCAAATCCCTTGGCCAGTTAACCAATAAACCCCCTAACCAGAGAGGGAATAGTAATTTTCGTCACCCACGCTGCCAAAATTCCCAGAGAGGATCTAACTATTCCCAGGGGCAGGGTACACAGTGGAACAACAACCAACAGTCTACCCAGGGTTACGGCAGAGGTAATAGGAGAGGTCGTGGTAAAGGCAGAGGCAGCCCCAGCAAGGGAGGCGGCACGCCTCCACCAAAGCAGTGACGCTCAGTTCAGGGTCCCTTCTAGTAGGGGGACGCATTTCAAACTTTACCCAGGCTTGGGAAGGGATCACATCAGACAGATGGGTGCTGTCAATAGTATCCACAGGATATTGTATAGAGCTACTGCAGCGTCCCCGGAATCATCCTCCACGACAAAGAGTACACTCCTTAGAACATCAGAAGATTCTCCTCGAGAAGATCGCCATTCTTCTACAAAAGGACGCGATAGAACTCGTCCCGGGACACCAGGTAAATAAGGGTATTTATTCAACTTACTTCCTGGTGCCAAAGAAAGACTTGACAATGCGCCCAGTATTGGATTTACGGCCTGCCAACAAGTATGTCAAGCCCCAAAAATTTCGTATGACCACGCTACAAGAGGTAATCCCCCTCCTAAAAAAGGGGGATTACATGGCAACCTTGGATATGAAAGATGCTTATTTTCATATTTCCATGTTCCCAGCGCACAGAAAGTACTTGCGCTTCAAGGTGGACAGTCGCCACTACTAATTCAAGGTACTGCCCTTCGGGATAGCTTCAGCACCAAGGGTATTCACCAAGGTACTGGCGGTGGTGGCTGCACACCTACGCAGGGAGGCAATCCCAGTGTACCCTTATCTGGACGACTGGCTCATAACGGGGGAAACCCCAGGAATTTGCAGGACAAACATTCAAAGGACTATCGACCTCCTCCAGGAGTTAGGCTTCTCAATCAATGAGAAGAAGTCAAGCCTGGTGCCAAGCACCTCAAAACAATTCCTAGGAGCAATCCTGGATACCCAGGAGGGGTTGACCTTTCCTTCAGAAGAAAGAATTCGTAATATACTACTGCAAATTCTGCATTATCAGACCGGTCAACAAATAACGGTACGCAAAGCAATGCGTTTACTGGGCATGATGGCGTCATGTATTTACCTGGTCCCCCACGCGCGCCTGCGCATGCGTCCCATGCAGGAATGGTTGGCGAAACAGTGGTCTCAGGCAAGTGGTCAGTGGGACGATCTAGTGGTCGTTTCGCCAACTCTGGTACAAAGCCTTCACTGGTGGACAAGAGAGAATCTCGCACAGGGGAAACCCTTTTACGAGCCCGAAGTACAGGCAGTAGTCACTACAGATGCATGTCTGACGGGGTGGGGAACTCACCATCTCCACCACACAGCTCAGGGTCTCTGGTCTCACTCAGTGGCCAAGAACCACATCAACCTGCTAGAGCTTCTGGCAGTATTCAGAGCGCTTCAGGCGTTCGAGCCCCACCTACTAAACCTGTCAGTGCAAATCCGGACGGACAGCACTACAGCCATGTTCTACCTGAACAAGCAAGGAGGGACTCGCTCGTCAAATCTGTCCAAGCTTGCCCAGAAAATCTGGAGATGGGCACTCAGACGGAACATCTTCCTGTCATCACAGCATGTTCCAGGGGAGCTCAATTCCCTAGCGGATGCTCTGAGCAGAGACTCCCTCCCAGAGGAACACGAGTGGGTTCTTCACAGAGAGGTCATAGAAGATATCTTCTCTCAGTGGGGTTTCCCCACTATAGACTTATTCGCCACAAGCGAAAACAGACAATGCCCAGGATTTGCATCCAGGTTCCCCCAACCAGACTCCCATGGGAACGCCCTGTGGATGAACTGGTCAGGGATGTTTGCGTACGCTTTTCCACCAACTCCTCTCATCAGGAAAGTGGTGAACAAGATGAACAGGGAATCGATGACGCTCGTCCTAGTTGCTCCCATGTGGGCAAGACAACCGTGGTTCCCACACCTACGCAGGATGGCGGTGAGCGAGCCCATCAAACTTCCAGCCTGGTACAACCTACTGTCCCAGCACCAAGGTCAAACAGTGCACCAGCAATCCAACTCAATGAACCTGGCAGCATGGCTCCTGAGGTCATAGAGTTTGGACACCTCAATTTGCCACAGAGGTGTATGGACATCCTAAAGGAATCTAGGAAACCAAACACAAGGCACTGTTACTTTGATAAGTGGAAGAGGTTCGTTATCTGGCGCCAGAGTAGACAAATCAACCCAGTTGATTGCACTCCTTCCACTATTGTTACATACATGCTCCACCTGCTAGATGCAGGATTGGTTTTTAACTCATTGAAAGTACACCTGGCAGCCCTCTCGGCTTACACCACTTCCCATAGCAAGGTTTCGTGGTGGAAAGTACCAGTAGTTAAAGCCTTCATGGAAGGAGTAAAGAGACTTCACCCTCCTATTTCAAACCCACCACCAGGGTGGGACCTTAATGTGGTGCTAGCCAAGCTCATGGGCCCCCCTTTCGAACCCATGCATAAAAGCAGTCTCAAACACCTGACTTATAAAACGGCCTTCTTAGTAGCGATTACTTCTATAGAAGGTCAGTGAAATTCAGGCTCTGTCAGTGCAGGATCCCTTCTTTACTATCCATAAAGACAAACTGGTTTTACGCACACACCCTAGGTTCTCACCTAAATTTATATCAAAATTCCATGTAAACCGGTCCATCGAGCTTCCGGCTTTCTTCCAGAACCCGCAAAGCTCGGCTGAGGTGAAACTACACACCCTAGATGTGCGTAGGGCGGTCCTCTACTATGTAAATAAAACCAGACCGCTAAGAAAAACAGATCAACTGTTTGTCTCCGTAGCTACAGGCAGAAAGGGGGATCGCGTCTCTAAAGGTGCCATCTCGAAGTGGATTATTAACTGTATCCAGCTGTGTTACTCACTCTCTGAAAAAAACTCTGCCTTTTACGCCAAGGGCCCACTCTACTAGAGGCATTGGGGCCACTCTGGCTTTCATTGCAAATGTACCCCTTGACACCATTTGCAAAGCAGCTACTTGGAGCTCTATTCACACTTTTACTCAGCATTACTGCATTGACACCCATTCCAAGGCAGATACACAAGTGGGACAAGCGGTTCTAAGACACTTATTTGCTCATGACCCTTCTCACATCCCACCTCCTTCTTCTGGTACTGCTCGCTAATCTATGCACAGCATGTGATCTAAGCAGATTCCACAAGCCTCAGAAGGGATACATTACTCACCGTAATCATATTTCTGATGCTTGTATCTGCTTAGATTCACATGCGACTCACCCTTCCTCCCCTCCGAGAGAAGGCGCATGATTACTTGTAGTCTTACCTTTCTGTCTATCTGCTTGGATTATCTGTACTCACGCTACTCCTCATGCTACCTCATGTCAGAAAAAATACAATCTGAGGATCCTAGACGCGTGAGGGATCTTGGGTACAGTGGACGTCACACTAGGGATAGCATTACTGGCACGCCCTGTGTCGACGCCCATTTTCGAGTTTCGAAAAACAAACTGTAATACTCCGCAGCTTCCACTAGATGTCGGCCTATGCACAGCATGTGAATCTAAGCAGATACAAGCATCAGAAATACGATTACGGTGAGTAATGTATCCCATATGTAAGAAGCCCAAAAAGACCCCTGAAGTTACATTAGGAGCCTGGAGTGTTGGAGGCTTGGGGGTTCCAGAGAGTGACGGTTGCCACTTGGAGTATGTCAGGGAACCAGGAGAGATGCTTGTGACTTTCTCCCCTTCACTTCCCCTCTGCTTCACTCTCCCGCATTCTTCCAGGTCCCATGACCCAGTGGTTATCTTTATATGTAGTTTAATGTAACTATGTAATAAAGTATATGTAAGAAGCCCAAGAAGACCCCTGAAGTTACATTATTACAATTTAACAAGATTTTTAAGCAGTTTTTGATTGTCCTCATTACTTTCCCTATCTGGAGTATGATTGTTTGATGGTACCACTTTAGTTTTCCTAAGCAATCCAGACCTCCTCCTACCCTAGCCTTTTCCGCACCTTTACATATAATTTGTGGCTGACTTAGATTGATGGATCTCATAGAATGTGCAGCTTCTTCTCCGTCCCCAGATTGCTCGTTTCCTGACAAAATCCCTCGGTTAGAGCCCTGTTCCCTTAAAGAAGGTAATCCAGGGAGTGGGTCCATCAACGTGGATTTAATAAGGTTTCTTATAATTTTATGGGTCCCGCCCTGCCACTATTTGTCAAATCTAAAGTATGAGGATATTGATTCTCGGGATTTTTATTTGTACAAGGAGTGGATTTTATATTTTCTTGTGAATTTCTTTTCCCGAGTGTACCTGGCAAGATGGAACCATGTACTGGGCATTCAATTGAGATTTCAAATCAGTTACCTGCAATTAGTTTTTAGCTTCACTTGCACCTGATGTATTAAAGTATTTGTTTGAGTTGGTATGTCATTTAGTAGCTTCTCTATTGGAGATCTCTCTTGTCCGAATATCACTGGTAATTGCAATCTACTTAATGTAATCCTGTCTCCCTTTGGCTCCCCAATGATACCTGAACTACCTTTCCTAGATGTAGATTTTTCTACCATGTGGTAGAACATAGAAAGCTGGGATTGTTTTGGTTCTTTTACTTCTGGTAGAAGTTTACTTTGGGTAAATTCTATCATGGGAGAGTCATTTGCAGGACTTTTTTGGAGAGTAGGTCACCCTTACATGTCTTAATACATATTTTCTTTTGTTCAAAAGTTTATTCTTTTTTTAAATTGTTTTTGGTATCAACAAATATAGAAATTCCCCTTGTGAAGTTGTAAGGCCCTGTAGCTTTCTTCATCAAACTGGGTGAGGTCCGAGATAATGACCTCAATTGCTGAGATATTTGCTTTTTGTTTAATGGAATCTCTCATTTTTTTTTTCTTTAACTTTTTTGACGCCTTGAAAGATGTGTTCACTTTGAGTATGGATTGCTTGCACCTAAATCAAGATTGTTTACAGTTTCGGGTTTCTCTGGGTCTTCATCCCCATTTAACAGCAAGTCTGTGAGGGCTGAAGGACTATCCAGGGAGTCATTTGTAGAAGAAGCCTCCTCTCTAATGACTGCTTTATTCACCACGGATTCAACCAGCATAGAGATGGTAGAGGCTAACTCAGCAAAACCCAGCTCTAGATTAGAAACTTTTTCAGAAACTCCTGTCAGATGCTCCAATATTTTTGCGTATTGGTTAGCATTCCAAAAGAGATCATTTTTTAATTTCGCTGTCGATGCATCAGCGTAGGATTCTGCAGGAAGCAGATCCAATCTAGGCTCAATTATCGTTAATTGAATTTGTTCACTCTAGCCCTTGGTCTCACTCTTTGGGCCTGACTTGAGGGATGATACTTTGCTACATAAATGGCACTTTAATCCAGTACCTTCAGAATCTGTCACCCTTCCCAGCAGGAAGCCCTCCGATTTGTTTATTTTATTTAGAGTATCAGAGACTAAGGGCCTCATTACGACCCAGGCGCTGGACCATGGTGCTATTGGTGGATGGCGGAATTACCGCCCCCATCACAAGGTTGGCGGGGGTGGTAATTCCCCATTCACCATTTGCCCTTCCCCATTCCCATTTTGCCCCATAGGGCATAATGGGGATGGGGAAGGCGCTAATTACGGCACCGTAAATTACGGTTGCCGTAATTAGCTCCAAGGTCCCTTAGCGGGTTGGATTTTAACGCCTGCAAAAAGCAGGCGTTAAAGCCTCCAACCCGCTAAAGGACCTTGTAATTAGGGGCTAATGGTTTAACGGCGCCGACGCTCTTTACGGCGCCGTTAAACCATTAGCGCCAGGGTCGTAATGAGGCCCTAAATGTTTGAGATCTCTGATCTCCATATGTGTTAAGTCATGACCCCTGTCCAGGAGATTTAGTATTCTAGTTATCAATGGATAATTCTTCTCTAGATCTTCGTTTTCAGTGGTAAGTAATGATTTTTTTCTTGATACAATCGGTGAGGCTTCCTGTGTGGCAAAGGGACTCAGATCTTCCCATAGGGAGATAGACATTGTGACATGAGAGGCTCCTAGCTGTGGATTATCTTCCCCTTTTGGTAGTAATTCTGAATGAGCGCCTTGAAATAGGGGAGGAGAGGGCAATGGGAAATTATTTTTATTACCAAAGTCCTTAAAAAAAGAATGATTTCCCTTCCCGTGGTTGGGTAGGAAAATGGTGTATGTTATCAAATCAATTTCTGGAAGCGTTAACTGGAGTGGAAGGGCCTAAAGACAGTCTAGTTCTTCTTCCCAACTCTAATTTTACGTCGGGGGACATCATGGATATATCCACTAATGTAATAATATCTGTCGCTAAACTGGTGTCAATTATTGGTGGCTGGGCGAAATCTTCGCAAATACTCAAAAAGCTATTTTGGAACGGCTGTGCCAATTCCAAAGAGTTTTCTGATGTTGGAGAGATTATATTTTCTGCTCGCTTGGAGATTTTCAATTTTGCTTGGATTTGGCCGTGCATGAAGTCAATCTCCACCTCATGTAATATCGCCTCTCTTTGAATTTCAGAGTCGGGAAATATTATAGATTGCTGACCCAGGGGTGGAAAGTCCAAGATGCTGCTTAGATTCAGGTGTAATGGACTTACTTCATTAGCTATGTCGTTGGGTAATTCAGACAGCAACTCAGTTTCTATATGTATTGAAGCTTTTGGTGTCGGCGCACATATTTTTCCACTTCTTAGTAAAGTAGCCATTGCAAAACGAAGCGGGTACTTTCAATTGTGAATTTATGTTAAATAAACATTAAAGGACCAATCGGAAGCAAGAAATGTGTACGCTACGTTAGGTTTGCAAGTGTGCTGCCAGTTTTGCAGGGGCCGAAGATTTAAATCCAAAGGAGGAGTTCAAAAAATTATAGCTCACTCCCCATTCATTCAAACAGCAAAAACAGTTTGAAAGACACTTCGAAATGCGCGTGCGAAATGTGCTGGCACCAAATGTTTGTTGGGGATTCTGGGTAGTGAGGGGGCGGGGTCTTTCCACGCAAAGGATTTTGGTGAATAAAGTTCTTTATGTGGCAAGTCCTAGTAGCTTTTCGCCTCCTGGATAAATTAAACTTCCTCTTTTCCTTACACGATTGTAGGTTTCAAGTTGTCATTCAGGTCATTCCCAATCGCAGCAAAAACACTTCGAAAAACACTTTGAAATGCGTGAAATCTCTTTCACCTTGGGAGGTTTCAAAAAGTGTTCACAAAAGAAAAATAAATGGCTCCAACATAAGTTCTTCAGGGCTGAAGGTCCTTGCTCCAGAGGGTGGTTCTCTTCCCCTGAATTCTGAGACTTCTAAGCGCTACAATTCAAACAAAGTATTTTAGACAGAGTTTGAAAATTGCAAGGTAAGATTTATTTTGCGCATATCATACACTTGAGCCGAGTTCAGCTTCTTCCCCGACCAGTATTTCATGGAGAGTGGAGAAGTGAAGTGCCTGAATAGTACACAGCGTCTCATTTTATACAACAATGAAGCCTGCATCAACATAGATCTTTTGTTATTCATTTGCAAAAGATAATAACACAAATATGTTCAGACTATATACACAATGTTACACCTAATCCCCTGAAGGCAGAACAAATAATAATAATTTGACATTTATATAGCGCTACGAACCCTCAGGTATCTGAGCGCTATCTGAGCGCTGCTTATTACCCACGGTGTGTGGTGCTCATTTATCGACCTCAGAAGGATGAAAGGCTGAGTTTGGCCCCCCGGGATTCGAACCTGCGTTAGCAGGCTCTGCATAGATGTCAAAGCGATCGCTCTACTCGCTGTGCCACTTGACCGGCTATCAAAGTGCATAGTCAACAGATGTTACTGTTATGGTAAGAGACTCCACTTTGCTTATGGCTTTAATTAGAAGCTCTTTCTGACAGTACATGGACGGTAACTTATGTTTGAGGCCTTAAACACAGAATCCACTTGCCCTTCGTTCCAACAATGGTCACCCTATTTGCACAACCTTTAAAAGATACTGCTCGTGCATTCAACAAAGTGAAAGGGCTGAACACTATGGGCCTCATTACAAGTTGGGCGGTATCCCAGAGGTTTTCGTACCGGGATACCGCCCGCAGCAATAGCGCTACCGCCAGCCAGTCGGGTGCTATTAGCGCTGAATCACGGGTTTGACGGAACGGTAGTTCCCCATTCCCCATTGGGCCCATTCGGAAATTCCCCATTCCCCATTGGACCCAATGACACATTTTTTGCGCTATTACTGCCAGCGGTATTACCGTGCTGTAATAGCGCCAAAAATCTGCAAATTCCTGGCGGATTTCCTCCCAGCTCAGAGCTGGGGGTAAATGCTGCCAAACCTGTGATTTGGCGGACCCTTAAATGCGGCAGTAGTAGCGTTACGGCCGCATTTAAGGGTTACCACCAAACTCATGATGACCCTGTATGACTCAATGTGTAACTAACCTCTGCTTAGTGCAGTTAGTATTTACATAGCATTCAGTTAAGAGACTGGAACCATATTCGAACAGCCTTTCTTATTTCGCGGAATAGAAGGACCTGTCCTTAATATTATTTAACCTAAGTTTATCAGTGAAGGCCAGGTGGCTAAACATGCCCTCTACACGACCCAGTCTTTTCTTGTAATGACTGACAGAAGAAGCCATGAACACATTTCCATTTTGCTTTTACCCGATGACTGACAAATGCAGCCCCATTTTGAATATTACTAAAAGAACAGGATTTTGATTACAAAAAGGGATTAGCTTATGCTAAGAAAGTTGCATATTTTTATATTCTAACAATTCTTCTTTACTCCCTGAAGTTTCACATACAACAATTTGTTTATTTTACATTTTTAAAGCACTCACACAGCCGGCGGCCATCGAGGCGCTGTTACAGAAATGTTTTTTTTTTTTGGTTGCGTAATTGTTTTTTGTGTGTCTTAGTTACATTATTTATAACGCGCTTAAACACCCAGAGGTTTCCAAGCGCAGACCCGGGGATCAAACCTGTGTTGTTCATGTTGTCTTGCTTTCACGTTGCCGCTGAGCTATCCTCGTGGAACAGTTCCTTTTGCCTTTCTTGGCCCACACAATATTGACATACAAACTTGTCTGACTTTACAATGTTATCTCTTTTAGAATACCTGGTATGTCTTTCTGCCAGGGTTTTGCTTCTTCTCTCCTAGTTCACACAATCCCTTTTCTTTTTTAAATTTATTTTTTGCGCAATAGCCAAAAATAAACAAAATTGACTTTGAACATATTTCATTAGAATCACATAAATAATTCATAACCACAACATTTAGCTACCATTGAATGAAATACCATAAAAAAAATTAAAAGAAATTAAAAGAAAAAAAGAGAAGACCAAAAACCAGGTAAAAGGAACAAATATAGAATCTCCCATAATTTTCAAATAGCACATTTGACACTATCCCTTAACCCAGTTACGTTCAGATCTTTGAGTAACCGAACAACCTCAATCGTCAGAAAGACTTCATTTCCCGCAGAGAGTCTTTGCCAAAACATAAATGAGTCAAGAAAACGTTCATCATGTATAAATCTCGAGAATCTTTGAGCTCTCTGATTTAGGGTACAAAGACTTCATTTCCCGCAGAGTCTTTGCCAAAACATAAATGAGTCAAGAAAACGTTCATCATGTATATATCTCGAGAATCTTTGAGCTCTCTGATTTAGGGTACCGTTACAATTAGATAAAAGATGGTAAACTGATTATATTTCCATGTCAGCACACTTATCACATATATTTGTTGGATTTAGTTCTTTGTCTGTAGTGTACAAGATTTCCAATATTGGTAAAATGTTGAGTCTAAATCTTAGAAAATCTGATTGTACTTGCGGATCAGGAAATTTCTTTAAGTACACCGGGAGAAAGGACCTTGATTTGTCCTTTAGCGTAATAGACACCGATTATTTGGCCTTTCTCATTTGAGCAATTGTCCTAATCCAATCTCTGCATTTCATACTTTCCTTTATCTTTAGAGGATTTTGCAGTAAGATGTCAATAGAACAGACCGAGTCGAGCAGTATCTCATTAAATTCAGATCTCAGCTGATTGAAGAATATGTTATTCGAATTAACCATAGAGATTTTAACCTCCTCATATAAAGATGATCTTGGAGGATCCAGAATCATCCTATACAGCGAGACCCATTTCCACTCGATCCATGAAAGCAGGGAAGAGAGACCCAATTCAAATCTTATACATGCAATGGGTAAGCAATTAGGGAGCATCAGAGTCCTTCTCCAGATTTTACCTTCCACTCTATCCCAATCTAAGCCAAAAACTTGGGGATTGGATTCCACGCCATAGAGACTAATCGGGATGACCTTTCCACTATAGCATTTAAGGACGGGAAGTACTGAAAACTTGCAAAATTGAGAATAGATTTGTTTCATATAGGAACCCAAGTTAAAAACTTTTTGATCAATGATTGAGAGAAGGTGAACCCCACAATTTGAGTACCTAGATAGGTAACTTCTTTAGAGATAGAAATTGGAAGGACGTCCAACTGCCAACAATAAGGTTTTAATTTTTTTCATGGATTTTTAAAAATGAGTATTTGGGATTTAGTTGGATTTATTTCCAAATCATTCATAAATGCATACTCAGCTAATGCAGTTAATAAACGCTGCAGTCCGACCTCTATGTAGTCTACGACTACAATGTCTTCTGCATACGCTAGGCAATTTATCTTCATAGGACCAATTTTGGGGCTAACTAAACCAGAGTCTATCAACCATTGAAACCCATCAGACAGATAGAGAATAAACAGAAGAGGGGCAATCAGGCATCTCTGACACACTCCTTTTTCGATATTAATGGATTCAGTCAGGGACCCACATTTTGACTCTCTTACTCTTTGATTGAGTTCAATTAGAATCAATAACAGACTGTCTGGAAGACCCCAATCTCTCAGCTTGGTCCACAACTGATTCCCATTAACAGTGTCGAAAGCCTGGGAAAGATCAACCCAGGCTCCGAACAAAGGAGACCCCTCCTTGACCGAACTGTCAGCTACAAACAGACAACTAAGAACAAGAGTGTTCAAAGAGGTGGATAATCTCCTTCTGAAACTTGTCTGCTGTCTAGGAATTATTCCCTTGCCCTCCGCCCAGATCTCTAAATCAGCCAAGATTAGGCCTGCAAAAATGTTGCACTCAGCGTCTAGGAGCGAGCAGGGTCTATAATTTAAGGCGGCCAACCGATCCCCTTTTTTATAAATGGGAATTATAACTGATTGCCGCCAAGACTCAGGAATTATTTTTGAGGAAATAACATTATCAAAGAGCAGTTTTAAGACTTTCGCCAACAATCCCTTTTCCAGTCCTGATGTTTCCTCTCAGGACTTATTATTTCACACTATCATAGTTGCCTATTATACTCTCCTGCTGGGCTTCTTGTATTCACACACTTATAATTGCCTAGTATCATCTCCTGCCAGGGCTCGTTGTATTCACACACTTGTAATTACTTGCTATACTCTGCTGCCAGGGCTTCTTGTATTCACACACTTGTAATTACTTGGTATACTCTCCTGCCAGGGCTTCTTGCATTTGCACACTTGTAATTACTTTGTATACTCTACTGCCAGGGCTTCTTGTAGTCACATGGTGTGTCTGCTCTTCCCCAAAGTTGCACATATACTTTGTTTGGTAATATGTACTGCATATATATTATACGGTCTGGATTTCCCCTATACTTGCACAATATATATTCATCTGTTTGTAGCTTAATTCCCCTTTCAACATTAAGTTCATTTTGTTCTTTCTCTCTCGGTTGCTTGTGGTTTAATTACTCACATTCGCTGATACGCCCAGGGATACCTGCTGCCTCTGGTTGGACTTACTGGCTCTTGTTGGCATTTCTGGATTCTCACACGGTCAACAGAAGAGGTTTTTCCGTCTGTTTCCTTCTCGCAACTGCTTCCTTTTGGTTTCTTGGTCTCTCATGGGTTCCACTTGACACGCCTGCTTTATTCCGGCCTCTGGTAAGTAAAGCGCTGCCCTGTCACCTGCAAACACCTAGCAATCTCTCACTGCATCCTGGCGTTCCTGCAGCATGTCCTTCTTGTGCAGCAGCCTCTTCCTTCTTTGTTGGCGAACCGCCTAGCTCCACAACGCCAGTAATTGCCTTTCAGTTTCTTCAATCTCATGGAGAGACGCAGTCCTCTCCCGCGCGAAACAGACATCGATTCCCTGCTTCACTTGCCTTTTAAACTTCCCAGGCACAGGTGTATACGAGAAAACACTAGAGAGCTTGCTGGGCTTGTGTCCTCCTTCGCTATGCATTGCTTGATTCCTCTTCCTTGTCCAAGTATTTTGGACATTCGCACGGAGCAGACATCGATTCCCTGCTTCACTTGCCTTTTAAACTTCCCAGGCACAGGTGTATGTGAGCAAACACTAGAGAGCTGGCTGGGCTTGTGTCCTCCTTCACTATGCATTGCTCGATTCCTCTTCCTTGTCCAAGTATTTTGGACATTCTGGGAAAGGAAGTACAGTTTTGAGAATTGATTAAAAAAACCTGAATACACATTTCCAGTAGTTTTAAATAGTGAATGAGTCCTGGATGATGGATAGGTGGAACTGGAGAGGGTGATATCCCTATTCTTCATGGTAGGAGTGGTTGTATAACAATAGGCCAAGAGGGTGTTAGATATGGAAGGGTTATTTTGAAGAGAACATGGGGATACCATGTCTCACTCGATGAAGCCATGACATCTCCCCTGATGTTGTCCCCCCTCCATGTGATCTTCAATCATATAGCCGCCCCCAGGGTCAGGATCAGATAATGGCTGCCGTCCCCTGGCCACATGGAATGAGGTCACTGGGGGGAAATCAGTGATAACTCCATCGGATTTATTACATACCCTTCCCCCTATTGCGGCAGGTTCTCTAGGCACCTATTGGAAAACGGGAAAGGAAGTCTTCATTGCCCTGTTCTCTTCCTTTTCCGTGTTCTACCCTGAAACAATAGGGCTTTAGGTCCAAGAACCTGTGCATGACTCGTGCATTGGTATCCTTATGGAGGCTCATCCATGTCAGTGGGACATGATCTGTGACCAATATAAACTTTCTGCTACTGAGGCAGTATTTAATGTAACTCTCAATTTAATTGCGAAAAACTTTCCGTGTAGACCTTTTGTTTGATTTGGGTGTTACCAATTAGGTTGCGGCCGAAAATACAGAACGCGAGGAGTGGGGGCTCCCGCGTCCCATGTTCTGTATTTTTGGAGGTTCGGGTGTGCCCCCTGCATACTTAACATTGGGGGTGGGGGACAAAAATTGCTCAGGCCCCCGTTTATAATGAACGGTCAAAACGGGGCCCGAACAGTTACATTGTGGGCAGTCCGGACGCAAACAAACCGTTTGCGATCAGACAACCCAGATCCGGATTTAAGGTAGGTTATTGCCCATTTTATTGCCAAAGGCTCCAATTTAATAGTGGCATAGTTCTTTCATGGGGAAACAGTTTTCTACTGATATAAAGAATAGGGTGTTCAATACCTTCGTGATCTTGTGAAAGAACTGCCCCTAACCCAATATGTGAATCATCTTCCTGTAAAATAAACGCTTTGTTAACTTCTTTAGTGCCAAGGACGAGATATCTCGTCCTTAGAAGTGCATATGCAGTGCCAAGGACGAGATAGCTTGTCCTTTTTGGCACCTTGTTTTGTGTGATCCCTGCATCTAAGAAGGGGCACCTGACTGCAGGGAGGGCTGCATGAGATGCCCCCTCTTATCTGCCCCTAGGGAGGGCTGAATGAGATGCCCCCCTGCATTTGGTGTGGGGGGGTAGAGGGTCACCCCCCAGTACAATAGAAAATTACCTGGCGGTTTAGAGTGCCCCTCAGCCTGCCATAAAGTGTAGTGTACCTTTTCCATTTTTTTTTGTTTACGAAACTTGCCTTAGCGCAGAGGGGCACATTGGTGTGCCAATCTGGCGCCGGGGTGTCCAAACCTTACTGCCCCACCCACTGGGGGGCCTGTCCCACCATTTTGGGGGCCCTTTCCCCCCCACCCCAAATGGAGGGGGGTGTACGTCACGCAGCCGTTTGTAGGAGGCCCAGGAAGGCCTGCATGAGGTGCCCCCGTCACCTATTTGAGGTGAGGGGAGTGAGGGCCCCCAAAAATAGTGGGACAGGCCCCCCAGTGGGTGGGGCAGTAAGGTTTGGGCACCCTGGGGCCAGATTGGCACACCAATGGGCCCCTCTGCGCCAAGGCAAGTTTTGTAAACAAAGAAAAAAATGGAAAATGGTGGAACGCATTTTAGGGGGGTATGTGGGGCACCCCAAACGGGGTGCCCCACAGACCCCCTTTGGGGTACCCCACAGATTTCAGATAATTACTTTCAGTTCAAGACAATGAACTGAAAGTAATTATGTAACTAAGTTATGAAACTAAGTTGAACGAAAGACTCTGAGGGCAAAGTTGGAGTCAAGGTTGTTAAAGTTGTTGAGCTACATTGGAAAAACTACTTGTTTGGCTGAACATTGAAATACTCAAGGAGACCTGGAAGTTCCTGGCTGTGTGACTTGTAATGGCTTCTCAGCTTTTCTTGCTCCTGCACGGCTCAATCTGCTGGGCTTTCCTCTTTCTCTGCCTCCCCGTTGTACTTCTGCCCTTTCACCTTTTATGCACCTGTGGTCCTTTAATGGGCTGCAGGTATATACCATCAATTAATACTGCCTTACTTTGATTACACAGACATGTCTGACCTTCATGCATCTTCTTCATCACAGTACCAAAGTGGTAAGAGTAATTGGTGTTTATTACTCTGTTGCTTCTTCCTCGTCTCAGTACTGTTAGTTATCCCATGATTGGAATACAGGGGTACTGTCTTATAGTGACTTATACAGGTCATCGAAAGGTTAGGCAGATTTGTCAGAAGGACAAGTGGGATACTGTGTTTTAGCCCAAGGTACCTCATCAGCAGTATTTCTCACTTTCTGTCCAACACGTCTGGGATAGAAGTATCTCCTGCACTTTTCGGATATAGGGGAACTTGGTCCACAATATCCCATAACCACTTCTGGGATAGGAGGTGTCTCCTGAAAGGAGGATGGAGGATGCAGAATACTGTGTCTTACCTAAGGGCCCCCCACCTCGAGTCCCCAAGGACCCTCTACGCTCATTCTCCTTGCTTGTCCGCCTCCAGGGTCAGGATCCAAAAGCGATGGCCTTTCTCTGGCCACCTGCACAGTGGATCTTGGGGGAGTAGATGTGAGAAGACCCTCAGGTTTCTCACACCCTCCACTCCTTGAGGAGATTTATGATGGGTATGGGTCTTATTTCATTGGTCGGGTTGTGATACTCGATAATCATATGGCCCTGTTTGTTCTATCACTTCATAGGGACCATGCCTTTTGGACATCTTATTCTCAGATGAAGGAAGCAGAACAAGGACATTTTGTCCAATGGAAACAGATCTAAGCAAAGCCTTCCTTTAATGGTAACCTTTCTCTGGCGCTTTGACCATATGAGTTTCAACTAATGTCTTCACCGGAGCCATGTGTTCTTTTAATCATAGGGCTGTTTGGGAAAGGGGCAAGATGCTTTCTCCCGCTCTTCCGCAACATGTCAAGGACATCCTGTTGTTCTCTGCCATATAATAGTTCAAATGGAGAGAATCCTGCTGAGGACTGTGGGGTCTTTTGGATGGCAAAAAGGGCACACAGGGTCATGACATCCCGTTTTTGTCATCAGCTTCAACTAACTTCCTCAAGATATGTTTTAAAGTCTTATTAAACCAATCCACTAGTCCATCAGTCTGTGGGTGATGAATGGAAGTTCTAGGTCTTTTTATATGTCGAATTTCCTTTACCTCTGACATTAGTTTGCTCATGAATATAGTCCCCTGATCTGTTTAGATTTCCTTCCGGAACCCAACTCGTGAAAAATAGGGGATCAAATGTTTGAGAATTTGTTCTGTCATATTATTGCGTAAAGGGAATGCTTCAGGATAGCGAGATGCATACTCCACCGGTTCCCTAGCCTTGATGGTTCAAGGGCCCAACTATGTCCACACGTGTCCATGAAAAGGACACATCAACGATTGGTAAAGGTTGCAATGGAGCTGGAGGGGGCATTAGGAAACTAGTCTTCTGGCATAAGGCATAAGTATACAAAATGTTTTTCACATTGGCATAGATCCCTGGCCAATAAAAGCTGCTTAAAATTTGGACTTGGGTTTTAGCCGTTCCTAAGTGACCACCCGTCAGATGGGAGTGAGCAATCGTTATCACTATTTTCTTGTGACTCTTGGAGACCATTATTTGTGACCTATGAGTTCCATCAGGACCAATGTCTCCTCTATATAGTAGCCCGGTTTTTGGGGAGAAAATGATGCCCCTCCTTCTATCGGCCCTCCTTTTCAGGCAACACCTGAAGGAAAGGTCCTGCAAGTAAGGGATCATTCCTTTGGGCAAATGCCAAGTCAAGAATAATTTTGGCGGCTTCTCCAATGGCTTTAGGTGGGACTACCTCGGATGTAATGGGGATATATATATCTGCCTCTCCAAAGCCTTTGCCTCCCCTCTCGGTCTTATCCGAGTTTTTAATTTGCTTTGTCTTGGGAAATGGAGCCCTTTCTAGAATCCTCATGGCTATATTTTTCACCTGCCTTTAGTTGATACGCCTCCTTTTCGCTGTTTTGAACTAAGATTTTGATGTCGCCTCTGTAATCAGGATCTATGATGCCTGCTAAAACATCTAGGCCATTTAGCCAAGCTAGGACTGATTTAGAGGCAAGTCTAATGTAAGTTCCAGGTGGGGGAATTAGGACCAAATTAGTTGGCATTAAAAAACTCAGTCTCTGGGTTGTATCAGCTCTCCCTTACTACTATATAAATCAAACCCAATGGAATGTTCTCTAGCTACTGATAGATCTGAAGCTCTGGTGCTAAGTTTCTCAAACCTGAGGCTCCCCATTTTGTGTCAAATTAGTCCGATCCCACTCCTGAATGAGTCAGAAATGAAACTCGGACACAAGCTAGCCATGGTTTTAGTTAAAGATTTGTATTGAAAATGAATGGGGTTAGAAAAATGTCTCTGACTCTGCTCTAAGAGGAATTTCCCTACCTAAACCAAAACTAAGGATCTGTCTGTGTTGGAATGTCTAAAACAAAACTTTCCTGTATCCAAAGTTCTAGTCTGACCCTCACACTAAAATAAACTCTAAGGTGAAACGGGAAATGTCTTTAGAGCTTTAGAAAAGTGTTGACAAAAGAAGAATAAATAGCTCAAACACAAGTTATTTAAGACTAAAGGTCCTTGCTCCAGAGAGTGGTTCCCTTCCACTGGATTCGTCTTTGCTCTCTGAAGTTCCATATACAACAGGTCCTTTTGTCTGTCTTGGCCCACAACAATATTGACGTACAAACTTGTCTGACTTTGCAATTGTGTCTCTTTCAGAACACCTGGTATGTTTTTCTGACATGGTTTTGCTTCTTCTCTCCAGGACTAGAAAAGGGATTGTGTGAACCCCAGATGTTTCCTCTCAGGACCACTTTATTTCACACAGGTATAGTTGCCTGGTATACTCTGTATTCACAAGCTTGTAATTGGTTTTTATACTCTCATGCCAGGGCTTCTTGTATTCACATGGGGGTCTCTGCCCTTCCGCAAAGTTGCACATACACTTTGTCAATATGTCCTCCGGATATATTATCTGGTCTGAGTTCCCCCTATACTTGCACAATATATATTCAACTGCCTGTAAGGGTGTTGTTTGTAGCTTTATTACCCATTCAACATTAAGTTCATTTGTTCTTTCTCTCTCGGTTGCATGTGGTTTAATTACTTGCATTCACCAATACGACTCGGGGTCCCAGCTGCCTCTCAGTGAACTCACCGGCTCGTGTTGGCGGTCCTGGATTCTCCAGCGGCCACCTGGAGAAGCGTTTCTGTCTACTTGCTTCCTTGCGACCGCTTCCCCTTTGTTTCTTAGTCTCTTGAGGCTTTGACTTGACATGCTTGTTTCGTTCCGGGCTCCAGTAATTAAACCGCTGCTCTGCCACCTGCGAATGCCCAGGAATCTCTAGCCATCTCTTGGCGTTCCCACAGCGTGTCCTTCTCACGCAGCAGCCTCTTCCTTCTTTGTTGGTGAGCCGCCTGACACCACCACGCCAGTTAAACTTCATGGAGAGATGCAGCTCTCTCCCGCCAGCAGCAGACATTGATTCCCTGCTTCACTTACCTTTTAAACTTCCCGGGCACAGCTGCATGCAAGCAACCACTAGAGCGCTCGCTGGGATTGTGGCCTTCTTTGCTTGATTCCTCACCCCAGTATTTTAGTCATTCTGGGAAAGGAGGTCCAGTTTTGAGAATTGATTCAGAAAAGTTGAACAAACATTTCCAGAAGTTTTAAATAGTGAATGAGTCCTGGATGATTGATAGGCGGAACTTAAGAGGGTGTTTTTGCTATTCTTACAGGGAGAAGGAGTGGAAGTATGACAATAGGCCATGAGGGTGTTAGATATGGGAGGGATATTTTCTAGAGAAAATGGGTGATACCATGTGTCACTCGATGAAGGCACGGCATCGCCCCATAGGTTTTCTTCCTCCATGTCATCCGCTCTCTTATAGCCACCCCAAAGGTCAGGATCAGGCCGCATGGGAAGAGGTCACTGCTGGGAAATAAGTGATGACATCATCGTACCCATCACAGCACCTTGGCCCTTCTTTTATACAATCTTAGGGAAAGCGAACACACAGCAGTCGTCAGAAAGACCAAAAAGAGCACTCTCTGGACTACCTGTAAAAAAACTGTTATGCAAAGCGAACACAATTACACCGTTCTGGAAAAGGTGAACATGTCCTACATTCTGAGCCTTTTGTTTATCATATTCATACCTTTCTACTAATCATTCAGGACAAAAGTACAGAATCTTGTACAAACAGACCTATCCATCATGCTTAAGCTTAATGGCACGATCAAAGTCAGACTCTTCTTTAATGGAATACGCCTTTTCATAGTGTGTGTCATTCTTCAAAGTGCTTAATGTCTTTCTGTCACGATAGTAAAATAGCCGGACACTGAGGCATCAAGAATACAACCAAACTTTCAGGCCGATTCATGGAATTAATGTGCGCTGAAAATTCCCGCGCAAGCGTGCGAAACCGTGCGAATCGCAGTGCAAGTGCGAAAATCGCAGTGCAAGTGCGAAAATCGCAGCAAAACCCGCGCACATCGATTCATGGAAGTCCGTGCACGAGTAAAATCTGGGATGTGCGCTGAAAATCTGCGTGGCGCACGCCGGCGCACAGGTCATCTAACGGCATGCACTACGGCCACAGCGAAAGCGCACATAACGCGGCGCACATAACAAAAGTAGGCGTAACACGGGCCGTGACACGCGGAATGGGGAACAACGCGTGAAAATGTGGGCGTCACGGGGGAAGTACAGGAGGCAAGTGCGCGGAACACCCACACGCTCGCCTACAACAGGTATTCATGGAATCGAATAGGGCAAACCAGCGCACGGGCGAAGACGCGCACAGGCCTAAACACGTCCGCCACACGAAGGCAGGCGGTATCGTCCCTTTGCATGAAAAAAATGTGCGCCAAAATGTGCTCTAACAAAAAGCATGTATATACAGCTCTGATGATTGTCCCATAGGGTGGCCCTCTAGGACAAATGACGTGCAAAGGGGTACGCGACAAACACGGACACCCGCTGTGTCAAAAATAGCATGTGCATGTATTTCGGGGGTGCGTGGGAAGTTTCACATGCGATTGGCCTTGGGCGAGTGGGGTGCGTGTAAATCTGGGGTTCGCGGGAAGTTTCACATGCGATAGGCCCTGTGCGAGTGGGGTGCGTGTATTCCTGGGGTTCGCGTGAAGTTACACACGCGATTGGCCTGGGTACGTGTAAATCTGGGGTTCGCGGGAAGTCTCACACGCGATAGGCCCTGTGCGAGTGGGGTGCGTGTATTCCTGGGGTTCGTGTGAAGTTTCACACGCGATTGGCCTGGGTACGTGTAAATCTGGGGTTCGCGGAAAGTTTCACACGCGATTGGCCTTGGGCAAGCGGGGTACGTGTATTTCTGGGGTTCGCCGGAAGTTTCACACGCGATAGGCCCTGTGCGAGTGGGGTATGTGTATTTCGGGGGTGCGCGGGAAGTTTCACACGCGACAGGCCCTGTGCGAGTGGGGTACGTGTATATCTGGGGTGCAGGGGAGTCCTACACGTGAATTGGCAGTGTGGGTCCTCCCAGGTGTTCCCTCTACACCCTCCACGGCCCCTGCAGGCAGCCCACACCACATGGGACTACCCTGCACCCCTGGTCATGTCCCGCAGGCAGCCCATCCACCATGGGCATGCCCCTCAGGCAAGCCACATGTCAGCTTGCACTACGGATCACCAACGCATGACCCCCTCCACCCCACCCCCCAGCACTGAGGGGCACCTGCCAGCAGGCCCCCACTCATGTCCCCTTGCACCCCCGCCCCCCAGCAGTGCAGGGCACCTGCCAGCAGGCCCCCACTCATGTCCCCTTGCACCCCCACCCCCCAGCAGTCAGGGGCACCTGCCAGCAGGCCCCCACTCATGTCCCACTCATGTCCCCTTGCATCCCCACCCCCCAGCAGTGCAGGGCACCTGCCAGCAGGCCCCCACTCATGTCCCCCAGCACCCCCACACCCCAGCACTGAGGGGCGTCTGCAAGCAGGCCCCCACTCATGTCCCCTTGCACCCCCACCCCCCAGCAGTCAGGGGCACCTGCCAGCAGGCCCCCACTCATGTCCCACTCATGTCCCCTTGCATCCCCACCCCCCAGCAGTGCAGGGCACCTGCCAGCAGGCCCCCACTCATGTCCCCCAGCACCCCCACCCCCCAGCAGTCAGGGGCACCTGCCAGCAGGCCCCCACTCATGTCCCACTCATGTCCCCTTGCATCCCCACCCCCCAGCAGTGCAGGGCACCTGCCAGCAGGCCCCCACTCATGTCCCCTTGCACCCCCACCCCCCAGCACTGAAATGGCGTTCTCATGAAACAAACCAAAAGTCAACTATGTACATCAACACATGTCCGCCACACGAAGGCAGGCGGTAGCGTCCCTGCGCATTAAAAAAATGTGCGCTAACAAAAAGCATGTATATACAGCTCTGATGAATGTCCCATACTGTGGCCCTCTAGGACAAATGACGTGCAAAGGGGTACGCGACAAACACGGACACCTGCTCTGTCAAAAATAGCGTGTATTTCAGGGGTGCGCGGGAGGTTTCACATGCGATTGTGCCTGGTGAGCGGGGTACGTGTACTTCAGGGGCTCGCGGGAAGTTTTACACGCGATTGGGCCTGGACGAGCGGGGTACGTGTATTACTGGGGTGGGCGGGGAAGTACAGGAGGCAAATGCGTGGAACGCCCACACGCACGCGCCATAAAAGACGCGCTAATCCGGAAACACGTACGCCAGCAGGAAGCAGGCGTACGTGGACCTGCGAAGCATAAAAGTGCGCGCAAACAACAAGCAAGCTCAGACGCCAGGATGAACATACCGTTCCTAGCAGCAGTGGTCGTGGGATACCGCAGGAGGAGGAGGAGGATAGTCAGGCCCAGAATTTTCACTGATGACCTCACATCACCCACCCTCTGCTCCCAAGCACTCAGCCCCCTGGAGAAGGTCCTCAATGTACTGCACTTTTTGGCCACCGGATCATTTCAGCGGACAAGTGCCATAGTGTGGGGGGGTGTCACAGGCCACGCAGTCATGCTGCCTACACCAGGTCTTGGCCATCATGACTGCACGCCCATCAGTCCGCAGGCACATTTACCTGCCCAGAACACCTGCAGAAAGGCAGGCTGCCGTCCAGGATTTCTACAGGGTGGCACAATTCCCCAAAGTCCTAAGTGCCATTTATTGCACCCATGTGGCTCTACGTCCCCCCAGGGCATCAGAGCACATCTATAGAACCGCAAGCACTGGCATTCCATCAACGTGCAGGTTGTATGTGATGCCAATGGAATCATCATCTCAGTATATGCCAACTATCCAGGGTCCACCCACGACAATTTCATTTACAGAATATCAACCCTAAACCGGGACCTAGAAGCTGGGCAGCATGGCGATACATGGCTGCTTGGTGAGTATAAATGCCACAGCACATGCATGCATGCCAGATACTGAGTAATGTCACAACCCCACTAACGATACCCATCACCACCTCCCCAGGGGACAGTGCCTACCCTCTGAGCACCCACATGATGACGCCAATTCGGAACCCCACCACGCCACCCGAGGTAAGATACAACACAGCCCATATTGCAACTCGGGGCATAGTGGAGCGCACATTCGGAGTGCTCAAGTCACACTTTCGCTCCCTTGACCGTTCTGGTGGGCAGCTGTTATACGCTCCCCCAGTAGTGTGCAGGATCATAGTGGCGGCATGTGTCCTGCACAACGTTGCAACACGCCAGGGCCTGCCGGTGGACATGGTGGTGCCCCCACATCCCCAACCACATGCACGCCCACTGCGCATGGGAGGGCAAAGGGCACGGGGTGAGGCAGCCCGAACACAGCTGGTGGCTAATTACTTCACTTAGAATCACACCCCTGTGGAGTGCACACAGCCCTGCCACATACCAGATGACAATCAATGATGATGACATAAGGGACAGTCAACTGTCACAACCATACCAGCCTAAGATTGGTCACCTAGAAGTGTCACAATGTGTGCATCCCTACCTACAGAAACACCACCAATGCTGTGTCATCAAAAGACACATATGCTGCTAAATGCATTACCCCCTTGCAAAATACAACATGAGAACAGTGCCATGTCACCCAACTCCTCCCCAGCACCGCCACCCAACACACCATGGCATATCATGCTATGTGAGAGCAAACAAAGCAATCCCGAAATCCTGACACAAGTGTCACAAAGTACAGTGTCCCTAATGGAAACTGGCCACACACAATATGCTCCTAGTAATGTTGAACTAACAACACACATGACCAAATACTTACCAACAATACAATGCAGCTACACAAGCACAACACACAACTAAAACATGACAGTACTAAGTTAAAGTAGTCGTAGTCTTACAACCTGAATATGCCACCACATCGCCCCCTTCCAACTGTAGCCTTGCAGGCTTCAAAACCTGTCTGTGTACTGCATACAACATGAACTCCCTCTCCAAACTAGACGGGCTTGGGAAGACATGAGGAATGAACCTGCAAATTTAGAGGGAGACATGGAAGCAGAAGCATACATAATTCCAACATGCAGTGTACAATACAACAACAATATACACAAGGAATGTCTACACAGTATTGACTGCAGACTGCCCACACAGCTCATGGGAGCCCAACATCACTGTGTACATCACTGTCACTTGGTCACACCCTTTGCAAGCCCATGGAAACGGGAAGCAGGAGGGGTGTGTGTCTCACGAACCCAAGCATCAAACCCAAACTCAGGACAAGCCTGCATGTGCCCAGCCGAAATACAGTGGATGCCCACGGGAGCCACACAAGGCAACACACTGGCCCTCATTACGACCCTTGCGGAAATCGACTGACCGGAGCGCCACAGCGTAAATAGCCTTTCCGCCATTGCACGAAGGAGCAAAGTGCGGCCCATTCCGACCCATCGGGCACGAGCACCACGCCATGGCGGAAGTGCAAAGTCCGCGATGGCGGAAAAGACCCCAAAATGGCCCACACCGCCGCCGTACGGCGCCCCAGGTGCAATACCGCCACCCCTCTTAGCGGTCACCGCAGTGTGCGCCTACCGGAAAGTACGGTGGCCGGAAATATACGGAAACGGGAGTTAAAACACGGGCCCGGAACGGGAAACATCCCGGCGTACACCTATAAATACACTAAAACCACACAACCACTAAAAACACTACCCTGAGACACATCCCACCCCGTCAACCACCCTAGCGAAACCAAGAAAAATGGGAAAAGCAGCGAAGAAAGCGTGCGACCGCAAGCGGCAGGTCCACTTCTCCCGTGAGGAACTCACCGTGCAAACAGAGACCCTCCAGGAGAATGCTGCCGTGGTCTTCTCCACGCAAATGACCAGGACGGCACTTGCAAACAAGAAGGCCATATGGGCTCTGGTTGCACAGCGGGTAAGTGCGGTGGGGACCGCACCCCGCACCCCACAGCAATGCCGCAAGCGATGGGACGACCTGCGGATACGCGTCCGCAGCATACTCTCTGCCAACCGCAACATTGCCACAGCCACCGGGGGAGGTCCTGAATCACCCATCAAGTTGACCCCCTGGGAAGAAATCTGTGCCTCCACCATCGGAATGGAGAGCATAGAGGGAGTCGGAGGGATGGAGAAAGGAGTGCAGACATCCGAAGATTCAGGTAGGTGGGCCAGATAAAACAATCCACAAAGTCCATCCATGTGAAGTACCATGCGTCCACATAGTGCAACAGAAACACATGTCCAGGAGAACGTCCACACACATCGGCCTGATAGCGCACGTTAAAAACCACAATAAATACATAAATAATTAAAAACCCCTAAAACACGCACTACACGTGCAGCAGGCACACCCTAACTGCAGGCTGCCAAACAACTGCACCCTCACTCCACACACAAATCAAAGCACCTCCAAGGCCCCGACCCAAATCACCCTCAGGTACCACCCCAAAGCATGTGATACTATGCCATTCCAATTCCCACAGACCCATCAATGACCCTCGCTCTCCTTAACTCCACCACAGGGTCCGATCCAAATGACGAGCAACAGGACACCCCTACCAGCACACCTGCAAAGAGGGCCAAGACCAACGGCCAGAGACCCTCCACCTCAGCTGCACGCATCAAGACACGGCAGCAGCACAAATCAGGTGGCAGCACAGAGGAGGGAACATCAACAGGCACCCCAGCAGCCAGCATGCCCACAACACCACCACCACAGGTCCCCCCAATGGATGCCACAGAAGGCACTGCCTCTGGTGGCAGCAGCACCATAGGTGACACCCCATTGATGGCAGCATGCTCGGACACAGAAAACGGGGATGCCGAAGTCAGATCCATCCATGACCTGACCCAATCCCCCTGTCTGTCCCATCCCGTACAACATGAGGATACCACGCAGGGGCACCCACAAGACGACGACTGGCCATCCCCCCCAAGCCCTGTGGGAAGGCAACATGAGGTCAACAGCCCCTCTGCGACACCCCCGCAAATGGCCATGGCCCAGCAGAGGCAACAGTCCCTCGACCAGTTGATCGAACAACAGCAGCAACTGGCCAAACTCCTCAAGGACCATGCCGATGAATGTGGGGGCACCAAGGCAGACATAGAAACATCAACTGAGACACTTAGGGCAGAAATGGAGAGAGGCACAGAGACACTAAGGGCACAAATTGAGAGAAGCACCGAGAGCCTGAGGGGGGAACTGCATGCGACGTCCAAAGACGTATGTGCCGAACTTGCCGCAGTGCGCCGTGTGCTCACTGAGCTCTCGCAAACCCTTAGGGACATGCATGGACGTGAGCAGGCAGACACATCATCCGTTGCAAGTTCCGTCCAGGGCAGCCCCCAACGTAGATCTGGGAGGACCCGGCGCTCCACAGGCAGGGGTGCCCCTGATACCCGCAGAGGGGGCATGCAATAGCGACAGCCCACTGACAATGAGCATCTTTGAACACTGGTGTTCGGGGGGGAGGTAGGAGGGTGGAGGGGGTGTGTTGGGCTCACTTGGGTGGCGGGTCGATAGGGTGTACAACATGATATCACATATGCCATAAACAGTGCACGATCAACCAATGAGATGTGTGGACATTGATCTTTGTGTACTAGGCCATCATAGGCGTACAGTCCATATTGTGCATGTTCCAGACACACACAGTGCCACGTGTCCCGTGTCCATGTATCAGCCACCAGGCATGAGTGCTAGAAGCATACATCAATGAGATGCTGACGAATGTCACGGGCCTCCTGTGCCTCGCAGACTCCTTGAGGTGCTGCCACATCCCCACCCTCATCATGACCATCATCCGGTGCTTGCAGTTCTGCGTCAGGGGGCATGGGCACATTTCTACGTACGCACATGTTGTGGAGCATGACACATGCCATCACCATCTTTGCAACCTTCTCATGGCGGTACAGGAGTGCCCCGCCAGACCTGCTGAGGCAGCGGAAACGGCCCTTCAGTAGGCCGAATGCCTGCTCAATGACTACACGGGTACGTGAGTGGGCATGGTTGTAGTCCTCCTCATGCTGGTCCCGTGGGTTCCGGACTGGTGTGAGGAGCCATCTCTTCAGTGGATATCCAGCATCACCTGTATGTGGACGAGAAACGTAGGATGTGGGATGCCATTGATACGTACGCACACCCCCCCCCCCTTCCTGCCAGTACATTGCCAAATCACATACCCCACATCATCATGCATGCAATGAGACTCACCGAGTAGCCAGGATCTGTTCCCTGCGTGTCGCTCCATGTAGCGTGGTATGGTAGAGTTCCTCAAGACCATGGAATCATGGGTTGATCCAGGGAATCGGGCACAACAATGCGTAAAGATCCTGTTGGAGTCACACACCATTTGTACATTCAGGGAATGAAATTGTTTTCGGTTGCGGTACTGGGCCTCCATGGCATGTGGCACGACCAATTCAACATGGGTGCAGTCGATGGCACCAATGCAACCCGGTATGCCGGCAAGTGCATGGAATCCCACTTATGTGTTGGTTATTTCCTGCTCCGAGCGTGGTAGGGAGATGTAGTCGTCTGCGTGCTGCAGGAGGGCATCGAGCACTTGGAATAGTGTCCGTGAGAACAGTGGCTGAGAAATGCCATGCAACTGTCCGACTGTGTGCTGGTAGGTGCCTGTGGCCAGGAAGTGGAGTACAGACACCACCTTCAGTAGGGGTGGGATTGCGGTTGGGCTATCTATCATGCTGACTAGGTCAGCCTGTGTCATGTCCACAATGGCGGCTATGGTGTCCCGGTCCAGACGGTAGAGGGTGTGGATCTGCTCATCAGTGAGGTTGAACGGATGTGCTCGGAGGCGTGGGATTGCGGGCTGCCTGCGTGGTGGTAGTGGCTGTGCTGCTGGGCCTTGCTGGCCCTGCCTTGGCCTCCTCCTCCTCCTGCGTCTCCTCCGTGCGGCTGGTTGTAGTTGTTGTTCGTATTCTTCTTGGAGTCGGAGCACTTGCAGTGCTATCAGGTCCCCCAGGGCCAACATCGCGAGTCCTGCCGGTAGCATTTCGCTGTGGTTGTGGGAGGAGACTGGGTGTGCAATTTATGTGTTTCCAGGCTGTATGGCCTCCACCTGTGGTGATTGATTCCACCTGTGCAAACTGCTCTCCCCTTTGGCCGAGCACGTCCCGCGCACTACGCTGCAATTCGGGGAATGGTATCTTGCTATTGCAATCATGTATTTTTACCCGATGGGCGTGTAAGATTGGTTGATATGTTCATTCTGCTGTGGTCCCATTGTTTCCCATACTATCTGTGCAGTCGCGAACGGACTTGTGAAGGGTCAGTGGAACGTAGTACTCGAGTAACGGTGGGCCCTCATGCATCACTGTACCGAGTTGCAACGACGGGCGGGGCGTCCCATTTGTGGGTGAAGGCAGTTGCCATTTTCACACACAGCCGCACTCGATGGAATAATTAGTGATTTCAAACGGCCACAGATGCCTTCTCGACGTGATGTTGCAAATGAGGAATTCGAAGGGCGGCGCTTTCGGTTTCCAGCTAGCGGCGAGGAGATGCCCACAGGTCTGACTGCAAATATAACGTTCTATTGTTCTATGTCCTTGAGACAGGGCCCATGGCGAGGGAGCAATGATTGATATGAATAGTTTGGGATGCGCAATAGCTACGTGGGCGATGAGGCCGGCCATTCCCAAATACATGTTACTTCACAACACTGGATTTACGGGCTGGGGCACTGTGGATTTAGCAGGCTGCATTACGCACAGACTCAATGGACGTTTCTAATGTCATGTGAGTAATTATTCAGGCGTTTGGATCCCGGGATGAGGGTATGATGAATGGATGCATGGGCAGGTGATTTGATGCAGAGTTAGCCATGTACAGGGCTTCTTGGGATCTATCCGCCTCCCCTACGCTATGTGATGCAGGGCTGCCATAGTGGGACCATCGTCTATCTGGCCTTGTTGAGCCCTCCCTGTCTCGACGCGCCCTCAGACACTTGTGTCCATGCACGTTAACATTCCCATCTGATGGGTTCTGTTTTGGCAGACGCATGCACAGGTACACTCGTTCGTGATGGTGTTTACACCTAGGTATAGATGGTTATGAGTCGCAAGTGGCTTTGGGGTGGTGATGATCCTTTGGAGTGGGCTAGCATGCATATGGCTGTGGATTTCGTGTGCTCATTGAAGTGAGTTGTTCGAATGTAGTTCTGATGGCCATTCTGTTCTTGTTCTTTTCTTTTGGTTGACAGGTATCTCCTCCCCTTTTGCCACTGCCATCTGTATGCCACTCCTGCAGATGGATTTTACTCCCGACACCTGCTGCTTCGTGTTAATCGGTGGAGCAGCATTACGATCTTATGGGACGATCGCCAGTGGCCCACATGCCCTTACGCAGTACTGGTGGCTCGGAGCAACATTTCGGCCTTTCAGCTGGACTAGTGCCTCCCCATTGGGACGGCCCTGCGGTTGTGTGCGCTTCCTTTTTGCCTTTTCGTACGTGATTGTGGCTCTGTGTACCATGATGGGACAGGGCGTCACACAAGTAGTGGCTGGTCATTTCTTGCGGATGCAGCCCACAATGGTGAAAAGTGTTTTGGAGTTCATGGCCTGATGGCTGTATGGGCTTGGTGATTTTGTTGTGCATTAAATTTCTATTCTGATTTGGCCCGTGTAGCGTTTTTCTTTGCAAGTGATGTGGCATGTGCCTATATGTGGGGCGATGTATTGTGAGGAGATCTGCATTGGGTTCCTGCTTCGGGGTTTAGTTGCGTGGTACTGTGCTGGGCGCGTTTGCCTACTGAGCCCGTGAGGTCAGGGATGGGGGCTGCCTATATGACAGTTTGGATGTTGTCATGCTCAGGGGCGGGGGATTGGATTTTGTGTGACAGATGGCGGTCAGCCAGGTGGACTGGTGGAATGATGTGATTTTCGGAATGTTGCTGGTCACAGGTGCCTGTGTTTGCGTGCGTTTCTTGGTGGGGGACTGTGGTCATGTCCATTGGGATGGCTTCTGTATTCGTGCCATCTGTGACCTGCAGCTCCCATTGGCCCCTCTTGTGTTGCTTTTGTTCGTTGGCATGCATGGGTGCTTTGTACATTTCACTGGTTGCATTGTGACTTCATTGCACCTACAGGGAGTTGTACTTTGTGGGCAGGGAGCGGTGTACAGGCACTCAGTGGGGCCGTTTACGGTTGATTCGCGATGCCGTACTTCTCGCCATGGCGGAATGGTCCATTCCGCCATGCCTGATGGCGTTAGGTACATGTCCGCTGGGGTCGGAATTGGCGTACCGTTGCACCATGGTGGTGTTTGCGGTTTGGCATGGCGCGCGCGCGCGTGCTTAGTGCAGTTAGCGTTGGCGTTCACTACGGTGTCGCTAATGGCTTCGTACTTTGCGGTGACGGGTCATAGTCGCACCGAGCGCTATTCGATGGCGGTATTGCATTTCCGCCATCGTTTTCCCCTTTCCGCCAGGGTCGTAATGAGGGCCCCTGTCAAAAAATAATCAAAAATCAAAAAATCAAAAATCAAAAATTGCCATGTCGGGGCCGGGGGGAGGCCACCCAGGAGGTCCGAGGACAGGGTGCGCACCAACAGCCACCTGTGTGGATGTTGGGAAAATAAAACACCTCCATGGGCTCATGGCCTGCACGGCTATGCCAATGTGGGAGAACTGCTGCTGTCGCTCTCATCACCCTCTGCTGCTGCCACAGGAGGTGGTGGTGCTATGGGAGGCAGCCCCGCAAAGCCCTGGTATGGTCCTCCATGGCAGCAAGCATGCGGGTGTGGAAGGTCTCGTTCTGGAGGATTATAGTGCGGAGATCCCCATGCAGCATCTGACGTGATGCCCGGATCTCCTCCCGAGTTGCCTGCATCTCAGCTGAGAGCGAACGTGTGAGCCGCTCCAGCTGCTGTTCTGTCCTCAAGTTAGTGGAAGTCTCAAGGTCAACAAGAGTCTCCCTGAGGTGATGGAGTTCTACCCTCAGGGTTTCCCTGTGGCCCGGGGACTCTATTGATATCGATTGGCGTAGAGTCTCCAGTGCCGCCCGTCTGTCCCTGTTGGGCGCCAACATGTCCTCCCTGTGTGATTGGCAAATGGAGTCTGTTGCCTGCTGTAGTTGCTCCATCTGCCTTTCAGGGGGGACAATGGAAGTGGCCACCCGCTCCATTGCTTGAGCCATCATCTCAACTGATGCTGCCTGTTGGGTTGCCATACCGTACATGGATTGTTCCAATGCGGTATTGCCTGGTGGCGTACGGCCACCACGTCGGCGGGCACCACACCTGTTTGGGGCAAGGCGATCTGCGCCTTGCTGTGCTGGCACTGCCTGACGCTGCAGGACTGCATTCCCCCTCTGATCTGCTGGCCCAGGAACAGGATCAGATGTTGTGGAGTGTGACCCTGCACCTGTAACCGCCAAAAACTGACCAACCAACACTGACATCCCCATAGAGGGTTCTACCCCTGGTGCAGGTGGGTTGGACAGAACAGAACCCCTTCCACAAACACTTACTGTCACGACGCGTCCATCCTGGAAACTGTGGAATCGATGGAGGAAACACTAACGGAACTATACACTACGGTCTAGTGTCCGGACTGCCGTGCCACGCCCCCTGAGGTTCAACGTTATCTACGCACCGAACAGCTACTCCGATGCGTTGCAACCCTCAGTCTCCGCTTCGGGTTAACACGCTGAAGTTCCTTCCTTCGCGCTCCGTGTGAGTATTTCTCTGCCCTCCAGCTGTTTCCCCCGCTGGGGCTCTGTCTCCCGCATTTCTCCGCCTTACCTTGCTTGCTTACCTTGTTTGCCTTCCGTCCCCGCTCTATGCTTCTCTTCTCTGGTCCAGCTCTCGTTTCTCGCTTTCCTTCGTGTACGAATCCTGCCTCCACTCAGCTGCATTCACTCACCTTCCGCCTTGTTGTGCCTGGATTTTGCTTCGCTTCGCTTGGTTCTTGAACGAGTCTATTGGGAATCACGTTCTACGCTCTCCTGCATTCCATCCCGCAGCAGTTTACCATCACGCCAGGGTTTTTTCCGGCATACGCCTTTTTCCCTGGGATTGGGGGCGGACTCCCTGAGGGTCCCACTGCCGAGCAAATCTGCGAACTGGCAAGGTGGCCTCCAGACGAGTTCGTCCCAAAACCTACAAAGAGAGAGAAAAGGGAGCTTGGAGAAACAGAAGGACGATACCTACTGAGAGCTCATCTGAGGAACAAGAATCAGGTGAGAAGGAAGAGAGGGAGGATCCTGGTATTAACCTTAACAAAGAACCCCCTAAATCTGAGAGATTGCAACGCCCAAGGATGGCCAGTTTGGAGCAATATCAGGAACTAGTCAATGCTATTCAGGGGATTACAGCCGAACTGCAGGCAGTAAGGGTCGATAATAATGCATTAAAAGCGATAATGCTGCTCTACGCCTACAAGTTACACAAAGGGAGGAGGTACGAGATGACCTTCCTCCTATGCCCTTGCCCTGTGGCAAGTACGAAGGAAATCCCAATGGAATAAAAGAATTTCTTGATGCCTGTCGAGTTTACTTTACCTTTCGCCCTCGGATGTTTGTATCTGACAGAGCCAAGGTCGGTTTTCTTATCTCCAATCTAGGAGGCAATGCCCTTGCTTGGGCAACTCCGTTGGTGACTAACGCCGACCCAATTCTAGCTGATTATGGAGCCTTTGTTCAACAGTTCCACACAAGATTCGAAAGACCTGAAGTACTATTCTCCTCATATGAGAACCTACTGGATATAAAACAGGGGTCTCAAGACGTACAGACGTACTTGTCAACCTTTCAAAGAATCGCAGCGGAAACAGGATGGCCAGATTCTGCCAAACAGACCCTCTTCAGACGGGGTCGCTAGACCAGAGACCTTCCAGGAACTGGTTACTCTGGCTCTTCAGATACAGTACCGCATGGCCGAGAGACGCACGGAGAGACGAAGATACAAGTCTGGAATAACACCCTCCTCTTCCTTCTCCTTTGTTCCTACAATACCTGAAAGGACCGCGCGACAAACAGAAGAACCCATGCAGGTCGGAACTGCACGAGGGCCTCTAACTGTAATAGAAAAAAAAGACGTAAAGACTTGAACTTATGTATGTATTGTGGTTCTGAGAAACACCTACTGCGAGATTGTCCGCATGTACCTCCCAGGAGATCGGGAAACGAAAGACCCCGACCCTGAACAGGGACAAGGAAGGGGTTCAAACAGCAGATCCCTGTATTACTAATACACCCCAAGTACCAAATGCCTCACATCAGTTGATGGTTTTACCTGTGGTTCTAGATTGGAAAGGAGGACACTCTGTAGAATGTCTGGCCATGTTGGATTGTGGAGCGGCCGGGAACTTCATGGACGATCAATGGGCTCTAGATCATGCTATCCCCAGAAGAACGAAACCTATCCCAATCCCTGTAGAAGGGGTGGATGGTACCCCTTTGTCCTCGGGCCTTATCAGGCAGGAGACTCAAGAACTGGGAGTAAAGATGAAATTTCATCAGGAAAGGATGATGTTCGATCTCATAAGAGCAGCGCACTTTCCTATAATCCTAGGCATCCCATGGTTAAGAAGGCATAATCTTGGCATTGACTGGACAGCCAATGTAGTGGAATTCCGCTCTGAACAATGTCTTCGATCCTGCCTATCCGATAAGGAACAAACATGTCCTAAAGTGTCTACTCTCTCTGTAAGAAGTATCAACACCATTCCAAGACACTATCTAGAGTATGCTGATGTGTTTGCAGACGTTCAACCCAGACCTTTACCACCAAGTCGCAATGAGGATTGTAAGATCGATCTGGTACCGGATGCTGTAGTTCCTTTCGGACGTATGTTTCCATTGTCTCTGCCTGAAAGGGAAGCTCTAAGAGATTATTTGGACACCAATATTCAAAATGGTCTTATACAAGAATCCACCTCGTCAGCCGGAGCATCTTTATTTTTTATCCCCAAGAAAGGCACCAAGGAGCTCCGACCTTGTATTGACTATAGGGGTCTTAATAGCTTGACCATTCGGGATCGGTACCCCATGCCCTTGATCAAAGATATAATGGAAGCAGTGCAAGGAGCCAAGTGGTTCACCAAGTTAGACCTAAGAGGAGCATATCATCTCTTGAGGGTACGAAAAGGAGACGAATGGAAGACCGCTTTCCGGACTCCCTTGGGTCATTACGAGTACAAAGTGATGCCTTTTGGGTTGGTGAATGCTCCAGCTCAATTCCAGAGATTTATGGATAAGGTTTTCTGTGATCTATTGTTCAATTCAGTAGTGGTCTATTTGGATGACATATTGGTATTTTCATCAACCCTTACACAACATCGTCAGCAGGTATCAGAGGTACTTCGAAGGCTCAGTATTCATCATCTGCTAGTCAAACCAGAAAAATGTTTGTTTGAGGCTGTTACAGTCCCTTATCTGGGATTTATCCTGTCAGAAGGAAGGGTAGAAATGGATCCCAACAAGACCTCAGCCATCCGATACTGGCCCACTCCAAACTCTGTAAAAGATATACAGAGGTTCCTAGGACTGACAAATTTTTACCGTAAATTTATCCTGGGTTTTTCCAACATTGTCCTACCCATCACAGCCTTACTAAAGAAAGGCACACGATTTTCCTGGAACACAGAAGCTGATATGGCTTTCAAACATCTCAAGGAGGCTTTCATTTCCGCACCCATCCTCAGGCAACCTGATCAAACCTTACCTTTTATTGTAGAGACAGATGCCTCACAAGGAGCGATTGGAGCTGCTCTCCTCCAAAAGAAGGAAGATAAACTGGAGCATCCTGTTGTTTATTATTCTAGGACACTCTCCCCGAGTGAAAAGAATTACTCTGTAGTAGAAAAGGAACTGTTGGCCATCAGACAGGCATGTGAAGAATGGAGACACCTTTTACAAGGAGCGAACTTCCCGTTCCAAGTACGAACTGATCACCGAAATCTTAGTGTACTCAAGAGTATGGAATGTCGAAATTCCCGCCATGCCAGGTGGGCATACTTCTTCGCTCAATATGATTTCGAACTAACCTACTTGCCAGGAAAGGAGAATCACCTAGCGGATGCCCTCTCCCGAAGTTTTGGGGAAGAATCGGGTTCATACTCCGATCACGAACAGTTACTTCAAGGGAAGAAATTCATAGGAACAGTCAACACCTTTTTACAACAAGTCTTTGAGGCACAAACAAGATCCATAGTCACACGTTTTCCATCCTTAACCAAGAAGGGTGAATACTTGTTTAAAGACGACCAGCTGTTCTTACCAAATACCGGTCTACAGTCTCAAGCACTAGCCTGGTGTCACGATCTACCCACGGCAGGACATAAGGGCCGAGCAGCCACATTACACCTACTAAAGAGAAACTTCTGGTGGCCGACAATGGTCAAGGATGTCTATGCCTATGTATCTTCTTGTCCCACGTGTGCTCAAGGTAAATACAGCACGGCCAAACCACTGGGCCTTCTCCAACAGGATACATTACCTGCGGGTCCCTGGCAGCATATATCCATGGATTTTATCGTGGACTTACCTCCTTCAGAAGGATTCACAGCCATCATGGTTGTAGTAGACTCATTTAGTAAACTAGCTCATTTTTCCTCCCTCCAGGGTACTCCATCTGCTACTAAGACTGCAGAAGTATTTCTGAAAGACGTAGTCAAACTACATGGTCTACCACATACAATAGTCTCGGATCGAGGGACTCAGTTTACCTCGAAATTTTGGTCCTCATTGTGTAAACAATTACAGATCCAAAGGGCATTGTCTTCCGGATTCCATCCCGAGAGCAATGGACAAACCGAACGACTAAACGCTACCCTGGAACAATACCTCAGATGTTACTGCAACCAGACACAGGATAACTGGAGCCAACTTCTATCCATAGCCGAGTTCTCCTATAATAAAACAGCACATTCAGCGATTGGTATGAGCCCTTTCAAATGTACTTATGGATACGAACCTCGACATATCCCACAGTCAGTGATTCCAACCACTAACATACCTACTGTAGACCAATTGTTAAATACTCTCAAACAAACCCACTCGAGAGCTCAGGAAACATTAACAGCTAGCCGTCAATCCTATAAGAAATGGGCCGACAGAAAGCGACGAGCAAATCCGATCTGGAAGCCTGGAGATAAGGTTTGGTTATCCACAAAATACTTACCAAGGCGTATACGTCCAGGAAAATTCACTCCAAGGTATATTGGCCCATACATCATTGAACAGCAGATCAATCCAGTAGCTTTTCGACTTAAGCTACCCCCTTTCTTACGAAGGATCCATCCAGTGTTTCACGTGTCCCTTCTCAAGGCTTACAAAAAAGATCCATATCTAAGACCGATCAAGAAATGCATCCCAAACTTAGAAGAAAACCCAGAATATGAAGTTTCCCAAATCTTGGACTCTCGTTACAGACACGGGGTTCTCCAGTATCTCATACTTTGGAAGGGATACCCTTGGACCGAAAGGTCCTGGGAACCTGCAAGAAACCTCAGTGCACCCCGACTACTACGTCTCTTCCATAGAAACCATCCGGGGAAACCCAGAGGAATCCAGAGGAGAAGAGGTTATACTGTCACGACGCGTCCGTCCTGGAAACTGTGGAATCGATGGAGGAAACACTAACGGAACTATACACTACGGTCTAGTGTCCGGACTGCCGTGCCACGCCCCCTGAGGTTCAATGTTATCTACGCACCGAACTGCTACGCCGATGCGTTGCAACCCTCAGTCTCCGCTTCGGGTTAACACGCTGAAGTTCCTTCCTTCGCGCTCCGTGTGAGTATTTCTCTGCCCTCCAGCTGTTTCCCCCGCTGGGGCTCTGTCTCCCGCATTTCTCCGCCTTACCTTGCTTGCTTACCTTGTTTGCCTTCCGTCCCCGCTCTATGCTTCTCTTCTCTGGTCCAGCTCTCGTTTCTCGCTTTCCTTCGTGTACGAATCCTGCCTCCGCTCAGCTGCATTCACTCATCTTCCGCCTTGTTGTGCCTGGATTTTGCTTCGCTTCGCTTGGTTCTTGAACGAGTCTATTGGGAATCACGTTCTACGCTCTCCTGCATTCCATCCCGCAGCAGTTTACCATCACGCCAGGGTTTTTTCCGGCATACGCCTTTTTCCCTGGGATTGGGGGCGGACTCCCTGAGAAACAGAAGGACGATACCTACTGAGAGCTCATCTGAGGAACAAGAATCAGGTGAGAAGGAAGAGAGGGAGGATCCTGGTATTAACCTTAACAAAGAACCCCCTAAATCTGAGACTTACCTGCAACGCCACATAGGTCTCATCATCCGAATCAGCACCTGAATAGAGGTCTGGGGAGGTGAACCCAGAGACACCCCTTGACAGAATCGTCTGCAGCAAGAGTGGGTTCTCACCCACCACCACACCACGTCCCCCACTGGTGGCTGGTTGTGCCTCAGGTTCCTCCTGGGTCTGTACCATCTCCTCAACCTCAACAGCATCAAGTGCGTCATCCCCTGCAAAAACATGAAAGACAAAAAATGGAAACAGGCATTATCACCATAGCACACAAATAGGCCTGACAAGCTACAGAACCAGTACATGATTTACACATGTCCCACATGACTATAACCCTCCCATGCATGCACTGTCACAGAGTTGGAAGGGGAGGCAAAAGTCAGACACTGATGACACCAAGATGGAAGATCAACACATTTGCTGCATGCTGGGTAGCACTGCCATCACACATTGGCCTGTGAGTGGCATGTCCTATACACATAAATGACACATGCCATCACACAGATGGCATGTACCATAGCCATGGTACATTCCACAAGTACATCCATATGTCAGTGAATGAGTACTGTTACCCATCCATGTGAGATGGACATGAAGAGATGAAAAATGCCACATAGTGTGAAAAGATACGCCATGTGCCACACACTGCAACACATCCAGTGTACAAAAATACAGTGATTGCAGGGCCATGTACACATCAATGGTTGTGCACTTCAACATGACAGGAAACAACTAGCATGTTCCACATTCAAACAGGCCCAAAAACATCATGTGATCAGGACAATACTCATTCAGCCTGAATGGTCAAATCATTCAACTACCAAGGTGACACATGTGGGCCAATGTGGGGTTCTTCAATGACAGAAGCATGTCACATATGTCACAATAGGGCTGAGGAATGTGTTGCAAAAGTGGGAGAATTGAAACAATCAGCCTGAAAGAACACTGAAAAATACAAACAATGTTGTTGCATGATGCCACCTCAAGGGCAACTGCCGTAATGTTGCGCTAAATTACTACTGTGGGCAGAAGGGATAGTGTCACACCCAAATTCAAGGCCGCAGAATGTTTTGGATGAAGCACATGGGTGACCCATACTACTCAGTCACACACACCCTCACCTGCCACTTGTCAGAATTCCTCTTCACTGGTTGACCCCGTAGTGTAGAAGAAGAATTCTTCCCACCAATGTACCCCTCTGAATGGTAAAAATACACATACAGAGGGATCAATTAATTGAAAGATGTTTGGATATCCCTCCGAGACCACCGTAGCTGTAGAAGGAAAGAAGCACAATTAGTATCCAAGTATACTGTGTGGCTTCACTAAATACTAACACTCCTCCCACACTAACCTGCTCAAAGATAGAATTGATCCTAAGTTGATTAATCACGATCTGAGCAGGAATCGGGAAATACTAGGAATATTCTGCAAAAACAAGCAACCTCTCTGGTTACAATCCCTATTAACACTGAGCTACCAAGAACAAGAAAATACACAGAGATTCTTACCAGAGGGATTCCAGGGTTAATTGCACATGGTAAAGGTTTTTGATGAAAGAGAAAGGTAATTTCCGTCTGAGTTAGAAGAAATACGGAAAGTCGAATTATTTTTACCTAATGGTAAAACAACTCCTGTGATGCAGCGGACGCTGTCCCACGTTGCAGCGGAGGCTGTTTCGCTGGATGGCGGATGTCTTCCCACGCCGCTCCCGGAGCGTAGCTGATGCTGTCCCACGTTGCAGCGGAGGCTGTCCCGCGGCGCAGCTGAGGCTGTCCCACGTTGCAGCGGAGGCTGTCCCGCGGAGCAGCTGAGGCCGTCCCACGTTGCAGCGGAGGCTGTCCCGCGGAGCAGCTGAGGCTGTCCCACGTTGCAGCGGAGGCTGTCCACTAAATAACAAATACTTTGTTTAGCAGTACAAGAAGTAATCAGAAAAGTAGCAAGAGTGAATGAAGTCAACGACTTCAAAAGCAATCCTTTTAAACAATCCGGGTCAAATCCGTACGAGTAAATGTAGGCTGGGGATTAGGCAATATCAACATCTAAGGGCAGAAGGTAAGGGTCGTAAACCAGTAGATCACCGAAAGTACCAAAACAGACTAGGAATATCCAAAAGGCAAGGTCGGTAAGAGAAGCAAGGGTTCAAGATACCAGGTTAACAAGATGCAAGGCAAGTAAACAAGTAGCGCCAAAAATGCTTGATCAGAAGCACTGAGCAAGCAGGGGGGCGGGATTAAATACCCAATGTCACATGATCACCGCCATGAACCAGCACGCACGTTGCGTCTCCTTAGCAACGTATTGCTAAGCTTCCATGGCAACCTCCAGCCGCCTCGGAAGACCGAGGTTCGAGATATTCCTCCCCGTGAACCACAACACGAAGTTCAGCCGACTCCCGTGATTTTTCTGGTGGCACAAAAAGTACGTACACCGTTCCGAGAACCGGCGCGCATAACAGTACCCTCCCCCAAAGACGGGCTCCGTCTTCTCGAGGCCCAAAACTCAGACAACAAACGAGGAGCATGAATATGATCGACAGGTTCCCACGTCCTCTCTTCCGGACCGTAACCCTTCCAATCCACATAATACATTCTGACACCCCTGGAAACCTTTGTATCCAGGATCTTGTGGACTTCATATTCCTCCTCACCCTGCACAGAAAGGGGAGGCGGGCGGGAAGGGAGAGAGGTACCAGGATGAAAGGCCTTGAGGAGGGACACATGGAAAACAGGGTGTACTTTCCATTTGGCAGGGAGAGACAGTCGTAAGGCGACAGGATTTATTACCGCAGTAATAACAAACGGACCGACGTATCGTGGGAGAAGCGCTCGTCTACCCGGGATACGCAAATTCTTCGTGGAGAGCCAAACTTTACCCCCTACAACATACTTAGGAGACGTAGAGCGATGGGCGTCAGCGAATCGTCTGGCAGTAGACTGAGCACTGTCCAGGTGTATTTTAACCTGCGACTGTATCGACACAAGTCGCTGAATGCAAGAGGAAGCCGCAGGGTGGTGAGCGGGCAAAGCCGGAGAAAGAGGCATCGACCTAGGATGCCTGCCATATAAAGCAAAAAATGGTGAAGAACGTGTAGAGGTATGGAGAGAATTATTATAAGCAAACTCTGCCATAGGAAGCATGGACAACCAGGTGTCCTGATACTGGTGAGTAAGACACCTAAGATATTGTTCCATAGTTGAATTGAGATGTTCGGTCTGTCCGTCTGTTTGAGGATGGTACGAGCTGAAATAGCGCTCATCAATACCAAAAGAAGCGGTAAGAGATTTCCAGAAACGAGAAGTGAATTGTGAGCCCCTATCAGTAATGATAATGCAAGGGAGACCAAAAAAACGGAAAACATGTTTAAGAAACAGATCCGCCAATATAGGTGCGGTAGGGAGTCCTTGGCAAGGTATGAACAACGCCAATTTAGTAAAGTAATCAATGACCACCCAAATGGTATTGAAGCCAGAAACCGGGGGCAAATCCACCACAAAGTCCATGGAAATCATATACCATGGGTAATCAGGAACAGGCATAGACTGAAGGAAGCCGAAAGGTTTGGAACGAGGACTTTTACATTGGGCACATACGTAACAACAAGCAATGTGTTCAGTAACATCTTTAGCCATAGAAGGCCACCAACACCACCGTTGTAGCAGATCGATGGTCTTCTTGGTACCCGGGTGTGCTGCTAGCATTGAGTCAGGACACCACTTGATGGCCTTCATACGTGTATCTTCATCTGGAAGAAACAGCAGACCCTTGATATGAGGTAACCCTTGTATGACTTCAATGTTAAGTCTGGCGGTCTCCACAGGATTGTCTCTCACCCATTCTCGTAATCCATCCCGCAAGGTGGGTTGTAGAGTACACGCACAGATCACTTGGTGTGGTAATAGAGGACGACCATCTGTACTTGGGGAAGATGACTCGCCATAAATGCGTGAGAGTGCATCGGCCTTCGTGTTTAAAGCACCGGGCCGGTAAGTAATGGTGAAATTGAACATAGAAAAGAATTCATGCCACCTAGCATGCCGAGCAGTGGAACACTTAACGGACTGTAAGGCTACTAAATTCTTATGGTCAGAAAAAACCTGAACAGGGAATGCTGTACCCAATAAGTGATGACGCCAGGTCAAAAAGGAGTCCCTTACCGCTAATAACTCTCTTTCAGTTATAGTATAGTTTCGCTCATAGGAAGTCAGTTTCCTTGAATGAAATGCCACCGGATGCAACCCCTTGGTTTCTGGGCACTCCTGAGACAATATGGCACCAAGAGCAATGTCCGAAGCGTCAGCCTCTACGACAAATGGTAGATTCGGATTAGGGTGTTGAAGCACCGGAGCGCTGGTGAAAGCTGCCTTGAGACTCTGGAAGGCTTGATCACACACATCGTCCCAATAAAAAACCGCTTTACTGCTCGTCAAAGAGGTCAATGGGGCGACCAAAGTGGAGAAATCCTTAATAAACCACCTGTAAAAGTTTGCAAAACCTAAAAAGGATTGCAAGGCTTTCAAAGAGGTGGGTGGAGGCCATTCCAAAACCACCTTAACCTTAGACTGGCTCATTTGGATTCCTTTACTGGTTATCTCATACCCCAGAAATTCCACTTCCGAAGCATGGAAAATACATTTCTCTAACTTAGCAAACAGATTATTCTCACGCAATCTGTGTAACACACTGGAAACGTGTGTAACATGTAAGTCATAGGATGCGGAGTATATCAATATATCATCTAGGTAGACTATAAGAAACTGGTCCATCATGTCATGAAAAACATCATTAATTAAATATTGAAATGTGGCGGGGGCATTACAGAGCCCAAACGGCATGACTCTGTATTCAAACAAGCCATACCTGGTTTTAAAAGCTGTTTTCCACTCGTCGCCACTACGGATTCTTACCAAGTTATAGGCACCGCGTAGGTCTAATTTGGTGAATATAACGGAGGAACCCAGCTGATCCAGAAGTACTGAGATGAGAGGAATGGGATATTGATTCCGAACAGTAATGGAATTGAGAGCCCTATAATCAATACACGGGCGGAGGTCCCCCTCTTTTTTAGGCACAAAAAATAAGGGAGAGGCCGCAGGTGAATGAGAGGGGCGTATGAAACCAGTTTTAAGTGACTGATCAATGTATTCCTTTAGAATAAGGTCTTCCTTGTGGGTTAAGGAATAAATCCTACCGGAGGGTAATTTACCCTCCGGGATCAGATCAATAGGACAGTCGTAGGGTCTGTGTGGAGGCAAAACCAAACCACCTCCTTCATCAAAGACATCTTTGAATTCCGAATATTCAGTAGGCAATGCACTGGTGATAACTGCTCCAACAGTAGAAGCGATATCCAATAGAGGACGATACGGACTACTCGCTGGGAGTTTATTCTTCCAACACCGGTTCTCGCAAAACTCTGACATGAGTTCAACAGTACCTGAGTGCCAATCAATGATAGGGTTATGCAATCGTAACCACGGAAGACCTAATATAAGCCTGAACTGAGGTGCAGATATAAGATCAAAGAAGATAATTTCGGAATGCCCCATCAAGGTTTCCATTTCCAAATCCCCTGTCTGCTGGATGACCATTCCAGAAACCAAGGAAGATCCATCCACAGCGTTTACAACAACGGGATTTGCTTTATCAATAGTAGGAAGACCCAGCTCCTTGGCATACATGGAATCAATGTAGTTTCCTGTGGCGCCAGAATCTATGATTGCTGTGGCTTGAACTATCTTATCATGTGATAACTTGAAATGTACCACTATTTCAACCGGTTGGACAGATATGGAGTCCTTAGATACGTAATCGCTCGGCAACTGGACTCCTTTTATCGCCAAGCTTTTGCGTTTCCCGGTTTCTTGGAGGGTTTCTTGGTACAAACTTTTAATAAGTGTTCCGAAGATCCACAATAGAAACATAGGTTGTTTTTCTTTCGATGCTCTCTTTCTTCTTGTGAAAGAGGACCTTGTGTAGCTGCCCCAATCTGCATTGGTTCTGATGTACTAGAGGAAGATAAAGGGTTGACTTGGACATCAGGAATCGGACCACGTTTCTCCCCTTTTCTGGCAGCTTTCCGGGCATCTATCTGAAGAACTAGTTCCAGTAGTTCTGGAAAGGAGGCTGGAACTACAGGTACTATAGCAAGGGTATCCTTTAAAGAGTCAGACAGACCTTTATAGAACAATGAGGCCTTCTTATCATCAGGCCAAGCCGTCTCAGCAGCTAATTGATTGAATTTGGCTAAATAGGCCAACAGCGTCATATCCCCTTGCTGCAGGTTTAATAACTCCAACTCCATGACTTGGGCTTTGTACCGAGTATCAAACTCTTTCCCCATGGCTTCAATCAATGCATCACAATCGAACAATAACGGACTACCCTCCTCCAAAAGAGGATTAGCCCAGGCAGCTGCTGTACCCCCAAGATGGGACAACAAGAAGGCTGCCTTAGTAGCAGAATCAGGAAAAGCGCCTGGTCGACATAAAAAATGCAAACGACATTGATTTAGAAACGTCCTGAAATGTTTTGGATCCCCATGGAATCTTTCTGGTGGAGCCAAGGGAAACTGGGAAGTGACATACAGCGGTCCGGACCCCGCCTGTGCAGGTTCAACGACAGGGGGAGTTGGTAATACTGGTGCTGCATGAAGCGAGGGTTGTATGGCTGTTTGAAGCTCTAGGATTTGCTGCTGAGTGGTGGCATGAGCGTTAGCCATATCTGTTCTCAAATCCGCCACTAACTGAAGGAGGTTAGCTAGGGTCTCATTGGGGTCCATGTTTAAGGCTTCTGATTATGTCAGAATTCATCTTCACTGGTTGACCCCGTAGTGTAGAAGAAGAATTCTTCCCACCAATGTACCCCTCTGAATGGTAAAAATACACATACAGAGGGATCAATTAATTGAAAGATGTTTGGATATCCCTCCGAGACCACCGTAGCTGTAGAAGGAAAGAAGCACAATTAGTATCCAAGTATACTGTGTGGCTTCACTAAATACTAACACTCCTCCCACACTAACCTGCTCAAAGACAGAATTGATCCTAAGTTGATTAATCACGATCTGAGCAGGAATCGGGAAATACTAGGAATATTCTGCAAAAACAAGCGACCTCTCTGGTTACAATCCCTATTAACACTAAACTACCAAGAACAAGAAAATACACAGAGATTCTTACCAGAGGGATTCCAGGGTTAATTGCACATGGTAAAGGTTTTTGATGAAAGAGAAAGGTAATTTCCGTCTGAGTTAGAAGAAATACGGAAAGTCGAATTATTTTTACCTAATGGTAAAACAACTCCTGTGATGCAGCGGACGCTGTCCCACGTTGCAGCGGAGGCTGTTTCGCTGGATGGCGGATGTCTTCCCACGCCGCTCCCGGAGCGTAGCTGATGCTGTCACACGTTGCAGCGGAGGCTGTCCCACGTTGCAGCGGAGGCTGTCCCGCGGCGCAGCTGAGGCTGTCCCACGTTGCAGCGGAGGCTGTCCCGCGGAGCAGCTGAGGCCGTCCCACGTTGCAGCGGAGGCTGTCCCGCGGAGCAGCTGAGGCTGTCCCACGTTGCAGCGGAGGCTGTCCACTAAATAACAAATACTTTGTTTAGCAGTACAAGAAGTAATCAGAAAAGTAGCAAGAGTGAATGAAGTCAACGACTTCAAAAGCAATCCTTTTAAACAATCCGGGTCAAATCCGTACGAGTAAATGTAGGCTGGGGATTAGGCAATATCAACATCTAAGGGCAGAAGGTAAGGGTCGAAAACCAGTAGATCACCGAAGTACCAAAACAGACTAGGAATATCCAAAAGGCAAGGTCGGTAAGAGAAGCAAGGGTTCAAGATACCAGGTTAACAAGATGCAAGGCAAGTAAACAAGTAGCGCCAAAAATGCTTGATCAGAAGCACTGAGCAAGCAGGGGGGCGGGATTAAATACCCAATGTCACATGATCACCGCCATGAACCAGCATGCACGTTGCGTCTCCTTAGCAACGTATTGCTAAGCTTCCATGGCAACCTCCAGCCGCCTCGGAAGACCGAGGTTCGAGATATTCCTCCCCGTGAACCACAACACGAAGTTCGGCCGACTCCCGTGATTTTTCTGGTGGCACAAAAAGTACGTACACCGTTCCGAGAACCGGCGCGCATAACACCACTCAATCAGAACCCGTCACCCAAACAACATACACATGCATTACACACACATGGGCACTCACCGGACAATGTGTCATAATCGGGTAGTTCTCCCACACCTCGGGTCTGTTCCTCTGTGACGAAGGTCCCAGCAACAGACTCATGTTCAGTGAGTTTGTTGTCCTCTTGTGGAGACCCACCGCCAGTCACCAGAGTGGCGGCATGATTTGAGGCCAGCTTGTTCTTTGCTCTGCGTTTCAGGTCATTCCAACACTTGTAGCAATCATCAGCTGAGCGCCTCACAAATCCAAGGGCACTTATGTGGTCGGCGATGGTCTGCCAGTGTGCCTTACGTTGACCAGGTGTGGTCTTGGACCCTGCAGTCACCACCATTTTGTGGCTATGTGCCAACACATAGCTTACAAGTGCATCAAGTTCCGAATCATTGAAGCAAGGCTTCCTTGAGGTACCAGAGTGTGTAGCCATGCCTGGGGTCTCAGCCTGTCGTGCCAGAGCACCCTTCTTCCTCTTTTTAGAAGGTGGAGCGGAGCCAGAGTGACTAACGCCGCTCTGGTCAGTAGGGGCAGAATCAGCGGTGGACTGGGTTGTTGGAGTGTGCGAATGCACATTGACCACAGGACTTGGTGCAGGCATTGTCTGAAGTGTGATGTTGGCAGGGGGAACATCAGTATGATGGACCAGGACCGACACTGTCCTGGCTGGGAGAGTCAGAGCTGTGGCGGATGGAGCTGCAGCTGCCCCTGCAGCCTCACCACCCTGCATACTTGGGGCAGCAGATGACATAGCTGCCCCAGATCCACGTGGCTTGGTGACAACTTGCACCGCCACACGTGGCTTAGACTTGCTGACCTGGAAGTCAGCCAGGGAGTCATCCTGTGCCAGGTCAGGTGCCACAATGGGCTGGTCCAACAAGGGCTGAGCTGGGATGGTCTCAGCCACGTTTCCCTCAACCATGGGGGAGGAGGGCATGGGTGTCCCTGATTGGTCCTCCACACATGGGGGTATAGGGGTACCCTGCAAATCCCAGCCACGCCCCCTACCGCGCCCACCACGTCCACCTTTTGAAGGTCGGCCACCTTTGCCTCCCTTACCGCTTGGTCGCCTCCCAACCATGGCACTGATGTTGTTGTGCGTATGGGAGGAGCAGTAAACTATTGTCCTGGGCAATTGGGGGTCAAAGGGGTAGTGTACTAGATGGAATTCGTACCCTAGTGCTCTAACAAGGCTGTCTGTGACCCCTGGGGGAGGATGACGGGTCACGCAACGCACAGGCAGCCCAAAAACAAAAATAAACGTGCACGCAACCCCTCGTAGACCACGTGCGTGGAAAAATGAACCTGCACTATGCTGTGGCACCCAGAAACACAAAAATAAGCGAACGCGTGATACACGCAGCTTACAATGACCTCTAAAGGGGTACGCGACACACGGAGCAAGCACAGTTGCTAAGTACGTGCGGAACTCACCGTCTGCCTGGAAAAAGAATGTGAAAAATACGCGTGTGTGCGCGTTGGCAACACCCCCGCCAAAAGAGGAATTGTACGCTGTCTGGGGAGACAGGGCAAAAGGAGAAGTGAACACTGTTTGAGGAAACAGGCCCTAAATAAGTAGAAAAATGAAAGCTGTCAGAGGTAACAAGAAGTACGAACTTGAAACGCTGTGAAGTAATCGCGTGTGAACCGACAAGAAGTACAGAATCCACCCACTCGCTCTCCAAAAAAGCACGTACAAGGAAATGGCGTCCTACACGTACCTTTTAAACCGGCCCACACGTACACGTCACTTACGCGTGTACGTGCCCTTTCCTCCAATTACACGCGCTGACTCGCGGACGTGCAGCTTTTCCACGTGTGCTCTGTCATCACGTGCTATGAGGGAAACACCCGCGCGCGTCACGTCACAGACGCGCTTACGCGCTAAGGGACTTTGGTCCAATGAAATCGCGTATGTGCGCTGACGCGCTTACGCGCTAAGGGCCTTTCCTCGAATTACACGCTGACGTGCAAGATTTTCACGTGCCAAATCACTCCGTATCAAGCTGGCCACGCGTTCACACACGGAAGACCACGCTCCTGCCCAGAAGGCCGATTTACTGCCCCCCAGAACCCTGAGCACGCTCCCACCTGCCATCTGCTGCTGCCTGATTGCCTGCTGCCCACGTGCCCTGCCATTTGCTGCCTGCACGCCAGCCAGGGGTGCTGTTGCTGTGACCACCCCTGCTGGAACCGAAGACTCCCGACTGGGATTCCATCGCTCCACAGCCCAGCCCCAGGACCCAGTTGCCCACCCACTCCTGCCTCTGGGGTTGCCATGTCCAGCACTACACCATCTGGCGGCACTGGCAACCCCCAGCCAGAGAGGCAGAGGGCCACCAGCTTCACTGCCACCGAAGTTGGTGTCCTGGTGGAGCAAGTCCTGGGGCAGTATGATACCCTCTTCGGAAGGTTGCGCGCTGACAAGGAAGGACGGACCAGGATCTGGACGGACATTGTGACTGCCATCAACGCGGAGGGGTGGCAGTCCGCGAATTCCATCATAACAAGAAGCGCTGGGAGGACTTCAGGTCCAGGACCCTCAACAAGGCCCGGCGCCTCTTGAAGGCAGCGGATGCTAAGGGATGCCGGGGCCACCTGTCGGAAGACCAAAATGAGGGTCCTGGAACGCGTATGCCCAGCGCTCCACGTCCAGGTCCTTGAGAGCCACACCCGTCTGGAGTTGAGCGGTAAGTGTACATGCATACTGTTTGAAAGCTGTGCATGTGGTGGTGTGCCAGTAGTGTGCAGGTTGCACATGTGGTTTTGTAGGGCCATGTATGGATGTGTATGTACAGGGCCGTGAGGCTGATACATGCAAGTCCTTTCATGTGTGAGACACATGGATGGTGTATTTGTGGGTAAGCATGCAGGCCAAATGCAGATGTGTGAGCACACATGTTTCAATGACTGTGTATGTCAGTTGTCAAGGTTGTGGTGTCACACATGGATGTTGGTTCCAGCTGCATGTATCTGCACTGTGCACATGTGCATGTATGTGTATCTGACAAGTGTGCAACTGTCATGCAACATGGATGCATGTGAGACTGATATGTAGAAGACTGATTGCCAGATGTGACATGGATGCCGATCTCATCACTGCGACACTTGGTGGAGGTGTACACATGCATGTAAGTGTGGTGGCGTGTGTGCATGTCTAGTGCACTCCCTGTGTCTCATGTGATGTCTGGCTCACCTTTGCCTGCTCATGCTGTTGAATGTGTATGGATGGTGCTGGCTGTTGCGATATGGCTGTGGAATAGCTCATGTGTGTGATTTGAAATGACAAGTGTGTTGGGGATTGTGATGCCATGTCTGAAGTTTGACAATGACACGCATGTGCAACTGTCATGTGTGTATGAGTCCATTGTACAGTGCCCTGATGCCTGTGTCCTATCTCTCCCTGTCTGCAGCGTCGACTGATGAAGAGGGCGGAGAGGGTGCTTGGAGCACAGCGGCAGGGATCGCACCGCCAGCCGGAGACGCAAGGCCCAGCTCCCCTCCCAGGTTGTCATCTTGTCGGGGAGTAAGGAGTCTGGTGCCGCGTCCCAGGTCGCAGCTGCCGAGGTGAGGTCCAAGAGGCGGAGGTCGGAGTTGGACTCCTCGGCAGCAGAAGGGGCAGCTGAGACCCCACAGGGCCCGACGGAGGAAGATGGCACGGAGTCATCCAGGTTGGTGGGGGGTTTGGTGGAGGAGGAGGCCGTGCAAGGGACAGAGACAGGGTCTGGAGGTGGGGATTCCACTGGTGCTAGTGGTGCAGTGCAGGGGCAGGGACAGGAGGCAGCACAGGCCGCCGCGGAGGTGCCTGTGTGTAATCCTGTCCCCGATCCTGTGACTGCATCATCCTGCACCAGAAGGGATACCTACGTCCAGACCCTTTTTCAGGCAGGGGATGATCTTACGACAACTGGCCTTCCTCTGCCTGCGGACTTGGCTATCCGGGACCGGGTTGAGCCTGTCCTGGGTGGTGTGGCGTTACGTCAACGGGCCATGCGAGGCGAAATGCAGTCTTTTCATGGGGAGACTGCATGTCGTCTCGAATGGCTCGTTGACCACGTCGACCTACTGGGACAGGTCACCAGGGCCGGATTCCTCCGTTTGCTGGGCCTTGTTTCGGCCCCCTCCTCAACTGAACCTCCTATGCACCAGTCGTACTCCGTGCCATCTTCCCACCCATGTGTCACCTGGGTGCCCTGTGGAGCTGCCTCTGACCCTGCGGCCAGGCTGGTGGAGGACACATCCCTGCCACAGTCGGGAGTCGGACGTCCAGCAGGGGTGGCCACCTCAACAACTGCACCCCAGCCGGAGGAGGATGTGCAGGCAGCAAGAGCCAGGGCACGGGCAGAGGCACAGCAGCAGCAGCAACAAGGTGGGAGCCATGATGGCTCGGGGCCTTCGTCATTGGAGGGGCAGGCATCGGCCAGAGGGCAGGAGGACCCAGGACGGGAAGTGTCTTCCGTGTGGCAGCGGTTAGGCCATGCTATAAATGCCGGAGCGGCAGCGGGCAGAAGAGGCACGGCTTACGATGGTCAGTGCAGAGAACTCCATGCGGAGGGCCCTGAGGCGGGCCGAGTGCCTTGAGGCAATTCGCAGGGAGTTGGAGGAGAACATGTCGTCCCTGCGAACCCTCGGGGCCATGGAAGTGACCGCCTCCGGGACATTGAGCAGGAGTTCGATGATGCCCTGGCCCGGGACATCCAAAAGTGAGCCGTCGGACTAGCCCGCTGCCCTTGTAAATAGTTAGATAGTGTTCGGTTTCCTTTGGTTTTTTCTTTATTTTGGTTGCGCTTGGACAATGCACCACGTTTCTGTATATAGTTTTTCATTAGGTAGTATTTTTGATAGGTTTCATTTCTTCAGTTGGGATCATGGACCCTGGATTGTTCATCTGTATATAGTTCACTATTGGATTAATCTCTTTTTTTTTGGATTTCTCCATGGAGCAATGGTTTTCCCTTGGATTTGCTTTGTTGGACTGTGACTTTGGACTCCTTTCCTTTGGATTATGATTTGTTGTTTTTCATTATTTTACGGACATGCAGCTTTTCTTTTTTTATTCCCATTGTTGTTTGTTTGATTTTAATTCCATTCATGTTGCGTTTAATACATTTTTTTCTTCATACTTCGATGTGCGGTATTATCTGATTGGTTTCATGCATGTCATGATATGGGTTTTCGCATTCACTTGCAACCATTGTGTGTGTGTGACGGACATGTGTTCATTTACATACTTGCCATTGGTGTTGTACCATGTAATTGCCTTTTCTATGTGGGTGGATGCAATACTTGGTTGGGTCTTTGGGCTGGGGAGGCTGGCCATAAGGGCCATGATTGAGGATCGTCATGACCTGCGGGCAGGGGGACATGAGTGGGGGCCTGCTGGCAGGTGCCCTGCACTGCTGGGGGGTGGGGTTGCAAGGGGACATGAGTGGGGGCCTGCTGGCAGGTGCCCTGCACTGCTGGGGGGTGGGTGTGCAAGGGGACATGAGTGGGGGCCTGCTGGCAGGTGCCCTGCACTGCTGTGGGGTGGGGGTGCAAGGGGACATGAGTGGGACATGAGTGGGGGCCTGCTGGCAGGTGCCCTGCCCTGCTGGGGGGTGGGGGTGCAAGGGGACATGAGTGGGGGCCTGCTGGCAGGTGCCCTGCACTGCTGGGGGTGGGTGTGCAAGGGGACATGAGTGGGGACCTGCTGGCAGGTGCCCTGCACTGCTGTGGGGTGGGGGTGCAAGGGGACATGAGTCGTACATGAGTGGGGCCTGTTGGCAGGTGCCCTGCACAGCTGGGGGGTGGGGGTGCAAGGGGACATGAGTGGGGGCCTGCGGGCAGGTGCCCCTCAGTGCTGGGGGGTGGGGGTGCTGGGGGACATGAGTGGGGCATGAGTGGGGGCCTGCTGGCAGGTGCCCCTGACTGTTGGGAGGTGGGGGTGCAAGGGGACATGAGTGGGGGCCTGCTGGCAGGTGCCCTGCACTGCTGGGGGTGGGGGTGCAAGGGGACATGAGTGGGGGCCTGCTGGCAGGTGCCCTGCACTGCTGAGGGGTGGGGGTGCAAGGGGACATGAGTGGGGGCCTGCTTGCAGGTGCCCCTGACTGCTGGGGGGAGGGGGTGCAAGGGGACATGAGTGGGGGCCTGCTGGCAGGTGCCCTGCACTGCTGGGGGGTGGGGTGCAAGGGGACATGAGTGGAGGCCTGCTGGCAGGTGCCCTGCACTGCTGGGGGGTGGGGGTGCAAAGGGACACAAGTGGGACATGGGTGGGGGCCTGCCGGCAGGTGCCCCTGACTGCTGGGGGGTGGGGGTGCAAGGGGACATGAGTGGGGGCCTGCTGGCAGGTGCCCTGCACTGCTGGGGGGTGGGGGTGCAAGGGGACATGAGTGGGACATGAGTGGGGGCCTGCTGGCAGGTGCCCTGCACTGCTGGGGGGTGGGGGTTAAAGGGGGTAATGCGTTGGTGATCACTAGTGCAAGGTGACATGTGGCTTGGCTGAGGGGCATGCCCATGGTGGATGGGCTGCCTGCGGGACATGACCAGGGGTGCAGGGTAGTCACCTGTGGTGTGGGCTGCCTGCAGGGGCCGTGGAGGGTATAGAGGGAACACCTGGGAGGACCCACATTGCCAATTCACGTGTAGCACTCCCCTGCACCCCCGAAATACACGTACCCCACTCGCACAGGGCCTATCGCGTGTGAAACTTCCCGCGAACCCCAGAAATACACGTACCCTGCTGAAATCGCGTTTAAAACTTCCTGCGCACCCCAGAAATACACGTACCGCACTCGCACAGGGCCTATCGCGTGTGAAAGTTCCTGCGCACCCCATAAATACACGTACCCTGCTGAAATCGCGTGTGAAACTTCCCGCGCACACCAGATATACACGTACCCCACTCGCACAGGGCCTATCGCGTGTGTAACTTCCCGCGCACCCCAGAAATACACGTTCCCCGCTTGCCGTGTGCTGTGTGGCAGCCCCGTATACTGGTCCAGGGTTAGCGCAGCCCTTTGCGCTGGATTGGGGATTTTGATGGCTTTTCCTTGCGCGAGGGCGTTTTTGAGGGCGTAACTGGCGCTGCTGCAGGGTCACTGCGTCAATGTGCGCCACAGCTGGTTTTGGTAGCTAAAATCCATGAATACGCTGTGCGGGGAAATGGATTTTAGTGCACGCGGCTGGCTCAGAGATTCGCACGCGCACACTGTGCGCCAGCCGCGTACGCCACTTTTGTGCGAAATTCTATGAATTACCCTGTAAATCTACAAACTTTCTGGTAGCCTACTGTATGCAATGGTGTCAAGAAATATGCCTCCTCATGTAATGTTTGCATCCAAAGCCAGCATCAAACTACTCCAGAGACTGGGAGACTATAACAACCTGCGCTTCCAATGACAAAATGGGAAATTATCACTATGGACTTTGTGGTGGACTTGCTCAATTCTCAAGGTTGCACTGCTATCGTGGTGACCATAGATGCCTTTTCCACTTCCTAGTGCTTCTGAAATGGCTGTCATATTACAAAAATAAATCTTTTGTTTACACAGACTTCCTTCCGTAATAATATCTGGCTGTGATTCTCAGTACATGTCAAGATTCTGGAGTAAGTTGTGTTCCTTCCTCAGCAAAAAGAGTGCTCTCTCATCAGAATATCATCCCCAATCGAATGGCTTGGCCGAAAGAATATATCAGACCATGCAGCAATATTTGCAATACTTTGCTATTATAGATCAAGACTATTGGGTATCCCTCTTACCTATCGCTGAATTCGCCTTTAACAATGCTGTATATACTTGAGTGCAAGCCCCTACTCTGCCTAGGACCGGGGAATTATAATCCAAACCAAAAGAGGTGTCAGGAAATTATTTCTAAAAGGAAATACATTTATCATAATTCATCAGAGTGGGTAATTTTCAAGTGCTCAAAACGTTGTAGCGATGCCTGGCAGTTTCAATCAAAGTCCTGGATGTTACATTCTTAGAAAGAACACATATGCACATTTTTTATTTTCTGCCTTGGACATTGCAAGTTATTTATTTTGCATTTGTTTTTGCAAGCTGATTTCATGCGTACATCATTTCTATAAATGTTTGGACAAACATGTGTACATTTCTTTGCATGTTAACCAAAATGTTAAAGCTATATATAAAATCTAGACATACATAAAAACACACAAATGTAATCTACATAAAGAGAAAAAGTGTTTGACAGGTATCGCAAGGGGGAACCCAAGGTTGTGTCCTAATAATGGAAACAATATGATTATATCAATTGTCTCTGTCTAACTAAACACACCATTTAACACCTAAATGCGGACACGTGGACCAAATCATGGGCTCAGGGATCTACATAAGGCTCAATTCTGATCACTAAGACTGTTTAGCCACACTCCTGTGTACATTCATTTTTCACAGGGCACTATACGTTTCAGCGGCATTGGTAGAGCTTTTCCGCCTTCCTTGGAACCAAAGAAAATGGGCGACCCTTGAGGATCAAAGGATAAAATCACAAGGTAAGATGAAATATTTAGTTTAACTAAATTATCCAAATAATGTGACTTGCGTGAGTTCCTTCACCGACAAAAATAATTCAAACACACCCTGTTGATACCTACACCAAAAGGAAGAAGGGGAAAGGACATGTAACAAAAGGTAAATCATTATTCAAGTGATGTTTCTCGAGTGAGCATGTGAGTCACCACCCATATAGTCAGGCTCACCCTCGCACCTCCAGAATGAACTTGGGGTTATGGGCAGGAGACCTTATCTCAGAACATTCATCTATTTGGATGAGGTTTCAGAAGAGCGAGTGATCTCAGGCTGGGCACAAAGAAAGGGAAACATATTGTTACACATATTCTCAGCCAGCTGTACTGTATGGAACTCACCAGTTTTTTGTGATGGTAGTGAACATGAAGCTGGACATACCTATTGTAATGGTGTGCCCAATATGTAGAGGGGGAAGGTATCTCCTCACTGGGAAGCAGGGACCTCTGTATCAGTGGGTCATGCCTCAATAGGCTCACAATAGTTTCTAAGAGAGGGAGAATAGAGAGTTTTGGAAAGCTGAGCCTAGACAAGTGTACATCAACTGAATGCTATAGATCTAGCAAGCTTGATAACAACCACCACACTGGTTGGAAATGGTGGGAGCTGACCAGACCCGTGTGGTTGGAAGCTTCCTGGCTTATGTTGTGTGAGGTGTAGATGTCTCCTAGCAGTGTGTTGAATCGTGTTGATATTGTGCTGGCGTGATAACAAGCAAAACTGTAGGAAAAGATGAAGTATTACTAAGGATCCGTGTTAACAGATCGAGTACTGGCGTTTATGGCAAGTCATTTGCGCACGTATAATGGGTTAGATACTTACCCGATGCTCTGTTTCTGGTTGCAGATCACTCAGTCATCTTCACTGCTGTGACCTTGGAAACCGCTCACATTGAGCTTGCGGGGGCTGTATATGTAGTCTCGCTAGTCTATGCCTATGCAAGATGAGACTGTCATTCAGAGAGTTGCCGGATAACACATGGGCGCCATCTTGGACTTTATGAGTATATATGTGTGGAAACATATTATGTACTGCCCCATTGAAGATTCAGAGGCTGTATGATGTATATTGCCCCTTTAGCTTGATGTTAATTTGTCATATCAGCCCCACTGTAAGGGCATTTATATATGCCAAATAGCTCAAATGTATAAAAAGGTAGTTATTTTTTGCTTGATGTGTCGGGGGAAGTTAAAGGGACCCCCTAATAAAAAGACTTATAAAGTTGGAACTGTTATATTAGCACTCCTGCTTAGTACGGGCCCTTCTGCCTGTGTAACCTCATGGAACATAGTGAGACACCAGAATAATTAGTCATCTGAAAAGTGGACTATGGTGTCAAGAGGTGGGACACAAAGGGCTGGGCGTGCATGTGGCTGTCACCATGTGTCTTCTCAGCCATGTATTAGATGGAACAGGGGTGTGTCATGTAAGTGATGCAGGTATGACAGGCACCCATAGTAACAACTATGGATGAGGACATCCCAAGTGAGTCCTGGTAATGTTAACAATATTTTGGCATTTCCTTGTTTAGTCCTGTTTCAGGAGTATTGAGGCAGTGTATCCACTGGGCCTCTTTGTTCAGGAGAATTCTTTTAGGATTTATCATGTGTTTCGCAATGTTGAGAACCCACCAAATCGGGTCCTCCGCTGAGTGCTGATGTTTCAAGAAGTGGGACACAAGAGGGGAAGATATGTTTTTACACTGGATCCTTGAACAATGTTCATTGATCCAGATATGTATTGCTCTCGTGGTCTGCCCTACATACCAGAGTCCACAAGGACACTGTATGCAGTAGACTACATTTGGTGTTTTGCAGTTGTAAAGAAATCTGAGTTCCCACGCCCTGCCCTTGATCTTAAAGAATTGTATCTTTCTAGTTCATCTACATGTTTTGCAGTTGCCACAGGGGAAATGCCGATTTAGTGGGCGTAGTTCCCAGTTCGAGGTGGTGGCCCATACCTGATGAGGTCATGAGTGAACCAAATTGTCCTTCAGATTCTGCACACGCTTAAATGCAAAGAGGAGTAGCGGTGTGTTGGGCATACATGTGTCCACCATCAGTCAGTATTTCCCTATAATTAATTTAATATGATAGGAATTGGTGTTGTATGTAGTACCACAGGGTAACCTGTCTTCTGTGCCACTTCTGTCCGTAGGTTCCAACACAGTTTCCCTCTGTACAAACCTAGCCCTCTTCAATGAATGGGATACAAATTCCCTTGGGTATCCCCTCTCTTTAGGATTGGTGCTGAAGTTGCTGGCATGTTCATAGTAATCCTCGAGTGAGGTACAGTTGCGTCTGAGACACTGACCAAACGTAGGTTCTCTTTAAGGGACCTAGGATGGAAACTGGAGAAATGTAGTGTGATATTTCTATCCGTTGTTTTTTTGTACACCGAGCAATTCAGATGACCTGCCTCATGTTAATGATAAAGTCCAAGAAGTATATTTGATGCGGGTCAAAATCCATAGTGAATTTGATTGTAGGATGGTATCCATTAAGGTAGTTGAAAAAAATGTGAAGTGATTCCTGATTGCCTGTCCAGATAAAGATTATGTAATTTATGTATCAGAGCCAATTTGTTATCTGGGGCCTTAAGGGATTATTGTCAAAGAGGACAAATTCTTGTTCGAACGTTGCCATGAATAATATTCCAAGACTCAGCGCAAAGGCCGTGCCCATGGCCGTCCCTCAGATTTGTAGATAAAATTGGTTGGCATATTAAAAGAAATTCTTTCTCAGTGCTCTGCTCATCAGGTCTATATTACATTCTCCAGATACTGTGAAGGCCTCATGAAGCAAGACACAGACCACAGACTTAAAAGTTTTTTTTTAACTTTATTTATTTGCACACGGTTGCAGTATTACAAGTCAGACATTGTCAAGAATATTTTTCTGGTACAGGCAATTGCTTACATATAGGAAACAGAACAGTACATCATGGCTCTGACATATTACTTTCCTCATTCATACTTTGACACTCTAGATATTGCCGGAATCTGCCCCAAATATCTTGTGGGCGACTTGCCGGCAGTAGTAAGCCTGCATACACTTCTTCCTTATCATTAGCCCAGATCATATTGTGAAACCAGTTGTCATATGTAGGAGCCCCCTTCCATTTCCAGCGCATCGAAATAGCTATTTTCGTCAATACAAGACAAAGATGAACCAATTTCGCGTTTCGTGGGGTTCAGCCTACCCAAATACCCCAATAAACATGTCAAGGGCTTACATGACATAGGCTGGCCCACAATCTCATCCAGAGCATTACAAATAGCATTCCAGTACCTCAACAACACCTGACATGTCAACATGTGTGTCCTATCACCTGCCATAGCCTCACACCTGGGGCACCTCCCTTCCAAAGTGAATAAGCCTGTGCCTAGAGTTTAGTGATATTTGCTTCGTTGATCTCCATATTTGCATCCAGCAAGTGTCTGTGAAAGTGATATCCAGGTCTCTCTCCCATTTACCCCTAATATCCCTTGTTTGCACCCGCCAAGACGTCTGCACGAGTTTGTACAGCGTTGAGACTGACCTTTTCCCGGCGTCTAGGGTCAGTACGTAGCTGAGACATGGATGTTATGCAGGCTCTTGTGGGAATTCAGGCCACACAGAGGCTAAGGCCGAACAAAGGGAATTCCGGCCACACAGAGGCTACGGCCGAATGAATCAGACAGTGTTGTAGTCTGCGGACCAGTGTATCCACCATGTGTTCCTTGACCTGATCCCATGAAACAAATGTCCGTTCCCGAAACATGTCACCCAGGTGCAATATGCCAGCCTTTTTCCAGTGTGTTGCCAGCGGCTTATCCTCTGTTGGGCTCAGAAAAGGTGCACCTCAAATCGGTATGGCTCGGTTATATACCACTATGTTCTTAGGGCACTTAATTGGCCTTTTCTAAGCCTCTGTGTGGCCTTGACTGGGTCTAAGTGATGAGTATGCTGGCATGCCTCCCCTGCAAGAATGTGTATCAATGATGTTGGGGCACCCCCTGTCTTTGCAACGCAGTATGTGATGCATGTGGTCCTTCCTCCATCCAATATATTGCATAGTATGCTTGGGCAGCCAAGTAATACAACTCAAAGGCCTCCGAGCTCATACAGTAATGTGAGTCGCTGCCAGTTGACCCGAATATGTCCCATCCAATCAAATGAAGAGCATGCACAAGCAACTCTAGTAAAAAGGACCTGCCAGGCCATAGCGGGATGTTGCTAAATAAATTAAAAAGCTTGGGTAGGATGGTCATCATTATTAGTGCGACCCGTCCCATCAGTGAGATGGGGAGCTGATTCCACCGTTCCGTTATGCACGCTGCGTGCTATTGAGTGTTCGCCACACATCTCTCATCCCTAAGTACTCTGTGCATATGTATGGTGCGCGCAGCATTTGTCAACAATCTGGGCGCTGATGAGGTGCAATCAATGTTTATGTCTAGCATAGTGTTCAAATCACCTTCACAAATAATTGACGTGGTGGGGTACCTGGCGCATTTCTGGAACAGAGTGTCATAAAATTCAGAATCATCCACATTAGGTCCGTACACATTCATCAGAGGAACCTCCAAACGTCCCAATCTCCCATGAACGACCACATACCTGCCGCATTCATCTTGTTCTGTTGCAAGGTGGACAAATGGTAGTGACCGGTGCACCAAAACCATAACCCCCCGCGCTCTGGTGGAGTAGGACGTATAATAGTGTTGGTCTCTCCACCCCGGGACAACCTGTTGTGCTTGGTGATCTATCAGATGGGTATCTTGCAAGAATAAAAGCTTGACCCCTAGTCTATTGACACAAGAAGTTAACTTCCAGATCTTCATTGGAATCCCTAGACCGTGCACATTCCAGCTTAACATTTTCACTGCACCTGAGTCACTCCCTGTCATCGTTCCTGAAGTATATGAAGCCGTTCCCCCTTGTTAAACAGCCCATCGTAACCAGTCAATATTGTACTGCACACACCTTGTGCAATTTTCTAAAAACCTTACAACCCAACTCCCCCCAAACCAACCTCCCCTCCCTCATAGTACCCCAAACTTTGACTATGCTCGTTCCAACCCCTCTGCCCACCCCATCCTACCCTCCCCAACTGGTACGTGCACTCGCATTGGGGGCGACTGTTACCACAGCAAATGTATTTGGACGTGTCCACAATATCTTCTTGACTCATAACTTGGAGAATAAACAAAACAGACCTTGCCATCAACTCATCCGTACTGCATAATCATGGGTGAGAAATTGAGAAATTCTACTGCAGCCCTATATCATTTGCCCCTGACTCTCGCCTTGCAGGGAGTGGAATGTTAACCTCTCCCAATGATGTGGCTTCCTCAGGAAGGGGGGTATAGCATAGCATATGGTATTCCTCGATCCCTGAGGAGCTTTTTTACGCTGACAAATGTATGTCTTTCTTGCTTTACCGCCAGAGTATAGTCTGGAAAAATGCGGACCACACTAGATCCCATCCTCAGCTCCTGCTTCTCGCGCTCAGCCTTCAGTACTAGATCTTTGTCCCTATAGTTCATTAGGTGTGCAAATATAGACCCAGGATACCCCCCTGGCCCTGGTTTCACCATTAACGCTCTATGCACGTATTTCACTACAAACAGAGGGGACCAACCAGGATTGGCCAGCAGTTCTTTCAGTAGCTTCTCAACTGCAGTCTCCATTGCACCCTTCAAGGCATCTCCATTGCACACCTATAATGTGGACGTTATTTCGCCTCAACCTTGCCTCCAAATCCTCACATTTTGTCTTGATGCTGCCCATATCTTTTTAGCTAGGGACGTCACGGACCTGTAGTGCTGTTATGGTATCTTGCGCAGTGCTAATCCGTGTTTCGGTTTCCGTGGTACGGTGAGTCGCCTTTTCAAGTTGAGTGCGAATATTAGTGACGAGGGTATTACCGTCAAGTTTGTTGTTGATAGTGGTGAATCCCTGTTGCATCATTGCCATAACACCTTGGAGGTCGATGGGTGGTAAGGGCAGTGCTCCCTCCACTTGCACTTGGTTACTTGCGCCTTCACCCGCTATTTCCGCACGCTTCGGGGTAGGTTTCGTAAACTTGTCCATGGATCCTCTTTTTTTCTGTCCAGCCCCTTTAGGCATGATGCATCACTATTTGCCCGCTCACCCGGCACCCCGTGTAATAATTGTCTGGACCTCAGTAATGGCGCATCATCAAGCACACCCAACCTTTGCCTGAATTTCAATCTGGAAGAATTTATTAATCAGTACTTCAGAAAACTACACAGCAAAATGTCAGTACAGTAACTGAACAATGCCCCAGTTGTGTTAAAAATGCGTGGTCCGTCGGCCAGATCACTAATTATTCATTATGTCCCCAGCCCGCGAGGCCTGGGTTGCAGAAGCACTCAGCGCCACAACCCTTACATTCCAGCCTTCATGGTATGGGTGAAGCCGTAAACAGAAGAAGGACGAAAAAAGAAGAAAAAAAAGAAAAAAAGGGCGGGGTCAGTCAATCAGACCTGCGACTCAAATCTCTACAGGGCCGCACTCTTAATGCCACCACTGTGGTCAATGAATAGGAGATCAGTGTACGCTGTCACACGTAGCAGTAGCAATGTGGTGGGTATGTGTTCCTGCACGTGTTTCAAGCTATGCGTTCTATGGGCAGTTTATAGTTTGAAACAGCTGGTGAGGGGTCGGCACCCAAAAGGCTCTGTATCCCGCATATGTTCACCGCCACAGTAGTCCGGGGTACCACTCCTCAGCCTCCTCCCAGCCTGAGCAGAGCTCACCTTGATCTGTCGCGCGGAGCTCCAGTCTGCAGCAGGAGTCCACTGCTGCCGTCTGCCACAGGGGGTTCCATCCTCAGGATGGGTCGGCTAATCACTTTCCCTTTGCCACTTTCACATACAGCTAACCCGCAGCTCTCCCCTCACCAGGCCGCAGACGCGGGCTTCCACTCCTCTTGCCACAGAGCCAGGATAGTAGAAGGCCTAACTTGCACTATGGTAAGGTAGGATTTCCCTACCTGAATGAAGCCAAGGAAAGTCTGAGTCAGAGTTCCACTTAAGTCTGTCTATGTCCAAATCCTAAACTTGCCCTCACAACTAAAGCTAAAAAATGTGTAAGGATGTCAATAATAAAAGAAATAGGGCCTCATGACGACCCTTGCGGTCCGGAAATAACGGTGGCGGTAAACCCGCCGCCACCGTTGTTTCCGGACCGCCTGATCCCGACCCCTGCAGGCGGGAGGTGATGTTCCCGCCAGGTCTGACCTGGTGGGTTTAACACCGCCCGCCTGCAGGCGGACGAGGAAACACCGGCAGCATTACAAGATGCTGCCGGTGTTTCCATGATCCCGATTCCCATTGAGTCCCATAGGACTCAATGGGAATGGGGATTTACACCATTCCGCCTCCGTGATTCCCGGAAAGCCGGGGTTGTGATGCCCCGGTAATTCCGGGAATCACGGAGGCGGAATGGTAATACGAGTCCGGCGTTAACCAGGCGGTTTTACCGCCTCGGTTAACGCCGGACTCGTAATGAGGCCCATAGTGTTCAACTCAAAGTTCTGAGCTTCTTCCAGCTCATAGCTCTATTTCAGCTCCCGTTCCCTAAGTGTAAGATAGGTCCACAAAAGTTTAAAAATTACCTTTCTCAAGTTCAAGGTGATACAGACCCAAACAATCCTCAGTGTTCCCTTCCCCAAGTTCAAACACAAAAATGCGTTGAGTCTCCATTCTCAAGACAACATGTGTAGTTCCTCAAGTCTCAGGGTTCCCTACCCCAAGACTTTAACTTTACCACCACAATGTCCTTGGTTTTTAGCATTCAGGGCTCACTGCTCGAGGCGCAGTTGTCAGACCAAACGGTCCACCCATCACAGGTCGTGCAACCATGATCCCTGGGCTCTTCAGCCCACATAGGTGCTTTGATTCTGGCTCCTGTGCACCAAATCACCTTCACTCAGTTACTCTTTATCAGCCTCAAGGCTTTATGTGCTGATTTACACTGCTCTGGCTTCTCTTTGTAAGCCTCATGGCTCTGCCATTACGTGTGACACCCCTCTTTCCAGTCTTTGCATTCACTGATAAAAGTTCACCCTGAGGGTATTTTATTTGCACCCCGCTTTCTTATGACTCTCTCACACTTGTGCCCTTTTCCACAATTTGTTTTTGTATGGGCACCTTGGCTGTTCTCTTTATTTGCTTGGCACATAAAGTTTTATTCCACTCCGCATTTAATTTGCTTAACTTCAGGGTTTCATCTCATTTTGGCGTTTAATATGCATTCATTCCGTTTATTTTGTCAAGTTTCCATTCAGTTTGGTATTTAATATGCCTTGTGTTTTGCTTAATTTTAAGGTCCTATCCAGTTCGGTATTGAATAAACATTTGTTTTGCTTAAGTTTAATTTTCCAACAACCAGAGACTTTCGAAAACGTTCTCTCTGAGACATGTGATCACTCCGATACAAAGTATTCCTTCTCAAACTTCAACAATGGAAATGTTCCTGCTCATGCACTCACATATCAAGTTTTACTGGATTTCCCATCTGTCAGAAACTCACCAGTCCCATCAATAACTTTCACAGCAACGCTGAGAACACAGACTTCTGCTTCTGATGTTAGGGGTCCAACCTCTGCCCCTCGGACTCTCATGGGTCTGCCCATCAACACAGGAGAACAAGCAATTTTGTTGAAAGGGACGGCCTATCCACACAGCTCCCTTCTCTGCCTTAAGTCTGCCCCAAGGAGCCCCAGCTCCAACGCCAACTTTGTGAGACCACCACTCTCTGGAGTCCCCCAGCTTCTCAGCGTTCTGCAAACGGGGCACCGACTCACAGCAGTTCCCTCTAAAGGCTTGCCGCCTTTCAAACCAGGTCCCCTGCTGGTCTCCCCCACACAGGCCTTCCTGTTGCTCCCCGTGATGTTTTCTGCCTCTCATTTTAGGTTGCATTTGTGTTTTCTTTATTGAGCTTGCCTGACTATGATTAAGGGGACATGCCTGACCTTCACAACACTTTGCAGGCATCTCGTCTCAGTACTGTCAAGTGTCACATGGTGGGAAATGACTTACAATAGCCCATAAACGTCTCGGGAAGGTTAGGTTGGTCGCCAATAGGGAAAGGGGGATACCAAGTCTTGCCTGTGTGCACTCCACTCCCAATCACCAAGGACCCTCCACCCAGATGATCCTCCCTCGCTTCTCCACCCCTAGGGTTGGGATCCAAGAGCCATGGCCTTTCACTGGCCACCTGAGAAGAGGATCCAGGGGGTTTAGGAGTGAGAATACCCTCAGGTTTCTCACAGTAACCTTTGTTGCGTGGCCCCATGGACTAGATGTTCCCGGATTGTCACAATCGCAATAACTATTAGTATAGAGCGATTTAATGTCCATTGTGACCAGAAGGCTACATTTGGGATCAAACACTAATCCCTCAAAGAGTTTTACAGTGGCCATTGTCACTTTGATGTACGTTGGGGTATCTTTACTGATCAGTTGCAGAAAATATCCACAAATGTACACAAATTGGAACCACACCCCGACACAATGGGTCTACCTGGGGGTGTGACTGAGTCCTTATGCATTTTTTGGAGGGCATAGAATGTTGGGGTTCTTTGCTTCAAATGGTTTAGGAAATCAAATTCCTCTTTCGTAATCCATCCCCTGTCCACCCCAAATTGTGTTATTTCTAGTATTTGTTGTTTTATTTCGGTCGAGGGATCCCGCCTGAGGGTCTGGTAGCTCTCCTCATCTTCCAATAATTCTAATGCCATTTTGTTACATTGGGCATTGTTAAAGGCTAGTACACCGTCTCCCTTATGTGCGGTTTTGATGGTCACTCTTTGGTCTACCATGAGTGTCTGGAGGGCCTCTCTCTCAATATTAGATCGTGGCTCACATGTTTTTGCGTGCATACTCCTTTTAGATCACCAGAGACACAATTCTCAAACAATATTCATTCCTTCGGAACTTGGTTGTCCTGTGGGGTGAAGCTTGATGGTATCCAGAGGCTAGTATCATCCCTTTCCTTCCTTGGTTCTTGTTCTTGGAAAACAAATTTGAACCTTAGCTTTCCAAAGTGAACCAATCAGTTTAGTTTGTAAGAACAGATGATACCTCTTTGGCTAGGACTTCTATTTGAGCTGGCATCAGGGTTATGCCTGAAAAATCGAACACCTGTATTTCCCTGCTTTGGTCATTCTCCAGTGGGGTCACGTGCCCCAAATGTATTGTTTGTACGTCCTCCTGCGGGACTTCTGTCGTCTCCTGCCTCACCACAGGGGAAGGTCTGGGATGGAAGCATCCCTGGTCCGCCTTAAGGGAAACCTCTGCCTAAAAAGACCTCTTGTCTGCTGATATTGCTCCTAGCTGCAATCATAAGGGTCCTCCCCGGTTTAGCCACTAACCGTGTCGGAGAAGGTGACCCATCTCCGTGGGCCACTCCTGTTATTAGTAATGTATAAGGGTAGATCTTTTCAGCGTTAAATTCCTGGATGCCCCTATTACGTTTTTGTTTTCTTTTCTCGTGAGTGTAGTACCTTTACAATCATCAAATTGACTCACTATATCTCTGAGTTTTTCCTTAGTGTTTTGTAATAGCTGCCTTATTGCGGAACCTTAGTTCCGCAATAACGTGCTTAGTATGGGCCAAATAGAAGGGCCCGTACTAAGCACAAGTGCTAATATAACATTTCATAAGCCTTTTTATTAGAACAACCCTTTAATTTCCCCCAGACACATTAAGCCAAAAATAACTACCTTTTTATACATTTTAGATATTTGGCATATATAAGCATTGGGGTTTATATGACAAATTAACATCAAGCTAAAGGGACAATATACATCATACCGCCTCTCCGAGTCTTCAATGGGGCACTACATGGTAGGTTTACACTCATACATACTAATACAGTCCAAGATGGCGGCCATTGGTACCCAGCAACGCTATGAGTGACAGTCTCATCTTGCAGAGGCATAGACTAGCAGGACTACATATACAGCCCCCGCGAGTGCAATGCGAGCGGTTTCCAAGGTAACCGCAGCAAAGACAACCCAACGATCGGTGTGAAACAGAGAATTGGGTAAGTATATCGCCCATTAAGCACCTGCGAATGACCTGCCATAAACGGCAGTACTCCATCTGTTAACACAGATCCTTCATATTTTCCTACAGTTTTGCTTGTTATCAGGCCAGCAGATTACAATATCAACACGATTCAACACATTGTTAGGAGACACCCACGCCTCACACAATATAAGCCAGGAAGCTCCCAACCTCACGGGTTGGGTTAGCTTCCATCATTTCCAACCGGTAAGGTGGCTGTTACTATTATCAAGTTTGATATATCTATAGCATTCAGTTGATGTACATTCGTCTAGCCTCTGCTTTCCCAAACTCTCTATTCTCCCTCTCTTACAAATAATTGTGAGCCTATTTAGGCATTACCCAATGGGACCTCGGACTATTACAGAGGTCCCCGCTTCACAGTGAGGGCAGCCCTTCCCCCTTAATGGGGACACCATTAAAATAGGTATGCCCAGCTCCATGTCTACTACTATCACAAAAGGCTGTTGTTCTTTACGGTACAGGTGGCCAGGAATATGTGCAACAAAATGTTTCCCTTTGTTGGTGCCCAGCCTGGGACCACTCGCTCTTCTGAAACCTCCTCCAGATACATGAAAGGAAAGTTCTGAGGGACGGTGTCCTGCCCATAACCCCAAGTTCATTCTGGAGGTGCTTGCCCTTCTCGAGCGGAGGGTGAGTCCGACTATATAGGTGGTGACTCACATGCTCACTAGAGAAACTTCTCACTTGAATAAGGATTTTACTTTGGTTACATGTCCTTTCCACTTCTTCCTTTTTGTGTAGGTGTCAATAGGGTGTTTGAATTATTATTTGTAGGTGAAGGAACTCACGCAAGTCACATTTGGATAGTTTAGTTAAGTTAAATATTCCTTCTTACCTTGTGATTTTATCCTTTGCTCCTCAGGAGTTGCCCATTCTCTTTGGTCCTGAGGAAGGCGGAACAGCTCTACCAATGCTCCCGAAACGTGTAGCCACCATGAAACATTATTGGACACAGGAGTGTGGCTGTGCAGTCTTGGTGATCAGAACTCCTCATACCTCCATGGAAATTCACTTCACAACACAGATAATCCTGCGGTCACTGAATCTGTTGTGTTGGTTCTATTATGTTGGTTCTCTTCTTCCTTTTGTCCTCCTGCTTCCTGCTCCCAGTCTTCCCAATTCCGTTTTCCCTGGACACGCTGGATTCTCCTACTCAGCTTGAAATGGATTGCCTACAGTATTTCCATCTTGTAACTCTGGTCATCCCACAGCAACATCGCTGGAGAGAGTTATTTGCTACCTGCCCTTTCCCTCTGGACCTTTGAGGTTGGAACTATCCTAGGGAGGAGTGTTCACCCTCCTACATCTCCATTGTCCCCACTTCAAAGTTTGACCTTTGATACCTCTTAGGTGGTAAGTGGGATTCATATTCAAATTCACAATACTCAACCACTATCAATTGTGATACCTGGAAAAAGACTGTCTGAGAAAAACTGAGGAAAATGTTGGCTTTGGGAGTTATGATAAGGTCTTTCAGTGAGTGGTATTTGCTAATTGTATTGGTACCAGAACCGGAGAAAAGCTGTTGTTTTTGCATCGATTTCTGAAGATTAAATGAAATATTAAAGTTTGATGCCTAACCCAATGCTCGCATAGATGAACTTGGAGATGAAAAGTTAATTTCAATGTTGGTCCACACCAAGTGGTATTGGAAGGTTCCCCTTGATTAAGCTCCCAAGTGGAAGACTGTTTTCTGAACACTGGAAGGATTCTTCTAATTTACAATTCCTACGATTAGGCCTCCAAGGATCTCTCGCTACATTCCAACTTTTAATGGGCTGAATCCTCGCCCACTTTGGGCCCTTTGTTGTGGCCTACCTAGATGACATTGTTGTATACAGCAGGTCTTGTGGGTTCATGTGAGACACCTGCCTGCTGTCTACAATCAATTGAGGAAGGGCCACTTAACAGCCACCTCAGAAAATGCCATATGAAATATCTCGGGTTGCCGGTTGGGAATTGCCTTGTGCTGTCTCACCACAGTAATCTGGATGCCATTCAGGGTGCTTCACAACCCTAAAACCAGAAGGGACAGCTGGGATTTTCTGTGGCTGGTGGCATACTACCGATGGTTCTTCCCCAACGTCTCATAAATAGCAACACCAATGATGGACATAATTAAAAAGGTCCATGCCAACCTTGTATACTGAGACCAAGAAGCACAAATTACATTTTCATTTTTTGAAATTTATTTTATTAAACTTATGGCATTAGGAACGAGTTGCAATGATACAAACGTTTCCAAGAACCGATTTTTCCCTAGATCTTCCACCCTCTACCACCCCACCCACTCCCATCCCATCAAACTTTGCACAACATAGGCCTTTGGCATTAATCATGATAACATTGGTCACAACATTGTGGCCGGTATTCCGGTCATGCAAGATGCATCGTCTCATCAGCTCACGGGGCATCCATTGCATTTTATTGTGTTTTAGCTAGGTGGCCTGCGCTCCCCTCCGGACCCTCAGCATGTGTCCCATGCTCTCTGCCGGGGAGGCGGTGCGGTCCCCGCCATTGTGTAAACTGACTTTTTATGGGTCACTATTACCCCAGCAGAATCAAAATTCCCCAGTCCGCATGCAAGGAGGATAGCTTTTCATTTACCATTGCGGTCATTTTTTCCAATACGAAGATGTCCCGGAGTTTGCAGGACCATTCCTCCTTGGTGGGGCACACTGCGCTCTTCCACCTTTGTGTTATGGCCACTCTGGCTCCTCTAAGCATCGCCTCACAAATTTGTGGGAGCCTACTTCCATCTCTGGGGGCCTCCGGTACTCACAGCAACATTTGTAGCGGGTCAAGGGTAAGCGCTATGCCTGATAGCTCTTTCATCCAACTAAGGACTTCCGAACAGTATACTTGAATCCTGGGGCATGACCACCGTATGTGATATATTGTGCTTCGCTCTCCACACTCCCTGGCGCAAAGGGGGAGATCCCGGCATACATTTTAGAATATTTCTGAGGGGCTAAGTGCCAGCCATGCAACATTTTGAAGTTATGCTCCATTGTCACCGTAAACAGGTTCCCATGGAACATGAAGCGGTAGCCCTGGTCCCAAGTTTCAGACGGTATTTCCCTCCTGGTCTCTGCCTCCCACACATGTTTGAAATGTTGTCTTCCCTCCAGGCATGCTGTGATCAGAATTCTGTACAGTTGATTCACTGAGAACTCGCTCAAAGGGGTCAGTGGGCGAGATAGGTTAGGGAGGAGTTTCAGATCTGTACAAACGCCCTTCAACCTTAGGTATTCAAACATTGTTACCTCCTCCTCCCCCAGTGCCTCCCTCAGCATTTCAATATTTTTAAACCGTCCCTCTGGGAAGAAGTGGCCCGCCCTCTGCAGCCCCCTGTACGACCACTTTTGTGCATTCTTGAAACCCTTTTTCCCCAGCTCTGTTGGGGGGCCCCATAGTGAGCTCAGGGGGGATGGCCAGAAGGATAGGATCCCATTTTGCCCTTTATTCTTCCACAGTGTCCATATAACGCCTAGCACCGGGGGTACCTTGAGGCACGCTGGAACCGACTTAGTCGGAGCCCACAACAGGGCCCTAAGTTTGCCTTGGGGAGCACACATGTCCTCGACGTAGGTCCAGAATGTGCCCATCTCGTCCCTTGTGTGCTCCAGTAGAATAGGGAGTTGGGCCGCCTTATAATAGAGATAGAAGTCCAGAAGGGGCGAAGCCTCTGAAGTCTCTGGGGAGGGTTAGTGTGGTTCTTTTGATTCTGGGCCTCTCTCCCTGCCAAATGAAGTGAGAGATCCTGGAGTTGAGTCTCTCAAAAAAGATGCCTGGGACGTGGGTGGGGAGGGCTGTGAAGAGATATAGTAGTCGCAGGAGGACCGTCATTTTATTAGCGGTCAGCATGCCGTACCAGGAAAGGGTCAGGGGTGCCCAACATGAGAGGTCAGCTCATATTTTAGCCATGGCAGGGTTGAAGTTGGCTTCCACCAATCGATTCAGGTCAATGGGGATACAAATCCCCAGATATGCTATTTCCTTGTCTTCCAGCCTCATTCCCCGTAGAGTTTGCTGTGCTATCCTTGGGGTGCGAGTCGGCTGAAGCGACAGCAGTCTGGATTTTGAGTTATTGATTTTTAGGCCCGAGAATTCCCCAAAGGTGTTAAATAAGTCGAGTAGTTTGGGGAGGGATTGACACACATACGTCAGATAGCATAGCATGTCATCTGCAAACAGTCACAGCTTGAACTCAGTCTCTCCCCACCCAATCTCCTTAATCTCAGCATTATTCATGAGTGCTACTGCCAGGGATTCAATGGAGAGTGCGTAGAGGAGCGGGGAGAAGGCGCAGCCCTGTCTGGTTCCCCTGGTCAGAATAAGCATATGAGATATGACACCATTTACTAGCACCCTCGTTGATGGCTCTGTGTAAAGTGCGGAGATCCATTTGCGGAAATTCGCACCCACCTTCACCATATACCCCCACTCCACCGTATCAAAGGCTTTTTCTGAATCTGTTCTTGTGCCAGGTGTATTAAAGCTATAGTTTTGCTTATGCTATCTGCGCCCTGACAACCCACAATAAAGCCAACCTGGTCTCCATTTCCATTTACCAGGGGATGCATCAGCATTTCCTACCTGATACTCAGTGATTTAGCAAATATTTTGACATCTGTGTTCAGTAGCGAGATGGGTCTGTATGATTTGCACTGCGCTAGATTCCTACCTTCTTTCGGGAGCAAGACTATCGGTGCCTTGAGTAGTGAGTTCGGGGTAACCCCGGTTTCCTGCACCTGGTTGAATAATCTCACTAGGAAGGGCGCTAGAATCGAACAGAACATTTTGAAGAACTGGACCACGAAGCCGTCTTCACCTGGGGATGTGCCCGACTTAATTTTCCCTATAGTAATACTAATTTCCTCCGCTGAGAATGGGGCCTCGAGCACATTTGCCTGTTCTGGGGAGATGCCTGGTATTGGAATGGAGTTAAGAAACTCATCTATCTTTGCCCCCCCTTGTAGTCTGCTGCATAAAGGTTTGCATAGTATTTACAGAATTCTTCTGCTATTTGCTGGTCATTATTTAGCCTTTTGGAGTCTGTCTGACTGTCTTGGAGTTTCCTGCAGCTTCCAGGCCAGTATTTTGTCCGCACGGCCCCCTTTCTCCATATACTTTTGTTTAAGGAATGCTAGTTTCCTCTCTGCTTGGGACAGAAGGAGGTCCTTCAACCATGTTCTATATGCTTGCACTTTGGCCAGGTTCTCGGGGGACACTTGTGATTTTAGCTTCCCCTTGGGTTGGAGTGCCTCTATTTTACTTCTCAGGGCTTTCACTTCTTTCTGTCTCTCCCTTTTCTTTGTCGCTCTCAACCTGATGAGTTCCCCCCGTAGAGTGGCCTTGAATGCCTCCCAAACTGACATCAGCTTTACCTCCCCATTATCATTGAACCAGAAGAATTCCTTAATCGATTCCAGCAAGCCCTGGGCCACCTCTTTGTCTTGCAGTAGCAAGTTGTTGCACATCCGCCTCCCCTTTCTTTGTTCAGAGTCTCACTCTCCCAATTTGACACTGACTAGGTCGTGGTCGGACTATGGGACCGATTCAGTGGCTGTTACCATGACCTTGTGTAGTATGGCAGGGTCTAAGAGAATGTAACTGTTTACTTTCGTGGAAACAGAAAGCCCCCAAGGTAGGTATGTGCACATCAGAAAGAAAAATAGAAACTGATATATATATATGTGTGTTGCAAGCTGGCTGCAGCCATGTGGCCAGTTAGGCGGTTTTCCACTGCCGCCTATATAATAAGCATATGAAGGGAGACAGCTGACCTCACTGGCTGCGTACTACCATCCAATCATTTACTTAACGGTACCAGTAAATAATAAAGAACAGATCCTGTAGTCAGAGTAGCTATAAAAAGATCTGTATTATTATTCAGACGGATTGGCAATTATCAAAATCAACATACATATTTTTTCTGTATTTTAGTTCATACAGATTGACAGCGTCAAATTCAAAAGTACAACATCATATTATATGGATGTGAGTAGCACGTACACCACGCCTGTATTATAGTTCATACAGATTAACAGCGTCAACTTCAAAAGTTCAACAACATATTTTATGGATGTGAGTAGCACATACACCACGCCTTTTATGGATGTGAGTAGCACATACACCACGCTGACACGTGTTTCGACCGCAAAACAGGTCATCCTCAGGGTGTATGACAAGGTATTATTTTAAACAATTGAGTTCCAATTTCTAGTCTAAACCTGGTTTTTATAACAAAGTATTTCAAGAAATGATTCCCCTGTGATAAGGGTGGGGAGACAAAAGCAGGGCAGAAGGGGGAGTGGGGAGAGTGGAACACAAAGAGAGTGAAAACAGAGAAAATATTGTTAGAAATATCCCATTTTTGGTTGGTTGGTTATTATTACACATAGATTGCCAGAGTTGGCACTGTTAAATGGTACCCATCATGGTAAATAGCCCATTTTGTAATACTAGTAAATACACAATGTCTTTTACTTCGTATCTATTTGTCACACAGAGTTTAGCAAAGACTGGTTCACAGATTTAAAACCACTAATTGGCCCAAAGAGCTTGCCCTATCACGTTAGACCATATTATTAACGGGCTATTAATTCACTAGTGACAATAATGTTTGCCCTAAATCCCATTCTCATCGGTCATTATTTGGGAAAGACAAATTGGTTTAAAATTACCTATGAGTCCGAATTATTTCAGTAATAAATCTCTTGAAAGTCCCAGTTGTCAGGTATCTGTTATGTTATCCACTAAAAAATATATAAATAGGCACAGAAAGGCACATTTAATATGACATTGATAGCATAGGTGCACCATAATTCATCTGATTTATAACTTAGGAATAGTGTAAATATTATCCCGTACCTGTATGTGGAGTTAACTGTGGAAACAGTAGCAACCGCTAATACAATGCAAATAGTTCCTGGTATATTTCCCTCTATTTGTTATTTGGCCGTATTCTGCAAAGTTAAGGAAGAGAGTCAGAAAGATTCCTGCTCAGTCTTGGCCATGTTAACCGCCTACAGGTTTTCTTTAGCTGGTTCACACGCACTCACCGGCTTACATCTGGAAGAAGTCGCGCACAATGGCGAACGCCGTCAACAATGCGGCTGCATCGAAAAGAACATCAGTTACTAGGCAACAGAATGAGGGGTCCGGTCATGTGACCTGACACGTGATCCCTGTTGCTAGGCACCGGTGTAGTTTCCCGGAAGGGCTCGGGTCGGCAAAGGAGTGTTTAATTATATGTAATGACACTGTTCGTAAAGTGTTCAAGCAAAGAGTCTCTATTTAAACCCTGATTGTTTTATGCACAAGGTCATCTGGAAAATCTGATGTCTTCTTTCTAAATGTTCGGTTCAGCAAAACACAAGGGTGGTGTTGTAAAGAGAATAGAAACAACGTGATCAGTTGATAAGTGAGGATTCTCTATTGAAACATATATTATTTTGTATGCATAATCGTCTGACACATCTAATGGGAAGCTTTAGTAATGACTTGAAAATATACATATTGCCAATGATCGAATCAAGAAGTTTAGAAAGGAGCAGTAATTTTGCGGATGATTAAAGCAGTAGGTAGTCCATCTATGGCTATTAAGTACCAGTTGAATGTATTGGTGGCAGGCTAAATCTAATGTATCCGCAGTACATGAGTCATAAGAAAGTCAATAGTGACAGTTTAACTGTAAATAGCAGTAGATGCTGGCTCCGTGTAACAGAAAAATAGTTCCCCATTTATTTCCTTTTTTTCTCTGATGTTGCGGGCACTCAAGTTCTCATAACTTATGGCTAAATATCAAAATCTATGTATGTCACATTGGCTTATTAAAGGTTATACATGTAATAAATTATTGCCTGATAAGTTCAAACATTCAGAAATTTGTATTAAGTATTTATAAAAAGACATTGAGTTTGTGTTCCTGGTTTAAGCCAAGTGAAAGGCAGCGTAGTTTACAGATTAGTCTGGCTTTTTGCTGGCGTAGCATCAGCTCTCTGTCACCACCTCTCGGATGTGGTCGAATATGTTTGAGTCCAATGAATTTAATGTCTTTGGCGTTATCTAGCTGGTGATATCGTTGCCAATGAGATGCTAGTTGTAATCTGATGTCTTGGCTGTTGAGATTATGCAGATGTTCCCGAATCCGGAATTGTACCTCCCGGATTGTGCTACCAATGTACATTTTCTTACACACACACTGGATGCCATAAATAACAAATTTAGAACGACAATTCATAAAGAATGAATTGCAACTTTAAGGCCTCCATGGCAAGTAAACATTTTTGTTGGTGACAACGCATATTGGCAGAAGTTGCATGAACCACATTTGTGGAAGCCTGAGGGCTTGGAGCTTGCAGTAAGCCAATTATCCTGTCCAATTGGCTCAGGTTTGAGAAGAGAGGGACTCAAAAGGTTCTTCAGAGTAGTAGCTTTTGTGTATATGATATTCGGTTGTTCCGCAATATATGTGGACGAATTTGGGTCTAATAATAGTATGTGCCAATGTTTTTGTAATATATAGTACAAAAATGTACTGTTTTAAGAGTATTTGGTGATAAAACTGACGTTCTCAGGGTAAGTGTTCTGATCCCCTTTTGTCTTATCTTACAATAATTTGGTCCTGTTAACTGATTTCAAATATTCAGTGGTTTGCTTAATCAGTACCCTCTTTCCAGAAACTATTGCCAATTGACTTACATTCTGATTGATATGAAACATCTTGACTGCAATTTCTTTTAGATCTAAGGAATTCCCCTCTTGGTATATTTTGTGTAACACTTCGTCTGTGGTTACTGTTAGCATGGAGAATAGAGTTGACTGCAGTAGCTTTTCTATGTGCACAAGTCTGAATGGTGTTCTGCACAATGTTAATTTGTAGATCCAAAAACACAATTTCATGTGCATCCATGTGTGCTGTAAATTGGATGCCAAAGGTATTATTATTAAGGTGGAGGGTAAATGCCTCAAAGTCTTCCCTAGTTCCTTCCCAAATGGCTAGAACGTCATCAATATACCTTTTCCATGTAATAATATGATGTTTGAAAGGGTTATTATTGAAGATGTATTTGTCTTCAAAATACGCCATGAACAGATTAGTGTCAGGAAAGGAAGAAGGCGATGGATATGGCAGGGGAAATGTGCACAAAATACACAGTAAACAACCTTGAATCTAACAACGTGCATTCAATACCCAAGACTCGTGTATACCACTATATGAAAAGGAATGTAGGGTAAGCACTTAGAACCTCCTTATGACTGAAAGGAAAGTCGGCAAACTCCTTACCCACTATGCTATTACAGATACTGACAGCGCTAAGCCCACGTAGAGGGCAAGCAGGGACAGAATCTGTAAGCTGGCACTCTAGACGGTACTGAATAAAGAATTTGGAAACAGTACTCACAAGGACCGGAATGACCACATGAATGCCAGTACTCACGAAGACCGGAAAGACCACTTGGATGTCCGTATTCACGAGGACCGGAAAGACCACTCAAAAAGTCAGTACTAACCCACAACCCTGTAAATCAAACAAGAACCCAGAAGGCAGTAAAGGCAAAGAGTGAGGATAACTAAATACCTAAACCCAAGTCAAGAGGCAAGAAGGAATAGTACAGTGTGGAAAACAAAAGATAATCACACAGGAGCTAGTTACAACAGCTTCCCACACCTAATAATAAAATAGGAAATAAATGTAAAAGTGTAAAGGAAAACATGACATGGATCCCAATAGAAGGCAAGGATCAGGAGCAGTGAAAACGATATCAAAAGGGAAACCTTCCCACCCATCCAAGGTGAAAAGGCAGGAAACTAAACCTGTAAAGGAAAGATTAATGCAACAAGTCTTTCAGTAGCAAAGGACAATTTCTAGGAAACAGTGAACACAGGCAATTGGGCTACAGCAAAAGGAAAGCTCAGAGAAAGGCTGCCTGCAGACAGAGAAAGGGAGAAAGGGATTTCCAAAAGGCAGAAATCAATTAGGCATACAAATACGAATTCCAGGACAAGGAACAAGAAACACTAACTAGAAACTGGGCACAAAAACTAGGAACCAGGAACAAGGGACCAGTCACGACAGGAACGCTGCAACAATGACCAGCGCTGGACTGAAGCAAACTGAGGCTTTTAAAGCTGCTTAACGAGCACACCCCTCAGGCGTGTCGCCTGCTGCACCTGCAGCCACAGGTGTTGCCTATCCTCCACCCAGCCTTGTCCTGCAAGGGAGGAGGTGAGGCAGTGAGCCAGGCATTCTGGGAAGCATAGTCATTTGATTAAAGTAGCAGTAGCATGCTGGCTGCCAAAAACCTGGAATGGATCCGGAAGGGAAGTAATTTGGGAAATAAGGTTTTAGCGCTCCCAATTCATCAGGACACTGTAGCATAAGGTTCGGAGGAAATGTCCAGTAGGGAAGAAACCCCAAAACATGCCCCCAAGTGGCGGGAACGGGAGCGAAGGGAGCGAGCCGTGACACTATACCCCCTCCCACGGCCGACTCCAGGCGGCCGTTACTCGCACAAAACATCTTCTTTCCATGACAGGAGCGCTTTGTCTTCAGAAGTGGCACTGACGGAAACGATGACCCACGGGCAGAAGCAGAAGGACTGGAATGACTAGAATCAGGCCGCAGTCTATAAGAGCCATAGGCGGGTTTTCGGTGAGGAAGAGACTCATGGGTCGAAGAAAGGCATGAAGGACTTGCAGGACCTGAAGCAGAGTTGGAAGGTCCAGGAAGCTCAGTCTCTGGGAGAGAACACTCATACATCATTGCGGAGGGAGGCAGGCTGGTGCAACATGCTTTGGACAATGATTGATGCTCTGGTAGCCCCCCTGCTGAGAGTGGACACATAGGAGGAGAGAAAACAGCAGGTTTCAGGAAATGTTCATGTTCAGACAAAGAATGTGGCAGCCGAGGTAGAGGTTCGGATCTTCTCTCATCATCCATTTGATTAAAGGCCTGTGGTTGAGGGTGACCAAGGTTCGACTGCATCTGTCCCACGCCTTGGGGGCCTGGAAGTCCAATGGGTTGTACGAGGTTGGCACTCTTGGTGTCAGTCATGTAGCTACCTTGTTGCTCATGGAATACAACCGCAGGAATGTTTGACATACCGATAGGAGTGACAGACGCAGTACTTGGTACATCAGGCACACTCGCAGCAGGAGCAATAACGGGCACATCTTGAACTGCAGCAGTCATATCCTTCCTTTGGCTACTAGCACCCGAATGGTGCAGCAGTTGGGGGGCCGTGCCCGTCCCTTCCTTCAGGCTCATGTGGGATCCGGCCACAAAAAGGCTGTCAAGCGGCTGATCCAAACCGGCCCCCAAATGTGAACCGTCCAGCCCGTTATCCTGGTTGGCTACTTGTTCGATGTCTGGGCCATGGCGGATGGTATCCGTCTCCCCCTTGTAACACTCCAGGCAAGTCCAACGGCCTTGCGTGTAAGGCCCTCCCGAGTCGTGATCCAGCTTGATGTTTCTGGCAGAAGTCTCAAACTCAGATGTAGCATATGCTGGAGGTGCTGATTCTACAGTCAAGCAGTTGGGAGAATTAGCTTGTGTAAGAGGCAGGCCTTCTGGTGATCCTCCTGAAGCATCAGAAGGGCAGATTGGACGTTCATCCGTAATAAATGGTTGGGATTTAGGAGGTAGCTCTGAAGTAGATGAATCTGCAACACAATCAAACCGAGCAGACAGGTGCACCTCCGATATTGGCTTCGAGGCTGAGCAGGATACAGGTCTTTCATGAACTGAAGCCAAACTAGCAGTAGGCTCTGGGACCGAAGACAGGCACTCAGGATGTGCTACCGGAGGTTCCATGGCTGAAGGATAATCCGCTGGATGAGTCACTGTAGCCGAAGACAGACATGCCAGAGGAAATTCTGAGGCTGAGGGCATGCAAGCTGGAGCCATCTTGTTAGATGAAGACATACTTGTCAAGGACTTTGGCTCTGACTTCGTACATGGTGAAGGCTCTTGGGTGACTGGCAGACATAGCAATTTTTTATTGATCGAAGATACGTGTGCCAGCGATGACTGCAGAGCTGTGGACAGGATTATTGAAGAGTCAATGGTAGTAGGAGGACAGTCTGAAGTCCCAGAATTCGACAGACACACTTGTGGTTCAGGAATGGAAAGCCCCTTTAAGGCAGTTGACCCCTTGGCACCAGTAACCAAAGTCTGAGCTGTACCCCTGCCGTCCCTCTCCTTAGTGGATGACACAGAGTCTCTTCCTTTGTAGAAGTCAAAATCAACCAGAGGAATCACCATAGTAAAGTCTCTGTTAATCAGGATTTCGTCAATTGACCATTCCTCTGTCTTAGCTTCTGAAAGTGGCTGATTAACAATCAACAGTTCAGGGATCGCCTGCCGGGTTTTTGGTTCAGTAATCTGTGGAATGAGTCCATCAAAACATGAATTCTGCACTGTCTTTGACTGCTTGTAGTGACCGAAATTGGCAGAAGGAAGAGCGAACACAGAGGTAGCATCGTTTTCCACATCAGCTTGAATGTCTACTTCAGTCTCAGCAGCTAGATCAAGGGCAGAACCTAAGCCTACAGTTGTGACTGATTCTGTGTATGCCACCATTGTGGATTGTGTTTCGAAATCAGAAGCATGTATGTGTTCAAGCTCAGAGTTATGACAAACTGCTACACAGGAAGCCTCAGGTAAAGGAGTGGCTTGTGAATCTTCAGCTAACAGCAATTCCTGACAAACGGTAGGACAGTTGTCAGAACCTGTGCCCTGAATAAGCGCTGTGCTTGAAAAAAGACTTTCACTCCCAATAGATCTTACGTATTGACAAGTATCATGATTTACAAAAGTCTCCGCACTCAGGGACTGAACAGTATTCACTTCATCAACGGATAAAGTTGGAGGTGTATTCAGAAAAGACTGTAACATCTTATTCTCCTCTTTTAAGGAAATGTATTCTTGTTTTAACTCCTCAAATTCTGCTTTTAGCATGTCCCGCATTAACTGTACATCCCTATCAGTAGGCACAGGGGAAGGCATGGTGGCATCAGGGCTGGATACTGCCCTAGCCATCTGGAAGTGCACTGATTGTATATTGTCATCTACTGCTTGCAGATCTTGTGATCTATACTCTCTCTTACCGACGTGGTCTGTGTTTCTTTTAAGCAGACTATTGGCATCAGACCCCTTGACATTAGAGACCACAGTAAGAACCTGTGCAGAGGAGTAAGCTGTAGACTGAGGGCAGAAAACAGAAGATATGCAAGGAACCCCTCCATTCTTCATGCTTGAATCATGAAACTGTTCAATCTGAGGTAAAGCACAACCGGAGTCATGGGGTTCAATAACAGAGGTACTTGTGTGTATAAATTCTAGCAGTGTGTTGTTTTCCACTGCTAAGGCTTGTGCGGACATAGACTCTGGATCAAAATTAAAGACAGAGCTAGGATCAGGCAATGTAGGATGGGCCACCCAGTGGGTAAAATACTTTGCACGTAAATACCCATTCGTGTCAAGGAGTTCATTTAAGTCAGGAGCAGAGATTCGATTTTCACGGGTAATTGTAAGGGAAGCTTTCTGTATAAGCTTGTTAGAGGCCTTGCTGCCTTTCCTTCGTAATCTGGCCATGTTCAAACGGGAACAACGGCTGGTCATTCTGTCAGGAAAGGAAGAAGGCGATGGATATGGCAGGGGAAATGTGCACAAAATACACAGTAAACAACCTTGAATCTAACAACGTGCATTCAATACCCAAGAATCGTGTATACCACTATATGAAAAGGAATGTAGGGTAAGCACTTAGAACCTCCTTATGACTGAAAGGAAAGTCGGCAAACTCCTTACCCACTATGCTATTACAGATACTGACAGCGCTAAGCCCACGTAGAGGGCAAGCAGGGACAGAATCTGTAAGCTGGCACTCTAGACGGTACTGAATAAAGAATTTGGAAACAGTACTCACAAGGACCGGAATGACCACATGAATGCCAGTACTCACGAAGACCGGAAAGACCACTTGGATGTCCGTATTCACGAGGACCGGAAAGACCACTCAAAAAGTCAGTACTAACCCACAACCCTGTAAATCAAACAAGAACCCAGAAGGCAGTAAAGGCAAAGAGTGAGGATAACTAAATACCTAAACCCAAGTCAAGAGGCAAGAAGGAATAGTACAGTGTGGAAAACAAAAGATAATCACACAGGAGCTAGTTACAACAGCTTCCCACACCTAATAATAAAATAGGAAATACATGTAAAAGTGTAAAGGAAAACATGACATGGATCCCAATAGAAGGCAAGGATCAGGAGCAGTGAAAACGATATCAAAAGGGAAACCTTCCCACCCATCCAAGGTGAAAAGGCAGGAAACTAAACCTGTAAAGGAAAGATTAATGCAACAAGTCTTTCAGTAGCAAAGGACAATTTCTAGGAAACAGTGAACACAGGCAATTGGGCTACAGCAAAAGGAAAGCTCAGAGAAAGGCTGCCTGCAGACAGAGAAAGGGAGAAAGGGATTTCCAAAAGGCAGAAATCAATTAGGCATACAAATACGAATTCCAGGACAAGGAACAAGAAACACTAACTAGAAACTGGGCACAAAAACTAGGAACCAGGAACAAGGGACCAGTCACGACAGGAACGCTGCAACAATGACCAGCGCTGGACTGAAGCAAACTGAGGCTTTTAAAGCTGCTTAACGAGCACACCCCTCAGGCGTGTCGCCTGCTGCACCTGCAGCCACAGGTGTTGCCTATCCTCCACCCAGCCTTGTCCTGCAAGGGAGGAGGTGAGGCAGTGAGCCAGGCATTCTGGGAAGCATAGTCATTTGATTAAAGTAGCAGTAGCATGCTGGCTGCCAAAAACCTGGAATGGATCCGGAAGGGAAGTAATTTTGGAAATAAGGTTTTAGCGCTCCCAATTCATCAGGACACTGTAGCATAAGGTTCGGAGGAAATGTCCAGTAGGGAAGAAACCCCAAAACATGCCCCCAAGTGGCGGGAACGGGAGCGAAGGGAGCGAGCCGTGACAATTAGCAAGTGACGGTGCATACTTTGCCCCCATTGCTATACCCTTGGTTTGGGAATAATAGTCCCCGTTGAAAGTAAACTGATTATGCGTTAGAGTAAAGTCCAAAAAGTTTTTGAGCATTTACACATGGGTGTGATGAGAAGCTGAGAAAGTCCTGTAACTGAAGTCCAGGGTTTCCAACGCTAGTTTGTGAGGAATAGATGTATATAATGCTGTGACATCAAGTGTAGCCAGAGAGTAGGTTGGCTTCCATATTACCTTTGATAAAGTCTGTAAAGTATTGGTTGTATCTGTTAGGTACGCAGGTATAGCTGGTACTAAGCTCTTAATACTGCTATCAATATAGTCAGCTAGTGCTTCTGTGGCCCCTACTTTTCCACTCATAATAGGTCTTACAGTCGGTAATTCAAGATATGGTTTATGCACCTTCGGCAGGAAGTAGATCGTTGGGATTAGTGGTTTAGATATCATAAGAAAAGCCTTTTCATCATCGGTTAGTAGTCCCTGATTATACCAATGTTGTAACATTGACTGAAGATCATGCACTGTTTGGGCTGTTGGATTACTTGTAAGTCTTTTGTAGCAGTCAGGGGTGGATAAGTGTTCCATTGCCATTTTGATGTTATCAGTTTTATTTAGGATGACAATGTTGCCCCCTTTATCTGCTTCTTTGATTATAATAGTGCTGTCTTCACATATTTCCTGTAATGCACATCATTCTTTTTTTGTTAGGTTGTTATTCTTGCTACTGTAGCCTGATAGAGAACCATCAATGTTTATGAATTTCTTTAGTCACGGTTTTGTAGAAAGTCTCAATTACATTGCCCCCACTTATTCAAGGCATAAATTTAGACCTGTTTCTATGTTCTTTAATATCCAGATTCCGTTGATGAATCCCAAGTTCCTTTTGTATATCACTTATGGTCTTGGATTCTTCTCCTGATAGATTTGAAAGTAAGTGGATGTTTTCAATTTCTTGTATGCTCTTGGAGCTAATTGATAGCAAGGTAGCTGGTTCTTTAAGAATAATGGTTTTGTTGTGAAAGATTTTTTTTAGTTTGTGTTTTCTAGTGAATTTATAAAGGTCAATTTGAACTTCCATCATATCTGATGTGGTACTGGGTGCAAATGAGAGGCCATAGTTAAGCACTGATAGTTGGTGTGGTGAGAGGTGTTGGCAGATAAGTTGATAACTAGGTACTGAGAATTGATTTTGGCCTGAGGTTCTTGAGTTCTAAGAGAATGTAGTCTATCCTGGAATAGGTGCTTCTTAGTAGAACGTGTATGATGGGGCCTCCGCCCCTACTGGGACATGGCATCCACTACCCCCAGGTTAATATTTGTTTGAGCGAAACGTCGGGCCTTCTTCCTCTGAGTATATGATCCTCTGGACGGGGCAACCCCTGCCTATCTATTTCCGGGTCAAGTACCATATTGAAATCCCCTCCTATGAGCATGTGCCCCTCTACAAAGTTTTGGATTCCCCCCTTCACCTGTTCCCAGTAGGTGTCTTGGTCTTCATTCGGGCTGTATATTGAGATCAGAGTGACTTTTTGATTTTTTTATCAGCCCCTTAACTAGTATGTATTGACCTTCTGGGTCTTTTAGGGTAGCGAGCTCAGAGAAACGTTGCACTCCTCCGCGTGCCTTTAAATAAAGGGGGCGTGCCATGACGGTCTTTGTGACCGGGGAGCCCGAACCGAGCAACGTCCCTGAGTGTGAGTCTGTAGAAGGGGGTTAGGGGCTCACGGCCTCGTGAGGAGCGATGTGTCCGGGTATTGGGGTGAGCTCCCTGCCTCCATGCCTTGCTTGTTCAATGTTTAAGAAAGTGTGGGACAGGGGCCCCACTAAGTTGCTCTGCTTGCATTGATGGATTCATCTTTCCAACTGCGCTGGGAACGGTGGATTCAGCTTCTTGAATTTACGGAATCCCCTGATTCCTCATCTGTCACTGGCTTTTTCTGCTCTGGGGGGCTGCCCCGGAGCATACCCTGGTTCTGAGGTGTTCCCGCTTTGTGAGTGCTCACCCATTAACTCCCGGGACACCCTACCAATGTCCTCTTCGGTGATCAGTACTTGTATCCCTCACCCCACTCAAGCCTACTTCTGCAGGAGTCTGTCCTGATACATTCTGGTTTCACCATCACCGTCTTGTGGACAATGCTGGATTTGACTTTTATGGACTTCATTCATTCATGGTGCGTCACCCTTTCTCAACTCTCATGCTGAACTTCTTTTGCATCTTGTACTCATGGTGGCCCTGAATCATGCTGTTCCCATCTTCATCTTGTATCCTGGCTTGCAACATTATGTGTTACTACTGACTTCTGCAATTGTATTCACTCTCCCTTCTTGCTTCTCCACTCTTTTGACTGCTAACTCTCTGTTCTCTCCTCCTTTCCCTTCTCCCTTTTCCTATCTCCTCCCCTTACTTTCTTCTGTGCACTTACTCTATCAGAATTGTCCCTGGACCTAGTATGATAGCAACCTCATCTGTCTCCTCTTCCCTCCCCTTACTGGTTTTTTCCTCCCCAACCCCCTCCAGCGCTATCTGAAATGTCGTCAGGCCTAATATGATAGTCGCTTGTTTTGTTCATCCCCTACCTTTCTGCACCCCTCTCCCTCACCTCTTGTTTTTTTCCGGCTCTACCAGAAATGTCATCAGGCCTAGTACGGTAGTCACCTGTCTGTTTCCATTTCCTTTCCACCCTCCCCCTCCCTTCCTTATCTATGTTTTAGCTCTTGCACTATCTGAAATCTGAAATGTCGTCAGGCCGAGTACGATAGTTAATTTCAAATCCTTACTGTTCATGGCCTGTAAGAATGTAATTGTTTTTTCCCTTGTTCCCTCCCTTGCCTTGAAGCGCTTTGAAACACATTGTGTATAGGCGCTATATAAATAAACTATCATATCATCATATCATATCATGGGTTCCCCCATCTGTATCGTGTTCCGTTTGCGTGGAGCCATTTCGTCAGAGGGCCACAGAGGCAGCGTCTAGACAGGATGAATAAGGACAGGTCGTGATAGATACTGATCCGGGAGTTGCCCCATTGCACTGGGCCTGCTGCTCTAGCCTTTTCTAGGATCTTTGTCTTCTCTGATTAATAGTGGAATCTTGCCAGTATTGAGCAGGGGCCTTGGGTCTTTCTTCCAGCTCTATTATCTCTATCTGTGGTGGGAACCGTAGTGTCCTCCTTGTTGAATAGCTTTTTAATAACATCATTAATTCCCTGGATGATGCCTCTTTGCGTTTCACCGCCCTTTTTGTTGTTCCCTATTCTCAAAATCATCAATTTTTAGGGCACACTCCTCTCTTCTTTCCAGCTCCAAGATCCTCATATCGAACTGGGTCTCCCGAATGTCAACTGAGGATTGGTTGGGCTCTAGACCTTGTTCCGGTCATCCATGTCCACTAATTTTTTTATCCAATCCGTCTACTAGTCTTCGTGAAATGTCAGCTCTGAAACCATTCAGTTCCTCCAATATTGCTGCCATGTCCCACCTCATGCCTGTCACATCGTCGGCCATGGTCGAGCGGTCTGTGGGTGGCTGCTCTGTGGAGGGCCTTTGTGCCGGGATGTACTGGAATTCCTGGAGTGGGTGCACCCAGCTCAGCCGTGTGGTGGAGGCCTGCACCCAGTCTTAATTGACTATGGACCTGTGTGGAAGGTTTCCCCCTAAACATGGTCCCTGGACTTTTCACCCTCTAGGGTCTTTGCTCCTCTGGTGGACCTAGCGGGCCGGGTTGTAAAACCCCTCTTCTTCGTTGGGGCCATCTGTACTATTAGCAGTGATTAATCCTACTACACCGGGAACCGCCAGGTGTGGGGTCTGGCTCTGGCTAGCGTTTGACACCGGGCTGTGTGCCTTACGATTGGGTCCTGGTTGATTTAGACTGGCCCTGTGGTACGGAGTGCCTGATGCCGGGAGCATTGCCTCGGGCCACTATCTGTCGGGCGAACTCTGTGCAGCCCTTTCCGCCCTACTTGGCTTTCCAGGCTCCACCGGGGTGTGGTGATTTCCCTCTGTGGTCCCCCCTTTCAATCTTGTCTTCCTGCGGGCTGTGGGGGCTCGCCAGGCTTATTCTCAGTGCTGTGTTCTGGGGTCAGACCTCATGCAGGGCCCCGCAGGTCAGGCTTTCGGGCCCCTACCACGTGCGGGTTCCTTGTGTGGGTCTCCAGTCCCTCTTCACCCGCTTCGTGCTCCGTGCATTTTCCTTGGGTCGGGGAGTGCAAGGTCAGCGACTTCAAATATGTCAGGAGAGAGTGTGGCCTTCTCTCTCAGTACCAGGGCTGTGGGGCCCGGTCCGCGGCAATCTCCTCTGCGCCCGCAATTGCCAACTGCTTTTGGGGAAGAAGGATGCCGCCGGTCCACACTGTTCCTCCCTGCTGGGGCGGGCACACTGGGGGGGCTGGGTAGTTCTTCGTTAGGCGGTGCTGCTCATGTACTGCTGGCATGGGCATCTCAGTGTCGCCTGGAGGTCCTCTGGAGCTGTGGAACGTCTCAGAGCTTCAACCGGCCCGCCTCCTTTCCCCCGCGGCGTGGATCCGCTTTCTCGCCAGCTGTGCTATCTGTTGTTTCGTTCGCCCCTTAGCACAGGGCCTGGGCTGTTCCTGGGGGGGTGCAAATCGGGGTCCTGAAGGAGTATTGGGGGGGACCAATACCTTCTTTTGCCTTACTGGGGTGCCCGACGCAGATGTGGTATCACATCTCTGTGCCCCCTGGTGGCGATCACACAAATTACTTTTAAAGATTTGTAAGCCTGGGGTTGGTCATGGCTGATTTCTCATGAGACTTCCTCCTCCAAACCAATGCTTCCTCAGTAGGGCTAGGAGACAGTCTTTTCACATATCCATGATGAGAAGCACAAACCCATACCCATCAGTTGCAAGGTCTTCCTCAGGGAGAAGAACTATCCATTGCTGGAATGAAGGTTTCTGGCTGTAAAGTAGGCCATGCATAGCTAACGTTATTACTTGACCAGCTGCTGTTTCAGGCCAGTTACAGACCATGCTCCTTTCGTATGGATGGCACAAAACAAAGACAAAAATCCTTGTATCATAAGATGGTTCTTGGACCTTCAGCTATACTCGGTCACAGAATACTGAACAGGTTCAAAACAATCCAACGTAGACTTTCTTTCTAGAAACCTGCATTTAGCTAGAGGCCCCGGGAAAGATGCGGACTGTGATGAATCGAGAGTATGTGCCTCTTCTCCCCCGGGTGGGAGCACCCCATTTGTGTCTAGGTAGGTGAGCCCGCTCCACAGGACCCTCCCTAGATGTCTGGGCAAGTGGGATCTCAATGGGAGTGTTTCCCCTCTAGGGGACAAGGACTCCATTTCGCATGAGGAACTCCTATGCTAGCAAAACTATCTACATAAATAGGGCTGCCTGTAAACACCAGTTAAGTGGTTTCTCTTCTATTGGCTTCAGGTAATGCTGGACAGAGTACGCCACCTGAAGAGAGACGTATCGCTGTGTGGAATGCAGAATAGCCTGTAAAAGGACTGAGCGAATCATGTAAAGAGAGGGGGAACCATACGCAGGGGAAACCCTCTGACGTACGCACGCATTGGATGGGCACCACAGTGTGCAACCGCAGAGCCAGCGCTAACGTCCGAGAAAGAGAATGTTGAACGAGGAGGCTGTAGGCCCAGTGTCACACACAGTGGAGCAAGCGCTGTATGGACGGGATCCACAGGACCGCCCGAATGGTGGCGTGATCACGAGAAGATCATTTTGGGTCAGGGACCCGGCTAACGATGCCGAGACCCGAACAAGTTGGAGGAATGAACCCTCCCATTGGCAAAGCTGTGCCGTGTGCTGCAAGCTAACGGAACGAGGAGGGTGAGCCTGGTAGAGAAGAAAGAAAATAGAGGCAAAGAATAGCCAAAGCAAATGTGTCCGAACACAGAGCCTGGTGAATCATCCCACACTAACTGAAGATACCTGGGTTATTCTGTCAAGGAGGTGGCAACAGAGACTTTGGGAACTTCAATAATGAGGCTGAAACCCGAAGAAAGCAGGAGGCCCTGTATTGGGAGTATCTAATAGAGCAGGGTAATGTAACTTGTAATGAATACTGGCATTTTTTAATGAAAGATTTTGATAAATCTGCTGAGTTTAGCCCAAGCACCAGTCATATTTGAAGCAAACACCAGAGGAAATGCCCCAGGAGGGGGGATATCAAGTAAAGGAAAAGGGTAAGGATACCCCAACAGAGGGGAAGAGAAAATCTCAGAAGCAAAAAGGTTTAAGTTGCTAAAAAAGGAAGGGAAAAGACTATTGACATAAGGAGTGCATGAGAGAGAGACTAAAGGGCCTTACAAGTTCCTGAAGGCCAAAGGTTTAAGCACTTATCAAGAGCTACAGAAATTCATCAGTTAGGATTACCGTACCCGGACGAATAAGTAATACAGACTTTATTCCACATTTTGTAACTGTTGTACCTTGGAGACCCTGGGAGAAAGCCGAGAGGTCCGGCTAACTGGAAGCTACCTTATTTAGTTGTTTGTTCTAAGTGGAAGCACCAGATAGGATTAGCATGTTGGATGTTTTGTTTTGGACTTCTGATAACAGACGAGCACCTTTAGTCAGTTTGGTTAGGCAGGGAAAACCCCAAAGCCATAGGGCAAGATAGGCATTTTTATTATTTTTGGCAAATGAAGAATATGCAAACATCCAACTTGCGTTCCACTCTTTCTTCTGGCTCGTCACAGGATTTAGAAGAAAGCGTGTGGATGTGTGACAGGGTCATAGAGCTGAATAATGGAGGAGGAGGAGGAAGGATGGTGCACAGGAGTGTGGCAGAAACACAGTGACTGCGTTGTGAGGTATTGGTTGGTGAGAGAAAGTGGTGCTTGGGTGTGAGAGTGCATTTATGTTGAGTGACGTGAGAGGGTGAAATTAAGTGTGAGTTTAGGGGAGTAAGTGAGATTACGTGGAAAAGGTGATTGAGAGAGTGAAAGGAGGGTGACTGTGAGAGAAGGAAGATGGGGTGTAGAATAGTGGGAGTGGAAAGTAGAGAGTGAGTAGCAGTAGTAAGGAGAGAGGGATAGAAAATAGAGTTGGAAGAGAGGAAAGCAGTAGAGCTGGAAAGGAAGGACTGAATATCAGGACAAGGACTGCAAGAGCATGAGCTTGATGGAGTTTGCACCCTGGTCCCTTCCTCCTCTACTAACACACTCTCCTCACGTGAGCTGCTGTAGTTGTCGGTCTCTTGTAGGCGCTGCCGTGCAAGGTAGTCTCTCCCCTTCCGGAATCAAGCCGGAATAAGGGAAAAACCCAAATTGGGAAAAAACCCTTGACGGAGTGTTGATTTTTTTCCAATCTGGATGACAAGACGGACCGCTGGCTGGAGGGCTATGTTGGAGATGTAATCAAAAAGGCAGGTAGCCAAGTAGAATGTTCCAAAGAGCAGATGCGAAGGAGCCGCAGTCTTTGTAGGAAGTCGAACAGCCTTGCAAGAGTAGATGAGTCAATGCATAGGCGGGTGTTGAATCCAAGGCGCCGACCAGGAGGAGGCAGAAGGTAAGAAGGGCGCACGGTCCCAGAGGATACAGAGGGAATTGTATGAGGAGGAAGATGAGAGAGAGAGAAAGAAAGAAGCGGTGTCCGAAGGAACGAAACCGCCAGAAGAGCGGAAACTGAAGCAAACCGCTCAGGGCAGCGGTCGGGAAAAATAAGGAGAAAAGGTGGGCTTCGCATGAGATACAAACACAGGAGCACAAGGGACCTCTGACAGATCCAAAGAGGGAAGGCAGAAGTTAAGAGCGAGGAAACCCGGAACAGGAAACATCCAAGAGGGTTGCAACGCAACGTCCAGCCAGGGGGAGGAGGATTAAATACTCCCAGCGGTGCTGCGCTACGTCAATGGAGCCGCATGCAAGAACACAGAGAAGGGACTAAAACACCCTACCTCTGCATCGCCAATGCCAACGCGGAAGTATCCACCAATCTCGGCTAATGCCGTGGCAGCGGATGACAGTATGCCCCTCCCTAGGCCGCACCCACCCAGTCTTCCCCGGGTGCAGGCGGTGGAACTTGGCAAGTAACCGAGGGGCATGTACTTGGGAAGCCGGTTCCCAAGAGTCCTCCGACTCCGGGTAACCCTTCCACGACAGGAGGTATTCCAACCGGCCTCGGTAAAACCTAGAATCCCTGATAGCGGAGACTTCGTACTCTTCCAGGTTAGATGCAGGAGCAAGAGTATGCTGGGAGAGAGTCCTGTGATATGAATCAGGATAGTAAGGTTTGAGAAGAGAGGAATGGAAAACAGGGTGAATGCGTTTAAGAGAGGAGGTGAGCTGGAGGCGATAGGCCGCGGGATTGACTTTCGAGAGACTAGGGAAAGGACCCAGAAAACGAGGAGATAGCTTAGAAGGCCGTGTCCACCTGGGTGGAAACCTTGTAGATAACCACACCTTGTCACCTGGCTTCCAGGCAGGGCATTCTTTGCGGTGCCTGTCGGCTCCACTCTTATTCTGTTTTCTGCTGTCTTCCAAGCTTTGCAATGCGGTGGTCTGAGCCTCTTGAATACTTCTCAAGACTTCCTCTGCGGCTGGGGAGTTGGAAAAACTGGGTACCTCTGGTAATATAAATCGTGGGTGAACCCCGTAGGTACAGTAAAATGGAGAAAGACCGGTGGCGGAGTGCTTGGAGTTATTATAAGAGAACGGTAGGGTAGGGAGTAGAGAGACCCAATTGTCTTGATGTTGAGCGATGAAACACCTTAAGTATTGTTGTTGAGTAGCGTTGAGTCGTTCAGTCTGGCCATTTGATTGCGGATGGAAACCTGAAGATAGGGCTCTTCAACTCCCAATCTGGCACAAAAGGCTGTCCAGAATTTGGAGACGTACTGGCTTCCTCGATCTGAGATTATCTTGTCGGGTAGACCATGAAGTTTGAAAATGTCCCGGGCAAAGATCTCCGGCATCTTAGTTGCTGTAGGGAGTCCTGCAAGAGGGGAGAAATGAGCCAACTTGGAAAAAGCGTCCACTGTCACCATGATACAAGTACATGATTCCGATTCAGGAAGGTCCACTATAAAGTCCGTGGAGAGGAGCCCCCACGGGCGAGTCGGCATCTCCACCTGAGTGAGCAGTCCTAGGGGTTTGCCCGACGCATACTTGGCTCTGGCACAAATCGGACAAGACCTAGCGTACTCAAACACTTCCTCATATTTGGCCAGAGAAAAGACCTCGAGATGAGTTCTAGGGTATTGTCTCTGCCTCTGTGAACCGCCATGCGCGAGTCATGACACCAATCTAGGATCCTTCTGCGTAGCGGCCCTTCTTGAATATACAACTTCTTCTTATAGAAAACCCAGCCGTCTTTTACTTGAATGGGAGAGTTAGGATGAATGGAGAGTTGTGATAGATCCTGCACGACCGCAGTCTTTACTTCTTGAAGAAAAGAACCCACAATAGCCAGGATCCGATTTCTGTGGAACAGGGCTCAGCTTTGATCAATGCTTTTTCTTTTTGAGAGTCCTTGCGAGACAATGCGTCAGCCAGCCGATTGAGTGACCCAGGGATATATGTGATCCTGAAATTGTACTGTTAAAAAAGGTAGGCCCACCTTGCCTGTCTGGATTTCGAACATTCCATCTCCTGTAAGGCTTTCAGGTTCTTGTGATCCGTACGGATTAGGAATTGATGTCGGGCACCCATGAGGAGGTGCCGCCATTCCTCACAGGCCAATTTCATGGCAAGCAACTCTTTTTCAAGAACTGAATAGTTAAGTTGACTCAGAGAAATTGTCTTAGACAGGTAGGCTACCGTATGTTCCACTCCCTGAATGGTCTGAAGCAACACGGCCCGATGGCGATGGCTGATGCGTCTGTTTCCAAAATAAATGGTAGCGTCTGATCCGGATGCTGCAGAATCGGGGCCGAGCAGAAAAGGCTCTTTAGATGACAGAAGCTCTTCTCCGCCTCATCGGACCATAGAAACGGAAAGGATTCTTTCTTGAGTAGTCGAGTAATGGGGAACACTGCCTCCAAGAAATTCGTGATGAACCTCCTGTAGTAATTCGAAAGCCCCAGGAACCTCTGTACCTCCCGGACGGAAGTAGGAGCCGGCCAGTTGAGAATGGTGTGGACCTTGTCATGGTCCATGGTGATCCCTTCTTCCGAAAGAACATATCCCAGGTATTGCACAGAAGGTACAGTGAATTTGCATTTTTCAGCCTTGACCAGTAAATTGTTCTTTTGAAGGTGGTCCAACACCTGCTTAACCTGTTCAATGTGTTCCTTCATGTTCGGGGAAAAAAAACAAAATATCGTCGTCAGGATAAATGATGACTGACATAGAAAGCATGTCGGAAAACATTCTGTCCATAAATCTCTGGAATGCAGCTGGAGCATTTACCAGGCCGAACGGCATTACCTTGTACTCATATAAGCCAAAAGGGGTGCAAAATGCAGTTTTCCACTCGTCTCCCTTGGCAATCCGAAGTAGATGGTATGCATTCCAAAGATCGAGTTTGGTAAACATCCTAGCTCCTTGTACAGTCTCGATTATGTCCGTGATCGGATAGTAACCCTGTTTAAACCCCTGTAATCTATACAGGGTCTAAGCTCGGTGGTGCCTCTCTTCTTGATGAAAAATAGGGGAGTTCCTGCGTGTGACTTTGAAGGTTGAATGAGACCATTCTCCAGATTGGCATCTAAATACTTCCGAAGAACCTGCTTCTCTGTCTGCATGAGGGAGAACATCCTTCCGAACGGAACCAGGGCATTGGATTCCAGGTCGATGGTACAGTCCTCTGGCCGATGAGGCGGCAATTTGGCATGAAGGCATTCCTGAAACACTTCAGAAAACCCCGAACAAAAGCTAGGTAGTGCATGAACTCCAACATGGTTGTTTGAAAAAATTTTGACCGGCTGCAGATCTCCCCGACCTTCCAGGCGGAAGCAATTGGTTGCACAATACTGGGAACTGAAGCTCAGTTGATTCTCGGTCCAGTTTATCCGTGGATTATGTCTGCGAAGCCATGTGATGCCCAAAATGATAGGAAAATGGGCGGCCCTGATGATGTCGGAATTTAGGACCTCCGTATGTTGATTAATCGTCAAAGAGAGTTCCTCTGTGGTATGGGTAATGGGACCAGAAGACAATGGGGACCCAGCCACTCCTTCAACCTTCTGGCCCTCTTTCCGGGCTTTCCGGCGGAGACCCACCTTGTCTGCCCACAGGGTATCAACAAAGTTACCCGCTTCTCCACAATCCAGTAGAGCTAGGGTTTTCACCTGTCTGCCCTCAAGGTCGAGATGTACTGGAATCACCATGAGTCTGGAATCATCTTTGGACTCGGGAGAAGAAACAGAAAGAGAGACATAGGGATGATGAGAAAGGCTTGGAGATCCCCGGTCGCTTGTCCCTACTGGCGCTGAGGGAGTCCGTTTCCCGATCTTTTGCCTGGCAGTTCTGTGCAGTCCTTAAGAAGGTGTTGGTCTGAACCGCGGTATGCACATAGTCCCTTCTCTCGTCTTCGACGTCTTTCAGCGGCGGACAGAGGTGCTCTGGTGGCGCCGATCTGCATTGGTTCATCAGAAGGAGGAGCAGCAGCGGAGCGATCAGGGGAAGAGTGTGAAAAGGGGTCCGAAGTATAAGCAGAGCCTCTTTGTTTGCGGTGCTCCGTCCTCCTCTCTTGGAGACGATACTCTATGTGAAGAGCAGCAGCGAGCAGATCCGAAAAAGTGGGTGAACGAGGGGATCTGGCAGTTCATCTTTGATCTCCTCCTTCAATCCCCTCCTGAAAATGGCGTATTGTGCTGTTTCGGGCCATCCTGCTCCGGCTGCCAATGTCTTGAAAGAGGATATATATGACAATACGTCCAGAGAGCCCTGTTTAATATCCAGCAAATCTTCACAGGTGGTAAAGGACAACTCTGGCCGTTCAAAAGTTTGCTTATGTAGATTTTGGAACCTGGCAAAATCCTGAAGAATGGCGTTACCACTGGTCACCAATGGAGTAGCCAAGGACAGTGCATTCCCAGTCATATTAGAGATTAGGAATCCCACCCTGGCTTGGTCAGTAGCAAAGGTACAAGGCCTGAAAGTGAAATAAATCATGCATGCTTCCAAAAACTCCTTCACCTTCTTGGGAGAGCCGTCGAATTTTCCAGAGGAAAGTGCCATTGGTGGTAATTCCGGGGGAGGCAGGCTCCCTAGTGGACACCATCTGTTTGAGGAAGGCATTTTCTGTCTTCACTCCTTGTAATTCCTGGGACATTGCTTGGAAAGCCTTCCACAACTCTTGAACCTGCTCCTCAGCAGACATCCTTAAACCTTTAGGTGTTGCAATCTGTGATGGAGTTTGTACCCTGGTCCCTTCCTCCCCTACTAACACAGTCTCCTCACCTGAGCTGCTGGAGTTGTCGGTCTCTTGTAGGCGCCGCTGTGCAAGGTAGTCTCTCCCCTTCTTCAGATGGACATGCTTGCCACGGAGAGAAGCCACAGTGACCGCTGGTAAACAGCTACCCGTGACTCCCCTTCCGGAATCAAGCCGGAATAAGGGAAAAACCCAAATCGGGAAAAAACCCTTGGCGGAGTGTTGACTCTTTTCCAATCTGGATGACAAGACGGACCGCTGGCTGGAGGGCTATGTTGGAGATGTAATCAAAAAGGCAGGTAGCCAAGTAGAATGTTCCAAATAGCGGATGCAAAGGAGCCGCCGTCTTTGTAGGAAGTCAAACAGCCTTGCAAGAGTAGACGAGTCAATGCATAGGCGGGTGTTGAATCCAAGGCGGGGCGACTAGGAGGAGGCAGAAGGTAAGAAGGGCGCATGGTCCCGGAGGATACAGAGGGAATAGTATGAGGAGGAAGATGAGAGAGAGAGAGAAAGAGAGAAGCGGTGTCCGAAGGAACGAAACCGCCAGGAGAGCGGAAACTGAAGCGAACCGCTCAGGGAAGAGTCGGGAAAAATGAGGAGAAAAGGTGGCTTCGTATGAGATACGAACACAGGAGCACAAGTAACCTCTGACAGATCCAAAGACCGAAGGCAGAAGTTAAGAGCGAAGAAACCCGGAACAGGAAACATCCAAGAGGGGTTGCAACGCAACGTCCAGCCCGGGGGAGGAGTATAAAATACTCCCAGCGGCGCTGCGCTACGTCAATGGAGCCGCATGCAAGAACACAGAGAAGGGACTAAAACACCCTACCTCTGCGTCGCCACCGCCAACCCGGAAGTATCCGCCAATCTCGGCTAGTGCCGTGGCGGCAGATGACAATGAGAGGGCGAGGATCGAAGGAGACATGGGGGGGCTGTTAAGGGGGCATGGTATCTCCCAGTGTGTTTGGTGTGGTCACATGGTTCCCCATGTGACCAAGTTAATAAAATGAACGAGCTGCTTCCGGCTCGTCAGTCTGACCATCACTAGGCTCCTGTGTCGTTCTTGGTGCACCATGCTGGTGCCACACCGTATGCGCTGGGCCCAGGGACAGGTCCCAGCTTGAGGACGGTGCCCCTGCTGGGCAACGCCGTCCATGGGTGATCCCAACGGCATGTGACCATGGCTAATGAAATGGCCCCGGCCTGGGTGCCCCCAGAGCCGGGGCCGCTGTGAGCCGGGTGCCCCCGGCCACGTGTGGAGCTCCAGTGATCCGTAGTGGGTGGGGTGACCCCCACCCCCGAATGCGCTGCGTGATTGCTGCACCCAGGAACCCCGTCGGGTGACCCCGACATGATTATGGGGACCTACCCGGTGACCCGGAGCAGGCCCCACAACAATGGCGACGAGGAAACGGGCCCCGCGTGCCCCAAAGAAGATATAGTGTGTAGCGGGCCCAATTCCAACTGGGCTTGTGAAAGGAAAACGATGGCGAGCTGCCTGCCCGTCCCCTGAGCGAGACGGAAGAAGTCTGCGGCTGTGCCACAACAATCAGAGGTGGCCCCGGGAGGAGGAGCTGCTGCCTTCCACCCGTGGGGAGGTGGATGTGCGGCAGGGGCCGCGTGAGCTGCCCCCCCTCTCCCATCTGGGAGGACTGTCCCAAGGAAAGGAAAGGCGGCGCGGGCCGCAAAGGAGCCAGCTGCGAATGGGGGCCGCCGCACAGCTGAGGCGGCCCCGAACCACGAGCGGTGTTGGCTGCAGCACTTACAACGTGCTGGGGCTGCCAAACAGCTGAGGCGGCCCCCGGGAGAGTGGATCTGCGACCCCTTTTCCCCTGAGGAGAGGGAGCATGCTGGCGGAGGCGCTGCCCCACCCTCACCATGAAGGCGGCCTCTCCCGCAGCAGCGGATGATGGAAATGGAGCTCCCGCCCCCAAGAAGATATAAAGCGGCTGCGGCCGCGACAATGAGGTGTCCTGCCTGCCCCTCCCAACCTGCGGGTGGGGGAAGCTGACGGTCGCCGCAAGATGGCAGAAAAGCCTGCGGCAGCCCCTCAAGAACACGGGCCTGCCGCGACGAGAAAAAAAAGGAGGAAAACTGGCGGCCGGCGCCACATGGAGGAGACGCTGTCTTCCCCACCAGGAGGGGGAAAGCTGCCCGCCCGCAAGCCACACAACAGGGAATCCCCACACGTGGCATCGGCCGCATTGAAAGATGAGCTGTCCCTCCCCCAGCATGCCTGCCGGCACTGCTGGCCACCCACCACAGCGTTGCTGCCCCCATCGGGCCCCGACAAATGGACCAATGAGACGGGCCATCACCACCTGGCCCGCGGGGGAAGAAAACTAAAAAAAAGAGAGTAAAGTGAGGCTGGTGAGGCCCGGCCAGGACAAAGGAAAGGGGCGTGGCCTAAACAACCCAGGGCTTGGCGGTGAAAAGGAAAATATAACACACTGCCCGATAGTGGGAGGCAGCCACCGAGCAACAAAGGAAAGGGGGCACACCACGAGCATCTTGCCACACAGCAGGTATCCAACCCACATCATCTGGCATTTTGCCCCCTCGACTATCAAGAGGGAGAGACACCAACGTCAAGCACGGTGGGGAGGCCTCTAAATGAATCCTGTGGCCCCCCGAGCAGCAAGGAAGTGAAGGGATCTGGAACAGCAAGGGCCCCAGGCACCACCCGGGCCCGGTGGTAGTGAATGTGGTGTTTCCACAGGGAGGGTTGCAGCTCTTGTGAGCGCTTGTGCACCCTCCTACCCCTGTTGCCCACACATCCTGCCACGACATCTGCACTCCAGACTGTGGACTTTGCCGATGTGGCCCCTGGGCCTCCCCTGGTGCGGCTTTGCCGGCCCTTTGTGACAGTGGTGAATGTTTAGTGAGGACACAGACTGTTTTTCTGCAACTCCACAAGTGTGGAAGATGGACATCATCATCGACATCAAAGACTGGGGCCTGCAGACAATGGACTTGCTCAAAATGGCCCGTGTTGTGGGCAACTTGACGTTGTGCTCTGGTGTTTTGTGTGATAGTTAAACCACTCACCCAGGTTAATAAAACTAGTAGAGTGGCGATACTAGTACTAGTGTGTGGGGTGTGTTGGGATTTTGGTTTCTGTTCTTGCTGTTATGGAAATGAAGGGGTGTTGCATGGCACCCCTATTAAGGGGTCATGGTATCTCCCATTGTGTTTGATGTGGTCACATGGTTCCCCATGTGACCAAGTTAATAAAATGAAACAGCAGCTTCCGGCTCGTCAGTCTGACCATCACTAGGCTCCGGTGTCGTTCTTGGTGCACCATGCTGGTGCCACACCGTATGCGCTGGGCCCAGGGACGGGGCCCAGCTCGAGGACGGTGCCCCTGCTGGGCAACGCCATCTATGGGTGATCCCAATGCCATGTGACCATGGCTAATGAAATGGCCCCGGCCTGGGTGCCCCCAGAGCTGGGGCCGCTGTGAGCCGGGTGCCCCCGGCCACATGTGGAGCTCCGGTGATCCGGAGCGGGTGGGGTGACCCCCACCCCCGAATGCGCAGCATGATCGCCGCACCCAGGAACCCCGTCAGGTGACCCCGACATGAGTATGGGGCCTGCCCGGTGACCCAGACCAGGCTCCACAACAGGTGGTTAACAGTTCCTGTTATTTTTATTGTGGGACACCACGTTAAAATAAATCTAGAAGACTCTGGAGAAAATTGGACAAGGAAGTGGCCTTTAGTCCCTCACCTGTAGCCATAAAGCTTGTAGATAGTACGGGTTACTGATCTCTAGTGACCATCTTGGGGCACAGGTTCCCTAAAATGGGAGGTGTATTCTAGCTAATGTACGACTACCTTACAAGATGAAGCAGGAAAATCAAAAGAAAATAAATTAATTTGTTCTCAATTGAGATGGAAACTGGATTTATGTTTACACACATAAGGAGAAGCCTCCCTCTCAAAGATGAAATATGAACGGTAGGAACAAAAGCAGTTGAAGACCCCATCAGTGTCAGGGGCTTGCGGACAGAGATGTGCCCACAAAACCAAGGGTAGAAAATTGCACAAGAGACAGGAGTGTAAGCAATTCTGCAGACAAAAAAGGATAGGCAATAACTACAGATGGGCAACAAAGGCAGTGAACAGAAAGGGGCAGGGAATACAAGTAAGAACAAACACATTAGGTTCCCAATTGTGGTGTATACAGAATGGGGGAATAGTATCCCACTGGGTATGGGATAACCCTAGCCTTCCAAGCTGTTTACTATTACAGGGCCCCACTCCGAATGCTCATGGAAAAGAGCAGCAGGAGTGGGTGTCTTTGTCTGTACCCTGTGAGGTACCAGTAGTAAGGCTTGTACAGAAGGGTGATATGTTTTGGGGTATAGATCTTTATTGACCAAGAAAGGATAGGAAAAAAGCCTCTCTATACCTAAAACTAAGTGGAGGTTTCCTGCCTCCAAAGAACTAGTGAAAACAGTTAAGATGTCCAAAAGTATAATTCTGTTCAAGTCACCCCCCTAACTCCCTCAAAACCTAATTATATCCCTCACATTATCAACTAACAAAATGGTGCAAGGGTGTTCTCACTTTAAAGAAAATAGTGTTCATCAAGGCAACATGAATGTTCTCAGCCAGTGGGGCTTCCAAAAGGTTCAGGAAATTAATTTTCCAATACTAGGGTGTTGCTCCTTTCCCCTATCCTTCAAAAGGAAAATGTCTTTCCAATTTCTTCTCATACAAAAAACAAAAGGATTCTCCAAAAGTACAAGTTCCTTAGTTCCATGGTTCTAAACCCCTTTGGTTCCAACCTTTTATTTGGTGTGAATCCCAGACTCAGAATACTTGAAGGGTCTTGATATACTCTCCTGCCAAGACCCAGTTATCTCATATTGGGGGTCATTACGAGTTTGGAAGTAGCCATGGCGCTATTAGCCCGGGTCCGGTCCCCATTCAGTAAACCATTCCCCATTCCCATTTGAGCCCCCATAGGGCTCAATGGGGAAGGCGCTAATAACTGGCCCGCAAATTGCGGGTCCGTTATTAGCTCCAAGGTCCCTTAACGGGTCCCGCAAAGAACGGCTGGTCAGACCAGCCGTACCTGCTGGGACCCGCTAAGGGACCTCGGAATATGGCGGTAGGGGCTTAACAGCACCGCCATCCTTAACGGTGCCGTTAAGCCCCTACCGCCATACTCGTAATGACCCCCATTGTCTTTGTCTCAAGTATAGGGCTCCAGTCCTTGCGATTTCCAATCTGGGTCCCAGGCCCTTTATCCTTGGTCTCTCCTTTGGGTGCGGGTCCCAGACTCTAAATTGAATCTTTGGTTTGTTTGGTTTAGTCTCCTGCCAAATGTAGTATTCCCTCTTTCCAATGTTACTTTCATGCAGAGTCTCTGACTCCCTTATACTTTCTGCTTTATATGGGTGCGGGTCCCAGACTCACAATTGTTGTCTGTCATAGCCGGGTTTACTCTCCTGCCAAGTTAAGTTTTCACTGGTCATGTTTTCACTTGTCATGCATTTATTAATGACGGGGGTATCTACCCCATTGCTTCTTTCTAGTTCTTTTAATGCTTCTGTGTTGCTGTGGACATGGTAAGCCACTCCTGTGTTTATTCGGTAAGTGACCTTCGGAGTAGCCCTCCCTCAGGCTATGTTCATTCTCTCTCCTTCACTGGCAAGCAGCGTCTTGTGTCCATATCGGTCTTCCGTCTCTGTGCACTGCTTTCCAGCTGACAGTGTTTCTTCTCCGGTCACTGCTACCCAGAGGGATTCTCCTCTGACTCTCAACTGTGCTACATTTAAACTCCCGCATTGGGAAAGAGAGTTGTTTCGAACCATTCCACTTTGTTGAAGTAGACTGCTCACTTCAGTTTAGCGGAGTGATCTTCATCCTCGCATGCTCCTCTCATTACATGGTTTCAGATGCAATCAGGGGCACCCGACAAAGTGCGACCAAGGATGTTGTGTATATGCTCCACGGGCTGAATTCACATGGTGAGTGGCACTGCTCCCATCTTGACCACAGTTCAGTCTTAAGAAAAGCATTTGCTAGTAATAGTGTTGCGTGCACAGTTTAATGCTTGCAAGCAGCTGAGAACCCACAGGCTATAGACCACCATGATGGGCACTCTCTCTTGCACTTCTACCACACATACTCCATTCTGTGGGACACAGTCACTTCCAGTGCTGCTGCTCTAGCTTGAGGGCCCTGTATCTGCACTGTATAGACCAGATGTGTGGGGGTGTTAATAACAGGCTTGCAATTTGAACTGGACGGCCTGAGCCACTTAATTAATAACCTGGATCAGGGCTGTACGATTCCGGAGATTGCAATCCCGGAGCAACTAACATCCCAACAGAGGAAGGAAACATACAAAATATTGGATTCCAGGCTCTAGACTGAATAGTAGAACCTCTGTGCACACCTTTGGAAAAAGCATGCCTTTTGAAAAAGCAGCAGTTTCAGCAGTGGACAAACCCGGAACTGATGGGCAAGAGTATAAGATGCCCTAAATACTCATAGGGCACAGGGGTGGCAAGGCCAGTGCTTCTAGCAAACAAGCGGCTTGGTAAAGTAAGGCTGGCAAAGGATCAAGTCTGTTAGCCTCTCCGCGGATCTCACCCTCCGACAGCCGCAGGACTGTCTTCACTGGTCTGGACTTCCTTTCTTGTGCACCTGATTCGTCTGCCACTGTCTTACTGCTAGCCTGCCTGGTGAGTTTGCTGTGCATTGTGTAGTTTCTCCGTCCCTCTTCTTTCTCCTGCTTCTATCTCTCTGCTCCCTCTCTCTCCATGGTGCTTTCCATCTCCCCTATCTTCTCTAACTGCTACTCTATCACTTATCCTATTTCTTTCGAAGCCTGGAAGGATAAACATCAAGAAAGATCTCCTGGTCTCCAAGCCAGGTCTGTCCATTGCTGACACCTACGTCAATGCTCCTTCCAGGCAGACTGTCACTGACATTCTCTTGGTCGTTCCCTCTCTGGACCTTTGGATTTCCCATATGATCTCAGTCCTCTCCCCTTTCTATTCTTCACCCATTAATAGTGGAATCCGATGGGAAGTACCCTTGGCATAGTTCCCATCCTCTAGGTGCATCATTAATGTCTACCTGAATGGCACAGTCATGGTCAAGGACTCTCAGCCCAACCTCCTCCTTCTTGATAGAAGTCTTCCATCTCTCATCAACTTCCTCGCTTCTCCTGCCACTTCCCCTTCTGCCACGCTTTTAGCCCTTCACTGATGGGCATACCACATTCCTGTCCCCCCTCGTAAGACCTTGAAAGGTGGCAACCAACTCCATTTACCTACCCTCAACTCTCGCTCTGCCGTTAAAACACTCCTATGACATCTGCCACCTTCTTGAAAACTTCCACCTTGACGTCCTTGCTCTCACCGAGATGTGGTTCACTGCCAGCTTTGTCACTATTTATGACACACTCCTCCCAGAGGGCTAAAAGATCTTCTCTAAGCCCAGGCTTAGCCTTTCTAGGGACGAAGTGGTCCTGATTTTCCATGCGACTATCATACCCACTCAGGCCTACTCTTCCTTCAAATGCCTCTTCTGCAGGTTTGGTGTCTCTCAATCCTCTCACTGACACTTGCCACCATCTACAGGACCCCTGGTCCATCCCGTCCTCTCAGAGTGGTCTGACCTCTCCTCTTCTCTCCTGGCCTCCATCTCTTCCTCGTTGACTTGAATATTCACCTTGACTCTCCTGATGGGACCTCTGGATGTTCTGCAGACTCTGTGACTCTCTCTCCCTTAACATTCTTCCCTCCGGTCGATGCATTCTGCGGAACACAACTTGGATGCTCTCATCTCAGCACACATTGCCATCTCCAACCCCCTCACTAAACCCCTCTCCTGGTCTGATCATGCCCTTCTGCTCTCTCACTTGGATCTCTTGGGTCCCCCGGCTAAATCTCTGCCCGCACAGCCAGTCAATGTTCCCTCTAATTATTTTTCCCCAAGTGCGGAAAAGATTAGCCTTCGTGCGCACCTTATTTTCCATGTGCGCAACTGAATAATGATGTAGGCCACTTTGTGAGAATGCATAGTTAGTGAGATCCCATCTCCAAAGTGGTTGGAATGAAATGTCCCCTTCCCAACCACCGAAATTCTTTACAGATCAGTGTAAAAGTAGCATCTTGCAACTCTTTTTCCAGACATATAGGTTAAAACATACCAAAAGTACTCCTGTGCATAGAGAAAAACGTGTATGCACAAAAAGGTTTTGTATGGTCCGGATAAACAATAGGTTTCCTGAACCCATTTGTCAACACTGCTCAGAGACAATTCAGAAAGTGCTTAAAGCCATTGGGAAAAAACATTATTACAAAAAACAAGTATCGCTAATCACTGATGTGGTTGCCAAAAAATTCAGACATTATGCAATTTTTGCAAAAATAATAATTGCAACTGGAAGAAATGTGTCAGAAAACATGCCAATAGGAGTTTATGTGACACTTTTATGGTGTAATTCAAGGGCCTGGGGAAAATGCCTCTCATAATATATGTAAGGATGATAATTGCATCAGAATAACTGCACCACAGAATATGATGATCAGAATGCATGGGCCTCTGCTTACTATCCCCATCATGTTTTTCTGTGAGTTGTGACAACATTATTATTTTCAAAACCAGCCTTACAGCTAGGAGACATATACTATTATACTCCCTAAAAAAGGGCAAGGTGCCCAACAAAAATGGAAAACCATCAACATATAGGAATCCACCCCCTGCTTCTACACAAAAGGTTCAACTGATCTCTTTTTGAATCGGTGATCAGCAAAGTAGTGTCTTTGGTAGGAACTCGAATATCACTGCCCAATCTCAAGAGGAATTTCACAGGGAAATAGCATTTGAATAAGCATGAAATATCCCTACTGGCACCGCCAATTACTTTCTTACTCCCTGAAAAATCTTTTGATTTCAAGTACAGAGTAAAATCGTTTCAAAGCCCTGATTGTAACCCTGAAATCGAAAGTGAAATTACAGGGCATATAATACAGCCTATAGTTTTGCACACCTTTGATCACCACAGCCTAGACAAAAAATCAACAATAGCGTTACTGATGTTTCTTCTGGCACCGTGTTGTAGAAATCACGTATATTTGCCCTTTAAGTCACTAGCAGCATTTCTCACAGTTACAACATATAGAGCACCTTCTTCTTAAACTAGGGACCCCTCTTTTGAAATTCACTGTTATCAGTTGAACAAGATGCATGGGGATGCTAGGAGCAATAAATGCAAACCATTAATATATTGAAAAGTCCTCAGCAGCTGAGCATAGAAATAAATAGAAGGTGCTGTTGTCTAGGCTATTACTATAGTTTCCTATGCTTTAGCAAACACAAATTTCCTTCATTGTACTGCCAAAACATTTGATTTGTTGTTTGAAAGTTGCTGATTCGTTTTTCACCCCAAAGGGCTATTCTCCTATTCCCTTCCACCCATTCCCCTCCCGGGCTTCTGTGCTATCCTCCAATATTAGTTGACAGGGTTCTGTAAAAAGTGAGGGATTGTAGAAGTAAAACTAACTCCGATATTTGCATACTCACAATACTTTGCGATCAAATCCAATTTAAAGCCTTATGATGATGATATGTGCAGTTTAAGAAAATGTCATAAATCTGCATGTGCACAATTACTATAAAGTGCATACAAGATTGTTTGCAACATACCTCACCTTTCAATTGTTGAGTAGGTTTCGACCAGTGCTCAGTGAAACCATTTGTGTATATCAGCAAGTTAACATAACTTGTTAAGGTCTATCCCCCATGGAACTCGGAACATTTTGAAAGGTTGAAGATTGTGTGAAAAGCATTCTAGTTATCTGAATAGTGTTTCCCTAATTATATATATATGCTTAAGGCCAGGCAGAGTCCATACTAATTATCCCTTTCAGGCCATGTAAATGATATTGCAATGTTGCTCTCCACTCATATTGTAATGTTAGCAATGCTAAAGTAGGAGACACTGAACATGCCATTTGCCTACTCAAAATACTTAGAGGGCAAATTAATATTTGAGTTTTTATAATGTGCTAACTTGCAACGGGGGCCTTCAAAGTGCTTGTGTGACATATGTACAAAGAATAGGAAGCATGGGATGAGGTTAAATATCCTAGTAGCCTGCTTACTTACAGCTTGTACCCGATATTTGAGCTGGCACTCGGGTTAGATAATGTGGGTAATGCTTTTGCTAAGGCACCATGAGTAACAGAAACTCTTGAACGTCATTCATATTATAACATAAACCAACACTTATATCTAAGTCTGGTAACCTTCTGCTGAGCTAAGGTAGGCTAAGGTAGGCAGTCATGGTTGCCTGGTAATATCTGCCTGTGGAATGGGGCGGAGTCCAAGTCATACGGTATAAGTGTGGCAGAGTCAAGAATAGGATCCTGGGTGGGGAGGAATGATAATGTAGTTACTGTGTGCAGGAATATCTAAGTTATTTCTTCTGTTCATGGAGCCACTTTTTCATATTCATTTTTAACCTTGTGTGGGTGTATTCTATTTTTAGAGTTTTTAGGTCAAGCTTGCATAACAGGGCAATGGGCCTCATTACGACCCTGGCGGAAATCGAAAAACGATGGCGGAAATGCAATACCGCCATCGAATAGCGCTCGGTGCGATCATGACCCGTCACCGCAAAGTACGATGCCATTAGCGACACCGTAGTGAACGCCAACGCTAACTGCACCAAGTACGCGCGCGCCATGCCAAACCGTAATTACCACCATGGCGCAACGGTACGCGAATTCTGACCCTAGCGGACATGCACCTAACGCCATCAAGCACGGCGGAAAGTACCATTCCGCCATGGTGAGAAGTACGGCATCGCGAACCAACCGTAAACGGCCCTACTGAGTGCCTGTACACCGCTCCCTGGCCACATTGTACAACTCCCCGTAGGTGCAATGAAGTCACACAATGCAACCAGTGAAATGTACTAGTCATCCATGCCTGCCAACGAACAAATGAATCTCAAGAGGGGCCAATGGGAGCTGCAGGGCACAGATGGCACGAATACAGAAGCTATACAAATGGACATGACCTCAGTCTCCCACCAAGAAACGCACGCAAACACAGGCACCTGTGACCAGCCATATTCCGATAATCACATCATTCCACCAATCCAACTGGCTGACCGGCATCTGTTACACAAAAGCTAATCCCCCGCCCCTGAGCATGACATCATCAAAACAGTCATATTGGCAGCCCTTATCCCTGACCTCACTGGGCTTCGTAGGCAAACGCGCCCAGCACAGTACCACGCAACTATACTCCGAAGCTGGAACCCAATGCAGATCTCCTCACAATACATCGCTCCCCAAATAGGAATATGCCACATCACTTGCAAAGAAGAACGCTACACGGTTCATATCAGAATAGAAATTTAATGCACAACAAATTCACCAAGCCCATACAGCCATTAGGCCATGAACTCCAAAATACATTTCACCATTGTGGGCTGCATCCGCAATAAATGACCAGCTTCTTCTTGTGTGACGCCCTGTTCCTTCATGGTACACAGGGGCTACATTCTCGTACGAAAAGGCAACATGGAAGCGCCTAGAACCGCAGGGCCGTCCCAATAGGCAGGCACTAGTCCAGCTGAAAGGCCGAAATGTTGCTCCTAGCCACTAGTACTGCGTAAGGGCATGTGGCCCATTGGCGATCGTCCCATAAGATCGTAATGCTGCTCCACTGATTAACACGAAGCAGCAGGTGTCGGGAGTAAAATCCATCTGCAGGAGTGGCATACAGATGGCAGTGGCAAAAGGGGAGGAGATACCTGTCACCCAAATGAAATGAAAAAGAATAGTATGGCCATCAGAACTTCATTTGAATTACTCACTTCAATGATCACACCAAATCCACAGCCATATGCATGCTAGCCCACTCCAAAGGATCATCACCACCCAAAAACCACTTGCGAATCATAACTATCTATATCGAGGTGAAAACACTATCACAAACGAGTGTACCTGTGCATGCGTCTGTTAAAACAGAATCCATCAGATGGGATTGGTAACGTGCATAGACACAAGTGTCTGAAGGCGCGTCGAGACAGGGAGGGCTCAACAAGGCCAGATAGACGATGGTCCCACTATGGCAGCCCTGCATCACATAGCGCAGGGGAGGTGGATAGATTCCAAGAAGCCCTGTACATGGCAAACTCTGTATCAAATCATCTGTCCATGCATCCATACATCATTCCCTCATCCCGTAATGAAAACGCCTGTTTCCATACTCACATAACATGTGAAATTTCCATTGAGTCTGTGCGTTATGCAGCCTGCAAAATCCACTGTGCCCCAGCCCGTAATTCCAGTGTTGTGAAGTAACATGTATTTGGGAACGTCCGGCCTTATCGCCCACTTCGCTATTGCGCATCCCAAACTATTCATATCAATCATTGCATCCTCGCCATGGCCCCTGTCCCAAGGACATTGAACAATAGAACGTTATATTTGCAGTCAGACCTGTGGGCATCTCCTCGCCGCTAGCTGAAAACCGAAAGCGCCGCCCTTCGAATTCCTCATTTGCAACATCACGTCGAAAAGGCATCTGTGGCCGCTTGAAATCACAAATTAATCCATCTAGTGCGGCTGTGTGTGAAAATGGCAACTGCCTTCACTCACAAATGGGACGCCCCGCCCGTCGGTGAACCTCGGTACAGTGTTGCATGAGGGTCCACCGTTACTCGAGTACTACGTTCCACTGACCCTTCACAAGTCTGTTCGCGACTGCAAAGATAGTATGTGAAACAATGGGACCATAGCAGAATGAACATATCAACCAATGTTACACTGCCATCGGGTACAAATACATGATTGTAATAGCAAGATGCCATTCGTCGAATTGCAGCGTTGTGTGCGGGACGTGCTCGCCCAAAGGGGAGAGCAGCTTGCACAGGTGGAATGAATCACCACAGGTGGAGGCCATACAGCCTGAAAACACATAAATTGCACACCCAGCCTCCTCCCACAACCACACCCACTCCGAAATGCTACCGGCAGGACTAGCTATGTTGGCCCTGGGGGACCTGATAGCACTGCAAGTACTCCAACTTCAAGAAGAAGACGAACACCAACTACAACCGGCCGCACGGAGGAGACGCAGGAGGAGGAGGAGGGCAAGGCAGGGCCAGCAAGGGACGCCAGCACAGCCACTACCACCACGCAGGCAGCCCGCAATCCCACGCCTCCGAGCACATCCGTTCAACCTCACTGATGAGCAGATCCACACCCTCTACCGTTTGGACCGGGACACCATAACCGCCATTGTGGACATGACACAGGCTGACCTTGTCAGCATGATAGATAGCCCAACCGCCATCCCACCCCTACTGAAGGTGGTGTCTGTACTCCACTTCCTGGCCACAGGCACCTACCAGCACACAGTCGGACAGTTGCATGGCATATCACAGCCACTGTTCTCACGGACACTATTGCAAGTGCTCGATGCCCTCCTGCAGCACGCAGACGACTACATCTCTCTACCACGCTCGGAGCAGGAAATTACCAACACAAAAGTGGGATTCCATGCACTTGCCGGCATACCGGGTTGCATTGGTGCCATCGACTGCACCCATGTGGAATTGGTCGTCCCACATGCCATGGAGGCCCAGTACCGCAACCGAAAACAATTTCATTCTCTGAATGTACAAATGGTGTGTGACTCCAACAGGATCATTACACATTGTTGTGCCCGATTCCCTGGATCAACCCATGATTCTATGGTCTTGAGGAACTCTACAATACCACGCTACATGGAGCGACACGCAGGGAACAGATCCTGGCTACTCGGTGAGTCTCATTTCAAGCATGATGATGTGGGGTATGTGATGCGGCAATGACCTGGCAGGAAGGGGGGGGAGGGGGGGCGTACGTAGCAATGGCATTCCTCAAAATTCCTTTATTGTCCACATACAGGTGATGCCGGGTATCCACTGAAGAGATGGCTCCTCACACCAGTCCGGAACCCACGGGACCAGCATGAGGAGGACTACAACCAGGCCCACTCACGTACCCGTGTAGTCATAGAACAGGCATTCGGCCTACTGAAGACTCGTTTCCGCTGCCTCAGCAGGTCTGGCGGGGCACTCCTGTACCGCCATGTGAAGGTTGCAAAGATGGTCATGGCATGTGTCATGCTCCACAACATGTGCGTACGTAGAAATGTGCCCATGCCCCCTGACGCAGAACTGCAAGCACCTGAAGATGGTCATGATGAGGGTGGGGATGTGGCAGCACCTCAAGGAGTCTGCGAGGCACAGGAGGGCCGTGACATTCGTCAGCATCTCATAGATGCATGCTTCTAGCACTCACGCCTGGTGGCTGATACATGGACACGGGACTCGTGGCACTTGTGTGTCTGGAACATGCACAATATGGACTGTACGCCTATAATGGCCTCGTACACAAAGATCAATGTCCACACATCTCATTGGATGATCGTGCATTGTTTATGGCATATGTGATATCATGTTAAACACCCTATCGACCCGCCACCCAAGTGAGCCCAACACACCCCCTCCACCCTCCTACCCCCCCCCCGAACACCAGTGTCCAAAGATGCTCATTGTCAGTGGGCAGTCGCTATTGCAAGCCCCCTCTCCGGGTATCAGGGGCACCCCTGCCTGTGGAGCGCAGGTTCCTCCCAGATCTACGTTGGGGGCTGCCCTGGACGGAACTTGCAACGGATGATGTCTCTGCCTGCTCACGTCCATGCATGTCCCTAAGGGTTTGTGAGAGCTCAGTGCACTGCGGCAAGTTCGGCACATACGTCTTTGGACGTTGCATGCAGTTCCCCCCTCAGGCTCTCGGTGCTTCTCTCCATTTGTACTCTCAGGCTCTCGGTGCTTCTCTCCATTTCTACTCTCAGGCTCTCGGTGCTACTCTCCATATGTGCCCTTAGTGTCTCTGTACTTCTCTCCATTTCTGCCCTAAGTGTCTCAGTTGATGTTTCTATGTCTGCCTTAGTGCCCCCACATTCATCGGCATGGCCCTTGAGGAGCGTGGCCAGTTGCTGCTGTTGCACGATTACCTGGTCGAGGGACTGTTGCCTCTGCTGGGCCATGGCCATTTGCGGTGGTGTCACAGAGTGGCTGGTCACCTCATGTTGCCTTGCCACAGGGCTTGTGGGGGATGGCCAGTCGTCGTCTTGTGGGTGCCCCTGCGTGGTATCCTCATGGTGTACGGGATGGAACAGACAGGGGGATTGAGACAGGTCATGGATGGATCTAACTTCGACATCCCCGTTTTCTGTGTCGGAGCATGCTGCCATTAATGCAGTGTCACCTATGGTGCTGCTGCCACCAGAAGCAATGCCTACTGTGGCATCCATTGGGGGGACCTGTGGTGGTGCTGTTGTGGGCATGCTGGCTGCTGGGGTGCCTGTTGGAGTTCCCTCCTCTGTGCTGCCACTTGATTTGTGCTGCTTCCGTGTCTTGATGCGTGCAGCTGAGGTGGAGGGTCTTTGGCCGTTGGTCTTGGCCCTCTTTGCAGGTGTGCTGGTAGGGGTGTCCTGGAGCTCGTCGTTTGGATCGGACCCTGTGGTGGAGTAAAGGAGGGCGAGCGTTATTAATGGGTCTGTGGAAATTGGAATGGCAATGTATCACATGCATTGGGGTGGTACCTGAGGGTGATTTGGGTCGGGGCCTTGGAGGTGGTTTCATTTGTGTGTGGAGTGAGGGTGCAGTTGTTTTGCAGCCTGCAGTTAGGGTGTGCCTGCTGCACGTGTAGAGGGTGTTTTTAGGATTTTTAATTATTTATGTATTTGATGTGAGTTTTAAAGTGTGCTATCAGGCCTATGTATGTGGACGTTCTCCTGGACATGTGTTACTGTTGCACTATGTGGACACGTGGTACTTCACATGATTGGACATTGTGGTTTTGGCATTGTTTTATTTGGGACACCTACCTGATTCTTCGGATGTCTGCACTCCTTTCTCCATCCCTCCGACTCCCTCTATGCTCTCCATTCCAATGGTGGAGGCACAGATTTCTTCCCAGGGGGTCAACTTGATGGGTGATTCCGATCCTCCCCCGGTAGCTGTGGCAATGTTGCGGTTGGCAGAAAGTATGCTACGGACGCGTATCCGCAGGTCGTCCCATCGCTTTCTGCATTGCTGTGGGTTGCGGGGTGCGGTCCCCACCGCACTTACCCGCTGTGCCACCAGGGCCCATATGGCCTTCTTGTTCGCAAGTGCCGTCCTGGTCATTTGCGTGGAGAAGACGGCGGCAGCATTCTCCTGGAGGGTCTCTGTGAGCACGGTGAGTTCCTCACGGGAGAAGTGGACCTGCCGCTTGCGGTCGCACGCTTTCTTCGCTACTTTTCCCATTTTTCTTGGTTTCACTAGGGTGGATGACGGGTTGGGATGTGTCTCAGGGTAGTATTTTTAATGGTTGTGTGGAAATTGTGGTTTTATAGGTGTACGGCGTGATGTTTCCCGTTCCGGGACCATGCTTTTACTTCCAATTCCGTATATTTCCGGTCACCGTACTTTCCGGTTGGCGCTCACTGCGGTGTCCGCTAAGATGGGTGGCGGTATTGCACCTAGGGCGCCCTACGGCGGCGGTGTGGGCCGTTTTGGGGTCATTTCCGCCATCGCAGACTTTGCACTTCCGCCATGGCGTGGTGCTCGTGCCCGATGGGTCGGAATGAGCCGCACTTTGCTCCGTCGTGCAATGGCGGAAACGCTATTTACGCTATGGCGGTCCGGTCGGTTGATTTCCGCCAGGGTCGTAATGAGGGCCAATGTAATTAGGTTAGGCCAGAATATCAAGAATAGTTAGTATAATTTAGCTTGATTTTGAGAGAAAGCAAATATTAGGTACCTGCTGTGGCTTGTGCCTTATTAAATCTTATTTGATTAGGTGGGAATTGTCTGTGTGCGCTGCTAAAATTCTTCAGTGTGGCACCCAGAAGGAAGCTGGGCAAGCGCACATGCACACAGCTTAGAGGGAACATTGCAGCCAGTCTCCTTCTCCGCCATTCGACCAAGGAAGTGAGTGTCTCTTGCTGCTTTTACTACTACTTTTCCCCTTCCCCTCCGGCCACTAGCTGTCACACTGACACAGCCCTTGCTAACCTTCACCTCTCCCTCTCCAACACTCTGGACACCCTTGCCCCTGTCATGAGGATCTGCATGAAACCTGCCTCCAAACGCAACACCTGGTATGATTCCGACCTAGCCTCTCTGAAACGCAAGTGCAGAGTTGCTGAGCGGAAGTGGCAGGCCTCGCACACATCCTCTGACAGACTGGCCTGCTCCAAAGCAAATATAGACTCTCGATCTGCATGAAGAAGAAAGCCTATATCCAAAGCTTCATCTCTGGAGCCATAACAACACGGCTGATCTGTTCAAAATATGCTAGGAATTTGCCAATCTTTCTGCAGTCTCCACCTCTCCTCTGCCATCCACGACCCTCTGTACTTCACTGGCCTCTCACTTTATATTCAAAACCCAGGACATCCTGTCCTCACTCTCCTCATCACACCTCCCTACTCCCTCACCGCTCACATGCCTCACTTGGCCACTCTCTCCCCGTCCCTCATAACCTCCTCTTTCACGCTCATACCACCGAATCAGATCACTAGACAAGTCCTCTCTATGAAAGTCTCCTTTAAACAGGTGCTCACTCGCTCCTCCAGAAATGTCAAGGGCAACATTTCATTCCTTGCTCCAGCCCTGGCTGACTCCTGCAATCACTCATTTGCCACTGGCTCCACCCTGCTATCCCCCACATCCATTGTGAAAAAGCTGTCCTCTGCAGCCCTGGGAAGAACTCCGGGTTACCAATCACTGGTGCTAGTGGGCCAGGTGCCATACCCCATCGCCTGTTCGCAACGTTCCAGCATGCAAGGGTATGTTTCGTAGAAGACAAAAGGGTTGATCTAGAGGAGACCAGTGAAGGCACCATGAAGGGGAGCTGGTGTAACGGAATCTGAGTGAGTGACTGCTCCATATGAGATCACACAGGAGAGTCCTCCCTCTCAAACCATGAAAATACACTAGAAATCTGGGCTGCAAGATCATATTTATAGATGTCAGCAACTCCCAAGCCACCATGGTGTTCCTTTTGCATGAGTACCTTCTTTGCTATCCTCTGCTTATGCCGCTGCCAAATGAAGTCGAGAAGCTTCTTTTGCAGCCTATGAACTCTCTGTATCAGAATGTTGGTTAGGAGGGCTGCGAAATAGTAAAGGAGTTTAGAGACCACATTCATTTTAATTGCCGTCACCCGCCTCATCCACGAGATTAGTTGCCTATCCCACCGCTTTAGGTCAGCCTCAATGAAGGCAAAGAGATAGGGATAATTGACGTTATAAGTGTCCCTAACCCTAATGGGATTAGTAACCCCCAAATATTCAATACAATCACATTTCCAAGCAACCGGGAATTGCACTGTTACCACTTGTAGCTCTTCCAGGGAAGGTGTGATCGTTAGGCCCTGGGACTTAGGATCATTTATTTGAAAGCCAGAGATCTGACCAAAGCTAGCCAATTCAGCCATCAGACTGACCACTGAGGTGCCAACCTCCATGATTATGAGCAAAACGTTGTCAGTGTATATGGAGATCTTATAGTCTCGGCCGTATTCCGGGATCCCTTTAATAGCCTGGTTATCACAGATACAGTTTGCCAGAGGCTCCATTGAGAGGGCAAAAAGAAGAGAAAGTGAACACCCTTGCCTGGTGTCCCTGGCTATCTTCACCAGAGGGGTCAGGTGCCCATTCAGCACTATACGAGTGGTGGGTGCAAAGTAGTTTGCTATCAGATAAGCACGGAATGTAGGGCCAAAGCCCGCTCGTCAGAGAAGACCTTTCAGGTAGCTCCAGCTGAGATGATCAAACACCTTGTGGGCGTCTAGAGCTATGATCCACACCTTGAGGCATGGTTTCTCCACCAGGTCCAGGGTTCTTCTAATGTTATCCTGCGTATATCTCCCCGTGACAAAGCCTCTCTAGTCTTGATGGACCAGTGACGATAAAACTAACATCAGGCGTGCAGCAAATATCTTTGCATATATTTTGGCATCATTTTTGATAAGGGTGATCGGACGGTATGAGTCCAGGAGCTGTGGGTCTTTGTTGGGCTTTAAGACTAGGATCATCGCCGTCACTTGCATAGACTGGATCGTTGACCCTGCTTCTGTGAATGTATTGAAAAGCTGAGTAAGACGCGGGGCTAAGATCTCGCAATATGTTTTATAAAATGATGCAGTAAACCCGTCTGGACCTGGGTAGTCTTTTTGAGAGATTTAGTAGCTGCAACAACCTCCACCTCCTGTATAGGCTGCTCCAGATGTGCTAAGGCTGTTGGGGAGTTCGATGAAAAGGAAATGCGGTCCAAGTAGTCCTACAAAACCGCTCCATCTGGGGGGAGGCTTCGGTAGCTCGCATCTGGTACAGATGGACCCAGTTCAGGATACAATGATCATCTTTACACAATACCCTCTTGTCGTCTAGAATGGCCAATATATTATTGTGGGCTTTGCCTGAGCTGTTTTACACACAAGAAATCTATTAACCCGATTGTCCGTAGTGTAATGGTATTGCTTCACCTTTAGTAAAATCTGTGACGTACGCTCAGCTAGTTGCGTGTCTTGTTTTCCTCCGACACTACTCAACTGATTCCTAGCTTTTAGAGAGCCCGAGGTTTTATGCAGTTGTTCCTTGGCCTGAACCTCTTCCTCCAGTTCCAGTTGTAAAGTCCTCCTAGCCTTGGAATAGGCAGAAGTCAGCTTCAGGAGTCCCCCCAACTCCCTAATCACTGACTTCATTGCGTCCCAGACCAAACTATAGGAGATGCCCTCAGTTAGATTGGAATCAAAATATGTCAGAAACGCAGTTTTTATCTCTTGTTGTGTTACTGGGTCTTTAAGTACTGGATCGTGCAGCCTCCACAGTCAAAGCCACAAGGGCGGCAACCAAGAGACAGGAAGAGACATAGATACAGGGGCATGGTCAGATAGCACTGTGATATGAATGAGAGCCCCGGGGATGGCAGGGACCAGTGACGAGGAGGGCAGGATTGTGTAAATGTGGGAGAAGCCTCTGTGTACGTGAGATAAATTTATATAATCCCTCAGCTGACCATTACAGAGCCTCCAAAGATCAATCAAGCTCAGTTTGCGAAGTGCTTGGGCAAATGCCAGGGAGTTACGGTAGTCCGCATTGGTGGCTGGCAGGGTCTTATCCACAGCTGGGTCAGAGGCTAGATTAAAGTCACCTCCCCTAATCAGAAAGCTTTCCACAAAGGAATGTAGGTGACCCAGGAGATCCCTGAGAAAAAGATCCTGGTGGCCATTTGGAACATACACTCCAATAAAAGTGAAAGGAAGCTTCCCTTAACTCCCAGAAATCTCGTGTTAGGGTCCCTCAAGATCCCTGATTTCACAAAGGGGGTATTCTTATTAAATAATATTGCAATACCTCTTCTCTTAGCCCCCCCAGAGGCATAGTATGCAGGAGAGAAATCCATGTTTGCCAACTGCTTCTCGTCCCTCTTAAAGAGGTGTGCTTCCTGTAGAAAGACCACTACGGGAGTCAGGCCCACCAATTTCGTTGGAACAGATTTACGTTTCATCTGTGAATTAAGACCCTGGACCAGGGGAGTTGCTAGGTCTGGAAAAGACCGGGGGCTAAGCTGATGTCGGAACTGTTGGGACTGGGGGCTAGCTAGCCTTTTGGCTGTAGCTCCTGAGATTCTATCCGGGGCTACGACCAAAAGATCAGGGGCTATAGCCCCCTTAGCCCCCCCTAAAAAGCTCTCAACCATTTGTTTCGCAAAGGCGGGTGAAAACACCCGATTTTATTTTTGGCGGGTGAGAGGCCCATTGAAATGAATGGGCGTGCAGGAGGCTTGTCGGGTGAGTCAGCTGTTTACAAGGCGGGTGACACCCGCCAAAAGCGTGTGAGTTGAGAGCTATGCCCCTAGCAATGCCCCTGCCCTGGACGTTCAGGTTAGCACAGTCAAGGCGCGATCAGAATCAATGTCATGTGTGGGTGTCAAGGTGATTCACCCAATTGCCAATCCTGTTCATTTTCTTCCCCAGTCGTTTCACATGTATACCAACCAGTGCTTTCCATCTGCCTCAATTGCTTTCCTTGAAAGAATACCTCCCTCCCCCACCCTTCCTCCAAAATGTGTACAGAAAAACAACAAAAATCCAAATACATTTCCCAGTCATAACGCAACTAGGTAAACATGTAGGGCAACCCCCATCCAGAAACACCAAGCAATGTGTAATTAATAAACTTGCTTCTGGGCTGCTACGGAGTGCTAAAGCTATGTACGATCAAAGATCCAGTGGGCCCCAGGGTCAGTAGCCTCAAACAGACAGAGACCCAGGCAAAGTCCATGACATCTCAGGTGGGGCCTGCTGGGTGTGTACCCACTCTTTTCCTCCTGTGGCAGCTCCCACAGAAGTCCAGAGCCCCACTCTGGCCTCTGCTCATTCATGCTGTGCCCGGGGGATTCTCTGGGACCACTAACGATTTTCCCAGATCTAGAGACAAGAGGTGTTCTGCTTTCAAGATCGTTATTGTGACAGGCTTATTGTGATAAGTGAAATGAAGGGCCGTTGGGAAGCCTTACCGATAGCGAATGTCTTTCTCTCGAAACCATTCTGTGAGCGGTCTGAGCGCTTCCATTTAAGCAGGGTGACTCCCGCTAGATTCTGGTACAGAGCCATTTGTGACCCCCGAAAGAGGTTCTCCTGTAAGCATCTGGCATGCAAAAGGAATCTTTCTTTCAGCTTGAATAAGTGCACTCTAGTCAGCACATCTGGCACTAGATCTGGACAAGCTGGTATCCCAACGCAAATTCTGGATTCTGTCCAGTTCAATCTCCTCCACTGCTGTTGCCTCCAGAACCTGTCGGAAGAGCTCCACAATCTTGCTCTCCAACTCTTAGTCCTGAACTGAGCCAGGAATGCCTCTGATCCATATATTATTTTGACTGGATCGATTTTCCGACTCTTTGCACACAGTTTCAAGCGAAGATACCTTATTTTCAAGGCGCTCTATACGCTGGGCCCATTCCCCAACTTCATAGGACTGCTCTCTCAGGGAGACTTCCACCTCCTCAAGACGTCGTTCAGTGGCATTGACCTGCTTATCCATTGATGTAATTTTGCCCAACATCTCTGCCAAGCCTCCCTGGATCTCTGATTTGATTTCCGCCATCCATAATTGCAAGTCGGTTTTTGTGGTCCAATGTCGCTTGGAGGACGGAGGAGTCTCGTGTTAGGGAGAATTCTCTGTTTAGGCTGAATTTCCTAACCTAGTGAGTCCCCCAGCAGCTTTGCTGGATTTCTGGAGTTTGTTTTTTTCTCCTGCCAAGAGTGAGACTCTTTTTCTCCCACTCTTGGACATGATTTATGGTGTTCCTTTGAATGTTAATGTGTTTCATGGGCTATGGGGTCTTTTACTCCATAGGGTCTTGTATGTTTTTTTCTATGTGTGTTACACCGCACCCTCCGTGCAGTAACACCGGGGTGTCATAGTGACCCCCCACCATAGACTCCATACCCTGGGACTGACTACTGTCTCCCAGGGCATGTAAAGTCACCATTGGCTTTACTAGTCCCAAATTACTAACAGAACCAGTACAAACCATCATATTGTGGACGTACTGGTAGGGGTAATTCGATTGCCCCTAGGTCTGTTATTTGAGGGGGCACTGTCCCGTCCCCCCTCGTTGAGTTTTGGCTGGTGGCAGTGGATACTACTTTTTATATTCAACCGCGAATATATCTCTATGGGATTTTCCCATTGTTCGAGACTAATACTTTTTAACATAGCCTCTAACATACCGCCGGTTTATTTATTTAATATTAATTCACCGGTTGGTATTTTCTGCCAGAACTCGGTTTTAAAATGGCGTTTGTGTTCGCCTCTGTAACTCCAAACCAAAGGTCGAGCCCTTTGTTCCACTTTTTGGCGGGCTTCTCCACAGAAGCCTCCAAAAGTGGTGCCACTCTGTCTGGGTACCACAGGGGGCGTGGGAGGGGGTTTAGGCACCCTGGACTGAGTTACCTTGGTAACTCAAGTCGCACTCTTGTGTGATTGGCCCAAGTGGTGAGCCGGCCGGCTCACCACTTAGCATGTTTGATTGACAGCTAGGCTGAGTGAATGGGGGTGTGCTGCATAAAAGCAGGGCTTTTGGGACTGGAACTTGAGAAGTCGCCACAGGACCTGAAAATCCGACGAGGGAGAAGCTGAGCCGACCTGCTACGACTACACCATCGGTGGAGCCCTGCTGAACCGACTCACCACTTCCCAACGACAGAGATCTCCCGGCTGGAGAGTGTTCTTCCCTTGACTGGTGGGCACAACCAGTTTACCTTCTTTTCTCGCATCCCAGGACGTCTTGTGGTCGAATTGCCCATGCCAAGCACCCCGGCAACCGGATAGCCACTTACCACTGGACCGCGAATAAAAGGACCGCTCCTTTTAATTGAGAACTCCGCGGCTGGTTTCTTCCCTGGCAGTGCAACAGGCTCCTGCTTTCCTCCCCGATGAGATCCTCTCTTCCCCCGGACGAAGCACTGACTTGCACCCGCTGCCAGGAACAACTGCCCCCGCTGGGACGTTCTCACCATTTTAAGGTACCGTGTCCGCCAGGCCTCCCTTTCTAACGATTGCTACAAGGTAACAATAATCCCTTAACCTTCTGGACTGGGCTGGCCGCCTTGACCATCTAACTGGTCCCTTTCTTTTTGGTCCAACTCTTTTTGAACTTTTTGCGAGACTTTTGGGCACTTTCAACCATGTGACCTTGGACACATTTCGTCCGGAGCCTCTTAAAGTGGATCTGACCTTTTTGACTTTGACTTTACGGTTGTAACCTGCCTTCTTCTCCTACTGTGTTCTTCCGAAAGTGTTGGGATCTGTTTCTATCTTTGCTCTGCCTTTCTCTCCCTTTTAAACCGATTGATTAGAGTGCCATCTTCGTTAAGCGCTCACCGCTGTCTGAAAATAAGTGTTGCTTTACTTAAGACTTGTCTAATAATCGTTGAAGGGAGTGTATATCTTTTAGTGACTGTGTTTTTGAACTGCTTGATATAAGTGCCAGTGTGTTTAACTAGATCTGTTTTTAAATAAATAATTATATCTCTTTTACACCAACCTCTGGTCAGTGTTTGCTTGTTCTACTGTGTTCTTTTGACCTATTGTGAATACTCTGTATACTGCCTAACTCTTCTTGAGAGAAGTCTGACTGCTCAGCCACAGCTACCAGGTAAATCTGGGTGGTACAGACTTCTACCAATTGGGTTTACTGCCAACCACCTGTAGTCTTAAATCTTTTGCAGTGGTCCCAGAGGGAACTGCACAGGTTTCTGCCTAACACTGGTGGCAGCGGCGGGATTTGTATTGAGTATAAACTTTAGTGTGCTTTTTGAATACTTTAGGACAACTAACCACAAAGCCTAGCACTAAAAAGCTGATCTTCTAACTATGTCTGCTATGGAGAGTTATACCCTAGAATCATTGTCTGCCAAAACTGCTGATTGTTTAAAAGTGTTGTGTAGACATAAGAATCTTTCTGAGAAGAGCAAGAAAATGGAACTTGTAGAAAGATTGTTAGAAAACCAAAGTCTGGGTGGTACAGAGGAATCTACCCCCCCCCAGCAAATGTAGAAAACAGTAATGGTATTGATCTGAATAAAAGCCTTGATAATGAGTCAGAAGAGGAAAGTGAACCTAATGAAGTTAGCCGCTCTGAGCCTCTGTCTGCCTTACCTACTGTACCTACTGGGCCTATACCAGGTCCGACATGTAACCCAGCTTATTTTGAACTTGAAAAAATGAAGCGACCCCGAATGCCTAAATAATTAGTGGGTATGTATGAACCTAAGTTGGATGTGTTAGATTGCTTAAAAATGTTTGAGTATAATCATGGGCTCCAGGACATCACAGGGAATGAGCTACTTCCCTGATTGTTCTCTAGGCTTCCCCCTGTTGCAACTGAAGTGGTAATGGAGTTGGGCGAGGTGGATAAGAAGGATTATGAATGTGTGAAACTAGCTTTAATAGCTAGATTTGGGAAGACCCCTTCCCAGTAACTTAAGAGGTTTAGGACCCTCAAAAAGCATGATGGTACCCCTTGGGCTACCTGGGTGAGTGAAAGTTTGAAAAACATAGAGGGATGGATTAAGGGTTACAGGGTTAACATTACAGGGTTAACACTTAGGAAGGAATGAAGAATCTTGTAATGTTGGAGTCAATTTATGATGCCTGCTCTCCTGAGCTCAGACAGCCCTTGGCTGATTCAAAGGAATTGGATTCCAGGAAGTTAGCTAAGGCTGCTGACTTGTGGGTTGCCAACAGGGCCACTCACAAGGATTGTGGGGCTACTCAGAAAAAGGATGAGGGAAAACAGCCAAAAAAGGACTCCAAAGAGAATTCTAATAATTCCAATTCCAAAGAGGGCGCCAAACAAAACCAAAAGGGTAAGCCACAAGGGAAACGAAATTAGGCTAGTGTACCTTCTGGTGACCAAACCAGAAAGAGGTCAGAACAAGCCACTATTCCAGAAAGTATTTGGTAAATGCTTTGTTTGTGGCTCTACTGACCATGTGAAAGGAGATCCCAGATGTAAGGGTAAACCTTCAGGGGTCCAGCTTGTCTCCTTAGCCTTCGCTCCAGAGGAGGAAGTACAAATGGCAAGTGGAAACTTTCTATTACTGGCGGATGAACCCATTGGAGTCTCAGCCAGTGTTTCTTTAGTGTCTCTGGGTTTGTGGGAACAACAGAACTTAGATGTCTATAATTCTATCCCAGATAATACTAAAGAGTATTATAAGGACAGTGTCCAGGTGAATGGTCAGAAGACTCCTGCCATTAGGGACACTGGGGCCAGCATAACTGTGGTGGACAAATCATTTTTTCAGGCTGAGGATGTTGCTAAGGCACCCAAACGCCTCACCAAGTTAGCTGGAGGGCCTGTGCAGATGCTTCCCCAACTACCAGTTCTCATCCAGTGTAATGACATGACTGTGAAAATACCTGTCAGCATACAAAGTGAGGTGCCAGGAAGGGTTCTTTTGGGTAATGACTTGAAAACTCTTGGAGTAGTGTCACATAGCCCCAGACCTCCTAGTAAAAGGTTACAGGAGCTCACCAGACCTGCAAGGGAGAGAACCATGAGAGGTGCTCCCAAGGAGATGATGAAAAAAGAGATCACTCCTGCTCCACTGGAGATGTCAGCTGCTGTCTCTAAGAAACTAGAAGAAAAAGGGAAACCTAAAACTTCTAAAAAGAACCCCACAGCCAGCACTCCAGTGCAGCCAACAAGGACTTCCCCTAGGTTGTCCAAGGTTACACCAGTAACTCCCCCTCCAGCGGAGGCTGAGAGGGAGGTACAACCCTGTGTGGTTGAACTAGACTCTGAGGAAGAGCTAGTGGAAGGCCAGGAACTCATTGGAGATCTGGATCCTGTTGACCATCCTGAGCTGCAGTCTTTACTGGCAGAAGGTGGACCCACAGGGCAGACTTCAGTAAGGGACAGAGAGAATGTCCAACTCTGGAAGGTCTTCGCCACCCGGCAGATGCTCAGGCTGAAGGGCAAGAGCCTGGGAAATATAGGTTATACTGGGAAGATGGCCTCTTCTACAGTGAACCAACCGAGTCTGCACCTGGGGACAACAAACGACTTGTAGTACCCTAAGGGAACAGACCACAGTTCTTGCAGTTAGCCCATGAGATTCCTTTGGCTGGTCACTTGATTTTCAAGAAGACTAAGGAAAGGCTCTCACTCTACTTTTATTGGCCAAAGATGGGGGCTGAAGTAGATAAGTACTGCAGGAGCTGCCACACCTGCCAGACTTCTGGTAAGGTTGGCTCCAAGAATGTGGCACCTTTAGTGCCTCTCCCTGTAGTGGGAGTCCCATTTGAGAGAGTAGGGATTTACATTGTTGGTCCCCTTGATCCTCCAACCTCCTCAGGCAACAGGTTTTTACTTGTTGTAGTAGACCATGCTACTAGGTACCCTGCGGCAATTCCTATGTGGACTGTTACAGCTCCGGCTGTGGCTAAGGCCCGCCTTGGTATTTTTACCAGGGTTGGGTTTCCTAAGGAAGTAATCTCTGACAGGGGGTCGAATTTTATGTCCCACTACATGAAAGCCATGTGGAAAACCTGCAGAGTTACTTACAAGTTCTCAACCGCATACCACCCTCAGACAAATGTGTTGGTTGAAAGGTTCAACAGAACCATGAAGAGCATGATAGGTGCTTTAGAGGACCCCCTTAAAGGAAAGTGGGACCTTCTACTGCCATGCCTTCTCTTTGCTTATAGAGAAGTCCCTCAGGAGGGAGTAGGTTATTCTCCATTTGAACTTCTTCATGGTCATCCGGTCAGAGGTCCATTGGCCCTGATCAAGGAGGGGTTGGAGAGTGCTCCATCCCCCAAGCCAGTCAGAGTGACTGACTATGTGATAGGTCTCCGAAGGAGAATGTCACACATGATGGCAGAAGCAAGTGACAACTTGAAAGCTGGACAAGCATTGGTCAAGCACTGGCATGATCAAAAGGCTCACATGGTTGAGTTTACTCAAGACCAGCTAGTTCTTGTTATGATTCCAACAAGGCAGAGGGCCTTGCAAGACAAATGGATGGGACCCTTCAAGGTTGTGGGTAAACTTGGAGAGGTCAACTATCTGGTGGACTTGGGCAATCCCAAGGAGGCTCCAACAGTCTTCCACACCAACAGACTAAAAGCGTATGTCTCCAGACCTGATGTAGGAGCTCTGCTTCTAGCATCATCAGAGGAAGAAGAAGAGAGTGAAGCTCTTCCTGATCTCCTCAGAGGCTTACCTTTAGATGAAAAGATTGAAGGAGTAAATCTCTCTTCGAATCTGACACCTGAGCAACAGGAAGAGTGTAAATCTATGCTAAATCAGTTTGCCTCTCTGGTCTCACTTTCACCAGGCTTGACCCCTTGGGGACAGCATGACATACTCACTGGTGACTGTCTGCCAGTCAAAAGAAGAGGATATCGAATGTCAGAAAATGTAAGAACCCACATCAAAGGTGGGTCAAGAAGATGCTTGATCTCGGGGTAATAGAGCCCTCTACTAGTCCATGGTCTAGCCCAGTTGTGTTAGTACCAAAAGCAGGATCTAAAGAACTTAGATTCTGTGTGGATTACAGAGCTCTTAATGCAGTCACTAAGACCTGATGCCCACCCTTTGCCAAGGACAGATGAGTTGGTGGATAGACTTGGTGCAGCCAAGTTCCTCAGCACATTTGACTTGACGTCAGGCTATTGGCAAATAGCCCTGACTGACAGACCATGCCAAGGAGAAAACTGCATTTTCTACCCCAGTTGGCTTATACCAGTTTAAGGTTATGCCTTTTGGGTAGAAAAATGCACCTGCTACATTTCAAAGGATGGTAAACCAGGTTCTGAAAGGGATGGAGGACTTCTGCATGGCATACTTGGATGACATGGCAGTGTTCAGCAATTCCTGGGATGAACATGTGGACCACTTGAGATATGTTTTGCAGGCTCTTGGAAAGGCCATTCTGACCATAAAGGCGAGTAAATGCCAGATTGGACAGAGTAAAGTGGTCTACCTTGGACATGAGGTAGGAGGTGGAGAAATAAGGCCTTTGCCCAGTAAGATTGAAGCTGTGCAAAATTGGACAACACCTACTACTCAGACCCAGGTGAGAGCCTTCTTAGGCCTCACTGGGTACTACAGGAATTTCATAGAGAACTATGGGACCATAGCTTCTCCACTGAATGTCATCGCCTCTCCTAAATTCTCTAAAAAGGTTAGGTGGAATGAGGAATGCAATCAGGCCTTTGAAACCCTGAAAAAGGCTCTTTGCCAAGCCCCAGTACTCAGAGCTCCTGACTACCACCAAACTTTCATTGTGCAGACAGATGCTTCAAATGTAGGAATAGGTGCAGTCCTCAGTCAACTGGATGGGAAAGGTAGGGAGCACCCCATTTGCTTCATCAGTAGAAAACTGAAGGATATTGAAACAAGGTGGGCAACCATTGAACGAGAGTGTTTTGCTATTGTGTGGGCTCTGAAGAAGTTTAGGCCATACTTGTGTGGTTCCACTTTTGTCATTCAGACTGACCACCAACCCTTGAGATGGTTAATGCAAATGAAAGGGGAAACCCCAAAACTATTGAGATGGTCAATCTGCCTGCAAGGGTTTGATTTCACCATTGAGCACAGGTCAGGGTGTCACCACCAAAATGCTGATGGTCTCTCTAGGATGTATGTCATCGACTAGAGGTATGAGATTCATCCAGGAGTGGATTAAATCCTCCTGTCCCTTAGTCTGGTGGGTGGGGGGGAGGGTTAGGGAGAATTCTCTCTTTTCAGGCTGAATTTCCTAACCTAGTAAGTCCCCCAGCAGCTTTGCTGGATTTCTGGAGTTTGTTTTTTTTCTCCTGACAAGAGTGAGACTCTTTTTCTCCCACTCTTGGACATGATTTATGGTGTTCCTTTGAATATTAATGTGTTTCATGGGCTATGGGGTCTTTTACTCCATAGGGTCTCATATGTTTTTTTCTATGTGTGTTACACCGCACCCTCCGTGCAGTAACACCGGGGTGTCATAGTGACCCCCCACCATAGACTCCATACCCTGGGACTGACTACTGTCTCCCAGGGCATGTAAAGTCACCATTGGCTTTACTAGTCCCAAATTACTAACAGAACCAGTACAAACCATCATATTGTGGACGTACTGGTAGGGGCAATTCGATTGCCTCTGGGTCTGTTATTCGAGGGGGCACTGTCCCGTCCCCCCTCGTTGAGTTTTGGCTGGTGGCAGTGGATACTACTTTTTATATTCAACCGCGAATATATCTCTATGGGATTTTCCCATTGTTCGAGACTAATACTTTTTAACATAGCCTCTAACATACCGCCGGTTTATTTATTTAATATTAATTCACTGGTTGGTATTTTCTGCCAGAACTCGGTTTTAAAATGGCGTTTGTGTTCGCCTCTGTAACTCCAAACCAAAGGTCGAGCCCTTTGTTCCACTTTTTTGGCGGGCTTCTCCACAGAAGCCTCCAAATGTAGTGCCACTCTGTCTGGGTACCACAGGGGGTGTGGGAGGGGGTTTAGGCATCCTGGACAAGTCGCACTCTAGTGTGATTGGCCCAAGTGGGGAGCCGGCCGGCTCACCACTTAGCATGTTTGATTGACAGCTAGGCTGAGTGAATGGGGGTGTGCTGCATAAAAGCAGGGCTTTTGGGACTGGAACTTGAGAAGTCGCCACAGGACCTGAAAATCCGACGAGGGAGAAGCTGAGCCGACCTGCTAAGACGACACCACCGGTGGAGCCCTGCTGAACCGACTCACCACTTCCCAACGACAGAGGAGATATCCCGGCTGGAGAGTCTTCTTCCCTTGACTGGTGGGCACAACCAGTTTACCTTCTTTTCTCGCATCCCAGGATGTCTTGTGGTCGAATTGCCTGTGCCAAGCACCCTGGCAACCGGATAACCACTTACCACTGGACCGCGAATAAAAGGACCGCTCCTTTTAATTGAGAACTCCGCGGCTGGTTTCTTCCCTGGCAGTGCAACAGACTCCTGCTTTCTTCCCCGACGAGATCCTCTCTTCCCCCGGACGAAGCACCGACTTACACCCGCTGCCAGGAACAACTGCCCCCGCTGGAGCGTTCTCACCATTTTAAGGTACCGTGTCCACCAGGCCTCCCTTTCTAAAGATTGCTACAAGGTAACAATAATCCCTTAACCTTCTGGACTGGGCTGGCCGCCTTGACCATCTAACTGGTCCCTTTCTTTTTGGTCCAACTCTTTCTGAACTTTTTGCGAGACTTTTGGGCACTTTCAACCGTGTGACCTTGGACACATTTCGTCCGGAGCCTCTTAAAGTGGGTCCGGCCTTTTTGACTTTGACTTTACGGTTGTAACCTGCCTTCTTCTCCTACTGTGTTCTTCTGAAAGTGTTGGGATCTGTTTCTATCTTTGCTCTGCCTTTCTCTCCCTTTTAAACCGATTGATTAGAGTGCCATCTTCGTTAAGCGCTCACCGCTGTCTGAAAATAAGTGTTGCTTTACTTAAGACTTGTCTAATAATCGTTGTAGGTGTGTATATCTTTTAGTGACCGTGTTTTTGAACTGCTTGATATTAGTGCCAGTGTGTTTAACTAGATCTGTTTTTAAATAAATAATTATATCTCGTTTACACCAAGCTCTGGTCAGTGTTTGCTTGTTCTACTGTGTTCTTTTGACCTATTGTGAATACTCTGTATACTGCCTAACTCTTCTTGAGAGAAGTCTGACTGCTCAGCCAAAGCTACCAGGTAAATCTGGGTGGTACAGACTGCTACCAATTGGGTTTACTGCCAACCATCTGTAGTCTTAAATCTTTTGCAGTGGTCCCAGAGGGAACTGCACAGGTTTCTGCCTAACATCTCGCTATGGATTTACGAATGGTAATCTGGTCTTTCTTCCCTTTGTTTTGGATGTTCAACAGCAAAGCAATGTACTCCGGCTTCTGCAATTTCCCAGACTTCACCATCGTCGAGTAAGGGGCTCCAAGCTAAAAAGTCCATGTGGCAACAGAGCAAAGCCACAGAACCCGAAACAAACAGCAGGACCAGTCACAGACATAAAGCTATGCACTGGTCAACGAGGCGGCTGTGTAATCGACATGGAGAGTACCACAAAGGTTTCGTCTGAAGACTTCCTTACTGCAAGAGATGTGCAACTGTTTAATGTCAGGGGGCCATCCACGGGGTAAACAGTTCCTGGACCTATGGGGCATGTCAAAGTGCCCAACACACCAGGCAGGTCCACTCGGCTGAAGTCAGAGGGTCAATACGGGTAACAAGCACTCTCTGAGCAGCCCCCTGGCACTACGATAAGAGTTTCCCCTCACGTCTGTGGCAGGGCGCTCTGTGCTTAAGGCATAAAATGAGCAGTGTCACATAGCAATTTGCTATGCAATTCTGGAGTTTTTTTTGTATTCAATTGACACTTGTGGAACACAGCTAGCTATTTAAATGACCCTGTTCAATGAAAGCACAGCCTCGTCTGCATTCCTCTTTTGCCCTCAGGGCTTTAGCCACCCTCTGGTCTCTGTTCGCTACAGGTTCAAAGGGGCTAACCGAGAGAGTGCAGCTGTAACCATCTGCTCCACTGTTAAATGGCCCAAAGGTCTGCGTGGGAGTAGTAGGCAAGAAAAGTTATTTCTTTTAAAAATAATTGCAATAATCAGGTTTACACTTTCGTTAAGTAAACTATATCCTGTTTTGCACAGACCAGTATGTAATTAATTTATTTTTTAAAGATAGTCCTGCAATTCCATTCCTAGAAATGTAAGTTGATACAAAATTCTTAATTACAATATTGCAACTGAAAAACAAAATATGGGCCATTACGGGTCTGGCAGTAAGCCTGCTGGTGATACCGGCAGCTTGCCACCAGACCCGGAAAAATAACTGGCGCCTAACTTCCCGGTAGCACTGGGGTATTCCGACCTTGGTGGCCGGGAAGTCAGGCGTCAGTAATTCTGTAAGACCCTGTTCCCATGGACTCCCATAGTTAATAATCGTGCCGGTGCTTCCGTGAAACTCTGCGGGCAGGTTACTTGCTTTGCTCTATGATTATGATTGCATTATATATTAATACATGCTGGAGATGCAGAGAAAGCAAGGGATATCTGAAAGTAGCCACCTGCATTTCATGCTGGGCCTCTTCCCAGCCTTCACACTGTCCTTGGAGGCAGTGCCCTAGGACAAGTGTCCACTGGGGTACCTCGACGCCCTTTCTGCCTACAGACCTGCACACTTCCAAGCTCCCATCCAGGTTTTGGAAAAAGTTATTTCCAGTCAATGGCATATGTGTAAGTTCTTCTTAAGGGAAGCATGCGCAAAGCCTGGTTCCCTTAAAAACATAAATTTATCAGCACCCCAGATGGGGCTCTGAGTGCTAATAGCAATAAATATACCTTTCATGGGGGGGGCGTGGCTTGGAAGCCATGTGAGAGGACGCGCTCTTGGAAGAGCTCCTGAAGATCCTGCATTTATCCTGTGTAAAAGTGCATTGAGACTAACTTTCGCGAGTCAGGAACGAAGGAACCCGTCCATGAATGTATGCTGCATAAATATTGAGGAGCTGAATCCTTCGTAAGCCCGGCAACAACAGAAAAATTGCGATCGAAGATCCGGGAGTCACGGCCCGGACGGAGGGAAGATGGCGGCCATGCCGGACAACGGAGGAGATACATGCGGGGCGATGAAGAGGCATTCTCGTAGTGATCGGTGGCAAAGTAAGCTGTGAAGTGTGAGAATGGCCTCTGGGAGAGAACCGGCGAGTCTCGGTGGGCACCGATTACTTATCACGGGCTTTGGACAGTGACGGTCAGTGGTCGGCACTAGGACCCACCCGAGCTGACCACCCGCCTTGGGTGCCGGAGCATCGCGTGCTGGTCAAGCGGCAGCCTTGGGACGGAGGGCCCACATTGTGTAGGAACTCGCTGGTAGGGACCCAGTCGAGTGGCGGAAGGAGTGACTGCGGAGGTACACTTGGTGCGGGAGAAGCGACTCGCTCCATTGCGAGCGGAAGGTGGGCTCCTCTCTCCCGGGGTGGGGGTGAGGCGGGAGTGTACGGGCCCGCGACATACAGTGGTGGTGGAATGGCGAATAAATCCGTCAGACAGAAAGTGAAACAACCCACATTGGATGAGTTTACCAAGACACCACCAGGCCCAGAAAGTGCTCGGAGCAAGGAGAAGCCATCTGCAGGCGGCATGGCCGCCGCTAGCCCAAATCAGGACGTGTTAGTTGCGCTCGCAGAATTGAAAGCGGATTTGAAAACCGCTTGGGAAGCCAAGCTCGAAATGGTGGTGGCGGACCTGAAAACAGTGCTTGACCTCAAAGTGGGAGAAGTTCGGGAGGAGGTGAACCTACTTCGACAAGATGTGAGGACTCTGTCGGAGCGCACGGAGAGCCTGGAAAAGGAGGGGAGCGCCAACACGGCAGATTGCGCCTCACACAAGGCCGACCTGCATGTCTTGGAACAGAAAGTGCGCAACCTGGAGAACAGGGCCGAAGAAGCAGAAGGGCGCGCCCGGAGGAATAATATCCGTGTAGTGGGCATCCCGGAAGGATTGGAGGGTCACAACCCCACGGACTTCATTGAGAATATGTTGCTCCAAGAGATCACTGGGGGAGTGCTGTCGCAGGGTTTTGCGGTGGAGCGAGCGCATAGAGCATTGGCCAGGAGGCCTCCGCCGGGCGGTCCGCCCAGGCCAATGATAGCCAAAATCCTTAACTACCGAGACAGAGAGAGGATTTTGGAGCATTTTCGCAAAGGAGGAACCATCAAGAGGGGGGAGGCCACCATAACGGCCTACCCAGACTACACCATGATGGTGCAGAGGAGTCGGATGAACTTTGCAGCGGTCAAAAGGAGACTTAGAGAGGCGGGGAAGAAGTATATGCTCCTCTACCCGGCCAAATTGAAGGTGATCCACAACAACAGATCCTTGTTTTTCGAGTCGCCTGAGGAAGCCATGGGTTGGTTGGACATGCAGGGCAGCCCCCAGGAGCCGGAGGTCCAGGCTGATGAAGGTGGCAATAAGAGTTAAGTGCGCTACGACGATAAAGAGTGCAGCCAGAAGACTATGGGACTTGAATATAGTTACTGTTATGGCCGGGGGAGGTCGGGCCTGGAACTGAATGATCAATGCACTGTTTGCACCGTACCTGTGGTTATACGAAGGAGCCTTTCGGGGCTAGTCCATTCACCCCCATTTAGTGTTTTTTAGTTAAGTGGCCGTTAGGGCGACTTTACCCTACTGGGCTCTGTGTGTAACAGCCAGAACTAGATGTGGGGGGGCCTGAGTTCCCGAGGTGGAGCTGGGCAACAGTTGGGGAGGGTGTGGGGGGGACGGGTGGGGGGAATGGGGGGTGCGGGGAAAGTTGGGGTGTACATAGCGTTGGGGAGTTTAAGTTTGACCGCGAGCCCTGGGAGTACATTTTGGATGAGATATCTGGACGGCACGGATGAGCGGGGTGGGTTGGGGGGGAGTGGGCAGGATACCAGTGAATTATGGGGGAGCTAAAATTGCTAACATGGAACGTCAGGGGTCTCAATAGCTATCTAAAACGGAATAAAGTCATGCTATACTTGAGAAGGCAAAAGATAGACATCGCATTGTTGCAAGAAACGCATTTGACCCGAGATAAACTGGAGCTGGTAAAGAAAAAGTGGGGTGGAACGGTGGTGGGATCCACGTACTCGGCTTATGCCAGAGGTGTACTGATCTGGGTGGCGCCACATGTCCCGTTTCAACTGAGGCAGGAAATCTTGGATACTGAGGGGCGCCTGGCTATGGTAAGAGGGGCAATCGAGAATAAAGAGATGTGTGTAGTGAACACGTATGCCCCGAACCAGGGCACGGCAGAGTACTATCGGACTATGAGTGCCAGCCTGAGCTGGTGTGTTGGGAGTGCGGTGTTCTGGGGAGGGGATTTTAACTGTGTGTTGGAGCCGGGGATGGATAGATCCGACGATAAAGTGACTAGGCCCGCCCCGGCAGCCCGGGCGCTGCGGACGCTGCTGCGAGACTTCGAGCTCGAGGATGTGTGGAGGACTAAGCACCCCAATGTGAGACAGTACTCACACTACTCGGCCCCGCAGCAGTTGCACACCAGGCTTGATTATATCTTTGCCACATCGGATGTCTTGACAGAGGTGTCCAGGGCGGAATATAAAGCGAGGGTCCTATCGGACCACTCGCCATTGGTGGTGGGTTGGCAATATGGCCGCCCCAGAGCGCGGATCCCGACGTGGCGTCTGCGCGCAGAGGCGCTTAAAGACCAGGTTTTCAGGGAAGATATGCGGGAGGAAATAGCTAGTTATTTCGATACCAATACTGGCAGCGTTGATTCGGCGGGAACTCTGTGGGAGGCTTTTAAGGTTGTGATGCGAGGGGTGGCGATTGCCAAATCGAAAGGCTTGCAGAATGGGGTCCTGGTTGATTTACAGAGGGCAGAAAGCCAGTTGGAACGGGCGTTGAAGAGCGAGCCCATAGACAACGAGCTGGTGCTTAAACTGCAACAGCAGTGTACGGAACATTGGGGGAGGCTCTGTAACCTAAACTATAAAAAATATATTGAGAGACAACACGCGGGAGGAGACAAAACGGGCCGTCTCCTGGCATGGCTATATAAGAAAGAAACCCCGAGACCCCCGATTAGGACGATTACTAGAGAGGATGGGAAGCAGATAGATACCCAAGAGGGCATAAACGAACAATTTGTGAATTACTATAGGGAATTGTACGGGGATCCGGGTGGCGGTGACCGGGAGGATATGCTGGAGACCCTGCAAGATATTGGGCTGCCCAGGATAAGCACGGAAGAAAGAGAGGAATTAGATGCCCCGATAACATTGGAGGAGTTGGAGGCGGTTGTCCGGCAACTACCCACTAGTAAGACCCCAGGGACGGACGGCCTGCCCAGCGAATTTTACAAAACCTTTGGAGCGGAAGTGCTCCCCCCGATGCTTGATATGCTCAATGAGGCGTTCGAGACGGGGAGGTTGCCGGAATCGCTCAGAGAGGCGGTCATTGTACCGCTCCCTAAGCCCAATAAACCCAGGCATAGTTGTGGGTCGTACAGGCCAGTATCTATGCTGAATCAGGACAGCAAGATACTAACGGCTGTCCTGGCAAACAGACTGCGGAGGGTGATAGGCAAACTGGTACACCCGGACCAAACAGGGTATGTCCCGGGGAGGAATATTACCCAAAACCACAGACGCCTCCACCGGGTGATAGAGATGGGATCCATTAGCGACGGGGAAATGGCGATAGTGTCGTTGGATGCTGTAAAGGCCTTCGATTCGGTTAATTGGGGGTGGCTGCTGACGGCCTTGAGAGAATACGGACTGGGTCCAAGATACGTTAGATGGGCGGAGCTGCTGTATAGTGCTCCACTGGCCAGGGTCCGGACGGGGGCAATCATATCCGAGAGATGGCAACTCAGCAGAGGCACTAGACAGGGGTGTCCTTGGTCCCCGATGCTGTATATCCTGGCCCTGGAACCCCTGGCACTGTACCTGCGGCAGCAGTACGACATTGTGGGTATTGAGATTGGGAGGGAAAAGCATCTGATATCCCTGTATGCGGACGACTTGTTATTGTACCTGAGTCATCCGGAGGAGAATTTACAGTATATCCTGGACGTGATGGGGAGATATGCGAGGTTGTCAGGCATAGCGGTCAACCCCCAGAAGTCGAACATTTTCCCATTGGGCTGCTATACGGGTGTCCCCATAGAGAGGCTGCCGGTGCTACAGGTGCCCTGGGCAGTTAACACGTTTCGTTACCTGGGAATAGATGTCTACCACACGGTAGAGAAAGAACATAAGTGTAACACTGAGATGGCTGTTGAGAAGATACGCGCATGCATGAGTTTCTGGCAGAAGTTGCCCCTGGCGATGATGGGGCGTGGAGCAATGATTAAAATGGTGGTTCTGCCTAGGCTGCTACACTACTTTAGTAACATCCCATATATGATCCCTAAGGGTTTTTTTGCTAAAATAAATGGGGTTTGCAGAGAGTTCCTGTGGCATGGCACTCGAAACAGGGTAGCACTCTGGAAGTTGCAGAACTCTCATGAAAAAGGGGGAGTTAGACTCCCAAACTTTGAGGCTTATTACATAGCGAGCCAACTACAGTTTGTATCCAAATGGCTTTCCGACGAAGAGACCCCAGAACTTAGATTATTCGGGCATGATTGTGCCCCATTTTTCCTGAAGGAAGTCATTTGGTTGCCAGAAACTGTTACGAGAAAGTACCCGGCGATGGTGAGGCTGGGATGGAAGATGTGGAGACGAGCATGCAAACTGATGGGAGACCCACTCCCGTGTTCTCCGCAGATTCCACTAGTTGCCCTGGCGGGGGTAGACGGACAGCTGAGGGGGATTATTAGGACCTATTGGGAATCTGTGGGGTTGGTGACATTGGGTGATGTGTGGCAGGAGGGTGCCATCAGAGCGTTTGAGGAACTTAGCGGGGAGGTTGGATTACATGGAGGCCAATATGTAACATACCACAGATTGGGGAGGAAAATTCGGGAACTATGGCCTGAATTTACCTTGGCAGAAGAATCGGAGGTTACGCTGGAAGGGATATACGACACGACGGAAGGGGGACATGAGATCTCTAGGTTGTATGAGATGGTGATGTTGAAGGTTGGGAAGGAATTGACAGGCCTACGATCGGAATGGGAGTGCGAGGTGGGGACCCAGATGGGAGATGGGATGTGGGAACGGGCTCTAAGATACCACAGGAAAGTATCTCGAAATGCCAGACTGCAGCAGGTACAGCTATATGTCACGCACAGAGCGTATATGACCCCACTGCGGATATCCAAATTCCGGAATGCGGGCAGACAGGCGTGCCCTAAATGCGACGAAGAAAATGCGGACATGACGCATATGTTCTGGGCATGCCCAGTGATCGAGGGGTTCTGGAGGGAGGTGGCGCGCAAGCTAGGAGAGAAAGGGGTCACGCTTGCCATAGACACCGCCTGGGCATGCCTGCTGGGTGGGTTTTCCAGACCTAGGAAGCAGAAACATGTGTGTAAACTGAAAGACTTGGCGTATGTGCTGGCCAAACGGAGAATAGCCATGGGCTGGAAAAAATGTAGCAAGCCACGGGTTGAGGTGTGGTGGAATGACCTACAGAAATGGGCGGAGGCCGAGACAGCAGTGTGGCAGGAGGCGAGTTGTATGTCTTGGGAGGAGGAACTGGCCTCTTTGATGGCATGGAGGACTTTGATATCTTGCATATTTGGGACAGGGATGGCTTCGGGAGGGTCGGATGACAACGAGGCCCGCTCATGTGCGGCAGATACGGAATGTGACATGGAAACTGGCTCGCGAGGGGGGAGGGATCAGGGAGGTAGTGCGCACTAATGATTAAATGCTTTATTGTAATATTGTTAATTGCACTACGGTTTGGTTTGTATTGTTGTTTGTGTTGAAAAATCAATAAACTTTTTTAAAAAAAAAAAAAAAAATATACCTTTCATGGGTGCGCAGGGCTGCAGTGCTGTGCTCGGCACTACCTGGCATTGGCTTGAGAAACTTAGTGGCCCTGCCCTCCCTGAAAGTGGTACTGAACACTATATTGAAAACAGTTGATATCAATAACAGGCTAGGGCTATCTTGTCCAGCCGAAGTTTACATTTACCCTGCCTGCTGCAACTCCATACTATGGGCCTCAACAGGGCTTGGGCGGTATCCAGGCTCTAATTGCGCCTGCATACCACCCAACGCTATTAGCGTTACCACAACTCGTTCTGTCGAAATTTGGGCTGGATACAGAGTTGCTGTTGGGAGGTAAATCCCTATTCCCATTGGGTTTCTATTAGCGCTGGTGGAATTAGCGCTACGCTTATAGTGCCGAAAACTGTCAGAAAGCGGAGATTTTTACCTCCAGCAAAAATCTGTAGGTAAAACTACCGCTTTCTGCCAAACTCGAGATTGGGCAGAGCAGTAAATGCAGCTGTAAGGGCATTACCGCCGCAATTTACAGCTCTGCCCAACTCATGATGAGGCCCTATGTATTTATTGACAAAAGTGATGGGTGGAATGTTTTGAATGAATCTGCACCACTGGCATTTCTCTGTGCAACCTTCCACTCCATCGTTTTTTGGCCCGTATGCGCCATTGCAAAAGGGGTCCAGCCATATACATCAGTCAGGTAGTGCCACCAATGGTAGCAGCCCAGCCCGAACTGCTAGGCCAGGTCCTCTCTGCACAGAAACACAAGCAATTCCAGACATGTTTCGGCCTTATTTAATCTCCAGCTATGAATTTCTTTAACATTGTGAACTTTTTCATGCATAAAACTTCTCCTTACGCAGCAAATGATGGGATAAGCATACCATATATGGGACACTGATCTGTTCAACACCAGCTGCACCCAGTTGCACAGAGCCTTATACTGAAAACTGTATTCAGAGCCATTTTATCATATCTATTTATTTGTGTCCATTCATACAACCAACCTGTACATTTTACAGACACTCATCTCACTAATCTCTTACTTCAGCGGTACATACAAATGCTGTATTGCTGTTCATTTGATGACTTGAGTAGAAATAACTTCTGGTGACATTAGAAATACCAAAAACTGCTAATCAAATAAGTTTGTTTCGCTAATCAAGAACATTTTAATTAGCACACTCTGCTAATCAATCAACTAATTTATGTCTTGGTGCTTTATTCAAAAATGGGATCCTTGGGCCTCCGCTAAGCTAAACACCTCTTCTTCTCTCACTGCCGCAGGCACCAGGTTCCGCCTGCCATAGGGACCCTGTCAGGTGCTTGGATGATATGGGCTTCCCCACAGGCCCCAAGCTCAAGTAAATGCCCGTCTCAGGTGCGCCAGGGAGCCCCGTCGCATGGGAGCACAAAGCACCCGCCAGTTCTTTAGAGAGCAGGCAAATCCGTCCCAGAAGCGCTGGGTCTCAGGGATCGATTTCCTCGTCTCGTCCACCACCATTGATCAGCGTGACTCGCCGGGCAATATGGGTTTAGGCGGACAGGCAGCTTGTGGGGGTTTTCCATATGGCGGGAGCTCCAGAATGTCGGCACCTGCCTCAGGTGCATGTGGGCAACTCCAGACCGCCTGCTACATTTCATGCCCCCCGGGCAGACGGGGCTCTCTATGGTTGTAGTGAGATGTGGGAGACCCCAGGCTCCACACTTTCAGTAGCTGCCAAAGAAGGGCGGTAGGCTGCTGGTTTGGAACACTTTGTGTGACAGCTCCCCACACACTGGTGTCTACCAGTGCTCAGCATTTATCAAACACTTTCACCAGTAGTTCCACTGCGCTCAGCCACCTTGGAGCAAGGGCTTCTTCATTAGTTGATCCTGGCTGCCCAGGAGCACTCAGGCAGACATCTTTCCTCCTCCATCAAAGACTTTTATTATTAAAAAAAAGAGGGGTTGGGGAAATCCTATATATCCCTGACTCAACAAACTAAGGAACGTCTTTGTCAGGATGTCTAAAGCAAAAAGAGTTCTCAGTCTTGTGTTCAAAATCCTAAGCTGATCCTCACACACTAAACTCAATGTAATGTGAAATGGGGAATAGTCTCTTAGCTGAATACCTGTAGCTTCCTTCATAAGTTCCAGAACTAAAGTATTTAAGGTGCAGAAAAGAAAAATGAATAAGTTCCACTAGAGAAGGGCCTTCACTTCTCCTAGAGTCTTTCTGGTTATTCACAATGTCACATTTGGATATTTCTACAATCCCAAGGAGGATGGCTCTTCCCTTCAGTTTTCTCAATTTACACAACACATTTTATTCCACAATTCCAAAGGGAATGACCCTTCCCTTGAGTTTTCTGTTTTTCTTGATTCCACAATGGTTCTTTCCTTTAGCGTTCTACGATTCCACAATACTTTACAATTCTTTCTCTGGACCCCTGATGCTCTTTTCAGAAAGGGGTATGTTTCTTCCCTTTGGTCCACATTTCAGAAGGGGGTGTTGCTTTCCCTGTTTTCTCAGTCCTTTCTGGGGGTCTCTGCCCTGTTTCTCCAATCCCTGGTTTATGCACCTGCCAGGGTTTTATTTTGCTATTGGGTATGGGTCCCACACTTGCTATTTGCCTGGTTTACTCTCCTGACAGGGCTTTTTGTCTTTTCATTTGGGCGTGAGTCCCAGACTTGATGAATGTCTGGTTTACTCTCATGCCAGACCTTTTTGATTCCTCTCAACCAGGTTCACACTCTTCATTAGCATTCACTTGTTTCTGTATCCAGGTAACTATATTTTTCATAAGTCTGGCCACCAATCCTTCTCTAACTGTGTTAAATGTTCCAGCTCCCTCGTGTAGGTTTTTGCTCTTTATTAACGGCACACAGCATCTGCTCTGAAGCCCCCAGATATCCCAATCTCTTTCTCAGGGCTTACTGGTCTTCTCTGGTAGCTTCGGCACCCCTTGTGTCTCAACGTTTCCTCTGCTCTCTGTCTGTTGCCTCGGAGTGTGTCTCATTGGCTTCTCGGTTTCCACCTGGCCTTCTTCTTCGCTCTGCAGCTTCTGCTGCTCAAGATGGCAGCGTGGCGAACACTCTTCCACCTGTATTCCTTGACACTGTCCTTCCCAGCTTCTTCGCTCCGGTCTGCAGCTCGCTTTCCTCTGGTGTCTCAACCATTGTCGGGAGGACAGACTTTGTCGTTCTGTTGAGGTGTTCCATATTTGAAAGTCCCACCACCCGTGAACATCTTTCAGTGACTACATGCAGTCTTGGTTTGCTGCTTCTAGTGATCTTCATCACTCAATCCCTCTCCCTCATCTCAGTGTTATGAAAGGGGGGATGTATGTAAGTCCCAGCACTTGTTAACATCCTCGAATGACTAGAACGTGGTGTGGACGTGCCGCTTCTAGTGATCTTAATTCCTTCATCTCTTTCTCATCTCAGCATTAAAGGGGGAAGTATGCATATAAGGTTGGTGACCAGTAAACAACTGAGATTCTTTATCCCCCTACAATATGCCCTACAAGAATGGGGAGGTGTTGTTGGCTCCTAATGAAACTGTGTGATACTGTGTTTGATGTAGCAACTATCCTACTCCCATGAGGATTGTCTCCCCTCATGTAGCCCTCTCTCTGATAGCCTCCCCCAGTGTCCGAATCGGGTAGCTTATACCTTTCCCTGTCCACATGAGGAGAGACTTTCCCTGTGAAAGGAGTGATGACATTGCTAGATTTGTCACAGAGTGCTGTAGCCAGAGGAAGGGAATGGAGGAGTGGTGAAGTGGACAGGGAGGAGTTGTTACATCAAAGGGTGGTGGCAAGGTGTATAAAGAGTAAAACATTGGCGGAACAAAGAAGTGCTGAGATGATTAAGTAGAGGGGAATGGTGGTAAGTGTAGAGGAGAAGTGATTAGCGGATGTCACTGATCTAGCCTCAAGCAAGTGCAAGGCACTATTCCATAATCCCATTTGAATGCTAATCTATTATTGGTGTAGGAACAGTTAGGAATATTTCCCGAGGGAGTTTAGCTAGCTTTCATACAGAGAAATCATCTGTAGGAGAAGGGAAATTCATAGACGGAAACTACAACTCAGTAGAACTAAGCAGAGGTTACCGATGCCTGGGTACGAGAGATTTGTGGGCAGACAAGAGAGAGTGGGATGGCCATAGGCCTCTCAAATAAAAATAAACATCCTCGACCTGTCTTCAAGATTCAGAATGTTTTCAGTGCCACTTGCTGTCCAAAGTTGATTGTCCAGACCCTGATGCAGAGGTTGATCAATGCCAAGGGAAGATGGAAGTGTCATCAGAAACTGAAGACTTTTTGGCAAACCACCTATACACAACCTTGGGGCAGAGAGGTGTGGGAGATCAGGTTAGAGCTAGATTTCCTAAGCCTGGCTCCAGTACCACCTTACCGGTACCGGCTAACCCATTGGAGGGAAAACCCATACTGGCGAAATAACTAAAACCAAAGCTTAATTTACCAAATACGAGAGGCCCAAGAAAAGACCAACCAGTGTAGAAAAGTAGATCAGTGGAAGCAGACTATCAGATATGCTTTGGGATAACATCTTTTGACAGCGACGAGAACCCACTAGCTCAGACAAGGCCCTAGCTGAGACGCAACTTAAAATCAGTCGCTAACACTAGGAGACATTGGCGGCTTTGAAAGGGGTGATGGCAGGGAGACAAGAACAACCAACAATCTTGATAGGATGGCCGAATCAGCAGGGTGGCACCACGACCGTTGGCCCAAGTACGTTGTCCTTAACAGGAGAGGGCCAACAAGCAATTTGGCTAATTATATCTAGATAGGAGAGCCCTAATGTTCTCTAGAGCTTTGCTTCAGGTACAACACTATTTTCTGCTGCAAAACCTGACACAGTCACAGATGGGCATTTGGACTTGCGTTGGGGTGGAGGATAGGTTTTGGCATGCAGGTTCAAATGCAAATAATGACAGTTTGGAGTGCCATGTTGGGTCTCTGCGCTTTAGTGCAAGAGAACGTACTACACTTGAGAACCTGACAGGCTTACAATTGGACAGCAATATTGTATGAGTTAATCTGTGTATTAATGTTTATTATCCTTGTGTGTATGATAAACATTGAATGATATCAATATCATCCTTATATAGCTTTAACACTAAACCAACAAGTGATTGCACTTGCAATATAGTGATTCTCATTAAGAGTATGGCGGTTAGTGGTAAACTTGGCAGTAACTCTGTTACCCCCAATTTTACTATTACGCCAAATTATAAGGTCTGGCCTGGAGTGGAGGATTTACCTCCAGGAAAAGCCTGTAGGTAAATTCTGCCACTCACCACTAAAAAATTGGCAGACTCGGCGGAATCACTGCTGCGGAAATTCTGCCGCAGAAATTCTGCCAAAAAAGCCCAATTGAGTCCAATGGACTTAAAATAATGGGGAATTGCACCGCCACTCCCACTTGAAATCCGGCGGTAATTCTGCCGGATCAAGTGACATTACGGTATTTCAGTTGGGTGGTATTCCGGCAGATTTACTGCCGGGATATTGCCCAACTCGTAATGAGACCCAGTGGGCCTCTTTCCGAGATTGGAGGCAGCCATGGTGCTATTAGCACCATGGCTGCCTCTAATACCGGGTCCGTGTCCAGTCTGGTTGAATGGGGACTTACCAGGACATTCCGACCTGTGCGGACCCGGTAAGTCCCCATTCAACCAACTATTCCCCATTCCGATTCGAGCCCCCATATGGCTCAATGGGAATGGGGAAGGCGCTACTTACGGGCCCGCGAATAGCAGGCCAGTAATTAGCGCCCTGGTCCCTTAGCAGGACCCGTAAAGGACGTGTGGTCAGACCACACGTTCTTTGCTGTTCCCACTAAGGGACCGCGGAATTGGGCGGTAAGGGTTTACCGGCACCGGTCTCCTTGCCGGTGCCCGGTAACCCTTACCGGCCAACTCAGAATGACCCCCAGTGTCTTTTATACTCATTAACAGAAAAACATTGACATTGCTCTCACTCTCGTGTTTAGCATTTATGTTGTTTATTCTACTGTAGAGATAATATATGAGCATTAAAAATAGAATAGTCAAGCAATATACATTTCCTAATATTAGCAATAATGCAGTGGAGTATTTGATTATTCTAAAATTGTAAGACTGCCTAACTAATCACCAGTGTGTATCTAGCGATCGTGGCCCAGAAACACTAATAATCATACTCACAATTGTTATGCTGTGTTTTGGCAATGGCAAGTCAAGGGACAGTTGAGGTTGTACAGGCCCACCTTTGCATAACACATTTGGTCGAAAGGATTAGAAACGGTCAAAAAGTCCATGACGTCGTTTGGAAAGCGATATAGAGCCATGGATCAACACATTTTACAGGTAAAACATGTTACATCCCCCTGCAAAGGATTCCTCTGTGCTCTGATGGTGCCCCTTATCCTAGCCAAAGAAGTACAAGGGGCAACACAGGTTATATAAAGTTGATTTGCCAAAACTCATACCACGCTAAACTTAATGTTTCACCAGCACAGTGATGGTTGAAATGCTAACCTAACAAAAGTACCTTATGGTGTCCTTTAATGCTTCTCAGAGAAAAAGAAAAATATATGTTGAAAAATAGATTAAAATAGCTTATTTCAGCCTCCAAAATATTGAAACTGACAAAATATTACAATTTGGAAAATTTGCCAAACTGCCAATTTGTAGCCTTGCCCCATGAGTAGTTTACTTTCTCGGGGTGAATAAACATGAATACATCTGAAAGCTGTTTGCTGCTTGTTTCCAAGGCAGTTCAGCTTTATAATTTAGCTCAATTTCCAAATTATTGATCCAACCATTAAAATCAGCATTTTCCATTGTGGCCCATACGAGTAGTACAGGACATGATACAAATTAAGACATTTCCGCTTTCAGAGAAATGTCAGGTCATCTCAACTACTCTGGCCTGCTCGCCAACAGTGGCCATGGTTTTAACCCTTGTTTTTTAAAATGACTCCTGGTCCTGATGGCTTTCTGCTTTCTGCTTTTCCTCAGGCAAGGCTTTGCATGAGAAAACTGCAGTAAGAACTGAAGTTTAAGTGGCCTCAGGTGTCAGGTGTGTGCTGCTTTTGTTTAGGATATGAGCTGGTTAGCAGAGAGCAGAATGTGATGGTGGGGGATCATTTCACTAGTTTGTATTTATAGGACCAGGTGGTGATAGATGTGTCAATGGCAAGTTGCAGTGCTGGCCTTAATGATCTAAATGTGCAAGAGAGATGGTCAGATTGAGAGAGAATTGCCTTCCCAGGTAGTGCCTCCCAAGGTGAACAGAAGAAACAAAACCTTCTTCCCCACCTGTTTCTTAATAAATTACTTCACTTCCTGAGACTGTAGTATTGCGGCAATCCTTTAACCCTTGTTACCATGTTCTTTTATGCCTACGGGTTTTAGCGATGTATTATGTGATGAATCCTATGGCGTCATCACTGATCCCCAGCCTAACCTCTCCTCCCATGTGGCCAGGGGAAGGCAGCCACTACCTGAGCCTGACCCTGGAGGTAGCCTTATGACAGAAGATCACATGGGAGGAGATGGCTCTCAGGGAGAAGTGGTGACTCCCTTAGGAGGGAAGCAGTATTTGTCCTTTTGTGAGGATGAAGCTCTTATAATCTCCAAATACCTGATGGCATGCTGCCACTACGCAAAACCCACCCATGTTAAAGCCCAAAAGATTATATCTGCAAAACCACCTAAACAGAATACATTTTCCACTTTCTGAATATATGGGTCACATGTGGTACCCCCTGTTAACAATGGTTCTGTCTTGGGTAAAAGTCCTAAACTTAATGTTACTGCACATAATGTTCCAATGACATCTGTTTCGTTTAGCCATCAGTTGAAATAAAAGAATTTTGGGAAACCTAAGAGAATTATGTACTTCAATGCCTGAGAATGCCTATGGTACTGGGATGAGGAAGAGGAGTGAAGAGTTAATGAGGATCAATCGTGATGTCAAGCAGACTGTGGGGTCTATTTGTTTCAATTCTAATCAGCTGTGCGTGACATTTAAACTGAAAACCCAGCTGCATGTGAGTGGCAAGAGCACCAGAAGTGAAGGCCGCGGCAGAGGCTGCAGTCGGAAGAGAAGTTGTGGAGCACTGCAGAGTATGCGCTGCAGGAAGCGGACGAGTGGAAGAAAGTCGAGGTAGAGCAAGAATCCCATCTGAGAGGGTGAAGTGCCCCGGAGTGACAGAGGACCGATCTGGCAGACCGGAGTACCCGAAGACTTGGGGGAGCCTGGCGAGATCCCAGAAGTGACGCGTAACCAATGGTAGCCGCAGGATAACTGTCAATGGTGCTGGCAGACCAGAGAGGGTCTGGCAGTGCACTGAGGTCCTCCCCGCATCGAGACTGCACTGCAGAATTGGCAGTCAACACAGACACCAAAAGAAGCCGGCGAGTCAACCTTGGGAGAGAGGTAGCCCCGGGGCGCTCCGTAAGGGACAATTACAATTCAGAGACAATTGTTAAAAGAAAGGCAATTGTGCACCCCACATGATGTCCCATGTGGGGTGCAATTCTCCCCACATGGGACATCAGTTTGCAGAAACCTGGAATCCACATTGCCACCAGCCAAGAACCTATAAAGAAGAGCAGAAAGGGTGCAATTCTCCTCACTTGAGATTTCAGTTTGGGGAAACATGTAACGCGCATTGCCAGAAGCAAACAAACTGGCAACCATTGTACAGTTCTCCTCATAGGAGATGTTGGTGGGGAGAAACCTGGAACAAGCATTGCCACTAGCAGAGAAACCATTGATAGTTGTGTGAAGTGTAAGGAACTCATGGTGGCAACAGTAAAGACAAACACAAGTGATCATAGTTTAAGGGTGTTTATTAAACTGTGTATGCAGGTTTGTAAAACGCCTAATCTAAGCCTAAATCTAAGATGGGAGCAAGCCACAACCATCAAATAATAATAAGGCAGTCCTAGTGGCGTCTTGTCAAATAAAATGGCCTATACGAAGAAAAACCTATTGCCAATCCTTACGCTAAATACAAACAATGAGTGTGGGATAAGGTTCACAGGAAAGACAGAAGTGTTCACAAATAATAAGTCAGGATGCAGTAGTCGGGGCTCCCTTCCCCTTGTTTTGAGCACGGGGCAAGGTAGGACTCGAGAGCACAGCAAACGCTTGAGCTTACCCAGCACAAGCTAACAGTTCCGCTTTTATTTGTTTATTTTTTATTGTTGCATTTAGTCTATTTTACAAAACATTTACAACATTTCAACAAAAGATATCATCCCAAGAGTCCAACCATACATCAGTTTGTGTGTTTAAGGACGAGATAAAATGCACATTCATAGAACCACATGATAAAACATTTTCTTCAAGACCATCAAGAAACTTGATCCTAATGTAATGATAACGCACATAAGCAGTAACCATAAATGCAAAGCAGGTCGCACCGTGTATAACTTAGTGTACAAATAGCAAATACTTTTTTTTAAGACAGTTAAGAGAGAATAAAATATAGGCTGGTTGTCTTCGGTGTGGTCATTAAAAATACTCCAAATACGAGTATAAGTATTAAAACAACAGCAAAAATACAAAATTAATACAGACTGAAAAAATGTGCATTCTACCTATTTCACATACTCCGGGATGATAACCTAAAAGGACATAAGATTTTAAAAATCAATCAGGTCTCTTGTTAGCAGTGGAGGTGAACAGTCTTAAAACACATCTAAAATGTTGTCATAATTTAACATTTCCAAAACTCATTTTAAAAATAGAAACTCTTGTGTATATTGAAAGGGATTTCCAGAACTTATATTCAATTTGTTAAGAGTACCTTTTACATAGTAAGGATTTCACATTTTAATATAACATCCTTAACAAAGGAAATACACAATTCGAAATCACCTGATATCAGGGTTTTGTACAGCTCTACTTCGGGAATGCATAGAGCATGTCAGCCTACCCTTAAAATCAAAATGAGAAATAAGACATACTAGGTCATAATTAGGTTGGCTTTTAATGCAAGTGCCTCGTTAACAATAGAAAGTAGCCGAATGTATGCCAGAGTGATCTCAAGATTAGTATCAGTCATGCAACGCGCTCACAATGATTCCAGTGAAAGCATGGAATCACAAATACTTTCATGGCCAAATGCAGTGATTCTGTGATAATTAAAGTATACACATCAAATCACTTAGTGCTTTCGAGTTTCTACCTGAGTGGCAGAGTCACAAAACCTGCACTGATCTACAACCAAAGGTCGCTTCTTATGTGGCCAGTATTTGATTTTTTCATTAGCCAACAACTGGTTGAGCTTAACTCTTAGGTAAATCTCACAAGCTCTGTTACACGGAAAGCGTAAAAGATGTAACTGGCGTGGATGTCTTTTAAGAGTGAAGACTGCATTCTCTTTGTAACATGTGTAATTACTAAGTGAGTTCACTGTTAGGCACCAGTCATAGTCAAAGAGTTTTTTCTTTACATGTCCAGGCCTTAGCAAGAAAACATCCAGAGATAAGCCTATTTCTGTAAGTAGATTTTCCATATTCACGTGATATAGAACAATGGAAGGCGGATGTCCAGATTTTAACATTGTGTGAAAATCCTCATAAAGAGAATTCGGTGGAGGGGTCTTCATTTTGCCATACTTGTTTAAGAGCTTCCACTGAAATCGGGCAGAAAGGGAGACCAGCCCTAATTTGTGGCGTAGTACAGCATTTGGAAGAGAATTTGCCAGCCTCAAGCACTGTTTCCAAATTCTTCCTTGAAGTTGGTCCAGAAAGAGGTGTATTTTGGCTAGGCAAATATCAAGGCTGTACAATATTATTGGTTCCACTTTTAGTAGGTAGAAGTCAAATAGCGGCCCCATTGTGAATTTACATAATGTTCTATATATAATCCTCATTTGGTTGATTAGCGGCTCAGCTTTAGAGTTGAGAGTGGTTCTCCAAATCACTAAAGATTGAATGTCACTAAGATTATATCCCAAATAGCATACAGCCTGTGCACGTAGTATGGGAAGATCATTAATAGACCACTTGTAAGAAGACACCTTTCGTTTTAAATTACTAAAATTATAATCCTTGATTTATTGGCATTAGATATTAAATTTAAGTCATTTGCATACTGTGCAAATAGATGAAGTGTAGCCTGGAGGCCAAAAGGAGTACGATCAAAAAGTAGGATGTCATCTGCAAATGCCAGCCAGTTGAGCGTTAAACTGCCAAGTCTCACAGGAAAAGATACTGCCGACTGTCAGATTTTATCCATATCACAAAGGTAGAGGTTAAACAGGGTTGCTACTAGATTGCATCCCTGCTTTACCCCACACAAGTCGGGATGGGATCAGTAAGAGCTCCTTGTTCATTAGTTCTAATCATGTAGCTTGTATTAGTGTGAAGTTTCACAATTAGACTAATTAGCTGCAAGGGAAAACCAAATATTACCATCTTATTCCATAAAATATTGCGAATAATGCAATCAAAAGCAGAAGATAGGTCCAAAGATGCCATATAGACCAGACTCGTGTTCGCAATTTTAGATCTATGTAAAATTTGGGCCAAGATGTTAGCATTTAAGGTTGTTCCAATTTGCTTTCAAAAGCCAACTTGATAGCGTGATAAGATTTTATTATTGAGTATGTGGGTCTCCATTTCGTTCAGAATTAAGATTGCAAAGACTTTTGCTGACGCATCCAATAACAAAATGGGGGGAAAGTTGGCCGGATCGGCTGGATTACCATTTTTATAGATCGGCACAATTATAGCAGTGCACCACGTAACAGGAAGGGTGTCAGTGCTAAATATAAGATCAAATTGGGGATGCAATCCAGGGCAGGAGCTTTCGAGTGGTTCAATTTCAAGATTGCCCATTGGACATCTGTTTGAGACCAAGGGCAAACCCAGAGAGAGCTCCTCAAACTCTGGTTAAATGCAACGTGGCTAAACTCCCAAGGGATCTTAAATGTATTGGTTGTGTAAGTGGTCCATAAATCAGCAGATATGGAAGTTTGAAAAGAAACAGTAGAAGAAGACGACATTTTTGTAAGGGCTGACCAGACAGATCATCTGTTATTCATGCATAGGTAGCCTAGAATTTTTTGGTTGTTGTGGTTATGCAAGAGATGTTTTATCGCTTTCGTTCGATTCCTATATGAGTTTACAATCTGTTTCTTTTGCAGAACAAAGGCTTCCATGGATAAATTAGCACGTTTTGGAGATCTTATCTGAGAGTTATTTTCCTTCTTTAAGTAATATATTTGTCGATTGAAAGCGTGAGCATGGATAGGTTTTGTACTTTTGTATTTCTTAAGAAGTCGGAAAAGCATTTCCTGGATTAATTGCTTGTTGTAATTTTTTTAGGATTGTGAGGTGTTAACATTTGTGTATGGAATTGATTTGGACATGTAGGCCTTCTGAATCACATAATTCAGCTTCTTCAATTATCAGAGCCTTCCATGGTTAAGTCTCTTTTCTGCCAAAAGTCTCTTGCCTCCGAGAATCTGATGTGTTCAAAAATAATAAAGAAAAGTTCCTTTCTGTTTGCACATTAGGTGATGCCTTTTCACCTGTGGATCCTCTCTTCCGGGTTCAGATCCCCAGAAAGTTCTTTTTGTTAACGGGACATTTGGTTTTCAATATCTTGCTTCCAAGGACCTGATAATCAAAACAGCAAAACAAAAGTTATTTTCGATATTTTTAGAGTTATGGTTCTTCACCCCTGGGTCCCCCTCTTCCAAGCTTAGACCCCTCTCAAATGTCAGCCTCCCCCCGTCGGGTTCACTACGGCTTTCGACACAATCTCATCTGTGCCACTCACAAATCTTAAAGTCTTTTTAAACAGTTCGCTGTGACATCCCTCTGCCGGGTTCACTCTTGTGAACACATTGTATATTGGGATTTCAGACTTTGCCCCCTGTTCATCTGCATCCCTGCATCGGGTTCTTTCTTGCTAACTTTTGCACTTCACTAAATGCAGGATTCACTTCCCTTACCTTCACCTTCACTTGTCGGTCAAAGACTTTCGACTGTACGGAGAATTTTGCTAGACCCCTGTATGGCATTTCGACCCAAGTCTCTTGCTCGTTTCCTAGGCCTTCTGGTAACTGTAGTTTCAACCATAGCGTATTCACCCAGAGTTTCTCAAGCAAGCACCTGCATGGTGCCTGACTCCACTGTAGCTGACTTTCCCCTCTCATATGGAAATAACAGTTCTTTGTACTTTCTTCAGTTAGCCAGTGTCGCCACTCTTGTTCAAACACATTTCGGTCTCTTATTGGTTCTCCCCTTGACTAACCGGCTGTGATGAACCGCTCAGCTTTTCTATCCCTGGAGTCAAGGCATGATGGCAAGCATCTCTCTTCGGCTTGGTTATCAGCGGAGGAGGGCCTTGTGTACCGTTGGCATCTGCTGCAACACATGCTGACTATTGTTCGCTGTCTTGCATTTCCTTCTGTGGCGGCTTCACAGGCCTGTCTTGTAAAGGGCAAAGTTGCGTCTCTCCTTGTCACCCTCTCGGTTTGTGCCATCTTTCTCCTCCTTGAACTGCCGTGCTGACTTAACGCTCGAGTTGGTCTGCCCTGCTTGTATTGTGCTCTTGGGCTCCACCTTTTATCCCTGTAGGGAAGAGAAACAGCTGTCAGGTGTGTGTGATTCTGGTCAATTGCATGACATGGCGTTGGGACATGTCAGGTAAATGTCTTTGGTGTTTAGCAGTTGTCTATTGCGATGGGTGAAAGTCTTTGTTTTGGAAGGGGCGTGGTAGAGTGTTTTCATGTCCTACGGGGTAGGTTTGGGAAAAGGTATAGGACCCCCCATCCAGGTGATCCTCCCTCACTTGTCCACCCCCAGGAACTGGCTCCAATAGCGATGACCGTGTCCTGGCTACCGGGATGACAGATCCCTGGGGACTAATAAGTGAGACACCTTCAGGTTCCTCACAGAAGTTAAAAAACATTCCTGGCAGGCGAGTAAACCAGGAGAGAAACAAGTTGTATGAAGGCTGAAACCCATTTCCTGGCAGGCGAGTCCACCAGGAAAAGAACAGCTGCTTTCAAGAAGAAAACTTTTTTGTCATAAGAAAAGGTCATGTATGAAGTTGAAACCATTCCTGGAAGACGAGTATAAACCCATAGTGGAGCAGTTGTTTTCAAGGAGAAATCTTTGTTGCTATAAAGAGTACTGAGAAAAGAAGATATTTACCTTATTACTTTATCCTCCTGACAAACTTGTATATCAAGAACGATGTGCTGTGCTGTCCTGACAAAAGTATTCTGGACAGGATGGTTGTGACATCAATCTACGTAATTGCAACTTGGAAAGAATATTATGTGGACGAAACAGGTGCTTTGGTTTTGAGCAAGTGTTTTTTGAAAGAGACATTTTCTTTACGCATCTGAAAGAAGTGTAGGATGAACGAGACATTTATCATTGAACTAAATTAAACATTGTTGAATCAATGGGCCTCATTACGGGTCTGGCTCTGGGTCCCACGAAAGGGGAATTACCGGGCCATTCCAACCTTGGAGGGAGCCGGTGCATCCCCATTCCCATTTGAGCCCCCATAGGGCGCAATGGGAATGGGTGGGATGGTAGCAGCGGTACCGTTTATAGCGGTACCGTTGATACCATCCTGTTCTGCTCGCAGGTGCCGCTCTGCACGCCTAGTCGTAATGAGGCCTAATATCTTTTAAAAGTCTTTCTGAATTGATTCAGGGGAAGGGAATCAAACCCTGGTCACAATGATTCCTTTGTGGGAAACTTAAGCTTGAACTTTTGCACATTTTGGTTAAACTCAAAACGGACATATTTACCTTATTCAATTTGATAGTATGTATTAGTGTGATGGTCAGATACATTTGGACACAAGGTCCTCCTTCTTTAGCGTTTAGTTTGCTAGGTAAGAACCTTCCGGTTAGGATAGGGACTGATAGGCGTTTAACCCATCCCCTTTTACATTTAATAAATATGTCAAAAGTTGAGAAAACGACAACTTTGTTTCCGTCTCTCATTTCTGACCCCCCACAGTTTGGAAAAAGTAACAATGGTCCACCACCAACTGATGAAGGGACATTTTCTACAACACCAGTTACAGTTTACCATAACATTGTTCTCTCCAGCTGGATTGAAATCCTGTACTGAGATGCCATTGGCAATCAGCCAGACCCACAGAATCTCAACGTTTCTGGACAGGTTGTGTGTGCCTACACCACACATTTGTTGACATAGAGGATGACAGTCATGGTGTCTGTCAAGATCGTCACTCTCTTCCCCTGCATTTGCGATTGTATTGCTTACAGAGCCAATAAGGGTACTGGGTAAGGAATTTCGACTTCTGTTGTATTAAGACGTGTACTCGCGTGTTCTTGTTTTTCCTTACAGCCTCCTTGAAAGGCATTCAGCTTTCTGAACTTTTGTCCCATTGGCTAGCCAGGGAGTTCTCAGACCTCTTCATGGTGGGTTGGTGGGGAAGTAGGTTTTCTTTCTTCTGCTATCCTGGGGAGGCACTCTCTGGGAAGGCAACAATACCTGGGTACGTGGCAAGGAAGAATGCCCTCTCTATCTGAGCTCCCTCGTCTAATAAGGGTACTAGATTGTGACTTACAGACACTCTGCCCCATTAGGTCTCCTTTCTATCACGCCATTGCACTCCTCTCCATCTCACTTCCTGGTGTTCTCTCACTACTCTCCTGCATTTTCCTCTTCTGTTCCTCCAATGTATCTCACTCTTTCTAAGGCTACCCTTCATCCTTTGATACTGCTTTCTTCCTCACTATTATTGCATCCTCCGCTCCTGCTCTCTCCTCCACACTACTACTGTCACTCCATCCTCCTGTCTACTCAAACAGCCCTTTTTCCTTCCTAGTCACACTGGTTACCCTTCCATGCACACTCACAACACAGAATGATTTGCGCTCACTAATTACCATCTAACCTGCTCCAGAAATGACCCCCTGGTCTTTTGGTCTGCCACCTCCTTCTCATTTGACCTCACCCGAACAACCTGCAACTTCCAGTTCCCCTATTTATGCTCTCCCCTCCTGCTGTTGGTTTACTTGCCCTGGCCAATCAAGCCTGGTGTTCCTGCCTGGGAGGTGACACTCAGCAAAACTGTTAAAAAGCAGGCTAATCCCTGCCCCTTTCCTCTAAACAGACCCGCTGCGGAATAGTAATGGCAGTCCGAGGTGTTCAGTGTCCTTCTCCGTGTTAAGGGGCTTTGTTCTTGGCTTCTTTACAGTAAGCACAGTCTACTTGCAGCATCATAGCCTCGTTATTCAGTCCCTGGTAGCATCAGGAGTGAATCGCCGGCTGCAGCCGCTTCTCTTGCAGCTGCGTAGTTGTTGACCGGCTGATTCCCTCTCTACCCACTGGGTTCTGTCTTCGGCATGGTGTGAGACAGCCGTAAAAGCATTCTGGCACAAGATAGGGGGGAGAAGCGTAGGAATTGGAACTCTCTGAATTGCCACTGTCCTTCAGGGGATGTACTGAGTCTGGATATCTACCTGGTAGAACTACTAAACACAGCTGAGAGGGGGTCCCTTTCCATCATACAACCTTGTCACAATTGGTAAGTGGATCGTGTAGGATCCAGAAAGACTGCATATGAGCTACATCTCCCCTTTCAGGGTTTCTCTTGATCTGCATTGGATTGCATGGGGCGTGGATGGGTTGTGGTCCTGTCGTTTATGTTTTCACTAGGATGTGGCTTCCCTGACAAATCTAGAAAAGAAAGTGAGAACTGGGCCAGCATTTTTGTCATAATTCATTTTTTTTTTTAATGCTTTGGTTTGTCTTTCAAACCTTTCATTTTGTCTATTTTTCATTGTTCACTCTCTTTCTTCCGTTAGTTTTTTTTTGTGGAGTTCTGGCATTGTGTCCAGTCGTGTTGCCTTTGGAACGGTCCTTTCTTTCTTTCATGTTTTTTTTAGCCCATTTGAGCAAGCTCCATGATATTATTCCAGTATGAGACAACCGCATATATCAATTTTTTTTCTTTTCCAGCTAGTATTGATGCCCATCGGTCTTCTTGCGAGAGCGATGTGTGGTTTTGTATGAACCATCCTACAGCTAAGTCTCTTTTCTCGCTTAGAGCGGGACATATCATTATTATGTGGTGCAAGGTTTCTATTGTCGCATTGTCTCCGCAGAACCTACAGAATATTTCTTGGGCAGATATTTTTTTCCTGGCGGCCAAGATTTCTCGTGTATGAAGGATGTTCAATCTCATTCGCATGCAAGTGTCTCTAATTTCCGCTGACGGGAAGCGTTTAAGGTATTCTGGTAGATTGTTGATTGGTCTTATGTCTCGTATACACGGAATGTCCAATGCGTATGTAGACTTGATCTCATTTGTCTTTATCCAATCATTTTCTATCTGTCTCTTTTTTGCCCTCAGTGGTCTGTTTATGAGCTGGTCTCTAGGTATGCCTTCAGCTTCGCATTTTGCTTCAATGCATTTTTTCCAGATTTTGAGTGGTTGTGCTTTTATCTCATTTGTTGTTTTTTGAAAGATTTCTAGCGGCGGAGCATAATTTTCACTCAAGATCTTTCTGTACAAATCCATCTGTTTCCAGGTGACAAGAGATTGTAGTGACTGTAACGCTAGTTCCGCTCGTACACGTGGCATTGGATATGATGTTGGTAAGTTTAATACTTTCCTCCAGAACTGTTGCCATATGTTGTTTTCTATGTTTAGTAAAGCTTCAGAGCCATATGTGAGTATTGCCGTCACTTTCTGCTTATAGAAATGTATGACTGGTATCAAAGAAAATTTTCCGTATTTTGCGTGTAGCACTTTTGCTTGCCGTGCTAATGCCAGAGCTTTATCTTTGAGGAGAAGTGTCGTGCCGGTCTCGACTGCAGATTGATTCAGCCATATTCCAAGATAGCTGACTCTTTTTACTTCCTCGATTTTTTCTTTTCCAATTCGGAAGTTGTTGGCAGGCCCCTTACGTCTTTGCTTCATCAGTGTCATGATTTTGTTTTCTTTAACATTTATTTCGAGTTGGTTTTTGACCATGTATATCTGTATATTTTCTAGAGCTATCTGTAATCCCTGCAGTGTTTTTGCGAGTACAACGATGCCATCTGCATACAAAGTGCATGTCAGTATTGTGCCATTCAATTTCGGTGGATTGATCCGGGGTGAGTATATGCATTCTTCTAAATCAGCTGTATAAAGGTAAATAACGTAGCAGCCAAAGGGCATCCCTGTTTCAATCCTTTGGTTGTTTTTATCATGTCTGTTAGTGTGCCTTCTTTGGACATTCTTATTCTTATGGTGGTATTCTGGTACAGCAACATGATCAGTTCCAGGATGTTACTTGGACAATCCCAATCTCTCAGTTTCTTCCAAAGAAGGTCTCTATTGACTGAGTCGAATGCAGGTTTGAGGTCTATAAATCCTGCATAGATTTGCGTCTTTGATTGTGTCGCTTGCTGTTTTAGCAAGTTCAAAATAAAAAGGTTGATGTTCGTTCCTATGTTTTTTATGAATCCCGTCTGCCTTCTGGCATATTTTTTTTTCTTAGTAGCCCAGTTGTTCAAGCTCCTTAATAGGATTTTCGCTAACACTTTGCCTAGCGGGTCCAGTAAGGCCAGTGGGCGGTAGTTGTTCGGTTCTTCAGTTTTCCCACTTTTGTTTATAGGGATTATAGTGGCTTGCTGCCACGTTTCTGGTATGTTTTTCGTTTTCTGAAAAAGTCAAAGATGCTGTTACTATTAACACTCTGTAGTATACAGATAATTTAAGCTGCTGTAGCACAGATTATACAACAAATGTCTATAACCAGCTCACCTTGACAGATCGATGGCTCCAAATGGGAGGACCAATGCAGCTGGGAAGGCTCCCCTGCGAGAGCCCTGGCCCCTCCACCCTCGGTAAAGTGACCCAGGGGAGAGGGCCGGACTCCCAGGGAAACCCTCTAAGGGAAGAAAACCCTGGACGAGTTCCATTTGTGCGGATCGGGAAGAAGTTTGAAGAGTAAGCGTCTCCGAAGGCAGAACCAGGATGTCACTCGGGAGGCTTCTTCTAGGTACACGGGAGAGGAAGAAAATAGAAGAAGTTTAGAGGAGAGGTCAAGGACAAAGAAGAGAATGGGAAACAGAAAGTAGTCCTCTCACCAACGTAGGAACGAAGGAATGTTCAGTGCTGGAGATCGGAGGAGTAGTGAAGCTTCGGGAGACTCTGGGAGGAAAGCAGCATGTAAGAATCCTAATCGAAAGGAAGGGGGGGCCCTCACGGATCTGAACTTACTCTAATGGAAGTCTGGCAGGAACGGGAATCAAATAGGTCTGCCAGAGATGGCAGACTGAGAAAGAGGCGGGAGAATGCTGCAGGGTGAATCTGAATAGGGGATGCAAACCAGGCTTAGAAGGAACAGTAAGCACAAGAGGCAATAACTAGCAGGGAGGTCTCAGAAGCGAACTCACGGAGCGCCAAAGGCAGAAGCGACGAGAAGCACTGTTCGCTTCGATTCCGGATAAAGGATCACGTGAGCAGTTGGCCGTACGTCAAATGAACGTGCAACAACTGGACCGATACAAGCAGAATGGGGAGAATCACGGGCATCCATCTTGGAACTGTTCGTAAGTAGAGTGCCGCACAAGCGGGTCCTTGTCCGCAAAGACCACTTGCGGCGATGTGTAACAGTTACATATTAGGCCCCAGGGCTCCGGGTTTTGTTTGATGATCATGTTGGTCAGTCCATCAAGCCCTGATGCTCTTGACGCATTCAAGCTCTTTATTGCGTCGGTAATGTCATCTAGATCCCAATCAAGGTGCCATGAGGGAGTCACTGCGGCACTTTTTGTTCTCCTTCCGTGATGTCTTTTCACCATACAGATCCATGAAGTATTTTGTCCAGCGTGCCTCCGGGACGTTTGCTATCATGGCGTAATGTGTCTGTGGCTTTGCATTCAGTGACCATAGTTGCCTTGTGTTATGGTTTCTTGTGGCATGCAGCATGCTCTCAGCATCGTCTTGCAGAATCATTGCTTTGTTGTTTTTCATCCAGGTTCTGTGTTGCTGCTTGGCCCACTTCACTTTTTTTAGCAAATCTCTTGAGTTCTCTTTCTTTAATGCGTTTATTACGTGTCTCAGGTCTTTCTTCTTTTGTACTACCTTGTGATTGTACGCATGTTGGTGTCTCTGCATTGTTTTTTTAGTTCTTTTCGTCTCTTTCCTGTATGGAAGTAGGAGCCACACATAGTTCAGTTTTTGTTTGTCCTCCAGGTTTGATTTGGACATTATGCTTGATAGCTTTCCCACTTTGTGCTGGCTGATCCTTAATCTGTTCATTCCTTCGTTTATCTCCATATCAGGTAGGGAACAGGTAAGTTTCTTCATGGACACGGTATTCAGAACTCTTTTCAATATGTAATGGTCGCTGTTAGGGTTTTTAAGGTTGGTAGCAAACTTTGTCTCTTGGTCTGGTCCTTTGGACATATAGAAATAGTCTATTATTGCAGTTTTACTAACTTTTGCCCAGGTTTCAATCATTCGACTTCCTGTAGTGTCCCAGCAGTCTGATCTGAGCAGTTGTCTATTAGCTATCTCTTTGTTCCTTTTTCTCGCACGGTTTTCTAGTGCAAGGCCGTTTAATTCGTTACCTTCCTTATGTATAAATGTATGTTTAAATCGCCACAGATTCTACATTCTGAGTCTGGGTGTTTGATCTTGGCTTGATCAATTGTTGTGAACACATTGTCTATGAAAGTTTCTTCTTTTGTCGCGATGGGGTTCCAGTATACGTTGAGAATGCACCATATTTGGTCTTTCTTGGCGTCTTTGTTGGAATTGGTCCAGGCTTGTATATTCCTTCATTTAAGTATAGTTGCTTGGACCCAGGGGTTGATGTTTTCCTACTCAATTATTTCTATGTTTGCTGTGCTCTTTATCATGGTCATGAGTCCTGCTGATGGCCGGCCCTTTTTCCTTTTTATCGCTGGGTTCATCAGTACAATGTATCCATCACATATGGGTTGTTCTGTCAGCCAGTATTCTTGTATACAGACAATGTCTCCGCCATATAGCATTTGACCTGTTTCTCTAAAAAGATGGCTATGGCCGCGGGTATTCCAGGAGCATATTGCGAGTGATGTCTTCTTCGCATCCCTTAGTTGTTATCTTTGGTTGGTGTAGTGGTCCTGTTCACTTATGTCTGAATCTTCGAGTTGTCGCCATATTCCTTGTTTACTCCGCGATTCCTGCCACTTTTTCTGTATTTCTTTCTCTGTCGGTTCATGCCACTGTGCTTCTTTCTCTAGTCTTCTCCCCTCTGTCTCTCTTGATGTTTGCGCTGTCTCCTTGAGTGTATTGTGGATTTCATTTCTATGATTCCGATCTTTATTTTTCTGTTGCATCATTTCTTGAGTGTCAGGCTTCGATCTTTGTTCTCTATTCCTTGTTTCTTCCAGGTCTGGAGGCGCTAGGCTGAAACCCAGTTCTTTTAAAATCGTCCTGTTTCCAGTCATCCTTGTTAGTGCTTCTTTGTTGGTGAATTCAATTAAGACTTGATCTGTTGTTATTTCATCCAAGAATTCGATAATGTTGATGTCTTTAGTCGTTATTTCCTTCATATCCGGTACCGCATGTAGCAGTCTTAGTACATTTGTTCGATTCAGTATCAAGTTATCATTTTCTTCATTATTCTTTGCAGTTTTATCTTGTATTGCTGTTTTTTTACTTTTTCAAGTGGATCGATAAATATCGGCAATTGTGGTTTTATTTTCAGTTCTGGTTCCGGCAGTTCTCACTGTTCCTTCTTCTTCCTATTTTTCTCGACCAGGGTTTCATTTTCCTTGGGTCTACTTTTTCTGTAAGACTTTTCATTCCTTTCATCTGTTCTGTATTCTTCTTCAGAATCTTCTTGAGTGTATGTTGTATCCTGTGTTTCATCATTTGATATATCTTTGAGTGAAAAATAATATCCCGTGGACTCCTGCAGATGGATTTCCTCGTAGTTATCTAAGGTGATCATTGAGGCTTGGCTCATTTGAATGTGTGCCTCTTTTGATAGATCAATAATTTCATCTTCATGTATTGACATCTCCATCAGTTCTTCCATTAATCTTTCTTCTGAATCTCCTTCACATCTTGGGGGTTCTATTTTCTCCTTATTTTCATCCTTTTAGGAGATTAATGACGTTTTTGCCTTCTGGGCTTTGTTTTTGTTTTTTTCTGCGCTTTCTTTTTCTGGAATTCTTAGATTTCTCAGAAATGCTCGTGAGCCAGTTTTCCTTTGATTTTTCCCATTAGTGCCGTTTTTTTGTTTCTCTTCTTCAGCCTTCGTTTTATTTCCTTTGCTAAAGATGTCATAGTTTTCTGGTTTTTCTAAGTTTTTTTTTATCGGAATCACCGGTGGATTCAAAGGCTCAGTTAGATCGATTAGATTATTCACTGGGGTGTTGTATATTATTTTTTGTGCAGCCTGTTCCATCTCTTCAGCAGCATCGTTCTCTATCCTTTTTTGATCTTTATTGCTCAGCTGATTCTTTATTTTTCCTTTTGTCGTGTCTATCTTGGGCTGGTTTCTCTGAAAGTTTCTTTCAGTTATCATTGTGATCAGCGCATGCGTTAGATCTGATTTTTCAGCACGATCGCTTCTTGCAATATCAATCAGTCTTGTTTGCCATAAATGGCTGGCGGTTGCTTCTGTGTCTAGACGGTCCTGCAGTTTCTTCATATGCGTGTCTTGGTATGTTTGTTTTGAGTGTATTAATGCTAATAAGGTGGCTTGATCTTTTATTGTTTCAATTAGAGCTTCTTGCAATTTCATATATGGAATGAGAGATTGTGATGTTGTCGTGATTAACATGTTTTGGAGATCCAGCATCGATGTTGGTATTGATGCCATTTCATGGTTATGTCCTTTCTCGCATCCACATATGTTTGGTGTTGATGAATCTTCTGGGTAGAACGGTTTGTTGTTTTTTTTAGCTGAATCGTCTACAACGGGGTTGCCTTTGCTTGTCCTTTGCTGTCTTTCTTTGTATTCTCTCTCGATTGTTTTTCTGCTTTCTTGTGTATCTTGGGCATTGCTGTACTTCGCGTCTATTGTATTGGGAGGTTGTTTGTTGCCAAATACCTCTTTCCTTTTTTCATGGCTTTTCATAATATTTTCTATTTCAGTTATATCTAGCGATAGACGCACTGCCTTGGGGTTTACTTGTTGATCCGTTTTTGTTTGATGGCACTTGAGATTGTCTTCTACTCTCATAGAGTGATTGCCATTTTCTTCTTGCCTTTTTGGCTTTCTGCTGCTGGGTTAATTCATTTTCTTCATCCTCGTATGCTATCTGGTATTTCCATATTTCTTTTTCATGCTTCAGTTCCTTTGATATTGGCCCTCATTACGACCCAGGCGGTAAGTAATCGAAATTACCGCCATGGCGTAATGAGCGATAAGAGCGCCATATTACGACCCATCGCGCACGAGCATTACGCCATGGCGGTAACGTAAACTATGCCATGCCGTAAATAGCCCTTATCGGCCTCGTTAGCAGCGCAGGGTGACCTACCGCCACCCATCATTGCGCCGACCGTAGTCAGCGGTCACCGTAATTAGCGGTGACCGCAATTAGGCGAAACCGGAAATAGCGTAATCGCGGCGGAACGGGAAACAGCACAGCGGCCATCTTAAAAAACACAATCCATTGCCATCCTACCCAACCACACCACAACCAACCCTCAAACCCTGTCATTCCCATAACCCACCCATTTCCTCACCCAACCATGCCGAAAGTTGTGAAGAAGGCATGTGACAGGCAGCGGCAGGAGCGCTACAGTAGTGAGGAACTGCAAATGCTTGCAGACACGCTCCAGGAGAAGGCCGATGTTGTCTTCTCCACTGAGATGACCCGGCCAGCCATAGGCCGCAAAAAGGAGGTGTGGGAACTTGTGGCACAACGTGTCAGTGCTGTTGGAACCACCCCACGCACCTCCAAACAGTGCCGCAAGAGGTGGGACGACCTGCGGATCAGGGTCCGGGGCATTATGTCTGCCAACCGTAACCTGGCCCTGGGAACTGGCGGGGGAGCACACTCCCCACTGAAGATGCAGCCATGGGAGGAGACATGTGCCTCTCTGATTGGCATTGAGTGCATCGAAGGTGTCGGCGAGATGGAGAGAGGGGCCCCGACATCTGGAGACACAGGTAGGTGCCTCATATCCAGCCTTGCAAGACACCCTGATACACTTGCAAGTGACAATCACAATGTGGCAGACGCAACACATCAGCGGATGAGCCACACCCTGCGCACATGCAGCATGTACACTGTACAGTAGGCAGACACACACCTGCATGCAAAACCGAACCTAAAGGGAGGCAACCTGTATGTCACGGGCTACTAACTCCACCATCTATCCATTACACTCTTCACAATGCCTGCTCAATGTCTGCTGAACCATCAATAACAGTCACCCTCCTCTGCTCCACCACAGGCTCGCAATCGGACACTGGCAGGGACGACAGCACCAGCACCCCAGCCAAGAAGGCCAGGAAAGTGGGAGAAGGGAACCATGCATCCACCTCTGCTGGACCCAGGCCGAAACCACGCCAGGCTGAAGAAGCCAGGGCAGCAAAGTCCCCCGAGGAAGGGGTCGTGACAGCGCCTGCAGCCCAACAACACCCACTGTTGCCCACTGAGGGCAATGTGTCAGCAGGGAGCAGTACTGTTGGGGAGACTGCAGCCATCGCTGCCTGCTCCGATAGTGATGTGGAGGATGACACTGGACTTGCCCACAACACGCAACTTCACTCACCACACCTATCCCCAATCAGCCATCATGGAGATGACACCCAGGGCCAATCGCCTGCTAATTCATGGCCAGCAACTCCAAGCCCAGTGGGAGTTGGGGAAGATGGGAGTAGTCCCATTGGTCCCCCATTGGCACCCTCCATTGGGCCAGATTTCCAGCTGTCGCTGGAGCAGATTGCCAACAGGCAGGAAGTACTGGGCACACTCCTCACGCAGCATGTTGCAGAATGTGGAAGTGCCAGTGCAGCCATGGAGAGGAGTGCTGATGGCATCAGGTCTGCCATCCAAACTGCCAGCAGGGACATATGCACTGAACTTGCTGCAGTGCGGCAGATGATGAGCCAGCTCATCCAGACAATTGTGGACACATGCCGTACTGAGCAGCCCGGTACATCCTCAGCTGCAAGTTCAGCACAAGCCTCTCCCGTCCGCAGGTCATCCAGGACCCTGAGGAGCACAGGCAGGGGGGCCCCAGGTTCCGGGAGAGGGGGCAGTCAATAGTGTGCAAAACTATACACACTTCACCACGGGCACTGTCACATGTTTGCAGGGTGTTCAGGGGGGAGGGGGAGGGGGGAATTGGGTGTGTTGGAGTGTTCAGGGGGGAGGGGGAGGTGGGAATTGGGTGTGTTGGAGTGTTCAGGGGGGAGGGGGAGGGGGGAATTGGGTGTGTTGGAGTGTTCGGGGGGGGGGAGGGAGGAATTGGGTATGTTGGAGTGTTCAGGGGGGAGGGGGAGGGGTTCTGTTATACCTATTCAGAAGAACAATACACTTTTTCATTTCTCACAAACGAAATGTGTGGACATTGCTCATTGCGTATGTGTGCTTTATTGTATTACAGTCCACAGTGTTGACATACCAGACACACACAGTGCCCCAAGTGCCATCCATATGTTACACACACGCTGTGTGTGCTAGAAGTATCGGTCAATGACATTCTGACGCATTATATGCCCCTCCTGTGCATCGCTGCCTCCCTGAGGTGCTGCCCCATCCCCATCATCATCATCCCCATCATCAGGTGGTTGTGGTTCTGCGTCAGGGGGCAGAGGCACGTTTCGTCTGATGCACATATTGTGTAGCATGATACATGCCATGACGATCTTTGCAACCTTCTCATGGCGGTACAGGAGTGCCCCGCCAGACCTGCTGAGGCAGCGGAAACGTGCCTTCAGTAGGCCAAAAGCCTACTCTATCACCGCACGGGTACGTGCATGGGCACGGTTGTAGTCCTCCTCATGCTGGTTCGATGGGTTCCGCACTGGTGTGAGGAGCCACCTCTTCAGGGGATAGCCCACATCACCTGTAAAATGTGAGAAATGAATGTGTCAGGAACGAGATTGATTTGTGAACATGACGCACAACCATGCCTTGATTCCGACTGTTACTGTCCTCCAATTAGAGTTGTGCTAATGGATTTACACTGTGCAACCAGTATGTGTTCATGGCTCTCATGTACTGTTTTGCATGCAAAAACACAATGCAGGGGGGACGATTGCCTTGTGAATGGCCATCCACTGTGTCTGTTCAGGCCGTCATTCATGTGACCTTGCACGTGTCCTGTGAGCTTGAAGCTCACATGATAGCAACATTGATGTCTGGCTCATTATGAACCCAGTGAGCATTACTGGTGTCAATGGGGACAGTTTGTGGGTCTTGTAGTGGTGCATTGATGTTCCTGTCTGTCATGTGCCTCCTTTGTGCGCAGTTGTGGGGGACAGGCCTTTCAGTAGTTGGTGCATGATGACGTGCATGTTGGTGGTTTTCTTTAGGGTCAATGCGGTCACAATTTGCACAATGCACTTGCAGATGGTTGTGTCGTTTTTGGGATACACTTTCATTCACATGTTGGGATGATTAGTTCAGGCATAATGTGTACACTACTCTGTTGACGTCAGTGCTGCCACAGGGAATGATCTGGCTACTGCTAGTTGCACCCATGTGACGTATGCATCACCCCCCTGTATCTGCCAGATGAAATATGCATTGGTACGTCATTCAACACCCACTTTGCATTTCCATGCTCATGACATTAGACTCACCGAGTAGGTAGGATCTTGGGCCTGCATGTCGCTCCATGTAGCGTGGTATTGTGGAGTTCCGAAGGACCATTGAATCATGGTTTGATCCGGGGTATCTGGCAGAACAATGTGTGATGATCCTGTTGGAGTCACAGACCATTTGCACGTTGATTGAGTGGAAATGTTTACGGTTGCGGTACGGTACCTCCATGGCATGTGGGACCACCAATTCAACATGGGTGCAGTCAATGGCACCAATGCAACCAGGTATGCCGGCCAGTGCATGGAAACCCACTTTGGTGTTGGCAATCTCCTGGGCAGACCGTGGTAATGAGATGTGGTCATCTGTGTGCTTGAGGAGGGCATCGAGCACTTGCATCAGTGTACGCGAGAATAATGGTTGTGATATGCCATGCAAGTGCCCCACTGTGTGCTGGTAGGTGCCTGTGGCCAGGAAGTGGAGCACGGACACTACCTTCAGTAGGGGGGGGGGTGGCAGTGGGTGTTTCAATCATGCTGACGATGTCGTTGTGTATCATGTCCACAATGGTGGTGATGGTGTCCCGGTCCAGTCGGTACAGGGTGTGGATCTGCTCAGCGGTGAGGTTGAATGGGCTGGCTCTGATGCGTGGGATTGGGGGCTGCCTGCGTGGTGGCACTGGCTGTGCTGGTGGGGCTTGCTGGGCCTGCCTTTCCCTCCTTCTCCTCCTGTGTCTCCTCTGTGCAGCCTGTTGTTGTTGTTGTTGTTGTTGTTGTTGTTGTAGTTGCTGTTGTAGCACTCGCATTGCTATCAGGTCCTCCAGCCCCAACATTGCTAGTCCTATTGGTATCATTGTGGAGTGTGACTGGGTGTGGGAAGGGGTGGGGTGTGCTCTTTTTGTACTTCCTGAGTCTGTATTGCCTTCACCTGTGCTGTTTCTGTGCACCTGTGGCAGCTGCATTCACTTTACATGGCCCTTTACGGTTGGTTCGCGATGGCGTAATTAGCACCATGGCGGTAAGGTACTTAACGGGCTGGGTGATGGCGTTAGGGGCATGTCCGCTTGGGTCGGCATTCGCGTACCTTTCCGCCATGGCGCTAAGTACGGTGTGGATGTTCGCGCGCGCCCTTGGCGCAGTCAGCGGCAGCGTTAGCTACGATGCCGCTAATGACATCGTAGTTTACGGTCACGGGTCGTAATCGGCCCTAGCGGAAGACGATGGCGGTAATCGTTTACCGCCATCGTTTTTCGCTTTGCGCCAGGGTCGTAATGAGGGCCATTGTATTAGTTTCGCTTTTTTGTTTGTCGCTTTTTGTGTCTATTTCAGTCGCATTGCCTTTTTTCATTGGCTTATTTTGTTCGTCAGTTGTTCTGGGGATAGTGTTATTCTCTATATTCTTGTGTTCTGTCGCCATTTCCTCTCTCGTCTCATTCCCATCACTTTTTTCCGCTGTATTTACTTCATCCTGTTCCACGTCCTTAGTTTTTTGATGACTTAGAGCGCTGTCATTTTTTTCTGGTGATGCCGGTAGAGGTAGGGTTTTCTCTAACTTATTGTGTGGGCTGTTGTCATCATGTTCCTTTGATGAATCCTTTTCCAACTCCTTGCCACATGAATTTGATGGTTCAATGTGTTTCATGTCTATGCTTCCACCTTCCTTTAGAGTTTCGCCATTATCTGTTGTTCGATGATCGCTTTCTGCTGCGCTGTTTGAGCCCAGCTTCTTTGGGCCTTTGATCTTGGTATTGGGAGTGCCCATGTTCTTTGTCTGAAATCTTGTTTGTGGTGGAGTCATTTCCGAATTTGGCGTTGGTCGAGATGCTATTTTGTATGCTCCTAGTTATTTTCAAGGTGCGGTACAGACCACAGTCTCTACCAGGGGACCTGTATGCTGGATGGTCGAGTATACCGGTACAGGCTTGCGCGCTGCTTGTGGATGCTATTTGAAAAAATGGTGGATCAAAGGCCAAAAGGCACGCAGTCTCCACCAGTATGCAAGCGTAGCAGTTAGCAGTCTAAGTTAGTGCTAGCACGCACTTAATGTATGTCCCGCTTGGGGTACGGTGGATCAAAGGCCAGGGGGCCCACAGTCTCCACCAGTATGCAGGTGTAGATGTTAGCAGTCTGAGTTAGTGCTAGCACGCACTTGATGTATGTCCTGCTTGGAGTACGGTGGATCAAAGGCCAAGGGGTCCGCAGTCCCCACCGATATGCAGGTATGTTTCTTGGCTGGTTGGGGTGAGTAAAATCCGCTCGTGAAAGTGAGCTCCGTTTGAGGAGCTGTGGATCAAGGGCCAAACGAGCCTTCTCCTCTTCAGGAGTAGGTTGTGTTTTTTTTTTTTAAATTCTCCAATTCTCCAATTCTTCGCACCTGTTTAGCAGGTGCGAAGAATTGGAGATTGCTAGATGCCAGCAGTCCTGCCTATGTTACTGATCTCAGAGGTGCAGGTTCTGCGTTTTTGCACTAATGTTTCTCACGTGCCTTTATGCTTTAAATTGTGTAGTTCGTGAGTTCCGATGATTGCATTCAATTCTAGCACTCGTCGGTATCAGCCGCAAAAGGACGTGCAGCATATATGCGGTTCATTAGGATGACATTATAGGCTCTATGTGTTTCCAACCGCCTCTTGGAGTGAGTTGTGATGTTTATCAAGAAATGTGTGTTTTCCTACCCCCGGCGCCGGCCTCCAGGCAAACAGCGAAAACAGCAGCGTGCCCTTCACTTGCTGTGGGCTTAACCCATTGTCATAATGTATTGGGTGTGATGCAAGGTGGATTCTGCACATGTAAAGACTGGCACTTGGGGAGGAGACTAGAATTGGGGCCCTCTCAACTGCCACCATCCCCCTCTTAGGCTGGACTGGCTCTGGGGTCCATGCTGATAGGCCTCTGACCCCAGGCTGATACGGGTTTCCTACGCCTTCGTGACAGGGTCAGGACTCAGATGCCAGCGTTAACGCTCTCTTTAGGTAATGCTTGGAGAGTCTTTGAACTGTAAAAAATCTGCAGAATAGATAGTACCCATTAGAATAACAAGTTATATATTTTACGCGTAACTTTGGTTCCGAAGGATTCGTTGTCTGCAGATTCTTTATTGGCAGCCTCCCTGCCCTCAGTCACTGCTGAATGTTCTTATGGCCACCTGTGGCAGGTTGTGGCGGGTGGTTGCAGTTATACTCTGGTAGCCGTCACCTTCGGTAGATGTCGCAAGGTGTCCACATAGTTCTGCAGTTGTGAATAGTGCCATATTATCTCTCCGGGCCCCAATCCACTTATTTGGTAAAATTGGAAGAGCATGCAACAGTGACCTTGGAAGAGCATGCAACAATGACCGCTGTAAGATCTAAGTGTCATATAAACACTAAAGAAATGGGAACATTTTGTTCTGCCTGTAGAGGCTTAAGGGGCTTCATGCTGCAGTGTTGAACTATTCACAAGTGTCCTCTCTATTCACAGACTTCCTTGTACAGAACAGTGATGCATTCACACTGCGCATATGTCCGAAATGTATTATGTTTGATGTTTGATCGTATATGTTTAATTGTGTTCTAAGTCAGCCTGACACATGTTTCGAGCAACTGCTCTTCTTCTGAGGCTTGTGTGCTCTTCTATTCAGTCCCGTATCTATTAATATTAAAGGTAAGAGTAGAGTTGAACTTCCCGTTATCTATATCTCCTCGCAATTGCAGTAAAGTAGATGTCTGAACAACGGCCTTACGGCAATGCACTCTTACCTATAATACTAATAGATACGTGACTGAATAGAAGAGCACACAAGCCCCAGAAGAAGAGCAGTTGCTCGAAACGTATCAGGCTGACTTGGAACTAAAGCAAACATATGCGACCAAGCATCAAATATAAGACATTTTGGACATATGCGCAGTGTGAATGCATCAAATTTGATCTTACTTTATTTTATTTTTTTACTTCATGTTTCATTATACTATTTTAGTATATGTGTAAAGTTTATTAGGTAAACTGTATCACATTAAATAATGTATGTATTTATTTATTTAATGCATCATTGTTTATATTGGTTACTCAATGTTGTGATTTGAGCAGTAAACCCCACAAAATTGGTTACACTCACCTGCTGCGATTTGTCTGTGACCAAATGCATGCCTAAATTGGCATATTACTGGACTTTATAAGCGCTTGGGTCTCCAGTCTTTCCTGCTCCCGTGTTTCTTCTTGTACAGAACATGATTTGTAATCAGGTACTAGGGTGCTGAATGTTCATGGACAAGGCCTCCAAACTCTAATCTAGCTATAACGTCAAGTTCACTTATATCATGAGACTTAACAAAATGCTGAAAAAGGAGAGACAGGTGTATTAGGCCATGCCTCTTTCATGGCACTTTAGCGACCTCCAGCATTTTCATCCCACTTAAAGCACTGTGTTACAGCTAAAAGAGGGAACAACAATTAACCTGGTATTTGCCTTTCAGTGAAACTGTGTGGAATATGCCTTTCGCCATTCTGATACAGGGTGTGTATTCAGCAGGAAATCGCAAAGATGGGACGAGATGAACATTATTGCCACGTACCACCCGCCAGATAAGGATTACGGTCTCATGAAGGTGGACGAGCCCAGCACACCATTCCACAGGTACCCTGTCTACATATATCTACACAAATCCGAAAACACAAGCTTTCAATGAGCCACATCCAGATAAGACAACACAGGGAAGCACATTCAGACAGATACACTTACAAATTAAATTGGGTTCTTATATGGCGCTTCGGAATCAGGTTTCGAGGCCATGCTGCTCTGTATTATCTTGCTTCCAAGTGAAGCGTGTTGCACCTGAGCGATCCTTCTGGCCCATATACACACAGCAAAGCAGACAGAAATGCACCGAAACATAGAAGAACACGCAAAGGCAAGACAACTCAGTGAATGCTTACAACAAGGCAGATAGAAGTGCATACACATAGAATAAAAGACAGAAATGCACCAATACATAAAGGATTACACCTAGAAAACATAGCAAACACTGTCCCAGACAAAGGCAGATACACATAACAGTACCCACAGACAGCAATTGGAACTATTAAATCACCAACCCCGTTGTCGTTTCATGCTCTATCCTCTCACCCTCACACTGCAGTTTGAAGCGGTTTGCTCCGTATGTTATGTTATGTTATTTTGCATTTATATAGCGCCTTATGTACCATGGATATGATCTCAAGGCGCTGGTAGGTTGAACGCCCATTGGAACCGAAGTTCAAGTCAGTATAGAGACACAGACAGCAATTGGAAATATTAAATCACCAACCCCGTTGTCGTTTCATGCTCTATCCTCTCACCCTCACACTGCAGTTTGAAGCGGTTTGCTCCGTATGTTATGTTATGTTATTTTGCATTTATATAGCGCCTTATGTACCATGGATATGATCTCAAGGCGCTGGTAGGTTGAACGCCCTTTGGAACCGAAGTTCAAGTCAGTATAGAGAGAGAGAGTCATAAGGTGCGTGTGAGCACCGGATATGTGTGCAGCAGGTGTTGCATTCCTGGGATAGCTGGTTCTTAGCGGTAGGTGTGGTGGTTGGGAGATCAAGAGTATGTGTTCGTTCTGGCAGGTTGTTATCCAGATCGATTCTGGCTGCGTTAGGCCTGAGGAGAACGCTTGGCTGGAGGGTGTGTAACCAGCTGTGTTTAGTTAGGATGATGGGGATTATGAGGCAAGTGATGGTATGGGAACAGCTATACCGAATGGTGTCATAGTATCGCTGTGTTCTGGTTGAGTGGTGGTGTAAAGAAGAGAGTAAGCATGGAGATGTGATATGGTGGTTTGCCTTAGGTGCTTGAGATCGAGCGCATTCCAACCGTTCCATGCACTCCAAAAATGTTCCATGCACTCCAAACCGTTCCATTCACTCCGTTTTATGCCCTCGAACCATTCTATGCACTCCAACCATTCTCTGCGCTCCAACCATTCTATGCACTCCAACCATTCTATGTACTACTGTCGTTTTATGCACTTCGGATCGTTCCATGCTCTCGAATCATTTGTGTAAGTGTCCACTTCGTGCCCTCTATCTGTTCCGTGCATTCCATCCGTTGTATGTACTCGCATGTAGGCATTACAACACGCCCAACACGTGATGAGGCCCTATAACTATAGTGATCATGCCACTGTTACCTTGCAATACACATTGAGGCAAAGGCAGGTTAAGGTCCATAAAGGGACAGCTATTGAAGTTAATTATGTGGGAAATGTTATTAAGGGTCACACAGAAACATCTCTAAAGCTAAAATGTCGATTCAGGGAAGTGTGACCGCTCTGCTCTTTAATATTAACCATATGACCAGTGAAGAGATAGAAGAGTGGATTATGGATTACACAATGGAGTATACTGGGGCCCAGATTGTGTGCAAAGGTAAAACGTCAAAGGTATATGACTGTGTCATTAGGTATAAGAAACGTGAAATGAGGTGAGAACTACGTAGGATAAAGATGAGTGGTATGTCTGGACAAATAGTAATTGTTGCTGCAAAATATATGGGCACTTCATCTGTTGGTGGAAAAATGAGAGGAAATTAAAAAAATGGCAGTGGATGATTTCAACAATGAAGATGAAGAATTGCTGTGATATTTGGCATTTATTGGGGAAGGCTAAAGGGGATAAGAAACGGCAAATAGTTAATCCCATAAGGGCCCTACAATGGGTCAAATATCTTAATAAAACTTCAGGGAACGTTGATCTATCAACCACTTAAAGGGTGACGAGTGGTACTTTTAAAAGTGAGTTTATGATCAATGGAAGGGAAATAATCTGTACAATTACGAATCTGAAGTCTTCACATAACCCTGGCCCAAATGTCTTGGCAAACATAGTTGTAAAGCAAGAAACGGAAATTTGAGCACCGATAATGTGTAGACTGTTTGAGAAAGTGTTGTGAGTGGTCAGATTCCTAAAGCATGGTAAACTGCCACTCTGATAACAGTATATAAGAAGGTAGATATAAGAGACCTTGGACATTATAGGCTTCTTTCTATGCAGAATATCACTGGGAAATTGTTTGCATCCTTGCTTTTGCAAAGAATGCATGCTTGGGTGGTGCAGAATACTATACTAGATAGATTTCAATCCGGTTTTAGAGCAGGATATTCTACAGTGGTTAACATAAGGACATTGGATATGTTGATTGAAAGAACTTGTACCAATGGCAACCCTAGTCTTTATGTTTTATATATTGACTTTAAAGAAGCTTTTGATTCTGCTAACAGAACCTATTTATGGCATAAATTGGCCGAGATGGGTTCTCCAAATTGTATTCATTATTTTGTTAGATTATTGCATGAGGATAATGTGGTGCAGGTGAGGTTGGATGGAGAAGGGGCCTTTAGCGGCCCTGTTAAGGTTATGAGAGGTGTGAAACAGGGCTGTGTCCTGGCCCCTTTATTATTTAACATCTACCTTTCAGATTTACTTGGGACCCTGCGTAGTGCGGGAGGCTACCCCCTGAAGATCGATGGGGTTGCCTGCCCAGTCATAGCATATGCCGATGTACTGGTCATTCTGGAGTATACTTTTATGGGGTTAAAAATATCTGCATCAGTGCTATGGGCCTATGCTCAACATAACAATATGATTATTAATATGAGTAAGACTCTAGTCATCTTTTATGGGGAAAAATGTATCCCCAGACCAGTATTAAGAATCAAAGGAGGCCAAAAGGGCCGGTAGGGCCCTTTCCTTGGAAGCAAGATGACGCGGAGCAACACAGGTTCGATCCCCAGGTCCGCGCTTAGAAACCTCTGGTTATTAAGCACGTTATAAATAACCAATTACAATTACATATTGACTATACCAATCAATATAAATATTGAGGGGTTACTATGGAGACACTGAAGATATTCAGTGGATATATTAAAGCATGTGTTATGAAGGCTAATCAACTAATATCATTGCTTATGCAATATGTTTTGAAGAGTGGTGGCTTTTCACTGATGAGGGGAAGAATGTTATATCTTCAATGTTTTATTCCAGCTGTGATTTATGTATTAGAGGCCATAACTATTGTAAGCTGGGCAGCCAAAACCGAAAGCACCTATCGAAGGAGGATTTTGGGTCTTCCTCAATGTATTCCTGTTAGAATAATCAGATTGGCATTGGGGCTCTGGTCTATGAAGTCTATAGTGATGCTAAAACGAGCATTATTATATGCAAATGCTATGACTGCATCAACAGATTCTCTTCTCTATTCTATTGGTAAGGAAATGGGAGGACAAAAAGATTGGTCTGCTTATGTGATGCAAACCAAGCAAGATTTTGGAAATATTGGTTGGACTCTAAATTGGAATTGAACTTACCATGATATCGAACAATGTATAACAAGAACGATAGAACAATGGACTGAGTCAATCAGTTTTAACGCTTATGCACTTTAAAATCTTAGGCATTTTTATCATATATGAACTACATGTTTAAGAAACCTCAGAATTATTTGATCTTAATCCCTTTGAAAGATCTGAGAAGATTTATAATGCAATTACGATTGATTTATCTGCCTGTTCTGACCATATTGGTCCCTAGGCTGAAAATCCCTGAGCATGAAAGAACCTGTCGAATTTGTAAAAGATCTAGAGATGGTTAAACATTTGTTAACTGAATGCTGTTAAGACGGATTTCTGAACTCTCACCTGGTCGGTAGAGGTTCAGAAGGCCAGCCTAGTTTCTTGGAACGGGGTAACCTTCTGGACAAGGCATTGGCGACAGTCAAGACTAGGTCTCAGGAGGGGTGAGGGTGATTGAAAGCCCACAATGAGCACACACAGTAAACAACACTACAAATTACTCTGTCAAGTGTATATCAAAAATATATATACATTTATTAAAGGCCTTTTAACATTAACACAAAGCAAATTTCAGCAGCAGTACTTAAACCAACACAACACTACTATAAAACATATATACAATGACCAATAACCTAAATGGAATAACACACAGTAAGAGTCCACAACCTGTGAAAAAAGGGAGCATTCAGTGCAAATGTACTTTAGGTAGTCATTCACTTATCAAACCCTAACTGGGAGGCCGTGCAATCCCTAAGAAGAGTGGAGCCTTGTGCTCAAATGTACTGTCGGGTGCTGGTGCACGCTGGTGTCTCTTGCAGGGACTGAAGCTGCTCAGGAAGGTGGGTGAGGCAGTGAAGAATAAGTTCCCACTATTTGAGAGGGTCTCCCCAAGAGGGCAGAACAGGATCCAAGAGTTGGGAATAGGACGGTAGCACAGGCTACCTCAAGAAAGGTGGGCCTCAGGAGACACTTGTGTGTAAAAATGGATGCATCAGGGGACACTGGTAAGGGTTGCAAGTACTCACCGACCCTCAGCACATTCCGGACAAAACTTTAGCAGTCACAGGTTCAAATCCTGCAGTTGTGCGGTTCTGCGGCTTTCAGCGGCTGCAAAACAGGGATGATTCTGTGGCGGGACAGTGGCGATTTCTCCGCTCCTGGTGAAGGGATCAGGCCGATTCCGCTGCAGCTCATCTCAGGGCACAGGGGGGTGCACAACAGCAAGGCAACTGCAAAGTTCACCTCCACGGCTGGGCGACACGATGACCGTGTGCACTCAGGTTCGAGTGTACTCTCCTAATTCTCCTAATTCCAGACCTGTGAATGCCAAGTGTACGAAATTCAGTAGGAGAGTGCCTTGTACCCAGAGCTTACAATCTACTAAGTCTCAAGTGTCAACTCAGAAGGAGGCAGTACTAGAGCAAAGGTCTCATGCAAGCTGGTCAGTTCGCTGGTTGGCCCAGGAACACTTCCGAGAAGGCTTGTTTTTAGGTTAAGTTGGAGGTGGCGAGAAAAGTTGGTCCCACTATACTAATGGGTCGATACGCTTTTGCAGACCTAAGTTCTATGGGAAACAGGGGGGTCCATCGGGACAACAGCAGGCTGAAGGTGCCAAACCTTCCAGCTGGTCACTAGTGTTTCCTCAACACTGCTTCATAGTTTCAGGAGACTTGGCTCCTATCCTAAGTTATCTAGAATCTCTGTTGCGCCAAAAGGAAGAGGACCCAATGAGAGATCTGCTCACATACAGCCATCCCAGATGTGGACCAATCACAGACCACGGTGGTCCCAGTCATTCCCAGCACAACACACTATCTGGCACCCAGGATGTCTATTGGAACTAGACAATCCAGCCCACATCCTGGAGGCACGCACACAAGGCATGCAGAAGTCTGCGAAAGCTCCGGTTTGCGCCGGGGTCTGCATGACCAAATAAGGACTTTGCCGGGTCTGCTCGACCTGGGGAAGGCAAAGGGAAAGATGGCCAAAGGACAAAACAAAGAACCTTGTGGCATGGCCAATTTGGGCACAGGCCACTATCCTGGGCCAACTGCAGTAAATGCGGTATGGACCGTAGGAAAGGGTTCAAAATAAATGCAAAGTATCAGCTGCCACCAGCTCTGTCCAAGGCACATCTGTACTTCCACTGAAAAATCCTTTTAGGGTTTCTAGGACCTTAAAAATGAAAGGTAGACCCCAGCGCACTGTACTGTAAGGTACTTTGTGCACTGATAGTACTGACTGTCTTTAAGGGCATGTCGGTTTCCCCATTACAAAGTGAGCGAAAACCCAGCGGAGTGCAGCAGAGCACTTTATAGAGTTTGGTTGGTAGTGGAACAGAAGTTACCTTATGTTGCTATGTTGAATCAAACAATTTTTGATAATGATGACTAAAGAACACTGACAGATAGTTAAATGTGATGCCAAATGGTATGAGATATATTTTGGGCACCAATGGAGGCAGGTAGAAAAGTGAACATTTAAAGAAATGGAGAGAAATTTGAAAGAATTTTAATCATTTTATAGGACATTTTAAATTCAAATATGAGTATTTGGGTGGGTTGGATTTTGATTTTGTTGGTGATGAAATGTGAATTACCGAGGTATGGGTTGTATATGTCTTATTGTTTTAGAATGTGTATATGTAGAATGGGATTATATATATATTTCTCGAGCTTGTGGATCTATTTAGATCACATGCTCTGCATAGTCCGGCATCTAGTGGTAGTCGTGGAGTATTACGAGATTTGTTTTCTAAAGTCACAAACGGATGTCGACAGGGTCGTGTTAGTAATACTATCCCTAGTGTGGCATGTACTGAACCCATGGTCCTTCATGCGTCGAGGGCCCTCAGATTGTTTCTGCCATCATGGTCGATCGCAAGTTGCGGAGTTCCTTTCCAGACTGATGCCTTTGATTAACTGAAAGTGTATTCATAGACTTCTCTTTCCTTTTCTATTGCCTGCTCTTGCTGCAGAGTCAACTAACTGCTCGATGGCCTTCGACGGACAACTCCACAGCACACACATATCAAAGAACATTAAGCACATACCCCACGGCCGACATTCGACAAAATTGTCGAGCGTCGAGGCCCTTTCGCCTCATGACAGGCCTCCGAAAACGGCTTCCAATGTTGATTCGGACACCGCGCACAAAAAGGCCTTCCTTTCGCATGCCGAAAATCAGGCGCGAAAGGCACATCAGCATCTACAAAACAAATGCCGAAAATGACAGTATTATTTAAAAAACATGTCCCTGCTATCCTATTAAACACAAAGACACCCAAAAAGTCGAAACTCTTGACGATGTTGTCCTCCAAAAGCATGCAGGCTTTAGATTTGTCTTCCTCTGTAGACAGTCTCTCAGGGGCTATGCATCACAAGGACCAGGCACCCTCCCAAGCCACCCCTACCATGTCAGGCTTTCCACCTTTATGTGACTATACCCCTGAACAGTTTAACAGAATTTTAAAGTGGATGTCATGCTTTGTCGACTTTTTGGACAAGCATCCAGAAGAACTAACGTCCCTTAAAGATGCCTCACAACCAGGGGCTTCAACACATCTACCCTCTGCCAAAAAGCCTCATTTTGAGCCACAGCCTAGCAACTCTGTCCTAGGTCCCCCGGCCTCCACCTAGCAAAATGCCTCTCAGGACATGTATGATGTGGATCTCTCAGGGTAACAAGAGCCCTGCTCTCAAGGGGACCTATATAGTCAAGACCAATAATACGCTGATGCCAGTCGCCTGACCATCAAGACCAGGCTGTAGAAGACTCTCCCGTAGACAACCAACTACTATACAAGGAACTGCTGCTTAAGGCTGCCCAACACTTTAGTATTGACACTCAAGAGGCACAAGTTGACAAGGACTTTGTGGAGGACATTCTGGGAGATAGGAAGTCTGCCACTCAGTTGATCCCGCTGTTACAGTCTGTACAAAGACGTATACAGCCGTATTTCCCCTGTATTTTGCGACATTATGTAGGTAAAACAAGGGTGTGGTTTAGGTTTTGATGGAAATGAGGGCCACCTTTTTGGTATTGCAGAACGGTCCCGGTAATAGTGAAACCATTGTAGTGGTGTGTCGCTGATACGAGTCTTAATCATGTCCCATGTAATAAAATTACCTTCTATGAGCGGAATCCCCCAGGGTTTGTATACCGGAATTGCTCTAGTGTGCTGCTATTGACTTATCTCGAAAGGGGTTCTGAGCTGAAAGGCCCCAGATGTACACCGCTTTATCATACGGTACCCTGTCCTTGGAGCAGTGTGTTAGTCTAGTCCATGCTTGGCGTGTAGCCTCCACCCGGTCTAACTGGTGTGTTCTTTGATACCTATTGCCCATGATCAGATGTACTATTGGACCGGGGGAAGGGGCACTGTGTCTCTCCAACTTTACATGCAGTGGACCAGGGTCATGCTCTATCCAGTATGACGCGTAGTATGCTTGCGCAGTCAAATATTATGATTCGAAGTCAGGAGCAGGGTGCCCACCGGCTTCATAAGGTTGTGTGAGACGTTGCCATTTCACTCTTACTTGGTCATTCCATAAGAATGAAGAGCACACCCTAGCTATTTTGATAAAAAAGGATCTCCCGGGCCACATTGTTATGTTGCTGAAGAGACATTGGAATTTGGGTAAGACAATCATTTTTACTAATACGACCCTTCCCGCTAATGATATGGGATGATGTTTCCATGTATCCAGTTTAGTGGCTATTTTTTTATCGTCAATCAGGCTGTCGTAATTGAGGGATCGAGTCAGGGCGGGAGTGCATGCTATTCCTATTCCTAGGTATTTGATTCTTGAAGGTGACCAGTGTAAACCACAGGTATCTCTAGGTTTACGAGTGCCTTCCGTTAAAAGGGAATATTTCAGACTTGCCACTGTTCAGGTGCTATCCTGAATATTTTCCCTACTCTCAAACCGCTGTTAGTATTTTATATAAATGGCGCTCGGGGTCTCCCACATACAACATTATTTCGTCTACGTACAATGTGATGAGTTCAGGTCGGCCACTTCTACGAATTCCAGCTTTGCCAAAGCAAGCTCGTATCAAGCCTGCTAGCAGTTCAGTAATCAGGGAAACTAATAGAGGCGACAATGGGCACACCTGTTTCGTACCTCCCCCTAATAGTAACGTGGAGGAGAGTATGCCGTTAGTGTATACTCTTGCAAATGGTTGGGTATATAAAACATTTACCCATTTTATAAAGTTAGGTCCAAACCCATAATTACTTAATACCCTGAACATGAAGGGCCAATACACTGTGTCGAATGCCTTCTACATATCCAGTGCGACTGCGACTCCCTGGCTATCTTGCGGGATTTGTGAGGTAACGTACATCCGGTGTGTATGTAATGCTGTTGATCTCCCTGGTATAAAGCCCGCTTGATCCTTGTGTACCATATGTGGCATCAATGGGGTCAGGCGCGAGGCAAGGGTTTTTGCGAATATTTTTGCGTCAGTATTTACAGTAGCCTATACGACCCGCACTCATTTACAGCTTTACCTGGCTTTAATAATAGGATGATTATAATTTCACGCATCGATTCAGGCAAAATCCCATTCTCCAACGTTTCGGACCAAACCAGCATTAAACGGGTGGCGATCTTGTCTGTGAACTCTTTGTAGAATTCTGCACTCAGCCCATCGGACCCCAGAGCTTTCCCTTTTGGGAGATCCTTAATGGCTTTTTTAATCCCTATTATATCCAAGGGTACTTCTAATAGCTCACACGCCTCTGGAGATAGAATAGTCATAAGGATCCCTGTCAGGTACTCATCAATTTCTGCAGCCCTGCCGCTCCCGTCGTGGTGTATGGTGTGGCATAGAAATTGTAAAATACTGCCTTTACCTCCTTATCGAGATTTGCCACTGAGCCATCTGGACGGGTTATACAGGGAATAGTAGGACCACCCTTTTCAGAGCGAAATACACGCGCTAGAAATTTCCAGGGTCTATCCGCTTCTCCATAACGCTGTGCAGCCGCTGGCCTATCAAAACAACATAATTCCCTGATGGCAATATGACAATGCTTATCTAGGAACAACTTAATGTCGAGTCTGGTTGCCTGCAAGGGATTAAGCTCATATTTTTGTTGCAATTGTGTCAATGTGGCCTCGCACCTTTTTTTACTTCTCCCCTGATATTGCGTAGTATCCCATAGTCTGTGGAAATAGCCATACCTTAAATGCTTGCCAGAATATTGCTTGTGTGGTGACCGAGGCTTCATTAGTATCGGAACAGCATGCAATATGTTGCTTTACATTTAACCTGAATACCATGTCTTCAAGTGTTGCAGGTTTAGCGCCATTGTGTTCTCGCCTCAGTATGACCAGGAATATGTAAAACCAAGAGGATCGGGCAGTGGTCCGAGAGTGTTCTAGGAAGTATCTTACTATCAACTACCCAATTGAGCAACCTAATGGTGACTAACCATAAATCTATGCACAAATGCATGTCATGCACAGATGACTAAAATGTGTAGCCATGCTGATTAGTATTCAAAACTCGCCATACAATTATAAGCCCCTTATCTTCTGCCAGTGTCTGAATAGTGCGGGCTGCATTGGTCTGCAGCCTTGTTGATGTAGAGGTTTGATCCAGTTGCGGATCAAGTATAGTGTTAAAATTCCCACCGCAAATGACTAATGCTGTTGGGCATGTGGCACATTCCTGAAACACATCTCTGTAGAAATCCGGGAAATCAATGTTAGGGCCGTATATATTAAGTAATAAAACTTTGTGATTGCCCAGCTTCCCATGTACATCACACATAGTCTTATAGTAAGAGAAGGGGAGAGAGCAATGTATTAAAAACATTACCCCCCGTGCTCTAGTGGAGTATGATGTATAACATTTCTGGTCGCCACAGCCCGGGGTCACGCGGTGCACTGACATTCAATCATGTGGGTTTCTTGGAGATATAAAATCTTAACACCTAGCCTATTGGCATAGGCAACAACTTTCTGTGTTTTTATTGGCAACCTCGGACATTCCAGCTCAGCGTCTTTATTATTAAGTCCCCTTTCCCGGTGGATGTCATCCCGTGTGTATTACTTTGTTCAATGTTAACACTGTACCCCACCATGTAACCTCTCATTTGAACCGTCGTACCATGTGCATTTTATAACATTTAAACCTCAACTCTTCCCTTGACTCCCCGCCCCTACCCTCATAGTCCCCAACAACATGATAATCTACCTTCCAAACACCCTACCCCCAACCCCGAAACTTACCTAACATTTGATTGCACTCGCATTGGGGGGCGACAGTCGCAGCAATGAGTGGAGGACCATATAGATGCCCAGTTATGAGCTTACATATGTAGCGCATGGAACTCACAAAAGTTAATCATTATCATTGACACAGTTAGCAGGATCTAGACAAGTGGTTGTGGCCGCCATATTATGTGGTCTTTCCGGTTCCTGAACTAGCTGGCAGTGGAATTTGAGTCTCTATGAACGCGGTTTTCTCCTCAGGGAACATGAAGAAATCGTTTTTTTCTGATGCTTGTTTATCTGCTTAGAATCACATACTGTGCATATAGTCCGACATCCAGTGGTAACCGCGGAGTATTGCATCTTGTCTTTCGGGTACCGAAAGGTGACGTTGGCATAGGCGTGTCTGTAACACTATCCCTATCGTGACAAGTAGTGTACCCAAAATCCCTCAGATTGTTTTTTTCCGCCCAGATAACTGGTCGCCCTATAGCAGAGCTCTTTCAGAAGAGACATTGGGCCTCATTCGGACCCAGACGTTAAGCGGTTAACAGCGCCGTAAAAGGCTGCAGCGCCGTTAACCCCTTAACGCCTTACTACAAGGTCCCTTTGCGGCTCCCGACCTGAACGGCTGGTCTGGACCAGCCTTCCCCATTCCCATTGAGCCCTATGGGCAAAAATGGGAATGGGGAAGGGCCATGGAGAAAGGGGGAATTACCGCCCCGCCAACCTTGGAATGGGGTGGTAATTCCCCCTTTCTCAATGACGGACTCCGGCATGGACCATGGTGCTAACAGCACCATGGTTTAGCGCCGGAGTCCTAATGAGGCCCATTGTTTGTCTTATACCGACTTGTCGGTTACTCCCCGTTAAGTCACTTCGGTCACAAGAAAACTTTCGACGAAGACTTCGGGGGATTCCTCTACAGCGGTGGATGTCGGCGCCTAAGATCCGGTGGTCTGGCCCTCTGGTCGACCTTTACAGTAGGGAGAGTGGGGTCGGGGTGGCCATATTTTTGGTATGTCTTTCCTCCTTTCCCCTCTTTACTCTTTCGGTCTGGTCATCTTTCCCTTTGGCTATGGAAAGGACTCCTTTTAGGTTCTGCCCTAAGTGTAGGGTTAGATATCCTTGGAAGGACAAACACAGGGCGTGCAACGCCTGTCTCCCCTTAGAGCCTGACGAAAAGCGGTGTGCGGCTTGGAAACTCCTTCGGCCCAAGACTCTTAAGGTGCGCTGTGTAAAGCGGTGGGCCGCATACGGTATGTCGCGGGTGGAACTCCTTTCCCCCACCCCCACACCCACTGAGAGTGACAGGGGCACCTCAGATGACCAAACATCTGTTGCGGATGTGATAGACCTCGAGGCGGACACTTCTAGGTCTGCCACGCCAGTCCCCTACCCTTTAAGGCCTGACTCTGGTCTCACTGCAGGGAAAACACCCGGCGACAGGGACGTACAAACGCATCACATTTAGAATACTAACCCAGACACCAGTTTCGACCTCTGCGTCGAAAAAGGTGAACGCACAAGCGGGGCCGCCGAAACTTTCGCCGGGTTCCTCGGATCGCGCAGATCCAAAGCCTTCCCCACATCCGCAACAGCGTCTTGCGACTGGGCAATCTAAATCAAGTAAGGGTGCTACTCCAAAAAATTCACACATCGTAGCGCGGAAATTCGACGCTCCGATGGTCCCAAAGGCCGCGGTAGGCCCGAAAACTACAGTTAGGCCTCTAGTCGAAAAACCGACCGCTAGGCCCTCTTACGCCGCAGAAGGTACTGTACCCACCGATAGACCATCGGAACAATTATCCCACGCCGATTCGGCGGTTATCGAAGACAGCATCGAGAGGATTACTGTGGCGCTCAGTCTTACCCCGGTGCCGCCTAAAAACATGGGCCAAGCTGCCAGAAAAATTTTGGATGCAGATTTAGGCCCCGATTCTCAGGATACTTATGAGGATAGCCTAGAACCTCTTTCAGGCACCCTAAGACAATCTTTTCGACGCCGTAGGGTGGAAGACAACGCTTTTCCTCCCGTAGGGCCGTCTGGGTCCTCTAAGTGGACTAGAGAGAAATTCGAGGGATGCATGGACCGGCTGGAAAGAATTATCAGTTTTTCTGACCATCCATCTCCAAAAAAGTCTTGTGGAGAGCCTATCCCTCAATTTTCTTCTCACTATCAAGAGGAGCAGCCCTCTGTCCCAGTCCAACCTGAAGACATTGTCCACTTTGGCACCTATAGGGACATTTACACTGAAGAAGAAGACGCTTCATTTCTATAAGCTTATGAAGAAGAACAGCAGGATACCACAGACAATTGGGAAGAAACCCAACAGGAGGGTACAGACCCATGGACACTTCCACTTCAAGTTGAAGACACGGATGTATTGTGTTTAGACTTCCCTACGTCCACTCCGGCTCGTCAGGCCTCGCCTGTAGATGACCAAATGGCCTTCAACTTGATGTTAAAAAAGGCAGCTGAACATTTTCAGATATCTACTCAAGAGGCAGTGACTGAGCAGGATTTTGTAGAATATATCCTTACGGAAAAACCTCCATCTAGCCAGGCCATTCCCCTCCTTAACTCCATCAAGAGAAGGTTGTCCCCTTCCTTGATATCACCAACTCAAACCTGAGCAGTGAACACGAGAGTCGAAAAATTATTTCGGCCATCTCCTTCCGACCCTCTATACATTAAAGGGCATGCCATCCCCGACTCGCGGGTAGTAACTACCACCCGAAAAAGGGCAGAAGTACCCCTTGCCACAGGGGAGGCACCTCCGGACAAGGAGTCCAAGAACTGTATGCCCTAAGCAAACGAGTCACCTCGGCGGCTGCATACACTACGCGGATAGCAAATAATACCACGCTATTGGCAAGCTATGCTGACGCTCAATGGAATCTGCTTCCGGAAGGCGTCCAAGAGGTTCCCAAACCCGTCAAATCCAAACTTCTTGCTATCATTGTCGAGGGAAGACAAGTGAACCAGAATGTGATCAAAAACACCCTGGACACGGCTGAAACAGCAGGCAGGTCTCTTGCCCGAGGGACCCTACTAAAAAGACACGCTTTGCTGCGTACTTCTGGGTTTAAACGCGAAACGCAAGCGTCTTTCATCAATAAGCCAATTGAAGAAGCTAACCTCTTCGAGAAAGCGGTTGATGAGGCCTTGGAAACAGCCAAGAAGGAGCATGAGACTCTTAAGTCTCTGCAAAAGATCACATAAAACCCCCCTAGAGAGGTAACAACTCTCAGCGGTTCTTTCGAGGGCAGTCCCGTGCAGGCCAAAACAACTACGGCACGGGGAGTTTCAACACAGGACAAACATCAGGAAGCCCCGCTTACTACCCTTCTAGGGGTCAGCGACGCGGCAAAGGCAGAAGTAGAGGCCCCAATCCCAGAGGAGCCGCAGCCTCTGGTCAAAAATTACCACCAGATCCAGGTCCCCTCCCATGTCACCCCGGTCAGGGGGCGATTAACATCTTTCCTCACAGCATGGGAGAGGATAACTTTTGCCCGACCTCCACAGTTCAGACCACCACGCGCACGGCGCTTTTCACTGGACCATCTGGAGATCCTGAAGCAAGAGGTGGAAGCACTGCTGGGAAAGGATGCCATAGAAGCCGTCCCTATTCTTCAGGTAAACAAGGGTATTTATTCAGTGTACTTCCTTGTACCCAAAAAGGACCTCACCATGCTCCCTGTTCTAGACCTGCGCCCAGCGAACAAGTTCATAAAACCCCAAAGGTTTCGCATGGTAACACTTCAGGAAGTGATCCCCCTGCTGAAACAAGGGGACTACATGGCAACATTGGACATGGAAGATGCATACTTTCATATTTCAATGTTGCCAGCGCACAGGAAATATCCAAGGTTCATGATAGAGGGCAGGCATTACCAATTCATCGCCTCGGCGCCATGGGTGTTTACCAAAGTCCTGGCAGTGGCTGCAGCACACCTGCACAGACTATCCGTCCCAGTTTACCCTTACCTCGACGACTGGCTCATCACAGGGTACTCTTACAACACATGCCTTTTGAACACCCAAAAAACAGTAGACCTTTTCAGTCTGGGTTTCTCAATCAACAAAAAGAAATCCAGTCTAGTCCCCAGTCAAACAAAACCATTTCTGGGAGCTCTAATTCGGACGAAAGACAGACTTGTCTTCCCCTCCAACGAAAGGGTTCAGAACATGCTTTTTCAGATTCCTCTATAAGTAGCCAGTCGAGAGGTGACGGTACGCAAAGCCATGCGCTTGCTAGGAATTATGGCGTCATGCATATACTTGGTTGCCCACGTGCGGCTGCGCATGCGTCCCATGCAAGAGTGGCTCAACAGCCAGAATTGTCAGGCCAGCGGACAATGGAAAGATCTGGTAGTTGTCTCCCCAGCCCTCGTTCTCTCTCTGCAGTGGTGGTCAAGACAAAACCTCTTGAGGGGGATGACCTTCACCACCCCTGCAGTAGAAGCCACTCTCACGACAGACGCATCGCTCACGGGGTGGGGGGTTCACCTGCTTCACCAGATAGCACATGGAGTATGGTCCCCTGAGGTAGCATCCAACCATATAAATTTACTGGAGCTATTAGTGGTGTTCAAAGCATTGAAGGCCTTTCAGGTTCAACTACAAGGGAAGACAGTGCTGGTTCTAACAGACAGCACTACAGCAATGTATTACCTGAACAAACAGGGGGGCACCCACTCTCCAGGGCTATCCAAGCTGTCCCAAAACATTTGGATATGGGCTCTCAAACAAAAGATGTTTTTGTTGTCCCAACATGTTCCAGGGGAACTCAATCTTCTGGCAGACGTACTCACCAGAGATTTTCCTCTTCCGGAAGAATACGAATGACGTCTTCACAAAGATATTGTAGCTAATGTCTTCGCAGAATGGGGCTTCCCAGAGATCGACTTGTTCGCAACTCAGGAGAACGCCCAATGCCGAGACTACGCCTCCAGGTACCCCCAGAACCGCTCCAAGGGGATCGGTCCCTGGATAATATGGTCAGGGAAATTTGTCTATGCTTTTCACCCGACTCCCCTTCTCAACAAGATAGTGCACAAGATGCACCAGGAACCAGTTACCATAATACTGGTGGCCCCCATGTGGGCCCGCCAACCCTAGTTCGCTCACCTGATGTCATGAACTTCAGATCACGCCCCTTTTGGACCTCCTGGTCCTTGTCTCAACAGGGCTTGCATTCCGTACTACTTCCAACATGGCCGTCCAGAGCTGAAGCCCTTGCTCGCTCCATGCGCTGAACGCGGCGTGGTCTATTTATAGACCACGCCTTCCGCGTCTCCGCGCGTCTCAATGCTATTGCAGAGTAGCCCAGACGTGTGTTCGTAGCTTGCGGTATTGTTTCCCTTGTCCCAGTGCTATTACCCATTCCTTTTCCTTTCCCCCTTCCTGGTTCCGAGCTTTTCTAGCCTTTTCCAGTCTCCCGGATTTCTGGACTCCTTGATCCCGGAACTAAACGCAACCTGGAACCAGACGAATCTCGAGCAGCGCTGTTCAAGACCAGGCAGCGATCGAAGTCACCGGCAAACATCGGACCCAGGTGAGAAGGGGGGAACTCCTTGACACCTGATGGAAATGACCCTCTCACCACCAGTGAAACTACCCGGCCTGTACAACATGTTGTCTCAGGACAGGGGGGAGACCTACACCAATGCCCACAAAATCTGAACTTATAAGCTTGGCTCCGGAGGTCATAGAGTTTGGACATGTACAGATCCCTCGGAGGTGCATAGACATACTCGGGGAAGCTAGTAAACCGAACAGACGTTATTGCTATGCCAGCAAATGGAAACGTTTTGTCCTTTGGTGTAATTCCAAGGGTGTCAATCCCATCGATTGCTCACCCACACACATTGTGCTGTACCTAACCCATCTGTTGGACACTGAGTTGTTCTTCAATTCCCCAAAGGTTCAACTGGCTGTATTGTCAGCCTACACCACATCAGAACAAAAGGTGTTGTGGTGGAAAATACCGGTAATTAAAGCCTTTATGGAAGGGGTTAAAAGGATTTATCCTCCCATTTCTCAGCCAGCTCCTGGGTGGGACCTAAATGTGGTTTTGACCAGGCTCATGGGAGCTCCCTTTGAGCCTATGCATAAAGCAAGTCTAAAAGACCTCACTTATAAGACAGCCTTTCTAATGGCTATCACTTCTATCAGAAGGGTTAGCGAACTACAGGCACTTTCTGTTCTAGACCTCTTTGTTACAGTCCACGGGGATAAGGTAGTTCTGCGCACGCACCCCAGATTTGCGCCTAAATTCATATCGAAGTTCCATGTGAACCAGTCGATTGAACTACCTACCTTTTTCCAGAATCCCACCAGCATGACCGGAAGAAGCCTACCCGCACTATATGTGCACAGGGCAGTCATGTTCTACCTGGAAAGAACTAAACCACTGAGGAAAACAAACCAATTTTTCGTTTCAGTGGCAGCTGGTAGAGAAGGAGATCCTGTCTCTAAATCAGCTATCTCAAGGTGGATTGTCAAATGCATCACACTATGTTACACTCTTGCTAAGAGAGAACTGCCCTTCAAGCCTAGGGCACACTCTACTTGAGGCACTGGAGCATCCATAGAATTAATTGCAAATGTTACCCTAGAGTCCATTTGCACAGCAGCAACCTGGAGTTCTGTACACACCTTTACAAAACACTGTTGCCTAGACACTCATTCTAGGTCTGATTCTCAGGTGGGACAAGCAGTACTAAGACATCTTTTCTCTACTGTTCCTTCTCACAACCCACCTCCAACTCCGGGTACTGCTCGCTAGTCTATGCACAGCATGTGATTCTAAACAGATTAACAATCATCAGAAGACATGCATTACTTACCGTAATAGCATTTCTGATGATTTTATCTGCTTAGATTCAGATTCAGACCTCGGCGTGTGAGGGGCTTTGGGTACACTACACGTCACGATAGGGTTAGTGTTACAGACACGCCTATGCCGACGTCCCCTTTCGGTCGCCGAAAGACAAGATGAAATGCTCCGCGGTTACCACTGGATGTCGGACTATATGCACAGCATGTGAATCTAAGCAGATACAATCAATAGAAATGCTATTACGGTAAGTAATACATGTAATTCTGAAACTGCATACGCAATCTAGCTGGGTAGAGCATGGCATAAGCAATGTCACTTCCTAAGGAGTTATTTGACTCAGGTGAACGTACGCCTTTCTTGCTGTACAGCTAGGTGTAATCCAGGAAGATGCGCACAATACTGTATCCCATTTTCAATTCCTTTTTCTCACGTGCTGCCCCTAATCCCATATCTCTGTCCCGGTAGTTCATCAGACGGGCTATTATTGGCCTTGCATAGCCACCAGGCTTAGGGCTTGCTGTTAGTGCCCTGTGCGCATGTTCAATTGCAAAAAGTGGTTACCACCCTGGATCACCCAATAGTTCACGTAGCAGATCTTGCACAGCTTTATCCATAGTCCCCCACAATACATACATTATTCCGCCTTGATCTGGATTATAGGTCCTCACACTTTAGCCTTCACGGTGCTCAGGTATTTAGCTAATGATGTCATGTCACCCTGTAGTGCTGTTACGGCGTCCTTGGAGCTGCTGATGTGGTTCTCGGCTTCAGTTATTCGTAGGGCTGCTTTTTCTAGTTGGGGAAGGATAGTCGTGACGGTAGACGGTATCACATCTAGCTTATTGTTTATTTCTGCAAACCGTTGCTGCATCGATTCCATCACACCCTGCAGGTCAATCGTGGGGAGGCCTGGCTTTCCTCCATTAACAACGGGCAACTGGGGCCCTCCCTGGCCATTTCTGTGGGTTTTGTGAATTTGTCAATTGTAACACTTTTCTTGTGTCCAGACCCTTTAGACATTGCGCCTGCCGTTCGTGTTTGTGGTGGTTTTATTGTGGATGTACAGAAATTAAAGCCTGTGCAGGTTCTGTTTGGGATTGGGGGAGGCCCCACTTCACAGGCCTATTAAAAACACGTACAAACGGTGTGGATTGTCCAGGACATATCGATTGATGATGAAATTACTGTTCTGTGATTCTACTTACACTCCTACACTCGACCCCCGGTAAGCAATGTGAACTCCCTTGCGCGAACTTCCAGCCTGCTTGTTAAACTCACCTACTGTAAATCTGCCCACCACAAACTCAGTCCGCGCTCCTAACGCCTCCCCCATGCATCGCTGTTCTTGCATATTAACTATTTGGATCTGGATGCCTAGCGTTAGACCAGACTCTGCCCTCAGCAGCCCAGTGTTGCCTGTGGTAGTCATTTATTGAATTCCCAAACTGCTTTTTTGCCTCTGCCCTTAGAGGCCCAGTGTTGCCTGTGCTAGTCATCTATTTGCCCACACTGCCTGTGTTAGTCATTTATTGATTGCCCACACTGCTTTTTTGCCTCTGCCCTTAGCGGCCCAGTGTTGCCTGTGTTAGTCATTTATTGATTGCCCACACTGCTTTTTTGCCTCTGCCCTTAGCGGCCCAGTGTTGCCTGTGTTAGTCATTTATTGAATGCCCACACTGCTTTTGTGCCTCTGGCCTTAGCGGCCGAGTGTTGCCTGTGCTAGTCATCTATTTGCCCACACTGCCTGTGTTAGTCATCTATTTGCCCACACTGCCTGTGTTAGTCATTTATTGATTGCCCACGCTGCTTTTTTGCCTCTGCCCTTAGCGGCCCAGTGTTGCCTGTGTTAGTCATTTATTGAATGCCCACACTGCTTTTGTGCCTCTGCCCTTAGCGGCCCAGTGTTGCCTGTGCTAGTCATCTATTTGCCCACACTGCCTGTGTTAGTCATCTATTTGCCCACACTGCCTGTGTTAGTCATTTATTGATTGCCCACACTGCTTTTTTGCCTCTGCCCTTAGCGGCCCAGTGTTGCCTGTGCTAGTCATCTATTTGCCCACACTGCCTGTGTTAGTCATCTATTTGCCCACACTGCCTGTGTTAGTCATTTATTGATTGCCCACACTGCTTTTTTGCCTCTGCCCTTAGCGGCCCAGTGTTGCCTGCGTTAGTCATTTATTGAATGCCCACACTGCTTTTTTGCCTCTGCCCTTAGAGGCCCAGTGTTGCCTGCGTTAGTCATTTATTGAATGCCCACACTGCTTTTTTGCCTCTGCCCTTAGCGGCCCAGTGTTGCCTGTGCTAGTCATATATTTGCCCACACTGCCTGTGTTAGTCATCTATTTGCCCACACTGCCTGTGTTAGTCATTTATTGATTGCCCACACTGATTTTTTGCCTCTGCCCTTAGCGGCCCAGTGTTGCCTGTGCTAGTCATCTATTTGCCCACACTGCCTGTGTTAGTCATCTATTTGTCCACACTGCCTGTGTTAGTCATTTATTGATTGCCCACACTGCTTTTTTGCCTCTGCCCTTAGCGGCCCAGTGTTGCCTGTGTTAGTCATCTATTTGCCCACACTGCCTGTGTTAGTCATTTATTGAATGCCTAGACTGCTTTTTTGCCGTACCCTTAACTTCCCATGATGGCCACTCTAAGAGGCGTCACCCTGACTATGGCAACGCTCCTCCCGTTACTCCACTATGTTGCACCTCAGAACAATACCAGTACAACCACTCCACTCTACTCAGACCTCCTATCCCCGATAGAATGGATCAACAGATTCGCTCGTCCACCTACACCCTTCACACCATGCCCTACACCCCTCAGAAACACACGACTAGGCTCGCGCCTCTATCTACCCACTACCACCATCCTGAATACAGCCCCATCCATCATGCATAGAAACGCTAGACTTAGTCTCCGCACCACCCTTAGTCACAAATCCATCAGATCAAACACCAACCTGACTAAGAACCAGATGCATCTGACACCACATAGCGACTCCATAGTGAGCCAAAACCCCACAACACCTCACACACCGCAACTTACGAAAATCAACCTTACTCCCTTACCCATTAAAGGCGCTCTCATCAACGCCCCCTCCTTGGTAGCCCACGCCCTCGATGCAGACATCATCTCTGCTAACCACCTCGACTTTATCGCTATCACGGAGACGTAGCTCCACCTAGCAGCTGGCCCTACTCTTTCCTTAGCCATCCCTGAGAATTACAACATCTTCCGCGCTGACAGAAAAAACAGAATAGGAGGAGGTGTGGCAATTATTGCCAAATCTAACCTCAACATCAGAGAAGCAACCAACACTACCTTACCCTCTGCTGAACTCCTGTCCATCAAACTTCCATTATCGAACACCCAAACCATCCTCCTTCACATTATATACAGACCTCCAGGCACCCTATCCACCTTTGAAGAGGATATCTCTCTTCTACTCACCACAAACACCAAACCTAAATCACAAATCATCATCATGGGTGATTTCAACCTGGGACTCAATGACCCCACAACAATCATGCCGCCTCCCTTAATGACACCATCACCCACTTGGGCCTCACCCAACACATTAACAAACCTACCCACACTAAAGGAAGATCCTTAGACTGGATAGCAGATGCCAACTGCAATCTATCACTGACAGACATCACACCCTGTGCTTGGACAGACCATCACCTCATCACCTTCTCTCTACCTAGGACTACACCCTCTACGACACCACCTCCCAGGACGTCTTAAATAATCTCCAGAAACAACCGTAACATCACAATGGAAAACCTTAGACCATTTCTCATGCCCATCTCTAAAGCCAACCTTCCCACTCAGAAAGACAACCCGTCCACCCTGGTAGATCTCTACAATAATACATTGGAACTAGCACTCAACCAGATAGCTCCACTCAAACAACGTAAAGCCAAACCTATTGCTCACACTAACAAATGGTTCTCAGCAGAACTAAAAGATCTCCGTAACCTTAAAAGAGCTGCGGAAACCAGATGGAGAAAAGCACCTTCTCCATCCACTAAAGACAACCTCACTACAGCTGCCACTACCTATAAATCTGCTATCTTAAACACCAAAAAAGAGATTTATAACACAAGAATACACAACGCCAAATCTGGCACGAAAGAATTATTCTCCATACTAAGAGAACTTGAATCGCCACTGCTGCCCTCAGAGGAATGCACTAAGGACAAGGCATGGTGCAATAATATCCAACTTGCTCTCTCTGAAAAAATTGCCTTGCCTCAAGCAAAGATAGAAGCCAAAAAAGCCAACTGGGTCGCCAAAGATATCCTCAATAGCAAAAATGACCACACCACTCCCAACTGCCCTCCTTTCCATTTCTCTTCAGTCACCGAAGAAGAAGTAGTTAAGATAATCGCTAGCCTTAAACCATCCAATTGTAAAGGTGACTTATGTCCCGCCTCTGTCATCAAAGATGGAGCTAAAGATCTAGCTCCCCTCATCACCTCACTGATCAACTCTTCCTTCAAGAACTCAGTAGTCCCTAATAACCTCAAAGAAGCGTGGGTCCTCCCCCTCCTCAAAAAGCCCAACCTAGACCCTAACACCCCTACGAATTACAGACCCATCACCACGTTCCCTTTCCTCCTCAAAATACTAGACAGAGTCGCCTACCTCCAAATACAACAACATTTGGAAGACAATAACCTCTTAGGCCTGCGACAATCCGGCTTTAGACCCAGGCACGGGACCGAAACTGCCCTCCTGGATCTAAAAATCCAAATGGATGAAGCCAAAGACAAGGGCAACTTGGCCATTCTGCTCCTGCTAGATCTCTCTGCGGCCTTCGACCTGGTTGACCACCAGATCCTTACACAACACCTCTCCTCGGCTGCCGCATTCTCACAGAATACCACCAATTGGATTCAGTCATTTCTGTCTGACAGATCGACTAGGGTCTTCGCCCCTTCAGCAGCTGCTGATCCTATCCCAATCCAATGCGGAGTTCCCCAAGGCTCCTGCATCTCCCCCACACTTTACAACATCTTCACGAAGCTTCTCTTCGACCGTCTTGACGAACTGGGTGTCAGCTACACTAACTATGCAGACGACACCCAGGTCCTCATCACACTCACTGGCTGCTACGAAAAAGATGTTGCAAAGCTTAACAAAATCTACCTAGAAATCCAAGCCTGGATGGCCACACACAGGGCCTCATCACGACTTCAGCGGTAACCCTTAAATCCGGCGGTAGCGCTATTACCGCCGGATTTAAGGGTCCGCCGAATCAGGGCTTTGGCGGATTTCGCCCCAGCTCTGAGCTGGGGGGAAATCCGCTGAAAATTCGCGCTATTACCGCCGGCGGGAAATCCGCCGGCGGTATTAGCGCGAAGATTCCCCATTGAGCCCAATTGGGAATGGGGCATTCCCGAATGGGCTCAGTGGGGAATGGGGACTTACATTACCGCCGAACTCGTGATCCGGCGCTATTAGCACTGGGGAGTTCGGCGGTAGGGCTAATACCGCCCACGCTAATAGCGTTACCGTTACCGCCAAAGTCGTGATGAGACCCACAGTCTCTGCCTTAACGACGATAAGACGGAACTGCTTATCGTAGGCTCCCAGGCCCGCCTCAACAAATTAGATTCTAGGTACAAATCCTTCACCATTGATGGCAACTTCATAAAAGTATCCAAAGAGGTGAAAACACTAGGCGTGTACCTCGACTCCACCCTATCGTTGAAAAAACAAATAAATGCCACCATCTCATCTACCACATATACCAACAAACTTATCAATGCCTGTAGACCTTTTCTATCATCCTCCAGCTGCCTCACCCTATCCAGAGCATTGATTTTGTCTAAATTAGACTATTGTAACACACTCTTCCTAGGTACTACCTCCAAAAATCTAGACAAACACCAGATCCTCCAAAACAATGCCTTAAGATGTGCTCTTAACCTCCCGCGCAAGGCACACATCTCCACGGCTAGCAAAGATGTCCACTGTCTCCCAATACGAGACAGAATCAAGCTACGAACTCTTGTCATTACACACAAGTGCCTCTCCCTGACTGTCCCGCTATACCTATCCGACAAATTCGCTAGACACAGCACTTCTAGACCCACCAGAACTCCCTACTTGCACCAACTCAGGGTCCCTAAATTCAACCTAAAAACAGCAGGAGGTTCCAGTTTCCCGGTTCTTGCAGCTCAATGTTGGAACACCCTCCCTCTTGCAATCAGATCGGAAGCCTCCTTTTGGCCATTCAGAGCCATGGTGAAATCTTGGCTCTCTGCCCAAACACGGTGCTACTTACTCACGCACCCTGGTCTTAACTATACCGTGAAACGGATCACCATGTAACCCGATCCTCTATTTTCTATTGTATTCTTTGCTTATTTTTTACTTCACCATTTGTCTGCACCATTGAATGTATGTACTTTTCCTGCTGTGCGCAACGATATGTAACTATGTTGTCCATATGATTATGCGCCCAGTTACCCTAGGGTTCGGTCGCGCTCTATAAATAAACTTACTAAACTAAACTAAACTTAAGCAATAGAACCCGAGCGTCGGGGGCATTACCGTCCCAGGTAATGCCCCGGGGCCCATAGGTAAGGACCCAAGCGAAGCAAAAATTGCGTGACCGGGGTACTAAAAGCTTTTTTTTTTGTCCCGAAACGCTGCAGCGTTTCAGGAGAAAAAAAAGAAAAAAGAAAATGGCCGCCGCCATGGAAAGGGAAAACGGAGTCCGTTTTCCATTTCCATGGCGGCCATCGGGAGCGGACGCGCTGGGAACACAAGTGTTCCCAGCGCGTCCGCTCCCGAAAAAAGGATCAAAAAGAAGGTAAGTGGGGTTGGGAGGGTAGGAGTGGGACAGGGAAAAAATAAAAAACAAAACATACCTGCGTCCCCGGCGGGGGATGAGGGAAGCCTCCAGCCGTGTGGAGGCGCGGAGCGGGGATGGACGTAGGACCAAGAAGGTAAGTTGGGGGTGTGGGTGGGAGGGAAGGGATTAAAAAAAAAAAAAAGACTTACCCGAGTCCCCGGCAGCGGGCGAAGGCAGCCTCTCAGCTGCGGGGAGGCTCGGAGCGGGGATGGCCCCGCTTCGAGCCTCCTCATTGGCCGAGGGGCTGCAACCCCCCCCGCCGGGGACAAAGGCCGTGGAATCCCGACGGAGGGATTCCCGGCCGGGTAGGGACCTGGCGAGAGCCAATCAGAATGCTTGTTGCATTCTGCTTCGCTCTCGCCGGGTTACTAATTTGCCGTATATCACATGCAGTGTCCAATCCCTTCAATGGTCAATGTCCTAGTTGCGCCAATGCAATACCTTATTTGTTTAATGGAGTCTTAGAGGATGCAGGGTACTAGCCAGGCCAGGCGGGATGTGCCTTTAACTGAAGCTCGAACAGGAGTGTAATCCTTGTTCTCAATGCTGAATTGCCCGTAAAGTTTGGCCCCTGGGGGAGCAGCCTTGTTGTGACTATGATCCTATGACCGGACGTGCCATCCAGCAGCAGACCACGTTTGGGCGCTTCTACCACATCACACCCTCTCTTCTGCCAATAATGCAAGGTCCTGTCTGGGCATGTTATCCAGCGGGTCTCTGTTGCGAACACCCACTGCAGATCAGATCCTGTCCCTCTTATCTGCCCTCTGTGTTGCAGCTGGGTGGGATCACAGGGGAGGCTCGGTTCCTTGGCTCACTTGCGCTAGAGGCCCAAGCCGAGGTGAATATTTTGTTGTGAACTTGCACAGATTGTGCCGCCACCTTTCATCAGCAGACTCCTAGTTTTTCCGCTTTATCCATCCATGCGGGAAGTATAAATTCAGCTGCTAGCCCCTGACTCGATACGGAGTTCAAACCTGGCACGCCATCTTAGTTTGCCGGGCAACAACACCCATCCCCTCCCTCGACCCACCCCCCCGGTCTCGAGATACTTGAATAAGTTCCTCTGCAAGGACAAGTTCAAAATGGTCACACTTTCTCAGATCCTTTAGGCCCTCCAACTCCAGGATTGGATGGTGTCATTGGAGTTTCACTTGCCCTCTGTACGGGAAAAGAATGTCCTGATAATGACCGACAACACAGTGGCCATGTACTACCTCAACAAGAGAGGAGGTGTAGAGTCACTACCACTGTGCAGAGAGGCAATGCAGCTCTGGCTCTGGGCGATACAAGAAGGAATCTCTCTGTTGGCAGTTCACCTAGCTGGAGAGCAGAACACGGCGGCAGATGCTCTGAGCAGGCAGAGCACAGTCTCCGACATGTGGGAACTAGCTCAGGAAGTCCTTCAAGAGGTCTTCACCATTTGGGGAACCCCTCAAGTGGATCTGTTTGCGACCGGTGTCAATCGAAAGTGCAAACAGTACTGCTCAAGGGAATTTCCTCCAAGAGGAGCTCTATGGGACTTGTTCATAGTGGACTGGGAATTTCCACTCCTGTACGCGTTTTCTCCAGTCCCAGTCATTCCTCACGTGATCAGGAGGTTGAGAACGTTCAGGAGACACATGATCCTAATTGCCCCTGAATGCGCCAGGAAGACGTGGTACCCAGACCTTATGGACATGTCCATCTGCCCTCCAATACGTCTTTCACAAAGAGAGAACCTTCTCTCACGAGAGGAGGGTCGGGTTATCCATCCAGAGGTCAAGAAACTCACCCTTCAGGGATGGTTTCTGAGAGGCTGAGGTATAATTATTGGGACCGCCCGGATGACGTAATGGGGATTTTGCTTTTGGCCTTTTGGAACAAATCCTGCTACTCGTGCAGGGACAAGAATGTGGACTCTTTGATATGCAAAACACAGAGGTGTTGTCTTTTCTAATGTACTTAGCCAATCTGGGGCTCCAGGTTGGAACAATTAAAAGTTATTTGGCGCCGCTATCCATCTTCAAGGGCTTGTATGAGGAAACTTGATATTTTAAGATACCCTTGGTTATATAATTTCTGAAGGGACTCACTAATGTATTCTCTCAATCTCCCTTTCAGATTCCTGTTTGGGACCTTAATCTGGTGTTAACATTTCTTATGTGTGCACCATTTGAACCACTCCATTCATGTCCCCTAAGCTTACTAACGTTCAAGACCATCTTGTTGGTAGCTTTAACTTCAGCTCGTAGAGTGAGTTGCAGGTAATATCCTCTAAACCACAATTTAGAGTATTTCAGATGGACAAGGTCGTCCGGATGGTTAAGCTTTCATTTCTACCTAAGGTCATTTCAGACTTTAATTTAGGACAGAAGATTATGTTACCCACTTTCTATCCTCCACCTCATCCTGGCAAGGAAGAGGAGAGGTTGCACAGACGCGATCTACGCAGGGCTCTGAGCTTCTACATTTCAAGGTTGTCAAAACTTTGTCTGGATGACCAACTATTCATACGTTATACGGGTCACAGACTAGTTCAAGCTGTAACAAAGCGAACCTTATCTAGATGGATTATTCTAGATATTTCAGAATTCTACAGACTGGTGGGCAAGGATCCTCCAGAAGGCTTGAGGGCCCATTCCACTAGGGGCATGGCTACTTCTTCTGCTCTGCAAAGAAGTGTTCCTATTAAAAACATTTGTGAGGAAGCTACATGGTCTACGATGCACACTTTCACTAAGCATTACTGCCTTGATTCTACCCTAAGTCAGGCTGAAAGCTATGGAAAAACTGTCCTCCATTCTGTTCATGGAAAAAGTATCATTCTGTCCTGCTTTTCCATTAGCTGGTGATCGACTTTTCCTGGCCAACTGGGGACCGGCAGGCTTCAGCCGGCTCCCTCACCAAGGCCCACTGCTCCCACATCCATGAATACAACTAAGCGTGAGGAACGTCATTTTTCCAGCTGATCATCTGTACTGTGGATTCCTCGTACCGAGCAACAGCAGCCTCCGCCTCTGTCTGTTGGTTGGTGCATTGTCCTTAGCCATGCCACCTCCTGGGGACTAAATATGCATTTTGGAGTGTAATTTGGAGAAAAGAAATTAGTTGAACGCTTCATTTTTTGTAAAAGGGTTCGAAATTGCAGCACATTTCCACCGCGCTTACTCTTAATCCCTCAGCAACAACCAGGTGCTTGCTACTGGGTTTCTTGACTTTTGCTTTCTTTTGCTTGCCTAAGTTTTACACCATGCAATGCCTGCAAGAGGGCCGCTCTGGTGCCTGCTCGGCTTGAGGCAGTGGCAGTGAGCTGCATCATTCTGTCCTGCTTTGCCATTGGCTGGTGATAGACTTTTCCTGGCCAACTGGGGACCGGCAGGCTTTAGCTGGCCCCCTCACCAAAGGCCCACTTCTGAGGCCCCCTGACTACTCCCTGTCCGCTTCCAGAATGCTACATGAGACTATTGCCATAACCTGACCCACCCTGAGGTTGCTACCTCACTCAGCTAGATATCTGGACTACCAAGACTCTCTTACCATGGGCTAGTTCCCTCCTTCTGATGCCCCCATTTTCCCTTCCTGTGTCCTTCACTCCCTTCTCTGCTTGTTCTCACAGTTCTCCCTGCTATGCTCTTAAATTCACTTGTTTCTGCATTCATCTCTAACTTCTGATTCATACTGCGTTTTCTTGACCTACTGTGCCTCAGCTTTTAACTTTGAAAGTCAAATTTGACTTGTTTTGCATTTAACTTTGAAAGTCAGATTTGGGTGTGTTTTGCATTTAATTTTGTAAGTCAGATTTGGGTGTGTTTTGCATTTAACTTTTGCCATTGTTTGTAACCTAGCCCAGTGATTGTTCCATACTGCTGTACTTGCATACACCTCCCACTGCCGCCTCTCTCTACACACCCATGGCTCGTTCTGTTTCTCCTGTCTACTTCAACTGCTTCTCTATCACCTATCCTTCCCTTCTCACTAGGTCTGGGAAGAAGAAGTTTAAATATCTTGGCCTTCAACCCAGGTCTCCCCATTGCTGATACCTATTCGAGCACCTCTTGCAGACACTCACACCAACATCCTCTTTGTCTTTCCTTCACCAGATCTATGGACACCTCATATGATCTCTGTGCTCTGTCCTGTCTCTTTCTCTCCCATTAATGGTGGCACCCACTGGGAAGTCCTCATGGCTTCCTTCGACTCCTCCAGAGTCATCATTAATGTACCTAAATGGCACTGTCATGGTCCAAGACCCTCAGGCTAATCTCCTCCTCTTCGACAGTCGGTCCTTCACCTCATCAACTTCCCTTCATCTCCGGCTGTCCTCTCCTCTCTGCCCTTGGCTACCTTGCCATCTCTTCCCTCCTCTTCTGACCCACCTTGGACTCCCGCCAAACCTCCGCTGGGCGTACCTCTGATTTGTCCCCCTCCCCGGAAAGACATTAAGGCTGGCAACGTTCTTCAACTTGCCACACTCAACTCTCGCTCTCCTGTGAAACACTCCTCTGACATCTGCAACCTCTTGGAAGAACTTGACCTTGCTGTCCTTGGTCTTAAACGAGACATGGTTCACGGCCTGCTCTGTCACAAGCTTTGACAGTCTCGTCCCTGATGGCTACAAGATTGTCTCTGCACACAAATCCACCCGGCCGGACGGGGTGTAGCCCTGATCTTTCCTGAGTGGATTCCTGCCTCTATCATTCCCACTCAGATTTACTCCTCTTTCGAAAGCCTTGTCTGCAGGCTCTCTCTCTCTCTCTCTCTCCTAACCACCCTCTTACTGTTGCTACTCTGTACCGGCCCCTGCCAAATCACCTCTTTTCTCTCTGAGTGGGCAGACCTCTCCTCCTCCCTTCTGGCCTAAACCACTCAACTCCTCCTCCTTGGTTACCTCAGTATCCACCTCGATTTTCCCTGTTCCTCATCGATACTCTTTCGCGACCGCTGTGATTCCCTCTCCCTTTCTATCCTCCCCTCTGGCCCGACTCATTCTGGAGGACACACACTTGACTCCTTGATCTCCTCTGGCCTCCCCCTCTCTATCCCTCTGACCAGTCCTCTCTCCTGGAGTGACCGCTGCCTCCTCTCCTCTCATCTTTCCCTCTCTTCCCACCCCAAGCCAATCCTACCCTAAGATTGCCACCTACCTTCTCAGACATCCGCCACATGAAGCGTGTGTCAGTTGAGGCTTTCGCTGCCACCTTCTCTCCCCCCTTCCACCTCTTGCTGACTCACACCCGGACACAGCCCTGTCCCTGCTCTACTCTTCTATTTCTGATACTCTTGATGCTCTTGCCCCTGTCATGAGGATCCGTTTGAAGTCCAAAGCCAAGTGCAATTCCTGATATGACTCCAACCTAGCTACACTTAAACGTAAGTGTAGGGTGGCTGAGAGGAAATGGAGGGCTTCTTGTTCATCTTCTGGCCTGTCGCCTGCTCCAAAGGCAATACCGACTCTCTGTCCTCACCAAGAAGAGAGTCTACATCCAAGCCAGTGTCTCTGTAGCAACTAACAACTCGGCCAAACTCTTTAAAATCTGCAAGGAGCTGGCCAACCCTGCTGCAGTCTCTACCCCTCCTCTTACCTCCTAGGTTCTTTGCAAAGCCCTTGCCTCTCACTTTATCTCAAAAACCTAGGACATCCTGTCCACACTCCCCTCCCCCTCCTCTCTTCTCTGTCTGCGTTTGCTGACCCTCTTTCAGCCACCCCACCCCTTTCTCATCCTTTCCTCTTTTCTCCCCTGATGAGGTCGCTAGACAAGTCTGATCTATGAAAGCCTTGTCAAAACAGGTTCATCTCTATTCCTCTAAAACCATCAAGGACCACATTGATACCCTCGCTCCGGCCCTTGCCAATTCTTGCAACCTCTCCTTTGCCTCAGGATCCTTCCCCTCCCCTCTAAAGCACTCCCTTGTGCATCCTCTTCTCAAGAAACGCACAGCTGACCCTTCTTGCCCTGATAACTATCACCCAATTTCCATTACTCCCTTTCTGGGTAAACTCCTGGAAAAGCTGGCCATCTCTCAGCTTAACCTTCACTCCGATTCTGTTGGCTCCCGCCATGATCACCAGTCTGGCTTCAGAGCTGCCAGAAGGACCGAAACTGCTCTCCTGAACATTTGTGAAGATTACTCTCCAACCTTGACTCCAACGTTCCCTCTGTCCTCATCCTACTTGATCTCTCTTCTGCCTGCGACACGGGCAACCATATCACCCTGCTCAACCATCTCCGTGATAACCTGGGTATCACCCATCAGGCCCTGGCCTGGCAGACCTCTTTCCTCTCTGATCAACCCTCTCAGGTCCAAATTGGGTCCTTCTTATCATCTATCTCCCTCTCTACCTTGTAACGCTCACCTGGTTCCCTCGGAGGCGCGGGTCTTGACTGGGCGATGCAACCATCTTCAGTGTCAGGCGTAGGATACGTTTGGCTCCCGGATTTGGCCCCTTTCTCACCGAAAGTTTAACCTGAAGGGTGAGGTGTCTACAAGTGGAAAATCAAGGTATTAGTGCCTGGAAGATTGGGAGAAGTCCCAAGCCCCTCTCTCCCTCTCTCCCCGTGGTACTCGGTCGATGGTTGTGCTCACCTTAAATAGGTGAATGCTAGGCTCTCCATCCTGCGTCTCATGCAGGGGCGCTGGGTCCAGTTACTTCACTGGATATGAGTTCAGCCTCTTAATTGCAGAGGGTAAGTTGAGAGCGATGCCGCCGTGTGCTGCACGAGCGTGACTTGTAAGTATAAAAGTTCCCTTTAGATTGCTCTCTTCAAATGTCTTATCTCCTTAATGTCTGTCTTTTCCCTTTCAGATGCTGTCGGTGCCGAAGAAGATGCTCCCCACAGGTTCGTGGCAGAGAGCGTAACAAGATGATGGGGCATACGAAGGCACGTAAGTAGAAAGGCTGCTCTAGGGCTGTAGAATGCACCTTAATGTCTCTTTTGTCTTTACAGGTGCCGGAATGCAGCGCGAGCAGAGTTGGAGCGGGCGTAACACAAGTAAGCAGTTTTGTAACTAAGCGTTACTAACCAATGTTCTTTGTCTTTGCAGGCCCGATGCCGTACGAGATATGCAGAAAAAAAACGCCTTGAATGCTGCCGATGGATCGGGTAAGTTGAACCGCTAACTTTGCCTTTGCCTAACCTGTGCCTTTTGTTTTGCAGGAGCTGCTGAAGACTGAGGATTGGTTCCCAGCAGGTAATTTTCGTATTCACAGGATCCGGAACTGAAGATTCACTGGAGCTGGCACGGTGAGCGTCCTGCTGTAGATGCAGAATAACGCGAAGCACCTTGCATCAATCGGGCGTGGTTTAAATAGTCCATAGGAGTGCTTAGGTGTCTTCTTCCACAGCCTCGCCCAGACAAAAGAGTTCCTGCTTCCAGAAGAGGTCCAGCATCAATGATCCAGGGAGTGGTGCCTGCCCCACCCAGAAGGAAAAGTAGTCCCTGCCAGAAGAGAGTGAAACATCATCTTGCTGGTAAGTAAGCAGCATGGTCTGCTGCAGGTAGGTCCACACAAGCACTCTCACACTTGTTATGAGCCCGGCGCTTCCTGTGCCGGGACGGGTCCATGCTATGAGCCTGGCACCACCGGTGCCAGGACAAGGTCCAAAAGGTCCCTATTGGGACTTGCTGGTGCCGATAGTATATGTTATGAGCCTGCTTCCAAGGATGTTGGGCAGGTCCTGACTCCTTGGAAGCAGTGGTCATGACAGCACCCCCCCTCAAGGCCCCTCCCAAATTTGTCTTCTCCGGGGGTTTCGGTTTATCAGGAAAAGTTCGATGAAACTTCTTAACCAGACAGGGTGCATGAACATGTTCTGACGGTTCCCAAGATCGTTCCTGGGGGCCATAACCTTTCCAGTCAATTAGATAGTATAATTTTGATTTGGAAATCTTGGAGTCTAAGATGTCTTGTATTTCGAATTCCAGTTCTCCGTCCACAAGAATAGGGTCTGGAGATTTCGTCAAACGGGTTCCAGGTTGCAAGGGTTTTAGTAGAGAAACGTGGAAAACTGGATGTATTTTCATATGGGCAGGTAGGCCCAATTTAACTGCCACTGGATTAATTATGGCAGTGATTGGGTAAGGTCCCAGGTATCGCGGATTGAAAGTACGCGGTCCTTTTAGCGGTAGATGTTTGGTGGATAACCAGACTTGATCTCCCACAAGATATTGAGGAGCTTCCTTTCGATGTATGTCCGCACACTTCTTGTATTGTTCCTTGGCCCGCTTAAGGTGAGACGTGGCCTCTTTAAAGGCTTGAGCGATTGTAGAATGCAGATGATCTACAGCGGGTGTCCCAAGATTTTGAGGTGGATCAAGATTTGAAGTGCGAGGGTGGAGTCCATATAAAAGAAAAAAAGGAGTTTTTCCGGTTCCGGCATGGACTGAATTATTATAAGCGTACTCCACAATCCAGAGAATGTCTTTCCAAGTGTCCTCCGACTGTTGTAACATGCAGCGCAGATACTGTTCCAGGATTTGGTTGGTCCACTCGGTCTGCCCGTCGGTCTGGGGGTGGTGGCTGGTTGAAAGCCTTACGTCAATTTGGGCTAGGCGACAACAACTCCGCCAGAAGTGGGAAATAAATTGACTTCCTCTATCTGAGATTAAAACTGAAGGAAAGCCGTGCAACCGAACGATGTTTTCGAGGAACTCTCAAGCCAGAATTGAAGCTGTAGGTAACCCTTTCAATGGGATAAAATGGGCCAACTTCGAGAATAGGTCCACAATCACTAAGATTGTATTAAATCCGGAGCATGGTGGTAAATCCGTGATGAAGTCCATGGAGAGAGTATGCCATGGGTGTGGAGGAATGTCTATTGGATGTAAGAGACCTGCTGGCTTCTCCTTCTGGCTTTTGCTTTGAGCGCACACACCACAGGAATTTATGAAATTTTTAATGTCCTTTCTCCAAGACGGCCACCAGAAATGTCTTTTTATCTTTTCCGACGTTTTGGCAATGCCGGGATGTCCTTCCATTAAGGAGTCATGGTAACAAGAGATCACCTGTCTTTGTAAATCGGTGCATGGTAGATATAATCTTCCTCGAAAGTATAGTAAGTTCTTATCCATTGTGAAATCTTTTCCCTTGAGTTGCCAGTCTTGCACTTCTGCTGGAGTCAGAAGTTCTTTAACTTTAGCTTCAAGGTCTTCAATGGTTTGTGCACTTATCAAACCCAGGATTCTCTGCTCCGGAATTATGGGTACTGGTTCAGGATTGGTCGTGAGTTCACCTACTCCAATTCGGGAGAGAGCATCTGCTTTACCATTCTTGTTGCCTGGTCGGTAAGTTATCACAAAGTCGAATTCGGCAAAAAATAATGCCCAGCGAAGTTGTCTAGATGATTGAGCTTTGGCTGATTTAAGGTACTGTAAATTACGATGATCCGTGATGACGGTGACTGTGTGTCGGGCTCCCAAGAGATTATGCCGCCAGGCTTTAAAGGCGGACTTAATAGCCAAAAGATCCTTATCTGTAATAGTGTAGTTGATTTCGGGAGCCGAAAATTTGCGGGACCAGAATGCTACTGGGTGTAACTGGTTTGTTTCTGGGTCTCTTTGCGAGAGCACTGCTCCCATTGCGAGACTGGAAGCATCAGTCTCCACGATAAAGGGAAGTTCCGGGCGAGGATGTTTTAAAACTGGAGCCGAGGTGAATTTTGTTTTTAGTTCCTGAAAAGCTTGTTCCGCCTCCGTAGACCACTCGAAACGTTTATTCTTTCTGAGAAGGGCAGTAATGGGTTGGACTACTTGAGAAAAATCAGGAATAAATCTACGATAAAAGTTGGCGAAGCCCAACATGCTTTGAACTCCTTTCACAGACGTTGGTGAGGGCCACTTACTGATAGCGTCCACTTTTCTTGAGTCCATGTGGACTCCATTAGGTGACAAAATAAATCCCAAAAATTCGACCTCCGTGACATGAAAAACGCATTTCTCCAGCTTTGCAAAAAGTCTGTGTTTTCGGAGCCTCTCCAGTACTGCTGTGACGTGTTTTCGATGATCCGCCTCAGAGGACGAGTAGACCAGAATGTCATCAATATAGACAACTACACATACGTCGATGAGCTCTCTGAGGACGTCATTCATAAAATACTGAAAAGCAGCCGGTGTGTTACATAACCCGAAGGGCATTACTTGATACTCGAACAGTCCATATTTAGTACGAAAGGCCGTCTTCCATTCGTCGCCCTCTTTTATTCGTACTAAATGGTAAGCTCCTTTGAGGTCCAGCTTTGTGTAGATACAGGCACTTTTAACTTGGTCAAGAAGTTCAGGGATCAATGGTAACGGATATCTGTTCTTAATCGTAATCTGGTTCAGGGCACGGTAATCTATACATGTTCTCAGGTCTCCTTCCTTTTTTAGAACGAAGAACAAAGCTGAAGAGGCTGGGGACTTCGAAGGACGGATGAATCCATTAGCCAGGTACTGGTCCAAATACTGCCTCAGGTGAAGATTTTCAGGTTCTGTGAGTGCATAAATTCGACTGCACGGAGGAGTGGATCCCGGAACCAAGTCTATCTGGCAGTCGTATGATCTGTGAGGAGGCAGCGAATTAGCTTGATCTTTTCGAAAGACATCCTGAAATTCCCGGTATTCAGGAGGCAGGTGATGACTCTCAGAAGTAGTTGCTACTAGCTTAGTGGTAGGCTGAGTATAACAGGTAGGAGCGCATTCTGGAAACCGGATTGTCTTTGCTCGCCAATCGATTTGGGGATTGTGTTTCTCCAACCAAGGGATTCCCAGGATAACTTGAAACTGCGGAGCCTTGATCACATCAAACACGATCTTCTCTTGATGTCCATCTTGGCTTACCAACGTCACTTCCATGGTGGTGTGAGTTACTGGTCCGGAAGCTATTTCCGTACCATCCACGGTGGTGATGACGTCTTTCACCGTCTTAGGACAAAGAGATAGATTCATCCTGGCGGCCAATTCACAGTCCACGTAATTGCCGATTGCGCCACTATCAATGTATACTTTAATGGCATGCATACGATTGGGTTGTTCTGGACACACGAGGACCATGGGCATGATGAAATGCGAGGTCAAAGAACTGGTTTTAACGCTCGGCAAGCGGACCTCTACACTTGTCGGGCGAGGTCGTTTTCCGACTCTGAACCTTTGGCACCCTTATCGGAAGCTCCTACTATCTTCTTCCTTGGTTTCACGGGGCAATCTTGAAGGAAATGCCCTGAGTTTCCACAATAGAGGCACAATTGCAGTTGTCTTCTCCTTTCCCTTTCCTTTTGGGTTAGAGGTCCTTTCACAACCCCAATCTGCATGGGTTCCACGATATCATTTCCTTTAGCGGAACTCTGTGGTCTTGAAAAAGATCGAGTCTCAATTCTGGAACGATCGGCTTTTCGATTTTGTATTCTATGATCCAATTGAACCACCAGATCGATGTATTCGGAATAGTCTTGTGGAGGATTCACCACCTGAGCCAGAACGTCTTTGAGTTCTCCACGCAGGCCTCTGTAGAAAAGGGTGATCCTCTTATCCTCAGGCCATCCGGTTTCAACCACTAGTCTGTTGAATGATGCTATGTAGGCCAGAAGATCTTGATTGCCCTGTCGTAGTGAAAGAAGTTCATTGTCCAGGGCCTGTCCCTGAGAATGTCTTGCGAACAATCTTTCCATACTAGCTTGGAAGTCCTGGAAATTGTAAAGAATTGGGTTATCCTGAGTCACTAAAGGAATAGACCAATCTGCGGCACTGCCACTAAGATATGAGAGCACAAAGGCCACCTTAGCCTGGTCCGTTGGGAAAGCGGCAGGTCTACACAAAAAGTGCAAACGGCACTGATTGATGAACACAGGATATCTTTTCGGATCACCTGAAAAGCGTTCGGGCGGGGCCAGAGGTACATTTCCTGGTAGATTAATTTGCACCGGATTAGAGGAAGTCGTTGGAGCATGGCTCCCCCCAGGGGTAGGCAGAGGAGTTTGTCCCGCTTGGGCTTGCAACAATTGTCTAGCCAAATCGTCTGTTCGTTCCTTAGAAACCACTAACTCCCTCCTTAGGGCATTTCCTGGCGCGCTGCGTGTACTTCTGCCCTCAACTCCCCGAGCAACTGGGCCAATTGGTCCGTGTCTGAAGTTTCCATTGCGCCTGGGCGGGAAATTTGTGGTAAGGCTTCGCGTTCTGTAACGCTCACCTGGTTCCCTCGGAGGCGCGGGTCTTGGCTGGGCGATGCAACCGTCTTCAGTGTCAGGCGTAGGATACGTTTGGCTCCCGGATTTGGCCCCTTTCTCACCGAAAGTTTAACCTGAAGGGTGAGGTGTCTACAAGTGGAAAATCAAGGTATTAGTGCCTGGAAGATTGGGAGAAGTCCCAAGCCCCTCTCTCCCTCTCTCCCCGTGGTACTCGGTCGATGGTTGTGCTCACCTTAAATAGGTGAATGCTAGGCTCTCCATCCTGCGTCTCATGCAGGGGCGCTGGGTCCAGTTACTTCACTGGATATGAGTTCAGCCTCTTAATTGCAGAGGGTAAGTTGAGAGCGATGCCGCCGTGTGCTGCACGAGCGTGACTTGTAAGTATAAAAGTTCCCTTTAGATTGCTCTCTTCAAATGTCTTATCTCCTTAATGTCTGTCTTTTCCCTTTCAGATGCTGTCGGTGCCGAAGAAGATGCTCCCCACAGGTTCGTGGCAGAGAGCGTAACAAGATGATGGGGCATACGAAGGCACGTAAGTAGAAAGGCTGCTCTAGGGCTGTAGAATGCACCTTAATGTCTCTTTTGTCTTTACAGGTGCCGGAATGCAGCGCGAGCAGAGTTGGAGCGGGCGTAACACAAGTAAGCAGTTTTGTAACTAAGCGTTACTAACCAATGTTCTTTGTCTTTGCAGGCCCGATGCCGTACGAGATATGCAGAAAAAAAACGCCTTGAATGCTGCCGATGGATCGGGTAAGTTGAACCGCTAACTTTGCCTTTGCCTAACCTGTGCCTTTTGTTTTGCAGGAGCTGCTGAAGACTGAGGATTGGTTCCCAGCAGGTAATTTTCGTATTCACAGGATCCGGAACTGAAGATTCACTGGAGCTGGCACGGTGAGCGTCCTGCTGTAGATGCAGAATAACGCGAAGCACCTTGCATCAATCGGGCGTGGTTTAAATAGTCCATAGGAGTGCTTAGGTGTCTTCTTCCACAGCCTCGCCCAGACAAAAGAGTTCCTGCTTCCAGAAGAGGTCCAGCATCAATGATCCAGGGAGTGGTGCCTGCCCCACCCAGAAGGAAAAGTAGTCCCTGCCAGAAGAGAGTGAAACATCATCTTGCTGGTAAGTAAGCAGCATGGTCTGCTGCAGGTAGGTCCACACAAGCACTCTCACACTTGTTATGAGCCCGGCGCTTCCTGTGCCGGGACGGGTCCATGCTATGAGCCTGGCACCACCGGTGCCAGGACAAGGTCCAAAAGGTCCCTATTGGGACTTGCTGGTGCCGATAGTATATGTTATGAGCCTGCTTCCAAGGATGTTGGGCAGGTCCTGACTCCTTGGAAGCAGTGGTCATGACAGCACCCCCCCTCAAGGCCCCTCCCAAATTTGTCTTCTCCGGGGGTTTCGGTTTATCAGGAAAAGTTCGATGAAACTTCTTAACCAGACAGGGTGCATGAACATGTTCTGACGGTTCCCAAGATCGTTCCTGGGGGCCATAACCTTTCCAGTCAATTAGATAGTATAATTTTGATTTGGAAATCTTGGAGTCTAAGATGTCTTGTATTTCGAATTCCAGTTCTCCGTCCACAAGAATAGGGTCTGGAGATTTCGTCAAACGGGTTCCAGGTTGCAAGGGTTTTAGTAGAGAAACGTGGAAAACTGGATGTATTTTCATATGGGCAGGTAGGCCCAATTTAACTGCCACTGGATTAATTATGGCAGTGATTGGGTAAGGTCCCAGGTATCGCGGATTGAAAGTACGCGGTCCTTTTAGCGGTAGATGTTTGGTGGATAACCAGACTTGATCTCCCACAAGATATTGAGGAGCTTCCTTTCGATGTATGTCCGCACACTTCTTGTATTGTTCCTTGGCCCGCTTAAGTGTCTGAAGTTTCCATTGCGCCTGGGCGGGAAATTTGTGGTAAGGCTTCGCGTTCTGTAACGCTCACCTGGTTCCCTCGGAGGCGCGGGTCTTGGCTGGGCGATGCAACCGTCTTCAGTGTCAGGCGTAGGATACGTTTGGCTCCCGGATTCGGCCCCTTTCTCACCGAAAGTTTAACCTGAAGGGTGAGGTGTCTGCAAGTGGAAAATCAAGGTATTAGTGCCTGGAAGATTGGGAGAAGTCCCAAGCCCCTCTCTCCCTCTCTCCCCGTGATACTCGGTCGATGGTTGTGCTCACCTTAAATAGGTGAATGCTAGGCTCTCCATCCTGCGTCTCATGCAGGGGCGCTGGGTCCAGTTACTTCACTGGATATGAGTTCAGCCTCTTAATTGCAGAGGGTAAGTTGAGAGCGATGCCGCCGTGTGCTGCACGAGCGTGACTTGTAAGTATAAAAGTTCCCTTTAGATTGCTCTCTTCAAATGTCTTATCTCCTTAATGTCTGTCTTTTCCCTTTCAGATGCTGTCGGTGCCGAAGAAGATGCTCCCCACAGGTTCGTGGCAGAGAGCGTAGCAAGATGATGGGGCATACGAAGGCACGTAAGTAGAAAGGCTGCTCTAGGGCTGTAGAATGCACCTTAACGTCTCTTTTGTCTTTACAGGTGCCGGAATGCAGCGCGAGCAGAGTTGGAGCGGGCGTAACACAAGTAAGCAGTTTTGTAACTAAGCGTTACTAACCAATGTTCTTTGTCTTTGCAGGCCCGATGCCGTACGAGATATGCAGAAAAAAAACGCCTTGAATGCTGCCGATGGATCGGGTAAGTTGAACCACTAACTTTGCCTTTGCCTAACCTGTGCCTTTTGTTTTGCAGGAGCTGCTGAAGACTGAGGATTGGTTCCCAGCAGGTAATTTTCGTATTCACAGGATCCGGAACTGAAGATTCACTGGAGCTGGCACGGTGAGCGTCCTGCTGTAGATGCAGAATAACGCGAAGCACCTTGCATCAATCGGGCGTGGTTTAAATAGTCCATAGGAGTGCTTAGGTGTCTTCTTCCACAGCCTCGCCCAGACAAAAGAGTTCCTGCTTCCAGAAGAGGTCCAGCATCAATGATCCAGGGAGTGGTGCCTGCCCCACCCAGAAGGAAAAGTAGTCCCTGCCAGAAGAGAGTGAAACATCATCTTGCTGGTAAGTAAGCAGCATGGTCTGCTGCAGGTAGGTCCACCCAAGCACTCTCACACTTGTTATGAGCCCGGCGCTTCCTGTGCCGGGACGGGTCCATGCTATGAGCCTGGCACCACCGGTGCCAGGACAAGGTCCAAAAGGTCCCTATTGGGACTTGCTGGTGCCGATAGTATATGTTATGAGCCTGCTTCCAAGGATGTTGGGCAGGTCCTGACTCCTTGGAAGCAGTGGTCATGACAACCTGTGGTGTTCCCCCAGGGTCTAACCTCTCACCCTGGCTTTTCAACCAAAACATGGCAACTCTCGCCCACTGCATTGCCATTTTCTGCGCAAATTTCCAGTGCTACGCTGATGACACTCAACTCATTTTCAGGCTGCCCTCGGCTACCTCCTCTCCTTCTCTCATCTCGGATTGCTTAACTGCCATTCAAGATTGGTGTGCCGCCAATGATCTTTGTCGAAATGCCAACAAGACTGAGATCCTCCTCATCGGCACTCCTTCACCATTCTTTCCCCTCACTCTCTGGCCTACCTCCCTTGGCCCTCCTCCTACCTCTCCTGGACCTGCAAGGCTAAGTACCTTGGGGTCATCTTTGACTCCACACTTTCCTTCTCCGCCCACATCCCTGCCTTTCCTCTCCTTCCCCCAGAAGCTCATAGTCTCCCAAGCTCTGGTTGTCTCTAGGTTGGACTATTGTAACAGCCTCTTTCTAAATCTACCTACCTCTACTCTCCGCTGTTATGCAGAAACCTGTGCAGTTCCCTCTGGGACCACTGGAAAAGATTTAAGACTACAGGTGTTTGGCAGTAAACCCACTTGGTAGCAGTCTGTACCACACAGATTCACTTGGTAGCTGTGGCTGAGCAGTCAGACTTCCCTCAAGAAGAGTTAGGCAGTATACAGCGTATTCACAATAGGTCAAAAGAACACAGTAGAACAAGCAAACACTGACCAGAGCTTGGTGTAAAAGAGATATAATTATTTATTTAAAACCACATCTAATAAAACACACAGGCACTAATATTAAGCAGTTCAAAAACACGGTCACTAAAAGATATACACTCCCCTAAAAGAATATTAGACAAGTCTTAAGTAAAGCTCCACTTATTTTCAGACAGCGGTGAGCGCTTAACGAAGATGGCACTCTAATAATTTGTTTTAAAAGGGAGAGAAAAGCAGGATATGAATTGAAACAAGATCCCTACACTTTCACAAGAACACAGCATGAGAGGAAGGCAGAGTCAAACCGTGAAGTTAGAGTTCAGAAAGCCGGATCCACTTTAAGAGGATCAGAACGAAATGTGTCCAAGGTCACACGGTTAAAAAGTGCACAAAGTCTCAAAGGTTCAGAAAGAGTTGGACCAAAAGAAAGGGAACCAGTTAGATGGTCAAGGCGGCCAGCCCAGTCCAGAAGGTTAAGGGATTATTATTACCTAGTAGCAATCTTTAGAAAGGGAGGCCTGGCGGACACGGTACCTTAAAGTGGTGAGAATACTCCAGCGGGGGCAGTTGTTCCTGGCAGCGGATGCAAGTCGGTGCTTCGTCCGGGGGAAGAGAGGATCTCGTCGGGGAGGAAGACAGGAGTCCGTTGCACTGCCAGGGAAGAAACCAGCCGCGGAGTTCTCAGTTAAAAGGAGCGGTCCTTTGGTTCGCTGTCCAGTGGTAAGTGGCTATCCGGTTGCCGGGGTGCTTGGCACGGGCAATTCGACCACAAGACATCCTGGGATGCGAGGAAAAGAAGGTAAACTGGTTGTGCCCACCAGTCAGGGGAAGAAGACTCTCCAGCAGGGAGATCTTCTCTGTCGTCGGGAAGTGGTGAGTCGGTTCCGCAGGGCTCCACCGGTGGTGTCGTTGTAGCAGGTCGGCTCAGCTTCTCCCTCGTCGGATTCTCAGGTCCTATGGCGACTTCTGAAGTTCCAGTCCCCAAAGCCCTGCTTTTATGCAGCACACCCCCATTCACTCAGCCTAGCTGTCAATCAAACATGCTAAGTGGTGAGCCGGCCGGCTCAGCACTTGGGCCAATAACACAAGAGTGCGACTTGAGTTACCAAGGTAACTCAGTCCAGGGTGCCTAAACCCCCTCCCACACCTCCTGTGGTACCCAGACAGAGTGGCACCACTTTTGGAGGCTTCTGTGGAGAAGCCCGCCAGAAGTGGAACAAAGGGCTCGACTTGGGTTGGAGTCACAGAAGAGAACACAAACGCCATTTTCGTATCGAGTCCTGGCAAAAAATACCAACTGGCGAGTTAATATTAAATAAATAAACCGGCGGTATGTTCGAGGCTATGAGAATTAAATAATTAAAGTTGGTAGCCTCGAACAATGGGAAAATCCCATAGGGATATATTCGCGGTCGAATATAAAAAGTACTATCCACTGCCACCAGCCAAAACTCAATCAGGAGGGACGGAGACGTGCCCCCTCGACTAACAGACCCCGGGGCAATCGAATTGCCCCGACCAGTACGTTCACAATATGATGGTTTGTACTGGTTTCTGTTCATAATTTGGGACTAGTAAAGCCAATGGTGACTTTACATGCCCTGGGAGACAGTAGTCAGTCCCAGGGTATGGAGTCTATGGTGGGGTGTCACTTTGACACGCCTCTGTCACTGCACGGAGGGTGCTGTGTAACACACATAGTAAAAACACATGAGACCCTATGGAGTAAAGGACCCCATAGCCCATAAAACACATTAACAGTCAAAGGAACACCATAAATCATGTCCAAGAGTGGGAGAAAATGAATCTCACTCTTGGCAGGAGAAAAAAACAAACTCCAGAAATCCAGCAAAGCTTGCTGCGGGACTCACTAGGTTAGGAAATTCAGCCTAAACAGAGAATTCTCCCTAACACTGCCCCCCCCCCCCCAGACTAAGGGACAGGAGGATTTAATCCACTCCTGGATGAATCTCATACCTCTAGTCGATGACATACATCCTAGAGAGACCATCAGCATTTTGGTGGTGACACCCTGACCTGTGCTCAATGGTGAAATCAAACCCTTGCAGGCAGATTGACCATCTCAATAGTTTTGGGTTTTTCGCCTTTCATTTGTATTAACCATCTCAAGGGTTGGTGGTCAGTCTGAATGACAAAAGTAGAACCATACAAGTATGGCCTAAACTTCTTCAGAGCCCACACAATAGCAAAACACTCTCATTCAATGGTTGCCCACCTTGTTTCAGGATCCTTCAGTTTTCTACTGATGAAGCAGATGGGGTGCCCCCTACCTTTCCCATCCAGTTGACTAAGGACTGCACCTATTCCTACATTTGAAGCATCTGTTTGCACAATGAAAGTGTGGTGGTAGTCAGGAGCTCTGAGTACTGGGGCTTGGCAAAGAGCATTTTTCAGGGTTTCAAAGGCCGGATTGCATTCCTCATTCCACCTAACCTTTTTAGGGAATTTAGGAGAGGAGATGACATTCAGTGGAGAAGCTATGGACCCATAGTTCTCAATGAAATTCCTGTAATACTCAGTGAGACCTAAGAAGGCTCTCACCTGGGTCTGAGTAGTAGGTGTTGTCCAATTTTGCACAGCTTCAATCTTACTGGGCAAAGGCCTTATTTCTCCACCTCCTACCTCACGTCCAAGGTAGACCACTTTACTCTGTCCAATCTGGCATTTACTCACCTTTATGGTCAGATTGGCCTTTCCAAGAGCCTGAAAAACATATCTCAGGTGGTCCACATGTTCTTCCCAGGAATTGCTGAACACTGCTATGTCATCCAAGTATGCCATGCAGAAGTCCTCGATCCCATTCAGAACCTGGTTTACCATCCTTTGAAATGTAGCAGGTGCATTTCTCAATTCAAAAGGCATAACCTTAAACTGGTATAAGCCAACTGGGGTAAAAAATGCAGTTTTCTCCGTGGCATGGTCTGTCAGGGCTATTTGCCAATAGCCTGACGTCAAGTCAAATGTGCTGAGGAACTTGGCTGCACCAAGTTTATCCACCAACTCATCTGTCCTTGGAAAAGGGTGGGCGTCAGTCTTAGTGACTGCATTAAGAGCTCTGTAATCCACACAGAATCTAAGTTCCTTAGATCCTGCCTTTGGTACTAACACAACTGGGCTAGACCATGGACTAGTAGAGGGCTCTATTACCCCGAGATCAAGCATCTTGCTGACCTCACCTTTGATGTGGGTTCTTACATTCTCTGACATTCGATATCCTCTGCTTTTGACTGGCAGACAGTCACCAGTGAGTATGTCATGCTGTCCCCAAGGGGTCAAGCCTGGTGAAAGTGAGAACAGGGAGGCAAACTGATTTAACATAGATTTGCACTCTTCCTGTTGCTCAGGTGTCAGGTTTGAAGAGAGATTTACTCCTTCAATCTTTTCGTCTAAAGGTAAGCCCCTGAGGAGATCAGGAAGAGCTTCACTCTCTTCTTCTTCCTCTGATGATGCTAGAAGCAAAGCTCCTACATCAGGTCTGGAGACATACGCTTTTAGTCTGTTGGTGTGGAAGACTGTTGGAGCCTCCTTAGGGTTGCCCAAGTCCACCAGATAGTTGACCTCTCCAAGTTTACCCACAACCTTGAAGGGTCCCATCCATTTGTCTTGCAAGGCCCTCTGCCTTGTTGGAATCATAGCGAGAACTAGCTGGTCCTGAGTAAACTCAACCATGTTAGCCTTTTGGTCATGCCAGTGCTTGACCAGTGCTTGTCCAGCTTTCAAGTTATCACTTGCTTCTGCCATCATTTGTGACATTCTCCTTCGGAGACCTATCACATAGTCAGTCACTCTGACTGGCTTGGGGGAAGGAGCACTCTCCAACCCCTCCTTGATCAGGGCCAATGGACCTCTGACCGGATGACCATAAAGAAGTTCCAAGGGAGAATAACCTACTCCCTCCTGAGGGACTTCTCTATAAGCAAAGAAAAGGCATGGCAGTAGAAGGTCCCACTTTCTTTTAAGGGGATCCTCTAAAGCACCTATCATGCTCTTCATGGTTCTGTTGAACCTTTCAACCATCCCATTTGTCTGAGGGTGGTATGTGGTTGAGAGCTTGTAAGTAACTCCGCAGGTTTTCCACATGGCTTTCATGTAGTGGGACATAAAATTCGACCCCCTGTCAGAGATTACTTCCTTAGGAAACCCAACCCTGGTAAAAATACCAAGGAGGGCCTTAGCCACAGCCGGAGCTGTAACAGTCCTCATAGGAATTGCCTCAGGGTACCTAGTAGCATGGTCTACTACAACAAGTATAAACCTGTTGCCTGAGGAGGTTGGAGGATCAAGGGGACCAACAATGTCGATCCCTACTCTCTCAAATGGGACTCCCACTACAGGGAGAGGCACTAAAGGTGCCACATTCTTGGAGCCAACCTTACCAGAAGTCTGGCAGGTGTGGCAGCTCCTGCAGTACTTATCTACTTCAGCCCCCATCTTTGGGCAATAAAAGTAGAGTGAGAGCTTTTCCTTAGTCTTCTTGAAACTCAAGTGACCAGCCAAAGGAATCTCATGGGCTAACTGCAAGAACTGTGGTCTGTTCTCTTGGGGTACTACAAGTCGTTTGTTGTCCCCAGGTGCAGACTCCGTTGGTTCACTGTAGAAGAGGCCATCTTCCCAGTGTAACCTATATTTCCCAGGCTCTTGCCCTTCAGCCTGAGCATCTGCCTGGTGGCGAAGACCTTCCAGAGTTGGACATTCTCTATGTCCCTTACTGAAGTCTGCCCTGTTGGGTCCACCTTCTGCCAGTAAAGACTGCAGCTCAGGATGGTCAACAGGATCCAAATCTCCAATGAGTTCCTAGCCTTCCACTAGCTCTTCTTCAGAGTCTAGTTCAACCACACAGGGTTGTACCTCCCTCTCAGCCTCAGCTGGAGGGGGAGTTACTGGTGTAACTTTGGACAACCTCGGGGAAGTCCTTGTTGGCAGCACTGGATTGCTGGCTGTGAGGTTCTTTTTAGAAGTTTTAGGTTTCCCTTTTCCTTCTAGTTTCTTAGAGACAGCAGCTGACATCTCCAGTGGAGTAGGAGTGATCTCTTTCTTCATCATCTCCTTGGGAGTACCTCTCATGGTTCTCTCCCTTGCAGGTCTGGTGAGCTCCTGTAACCTTTTACTAGGAGGTCTGGGGGTATGTGACACTACTCCAAGAGTTTTTAAGTCATTACTCAGCAGAACCCTTCCTGGCACCTCACTTTGTATGCTGACAGGTATCTTCACAGTCATGTCATTTTTTTTTATTTTATTTTTTTTTTTTTATTTGTATATAATCAAAATTAGATTTTTACAAAAGTCGAGATTTTTCTTTCGTACTTAATCATCGGCTAAAGGGAGAAGTCAGACGTACAGACTCCTATGTTTTAAAAAAAAAAGTGTTCAAACCACAGCAGGTTGGTGCTCAACAGTTTCGGGTTTTTGTTTTGATTTAACCGAGATTTTTTCCAAAGCAATGTTCATTAGCATGGAGGCTGCTATTAGCCAACTAGTTTTAGCCCCCGTGATCAGTCGGTTCCACCATGTATTATAGTCGACAACATAAGAAGATGGGTTAACTATATGTCCAAGATAGGCTTCTCTTTCATGGTCAATCGACGGGCACATCATCAGAAGGTGTCTAATATTTTCTATAGTTCTAGAATCGTTACAAAGTCTGCAAGATTTTTCTTTCGATGCGCTCCGAATTGCCAAGATTTCTCGAGTCGGTAGAACATTCATCCGGGCTTTTAATAGGGTTCTCATGAGTCGTTTATTCGGGTATTTCAGGCAATACTCCATTGGATGTTTTAGTTTATTAGAAATAGGTGGCAGATGGGTTAGTAGCTTGTTAGCGATTGCGCTATCGTTTGTCCTTATCCAGTCTAACCATTTCATTTTTGATTTTATTCGCATAGGGTTCTGAATTAGTTCCTCTTCTGAGCAGACTATTTCTTGAAGCGTATGTTTTTGTTTCTCTACCCAATCGAAGAGGATTTTGTTGGTTCCGTTGGATATTTCTTCAGATATTACTTTATATATTTCTAAACTGTCTTGAATTCGTAATTTTCTATAGAGCTGAATGGAACTCTGGGCAACCACCACCTCCAAAGAGAGCAGCCCGAGTTCCCGTCTTATCGGCGCAACTGGTGTTGATTTGGGCAAACCTAGGGTTGTTCTCCAGATAAAACCTTCCAGCTTGGCCCATATGGACGCGGGGATGGAAAGATTCGCATCCATGCCGTATGTCAAGGCTGGCACTATTTTGGCCTTGTAAAACTGAATCGCAGGGAGCAGACTAAATTTGCCAAACTTTCCATCCACTGCGCGTAGTTGGGCTGTTAAATTTTTGGTTTTGGACCACAGAATTTTTTGCATACTAAGCGATTTTTTTGAGCTGTCGATGGTGATTCCCAGATATTTGAATGAGGGTACTATTTCTATTTCAGATTGATTCAAGAGCCACTTGAAAGATTCTTTTTTCTTACAACCTTGCTTTTGAAGGATCAGAATTTTCGTTTTGGAGTTGTTTATATCCAAGTTATTTCCATCCATATATTTTTGCAAGTTGTCCAATTGACGTTGGATACCCACCTTCGTTTGGTCTAAAATAATAAGGTCATCTGCATACAAGAGTCTCGCAATCTTGGTAGTTCCTATTTTTGGAGGAAACGATCTAATCAAATCTTGTGTAGTCTGAAAATCTCCAAGAAAGGATATAAAGAGGGCTGGAGCCAAAGGACAGCCTTGTTTCACTCCTCTGTTTACGGGTATTGGTTTAGAAAGTAGGCCGCTGTTATTAAGTCTGACCGATATTTCAGTGTCTCTATGTAAAGCCATGATAGGATCGAGGATCTGGCTGGGGCACTTCCACATATTCAACTTGGCCCACAATTTGTCTCTGTCTACTCTGTCGAAAGCTTGAGAGAGGTCGACAAAGGCAAGGTAGATTTTTGGAGAACCAAGTAGGACTTTTTCTTTTAGAATGTTTAGAATCATTAAATTCACCGCAGTACTGGCGTTTTTTAGGAAGCCTGTTTGGAATATGTCCATTGCTGGCGATGTTATTTGCCAGTTCCGAAAGTGTTTCAACAGCGAGATGGCGAAAACTTTTCCGATAACATCTAGTAAGGCGATTGGGCGATAATTAGAGGGATCTTCCCTCGTACCCTTTTTAAATATCGGAACGATAATTGCTCGCATCCATGAACTGGGAATAGCTTTTTGTTCCGTACAGTGGTTGAAAATCAGGCTAATAAGTGATGACCATTCTTCTGGGTGTTGCTTTAGGTCTGTGTTAGCCAGACCATCTGGTCCTGGTGCTCGTGAAGATTTCAAATTCATTATGATTTCCTTAATATCGTCAGGCTCGGACAGATCAATCCAGTTCGTTTTAAGTATGACTGGGTAGAATACCCTCTCGCTGACCAAGGGAGGATAATCAAATAATTTGTAGAAATGTTTGTGCCAAATTTCTTCAGACACAGCATTTATCATGGGCGAGTTCAAGTTGTAATTCATGTCATTTATCAGTTTCCAGAATTCCCCTGTTTTTTTGTTGGCTATAGTAGACATCATGGTTTCCGCATCGGCTTGATAGAGTAAAACTCTATTACTTCTAAGCCACTGTTTGTAGGATCTAAGCTCCGCATGGTAGGCTTCCCATCTGTAGGTCGAGTTCATCATTGATGCCTCTTTTTTTAGTTTCCTTAGGAGGTGCCGTCTGACGACTAAGGCCCGATTGTAGGTGTGAGTAGAGTTCTCTGGACGCTTGCCCACTTCTTTCCTAGGTTTTTTGAATTGCAGGAGTAAAGGAATATAGCTGCTCTTGGATGTTTCTTCGGTCGAATCAGTGTCTCTGATAAGCGCTTCATACTTCTTGCTTAGGTTTTTGACGTCAATTGCCGTCATACGCAAGCGAGAGCGTTGGATGTTTGACTCCACGTTTGTAGTGTAGAATTGCTGATCGCCTCTCTTTGTTCTACATGTGAGATGAAGCAGATTATGATCGCTTTTTTCCATTCTGATTACTTCGAAGGACATGATACTACGATCAATGTTTTCTGAGACAAAAATATAGTCCAGAGTTGCTGAGGATTTTTCACGCTCCCATGTTGGTATAGTGGGGTGGTTTATGGAATTTGCCACATTGCGTAGATTTTTAGAAGTCATTAAATCGCGCCACTTAGAGCCTCTTTTCAATGCGGGCGTTGACTCAGTTTCTTTTTTGCAATCACAATTCAGATCACCACAGATGAGAATATTAGAGGTTTCATAGACTATCATAATTTCGTCGATGATCCTGATAGCTTCATCGCAGAATTTATCGGTAGACGTTCTTTGGGGGTTCCAATATGTATTAACAATTGCCCAAAGCGCAGAATCGTTTTCATGGGTCGTTCTTATAAGCACTCCCAAAAAGGCGTAGGTGGCTACAATGGTCTTAAGGAGTTCAAGATCGGACCCAGACCGGATAGCTGTCAGGAGGCCCGAAGACGGTCTGCCAAAAGGGCCCTGTACCGCCGGAGAAAATGCAATCGTGTAGCCATCAAGTGCAGGTTTGTTCAAGAGCCATGTTTCCTGAAGGCAGATAATATCGTGGGTTCCCAGATTATAACTGCCAATTTCGGTCAGATGCTTATGACCTCTCGTATTCCAAGACGCTATCGATAATCTTTCATTTGTTTGTTCTTCGTTTGTAAAGTCGAGACACGACTCGACGTTAGAGGAAGCTCCTCTTTGTTGCTATTTCTTTTGTCCCGACATGAAGACATTTCGGAACCAAGACCACGAGTCCTTTATGGTTGTTTCTTCTCGGTGCGTAGCAGGTTGGACGATCTCTTGTTTTTTCCGAATGGTGGGCACTGGCGAAGCTGGTCGTCTATTTTGTCGGCGGGGAAAATCCGGTGGCGAGATTGATCTTCTTTGGTCCTTCCAGTATTTCGGATCATTTCTGTCCGCCTTTCTTTCATTTACGTTTCGGTAGTATCTCGAGTGTGTAGATCTTGGTTGGACTGTCCTCGACGTTCTAATTTCATGGGTGGCTGGTTTTTCCCAGCGTGATGGTGTTCGTTCCCCTCTTTTTGATCTATAAAGATCTTCCATTTGTGATTTGTATCTGTGTGTTTTTTTTTTGTTGGTGCCGGAGTTTTACTGTTTTCCGAGTGGCTGTTAATGGGTTTTTGAGGCATAATCTCAGAAAGGATAAAACCTTCTTGTGCCACTTTGGCGTAAGCCTCTTGAGGGACGACCTGGAGCGCTGAATCCCTAATGTGTAAATAAGCTTTTGCTTGATTTTTTCTGTGATACGGCTCAATAAGCACGAAATCCTCGGACTTCAGCGTGTTGAGTATATCGACCCTTTTCAAAATTTTAAGGACGGTTCTCCTGTTCAAGATCATATATTGATCGTCCACTGAATCCTGTTCAATCTTGAAAAGCTGCACAGAGTCTTAAGTCTTTTCGTTGGCTCTTACAGAGGATTCCTCTCGAGGTATAGGTTTAGCCTGTTTATCCTTGTTAGTTGGAGATCTGTTCGAGATAGAAGTATTGGTAGATTTTAGTTTCTCATATAGCTGATCAATACTCAAATCCACAACCTGTTTTGTATCAATTTCACCCTTGCCACTATGAGTAAGTGTAGGTGTATTTCTATCTTCTTTTTTTGGTGGAAGCTTAGTTTTGTCAGGATAGCTGTTGTGGGCTTCCGTCGCCAGATCTGGTTCAATAGCTTCGATCGAGTCATCATGTTGAGAGACATCCATCAAAGAACTTTGGCAGATAAAATCCTCCACCGAACGAGGTGATCGGGTGAGCTGGTTTATGTCAGTGGTCACTTTTTCGTATTCCATTTCTATATCTGTTAATGGTATTTTAGTTTGTTTAGACAACTCCTTGGCGGTTGTTGCTTGCTCTGTTATAGATTCAAAGTGCCTCTTAGGACAGTCTGGTGTTGAGATTTTTGTTAGCTTCAGTAAAGGTTGTGGGCACGATGATAACGGAGTTTTTTTAGTATTTGCTTTTGTCGACACTAACTTTACTGGATCAGCTCTTCTGTCTGACGGAATAAGTTTTTCAATGGAAAAGATCGGTGCTATTTTAGTAGAGATTAATTGCGGTGAGGTCGAAACTTCTTTGTTCGCGTGTGGGTTTTTTCCAGGATTTATTGTTTGAAGCTGCCGTAGTTTTTCTTCCAAGATTGATAGCTTCGCGTCCTAGGTTTCTCGGTGATTCTTATTGGTTTGTTCCAAGGCGGTGATAAAACCTTCTACGAAAATCAGTTTTGTATGCATCATTGCCGACACCGTAATGCTATCCTTTAATGAGTCATTTATGCTTTCATAAAGCTTCCCAAAGGGGGCTAAGGATATTGTGATTGCCGACATAATGGTTGCCAAATCATTTTTTTTCGAAGGAGAATCCTTTGAGTTAGGGGGGATTATTTCACTAAATCTCCTGTTTCTTGGTGGCGAGCGAAAACGTAGAGAAGAGTGTGATGGTTGTTCCGAGGGAAATATGCATTCATCTGTTTGGGTAAACTGGTCCTGGTTTATTAGTGGCTCTGGGAAAATTTGGTTGGTGGGGTCTGGGAAAGAAGGAACAGGTTGGTCTTTGTCACGTTTTTTTCCCGGAGGTATATCGGTAGATTGAGGTAACGATCCGCCCAATTTGTCTTTTTCTTTAGACGGTATCGCAGATTCGATGTTTATTAGTGATTCCGGTTGATCAAGGTTTATCAAATTGGTAGCTGTTGTTTCGCAGGCTTACCTAGATTAAGAAAAAGGTTCTGCGTGCTTTCATTAAGGTTCAATTGAATGTTTCCTACTTTGGGTTTTGTAGACAAAATTTCTTTGTTTTGGAGATTGTCTGCATGCATGTCGTTTTTAGTACTACCTGGAGAATCCGTAGTTTTTTTAGGAAACAATGAAGTTGTTCTCGCTTTGGTTGCCGGAGGAAGGTCTTGTATCGCTTCCAAAATTTCTGCGTCCGAAAGTTCGTTAGCTTCATCCAGTTTTCTTTTGCATTGTTTTTTGAAATTTTTTTTTAACGCTGATGATAGCAGAGGACGAGGCAAGCCTTTTCTCCCTACATCTTTTTTCTTATGTTTTTTTTCAAATTTGGTATTTTTTTTAGATGGTCCTCTGGATTTGGTATCTTGAGGGTAGGTTTAAGTATGAGAAGTTCCATTGGCAGTTCTTCTGCTATCTCCTCAATGTGTTCCATTGAAGCATTGGCATTGAAAGTTTTGTATGGACCAAGGATCGAAGAGTTTTTAAGTCCTGAATAGGTATCTGCAATATTTTCTTTCAATTGAATCTTTAACGGAGGAGCATCACTGGAAGCGTGTATTTGGACTGAAATTTCCACCGGAGACCGGTGAGTGTCGAAAGTTCCCATATTTTCCCTCGGGCTCTTACCGAGCTCCGTTAGATCGATTATTCGGTCGTCAGTTACATCAGAAGTTTCCTCTACAGCAGACGGAGCGCTGTCAGGAGGCGAAAACCTCTGGAGACGTCCTTGTCTCAGTGCTTCTGTATTCGTGGTATTTGCCGTAGCAAGTCCTCCGTTGCCAGACTGCAAGCCCTCACTTGACTCCGCCCCCTCTCAGCCGAGCACCCGGCCAGAGAGCACAGGTGCAGGCGCCGGCGGTCCTCCGACCGCCGAAACGACCGCAGCTCTCGCCATGTTTTGGCGGGGAGGCTCAGCTGACTGGATGCCGGCACGGGAGGGCGAGAGGGAAATGGAGCCCCTCAAGGGAGACGATTGAGAAGCCGCACGGAGACCCAGCACCTGGCATCCCGACTGGTCCGTGCAAACAGCCACGTCGCCGCCCTTTTCGGACGATCGTGGGCGCACCTCCAAGGTACGTATATCCTGATTTTTTCCGTGGGGGTGAGGATTCTGCGATACATCGTCTGTTTTGGGGGCCGTTGTGATACTGCTCGAACGCACCGGTGAAGACGGTGAAGACGTAGGGGAGAAACATGGTGAATGATCATTCTCAGGATAAGGGTTTTCAAAGTCATAGCATGTTTTTCGTAGTGGCGGGGTACAGCCAGGAGTTATACTGGTCGCCGGGGTCAATGTTATGATCCTTGGGATCTTTGGTTTTGGCTTACCCGATGTTGCTAGCGTTGCCATCATCTTCATACCAGAGGTTTTATAATTGCTTCTGAGGAGTCTTTGCTCTGCTATAAGCTCAGAGCGCTCTTCTTGCGTAGCTTGTGAGCCCGTAAGTAAAAGGGTCGCTGGACCTTCGACGGGTGTGGACACAGTTGGTGGAACATGGACCGCGGACATGACCGCGGACTGCCGGAGACTGCCTCTACCTCCGCTCGCCGCTCCGCTCTGCAGACAGGTATATGTGGGTCCTCCCACAAACTGAAAAGCGTAAAGAGGGTAGAGAGACTGCCGGAGACTGCCTCTACCTCGCCTCTAGCTCCGCTCGGCGCTCCGCTCTGCAGACAGTTATATGTGGGTCCTCCCACAAACTGAAAAGCGTAAAGAGGGTAGAGAGACTGCCTCTACCTCGCCTCTAGCTCCGCTCAGTCATGTCATTACACTGGATGAGAACTGGTAATTGGGGAAGCATCTGCACAGGCCCTCCAGCTAACTTGGTGAGGCGTTTAGGTGCCTTAGCAACATCCTCAGCCTGAAAAAACGATTTGTCCACCACAGTTATGCTTGCCCCAGTGTCCCTAATGGCAGGAGTCTCCTGACCATTCACCTGGACACTGTCCTTATAATACTCTTTAGTATTATCTCGGATAGAATTATAGACATCTATGTTCTGTTGTTCCCACAAACCCAGAGACACTAAAGAAACACTGACTGAGACTCCAATGGGTTCATCAGCCAGCAATAGAAAGTTTCCACTTGCCATTTGTACTTCCTCCTCTGAAGCGAAGGCTAAGGAAACAAGCTGGACCCCTGAAGGTTTACCCTTATATCTGGGATCTCCTTTCACATGGTCAGTAGAGCCACAAACAAAGCATTTACCAAATGCTTTCTGGAATGGTGGCTTGTTCTGACCTCCTTCTGGTTTGGCACCAGAAGGTACACTAGCCTGATTTGGTTTTCCTTGTGGCTTACCCTTTTGGTTTTGTTTGGGGCCTCTTTTTGGAATGTGAATGATTAGAATTCCCTTTTTTTAGTCCTTTTTTGGCTGTTTTCCCTCATTCTTTTTCTGAGTAGCCCCAGAATCCTTGTGAGTGGCCCTGTTGGCAACCCACAAGTCAGCAGCCTTAGCTAACTTCCTGGAATCCAATTCCTTTGAATCAGCCAAGTGCTGTCTGAGCTCAGGAGAGCAGGCATCATAAATTGACTCCAACATTACAAGATTCTTCATTCCTTCATAAGTGTTAACTCTGTAACCCTTAATCCATCCCTCTAAGTTTTTCAAACTGTCACTCACCCAGGTAGCCCAAGGGGTACCATAATGCTTTTTGAGGGTCCTAAACCTCTTAGGGTACTGGGAAGGGGCCTTCCCAAATCTAGCTATCAAAGCTAGTTTCACACATTCATAATCCTTCTTATCCACCTCCCCCAACTCCATTACCACATCAGTTGCAACAGGGGGAAGCCTAGAGAACAACCAGGGAAGTAACTCATTCCCTGTGATGTCATGGAGCCCATGATTATACTCAAACATTTTTAACCAATCCAACACATCCAACTTAGGTGCATACATACCCACTAATTCCTTAGGCATCCGGGGTCTTTTGGGACTGGAACTCCTAGAGGAACCAGAGGAGAGAGAAGTATTTTCCACAGACAACTTCTTCATTTCTAGTTCATGATTAAGCTCTATTTCTCTGAGTCTTAACTCCACTTGCTTCTGCTCAGCCTGGGCATTCATGCTTCTGAACTCTAGCTCTTGGTTTCTTTCAGATTGAGCAATAAAACGTTTGTACTCTAATTCAAGCTTCATTTTTTCAAGTTCAAAATAAGCAGGGTTACATGTAGGACCTGGTATAGGCCCAGTAGGTACAGTAGGTAAGGCAGACAGAGGCTCAGAGTGGCTAACTTCATTAGGTTCACTTTCCTCTTCTGACTCATTATCAAGACTTTCATTCAGATCAATACCATCACTGTTTTCTACATTTGCTGGGGGGGTAGATTCCTCTGTTCCACCCAGACTTTGGTTTTCTAACAATCTTTCTATAAGTTCCATTTTCTTGCTTTTCTCAGAGAGATTCTTATGTCTACACAATACTTTTAAGCAATCAGCAGTTTTGGCAGACAATGATTCTAGGGTATAACTCTCCATAGCAGACATAGTTAGAAAATCAGCTTATTTAGTGCTAAGCTTTGTGGTTAGTTGTCCTAAAGTGTTCAAAAAGCACTCTAAAGTGTATACTCAATACAAATCCCACCGCTGCACACCAGTGTTAGGCTGAAACCTGTGCAGTTCCCTCTGGGACCACTGGAAAAGATTTAAGACTACAGGTGTTTGGCAGTAGACCCACTTGGTAGCAGTCTGTACCACACAGATTCACTTGGTAGCTGTGGCTGCGCACTCAGACTTCCCTCAAGAAGAGTTAGGCAGTATACAGCGTATTCACAATAGGTCAAAAGAACACAGTAGAACAAGCAAACACTGACCAGAGCTTGGTGTAAAAGAGATATAATTATTTATTTAAAACCCCATCTAATAAAACACACAGGCACTAATATTAAGCAGTTCAAAAACACGGTCACTAAAAGATATACACTCCCTTAAAAGAATATTAGACAAGTCTTAAGTAAAGCTCCACTTATTTTCAGACAGTGGTGAGCGCTTAACGCAGATGGCACTCTAATAATTCGTTTTAAAAGGGAGAGAAAAGCAGGATATAAATTGAAACAGATCCCAACACTTTCACAAGAACACAGCAAGAGAGGAAGGCAGAGTCAAACCGTGAAGTTAGAGTTCAGAAAGCCGGATCCACTTTAAGAGGATCAGAACGAAATGTGTCCAAGGTCACACGGTTAAAAAGTGCATAAAAGTCTCGAAAAGGTTCAGAAAGAGTTGGACCAAAAGAAAGGGGACCAGTTAGATTGTCAAGGCGGCCAGCCCAGTCCAGAAGGTTAAGGGATTATTATTACCTTGTAGCAATCTTTAGAAAGGGAGGCCTGGCGCACACGGTACCTTAAAGTGGTGAGAATACTCGAGCGGGGGCAGTTGTTCCTGGCATTGGATGCAAGTCGGTGCTTCGTCCGGGGGAAGAGAGGATCTCGTTGGGGAGGAAGACAGGAGTCCGTTGCACTGCCAGGGAAGAAACCAGCCGCATAGTTCTCAGTTAAAAGGAGCCATCCTTTTATTCGCGGTCCAGTGGTAAGTGGCTATCCGGTTGCCGGGGTGCTTGGCACGGGCAATTCGACCACAAGACGTCCTGGGATGCGAGGAAAAGAAGGTAAACTGGTTGTGCCCACCAGTCAGGGGAAGAAGACTCTCCAGCAGGGAGATCTTCTCTGTCGTCGGGAAGTGGTGAGTCGGTTCCGCAGGGCTCCACCGGTGGTGTCGTCGTAGCAGGTCAGCTCAGCTTCTCCCTCGTCGGATTCTCAGGTCCTATGGCGACTTCTGAAGTTCCAGTCCCCAAAGCCCTGCTTTTATGCAGCACACCCCCATTCACTCAGCCTAGCTGTCAATCAAACATGCTAAGTGGTGAGCCGGCCGGCTCACCACTTGGGCCAATCACACAAGAGTGCGACTTGAGTTACCAAGGTAACTCAGTACAGGGTGCCTAAATCCCCTCCCACACCCCCTGTGGTACCCAGACAGAGTGGCACCACTTTTGGAGGCTTCTGTGGTGAAGCCCGCCAAAAGTGGAACAAAGGGCTCGACTTGGGTTGGAGTCACAGAAGAGAACACAAACGCCATTTTCGAATCGAGTCCTGGCAAAAAATACCAACTGGCGAGTTAATATTAAATAAATAAACCGGCGGTATGTTCGAGGCTATGAGAATCAAATAATTAAAGTTGGTAGCCTCGAACAATGGGGAAATCCCATAGGGATATATTCGCGGTCGAATATAAAAAGTAGTATCCACTGCCACCAGCCAAAACTCGATCAGGGGGGACGGAGACGTGCCCCCTCGACTAGCAGACCCCGGGGCAATCGAATTGCCCCGACCAGTACATCCACAATATGATGGTTTGTATTGGTTTCTGTTCATAATTTGGGATTAGTAAAGTCAATGGTGACTTTACATGCCCTGGGAGACAGTAGTCAGTCCCAGGGTATGGAGTCTATGGTGGGGTGTCACTATGACACCCCTGTGTCACTGCACGGAGGGTGCTGTGTAACACACATAGTAAAAACACATGAGACCCTATGGAGTAAAGGACCCCATAGCCCATAAAACACATTAACAGTCAAAGGAACACCATAAATCATGTCCAAGAGTGGGAGAAAAAGAGTCTCACTCTTGGCAGGAGAAAAAAACAAACTCCAGAAATCCAGCAAAGCTGCTGGGGGACTCACTAGGTTAGGAAATTCAGTCTAAACTGAGAATTCTCCCTAACATCCGCCCTTTACAACTAATCCAGAACAGGACTGCAAGACTTGTCCTTGGCCTCAAGCCCTGGGATAGTATCTCTCCAGCTCTGAAATCCCTTCATTGGCTCACAGTGGATGCAAGAATTAAATTCAAAACCCTCTGCATTGTCCAAAAGGCTTTCTGCGTCCTGGGTCCAAAATACCTTCAACTATCCCTCTGTAAATACCTCCCCTCTCAAGCTCTTCTCTGCTCTACCTCTAACTCCCTCAGGGTTAGCTGTTTTTCAAAGAAACAAGCTTGGGGTGGATCTCTGTCCTCGGCTGGTGACTCCCTTTGGAACAGCCTCGCTGCCACTCTGAAACTTGAGGAGCATCATCTCCGGTTCCGGAAGCACCTCAAGACTTTCCTCTTTGCTTCTGCCTTTGCTCCTCTGCTGATCTGTTTCGAATGGATTGTGTCCTCCCACGTATTCCTCATCTTAGATATATCCTTACCTTCAACTTTGCTGCTACAGAAAAGAAAATGTTCTCCACCAGAGAGCGCTCTGCTCGAGTCTGCGGCGTCAATGTCCCTCGGCGGTATCCGTCGAGCGTCGACGTCATCCGCAGTATAAATGGCTCGAGCAGCACCCGCTGGCCTCAGTTCTGTTTTTCCAATAACTTTTGCTTCGTACCAAGAAAACAGCGCTTCATTTCTCATAATGTCTTCGTCATTGAACCCTTCTAGGCCTAAAACTGGCTTCATGAATTTTTAGAAATGCGATAAGAAGATGTCAATAACAGAGCCCCATCGAAATTGCCTATGGTGCCTCGGTCGCGACCATCGGATAGATGAGTGCGGTTCCTGTCAGGCGATGAACAATAAAGCGATAAAGGAACGTAGAGGTAAACTAACAGTGGGGGAGGAGTCCTCAAAGTCTTCTTCGAGAAGAAGGAAAGGCTTGGCTGAGTCTAGTGAAAGACATCATAAATCAAAGAAATCAAGGTGGAGGAGTAGATCTAGGAAGTCATCTTTTTCTTCTTCAAAGAAGTCAAAGAAAAGGCGACACCGGTCTCCCTCTTCCTCTTCCTCTTCTTCAACATCTTCAGAGGAGGTTATCACCTGCCCCTCCAAACATAATTCCCCGAAAAAGTGGGAGGCCTTCAGAGCATCAATGTTAAAAATCTTTGAGAATGCGGCCTATACCCCCTCAAAGAAGTCTATTGAAAGCCATGCCCCTGCTCATGCTAAAAGGGACAGGGGAAGATCTAAAACAAAGGGATCCGACGAAAAATCGTTGAGGGCGTCGTCAAGGGGATTCTCCCCGACGCCTCACAAGAAACGCCTAACAGTGCAAAAACCGGAGACAAAACTTGATAAAATGGCGTCAGATACTCATCTGCCATTAAAATCATCATCAAAGGCTTCCTGGAAGCCTTTATCGAAGATGTCTGAGTCCAAAGGGTCGGCGGGCCACTCGAAGACTCTTAAGTCGAGTACTTCTTCGATGGTGTCTAAGGTTCTTTCGACAGCGTCCATAATTACTTTGACGATATCGAAGGCTCCTTCGACTATATCGAAGCCTTTACTGTTAACGTCAACGCCATTGATGCCGTCTTCATTTATTCCTATTACTAAATCAACTTCTGGGTCAAAGGTAAGGTCTATGCCACCGGAGAAGATTTTCCATCCGGAAAATAGACAGGATTTTTTCTAAAATCCATGTCCTTCATTTGTGAGGAAAAATCCTAAGAGGAGGAGGATGTTTCACCAGCTGCTGTAAAGTTTGGGACAAGAGAAGTCCCTTCCCTGAGGAGCTAATTGACCCTCATTCAAAAATGGCAGACCTATATGAGTGCCTACAGACAGCAAGTGGGTTGGACACATCTCCAGAGTATGAGTTTGAAAAACCTGACCCTGCTGATCATGCAGATGCAGGATACAGGAGATTAATGAATAGAGTAACAGAATGTATGGGATGGAACAGAAATTCCTCTACTTACCAAGTAGAGTATGATATGACAGACATCCTTTCGGGGGGACCGCAATAAGACCCAGTACTTCCTTTTCACATAGCTTTGCAAAGGAAGGTGAATGCTACATAGGAAAACCCTGAGTCAGCTCCTGCAGTGAATAAAAAATTCCCATCTAAATACAGGCCGTCTTCTTCCGACCCTGAATATTTAAGAAAACATCCATCACCTGAAAGTCTAGTGGTTCAGGCGGTCACATCTACTAGGAATGCAGCATACCCTACTATTCCCCCAGACAGGGATGATAAACAAATTGACGCATGGTCCCGTAAGATTTTTTCTTCGAGTAGCATGGTAAAAACCTACAAATGTAACTTGCACCCTTGCAAGATTTACATACACCCTGTGGGACTGTATGACAGCGGCAGCTGAACATATCCCTGATGGTGAGGAACAGGAAGGTTTCCTAGCCATAGTTAAAGATGGTAAAGAGGCTATAGGGGAATGCCTCCAATCAGGTTTGGGCACTGCTGACAGCATCAGTAGGTCCATGGCATCTAGTACGGTGCTATGCAGATTTGCGTGGCTGAGAAAGTCAGGTTTTGCACCGGATGTGCAGGCCAGACTTCGCAATATGCCATTTGACGGCTTGAGGTTGTTCGGCAGCAAGACAATGAAACTTTGGAGAAGCTGCAGACCTCTAAAGCAGCAGCAAAGTCACTTAGTGCTGCAATAGGACAACCTCAACAACAACCCCTACACAGGCTCATCTTCCTGGAGGGGTCGTCGCTTTGGATATTATTCCTCATTTGGAAAAGGAAGGGGACAGGCCAGTCAAAGAGGACAAAGGAAATGTTCTCGGAGGCAAGGAAAAGGTGCTAGATCTGCCCCAGCAGTGGCAACTGCCCCATCAGCCGCTACTGCAGCTGCCGCAAAGCCATTCTGAGGGTTTGACCCACAAGACCCCAGTCGGAGGCAGAATCTCTCAGCATCTGGAAGAATGGCAGGGCATTACTTCAGATGCTTGGGTGCTGGAAACAGTATCCCAATGTTACTGCTTTTCCTTTCAAAAGAAACCTCAGAATAACCCTCCGGAATACAATTCTGACAAAATTCGAGACCTGCTCCTGTTGCAGGAAATATTAAACCCTGCTACAGAAAGGTGAAATAGAACTTGTACCTGTAGCGGAGAGGAACAAGGGTTGGTACTCCTCATGCTTTCTCCTTCCAAAGAAAGACGGAGGATTGAGACCCATCTTGGACTTAAGAAACTTGAACAAGTTCCTCAAGAAGGACAAGTTCAAGATGGTTACCATTTCTCAGATCCTTCAGGCTCTCCAACTCCAGGACTGGTTGGTATCATTGGACCTTCAGGATGCTTACTTTCATGTGCCAATCCAGCTCAAGCACAGAAAGTACCTGAGGTTCGCAATTGGCAACTCTCACTATCAGTTCTGAGTTCTGCCATTCAGGCTGACCTCCGCCCCGAGAGTTTTCACCAAGCTGATGGCGGTAGTATCAGCAAGTCTCAGGAGAGGGGGGAATTCACGTTTACCCCTACTTGGACGATTGGTTAATCAGGGCACGTTCTCCAGAAGAAGCCCAGGAACATCTAAGCAAGAGCTGCCCCTTCCTACACAGACTGGGCTTCTCCCTGAATTTCAAGAAGTCAAATATGATACCATCACAAAAACTCCAATTTATCAGAGCAGTTCTGGATACTTTCTCGGGTATAGCCTTGCCACCCGAAAAGAGATCTCACCACATTCTGTAGATGGTAACAAAGTTCCAGAATGCCCAGCATCTAGCGGCTTCGATTTTCTAAGGTTGCTCGGTCTTATGGCATCCTGCATTTTTTTGGTGCCAGAGGCCAGATTGAGGATGAGATCCCTACAATGGGCCCTCAGGACTCAATGGTCCCAGTTTTCAGGGGATATGTCAGATCTTTTGCAAGACCCGACTAAAGTGGCACATGATCTGCGATGGTGGGCTTGCAACAAACATATCCTCAAAGGAGAATCTTTTTGGCAACAATGGCCGGAGATAACGATAGTGACGGACGCCTCACTCACGGGGTGGGGAGCCCACACCAACAAACTGACAATCAGCGGTCGTTGCTCTCCATTGGATTCCAAATTACACATCAACCTTTTGAAGCTGAGGGCAATCAGACTAGCGGTGAAGGCCTTTCTGCTCTCTGTACAGGGAAAGAACGTCCTGATAATGACAGACAACACAGTGGCATGTACTATCTTAACAAGAGAGGAGTAGGGTCACTACCACTGTGCAAAGAGGCAATGCAGCTCTGGCCCTGGGCAATACAGGAAGGAATCTCTCTAACAGCAATTCACCTAGCCGTAGAGCAGAACACGGTGGCGGCCGCTCTGAGCAGGCAGAGCACAGTATCCCACGAATGGGAACTAGCTCAGGAAGTCCTTCAAGAGATCTTCGCCCTTTGGGGAACCCCACAAGTGGATCCGTTCGCGACCAGTGCCAACCAGAAGTGCAAACTGTACTGCTCAAGGGAATTTCCCCCAAGTGGAGCTCTAGGAGACGTGTTCATGGTGGACTGGGAATTTCCACTTCTGTACGCGTTTCCTCCAGTCCCCGTGATTCCTCAAGTAATCAAGAGGTTAAGGAAGTTCATGAAATCTATGATCCTAATTGCCCCGGTTTCGGCCAGGAGAACATGGTACCCAGACCTTCTGGACATGTCCATCTGCCCTCCAATATGTCTTCCACAAAGAGAGGACCTTCTCTCGTGAGAGGAGGGTCGAGTTCTCCATCCAGAGGCCAGGACACTCAGCCTTCATGCATGATTTCTGAGAGGCTGAGATACAAGGATTGGGACCTTCTGGATGACGTAATGGAGATTTTGCTTTCGGCCACAAGGCCAGCAACTAAATCTATGTACCGGTGTCATTGGAACAAATTCAGTAACTGCAGATATAAGAATGTGGACCCTTTTCAATGTAATATTCTTACAATATTGTCTTTTCTTTTACATTTGGCCAATTTGGGGCTCCAAGTTGGCACGATAAAAGGTTATTTAGCTGCGTGTCCATTTTTAAGCGCTCCACAGAGGAGGAATCTTATTTCAAGATACCTTTAATTGTACAGTTCTTAAAAGGGCTTACTAACGTGTTTTCTCCAATACCCTTTCAAGTAACTGTGTGGGATCTAAAGTTAGTGTTAACATTTCTCACATGCATTCCATTTGAGCCATTACATTCTTGCCCGTTGAGGCTCCTAACTCTTAAAACTATACTACTAGTGGCAATTACTTCAGCCCGCAGGGTAAGTGAGTTGTAGGTGCTATCTAGCAAACCTCCTCACACCATCTTTCACAAAGATATAGTTATTCTAAAGGTTAAACCTTCTTTTCTACCGAAAATTGTCTTAGAGTTCCACCTGTCACAAAAGATAACATTGCCTGCATTTTATCCTCCTCCTCACGCAAGTAAGGAGGAAGAGAGATTACACGGATTAGATCCTAAGATAGCTCTTAGTTTCTATATATCGAGACTGGCTAAATTTCGTCACTGTAACCAGCTTTTTGTGGTACACATTGGCCGTAAATTAGGGCTGGCAGTGACAAAACAAACATTGTCCAGATGGATCATTTTGGCTATGACTGAATGTTATAGATTGGCTGGGAAAGATCCTCCAGGTGGGCTGAGAGCTCCTTCAACCAGGGGCATGGCGACTTCAACAGCTCTTCAGAGAGGTGTCCCTATACAAGATATTTGTGCAGCAGCCACCTGGTCATCCATGCACACATTTGTAAAGTACTACTCCCTTGACCCAACTTCCTCACAGGGAGGTCTCTTTGCAAAATCAGTACTTAATGCTGTACATGATCACACCTAGACATAATTGCAGGGACAGCAAGGCCAACTAACCAATCCACTAACAATTTCATCCCTCTGCATACACCTCTCAAACTCTAACCAAACACAACCACAAGCCTAAAACGCAGCAATCCGCACAAACTTCACTACACTGCAACAACAAAACAAACCACACATAGACTTGCACAACAACACACGACGACTACCGACCATAAAACACCCTGAGCCTTGCCAATGTACCTACCGGGCTGAGGCTGCCAACAGCACATCACTGCTCTCTTGCACTTTTCCAGCTTATTCCCACTAACTCACCCCCCTCCTCTCCCTCTTTCAGAGCCGCCAGAGCGCTCGGGGACCACTCCGGTGGTGATAGTGAACGGTACAAATATCCTTTAACAGTAACATTAACATTAACACGATTAATATTAATGGTACTCGCTCCTATTTAAACTGCTTTGGGAGCCTAGCTAAGATGAGGAATACGTGGGAGGACACAATCCATTCGAAGAACAAGTTACTTACCAACTGTAACTTTCTTTCGATTGGATGTTCGTCCCACGTATTCCTCATCGACCCTCCCAGCCTACCCCACAGTACAGTTTACGTGTTTTACACTCAAAGTTCATGTAGAGCTTTTGGTCAAAGAGGCATGCCTTATCTACTAATTATTGACTAAAATATACGAAAAAACGGGCGCGGCTCGAGCCATTTATACTGCGGATGACGTCGACGCTCGACGGATACCGCCGAGGGACATCGACGCCAGAGACTCGAGCAGAGCGCCCTCTGGTGGAGAAATGTCTTTTCTTCCAAAGCATCAAAGCTGAAGGTAAGGATATATCCAAGATGAGGAATACGTGGGAAGAAAATCCAATCGAAAGAATGTTGCAGTTGGTAAGTAACTTGTTCTTCTCTCTCAGCACTGTTGCACCTGGCCACCGAATGTCCTCCGGACCCATACCTGCTCACCCTGCCACTCTCCTGCACTGCCTCCGTGCCACCCCTTGCACTTGGGCCTGTATCTGTACCCAAAAAGTCCCCTCCCACTCTTCTTCTGCACTTACCAGATACACCCTATTTGACTAACCTTGCACTTTGCCATTCACAGGCTGCACTACCACCGTTTTTGACCACCTTATTTATTTATTTTATTTACTTATTATTTATCTTATTTTCTCCTATCCTCTGCACTTTCCAATTTCTCCCTCCTCCTATGCACTTTCCCCCTTCTGCCTTCCCCATGCACTTGCGCGTTCTCAGTGTCACTGGGCCTAGTAAGATCGTTGTTATTGTTTGACTCCCCTGTTCCCTTCCCTTTGCCTGGTCGCGCTCTGAAACACCTGTGTACGAGCGCAATATAAATAAAATAGCATATCATATCGTGAGGAAGACGTAGTAGGACACCATCCATTCAAAGAGCAAGTTACTTACCCCTGGTAACGTTATTTCGACTGGATGTTCCTCCCAAGTATTCCTTATCGCCCTCCCAGTCTACCCGTCAGTAGAATTTCCCATGCTATTACAACTTTCACTGCTTCAGAGCTTAGTACGGTCAAACTAGTGTTGATGCAGGTAGTTCTACTTGAGAATGACACGAAAAAACAGAACTGGATGGGCGCTGCACGTTCTGTATATGCCTTCCATGACACCCTCAAGATGGAGTTTCTCGAGGGACATAGAGTCGACTGCATCGACGCACAGCGCCCTCTGCTGTTAAAAAAATCCCAAAGCAGCTGACGCTGGGTATTGGCAATATCTTTTTTTTTTTTTTTGTAAAACTGCAGTTTAATACTTGTATCAAACTTTTGTTACAAGAGTTTCCCATTTTCGCTGTTATGCATCAGTCAAAGCTAGGTTGACGTTGTCATTTTCCACTTCCTTTATTTCTATGTTTTTTTTTTCCTCACACAAAGCGAAATCTTGTTTCGTATCCTCAGGTTTAATCTGTGGTCAGGATTGCATCAAGGAAGTTTATTATGCTACATGTGAGGTTGATATTTTGTCCGGCTGCGACTGTTTCCCACCACTCATCTGCGTCATATAGAATAGGTTTGTATGGGTGCAGGTGTAATTCTCGGGTGCTGGTAAGCTCTGTACAGGATGTTATTAGATGTTTTAATGATTCCACTTCTCCTGAGTTGCAGAACCTGCATTTATCTGAGGGAGTAGCTTGGGATCGACGTCGACATAGTGATTCTCTATTGTTTAGGACGTTCAGTCTGAATTTCAGGAATTGATTCCTGTGGTAGCGAGAAGGACAAGTTGTAAGATATTTCGGGGGAGAATGTAGATTCAGCATACTCCTCAAAACTGGGAGAGTGGCTTTCCGAGTTAAACGAAGCTCGTAAATTGATATCCAGTCCCAGGTTTCGAGTTTTTTTTTTGCGTGCTGAGGTCGATTTATCAACTCGTCTACAGAGATATTAGCGGCCTCCATGATGGTTTTTGTTTTAAGCTTCCATGTTTGGAGTATGTTTGATTGTGAAAATTCTGACTCCTTTGCAAAAATTCCATACGCTGGAATTTGTGAACCAAGTAGTATTTTCCTCATAAACGATAGGGATTGCCATAGTATTGTCATATAGAGAGAATTCTGCGTCAGTTCATATCTCAAAGCTACAATTGAGATATATTTTGGAAGACTCAGAGCTCGTCTCCAGAACCTCCCTTCGAGTTGTTGCCACACGGAATGCTCGATGTTCCAGCCTGTCGCCCCACCAAAGGTTATGGTGGGGATACATTTCTGCAGGTAGAATGTTAGTAGTGGAGCTATTGAGAATTTTCCAAAATCTTTGTTGATTTTGGCTCCTTGTCGACCTAGTTTGTCTGCTCTTTCCAGAAGATCACTTATCCATGCAGATTCGCAGATGGAGTTGTTAACCAAGATGCCCAGATATCTAATAGATGATACGATGTTTAATTCTGCTTTTTCAATTACCCATTTAAAGTTGTTATCTTTTCTCGATAAACTTTTTCCAATACACATGATCTTTGTTTTGTCGGTGTTTAGTTGCAGATCGTTGGCCTCTAGGTACTTGTTCAAGCTGAGTAGTAGATGTTGTAGGCCAATCTGAGTTAGATCGATCAACACAATGTCGTCTGCATATACAAGACATTTAATGGAGGATCCGTTTAACTTTGGAGAAAAACAATGGGCAGTTTCAAGCCAGTGCGGTAAGTCAGAGATGAAAAGTTTGAATAATTCGGCAGCAAGAGGGCAACCTTGCTTAACCCCTTTATGCGTGGGAATCGGCTCTGTGAGTATCCCTTGAGAGTTCACCTTGGCAATATCAAAGATGGGGAATACGTGGGAGGAACATCCAGTCGAAAGAACGTTACCAGGGATAAGTAACTTGTTCTTTCCGAAGGAAGGTTGCGTCCTCAGCAGCATATCAAGCTGCAATCGCTAACAACACTACGCTTCTTGCTACTTACTGCTGCCACAAGTGGGATGACTTCGAACACCAGTTTGAAGCAGTTCCAGAACTCCTAAAACCACAATTGTTAAGCACTATTGCAGAGGGCAAGCATGTATCAAACTGCATTGTCAAAAATAATCTTGATGCAGCAGATAATGCAGGCCGCATCATCGCAGATGGCACGCTCATCAAGCGCCATGCCTGGCTCAGACAGTCTTTTTAAGCTAGAGTCCACCCTCCTTAACATGCCGGTGGAGCCTAATGTACTTTTTGGTAAAACTGTTGAAGAAAAAAGCGCAAAGGAGGAGTATGACACTCTTAAATACCTTGGCCAGTTAACAAACAAGCCCTACGTACAACAGGGCTCTTCGAACTCCAGAATGTTTCGGGGTCAAAGTTCACAATGCTCTTCCGGATACGCTCAGGGCGGACAGTCCTCATTTTGGGGCCCATCGCAAGAACCATCTTCTTCTTCCGGTTTTTAAAGAGGAAATAAAAGATCCAGAGGAAGAGGCAGAACCTCACCTGGGAGAGGCTCCACCCATCCCAAACAATGACGCACAAAGGTGCTTGCAGTAGTAGAAGCACACCTGCGCAGAAAGTCAATCCCTCTATACCCTTATCTGGACGACTAGCTAATTACTGGGTAATCCCCACAAATTTGCAAACAAAAGACAATAGACCTTCTTATTCCTCCATCAACGAAAAAAAATCAAGTCTAGTCCCCAGCCAAATAAAACAATTTCTGGGAGCAATTCCAAAGACAAAAGATGAGTTGGCTTTCCTGTCAAACGAGAGAGTACAAAACATGCTGTTGCAAGTACCTCACTATAAGACAGGTCACATGATAACTGTATGCAAAGCAGTGCGCTTGCTCGGGATGATGGCCTCTTGCATTCACTTGGTTCAACACGTGCGCCTGCGCATGCGTCCAATGCAGTAATGGTTAGCGAAACAATGGTCTCAGGCAAGCGGTCAGTGGGATGATGTAGTGTTTGTTTCGCTAACCCTGGTACAAGCTCCTCACTGGTGGTCCAGGGACAACCTGTCAAAAGGAAAACCCTTCCACGTTCCACCAGCACAAGCAATCCTAACTACAGATGCCTCACTCGCCAGATGGGGGCTCACTTCCTTCAGCACACATCCCACGGCCGGTGGAGACATATCAGATTCCTGCAACTTTTGGCAGTCCTTAAGGCTCTTCAAGCCTTTCAGAAACAACTTACAGATCAAACAGTGCAAGTTCTCACAGACAGCACCACTGCCATGTTCTACATAAACAAGTAAGGAGGCACACACTCTCAAAGTCTGTCCAAGCTATCCCAAAAAATATGGAAGTGGGCACTCAAGTGGAATATGTTCCTAACCTCTCAATATGTTCCAGGGGAAATGGATTCGCTGGCAGACACTCTAAGCAGATACCCTCTACCAGAAAAACATCAACTCCCTCAGACTAACTTGCATTATATGTGCCATCATATTTTGACACAGGCATACAGACTGTTCCAATTAAAGGGAATTACTGAGTTTGTTTCAACCATTAATCTTTGGTTTAACAGTTTAACCGCGGCAAGAGTGTCTTCCTGAGTGTGACACCTCAATCTTGATGGCCATGTCCTGAGCACTAAAGCGGTTAAAAGACGTTATGGGTCTCATCATAATTTAGACGGACCGCTAAAAATGGGTCAGTAACGCTATTACTCAAAAAAATACAAAAAAGATTGACAGCCTTACCGCGACTTGAGATCTGGCGCTGATGGCCCGGACCAAGTTGTGGTAACTCTATTTGCGTTGGGCAGTATCCAAGCAACTTAGAATGGCCTACTGGCATATTTAAAAAAAATTCCGGCTAGAGCCTACACAAGCATAATGCAACGAATACATATGTTAAAATCATTCCTTTTATTAACAAGTTCTTAACAATTCTAGTATAAAACATATAAAATCCCTTTCTGTTAGGGCACCACTCTTTCCCCCTCTCATCTATATGGTCTGTTTGACCGGTCCTCTAAATACTAATTTGGGCTCTAGTCAGTCCCTCTTTCATGTTCTTTATATTAGTAACTCTGATGACAAATTATTGGGTGTGAGGTATGCAGGCTTCAGGGAGGGGCTAGGTATATGGCTTTGGAAAGTCTTTAACTTTCTTTCCTCGCAGCTCCAGGTCAATCTGCTTTAACAAGAACGATTCTGAAGAAGTCTTGCAGTGTTGACATGCGGGCAGGCAGCTCAGAGCTAGCATGCAGAGGTTCCCTTTGTTGCTCTCGCAGCCAACTCAAGGTCATTGCTCGGCTCTGTATTTTTAGGAACCTCATATCCCCTGTTCTGTAGATATTGAAGGGGAACATGGCAGGAAAGGTGTCCAGGCTTCTCCAGCATGGGGTCTGGCATGGATTCACATGCTCATGAATATTCCCCGTCGTCAGGCTGGAAATCCTTGGTAAAGAAAAAATCAGTTTCAGTTTCGTTTCTGAACTGTCTTTCTCCTAATAACCAATCACTGGTCTCTGGGTCATACTGCCGCCAGCCAATGACTGCCATCTACCTAAGCCCCTCCTCTGGCAGCCATCTTCAGATTTTTACCGCACGTTCAAGTGTTGGGAGTCCTCGTTTCGGAATTTTCTACGCCCCTCAAGGGCGAAGTTTTCGTCGAGTCCCGCTTCTTGGAGGATTCCAGAAGATCTTTGAGGCCTACCCCGCATGGACATGGCCCAGGACAAAGGGAGCATGGCCCCGGATCCAAGCTGTTCAGGAGCTGCCCTGGATGCGGTTTGCAGAATGTCTTCAAGGAGGACGAGCATTCTAGATGCCTCTACTGCCTTCACAAAGACAAAATGCACATGGAGAAGGACTGTGCGTTTTGCAAGAACATGTCGGAGAGGACCATGAAGGATCGGCGTATCTGCCTCACCAACTGGCTGGAAAGGAAGAGCCCAGCAGCAGGTGAGAAGAAGAAGAGGTCCGAACGGTCTTCTAAGACCTTTGAGGGCGCTCCGGCTTGGGGCCCAACAAAAGGCAAAGCACCGCGAGTCTGCGGACACCGGGAGCGCCGAACGGTCGGGCTCCTCAGCTGCCAGGCAGGGTGCACTTTCACCGACGCCATCAACCACGAGCCAACGCTCTGGCTCGGGGAAAAGGAAGTCGGAGAACCAGGGTAAGCTTCGGGATAAGCCCCGGTCGATCCCGACGGATACAGCCGAGGGGGAGTGAGGCGGTGACCCCCCCCCAAGGTGAAGGCCCCAAGCACGTCCAAAGTCGTGAAGGCTTTGATTCACCCGGCTAAGGCCTCTATCGAGGGAGTCGTGGTGGCCCTGGCGAAGCCTGTGGAGGCTACCCCAGTGAAGGTGACCTCGGGGCCCAGAGTTTCCCTGCCACCCCGGAGGAAATCCTCATTTCAACCCATCGATAATACCCCCGTGAAAACCCTGGTGGAAAAAGAGGGGGGGGGCGGTGGCCATCACGGACACGGATACAGCCTCTGAAGAGGAGCTGGCTGAAGTCGTGAAGATCCTGGACAAGAGGTTCGAGGAAGTGCGGTCCCACGGGAGGGATCCCGACGAGGCTGACGAAGAAAGCGACTGTGGCGCCGACGAGGTTCCCGTGGAGGCGGAGGATTCCACTCCCGAACCATCGCGCCCGTCGCAACCGGTACCTGGGCCACAGGACAACTCAGGAGCAATATTGATGGCTATCCAGGCCTTGTGTACAGAGATAAGGACAAGGTTGCCCTTACCCCCAACAGATGACCTAGCGGAGCCTGGACTGTCGGGAAGCCCTCCAAGCAAGCGGAGGAGAACTCATCCCCCACCGCCCTTCCAGCGTTTGCGGCCCTCACGACCTTCATCTCCTTCCCCTGATCCGAGGGACGACACGGGAACAGAAACGGCTATGACGGGGACGGATGACGACAGTGGTGACGAGGGGATGGGCCTTCCATCACCACCTTCTCGGGCTTCCCCGCCCGACGAAATTGCCTCCTTCCACGCCATGATCGCCAGGGCATCCGAGCTCTTTCAGCTCTGCCCTGTAGAACAGAAGAAGGAAGGTTTCCTCTACCAACGGCGTGAGGCCAAGAGGAAGACGGTCCTCTCTGTCCTGTTACTTGACGACATCTGGGACGAGGGGCTGGAGCTCCTGAAGTACCCGTCCACGACCCCTGCCTAGAGAGACCGGTATGAGAAGAAGTACCGGGTCCCGGATTCCGCCCCCATGTGCCTTGGGGCACAGCCGAACCCGAATTCGGTCGTCTCTGCAGCGGCCAATAAGAAAGCGGCGGGGGCGACGGCTTCAACTTCGACCTCCCCGCCGGACAGCAAAGGGAAGAAATTGGACGCCATGGGATGACAGGTTATCTCGTCGTCGTTGGCGACGATTAAAGCGGTCAGCGCCGTCGCGATTGTGGCCTGCTACGCAGGGAGCTGTGGTTTAAGATCGCTCCTCTGCTGGACTTCCTCCCGGACGACAAGAGGGCTGAGGCCCTGGAGATACTGCAGGAAGGCGAGGTGGTGTTGGACCATGCCATAACGGTGGCCACGGACATTGCTGACACCGGCTTCCGCCAGATGGGCAACAGTGTTTGCCTTCGCCGGCATGGTTGGCTCAAGGCAACTGATTTCCGCCAGGATGTGCAAACCAGAGTTTTGGACATGCCTTTTGACGGAAACAACCTGTTTGGCAAGACAGTGAACGAGTCACTGCAGGCCATCAAGGCCGACACGGAAACGGCACGGGCCTTCAGAGTTTTGCAACAACGACGGCCGCCCTTTCGGAACTCCGGAGGCAAGCAAGGTGCCTCCAAGGGATTCGGTGGCAGCTCCTCCTCGACGTACCGCCAGGCGGCCCGCTCCTCGTCACAAGAGGCCTACAGAGGACGCGGCAAGTCAGGAGGATCTTGTCGTCGTCGTCAGGGTGGCCAAGGCGGCAAGGCCACTACCAAGCAGGACTGAACCTGCCGTAGCGTCGGGCCCCCACCTGAGCACCCCGGTGGGAGGCCGGCTGGCGAAGTTCGTCAGCGTGTGGGAGACCATCTCCACCGACCGATGGGTGCTGGATGCCCTGGCCCGCGGGCACACTCTCGAGTTTCTAAAGAAGTGCCCCCGCATTCCACCCGTGGCCAGGAAGGAAAACCACGTCCCTCAACTGCTGCTGGAAGGGCGATGCTGAAGAAAGGAGCCATCGAGCTCATCCCAAAGAGGCTCCGGGGCTCCGGAGTGTACTCACGATATTTCCTCGTAAGAAAGAAGACCAATGGCTGGCGACCCATCCTGGACCTTCGTCGTTTAAACAAGTACATCAAGTCCCAGAAGTTCCGGATGGTCACTCTCCAGCACGTACTGGGCCAGCTGGAGGAGGGCGACTTCCTATCGTCGCTGGACTTGGAGGATGCCTACTTCCACATCCCCATTCTAAAAGGACATTGAAAGTTTCTCAGATTCATAGTCCAAGGACAGCAGTACCAGTTCAAGGCCCTCCCCTTCGGATTGAAGTCGGCGCCCAGGGTATTCACCAAGTGCCTTGCACCAGTGGCGGCACGGCTGCGCCTGCAGGGGATCCACGTCTACCCCTACCTGGTGGATTGGCTCATCTGAACTCGCCGTCGAACACACAGCGAAGACTGTCCAGCTGCTCACGGAACTGGTATTTTCCATCAACTTTGCGAAATCCCGCTTGGTTCTGTCGTAAGTCGCACTGTTTCTGGGTGCCAGGCACGACACTGTGGCGCGATTGGCATCTCCGTCGGAGGAAAGGACGAAGGCCATCCTGGGCAAGGTGCAACGGCTGTCAACCATGGACGTGGCCAGGGTGAGGTCCATCAAGTCCCTTCTCTGGATGATGTCCTCGTGCATCTACCTCGTGCGCCTGTGCAGACTGCGGATGCGTCCATTGCAGGAGTTTCTCGACGCCCGTTGGATGCAAGCGGCGTGCAGCTTTGAAGACAGGATCTCGCTCAACGAGACTTTCCGCCAAGCGATCCGGTGGTGGGGCTCATGCGCACATCTCGCGGCGGGTATGGACTTTCAGACCCCGGCACATCAGGAGACGGTGACGACAGATGCCTCCCTGGAGGGATGGGAGATCTCCACACAAGAGACCTTTGGCTCCCGGAGGAGAGGTCACTACACATCAACGTCCTGGAGCACCGAGCCGTGTTCTGGGCCCTCAGGTCGTTCCTTCCATCCCTCAAGGGCAAGGTGGTGAGGATCTTCACCGACAACACCACCACGATGTTCTACATCCGGAAGCAGGGAGGCACCAGATCCCCAGCCCTATCCAAGGAGGCCTAGGATCTGTGGCACTGGGCCGTCGTCCAAGGGATGTTTCTGGTACCCTTCCACCTAGCAGGAATAAAGAACACCATCGCCGACTCACTCAGCAGGGAGCTGCGCTCGTGCCACGAGTGGGAACTGCGTCTGGATCAAGTGGATCTGCTATTCCAACGATGGAGCAATCCCCACATCTACCTATTCACGACGGCGACAAATACCAAGTGCCAGAGGTTCGCCAGCAGGTTTCCCCAGCCGGGGAGCATGGGCGATGCCTTCTCATTCTCCTGCGATGGCCTGTTCCTGTATGCGTTCCCGCCGTTGCTGCTGCGACTCATCAACCAACTCAGACGGTCCCGGTGCAGGATGATCCTCGTCGCACCGGCGTGGCCAAGACAGATCTGGTTCCCGGACCTTCTGGATATGTCAGCGTCCACCCCAGTCAAACTGCCGACGGACGCAGATCTCCTTGCCAGAGAAGAAGGTGCCATCCTCCACTCTGTTCAGCAAGGTTGACCCGGGGTCGATGAACTTGCAGGCCTGGCTCTTGTAGCACTAGCGATATCCCGGCGGACTGCAAGGAGGTGCTTGCAAAGGCCAGGGCGTCCTCAACTCTCAAGTACTATGGACACAAATGGAAAAGGTTTTCTGTCTGGTGCCGGACACAGAAGATTAACCCTCTGCGGATTAAGGCCCCTCAAGTGCTCCCGAACTTGCTATCGCTGGCCAAGGCGGGGCTGGCCCATGCCTCTATCAAGATCCATCTGGCGGCTATCTCCCGCTACACCAGAACTCCGGGGCGCTCTTCCCTGTTGTCCCATCGCCTGGTAAAGGAGTTCATGAAGGGATTGTTCCGATCATTCCTGCCGGTGAAGGCTCCGGTCCCGGCGTGGGAGCTCAACATGGTGCTGACCAGGCTCATGGGGCCGCCATTCGAGCCTCTGCATTCGGCACCGTTGAAGTTCCTGTCGTGGAAAACAGCGTTTCTTGTGGCCATCACCTCTGCACGATGAGTGGGAGAGATCCAGGCCCTCTCCTGCAAGCCTCCATACCTGACTTTCCACAAGACGAGGGTGGTGCTGCGGACGCACCCCTCCTTCATGCCCAAGGTGCCGTCGGACTTCCATCTCAACGAGCCCTTGGTGTTACCTGTTTTCTTCCCGTCGCCTTTGTCGCCGGCCGAGAGGACTTTGCACTTGCTGGATGTAGCTAGAACATTGAAGTTCTACGTGGACCGCACGAAGAGTTTTAGGATGACATCACAGCTGTTTGTGAACTTTGGACCTGTGAACCAAAGGAAGGCCCTCTCGAAGGCTTCCATTTCCAGATGGCTCTCCGGCTGCATCATGCACTGTCACCGGTTGGCAAACCGACAGTTGCCCGGCCGTCCGAGAGCCCATTCGACCAGAGTGATCGCTGCTACCACTGCATTCGTTTCTGGTGTGCCCCTGCTGGACATCTGCAGGGCTGCTACGTGGAGGTCGACGCACACCTTCACGAGATTCTACTGCGTCGACCGGGATTCCAGGGAGGAGTCCAGAGTAGGCCAGGCAGTGCTGCGCAACCTGTTCGCCTGAAGGTGGGCCTTGTGAGGAGGTAAGAGATGCTTAATGTTGAGTTGGTGATATGCTTAATATTGAGCCTTGCCACCTCCCGTGGTTGTGCATGTCTGTACTGCTATGTATTCTTATATTCATGAGCATGTGAATCCATGCCAGACCCCATGCTGGAGAAGGAGCAAGTTACTTACCTGTAACTGTTGTTCTCCAACATGGGTCTGGCATGGATTCACATGCGAACCCTCCCTCCTACCCCTCTGCGCCTCTTCACTTGGTCCTACTGCCACTTTACGTGCTACCAAATCTGAAGATAGCTGCCAGAGGAGGGGCTTAGGTAGAGGGCAGTCATTGGCTGGGGGCAGTATGACCCAGAGACCAATGATTGTTATTAGGAGAAAGACAGTTCAGAAATAAAACTGAAACTGGTTTTTACTTTACCGAGGATTCCCAGCCTGAAGACGGGGAATATTCGTGAGCATGTGTGTCTCAGTCATTTTCTACGCATTTGCCCTCCCTCACCCACAGTGTTGCACATCACTGTCTCATACCTTCTCCCCCCTTTTTGGCCTGGTTCGGACTAAGCTGATCCACTGGAATCTTCCTAGGTCTTCTGTCTTTTTGCTCTCATAGAATCTTCTTTCCCTCTTTGGGTTCACTTTCCAACTCCCTCTGTATGTCTTTGTACACCTTTTGGCGTTCACGTTTAAATCCCTAATCTTTCATCACCTCCTCCATTTCCCGTTCTGGGTCGGTGCCCTTCAAATCTCTCTTTATCATGCCATTCTCTTCTTTGGGCACAACTGCATTTACTACTCAACTCTTTCTCGCTATCTCCGTCTTCACCTCTGTGGGCATTACTACTTCTTCTCTACAAGTTTCTTTTTTATCACTTTTTTCACCCATTTGAGCACAACTCTCTTTTTACTTTCCATGTATTTCTTGCCATCTCTTTTTTTCACACCATTTGGACACAACTGTTTTCTCTCTACAAGACTCCATCTATATCACCTTCTTTTCCCCTTTGAGTAGAGCAGTCTCTGGTCTCCAATTCTCTCTGTCTGCCACATTTTTTCTTTAGGTACATTAGTCTTTACCTTCTTCTTTCCATTTGTGCACTAATATCTCCAATCCCTGGATCCTTTCTTCTGACCACTTTCTCCACTGCTTGGGCACAACTACCTTTCTATCTTTGCTCTTTGGAACTCTGTTATGAAAATCCAAAGAGTTTGTCACCTCTCCCCAAGAGGGAGCCTCCCCCTTTGGAATAGGGAGTTGAGCACACTATGCTTAACACACCCTACGGGACAGGGTAAGCGGGAACCCTCAGGAGTTGACTCCCCCTTAAGTGACAGGAAACCCCCCAGAAAAGGACTCTAATCAGCATTCCTCTCCCCTAGACACTAACACCTTTGTGGGGTATATAGAAGAAAAGGGGTATAATAATCCTATGGCCCCTTGAATGTCTAGCTCGACTTCCTACCCCAACTGTATTCATTCCTTCTCATGGAATACAGAACAGCAGAAAAACCAGGCTCCTGAGGCACATCAGAAAAAGAACCAATCAGAAAGAAATCTCCATGCAGCCCGGGGAGTTCAATAGCGATGCAGTGCACATTGGGCATGGAGGCAGTTGGAGAGAGGCAACACGTGGACTACTCACGTAAGGGGCTCTGCGGCTAGAGGAGACTCAGGGTGGACTACACAGCCCTCCCAGTGAACACTGCTGTTCACACACAGGTACACGGTGGCGCCAGACAGACTTGAGGCAGGCGGCAAGGCGAGTAAGAGACAGGTAGGGAAAGAGCTAAGAGGCCCCAGAGAGGGGACAGAGACTAAGATACGCGCAAGGAGGGTAGAATACCGAGTAGCCCCAGAGTGAGGAGAAGGAGTGAGTAAATCCCTGTAGAGGGAAGCATATCGAGAATCCCCAGATTGGGGTATTTCTCACTGTTTCCCCCCAGAGAGGGGAGAGAAGCCATAGAGTGGGGAGAAGGAGTGAGAAAGTGCTGGAGAGAGTAGAACACTGTTACGCCCCAGAATAGGGAGAGAGAGTGAGACCACCAAGAAACCCCAGAGTGGGGACAAAGAGCAGAGATTCAGAGTGGAGAAAGAAGGAAGAAACCCTAGGGTGGGGAGAGGAGAACCGGGGTGGGGAGAAAGAGACTGATTTGAGAGAGAGACCGAAAGATCTGGCTAGAGCCACAGATGACACTTGCAGTGGAAGAACTGTATGCGTGGGACTGTACACATACGCAAGGGACTATGGTAAAGAGATACAAGGGTGTGGAGTCAGAAGCATGCAGCTGCCCTTTGTTCGGGCAGCGGCCCAACGTCTGTCTTGGTTAGTTTGTTTTCTCTTAGAAATGGGGAAAGATACTAGGTTAGAATAGGAATCGGGACATAGGACTGCATTTCTGTCTAGCCACCTTGACATTCTGACAAGGAACTCTTTTAACTTTCTTTTGTAGAGTAGGGATTAGTAACACAGGTTTAGGGAATGACTATGTCTACTTTCTTTAAAGAGAACAATACAAATGTGTGTGACTCATGCCCCCTTGTCAGTCTCCTGATTCTGTCTTACTTCAGTGTCCCATGCACCCATTAGGCAAAATCTGCGGGTGGCCGCTGTATTCAAATCTCTGACTGAACCCTGCATCCCAACTTTTAAAAGTTGGAGTAACCCCTGCACCCCAGCCTCTAAATCTCTGGGTGACCCCTGCACCACACTCTCTAAATCTCAGTGTGACTCTGTCTCTACAACTTCTACATTTCTAGATAACCCAGGCACCCACAAGCTACAAAACTCTGGTTGACTCTTTCACCGCCTCCTGTAAAATGCTGGGTGCACCCTGCACCCCTCTCCTAACCCTGACCCCTGTGTCCCCACTCAAGTCTCTGTGCGGAGTCAGTCTAAAACTCAAGAGAAGAGCAAGAACCTCATGAGAAATCTGGTCACATTGCTAATGTTGCGTTAACGGCACCATTATTTACAGAAGGAATTTCCAAAAATCATTTCGAAAAAGTTGTTCTTAATTTTTTACCACAATTCAACAAGAATTCATGAAAAGTGAACAGCAAAGTGATAGTTTTAGGGCTCTTGCCCTTTTAACAAGAATGAAAGATAATATACCACTTACAAGGAGATCCTGGCAGATCCTGGCAAAGTAACAATGTGATCATATCAAAAGTTACCTGAGGAATAGAATGCAAAGAGCTTGATGCAGCACCGATTAAACCACCTACCTAGGCCTAGTAAGCTTGCTATTTTATTAATGTATTGTTTCTAGCACAGGCGTAGCTTAAGAGCAGGTCAACACTCTACATGTTGTGGATAACCACTGTCGCAGCTAAACATTGTGCTGCTCGCTCATTTCTGCTGTGGTGTGTGATGCCACTGCACAATACTTCCACAACAAGACTGCCACTGTTCACCAAAGCTATGCAACTATGCAGTAGCACCAGACAAACTCCACATGTCTTCTAAATGCTCAAAAAAGTCTAAGGTAGAAAAACAAGAAGAAATATTTCAAAATAATACTTTAGGAAATGATGAAGCACAGATAATGAGTGTCAAATCAACCTTGATGATGTTTCACAAAAATAAAGCATGAAAATAGTAAGAAAAAGATTCCTAAATGTTGAAAGATCCAGAAACTGAAACTGCAGTAATTCCAAAAAAACACAAACTATAAAATATTAAGTTAGCTGCAACACAAAGGATAGTTAGGCCACCAAAGTGGCAGGGTACGAGGGTGCGCCTCAAGGAACGTGATGCTGATCCCAAAGGTGGCATGGGGAAATTCCTATGGCTATCCCCACTGTGTCAGGTGTGGGCGGCAGTGACTCCTCACAGTACAGACTTAAATGCTCTTGATCCTTTAAGAAAACTGAGGAATTGTACGGCTGTGACCCCACCTTCATAAAGATGGTCTTGGCGAATTATAAACTCCCCTCAACAACATTCATAATCAACGGCAGATCCACTACAACATTACAAATCCGAAGAGGTACTCGACAGGGCTGCCCACTATCCCCCCTTATATTTGCAATGGCAATGGAGCCAGTGGCACAAACCATAAGACAGGACCTAGAAATAAAAGGGGTATTAGCAGGAGGGATAGAACACAAAATAGCATTATACGCGGACGATATCCTACTGTTCCTGAGAGACACTGCCAAATCACTACCCAAAACCCTAGAAAGACTACAAGAATTTGCTAAGGTATCAGGGTTCACCGTTAACTATGCAAAATCGAAAGCCCTAAACATAACCGAAGAGTAGGAGATACCCCAAAAAATGGCGACACAATACCCACTAATCTAGGAACCCAAGGCCATAGACTACCTAGGAGTTCAACTGACACAGGAACATAGACACCTATACGGAGAAAATATATTGCCACTGTGGAAACAATTAAAGGAGGATCTCCTGAGGTGGGATGCCCAGGAACTATCATGGTTTGCACGTATAACCGCACTCAAGATGACCCTCCTACCCCGCCTCCTATATGTAATTAGCTCCCTCACGATAGTAGTCCCCTCCAAAATGTGCAAAAAACTACAAAAGGACCTGATATCCTTCGTATGGAATGGGAAGAAGCCCAGAAGCCAAAAAAGAATCTTAACCAGGCCACTCTTACTGGGCGGACTGGGACTCCCTGACGTAGAAAGATAAACACTGGCAGCCCAGATAGCCCCGATGTTAAAATGGATGGGAGGGACCCCACATAAGGGATGGGTGGGAATAGAACAGGGAGAAACCAGAATCCCGCTAGGAACTTTGCAAGCCCTATGGGCAAGGGCCAGAGTGGTGGAGGGACAACTATTAGAATCCACCCACACTTCACTAAAAGCATGGGACACAGCACTCAGAAAACACCATATAACCCATGTACTAGGCCCCTTTACACCAATGGCACACAATCAAGACTTCACCCCGGGTAAACGAGATAGATTTTGGGCAAACTGGGGGCGACCACAGCCGATCCCCCTGAAAGAATTTTACCACAATGGTACCCCACTACAATTCGAAGAATGCAAACAAAAATTCGGTATAGGGGAAAAGGAGAGATATAAATTTATACAAATTAGGCACTGGATCTCGCAGGAAGGGGTCATAAAAGGAGCCACCAGGACTCCCATAGGATTGGAACTCACCCTACAGGAAGGCGAAACCCACAAAGCAATAACAAGAATATATAAACTCCTAGACAACGCACGAATCGAAGATCAAATCTCATATAAAAAGAATTGGGAGAAAGACCTGGGAACACCTATCACGGAAGAGGAATGGGGCCAAATTTGGAAGAGGGCTCAGAAGGCATCCAAGTGCACCACAATTAAAGAGAACTCATACAAACTATACACAAGATGATACCTAACCCCACATAGATTAAATAAAATGAACCCAGCCTACCCCCCCACCTGCTGGAGACAATGTGGCATCAGAGGGGACCTATACCACATGTGGTGGTCCTGCCCCAAAGCTGAAATATACTGGAAAGAGATACTGGGACATATACGAGAAATCACAGGGCGACAGCTCCCATACGACCCGAAGGTAATACTACTGGGAACTACAGTGGAAGGGGTCTACGCAGAAACAGGCAATAACGCAACCCTGATTACGCAACTACTAAACGCAGCAAAAATAACTCTGGCCCAAGGATGGAAAAACCCTGAAAGCCCAATTGTTGCGTTCTGGTGGGTTAAAATATGGCACATATTGGCAATGGAAAAGGTAGGGGCCATAAAAGACAACAAATACCTGAAATTTAGGGAAGTGTGGGACCCATTTATAGACTATGTTGCAGACAGGGAAGCCTACTTCCACAGACCAAACCTGTTGAGAACGATCCTGAACTAAAGCCTCTGGCAAGACGGAAGCTCGAAAGGACCCTCGACAACTGCTAGCACAGGCAGACAAAGCCCAAATTGCGTTCAAATTGACTAAGGGGGTGGAAAAGCAGAACCAGCCCAGTTGGGGGGTGGGGCTTGAAAGGGGATAAATGTTACTTGCTTTACTACAGACAAAAGAGGGGGGGAGTTATAAATGTTAAAACTCATGGACTTTTTGTAGATTTGAAAAGAGAACTGCAAAGAAGAACAATGATAAGATCCTGTATACTGTTTCTCACATGTATGCTTGTAACTTGAGAAAGAAATAAGTGGGCACCACTTTGTGTAAATTGGTATTTCTTAGACTATTTCTTCATGAACGATAAAATACGGGAGGGAGATTAGAAAAAGATTCACAGGAGCTGGCTGCGATGAGTCTGGAGACACCCTGACTCGTGTAGCAAAAAAGTCCAAGTAGATCAGGTAAACCAACCTGACCACGTAGCCGCTCTCCGTATGTTGTCCCAAATAAAGGGTAATTCACAAGGATGGTACTGTTTTCAGTATTAAAAGTTCCTTTTGTAGAAATATATTGTGGTAACGTAGAATGAATCACCAGTTTGAATCAAGGTTTCATTTATTTTTAAAGCAAAAAAGATTAAAGGTGGTGACTAATATAATCTTAGTCGGTATGCGGCTACCATCTCACATAGTTGTAATCAACCAATAGTGCCAATGCATTTCGGAGCATGACGCTCCTTCATCAGGGCAAGTCTGTGTTGCATCATGTAACATAATTAAACGAAGTATTGATAAAATCACATAATTAACAAAACGGGGAACCATTGAATTTAGTAACATATATTACATTTGTGCATAAATTAATTAATTCAAAATAAGGACATAATCATAAGAATACAATCATAAAAATATAATGTGTCACATACCCGAACAGATTTGATTGCAGGATGCAATAACGAGATGGTGGAAAAAGAAATGGAAAAAAGGGCAGAATAAGTGAAATGAATGGTGGGTTAACCAAAAGATAAATATCAACTGTGAAGAGGAAAGTTTAAAGTTACCTACAGGGATCGGGGTAGCCAGTGGTAAGAAGAAGGACAATTGTCCGGTTCACGAAGGATCGACGGTCAATGAACTCGATTCGATCAGGCGAGAATCTGTAAACGTAACAGTGTATCAGAAAGATGACCAAAGCGTTACATAGGAATGTCAGAGGGACGGGTAGAAATGTGCTTACCTGCGCTCGCGCGCTGCGAGTGCACAGAGGATAGAAACGGGGGTGGCAGTATTGCGCCGTTTCGCATCGCCAGTTTACAGCGTTACCTAGGGAACTGAAACTTAAATAGACACGTGACAGGGGATCGTGACGTGTCAGTCTAGTGAAAAGCGCGGTGTAGATTGTGTGATGTATTGTGAGATTAAGGGGCCATTAGAAAACAAACAAACTAATTTTGAGTGTTGATGAGTGTGGATGAGCTATTTTGGAACATAGAGAAATGAACATTAGAAGTAATCAATGAACATAGAAAACATACTATGTGCACAGAAGAAAGTAATGTAGAAATAAATGGAACAAAGTTAAATGACACAATTATGTGTGTACAAGAAGCTTATAAATATCTGGAGCAATTATAGTGTTGCACAGTTGTATAAAGACTATAATATTTCTATCTATGGACACTGATCCCAGTAGGTAGCGACAACATGTGCTACCTTGGATCCCAAACCGAAGTTCGGGAGTGGGGAAGAGTATCCAGGAAATAATACATAAAATTAAATTGATAAGTATGTATAGCAAATAATATGGAACAACATGAATACCCTCAAATATATGAGGAAGCAACCCATACCCAACATGGTCAAGGTTGCAATGCACAAGAAGTCAAAAATACTTAATATGAAGAGATAAATGGTGTTTCGCCACAAAATAATAGACCATAAGACCATAACAACTCAAATGTAACAGTGATAGTTAATCTCTTCATTAAGGCCATGCGGATAAAGGCTGCCGAGTCTGTCTATCCAAAAGGTTTCCCTTTGATTGAGTCGCAGGCCCAAATCTTCATGTGAATTGGTTTTCTTTATTACTTCCAGGATCAGGAACCTGATTTGGTTCAAATTGTGGCTTTTATGTCGCCAATGGCGTGCCATGGATGAATTAAGGTTACTGTTGCGTATACAAGACCGATGTTCATTCCACCGTGTTTTGGCAGTTCTCGTGGATTGACCGACATAATATTTCCCACAGGTGCATTTGATACCATATATAACGTTCACACTATCACAGGTTCCAAATGTTTTTAGGAGAATCTTATTGCCTGTTCTGGGATGATATATCGTGTTGCCCTTGATTACTAGATTACAATTGGTACAGTGTAAACACGGATACGTTCCTGTGCGTGGAGTAATCGGTTCCTTCATGGAGGGCCGTGTGCGGACCAGTTCGTCTCGTAAGTTCTTCTCTGGTAGGCGAATACTGGTAGCTGTTCAAAAAGATTCTGTACCCTGACGTCATTTTTGAAAATGCTCCAGTGTTTTTTAATGGAGTTCTTTATTTTGTTACTTTGGATGGAGAACTTCGAGACATATATTGGAGTTTTGAGTTCTTTCTTGGGTTTAGACGTACTCATCAGTAGGGTATCACGGTCTAGGGAATCTACTCTTCGTGTCGCCAAGTCGAGTTCTTCCCTTTTGTATCCACGTGCAATGAATTTCTCTCTCATTCCGGATTGTTGTGCTTGGCAATCGTCAGGGTCACTCACAATTTTCTTGACTCTCAATAGTTGACTGTAAGGTAAATTCTTGAGTAGACTGGGCTGATGAAAGCTCAGGCGATGCAATAAATTATTGCGATCCGTGGGTTTGCGGAACAAAGAGGTGCTGTAGTCACTCTCTCTTTTCTCTATTTGGACGTCAAGAAATGTAATCTTATCTTTGGAGATCTCTCTAGTGAACTGAATGCGATGGTCAACATTGTTAAGATATATAAAAAACTCATTGAATGTGTCTTCAGTGCCAATCCATAGTCCAAAAATGTCATCGATGTAACGTAACCATAGATGTATGTTCTTATTCCATTCAAGATTGTTAAGTACATGATCCATTTCAAATTTATGCATAAAACAGTTTGCATATGATGGTGCCATGGTGGCCCCCATAGATGTCCCAGAGGTTTGGAGAAAGAAACTGTTCTGAAATTGAAAATATGAATTTTCCGAGATGAACTGCAGAAGAGCCAATATAAATTCTTTCTGTGCCCTAATTTCTGGTGCTCTTAGCAAAAGCCATTCGACAGATTCAATTCCAAGATCGTGAGGTATGGACGTATATAAACTCTTCACATCGATGGTGAACATCAGATGGTTTTGTTCAAAGGTTGCTGAGCTTAAACATTGTAAAAAATGTGTGGTATCTTTAATATATGTAGGAGTTTTTTGTATTAGTGGTTGGAGGAAGAAATCGATGTACACTCCCAACGGTTGATTTATGCTGTTCATACCCGCTACTATTGGTCTTCCAGGCGGTTTAACAGGGTCTTTGTGGATTTTGGGTAGTGTATAAAAATTGTGAATCCTTGGGTGTGGATTGTTCAAAAATTTGCAGGTGTGTTCGTTTATCCAGTCTAACTCCATAGCTTTATCAAGTAATGTTTCCAAGTTCAATTTGATGGCCATGGTGGGGTCGTGATCTAAGGGTGCATAGACTGTATGATCTTGCAGTTGTCTGATACATTCTTTATCATAATCCATAGTGTTCATGATGACTAAGGCTCCTCCTTTGTCAGCTGGTCGTATGGTAATGTCCTTGTCACAATATAGATTTCGAATAGTTCTGATCTCATGGGGTTTCATGTTTTTATACGGCGGTGGTTTGTAGCTGATCTGTTCGATGTCACGAGTGACAAGTTTTTGGAAAATGTCAATCGATGGTACCGAGATTGGTGGTATGAATCCACTCTTAGTTCTGAATTCCTGTAAGTCAGGGTTGACAATTGTGTTCTCATGTGGTTCAAGCTCTTCAAAAAATACCTTCAATTTAAGTTTTCTTATAAATTTATACAGCTCAATTTTCGTGTTGAATAGTGTTGTACTGTAAGTAGGCACAAAACTCAGCCCTTTCTGTAAGGTATTTTCTTCTGTTTTATTCAGGATTTTAGTGGATATATTAATAACTAGGTTTTCCTCAATTGGAGTCTTGTTTGTGGCTTGTTTTTGAGATTTCCTCCTCCCCCTGCGGGTTCTTTTGGGCGCGCTCCTAAAAAAGACGTAGATGCAGGTGTTCTTGTGGGAGAACTAGCTATTAAGGTGGGATCACTCGATGGTTGTTCAGTCCGAACCTCCGATTCTCTCTGTATTTCTGAATCAGAGCTTGATGTGTTGTCTGATCTCGATGCGTTATCTGATGGATATTTATAGAGTTTTTTTGGTGCTACTGGACCATATTTATCCATCCATGTGTAGACTTCCTCGTTAATGTAATCGTATGTGTCCCTTTTACATTTTTTCACTTTCTTCAGTTCTAGCTCTGACTTATATTCTTCCAATTTCCTGTTGATGTCAGTTAGAATGATGTCGTACTCTTCTTTACCCAATGATCCAACTAGTTCCTTTTCAATGTCTTGAATTTCGGTGTTAAGGGTAATTAGATTTTTGGATAGTTCTTGGATGGTTAGTAATATGAGATCCAATGAGCATTTATTCAAAATGGCTTCCCATTTTTTTAAAAATTCTTTACTTTCTTTGCAGAGCATAGGACGAAGTTGGATGCGAAGTCCTCTGGGTATACGTTGGTTCTTGAAATAGCGACCTAATGTGATCGCATGTAGTTTTCGATTTATCTCTTTGCGTATTAAGTATTCTAGTTGCTTGATGCGTTTTGCTGGGTCTTTAATTGTAGTACCATGTGTTCCAATTGTTGTTTCACTGATAAGTTCAAGGATGGCCGCCGCCTCCTCGTTTGAAAACCCTAGGGTTTCCGCACATTTATTTGAAAGTCCTTCGATATGCAAGTGGAGGCACACATTGACTCAATAGTACCCAGTATTTATCACCATTTTTCAATAACACAATGTCCTTTGAAGATATCGAAGGACTCTCAAATAAATGTGCGGAAACCCTAGGGTTTTTAAACGAGGAGGCGGCGCCATCCTTGAACTTATCAGTGAAACAACAATTGGAACACATGCTACTACAATTAAAGACCCAGCAAAACGCATCAAGCAACTAGAATACTTAATACGCAAAGAGATAAATCGAAAACTACATGCGATCACATTAGGTCGCTATTTCAAGAACCAACGTATACCCAGAGGACTTCGCATCCAACTTCGTCCTACGCTCTGCAAAGAAAGTAAAGAATTTGTAAAAAAAATGGGAAGCCATTTTGAATAAATGCTCATTGGATCTCATATTACTAACCATCCAAGAACTATCCAAAAATCTAATTACCCTTAACACCGAAATTCAAGACATTGAAAAGGAACTAGTTGGATCATTGGGTAAAGAAGAGTACGACATCATTCTAACTGACATCAACAAGAAATTGGAAGAATATAAGTCAGGGCTAGAACTGAAGAAAGTGAAAAAATTTAAAAGGGACACATACGATTACATTAACGAGGAAGTCTACACATGGATGGATAAATATGGTCCAGTAGCACCAAAAAAACTCTATAAATATCCATCAGATAACGCATCGAGATCAGACAACACATCAAGCTCTGATTCAGAAATACAGAGAGAATCGGAGGTTCGGACTGAACAACCATCGAGTGATCCCACCTTAATAGCTAGTTCTCCCACAAGAACACCTGCATCTACGTCTTTTTTAGGAGCGCGCCCAAAAGAACCCGCAGGGGGAGGAGGAAATCTCAAAAACAAGCCACAAACAAGACTCCAATTGAGGAAAACCTAGTTATTAATATATCCACTAAAATCCTGAATAAAACAGAAGAAAATACCTTACAGAAAGGGCTGAGTTTTGTGCCTACTTACAGTACAACACTATTCAACACGAAAATTGAGCTGTATAAATTTATAAGAAAACTTAAATTGAAGGTATTTTTTGAAGAGCTTGAACCACATGAGAACACAATTGTCAACCCTGACTTACAGGAATTCAGAACTAAGAGTGGATTCATACCACCAATCTCGGTACCATCGATTGACATTTTCCAAAAACTTGTCACTCGTGACATCGAACGGATCAGCTACAAACCACCGCCGTATAAAAACATGAAACCCCATGAGATCAGAACTATTCGAAATCTATATTGTGACAAGGACATTACCATACGACCAGCTGACAAAGGAGGAGCCTTAGTCATCATGAACACTATGGATTATGATAAAGAATGTATCAGACAACTGCAAGATCATACAGTCTATGCACCCTTAGATCACGACCCCACCATGGCCATCAAATTGAACTTGGAAACATTACTTGATAAAGCTATGGAGTTAGACTGGATAAACGAACACACCTGCAAATTTTTGAACAATCCACACCCAAGGATTCCCAATTTTTATACACTACCCAAAATCCACAAAGACCCTGTTAAACCGCCTGGAAGACCAATAGTAGCGGGTATGAACAGCATAAATCAACCGTTGGGAGTGTACATCGATTTCTTCCTCCAACCACTAATACAAAAAACTCCTACATATATTAAAGATACCACACATTTTTTACAATGTTTAAGCTCAGCAACCTTTGAACAAAACCATCTGATGTTCACCATCGATGTGAAGAGTTTATATACGTCCATACCTCACGATCTTGGAATTGAATCTGTCGAATGGCTTTTGCTAAGAGCACCAGAAATTAGGGCACAAAAAGAATTTATATTGGCTCTTCTGCAGTTCATCTCGGAAAATTCATATTTTCAATTTCAGAACAGTTTCTTTCTCCAAACCTCTGGGACATCTATGGGGGCCACCATGGCACCATCATATGCAAACTGTTTTATGCATAAATTTGAAATGGATCATGTACTTAACAATCTTGAATGGAATAAGAACATACATCTATGGTTACGTTACATCGATGACATTTTTGGACTATGGATTGGCACTGAAGACACATTCAATGAGTTTTTTATATATCTTAACAATGTTGACCATCGCATTCAGTTCACTAGAGAGATCTCCAAAGATAAGATTACATTTCTTGACGTCCAAATAGAGAAAAGAGAGAGTGACTACAGCACCTCTTTGTTCCGCAAACCCACGGATCGCAATAATTTATTGCATCGCCTGAGCTTTCATCAGCCCAGTCTACTCAAGAATTTACCTTACAGTCAACTATTGAGAGTCAAGAAAATTGTGAGTGACCCTGACGATTGCCAAGCACAACAATCCGGAATGAGAGAGAAATTCATTGCACGTGGATACAAAAGGGAAGAACTCGACTTGGCGACACGAAGAGTAGATTCCCTAGACCGTGATACCCTACTGATGAGTACGTCTAAACCCAAGAAAGAACTCAAAACTCCAATATATGTCTCGAAGTTCTCCATCCAAAGTAACAAAATAAAGAACTCCATTAAAAAACACTGGAGCATTTTCAAAAATGACGTCAGGGTACAGAATCTTTTTGAACAGCTACCAGTATTCGCCTACCAGAGAAGTAAGAACTTACGAGACGAACTGGTCCGCACACGGCCCTCCATGAAGGAACCGATTACTCCACGCACAGGAACGTATCCGTGTTTACACTGTACCAATTGTAATCTAGTAATCAAGGGCAACACGATATATCATCCCAGAACAGGCAATAAGATTCTCCTAAAAACATTTGGAACCTGTGATAGTGTGAACGTTATATATGGTATCAAATGCCCCTGTGGGAAATATTATGTCGGTCAATCCACAAGAACTGCCAAAACACGGTGGAATGAACATCGGTCTTGTATACGCAACAGTAACCTTAATTCATCCGTGGCACGCCATTGGCGAGATAAAAGCCACAATTTGAACCAAATCAGGTTCCTGATCCTGGAAGTAATAAAGAAAACCAATCCACATGAAGATTTGGGCCTGCGACTCAATCAAAGGGAAACCTTTTGGATAGACAGACTCGGTAGCCTTCATCCGCATGGCCTTAATGAAGAGATTAACTATCACTGTTACATTTGAGTTGTTATGGTCTTATGGTCTATTATTTTGTGGCGAAACACCATTTATCTCTTCATATTAAGTATTTTTGACTTCTTGTGCATTGCAACCTTGACCATGTTGGGTATGGGTTGCTTCCTCATATATTTGAGGGTATTCATGTTGTTCCATATTATTTGCTATACATACTTATCAATTTAATTTTATGTATTATTTCCTGGATACTCTTCCCCACTCCCGAACTTCGGTTTGGGACCCAAGGTAGCACATGTTGTCGCTACCTACTGGGATCAGTGTCCATAGATAGAAATATTATAGTCTTTATACAACTGTGCAACACTATAATTGCTCCAGATATTTATAAGCTTCTTGTACACACATAATTGTTTCATTTAACTTTGTTCCATTTATTTCTACATTACTTTCTTCTGTGCACATAGTATGTTTTCTATGTTCATTGATTACTTCTAATGTTCATTTCTCTATGTTCCACAATAGCTCATCCACACTCATCAACACTCAAAATTAGTTTGTTTGTTTTCTAATGGCCCCTTAGTCTCACAATACATCACACAATCTACACTGCGCTTTTCACTAGACTGACACGTCACGATCCCCTGTCACGTGTCTATTTAAGTTTCAGTTCCCTAGGTAACGCTGTAAACTGGCGATGCGAAACGGCGCAATACTGCCACCCCCGTTTCTATCCTCTGTGCACTCGCAGCCCCGCGAGCGCAGGTAAGCACATTTCTACCCGTCCCTCTGACATTCCTATGTAACGCTTTGGTCATCTTTCTGATACACTGTTACGTTTACAGATTCTCGTCTGATCGAATCGAGTTCATTGACCGTCGATCCTTCGTGAACCGGACAATTGTCCTTCTTCTTACCACTGGCTACCCCGATCCCTGTAGGTAACTTTAAACTTTCCTCTTCACAGTTGATATTTATCTTTTGATTAACCCACCATTCATTTAACTTATTCTGCCCTTTTTTCCATTTCTTTTTCCACCATCTCGTTATTGCATCCTGCAATCAAATCTGTTCGGGTATGTGACACATTATATTTTTATGATTGTATTCTTATGATTATGTCCTTATTTTGAATTAATTAATTTATGCACAAATGTAATATATGTTACTAAATTCAATGGTTCCCCGTTTTGTTAATTATGTGATTTTATCAATACTTCGTTTAATTATGTTACATGATGCAACACAGACTTGCCCTGATGAAGGAGCGTCATGCTCCGAAATGCATTGGCACTATTGGTTGATTACAACTATGTGAGATGGTAGCCGCATACCGACTAAGATTATATAAGTCACCACCTTTAATCTTTTTTGCTTTAAAAATAAATGAAACCTTGATTCAAACTGGTGATTCATTCTACGTTACCACAATATATTTCTACAAAAGGAACTGTTAATACTGAAAACAGTACCATCCTTGTGAATTACATTACCCTTTATTTGGGACAACATACGGAGAGCGGCTACGTGGTCAGGTTGGTTTACCTGATCTACTTGGACTTTTTTGCTTGTAACTTTAGCCCATGAGAAGAAAATAGAGTTGGTAAAAAAAATTAAAAAAAGAAAACTGAGGAATTGCAGTCCCGAAGAGCCAGCAGCACAGGCTTACTCTGCTCTGCTTTCACTGCACAGGCCCTAAATATTCCAAGAGAAAGAGAGGGGCCGGAGCTAGGCTAGGTAATCAAAGAGGCAGTTTGGCAGTCTTACAAAAGGCCTCCACTATTTTATGGTATTGTTTGCATCTGTTAAGGTGCAAGCACAATGGGTGGCACTACAACTTAAGACTATCTCAGTGCACAGTTACATCGAAGCTAGGACCGCGATCAGCAGAACAGACATTTTTTTAATACGTTTCCTTAAAGTAAGATGGTCTTTGAAATTGCAACGGACAACTGGTAGGATGTTCCAGGATTTTGAGGCACAGATGGCCCCAGATCCGGCGCGGATAAAACAGGCAACATTCATGGTATATTTGTACAGAAGTCTAAGAGGACAACCAGCATTGTGCCATTTTAAATGCTTCTTTACGTAAAGAGAAGCATTACCAAGTTGTATTAAAGGTGCTAATTCAGCGCCAGATAGGGAGACGCACCTACCACCTACGGGAGTAGGGAAGAGTGGATGGGGCACCTCCTAAGGATGAAAGACACGGACACACAAACAAACTAGTAACGTTGTGAATGAAGGTCCCACAGGGAAATGCAGGGGTAGGATTGCACTGTGTATGTCATCGGCCCAAGGAGCTGATGTAACTAACTACGAGATAGGTACAAATGACAGGTAAACACATTTAGCAGGAATGCACCCCGGATTAGGGAGAAGGGAGACGAAGCTCAGGCTGTGCGTCAAGAGCAGACCGGAGTAGCTGAGACAGGCCTGGGTGATGTGATGACAGGGGCAGCAAGCCAATCCCACGGACACTCAGGGGTGGAGCGCAAGTGAATCTGAGCCAGAGAACCATTCACATAGCTATGAATGCCTTTCAACAGATGGATATGGGAATGGGGAAACTGCACAGAGCGGCAGGCCTGGGTGGACCAATCAGATGGTATGTTTCTATGTCCCTGGGAGGTGGCCAGCCTTCTGAGTATCCAGCACAAGGTCTGTGAAGACCATTATCTGGCAGGTGCTTTGTGAATGTCTCCCTTCCCACCAGAAGCAGGTCTGCAGAAGAGATAAGGGTGTCTCTTATCTCTTCTGCAGTGCTGCTGACCAATGGCAGAATAATAAAGTCCCAGCAGTCAGCACAAATGTTTTTTTGCTAATTGCAAATTGCCCCTGGAAGGAGTGAGAAGTGATGTGGCGCCACATGGGGAGGTGATGCTTTGGGATACTGTTGACCTGTTTGCTCCAATCACGTTCCACTGACATATGCTTAGCGCTAAGGATATGACGTAGTTTAGCCAATGAGTTTTATGGGAATGTGGGACAATATGAACATTTCAGCTGCAGCTGTTTCTAATGCCTTGACCATTGTATTCAAAGTGTAAAACTAATGTTCGCTGCATTCCCAGATGTCAGCTCTCATCAATCAGTTCTAGTCCACTGTTCCGTTTGATTTGTGTTTCTTTCACGGTGTGTGCTCCTTTTTTTTATTGCGTTTTTTTATATGGTGGTATCGTTGGACCCCTGATACAAAGTACTGAAGATTACCCAGGCTTACAGCGCCAGGAGTCTTAATTCTATTAAAGGAACAGTGGCAAGCATTATGCTTAAACTCTTTAATGCTACTCTTCACAGCAGCTTTTTTTTAAATCTTCACTTTTTGTTTTACACATCTTTTTATTTGTTTTTTCAAAACAGTAAAACAACCAACTAAACTAAACTTCCCATACACGGGACTACAAGTCCCCAGAAGCCGAATGTGCTGTAGTTTTGTGTCCATTTTCCTAAACCAATCATGAGCCAGCACTCTCCTCATGTCATGTCCTGTCTGGGCCTCTGCCTCTTTCTTTGGTGATCCAACAAGTAACAGTTCAACCAATAAACTTCACTTCAAACTGCCAACAACATGGACTCTATACCAATGCCGGAAAAAACGCTCCTGGGCCCTGCACATTCACTCCAGCAATACTTCCAACAACTCTGAAGAAACCCTCCGATCCGTTGCTCTCCAGATCATCACGTAGGAAGCAACCAGACACACAATTAGAGGGGGAATACGCAGCTAAACCAAACAAAGCACATTACAGCAGTATCAGAACACAGGGTATGAACAGAAATACAATCAATTTGGGTAATCTTTGTTCTATGTCAAGATCGGAAGCAAGCATTATTCTTGTTCAAAACTATCTAAAACCACTGCATCCACAGATGATACAGGCTTGAAATAATAGGTCTTAAACATTGCTTCTGTGGACCAGTCCGCAGACTTGAAAATATCATGCAGGGATTCTCCCGCTGTGAAGGCTTTGGATGCCATCGCCCCTCGGACAGAATGGGCCTCAAATATCCCCACATCTATACCTGCTAATTGCATGACTTAACTAAACCACCTGGCTAGGGTGGGTGAAGCTACTGCATGAGAAGGCATCCTTCTCGCAATGAGCAATTGGTGTCCCCTCAAGGTTTAACCCCTTCAATAGCTTTCTCGTAGTCTTTTAATGCATTGAGCCACACACAGTTTGGGCTCATCTGGGAAATATAGGTAAGAGATGATCGAGGAACCCCTCTTAGTTCTCCTAGCAATATGAAAGCCCACCCCTTCTGGGTAGAAGACCTTCCTGTTCACATCCAGCGCCTTAACATCAGACACTCTTCTATGTGAAAATAAGCACAGTAGCATCGCCAGTTTAATGGACAGACAAGATATATAGATAACTGCTAATTGGCAGGCCATTGCTTAAAGTGGCGGACAACCAGTTCCATATCCCAGAGCACAGAGTATTTGGCTGCGGGGGGGTGGAGGGGGCTTGTGCAATTTCACCATTCGAAATAGTCTAACCACAGCCGGGTGTTCCCCGATTAGCAGGCCATCACATTTCTCATAGCCGACCTGTAAACTCCCAAGGTGCGGAAAGCACGACCATCCTGAGACAATTCCACCAAAATATTTAAGACCTGAACTACAGGTGCAAAAACAGGATGAATGCGTTGCCTTGTACACCACTCTTTCCACTTAGCCCATGCAACTTCATAGCACGTAAGGATGGAAGGCACCCATGAGTATCTGATACATCTGCAGTGACTCTCACAAGGCCTGCAAATCCCATCTTTGCCTGAAATTCTGCATGCCAATAAATGCAGCGCTTCTATCTGCACCAGGGGGTGGTCCTGACCATCCGGGCTGTTCAACAGGTTCGGTCGACACAGAATAAACCTTGGAAAATCGGAGGAAAGTTCCAGCAGAATCGGAGACCATACTTGAGACTTCCAAAGCGGCACTACAATCGCTATTTCCGCCTTCTCCCTGCAGACCTTCGCCAGTGTGCTCAATAACATGATGAATGGGGGAAAGGCATAATGCAGCACTCCTGTCCAACTGTGGAGGAAAGCGTCTGTCTCCAGCGCCACCAAGCCCAACATCCAGCGGAAGTACCTGGGTGTCTGTGCATTCAACCTGGAGGCAAAGAGATCTATGTCTGACGGCCCCCAGAGGTCCTGTAACTCTAGGAACACCTGCCTGTGTAACCTCCAGTCGCTGGCATCCACCAGGTACCTGGAGTTCCAGCCTGCAATCATGTGTTGCTTCCCTCGGAAGTATGCCGCTGCCTTTGCTACCTTCTTCTCTAGTCAATAATGCCAGAAGTAGTTTGCCATCTCTACTAGCATTTTCAATTGAGTTCCCCCTAGCTTGTTTATATATCGCACGGCTGAGATGTTGTCTGTCTTTAACAGAATGCAACAGTTCACCCTCTCTTTGGCAAAGGCCCTCACCGCGAACGAACCTGCTAGCGGTTCTAAACATTTTATGTGTAGCTTCAACACTTCTGCAGACCACTTTCCTCATGTCTGCAAATGGCCGCACTTGGCGCCCCAACCGGACCTGCTCGCATCCGATTCTATCACTAATTCTGGCACATCTCCGAACATGGCCCTAACGTTCCAGGCTTCCATGTTTTGCAACCACCAGCTCAACTCTGCTCTCCTGTCCTCGTCTAACGGGACATACTGGTGATATCTTACCCCCCCGTGCAAATGCTTGATTGTTAGTCTCTACAGTGACCTGTAATGCAGGAGCCTGGGGAATATGGCTTGAATCGAGGCTGCCAGAAGCCCCATTATCCTTGCCAGATTCCAAAGTGAAACATGTGTCTTCAGAAACGCTACTCCCAACTCTTTCTTTATTGCTTTCCTTTTCTGCTTCAGCAATTCCACAGTGGCTTTCCTGGTGTCGATCACATACCCCAGAAAGTCCATCTGCTGCCTCGGAACCAGCTTTGATTTCTCCTGGTTGGTTAGAAACCCCAATGAGGTTAGCAGGGCACTCACCCATTGTACCAGACTCACTAATGTCACCTTGTCCTGAACTGGGATCAGAATGTCGTCCACGTATACTATAATCTTGATCCCCCTGTCTATGATAGCTTCTGCCACAGTCTCAATACCTTGGTGAACGCCCAGGTTCCTGAGGCCAGTCTGAAGGCAAGCTAACTGCCAGCTCTGTCTCCTCCATCAGAATCTGAGGAACCGCCTGTGGTCTTGAGCTATTGGAATGGTCAGGTAAGCGTCTTTCAAGTCGAGCCTTGCCATCCAATCTGCTTTGGGCAGAATATCCCTGAGGAGGTGAATACCCTTTATCTTGAATTGCATGTAGACTAGCTAGCTGTTCAGCTCCTTCAAGTTGATGACAGGTCTCGATTTCCTTTTCCTGTGTACCAGGAACATATTGCTGTAAAAGCCTGCCCTACTCGACTGACACTGTTCTATCGCTCCCTTCTCTAAGAGACTGCTCAGCTCTGCGTCAAGGAGTCTCTCTTTCTCCCTAGCCCTCCTGAGCCATGCTGGGATGCGGTTTTGTCACGGTAAGCTCATAAACTCCAGCCTGACGCCTGCTACTGTCTCCACACCCATGCATCGCCTGATAGCACCCGCCATTCGGCCATACACAGCAATGTCCATCCCCCAACCCTGGGCTAACGCTTGCTTTGTGCACTTACCGCCGGCATCGCTTTGCTGTCTGTATCATCTGCATCCTCTGCGACCACACAAGCTCCTGCCTCTGGAGGGGAAAAAGGCATTGTGTTGCCTACTGTCCCAGTATTGGGCTCTTGGTCCTTGGTAGGGGTGTACCAAACTATGGCTTCGAGTAAGCATTTGGCTGAAATTCGACTGAAATGCAGCTATTCCGCTTAGGCCATATGCGTACTTGAAACCTTACTCGAAGCCCAAGTTACACCCCTAAAGATAACACATTATCCCAGAAATGAGGAACCAATACCGCAAGCGAGAAGCGGCTTGAGGGTATAGCACAAGGCAACAAATACGCCTCTGCTTTCAAACACCACTTTGGTCATAGTTTTGGAAAAAGAACACTTAAATAAAGCAATCAGTGCATTTTAGGGAAACTTACTGCAGAATTTAGGAGCGTGACCAGTGAGTCTGTCCTTGAGGCTGGCGTTTCAGAAAGCAGTCCACAGAAGCCATGTGTCTGCTTAACAGATGCAAAGTTTGGTACCGCTGCTAAAAGGGTTAGGATTTCTCGCTTTACACTAAGACCTGAACTGCAGGATGCGTGAGCCCCGCGCACGGTGGATGCGGCTGTTCAACAATAAAATAAAACCTTTTTTAGCAAGGCTTACAAACCTGCACTGGTGTGAACGCTTACACTATGCCTGCGGCAATTAAATTACCACACAGGCCAGTCCCCTCTAACTGTCTCCTAGGGCTTCAGTGTGCTTGAAAAGGGCAGGTCATGGCTGTCTCGATGATAACTGTACAACGGTCACACTGAACATATCCAATACTGGGCCATGAGGTGCTCTGCAGAGAAGTGGATGTTCTGTCCCATTAAAAGCAACATTTCTGATCAGTTCTGGAGCTGTGCCTTTAAGTGTGATGGACTTCTGGTAAGTGCCAGTACTGTACCATGTCTGGTCGTTTCTGCTACTGTACCATTACACGCGATGCGTGTCTGACAATGGCTGATACTTTACCATTGAATCGGACACGGTTCTGGTGCTCTGTCATTACGTTTGATGCCTGCATGGCAAGAAGATCCAGCGCTGCCTCATTGCATGTGATGCCCGTCTAATAAGTGCCAGTGCTTACCTGTTAATTGTAACACAGGGCGTATAAGTTGGAGTACTGTCGCAGATGCATTCCTGATCAGTGTTGGTACTGTAGCACAAAACTACGGTGCATTATCATTGCAAGAAGGACATCAGTGCAATTTAAAACAAAGAAAAAAATTATTCTAATTCCAAACATATCATTATATACTTTAGTAAAGTAACCAAGTAACGTGTACATTCACAACAGTCACCTAATGCCCCTCTGCTCACTTTAATAGACGAGTGATTGCAGGACACCTCTTGTCAGAGCTCCTTTTCCTTCCTCAGCCGTCAGGCTCTCCTCGCTCCCAGCTTTGCTATCACGCCTCGTCTGATCCTAGTTTTCTGGTGAGTTTCTGGGACTCCCTTGTTCTACTTTCCACCTCTGGCACCGCTTTTAAGGAACCCTCTCTGCAGCAAAACCACTTCCCCCCCATGGCTGGAAAGATCCCGACTCTCAAAAAAAGGGGAACATAATTTCGCAAACTAGGGGCTGCGAGAGGAGGAAGGGAACAAGAAAGGACAGGGGAACTTCGCCAGCGAGCAGACAGAACCAGCCCACGCTGTTCATCCATTAATTGTGGCTCCCTCTGAAAGACGAGCCCAGGGACGTCAAGTCTTTTTCATTTAAGTGGGTCCCACAACTAAGGGGTAGGGAAGAAAGCAGATTCAACATCTTAAAGAACAACGTTAAGGGCAGCATTACAAAAGAGCAACAAAGAAAGATTTTATTTCACTTACAAATAAACGACAGGAGCAGTTGGACTTCTTTGCTTAATGTTAAATTATTTAACACCTTGAACCTTTTCCTTTATGTGATGAGTGCCCAGGTCTGTCTGCAAGATCATGAATTCTGCTGAGAATGCTGTATGCACTTCCAAGAGGAGCTCAGTCCAGTAATGTTATCACCCAGTGGGGCTTGGAACCCATCAGAAGGCTCCTGGCATGTGATGATGTAGCCCCCTTCTGCAGCCACAATGGAAGATTTTTCTCTGTGAATAATACAAACAGTACGGTTATAGGTCAAACGATCGAAAACAAAGGATCGAAACACAAAAGGGTCGAAACTAAAGGATCGAAAGTCAAAGGATCGACAACCCATACACATAATGTAAACAGGTCATTCGATCGAAACAAAAGGATCGAAAGTCAAAGGGTCGACAAACCACACACATAATATACACGGGTCATTTGATCGAAACAAATGGCTAGCCCATTGAAATAGCAATGAAAATAAAAAAGGGTTAAAGGACATGATAGTAAATGAAGAGTAAAGCACCTTGTTTTAGAACAATAAACACAGCTGACGGTTGAAAACAAACTGTCAGTGCGTCAGGAAAGTGACAGAGAGAGCAGCTGACCAAAACAACCGAGTGAATAGCGTATACGTGACTGGAAAAACGGTAAGTTACACACACTAAATAAGCGAATTAGAAAGTCGTTCACACAGTTTTTTATTTGAAATGGGGGGGTTCCCCCCACAACTCCCACTTTTATTTTGTAACCTTTTTTATAAATGCAAAACCCCCCACAAAAAATATATAAATAAAGAAATTTGATTATTTTTTCGACATTAAAGTATTCCATATTATAACTTTCCACATTAATCAAAAGATATTTTGACTGCACTCTCGTTTCCCAAACATTATAGCAGAGTGGGTGAATTCATTTATACAATTTAATATTTCAGATACAATTCGATAAAGAAATGGAATTCATAAAATCGCAAATGGGTGCTTCAGAATTGGCATATGAAGGATATTTGTACAACAGGGAATGCACAAGAAATGAAAAAAGCTATTGGAAATGTAAGGAATACAAAAAATTAAACTGCAACGGCAGAGCTATAACTGAAAGGGAAAACATACATTTAACTGGAGAGCATAACCATATGCCGGACAATACCACAGTTTTAATAAAGAAAACGTTAAATGAATTGAAACAAAATGTAGAAATGAATAAAAATGAACCAACAAGCTCACTCGTAAGCAAAACTTATGAGAGGTTACCGCTGCATGTAACAGCACAAATGCCAAATACGAAGTTAATGAAACGGAATGTAAACAGGCAGAAACAACGCAAAGAAAACTTACCAATGGCACCACAAAGTTATGTAAACATGATTGTACCAGACATTTTACAAAAAACAGAAAAGGGAGAGCAATTTCTGTGGAAATCGTTAGAAGTATACAGTGAGAAAATGTTAATTTTTGCAACTTTTCAAAATATAACACACTTGGGGGATTCACCTACTTGGCATGGAGACGCTACTTTTAAAACATGTCCAGCACCATTTCTTCAGTTTTACAGCATTCATGGGACAATAATTGGGGCAGTTATACCTTTAATTTACGTTTAATAAAAAGGCAACTATTCGACTCTGTATTTGGTTCCAACCGAATACTTGTCCAACTATTCGGTATTTGGCCGAATGCTAAAATGTATTATTCGGTATACTTCTAGTCCTTGGGGCCCCCTTGTTGAGCTGAAACGACCGGCCAAACGGGCACTGTGTCGTCCGGTCCCTACAAAAACCTGTCCAAGGAATATTTTTTGAATGGACGTCTGCGCCTTCTCCAGGGTCATATACATCCCCACAAATTGGGATATCTCCTTAGCTAAAGCTTCCCCGAAAATCATACCTTGGGCAGACTCACCTGCCTCATAGTTGCCAAGATCTCCCAGTTTGCTGTCTATTTTCAGCAAAAGGCTGCGCCGTCTCTCTGAAGAGAAGTCACAACTGGCGTTACCCAGAAGGCATACTGCCCTCTCCGCCCAGCTGGCCAGGGTCACTGCGTCTGCAGATTCACTGGTGTTTTTGGCCCACACTGCTAAGTCCATTATTTTAGCCATGGGTCCTGCCATGTCCAGGACCTTGTTCTGGCAACTCTTCCAGTCTCAGTTAACCCCTCTCCTGATGTCTTTCGTGGCTTTGGTATTGAAGGTGACCATTTTGGCATCAAGCTCTGGCGTCTGCATAACTTTGCTTGGGAGTTTTGGCCTGAGGCATGCCACCCTCATCCTGAACTGCACTTCTTTCTCCAGTAGCTTTCTGATACATAGCGCCATATATTTCACCACCCTCTGGGAGGGCAATAATTCGGTTGACTTTTTGGTGCCTAATGTTGTCGGGGTCATCTCCCATGTTGTCCCCTTCTTCCAGAGTGCCACTATCAATCATGCTGCTATCGTCCACCCCATCGTCATCAGATTGGAGATCATCTCAGTCCGTCACCTCTTCTTTGCAGGTGACATACATCGCCATCATTGGCTGCCCCTACATTTTTCGCCCCTGGGGTAGGAGGAAAGACGTTCAGCACTGCCACTTTTCCCAGAATAGCCTTTTTCAACTTCGTAAAGGGATCGGCTACCTCCTGGGGCGTCTGTTGGGCCCCAACCACTTGACCCGGGGGGCAGATGAGTGGGGGCTCTTCCTGGCATTATCCTCCCCTTTAGACACAACCTTCTTCTTTGGTTGTTTACCTGAGCTGCCTTCACCTGGACTGAGCTTTCTCCTACACTGCAGTGGTGTTCAAGAACACAATCAGAGGGGCACTAGCAGGCATTCAAGGAGTCCTTAATATCAACAATGATATCCTGGTGTTTGCTTGCTCAGAGGCTGAACATCTAGTTCGGTTGGAGAGAGTCCTGGAAAGAACAAGGTCTCTGGCTCTAACTCTAGTGAGTTTTTGGGTTTCCTCTTCCATAAAGGGTAGATGGCAGCAGATCCTGCGAAGGTTGCTGATATCAGAAACGGCCTCTGAAATCCGCAGTTTTTCTAGGTATGGTGACATACTGTGGCCAGTTCATTAAAGACCTGGCATCGCTTTTGGAGCCGCTACAATGTCTCACCAGGAAGGATTTTCCTTGACAGTGGACATTGACAGAACAGACTACATTCGAAAACATTAACGCAGCACTCACAGCTGATTGCGAGATGGCGTTTTTAACCCGGGCCTGAGCATGTAACTGATCATAGATACGGCCCTGAAAGGCGAGGTATGACCAGTGGCATAAACGATCAGAGCGCGGTCGAATAGAGAGCAGTGATACTGGCAGATTGAATGAGAGGCCCTGGCGGTACTGTGGGGTGCTGAGATATTTATTTGTATATTTGGGGTCTTTCTCTGTTATAAGATACCACAAACCCCTCCTCCCCATTCTCTCAGGGTAATTCTCAATGCCACCCGCTCGCATTGAGAAGTGGATGCTTGCTTTATAGGAGTACATTACCCCCCTGATGTATTGTCCGGAAAGCGATAATGCAGCAGGCTACCTGTCCAGGCACCCACCTGTTGGCATTTTGGGATCGTCAGAGGAAGACATTGATGTTGAACTCCATCCCCATCTCCATGGCCCTGGAGGAGATCAGAACTGCGTCTGAAGGGGATTAATGTTTTCAGATCATGAAGGAAGCAATGTCAAGAGGGGAATGGAAAGGGGTACTGGCAGAATTGCACAATAAAACGAGCATTGCAAAGCTGGCCCTGGAACAGCTATGGTTTATCAAGGGGTAACTGGCATTTACTGAAGACAGCCTACTGCTGGGGGGGACTGAGAATGGTGGTCCCTACAGCGCTGATTCTGAGAGTGGAGGTGGCGTACCACGGACATCAGCTGCACCGCGAAAATGAAAGCACGGTTGCGACTCAAGGTGTGGTTACATGGCCTTGAGGAGCGGGTGAATGCTTTTGTAAGGCGTGCATTTGGTACCAAGCAATGGCCCCTGATACAGCGGGAACCACCTATTGAATCTAATGCGAGGAGCAGAGAACCGTGGGGGGGCATACATGTTGTTAGGCAGAAACCTGTGCAGTTCCCTTAGGGACCACTGCAAAAGATTTAAGACTACAGGTGTTTGGCAGTAAACCCACTTGGTAGCAGTCTGTACCACACAGATTCACTTGGTAGCTGTGGCTGAGCAGTCAGACTTCCCTCAAGAAGAGTTAGGCAGTATGCAGAGTATACACAATAGGTACAGAGACACAGTAGCACAAACAAACACTGACCAGAGCTTTGGTGTAAAAGTACATAATTTATTTATTTAAAAACACACTTGTGATTTACACTAGCAAAAAACGAGGTACGTAAATTCAGCACACAGTCACTATCATATATATACAACCCTATTCACTTATTAGACAAGTCTTAGTGAGAAACACCACTTATTCTCAGACAGAGGTGAGCGCTTAACATAAGATGACACTCTAATATGTTATAAAGAAAGGGAGGGAAAAATGCAGAGTTAAGGAAGCACACGAGTTTCAATACTTTTAAAAGAACCACAGTAAGGCAGGATAGGCAGAGTTCTACTGGAGAGGCAGGAAGTCAATTTTAAGGCCCACTCTTGGAGAGAGCAAGCAGAAGGGGTCCCGGTTCACACAGTGGGGTTATGCCCAAAGAGTCTTGTAGGTAGGTAGAAAGTCGAGGCTTTACTGTCACCCCGAACGATCTGTTGCAAGGGAAGCCAGGCGGGACACAGTACCTTAAGTATGAAGGAAGCTCCAGCGGGGGCAGTTGTTCCTGGCAGCAGGTGCAAGTCGGTGTTTCGTCCAGAGGAAGAAGAGGTCTCGCCGTGGAGGAAAGATGAAGGTCGTTGCACTGCCAGGGAAGAAACCAGCCGCGGAGTTCTCCGGTTAAAAGGTACTACCCTTCTCTTCGCGGTAGTGGTAAACCGTGGTATTCCGGTTGCCGGGATGCTTGGCACGGGCAAGGCGGCCACGAGATGCTCCAGGAAGGTGAAAAGAAGGTAAAACTGGTTATCCCCACCAGTCAAAGGAAGAAGACTCTCCGGACTGGAGATCTCCTCTGTCGTCGGGAAAAGTGGTGAGACGGTTCAGCAGGGCTTCACCGGTGGTGTCGTCGTTGCAGGTCGGCTCAGCTTCTCCCTCCTCGGATTCTTAGGTCCTGTGGCGACTTCTGAAGTTCCAGTCCCCAAAGCCCTGCTTTTATGCAGCACACCCCCATTCACTCAGCCTAGCTGTCAATCAAACATGCTAAGTGGTGAGCCGGCCGGCTCACCACTTGGGCCAATCACACAAGAGTGCGACTTGAGTTATCAAGGTAACTCAGTCCAGGGTGCCTAAACCCCCTCCCACACCCCCTGTGGTACCCAGACAGAGTGGCACCACTTTTGGAGGCTTCTGTAGAGAAGCCCGCCAAAAAGTGGAACAAAGGGCTCGACTTGGGTTGGAGTCACAGAAGAGAACACAAACGCCATTTTTGAATCTAGTTCTGGCAAAAAATACCAACCGGTGAATTAATATTAAATAAATAAACCGGCGGTATGTTCGAGGCTATAAGAGTTAAATAATTAAAGTTGGTAGCCTCGAACAATGGGAAAATCCCATAGAGATATATTCGCGGTCGAATATAAAAAGTAGTATCCACTGCCACCAGCCAAAACTCGATCAGGGCGGACTGAGACGTGCCCCCTCGAACAACAGACCCCGGGGCAATCGAATTGCCCCGACCAGTACGTCCACAATATGATGGTTTGTACTCGTTTCTGTTCATAATTTGGGACTAGTAAAGCCAATGGTGACTTTACATGCCCTGGGAGACAGTAGTCAGTCCCAGGGGATGGAGTCTATGATGGGGGGTCGCTACGACACCCCTGGGTTACGGCACGGAGGGTGCTGTGTAACCCACATGAAAAAAAACACATGAGACCCTATGGAGTAAAAGACCCCATAGCCCATAAAACACATTGAAAGATAAAGGAACACCTCAAACCATGTCTAAGAGTGGGAGTAAAGGAATCTCACTCTTAGCAGGAGAGAAAAAATAAACCCCAAAAATCCAGCAAAGCTGCTGGGGGACTCACTAGGTTTGGGAAATTAGCCTTACAGAGAATTCTCCCTAACACTTGTGGACTTTGGGTCAACATGCCGAGATGACCACTTCATAGTGATGGTGGGTCTGTGGACTCGCTATCCAGAGGTCGAGTCCGAGTCCATTCCACAGCACTTACTGATGCGATTCCAGTTATGGAAAAAGTGTTTGCCACCCATGGGTTTCCAAAGGAAAGTGTGCTCCGACAATGGTCCCAAATTCCAGACTGCAGGGTTCTCAGAGTTTCTGCAGTTCGTGAGGCCCGTCGGCAAAAAGTCACTGCCACTCCTGTGTAGCCAAGAGAGAATGGGATGGGGGCTGAAAGACTGATGCAAAGTCTTCAGGATTGCGCATGGGAAGGGGAAATGTTTGATGAGGGCGCTATATTGGTTCCTGCTTAAATATTGCACCTACCCCCACTCGTCTAATTGTGTGCCCCCGGAAGAGGCTCTTTTTCAGAGGTGTCCCTGAAGATTCCTACTGGACCATGAGCATCAGCAAACTGGCTAACATTACATAAACAGTGTAAAGTAATATTTTTCTAGCTGGTTGGCCAGACCAAGGTGTGAAACCCTCACCGCAGGTTATTTAGCCTAGGTCCACAAAACTGTCCTATTACCAGTGCCCCATGCGGAGGCATTCTTGAAAGGGTATGCGCCCCAAACTTGACCTACACATTTTCTACTGACAACTTAAATAGATATATAGAATTCACAGTAAGCGGGGCCCACTTACTAACGTTGTTTGTTGTCGTAGCCCATGTGTCATTGCGACAAGCTAGTTCAGTAGGAGAGAGCGAGAGTGAATGAAGAGGAAAAGGTGAGAAGAAGTCTGCGGGTCTATCCTTTGTCCATAACACACTGGGCGGAACTTGTCAATCACCTACAAGCACAGGCCATTTCATATCGTGGACCTGAAAGGACCAATGGTGACAGCGTCAGATGGTCATGAGATAGTGACTCTAAACTCCTGTTTCATCACGAGGTGGCAGGATCACCAGCAAGAGAAGATGACGACAACCCTGCATGGAATACCTCCCCCACCATCACGAGAAGCAATGCAGATAGTAAGTGCGAAGATGATGGACACCTGACCACCCAGGTGAGTAATGTCATCAGACACCCGCCACTCCTGTTGGAGACAGTGAGAGAATATATCCCTTGAGAGAACATCAACTGTCCCCCTGTGCATCTGCGAGCCTACGTGGAGGATATTTCACCTGTTGAACATTGCAAATCTTATGCAAGACATTTTAAGTTTGAAAAGTTATGTTTAAAAATTGTGTAGTCGTGTTTATGGAAAATATTTTGGTTATGAAAAAGGAGAAGGGCTATGTCGGGCCCTTCAAGGCTGCCATACGGCAGTGAGTCATCCCAATAAAAGGGCTTGCATAACGCATGTGATGCAGTGCACGAGCGGAGACCCGAGTAACAGCACACTCTGCGTCTTTATTTGGGACTCTGGGGCACAGAACAACACCGCCAACAAGACCCACACCAGCAAAACTCCTTGATGGAGAAAAAACCCTGAAGATGATGGGTGAGGTCTCCAATGGAAGGAAAATAGTCCAGCTAAGGTATCACAGAATGGAGGCAGCTTGGTGTCATAGCAGGAGTTGATGAAAAGAAGAATGCTGCAGCAACAATGAAGAACGAAGGAGCCAAGCATGGACAAGGGATTTAGGAATAAGACAGGAGAGGGAACGCTGACGAGTGCTGTGGCAACTAGAGAATGCAATTGCAGCACACAGGCTTACTGGAGCCGCCTGTTCTTGTCGCCTCAGTTTCTACAGTGCAGGGGACTACAGTGGACATCTTTACATGTGGTTGTGTGTCTTGACGCATCCGCCATCTTGGGGAGGTCAACAATGTCCTCTGGTGGTGGCCATTTTGGAATGGGCTGTCCCGCTTCCAGTGGGCCCAGATAGAGCGACGAGGGCAAAGCCTGAAAGAAACCCTGTTGAAACAATGACAATTTTCCCCATGAAAATCCACCAACAGGAGTATTGTGCATGCACAGTGGCATACGGTTGACACCCGGGCCTTGAGTAATGGGCATCATTTTATGTACAGCTTGATGTGAAGCAGAGAAAGGGCATATTTGTTGAACAGTTGGGTTGAATTCTGTTTCTATTTGAAGGAATGGTGGCACTACTACCATGACAGTTTCAAAGTACTCCAATATCAGCCAACAAAAAAGGGAGAAAAAGAAAAGACAGAAAGGGAAAAGAAAGAAAACGTACAGCAGTCCAGTTATTAAGAAGGTCGAACAATTATAATGATTAGCCCTCCACAATTTCCTCCCTACCTCCGCCCGATCTCCCAAATGACCTCCCTTTCTGATACCTGAATTTGGGTTGACCGGTGGAGTAATGATCTAAGTGGTCTATCGGCATGGGACTGTGTGAACCGTTTCTTGAGATATGTTGGGGCTAAGCCATATAAGCTTTTGTGAATCAGAATCTTAAAGTTAATTCTGGCCTGAATAGGGAGTCAGTGCAGCTTTTGACACATTGTAGCTATATATTCCTGATATTCGATGTCAATTTTGTGTATAATCCAAACAACCATATTTTGGAGCCTTTAAAGGTGGGTGATCTGCTGCTTATTTATACCCAAATAAAGGCAATTACAATATTCCAGCTAAGCACCCATGATAGCCCTAGCTATGGTGGCACAGTCAGTGGTTCATAACAAAGGTCACAGTTGTTTGAGAATCCTCAGGTGAACGTTGAAGAAACTCACCATGTTACTAATTTGAGGTTCCATAGACAAGGAGGAGTCAAAATAAACTCACAAATATTTTACTTTTGCTGCCACTTTGACCAAACAATTAGATTTTGAAAAGACTAAGTATTTGGGAAGTACTTTAAGCAGCATATGTGATGGGGAGGATGAGCAGAATCTCTGTTTTAGAGTGGTTCAATCCAAGCCAGTAAAGAGATACCCACTCAGAGATGTCTTGGAAGACTGTCTGTATATGGACTAGGTTCTTCTCCAAATGACATGGCAGTTTGAAAATTATCTGTGTCATCAGTATAATTTTTAAAGAATACCCCATGATTCATCAGTAAGTCTTGCAAATGCTTCATATATATGCAACAAAGGAGGGAGAGCCTTGTGGGACCCCGCAGGTTACAGTTTCCACATCTGACACAAAGCCATTAGCCTTGATTCTGAATACACTATTGTTCATAAAGGAGACAAACCATATACCGGCAGTATCCAAAATCAATGGCAGATTAGTAAAATATCATGGTCTATAGTAGCATGAACATACCAGTCTGTCACTCATTAGCTTTCTTCAACAGACTTTGACGTCTAAAACGGCTATCTCAATGCTCCTATAAGGTCGAAAAAACAGATTATCAACCAGCAAAGACTTTATTTTCCAAGTGAGTCTGTAGCTGTTGCTTAGCGTCTTTGTCTAGAATTTTTAGAAAGAAGAGGACTTTGCAGATGGCCCTGTAGCTAGCAAAGATCTCTGGATCCAGGGAAGTTTTTAAAATAGTGTAGTGACCTATACCTGTTTCAGGTTATCTAGGATGTTCGTGTCTTTGAAAGATGTGTTTATAATCGTCTGTGTGTGTTTATAATTTAATATAATAAATGTGTTTAGAATCTTTCGTGCTTGATGGAGTTGCGAGTTTACCTTTTGTGTGTTTCTGTCTACATTTTGGGCTAAGGCCTTACAACTGTTTTAATACTTCCATCAGCGCATATGTATCATTGCTCTTTATTTTTGCATGTGGTTTAATTTGTACAAGGTATTGGGGGTGCTTGGTCTTTAAGGCCAGCATACTTGCTCATTGTTTTTGGCCATTTGGTCTAGATATGATTTGCATCAATTGTGTATTCACATTTTGTGAATATGCTGTTTTTTCTTGTTTTTATGGCTAAACAAAGTTAACCTTTAACAAACAAACCAGGTTAGAAAAAAAATGCAGTACATTAAAATGTCACAAAAAAGAAACAAAGAATAGAGAAGACTCTTTAAGTAACTCAGGGCCCACTCCAATTAAATCAGATAAAAGATAACCCAGACAACAACAAAGAGGATGAACCCACATGAACGTCATCTAGTTAATTCCCCTCTCAGTTTTCCTCCAACTTAAGGGCTTTTAAATAGGTAACCACATCTATTACAGTGGAGGTTGTCTGACCTGATAAATAGCCACATCCCCTCACTGTCCCCCTACAGTCAAGGAGAACAAAAACATTTGTAAATATGTCATTCTTTGAGGGCCCAATGCTGGACAATCGACAAATACATGTTTCAGGGTTTCAGACTTAATTTTGTTTTTACAGAAATGACACGTGTATGGCCCCTTCTTAACAGGATTTCCTTAGTCGGACACAGATTCCATCTAAAACTTAAATATGGACGGCAGACCCACTTTACAGGATATACTGCCAAAAATGGGTCAAAAATTCCCAGTTTCTTGTGATGATACTTTAGGTGAGAGAGGGAAGGGTATGCATGCAATTGTTCCAATGTGCGAATCCAGTCTAGTTAAAATAAGCCTTTATTAACAAGCTCTGTATTCTCCCATACGTCCCTCAGCAAACTAGTCACATTCCCCAGTAGCAGGACATAGTGGTTGTCATGACTCAATGGGCTCGCCCCCTCTGGAGATCGTGGTCACAACAGCACCGCTTTGCAGCATCCATTTTTCCTTCCAACATGGCGCCGGCATCTTTCCAGCCGCAGTAGTGGTCTAGTTTTCCCGGATCCTGTTTTCGTCACGGCAGATAAGCACTGGACTCAAATTCAGCTGAGCGTCTCAACGCTCGAACTCCGAGCTCAGTGCATCGTTGCTCGTATTCCTTACCTGTTAGGCAGCCTTTCTCCTTCCTGCCCCTTACCTGTTTGCTGCCACTTATCCCTCTCTCTTCCTGGCATCTTTCGCGTTGTTAGTCCGCTTTTTCCTGGTTATTCGTCCCTGGTCCGTCCAGGATTCCTTCCCGGACTGATACTGTCAAACTCCTAAACGAACTGTACCTCCGGTGCATGTCAATCCAGCCCTGGCTGACAGGGCAGCGTCTGGAGACGTGCGCCCTTATCTCAGAGACACTCACACCAAGAAAAAGGACAAGCCTCCTGCGACAAAGAAAAATAACTCCAAGTGTAAACAGGTGAGCCCGGGGAGAACTCGTGACAGTGGTTGTGTATCAAATTAACCAATTGCTGCCCCACCTCTCCAGGATGCTTTTTATATTGCCAATATTTTCCTCAAGAGTGACAAAAATGCCCACTCTACAAGTGCTGTCCAGGAGGTTATGCCTAATTCGTACCGAATTGCATCAATAGGGACTGCATTTGAGTGAGAGCAGTCCTGCAGTCTGTCTACAGTCTGTCTACAGCCCTATTTGTGAAGGAGGAGCCCACTTATACTGGCTCATAGCGCGGAGCGGTCGCGGAGTGTGAGCTGAGTGAGAGCAGTCCTCCAGTCTGTCTACAGTCTGTCTACAGCCCTATTGGTGAAGGAGGAGCCTACTTATACTGGCTCATACCGCGGAGCGGTCGCGGAGTGTGAGCTGAGTGAGAGCAGTCCTGCAGTCTGTCTACAGTGTGTCTACAGCCTATCTGGTGAAGGAGGAGCCCACTTATACTGGCTCATACCGCGGAGCGGTCGCGGAGTGTGAGCTGAGTGAGAGCAGTCCTGCAGTCATGGCTGCCAGGGCTGCCAGGCTTGCCAGAAGCGAAAGGTCGTCATCAGTGTCCCATTGCCAGCAGGCTGAAGAAGACGGCTGTCGCCTGAAAACTTTGAGACCGCGAGCGGGAGCAGAGAGCGTCCACACAGGACATTTGGCCGCCCTCAAAGCCGCCCCAACAAAGAAATGTGAGCGAAAGGGACCATCTAATAAAGAAACATCTGCCCCCTAATTTCATAGGGGGGGGGGCGAGGAGTGGGACATTGGGCCGGCGAGTGCAAACGAAATTTCGCCGTGCCCGGAACCAAGTATTCACAACACTCCTCGGGCGGCCCAAGCCAGCTACGAGCGCGCTCGGAGCCGCGTGGTCACCAGCACAGGAAGCAGCACTAACACACCGCCCCTAACCCGCCATCTGTCCATCACTCCATCACGTACCTTGTGGGCTACAGGGGGGCCGATCCGGGAGCTTGCGGAGACCTTTGCTGTTGGGCGGCCCTCCGCGGTCGGCGCGGTGGGGGCGGGGGAGGAAGCGGAGGGAGACCTGATGTGCACATACGCCGCGGAAGGTGTGGGGAGTGGGACAGACACTCATGCAGGGGAGGAGGTGGGAGTGGGGGAAGGAGAGGGAGTGAAGAGAGACTCCTGCGAGGTCCGCCCGCCGGAGGCAGAGATGCGACCGAAGGAGTCGCAGCGCACGCCCCCTGCTGACAGCGCTGTGAACAGGCGGGCAGCGCTGTCTGTGCAGGTGATGGTGCACGCTGCTGCACAACGGGCGGAGACTGCCCATTCCCCTGGCTGTCAGGATGGAGGCGAGTCGTGTGCAGACGACAGACCAGGGAGGCCAAGGTTCAAAATCTACAGCAAATAAAGCGAAAAGGAAAAGAAATGACAAAGCTTGCACAGCAGTTCCTAATTCTAGGTCTAAGCATGGCACTAGAAATTGCAGATGGACCCGAGTGATGCACTAAAGAAACCTAGAGCGCACAGAGGGTGAGCGTCCCCTGACAGGGGTACTAGCGAAAAAAAACACAAAAAAAACAGCAGTGAGCCATAGCCTAAAACACTACTTCAAGACAACTTTAAATCACAGAAGTAGAAACAACGAGGAAATCTTTGATGTAGAAATCCTCCAAGCATTCCAGGACTGCTGGCCACAGGCAAATGCAGAAGAATTGAGGAGTCTTCGAGGTCTCTCTCGAAGGAACAACTGGACGCTCAAGTCAGCCCCCCTATAGAAGACACCTCAGTAAAGAGGGGACACGTTGATTGCCCCAGACCAACACAGGTGGACATTCACAGGAAAGAAGGGGAGCCGGCAGTAAACCCAAGTGAAGAGGGGGTCTGAAGAAAGGACGTCTTGCTCGAGGCAGTTGGGCTGGATCCGGGTGAGTCCCTAGTCGAGATAAGGAATGAAGAGGACTCCAGACCAATGTCAGAAAGCCCCCCCATGGATGGAGGGGCCGGGGAAGTTCTACCAACGGGAGAGGGTACCTTCGAAACTGATTCTGCGCCAGAGCAAGCGGTCCCTGGCATTGTAGCAGAAGGGGAAAAAGGCGAACCCAGACCTCAAGACGCACAGGTCAGTTGCATAGCTGTCTCACCTAACGGGGAAAAGGGTCCCCGGAGAGGAAAGGGACCTATTAGCCCGGGGAGCCCTCAGTCGCAGAGACCATCTAGCGAAAGAGATCAGCTGCAACTCGTAAGAGATAACATTGATCAGGGGATCAAGGAAACACAAAATAGACCAACACCAGGAGTCTCTGTAATGGACAGTCCCAGGCACACAGGACTGGCAAGACCATCCTCAGCAAACGCCAACTGGAGACTGTCAATGGATCTTCCCCATACTGAGCCCTGGCCGGGGCCTCAAAAGCATCCTACAGTGACAGGAACACTGTCATGATCTCTGCTTCCAAAAGGTCAGGGTTTTCCCAACTCCCTTGGAAGCAGATCCATAACCCAGGTTCCGAGTGCCAACCAGTCCCAATTGGGACCTTTTGGACCCAGTCCTGGCGCCAGTGGCACCAGGCTCATAAATATGCCCAGTCCCAGCGCTGGAAGCGCCGGGCTCATAATGCTTGGGTGGACTTACCGGCAGCAGACCATGCTGCTTACTTGCCTGCCAGTTGAGCCTCTGATCCTCTTCTGTTTGGAACTACTTTTCCTGTTGGGTGGGGCAGGAGCCACTCCCTAGGTTCAGAACACTGGAACTCTTCTGGAAAGCAGGAACTCTTTTCTTACCTAGGCGTGGCTGTGGAAGGAGACACCTAAGCACTACAGGAGGCTATTTAAACCACACCCGATGGATGAATCTTGCTTTGCGTTATTCTGCATCCTCTGCAGCAGAACGCTCATCGTGTCTTCTGCATCTGATCCTGGGCCTAAGGAAAAAGGCTTACCATCCTGAATCCAGTCTTCAGCAACACCTATAAAGACAAGAAAGAACAGGTTAGCATTACGGTCTTCAGTGACAGCGCTTCACTTACCTGGTCCATCGGCTGTCACCAACGCCTCGCGCTGCATTCCGGCATCTGAAAGACAAAGGCTTACCTACTCTTCGTGCGCTCCAGAGGTCTTCGCACTGCATTCCAGCATCTGAAAGACAAAAGCTTACCAACTCTTCGCACGCTCCGGAGGCCTTCGGCGCTGCATCCCGCATCTGAAAGACAAAACAAGGTGCGTTTAAAGACATTGGGGAACTTTAATACTCACGTGCCATTACTCCTTTCCACATCTAACCCAGTGGGTATTCCGGCACCCTGCAGCCGCTCCGAACTTGTACCTGCAAAATAAAAAGACAGTTAGAGCGCATCGTGAAGCAGGCAACAAGCGCTTACTTACGTGCTTCCAGGCGCTTCTATTCATCACACGGGCTCCATCTTCAACTCACTTCAGCCCGTCATCCGCCATCGCCGGAACCCTGCAAAACAAGAGACATCATTACTAAAGACTTTTAAAGACATTAGAATTACTCGAAACTTACCGTTCGTGCAGTAAACGACAGACAGCAGTCCTCTGAAGTCAAGAGGCCTGCTCCCCTTATCCAGTGAAGAAACTGGTTACAGCACCCTGCCCCGAGGCAGATGGAGAGCACGGTGTTCACTTACCTAAGGTGAGAGCGTTAACCTTTGGGGTTCTACAGGAGAAGAGAAAGGGAAGAAGAGAGAGACATTCAATAACCCAGTTCATTAATCCCATATTTTCTATCTGCAGACATCTTACCCTTCGAGTCAGACATACAGTGCACAGAGGTCCAGCCCAAAGAGCCAGCCGTGTGTTACACATCACCTTTGAAGATACGGTATACGCCCAGTCAAGACCGGCGCCTCTACGGGAATCAGGTGAGCGTTACAGAACGCAAAGCCTACCGCAAAACTCCCGTCCAGGCGCTATGGAAACCTCGGATACCGACCAGCTAGCCCAGTTACTTGGGGAACTAAGGGCAGAAGTGCATGCAGCCCGTCAGGAAACGAACGCTCTAAGAAGGGAACTGATTATTTCCAAGGAGCGAACAGATGATCTCGCTAGACAATTGCTACAGTCACAAGCCGGACAGACCCCGTTACCCGCATCTGGGGGAAATCTTCCTTCTACATCCTCTATGAATCCAGTGCAGATCAACCTACCTGGGAATGTACCTCTGGCTCCGCCCGAACGATTTTCTGGTGACCCAAAGAGGTTTGCAGTATTTATCAATCAGTGCCGGTTGCATTTCTTATGCCGGCCAGCAGCCTTTCCAACTGATCAAGCTAAAGTAGCTTTCGTGCTTTCGTACCTTAGTGGCAATGCGGCAGACTGGTCGATCCCTCTAGTAAATCAAGATGATCCGGTCCTCCATGATTTTCAAGCTTTTCAGCTCAGTATGGAAAAACTGTTCGCAAGACATTCACAGGGGCAGGCCTTGGACAATGAGCTTCTTTCGTTGCGACAAGGTAATCAAGACCTTTTGGCTTATATTGCGTCTTTCAACAGACTGATAGTGGAAACTCAATGGCCTGAGGACAAAAGGATTACGCTGTTTTATAGAGGCCTACGTGGAGAGCTCAAAGATGTGTTAGCCCAAGTAGTGAATCCCCCACAAGATTGTTCGGACTATATAGACTTAGTCGTTCAAATAGATCACAGACTGCAGAACAGGAAGGCCGATCGTTCCAAGTTTGATGCTCGAGTATTTTCCAAACCGCCAACTCCTTCCAAAGGAGTAGACTCCGGGGAACCCATGCAAATAGGGGGCCTGAAAGGTCCTCTAACACAAAAGGAGCGGGAAAGGAGAAAACAGTTGCAATTATGCCTCTATTGCGGAAACTCAGGGCACTTTCTTCGAGACTGTCCGGTGAAACCTGCCAAGAAGGCAGTAGGAGCTGCAGTTACCAAAGTTACAAACTCTGAGCAGGGAAACGACCTCGCCCAACAAGAATAGAGGTCCTCTTGCCGAGCGTGAAAACCAGTTCCGTAACCTCGCATTTCGTGATACCTATGGTCCTCATTAGCCCTGATAATCCGGATCGATTACATGCAATTGAAGCTTACGTCGACAGCGGTGCCATCGGCAATTATGTGGATCATGAAATGGTTTTGAGGATGAATCTAACTCTTTGTCCCAAGGCTGTAAAGGACGTCATTACTACGGTGGATGGAACGGAGATAGCTTCCGGACCAGTAACGCATACCACTCAAGAAGTGACGCTAGTAAGTCAAGATGGACACCATGAGAAGATCGTGTTCGATGTGATCAAGGCTCCTCAGTTTCAGATTATTCTAGGAATACCTTGGTTAGAGAAACACAATCCTCTGATCGATTGGCGAGCAAGAACGGTCCAGTTTCCAGAATGTGTCTCTACTTGTCACCCTCCACCTGGTGTTGCACTGGCAGCAATTTCTTCAGAGACTCCCCAGTTACCTCCCGAATACCTAGAATACCAAGATGTTTTCCGGAAGGATCAGGCTAACTCTCTACCTCCTCATAGGTCTTATGACTGCCAGATAGACCTGATACCTGGATCTACTCCTCCTTGTAGTAGAATTTATGCCCTCACCGAGCCTGAGAACCTTCACCTTCGACAATACCTGGATCAATACCTGGCAAATGGGTTTATTCGTCCTTCCAAGTCCCCTGCTTCTTCAGCTTTGTTCTTCGTTCCAAAAAAGGAAGGAGACCTTAGAACTTGTATAGATTATCGCTCCCTGAACCAGATCACCGTCAAGAATAGATATCCGTTACCTTTGATCCCTGAACTCCTGGACCAAGTCAGAAAAGTATGCATATATACAAAGCTGGATCTTAGAGGAGCCTACCACTTGGTACGAGTAAAAGAGGGCGATGAATGGAAGACGGCCTTCCGCACCAAATATGGGCTATTTGAATATCAGGTCATGCCCTTCGGACTTTGCAATGCCCCGGCCGCCTTTCAATATTTTATGAACGATGTCCTCAGAGAGCTCATAGACGTGTGTGTTGTTGTTTACATTGACGACATCCTCGTTTATTCTTCATCGGAATCTGAACATCGGAAACATGTGAAAATGGTCCTCGAAAGATTGCGTCAACACAAACTTTTCGCTAAGTTGGAAAAATGTGTTTTCAACGTGACTGAAGTTGAATTCTTGGGATTCATATTATCACCTAGCGGAGTGCGTATGGATTCAAAGAAGGTCGATGCAGTTCTCAAATGGCCATCACCATCCTCCGTAAAAGGTGTGAAAAGCATGTTAGGCTTCGCTAACTTTTACCGCAGGTTTATCCCCGAATTTTCTCGAATAGTCCAGCCCATCACTGCCTTGTTAAAGAAAAACAAACGTTTTGAATGGTCTACCGAGGCGGAACAAGCTTTCCAGGATTTGAAGACTAAATTTATCTCTGCACCAATCTTAAAACACCCTCGCCCCGAACTCCCCTACATTGTGGAAACTGATGCTTCAAGCCTTGCCATGGGGGCAGTTCTATCACAAAAGGACCCGGTAACCAATCAGTTGCATCCCGTGGCATTTTGGTCCCGCAAATTCTCGCCTCCTGAAATCAATTACACGATTACTGACAAGGAACTTCTGGCTATCAAGTCTGCCTTTAAGGCTTGGCGGCATTATCTGCTGGGGGCCCGACACACCGTTACTGTGATTACGGATCACCGAAACCTGCAATATTTGAAAACCGCAAAAGCCCAATCCTCTAGACAACTCCGTTGGGCATTATTCTTTGCCGAGTTTGACTTCATAATTATCTATCGACCTGGTACAAAAAACGGTAAAGCTGATGCCCTTTCTCGGATGGGAGTGGAAGAACACTTGATCAACCCTAAACCTGTACCAATCATTCCCGAACAAAGAATTCTGGGTGTAATCGCCACACAATCCATAGAGGAAGTTAAGGATAAAGCCAGGCAATTTGTAACTCCAGCAGACATACAGAATTGGCATCTGCAGGGAAAGGACTTTGCAGTAAAGGACAACTTATTGTATTTCCAAGAACGATTATACCTGCCCAGCACAGATTTACAGAAAAAAGTAATCTCTTGTTATCACGATTCTTTAATGGAAGGACATCCCGGTATGGCCAAGACCTCAGAAAAGATCAAGCGCTACTTCTGGTGGCCGTCTTGGAAAAAAGATATCAGAGACTTTATAATGTCCTGTGGAGTATGCGCCCAAAACAAGAGTCAAAAGGAAAGACCAGAAGGCCTCTTACGCCCTATTGACATCCCACCTCGCCCTTGGCATACGCTTTCTATGGACTTCATCACTGATCTACCTCCATGCTCCGGATACAATACGATTCTAGTAATCGTGGACTTATTCTCCAAGATGGCGCATTTCATTCCGCTCAAAGGCTTGCCAACAGCAGCAACTCTGGCCCGAGAATTTCTCAAAAACATCGTCCGACTGCACGGTTTTCCTTCGGTTCTAATTTCGGATCGAGGTAGTCAATTTATTTCTTATTTTTGGCGAAGTTGCTGTCGGTCGGCTCAAATTGATGTGAGACTATCGACCAGTCACCACCCTCAGACCGACGGACAAACCGAGAGGGCCAATCAAACTCTGGAACAGTATTTACGCTGCATGCTGCAACAAACTGAAAAAACTTGGAAAGACATCCTTTGGATAGCCGAATATGCCTACAATAACTCTATCTATTCGGGAACTGGGAAAACCCCGTTTTTTCTTTTATACGGCAGTCACCCTCGAACCTCGGAGTTGGATCCCCTCCAAGATCTTGAAACACCAGCAGTAGACTACCTGCATTCTACAATCACCCAAGCCTTTAAGGAAGCTGTTTCTCACCTTCAAAGGGCTAAAGAACAATACAAGAAAGGAGCAGATCAACATCGGAAGGAAGCCCCTCAACATCAAGTAGGGGATCAAGTCTGGTTATCCACCAAATATCTACCTCTAAAAGGGCCACGCACATTCAACCCAAGATACCTTGGTCCCTATTCCATCACTACCATAGTAAACCCAGTAGCGGTCAAGTTGGACTTGCCCCCGCACATGAAGATACATCCGGTCTTCCACGTCTCTCTATTAAAACCCGTGCAACCTCAAACCCGACTAACTAAATCTCCAAAACCCATCCTAGTTGATGGAGAACTCGAGTTTGAAGTCAAAAGCATTCTGGACTCCAAGATCTCCAAATCTAAACTATTTTACCTAATTGACTGGAAAGGCTACGGCCCCCAAGAGAGATCCTGGGAACCTGCTGAATATGTCCACGCTCCTCGCCTAATCAAAAGATTTCACCGAACATTTCCTGACAAGCCAAAACCCCCGGAGAAGCCCGGTTTGGGAGGGGCCTTGAGGGGGGGTACTGTCATGATCTCTGCTTCCAAAAGGTCAGGGTTTTCCCAACTCCCTTGGAAGCAGATCCATAACCCAGGTTCCGAGTGCCAACCAGTCCCAATTGGGACCTTTTGGACCCAGTCCTGGCGCCAGTGGCACTAGGCTCATAAATATGCCCAGTCCCAGCGCTGGAAGCGCCGGGCTCATAATGCTTGGGTGGACTTACCGGCAGCAGACCATGCTGCTTACTTGCCTGCCAGTTGAGCCTCTGATCCTCTTCTGTTTGGAACTACTTTTCCTGTTGGGTGGGGCAGGAGCCACTCCCTAGGTTCAGAACACTGGAACTCTTCTGGAAAGCAGGAACTCTTTTCTTACCTAGGCGTGGCTGTGGAAGGAGACACCTAAGCACTACAGGAGGCTATTTAAACCACACCCGATGGATGAATCTTGCTTTGCGTTATTCTGCATCCTCTGCAGCAGAACGCTCATTGTGTCTTCTGCATCTGATCCTGGGCCTAAGGAAAAAGGCTTACCATCCTGAATCCAGTCTTCAGCAACACCTATAAAGACAAGAAAGAACAGGTTAGCATTACGGTCTTCAGTGACAGCGCTTCACTTACCTGGTCCATCGGCTGTCACCAACGCCTCGCGCTGCATTCCGGCATCTGAAAGACAAAGGCTTACCTACTCTTTGTGCGCTCCGGAGGTCTTCGCACTGCATTCCAGCATCTGAAAGACAAAAGCTTACCAACTCTTCGCACGCTCCGGAGGCCTTCGGCGCTGCATCCCGCATCTGAAAGACAAAACAAGGTGCGTTTAAAGACATTGGGGAACTTTAATACTCACGTGCCATTACTCCTTTCCACATCTAACCCAGTGGGTATTCCGGCACCCTGCAGCCGCTCCGAACTTGTACCTGCAAAATAAAAAGACAGTTAGAGCGCATCGTGAAGCAGGCGACAAGCGCTTACTTACTTGCTTCCAGGCGCTTCTATTCATCACACGGGCTCCATCTTCAACTCACTTCAGCCCGTCATCCGCCATCGCCGGAACCCTGCAAAACAAGAGACATCATTACTAAAGACTTTTAAAGACATTAGAATTACTCGAAACTTACCGTTCGTGCAGTAAACGACGGACAGCAGTCCTCTGAAGTCAAGAGGCCTGCTCCCCTTATCCAGTGAAGAAACTGGTTACAGCACCCTGCCCCGAGGCAGATGGAGAGCACGGCGTTCACTTACCTAAGATGAGAGCGTTAACCTTTGGGGTTCTACAGGAGAAGAGAAAGGGAAGAAGAGAGAGACATTCAATAACCCAGTTCATTAATCCCATATTTTCTATCTGCAGACATCTTACCCTTCGAGTCAGACATACAGTGCACAGAGGTCCAGCCCAAAGAGCCAGCCGTGTGTTACACATCACCTTTGAAGATACGGTATACGCCCAGTCAAGACCGGCGCCTCTACGGGAATCAGGTGAGCGTTACAAACACCTACAAAATCAAGAACCTCAACCGCGTCAACTTATGCAGGCGCCGAAACCCCTTCGAACAAAGTAGACATTCTGGCAATAATGTCATCGACAACAATTGCCTTGGCTCCTTTTGTGAAGTTGTACGAGACGATGAGCGACAACTTAAAAGATTACAGTACAACCCAAGCAATGATGTACAGTAAATTGATATTCCTGGAGGCATACATTATGGCCAGAGATAAAGTACCTCCCAACATAACAACTGAGGCAGGCACACCCGGCCCAACAAGGGAACAGAACACACCCACAGTAGCTCCAGAGAGGAGCAAAGTGTCGTCTGCCACGCAAACTGAACTAACGATAGACTTAACTAGAGATACCTGTCAAGAACAAGGGAAAGAGTTTCCGCAAATGAGATCACACGCGGACCTCGATGACCTGGCTCAAGGTAGGGGTCTTAAAACCCTTAAAGAGAACAACCGGACCATAGAAGCACCTACTAAAGCCCATAAGTACCAAATGTAATTGGCTAAAGCATCAGGCGAAAAAGCAAAAAATTCAGCTCTGCTCAACTATTTGATAGAGAAAGAAGCCCCCTCACCAACCTCTTCAAAGAAAACAAGGCCTACCACCAAACAAAATCCAAAACAAGGGGAGGGAGAAAAGAACTCTACGTTACACGTCCACCAACCTATTAGTCCTAGTGAAAGATCTAAAACCGCAAAAGTGGTTGGCTCCCCCAAATCAGCTGAAGACTTCCTCGAAGATGACCCAATAATAAACTTGAGTCAACACCTGGACGAAGACAAAACTACAGAACACAATGGGGGCTACTCTTCCTTGGTGGCAAGGGGCGTCCCGCCAGAGGCAGACCTGTGCGCGGCTACCATTTTGGAGGAGGCCTCATGGAGCTCAGACTTTTCCACACTAGAGGAGCGCTGCAAGAAACTGACAAAAGGGGCACAATGGAAAGGGAAGAGCCCGAGGGGTGCCCTGAGCAACGGAGACCCCGAGACCACTAACCCATCATATAGGAAAGAAAGCCAAAGCACGCTTAAGCCAACAAAACATACAATCCACCAGGCGGAGAAGTGCAGCATAAGTAAAACAAGCTCACGTCCACGTACGGAACCTAGCAAACTGAAAGCCGCCCATTTCATCTCCAAGACAGACAAATACTATAAGGCGGAAACAAACAGAGATAAAAAGAAATGGATATTAAAGCTGGAGCAGATCCCAGGAAATGACGATGAGGTGGTGCTAAACAGAGGAGCAGTGCTGGAATTACTGAGTTTCATACCTAACCTTAGAAGCATAAACACAGAAGACCTGTTGATCGTGGATCCCAGTCAGAGCCACCATAAATCTGTCTCTCATCTTTACATCGCATCAAAATCAGCGTTTGATCTTTTGAAAGACGAGACGAAGGCTCTGCTGAAACTAGGATATGACCTCACAGAATCAACGAGATCAACAAGGTATACTCGAATGAGCACAACACATGCGTTTGACACTCAAGCAGTAGAAAGGGACAGCCCAAGCCGCAACAGCAGTGACAAGCCCTCAGCTAGGGACACGAGCAGCCCGCGGTCTAAGTACCACCAGCAACCTGTTAACCAGCGGAACCAAAAAGGGGTCATAAAATCAAGCCACAGACAGGAGAAACAAAACAACAGAGATGAAACCGTTCCTAAGGTGCAGGGTGGCGAGAAAGCGCACTCGAGATTAAACGATGAACAAAACAATAGGAAAATTGTCTTCAGGATAACAAAAACGATAGTGACGGACCCTTCACAACTTTCTCAGAGGCTCGATTCTAGATTCAACCAAGCACTAGGAGCCTGGTCGTGGCTACCAAAAGCCCTCATCAGTGAAACAAGAAAATAGCAACTCAAGCAACATGAGCCTAGCGCCATCCCCACGCTCGTCAAGAAACCAGTAGAAACTAGCATCCGACTAGGCTCATGGAACACCAGCGGGCATTCTCATCTCACGCGTCCTGGAGGAATTGTACTGTGCGAATACGACTTTCTCTGCTTCCAGGAAACCTGGCTCACAGAAATCCCGACACTAGAGGGATATGAAATCTTCCTCGCTCCGGCAACAAAAGGTCGGACAGGGCGACCGTCTTCAGGAATTCTGACAGCCTGCCGTCAGGGGTGTGGATTCACACTGGATGCGACGTTAGTCAGCAGTCAGTTTATCCTGATGTCCAAAGTTGTCCAGACACAGTGTGAAGATCTTTCAGTAAAGCAAACTCCAGAGTCACTGATCATAATAAATACGTACTGGAATCCAGCAGGGATCAGCGACACATCTTACCTGGAATAAATGGAAAGAGCGATTGACGAGGCTTTGGCAACCCAATTAACTCCTTTACTACTGATCTGTGAGGACATCAACTCTATATGCCAGCCATCAGTCAACAGCAACACTGAAATCGATAAGAATATCCCAGGCGCAAAGAGAGGGGCGGAGTGGCTGAAACTGATGAAGACGCGTGACCTCCACAGCCTAGACACAGCTTTTCCAGACCCAAAACGGTTGCCCACATGATCGAGACAAAAAACAAGTGCCACAATAGACCATATATTTGGGTCCACGCCACTGCTGGTCGTGATAACCTCCTTCGATGTGATTGATGCCCCGGCGAGCGACCACAATTTGCTTGAGACAGTCTGGTCGACAGTACAGGCTGAAAGGGAATATGCCCTCCCCCAGCTTAGTCCGAACAACCAATGGACAAGACTGAAATGGTCGGCAAAAGCCATAAAGGATTTAGGGGCTAAATACGAAGCACAGACACAAAAGGAAACAAGTGAGCAGATTGACTACTTACCACTATTAGCTACATACAAAGTCAAAGTTAACAAAACAGTCAAGTCAAATAGCTTGCACCACAGGTATGACAACATCGTGGTGACTAAACGTAAGGAGATGAGAAGGCTAAAAAGGCATGCCAAATCTAAAGGAACCCAATCAGCAATGGCTGAGGCAGTTGAGGGGTGTCGACAGTACAAAAGCTGGCTTAAAAATTACCGTCTGACCTTATATCAGCAAGATTCAGAGGAAATTCTGTAAACAATAACAGCCAACAACAGTAGAGAGTTCTGGACTCTCCTGAACTCTACAAACCTCAATGGAGAACCCGCATTTATCTCAAATATCGGCGAATCTACCAGGGTGAACTTCTTTAGTTCATTATTCCAGAAATCAGAAAACGAACAAACTGAAATGGTGGAAGAAACATCATCGTCATGGGTCAAAGTAGACGACATTGAGAACATCACATACCAAATCAAGAAACTCAAAAACACCCGAGCTCCGGGCCCAGATGGCATTACTAATATCGATCTGAAGTCCTGTGAGGGAGCTTGGGCACCTTTCCTCAGTAAAATCTTTCAAAGATGTGCTCAACTGCACTGCGTCCCACCATCCTGGAAAACAGCTACAGTTGTTCCAATTTACAAAAAGGGCGACAAGGAAGATCCAAAAAACTACAGACCCATAGCCCTTTTAGACTGCATTGGAAAAGTGTTTGGTTCACTCCTGCTGAAAGAATTTAACAACTGGGCCAGAACGGCAGGCTGCCACGACTACCTACAAACAGGCTTTAAAAAAGGACTGGGCACAGCAGCCAACATACTGATGCTCAGCATGCTCAAAGGAAGAGTGTTGGAAGGCGGACCGCCACTCTATGTCATCTTCATAGACCTTACCCAGGCGTTTGACAAAGTAGAGCCCCCACGGCTCTGGAAGAAACTCAAAGCCTGGAGATGTCCCACCCCGATCTTAGAGCCAATCAAAGCATTATATACTGGCACCTCTATGCGTGTGAGATTAAACCAGCAAGGCCTCTTATCGCCCCTATTCCTACTGCTAGAGGAGTAAAACAGGGGTGTCCCTTGGCCCCGGCCCTCTTCATTGCTTTCCTGGGGGACCTGCAAAACACGTTTCATGCCAAAAACGCTTGTGATCACCTCTCTGGATTTAATGTGTGCAATAGGTATCTTGTTGTGCTATACTACAAGCCGAAGCTGGGTACTACCCATATCAACAGAATGCTATATGCGGATGACTTGGTTCTTTTGGACCATACGCTGGTGGGTTTGCAGCGGCAGGTGTCGACACTCGCGGAATACATGACAGAGAACAAACTTGAGATCAACGAAAAAAAGACAAAACTTATGTTTCTGTCTACATCATCAAAGAACCAGAACAAAAAAAAAAAGCTCTGTTCTTGGAAAAGCAGTTAGTCAAGAAAGTTCATGAATTCAGATATCTGGGAGTGACTCTCGACTGTTCCAGAAATGAATTGTCAATGCAAGTCCATCTTAAAGCAACAACAAAAAAGCTGATTGCGCAAGCCAAAGCCATCAACAGAAAGTTTGGACGTTTTTCTCTGATCCCTGTCTTAGATTTCTATAAGAAAAAGGTTATACCCACTCTGAACTACGGCGCTGATGCACTCCCGAATCTACCAGCTACTTTGTGGCCGAGACTGAAAGCGATGTTTTGGAGGGAGACGTTGGGCTTGCCAAACTCCACTTCGGTCACTACAATAAGGAAAGAACTCATCTTATTATCTCTCCGGGGCACAGTGAAATCCAGCATGCTTATGCTTTATCGCAAGTCCAGAATCTCGACGGATCTATCAATTTTCAACCTAATCAAGAAAGAATGTGAAAATGGCCAAAGCAAATTGCTAACCCGTTGGAGGCAAGCGAACCTGGCTCTATTGGCCACTATAGAGTTTGACGAGGAGACACTCTTCACTAACCCAACAAAAATCCAAAAAAATCTTACAGAGATTGACTGGATACAAACTAGCGAAGCAGCCTCAAAGAATAAATTGACACAGCATCTACCTATCAACATCAGAAGATTCAACGAATTACAACCTTATATCAAAAAGTTTCCATCAAGACACGCTCGTGATCTGATAATGCGAGCTCGACTGAATCTCCTACTAACAAATGAGATCCTGGCAATTAGGACTTTCCGCATCGAACGAGTGCCGATTCTGCAAAGTGCCTGAAGTAACTGAGTCGATCAGGCACTTGCTCTTGACATGTCCCAGCACAGCCAGGATTAGAACAGTCTACTTGACAAAGATGTTCTCGGACCACACATTGAGCGATCAGGAGGTGTATTGGTCCCGACTGATGGCTGGAGACCGACCCTCGTGGCTACTGGCACCCTACAAAATGTTGGACTATGTGAACACTGAACTTCTTGGTCGGTTGACCACGGCCTAACCGGGCGGCCGAATGAGCATCTAAGCTCCCTGGCTATCCTTCTCCTTCTCCTTTTTCATTGGCTGTTTCATCATAGCTCTTTCTTCTGGCTGCTTCATCCTCTTAGCCTTATGTTTTTCTTTGTTTCTTTTCTTCGCAACAGCACAACTCGAAATGATTTACCGTCTTTTGTAAAAATCTTATTGATTAAAACAAATAAAAAAAAATAGGGACTGCATTAGGCACCCTCAGCACCCTACGCCAAACCAAGGCTTCCAAGCTGTGCAGGATATCTAATAAGGCCAGTGATTTCTGGAACTAATTTCCCTTTGTAATATTTAAGGGCCGATTTTAAGGTGTAACTCCCATATCGGCTATCCACCCTCATCAGTTGATTTATTAGAGGGAAGATTCAGCTTGGTACGACCTGGGGTAGCCTGGATGATAAAGCCCAGATATACCAGGGATTCCACACTTGGAATGGACTCACTCCCAATGTACCATTTATAGTTAACTCTACTACTCCTACCCCTAGAGCACTGGAGGATCTTTGTTTTGGAGGGGTTAATGTTCAGAGAATGAGAGTAAGTATAAACAGCAAATGAATCCAGCAACCTATCACTTATTAATTAATTATTTATTTATTATCTGCCTTTTATTTGTTTCCTTCAACCTGCAGATTCGCGTTCCTTACATTTGACAGTCATGTGAATGCCCACACCCTGCCTGCATGCCTGTTCTTCCTCCCCATTCCCACTTCTGGCATACATTGACCTTTTTCTGTTAGTTTCTCTTTGTGGATCTTGCAATTATGTACCTTGGTAAGGAATCCGTGATTTATGTTCACCCCTCTAATTAGGCCAAGTCTGTGTTGCTGCACCTGGCTTTCCTGCTAAGGTGAGACACTGGGCCAGATTAACAAATAATAGCGCGATTGAAATGAGCACAGAGAATCCCCCTTATGCTTTTATGAGAAATGCTCAGGTCACCTTATTCACAAAGATGACCTAAGCATTTGTGGAGGGGCTGGACAGCAGCTAAAAAATGCCCTGTCAATCCCCCTTGCAAACAGTGTTCAGAGGGCTCTCCCGACCCTTATGTATGACACGCTTCCAGCAACCACACGGTTGCTGGGAGCGCATTTCATGGACAAGCCTATACACGCCCTGTCTCTGTGAAATGATCAGGAAAAAAAGCCTAGTGCGACAGACGTGGTTTAAACCCAGGCTGTCACACTTCAAAAACAAATCATGACAGGGTCAGAACTCAGCCAGCCATGATTTTCATCCAAAACACTGCATTCATTAGTGCTTTAATACATTTTAGCAAACAGAATTTTACCGGCGGGATAGGTCTTTACGAAGTCGGATATTAAAGCCAGGGGACGCGGCAAGCAAGGGGAGGCCTGGAGAGGACTTTGCCATAGCCGCATCACCCAGCAAGCCCCCCTGGGCTCACGTCTCCCCACTCCCTTACAGTAGGGACCAGCTGGGATACCCTCCAGACTGACTGACGACAGCAGTTAGGAAATGGGCATGGGGGAAGGAACCCTAGGTGCGAAAAGGGCGGGATGGGAGGAGAAAGGTTAGCCCACCCCCAAAAAAGTGCTAATAAGCACCAGGCCACATGCAAACACCCTCTTTTCGGAACTGACAGGGTATAAAGGCCAAGAGACCGGGTGAAAGGGGCAGAGGGTAAAGCACCAGGGGAGTGGGTTAGGAGGCGCGAGAGTTCCAGAACGAACTCTGGGTAAGGATTCAGTTAGGGACATAGAAACTTGGAAACTGGGGGGGAGTGAAAGAAAATGTTAGAGCACTGAACACCTGGCAAACAGGGAGCATGGGGGAGCAGGAGACAGGGGTAAAGAGATGGTTAACGATCCTACACCTGTGAAAAGTATGAAATTGGAAGTGGCTGCAATAGTAATCCGTTACCGAAATGGGGAGTGTTGGGTTTGACAGTTAGTAAAGTGTAAGGGCATCAGCTCTGCATGAGCAGATGCTGCCCGCCCCAAGTTGGGAAGTGTAAGGGTTTGCGGCTCAGAGTAGAATTCTGATGCTGCATTGTGTAAGCGACTTCAATTCAACACTACAGCTAAGTCAATACCTAGTCTGGGATGCTGAGGGAAGCCCTTTTTGATATATTTTTATGTCCAGTTCGTTTACTCTGGATGACAACCCTTATATAACACCCCTCTCTCAGAATCCCCCTGACCCCGCTGAGCCAAGAAGTAGGTTTGTTTTGCAAATTTAAAAGGTTTATTTGAAAATTGAACAATATAGATATATATCACACTTTTATAATAAATTAATGTTTGATAGTACACTTGTGAATATGAGCAGTAATCAGCAATAGGTAATCCTACAGTAGCACAGTACTTGGTTACTTATAAATAGGAACAGAAGAATAAGGTGGCAGAGAATGCTTTATATGGTTCAAGGAAGGGCAAGGTGAGACAGAATGCAACACAGAAATAACCTTGATATGATTTCATCCAAAAGATAATATAATCACTTTTTCTTGAACAATTCACTCCCCCCCTATGCAATGTAAGGAGATGAAAAGGAGAGCACACAGTTCTCAGGAATGCAATCAAATATAATTCAGTTCCCCCCTAGCAAGCTTAGATGAAAACAGGTAGGAGTTTTAAACACAGGCAAGATACTTTGATGTGGTTGCAATTAAGTGAAAAATATGCTAAAAAGGCTTTTAATTCCCAATAGGAGGTTCAGGGTGAGTGAGAGATACTTTAAATTAATTCAGGATCACTTTAGCAATGCTCTATGAATGATTGTCAGGTTGCACACGAATTTCAGCAAGGAAAGCAAGGACAAATCTTTTTACACGTGGCTGAAATTAAGCAAAATGTCAAATCGCGGCAAATTTAGTTGTGAGCGTCGAGCGCAATTACGGAGGTACTATGAGGAGTAGGAAGTCGGTTCTAGGTTCGTTGGAAAGCCTAGAATCATAGCACAAACGGTTCCGGAGATACGGCCGATTTAGTAAAGGTAGTTTTTCGGATTTGAAATTTTAAAGCTCAGAATGACAGATGACAGTTTTCAGTTTTAAAGATGACAGAATGACACGATTCTAGGAGGCAGTTCTAATAGGCTAAAATAGTTTGGATTAGATTATTTTAAACTAAGAGATTGGTTTTGGCACAGTGCTAGCTGGGTACTCATACTAGATTTTGGACAGGAATGCGACTTCGTCACGGATCGGGTCAACCGGTTGGACTGGACTCCTGGCGGTTCTCCACAGCGGTCTGGTCTCTGGTTCTGCTCTCAGCACTGCACAGTTCTGGTCTCTCTGGATCTCTGGTCTCTCTGGATCTCTGGTCTCTGGAGATTGATGGATTTGAAGTCTGGAGTCTCCCGGCAAAGCGTCCCGAAAGAAAGTGGAAAGTGAATGTCTCTACCTGGGTTCCAGTGGCTCTTTTTATGTGTTTTGAAAATTGGTGTGTGTCTGGGCCTTGCTAAGCCTGCCCCTCTCACTTATCATTGGCCAAGCTTTCCTCTCTCCCTTGATTGGGGGAAAGAAATGGAGTGTCAGAGTGATGCTGTAGGTTTTATGGTCAGAGGAACCTCCCCTTGTCAAATTGCACACAAATCTATTTCTGACCCAAATACAAATTTATCTATGTACCATTTTTCTAATATTATAGGTCCAGTTAACATATTTTCTGTAGCACCAAACCATCCGATCGCTGTCTTTGTATGATGTTGTGTCCACTTATGACAGAATTCTCCCCTTTTCATCCAGATAACGACCTCTAAACCTTTCCAGATTTTACACAAATGTGCACCAGGGATATGGGTTTCAGATGATAAAGTGTCCGATTTTTAACATGCATACATTTGGAGTAACAACCTTTTTTTCCGCTACTATCCCCAAGAACATACCACAGGGTCCTAACACCTCTTAAAATGTGCACAGAAAAATCACAAGAATGATGATGTTAATTATATAATTTTTACAAGTCCGCACTATGAATTATCCATCTTTTTAAAATCATGCTCTGGCCCCAAAGGGGTGTGGTTTTCCAAAGCACATGGTGGAATTTCTGGTTTATCCACTTCCCCCAAGCTCAGCTTGCTCTCACAGGCACTGCCCCTCCCAGTTTCTCCCAAGAGGAAGCCATTTTACGACCACCCCAATATCACATTTGCCTGAGCCAGGGACAGTGCTTTGTTTAGTTTCCTGTAGTCCCCAGGTGCCACTCCCCTAATTCAATCAGAGAGGTGTCATCTCCTTTTGGCAGGGGCAGCAGAATGCAGTTAGGCCTGGGAAGAGCGGCTGAGCAGGTTTCACTCCTGTCGGGGGTAGTTGCCGTGCAGAATTCACTCTCTTCCAGCCAGGCTTCAGCTAAATGTCACTTTAATTCCCAGGTGTCTACATTCAAATCAAACTGAAAATGTTTGCACATGCAGCTAGAATGCTGATTCTAAGTTCACAACTATGACATTTAACAGTTGCAAACTATGTGACACTCAAAAGTAGGTCACTCATTTATTTTACACATTTCGATTTTAGTGGCTTTCTGTCCATTTAACTTAAGCTGCTGACATCCACAGCTCAGCCAGTTTTGTTATAAACATTGTTTTGGACTCTTCATCTTTCCAGATTTAGTATGCACGCAAGAATACATTCTGCCGAATGTCTGCTGGTGTTCATTGAGATTTTTGAATCTTGTGATGTTTAAAATAGGCCTTTTGAGCTTGCATTCAGGGAAACGAAGGTGATTTTAAAGCGCTTTTTTAGCCAACCGGCACTGCTGTTTTTCCTTTGGCACACATTCCACTCATGGCACCCCTGGCCCATCATGCTTGCACTGGTGGGTGGCAGGTCAGGGGACCATTTTGGTGTGCGCACAACTGCACGGTTCTCTAGGATTCTGGCGCACATGTGGGCTTTTCCGCCCTCTTGGATTTCCTGAGCCTACAGCACCAAATGTTGCAGCATAATAACTTGAACGTGGGCCAAGACACCCAACAATTGCCAAGTAACGGAACACCTGTAAGCTACCTCCTGCTTAATAAAGCAACTGTGGCCTGTCCACCCACAATCTGAGTATGCACGTTTTTTTTCATTGGATGGGGGGGTGGAAGGCATGGCAATTGGGGACATGTGACTGGAGGCATACACAAAGAGAACCAAGTGGAAATGAAATCAGGCATGTGCTATGTGCGGGGCCCGGAGGACCTAGTATGGGGTGTTGCGGCTATGTTGGCAGTGCTATCCTGGTGCAGACAATTTCCTGCTCCCTATTGGCCACGCCCAAACACTGCGTTACGGAAAAAAAGGGCATCTGAATGAAGATGCCCTTTGGAAACTGGGTTGATACTTTTTTTTGGCGCAAGAGAGTAGATGCGAAAGCACATCTCCTCACTTGTGCCAACAAAAAGTTTTGAGAATTTGGCCCACTGTTTGCAGCATGCTCTCCACTGACCTCTGAAGCACCCGTTATCATCCTCCACCCACCTCTGCCTGACAACAACCCTCGGCTCCTCCCTCTTCGGCCCAGACCCTAGTATCCCTCTGGGCCCCCGCTCGGTTGTCTCCCTCGACTCTGCCCGCCCCCCCCCATGCCCGTTCCCATGACACCTACCAACTCCCATCACATTGTCCCCTGAGAATTTCAAGTGAGACAATCCCCTTGCCTCTTGCTTCACGCCACCAGCAGTCTGCTACCACCTTCCACAACGCATGCGTGATAGTTCTCTACAGCTGTGGTTCGAGAAAGACGGCCTGTCAGGAAATTACCATTGCAAATCCTGCATGTCTTTGTGTGTCACAAATAAGGGAAAGCCAAACGCATGCACATCTTCCAGTAGTGAAAGATATTTTCTGCATCACATGTTAATACCGGTAGGCACGACACGATTAGGGGCTGGGCCCACATAAGCCATTTACTGCATGTAGAAATCTATTTACCGCCTACAGCCTCATTATGAGTTTGTCAGTGCAGGAAAAATGTGGAGGTAATTCCGTTTACCTCAATTTTTCCCACAATGCCTAACTACAAGTTTGGAAGTATTACCTCAAGCGGAATTACTGGATGGCAATAGTGCTGATATTTAGAAGTAACTACTCCGCTGTACCTAAAGAAAACCGCAGAGTTACCATCCAATAATTTGGAAGGATGTAACACTGCCACTTTTAAGTTGGCGAAATTACCACTAAGGGTAATACCTCCAGCGATAATACTGCCTGTCTGTCCAAGTGGCGGCAGCTGGCCCAGTGACGGTAATATCACTTTGCAGTAATACCACTGAGATACCACCAAACTCGTAATGAGTCTGAATTCGGCACACTGCTAATATCAGGCAGGCCCATCTCTTCTTTTTGAGCAGAGATCTCACCGTACAACAAACTAGATAAGTACAAGAGGTTCAAAGGGCCACATTCATTATGCCCTCATGCTAGGTCTCAAAATCACTTACAGGATAAGACACAGCACATGTAAAAAATAAACCTTCGGGAAGAAATGGGATAGTCTAAGGTGGACCCAACTCATACAGACACACCCACACTGACAGACCCACAGAAGCCCACAGCTACACCAAGGAAATGAACTTTAAAAAACATAGTCACACATAAACGTAGAGACACAAAGCTGCAATAAAAACATCCACACAAGCACTTTTCACACGCACACGCAGGCACACGGATACACACAAAGGTGTAACACTAGACATATTAACAGTCCACCCGTCTTATGTGGTTATAAAGTTCGAACACATACTGACGCACACATACATGCACACGCACACATACATACACACACTGTTATATGTAGCCGTATGGTTCTCATGCAGACTTGTTTGTTTTTAGGTTTCGCGATGATGGCTCGGAGGAGGACAGACCCACAGGAGGAACTTTCTTGGACCCCATCACCCTAACCCCCGAATTACTGGCTGAGAGGTAACTGAACCGGGGGAGGGGGCAGGAGGAGAATGGGAGGAAGGGGGAGTCAGATATGGGACACTGTACACTATCTATCTTTTAAGGGGGTGTCTGTTCTTTCAGAGTTCCGGTGATGTGATGTTGAAGAGAGCATGGCGGATGGCCTAGGCTGAACCCTCTATACTTGGTTCCTGTCCTTTTTGTACCCGTTGCATGATTTGTAAAAGAATAAGTGGCAAGTCCCAAATATTTTGCAGCACCTCTTTGACTGGAGCAGTGTGTGGGCATGGTCAGCATGAATGCCCAGCATTGTCAACTTCCATCTCATTCTTATTCATGAAAATGGATACCTAGCACTGCCACGCCAGTATAGGTAATCAGATTCATGTACTATAATGAGCTCGCCTAGGGTGAAGACACAGGCCCAGTTCACAATATTACTTGCTGTGTGACGACTACTGACTGACAGTTAAAATAACAAAGTTGCCAAAACAGCACATCATATTGAAACTGAGTATCGATGCAGGCCCCTGTAAGAGGGAGATCCGATGATGTGTTCAAGATCACAGAGGTTAACAAGGTAGACACTAAGAATAACGATTAATTCATCTGTGCTGCCTGGGTTGATGGGTAAGGATATGCCTGCCTGCTCGGAATGCCTCCTTGATTTCCAGGTTTACATTCTTTTCTCAGTCTTTATTGACTCATCCATTCCATTACTGGTCGCTTAAGCACCATGCACTGGCAAAATAAGAGAGAAGAGTGAGTGGCATGAAACAACACTTATGTTGGAATGTATCTGTCATTCTGAAGATTGGGAAAACGGAGAAGACATCCTAGAGAAGAGATTCCAGTTGCACACACACATACTAATAAAACAGAACCAACCACCATCAATAATGATCCCTTATTATACAGTTTCCAACCCCAACGCCACTACATTGTTTTCGATGTTGCTATGCAATTAAAAGTATAACGTATTGCCCAGAAACACCCTGAATGCTGCACACCCTGAATGCATCTCTGGACCTTACACGTTAATGAGTAAGTATTTTAACCTATTAAACTGCTACCTGCCAGTCAATGAAGTCTCTAAACTGTGTCTAACTGCAAAAGGTACATTTAAAAAGTCCCTGCAGTCTCTCAAACCTCATTCAGAAAAACAGAATACTACATAAATGCAACATCTAGCAGGTCGCTGCTACTGCAAAGATCCTCTACACCCAAAACACAGATTACAGCCCCAGTGTAATGGTATACATGTTTCATCAATCCATACACCTGTGTGATCCTATGCCAGTATAAGTATGCATAGCCCTCTCACTGGCCATATCCGGCAGCTGTCTCAAGCTCGTGACCTCAGGATAGGGGACTGTCTAAATTGTTTGTCACTCCTAAACTTCAGCAGCCTGTCAGTACCCACCCCCGTTAGCTCCGTGGAGTTTGTCAGTACACCTCCCTTCAAATACATCCTCACTCTACATGCACTCCATATGTTGGAGGCCAGGCTCAACTCTGGACACCATAACCAGTAGATTAAATTACATAACTGGCCATGAGAAATTCTGGAATATCAAGGATATTCCGTACTCTCAATCCGGCCGTAAATCCCTCCAGAAATGGGATTGTTGCCAGCTGTAGCAGGGATGCATGCAAAATAGGATGTATCTTCAAATGACTGCAAAGCCTCAGATTTACAGCCAAAATATTAATTGGCTTATAGTCAAAGGGCCTATAAACCAGGCAGTAATTTCTTACAAGACCAGGAATACACATACGTTTGTGCTAAGCTTTTCCTGATCCCCACGCTGGTTTATCTGGGTTCGTTGCCTTTTAGGATTAGCATATCGTTTGAAGGTTTCTTTAGTTTTCAATAAAGATACTTCCATACCACTGACCACAACAATGGTGTTCTAACGAGAGAACTTTTTCCACTCGTGTATACTTTAAGACATGTGTGTATAGTGACCATACTCGCATACAAAATGGTGAAACTGCAATTGAAGAATGCATTGCTTTATTTTATACACAACGCTCTGCAACTGACAGCAACACTGTTCAATTTGTTCTATGCTCATTCACAAAACACCATATGAATTGAATTAAAATTAAGCTTTGCATAGGCTTTTAATAATAGCGCTCCAAGTAAAGAGAACTAGGGCTCACTTTTGCTACAAGGATTCAAGACTATTGTTCTCATATATTTCTGAATAAGTACTTGGCACATTACTCTTAAAAGCTCAGGCGAAGCTTAATTTAAATGTTGTATTTCAAGTACCCTGCCTTCTCAGGGCATGTCTACTATCAGGGTTTGAGGTTGCAAATATTGTTTCTTATTTTCACAGTGCAGCCTAGAGAAAATAAATATGTACAACTAGAGGTTAGCAACCATGTATCTTGTTTGTAGTACAATACATATTGACCCAATGTCTAATTAGTTATTTCTGTTTACCCATCTAATTGTGGCAGAAACGCAGAAGACATATGGATACAGTTTGACTACAGCCAACAAAAAATAGTTGGGCCAACTTCAGTGAAAATGTCAATCCAGACACTGCAATGCATGAGTTATTACCGTTGATAACAGAGCCACAACACAGGGCAGTTGTATTTAGTTGTAATACGTGGGTAGAAAACTCACCTCTGACATGGAGAAACACTGCTTTTAGCAGGTTCCAACTCTGGTGGGACCAACACCGCCGTTCACACTTTTGAGGCTGATAAATTGACAAGAGTTAAATTGGGTCATACGTTAAATAACAGATTTATTACAGCGCTTAGAGGTTGGAGGAATCCAAATTGATGTGTGTTAGGGAGAATTCTCATAAATGTGCTAATTCCCTTCACCTTAGAGACCCCCAGCAACTTTGCTGGATTTTTAGGACTTGATTTTTTTACCTAGAGAGTGTGAGCCTTTTTTTCCGACTCTCTCATTCATTTTGATGTGTGTTTTACTCTTGTGTTCTTTGATTATGGAGTTTTAGACAACTCCATAGGCATCATCTTTTCATGTGTGTCACACAACACCTTCAGTTCAGTGACACAGGGAAGCCTTTTAGGCAGTCCCAAGGTTTAAACACCTTCTCTGGGATAAACTACTGTTTCCCAGAGAATGTAAAGTTAAATTGGCTTTACTAGTCTTTTTAAATTCATAGACCCAGCACACACTATCTTCCAATAGAGTGCTGGAGGGATAACCTAGTATCCCCTCTGTCTAGAAACGTATGTAGCAGTCAAATGCTACCCTTTCTATCGAAATGGCTGGTGGCAGAGGTTTTACAATGAACTACCATGATTTTTCCCGACCGCGAACACCGGTAGCTAAAAATCACGAGAGCCATGTTTTTCAAGATGGCGTCTGAGCCCCCTTTGTTTAAACAGGGCCCGGTCTTCTTTTTTCACCATTTGTTTTTGGAAAGGTCCTTTTATAATTTGGGTCTGTGCGCCAAACCAGGTTTGGTCCCTTTGTTCCTACACCTTTGGCGGTCTTCAGGACTGAACACCGCCTCTGGCGCCCGAGTGTCTGGGGTGGGCAGGAAGTGAGGGAGGTGCCCGAAACTCCCTGTGCTTAGTCTCCTAGGAGACCGAAATGCACTCTGGCGTGATTGGCTGGCTGACTGTCTGGCAAGGGCAGCCAGCCTGCTGGGTGAGTGGCAACTAGGCTGGAATGAATGGGGGAACACTGTTTAAAAGGCGAGTCTCATGGATTGAAAGGCAGAGTCGAGCACTGGAACGAAAGAACCGAAGACGAGCTGGAAGAGGACGACTGCTGCAACTCCTGGACTGTTGGTTTGCCCGGTGAAGCCCTGCTGCAGGTCCGAATCATCACGTTCATCTCGACAGAGAAGCCCTTCAAGGACGCCTTCTCCCTTTGAGTAGGTGGGACCCATCAACTCATAAGCCGCCTGGACACCATTCTCGGAGCTGGTTGTATTTTCCTCAGGGTGCTGCAGGAAACCGAATATCCAAGGAGGAGGACGCCAGTTTGTGTGCTTGGCAACAGCTACCGGAATCGAAGATTTGCCAGTTTGCCAGCTTTGCAACCAGTCCCCGTGCAGTGCAGGAGTCTCCCGATGTCCTCCCTCTTGTCGCAACGACTGAGGCTCAGGAACAGCGAGATCTGCAGGAACTGCCAGGAACAGAAATCTTCAGCTGCATCTTTTTCTTCAACCTAAGGTACTGTGAAAACCCGACCGAGAGAACTTATCTCTCACTGCGAAAGTGCGTGAAACTTTGGCAATTTACAGGCCTAGTCAACTTGTGACCGACATACAAACCTTTCTTCTATGAACTACTTATGAGAACCGTGGCAAACACTTTTCCGTTCAAACTACCAGAACCGTTTTTCTTATACAAGACTCTAGCCCATTGCCTTTGGCCTATCTATTGCATTGGAACTATTCCTCTGGTGAACTCAAACTATTTGCACTGTTTAAGAGTAACTCTATTATTCGTTTTATTAACTTATGCCTTTTTGCTCCTACTTCAAATGCTCTGAATGCCATTTTGCTCCTAAATGTTTTCTAACGGACTGTGTAATAAATTAATAAGTGTTTTACCAAGAAACCTTGAGTATAAGAGTCTATTTGAAGACCTGTGATTGTAGACCTCTGTGTAACCTTATTACAAGATTACAAGTTCACATTCCCTCTTGAGATAAGCCTGGCTGCTCAGCTCGCTACCAAAAACTGTGTGGTACAGACTTATACCAAAGGTTGGTTTTGCTTACACCTGTAGTCCTAGTTGTGTGTAGTGGTCCTAGAGGGTACTGCATACAAACTTTGCCTAACAATGTGTTATATAAAAAATAGGATACTATATTATTTTATATCTGTGATGAAGTCTGATGGTTTCTTATGCAGTGCTCTTTAGTTGGCAATGGCATAAATCCTGTTCTTTGTTTCACTGAAAAAGGATTCTGCTTGCATCCGAAAACCACATGACATTACAATTCTGCAATGTGCTTACTCATCACAGCTAACATTAGTAGGGTGCTGTGACAAATCCAAGAAGATCGTCACCTCTCCCCAGGGGTGACACTCCTTTTGGCACTAGGGAGGTGAACATCCTACGCTTAACCCCCCCTAAGGTACAGGGCAAGCACGATCCCTCTGGAAGTGATTCCCCCTTAGGGGATAGGAAACTCTCGAATCGGGACTCAAGTTTCCCCCCACCCCTGCCCCCAACATGAACATGATAATCATATGACTCCTTTAATAAGGGCCGCTTGTGACCCAAACTTTGTGGAAAACAGTAGAACGGCAGAAAGACCAGCCTCCTGGAGGCACGTCGTGGGATTAACCAATCGGGAGAGAGTCCAAGCTAAGCCAGAAGAGTTAAAGAGCGCCGCAGCGCATAGGGGATGTGTGGCTGGCAAGAGAGAGGTTGCAGCAGACACTTGCTGGGTGCAACCTGGTCCAGGGGACGAGTCACTGGGATGGTCCGACGCAGGAACCTGAGCAACACCAAGGTACCACAGAGGCTCAAAGCCAACCCCTGTGGTTGAGCCGCCAAGAGATCAACACCTTGAGCGAGCAGAGGAGAGGAGACGCCCGCCGACCCGGGTTCCAGTTGATGAGTCTAATAGGTAACTCTGCAGCAAGAGAAGGGTCAGACAGACTCCAGAACCCTCCCAGGGAGCACCGATAGATGCAAGCAAGTACACAGTGGCTCCAGAGGCATGGGAGGTGGGCGACAAGAAACAGAATCAAGCCCAAGATTGTGAGGAAAAGCCAGAAGCCCCAGAGTGGGGAAAGAGAACGTGACAAGCCCCAGTGTGGGGAAAAGAACTGGAAGCCCCAGGGTGGGGAAAGAGGGAGAAACAAACCCCGGAGTGGGTGCGAACCTAGAAACCCCACAGTGGTGAGAAAGAAAGAAACCAGCCCTGGTGTGGGAGAAATAACCAGAAGCCAGAGAGAGGGAAAGAGAGATAAATAAACCCTGGAGTGGGGAGCAAACCGAGAAACCACAGAGTGAGGAAAGCCCAAAGTGGGAAGCGACCTAGGAAACCCCAGATTGGGTAGAAATAAATAAACCAACCCCGGAGTGGGGAATGAACCAGGAAGACTCAGAGAGGGGAAAGAGAGAGATACAAACCCTGGAGTGGGGAGTGAACCAAGAAACCTCAAAGTGGGGAAAAAGAAAGAAACAAACACCGAAGTGGGGAGCAAACCAAGATAACCCAGAGTGAAGAAAGAGGGAGAAGCAAACCCCAACGTGGGAAGCAACCTAAGGAACCCCTGAGTGGGGAAGAAGAAAGAAACCAACCCCGGAGTGGGGAGAAAACCAGGAAGACCCAGAGAGGGGAAGGGGAGAGATACAAACCCTGGAGTGGGAAGCAAACCAAGAAACCCCAACGTGAGGAAGAAGAAACATCCCCAGAGTGGGAAGAACAAACCAAGAAAACCCAGAGTGGGGAGGGAGAGACAGAGATAAATTCTGGTGTGGAGTGAGAACCAGGAAACCCCAAGAGTGGAGATGGAGAACAGGACAAATGCCAGACTGTGGAAAGAAGAGAAAGATCCCAGCGAGGGGAGTGAGAAGGAACAGAGCCCCAGAGTGGGGCGGAAGAGACTGAAAAGACACTGGTTGGAGGGAGCACGACAGATGAACCTCTCCCCGAAGGGAGAAAGACTGTGAGACACATAAATGGAAGGAGAAGCAGCAGCATATGAGCTGTATATTTGGAACTGTGAACCTAGGCCAAGGCCTATGGTAAATAGACACGGGTAGGGGTCAGAAGCCAGCAGTCATCCCTTTCATTGTGCAGTTCCTTTATATTTCTTAGTTAGTAATAGGGAAAGAAACTAGGTTAGAGTCAATTCCCAACAGAGGACTGCATTTATGTTACCAACCAGACATCCTGACGAGCGTTGTTTGTATAGAGTTTAGAACCATAGGTTTCGGGAGAGAACCTTAATGGGATACACTTTGCAACCTTGTGACTCTTCAGCCGGCTTCTTCATCCCAGTACTGTACAAATTCTGGGACTCATAACACAAAAGTCACTCCTTTAAACAGCTTCCATTTTACAATAAGCTATTAGGAGATTGGGGTATTGGGGAAAATTACCTAAGGGGGTCTCCCATTCCTCCTGACCTGTTTCCCCTCCCATGTGATCCTCCCGGCTAACACCGCCCCTAGGGTCAGGATCAGAAAGCGTCCGCCTTTCCCTGGCCACATGAGAGGGGGTGCCAGTCCAGTTTTCCTGGGTGAATGACCTCTGATTCATCACAATCCCCCTACTCTCCCTGCTGGCCAACTTACTGGGTGTATTGGAAAAAGAATCCACGTTAGCTTGTTTGTTGCCAGCCCGATGCTCTACCTTGAAAAAATAAGGTTGTTATACCAAAGACAATCTCAAGAATCCCTTCTTCCCGGCATTCCGAACAAATGGATCATGGTCTGTTTTAAGTTTAAACTGTCAACAGTAAGATAGTATCGAAGACTGAATGCAGCCCCTTTTATGACAAAACATTCCACTCCCACTATGCGATAGTTCTTCTCCCTAGGCAATAATTTACAGCGGATAGAGATGGTAGGTTTTTCATCCCCTTCCTATATTTGCGATAGTACCTCCCCAAGGCCAATAGTGGAAGCATCCTTTTTGCGTACCAATTCTTTGGAGAAGTCTTGCTTGGTCAAAACAGGGTGTCTGAGTAAGGCTTTTTTGTGTTGGCTAAATCGTCACTTAAAGGGTACTATCCCACAGGACAACCTTTGGATGGCTCTTTCGTAGTCGGTCAGTCAATGTTAAGTTTGTTATGAAGCATCTGTAATATCCAACCAGCCCCATGATTGCTCTTATGTCCTTCTTTGTGATTGACCGTAGCTTTCTTTGGGTGGCTTCTACCTTGATTTTTTTGAGGGAGTACCTGCCCATTAGCCACTTGGAAAACTAGATATTTTAAGCTGGGCCGAACTAAGTTACATTTAGCTTGATTAGCGGTTAATTGAGCCTTCTGGAGTTGTTCACAGACTTCTATTGGTTGTTTTATATGGTCTTCCTTGGTGGCGCTGTAGATAACAAAATCATCTGGAAAGGCACCAGCAAAAGAACGGCATGGAGCCAGGATCTGTCCATCAACCTCTTCTCCAAATGGCAAGTCAGTAAATTTGAATAAACTCTCCACCAGCTCATCAATCCATTTCATAGGATAAGCATTGAACCTGGAGATTTTTTCTCAGGTAATAAAAGTAGATTCAGTACTCTTACGTCCTGTCCACTTTCCTCCATTCTGTGAGGAGGGTCCATGTAATGGGGAATGGCTGGAGCATGTTGCTAAGCAATAGTGAGAATTGATTTTACGCGTGCATGCCCTGATGCCCCACATGGTACATCCACCATGCGCCCCATCAAACCATCAGTCCCTGTCTCCGTCTTGGACGGGACGATGTGTTGATCAGCGGCGGTGCCCCATGGCGCACAAATATAGCCTTCCGGGGCCCATGCCCAACAGATTTAAATGGTATTCCAGGTGCCCACAGAGTTTCTCTTCTGCGGTCCTGCACACTTTGTGTTTGCTGTGTTTGGGGAAGTCAAACGCATGGCACTCTTGTAGCACATGTGCTTCCCTGTTGTGTTGAATCTGATGATGTCATCACTCCTTTCACAGGGGTAGCCTCTCCCCTTGTGGCCAGGGGACAGCAGCCTCTACCTGATCCTGACCATGGGGGTGGCTATTTGAGGGAGGATCACATGATGGGAGGTGACCCTCAAGTGAGACATTGTATCCCCCTTTCCCTTTTAGGGATACCCCCTCCATTTCTCATGCCTTGATGGCATACTGTAAAAAACCCTCTCACCAACCCATAAAGTCTGCTGATAAAATCCTCCCATATTCTGTGGCAAACAGAATAAGAAAGACTGAGACAAGAAAGAGGACTGCCCAAATAAAGATCACTTGACTGAACCAAAGGGAGCAGTCTAGTATTTGGGGAAAACCGATTGGCTCCGAGCATCTCCCTTCATGGAAGCAGGAGTTTAAAAATGGAACCGCTGAGAGTAAAATGAGAGCTGCACCAGGAACCGCTTTGAGTGCTGGAGACAGCCGTGACAGGCAGTGCGGCAATGGCAAACCGGAAGAAGACAGCGTCCCAACCCGAGACGGTATGTGAGGAGCTCTGGAGTGGTGATGGCGAGAGAGGAAGCAGACCGAGACACTCCATCTGAGCCGGGTGAGCCAGGCAGTGGAAGGGACTCGAGGCCGTGACCGGAGAAGTCCGTCAGCGAGGAGAAGAGAAGCCGACGAGCAGGCTCCATACCGGCCGCTCAGGAGAGCATCACTGGTAGCCAGCAGATCTGCCAAAGAGCGAGGCACGCAGCAGGAATAGAAAGCCGAGTCAGGCTTTGTTCTGGCATGGAGACCAAGGACGCTCAGTACCACTGTCGGGGGAAAAATCTACCCAGCACTGCAGAAGCAGCAAAGAGCACCTGAACAGGAGCAGCTGGGCAAAGAAGAATAAACCAATACCGGTGAGCCCATGGTAGAGGGATGGGAAGCCAGGGCTGAAATACAGAGACTGAATGAGTGGATTAAATGACCAGAGTGGGGCAGCAAAGGGCTCCTAGTTGAATTACTTGGCATATTTACAATCACTGTGAAAACAAGTAACATTGTGATGTTTGAAAATGAAAGGAACTCGGGGAAGACACATTCCTCCTTGTAATTAACATATGATGAACAGTGAAACACAAAGTCCTGACAATGAGCTAAAGACTCTGGGTAAGTCTCTCGTAACCGGGACTAATGTCCGGCAGAGAGACTCCTAGGACCCCCCTTGTTTTGTGCATAATTAAGTAGATTTGGGTCTCACCCTAAATTAATAGGGTAATCCAGACATGGAGCCCTTGCTCATTATTCTTAGAGAGGCATAGCTCCACCCTACTGATGAGGTCCAACCAGACCAAAACACGTATCTGGGGTTGCTGTTGGTACTCTTGTTAAGAGGAGAATTGCTTAACATTTCGGTGCTAGACTGCCCTAGGGCACGACAATGACTGATATGTTTTAGATATTTGTTCTCTGTGAAAGATAGTGAGCTAAAAACTTTGGGTTAGTCTCTCGTACCGGGACTAATGTCCGGCAGAGGGACTCCTAGGACCCCGTCCTTGTTTTTTGGAGAGTGCACCTGGCCATATGCTAATATAGGACCTGCACCCCAATTGTACGAAAGAATTGTAACAGAAGAACCTGGCAGGAGAGTATACCAGGTGTCTTGCAAGTCTGGGACCTGTACTGTGAGAAATCAAAGGGTATCTCACCTACTAGTCCCTGGGGATGGATCCCACAGTTGGCCAGGGCACGGCCATCGCCTTTGTATCCAGACGCTGGGGGTCCACCATTGCGAGAGGATCACCTGGGTGAGGGGTCTTCAGAGAGTGGGGGCTAGGTGAGCGATAGTGAGACGCGGTACTCCACCCATTTCCTGTACACATGACCCACCCTATTTATAGGATCCTCCAATGTCTCAACTCCTCAAACCCCTCTTTCTACATAAACACTGGGCCGAGGAAGAGGGCAACTGAGAATCAATAGGCTAACCCATACATATCTCATTGGACATGTCCCGCTAATTGGGTCAGGCACTTGACTTTAATCACATACATCTGATACCCATTAGCTCTCCCACATGGATAAAAGGCGGAACATAGAGGCACACTCTAACTTCCGGGGCGAAGGCAAACCTACTGAAGCAGAGTGACGGACTGAGGGACGAGAGCAAAGGGTAGAGAACCTCAGGAGTTCCCTGCAGGATGTTGTTGACTGTAAAAGGCTGTGAAAGACACATTTAGAAGGCCAAGAAGACTGTATTGTGTTTCAAGGACACCAGCAACTCTCCCGGGTGAACGGCAGACTTGTGCAGGTGAGGCCAAGCCTGTGAGATTAACCTTGACTTGTGAGTTAAAAAACTGCAAAGACAACAAAGAAACGGTATAAGAATTGCAACGATTAATTTTTTACAGGCCTTGAACTTAGAATGATGGTTTTACAGTATTCTGTGAATTTACTTGGTTTTTTCTTATGTGGATTTTATGTTTATGAACTTTTCTATTCTGTATAAATTGAAAAAGTTGATGTAATTTCAACTATATTCAATAAATAAATAAAACAAATAAAAATAAGAAAGAAACGCACGCAGCCGGTGAGTTGTTCATGACATGACTTTCCTACATTGTATTGGGACACCCATTCTCAGCCGATACACCAGCACTGGATTTATACTATAAAATTACATCTTTCCAGCACCTGTATCACGGCTATTGTTAACATTGTTTCATATACAGAAATCAATCTATCCCAGAATATTTTGGATAGAATCCTATCTTCACTGACCACAAATCTCGTGGAGAGGGCTGCTCCAGCAGACCAAGTACCCTCACAGGCCATCATCAAATGTTTTAATGATTGATTTGCCGGTTTTGTACATGTGTCGCATAATATGGTAGTCATCTCTCCTTGCCCCCTTTTAGCTAAGACCTCTCCAGTATGTAACACATTTAGCCGAGTTGTACGAAATTAATTCCTGATCTTCCAGTCTGGGAACTTCATGAGATGTCTCGGAAGAGTACCCAATTTCTTTTCCACTTTCAAGAATGAATTTGTAAGTGTTGAGGACCGCACTTGTTCAATTGTTGTTATACAATCCATAACCTCCAATGACTTTTTGGCCTTTAATGGATTACATATTAGAGTCTCAACATCGGTGTCTGCTTTGATAAGGGACTCCCTTACTATCAACTTTAAATTAGACAACATTTTGGATTTTAAATGATTCAACTGTGCCCCAATATCTGCATACAATGTATGCTCATGTGCTGGTATGATTAAACGAAAGAGGGAAGCTAATCTCCATTCTGCCAATACTCAAATCTAAGGCTGGACATAGGGAGACTCATTGGAAGCCCAAGAACTTTCTTCCAGACAAAACCTTCCAGTCTTTGCCAATTTGTGCTCCAAAGAAGGGGTTTAGGTCCAACCCATAGAGGATCACTGGGATGACTTTTGCTGTATAATATTTGATCAGGGGGATGACGGAGAATTTGAAATATTTAGCCAGCACCTTCTTCGTTTGTGGAACTAGCTGCAAGATCTTCCCCTACACATCCACCTCCACCTTACATACTGAGGGTGATGCGTAAACCAAATAACCCAGGTAAGTGACTTCCTCCTCTCTAGGGATCACCTGCTCATCCAGGACCCACTGGGAGAACGCCAATCTTTTACGTTGATACCTAAAAACAACTATCTTAGGTTTTTTATAGGTGTATAGAGAGGCCGTTTTCCTTGGCGTAGTCTCCCAGCTTGTTGAGGAGACGCTGCAACCCCACCACTGTATTATCCAGCAGGACGATATCGTTGGCGTAGGCCAACCAGCAGATCTTGAACCCATTGATTGCTGAACTGGCCAAGGCCGACGATTCCAAAAATGCCCCCATATCCGCCAGATATAAATTAAAAATAGGGGTGCACCCAGGCAACCCTGTCTGGTGCTCTTTTCGACCTTAATAGGATCCGACAGATTGCCTTCCTCGTCGAGCCTCACTCTCAGTGTGGTATTTCTGTGAAGCTCGACTAGCATTGAAAGGATGCCCTTAGGAATGCCCCATTTACTGAGCTTATTCCAGAGGCGTTCCCTGATGACCTCGTCGAATGACTTCGAGAAGTCCACCCAAGCCCCAAAGAGTGGCAAGTCGCCCTTTCCTCTGGTGTTCTCGCTCATTAATAGCCAACCCATTCAAGGCAGTTGAAAGCCCTCTTCTGAATCCTGTTTGAACCTTCGAAAGAATGTGCGCACTTGCCACCCACTTTTCCAATTCAATCAGCAAGATCTTCATGAATAATTTGCTTTCAATGTCCAGTATGGCGATGAGGCGATAGTTTGCCGGGCGTGTTCGATCACCCACCTTGAACAGAGGGATGATGATAGCAGTTTTTCATGATTGGGGGAACATTTTCCTCTCCAGGATCTCTTTAAACAGCCATTAAAGCATTTTAGACCAAAGGGTAACGTTATTCTTTTGAACTTGATACGTTAAACCATTTGGTCCTGCTGCTTTCGAGGTAGAGGACTGAGCGATCAAGTCTACTAAGTCCTGTTCCTCGAATAGGAGTGTTAGGGAGAATTCTCATTCTATGGCTAATTTCCCTTACCTATAGAGTCCCCCAGCAGCTTTGCTGGATTTGAAGGGTTTGTTTCTTTCTGCCTGCTAAGAGTGATACTCTTTTTTCCCACTCTTAGGCATTTTTGCTATGTGTGTTCTAGGGTATTTTTGTGTTTAATGCCTATGGGATCTTTTTTAACCCCATAGGAACCATCTTTATGCACATGTGTTACACAGCACCCTCAGTGCAGTGACACAGGGGTGTCGTAGCGATCCCCAAACATAGACTCCATACCCTGGGGCTGACTACTGTCTCCCAGGGCATGTTAATTCCCCATTGACTTTACTAGTCAAATCCTATGAACTAAATCAGTACAACCCATCTTACTATGGAGGTACTGGAAGGGGTTAATAGTTTTTCCCCTATGTTCATTTTCGAGAGGGTACCATACAGTCCCTCTCTCAAAGGTTTCTGGCTGGTGGCAGTGGTTACTACCATAAATATTCAAGCGCAAATATTTCCCTAGGGAATTTTCCCATTGTTCGAGGCTACCACTTTTTCTGACAGCCTCTAACATACCGCCGGTGTACTTTAATATTAACTTTACTCCGGTAGGTTTTTATTGCCAGAACTTTAATATCACTTCTTTCTCGTGTCTTCCTCTAAACTCCTAACCCAGGTCGGGGAAACTTTGTTCGTCCTTTTGGCGGGCTTCTGCCGAGAAGCCCTTCTTTCGGCGCCACTGAATCTGGGGTGGGTCCATTGTGTGGGAGGGGGAGTAGGACCCCTGCACAAGGTTGCCTCAGCAACCCATGTCGCACTCTGTCCTGATAAGCTTTAGGGTCTCCCGCCAAGATGACCACTCCACTGTGTGAGTGACAGCTAGGCTGTATGAATGGGGATCTTTTTGCATAAAAGCAGGGTCCTGAGGACTGGAAGAGCAAGACGTTGCCACTGGAACTAAGAAGCCGAAGAGGAGAGAAGCCAAAGACATCTGCAATGACTGAACCACCGGTGAAGCCCTGCTGCAGCGTCTCACCACTTTTCTCCACACGACGAGAGAAGATCTTCACCTGCAAGAGCCTTCTTCCCTTGAACTGGTGGGCCAACGAGTTTGCCAATCGCCTTCTCGGACCTGCCTTGGTCGAATCTCCCATACCCTGTACTCAGAGGCCGGATAGCCAGGCACCACTCCACCCGGACCGCGATTTAAAGGCGCGCACCTTTTATTCGTTGTGCAGCCCCGTGGCTGGTTTCATCCCTTGGTAGTGCAGTAACTCAAACCTTCCTCCATGACGAGAACCTCTCTTCCTCTGCTGGATCACCCGAACTGCAGGAACTACCAGGAACAACCGGCACTGCAGGAGCCACTTCTTCATTTTAAGGTACATTGTTCCGCCAGGCCCCCCTTTCGTCGCGGTAGCACTAAAGGTGTTTTAAATCCTTTACCTACCTGTTGGGTTGGCCGCCCCTCTCTCTTAACATTGTCTTTTCAATGTCTGCATCCACTTTTTCCACTTCGTTAACCAAAGACTTGACTGCAGCTACAAGAACATTTTGCTCCTGGGCCCTTGCCCTGTGCCAACTGACTTTGGCACAGGCCTACTGACTCTGGTCACATTTGTTAGATCTGCCTTCCTTAGATTGATTCTCAGCTAGAACTGTGTGGTGCACCTATTTCCTTTAACTACCCTTTCCTTCCCCTTTTTAAACCTTGTGAAATGCCATTTTGCTCAGTTTCCATTTAAGTATTGCTTATACTGATGCACTGCCTTGCTTAAACTGGTTCACAAACTGATGGGAAGTGTTGCTAGGGTGTGTAAGAACCTATTTCTATATAACTTGTGCTTTCCCTCCCTTGTGAGGAATTGTTAGAGGATCTCTTGTGTGTAGTTGTCACTGTGCCGTTTTGCTCAGTTTTCACTCTGGTTCACTTTGTCTACAATTTAACTTGGGAGTGTGTGTATTTTTCCTTTGATTTAATTTAACTTGCTTGATGACTGTGATACATGTGTTTTATTAGAAGTGTATAAAATAAATATATATCTACGTTTTAAATACAAAGCTTTGGTCAGTGTTTCCTTGTTCCATAGTCTAGTGGGCCTATTGTGTAAACCCTGAATACTGCTCATCTCCCTCTTGAGATAAGTCTGACTGCTCAGCCACAGCTACCAACTAAATCTTTTTGGTGCGGACTGATACCAAAGGGGATTTATTGCTCTCACCTGTAGTCCTAATCTTGTGTAGTGCTCCCTAAGGGAACTGCACAAGATTCTGCCTAACAAGGAGAACCCAGGGAACAACCTGGCCTGGACTGTATACAGATTTCAAATTGTTTTCAAAATGCCTATCCTACAATCCCACAAGATAGGGATAACAAAAAATATGACGCCATGGCCAAGAATGTTTTCTCGGCCGGTAGTATGGCTTTAAAATCTGCTAATGCTACATGCACACTGGCGGGGTTTACCCACACCCTTTTGGACTGTATTTCAATGGCGGCTGACCACATCCCCGAATGGGAAGAACAAGACACTTTCTTGAACATTGTCAATGATGGGAAGCATGCTATGTGAAAATCCCTCCAGACCGGTCTCAACTCAGGATTTTCCCCAGACCTTCATTCCAGACTTCTGAACATGCCCTTTGATGGTACACATCTATTTGGGAACAAATCTGATGAAATTTTGGAGAAGCTGGAAACTTCCAAGGCGGCGGCCAAATCCATTGGAACTGCAATACGGCAAACTCCTAATCGCCCCACAGGTGCGCCCTGGAGTTGTAGGTTCTTTTACTATTATTCCGCATTCGGAAAAGGCAGAGGGCAGCCAGCTCAACCAGGCCAAAGACGATTCCCCCGTGGTGGACGGGGTAGAGGTACTAAGACCGCAACAGCAGAGGCTACCTTACCTTCAGCCACTGCGTCAGCCACTTCAAAACCTCTCTGAGGTCTTCCATCACATAACTGCACTAGGAGGCAGGTTGTCATAGCATCTGACAGAATGGCAGGCTATTACTTCAGATGGTTGGGCACTGCAAACAGTTGCCCAAGGTTACTGCCTGCCTTTCTTGCAAAAGCCTCAGAGTCATCCACCGGGGAGCAACTCTTTGATGGTTCCGGATCCGCTCCTTATGCAGGAGATTTTAACCCTGCTAGAGAAAGGTGCTATAGAACCAGTACCTGTAGCGGAGGGGAACAAGGGTTGGTACTCCCCTTATTGTCTAATTCCAAAGAAGGACAGAGGATTGAGACCCATCTTGGACTTAAGATACTCGAACAAGTACTTCAGGAAGAACAAGTTCAAGATTGTAACCCTTTCTCAGATCCTTCAGGCCCTACAGCTTCAGGATTGGATGGTGTAACTGGACCTCCAGGATGCTTACTTTCATGTTCCGATCCATCTCAAGCACAGACAGTACATGAGGTTCGCCGTTGGCAACTCTCACTATCAGTTTCAGGTTCTGCCATTTGGGCTAATCTCCCCATGAGGGTTTTCACCAAGCTTATGGCGTTTGTGGCAGTGAGTCTCAGGAGAAGGGGGATTCACATCTACCCCTACCTGGACGATTGGCTGATCAGGGCCAGTTCCCCAGAACAAGCCCTAGATCACCTCAGCTATACTTGCCACTCCCTCCACAAGCTGGGTTTCTCCCTCAACTTCAAGAAGTCCCACTTGATAACATCACAAAGGCTCCAATTCATCGGAGCAGTCCTGGATGCATCCCTAGGAAAAGCCTCACCACCAGAGGTGAGGGCTGAAGACATTCTGCAGATGGTGACAAAATTCCAAAATGCCCAGCATCTTCCGGCCTTCGACTTTCTGAGGTTGCTCGGCCTTATGGCATCCTGCATTTTCCTGGTGCCAAAGGCTTGCCTGAGAATGAGATGTCTCCAGTGGGCTCTCAGAACTCAGTGGTCGCAATTCTCAGGAAGTATGTCAGATCTCCTCCAAATTCCAGAGTCGCACTGGATCTTCAGTGGTGGACCTCTCGGAGAACATCTTGAAAGGAGAACCGTTTTGGCAACCATGGGCGGAGATAACAGTAGTGACGGACGCCTTACTCACAGGGTGGGGAGCCCATACCAACAATTTGACCATCAGCGGTTGTTGGTCTCCATCGGACCCTAAACTACACATCAACCTTTTAGAGCTGAGGGCAATCAGACTAGCTCTGAAGGCCTTTCTGCCCACTGTATGGGGAAAGAATGTCCTAATAATGACGGACAACACAGAGGCCAGAGAGGCAATGCAGCTTTGGTTCTGGGCAATACAAGGGTGAATCTCTCTATCCACAGTTCAACTAGCCGGAGAGAAGAACACAACGGCTTGAGCAGGCAGGGCACAGTCTCCCAGGAATGGGAGCTTGCTCAGGAAGTCCCTCAAGAGATCTTCACCCTTTGGAGAACCCCTCAAGTGGATCTGTTCGCGACCAGTGCCAACAGGAAGTGTGAACGATACATTAGGAGACGTGTTTGTGGTGGACTAGGAATTTCCACTTCTTTACGCGTTTCCTCCAGTCCCTGTCATTCCTCATGTAATCACGAGGTTGAGGAGGTTCAGGAAAACCATGATCCTAATTGCTCCGGACTGGGCCAGGAGAACAGTGGTACCCAGACCTTCTGGACATGTCCATCTGCCCTCCAGTTCATCTTCCACAAAGAGAGGATCTTCTCTCTCTAGAGAGAGGAGGGTCGGGTTCTCCATCCGGATATCAGGACTCTCAGCCTTCACGCATGGTTTCTGAAAGACTGAGATACAAGGATTGGGACCTCCTGGATTACGCAATGGAGGTTTTGCTTTCGGCCAGAAGGCCAGCAACCAAATCTTTATACCGCTGCCATTGGAATACATTCTGCAACTGGTGTAGAGATAAGAATGTTGACCCTTTCTCATGTAATACACCAATGGAGTTATCTTTTGTTGTACACTTGGCAAATCTGGGGTTCCAGATTGGAACAATCAAAGTATATCTGGCAGCGCTATCCATCTTCAAGCGCACTGCAGTGTAAGTCTCCTGTTTTAGGATTCCTCTGGTAATCCAATTCCTAAAAGGATTAACTAATGTTTATCCTCCAACTTCTTTTCAAGTCCCACTATGGGATCTCAATTTGGTTTTACACTATCTAATGGGTGCTCCTTTTGAGCCTATTCATTCTTGCCCATTAAGGCTGCTCATCTTGAAAACAGTTTTCTTAGTAGCTATAGCATCTGCCCAAAGTGAGTGAGTGAGTTACAGGTTTTATCCTGCAAGCCTCCTCTTACTGTTTTTCTTAAAGACAGAGTGGTATTGAAAGTGAAGCCTAACTTTCTCCTTAAGGTGGTTTCTGAATTTCACATCACTCAGAAAATAACCCTACCATCCTTTTATCCTCCGCTGCACCCGGGGAAAGAGGAAGAACGGCTTCACAGACTCAACCCTAAGCGTGCATTGAACTTCTATGTTTGTTTGTTTGTTTGTTTATTTAATAATTCCCACCAAACCCTCAGGTAGAAGCGCGCAACAGCAACAGTTACAAGAATATTTAGAAGCTCAGTTTTAACATATGGTTATTAAAATACATACATTACATATATACATGGTACAAAGAGTTTAGGTAAGAAGGTAGATAGTCTGGAATACAAGGTGAGTATGTTGACAGGGTACTATCAGCATGGAGACCAGGGTGGTGTTCAGTAGTGGGTGTAGGGTTATGCGGTATCCTTAGTGCGGAGCCAGTTCAGAAGGTTGCGTCTAAATCTAGTGCAGGGCTGGTCTTCTCTCAAGGCAGTGGGTAGTGCATTCCAGGCAAGAGCAGCTTTTACTGGGAAGCTAGCTCCTTCAGCTTTAGACAGTCTGAATCTTGGAATTTCTAGGCAAAGATGGTTGGAGGCTCTAGTGTGGTGAGTAGAGGTTCTTCTGGTCAGTCTGGCGGAGATATAGGGCGGCGCTGCATTATTGAGTCATTTGAAGGTAATGGATACCGTTTTAAGGATTATTCTATTGCTGATTTTTAGCCAGTGGTGATCTTTCCAAATGTTGGATATGTGCTCTCTGCGGAGTATGTTCAAAGCTGCTCTTAGGGCATTGTTTTGCTATTTTACCAGACTAGCAAAACTGAGACAGAATGATCAGTTGTTTGTGGGCTACACAAGTCATAAATTGGGTCTGGCCATCACCTGTCTGGCAACGGGTTCAATGTAACCAGGAACCTCAGGCAGGTGACATTGGGCCTCATTCCGAGATTGGTGGTAGTAATGGCGCTATTTGCGCCATGACTGCCACCAATAATGGGTCCGGCACCAGTATGGTTCAATGGGGACTTACCAGTGTAGTCCAACCTTTGCGGGACCGGTAAGTCCCCATTGAAAAAGCCATTTCAGCCCCCATAGGGCTCAATGGGAATGGGGAGGGCGCAAATAACGGGCTTGCGTATGTCAAGCCCGTTATTTGCGCCCTGGTCCGTTAACAGGTCCCGTCCATAACACCAGGTCAGACCAGGCGTTAAAGGAGGGACCCGCTAAGGGACCTCGTAGTAGGGCGGTAAGGGATTACTGGCACTGGTCTCCTTACCGGTGCCCGGTATCCCTTACCGCCTCACCTGTAATGAGGCCTATTGTCTTTGTCTCTTCAATGCATAATCAAGGAAGCATTCTTGTAACAGCACCACAATGCCCTAGGGCCGCTTTGTGCGCTTTATAAATTCAAGTTAATAAAATGAATAAATAAACAAACCATCTCTAGATGGATTAGTTTAACAATTTCAAAATTTTACAAACTAGCCGTTAAGGATCCCCAGGACTTCAAGATGGCCGCCGACACGAGATAAGCATGTCGACAGTGCTCTGGAGCCCCACAGCATAATATAGCGGGCCCATCACCCCGCTAAGGCAGCTGTGTCCCCAGAATGAGGCAGAACCCCAGGGTAATAGATCCAATAAGAACTGGAGTGAATAGGAACGATCACAGACCACCCGCGTACCGAGGCGGGAGGAGCAGAGCGACTGGCCCAGCCCTGGCCCGGCAGAGAGTGGCAAAACGACCTGCTGACCCAGTGAGGGTGACAGAGGAGTGGGGAACCACGGAAAATAAGCAAGTGAATAGCCCGCCACAGAGGAAAAACGGACCAACGGGGGAGAATGAAATGTTGGCCGCCGCAAGAGGGAGGAGGAGCGGCTCTGAGACGTACCTGCACCCGACCAAACAGTGAGCCGGTTGGAGAGGCGCCACAGGGCGAGGGAGCACAGCGGACATCCTGGAGCTCTGGATGAGGCTCAGGACCACAAGAGGCCTGGGAATAAGGAGGCACCCCAACGAGACCGCGAAGTCCTACAACGTACATGTCGAGGTCAGCGAGCCTGAGGGGGAAAAGAAGCACTGAGGGCCGCACGACATAGATAAGTAGAGGAGACCGGTCCGAGGCAGGAAGCAGCCTGGGGAGAGGAGAGCGGCCAGCCCCAATGAGGCGAACAGGCAACGATGGGCACGCGAGTGAGCTGAGGCGGCGGGGAGGCCTGGCCAACAGCGGAGAGGGGCACACGGCAAGAGAGTAGCACTTAAAGGGAGCCGCCCCCGGGACACCACAAAATCTGAGAGCCCCACTGAGGGCTGGGCTGAGGGCTGGGTCAGAGTGGTTACCCCTAAGATACTCAGAACCCCGGAGAGCGGGAACCCCAGGGGGGGGGCAGAGCTTCCTCGCCAGCCCGGAGGAAAAGGGCACTGAGCCACAGCCAAGAGGAACCGCAAGAGCAGTGCCGGGATGTGGCGACCCCCACACAGTGCAAAAGTAGAGGGGAAAGTACAATATACATTATCCTAACAAAAGTCACCCCGAGGGGGCCCCGATAACGCTGCAGACATACCTGGCGCGAGGCGGAGCACCAAAGAGGAGAGGAGCCCACTCAAGGAGGTCAGATCCCCCCCACTAAAGGGCCTCACAAAACTCTTCACACGAACGCAGAGGCAGCCTCCCCACCCAAACTATCTGGAGGCTCGTCCATGGTGGAGCAAAAACCGCGCCAAGAGGCGGAGGAGGGGAGACCAGGCAACAGCGGTGAGGATCAGGGGACAGGGACCAGAGACCGCCAGCCCACTCCCTAGCCCCCCTCCACGGACCCAGAGGGAAAGGAGAGCACATCGCACATCAAGCGTGGGCCCGGCAGAGCCAACACAGTGCTCGGTCCGGAGGGAATAGAACAGCCTGAGGATTACATAGACGGAAGGCACCAGGGAGAGGCCCAACACATGGAGAAGGGGGAAAATACAGAAGAAGGATAAGGTGGCACTCCCAGGGGATCCCAAGCACTGTGGTCGGGCCGACTCACATGCAGGACAAAGAGTGCATTGGATTATAGGTGAGGAGCGAGGGGTGAAAACCACACCTGAGACAGGAAGAGCAGGAGACATGACCAGCACAAACTCAGCCAGGAAGGAGTAGGGGGAGGAAGGGCCTCCCCAGCCCCCTGCAGAAGCACCCCCCCAGGACTTGGGAAGATCAGATCCAGAGGGTCGAAGTGTGGCAGAGCTGCGGGACACCCAACATAAAGCGACCAAAATATGGCATCTAAAAATAAAAACAGGCAGACATGCACAAGGGGACAATCCCGGAACACTCACAACTATGTGGCAGCCCAGGGAAGTATATGGGGCTCCGGTGGGCTCCCAAGAAGGGACGATAGGCCACAGCTCCCAGGAAGAAGGGGCCCCAACCTCCCCAATGTCACGCCAGGATCTACACGGAGAAATGCTTGCATTGCAGACCAACCTCACCAGGACTTTTCAGGACCAAATACAGCTGATCAGATCAGACATCAACCTGGCCAAGGCGGAAATGAAGCAGGAGGTGGGGCAGCTAGGAGAAAGAACGGACCTCCTGGAAAAGGGCCTGCAAGAAGTGGACAAGAAAACGATGGCAAACAGTGAAGCGATTGAAAGATTGGACACGGCAACCAGAAACCTGGAATTGAGGATGGAGGACATGGAAAACAGGTCCAGAAGAGTCAACATATGACTAAAACTATTGCCGGAGGCAGTGACCGACAGTGAGTTGAAATGGGTCCTTCAGGATATCTTTGCAGGATTACTAGGAGAATCAAGCCCGGACATAGTGAAAGTGGACAGAGGCTCAAGAGTAGGCTGTATCAATAAGGGCCCGAATGCCAGACCGAGAGACGTTTTAGCCGCCTTTACGAGTTATGGCCAGAATGAAGCTCTATTAAGGGCCGCCAAATACTAAAGAGGGGGGGGGGAGTGGTACAGGCTCTGGTAGGGGTCTATTACTATGCAAAATAAGGAATCCAAAGACAAAGACTGTGTGAAATGAATTCAAACCCAAAATCCTCAGTTTAATATTTATTCATGTGTAGGTATCAAAAGATATCCTGATTTAGTTACCCTTAAAACGCCAAAATATAAGCTAGAGAAGTAAGAAAAAAAGAGAGTAGGGGGATAAATGCATGTATCAAATACATTCTATATTTTATTAAATAGAAAGCCTAAATCTCTTCAAAATTTAAATCAAAGTGGTTGATAAACAAAAAACACTTTCACAAATCACATACATTTAGCAGCCGACATCCAAGGGTAACTAAATTAGTATGTCTTTTGATACCTACACATGAGTATTAAACTGAGGATTTTGGGTTTGAATTCATTTTACACAGTCTTTGGATTCCTTGTTTTTCATATTAAGGGCCGCCAGACAGCAAGTACCAGTACAATACAAAGTGCAAAGAATTGAGCTATTCCAAGATTTAGCCAGCAGTACCCTGGTGAAGCAACATCAAATGAACCCAATTCTGACCTTGGGAATGGACGACTGTAGAAGAAAATCGAAGTAGGAGACCTACTCTACGAGGCTGTTTTGGAAGAGGCAGTGGAAGAGAGAAGAACGCAGAAAGGGGAGAGGCGGCCGAAGGAGGGGAACCCTGAAAAGGAGACAAGAAAAAGGGGTAGTGGGCAGAAAGGTGTAAGAAGGGGCAGGAGGCCGAGGGGAACAAACATCATGGAGTTGGAAAGGGCGAAATAGACCCAGGGAATGGGAAGGGGGGGAGAACCCCACCAGAGGAAGGGGGGGGAAAGGGAGAACAGAGGGAAGAGGGGGGACAGGACAAGGGCAGGGAGATAGCGAGAACAAAGGGGGCAGCAAAACAAATCAAAAGAGAATCGGGCGAAAGGGCCAGTAGAATTCAAGAGTCAAAAGGAACAGATGGGTAAAGGAGGGGGACTCCCCACAATAGCGGCTGCACAGGGCACAGCCCCAAGACCCTTCAAGAATGTTAGGGGACTCAACCCCCCCTTAAAAAGGAAAAAACTGGGAGGGGCCGGATATCCTGGGGTTTCAAGAAACACACATCTTGTCCAATGACCAGGCACGGCTCCGTCTACGGTGATTTATCGAGCATCAGGGGAAGCCAAGACAAAGGGGGGTATTGCTTGCCATTAGGAACTCTGTCAACTTCAGGGAAGCTGGCGTCATACGAAACAAGGGAGGTAGATACATTTTAGTACGTGGAACCTGCAGGGGAACCACATGCACAATAGCGGTGGTGTCCTCCCCCGATGAGGGACAGGAAACATTCCTGAAGCGATTCCAGGGCTATAATAGAAGAGATTGCAAGGGGCCCAATGGTTCTGATGGGAGACTTCAATATAGCATGGGATAGGGAACGGGATGGGTCTGGCGGGGGAAAGAGGCAAGAAGGGGGAGAGTAGCGATAGCGGGCCTGCGGGAAAGAATGACACGGTTAGGCCTAAGAGATGTATGGAGGGAAATAAAGGGGGATGAAGAAGGCTACACATTCCTCTCGAGTGTGCATGGCACACAATCTAGGATAGATTATATATGGGCGACGGCAGCCCTTCTGGGAAGGGTAAGGGAGGTAAGAGTGGGACCCATTGGAATAGCAGATCATAAAATAGTCACTATGGTAATGGAAATAGGGGACAGGAAAAGGGTGGTGTGGGGATGGAAATATACGGGGACCCTTATTAGGGACCCTATCATTATAGAGGAAATGGAAGGAAAAATGAGTGAATTCATGGAGATAAACAAAAGGGGGCACATGAGGGACGATATCAGGTGGGATGCTTTCAAAGCCACAATGAGGGGCAAGCTCATAGCAGCAAAAGCCCACAGGGGCAGACAGTTGGGAGAACTGGAGAAACAACTAGAGGGGGAGGTGGAAGCAGCAAGGAAGAAGGCGGAGGAGACACCCAACAGAGCCTCCCTGAGGGAATATAGAAGGGCATTGGGACAACTGGGAGTTCTGCGAACCAAGTGGGCGGAAGGGGCTTTGCTCTTTGTCCGGCAAAAATTCTACACAAAAGCTAATAAGGCGGAGGCCCTTCTGGCACGCCTGCTAAGAGGAGCGGAGGCCAAAAACGCGATCACAGCGCTGAAGACAGACACAGGGGAAAGGATTACGCGGGATGAAGACATCCAGGAATGTCTAGTAAATTTCTATGAGATGCTATACACATCACAGAACCCCCCTGCCCCATGTACAGGAGGAATTCCTGAGGAGAATTAACATACATAAATTACTAGGGAGGCCTAGGAAGCTCTGGACCAAGAAATCACGGAAGAGGGGGTAAGAAGGGTTATTGCGAGCTTACCCGTAGGTAAAGCTCTGGGCCCAGACGGCTAGACAGCAGCATTCTATAAAACATTTGCAGCAATCTTACTATCCCACCTAACCCACCTATACAACACATTTAAAGATACGGGTCGCATAGCCCCCTCCATGGAGGAGGACAAGATGACTCAAATCTTGAAACCGCGTAAGGATCCCATGATACGCACCTCGTACAGGCCGATCGCATTAATTAATGTAGATGTGAAAATGTACACGAAAGTATTATAGGCTAGAGGGGCTCCTCCTGAGTCTAATCCATCAGGACGAGGCAGGTTTTATAGGAGGCAGGCAAACGGCGGGGAACATAAGAAGAGTCGCCTATTTGGTGGAAAAATGCACAGAGAGCAAACACTCCCGCGGTCCTACTCTCACTAGATGCTGAAAAAGTATTTGAACGCGTGGAGTGGTCCTTTCTGTTTCAGGTCATGGGCAAGATGGGGCTGGGAGGCAACTTGCTAAAAATGGTCCGGGCCAATTATCAGGGACCACTGACACGGGTGACAGTAAACGGAGCTATGTCACGACCATTTAAACTGGGAAGGGGAACAAAACAGGGGTGCAGGGGTGCAATATGGGAGACAGATGGCATCCAAGGCATCCCCTTCAGAGGGAAACAACATATAGTCGCGGCCTTTGCAGATGACATTTTGCTTACTCTAACCAACCCATTAGACTCCATTAGGGCAATGTCATGATGCCCTGCTCCAAGGTGCCAGACAAGACCCAGCTACCCCAGAGGCAGACATCATGTCTTCAAGGGAAGTCACAACAGCCTCAAGTAGGGGCTCTTTGGACTCAGTCCTGGCGCCTTTGGCGCCAGGCTCATATCGGGCCACAGTCCTGGCGCCATAGGCGCCAGGCTCATAAAAGGGGACTTTGTGTTAAAGGTGCTTAGTGTTAACTTACCTGATGAAGACCATGCTGCAACATCCAGGCCTTCTGAGGCCTGAATGGGACTACTTTATCTTTGGAACTACTTAACCACACGGGTGTGGTCAGGAGAGGAATACATACCTGAGAGGAAGGATACATACCTGGAACTACTTTGAAGGCTATTTAAGCCACGCCCAAGCAGCAACTCATGCTTCGCGTTGTTCTGCATCTAGCAGCTGGACGCTCACCGTGTTTGCTCCTGCATTCTGTCTTCTGCCACTCCTGCCAGCATCCTGGAACACCTGCAAAGAGAGAAGAGAAGAGAAAAGGGTAAAGAAGAGTCCTTACCTGCTAAATCCGCATTCCGGAGACATCTCGCCGACGGTCCTGAAAAGGAAGACATCCATTTAAAAGCACATCGCATCGATCGCTGCAGCGCCGCATCGCACTCACCTGCACAAGGTACCACCACGTTCTACGGCGACATCTGGACTCGCAGCCACATCACCGCGCCTAGGGAGAAAAAGACAAGAATAAAGGTGAGAGGGGAAAGAAAACAAGGAAACCTTAATTTCCATTACAAAGCTTACCTGTTGGGTTATTCCAACTTCATTTCGGGTCGGTGCCGCCTCCTGGCATTTCCGGACCCCGGCCCCTAAGGGGAAAAAGAGACATCAGCGTTAGTGGGCGCATGAAAAGACGTTACCCAACGCCCATTAAAGACTTACCTGATTTCTTCTGGATTGATCTTTGTTTCGGGTCGGTGCCGCATCCAGGCATTTCCGGACCCCGGCCCCTATGGGGAAAAAAAGACATCAGCGTTAGTGGGCGCATGAAAAGACATTACCCAAACGCCCATTAAAGACTTACCTGATTTCTTCTGGATTGAGCTTTGTTTCGGGTCGGTGCCGCATCCAGGCATTTCCGGACCCCGGCCCCTATGGGGAAAAAAGTCATCAACGTTAGTGAGCACATTGATACAAGGACACTGAGAGAACTCTCATCAAGCTCACCAGAGTCTCATTCTTCGGTTCCACAGCTCTTCTCAGAATAGTTTCCGCACCTGAAAAAGAGACAACGAACAATTATTATTGCGGAATCATACTCATTAACAGAATCCTTACGGTACTATACCGGGAAAACAAAAACTTGAACCCTCTACAATCAAAATCCCAGCGAAGTAACTGGATACAACGCGCCCCTGCATGAGAAGCAGGATGGAGAGCTCAACCTTTCAAACCCTAAGAAAGATATTCCTGCGAGCCAGACAAGCCAGATTCGAAGGTCCGGTCCAGTCCATCTTCCGGGTCCTGCGCTTTACCATAGAAGAAGCAACAACTCTCCAAACCAGACCTGCGCCTCCGTGGGAGTCAGGTGAGCGTAACAGGCAAGCAGGGAAATATTAGAGGCATTCGCGGAGGCGTCAGGCCTGCGAATAAACATTGGAAAGTCAGAGCTTATGAATTTAACTCTGGGAAACTAGGACTGCAGCAGATTAAAAAAAGAAACCCATTTGTATGGAAACCAGGGGGCATCAGATACCTTGGAGTACAGATTTCCCCAGCACCTAAGGGGTGGTATGCAGCTAACTATCTCTCCCTGCTGGAAGTAATAAAGAGGGATGGCTGGCCCTACGGATCTCTTGACTGGGGAGACTAGCCGCAATTAAGATGGTCACGCTACCGCGACTGTTACACTTATTTCAGGCCATCCCGCAGGCACTACCGACACATTTCTTCAGGGAGCTACACTCCCTGACGAACGAGTTCATATGGGAAGGGAAAAGGGCAAGGATGAACAGATACAAGCTGGCGGCCCCTAGGAAAGAGGGGGGGGCTGGCCCTCCCGGACTACAGGCAATATTATGAAGCAATCCAGCTGCGGGTCATCAGGGAATGGCTAAAGGAAACAGGAAAAACTATGGGTTGGGATGGACAGGGCAGTGACAAAGCATAGCCTGGGTGAGGTACTCTGGCTGCCGGAACAGCACAGGCCAAAACATATTTACGAAAGCACTATAATCAGCTTAATGACAGAAAATTGGGATAGACTAGTGAAAATGCGGGGCATCACATCCTTCCCGGCCCCTTTCACACCCATTTTTAACAACGGGGGCTTCACACCCGGAACTGAGAAGGGAGCGTTCAGGAAGTGGCAGGAGGGAGGATGCAAGAGGATGCAGGATATGTTCCAAGGGGGGGAGATTAGGTCCTTTGAGGAGTGTAAAGAAGAATTTGCAATTGGAGAAGGGGAGAGGCTTAGATACACACAGCTACACCACTGGTTGCTGCATCTGGCAAATAAAGTGGCGGCCAACAGAGAGGTAACCCCCTTTGAGGAATTTTTTATGTCAAATGATGGTTCCAAGGGGCTGATTTCCAATCTATACAGGATATTAAATGATGCAAACCCAAGACAGTAATGGCCATACATGAAAAGATGGGAACAGGTACTGGGGAGGGACATGGAAAAGGAAGAGTGGGGGAGGCTATGGAGGAAAATCCCCAAGCTGGCCAAGGCCTCTCAATTACAAGGAGCCTGATACGAAATACTATTTGGATGGCACTACACCCCAGCTAACCAAAAGCCATGTTTCCTCTGTGTCTGCCTCTCATCCCTGGCTCCTCACGTATGGTGTCGGAAGGGGATCGGTTGCAGTTAACGTAAACTGGGGATCCCACAAGAAGAGTAAGACAGATAGTGTAATCTCTAGCCCCACGTTGGTAGGCCTACTGTCAAAACCATTCATGTCCTCCTCTGTGTCCCTCACTGTGAGCTCCCTAATCTGAATATGTTTCACATTGTCATACGCATTTAAATCTAGATCTGCCATTACATGTGTTCATATTTGTGTGTGATATCATAGCTCAGCACAGGCCCCAGTTAACTTTTAAATCTAGATGTGCCATTACACTATGTCCCCTATTATGAGTGATCAAATCTATAAATCCCTACGATGAGCGTTCTAATCTAGAGGTGCTTCACATTGTTTCACTTACTTCAAGCTTTCTAGTCTAAATGTGCGCATCACTGTGTTTTATACCTAGGACTTACTCTTTTAGTAATGTGTGACTTACATCTAAATGTGATATCGTTGTGTATCACAGGCCCCGGATTGCATTCAAATGTAGATGTGCTCTGCACCGCGATATATACCTAGGACTTACACGATCTAACTATGCGCAATCTTTCTATAGGTCTGATATCTTAGCATAGCATAGGCTGAGGCCTACATTCTAACTAGGTGTGACTCTGTGTGAAAACCAACTATAATGTTCAGCATGGTTCCCCCCACGACTCCTTCACTGCAACATTGTGAATCACTGATCACAATAGGCAGAAGGACAATTCCCTCCACTAGCCCACACAGATTGCAAATGGCACGCATGCTCCCCAATTCACAACATCCCACCTACCTACCACTAGGACCACTGTCCTCATTTGAAGGTGATATTTCCTCCCTCCTTGCAACTAGTACCAAACCTTTGTCCAAAATAGTCATTCTGGGAGACATCAATTTAGGCCTTAATGATCCAGCAGACACCCAGGCGTGTCTTCTTGACAACACGATCAAAGCCCAAGGATTCACTCACTGCATCTCTCTTCCAATGCACAACCAATGACGTATACCGGACTGGTTAGCTGACATCAACAGCGCTACCAATGTACTAGCCAATAACCCCTGCCCATGGTTTGATCACAATGACATTCTATTCTCTATCGCGTTAATAACCAAGCCTGATAGACTGACCCAACTTACTTCGGCAACGCCATCAAGAAGCCAGCAGAACATCAATCCAGACAACATGCTCCCCCTGCTACTACCAATAACTAGCCACCCGTTCACTAATTCGGACCCCACCTCCATGGTGAGCCTCTATAACCAAACCATCCCAACCGCCATCAACAAAATTGCCCCTCTGGGCATCCGTAAAATGAAACTTATAGCTCATGCTAACTCCTGGATCACCACGAACCTTAAGACCTTGCGTTCGGCTAAAAGAGCGGCCGAATGCGCATGGAAAAAAACACCCTCAGATGCAAACAAGGTATACTTCAATACCCTGGCCGCTGAATATAAGGAAGCAACATTCAAAGCAAAGGGCAATTCATACAACCAGAGAATTGAAAATGCTCAGTCGGACACTAGGGAACTCTTCTCCATAGTCCGGGAGCTTGAATCACCCGCCCCACCACCTGACCATTGCATCAAGGATCAGCCTTTGTGCACAAACGTCCAAAATGCCCTCTCTGACGAAATCACCCTTATCCAAATCAAAATCAAAGCCAAAAAAACTAAACTCACCCGAGACACCCTACCACTCAACACTCCCACTGTGTCACCACCTACCGTCCACAAATTTGAATTCACCCCTGTGTCCACCACCAACACTATGATTATCATCAAGGGATTGAAGCCCTCAGGATGCGAAGGTACCATCTGTCCGCCCACCCACATCAAAGACTGCGTCAATGAGCTCACGCCCTTCATCACAACCTTGATCAATAACTCCTTCTCCTCTTGTATAGTGCCAGATAACCTGAAAGAATCCTGGGTACTCCCACTGCTCAATAAAACAACACTGGACCCTAATGTCACCACTAACTACAGGCCAATCACCACAGTTCCATTTCTCCTGAAAATACTCGACAGAGTAGCCTACTTACAGATACAAAAATTCCTAGAATGCAACAATCTCCTAGGGCTCAGGCAGTCAGGCTTCTTCCATGGCCACAGAACTGAAACAGCACTTCTAGCCCTTAAAATCCAAATGAACCAAATAATAGACAAAGGGGACCTAGCAATTCTCTTTCTAGTCGACCTATCTGCAGCGTCCAACCTAGTTAACTATAAAATACTATGCCAACACCTTGCGCTAGCTGCTCATTTCTTGACCAAGGCCATAGAGTGGATTGAATCATTCCTCTCTAACCTCACGATGAAAGTCTTCTCCGCCTCGGCTGCAGCCGTACCAGCCCCTGTCTCCTGCGGTGTGCCCCAAGGCTTGTGTGTCTGGCCAACTTTGTACAACGTGTTTACCAAGCCACTCTCTGGCCTCCTTGGAAAACTGGGTGTCACGTACACTAACTACGCGTACGACACCCAAATACTCGTACCAATCACCGGAATTTATGACACTGACTACAACCTTCTGAATAAAATCTACCTCGCCATTCAAGCCTGGATGGCGCAACATGAGCTTTGTCTTTGTTTGTTTGTTTGTTTGTTTGTTTATTAATTTGTATAGCGCACCTGACCCAAGGGTATATGGGCGCTTAAGCTTCGAGTTACAGGCAAGGTAGGGCACAATTGTACAGTGATGAAGCAAAGGTATACTTGACAAGATAGCAATTAGTGCATAGACAATAATATTCTGACATAGTGCAAAATACATTCTTGCAGAGGGTATGCATTCAATCATGGTAGGTTAATTGTTGAGTAACCAGGTGATGACCTTAGTTCTGAAAGGCTGGAAGGTGGGTGTAGATTTGATATCCAGTGGAATGGTATTCCAAAGTTGTGAAGCCAGAGCTGGGAAGCTGGAACCACCAGCTCTTTTGAGGGAGAATTTGGGCACAGTCAGTTGTAGTGTATTAGAGGATCTAGTGGTTCTAGTGTTCTGTCTTAGTGTAAATTTGTTAGTGAGATAGGGAGGGGCAAGGCCGTTGAGTGCTTTATAGGTGAGGCAGATGGTTTTTAGATCTATTTTTTGTTGGATGGAGAGCCATTTGCATGCAATTCTGGTAGCCGAAATATGTTCTCTTCTGGGAATATTCAGGGCGGCACGGAGTGCATTATTTTGTAGAACTTGCAATTTATTAATTACCGTTTTGTTGGCACCTACATAGAGACTATTGCAGTAATCTAGTTTAGATTGTATAAGTGCTCTGGCTAAGGTGAGGCAGTTGTTAGGGGAAATCAGCGGTCTACAGGCCCTGATTAGTTTGCCCGTGTAGGCCGTGGCTGAGGCAGTCATATTAATTTGTTTGGCTAGATTAGTATTCGTGTCGAGGTAAAAACCAAGGGTTTTTACACTCTTGGCGATAGGGATGGTGTTGCCGTCAATGGTAAAGCTAGTGTAGCTGGGACTAAGTTTCCGAATGGTGTTGGGTGAGCCGACAAGGAGCAGTTCAGTCTTGTCATCATTCAGGCAGAGGCCATGTGTGGCCATCCATGCCTGAATGATGGAGAAGACTTCATTGATCCAAATGGCGTCCGAATTATAGTTGCCGGATAAGGTGAGGAGTATCTGGGTGTCATCTGCGTAGTTGGTGTAGGTGACACCCAGATGGTCCAGCTTGTCGAATAGGGGCTTTGTAAAAATGTTATACAAAGTAGGTGATACACAAGATCCTTGTGGGACACCACAAGTAATAGGGATAGGGTCGGCAGCTGCTAGGGGTGAGAAGACCCACATGGTCCTATTGTCCAGGAAGGATTGGATCCATGAAATTGCGGAGTGGGAGAAGTGTACTGCCGATGACAGATGGTTGCACAGGATTTTGTGATCAACCAGATCAAAGGCAGCGGATAGGTCAAGAAGAAGAAGGATGCCAGCTTTACCTTTATCTTTGAGGTCGTCTATCTGGCACTTGAGATCAACCAGGGCCGTTTCTGTCCCGTGTAGTGGACGAAAGCCGGACTGGCGAATTCCTAGTAAATGGTTAGTCTCGAGGTAATCCTGGATTTGTAGATAGGCCACTCTATCAAGAATTTTTAGTAAGAATGGGACAGTGGTGATGGGTCTGTAATTCGTGGGTATATCTGGGTCGAGGGTAGTTTTTTTTAGTAGTGGTAGGACCCAGGATTGTTTCAGATTGCTGGGTACCGAGTTATCAGAGAATGACAGGTTTATTAATTTTGTAATGAACGGGGAGAGATCCCTTGCAGCATCTTTTATGATCTGTGCGGGACAGCTGTCCCCCTTGCAGTTCGAGGGTTTCAATGATGCTATAATTTTTTGTACTTCGGGTATGGATACCTTTTTGAAGGTCGCCCTACCTAACCAAGCAAGTCACTCACTTGCCCTAACCAAGCAAGTCAACACCATAGCCTCCTCAGCAGCCTCCACCTCCAAACTGATCAGAGCTAGCAGACCCTTTCTATCTGCAGACAACTGTATCACCCTTGCAAGAGCGCTTATCCTTTCAAGGATCGATTACTACAACTCCCGTTTTGCCGGCTCTAAAGCCTGTAACATTAACAAATTACAATAAGTGCAAAACAATGCTATCAGAGCAGCCCTCAATATCCTCATACATGAACACATCTCCTCAGTCCGACGCAGCACCCACTGGCTTCCGGTCCTGGATCGGATTATATTCAAAACCCTCTCACTTACGCATAAATGTCTATCCAATAGTGCCCCGGCTTACCTAGTAAGTCAAGTTTTGAAAACTCAGTCCACCAGACCCACCCGCTCAAGCTACGCTGGCCAGGTCACTACCCCCAGGTTCAGACAACAAAAAGCGGGCGGCTCCAGCTTCCGAGTGATCGCAGCCAAACTTTGGACTTCCATGTCGTTGGCCTAGACAACAGACCCATCACTATGGTCCTTCCGCAAAGCTCTCAAAACCTGGCTTTTCGCCCAAGAACTTAACTAATTTGTGGTTTTCTGTACTATAGGCAGCTTATAGATGGGACTTATGCAATCCTGTCTGTATTCACTGTAAATCTACTATGTAACTCTAATGTAAATCTGCTGTAAATCTGCTTTTGATTCTCATTATGTCTGTAACTTATTACCGCTTCAAATGACCTGTAATTTACGCAAGATTACGTGGTACACTGTATCCTGTTACCCGTCCGACTCAATTGTGCAACGTCTGTAACATATAAGCAGCTACTGTAACCAAATTCTTAAGAAAAAGCACCTAGATGCCTCTGGGCTATGTATTCTATACAAATGTCTAAATAAATAAAGATATCACCCATCCTATACTGGTTAGATTAATTAAAATGTGTTCTCTTAAATATCTCTTCTACTCCAATTAAGATCGGAAGGGGCAAGTTGTGGGAAGCTTAGTGTATGAGACCTAATGGGAATCTCTGCCTAATGAGACCCATGGAGAAACAAAAGAGAGAGATTACCCTGAAAGTTCATCCGGGGACTTAGGAACCCCAGAGAACTGTTCTTATTCCACAGAGGGAGCAGTTAAGTATGATCCAACCAGAAGTAAATCCTTGTGGGAGAGCGCCATACTTCCCAGTGCCCTAATATCTGAAAAAGGTTTCCCCTCTCTGAAGAAAGAAGGTCTAGAATATAAAATTGTAGGGTCCTCTCATGGGAGTGATAACCTTACATCTGAGTATAACGAGAAAGCTACTCCATGCTTTGAGAGAAGTAGAACACCCAAGCAACAGGAAGCAGTATCGCACACAAACCCCACTGTCTTAAAAAGCTTAGTTGGGACCCCTATTAGGGATAATAACCGCCCTTCTGAGTCTCCACCCTCTGAGAAAAATATCTCAGAATTATATATTTCCCCAGATAAACGCAAGGCCCTCGAAGTAGGAGGGGAAGATAGGGAGATATCATCCTCTAGACCATCATCTCCCATCAGGGGAGACCCTGATCCTTAATGGGAAAAAATCAGATTCCCTAGGGGTATGGCTCTTCAGAACCGGAGGTAAAAGCACCATCTGACCAGATAAAACCCCCTCATAGTTCCCTAGCAACACCTGTAAAGTTCAGGGGTGGTGAACAACTGGCCAATACCTGGGGAGTAGGAGGGAAGGTCCAATTCATACCTTGCCCTCTATCCACATCTCCCACCCGTGAGAACATTTGTTTCTCATGTTAAGTGTCTGGGCATTCAGCAAGGTATTGTCTCTTGAATAGGATTGATCTCCCCACCATCCCATCGGTAAAAGAACACCACCAGGGTGGGGGAAGTAAAAAAGCAAGGATTGAAACATCTTATGCGAGTATCCTCTGTACCCAAACTTGTGAAATACTGGCAGTTCGGGAAGTTAACCCAAAGAGACAACCCCCCAATGGAAAAAGAAGTAAAATTGTGAGAAAACCCCATGCTTTTCTATACACCGGAGGCAAAACCACTGATAGAAAGTCTATCTGGGCCGAATTATACACTGGCAGTAAGGGGTGTGCTGTAAGAACATAACTACTTCCCCAGAGGTGGAAGAAGATTGGAAAAGAGAAGGTAGGCTGTGTCCATGGCCACATCGAGAGACACCCACAAACACAAATCCCAATCACTACCTTGGGAAAGGAATTAAATCTTATAGTGGCCGTGTTCTCCAATCTACCGGCCAACTAGTTATAAGAAGTGATATTTCCCAGTTTGACCAATGAGTCTCACAAGTGGCGCAAATAAAAATAAGAACCCACAGGGGTGAACCTCCCTGTCCAAAAGAACCCTCGAACTCACAGGTGGGAGAACCACTACCTTGTTTTTTTTTAAGAAAACACCTGAGGGAATGTCAACAACTCTCCTGGTTTTTATTCCTTTGTAGGCTCCTGAGAAGAAAGGGAGATTCCACATGATGGTCCCATCTGAAATTGGGTAACCCAGTATGAGGAGAGATCTCAAATGCTAAAACTTCTACTTGAAACCAGGGGGCAGAGGGATCCTTGGGCCGGATGCCAAAGTGTTAAGGGAAGGGAAGGGTATGTGATGAATCTGATGCCTTTCCCCTTGTGGCTAGGGGACGCAGCAGCTACCGGATTCTGACCTTAGGGGTGGCTACTTGAGGGAGGATCACATGAGGAGAGGTGATCCACGAGGAGGAGAGCAGACATCATCAGGTGAGACATGGTATCCCATTTCCCTTTTAGGGATACCGCCTTTGTTCCTCATGCCTTGATGGCATACTGTAAAAATCCCTCTCAACAACCCGTAAAGTCTGCTGACAATATCCTCCCATATTCTGTGGCAAACAGAATAAAAAAGACTGAGACGAGAAAAAGGACAGCAGTCCAGTGTTTGGGTAAAACCTATTGGCTGAGAGCATCTGCCTTCATGGAAGCAGAATTTTAAAACTGGACCAGCTGAGAGCAAAAGGAGATCTCCTCCAGGAACCGACTTCAGACCCAGTGGCAGGCATGATGGGCAGTGCAGCAACAGCGAACCGGAAGAAGACGGTGTCCCAATCCGAGACAGTATCGAGGGAGCTCTGGAGTGGGGATGGTTAGAGAGGAAGCTGTGATTACTCCGGTGGGGTCATCACTGATCTCCCGGCGGTAACCTCCTCCCATGTGGCCAGGGGACGGCAGCTGCTACCTGATCCTGGCCCTGGGGCTAGCCCTATGAGGGAGGATCACAAATATTTATTGGATATTTATACAGCTCTTACACACCAAAACAGCGGGCCTCATTACAAGTCCGCCGGACTTGAGTTTTTCTGGCCCCTGGCTTCATGGTAACACCGGAGGATTACGACCCCGGTGTTAGTGGAAGTCAGGCGCCGTAAAATCATTAATCCCCATTCCCATTTGAGTGCCATAGGACTCAATGGTGATGACGGAAGCACCGTTACCGTTTATAATGGTGCCAGTGCTTCCGTGAAGGTCTGCGGTCGGGTGCCATCCCACCCGCCAAGACAGACTTGGCGGGCGGGATGGCAGCCGCCAGCAGACTCAGTGTGCCAGTCTAGTAACAACAGTGCCGGTAGGTTTACCCGCACCGTTGTTACCAGACCGGCACACTCGTAATGAGGCCCAGTGTTTCAAAGCGCAGCAAGGCACAAGGGAGCATATAAACAATGGAAATAACAATGAATCAATAGAATCACAGCAGTCCTACTAGGCCTTGAGACATTCAGAGTGTGCAAGTGCAGGGAAAAAAAAGGAAAAAAAGGAGGGGTGGGGTTAAGTGCTATTAGGGTCCCTAGGTGAGGAAGTGTCAGAGGTGTCCGTTGGGGAGGCAACAGGTAAGTGCATGGGCAGAGACTCCCCAGGCTGGGGGGGGTCTACCACCCAACAGGTAAGCACAGGTAGAGGCAAACCCCCCGATAAGTGGGTGTGGTCCCACAGAGCTGTGCAGAGGGGGATGCTGGCGGCTAATGGGCAGAAGGCCAGGACCCTATTGAATTCTTGAGGGACCAGGCTGCCAATCACAGTGACAGAGGGGATGGTTAGCACAGGAGGCTGAGAGGGAGGGAGGAGGAGAAGAGAAAGGTCTTGAGTTTGCAGAACTTGAGGTGGTCCAGTTCAAGACGGATAGAGAAAGGGAGACTGTTCCATAGGTGGGAACCAGCTGAGAACAGAGATCTGTCCCCAGCTCTCTGCTTTTAGAAGGGTTTCGATATCAGATAGTTGGAGAAAGAAGATTGAAGGGATCTGGAAGTAGAGTGTTTAGTAAGAGAGAGTTGCAGGTAGCCTGGGAGCCTGGTCCCAGGCCACAGACAGCCTTGTGGATGTTGCAAAGGGTCTTGAATTTGATCCTGGCAACAACCAGGAGCCAGTGGAGAGATTTTGGAGCTGTAGAGATACAGTGCCAGGGCTTGAGGCCAAGGATAATTCTTGCAGCCCTATTCTGGATTAGTTGAAGAGGACAGAGCAAAGAAAGAGGCAGGTTGAGAAAGAGGCAGCTACAGTAATCTAGCCCGGAGAGGACCAGAACTCTACAAACGTTGAGTTTTTTGGGGAAGGTGAGGAAAGGGAGATTGCCTCTAAGGAGGTGAAGTTGAAAGTGGACCTTTTTGGCAAGGTCCAAGATGTGAGGCGAAAAGGAGAGAGAGGAGTCGAAGATGACCCCAAGGTTTCTGGCCTCAGTGGAAGGAGAGGGAGATGAGCCCATAGAGGGCAGCCAGAGTGCAGGAGGGAATCGAGGTCAAGGAGAATGAGAACAGCAGGAGAGTTAGAGTCAAGATTTGCAAGCATTTCTTCACAGGTGTTCAGGAGAGCGGTTTCTGTGCCTCTGGATACTCGGAATCCAGATTGATGGTCATGTAAATGACCAACAAGCTCAGTGTTTTGGGTCAGTTGGGGGATGACCAACCTCTCCAGGAGTTTCCCGAGGAAGGGTGTAGTAGAGATAGAGCGGTAGGTGACCGGATACAATTTTTTTTTTTTTTTTTTTTTTTTGTAAAACTACAGCCTTATACATATTTTACGATAAGGCTTTTGTTACATTCTTCCACACTTCATCCTTATTCCTTGTTACTGCTGCTTTGCCTTTGGTTATAGTTTGCCGACTTTCTGATCTGTGTTCCGGGAATCCTGATTTGGCAACAGCATGTCCATGTAATTAATTACTGAACAGACTAGCTGTATGTTTTCGCCTGATAATAGATTTTTCCACCATCTTTCGATATCATTCTTCAACGGAGTGAACTTTTCCAGGTGTGTTTTACGCTGAGGGATTGTTCCTGTGCACTCTGTTATAAGATGTTTGGTGGTTTCAAGCCCATCTTTACAGAATCTGCAGGAACTGTCTTTTATTTTTGTGTTTTTTTGTCTCCTTAGTGTTTCTTTTGTTCTTAATATGTTTAGTTTCAATCTTAGAAACTGCATACGATAATACTTTGAAGGGCATCGTGTCAGGAATCGAGCTGGCGTGTTTAATTTGTTTTCGATTGGCCCTAGACTTGCCATTGATTTGAGTGAATCTCGCATTTCTTTGTTAATTATCCAGGACCATCGTTCAAATTTTTTTTTTGCAATTTGAGGTGTGTTCAGCAGTTCTGTTTCTTTAATGTCGGCTGTGGTTAGGATTCCCATTAGTTTGGAGTTCCATTTAGTTGTTAGATTTATTTGAGTTCCAGATTCTGTCTTGAAGATCTCGTATGCTGGGATTGGGGGGTTCAGATTCATTTTCCTCCATGTTATAAGCGATTTCCATATAACTTTCGAGTGTAATGAATTCAGTGATAATTCGTGCCTTACTGCGGCAGCGGGGACATTTTTGGGTAGATTCAACACTCTGCGCCAAAATATGCTTTCCAGCAGATGCCATGTTGTTTCTGAGATGTTCCACCCAGCTTCCGCTCCGAAGGTTATTGTTGGTATCACTTTTGTGCATAGAACAATATAACAGGAGCCAACGAGAATTTGCCGTATTCTCTCTCTAGTTTTGCTCCTTGCAACGCCAGCTTTTTCATACGGTTTTTTAGATCTTCGATCCATGGTCCTTCATTGATGGAATTATTGAAGCGTATTCCTAGATATTTTATGGAGGTTACTCTTTCTATGTTTTCACCGTTTATGGACCATGAAAAATTTCGGTCTTTTCTGTTACCTTTAGAGCCAATTTCTAAGATCTTGGTTTTGGCCGTGTTTATTTCGAGATCATTCATTGTCAGGTAATCATACAATTTGCTTAACAGTCGTTGCAGTCCGACTTGTGTACGATCTAATAGTACTATGTCGTCGGCATATGTTATGCAGGAAATTGGTGTGTTATTCAATTTTGGAGGAAATGCGTTGACGTTTCTCAAGTGAGTTGGTAGATCTGCTATAAACAATTTAAATAGCTCTGATGCAAGAGGACACCCTTGTTTTACCCCCTTCTCAGTTTTAATGGTTTCTGACATTTCTCCATTATTACTTAATCGCACACGTATTGATGTGTTAGTGTGGAGTGCTATGATAGGTTCAAGCAGGTTAGCCGGGCATCCCCATAGACTAAGTTTTTGCCATAGCCTTCTGCGATTTATTCCGTCGAAGGCCTGTTTCATGTCGACAAAAGCTAGAAACATCCGTTGACCTGCTTTGATGGTTTCCATTTTTAATATGCTTAAAATGCAAAGATTTGCGTCCACTCCGACGCCAGCAGTAAATCCCGTTTGTCTTGGGTCTACAATCATCTCTTCATTTGCCCATTTCGCGAGTTTCTTTCTCAAGAATGATCCACAAACCTTACCTATGGTGTCTAAAAGAGCGATTGGACGATAATTGTTTGGGTCGTCCCGGTCGCCCTTTTTATGAATTGGCACCACTATGGCTTTTGACCAAGACTCAGGTATTTGTTTAGTTATAGCAAGTCGAGCAAAGAGAATTTCCATAAAGACTGACCATTCCACAACGTTTTGTTTTAACATTATGTTTGTGATCAGGTCTGGACCTGGCGCTCGGGAATTTTTTAGTTTGGTTATTGCATATGCAATCTCGTGTGCATCTATTTTTAAGTCCCAATCGTTCATTCTAGTGTTGAGTTTTATTGCTGGTTCCCAATGGGAGCTTTTATATACTTTTGTAAAATGGTCAACCCAAATGTTTCCTGCTAGACCATTTACAATTGTTGGTTGGAATTTCAGGGATCCAGCATTTAATATTGACCATATGTCTCTGGAATTTTTCTTTATCATAAGTTTCATAATATTTTCCGCACGATCTTGATCAATGATTGCTTTCTGTGATCTAATCCAGTTCCTATATTGATTGCGCCGAACTTTTATTCTTGCTCGAACATTACCCGTTTTGTGATTTTTTTTCAGTTTTCTCACGTCACTTCTTAATACTTTTTTAGCGTCTTGAATCACTTTACTGAAATTATGTTTATGTGTTTTACCAGTCGTACTTAAATGGTTTTTTACAAGGTTTGATAATAGTGGAGAATATTCACATGTACCTTGGTCCTCGTTTCTGCAGAAAATTTCAGTGACTTGTCGTATCTGCGGGCCAGTTATTCTCAGTCTGTTACCAGTCGAGTTTACTGTTAACTGGGCTGTTATTGGTTCGCTCTTTTTCCAAAAAACCCGCCAATTTAGACGTATCATCTCGTGATCACTCTTTCTTGTTGTGATCACTTCTAAGTTAATTAGTTTTCCATACATCTCTGCTGACGTCCAGATGTAGTCTAGGGTTTTGGCTGCACCTTTGAAGATGCCTCTCCAAGTGCATTTTGCCGGGATGTCTCCTTTGATGTTTCCATTAATCATACACAGATCTCGATTTGACATCATATTTTGCCAGGCATTTGCTCTTTTGCATAGTTGGTTTTTTGGAATTCTTAGATTGGTTTCTGAATTTTGGTCCCATTTAAACCATGCACAGTTCAAGTCTCCACAGCAGATGATCCATACTTTCCTGTAATTTAGAATAACGTTGTCTATGAGCTCCAGCACTGAATTTATGAATTTGTCAGTTGCAATTTTGGCTGGATTCCAGTAACAATTAATTATTAGCATGTATTCACATTGCTCTTTGTTTGGTAGGAGGTATTTTATTAATGTTCCTTGAACAAAGGGATTTGGGTTTAGGGATTGTACTGGTGTCCATCTTTCGTTGATTCGAATCATCGTCAAAAGTCCCGAAAAGGGGCGACCAGTTCTGTTTTTCCCAGCAGGATTGAGGAATATGCTAAAACCATCTTTTGATGGTTTATTACGTAGCCAAGTTTCCTGCAAACAAATGAATATTGTTTTTTCGGACGAAACAGGAAAATCTTCAAACAAGTGTGTAAATCCACGTGTATTCCACGATAAGAGGTTTCCTTGTCCCTCTTGTCTTTTCAATCATTGCTAATTTGGTTGTCTTTGTAATCCTTGCTTAGTTTGAGTGTTAGCCAGTGAATGACGTAATGCGTTGATTTTAGATTCCATTGTGAGAGTGTCCTGCTCGTCATATTGGCTTCTTTCCTGTTTAGAGCTTTCTAGAGGTTCTACCATCAAGTCAAAGCCAAATACCAGAAGTTCATCTAAGGCATGTAGAATTGTGGATCGCACTGCATTTGAGGTAATGTGCAGTAGCACCTGATCAGTGGAGTTTTCAGAAGCGTATTCCACTATTTTGATGTCATCTGTATGAATGGTCCGTAAGGAGGGTATACATTGGAATAGCTTCAGCACATTTGTCCGATTTAAATTCATCTCGTGTTCATCTGTATGGATGTTTTGAAGTCGAAGTTTTGTGATTTGGTTGCCATTTTTCTTTTTCTGATACTGTTGTGTTTTTGATATATAGTGCACAGTTTGTTTCCTTTGATTTATTGTTAATTTTGGATTTAATTTGTTTGCCGCTTGTGCTCTAATTCCTTCTTTCTCTGAATTGGATTTTCCCATCATTTGAAGCTTTGTATTGTTTTCGTTGGTTCGTCGAGTTGGAACACTTATTGGAAAATTTTGTTTTGGTTGAGCCTCGTCTTGCCATACATTTTCAAACACAGCCGCGTCATCATTTCCGTCGCTGTTATGCGAGTATGTTGACAGATTGCAGAGCTCTGTTGACGAGGTTGAGATGGTTTGTGCTGTGCTTGTTCCTGAAGTTTCTCCCCGCATGCGTTTTCTACATGGGCTCCTCTTTTCGGTGTTTTTGGAGTTGACTTGCTTTTCTGACGTTGTTGGTTTTCGATTTGCCTTCTCCGTTCGTGCGAATATTGCTGGTCGGGTTGGTAATGGCATATTTCTTATAATTTTTTTTGTATTTGCTGTTCTTTTCCACTTATTCCTGTCAAGGTTGGTTGCGGAAAAAAGTGGGACCTTGGGAACATCATTTGTTGTGATTTCTTTAGATTGATTTTTTGAAGCTTTTGTTATTTCTTCATGTACGCCATTGAAGATTTTAAAGGCTGATTGTTTAGTAACTTCACCAAGAATGATCTGAGGGTGATCTTGAAGTGTTTCTGTCGTCAGTTCTTGTTGTTTATTTAATTGCCGGGTATTTGTCCTGTTCTGTGATGCTTCTAAGGTCGTTTGCTCGCAATCAGGTGCACGTACGTTTTGTTGTAACTTATCATTTTTGGCTCTTATTTCCTGGAACTTTCCCTGTACTTCGTGTGGAGTTACTAAAGTAGACTGATGTCGTTCGTGTCTCATCCATTTTACTGCTTCTAGCAGTCCTATGGACAAGTTGTCGTTGTCGCGGTGATATCTTGCTGCTAGGTCGCCAAGGCGCATCTGCCAATTTGCAGATACGTCTGCCTCTTTCTCCATTTGACTCTGGATAAAAGATGTAAAACCGGACAATTGTTCTATCTTTTCCATTAGATTAATTAGCATTGCGCCTTGGTCTTTAATGGTTTCATTTAGAGATTCGTATAATTTTACGAAGGGGATCATAGCTAAAGATGATGCGGCTAGTACATTGTTATGTATTTGCATGGCAGCCGCTGCCGAGAGGCTTGATTTCGTGGCTGCCTCGCTAGAATCCCTCCTTGGCGTTGTTTGTAAATTCGGTGAGTCTACATTCATATGGGTCAGGGGAATGTTCAATTCCATGGGTTGTCGTTGTTTCGATTTTTCCAGCACAGGTGTCCTTGCGTGCCATCTTGGTGTACTTGCTTTGTTTCCTTGTTTATCGCTATTTTCATTGATGTTTAAGGACTGATGAATTTTGTTTGATGTCCCGTTTGATTTTGAAGGTTCCTTGTTTATTATGTTTTTTGATCCCACAGGGGTCGGCCTTTGGGAGTTAGTTTTCCCTAGGCGTACAGCAATTTGTGAAATAGCATCCACTGTTGCTTCGTCCAGCATTACGGATCCCTGTTCGAATCCGTTTATCAAGGCACTTTTCAAATTAGTTTTTTCTTGTGTGGGGATGGTGTTTGCATTTGACACTAGTTTACTATTAACATGGTTAGGACTTTTCCCAGGTTCCATTTGATTATTATGCTCCTTAGAGTTTTGATATTGGGTATCAGTTGGTTGAGTTATTTGCTTTATGTTCATTGTTTGTGTGTTTTGAGAGATCTCCATTATTGACTCGGGGAGTGAGGCTCCTAGTAAGTCCACGTCAGGGATTTCAAAGGGGGTGACAAAATCTTCTATGCATTCAACACTTTGAATTTTGTCAGTCTCACTGATGTCATGCGGGATCGGCACTAGGTCAGACAAGGACAATGGTGCCTTAAGTTCGTTCCCGCTTTCCTTAGGTAAACCTTTTGATGTGATTAAGTCAATGGCACTCTCCAAGTGTGGATTTATTTCAAGCATTTTTTTCTGGTTCGTGTCGCTGTCTTTTTCATATATTTCGCTCTGTTGTAAATGGCCATTTGGTGGAGAGGCTTCAATATTTCTCTCGTCGTCCGATGGAACAGAGTCTATTTGAAGGGGCAAGGGGGGTTGCTCACCCTGTCTTATGTTGTCATTGCCTGTCACCGTAGAGTCTGTTTCGAGGTCTACAGCCATATCTCCGACAATATGAGTTATGGCTTTTTGGATTTCTGCTCCTGCCTTTGCTAGCGACCAAGGATTTGTTTGTCGACGCTGTTGTATGGTTTTTGTCCTTGTCTGTGGGCCTTGTTTTGTCGTCATCCTTATAATCTCCCAACCTACAATGCAGTTTCTCTGCACGTTAATTATAGGAAGTTAGAGTTGTGTGTGCGGATGTTATTAATGTGTTCGTGCTATCAAGCACTGATTATGTCTAAATGTTCCTGTGCCTTTGATCTCAGTAGGTTGCGGATTAGCACAATAAGACACTTACTTGTGGATCCAGTGGCCAAACAGGAATGTCGATGAGCTCGACTCGATGATTACCGCCTCCCAGAGCCAAACAGCAGCAAAACAGCACAGCAAGCGGCCTTGACACCACCGGGCTTAACGCCGCGAGGGTGACTATGTCTGGCCTTTGAGGTGATTCAGAGTCACGTGATGAGCACGTGACCGGCGGCAGTCTCCGCCCCCTCCGGGGAACGGACGTAGAACAGCAAGAGTCTCCTGACTCGCAGTGCTGGGCAGGTGAAGATTTTACAAATGCGAACGCACGTTCGTTTTTCTGAAAGTTCAGCTGCAGCAGCAAGAGCACACAGCTCGGCAGACTGTGTCTGGCCTTTGAGGTGATTCAGAGTCACGTGATGAGCACGTGACCGGCGGCAGTCTCCGCCCCCTCCGGGGAACGGACGTAGAACAGCAAGAGTCTCCTGACTCGCAGTGCTGGGCAGGTGAAGATTTTACAAATGCGAACGCACGTTCGTTTTTCTGAAAGTTCAGCTGCAGCAGCAAGAGCACACAGCTCGGCAGACTGTGTCTGGCCTTTGAGGTGATTCAGAGTCACGTGATGAGCACGTGACCGGCGGCAGTCTCCGCCCCCTCCGGGGAACGGACGTAGAACAGCAAGAGTCTCCTGACTCGCAGTGCTGGGCAGGTGAGGATTTTACAAATGCGAACGCACGTTCGTTTTTCTGAAAGTTCAGCTGCAGCAGCAAGAGCACCGGATACAATGTCAGAAGGACCCCTAGAAGCCAATGGAGGCAGTGGAAGATGCATCACCCACGACATGTTCAGTGGAATCCAAGATGGCGCCTGCTCGACAACGTTACCACCAACTAGCAGTGCAGCTCTAGTCTTCCATTCAATATGGAGAACACTCACATTCATCCCACTCATTCGTACTTAAACACCAAAGAACAGACAGGTAACTGCTTTGCTATTCTGTTTCTACGCTTAGCATTGCTCCCTTCTAATTACAGTTTTGCACTCAAACCTTTCTGAGGTTTCCCATTGCACGTTCGTCGGTCTCCCGACTATGTTCCTGTTGCTTTTCTTACTTTCACTTTCCGCGGTCCGCCTTTCCCTCTTAAGCTATCATTGCCTGCCGGTTCTATGGTTTACTTTCTTCCTCTTCTCCCGTTTGCTACCTTCCTTCACTGTCGGCCTTTCAGACGGAGAATTACTTCCGCGGCGCTCCTTTCTCTCGGACACTTGCCCGTCGGCGCAGCTCGCGGCTCCCTTCTGCTTTTCGGCTCCCTTTGCCTCCAGGCTCTCTGCCTTCTACGCCGTTCTCGGCTCTCAGTGCTATCCGGCGCCTTGCCTTCCTGAGTCACTCTCTGCTCTCTGTCCTTCCTGGCGTTTTGCCTGCTTACCTTTTTATTTTTATTTTTCTGTTCATTGTATCTATCTCCTCTGTAGTTTCACTTCTCAATCTTCCTTCTCTGCAAATCCCGCATTTCGAATTTCCTGCTTGGCTGCAGTTCCAGTGGAGTTCCCATCCTGCTACGTTCCTACTTGCCTTGGATGCCAATTCTTGCTGATATTCCACCGACTGAAACTTCGTCTCTCCACTCTGACATTTGGAACACCTTTGCATTGGACTGCCATTACGTCAACAGACTCTGGGTTTTCTTCCCCATGAGGGTTTCCCAGGGGGTGACCCCCTGGGTTGCACAGAGCCCTGTTGTCTGGTCTCTGGACATCTGGGGGGACGCCTCTAACCTCCTCAGAACTAACCACACACCCGAAGATTCATGAGTACCATTATAACTGTGAAGATTGTAAGAGATAGCAACGCCCAAAAAATAGATCATGGATCAACAAATCCAGCAACTGGTGGCTGCGGTCCAAAACCTAAATATTGAAGTGCAGACTTTGCGGAATGAAAACACCATGCTTCGCCAAATGGTAAACTCGAGGACAGAACTACCTCCAGGACCTTTACCTATGGGAACATATGAAGGCAACCCCAAGAGACTTAAGGAATTCATTGACTCTTGTACCGTACAATTTACTCTAAAACCGGCCTTTTTCCCTATAGACCGATCCAAGGTTAGTTTTATGATATCTAACCTATCAGGAAGTGCACTGGCTTGGGCTACTCCACTGGTGACCACAAACAACCAACTGTTAGACTCTCTAGCCGGCTTTATAAATAGCCTGCAGGCCATGTTTGGACGCAGAGAATTAGTGGTTACAGCCCAAGAACACTTTCTTGACTTGAAACAAGGAACAATGGAACTACTGGCTTTCATCACGCAATTTAAGCAGTTGGCTAACGAGATGGCCTGGTCAGACGACGCCCTCCTAACCATTGTCAAGGAGTTCCCCCCTTCTCACCTGAGTTCGATCTTTGCTGGATTTCTTGGTCGATGCCTTCTTGCAGACGGATCGGGTCTTGAATAAGGCTGCACGAGTCTCTTCTGACTCCAGCGTGCGTTCAAAGTTCCGGGATGCAAAGATCCAGGAATCCGGGAAATTTACAGATTGCGCTACTCAGCACACGAGTCCAGGAATCAAGAAAGGAAGGAAAGGGACTAGGAATGGGGATAGATGGGAAAGAACCAAGGAAAACAATACCGCAAGCTACGGAGCACACGTCTGGTCGCTACTTCGCAATAGCATTGAGACGCGCGGAGCCGCGGGAGGTGTGGTCTATTAATAGAACACGCAACGTTCAACGTGTAGAGCGAGAAAGGTGTTTCACAGTGGACGGCCATGTTGGGAGTACAAGGGAGTGTAAGCCCCGTTGAGACAAGGACCAAGAAGTCCAAAAGGGGCGTGTTCTGTAGGTCATGACAGCATGCCTCCTCAGAAGACCCGTTCCTCCGGGATTGCCCGGGCGTATAAGGTGAAATCTTCTGAGCAGTCGTGGGGCCTTGAGATTAGAGAGTGGTTCCCAGGTTCTTTCGCTAGGAGGATATCCTTTCCATTCAACCAGGTATCGAAGCTGACCCCGTTTATACCTGGAGTCACATTTTCGGAATACTTCATATTCCAATTGGTTGTCGACCAGCAGAGGAGGAGGTCGGCAGGATTTCCGGGAGGATTGGGTGTAGGGTTTTAATAAGGATGTGTGAAATACTGGGTGGATTTTCTTCCAGGAGTCTGGTAGTCTGATCCGGTATGAAACTGGATTGATAATTTCCTTGATGGGAAATGGACCATAGCACCGAGGGGCCAACTTGTTTGGCCGTAGATGTCGGGCTAGTAATTTCGAGGACAACCAGACTTGATCACCAATTGCATAAGAAGGACCTGGTCTTCTTTTGGAATCCGCATACCTCTTAGTCTGTGTTCTGGCCTTCTCTAAGTTTTCTTTGGCCTCCTGGTGTACGTTGATAAGGGTTTCTATCCAGGAGTCGACAGTAGGTACTGGTGTAGGATGAGGGAGAACAGAGGGTAGAACCGATGAATGGAAACCTTGGCTACAATAAAAGGGACTGGTTTTAAGTGCTGAATGATCGGAATTGTTGTAGGCGAATTCAGCCACGGGTATCAGGAGCGACCAGTCATCCTGAACCTTGGTGGCGAAACATCGAAGATACTGCTCCAGGGTCTGATTAGCACGTTCTGTGGTCCCCTTGGTTTGGGGATGATAACCAGATGAGAGGGCGCGTTGGATTCCCAAAATGCGACAGAGATGTTTCCAGAATTGAGAGATGTATTGAGGTCCTCCATCAGATATGATCTTGGAAGGAAGTCCATGCAAACGGAATATGTGTTCCAGGAAGATTCCAGCAAGCTCGGACGAGGATGGTAGCTTACACAGGGGTGTAAAATGAGCCATATGAGTGAACAAGTCTATGATAACCATGATGGTCGTGTATCCTCGGGAAGGTGGTAATTCTACAATGAAGTCTGTAGCAATGAATTCCCATGGCCTTGTTGGCAGTGTAGGTTGCAGTAGAAGACCCGCCGGTCTCTTGTTATCATGTTTATTTTGACTACAGATAGTACAAGCTTTGATGTACTGCTGTATGTCGGTCTTCATTCCAGGCCACCAAAACTGTCTTTGTATGAGACGGAGGGTGTTGGTTATGCCACGATGTCCGGAGTGAAGGGTATCATGACAGAGGTTTATTATTCTTTGTTGTAATTTCTGTGTAGGAATGAGCAGTGCATTGTCCTTGAATAAATATCCTTCCTTAACTCTTAGGTTCCATGGATTCTTCCTTGAAATATCCTTCCAGAGGTTAGAGGATTGGGTTTGCACTTGAATTTCTTCCAGGAGGTTGACTGCTTGAGCTACAAAGATCGTGTGGGGAAACATCTTAGGATAGGCCCTATCTTCAGTAGCTATATAGTCATGACGTCGAGATAAGGCGTCAGCAATCAGGTTTTGTGATCCAGGAACATGAGTGATGTGGAACTGGTACGAGGCTAAGAAGTAGGCCCAACGCGCCTGACGACTGTTCCTACACTCCAATGACTGTAGAATTTGAAGATTCCGATGGTCCGTGCGGACCTGAACTGGATATCTAGCACCCAGAAGTAGATGTCGCCATTCAGTGAAGGCTTGGCGGATGGCTAAAAGTTCCTTTTCCAGGACGGAGTAATGTGTCTCACTGGGAGTCAGGGTTTGTGAAAGGTAAGCAATGGGGTGTTCCAGTTTATCCTCAAGTTCCTGCTTCAAGACCGCTCCTATGGCGTAGTTAGAGGCATCCGTTTCCACTAGAAATGGTCGATTTATGTCGGGTTGGGCCAAGATGGGGGCTTGCGTGAACTCTGTCTTTAAACGTTGGAATGCCTTATCTTGTGGTGTAGACCAGATAAAGGGGGTGTCTTTCTTCAAGAGAGCAACGATCAGCTGAACGATCTCAGAAAAGGTAGAAATGAACTTCCGGTAGAAGTTGGCAAGCCCCAGGAAGGATTGAACTTGTTTCACGGACGTGGGAGTGGGCCAAGCCAGTATGGCCTTTACCTTTGAAGGGTCCATGCAAATTCCTTCTGGACTAAGGTAGTGAACAGAAGTAACGTGAAACAAGCATTTTTCGGGTTTGGCTAAAAGTTTGTGTTCACGGAGTCGTCGTAATACTGCCTTTAAATGTTCTTCACGCTTTAGAGGATCCTTGGAAAAGATCAGTATGTCGTCCAGATAGACAATGACGAAGAGGAATAACTTGTCAGAAAACACCCTATCCATAAAACGTTGAAAAACTGCGGGAGCATTAGCTAGTCCAAAGGGCATGACTAGATATTCATAGTTACCATGGGGTAATGAGCTGACTTAATGATGTCGAATGTAATCCGTTCTTGGTGATGGCTTATAGAAAGCTGGATCTCTTTTGTCTGCAGGCTTATGGGTCCTGAAGTGAGGGGTCTTCCGTCGATTGCTTCCACCGGCTGCATGGTGCTTCGTGTCTCGTATGGAATATGATGACTAACAACCCAGTCTTGATCAATGAAAATTCCCATAGCTCTGCAGTCTACCAAGGCCAGAATGGGATAGGTCTTATTCTTGGAGGGCGACAGGAAGGCCGTAGTATCACCAAATTGTTTTGTCCAGGAGAGTTCAAGGATGGAATTGATGTGGAGCAAACATCTCTCTCCCGAAGCTCTGCTCCATCTAGGATCGGGAGCTGGCGTTTCCCGAACGCCGAGGAGGGGCTAGAGGACACTCCCTAACCAAGTGTTTGTCTGAGGCACAATACATGCACAACCCCGTATGAATCCTTCTCAACCTTTCTTGCAGGGATATAGGTCCACGGAAGGCTCCTATCTGCATGGGTTCTGGTTCAGAGACTGAGCCTGGGTTTGTGTCCGTCTTGGTGGTACTCTCAAAGGACACTTTCGGAGGATTACCTCTGGATTTCTTCTTCTCTGCCTTCCTTTCCTGGATACGGAAATCTATTTGCATGGCAAGGTCCCTTAGTGCCTGGAATGAGCTTGGGTGAGCCACTCTGGCCAACTCATCCTTAATCTCCTCATTCAGTCCTCTCCTGAAAAGGGTAAAACTCGCCTCAGGGGACCAATCAGCTTCCTTGACTAATTGCTTGAATCGGGTAACATAGGTGAGCATATCCTGGGATCCTTGCTGAAAGTCTAACAGGTGTTCCTGGGCACTAAAGACCGGCTCTGGACGGTCAAACATGGTTTTATGGGCTTGTATGAACCCATCATAGTCATCTAGGAGAGCATCGGCGGAATTAACGAGGGGCATAGCCCAGGTTAAGGCGTTTCCTGAAACCCACCTTAGCCCTTGGAGTCGAAAAGTAGTAGGGCTTAAAAGTAAAGTGGACCAAACATGAATCCAGGAATCCGCGAAGGGTTTTTGCCGACCCATCGTATTTGTCCACTATGCCGCCCAACAACACACTTTCTTTTGTGGCAGAATCACGGGATAGAACTAATTTTTTGAGAGTGGCGTTTTCCCCCTTTAGATTCTGCACCTCGGTTGATAGCTCTTGCATGCCACGCATCAGGTCCTGGACGGCCGCTTCCATGTCCATATCGTGTTCGGTCGGGTGGCGTCTCAAACTGTCAAGGAGTTCCCCCCTTCTCACCTAAGTTCGATCTTTGCTGGATTTCTTGGTCGCTGCCTTCTTGCGGACGGATCGGGTCTTGAATAAGGCTGCACAAGTCTCTTCCGACTCCAGCGTGCGTTCAAAGTTCCGGGATGCAAAGATCCAGGAATCCGGGAAATTTACAGAGTGCGCTACTCAGCACACGAGTCCAGGAATCAAGAAAGGAAGGAAAGGGACTAGGAATGGGGTTGGCTGGGAAAGAACCAAGGAAAAGAATACCACGAGCTAAGGAGCACACATCTGGTTGCTACTTCGCAATAGCATTGAGACGCACAGAGCCGCGGAAGGTGTGGTCTATTAATAGAACACGCAACGTTTAACGTGTAGAGCGAGAAAGGTGTTTCACAGTGGACGGCTATGTTGGGAGTACAAGGGAGTGTAAGCCCCGTTGAGACAAGGACCAGGAAGTCCAAAAGGGACGTGTTCTGTAGGTCATGACAACCATATTCCGAAGAAATGTGAACGATGAATTGAAGGATGAGCTATCTCGAGTTCCCTGAGCGCACAACCTTGCTGAAATGATTACTCTTGTCCTACAAATGGATTACCGAATCCAAGAAGAAACCTAGAAAAAAGAAAAGGAAGGGCAAAAGGAATTCCGACAACTGTACGAAGTGAATCAGTCAAGACGTCCCGCACTACTGAGGACGAACCTAAGCAAATAGGTACAACCCGAGGTCCTCTTACCCCAGAGGAGAGGAATAGGAGACGTATTCTGGGGTTGTGCATGTACTGTGGATCCGACAAGCATGTACTCAAAGACTGTAACCTGGTCCCTCCACGGTGCTCGGGAAACGCCTCTACACGTTCATAAAGGGAACCGTGAATGGGTCCATTTTGCAGAGTTCCCTAAATTGTATAGCTAATTCACCACAGATGGTGGTATTGCTGATAACAATCTAATTCCAGGATATTACGATTGAAAAGGTTCAAGCTCTGGTAGATTGTGGTGCGGCGGGTCTTTTCATGGATGCCGATTGGGCTTATAAAAACAAGATACCTCATTTATCTAAGACCATGGCCGTGCCAGTCGAAGGAGTAGACGGGAAACCGTTATCTTCAGGACCTATAAAAGAAAACACCTCCGTCATGACGATGAAGATATCTACTCATGAAGAAGATGTAAACTTTGACCTTATCAAAGCCGCACACTACCCCATAATCCTTGGGATTCTGTGGTTGACTAAACATAATCCCTATATCAATTGGAAGGCCGGCACAATGTTTTTGGGATCAGAATACTGCATCTCCTCATGTTTACCACACTGTGCCACAGGGGTACCAACCTCAAATTCACATGTAAACTCGCAGAAACCTTCCTCTGTGGTATTGAACTTAAATTTGCTACCGGAATGCTATCATAAGTACCACACGGTCTTCTCTAACAAGGAATTTAAAGAGTTGCCTCCCCACAGAAGAGATGACTGCGCCATTGATCTGTTACCTGACGCTCAGATCCCTTTTGGGCGAATGTATACCTTATCTAACCCAGAAAAGGAAGCATTACGGGAATACTTACAAACCAATTTGCACAATGGGCTGATAACAGAATCCAAAAGCCTAGCAGGGGCATCCTTGTTCTTTATACCTAAAAAGGATTGCAAAGAACTCAGGCCCTGTATTGATTATAGAGGGTTAAATAAAGTCACTTACAAGGACCGATACCCCTTACCCCTTATCCAAGATATCCTTGAAGCCGTAAGGGGTGCTTCCATCTTTACGAAACTGGATTTAAGAGGAGCATATCATTTAATTCGAATTAGAAACGGAGATGAATGGAAAACCGCATTTCGCACACCCTTTGGGCACTACGAATATCGCTTGATGCCCTTCGGGTTAGCGAATGCCCCTTCCATTTTCCAGAGGTTCGTAGACCACTTATTTTCAGACTTATTACTTCATTCATTAATCGTCTATCTGGACGACATTCTAATTTTCTCCAACAATCTGCAAGAACACATAAACCATGTCTCCGAAGTACTACACCGTCTACAAAAAAACCATCTGTTTGCCAAGTTGGCGAAGTGTTCCTTTCATCAGGCCAGTATTCCCTATTTGGGATTTATCCTTTCTGCAGAAGGAGCTTCCATGGACCCCAGAAAAGTACAAGCCATTTTGCAGTGGAAGGCACCACAAGGAGTAAAGGAGATCCAAAGATTTGTGGGATTTTCAAACTTTTACGGGAAATATATCCCTAACTTCTCTAAAGTCATCAAGCCCTTGACCACTCTACTACAAAAAGGTAAAAAATGTATCTGGACTACAGAGACACAACAAGCATTCGACAAACTCAAGACAGCCTTCTCTATGGCACCCATTTTAAGATTACCGGATCAAATCAAACCATTCATTCTTGAAACCGATGCTTCACATTCGGCTATTGGGGGAGTATTAAAACAGACTTCCTTAACCGGCAGAGAACACCCCATTTCCTACATGTTAAAGACTTTAAACCCTTCAGAACAAAACTATACTGTTCTTGAGAAAGAATTACTAGCTATCAAGAAAGCCTGCCAAGAGTGGAGACATCTTTTGATTGGAGCAAAATATCCCATCACCATCAGAACCGATCACAGAAACTTGAAGGTCCTCCAAAATTATGAATGTCAAAACAGCCGTCAAGCCCGCTGGGCATATTTCTTTTCTTCCTTTGACTTTGTTATCACACACATCCCAGGGACCAATACTCAATTGGCTGATGCTTTGTCTCGTAGTCTCCAACCAGAAGAAGGTTGTATTCCGGAGAGAATATTACCTCAAGCCACTTTCGTTTTTGTGGTCTCCACATTTCTTCAAGACGTCCGAAGACAAGTACAAGGAATCAATGATATTGAAATTCAAAAGTATCAACTCCATGAAGAACAAGGATTGTATTACCACAACACGTAACTATATATACCAACTGATTCTCTCAAGAAACAGGTCTTGCACATGTGCCATGACCACAAAATCACGGGTCATCGAGGTATTGCCAACACCCAAGATCTGATCAGACGCCATTTCTGGTGGCCTTCGTTATCTGCAGATGTAAAAGACTACTTTTCGTCTTGTACTATATGTCTTCAGGAAAAGACACAGAGGAAGTTACCAGTAGGAAAGCTAGTTCAACCTCCCATACCCAACCAACCTTAGGAAAGGATTTCTACCGATTTTATTGTGGAATTACTTCCTTCTAATCCCAACACCACCATAATGGTAACCATTGATTCTTTGACAAAGATGGCCCATTTCATTCCCATGGTAAAACTACTGCCGTTCAAATGGCATCCTGCTTTCTACAGACTATTTTTCGTTTGCATGGGTTACCTAAGTGCATTATCTCTAATAGGGGGCCACAATACATTTCGGCGTTTTGGAAAAATGTATGCCAATCATTAGGCATACAACAGAATCTTACCTCTGGCTATCATCCACAAGCTAATGGCCAGACTGAAAGGTTAAACCAATCACTGGAACAATATCTCAGATGCTTTATATCCGCTACTCAAGTTAACTAGAACGAGCTACTACCCTATGCGGAAATTGCTTACAACAATTCTCAACACTCGGCTATTAATATGTCTCCCTTCTACTGTATTTATGGGTTTCATCCATTAGTGATAGCTACCACGTCACCCCGGATAACAAATTCTCCTACAGTAGAGGAGTTGGTGGCAAACATTCAATCCGGACATAATCTTGCCCGTACCATCCTGAAAGACACCCAACAAAGAACCAAGATACAAGCGGACAAAAGAAGATCCCAGAAACCTACTTATCATAAGGGGGATCTTGTTTGGTTATCATCTTGATACCTTCCAAGCAGAATGATACCTTCCAAATTATCCCCCAAATTCTTTGGTCCTTTTCAGGTACTCAAGGCCATCGGAAAGGTAGCTTACTGGATAGAATTACCTCCATCATGGTCCCGGATACATAATGTTTTCCATGTCTCTCAGTTAAAAACTCATGTGCCTGATAGATTCCTCAGACAAGGAGCAGTCACTCCTCCTCCTATCGACACACCCGAAGGGCCTGAATATGAGTTGTCGGCCATAGCTGATTCCAGGTATCATCGGGGAACCTTACAATATCTCGTCGATTGGAAGGGCTATGGACCTTCCGATAGAACCTGGGAACCAGCATCCGCTGTTCATGCAGATTCCATAGGTTTTATCCTTGGAAACCCGGACCTTCCACCCCACGGGGAGGGCATACTGTCAGAAGGACCCCTAGAAGCCTATGGAGGCAGTGGACGATGCATCATCCATGACATGTTTAGTGGAATCCAAGATGGCGCCTGCTCGACAACGTTACCACCAACTAGCAGTGCAGGTCTAGTCTTCCATTCAATATGGAGATCACTCACATTCAACCCACTCATTCGTACTTAAACACCAAAGAACAGACAGGTAACTGCGTTGCTACTCTGTTTCTACGCTTAGCATTGCTCCCTTCTAATTACAGTTTTCCACTCGAACCTTTCTGAGGTTTCCCATTGCATGTTCGTCGGTCTCCTGACTCCGTTCCTTTTGCTTTTCTTACTTTCACTTTCCGCTGTCCGCCTTTTCCTCTTAAGCTATCGTTGCCTGCTGGTTCTATGGTTTACTTTCTTCCTCTTCCCCCGTTTGCTACCTTCCTTCACTGTCGGCCTTTCCAACGGAGAATTACTTCTGCAGCGCCCCTTTCTCTTGGAGACTTGCCGGTCGGCGCCGCTCGCGGCTCCCTTCTGCTTTTCGGCTCCCTTTGCCTCCAGGCTTTCTGCCTTGTACGCCGTTCTCGGCTCTCAGTGCTATCCGGCGCTTTGCCTTTCTGAGTCACTCTCTGCTCTCTGTCCTTACTGGCGTTTTGCCTGCTTACCTTTTTCTTTTTCCGTTCATTATATCTATCTCCTCTGTAATTTGACTTCTCAATCTTCCTTCTCTGTGAATCCCGCATTTCGAATTTCCCGCTTGGCTGCAGTTCCAGTGGAGTTCCCATCCTGCTACGTTTCTACTTCCCTTGGATGCCAATTCTTGCTGATATTCCACCGACTGAAACTTCGTCTCTCCACTCTGACATTTGGAACACCTTTGCATTGAACTGCCATTACGTCAACAGACTCTGGTTGGGTTTTCTTCCCCACAAGGGTTTCCCAGGGGGTGGCCACCTGGGTTGCACAGGGCCCTGTTCTCTGGTCTCTGGACATCTGGGGAGACGCCTCTAACCTCCTCAGAACTAACCAGAGCACCCGAAGACTCGTGAGTACCATCATAACTGTGAAGGCAAAGATTGAAGGCAAACACAAGGAGTTGGCAGAAGGCTTTTCTAGGAGGGGGTGCACAAAGGAGTGCTTGAGAGAAGAAGGGAAAGAGCCAGAGGTTAAGAAGTGGTTGCAGAAATCAGCAAGAGCTGGATCGAGGGAGATGTCTTTAATGGTCCTGGAAGAATAAGCAGACACCTGTTTGGTTGAGACCTGCATAGAGCGGACTACTCTAGGGATCTTATCCGTTGTGATAGGTGAAAAGGAGGAGAGAGAGAGCGGCTGGTGGTGGACGAGAGGGAGGAATGGAGGGAGGGGAGTAAGAGAAAGGTCAGAATGTCTTGAGTTTTAGAGGTGAAATGGGTGGTCGGTGCAGTACAGAGGGCGTGAGAAGGAAGAGGTGAGGTCGAGACTGCAGATGGATTGGCAAGTTCCTTTCAGATTCTGAAGAGTTCAGCCATGTTAGAGGCTCCAGGGATGCAGGCCTCGATGTGAGCCTGCTTCTTGGAGCGGATAGAGGGACAGTATTGCCTGTGGAGTAGGTGACAGTCCACTTTGTCAGGGGATGAGCCCGAGGTCTGCCACTTCCGTTCAGCAACTCTGCACTTGCTTTTCAGAGCGGCTAGATTGGCGCTGTACCAGCTGTTACGCTGGAGGCAGGTTTCAGGCGAATCCTCATTACGGGGGCAAGAATGTCAAGAGTGTTAGTGATAGCAAGATGAAGATTGGCAAGGACAGAGTCAGTGGAGAGTCAACTGGAGGGAAAGGAGGAGAGATGAAGGTGGAGGCAAACACAACAGCTGACACCCATTTCATTGGTTGGATTACCGCAAAGTAGGCTGGCATTGCTGGTGGAGGCTCGGTCAGGGGGCTGAGATGTCCTAGATGAGAGGAGATGGGAGATTGGTTAGACCAGGAGAAAGGGGTAGTGAGAGGGTTGGAGAACGGGAGATCAGTCGGGATGTAGGCATCAAGAGTGTGTCCTGCAGAGTGGTTAGGGTCAAGACTGGAGAATAATGATGGAGAGAGGTATACAGAGATCACGGAAGAGTGAAGAGGCAGGAACAGTGGAGTCAAGGTGGATGTTGAAATCTCCAAGGAGGAGACATCCTCCAGGGAAATGTCATGGCTCCATCGGGTGAGAAATGGTGTCCCCCATTTTCTTTTGAAAATAACCTCCCAATGTCTGAAACTGTCATGGCCTATTGTCAATCAAGCAGAACTAACTTGCCATCACAGTATTTTGAAAATGCTTTTTCAAATTCCATAATTCAATTTTCAGCATTGGACTTTCGTTCCCAGAATTCCTCTAAATACTGGAATGAGGCAGAGAGACTGGAACAAAATAGACCACAAGCTAAATGAGAGCTCTAGTTTTTTTCTGTAACACACCTGTCCTCAGGAAATTTAATCAGCTCAATTTAAGAACGAAGAATAGCTGCTCTGGCGACCATAGAGAAAGGGCTGCACCTCTCTGCAAGGCGCAGAGAACCAAGGAGCCGAGACCGGCATGGTGGAACCTGAAGGTTCACCGACTGGGAAAGAAGCAACTGAGCCAGAAATCGCTGCCAGAACGCCAGGAGGGAGGTGGTTCATAAGTGCAGAGTGTCAGGGGACGTAGGGTGCAGATACAGTCCCTAAGTGGTTGGGTGGCCCGACGGCAGTGCAAGGGCAACTGGTTGTGCAAGAGCCTGGTCCCATAAGTTCAGAGGGTGGCCAGGTGAGAGACCTTTTCCCAACCCCTTTTGTTTTAAATAAGTCTTTAACCAAAAGCATGGCAACTTTCATCTGCTTTTCATTCCTGACTCCTCACGAAGCCCGCTGAAACACTCCTTCCCAGCTGGGTGATCCGGGGAGTAGAAGGGACTTGAAGATGTGACCAGAGAAGTCCACCAGCGAGGAGAAGAGAAGCCATTGAGCAAGCTCTATACCAGCCACTCAGGAGCCCATCACGCTGGTAGCTAGCTGAGCTGCCAGAGAGAGAGAGAGAGAGAGAGAGACACACGGCGGGAACAGAAAGCCGAATTGGGCTGGCATTCTGCCATGGAGAGTGAGGACGCTCAGTGCTGCTGTCGGGGAAAAGTTTCCCGAGCCCCGCAGAAGCAGCGGAGACCACCCAAAGGGGAGCGGCGACGAAAAGAAGAAGAAACCAATGCAAGTGAGCCCATGGTGAATGGATGGGAAGCAGGGGCTGAAATACAGAGACTGAAAGTGTGAATTAAATGACCAGAGTGGGGAGCAAAGGGCTCCTAGTCGAATGACTTATCTTTACAGTCACAGTGAAAACAAGCAGCATTGTGAAGTTTGAAAACAAAAGGAACTTGGAGAAGACTTTTGCCCCCTTGTCCTTAACATTGATGAACAGTGAAACACAGAGTCCTGGCAGGAGAATATACCAGGTGTTTTGCGAGTCTGGGTCCCGCACCTAAGTTGTATGAAAGAATTGTAACACAAGACCTGGCAGGAGAGCATACCAGGTTTCTTGCGAGTCTGGGACCCGCACCCAAGTTGTGTGAAAGAAATGTAACAGAAAACCTGGCAGTAGAGTTTACCTGGTGTATTTGCGGGTCTGGGACTCAAGTTGTGTTGTTTTGAAAGAAAAATCCCAAGGAAGATGCACATCATTAGGGTTGTGCATTAACTTGAGTGGATTGCAATACCAAGAGGAAAGGGTTATCCTCTTGAACTATAAAGGACTTGGAAATGGTGCAGCAATGTGTTCTGGCGGTTACATTTGAGTTGTAAACTCTTGCATTCTGCTCTACTTTGCTTGTGACTTGGAGGCAGAGACTTTGACCTGCAGTGCCAGCACAAGCACATACAAGCACATACACTCCACTACGCGATGCCTGGAATTTGGGGGGCACTGTGCCTGAACCGAGGCCGGGGGCAGCGGCAGACCAAAATGGCGTGCACCAGTAAGCTACGAACATAACAGTGGCCGGGGGCACTGAGGTGCTGCTGGACCCCAAAGGAGGAAAGTTAAGAAGCAGCTCCTGATCGGAGGCGAGCGTCAGCCGCCGCAACCTCGCTCGAGGAGCCGCGCATCGCCCACTCGCCTGGCGCAGTTGGTCCCCAGGAGGCGGCGTTGCCAATCTAGCACCTCACGCCAATAAGGAACCCGCAGGTCTGCGCAGACCCGGGGTACCCCCGGACCCAGGGAGCAGGATCACTGCAATCCCCTGATGCCGCACGGCTTGTGAGCTAGAACAACCCAAAGCCCAGCAGCAACCAGCAACAGCACAGCCTGCAGGCCCGCAGGCCCCCAACAGTCAGCTCTAGTGCGGCTTGGTGGACAGCAACAACGCTCCGGAGCACTCGCCAGGCAGCAGGAGGCGAGTGAGGGTGACCGGCAGCAATGGACCAGACCCGGACTCATCTACGCGGGAAGGCACAGTCAAGTGAAGGTGAGAGCGAACCTGAGCCCCCTCCACTCCCTCTACACTGGAATAAAGCCAGGGACCCCTCACAGATCCCCCTCCTCAGGGGGAGAAGCAGACTCTGCCCAGCTGAGCAGCCAAGCGCAACAGGGGCACTGAAGACCCCACCACGTAAGCAACCACACCACGAGCGCCTCCAAACCCCCACACCAACGCCCATTACTGGACCAAAAGCCTGACGGCATACAGCCAGGCTCCGGAGCCACCCATCATCGCAAGCGACCAGAGCTACCCCATAATGCGGCCCCTCCACCTCAACGGGGGTAAAGGTCTCCGTGGGGCAGAGCACTGAAGGAGAGGGGCCACTGCTGTGATGCAGGCATCTAGCGGAGGGAGGCCCACCTATGTTAACTTTCAGCACCGACATAAGGCACCCTCTCACTTCTAGTGTTTGCGGTCACCCCCAACAAAGCCCCAGGACTTACAGCAGCCAACCCCCAGCAAATACCGGGTTGCACCTCACAGCTAGGCCCGGTGGCCAGATCGCGACGCCACCTGGCCAATAAACTACCAAGTGCCCCCCAAGCCTTGCACTGGCCCCCACTGCTGGATCAAAGGCCAGGCGGAACACGGCCAGGCGCCAAAGCCGCCCACCAGCACACACAACCTGAGCCCCCCCCACAGCGTTGCCCTCCATCTTAACAGGAGCAAAGGACTCGGTGGATCAGATCACTGAGGGAGATGGGCTAGCGCCAAGCCATAGCCGGAAGCGGGGAGGCCTCCACTTACGCAAACGGCCCGTGCCTGCTCAAGGCCCTTCCACACTCTCAAAGGAGGCTGGCATCACCAGCGCACCCCAGGACACAGAGCGGCCGACCACCAGCCGATCCCGGGAGCCGTGAAGCCACCTGGCCATTTTATTGTCCGGAGGGTACCCTGCTCCAACGGCTGCACGCACCACCCGCTGGGCAGCAACACAGACCGCGGCAATCAAGAGAAAGTCACCTGACTGCCCTCTGGAGAAACCACTGGTGTTGGCCTGCATAACCCGCACCCGAACGACCCCGAGGGGGAAGCCCCGCCGAACCCCCCCCCGGGGTGCACCTGGAACCACTGACGCACACACGCACGGGCAGGTCACGACTTCCCAGACACGCTGGAGTGACCTAGAGTCCGAGTAGCCAACCAGTCACTGCTCTCTTCATCCCCGGGCCAAGGACTGCACGCCGGTCTCTGCATCCTCAGCACCGTACACCAGCCTGAGACACAGCCCTAAATTCATCATGTCTAAAAAAACTAACCAAGCAAGCAGACATTCCGACTCTCCTATCTACCCCTGCAACAGATGGAACCAGGGGAAACTAATGCTGAGTGCTTGCACATGGAGCCACCCCGGGAGGCCCTGAATCATGGGGTCACGAAATCGGACCTCCAGGACCTCCTAGCAGCATTAACCAAAGAGTTTCAGAAGGGCATTGGGGAGGTAAAGAGTACCATCACAGTATTGGAAGCGAGAGTGGGGGAACTGGAGGTGAGAACAACGGAGGCGGAAACCACCCTGTGCGAGCACAGCTATGAAATTGAGAAGGGGCGAACAGGCTGAACGTGCTAGAAGCACTTGAACTTAAGCAGGAGGACTCAGAGAACTGCTCCCACCGCAACAACATACGCCTGAGAGGGATCCCCACATCCATTCCGGATGCGGACCTCGAGCACTACGCGAGCGACCTCTTCCGCTTCATAATAACCCTGCCAGACAACTCCCCCCTGGTGCTTGACAGGGTCCCCAGAACTAGAGTGAAATCCAACCCCTCAGCCCCGCCAGACGTCCTGGCAAGACTACACTACTTTAAGGTCAAGGAAGAAATCATGCAGGAGTCCAGGAGCTCTCTGCGAATACTGTTCAGAGACGCCTCCATCTCCCTGTGCCAAGATTTCACCTCCGTCACACTCCTGAAAAGGAAAGCACTGAAACCAGTCACGGAATGGTGTGTCGTACTACCCCACAGCCCTAATTTTCACCTGGAACGGGAGTATCCGCCAAGTACGCAAAATCTTCTTTTTTTTAAAATTAAAATGGTTTAGTTTTTTACAAAAAACTTTTCATTTATACATATAAAAAAACCTAATATTTCCATCATTTACACAACACGTTCCATTTAAAGGCTTTCTTCCCTTTATCTGTTAATCTTCATACTTCATTAGTTCATTATTCTTTCCTGCTATGAGTCCATCATGCCATCTGCCCCTTTAATCTGTGTGGAGCTGATGTGATTCCAAAATTGAACAATGATAGTTGTAAGACTCCTGTTGTTGCCTGACAGGATAAGGTTCCATCTATCATGACTATCTAGCTCAGGCCCTGTTGTAGATATTTCTCAAAACCAATTTCTCTTTTTAGCTAGCGCAGGGCAGATCATAATGATGTGATGTAGATTCTTAAGCGTCTGTTTGTCCTCACAAAATCTGCAGAAGGCAGCTTCTTTTGAGATTTGATCATCTTTCTGTACAGCTCAATTTTTTTCCACTCGACTATTGATCGTAAAGGTTGAATAGCGATCTCGTGTCTAATTCTTCTGATGGGAAAGGATTTTGGTAAAGCCAGGATTTTCCACCAGAACAAACCCCCCAGACAGTCCCAAATTGATTGATCAAGGTTTATCAATGACTTACTACCATAGGTTAAAATTGGAGTCACTTTTTGTCGATAGAAGATGAAATACACGAGGCAGAAAGACTGTTGAACCCAGACACAGGGGATGGAACCAACAACGCTGCTGTGCCCTCAGAACAAGAAGACCTACAGTACTCTAATCGGTCCTGGTCGCGAGTGGAGAGGCGCTGCCGGAGAATCAGGGGGCGCCCACTTAAAAGCAAACACCAGGGCAAAGATGGCGAAGATGGGGCATGACCGATGCCCCGGACTCCCGAAGCCGACAAGCACCACCCAAAGAACCAGACGCCGGCAACAGTACAGCTGGCTATGCATGAACCTTCCGAAGTATGATAACAACCCAACCTTACACACAGCTCTCATCGCCACGCAACAGAGGCCCAAGGGTCTCGTCTACAGAGGACCGCGTTGGCCCAGCGGGAGCCCCTGTTGATCGGAGGCTGGCCCAGTTGACCAAGTTTTGTTTTCGTAGGGGGAGAGGGAGGGGACAATGAAAGGGGCACTAACTGCCAATACAGGGCCCAACCCAACCGACAACAGCCCGCACAGGCCGGTGGAAAGTGGAGCACGACGGCACTCATCAACCGCAACCTGATCAACTCGATGTGGGGTCATCCATAAAGAATATGACCATGATCACCTGTAACGTCCAGGGCCTTAACTCCCCTAGAAAACAGAAGTCCGTGGAACCCCGCCTGGCCCAACTAGAAGCGGACATAGTCTTCCTACAAGAAACCCACATTCTGGCCGTAGACGAACAGCGAGTCTGATACCATAGATTCCCTAAAAGATATTTTGCTTCCTCTGGCCAGAAGAGTGGAGGTATGGCAGTCCTGCTCAGCCAATCAGCGGCTCTGAAAAAGGTCACAGTCAAGCGGGACCTCGAGGGCAGGTTCCTAATGATCAAGGGCCTCCTGGTCGAACTCCCAATAACCATCATAGCAATTTACTGCCCAAACGACGCCCAGGAGCGCTTACCATGTAGGATTCTCCCAGTAATAAAGTCCTTCGCCGAAGGTAAACTGCTAATCAGGGGCGACTTCAACCTCACCCCGGATCCAACCACCTACAAAACCTTTCCACCCACTGGATCGGACTTCTCGAAGGCACTGGGGCTCGCGGAATTCCTGAGAGAAACGGGAAAGGTCGAGGCCTGGAGGCTATTGAACGACAAAGCCCGCGACTACACCTTTTACTCGCATGTCCACAGGGGTCTCTCCAGAATAGACCTTCTACTCATCTCAGATGCGCTGTTACCCTGCATTGTGGGTGTCCACATCGGCCTAAGAGTAATCTCCGACCATGCTCCTGTCATAGCACAGCTCCAGACGGAGGCCCTACCTACGCCACAACGAAGGGCCTGGAACCTGCAGGACTACTTCCTCACGGACATAGAGCAGACAGCCAAGAACTTTCAGAAGCCCTAATTAACTATTTTGCAGAGAATGTGGGCAAGGGACCCCGGAAGCGATGGTGTGGGATGCCATGAAGCCAGTAATTCGAAGGGTCACCATGAACTGTCCGTGCCACATAGGTGCATACACCAACTTAAATTAGAAGAACTGGAAACAGAGGTGACACAGCAAGAAACAAACCACAAATGCCGCCAATCGACAAGGTCATGGAATGCGCTTCGAAAAGCGAAAGTGGCCCTGGAAATGCACCTGGCAGACCGCACAGCCCGAGCTTTGACATACACGAAGCAGTATTACTATCTAAATAGCAACAAAGCCAACCTCCTACTCGTGCACAAGCTCAAGAAAGTACACACCAGAAACAACATTGCAGTCCTAAGGGATCAAGATGGGACACCTCGCTAATCGGATCCTGTAAAGTGGATCATCATGACCGAGGACCATAGGAAGATAATGTCAGGGGCGCCTACAGAAGCGGCAGTTTACGCCACCTACCTGCAAGCGATTCCAAGGCCGCCCCACCACCCGCAGATCGACGCCCTGAAAGACCCTATATCTCCGGAAGAGGTGTCAGATGTGATCCGCACCATGAAGAACACGGCACCTGGCCCAGACGGTCTGCCCGCGCCATTCTACAAGAAATACAGCCGCATCCTGGCCCCTCACTTAGACTCACTTTTTAACACCTTCTTGCAAACAGGCTCCACTACCCCCTCCATGGGGAAATCAGTCACGGTCCTAATCCCGAAACTCGGAGCAAAGCCAGAACTCTGCGTGTCATACCGCCCCATCGCTCCTCCCGGATCTCATCCACCCGGACCAAACAGGCTTCATCCCTGGACGCAACACCTTGGACAACATCAGACGCACCCTAGCTATCATTGAGACAGCCTATAGAACTGGAGGAGAACTAGTGGTAGCCTCGCTCGATGCACACAAGGCGTTCGACATGCTGGACTGGGGTTATATGAGAGAGACGATGCGCCACTATGGAGTAGGCCCAAAATTTCTGAAATACGATGGCAAACTATCAGCACCCCACCACAACCCTGAGAATCAACTGTGTCATGTCCCCCAGAATCAGGATTACGAGAGGCACGTGCCAAGGCTGCCCCCTGTCGCCTCTCGTCTTCGCCCTGTCAATAGAACCGTTCGCCTCTAGGATCCGACAGAGCCTGGTGATCCAGGGACTTAAGTTCAAGAATGACACCTACAAAGCAGCCCTATATGCTGACGACGTGTTGCTAACACTAACGCATCCAAGCACATCGCTAGCAGCGCTATGGGAAGAGCTAAATAGCTTTAAAGCAGCCTCCGGGTTCTCGATTAACCTAACAAAGTCTGCAGCATTGGGCATTAACATTCCCAAAGCAACGCTGGTTTCCCTATCGGCCAAACTCCCAATCCCATGGGCGAGATCCCACCTAAATTACCTAGGCGCCCGCCTACCGAAGCTAGCAGAGTGCACCTACAAACTGAACTTCCCGCCCCTACTCAAGGACCTACGGTCGGACATGTCCTGTTGGCAGGATCAGGAAATATCCTGGCTGGGTAGAATCACGGCACTTAAAATGAACCTGGTCCCCAGACTGCTCTACCACTGCCAGGCCCTCCCAGTAGCAATTCCCAAAAAAGCCAAACAGAAACTACAAGCAAATATGCAAAAATTTGTTTGGGGGGACAAGAAGCCCTGGGTGACCAGTAAAGTTCTACTCCGGAGCCCGGGATCCAGAGGCTTAGGAGTCCCCGAAGTCAAAAGGTACTGCTTAGCCGCCCACCTCTCTGCGGCATTCACGTGGCTGCTGGGCACTAACAAACCCAGCTGGCTAAAGTTGGAGGAGGACTGGAGCCAACACCCGCTGGGATCCCTCCCACACATCACATGGCCTAAGCACCCCCCGAACGCCGGGCCCCTCTCGACTACCAGAAACATGGTAAGCAGCTGGAAACAGGCGGCAAGGAGGTGGAACTGCAGGGGCACGGTGGGCCCACTCTCCCCGGTCTAGGAGAACCCGGACTTCACCCCAGGTCAAGGGCAAAACGCTTTCTCCAAGTAGGAGGCGGGTGGCCTGAAGCACGTAGCAGACTTCTATGAAGGGGACGCCCCACTCACCTTCGAGGACTGCAAGAGGAAATTCTAGGTACCGGAGTGCGAGAGGTTCTGCTACGCCCAACTCTGACATTGGCTGTCACACGACTCAATGAGGACCCATGGGCTCAGAGAATTTACAGCATTGGAGCGCACACTAACGGCTACCCCACCCAGGGGGAACATCTCGACCCTGTACAGGCTGTTGGACAGGGCAGACACCGAATCCAAGGAGCCCTACATGAAACGATGGGAGAGTGATCTAGGCCGAGAACTAGACAGGACTAGTTGGGAGCGCATCTGGACGAGAACCCACAAGACCTCTAGATGTGTGATGAATAAAGAGGGAGCCATAAAGGTTTGCTACAGGTGGTAAATGATGCCGGAAATCCTTCACAAATGCAACCCCACCATCCCACCACACTGCTGGAGGGGCTGTGCGGACACAGGAATGCTATTCCACCTCCGATGGTCGTGTCCGAAAGCAGAAAGGTTTTGGAGGGAGGTCCTGGAGCAGATCCGACATATCACAGGCCTATCGATACCGTGGCATCCGGGAATCATCCTACTGGGAGATACGGGTGAAGGACAGCTCCCGTTGACTGGCAATCTGGCGGACCTCTGCACGCACCTACTGACTGCAGCCAAGATCTCAATCGCCAAGCTGTGGAAACTTTTGGAGGGCCCAACGATCCCAGTGTGGTGGGTTAAGTGCTGGGACATTGCTGCAGCCGAGAAAATCACTGCCATCAGACTGGCCAACCAAAACAAGTTCCACAGCATCTGGGACCCATTCTTGGACTTTGTGGAGAGATTCCCAGGCATAGCCAGACAGCCCCATCCCTCCGTTGGCTGAAGAAAATGGAATGACAGCCTAGAGACCCACCGGCCTGTGGACGCGGCTGTCCAACCTACCATAAACATCGAACTCGTACCCTATAACTGCGACTCGAGACTGCAGAGACACCTTCCCCAGTCCACCCCGGGGTATCCCCCCCTATACCTTGTTCCTCCTCTTTTCTCTTTCTTGTTCTTATTTACCTCAGTTGAGGTCCTGTTGTTTGTCTTTTCTTCTCCTTTTTCTGTTAAGTTGCACCCTAATAGCATGTCATAAAAAAGAATGAAGCTGTTGTGATTTACAAATGCAAATAAAAAGTTATACTGAAAAAACACCTCTGGTTCTCCAAACCGAGCCCCTCTTTCGAGGCAAAGAAAAACGGACAACAAATATGTCAGTGGGGGACGTACAGTCTCCCTTAGACTCTGTGGGAGATGTGGAACCTGGAGCTCAAGATCAAGAATCTCAAGTGATTAAAGATATAATAGAGTCCTCCTTGGAATTTTCAATCCATTCCATTGAATCTACTAATGAAGCCTTGGAAAGAGAGAAAAAGAGTTACTCCCCAGAATCTCAAGTGAGGGATCATCTACTTCCTAGGTTGGGGATGAATCACAGTGCCCCTAGACTTCAGGCAGAACGATATTGGCAGTTCCAAACCCTTGCTCAAAAAAGGTCTGTGGTAGAGAAAAGTACAAAGAGAACTTAGATCATGCCAAGCCTGAGCCTATCCCGCAATCACACAAACTGGCTGGTGAAAATGGTCAATATAGAAAAAATGGGGGGCACAACATTATCATTGGAACGTTTGCTCTATTCATCTGAGGGCCTCATTTTGAATCGAAGCAATGTAATGAGCCTACTGCACCATATTCTTAATCTCCGGTTCATACATTTTGATGATATCCTAGTGGTGGAATTTCTGAGCGCTACTGGCATTAGGATCTGAATTTAAGGATGATGCCGCAGATCTTCAAACAATGTTTTCCTGGGGTAATGACACAAAGACTGCTGAACCTGGAAAGAAATTGGTCCCAGAGAAACCATATGCAAATATTAAAATTAAATTAGGCTCACAGTCCAATAAAAATATATACATTCAGTAGGAAAGGTGGTTAAGAAAACTAGAAACAAACAGTGGCCCCTTTAGAGTAACTTTTTCTTGCACAAAATCATATGAAAGGGTGGTTGAGGAAACTCGACATAGCTCTCTTTGGGAATCACAGTTGTAAGACTGGGCCTTGCTCCTGAGAGTACTTGTGCACTCCCAAACAAATAGCGTGAGGGAGAGCAACACTTGGGTGATGTGTGGATTGGATGCTGGAACACAAGGGGATTCATGAATTTGTTTAATAAGGAGTTGCAGGGCTTGAAATATTTCAATAGTTTAGGTTTTCGGGAATCCTGGTTGAAAGAAACTCCTATATGTGATGTTTTTTTTAAGCTACTTAAACACTACTATGAAAGGCCCAAAAGGAAGACCTTATTCAGGTCTGCTAATAGTCATTAAAACAGGCCGGGGAATTTTTGATGAGGAAAAACCAGAACCCTAATGCGTGGTTCCAGATATTCATTTTGGAAATCGAGCAAGGGCACTTGTTAGGACAGTTTTTCTGAAGTCCAACTAAGGGCTTAGTAAAACCATTCAACTGAGGCAGTACAAGACTCCACTCTTAGTATGAGGCTGTATATAGGGTAGCGTAGACAGAGCAGCCAGGCTTATCTTAAGAGGGAGAGAGGGCAGTAGACACAGTACAAGTGAAATTGTAATACAAATGACCCAAAGAAACACTGAAACACTATGGCCCTCATTACGACCCTGGCGGAAAGGGGTTTACGCCGGCGTAAACCATGGCGCCCCTTTCCGCCTGAGTACGAGTTCCCTTAGCGCCATGGTGATTTTAACGCCTGCTTTTAGCAGGCGTTAAAATCCATGGCGCTAAGGGACCTTGTTGTTAATTACGCCACCGTAATTTACGGTGGCGTAATTAACGCCTTCCCCACTCCCATTATACCCTATGGGGCAAAAATGGGAATGGGAAGGGTAAGCCCCGCCAAGGTCGGAATGGGGCGGTAAGTCCGCCAACCACCATGGCGGAGTTGGCAGCTTAGCGCCATGGACCATGGTGCAAATAGCACCATGGTTCTCCGCCAAGGTCATAATGAGGCTAATGTATTGGATTGTATTGTAAAAATAAAGGATTTATTTAAATACAGGTAGGCCCAGATAAATCTAGGGGTAAGTAAGTACTAAAACATTATGAAAAATCACAGTATAAAAATACAACACTGTACTTGAAATCCACAGACCCAAGTATAGACCTTATTTGGAACACCTAACAGTAGTTCTAGGGAAGTCAGAACCTTGTTATACACATTTAGTATAGGTCAAGCCTATTCTTTGGGAGTAAAAGACCAATGGTTACTTTCAGATTACATTCAGGAATACAAGGGCAGTAGGCCCTTCCAGTTGTACAGTGACTCTTGGAACAAATCACATAAACAGCCAACTGGACAATATACTTTTGTTGAATAGTGAAACACTTATCCTAGGTGCAGTAAAAACCTATAACTACTTTTGTCATAACACACAGTTATACCAGGTGAGTAAAACCTAAAGATGTAATATACACTTACAGATACTTTTGAAATTAGGGAACCCCAGATTGAGGTAAGCAATAACGCTGGTAACTTATTTTGGATGGCACACAGCTAACACAAGGTAAGTAAAACCCACATACTTTAACTTCACAATTAAGGGGAAAGTAAAATCCAATGTCACACTTTACTGAATAGTTATTCTAGGTAGGCAACAACCTAATGTAGACATATTAAGGACAGGCTAGCAGCAAGTCAGGGGAAGCAAGACCCAGTTGGGGGACACTCATACAGTTATCCTAACAGGACAAACCTGGTGATACCAACAGTTGGAGGACACCCATACAATTACCCTACAGGAATAATATGGTGAAACCAACACATTACCTTTGTAAAGAGGCACAACCTAATCACAGGAGAGTAAAATACCTTCACGTCTACTTTCTATAAGACTGGCAAAATAGCGGCTACGGAAGAAAAGATGTTAACCATACTTTTAAGAATAGTGCACATTCAAGATCAGTAAGAACTTTTGTAACGGTTCACTCTTAGAATTACAGTAACCAACCAACTCTTTACAAGTAAGTAAAACACTTGATTTCCTTTCTAGGCCGAAGTCCCAATCCCTTCAAAGTTTTTCCCTTATTCTTGGAGCATGAGTGTTCTCAGTGGCAGAAGGGGGGTCACTAGGACTAGTGAACAACAGGCAGTGTTAGAATAAGTTATTTAGTAGCAAAAGTCAGAGTTCCTTAGGAAAACTGGGCAAACAGGTGAGTACTTTACTTTTAGAGTTCGAAGAGGGTCCAGGGGCTTCACAGAAGACACCCCAGCACGATTCTAGCTGTGCGACTTGGTTCACTGGACGAGGGAACTCCCAATCACAGAAAACAACCCAAAGCTACACAGAAATCCCAACGGGCTTACGGTAAGTATATACCCAAGCCAACACAGTACCTCCGCAATGAAGAAGAGATTGCAGCAGGAGAACTTCAGGGACTGCAGCCAAATACCCGGTCAGTGGATTCCTTGTCCTGGAGACTGAACACAAGACCTCAGAAGGGACTTGGCAGCAGGCATCGATGAAGAAGGCTCTGGGGAAGATTTCTCTCACGGCTGAATGCGGTTCTGCGGATTTGGCGTCTTTTCAAGGAGCACAGAAGAAGACCGAAAATCGCGGTTGAATTCTCGTCGTTTTAAAGGTCCAGCACTCTTGTGAGGGGGTTTTTAAGACACGATTCGTGTCTCTGGAGAAACACCAAGATGCCCATGAAGTTTCAGCGAGATTCGGAATTCGGAAGACCGTGCACCGCACAGTGGCTGGAGGTCCCAGGGTATTGGGATATTGCAAGAATGCAAGGTCGCAGCAACCCGAGGGATGGCTCAAAATGCAGGTCTTCTTGACGCTAGTGGGTCTCACCAGGCTATGGGGTCGTTCTCGGAGTCCCCAGGTCGATTGGAAGGAAGGTCTGCAGCAGGCCAGGCTCTCCGGTCGCTGGAAATCATCTCCACCGCTTTTCCTTCATCATCCTCTTCAGTTTTCTGTTCCAGTGGTCGACATGACTTCAGCTTCCAGTATTTATCAGGAACTACAGCACAACCTCTCCATTCTCTCCCCGCATTTTACAAGAAAGGGACGTCTGGTTGTCCAATCAGGACAGCCAGCCCCCCACTGGGATTTGGCCCAGTTGAAGCAAGGCGTAAGACAAAGGATGGGGACGTTTTGGACTCCTCCCCCACTTCCTGTGCTTACAGACTGACTGGAGCCTGGGCAGGTGTCCAGGGGACTCCCGCTAAGACAAAACTCAGACAAAGGAATTTCCCACCCTGGATGTCAGGGGAAGGAACAAGAAACGACAAGAAACACTAAAATGGCAGAAAACGAAGACGGGGGCCATTTTGGTAAAATGAGCACACTTAGGTGCCTTTACTGCAGCTGTGATCAAAGGCTGCGGTAAAGGTGCACCAAATTAGTAAAAGGTATCACTGCCATCAGCCATTAAAGGTAAGCTTGTCACTGTAATAGAATTGTTACAGTTTTAATGTGAAAATGGGATGCATTGTATCTCCCCAGCACTCCACATTAGGTGGTGTGTGCTGGTTTCACAGAATAAAATGTAAAAGGGATCCAAAGATCCTTTCTACCCTTGGGAACTGTAGTTAACTCAAGGTTAGCACAAGAAAGTTAAATGGGGAGCCCCTAGGGCAACCCAGCAACAACAGGCACTTATTGCCAATACATTGTTAAACATGGTAACTTTAAAAAGACACTATGGAGAGTCTTAAAAATGACACCCATAAAAAGAGTTAAGGATTAGGTGAGTGTGGAAAAAAGTTCCCACTCACTGATGTATTAATGAAAAATATCCCACTAGAAAAGCAAAAAGTTCTGGGGTTGAACCAGGAAAGGAAGATTGACCAGCTCTGTGGAAATCTTACCTAACAGCACCGGACACCAAAGAAAATGGTCCTATTGCTCACCCTGTATTGGAATCCGGTCAAAGTAAATGCGGACTCCTTTGTGGGCTGCTTAATGGATCTGATTGAGCTGGTCTGCATAGAATTTGAAAATCCCTATGTTATACTATGCAGAGACCTGAATATTAAGTGCCTGGATGGCAAGGGAACTCCTATATGGTCTCTAGTAACTACCTCCTTCTCAATTGTAGAGAGAGTGGGGGTTTGGTTGCGGGAAATGGAGGCTAGGGAACTCCACATGCTTAATGGTCAAACCAGAGGGAATATCCCTGCTAAGGCTACTTGGTTTTGTGGTACTTAAAACCTCACTTTTTTTTTCGTATCTTCCAATGTTCTGCGGGGGTCGGTTTTGCTGGAGGTCACTCTAATGGAAACCAGCGATCACTCCCTCCTGAAATTGATATGGAACAGGAATGCGAAAATGCAGGAACAGGGTGAAGTAGTTGATTTGTATATTTTTCAAGGTAGAAACAGACTATCCATCAAATCACATAATGTCCTTGAGCTTACGGCAGAACTCAAGGAGCTGATGGGTATGGACACATCAATGTTGAATTATGTTCCTCTACTTGCAAAATTTGAAAACGTGTGGCTGAGACAGAGGAAGCCCAAATTCCGATATGAACATAGATATAATAAAGAATTGGTAGATGAGAGAAAGACCTTTAGGAGAGACATGAGAGAGATACGTAGACTACCTAGGATTATAAGAGCAACCAGTATCAGGAAAAGAAAACAGAAATACCAAAATTGGTTATTATCATTCAAAGCCTTTAGTCTCCAACAGGAGGCGGAGCATATGCTGAGAGTATTGGGCAAAAGACATCCTGCCTTTTCTGGGAACTTATTAATAGTATTGGGACACCTCAGGAAGCTTTACAAAGTAGTGCAGTATCAAAAGACAAATGGATTGAGCACTTTGAAACCGTTTTTGTTCCGACTAACGTAATGACGGAGAAGGATGGTGGAACAGAGCCCGAACCGTGGCCATTTGATACAGAAGACATTATAATGTTAATTACAAAATTGAGTACTTCGAGCGCCCTCGGGCTGGAAGGCCTTACCAATAACACACTAAAAAAAGCCCTGGCTCTCTGGGCGGAATTTACTCATACATTATTTCATCAAATCATGAAGGTAAGAGCAGTACCAACCTACCAAAAGAAGGCTTTTATAATTCTTGTATTTAAGAAGGATGATATAACGAACCCAAAAAACTATCGACCCATCACCCATCTGGATATTCTAGGAAAACTCTTTGCCTCCCTCATACTGGCAAAATAAGGGGTGCCTGGCTATTCCCTGATCTCTCCAGAAATACACAATTTTTATAACAAATGATCAGGACGAGTCCGGTAGAACACAAGGACCAAAAAAGGAATTTAATGCCAATTATGACTTAAACAATACAAGTTCTAATTCATACATCTTGTTGATTACTACAGATCAACAAAAAAAAACATTCCAAACTATTAATTTATAATAAACATAAATAATCGTATTGACACGTGGTACATATCTGGAGTCTAAAACATCTCATCAATACATCCCGTCACATTCACGAGGCGAATTGTGTTAGTGTTGATTTAAACAGAGAAATTACAGCAACAACGGCGCCGGTATTGCTACCAGCGCCGCTGCTAACGTACCGCCATACTATGAGTTGTGCTCGCAGGTCTCGCTCTGCCCACCAGGTCGGACCTGGCGGGCAGTGCGGCACACGCAAGCACAACTCGTGGATGCACCAGCACAGTTATGAATGGTGCCGGTGCATCCGAGCTCCCCATTCCCATTCAGCCCTGTGGGGCCGAATGAAGAGTCCCTTATTACCAGCACCCACGAATGGGCAATTACTGGGTCCGTCAAACTCGGCATGACCCGGTAATTGCCCATTCGGGGCTGGCCATTTTTTTTTGCAAGTTTGGAGGTAGCCTGCCTGTATTACAGGCAGGCTACCTCCAAACCTGTAATAAGGCCCACTGTGTGGTGTAAAAAAGTCAACACGACTGTGTTTCGGCCTCTGGCCTATTCTGGGACTATGAGTAAAACAGCCTTCATCAGGATGTGGAATTGTGATCTGGGCTCAGATTAACTCTCCTGTGATGGTTTTCGTGCTTGAATTCCTGTAGCATGTAAATGGTAGAACTGCACCTAAGGCTTCAATGGTATCGAACCCACCTGGGGAGATACGGGAATGGAGTGTTAATCTCCTATTCCAGTTCCCCACTTTTGGCTAGTTGATCAAGAACTCTATTGTGCCACGTGGAGTCTGGTCCTGTAGTGGTCCCAGTCTCCTCCTCCAATGGGCAATCCTAAGTATTATGCTCTGCCTGACCCGATCATAGCTGCTGGGTCGGTGTGGCTTGGCGTCTATGTAGCCGCTGTTGTGATAGTATCCGCGCTGTGATACACTGACGATATGGGCTAACGAAATGGGGCAATTAGATCCCAAGCAGACGGGGTTCATTAAAGGCGTAGGAGCTTCCTTCAGTATTTTCCTGTTGAATTTGCTTAAAATCCAAGCAATTTAAAAAAGGAACTAAAATCTTGATGGTGTTTTTTGATCTAGAGTAAGCATCAACAGGGAAAGATTATGGGTCAAATTGAAAAAGTGGAAGTGCTCCGTTAAGTTGATCCAGGCTATAAAAGAACTTTACTCCGGAACCACAATGCAGGTCAGATTGAATTTACAGGGCTACCTGTCTAATATCGTGGACTGAAACAGGAGTGTCCACTAGCCCCAGCTTTGTTCAATCTCTATCTGTCTGATTTGGTCAGTGGCCAGGAGAAGGCAAATGCCTTCCCACCTAAAATTTTTGTTTGGAGGGTGTTGAGCTTCTCTAGCATGGCAGAATGAATGCTGTTACACCACTTGTCATCTTTGATGACTGAGGATGGGGGGGCAGATGGTTTTTCAAGTTCCCTAAAGATGGTGAATAGTTCCTTAGATCCGTACTTGGCGTCAGCGATCCTGGCGTTAAAGGAAGCAGCCTTTGCCAGAGTGATATTAGTCTTGTATGATTTGGAAATGGCTTTGAACTTCTGTTTAGTGGCTTCAGAGGGGTTTGCTTTCCAGGTGGATAGTGCAATCCTCTTTCGCGCATGTTGGTCGAGGAGTTCTTTGGAGAACCATGAATTGGCATGTTTGGCTTTGTTAGCTTTTTTGAGAGTCAGGGGAGAAATGGCGTCCACGGCTGACGTGATGACATCCTTGAAGGTGTCAGCTAAGGTATCGGGGTTATTCGATGAGGGGGCCTGAAGGGCTGGGTTAAGGAGGTAAGGTGCTAGGTTCTCGACTGTGAGAAGGCGTGAGCTCCTGGCTAGGTGGCGAGGCACGGTGGTGGCGGAGACAGAGCCACTTTTTTGGTTCCGAGGTTGAATTGGATGTAGTGATGGTCGGACCAGGGGATAGGGGTGTTGGCCGTGATGAGAAGGGAGCAGTTGTGATGGCTGATCCAGTCAAGGGTGCGTCCTTTGATGTGCGTGGGGTGAGAAATGAAGTGCGCAAAGCAGAGGTTGGAGAGTGACTTCTTGAGGTGTTTTGCAGGGGAGTCTTTGGGGTCGTTCAGCCCTAGGTTGAGGTCACCGAGGAGTAGAACCTGTGAGGTCCTTTGATATTGTGAGACAGTGCAAGGATAATGGTGTCATGGAAGTCGGTACACGGGCCTGGGGGTCTGTAGACAATGTTCATGGATATGGTGCAGTTGGGTGAGACATTGATTTTTAGAGGGGAGGTAGTCGCTGTTGCTGTCAAGGATGCCTTCAACTTCTCTGATGGTAAGGGTGTCCCTGGCGATGAGGGCAACGCCTCTACCTCTCTGAGAGGTGCGGTCTTTCCTAAAGATGGAATATCCAGATGGGATGGCCAGTGATAGGGCTGGGCCTGAGCTTTCATTCAGCCAGGTTTCAGTAAGGATGAGGAGGTCGAGCCTGTCGTTTATGAGCACGTCGTTGATGTCGAGGGCGTGAGCTGGTACGGAGCGGGCATTGAGCAGGGCGCAGCTTAGCGTGTAGGTAGAGGGAGTCATGGGGACGGGTGGGCTAGTGGGTGATGATGGAGGGTCAGAAGTACTAGGTGGTGTGGTCAAGGGTGCGGCGACAGTGGGAACAATAGGCACAGAAACATCATTGAGCTGCACAAAATCAAGTGTGGTCATGGGGGCGCCAACAATAGGATCAATAGGCACAGAAACATCATTGAGCTGCACAATATCAATGGTGGCGCCAGCAATAGGATCAGTACGCACAGAAACATCATTGAGCTGCACAAAATCAAGTGTGGACATGGGGGCGCCAACAATAGGATCAATAGGCACAGAAACATCATTGAGCTGCACAATATCAATGGGGGCGCCAGCAATAGGATCAGTACGCACAGAAACATCATTGAGCTGCACAAAATCAAGTGTGGACATGGGGGCGCCAACAATAGGATCAATAGGCACAGAAACATCATTGAGTTGCACAATATTATTATGAAATGAATGAAAAATTATTGATGATTCTTTCATCCTCCATATATATATATATATATATATACCGGATAACGGAATGGCAAATTGTGTGTCATCCGCGTAGTTGGTAGAAGCAACACCATTTTTTCCAATAGGTTATAAAATGGAACCATGAAAGAATTATATAAAGAGGGTGACAACGGGCCCCCTGCAGCACACCGTAGGCTAAAAGCACAGGTAGTGACTGGTCGTAGTCCCATTCCACCACTGCTCTTGGGACACTCCCCCCTCTTTTTGTTTCTAAAAGCACAGGTAGTGCTTCTGTGTCCTTGCTGCAAACCCTGCACAACCTGTTAATCAAAAAAGAGGTGATCCAGAGAGCAGCGTCGTCTGAGAAGTGAGCCACCCCTTTAAGCCTGGTAAACAGCAACGTAGGATAGACCAGGTCAAAAAGCTGCAGAAAGATCCAGCAGCATAAGCAGAGCAGTTTGACCTTTATCCATGGAGTGTAACAGTCTTGATTTCAAATCAAGCAACGCCGTTTCTGTCCAGTGCCCAGTGTAGCCAGACTGCCATTTATTTAAAATCATATGTTCATTCAAATGTGCAGAGATTTGAATATAAGCCACCCATTCTAAATTTTTTTAAAGAAATTAAATATTAGTGATCGGCCGGTAGTTAGCTGCAGTACTCTGGCATAGTCCCAGCTTCTTTAGTAGCGGTGTGATCCACACACTTTTGAGCCCAGCAGAGACGTGAATTTCTACAAAGGATGCGTTCACAAATTTACATAAAGCATTAATTAGGGTGGAATAACATGCGCCTTTATAATCATTGCCGGGCAGGGATCCCCTTTGCAGCTAGTGGGTGTAAGATGATCAATAATGTTCGCCAATTCAGCTTCCGATACAGCTGTGAAGTTGAATTGAATGTCAGATAGTTTTTGTACAGGTACCTCCTCTTCATCAGTGTTAACAGCTGGACCAATGCTCATCTTCTTCACCTCAATATCCTTTTTTATCCAATCCAACTTCCCCTACATAGCATCTTGATTCAGTGTACACCATGCAGCATCTTTTACCAACGTATGAGAATTGTTCTGATATGGGGGTTCTAATTCCCTCAATATTTTAAAAAGCACTTTAGCCTCTGATTATGATTTAACGATTCCTTTAATTAAACATACTTGTTTTAGCTGCTATGACTGCTGTTTTAAAAATTTTCGCAGCAATCTTATATGCTTCTCTGCTAGGAGTATCTTGAGATGATCTCCAGGCATTGAAGTATTTGGTTTCAGTCACTTTCAGTTTTTGTAGTTCAGGAGTAAACCAATTATTGCCTTTTTTCTCATTGACCAGTTTAGCTTTTAAAGGCGCTAGGGTATTCATTCGTAGCTTCCTGCATGGACTGCATATAGATATTAGCAATATCCTCAGCCTTCTCCAATTTAGTAATTTCCTGAACTATGGGCCATAACCAAGGCTTCCAGAGTAAGCTTTTTAAAATTCCTTACTCTGATACAATTTTTTTCCTTTACCCTAATCCTTCTATCAAGCTGCTCAAAGCTCAGGTTCTTCAGTAAGTCTTCAAAGGTAGTAGCTGAGGGCTCATTATCGCTTCCCAATCATTAGTTAAAATCGCCCAAAACCACAAGCTTGATATTACGTTTGAGGATAGGTAATAAAAGATTGCAGAATTGTGTAGGAAAATCTGGCATGGAAGTGGGGGGTGGTCAAAACACCAGAAGCATATTAAGAGAGGTTTCCGCATCCATACTTATCTTTATGTTTTATTTCAGTACCCTCGATACCTTGGGAATCTACCTCCCAAATATCCAGATCTGATTTAAAAATAAAGGCATTCCCACCTCCTCTTCCCCCCCTGTCATCTATCCTGAGGTAGCATATTGTACCCAGCCGGAAATAGCTAACGGCAGGGTCAGCCCTGCTGCCTCATAACACCAAGTTTCCGTGCGTGCACAAATATCGACATCCTGATCGGTAATGTAGGTAGCTACCTCTATCTCATGTTTTAGCAGTGACCTAGTGTTCAGGAGCACTATTTTAAACCCAAAATGTGTCCACATTCTTACGAGCACGACGAAAGAGTCTAGTATGTTTATCTGTTGAGACCCCAACTCATTACCTATAATCCTATAATACCTATAATCCCTTCTTGCGGCATATCCACATTATGCACATTCAGAGTGTCCTGTGATACCCCTGCTCCCCTGAGCCTATGACCGTTTTAGAGTGGTCACCTCCAGGCATCAAACACACAGCAACACTCTGATTGGTACAGGCAGGTCTATCTTATTAAAATCCTTAGGAGTAATATCTTCCCTCACTGATTCTTCTGAGGTCAAGGAGCTACTCCGTGGCATAGTTAACGAAGCCTCTGCTGTGTAGCTCTGAAGAATATCTACCCTGTGGGCGCCCATTACATGTGGGCTAGCACCGTTTCTGTCAGTTTGTGATCCACCATATGATGAGCAATGATTTAAGGATCAGTGTGAAAAAATCGAAAGTAATGATTCTAAACTCATTTAGAGGGAATCAAAGGCCTAAATTCAAATGGTATGTGTGGCAGGAATGCTTAGAGCGTATAGACTCTATTATTTATCCTGGTGTGCATATTAACCAAAGATTAATTGATACCATGTGGGCCCAAGAGCTGCCATCTAAAGTGAAAAGCTTGGCTGCTGAAGGAATGGCCCTCCATTGGAGGTTTGGCAAGTTTACGATTGTCCCGGTCTTGACCTTCTATAATCAGAAAGTTGTCGCAATCCTATCTCATGGTGCGGGAGCAGGATTAAATCTGCCCTGGAAATATTAGAGGGAATATTCTGGAAGAGAATATTGCGACTTCCTATGTGTCTACTACTGGCCCTCATTAGATTTGAGGTTGGCCTTCAATCGTTATATTCAGTGACCATGTGGAAGTCGCTGACGCTTCTACGGAAATACCTTATTCGGAAATGTTAGCAACTAACAGCAATTAAGGGTGGAGTGGCCATTGGATAACTGAAAAGCCAAATGTATTATTGCTTGTTTGGGAAATCTGAATGCAACACCTGAGCTTCTAGTATCCAATCCGATGGCCGTTAAGGATAAATTGCAGCACCAAGACTGGATAATAACCCAGGATAAAAAGCATCTATATACACTGATGGTGGATTATACTGGTGAATGCAGGGCAATTAAATCACTCCTGAAATATTTGGTTACATTTCCAAGTTTGTTACATAGAATTCAATTCATGCCGGTGCGATTGAACTTGTATTTAACCAAAAGTCTTGGCAGCTCGAAAACAAATTGAGAGGCACAAAACGAATTGTAGATTCTGTTTTATGCTGGGAAGGGTTGAGACACTGAAACATTTCATTGTCATGTATCGGCCTCACTCTACTAAGAACGCGCTATTTAGGCATCTTTATTGAAAGAATGGGCACGTTGTCAGCAGATGAATGGCTGAATTGGGAGAACATCCCTCTATGATCTTTGCTGCAGTGACATTTATAAACACATTTTTTAATGATAATGGTTTGATGAAAAATAGTGGATAAAACAGATAATAAGGAGATGGATCTCTATGTAAAGGAAAGGAAATGGACAGAATTACATCTGTCTATAGTAGAGTAGTCTGGAGAGCGGTGCTTTTCTTCTATTATGTTCTGCAAAACAAGAGAGGATGAAGTGAATGAATGGAGGAGAGATTTTTGCTTCGATTTTATAATGATGTATTGTATTTATTTTTTATTTAATTTTATTGTGCATTTGTAAGATGCTTATACATCAAGTAAATAGTATTTCAAAGTGCCCACTGGGCAACAGAGAGGCAACATGGAACTGAAAATCAAATATAACAATGAAAGATAGAGGTGGACCTACTAGGCCTTGTGAGCATTCAGAACGTGCAAGTGTAGAGGAAGAGAGGAGGGATGAGGGGTTGGGGGTATAAGTGCAATGTGTACCAGGAGGGAAGTGCTAGCAAGTGAGCAGCTGTAAGTGTCTAGGTGAGTGGTCAGCTGCCAATAAATAAGTGCAGGCCTGTGGGGGCATAGGTCAGTGGGTGCCAAGGCAAGTGCTGGGAGTGGCGGATGCTGAAGGTGATTGGGTGTTGGAGGCCAGAGCCCAAGAGGAGATATAAGGGCCCTGGTCACCAATCTTAGAAACTGTGGGGTTTAGCAGAGGAGGGAGGAAGGAATGGAGGAGGTTGAAAAGGAAAGTCTTGAGGAGCTTTAGGAATTTGAGGCGATCCGGGTCAAGACGAAGAGGAAGGGGGAGGTTGTTCCATCAGAGGGAGCCTGCCGAGGAAAGAGATTGGCCACCAGCTCCCTGTTTAGCGAAGCGCTTGGTGCCAGAGGAACATAAAGATCTGGAGGGAGAGTATTTATTGTGAGCAAGTTGTAGATAGCGTGGTCTCTGGCCCCAGACAGCCTTATGAATGATGCAGGGGGATTTCAATTTGATCCATGCAGCAACCGGGAGCCAGTGGAGAGTTTTTGGGGCTGGAGAAATGCGATCCAGTGGCTTGAGGCCAAGGATAAGTCTCACAGCCCTATTTTGGATTAGCTAGCGGGATCTTAGAGACGAAGATGGTAGGTTAAGGAAAAGGTTATTGCGCTAGTCTAGCCTAGAGAGAACCAGAGTTATAGAGACATTGAGCTACTGGGAGAAAGTGAGGAAAGGTAGAACTCCTTTGAGGAGGTAGAGTTGAAAGTGGGCCTTCTAGGCTAGGGCCAGAATGTGACAGAGGGAGGAAAGAGAGGCGATGAAGATAACTCCCAGGTTTCTGACTTCAAATTAAGGAGAATGGTGAGAGAGTGAGGGGAAGAAAGAGAGTGCAGCAATGGGAAGGAGTGAAAGGAGCTGGAATTGTGACTGGAAGGCAAACTGTAGCAGTAGTAGCAGAAGGAAGATGGCACGTGGCTGGCAAACAAAGCAGATCTGTTCACAGTTTGGACAAGGTGAGGGTCCTGTTTCCCCAAACCCTGAAGTGCAGAGGCTGCGCAGTGGAAGGTGTGCCGGAGAAAGGTCCTTTCAATAAGTGTGGCCGGACCGGAGACAACATTTCAGGAGAAGGGTCTTCTCGCAGCTCCCCAGCGAGCCAGAGGTCGTAGGAGTGGTGGTAGAAGTTGGGAAAGCAGTGCATCCCGGAGAGCAAGTGTCTAAGAAGCCAGTGAGTGAAGCACTGCATTCTAACACATTGCGCGAGCCTTGCCGGTAATGTTATCCAGCTCCCTGTAAATTTGCTTAAGACTTTAAGCAGGTAGAAGTTGTGTGTTACTTCTAAAAATATATTGAACAATGGAAATGTAGCAATCGTGTATAACGGTAAAACTCCTTACTCGCGTGAGAAGGTAAAGGGACTAAAATCCATTGTTCTGCTATTCCAAGACTGTAATTTCTCGAAGGAGTGGTCGCTTGCCCCTAATTAATGTGAGGGAACGCTGCTGAGACCATTAGCGAATACTTAATATTAACAGTCCAAGAGTTACAAAATTTAATTTGTGAAAACAACATCAGAGAATAGCCACGTTGGCCCAGTTATGATTCCCAAAGGAGACCTGAATTCTATACTTTACTTTCACACAGGAATACAATTAAATACCAATCTTTCAGGAGAGCGTAGCAGAGTGGTCTGCTGTGGAGCTGGAGAAGTCTTGCAGTCTTTTTGCTGTTTTTACTGGTGGAGGCGGAGTGTCTGAACCTGCAGCAAAGAAAGCATTCAGAAACACCTCATTCACGCAAAACACAGTCTGATGTGGTCGGCTGGGACTCTGTGGGCGAAAAGAGAAAGTTGGAGATGTCTGCAGCACGCAAAGCCTGGAACGCTTGGAGCGCCTCCTTTTTCCTCAGCATTAAAAGTAGCAGTGCAGGTTATGCGCCATATGAGAGCTACAAGTCCTTTCCCTGTCTCATTTAAATGAACTGATATTCGCTGCGGAGTGGTAAAAGCCTCGCCATAGTGGCAAACAGTGTGTATAATGGTGCAAAGGCTGCTTCTGAAGCATGTGACAATAAACCAATGCCTTCGCCGTTGAAGACAAGGCTGCCTCCCTTGCAACCGTCTAAGACACCCCCTACAGACACAGCACTATTAAAATTATACTGTCTGAACACGAAAGCCACAATTTTAGAAAACTGTCAAATCTTAGCTGATGATAAAAGAGCTAGCATTCTGACGGAAGTTGCTGCAGGAGCTCCGGAAGCCCACTACATTTCTTTTTCGTCTGGAATTCAAGTAATTACAGATTCGAACCTTTCACAATCTCCATTGCTGTTTACAGCAGAATCTCCTAGATATAAAACCTCGTCCTCTGTGTTGGCTCCTTCATTGCGGGATTCGCCGCAGGATTTAGGGGGCTCTCCGTTATTTCATACAACATTACCGGAGACCCCGGGGTAAGCTTTGAATGCTCTAAATTTTACTCTTTTTCTCAAATGGCCAGCTCCTATGATTTAATTGTGGAGGAATTCAGGGAACAACGCTCACTTTTAAATAAGTCCTCTAAAATGGCATTTTTGGAGGGCTTACTTATGGGAAATGTAAGGAACACATGGTGGCAACAGTAAAGACAGACACAAGTTATTACAGTTCAAGGGTGTTGAACTTTATAATGGGTGAGGTAAACACCTGATCTAAACCTAAATCTAAGATGGGAGCAAGCTACGACCATAAAATAATAAGGCAGTCCTAGTGGCGTCTTGTCAAATAAAAAAGGGCCTATATTAAAAAACCTATTGCCAATCCTTACTACTAAATTACAAAATGAGTGTGGGATAATGCTCACCAGAAAAGAAAGAAGTGTTCACAAAATGATAAGTCAGGATGTTAAGGCTGAGTCTCCCTTCCCTACGTTTGAAGCACGGGACAAGGCAGGACACTCACGCACAGCACACTCCTGGGCCTCATCAGCACGAGGTTCACAGTTCAAGGTCAACAATATCAAAAAACCCAATTCTCCTTCTTGCAAAAGTCTCTTGCATCAGAAGTCCTGTGGTGTTTCACAAAGACAAAAAAACAAAAGTTCTCTCCGTGATCTTGCACCTTGGGCGATTGATCTTCGCCCCTAGGATCTCCCTCTGCTAGCCTCGGAACCTGCTCACAATTTGGACCTCCCTCCGTCAGGTTCACTACAGCCTTTCTTTAACACAGTTCATGTATTTCTAATACCATTCATGTATTGTTCATTCTCTGTATCAGAAAGCAGGGTTTTCCTTGTCCTAGCTTCCTTTCGGGATCCATCTGGCCTCTCACCGGGTGCCACCATTAATGGGAGAAGAAGAGAAAGGAGAAAGCACAGAGACCATATGAAGAGTCCATAGCTCTGGCGAGGGCACGACAAAGAGGATGTCAGTGAGGGTTTGCCTAGAGGAAGCACTGGTATAGGTGTCAGTGATAGGGTGTCCTGGGTTGGAGACCAGGATGTCCTTTTTAAACTTCTTCCCACCAGATTTAGTGAGGAGAGCAGGATATTCGATAGAGACGCAGTTAGAAAAGATAGGATAGACAGAGAGGACAATAGAGTAGGTAGGGAGAGGAGAATAGAGGAAAGGGGGATGTAGAGGGTTATGGGAGGGGAGAACACTAGCAAAGGACACAGGGAGGGGCGCAAGCAGACGAGACAAGGAGAGACGAGACACTTGTAGACAATTGAACAAACCGACAAGGGCTCAGACAATAGTAGAACAGTTTGCTGGGTGAACGCTTTGCTAAGAAGGCAAGAACCAAAGACAGCACTACTTTCACAGTGTAGTTTAACAACAGAGACAGCACAGGTAGGTCAGAGAGTCCTGCAAAGTGGGAGAAAGGCCTAGGTTTCACAATGCAATTAAATAAAAACACACCTAGGTCCGAGAGTCCTGCAAAGTGGGAGAAAGGCCTAGGTTTCACAATTTAATTTAAATACTTTCACAATGCAATGAAATAAAAACACACCCACGTCCGAGAGACCTGCAAAGTGGGAGAAAGGCCTGGGTTTCACAATGCAATTTAAAGACTTTCACAAATGTCACAGCGCTATTCCAGCGTGGCACAGGCTAACAAAAACACAGTATTAATCTAGTGTAGGTGAAGTTGCTATGTGACAAAGTTTCAGGGTAGAGTGAATGCTCTATTCCATACCAGGGACCCATTCTACCTTACTAGTCACTGCTGGTTGACGGAAGGCCTCTGACCTCCCCTGGTGACACCTTCAGACACTAGCTGGAGCCTCTGCTGAAGGAGCCGCCATTTGCCTTGGGGCCCTTAGCCACAGGGGCTGCCGGGCAAAGGGGTGCCCAGGGAAGTTCACTAATGTTTGGTAGAGGAGCCAGCATGCTTTTCTTACACCCACTTTATTTCATTTCATTTTGCTTTGCTTTAGTCTGCATTTTGCCTTTGGCAACATTTTCTAAAAAGAAGCAAGCAATACATACAATATATCTCTAAAAGTTAAAAAAACTGTTAAAATAAGTTGACTGTAATCAAACATTGTTCAATTGCTTAATCGCAGAGTTCCTATGTGAACAGGCTTGGTAGATGAATCTTGCTACAAAATATGTGTCATTAATTGATACAGTTGATTGACATAAAATAGCAGCTTCCGAAGCATGCTTAACATGTGCTTTCTTAAATAAAGGCAGTAAGTACTGACTTCTAAGGTCCTTATATCGATCACAAAATAACAGGAAATTCATGATTGTCTCTGAGTGTGCATCGCACAATGGGCAGGATTCAGAATGACTATCGTTCCAGTCTCTAGTGAATTTTGCAGTCCTAAGAGCACTGGCTCTGATCTCCATAAATAGGGTACGTGCATATGCCGGCAAGATCAGGTCCAAGTATTTTTCATCTCCTTGTTTGGTTTTTAATGAAAGGTATTTCAACCCCATCTTTAGACCTAAACACGAGCTTATAAGAAATTTATGCAAGTTCTGTTTAACAGCAAGTTTCACCTTTTCTTTAGCACAGTGTGATACATTCCGCTCAGGCCTAGGACACTCAGCTGGTGCTTTACCTGGTTCACCCATGGTATCAAGGGCCCTCCCAGAAAAAGAAGTAGGTTAATAAGCACCTCTCTGTATTTCTCTAGCTCTGGTGTCACCCGTAACAGAATCCAATACAGTACAGGTTTCCAAATGATCTGTGTCACAATCAGGGCTTTAAGTGGGCCGGGGCCTGCCGGGGATGGCCCCAGCAGTCTCCAAAAAGTGGGACTGAGCCGGGGCCCTGCCGGGGCCCCCGTCCCAGCACACGCGACGGGATATGCGCCTGCCATGAAGTCAGGCGATCTGACAGAAGTGGCAGCCAACCACAGCGATGCTGTGCCTGGCTGCCAATTCTGTAAGTCATAGTAACTGCCTCTGGTGACCTTTCGCGCGAGGGGTCACCAGAGGCAGTTACTGTCACTATGTTTCCCCAGGTCGCCGAGGCGTCTTTAACCCTCGGCGAACCTGGGGATTCCTTGACATTTTTCGAGGTTTATGAAAGATGGCTTGAAAAGTACACAATTCAAGCCATCTTTTATAAAGCTTTGCCGACGGACAATTTTGTCCGTAGTCAAAGCTTTATAAAAGATGGCTTGAATTGTGTACTTTCAAAGCCATCTTTTATAAAACCGAAATGTTTAAAAAAAAAAATGGCCTGAAAAGTAGGCAAACCGTAAGGTATGCACACACACATATATATGCATGTTATATATCTGTGTGCGTACCTTACTATGGTTTGTGTACTTTGCAAGCCATCTTTTCTAAACATAGAAATACATATTTCTATGTTTAGAAAAGATGGCTTGCAAAGTACACAAACCATAGTAAGGTACGCACACAGATATATAACATGCATATATATGTGTGTGCATACATTACGATTTGCGTACGTTTTAGGCCATGCCCCCCACAAGCCACGCCCCCAAATGAGGGCCCCCCCTCGATTTCTTATCCCACTTAAAGCCCTGGTCACAATAGATTCCAGACCACACTCCATTAACAAAGGTGTGTTTGGAAAACCTTTTGGGAGCCTTAATAACATTTTTTTTAACTTGTTCCCCACAGTCCCCAATTTCTGGTAGTTAGCGTACCTCCACAATTCGGCTCTATAAAGAGCCGCTGAAGTAGTGTGCATGTTGTAGATGTCAATGGCAGGGAATCCTCCTCTTTCACCCTTGTCTATACAAACATTTCTAAGTCTGCCACTGTTTCTTTCCAAGATAACCTGTGATTTAGCTACCTGTGCGGACCATACCCCACTATCTGTGAATCTAACACACATATAATCATAATAGGTGACTTATTCAAGATGGATCCCATCTTCTATTATAGGGCATGCACAGTACTTGGATCTCTTAGGTCTAAAGACTAGGACTTTAGTCTTGCTCTTGTTTAGAGTCAAGCCTATTTTTAATATTTTTGTTGGTTTTACAACATGTATATCCATACAACACATTAAATCTTCCTACAAATGTCTTACTCGTACAGTTTCATATTTCTGTTTTCTCCCCTCCCCAAACTTTAACTCCCCCCTCCCCCGGCCTACAACTCGCACAGCTCTCCCACTTCTGTCTCTCTTAGTAGTCTCTGCTCTCCCTCCTCCCCTGCAGGACTGTTGCGCCGCAATCTATCCCGGTCTGATATGCTTAATGCTGCCACTAGTTGTCTCCAGGCAACCAATGTTTTTGCCTCTGCTTCCCCCTCTCTCGTCGCCATCTATTGCCATACCCTTGTTTCGGCCTCTGCCCATTTCTTTAGCTTTTTCCACCAGACCTTCGCTGACGGTCTCTTGCATGCCTTCCAACTCATTGCTATTCTGCGTCTGGCTAATATATACGCTAGGTCTTTAAGTTTACTTATATGTTGAACTCTGCGCGGGCTGGCAAACCCCCCCAAAAGGCATGCCCAGGGGGTGCTTACATCTAGGTTAATTTCTGCTTCTGCCATGATTCAGGCTACCTCTTCCCAGGATCCCCCTATTTCGGGACATGACCAAAACATGTGTACCATTCCAGCATCTACTTCCCTGCATTTCGGACATGTCTGTATACTGCGTGTTGGAACTTGGCTATTTTATTATGGGTCATGTATGCTTTGTGGGTTACATCCAACTAAATCTGCTGCAACCTTGCATTTCTGGATACATTTCTGTGGTATCCTCTCTGCTCCACAACCCATCTTCCATTGATACCCCCACCTCCTCCTCCCAGTCTTATCTCGTTTGAATAATCTCTTTCCCTACCTTGGACATCAGCAGCTCATATATTCGAGAGACCTCATGGCTTCCTTCGGACACATCATAGAGTGTTTCTATCGCCGCCTCTGGTTGTTGGGCTAGCACCGCTTCAGACCACCTCCCTCTTATAATCCTTACTAGTCTAGAGTGTATGATATGTTGTCCCAGATGTAATCCTGTGTCTTCCACCAAGCTATTGAACTGCCTGGGCTTCCCCTCTAACCACACATCCCCCATCGATGCTATGCCCACCGGTTCCCATTTCTTCTTGATGTTCAGCCTCATTTGTTCATCTATGCCTTCCAGCGCCACCCGAGGTTTCTGTGGGGAACACGGGTCGGGTTGTTTATCATTTGGCAAGCCCTGTGCTACATTTTCCCTCCCAGACCCAACAGTCTCCCTTCTTCCACCCGTTGTCGTTTCAGTAACCACATTCTTTCGTTCAGGAAATAAGGAGTGCTTTCAGCGCTCATCAGTCTCGACTCCAGTGTTTGTTCTTCCGATAGCCACCTCGCTACATATTGGAGCTGGCTAGCTAGATAGTACACTTCACAGTTTGGCAGTCTGATACCACCTCGTTCATATGAGTTCTGAAGCGTCCACAATGCTATTCTATTCCTTGAATTATGCCAGATGAACCCCTTGCTCTGTAGTTTCAAGAAGAATCGTTTGGGTATTGCGTGTGGTATGTTTACAAAATAATGTTGTAGCCTGGGCAGCACCACCATCTTTAATAATGCCAGCCTCCCTACCACTGCCAGTGGTAGTTTTACCCAGAATGCCATGTTTCTTTCTATCTTGGATACTGCCATTCCGGTGTTATGTCTGTGTTCCTCTACAGGGTTGTGGTATATATCTATACCCAGATATCTGAATGTCTCCGTTTCCCATGTTACTTGCAGTACTGGCAGTTTGTTTTTAGGCTTTCCTACATACCTTCGTAGGGGGAATATAATTGACTTTTGTGGGCTCACTGTTATTCCTGAGAGCCTCGCGTAATGTGCCATAACTTCCAAAATGTATTGTAGGTTCTCTTCTGGGTATCGTAGGTACAATAAGATGTCGTCTGCATACAGTGATATCAAATGTTGCTCCACCTTTAGTCCTGATACCCACTTCACCATATTGCTGCCTCAGATACGCTGCCAAGGGTTCCAACACTAGGATAAAATCATCAGGGACTATGGGTATCCCTGTCTGGTGCCCTTACTTAACTGCCATTGTTCAGAAATGCTTGAGCCAGTCTTGACCCTTGCTACCGGCTCACTGTACAATAATCGCACCCATCTCAGGTATATGGGCCCTACCCCATATTCCTCCAGCACTGCCAGTAGCCAGGGCCATTTAACCAAGTCAAACGCTTTCAATGCGTCTAGTGAAATGATTGCCTCCTCCTCCAAGCTTTCCTGGGTGTGGTCTATAACATGGTGCAGTCTCCGCAAATTGTCAGTTATGTTCCTATGGGGAACATAGCCGGTTTGATCTGAGTGTATAAGTTTACTTATGACTGGTCTTAACCTGTTGGCCATAACTGCCGTCAGGATCTTACTGTCCTGATTTCGTAATGAAGAGGGTCTGTAGGACCTGCATACCGTGTCTGGTTTATTGGGTTTAAGGAGCGGGATAATAATCGCCTCTGTAAGGTCTCGGGTAATATTCCTGTGCCGAGTGCCTCATTGAGTATCGCCAGCAGTGAGGGAAGTATATCTTTCTTATAAGCGTTGTAGAATTCGCTAGGGATTCCATCTGCACCTGGGGCTTTACTGGTGGGCAATAGCTTGATTACTTGCTCTAACTCCTCTAATATTATCGGGATTTCTAGGCTTTCTCTTTCTGCTTCCTCGGGTTTGGGAAGCGTAATCTCTGTTAGGGCTCCACGTATATCTATCTCTTCCTCTTCCGTGGAATCTGCATACAGTAGCTTGTAGTATTCCATAAAACATTAATTAACCCCTTCCTGAGTTTCGCGTAACCTCCCGTCCATCCCTTGCATCGCTCTGATTGTCTGCCTAGGGGTCTCATTTTTATATAACCAGGCTAGTAATCTGCCCGGTTTGTCTCCTTCCGCATGCTGCCTTGCCACATATTTCTTATAACTCAGGTTGCCTAGTCTTTCCCAGTGGTCTTTACATTCTTGTTGTAATTGAGTTATGATCTTGGCCTCCTCTGGGGAGCTTGTGCTCTCCCACAACCTTTTCTAACTTCCGTTCTGGTTCTTGCAGCTTGCGTGTTATGACGCTTTGCAACCCCTTTGATTTACCCATTGCCGCTCCCCTCACTACTACTTGAAATGCCTCCCATAGTGTCCCGGCTGAGTCTACATTACCCGTGTTGTGTTTAAAGTACTCTTCTATCTCCACATTCAGGGCCTCCCAGAACGCCATATCTTTCAATGCCTCTGCCCTGAGTCTCCATGTCTGGTTCCTGGTTCTGGGTGGCCAGATCCGCCATGTCACCACCAGCGGGGCATGATCCGATAGGACCATAGCTTTGTATTCAGCTTGTGTCGCTTCCTTAAGTACTTCTGGTCCCATGAATATATAGTCCAGCCTTGTATACATGTTTGTGGGGCTGAATAATGTGAATATTCTCTTTCTTGTGGGTGGCACAGCCTCCATACGTCTACCAAACATAAGGATCGTAACAGAGTATTTATAGCTTTAACTGCCAGTGACGGATGCACCAACTTCTTATCCAACCTATCCGTCACTGGGTCTAGAGTGCAATTAAAGTCCCTCCCCCACACCACCGCTCCGTCAATATACAGACTGATCTTAGTATACAAAGTTCTGAAGTAGGCTGTCATGTCTTGATTCATGGCATACACGTTGATAATGCACATGTCTTTATTTTACTCCAACCCCCTTATCAATACCATCCTTACATCCTTATCTATGGTGGACTGTATTATCTTAAACGGGACGTGACACGCTACCCATGTTATGACCCAAGTAGGTTGCTCCTGGGGTTGTCCCTTTCCATTTCCTCGTTCCCACTGCTACCAGTATCACAACTACCTACCTACTGGGCAGCACGCGTTACTCCTGTGTGCTGTTAATAGACATAGGACTCATAACATGGCTATCTCAATGTCCAAGTGTCTCCATCGCCACCACTCTCGTAATCTCCCCCCCCCCAACGTTATACATTTGGGTCCCCATCGGTGTATCACTTATCACTCTCATCGCTGTTCCGGTTCTGCTACTCTGACAGCATATTCTGGGACTCCAACCAACTGTTGACCTCATATGGGGTTTCGAAGAACAGGGCCCGTCTTTGTGCAGCACCTTCATTTTAGCTGGATACAGTAGCATAAATTTAAGTTGGGCTGCACGCAGTCTTCTTTTCACCGTCCTATAGTTCATACGTTGCTTTTGGACAAAAAAAGTGTAGTCCGGGTACGGTGTGATGGATGCTGACGCTCTGTTGATGGTGCCGCCTTTCTGAAAATATTTCAGTTTTCTCTCTCTATCTTTGTAATCCAGAATTTTGGCTATTATTGGCCTCGGCTGGGCCCCAGTTTGTGATCTCCTCATCAGTTCTCTGTGTGCTCTTTCCACAATGAATCCCTGGGTGAGCGTGCCCGCTCCGATTTCTTTCAGGAACATGTCCTCTATGTAATTGGTCGGGTTCTGCCCCTCCTCGCCTTCCGGTAGCCGATGATCCAAATGTTGTTGCGCCTGGCACAGCCTTCTGCTTCTTCCGCCCTGTTTTCCAAGTTCTGTACCTGCTGTTTCAAGGAGGAGGTTTCCGAGGTGTTATCCTTGCAACTGCTAGTATTGGCCTGCACCTCCATTTCTAGCGCCCCAGGGCGCTCTGACAGTGCTCTGACATCTTGCCTCAAGAGGTTCATGTCTATCTGCATTGCGTCAATCTTGAATTCCAGGGACGCTTTCAATTCTGCTATTGCAACCAGTATATGCTTACCCATTCGTCCTTGCATATCACCTTCACTTGGTTCCTGTGGCTGCGTCTTTGCTTCCATCGCTTGCGCGTGTCTGGTGATCCCTGCCATCCGTCACGCTGTTGACTGCCAGCATTGTGCGTATTGGGGGGAGGGGGTACTTCTTGCCGCTCTTATGCGGGTCCTTGTCTGGTAACCCTTACCCCATATCTTGCCTTGCGCACCTGTGCCAGTCTCCGGTTGCTGTACCCTTCTCCTCAAGGGATGCAGCCAGAGGCTTGTTCGTCTGTTCTCTGCTTGCATGCACAACTTTATTGTCTCTCCTTGTCCCTCTCTCCGCGTTGTAGCCCGCCGAGTAACCCACCCTTTTACGCCGCCTGTCTTTTGTTCTGTACAAACTGTCCTTTCTTTTCCTCTTATATTCTGTTACCGCTCTGCCCTGGATTCCAGGCAACCGGAACAGCCCTCAGAGTGCCAGTGTCCTACCCACCTTTGTTGGGTAGTGTCTTCTGATGTGGACCCCTAGGTCCAACTGATGTGTCCCTCTTCGGGCTCCGTTTCTCTATCTGCTGACCATTTTAGTATCTCGCTTCTTGTGGGATTACCTGTGAACTGCACTTCTGGAGCCCGTTGTCTGTTCTTAAGTGTGTGGCCCTCTGGCGCTTCTGTGCGGTCTGAGCGGTCGCCTGTCCCTCAGCTTTCTTTTCGGTGGGACTCTGTTTCGCTCTAGTATTTCCCTATCAGCTCTGCCTCATGTGCTTGAATTAGGGGGCCTTTATCCAATCCTGCCCATTAGGCCTGTTGGATTTGCACTTCTGCTCGCTACTCAGATCACAGGTACCTCAGCCAGCTGCCAGTGCACTTCCTTGCTTGCGTGCCATCTGTTTCCGCAGTCAGGGCTTGCTGCTTCGTGATGCCATGTGGACCCATCCTGCCGTTTGGACCTTGGGGGGATCCCTTTTCTGCCTTTTCCGTGTGTGTCACTATGGTGCAAATTTGGGTTTTCTCTTCTGTGATTGCCTTATTTCTTGTACTTTTGTCCCCTACTGCTGGCGCTTGTGCTGGGGGCGCTCCTCTTTCTCCCTCTGTGCGGATTTAATGCAGTTGGGGGGGGCCTCTGTTTCCCCACCTCAGCCACCCAACCGGTCTCTTTATCCCACTCCTGCTCCTCTCCAACGGCTTGTGACTGTACATGGCCGTGCTGCCTCATATCGCAGCCGCGCCGAGCGTTTATTCCAGATCCAGCTGAACTCATTCCATTCTTCCATTCATGCCCACACGCTGCGGCTGTGGTTTCTCACTTCGTTCAGCCGCCCATCCACAGCTGCTTCTCTGCTCTTCCGCGGCCGAGTGTTTGTAGTGCTTTTGCCTGCCAGGTGCCACACTGTATCCTTCAAATCAAAGTGTTTGCTTGTTCTCCAGCTGCCACACACCGGTTTGTTACTAATGTATATCCTCAGCGCTGCATCCTGTCACCCTCGTAGGGTACGTCCAGCCGATTACACAAGCAACCCAGGGCTCCGCTCACTACCTCCGGCACTTATAGGGTGACCCTTTGTGTTAAATCCATGCGGCCGCCATTTTCTTCCCTTTGTCCTTGTTGCTCTGCGCACTTCTTCGGCTCCTAATTCTGCTCCGCAACTCCTTTTTCCCACGAGCTACGTACTGATGTTCGCCCCTGTTCTTCCCACAGCAGCAGCTTCGGAGACACTTCTTGCAGGCTCCTTTAGTCGCCTAATTTCGTCTGGATCACTGTTGGATCTGCAGGAGCTTGCGCGATGCACGTCTTCAATTGCGGCTATTTAGCCACGCCTGAGTTGAGAGCATTTGACAATGAAACATTCCAGGCAGCGCCTGATCCTCATGGGTGATGTTGACAAAAGCACAGCATCATCGGCAAAAATAATTCTGGAGAAATGTCAGCGCCTAGCTTAAGGGGATGAACGCTGTCCTTCCGATATTTCATCGTCAGTTGTACGATGACTTTGTTAATATAGAGGCACCAGCGGATCAAGGACACAGCCTTTCTGCACGCCCCTTTATGCCCTAAACTGGTTTGTCACTTCTCCAGGACCCCACCTCACCACCACAATATTTTTAAAATAAAGCTGGCTTATGACAGTTTTGTTCAGCAGGCAGCATCCGCTTCAATATAACCGATCACAGCTGGTCTTTGGAAACACTATCGAAAGCAGTCTGTAAGTCTACTCATACACCCTCATCCTCTTCAGTAATGTGTATTTTTGTACAACAAGGGACAAATGGAAGCATTGGTCGATAGTGCTTATCCCTGCTTATCCCTGGCTGGAACCCAGCCTGGAGATGAGAAATAAGTTTCCTTGAGGCAACCCACTTATGTAACTGCTTTAAAACAACCTCAGCAAAGATTTTTCCGGTGGCATCAAGTAGGGATATAGGCCTGTAATTACCAGGCTTCTCCCTTTTTTGTGCACCGCCACTATTTCGGCAGTTTGCCAGGAATCAGGTACTTTGTTAAATTTGACTATGGATTGGAACAATTTCACTAATATGGGTTCCCAAATATCTGGCTTTCTTTCAGCAGGTCGACTGGAATCCTATCTAGGCCTGGTGCTTTCTGACTCTTTGAGTTCAAGATTGCACTCTTGACCCAATGTAATGGTCATTGTTGGGCTGTTATATTCATTCGGTACCGTACATTTTCCCTACAACCCCTCATCGTTCTCACATTCTCTAACCACACCATCTTCATGTAACTCTAGGAAATGTTAGAACCAAACCTCGGGGGAAATGGGGGGTGACATTGAAGCCCTTTAGCGTTGGTCCCCTTCTTGTCAGAAACTAGGGCCCATAATGTCTTGGCGTCTCTCCAAGTAGCAGCCTCTAAAAGATTATCCCATTGAGCTCTGTGACTTTCTTCCTTTTTCTCCCGAGTTATGTTCTTGTAGATAATTCTACAGGAGCATAGCCCCTCTTTATTCACTGGGCCTTCAACTACGAGACATTGTGACAGAGCACTTTGCCATCTTGCACTCATCATCGAACCAGGCATTCTTTACCACCCCTTTCTGCTTTATTTCATTAGCAGATCTTGTAAAAAAAGAGGGCTTATCTCGGCAACCAGGCAATCAAACTCAACCAGGATCTCTCTACTACTTAAGACCCTACCACAAATACTCTCGATGTTTCCCGAGGCCCTTCGAGAAATGCTAGGTTTAACCCCTGCCCCCTCTAATTTATCTTATGTAATAACCTGTCTGGCATTCCCAGTAATCATGAAACGCGTAAATGTTAATCCGGAACAGTGGGCTTGTAAAAATAAACATCCACTCCAGACACTCACCTCTCCTATCACTATGCTCACTTTCTACTCCAACACACAATAAAGCGCAGCTACACCCCTAGATCAATTTCGGCCTAGCTGCTCACATACAAACAATACTCCATGAACACCTCAACATCCTGCTAGAACGCAGCTATACCCCAGGTAGAATCGTCTTAGCTGCACACATAAACGTCCTACACAGGCCTAATGCTGTCAGAATGCAGTCTTGGAGACCAACCTCCAGACTGCACACATTCAACTGATCTCTCGATACCACCACACCTAATGTTAGGATACAGCTACCATCAGGCAATCGCATCAGCTGCTTACATATGATACCCTACTCTCTCGACTGGCCTGGACTACGGTCCCCGAGGCCGTAGAGCCCTATATAAATGCCAAATAACATAACATAACATGATTGGTACAGTTGGTACAGTCCTATTGCAAAACCCACCATTTAATCTTAGGGGTTTGTGAACACCTGTGTATAGGCGCGTTATACATGCCATATCATATCATATATCATTTTCTCTGCAGTCAATGACTATAAACTTCTCTACGAGTTCCCAGTCACTCATCAATACAAGTATAAAATCAATGCTCGAAGAGCAATCAGTACCAAAAATTTGATTTCTGCCAGGGAGATAACCACCGCATCTACCATTACATGCTCTTTGATTGAGCCCCTGCAATATCCAGGCTGAATCTGGTGCATTTTTATGTGCTCGATGTGGATAGGGAGCCTCTAGGGCAGGGATGTCACACTCCAAGTCAAGCTCATCCCATAGCCCTTCCAGTTCTTTCAGAGGTTCAAACTGTAAATTAAAATCACCCCCAGCTATGATATGAAGTTTCCCATTTAGCATATGGTCCTGACTATTAATTAGTTCCTGCAGCAGTGTTAAAGTTCCCAATGGGTCGGTCCCATAGGGCCTATTATATATATTAAAAACAAGTAGAGTATGCCCATCCATATTTTTCCAACTACCAGTTGCAGATCTAGAGTACTCCGGTCGCTCAGCTCGGTTTCCCACGCAGAGTCTACCGCTATTAGGATCAATACTCCCCCTCCCCCAACCATGGTCTCCTTCTGGCACCCTTCATTGCCAGGTTATTAAATGCCTTAAAACCATGTACCTCAACCGATATTAAACCCAGGTTTCTTGGATACATATGATCTTACTACTAGAAATGAAGGCTATCTAATCTAGGTCAGTCAGTTGCAACTTTCCACAACTGCACCCTTGTTCCCTTGGATTTAATCGAGGCTGAGGTGGGAAACCTGTCAATCTACCTCTTCTATTGCCTCACCCGTTGGTGAGGAATTACACCTCACTTCAATCAGCGGTTGCATAGGTTTTTTTTCTTGCTGTGCACTAGGGGGAAAAGGCCTGCGCGAAATCAATGTTCCAGTTGGGAGATAGGATCTTGCTTCAATTCAAGTAATCCCTCAACCAATGTCTTGTCTTTCAATATCAGTTGAATGAAATCACTTTGTCCATTTGGCATATTCCTTCTGTCACACATACTGATATCCTCTCTTATAATAGAGGTGCATCCTCTAACATGACGTACCCAATGGATGCTCTTATTAATTAGCATTTCTCTATTATCATAAGCTCCTGGTCTTAATTTGGGTACGTTACACATATAGATGGATCCACCATGTTCTGCCCCACCTTTGTTGCTAACGGTAGTCATAGGGCTAGATTGGTTTGTATTGGGAAGTTGATTGTACCTGCCGTTGCCAGTACGCCTTGGTGGGTAAATGGCTGTGTGCTTGTTAATATCACTTATAGATTTAACCCTGTCCCCCACCCTTACAGCCTTGGCTTTAATGAACACTTTCTCCCCAGTGACGCTACTTGCCTTTTTCTGAGACTGAGTCGACAGAAATCCTTTATCCATAGCTTGTTGCACAGCCTGTCCAGCCCGGTTAACTAGTTGTTGTGGTTAATGGTGAATATATTCATTATGTATCCTAGATACTCTGAGAAACCTGAAGGTGAACACTACCTTATACCATTTGTATTTAGAGGTAACAATTGGCAATAGATTTTTTTTAGTATAGGCCCTTTTATTTTGACAAGACACCAGTAGCACTGAGTTATTATTATTTGATGGTCATAGCTAGCTCGCATCTGTAGATTTAGGATTAGATAGGCGTTCATCATACCCTTGTTGAAGTTCAATAAACACCCTTGAACTGTGGTCACTTGTGTCTGTCTTACTGTTGATACCATGCCTTCCTTACAATACCTGCTTAGTTTACATTTACACGCTCAGTTCAACGACCTTTGTGCTAATTCAGAACTCAGTATTAACTTTAAAAAAAATAATTTTGTGTTCCCACACCAGTTTTCAGTAGTACTTTATTGGAACTACTTTTCCCTTCTATGATGTCCTTTGTAATAACGGGTTTGCAATTGGTAATGTTATTGGTTGTCACGACCTTTGGGATCGCATTCTACTGCATCATTTCGCCAGCATCCCCAAACAGTAGGGGCAAGAATCTATTTTGTAATGGGATACCAGGTGCAATTAAAGCAATTCCTGGAGGCTCTGGGGTGCTCTTCGATCTTCTTAATGTAACCAAGCCTACGTCTGGACACACCATGCAATCCCCCTCAGGGACATTGGAGATTAGGCCTATCAAGTTCATCTCTATATATGTACCTGCCAATACTTTTCCTGGTTGATTTTATACTTCCACCATATTATTAGTTGGAGAACCCAAAGAATTAGAGCTACGTACAGGAATTGGGTAACTTCCCCCCATCCCCTCTTGCCCTAAGGCATTCTCCACTAAGAATGTATCTAGTGGGTCCCCTTTGCCAGGTCTCCTTGCTCTTCTTGGACTCACAATTCTTTTGTGGCTTTGTTATTGTTATATAACTTTTGGAAGGCGTAACTCGCCCAAAGGCCTCAGTGCGCAGCACTTCAGAAAGGAAGGGTAGATCAGGAACCAGGAAGGCATAGAGAGAAAGCCAAGCTAGTCATCAGAATCAAAGAGGAAAGTTTGGAGAGCTTTTTTAATAAAAGAGGATAGTTCTTCACAGAGACAGAGAGAAACAGGAACGAGATTCCACAGGCACGGAGCTATGGAGTCGAAGCTAATGCTACCATATCACTCTAGCTTATATCTAGGTGGAATAAGTTTCGTAGTGAGGTTGGACTGAAGTGAGCGAACAGGATGAGAATGCCTAATCCGATTCTTAAGGTAAGCTGAAGCTTTCTCATGAAGACATTTGTGGGTGAGTAGTAGGACCTTGATGCAGTGTTTGACAGGAAGCCAGTGCAAGGTGGTGCAGGCCTCAGTCACATACTGTCTTCTGGAGAGACCACTTACAGCACACATCACATTGTTCTGGGCAACCTGAAGCATTTTCATGTTTGATTTTGAGGTACCTGCCAGCAGTCAGTTCCCATAGTCAAGTTTGGAATTGACCAGATCAATTGCGAGGGAGGCAGTATTAGCATCAGATAGAAAAAGTTTAATTTGCCTAATGAGACGAGTAGTGTAGGCACATGATGCTTTCACTTGACTGGCATGTTTCTTCATATTTAATGATTAGTCTAAATAAACACCCAGGGTCTTAACCCAGGGGATAGTTTTGATAGAGGATCCCGCAATATCAAATGCAGAGTATCCAGGGTCCAGCTTTTGCAAATGTTGAGTAGTACCAACAAGCATAAGCTCAGTTTGTTGCCATTGAGGACCAGGGAGTTGTTTATCATCCAGTTTTCTATCATGGCATATATGTGGGTGATTTTCTGAAGGTCTTTCTCATAATTGCCAGAAACTTTAATGATGACCTGAGTATCAATGGCGTAGTTGGTGTAATCTACGACTGTCAATGAGTTTAAAAAAGGACAAATATACAAGTTGGAGAGAGTAGGAGAAAGACAGACTGTGGGACACTACAAGTGAGATGTTCCGGGAAGTACTTTAAACCGTCAGATGCCACCCAGGCAGATCTAGGGCCCAAAAAGGAGGCCAGCCATTAACAGTTGACAATACTCCCCAACCTCAAGCATCAAGGAATGACCCACAAGGTCAAATGCTGCTGAGAGTTTGAGGAGCATGAGAAGCGCAACCTTACCCGAGTCCGCAATTTGACACAGATTAGCCTTTAGGTCAATCAGAGCAGTCTCTGTGCCATGAAGGGCTGGAAAGCCAGACTCGAGAGGGCCAATAAGGTTATTGTTTTCTATATGTTGTTGAATTTGACAGTAAACAACTCTATCAAGAATCTTCATAAGGAAAGTAGTATTGATGATAGGACGATAGTTAAAGACTAAGGAAGGATCAAGGAAGGCCTTTTTAATCACAGGAGAAATCCATACCTTTTTCAGAGATTCAGGAACCGTAGAAGTAGTAAAAGATGAGTTAACTAAACGTGTAACAAGAGGGGTCAGGCAAGCAAATGATTCTTTCATTTTGGTTGGAGGGCAAATATCATCAGGACATGAAGACGGTTTGAGGCGAGCGATAGTGTCAGACAGATCAGCTTCACTGATTACTTTAAAATTGAAGATGGGAGTGGGAGAGCCAGAAAGTGTGTGAACATAATCCAGTCTAGGAGTACTATTCATGGTCCATGATGGAGAAGATTGCAGGGATGCAATCTTACTGCAATGGGAGTTCAATTTATTACTAAAGCCCTGTTGGATGTCAGAGCACCATTGGTCACTCTTAACCAGGGCAGGGAAAAAAGTATCCTCCCTAAGGATAGAGAAAAGCTCTTTATGGGAGGAACTTGCAGATTTGATGTGTTCTTCGTAGAAGTCTCGTTTGGCCACTTTAATAGCGGTCTTATAATTAGCCGCTGCCTTATAATACAAAATAAGAGTACAGTCGTTGGTGTTTTTCCGCCATGTCTGTTCTTTTTGTCTCTTGAGTGTTCTTAGAGTAAGAATTTCCTCGGAGAACCAAGATTTACCCAGAGTTTCAGGTTTAACTATTTTGACCGAAGGGGGAGCCAGAGTGTTAGTAATGGTAGAAATTATCTTGTTATATAGGACAACAAGGGTGTCAGTACAATTAGATTGTGAAAGATTGGCAAGCAGAGGAGAGGATAATTCAGACACAGCAAAAGGGGTAATTTTTCGATAGTTCCTTACAGACATATTAACACGCGGGTTAGTGTTAAGCCTGGCAAGTTTTCCCGGCAGATCCAAAAAGAACTAAATGAAACTATGATCAGACCAATGACAGATCGTGAAGTCAAAATTGTTAAGAGTTAGACAATGAGAGAGAACCCAATCCAGAATATGACCATCTTTGTGGGTGGGAGTCTTTAGATATTGATGATAGCCATTGGCTTCTAGAGAATGGGCTAGATTGGTAGCTTGAGGGTCATCAATATGAACAGTACTACCCCTCCGTCTACTTCCTTTATTACGCCTAGTGTATCCAAGAGTGCACAGTTGTATTTAATGACTTTTTGGGTACCCCCGTCAATGGCATCCAGAAACGCCTTGATTTCGAAAATGAGTACATTCACTTCATTGATGGGCTCGAATAGTTTACATACTCGTTTCTGTTCGATTCCAGGAGACCTGGTAGAATTGGCTTTACCCTTCACCATCTTTAGTGCCAGTTTGTTACTCTATGATTTAACTAATAGTAATCAAGATCGATAATCAATAGTTAAGTTCCACTTCACGATAATTGCTATATAGGCTCTAAGGGGTCTCTGATCTATAGCACTACACTGCTTATATTTTCATCCTTTTGGAATAGCAACCTCCCAATCCTACAGTCACTAAGGGGAGGCAACTCTTTTGCTTCCACTTAAACTCAAGAAAGAAATAGTGTTATTCAAAATACAACCCTCCTCACACCTGTAGGGGAGGCATTGTATCACATCATGACACTGACACAAAAGGTACAATTTGTAAAACCTTTATTAAAGTTTCTGGGTTTGGAAACACTCCTACGTTGCCCTATAACTAGGATGGGAGTAGTCTCGACCATCAAATAACAAACAAAACAGTCTTAGTTGTGTCTGTCAGATCAAAACTGCTTATGCTAACAAAATCTAATGCCTGCCCTATCTCCTGGAGAAAAAAGTGTGTAAAGGAGATATGTATATAAAGGAAAATCAGTGTTATAAAAAATAATAAATGTGGCTGGATCAGCTCTCCTCCCCACATTTAGACAGCACGCAGTAAGGCGGTTTCTGTAGGCAGGATGACACACTCTGGCCCGGGCTTTAACACAGAAACAGTTCAAAACGTGGATCGAGGCCTGCTTGTCCTTCCAAATTAAAGTCTCTTTCCAGTCTTCCCAAACAACGTTCAGCAACAAAACATTCACACTGGTCCCCCTCTGTCGGGCAAAGATTTGTAAGGGGAGTGGCCTGAGGCACCTTCACTCCCTCCAGTATATGCCTTGTTAAGGCAACAGTGCCAGTTGGTGGTGGCCCGGGTGGTGGTCAGCTGAAAAGCCTGACAGCACCCTAAAGGACCACCTGAAATTCAGGAAAAGTCTACTGAAAAACTGGCTCTACAATGCTTAACAGAGCAAAGGTTTAACCTACACCATCAAGCAGTGAAAACAGCACTCCTCAATATGTTGACTGTCATGCACAGACATTGCCTAAGGGAACAGTATGCTTGCCCCCGAGCTTCTGCCTAGAACACATTGCATAGCAATCAGGGAACTATAATGACTGGAATACATCACATCAAGGCACTGAATGCCTTCCTGTCTCCCAGCATATCTAAACCTCAACAACTCTCAAAACAATGCAACAGACAGCAAGACCAATCATTTTAAAGTTCTACACAAACCTAAACACAAACACCAGCTTACTGCCCTACTTGCACTTTGACCTACTCGGCATCCCTTATTAACTATCCTGTAAATCACTGCCTTATCGATATTCATTTGAATGTATATGTTGTAAATTTTGTAAATCTTCCTGTAATAATCTTGTAATACTCTGTCACATTGCCTTGTCATGCTTTCATCTTGTTGTAACTAAGTTAAGCGCCCGGTTGCCCCTGGGCCTGGTGCGCTATAGAAATAAATAAAATACAAATACAAATAAAGAACACCCCCCTCTTTTTGACTAACCTTCAATTTCTTTCTATTTACCTCACGACACACATATGCAAACCAGCCACTTAAATATTGCTGTAAAAAAATAGAATCTCTCCCCATACTTCAAACAACACAAATGTAGACCTCCAACTGACATACTAGCCCCCTGGCCAACTAACACCCACACTACAGACAGAGGCTGCACCTTTGGACACAAATGTTTCGATGTCTCCTACATTTCACATCTAGAATACCTACAAGCATGCAGAGCTCAAAACGAAAGGACTCCAATCTTGCCTTTCCCTTTCCTTCCAACTACACAAACCCACCCACTCTGTTCCAGATCTGCCAGACTGGAGACCATGCAAATGGCAGCAGTGCGCAGTAGAAATCCTAATGACATAACAACAGTGTGCAATACATTTTTCAAAATAGCATCATGTGTTTAAGAAATAGCTGTGCTGTTTTGAATGATCATATTCTATGTTCTGTGTTTTCATAATAAATCGAGAGAAATAACAGATGCATGCTCATTTTGGCAAAGCACAAAGAAATTGTGGCCGGTGGGAAGGAGTCGGAGACTCGGAAAACATGATTCATGTTTTCAGTGAAATTATAAGTGGAAGGTCTAACCTTCCCTATCACTAAAGGGAATACCCTATGTAATAAATCCTACGGAAGCCTCTGTCTAAAGTCTCCTCCCTGGTGGCCTGGGAAAGCTAGACACTTTCTGATCCTGACCTTGGGGATGGGGTTCAGCGGGAGGATCACCTGGGTAGAGAAAGGGCCAGGGGAATGAAAGGACTCTGTGGGGTGAGATGCTGTATGTGTCTTCCTCTAGGGAAGACATCTCCTCAATATGGCTTGTTAAAACAATCTTTTTGTTTTCCAGGATAAACATCTTAATATGGGTAAAAACAATCTTAAATCCTTAGGTATTGGAAGAAATAAAAAACCTTCTAAAACCCTGGAAACGTATAGAGCTAGAACCTCCCCTAACTCCCAAAGGTACAGTGAAAGGATATCTGTGAATAAATACAATTCTAACCCTAAAGAACTTTATACCTCTATACAATCCAGTCTTGTGATTGATCCTTATGATATTCCTTTAAAAAATATTATGGGGAACAGAAATTAGTTCAAGACATAGAATCAATGTAGAAAAACTAACTTTTTCATTTGGGTGCTTCAAGTCCCATAATCCCCGAAGTACTGGGACGAAGAAGGGGGCTAAGGAGGAACAAGGCTGCAGAGTGCAGCTTGTTAGTGGGAATGTTTAAAGTTCTACACAAACCTAAAGAACACCCCCCTCGTTTTGACTAACCTTCAATTTCTTTCTATTTACCTCACGACACACATATGCAAACCAGCCACTTAAATATTGCTGTAAAAAATAGAATCTCTCCCCATACTTCAAACAACACAAATGTAGACCCCACACCTGAGGGAGACGGAGGCTTAAAGGGCCCCATCAGGTGCAGGCAGTTAGTGAGCAGGGAGAGCAGAATGAGCTGTATAAGCAGCAGAACCACGAGGAGGGAGAAGGCACCAGGACCACTGTCAAGCAGTGAACAGTAGCTGGTTCTGTGAGCGTTTTTTCCTCCAGAAGGATGAAGTGCAGAGGTGGCGCAGTGGAAAGTGTGAAAGAGGGAAGCTTGCCCTCTGAAGACCTGATTTGCTGAGGTTGCACAGCGGGAAGCAAAAGCGTGGAAATCTTTCCTCCCCACCAGGATGTGTCCGGTGGCCGGCGAGCGCTAGACAGCCTCCGGAGCAAGGGAAGCTCCTTTTACAAGTGGAGATGGCGGACCAAGAGCAGCAGTTTGCTTGGTTGCAAGGAGCCACTGGTGCAGAGTACCTGTGAGCAGCGAGGGAACCAGACACGCACTCCTTACCCAGTGAGTTCACCAGCTATTAGTGACAATGGAGCGCTGCGAGACCGCTCGCGTGTTCGATGCAGGCGTATTCAGAGTAGCAAACACTTGCATGTGAGTGGAAGTAATATTAAAGGCAATTTTGAATACCAAACTATCATAAACCAGCGAAAACAATATTTTTCAAAACCAAATGACTATCTTTGGAGAAAGGGCTGGACTCATTGCTGTTGGGCTGTGGCGAGTGGACTGCGCCATTATTCTCCTGTATCCTGTGCTGTTAGGTGAGGTGCGTGTGCCTTTAAGGTCTGAGACCGGCTGGCCTTAAAAGGCCGCCTCCCACGCCCTTGTGGCGTAAGCCCTGTGGAGAAAGGGCTGGACTCATTGCTGTTGGGCTGTTTGGCGAGTGGCGCTGTGCTGTGCAAGACTCCTCTGAAGAATGCTGACACAGACCTGCCAGGACTCCCCCGTTCTCAGAATGCGGGCACAGAAGGAACGCGACCGTCCTGGAGACAATGGAGAACGCAGTAGGACTCAGAGGCAAACCCCTGCGAAAGTAAGTTGTTTCTATTCATGCAACTCGACGAGTGAAGAACCTAATGCTAATGCTCTAGGAAGCGAGGGCTGTGTCCACAGCGACCCTCTACCTGAACCGTGTAGAGTGTGTGTTGAATTGGCACCTCGCACCGATCTGGGAATGCACTCTTCTGGCGCCTGTATTCCAGACAACAACTCCGGCAACATACACACAAATCACTCAAACAATCATATAACTACGCCATTGCGCAACAACTAGTGACCGGCGCACTGTGCGGCGAATCAGGGATTAATAACAAGCCATACAATGATGCCGACCCCAACGTAGAGGCGGTTACAGACTCACTCTGTGGGGGGGGACGCGCGGGCGCTCCGGACGCTGGCATGTCTGGGGCTGGGCTTGGCGCGGCTTGTCGTGGCTCTGCGGTCGCGGCTGGGGCAGATCTGCTGGAGTGCCGCAGTGTGTGTGTTGGTGGCGTGCTCCTCCCATGAGACTGCCTCTGATCCGATATTAAGCGGATGACGCAGACTCTCTGCGCTCCCCCACTCGCTGCCGAGGTCTATTGGAGCGGATGGGGTGGGCGATGACATGTTCTCTGGTCTAGTGGGCGTGGAACCCCACCTAGGCAATCCCCCGAGCACAAGCTCGCCTATTCACCAAATTGACACACTATCGGAATGGAAATCTAATGAAGAGTATAACGAGGACATCCCTTGCATGACGCAAGGAACAACGAAAGATCAATTTAAGGATGGGAAAAAGGGTTACGGACGCGAAGAGCGTCATGAGTCCCTGGAGGTGGCCAATAACATCCTGCATAGTCTAATTTCTATGAACAAGGCATGTGCCAGTAAATCAGTGAAGAATGTATTGTTACAATGTGACCAAACACAGAAAACATCTACGAAACGTCATAACGCCGAACTGAACAAACCAAATGAAGACATATGGCCTAATGTTCACTACAAACGCAGGAATCCGGCCGACAAAGTAGTTGAGGGGCCCTCTAGTGAGGCCTCGGACAATGATTTATCGTTCAATCGGTTGCACTCTCAAAAGAGATTACCGACTTCCAAATAGGTGGAGAAGGTCCCAATGAATCAGCGTGGTCATTATCTTCATTCTTCTGACATGACCGCCTCCGGCACTCGAGAACTCTCTGACTCCTCCTTTATAGAAATACCTTACCCTAAAATAAGGCGGGGAAGAGCTTACAGGAAAAAGAATGGGTTAAATAGGGTCACACAGATTTTTAACTCTGAGCAACTCGACACTAGGTTACTACCTGCACTACAAGCCTCAATAATATCATCCTTGGCGATGTCCTTAGCCCCATTTATGAAACTATACGAGAACTTGAATGACTCAATGAAGGACTTGACAACACTGACAGCTCTTATGAACACCAAAGTGTCGCATGTAGAACAAACATGCAGCCAGTCATCTACTAATCTCAATGAAGGGATAAAAGGTAAAGATGCAGCATATAAATCCCTGTGTGACCAGAGGAACAACGATTCTGCCGACAAAAAACTATTGGCTGAAGTGGCTAGAGAAGCCCTTTCCCTATTTAAGGATGAGTGCCACGGCCAAAAAAGACAATCTAAATGTATTGATCTTAGCATCAGGAGTTCATCAAGAAGGGATCCAAAGTCGTCCTCAATCCAATGTGTTGGGGAAAGTCTGGACACCAGTACTCCGCTGGAGCACGAGAAAATTATTGAGATTTCTTTCAACTCAGCCTTTGAGCAGGCTAGAGCATGCAAGAGGCAAATGATTACCAATGACCAAATAACAACAACCTCCAATACGGCACCTCAATCAAACGTGGAAAAACAGGGGCTAAGAGCGAACCAAGGTGCCGACAAGCCTGGTGTGTTCTCCATCTTTGCAGGTGGTAATCAGGCCACTGTGAATTCTTCAGAATCAAAAATCAAACCTAAGAACTTAATCAAAAAAACGAAAAATCTGCCTCTAAGGAAAATCAACAAAAACACAGGTGCAAGGAAGTTCCTGAGGAACATAAAATTAGTGCAAATAATAACTAAGGATGTTATCAATGACCCCCAAATTGAACGCACACAGAAAGTGGAAAAGGAAACGACTCCATCTCAAGGCGTGGTGGACACTGAAGAATTGAATAATGAGATACTGGCTGAATGATTAAATATGTCCACATATGACGATAGAGAGCTAGATGAGGTCGCAGACAATGCTATATCGATGGTACATGCGAAAAACACGATTGACCAAAGTAATTCCCCACCTGAGCATTTCGAAGACATTAAGGGATGTCCTTTCCCAGCAGAAGCAAATTCAGCCCATCAAGTGGACAGGACTGTAACAGAGCAGGCTGTCGGGCTTAAAAGTGTTAGAACTTGTTGCTTTGCTAACAAATTAGCAAGCATGGAGACTGGACCATATGCCCCTACAAGTCCACCATTTGTGACAATGCATGAAAAGAGGTTAACACAATGTCTTATTCAAAAAAACGCTCACCGTGAAGGAGGCGACTCTGCCGTATTTCACGCCAGCGGGAAAGTGGACGTGAACGATCTCGTCTCCCACAATTGTGTAGGGCAGATAGTGGCCCTAGTACTAAGAATTGGAATACGACTCGAAGGGGCGACCAAAGAGACACCTGTGATAAACGCCAAGTGCCAAGAGGAAGTCATGTAAGAAAGGAGCACGACAAGACTCATGTGACTAAGGTAATGATCGAGTGTCTCGATCCTATGGACAAGTTGATTCTCAATCGAGCAAATATCATACCGAGTCTACGTGCAATAACAACAAATGACTTAAGGATAGTTGAATTTCCAAATGAAAGACGCAAACGACAAAGTAATTCTTCACGTGTATACATCATTGATAGCAACTACAATTCTTGACACCAATGTAGCGTTGTTTTCGCTGGGGTTTGAAGTATATAAAATGGATGCACTGTGCATGGACCAACCCACCCTGAACGATGGGGCGAATAACAATTCGCTAAGCTGTCTGCAACAGAGCACTGTGTTACGCCTCCACAAGAAAGATGAGGAACCTCTCTCGCAAATCACCAAGACAAGGATGGTTGGAACAGGGCAGTCTGCAAGCATTCTGGCCGAGCCTGTACAGATTATCAGAAACATTCTCACCCCACTGAAAAATGAGGAGGGGTGCTCATTCGACGCCAATAAACTGCCTATTAGAATCACTATATGTGGAGACACACGTCTAGATGTGCTGCGTGACGGTGGCAATCGACGTTCAAACGCAACTGGAGACAAGGAAGAATGGGGATGGTTAGCGGCCTCACTCAATAAGAACGACGATCAATAATGCCAGGAACCGCAGACCTTATGCAGTACAGTCACTTCTTGGAACACACATGGCTTTACGCATTTGTTTCATTTGAACTGGTTGAGCGGCTTGAATATTGTTTGTTTGCAGGAAACATGGTTAATGGAAGCACCAATCTCACGCGATTATGAAGTGGCCTTGAACCCTGCTACAAAACAGGAGAAAGGGCGCCCAATGGCCAGCCTGCTAACACTGATCAGTAGGGCCTCCGGCCTTAGGATTGTAAAGTCTGTTAACCACTCTCCTTTCATTCAAGAAACCACGATAGGAAGGAGGTCTCAGGGTGACGAGGACTCTGATGAAATAACCCTACTAAATGTTTATTGGAATCATCACACGTCGGGCAAAACTGAATTTGTGGAGGAGCTTACATCAATAGTGGATCACCTGCATGAGTCCAAGGCCACAGTGAACATTATGATCTGTGGTGATTTAAACATTGATCTGTTTAAACCTGCAGGAGCGAATAAAAAATTGCTAGCCAAAGAATGGATTGAAGAGATGGATTCAAGACAAATGCAGATGCTAAACGGGAACACATTTGGTGACATACCTCCAGCAACAACTTGGCATCGTGCTAACTCAACATCCACAATCGACTATGTGTTCGTGTCTCTCCACCTACTTGCCCAAATTAAATCATTTAGGATCACGAAGAACTCCAGCAGTGACCACAACATGTTAACGGCTGAAATTGTAATGTCACTGAAGGAGGCTACTCCGAGGTGGCATCACAAGGTTTTAGCCAAAGCAAACAGGGTCAGACTACACCTCGAAACGCATGAGGTCGCCCAGCTGTCAACTGCTTACTGCCAGCGGCGTACTCAAATGGAATATGACCAATTATTGTTACAATATAAACCTCAGAATGTGGGGCTGAAAAATCTGAACTTAGCCTGCAAACACTGGTTTGACATTGAGATACAAAAACACAAACGGCAGATCAGACGCGAGATAGGTCACGCTCAACCCCTGGAACCCGAGACTCGAAAGTCGAAAATGGAGCCATAAAACAGAGATACAAGAATTGGCTAAAGTTCCACCTACACCTGACCATCCAAAATGACGACCAGGTAATGTTAGCTGCATTAAAGAACAAAAACACACAGGACTTTTGGCGGCTAATTAACAATATGCAGGCCCTGCAAAGATCCCTCCAAGTGTGTCTGGTGAGCAAAATAGAGTAGATTTCTCACTTCGAGGCTTTATATAAAGGAACCAAGGCAGTGGATTGTGAGAATGCACCAAGGTTTACACCACGAGCACTCTCCTTCTGCAAAAATGACATTGTGAAGATAATCACGAAGGCTAAAAACTCGAGAGCTCCTGGCCCAGATGGCCTCACAAACTACACCATCAAGCAGCATCCTGAGATCTGGCCTGAGATTTCTGTTGCCTTGTTAGAAAGAATAAATAATCTGGGTCAGTGTCCTAGATCTTGGAAGTCAGCAATTATCGTGCCGATATTCAAAAAAGGGGACAGATCAAATCCCAAAAATTATCGGCCGATAGCGTTGTTGGACGTATTGGGGAAAATTTACGCCACTATCCTACAGCAAAAACTGGTGGAGTGGGCAGTAAAAACATCACACGTAGACGTCCGGCAGGCCGGCTTCGTTAAACAAGTAGGTTGTTCCTTAAACCACTTGCTATTGAACTTGATAAAAATGGAGGCCCTGAAATCGAACAAAACAGTATACTTGGCGTTTATCGATTTCTCAAGCGCCTTCGACACCGTCGAGCGGGATCTCCTGTGGTCTAAACTGCAACGGTGGGGCTGCCCCCAAGATCTAGTAGAGGCAATTCAGGAGCTCCACACAGATACTTTTTTTTTTAATTAAAATGCTTTGTTTGAATTAACAAACTTTTCATTTATATTTACATACATTTTTACAAAAAATTCAGACAGTTATATTCTTATTCTTCATCTAAAATTCTTTAGTAATCTCACTCCATAATTTAATCACAGTAAATATCAGACGCTGATTCTTGCCTTCAAGCAGTTCTGCCCATCTTTCATCAGTTGTCGACTGTTTTTCAGCGATTTTAAAGAAATCTCTATATAAGTCTCTTTTCGCTTTCAAAGCCGGCCAAATCATAATGAAATGAAATAGAGTTTCTATTCTAGTTTGATCTTTACAAAATCGACAAACCACAGACTTTGGGTCTGTTTTATCTATCAAAGCTTGGTATTCTCGGGTGGGCAATATATTTAATCGAAAGCGCAAGAAAAGATCACGGGTATTACAACACGGAAACTGTGACAGATATGATGGTAATTCATTGAGTGCTCTCACTTCAGTTTCCGCATTAAGATGATGTTTGTTCTTTTTCTGTTCTTCTATCGTTCTTATCCAGTCATTCGTTTGAATTTTCCGTTTAGCATACTGCGGTCTAAAGAGCAACATTTCCTCTGTGATGTCTTCCTCTCTCATTTTCGATTTGATTTCAGTAGACCATTTCAAGAGAGCTGATGTTTGAAATGTTTCCTTTTTTTCCTTTAAGATTTCCAATGCTGGTATTTTTTCCTCAGAAATGATTTTTCTTAGCAAATCCATTTGTTTCCAAAGTACTATGGATTGTACCGATTGTAAAGCTAATTCAAATCTTATTCTATGGATAGGAAATGCTTTGGGTGATGCAAGTATTTTCCTCCAAAATATTGCTTCGTAATATGGCCATCTCATTAGTTGTTGGTTGATGAGTGACTCGCTCGCATATGTCAAAATTGGAATTACTTTTTGTTTATAAAGCAAAATTGTGACTTTTGCTGAATATGTCCCATATTTTAGGTGGAAGAAGCGCCCTTGTTTTGCCAGAGATCTCGCTTTCCCCTCAATATGTTCTTTACATTCTGCTTCATTCGCTGATGGATTAATTAGAGCACCTAGATATTTTATTGTATTAGTTGCCATGATCACTTTATTTTCTAGTTGAATCTTCATCTTATATTGAATCTTTGTTTTTTGGGTAATGAGTTTCATTATTCTGGTTTTATCAATGTTAATTTGTAAGTTATTCTCGGTCATGTAAGCTTGAGTTTTGTTCACTGATTGTTGAAGTCCTTTCAATGTTTTATCTAGGATAATAATATCATCCGCATAAATTAGCGTTTGAATAGTTTCACTATTGAGCTTTGGTGGATTTGCCATGTTATTTTGAATTTTATCTCCAAAGTCATAGGTAAAGAGATTTTAGAGGCACGCGGCTAATGGACACCCTTGTTTTAGCCCATTCCCAGTTGGAATGGATTCTGTCACTCTTCCATCTTTCGTGAGCCGGACGCATATAGAGCTGTTCGAATATAGTTGTTTTATTGGATTAAGAATATTCGCAGGGCATCCCCAGGCTCTCAGTTTAGACCATAGTAATTGTCTATTGACTGAGTCAAAAGCGGTCCTTAAGTCTATGAATATAGCATATACTTGATGTGATTTTGCCATTGCTTCATGTTTCAGCATATTCAGCAACAAAAGGTTGACATTAGTGCCTATTCGATTTACAAAGCCTGTTTGTCTTTTAGCTTTTTTGTCATGATCTATTGCCCATAGATTCAGTTTTTTTTGGAGGTAACCAGCAAATAATTTTCCCAAAGGATCTAATAAGGCTATAGGTCTATAATTACCCAGATCTTTTCAATCTCCTGTCTTGTAAATAGGAATCAGAACAGCTGTTGTCCAAGTATGAGGAATCTCTTTCGTCTTTTCAATTAATCTTAATAGGGAAATTAAGAATTTAGCCCAATCTTCTGGCGCCACTTTTAGATTACTGTTTGCTAAACCATCAGGGCCTGGTGCTCTCGAAGAGATGAGTGACTTAATGGTACTAATGATATCTTCTAAGTCCCAATTGAGGTCCCAAGGATCATCATCTCTCTCTATATCATTTGTGTGTATCTGATTGTACAATTTTTTTAAAAATTTTGTTGAATAATGATTCACCCATCTGTCGGCATCAACTTCTTGAATCATGTTCTGTGATGTAGATGAGACATTCAGCAAAGACCATAGTTGGCGCGTATTTTTTTGATTCAGTGCTTTCAAAATCGCTTCTGCATCTTTCTGTTTTATAGAGGCTTTGATGGATTTTATTGCGTTGGAATACTTAAGTTTTTCTTTTTTTATTTCACTTTCAAAGTTTAATTTTTTCTCAGTTTTCGCAAACATTTGTAATGTTTCTTTTTTTTCGTTTGAATTTCCATGTTAAAGTAATGGGAATGAGTTTGTTTTTGTTTCTGCTTTGATCCCGCATGTTGATATTTTTCTAAGATCCAACCATAATTCAATTTTTGTTTGTCTTGGATTGGCGCATTTTCAAAGGTTGAGACTATTTCTGCTATTTGATGTTGTTTTATTCAGAGTCTATTCAGCCCGTTTGTAAGCTCAAATTCAGGTAGCATTAATCGTTGGTTATTTATTACATGGATCGCCCATTCAATCTGTATCAAGTGGTGGTCACTATCTGGCTGTATTGAATTTCAGTCGAAGTTGTTAGTTTTCGGATCCCTTCTGATATAAAAATGTAATCGATCGTTGAATTGGAAGTTTCTCGTGACCACGTTGCTAACGGTTTACCTTTGCTATTTGTGGGTTGTTCACTTAAAAAGATGTTTCTCAGATTGACTTCTTTAGTCCATTTTTTTGCTCTACTTGACATGGCTATGGGGTTTAAATTATCACCTTCTTTATTAAATAGGTGGAAATTGAAGTCTTCTGCTATAATGAATTCAGTTCCGATATTAGAGATGGCCAAGTTGTCAATTTCATCGCATATTGAATCTATGAATCTTGTCTCTGGCATTGCAATTGGGTTCCAATAGATGTTAAAAATGGATATCAAATTAGCAGCCGTGGGCATGGACATTTCATTATTATTATCTGGAGACATTCTGATAGTTAGGTATTGTGCCCACGGGTGTATATTCTTACTTGATATTATTGTCCACGTCAGCAGTAATTTTATTAGTATCAACATTCCTGTTGCAGGTCTTCCCTGTTGTGCTGATATAGCAGGGTTCATTAGGATACTATACCCATCGCATATTACCTCTTCGGTCAGCCAAGTTTCCTGCAAACAAATGATATCCAGGTTGTCCAAAATTGTTGACTGTTTTTCCAGGAGATGTTTATGTCCTTTTGTATTCCAAGAGCCTAGAGATGTTCTACACTTTTGAGAATCATTACCTCTTCGTTGTTATAGGTAGTAATTTTCCTTCCACTTCGCTCGACATTCAAGTTTGATTTTGTCTGTGATATCTCACGATAGTCACACCATAGAATTTGGTTATTTCTATGTTCTTGCACCTGCAACTTTGTTCTTGAGTCATTGGGATATTGCCCAGATATTATCACCTTGCTCTGTTCAAGATTTTTGTTAAATGTCTGTTGCCTGAACATTGCCAGATTCTTTGTTTTTTTTTCAACCATCGACCTAGAAACAAAGATTTCTTCTATTTCAAAATCTAATTTTTCAAAATGATGTTTGGTTGCTAAGACTCGTTGCGATGTGTCTTGTTTGTAGAAGTCGATATGTGCCTCTTCCATATATCGTTTATTTGGAAACAATACTAGTTCTAGGTCATCAGATTTTATTTTAGCCAATTGAGGAATTGCTTTGAACAACCGCAGAATGTTAGATCTGTTCATTATTACCGGCACTTCTGTGTTTGATGTCGTCGGAAATAGGGCTATTCTATAGGCACAAGAAACCTTCAGTGAATTTTGGAAAATTGGTCTAACTAGTAAAGGACTTGATTGAACCGTAGGGCTTTTGTTGTTAGTACATTCGGGTTGCGTATCTGCTGAAGACCAAGATTCATCGTTGGACACTTGAATATTCGAAGGAAAAATTAGTTGAAGCATCATCCTCGTCATGTTCGCTTTGGGATTGCTCTATAACCGTATCTTGATATTCGTCAATGATGATCAAAGTAGCATCTTGCGAGTTTAATGAAATTGAATTACACTCACTTGCATCGTCGGCAGTTGATAAATCTATCATTGGAATGGGATTTACCGGTTCACAATGCGTTTCTTGGTTGATTACCTCTAACAACGCATCCAATGGATCCTTTAATACTTGCTTATCCACATTGGTGGCATCTTTTAGTATTATCGCCATTTTTGTTTTTTGAGTAGTTTGCTGTGTACATTTTTTTTTAATAGTAGGTTGGGTATTGTTCTTCTTTGATTCGTCCGGTAACATTTTCTGTACTGACTGCATTTTTCTGAGGAATGTACGAGAACCATTTTGTGGGTTTTTTGTAGTTTTCTTATTCTTTGGTTTGCTTGATATATCTTGACCCACTATCCCACGTTTGGAAAGATCAAATATGTCAAATGGAGTACAAGAAGGTGGTTCAACATTAACCTGCAGTGTCGCCATTGTCAAATTACTTGGTATAACCGGGAATAACTGGATTTCATATTGAGTAGTTTGATCTGATTTATTGTCTATTTTATTTGAACATTCAGTTTGTGCCTGATTTGTTACATATTGCTTTTGTTCCATCATCTGTGGTTGTTTTTTTGCTTTGTCATCAATCAGTTTTTTGGTAATTGTTGAGACAGTTTCCAAAAGATTCTGTTTGTCTACCCGGTCCACTCTTGCTAATTCTGCTAATCGCATTTGCCACATTCTAGATGTTTCTGCTTCATGTTTAAGTCGTTCCTAAATAGTATTTATAAAAGTTTCTAGGTAAGTTTGTTTAGTCATTATCATCACTAACAGCGTCGCTTGATCTTTTGTGGAATCGACAATATATATTCTTGAATCTTTAGGAACGGAATCATTGCGGTAGATAATACCGCCACCAGTGTGTTTTGTAAGTCCAGCATTGTCGTTGGTAGTCTTTGTTGGATTTCCGGAGATTGACTTTGATGTTCAGTTGTTACACTTGCGGAAAAAGAATCCAAGTCTTCCGTTTTAAGTTTAGGTGACAATTTATTCAGGTACATTGTATTTTCTTTCACAGGAGAGCCTGTTCTTGGTTGTACAATTGGCGTGGATGTCTCGATATTTCTTAGTAGATTCGGCGTGTAAACTCCACTGAAGACTTTGTTTCTTTTTTCCTGAGAATCCATGATGGCGTCTATCCCAGTGATATCAAGAGATAGGCGTGCGACTCGGACTGCTATAGGTTTGTTATGGTCAATGTTTCTTGAAGCCGTTGGTAGATATGTTGATTGCCAATGTAATTTGGCTGCTTTTGCTCGATCTTTATAAAGATGGCGTAAAGCAACTGTTGTCTTCTGTTGATTTCCTAGAGATTGTAGCTATAGATTGTACTGGCTGTAATGTACCCTCAGAAGGAATAATGTGTGCCCAAACCGCTTTGACTTCCATGTTTGTAACCATATCTGTTTGCTGTGATTTCAATACGCAGCTGTTTTGGTGAACCGAAGCATCCTTTCCGGAGGCAATCAGGTCAGTCAGATTTGGAGTATTATGTTGGCCTGTTTTGTTCAATTCTATTAGATGGTTTAATATCGGAATATCTTGTTTCGGAGAGTGACATTTCCAAGATGGCAGTACAGTGGAATCTACAGTTTTAGATGAAATTTCTACTTTTGGTGTCTCTTTACGTCCTTCAATTCTTAAAGATTCTTTATTGTGATCATCTATTGGAATGACTTCCCCAGGTGTCATGTATAAAGTGGGGGTTTTGGTCGTTTGGGCTGAAGATTCCTCTAACTTCCCTTGCAACCTAGTTCTAGGTTTAGACGGTTCCATAGATGAAATTAGGGGATTATACAGCAGGCAAATCTTTGATATATTCGATTTACAAGAATCAGCTTAAACCTCAGTAAATCAAGCACTTACCGCCACAACCAGTCACAACCAGCCGCAAACAGCAGACAACAGCGTGCCCTTTCCTCCTCGCGGGCTTCACGCCGCAAGAGTCGCGCTGTTCTGCCTTTGAGGCTTTCAAATGGGGGAGTGTCGTCAAGTTGTGACGTGACACGAGTCACGTGCTGATGCAGAAACTCAGCGCCGCTCGCTTCAACTGCTATCAGCTGGAGCTGATAGTCTCACGCGAATCGGAGCGGGAGCAGTCTTTCAATGGTCTTTCCTCCAAATAACAGAAAACGTTCCACAATGTATTTCCACAAAGTATTTACAGTCTGCTCAGCCGCACAGCAGACAACAGCGCGCCCTTTCCTCCTCGCGGGCTTCACATCTATCAAGATCCGTTTAGATCTATCTGGGTTACTATCAACTGCAATTAAAACTCACAATGGAGTAAAACAGGGGTGTCCTCCCGCCGCAGCCATATTCAGCCTATTTATATCTGATATAGGCACTTCAATAGACGCTGTAAATTCTTCTCCGCCTAAAATAAATAAATCGCACGGAAGCTGGCTGATTTACGCCGACGATTTAGTTGTAATGGATGTAACACCTGTCGGTTTACAAAGAAAACTTGATGCCATCCAGTGCTATGTAAAAGAAAATCGGCTGCTGATTAACACTAAAGAATGAGAGATTCTAGTATTTAAGAACTTGAGAGGGCGTGCCTCGAAAAGAGGAAAAAAAAGAATGTGGGTCCTAAATGGTGATGTGATGTTGACATCAAAAAGCGTAAAATACCTGGGAATGGTAATAAGCTCTTGTGTCAATGACGGACCATGGATTGCAGATACAAAAAGGAAATGTGCTCAGCGGGCGAGTCAAGCCCTAATTATGAAAAAGAAATTCAGGAAATTTTCGCCTGAACCTCTGCAGCTGTTCTACCAACAAAAAGTAATTCCAGTGTTGATCTATGGGGCTGAAAATGCATTGGGCTGTCCCACGAAGTATGGTCCTCCCTTGAGAACCAATTTTGGGTGAAAGTTCTGGGACTGCCAAGGGGGACAAAGACTGCTTGTATAAGATACGAACTAGCCCTAATATCTATCCAGGCAAGGATCAGCTGGAACCTGTTATCCTTGTTCCGTAAGACTCGCTCACGCGAAAACCTCCCACAGTTCGAAATTCTTTACAACACTCCAACATTCGATCAGAAATTGGTGTCTTTGTGGATTCAGAGATGCAAACGTTTGATGGCAGAATTCGACATCACGCCAACCATGCTCAGCGAAAACCCCAATGCTGCAAAATTGAAAATTTGGCATCTCGATTGGGACCAAACTTGTACAGAACGAATGATGGCGACCCTGATAACAGATGCGCCCGCAGAAGCCCGCGCCTTTAATAAAGTCCAACGTTACATTACCGTGTTCCCGGACCCTAATGCTCGTAGACGCTTCATGTTATTTCCAATGAACTTGTTTAAAACCAAAGAACGTCTACGAACGTGGAGCTGCAACAAGAATTTAAACCCCATGTGTAGATTTTGCACTAAAGAAGCAGAATCACTCAAGCACCTAGTGCTATTTTGCACTTACCTTCGAAATGAGAGAACTGTGCACTTGGGCCCTTGGAGCACAAGTCACCCGTTCCTGTGTGCGGACGAATGGTGGGGTCACATGTTCAATGGAATCGACTTAAAACTTTTAATTCCATTGACGCATTTTCTAGCCATAATTGAAACCCGGCTGAGCCTGGCTCTGGTGCACAGGCACTCGAATGTGACTAAAGGAGACTTGGGGAAACTTGGATGTTTGAACGTTTTTGGGATTGGGGATTTGGGACCTCTGAATGGGGATGGGAACTAGTGAAGTATGGTGTATGTTTTGTTTGTTTGTTCGAAAATGTTAATGGTTTGTATAAACCAATAAAATAAAACAAAAAAATGACTATCTTTAAACGTGTGAGTTTGTTGAGAACCCAGCAACAAGATGGGGCAATATTATTAGAATCTAATGCAGACAAACATTGCCGTAGCCAAATGTAAGCCAAAGCATCTCAATTTAAAACCAACAGATATTGCCAAAGCAAGAGGGGACTAAATAAAAATACAGAGGTTGTAAAACGTATTGCCCCTATTTGAAGACGCATATCACAAAAGCTGGTATACACCCACATTACCAAAGCCTAGGAAGAAGCAGAATAAAACCTTATCCATGTCAGTATTTGGTCAGTTGCACAGTGGGGAAACAAGAGTGGCAAGAAGGCTGCCCTTCTGGAAAAGGTTATTCAAAAAAAGAGGAGCATAACTTGCAGAGGTTTTGGAAAATGCAAAAGAGTACTAAAGAGCACCAATTCGAATCTTGCTTTCCCTGAAGAATTGCTAAACGTCTTTTGTAAAGTAATGAACACTGCAAAGCTATTGTTAGCTGATCTTAACCACACTTGGCACTTGTTTGTGAATTACTATTCGGGCAGGGGAGTATACCCGAGTGGCAAACCTTTGAAGTAGTAGGCCCTGCATGGGAGTAACCCAGGTGTGATTGAAGTAGTAGGCCTGACATGGAATTAAACCACGTAGAAGTTGATGAAGTGCTATGAAGTGGTGTTGACAAGTGAGTCTGACAGACGTTTGTTGCTGAAGAAAGAACTGTATAAAACTGGTGCAGAGAAGTTATATTTCTTCAGAAATAATACGTTGTTGCAAAGCATCCTGACAAAGACAAATGATAATACTACTGATGAACTAAAGAAGTATTCCTTTTTAAAGGGAACGTTAGCTCAGAAATGTTATTATCCCAATCGATCAGACATGTCTTTTTAAGCATACTGTCATCGATGTTAAAAACAATTCCTATGATTCCAAGATGGCGGTGCTGGAGAGAGGAGGTGCCTGAACGTCTCTCCGTCCCCCTCCAGGCCGCAACACTAAAGATTGCCATAAAAACAGTGGACCTCCAAGAGAATTAAGGAGACACGCAAATAACCCCAACCGAAAACCAGCCTGCGCAGGCAGCAGGACGAGATCCCCGCCGTCATAACAGGTGTGCCCCTCTAACAACGTTGAAGCAGATACCGGAGGGGCAGAAAGGGAAGAAGGGGCAGGAGCTCATCACAGGCCATCAGGATTTATGTCAAAATCCAGGCTGAGAACGGCACAACCCACCCAACAGATACCCCAGAAGAATCAGGACCAGAGCCTAACACAACTCTGGGTCCCGGAAACACTCACCCCATCCGTCTCCACAAGGAAAAAAAGCCAAGAAGAACAAACCGTGAAAGCGGGTACAGACCCTGCCAACCCCGAAATGGCGACTAGAGAGGACATGAAAGCCTGGTTTGTAGAATTCCAGTCCCAATTCATGAACTCAATGCAATCCCAATTCGAGACGATGAAAAATGAAATGAAAATCACAGTACAAGAGCTAAGAACGGACATCAGGGAGATATCTCCTAGCTAACGTAGAAATAGAAGGATATCCCCTCACGCTTGCTGCACTATATGCTCCTAATACGGGTCAGGGAGGATTCTTCAAGGATACGCTGGAGAAAATAGAACGCTTTGCCATTGGGGAGATAATATTGGGGGGAGACTTGAATATGGCTTGGGACCCCACCCTAGATAGATCGGCACCCAGACAGCAAGGGCAGGGCACCCCGTCAAACACCCTGAAACAAAAGATGACCAACCTAGCGCTAGGTGACATCTGGAGACACAGAAACGCAAACCAACAAGGATTCACATATTTCTCACATGTCCACAATACAATGTCCCGGATCGACTACCTCTGGGCTTCAACAACCATCCTGGGGATGACACTAAGGGCGGAAATTAGCTCCATCTCTCTCTCCGATCACGCACCCCTGTGGGCCGAGATAACGCTAACCCCGAAAGTCCCCGGGCTGTGGAATTGGAGGCTCTTAGAGGAGGTGATACGGGACCCAGTGATGAGCAACACCCTAAGGGAACACATTACTGAATATCTGACAAATAACAATCTCCTAGAAATAGCGATAGAAACCCAATGGGAAGCACTAAAAGCGGTAACGAGGGGACACTTAATCGCTCTGAAGGCCCAAAAGGAGAAACTCAACCTCCAATGGGAAAAAGAGCTAGAAGCGAACATTAGTAAAATCCAAGCGGAATTAATGCTTAAACCCACAACGAAGCTATAAAAAGCCCTGAGACATGTTCAGGGCCAATTGGAGTCTATCCGCACAAAAAAAGCAGAGAGACAATAGCTCAGGCTACAACACTGGTACTATATAAAAGCAAACAGAGCTAACAAGCTCTTGGGTAGAGAACTAAGGGGGAAATGAAGGATAGAACAGTGATGGCAATGAGGGACGAAAAAGGAGAAAGAAAGACACAAACATCGGAAATTGTGGCAATATTTGAGAAGTTCTATTGGGAACTTTACTTGTCGGACCACCCACAGGAGGCCCAACAAAAGGAGTACCTTGAAGGGATACACCTCCCAACACTATCAGAAATAGAGAGACACATTTTAGACCAATATATTACACAGGAAAAGGTTACCAAAGTGATTAGAGACCTTCCCAGAAATAAGGCCCCGGGCCCAGACGGTTATACCACACAATTTTATAAAACATACAGCGATATATTAGTTCCAGTTATAACAGAACTATTCAACTCCTTTAAAGATAAAGCCAATATTACCCAATCGATGAATGAGGCAAAGATGTTGGTCATACACAAACAGGGGAAGGACCCAGAATAGCCCTCCTCATATCGCTCGATAACGTTTATAAACCAGGACGCCAAGCTCTACACAAAGATTCTAGCCTCTCGCAGGTTCTCCATAAGCTGATCCATCAAGATCAATCCGGGTTCGTCCCTGAAAGACAACACAAGATAACATTAGGAGGGTCCTACATATAGTGGAAAAAGTAGGAATAACACATACTCCAGCGATAATACTGGCCCTAGATGCAGAAAAAGCGTTTGATCGGGTGGAATGGTCTCTCTTGTTCCACACGCTGAGGAGAATGGGAATTGGGGACTCATTCATCAGAATGGTTACAGCCAACTATAACTCACCCAACATCAGAGTAGCAGTGAATGGAGGACTATCTAACAAAATCCGAATAGAAAGAGGTACAAAATAAGGAAGTCCCCTTTCCCCTTTACTGTATGCAATCTTTCTGGAGCCACTACTGGCTCGAATTAGAAACAACAAGGAAATAATGGGCATAGAAATGGGGGGCAACACCCACAAAATAGCGGCCTATGCAGATGAAATGCTAATGAACCTCGGGAACCCGCAGAGCTCCGTCCCAGCGCTAATGTAAGAGATAGAAACATTTGGGACACTATCAGGGTTGAAAATCAATAGGCAAAAATCAGAAATCCAGGTTATAGTGGGGGCTATCTCACAGATACAAACAACAGCGGCAGACATGCAGTTAAAAGTGGCTAAGTCTGGGGTTAAATACCTGGGAATTACCCTGACAGACAAGATACAACATCTATACTAACAAATCAAACGGGACTTAGAGAGATGGAACCCCCTTTCGATCTCTTGGGGGGGAAGGATAATGGTGATCAAGATGAACATCCTCCCTAAACTCATGTATCTCTTCCAAACGTTACCAATAAGAATTCCACCGCCTTTCTTCAAATCCCTAACAAAAAGCGTCATGGAATATATATGGCAGGGGAAAACCCTGAGAGTATCAAACACGGTCCTTACCGCCCCTAGGAAGGAAGAGGGATGTGCCCTTCCGCACTTCGGAAAATATTACGAGGCGGCCGAGCTATGGGTCCTGAAAGAATGGATACCAGATAATTCACAGAAACTCTGGGCAGAACAGGATAGAGCAGTGGCAACAACACCCATGAGACATATGTTATGGGTCGGGAGGAAACATAGACACCCCAGTTTGCAAATTAGCGAAATCATGTAAGCGACACTAGAAATATGGGACAAGGCAACACAGAAATGGATGTTAACCAAAGACCCAGCTCCATTTATGCCTCTGTTCAAAAATCTGGAATTCCCGCCGGGACTAGAGAAAGGGGCGTTCCAGAAGTGGGAGGAGGCAGGATGTAAAATGGTTGGGGACATGTTTCAGGGACAACAGATAAGAACATTTAAAGAATGCACTGAACTGCTCAACCTGTCTGCCAGGGACAGATTTAAATATGAGCAACTAGCCCATTGGCTAGATTCCCCCAGAATAAAAGAAGCGGTAACGAGGGACCTAACCCCCTTCGAAACATACATTGACGCACAACGGGAAAGAAAAATTTGTCTCAAGCACATACAGATATATAAACACGAACACAGAGGAAATACAGTGGCATTATATGAAAAGATGGGAAAAGACCCTAGGCAGACCAATCCCAAAGGAGATATGGGAGCTCACATGGGGTTTGATTTGAAAACACACGAGGGCGATACAGACCAAAGAAATGTGGATGAAAATCATCCTGAAATGGCACTACACACCAGAAAGGCTGCATCCTATGTTGGAGGGAATGTGGGGGAGTAGAGGATTGGAGACGTATCTGGTGGGAATGTCCAAATCTACAGCAATACTCGGTGGATGTGAAGACCCACATGAATTTGATGTTCCCAGAAATGGAGGAATTGGGAGAGGAAATATGGCTATGTGGGTTGTGGGACCCGAAAGACAAGACACTGTCCAAATATCAGAAACAAAACGTTATGGGTCTCCTGATAGGGGTATGGCTGGAAATAGCCCAAAGGTGAAAGCAGAAACTCCCCCCCCCAAGCACTCGATTGGATAAGAAGAGTATGGTCCCATATAACAATGGAACACATCACGTATAATCCACAGGGAAACAGCCAGAAATGTAGAGACGATTGGGCAGAAACCCTGGAATACCTTCAAAGTGACTAAATGGAGCAGTGATGCCCACACAAAATAAAGATACTGGACATGTTTAATTGAAAGAAGTTAAGACGCATCCCGGAAACCTGTGTGGAAAAAAAAAGAAGGAAAAAGTGGAATTCCCAGGGGGAGTGGGGAGGAGGGAGTTAACATGTTTATTGTTGTAAACTCAATAAAAAATATTTACAAAAAAAATATTCCTATGCATCTTACCTTAGTTTTCCTCACATTTACACATGCAAAAACAACGGATTGGGCACCGCCATCTTGTGCTAATCTTATCCATTGATACATTGCGCTAAGTTTAAGTAAGTGCCCTCATGGCAAAAATATATATCGCCCGCCCCTCAAACTGACAACACTTGCCCAAACGATATGCTCCACCTATTTTCATGACGTTCGTGTCCAGCATAGCCAAACGTATCCTGTCATCACCTACACCATTACGTTACCTAACGCAGAACCAGGAAGATAAACGCATACATCTTCTCACAGCGCAACACTTTTCTTTCTTTTCACAAATAGGAGAAGAACACATTTATTTTGAAGAAAACAACAATAGTCTGCAATGTTACCTTTATTTTTCATATAATTCTCAAAATAGAAGATTATGTCCACGAAGATATTTATATTTCGAGGGGATTGGGTCCTCCGACGTATTCCATATCTATGACAGGTAATGTCCACAGCTGTGCTGCTTCGGAAAATCTTTGGCGTCTGCGTCCTGCGTCGATGACGTCGATGCGCCGTCCCCGAGGACCTCCTCCGACGGCCAACGTCACCCGATGTGATAAGTAGGACACACGACGCCCATAGCCTCAGGTCCGTTTTTTCCCAGAACGTGTGCCACCAGTTTTCTGCCAGTCAGACACACAAGGCCTTGCGGAACGCAAGCTGCAATCGCAAAAGAAATTCTGCAGCGGGGAAGGCAGGGAGGGAGCGATATGGAATACGTCGTCGGACCATCCCATCGAAAGACCGTTACCAGGTAAGAAAGTAACTTGTTCTTCGAGGGGATTGGGTCCTCCGACGTATTCCATATCTATGACAGACTCCCAAGCAAGGAGGTGGGAAAGAATTTAGAATACAAATTTAGCATGCCCAATCAAATTGCGGAATAGAGAACTGCCTTGCCAAAGGCCAGATCTTGCCCTCTGATGGAATCAAGGGAATAGTGACGTACAAAAGTATGTACTGAAGCCCAGGTGGCTGCATCGCAGATGTTACGAATAGGAACTCCCCTCTGCAGGGCAGTAGACGCAGTCACTCCTCTGGTAGAATGGGCCCGCAAGCCAGCCGGAGGGTCCTTACCCGCCAAGCGGTAACACTCGGAGATAGCTAAAATAATCCAACGAGACAAAGTCTGGTTCGTCACAGCTTGTCCCAAACGCTTTCCAGCGTAACCAATGAAAAGTTTATTGTCCACTCTGACCGGGACATGCGCGAGATATAAAAGCTCAACGCTCTCCTAGGATCAAGCCTATGGAGCCTCTCCTGTTCCTTACCAAGATGTGGAGGAGGATAGAACGCCGGAAGAACAACCTTCTGGCTCAAATGAAATTCCGAAACCACCTTTGGAAGAAAAGAAGGACGAACTCTAAGGACAACCCTTCCTTGTGAAACACAGTGAAGGGTGGTTTAACTGAAAGTGCCTGTAACTCACTCACTCTGCGAGCGGAAGTAACCGCAACTAAAAACACAGTTTTCAGAGTTAACAGCCTCAAAGGGCAAGAATGTAAAGGCTCAAACGGAGCACCCATAAGAAACTTAAGAACAAGGTTCAAATCCCAACCTGGCACCAGAAAAGGTGACGGAGGGAACACATTAGTGAGCCCTTTCAATAACTGCGAAATTAAAGGAATTTTAAAATAGGAACACTCTTCAGACAAGCGCTTAAATATGGACAGCGCCGCCAGGTAACCTTTAATGGTCCCCACTTGCAAGCCCCTGTGGGCCAAAGAAAGCAAAAAAGACAGAACCATGGGAATGTCACATTGAAAAGGATCCACATTCTGAACTCTGCACCAGTCGCAGAACTTTCTCCAACGGCAACGGTACAGAGACTTAGATGCCGGCCGCCTGGCCGAGAGCAACACCTCCATCACGTCTTCAGGGAGGTCCCAATCCTTATACCTCAACCTTTCAGAAGCCAAGCGTGAAGATTGAGGGATCTGACCTCTGGATGGAGAACCTGACCCCCCTCCCGTGAGAGCAGATCGTCTCGGTAGGGAAGACGACGTGGAGGGCAGATGGACAAGTCTAGAAGGTCCGCGTACCACGTCCTCCGAGCCCACGCCGGAGCAATGAGGATCATCCGGGAACCGAACCTCCTTAACCTCCGCGGCACTTGCGGGATGATGGGGACTGGAGGAAACGCGTACAGCAGTGGGAATGACCGCTCCACCACGAACGCGTCTCCTAAGACTCCTATTGGAGGAAATTCCTGCGTGCAAAACCTTTCGCACTTACGGTTGACACTGGAGGCAAAGAGATCCACTTGAGGGGTCCCCCAAAGGGCGAAGATCTCCAGGAGAATCTCCTGAGCCAGCTTCCACTCGTGAGAGATCGTGCTCTGCCTGCTCGTCGGACCATCCCATCGAAAGAACGTTACCAGGTAAGAACGTAACTTGTTCATTTAGCCAATAGAAGTTAAAGCTAGCGAACATCGTATGCTTCGAATGTTTTATACAAGTTCCTCATGAAACGCTGATTGCGTTCAGCGATCGATTAATCCTGGTGTTTAATTTCTTCTCGCTTCCTTTTGTCCTTCGGTTCCATCGCTGTTTATTTTTTCGAACGCACATGGTGTTCCATTAATCACAAGATAAGGAGTTGTTTCACTTTCAAGAGCAACGCCTTCACATCAGCTTGTTTTCACATCATAAACGCTGACAGGTTGCTCCTTATTGCTGAAACCCCAAAAGGACAAATTGGTCCCTGGCGATCGTCCCACATAATGTTAATCACAGAAGCGCTGTTGATTATTATCATCCAATGTTTACTGTAGAATCCATCAGACGAGGGCTGGAAACTATGGCATGTTCAGACGGTAGACTATAGCTATGTACATGACAGAATAAAAGAATATATTTCCGTAGCCGTTTTATAATCATATATACACACTAAAATATGCTAGCTAACAAGTTACGTTATAATTCAGTACCGGACGAAAACGAATGAGCAATACCCACACCACACCGAATGAACACAGAGATGTCAGGACAGGTGAGTAGGTCACACCACGTGCAGGGAAGTGCATGGAAGTAGTCAGACCACCAAATCGGAGGGAGACCCAGGTACACAAGTTTCCCATAGTGGCCCCTACCTGAAACTAAGGACAGAGCTAGGAACGTCTTAGATTGAACCACAGATAGAGGTAATTATGATTAAAGTGGGAAGATTATGATTAGCGTGTAAACAGATAACCCCAGGGAGCCCACGTAACAAGGATAAGGTTCTGCCCCCTGCATTAACGGTGCCCAGGGATGTGATGGTGGTTGCACACTGGGATATGCCACAGGACAAAGCGGTGTAGACATCATTAGCCTGAACAAAGGTTGTGGGTGCAGGTGTTGGATGAGTCATCACCACAATATAGGCCACCTAACAACCCACAACTCTGCACAGAATATATGATTGTGAAAGGCAGAACAAACCGCAAGAGCAACACTCGGAGGGTTATAGCGCGCAGCATCAATATTCTTCAACATAACATAACGTACAATGTGCATTCTTTTCATCAAAAAGTACATTTGTCCGTCACATAGTTAGTCATCAAGTGCATAGCACACATGCCATGCCAGCGGACCCAATGGGGAGAAACGTTTACCGCCCAACCCGTGATGCAGCGGTAATACCACCGGACGGGTGGGCGGTAATGCAAATAATGTTGGGTGGTATCTCAGTCGGGATACCGCCCAACTTGTGTCCTTCAAACTATTAGTGCCTTTCATTCAAGGACAAATAACAATGCTAGCCCGTATTCACTGATCTAAGCAAGATAGGGGTAGGTTATGCTTTGGAGAAAGAATGCCACAAAACAAATTCAGCATAAGACCTTGCTTCTGACACGTGGTTTAGAAATCTAAGGACAGTTAAAAACAGCGATTTACAATATGTGCCTCCACAGGCAAGCAATAACTCACCAGTAAATGATGTATTGCTGTTACCTCTGGGGCTAGCTCTGTGCTGTAAGAATTGGAGATCCATACACCCGTCTCACTTGTCGCACACTCTTTTATGGTCCAAAGCATACCACTGCGCCTAGTCTCCTACAAACCTGCCAAACTTCATTATTAAGTCCCTGTTGTTGTGATTTGTTTGTTCGCTACCTACATTTCAGGCAGCTATTGTACACCTCTTACTATATTTCCTGCATGTCCGTTCATGCTCACTTGCGCTCCTGAGGCAGCCCTGTGTACCATCAGGCGATACTGGGTAAGATTGCGTGTTCCCACTACATATGTCTCCCATGTGTTTATTCGCATGTCAAGTAGCCACACGCACCACGAGGAGAGGCTTTAAAACACCTATTGTGTCTCTAGCCTTTTGTCGCACTTGTAGTGACCATTTCTGCTAGTCAGGAATTCAATGTGGTGTATTTATCTAGTTTTTATCTTATTTTAATGAGCATTTGTAAGGCGCTTTACCCAACAGAATTGTGTTTCAAAGCACCACAATGCTCAATGGGAGCAGAACATGGGAAATAATAACAATGGCAAAACAGTAATTTACTGTTGTTGTCCTACTAGGACTTGTGGCATTTGCCCTTACCAAGAGCATTGTGGAGAGGTGCTAGTGAAGGGGATGGAGAGAAGGAGCAGAGGGGTGGACAAGTGCTGGAGGAGGGCCCAGGAGGGAAGTGCTAAGGGGAACCAAGCAGGAGAACCTCGGGCTTAGTGATATTACAGGCGGATCTCAATGGTGGTATGTGAGCCATTAAGCAGGTGGACCGCAAGGCAGTGAAGTGGGGTGGAGTGGTGCTGGCATTGATTCGGAGGATGGTCCTGGGATCCTGTTAGATTCATGATGATCAGGCCACCGGTCACAGCAGCAGTGGGGTGATTCACGGTGAAGTGAAAGAGGGATGATGCGAAAGATGGACTTGTCGGTGATGAGGATGGTCTTCAATTCGATCCTTGCAGCCACAGGGAGGTAGTGAAGAGATTTTATGGCTGAACAGATGCGGTACCTGGGCTTGAGGGCAAGGATAAGTCTTGCAGTCCTTTTCTGGATTAGCTTGAGGGGGCGAAGGAAGGAAAGGGGAGATTGAGAAAGAGGCTGTTGTGTAGTTGAGCTTGGAGAGGATTAGAGCTCCAGAGACACTAAGCTTCTGGGGGAAGGTGAGAAAAGGAAGAATGCAGAGCTGGAATTGGGACTTCTTTGTAGGGTCCATGATGTGTGGGGTGAGGGAGTGAGCGGAGTCAAACATGATCCTGAGTTTTTGTGCCTCACAAGATGGTTGAGGTAGAGGGCCCAAAGAGGGTGGGCACAGGTTAGGAGAAAAAGAGGGCACAGGTGTCCCGTTGAGGCAATTAGGAACATAGGCCTTTGTTCGATTACAATCTGAATGTGCGCATCTGGGATGCCATCCTTTTCACCTTTTTTCCATGGCCCTTTTAGAAAACGTTGACTCTAGGAGGAACGCACCTCCACTTCGTGCAGATAAAACAAAAACCTTGTATTGGTCATACTTATTCCCTCTGCGTCGCCATATACACAGATGACATTCCACGGGGTTACCTAGGCTTTCAAGATTGGAAATATATATCAAAGTTTAAAACAATGGGCCATATGTCTGTACAATAATTGTGAAGTGCACTGAGTGGATTTAACTCAGTTGTTCCTGTTTGGTCTCCATAGATACAACTACCATCAAGTGCACGACCACAACTTCTTCTCGTGTATCGCATAACATGAATAAAAGTTGCAAGCAAATGGTCAACGAGCTATGTGGGCTAATACGTACAAACATTAGCGCCCGATCGACTTCGGCCTGGAAAGATTGCTTGATTAATATCAACCACACAACTAATGGTTATTGTTCCGTCGATCCTTGTTTACATTTTTTATTTGTATTTATTTTTTGGGATGTTTGTAATGCGCTTATACAACTAGTGGTCTTTGAAGGCGCCACAAGACCAACAAGTGGGGGTGGAGGGTGGTTTGGGACAAGGAATGAAGATAACAATAGTGGTCCAACCTACTAGTTCACTTGAAATTTGGATAGTGCAAGTGCATTCATAAGAAGTGCGAAGAAGAGTTCTGGGTGCAAGTGCAGGTTGTTCAAATGCGGAGTGCGAGTGTGGTAAGGGAAGTGTAGGTAAAGAGGAGAACGTACAGGTGAAAGGGATGAGGGTGGAGCAGGGGGGAGATGGCAACAGGGGCTACGCGACTGCTAAGGGCAGGCCATGAGCCCAAGTGCCAGGAATTGCATGGATATCACGGGGTTAGGGTCAACCAGACGGGCGCATTCTGATAGACAAGAGTACTTCCCATCTGGTGCTACTATTAATGGGCGACAAAGAGAAACGGGAGAGGACAGAGACCATGTGGGTAGTCCATATGTCCGGAGAGGGAGCGACAAAGAGGATGTCTGTGACAGTCTGCCTGTAAGCAGCATTGATGTTGGTGTCAGCGATGTGCAGGCCCGGGCGGCGATTATTCAGTATTCACGATAAATTTGAACAATGAATATTACATCTTGCTCATGTTATTTTGTGAATATTCGAAGACGGGATCGCATTACAGACGATGTTTGCTTTGTTGTAATGAACATTTTACACAAACTTTTTATAACGTTTTAGTGATAGGAAAAAAATATGTCTCAAGAATTTCAATTGATAAACGTAAATTGGGAACCCCAACCGTCGCGTGGTAGATGGGGCAATATGAACTAGCAAAAACGAAAAGGTACTATCACTGGTTTGTGTTTACAGAGCGTGATGGGGATCTGATTTTCTATAGGGGGATTTTAAATCAATTATCCCACTTACCACCACTTTGTCATGATACTTTCCGAGGATGTGTTACAAATAATATTTATTCACATTACATCGTTTGATTCGATCCATGTACAAATAATAAAACAATATTCAGTGAAAATTTGCAGGGGATTAGTGTAAACATACGTAAAAATACTCCAAATTTGATGTCAAGCCAAGGGACAGGACCTTGGATGTATGTAGATTAAGCCAGAAAGAAAGATAAAGATAAGACAAGGTATGAGACCCAAAAAGTGTGTGTTGTCCCCTTTTCCTTGTATTACTCCATAGAATCCCAACCTTTAGAATAGTTGAGGGAAATACACATAGGCAAGGATCATGAATAAAGTAAAACAAAATCACATTTGAAAAATGAAACGAAATCACATTTGAAAAACAGTTACATTATTCTTTCTCCTTGTATTATTCCTCAATATCACGCTGTGTGATTACTTTGCTATTTTCATGGCATGATTGACTCTTTGTTAGCATCCTCTGGGATGCACTATGAACCACTAGTTTAAATGGCTCATCATTTGTCTAGTTATTTGTTGATCTAAAGGGGTTATAAGTCACTTTAGAGAGTCTGCCAACGTGAAATGCGGCTTTGTAATGGTAACTGGGAGGGTTGCGTGTAGGCGTTGTTTTCCCAGTTTTTTCACATTTCGGCAGTTTTGGTGGTTAAATCACCTTCCTCAAGACAAGAGTTAAAGACCCTGAAATTACATGCATGAGTATTAGGAGTGTCTGGGCAGGTGATGGTGAAATTAGAATTCAAAAACCTCTGAAAACCAAGGGGCAACTTACCCTTAGGTTGTGACTCCATATCCCATCCCCTATTTGGGGCAACTGTAGACAAGAGCGACACAGGTATCTATCAGTCTGGGTAGACAGACCTAAAAATGTGTCCCGGAATGCTAGATTTTGATTGCTGCAGATCAATCTACTCCACTGCACATACATGACACTTAGCAGGGTAGCTAAATTCAATAATAACACGCAGTCAATCTGCCCCTGGTGCAACTAGGACAATGCAGACTTAATACACACGTTCTGGAAATGCATAAGAGTGCAGGTTTTCTGGTCCCGAATCGAGCAAGCTTGCAGGGCTGCTGATATCATCAGATATGGTTGGAGCCCAATGGAGTGTCTCCTGGGCACATATTCTAGACCAGGCAAATACAAATATATGACCAAATGTATGTATCTAGCATGCATACTTGCCAAAAGACGACTAGCCATGTTGTTGAAGCTTAGAGAGGGACCGCAATATAAACTATGGTATTGCGAATTTGAAACTTGTTGTGATGCTGAAACAAAAGCATGGGCTGGGTCACTACAAACATATGATGATGACCTTGTTAAAACTTTTGAGGCTTGGAAAACACAAGTCTTTACTATGTTCCACTCGTCTGATGATAAACCACTGTGAATCTATCGACATGGCCACTATATATTCAACAAAAATGTATGCAAGTCTCCACCAACTCCAGATCTCCCTGTCAGTCAGTAGTCTTGTTTGACCAACTGCTCAGTCCACTGCGCCCAAAGTGCTGCCCCGCTTATAAATAATCGCTGTCTTGCCTCTAGCTTGTATACAATCCCGGTTCTATGTTTTGGAAAGTTTGTTTTATTCTGTTTTGCATGCATTACGTTTGTGTTCTATTTTGCTGTAATGTTGTCAATGTGGTTTGTAATCTTGATAAAGTTGCTGCATAGTCATTCACAGCTTAATAAACAAATTTGAAAATAATGTTAAAAAAAATAAATAGGTACGAACTGTCATTGATACTGGAGTGGGGGGGGTGTGTGTGAGGCGAGTACAATAGGCCCGGAACAAGGGATACATACATATGTTGATTGCAGGGACAGTGCCTTCAAATGGAAGTCTGGAGACACCAGCTCTGGGGAGGCCATTTGGACAATGGTCAAAGTGCAGTAGACCCCTTTGAGGTGTACATGGTGTTTGTCACCTTGAACGTCACCATGCACTCAGCCCCCTCGGGAGCACACGGTCATTGGTGCGAATTAGCCTTGATACTGGAGGAGAATGGATGGGCATGAGTCGAGCGCAAAATGCCTACAAACCTCTTTCATGAACCTCCTAGATGGTTGGACATGTTGTTGACTTACTGAAAAATTCAAACAACTATTCATATTAACTCTTCTTTTATTAACTTTGGTAACGTAGATGGCACAAACAAACTACAAATTGTATTGATGTGGTTGCGATACTGTGTGTAAAAAATCCCTTGTACTATCCACTGTCACTGGGGAATTTCGCCTAAATGGCTCGATCGGCACAGGTAGGTATTACTTGTCGAACGCGGAATCCATGCCGTCCATGAATCCACCATATAAATGCATGATAGGCCCCAAATCTGTACCACCTGTGAAAGAGAAACAGAAATATTTTACTTGAATGAACCCGATAACTATACTTATTTAGTTTGAAACGACATTTGAAGCAAGAACAATTTGGGACCTAAGGAATCATTGTTTTAAGTGCAAGGGAAAGAAATGTAATAGTTTGGACGTTACATCTAGTGATGAATACTCTGTTCACATTAGTACGAGAAATGTATTCAAATTACAGAAAGAAAACATTTGTCAGTGATCAATGGAGTTACAATGATGTAGGAGACCAGCATCAAACGTTAGCTGTCTCAGTTGTCAAACATACATCAGATCTAGAGTAAACATACTCATTACTTGGATTATGAGGGCGAACTGTTGCTCGAAGTTCTTGCCTAAGGACCATCATCATCCGCAACACAGATCTTGTTAGGCAGGCTGCCCTGAAGTCATGCAGCTCGACAACGCATAGCAGTGGTATGTCTTCTTCGGCTATGTAGGCCAAGCACCCAGAGTTTTCTCGGTGGCAGCAGTTCTCCACCTCAGTTGTCATAAATTTGCAACCATCGCAGGTACACCAGATGGAAACGTCTTCCATTCGACTGGGTTCAGGCTCCGGTGATTGATCATCACGACTCTCATCCGATTCCCCATTGTTTCAGCTTCTTTCTCTTTCAATTAATTCCTCCTCTGAATATTCGGGCTCGCACTGGAATGATTGTATTTGTTTCCGCATGTGAGCGCCTGGGGACCAACTCCATTGGTGATGGTGCGCGGTACAAAAACCTTTAACATTTAACATGTGTAAATGAATTCTTTTTAAGATCAATTACTGTATGCTCAAAAAGACATGCCCAAAAGAAAAATGGGAGGTCAACCTGGGGAGGGAGCTATCTCCACAAGCCTGGCTCAAGATATGCAGAAGAACCGCGCAAACATCCATAGCTTGCTGATACAAACTTCATAGCATAAAACTTCTCTACAGATGGCAATACGACCCTGTCAGACTCGCCAAGATGTACCAAGGAGTGAGCCCCTTCTGCTGGTATGAATGTGGGACAAAAGCCGATTACTGGCACATGTGGTGGAGTTGTACAGCCGTCCAGTCATATTGGGACAACGTCCTCATTTGGATCAGAGATTTAGATGGGGAAACGAGGGAGAAAACACCACTACTAATAATGTTCGGCCTATAGGAACAAGAAGACGGACTTGTAAAAATACAAAGATGTCTCATAGGCTGCTTCTAGCTGACGGGGCATGCCTAGCAACATTCTGGAAAAGGAAGACTCTCCCAATAAAAAGTGAGTGGATCAACGTAGCTCAGAATTTATACGACATGGACTGCCTAACAGCTGACATCCATGGGGAACGGGGCTCCGCTGAAATGGCATGGGCTGAATTCCGTGCAAAATATGAACACTGAATTATAACACACAGACTTTGCCCGACATTGAAGAATACGATAAACCCTACAATGACTTTGTGAGAAAGCCTGCGCGCCAAATGCTATGTAACCAGTTGAGATGTTATAAAAGTCCTCATAAAAATGTTAATGATAATGTTAATTCACAATGTGTGACATACCCGAGCCAGTGTTGAAATGTTTTGGGGGTAAGAGGGAAGTTTTAAGGGAAGGGACCAGAGATACAAAGTAAGGCACTGCACAATTTGTATGTATTAGATGATGTTAATTTTTCTTATTGTGATCTGTTGACTTAAATGACAAACCACATGTTGCCCTTGATTGATGTCAACCAAAAACTCAATACAAATAAATTTATAAAATTTAAAAAGACATGCCCAATCAATTTGGACAATACCATTTTTGAGTGAACTTTCCCTTTAATGAGAAGAAGATCATTTTGAATCTTACTATTGCAAAAGGAATAGAAATAACCTTTTTGTTGAACCACTGGAGTGTTGGAACTTTCTGTTGTCTAGTTGAAGTTACAAAGAATTGTGTTGGAACTTTGTTGCAAATCCTGTGTGAAGGGGAATTCATATTGTGAATTTAATTGTTATATTTTTGTTGCCTTTGAACTGCCATGCATTACCTTATTGAGTTACCGTATGTTTCACACTTAGCCTTGAATCTCACCTGTTTATCTTTTGAAGTCTTGGTCTGGGGTTTTTCTTTCTTCCAGACGGGTCTTGTAAAAACACGGGCGAGTGTCCTCAGTCGCCAGTGTGCAGGTAGGAATCCAACCGTAGTTAGGTGTGCGTTCAGAACTCCTGGAAGGATCAGGTAAGAAGTCCCGGGAGGAAGGAAGTCAGGAAGGAACCAGAACTCGTACTGATAGCAGGTAGGGAATGAGTGCGGCCCGGTCGAAGCCCCTGGAAGGAGGAGCGCGAGGGAATTACAAGCGGGAGGCGTGGATGGGACTTGTAAACTACCTGGAAGGATAGAATGCGCTAACAAGGCGATAGCACGAAAAAGAGGGAAAGTATGACAAACACTTGCCGATAGTTCGGAAAGGTAGCGTTGAGACGCCAGAGCCACGCGGTCATGTTGGTATTACTCTTGAAGGAACGTTGCAGTGTTTTATGGACCACGTAGTCCAGAAAGGGCTGAAACGACGAATCATGACAGTATGTCTAGTGTGAAGGACAGATATCCTTTGTTAGAGTGTTTCCTTTAGTTTACTTTAAGCGGGGAAAACCTTGTCAGGGTAGGGATAGTGAGGCATTTATCCAACCTTTTGAGTTAATAAAATGGCATCTTTTGAAAAACCTTCACAAAGTTGTCAGCCTCACATTTTTGACCTCTCACACCTACCTAACTAAAAAAAATAAAGGTGCTTGTCCGTTGTCAAAAGAAAATATATTCTCCGTCCATCGATCCCTGGCCCTGCCACTAATGTTAACTAACTAAACCAAGGGAATGATTTTTCTTCGCCTGGTCTTCCCTACAGGCCATTAAATGGTCTTGAATTATGCCACCTCTCAGTGGACCAGTCTCTGCAACCAACTCTTGTAGAGCAGTTTCCAAATGTCTCTTACAATAACCTTTCTTGCTACTCGGACAGTTATTCGGACAGTTATTTGCAACTTCTTTCCAGGCCTCCTCCTTGAGAGCACTTGATTGGGGTTTTCCTCTGCCCTTTCTATTCTTATATTATCTGTTCTCAGACTTTGAGTGTTTCTTTCTTTACTTGTTATCCCTCCAGCTGTATTGATGCACAGCCTCTCGATGCACAGCCTCTCTTCTAGGCTGTATACCTCTGGTTTGGGTATCTCTCCACTTATTACTCATTGATTGTGTGTGCCCAGCTCCTCTCTTCTAGGCGTTTCACTTCTTAAATGAGATATTTCTGTATTTGAAAACTTGTTTTAGGTACTGGGATGAGTTTTTTCTGACAGATACAAATATACCATGGGCCTTCTATTTCTCCCGGTCCCCAAGGGCCTCTTACTTGGTAGGGCCCGGTGGTTGGGCTTGTCTCAGCTCTTGCTCGGGACTGCTCTCTCTCTCTGCTGCTCGGCTACTCATTCTCGGGGCTGCGAAACAACACCATCGATCGCTGTCATCTTAGTCGGGCTCCTCTCCTGACAGGTGATGAGTTTCCAGAGTATGTCGGCACCACCCACTGACTGGGAAAAATTCAGTCTAACAATACTGGAGGCTTTTCAGAAGGTAGCTCCCAGTACCCCTCCGAAAGAGCCCAAGAAGACTTCACAGCCCACTGCGTCTGATAAGACCGACAGGGTGACTACAGGAACCACTACTCGCATGCCAAAGAGCCCAGGAGGTAAGTCTCCTCGACATGTTTCTAAGGAGACTTCGTCTCCATACAGGCAAAAGTCCAAACCTTCCTCCTTGATGCCTGTGAAGGAGCACGTATCTAAGCCGTTGACACCCCCGTCGAAGCCTATTAAGCCGTCAAAACACTCTGAACGGCCTTCAACTGTTTCGCCATCGGCGCCTTTGAGAAGTTAAAAACCTTTGGTCGAGCATCAAAGTCATTCATGCCTCTACCAAAGACTAACTTCTTCAGGACCATGGGATCCATTTTGGAAGAGAAGGAAGATCAGGATGTACCCCTTGGTTATGAATACGGTCCTCCTAATGTACTTGAAGAATTGTTTTCTGAAGAATCTGGAATGAGAAATCTAGTTGACACCTGTATGGAACTCATGGTGTCAACTTTAAAGACAGACACAAGTGATCACAATTCAAAGGTGTTTATTAAACTGAAAAGGTAGGTTGGAAAACCGCCTAATCTAAACCTAAATAAGCAAGCTTCGACCATCAAACAAAAATAAGCAGTCCTTGTGGCATCTTATCAAAAAGCGCCTATACTAAAAAAAAATATTGCCAATGCTTTCGCTAAATACAAATGAAGTGTGGGATAATGTTCATATGAAAGAAGGAAGTGTTCACAAATAATAAATCAGGATGCGGTAGTCAGGGTCTCCCTATCACAAACTTGGGAAGTTGGCGTGTATGGAACAAATGGAAACACCGACGCCATTAGACTGTGCCGTTACGCTGTTTCTTAGCATGCCGCTGCAGTCTAGTCTTTTTCTAACATGGCTGTCGCCAAGTTCTTTTTCCTCTCCTGGACTTGGCGGATCGGTGCGTTGCAACTTCTGGATTTCTCCTCGTTGACAGCGCTCCCCGTGATTTCCCTTGGCGGCGATCCGCCCACGCTATCGCTTACAGTTTGTGTCCTCTCTCTCTGCTTTCTTGCAGACCCCTTGCAGTTTTGTCCTCATTATTCTCGTGCTCTTACAGCCTTATTTCTTCTGGTTTCTTTCTGTTTCCCATGTTCTGTCTGCATTTAGTCAGAGTTCTTGCCTACTTCCCTTCTGTGTTTTTCTATGAGCATTCCGGTTCGGTTCCATCTATTCATCCTTTTTTTTTATAATTCTTTTTAATATCCCTCTCGATCCTCTGTTGTGATCACCCTTTAATTTTATCCGCGCTGTTTACACAGCTTGCTGTCCACCTGAGACATTCATCACCGTACCCCGGCCTATTTGTGCCGTTGGACTCGAGAAGACCTTGGGGTTTTTTGTGCCTGAGGCTTTTTCCCCTACAACGCTCCTGGCTGTTGCGGAGAGAGGTCTCCGGAGATTCCTTGGGTTGGAATCACGGTGGCTTCCTTCCGAGGCAGACCTTATCTGCACAAACAAAGAAGGCAGAAGCTCGGCGACCTCGAAGGAAGAAATTGGATTATTCATCTACTACCTCAGGTGAGGAGGAAGGGGGAGAAGGTGAACTCCGATTTCTGAGTGAAGAAGAAGATATTACCGACCTGCTTGATATAATTGCTGTCAAACCTGATACTCCCTTCCCCACGTTTCAAGCACAGGACAAGGTAGGACTCTGGAGCACAGCACACGCTCCAGCTTTCCCAGCACGAGCTAACAGTTCTGTTCTCAGCTATCATGGCCTTCATTGGTTAAGTTTCTTTTCTACAAAAAGTCTCTTGCTGCTGTGGACCTGATGTATTCAACAAAAAAATAATAAACCAAAAGTTCATTTCTGCTTGCATGTTAGGTGATATCGTTTCATCCCTGGATCCCCCTCTTCCGGGCGTAGATCCCTTCTCAAATGTTACTTTCCCTCAGCCGGGTTCACTGCGGTTTCCTTAAACCATGATCTTCCGAGGCATTCATAATCTTAATGTTCTTTTTACACCGTTCACTGTGGACAACTGTCTGCCGCGTTCACTCTTGTCAACACATTGTATATTGGGGCTTTGGCCTTCGCCCCCTTGTTCATCGGCTTCCCTCCTCCGGGTTCACTCTTGCCAACTTTATCAATCATACCACTGTGGACATCCTTTATTCATCGGCATCCCTCATTCAGGTACACTCTTACCAATCTTGTCAATTGTACCTTTTCTTATTCCATTCTTACGTGCAGGATTCACTTCCATTCACTGACAATCGTCAGTCGGTCAAAGACTTTCGACTCTACAGAGAATTTTACAAGACCCCTGTATGACACCTTGACTCCTCTTCCGCCTTTCCCAAGGCCTTCTGGTAATGGTAGTTTCAACAATCGGGTAACCGCCCAGAGTTTCCTAAGTCAGCACCAAATTGGTGCCGTACTTCTCTGTCGCTGGTTTTCCTCCTTTACGATATCAGCAGTTATTTGTAACATTTCACAGTTCAATTAGCCTTTTGCTACTTTCATTCAGCAGAGTTTGGTTTCTTATCGGTTCTCCCCTCGACTCACCGGCTGTTATTGTCAAGACTTGATTGTCGTGTAGATTAAAGAGGCCTCCGTGCACAATTAACACACAGAGAGAGATAATATAACTCTCTGTGCAATCCTTGAGGCCACAGGTGTGAGATACTGGAAAGCCGGAACCACGGAGCACTGGAAACCCCAAGGCCGCTGTAAGGCAAACAATTACTAGTACAAACAATCACGGTAACGGTCTGTGACAATGAACTGATAGTGTCAGAGAAATGGCTTACCTAAGTGTAGTAGTAAAGTCACTGCTAACCATACTGGGGCCTGGGACATACTTGCATGGGGGGAGTGGGGGACAGCACCCTCAGAGAATGGTAATGGTGACCACGGAAGAGTAACAGTGAAGGTCACTGCTGTGTGCTTGAAGTACCAATCACTGGGCACACTTGTAGCTGATTGCTTGGTACTTGGCGAAACAAAAGCAGGAAGCATTTGCAACAAGAGGAATCGTAAATCCAGGTAAGTACGTGGAAGGTAACAGGTACCAAATCCAGGGAATGAGCAAAGAGGTCCGGTATAACAGTCCATGGGTCAAAACAGCCAGAGATCCATACGAGAGCTGCCAAAGCAGAAGGAGAAGGCAAACGAAGTCCGTGGGGCGAGGTCCATGATCAAGATATGCCGAGAATCAAGGTTTGAGTGGAGCGCGCCAAACAGTGCCGGTAAGGAACAGCTGTGAAGCACTGTGCAAGCGAGAGAACACAGTTTTTATCCCGATGCCACAGGAACCTTGTCACGTGAACGCTGTTAGCATGTGACGTGACCCAAGGAACAGTCACACGAGTGGGCCTTTCTTGTCACGTGGTCCGGAAATGAACGTGACTGCCGGGTATCAGTACGCCTGGCTCTGCCTGACCCAATGCGCCAAGGAAGCTGCCTATACAATCAGTCCCGATAATGACTTCTTCTGTAATGATTGGTACCATACCACAAAGGAGGATTGCGGGCCCCACGCTGCCCCTGTCCTGTACATGAACTAGAAGTGGTATTGGTTCGGCGTACTGCAGGGACTCTAGCAGGTGTGGGGGCATGATGTGTGGGGGCATGATGCATGACAGTTTTGAACCGCTTGGCTTTCTTCTCTCTGGAGTCAAGGTCAGTACCACGGGGACAAGAGTCTCCCCCGGCTTGGTTATCAGCGGAGGAAGATCTCGTTTACCGTTGACATCTGCTGCAACACACACTGGCTATTGTTTGCGGTCTTATGATTCCTGCTGTGGAGGTTTCACAGGCCTTAGTCGGAAAGGGCAAGGCCGCTTCTCTCCTTGTCAGCCTCTCAGTATGATCTGTCTTTCTCCTCCTCTTGAACTGCCGTGCTGAGTTAGCTTTCACGTCGTGCGGTTTGCCTTCCTCACCTTGTGCTTTCGTGCTCCACCTTTTATCCCTGTGGGGAAGAGGAAGGGCCGTTAGGTGTGTGTGGTTCTGGTCAATTGCCTGACTCTGCCTGACCCTGGTGTTGGGACATGTCACATGAATGGCTTGAGTGTTATTGCGCACTCCTTTGTGATACGCGAAAGTGTTCGCATCGGAAAAGGGGGGGGGGTAAAGAGTTTGTGTATCCTACATGGTAGGTTGGGGAAAAGGCGTAATAAGAAGGGGGAATACCGCATCTCGCCCGTCAGTGTCCCACTTCCACTCCCTGAAGACCGCTCACCCAGGTGATCCTCCCTCACTGGTCCACCCACAGGAACTGGTGCCAATAGCGATGGCCATGTCCTGGCCACCTGGATGACAGACCCCCGGGGACTAGTCAGGGAGACACCTTCAGGTTCTCACATACCCTTCCCCTATGCAGTGTGGATATGTCTGTTCTTCGTCCAGGATCCGGAAGAGAACAGGGACGAGAGATATCCACAAACTCTTGACCATGCCGGTCAAGTGGCACAGCGAGTAGAGCGCTCGCTTTGACATCGGTGCAGAGTCTGCTAACGCAGGTTCGAATCCCGGCGGGGCCAAACTCAGCCTTTCATCCTTCCGAGGTCGATAAATGAGCACCACACACCGTGGGTAATAATAAGCAGCGCTCAGATACCTGAGGGTTTGTAGCGCTATATAAATGCCAAATTATTATTTATTATTATTATTATTATTGTTATATCCCCTTGTTTGGCGTTGGTTGGTTTGCGTAGAGGTCTAGAGGTTTTATTGGTCTCTCTACAGTAGCCTATAAACTGGTTTTGAGGGTTGTTTCTGGTTTCATGAGTTCTGTTACCTCCCAGTGCCATATTGGAGAGCTTTGGGCGGAATAGCCTGTTTGCCAGCTACTCCAAATGGAGGTTTGTTTTCCTGTAAGAGATTTGAAAAGGTAGGGAAGTCCCGTCCCAGGATAACTTCATTGGGGAGCCCAGGTATTATGACTGATGTTATTTCACAAGATTCCCCCCGGATGTTAATGTGTACTGGTATCTTGCGGTACACTTTGTTATCGCCATGCACACAGGTGACTCTAACTAGTGCCGCATTTTCTAGGTCCTTAGTTGAAACTAAATCGGCTCGGATAGCAGTTTGCTTACTAACCAAATCGATCAAGGCCCTTACTTGTCTTCCGTTTACCCAAGCCTTCTCATATGTAAAGTCTGTAGAGGATTGACATAAAAAGATACTAAAGATTCTAAGATGGCGGCCGTTGAAGGAGGACGTGTCTGACCGTCTCTCCCCCCTGGGCTGCAAAACTTAGCCCATCAACAATGCAAAACGGGCGATCCCACGCTTGAAAACGCATCAGCGGGGCACGATAGCAGTGCTACCCCCCCCTCCCCCGGAAGAATGACCACATAAGAATCACAGCACTCCGGACCCGGAACAGAGCTCCGTGAGACAGACTAGCTGCGCTGCAAGCTCCCCCGCTGGGCTCGCATGCGGCGCAGCTCGTCTGTACTGCACCTATCACCGAGAGGTCAGCGGGCCTCTCCTCGATGTTGCTCTTCTGGCCCGTCGGAGGAGTGTCCGCGGTGGCGGCGGCTGCAGCGCCCCAGGAGAGCAGAAGCAGCGGCCCATGTGGCAGTGAGCGCCCGCACTGAGGAGGGGTTGTGGGAGCGGTGTGTGCGGACTCGGGCCCCCGGGCGGAGACCAGAGTCGAGACTCGGCGGACTCCTTTCTCGGCACCGCCGGAGAGCCGTGGAGCAGCAGTGCATACAGCGGGGCCCTGCGATGCCGACCGGGAGCCGGATTGGAGCTAGCACGGATCCAGAGGAGCCTACACCCCTCCAGGGAGGCACGGGGACACGGAGCCCCGGCGGCAACACACCGAGGAGCGGGGAGCGCTGCCCAGCACCATTGCGCCCTACCAGGCGATCAGAGATCCCCGGGCATCGCGGAGTGGAGGCCGAGCGTTGGCCAGGGGGGGAGAGCTCAGCCTCAGGAGGGGCTCTCCTTCAGTGCGGGAAGACCTGCATCCAACATTGCAGTAGGAACTGGTGTGGGGCACCCCCAGGCGGACCAACCAGTAACTGATTGCAGCCCAAATGCAACAACGACCATGGGTTGTTAGGACTGTCAGGGCCAGCCGTACCATCCAGCGGGGAGCAGCCTTCATAGGCCCGGGAACGGCCAGATCCAGGCCACCCCCTTCACACAGAAGGTGAGGGAATACATATACAATCGGCTACAAGGAAGGGGGGAAGCCCATAAAAAGACATTCTTCCTGGTGCCCCCAAAGTGGGGGCTCACGAGTAACGTGAGCCCACGGATCCCTTTCCAGCGGGTTTCGAAACAGAAATTGCCCTCGCCAGCTGCCTACAAGCGCTGATCCAACGGACAAAAGCAATTAGAACTAACAGACACAGCAGGACAAGCCCACTGTCATTTGGGATCGGGCCTCCCCTGGGAACGGGCGGCCCCGCAAGCCCCCTCCAGGTCAACAATTAAGGTTCCCCCTGGGACTACTGGTGCAAGCCCACACGGCATACCACCATCAGGCCCAGCGAGGAGCATAAATGTCCAAGACGCGGGCTGGTTCCTCCACGCGGTCCTCCCCACCGAGAAGCCAGGGAAAGAATCTGAAGCAGCTCTGGGGACGCAGGGCGGCCTCACATCCACATCGGAAAACTTCCACCTGCTAGCCCCCATCTCAACCCGAGGAAGGATGGAGGGAAGCACAATGAATAAAGAGGACATGCAAGCGTACTTTAAAGAACTGCAATTGCAACTGCTCACTTCTGTCCAAGAGCAATTTAAACTCCTTAGGGGAGAAATGGTGCAATCAATCCAGGAAATCAGACAGGACGTTGCTAAATTGGGGGAGAGAACTGACACATTGGAAAGAAAACTCCAGCAAGTAGAGGAAGACTCCCAAAAGTCGGAAGAGACACTAGATAGGATAGCCCAGACCACTATGTACCTCGGACAGCAATGCGAGGATCTTGAAAATAGATCGAGGAGATCCATTGTCAGAATCAAAAACCTACCGGAAACCATAGGCGACCCAGACCTGAAGTCCACAGTCACGCAACTGTTCACGGAGATCCTGGCCGAAGAAGCTGACCCAGGGATAGGGATCGACCGAATCCACAGAGTGGGTCCAAAAAGAGGGGCTGAACCGGGAATTAGACCCAGGGATGTGCTGGTGGCCATGTCATTTTACACCCAGAGGAAGCAGATATTGAGGAAGGCTAGGCAATCCCCGCTGATAAGAGTGAACGGCCAGGAAGTACAACTATACCAGGACTTGGCCCAGTCTACCCTGCTTAAAAGACGGCTGATGGGCCCGGTGGTCCGCCACTTGTCAGCGGCCCAGGTGAAATACAGGTGGACTTTCCCGTTCGGTCTCCTATTTACATGGGAGGGAGTCCAACACAGGATCACATCCTGTGAAGAAGGAGAAATGTTACTGGGCATATCGACTGGAGAGGATGGGGCACACCCGGATCCCCAGATGAGGCTCAAGAGGCCAAACCATCAAGAGGGATTGGAGACGATACACAAGAAAGGAAGAGTAAGGAAGGCCAGGCAGGCCCGGGGGCATGCCGAGCACTCTTTGAACCCTGAATAAACCATGGACTGCTGATGCAACGCCAACTGGAGAAGAGGAACGCGGTTGACGCGCCCGTTAGATAAAGAGCAGGCCAAAGAGAGGAAACAGGAAAAATCTGATGGAATCGGTAGTGGGGTTTAGGATTCCCCACGATGTGTTTATGAGGAAAATTACGAGCCGGGAGCTCTGGACACGCTGTCTCAGGGCATGTAGCAACCCGCCCCTGACCTCATGGGTATTGTTGGGGGGGGTAGGAAAAAGGGGGGCTTCCAAGTTAGGGGCGACGAGACGACATTTCGGCAGGACACAAACTACATCTGAAAAAAGAGGCAACCACAACAAGTCTATCCACCAACCTTACAATGAACACAACACATAAGATCTCGGTGACAGTGCTCTCGCAGAATGTACGAGGCATGAACACCCACATAAAAAGAGCCAAACTTGACAGACAGGCTAGGAAGCAGAAAGCGAACATTCTACTGTATCAGGAAACGCATATAAAGAAAAGTGACAAAACCTGCTTCAAGATAAAAGGGGCGAGACATGTCTTCCAGTCAAATGCGGAGGGGAAGAGAGCAGGGGTCCTGGTGGCCATTAAGGGCACTCTGAAAGTCCAGATCCACGACCACAGATCCAACGGGGAGGCTAGGTATGCCTTCCTGAACATTACGGTGGAGGGGAGACGGATCACCCTTGCGTTGGTTTACGCCCCCAATGTGGGCCAAGAGGCTTTCCCCAAGGACACGATGGGTTCTCTTGAACAATTTGCGATGAGAGAAATCATACTGGGAGGGGATCTGAACCTGGCTTGGAATCCCACTCAGGACAGGTCGGGTAGAACCAGCTAAGGATCGAAAGCCCCCTCGGAGGCACTAAATAAGACATTTGATTCTCTCTCCCTGTCCGACGCCTGGCGAACACAACATGGCGACCGGCGGGGCTTTACGCACTACTCCCACGTCCACAACTCTCTATTGAGGATAGACTACATATGGGTCTCTACGGCCCTTCTAGGCATAATCAGAGATGTGGAAACGGGCCCCATTGTCCGCTCCGATGATGCCCCCATAACTTTGTCCCTGGCATTCAAAACTAGGGAGTGTGGGGTGTGGGCCTGGTGTTTTCCCTCAGAGCTCCTGCAGGGCCCAGTGCTGGTCGAGGAAATCCAAGAAAGGATCGACACGTATTTAATCGAAAATGACACGGGGGAGACCCCTCAAGACATGTTGTGGGATGCCTTTAAGCAGTCCTGTGGGGTGAATTAATAGCAATGAAACCCAAGAGAGATAAACAACTAGGGCAATGGGAGAGAGACCTGGAATCTCTACTGCTTGATGCGCAGAAGGAGACAGCGGCCAACCCTAGCAGGGCCAAAAGGCGGGCCATGAAACACATCCAGGGCCAGTTGGAGCTCCTGCATACCCAAAAGGTGGGCCAGGCGCTCATGAAATGAAACAAAGATACTACATCCTTGCCATCAAGGTGGATACCCTACTCGCTCGGGAGCTCAGGGAGGTGACCAGGAAAAGGACATTCTTGGCGCTGGTGGACCCTTCTGGTGCCCGGAAAACGACCAACGACGAAATGGGTGAGATTATGAGATCCTTTTATCAGGACCTATACACCACCAGTTCTCCATCAGAGGAGGACCAAAAACTATACCTTCAGAGGGTATCCCTTCCGCGTCTGTCTGAGGAAGCCCGGGAAGCACTGGACCTGGATATCTCACAGGAGGAAGTGCTACTCCCCATCAAACAACTCCCGAAGAACAAAGCAGCAGGCCCGGATGGGTATACTGAAGCCTGCTATAAGAGATTTCGACATGCACTAGCCCCCAGGCTCCCAAGCCTCTTTAACACCTTAAAATCAAAGGGTAATATCACAGCCTCAATGAATGAGGCAAAACTGGTGCTCTTTTTGAAGCCAGATAAAGATCCCACCCTCCCAGGATCTTATAGACCGATAGCTCTCATTAATCTTGATGCAAAGCTTTTTACGAAGGTCCTAGCTAATAGGTTAACAGAGCACCTGTCTTCTCTGGTGGATGTGGACCAGTCGGGTTTCGTCCCTACAAGGCAAGCAGCGGATAACACCAGGAGAATATGCCACATAATAGAAAAGGCCGAACGCACTGACATCGAGGCTATTCTAGTCGCCATAGACGCTGAAAAGGCGTTCGACCGAGTCGAGTGGTCGCAGCTCTTTCGAACAATGACAGACATGGGCTTTGGGGACTCTTATATGGGGATGTTAAATGCAAACTATAGAAGTCCATCCCTAAGAATCGCCGTCAACAGCTTCCTGTCTAAAACTGTCGCGCAGACGAGAGGCACAAAGCAAGGGTGCCCGCTGTCCCCTCTCCTGTACGCCTTGTTTCTAGAACCTCTCCTAGCAAGGATTCGACAACAGCACCTAATTAAGGGAGTGCAGATGGGTGGGGTGGAACACAAAACAATGGCATTCGCCGATGACATGCTGCTGGCACTGACCGACCCGACCAGATCCCTCCCCACACTGATGAGCGAGCTGGAGACATTTGGAGCCATTTCAGGCCTCAAAATAAACAAAAATAAATCAGAAATACATGAATCTATCGGCCGACCCCGTGACCATCTCAAACCTGGCCCTGGTGCAGAGAGTCCAGGCAGCTCGAGGCAAGATCACCTACCTCGGAGTAAAGCTCACCTCCAAGACGAGTCAACTATACGCTGCAAACTACTCGGAATTGCTCACCCACCTCCAAATGCTGCTGATGAGATGGACGTCACTGTCTACATCGTGGTGGGGGCGCATCTCGGCAGTGAAGATGACAATCCTCCCTAAAGTCTTGTATTACTTCCAGGCCCTTCCAGTAAGGCTTCCCAGGTCTTTCTTTCACTCTTTAAACAAAATGGCATCCGCATACATATGGCAGCGCAGAAGACCGAGGGTGGCAATGGCCACATTGACAGCAGCTGTTAAGGAGGGGGGGCCTGGTCTTTCCACACTTTAAGAGGTATTACGAAGCGGCACAGCTGCGCATCGTTAAAGAGTGGGTGGCAGATTATCCACAGACCAAATGGGCAATGCAGGACATAGCTGTGGCCGGGGGCCCGCTCTCGAACCTCTTGTGGTCTCACAAGAGGTACAGACACATGAGCACGCGAATAAGTGAAATACTGGGTGCTCTTCTCCATGCATGGGACTCGGCAGTAAAGAGAGGAAACCTGACGACGCACCCCTCTCCGTGTGCGCCACTTTTCCACAACCCTGACTTTCCACCGGGGATGGACCCGAAGGCCTTTATGTCATGGAAACAGACGGGCTGTACCAGAATTGGAAACATGTACAAAGGCAGGACAATCGGGTCGTTTGAAGACTGCGTACAAGAACTGGGAGCGGCGAGGACAGAGAAATACTGAGTCATTGGCTGTCTTCTGGGACCAACGAAGAAGCAGGAGCGAGAGATCTTACACAATTTGAGACCTATATGATAACTGACCCAGGTACGCGCAGGTTGATATCAAATCTTTACGCACATCTGAACTCGCAAGGGGAAGAAGTGTGCTGGTTGTACATGAAGAGGTGGGAGGGGACGGTGGGGATGGAAATTCTGCGCTGTCACTTGGAGGGAACTTGGCGGAACGTCGCCACTCTGACAAATTCCATCCACCTTAGGGAAATGTGGCTAAAGGTTCTGCTGCAATGGTACATTACCCCGAAGAGACTGAAGGACATGTATCCTAGCACGGACGGTCTATGCTGGCGTGGGTGTCATCAAGATGGAGACTGGAAACATACAGGAGAGCCTGCCCGAGCATCATCCCCTTCTGGAACGAGGTCAAGGCGCAAGTGGGGAAAATGGTCCAGGGGGCCGAAAAGCTAGGAGACAGCATATGGCTGGCCGGCATATGGGACCCCACACAGAAAACACACTCCAAGCGCCAACGGAAGGTGATTATGGTTCTGGTTGTGGCGGCCTGGCTGGTCATAGCCCAAGGCTGGAAGCAGCAGATGCCCCCGACACAACTCCAATGGCTGGCTAAGAAAGGTAAGGAACTTTATAACTATGGAATGGGTGACATGTAAATTGCAGGGAACCACCGAGAACTTTAATTTGAACTGGGGTCCAATTCTACAATATCTTCAGAGTGACTATATGCTCCAATGGTGCCCTCATAACATTTGTATCCTCAATATGTTTTGAAGCCTAAACTAGTGTTCTTTGCATAAGACTGGTTGCAATGTTAAGTCATCTCGAGCCTAAGGGAATCAGGGGGTGGGGGGAGGGGGGGAAGGGTGTGAGGGAGGTATGTTTTTGATGTTGATCCTTGTTGTATTTTAAAATCAATAAAAAAGATAATTAAAAAAGATACTAAAAGTCTCTAGCTCTTCCTCAGGCTCATCCCATCATTCTTCCCCTTTAGACAACCTATTCCCATAGGTTCATCCTTTAGATTCTTTGGACAGTGTCTAGCCACATGTCCGGTCTCTCTACAGGAAAGACAGACCGGAGGGGATGGCCTACTTCCTTTTACTTCTTCCTTTTTGATTTCATCTTTGGCTTTGGAGTTAATTGTTTTGATGTCTATTCTTTATCATAGCAGCCCTTCCTTGCCTTTATATGATCCCCCTGGTCTTTCTATTCCGTGAGGGTGAGGTCGGTGGATTGGTTTTAGATCCTTCCGTTCCTCCCAACGCTGGGTCAAAGGGAAATGTTTAGCTGCATCAGAGTGGTTTTCCGCAGTCTCAATGGCCGTAGCCAGGGTAGGCCGATTTAAATTTAGAACAGCTTTTTGCAAAAAACAGGGTAAGGAATTAGTAAACTGTTCCAGGATGATCATTTCGGTTAGCTCGTCCAAGGTTTTACCATTGATCCATAGAGCCACAGTGTTTTTAATTCTTTCACCCCTTTCTAAGGGGGGTTTCTCCTGGATTCAAGTTAATAGTTCTTAACTTCTGCCGATAAACATTGCAGGTTTATCCCATCTCTTTTCAGCAGCCATTCTTTGATGAATACAAAGGTAGCTCCTTGGGTAAGATTTAGTAGTTGATATGAGGTTTATAATTCGCCTTTCATTAGAGGTCCAAAATAACATCTTTTAAGATTCTATTCCAATCCCAGCTGCGCCGCTAGACACTCGAAGTTTAGGAAAACATTTCCTAAATCTTCACCATCCAGATAGGGCTGAATTACCCCTTGTGGCAGTAGAGATCTTCCCTGCAACTCAACAAGTTTTGTTAAATTCTATTGGAGTATTATTTGTTATTATTATTTGAAAATGTATATAGTGCAAACCAAGGCCCAAAAGGCATCTAAGCGCTAAAAAGGACGGCAGCCCCACAACCAATACTTCACACTCCTACTTGAGGAAGAAAATGAGCTAAAACAGATGGGTTTTCAGCACTCTTCTAAAAGGGAGATACTCAGGAGTGTTCTCAAAGATAACAGAAGAGCATTCCACAAGCTGGGGGCCAGGACTGAGAAGGATCGACTTCCCAATCGCTGTTGCTGATATTTTAGGATCTTGAGAAGCAGGTGGCACACAGAGAGCAATTGTTTCGCTGGGCAATACCGCTCTAATTTCCCTTTTAGGTATTGGGGACCAACGTTGTGCACAGCCCGATGGACGACACAAAGAATCTTAAATTCGATCCGGGCAGCGACTGGCAACCAGTGCAAACGGTGCAGAAGCGCTAGTGATTGGGTCAGACGAGGCACCATACTGCCAAATGTTGGTGTACCTGCATCCGTTGGGTGTCCAATGACCTGATTATAGTGGATGTTACCAATGTTGTTTGATTGGCTGGGGGAAGCAAAGGGAGAATCTTCCTCAAAGACTTCAGTCTCCCAAACCCAGTGTTACATATTTCAGAAATCTGAGCCTCGCGCAAGCTGTTGGGTAAGAGTTTCACCCCCAGGCTTTTTAATGAGGCACAGGGAACCAGACAAGGGCCCAATGATTCGGGCCAATACTGCGAGTTCCACAGGTGATCCATACTATGAGGACCAACAACAAGGACTTCCGTTTTGCTTCCATTCAATTTCAACCAATTGGCCGACATCCAGCTGCCTACTTTTGCCAAACAGTCCCGCAGTTTGTTAGGGGGTGCTGCTTGAGGGGAGTCCAGCCGAACTGGACCAGCTGGTTGTCATCGGCATAAAAAAGGACTCCACATTTCGCAATGAGGTCAGCCAGTAGTCAGGAGACAGAGCTGACCCCTGCAGAACTCTGCAGGGAAGTTCCACAGGAGAAGAAATAGTCTAACCTCAGCTTGTATCTGGTGGGCCTGTAACTGGACAATGACATTGACTAGATCAGCCATCTCTTCTCGGGGTGTAAGGGTCCCTTCTGTAGATGGTTCAGAATCCATAAATAAACAACTCTCAATTCCTTTGGATAAAGTTTCAAAATCTTCAGATTCTTCGGAGTCTGAATCTATCGAAGGATTGGAATTCGGTAGGTTAATCTGTTGCCCTGATGGTCCTGTGATGGATGGTAATTGGGTACAAAAAACAAAAGTTTCACAGGGAGGAGGGTTCAGGATGCTAGGACTAACAAAAGAAAAAATGGGTCGAACCTTCAATATTATTAGATCCCACTGATGTACGTGGTAGTGAGAGAGGAAGGGTGTCTAGTAATACTTGAATCTTAAAGAACAGATCTTGCTGACCAGTCGGATTATGTAATTGGGAGACCAACGGCTCTTTGAGTGTGGATACATGGTCAGAGTCCAGGAGTTCAACAATTCTGTTTTCCCTTTCTGGAGATACTACAATTATTTGCATGGGCTTCAATTTTTATCAGTTGAATCAAAACCCACTTCAGACACTATGGGCCTCATTACACGGACGGCGGTAAGGGTTAACGGTCACCGTTAATGGTACCGGTGACCGTTAACCCTTACCGCCTTAATACGAGGTCCCTTTGCGGGTTGGAGACTTTAACGCCTGCTTTTTGCAGGCGTTAAAAACCAACCCGCAAAGGGACCAGGGGGCTAATTACGGTACCGCAATTTGCAGTGCCGTAATTAGCACCTTCCCCATTCCCATTATGCCCTATGGGGCAAAAATGGGAATGGGGAAGGGCAATGGGGGAAGGGGGAATTACCGCCCCACCAACCTTGGAATAGGGCGGTAATTCCCCTTTCCTCCAAGGCGGTGCCGGTATTTTACCGGCATGGACCAAGGTGCTAATAGCACCTTGGTCCACCGCCGTCCGTGTAATGAGGCCCTATATGTAAGGTACTCGTGGTGGCAGCAGTAAAGACAGATACAAGTGATAACAGTCCAAGGGCGCTTATTAAACTTCAAAGGTAAGTTGGAAAAACACCTAATCTAAACCTAAATCTAACATGGGAACAAGCTTCGACCATCAAACAAAAATAAGTCAGTCCTTGTGGCGTCTTGTCAAAATAAAAAGGTTCTATACTAAAAAATCAATTGCCAATCCTTACGCTAAATACAAAAAAAGTGTGGGATAATGTTCATAAGAAAGAAGGAACTGTTCACAAATAATAAGTCAGGATGCGGTAGTTAGGGTCTCCCTTCCCCACCTTTCAAATACGGGACAAGGTAGGACTCCGGAGCACAGCACACACTTGAGCTTTCCCAGCAGGAGCTAACAGTTCCATTCTCAGCAATCAGGGCCTTGGTGGTTAAGTGTCTTTTTCTACAAAAAGTCTCTTGCCGCCGTGGACCTGATGTATTCAACAAAAAAATGATAAACCAAAAACTCCTTTCTGATAGCAGTTAGGTGATATCTTTTCACCCTTGGATCCCCCTCTTCTCGACGTAGATCCCTTTGAGGGGATTGGGTCCTCCGACGTATTCTATATCTATGACAGGTAATGTCCACAGCTGTGCTGCTTCGGAAAATCTTTGGCGTCTGCGTCCTGCGTCGATGACGTCGATGCGCCGTCCCCGAGGACCTCCTCCGATGCCCGACGTCACCCGATGTGACAAGTCGGACGCACGACGCCCATAGCCTCAGTTCTGTTTTTTCCACGAACGTGTTCGCTTCGTGAATCTCGGTACGCCTCGACTCGTTGGAGTTGCTGTTTTCTATTCTCGGTTCGTTGAACCTGTTCGGTTGGTTGTGAAGACCTGTTCGTGCCGATGTCTTTCTCATCTTCGACCCCGCGTCCGGGCTTCAAGAACTGCGGGGACTGTGGGTCCAATATGTCGGTCACGGACTCGCACGACGCCTGCCTCTGCTTCAGGGAGGCCCGCGATACGGACGACTGTGTCGACTGCCAGTCGCTCACTGCAAAGGCCTTGCGGGAACGCAAGAAGAAGCTGTCGGTAGGCCGGGTGTCTAAGCCCCGGAAGTCGAGGTCTGCGGGGCTTTCGACCGATGACTCGAGGGGTGACTCTCTGCGTCGTCGTCGGATGTCCGGTGGGTCTCCTTCCAGGAGTCGATCTCGCCACTCCTCCGCCTCTTCTAGGCATTCCAGGAAGCGGCGGCATAGGTCGCCTTCCCCGTCCTCTTCCGAGGACTCCGCCCGTCGGCGGGTCGCTTATCCCTCCATGCAAGCGACACCGGAGGAATGGGCTTCCTTCGGGAAGCAGATGCTAGCGATTCTGGAATCGCAGGGCACTGGTCCGTCCGCGCCTCCGAGTGGGGTCGGTCGGCACCGGTCGAGAGACACCGCCCGTACGCCTTCGGGCTCGGGTGGTCGGCACGGCTCGCGGGAGAGGTCCCGCTCGGACAAGGGTAGCCGCTCTCGCCATGCCCGTTCCAGGTCCCGGTCCTCGACGCGCTCGAGACCGCGTGATTCTGTGCCGTCTTCGAAGAAGACGTCGACGCCTGGGGCGTCGAGGTCGTTGACGATTTCTCTCGAGGTTCCGTCTTCGAGGGGGTCGTCGACGTCGTCGGCGCCCAGGTTGTCGAGAGACACCCTCAGAGCTCCGGCTTCGAGGACTGTGTCGACGCCGCCGATGCTGACTGCGCTGCAGCTGTCGTCGACGTTGATTTGCTCGACGTCGACGCCTTTTCTGTCGACGCCTTTCGAGGCGGTGGTGTCGGAAGGGCCCCGTGGCACGGGGTTTGCCCCTAGAAAGGCTATGGCTAAGGTCCGGCACTGCTTTGAGAGGTCTTCCTCTCCCCGCCTGGAGTACATTTCAGAGGGTGATGAAGGCTCTGATGGCAGCCTGGTTCCGGTTGCGGTTCCAGATGACCTTATCTCGGGCCATAGCCAGTTTGATGACCTGAGGCAGTCGCTGCATGATGCCAGTGGACTGGACACCTCTCCGGAGGTGTTTTGTCGGCCGGAGCCTGGCACTCATGCCGATTCTTCATATCGGCCCCTTATGTCTCTGGTTACCGAGTACTTGGGTTGGTCAGCTCCCCCAGGGGAGTTTGTTCAGGATGATCTCACGGACATCCTTGATCTCGGTCCACCCACTGACCTGGTTTTGCCTTTTCATATGGCTCTGCAGAGAAGGGTGGCGGCGGCTTGGACTGCTCCGGAGAGTCTCCCGGCAGTGGGCAAGTCTTTGTCGCGAAAATACCGTCCAGCCAGTAGCGACCCCTGCTACTTGTCTAGGCACCCCACCCTGGAGAGTTTGGCGGTGCAGGCAGCTACGGCCCCGGCAAAGCAGGCGTCGTATCCTACCATCCCTCCGGATAGGGACGACAAACGTTTTGACGGCTGGGCGAAGAAAGCGTTTTCTTCGGGGGGTATGGCGCTTCAGGCGGCCAACTCCATATGTGCCTTGTCTCGTTTCACGCACACTCTGTGGAACTGTGTTGCATTAGCGGCTGATCATATTCCCGAAGGGGACGAACGGGATTGTTTCCTTGCTATGGTTCAGGATGGCAAGGATGCTATGTGTGAGGCCGTTCAGTCGGGTTTGGACTTCGCGGATTGTGTCAGCCGGTCTATGGCGGCGAGCACCGTAAGGCGCAGGTTTGCGTGGTTGTGAATGTCTGGGTTCGCTCCTGATGTGCAGATCCGGCTCCTCAACATGCCTTTTGACGGTGAACACCTTTTTGGCAGCAAGGCTGACGAGAGCCTTGAGAGGTTGCAGACCTCCAAAGCTGCAGCGAAATCGTTGGGTGCTGCAGTTCGCCAACCTCTGCCTTTTCGTCCTAGGGGACAGCAATGGAGGGGAGGTTCCTTTCGCTATTACTCGTCCTTCAGTAAAGCGAGAGGAGCTAGCAGTCAAAGAGGCCATCGTAAGAGTGCCAGAGGTGGAAACAAAGGTACTCGAGGTGCCAAGGCCGCTCGGGCAGTTGCCTCTTTGCCCTCAGGCAACTCTGCAGCCGCTACCACTCAGTCATGAGGCCAGGTCCCATGGTTCGCCGGTTGGGGGAAGGCTGGCGCAGCATCTTGTAGAGTGGCAAGCCATTACTTCGGATGTGTGGGTTCTGGAGATCATAACCCACGGCTACTGTCTTCCTTTTCGGCAGAGGCCTCACGACAATCCACCAGGGAAACTCTCTTTGAAGAGCCCGGATCCGCTCCTTGCGCAGGAAATTCAAGCCCTGCTGGAGAAAGGCGCCATAGAACTGGTGCCTGTAGCGGAGAGGAACAAGGGATGGTATTCCCCTTATTTTTTGATTTCAAAGAAAGACGGGGGATTGAGACCCATCATGGACTTGCGCGGTTTGAACAAACTCCTCAGGAAGGACAAGTTCAAGATGGTGACTCTTTCTCAAGTCCTCCAGGCCCTTCAACTTCAGGACTGGTTGGTGTCTTTCGACCTCAAGGATGCTTACTTCCATGTGCCGATCCATCCCAAGCACAAGAAGTACCTGAGGTTCGCGGTTGGCGACTCGCACTTTCAGTTTCGGGTTCTGCCGTTCGGATTGACCTCCGCCCCGAGGGTTTTCACCAAGCTCATGGTGGTGGTGGCAGCGCATCTCAGGAAAGGGGGGATTCACGTCTACCCCTACCTGGACGATTGGTTGATCAGGGGTATCTCTCCCGAGCAAGTCTGGATCATCTGTCCGTCACCTGCCACTCCCTTCACAGGCTGGGCTTCTCCCTCAATTTAAAGAAGTCCCATTTGACACCAACGCAGCGGCTCCAGTACATCGGAGCAGTGCTCGACACGTCCCTGGGGCAGTGTTTTCCTCCTCAGGTGAGGGCTCTTCACATTCAGCAGATGGTGCACAAGTTTCAGTTTGCCCAGAATCTCCCAGCATCCGAGTTCTTGAGACTGCTCGGCCTCATGGCATCCTGCATTCTTCTGGTGCCAGAGGCTCGTCTGCGGATGAGGTCTTTGCAGTGGGCACTCAAGCTCCAGTGGTCTCAGTCCTCCGGCAGGCTGCCGGACCCTGTTCAGGTGCCGCCCTCGGTATCCCGGGACCTTCTGTGGTGGGCCATTAAGGGCAATCTGATGAAGGGGGCCCCATTTTGGCTGCCCTGGCCGGAGGTGACGATCGTGACGGATGCATCCCTCACGGGATGGGGAGCTAATTGCCAACGAGTTGACAGTCAGCGGTCGTTGTTCTCCGTCGGAGTCCAGACTCCATATCAATCTGTTGGAGCTGAGGGCCGTCAGGCTAGCCCTGAAGGCTTTTTCTGCCGACTGTGCGCGGGAAGAGTGTCCTGATTCTGACGGACAACACGGTGGCCATGCACTACCTCAACAAAAAGGGGGGGGGAAAGGGTCACTTCCGCTGTGCAGGGAGGCGATGCAGCTCGAGTTCTTGGCCATCCAGCAGGAAGTTTCGATCTCGGCAGTTCATCTGGCCGGAGACAACAACGAGACGACGGACGCTCTGAGCATGCAGAGCACGATCTCTCACGAGTGGTAGCTGGCTCAGGAGATTCTCCTGGAGATCCTCACCCTTTGGGGGACCCCTCAAGTGGATCTCTTCGCCTCCAGTATCAACCGGAAGTGCGAAAGGTTTTGCTCGCAGGAATTTCCTCGAAAAGGAGGCTTAGGAGACGCGTTTGTGGTGGAGTGGTCATTCCCACTGCTGTACGCGTTTCCTCCAGTCCCCGTCATCCCGCAAGTGTTGCGGAGGTTACGGAGGTTCGGTTCCCGGATGATCCTCAGTGCTCCGGCATGGGCCCGGAGGACGTGGTACCCGGATCTTCTAGACTTGTCCATCTGCCCTCCAAGTCGTCTTCCCTACCGAGACGATCTGCTCTCACGGGAGGGGGGTCAGGTTCTCCATCCAGAGGTCAGATCCCTCAATCTTCACGCTTGGCTTCTGAAAGGTAGAGGTATAAGGATTGGGACCTCCCTGAAGACGTGATGGAGGTGTTGCTCTCGGCCAGGCGGCCGGCAACAAAGTCTCTGTATCGTTGCCGTTGGAGAAAGTTCTGCGACTGGTGCAGAGTTCAGAATGTGGATCCTTTTGAATGTGACATTCCCATGGTTTTGTCTTTTTTGCTTTCTTTGGCCCACAGGGGCTTGCAAGTGGGGACCATTAAAGGTTACCTGGCGGCGCTGTCCATATTTAAGCGCTCGTCTGAAGCGTGTTCCTATTTTAAGATTCCTTTAATTTCGCAGTTTTTGAAAGGGCTCACTAATGTGTTCCCTCCGTCACCTTTTTGGTGCCAGGTTGGGATTTGAACCTTGTTCTTAAGTTTCTTATGGGTGCTCCGTTTGAGCCTTTACATTCTTGCCCTTTGAGGCTGTTGACTCGCAGAGTGAGTGAGTTACAGACACTTTCAGTTAAGCCACCCTTCACTGTGTTTCACAAGGACAGGGTTGTCCTTAGAGTTCGTCCTTCTTTTCTTCTGAAGGTGGTTTCGGAATTTCATTTGAGCCAGAAGGTCGTTCTTCCGGCGTTCTATCCTCTATCCTCCTCCACATCCTGGTAAGGAAGAGGAGAGGCTCCATAGGCTTGATCCTCGGAGAGCGTTGAGCTTTTATATTTCGCGCATGTCCCGGGTCAGAGTGGACGATCAACTTTTCATTGGTTACGCTGGGAAGCGTTTGGGACAAGCTGTGACGAAACAGACTTTGTCTCGTTGGATTATTTTAGCTATCTCCGAGTGTTACCGCTTGGCGGGTAAGGACCCTCCGGCTGGCTTGCGGGCCCATTCTACCAGAGGAGTGGCTGTGTCTACTGCCCTGCAGAGGGGAGTTCCTATTCGTCACATCTGTGATGCAGCCATCTGGGCTTCAGTTCATACTTTTGTACGTCACTATTCCCTTGATTCCATCAGAGGGCAAGATCTGGCCTTTGGCAAGGCAGTTCTCTATTCCGCAATTTGATTGGGCATGCTAAATTTGTATTCTAAATTCTTTCCCACCTCCTTGCTTGGTACTGCTTTGGGAGTCTGTCATAGATTCATAGATATGGAATACGTCGGAGGACCCAATCCCCTCGAAGAACAAGTTACTTTCTTACCTGGTAACGTTCTTTCGATGGGATGGTCCGACGACGTATTCCATATCGCTCCCTCCCTGCCTTCCCTGCTGCAGAATTTCTTTTGCGATTGTAGTTTGCGTTCCGCAAGGCCTTGTGTGTCTGACTGGCAGAAAACTGGTGGCACACGTTCTGGGAAAAAACTATAACTGAGGCTATGGGCGTCGTGCGTCCTACTTATCACATCGGGTGACGTCGGCCTTCGGAGGAGGTCCTCGGGGATGGCGCATCAACGTCATTGACGCAGGACGCAGACGCCAAAGATTTTCCGAAGCAGCACAGCTGTGGACATTACCTGTCATAGATATGGAATACGTCGTCGGACCATCCCATTGAAAGAACGTTACCAGGTAAGAAAGTAACTTGTTCTTCTCAAATGTTATCTACTCTCAGCCGGGTTCACTGCGGTTTCCTTAAACCACTCTCTTCTGAGACATTTACAAGCTTAATATTCTTTTTTACATAGTTCACTGTGCACAACCCTCTGCGGGGTTAACTCTTGTCAACACACTGGGCCTCATTACAAGTCAGCCGGTCCGGAAACAACGGTGGCGGTAAATCCACCGCCACTGTTGTTTCCGGACCGGCTGATTCCGAGTCCTGCAGGTGGGAGGTGTCACTCCCGATCAGGTCTGACCTGGCAGAAATAACACCACCCACCTGCAGGCGGACATGTAAACACCGGATCTGTCATAGACGGAACCAGTATTTCCCTGATCCCCATCCCCATGGAGTCCTATCGGACTCCATGGGAATGGGGATTTACAGAATTCCGCCTCCAGAATTACCGGGTCACCGGGCTTGTAATGCCCCAGTGATTCCGTCAATCACGGAGGCGGAATGGTATTACCGGTCCAGCGGCAGCCTGCCAGTTTTTCCAGCACGGCTACCACGGACACGTAATGATGCTCACTGTATATTGGGGCTTTGGTCTTCTCCCCCATGTTCATCGGCTTCCCTCCTCCGGGTTTACTCTTGCAACTTTATCAATTGTACCACTGTGGACATCCCTCTGCAGGGTTTACTTTTGTCAACACATTGCATATCGGGACTTTAGACTTCATCTGTTATTCATCGGCATCCCTCGTTTGGGTTCTCTTTTGCCAAACTTGTCGACTGTACCTTCCATTCTTACAATGCAGGATTCACTCCCCTTAGCTTCACAGTCGTCTGTCGTTCAAAGAATTTCGACTCTACAGAGGATTTTTGCAAGATCCCTCTGTGACCACTTTGGCCTCTCTTCCGCCTTTCCCAAGGCCTTCTGGTAATGGTAGTTTCAACAATCGGGTAATCGCCCAGACTTTCCTAAGTAAGCACCCATGTGGTGCCGGACTTCTCTGTTGCTGGTTTTCCCCCTTTATGATATCAACAGTTTTTTGTAACTTTTCACAGTTCATTTAGCCGTTTGCTACTTTTGTTCAGCACAGTTCGGTTTCTTATTGGTTCTCCCCTCGACTCACCGGCTGTGATGAATCGCTTGGCTTTCTTCTCTCTGGAATCAAGGTTGGTACCCCGGAAACAAGTGTCTCTCCCCGGCTTGGTTATCAGCTGGAGGAGGGTCTCGTTTACCGTTGACATCTGCTGCAACACACGCTGGCTATTGTTTTCGGTCTTATGATTCCTTCTGCTGAGGTTTCACAGGCCTAGGTCGTAAAGGGCAAGTCCCTTCTCTCCTTGTCACCCTCTCGGTATGCACCGTCTTTCTCCTCCTCTTGAACTGCTGTAGTGAGTTACCCCTCACGTCGTCGTGCACTCTGCCTTGCTCGTCTTGTGCTCTTATGCTCCAACTTTTATCCCTGTGAGGAAGAGGAAGGGCCGCCAGGTGTGTGTGGTTCTGGTCAATTGCCCGGCTCTGCCTGACCCCTGGTGTTGGGACATGTCAGGTAAATGGCTTGAGTGTTAGTCTGTCGTCCTTCATGATATGTGAAAGTGTTTGTGTCGGAAAATGGGGGATGGTAAAGAGTTTGTGTATCCTACGTGGTAGGCTGGGGAAAAGGTGTCTTAAGAAGGGGGAATACTGTGTCTCACCCGTCTGTGTCCCACCTTCACTCCCCGAGGACCCCTCACCCAGGTGATCCTCCCTCACTGGTCCATCCCCAGGAACTGACTCCAATAGCGATGGCTGTGTCCTGACCACCGGGATGACAGACCCCCGGGGACTAGTTAGGGAGACAACTTCAGATTTGTCACACACCCTAAAGGAGGCTAGGGGCTTGGACACCTCGCCTGAGACGGACTTTGCCACTCCTGATGTTTCAGGTCATTCTGACCCGTCATACAGGTCAGTGAAGGGAAAGGTCACTGAATACCTGGATGGGGAAAGCCAGTGGCTATAATGGAAAAGGATGATTTGACTGACATCCTCGTCAGCGGCCCCCAAGAGAGCCATTATTACCTTTTCACACCGTCTTAAGGGCTAGGGTGTTATAAAACCTGGGTAGTGACCACAAAAGGGTTTTTAGTGCAGGCAGCATGGCCCTCAAATCCATTAATGCAACTTGTGCCCTGGACATGCACACTCACACTTTGTGGGATGTTATTGCTTTGTCTGTAGACCATATCCCTGAACGTGAGGAAGGGGAAGGTTTTCTAAATCTGGTACAGGACGGCAAGGATACAATCTGCCAGAGGTACCGGGGGGCGTGGCCAAGCAGCAGAGAGATGTAGTCTCAGGCTCATGGTGCTCCGTGAGGCCACCAAAATCCTGATAAAATATCATGGCTGAAAGGCTGATAATCGGTGCCAAAACCACATTCTGGTGTGCCGGAGGGGATCAAGGCCGGCTGGTGGCTTTCCCGGGGAAGAACGGAGCCTGGAAGCAGGAGGGTGCAGTGGCCGTTGAGGAGGCATCCCGCAGCAGCACCATCTTGCCAGGGAGCACTCAGAGCCAGAGGGTCTATGCGGTGGAGGAGGAGTCGGCAGAGCGGGGTGCTCACCCGGGCGGCACTGTCTGCAGCGGATCTGGGAGGCTGCGGCCAGGAAATAAAAATGCAAGTGGCAGAGCCAGGAGCGCCTGAATGGGGAGAGGAGTGACAACTGCCGTCGGAACAAAGGTTCATATCCCGGGGGCGAGAACCGGACCAGCAGTGGGCTGAATCCTCAGCTGCAGGAGAAGTCGGGGGACACTGACAGTCTCTGCGAGGAACGCAGCCACCATCTGGTGCCCCGGGAAGAGCAGGGGCGTGGCCGGTGCTGTGTATGCTGGAACAGGGTTTGATGTTTATGGGCAGAGGCGCTGAAGACATGTGCACGTGTGAAGGGGCGGCAGATGCAGCCCAGGCGGACAAGGTGAGGGGGTAAAGGATGATCCCACAGGAGCGGGCAGCCACCAACCTAAGCAAAGGGCGGAGTACAGGAAGAAATGAGGCGGTAGGAGGCCAGTGATTTCCAGGTTGGCATTATCCGATGTGGGGTGAGTGGATAGGCACGCAGCCACGCCGACACTACTACAGGTATAGAGTGAACAATTTGGAGCAAAGGACTACAGTGTGGAGTGGGAGGAGGACCCTGGCCCACCCAGCATAATAGACCCCAGGGGGGTGCAAGGTAATGTAACTGGCGAGAAGGGCAAAGGAGACATTGGGGGGGGTCTACACCTGTCACCCAGAAAGAGAATCGGCCGCCTGAGGGACATATCTGAACTCCGGGCCAAGGTGCAGACCAGGCCCAGGGACTCGGGGTCTGTAAATTACTATAAAGCAACTGAGGGTGGCAGAGCAAGCAGCTGAGTGCCTGCATACACGACTGGGGGCAGCAAGGACCGCTGGTAGGCGGAGCAGGGGACGGAGTAGACAGAAGAGAAATGCTCGTAGGGTGGACCCTCATTTGCACCTGTGACATTATTGCTAAAGTAAAAAGGCGACCCAGCAAAGTATAATCAACCAATACACGAACGGCCTGGTGGCTGGGCAGTCTTGATACTGTGAAGGTCGCAGGCCCAGGCCATTTCATTCAACGACATTATGGAGGCCATTGTGGAATCCCGGTTCTATGTGGAGGGAAAGATTGAGGGGCTCTCCTCAGAGGTCTCCTTTTTGTGGCAGGACTATCGTAAGCTTAACTCAAGAGTGGGGGAGGCAGGGCAGAGAATATTGGATGAGGGGGACACAGTGAAAAAAATGGAGATGCAGCTAGTAGTGGTGACACAAAAGCTGAAGACCCTGGAAAATTGAGCAGAGGAAAGTGAAGGGAGGTTGAGAAGAAACAACCTCTGCATCCTGGGGCTACCGGAAAAAGCAGAAGGCCCCTGTATGGAACTCTTCCTGGAACAATGGCTCACAGATCTCACAGCGCCGAAGAAGCTTTCTAATTTTTTCTCTATAGAGAGAGTTCACAGGGTACCCACTGGAAGACCCATCCCCGGAGCTCCTCCGCGTACTGTGATTGAAAAGCTCCAAAACTATCGAGACAGGGATGCACTATTGCAGATGGCCAGAGCCATGGGTCCAATTACATTTAACGGCTCCCAAATTGGCTTTTCCCCAGACTAAACAAGGGACGTTCATCGGGCATGGCAATCATTTGAATCCATCAAGAGGAAGCTGCTCGCTATTGCACTCTTGATCCCTGCACAACTAAAAGTATACTATGGAACGAAGGTGCTCCTCTTTGGCATGCCACGGGAAGCGTGGGAGTGGTATGAAACCACGTTTCAGTCAGTGCCGGCCAGAAGGCTCGAAAGAAATTGGAGAAAGTGCTATCGAAAGGTGTAATGTCCTCAGCCCCACTATATTCGCAGGACTCCCAGAATTTGGAGGAAAGGGGTACCTCCCCGGAACAGGCAGTGGACGGATGGCTTTCTCCTGATGAACAGCGTTTGACAAGATTTAGCAGACAAGCCAGTTCCTGGATACTGATAACTTTCAGCACAGTTGGCCTTTGAACGGCAGAGTGCCTGGGCAAGCGTCCATGTGAGGGTGTTCTTCCGTTGTCTTGGAAAGGGCTTCTCTCATGTTTGAGGTAGTTAGTCCGTGCAAGGTTTGCATGGACTGGGGGAGACAGGCGCTTCAGTTGGGAGGAAGAGCGAGGTGGGGGGTAATTCGGGTTGGGGTGGAGTGTGGGGTGGGGGAGTTGGGGATGGGGTAGAGTGTAGGGTCGGGGGAGATGGGGATGTTCTGGTTCTTCCATGTCCATTTGATGTGGTGTTTGGGTGACAGGTGCTTCTGGCTGGGGGGGTGTGGAGTAGGGGTAGAAGGTGGTTCTGGTTGCGGTTGCGTTTGGTTTATTGCCTAGCTTGGACAGTCCAGAAGCAGTGGGGCGGGACATGGATAACAGGGCTGACGGGACACTTTACTGAGCCGGGAGGGTACGGAAGAGGGCGTCAGAGGTGGTTTTCAATGCAGAATTCCGGGGGAATGATGGTACATTATGGAGTGGTGTCTCTGTTGACGTGGAATGTCTGTTAGGGAGAATTCTCATTTCATGGCTAATTTCCCTTACCTATAGAGTCCCCCAGCAGCTTTGCTGGATTTGAAGAGTTTGTTTCTTTTTACCTGCTAAGAGTGAGACTCTTTTTCCAACTCTTAGGCATTTTTGCTATGTGTGTTCTAGGCTATTTTTGTGTTTAATGCCTATGGGATCTTTTGTCTCACCCATACGAACCATCTTTATGCACATGTGTTACACAGCACCCTCCGTGTAGTGACACAGGGGTGTCGTAGCGACCCCCAAACATAGACTCCATACCCTGGGACTGACTACTGTCTCCCAGGGCATGTAAAGTCCCCATTGACTTTACTAGTCGATTTTTATGAACTTAACCAGTACACCCCATCTTAATATGGAAGTACTGGAAGGGGTTAATAGTCTTTTCCCTATGTTCATTTTCGAGAGGGTACCTTAAAGTCCCCCTCTACAAAGTTTCTGGCAGGTGGCAGTGGTTACTACCGTTTATATTCGACCGCGAATATTTCTCTATGGGATTTTCCCATTGTTCGAGGCTACCACTTTTTCTGACAGCCTCTAACATACCGCCGGTTTATTTTATTATTAACTTTACTCCGGTAGGTTTTATTTGCCAGAACTTTGATAAAACTTCTTTCTCGAGTCTTACTCCATTTTCCTAACCCAGGTCGGGGATCCTTTGTTCGTCCTTTTGGCGGGCTTCTGCCAAGAAGCCCTCCTTTCGGCACCACTGAGTCTGGGGTGGGTCTGTTGTTTTGAAGGGGGAATAGAACCCCCGGACAGAGTTGCCACAGCAACTCAGGTCGCACTCTAACCTGATAGGCTGGAGGGTCTCCCGCCAAGATGACCACTCCACTGTGTGAGTGACAGCTAGGCTGTATGAATGGGTCTCTTTCTGCATAAAAGCAGGGTCTTGAGGACTGGAAGAGCAAGACGTCGCCACTGGAACTACGGAACCGAAGGGGAGAGAAGCCAGAGACATCTTCAGCATCTACACCACCGGTGAAGCCCTGCCGGATCGTCTCACCACTTTTCTTCCACATGACGAGAGGAGATCTTCAGCGAAAGCGCCTCCTTCCCTTGAGCTGGTGGGGCCAACCAGTTCACCTATTGCATCCTCGGACCTGCCTTGGTCGAATTGACAGTGCCCAGCACTTGGAGACCGATAGCCAGTCAGCTATCGACCCGGACCACGATTAAAAGGAGCGTACCTTTTAAACTTCGTTTGGCAGCACCGCGGCTAGTTTCATCCCTGGGTAGTACAGCGACTCGAACCTTCCTCCACGACGAGAGCCTCTCTTCCTCTGTTGGACCCCTCGACCTGCAGGAACTACCAGGAACAACCGCCACCGCAGGAGCCACTTCTTCACGTTTAAGGTACATTGTTCCGCCAAGCCGCCCTTTCTCCGTGGTAGCCCTAAAGGTGTTTTAAATCCTTTAACTACTTGTAGGGTCGGCCGCCCCCTCTCTTAACATTGTCTTTCGCCTTGCATCTACCTCTTCAATATTTTTCTTCTAAAGACTTGACTGCAGCTACAAGAACATTTTTTGCTCCTAAGCTCTTGGTCCTTTACCACTGACTCTGGCTCAGGGCTATTGACTCTGGCTGATTTGTTAGATCTGCTCTCACTAGATTAGTTTTCAAGGAGAAATGTGTTGGTGCACCTAAATCTTCTAAACCCCTCTTCCTTCCTACTGTTTTAAATTGTGGAGTGCCATTTTGCTCAGTTTTCATTCACTTATCGTCCTGCTAAAGTGTTACCGTGCATTACTTGTTCAAAAAACTCCAGGGAAGTGTTGCTAGGGGGTGTCTGAAGATATTTCGGTATAACTTGTGCTTTCCCTTCCTTTCGTTAAATTGTTGGAGTGCCATTTGTAGTTGGTTTTCACTGTGCCGTTTTGCTCAGTTTTCACTCTACCGCAAACGTGTCTACAATTGAATAGGGAGTTGTATATGCTTTTCTTCTGACTAAATTTAACTTACTTTATTAACTGTGATCTATGTGTTGACTTAGAAGTGTATAAAATAAATATATATTCTCTTTTTAATACAAAGCTTTGGTCAGTGTTTCCTTGCTCCATAGTACTGTACTACCTATTGTGTCAACCCTGAATACTGCTCATCTCCCTCTTGAGATAAGTCTGACTGCTCAGCCACAGCTACCAACTAAATCTTTGTGGTACAGACTGATACCAAAGGGGATTTATTGCTCTCACCTGTAGTCCTAATCTGGGGTAGTGCTCCCTAAGGGAACTGCCCTGGATTCTGCCTAACACTGGTGTACAGCGGTGAGGATAAAAGTATTGGATTGACATTTTAGTGTGTTACTAGTGCCTTGGTGCAACTAACCACAAGGTTAACAATCACAAAAAGTTATTTTAACAAAAAGGTCTTCTTGTCAAAGGCAAGAAACAAGAAATGATTGATAGTCTGTTAGAGAAACAAAGTCTGGATAGTGGTGCTGTGGTGCCCACTACTCCAAGAAATGTCGCAAACATTAATGAGGATAATGTTGAAGATGTTATTGTTGAGACAGATGAGGAAGAGGAGGATAACTATGTCACCCCCTCTGGTCCTCTGCCTGCTCAAAGGCCTCAGCCGGTAGCTACTGGACCCTTACCAGGCCCCACATTAAGTCCTGAATTTATCTCCCTAGAAAAAAAGAGACTTGAACTTGAATTCAAAAGAATTAGTGCCCAAACTGAACAGAGACACCAAGAACTAAGGCTCAAAGAAATGGAGCTCAACCATGAGCTTGAGATGAAGAAATTGTCTTTGGAAAATGCTTCTCTCCCCGAATCCTCTAGATCTTCCAGTCCAAAAAGACCCCGGATGCCTAAAGAGATTGTGGGTATGTATGAACCTAAGTTGGATGTATTATATTGGCTTGCTATGTTTGAATATAATCATGGGCTCCAGGATATCACAGGTGATCAGTTGATCCCCTGGTTATTCTCTAGGCTCCCCCCTGTTGCATCTGATGTGGTAATGGAGTTGGGGGAGGAGGAGAGAAAGGATTATGAATGTGTAAAGCTAGCTTTAATAGCTAGATTTGAGAAGGCTCCTTCCCAGTACCATAAGAGGTTTAGGACCCCCAAAAAGCATGATAGTACCCCTTGGGCTACTTGGGTGAATGAGTGTTTGAAGAACTTAGAACGATGGATTAAGGGTTATAGAGTTAACACTTATGAAGGAATGAGAAATCTTGTTATGTTGGAGTCTATCTATGATGCCTGTTTTCCTGAGCTCAGACAGCACTTAGCTGATTCAAAAGAGTTAGATTCTAAGAAACTGGCTAAGGCTGCTGGCTTGTGGGTTGCCAACAGGGCTACTCACAAGGATTCAGGGGCAACTCAGAAAAAGGATGAGGGAAAGCAGCCAAAGAAAGACAACAAAGAGAATTCAAATAATTCCAATTCCAAAGAGGGCCACAAACAAAATTCTAAGGGTAAGCCATCAGGGAAACCTAATCAAGCTAGTGTACCTTCTGGTCCCAGACCAGAAGGAGGTCAGAGCAAGCCACCATTCATAAAGACATTTGGAAAATGTTATGTTTGTGGCTCATCTGACCATGTGAAAGGGGATCCCAGATGTAAGGGTAAACGTTCAGGGGTCCACACTGTCTCCTTAGCCTTCGCTCCAGAGGAGGAAGTACATATGGCCAGTGGAAACTTTCACCTACTAGCTGATGATCCCATTGGAGTCTCAGCTAATGTATCTTTAGTATCTCTTGGGTTGTGGGAACAACAGAATTTAGATGTGTATAATTCTATTCCTCCTAATACTAAAGAGTATAATAAGGACAGTGTCCTAGTCAATGGTCAGGAGACTCCTGCCATTAGAGACACTGGGGCCAGCATAACTGTGGTGGATGAATCTTTTTTCAAGGAGGAGGATGTTGCTCAGGCACTCAAACGCCTCACTAAGTTAGCTGGAGGGCCTGTGCAGATGCTTCCCCAATTACCCGCTCTCATCCAGTGCAATGAAATGACTGTCAGGATACCTGTGAGTGTACAATCTGAAGTACCAGGAAGGGTGCTATTGGGCAATGATCTGAAAGACCTGGGAGTAGTATCCAGTACTCCCAGACCTCCTAGTAAGAGATTACATGAGCTTACCAGACCTTCAAGGGAGAGGACCTTGAGGGGCTCTCCTGAGGAGATGATAGAAAAAGAAATCACTCCTACTCCACTGGAGTTACTTAATGCTATCTCTAAGCAACCAGAAGCAAAGGGGATACCCAAAACTCCCAAAAAGAAACCAGCAGAAAGCACTCCAGTGCTGCCAACCAGGAAATCTCCTAGGTTAGCAAAAATCACACCTGTGATTCCTCCTCCAGCTGAGGCTGAGAGTGAGGTACAACCCTGTGTAGTTGAACTAGAACCTGAAGATTCGGATCTAGTAGGAGGCCAGGAACTCATTGGCGATCTTGACCCTGTGGACCATCCTGAGCTGCAGTCGTTACTGGCAGAAGGTGGACCCCAAAGGGCAGACTTCAATAAGGGACAAAGAGAATGTCCAACTCTGGAAGGTCTTCGCCACCAGGCAGCTTCTCAGCTTGAAGGGCAAGAGCCTGGGAAGTATAGGTTACACTGGGAAGATGGCCTCTTGTATAGTGAACCAACAGAGTCAACTCCTGGGGACTACAAAAGACTTGTAGTGCCCCAAGCAAACCGACTCCAATTCTTGCAACTAGCCCATGAGATACCTTTGGCTGGTCACTTGAGCTTCAAGAAGACCAAGGAAAGGCTCTCTCTCTACTTTTATTGGCCTCAAATGGGGGCTGAGGTAGATAAGTATTGCAAGAGTTGCCACACTTGCCAAACCTCTGGAAAAAGTAGCTCCAAGAACGTGGCACCTCTAGTGCCTCTCCCTGTGGTGGGAGTACCATTTGAGAGGGTAGGAATCGACATTGTTTGTCCCCTTGATCCTCCAACTTCTTCAGGCAACAGGTTTATTCTTGTTGTAGTAGACCATGCTACTAGGTTCCCTGAAGCAATTCCTATGAGGACTGTTACAGCTCCGGCTGTAGCTAAGGCCCTCCTTGGTATTTTTACCAGGGTTGGGTTTCCTAAGGAGGTAATATTCGACAGGGGGTCAAATTCTATGTCCCACTACATGAAGGCCATGTGGAAAAACTGTGGAGTTACCTACAAGTTCTCAACAGCATACCACCCTCAGACAAATTGGTTGGTAGAAAGGTTCAACAGAACCATGAAGAGCATGATAGGAGCTTTAGAAGACCCTCTTAAGAAAAAGTGGGATCTTCTACTGCCATGCCTTCTCTTTGCATATAGAGAAGTCCCTCAGGAGGGAGTGGGTTACAGTCCCTTTGAACTTCTCTATGGCCATCCGGTCAGAGGTCCATTGGCCCTGGTCAAGGAGGGGTTGGAGAGTGCTCCTTCCCTCACACCAGTCAGAGTCACTGACTATGTGATAGGACTCTGGAGGAGAATGTCACACATGATGGCTGAAGCAAGTGATAACTTGAAAGCAGGTCAGGCTCTGGTCAAGCATTGGCATGACCAGAAGGCCAACATGGTTGAATTCGCTTAAAACCAGCTAGTTCTTGTTATGGTACCAACAAGGCAGAGGGCCTTGCAGAACAAATGGATAGGCCCCTTCAAGGTTGTGGGAAAACTTGGAGAGGTAAACTATCTGGTGGACTTAGGCAATCCTAAGGAGGCTCCTAGAGTCTTTCACATCAACCGTCTAAAAGCTTATGTCTCGAGACCAGAACTGGGGGCTTTGCTTCTAGCTTCAGCTCAAGAGGAGGAGGAGAGTGAACCTCTGCCTTACCTCCTCAGAGGCAAACCTTCAGATGAGAAAATAGAAGGAGTCAATCTCTCTTCTAATCTGACATCTGAGCAACAGGAGCAGTGCAAACTTTTGTTAAATCAATTTGCCCCTCTGTTCTCACTGACACCAGGTTTGACCCCTTGGGGCCAACATGATATCCAAACTGGTGACTGTCTACCTGTCAAAAGCAGGGGCTACAGGATGTCAGAAAATGTAAGAACCCACATCAAAGGAGAGGTCAACAAGAGGCTTGATCTCGGGGTAATAGAGCCCTCGACTAGTCCATGGTCTAGCCAAGTTGTGTTAGTACCAAAGGCCGGATCCAAAGAGTTGAGATTCTGTGTGTACTATAGAGCTCTAAATACAGTCACTAAGATTGATGCCCATCCTTTGCCAAGGACAGATGAGCTGGTGGATAGACTTGGTTCAGCCCAGTTCCTCAGCACATTTGATCTCACGTCAGGCTATTGGCAAATAGCCCTCACTGACCATGCCAAGGAGAAAACTGCATTCTCCACCCCAGTTGGCTTATACCAGTTTAAGGTTATGCCTTTTGGATTAAAGAATGCACCTGCTACATTCCAAAGGATGGTTAATCAGGTTCTGAGTGGGATGGAGGACTTCTGCATGGCATACTTGGATGACATTGCAGTGTTCAGCCCTACTTGGAAATAACATGTTGACAACCTAGGATATGTTTTGCAGGCTCTGCAACAGGCCCATCTGACCATAAAGGCAAGCAAATGTCAAATTGGTCAGAGTAAAGTGGTCTACCTTGGGCATGAGGTAGGAGGTGGTGAAATAAGGCCTTTGCTCAGCACGATTGAAGCTGTACAAAATTGGACAACCCCTTCTACTCAAACCCAGGTGAGAGCCTTCCTAGGCCTCACTAGGTATTACAGGAATTTAATTGAGAACTATGGCTCCATATCTTCTCCACTGAATGTAATCTCGTCTCCTAAGTTCCCTAAAAAGGTCAAATTGAATGAGGAGTGCAATCAGGCATTTGAAAGCCTAAAGAAAGCCCTTTGTCAAGCTCCAGTTCTCAGAGCTCCTGACTACCACCAACCCTTCATTGTACAGACAGATGCTTCCAATATAGGTATATGTGCATTACTCAGTCAACTGGATGAGAAAGGTAGGGAACACCCCATTTGCTTCATCAGTAGGAAACTGAAGGAACCTGAAACAAGGTGGGCAACTATTGAGAGAGAATGTTTTGACATTGTGTGGGCTTTGAAGAAGTTTAGACCATACATCTATGGATCTACTTTCACCATTCCAACAGACCACCAACCCTTGAGATGGTTGATGCAAATGAAAGGGGAAAACCCAAAACTTCTAAAATGGTCAATCTGCCTCCAAGGGTTTGATTTTACCATTGAGCACAGGTCAGGATGTCACCACCAAAATGCTGATGGTCTCTCTAGGATGTTTTTAACCGACTAGAGGTATGAGACTCATCCAGGAGTGGATTAGATCCTCCTGTCCCTTAATCTGGGGGAGGGGGAGGTGAGTGTTAGGGAGAATTCTCATTTCATGGCTAATTTCCCTTACCTATAGAGCCCCCCAGCAGCTTTGCTGGATTTGAAGGGTTTGTTTCTTTTTACCTGCTAAGAGTAAGACTCTTTTTCCCACTCTTAGGCATTTTTGCTATGTGTGTTCTAGGCTATTTTTGTGTTTAATGCCTATGGGATCTTTTCTCTCACCCATAGGAACCATCTTTATGCACATGTGTTACACAGCACCCTCCGTGCAGTGACACAGGGGTATCGTAGCGATCCCCAAACATAGACTCCATATCCTGGGACTGACTACTGTCTCCCAGGGCATGTAAAGGGCATGTAAAGTCCCCATTGACTTTACTAGGAACTTAACCAGTACACACCATCTTAATATGGAAGTACTGGAAGGGGTTAATAGTTTTTCCCCTATGTTCATTTTCGAGAGGGTACCTTAAAGTCCCCCTCTACAAAGTTTCTGGCTGGTGGCAGTGGTTACTACCTTTTATATTCAACCGCAAATATTTCTCTATGGGATTTTGGCGGGCTTCTGCCAAGAAGCCCTCCTTTCGGCGCCATTGAGTCTGGGGTGAGTCTGTTGTTTGGGAGGGGGAGTAGCCACAGCAACTCAGGTCGCACTCTAACCTGATATGCTGGAGGGTCTCCCGCCAAGATGACCACTCCACTGTGTGAGTGACAGCTAGGCTGTATGAATGGGTCTCCTTCTGCATAAAAGCAGGGTCCTGAGGACTGGAAGAGCAAGACGTCTCCACTGGAACTACAGAACCGAAGGGGAGAGAAGCCAGAGACATCTTCAGCATCTACACCACCGGTGAAGCCCTGCCGGATCGTCTCACCACTTTTCTTTCACACGACGAGAGGAGATCTTCAGCGAAAGCGCCTCCTTCCCTTGAGCTGGTGGGGTCAACCAGTTCACCTATCGCATCCTCGGACCTGCCTTGGTCGAATCGACAGTGCCCAGCACTTGGAGACCAGATAGCCAGGCAGCTATCAACCCGGACCGCGATTAAAAGGAGCGTACCTTTTAAACTTCGTTTGGCAGCACCGCGGCTGGTTTCATCCCTGGGTAGTGCAGCGACTCGAACCTTCCTCCACGACGAGAGCCTCTCTTCCTCTGTTGGACCCCTCGACCTGCAGGAACTACCAGGAACAACCGCCACCGCAGGAGCCACTTCTTCACGTTTAAGGTACATTGTTCCGCCAAGCCGCCCTTTCTCCGTGGTAGCCCTAAAGGTGTTTTAAATCCTTTAACTACTTGTAGGGTCGGCCACCCCCTCTCTTAACATTATCTTTCGCCTTGCTTCTACCTCTTCAATATTTTTCTACTAAAGACTTGACTGCAGCTACAAGAACATTTTTTGCTCCTAAGCTCTTGGTCCTGTTCCACTGACTCTGGCTCAGGTCTATTGGCTCTGGCTGATTTGTTAGATCTGCTCTCACTAGATTAGTTTTCAAGGAGAAATGTGTTGATGCACCTAAATCTTCTAAACCCCTCTTCCTTCCTACTGTTTTAACTTTTGGAGTGCCATTTTGCTCAGTTTTCATTTACTTATCTTCCTGCTAAAGTGTTACTGTGCATTACTTGTTCACAAAACTCCAGGGAACTGTTGCTAGGGGGTGTCTGAAGATATTTCAGTTTAACTTGTGCTTTCCCTCCCTTTCGTTGAATTGTTGGAGTGCCAATTGTAGTTGGTTTTCACTGTGCCATTTTGCTCAGTTTTCACTCTACCGCAAACGTGTCTACAATTGAATCGGGAGTTGTATATGCTTTTTTTCTGACTAAACTTATCTTACTTCATTAACTGTGATCTATGTGTTGACTTAGAAGTGTATAAAATAAATATATATTCTCTTTTGAATACAAAGCTTTGGTCAGTGTTTCCTTGCTCCATAGTACTGTACTACCTTTTGTGTCAACCCTGAATACTGCTCATCTCCCTCTTGCGATAAGTCTTACTGCTAAGCCACTGCTACCAACAAAATCTTTGTGGTACAGGCTGATACCAAAGGGGATTTATTGCTCTCACCTGTAGTCCTAATCTGGGGTAGTGCTCCCTAAGGGAATTGCCCTGGATTCTGCCTAACAATATCAATGGGTTAGGCACCAGCAACAAATGGAGGCTGGTGTTCCAGTTTCTTAATAGATACTCACCGGACATATCTCTCCTGACAGAAAGTTTTTTAGAAGGTCCAATTATATGCTTGCCTACCATACAGTGTTCTCGAGGGGTGGCAGGGGAACACTAGTCCTCATACACAAAAGGGGACCATTTCAATTACGGGAGGTTTGGGCGGACCCTACAGGGTGATTTGTCATAGTAACAGAGTAATTGTGGGGGACCAGATGGGGTATTGTGGAAATGTATGAACCTCCCCCTCTTATGCTTGAGCTGTTGAACGACCTTCAAGCAATAATAATCATAGACCAAGCTGACAAGTGGGTGCTGGGAGGGAATTCCAACGAGGTCATGGATGTAGGCTTGGACAGAACACACATTGGTAACAGAAACCTAACTCTTCCCCCAGTAGACAGGCCAAACTTCCTTGACTCACTGACAATCCCCCTTCTCACTGAAATGGAGGCACTGAGCTCAACTCTACGATTACAGAAGAAGAGGTGGCGGTGGCGCTCAACCAGATTCAATCCGGCAAGACCCCGGGAGCCAACGAATTCCTGGTGGAAACATGGAAGCGACTGGGAGACTTGGTGATGGCCCCCACGCATCGCCTGTTCTTGCAATGCAAACAGGATGGATATCTCCCCCCAAACCTCAGGAAGGCATTCATTGTGATGCTACCGAAACTGGTGAAGTCACCAGAACTCTGTGCCTTCTACAGGACAATATCACTGATCATTGGAGAGAACAAGATGCTGGCGCGGGTCTTAGCCAACCGGCTACTGGGGGTGATAGATTCCCTAATACACCCAGACCAATACAGGTTTGTGCCCTCTAGATCCACACGGCTGAACCTGCGCAGGGTACAGTTTGCCATCAGTCAGTCCTCAGTGATACTAGACCCACTAGCGCTTCTGGCTGTTGACTCCGAGATGGCCCTTGACTCGGTGGGGTGGGACTCCCTATGGGACATTATGGGCCGGATGGAATTCCGGGAGGGTTTCATGTCATGGGTCAGGCTGTTGTATAAATCTCTGGAGGGCTGTGGTGCGGGTGAACGGGGTGTCTTTACCCTGGGGCTGGGGACCAGGCAGAGCTGCCACCTCTCTCCCCTGTTGTTTACGCTGGCTATAGAGCCGTTAGCCATAACTCTTAGGAACCGCACCGGAAAGGACTGGATTTGCATGGCCAGGGGTGGGGGGCTGTGACCGGGTTCCCGCCGTAACAAACATACTAACAGAATATCATGGGTTTATCAGACTTAATAAGCAAAAATCTGTAGTCATGGCTTTCGGGGGGGGTGGGTCCAAGGCGATCCCTAGGCAGTGTCCATACTCTATCTCGATTACTGGCCTTGAGTATCTGGGTATTCATGTGAGTCCGAACCCTGTGGAATTCCTTCGCCTCAACCTGCACCCGGTGATGGATAGATTTTCTGCAGACACAGTTGACTGGCAGTCCCTTCCGTGACGATGTTGAGTAAGGCAGCCCTTTTTCAGATGCTGACACTCCCAAGATTTCTTTATTTATTGCTTTATGTCCTTCAGAACGCTCCACCCTAAGGAGGTTTTTACAACCATCAATGGTATACTTCGGGAGCTGCTTTGGGGGGAAAACTCTCCATAGCTCGGCATGGGAGAGGGGAATTGGTCTGCCCTGCCTCCACAGGTACTACTTAGCGGCGTAACTGCAGGTAGTGAATGATTGGTTTCATGGCGACCCTAGGCTTTCCCATATAGAGAGGGACAAAGGAGAAAGGGACTAAAATTATCCATGCAAGTACTGTATGGGGACGGGAAGGAGACTGCGGACTGGTCCGTAATGATGCTACATATGCGGCAAATTTGGGCAGATGCTCATCATCACATTGGTTGGGTAGGGAAACCACCGCTGGATCAGCCCTATTAGGGAGAATTCTCATTCTATGGCTAATTTCCCTTACCTAATGAGTCCCTCAGCAGCTTTGCTGGATTTCTGGAGTTTATTTTTTCCACTTGGTAAGAGTGTGCCTCTTTTCCCCTCTCTTACCTGTGTTTTGTCATGTGCATTTCTACTTGTTGTGTGGTTTTGGACTCTGGAGCACACCACTCCATGAGCCCAAACTTGTGTGTGTTACACAGCACCTTCAGTGCGGTAACACAGGGTTGTCTCTAAGACTTCCCAATGACTCATTTTTCTGGGGCTGACTACTGTCCCCCAGAAACAGGTAAAGTTGCCATTAACTTTACATAGTCACTTTGAAAACTACAGACCCAGCACAACCCATCTTATATGGAGTACTGGAAAGGGTTAAATCCTACCCCTTGTTGTCTGTGCGTCTCGGAGCTTTGTTTTGCTCTTTTAACATTTAGACTTGGCTGGTGGCAGTGGTATCTACCCTAACTTTTCTACTGTGATTATACTATATAAACGAGGTATTGTTTTAGGCTATTATAGTAGCCGCAAACATAAACCCGCTTGACCAAATACTCTTTCTTTTTGCTCCGGTTGGGTTTAGTCGCCATTTCTTTTTGTTAAAGTCCTTCTTGTGTTTTACTTTGTGCGGCAAACAAGGTTTGCCTTCTTTGTTCACTGTCTTTTGGCGGGCTTCTGCCAAGAAGCCCTCCTCTGGGCGCCTGGGTGTCTAGGTGGGCTGAATGTGAGGGAGGGGTGTAGTCACCCCCTGCACAGGGTACCTAGGAAACCCAAGTCACACTTTGCCAGGATTGGCTGAGGTGGTTGTCCGGGCTGGACAACCCCCTGCTGCGTGATTGACAGCCATGCTGTCTGAATGGGGGAATTTCGCATAAAAGGCAGGACTCTTGGGCTGGAAGTCAGAGTCGCCACTGGAACTAAAAAGGAACCGAAGAGAAGCGGAGAAGAAGACGGCTGCTGCAACTACCCCGTCCCGGTCAAGCCCTGCTGCAGTCCTGAGCTATCTACCCTTTGACGACCAGAGAAGATCCAGTCCGGAGTCTTCTTCCCTTGAGCCTGGTGGGGTCAACCAGCTCATCTTCCACAGCCAGAGGATCCTCTTCGTGGTCGAAATCACTGCACCCTACTGCCGTGGTCCGGATAGCCATCTGAAGAGCCTCTCCTGTTTTAAAGGAGCGCACCTTTTATTCACCGTCACTGCCGCTGTCCTCATCCCTGAGTGGTGCAGACCCCTCCAGACATCCTCCTTCTCGTCTCCACGGCTGAAGCTTCAGGAACAGTGGGTCTGCAGGAAAATACCAGGAACAACTGCCGTGGCACCAGCTTCTTCATTGAATAAGGTACTGTGTTCTGCTTCGAGGAACTAGGGTGAATCCCTTTTCTCCTCTTCCTAGGCTTGCCCTGTCTTCCTTCCCTCTTATAACTTTTGCTTCCTCTGTTGACGATATCCAAGTACTCCTGGCAACGTTGAATCTTGAACTGTCTGACTGTGTGATCCTCGTCAACAGGAACCCAGTTCCACTTGACACTGGCTCCGGCCTATTGACTTTTGTATTTCTGTCAGCGAGTGTTCTCTGATTCTGTCTGCCTTGACAAAAGTATTGCCTATGATTTTTGCCCCCAACTCTCTCTGGTTAGCCCAGGTGCTAAGTGTGTTTTGCCCCGGTAACATTTCTTGCCGCGGATACGCGTATCTTTAGTAAGACGGAACTGTCAAAAAGTGATCGCATACGTATTCACGGTAACATCTTTTGTTTCACAACACTGGTCCGCCAAAACATAAGGTACTTGTTCTGTGCCAAGAGAATTGGTTGTTTGTAGTGTATTTTACGAGTGGTTTTGAAGTTATAGAAGTGTTGTGTTTTAAAACAGATGGTTTAAAAATAAATGTACTTATATTTTTTGCCTGAAACCTTGAGTCAGTGTTTGCTTGAGTCACAGTAATTGTGGTCCCTTTGTGTAATCTCTGCTACTGCTCATTTACTCTTGAGATAAGCCTGGCTACCAGGAACAACTGCCGTGGCACCAGCTTCTTCATTGAATAAGGTACTGTGTTCTGCTTCGAGGAACTAGGGTGAATCCCATTTCTCCTCTTCCTAGGCTTGCCCTTGTCTTCCTTCCCTCTTATAACTTTTGCTTCCTCTGTTGACGATACCCAAGTACTCCTGGCAACGTTGAATCTTGAACTGTCTGACTGTGTGATCCTCGTCAACAGGAACCCAGTTCCACTTGACACTGGCTCCGGCCTATTGACTTTTGTATTTCTGTCAGCGAGTGTTCTCTGATTCTGTCTGCCTTGACAAAAGTATTGCCTATGATTTTTGCCCCCAACTCTCTCTGGTTAGCCCAGGTGCTAAGTGTGTTTTGCCCCGGTAACATTTCTTGCCGCGGATACGCGTATCTTTAGTAAGACGGAACTGTCAAAAAGTGATCGCATACGTATTCACGGTAACATCTTTTGTTTCACAACACTGGTCCGCCAAAACATAAGGTACTTGTTCTGTGCCAAGAGAATTGGTTGTTTGTAGTGTATTTTACGAGTGGTTTTGAAGTTATAGAAGTGTTGTGTTTTAAAACAGATGGTTTAAAAATAAATGTACTTATATTTTTTACCTGAAACCTTGAGTCAGTGTTTGCTTGAGTCACAGTAATTGTGGTCCCTTTGTGTAATCTCTGCTACTGCTCATTTACTCTTGAGATAAGCCTGGCTGCTCCGCTACTGCTACCACTTTAACATAGTAGTACAGGCTTGTACCAAAGGCGAACTTGTATTACCACTTGTAATCTTAATTGTGTGTAGTCGTCCCTAAGGGCACTGCACAGGATTCTGCCTAACAAGCCCCTCTAAAACAACAGGTATATCCCTGAAATCCTAACAATTGCCCATTTTTGTGAGTTGGGAGGAAAGGGGGTGCAGGCCCTTGCAGATGTAGTGTGGGAGTGGCTGCTCATTCCATTCGGGGCACTGCAGGACACCTTTGATTGACCAAACAACAAACACTATAGACATTTGCAACTAACGCATGCTATTGGTTCTCGGTTCCCCGTCTTAGAGGCAGTTCCAAAGGGCTTCCCCTTGGAGGCCAATATTTTGCCTGAACGTATAGCCACTAAATTCACCTCCATGCTGTATCAGGTATTGACGGCGTTTGCATCCCAGAAGCTGTCCCGACTCAAAGAGAGGTGGGAGAGGGATGTTGGTCCACTGGAGTCCGAGGAGTTGGTAGAAGCACTCATGTTTCTGTGGTATATCGGAATAGCCACCAGGCTGTACCTAATCCAATATAAAAAAATTACACCAGGCATATCACTCCCGGGGGCCATAGTACAGTGGGGGTAGTGCACATTGGTACATGCCTGAGGTGCAGGAGGGAGGAGGGTACCTTTTTCAACCTGTTGTGGAGTTGTGAATTAATCCAGGGCCTCTGGACTAAGGACATTCGTAGGGTATCTGGGATGCTGGGGTCTCAAGTTCCACAGGACCTAAAGGGGTTCTACTGGGGGCAACTGGAGTTTACCAGATACGAGAAAACGTTCCTTTTGGTAACGCAGGGGTTGGGGAAGAGTCTCATAACTGCAATGTGGCGCTCAGCAGAAAGACCAAGACTCAGCCGCTGAGCCGCAGAGGCCGACAGATGTGTATCCTTAGAAAGGTGCATTTACAATGCCAGAGGCTGTCCAAAGAAATTCGGCAAAGTGTGGAAGGGGGGGGTCAGTGGGTGATGAGTGAGGGATAAACAACGTACCACCCTTGATTGCTGCTTTCTTCCCATCATGCATAAGACAGAACTTCTACCTGGCATGGTCCCCTCCCTGTGTAACTCGTACTTAATGTGATAATCTTGACACCATGTAACCAAACTTTGGCAATCTTTTGTTTGTCTTGTTATACAATAAACATATATATATATATATATATATATATATATATATATATACATGTATATATATATATATATACATATATATATATATATATATTCCATGTGCTGTGCCAGTCTCTCCAATCTGGTCTAGACTCGGCAGATTTTGTCAGCAGGGCTCTGGCAGCCAGTATAAGAAGGGAAGGGAAACATTACGTAACTAGAACCATTGGGATTGCAGATTCAGTTGGAGGGGGTGGGGTACCTCGGGATCAACATTTTCTGACACGGACAGGACCTGGGCCAGGCCAATTACTCCCCCTTGTCTGATACATTATTTTGCCAGATGGAGGGATGGGGGAGGGGCAGCTGTCATGGATGGGGAGGTTCAACGCGATAAGAATTAACCTCCTATCAAGAGTTCTTTATTTGTTTCAAATGCTCCCTATCCAGGCCCCGGAGGAACATTGAATGAAGCTAAGTGGCATATTTTGAGATTCCTGTGGCATGGCCAAAAGCCCAGGGTGGGATATGGGACGCTCAGTACAAAAGCCCAGGGTGGGATATGGGACGCTCCATACGAGGAGTACCGTTAGAACTAGAAGTGTTGGGGTACTACTACTACCCCACTATGGGGTACGCATTCTGTTAACATGGCTGCCAGGCTTAGAGGGCAAAACTGGGAGAATATCTAATGAATTTTTATTCAGGCAAAAAATACCTATGGTTGAAGAGGAAGGACGAGTCTTTCCTTTAAAGTTACAAAGCGCTATAGTGCGAGGAGAGTTAGCTATGCTTGATGGAGTTGATTATGACGATAGACGATGGAGCACAGTGATTGCCATTGGGGAAGGTTACAGATTGACTGATGTCACTGATGAGGATTTGTTTAGAGATCATCCATCAGATGACAAAATAATATTTGAGACGAGTATTACTTATTGGGTGAGAGCAATTAAACGTGAAGTTCCTCAGAAAATTATGTTGCCATAGAAACGCCCTGAGTATTACGATGAGACATGGCAAAAGTGCCAGTGTCATTATGGACAAAGGGCCCCTATGACGTAGGGCTATTGAAGGGGGCTGGAGAAGTGAAGATTAAATTGAAACCAGGAACAATTCTACATCAAGCACGGCAGTATCCCATGTCTCGAGAGGCAGATGAAGGTATTTTTTAAGACAATTTCTGCTATGATGGAACAGGGAATCCTAGTGACGTCAGAGTAACCATGTAATACTGCAATCTAGCCGATCAAAAAAAGAAAAGGGGGGTCGTGGCGTCTAATCCAAGATTTGAGACCGATTAATCAGATTGTAGAGGCCGAGTTCCCTCTAGTTCCTAATCCGGCTACAATCTTATGTAATATACCTGTTAAGGCACGATATTTCACTGTGATTGACTCGAAAAATGCATTTATCTCAATCTCATTGCATAAAGACTTGCAAGATCTGACGTCATTTACGTTCAAAGTCTTCTGAAAAGCACTCGTTTACCACAGGGGTGGTGTGAGTCCTCATCGATTTTCAATAGAGTCCTACAGATGGACTTAAGCAGTATTGATTTAGGAAGTGTTGTATTGCAGTACGTGGATGACATATTGGTCTGTAGCACCTCAGAGGAAGAGTGCAGACGTGATTCAGTTCAACTGATGGGTTATCCTTGCAGACAAAGGATATAAAGAAGACAAGGAGAAATTACAGTACTGTCAAGAGGAAGTACTGTACATAGGCCAGTTAATTTCGCATGAAGGAAAGAAGGTTACTCCTGAGAGGGCTGAGGCTATTTTGAAAACAGTAAAGCCAGTCACGATAAAGCACATGCACAGATTTTTGGGACTGTGTAACTATGTGAGAGCATGGGTCTTTGACTACGGTTCATAGATAAGGCCCTTGTTGCAAGCTCTGAAGAAAGCACAGGAAAATCAGGAAAAAATTGTTTCGAATGAGGCCATGGAAGAAGAATTGAAAAAGCAATTTGCACAGCTCCAGTTTTAGGGATTCCCAAGTATGCTGAGGAATTCTTCCTATTTTCGCACACAAATGGCACTGTTATGACAGGTGTACTCACGCAGAAAACCATGTTGGGGTACAAGCCCCCTGTATATTACAGTGGGATTCTGGACCCAGTAATGAGGGGTCACTTTCCTTGCGAACAATCTTTGGCAGCCACCGCATTCGCCATTGAGAAGGCTCCTAGCATAGTGATGGGGTGGTCCATGACGTTATTTGTTGAACATGCATTATTTGCCTTTTTGGAAAATCCTAAAGGCACGCTGACATCTGAAAGGGCTTCTGCTTATGAGGTGGTCATTTCGAATCCGGCGATTATAATAGTCAGATGCAGAATAGTGAATCCTGCCATGTTTGTAGCGGAACCACTGGCAGAGGTCAAGCATGCACATGATTGCTCGAACTATGAGGAATTCTATGATTAGCTCCCGAGGGTGAAGGGAAAGGCATTGGCATCTGGGGATATTCTCTTTAATGACGGTTCTTCTAGAGTCAATTAAAATGATGGACAAAGATGTACAGGTGCAGCTGGGGTAAAGCACATGGCCAATGGAGAGTTTGAAGTTATGATAAGTGCACGGCGACCATCTCACTTTTCGGCACTGGCTGCAGAATGAGTGGCACTGATTATCCCGCTCGAGAGACGCGCAGACCAGGAAGTAATGGTGTACAGTGACTCCGCCTATGTGACGTCAATAATACACGCAGGGCTAGCACGCTGGAAATGGAGGGGCTACCTCTGAGCGGACGGCACTCCAGTGCAGCACGCAGCCTTATTGGATAGACTCATTAAGGCACTACAACTCCCAGTAGCCATCGCAGTCACAAAGTGCGCAGCACACACTAAAAAAGCAGATTTTATCTCACGTGAAAATCAAAAAGCAGATGAGGAAGTGAAACGTGTTACATATACAGAAGTTATGTCATTTGACGCGCCTGATGTGAATGAAAGCATGATGGTGATGATGAGTGTGCCTAATTGTTACAATAACTTGTCTGGTACTCAATTGGGAGAGATTCAAGGGGAAGCGCCTCAAGATGAAAAAAGACTTGTGGACGCAGAGAGAGTGGTCTTTAAACCCCTCTGAAGCATTGTGGCAACAAGACAGCACTGGCAAACCAGTGATGCCTGTAGCCTTATTAAGGGTGGTGTTGGAACAGCTATACTACCCTGCGCATGTTACTAGAGATAGCCTCGCCGCAACAATTGTGGAGGATTTTTTTGTTCCAAATATAGTAGAACAAGTTGCATTTTATCGAGTAAATTGTATCATATGTCAAAAGATTACTGCTGGGCACACATTGCGCACAGAGGAGTTATTCCAAGACCTAGTGGACCGTTTCAGCATTTTCATATCGACTATGTCCACATGCTGCAAGTATGTAATGGATACAGATATATGATTGTAGTGGTATGTCCTTTTTCAAGGTGAATTGAAGCTGGACCGTGTACACACCAAGACGCCACCTGTTCAGCCAAATGTTTTGTACGAGAAGTGTTTCCTAGATGGGGAATATGTGAAGTATTGAGATCAGATAATGGCCCTCACTTTGTAAATGAAGTCTTTGAACAAATAACCTTGTTTCTTAGCAAAAAGCACAAGTTTTCATCGGTGTATCACCCAAGTGAACAGTGTCTGTGAGAGACTCAGCGGCTTGCTTAAGGACAGAATAGCTAAACTGAAATTGACCCTGAAGAAAGGATGGTTGCATTGCCTACCACTGGCATTGTATGCATTGAGAAATCAGCCAGGTTCAGACCACCATCTTACCCCTCACGAGATGGTGACAGGGAGGCGAATGAGGACACCTCACACCTCCATCTAGAACTAGAAGTGATGCCCAGACAACAGCATAATTGTTAGGAAAGGAGCTACGTCATTACCTTACGTGTATGACTTCAGGTTTCTCTGTCATTTCAGATCAGGTCAAATGAAATGGGTGTGGGGGAGCGCAGAACATAGAAGGAGATGTTACAGCAGACGGAGTTAAAGATTTTTGTCTTCCCAAACTTTTCCCCAGAGATGCAGTTCAAATCTGCAACTTTACTAGAAGGTGGCACAAGCCTCGTTTTAACGGCCCCTACACAGTAGAGGACGTTACACCATCTGCAGTCAAAGTGCAAGGCAGATGTGCTTGGATCTTTCTTGGAGACGTGAAGATCTGGAGAACCCCCATCACCCCCACCCCTATCGGAAGCAAGCATCAGGAAATAACCACAGCACATGCAGACTAGGTCTATGACAAGGAAGAAGGATGCAGAAGCTGTCGAGTAAAGACAAAGAGTATATTGGACTGTGGCTTATTTTGGGACACTCTTTTCAGTCATTTAAAAAGGCAGTAAGGGAAGCTATTTGTTCTTGAGCCACGGGAGTTTGTTGACATTGGACTGAGACATACTTAAGTCTTAATAATAAAGGAGAGTATGCCAGATTTGGAATTCTTTTTCGATGACAGGAAGAGGGAGTAGTTCCCCGATTCCTTTCTTACTGGATCACTTTTCGGAGGTGCCTATGGTGGTGCTCAATGACAATGTTTCACGGATCATTCTTGCTGTTTTCCTGTTCATTTTGCACACTTACCCTGCGCTTGTGGTGAGAACTACAAGCGTTCATCTGTTCTTGCAAGATCCTAAGAATGGTCCAATTGTGAGAAGATTGCTTGCAGCTATCATTGAGCAGATCCTTCAGCTTCCTGATTTCAGTAGGGGAAACACAAATGCCCCTGTGACCGGATAATGCGCATAGACGGGCCAGTGTGTTATTCTGCGCTCTGATTGAGGAATGTCCACATCTTGTTGGGAGACAATACCACGACGGAACGTTCCTGAGAGACCCGAGAAACAGTGCAGCGTTCAATGAAATATTAAGAGACATCATAATCCAAGTGAATGGGTACTCTGAGACAGTGGTCGAAGTGTACGGAAAGAAGTAGTGGAACTATGTTCCCTGCTGGCCTGCACCCACTCCCCACAAACCCCATCACCACTCCCCCTCCCACACACAGTAGAAAACCCCCAAACACTTGCACCTGCTGTTTAAGGGAACGTTCAGTGCAGTGCACTAAAAGTGCAAGCTGCAACGTCTTCCTACATTTTTACTTTAAAACAAAACCATTCCGGAACGGTTTCTTTTTAAAATAAAAGTGTAGGAGCTGTAAAGCGTAATTTAAAAAAGTAGAGGAGCTCTGCTCCCGACCACATCCACTCACTTCGACCACTGCTCTGAGAGAACACTGAGAACTGAATGAGACTTTCGAGGAAGAAGGTCCAAAAGTCAACTGATTGAGGAACTTTGTTTCATGCTGAAAGAAAATCGTCATGTCGTCAGGTACTAGGCCAATTTGTGGCATCCACTGGGAATTTGTGTTCATCATCGTATAAGCCAGCTGAAGCTGATTGCGAGGAGGTCAAAGAGGCAATAGAGATAAAAGACAGCCCCATTCTAACTTTCAGGCCCAGCACCCAAAATGTTACATCAGCAGGACAGAACAAAACTACATGTCCCATAAACCACCACGAGAAATGGAGACCAGGTGGGGGAAAAGATAAAATGAACAAAGGGAAGCAGTATAGATACAGCCCTGTCATGCGGTACAGTGACAGGTACCCACATAGCAGTACAGGTTGGGATGGACAAACAGTGCATGGAGCAGGGGGGAGATATGAAGGCAAGCTGGCTGCAGGTGTGGGACAAACAGTGCATGGAGCAGGGTGGAGTAGTGAAGGCAAACTGGCTGCAGGTGTGGTAAGTGGGCAGGAAAGGCAGGAGGAAGCTGAGAGGAGGGGAGGAGCAAAGTATGAGTTAAAAGAAGCCCAGGGAAACTCATCAGCTGTCTCTCATTACAGCAGCAGCCCTGGCCGGAGACCACAGAGGAGTGGGAGGAATCCCCAGGTGATGTACATTGGGCGTACTAGGAGGCTGAAGGCTCGGCACAGCGGAGATCCTTATCAAGAGGCAGAGCCTCTGCCAGGAGAGGCTCGAAGAGCGGCAGCGCCGGAGGCACTACTGAAGCGGATTCACTAACAAGGAAAGTCTGGCTGTAAACCATTTTCAAAGGAGAGTGTTTCTGTGGGTTTACCCTCTCTGTTTGTTTTCCTTTTTTTCAAAACCCAATTTGGACAGCTGGCGAAGGAATGGAAAGCTAGTGTCCGGGGAAAGGAATTTATGTGACCTGATTAATTTTCTTTCAAAGAGGAGCCAAGCTTAAGAGGACATTCATGCAAACTCTGAATTGATCCACCCTTTTTCCGAGCAAGCCTGCTGAATCACATTTAAGCATGTTTTGTTGTTTATAACGAGAGGCTGTGTGAAAATTTAACTCAGCAATAAATCATACCTTGTGAACCCTGCATTCCGACTACAGTCTACTACTTTACACTGCTCAAGGAACTTTTTGAGGATTCCAGAAGGAGTGTATGATGTTGCCCCAATAAAGATTGTTTTTCCTTCCTTAAAATTAAAAGGGGCAGCATCAGTAGCAACTTTGTTATGGCAGCACATGAGAGACGTCCATGATGTGCAAAAAGCTATTGCTGAGAGTGGTCCTATCTTTGTATGATTTACATTTGCATTTTATTCATAGTGATACTGCTCTCATTTACAGTGTGAACTGCTCACTATATAGATGCAAGTGGAGCAAGAACTCCTGTGTATCCTCCTGTACAAGAGAAGATTACAGAGGTGGCAACTACAAGGCAGCCAAGACCTTATGTAATCATTCCCATTCCAGTAGATGATGTAAAATTGCCTGGGTCTATGACAAATGTCACCAGACGTATTTCGTTAGAAAAGAGTGTTGTAGAGATTGCTCTTGAGCACCAGAAACAGGCTCGAAAGGAGACAAAGGAAGAGATTGACTAGGAATTAACCTACACAGGTAGCGTATGTAAAAACAACTAGTCCACTGACAAATGTTCCTATGATTGGTCCCCTAAGGAAGAGTTATGCTGACATACTTCATGAAATTAATATAGAGGCTCATAAGAAAAGAACCAGACCTAAGAGAAGTGCTAGGCAGGATGATCATTACCTGGACAGTACAGCACATTCGGGGAATAACATTTGGTATCAGCATATGAAGGAAGTAGGAAGGAGTTCCAAGCCGAACTGATACAGACCCCAACCAGAAAATTCACGCGAAAATTAAGACATGTCCAAGGGCAGCTGGAAGCACTCTGCACAAAAAAAGCGGAAAGGGCTCTCCTCCACACAAAACACTGGTATTATGTCAAGGCGAACAAAGCAGACAAACTGTTAGCGAGACAACTGAAAGGCAAGCAGCAGACACAGACAATAAGGGCTTTAAAAGACGAGTCAGGCCAGCTCAAGACCCAGACCTCCGAGATAGGACAGATATTCCAAAGATTAAAACTGTACTCCACGGATCTCCCGAGGAAGGAACAGCAAGAAGCCTTTCTTGCAGGGGTGCAGCTCCCGTTACTAGAAGAGGAAGACAAACAAACTCTAGAAAGGGAAATCAATATAGAAGAAGTCTATGCAGCTATTCAGTCCCTCCCGCAAAACAAAGCCCCAGGTCCGGATGGATATACCGCTCTCTTTTATAAGACTTACGAAGATATCCTCGCCCGCCACTCACATCCATGTTTAACACATTTAAGGGGAAGGGGAGCGTGACCCAAACCATGAATGAGGCAAAAGTGTTAGTGTTCCATAAAAAGGGGAAGGAAGAACAACTCCCCAGTGCATACCGCCCTATAGCCTTAATCAACTTAGATGCAAAGCTGTATACTAAGATTTTAGCAGCAAGACTGGCACCACTCCTCCCTAAATTGAATCACCAAGACCAATCCGGATTTGCCCCAAATAGGCAAACTCACAACAACATACGTAGAGTATTGCATCTAGTTGAAAAGATCGGAATCAAATAGTATCCAGCAGCCTTGGTAACTCTGGACGCGGAGAAAGCGTTTGATCGAGTAGAATGCTCATTCCTATTTCGGGTACTAAAGAAAATGGGGATGGGTAAGGGATATATAGATATGGTCTGTGCCAATTATAATTCCCCGTCAATAATGGTAGTGGTAAATGGAGGTCTATCGCAATCAGTACATTTAGAAAGAGGGACGAAACAAGGGTGTCCGCTTTCCCCCCTCCTATACGCAATTTACTTAGAACACCTACTGGCAAAAATTAGGGAACTCCCGGAGGCAAAGTGTATAGAGATGGCGGGACAGGCGCATAAAGCGGTCGCGTATGCCGATGACATCCTAGTGGCACTAGGGGACCCCGGGAAATCACTCTGGCTTCTAATGGAAGTCATAGAAACTTTTGGAGAGATTTCAGGGCTAAAAATAAATAGGCAGAAATCTGAAATACTGATCCTGGCAGGGAATAGAGAAAAAATCCGAGCAATCGCAATGGCAACTGAAAATAGCGACCACGGGAATTAAATATCTGGGAATCATGCTCACCAGGAAATTGGACGAATTGTATACCCATAATTATCCACAACTCCTAGCAAACATTAAAAAAGACCTGCTAAAATGGAACCCATTAACAATCTCCTGGTGGGGCAGAATTACAGCGGTGAAAATGACGATACTCCCAAAACTAATGTACATATTCCAAGCCCTCCCGATAAGACCCCCTTCAGCGTTCTTTAAGACACTCAGGAAGATGGTCTCAAACTATGTTTGGCAGAACAAAACCCCTAGAGTATCAAACGCAGTCCTGACGGCACACAGAAGGGGGGGTGGTGCGCCTTGCCAGATTTTAAGAAATACTATGAAGCCGCCCAGCTGTGGGTGCTGAAGGAATGGATCCCGGAAAAGGGGGAGAAAATCTGGGAGACGCAGGATAGGGCAGTAGCAACAACCTCCACCAGACATTTGTTATGGATCAACAGACGATTCAGACATGCTAACACGCACATAAGTGAGATCATGAAGGCCGCACTGGGGGTGTGGGGATGACACTACAAAAAAAGGAACTCTAACTAAAGATCCCGCCTCGTTCATGCCACTGTTTGGTAACCCAGAATCCCCACCTGAAATGGAAAGGGGAGCCTTCCGAAAATGGGAGGAGGCTGGGTGCAAGATGGTCGGAGATAAGCACCAAGACCAGCAGATAAGGTCATTTGCGGACTACACAGCACTACTGAACTTAACCCCTAAAGACCGCTATAAATATGAACAACTCCATCACTGGCTGAGCACACCCCGCATAAGAGAAGCATCGGCCAGGGATTTGACCCCCTTCGAAACCTACATTATGACGCACACAGGTACCCACACATTTGTCTCCAACACATACAAATATGTAAATTCACAAACAGAACCAGCCACATGGCAATACGTGAAAAGGTGGGAGAAAACCCTGGGTTACACACTCCCCAGGGAACGATGGGAATACATATGGAGCTTGATACCAAAACTGACGAGAGCCATCCAAACTAGAGAAATGTGGTTAAAAGTAATGATGCAATGGCACTACACCCCGGAGAGACTGCTCACGATGTTCGCTAACTCCCCAAATAAATGCTGGAGGGAATGTGGTTGGAAGGGGGATTGGCGACATATATGGTGGGAATGCCCGAAGCTAAGTTCTTTTTGGGAGGAGATTAAAGTCCAAATGCATAAAATGTTCCCGGGGACAGAACACTTAGGAGACGAAGTGTGGTTAGGGGGCCTATGGGATTGCAGGGATAAACATCTAAATACCACACAGAAGAGGAACTTTATGGGCCTAGTGATAGGGGCATGGCTGGAAATTGCATATAATTGGAAACATAAATCCCCACCACTAGCAGTGGACTGGACGAGAAGGGTATGGACACATTTGGCCATGGAACTACTAATCTACAACATCCAAGGAGAACACGAAAGGTTCAGAAATGATTGGGGGCTAGTTCTGGAGTTCCTCCAATCTGACTATAAAGAACAATGGTGCCCACACAAAATAAGGATACTGGACTTATTTCTGTGAAAGGTGAAAGAGACTTCCTAGAGAAGACTTGCATAGACGGAGAAAACCCTGTTCGGGGGGAGAAGGGGGAGGGGGGAATTTATTCTTTGGTTGAATGTTTTACGATGTAATGGTGCTGAGCAATATGGTACTGAAAATAATAAAAATATTATTTAAAAAAAGGAAGTAGGAAGGAGGACCTCGAAGGAGGAATGCTTTGTATGTGCACTCCTGCATTATAGTATGGGAAAGTCTAAGATCTTCATAGCTATTGAAACAGACGTCCAGATAGCACATTGTCTTTCACACATAGCATTCTGTTGCACAAGAGGCCAGTTCATGGGCAGAGATGCCTATCTCAAATGGGCAACTGATGGACAGCTGAATGGACAGCTCCAGATGAAGATGACTATGTCTAAGATACGAAGACAAGAAATAGGGATCATACGAAGAATCATGTGATCAAATACGAAAGGCCTGGAGTGAAAGGAGCTGCAATCAGATGGGAAGTAAATAAAAGGCTTGAGATTGCAGAGAAATCTGCAGACGACATTCGAATTTGGAAAAACAGAGGCCAGATTTGGGGATCAGTGTTATCACCAGATGGCTGGGAAGAAGGAGTGTTTATCTGCAGAGCCTGTATGGTAACTAATCATCCTGAATCAACTATTTGGAATGCACAAGTGGGATGCAAGCCATTATGGCGGAGACTTGCTAAACTACTAACCTGGGTCGAAGACAGAGGAGGACCCTTGCAGATAGTGCCTTTGGAGAGTGCAAAGCTATGCTTCAGAAACAATGGCACGAGAAAAGTTGGAGAGAATCAGAAATGCGTTCGTATCTTTGAGGTATCAGGAATGAACATTGGGACAGCAATGATCATGGCTCACATGTTATGTTATGTTATGTTACTTTGCATTTATATAGCGCCTTATGTACCATTGGTATGGTCTGAAGGCGCTGGTAGGTTGAACGCCCTCGGGAACCGAAGTTCAAGTCAGTAGAGAGAGTAGAGAGAGTCAAAGGTGCTTGTGAGCACCAGATATGTTTGCAGCTGGTGTGGCATTCGTGTAATAGCTGCTTCATAGCGGTAGGTGTGGTGGTTGAGAGATCAGGGGTATGTGTTCGTTATGGCAGGTTTTATCCAGACCGGTTCTGGTTGCGTTAGGCCTGAGGAGAACGCCTGGCTGGGGGGTGTGAAACCAGCAGTGATTAGAGTGATGTGGAGTATGAGGCAGATGTTGGTATGAGAACAGCTATACCGAATGGTGTCATGGTATCTCTGTGTTCTAGTTGAGTGGTGGTGTAAAGAGGAGAGTAAGCATGGTGATGTGATAAGAAGGTTTACATGCTCTTTCAAACGTTCCATGCATTCCAAACCATTCATGTATGTCGCGCACTTCTATGCACTCCAGTCAGTTCCACGCACTCTGAAACCAGTTCCACGCAATCCAGACCGTTCCACACACTCCGGACCGTTCCACGCACTCAGATCTGTTCATGTAATCCGATCATTTCTGGAAATTCTAAGTTGTTTTATGCACAATTCTAAGTTGTTTTAAGCACCCGGTCCACATTTTTCATCTGTACCTTCCACATATTTCACCCGTACCTTTCACATGTTACCTCAGTACCTTCCACTTACTTAATCCGTTCAATCCACATACGTCCCCATTCCATCCACATACGTCCCCATTCCATCCACATACTTCGCCCGCTCCATCTGTTCTACGCAATCGTCCATTCTGCGCACTCATCCATCCACATATGTCACTTGTTCCATCCACATACTTCACCCATTCCATCCACTTTACGCACTCAGTGGCTCTACGTACTCATCCGCTCTACATGCACTCGGCACTCATCCGCTCTACGCAACCCGTCCGCTCTTATGCACCCGTCCGCTCTTATACACTCATCCGCTCTATACATTCATCTGCTCAATACACTCATCCGCTCTATACACACATCCGATCTACACACTCATCCGATCTACACACTCATCTGCTTAACGCATTCGTCCACTCAGCGCGCTTCATCCATTCAAACGATTTCATCCGCTCCATTCACTTCGTTCGTTCGTCATGCATTATCGATTCAGGCCATGTCACTTGTCATACGCACTGGATCCATTCCATGCTCTATTTCATGTACTGCTCTTGTCTCATGTACTTGAATCTTCTATTCTGTACTTTCCATTTATGCCATGCACTCATACAGTCGGTCATCTGTCTGTGTACTCATCAGTCTCTTGTATTCATCTTTCCATCCTCTTCTCTTTATTCATTTTGCCTGTTTTTGTTCATTTTTTCCATCGCACTCATTACATCCATTTCATTAATTTAAACTTCATTACAGTTTCCGTGCAATTTATTCTTTTTACCCACTTCACTGCTTTGGTCTACTTTACTCGTTCTATTCTGTTTGTCCTTTTAGTTTACATTAGCGGTTATTAGTTGTCGATTTCTAACATGGATCTTGATATTGTTATTTGTCTTTGTTATTCAGGATCTAGTAGTTTGTTGGATTGGTGTCATTGAGCTGCTGTTATTCTGTTTGGGTTAGTTTGCGTATGGATTGGTTTTAGGGGAAGAGCCAAGTATTCAGTAGTTTGCGGAAGGACATTAGATCGTCAGTTAGGCGGATGTGGGGTGGGAGTGCGTTCCATAGCGTGGGGGCCAAGGCTGAGAATGATAATCCGCCTAACCTGACTGAGTTTGTTTTAGGTATGACTAGGAGGCCGGCTCAGCTCGATGTTATAGGATGTGGAGGGTGATCGGGTTTGAGCTTGTCTTGAAGATATTCAGGTCCTATTTTATGCAATGCTCGATGAGAAATGCATAAGGTTTTGAAAGTCACCCTTTGGGCCAATGGAAGCCAGTGCAGAGTCTTAAGGGCTGGGGAGATGTGGTCTCTTGGGCCAAGCGCAAGTAGCAGTTTGGCTGCAGCATTTTGGGCCCTTTGAAGTTTATTCAGTTGGTAAGCATGGACTCCGAGGTAGAGGGGGTTTGCGTAGTCCAGTCTTCATATAACAATTGTTTGGACCGCGGAGAGTCTTTCGGGAAAGGAGAGATATGGAAAGATGCGCCTAAGAGTTTTAAGGTAGTAGTGGCAGGACTTTGAGACGTTGTTGACTTGGCCCAAGCGTGTTGGCACTCCGCTCTATGCTGGAGTGCCTGGACGGAGAGGGAGTCGCAGTAGAAACAGGAATCCCAATGATGTTCCGGGCCAAAGCACTCCAAGCAATGTGTGGGGATCCGCCCTAGCGAAGCAACATTCGCAGGAAGAACAGGACACAAATCCCAGACGCTCCCGCATAGACGAAGGACTAGGCGACCAAGGAACTGGAGCCAGAAGAAAGGACAACAGGAACAAAAATAAAATTCCCAGTGATACTAGTGCGTCCAGCCCAGACCGCATGGAGAAAAGGACTGAAGGGCGATGCAGAGTGCAGGAGGGCAGGAGGGCAGGGTTACGGCCATTTGCGGTACCATGCGTAAAAAGAGGACAAACATTTTCTTTTTTTATTCTTTTTGACTAAAGGGCACCGGTCCCGACCCGAAGGACAGAATGTCCCACAAGTATGGAGTAAAGGGGACGGAACGTAGGAGTATATTTCTTTCAGAAGAGAGGCGGGACAGGGGTCGGCGGGGGGAGATCCAAAGGGTCTGCTGCCGGATAGTAGATCTAAGAACTAGTCTCCCGAGATGGGTTGGAAAGAGTCGAAGGGTGGCATTGTGGTCGTCGGGGCAAGGGGATCGGGAGGGGTAGGTATGGGGGTGAGGGTGGAGAGTTTGGTGTTAAGGGTTGTCACCCCGTCAAGTTCAGTGTTGTATAAATTTAGCGCGAGGGAGTCGCAGAGCATTTGCGTGTGGGTGGTTTGGGCAGATGTAGGTTTTACGAATTCTGAGATGATCTTGTGGAGTTCTTTGCTGCTGCTGCCACAGTTCAGAATTAAGTTTATTGCAATAGGACTTTATGGCCCCTCAGATTTCTAATTACGGTGGTGGTGGGCAAACAGATCTGCTGAGATCGGTTTTAGATGCTCGCCATTTGTGTTTGAGTTATTTTGACTTTTGAAACTCTTCAGGTACGGCGTGAACCATTTGGGAAACGCTCCTTGCCGCGAGGCTGCAGGGCGGAGCACCACTGTTCGGAGTGTGAGGACTGTATGTACATGACGGAAAAAGCCTTGTAGGAGCGTAAGGGGAAGTTAGAAAGAGGTAAGGCTTTTAAAACTTCTACCCCTTCAAAAGTTTCTTCGGCTGAGTCGAGGCATTCGTCTCCTCGTCGTCAAAAAAAACATTTGATGCATAAATCTGCCTCATCGACGCCGTCTTCGTTGCCGTCGTCGACTCCGCTGAAGTCTAGAATTGCCTCTACCTCACTGGCACCCGAGGTGTCGAAAGGTCCGACCATGACGTCGAGAGTGCCATCGACAATCTCGACAACGCCGAGTAGGATTCCGATCCTCTCGAGTTCATCGAGGCCTTTTCCGACACCTTTTACAGGATTGTCGAAGCCAACAACGTCCACGTCGACAACCATGACGTTTTCTCAGGCAGTAACAACAAATGTGGCTCCTTCTTCTCTAGAAATGGGTTTTACTCCATATCCTAGGTCTGATTACTTTAGAGCATTGTCCTCCATATATGAAGAAGGGGAGGACTCTGACAATGAGAGACCTTTTGGTCTTCAAAGGACTACAGTACCCATTCCAGAGGAATTAATCTCTGACGAAAATAAGTTAAAAGACATACATGAGTCTCTACATGAGGCAAGTGGTATAGATACATCTCCAGAAGTAGAGTTTGCTAGACCAGAACCTGGAGATCATGCTGAGATACCTTATAGGGCTCTAATGGCTAGAATAATTGAATTTATGGGGTGGACTACACCTGCACCTTCTTTTCAGCAAGATGAACTTACTGATATATTGGATAAAGGACCCCAAGAGGATCCTGTTGTTCCTTTTCATGCTGCCCTGCAAAGGAAAATATCTGCAAATTGGGAGACTCCTGAAGTTATCCCTGCAGTACATAAAAAACTCTCTGCTAAATACAGAGTATCAGCTTCAAATCCAGAGTAGTTTAGTTGTGCAGGCAGCGACTTCCTCAAACAGTAAGTCGTCATACCCCACTATTCCACAAGACAGAGATGATGCCATGCCAAAAAAAGTCTTTTCGGCATGCAGTATGGCACTTAAATATATCAACACCACTTGCACGCTAGCAAGATTCAGCCACACACTTTGGGAGTGTGCTTCATCTGCAGCTGACTGTCTCCCAGAAGGGGAAGAATGGGAAGCATTCTTAAACATCATTAGGGATGGAAAGGATGCAATGTGTGAATCCCTTTAAACAGGCATTGATTCTGCTGACAGCATCAGCAGGGCCATGGCGGCGTGTACCACAATCTGCAGATTTGCATGGTTGCGGAATTCTGGGTTTGCTCCAGGTGTGCAAGCCAGACTTCTGAATATGCCCTTTGATTGCCCTTCTCTATTCGGAAAGAAGGCTGATGATAGGCTGGAGAAACTGCAAACATCCAAAGCAGCAGCGAAATCCCTTGGGGCTGCAATCAGGCAAACTCCAAATCGCCCCACAGGTACACCCTGGAGGGGTAAGTCCTTTTGCTTTTACTCTGCATTCGGAAAAGGCAGAGGGCAGCCAGCTCAAAGGGGCCAGAGACGATTCACCCGTGGTGGACGGGGAAAAGGTACAAAATCCACAACAGCAGGTGCTACTTTACCCTCAGCATCTGCGTCAGCCGCTTCTAAACCCCTCTGAGGTCTACCCTCATAAGACACCAGTAGGGGGCAGGTTAACTCAACATCTGGCAGAATGGCAGGCTATTACGTCAGATGCTTGGGCATTGGAGACAGTTGCCCAAGGTTATTGCCTGCCTTTCCTACAAACCCCTCAGAGTCATCCACCAGGGAACAACTCTTTGAAGTTTCTAGACCCGCTCCTTATGCAGGGGATTTCAGACCTTCTAGAGAAAGGTGCCATAGAACCGGTACCTGTAGCGGAGAGTACCAAGGGTTGGTATTCCCCGTACTTTCTAGTACCAAAGAAGGACAGAGGATTGAGACCCATCTTGGACTTGCGAGAATTGAACAAATTCCTCAGGAAAGACAAGTTCAAGATGGTGACACTTTCTCAGATCCTTCAGGCCCTCCAGCTTCAGGACTGGTTGGCATCTCTAGTCTTCAGGATGCTTATTTCCATGTGCCAATTCATCTCAAACACAGGAAATACCTGAGGTTCGCAATTGGCAACTCTCATTATCAATTTCGAGTTGACCTCCACCCCGAGGGTCTTTACCAAGCTAAAGGCGGTTTTGGCTGCAAGTCTAAGGAGGGAAGGGATTCACGTCTACCCCTACCTGGACGACTGGTTGATCAGAGCAGTATCCCCAGAACAAGCTCAGATCCATCTAGATTATGTCTGCCATTCCTTCACAAGCTGGGCTTCTCCCTCAACTTAAAGAAGTCAAAGATGATACCATCACTGAGACTCCAGTTCATTGGAGCAGTCCTGGACACATCCCTGGGAAAAGCCTCGCCACCAGAGGTGAGGGCTCAAGATATTCTACAGATGGTCACCAGGTTTCAAAATGCCCAACGTCTACCAGCCTTCGACTTTTTGAGGTTGCTCGGCCTCATGGTATCCTGCATCTTCCTAGTGCCAGAGGCTCGCCTGAGAATGAGATCCCTTCAGTGGGCACTAAGGACCCAGTGGTTACAATTCTCAGGGAGAATGTCAGATCTCCTACTAATTCCGGACAGAGTAGTTCGAGACCTTCATTGGTGGGCCTGTCGGGAGAACATCTTAAAAGGAGAACAGTTTTGGCAACCATGGCCAGAGATAACAGTAGTCACGGATGCTTCACTCACAGGGTGGAGAGCCCATTTCAACAACTTGACCATCAGCGGTCGTTGGTCTCCATCGGAATCCAGACTACACATCAACCTATTGGAGCAGAGAGCGATCAGACTAGCGCTGGAAGCTTTCCTGCTATCAGTACAGGGAGAAAATGTCCTGATAATGACGGACAACACAGTGGCCAGGCACTACCTCAACAAAAGAGTAGGCGTAGGGTCACTGCCACTGTGCAGAGAGGCAATGCAGCTCTGGTTTTGGGCAATTCAAGAAGGAATCACTCTATTGGCAGTTCACCTAGCCGGAGAGAAGAACTTGACGGCGGACACTCTGAGCAGGCAGAGCACAGTTTCCCACGAGTGGGAACTAGCTCAGGAAGTCCTTCAAGAGATCTTCGCCCTTTGGGGAACCCCTCAAGTGGATCTGTTTGCCACCAGTATCAACAGGAAGTGCAATCAGTATTGCTCAAGGGAATGAGTTCGTAGTGTACTGGGAATATCTACTTCTGTACGCGTTTCCTCCAGTCCCCATCATTCCTCAAATGATCAGGAGGTTGAGAAGATTCCGGAAACCCATGATCCTAATTTTCCCGGATTGGGCCAGGAGAACGTGGTACCCGGATCTTCTAGACATGTCCATCTGCCCTCCGATTCGACTTTTACAAAGAGTGGATCTTCTCTTGCAGAAGGGAGGTCAGGTTCTCCATCCGGATGTCAGAACCCTCAACCTTCACGCCTGGTTTCTGAAAGGTTGAGATACAAGGATTGGATCTCCCGGATGACGTCATGGAGGTGTTGCTGTCAGCCAGAAGGCCACAACAAAAACTTTATACCGCTGCAGTTGGAACACATTTTGCAGCTGGTGTAGAGAAAAGAATATTGAACCCTTTTCATGTAATACACCGATGGTGTTATCTTTCTTGCTTTACTTAGAAAATTCAGGTCTCCAAGTTGGTACGATCAAGGGCTATCTCGCAGCACTGTCAATCTTTAAGCGTACTGCTGAGGAGCCTTCATATTTCAAATTACCCTTAGTAATTACATTTCTGAAAGGATTAACTAATGTTTATCCCCCAAAACCTTTTCAAGTTCCATTGTGGGACCTAAACCTAGTCTTGAAATTTCTGATGGGTACTCCATTTGAACCACTTCATTCCTGTTCATTAAGGTTTCTCACTCTTTCTCAGTTTTTCTAGTGCTCTAACTTCTGCCAGAAGAGTGAGCGAATTACAAGCTCTATCTTGCAAACCTCCTCATACAATCTTTCATAAAGATAAGGTTGTTTTACAAGTGAAGCCCAATTTTCTTCCAAAGGTGGTCTCTGAATTCGACATTACTCAGAAAATAACTTTACCCGCGTTCTATCCTCCTCCCCATTCAGGGAAAGAGGAAGAAAGATTAAACAGGCTGGATCCAAGGCGTGACTTAAGCTTTAACATTAGCAGACTTGCAAGAATAAAACAAGCAGACCAATTGTTTGTGGGATATGCAGGGCACAAACTAGGTTTGCCAATTACAAAACAAACCATTTCAAGATGGATTATTTTAACTATTATAGAATGCTATAAATTGGCAGGAAAAGAGCCCCCTCAACATCTTAGGGCTCATTCAACCAGGGGTATCGTAGCCTCTTCGACTCTCCAAAGAGGAGTTCTAATTAAGGACATATGTGCGGCTGCCACATGGTCATCCGCACACACTTTTACCAAATTTTACAGCGTTGATTCCTCCTCTAGCCAGGAGACAAAATTTGGAAAAGCTTTGTTGCATATTGTACATCTTTAAAGGGAAACATTTCATTTTTACTCCCATCTCCTCTATATTCTACTGCTATGGGAGTCTATCAAAGATAAGGAATACGTCGGAGGACACAATCCCTTCGAAGAACAAGTTACTTACCAAACTGGTAACGTTCTTTCAATAGGATTTTCCTACGACATATTCCTTATCGCTCCTCCCATCCATCCCTGCAGTAAAACTTCCCTTGTAGTTGCATCTTACGCTCCTTCAAGGTTACTAACCAATTCATGCGAAGAAAATCTAAACTTCAAAAAGGAACTGAGCAACGGACACTGCGCGAGTCTATTTTTACTCATGATGACGTCGGCGTCAATGCAGGGCTGTCGAGGACACCGACTCGAGGGACGTCGACGCGCAGCGCCCTCTACTGGGAAAACATTTCCGAGGCCAGCAAGCTGGAATGGATTATATCAAACATAAGGAATACGTTGGAGGAACATCCCATCAAAAGAACGTTACCAGTTTGGTAAGTAACTTGTTCGTTCATCACAGTTCTCTGTGTTTGGTCTTTGCCAACAGTTCTTTGTACAGAAAGTCACTCAGTTTTGCTGTAATTCATGAAAACACAATTCGATTCTGTAAGGAACTCATGGTGGCAACTGTAAAGACAGACACAAGTGATCACAGTTCAAGGGTGTATATTAAACTGTATAAATAGGTGAGAAAAATGCCTATTCTAAACCTAAATCTAAGATGGGAGCAAGCTATGACCATTAAATAACAATAAAGCAGTTCAAGAGGCATCTTTTCAAATAAAAAGGGGCTATGCTAAAAAGAAAAATATTGGCATTCCGTACCCTAATAACAAAATAATGTAGGATAATGTTCACCAGAAAAGAAAGAAGTGTTCACAAAATGATAGGTCAGAATGGTATAATGGGGGTCTCCCTTCCCCACGTTTTTAGCACGGCACAAGGCGGGACTCTCGAGCACAGCACACTCCTGGGCTTCTCCAGCACAAGCTTACAGTTCGTATCAAAATTATCAGGGCCTTCTGTGGCTAAGTCTCTTTTACATCAAGTCACTAGCATCAGAGGACCTGATGTACTATTAACAACAAACAAAAAGTTCCTTTCAGTAATCTACCCGTCAGGTGATTTCCTTTCACCTGTGGATCCCCCTCAACTGGGCTCCTATCCTTTTGTAACCTTGCCTTCCTTCAATCGGGTTCTCTACAGCCTTCCGTTCGAGCTCTGAGCAACTGGTAAAATTCAAGAGTCTTATTGGGCCTCATTCCGAGCGGGGCGGTAAGGAATACCGGGCACCAGTAAGGAGACCGGTGCCGGTAATCCCTTACCGCCCTACTACGAGTTCCCTTAGCGGGTCCCTCCTTTAACGCGTGGTCTGACTAGGCGTTATGGACGGTATCCGTTAAGGGAATTCAGAGCCAATAACGGTACCGCAATTTGCGGTACCATTATTAGCGCCTTCGCATTCCCATTTGAGCCCTATAGGGGCTCAAATGGGAATGGGGAATGGCTTTTTCAATGGGGACTTACCAGTCCCGCAAAGGTCGGTCTACACCGGTAAGTCCCCATTGAACGAGACTGGTGCCGGACACGTTATTGGTGGCAGTCATGGCGCAAATAGCGCCATGACTACCACCAATCTCGTAATGAGGCCCATTGTCTTTTCAAACAACCGTTCCTTGTGGATATCCCTCAGCCGGGTTCACGCTTATCGACACAATGTTTGCTGGGCGTTACGTTTTGCTCTCATTCGCAGGCATCCCTCAGCCGGGTTCACACTTTCCAGTTTAACACAGTTTACTTATTCGTTATGCCCTGCGGGATTCACTTCCCTTAGCTTTCTAGCCCCCAGTCAGGCTTTTCACATTTATCGTTCATATGGTGTTTTCCCTCAGCCAGGCTCACACGCCAGTTTCACACTGTCATAACTTTGATAAAGGGTTAGGGACTTTCTATTGTACAAGGGATTTTGGCTCGACCCTCATATGACCACCTTAACCCTGTATGTCAGCCTTTTCTACGGCCTCTTGTTACTATATTGTTCACAGGAAAAGGGGACACACCAGAGTCTTTCAATTGGACGCCCATGTGGTGCCGGACCACTCTGCAGATGGTCTTTCCCTTGATTTTCAAATTTCAGTTGTACACAAGTTCTTTGTCCATAACAAGCTGCCATTTGCAACCTTTGCTGAACACAGTCCAATTATCTGTCGGTTCTCCCTCCGACTCATCGGCTGTGCTGACCGCCTTGTTGTTCTTGTCTCTGAAAGCAAGGACGGTACCACAGTAGCAAGTACATCTCTCTGCCTCGGTAATCAGTGCAGGAGGCTCCTGTGTACCGATGACATCTGTTACACCACACGTCAACTGTAGTTCCTGGTCTTATGATTCCTTTCACAGAGGCTTTGCAGGCTGGGGTCCAAAAGGGCAATGGCACTTCGCTCCTTGTTGTCCTTTCCGGTCTCTCCGCCTTTTTTCTCTATTTGAACTGACGTCCTGGATTAACTGCTTCCCCGTGCGTTTGTCCTTCCTTAAAGTGTGCTCTCGTGCTCCGCCTTTTATCTCTGTGGGGAAGGGAAAGGACCATCAGGTGTGTTTGTAGTTATTGTCAATTGTCTGACTCTGCTTGACCCTTGTTGGGACACATCAGGTAAACGGCTCTGGTGTAGTCCATTGTCTTTCACGATGTAAGAAAGTGTTCGCGTCGGAAAGGGGGGTAGAACTTCTAAGTATCCTACGGGGTAGGATGGGGAAAAGGTGCTAAAAGGAAGGGTGTACCGCATCTCATCCGTCGGTGTCCTACTTCCACTCCACGAAGACCCCCCCCATCAAGGTGATCCTCCCTCACTGGTCCACCACCAGGAACTGGATTCAATAGCGATGGCCGTGTCCTGGCCACCTTGATGACAGATCGAGCGTCTGAGACACCGTCAGGTTTCTCACACTTCTCAAGGATTGCCAAATGAAATGTTTTCACTTTCAGTCCTCCACAATCTTGGAAGTTTCACTGAAGCAGAAAAAAGGTTCCTTTTCTCATCCCCTTCCAAATACTCAGGATATATCTGTACAGCCCCTTTTCCATAGCATTGCTCCTCTTCTCAGAGATATAGTCATTGTTTGAGCTATGGTCAATTTTTATCAGCCACCTCTGTGGGGGGCTGGAAATGAGTGACAGACACAAGGTTATTATATTCATGGTTAAAGACATTTTAATTAAATGAAAATGGTGTGGGAGAACGCCTTTCTAGCCCTGTTCTAAAGAGGAACTTCCCTATCTAGAAACTAAAACTAGCATCTATCTGTGTAAGGAAGTCAGTAACTGAAAAACTGTCCTTGTGTCTGAAACAACCTATCCTGACCCTCACACTTATAAACAAACAACAAAAGGTGCAAGGAAATGTCTTTCACTTGAACCCTTGATGTTAGAAAAAGTGTTCAAAACCAAAAGTATAAGAATGACTCCAACGAAAATGTTCTCCACCAGGAAAAGACCCTTGGATCCAGGAGGTGGTCCTCTTCCCCTGGATCATAAAACAGGATGGCAAAAATGTCTCTTTAACTAACAGTTCTTTTGTGTCTGCACTGGACTCACAAAGTTCTTGTTGAAAAAAATCAAAATTCTATTAACAGTCTTTCTGTAGAAGTAACTTTGCAGATTCCCTGGTATACTCCCCTGCCAGGAATCTTTACCCAATCCTCAGCTGCCTGGTGCACCCGCCTGCCAGGACTTATCTTTAGGGGTTTCAGATCACCTGGTGTACTCTCCTGCAAGGAATCTTTGGACAATTTTAACTGCCTGGTGTACTCTCCTGCCAGGGCCTATTATGTGTTTCACAGCTCCATGATATAGCTTTAGCTGCCTGGGTTATTCACCTTCCAGGGCTCTTATGCGTTTCACAGTTCTTATATACCACAATAGCATATACCATGTGGTGCTTGGATTATCTATCTATGATCATGTTTGCTCACACCTATTTGCTCAAAACATCTCCCCCACATTGGCAATTCATGTATTTGTACTTGGTTGGGGTTTGCCTTTATACTTTGCTTTTTCTGCATTCAAGCCTTCTACGTATTGAATCTTGCTTTTGTACTTTGCCTTGACTGCATTCAAGCAAACTTTGCCTTTGAATATTTTCTGCATTTTCAATCTTGTACCATTAAATCACTTGTTGGCATGCTTTTCGGAATGCCTCAGGGTACCGAGCCACTTTGGACATACTCACCAGTGTCTTCCAGCATCTCCAATGCATTTTCGGTTCTGCAGTGTGACTTCTTCACCTGCTTTACAGTTTGGAGTGTGTGGACGCTCCTCCAACATCCAGCACAGCTCTGCGGTCACATGCCAGCTTTCCTTTGTGGCCCGGGTTGAAGACTGCTGTCTCGTTGAGCCGCCGACCTCCAGAAGCTCCTGCACTGATCCCTGCGTCTCCATGGCCTTCCTTGGTTGCATGCAGAGGCTTGCTCCCTGTCCCAACAGTCTTCACTACTTCGCCAGCTATTTCGGTGTGCCTCGCGTTCAGGAGCCTTAACGTGGATGGCAACATCTCCTCCTGCTCTGCCCATCTCCATAGTGCGGTTGCCATCTTTAAATGTCCCGCTCATTGAAGGTTTTGAAAAGCAACTAGTCTGCATGTTATACTTCAAGTTCCTGTCACTTTGCACAAACTCCCTTGTCCTCCTCCACGTCTCAGTATCTGAGTGGTTATGAGAGTTGAAGTCCATAACTTTATTTGGGCTTTTAACTCCTGGATGGTTTTTCTCACGGATTTCATACAACGGCACATCAGAAATAAAGGTGTTATGTATGAGTTGTGTGGTGTTTGGGTGAAAGGTGAGGGCCTGACTAGAATGACAATAGACCATGAAACACAACCTTATTGGAGGGTCTTCCTCATGTACATGTCTTCCCCTGTGACTCCTCCAATAAAGTCATGACATCTCCCTGGTTGTTGTCTCCTCCCATGTGATCCTCTTTAATCTAACTGCCCCAAGTGTGAGGATCAGGTAGCAGCTGCTGTCCGCATGCCACATGGGAGTACGTCACCACTGGGGAATCAGTGATGGCTCCTTTGGATTCATCACACCTCCTGCCCTTTATCATCCTCGATTTCTGTGTCTTAGCTTTGTCGATTTAGACCTTTACTGGGCCCTCTAGCCTCTTGGTTTACACCCTGTTCCGTCATTTCCTTATATTCAATATCCATCTAATCTATATGATTGGTGCCTTTATGCCTTTAGATTGATATGTCTGTTTTAAGCTGGACTTGCGTCTCTATTTTCTTGTGGACTAGCATATATGCATCTCTTTGTGGGGTCGGCGACTACCGATCTCATATGCTTCACCTCCCTTGGATAGAATTGGCTTTTATACATTCCCATACTAGTTGCGGAGCTTGACCGCCCACTTTGCTTTCTCATGCCCAGATTGCATACCTGTTCCTCCATGGTACTGTCTCCAGGGAGAGTTTGTTGTTCCAGTGTCTGCAGAATCCTTTGCATCGGACTGCATCCTGGTGTTCTCCACTGGCGGCCCTCTTGGTGGGTCGCCAGCGTCTCTTTCTCTGGGTCTCTCAACCACTGGCTTTCTCAGTAGCTCTTTTTCTGGCTTTCTCAGGCGACTGCCTTCTCGTGGGCTTGCTGGTGTCTTTCTCTGGCGGCTGCCTTCCCGTCGACTCACTGGTCTCCCTTCCTCTTGTTTTCTCCAGCGGCAACCTTCTCGTGGACATCCTGGTGCCTCTTAGCCTGTCTCTGTCCGTGTCTCTCAGGATGAGAGCGGATAACTTTGTTTGGTCCGTGTTCCTGGACTCAGCAAAGTTTTGCGGGCTGCTTGCCCACCATGTACACTCTGTGGTCCCGCCTTCGGGCAGCACTGGTTTCCACCACAGCTGATTGACCCTACCTCAGCTGGTCTCTCTTTCCAGGTGAGGATTGGAAGGTCTATATATGAGACTCTGTAATGAGAGACAAAGTAGTGTTGGTTACCAGACTTCAATCTTGAGGGAGGGTCAGCATTCATAATCTGTATTGGCAAAAACATTATCAGTTTGGCAACCTCTTTTACCACCATGTAAGCGGAGAAGACTGGGTTATGGGAGAGCTTGATAAAGATGGGGAGTCCTTGTTCCCATAAAGGGGAGTCCCGTCGGGAGGGTCTTGTGTAGCGGGCTTACATCCCTATACCCCTTCGGGAGAAGGGACTGAAACCCTGGATTTGCCACAGCTGATAATCCAAATATCCCAGCAGGTGGTGAGAGAAGTGAGAACCAAAGCATGATTGAGCAGGCCTGGAGCCAACGCTGGGCTGGGAATCTAAATAACCCAGAAGGAGGTGAGAGAAGTTTGCTGAATCCAATGGAGTCATCACATATTCTCCAGAGGTGACCTCCTGTCCTGTGGCCAGGTTACGGCAGTCTCTATCTGATCCTGACCCTGGGGGTGGTTATATGAGGGAGGATCACATGAGAGGAGACAACTACCGGGGGGATGTCATGACTTCATTGAATTCGACAAAGTGTTCCCTCCTTCCCATGAGGAAGACCCTCTAATACTTGCATTCTTAATGGCATATTGTCATTCTGGTCAGGCCCCTACCTTTGACCCACACACCCACAACTCACACATAACTCCTTTTATTTCTAATGTGCCTCTGTGTGAAATCTCTGAGAAAAAACATCTGTGAGTTAAAGGTCCAATGACAACCATGGACTCCAACTCCCTTGACCACTCAGCTACTGAAATGAGGAGGAGGATGAGGGAGTTTGTGCAAAGTGACAGGAGCTTGAAGTACAACATGCGGAATAGTTGTTTTTCCAGGCCTTCAGTGCATGGGAAATGTAAAGATGGCAACCGCACTATTGGATTGAGCAGTGCAGGAGAAAACATTTAACACCAGGCTGAGGCTCACGAAAGAGAGGTATCTGGAAAGCTGTGGCGGAATGGAGAAGGCCGCAGGGACAGGAGGAGAGATGCGGTGTGCGAGCAAGGTTGGCTGTGGAGACGTCGGGAGCCGTGCAGGAGCTCCAGGATGTTGAGCCGCTTGAAGAGACAGCGTTCTCCAGTCTGGGCCGAACAGGAAAGCTGGCGTGTGACCGCAAAGCCATGCAGGATGCTGGAAGAACGTCTGCACACTCCAAAGTGGTAAGCGGATGAAGGAATCACTCTGCAGAGGTGCGAGCAGAGTCGGAGACGCTGGAAGAAACCGGTGAATCTGCCCAAAGCTGCTGAGAACTCTGGGACGTTCTAATAAGCACGCCAGCAAGTGGTAAAATGCTACAAAATTGCTGATGCAGAACATACTCTGTTGTTAAACGCAGTCAAGGCAAAGTACAAATTCAACACCTGTAGTCAAGCCAAACACATATCTAGATGCTATAAAACGCACCACGTAAGTTAACTTTAAACAGTGATGCAAAATAACAACAGAACCCAGAGCTATATAGTACAAATGCTCCACAAATACCATAAATAGTGTTACAATGCTGTTTTATATTTTTGCAGCACAAGAAACACCTCCAAATATCTAGTGAAAAGAACCCCACGAACCCCATGAGGCAGACTATGAGGAACGGTAGAAGAATATCCAAGTAAGAGAAATGTTGGAAATAAAACATGCAAATATTGCATAACTCGCTAAAGACAAGAGATAGCAATGAACATTCTGTTCTAAATGCGAATACATCTGTTAACGCTAATGTTATCTAGATATGAGAGTAATAGACTAATAGGCAGAATGGAGAAGTCAGTTCGTCAATCAGTATAAGATGTAGACACGCTGTTTGTATTGCAAAAACTGTAGATATCACCCTTAATAATAAAGGATGCTCACAATGTTTGGTAACATGCTAGTAATTAACTGGCATAGAGAGACGACTAAGTTCAATATTCTACGACACACAGATAGGTGATTCAGTAACACAAGATATGTGTTCGGCTTGACTACAGGTGGATAACCTCAAAGACTTAAAGCAAAGCAACACACGATACAAGAGTCGACGAGCGCACGCTAAACATGCTGACCTATGTGTACCTACAATAAGAAGCAAAATGGAACTGTAGAATCCTATGTATATATATATACACACACACACACATTATTTATTATGTGATTCTACATATTCATATACATATGAGTGGCAGACATCCCTAATGTTTGTGGACAAGCTTACCCCTGAAGAAGTTCCAGAGATAAATTCTTAAGCCAAGAAGGAACACAACATGTTGGGCAGGCTGCCTTATGTATTAATATTATAGAATGGTCTTAAGATAAATTAAATGTATTAAATTATTGTTTGAGACTCAGCCCTTACGCACTTTTTGTATGAATGAGTATGAATGAGTGAATGAGGAAAAGTCACAGAATTCACTTACGTATCTATGTTAACTTTTCTGGTTTGTCTGAAAATATGGGTGTTTGTAAATGTGTTTTAGGTAATCCTGGTAGGATGTATTATAGCGTCGTAAGTATATGGTACAAAAATAAAGATGTGTCAGAATAATCAATGTTTGGTATAGAATATTTTTATAGAATTCGATTTGACAGAATAAAAGAATAGAACACTAACAACAGTAGTGTAATTCTTGTCTCTAGGCATGTGGGTTTAAGAGTTTATATAGATTAGAATACCAAAGGTACTCATAGAGCCTTCTTAGCAATGGAGTCTCTTCTTTAGTACGTTAGAGTTCGGACAGCTACACCAGTCGGAAATCAGAGAAAGCGTTTAACAATTATTTGGCAGGGGTCAGAAAACCAGCCAATACTAATTTACCTGAGGGAGAGTAACCCCATTCTAGGTTAAAACTTACATTGGCCCTCATTACAACACTGGCGGTAACCCATGGCGCTATTAGCACCATGGTTGCTGCTGGTGTTGTAACGAGTCCGCCAATGTTCAATGGGGAATCACCACCCCATTCCAAGGTTGGCGGGGCGGTAATTCCCCATTGAACATTGGCCCTTCCCCATTCCCGTTTTTGCCCCATAGGGCTCAATGGGACTGGGGAAGGCGGTAATTACGGTACCGCAAATTGCGGTACCGTAATTACCTCGAAGGTCCCTTTGCGGATCCCTACTTTAAGGGGTTAACGCGCCGCAGCCTTTTACGGCGCCGTTAACCCCTTAGCGCCAGGGTCGTAATGACCCCCATTGTCTTTTCCTTTCATAGTGGTAGGGCAGGTGTTAGGTTAGAATAGATTTTGACAGAGGACAGAATTTTATTTGTAAAACCGCCTGACGAGCACCCGTTTGTTGTTTTTCAGAGTAGGGAACTCATAGTAGAGGTAGGGCTTAGAAGAGGTTTTTCTGGCCCATCTCCTATGTCTGACTTACCACACAGGGCAACTGAGAGCTGAGGCAAGACACAAACACATCTCCCCAGAATAAAATGTTTTGTTCCAGAGTCAAGTCACTGGAGTTTAGCAAGGACCTGGAATTCAAATTCATGGTTTGCATGTTGGAAACTACAAGGGGATGCTCGACTGTAACAGAGATCCTCATGGACTGGCAAAAGAGCCATATGTCCTTTTCCAACTCTGTTAGGAGGCTAAACTTGGTACCACCCAAGTGGTTTATGTACGGCACTGAGTGCATGCTATCCATTAACAAAAGGTTGCTTTAAGCAAACATTTTTGATTAATTAACTATTACTATTTATCAACCAACTATGGATTTTATTTGTGTTGTCCAATTGTTTGCATACAAGGATATGTTACTTTGTTGAGATTACATATTTTAATGTATAATTCAAGTATAATGACAAGTGTTTCACTGAATTATGGCAGCTTCTTCAGGAGGATTTCAAAGAGTGTTTATAGTGTTTATTTTTATATTGTGAGAAACCAAAGGGTGTCTCGCCTACTAGTCCCCGGAGAACTTTCTCTCAGGTGGCCAGGGAACGGCCATCGCCTTTGGATCCAGACCCTGGGAGTAGACCAATGTGGTAGGATCACCTGGATGAGGGGTCTTCAGGAGTAGGGGTGAGGCAACCGATGGTGAGACGCGGTATTCCCCCCCATTCCCGTACCCATGCCCCATCCTATTTTATAGAATTCTCCAATTTCCCAACTTCCCCCCCTCCCTGCTTTCTGCACAAACACTGAGGGAGGTTAACCCTTACAAATCTCATTGGACATGTCCCGCTAATCGGGTCAGGCAAAGTCAGACACTTGACTTTAATCACATACATCTGATACCCAATAGCTCACCCCACATGGATAAGGAAGGTGAAACACGAGAAGGAGCAGATCTTCGTGGGCAAAGGCGAACCCACTGGAGCAGAACGACCGATTGATCTATACAGGAGGTTGTTGCCTCCAAAGAGCCGTGAAAGATACGCAGAGAAAGCCAAATCGCAGACAAAAAGAAACATGCATTGTGTTTCAAGGATGCCAGCGACCCTACCAGGTGAACGACAGAGTTGGGGAGGCGAGGCCAAGCCTGTAGTATTAACCTTGACTTGTGAAGCAAATCCGCATAGAAAAGAGTGGAACCGGCACAAGGAAATATTGAAGCCGCAACAGTACAGCTCACAAGTGAAGGTTGCTCACATGCTGATGAGACACAAATGAAAGCTAACCAGTGGTGAACTTTTAAGTGGCTGATAACTGTGAAGCCAGTGATACAGAGTGCCTGAGTGGCCCAGCGACAGGAAGTAGCCCACTCGAAAGTCTAAGTGAAATGTAAAATGTTTTGTTATAAAGCGGCAAAGTAAAGAAACTCTGAAATGCGTAATGGTCAAGATTAACCCCAGTAAACAGGGAAGTGAAAAGGTGAATGCTTGAAGAGAAAGATTTCCTTGAACGTGTGTGCTTATGTTACTTGTTGTGTATGGCTTGGCTTTCCAGAAGGAATGTTGTGATGTCATGTGGAGTGTTTATGCCTGAGTGATGGAATGCATGGGTGAATGTTCTAACTTGGTCAGTTGGTCAGCAGAGGCCTGGGTGATGGGCTGCCAGTGTTTTATATTTCCTACTTGTAACTTAAAAGTAACTTAAATAACTGCTTGTAAAGATACTTATGAAGCTGTTAATAAACCTGGCAAGTCAATCTAAGAAGGCTGGGAGCTGCTTCGTAACAGTTCTGAACTACCAAGACCAAGAGACAGTGGAGCATATAGTGTGAGCTGAAGAGAAAGTCGTAGTGGACCTGCAGAAGTCTATATTAAAAGCCTCGCACATTCGAAAGTCTTCGACATCAGTAAAAGGTCAGAGCCCAACTGAGGGAGACCGGAAGTGTGATGATTTAGGGGAAGGGAACCCTTAACTATGGTGAATTATGCTTGGGGAATGGACCCCTGAAAGTGCTGTGATTGCGAGGTGCGAGCCCGGTTGAGGGAGATCTGTGTTGAATCAGGTATTTGTTGATTGAGAGGTCCGAGCCCAGCTGAGGGAGACCTATGTGAACTGTTAAAGCATTGAGAGGTCCAGCCCGATGGCAGGAGACCTACGTGAACTTTTTGTTCAACTGTGAAAGAACATTTGCAACACTGGAATAAGTGACTTTAACGTGGAAGGCCAGACAGGCCTCGATCCACATTTTGAACTGCCTTTGTTTTGAGAACCTGAGCCAGAGTGTGTCATCCTGTCTACGGGGGCCGTCTTTCTCTGTGCTGTCCAACGTTGGGAGGAGAACTCACTCAGCCACTTTGATCCTTTATGTTATAACACTGATTTTCCTTTGCATACATATTCCCCTTTACACACTTTTTGTATAAGAGATAGGGCAGGCATTAGGTCTTGTTAGTGTAGGCAATTTTGATTTGACAAAGACTGATTAGGACTGTGTTTTCTTTATTATTTGATGGTAGAGACCACTCCCATCACAGCTATAGGGCAAAGCAGGAGTTTTTCCAAACCCCGAAAATTGAATAAATGTTTTGAAACTTGTACCTCTTGTGTCAGTGGCATTCTTATGATACCATGCCTCCTTTACAATATTACAGGTGCCAATACGATAAAGGTTGCTTATATTAGCAAACAAGTCCAATGTTTATGAGAAAGTGGTTCTCTCTGATCTTTTATGGCCAGATGCCCCTTGTGGACACTGCTCCAAGTTAGGTGACCTAGTGATTGATTGATATGATTAATTATAGAGCGCGCTCCCCAAGGGAACCAGGCAAAAACTGTATCTAAGCGCTGATGTAAAAGCTGCTTCAATCGATATTGCATCGGACTAGCTCAGAGTCTGTCGTAGTGAGTGGGGGCATTTACAGAAAAATAGTTTTTTTAATCTGTTTCTTGAAAACAGTCAGGGATTCAATGCTTCGAAGGTCTAATGGGAGAGAATTCCAGACTCGAGGTCCAAAAGAAGAGAACCGCATATCACCCCAAGAAGTTGTTCTTACGGAAGGGACCTGCAAAAAGTGCTGGTCCTTTGAGCGCAGATATAGTCGTGAACAGTACAGCTGAATTTTTGTATTCAAGCAAGCAGGTGCCATCCCATGAATACATTTGAATACCAAGCAAAGCACCCTGAACAAAACTCTTTGCTGAACTGGAAGCCAGTGGAAATCCCTCTGGTATTGAGAAATCGTTGTTCTTCTAGGCAGTGAGAAAATTAGCCAAATGGCAGAATTTTGGGCAGACTGGAGTCTTTTAATTTGAAATGTTTTAGCCCCTATAAGAAGGGCATTACATTAATCCAGCCTAGCATTGGTAAGTATGCCTACTACCATTGACCGGTCCTTCTCGGCAATGAGTGACACAACAGGTTTAATAAGTCTCAGTTGATAGTATACCGATTTGACCGTTTGACTAACCTGAGAGTTGCATTCCATGCTTGACTGCCAAATGAAGCCCAGGTTCTTCACTGCATCTGAGTATTTAGTGGGGCAACAAATAATGAAGGGCAGAGAGTGTTCTGGACAGTGTTTTTTACCAATCTCTTGGGACCAAACATGATGACCTCCGTCTTCAATGGATTAAAATGGAGCTTGTTCTCCAGCATCCAGCTTTTGATCTCATTGGCGCAGGACAAACTAGATCTATTGCGTCCAGTGGATACTTGACTCGCACATAAATTTGGGTGTCATGTGCATATGAGTGGTACGACTGACCAAATTCAGAAGAGATATTCAACAGTGTCTGGATGTAAATATTGAACAGCAGTGGAGAGAGTGAGGACCTTTGAGGTACCCCGCATTCCACATGTATAGCATTGGAAAAATAGGCCCTCATTTTCACCTGCTGGGTGTGGTCGGTCGAAAATGACACCAACCATTTTAAAGCTTCATCTGAAACCTGTGCCACTGAGGGCAGCCTTGCAATGAGAGTCTCGAAGTCAACTGTGTCAAAGGCCGTCACAGGTCCAGCATGACAAGCATGCTGACATCCCCTTCGTCAGTGGCCCCCAGCAAGTCATCCCAGACTGTGACAAGATCTGTTTCAGTACTGTGGCCCAGTCTGAAGCCTGACTGGAAACGGTAGAGAATCCTATGTTCGTCCACATAGCTCTGCAATTGACTCGTTACACTTTTCTCTAGGATTTAAGCAGGCCATAGCAGACCGGCTATTGGACGGTAATTGGAGAGAGTTTTATGATCAAGTGTCGTTTTTTTTAGCAATGCTGTAAGATATGATTTATTTTTCTCATTGGGAACGCAGCCCTGACATAGTGAGGCATTAACCATAGTTTGTATAGATATGCTGAGTACAGTAGCATGCTTATTGTCAGGGCAGGCTGGAATCCGATCATATCCTAAGTTACTGGGTTTATGTTTCCCTAACAGGTTAATGATTTCGTCAGTCCCAACGCTACATTTAGGGTATGGCCCGGGGAAATGTAAGAGCCAGTGTCAATGGGACAGACATTCATGCTATTTCTGATGGTTTTAATCTTTTCCTGAAAAAAGCAGTTAAACTCATTGGCCATTGTAAATGATGCTGGCAAACTTCAGTTAATGCTGTCAGGGATAGTACAATTTTAAATGGCAAGAAACAATGCTTTAGGTCTATTTTCACCTAGTTCAATTTGTTTTTGCAAGGATGAGAATTTGGCAAGCATAATCTCTTGTTAATAAATCTCCAGAGCTAGTTTGTTTAACTGCCAGACGGTTAGTTTCATCTCTAGATTCAAGTCAAGTTTTTTCCTTTTTCCTATATTGTCTTTTCAGGCTTTTAAAGTTTTCATTATACCACTATTGTTCCTTCAGTATTTTAAAATAATTTTTGAAAGTGCAATGCAATTGCAATTGTTTTGCAGGCATGTCATCACTTTGAGATAGCATTCAGTGCAGTCAGTGGTGGATTGCATATGAGGTAAATCCTGCAGAAGTCAAGATCCCTTTTACAATGGCTCAGTTGCTTCTTAATGGGAGTGGTTTGTAGCTGAGTTCGATAAAGACTAGATAGTTTAAAGCTTAATATAAAGTGATCTGACCAGCTCAGAGGGGTTGTTACAAGTTTATCTAAACTCGAGCCTCGAAAAAATAACGGGTTCCAGGCAGTGCCCCCCCCCCCTAACTCCCCTGCCCCCTGTGTGGTTCAGGTGAGTTGGAAAGATGAAGGTCGTGAATCTGTTAAACATCAAATAGATGTTTGCAGTCAGCGTCTTCAAGATCATTGCACCAGATGTTTAAGTCCCCCAGAATAATCAGATTTCCATACTGGAGGGCCACTAGTCCCAGGTAGGCATCTAGGGCATCTATAAACAGAGTAGCTGAGCCAGGGGTCTATAGCAGAGTAGAAAATGATAAGCTTCATTGGGGGATGCGTGGTAAGTACAGGCCAGAATCTAGGATGTAGCGTCCCAGTCAGGGGAATGGAAATTCGTGACTTCTAGCAAGGATTTAGTCAGGAGAGCCACCCCACCCCCTCTTTGATTGACTCTCTTGTGCCATTTAATTTGATGAGTCCGGTACTAGCAGATGGAAATAGGCTGTACAATTGCCTGTAAACCAAGATTCCGTTATAAAAAGTATGTCAATTTCCAAAGAAGATATGGTTTCATTTAATGCAAAAGCGTTCTTTATTGCTGATCGAGCATTAATGAGTACAATTTTTAGTGGACCTATCGTGGTGCAAATATGTTGCGGTTTATCTATAGCAATTCTGTGCAATCTAATCTTATTCAAAGCTTGAAGCGTCAATGCGGCAAAGGTGGTTACCCTAAAGGATAGTAAGTCATCCGACAAATAAGTAATCCTCATGGCAACTGTACACGGGTGAAAAGTACTTAGACAATAGAAGGTATCTGATAGAATTTGGCCGGAGTGGAAGGCTGTCTGCCTTCTCAGTTTCCCAGATGCAGAGTGGCTTCACACAACGCCACGTCCGTTACGGACCAACACATACCGGCTGGTCAGAGTCGCGCCGGTGTCTGCTGCTTGTTCTGGGTCTGCCCACGTCCCAACAATTAAGAGTGCAATTTTAGCTAAATAATTATAATCAAATCTAACTGTTTGTTAAAATCAAGTAACAAAACAAATAATAATATCAATCAATTAACATTTCTTAAATGTAGCAATTGTTTAAAAGCAATACAAGTAAAACTAGTTTAAGCGACCTAGTGGTCCTGCTGTTGTCCAAATACTATATTCCGACTAGGACTCTCCAAATAAAGCTTTGCCATTCCAGGCCTCGGTAGCTACCAGTGCAGTTCTGATGGTAAGCTTAAACACACTGTGAATGTCAAAATGTTAGCTTCTGTGGAGCTGTAGAGCCCTGTAATAAAAAGGGCCATGGGTAGATGGCCTTTATGAAGGATGCTAAAAAGCCCATGATCCTTTGCTAATTCTTTGAGGGGCACTCAACCTTGTTTGGTCAGTTCCGACTTCTCCCAATTTATCAGGAATCTTACATCGTGAAGCAGGTTCATTGCCATCCACATTTGCCCTGTAAGAGACTGAGCTTTCTGGGATATGAAGATCACATCTTTGAGGTAAATGATCATTTTGTAGCCTTTTTCCCTGAGAGCCAACACCACTGGCTTCAGCAGCTTGGTGAAGCACCTGTGATCGAATGAGATACCAAAAGACAGATGTGAATATCCGCATCTTATCCTTTCACCTAAATTGGATACACTTTGAACTTTGTGTGGTTCAAATATAGGCATGGTGCAATGGAAGTGTCCATGAGATTGAGTCTTGCTAACCAACTCCATTTTCTTAGGCCGTGGATACCTTCCATCTTGAAGTTGCGGTACACAATCTACGCTCTGAGGTTTATGGCCAGTCACACTTTGCCTTACCTATGCACCTAACAGGTGCTCCTTGGAGGAGGAACATTTTATAGGTGAATGGATCCCATTAGGATATGGACCTGCCAGAATTTTAGCTGGAACCTGTAAGGGTGCAGAAGGAAGAGAATGACACAGGTGGCATGGTTGTTGGCATAAACATTTATTAACCAAAATAAAAGAGAAAACCTACCCCTCCCTAACTCTAAGAGGGGTCTCCCTACCTCAACCAAAGTACTGAAGATTCAGCGAGGATGTCTAATTAAATCAGGAGTCCACCATCCTGTGTCACAACCCTGCTTCTGTCCCTTACACCTGCAACTAAAATAAAGGGGTAGTGGATCTTCTTGGTCCAGAAGAATGACTCCCTTTTCTGGATAGTGGATCGCAGTTCAATTGTAATTGGGATCTTTACTTGAGGGAATGTCTCCCTTCCCCAGGCTTCAATCCCTTTCCGAGGCACAAAACAATGTTCTAGATTAAAGTTCCAACACAAACATCAACATTCCTCATTGCCCATAGTTGTTTCCTCACTATTGGGTTCCTGGAGAATGCCTCCCTTCTCCAGGTGTCTTGCTCAGTATTTTCACAATACCAGGGTGAATGACTCCCTTTCCCTGGCCTTATTTCAGGCTTACTTTTACAATTCACAATGCCAAGGGGAATTACTCACTTCCCCTGGCCTCTTCTCAAGCTTGTTTCGAAGTTCACAATGTTAGGGGTTATGACACCCATCCCCTGGCCTTTTTGCAGGCTTGGTTTGCAGTTCACAATGCTAAAGGGATCTCAGATCCTCCTCTCCCTCTCTTTGGTTCGACCCACTTGGTTCACTCTCCTGCGTTGCCATGAGGAAGGGTTTTCGACCCTGGTCTTTCTTGCTCCTTAGTTTGACCAACTTGACTCCCACTGTTGCCAAGTGTTAAGTTCCGCCCTGCGTCCCGCTACGCGGTGACGCAGGGCGTCCTAAATAAAAGCCCCGCCCCCGCGTTCGGGAGGCAGTTCCGGGGCCGACCAGCAACCTGTGTGGGTGTGCCATTATTTCGGCTCCCGCCGGAGCTGCGCACCAGGCCGCGCGGCCTACTAGCATTCTGCCAGCCCCGCGCGCGTAGGCCGAGGGCTGACAATCTAACAATGGCGACGAGGCGAGATGAACTCCACGACAGGCTCGGTGCTTTGAAGGCACCCTAACGCCACACAGCCATCGCGGCGAAATTTTTGGACACCCGGTGGGGGTGCAATCACACACGTGACCCCCCACCCCAAAAAAAAAAAAAAAAAATTTTTTTTTTTCCTCTATTCATGCTCTCTGCCACCAAGACCAAAGCCTTTCCCTCTGGACACTGGAGAACCAGGTGGCATCTGACATCCAACGCCAGAGGGCAGCAACACAGTGTGAAGGGAGCGCCAGGCCCTGATCTGTAACACGGCGCCTGGGTACGGCAGCACCTCCAAGGTAGGCCCAACGTCGCGGCGTTGGTGGCCGTCGGAAGAACTTACGACAACACGGATCAGGTCCACGCCAACATGGCGGCCGGCACATCCACGCCTGGGCCCTCCACGCCGTCCAGAATTGCGGCAAACCTGTCCATGACGCCACCTCCACCTCGCACACAAGGTACTTCGTCGACACTGGTCCAGCCGTTCGACCCATTCACGGATCCATCATCATGCGGACCCAGATGGCAGCTGTGGATTCAGAAGTTCGAGATGGCGATGGAGTGCAAAGAGATCACGGCGCCCAGGAAACTGAAGGCCCACCTACTACTCAGCGTGGGTGACGAGGTACTGCGCATCTTCAATTCCCTGAACGTTGATGATGGCCAGGATGGATACCGAAGCGCGAAAGATGCCCTCACCGATCATTTTCTCCCTCAACTAAACCCAGACTATGAGACGTTTCTCTTCTGCACCACCTTACAGGCAGCGGAGGAAACCCTTGATGCGTACCACACCCGTCTGAGAAAGTTAGCCATGTCCTGCGAATTCACGAACGTGGAGAGGGAGATCAGGAGGCAAATCATCAACGGGATACATTCGGAAAAATTAAGGCGCCTGATACTTAGCGAAAAGGGTATTCCCCTACAGCGGATCCTTGAACTAGGACGTCAGAGGGAACTGGCACACACCAGAGCGGCCAACATGGAGGCCACGCTACACAGGCTGCAACCTGCTCTCAACACAGCTATGGTGGCCCGAATCACCAACAAACAATCCTCGAGAGACGACCACAGTGGCGGGTACGGCCAAAACAGGTGGCAACCGCGCATTCCGGGACCCACAGAGTGTGGCTGGTGCGGTGGCCCACGACATGGCCGTCGCAACTGTCATGCTCAAGGCACCACATGTGGAGCATGTGGCCGGAAGGACCATTACGCGAAGGTATGCCGATCAGCGGACACCCCCATACAGCCCCTGCAAAACCAGCCGGAGAAGGTCGCGACCAAGAAAAAGAAGCAAGCCAGTGCCAGAAGGGTCGCAGTGGCCAGCTCTTCCACGGAGGATGAAGGGGATGATGTCTCGGCGATGCAGCAGGACCCCTCCAAGGACATCGAGAGAAAAGGAAGGAAGGTATACCTGGTGTCTGCACTGTGCCAAGGCCGAGGACCTCGAAGAAAAGCCGTCCGAAGGCGCAAATGCATGGTCACCATCCAAAACCAGTGCATTCTCATGACCATCGACACAGGCGCTTCGGTGAACGTCATGCCCGAAAGCATCTTCCTGACTCTAAGTCCTCCACCAGAGCTGAAAAGCACAGACACTCTGTTGTATGCATACGGCTGTCGAAAGCCCTTGCCGGTGATTGGCAGGTTCCGCACCACGCTGGAACACGGAAAAAACAGACTATGGTCCAAGGTCTATGTCGTGAAGGCAGGTGTTGAGAGCCTCCTGAGTGGGGACGCAGCGGAGGACCTGGGAGTGGTCCAATTCATCTGCCATGTCAACGAAGACAAGGAAGTGGAGCAGATGCTGAACCAATACCCTGACTTGCAAGAGGGAATAGGCTGTCTAAAAGGCAAAACCATCAAACTTCATATTGATGAAACAGTGCAGCCGAAAGCCGTCAGGCACCGGAGAACGCCATTCCACATGAGAGAACAAGTGGAGCAGGAACTCAAGGCGCTGGAAGAAGCGGGCATCATTGAGGAGGTCACAGGGCCCACACCGTGGGTCTCTCCAATGCTGGTGACACGGAAGCCTAAGCAGCCTGGAAAGGTGCGGATCTGCATAGACATGCGTCTCCCCAACACTGCCATCAAAAGAGAACGCCACATAACCCCAACAATCGACGAGATCGTGGCTGACCTCACAGGGTCGAGTATATTCTCAAAGATTGATCTCAAGGCGGGATATCATCAACTCAAACTCCATAGAGACTCTCGCTACATTACAACGTTCTCAACGCATTTGGGGCTGCGGAGATACAAACGCCTAAGTTTCGGAATATCATCTGCTGCGGAGGTATTCCAGCAAACCATCCAGGAGGTCATCCGGGGCATCCCTGGTGTCCTCAACGTGAGCGATGATATTCTGATTCATGCCCCCGACAAAGAAACACACATCAAGAGGCTTCACGCTTTACTGGGCCGACTACAAGATGTTGGGCTCACAATACACCGGGAAAAGTGCGAGTTCCTCAAATCGGAGATCACTTTTTTCGGGTACAAGTTTGGCAGCACAGGCATCTCCCCTGACCCGCAGAAGGTCGCAGACATTCAGGCGGCAAGCCCACCGAGGACCCCCACAGAAGTGCGCAGTTTCTTAGGCATGGCCACCTACTGCGGGAGGTTCATCCGAAACCTGGCCACACTATCTGAGCCACTGCGGGAACTCACCAAGGCCAACGTCAAGTGGGAGTGGGGGCAGACATGCCAGGACTCGTTCGACAGCATCAAGGACTGCCTCTCCGCCGACACCAAGATGGCCTACTATAGCACCGAGCTGCCCACAGAACTGTTCGTGGATGCCAGCCCTGTGGGGCTCGGAGCCATCCTAATGCAAGTCACGAAGGAAGGGGAGAAGAGACCGATAGCATATGCATCGAGAGCCCTCACAGAGACCGAACAAAGGTACTCACACATCGAAAAGGAGGCCATCGCCGTGCTGTGGGTGTGCCGGCATTTTCACCTCTACTTATATGGGCGTCATTTCACGACGATCACGGACCACAAGCCCCTACTACCCATTTTCATGGGAACGTCAGCACACCCTCCGGCACGAATCACCAAGTGGTTATTGCACCTCCAGCAATATGACTTTGATCTCATCTACCAACCGGGCAGCGGAAACCCGGCGGACTTTCTCTCCAGGCATCCGCGAGAGGCCACTCAACAAGAGATCCAAGTAGCTGCAGAGACGGAGGAACACATATGCCAAGTGGTGCGCGCAATGAGGCCCAAGGCGGTGAGCATCGAGGAAATCGAGGCGGAAACGCACAAGGACCCGTGCTGTGACTTAGTGAAAGATGCCATCCTTTCCGGTGACTGGAAGACCTTCATGAGACACACGCACAACAGAACAGCGGAAGCAAAAGGGTTTTTGTCCGGCATATTCACAGTACGGCAAGACTTGTCAATCACGGAAGGTGGACTGATACTACGAGGAAACCGCATCGTAATCCCTCTCAAACTACAAGACAGGATAGTGGCCCTAGCGCATGAAGGACACCAAGGACTGGTAAGGACGAAAGCCCGCATTCGGCACCGAGTATGGTTTCCCCAGATCGAAGAGCGGGTCGAGACACTCGTTAGCACGTGCCTATCCTGTCAGATAACGGGGGCCCCGCCAGACCCGGAACCCATCATATCAGCAGAACGGGGCCGCTCTCGCTGGGAGGCCATCAGCATTGACTTTTGCAAGCTACGAGAGGGCCTCCATCTGTTGGTAGCCGTCGATGATCACTCCCGATACCCGGAAGTTGAGGTAGTTGAATCCACAGCAGCTGAAGTGGTCATTCTGGCCCTAGAGAAAATGTTCGCAACTCACAGGCTACCGATCTCAATCAAAAGCGATAATGGGCCACCGTTTACGGGAGAGGACTTCAAAAAGTATCTACAGGAACCCAATGTTAAATATCATCACATCACTCCAAGACACCCCCAGGCAAATGGGGACGTAGAACGGTTTATGAGAACTATCAACAAGGTGCTCAGGGTGTCCAAGGCTAACGCCAGCCCCTGGAAGGTTGACCTCTTCCGATTCCTCCGGAACTACCGGGTCACGCCCCACAGCACAACCGGCATACCACCAGCGGACCTCATGTTCGGCACCGTCATTAGATCTTCGATCCCGCATCACCCAAGCAGAACCCCGGACGCGGTCAACGAGGAACACACAGAAAGAAGGAGAAGGGATGCTAATGCACACATGAGTGGCAAGCGGAGAGCGAGGCCGTCCCATCATCAAGTGGGTGACCAGGTCATCATGCTACGAAACCCCTCCAAGTCAAAATTTGACACCAGGTACGAAGAACTTCCATGGACCGTCAGCAACCGGCATGGAACCATGATAACTGTGACACGAGGACGCCGCCAAGTGACGAGAAATGCGTCATGGTTCAAGGCCATACCCCGTACCCTGTGGACCGACAAGGAGGGCCATCGGGAAGGCGAGGACACTCCTCCCAGCGAAGAAGAGCCGGAGGCCATCCCTGAGGAGAAAGGAGCGGGGGATGGAACCTGGGAGCCGGTGGATGCACCCGGCCTCGAGGGCCCGAACAGCGAAGACGAACCAGAGCATGAAGCAAGGGGGAGTGGCCCCCGCGAAGGGCGATACAGGCTGAGAACAACGACGAGACCGCCAGCCAAGCTAAGTGACTATGTGTGGTAACTGGTGCCCTGGTGCCATGAACCCCAATGGCAGGGTGGCTGAGTGTTGAAGACTGTAAGCTTATATTGGACTTCGCCGTTGTTTGGCAGTTAGTGTGATGTTTTGTTTGTTTTATGATAAAGGAGGAATGTTAAGTTCCGCCCTGCGTCCTGCTACGCGGTGACGCAGGGCGTCCTAAATAAAAGCCCCACCCCCGCGTTCGGGAGGCAGTTCCGGGGCCGACCAGCAACCTGTGTGGGTGTGCCATTATTTCGGCTCCCGCCGGAGCTGCGCACCAGGCCGCGCGGCCTACTAGCATTCTGCCAGCCCCCGCGCGCGCAGGCCGAGGGCTGACAATCTAACACCAAGTACTGTCACAAGGAAGACAACTTGTTTCTGAATGTGGGTCCCAGAACCTGCTTTCTCTTCCGTTTCATTCTAACCAACTTGGCTCCCTCTCTCTCCAAGTACTGTCACAAGGAAGATACCTTGTTTCAGTATGTGGGCCCTAGACCCTCCTTTGCAAGCCCCCGCCGGCACCGTCATCTAGCCCCTTATCTTTCCGTGCCTCTGGATGCTCTGCCGATCCTCCCCGGGTGCTTGCAGTCGTGCATCAAGCTGTGCAGGTGTTTCTCTGTCTGCTGGCTCTGGTCCTGCGCTTCTCGTTTCTAGTACTGGCTTCCCACTCCCAGTGCTGTTCCAGGTTCGCTACACGCCAGCGGGTTCTTCGTACCTGCGAGCTGGGAGGGATTTCTACTTCTCTGCATCTCGTTTGAATTTCCGAGGCTGGACGGTCCTTCTGCTTAGGCTGCTGGTCCGGCTGTCTCTCTCTCCAATGCAGTACTTCTGCCTTCTCAGACAGTTCAGTAAGTCCTTTGTTAGTGTTTATGTAAACCTCCAAGTGCCTCCTTTGTGGAATGCTAGAAGAACAAATTGCTTACCCCTGGTAATGTTCTTTTAAATGGATGTTTCTCCCACGTTTTCCTCATCTTTGATATCTTCTATCCAGTGTCAGCTGCCTCGGAAACTTTTTTCTCAGCAGAGTGCCGTGGTCATCGACTCAATGCCCCTCGATGGCCTCTGTCCGCTCTCGAGCATGAAATCGATGGCCTCCGTCTGCTCTCAAGCATGAAGTCGATGGCCTCTGTCCGCTCTCGAACATGACGTCACTGACTGTATATATAGCACGCACTGCGCCTGTTACTTCAGTTCTAGTTTTTCCTTTCCCAAAAGTACAGACGTTTCATGAGGCCAAGGAAGGGCACAATGTTGAAGGAGATGAGGGCGTAAAACACAAAAGTTCTCTTGAGGGGCAGGATGGGGGGGGGGAATGAGAAATACAAGGCAGTAACATCCAGACGAAAGAACATTACCAGGGGTAAGTAATTTGTTCTTCAAATCGATTGTGTCCTCCGATGTATTGTTCATCTGTGATCTCAATCTTCTCTTCTCATTTCCAGTGCTATGCTGATGCCACATAGCTCTCCTTTAAACTTCCCTCCTCTTCCTCCTCTCCCTCCTCTCATTCCCGACTGACTGTTATTCAGACATGGTGCACTGCTAATGATCTCTCCCGCAATGCTAGTAAAACAGAGATCCTTCTCATTGAGATCCTCACTCCGTCCTTCCCGCCTACACTCTGGCCCCCTCCCCTCACCCTTGTGTGAAGCTAAAAACTTGGGAGTGATCTTCAACTCCCCTCTCCTTCTCTCCTCATATCGCTGATCTTGCCAAGAAGCCCATTATCAACTTCACCTCCTCGGAAGCATTCTCCCTTTCCTCACCTTCCCCCAGAAACTCATTGTCTCCAGAGCTCTGGTTCTCGCTGGCCTCTTCCTTATATCTGCCTCTCTCCTCAGTCCGCCCTCTTCAACTAATCCACAATAGGACTCAGACTTATTCTTGGCCTCAAGCCCAGGGACCACGTCTCTCCAGCCCTGAAATCTGTCCCCTGGCTCCTGGTGGTTGCAAGGATCGAATTCAAGACCCTCTGCATCATCCCTAGGCTTTCTGGGGCCTGAGACCTTGCTACATTCAACTCTCTAGCCCTAAATACCTCCCTGCTAGAGTGCTGCGCTTCTCTAGCTCGAACTCCCTGCAGATCAGACGTTTCTTCAAGCAGAGAATGGGGGGTAGATCTCTCTCTCATCGACAGGAGCCTTCCTCTGGAAGGGCCTCACATCTGCTCCTCAAGACCTTCCTTTTCTCCTCCTTCTCTCTCCCCCTCCCCTGCTAGTCTCCTCCTGATGCTCAGACTGGATCCTGGTATCCCCTATGAGTTTTGCCGGGGTCAGGCCATCCTTCTTCCTGTCACCCCTTCCTACCAGCATTTGCCCTTGGACCCTCTTCCCTGATTAGCCTTCAGAGGCTGGACCCCCACCAACTCCCCTACTGTCATGATATGATATGATATGGCATTTATAACGCGCCTATACATAAGTGTTTCAAGGTGCGACGAGGCAAGGGAGGGAGAACATAGGTAAGACAGACAACGATCCTACTAGGCCAGGTGACATTGAAATCACGCAAGTGCATAGGAAGGGGGAAGCGGAAAGTGCGAGGGGAAAGTGCAGTACAAGGGATAATATAATAAATAACAATAAGTAAAGTACGGCCAGCAGCTGGCAAGTGCAAGTGTAAAGGGTAAGTGCAGACATCAAGTGTCAAGTGCTGCTAAAGGGACTGTATGTTACACCCAGATTTCGGCATACCACTCTCTGCATCGTTGGCGGCTACAGCCGCGGATGCGAGTTCCTACCACCAACATGGAGCCTCAAGCTCAGAGGAGCGGTCTAATGGCTCGTGAGAAGGACGAGAGCGAGACTCCTCCCCCCACTCCGGAAGTACGATATAAACGAGAGTTGCCAGGAGTACTACGCGTTGCTACGATTCATTACAGCTCCGCTCCGTGAGTTATTGAAACTGCGATACGCGCCTCTCATTGAATTAAAATCAGTGTAGCCTTTCTTTCTTTACTTTACTCTGCTTACATTCCCTGCAGGACTTTCCACCATTTCACTCCTATTCTGTCCAACCCAGCAACTCCACTATGCTCAGCTTTATGGACGAAATCTTCAGCAGTCTTATGTAAGCTATCCCCTTTGTTCCTCTAAACCAGGATCCTAGGTTTCTTTGCAATCTGGTATTCACGAGTTCTTTCCATTTTGGTAGCAGTTCACTTTGGTCGATCTCGTCTCGACACTACACTCAAACTCCCAAGACTCAACACGTGATCTTCGCATCCTGGCATATCCAACAGGTAGGGATCTAAGCATTCAGGCTTCTGCTCCCCTTCACTTCTCTTCTTACAAAACCTTATTCAAACACTTCCATTCTGTTTCCTTTAACTTATATCAGATCGGACAACATCCCCAGCCAACAGAGACTCTGCATAACACTCTTTGGGATCCTCCCACAGGTACTTCTCACTCATTCAACTTTGGGTAACCATAAGACAAAGGGTGCTACAGATAGATAATCCTATCCATTCTATTCCCACAGAGAAGTCTCACCGATTAAACCCCAAGTCAATCCAACGCGACTCCATCTTGTTAGACTTCCTACTCCAGTCGTGAGGGATCGACGAGAACCACCTACAGAACAACATCCACAACCGGGTTTTTTCCCTCTAAGAGGGTTTCCCGGAGAACCCCTTTCTGGCACCTGTGTTAGAAGGTTGGGGAAGGGGCCTCTGGTAAACTTTCACTCCTTCGGAGATACCGAAGACAAGGTAGGACTTTTCCCATTGTTACCTGCAAAGTGCTTCTGTATTGTATTGGCAGTCGTTACAGATAGCAACGCCTAATGGTTACGTGTTCAAATTAACTTGAACAGGCATTTCAGCTGGTAACAATGGAACAACAGATACAGCAATTAGTCGCAGCGATGCAGAATATGTCTGCTGAGGTGCAATTATTGAAACAGGAGAACGCCACTCTTAAACAACAGGTAGGGCGTTCTGCTCAGAGTTCGGAGGTACCCCCGGGGCCTTTACCAGGAGGGCGATTTGACGGCAATCCGCATGCGGTGAAAGAGTTCTTGGAATCTTGTACGGTCCAATTTTCATTCAAGGCGGCATTCTTCCCCACCGATAGGGACAAAGTAGGGCACATGGTTGCCCAAATGACAGGTGCCGCACTGGCGTGGGCCATCCCATTAGTCACCAACAACAATCCAATCCTTGATTCATACCCTGCTTTTTGTAATAGTATCCGGAGCATGTTCAGCCGACAGGAAGTAGTAGTGACCTCTCAAGAGAAACTTTTAGATTTAAAACAGGGTAGTCAGGATATACTTACTTATATAACAGCGTTCAAAAGAATGGCTGCAGACACCTCTTGGGCTGATGACGCCCTAATGACTCTGTTTAGACGTGGTCTGTCAGAAGACTTAAAGGACGAAGTGTCCCGCATTCCCAGACCTACAAACCTCGCAGAATACATTGCCTTGGTTATGCAATTGGATTACCGTCTTCAAGAGAGGAACAGAGAAAGACGAAAGGGAAAAGGGCCTCGAGCTCATGTAGAGGTATTTACCTCCCCTAAGTCAGGCTCTTCAGACGAACCCATGCAATTGGGAACAGCTAGAGGTCCATTAACCCCAGAAGAACGAGCCCGAAGAAGAACACTAGGCTTGTGCATGTACTGTGGGTCTAATAGCCACACTATTAGGGAATGTACTCTGATTCCTCCCAGGAAACCGGGGCAGGGAAACGCCAGTACCTGACCGTAAAAGGGACGACGGCATCGGGTCCTTTCACTACACATAGTCCCTCTTCTGGCATATCCGGTGGGTTTTCGGCCCATTCGTTAGGGAGCCTCATGATCAGTTTGAAAATCTCTTTATCCTGGGACAGCACTTCCTTACTTAATGTTCCTGCCCTCATTGATAGTGGTGCCGCAGGAAATTTCATAGATGATACCTGGGCACGCTCTCATAACATTCCTCGTACCTCCAAAAAGATGGCCATACCTGTGGAGAGCGTGGACGGGAGTCCGCTCACGTCAGGACCCATTAAGGATCAAACCTTACCCTTGTTTTTTTTTTTTTAAATATATTTTTATTTTTATTTTAAGTAAACCAAACAACAATACAACAGAACATAAATAAAACACACCAAACAACAACAAAAATGCAATCCCCAACCCTCCCCCCTATGAGCCTGTGTGGTGTCCGCCATCGGTATCCGCTCCGTGCGGTGGGGCCTCATCGCCCTCAGATCCAGCCGAGGCCGACCCTGTCCCAAACAGCTCGGCTATCAATGACTTCCATGCCGTGAGGGAGCCCGTTTCTTCCTCCTCCCCTGCCATACTGGCATCCCGCCAGGCCGCTGTCTCAGCATCTGCCCATTTTTGGAGATCTCGCCACCAGACCTCAACTAGTGGCTTATGACATTCCTTCCACCCCATGGCAATCCTAACCTTACCCTTGTTAATAGTGGTTGCTTCACATCAAGAGAATTTAGAGTTTGACATAATCAAGACAGCCCACTACCCAATCATCTTAGGGTTGCCCTGGTTAAGACACCATAATCCCTATATTAACTGGGCAGCAGGCACACTTTTTTTGGGGTCCGAACGATGCGTACAACATCACCAAATGGTAAATTCCCCCAAGGTAGAGCAGATTCCAGATACCGGGATTTTGAGTACTGTAGTCAACGAGATCTCTTCCTTGCCTCCAGAATACGAACGGTTTCGTCCCGTATTTTCTCACCCAGAGTTTTCACAACTCCCGCCTCACAGAAGGGATGATTGTGCCATAGACTTGGTCCCAGACACACCCCTTCCTTTTGGCAGAATGTATATTCTGTCGGCAAGAGAGAAGGAAGTTTTGAAGGAGTACCTACACACCCATTTTAAGAATGGATTAATTACAGAATCCACATCCCCGGCAGCCGCCTCTCTTTTTTTCATTCCGAAAAAAGACACATTGGAACTCCGCCCTTGCATAGACTTCAGAGGGTTGAACAAGATAACCATCCCGGACAAATATCCGATGCCCCTTATCCCAGACATTCTGGAAGCGGTGCAAGGGGCCAAATTCTACACCAAATTGGATCTAAGGGGGGCGTATCATCTGATTCGCATCAAAGCTGGCGACGAGTGGAAAACGGCGTTCCGAACACTATTCGGCCATTTCCAGTATAAAGTCATGCCCTTTGGACTTATGAACTCTCCGGCAGTTTTCCAAAGGTTTATGGACAACATCTTTTCAGATATTAGTCTTCATTATGTTATTGTTTATTTAGATGACATTTTAGTTTTTTCTTCCTCTTTACAAGAACATCAGTCCCAAGTGAAGGAGGTCCTAAATAGGTTGCAGGAAAACCATCTGTATTGCAAACTGGAAAAATGTGCGTTCCATAAGACCACCATAGCATTTTTGGGATATATTCTCTCCCAAGAAGGGATTGCTATGGATCCTGCGAAAGTTTCCGCTATCACGGAATGGCCTCCTCCTCGTTCTATCAAGGAGATACAAAGATTCCTGGGTTTTGCCAATTTTTATAGGCATTTCATTCCACAGTTCTCCTCTTATACCGAACCTATCACTCAATTGCTGAAAAAAGGCACCCCATACCTTTGGAACTCCGAGACGCAGGAAGCATTTGACCACCTGAAGACTCTCTTTACCCAGGCTCCGATACTTAAAGTCCCAGATCAACAACGTCCTTTTATTGTAGAATCTGATGCCTCAAAATATGCCTTGGGAGCGGTCCTACTTCAATCGGACAGTCATAACATCGAAAGACCCGTAGCCTTCCTATCCAAAACCCCTTCACCCTCAGAAATCAATTATACCGTCTTAGAAAAAGAACTTCTAGCCATCAAGCAGGCTTTTGAGGAATGGCGGCATCTCCTTTTGGGGGCACGATACCCTATCGAAGTAAGAACTGATCACCACAACCTTCGTTCTCTTCAGTATGTGCAAACCTGCAACAGCCGACAAGCACGATGGGCACATTTTTTCTCACCTTATCAAATCAAATTCTCCTTCATCCCGGGAAATACAAATCTCCGGGCCAACGCTTTATCCCGCAAAGACCCTACGGGGAAGATCCCCTTCCGAGCAGAACCTATGTTTCCTAAGGCTGTTTTTGTTCCAGTAGTCCATCACTTTTTGCAGACACTGGAGGACAAGACTAAAGATCTGCTGACAGCAGAACCAGAACATGGTCTCCTTAGGGGATTGACAAGCAGTCGAGGACTCCTATTCAAAGGGGAACAAGTGTACGTCCCGGATATAACTCTCCAAAAAGAAGTATTGAGACTTTGTCACGATTCACTAGCAGCTGGTCACCGAGGAATAGTCAACACTCTCGAATTGGTTCAAAGGCATTTTTGGTGGCCTTCGGTCTGTGCTGATGTACGGGATTATATTGCATCATGCACGATATGCCTTCAGACTAAATCTCCCCGGATACCACCCGTGGGAGAATTGGTCGCGACCCCGATTCCGGAGAGACCATGGCAAACAATTTCAACAGATTTCATTGTGGATTTACCGAGATCGGAAGATTGTACCGCTATCATGGTGACCATAGATACATTGACTAAAATGGCACATTTTATACCCTTGCCTGCAGTTCCTTCGGCAGCCCAGATGGCTCACATATTTTTGGAACGCATTTTTTCTCTACATGGCCTTCCGGATACTATTATTTCGGACAGGGGTCCACAGTATACTTCCAGATATTGGAAACAACTTTGCTCCCTTCTGGAGGTATCCCGAGCTTTGAGCTCTGGCTTCCACCCACAGACCAATGGCCAGACGGAGCACCTCAACCAGACGCTGGAAGGATATCTTAGGTGTTATGTCTCCGTTGCACAGGACAATTGGAAGCGTCAACTGCCGTTGGCCGAATTTGCTTATAATAATGCAGCACATTCGGTCATCAAAGCAAGTCCTTTTTTTTGCACCTATGGCTTTCATCCTACGGTTTTTCCAGTTGCCACATCACCAGTCGCACAATTCCCTGCTCTAGAAAGATTGGTAGACGCCATCCAACAAGGCCATCGGACTGCTCACCTGGCTCTTCAGGAAGCCCAAACTCGCAGTAAAACTCAAGCAGATAAGCATCACTCTCCAGCTCCTCAATTCCAGATTGGTGGACAGGTCTGGTTGGCAAGCAAATTTCGAAGGGAATGTGTCCTCCGACGTATTCCTTATCTATGATATTTGTATCTCCAGCTTGCTGGCCTCGGAAAAAAATGTTCCCAGTAGAGGGCGCTATGCATCGACGTCCGTCGAGTAGGTGTTCCTCGGCAGCCACTGCATTGACGCCGACGTCATCATGCCTATAAATGGCCACGCGCAGCGTCCGTTGCTCAGTTCCGTTTTTCCGCGCTTCGTGTGCCTCGGAATACCGTTGCTCAGTTCGTCAGTCGATATATATTCCTATTTCCTCGAGAAAACCGACTCGTATTCGATGGTTTCCTCCTCCGACCCGACGACTCCTCGGTCCGGTTTCAAAAAATGCCGAGACTGTGGGAAGAAAATGTCGTTGACGGATCCTCACAGGATCTGTTTGTGGTGTCTGGGAATCGAACACCAGTGTTCGGAGTGTGAGGAATGCCTATCCATGACGGCGAAAGCCTTGAAGGAGCGTAAGGGGAAGCTCGAGAGAGGTAAGTCAGTTTTAACTTCCTCAAAAGTTTCCACGGTAGAGTCGAGACATTCGTCTCCTCACCGTCGAAAGCATTCTCGGTCTAGGTCTCGAAGTGGCTCCCACCACTCTTCGAGGTCTAGACACTCGAAAAAGAGACGAAGAAGATCCCCTTTATCGTCGTCTTCTAGTTCCCTTGAAAGAGTAAATTACCCCACAAAACACAGCTCTCAAGCTCAGTGGGAGGAATTCAGAAAAAAGATGCTAAGCGTCTTCGAGAAAGCGGCCTCGACCCCCTCGAAGACAGCTGAGGGTGATACCCCGGGTGAAAAGCCCAAAAAATCTAAACGCCGCGAGTCGAAGCACCCGGCGAAAGAGTCGACCAGAAAGCGCCATGAGCCATCGGGAAGTAAAGCATCTTCGACGCCATCGTTGAAAGCCCCTTCGAAGCATAGATCGGCGCCATCGACGCCGTTATCGAAGGGTTCTTCGACGCATCCGTCGATCAAGTCGACGCCGGCGTCGACGCCGACATCGACGTCGATAAAAAAAAAACCCACGGCTACTCCACAGCCAACGGTTACACCGAGAGCCTCCGACACGACGTCAAGAACGTCGTCGACATCCTCGAGCAGGATTCCGATCCTCTCGAGTTCTTCGAGGCCTCTTCCAGTTTTCTCGACGCCTTTGCCGGCGCCGTCGAAGATTTTTACATCGGCGTCGACGACATCGACCTTTTCAAGGCCACTGATGATGGCTCCCTCTGCCTTAGAGATGGGTTTTATACCATTTCACAGACCAGAGCATCCCCCCTTAACTTCAATTTTTGAAGAAAGGGAAGATTCTGATCAAGAAAGGCCTTTTGGGCTGCAGAGAGCCACATTACCTGAACCAGAGACTTTTGACTCTGAAGAAAGAAGGTTAAAAGACCTTCAGGATGCATTACAGGAAGCAAGTGGCCTAGACACTTCCCCAGAAGTGGATTTTCTCAAACCAAACCCAGGGGAACACGCTGATACCCCTTATAGAACCCTAATGTCAAGAATGATGGAATTCATGGGTTGGTCTGCACCTTCACCTGTTTTTCAACAGGATGACCTCACAGATATGGTAGAAAATATAGGGCGCCTGGCGGAGTCCTGATTTACCCAGGTGGGTATATGTACAAAAAAAAGGAATAATCAGGATGAAGAAGATCCTACAAGTAAGCCAGTTGTGCCGTGCATGTATGTTTATTTTACATTGACACAGTCCTTTTTTAGTTCATTCAACAATTTATTTTACAGGTCTTTCGATAAGCACGAAAGTTTTTTGGCATCAAACGGACAAAAGTGATTGTGAACGGTGGTAACACGGGTTAAGTGTCAACCTCTGATGTATTGAGGTTAAAACTCCACACTGAAGTACATTCCCTGTATAGATGTGATAGAGAAAGAACTATCAAGCAGGGAAAGTATACCTGAGGCTTGAAAATGGCCCCAGGGTTAGTTCACACAAGGTGTACACAACAGATATTTACACAACATACACAAGGGGGAAGATACAGTTGTGTCACGGGGATCGACACAGGTGTGTTTCGGCCAAAACATGGCTTGATTGAAGCCGGTCTATATGCTGGCCTTCGTCAGGAAAGGCACCATTGGTGGTGCTGTCCGTTGATTCTGCTGCTCCGGTGGCAGTAGCAAGCTGGGAAATATCCTCACGTGGTTGAAGGATAGTGTGTGCGTGATTGCACTTAGGAATATGCCTGAGAGTGCTTCAGGCCGACATCTCTCGGGTTCCCGCTGACTGTGAAGGGCCACAGTGGGTCCCAAATCGCAGTATGTCCGGCGTACCTCTGTATACGGGGTCCTCAGCTCGAAATGAAACTGGGAACACCGGACATACTGCGATTTGGGACCCACTGTGGCCCTTCACAGTCAGCGGGAACCCGAGAGATGTCGGCCTGAAGCACTCTCAGGCATATTCCTAAGTGCAATCACGCACACACTATCCTTCAACCACGTGAGGATATTTCCCAGCTTGCTACTGCCACCGGAGCAGCAGAATCAACGGACAGCACCACCAATGGTGCCTTTCCTGACGAAGGCCAGCATATAGACCGGCTTCAATCAAGCCATGTTTTGGCCGAAACACACCTGTGTCGATCCCCGTGACACAACTGTATCTTCCCCCTTGTGTATGTTGTGTAAATATCTGTTGTGTACACCTTGTGTGAACTAACCCTGGGGCCATTTTAAAGCCTCAGGTATACTTTCCCTGCTTGATAGTTCTTTCTCTATCACATCTATACAGGGAATGTACTTCAGTGTGGAGTTTTAACCTCAATACATCAGAGGTTGACACTTAACCCGTGTTACCACCGTTCACAATCACTTTTGTCCGTTTGATGCCAAAAAACTTTCGTGCTTATCGAAAGACCTGTAAAATAAATTGTTGAATGAACTAAAAAAGGACTGTGTCAATGTAAAATAAACATACATGCACGGCACAACTGGCTTACTTGTAGGATCTTCTTCATCCTGATTATTCCTTTTTTTTGACCTCACAGATATTCTGGATAAAGGTCCACAGGAGGATCCTGTGGTTCCATTTCATTCTGCTTTACAAAGAAAGATTTTAACTAACTGGGAAACTCCTGAAGTTGTCCCTGCGGTTAACAAGAAGTTGTCAGCGAAATATAGGGTATCTGATGCTGACCCTGAATACCTATCTAAGCACCCTACTCCAGAGAGTCTGGTGGTCCAGGCTGCAACTTCATCAGGAAGTACATCTGCATACCCCACTGCTCCTCAGGATAGGGATGACAAAAAATATGATGCTATGGCTAAGAAAGTCTTCTCGGCCTGTAGCATGGCTTTAAAATCTATTAATGCAACTTGTACGCTCGCTAGGTTCAGCCACACTCTTTGGGAGTGTGCTTCATCAGCGGCTGACTGCCTCCAGGAAGGATAAGAAAGGGACGCATTTTTAAATATCATCAGAGATGGTAAAGATGCAATATGTGAGTCCCTTCAAACTGGCATTGATTCTGCTGACAGTATCAGCAGGGCCATGGCGGCAAGTACCACAATCCGCAGGCATGCATGGTTGAGAAAGTCCAGCTTTGCTTCTGACGTACAGGCCAGACTTTTAAATATGCCCTTTGACGGTGACGACTCTTCCCTATTTGGTAAAAAGGCGGATGACAGTTTGGAAAAACTACAAGCATCAAAAGCAGCAGCCAAGTCACTAGGAGCTGCAATCCGTCAAACTAATTTTCGTCCCTCAGGATCCTCTTGGAGCGGAAGGTCCTTTCACTATTATTCCTCATATGGAAGAGGCAGAGGACGGCCGGCTCAAAGAGGCCAAGGAAAATGTACCCGTGGTGGACGGGGTAAAGGAAAGAAAGACGCATCTGCAGGAGCAGGAGCCGCTTTACCTTTGGCAACTGCATCAGCCGCTCCCAAACCACTCTGAGGTCTCCCGTTACAAGACACCTGTAGCGGGCAGGTTAACTCACCATCTGACAGAATGGCAGGCAATTACGTCAGATGCTTGGGCATTGGAGACAGTTGCCCAAGGTTACTGCCTGCCTTTTCTACGCATCCCTCAGAGCCATCCACCGGGGAACAGCTCTCTGAAAGTGCCGGATCCGCTCCTCTTGCAGGAAATTTTAGACCTGCTAGAGAAAGGTGCCATAGAACCGGTACCTGTAGCGGACAGGAACAAGGGCTGGTACTCCCCCTACTTTCTCATACCAAAGAAAGACGGAGGACTGAGACCCATCCTGGACTTGCGAGAATTGAACAAGTTCCTCAGGAAGGACAAGTTCAAGATGGTACCTCTCTCTCAGATCCTTCAGGCCCTCCAGCTTCAGGACTGGTTGGTATCTCTGGACCTTCAGGATGCTTATTTCCATGTGCCAATCCATCCCAAGCACAGGAAGTACCTGAGGTTCGCAATTGGCAACTCTCATTATCAATTTTGAGTTCTGCCATTTGGGCTGACCTCCGCCCGAGGGTCTTCACCAAGCTAATGTCGGTTGTGGCTGCAAGTCTAAGGAGGGAAGGGATTCACGTCTACCCCTACTTGGACGACTGGTTGATCAGAGCAGTTTCTTCGGAACAAGCTCGGATCCAACTAGATTATGTATGCCACTCCCTTCACAAGCTGGGCTTCTCCCTCAATTTAAAGAAGTCACAGATGATACCATCACAGAGACTCCAGTTCATTGGAGCAGTCCTGGACACGTCCCTGGGAAAAGCCTCGCCACCAGAGGTGAGGGCTCAAGATATTCTGCAGATGGTCACCAGGTTTCAAAATGCCCAACGTCTCCCAGCCTACGACTTTTTGAGGTTGCTCGGCCTCATGGCATCCTGCATATCCCTTGTGCCAGAGGCTCGCCTGAGAATGAGATCCCTTCAGTGGGCACTGAGGACTCAGTGGTCACAATTCTCAGGGAGGATGACAGATCTCCTCCGGATTCCGGACAAGGTAGCCCACGACCTTCAATGGTGGGCCTCTCCGGAGAACATCTTGAAAGGAGAACTGTTTTGGCAACCATGGCCGGAGATAACAGTAGTCACAGACGCCTCACTTACGGGGTGGGGAGCCCATGCCAACGACTTGACCATCAGCGGTCGTTGGTCTCCATCGGAGTCCAGACTACACATCAACCTGTTGGAGCTGAGAGCCATCAGACTGGCACTGAAGGCTTTTCTGCCGTCTGTACGGGGGAGAAACGTCCTGCTAATGACGGACAATACAGTGGCCATGCACTACCTCAACAAAAGAGGAGGCGTAGGGTCACTGCCACTGTGCAGAGAGGCGATGCAGCTCTGGTTTTGGGCAATTCAGGAAGGAATCTCTCTATCGGCAATTCACCTAGCCGGAGAGAAGAACTTGACAGCGGACGCTCTGAGCAGGCAGAACACAGTCTCCCACGAATGGGAGATAGCTCAGGAAGTCCTTCAAGAGATCTTCGCCCTTTGGGGAACCCCTCAAGTGGATCTGTTCGCCACCAGTATCAACAGGAAGTGCGACAGATTTTGCTCAAGGGAATTTCCCCCGAGAGGAGCTCTAGGAGACACGTTCGTAGTGGACTGGGAGTTCCCACTTCTGTACGCGTTTCCTCCGGTCCCTGTCATTCCTCAAATGATCAGGAGGTTGAGAAGGTTTCGGAAGACCATGATCCTAATTGCCCCGAATTGGTCCAGGAGAACATGGTACCCGGACCTTCTGGACATGTCCATCCATCCTCCAATTCGTCTACCGTACAGAGAGGATCTTCTCTCGCAGAAGGGAGGTCAGGTTCTCCATCCAGCCATCAAGACCCTCAACCTTCACGCTTGGTATCTGAAAGGTTGAGGTACAAGGATTGGGACCTTCCAGATGACGTCATGGAGGTGTTGCTTTCGGCCAGAAGGCCAGCAACTAAAACTCTATACCGCTGCCGTTGGAATAAATTTTGCAGCTGGTGCAGAGAAAAGAATATCGAACCCTTTTCATGTGGTACACCTGCGGTGTTATCCTTTTTACTTTATTTGGCAAATTCAGGCCTTCAAGTTGGCACTATTAAGGGCTACCTTGCAGCGCTATCGATCTTTAAGCGCACTGCAGAGGAGCCATCGTATTTCAAAATTCCATTGGTAATACAATACCTGAAAGGTCTAACTAATGTTTACCCTCCAAGACCATTCCAAGTTCCCTTATGGGACTTAAATCTAGTTTTCAACTTCCTAAAGGGTGCTCCTTTTGAACCACTCCACTCTTGCTCATTGAAGTTTCTCACCCTCAAAACTGTTTTATTGGTAGCATTAACATCTGCTAGAAGGGTTAGCGAGATACAAGCCCTATCTTGTAAACCTCCTCATACAATTTTTCACAAGGACAAAGTCGTTCTACAGGTGAAGCCTAACTTCCTCCCAAAGGTAGTTTCTGAATTTCACATTACTCAGAAGATTACTTTACCTTCATTCTATCCTCCTCCCCAAGCGGGGAAAGAGGAAGAGAGACTACACAGGCTGGACCCTAAGCGAGCCTTGAGTTTTTATATCAGTAGACTTGCTAAAATTAGACAAGCAGACCAACTCTTTGTAGGTTACGCAGGACATAAATTGGGATTACCAATAACCAAACAAACCATCTCCAGATGGATTATTTTAGCCATTCTGGAATGCTACAAACTGGCTGGGAAGGAGCCCCCTCAAAATCTAAGGGCTCATTCGACCAGGGGTATCGCAGCATCCTCAGCTCTTCAAAGAGGGGTACCAATTAGAGACATATGTGCGGCTGCCACATGGTCGTCCGCACATACCTTTACCAAATTTTATAGCCTGGATTCCTCCTCTAGTCAAGAGACTAGATTTGGCAAAGCTGTGTTACAGTCTGTTCATTCTTAAAGAGTAATATGGCATCTCTTACTCCCGCCTCCAATCACATACCACACATACCACTGCTATGGGAGTCTATCATAGATAAGGAATACGTCAGAGGACACAATCCCTTCGAAGAACAAGTTACTTCTTACCTTGTAACGTTCTTTCGATGGGATGTTCCTCCGACGTATTCCTTATCGCCCCTCCCATCCATCCCCGCAGTAACATTTCCCTTGTGGTTGCAGTTTACGCTCCTTCAAGGGTAGTAACCATTCATGCAATAACTACTTTACTCTACAAAACGGAACTGAGCAACGGACGCTGCGCGTGGCCATTTATAGGCATGATGATTTCGGCGTCGATGCGGTGGCTGTCGAGGAACACCTACTCGACGGACGTCGACGCACAGCGCCCTCTATGGGAAAAAAAAATTCCAAGGCCAGCAAGCTGGAGATACAAATATCATAGATAAGGAATACGTCGGACGAACATCCCATCGAAAGAACGTTACAAGGTAAGAAGTAACTTGTTCTTCTACCTCGAAGGCTTGTCCCGTCCAAACTGTCTCCCAGATATTTTGGTCCATTCTCCATAGTGGCTAGATGGGGTCCTGTGGCCTATACCTTGCAGTTGCCCAGATCATGGAGCCGTATTCATCTGACTTTTCATGTCTCCCAATTGAAGCCGGACGTACGGAACCGCTTTCATCGAACAGCGATATCCGCCCCTTCGCCGGTGATGACCGATGCGGGTCCCGAATACGAGATCTCGGGTATCTGTGACTCTCTGTATCATCGTGGTGTCTTACAATACCTGGTGGACTGGAAGGGTTATTCTCCTTCCGAAAGGTCATGGGAGCCGGCTTCGGCCGTTCATGCTTCCCGATTGGTTCGCTCCTTTCATCTTTTTCATCCTGGCAAACCTGGTTTCGCTTCTCTGGGGAGGGGGTATACTGTTACACCCAGATTTCGGCATACCACTCTCTGGCATCGTAGGCGGCTACAGCCGCGGATGCGAGTTCATACCACCAACATGGAGCCTCAAGCTCAGAGGAGCGGTATCGTGGCTCGTGAGAAGGACGAGAGCGAGACTCCTCCCCCCACTCCGGAAGTACGATATGAACGAGAGTTGCCAGGAGTACTACGCGTTGCTACGATTCATTACAGCTCCGCTCCGTGAGTTATTGAAACTGCGATACGTGCCTCTCATTGATTTAAAATCAGTGTAGCCTTTCTTTCTTTACATTACTCTGCTTACATTCCCTGCAGGACTTTCCACCATTTCACTCCTATTCTGTCCGACCCAGCAACTCCACTATGCTCAGCTTTACGGACGAAATCTTCAGCAGTCTTATGTAAGCTATCCCCTTTGTTCCTCTAAACCAGGATCCTAGGTTTCTTTGCAATCTGGTATTCACGCGTTCTTTCCATTTTGGTAACAGTTCACTTTGGTCGATCTCGTCTCGACACTACACTCAAACTCCCAAGACTCAACACGCGATCTTAGCATCCTGGCATATCCAACAGGTAGGGATCTAAGCATTCAGGCTTCTGCTCCCCTTCACTTCTCTTCTTACAAAACCTTATTCAAACACTTCCATTCTGTTTCCTTTAATTTATATCAGATCGGACAACATCCCCAGCCAACAGAGACTCTCCATAACACTCTTTGGGATCCTCCCACAGGTACTTCTCACTCATTCAACTTTGGGTAACCATAAGACAAAGGGTGCTACAGATAGATAATTCTATCCATTCTATTCCCACAGAGAAGTCTCACCGATTAAACCCCAAGTCAATCCAACGCGACTCCATCTTGTTAGACTTCCTACTCCAGTCGTGAGGGATCGACGAGAACCACCTACAGAACAACATCCACAACCGGGTTTTTTCTCTCTAAGAGGGTTTCCCGGAGAACCCCTTTCTGGCACCTGTGTTAGAAGGTTGGGGAAGGGGCCTCTGGTAAACTTTCACTCCTTCGGAGATACCGAAGACAAGGTAGGACTTTTCCCATTGTTACCTGCAAAGTGCTTCTGTATTGTATTGGCAGTCGTTACACTGTAGGGATACAGGAAAACAGTCCCCAAGTGCGGGGTTGCAAGGAAGGCAGTGCTGGTGTGCAACTGGCGGGGTAGTGGACCTGGCCTCGAGATCAGAGGGTGGCCAGGTAGCCAGTGCAGTGTCAGTTTCATCCAGGAAATCAGCAGGGGAGAGGCTACCCCTTCCCTCCCTGGCACTAGCCCACCTGCGCACCCCTTAGCACTAGCCCATCCCTTCCCTGACCTGCCCCCCACAGCACATCTTGATACTGCACTTGCACAATCCGAATGTCACAAAACCTAGTAGGACTGTTACTCTTTTTTTTTCCTATGTCCCGCCCCTCCCTCCCCACCCCGCTTTTGTCTTGTAGCGCCTGGAAAAACATTCTTCTGTATAGGCACCATAGAAATGTTCCATAAATAAATGAATAAATAGATATCCTCCAAAAGCAGTATGTCATTGGAGATGGGAACAGAGAATGTATCTTTCATTAACGCTGTGTAACACAGCTTTCCCAAACATCGCTTCCTGACCCGATGCAGAGTCCAGACAATAATATTGTGCAAAAGTATGAATGGAGGACCAGGTTGCAGCCTTACACATGTCCTGCATTGGAACCCCTCTCTGCAAAGCCGATGAAGTAGGAATCCCTCTAGTCGAGTGTGCTTGTAATCCAACCAGGACAACTTTACCCGGTAGGTTGTAGCATTCTGATATGTAAAGGATAATCCAATGGGACAAGGTCTGCTTAGTTGCTCCTAAGCCTAGCTTGTGACCAGCGTAGCCGATAGTATTGGGTCTTACCTAAGCTTTGTCATTCTAGAGATGTAAAAACTCAAGGCTCTCTTAGGATCAAGCCGATAAAGTCTCTCCTTCTCCATGGAGGGATGCGATGCGGGTAAAAGGTAGGAAGCACAATCTTTTGTGTCAGATGAAATTCTTAAACTACCTACGGAAAAAAGGAAGGAAGGACCCTCAACATAACCTTCTCCTTGTAAAAGGTGGTAAATGGAGGCTTACAAGATAGAGCCTGTAATTCACTGGCTCTACGGGCCAAGGTAATGGCTGTTAAGAAGACGGTTTTGAGGGCCAGCATTGTTAAAGCACATGAATGAAGGGGTTCAAATGGAGCGCCAATGAGGAATTGTATCACAAGGTTCAGATCCCAGATGGGAACCATGAATAGAACAGGAGGGAAAACATTAGTTAGTTCCTTGAAAAATTGGACCACAATAGGAATCTTAAAGAATGATCCTTGCTCTGGCGAACACTTAAAAATAGATAGCGCTGCCAGATAGCCCTTTGCAGTCACAACCTGTAGCCGCTGATGGGCCAAATGTGTCTCTCAAGTGAAATGGTCTACATTCTTATCTATGCACCAGCCGCAAAACCTGTTCTAACGGCAGCGATACAGAAACTTTGTTGTTGGTCTGTTGGCCGAAAACTTCACCTTCATTACGTCTTCTGGGAGGTCACAATTCCTGTATTTCATCTAGGGGTGTACCAAATAGTAGGTCTAAGTATTCAGCCTAATACTGCATTGTTGGACAAGTATTCGGCCGGCGGCGAATACGGCGCAGAATAGTTGCCTTTTTAGTAAATAAAGTTATGTAGACAAGAAAACCACTTGGCTAATTAAAAATACACTTTAACATATTTATATACATTCTTTATTGCATTTAATTTCTTTGTTACAGCACAGTTTGTATTTTTGTGCATTCATAGGTGGTGCTTGTTGGGCAGGGCCCAAGTAACTAGGACTAGCCCAAAGGTATAGTATGCATGTATGCAATCACTGTGAGGGGAGACTGGGATGTGTCTACTTGGACTTTCAAATATTCCTTTTAGGCCTGCTCATCGTTAGTCTTCTGGCTCCACCAAGGCACTGAAACACAAAGGAAGTGATGACATCAATTAGCTGACTGCTGAAGTACTACTGAATATAACCCTTTGGGATGTTAAAGCCATGCCTTCTACCTGTGGTACTGAGTGGGGATAATGCATTTGAAAAAATAGTCTAAGTATTAATAGATAGAATTTTTTTTTTCTTTTTCAGGTGGGGTGTCTTTTTGGTGTTTTGGGGCATGGTGAAAGATATCAGACAATAATTTAAAGGGAATGCTGAGTCCTCCATGGTTCTTGGCTGACCCTATAGGGAAAGAACATGCTGATTTTCAGATCTTTAATTGGCATGTGCATGTTTATTTTACTTGTTTCACTTGTACATCCATTTCGCCGAATGTTTCTAAATTGTAAACTTGTACCTCTTTGTCTTTATTACCCAACTAGTCCTCTTTTTAACTCTATTGCTAAGAGGAAGTGACAGCAGCATTTGTTTAATGATCCTTCTAAAGGATAAACATGACATGCCTGAATGATTCCAGGCACGCAGTCCAAGCAGTACGTAATGTATTTTGTATGGGATACTATCTTGCCTCAAGTGATTATTAAATAAGTATTCAGCAAAAGATGAATATTTGATTTTTAGCCGGAATTCGGCCAAATACTTATCAAAGCTGAATTTCGGTACACCCGTAATCTCAACCTCTCAGAAACCAGGCGTGAAGATTCAGGGTTCTGATTTCTGGGTGAAGAACCCAACCTCCCTCCTGCAAGAGCAGATTCTCTCTTTGGGGAAGACAAATTGGAGGGCAGATGGACATGTCCAGAAGGCCCAGGTACCACGTCCTCCTGGCTCAATCTGGAGCAATCAGGATCATGTTTTCTTGATCTTCCAGGGTTCTGATGACATGAGGAATGACGGGGAATGGAGGAAATACATACAGGAGTGGAATGTCTCAGTCCACTACTAATGCGTCTCCCGGAGCGCCTCTTGGAGGAAATTCCCTCGAGCAGAAGAGGTTGTTCTTCCTGTTGACACTGGATGTGAACAGATCCACTTAAGGGGTTCCCCAAAGGGTGAAGATCTCTTGAAGGACTTCCTGAGGTAGTGCCTAATCGTGGGAGACTGTGCTCTGCCTGCTCAGAGCTGTGATGAATCATACAGACTCCTCACTAAGCCCATTCCTAAAGTCTCCTCCCAGGTGGCCAGGGAAAGGCAGATGCTTTCTGATCTTGACCTTGGGGGCGGGGGTGGTCTGCGGGAGGATCACCTGTGAGGAGAAAGGGCCCAGAGAAATGAGAGGACTCTGTAGGTGAGACGCAGAATTTATCTCCCTCTAGGGAGGGCGTTGTCTCAATACCAAAGTATGTAATGGCCTGTTGTCATAACAATCTTTTTGTTCCACGAGTTGAAAATATAATTGTGGGTAAAAACCATCACAAATCCCTATGCATTGGAAGAAATGAAAACCCTCAAGACTTATGAAGCTAAAAACATTTGTAACACCCAAAGTTACAGTGAAAGGAATTCTGTAAATAATAAAGATTTACATTAAAAAAACTTTATTTCTCTGTACATTCAAATCTGGTGACTAATCATTATGATATTTCTTTAAAGATTACTACGGTAAACAGGAATTAGTTTAAGAACAAAAATCAAGCCAGAAAAACTAGCTCTGCCATTAGGGATTTCAAGTCCCATAATTCCCTAAGTACTGGGATTAAGAAGAGGGCTAAAGATGAACAATGTTGCAGAAGTGGTCAGATTGTTAATAGAAATGGACCACACCTGAGGGAGATTGGGAGGCTTAAAAGGCCCCCTCAGGTGCATGCCATTGTCGAATAGAGCCAGCAGGAAGATCAGTGTGATCCATTTATGCAGCCGACGCAGAAACTGGAGGAGGGAGAATACGCCTGTAGCACTGTTAAGCAGAAAACAGTAGCCGATCCTGAGAGGGTGTGTTCCTCCAGAAGCCTTAATTGCAGAGGTTGCGCAGTGGGTAGCGTGAAAGAAGGAAGCTTGACATCTGAAGACCTGTTTTACAGAGGCTGTGCAGCGGGAAAGGAAAGCGAGGGATGTTTCCCTCCCCAAGTGGCTGTCATCAGTGGCTTGCGAGCACCAGAGAGCCTCCGGAGCAAAGGAAGCACCTTTTATTGTTATTGATATTTTATTTCTATCGTGCTCATACACAAGTGTTTCAAAGCGTGACAAGACAAGGGAGGGGAACAGGGGAGAACAAAACAACGATCTTACTAGGCCCAGTGACATTGAGAACGTGCAAGTGCATGGGAGAGGGGGAGGGAAAAGTGCATAGAAGGGGAGAAGTGGAAAGTGCGGAGCAAAGGAGAAAGAGATAAATAATAATAAATACAAAATAATAGAGGAAACAAACAGTGGTAGTGCAGCCAGCAATTGGCAAGTGCTGGGTTTAAGGCAGCAGACAGGGTAGGTCTGATAAGTGCAGGTAGAAAAAGGGGGGGCTGTATGGGTACAGATACAGAAACCAGTGCAAGGGGTGGCCCGGAGGCAGTGCAGGCGGGTGGCTGGGTGTGCAGGGACCCGGGCAGAGGTTGGCCTGGTGCACAGTGCCAAGAGAGAACAGATCAGCAGGGGAAAGGGGGAACGAAGGCAGAAGCAAAGAGGAAGGTCTTGAGGTGGCGCAGGCGACAGCGGACCAGGCGTAGCAGTTTGCTAGGTTTTGAAGAGCCACTGAAGCAAAACACCTGCACACAGCAAGGGTTCGGATGCGCATGCCTTACCCAGTGATTTTATCAGCTGATAGTGACCCCAGAGCGCTCCGGGACCGCTCGCATATTCAAGGCAGTAGCAAACACTTTTGTTTGAGTGGAAGTGATACTAAAAGTAATTTTGAATACCAACCTATCAGAAAGCAGCAAAAGCAGTATTGGTCAAAAGCCAAATGACTGTGACTTTAAGCTTGTGAGTTTGTTGAGATCTCAGCAACCTGATGGGGCAATATTATAAAAAGCTAATGCATACAACCATTGCCCTAGCCAAGAGAAACCAAAAGCAAGACAATTCAAATCCAACAGATATTTCCAAAGGCAGAAGGGGACCAATGAAAGGCCCAAAGGTTGTGAAGCTTATAGCCCATCCTTTGAGAAGCATATAACAAAAGCTGGTATAAACCCGCATTGCCAAAGTCAAGGAAGAAGCAGAATAAGACCTTATACTTGTCAGTATTTGGTTACCTTGTGCAGTGGGGAAACGAGAGTGACAAGAAGGCGGCCCTTCGGGAAAAGGTTATTGAGAAAGAGAGCAGCATAATTTGCAGATAGGTATTAAAGAGCACCGATGTGAATCTTATTTTCTCTGAAGAATTGCTAAATGTTTGATGTTGAAAAATAATGAACATTGTGAAGTTCCTGTAAAGCTGTTATAGGTTGCTCCTAAACACTGAAGCACTTGCTGTTTGTAAATCGCTGTTCGGGCAGGGGAGTATACCTGGTTGTCAAACCTTTGAAGTAATAGGCCTGGCATGGGAGTAAACCAGGTGTGATTGAGGTAGAAGATTTGTCATGGAAGTAAACCTGGTAGAAGTTGATGACGTGCTGCAAAGTGGTGCTGACAAAGATGATTTATGTTGCTTGTGGTTCTCAAGAAAGAACTATAAAAATCACTGTGTTAGTGTGCTTGGAGTGGTTATTTGTGGTAGAGTCTCTCTCCTAGTTCGCCTATGTGAAGGAGGAGCTCCTGAGACTGACCCATCAGCAAGCAGCTTTTAAAGCTACTTCCCACAGGTGCGGTGCTGGAAGTGGTTATGTGTGGCTTCGAGGTGATCGCTCCCCAGTGCGAAGGATTGGTGGTTCGCGCTAAAACTATGAGAGCTTTGGAGGAAATGCACGCCTGTCCCTTGTGAGTTCAACTTATGATATTTTAATGGCTGAAATCATTGTTGTGCGTAGAAGCATCTAAAATGCAGGCTGCCAGGACCAAGAAGATGGGCCTTTCGGAGTGCAATGGTGGGGAAGACAAGAAATAGTCCCCCAATTTGCGAGAGCCCTCTCCAGCTGAACTGCTCAAAAGGTCTAATGAATGGTTCCGTAGCACCCCAGCTTAATCTAATTACGGGCTACTATGGAGCTATATCATGGACAAGCAGCCAGCTGCTGTTAACACTGTTGCTCCCCCTCAATTAATTATAGTAAATACAGCAGAGCCTGCAGTGCCATCTGAGACTGATCTCAATGCTGGCCACAGCCATGAGTCACTGCACGCATTGCTCGATCAATCAGTGGCACACACCATTCATGGTGGGAACAAACTGGAATCAGTATTGCCTTCTGAGATGCTGAATGACCAAACCTATGTGCTATCGACTTCGATCGATAACAATAACTCTTTGCTTAATGTCGTTACGAACCTTCATCGGAATTCACTGGGTCCAGCAGAGATGAATACTGTCCTATACTCTTCAGTCACATATAACAGTGTCATAGGTACCCAGCTCTCAGCAACTCCTGACTTACAAAGGTTACTCTTGACATCTAGTGTATCTAGTAGCTAGAGGGTGGGTGCAGCCTACCCTGGATGCGATCAGAGTTTCACGCGATACCTTGTTCAGGCTACGCACTAATTTGGCATATGAACAGCGTGGAATGAAAATAATTCTGGCTAAGGTTGTGGATTTTGTCCTGGATTCACACAAATGGAAGTCGGAACATAGGGACACAGAAACACCAACTGACGCAATATGTATGTATGTATGTATTTTAGCTTGTATAGCGCCGGTAGCCCGCAGGCATCAGGGCGCTTAGAGAGGACAAACACATATAGCATAGTATAGAACATCGCCATATCAGAACTGATTAGGTAACATCAAATAGCTGAGATCTACTTTACTTATCTAAAAAGAAAGGTCTTGAGGCATTTCCTAAACGCCAGATGGCTTTTTTCTATTCTCAGTGCCTCTGGTAGGTTATTCCACAGCTGTGCTGCCAACACCACAAAGGATCTTCCCAGTCCAGATTTCAGTTTAAATTTAGGAACAGACAGAAGGCTCTTACCTTCCGACCGTAGCTGTCTATGAGGTACATAAGGCACTAAACTATTCTTTAGGTAGCTGGGGGCTTTACCTTAAAGGCATTTGTACACCAATGACAGAGATTTAAACTTTATTCGCTCCTCCACTCTAAGCCAATGGAGGGACAGTCTCTCACTAGTTACATTATCACTTCTCTTAAGGTTTTTGACTAACCTGACTGCGTCATTTTGAATGACTTGACATCTAGCCAACTCCTTGACAGAAGCCCCAATCAAAAGGGCATTTTCATAGTAAATCCTTGACAGCACAATGGCTCTAGTAATAGTGGCCATGTTACTTTCGTTCAAAAATGGCTTAATGGCCTTCATTAATCTAAGGTAATATGCTGTATTTTTCTGCAGATAATTGGTCTGAGCTTCGGAATTGACCGCTGAATTCACCATCATTCTGAGGGTTTTGACTTGAGAGGATACTTGGATTCTGGCTTCCTTGATCTGAAAGGACTTGTAATCCACCCCAAATTTGGCTAGCTGGCGTCTGGAACCGAAAAGCATCAATTCAGTTTTCGTATCATTAAGACACATCCAATTGGATTGCATCCATTTGTCGATCATCTTGTAGACATTTTCAATTTTAGCACTATCTGTACAATAGTTACCCTCAAGCTCCAGAATAAGCTGCATATCATCTGCATAGTTCGTGAAAAACACTCCAGTTTTCACTAGAATACTACAGAGAGGGCGCATATAAATATTAAAAAGCATGTGCGACAAACTGGCGTGGCGCCCTGTGGGAGACCGAATAGAATGCAGCAAGGGTCGGAGAAACTACTACCCCAATGAACTCTGGCTTGGCGGTCTGATAGAAAAGATACCAGCCACTTAATAGCCTTTTCAGAACAACCCACATTATCTCTAAATGCTTTGATTAGGAGTTGATGATCTTCCAGATCAAAGGCAGCACTTAAATCTAATAGCAACAACAGCCCTACTTTGTTCTTATCCACCAGACTCAACATGTGGTTCTGGAGGTCCAGCATAGCTGTCTCTGTGCTGTGTGTTGTTCTAAAACCAGACTGTTGCTGATGTAGGGTTGAGTGTTTTTCCACATAGGTGTCAGCCTTATCGAAAAGTGAACAACTCCTGACCATTCAAACAACAGAAGCTGAAAATCGGGTGCTTGGTGTACCGTGCCCCACCATCAACCTTATGAGTCAGACACAGTCGATGCAACAGTTCGGACAAGCAAATTCCAACTTCTTAGGTTTGTCGGAAGCAAAGTGTGACCTCACATGATTTTAAATGTCCTTCCTGCACACAGAAATCAACCACTCACACATATTGCACATCCGGTATATGTACTCCCGGTCGCAAGAATCTAAATATGCCTGCACCTCTTGGAGGCTAGACTCTTTCAAACATCCCATCCCTGGTCGAACATGAATCCTTAAAAACCGGGTAAATCTCAGCTGGGCCTCCCAGAACTTGTGTGGCTTGAATTCCGTCTAGGCAAATCCTACCGGCCTAAAAATACTAACTTCATATGATGTATTTTTATTGCAAGAGACTGGGTGAATTTACAAATTCTATATTGATGGTTATAATGTCATTTGTACACCAGCCAAGCAGAATACACAAGGGCACCCAATGAGCGGTCTGGTCATATGGGCCAAAGTGTCATTACATTCGTAGGTAAAAGTTGCGTATCATTGAATAGCTCTAATTGGAGAATGAAGTTCGATCTTCTCCATGCTTATGATAACAGCAAGGTCTGGTCTTTCCTTAGGTCATATCTAGCCGGTTCCTCTGTGCAAGAACTGAATCCTATCCCTGAGATAACTTGTTTATCATACATGGGGTCCTTGTTCTATAATCCCTCAATAGGGCATCCTTCGACTATGCCTCAGTCTAAGGATTGGAGAATACTAAAGGATTTTGAAATTGAAATATTGAAGTGGTAATTAGGAACTTAAAAACGTCTAGGGTCTTCGGTCCTGACTCCATATTCAAAGCAAATCCATCTGCTTGGGCAGAGATATTGGCTTTCTGGTTTAGAAAGATACTAACGTCGGATGAGATCCCTGATAGTTGGGGGAGTCCATACTGATCACACTATATAAAAAGGGTGGAGCAGCGGACCCCTCCAACTACAGGCTTCTCGCCATGCTCAACACCAGTGCCAAGACCTTCGCCACACTTTTGCTGAAAAAAACTCAATGTCTGGACAGAAGTTACGGGTCGTTTGCACAGATGTCAAACTGGCTTTCAAAAGGCCCATAGCACAATACACAATAACTGCGCAATACAGTACCTGTTTGCTGACACAATTGCCCGTAAGCGAAATCTTTATCTATGCTTTGTAGACTTCTCAAAAGCTTTTGATACCGTTTCTGGATCCAATCTTTGGCATACACTATCTCAGTGGGGCCTTGATCCTGTTTTATTACATTTCATTAAGGCCCTTTACAGTGATACAGTGGTTTCCATACGATTGTCTTAAGAGGGAGCACTATCACACCAAATTAGAACTAACATTGGTTTAAAACAGGCTTGCGTTCTTGCACCCCTGTTGTATAACTTATGTACTTTTGATTTAGACAGACATCTGGTTGGTGTAAGAAATCCTTCTGCGTATTGCAAGAGACCCAATACCTTGGCTAATGTATGCCGACGGCACGATCCTTATGGATCGTACAGCAATCGGCCTTCAGCGTGCTATCAACGCCTTGGGCGTATATGCTAGTACGAATAACCTGACAATAAATGCGTCAAAAACTAAAGTGATGGTATTCGGTAGCATGCCAAGAAGCAAAGATCCATTTGCATGGACATTGAATAATGTCAAGCTGGAAACTGTAGATTGCTATATCTATTTGGCATTTCCCATCTGTGCCTTGCCATCTCTTTTGCATTATGGTGATTACATCTCAGCATGTATACTTTAGAAATGGCAGCTAATAAAATGCTTTGTGGCAAGTTCGTGTGGAATAATATGGAGGGTTTGATAAAAAATATATCAAACAAGCATTATCCCTGCACTGACCTTTGGTCTTGAACTGTTATCAGGGGCACGTGTGGGTTGGTTAGATATGTTTGATGGGAAAATAGTAAGATCTATATTAAATGTACCCAAAGCAACTCCGGTAGAAGCCCTGCAATGTGAATTGGGATTACGTTCACTTCGTGCTCATTGGCTACTAAAGATATGCAAACTTTATTGCGCCTTATTGCTCAGATTGCTGGACGATAATAAACGAATGGACTTCGTGGCGCCAAGATTACACACATAATCTCTAAATTCTTTTCTTCGATCATTGCAACATACTGCTCATTGCCACTGTGATATCATCCATTTCTCACTAGCGATGTTAGCTGAAATGCCAGGTTACATAAACCAACTAAAGAAGAAGAACTGGGCTTGGACTAGAGCTAATTCTATCAAAAAACTAAATTTAAAAAAAAGGTGCTATCATGAATACATCCAACAGGGCTTTTCTATAGATTGTCCTGGTTCTTATCTGATCAAACTTTGTAGGGTGAAAATGAGGGAATTTGTTATTTATGATATTTTATTTGTATCGCGCTCATACACAAGTGTTTCAGAGCGCGATGAGGCAAGGGAGGGGAACAAGGAAGGACAAAACAGTGATCTTACTAGGCCCAGTGACATTGAGAACGTGCAAGTGCAAGGGGGAGCGGAGGGGGAAAGTGCAAGGGAGAGGGGAGAAGTAGAAAGTGCTGAGCAAGGGATAAAAAAAACAACAGAAAGTGGTAGTGCAGCCAGCAAGGATGCAAGTGCAAGGATTAAGGCTCAGACAAGGGGTGACTGATAAGTGCAGATAAAGGGACTGTAGGGTTACAGTGTCACTCGCCGTCCTGTTTGGCGTTTGTATCCGCGTTGGCGGTTACGCGCTGGTAGGACGAGCGGTTGTTCCGCTACGTGATTTTCTGTTGCACACCCTGCGGTCTAGTGGTTTTTCAACATGGCGCCACTGGCGAGTATTTCTTTCCTCCTCTCCCAGCGATCGCCGCGTTGCAACCCCACTTCATTGCGCTAGCTCGCTTCCTTTGGGTTAACACGCTAGTTTTCCGACTTCGACCGCTTCGGTCTCTTCTCTCTACCTTCGGTCCGCCTGCCTTGGACTGCTTTTTCCGCCTCTCTACTTCCCTGCCTGGCCTATCCTTACCTCCTCCCCCTACCTTCTTGTCTTGTTTCCCTCTCTCGGATTGCCGTCCTCCGCGTCCATTCCGCCCTTTCTGCCTTACCTTCGGCTGCACTTTCTATCTGCGGCCTGCGGCCTTAGTATACTGTTTGGAGGTTCTCCAGCGCCTTCCTTCCTCTCCGGGTTCTTCTCTACGTTGGAGCTCCGTCTTCACCTGTTTTCAGCAGCTACCTGCCACAAGAACGCCATTACCACCGCTGGCTCCGGATCCCCTCCAGCCGCTGCACTCCTTGAAGGGTTTTTTCTGCCTTGATTGGCTTTTTCCCTTCGCTTTGTCTGGACTCGGGAAGGGGGCCTCAGGTTTGCTATATTTTAGCGTTCACTGTGGCTTCCTCTCGCGACAGATACGTTCTACATAAAAAGGAGAAGGATTATCTATCTCACCGAAAGCTGCAACCGGAGGACTTTGAATCAGGTGAGGAGAGTGGGGAGGAACGGGAATTAGCGGAATCTACCATTCAGGACAGATTGCAACGCCACCCAGTAGAAATGTCGGCAGAAGATCAAATACAAGAACTATGGAAGGCTGTCCAGGGATTATCTCAAGAGTTACAAAATGTGAAGGCAGAGAATGTGGTCTTGAAACAGATGATTACTGCCCGTGAACCTCAATCCCCAGAACTCCCTGTTATGGCTCTTTCGGCTGGCAAGTTCGATGGAACTCCTAAAAAAGTAAAAGAATTTTTGGAGGCTTGTTTGGTATATTTCACTTTCAGGCCCCGGCTTTTCGCTACCGACCAGACTAAGATCGGGTTCATGATATCTAACATGACCGGCAATGCCCTGGCATGGGCTACTCCGCTGGTTACCGGATCTAATCCCATCCTACATGATTTTGCGGGATTTCAGACCCTGTTACAGCAAACCTTTGAGAGACCCGAACTGACTTACACTGCCTGCGAAGACCTGCTGGATATCCGTCAAGGGTCATTGGATGTTCTATCGTATATTTCAGAATTCAAGAGATTGGCTTCGGGAGCTGGGTGGTCTGAACAGGCACAATTTGCCATATTCCGGCGAGGCCTCAAAGAAGAAATCAAAGACGAACTCGCCAGATCTTCCAGACAACCTTCTTTTTCTGATTTACTTTCCGCAGCCTTACAGATTGAATATAGACTGCAGGAGCGACGGTCAGAACGCCGTAAACAACGAACTACTGTTCATTTTTCCGATTCCGCCCCATCCTCTATCTCCTCCTCTCCTTCCCATACCTCAGATGAACCCATGCAGATTGGATCTACAAGAGGACCTCTTTCCGCTGCAGAAAGAAGAAGAAGGAAGGAAAAAGGTCTATGTGCCTATTGTGGGTCGGATCAACATCTCCTGAAGGAATGTTCTGTTCTTCCTCAGAAACGACAGGGAAACGGTTTCCCTCGGCGCCAGTAGGGACCTGGTTCCGAGGGGCTTCAGACTCATTCACCAGTCCCTATGTTTCTCTCTCGATTTCGGCTCCTTACATCCCCGAGGATTCCAGGCTTATGGTTCTACCAGTTATTATCAAGGTCAACGGCAGAGCGGTTGAGTGCCTTGCACTTTTGGACTGCGGGGCCGCCGGAAATTTTGTCGACATCATCTGGACAAAAAGAATGGGTCTTCGCACCTTACCTCGTAAAGAAGATCAAAAGGTTGAAGGAGTCGATGGTTCTCCTCTTTCTTCAGGTCCCATAACTCACACCACTGAAGATCTATCGGTAACCATTTTTCAACATACCGAGACTATCCGTTTCGACATTATTCGAGCTGCCCATTTTCCGGTTATTCTTGGCATCACATGGCTCAGGAAGCATAATCCCCATGTCAATTGGGCGGATAACCAACTACAGTTTTGTTCTTCCTATTGCAAACTCAACTGTTTTTCTGACGACGGTCTTCCTCAGGTTGTTACGGGGTCTACCACGCAGCTGTCTGGGGTTCATGCTCTACCTCTGTACTGTTCCCCATACTTGGAGGTATTTGTCGAGAAAAGACCAGCGACTTTACCTCCCCATAGACCAGAAGATTGTACCATAGACTTAGAACCAAATGCATTGGTCCCCTTCTGTAGGATGTTCTCTTTAACTCAAGCAGAAAGAAAGGTTCTAAGAGATTATCTTGATGCCAATGTTCAGAACGGGCTCATTCAATCTTCCAAATCTCCTGCCGGAGCTTCTTTGTTCTTCATTAAAAAGAGGGACTCTACTGACTTGCGTCCTTGTATCGATTACCGGGGTCTCAACAAAGTTACCATCCGGGATCGGTATCCTATGCCATTAATTCATGAGATCATCGAAGCTGTTCAAGGTGCACGTTGGTTCACTAAATTAGACCTCAGAAATGCTTATCATTTGTTACGCATCGCCAAAGGAGACGAATGGAAGACCGCTTTTCGCACTCCTTTTGGCTTATTTGAGTACCGCGTCATGCCTTTTGGTTTGGTTAATGCTCCTGCCGTTTTTCAACGGTTTATGGATCGGATGTTTTCAGACTTATTGTCTGTTTCCATGATCATTTACCTGGACGACATTCTGATATATTCCGGAACTCTAGAGGATCACAAAAATCATGTACAAAGTGTTCTGGGAAGACTTAAAGACAACCAACTACTTGTCAAACCTGAGAAGTGTACTTTTGCGGCTACCTCAGTGCCCTATTTAGGGTATCACCTTTCTGAGAGAGGTATCGCCATGGATCCCAGCAAAGTGTCAGCTATTCTGGACTGGCCTTCTCCCACTTCGATCAAGGAGGTCCAAAGGTTTCTAGGGCTTTCTAATTTCTATCGCTCATTCATCTCAAACTTTTCTGAAGTTGTTCTCCCTATTACTTCTTTACTCAAGAAGACCAACAATCCGTTTAGCTGGACTTCGGAAGCAGAACAGAGCTTTCACAATCTCAAGAACCTCTTTTGTACTGCTCCCATTTTGCGCCATCCCGACCAGAATAGACAGTTCCTCGTCGAGACTGATGCCTCGGCCATGGCTATTGGAGCGGTGCTGCTACAAGTTTTCGAGGAACGAGAGCACCCCATTTGCTACCTATCCAAGACGTTGACTCCCAGCCAACTCAACTACTCCGTACTGGAAAAAGAATTACTGGCTATAAAACAAGCTTGTGAAACCTGGCGACATCTACTGATGGGAGCAAGGCAGACCGTTATCATCAGGACGGACCATAAGAATCTCAAAGTTCTTCAGAATATGGAATGTGTCAACTCCAGGCAGGCTCGCTGGGCATATTTCTTTGCTCAATACGATCTGCAAATTACCTACTTGCCTGGTTCAAACAATACTCTTGCAGATGCTCTCTCTCGGAAGGGTCCCATAGGCGAAGAAAAAAGACATACCCCAGAACCGATGTTCCACAGGAATAGGATCTTAACAGTTGCTAAAACCTTTTTAGAAGAGGTTCGTGCTGGTGTTGCTTCGGAAGGGACTGTTCCACTGCTCAGAGGAGAGAGATCCTTCAGTAAGAAGGAGGGTCTGCTATTCCTCCACCACCGCTTATACATACCTTCCGGTCCACTACGTCATAAGATCATAAACTGGTGTCATGATTCACTCGCTGCAGGTCATCGTGGGAAGCTTAATACTGCAGAATCAATCGCTCGTTCTTTTTTTTGGCCAGAACTCAAAAAGGATGTAGAGGAATACATACTCGGTTGTCCGGTTTGCGCCATGACGAAGTCCATTACTGGCAAACCTTTGGGTCTTCTCACCCAACCTGAGGTACCCTCTCGCCCTTGGGGCTTGCTTTCTACGGATTTCATTGTAGAACTTCCTGTTTCCAACTCCTGCTCATGTATTATGGTTACAGTTGACACCATGACTAAACTGGCTCACTTTTCCCCATTGCCTGGCCTTCCCACCGCTACCGAGATGGCTGAGGTTTTCGCCCAGGATATCTTCCGTCTCCATGGTCTTCCTGACAAAATCATCTCGGATCGTGGCAGCCAATTCATTTCTAAGTTTTGGAAGGCTCTTTGTTCTCGTCTTGGTATGGAACGTGCTCTGTCGTCTGGGTTCCACCCTCAGACCAACGGTCAAACTGAGCGTCTTAACGCCACATTGGAACAGTACCTTAGGTGCTACAGCAATCGTCTTCAGGACAATTGGGTATCTCTGCTCCCTACGGCAGAGTTTACTTATAATAACTTATTTCATACAGCCATTGGACTCTCTCCTTTCTTTTGCACCTATGGAGTACACCCAAGATCTCTTCTTCCCTACATTCCGTCGCCCACCAATTCCCCGACGGCTGAAGAAGTACTGCAGTCTATTTCTGATGCACACATCACTGCCAAAAGATGTTTGGAAAAGAGTCGTCAATACAACAAAACCCAAGCGGACAAACATCGCAGGCCTTGCCCTGAATGGAAGGAAGGGGACAAGGTCTGGTTGTCCACCAGGTTCTTGCCGCGATGGGTTCACCCTTCCAAACTCTCTCCTCGCTTTTTGGGTCCTTTTCCCATACTTTCCAAAATAAATCCTGTTTCCTTTCGACTTAAACTACCTTCTTACCTCCACCGCATTCATCCTGTCTTCCATGCCTCTCTTCTCAAACCTTTCATTCCGGACATCCACCAGAGAGCTGTTCCCGATCAGCCCTTTCCTCAGGTGGATTCCTCCATGGAATATGAAGTATCTTCTTTACGCGACTCCCGCCACTACCGTGGTCGGTTGGAGTATTTGGTGTCCTGGAAGGGTTACCCTAGGTCGGAGGACTCGTGGGAACCAGCTTCCAACATTCATGCCCCTCGGTTGTTGGCTCAATTTCATGCCCGTTTCCCCTTTAAGCCGGGGGTCCTACGCTCTAGGAGGGGGCATACTGTCACTCGCCGTCCTGTTTGGCGTTTGTATCCGCGTTGGCGGTTACGCGCTGGTAGGACGAGCGGTTGTTCCGCTACGTGATTTTCTGTTGCACACCCTGCGGTCTAGTGGTTTTTCAACATGGCGCCACTGGCGAGTATTTCTTTCCTCCTCTCCCAGCGATCGCCGCGTTGCAACCCCACTTCATTGCGCTAGCTCGCTTCCTTTGGGTTAACACGCTAGTTTTCCGACTTCGACCGCTTCGGTCTCTTCTCTCTACCTTCGGTCCGCCTGCCTTGGACTGCTTTTTCCGCCTCTCTACTTCCCTGCCTGGCCTATCCTTACCTCCTCCCCCTACCTTCTTGTCTTGTTTCCCTCTCTCGGATTGCCGTCCTCCGCGTCCATTCCGCCCTTTCTGCCTTACCTTCGGCTGCACTTTCTATCTGCGGCCTGCGGCCTTAGTATACTGTTTGGAGGTTCTCCAGCGCCTTCCTTCCTCTCCGGGTTCTTCTCTACGTTGGAGCTCCGTCTTCACCTGTTTTCAGCAGCTACCTGCCACAAGAACGCCATTACCACCGCTGGCTCCGGATCCCCTCCAGCCGCTGCACTCCTTGAAGGGTTTTTTCTGCCTTGATTGGCTTTTTCCCTTCGCTTTGTCTGGACTCGGGAAGGGGGCCTCAGGTTTGCTATATTTTAGCGTTCACTGTGGCTTCCTCTCGCGACAGATACGTTCTACATAAAAAGGAGAAGGATTATCTATCTCACCGAAAGCTGCAACCGGAGGACTTTGAATCAGGTGAGGAGAGTGGGGAGGAACGGGAATTAGCGGAATCTACCATTCAGGACATACAGATACAGGCCCAAGTGCAAGGGTTGCCAGGAGGCAGTGCGGGTGTGTGGCTTGGTGGGCAGGGACCTGGGCCCGAAATCAGAGGGTAACCAGGTGCATGGGGCCAAAGCAGACAGCTCAGCCGGGGAGAGGAAAAGCGAAGGCAGAAGCAAAGAGGAAGGCCTTGAGGTGCTTCCGGAACCGGAGATGGTTCTCCTCTCCGATTGAATATCCTCCCTACATATGAATACATGGGGAGTTGATGTGGTGTTCCATACAAAGACAGAACATGTCGACTGTAATAAATACTTGGAAACCAGCCGCCATGTTCTAACGCAATGCTTTGCATTAAAAGCACAGCATCACAAGGCTTATATTGCATTTGTTAATGTTAATGGATATTTGTACCGCACACTATCACCACCGGAGTGGCCCCCTGGCGCTCTGGTGGATCTGAGAACAAAGGGGAGGGGGTTAGGCGTGTTAGTAGGACAAAGTTTGGAGAAGAACAAGGGAGCTGTGAAGTACTGTTGGCAGCTTCAGTTCGGTTAACACTGTTTGCCGAGCGTATTGGTGTGTTATTCGGTTCTGAGTCCGTTGTGTGCTGTTGTTTGGGGGTCTGTGTGGTGTGGTTGTTGTTGCAGTGTGGTGAAGTGCGTGTGGTTTGCTGCAGCTTTAAGAGGGGTGGTTGAGTTTGGTTGGAGTGTGAGAGATGTGTGAGGAGCGGTGAGGTTTTTAGTAGTTTCTTGCAGTTGGTTAGTATCCTTGTTGTTAGGTTAGATGCATATTTCTATTGTGTTTCCTTCATGATTTAAAGAAGCTTGTTTCCTTTCGGAGATTAAGTTTCAGGGTGGTAACGCTGTCTCATCTCTCAGTCGTTATGCTAATTTAGCTACTTTCGTGTTTCCATCTTTGTGATTGGCCGCCGTTTTATCCCAGTTTGTCTTTGCTGTAACCTGTTTTGGATTTATTACTTGTGAGCTACGCCCGTACCCTAGGTCCTTTCTGAGTGGGTAAGGTTGGGCATGTACGCTAATTTCTTTTTTTTTTAACTTTATTTATTGATTGCGCATCACGTCACAGCTGCAACACATATTCAGTAATAACCAGTATATAATACATGTGGGTATTTTGTGCATACATCACATTTCTATAAATTACTGTAACCAAATTATGTTCTTGTGGGGCTGTCTTCATCTGACAGCATATCACATAGGTATATTCTAAACAGTGTCCAAATTTCTTTCGGCCTATTCGTGCTGGGTAACATCATAACATATTGTTCCTCACATTCATTTACATAGGTGAGGTCTCGCAGGAAGTGGTCAGTACATGGTGCGGGTGGGCTTTTCCAGTTTTGGTGTATGCACTTCTTAGCTATAGCGCATGCAACATTGAATAACCTTCTGGTGTTCTCTGCTGCTTTTCCTATATCACCGAACAAATATTTCTGGGGTGTGAGATCCGCTGGAATCTGTGTAATGTCCTCTAGTATCTCTGCAACTTCCCTCCAAAACTCAACAATCAATGGGCAGGTCCAGGACACATGACACGCATCAGCCATGGGGTTTCCACATTTCTGACATCCTCCGGTTACAGTGTTTGTGAATTTGGCCTTTCTGACGGGTGTATAGTGTAGTCTATTCAATACTTTAAACTGTGTTAAACGGAGACCTGCATTTAACGACACTTTTTTTTACATTAAAAAATATCTTTTCCATTTTTCCTCACTGATGGCTATACCCATGTCCGTTTCCTAGGAGGCCTTAATCGTATTAACTGATTGTACATGAGTTTGTATTATGTTGTATAGCTTAGATACCCTGCTTCCTGTCGGTGAATACAGGGATTAAAAACATGTATGTGGGGTGGGCTCGTCCGGGAATGATGGCCATTTTGCTTTAAATGCCGGCTTCATACGATGGTATTGTAGTATTGCTAGCTGTCCTCCCCCTACTGTGTTTGCAAAGTCTTCTTGTGTGACAAATTTCCCATTTGGGAACATATCTCTCATCTTGATCTCATAATCCAGTACCGAAGTTTTATGTATTTGTTCGTCGTATGTAGGCTTAATCCCTGGGAAATTCCATAGCTGGGCTTGTGAATTGTAGGGTGTATCAATTTTTAGCCATCTACAGATCATAGCCCATGCATTGATTGTGGTGCTTACAGGGTCAAACTTGCATGTGTCTTTATGGTGTTTTGTAAATATTATAGAGCGTAGGTCTGTTGGATACACTGAGCGGTGCTCTACGTGGATATGTGGTGCAATTTCTGCCGGGTCCTGCCAGTATTTGGCATACTGTGCCTGGGCTACTAAATATTACAACTCGAAATCCAGTGCCGCGATCCCACCCATCTTGTATGGCTCAACGAGTTTCTCCCACTTCATCCTAGTGGCCCCCCTGTCACATACAAGCGTTGTCACCATGGAGAGTACATTGTCTATGAACGGTCTGCCCAGCCATATCGGGACGTTGCTAAACACATATAGGAGCTTGGAGAGAATCACCAATTTAAGAACCGCGACAACCAATTAATGGGATAGGGAGTTTGGCCCATAGCTGAAGCTTGGCCATGACCGTATGTAGGAGTTGTTCATAATTGTCTATGTACATCCTGTCCATAGATACAAGGATCCCAAGGTATCTTATGTTCATGGGTGACCACCGAAGGCCGTGTGTATTAATTGGGCAAATGGTGGCGAGTGTTAGTGGGAAAATGTCGGATTTGGAGGTATTTATCCTGAATCCCGAATATTCTGCGAAATCATTCATGACTTCCAATAAGGGGGCATGTTTTTTTCCCGGCTCATGCATGTACAGCAGAGTGCCAATTGCGTATAAGGATATGGACTGGGTGATTCCGGCCATTCTGATCCCTCTCTGTTCCCGTCCCTGCCGAACAGCTGCCGCTACAGGCTCTATCCTCAAGGCAAGCAAAACTGGAGAGAACGGGCAACCTTGCCTCGTGCCTCTGCCCAGGTCGAAGGTGTTGGAAATCGTGTGATTACTAAGGACCCTTGCCTCTGGGGAAGCATACAGTAGTCTGACACACCGGGCAAAGTATGGTCCCTTACCAAATTTCTCGAGTACTGCTAACAGATATGACTAGGATACCGAGTCGAGAGCCTTTTCGGCATCTAATGATACAATCATGGCCTGTGCCTCCGGTTTGATTTGGGCCATAACTCTGAATAATCTGCGTTGGTTGAGTGCGGTGGACCTGGTCGGTATGAAGCCACACTGGTCTGGGTGGACCAGTGTGGTCCTATTGGGTAGCAGTCTAGTGGTGAGCACTTTAGCACATATTTTCGCATCCAAATTAATCAGAGACAGTGGCCTGTAGGAGAAAATTTCATGGCATGGGCGCCTAGGTTTCAGCATTAATGTGCTGATCCGCTTGTCATTGCTTCTTCCCAGACAAGAGTCAATATTGGGCCTAGCTTGGAACAGTATTCTTTATATAATTTCGCACCCAGTCCATCCGACCCCGGGGCTCTACCGGATGTGAGTGATTTGATCGTTTCCGCTATTTCCTCACTTGTTATTGGTTGTTCAAGAACCAAAGCACTTTCCATTGAAAGTGTTGGGAGCTTGATACTGCCTAGGTAATCCCTCATTTCAATCTCTGCGTGTGTCATGGTTTGAGTAGAGATCGGTGTAGAATATGGTAAATTCTTTGTAAAATCCCCCTCATCGTTTATGACTTCCCCGTTTCCTGCTATGATATTCGTGATCGGTGCATGGTACCGTTCGCTCTTTAAAAGATTAGCTAGGGAGCGTCCTGCCTTGTTCCCCTCTCCGTATTTGCGAGCCCTTATTGGTGATATCATGTACTGTAGTTTCCTCGTTGCTAATTCATTGAATTTCTGGGGGAGACTATTGATCTCGACTAGGGTTTCCTTTTCATGGGTTATACTATATTTGTTCTCTAGTGTTTTCAGGTGCTTTTCTTTATCCGATAATTCTAACCTGACTTCTTTCAGAAGCCCTTTGGTTTTTGACATGATGGCCCCCCCATACTTTAAAGGTTTCCCAGAGTGTTGCGTATTTGTCTACAGACCCCTTATTTATCTTAAAGAATTCTTCAATTTCAGTGTGTAATGATTCTGTCACATTCGGTCTTTGAGGATGTTTGGGGGCATCCTCCATCTCCTGACGAGAATGATCCGATAAGGTGCAGGGTTGGATGTCGCAGTGATCTACCACGTTTGCCAGGTAGGCTGAGACGAACCAGTAGTCGATTCGTGATTCTGTATCATGCACAGAGGAGTAAAATGAATATTGCCTCTCCATTGGGTGTAGCGCCCTCCAGGCGTCAACGAGGGATAGGTGAATCAAAACCTGATATAGTATACTGGCTGCCCTAGTGAAACCCCTTTGTTTAACAGAGGACCGGTCCAGAGACACATTGCTTATAGTGTATTTTCCACTAGGCCGATTTCATCGGTTACATTTACATAAAAATCAGGGTCATCCACATTAGGCCTGTAGGTATTAACAAGGACCAACTCCTCGCCCGCCACTTTACCACATACAATTACGTATCTGCCTTAAGGATCAATTTTGCTTTTCTCGAAATTAAAGCCCAGCGAGGGGTGCATTAATGTAAGCATTCCTCTGTTCTGTGACGAATATTCAGTGTAATGTCTATTATTTCCCCATTGTCGTAGGATGCAAGTATTCACGTTTTGCAATGCATGTGTCTCTTGCAACATAACGACATGGGGGTGGTGTCTGGTAATGCATGCTCCAACCTTTCTAGATTTCGATTGGTTATTAAGCCCACGGACATTCCAAGTAAGAAGTTTTAGCTTCAGCCCCATGACCGATACAGTGCGATGTGCCATTCACGTGTAATTGAACAAACTAGGATTAATGACATTTTTTCCAGTGTGGTGCAGCATGTAGGGACATGAGCACACATTTATAACTCCTTAATTTCAGCCCCAGATGCAAAAAACGGCATCTCCTGGGTGCTCGTCACATCTCCAAAACCATTAACATCAACTTGAAAACCTATCACTTCACTCCCCAAGTCTACTCCAAATGTCCATACCCTACCCCCACCCCCACCACCTACCCCAACCTTATGATGAAACACTTCCATTAACTTTTGAAACTTCCCCGGGGTGCGTGCAGTGCAGCCATGGCTTCTGTGGCCGAGCACAACTCATCCGGCATATAATAAAACATTGGTTGGTGCCGCCCAGACACCTTTATTTTCCGTAGTAAACATTGTAAAGGATATTACAGTGCTGCATTCAGTCATTGGGACCTCTGATATCTTCGATCGGATGCTTGAGGTCATTTTGGTCAGGGTCCCCCCGCTGTGGCAGAAGTGGAATGGAGGCTTCTATATAGTTCATGGCTGCTGATGGGTGATCGAAGAATGTGCCCGGCCACCGTGCTGCATCCATAATTTTGTCAGGAACAGTAAAGCATACAGGACCTTTCTCAGTCTGAGTTGTCTCTTGACCTGATTGTACGGTCTCCTGCTGCAAAGTCGGGGTATATGTGGACTGTCGCTGCCGTATCGGGGCCCATTTCCCTTGCCAAACGGAAGCTGTATCTCTATCTCTGTAATTCAATAGTTTGGCAATGACGTTGCGGGGAGTAGCCCCTGGCTTGGGCACCGGGGCCAGTGTACGGTGTGCCCTTTCTACCAAGAAATGTTCCGAAAAGGAGGTCCCATCAAACAAAGATCTCAGCAATGACTCGACATGGGGCTCCATGGGGCCCTTACAAAAGGATTCAGAAAGCCCCACTATTCGGATGTTGTTGCGGCGGAATCTGGGTTCCAAATCGTCACATTTACCCCCGAGCTTGGTCATTTTGTCTTTCAGGTGGGTTATGTCGCGAGTATTCTGCCCGATGGAGTCTTCATTTGTCCCGATTCTGTTTTCTGCCTCTGTGATTCTTGCGCTTTCTTTATCTACTCGGACCTTGAGTGAACCGATGGTAGCAACGATATCGTCCAATTTGACGTTGACTCCAAGAAAACCATTTTGTACTGTTGTGAGAAGTTGGTCGAATTTGCCATTTTCAGGTGAGGCTGTGGGAGCCTCGATCACTGGAGTCTGCGCTCTGGCGGAGACCTGGGAACTTGTATAGGAATCCATTGGGCTTCTTTTCTTCTTCTTAGCGCTAGTCCCCCTTGGCATCGCCCAGTGATGCATGATAGGCGGCAGCCTGCGTGATCGGTTCAGTTTGATCAAGTGTCCAAGTATCCCTGCCGGCACCGATACCATGTGAGAGCCCACAATGTGGATTTAGGGAAGTTGAACGGAGTCAGACCCAGGCGCCATTCGTGTACTCATCCGTTTACGTGATCTCTTGTGTTCGTTCGTTCTGGGCTTGTGCGTGACGGAGCTGGCGTCGCATGGTTCCACCACTTTATCAGAGTATCTCCACTCTGGGCCGGGTGGGGTACATAGAGCAGCTATTGTTTGCCTGCAAATGTGTATTCCAAGTAATTTACGGCGTATAAAGCCCATCCATATGACAGCACGGGTCGTGTTTTCTCACAGAGTGTTGCTCCACAGCCCCTCAGCGAGAGATACCACCTTCCGACCCAAGCGTATGTTCTAGACTCCAGGACCACAAGCATCCAACTCTTGTCGACCATTGCAGGCCCGGTTCATGAGGTCCCCTGGAGCCCTGTCGCCACGCCTCACATATTAGCATACACCGCTGGAGCCAGGGGTGGGTTTTATAAGGGAGTGTCCATAGTAATTCCTGATGGACTGTGGGGCTCTGTGTGTCAAACCGCTTCACTGCAGGGGTGGCGCACCTCGCCTTCGTTTCCCGATTTATGGTCTTGTATGTTGCTGAAGTAGTTTTGTTGCAGGTCATTTCTCTGGCACTCTCATTTAAGGCTTAATGGGATGATTGTGGCAGTATAAGATTGCATGCAGGCACGACGTAGGGAGAACTTGCTAACCATAAAAGACCAGTTTAACGTATGGACTGTAGTCTCCCACGTATGCTCATCCACAATGAGAAGCAGTAACTGCTCCCGTCTGTGTGATTGTCCAGATCACGCACAGCCGCTAAAGTCTAAAGGAGTACCTTGTTGTAGAGCTTTAGTGCTGCTTTATTATCGCTGTGTGCTCAGCCATATGTCGGAAGGCGGACAAGGAGCGGGCCGTGACACTTCAGTTGGGGACATTCCAAGCCCTATTCTTCTATGGTGTTGTGGTGTTGTTAGGCAGAATTATATGCAGTACCCTTTGGGAACACTACACACAATTAAGACTACAAGAGACAGTACAAATTCACCTTTGGTACAAGCCTGTACTACACAGTAAAGTGGTAGCGATGGCTGAGCAGCCAGACTTATCTCAAGAGTAAGTGAGCAGTATCAAATAGTTACACAAAGGACAGCAATTACTATGATTCAGGCAAACACTGATTCAAGGTTTTCAAGTAAAAAAATATACATTTATTTTACTCTTCAGTTTCATTACATTACACTATTATAAGCAGTTTAAAAATCGTACTGTTTATACACCACACCACTTCCCTTAAATCCCAGACAAGTTAAGCTCACAAAATGAAGTGGGAGTAAAATGGCACTCGAGCAATTTAAAAGGGAGGGAAACACAAAGTTAATAGAAATTGAACCACACCAACAGGTAAGTACTCAGGGCAATAGAGCAAGAGGAAATACAGTGATAGAATCAGGTAGAAAAGGCTTAGGGCCAAAGTAAATAGGACAAAAGTCTTTTGCTCAAGATCACACTGTTCAGGGTAGTTTGCGGTAAAGTTTGTGCCATGGATTTCGGACGAGGTTGGTTGGTAAAAAAGTTAGTTCAAAGAGAAGGGAAGGACAAGCCCTCGGATTGGAGAAAGATTTCACACACTATCCCCGCAGCTGAACGAAACGAGCAACCGGGTTTGCACAGTACCTTAAAACGGAGAGGAAGCTGTAGCTGAGGTGGACATTCCTGGTAGTTCCAGCAGGCTCCTGGTTCCTAAAGCGGCTGTCGGACTGACACGAAGTAGGAAGACTGGAGGGTCCTGCACTACCCAGGGAAGAAACCAGCAGCAGAGCAAAGCAACAAATAAAAGGTGTGCTCCTTAAAACTCAGGCAGGGTCCGACCTTCCTGGCTATCTGGCCCACTGTAGCTCTGTACAGCGAATTCGACCAGAGGAGGGGTCCTGGCTTGCAGTTTGGGCGAACTGGTTGGTTCCACCAGCTCAAGGGAAGAAGTTTCCTGGAGGATCTTCTCTGTCATCGGATTCTGAAGATTCGGACCTGCAGCAGGGCTTCACCGGGCAGTTCAGTCGTGGTAGGGGACCTCTTCCATCAGCTCCTCATTGGTTATTTCGTTCCAGTGGTGACTCTGCCTTTCCAGTCCCAGAGACCTGCTTTTTATGCAGTTTTCCCCCATTCATTCAGCCTGGCTGTCAATCACACAGCAGGGTGGCTGTCCTTGCAATAGCCTTATCTCACCTCCTCCTAACTCATGACCAAGGTAGACCACTTTACTCTGACCAATTTGACATTTGCTTGCCTTTATGGTCAGATGGGCCTGCTCAAGAGCCTGCAAAACATATCCCAGGTGATCAATATGTTCTTTCCATGTAGGCCTGAAAACTGCAATGTCATCCAAGTATGCCATGCAGAGGTCCTCCATCCCATTCAGAACTTGATTAACCATCCTTTGAAATGTAGCAGGTGCATTTTCTAGTCCAAAAGGCATAACCTTAAACTAGTAGAGGCATGCTGGGGTAGAAAATGCAGTTTTCTCCTTCGCATGTTCTGTCAGTGCTATTTGCCAATAGCCTGAGGTTAGATCAAATGTACTGAGGTACTTGGCTGAACCAAGTCTATCCACCAATTCATCTGTCCTTGGCAAAGGATGGGCATCAGTCTTAGTGACTGCATTTAGAGCTCTATAGTCCACACAGAATGTCAACTCCTTGGATCCTGCCTTTGGTAGTAGAACAACTGGACTAGACCATGGACTTGTAGATGGCTCTATAACCCCGAGATGAAGCATCTTGTTGACCTCTCCATGTGGGATCTCACATGTTCTAACATTCTGTAACCTCTGTTTTTCACAGGTAAACAGTACCAGTGAGAATATCATGCTGGCTCCAAGGGATCAAGCTTGGTGATAGTGAAAACAGGGAGGCAAACTGATTAAACAGAGCTTTGCACTCCTCCTGTTGTTCAGATGTCAGCTGGGAGGAGAGATTAACTCCTTCTATTGTTCCATCTAAAGGTTGGCCTCTGAGGAGCTCAGGTAGAATGTCACTCTCCTCTTCCTCTTGAGCTGAAGCTAGAAGCAACGCTCCCACTTCTGGTCTCGAGAAATAAGCCTTTAAATGGTTGGTGTGAAAGACTCTGGGAGCCGCCTTAGGTTTGCGTAAGTCCACCAAATAGTTCACCTCTCCAAGTTTGCCCACAACTTTGAAGGGTCCTATCCATTTGTCCTGCAAGTCCCTCTGCCTTGTGGGGACCATAACAAGAACAAGCTGGTCTTGAGTAAACTCAACCATGCTGACCTTCTGCTCATGCCAATGTTTGACCAGAGGCTGACCTGCTTTTAAGTTATCACTTGCTTCTGCCATCATGTGTTATATTCTCCTCCAGAGACCTATCACATAGTCAGTCACTCTGACTGGCTTGGGGGAAGGAGCACTCTCCAACCCCTCCTTGATCAGGGCCAATGGACTTCTGACTGGATGGACATAGAGAAGTTCAAAGGGGCTGTAACCAACTCCCTCCTGAGGGACTTCTCTATATGCAAAGAGAAGGCATGGCAGTAGAAGGTCCCACTTTTTCTTAAGGGGTTCTTCTAAAGAACCTATCATGCTCTTCATAGTATGATTAAACCTCTGTACCAGTCCATTTGTCTGTGGATGGTAGGCTGTAGAGAACTTGTAAGTGACACCACAGTTTTTCCACATGACTTGCATGTAGTGGGACATAACATTGGATCCCCTGTCGGATATCACTTCCTTAGGAATCCCTACTCTGGTAAAAATACCAATTAGACCCTTCGCCACAGCCTGAGCCATAACAGTTCTCATAGGTATGGCTTCTGGGTATCTTGTAGCATGGTCTACTACAACCAGGATAAACCTGTTCCCTGAAGATGTGGGAGGGTCAAGGGGACCGACAATGTCAATGCCCACCCTCTCAAAAGGAACTTCCACCACTGGGAGGGGCACCAGGGGTGCCACATTCTGGGCTCCACTCTTGCCAGAGCGTTGGCAAATGTGTCAGCTCCTACAGAATTTGTCAACTTCTGCATCCATCTTATGCCAGTAGAAGTAGAGAGAGAGCCTTTCCTTGGTGTTCTTGAAGCTCAAGTGGCCATTCAAAGGTATCTCGTGGGCTAAATGTAGGAACTGGAGTCTGTTGGTGTTATCTGGTATATGTTATTTACTTTGAAGTGCGTATTTAAAGTGGAAATGACCCACCTTCCGGAACACCAGGATCAGAAGCAGCAGTCTAGCAAGAATCTCCCTGCGGACCCTGAGCCCATGTGCCAATAAACAGCTGCAGAAACCCAGACCTCCCAGGGAAACCCTCTGGGGAATAAAACCCTAGTCCCTTGTCCAAGGATGAACTTCTAGCTGGAATGATGAATGGAAAATTCCGGGGAGTAGCTTCTTGCGTCTACTTGGAAGCCAGTGGCTGTTATGGTTGGTGTGGTAACTGTGGTATTGAATGAGAGAGAGCAAATAGGATAGATAGGAGTGAACAGGTAGAGACCTCTATGTTACTGAGAGAGGATTCGTAAGTGTACCTGCAAAGCAATCCACTAATAAGAGCTGGTTCCCCAAGAGTGAGTTGTTCTGTGAGCAGCGAGCAGGGAGGGGCGATTTGCACCCTAGGAAATAGAACCGCATAGAATAAGTCAAGAGGAATGCGGTATGATTAATAAGAATGATTCCCAGATTAAACTATGTCTTGTACCTTGTAATGCAACGGATGGGAACTCGAAGTGAGAGAAAATCCTTCCTTACCACCCGCTTGGCGGAACGTAGTCGGGAAGTTTGAGTGCTGTTTGGTGTAGAGGTCCTGTTGAACTCACACTTTTCTAGTTTAAAAAATAGGTGATTCTGCTGTAATCTCTTCAGTACTTCTTGAACATGTAGAAGGTGTTCAGCAGGGGATGAAAAAAAGACAGGAATGTCATCCACGTATACGATGACGTAATGTAGCAATAAATTAGCAAATATGTGGTCCATGAAACGTTGGAACATTGCTGGGGCATTGGACAGACCGAAGGGCATTACCCGGTATTCATAATGTCCAAAGGGGGTCCTGAATGCAGTCTTCCATTCGTCCCCCGGTCGTATCCTAATCAAATGGTATGCCCCCCGCAGGTCCAACTTGGTATAAATCGAAGAGTGTTTTACAGCCTCCAAAATATCGGGTATAAGAGGCATAGGATACCTTTCTGGAATAGTAATTTTGTTTAACCCGCGATAATCGATACAAGGGCATAACTCACTGGTGTCTTTCTCTGGGATAAAAAAGAGAGAAGCAGCTGCCGGTGAGGTAGACTCCACAATGAGACCATTCTGTAGATTGGTTTGTAGATAACGGCGAAGCGCGGTCTTCTCTGTAGGAGACAAAATGTACATTCTACCAAACTGTAGTAGCTGATCCGGAACCAGATCTATAGCGCAACCGTCTCGCCGATGGGGAGGCAACTCTGCATATTCCGAGACGGTAAAAACTTCTTGAGATAGGGTAGATAAGGCTCAGAGATTTCCTGTACCAAGTTCAGTAACTTCAGGGAGAGAGTCTCCTAGTTTTGTGGTGGAGATGAGGGGAAGCCTATAGCCCCCTGGGACAAACATTTTGCTAGGCAATGTTCCGAGCCCAGAAAGAATTTGCCTGCGGACCAGTTAATGAAGGGGTTATGGATTCGGAACCATGGAAGGCCCAATATGACTGGATAATGTGCGGTTCGGATCAGGTCTAAGGAGATCAATTCCTTGTGATAGGATATCGACATTCCCAGAAGGTCTGTTTGTTCCGTGATAGGTCCTGAGGTGAGTGGGCTACCCTCGACGCACTCCACCGGAATAGCTACTGCCTTTAGAGAGCGAGGGACCTGATGTTGAGCAGCCCACTTGTCGTCAAGAAAACAACCAGCAGCTCCGCTATCGATCAAGGCGGGTATCTGGACAAGTTCCGTGGTTCCCCAAGAAAGGGAAACTCGGATAACCACCATAGCTGGTTCTAATGGATTAGTGGGAGCCACAGGATACAAAGAGATTGGGGAACTGGTGTATGGTGGCCGACTCGTGGGTCCCGTCATGGTTGGACGTTTCTGTTTCCCGACTTTCTAGGCGGTACGACAGGACAGTCCCTTAAGACATGAGCACTGCTGCCGCAGTACATACATAGCCCAAGTGTCCTCCTCTGTGTCGTTTCTTCCGGGGCCAGGGAACCCCAGGCTGAGCCCAATTGCATAGGTTCATCTAAAGAGACAGCATTCCCTGTAGCAGTAGCTCGACTAGTGGATGGAGGGGTTTTGTAGGTGGAACGGGTACTCCGATACTTTTTTCTTTTAGAGTTCCGTTCCTTCACCCGTAGTCTAATTGCATAGTTAAGGCTATCATTTCCGCCAAGTTCGGAGGACAGGGAACTCGTGATAGCTCATCCTTCAGATCCTCGTTGAGTCCCCTACGGAAAAGGGTCATTAAAGCATCATCTGCCCAAGATGTGTCAGTGGCCATCTGCTTAAATGAAGTGATGTATGACAGAAATTCTTGTGTACCTTGTCGGAAGTCCAGTAGATTCTCCTGTGCTGCTACTGTTATCTCCTAACGTCCAAACATGGACTTAAGACTATTTATGAAAGCTGGATAGGCATCTAATAAGGGATTATTGGTGACGGATAATGGAGTCACCCAGGCTAGGGCAGGGCCGGTCATATTAGAAATCATGTGTCCCACCTTGTCTCTATAGGATGAAAAAAGGCCGCCTTAAAGGCAAACTGTACGGTACAGGATTCAATGAACTCTTTAAGTTTATGTGGGTTGGCATCAAAACGACCGCAAGGGAGCGGTCCCGGAGGTATTTCTGAACTTTGCGGGGATCGGTTCATATGTTGACGAAGAGTCGTGTTCTCTTGTATCAGGGCCTGAACCTCGGCCGAAAGGGACTGTACCTCAGCCATCAACTGCTGAGCCGGATCCTTGTTGTTCCAGTCTTTTTAGGGCGTTGCAATCTGTTATATGTTATTTACTTTGAAGTGCGTATTTAAAGTGGAAATGACCCACCTTCCGGAACACCAGGACCAGAAGCAGCAGTCTAGCAAGAATCTCCCTGTGGACCCTGAGCCCCTGCGCCGATAAACAGCTGCAGAAACCCAGACCCTGAGGGAAACCCTCTGGGGAATGAACCCTGGTCCTTCGTCCAAGGACGAACTTCTAGATGGAATCAGGAACGGAAATTGTCGGGGAGTAGCTTCTTGCGTCTACTTGTAAGTCAGTGGCTGTTGTGGTTGGTGTGGTAACTGGTATTGAATGAGAGAGAGCAAATAGGTTAGATAGGAGTGAACAGGTAGAGACATCTATGGTAGTGAGAGAGGATTTGTAAGTGTACCTGCAAAGCAATCCACTAATAAGAGCTGGGTCCCCAAGAGTGAGTTGTTCTGTGACCGGCGAGCCGGGAGGGCCGATTTGCACCCTAGGAAATAGAACCGCGTAGAATAAGTCAAGAGGAATGCAGTATGATTAATAAGAATGATTCCCAGATTAAACTACGTCTTGTACCTTGTAATGCAACGGATGGGAACTGGAAGTGAGAGAAAATCCTTCCTTACCGCCCGCTTGGCGGAACGTAGTCGGGAAGTTTCAGTGCTGTTTGGTGTAGAGCAGGACTAACACTGGATTTGCCCTGGATGCGGAATCAGTTCTAATAACAAAAAGAACGTTAAAGAGAAATTTGGGAGGCTCGGATAGAATATGAGTAGGGTTAAGCTGTATACCTTGACTGTACAAACACAGAAGAGATAAGGTACCGGCGAGGGTGTCTCTGCAAACGCAAAGTATCAACAGGGCTCTGTAGGTGAAAAGGAAGAAAAGGAAATAGTTGAGGTTAGAGAGCACAGAAAGGTCTGAGAACACAGAAACGTTAGTAAGGGTAAGACCGAACTCACAGAGCGTTTGCCCAAGGGAACAGCAACGCGTCGTCGTCCGGGATTCACTGGTAGAAGAGTGTTCACTGAAGGGGGAGGAGGAGCCAAACTGTCACCTGACACTTGCAAGACTGAAATGCTGCTGGAACAAGGAATCGCCATGTTGAAGGAAGGCATACGAACGTGAGCAATATGCCTCCAACGGTGCCACAGTGTCCAGCAAAAACGGCGCCGCATGACAGTTGGCAAGGGGCACTACAATTCTTTTGCAGTCCCCAGGGAAAGACTCAGTTGGTTTACTCAGCTTAACCTGTGCTTTCCAACCTCTTGCCCAATAAGTTGGTTAGCGGCCTGTTTTCGAAGTCCTTCAAGAGTAGGACCCCCTGTCTGTTCTTTGCTGAATTCTGCCCTGTTGGGTCCACCTTCTGCCAGTAAAGACTGCAGCTCAGGATGGTCAACAGGGTCAAGATCTCCAACTAAAACAGTGTCTTCTTCCAGTCTGATTCTTCAGATACTAGCTCAACCACACAAGGTTGCACCTCACACTCTGCCTCAGCAGGCGGAGTAGTCACAGGTGTAACTTTGGACAATCTTCGCGATGTCCTTGTTGGTAGCACAGGGGTGCTGTCTCACTTTGCCCTGGAGGTCTTGGGTTTCCCCTTTGCCTCTGTTTTCTTAGAAATAGCAGTGAGCAACTCCTCTGGAGTGAGAGTAATAGTTTCCTCTATCAACTCCTCTGGAGAGCCTCTCAAGGTTCTCTCCCTTACAGACCTAGTGAGCTCCTGTTTCCTTTTACTGGGAGGCCTGGGGGTGCTTGATACAACTCCAAGAGTTTTTAGGTCATTACCCGACGGGACTCTCCCAGGCACTTCACTCTGCACACTAACAGGTATTTTGACAGTCAAATCATTACACGGGATGAGAGCTGGTAACTGGGAAGCATTTGCACAGGGCCTCCAGCTAACTTGGTGAGGCGTATGGGTGCCTTAGCAACATCCTCCACCTTGAAACATGATTAATCCACCACAGTTATGCTGGCTCCAGTGTCTCTGATGGCAGGGGTTTCCTGACCATTCACAAGAACACTATCTTTATAATACTCTTTAGAGTATTATCTGGGATTGAATTATAGACATCTAAGTTCTGTTATTCCCATAAAACCAGGGACACTAAAGAAACACTAGTTCAGACTCATATGGGTTCATCAGCTAGTAGGTGAAAGTTTCCACTTGTTGCCATAGGTACTTCTTCCTCGGAGGAGAAGGCTAAGGAGACAGTGTGGACCCCTGAAGGTTTACCATTACATCTGGGATCCCCTTTCACATGGTCAGTTGACCCACAAACATAACATTTCCCAAATGTCTTGATGATGACCTTAAGCCGGCCCACCACCAAAGGCACACTGCCTAAAGCTTCCTCCTATCGTGAGCCTGTCAGGAGCCGGAAAGTGCTGAGTGCCAGAGCCCCTGCTCCTCCTGGGACCCACTTGTAACATCTTGTTCTTGCATACTCATATATTAGGGTAAGCAGCTCACCAGTGTTTTGGTCAAACCTTCATTGCAACCATTGCTGTGCTGTTTATTCTGTCAGATTGTTACTCACATTGCTGCAAGGAACTGTTTAAAAGGTGAACCCTGTTTGCACATGCATTTTTGCCCTAATTTGAATTCTGAATCTAGGTGAACCCTGTTTGCACATGCATTTTTGCCCTAATTTGAATTCTGAATCTAGGTGAACCCTCTTTGCACATGCATTTTTGCCCTAATTTGAATTCTGAATCTAGGTGAACCCTGTTTGCACATGCATTTTTGCCCTAATTTGAATTCTGAATCTAGGTGAACCCTGTTTGCACATGCATTGTTGCCCTAATTTGAATTCTGAATCTAGGTGAACCCTGTTTGCATATGCCTCCTCTAGCTTAGCGTAAACTCTAAACCTAGGTGAACCCCTTGCTCAACTGTATCTGCTTTCACATGCATTCTTAGCCATAGCGCAAACTCTGAATCCAGGCGAACCCCTTTTGCTCAATCGCATATGTACTTGCTATCACACTCACCCCTGCCTATTTTAGTAACTGGCTTGCAAGTGTCTGTATCTGTCCACTAGCCTCCAGCCCACCTATTCTTGCCTGCTTCCTGGACCCTGCAAACTTGCATCTAGCGTGCCTGTTTTAGTAATGTGTGCTTAGGTTCCTTGACCTACACTAGCCCACTATAATGTATCTACCACTACTCTACACAGTTCTACTCAGAACCATCCTCCACTTGACCACAATTGGATGACCACCCTTCACAACATGAACCTAGTTCAACCACAGAATCAGCTACATCATGGTAATGTACCCCCGGAGCAAACCAACATGGCTATTAAACCATGCAGCCTCCAAAAGCGTAACCTTAGACTTCGCGCCAGACTCCCAAGAATTTATGACCCTTTAGCCAATGCCCAACCCGCCTCTAATCACAACAAGCACACCCTGCTTACCACCAACAATCCACTACACATAACCAACACCGGCCAACACCGACTACAACTCAACAGTCGAATCTTTAGAGATTCCTCCTCCCCTAAATGCCAACCGCCTTCTGCCCCACCCGCCCTACCTGGAATAAAAGGCGCCTTATTAAACGCCCGCTCTATGGATGCCCATGCCACCGAAATAGCGGACACAATCCAAAATGAGAACTTGGATTTCTTGACCATCACGGAATCCTGGCTCCATCCCGCAGCAGGACCAGCCAATATGTTAGCTATCCCAGACAATTACACTCTTGTACGCTTGGATCGCACCACGTCTAGAGGTGGCGGCCTGGCTATAATTGTCAAAAACAACCTAACCCTAAGACTCTCCTCACCCTACAAAACCAATTTCTGCGAATCCCTCACAGCTAAACTCACCATTGCCAACAATCAAACCATCATTATCCACCTGATTTATCGACCACCAGGCCCCATAGGCTCCTTTGAGGAAGACCTCACGAACCTATTATCTGACAATTTAAAAAACTCCACTCAAAGCCTCATCCTAGGCGACTTCAACCTTGGATTCAATGACCAACGTGACCCCAATGCCATACAAATTAACAACACCCTGGAGGAACTAGGATTCTCCCAAAAGATCACAGATCCCACACATATCAAAGGAAGGACCCTCGACTGGATCGCCGAACATAACTGCCCAACTACTATCACCTCTATAATGCCTCAGCTATGGTCCGACCACTACAAGGTATCCTTTACCTTAGAAGCCACCACACCTATGAACAATAGTACCCTAGCCCCCACTGCACCTACTAGAAACAAAAAAAATATTATCCCTGAAAATCTTATCCCCCTCATTCTCCCCACCTTAAATTCCATTTCAGATCAGTCTGACCCAGCCTCCATGGTAGAAAAATACAATGAAGTGATGCTCGCCTCTCTGGACACTATCGCACCACTGAAAATTAGGAAGAGCAAACCCCGCCAACACCTAAATACCTGATTCACACCCTTACTGAAAGACATCAGAAAAAAGAAACGCCTAAGCGAAAAAACCTGGAGATCAGACCCCTCAGACACCAACAAAAACAACCTGAAGAAATTAGCCACCCTCTACAAAAAGAAATCATCTTAGCGAAACAAACCTCCTACAACATCCGTATCACTCAAGCCAAATCCAACAAAAAAGAATTGTTCGCCATCCTGAAGGAAGTAGAATCCCCCACCCAAAAGTGCCCGACTCCTGCCTCAAGGACAAGAACTGATGCACAGGCATACAAAATGCCCTTGCCAACAAAATAACAATGCTTCAGGTGAAGATCAACAACAAAGAAGCGTCCATAACTGCCCCAAACACTGTTAACATAGGCCCCCCCTCCAAGGCTACCACTAACCCATTACCGACTCTGAAACCTCTGGACACCCCCCCCCTTCTACTTTCGCAAAGTCTCCACCAAAGAAGTCGAGAAAGTCATCCTTACCCTCAAACCCTCTAATTGCCAGGGCGACCCATGTCCAGCCCAAATCATAAAAGACGCCGCCCGTGAACTCTCACCCTTCATTACTAAACTTATAAATGCCTCTTTCACATCAGGTACCATACCCAGCAACCTGAAACATTCCTGGGTTCTCCCCCTCCTCAAAAAGCAAACCTTGGACCCCTCCATCCCAACCAATTCCTTCTGAAAATCCTAGACAAAGTAGCTTACCAACAAATTCAGCACCACCTGGAACTAAACCACCTCCTAGGAGTCCGACAGTCCGGCTTCAGACCACAGCATGGCACTGAGACTGCACACCTAGACTTTAAGGCACACATAGACACACTAAGAGATAAAGGCACAACTTCACTCTTACCACTCCTTGACCTCTCTGCCGCATTCGATCTGGTAGACCATGCAATACTATGCAATCATCTGGTCACGGCAGCCTGCTTCTCCCAGGAAGCAGTCGCATGGATCCAATCTTTCTTAGATAACAGGACAATGCGAGTCTTCTCTCCTCTAGCAGCTGCTGACCCCGCACCCATTACTTGCGGCGTACCCCAAGGATCCTGCGTATCTCCCACCCTCTACAATATCTTCACAAAGCCCTTTTTCGATGATCTAGACTGCCTTGGTATCACCTACACCAACTATGCAGACGATACACAGATCCTCATCCCGTTGACGGGAGATTATGACAAGGATTTCTACCTCATCATCCAGGCATGGATGGCCGTCCACGGTCTATGCCTAAATGATGACAAAACTGAACTCCTCATTCTAGGCACTTCTTCCAACATCAAAAAACTGGGCCCCAACTATGACTCCTTCATAATTGACAATAACATCATTACTGTAGCCAAACTAGTTAAAACCCTCGATTTTTATATAGACTCCAAGCTTACCTTTGGTAAACAAGTGGATTCCATGGCTTCAGCCACCTCCTACACCTGCAAGCTAATTAGAGCAGCCAAGCCCTTCCTCTCACCCAATAATTGCGTCATTCTAGCAAGGGCATTAATCCTGTCGAAACTAGATTACTGCAACGCCCTCTACATAGGCAGTAACAAATACATCACCTCCAAAATTCAGACACTTCAGAATAATGCCCTGAGAGCCGCCCTAAACTTCCCTAAAAATGCCCACATATCAGACCTTAGGAGATCTACCAACTGGCTTTCCACTAAAGACAAAATCCTCCTCAAAACAGCCTCCCTCACACACAAATGCCTCAACCATGCAGCCCCGCAATACATTATAGACAGATTCACCAGACAAACAGCCTCTCGCCCCTTACGAAAAGCTAACTCTAACCTTTTGTTAGTACCCAGATTCAAACTTACTAAATCTGGCGGGAGTAGCTTCGCTGTTAAAGCGGCACAACTGTGGAACTCCCTTCCAACTGCTCTAAGGGAAGATCTCCCTTACCAGCAATTCAGATCCAATCTGATCCAATGGCTAAAAGATCATGATGCCTAACTTCGGCCTACTGTCATTTGGGATCACATGTATATTTTGTATATTTGCTCTGCTCTATTTATCTGTCACATCTGCATTCTTGTTAACTCACTGTACATACTTCTGTGATTTTTTGACACTACATGTCTACAGCATTGTAACCGTAGCTGTACCCCTGTTTATTTGTAACATGTAACCTAAGTTGAACAATCCTCTTTCTGCCTTCGCGCCCGAATACCATTGGTTCTGGTGCGCAATATAAATAAACAAACAAACAAACAAACAAACATGAATGGGGGTTTGTTCTGACCTCCATCTGGTTTGTGTCCAAATGGTGCACTAGCCTGATTTGGTTTCCCTTGTGGTTTACCCTTATGTTGTTGTTTGTGGCCCTCTTCTGGATTGGAGGTATTAGAATTCTCTTCTTTGGCTGTTTCCCCTCATCCTTTTTCTGAGTAGCCGCAGATTCCTAGTGAGTAGCCCTGTTGGCATCCCACAAGTCAGCAGCCTTAGGTAGCTTCTTTGGATCTATCTCCTTCATAAGTGTTTACTCTGTAACCCTTAATCCAACCATCTAAGTTTTTCAAACACTCACATACCCAGATATCCCAAGGGGTACCATCATGCTTTTTGGGGGTCCTAAACCTCTTAAGGTACTGGGAAGGGGTCTTCCCAAATCTAGCAATTAAAGCTAGCTTCACACACTCATAATCCATCCTATCCACCTCCCACAACTCCATTACAACATCAGATGCAACAGTGGGCAGCCTAGAAAAGAGCCAGGGAAGCAATTGATTCCCTGAGCGACTTTGAATCCCATGGTTATATTCAAACATTGCCAACCAATCCAAAATATCAAGCTTAACCTCATACATACCCACAATGTCTTTAGGCATACAGGGTCTCTTAGGACTGGAAGACCTAGAAGACTCTGGGAAAGAAACATTTCCAAGAGACAATCTTTTCATTTCTAGTTCATGATTCAACTCTATTTCTCTGAGCTTAAGTTCTTAGTGTTTTTGTTCAGATTGAGCATTTAAACGTTTGAATTCCCGTTCAAGTCTCATTTTCTCTAGAGCAATGAATTCAGGACTGAGTGTAGAACCTGTGGGGGTCCCAGTGGACAAGGGCTGAGGTTGCTGAGCAGGCAAGAGGGCGGAGAGACCTACATTAGGAGACACATCTGCCTCTTCCAACTCATCATTAACAGACATATTATCCTCAATACTTTCCACATTTGCTAGAGAGTCAAGCATTTCAGACCCACTCCCCAGACTTTGGTTCTTTAACAACTTTTCAATCAATTCAGTCTTTTTGCCTTTGGCAGAGAGTTTCCTTTCTTTACACATGTTTCTTAAATAATCAGCAGTGTAACTCAGTAGGGTCTCCTGACTGTGGCTTTCCATATCAGACACGTTAATATTGCTTTTTAGTGATGTTAGCCTTGTGGTTAGTTGATCCAAGGTAATATCAGCACTCTAATACTTTGATCCTCACCACTGTACACCAGTGTCAGGCAGAATTATATGCAGTACCCTTTGGGAACACCACACACAATTAAGACGGCAAGTGACAGTACGAATTCACCTTTGGTACAAGCCTGTACTACACAGTAAAGTGGTAGCGATGGCTGAGCAGCCAGACTTATCTCAAGAGTAAGTGAGCAGTATCAAATAGTTACACAAAGGACAGCAATTACTATGATTCAGGCAAACACGGACTCAAGGTTTTCAAGTAAAAGAATATACATTTATTATACTCTTCAGTTGTATAACATTACACTATTATAAGCAGTTTAAAAATCGTACTGTTAATACACCACACCACGTCCCTTAAATCCCAGACAAGTTAAGCTCACAAAATGAAGTGGGAGCAAAATGGCACTCGAGCAATTTAAAAGGGAGGGAAAGACAAAGTTAATAGAAATTGAACCACACCAACAGGTAAGTACTCAGGGCAATAGAGCAAGAGGAAATACAGTGATAGAATCAGGTAGAAAAGGCTTAGGGCCAAAGTCAATAGGACAAAAGTCTTTTGCTCAAGATCACACTGTTCAGGGTAGTTCACGGTAAAGTTCGTGCCACGGATTTCGGACGAGGTTGGTTGGTAGAAAAGGTAGTTCAACGAGAAGGGAAGGACAAGCCCTCGGATTGGAGAAAGATTTCACACACTATCCCCGCTGCTGAACGAAACGAGCAACCGGGTTTGCACAGTACCTTAAAGCGGAGAGGAAGCTGTAGCTGAGGTGGACGTTCCTGGTAGTTCCGGCAGGCTCGTGGTTCCTGAAGCGACTGTCGGACTGACACGAAGTAGGAAGACTGGAGGGTCCTGCACTACCCAGGGAAGAAACCAGCAGCAGAGCAAAGCAACAAATAAAAGGTGTGCTCCTTAAAACTCAAGCAGGGTCCGACCTTCCTGGCTATCTGGCCCACTGTAGCTCTGTACAGCGAATTCGACCAGAGGAGGGGTCCTGGCTTGCAGTTTGGGCGAACTGGTTGGTCCCACCAGCTCAAGGGAAGAAGTTTCCTGGAGAATCTTCTCTGTCATCGGATTCTGAAGATTCGGACCTGCAGCAGGGCTTCACCGGGCAGTTCAGTTGTGGTAGAGGTCCTCTTCCATTAGCTCCACATTGGTTATTTCGTTCCAGTGGCGACTCTGCCTTTCCAGTCCCACAGACCTGCTTTTTATGCAGTTTTCCCCCATTCATTCAGCCTGGCTGTCAAACACACAGCAGGGTGGCTGTCCTGGCAATAGCCTTATCTCACCTCCTTCTAACTCATGACCAAGGTAGACCACTTTACTCTGACCAATTTGACATTTGCTTGCCTATATGGTCAGATGGGCCTGCTCAAGAGCCTGCAAAACATATCCCAGGTGATCAATATGTTCTTTCCATGTAGGCCTGAACACTGCAATGTCATCCAAGTATTCTCATGATGCCTACCCCCGGGTACCCAGACCAAGTCCAGCAACCCCGAAAGCAGGCATCAAGTTACCCCAAGCAAGCCCAACAACCCCCGCTAGGGGCTATTTGGGTGCTGTCCTGGCGCCTAGGCGCCATGCTCATAGATTAAAATTTACCTGATGCAGACCATGCTGCAAATTTACCTGATGCAGACCATGCTGTAAGAGCTCCAAGCCAAACGAGGCTTGGAAGGGACTATTTTACCTAGGGACTATTTTTTTATTTGGGTGGGGCTGGGGAGGAATACTCACCTGGGACTACTTTGGAGGCTATTTAAACCACGCTTAAGCACACGCTTCGCGTTATTCTGCATCCAGCAGCGTAACGCTCACCGTGCCTGCAAGTCTGCATCCAGTCTTCTGCCACGCCCGCCTCGAGTTTGGAGCTCCTAGAAAAAGGGAGAAAGAAGGAGAAAAGGTTAGAACAAGAGCAATACCTTTGATCCTTACCTGAATTCCCGATCCATCGCGCCTTCGAGCTGGAAGAAAGAAGTTATTATATGCGCGTCGCCTTGCCTGCTGCAGCGCCGCGCTGAACTCACCGGTCTTTGCAGCTTCTTCACATTTCACCGCATCCTCCTGCATGTTACCGCCGCACTCCGGCACCTAAGGAGAAGACAAGAACAGCAAGGTGAGCCAAGGGAATACACAGAGGAATACCCCCCATAGACTTACCTGATTTTACCACCGGGGGTATTATTCTTCTTCACGGGTCGGCGAAGCTTCCACTGCATCCTAGCCGAACCCAGGCCCCTAAGGGGAAACAAAAGGACAGCAAGGTGAAACAAGGGACTAACAAGGGGAACCCTCCTCACCGCAAAAGACTTACCTGATTTTACCGCCAGAGGCATTATTTCCCAGAGACTTCATACTTTCTCTCAGCGCCTGAATAAGGGAGAAAGCAACAGGTTACATATGGACATTATTTTATCGAACTGTGTTGGATAATACAAATCCTTACCAGCACATTACCGGTTGCCACGAGGAACTCTTCAATAGGGTCAAGTTGCAACCTGCAAGGAATCGGACAAGAGTGAAAGTCAGGCATTTGAACTCTTACGAACTACATACTTACGGTGTCTTGCTGGGAATATCGGAGTCAATATTGTCCTGGAACTCACCAATTCCTTCGAGCCAGTGAAGCAACTGGTTATCTACGCGCCCCTGCGCTCAATGCAGGATGGAGAGCTCATCTTTTCAAATCATCAGAAGAATATTCCTACGGGCCAAGCAAACGAAGCTAGGTGGGCCAGTCCAGTCCGCCATCTCGGCCCTACGCATCACATTGGGGGAGACCGCAGCAGTCCAGTCCGGATCGACGCCTCTGTGGGAGCCAGGTGAGCCTAACAGAACGTGAAGCCTACCCACAAATTCCCACCCGGGCGTTATGGATACCTCAGAGACTGACCAATTGGCCCAATTACTACTTAGGAGAGAACTGATTTTGTCAAAGGAGCGAACTGATGATCTTGCTAGGCAACTATTGCAAAGCCAGGCTGGACAAGCACCCCTACCTGGTTCCGGGGGAAATCCAGCTCCTGTGTTATCGAGTAACCCTATGCAAATAAACCTACCAGGACATATTCCATTAGCCCCACCCGAACTCTTTGCTGGAGATCCCAAAAGGTTTGCCGTGTTTATGAACCAATGCCGCTTGCACTTTTTATGCAGACCTGGAGCCTTCCCAAACGATCAAGCCAAGGTAGCCTTTGTATTGTCATATCTCAGCGGCAGTGCAGCTGATTGGTCAATTCCACTAGTTACTCAGGATGACCCAATTCTTCGGGATTTTCAGGGCTTTCAAACTAGCATGGAAAGACTATTTGCCCGGCACTCCCAAGGACAGGCCCTGGATAACGAACTTTTGTCCCTACGACAGGGTAACCAGGACCTTCTATCCTACATCGCGACCTTTAATAGGTTAATAGTGGAAACTGGATGGCCTGAGGTAAAACGAATCACGTTATTTCATCGAGGGCTTCGAGGAGAACTCAAGGATGTCTTGGCTCAAGTCGTGAACCTACCTCAAGACTGCATGGAATATATAGACTTAGTGGTCCAGTTAGATCACAGACTTCAGAACAGAAAGGCTGATCGAGCCAAGTTTGAGAATTGTGTGTTGGTAAAAACCCACGCTAACCCCAAAGGAGCAGATGCTTCAGAACCCATGCAAATCGGAGGGGTTAAAGGACCCTTAACCCAGAAGGAAAGAGAAAGGAGACGGCAAATGCAATTGTGTCTATATTGTGGAACCTCTGGACATTTTCTACGGGATTGCCCTGTGAAACCACCTAAGAAGGTGGGAGGAGCTGCTGATAAAAGCCATATGGAGTCAGACTCGGGAAACGGCCACGCCCGACAAGCGTAGACGTCCGCTTGCCGAGCTTGAAGAAGGATACTCAGACCTCGCATTTCATCATACCAATGGTCCTCGTAGATCCAGGGCAGCCATCGCCTATGCACGCAGGAAGGGCATACATTGATTGCGGGGCCATAGGAAACTATGTGGACTATCAATTGGCTTCCAGGATGAATCTACCTCTCTGCTGAAAAACCACCTCAGATGTCATGAACAAAGCCCATTTTATACCTTATATGGGCACCATCCTCGAACCTCAGACCTTGACTCACCCCAAGACTTAGAAATGCCTGCAGTGGACCATCTGCACGCTACGATTACACAAGCATTTAAGGAAGCAACTACACATTTAAAACAGGCGAAAGAAAAATACAAGAAAGATGCTGATCGGCATAAAAGTGATTCTCCACAATACCAAATAGGGGACCAAGTATGGGTAGCCACAAAACATATACCTCTAAATGGAACACGGACCTTTAATCCCAGATATTTGGGACCTTACTCTATTAAGGCCATTATCAACCCGGTGCCTGTCAAGTTGGACTTACCTGCTAATATGCGAATTCATACCGTCTTTCATGTGTCACTTTTGAAGCCAGTACAACCAGGGACAAGACTAACCAAGCCACCAGACCCTATCCTTGTAGACGGAGAACCCGAATTTGAATTTAAGAACATCCTGGACTCCAAGCTGATAAAGTCAAAACTTTTTAATTTAATCGACTGGAAAGGTTACGGACCACAGGAAAGCTCATGGGAACCTAGTCACCATGTTCATGCACCCCGATTGGTGAAAAAAATTCCACCGAAATTTCCCAGACAAACCAAAACCACAGGGAAGAATGACTTTAGGAGGGGCCTTGGGGGGGAGTGCTGTCATGATGCCTACCCCCTGGTACCCAGACCAAGTCCAGCAACCCCGAAAGCAGGCATCAAGTTACCCCAAGCAAGCCCAACAACCCCCGCTAGAGGCTATTTGGGTGGAGTCCTGGCGCCAGGCTCATATGGAGAGTCAGTCCTGGTGCCATAGGCGCCAGGCTCATATGGAGAGTCAGTCCTGGCGCCATAGGCGCCAGGCTCATAGATTAAAACGTACCTGATGCAGACCATTCTGCAAACTTACCTGATGCAGACCATGCTGCAAGAGCTCCAAGCCAAACGAGGCTTGGAAGGGACTATTTTACCTAGGGACTATTTTTTTACTCGGGTGGGGCTGGGGAGGAATACTTACCTGGGACTACTTTGGAGGCTAATTAAACCAACCCCGAAGAGCAGCACATGCTTCGCGTTATTCTGCATCCAGCAGCGTAACGCTCACCGTGCCTGCAAGTCTGCATCCAGTCTTCTGCCACGCCCGCCTCGAGTTTGGAGCTCCTAGAAAAAGGGAGAAAGAAGGAGAAAAGGTTAGAACAAGAGCAATACCTTTGATCCTTACCTGAATTCCCGATCCATCGCGCCTTCGAGCTGGAAGAAAGAAATTATTTTATGCGCGTCGCCTCGCCTGCTGCAGCGCCGCGCTGCACTCACCGGTCTTCGCAGCTTCTTCACATTTCACCGCATCCTCTGCATGTTACCGCCGCACTCCGGCACCTAAGGAGAAGACAAGAACAGCAAGGTGAGCCAAGGGAATACACAGAGGAATACCCCCCATAGACTTACCTGGTTTTACCACCGGGGGTATTATTCCTCTTCACGGGTCGGCGCAGCTTCCACTGCATCCTAGCCGAACCCCGGCCCCTAAGGGGAAACAAAAGGACAGCAAGGTGAAACAAGGGACTAACAAGGGGAACCCGCTTCACCACAAAAGACTTAACTGATTTTACCGCCGGAGGCATTATTTCCCCGAGACTTCATACTTTCTCTCAGCGCCTGAATAAGGGAGAAAGCAACAAGTTACATATGGACAATATTTTATCGAACTGTGTTGGATAATACAAATCCTTACCAGCACATTACCGGTTGCCACGAGGAACTCTTCAATAGGGTCAAGCTGCAACCTGCAAGGAATTGGACAAGAGTGAAAGTCAGGCATTTGAACTCTTACGAACTACATACTTACGGCGTCTTGCCGGGAATATCAGAGTCAATATTGTCCTGGAACTCACCAATTCCTTCGAGCCAGTGGAGCAACTGGTTATCTACGTGACCCTGCGCTCAATGCATGATGGAGAGCTCATCTTTTCAAATCATCAGAAGAATATTTCTACGGGCCAAGCAAACGAAGCTAGGTGGGCCAGTCCAGTCCGTCATCTCGGCCCTATGCATCAGATTGGGGGAGACCGCAGCAGTCCAGTCCAGATCGACGCCTCTGTGGGAGCCAGGTGAGCGTAACAGAGCGCGAAGCCTACCCACAAATTCCCACCCGGGCGTTATGGATACCTCAGAGACTGACCATTTGGCCCAATTACTAGGGGAACTGAGGGCTGAAGTGCATTCCGCCCGTCAAGAAACCAATGCTCTTAGGAGAGAACTGATTTTGTCAAAGGAGCAAACTGATGATCTTGCTAGGCAACTATTGCAAAGCCAGGCTGGACAAGCACCCCTACCTGGTTCCCGGGGAAATCCAGCTCCTGTGTTATCGAGTAACCCTGTGCAAAAAACCTACCAGGACATATTCTATTAGCCCCACCCGAACGCTTTGCCGGAGATCCCAAAAGGTTTGCCGTGTTTATGAACCAATGCCGCTTGCACTTTTTATGCAGACCTGGAGCCTTCCCAAACGATCAAGCCAAGGTAGCATTTGTATTGTCATATCTCAGCGGCAGTGCAGCTGATTGGTCAATTCCACTAGTTACTCAGGATGACCCAATTCTTTGGGATTTTCAGGGCTTTCAAACTAGCATGGAAAGACTATTTGCCCGGCACTCCCAAGGACAGGCCCTGGATAACCAACGTTTGTCCCTACGACAGGGTAACCAGGACCTTCTATCCTACATCGCAACCTTTAATAGGTTAATAGTGGAAACTGGATGGCCTGAGGTAAAACGAATCACGTTATTTCATCGAGGGCTTCGAGGAGAACTCAAGGATGTCTTGGCTCAAGTCGTGAACCTACCTCAAGAATGCGCGGAATATATAGACTTAGTGGTCCAGTTAGATCACAGACTTCAGAACAGAAAGGCTGATCGAGCCAAGTTTGAGAATCGGGTGTTGGTCAAAACCCACGCTAACCCCAAAGGAGCAGATGCTTCAGAACCCATGCAAATCGGAGGGGTTAAAGGACCCTTAACCCAGAAGGAAAGAGAAAGGAGACGGCAAATGCAATTGTGTCTATATTGTGGAACTTCTGGACATTTTCTATGGGATTGCCCTGTAAAACCACCTAAGAAGGTGGTAGGAGCTGCTGATAAAAGCCATATGGAGTCAGACTCGGGAAATGACCACGCCCGACAAGCGTAGAGGTCCGCTTGCCGAGCTTGAAGAAGGATACTCAGACCTCGCATTTCATCATACCAATGGTCCTCGTAGATCCAGGGCAGCCATCGCGTATGCACGCAGTAAGGGCATACATTGGGGCCATAGGAAACTATGTGGACTATGAATTGGCTTCCAGGATGAATCTACCTCTCTGCCGAAAAACCACCTCAGATTTCATCACCACAGTCGATGGAACTGAAATTGCCTCTGGGCCTGTAACTCATTCCACCGCAGAGATGACACTATTGGGTCAGGATGCGCATCGAGAGACTATTGTGTTTTATCTAATCAAAGCCCCACAGTTCCAAATAATACTGGGGATACCTTGGTTGGAAACACATAATACTTGTATTGATTGGCGAGAGAAGAGAATAACCTTCCCGGATTGTGCACACACCTGTTACCCAAAGAAAAATCAGAACGCAGGCCTGGCCACAGTAACCACAGCAGTCATGCAACTACCTCCAGAATACCAAGAATTCCAGGATGTCTTCCAAAAGGAACAGGCAAACACCTTACCTCCTCACAGATCGTACGATTGTCAAATCGATCTCATACCCGGTGCACAAACCCCTTGTAACAGGATCTGTGTCCTTACGGAACCTGAGAACCTTCACCTACGACAATACCTAGATCAGTACCTTGCCAATGGCTTTATTCGCCCATCCAAGTCCCCTGCATCTTCAGCTTTGTTCTTCGTACCCAAAAAGGAAGGTGACCTCAGAACGTGCATAGACTACCGCGCATTGAACCAGATAACTGTTAAGAACCGATACCTGTTGCCTATGATCCCTGAACTACTAGACCAAGTGAAGGACGCTTGTATATACACTAAATTAGATCTCCGGGGGGCATACCATCTGGTACGTGTAAAAGAGGGCGACGAATGGAAGACTGCTTTCCGCACTAAGTATGGGTTATTCGAATACCAGGTGATGCCTTTCGGGTTGTGCAATGCACCAGCAGCCTTCCAATACTTCATGAACGATGTCCTTCGTGAACTCATTGACGTTTGTGTTGTCGTGTATATCAATGATATTCTAGTATACTCCTCTTCAGTATCTGACCATGTGAAGCATGTCCGAGCAGTCCTTGAGAAATTGCGCCAGCACAAACTATATGCAAAATTAGAAAAATGCGTTTTTCATGCCACAGAAGTTGAATTCCTTGGGTTTATCCTGACCCCAAAGGGAGTCTGAATGGACTCACGGAAGGTGGATGCAATCCTTAAGTGGCCATCACCAAGTTCAGTTAAAGGAGTACAAAGCATGCTCGGCTTTGCAAATTTCTACCGCAGATTCATCCCAGATTTTTCACATGTCGTACATCCCATCACAGCACTCTTGCGAAAAAATAAACGCTTTATGTGGACTGAAGAAGCTGAAAATGCCTTCCTGTCAGTCTGAAAACCCAAACCCCTAACCGTCGTGTTGCCCCCCCTTTGGGCAAGCATGCTCCGGTCTTCAGACAAACTTTGACAATCTGACAACCTCCTATTGGGGGTGTGGATCACTATACCCCCCCTTTGACTGCATTCGTATCAGGCCCTATGTGTAATGTGTTCTAATAACGTACACCTATCTTACTACCGTGAGCAATAACAAATAACACTAAGACACAAAGAAAACACAAAGAATCGATTCAATTTATAACAATGGGATACATTTATTTATATACACACAGCTAAGCATAATACATGACAATGCAGGCAGTTCTAATGCTATGTCTAATTTGCACCTTTTATACTTCTGGTGCAAAGCTACCATGCAGTAACTATGTAAGCCTTTCAGGTTCCTAATGTAAGCCTGTGCTGCAAATGTGTGGTTCTAATGCAATCTAATGCAAGTGCTAGCATCCATCACCTTCATGGGCAAATCCACACCTTCAATCCACACCATCACTCTAAACAATCCCTGTCTGGTTTTCCCCTCTCCCCTTATGTGAGTGTCTATTCTGATCAGTCAGTCAGTCCAGGTCAAACCCATACTTCCCATTTGCATGTGTTCCCAGCTCTGTGTTTGCCATCTCTGCATGACTCTGCAATCAGCCAGTCAGTGGCAGGCCTCAATTTTGGTAACTGCCAACTGCCAAGCTCTCTCAAGCTCTCTCTCTGCCTCATCGATCTCATCAAGGCCCATCAGTCTGCTGCACCAAGCACCATCTCCAGCCAACCCTCTCTGTGGCTCTCCCGATCTCTCTGGCCAGGCTCTCGATCCTCATGCAGACTCCTCCAGTGCTCTCTCCAACAACTCTCTCAAACTCCTCCCAAAACTCTCTAACTCTTTTCCCTCCAGCCACTCCTTGTTGTAGTCTCTTCTGATGACGCACAGAATGTCTAAGAATGTCTCTTCCTCAGCGTTTAGCAAAATGCCTGTCAGTCTGCTGTTTGCGTGTGTGTTACTTGCACGGCATGTCCTGTCACTTCGTGTGCTGTCAGCGTGACCTCATATCTCTCCCTCTTGGCCTTCCAAATATGTTGCGAAATACATCATCTATTCCCTGTTTCTCCATTCTCTCCACTGTAGGCTTCACTCTGCATTACAAAAGCACTTTTAGGCCCCGTTCTTAAAGCACCTCTTCTGTGTGAAAAGGCTTCCCTCTCTCCTGTCTACCCACTCCATTGGCCCCAACCCTTGCAGTTCTCTCCATGAAGCACACCAGCCAAGCTGATAAGCTTCCTTTCGCTCTGTGTGTCTGCCAAGCAAATGTTACGAATAGTGTACCATAACATTTCGTGCTGAGCAACTTCTGTCTTTCTCCATCAGCAAATGTCTCAGGCCCGTGTTAAAATGCTTCCTAGTGTTTACCACAAATCTCTCGTACTATAAAGCAAGCTAATTCTAAGTGCCTCAACATACATACATGTGTAACAGCGTGTCAAACATATCTCTAATGTGTCTCTATAAAGCATAACATGTGTGTCATTCTAAATGTCTCTCCATGGCATTTCAAATATGCCTGTGTGTGTCGTGCAAGTAATGCATTTTTCTCTCTCAGCCTAAGCGCTATATCTAATGCAAACATGAGTATATATCGTGTCTCTAAAACACTACATGGCATTCTATTGCAAATGGCAAAAGTGCAAAGTGGCAGCATGTTTCTTTATCATTCTAAATGGCAAGCACTATATGCATACAAAATCATTCTAAAAGCATATTGCAAATGCATCAGTCTAATATGTGATTGGGTAATGGTGTCTACTACAGCAATGTACTATGGATAGCTAAACAGAATGCAATAATGGAATGATTCCATAGCAAAGAGTAATGATTGGATAATGGTGAATGGGTAATGGTGCTTCTAACAGTGAGTCTTAATAATGGGTGTTATGATTCTCTACAGAGAGTCTATGATTTCATCATAATGATAACAATCCAAGGCTCCTCATTTTATGCAATTCCACAATCCCTCCTTTTTATCATTAAATAAATCATAACAAAATATAGCATATCATAGCATAGCAATCGTGGTATGCTAATACCAAGCGATAGTACAGAAAGGAAAAAGCATGTATCATGATGCATAAAAAACCTTTCTAAATAATGCAAGCATTTCACTCTATCAGTGGCAAGCTAAAATATTCAAATGCAAAACTGCAAATGTGTCAGAAATCAGAATAACATAGCCAAATGTCAAAGGTCAAAAGTCAAGCAAAAAGGTCAAGAGTCAAAGTGTCTACAAGCCAAAGGTGTGAAAGTGTCTCTACAAGCAGAAAACGAAAATGCAATGCATAGAATCAATGCACAAGTACTGTGCATACAGGTGTTTCCATCTCAATGTGTCAAGTACAAAATATGACAATCACTTTCACAGGTGTCAAAGGTCAGTACAGATGGCAGTAGCCAAACAGGGCAAACATTTCAGTGATCAATGCATACATATCAGTGTATACATGCAGTGTATTGGTCATATAGGCCATTTCAATTATATTCCAGTCCAAGGTATTTCCAAGTTCTCATGAGGTATGTGTGTCCTCACAACCGTACACATTACAAATTCAGTACAAATCAATTCTAATGCGAAAAGTTTCAGCCAAGGAATGTCAACAAAGCAAGTGTCAACAAAGCGAGTGTTCACAAAGCGGATAATGTGTTCACAACGAGCATATTAGTGTTCAGCAAAAGGTCAAAGTTCAGGTTGCAAAGTGTTCTCCACAACAGCAAACGTGTGAACAAACGTGAAATGTTCAAGCCAATATTGTTCAGGCAGCAGAAACGTGTACAAGCCAATTCAGGTTGGCCTGCTTGATAAATGGCAACAAGCTAAATGAGATTTCTCGCACAAGGCTCCATCAAGGTAGGAGCAAGCAAGTGTCGGGTACCATATGTGCCCCATTCGTTCTCCATGGAGTGATCACACATGCCCTTCACTTCAAAGGTAGCACAGGGAAGAACCGCGTGTCAGAACTTTCAATTGATGCCAATCGATGCTTACGCTCCTTTCTCCCTTTCATATCATGTACAAAGGCGACAGGTGCACTCATTCAGAGTGTTTGCAAGACATTGCCAATGCAGGTGGTTACTCTCCTCTGGACACAGTGTGGCCCTTCTCCATAGGCCCATCTCAAGCAGGTTCAAATTCTCTCCTCTCGCCGGGTCATGCTGTTGTCATGCCATGCCAGCCAGTCCCATGCTCTTAAAATGAGGGACAGCCAGCGTTAAATGCAAGTGCAATCAGGCAAGAAATGCTTTCAGAGCGTGTCTTCCTGCTCATTGCTGCTAATTTCTGCATTTTTCTCTTTCTCTGCTCAGGCCAAACTTGTCTGGTGCAAAAGGCATTCCAAATGGATTCTGTTTTCGCTGCAGATTACAAAAGCTGCTCACAAAGCACTTCGAATTTCTTCTTCTGCTCTCCTCTGCTGCTGCTTCACTGCTGAACAATTTTCTCACTGCTCTTCTCTCTCATCACGTGGCACAGATGCAAAGGTGTATTCTCTCTGCACAGTCGGTCATGATCTTCACTGCTCCATGGCAATAAGTGTCATGCCACAAAGTTTCTTCAGTCTGGGTAGCAAGCAGATTTTCTGGGTACATTCTCAGAGCACAGCCATTGGACAAGGTGCACACTCTAAGGCCTCATGTTGGTCGGTCTGTCGATCGGCATTCCCCAAAAGTGCTGCTGCAAAGCGTCAAATGTCAGATGCCAATGTCTCATCATTGCTGCAATCAAACAGCCATGATGCAAAGTCACATTGCACTGTGACAAAAGCCAGTCTCTTTCTGGTGCTGCAAAGTCACAAGGTGTCAGCCATCATGGATCTCAGACAGTCATCAAGGTCTGGTCATCAAGGTCTGATCATTTCATTCGGTCATCATGCCGGTCATCTGGACATCTGCTCTCAGGCATGCTGCTCCAAATCATGGTCTCATCATTTCATGCGGCGATGCCATCTCGTCTGGTCATTATGTCTCCAGATTTCATGCAAAGAAACAAAAGTGCAAGAATCAGTCTTACTCAGTTTCAGGTGTTTCAAAACCAAAATAAAACAGCATTTCTCATGGTGAATGGGTAATGGTGATTCTAACAGTGAGTCTTAACAATGGGTGTTATGATTCTCTACAGAGAGTCTATGATTTCATCATAATGATAACAATCCAAGGCTCCTCATTTTATGCAATTCCACATTCCAAGAGCTGAAAGCGAAATTCACATCTGCACCTGTATTAAAGCACCCGCGCCCTGAGCTTCCATACATAGTGGAAACTGATGCATCCAGTCTAGCCATGGGGGCTGTCCTGTCTCAAAAGGACCCTGAAACAGGCCAGCTTCAGCCAGTAGCATTTTGGCTTGGCGGCACTATCTTCTCGGTGCCAGGCATACCATTACTGTGATCACCGATCATCGGAACTTACAGTATTTAAAAACAGCCAAGGCCCAATCGTCACGTCAACTCCGATGGGCATTGTTCTTTGCCGAGTTCGATTTCGTGATAACCTATCGACCAGGTTGTAAGGATGGTAAAGCAGACGCCTTATCCTGCATAGGGATGGGAGAGGCAGAAGTGAACCCAGAACCAGTACCTATAATTTCCGAACAAAGGATTCTTGGCATGACTACTCTACAGACACTAGAGGACATTCAGGTAAAGATCCAGCAACTCTTTGATCCTACAGCCCTGCAGGACTGGGTAAAGAAAGGCCCGGACTACTCTGTCACTAATGATCTGCCTTATTCAAGGGCGGCTATTTCTGCCACACAAGGAACTACAAGAGCTAGTCATTTCCCGTTATCATGATACCCTAATGGAGGGGCACCCAGGTATTGCAAAAACTGAAGCTGAAATTAAAAGACAATTTTGGTGGCCCACCTGGCGAAAGGATATTAAATCATTTGTGATGTCTTGTGGCATTTGCGCCCAAAACAAAAGTCAAAAGAAAAAACCAGCTGGACTCTTACAACCTTTAGACATTCCGCCTACACCATGGCACACCTTATCATTAGACTTTATTACCGATCTACCTCCTTGTAATGGGTTTAACACCATTCTAGTTATTGTGGATCTTTTTTTCAAGATGGCCCACTTTATTCCTTTAAAAGAACTACCTTCAGCCTCAATCCTGGCCAAAGAATTCCTCGAAAACATTATTCGCATACATGGATTTCTGTCTGTGTTGGTCTCTGACCGGGGCAGTCAATTTATTTCACATTTTTGGAAAAAATGCTGTCAATTGGTGCAAATCGATGTGAGGTTATCGACCAGTCACCACCCCCAGACCGATGGTCAAACGGAGAGGACCAACCAGACTCTCGAACAATACCTGCGGTGTATGTTACATCAGACGGAGAGTAATTGGAAAGACATTCTTTGGATCGCCGAATATGCATACAATAATTCAGTACACTCTGGAACTGGACAAAGCCCCTTTTATACCTTATATGGGCACCATCCTCGAACCTCAGACCTTGACTCACCCCAAGACTTAGAAATGCCTGCAGTGGACCATCTGCACGCTACAATTACACAAGCCTTTAAGGAAGCAACTACACATTTAAAACAGGCGAAAGAAAAATACAAGAATGATGCTGATCGGCATAGAAGTGATTCTCCACAATACCAAATAGGGGACCAAGTATGGGTAGCCACAAAACATATACCTCTAAAGGGAACACGGTCTTTTAACCCCAGATATTTGGGACCTTACTCTATTAAGGCCATTATTAACCCGGTGGCTGTCAAGTTGGATTTACCTGCTAATATGCGAATTCATCCCGTCTTTCATGTGTCAATTTAGAAGCCAGTACAACCAGGGACAAGACTAACCAAGCCACCAGACCCCATCCTTGTAGACGGAGAACCCGAATTTGAATTTAAGAACATCCTGGACTCCAAGTTGATAAAGTAAAAATGTTTTTATTTAATCGACTGGAAAGGTTACGGACCACAGGAAAGGCGCCAGGCTCATAGATTAAAACTTACCTGATGCAGACCATGCTGCAAACTTACCTGATGCAGACCATGCTGCAAGAGCTCCAAGCCAAAAGAGGCTTGGAAGGGACTATTTTACCTAGGGACTATTTTTTACTCGGGTGGGGCTGGGGAGGAATACTTACCTGGGACTACTTTGGAGGCTATTTAAACCATGCCCGAAGAGCAACACACGCTTCAAGTTATTCTGCATCCAGCAGCGTAACGCTCACTGTGCCTGCAAGTCTGCATCCAGTCTTCTGCCACGCCCGCCTCGAGTTTGGAGCTCCTAGAAAAAGGGAGAAAGAAGGAAAAAAGGTTAGAACAAGAGCAATACCTTTGATCCTTACCTGAATTCCCGATCCATCGCGCCTTCGAGCTGGAAGAAAGAAGTTATTTTATGCGCGTCGCCTCGCCTGCTGCAGCGCCGCGCTGAACTCACCGGTCTTCGCAGCTTCTTCACATTTCACCGCATCCTCCTGCATGTTACCGCCGCACTCCGGCACCTAAGGAGAAGACAAGAACAGCAAGGTGAGCCAAGGGACTACACAGAGGAATACCCCCCATAGACTTACCTGATTTTACCACCGGGGGTATTATTCTTCTTCACGGGTCGGCGCAGCTTCCACTGCATCCTAGCCGAGCCCCGGCCCCTAAGGGGAAACAAAAGGACAGCAAGGTGAAACAAGGGACTAACAAGGGGAACCCTCCTCACCACAAAGGACTTACCTGATTTTACCGCCGGAGGCATTATTTCCCCGATACTTTCTCTCAGCGCCTGAATAAGGGAAAAAACAACAGATTACATATGGACATTATTTTATCGAACTGTGTTGGATAATACAAATCCTTACCAGCACATTACCGGTTGCCACGAGGAACTCTTCAATAGGGTCAAGTTGCAACCTGCAAGGAATCGGACAAGAGTGAAAGTCAGGCATTTGAACTCTTACGAACTACATACTTATGGCGTCTTGCTGGAAATATTAGAGTCAATATTGTCCTGGAACTCACCAATTCCTCCGAGCCAGTGAAGCAACTGGTTATCTACGCGCCCCTGCGCTCAATGCAGGATGGAGAGCTCATCTTTTCAAATCATCAGAAGAATATTCCTATGGGCCAAGCAAACGAAGCTAGGTGGGCCAGTCCAGTCCGTCATCTCGGCCCTACGTATCACATTGGGGGAGACCGCAGCAGTCCAGTCCAGATCGACGCCTCTGTGGGAGCCAGGTGAGCGTAACAAGTATGCCATGCAGAAGTCCTCCATCCCATTCAGAAACTTTATTAACCATCCTTTGAAATGTAGCAGGTGCATTCTCTAGTCCAAAAGGCATAACCATAAACTGGTGGAGGCATGCTGGGGTAGAAAATGCAGTTTTCTCCATCGCATGTTCTGTCAGTGCTATTTGCCAATAGCCTGAGGTTAGATCAAATGTACTGAGGTACTTGGCTGAACCAAGTCTATCCACCAATTCATCTGTTCTTGGCAAGTCCACACAGAATGTCAACTCTTTGGATCTTGCCTTTGGTAGTAGAACAACTGAACTAGACCATGGACTTGTAGATGGCTCTATAACCCCGAGATGAAGCATCTTGTTGATCTCTCCTTTGATGTGGGATCTGCGATGTTCTAACATTCTGTAACCTCTGTTTTTCACAGGTAAACAGTCACCAGTGAGGATATCATGCTGGCTCCAAGGGATCAAGCTTGGTGATAGTGAAAACAGGGAGGCAAACTGATTCTACAGAGCTTTGCACTCCTCCTGTTGTTCAGATGTCAGCTGGGTGGAGAGATTAACTCCTTCTATTGTTCCATCTAAAGGTTGGCCTCTGAGGAGGTCAGGTAGAAGTTCACTCTCCTCTTCCTCTTGAGCTGAAGCTAGAAGCAAAGCTCCCACTTCTGGTCTCTAGACATAAGCCTTTAAATGGTTGGTGTGAAAGACTCTGGGAGCCTCCTTAGGTTTGCCTAAGTCCACCAAATAGTTCACCTCTCCAAGTTTGCCCACAACTTTGAAGGGTCCTATCCATTTGTCCTGCAAGGCCCTCTGCCTTGTTGGCACCATAACTAATACAAGCTGGTCTTGAGTAAACTCAACCATGCTGACGTTCTGCTCATGCCAATGTTTGACCAGAGGCTGACCTGCTTTTAAGTTATCACTTGCTTCTGCCATCATGTGTGACATTCTCCTCCAGAGACCTATCACATAGTCAGTCACTCTGACTGGCTTGGGGGAAGGTGCACTCTCCAACCCCTCCTTGATCAGGGCCAATGGATCTCTGACTGGATGGACATAGAGAAGTTCAAAGGGGCTGTAACCAACTCCCTCCTGAGGGACTTCTCTATATGCAAAGAGAAGGCATGGCAGTAGAAGGTCCCACTTTTTCTTAAGGGGTTCTTCTAAAGAACCTATCATGCTCTTCATAGCACGATTAAACCTCTGTACCAGCCCATTTGTCTGTGGATGGTAGGCTGTAGAGAACTTGTAAGTGACACCACAGTTTTTCCACATGGCTTGCATGTAGTAGGACATAACATTGGATCCCCTGTCGGATATCACTTCCTTAGGGATCCCTACTCTGGTAAAAATACCAAGTAGACCCTTCGCCACAGCCTGAGCCATAACAGTTCTTATAGGTATGGCTTCTGGGTATCTTGTAGCATGGTCTACTACAACCAGGATAAACCTGTTCCCTGAAGATGTGGGAGGGTCAAGGGGACCGACAATGTCAATGCCCACCCTCTCAAAAGGAACTCCCACCACTGGGAGGGGCACCAGGGGTGCCACATTCTGGGCTCCACTCTTGCCAGAGCGTTGGTAAGTGTGTCAGCTCCTACAGAATTTGTCAACTTCTGCATCCATCTTATGCCAGTAGAAGTAGAGAGAGAGCCTTTCCTTGGTGTTCTTGAAGCGCAAGTGGCCATCCAAAAGTATCTTGTGGGCTAACTGTAGGAACTGGAGTCTGTTGGTGTTATCTGGTATATGTTATTTACTTTGAAGTGTGTATTTAAAGTGGAAATGACCCACCTTCCGGAACACCAGGATCAGAAGCAGCAGTCTAGCAAGAATCTCCCTGCGGACCCTGAACCCCTGCGCCGATAAACAGCTGCAGAAACCCAGACCCCCCAGGGAAACCCTCTGGGGAATAAAACCCTGGTTCCTTGTCCAAGGATGAACTTCTAGCTGGAATCAGGAACGGAAAATGCCGGGGAGTAGCTTCTTGCATCTACTTGGAAGCCAGTGGATGTTATGGTTGGTGTGGTAACAGTGGTATTGAATGAGAGAGAGCAAATAGGATAGAGAGGAGTGAACACGTAGAGACCTCTATGTTAGTGAGAGAGGATTCGTAAGTGTACCTGCAAAGCAATGCACTAATAGGAGCTGGTTTCCCAAGAGTGAGTTGTTCTGTGAGCGGCGAGCAGGGAGGGGCGATTTGCACCCTAAGAAATAGAGCCGCATAGAATAAGTCAAGAGGAATGCGATATGATTAATAAGAATGATTCCCAGATTAAACTACGTCTTGTACCTTGTAATGCAACGGATGGGAACTGGAAGTGAGAGAAAATCCTTCCTTACCACCCGCTTGGCGGAATGTAGTCGGGAAGCTTGAGTGCTGTTTGGTGTAGAGGTCTTGTTGAACTGACACTTTTCGAGTTTAAAAAATAGGTGATTCTGCTGTAGTCTCTTCAGTACTTCTTGAACATGTAGAAGGTGTTCAGCAGGGGATAAAAAAAAGACAGGAATGTCATCCAAGTATACGATGACGTAATGTAGCAATAAATCAGCAAATATATGGTCCATGAAACGTTGGAACATTGCTGGGGCATTGGACAGACCGAAGGGCATTACCCGGTATTCATAATGTCCAAAGGGGGTCCTGAATGCAGTCTTCCATTCGTCCTCCGGTCGTATCCTAATCAAATGGTATGCGTGCTTTAAGTGGCACTACAAATCGAGCCGGGGCCCATCGAGGGGGCGTGGCCTAACAACGGGGTCTTGATGGGCCGTTAGGCCACGCCCCCTTGACGAGCCCCGGCTCAATGGGCTACTGGCACCCCTGCCAGGTAGCCTTTTGTAGAGATTAGCACCCTCTCCCCTACTGGGGAGAGGGTGCTGATCTCGGCATTTATTTTGTATAGGCTTGCCTGGCAGGGGACAGCGCCTCGCCTATTCAGCCTTAATGGTGTTGCTGCCCCTCGCCAGCTGGGGAGGGGCAGCGTCACCATTAAGGCTGACAGGGTGAGGCCACTGGAAGCAGAGGCCTTTTTCCTAAAACCTGAAACTCCCGCGAATCGGCGGGAGCTTCAGTATTTAGAAAGCAAGGCCTCTGCTTCCAGCGGCCTCACGTTTCTCCATAATGGTGGCGCCGGCCCACGTGCATCCCTTGATTAAAGGGATGCCTCGCAGGTGCGGCGCCACCATTATAGCTGAAAGGCATTTTTTTCTGAAGCCTGAAGCTCTCGCACACGAGCGAGAGCTTCAGGCTGTAGAAAAAAATGCCTTTTCATGTAGTGGCCGGGGCTGCCCGGGGAGATTAGTGGGCCCCGGCAGGGCCCCGCCTGAAAACGAAATTTCGGAGACTGCCGGGGCCCAGCCCCGGCAGGCCCCGGCCCACTTAAAGCCCTGCCCCCGCAGGTCCAACTTAGTATAAATCGAAGAGTGTTTTACAGCCTCCAAAATGTCGGGGATAAGAGGCATAGGATACCTGTCTGGAATGGTCATTTTGTTTAACCCGCGATAATCGATACAAGGGCGTAACTCACTGGTGTCTTTCTTTGGGATAAAAAAGAGAGAAGCAGCTGCCGGTGAGGTAGACTCCACAATGAAACCATTCTGTAGATTGGTTTGTAGATAACGGCGAAGCGCGGTCTTCTTTGTAGGAGACAAAAAGTACATTCTACCAAACGGCAGTGGCTGATCCGGAACCAGATCTATAGCGCAATCGTCTCGCCGATGGGGAGGCAACTCTGCATATTCGGAGACGGTAAACACTTCTTGATAGGGTAGATAAGGTTCAGAGATTTCCTGTACCAAGTTTAGTAACTTTCGGGGAGAGAGTCTCCTGGTTTTGTGGTGGAGATGGGGGGAAGCCTATAGCCCCCTGGGAGAAACATTTTGCTAGGCAATGTTCCGAGCCCAGAGAGATTGTCCCTACGGACCTGTTAATGAAGGGGTTATGGATTCGTAACCATGGAAGGCCATATATGACTGGATAATGTGCGGTTCGGATCAGGTCTAAGGAGATCAATTCCTTGTGGGAGTATATCGACATTCCCAGAAGGTCTGTTTGTTCCGTGATAGGTCCTGAGGTGAGTGGGCTATCGTTGACGCTCTCACCGGAATAGCTACTGCCTTTAGAGAGCGAGGGACCTGATGTTGAGCAGCCCATTTGTCGTCAAGAAAACAACCAGCAGCTCCGCTATCGATCAAGGCGGGTATCTGGACGAGTTCCGTGGTTCCCCAAGAAAGGGACACTCGGATAACCACCATAGCTGGTTCTAATGGATTAGCAGGAGCCACAGGATACAAAGATATTGGGGAACTGGTGTATGGTGGCCGACTCGTGGGTCCCGTCACGGTCGGACGTTTGCGTTTCCCGACTTTCTAGGCGGTACGACAGGACAGTCCCTTAAGACATGAGCACTGCTGCCGGAGTACATACGTAGCCCAAGGGTCCTCCTCTGTGTCCTTTCTTCCGGGGTCAGGGGACCCCAGGCTGAGCCCAATTGCATAGGCTCATTTAAAGAGACAGCATTCCCTGTAGCGGTTGCTCGACTAGTGGATGGAGGGGTTTCGTAGGTGGAACGGGTACTCCGATACTTTCTTCTTTTAGAGTTCTGTTCCTTCACCCGGTAGTCTAATTGCATAGTTAAGGCTATCATTTCCGCCAAGTTCGGAGGACAGGGAACTCGTGATAGCTCATCCTGCAGATCCTCGTTGAGTCACCTACGGAAAAGGGTCATTAAAGCATCATCTGCCCAAGATGTGTCAGTGGCCATCTGCTTAAATGAAGTGATGTATGACAGAAGATCTTGTGTACCTTGTCGGAAGTCCAGTAGATTCTCCTGTGCTGCTACTGTTATCTCCTGACGTCCAAACATGGACTTAAGACTATTTATGAAAGCTGGATAGGCATCTAATAAGGGATTATTGGTGACGGATAAAGGAGTCACCCAGGCTAGGGCAGGGCCGGTCATATTAGAAATCATGTGTCCCACCTTGTCTCTATCGGATGAAAAAAATGGCTGCCTTAAAGGCAAACTGTACGGTACAGGATTCAATGAACTCTTTAAGTTTATGTGGGTTGGCATCAAAACGACCGCAAGGGAGCGGTCCCAAAGGTATTTCTGAACTTTGCAGGGATCGGTTCATATGTTGACGAAGAGTCGTGTTGTCTTGTTTCAGGGCCTGAACCTCGGCCGAAAGGGGCTGTACCTCAGCCATCAACTGCTGAGTCGGATCCATGTTGTTCCAGTCTTTTTAGGGCGTTGCTATCTGTTATATGTTATTTACTTTGAAGTGCGTATTTAAAGTGGAAATGACCCACCTTCCGGAACATCAGGATCAGAAGCAGCAGTCTAGCAAGAATCTCCCTGCGGACCCTGAGCCCCTGCGCCGATAAACAGCTACAGAAACCCAGACCCCCAGGGAAACCCTCTGGGGAATAAACCCTGGTCCTTCGTCCAAGGACGAACTTCTAGATGGAATCAGGAACGGAAAATGCCGGGGAGTAGCTTCTTGCGTCTACTTGTAAGCCAGTGGCTGTTGTGGTTGGTGTGGTAACTGGTATTGAATGAGAGAGAGCAAATAGGTTAGATAGGAGTGAACAGGTAGAGACATCTATGTTAGTGAGAGAGAATTTGTAAGTGTACCTGCAAAGCAATCCACTAATAAGAGCTGGTTCCCCAAGAGTGAGTTGTTCTGTGACCGGCGAGCAGGGAGGGGCGATTTGCACCCTAGGAAATAGAACCACGTAGAATAAGTCAAGAGGAATGCAGTATGATTAATAAGAATGATTCCCAGATTAAACTACGTCTTGTACCTTGTAATGCAACGGATGGGAACTGGAAGTGAGAGAAAATCCTTCCTTACCGCCCTCTTGGCGGAATGTAGTCGGGAAGTTTGAGTGCTGTTTGGTGTAGAGCGGGACTAACACTGGATTTGCGCTGGATGCGGAATCGGTTCTAATAACAAAAAGAACGTTAAAGAGAAATTTGGGAGGCTCGGATAGAATATGAGTAGGGTTAAGCTGTATACCTTGACGGTACAAACACAGAAGAGATAAGGTACCGGCGAGGGTGTCTCTGCGAACGCAAAGTATCAACAGGGCTCTGTAGGCGTAAAGGAAGAAAAGGAAATAGTTGAGGTTAGAGAGCACAGAAAGGTCTGAGAACACAGAAACGTTAGAAAGGGTAAAACCGAACTCACAGAGTGTTTGCCCAAGGGAGCAGCAACGCGGCGTCGTCCGGGATTCACTGGTAGAAGAGTGTTCACCGTAGGGGGAGGCGGAGCCAAACTGTCACCTGACACTTGCAAGACTGAAATGCTGCTGGAACAAGGAAGCGCCATGTTGAAGGGAGGCATACGAACGTGAGCAATATGCCTCCAACGGTGTCACAGTGTCCAGCAAAAACGGCGCCGCATGATAGTTGTCAAGGGGCACTACAATTCTTTTGCAGTCCCCAGATAGACTCAGTTGGTTCACTCAGCTTAACCTGTGCTTTCCAACCTCTTGCCCATCAAGTTGGTTAGCGGCTTGTTGTCGAAGACCTTCAAGAGTAGGACACCCTCTCTGTCCTTTGCTGAATTCTGCCCTGTTGGGTCCACCTTCTGCCAGTAAAGACTGCAGCTCAGGATGGTCAACAGGGTCAAGATCTCCAACTAAAACAGTGTCCTCTTCCAGTCTGATTCTTCAGATACTAGCTCAACCACACAAGGTTGCACCTCACACTCTGCCTCAGCAGGCGGAGTAGTCACAGGTGTGACTTTGGACAATCTTTGGGATGTCCTTGTTGGTAGCACAGGGGTGTTGTCTGACTTTTTCCTGGAGGTCTTGGGTTTCCCCTTTGCCTCTGTTTTCTTAGAAATAGCAGTGAGCAACTCCTCTGGAGTGAGAGTAATAGTTTCCTCTATCAACTCCTCTGGAGAGCCTCTCAAGGTCCTCTCCCTTGCAGACCTAGTGAGCTCCTGTTTCCTTTTACTGGGAGGCCTGGGGGTGCTTGATACAACTCCAAGAGTTTTCAGGTCATTACCCGACGGGACTCTCCCAGGCACTTCACTCTGCACACTAACAGGTATTTTGACAGTCAAATCATTACACGGGATGAGAGCTGGTAACTGGGAAGCATTTGCACAGGGCCTCCAGCTAACTTGGCGAGGCGTTTGGGTGCCTTAGCAACATCCTCCACCTTGAAACATGATTAATCCACCACAGTTATGTTGGCTCCAGTGTCTCTGATGGCAGGGGTTTCCTGACCATTCACAAGAACACTATCTTTATAATACTCTTTAGAGTATTATCTGGGATGGAATTATAGACATGTAAGTTCTGCTATTCCCATAAACCCAGGGACACTAAAGAAACACTAGTTCAGACTCCTATGGGTTCATCAGCTAGTAGGTGAAAGTTTCCACTTGTTGCCATAGGTACTTCTTCCTCGGAGGAGAAGGCTAAGGAGACAGTGTGGACCCCTGAAGGTTTACCCTTACATCTGGGATCCCCTTTCACATGGTCAGTTGACCCACAAACATAACATTTCCCAAATGTCTTGATGAATGGGGGTTTGTTCTGACCTCCATCTGGTTTGGGTCCAAATGGTGCACTAGCCTGATTTGGTTTCCCTTGTGGTTTACCCTTATGTTGTTGTTTGTGGCCCTCTTCTGGATTGGAGGTATTAGTATTCTCTTTGTTGTCTTTCTTTGGCTGTTTCCCCTCATCCTTTTTCTGAGTAGCCCCAGAATCCTAGTGAGTAGCCCTGTTGGCAACCCACAAGTCAGCAGCCTTAGCTACCTTCTTTGGATCTATCTCCTTCATAAGTGTTTACTCTGTAACCCTTAATCCAACCATCTATGTTTTTCAAACACTCACATACCCAGATAGCCCAAGGGGTACCATCATGCTTTTTGGGGGTCCTAAACCTCTTAAGGTACTGGGAAGGGGTCTTCCCAAATCTAGCAATTAAAGCTAGCTTCACACACTCATAATCCATCCTAGCCACCTCCCACAACTCCATTACAACATCAGATGCAACAGGGGGTAGCCTAGAGATGAGCCAGGGAAGCAATTGATTCCCTGAGCGACTTTGAATCCCATGGTTATTTTCAAACATTGCCAACCAATCCAAAATATCAAGCTTAACCTCATACATACCCACAATGTCTTTAGGCATACAGGGTCTCTTAGGACTGGAAGACCTAGAAGACTCTGGGAGAGAAACATTTCCAAGAGACAATCTTTTCATTTCTAGTTCATGATTCAACTCTATTTCTCTGATATTAAGTTCTTGGTGTTTTTGTTCAGTTTGAGCATTTAAACATTTGAATTCCAGTTCAAGCCTCATTTTCTCTAGAGCAATGAATTCAGGACTGAGTGTAGAACCTGTGGGGGTCCCAGTGGACAAGGGCTGAGGTTGCTCAGCAGGACAGAGAGACCTACATTAGGAGACACATCTGCCTCTTCCAACTCATCATTAACAGACATATTATCATCCTGAATACTTTCCACATTTGCTAGAGTCAGGCATTTCAGACCCACTCCCCAGACTTTGGTTCTTTAACAACGTTTCAATCAATTCAGTCTTTTTGCCTTTGGCAGAGAGTTTCCTTTCTTTACACATGTTTCTTAAATAATCAGCAGTGTAACTCAGTAGGGTCTCCTGACTGTGGCTTTCCATATCAGACATGTTAATATTGCTTTTTAGTGATGTTAGCCTTGTGGTTAGTTGATCCAAGGTAATATCAGCAATCTAATACTTTGATCCTCACCACTGTACACCAGTGTCAGGCAGAATTATATGCAGTACCCTTTGGGAACACCACACACAATTAAGACGGCAAGTGACAGTACAAATTCACCTTTGGTACAAGCCTGTACTACACAGTAAAGTGGTAGTGATGGCTGAGCAGCCAGACTTATCTCAAGAGTAAGTGAGCAGTATCAAATAGTTACACAAAGGACAGCAATTACTATGATTCAGGCAAACACTGACTCAAGGTTTTCAAGTAAAAGAATATACATTTATTATACTCTTCAGTTGTATAACATTACACTATTATAAGCAGTTTAAAAATCGTACTGTTAACACACCACACCACTTCCCTTAAATCCCAGACAAGTTAAGCTCACAAAATGAAGTGGGAGCAAAATGGCACTCGAGCAATTTAAAAGGGGGGGAAAGACAAAGTTAATAGAAATTGAACCATACCAACAGGTAAGTACTCAGGGCAATAGAGCAAGAGGAACTACAGTGATAGAATCAGATAGAAAAGGCTTAGGGCCAAAGTCAATAGGACAAAAGTCTTTACTCAAGATCACACTGTTCAGGGTAGTTCGCGGTAAAGTTTGTGCCACGGATTTTGGACGAGGTTGTTGGTAGAAAAGTTAGTTCAAAGAGAAGAGAAGGACAAGCCCTCGGATTGGAGAAAGATTTCACACACTTTCCCCGTGGCTGAACGAAACGAGCAACCGGGTTTGCACAGTACCTTAAAACAGAGAGGAAGCTGTAGCTGAGGCGGACGTTCCTGGTAGTTCCAGCAAGCTCACGGTTCCTGAAGCAACTGTCGGACTGACACGAAGTAGGAAGACTGGAGGGTCCTGCACTACCCAGGGAAGAAACCAGCAGCAGAGCAAAGCAACGTATAAAAGGTGCGCTCCTTAAAACCCAAGCAGGGTCCGACCTTCCTGGCTATTCGGCCCACTATAGCTCTCTACAGCGAATTCGACCAGAGGAGGGGTCCTGGCTTGCAGTTTGGGCGAACTGGTTGGTCCCACCAGCTCAATGGAAGAAGTTTCCTGGAGGATCTTCTCTGTCATCGGATTCTGAAGATTCGGACCTGCAGCAGGGCTTCACCGGGCGGTACAGTCATGGTAGGGGTCCTCTTCCATCAGCTCCTCGTTGGTTATTTCGTTCCAGTGGCGACTCTGCCTTTCCAGTCCCAGAGACCTGCTTTTTATGCAGTTTTCCCCCATTCATTCAGCCTGGCTGTCAATCACACAGCAGGGTGGCTGTCCTGGCAAGGACAGTCACCCAGCCAATCAAAACAGGAGTGAGACTTGGGTTACCAAGGGAACCCATGGCAGGGGTCCTAAGACCCCTCCCTCACATCCTGCCTACCCAGACTTTCAGGTGCTTTAAGGAGAGCTTCTGTGTAGAAGCCCAAGAAAAGACGGCGAACAAAGGAATCAACCCCGGTTTGGCGCGCAGAGAAGAACACAAGAAAGACTTTAACAAAAAGAAATGGCGAATAAACCCAGCCAGAGCCAAAATAAAATGTATTTGGTCAAGCGGGTTTATGTTCGAGGCTAATATAATAGGCTAAAACAATACTATGGTTATATAAGATAACCGCGGTAGAAAAAGTAGGGTAGTTACCACTGCCACCAGCCAAGTCTTGATGTAAAGGGAGCGAAACAGTGCTCCAAGAGGAACAGACAAAAAGGGATAAGAATTAACACTTTCCAACACGCCATGTAAGATGGGGTGTACTGGGTCTGTAGTTTAAAGAGACTACATAAAGTTATTGACAACTTGACATGTTTCTGGGAGACAGTAGTCAGTTGCGGAAAAATGGAGTCAGTGGGCAGTCTAAAAGACAACCCTGTGTCACTGCCCTGAAGGTGCTGTGTAACACACACAAAAAGGGTGCTTATGGAGCAGGTGAAGCTCCAGAGCCCAAGATCACACAAATTGTAAAAACACACACAGCAAAGCACATGTAAGAGTGGGAAAAAGGCTCACACTCTTACCAGGTGAAAAAAATAAATCCTAGAAATCCAGCAAAGCTGGTGAGGGACTCATTAGGTAAGCCATTTATGAGAATTCTCCGGAACAGGTGTTATGATGAGTCGAAACTCTCCGTCTTCCGGCCGGCACATGGGGCGGTGGACCCCCGATCCGGAACAGCGGGCCGTATTCCGCCCGGTCATGGCAGTGCGGACCCCCCGGACCGGGTCAGGTCAGAGGGGGACATTGGGTGTCGCTGGTTAAGTAGGAAGTGGCCTGGCCACCGCGGGGGTTCACTTATCTGTTTCCAATGTTGTTTTCCCTACGGATGGTGCCAATGTTCCCTCTCCGCATGGTGTGTCTTCTGACTGCTGCTCCCTATCCGCAGCGGATCATGCCCCGAGAGCCGGTACGACTGGATCTAATATCCCCCGAGGCAGTCAGGGCGTCCCCCGTCCAGGACACCGGTCACAGCAGCAGTAGGTATCTGCTCGCGCCCGCTAGTTGGTCTATCTCACCAGGATTGTGTTGGAGCTGCGACGCATATCAAGCGGGGAGGCTAACTCTGCCCACTCGACGGCCCTGTCAAGCCGGCGGGTCTGCGGACTCTCGTAGTGATCACCCGGAACTCGTCTGCGGGTTGTCTCTGTGTCTCGGAGCTGTGGCGTATCAGGTCGTTTCCACGGGCAGGCAGCCCCGATTTTTGGCGGGAGGTTCTGGAAAGCTTAGGCAGCACCTTCAATTCACATGGGTGGCTTGGGCGGCCCCAAAAATGGATTTTTCCAGAAATAGGATTATTGCCGGAGAGGAGGTTAGCAATCAAGTGGCCATTTTACATGCACGCAACAGCGCCCCCCCATGTACTCTAATTTCTATCCTCGTGGGGTTGTCGCTTGTGTTCTATTCTATTTGTCACAAAGCTTGAAAACATACAGGCAGACCAATTATGGACCACACTTTATGGAGCAACCTCATTGGTCATCACTGGAGCAGGCTTTTATGTATGGCACAAGGCAGTGAAGCTCCTGCTGGATCGTTAGTAGATGTCCTCAGGGGAAATCCACTTGATTAGGGTATTTTGAATGAATAGATTGTGGGGGATTTTATATAGACTATTAATTGGAGTGATCGTATTGCTTGTATTGCTTGTATTTTAAGGTATTTGCCATATTTCAAGACTGTGTAGCATGTACTAATCCTGTTTAATTTTAATTTTGATAATTGTGATAATTGTGAGAACAGTGAAAATTGTAATTTAATATTTTTTGATAAATTTGTGTTTAAAGTTTTCTTGTTAACCAAAAGGCACAATACAAAAAAATGCTGTGGCGGAGTTACATTTCGTCAGAAATACTCAGTTGTGGCAAACATCTTGACAAAGAAAATTGTTGTTGCTATTGACAAACTAAGAAAATATTCCTTATGTGAAGAGGATAATTCTGAATCTTACTCTTGCTGAAGGAAGAGAAAGAACCTTCTATGTTCTTGGTTGAATTACTGGAGTGTTGGAACTTTTTTTTGCCTAGTTGCAGTCACAAAGAACTGTGTTGGAACTTTGTTACAAACCAGGATTTCTTTGTTTCTTTTGGAACTGTGGAGCAGAATCATGCTTGAATTTGTGGGAAGGGAATTCACCCAGATTATAAGGAGAGACTGTTGTCATAATAAAAATTCAATTGTCATATTTTTGTTTCCTTTGAACTGCCCATCTGGGAGTGGCGCATCCAGGCCCTCAAGTTCCGCCATCACCTGCAAAGGCGCAGACAGGCTACGCCAAGGTGGATGTCCCGCTGTGAGTCACCGCAACCCAGCAGGGCCTGGCTGATACTACTACACAGCCCACCAGAACCACTGCAAGGCCCACTCCACCCACTCCCGCAGCTCGAGGGTCTGACGCAGATTCCACACCTGCAGGCAGGGCGACTGTGGAAACACAGGGGGCCAACAGGCTGGTGTCACTGCACACAGAAGGGCCACAAACCCAGGGGTGCACTTGCCACCACCAGCGTTTGCCAACCCCAGAGAGCCCTCACCACCACCAGCATTCGCCAACCCCTGTTCGCCCTTGCAGCTCCCATCATGCTCAGACACAATAGCCAGACATTGATGCACCATTTTATGGCTCTCCTGACAAGAGCCCGGAGCCCACTCCCATACGGCACACACCACCAAGCATCACTGTGCTGCAGAGCCTGGAGGAGATGGAGCAGAGACAGAGGGAGATTGAGGCGATAGTCGCACGCACTTGGAACACCTGCAGGCCATACGTGAAAGCATACAAGGTGCTACTCACAGGATTGTGTGGACTATCACTACGAACCGAGCAGAGACAACTGCAACAACGGCTACCCTGACATTATATGGCTAGAGGTTCAGGGAGATGACCGAAGGGGTCTCGGCGTTCACAGAAGCCATCCACCAGTGCACGGAGGTGACACTCCAACATATCCATGGGCCTGGCTCCATACCTTACAGTTCCACGACTCCCATAGAGGAGTCTCAGTAAGGCACACCAATGCGTCAGTCCCAGCGCCATTTGTGCCCAAGATCACCGGGGGCTAGCAGGGGGGTAAAGAGGCCACTGTTGTAATCAACATCAAAACACCTATTGCCCTGAGTGGCCATGCTGGGGAGTAGGTGGTGGAAGGGAGGGGATAGTGTGCTGGGGAGTTGGTGGTGGGAGGAGGGAGGGGGGATAGTGTGCTGGGGATTTGGTGGTGGGAGGGGGGATAGTGTGCTTTGGAGTTGGTGGTGGGTGGAGGAAGGGGGGATAGTGTGCTGGGGAGTTGGTAGTGGGTGGAGGGAGGGGGATAGTGTGCTGGGGAGTTGGTGGTGGGAGGAGGGTGGGGGTAGTGTGCTGGGGAGTTGGTGGTGGGAGTAGGGTGGATAGTGTGCTGGGAAGTTGGTGGTTGGAGGAGGGAGGGTGATAGTTGGGGCACTTCATTACATAAATACTGTTGAACTTCATCAATGCAAGGACATTCCTGATTGTTTCATTGTCTTGTTTATTGATAGAGGTGAGTGACACAGTTGTGCATGGCTTGTGCCATGTGAAAGTGTCAGAAGAAATTGTCTATCAGTCCCTGCCGGGACAATGTTCCACCCCTCACGTCATCTTTGGCAATGCATGCATTTGTCTCTGCCACAGGCACTGCAACCTCATTCTCTGGGGATAGAATGTCCACGTCAGTGGGTAGCGGAACATTTCTCTTCAAGCAGATATTGTGCAGGATGGCACAATTTAACCCACTTTTTCTGGAGTGTACATCAGTGCTCCACCGGTACGGTCAAGGCAGCGGAAACGTGCCTCCAGGAGGCAGAAGGTACACTCGATGCGCAGACCGGTCCTGCTGTGAGTGTGGTTGTAGGCATTCTCCTGCTGTGTTTGTGGATGACACACAGGGGCTATTAGCCAGGGCAGCTGTGGGTATCCGGAGTCATCTGTATGGGGGTAACACAGGCATTAGTCATGGTTTAAGGTGTGGGGGGGCCTTTCACAATATCAGGGCAAATGGGCCTTCATTTCATGTCATGTGTCTATTCAATGTCCGTGCATGCTGTGTCATGCATTGTTTCTGCTTTACATGAACCCCTTTCCCTATGTTACATAACGTGTCCATCGGTGTCCATCGGTGATGTGAGCAGCTGACATGGTGTCTCTCATGTGGCAGGCTGGTTTTCCCATGGGCCCTCCCTGAGCATCTGCAGCCAACGAGTGGGCATTGTGGGCTGGCCGCACATGGGTGCATGGCTGTGGTACTGGCAGGGTTGTTGGTGTGAGGTGATGTGGCCATTTGTCAGCATTGCTTTGGTTAGTACATGTTGCATTGTGGTACCTGTAGTCATGTTGGTGTTTATAGTGTCTACTAGATGTGTATGTCAGCTTCTACAGCATTGGATCTTTCATAGATTCAGATGCTTGAATATTCCCTGTCGTCAGACTGGGAATCCTCTGTGATTTAAATAATTATTAAAAAATTAAATATGTATACATTATTTCCATAGAAATACAATGTAGATTGCCTCTTATGGCTTATGTGCGATTCCCTTGAACAACCTCTCCACCTCACTTTGGTCCTTATGGCCCTAACCAATGAGGTGGCAGGGTTTAAGCTCCGCCCCTGGCAGCCATCTTCAGATTTTTCACCGCAGTCTAACACACTGGAAGGGAATCCTCAGCTTTCTGAGCTTTTTGATTTTTCTTTGCTGTTAGCTTAATTATTTTTTATCAAAACAGCTTTACATTGATCTCCTGATCAAACTCTTCCTGTACAGTGTTTCTGGGCCCAGAAAACACTTGTTTTCACTCAGAATTCGTTGAGTGAATCCTCCCTTCACACCATGTGTTAGGGAGAATTCTCTGTTTAGGCTGAATTTCCTAACCTAGTGAGTCCCCCAGCAGCTTTGCTGGATTTTTGGGGTTTATTTTTTTTCTCCTGCCAAGAGTGAGACTCTTTTACCCTCACTCTTGGACATGACTTGAGAGTGTTTCTGTGACTTGCTATGTGCTTATGGGCTATGGGGTATTTTTTCCCCATAGGCTATCATTGGTTTTTGAATGTGTGTTACACAGCACCCTCAGTGCAGTAACACAGGGGTGTCATAGTGACCCCCAAACATAGACTCCACACCCTGGGACTGACTACTGTCTCCCTGGGTCTGTAAAGTCACCATTGACTTTACTAGTCTTAACTTAGGAACTTAACCAGTACAAACCATCATACTGTGGAAGTACTGGTAGGGGCAATTAGATTGCCCCTGGGTCTGTTGTCGAGGGGGTACTGTCCCATCCCCCCTCGCCGAGTTCTGGCTGGTGGCAGTGGATACCACGGAAATATTCCACCGGAATATTTCCCAATGGGATTTCCCATTGATTTTAAAGCACCACTTTTTGGTGCAATGTTAAAGATACCGCTGGTTTATTTATTTAATATAAATTCACCGGTTGGGATTTTTTGCCAGAACTCGCCGCCAAAATGGCGTCTAGGTTCACTTCAGTAACCCTGAACCCGAGTCGAGCCTTTGTTCCACTTTTGACAGGCTTCTGCACAGAAGCCCTCCAAAGTGGTGCCATTCTGTCTGGGTACCACAGGGGGTGTGGGAGGGAGTTTAGGCACCCTGGACTGAGTTGCCTTGCCAACTCATGTCGCACTCTGGTGTGATTGGCCCAAGTGGTGAGCCGCCCCGCTCACTACTTAGCATGTTTGAGTGACAGCTAGGCTGTATGAATGGGGGTTTGCTGCATAAAAGCAGGGTTTTTGGGACTGGTTCTTCAGAAGTCGCCACAGGACCTAAGAAGCCGAAGAGGGAGAAGCCGAGCCGACCTGCCAAGACGACACCACCGGTGGAGCCCTGCGGAACCGTCTCACCACTTTTCCCAACGACAGAGGAGATCTCCAGCCGGGAGAGTCTTCTTCCCTTGACTGGTGGGGACAACCAGTTTCTGCCTTCTTTTTGCCTCCCTGAAGCATCTCGTGGCCGCCTTGCCTGTGCCAAGCACCCCGTCAACCGGGATACCACTTTTTACCTCAACCGCGAAAGAGGGGTAACATCCTTTTAACCGGAAAACTCCACGGCTGGTTTCTTCCCTGGTAGTGCAACGACCTTCAGCTTTCCTCCACGTCGAGATCTTCTCTTCCTCAGGACGACGCCGCGACTTGCACCCACTACCAGGAACAACTGCCACTGCTGGAGGATCCTTTCCATTTTAAAGGTACCGTGTTCCGCCCGGCTTCCCTTGCCACCGATTGTACGGGGTAGATTTAGCCCTCTGCTCTCGAACCTGAGTAAGCCTGGGACACCCTAACTAAACTTTTCTAAACTTGGCAAAACCTTTTCTACTCACCTGTAAAGACTTGTGACATTGTGTGATCTTGGACATCTTTTTGCCTGGCTTTCCATAGAGTGGGCCTGGCAACCGAACTTCTTTGCTCCGCAATAGACTGCCTTTCTAAACTTACTGTGAATCTCTGAAAAGTGTTTACCTTGCTGTTTTCATTACTTCTGCTTTTTCCCTCCCTTTTTAACTAACTTGTTGGAGTGCCATCGAACGTTAATCGCTCACCTCTGTTTGGAAATAAGTGGTGTTAACTTAGACTTGTCCAACAAATAACTAGGGATGTACATATAAGTAATAGTTACTGTGTTTTGACTTACTTACCTTTTCTGTGCTAGTGTAATTTATGAGTGTGTCTTTTAAATAAATAATTATATACTTTTACACCTAGCTCTGGTCAGTGTTTGCTTGTACTACTGTGCCTCTGTACCTATTATGTATGCTCTATATACTGCCTAACTCTTCTTGAGGGAAGTCTGACTGCTCAGCCACAGCTACCAGGTAAATCTAGGTGGTACAGACTGCTACCAAGTGGGTTTACTGCCAAACACCTGTAGTCTTAAATCTTTTGCAGTGGTCCCAGAGGGAACTACACAGGTTTCTGCCTAACACTGGTGTACAGCGGTGGGATTTGTATTAAGTATACACTTTAGTGTACTTTTGAGATACCTTAGTGCAACTAACCACAACGCTTAAACACAAAAAGAAAAAGTCATTTTCTAACATGTCTGCTATGGAAAGTTATAGTCAAGAGTCCCTTGCTACAAAAACTGCTGATTGTTTAAGAGTTCTCTGTAAGCATAAGAATCTCATGACTAAAGGCAAGAAAATAGAGCTAATAGAAAGGTTGTTAGAAAACCAAAGTCTGGATGATGGTTCAGAGGAACCTACCACTCCAGCAAATGTAGAGAACAGCAATGATATTGATATTGAACAAAGTATTGATGATCTTGGGTCAGAACCAGAAGAGGAAGATGAAACTGATGTAGATGTTCCCTCTAGGCCTCTCTCTGCCTTACCAGCTGTACCTACTGGACCTTTGCCAGGTCCCACATTTAGTCCTCAATACTATGAACTAGAGAAAATGAAACTGGAATTAGAGTACAAGAAAGTTAATACTCAAACTGACAGAGAACTAAGGCTAAGAGAAATGGAGCTCAAGTATGAGCTAGAAATGAAGAAATTGTCTGTTGAGAATGCTTCTCTCTCTGGCTCCTCTAGAAGTTCCAGTCCTAAAAGACCCCAGATGCCTAAAGAATTGATTGGTATGTATGAGCCTAAGTTGGATGTGTTGGATTGGTTGTCTATGTTTGAGTATAATCATGGGCTCCAGAACATCACAGGTAATGAGTTACACACCTGGTTGTTCTCTAGGCTTCCCCCTGTTGCAACTGATGCAGTAATGGAGTTGGGGGAGGAGGATAGGAAAGAGTATGAATGTGTGAAACTAGCTTTGATAGATAGGTTTGGGAAGACCCCTTCCCAGTATCTTAGGAGGTTTAGAAGCCTCAAAAAGCATGATTGTACCCCTTGGGCTATCTGGGTGTGTGAAGGGTTGAAAAACTTAGAGGGATGGATTAAGGGTTACAAAGTGAACACTTATGAAGGAATGAGAAATCTTGTAATGATGGAGTCAATTTATGATGCCTGCTCTCCTGAGCTCAGACAGCACTTGGCTGATTCACAGGAATTAGATCCTAGAAAGCTAGCTAAGGCTGCTGACTTGTGGGTTGCCAACAGGGCTACTCACAAGGATTCTGGGGTAACTCAGAAGAAGGATGAGGGGAGACAGCCTAAGAAAGACTCCAAAGAGAATTCTAATAATTCCAATTTCAAAGAGGGCCCCAAACCACACCATAAGGGTAAGCCACCTGGGAAACCACAGCAGAGTAGTATACCTTCTGGTGCCAAACCAGAAGGAGGTCAGAACAAGCCTCCATTCCAAAGGACCTTTGGATCCTGTTATGTTTGTAAGGCTACTGACCATGTGAAAGGAGATCCCAGATGTAAGGGTAAACCTTCAGGGATCCAGCTTGTCTCCTTAGCCTTCGCTCCAGAGGAGGAAGTCCCTATGGCAAGTGGAAACTTTCTACTACTGGCCGATGAACCCACTGGAGTCTCAGCCAGTGTTTCTTTAGTCTCTCTGGGGTTGTGGGAACAACAGAATTTAGATGTCTATAATTCTATCCCAGATAATACTAAAGAGTATTATAAGGACAGTGTCCATGTGAATGGTCAGGAGACTCCTGCCATCAGGGACACTGGGGCCAGCATAACTGTGGTGGATGAATCATTTTTCAAGGCAGAGGATGTTGCTAAGGCACCCAAATGCCTCACCAAGTTAGCTGGAGGGCCTGTGCAGATGTGTCCCCAGTTACCAGTTCTCATCCAGTGTAATGATATGGCTGTGAAGATACCTGTCAGTATACAATGTGAAGTACCAGGAAGGGTTCTGTTGGGTAATGACCTGAAAGCTCTTGGAGTTGTGTCACATACCCCCAGACCTCCTAGTAAAAGGTTACAGGAGCTCACAAAACCTGCGAGAGAGAAAACCCTGCGAGGTTTATCTCAGGAGATGATGACAGAAATCACTCCTCTTCCACTGGAGCAACTTACTGCAGTGACTACCAGATCAGGAGCAAAGGGGCAACCCAAGACTCCTAGGAAAAAGCCTACAGCAAGCACCCCAGTGCTTCCAAAAAGGACTTCCCCGAGGTTGTCCAAAGTTACACCTGTAACTCCACCTCCAGCTGAGGCTGAGAGGGAGGTACAACCCTGTCTGGTTGAACTAGACTCTGAAGAAGAGCTAGTAGGAGGCCCAGAACTTATTGGAGACCTGGACCCGGCTGACCATCCTGAGCTGCAGTCTTTACTGGCAGAAGGTGGACCCAGCAGGTCAGCTTTTCGTAAGGGACAAAGAGAATGTCCAACTCTGGAGGGCCTTCGCCAACAGGCAGCTTCTCAGGCTGATGGGCAAGAGCCTGGGAAGTATAGGTTACACTGGGAAGATGGCCTCTTCTACAGTGAACCAACTGGATCTGAACCTGGAGCCTACCAACGCCTGGTAGTGCCCCAAGAGAACAGACAACAGTTCTTGCAACTAGCCCACGAGATTCCTTTGGCTGGTCACTTGAGTTTCAAGAAGACTAAGGAAAGGCTCTCTCTCTACTTTTATTGGCCAAAGATGGGGGCTGAAGTAGATAGATATTGCAGGAGCTGCCATACCTGCCAGACTTCTGGTAAGGTTGGTTCCAAGAATGTGGCACCTTTAGTGCCTCTCCCAGTTGTGGGAGTCCCATTTGAGAGGGTAGGGATTGACATTGTTGGTCCCCTTGATCCTCCAACCTCCTCAGGCAACAGGTTTATCCTTGTTGTAGTAGACCATGCTACTAGGTACCCTGAGGCAATTCCTATGAGGACTGTTACAGCTCCGGCCGTAGCTAAGGCCCTCCTTGGTATTTTTACCAGGGTTGGGTTTCCTAAGGAGGTGATCTCTGACAGGGGGTCAAATGTTATGTCCCACTACATGAAAGCCATGTGGAAAACCTGCGGAGTTACCTACAAGTTCTCAACCGCATACCAACCTCAGACAAATGGGTTGGTAGAAAGGTTTAACAGAACCATGAAGAGCATGGTAGGTGCTTTAGAAGAACCCCTTAAAAAGAAGTGGGACCTTCTACTGCCATGCCTTCTCTTTGCTTATAGAGAAGTCCCTCAGGAGGGAGTAGGTTATTCTCCCTTTGAACTTCTCTATGGCCATCCCGTCAGAGGCCCCTTGGCCCTGATTAAGGAGGGGTTGGAGAGTGCTGCTTCCCCCAAGCCAGTCAGAGTGACTGACTATGTGATAGGTCTCCGGAGGAGAATGTCACACATGATGGCAGAAGCAAGTGACAACTTGAAAGCTGGACAAGCTCTGATCAAACATTGGCATGATCAGAAGGCTAACATGGTTGAGTTTACTCAAGACCAGCTAGTTCTAGTTATGCTTCCAACAAGGCAGAGGGCCTTGCAAGACAAATGGATGGGACCCTTCAAGGTTGTGGGAAAACTTGGAGAGGTCAACTATCTGGTGGATCTGGGCAAACCCAGGGAAGCTCCCAGAGTCTTCCACACCAACCGCCTCAAAGCCTATGTCTCTAGACCAGAAGTAGGAGCATTGCTTCTAGCTTCATCAGAAGAGGAGGAGGAGAGTGAAGCTCTACCTGACCTCCTGAGAGGCTTACCTTTGGACGAAAAGGTTGAAGGAGTTAATCTCTCTTCAGATCTGACACCTGAGCAACAGGAGGAGTGCAAAGCTATATTAAATCAGTTTGCCCCTCTGTTCTCACTTTCACCAGGCTTGACCCCGTGGGGACAGCATGATATACTCATTGGTGACTGTCTGCCAGTCAAAAGCAGAGGATACAGAATGTCAGAACATGTCAGAACCCACATCAAAGGTGAGGTCAAGAAGATGCTTGATCTCGGGGTAGTAGAGCCCTCTACTAGTCCATGGTCTAGCCCAGTGGTGTTAGTACCAAAGGCAGGATCCAAAGAGTTGAGATTCTGTGTAGACTATAGAGCTCTTAATGCAGTCACCAAGACTGATGCCCACCCTTTGCCGAGGACAGATGAGTTGGTGGATAAACCTGGTGCAGCCAAGTACCTCAGCACACTGGACCTTACGTCAGGCTATTGGCAAATAGCCCTGACAGACCATGCCAAGGAGAAAACTGCATTTTCTACCCCAGTTGGCCTATACCAATTCAAGGTTGTGCCTTTTGGACTAAAAAATGCACCTGCAACATTCCAAAAGATGGTGAACCAAGTTCTAGCTGGGATGGAGGACTTCTGCATGGCATACTTGGATGACATTGCAGTCTTCAGCCACTCCTGGGAGGAACATGTGACCCACTTAGGACATGTTTTGCAGGCTCTTGAGCAGGCCAATCGGACCATAAAGGCAAGCAAATGCCAAATTGGACAGAGTAAAGTGGTCTACCTTGGACATGAGGTAGGAGGTGGAGCGATAAGGCCTTTGCTCAGCAAGATTGAAGCTGTGCAAAATTGGACAACACCTACTACTCAGACCCAGGTGAGAGCCTTCTTAGGCCTCACTGGGTACTACAGGAATTTCATTGAAAACTATGGGACCATAGCTTCTTCTCTGAATGTGATCTCCTCTCCAAAATTCCCTAAGAAGGTCAAATGGAATGAGGAATGCAATCAGGCCTTTGAAAACCTGAAGAAAGCTCTTTGCCAAGCTCCAGTACTCCGAGCTCCTGACTACCACCAAACTTTCATTGTACAAACTGATGCTTCCAATGTAGGTATAGGTGCAGTTCTTAGCCAACTGGATGAGAGGGGTAGGGAACACCCCATTTGCTTCATCAGTAGAAAACTGAAGGATCCTGAAACAAGGTGGGCAACAATAGAAAGAGAATGCTTTGCTATTGTGTGGGCACTGAAAAAGTTTAGGCCATACTTGTATGGTTCTACTTTTGTCATTCAGACTGACCACCAACCCTTGAGATGGTTAATGCAAATGAAAGGGGAAAATCCAAAACTATTGAGATGGTCAATCTGCCTCCAAGGGTTTGATTTCACCATTGAGCACAGGTCAGGGTGTCACCATCAAAATGCTGATGGACTCTCTAGGATGTATGTCATCGACTAGAGGTATGAGGTTCATCCAGGAGTGGATTAAATCCTCCTGTCCCTTAGTCTGGGGGGGGCGAGTGTTAGGGAGAATTTTCTGTTTAGGCTGAATTTCCTAACCTAGTGAGTCCCCCAGCAGCTTTGCTGGATTTTTGGGGTTTGTTTTTTTCTCCTGCCAAGAGTGAGACTCTTTTACCCTCACTCTTGGACATGACTTGAGAGTGTTTCTGTGACTTGCTATGTGCTTATGGGCTATGGGGTATTTTTTCCCCATAGGCTATCATTGGTTTTTGAATGTGTGTTACACAGCACCCTCAGTGCAGTAACACAGGGGTGTCATAGTGACCCCCAAACATAGACTCCACACCCTGGGACTGACTACTGTCTCCCTGGGTCTGTAAAGTCACCATTGACGTTACTAGTCTTAACTTAGGAACTTAACCAGTACAAACCATCATACTGTGGAAGTACTGGTAGGGGCAATTAGATTGCCCCTGGGTCTGTTGTCGAGGGGGTACTGTCCCGTCCCCCCTCGCCGAGTTCTGGCTGGTGGCAGTGGATACCACGGAAATATTCCACCGGAATATTTCCAATGGGATTTCCCATTGATTTTAATGCACCACTTTTTGGTGCAATGTTAAAGATACCGCTGGTTTATTTATTTAATATCAATTCACCGGTTGGGATTTTTTGCCAGAACTCGCCGCCAAAATGGCGTCTAGGTTCACTTCAGTAACCATGAACCCGAGTCGAGCCTTTGTTCCACTTTTGGCGGGCTTCTGCACAGAAGCCCTCCAAAGTGGTGCCATTCTGTCTGGGTACCACAGGGGGTGTGGGAGGGGGTTTAGGCACCCTGGACTGAGTGCCTTGCCAACTCATGTCGCACTCTGGTGTGATTGGCCCAAGTGGTGAGCCGCCCCGCTCACCACTTAGCATGTTTGAGTGACAGCTAGGCTGTATGAATGGGGGTTTGCTGCATAAAAGCAGGGTTTTTGGGACTGGTTCTTCAGAAGTCGCCACAGGACCTAAGAAGCCGAAGAGGGAGAAGCCGAGCCGACCTGCCAAGACGACACCACCGGTGGAGCCCTGCGGAACCGTCTCACCACTTTTCCCAACGACAGAGGAGATCTCCAGCCGGGAGAGTCTTCTTCCCTTGACTGGTGGGGACAACCAGTTTCTGCCTTCTTTTCGCCTCCCTGAAGTATCTCGTGGCCGCCTTGCCTGTGCCAAGCACCCCGGCAACCTGGATACCACTTTTTACCTCAACCGCGAAAGAGGGGTAACATCCTTTTAACCGGAAAACTCCACGGCTGGTTTCTTCCCTGGTAGTGCAACGACCTTCAGCTTTCCTCCACGTCGAGATCTTCTCTTCCTCTGGACGACGCCGCGACTTGCACCCACTACCAGGAACAACTGCCACCGCTGGAGGATCCTTTCCATTTTAAAGGTACCGTTTTCCGCCCGGCTTCTCTTGCCACCGATTGTACGGGGTAGATTTAGCCCTCGGCTCTCGAACCTGGGTAAGCCTGGGACACCCTAACTAAACTTTTCTAAACTTGGTAAAACCTTTTCTACTCACCTGTAAAGACTTGTGACATTGTGTGATCTTGGACATCTTTTCGCCTGGCTTTCCCTAGAGTGGGCCTGGCAACCGAACTTCCTTGCTCCGCAATAGACTGCCTTTCTAAACTTACTGTGAATCTCTGAAAAGTGTTTACCTTGCTGTTTTCATTACTTCTGCTTTTTCCCTCCCTTTTTAACTAACTTGTTGGAGTGCCATCGAACGTTAAGTGCCATCGAACGTTAAGCGCTCTCCTCTGTTTGGAAATAAGTGGTGTTAACTTAGACTTGTCCAACAAATAACTAGGGATGTACATATACGTAATAGTGACTGTCTTTTGACTTACTTACCTTTTCTGTGCTAGTGTAATTTATGAGTGTGTCTTTTAAATAAATAATTATATACTTTTACACCTTTTAAACAGTGTTTGCTTGTACTACTGTGCCTCTGTACCTATTATGTATGCTCTATATACTGCCTAACCCTTCTTGATGGAAGTCTGACTGCTCAGCCACAGCTACCAGGTAAATCTGGGTGGTACAGACTGCTACCAAGTGGGTTTACTGCCAAACACCTGTAGTCTTAAATCTTTTGCAGTGGTCCCAGAGGGAACTGCACAGGTTTCTGCCTAACACCATGTCAATAAGCCTTCCCTTTTCAGGGACTGTGTTAGATGCAAGAAGAAGCTGGTCTACATGAAAGACCCTCATGAGCAGTGCATTTACTGTCTCTATCCGCATGAAATTCGCAAATATGATATTTGTAAGACTTTTTCTAACAAAAGTCTCCAGGACAGACATAGAAGACTCCTCCTACATTTGGAATCTAGAGGACACTCTTCTGATGAAGAATTGAAGAATCAGCTAAGACAGCCCCTGTACTGTCTATGAAGCCTTCAGAGAGGCAAACTTCAAAAAGAAGGGCCTCTCTGTGGAGAGAAATTCCTCTCCCTGATTTAGGAGCAAGAAAAAGATGGACTTGTCATCTCTATCTCCATCCATTGGATCTGGAGACCCAAAGAAAAAGCACCCTGACGAGAAAACCTCCTCCAAAGGTAAGGAGACGTTTTCAAAAATACCAGAGGGGCAGTCGTCATCGAAAACACCGTCTATGAGCGGCACCGGCGATAGAGGCCCATGGACGAGTAAACTGTCGACGAAACCCAAGATGTCAATGACGACTCTTCAAACCAAGTCATCATCGTCGAAATCGGCCACTTCCAAGCAATTGTCGGCGAAAGAATCTCATCACTCGTCACTGAAGCTATCGTCGACGGTCACGGAGCACCATCCGTCGACGACTCCCTCGTCGTCCATAAAGCCTTCTTCGTCCACTAAGCCCTCGGCGACGACATCCTGGTCGACGAAGTCCAAACCATCATCGACGAAGATACCGTTGGCGACTACTGACCCCTCGTTGACGGAGAAAAACAAGTCCAAGGCACCGTCCACGGATATCTCTGACACGCCCTCCAAGGAAAGCGAATCGTTTGGACCAATGGTTACAGGCTTACATACACCGGAAGACCTCATTCTACCAAGAGGAGCTCAACTATCTCCCTTAAAAGAAATGGCAGAACTTCCTGACATCATCCTACAGGAGGATTTCTCGGATTCTGAACTCATTCCTGAGCAACCGACCATCACTCCCAAGGAGAACAGTCCTCCCTGGCATCCCACTCCAGGGGAACCCGCAGACCCATATGATCCAGAACTCATGCTTTCAATGAAGAGGATCATTGACTAATTCAATAGGCGTCAGAGACAGAGGCATCGTTCCTCTACACCGATGGAAAGATCTCCTTGAAGGCAGTTTTCACTGCCTCATAATTCTACAAGAAGCTCTCCGACCAGGAGCAGACCTAAGAAGAGAGCACGCTCGCCGGAGCCTCCCCGCAGGTCCAGGAGCAGGACACTCAGTGCTTCGCCGACAAGGGTCTCCCCTTCTAGATCATCTCCTACGCCAAGACCACCAACAAGAATATCCTTTCTGGGATTTTTCAGACCCTGAAGAAGGGGAGATTACTCAGGAGCCAGACGTGCAGAGCGAGTGGGATGGTTACATTGTAAGAGAGCCTAGTAATAAGGACTCCCCAGGAGATGCTTCACCACTAGATGATCTAGTGTCTTTTCATACCATAATTGTTAAAGCGGCGGACCTCTTTCATTTACAAGTTGCATCAGAAGAGAAAACATCGGTGCTCTATGAACATAGAGAAAAACGTCGAAGAACAGTCACTATGATCCCACTTTTGGACACTATATGGGACACGGGAGCAAGAAATTTGGCTACACCATTGTCCACACCGGCCCTCCTTTCAAGGCTGCAGAAGAAGTATAAGGCACCGGACACGGCACCATTATGCTCAAAGGGGCATACCAAACTGGATTCCTTCATAACAGTCGCAGCCAGGAAAAGATTGACTAATCCATCCTCACCTCTTTCAGATCCACCGGACAAAGGACTTAAATTGGAGGCCATGGGCCGGAAGGTATTATCTTTGGCCTCTCTCACCATCAGGGCTGGAAACGCCTTGACCATGACTGCACGATCGGACCATGAGCTGTGGCTCCGTATATCCAAACTGACCAAGCATTTGCCTGCGGACCTGCAAGAAGAGGTCAAAGCAATCATATCGGATGGCGAGGCCATCTCCGACGATATGATCGACACGGCTGTTGACATAGCAGAAGTCTTGTGAAGGCAAGCCTGGATGAAGGCTACGAACTTTAGACCAGAGGTTCAGGCTCAGATCATAGATATGCCCTTGGATGGGCACGACCTCTTTGGTAAAAATATTGACGACCATCTCAAGGGTATTAAAGCTGATACTGATATGGCACGTGCCATCAGTTCCCTTAAGGACAAAGACAAAGATCGTAGATCCTATCCTTTCGGTCCTTTCGAGGTGCATCCTCAAAATATAGGGGTTTCAGCCGCCCCTCCTACTATCAAAAAGATACCATCAGTCATGAAACAGGTACACCAATAGGGGCAAGCGTGGCTCCAACCAGGCCAAGGCCCAGAGCAAGCAAAACTGACTATCTTCTTCTTCCTCTCTCACGATGCACCCCGGTGGGCGGGAGAGTGAGCCATTTTTATCAACGTTGGCTAAAAATAACATCAGACAAGCGGGTGTTACAGGTGGTCCGCGAAGGTCACACCATCGAATTCCTGGACCAACCTCCTTTCCTTGCCCCTGTTCAATGCAAAGTGCATCATCAGAAGCAGGTCATGCTGGAGGTTCACAAGCTACTCCTAAAAGCAGCTATAGAACCGGTACCATACCAACAAAGGGGAAGAGGCTTCTACTCCTGGTTCTTTTCTGGTGAAGAAAAAGAACGGTCAGTGGAGACTGATTCTGGATTTGAGAGCTCTCAATAAGTTTATATAGCGCATCAAATTCAAGATGACGTCTCTTCAGAACGTTCTCCCGTGGCTCAACCAACATGATTTCCTGGCCACCCTCGACTTGGAGGACGCATATTTCCACATTCCCATTCATCCTGCCTACAGGCAATTCCTCAGGTTCGCCGTAGGGGAGTCACATTTTCAGTTCTGTGTCCTCCCATTCGGCCTAAAATCAGCACCAAGAGTGTTTACTAAGTGCCTGACACCGGTGGCAGGATACCTCAGAAGGTCGGAAACGGAAGTCTTCCCATATTTAGACCATTGGCTCTTACGGGCCAGCTCACTCAGACTGACATGTGCCGCAGTGGAGAGAACAATAAAACTCTTGAAGGAGTTAGGGTTTTCGATAAACAAAGAGACATCCTGCCCCGTTCCCAACAAGACAGTGCTGTTTCTTGGGGCGGAAATCATCACCAGCATAGCTAGAGTAAGACCGTCAGCGGACAGAATATCTGCACTAACTCATCGCTCTTCGTGGTTTCAAAGCAACAGGGCGACCACGGTCCGCGCCCTGAAATCTCTTCTGGGCATGATGTCCTCATGCATATTCCTCATACCAAATTGCAGGCTGCACATGAGGCCAATCCAAGAGACCCTGGACCTCCAATGGAAGCAGGCAATCGACTCATGGGAAGATACCCTACAACTACCAGAGGCCTTTCACAAAGTCCTCCGATGGTGGAGCTTACCACAGAACCTGCTACAGGGAATGCCTTTCCAGGCTCCAACATGAACCCTTCTCCTCAGGACGGATGCCTCGCTATCGGGCTGGGGAGCACACTTAGCAGATCTAGAAACCAAAGGCACTTGGTCCACCCAAGAATCTCAGCTGCACATAAATGTGTAAGAGCTCTGGGCAATTCGATGGGCGCTGAAAGCCTTCCTGACGGTACTGGCAGGGCAGGTGGTGACGGTTCAAACAGACAACACGACCTCAATGCACTACACGTACGAACAAGGGGTAACAAGGTCGGAATTGCTATCACAAGAGGCTCATAAGCTGTGGACTTAGGCTTTGCATCAGAAGGTCCACATCAAGGCAGAACACCTACCGGGAGTGGACAATGTCGTGGCGGACAAGTTAAGCAGAGATTACTCAGCATCCCACGAATGGGAGCTGGACGAAGCAGAAGCCAGATGGATTTTCCACATGTGGGGATGTCCACAGATCGACTTTTTTGCCACCAAGGCCAACAAAAAATGCCACAGATTCGCCTCCAGGTATCCGGAACACCTCTCGATGGGGGACGCCTTCTCAGTGGACTGGATGGGAAAATTCCATTATGCCTTCCCTTCTATCCCACTCATAGCAAGAGTGCTACACAGACTGAAAGAACAGGCCTGCTCGATGATCCTGATAGCACCGGATTGGGATCGCCAGGTTTGTTATCCAACCCTGCATCACCTGTCTCGATGCCCTCCGAGTCGCCTCAAAGCTCATCAGAGCCTCTTAACGCAACAGGGTCGGAAGGTGCTCCACCACGACCCAGCGAGCCTGTCACTGCATGCATGGTTCCTGAGCAGTGAAAATGTATCGATCTGAATCTTCCTGCAGAATGCTGGGACGTAATCAAGACCTCTAGGGCCCCTTCTACACGAACAACCTACATTTAGAAACTGACCCGTTTTACCAAGTGGTGTGAAACATCTTCAGTGAACCCGCTCTCTGTTTCCATCAAACAAATACTACCGTACCTGTTGCACCTAGCGAAAGCAGGGCTTTCCCTTTCATCCATCAAGGTGCATTTGTCCGCCTTATAGGAATACACGACTAACCCAGGTCAACAATCTTTACTCACAAAACCGGCTATCAAAATATTCCAACAATAACCAAGCAGACATGCCGCAAAAACTCACTACAGGTCTAAGACGGAGGACTATCACAAAAATAGGAGAAATGAAGATTACCATGGCGCACGGAACTTGCCACACTCAAGCCATACCAACTCTGACCGGCCCAGATATGATAGATGGATAGATTTCATCACTATCGAACCGATAATTATGAAAATGACAGAAGAGGAAGACTGAGGTCAGACAGAAGACATACTTTTAACGAACTAGCTAAAGGGAAGGTAGCAGAAGTTCCTGGGTCCAATCATGAAGATGAAACAAGTCAAACTCATCAAAAGTCGGGCTGGGATCCGAATAAAGCGGACAAAAATTTTCCTAGCGATCATGACTCAATTGGACCTTGGAAGTGGCTGAAAGGCGTCTTAAAACTGAAATCTACAAAATAGCAGCCAAGGAATAGGGAGAACAAAGAAGAAAATGGTACCGTACTTCGCAACGCTTCGACATCAATAAAACCAATAACAATGGGCTGCTGGAACAAACGTGGCCATGAACGCCTAGCAAACCCTGATGCACAAGACCTGGAATCTCTGCATATCATTTGCCTCCAAGAAAGTTGGTTACAGGAAAAACCGGCGCTGGACGGCTATGAGATCCAGCTATTGCCAGCTATGAAAGGCCTACTAGGGCGGCCCTCTTCGGGCCTCCTGACGGCAGTGCGATCCGGCTCAGGAATTTCTATTGAAAAAAAAAGTTGTTGAGGCTTACTGAATCTTGGCACTTTTAGCCTCATGGAAACATACAAACTCAATGATGGCGAATCATAATCCAACAAAGTTGGGAATAATAAATTTGTATTGGAACCCGCAAAGAACTACCAACGCTACTTTCTGTACGGAAGTTGCCGACACAATTGACAAACTACAAATTGAATTTGAAACCAGTCATATCATCATTTGCGGGGACTTAAATGCAATGTGTGAAACACCCTCCAACATCAATACCCAAAAACATTTCAGTCTCGCCATGGTGGAACGAGGAAAGATTTGGATGAACCTTATGAAGTTAAGAGACCACCAAAATGTAGCAACAACATGCAGAAACCATCCATGTCTCCCAACGTGGGATTCTGATGCAACTTTAGACTACATCTTCGTGATTCATAACTTATTACATTACCTTGATCTATTTGAGGTTTATCGAACTAAAGAAAGCGACCACAACTTATTACGCATGACCCTGACCACCATCTGCCCACTAAAACAAGTCTATAAACCAAATCTGGAGCAAAACGCACACCAGATGCGCCTCAAACTAACAGCGGCAGACGTAAGACGCATAACAAACAAATACAATGTTGAATTGACAATCGCTCCCCTTGGGGCAGAAAAGGCTAGACCAAATTACCTTACAAGCAAGCCCTAGGAAAGGAAAATAAAAGGAGAAGAAAGGTAAACACGAATATGATAAAATACTAGTAGTGAAAAGAAGAAAGTTAAGGAAATTAAAACGGTCTACCCGCCTGCAGGATTCGGACGAAGGGAGTAAGGTACTTAAGGCCGCAACAAGGATCTATAAAATCTAGCTAAGAGGCTATAGAGCAACCCTATATCAAAGCGATGCTGAGAACATGTTAAAAATCCTTGCAAACAAAAACTGCCGAGATTTCTGGGCTCTGATAAAGAGCAAAGACCTTCAAACTAACAATCAGTTAATTAATGCCATCCCAGAGGCAGATTGGATAGCCCACTTCTCCAATCTTTTCGCCCCACTAACATCGGATGCAAAGACCTTACTTTTTCCGGCTGGAAATAAATGGGCCGATCTTACAGATGTTGAAGACATCAGAGCATCAATCTTGAAACTTAAAAGATCAAGAGCAACGGGACCATATGGTCTCACTAACATCGACCTCAAACAGAACCCGGAAGAGTGGGCGATATTTCTAAGTAAAATTTTCCATCACTGCAAACAACAAAGCAGATCCCTGCATCCTAGACTGAAGCCGTAGTGGTCCCAATCTTTAAAAAAGGAAAGAAAGATGATCCAGTAAACTATAGGCCAATCGCGCTGATGGACATAATTGGTAAAATCTTTGCCACCCTGCTACTGGAAAGATTTCAAAGGTGGGCCAGAACATCACCATGCACAGATGTCTTTCAAACCGGTTTCCTGAAAAACGCAAGTGCCAACATTAACATCATTTTACTTAACATAATAAAAAATAACATCAAGACCGGTGCTCCAAGAGTGTTCTTAGCATTCATCAACATTTCACAGGCATTTGACAAAATGGATCGCCAGAAACTCTGGACCAAGTTAAATACATGCAATTGTCCCACCGAAATCCTTGAACCAGTAATCGCACTCCATACCAACACCGAATTCCGAGTACGATTGAGCCAACAGGGACTACTCTCAGAAGAAATCAAATCGTAGCGAGGAGTAAAGCAGGGCTGCCCCCTGGCTGCATCTCTTTTTATCGCATTTATCAGGGATTTCCAATACTCCGATGAATCTGTCAGATCTTTTCCCCCCAAAATAGGTGACCATCCAACATCCCGTATTCTCTACTCGGATGACCTAATTTTGTTAGATCAAACCCAAATTGGTCTCCAGCGTCATATATCTAAATTTTCCGAATATACTAAAGAAAACAACTTGGAAGTCAATGTAGCCAAGACAAAAGTTCTAATTCTTGACAAAAAAACAAATAGGAAAAAGGAAAAAAGCCATTGGTCACTCAACAATACAAAAATTGAAGTAGTTACGCACTTCACATATCTGGGCATAATGGTGGATTCAACAAACAATGAAAACGCGATGAAACAAATACTTTGGAACAAAGCAAACACTTTGACCAGCCTAATCAGGCCGGTCGATAGAAAACATGGAAAATTCTCTTTAACACCGGCAATACATTTCTATAAATCTAAAGTGGCCCCTGCCCTGATTTATGGAATGGATGCATATTCCATCCTCGCTCTGGACGAAGATCGAAGGCTTTGTGTGGAAATCAGTCCTAGGACTTCCTAAGTCAACTTCAATAGCAGCCATTAGGCACGAGCTCGGTCTTCTGTCACTTGCAGCCTCAGTAGAACTAAGCCAAATCCAACTTCTGCGGAAAATCTTAACTCCTGACACCTTGGCTATATACAAGACCATCTCTTGTGAACTCCAAAGCGGCCGATGCAAAGCATTAAACATCTGGAAACACAACTTGGACAGTAGATTGAAAGAAACGATAAAACATCTATTAATGAACTGTCAAAAGACCAGCCATTTTAGGATCTCATACCTAACTCTGCTTTTTGGTGATTCCAAAGTTAGAGAAGAAGAAATCTGGTGGTGTCGCCTGATAGCAGGGGAGACAGTCAGATATACCATAGCAGCAGTCAACATTTTAGAAGAAGCAATGAAAATGATTGCATCTCAAACAGCGCCTGTCCAAGAGTCTGACCAAGAGGCTGCCCTTCGCTTGACTAGTGGAAAACAAAAATCCTGACCTCCAGGACGGCCATATATCCTGACCTTTTCTCTGCTCCCTGCCATTTTTCATTGCTTTTTGCAAAGACCCTGCATAAACGGAAAAGGACCTTGTAAAAATCTTATTAGATTACAAACAAGAATACAAAAAATATATATACTTTAAAGAATTGATGCATACTTTCCCGCCAATTCCTACACTAGTTCCTACATGGAGCCTGAACACGGTTCTAGCAGCGCTCATGGAGCCACCAGACGAACCAATTCACAGGTGTGACTTAACATTTTTATCCTGGATAGCAGCTTTCTTAGTAGCTATCACGTCAGCCAGGAGGGTTAGTGAGCTGCAAGTCCTGTCTTCAGAGCCTCCTTTCACCTTGTTTCTTAGAGACTGTGGCCCTCATTACGACCCTGGCGCTAAGGGGTCTGCGCCAGCGTTAGCTGCGCCGACCCCTTACCGCCAACTACGAGTTCCCGGAGCGCCATGGTCATTTTTCCGCCCGCTTTTTGCGGGCGGAAAAATCCATGGCGCTCTGGGACCTTGGTGTTAATTACGCCACCGTAATTTACGGTGGCGTAATTAACTCCTTCCCCACTCCCATTATACCCTATGGGGCCGAAATGGGAATGGGGAAGGGTAAATGGGTCAATGGGGACTTACCGCCCCGCCGACCTCGGAATGGGGCGGTAAGTCCGCCATCCGCCATGGCGTAAAGGGACTTTGCGCCATGGCTGAAAAGTCCGCCGATGGCGGAAAAAATCCGCCAGGGTCGTAATGAGGGCCTGTGTCATACTAAGGACACACCCGGAATTTTTACCCAAGGTACTGTCAGAAATGACGCTCACCGAGCGCATCGTACTTCCTACCTTTTTCATGAATCACTCTTCCGATGCGGAGAGGTCCTTACACTCACTCGATGTTGCAAGGCTCCTAAAGTTCTACATCCAGAGAACTAAAGAATTCTGCTCCTCGACTAGACTCTTCATCGCATTCTCTGGTCGGACTAAAGGACAGCACATTTCAAAGCAAAGTTGGCACATTGGGATTCCCAATGTATCATCCACTGCCATCAGTCAAAAGATGATCCACTTACCAGACTGCCTTCGGCTCACTACACCATAGGGAGGGCATATTCGGTTGCTTTTCACGCTGGAGTACCATTGAAAGACATCTGCAGAGCTGCAACCTGGAGCACTCTGCATACGTTCGCCAAGCATTACTGCCTGTCAGAAGATACCAGCAAAGAGTCGTCAGTGGGACAAGCGGTTCTTCGCCATCTCTTTGCATAAGGTAGGAGCAGCCTTCTCTTCCACCCTCCCCTGGTAATGTAACTGTTACTTGTTGTATAGTAAGGCGAGTAGAAGGATCTGCAGAATGTACATATGATATGGGCATGGCCTAACTGCTTGGTATTATATTCAAGCATCTGAATCTATGAAAGATCCAATGCTGGAGAAGTTTTAGTTACTTACCTGAAACTGTATTTCTCCAGCATTGGTATCTTTCTTAAATTCACATGCTCCCTCATGCCTCCCCTGAGAGGCTGCTCCCTCTTCCCTCAGCCATCCTTCCTGTAGTCTTCTACGGCTCAAAATCTTAAGATGGCTGCCAGGGGTGGAGCTTAAACCCTGCCACCTTATTGGTTAGGGCCATAAGGACCAAAGTGAGGTGGAGGGACTACACAAGTGAATGGCCATAAGGGGCAATCTACATTGTATTTCTATGGAAATAATGGATATATATTTAAATGTTTTAATACTGAGAACTCCCAATCTGAGAATGAGGAATATTCAAGAATGTGAATCTATGAAAGATACCAATGCTGGAGAAATACAGTTACAGGTAAGTAACTAAAACTTCTCCCTCAAGGTAAGTCTGACATGTGCATGCTCCCAAGCCTGTTCTGTGATGTTGGTGGGCGAGGTGATCAAGTACGGATTTTGCATTTGCTTGTCATGTCATGCTTTGTGTAGTTATTCGCACCCCCCTCCCCCAGTTTGGACATGTACTTTGCAGCACATGCGTGCTGGCATTTCTCCTCACCCACTATCCGGGTTTCTTAGTCCTCTATGCCTCTTGGCAGTGTGCTGTTCCGTTGAACCATGGCATCGTGGGTTGAACCAGGGTAGCAGGCACAGCAGTGGGTGATGTACAGGTTGGGGTTGCAGGTCACCTGCACATTCAGGGAGTGATAGTGCTTGCGGTTACGGTACATTACTTCGTTGGCCTGGGGGGCCACCAATGCAACATGGGTACAGTCCAGGGCAGTGATCACATTTGACATTTGGGCATCGGCATAGAACTGTGCCTTCATGGCATTGACCTGGTCTGGGGTGGTAGGCAGTGAGATGTGGTGTTGCTCATGCTACAGGAGGGCTCCAAGCACCTGGGCCAACATTGCGCTGAATGTGGGCTGTGCCTTTACGTGCATCATGGCCACAGAGTGCTGGAAGGTGCCATTTCCAAGGAATTGTAGGACATAAACTAGCTTCACACAGCTGTCCGGATGTTGATCCTGCTCTCTATGTCATCCTGTATTGTGGTGGGCAGCTCTGTGATGGTCTCCCTGTGGAGACAGCACAGGGTGACCAACTGGCTGTCGGTGAGGGTCCAGGATGAGGGCCTCACCCTGGAGATTTGTGCACGCCTTACTTGGGATCCCCTCCTCTTCTCCCTATCGCCTCCCTTGTACTCCATGTGCCCTGGCCTGGTTGTCCTGCCTCTCGACTTCCAGGCGCAGCATGAGCAGTTGCCTGTCCCAGCTCACAGTGGCTAGTGGCCGCATGGTGTTGGAAACAGTGTTTGGGGTAGGGCTGTCCTTATTTAGTCTTCCGGAGTGGATTGGGTTCACCAGTGGCTTCATTTCTGACACCTGTTTACATTTACTTCCAGCTAGAAACTGGAGGTAATAGCACTTTGTATTTGGCGGTATTACCACTGTGCATGGATTTGCGATGCGGCTGTGTTTGCGCTTCGTGTGGCCATCGCTGTTACCAACGGCAGTAATAGCGCCAGCTGATTTTACAGTGGTATTTGCGCCGGCTCGTGATCCAGCGGAGCCGTATTGACGGTGCTAATTCTGTCACTGCCACATTGAAGGGTTACCAACAGACTTGTGATGAGGTCCATAGTCTATGCTGGTATTAACCTTTCCATTAGTCCATGTCTTGGCCAAAACAATATTGCCATGGCCCTTTGCATTGAGCCACTTAAGGCAATACGTGTCCAGACGTGATGTCCACCCATAGTTTTCCCTATTGCACTGGAGCCCTGTTTTAGAGTGGATAGAAGAGAAAGGGCGTGGTTGTTTAGAAGCACATGGGGAGTGATAGCAATTAGCATTAAAGTCACCAGCGATTATCACCTTTTTGTGTGGCCAAAAGTGTAACCACTGATGCAATAGATTTTCAATCACACATCGAGGGTTACTCCTGGCCATTCCTCCTCGGGGGTCGTATGCATTGATGATCAAGCACCTATTTGCAGGAAAGGAAGGATCATCGAGCACAGCATACAGGACCTGGGGAGAAGTAGGGCCCACTGTGAATTCCTCTAATGAGAATTCGGATCTGGCCCCAATAGCCAATCCCCCCGTCGGGCGACCCCTCTCCTTAGCGGATGCGCATCGACAAGGCACACTATATACATCGATCATAAAGCCACCTGTAACAAAAATATATCACTGGCTAACACGCATGAACACCCCAATGGATTTGACAAGAACGAACTATAGCCTCAGGTGTTCCAGGAAACCAGTGTATTTGACCCCAGAACTCCAAGCTTTAGTGATGGGTGATCCCCAGATGGTCCGGGATCCAACTATCGATGACACCATGCCTAAGGTCAATATTTTTCCAATTTAAGGTGGAAAGCAAGGTGTCTCTTTTGGTGCTGTGGGCATTCCATGTTGGTCGTCTCTCTAGTTCAGCAGCAGAAATATGATGAATTGAAGGAGAGCTTTCCACAGTCTGCTTTCGACATATGGTTAGTTGGAAGGCTAATGTCACCAAATCAGTAAAACTAGATCGCAAAAGGTCAACCAAAGTAGGGGAAACAAATTCAATAACCACCCAGTTGGAATGGCTGTCAGCCTCTGAAAGCTCGATGTGCAAAATGACATCTATTTATTTATTTTAATTTTTATAAAGCGCCACACGCCCATGGGCCTCAGGGCGCACAAAAAACAAAACAGGGAAAGAGGGAGACAGAGATCAGGAAGTGGAGTTGGAAGAGCAGACTACGTTCAGTCTGGGTTGTGGTTGATCAGATATGTTTTTATTTCCTTCTTGAAAAGCGCCAGGTTATCAACCAGGTGCATGTGCCCAGGAAGTACGTTCCATTGGAACAGAGCCTGAGTATCGAAGGAGGTCCCTCCTAAGTGCACCAACTTATATCTAGGCTGGATGAATGTAGGGTAGGTGGAGGAGCAGAGCTTCCTTCCGCCTACCTGGGGCTTTACTCGATCGATAAGATATGTTGGGCAGATATCTGAGAGACATTTAAAGGACAGTGTCAGGATCTTGTGAGTCATCCTGTGTTGTATTGGCAACCAGTGAAGTGCCCTCCTGGCATCAGAGACGTGCGCACATTTGGACACTCCCTGAAGGGCCGAACTGCGTTATTCTTTGCAACCTGCAGGGCTTGAATGTTAAGATGTGTGGTGCCCGTTAGAAGACTATTGCAGTAGTCATGTCTGGAATTAACTAGTGCAGAAGCAAGCAGTGCACGGTTTTCAGCAGTGAGAAATGGAAGAATATAGTTTATTCGCTTGGAAATAAGGCCACAGGATGATCAAATGTAAGAAACGTGTGGTCTCCTAGATAATTCCTCATCCAGGATAACCCCCAGGGTCTTTTTTTGAGACCCTGAAATTGGCATATGAAGGGGCTAGTTTGCCAAGCCGACCTCTGGATGCCACAATTAGGAGCTCAGTTTATTTATAATTCAATTCTGAACAGATTTCTCTGAGACAGGGTATTTTCTGGAATAATACCAGGAGATATGTTCTATTGATGAAAGGCCTAATTGCCAGAAGGCAGATTTCATCAAGCTTAGCCCATTTACCTACCACCACGAGGACTGATGAAATTCACCAGCAGCCTGTGTCTTCATTGTGGATCCAAATAAGTCTGGTATGTCTGTGTAGAGCCGCTATAACTGGCCGCTACAAGGACCATGGGGCCATGAGTTTGCGGGTGTGTGATCAGCGTTCAAGCTATGATGAGACGGAAATACTGGGCGCGACAAATTGTTAGTTAGAATAGGGCCCACTGCTGCTAAATTGGGGAGAAGCTGCACCGCTGGCTTATTCATTGGAGCTACCTCAGGTGCTGGTCCCTGTAAACAGGAGGTCATGGGTGGATGATTTATAACTGCATAGCCCACCACTAGAGCCAGGCACGTTTAGCAGGCCTTGATCGTGTGTATTTTCCAGTATTGGATCAAATGTAGGTGTCGTGTAGATGAAGTAAAAATTGAGGCTTACCGCCCCATAACCCATTTGTCCATAGGGCCTCGAAGTGACACCTGCCACATAGAGCCATCAGAGAGGGTCCGGATAGTAATGGAATTTCACAACCATAAATATTTGTTGGTCGTGACACACTGGCACTTACCAGGTAGATTGGTGCCTTTTGCAAAAGTGACAGATTTACGAAATACCTGGTTATTCCCATGTGTCAGTAAAAGTCTATTTCTGTGCCACTGTTTCCCCCGTGCTGTATGGGCTAGTGAGACTACTGTTTCTATAATTTCATCCACACCCACATCCAGCACAGAGGGAGCTGGGGCGACAACAGTGACCAAAATCCAAAATAAGTCCAAAGGGGCCACTCAACCTGGACCAAAGGCCCGTAGGCTGAATACACAAAAGAGTCCAGGTAACTATATCTAACTTTAGATTCCTTTTAAGAGCCATATGATTTGGCTGTATTTTCCCTACAACCAAAGCTAACTATTCCCTCATGCAGTGGCTGACCCTGGTAGAAGCTGGTGTGTCGCCTTTCTAGGGTTAAGGGACTGACATAGAATGCTGGCCCTAGACAGTTTTAAGACCAGAATCTCAAAGAGGTGCAACAATGAAAAGGTGGGTTTTATTATCCCACACTGTAATAAAGTCCGGCAATACTGGAACAAGGAGCACAGGAGGGAGTTCAAATCAATTTAATGCCCCTTACTCATCCGTTCACTTGCAAAACATTAAAAACAACAAAAGTAGTTCCTCCAGAATATCTGGTTAGTAGTCAGATATTCAGAAACTTGGATGGCCGACTGATTTCAGTGGAGTGTCGCTTATATCCCACTTTCCTGAGGACCCAAACACGTATGAAACCTCTTGTGCCACGAGTCACAATGGTGCTGCACAAGATCAGACTTTTATACCAGAGCCCCTGTGGGAGACCATCTTATTGATGATCCTTTCTTGAAGAAAGTCAAGCGGTGCGCTCAACGTTGTCACTATTTAATTCCCCTAAAGTGTGGTACAATCCTCTTCTTGTGGACTAGAGGGGCAGGTATTTCTGTATCATTTTTCTGCTGGCTTATTTGGCTGTATTCTTTTATTTCTGTAATGTAATCGGTATGTACTTTATCTTTCTTAAGTTCCAAAGACACTCACAGCAAATCGTCCGCTTGCAACAGCCCTCAGCAATGTGTAACCAACGACACAACAGGTGCCAAGCCGCACTGAGAGGAGGAAATCTCACAGTGAGCCGCTTCCGACACACCCACATTTATACTAGCAGAAAAATGGGTAAGAAGCGACAAACTTCCACTACTAGAAAATAACAGTAAGGACGAGATAAATAAAAGAACTACTCCAGTCCCCATAATGAAACTTCCCTTATCCAGTAGAGATGCAATTGGAAAGGCAAAAGCTCCTTTCGAATGGATTGTGTCCTCCCACATATTCCTCATCTTTGATACTCTTATGTCTGCTTGCACCTTGCTTCAGAATTCTTTTTTCATACTATTGAGCGCTGTGCAGCGTTGAGTCGTGACCCTCGACGCCCTCCGTCCTGCCCTCGGCTGTGGCGTTGACACTGGTATAAGTAGCATGCACGGTGACCGTTGCCTCAGTACCATTGTTCTGCATACTCGCAAGCTTTGTACGGTTCTTCGCCTCAGCGAATTGTAACTGCGTTTCTTCTATGAAGTGATGTCGATACCGAAGACGGGATTCAAGCAGTGTTCCGATTGTGGAGCGAAAATTTCCATAACGCACCTGCATTGAATATGTTTGTGGTGCCTGGTGGTGGATAACAGAGTTGATGACTGTGGCTCCTGTCAGTCAATGACGGTGAAGGCATTGAGAGAGAGGAAGGGGAAACTCGTGGCAGGTGGAATCCCCTTCAAAATTCCCATATGTTACCCCCTCGAAAAGGAGGTCTTTGGACAACTCCAGGGAGGTTTCCACAGAGAAAACGAACAAAACACCAAAATCGCTCGAGGTTTAGAACTCAACACTGGTCGTCCTCCCATAAAAAATCAAGGAAGCAACACCATAGAACGCTGTCGTCTTCGTCCTACTCTCCTGACAGAAGAGTGAGTTTCCCAAGTAAGTTGGCGTCACCTGCTGACTGGGGAAGAATTTGTGTATAAATGCTGGAAGTCTTTCAAAAGGCGGCTCTGATTGCCCGTCCGAAAGAGAAAACTTCTCAGCCCACCGCGTCCGAGAAGACCAGCAGGGTGCTTGTTGAGTCCACTTCTAGCACACCGAAGAGCTCGGGAGGTAAGTCTCCTGGGCATGTGTTGAAGGATTCTTCTTCGAAACACAGGCAGAAGTCAAAATCTTTCTACTCAACTACTGAGAAGGTGAAAGTACATGGGCCCTCAAAGCGCTGTCAAAGCATCTGTAGCCATTGACAATGTTACTGTCTATAACGCCAACAGCGCCTTCGAAGATTTCAAAACCATTGGTCGAGGTATCAAGGTCTTTTTAGCCTCTGCCCAAATCTGACTTTTTCAGGACCATGGAATCCATTATTGAAGAGGAGGAGGATCAAGATGTGCCTTTTGACTATGAATATGATGCCCTAAATGTACCTGAAGTGCTGGTTTCTGAGGAATTGAGAATGAGGAATCTGGTGGACATGAAACTGAATTTGCTAACCCAGATGTGTCAGTCCTTCTGACCCTCAATGCAGGTCACTGATGGGAAAAGTCACTGAGTACCTAAGATGGGGAAAACCAATAGCCATAATAGAAAAGGATGATCTCACTGACATCCTTGACAGTGGACCCCCAAGAGAGCATGTATTTCCCTTTCATAGTGCATTGAGGTCAAGAGTATTAGAGAACTGGCTGAAGCCACCTGCAGTGAATAAGAATGTCATAAAGAAATATATAGGTGCATCTATTGACCATGAATTCTTAACCAGGCACCCAACACCAGAGAGTCTGGTGTTGCAGGCAGCACCATCGTCCTCAAAGGCTATGGCCTATCAATCTTTTCTACCAGATAGGGATGCCAAAAGAATTGGCCGGAGAAGAAAACACAGTGGCAGATGCTCTGAGCAGGTAGAGCACGATCTCACATGAGTGGGAGTTGGCACAGGAAGTCCTTTTGGAGATCTTCGTCCTTTGGCGAACCCGTAAGGTGGATCTGTTCGCTTTCTGGAAAGGGTAAGATACAAAGATTGGGACCTTTCGGAAGGCGTGATAGAGATGTTGCTTTGGACCAGGGGGCCAGCAACGAAATCTCTGTATGGCTGCGGTTGGAACATATTTTGCAGCTGGTGCGGGGACATGAGTTTTGATCCTTTCACATGCAATACCTCTACTGTATTGTCTTTTTTGCTCCATTTAGCCCATCTAGGGCTCCAAGTCTTCACAGTAAAAAGATATCTGGCGGCGTTTTCTATTTTCAAGCGTTCGCCGGATGAAGGTTCTTATTTCAAGGTCCATATTGAAATCCAATTTTCGAAGGGATTGACAAACTGATATAGATATATACTTACCGTCCACGGCATGTATTTACTCTATATTTTTGAAAAGTGCGTACCACACAAGCTCCGATGAGCCGTGTTCGTTTAGTTTACAATGGCAATGTGTGACATCACCACGTTATCGCCGTCACACGACAGTGACCTTTGCACGTAGATGACATCACTAGTAAGTACTAGTACCACTAGTAAGATAAAAGAATGCAGGTAAGTCGAGTGTGGTAATGACAGTTGCCAGATAACCTCCTCGAGACTCCTGGTGCTCACAAACTCTCCACGAGACAGGTAAGGACAGTGGTACAACCACCCCTATTTAACTTTTGAAATCCAGTTATTTAGCAGGAATCATGCGAACTGAGATTTTGTTCCAACTTAATTCATTTGAATTGGAGCGCATTGCCCAATGGCATCTATGCTAAATTAAAAGAAGCACAGGTAACTTAACAGTTATATTATGGTTTATTTAATAGTACTGAACTCATTTAAAGAAATCACAAGAATCATTTAGTAATTAGGTGATGTATTCACTCTTTTACAGTCAGTTCACAAAAGGAAGCACACAAAGGTATTATTTAAACACTTGCTATTTTATCATGCAATGAACAGATTTAATGTAATAGTAGTTGTGGCAATAATGATACCATTCATTTTGTTTTTGTTGTGTTTTCTCTATTTCTCTTGTATGTGTGTTTATGTTTTGTGACATTTTTGAATTTGGATGTGCATGTTAACAAAAGGTCAAGCCCCGAAGACGGACAATTCGGTCTGAAATGCATTGCCTGCTGAGACCTATGTATATGAATGACTGCTTCTTGAAGACACAAATTGTTTTTACATAAAATTAAAGTTTGACAACAAACATGTGTATGGATAAATATATGACTGTAAAATAATAAGGACAGTAATTGGATAGATAAACATTGTAGCTCAGTGGGAGCAAAACGAGAACACACAAACTCCTAAGTACAACTTTGGGGTAGTGCTCTAATCTCACTACCAACCATTTACTCCAGCACAGGTTTTATGTCCCCTTATGTCAAAAGTCATTGATCTAGTTCCAGTGCCAACTCAATAATTCTCTATAGTGTAGCACACAGTTATTTAATCCCTCTCTGATGTATAAACCTCTGCTACCACTCCTGCCACATGTGCAATCCCACTTTGTGGCAATCCCACTTTGCGTTATTTGTCACACTGAGAACAGTTATGTTGCTTTTGTGTCTGATGCATATTTATGATAAAATATCACATAGACCTGATTATTGATCTAGCTTTGCCGACTGTAATATAGGTATAGCCCACACAATAATATTTCTCCACTCAAAGGAGTAACTACCCATATGACATTAACTTGATAATTTGGATACATTTTTTGGGCAATGTAAAAAATACAGTTCACACTGTGTTTGAAAAACAAGGGTCTCCATTAGAGAAATGTGAGAATACAAATGTTATGTTTGACGATGCGCCATGTCAGATTCTTGGTGTGTGTGACTCAAGGGGCAGGCACATCACCCCCTATGTGATAGGGGGCCTGCTGGTGGTATGGGAAGCGTACTCAGGTTACCCCACAACACTTTGGTCAAGGAGCAAAAGCTTACCACAAGGATTTCCCCATGCTTGTGGATCTCCGGGTTTGTGCATCATTGCACATGGCTCACAAAGACCACTCCAAGACGTTGAATCCACCTCTTGTAGGCTCGCTCTACCCATCGCAGATCTTCCACATAACCCCATATAATTCAGCTGAGGATAACACACCATTAGACATTGATCAATTCTGCACTAAACGGTATTAACAAGAAACAGGTGCAGATTCTTAATTTAAGTCTCGAGGGACGGGGAAAACCCCTTTGTAAAAAGGCACTTGCCATAGCCAAGTCTGGGAGTTTGGAGTAGTGGAGCAGTGAGCAGGAGAGAAGGCCCAGGAGAGGTTGGGTAAGGAGTGGCTGTGGTGCAGGAGAGGTTGAACTCATGGAAGAGTAGAAGAAGCAGAACATGTTTGTTTGTGTGCAAGGGCTGGAAGAAGTATTGAAGGAGGAGGTGAAGCGAGCAGGGTTGGGAGAATTGGAGGATGAGGAGAAAGAGAAGCAGAAAATAAGTGTATTGAAAAGTTGGAAGGCGGAGGTTGGGGTTAGAAGGCTGGAGTGGAGAAAGGAAGAGAGATATTTTTCAGGTGGTGAATTGAGATCAGGTTTGAATGGGCAAAGGTGTGGAAAAGCTGCAGAGAGGTGGAGGAGAAAAAACATTTACTATAAGGGCAACGGAGGGATCTACCAGATGATCTTGGGGGCACCCGTAGAACCTTCGGGGAAAGGAACAGGTTGGCACTGGAGGGCTACTTGGAGAATGTCATGACTCCACACAGGAGTCACCGTCTGCAGCACTGGCAGAGTGAGACGCGGAAGTGCGCCGCGGAAAACAGAATGCATACATGCGGATAAAATGGTCCGTTAGAGGAAGAACAGTGCTCTACAAGTATCGAGCCCCATTGTTTATTCCTTATTTTCTTTCCTCAGCCCACTAATACCTGCTGATGACTCCTCGTGTACCGACTTGTGCCTGTTCAACTTGCAGTGGATTGTCTTTGTCTATTTTTCCTCATAATTCTGCTGAGTACTACCTATTGGTCCTTTTCTTGGATTCTGGATTATGTTTTGTCTTCTGGGTTTTGTTCTTGCATCGTTTTATCATCACTGTTTTCAAATATCCTGGATTACGCCTGCTTTCTGTGGTTAGAGCGTCCACGTTCTGGCGTGTTAGACCCCTTTTCCTAATTTTTTGTTTTTTAGTCATGCCTCGTGTCACCGTGCAGGCTCTCTGGTCTCTGGACTCAGTGCTCAGGGAGGAACATCGATACCAGTTAGGTTCTTATTGTTTGCTGTACTGGCTATAGGTTGGGTTTTTCCTTACTCAGCACATTACATTGTTTGATGAGAATATTCAAAGACTTGGCCAATGACCCGACTAAAGGCTGCTTCTATGTTGTTGGGCAGACTATCTTTTCACTAACATTGGTCGACATGAATCCATATATACACATTTTTTAATATTGCACAAATATGTGTATGTGTATTGTGACAAATTCTTAGATGTCATTACTTCTCCCCAAGGGGGAGCCCCTTCCCATGAGGCCAGGATGGTGATGCTGCTACCCAATAACCCCCCTGGGGATGGTACACAGCGAGAGTATCACATGAGGAGAGACTCCCCATTGAGGACTACGACGGCCATCTAAGGGGAACGCGGTACAACAACCTGCACCCTCTGCCAACTTCCTTTACCTCCCCTCAGTCCATGAGGCACACCTTAGCATCCCTACCCACAAACTTCCATGTATTTATGTGAGGCTAAATACCCTACAGTGCTGAGACGAGGAACAGCAGGGATGACTTAACGAAGACCACCTTGACAGGTACTGAGACAAGGAGGAGTTGCAGAAACAATGAAAAGTCTTCCTAAGAACTGGAATTAGCATTCTAGTTATCGCGTATTCAACATAAAGAGCAAGGAAATACTTACCTTTTTGTCAAATCCTCCCACGAGGTCTGCGAGCGAGAGGATTATCTGGCGTGGAAAGCAGGGATCTGTGCTGACCGGCACGCGATCAAAGAGGCTGAGGCGTCTGTACCCAGTCCAATGTGGGCAGTGTGAGGAGTCAGAAATGAAAGTCGGACTCAAAGTTGCCATGTTTTTGGTTAAAATTTTTATTACCAAAAATTAGTTGGGAAAAGGCCCCTCTGACCCGGCTCTAAGAGGAATTTCCCTACCTAAAACCAAAACTAAGTATCTGTCCATGCCAGGATGTCAAAATCAAAACTGTCCTTGTGTCCAAATGTTCTATCCTGACCCTCACACTACAAACCAAATCATAAGGTGAAAAGGGAAATGTTTTTAACCTGGTGATTGCAAAGCATTCATAAAGGAAACATAAACAGCTCCAACATAAACATTCTCAAAGGACCTTGGCTCCAGGGGGTGATTCCCTTCCCCTGGATTGTTAAACACTATGCCAATGATTCTTGAAATAACAATCATTTTTGTTACAAAACTCCTTAGCCTTATAGGTCCTTCTCTGATTCAACAACGTTCTTTCTTGGGACTTCCTTTAGATTTGTAACCGCCTGGTATACTCCCATGGCAGGACTTTTAATGCACTTGTAGCTATCTGGTTTACTCGCTTGCCAGGTTTTTTCACATTCATAGGTAAACAGTTCCTCTTTTAATTTCACAATTGCATATATTTCTTTTTGTTCTGTATGTCTGATTGTGTCAACATTCGGCCTTGGCTTTCCCCAAATCTGCATTCCATATTCTCATATATGGCTGGGACTTGCAATTGAAATATCCCTTCTTGGTTTACAAACAAGTTCCTTAATGTCTCTGTTTCTGTGGCTTTAAAGTTCACAAATTTACAAAACGCCCCAGGATCTCCACTTTGCTCGGTTTGACTTACTGGCTCTGGGTGGCGTCTACGGTCCCGTTCATACTTACACAGCAAGATTTTGCCACCCGCTTTCCACTCTGGACTGCTTCCACGTCATTCCAGTTCTTCTCACGGCTTCCCATAGCATGCCTGCCTTCCTTTAGGTCCCAGTAAGTAGAGTGTTGCTTTCTCTGACAGCCGAATGCCGAGGAATCTTCCCCTCGGTTCCTGACATATCTGCGGTGCTTCCTGTTTGTGCTAAGTTTCTCTGCCTCCTTGCTGGTGAGCCACTTGACTCTGCCAAACTGGTCTGTAATCGCAGGGACCACAATCCTTGCATAGAGGTACAACGATTTCTTCCTTACAGCAGCAGCCTCTTGCATTTGGTTTTCGATATTTAAATGTCCCGCGCACAGGAGCCTTGTGATAACAACCAACCTACTCATTGAGCTTGAGGCTCTTTCGGCTCTGTATTGCTCTCTTCTTCCTCCTCGTCCCAGTACGTGGGTAATTGTGGGAGATGAAGTCCATTGATGATGACTGATGCAAATGACTTGAAAAATTACTTGCAATCTTTCCAAATGATGATCCAGTTCTGCATTGATGATAATTAGAACTGGAAAAGACAGTCTTGGAGCTTTTACACGTGTGTCCAGGAACGGAAGTTTGGCTAAAAGGGCTTTGGGAAAATGTTTCTCTATTTTCCCTAAAAAGGGGTATAGATGCATGACAATCGGCCATTATGGTATTTGGCATCAAGGGGTATTCTTCATGGGCAAATGGGGGATACCATGTCTCATCCAATGAAGCCATGACATCTCTCTGGAGGCTGACTCCTCCCATGTGATCCTTCCTCATATAGCCACCTCTAGGATCAGGATCAGGTAGTGGCTGCCGTCCCTTGGCCACATGGTAGAAGGTTACCACAGGGGAATCCGTGATGACTCTGTTGCATTCATCACAGCGGACCAGTGGGAACAGCAGAGGTTCAGGCAAACAGAGCACCTGGATCATGCTGATAAGACAGCTAGCAAAGAAGCAAGGGCTGCGGAGTTGCCTCAGCGACGTGGGAACCGAAAAAGTGAAGAGAGACACGAGTGGAGGTCGTTAGATCCCGCAAACCACCGAACGACAATGGCAGAGACCAGAAAGATAAATGGGTGGTCAGGACAGCTGGTAGGGGCTACTGAGAGTATGCAAGAATGGAGAAAACAAGGGTGTGTGATCCCTGCACAGAAGATCATCTCTGCAAGTAATCTTCACAGCAGTACCTGGCAGGAGAGTGAACCAGGTCCGCCAGATATAAAATATAGGGATAATAGGGTCAGGCACCCTCAATCACTTACGAAAATTCTTACAAGTTGTCTTCTACATGGCAGTACCTGGCAGGAGAGTGAACCGGGTTTGCCAAAAAAGGCCAGGGGAAGGAAGACATTCCCCATGGTGGTGTGAACTGTGAAATAAGCCTGAGGAAGCCCAGGAAGGGCAAGGGAGACATTACCCCTGGTGTTGTGAACTGTGTAACACGCCTGAGAAAGACATGGGGAGGGGAAACATTCCCGCTGGTGTTGTGAACCTTGAGATAAGACTGAGAAAGGCCAGGCCAAGGGAGAGAATCCCCCCGTGCGTTTCGAACTGTAAAATAAGCCTGAGAATGGCTATAGTCAGGGAGACGTTTCCTCTGGTATTGTGAACTGTGAAATAAGCCTGCAAAAGACCAGCAGAAGGGAGACATTCCACTGGTATTGTGAACTATGAAATAAGCCAAAAAAGGCCGTGGAAGGGAGTTAATCCCCCTGGTATTGTGAACAGTGACAACAAAGCCAAGGAATGTCAGGCGAAGTGACAAGGAAGTCCAGGGGAGCGGGCCATTCACCTGGCTTTATGTGAGAAAAGACAGTGAGAACCCGACATCAGGAGGAGGGAGTCATTCTCCTGATAGTTGATCTTGGAAAGAGATTCAAAACAGTGTTCCGGGGGATGGGAGTCATTCCCCTTGGAGTGAAAAAATAGTGAACTTTCTGATGCGGAGTGATTTGTTGTTTGTAAATTACTAAAACCATGGGAAGTGAGACATTCCCCCTGGTGGAGAACTTGCAACCAGAACTGTGCCATCCAGTCCAGGAGACGGGAGTCATTCACCTGGACCAAGAATATTGGTGCAACCTTTTGTTTAATTATAAGTGTAAGGGACAGAGATGGGGACGTTTGACACAGGACGGTGGATTTTTTGAGTTACAAGCTATCGTGAGAGACCTATTAGCACTTTAGTTAAAGCGGGGAAACCCCTCATATGATGTCATCAAACCTTTTCCAGAGATAGCCTCTCCTCATGTGGCCAGGGGACGGCAGCTGCTACCTGATCCTGACCCTGCGGGTGGCAATGCAAGGGAGGATCACATGATGGGATGTGACCCTCAGATGGATGGACAGGCATCATCACATACGACATGGTATCCCCCTTTCCATTCAGGGGTATCCCCTCCATTCTCCATGTTTTGGTGGCATATTGTGGCAACCCCCTTTAACATTCTGCAAAAGCTGCTGACAGAATTTATGAACATTTTAAACCTAGTGAAACAACACGTACTAAGATGAGGAAGAGGACTGCCATGAGATAGAGGGTGAACCATAAGGTGCAGTCTAGTGTTGTGAAGAATGTGATTGGTCCAAGACATTTTCTAGCTTGGAGACAGGAGTTTAAATCAGCTGCTGCAAGAAAATGGAGGAAGCTTCCTTTTCCAAGTGTCGTCTTGGAGACCGACAAGAGACACATGTTGCAGTGCAGTGCAGAGAAGACGGTGTCCTGAAGGCAGGTGAGTGGAGGCAGCGAGAGACGGAGCCGACCCAAGCATTCCTGGCTGGTCGGGCAGACCAGGAAGCAGACGGGACGGAGACCGGGGCTGCAGAGCACTGCCGGCGAGAGAAGAGGTGCAGAGGCGAGCTCTAGACCGGCCGCATAGTGAAGCGATGTCAGTCGACTGTGTAATCGACAGGCGAAGAAGAAAGAAGTTGCTGCAGGAACTGGAAGCCAGGGGACGGGCTTCGCTCCGACGCAAGGAGTGAGAACGCTCCATGCCGCTGACTGGAGAAAGCCGCTTGAGTCCAGCAAATACTGAGTCGAGTACCCTAATCTGTATGATTGGAGTGAGAGAATGCATATGTTGTCGGTGAACTCATATGATAGAAAGGGACACCGGAACTGTGGCAAAGAGACCCTGAAAGAATTAATTGGTTGCTAAGAGTGGGGAAGAGAGTGATCCTCATTGGAATCAGTGTCATATTAATTGTCACAGTACTTTGCCATAAAGTAACTTGCGGAAGAAACATGCCTCCTTGTACTGAATGAGAAAAAGAGTCTGAAACATAAAGTCCTGGGAGGAGTGTATACCAGGTGAATTGCAGATCTGGGATTCGCTCCCATAAGGAACTGTACAAGAGAACCTGGCAGGGGAGTATACCAGGTGTTATGTGAGTCTAGAACCTGCACCTGAATTGTGTAAAGAACCTTTATAAGAGAAACTAGCAGTAGAGTATACCAGTGGTTTGTGAGTCTGGTACCGTTGTGAAAATGCATTTATTTCAGGTTAGCCTTAAGCTCCCCTATTTTGGTTCATGTACTCACTCCATCTTGTATACATTTCATATTTGGAGCTGCAAGGAATCGTTGCACAAGAGTGGTGAGTTTGCTGTTGCAAACAAATGACCTCATTGTTATTACAGCCTTGGATCTTGCACAGGCCGGGACAAACGCAATCAAAATATTTTTGTCTGCAGCTCATTAATTGTGTGGATCTCACAAATGAACGTACTCATATGAGAATAGTTTATGACACAGGAGATGTTCTGCTATGTCTGTACTAGGAAAGGGTATCCTAAACAAACTGTAAAAACATGCCGCTACGCAAGTAACCCATGAAAACAAAAGATAACGTTGGTCAGGATGTTTTCCTTTCAGTGCGAACAGTCCGTTGTCTTGTAAGGTCAGAAAGTTAGAAAGTATGAAATCACTCACAGAAATGTATGTTTTCACAGAAAACCCTATATGTAGGATGGAGCTGTAAACTATCTATGATATCTATGACATCACATTTGCAGCAGAACCTATGTAAACTTGGGTGCATAAAAGGAGGTCATTTTCTTTCTGTAAGTCGCTCACTTCTGCAAAGCTATTGCTGAGTAGAACCTGAGTCCGCTTAAAGCTGATCAACTTTTTTGTTGATACTGTTGTTAATACTCATCTCCGAGTCTGTGTTGGTGTTATCTCATTTGCAGTACAGTTTACCAGATTTTGGTTTTACACCGGCACCCACATTGTGTAAAGGAACTGTACAAGAGAACCTAGCAGGGGAATATACAGGTTTTTTTGCTAGTCTTGGATTCGCACCCAAGTTGTGTTATCTTGGAAAGAGAATCCTAAGGAAGACCCATGCCCTCCATCTCATGTGGTGGTGAGGGCCCCCTCTCCACTCGCCCCATGACATGGAGGCCCACAGTAGGCCTCCACGTCATGGGATAAGTGGGGAGCTGTTTGACTTAAAAAAAAATTGTTTATTTTTGAAGTCACTCTGCTTTCCATTACGGTGCTGCAATGGAAATAATTAAATAATTTCTTGATGAAGACAGATTGACTTAAAAAAGAAACAATTTCTTTTTGATATGATATGATTTGGCATTTATAATGCCCCTATACACAAGTGTTTCAAGGCGCGACAAGGCAAGGGAGGGGGCCAGGTATCCTTCAGATCGCGCAAGTGCATGGGAAGGGGAGAGGGGAAGAGCGGGGGGACAGTGCAGTACATGGGATACTAGAATAAATAACAATAGGTAAAAGTACGTCCAGCTGGTAGCAAGTGCAAGGGTAAGTGCAGACATCGGGTGTCAAGTGCTGGAAGTGGGATTGAAGGGATACAGAAGGCAGTCACCAAGTGCGGGGGTTGCCCGGAAGCCAGTGCAGGAGTGCGACTGGCGAGGAAGGGGACCTGGGCCCGAGATCAGAGGGTGGCCAGGTAGCCAGTGCAGTTTCAGTTTAGCCAGGAATTCAGCAGAGGCGAGGAGGAGAAAAAGCAGAAGCAAAGAGAAAGGTTTTAAGGTGCTTCCGGAACCGGAGATGATTCTCCTCAGGTTTCAGGGAGGCAAGGAGGCTGTTCCAGAGAGAGCCCCAGGCGAAAAAAGAGATCTACCACCAACTCGTTGTTTGGAGAAGCAACAGACCCTGAGGGAGTTGGAGGCGGATGAGCGAAGAGCTCGAAAAGGAAGATAGTTAGGAAAAGAGAGTTGAAGGTATTGATGCCCCAGGCCCCAGAAGGCCTTGTAGACAATGCAGAGGGTTTTTAACTTAATCCTCACAGCCACTGGGAGCCAGTACAGAGATTTCAGTCCTGGAGAGATAAGAGATACGATACCTGGGCTTGAGGCCAAGGACACGTCTCGCAGTCCTGTTCTGTATAAGTTGCAGAGGGCGGAGAGTAGAAGCAGGCAGATTTAGAAAGAGGTTGTTGCAGTAGTCCAGCCTAGAGAGAACCAGAGCTCTGGAGACAGTGAGCTTCTGGGGGAAGGAGAGCAAAGGAAGAATACCTCTGAGGAGGTGCAGCTGGTAGTGTGAGAAGGCGAGTGTGGAGTCGAAGATGACCCCGAGGTTTTTAGCCTCACATGTGGGAGCAGGAAGAGGGCCAAGAGCGGCTGGCCAGAGAGTGACAGGAAAGGAGGGAGCGGGACTTTTTCGATGAGGAGAATCTCAGTCTTACTGGCATTAAACCAGAGCTCATTGGCGACGCACCACTCCTGGATGGCGGACAGGCAGTCAGAGATGAGAGAGGGACAAGAGATGGCTGAGGGTAGCCTGAAAATGAGTGGAGTGTCATCCGCATAGCACTGGAAGTTGGGGCAGAGGGCAGCAATGCGGGGGGCAAGAAGTACCAGGTATTGGCTGAACAGCCAGGGAGAGATGTTAGACCCCTGAGGCACACCACAGGGGGAGATAAAGATAGAGGAGAGGAAACAAGTCAGCCATGCCTAGGCCTGACCAGTGATCCCCAGGTTGTCACGGAGATGGTTCAGTAGGATGGCATGGTTAAATGTGTCAAAGGCAGAGGAGAGATCAAGTAAGATGACGACACAGTGGCTGTTGGAATCGAGGTTGGAGAGCAGGTCTTCACGGATGTTCAGGAGAGCAGTTTCCGTTCCGTGCTTCTGTTGGCTTCGAAGACAGACTGATGGTCGTTGAGGCAACCAATAGATTCAGAGTGAAGGTTGAACTGGGAGATGGCCAGCTTTTCCAGGAGTTTGCCCAGAAATGGGGTGATGGAGATTGGCCGGTAGTTAGCCGGGCAGGAAGGGTCGCAGAGGGGTTCTTAAGAAGGGGGTGCACAAGGGAGTGCTTCAGAGGGGACGGGAAGACTCCAGTGTCGAAGGAGTGGTTGCAGAAGTCGGACAGGCCAGGAGCCAGGTAGTCGATGTGGTCCTTGATGGTTTTGGAGGAACAGGGGTGAACCTGTTTTGACGGGACTTTCATAGATCAGACTTGTCTAGAAACCTTGTCTGGGGAGAACAGTGGAAAGGCAGAGAAGGAGGAAGGAGATGTGGCCGCAGAAGGGCCAGAGGAAGAGCAGGGAGTAGAGGAAGGAAGGGGAGAAGAGGAGAGAGAGGACAGGATTTCCTGAGTTTTAGAAATGAAATTAGAAGCTAATCCCATGTAGAGGGCCTGGGAAGGGACAGGAGAGGTAGAGACTGCGGCAGGATTGGCCAGTTCCTTGCAGATTTTGAAGAGTTAAGCCAAGTTGTTAGATACCGCAGAGGGCTTGGATGTGAGCCCTCTTCTTAGTGAGGACAGAGAGCCGATATTGCCTTTGGAGAAGGAGGCAGGCCAGTTTGTCTGAGGATGTACAATGAGCACGCCATTTCCTCTCAGCCACCCGGCACTTGCGTTTGAGGGTGACAAGGTCTGAGTCGTACCAGGAGTTGCACTTGGCTTTGGGTTTCAGGCGGATCCTCATGACAGGGGCAAGAATATCAAGAGTATCAGATATAGCAGAGTGGAGCAAGGAAAGGGCTATGTCAGGGTGAGAGTCTGCCAAAGAGGGAGTGGGGGCCGAGAAAGTGGCAGTGAAAGCCCCAACTGACAAACACTTCATGGGTCGAATGACGAGAAGGTGGGTTGCAGTGATGGGGTTGGCTTGGCCTGTGGGGTACAGAGGGTAAACTGGGAAGAGAGGAGAACGTGATCACTCCAGGAGAGAGGAGTGGTGAGAGGGACAGAAAGGGGAAGGTCTGAGGAGATCAGAACATCCAGAGTGTGCCCTACAGAGTGAGTAGGGCCAGAAGGGAGAATAGAGAGTGAGAGAGAGTCGCAGAGGTCACGAAAGAGTCCAGAGGACGGACATGAGGCATCCAGGTGGATGTGGAAGTCTCCAAGAAGGAGGGGTTGAGTGGTTGAGACCAGGAGTGAGGAGGAGAGGTCGGCCCACTCAGAGAGGAAGGAGGAGATCTGACAAGGTGGCTGATAGATAGTCGCCACGATAAGGAAATGTCTAGGAGAGAGAGCCTGCAGATGAGGCATTTGAAAGAGGAGTAGGCCTGTGTGGGAATGACAGAGGCAGGAATCCACTCAGGGAAGATCAGGGCTACACCAGCTCCAGAACGGTTGGACCTGGACGCAGCAAGGATCTTGTAGCCGTCAGGGAGGAGAGTGTCAAAGCTCATGACGGAACTGGCCGTGAACCATGTTTCGGTGAGACCAAGGACATCAAGGTCAAGTTTCTCCAGGAGGCGGCAGATGTTGGAAGAGTGGATCAGGAGCAGGCAGGGACAGGAGACACAGAAGAGCAGAAATCAAAGAGCAAAAATGAAGGAGAGAACGGGGCAAAGGCTCCTCTCACCTGTGGCCACCTCATGGCAAATGGTGCGTTGTGCCTGCAGTGCCGAATAGGTTCGTCGCTGCTTCCAGGAAGCCAATTTTGAAGTCATAGTGCCGCTGCCTCACCCCATGACATGGAGGCCTCCAGCTCCTCTGGCATAACAGGAACACGCTTCCTGCTGCAGGGAGCTGTATGCCTTGTTCCCTGCACGAGGGGGTTCAGAAGGTAAGAAAAGTTATTTTCTGTAAATGTTTGTGCCCGCATGTTAGTGTGTGTGTACATGTATATAATGTATGTGTGTGAAAGAGTGAGTGCATGATGTATGGATGGCTGGCATCACTGGGTGTGCGTGTGTGAGTGTATGGTGAAAGGGTGCACATGTAAATGTATGGGTGGTGTGAGAAACCAAAGGGTGTCTCTCAGGTGGCCGGGGCGCGGCCATCACCTTTGGATCCAGACCCTCAGGATGACCATTGTGGGAGGATCACCTGGGTGAAGGGTCTTCGGGGAGTGGCGGTGAGGTGACTGATTTTGAGACGCGGTATTCCCCCTTTCTCGTACCCATGACCCATCCTATTTCATAGGATTCTCTGATGTCCCAACTCCTCCCCTTTCTACACAAACACTGAGCCGAGGAAGACAGCGACTTGAGAGTAAAGAGGCTAACGCTTACATATAGCATTGGACATGTCCTGCTAATCGGGTCAGGCAAAGTCAGACACTTAACTTTAAGTGCCTACATCTGATACCATTTAGCTCTCCTCACACGGATAAAAAGCGGAACATAGAGACACACTCTGAGCAAGGTGCAACACGAATAAGAGCAGAACTTCCAGTGCAAAGACAAACCTACTAGAGCAGAGCAATGGCCCAAGGGACGAGAGAAATGGATAGAGAACCCCTGGAGTTCCCTCCAGGATGTCGTTGCCTCCAAAAAGCTGCGTAAGACACATGGAGAAGGCCAAATCCCAGACAAGAAGACTGCATTGTTTTTCAAGGACGCCAGCAACCCTCTGAGGTGAACGGCAGAGTTGGAGAGGCAAGGCCAATCCTGTGATATTAACATTGACTCTGTAAAACTGCAAAGGCAATAAAGAAATGCACAGAGCCAGTGAGTTGGTAAGCGTCATGAAAGAGGCAATAATATATCGTACAAATTGAAGGCTGCATGCGTGTGAATGACACACGAAGAAAGGCAGACCTTTAAATGAACTTTGAAGTCCTGATAGCTTTGAAACCAGCGCTACTGAGTTACGGAGTGGTCCGGCAAAAGGAAGCAGCCCACTCGAAAGTCTCAGTGAAAGGTGAAATGTTTGTAGCTATTAAGTGAATGAACTGTAAAAGCGAAGTGATCAAAATTAACCCAGAGAAAAGGGGTGAGGAAAAGGTGAACTTTGAACTTTGGTGCTTACGACATTGAACTACCCAGACCAAGCGACACTGGGGCAAATAACGCAAGAGTGTGATTTAAAAAGGAAAGTCGAAGTGGTTCTGTAGAGGTCTATAGTAAAAAGCCACGCACATTCGAAAGTCTTCGACATCAAGGAAAATGTCCGAGCCCCACTGAAGGAGACCAAAAGTGTGATAGTTAGGGCAAGGGAACACATAAAGGATGTGAATTAAGCTTGAGGAAGGGAACCCCTGCGAGTGTTGTGCTTTGAAAGGTCTGAGCCCGACTGAGGGGGACTGACGTGAACTTTGCTGAGAGAGCTCTGAGCCTGACAGAGGAGGACCGACGTGAACCTTTGTTTTGAGAGGTATGAGCTCGACAGAGGGGAACCGATGTGAACCTTTTGCTGAACTGTGTTTTGAAAGCTGGAAAGAAAGACTTTAACGTGGAAGGCCAGGTTGACCTCGAGCATCGTTTTGGACTGCCGTTGTTTTAAGAACCTGAGCCAGAGTGTGTCATCCTGCCTACGGGATATAAGATTAGCCCCAAAATCAGACCTAGCCTGGAAGTTTGGTATAGATGTCCTAGCAGGCGTTATAGATCCAGACTTTCGGGTAGACAAAGATTCTCCTACAGAACCATGGCGAGACCCCGTTTAAATATGCCTTGGGGACAAAATTGCACAGGGAATTCTCGAGAAGGCTCTATTTGCCCATTTTGAGGAAGAAAATGAACCAGAGGAAACAGAGAGATGTAACTTAGACTTTGGAGAGGCCGGTGAGACACGTATCACTGAAGCAAAAAGGGAAGAGAAACCTACCATCCTTCCCGATCTAGCCTTCACCAAGTGAAATGATCCAGCACTCGCAGAGGCTTTCTTACAAGTGATTCCTGAGGGAGAAGGACCGGAAAAGGGAAGCCCCTTTTTCTTCCCGAAACAGGGATTACTACATAGAAGGGACACCTCCAGAGAAGGCCTAAGTAAAACTCAGTTAGTAATACCCAAAACCCATTGCAAGATTGTGCTAGAGATTGCACACTCTCATTTGACAGGGGGACACTTGGGACAATCTAAAACCCAAGAACTTCATTCAGACATGTGGTATATGCCAAAGAACCAGCTCACATATTCCCTTACCTGCCCTTCTAAACCCAGTGCCGATAATAGAAGATCCTTTCTCTAGAATCGGGATGGATATTATTGGACCGTTGGAAACATTTAAACTGGGCAATAAATATGTTCTTGTAATTGTTGATACTCTTACGTCCTGTCCCTTTTCCTCCATACTGCATGGGTGTCCCTTCCAAGGGACGGGAGACGGAACCTTTTTCACCTGAAAAAAAATCTTCTTCCCATTTAAATTTAGAGGCGCGCAGGGGTGCGTCCCAAGGGAGCATGCGCTGCCCTGACTCTGCCCTCCGGCGCCACACCTCAGTCTCCCTTTCCTCGCCGATGGGAACGGGCCGAATTCACCAGCGCTCCTGGGTTTGGCTTCGGCCATGGCCCTCATTACGACCCAGGCGGTAAGTATCGAACATTACCGCCATGGCGTAATTTACGTTTACGCCCTGGCCCCATGCCGTAAAGTGCGGCACATTCCGACCCATCGCGCACGAGCATTACGCCATGGCGGTAATGTAAAGTACGCAGTGCCGTAAATGACCCCAAAACGGCCCCTACCGGCATCGTACGCCGCGCAAGGTGCACTTCTGCCACCCATCATAGCGGTCACCGCAATTAGCGGTGACCGTAATTAGCGGTGACCGTAAATAAGCGGAACCGGAAGTAGCGTCATCGCGGCGGAACGGGAAAGAGCACGGCGGCCATCTTTAAAAACACAATCCATTGCCATCCTCCCCAACCACTCCACATCCGACCCTGAGACCTGTCAAAACCCATTACCCACCCATTTACCATCTTGAAAATGCCAAACGCTGTCGAAAAAACCTGCGATCGGCAGCGCCAGGACCGCTTCTCTCGTGAGGAACTCACTATGCTTGTAGAGACCCTCCAGGACAATCATGCAGTGGTCTTCTCCACGCAAATGACCAGGCCGGCAATTGCCAAGAAGAAGGCCATATGGGCCCTGGTGGCACAGCGGGTCAGTGCGGTGGGAACCGTTCCCCGCAACGCACAGCAGTGTAGAAAGCGGTGGGACGACCTGAGGCTCCGCGTCAGGAGCATCCTCTCGGCGAACAGGAACCTGGGCACGGCAACCGGGGGAGGATCTGAATCACCCATCAAATTGCAAGCATGGTAGGAAATCTGTGCCTCCACTATCGGAATGGAGAGCATAGAAGGAGTAGGAGGGATGGAGAGAGGAGTCCCGACATCAGGAGATGCAGGTAGGTGGCTCAAATCAAGCCATGCAAAATTCACCAAAGTCCAATCATGTGAAGGACAATGTTGCCCCATAGTGCAAATGCAACACAGCAGCAGGAGACTGCCCACAGACACATCCGATCTCCACCCTGTACACATGCAGCATGCACACCCTAACTGCCGGCACCCACATACCTCCATGCTACGTCCACACAAAAGGCAGACAACCTGTATGCCCCTGCCTCAAATGTGCTGCATGTACTAACTGATAAGATGCCATTCGTCACAATGCAGGCCCAATGTCCGCAGACCCATCAATAACACTATCCCTCCTTTGCTCCACCACAGGCTCAGATTCAGACCCTCAGGATGAGGACACCACTGCCTCCACAGCCACCAAGAGGGCCAGGACAACTGTGCCAAGACCGCAAGCCTCCACCTCTGCTGTCCCGAGGAAAACACCACAGCAGCCACAATCCCTGCCAGGGAAAGAGGACAGGGCACTGACAGCCACCACAACTGTCACCACAGAATCAGCAGCAGCAGCGCACAGTACACAAATCGTGCCCACCGAAGGGACAGGCTCTGCTGCAAGCAGCACTCTTGGCGAAATCGCTGCCATTGCAGCCTCCTCCGATAGTGAAGCTGGGATCATTGAGGAGATTGAGGATGCAAGCCCCACTGCCCACCTACATTCCCCCTACATATCCCTAAGCAGCCTGCATGCGGATGCCACACAGGGGCAGTTAGAGGACGAGGATTGGCCAGCCACCCCATCCCCGCTGCCGGAGGTGAGCAGCCCAATGGGTATGCCAATGCCATTAGTCATGAGCCAGAGGAATCAACAGACCCTGGATGAGATCGTCACCCGGCAGCAGCAACTATCCTCGCTCCTCAATGAGCACGTGGCAGAGTGTCGGGGGGCAAGGGATGCAATGGAGAGATGTGCAGATAGAGTCACGGCTGCCATTGTGTCCTCCACGAAGGACATCTGCACAGAACTCGCCGCTGTGCGGCACGTAATCTCAGAACTGGTGCAGACCATTCGGGACATGCGTCCAAAAGTGCATGCAGGAACCTCCTCGTCAACCAGCTCGGCACAGAGCAGCCCCATCTGACGATCAGGGAGGAACCTGCACAGCACGGGCAGGGGTGCCCCGGGGGCCAGGGGAGGGGACTGTCATTAGTGGCTGGACAGTGGAGAATTACTACATCACACACTGTTGCACAGACTTACTCACACCTTCGTAGGGATTCCAGGGGGGAGGGGGGAGTGGGTGTGTTGGGGTGTTCAGGGGGGAGGGGGGAGGGGGAGTGGGTGTGTTGGGGTGTTCAGGGGGGAGGGGGAAGGGGGGAGTGGGTGTGTTGGGGTGTTCATGGGGGAGGGGGGAGTGGGCGTGTCATACCTTTTCACAATCATAATACACTTTTTCGTTTAGCATAAATCAAATGTGTGGACATTGCTCATTGCGTATGTGTGCTTTATTGTTGTACAGTCCACAGTGTGCATGTCCCAGACACAAACAGTGCCCCAAGTGCCGTCTCCATGTTACACGCACACGCTGTGTGTGCTAGAAGCATTGGTCAATGAGATTCTGACGCATTTCACGCCCCTCCTGTGCATCGCTGCCTCCTTGAGGTGCTGCCCCATCCCCACCCTCATCATCCTCATCGTCAGATGGTTGCAGTTCTGCGTCAGGGGGCAGGGGCACATTTCGTCTGACGCACATATTGTGTAGCATGACACATGCCATGACGATCTTCGCAACCTTCTCATGGCGGTACAGGAGTGCCCCGCCAGACCTGCTGAGGCAGCGGAACCGTGCCTTCAGTAGGCCGAATGCCTGCTCAATCACCACACGGGTACGTGCATGGGCACGGTTGAAGTCCTCCTCATGTTGGTTCTGTGGGTTCCGGACTGGTGTAAGGAGCCACCTCTTCAGGGGATAGCCTGCATCACCTGTAAGTGGGCAACAATGTATGTGTCAGGGATGAGATTGATTTCTGAACATGACGTGCCACCATGCCTTGCATTCAACTGTTACTTTGCACCACTTTTAGTTGCGCTAATGGATTCACACTATGCAACCGGTATAGGTTCATGGCTCTCATGTACAGTTTTGCATGCCAAGACACAATGCAGGAGGGACAAGTGCCTTGTGAGTGCCCATCCACTGTGTCCGTTCAGGCCGTTTCTTTAGGTGACCTGGCACGTGTCCTGTGAGGTTAACGCTCACATGATTGCAACATTGCTGTCTGCCTCATTATGACCCCAGTGAACAATACTGATGTCAATAGGGACAGTTTGTGGGCCTTGCTGTCTGTGTTGCGGTGTATTGATGTTCCTGTCCGTCATGTGCCTCCTTTATGCGCAGTTATGGGGGACAGGCCTTTCAGTTGATGGTGTTTGGTGACGTGCATGTAGGTGCTTTTCGTTGGAGTCAATGTGGTCACATTTTGTACAATGCACTTGCAGATGGTTGTGTCATGGTTGGGAGACACCTTCATTCCCATGTTAGGGCTGCTTAGGTCAGGCATCATGTATACAGTTGTCAGATGACGTAAGTGCTGCCTCAGGGTATGATATGGCTACAGCTAGTCGCAGCCAGGTGAAGTATGCATCATCCCCCCCCCCCTTTCTGCCAGGTGAAGTATGCATCATCCCCCCCCTTTCTGCCAGGTGAAGTATGCATCATTCCCCCACCCCTTTCTGCCAGGTGAAGTATGCATCATCCCCCCCCCCTTTCTGCCAGGTGAAGTAAGCATTGGTACGTCGATCACCTACCCACTTCACTTTTCCATGCTCATGACATTAGACTCACCGAGTAGAGCCAGGATCTTGGGCCTGCATGTCGCTCCATGTAGCGTGGTATTGTGGAGTTCCTCAGGACCATTGAATCATGGGTTGATCCGGGGAATCGGGCACAACAATGTGTGAAGATCCTGTTGGAGTCACAGACCATTTGCACGTTGATTGAGTGAAATAGTTTACGGTTGCGGTACGCTACCTCCATGGCATGTGGGACCACCAATTCCACATGGGTGCAGTCGATGGCACCAATGCAACCAGGTATGCCAGCTAGTGCATGGAAACCCACTTTGGTGTTAGCAATCTCCTGGGCAGACCGTGGCAATGAGATGTGGTCGTCTGTGTGCTTGAGGAGGGCATTGAGCACTTGGATCAGTGTACGTGAGAATAATGGTTGTGATATGCCATGCAAGTGCCCCACTGTGTGCTGGTAGGTGCCTGTGGCCAGGGAGTGGAGCACGGACACTACCTTCAGTAGGGGGGGGATGGCGGTGGGTGTTTCAATCATGCTGACGGTGTCGTTGTGTATCATGTCCACAATGGTGGTGATGGTGTCCCAGTCCAGTCGGTACAGGGTGTGGATCTGCTCAGCGGTGAGGTTGAATGGACTGGCTCTGATGTGTGGGATTGGGGGTTGCCTGCGTGGTGCCACTGGCTGTGCTGGTGGGGCTTGCTGGCCCTGCCTTGCCCTCCTTCTCCTCCTGCGTCTCCTCTGTGCAGCCTGTTGTTGTTGTTATTGTAGTTGGAGTTGTAGCACTTGCATTGCTATCAGGTCCTCCAGCCCCAACATTGCTAGTCCTATTGGTATCATTGTGGAGTGTGACTGGGTCTGGGAAGGGGTTGGGTGTGCTCTTTTTCTACTTCCTGAGTCTGTATTGCCTCCACCTGTGCTGATTCTGTGCACCTGCGGCAGCTGGATTCACTGCACAAGGACCTTTACGGTTGGTTCGCGATGGCGTAATTAGCACCATGGCGGTAAGGTACTTAACGGGCTGGGTGATGGCGTTAGGTGCATGTCCGCTTGGGTCGGCATTCGCGTACCTTTGCACCATGCCGGTAATTACGGTGTGGGAGGTCGCGTGCGCGCGTCCTTGGTGCTGTTAGCGACAGCGTAGTTAACGGTCACGGGTCATGATCGGACCTAGCGGAAAACGATGGCGGTAAAAATTTACCGCCATCGTTTTTCACTTAGCGCCAGGGTCGTAATGAGGCCCCATGTAATTCCACACGTGGATAGTTCTCTTTGTCTTTTTTTGTCCTTTTTATCATTCAGGTACTCGGTCATCAGGCGCCACGCTCCTACTCCGGCGCATGTCGGCTTCCACAGGGTTCAGCAGGTGTCCATCCTGCAACAGGCTCTTCCCAACTGCAGAACCCCACGCCCTCTACCCACGTTGCCGTGGCCCATACTACAGTAGGCAAGTTTGTTCAGCGTGTGGCTCGCTGTGGTAGAAAGCGCTGAAGAACAGAATAGCCAGGTGGAGGAAGCTCTTCCAGAAGTCGCCTCCAGAGGACCTCAAGAACTTTGTGAAACTGCGCGCCAGGCCCAAGGAAGGGGCGCTATTTTCCATCGCACCCCTAAAAGGAGACTCCTTCCCAAGGACTCTCCCGTATGGGAAGGACCGTTTAGGTCCTTGTACCAGCACGTGCACCGAGGCTTCTTCAGCTACTGGCCCTCTGGCCGAGGGATCCTTGGATCCTCCCAGTGGCAGTATTGAGGGACCGGAAAGTTCTTTTACCAGATCGTCATCTGAGGGGTTTGCCCTACTACCAGCAATACGTCTGAGGGTGTCAGTCTAGAAAAATTGATACCTCTCATGATTGACGGCAAACGTATTTTGGTGGCCGAAGGCCAACCGTCTCATGTACGAAATGATAGAAATACAGGTTTCCGAGTTTTACCAATGAACGGCCATTTTGATGTAACAAGGATCGCCACTTTGTTTTCTAACAATTGCTCATTGCTTTCTGTTCACATTGCTTCGCAGCACATTTTCTGCTTACACTGCTCGACTGTTAACATTGTTCTCTGATCGTGAACGGACAAGGCCGCAGGGCCGTGAGGCTAATAAGAGTTTGTTGAAACACAACGTAGGCAGCTCCGGGGAGGAATGCCCGGCTCCCTCCCGAATACAGCCTTGAAGCAGAGCCGCAGGGCATTTAATCATTTCACAGCTGCCGGACAGTCTCGTTATATGGTAGAATATGTTTGAATAAAGCAGCTAAAGGCTTGAATAATGCTCTTCTTACGGCCCCCCCTTTTCCGAGCCCTGTAGAGCGTGTCGGCTCCCAGAACACGAATAGCACCTCATAGATAGCAAGGTCTGGAATGTGACTCTTCCCCCGTATGTAGCTCGCTTACAAGAACAGAAGCACTGTGTTCTGTTCAACAAAGAAAATATGTCTCCGCACTTGCAAGGTTGCATATTGTTACTAGAATAGATATTTGAAGGTGTCATATTCGTCGAAAGTGCCCATCATCAAACCGAGTTCAAAGAAACCCAATAAAGGGGGGTGTTAAACATGTCACAGCTGATTGTATGATATGCATGTTGTATATATGTAACTGATGTACATAATTCACTCTCTTGCGTCCCTTGAGGTCTAGAGATACATGTCGCGGGGCGTGAGACCGAGTTGGCCAACTGAGACTATTTGCTTTGCAATAAACCCTAGCTTTGGGAATTCAACCTCGTGTCTGGCGTATCTATCGTGTGTGGTGACTTGCCTTGTTTCCATAACGCGAGGGACCCCTAGGGACCCCTTTCAAGGGGGCGCCTAAATACAGCTGTACCGACCCCCGGGTCAATGGTGTCACATCTATGGAGCCTAGGACTGAGGAGCAAGGTAAGCCTCGTGATCCACATACAAGAGTCCTAGAGGAGGCTGGGTCCAGCGAGCCAAGCAACACGTCGCAGGCATGTTGCAGGCAGCTGGACAAGATGGCCGCCACGCCAGACAGAGGCTACCATCAGACGCTATTCCAGGAGTTTGGCAAAGAACGAGTGTCGAGGTAGGACAGGCCTCAACCAGGTACATGGCCGACAGCCTATCCTTCTTATGCACAGGGCAGCTTCTCACTGTGTCCATACGGGCAGGGTATGCAGTGGCTCCTCTAGCCTCTCGCTAACCTGTCAGTACCCCCAACCTCTCTCAGACCAGTGAAGAGGGGTTCTTTCTACAGACCGATGTAGTCGCCATGGCCAAGAAGTGTTGGCTTAAACCCAGCTCGGCCCAGCCGGTCAATCGATGCCTGGACGCCAAGTACAGGCAGATGGAGGGGGATACACTCTTGCTCTCTCCCCATCCTCAGCCACACTCCTCAGTGATCGCTGCAGCATCACTATACTCCAAGCCTCACTTGCCCTCAGCCTCCTCCTCTGCGGTTCTGCTAGGCAAGGAGGAGAAGATCTTGGAGGCATACGGAAAGAAACTCTATTCCAACGCATCCCTGCACCTTCTTCAAGCCAATGCCGATGTCATGCTGGCTACCGCTAACCAGAGGTTATGGCAGGAAATTGCGAACTTCCTCCCGGAACTCCCTACGCAGAGCCAATCACATTTTAAGGCGGGGCTGGCAGAGGCCAAACTGGTGGTGCATGACCTCATGGAATCCCCTACAAAAATTCGAGATGGTTACGCCAGCTTTTATAGCGGAGACATTGTGCAGGGGAGGCTGGATGTGCTCCCTGGATCTGAAGGGCGCGTACCTACATGTCCCGATTTGGTAACCCCATCGTTCTTTTCTACGGTTCAGGATCGTGAGCTAACCATTTTCTATTCAAGGTCCTTCCCTTTGGCCTCAACTCGGCCCCCTGGGTCTTTACCAGGCTCATGAATACGGTGGGATCAGCTCTGAGAAGGTATTTTCATCGGAGGACAAGATCTCGGCCACCAAGAGGGTCACCACCCACTTCCTCTGTAGAGAGGTGACCTCGGCATGGTGGTTCCAGCATCTCCTGGTTCTCTTGGTGGCGGTCCTGTTAGCCATTCCACACACGAGATTGAGGATGAGGAGGATTCAGCTGCACTTCGCGGCCTCATGGAACCAGCAGGGGGGCTCCCAATCTGAGATGATCAATGTTGCTCCATCTCTCCACCCGGACCTGACATGGTGGTTCATGGACTGCAACCTACGGACCAGCAATCCCTTTCAGCCGCCCGCCCCGCAGGCCACCATCACCACAGACTCCTCGCTCAAGGGCTGGGGAGCCACCCTGGACGATCTCTCGGTCCATGGCACTTGGACTCGACAGGAACAGGAATACCACATCAATTGGTTAGAGCTGAACGCCATCTGGCTAGCACTCAGAGCATTCCTACCACTTCTCAAAGGCAAGGTTGTCCTCATCCAGACAGACAACTCGACCAGCATGTACTACGTCAACAAGCAGGGAGGCACCAGATCCTCTCCTCTGTGCAGAATGGCAATCAGCATGTGGAAGTGGGCCCTGGAAAACAACATCTAACTCACAGCAGTCCACCTCCCAGGGGAATCCAACCTGGAAGCGGACAGGCTCAGCAGGTTGGGAGTGGACAATTACGAGTGATAGCTAAACGTCCTCGTTATTCAAGAGATCTTCAACAGGTGGGGTCATCCCCAGGTGGATCTCTTTGCGAACTGGCACAACAAGAAGTGCCCTCAGTTTGCCTCCTGGCAGGGACAGGGCCCCGGCTCCCTGGCAACGCATTTCGGCTGCAGTGGAATGGCATGAAGACTTACACCTTCCCGCCCAGACTGCTGATTCAGAGTGATTTGCAAGATCAAGGTGTCTCGCCAACTCAACATCATTCTAATAGCTCCATGCTGGTCGGCCAGGCCATGGTTCTCAGAGCTGCTCAGCCTCTCGGAGATGCCTCCGATTCACCTCCCGACGGGCCCAGCACATCTTCTGGCGCAGCGGGTGGGCAGGGGCCTCCACCCCACGCCACAGAAACTAGCCCTCACAGCATGATACCTGAGCAGGTAACGCCGCTGCACCTCAGCCTCTGTCAGGCTAATCTGGAAATCATTCAGGGAGCTAGGAGCAAGGCTACCAGGGCCCAGTATAAAAATAAATAGACCAGATTCTGCCACTGGGCAGACTCCAAAGAAATTGACCACCTGGCGTGTACACTGGACGACGTGCTCTTCTTCTCTGCGCACCTCGCCCACTCTGGTGTGCAGGAGGATGTGAAGAACTGGGATTGTATGATCCCTTGGGCCCAGTTTGCACTGAGAAAGACCCCTTAGGCATCCACCAGTTTCTCCACTTCCGAGTTACTCTACGGTAAAGAACCAAGAGATATCTTAGACATGCTCCTGGAGACATGGGAAGAAAGAGAAGAGGCGCCAATACCCCTCTCATAGACAGCTACCCGATTGCGAGAACATATGAAACTCGTCCGAAGTCTGGTCCACACTCAGGGACTAAGCTCAAGCCCAACAAAAACTTCCCTATGACAAGAAGGTACATCTAGGATCATTTTCAGTAGATTAGATATGTTATTCCTTTTACTTACCTCTGAAAATAAACTTGTTTCAAAGTGGTGTGGGCCTTATGAGGTACTAGATAAAACAGGAACCTGTACCTATAAAATAGCACAACCTGATAGAAGGCAAACGACCCACCTCTACCACGTAAATCTCCTGAAAGAGTGGAAAGAAAATCCTTCCGCTACTACATCCTCTATATTGTCTTGTTTGGTACCCAAGACTTATTCCCCAAGAACTATCTAAAGATAAGCAAAGGGATTTGAATGACCTTATTACCCTGATGTATTTTGTGAGAAACCAGGGAGAGTACAGGGTACTTGCCACTACATCAGAACTCCAAAGGGGAAAGTAGTCCATTTGAGGCCATACAGACTCCAAGAAGCACAAAAGCAGGCAGTGATTGATGAGGTTAAAAAAATGTTACAGGCTAATATCATCGAGCCCTCTTCAAGTCCATGGTCCTCCCCTATTTTGTTGGTGACTAAACCCGATCACTCTTGGAGGTTTTGCATAGGCTTTAGGCAGGTCAACGCCATCTCCGCCTTCGATGCCTATCCTATGCCGCGTATCGATGCTCTGATAGATAAACTAGGAAATACCACATTCTTGTAAACTTTAGATTGAACCAAAGGATATCAGCAGGTCCCTGTCCATGGGCCCGATTAGGAAAAAACAGCTTTTTCAACACCAATAGGGCTATTGCAATTCAAAGTCCTTGAATTGCATGGGGCCCCAGCAACTTTTCAATGACTCATGGACAGGATATTACAGCCTTATTCCGATTTCTATGGGGCCTATATGAACGACATAGTCATTTATAATCAAACTTGGGAAGACCATCTTTTCCTTTTTTCTACTATTATGAGAACCCTCCGAGAAGCCGGCCTAACTGCCAACCCCACAAAATGTGAGCTGGTTCAGTCAGCAGTGAAATACCTAGGCTTCTTTGTGTGGAATGGCAGTGTACAGCCCCAACAAGAACAGGTAAAATCCGTCCTAGATGCTCCCACATCCAAGACCAAGAGAGATTTTAGGGCATTCCTAGGTTGAATTGGATATTTTCGTAGGTTTACCCCACATTTTATAGACAGAAGCCCCTGACTGACATATATATTAAGAAATGCAGAACCCCAGAACGTTGGACTGATGAGGACGATGCTAGTTACAGTAACCTGAAATAAACCTTATGCCAGAATCCCATATTAAAAGTAGTAGACTTCTCAAAGGAACTCGTATTACAGACCGATGCCTCCCTCACAGGGTTAAGATCCGTATTATCTCAAATACACAATGGATTCAAACACCCCATCCTATTCGCTAGTCTTAAACTCTTCCCCCAAGAGAAGAACTACTATCTGTTGGAACTGGAAGCCCTTGCAATCAAATGGGCGATTGTCCATCTTAGATACTACCTTCTAGGGAAAAGATTCACACTCATCACTGACCACCCACCTTGGTATGGGTAAGACAACGAAAGGATTCTATCCCTAGAGTTATGCGATGGTTCTTAGACCTGAAACCCTACAGTTTTGCTGTGGAACACTGAAAAAGGTAAAGAGCAGGTGAACGTTGATTTCCTTTCCCAGTTTCCCTACGAAACAGATGCAGCTACATCGCATAGGGCAGGGTATTTGAGAAGCCAAAAGGTGTCTGACTTACTAGTCCCCGGGGAACTCTCTCTCAGGTGGCCAGGGCACGGCCATCGCCCTTGGATCCAGCCCCTTGGGGTGGACCAGTGCGAGAGGATCACCTGGTTGGGGGCTCTTCAGTGAGTGGGGGTGAGCTAACTGATGGTGAGACGCGGTATCCCCCTTTTCCTGTGCTCATACCCCGTCCTATTGTATAGGATGTGCCAACTTTCCAACTCCCGTCCTCCACTTTCCCCCTTTATACACAAACACTGGGCCGAGGAAGAGGGCGACTGAGAGTTAAGAGGATAACACTTGCATATCTCATTGGACATATCCTGTTAATCAGGTTAGGCAAAGTCAGGTAATTGACCTTAATCACATACATTTGCTACCCATTATCTCCCCCCACGCAGACGAAAGGTGTGAAATAGAGACACACCCTGAGCAAAGTGAGACATGAGAAGGAACAGATCTTCTGGCGCAAATGCCAACCCACTGGAGCAGGACGATCGATCGAGGGACCAGAGCAAAGGGTAGGGAAACCATGAAGATCCCTGCAGGAGGTTGTTGCCTCCAGGAATCAGTGAAGGAGACACAGAGAAAGCCAAATCCCAGACCAGAAGAAGCCTGCATTGTGTTTCAAGGACGCCAGCGACCCTCCCGGGTGATCGGCCGATTTGAGGAGGCGAGCCAAGCCTGTGGTATCAACCTTGACTCGTGAATCAAAGCCGCAGGGACAAGAAAGGAATGCACACAACCAGTGAGTTAGCTAAAGACATGAAAGACCTGTTTGTGTCAAGAAGAGATTGAAGTTGCAGCAGTGTATCTCACAATTGAAGGTTGCGCGCATGCTGATGAGACGTGAAAGAAAGCAAACCAGTAATGAACTTTAGAGTTACTGATAACTGCAAAGCCAGTGATATAGCGTAGTGGAGTGATCCGGCGAAAGGAAATGGCCCACTCAAAAGTCTTCACAAAATGTTTGATGTCTTGTTGTAAAGCGTCAAAGTGAATGAACTTTGAAATGCGCAATGGTTAAGATTAACCCTGCCGAAAGGGGATTTTAAAAGGTGATTGCTTTAAGAGGAAGATTTCTTTGAACTTTTCGAATTGTGGTATGGAACTACCAATACCAAGAGACATTGGGGCAAATAACATTAAAGGAGAGTTGAAGTGAAAGTCAAAGTGGTCCTGTGAAGGTCTATGGTAAAAGCCTTGCACATTTGAAAGTCTTTGACATCAGTGAATGGTCTGAGCCTGGCTGACGGGGAGCGGAAACATGAAATAAGTTTGGGGAAGGGAACCCCTAAAATAATGTAAATGAAGCTTGGGGAAGGGAACCCTTGCAAGTGCTGTGATTATGAGGTCCTAGCCGAGCTGAGGGAGATCTACGTTGAATCAGGTACTTTTTGGTTGAAAGGCCTCAGCCGACTGAGGGAGACCTACGTGAAGTATTGATGCCTTGAGGGGTCCGATCCTGACATAGGGAGACCTACGTGAACTTTCTTTGAACTGTGGAAGAACCTTTGGAAAGCTGGATTAAGTGACTTTAACGTGGAAGGCCAAGCAGGCCTCGACCCACGTTTTGTATAGCCTTTTATTTTTGATAACTTGAGCCAGAGTGTGTCATCCTCTTTATGGGGGCCGCCTTACTCTGTGCTGTCCAACATGAGGATGAGGCTGACTCAGCCAGCTTCGTTGTAACACTGACTTTCCTTTGCATACACATTCCCCTTTACACACTGTTTATATAAGAGATAGGGCAGGCATTAGGTTTTGTTAGTATAGGCATTTTTGATTGGACATAGACTGACTAGGACTGTGTTTTCTTTATTATTTAATGGTAGAGACCACTCCCATCCTAGCTATACGGAAACATAGGAGTTGATCCATACTCCAACAATATAATAAAGGTTTTGAAACTTGTAACTTTTGTTTCAGTGTGATACCATGCCTCCCTTATATTATCTCTGCTGCAGTGTCTCTCCCTCCGCTGCTCACTACCACGCTCTCAGTAGCCTTACTCTCTAGCTCAGCCAATCCTGCTCTCCAGCTATTCGGCTCTCCATGATCCAGTGGAACTGCGAGCACTGCCTCTCATCTCAACCTAGCGAAGAAGGTTTTTCTTACTTGGGTTTCCCTTGGCAGCCACCGTTTGGGTTCATCTATCTCTTGGTTTCCACCAGAGGCAAGGTTGAGAATGACACTGGCGACTGGCCTCCATCATCCAAGTGAGGTGATGCTGTTAACGCTGACACGTGAAGGATACCATACCCAACACCAGAGGAGGTGAAAGTGACCAGATTGCTGAAGCTATTGGCATGAGGGGATCTGTGGAGTAAATACTCACAAATGTGAGTGAGTGGAGAGTGTGCAGAGTAGAGCTAGAGTAGGAGCAACAGGGCAGTAGTGATGGTGGAGGTGATAGCCGGTGTGGGAGTAGTAAAGTGGTGGTGGGTGTAGGAGGTGTTAGTTGGAAGTAGTGGGCAGTAGTAAGTCTTAGCAAGTGATAGTTGGAGAAGAGATGGTGTAGAGTAGGCAAGGATAGTAGTGATAGCATTGCAGTGGTAGTAGTGACTCGGAGTGGGAGACTAGGAGTAGTGGTAGAAAAGGAAAGGCAGTTGCATTAGTGGCAGAGGAAGTCAGGAGCCAAGTGGGAGTAGAGTATAACAGTGGAGGTTTCAGGGAGTCATAGTTGGAGGTCAGAGTGATAGCAAGAGCAGGAGTAAGAGGAGAAGTCCGATCAAATGGTGGAGGTGAAAAGGCGGAGTGATAGATCTGAGGATCAGTAGTAGGGCGGGAAGGGAATCTTGGATGATAGTACAGGGAAGGGTCAGGCGAGAACGTGTGTGCAAGAGGAGCAGGTGGACCTAGGTTGAAGGATGCACCATCCCCTCTGGTTATTAAGCATGTTATAAATAACCTTATCATATCATAGCACCCCTGGAGTACTAAGCAGGCTAGGTCAGGAATATCTAGAAGACCCCTATGGAGACAGATAACCATTGTTTGATGGAAAAAATCCTTAGTACCAGTTAGAAGATCATACAAGTATGTGGCATTGTTCAATAGAACTAACAACCTTGTTACGGACGCTTGGGCTAGGGAGGAGGGAACAGTCATGGAAGTTGAACCAGAGAGGGTTTGCCATAACGCCAAAACCCCTCAGAACTCCATAGAGCACCTAAAATTAAGTCCAGTCTGTCTATACAACTACAATAAACACCCTTGGACTTTCCATACAAGTCGGCGTGGGTATTTGTGGTGGAGCGCTCGTCACATAAGCTATGCAACTATAACTTGCACTACCCCCAAAACATCAAAGAACATCAAAGATGACATCAGAAATGGCATCATTGATGAAATCATTGATGACATCACATCCTGGGAAGTTGTTTTTGTTCTGGTCCTACTGCATTGAAAACATGATACACATACTCTAAAGGTGCTGTACCTTTAGAACGTAACCAAGTGCTATGTTCCTAAGTTACTTTCCTTAGGGTTTGGTCTCAGCTCAATTTGCAGGCCCCAGACAGATAATGCAATTTTTATACATGATGATGGATTCTAATCTTGTTTGTTTGTTTGTTTATTTGATAATGCGCACCTAAACCCTCAGGTAGCTGGGCGCAACAGTTACAAGAATATTTGAGACTTAGTTACAGCATACAGATCAGTACATACAAATAAATAATTTACAGTGCATACAATTAAGGTACGGGGTAGATAATACACGGTACAGTGAAGGGGACAGCAGTGTGATACACATAGAGACACGCAGATTGTTCAAAGGTCAGACACACAGTATGGCTTTCCACTCTAAGGGCAGCAGGGAGTGCATTCCAGGAGAGAGCAGCTTTGGGAAGCTAGCTCCAGCAGCTTTGTAGAGTCTGAATCTTGGAATTTCTAAGCAGAGATGGTTGGATGATCTAGTATGGTGCGTAGAAACTTTTCTGGTCAGTCAGGCGGAGAGATAGGGAGGTGAGGCATTGTTAAGGCATTTGAAGGAAAAGGATGTCATTTTGAGCAGTATCCTATCGCTAATTTCTAGCCAATGCTGGTCTCTTCTGAAGTCGGAAATATGCTCTCTACGAGGTATGTTTAGGGCTGCTCTCAGGGCATAATTTTGTAATATTGGCATTTTATTTAGGATATTTATGTTATAAGGCATTGCAGTAGTCTAGCTTAGCCATTATTAGTGCATTGTCGAGCGTAATGCAGCTAGCTTTGGATAAAAAGGGTCTGCAGGCTCTAAGTTTACAGGTATAAGCTGTAGATGAGGCCGTGGAGCTAACTTGTATTTTGAGTGATAATGTAGATTCGAGGTAAAAACCTAATGTTTTTACCTCAGTTACTACTTTTGATTATGTTGCTGTTGATGTTGAATGCAGCGAACTGGTGCTTAGTTTTTTTAGGTTAGAGTCAGAACCCAGAATCAGAATATCAGTTTTGTCGTCATTCAGGCAGAAGCCGTGTGAGGCCATCCATGCCTGAATGAGGAGCTTTATCTTATTCACCAAAGCCTTGTCGAAGTTGCCTGAAAGGGGTATGAGGATCTGGGTGTCATCAGCATAATTAGTGTATGTGACACCCAGCCTGTCAAGTATGTCGAAGAGTGGCTTGGTAAAGATGTTATACATTGTCGGTGAGACGCATGAACCTTCTGGAACACCACAGGTAATTTGGATTGGGTCTGCTGAGGCTGAAGGGGAGAACACTCCCATTGTACGGTTGGCTAGGAAGGATTGTACCCAGGCTATGGCATCACTCGAGAAATGTGCAGCTGACGCTAGGTGTTCGCATAACACTGCATGATCCACCAGGTCAAAGGCTGCCGAAAGGTCGGGGAGGAGTAGCACAGCTGTTTTACCTTTGTCTTTCAGCTAGTCGATTTGTGTCTTTAAGTCAATTAACGCCGTTTCAGTCCCATGTTGTGGTCTGAATCCGGATTGGCGCGATCCTAGTAGACAGTTAGCCTCCAGGTAACTTTGGATTTGGAGGTAGGCTACTCTATCGATAATTTTGAGGAGGAAAAGGACTGTTCTAATGGGTATGTAATTAGTGAGGATGGCTGGATCTAGGATCTGTTTCTTAAGGAGTGTTAGTACCCAAGATTCTTTGAGGTTGATAGGGACAGTGTTTAACTTAAAGGAAGCAGTAATTAGCTTGGAGATAAAGGGTGCTAAATATCTAGCTGCATCCCTAATTATTTGTGCTGGGCAGCTATCGCCCCCTGGCAGTTAGAAGGCCTCAGGGATAGTATAACCTTTTCAGTTTCCAGTATGGAGATATTAGTGAATCTGAAAGGTATATCAATGATTAGAATAGCCGTGGGTGGGGTAGGGTGCGTCTCAGTGGAACGCAAGGATGCTTTTTTGTCAGCTATTTTAGTCTGCAGAGTAGCTATTTTGATAGATAAAGCATTTTGGATGCTAGTGCACCAATGTTTATCTTTCGGCACATTATCTGTAGGTGGAATGGGGTTTTCCATTTCGCAAAGGATGGTAAAGAGCCACACAGCCTCTTATAGGAAACCCGATTTGTAAGATCTCTAAGTGCTGTCAGTGGAATAATGTAATCATTTGTGAGGGTGCATCTATTGGTTGAAGGTATTTAACGTGGTATTGCTTGTAAGAAGTAGAAGGTGCTGGGTAGTCCGGACTGTCTGGCTCCGCTGCTAAAGTCAGTGTGTTTTCCCCTATTGACGATCAGTGTCTGCTCTGTTGTGTAATGAAAAGAAAGATTCTGGGGCTTAAACGTGATTGTGCTATGTCAACTAACACCATAAAAACGCGGCGAATGAGTATTGCTCATGCCATAGCACTTCCACCCCCGGAATCCTCAGATACTGATGAGGACTAATTGGAGTGCGCACAAAATTCCTCAAAAAAATCTGTGAGGATATGGGTGTGAACGATTTGCCACAGTCCTCGCAGTCCTTATTTAATGAGGAAAAAAGACCAGGTAACTGTGAGGGCCCTGTTGGATACCCCCCAATATTTGTGACCGGTGAGTTAACGATGCTTGGTCTATCTGAGCACTTTGATGCATCTACACAGATCTCGCATCCCATAGGCCTATCAAAGCCGGTAACCCCTCTAGGCGATCCAAGCATGAAAACTTGCATATGTGATGCTAATGAAAGGAGACCAGGGGACTTACAGCTACTTAAGGAAATTAAAACACAGACCAGAATTCTGAATGAAATACTGCTTGCATTAACTGCTTGGCCTGAAATGTTAGCGGATAATATTTTAAAGATGATCCTTCCAGTAACGGGAGATAACGGCAATGCACAAAAACAACTCCCCGTTGTAACTCCCAATGCGCTATATCTACCTGCTGATGTTGCTCCCAGTTTGAGGCCAATGGTTGAATCAAGGGAGAAGGAACTCAGTGTGATTGTAGTACCTGATACTCTGACTGCGGGACTTCATACTGAGGATTTACAGATCGCAACTGCAGCTAATGCTCCTATTAAGGTTGCTGAAATATTTAATATAAATATTTCTAAAAAAAAAAATGAAAAAAACAGGCACAAGCACAGAAGGCATTAAATCTATCCTCTAGAAAGTTCTTGAGGGATTGTAACTTGCGTGATGTTATGAATGGGGACACCGCTGCCAATGACGCAATATTGGGAACGGATTCTCCAGCAAAGCAGCTAGCAGGAAAGCAATCCAATGAGGCTCCTCTGCCGGTGGCTGCTGATGCTCGCGGTAATTAGTGGAATCAGCTTGGTTATTCTGAAGCTGAAAATAACTTGTCGGATGTCCTGAAAAATAAAATAGTAACAGGCAGAATTGATAACAACTTAAAGAACCTTCAATTAGGAATGATGGATATATTCGATCTATTCAAGAATCCGGACGCCCCTCTTCGTATAAAGATCCCGCCAAGGGATGAAGAGGGGCATTATGTTTGTCTGGCTCCATTGGAAGGTGTACGTATTATAGAAAGTAAACGAGTGGAGGCAAAGGGGCAAGTGCAAGAAGGTGTGGTGATTAAAGAACGAAATGAAGGAATAAATGCTAACACTGGGGGCATGATGTTGGAAAGCAATGTTGGCCTCCAAAGGCATTTGGAAAACAGGGAATTACCTTTAAATCCTCGACCCGTTAACAGCTGCAACTCTGAACCTAGAAAAGTTCCTGAACCTGTGACAACAGGCAATTTTCTCACTGAGGATTTTGTGCAAACCATTATTAAGGACATACTTTATCAGAAAGCTGAGAAAATGCCTGTCATAGAAGGCTTAGTAAATGGAAATCATAAAATCCCTGATGATACTGTTATTTCTGAACATGAGAAAAGAACACACATAAGCACTCATGAAGAAATCAGAGGGAAAGTGGGAGGAAATGTTGAACCTAAGATGGGAGTGAGAGAGTGGTTCAATCCCCAGTATGTTCTGGGGAGGGGGTGACCAAGGAGAGCATACATGAACGAAAGGTCCAGAGTAGACCTCTGAATGGTGGCTACAATGAAAAACTTAATCGGCCCCATTTCCCAAACGATCCAAGTTTGATCCTGTATTATGTATTCGATGATGGTTATTGTCCTATCCTGAACAGACCATATATTTTGAGTCTGTTTCGGGATATACCAGAATTGTCACTTATATCATCAAATGACAAACAATTGGTAGACTATATTCATCCCAGGAGGTATGATTTTGTACGAATGGTGATTAGGTCATATCTAGTGCGCTCTATGATTTTAAAGGAAGCAGGTTCTTAACAGAAGAGGGGTTTTGACACTTACAATTATCAAGTTCAAGGTTTAAATGGGGTGCCAAAGAATTCTGAGCAGCAGTCACAAAATCTTCCACAACCAGATAAGGGTGAAGTCACCGCTCTGGGGCACGCTGATGTAATGTCTAAAAGCGAAATGAGAGAATGGAGAACCCTGGCAGAGTCCCTTAGGGATTCCCTTGATCAACTGAAGAATATGGGTAAGCCCCATTAGCAAAGATGACTCATTTAAGCTTGTCTCATGGAATTGCAGAGGGCATGCACATTTAGCCTCTTATAAGAAAGTTTGTAAAGTACTGAAGAACTTTGACTTTGTGCTTATACAGGAATCATGGGCATGTGGACCACTGATGTGGGATGGATTTGTTGTACTGTGTCTTTTGGGTACCTGTGGTACCTGTGGTCCAAGAGGCCGTCCTAAGGGTGGTATAGCCCTTGCTTTTCGCAACAATCAAGACATTACTATGCTATCTGAAAAACATCTGTATACTTCTTGCATAGTTGCTACCTTTCACTTGTCAACACGAAATTGTACTGTTGGCTTGATGGTTATAAACATGCATTGGGATAATGCTGACTACGATGATCTAATGCTGGCAAAGTTGATTGATGAACTGAATACTCTGATAGACGAGTGGCTGGTTTCTACGCCTGGCGGTATGATTATCTTGGCCGGCAATATGAATGCTGATTGCAATCTAGCAAGTACTGAGATTGACTGGATTTTAACGGTTCTTGGTGCCAATGGTCCTAAAACAGGCAATAAGCAATACAGAGGCGCTCTATGGCTTAGCTTTACAAGATCATGGGGTCTGACAATGTTGTTCAATGACAAATCCACTTGGAATGCTCGTGGTGAGGCTTCCATCATTGATTATATATTTGCGAGTGAACATCTAATTGTTGGTACCGAAAATATGCTTGTTCGCTATGTTATCAATTAACCTGAACTTAAAGAAACAATCGAATCATAGTAATGTCTATTGTGTACAAACAGTTGTTAATGCGAGGGGCACAAGGGTAAAATGGAATACCACGAAGACAGATAAATTTAATAAATTGATGTTGCATGATTTTGATCAAAGATCCTTTGAATCAAAAAAAGAAATATATTCGGTTGCCTCATTTGGTGGTCTATTGGACTGAATGATAGCCAGGTTAGAACTACCACTCTTGGTATAGCTAATCCTAAAAGAATACATAAACATGCTTTTGATTTTGATGTTAGGCTGCACAGAGCCCAGTTGAATAAGGAATTACGTTCTATAAAAAGACTTAAGTTGTCCCCGGCAAACTATAAAGAACAGTCTAGACGGAGTCGCCAGAGCTATAAGAACTGGAGGATTCAACATTGTGCCTCCCTATATCAGAAAGCTGGAGAGCCTATGCTTAAAGCAAAGAAGGAGACTAATTTCAGAAACTATTGGTCTCTCATTAACAGTAATGAGGTCTCACAAGTTCAACTGAACATCAATCCAATCAGCGAAACAGTGTGGTGCGATTATTTCGAGAATCTTTATGCTCCTTCCAGCTATGGCGAGACATTAGCAGGCTGGAAGAAACATAAATGGGCATTAGACGTATCTGTGGAAAAAATATTGTATACGATTAGGAAGATGAAAGCTTCTGCCACACCTGGTCCAAACAATCTCTCATGTGCCATGCTTAAACTGAATGAACTTTTGTGGGCAAGAATTCTATACTTTGTCTTTAGAGATGTGATTGAGAAGCAGGCTATGCCTGACTCATGGAAAGTATCGTATGTCATACTGATATTTAAAAAAGGTAACCGTCAGAGTCCTACCAATTATATACCTATATCATTGATTAATATCGAGACTAAGATATTTTCATCTATTATACTGGAAAATCTGTTAAGATGGATGGAAGAGTACGAAATCCTTGATGTATGGCAATTTGGGTTTCGTAAAGGATTAGGGACATATGCCGGGGGCCTACTAGTCTACATCTTTCAAAGTCAAGTCTCGAAATTCGCGCATGTACCATTGTATGCCGCTTCAATGGTTCTCTCTGCAGCCTTCGACATGGTTGATAGACTGTTATTATGGCGAAGGCTTGCTGCATTGAACATTGAAAGGGGATTACTCGCAATGATTATTCATCTATATTGCAACACAGTTTTGAAGGTCAGACTCAACAAGAGGGCTTGATGTCAAAAGAAATGAGGTCTAGGAACGGTCTCAAACAGGGATGTGCCCTGGCGGCGATCTTATTAAACCTTTATGTATCAGGCGCAAATGTAGTATTCAAATCTTCTGGCCTGCTATCTCCTAAGGTGGGTCGGATCGTTGTTAACTGGGTTGCCTATGCTGACAATTTTTTGCTCTTTGATAGAACCAAAATAGGCTGGAAAAGGCTTATTGATGTGTTCTCAAGGTTCATAAGGGAATTGAAACTGAAAATTAATCCTCTGAAAACTGTTGTTATAAATCTAGGACAAGGTAATAGGAAATGTGTAAATCCAGAGTGGTTGGTTGAAGGAACTGGGATACGGTTGCAGAAAGCTTTTAAGTATTTAGGATATTCCTTTGCAAGCACTATGTCTCAATGTTTTGTGAAAAAATGTCTAGACTCTAAGGCTAATGAGGCTGGTAAACAAATGAGAGTCATTGACAGAAAATTTGGTAAATTCACAATGTCGGCTTGTAGGGATTTTTATATGTTGAAAGTTATTCTGAGACTGGCTTATGGTCTCGAATTTTACCCGGAGAAACTTACTCTTTACTTAAAAACTATTGAAGCCACGATCTGGAAAAACGTATTGTTCTTTTTACCTTAATGTATACCTATGGAAATCATAAGATATGAATTTGGTCTTTGCTCATTAAAAAGTATCATGGAATGCAAAAAAACAATGCTATACAGAAAGTGTCTCTTAGCTGAGTCAAATTCAGTGTATAAAATATTTATTGATGATGTAACAGAGAAATACATGATGAATTTGAAAACAGAGGTGGAAAATATTCTGCTTAATATTGGAGTATCAATCAAATGTCTCATTGAGAGACCAGCAAAGATCACATTACTGATAAAAGCATTTGACTGGGTTGCTAATAATGCAGTTATCATGAACTCAAAGCTGTATTGTCAAGTTTTATCTGTGTGGAAATGGTTCCCAGAACCAGAGTCTTATCTGGTAAAATATCCCTCTCGCAAACTACGCAAGTGTTATGCGATTCAGGTTTAACGTTATGAATACTAACGAAATCTGCTTCACTAGGAAATTAATTCCTGAGAATCGGAAGATTTGTAGATTCTGCGTCAATGCGGATACCATTGAAACACTGTCGCACTTGTTAGTCTGTCCAATGCTGATGAACGAGAGGCTTGCGTTTTTTTCTGAATTTGTTAATGATACATCGTTTTTTATAAGGGAACAAATATGGTTTGAAATGCTTCACGGGACGGATATCTTGTTAAAAATCTAAGTTATAGCCTTTCTATAGACCATATGTAATGTGTCCTGATTGTCAAATTGCTAAAGAAAAATAACCTAAAAAACAGGCATTCCATGACTTGGCTGAACGTGTCATGATGCAGTTGATCTGTGATGCAATGTATTACTGATATTGTGTGAACTGCAATTAATCTAGGGTTTAAAATGAATTTAAGACTATGTTGGGATCCACATTCTATTGAAAAGAGGTACACGTAAATTTGTTTAATACTGAAAATCGATTTTAGTTTAGTTAAAATTGTGTGTATGAATTAACGTTCTGTGAGGTACTGAAAATTTAGCAGAGAATTGTGTAATGAACTTGTATAATTCTCTTTTTTCTTTTCAAGGAAGTTTGTATACTTGTGTTTTAATGTTTTTTATGATTTGTTACTTTCTACGATTTGTCATGTGAATTTATGTAAAGGTTTTTTCAAACCAACATACATTAATAAAACAAAAAAATATTTGCCCTTTTATGTGAGTGGGAGCGAGGACTTTTTGGGTCAGGCCGTGTTGAGTTAAAATGATTTTGATAGAATGGGCTTGTTTATCCTCAGGATCATTAAAGCCCAGGTTAAAGTCTCCTAGCAATAGGAGCTGTAAGGTGTCCTTAATGTTGCTAGTAAGGAGGCTGGAGAGGTCTTCCTCAAAGGTGCCAATTGGACCAGGAGGTCTATATACTAAGAAGATGGTTAATGTGCTATTATCTGAGATCAGAAGTTTGGTTGAGAGTAGCTCACATGATTTAATTTCAGGGGGTGTGTTTAGCCTTAATGCTAGTTTGGTTTTGGCTATGATAGCAAAGCCACCCCCTCTGGTGTTAGGCCTGTCAACTCTGAATATTTGGTAATTATCTGGTATAGCTAACATGAGGGCTGGACCTGCTGCATCATGAAGCCAGGATTCAGTAACAGCTAAAATGTCTAAGTCGTCCATAGAGAGTAAGTCTGCATTTTCGGTGGTATGCGCCATGAGGGATCTGGTGTTGATGAGGGCTCCTGAAATTGTTGTTGTTTTGTTTTGCCCTTGGAGAGGGGAGGGTATTTGTTTGGGCTGGTTGGTTCTGAAGTGATTGCGAGGAGGGTGGACAATGCTGTAGGTCTGAGTTTTTTTCACAGTTTCTGAAGATTGTGTAGAGGGATTATAGTCTATGGCGCAGGTATTATGCCGGAGATGGGAGTCTTGGGGCCTGATTCTATTAGTCTGAGGTTCGTGGATCCGGGGCAATCTTGCTCAGAGTCTCATGTTTCTCACCTGCGAAGTGCAAGGTATGAAGTTGATGCAGGCCATTATTGTAATGGCACAGAGAAGTGTCAATCGTATAATCATCAGTTGAGACTTTATGGTGTGCATAATGTTTATTATTCCGCAGGAGGTATGTACAGCCAGATGAGGCTGAGCGGTACAGGCAGGGCGGGTGCTAAACAACTATACTGGCTTGCCTTAATGGTGTAATACCTTAGGTTGGTTATATATGTTGTAATCAGCAGTGGGCTAGTCCCTCACGGGGAATAGTCAAATATATCTCGGTGGGGTCACTTCGTGAAATCTTAGTTTCATTTTCTGGTCACAGGGGATGATTATAAGTTTGCTGGTACAGGAAAAATGACTCCATGGAGGGTATTTCTGACACCAGTACTTCCGTTACCAGAAATACCATTTTTTTTCCCAATGGGGGTCTGATTTACCTCCAGCTCTTGGCTGGAGGTAAATCAAGTAACCCCCACTGGCAAAGTTGTAGTTTGCCGGTGTGGGAAAATTGCTGGCCACAGAATTACTGGCACTTTCACCAGCACTTTTCCTGCACTCCATGTAATGGCAATTTACCACCCTTTCCGTCACCTGGAATTTCCTGGGAATACCGGAATATCAGGCGTCGGAAATGGTAGGGCAGTTTGCCGGTATCTCGCCGGTAATACTGACAAACCTATAATGACCCCCAGAGTATTTGTTTCCTCATCACTAGAGTTTCCCTCTATGTGCCTCAGATTTTATATGCATTGATGCTCTACATGTACTCTGTATACTAACACGTGTGTAGTAATTTTTGTATTATTAGCTGTTGATTACTCAAGCTTCCCATAGGCTTGGATTTATGATTCTACTGGACGAACATACCACATTGAGAATACTCTACCTCTATGATATGTCATTTATAACGCGCCTGTACACAAGTGTTTCTAGGAGTGACAAGACAAGGAAGGAAAGACAGAAGGAGGACAAGACAAACAATCTTACTAGGGCTTGTGTCATTCAGATTGTGCAAGTGCGGCAACGCAAAGTACAGGTGGCCGGGAGAGGGGGAAGTGCCATGGAGATGGAAGTGCAATCAGGACATCAACACTCTGAGTAAGCGCAGCCAGGACAAGGCGGCTCTGGGTAGGTGCAAGGAGGCAGGGTTTGTGGGGTGACAGTTACATCCCCTAAGTGAGAGAAAAATGGGTGAGTAAAACCAACTCCTCATGAGCTCTAGTCCCGACAGGTAGCTTAGTGAGCTGGCCACCTGGTTGTGCTCACAGAGCACATCCCCTAAATGCTCAGTAGCCCCAGAGGCACTGCAGGAGAGACTGATTATGGAGGGGCCTGGTACCCAGTGAGACTCTGAGGGTGGCCAAGCAACCAGTCGGCGCAGCAGACTTGTAGGCCAGCAGGGGAGGGAGAGAGAGAAAGTAGAGGAGAAAAGGAAGGTCTTGAACTTTAAGTGGCCTGACTCAGGTTTGAGAGGGGCAGGGAGACCATTCCAGAGGGAATGCACCTGCACAGGAGAGAGATCTACCCCCCACTCTCTGCCTGGAGAAGCGTCTGACCCTCAGAGAGTTGGCTAACTGACGCACTCGAGAAGGAAGGTATTTTAGCAGAGCGAGTTAGATGTAATGTGAGCTCCAGTCTCAGAAAGCCTTGTGGACGATGCAGAGGGTCTTGAACTTGATCCTTGCACCCACCGGGAGCCAGTGGAGAGATTGCAGGGCTGGAGAGATCCGGTCCCTGGGCTTGAGGCCAAGGATAAGTCACGCAGTCCTGTTCTGGTTTAGTTGCAGAGGGCAGAGAGTGGTGGAAGGCAGATTGAGAAAGAGGATGTTACAGTAGTCCAGCCTATAGAGAATCAGGGCTCTGGAGACAGTGAGCTTCTGGGGGAAAGTAGGAAAAGGAAGAATACCTCTGAGAAAGTGCAGCTGCTAGTGGGCCTTCTTGGCAAGGTCCATGATGTGAGGAGAGGAGGAGAGGAGGAGAGAGTGGAGTGTAAGATGACACCAGGATTCAACCTTCTTAGAAAGAGGGAGAAAGGCCTAGTTTCAACACAAACTGCAATGGAAAAGTGACGGCTGCAGGCTTCTTTCTTCCCCGGCTGACACCGGCAGACACCATCTGCAGCTGCTTCTGTCGAAACTGTCCTTTGCCTTGGGGTCTGCTACGGGCAGTGGGCTGCCCCGTGATCCTGATGTAAATGGGCCTGTGGGTCCAGTCAGGTCGCGGGGAAGGTGCGGGAGGTGGGAATCAGGTTGGGAGAAAGGAAGAGGGAACAAAGGAGATACGGGAACAGACGGCACGCTGCAGAGCGGCAAGTGGCACAAAATTAAACTTTTAAATAAATCTGATTCTGGAACATGAGCAAGGCTCACCAACAGAAAGGCCACTTAACAGGTGGAGAACAACAGCAGTATGCCGCTATGAGCACACAGGGGTGAACACACCCTCTCTTTGAAGGAGCTGGGGTCCAATCAGGTCGCACAGAGGTGCGGGAGGCAGGAATCAGGATGGGAGACAGGAAGAGGTAACAAACGAGGCAGGGGACCGGACGACACACCACAAAGCTGCAGATAGTAGCACAAAATTAAACTTGAATAAATCTAGTGCTGGAACGTGAGCAAGGCTCACCAACAGAAAGGCCACTTACCAGGTGGAGAACAGCAGCAGTATGCTGCTGCAAGCACACAGGGGTGAATACACCCTCTCTGTGAAGGGGCCGGGGTCCAAACAGGTCGCGGGGAGGTGCGGGTGGCGGAAATCAGGGTGGGAGACAGGAAGATGGTCCATGCTGCAGCCAATGCCTATGTTTATGTATTATAGTTTTGTTTAACTTGTTGCAGACCTTGCCGGCTTTTGCTTCCTATTTCGGCGATTTCTGAGTGCAAAAATTAACTATTACTTTACCTGGATGCTGCACCCTTAAGTGTATATTGCGGCTGCTGCAATATTTTATTCAGTTTTCCTTTTTAGAAGACACTTATGTGGAATGCGCTTCGGGTAAAAACAATATACAGGATTACTTCTTTAGTGATATTTTATTTTTTACATGTAATTTCCTTTTTCATTCATTAATTCACATACTGATTTTATTTTTCATCTCAACACGTGTTTTCCCACGTTTTGTGCATGTGGTTCATCAGGAGAGATACTGAATAGAAAGAGAATATGAAAGAGAATAAGAACAAAAATGTAAGTAAATTTTAGTTGTGTTATGTATATTTAAATCATGAGTAGTGGTGGTGAAATGCGGTGAGCAATTATGATTACATTGCTTATTAGTTCTACTCACCTAGATTCTTCATTAGGCACTTATATCTCTAATTTATTTATTCCGTAACCGTGGAATAATGATATGAGATACCCTATGGCAGTGCATTACAATCAAGAACATCAAATAACTGAAATTAAAGAAATCAAATTTCTAGGCATTGAAAGAGTTGACACAATGGAAAGAGGAGGAAATAGAGAACTTCAGTTAAGAAGAAGAGAAGCCAAATGGATATGTACCCTGGATACGTGTCACTCTGGCCTGAACTCTGAGCATGAGATGGCGTATTGGCTATAGAAAGCTTAATTTTGAAAATAGAGTGCTAGACCTTTCAAATATATCATTTCTTTTCTTATTATTTCCATGCTTTATGCCGATAATTCTTGATTTTTAGTATAATTGCTTATTCCTTTGCTGTGTATCAATATTATGGAATGCATTAAGACAAGTATAGATTGTTAATTAAGTATGTTAAAAGGTTTTCTTTTTAATGGACTGATTTATCCATCTTTCCTTTTTTCACTTTCTTTTTGTTCCTTACCTTTTACCTGTAAAGCTGCATCTGTCCGGTCCCATACAAATCTTTGATCCATATACAAGAGGCCTCAAAGGAAGGATACACTAAAATAAGGAACATACTAAAAGAACATACATTTGTTATAGCTATATCAGAATTTTGTAATAAATAAAAATGGATGAATTAGTCTGGTATCATGGCAAAAGCAGTCAATCAAAATGGCCGCTTGACGCTATGGCGTGACGCCATCGCGTAACGTGACGCGGTGACGTCATGCGTCACACGATCGCGGTCTTTATAAAGGACAGAAAATTTAGTAGAAAGGCAGCGCGGATCCTGGCAGACTGGAGGCAATCGTACCGAGTTGAACTGAAGGTAATTTTCTTTTGAATAGGGAAAGCAAGTAATAGACTCTGGGCTGGAAAGATACCTTATATATTTTTGGTAATATTTAGCTTTGGGTACCATGGAGAGATTTATGGAAACCATGAATTCCACATAGAGTTTGGGTAAACTTATGATACCTTCTCTCATTATTTACAGAAAACTTACTAAACAATATCTTCTCAAATGAGAGAGACAAAAATGAACACGGAATAAATAAATTAGAGATATAAGTGCCTAATGAAGAATCTAGGTGAGTATAACTAATAAGCAATGTAATCATAATTGCTCACCGCATTTCACCACCACTACTCATGATTTAAATATACATAACACAACTAAAATGTACTTACTTTTTTTTCTTTTATTCTCTTTCATATTTTCTTTCTATTCAGTATCTCTCCTGATGAACCACGTGCACAAAACGTGGGGAAACACGTGTTGAGAGGAAATAAAATGAGTATGTGAATCAATGAATGAAAAAGGAAATGACATGTAAAAAATAAAATATCACTAAAGAAATAATCCTGTTGATGTGACGTATATTGTTTTTACCCGAAGCGCATTCCACATAAGTGTCTTCTAAAAAGGAAAAATGTTTATGTATTATGCATTATTAGATTACTGTATTAAGAACAAAACTTCAGTGTAACGTTTGTTTCAATAAGTACATTTTGTGATAGTTTATGAAAGCCCTACTGATCACCCTTCATATGTTGCTAGCAACACTCTAAACAGAACCCCTTGTAGGGACTTTCCATCATGATTGTTACAGAGTAATGATGTTATTAGTGATGTCAATGATGATACCATTTGTGGTGTCATACTTGATGTCCTTGTTGTTAGTCTTAGCAGTGCATGGTGGTGACACAAGTTATGGTTGCATTGCTTACCATAACTGGCGAATTTCTTTGGCTATTAGATGTTGCCCTGCAACAATAACATCCCTTTGATAAAATGTTTATATTGAATTTCATAGGTTTCTATTGAAGAAACGTAAACATAACGTCCCTTTAACAACGTTTTTTTCACTGAATTTCAATGGTTTTCATAACTAGAAATGCTTTACTATGTTCCAGCGCTGGAATTACTAATAATTCCTCTTTTAACATATGGGAAAGGACTATGATGTTCCTTTAACAAACTTTTTTGCCAAGTATACTGATGTGTGTCATTTTCAGCAGTCAGGCTGAAGATGCAAGTCATAGTTAAATTGCCTAGGGCATGAGGCTCGACCATGACCCCAGCACAACCAAACCACCTGTGACGAATTACAGTAATTTGTCTCTTCTCCCCAAGGGTAGCCCAGCTGAGAGGCTAAGGAGGTGAGCCCGCTCCACAATGCCCTCCGTAGGGGTAGAGGCAAGTGGGACCTCACCGGGAGAGACTCCTCCTTTGGGAACAATGTCCCTCCTTTGGGGACAAGGACCCCTGTTCCAATGAGAAACTCCCTAATAAACCTCTCAATAGTATCTCTGAGAATATTTGCTATGGGAATATGTATGAAGAGGAAATCAATATTTGCTATTGTCATTCAGAAGCCTTGAATGTATCTTTAAATGAAGTATCCTGTTGCACTGGTGCAAGGAAGCCAAGCAAGAGTGATAAAGGAAGACTGAGAGGTAAGTCACACATAACGAGGGAGGAAAGTAGCAGAGGAAACATCCTGCGAGTTGCAAAACGGGACTGCTGCAGGTTGCTGGGAGAGAAGGAGATGTGCAGCGTCTTGCCTAGAGGAGTGCAGGAGAACCAGACATGCAGCGTCTTACTTGGCAGAGAGAGAGATAGGAACAGATGCCCAGCGTCTTACCTGGAAGAAAGAGTTGGAAGACGAGAACAAAATAGACGTGCTGCGTCTTATCTGAAGGACAAGAGAAGGTGTCAGACGCGGAGCGGCCCAAATGCCCAGAGAGAGAGAAAGATAACAAAGGTGGTGGCATGACCACTAAAGACTTGTGGTGGACCAGGAGTCCCCACAACCAACACCGAGACCACTCCACAGACTATGACACAGAACCTGATGGTACGGGAAGTACCCTATGACCATCCTTGACAACGTCATAGAAGAGGATGTCTGAAGGAAGCGAGAAAAAGAATGAAACAGAGAAGCTGCCCCGAGAAATTAGAAGCCCAGGTGACATTGCCCCTAGAAGTCCCAGGTAACGGGGGGAAAACAGGAGACCCGGGAGGGGTGCAGAGAATTGTTATGCAATTACTCATCCTCGTCCCAGTCAAAGTAAAGAGAATGATATTTCAACCAAGTGGAGCGATTGTGATACTTAAAGGGGTGAATGAGAATCGTTACGGAACTAATCAAACTCGTCCCAGTCATAGTAAAGAGACTGATGCTTGAACCAAGTGGAGAGATTGTGATACTTAAAGGAGTGAGTGAGAATCATTATGGGACCAATCATACTCGTCACAGTCATAAGCAAGAGCCTATAAGACTTAAACCTAAAGTAGTGAATCAAAATCATTATAAGGCCAATCTTACGTGTCTTAGTCAAGACAAAGAAATCCAAATAGTACACTTACAAGAAGTGAATAAGAATCAACACTGGAACACTAAGGGCCTCATTACGACCCAGGCGCTAATGGGTTAACGGCGCCGTAAAAGGCTGCGGCACCCTTAACCTATTAGCGCCTAATTACGAGGTCCCTTTGCGGGTCCCGACCTTAACAGCTGGTTTTACCAGGCGTTAAAGTAGGGACCCGCAAAGGGACCTTGGTGCTAAGTACGGTGCCGCAATTTGCGGCACCGTACTTAGCGCCTTCCCCATTCCCATTGAGCCCTATGGGGCAAAAATGGGAATGGGGAAGGGCCATGGCGGCATGGGGATTTTCCGCCCTGCCAACCTCGGAATGGGGTGGTAATTCCCCATTCCGCCATGGCGGACACGGGCATGGACCATGGTGCTACTAGCACCATGGTCCTCCGCCTGGGTCGTAATGAGGCCCTAAGTCTTATATCAGTAAAAACCAAGAAAATGAAATCAATTTTATTTTTAAAATGCTGGAAGAATTTATCATAGGAAGAGAGGAAAATAAATTGATTTTGAGAGAATAAAGAGAAGAGGGATAAAACCAAAAAACATAATCATCAAAAAAAGGCAAAGCCAATGCAAAGTCTTGTACGAATTGTATGAACTAATAAAAACAAATCTGAAGATTGGCTATTGAAATAGAAGATTGCGGGAAGCAAAATACCAGGAGAATTAAGTCATTCTCCTGTCTTTAGCTGTTAATATAGTATTAGGGTCAGTTAGGTTTAGTTTTGGGATGGTGGACAGTTTCTGATAAGACATTGACTGACGACTGACCAGCACCTTAGCTAGTTGTCTTAGGTAGGGAAGCCTTGTAGGATAGGGAAAGTTAGGCCTTTTTATTTTACTTTAATGAACATAAAGCGCAATGGCTTATCAGAGACTGCGTCCTTTGTCTGACCCGTCACATATGGTGTCAGAAGTGTGATTGGTACCAACTGATCAAAGATGGGGATCCATGCGCTTTACCAAGTTAAGTCCCGAGGCCAAATCATACGCGGTTGTTCCCTCAGAAAGTACTACCAAGATCTCAATATCCCTATGCGAAGACACCTAATCCCCACTGGTCTTACGTTAGCCCCTCCAAAAGGGACATATATACGATTAGCATCGAAACCCGGATTATTTTGGAGGCATAGGTTAGACGTGATGGCAGGGATTATTGACCCAGATTATGTGGGTGACCTGAAAATCACACTATACAGTGAAGAAAAAGGAAAACATAGCTCAAGGGATATTGGAAAAAGCTTTGTTCCCATTTCCCCAAGAGATAGCCCTACAAGATAATACAGATCAGGATTCTCAGGGATTAAAGGAAGCAGATCTTCCCAGGAAGGAGAAACCTGTCCAAGAGGAAGAAGGGGTCGACCTCCTACTCAATCTGGCATTCGCTCAGAGGAATGACCCAATCCTTACAGAAGCCTTTGCGAATGTAATAACGGAAGAAGAGGGTCGAAACTAAGCCAGTACCTTCTTCTTAAAAAAAAGACTACTGTATTTGGGTGACACAGCCCTAGAGGGGGACTCTTGTGTCTAATTGGTGGTTCCACAAAGTCATATAAAAGTTGTATTAGAACTAGCCCACTCTCATTTGACGGCAGCCAACCAGGGAGTAGAGAAGACTCAAAGCCAGGTTATACAAAAATTCTACTGGCCGGTGGTATATGCAGATGTAAAAAACAGCTTGACATGTGAAATTTGTCAGACAGCCACCACCATGGGTCCCATCTCTCTCCTACAGCCCTTACCCATCATTGATGTCCCGTTTTAAAGGGTAGCTATGGATATTGTAGGACCACTAGAGACATAAAAACTAGGAAACCAATTCATATTGGTAATAGTGGACTACTGTACCCACTATCCAGAAGCTTTCCTGTTGTGGAATAACAGCAGGCAACAGATACTGAAACATTTGTTACCCTTTTCTAACAAGAGTAGGTTTTCCCAAAGAGATCTCTTGTCATGCTTAATGCAAGAGGGGAAGGAAATGCTGAACCCTAAAACACTCAGAACCTTGGTATATCACCAGCAAACTGATGGTATAGTTGAGTGTTTCAATCAGACCCTGAAGAGGATACTATGTAAATTGGTAGAGGTTGATGGGATGCAATGATTCCAAGGGCTTTCTTCGCAGCCAGAGAAACCCCTCAAGCTTCTCTGGGATATTCTCAGTTTGAACTCTTATATGGGAGAGAACCCAGAGATGTATTGGATATGTTAAGGGAAACATGGGAGGAAAGGGAAGAGACCCTCCTATACATTTCTCTAACCGCCCATAAATTCCGATCACATTTAGCCACAGTGAGATAAATTGTGCGGAAACACCTGGGACAGGCCCAAGAACATTAAAAGGGCTTAATGCAATAAAAATGCCACTCCCCATACATTCTTTGCGGGACAATCAGTCCTTGTACTCTTACCCACTTCTGAGAACAAAATGGTATCAAAATGGTTCAGACTTATAAGATATTTGAAAAACAAGGCCCATTAACTACCTTATCCCCCAGCCAGACCAGTGACAAAAATCCCAGCTATATTACGTTAATCTACTCAAGGAGTGGAAAGTAGATCAAGCCGAAAATTCCCCAGTCACTATGGCAGTCCTCCCTCTAGACCCCGATGAAGAGGACACACTAGTATCCCTCGAGCTGTCACCATCCCAACAGACAGATCTCAGAGACTTTCCCGAGATATTCGTAGAAGAGCTAGGGAGCATTAAGACATTTTTTTCTCTTTCTTAGAACACAACATGGAAAAACAATTAAGTTAAAACCTTTTCAAATACCTGAGGTGAGTAGGAAAATAATTGAAAAGGAGGTTGAGGAGATGCTTGGAGCTGACATTATTGAACCATCAGAAAGTCCCTGATCCTCCCCCATTGTGGTGGTTGCTAAATTCAATAAATCATGGCGATTTTGAATCAATTTTAGAAAAAGTAACTCTAGATCTATATTTGATAATTAACTGATGACACAGATCTATGATATCATTGAAAAACTAGGCTCAGCAAGATATATTTGAACTATAGATTTGACAAAAGACTGTTGGCAGATCCCATTGAATCCAGTATGCAGTGTTATAATGAAAACAATTAACGACATACATTTTAAGTGAGAACTGAATAACGACAATACTCCTACGTCCCGTCCTCTTTCCTCCATAATTATGGGACATTCCTCCGTACTGTGGGACGGGACCGGAGCACTTTGTAAAAGCATCAAAAATTTTGCAAACATTTTAGCCCCTCCTCTCTTTCTACGTGGGGCATGGCACACAGCAGTAGCCCCGCCCATCTCCGCTCCGCCCCGCGCATCGCCCATCAGTCCTTTTCTCCGCGCGTTCGGGACTGGACGCACTTGCGTCCGCGGAAGATTTTCTTCCTTTTTCCTCTTCTCTGGCTCTCGCTAGCGATTGTGTACTAGTCTGTCTATGTCGTTCAAACTAGACTTTCCAGATTGTTCATCGTGTCATCGACGCTTCGCGAGGGCGGATCCCCATCCTCTTTGTTTAGAGTGTTTGGGTCCTGACCATCGTTGGGACTCCTGGTTTTATTTCGATGCCCTTTCAGTCTGGGCACTTCAACGTCGATTGGAGCGGGGGGAGGAGATGTTTCGACGTACTCCTGCTTCGCATTTTCAATCTTAACGACAAAAAGAAGAAGCGCCCGGTAAGTTCCTTAGTTTTCAGAGCACCCCGGCCGGGAGACACCTTTCTGGGCTCGTCCCGGGCCGGGAGGAGCGTTGACCGCTCTATCACCGTGGATTACCCCAAGGTGCCTTCTTGGCCTAATAATTGTACCAGATTTTCTCTGAGGGTCTCCGTAAGGGGCCTGTGGATACCGGAGTACGCTCAGAGGCCCCTCCTGTGGGGACTGCTTGTAGACCTTGTTCTACTGAGTCGTGGGGTACCAGAGCTCGCTCGGAGGCCTCTTTATTGGCTTCCCTCAAAAGTACTGGGGTGCGCCCGAGGCCTTGGTTGGGCTTGGTGTTACCAAACTCATGTTCGAGGCCCGCGCTTGTAAGGCTGTGACTGGACCTGGGTCCGAGGTCCCTCATATAGAGGCTAAGGAAACCAACATTTCTGAGATGCCTGATAAGGCCTTATCAGTGAAAGCTGTTTCTCACCGTTCTCGCTCTTGTGACGAAGCCAGAACTATTGAGGGGGCAAGGAGTGAAAGGTCCTCCTTTACCGGCAGTGCTGAGGTCCTTCCCGTAAAGGCTAGTTCGGCTATTGGTATGTCGCAGAAACATTCCAGGCCACATAGTACCGGCTCGGCCATGGTTCCTTATGTAAAGGCTAAAACGAAGACCCCTGATCCACCGTCGGGGACCCCTGCCTCACGGCAAAATGGCAGCCGTTCCCGCCACGACCACAGCGGCCATTTTGGGCGCTTCCCCTACAACTACGCCATCGGCCTCAGGTGTAGGAGTTGGTTCTGCGGGTGAACATAAGATTCCTTGTGCACATCCGTTTCGTCCAGTCCACGACTGGAACGCTCGGATGCCCCTTCCGCACAATATCTTGTTGCCTGTGGGTTCGGCACCCTTGATTTTTGTGGACACTTCGGGGGATGGGCCTGTTTGGCAACCCTCCCCTCTGCGTCCCTGGAATTATCCTCCTCATGACAGGCCTCCTCCGGCAGCTCCAAAACCGTCTCGGGAGGACACCTTTTTTCGGTAAATTTCAGACGCTCATGCATACAGACCCCATGAGAGAGTATTTGAGGGTCTTTTTAGGGAGATATGCCTGCCTGCGCCTCCGGCTCCACCCGCTCCCCCGGTGGTTCCGCCGGCGCCACCTTTGCCTATGGTGCCTCACCCACCCTTCCGCCCTTGCCTCCATTGTCCCCCGTGGACAAAGGGATGCCTGACACGGTTCAGCAGGATCCTGACCTGTCGGATGATGCGCAGGGCAATCAGGACAGCGAAGATCAGCCCCGCTCTATTAGAGCTTTTCATGACCGGGTACTGGACATGATGTGCCTGTTGGATGTTCCAGTGCCTGAGGCACCCGCTCCGCAGGAGGGTGTGCTTTCGGGGGCATTCACCCTTCTCCTTCGGAACGTATCGGCCTGTTCTTGCAGAAGGACATTTTGGCCGAGGTCTGCAGTGTCTGGGAAAAGCCACACTGGACTTTTTGCCAATAAGAAAATTGATGCGCGATACAGGCTGCATTCTTCGGAAGATGTGGCCCTATCATCTTGTCTGCCCCCCTCCTCCACGGTGGTGGCTGCGGCCACTTTACAGTCCAGGCCTGCAGCATCCCCTTCTACGATGGCTACTCAGGTTCTGGGGAAAGAGGACAAGCTCCTCGACTCCCTTGGGAGGAAGATTTTCGTTAACTCGGCCTTGCAGCTCCGGCAGGCCAATGCAGAACTGGTGTTAGCGGGGCGAATATGAAGATGTGGAAAGGTCTGTCTGTTCGAGGAGTTCATTCCGGTCGAGAAGCTGGAAGACTTTAAGGCGTGATTGTCCGATGCCAGGGTCTTGGCCCAGGATCTGCTGGAGGCCGCAGCGCATCACGTCGACACTTCGGCTCGGGGCCTTATGCTGGGAGTTGATACCTCTCGACAGGCGTGGTTGCATGCCACCAAGTGCTCAAAAGAGGTGCAGGACAAAGTGTTGGACCAGCCGTTTGATGGTAAGGAGCTTTTCCATTCCACAACGGATGTGGAGCTAACCAAAATGAAGGACAGCACCCAGACAGCTAAGTCCTTGTCCGTCCTGGTTAAAACCGCTTTTAGGACCCAGAGACCGTTGTCAGCCAGCTCTCCTCTGATTTCAGGGGGTTTCTGGACCAGAAATCCCGCAGAGTGGACACCCCTTTGGGTAATTCCCACCTGAGGCAACAACGGACTCAGTTTTTCTCCCGCTCCTCAGCTTCCTCCTCAGGTTCAGGTGGTAACACCATTGAAAAGCCTGCCAAATGAGGGTTCTCCGCGCTCGCACGAGACCCTGGTGGGAGGACGCATTGCGTCTCATTGGGAGGCGTGGCAGACCATCACTGAGGACAGGTGGGTCTTGTCAGCCGCTCGGGCGGACTTCCGCTTACCCTTACCCCCTATCCTACCTTTCAATCCTCCCTTTCAGCAGTCAGGGTCGCCCTCCCTAAAAGCCGAGGTTCAGAAACTGCTGGACCTCAAAACTGTGGAACCCGTTCCCCTTGGGGAACGAGGGGAGGGCTTCTACTCCAGGCTGTTTACGGTGCCCAAACCCAACCAGGTTGGCCTGCGCACCATCCTAGACCTTTCCCAGTTCAACCTTTTCCTACCCCAAGAGAAATTCAAGATGATCACACCCAGCCAGATATGGTCTTCCTTGCAGATTGGCTCAGCGTGGTGGATCTTCAGGATGCATACATGCATATTCTGATCTGGAATCCACACAGGAGATATCTTTGTTTCTCTGTGGGAGAGGAGCACTTCCAGTTTCGAGTGCTTCCCTTTGGCCTCAGCTCGGCGCCGCGTGTCTTCACGAAGATGATGTCGGTGATCGCGGCCTATCTTCGTCTGCAGGGTATCCATGTGTATCCGTATTTGGACGATTGGCTTTTACGCAGCACTTGCCCGTTGAAAGCCGCTGGCAATCTTCAGTCTCCCCTTCAGCTCCTGTTCCACCTCAGGCTGTCGGTGAACTGGCGGAAATCTTCCATGACGGTCTCTCAGGACTTGATTTTCCTGGGTGTTTGCTGGAACACGATCGACTGCAGAGTGTACCTGACCGGGGACAGAATGGCGGATCTGTTGGCCACGTGTCAGATGTTTGCGCAGTCGAAGAGCATGTCGACATGGTGGTTCCAGAGGTTTCTGGGCCTCATGGCATTGTGCGTGTTGGCTCTTCCTCTTGCCCGTCTCAAGATGAAGCGGACTCAGATGGCTCTTCGTAGTTCTTGGCGTCAGGCTGTCGATCCGGACTCCAAGCTGATAATGATTCCGGCTTCCATGAGAGCGGCCCTGGAGTGGTGGTCGTCTCTCAGCAACCTGTCGGTGGGGGTGGGGTTTCTGGACCCAGCCCCTATGGTGACGGTCACGACGGACTCTTCCCTTCTAGGGTGGGGTGCGACGTTGGATCTTCTTCAGGTCACAGATCTTTGGTCGCCTCAGGACAAGCTCCTCCACATAAAATACCTGGAGCTTCTGGTGATCTTCCTAGCGCTCAAGGCGTTCAGACCGATCATTGCCAACAAAGTGGTCCGTATCCTCACAGACAATGTGGTGTCAATGTATTACATCAACAAACAAGGAGGCACCAAGTCTCCCCCTCTCGTGGACCTGTCCATCCAGATTTGGGAGTGGGCAGATCTTCATGGTGTCTGGCTAGTTGCAGTACACATTCCGGGCCTGCTGAATGTCACGGCAGACGCCCTCAGTCGGCGGACGATGGTCAGCTACGAGTGGGAATTGAAGGCGGAGATCCTCTGGGCACTCCGGAAGTGGACCTCTTTGCGACAGCGGCGAACAAGAAACTTCCTTTGTATGCCTCCAGGAACGGGCTGGGGGCCTCCTCTCTGGGGGAAGCTCTCGAGATTCCATGGCACAACATGAGGGCTTATGCTTTCCCACCCCTGCCTCTGGTTCATCGGATGATTTGCAGGCTGAAGAACATGGTGAACTGTTCCCTTCTACTCATAGCCCCGTGGTGGCCGGCCAGGTTTTGGTTCTCAGAACTTCAACACCTGTCGGTGTATCCACCGATCAGGTTACCGGTGAGCCCCGATCTTCTTCACCAGGGGGATCGACAGCTGTGGCATCCCACCCCACAATTGCTCAGCTTGGCAGCATGGTGTCTGAGTTCAGGTCTTTAGAACATTTTAGCCTGTCTGCGGATAACGTGCGTATTATTCAGCCAGCCAGGATACCCTCGACTAGGTCCCAGTACAGAAGCAAATGGCTCAGGTTCTGTCATTAAATAAACAGCTGGACCCAAGGGCGGCTACAATTGACATGGTACTGTCCTTTGTACCCCACCTAGCAGAGTCAGGAATTCACGTTCTGTCATGCAGAACTTATCTTTCGGCGGTATCCGCCTACCTATCTACGGACCAATGCTCTTACTCTCTCTCTAATCCAGTGGTTAAGAGACATTTTGCAGGCTTGACGCGCCTTTATCCTCCCATTCGTAGTCCGCACCCGTCGTGGGATCTAAATGTGTTCCTGACAGCGTTGTGCCATAAACCTTTTGAACCAATGGCCACGCTGGACCTCAAGCACCTGTCGTGGAAGGTGTCCTTTTTGGGTGCTGTTACTTCAGCAAGGTACGTGAGTGAGCTCCAGGCTTTGTCGGTGGAGCATCTCTTCTTGGTTTTTCACAAGAATAAGGTGGTCCTACGTACAAATCCTGCTTTCCTGCCGAAGGTGTTCTCTGATTTCCATCTGAACCAGTCAATCTCCCTGCCGGTCTTTTTTCCGAACCCCGCTTCAGAGGCGGAAAGGGGTTTGCATGGCCTGGATGTTAGAAGGGTTCTTAAGTTCTATCTGGACAGAACATCCGAATTTAGGAGCTCTTCTCAACTGTTGGTGACCTTTGGTAATCCACAAGGTAAGCAGGCCTCTAAGGCGACTATCTGCAGATGGATCGCTGCCTGCATTACGGAGTCTTACACCGTCCAAGGATTGCAGCCTCCTAAAGGTATTCATGCACCCCTGGTGCGGGACAAGGCAGCGCAGTTGCCTTTCAGAAATATGTCCCCTGGGAGACCATCGCAAAGGCTGCTACTTGGGCCTCCCCATCAGCTTTTTGTAAGCATTATTGTCTAGACCTGAGCTCCAGATCTGATGCTCAGTTTGGTCAGGCTGTGCTAAAGAACCTTTTTCAATAAGGGGTTTTCCATCCACCCATAGTTCCTGTAAGGAGTGCTTGGGAATCTCCCATAAGTATGGAGGAGAGGGGACGGGACGTAGGAGTATAACCAGGTTACTCACCGTAGTGACCACCTTACTCCTAGTCCATAGTCCCCTTTCCTCCATACGCCCGCCCTCTATCCCCTCTAACAAGGTTCCTCTGTTATTGCTTAAAGGTCTTTGACCTGGCGATAGAAAAGGACTGATGGGCGATGCGCGGGGCGGAGCCGAGATGGGCAGGGCTACGGCCGCGTGCCGTGCCCCGCATAGAAAGAGAGGAGGGGCTAACATTTTTGCAAACATTTTGATGCTTTTACAAAGTGCTCCGGTCCCGTCCCACAGGACGGAGGAATGTCCAATAAGTATGGAGGAAAGGGGACTATGGACTAGGAGTAAGGTGGTCACTACAGTGTGTAACCTGGTTGTTCTTTTTAGTAAAAGTATATATGGGGGATGGGGTCTGGGATTAAAAGGGGTGGAGGTAGTTGGCCAGCCGCTAGCTGTTTCCTAGGGAGCAATCCTATGCGACTGTTTAATTAGAAGCCTTGGCCATTAAGTGGGCTGTGACCCATTTGAGATATTATTTGACTGGCTAAAAATGTGCTTATTACGGACCATTCTTCCTTGACGTGGATGAGTCTAAGGAAGAACACCAAAGCCAGAATAATGAGGTGGTTCTTGGATTTCTAACCCTTCTGTTTTACAATTGAACACTGAAAGGGACAAGAACAAGGAAATGCAGACTTCCTAAGTCAGTTTCCGGTCAGCGAAAAAGGGGAACCCAGAGAAATAAGGGGAAGGTCCTTGTTCTGACCCGTCACAAACCACACCAAAGTTGATGTGCTCCATCCGGCATGTCTGAAGCAGCCGTTCTAGTGGCAGTGCGGCTCGACGTGAATCTGTTATCTTGTTGGGTTCTTTCCTCTAACCAGCCGTGGATCGGCAGAGCTCCTGGGTCCTCGCGGTTTGCTCCTCGTGTCTCTTCCTTTTTTGTTCCATGGGATTTTCTGACCCAGTGATTGCATTGGTTCGCTGATGGCATCTTCGGTTTTGATTTAATACCCCTGGATTTTGCTGCAGATTTTAGATGGTATTTCTTTTTTGTGTTTGAGTCTCTGGGCCTGATCACTAGTCGGGCGGTATCCCGGCAGGGATAACGCCCAACTTTATTTTCGTCAATGCCGACCAGTCCAGCGGTTTTCCTGCTGGATCACGGGTTGGGCGCGAACTGTAAGTCCCCATTCCCCATAATTGCAACACAGTAATACCGCCGGTGGTAATTGCGCTGAAAATTGGCATTTTCTCTACATGTTTACCCCCAGCCCTGAGCTAGTCTCTTTTCAATGGCAAAAAGCAACTCAGTCCATGAAATCGAGGAAGGACTAAACCTGTGCTGTTGTAGCAGTCTAGAGTTGTGAAGGCAGACTGCAAAGAGAAAAGAGGAGCAGTATTGAACGAAGTGGAAGACACAATAGCCGTGGCAGTGGGATAGGGCAAGAGGAATTGAGAAACCAGGCTCTTAACAACACACACTCATCAAAATGTCTTATTGAACTTTGGAAACACCCAGCACCTCCTTGAATGTGGAGGGTGGAGACCGGGCTGCCGGCGGCAGCTCGAGCAGTACAGGCAGCAATATCCCTCGGAGACGAGAGATTGCCATAAAAGCGTGGAAGGAGCTTGCTGCCAGAACGTGAACCAGCATCAGCGGACACCGCAAGTGGGGTACCCGGAGATGGTGAGGGTGTACCGCTAAGCCGATTCCTCTCCGATAACTCAGCTGTAGGATTGAGCGGGAAGTCCTAAGAATCAAGTCTTTATCGGCTGGTGCCGGCACTCGACTTGAAAGTATAGCGGTAACAGCCCTGGAAGTTTCTGTGGGACCAACTGACCTGAAGCCGAAAGGCAAGCTGCGAGACGGTGCAGCCTAAGCAGGTCCTGCAGGTGTCACCAGCAATGGCTGAAAGGGTGAACCGGGCTGCAGCATTTCATATAAAGATACTACTTGGGGAGAAGTGGGTCCCAAGAGTAAAAAGGAGTGGCGACAAGGTTGACAGGGGGCAGAAGAAATCTCCAAAGAGTGCTGAACCTAAAAGAAGGTGACAGGCCCACAGGAACATCATAACACACCATTCTTTTCCCCCCCTCAAGACTATAGAATAAGTAAATGGGGTTTTGAGAACACCACAGGGACTAACCCACCTAAGAAAACCAAAAGGTACAGTTCACCAGCACAAACTGGCATAGCGACTGAAGATTAATCACCACTCTTCCTCATCCCAGTGATTTGGGAAAAACCGTTAAGAAATACTTGGCAAGGTAGTAAACCAGGTATGTCCGGCTGACAAATCACAGGTAGAGACCTTGGCAGGAGAGTATACCAAGGATGTGAGTCAGTCTGAAGCTGACAAATAACCCAGGCCATCAAAATAACCTATACTAAGAATAGGTTCCATAGACCTTAGCAGGAGAGACCACCAAGGCTGTGAGTCAACCAGAAAGCAGATTAAAAAGGAGAAGCATGTTTGGAAATGGCAATGCTGTCAAAGCGCAGGAAGGAACGCCTTTTGAATCAGCTGAAAGCTTTCTTTCGATAAACATAAAGGGTATTGCTGAAACATTTGTTCTGAATTTTCCTCTGGAACTGAGAGGCTGTAGAAGGGCCGCAGAGAGGCACGTTACTTTCCCCCTGTTGCATCTTTTTGTAGAATTCAGAGTGTGAGGCTTAGATTAGGTTTTGGGAACAGGATGGAGAACTTTATTTTGGGCATTGTGAGAAACATGACGGTATTCTCCCACCCATTTCCTCTGGATCTTCCGTTCAGGTGGCCTAGGAAGGGCCGTTGCTTTTGGATCCCGTCCATGGGGGTGGACAAGCGAAGGAGGATCGCCTAAGTTGAGGGTCACATGGGATTGGGAGGAGTATACCTAAGGGCGACACATGTTATTTCCACAGTCCGCAAAACAGCCCAACCTACTCTTCCTCAGCCTTTATGGGGTATCTCCAATCTCACCCCATCGCCCCCTCCCTGTTTCCAACAAATACTGAGACGAGGAAGAGGCAACTAAGATCAGTAAAGGTTACCCATAGGAATAAAATGGGGAAAATAATGGAAATCTACCATAGAAATAACTCAATTTGTCCCACTGATAGAGTCAGGTAGGGTCAGGCATAATAGTAACTATTCACACCTGACTCCACTTGACTGGTCTTTTCACTATAAAAGGTGTGGTCTGACACAGATGTATGAGTGAGTAGACGATCAAACAGGAGAGCGAGTTGGGAGGAGAGCCGAGATGCCAGAGTTGTCCATGACCGGAGGCCAGAGACCAGGATGCCGAGATGCTGAGAAACTGCAGTGTGAAAGAGCAGAAGCGTGATGATGGAGCTGTGTCTCCAGGGAGCCAAGAAGGGTCCTTGTATGAATGCAGAGAGACATGCTGGTCCCCTGCTGAACCTGTGTATGCAAATGCGGGTTTCCCTGGGCCGTTGAGACAGCGCAGGTTTATCTGAGGGGCACATAGTGATAGCCTCACATCGGAAGCAAGAACCGATGTGGATCGGCAGCGCAGACGTCAGCCAAGTCAGTCTGAAAGTCTTGCAAAGCCGGGTTGTGAAGAGCACGATGCAAGGTAACGCTAGAAACACGTAAAAAAAGGAGCGCGTTTGAATGAGCATTCTATTGAAGCTGACGTGAAGTATGCAACAAAGATACAAGTAACAGTATAGCGCGAGACGAGCATGTGTGTGAAATAATAAATGAAAGGAAGCTGGATAATGAAGCGATATGAATGAAGAGAAGGCCAGAACCCCGTGAGAAAAGGTGCATGGGGCACGAAAGGAAAGGACAGTATGAAAAGGGTTCGAGTGACCCGTAAAGAAAGAAACCAGTGCAAGAGTGTACAAAAGAACGAAAGAAGCGTGCAAGAGGGACATTAAGGATAAGGAATGAAGGACAGTACAAGTGTGCAAGGAAAAGGGAACGGAATATATAAAAGTGGTGCAGGAAGCACCTAAAGATAAAAAATGTCAAACAAAGTAAGAGTGAAGAAACAAAGGTAGTGGAAACGGGTCAGAGTGGTCGCGCTGATGAAAAGCAAGGAGCCCGGGGTTTTCAAAAGCCTCTGATTATACCCCACAATAGGATGATATGCAAGAAAGACTGTATATAAGAAAAAGGGCACATCCTGACCAGCTAACTTGGTGTTTGGAATTAGAGAGGTCTGAGCTTGGCAAAGGGAGCCCTGAGAGGCCTATTGAGAAAAGTAGACTTTGTGTTTTGTGTTTTGAAAGCTGGAAGAGGCCTGAGCTTGGGGAAGGGAACCCTGAGAGGCCTATTGACTAAACTGACTTTGTGTTTTGTATTGAAATCTGTCAAGCTGTGGTATCCCGTAGTGGACTATACCTCTGTCCCCAAGCACCAGTGAGAGAGGGTGAAACAACTCTGGATACCCAAGCAGCTGAAAAGAAAAGGACACGTTTATACACCCAAAATTTGCAGAATACTTCTATGTATGGAAGCTACTCTTGTAACCTACCTAGTGAGAGCACCAGCAGAAAAATCGAAGAATGGAAAAGAAACCCAGAAGTAAGGGAAACACCTTTCCTGAAGGGAGATGGGTGCAGCTGATGACAGCAGTTCTGTGGCCAAGAGGTCCCACAATGGTAGAGGAAAACACATTTTCAAAGTCAATGTTCCAGAATAGGCACGACTCCAAGGGGCAAATCCAAAAGGAAACCAAAGTCCAAAGTTCCTTAAATATCCAGAAGAAAGTCCAGGGTGCCAGAACACAGGGGTAATCCAAGACCAATCTAGGGAAACAAAAGCCAAAGTTAAAAAAGCCAGAAGCAAAAAACAGGGCACCAGGTACCAAAGGGAAAATCTCAAAACAGTCCAGAAAAACAAGGCCAAGGTAAAAAATACCAGCAACAGGAATCACAAGGAGCAAAAACCAGAACGCCACTCACAGGAATGATGAGTAGCAATGCAGAATTGTTTCCCAAGTCTTTAATACTGTGCTTCCGGGTTGTGGGATCATGTGACCATTGCATGAGCAGGAGAATGGCGTCTTTGCAGCCTAGCGTCTAGGAGGTGCCATGGGAAACTCTGTCCATGCTGCAGGAAACGTTGTGCAGGCGTAATCCCAGGAAGGTGGGGAGTACGCCGGGAATGGCAGGGCGGGGAACCTACGGCGCCCCAGCAACCCATGTGGGCGAAGCGGGAAGGGAGGAGAATGGCCCCGGATCCGGAGCGGCGACGAGCAACGAGGAGGAGCGCTTCTCCGGGTCCAGCGAGATGGTAAGGACATGACAGGGTCCCTCATCAATGGCCCATGACCTTGTGGGTGCAGATGATGCTCCAGATGGAATCGGGTGGTGGCACAACAATGCAAGTAGAAGGAGGACATGGTTTCAGGAGGGAAGTGTGAAAGACAGGATGTACATGCCAAGAGGCAGGCACTGCCAAGCGGAATTGATGACCTTGATTACTCGATATGGGCTTACAAAACGAAGAAGCCAGAGGGACAGGAAGGAGAATGACTGGGAGTATTCGGGTATAACATAAGAAGACAGGAATTCTGAGAGAGGTAGTTTCGGAGTGTAACAGGCTTTGGGCTCCTACTTGATTTACCAGAGGTGATGGGGAGATTGGAATTTATTAAGGGAGCTTCTTTGGGTGGAAGGGAGGTAGAAGTGGAATAACCCAAAACAAAATCTCAGTGACTTCGCCCCCCTCGCTTTCTTCCTCGGTATAATACCACGTCTCCCTTTAGGCATTCCCGGAGCATAACCCTGGGTTCCCCTACCCAGGTGATCCACAGTATACCTCTACGGTTGGGATCTGAGAGGGCAAGTTTGTCCCTGGCCACCTAAATAAGGGATTCCCGGGATCTACTTGGGAGAATACCCTCCGATTTCTCACAGCCGGGATGCTAACCATACAAAGAATAGAAAGAAGAGAAGCCTGTGGAAGAATGTGGTGCATTGTTGTAGGCTGTGCACAGGCATGAAGCCAGGTCTCCTGATGCTGTAAACACAGACAACGGAAATACTGTTCTGCGGTAAGTGCTCTCCAGAACCGTGATGTGAATTGGGAACCTTGATCCAAGATGAGGATGGAGGGACACCAAATAGGCAGAATACATGACGAAAGAAGAGATCGGCTAGCACCAGAGCCGAAGGGATACCAGAAGAAAGAGTAAAGCGAGCGATTTAAGTAAAGCAATCCACTACAACCCAAATCGTATCGTACTTTTGGACCTTGGGTAGATTGGTTATAAAATCCATCTAGACCATATGCCAGGGTCTGTAGGGAATCGCCATGGGTTGAAGAAGACAGAGTGATTTGCCCCTTTGGTTCTTACCCTGGGCACAGATGGAACAACTGTCGGATGTAATCAATAGTATCTTGACACTTTGAGGGCCACCAACACCAACGTTGAAGGAGAGCTAACGTTCTTTTTTGACCAGGGTGTCCATTGATCAATGCATCAGGGGACCATTCTAGGGCCTGGAGGTTCGTATGATAGGTCAGAAGGAACAGACGATCATGGACAAAGGGTAGAGCTTCATGATACATTGCATCCACTCCTGCTCCTGCAGGGCGGCTGGATGTTGGGAGACCCATTCACAGACCTCGGTAAGCAGACTAGGAGATGGTGTGCATAAAAAAAGAAAATGTGCCTTTTGCATGATGGTATCGGGGAATATAGGAAACGCATCTCCCCCGCCCACCAAGACAGTATAAAGCGTCTGTTTTGCCATGGGCCAAGCCTGGACAGTGCTTGATGCAAAAATCAAAGGCGGCAAAAAACAGATGCCAGCGAACTTGCAGACTCTTACTGCACCTCATTGGTCAGAATATACCGTTACAGGCCATTTAGCTCTGAGCAGATGGTGTCTCCATACTCAGAATGCGTCTTTAATCACCAATGACTCTTTCTCTGTGACTGTTTAATGCATTTAGGATGGGGAGAATTTGCGAGAGTGGTAAGCCACCGTATGCAAGAGACCAGAGTTTGGGCAGCTTAAGACAAAACAGCACCAAATGAGGTGTCGGCCTCAACCACGAACGGAATGTCTATATTAAGATGTTGTAATATCGGAGCAGTAGTGAACGCCATTTTCATTGTGTCGAATGCTTCTTGTTGAGGCATAGACCAGGCAAAGGATACTTTAGGGCTCGTGAACTTGGTCAAAGGGGAAACAGCAGAAAAAACAGAAATATAATGCTGATAAAAGTTAGAGAAACCCAAGAACGATTGCAAGGCCTTAACCATAGTAGGAACAGGCCTGTCCAGTATAGTCTGTATTTTGTTGGTGTTCTTTAACAACTCCTCAGCCCTAATATGGAAACGAAGGAAGTCTATTTCTTGCACTTGAAACGTGCATTTTTGCGCCTTGGCATAAAGAGTTACGTGTAAGACAAGAAAGAACTTCATGGACGCTGATTAACCTGTTTCACATCGGACAGATCGGACAGATATGATGGCGAAAAAATCAAAATGTCGTCCAGGTAGACAATAATGTAGGAATCGATGTCATGGAAGACATTGTTCATGAATCTTTGTCATGTAGCGGGCTCGTTCCACAGGCCCAAAGGCATTACCCTATATTCATAAAGACCATACTGAGCGCTGAAGGCGGTTTTCCACTCGTCACCTTCCTTATGCGGATTAGGTCGTACCCCGCCCCTCGGAGGTCCTATTTGGTGAAGACAGCTGCCTGCCTTTGTTGTTCTAGCAACACCGAAATAAAAGGGATGGGATGTCTGTTCTTGATGTTTATTTGGTTCAACCCTCTGTAGTCAACACATGGGCGGAGATCCCCTTCCCTCAGGGGAACAAAAAAGATAGGGCTACAGCAGGAGGCTGCAAGGGTCTGATATGTCCTATACGGAGAGCAGTGTCAATATACTCCTTCAAAGCCTGGTCTTCAGTACGAGACCAAGAATAAATACGCCTGCATGGAATTCGGCACCTGGAACCAAGTCTATCGGCAGTCATAAGGTCGATGTGGAGGTAGGGCCTCTGCTCTGCCTTTGTCGATGACGTCAGCAACAGACTTGTATTCTTTCGGAACACTAGACGTAATAGCACCCACTAGGTGAGCGGCTGCAATCAGAGCCTGACAAGGGGAATGAAACGATGAAGCAGCCGAGTGACAGTGTTCCTAGTAATAGAGAGAGACAAAGTCAATAGACCCCTATGTCCAATCAATCAATGGGTTATGTTCCTTCAACCAAGGAATTCCCAATATGATCCCCAACTGGGTGATCGTAATGAGACCGAAAGATAATGTTTCTGAATGTATGTCTTCATTATGAGAACAAGAGGTACGGTCTGTTGTTTGATTGGACTAGAAATCAGGAGGGAGCCGTTCACTGTCTGTACAGGTTCAGGTCTTACTTTGTCTGGCAGGGGTATAAATGAGGTCACTGGTTTGGACTGACATTTTTCAGTACTGTGTTTGTATTTCAAAAACCGTATTCAACCATGCACTTTTTTCATATATCACAATTGTATCAATGTATTCAATTCTTTGCTAAAACAAGCATAAAACAATATTTTTATCAAATATTGAGCACACGTATACATTTGTATAACCGTGAGGTTATCCTACTGTGGAGTTAGTATAGCATGTGACTTGATTTTCATTCAACACATACAGTACTCTTGAACTGTCAAACAGTAAGGTGCTTCCTATTTTAATTTATAGTGGAGCACTTCACAATGACATATACCAATGCTCAAACTCTGCTAGAACACCCGAAAAAACAGAACATAGGCTCTCTATTATGGCCTTGGGAAGGTCGACATATGTATCGGCCCCTGTATCTTATAACGTTATCCCTAACACTTTCTGACTGTTGTTAATAGGCCTTCTTCAGGACAGTATATTCTTTGTTTGAAAACTTAATCTAGACACCCCTTAGATGATTTGTGCGCAGACAATACAAAATAAACAAGACATTTAAAAAACAAAAAATTCTAAAAAGTAAGTGAAGTCACTACTTGTGCTGGTTGTTTGATGTTACTCCTAATATGTCAGACACTGGGCCTCATTACAAGTTTGCCACTCCGGTAACAACGGTACCAGTAAGCTTGGCGGTACTGTTGTTACCGGACCCGCAAACTACGAGTTCTGCTCGAGGGTGCCTTCCCGTACGCCAGGTCTGACCTGGCGGGCGTACCGGCACACGCGAGCAGAGCATGTTGCATGCACCGGCACCATTCACGAATGGTGCCGGTGCATCCGACCTTCCCATTCTCTTTGAGCCCTATATAGCTCAAATGGAAATGGGGAGCATTTTATTCTGGTGCCCGCGAATGGGCAATTACCGGGTCTGGCGGGCCCGTAATGACCCGGTAATTGCCCATTTTCGGGTTTGGCGGCAGCCTGCCGGGTTTACCAGCAAGGCTACTGCCAAACTTGCAATGAAGCCCACTGACCTTAATTTCAATGCAAGTGGACATGGCCTGCATCTATAGACATATTTCTTCTGTCTGAAGATGGAAGCAGGTTCTTTTCTTTAATGTTCCCTGCTGGTAAAAAAATGTTTGGGCTCTGGAGTCAGTATCACTTAGTAAAATGACTCCATGTTATTTTGTTAGGCCTAGCCTAGTTTTTTTACTAACCTTCTTATTGGAGTCTCCTGTCAATCAGAAACCTTGGATCTTTAATTTATTTTCTTCGTTATATGTTTCTATGTAAAGGAACACGTTTTTTTTTTATATTTCGTTTTTTTGTTAAAACACATTTTCAGTCTTTTATGATATATACAATTCTTAAATAAGATGTTTTATAGCCTTTACTTTTGAATCTGTGTCTCTCTTGATACCATGCCTATCTCACACCATCCTGACAAAGACTGTCTCATTAGTTAGTTTTGTTGAGGCAGTAAAACTCCTGGAGTTAGGGCTAGTGGGGCATTTTTCCAAACACCATTATTATTTGAATAAATATTTGTCAAGAAGATTATTTCCTGTGTCAGTCTCCTATGTCCGACTCCTCACAACCCCCATAATGTGACCAATGGCCAGTGTTCATGGCTTGCAGCCATGGCCAGTGTCCACAATCCATGGGGCATGGGCTTCAGCCATGTTGCAGTTCACACTAAGAAAATCAGAGTAGACATTGGTCCTTATCGTGCTAAGCATACTGTGCAGGAATGAAAGTTATATCACAATTTTGTGAACCTACCGTTTGACACTTTAAAAAAAAATAAAACACAGTACAGATTTGCAAAAGCATGCTTTTGGATCCTTGCCTATGCTTGTCTGACAAGTATGCAGCAAATCCTTCCAGCACATTGGGCTTTAGCCGCAAGCAGAATATTTGTTTACCATTTAAGTCTATCACAATTTTGAAACCTCTGGCACCCCCCAGACCCCTACACTTTTGCCCCCTCTTGACAAAATCTCACCAAATTTTGCAAAACCATTCAAAGTTGGGTATTGTGGGGAATCAAGAAGTATGCAGACAATGTAAAGATATTTTTACTGTGTTGTTTATTTAAAGTAAAATAATGCCTATCTTCCCCCTATAACTACGGGGTCTTGCCTACCTATTTAACTAAGGTGATCATCAGTCAGTATGAATGTCCAAAACAAGTATATCCATTGTCAGATCTGACCCTACCACTAGTATATCTAACTAAGGCCAGGAGAATAACTTCCGTCTCCTGGTTACTGTGTTTAATCACAGGGTCTTCTTGGCTTTCTTGTTCCACTCAATAGACCAAGCGTAAATAGTTTTTGGTTATCCTCTGGATTAAGTTATGAAGTACCTTTAGAGGACTGGTCATCTCCCGGTCTTCTTTCTTACAGATTGTTTTAGTTCTCTACAGGCGTTTTGCCTCCTGTAGGGCTCAAGGCCTTCTGATATATTGTTCTCCTCTTGGATATTTTGATGGCTCAATATCCCTTTACATTTCACCTCTTCACAGAGTGCTGTTTTAAGTATGAGTCTTAGCTTTGTGTGCTCATGGGTCTAGACTCGCCAAGTATCCTTGGTGTCCGGGAAGCTCTGCTTGCGAGTTCTCCTGTGAGCGTCCCTGCAAGGGGTTAACTTTTCTGCCTGGCGAGGAGGAGGCGGGCTTACCTGCTCAAAAACCCCCAGAAGCGCGGAGCGCGCGGAGTCCGCAGAGTCCTTGGTGTCCTTTGTGGCATTTGGTGTGGGAGCAGTCTACCCTTGCTGCTTTTGCTGCCTGCGCTGCCCTGGACTGATCTGCTGACTTCAGCCCTCTGCCCACGGTTTTATTTTATTAAACCCGCACGCACGCAAGGTACGGTGTTTGCTGTTGGTGTCTGCTATAATTTTGTGACTTTACCCGTCCTTTATTTAAGGCTTGCTGGAGGGGCGGGGGGGGGGAGACGGACTACGGCAGCTCCTCGAGCTGTCGGGCGTTCCCCGCCCTCCAGCCCCTGTGACTTTTGTTCAGTGCACCTGTGAGCCCACTGGGCCTTGGATCGGCTCTATAACCCTTGCCTTTGCGTTTACAATCTTTGTTTACCTATATTTCTGGAAACCTCTTTTATCTTTGACTCTGACCCTGACTCGGAGGAGGAAGAAAAAGTTGGGCTTTAAACGCCTGCCATTGACTGCCATTGACTCTTGTAAGGGTGGCCCTTACATGCCCCTACCTGTTTATGGTTCTCTTACCACCCACCACCCTCATACTTATTAATTATTTATTCATGGTTTGGGGATTGTGAACCCCCGTGCTCTAGCGAGTACGATTTTATTTTTTATCTCATGGTTTTAATATTGTATAATACTGCTCAATTGCAATTGCACAACTGTATTTAATCCATTTTTAATATTTACATATATACATATGTATATATCATATATGGGGTTTTTATAAGAGTGTAATTTTCTTTTTATATTGTATAGGATGTAGTGCTTATTTCTGAAGAGAGTGTGAGGGGGCTGCGAGTTTCCTTTTTTCTCTCCCCCTCATCTCCAAACTGTTGCCTTACCTTTGGCTTATACTGGCTTGCCCGGTTTTTTGTTTCCCGCTTAATTCTACCCATTCAAGTATTTAAATCTATGGGGAAGAGAAAAGCTGGAGAGGCAGGGGTTGGGGTTGGAGTTGGGGTTGTTAGTAAAAGGGCGAAAAAACCTAAAAATGTTACTTCTACCCAAATCACCAAACCCCCTAAAGCAGCAACTAAAGCTAAAACCCTACCGAAAATTGGTGTAACCCCATCCCAGAGATCGTTGGACTTTTCTATGGATACCATGGCAAACAAAATAGTTAACTGTTTGAATGCGGTTGAACCTGCCTCTAGAGAGGTCGTCCCCCGGGGTGAGGGACTGGGTGTGGTGGATATGCAGGGACAGGGGGTTGTTGATAGGGGTGTTATGTCTAGGGGGGATGCGACTGTCTCTGGTATGGTGATGCCTCCTCATTTACTGTCGCAACCTACGCACCCTGTGGAGGGGGCCCCAGTATTAATGGTAGGATCTTGGCAGAGAGGGAATTTGGGTTACTGGACTGTTCCGCCGCCACTGAGAGCGATAAAGAATGGTTGGAGGCCTTACTGGAGGAGAAGCTTAAGCCATTACAGTTGATGTTAAACTCTTTGAAGGGGCTTAAAGAGGGGGTTTTAACCACCTTGGCTATTATGGATGACTCCATTAGGGCTATATCTCTTAAACTGTCTGACCTGGCCGTTATTGTTGAGGAAAGGGGCTTAGAGGACCTGCGGTGTAAGTGTCCACCAACCACCCCCTTATCTAGGGAAACCGCTTCCAATGGTAAGAAGGATATACCTCCTCAAGGGTGCTGTCAGGAGGTGGTGATTATAGAAGATCAGGACGACATACCTGGGGCCAAAAAAAGGCCAAATGGGCCTGTGAGGGATAGGGAGAGTGACGAACACGAAAAAACAGTAAGTGAAAAGGGGCTGGGGAGTGGGTTGGGGACTAATACAATCCTGAACCTACCCCCGGAAGCGGTCCCCTTTGTGGGGATTATTACTGGTCTGCCCGGGTTGCCAACGGGAAGTTTTGAATCCACTCTTTCCCTGATTAACAAGGCCTCGCACTGGGTCAACTCGAATCTGATGGGACCTAAGATCAATCCCAAAATGATTCGTATGGCCAGGCGTGTGGGATGGGTGGGAAACAGACCTAAGGATCTGAGGGGAGACTGTGTGGTAATCACCTTTTCTGATGCTCAGATCACGGATTATCTTCTGAATACCAACCTAGCCCGGGGCCTTAAGCCCAATGGTACCAAATTGTCCAGTAAACTACTCCCTCTGGATTATTTCTATATCCCTGGCGGGGGTAGGAAGTTGCCGACCCAAATGTCAGGTAGTAGGCAAGATGGAGGTTTTGGAAATCCTAATATTAATCTGAGTAGAATGTTACCGATCAATAGCCCCCTGGTCGGTTGGAGTACAACCTCTTCCAACAAGGGCCAGCGTAATGCCCCGGCAAAAAACGTTCCAGTACCCTTGCCTCTGGAAAACCCTTTTGAGATTTTGACGTCCTGTGAGGATGTGGAATGACAAGAGGCTGTTACCGAGGTCGGGGCAATGGTGTCGACCCCTCTAGTTTCCCACAGGAGTTTGGCCATAGACAGTCTGCAATTGCGCCTGCTTTCTTGGAATATAGCAGGCGCAACAAGGAAATTAAAGCTGGGTCCAGTGATGGAACTTCTTCAAGCTAACTATATAGTCCTACTTCAAGAAACTTGGGCTCTAGAACCCCCACACTTAGATGGTTTCATTTCGTTTGATATTCCAGCCAACAAAAAACCGAGAGGAAGACTCTTTGGTGGTTTGTGTATTTTGATAAAGGGTGCTCTGGAATGTGGGATTGAGTTGATCCCAACAGGGCTGGACTTTTTGCAGGTTGCGTCTCTAACAACTAGGATGGGGAAGGTAATCTGCATCATCAACTTTTATAATAGTCCTCACTTTTCTGATTTGGAGAGACTGTCCAAGGTCAAAAGGTTCATTGAGAACCTGTTGTCCAAGGAAGGTAGGAAGTTCACCTCCTGTATCTGGGGTTGGGATTTCAATCTAAAAATGGGGGGGGGGTTGGACCTGGGTGCTCTTGACCCCCTTGAGGATCAGGCAGAGAACATCCCGCCTAGGTGTAGGAGAGATGGGAGAGTTTGCCCGAAGGGTCTTCAGTTTAACTCCTGGTTGCTGGAATGGGGGTTCCGTATTGTTAATGGCCGAAAGGCACCAGACATTCCAGGGGAGGGAACGTTTAAGAATCACCAAGGCTGTTCAACAATTGATTACTTTTGCATCTCAGTAAACCTCTGGGAATGTGTTGTGAGCTTTGAGGTGCAGGCGGATACCCATAGCGACCATTTCCCCATCTGTCTTACTCTTAAAGGTTTGTTGGGGGAACGGGAATCTCTGGCCTTAGCCCCTAGCCCTCGGCTGGGAGTACCCTCGGGTTCCAGAAGAATCAAATGGGGTATCATCTTAGAGGAGGGGCTACACCATTTTTCCTTAAGGGAGAATAACTCGCTTGTGCTGGACATATTGGGCAATCATCAATCTGCACATGTAATTGTAGAGAAATTTGTAGAATTATTGGCTGCACTAACTTCAAAGTTCTCTAAAAATATAAAGTCCAATGGTAATGTATCAAAGAGAGGATGGCTTGATGAGGCCTGCAAAAATGCAAAGAAATCGCTGTTGAGAACCCTAAAGGACCCAACTAGTTGCAGATCGAAGATTGCACAAGACAGGAACACCTACCAACAGGAGTTAAAGAGAAGGAAAATGGAGATTGAACAGGCAGCCTGGGAAGGTTTTTTGAATGCCGCCATGAAGAGGGACCAGAAGGCTTTTTGGGCATTTGTAAAAAGTGGTCCGGAGGGATGTTGGTCCAACGTGGGGAGTGGCACCCATGTGGAAGAAGGGGCATGGTTGGCGCATTTTGGTAGCCTATTTGGATCTGAACATTCAGAGGTCGAGTCAGACTTTAGTGGCCCCTGCCTGACGTTTGAGGTGGAGGAGATTGCTAAGGCAATCAGGCTTCAAGCACATAACCGCACCCCTGGCCCGGATATGATACCCTCAGATCTGTTCCAGGACCCAGTTGATTTGTGGGCCCCACTTCTGACTTTGGCGTTTAATGCTTGTCTAAAATCGAGGAAATATCCTTCCTCGTGGAAGAGGGCAATAATATTCCCTATTTTTAAAAAGGGAGACATGTCTAGCCCCGGTGCATACAGGCCAATTTCCCTACTAGACTCATCATTTAAAATTTTTGGGAGAATACTGCTGGCCCGAATTGAATCCTGGCTTGGGGAACAGTCAGTTCTCTCTGACATCCAATTTGGGTTTCGCCCTGGAGTGGGCACCACAGAACAGAGTCTTAATTTGTATTTGCTGGTGGCTAATTCTGTGTTTTGTCGGGGCGAGGCTGTCTATCTAGCTTTTATGGACCTAAGCACCGCCTTTGATAAAGTAGATAGAGCTAAGCTCTGGGCAGTGCTTGGGTCCTTAGGGTGCCCAGGGGAAATCTTACAGGCTTTGGTTGACCTCCATACGAATAATGAGGCTCTGGGGGGCATTGCACGGCTTGCTTTCAGGTGGGGTGTGGTGTGAGGCAGGGTTGTGTACTGGCCCCCATTTGCTTCTGCCTCTACATTAATGGCCTTTCACAGGACCTGATTGGTGTATTGGCTGATTTTCTAGTTTTGGGAGGAAGGGGGTTCCCAGTATTGGCCTATGCTGATGACACTGTCCTTCTCGCAAGAACACCTAGGGCCCTACAGATATTGATTAATGCTTATTCAAGGTTCATGGATAATTTGGGCTTAAAAATCAACTCTAAGAAATCTGCAGTAATGGCGTGCGTTGGTAGAAAACGTCCTGTGCCCATGAAACCCATGCTATGTGCAGATGAAATCATCCCCAGAGTTAGGACTTTTGATTACCTTGGAATATGTTTTTCGGAGGCCTTAAATGGTAAAGACCACGTGGCCAAACAATCTGTTAAGATGAGTCAACAGATAGGCGGAATCTTTAGATTTATGTCGAAGTGTAGGGGCCGGCCTTTGGATGTGATCCTTAAGATCTATGGTACCCAAACTGCGGCTTCCACTTTGTACGGTGCAGCTATCTGGGGTTTCCAGAATGCAGCGGAAATCCAGAGTAAGGAGAGCAAATTCTTTAAAAACCTGCTCGGGCTCCCGTCCAGTGTATCTGGAATAGCCGTCCATAGGGAGTTGGGTGTGGAGTTTTGGGAAGATCAGTGGGCGTTGGCTGTGGGCTATTTTGGGTCAGGCTGTGGGCTAATGAGCATGCTTCCTTGTGCCATACTATTATTCGTACTGTGCTAGGTAAATGTGGCTGGAAAAAAATTCCCTGGCTAGCGTATGTCTTTTCAATTTTGGGTGAAGCCAATTTAGGCGCCCTTTTTCCGCCTGATACTATTTTGTCCAAAAGTGAGGGGTCTGTCTACAAAGCCATGCTGGGGGAAACCATAGTAAGTAAAAGAATTTTGCTAGAGCGTGGCCATAGTAACGGTGAATTTCACTCAAGCATTAGTTGCCTAACTGGAATCCAACCTTACTTGCTTTGGAGTACGTTAAAAAAGGACAGGTGGTTGATTACGAGGGCACGGTTCGATTGCCTTCGGCTGCAAGGCAACACTCATAAATGGAAGGGTTTTCCCGACTCAGCGGGTTGCCCGGTTTGTGGACACGGTAGAGAGGATCTCTCTCATTTGCTATTCTTCTGTATAGGGTATGCAGGTATACGTAAAGTGTCCCTGATTCGTGCCCTTAAGAAGTCGATGATCCGCACACACAGGGCTGCTCTTGTGTTTCTCCTGAGCGCCGAAACAGTTTACACCGCATGGGCTCTTTTGACGTTCTTGAAAAGAGCGATGTATTTTAGAAATCGTATTCTGAAACTGCAAGGTGGTGAAGGTCTGTAAGAAAAACTTTATAGCACTCGTAATGGGTCAAAGCATTCTGTACTGTTTTTCGTATGAATCATCACTAAAATATCCCTTAATGTAGTTCATGACGAGGCAACCGTCCAATTGCTAAATGTATTTGTATGCTGCCTTTGGTAATGTTCATTGATTCTATTTTTATGGAAATGTAATTTTAAGATTTTGTAATTTGGATCAGTGTAATAATTGTGTACTTGTCGTTTAATGGTTGCTTTATACAACTGAATAAACTTGTTTGACTGACTGACTGTTATAATCTCCTTCTTATCCTTGGGAATATGGGTTGACGTTTCCCTTTTCCCAGGGTAGCAAGTTTCCAAATCTATTCCTTACCCAATTAGTGGTTATCGTATTTCTTCAACACAGTTTTGGTTCTCAAATGAATTCCACCTTTTTTAGTATTAATACTAGGACGAGTTTCGATTAGCTTATACTGAGTCCCTCTTGTGTCTCTGGTTTTCCCGTTCCATGTATTACCTTCTGCATTCAGGGGCAACGTTGGTGGTACCTGTAGGACGTTGCATTCTTTGGGACTTTGTGGCGTCTCTCTCATCTGCTTTAGTTCTTGCTTCTGGGATACCACTGGTGCCATGACTCATATCGGGAGATGGTTCTCACTGGTCGTAACAGCGACATTGTACGGGTGTGTTGCCCGCAAAGATTGCCTTTTGGTCATGCCAACACTGAACGCTCTGTTCCTTCTTCCTCAGATTTCCTCTGCTCTCGCACTCCGGTCGTCTAGCGTTTCTGAAGCTTACGCAGGATCTGCATTTTGCGCCAGCCCTGCCTCCTTTCGCTCTGTTACATGCAGGGGGCTTCCCGTGGTGCTCTAGATCTCTCTCTGCTTTCCGCCCTTTCTTGGCTCTCCCACCTTTCTTGCTCGTTCTTTGGCATCTTATCACTTTCCAGTCTCCTCAGCACAGTGCATTGGAGACTTGGGGCCTCATCACAAGTTTGGCGATATCCATGCGATAATTCCACCAGAATACCGCCAAACGCAATTACCGTTACTGCCATTTGGTCCAGCGGTATTATCTCCGGATTAGATGTTGCGATGGCAGTGTAAGTCCCCATTTATTTATTTTTTTCAAAATATGTTTTTATTGTTTTTTATACATGTAAGTTTAACATTTCACAGCAGGCATGCGAGTAAGGAACTACAACACAGAAGAAGAACAGAATACATAAAAAGGCAATAAGTCAAACAGGAAACAAGGAGAACATGAAAGTCCAACGATGGGCGAGTCTTTGGGGTTCCGGGTCGGTCAAAGGGGGGGGGGTGTCAATAGCAGGTTATGGGGGGAGCTAATTGTCTTGAATTGACGAGTTAGGGGGCGGAACGTTCCATTTGTGCAGGTGCGGGGCTCTGACGAGGTGCAGACTTCCCTGGGCGAAGGCGGAGGCTGGGCTTGGCCCGTGACTGTTTGCGGGTGGCAGGGCTGTGTCCTGTTCAGCCTTCCTTGGCATGTGTGTTTTAGGCCTGCTCCCCCATCCAGCGGAGATTGGGGGGCTGTCTCGTCATGCCTGCATATTTCCTGGTGTAATCCAGGAAGGGGGACTAGATCTGTTCGAATTTGGAGGTATTGCTGAATCTTATGGCAGTGATTTTTTCCGCTGCCACTGTTTCCCAACATTTGGGCCAGCACATTTGTATGTCTGGACCCTCGGGGTTCCTCCAGAGCCTGGCCAGGGGTTGTCTTTACTGCCGTCAATATGTGGTTGCATAAGTCCGCTATGCGACCTGTGAGCGGTAACTGGCCCTCGGGGTAACTCCCAGGAGGACGATGCCTGGGTCCCAGGGAATTGTGAGGCCCATTATCCCTTTGATTTGATCTAGGACCTCCCTCCAGAACAGCGTGGACTTCGGGAAGGTACAGAGCAGGTGGAACAGCGTGCCCTGGTCAAAGCAGCCCCTCCAGCATTGTGGGGGTATGGCCGGGTTGAATTTGTTCATAGCCTCTGGGGTACTGTACCATCTGTAACACACCTTGTAGGCGCCCTCTCTATTTGTCGTGCATCTAGAGCTCTTGTGTGCCCGGGACCAGATCTGACTCCATTCCTCTGGCTCGATGGTTCTCCCAATGTTTTTTTCCCACTTGAGCATGTACGGTTCTTTTTTGGACGGCTCCGGCCTGTCGAACAGTTTGTATAAGGTCGAAATTTTCCCTTTGGGGGGGTTCGACGTGTACGCTCTAGGGCTGTTAGGTCTCTGCCGCCTAGTTTCTTGGCCGCTCCGCTACATAGCTGGGCGTAACGGAATCTTTCCGTCTCGGGGATCAAGAATTTAGCCTTACATTCCTCGAAGTTTAGCGGGTTCCCGCTCTCGAAGAAATCCCCCATGGTTCTCAGGCCGCCAACCTGCAATCTGTCGAAGGTGTTCGGGATGAGTCCTGGGGAGAAGTCAGGGTTGCCCCAGATTGGTGTGAGCGGGACCGTTGGGCTCCTACATTTCCAGAGGCGCGCCGCTTTGTTCCAGTTGGACACGGTGTTCCCCATGGCTGGTAGCGGGCCCGTGTGGTTGTTTTTTGTTTTCCATGCAAAGGCGTGCAAAAGCTGCGCCGCGAGGCAGTGTCTGGCCACGTCTGGGACCACCAGGCTACCCATGGCAGGCCCGCGGAGCATGATGCGTCTCGGGATTCGAGGTTTCTTACCCTGCCAGATATATTTCAGAAGGTCTCTTTGCAGTTTATGCAGGACTTTCTTGAGGAAGGTTGTGGGGAGCGCCAGGCAGAGGTAGAACAGTCTTGGGAGTAGGTTCATTTTCAGCGCCGGGATGCGGCTGAACCAGGAGATTTCCTGCTTGCGCCAGCATCCCAGGTCGTCTCTGAGTTCTCTCGTTAGTTGGGGGAAATTTGTTCTGTATATGTTTTCGGATTTAGACGGGATCTGCACCCCCAGGTAGCTTATCTGTGCTGTAGCCCACGGGAGCAGAAAGGCGACTTGCAGTCGCTCCAGGAGGAAGTCCGACATGTTGACTCCCATGGCTGTGGACATGGCGATGTTTATCGTGAACCCCGAGGCTACTCTGAATTCCTCCAGCTCTTCCCATTGAGCCTGCATGGACCCCTCTGCTTGAGTGAGTGTCAGCAGAATATTGTCCACGTAGAGGGCTGTTTTATAGGATTCTCCCTTAAGTTCCAAGCCCTGGATTGCCGGGTTGTTCCGGATTCTGCTGGCTAGTGGTTCCATGGAGAGAGCGAAGATAAGCAGGGAGAAGGGGCACCCTTGCCTGGTACCCCTCGCAATGCTGATTTTCCTGGAACAAGCTCCGTTCAGTCTCAGGTGGGTGATGGGGTACCGGTAGTTGGCGAGCGCCCATTTCCTAAAATCGGGCTGAACCCATAGTGGCGAAGGGTTTCTTCTATGTAGCCCCAATCCAGCATGTCGAATGCTTTGTGTGCATCCAACGTGAGGACCACCAGGGAGGTGCCCATTCGGTTCGCTGACTCAATGACGACTATTGTTCTTCTAATGTTGTCCTGTGTGTTGCGGCCCGGGATGAACCCCGTTTGATCCGGGAGGATGATGTATGGGAGGATGGGGGCTAGTCTGTTGGCCAGGATTTTGGCATCTGTTTGGCATCATTGTTCAGCAGCGTGATGGGTCTGTATGACGTGCATTGAGTGCGGTCTTTGCCCAGCTTCAGGATGAGGATCGTGGACTCCTCCATGGATTGTGTGGTGACCCCCGTCGTTAGAAAAGAGTTGAACAGGACGGCCAGCTGCCGTGCCAAGATGTTGTAAGCCCGTCTGGCTCAGGGGACATGTTTTTCAGGGAGCGGATCGTGTCGGATACTTCCTCCGTCGTGATTGGCTGCTCCAGCGGGTGTAGTGGGGACTTCTGGGAGGTGGGCAGGAAACCGGCCCAGGCTGGGGCGTCCGTAGGGGGCCCTGCCATGATGCATTCATGGTGCTGCGTCATAAGGTCGAGCTTCTCTGCCTCTAAATGGCGCAGGGTTCCTGAGTGGTCAGCCAGGTACTGGACATAGTTCCTCGGTTGTACTTTCTTCAGCTTGCACGCTAGGAGGCGGTTCGCCTTGTTGCTATTCAGATAGTAAAATTGTTTGGTGTACATCAGGGCTCTGGTCGCCCGGTCTGCCTGGTGCATTCCCAGGTCAGCCTTCGCTCGTTTGTGGTCTTGGCCGGTAGTTTTGGCAGGGCGCTTTTTAAAGCTGCTTTCCAGCTCTACCACCTTCCTCTTCAGGTTGTTTTGGTGTAGCTGGTTTAGTCGGCGGAGCCTTGCTGTGGCGTTCATGGCTACCCCCCAGATCACTGGCTTCATTGCGTCCCAGGTGGTTGCACAGGCGACGTCCGGGGTGGTATTCTCCTTGAAGTAGCTCACGAGTGCTCCCACGAGTTTGTGATTAATGGCTGTGTCCGAGAGGATGTGGTCTTGGAGTTTCCAGGGCCTTTGGTGGGGCTTCGGGAGTCCCGGAGTTCGTAGGTTCAGAGTCACTGGTGCGTGGTCTGAGATGGTGATGTGTCCTATGTCGATTCCTACCACGCAGGGTGCCAGAGGGCTAGAGGCTAGTATCAAGTCAATTCTCGAGTATTCCTTGTGTACATGCGACAGGTGTGTGTAGTCTCTCGCTCCTTGATTGAGGAATCTCCAGATGTCTATGGTCTCTGTTTCCCTTAGGAATTCGGCCATGTATAGGGCGTTAATGAAGTCCTCTCTAGGCGGCGGAAGAGTTTTGTCCAAGTTAGGGTCTGGTGGCAGGTTGAAGTCCCCCCAAAATTAGCAGCTGGCCTCTGGCGAAGGCGGCTATGATATCGGCAGGAGCTTGCGGAGAAAAGGGCCTTGGTCCTTGTTGGGGCTGTAGATAGCCATTAGAGTGATCGGCAGCTTGATCAGTAGGCCTCTGAGCAGCAGGTATCTACCCTCTGGATCCATTTTGGTGGTGACCTGGGTTAGGGGCAGATTGCCGCTGAGAAGGATGGTAACCCCTCTTTTCTTTTGCTTCGCCAAGGCAAAAAAGCATCTTGGTTAGCTTCAGAAGTTAATGTGCTTCTCATCTGGCTCTATGAGTGTTAGGCAGAATCCTGTGCAGTGCCCTTAGGGACCACTACACACAATTAAGACTACAGGTGGCAATACAAGTTTTACCTTTAGTACAAGCCTGTACTACTATGTCAGAGTGGTAGCAGTGGCGGAGCAGCCAGGCTTATCTCAAGAGTATATGGGCAGTAGCAGAGATTACACAAAAGGGACTACAATTACTGTGACTCAAGCAAACACTAACTTAAGGTTTCAGGTATAAAAATATAAGTACATTTATTTTTAAACCATTCGTTATAAACACAACACTTCTATAATACTGCAATAAAAACACACGTTAAATATACTACAACTAACCAATTAACTTTGTACAGTAAGTCTCAAGGTAAGTACCCTGTGTTTGAATGAGCCGGTGTTATGAACAAAACATGTTACCGCGAATACACTTGCGATCACTTTTTGACAGTTTGGTCCACTAACCAAACGCGTATCCGTGACATGAAATGCTACCGGGGCAAAAACACACTTAGCACCTGAGATACCCAGAGGGAGTTGGAGGCAAAAATCACAGGCAATATTTTGGTTAGGCAGGCAGAATCAAGAAACACGCAAAGACAGGGGTTCAAAAGTCAAAGGCCTGGAGCCAGGGTCGAAAGACACTGGGGCCACTTGTCAAAGATCACACGGTCAAACAGTTCACGATTCAACGTAGCCAAAAAGTACTTCGATAATGTCAATGTTTGGAAGCAAAAGTTATAAGAAGGAGGGAAGACAAGGGCAAGCCTTGGAAATGAAGAAAAAGGATTCACCCAGTTTCCTTAACAGAACACAGTACCTTGTTCCAGTGGTGCAGCTGGTGCCCTGGCAGATGTTCCTGTTGGTTTCCCGCAGACCCATGATTCCTGGAGCTTCGTTGGGAAGGAGGACGTCTGAAGGGGGTCTGCACCACACAGGGATGAAGCCGGCAGCAGCGACAAGGAATAAAAGGTGCGCTCCTTAAAAACAGCAGTGGCTCTTCAGGTGGCTATCCGGACCACTACAGCAGTGTGCAGTGATTTCGACCAAGGAAGAGGATCCTCTGGCTGTAGAAGATGAGCTGGTTATCCCCACCAAGCTCAAGGAAAGAAGACTCTGGACTGGATCTTCTCTAACTCGTTGAAGGTAAGATAGCTCAGGACCACAGCAGGGCTTCAACGGGACGGGGTAGTTGCAGCAGCCGTCGTTCTCTCCGCTTCTCTTCGGTTCCTTGTAGTTCCAGTGGCAACTCTCTGACTTCTAGCCCAAGAGACCTGCCTTTTATGCGAAAAACCCCCATTCACACACCTGGCTGTCAATCACCCAGCAGGGGGGTTGTCCAGCCCAGACAACTAACCTGGCCAATCATGACAAAGTGCGACTTGGGTTTCCTAGGATACCCTGTGCAGGGGGTGACTACACCCCTCCCTCACATTCAGCCCACCTAGAAACCCAGGAGCCTGGTGGAGGGCTTCTGAACAGAAAGCCCGCCAAAAGACGGTGAACAAAGAAGGCGAACCTAGTTTGCCGTGCAAAGTAAGACACAAGAAGGAATTTAACAAAAAGAAATGGCGAATAAACCCAACCGTAGCCAAAAGGAAGACGATTTGGTCAAGCGGGTTTATGTTCGAGGCTAATATAATAGCCAAGAACAGTACCACATTTATCTGATATAATTACGGTAGAAAAGTTAGGGTAGATACCACTGCCACCAGCCAAGTCTAAATGTTAATAGAGCGAAACAATGCTCTAGGAGGTACAGATAAAAAAAGGGATACAAGTTAACCCTTTCCAGTACTCCATGGAAGATGGGTTGCACTGGATCTGTGGTAGATTGACTAAGTAAAGTTAATGGTAACTTTACCCTTTTCTGGGGGCAGTAGTCGCCTCAGAAATGGAGTCGAGGGAAGTCTTAAATACAACCCTGTGCCACGGCACTGAAGGTGATGTGTGACACACAAAAAGAAGGGGGCTGCTGAAGTGGTGTGCTTCAGAGTCCACATTCACAAAAACAGATAGAAACACATAGCAAAACACAGGTAAGAGTGGTGGAAAAGCTCTCACTCTTACCAAGTGGAAAACAATAAACTCCAGAAGTCCAGCAAAGCTGCTGGGGGACTCACTAGGTGAGAGAAATTAGCCATAGATGAGAATTCTCCCTAACACTCGCCCCCCCAGACTAAGGTACAGGAGGATTTAATCCACTCCTGGATGGACCTCATACCATTAGTGGCCAGGGTTAGCTTGGACTAGAACCCCATGCTATTCTTAATGCCTTCCACTGCCCTTTCCGTGTTGTATTTGTGTTCCTCTGCAGCCGTGTGGTATATGTCAATTCCCAAGTATCGGAATGTCCTGGTCTGCCAGGGTATCGGCAAGACCGGTACGTTCCCGTGCGGGGCCCACCTGTATCTCCCCAAAGGGAACATGCTTGATTTCTCGGGGTTTACCGCTATGCCCGAGAGGGTGGCGTAGCGTTCCATCACCTCCAGGACATATTGTAGGTTTTCTTCTGGGAAGCGCAAGTATAGCAGTATGTAATCAGCGTACAATGATATCAGGTGCGATCCTCCCTTCATGAGGATCCCTATCTCCCCATACGGTTGTCTGAGGCAGATTGCGAGTGGTTCTAGAGCAAGGATGTACAGCATGGTTGACCAGGGACAGCCCTGTCTAGTGCCCCTACTAAGTTGCCATTTGTCTGAGATTATTGCGCCAGTTTTGACCCTGGCGATTGGGGAGCTATATACCATTTTGCCCTACATCAGGTACCCCGGCCCCATCCCCTATTCTTTCAAGGTCGATATCAACCACGGCCACCTCAAAGAGTCGAAGGCCTTAATGGCATCTAATGAGACTATTACCATTTCGCAGGGGTCCTTCTCTGTCTGTTCAATAATGTGGTTGAGTCGCCTTTGATTGTCCGTTATGTTCCTGCCTGGAACGTAGCCTTGTTGATCGGGTTGTATAAATTTACTAATAACTCGTTTGTCAGCGTTGCTGTGAGGATTTTGCTATCTTGGTTGAGCATAGATAAGGGTCTATATGACCCGCAATCCGAGCTTGGCTTGCCCGGTTTTAGGAGCAGAATAATCACCGCCTCCCTCAGGGTCTCCGGCAGCCTCCCTCGTTCAAGCGCTTCATTTAGCATAGCAAGCAGCGGGGGGAGTACCTCCTGCTTGTATGTTTTGTAAAATTCACTTGGTAGCCCGTCTGACCCCAGAGCCTTACCCGTGGGTAACTGCTGAATCACTATCTCTAATTCTTCTAATGTGATTGGGGCGTCCAGGTCCTCCCGTTCCTCATCATTTAATTTGGGTAATCCTATGTCTTCCAATGTTTCCTGAATCTCCCGGCCCATCTCCTCCCCTGTGTCCTTATAGAGGTGTTTGTAGAATCTAAGAAACCCCTTGTTAACTCCCTCCTGGGTATCCCAGGTCTGGCCTTCTCCCCCCTTTATCTCCCTGACCACTGGTTGTGGTGTCTCATTTTTGTATAACCATGCTATCAGCCTTCCCGGTTTGTCTCCCCCTGCATGTTGCCTTTCGATATATTTTTCGTAGTTCATTCGCTCTAGGGGGCTGGTGCCTCCACTCCAAGACCAGGGGGGAGTGGTCCGATAGTATTCTGGCCTTGTATTCTGAGCTTGTCATTTCCCCAACCAACTCCGAGGCAACAAACATATAATCCAATCTCGTGTACAGATTGTGTGGGGCCGCGTAGTGTGAATAGGGCCTGTCTTCCGGGTGTAGCTGTCTCCAGATATCCTCTAGTCCAAAATCTCTCAGCAGGGCCTGTAATGCTTTCGCAGCCGGGGTGGGTCTGTCTAGTTTACTATCTGACCTATCCATTTTGGGGTGTAACGTACAGTTAAAATCCCCTCCCCATAAAATCGCACCACCCAGTAGGGGGCTCATTTTACCGTATAGGGCCCTAAAGTAGGCCGCTGTGTCTTGGTTAGGGGCATATGAGTTTATAATGCTCAATTCTCTGTTTTCCAGCATCCCACGCACCACTATCATTCTTCCATCTGGGTCTGCTGTGGTCTGAAGCAACTGAAACAGTACGTGAGGTGCCACCCACGTGACCGCCCCCCTTGCATAAGCAGACTATGTCGCTCCCGTGGTAGTCCCTCTCCACTTTTTCTTAACCACTTCTAGTTTCTCCTTAGTAAGGTGGGTTTCCTGCAGTAATGCTATGTCCACTTTCAGCCTTCTCAAGTACATCATTACTTTACTCCTTTTCAGATAACTGTTGAGGCCTCTCACATTCCAGATTACAATTCTAAGGCTTCCCATTGCCATGCGTGGTTTGTCCCTCCTCCCCCCCTCCCGGGATTCCTCTCCAGTCTAGTTTGGCATGAATTTGAGCACATATCCCTCCCACTTTCAACATAAACTCCCCAACTAACCCCCCCTCCCCAACTGTTATACACTGCACACATCCCCTTCCCTCCTCCGCCCTACCTGTCCCCAACTGATGCCCAGCTCCATCCCTGGATCTCAGGCTCCCCCGCGTTTGGTCCTGTCTCGGAGTGCCGAGATCGGGAACCCAGCAGGGTGTCACCGATCTACCGGTAACCTAAGTGGTCTATTCGTGGGGGTGTGAGGGCTGGTTCCGTTAGGCTCCTACACCTTTCACTAAATTCCCGTGCTCAAAGGATCTATTTCTTCCGTTCTTGACTTGATTTCCCCCACCCGCTTATCCAGAGTGGAGATCTTGCCTTTGAGGTCCTCTGTACCTTTTTGGTGATTGCCGTGAGGAGGTCTTGGAGGTCCCCTTTTGTTACCCCCCCAGGCTGTTTGGTCAGGGCAGGCTTCCCCTGGGCCCCCGAGTTGGGTTCTTCGGTGCGCTCTCCCCGTTTGGGTTTCTCTGTCATGGTAGTCGCGAATAGGGAGGAGATGTATGCTTGTTTCGGGCGTCTAGGGTTCCTGGACATTCTAGGATGCGGGTTGCTTGACACTTGGGTGGGGCCCCCGAAGTTGATCACAGGATGAGAATGCTTTGTCCCGACTTCTGCCCGCTTGGGCTGTGGCAGCCCCTGACTTTCAGGAATCCGGGGTGTAGGGTTAGGGCTCCTTTTGCTATAGGTGCACCGGATTCCGCTGGCGGAGGGTGGGTACTGAGTTGGTCCGGTAGACACAGGGTCCGTTAGCTTGGGAGGGTCCTCCTAGTGCTGGTGGGGCCTGGGGAGGGGTGCAGGGTCTGCGGCCCTCCGGGCCGGGTCTCCAGTCGGGGGGGGGGGCAAATGCTGTGTGTTGAGTTGCTGGGGTGGTGGGGTGGGCTCCCTGAGTCCAGCGGGCTTGTCTGGCGCACGCCACCCCCAGGCCTGCGACAAGGGCCCAGAGACTGAAGCTCTGGTAGTTCCTAGCCTGTTACCATGCGCTGGCGGAGCCGGCGTGTGGTGAGGGGCTGCCTGGGGGGCTGCTGTCTGTTGGTGACGGGCGTTGTGGGCCTTAGTGCGCTGCGTGGTATCCGGGGCGGCAGCGGGGTGTGTTGGGCAGACTGCCGGGGTGAGTCATTCACAGGTGAGTCCTACCTTTCATGGCTGTTCCAGGGAGGTGTGTAGAGGCAAGTTGTGGAGCGATGACCCCCTTGTTTGTGCAGGACCCTTGGCCGGCGTCCGGGGGCCTCTCAACCTCCTGCAGCCCACGGCATATGAGCTTCTCGGTCAGTGTTGCACCCACCAATTTTGGAGCTGAGGAGCCTTCACAGCCCCACCAGGACCGGGTGATTTCTCGGGGCCTCAGCGGTCCTGTAGGCTGACCATTGTCCTCTACATGCAGGATCCCAACAGGAGCTGGAGGCACCGTTCAGCGTAGCTGTGAGGTCAGTTCTACTGTGGCATATTGGTGTTGGCACGTGGACACGGTCGGGAGCTCTTAGAGAGCCAGACCAACCATCATGGCGCCAAGCCACGGCCCGTAGGTCCTCATTTTTATCGATCCATAGGGCTCAATGGGGCATTTTTGTCACAATTACTGCAGTGGTAATAGAGCTGCAGTAATTGTGCCAAAGGTGAATCCTTCAGCTTTCCCCAAAACTTGTGATGAGGCCCTTGGATTTAAAGGGACAGTCTCAGTTTCTGGTTGTTGATAACATAGGTACACTTTATCTTCAAGAAACTAATAATATTCTGGTGTATTATACAAGTCTATATAAGCCATCACTTGGATGCCACCAGGGAGTTTCTCACTTGAGTCCTTGTCCCCAAAGAGGCAGTCTCTCCCGGTAATGTCCCACTTTCCGCGACCCCTAGGGAGCGTGTTGCGAGCAGGCTCACCTCCCTGGCCTCACAGGGGGCTCTAGTTTAGGAGAACAGGACGAATTTCCTTAATTTGTCACAGTATGTAATCTTTTTGAAAACGTCTGTGTGGATTTGTCAAACAGCACCAAAGTAAACGTTGGAAACATACCTCCAATTTTGCTCCCTGTTTCCAAAACAACACAACATTTAAAAACCATTGAAAGTTGGCTCTATATTTTCATTGCAAAATTTCGTGCAGTTTTGTTGCACAGCGCAAAAGTTATGTCGTCCAGAAGCTGCTCTTCGTTGACCCTGTAAACCACATATATGCATGCATGTCCTCGTACATTTGTCCAGTTCGCAACATCACAGCATTATTGGCTTTTTCTGGACATACTCCATCCCATCCTCATCACTACTCACCTCCACAGAGATTTATTTAATTGGTTTGACAAGGGTAATGTTGTGTTCTGAGTATGTGTTTACCCCAATGTTCGTGGACTACGGGCACAGTTTGCTAATCCAACATGGGGTCTGTTTCAAAGGTTTTGACGCACCTCATGTTTCTGAATTCACCAATCGGCGACTGCGTACGATGCGCGATAAAGTTACGCGGCTCCCTGTTGTCAGAGGCCTCAGCAGACACCAAATCAGGAAGTGAGTCCGCAGACCAAACTGAGATATCACTAATTTTCTTTACCTACTTTTGGAGCATTTAAAAAAAATCTATAGGACAGATTAACATATTTGCAAAAGCACACTTTCGGGAACAGGCCAAACTCACCGTGTAAGTTTGATACAAATCCGTCCAGCGGTTTGGATTGTAGCCGCGCTCAAATGTTTTTTTCTTTTCATGTCTATCCAAGTTTCAAAAACTTTGGGACCCCTTACAACTTTGCCCCCTTGACAGACCTGCAGCAAACTTTCCAAACAAATTTAGAGTTGAGTGTATATTTCCTTTGCAAAGTTTTGTGCAGATTCATTGAATGGCTCCAAAGTTGGAAGCCACCTAAAAACTGCTCTTCCAATAGGAAAGCCGAGTTAACCATAACTACAAGCCATGTAATTTGGTTGAATCGACCAAATGTAGTCCACCAAATTGCAGACTATAAGCTAGAGGCTTGAACCTGAAACCTTGTTGAGACGGACCTTTGATTTCAAATATAACACTGGCCACTACTTGTTGAAAAGCACACTTAAGGGGAAGGAGGATGTTGAGAGGGAGAAGCACCCCTATTTAAGACAAACAGAGCCTTATTTGTTTTCCTTTAGGTGAACAAAATACATACATTGCCATCACACCCCACTATTATAATTTGCTTTTCTCAATAAAGAAAGTAGTTGAAACTCCAAACTATTGTCGGATCATCTTTTCTCAGATCCTTTCAGCGGTTGCTTCTGCGTTTGATTACATAGGCTGTTCTGGAGCTGAACTTCACATCTTCCATACTGATATCTCAGATATTTGTTTTGGTAAGAAATTACCAAGAAAGGTTGCCCCATTTCCACAAGCACCTACAGCATTTAGAACATGCATATTCCTTTTAACTGCATAGTTCAATCAGTACTGAATTCTGTGACGATCCTACCGAAGGCCTCACTTCTCCCCAGAGAGGAGCCCCGTGAGGCTGCTAACCGATAGTCCCCCTATGGGTGATAAAGAAGAACCAAAGAAGGCTACAGTCAAGCTTGAAGAGGGTTCCACCAGCTGTTGACAATCAAAATAATGTTACATGGGGCCGTCGCAGCTACTTAAGCTGAACAGTAAAGAAGGACAAGGAGAGTGACATCTGGAAGGAGATGCGAGCTAGGAGGCCGCTAAAAAGCCTGGGAGTTTGAAACAGGGCATTTGAAGGCTGTATTGAAGCAGCGTTTTGGAGTGATGAGAACGAACCAAGAGACGCCAGCAAAGCATCTCGTCAGTAGGCTGGGAGCCGACAACCCTGAAGCAGAGAGTCATTGTGGTTTTGGCATGACCAGTGCTGGGTGGACAGTGTGGTCTAAGAACTACGCTGAGAATGCCAACACTAGCCTACTGTGGATCCGCCTAGGCGATTGCATGGGAAGTACGAGGAACTGTGGTGGTTGCGTGACCTGTAACGGGTGCACCCCCTGCTCTGTAATTTGCGCCCAGACCGCCAACAGTAACTGGCCGCTAAGTCAAGCGGGCGAAAGAAAAACAGAAGAAGAAAGAGAAAGAACGAACCTGTGACCCCAGGCAAAACCGCTGAAGAGTTCCCCAAGAGAAGGTAACAGGAACAATAATAAGTCTGGGAGCAGGCTGGAAAAGCTTGAGAAAGTGAAACAAGAAGACAAGAGAAGCAGATCATTTTGGTGGCTACTCCCAGGTCAGTTCCATAAGACTGTGGTATTGAAGAGTCAAGAAGGACTTGGGGACCCTCTCCCTAGTCCCTGTGGGGGCAAATCGACAGAAAGGTTTCAAGTGGAGATAATACAAAATCCGTGGAGAAAACATAAAGAATTGATGAAGAATCTAAAATTGAAGTGACTCAAGAAAAGCCTGTTAAAAACTGGATGTAAACTAGTCCCGGGAATAGTGGAACTTTGTGAAACCCGAACTTTGAAAGACTTCTATCCAGGAGAAGGGAGTCATTCTCCTAGGAAGAACTCTTCATTTAGCTTAGTGGTTTGTGGTCAAGTGACAGGGATAGAATAGGGGTTTTGACTAGTAAAACGGTACCTTTTCTTTTGACACAACAGACTGGTCCACGTTTTACTTTTGTTGAGGTAGGAAAACCACCTCTAGTTTTAGGGATAGATAGGATTGTATTCTTTTTTGTTAAATAAAGGTTTGTAGCAACAAACATGCCTTTGGTTAGTCAGACTCCTCATACCAGGTCACCACAATCCACTCTCACATCTAATTAAATATGGGTTGCAAACTTAAATCCCCTCAGCGCACATGGCTAATTAAATTCAAGTCCTTGTGAACTCGCCCAGTTCAAGACATGTCCTGTATGAAAGCTGACAAATCATCAAACAAGTCAGGGAAACTATCCTCCCAGAACTTGCTGGATGGGCTTCTATGTGGTGCTTGGGATCAAATCCATGTTTAAGTGCTGCCTCTAAACACAGAACAATGTTTTACTATTGAGGCTATTTAATAATGAGACAATGGGTCTCATCACGAGGTTGGTGGTATCCCGTCGGTAATTGCCCCGGGAAACCACTAACGCAAATAGCATTACCGCTGCTCGGTCTGGCGCTATTAGGGCCGAATCGTGAGTAGTAGTAGCAGTAAATCCCCATTCTTCATTGGGTGGGGGTGCTATTAGTGGCGAAAATGCCATCTCCGCTCAGAGTTGGCAGTGAATGCGTCCTGGCAGGACCAAACTCTTGATTGGGCCAACCCTTAAATGCGGCAGTACTAGCGTTACTGACGCATTCAAGGGCTACCGCCCAACTCGTGGTGAAGCCCAATATATTTTACGATGGGTGGTTTTTTTGTCGTGAGGCCTTGTAAATATATGTATTGAATTCCTAAAATTTAATCTATTGAGGCTAATGTTTGTTTCCTCGTCCGTGCAGGGTTTTATAGAGTCGTTTACTTATTTTAAAATACTAAAATGAAACTTAATTGGATTTTTCAATTCACAAACCGTGCAATTTGACACAAAAGAGGGAGTACCAGACTGGCCACCAGGGGGCGCACGGATGGAAGCTCCTCCACGTGAGCTCTGCACCGAGGTCCACCAAAGTGGTTTGAGACCCCACTAATGCCCCCCCCCCCCCGCATAGGTGATTGCCTGGAAGTGATGCCTTAAGGTCCCCTGGACATCCCGAGAGAAAACCCGACGAAAAACAGAGGTGATTTCATTGAGTTATGGACTTGTGAAGTCGGGCAGGAATCCTGCGCAGCCGAAATTAAAACGGAGCTTGGCGCTGCCGCTTCCCGCCGCGCGAGAGTGATATGCTTCTAACACCCTGCCCATGAGCGGCATGTCTGGCCCACATCAGCACGTTTGCGGCCCCGGAGGACCAAACCCCCCTACCATCCTGCTGCCCAGCACAAGGAGCACTCTCCACGGACGACAGGCGCCTGGCCGCGTTCTGCACCACTGCAACCCGCGGCAGTCAGGACTCCTCAGACACCTACAGGCACCCATAGCTGGCCCAGGGAGGGAGCGGACTGAGCGAGGTGGTACCTGTGGAAAGCACCACCTCATTCACCTTCAACATCCGAGATCCCCATTGCAGGACGCCTCACCCATTTTCTTTTTTTTTTTTTACTTATTTTGATTGTTTTCACAATATAAACCAATCACAAAATACCAACATTCCCCCGAACGTCCCACCTCCCCTCTCCCTTTCCGACCCCCCTTCCGGAAGAAGTATCTATGAGGTGAATATGTCCGTTATTTTAATATTATGAGGGCACCATTGCACCATGAAGTCTGATTGCAAGTATTCTAGCACCCCCCCCCCATTCTTTCATGAAGGAGTCCTGTGTTCCCTGAAGGTTATGCATGATTTTTCTAATTGTCATTTGCGACCAGACCTTTTCTAGCCATGTGTAGATCAGTGGTGGGTCTTGCTTCTTCCAACTCTGTGCTATTGTGGCCCAAGCCGCAATGACCAGGCCCATGAAACTTCTCCGTTGCGCCTTGGTGTATTTCCTGATTTGTTGGTCTTGCATTCCGCACAGACACACCTTCTCCCCTATCAGATCCGCCTCTGGGAATATATTTTTTATTTCTGAGATCAATTTTGTCCAGAAACCCTTGACCCTGTGACAGTCCCACCAGATGTGCCTCCAGGTGCCTGGTTCAGTGCAGCCCCTCCAGCATCGGTTTGACCTATTTGGTTACATGCTGTTGAGCCTCTCCGGTGTGTAGTGCCATTGTGTGACTATTTGTATCCACATTTCCCTGGTCTGGGCTGCTTTTGTTAGTTAAGGGATGTCAGCCCAAAGCGCCTGCCATTGGTGGTTCGTAGTTTCTTCCCCCAGAGTTTTTTCCCATTTTTTCATGTATGCCCATTTTACACCTTCTTCCTGCTTGTTTATGAAGTTGTACAGTGTGGAGACTAGCTTCTTATCTCCTGTGTTGGTAAGGAGGAATTTCTCAAAACTGGTCAGTTCCCTGGTCGCCGCTTGGATCATCTCCGGCGTCGTTAGCCAGTGTCTGAGCTGTTCATATTTGTACCTGTCCGCACTCGTTAAGTTCCACATGGTCTTGCATTCTGCGTAAGATCTTATTTCATTGTCCTGGAACATTTCCCCGATTTTCCAGCACCCTGCCTCTTCCCATTTTTCGAAGGCCCCGTGTTCTAGTCCCGGTGGGAACTGTGGGTTCCTGCAAATCGGTGTGAATGGGGAGGTTGTCATGGTTATGTTTCCTTTCCGCGTTTGCTCGTCCCAGGCATTCAATGTGGCTTTCATGATTTCGCTGCCTCACCCATTTTCTGACGCCTGCTCCCTGCGGCAGCCCCTCCGCTTCAGAGCGCCTCCTCCATACGCCGCATCCTGGACCCGCCTGCACACCCGGGACATAGAGCTCAGTGGAACCCCCGGCATGAGTTGCTCACACCCGCGGCGCGGGGGCACCAGCTTGGTCCCACCTTGGAGGGCGGTCACGCGCAGACTCATCATCATAGGACAGCGCTCCCCGGGCCTGGCCTGCGCACCTCACATGGCCCAGGGCTCCACTCCACTGGTGGGACCAGCCCCACCAAACAAATGCTTCAGGTAACACCCCCAGGTTGCCCAGATCCGGTCTGGGGGGTGACGACCACGGGGGCCCCCACTACCTCCCCACCTCTAGGGCTCACGGGAGGCCGAGGTGAAAGTGAGGAGCCTGTGCCGTACAGACCCCCTGGGACTGCAGGCGGAGACAGCACCACTGGGCGAACGCTCCCCGTTTGCGCCCTAAGGCCCGCTGCCAGTGGCGATACAGAAAGCGCTCCTGGGCCAAAGTGGTATGTGCGCCATCAGCAGGAAGGACATGATAGATGAAAGCTCAGAAAGGCCAGCAACCCGCAAGACTGGAAGTGAATAGCAGACCGGAACCCACATCAAGCTGGGCACCATTGGCGAGTCTGGAGCCCACCCCACAGGGAACAGACTGCTCACCACATTGAGAGCTGGGCCCCTGCACTGCGGGGCGTGTGCCCTTCTCAAATCCACTACTTCATCTACAATTCCCTCTACCACTCCGCAGGATGGGCCCTTATAATGCAGGGTGTGTGCCCTCTGAGGAATCAATGACCAGCATAAGCCCTGTCCCCACAACACTCCGGGCTCTTCAAGCAAACGACACCCTTTAACTGGCGAGTCACATCTAACCAGGCGGTCGTAGCGTCAGGGACGGACTTTATTACTCATCCTTTATTCATACCCCAAGAGGGACCCCTTGCTTAATTACTCCAAAACCTGACATATGAACATCAAAGAGAGATTGGCCGCATACCAGTTCTCACCATCAAAAGACAACTATCGCTCACCTGGAGCCGCGACAATGACGTTGCAGAAATCCAAAGCAGCCTCCACCGAAGCGGATGTCGCCGACATCCTCGCTGAGATGAGGGGTATGAGAGCAGATATTGGTGGCAAGATCCATAAAATCACTCAGAGGATTGACAAAATAGGATAGAATAGAAGAAGTTGAGCACAATCAGTCATCCCTGAACACCTTAGAAACCCAAATGGACGTACGCATTGCCGAACTCGAAGCCAGAGAGGAAAAATTTGGCCTAAAGATTGATGACTTAGAAAATAGGGAACGGCGCAATAATATACACATTTTTGGTATCCCGGAAAATGAAGGCGAGACTGAGTTAGACCTGAAGAGAACTCTACACACCATAATGGAAAAGGCTAGACACACCCCGCAAGTCATGCTGGGCTTGGCAAGCGTCTCCATCTATCAGGTCCTATCCTCCCTCACACTGGCAATGAAGAGAAAATGTCTTCCACTCACCGAAATGCTAAAAGAAAAGGATGTGCGATACTGCTGGGGATACACCTTCTCGCTTACCTTCGAGTGGGATGGCAACGCCGTAAAACTGATCTCTGAAAAGGATATTCGGTGCTGTATTGCCGATCTACTGGGGGCTCATGAAGAGGAATCAACTCAGAGCAGAAAAAGGCCAGAGCCAACAAATGGCACACTAAAGGTCCACTAAGAAAGAAGATGCATGGTTCTAGGAAATACAGACGTATGAACGCCTCACAGGCACCGAACACTAAACCCATCTTGACCCTCTGGTTGCCTTTTCAAGGGTGTACTCAATGACGGATACTGGACAGCCTGGAGGCCACTGACAACCACGAATGGACATCCACCAAGTAACAACAAAAGGAGGTAAAACTGGCACCCCCCTCACACTGCCCCTGTTGATGCAGACGATGTACCCAAGAACTGGTCATGGTTACGTTACTATGTTTGTATTGAAAACTGTAATATCCCCTTTAAAAATCAATAAAACCAATTTTCAAAAAAAAAGAGGGAGTACCTATATATTTGTCATGAAGTTTACAATCCCTAAAATGCCTTTGTGGTTAGGATCCAGTTATGTGACATCCACCAGTTGTCAGGTATGGGTTTTTCAAATGCTCCTCTAGATTGATGATGCAGAGATTTTCATGTCCCGGATTATCTTTTCTACCAGTCCAATAGACCCAGATATATGCAGACCAGTCCAGGAGCAAAGGCCCATTTTTTTAGAAACCAACATACCATGCATAAATTGCCCCCGATGGAAATTTCTGTTTGATCAAACTTTTGAGAGCTCTCCAATGATGACAAAGTTAAAACAATGGCTCTCAATGAGGCGAGAAACAGAGAAGCACCATTAACCACCTGCCTTTTTTGTTACTTTAATGTGTAGTCTTACTTACAAAACCATTTGCTATTACCTAGCCCTCAGTCATTGTCTCCATTGTGCCCTTACATATGACTGCACATTTATCTTTGTACGGAGCTGTTCCTAGCTTCTACTTTCCACTCACTTGTAAGCCACTCTTTGGTTACGTCACTGCCCTATTCTATGCACACAGCATAGATTGCTAATCTCATAGGGGTATGGCCTCCTTTCAAAACATAATGTAAGTCTCCAGCATCAGTGTCTTTGATGAAAGCTTGAGGAATGGCTTATGCCATACTCCTGGTACTATCTCTTGACTACCCATGACATTGCATGACTTTCTTTTATCCCAGTACTTGTTTGATTTTGGAGCTTTGGCCCACTCTGACTTCTGTGTCTTGATGTTTGAAACTCTGGTTCCTGTTGAAGTGTCTCTCTTAATTTATCTTGCTTTCACTCCTTGGCTGTGCCCTTTCTCTCCTGTGCATGTCTTTTAGCACTCAGGCTGTAATTATTCCATGTATTTGTTGGTACTTGGATGCCTGCTCCCTGTGATCTGTGGGTTCGTTTTCGGAGATCGTGTTCACTAGTGTAGAGGTGGAGCCAAGTACCCCCACCCAAAGCTCCTCCCCTATGCTGCCTATATGTTGGGAGCCAGAGTGTGAGACATGTGCCATACCAGTGAAAATACCTATACCGAAGAGAATCTTAGAAGTAAGGTTCCCATTGAGGAAGGCATACATGCATTCACGACAATATGATAGCCGTTTTAATGAAATCCCGGAGTAAGTGTGAAAACTGAGAAAAAGAGAAGATCCGTGACATCATGAAAAGCAGAGCTGGCGCACCTAAGGAAGAAACAAGAGGTTAAAGACTATGGACATTCTATAGGCACTCTAAAGTGGAGGTGTCAAAGATGCGCAACATTTCAGGCTCGAAATGAAGATGTTCATGCTACAGAAATAATGAAGAAGATATGAAGTCATTTTACAATTGTACAGATGCAGTAACGCAAGTAGACAAAGGGCCTCATTACGAGTTGGAAGCAGCCATGGCAAAGATGCCATCATATCTAAATGACACGACCTGTACAATAAAACATGTTTGCCGTATGGTTGCCATGACAACAGAATATACACTTAAACACCCAATAGGCATTACAATACTGGAATACATTAGGACAATGTCCTAAATTGTTTTCATCAGTCATTTGGACCCTCTGGAGGCCACTAGCCCCTTTTCCATTCAGACTCGGCATCCACATCCACTCCAAGATGGCCGCTCATATAAATAGGCACGGAGACCTAGCAACGGCGTTAGCAACGCTGTGCTTCAGGTCTCCGCGCCCACAGAGTGACTCAGCATTCCTTGTGGAGCTTTCGCGTGGGCCGCACGTTACTCACGAGCGTCTCAGCCCCACAGGTGCGCATTGACCTGACATTTTACATACCGTGACAGACACGGACACAGACAACCGATCATCTTTATTAATTGTATGCCCTCCCTCTAGGACACCTCCTCCTGGCAAGGCAAGGCCAACTGTTTTTCACACAGAAGAGACCGAAGCCTCTATTTAGAGGTAAGATAATCCCAATTACTATATTTTTACACCGAAACTTGCACACAGCCCCGGGCTGGTGCTAACTGATAAATAATTCATTGCAAGGAGACGTAATTAATGAAATGTCGCTCCTCCCATGTTTATTTGATAACAGGATCCCACGGGGACCTTTACAGATGAGAATGGACCCCTACCAAAGTGCCTGTGGTCATAATTACCCATAGGTAAGCTGTGCTCTGTCTAACCCACATGACACAGTTCATAATTAGTTCAGTATGCAACAATGTAAACTCAAGCACTCCCCTGATTATACTCTCCCTCACCCCCCGCCCCCACAGCACGAACATCATATTCATACAGCATCCCGTCCTGAAGAAGGGCGTGTAAGAGATGAGGCATAGCAAGCCCACATAGACGGCTGAAACACCCCAGTGTAGACGCACTTTTCAAACTGCAGTGTATCATCGATGTCCCCCGAAAGAAGAGTTTTTGTTACTCATTTGGTTGTTTTTTGTCACAAATGTTCACCCCGTACAATACTGTCTTTTTAGATATTGACAGTAAAGGACTCATACCCTTTCCTTCACACAAGCAACTGTATTACTTAATTTGTATACCTTTGTGTTGTTTTTTCCTTGTATGACCAGCTGAAAACCGATTGATGTTATATTTCTCGTACCTCATTTTATGTTGATTTATGCAACTTTATATAAAATCAAGAGTTTTCCATAATTGTGTACAAAGGATTGACTTCTTTACGTAAACACATAGGGTGACAGGGTAAAGGAGAGTACTCGAGCAAATATCCCGACCTATTCAAGTGTATCCTTTTTCCATAAGTAGCCCTCCTGGGCAGAATAGGTTCCAACCAGGAGCCCATTTGTTAAGTCTTGCTACACAGTGGCCCACACTGCACTTCTAGGGGGACAATAATCCCTATATCAGTTTGTATAGTTACTGAACCGTAAGCACACTCGGATTCAGACCAAGATATTCATTCAAAGTCTCTCATAATTTAAGTGTATGCAAGGCATATTAAATTAGGCAAAGTCACATAGTTGTCATATTTGTTATTATAAAAAGAAAAATCACATTAATCTTTATTTTCAAGAAACAGAATCAATAGGTAAAACCTAAAGTTTTATGTAAGCCCTCCCACCCCCCAAGGGGTAGGGGCCAAATTCAAATAAATAGAGACAGACATATAAACAGTCGTATAGGTAATCAACAGATTTCTCAAAGTATCTGTACAATTGAATTCCAATGTTTACAACATTCACACTGGAATTTCGTAATTAGTCATCCAGTATTCACAACACCATATAGCTCCTTATTGATGTTTGCAATAACCAACGCGTTTCGGATTCAAAATCCATCTTCAGGGTGTGAGCTAAATGTTCCTATCCAATACATTTCGTGAGTGGTTCCCTACAGGGTAATACGAATACAAATATTCAGTGTCTAATGCATTAAGTAGACTTAATTCATACCTTCTCATAATGACAAAAATGGAATCTTGACGGAGGCCATAACGATGCTGACAAAGTTACACGTCCAGATGATAGACGAAGTGGAAGACATTGCTGATGATAGTTGCATTGGATCAATATTCTCATGGGTTCCACAATGGATGGCAGGTATGTTCAAGTTCCTTGGAGCCCTGATTGTGATGGTATTGCTTGGATTTTGTGTGATCAGGATAATAATCTCACAATGCAAGAAGACTGCAAAGAAAGCTGTAGGAATGAAGATCACGATTGATGTTCAATCAAGATGGAAAACTAAAGAGCTGACAGATGAAGAAATTAGAGACTATGTGAAAGCCAGCATCCGTGCACCTGAAGGAACAAAGTTCCTTTACACAAAGAACCACAGAAAGTATGTGGGGAAATGGATCTACTGCAGTCAAGTGGACAATGCATCCTTATGTCCTGTAGTACTGATGAGCATGTGAAATCAGCATGATGTCATAAAGATATGGGTCCCAAAGTAGCATTTCTTCAGATGGGGATGTCTAGATGTGAAGGTTGATGAGAGAGTGGTCCATGAATCGCCCAGAGGGGGGAGTGTAGAGGTGGAGCCAAGTACCCCCACCCAAAGCTCCTCCCCCATGCTGCCTATATTTTTGGAGCCAGAGTGTGAGACAAGTGCAGTACCAGTGAAAATACCTATACCGAAGAGAATCTTGGAAGTAAGGTTCCCATTGAGGAAGCATACATGCATTCACAACAATATGATGGCCATTTGAATGAAATCACGGAGGAAGTGTGAAAACTGAGCAAAAGAGAAGATCAGTGACATCATGAAAAGCAAAGCTCAAGCGCCTAGAAAAGAAGCAAGAGGTTGAAGACTACAGACACTCTATAGGCACTCTAAAGAGGAGGTGTCAAAGATGAGCAACATTTCGGACTTGAGATGAAGATGCTCATGCTACAGAAATAATGAAGAAGATATTAAGTCATTTTACAATTGTACAGATGCAGTAAAGCAAGTAGACAAAGTATTCTTAAAGGCCGGCTATGTAGCGAATAGATTGCGGCAATGCGCCAAAGTATATGCATAGGAATTCATGGACTACGGATGATTCCACAACACACTTTAGCAGAGCTGGACCCTGTGAGCAGAAAGGCTTTTTCAGTGTGTTGCATTTGGAAAGCAATTGAATTACAGAGGTGAATCAAAGAAAAGCTTGGTTGGCCCAGTAACAAGAAGTCAAGGCCACCGTGGGCCTGAATGTTCACACAGTAGTTACAGAATGTGTGAAAAGAACAAAACTCCTGTTTTAGGTGAGGAGCACGAACATCGAAGACATCAGAGGTTCATCATTTAATAGTATATTAACTGCAGAAAGACTCTAAAACATGGTCTGCAGTCACGTGGATGGATGAACATAGATACTGGGATGAGCAGTATTGAAACTAAAAGACAGAGTATGCCTTTACTCCCTCATATTCTCGAGCACAGAGAACATTTCCAAGGCCAAGTTCAAAGCCTTAATTGACTGGCAGACAGCAAGAGTGATGATAGATGACAGGCTAATTGGTGGGGAGCTATGGTTATGACCGCCAACCAGCACCTGGACGCCAGCCTGCGTGCTGCTTGCATGTGTGGAATATTACAGAGGGGTACGAGGGTGCCAACCAATTATAGAGGGCCACTTAATAGGTAGCCCTATAGTTTGTACAACCAGTGGGACGTTGTGTATTTGATGACGTCCGTAGAAACCTGCACTAGAGGAGGGCTTAGTTGCCCCACCTGATGTTAGAGACCCAATCACCTTCCCTGACAAGTATGGAACGTATACCTAGATGTTCCCTGTAAGCCTATCACTTTCCCAAGTAGGTTTTTTTAGTTTGCCACGCAGATTGACGTCAATGATGACAAATTTTTAGTACATAACCTGCTTTTTTTATGAACTGTATTGAGTGAGAAGATTGAGCGAGTTTGTTGATGTTCGTTGTGTGACTCACTGTTTTAGATAATTGATAGTAGAACAGATGCACTTTGCCAACTTCCTGAGTCAGTTTGATTATTGATGCTTAAGTATATTATGCATCTCCATCCATCTCAAAGTATTGCTACCTCGTCTTAAAGGGCTTGTGTTGGGTACACAAGTTCACTAGACCTTTCCGTGTTCATTTTCACTGTTTGGAGCTCTAGCTTCCAGTGAACACTATATGTTATTTTTGGACCTTCCCTATGATCTGTAACTGTTGTTATTTGGAGGAGTGCCTCCTTGTAACCTGCACATGTTGGTTTTGGCAGCCTGTCACCTTGTGGCCTGTTTGTTCAGCTTCTTCTCACTACTCATGTTGATGGTTGTCTTTTCTAATTGCAGACTTGCCGCCATGGATGGCATTACCCCTAAAGCTCTGCAGGCTGCGGAAGGGCTCACCAGAACATCACAGGCACAGGAAACATCTGAAGGAAGAGGTACTGTGGGTTCTACGGGAGATGGAGAGAACTTGAAACTGCAGCCAGAAGTCCCATCAACCAGGTCCCCGGCAGGTTCCCACCTTCTATTGAGTCTATTGAGGACTCCTATAGGTGGCCACCCTCTCCTTGGGTCTCCCACAGGTGTCCTACCTCTTCTGGGCTCTCTTACAGATGCACAATCATTGTGACATACACTGTTGTAGAGTTCCGTCCTCCTGCGTATCACAGGATCTCCTGAGGTCCTCTTCAGTTGCCCAAACTCTTCTTCTGTTATTCCCTAAGTAAGTGTCTGCCCGCAAAGCCCCCAAGCTCTGGCGTAGGTTCTGAGTCCCCCTTGAAATCTACTACAGCTGCTTACTATCTTTCAGCCATCAGGTGGCTGAGGTCTCCTCTAGGTGTCCCCCCTTTTGAACTGTACAGAAGCTCATACATCTTCTATTTCATGCAAGCATCACCCCCAGAGATCGTCTACACCTGCCCATTCACTACTGGGGTCAACAGGTGCCCAGCTACTTCTTATGTTGCTTACAGATACCTGCCCCCATGATGTCTACAAGTTCCTAACCCTCCTGTTTCCTACCGATGCCCTTTGCTCCCAGAATTCTCTTAAACAAGCCCTCTCCCTGAGATCAGAATCTCATGCCCTTCCACAACATCTCCTACGGACGCACAACCCATTGTGTGGTTTCCTTTACGGGTTTCCATGGGGTTTCTACTAGTCTCCAAACTCGAAGAGGTTCCTATAGATACCTACCACTGCCCAAGGCCACTTACAAATATTAGACACCACTTGAGATCGCTACAGTTTCTACTTTGGATGTGTTTCCTATTGAGGATCCCTGTTCATGCTCATTCCCGCTGTTTCCTACGGATGTGCTCTTGAGATTCCACACAGATGCCTTCCCATAGATAGCTCTCTATAACTGCCCATACCCTCCTAATGTTTCCTAGCGGACCTCCTTCCCGGGTCTTCTAGTCACATTTAACAGAGGTTTCCAAGTATCCAATCCTACCTGATCTCTCCTCCAGATGCCCAACATTCACTGCTATTGTATGCAAGTTCCTGCTTCAACATTTGGCCTCCTACAAGTGCCCACTACCTCCTGTGGGCTCCTACAGGTAGCAGTACACGTATATTAATGTAGAATCTTGCAGGTGTAACTCAACCCAAAACAAGTTCATAGGGAGCTATGACATTATGATACAATAGGTTACCAATAGATGCCAACTCACTCCTAGTGGTGCCTGCCCCCCCTTAAGTTATTTAACAGGTAATCACTACCTCCACAGTGTTCTGGTACTGTAGAGGCCAATGATTTCTAAGGACTCCTACAAGCACCCACTCCATCCTAAAACATCCTAAGATTGTTTTTTTCTCTACTACAGCCGCCGCTTGGTGCCAAACCCATCAGAGGCCTCTAACACGTGCTCTCCAAACCCACAGTCTTCTGATACTATGAATGTCCATGCCTCCCAGGGACCTCTACTGATGGCTACTCCCTTCTGAGGCTTCATAAGGGTACTTGCTCACGCCTGTAGTGACCTATAGATGCGTACCCCTTCAGAGGTCTCGACACATGATCTCCGCCACCAGGACCTTCTGATCGATACCTGTAGGTGTTCTATACCACTTAAGGCATTCCCCATTAGACACCTTTAACATATGCCTTACAGAACCTTCTGATAGGTGTCTGTCATTTCAGAGGCCACCTTATGATATTTGCTCCCATCTGAGGTCTTCAGTAGGTATGAATCCAGTGATGAATCAGATAAGGTCATCATTTCTCTCCCAATGTGGCCGCTACCTGATCCTGGGGGCGGATAGATGCGTGGGGGAGACAACCTCTGGGATAGTATCAGGGCACCATCGGACAAGGCATGGTATTCCCCTTCCTCTCTTGAGGATACCCCATCCTTAATGGCATATTTTTACACCTCCCCTCATCCGCTTGGGAAGGGTACTGAAGACCTTCTAACAAGATCTGTATTTGAGCTGTCAAAATCAGACTCTAAAACTCATGGAAACACCTTCTTAGACTATACCTACGAGTCATCCAAAGCTGACTTACCCTTAAAGAACACTACCCCAGACTTTACACAAAATCATCAAAAATGGACTGTTAATCCCATAATCCCATCATGGGATGAGGAAGATGAGCCCAGTAATTCATAGCAAAGAAGACCAAGAACACCAGCTGCGCTCTAGTGTTTGTGAGCGCATACCTGTGGCCGGAAGAGTTGAACAGAAGAAGCAGCTGACTGAGGTGTACTGCTGCAGGGAGAAAGCTGCTTCTCTCAGTGCAGACCGAGAGACCGTGGGGCTGCAAAGAGTTCCGTGGAGCCAACCAGCTCGAGGAAAAGGACAGCTGACCGCAAATGAGAACATGCAGTGGGTACGCCAAAAGCTGATGCATGGCTCCTTGGCGTTTTCATGTGTTGAGAGGCAGCGTTTGCCTTTCCGAAGCCCAAAACAAAGCAGAAGAGCCGAGCAGGCACCATGAGAGGCAAAGGAGCCAAGGAACTAACTCAGTGAGATGGAAAAAAACACTGAACAACCGCCACTGGTTTGCCACAGGAGAAACAAAGTACATCAGCAAGAGCTGGTGAGTCCTCAGAAGGGAAGCGGGGACACCGGGGAATATTGAAAGCCTCGCCAAATACGAATAACTGTTAAGGAAGCAAATGAAGTACATGAAAGAGAAAAGCCAGTATGCATTTCTTTAAAGGGGAAAACAGATCTAAATAAAGAGACTTTCAAGTTTGTGAGTGTATGCAAAGCGCATATAAGAAAAGCCCTAGCAGGATAGTATACTAGGCAGATACAGTATCAGATAACGTAAACATAAGAGGGTTTCAAGTTTGGAGGCCACACGAGAAAAGCACTGGAATGAGAGTACACCGGCAAATTGAAGCTGCAAAGAAAATACCTATTTAAGAAAGCCCAGACAGTTTCAAGTGTGTGCATTTAAGAAAGTCCTGGCTGGAGAGTATACCAGGCAGTTGCAATTGTGTGCATATAAGGAAGTCCTTGCAGGATAATAGACCAGGCAGTTGTAAGTATGTTCATTTAAAAAAGCCCTGGCAGGGGAGTATACCAGGCCATTGCAAGTGTGTTCATAGGAGAAAGTCCTGGTAAGGCAGCACACCAGGAAAGGACAAACTGAACAGTGTATAGAAAACACACCACCAAAAGGGGTTCTGAGAAGGATATAGCAGGACTAGCAAAAGAGAAGAGGAGTGAAAACCTAGCAGGAGAGTAAACCTGGTATCCTAACAAGATAAAGACAAAGAGTCAAGTTGTTTTGTTTACCACTTGTGTTGTGGATAAAGCAAAACTCAGGGAACTGATATCTTTAGATATACAACATAGGGAATAGAAATCAAGGGGGAAGAGAACCATCCTCTGGAACAAGGAACTCTATCTTTCTGGAACTATTGTGTTGGAGTTAGGCATTTTCCTTTTTGAACATTTATAAACCACTGAAGGCCAAAGACATTACCCTTTTCACCTTAAGAGTTTATATTGTTAGAATATGAGTACCGGAATAGTACTTTGGAAACAGGACGGTTTTGCTGTGGATATTCTGACACTGACAGACCCTTCGTTTTGGTTTTAGGTAAAAAAAAACAGAAAGGGAGGCATTTCCCCACCCTTTTATTTTAATAAACGTCTTGGCCCAAAACCATGACTCCCTTGTTTCTGAGTCTCATTCCTAGCTCCTCACAATCTCTTCTGTAGACATCAGATTGGTGTCCACAACCTCTTGAAATTTCAGGTGTTTTCTCCACCACCAGCAGCCTCGATGCAGATGCCTTACTCCTCCAGTGACCTGCTAGTGTGGCCACATGTTCTGGTTTTACCTTGACTGCTTTTCTCCTCTGTGTTCTGGGTATCTAGGAAAGGCAACCTGATTGGGGACTGGTCCTGGTTGTGCTTTAAATGCAGACACCTCATTGTTTAGTGGCGCTCCTGTTCCTGCAGGAATATGGGATCCCATTTTTTCCTTCTCAAATCTTCCCCACTGTCAAAAAGTATAAGAGGCACATGATGTTCAAAATGCGTTTTGGCCCAAAGAGAGAGAGCAGTGGCAGTGGAACAGCATTCAGGTAAAATGAAAGGATTATGAAACACCCTCTTTAGATCTGTCAGCAGTCACTGGCATTCATCTCAACCTCTTGATTCTCTGAAGAGGATGGTGTCAAATGTTCCAGAAATGGTCTCCCACTTTTGTCAAGCGAGTAAACATTTTTTTGTGGTTGTTGAAGATTTTCTGGGAGGGTGGTTCCAATGAAGTCGATGAAAAGAATATGGCTTTTTGAGAGAGTGAAAATTAGAGCAAAATGAGTGCAACACTCCAAATGAGCATTAGTTAATCAGCAAGGTCTGTGGTCAATAAGCAAGAAACACATTTGAGTCATAAAAATGTAAAGAAGTGTTTTAAAATGCCTCTGGTTGGTCCTTCATTTGAGAATGCCCTTGAGTAAAGAATCCATAAATAGGATAATCCCATAGTGCACAGGTAGTAACCTTAACTTTACACAGGCGGTATTCCCCTTCATAGGCTTAAGACGGTAATCTCCACCTCAAGAACCCCCAGACAGCTGCTGTCCCACACATAAGGCTATTGAAAGGTGTTCTCCTCTCGTGAGGGCTCCTCTAGGGATATAGTTCAATAATAATAATAGTTTGATATTTATATAGCGCTTTGATCCAAGGATATAGATATCTAAGGATATATAAGAACCCTGCACTGCGATTGCAAAACAGCCTACCCACTCAATTGTGTTTTTCCTTCCTTCTAATCGTACCCCCATGCCGACAGGAGACGTTAGCTTAGAAGCCTTGGAAGCCTTGTTAAGAGTGGGCAGGACTGAGAGGTGATGAGTCATTACGCCAACAATGGACCTGGAAGTAGAATATGTTCAGACTCAGTTTTTCCATTTGATGTACATTTTTCAGAAGTGCTGCTTCTACTGTTGACAACCGCTCAACTGACCGAATCAGTAGTAGACCCCATTTCTAATCTGGATCTTACAGATGTGGGAAGCTTTAATCTCTCTTTGGAGTCAGGTGCAGTCTCTGGTTCTTCAAAGTAGGTTTCATCAATCCTCTGCTTTAAAGGTTTTCACTTGGCAATTCCTGTCTATTCCTAACCTTCCTGCCCTATCCAAAATGTTTGAAAAGATCATAGTACGGCTTTGCATTCTCCTTTGGATCAGCATAGATTGCTGCATCCCATACAGTCATGCTTTAAACTGTGATATGGGGGTGGGGGAAGAGCTCTGGTGAGGGTATGATAATAACCTGTGCACCACAGATGATGAATCCACTCTTTGGGCCTCCAATATAAACTCTCCCACTCCTGAGGCTTCCAATAGGTGCTCTGCCACTATTGATCACTTCATTAGGTTCACTTGTTCTCCTAAGGCCCCTGGCAGATGCTTTCCAACTCCTGAGGACTGTGACACGTGCTCTCCCTCTTCTTATGCCTCCAGCAGGTGCTCTTTCACATCTGAGGCATTTGACAGGTGCTCTCCCCTCCTAATGTGTCTGACAGATGCTCTCCTACTGCTGGGGCACCTGGTAGTTGCTTTGTAATTCCTTAAGCCTCCAAAAGGTTCTCTTCTACTTGTGGGCCCTCTGACAGGAGTTCTTCCACTGCTGAGGCACCAGGACAGATGCTCTCTAACTCCAGAGGCCTCCAACAGGTTATCTTTTACTCCTGAGGCTTCTGACAGGTGCTCTCCTACCTTGAGGCTTCTGGGAAGTACTGTCCCACTCTTTAGAACTTTGGCAACTGCTCTGCAACATCTGAGGTCCCTAGCAGATCCTCTCTGACTACTGAAGCATATGTAAGGTTTTCATCTACTTCTGTGACCTCCGAAAGGTGCTCTCCCACTGCCGAAACCTGCGACAGGTGCTATCCCTCTTAAGCTCGCTGGCAACTTCTCTACAACTCTTGAGACGTCTGACAGGTTCTCCTGTATTTGTGAGACTTCTGATGTGTGCTTTCTCAATCCCAAGGACTCTGATGGGTTTTTTCCCACTGCTGAGGCCTGTGACGAATTGAGGGAATTCGTTCTTCTGCCCATCGGGGGAACCCCACCCATGTGAGGCTAGGGAGGTGGGACCGCTCAGCAACACCCTCCCTAGGGGTTGAGGCAAGTAGGACCTCACCAGGACAGACTCCCTCTTTAACTCCATGGTGGCATCCAAGTATTTGCTTACACCAGAATATTATCAGTTTCCTGAAGATGAAGTGAATCTATATTATCAGCAACCAGAAACTCAGACTGTCTGTTTAAATTCAAGACTCCAAAGGACTGTGCTGAGGAGACAGAAAAGGAATGAGATGCTAAAGAACGAGCGAGAAAGTACAAAGTGCAAAGAGAGGGTGAGAATCAAGAAAGGGCGGGGATCCGTGAGAGAGCGAGAGACTGAGAGAAACTGGGGGAGCCTCCTGTACGCAGCAGAGCAGAAAGAAGCAGGGCTGACCAAGAACACAGAGCCCACGTAAGCTTGAACAACTCCAACACAGAGCAAGAAATGCTGGAGGACCGGCGTGCGAGAGCAGAGGAAATCTGAGGAAGGAGGAACAGAGAGTTTGTGTGGTGGGTAGCCTGCCTGAAAAATGTCGCCTATACCACTAGCGGGAGGAACCACCTCTCGATCCGAGTCACAGCTCCAGTGATATCCTGAAAGCAAGAATGAAACGCAGATGCAAGAGACACCGCAGAGTCATGAAGCACTCAGAAGAGTCCATCGTCCCACAGGTACCAGTGACGTTACCCCGGAACGCAGAAAGTAATACGGCGAACGAGAAAACCGTAGAAACAAGAGGGACTCATTATAAGCTAATCAAAACTCAACCCAGTAGTAATACTAAAAGAGGTGAAATTATTTGTTGAGCCAGAATTGTGTCAAAAAGATCATAAGAAATACAATAACCACAAAGTGGGCAAGGAATAGAGTTGGAAATTTGCACCCTGGAAAAAGGAGAAAGTCAATCAATATTCCAAGGATAAGAAGGAGATTATAACAGAGAAAGATACTTGGGGAGTGCAGACCCATGAGCTCAGAAAGTTAAGTACATGAAACCGCACTCTTGGAAGAGGTAAAGTGTAATGGGAAACTGAGCCATCAAAATATCTGAGAGGAGAACAATATATCCAGAGGGCCTTAAGCCCTACAGGAGAGAGAGAAAGAGCCTGATGAGAGCTAAAATAATATTTAAGAAAGAGGACAGGGAGACTACCAGTCCTCTAGAAGAATTTGAGAACTTAATCCAGACGATAAGGAAAAAGAATATTCCTGCATGGTCTATTGAGCGGATCAAGAAAAAGAAGAAAACCCTGTGATAAACTACAGTAACCAGGAGAAGGGAGTATAGTTAGTTGTACTAGTGGTAGGATCAGAAAGGTTATATTTGACTCATGGGCGGACTTGTTTTGGACATTCACACTGACTGACAAGCAATTTAGCTAGTAAAATAGGTAGGGAACAGCCCATAGTTATAGGAAAAAATTAGTAAATATTGTACTTTAAATAAACAATATAATAAAAATGTCTTTACAGTGTCTGTGTCCTTTTTCTGATTCACCACAGGCCCCTGGCAGGTTCTCACCAACGCCTTCGACACGTTTTGGTCTCTTCCTTAGACCTCTAACAGGTGAGGTGCCCTCCCACTTCTGAGGCCTCTGATGGGTGCTGTGTAACTGCTGAGGCCACTGGCAGGTTCTCTCGTCTGCCTGAGGCCTCTGCAGACATCTCTTCTACTTATGAGCCCTCTTGCTGTTGATCTCCCACTCATGAGGCCTCCAACGGGTTCTCTCCCACTACTTTGTCCCTAACAGGTGATCTCCCACTGTCTAGGCCTCTGACAGGTGCTCCGCCACAGCTGAGGCTCCTGGCAGGTGTGCACATACTCGTGAGGCTTCTGATCAGTGTTGTCCCCTCATCCTAAGTTCTCAGTCATGTACTCCTCTACTCCTGAAGCCCTTAGCAAGCCCTTTTCCACTGGGGCCTCTGAACGGTGCTGCCCACCTCCCTTCTTGAGGCTTTCCAGATTGGTTGTTTTCCTCACAAACATCTCAGCTCAGCATCTTGTTTTTTTTTCTCACCTAGAAGACTTTCTCGCCAAAAGGAAAGCGCATTACAATGAAGGACGACATCTCAGCGTGGCCCGCACTACACAAGACAGGGGTAGGTATGAAAGAGCACAAATGGGATCCAAGGTGGGGTATCTCTACTGAGTTCCTAAAGCATATGTGCAGTCTTTATGCCCCCACGGAAGTGCTAGATTAGACATGTCATGTTTATGCACCCATGAAAGTACTATTATGTATGCCCTTAGAAGGGTAGTAAAGCAGAAATGAGGTGTCTATCTATTCCCTTGCTTGGAAAATACTGAACATATTCGACCTGCATGCTGTGGGGAGAGTACATTAGCAGACATTTGATATTCATGCTTCCACTGGTGTGCTAGAAGAGATACGAAGTAAGGCTTTTCCCAGGGGGGTATTACAGCACATAAAACAAAACACAGGTCTGGCTTCCAGTGTGAAATTTGAGCACTTCTGTCCAGAACAACCCAATTTGCCACATCCCTTAGGGTCAAAATCAACATTAATGTCTATTTCAAGGAACATGTTATCAAAAAGAGTGCAAACTGCAAATTACAAGTACAGCTTCTGAAAAAGAATTCCTTGCCCCTTCCTTGTAACACCCGCTGTACAGTTCAAGCTGTGTTGTTCTGCCTTATAGTCCCTACTCTACATCTTTCAAGGCGCTACCCTAACACCTCCCAGGGCCGTCGTCCTCTGAGCTTCTGCATGCTTAATCACCAGTCATAGGAAATGTTATCATATTCCCCCCATCCAAGTACTTCAGTAGGTTTCCTCACAAGCACTGATGAGCCACTTAATTTTGGCACTAGTCGACACCCCCATTCCACATCCTACAATATCCCACTGATAATGCAGGCTCACACTGTGGCAATAATCTCCTTCCACAGGTACGTAGTTATGTTGACAACTTGTTACACTGGATTATGTACATATACAGTCCTAAATTTGGGAAAACCTGACTTCCAAGTCAAAAAGCATACCCTCTCAGGGGACCAAAGAACAACATATGGCAGTGTACTTTGTAAATGCTAACTATTACTATTGAATTATTTCTGTGTACCCTGATTATGGGCCTCATTACACGGTAGGTGCTAAGGGATTACCGGTACCGGTAAGGTCACCGGTGCCGGTAATCCATAAGCGCCCTACTACGAGGTCCCTCAGCGGGTCCCGTCCTTAACGCCAGGTCTGACCAGGCGTTAAGGACGGGACCCGCTGAGGGACTTCAGAGCGAATAACGATACCGCAAATTGCGGTATCGTTATTAGCTCCTTCCCCATTCCCATTGAGCCCTATGGGGGCTCAAAAGGAATGGGGAATGGTATTTGGAATGGGGACTTACCGGGTCCTCCAGGGTCGGAATGATATGTGTTGTATCATTCTAGCATACTCTCTCTTATCTGCACTCAATGAAAATGCCCCAGCTACTACAAACATGTTGCTCCTTGGAGCTAGGTCCACACTCAGCAACTGCTCTAAATATAATTTAGTGCCTCCCAAGTGCCAAAGGACCCTTATACCCAAGGTGACTGACAATACTGTTCACTAGCAGCCTCTAGTCGGTCCGACCAATGTAACATAGGAGACATATATCAAAAAGTTGTCAGATCAGATAGATGTCAGCAAAAATAATCTGACCGCCTGTTTCCCCGCTTTTGCACGTCCTTTTTCTCCCAAGGGAGGGGACTTCTTAATAAAAGGATTTACGCCTAACCCGATTCCTCCTTAGAAGATTATCTGAGCTAGAAATTTCAGATTTCAGCTGCAAAATATTGCCATCTCTTTTAGTGCCACTTTAAACAGGACACAGCAATGTCAACTTGACTTTTAAACATTGATATATATTGTGGCTAGTTTAAAATAATCAAATTTTCCACTATTTATTTATGTATTTGTGGCGCGTGCAAAACCCTCATGCATCAAGGCGCTAGTTAAGCACAGGGAAATGGGGAGTGGGTGTGGGTAGACGGGGGAGGGAGGTGGAGAGGCAGTTGGTTACAAGGTACAAGTCAGGCATAAGGTTGTCCGCAAGATTAAGGTTCAACTCTTCAGTATTAGGCTAACATGGGGTCAATGGAAGAGACTGGTTTTCAGTTGTCTTCCGAAAGGCTAGTATGATCTCTCTGCATGGAGATGAGGAGGTAGGTTGTTCCACAGGCGTGCAGCAGGACCGGGAAGTTAGAGCCTCCCACTCTGGTGCGCTTTAAGTGCGGGGTGATAAGTCTATGGCTGTGAGATAGTTGGCTGGAATGAGTTGGTCTTGGAGATTCTCTGCGACAGGTAGGGTGGTGCAGAGTTGGAGAGACAGCGATCAGTAATGGAAAGTATTTTGAAGTTGATCCTTTCTCTCATTGGGAGACTGTGAGCCGCTTTTCTAAGAGCTGACACATGGTCATGTTTGCTGAGATTCATCAGAGCTCGGATAGCATTGTTCTGGATAGTCTGAAGTTTGGTTAGGTTACGCTGTGACATGCCAGCGAGAAGGCATGTCACAGCGTAACTGTGGTTAGGCGATCATGCGTAGATCGGGGGAGTTTGATTGCGTTCAAATGTGTAATGGTGTAGGCGGCTTAGGAAGCGATTGCGTTAACTGGGTAGGTCATGCAAAGGCTTGAGTTGAGGTAGACGCTGAGTGTTGTAACCACTGGAGAGACAGGGAAGGTACAGGCGTCAATTGTGAAGGTGTGGTAGGCTCGGTCGAGTTTGGTCCAGGCAGTTTCAAGGGTGCGCTTTTTGGTTCACATGGCCTGGACGGTTGGTGTGAACCAGGAGTTGATATGGGTGGTTAGTTTGGCTCTGCAAGGTTTTAGAGGCGTAATGGCATGTAAGGTTGACTGAATGGCAGTGTTGTAGGTGTTGACTCAGTTGGTTGAGCAGGATGGCAAGGAGGCTTCAGAGATGGTGAGATCTGAAGTGAGGACAGGTAAGAGATGCTCTTAGTTGAGATTGAGGTAGGATCTAGTTATCACCAGGGAACGGGGATGTGTATTGCTACTCTGGGCAGTGGTTGTGGCCAGAGAGAAGGTGATGGTGTTTTGGTCTGACCATAGGTTGGGGGTGATGTGCAGTTGGTGTCTGCGAGCCAGTCAAATGACCTGCCTTGCTTTTGAGTTGGGCTGGATGTATCCTGCGTGAATCCTAGTGAGTCGAGAAAATTTGAGAGTGAGGTAGCGTCTTTGTCAAGAGAGTTGTTACGTCCCAGGTCTAGATCTCCAAGGAGAAGTATTCTAGATGTGGGTGTGATTGTGCTAATGAGTTGTGTGAGGTTGTCATCAAAGGATTTGTCATGGCCTGGGGAGCGGTAGATGACAGGTAATGGGGGAGGTCGATGATAGAGTAAACTTAGCGCTTAGTAGGTCGCAAGATGGTGGAGCTGTGCTTGTGAGAGGTCTGAAGTCGAGTGAGTCTTGGTGGATGAGGGCAACTCCGCCCGCTTTGTGTGTTAGGCAGTCCATGCATAGAATGGAGTAGCCTGCAGGGATGGAAATGGCGAGGGCAGGACCAGCAGCTGGGTGTAATCATGTTTTAGTTACTGCAACAATGTCAAGATTCTGATTGGAGATGAGGTCGCGGATATCTGTCGCATGAGCAGTGATGGATTGAGCATTGATGAGGGCACATGAGAGTCTGCGTCGTGGCAGTTGTAGAGGAGGTAGATGGTGAGGTGGTTGAGTATATCTGCGCTGAATACGCAGGTGGAAATAGGCAAGGTGTTGTGCTATGTGAGGCGAGTCGTGTGGTACGGTCTCTGCCAGTGCAAGGCAGGGAGGTAGGTTGTTGGGTGGTGCGTTTAGGACTCATGTTCCCTGACTGCGCATTGCACTTGCATATGTCAAGAAGCATTGCCCACAGCATCTGGTCAACATCTAGAAGAAAAACTCTTAAATATCCAACACTCATGTGCCCAGACTAGCAAATTACCATTTGGGTGCACCTATTGACCATATAAGAAAAACTGTACAAACATCCTTGAAGCATCCACTCAACACACCTTCCTCACCGACTGTGCTGCCCTCAACTTGTACCTGTATGTCTTGAATGCTGGAGGCCTAGAGCTGGTCAAGCAGCAAATAGTATTTATTTACCTTCTACCCATCATACTCTCTTATTAATGAAGGCTCCCACCACCCAGACAGAAAACCAGCAAATCTGCCTAATATTAAGAAAAGGGGAGAATAGGGGAGAAAAGCCCTGCCCCACTCTGAATTAAGCCTGAGTATTTTGTGTCTCCAAAATGAGTGATACAAGGTGAGAGCATGGTCGCGCTGTTGCAGACTCCATGTCCTTCCATCTTTCCTTTTTTCTGTGTCCCACCACCTTGCTGTTGCTGGCAGCAGGGTTTCTTCTCTTCCACAATGTTGCGTCTTCTCTCTGTTTCTTTAGAGAAGAGGGTGTTGAGGAAGTGGGGGCAAGAGTTGAGTTAGATGAAGATTAATACAAAGTGTGTCGCAAGGTACTGAAGGTCCTGAGTTTCATTTATATTAAATTATATGAACAGTATCCCACAACTAGGGACAAAACACATGCCACTGGTGGGTAACCTTGTGGTCTAGGTCAGACTGTTGCAAATGGTCATCTCTGTCTCTCTGTCTCCCTCTCATGCTCAATTACCTTTAGAACATATCCTCTTTGAACTTTCCCTTTCACAAGGGCATGGAAAATATTCTCCTTATAGAACGGGAGGATATAGAGAAACTTTCTTTTTCTAGATACTCTTTAAGCTCTACTCTCTACAGGAGTGTGATACCAAGTATCTGGAGAACCTCCGGCTGGATATCAAGATGGGAGATAATGTAGATCATAATGACTTTACCCCAGGCGAAGCAAGGCCAGCCCACAATATGGACAAGAAGATTGATGGTGCCTTAAGGAGAACGCTGCCTATCAGGATGGAGTAGTTATCTGTACGTTTCTGGAAATTATGATAAAACAGGCCCCGTACTTGTCAGATATAAACTGTGATGTGTTAAAGGCAGTACCCTTTGCAAAAAGATGCTCCTCAGTATCTGTTATCCACCCATTGTTCTGTAATTGGAAGGCTGAGTCTTCACACAAAGTAAACCTCCCATAGCTCCCTTTCCTGGGGCCCATTGTCAGGTGATGAGTGGTGACGTTGTTTGCTGGAGCCCTCCAGTAGACAAAAGAACTTTTCTTCCGATACACTGTGGGAGAGAGGCAAAACACATTCTGTCCTCCCCAGTGAGTCATACGGAAAGTGGAATCCAGAACCCCATGAGAAAGCGATGGAAACAGTTTTCCAGTAAGCTACAGAGAAACAAGAATGCAGACTAATGAGTAGAGACTCTCAAAATGCAACTATCACATGCACCACAGGGAATAGCAGCATATCTGTTTTTTTCTTCTGCTATGTAACTTGTTCTCCAATACAGAAAGTACAGAGATGACAAGTCCATCGGCCAAGAAACCAGCCGACGAAACAAGGACACCTCAAGGAAAGGAGACAGCTGGAAGGGCAGAGAAACCAGCGGCAGGGTAGTACTTCCCGATGATCTGGAGAATAGTAGGACACAAACAACACTTAACCCACAGATGACCCAAAATAGGCAGGAGGTCAGTCATTCAGACAAAACACAGAACTGAAGTACTAGAGATACTCGGCAAGGACTCCAGGAAGAAACAGGGGTTGCAATCCAGTCACAAGAAAACACTCCAAGACTCTGGGCAGAGGATGCAGGGACATCAAGAGTTTGAGTGGCAGATGAATCAGAAGCAGACAAAACCATAACGTAAATCGGAGGGAGTCGAAGGGCAAGCCGAGGTCGGAATCCAAGAATACCAATATCAATACCAATATCAGTACCAATATCAATACCAATATCAGGAAAACAAAATGGCAGCAAACCATTCGGTCCGGAATGCCACTCAAGAAGAAATGTGGATAAGCACAGCACTACCGAAGGCGCTGGCTTTTCAGTTCCTGCTGCCTAGGCACAGTGCAGCACTTAATTGGTTGTGCAGCAGTGTATGCAATCTCGTCACATACTGCAAGGCCTGTTGGGAATCGACGTTCTTGCTGAAGTACCCGTGGCGTATCTTACACGGCAACTGCCAACGGGTATTGTGACAATTTACAAGGTGTCGCTTCTCCCGAAGGGGGAGCCCTTTTCCATGAGGCTAGGGCGGTACGGGCCCTACCCAATAGTCCTCCTAGGGGTATTGTAATGCAGGAGGAACTCATGGGAAAGGACTCCCACGCTGGGCATAAGGGCAATCAACTGGGGTACAGCCCATCGAATGTTGTTACTCCCTGACATTCCTTAGCGCTCCCGATTGTCCACAACATTGAAAGCAAACCTGTCTATTTCTGTAGCATAGGACCTAAAGCCAAAAGTACTAGGACGAGGAAGAGCACAGGAGAAATAAATATCCTTGACTGTAATAACACTGGTACGAGGTGGCCCTATGGAGGCATGATGTTTAAGTCAGTGATAAAGAAGATGGACTTGTGCAATCCACATGGGAGGAACTCGATACAATGAATAAAAAGGAACAAGAGACTATTAGACATGAGAAGCCCGGCTGCGGAGACAAACGCAGCCGTGACAAGAAGCACAAGGTGCCAGGCACAGTAGTATCCAGTCCTGTTGAAGAAAGCAGCGATGTCCGACTTCCGCAGCGTGGGAGATTTAACTGCTGATTGAGAGCTGCAGAGAACCGGAGAGCGGCAAGAGGACACTGAAAAAGATCTCCACCTGCCGAATACAGGCAGACTGAATCCTGAAGCCAGGAAGGTGCTGAGAAGCCGTCAGTGCAGAGGAGAGAAGCCCACAAAGCCAGAGAAGTGTTTGTTGGTTTGTTTGTTTTATTACTTGTATAGCACGCCAGACCCAAGGGTATTAGGGCGCATTGCATAAGTTCACTCAAAGCTTAGTTACACATAAACATACACATAGAGTATAGTTACACATAGTAAAATTGGTAAAGTTACATAGATATAGTATATTTACAGGTATGAGATTCAGACTCTGGGCTGATAGCAGGCAAGTGTAAGCTATAGAAAAAAATAAAGTTTGCTGGAGTGTATGCAGTGACCAGTGACTGGAGTGGGCCAGTTTGTCAAGATGTCATGGATCCGCTTAGAAGTCAGCGTCTTTAAGCCACTTTATTATACTCTGTCGGAATTTTTGGTATGACTGCTCCACTCTAAAGGGGGAAGGAAGCGGGTTCCAGAGTTGGGCTGCCTAAACCTGGAAACTACAGCCTCCCACTCTGGCCAATATGAATCTGGGAATCAGAAGGCAGTTCGTATTGGAGAGTCTGGTTGTTCTTGTCACATATTTCGTAACAATTCTGTCCGATAGATAAAGTGGAGCTGCCTTATTTATGCATTTGTGAGTAAGCGAAGCAACTTTTAGTTTGATTTTGTCAGATGTGGACAGCCAGTTGTTGGCTCTTCTCATCTCAGAGATGTGTTCTCTCCTTGCAATTCCCAGTGCAGCTCCAAGAGCGTTATTTTGCAGGAATTGGATTTTCTTGGTTATTTGTTTGTTCGTCCCTATGTACATGGCGTTACAACAGTCGAGCTTTGATAATATAAGTGCTCTGGCAAGGGTAATGCAGCTGTCATTAGAAAGGAAAGCTTTGCCTGCTCTTATCAGTTTGCAGTTGTAGGCTGTAACCGAGGCCATGGCATTTAGCTGTTTGTTAAAGGAGAGAGTGGAATCCAAGTTAAACCCCAAGGTTTTTACTTCCTTAGCGACTGTGATGCTATGGTGGATATTAAAGGCTGGGTATTTGGGGCTCAATTTTTTGAGGGACGATGGAGTGCCTAAGATGATGATCTCAGTCTTGTCATCATTCGGGCATAGTCCATGGGTGGCCATCCATGCCTGGATGATGAGATAAACCTTGTTCACCAAGGCCAAATCCTTTTCGTAATCACCAGTAAGAGGTAGGAGTATCTGTGTATCATCTGCATAGTTGGTGTAGGTGATACCTAGATGATCCAGATCGTCGAAAAGGGGCTTGGCAAAGATGTTGTATAGGGTGGGCGACACACAAGATCCTTGAGGCACACCACACGTGATAGGAATGGGGTCGGCTGCAGTCGTAGGTGAGAAGACTCTCATGGTACGATCACTAAGAAAGGATTGTATCCACGCTATGGCTTCAGTGGAGAAGTATGCCGCCGAGTCCAGATGGCTGCATAAGACCGGGTGATCAACCAAATCAAAGACGGCCGATAAATCCAAAAGTAGAAGGGCTGAGTCCCCTTTATCCCTCAGTTCATCGATCTGGGCCTTCAAGTCTATTAATGCAGTTTCTGTCCCGTGCTGAGGCCGGAAGCCTGATTGCCTTGACCCTAGTAAGGAATTCGGTTCCAGGTGTTTTTGGATTTGTGAATAGGCCATTTTATCTAGGATTTTCAAGAGAAATGGCACCGTAGTGATGGGTCGGTAGTTGGAATCGAGGCGTCTAGAGTCTGTTTTTTTTAGTAGTGGTAGCACCCATGATTCCTTAAGGTTGATTGGGGTAGTATTGGATGCAAATGACGCGTTGATAAGTTTTGTAATAAAGGGTGACAGATCTCTGGCTGCATCCTTTACAAGTTGAGCGGGGCATGGATCGCCCTGACAGTTAGATGGTTTGAGGGATAGTATAGTTTTTTCTGTTTCAGTTATGGTGACTTTAGAGAACTTGAATCGGGGTGGCTTGACAGTGTTATTAGAGGAATCTAATAAAATTCTAATAGGCGTGTTACTGGTTAATGAGGCTTTTTTATTAGCAATTTTTACTTGTAGAGTCCTAACTTTGTTCACCAGTGCTTGCTGTATGTTCGAACACCAGAGTTTATCCTTGGTACAGTTGTCTGGCACAGAGATAGGGGCTTCTAGCTCTTTAAGGATAACAAAAAGTTCTTTCGTACTAGAGTTAGCTTGGGATATTCTAGCATTATAAGCTTCACGTTTGGCTAGGAGTATTTCATTTTTGTATAAGGCTGTGATGGCGCTGAGATTGGTCTTATTTTCTTCAGACGGTTGTGTTTTCCAGGATATCACACATAACCTTTTTTTTGGTGCGTAGTGTTTTCAGGTATGTTGTGTACCAAGAATTGAGGTGGGCCTTGGGTTTGTTTTGTCTAAGTTTAAGTGGCGCTATTTAGTCTAAGGAGGTTGTCATGATATGGTTGTATTCCCTGACCAATGCATCAGGTCCCAAGTTATCTGGGATAGCATTAAGTGTAGGTAAGATGAGAGGGAGTAGGTTGTCACAGGTCATATTCTTTTTATTCCGAGTGGGAATAGGTGGAGCTGGGGATACAGGCATGGAGATAAGTTTATCGGTAGCTAGGGTAAAGGTTATAAGGTAATGGTCCGACCATTTCTGAGGGGATATGAAAGAGATATTAACACTACAATTGTGGTCTGCTACCCAGTCCAGGGTTCTTCCTTTTGTGTATGAGGGGTGGAGCACTTTCTGGGTAAAGCCTTGTTCTATTAGGATATTTGCCACACTAGAAGCGTGTGCATCCTTTGGGTCGTTGTAACCTAGGTTAAGGTCCCCTAGTAGTAGAACTTGGGGGGAGTTTTTTAAGTTATTGGATGCAATATTAGATAGGTCATCCTCGAAGGTTCCAATTGGGCCTGGAGGTCTATATATCAGATGGATCGTAAGAGTCTGGGAGCTATTCATGTTGAGTTTGGCTGTCAGGTTCTCACAAGATTTGGTATCTGGGGATGGCACTAGCCTAATCGGTAGATTGTCTCTTGCAATGAGTGCAATACCTCCTCCTCGAGTATCAACTCTATCTGATCTTAAAATAGTATATACCTTGGGGATGGCTAGTGAAAGAGCTGGTCCTGCAGCGGCATGAAGCCAGGATTCGGTGATCGCTAAGAAGTCAAGGTGTTCTGCCTGCATAATATCTGCTATCTCAGTAGCATGAGCGACCATAGATCTCACATTTATTAGAGCAACCTTGAGGCTATTGCAGGCTGAGGTGAGTGATGGGGAGCCTGTTGTCGTTTGGGTCCTGGAGGTAATAAGGTCAGGAGCAGTAGGTCTAGGTTGATCTTTTGATTTAGGGATCGGTGTAACGGGTATAGGGGTAGATCTTTTGTTACTAGAAGCAAGGGTTCTCGCTGGTGGTTCATAGAGTTTGGAGAGTCTTGAACAGAGTTGTCCATTTCTGTCAAACAAAGTACATGGATATGTGTAATGCTCACCTGGCTCCCACGGAGGCGCTGGTCTGGTCTGGGTTGCTGTGGCCTCTTCAAGCGTGATGCGCAGAATTCGGACCACCGATTGAACTGGACCCCCAAATCTTGCTTGTCTGGCCCGTAGGAATATCCTTCTGCAGATGAGAAAGGGGATTAACTGTCTGCTGAATAATGTGCTTACTCCCCCCTTTCCCCCTTCGTTCTCCTCTGACTTCCTCCAAAACCCCCGGTTTAAGCTCACCTTATGGTTTGGAAGGATGAACTCTCCATCCTGCTTCTGGTGCAGGGGCGCGCGTTCGTCCAGTTACTTGACTGGTTTTCAGAATGGAGTTGGCAAATCCACTTGACTTTACTGAGCGATACGCCGTAAGTATGAAGATGCAAAAGTTCAAGTGTGAGCCTCCTTTTATGTTGTCTTTTTCTGTCCTTTATTTCAGCTGCAGAACAAAGGCGATGCGTTGAGGGGTTAAATTGCCTGGGTAAATCAGGTGAGTCAGTGATGAGGGCGACCCCTCTAAATGTCTTTATAATTCCCCAGTAATGTCTTTTGTCCTTTCCCCATAGGGGCCGGGGTGCGGTACCTGCCAGAGATGTGGCGCCGACCCGAGATGTGGAATGGATCACCAAGAATAGCCGATAAGTAATATGGCTGAAAATCCGGCTTTCCTCTTGTGTTCCCTTGCTCACCTTTTGTCTCTTCTTCTCTCCCTTAGGTGCGGTGCAGGGATGTGGCGACCGGCACTGAGAGCCGCGATAGAGCCGGGCGGCGTCTCGGGAACAGGTGAGTGAAGCTTGGCGTTGCAGCGAGCAACGCGGTGCTTTTAAATGGAAGTCTTCCATCAGGAATGCTGGCGTGAAGATTCCGGATGCAGGTAAGAAGGTTGAAATAGTTCTTGGTTTTCACCTTTCTCTTCTCTTATTCCCTTACAGGTGTTCCAGGTTCGATGCGGGCGTGGCTGGAATCCAGGTGCAGGAGCAGACACGGTGAACGTTCAGCTGCTGGGATGCAGAACAACGCGAAGCACGTGTGGCTGTCCGGGTGTGGCTTAAATAGCCTTGGAAGAAGTTCCAGGTGAGTATTCTTCCACAGCCCCACCCAAGTAACAAAATAGTTTCTTCAGAAAAATAGTCCCTCCTAAGCCTCATTTGGCTTGGTTCTTCATGCAGCATGATCTGCATCAGGTGAGTGTGCAGCATGGACTGCTTCAGGTAAGTGCACCAAACACTTCCCTTTATGAGCCTGGCGCCTATGGCACCAGGACTGATGTCCAACATGAGCCTGGTGCCAACGGCGCCAGGACAGAGTCCAAAGAGCCCCTATAAAGGGCCGCTGGGCTTTTACCCGGGGGCGTGATGCCTGCTCCCGGGGGTGCTTGGCCTGGCCAGGTGCTCCGGGAGTAGGCATCATGACAGCATTCCCCCCCAAGGCCCCTCCCAAGGCCTTTTCCCCAGGAGGTTTCGGTTTGTTCGGGAAATTCCGATGGAACCTTTTTAATAGCCGAGGTGCATGTACGTGGTCGCTGGGTTCCCAAGAACTTTCCTGAGGCCCGTACCCCTTCCAATCAATTAGATAGAAAAGTTTTGATTTTGAGATCTTAGAGTCCAAAATGTTCTTCACCTCGAATTCAGGCTCCCCATCTACCTGGATTGGTTCTGGTGGCTTTATTAATCTGGTTCCTGGTTGCACTGGTTTCAAAAGCGACACATGAAAGACGGGATGAATCTGCATGTTAGCTGGTAGATCTAGCTTGACTGCCACTGGGTTAATTATAGCTTTGATCGAGTAAGGGCCTAAATACCTTGGATTAAAAGTCCGAGGTCCCTAGAATGATAAGTGTTTGGTATCCAACCATACTTGATCCCCTATTTGGTATGGAGGCGCCTCCTTGCGATGCAGATCCGCATTCTTTTTGTATTTCTCTTTCGCATGTTGTAAGTGTGCATTAGCATCCTTGAAGGCTTGAGTAATTGTAGAATGCAAATGGTCGACTGCGGGCATTTCGAGGCTCAAAGGTGAGTCCAGGTCTGAAGTACGAGAGTGATGTCCATATAGGGTATAAAAGGGGCTCTGACCAGTTCCAGAGTGTATCGAGTTATTGTATGCATATTCAGCCACCCATAAAATGTCCTTCCAATTACCCTCTGATTGGTGCAACATACATCGTAGATATTGTTCAAGGGTCTGGTTCGTTCTCTCCGTCTGACCATCGGTCTGTGGGTGGTGACTGGTTGAGAGTCTTACGTCGATTTGTGCCAGTTGACAACACTTTTTCCAAAAACGAGAAATGAACTGGCTTCCCCGATCGGAGATTAGTATGGACGGGAATCCATGCAGACGGATGACATTTTCGAGGAATTCCTTGGCAAGAACAAAAGCGGAAGGTAATCCTTTCAACGGAATAAAATGGGCCATCTTGGAAAATAAATCCACCACAACCAAAATAGTATCGTATCCATTACAAGAGGGCAGGTCCGTGATAAAATCTAGTGACAAGGTGTGCCAAGGTGCTGGTGGAATGTCTAAGGGTTGAAGAAGACCGGTGGATTTTGTTTTTTGACCTTTGTTTTGGGCGCAAACTCCACAGGACATCACGAAAGATTTAATATCCTTTCGCCAGGACGGCCACCAGAATTGTCGTTTAATTTTTTCCTCTGTTTTGGCAATGCCAGGATGTCCTTCCATCAGAGTATCGCGATGACGGGAAATAACCAGTTCTTGCAATTCCTTTTCTGGCAAAAATAAACGTCCTTGGAAGTAAGGTAAGCCATCGTTGATTGAAAAGGCAGACCCCCTTTTGATCCAATCCTGCAAGGCTGAAGAGTCCAGGAATAGATTTACCCGTGCTTGAATGTCTTCATGGGTTTGTAAAGTGGTTATCCCCAGGATTCTTTGTTCGGGAATTATCGGCACAGGTTCTGAGTTTGTGTCCATTTCTCCCATTCCAATTCGAGATAGCGCGTCCGCTTTGCCATTCTTACAGCCAGGACGGAAGGTGATTACAAAATCGAACTCAGCAAAGAATAAAGCCCATCGGAGCTGTCGTGAAGACTGAGCCTTGGCAGTTTTTAAATATTGTAAATTTCGGTGATCAGTGATCACGGTGATGGTATGCCTGGCGCCAAGAAGATAATGCCGCCAAGCCTTAAAGGCGGACTTAATGGCTAATAATTCCTTATCGGTGATTGCATAATTTATCTCCGGCGGCGAGAACTTTCTGGACCAAAATGCTACGGAGTGCAGTTGGTTGGTTTCGGGGTCTCTCTGAGACAGGACAGCTCCCATGGCTAAGCTGGATGCATCGGTTTCGACTATATATGGGAGATCAGGACGCGGATGTTTCAAAATAGGTGCGGATGTAAATTTAGCTTTTAATTCCTGAAAGGCCTGTTCAGCTTCCTCGGTCCATTCAAAACGTTTATTCTTCCGCAAGAGTTCAGTGATGGGTTGCACCACCCGTGAAAATTCTGGGATAAACCTGCGATAAAAATTGGCAAAACCAAGCATGCTTTGGACACCTTTCACCGAACTAGGTGATGGCCATTTGAGGATGGCATCCACTTTCCGTGAGTCCATTCGGACCCCTTTAGGTGTCAGGATAAATCCAAGAAATTCAACCTCGGTGGAATGGAAAACGCATTTTTCCAGCTTTGCAAACAGTTTGTTCTGGCGCAATTTCTCAAGGACGGCCCTGACATGTTTTCTGTGATCAGATTCCGAAGAGGAGAACACCAGAATGTCATCGATATACACGACAACACAGACGTTGATGAGTTCCCGAAGGACATCGTTCATGAAGAATTGGAAGGCAGCAGGCGCGTTGCACAACCCGAAAGGCATCACCTGGTATTCGAATAGTCCATATTTTATACGGAAGGCTGTTTTCCATTCGTCGCCTTCTTTAACTCGTACCAGATGATAAGCCCCCCAGAGATCTAACTTGGTGTATATGCAAGCGTCTTTCACCTGGTCAAGGAGTTCAGGGATGAAAGGCAGAGGGTAACGATTTTTAACAGTTATCTGGTTCAATGCGTGGTAATCGATACAAGTTCTAAGGTCGCCTTCTTTTTTTGGCACGAAGAACAAAGCCGAGGATGCCGGAGATTTTGACGGGCGAATGAAACCATTGGCTAGGTATTGATCTAAATATTGTCTCAAATGCAGATTCTCCGGCTCAGTAAGGGCATAAATCCTGCTACAAGGGGGTTGTGCACCGGGCACCAGATCGATTTGGCAATCGTACGATCTGTGAGGAGGTAACGTGTTGGCCTGTTCCTTTTGGAAGATGTCCTGGAAGTCTTGGTATTCGGAGGTAGTTGCATGGAGACAGAGGTTACTGATGCTAGACTAACCTTCAGATTTTCTGGGTAGCAGGTTAGTGCACACTCCGGAAAGGTTATTCTCTTCGCTCGCCAATCAATTCGAGGATTATGTGTCTCTAACCAAGGGATTCAGAGTATAACCTGAAACTGTGGAGCCTTGATTACATCAAACACAACTGCCTCCCGATGGCCGTCCGGACCTACAAGTGTTACCTCAGCTGTGGAATGTGTTACCGGTCCCGAGGCAATTTCGGTTCCATCGACTGTGGCGATGACATCTTTGCTGGTTTTAGGACGCAGGGGGAGGTTAATCTTGGAGACCAAATCACGATCCACGTAGTTTCCTATAGCCCCACTATCGATGTATGCCTTTATTGCATGCAACCGCTTAGGCTGTTCCGGATCTACGAGGACCATTGGCACAGTGAAATGCGAGGTCTGAGAGTTCGTTTTCAAGCTCGGCAAGCGGACCCCTACGCTTGTCGGGCGGGGTCGTTTCCCGATACAGAGGTTTCATGGATTTTTTCAGCGGCTCCTACCACCTTCCTGGGCGGCCTTGCCGGGCAATCTCGTAGAAAGTGTCCAGAGGATCCACAATAAAGACATAAGTGCATCTGCCGTCTTCTTTCACGTTCCTTTTGCGTTAAAGGTCCTTTAACTCCTCCGATTTGCATTGGCTCTGAGGCTTCAGCCCCCTTGAGGTTAGCGTGGGTCTTGACTAACACCCGGGTCTCAAACTTGGACCGATCTGCTTTTCTGTTTTGCAGTCTGTGATCCAATTGGACCACTAAGTCTATATATTCGGAGCACTCTTGGGGCGGATTTACAACTTGGGCCAGGACATCTTTAAGTTCTCCGCGTAGACCTCGATAAAATAACGTGATTCTTTTATCCTCTGGCCACCCAGTTTCCACAATTAGTCTATTTAAGGTTGCTATGTAGGAAAGGAGGTCTTGATTGCCCTGTCGCAGAGATAGAAGTTCGTCATCTAGAGCCTGCCCCTGGGAGTGACGAGCAAATAACCTTTCCATGCTTGCTTGAAATCTTTGAAAATCACGAAGAATCGGGTCATCTTGAGTTACCAGTGGAACTGACCAATCGGCAGCACTGCCGCTGAGATATGACAATACAAAGGCTACCTTGGTCTGGTCATTAGGGAAGGCCCCAGGTCTGCACAGGAAATGCAAACGACACTGATTCATGAATACGGCGAATCGTTTGGGGTCCCCAGCAAAGCGTTCGGGTGGTGCCAGCGGCATGTTTCCAGGTAGATTAATCTGCACCGGGTTACTGGAAAGCACAGGAGCGTGGTTCCCTCCGGAACCGGGTAAAAGAGTTTGTCCAGCTTGACCTTGCAAAAGCTGTCTAGCCAGGTCATCAGCTCTTTCCTTTGTTACAATCACTTCCCTCCTGAGAGCATTAGTCTCTTGACGAGCGGCGTGTACTTCGGCCCGTAATTCCCCCAGTAGTTGGGCCAACTGGTCAGTCTCGGAAGTTTCCATAGCGCCTGGGTGGGAATTTGTAGGACGGCTTCGCGTTCTGTAACGCTCACCTGGCTCCCACGGAGGCGCTGGTCTGGTCTGGGTTGCTGTGGCCTCTTCAAGCGTGATGCGCAGAATTCGGACCACCGATTGAACTGGACTCCCAAATCTTGCTTGTCTGGCCCGTAGGAATATCCTTCTGCAGATGAGAAAGGGGATTAACTGTCTGCTGAATAATGTGCTTACTCCCCCCTTTCCTCCTTCGTTCTCCTCTGACTTCCTCCAAAACCCCCGGTTTAAGCTCACCTTATGGTTTGGAAGGATGAACTCTCCATCCTGCTTCTGGTGCAGGGCGCGCGTTCGTCCAGTTACTTCACTGGTTTTCAGAATGGCGTTGGCAAATCCACTTGACTTTACTGAGCGATACGCCGTAAGTATGAAGATGCAAAAGTTCAAGTGTGAGCCTCCTTTTATGTTGTCTTTTTCTGTCCTTTATTTCAGGTGCAGAACAAAGCCGATGCGTTGAGGGGTTAAATTGCCGGGGTAAATCAGGTGAGTCAGTGATGAGGGCGACCCCTCTAAATTTCTTCATAATTCCCCAGTAATGTCTTTTGTCCTTTCCCCATAGGGGCCGGGGTGCGGTACCTGCCAGAGATGTGGCGCCGACCCGAGATGTGGAATGGCTCACCAAGAATAGCCGTTAAGTAATATGGCTGAAAATCCGGCTTTCCTCTTGTGTTCCCTTGCTCACCTTTTGTCTCTTCTTCTCTCCCTTAGGTGCGGTGCAGGGATGTGGCGACCGGCACTGAGAGCCGCGATGGAGCCGGGCGGCGTCTCGGGACCAGGTGAGTGAAGCGCGGCGCTGCAACGAGCAACGCAGTGCTTTTAAATGGAAGTCTTCCTTCAGGAATGCTGGCGTGAAGATTCCGGATGCAGGTAAGAAGGTTGAAATAGTTCTTGGTTTTCACCTTTCTCTTCTCTTATTCCCTTACAGGTGTTCCAGGTTCGATGCGGGCGTGGCTGGAGTCCAGGTGCAGGAGCAGACACGGTGAGCGTTCAGCTGCTGGGATGCAGAACAACGCGAAGCACGTGTGGCTGTCTGGGTGTGGCTTAAATAGCCTTGGAAGAAGTTCCAGGTGAGTATTCTTCCACAGCCCCACCCAAGTAACAAAATAGTTCCTTCAGAAAAATAGTCCCTCCTAAGCCTCATTTGGCTTGGTTCTTCATGCAGCATGATCTGCATCAGGTGAGTGTGCAGCATGGTCTGCTTCAGGTAAGTGCACCAAACACTTCCCTTTATGAGCCTGGCGCCTATGGCGCCAGGACTGATGTCCAACATGAGCCTGGCGCCAACGGCGCCAGGACATAGTCCAAAGAGCCCCTATAAAGGGCCGCTGGGCTTTTACCCGGGGGCGTGATACCTGCTCCGGGGGGTGCTGGGCCTGGCCTGGTGCTCCGGGGGTAGGCATCATGACAATATGTCTTCAGTGGAGGATCTAACGTAATAGGTTTAGTAAGCCATTGTTTACTTATGAGGGTAGGCAGTTGGGCCATAGTGGGGTTTAAGGTGCTATGGTGGTAGTCTACCAGTATAGTCGCTAAAGACGCTATCGCTATCACAATAGTAAGAAGAGGCGGTAGACTCCTTGGAGTGTGCATATTTTAGTTGTTATTAGGAAGGGATCTTAAGCACTCTGTTCGCCAGGGAGGGTAGGATCACTGTATGCGTGTGAACAGCGATCAAGGCAATGAATTATAGCGGTAATGAGGTAGCGGTCAATTAGGGCAAGTGGGTAACAGTTAATGCAAAAACAGTAGATTGGGCATGTAGGCAGCAGTCAATATGAGCGGGTGGGCACAATCAATGCAGAAACAGTAGATTAGGCATGTAAACAGCAATCAATGTGAACGGGTGGGCAACAATCAATGCAGGAACGGTAGATTAGGCATGTAGGCAGCAATCAATGTGAACGGGTGGTCAACAATCAATACAGAAACAGTAGATTAGGCATGTAGGCAGCAATCAATGTCAGTGCAGAAACAGGATTTTAGGTGCCAAATGCAATGATAGTGACATAATTCTAGTCGGGTAAATGAAGAGCGTGGGTCTACCAGGCAGTAGGGACTATATGCTTGGTGCAATGATCAGTACCTGCTCATGCGGCTCAGTTACATGTAAGCATTATGGGCTAAATACAGTTGCATGCGATACCGACAGTAAGGTGAGTTCGAAGTGGGGGAGCAGTAGCCGTAAGCAGAGACTTTAGTGGGAGCAATGAGCAGGGAGCACCTCACAGGTAAAGTGCTAGCGCTGGTCAGTGTGTGGTTAAACTGGGTGAAATGCGTGCAAGCAAGTATAATCCATGAGGGCCTATCCGGTGGCAGGTTAACAACGTAACATCATGGCGGTAGATAATAGCCAATAAGGGTATTGGTAGGAGCTAGGGACCTGAAGGTAACGTAGGTTGTAGGGTAGCAAGTGAGAAGCTAGTGGTTTGCACTGGTCTAGCAGGTAAAAGATAGCAGGTAATAGGCAAAGTGTGTGCTCATTCTGTGTGAAGTTAACAGTAGATTATGGTTAAATAATGGGTCCTAGTGCAGCGCATAAATATACTTTGTAAATTATGTCAGCAGTTCGTCAAGAAAAGACCATATGCAGCGATTAGATGGAACACAATAGACATGCGGTCCACAGGCTGTCAAATGGCGAAAGCAGGGGTACATTCAACTTTACTTAATGTTAATTGTACATTTGGGCAGACGGTGTGATGTGGATTGAGGCCAGGAGGTGGGCACACAGGCGCACAGTGGGGGATAGCAAAGAGTCTTACCACGTTGCAGTGGTTAATGCAGCAAACAGGATATGTCCGAGCAGAATCAGTCCGTCTGGGCGCGCAGCACACGCTTCTTGGACAGGCACATAGATGTGGTCAAGCACAGGCGTGCTGCTGCGGATCAGAAAACAAATGGGCATAGACTCGCGCCTCACGGCTCCGATGCGGCATGACAGGTTAGGACAGGCATAAGCCTTCTTTCAGGGCCTTCCTGAGGAGGGCCGGCTTACGCCTGCCAGCGACTGATTGGGCACTTCACAGGCAGGGCAAGCCAATAGGGGGATGGATGGCTCTGGGTGGGGGTAGGCAAGGGAAGGTAGATGCCTATTGCTCTCAGGCGGCCATCTTGAAGCGGGTGTCCTCGTGCACCAAAATATGGGAGCACAGATGAAAGTAGATTCAACGCCGCGTCGCATTGATCTTGTCCTGCAGCTGGTTATTTAATCAGCAGGCATTCGTTGAAGCGCATTCAGCCGCGCTTTTTAAATAAAATAACGGCGATGTTCCGATGCAAAGGGATTAAGCGCACAGGCTTACCACAATTTTTGGAGGAAGCTCCAGCTTCTCCTCCACACCATGGCACTGCTCCTGCAGCGTTGGAAGGAGTTCCTGCTCCTCCGTGAAATCGGATGGTCTGACTTCACATCATTAATGTATACTGGCAGCACAAAGCAACCGGAACATCAATGTTCATTGACCAAGTAACAACTTTAATTGATGAAATTAATGAGGAAGTGAGCCTCAGTCCAAGGAGGTACGGCAACGTACCAGAGTCCCGTAAGAGGTAAGGGGAGGTAAACAAGAATTGGAGGGGACCTATGGGGTGACATAGAGGCTGAGGTTGTTTTACCCTTGCCCAGTATGCACAAAGACATTAATGGGCATGACCAGAGAAGGGTCTGGGACCCCAGGAGTGAGACGACTAGCATCAGAGGAAATCTTCCTCAGCGCAGTGATAACGAGGAAACCACTGGCCAACAGAGGCAGGTCTAGGACCCCAACTGTGAGAGGGAGAGCATCAGAGGAAATTGTCCTTGGCACAGTGGTAACAACGAAATCACTGGCCACCAGAGAAGGGGTGGGATCCCCACAGTGTGAAAGAACTGTGCTAAACAGTACCAGGGGAAGGGAGTCATTCCCCCTGGCTGTATTGTGAACTGAAACTATTCCTGGAGAAGGGAGTCATTCTTATGGTAAAGGCTGCGGCCTTCTGTTGAAGACCCCAGGGGAAATGAGTCATCCCCCCTGTCCTTATGCAGAAAGTACAGAGATGACAAGTCCATCGGCCAAGAAACCACCCATTGCTCTTTCCTGGAATGAGTTCCGAGCAACAAGTCCAAAAGTCTGCAGGGACCTAAATCCGACAACACAGGGACACCTCAGAGGAAAGGAGATAGCTGTAAGGGCAGAGAAACCAGCAGCAGGGTAGTACTTCTGATGATCTGGAGAGTAATAGGACACAAACAACAATTAACCCACAGATGACCTAAAACAGACAGGAGGTCAGTCATTCAGACAAAACACAAAACTGAAGTACTAGAGACATTCTAGTCCTTATGCTGAACTGTATCCAATAACACCAGGAGAGGGGAGGTATTCTCTTGGTCCTGGCCTGAGAGTTGCACTGGAGACACCACAGGAAGGGAGTCATTCCCTCTGGTTTTATTGGCGATTGTGTAAAAAACATGAGGAGATGGAAGCCATTCTCCTGGATGTGAACTTGCATAAAGAAATATTTTTTGGACACTCTTTAAGAAGCAGGAGAAAGGAGACATTCTCCCGAAGAATGAACTTTCTATTAGTGTATCCTTTAGTTATAGTGTGAGGGTTACAGTAGGATTTGACACAGGACGGTGGTTTGATGTACAGTCTGACCATTCCTTTAGTTTTACTTTGAGGCCTGGAAACCCCTTTTAGAGATGGGGACAGACAGAAATAAAGGTTTATAACCGAAACCATGCCACTTTGTTTCAGCTTCTTTCTTCGACACCCTTACACAGCATATAGAAAAAGAGCCAGCCCAGGCGGATGTTGCTGACTGACAGTAGCTACCCCCAAAGTCTGCAGGCATTCTGTATGCAAGGCGTCAAAACGCTGAAAAAGCCAGGCTGTGTGCACATTCCCAGCCGGTTCTGAGGTACTGTAAACCGGGCCATATCCTTTCCAGTCAATGAGGTAATAGAGGTGCCCCTGCCGAATACTGAAATCTAGGCTGACTGCAACTTTGTATTCCTCTGAGCCCTGTATAAGAATCGGGGCAGGAATAATGGGAGCCATAGAAGACGCATGATAAGGGCAAAGCAGGGACGTGTGGAAAACCGGGTGGATACGCCAGGTACTGGGCAATATCAAACGAGGAGGCTATGGGTTTCATCACCTGTTCCACAACATATGGCCCAGCGAACCGTGGTAACAACTTCCAAGAGCCCTGGAGCCTGAGGTGCTTGGTCAGTAATCAGACCTTGGGCCTCATTACGAGGTTGGCGGTAACCCGCCGGTCTAGCCAGCGGGTTGCCGCTGACCTCATAACACCATTTCCGCCGCATGACATCCTGGTGCCACCGGGATATTAAGACCGAAACGTTAAGTCCCCATTCCTGTGGAGTCCGATAGGACTCCACGGGAATGATATATGATAGGATATTGTATTTATATTGCGCCCATACACAAGTGTTTCAAGGGGGAATGGGGACACGGAAACACCAGCACTGTTACTAATGGTGCTGGTGCTTCTGTGAAAACCATGCCTGCAGGGGCCGGTACGCCCGGCAGGTCAGACTTTCCGGGAGATCCGGCGCCTGCAGACAATACTGTAGTCTGGTGGTCCGGAAAAGGTGTTGGTACGTTGCTACCTGCACCCTTATTTCCGGACTGCCAGACTTGGAATGTGGCCCTGTGTCTCTAGTTTGGAAAATCAGGCAGGTTGCCGATGGACGTCTGCCTGTTGCTTCATCCGGTCTAGTGCCTCAACCAGGTGCCGATAAACGGGTAAGTGGTTCTGGTGAACACGCCAAACACACCCATTCACTGCTGGTGCAGTCATGGGCATGAGCCCTTCTGGCATGGATTTAGGATGCGGGTTGCACAAGAGGGATACCATGGTGGCAGAATGCACTTAGTTGCTATAAGCGAATTCTGCAAAGGGAAATGAGGTGACCCAGGTCTCTTGGTGATGAAAACTCAGGCATCGCAATCATTTTTTGAGTGTTTGATATACTCATTCGGTAGACCCATCAGTTTTGTGATGAATAGCAGATGAGTACCTGAAAGACCAAAATGAGACTTACTACTAAGAAATGGCAATACCCCAGTCACAAGGTCAACGAAAAACGTTTATTACAGTCACGTGAAAGGGGTCTCATCACCCCACGAGGTATGCACACAAACACTGTGGAGGGAGAGAGCCCTGAGTCCCAGAAAACAGCAGCATATATACATTCAGGAATAACATACAATGCGCTTGTCCTGCCCCTTCATGTGATAGGGACCATAGGGTTCGTGATCTTTCCATGTAGATGGTATTACCATGACAACATACTTGCATATTTCCCCGTCTTCCCGCATACAATTTGCTGTCTCGGAGCAGGGCAAAGTGGTGCGTGGGGGCATATGGTGTTCTCTAGTACAAGGTTACATTCTCTGTGCAGCTTATCTAGGTTGCTCCTAGAGCCGAAGGTCAGTCTGCTCCAAAGCTTGGAAATGGGGTTTCTCTGAATGAGCACGTTTCAGATGCACATTATTATAATTAACAGTTAAGTGGAGAAAACATGACCGAGACAGGAGGGCACCTAACTTGCAGATTAGCTATGCTTCTGCAAGGCTTCAAGGTTCTACAGTGTAAGACAAACAACACGCTCAGCAGAATGTGCATTCCTGTCTCGTAAGTGTCAGAAAGTTTGTACAGGAGTCTCCTACCGTGTTCAGTGCAAAAATGCAGAATAAACAAAGAACTGAATAATGCACCCAAGATGATGGATAAAACAAAATGGCAACGTTGTCATTGTTATTGTGGTAATTGTGATGTTATGTGAATGTGCTCAGGCCAACATGCATACATTGCATACATTATGAGGCACCAAACTGAATATATTTTCACATACCAGGCATCCACAGACAGGAGCCTCATGAATGCCCTCCAGAATCATGATGTGAATTGCGATCCCCTGTCTGAGATCACTACAGATGGCAGAAGACCAAGGCAGAACACATGTCAATAAAAATAAATCAGCTAGTACCAGGGAGGAAGGTAGTCCCTTGCACGGAATGAACGTAACATCTTTGTGAATATATCCAGCATCACCCATACAGTATACATATTATGCACCTCTGTTAAATCACAGCGTGAACTCCATGGACATCGTAACCCACGGCGTTTGAGGTATGACATGTGTGTTGGAAGACTCATGGGCTTTCCTAGGTGTTTCTTTTCCAGAATACATATGAAGCATTAGAAGACATAGGGCCTCATTACAAGTCATCCGGTCCGGAAACAACAGTGGCAGTAAATCCGCCGCCACCGTTGTTTCCGGACCAGCTGATTCCGAGTACTGCAAGTTGGGAGTGTCACTCCCGCCAGGTCTGACCTGGCGGGAGTAACACAACCCGCCTGCAGGCGGGCATGGAAACACCGGCTCTGTCATAGACGGAACCAGTGTTTCCATGGTCCCCATCCCCATGGAGTCCTATAGGGCTCCATGGGAAAGGGGATTTACGGAATTCTGCCTCCAGAATTACCGGGTCACCGCGGTTGTAATGCCCCGGTGATTCCGGCAATCACGGAGGCAGAATGGTATTACGGGTCCGGCGGACTCGTAATGAGGTCCATATTCCTTAACGGAATGGGACAAACACAGCCACCAACACTATTGCTGTAACAATTCAGTTCCATCGACCATTCCCTTATCCGTAGGTATGAACAGCCTGTCCTCTACATACGGTGAGCCCTGTACTGTTTACTAGAAACACTTGTGTACAGTAGGGTTATAAATGCCACATCATATATCACCGGCAGCTTTTCCAGTTCCTTTGAGATGGGTTTCCACCCATGAACCGATTTCATGCCGTAACGATGGAGTTAGGTTGCAGGCACAGAGAAAGAGATGGGATGGCTAGTTTCAGGAAAAGCAGAGGAGGCAGTTGCTTCCTGGGAATGCAACAAGGCATCAGCTTGTGTGTTCCGTGAGGCAGGGCAGTATGTGATCACGAAGTTAAACAGAGATAAAAACATGTGCCATTGTGCTTGGTGGACCGTAACACACTGAAGAGTCACCAAGTCTTGTAAGTTGTGATGATATGTAAACACGGTTATCCAATGTTGTGACCCGAGTAGATGGCGTTGCCATTCCTTAAAGGCCACCTTTAAAGCCAGAAGTTCCCTCTCGAGTATCAGGTAAAATATCTCAGCTGACAAGAGTTTTCTGGAAATGAATGCCACAGGGAACATTTCTTTGGAGTCAGGATACGTCTTAGAATGCACTGTCCAGACCGGCACTGCAGAAGCGCCTGCTTACACCACAAAGGGTAAGTGCGGGTTTGAGTGTTGAGGCACTGGAGCTGTGGCAAAGGCTTGCTTGAGGGCATCAAAAGTGACTTGTGTAAGCTCATTCCACTTAAAAGGCACAGGTGGTTGTGTCAGATTAGTGAGAGGGGCTACAACAGTCAAAAAGGAGTGAATTAATCTTCTGTAAAAGTTGGCAAACCCTCCAAAGGACTGCAAGTCTTTTACAGAGGTTGGTTGCTGCTATTCCAATACTGCTCCCACTCTGGCAGTGCTCATTAACACCCCCTGGGAGGTCAGGATGAATGAAACCCAAGATGTCCATGCTGGAAGCATAGAAAGTATATTTCTCCAGTTTGGCGAACAGGATATTCTTCCGGAGCCCTTGTAATACCGAACGTACATGATATGTATGTTGTTCTAGGGATGTGGCAAAAATTAGTATATCATCCAAATACACCAACACATATTGATCAAGGATGTCCCAAAAGATGTAATTCATAAAGTGCTGGAAGGTGGTGGGTGCAAAGGGCATTGCAAGATACTCGAAAATGCTATAACGGGTGCGGAGGGCAGTCTTCCATTCACCCCCCTGTACACGTATACAAGATTGTAGGCCCTCCCCCAGATTTTCAACATTGTCCAGAGCTTTTCTAGGAGGACTGGGACTAAACGCAGCCGGTACTTGTTCTTTATGTGGACCTGATTTAAGGCACAGTAATCAATACATGGTCCTAGGTCTCCCTCCTTTTATGTGAACAAAAAACAAAGGTGAAGCGGTGGGGTACGTGATGGAAGTATGAACCTGTTCTTTTGAGCAACAGGGGGGTATCCCTGCATAGTTTGTCCTCCTTCTAGGTCAAACAATAGACCCTATTGCAGGGTATTTAGACCACTCCAGGAGATCATCATACATGGCTGTATGGCCATTGCGGGGGTAATACCTCTGACAGTCCCTTACTGAAAACATCTGCATAGTCTTGACATTCAACCTGAATAATTTGTTGTACTGCCCCTATGTCATAGCAGCCCAACATTAGCGCTTGCCACAGGGTCTCTGGAGCATCTGAAGGATTTATGCAGTGAGCATTGCAGAATGCAGAATAGATAACCACTGAGCATTGTGCCAAGTTAAACACAGGTTATGAACCTGCAACCAAGAAATATGGAGCAGTGATCAAATCAAAATTGATATTTTCCTGATGTCCCTGCTGCATGCTCAGGCACAAGGGAATGGTTTGCTCTAAAATAGGACCAGACAACAAACAGGTATGTGTCAACTACTCTTACCGGACAGGCTTTGGGAACTCGTGGGATTCCTGCTTGTTGAGCTCAAGCAGAATCCATATTATTCCTAATGGATCCTGAACAAATCATGATCTGAACCTCGAGGTCCAAAAGTTCAGGAGCGATAATCCGGGCATTACAAGTATGCCTGTAATGCAGCCATGTTTCTTCCAGGACCTTTATCAAATGGACGCATCCCACAGATTATTAGGAGGGCATTTCCTGCCTTCTTAATGGGCTGTCATGGTCAGGAGTGGATTAAAAGCTTGGATTGTCCAAAATACGAACAAAGGTTAGAAACTCAGCCCTGCTCTTGTTTTCAGTGGACCCCCCCTTGAGTCCTACCAGGGAATCAAAGGACTTGCTCCATTCTCCTCCTCACTTGCATGTAAAGTCTGGGTAAGTGTACTCAGAGATTGTTAAGGCAAAGTCAGCTCTAAATGACTTGTAGGTAGAGTCTGAGAAGGTGTTATTATGAGTCTTAAAAGGACTGGCAGACTTTGATGGCTTACATACAGATCTCGTAAAAAGGTTTTCATTCCCCTTCCTAGGTGGATGAGGGGAGGTATAAGAATATGCCATTAAGACATTGTGCATGCATGGGTATCCTCAAAAGAAGAAGGGGGGGTACCATGTCTTGTCCTATGGTGCTATGATATTCTCCCTGAGGGTGTCTACCCCATGTGATCCTCCTTCATATAGTCGCCCCCATGGTCAGGATCAGGTAGCGGCCTCCGTCGCATGGCCACATGGGGAGAGGTCACTGCGGGAAAGGAGTGAGAACACCATCAGACTCATCACAGGATTCTAATCAGACAGACACTCCAAAGGCATCAGGGAGAATCATCTAGATTCCAGTATTATCTCTACACCTCGTCACGGTGCTTAGTAATGAAAATGCATAAAGCAGGGGTATATGACAGGTTCCCAGGCAGGTTCAGCAGATTCCCTTTGAGGTATCCTGTTAGGAAGAGGCTAGTGGCTTCGTTTAATTTATTTTGGGGTTATGTTGGCTTGAACTGTTCTTCTCCTTAACCATGTAATCAGCCAGCTTCAATTGTCCCTATCTAAGATGGAGAATTGTCAGCACAGCCATGATTGGTCCAAAGACTATTGTGAGGTAGTTTGGATCACCTGCAGAGGTTCTACATTTGTCAGGATTCCATGGCACATTTCCACATTTTCAAAGAGACATTATACTAGAAAACTCTCATTTAGGAGATTACATCATCACATATATATGTAGGAGTAATGTTGAGTGATGTTTGGGTGTTTGTTCTGAATTTAACATCTGATTATTTACATAAGTTTCCTAAATGTTAAACTGTTCAGGAAGTGCCTAATTTCCCAAGCCAAGATGGAGGGTCCGTTCCACAACAGTGATTGGAGGAGAAGTGCTGTGAGGTAGTTTGGAACTTTCACTAAGATTCTAAACTGCCTTTCATTCCAGTTTCCTTAGAGGAAGGTTGCATTTATTTAGCTCTGTAGAAAATGTAACTATAGTGATCTTTAGAAACTTTATAAGAAGGAATAAACTACTGAGAAGAGAAGGTTATTTCAAGAAGAACTCATCCAGCGTTGAAATAATAATTATCTATACAGATGAAGCAAGCTAAGTCAATAAGTGGAAAACACTTATTATTTGTTATCAAAATAATATCTACTAATGGAATCAAGAAGTTATTTTGAAACAATACAAGTTTGAAACTGTAATCCTACTAAGCTATGAACTTTCTTGTGCTCTTTAGCTCGTGTTGTTTACCGGCTGATAAAGTAAACGTTCGTTGCTCTGTAATTGCGGCTGTATTTACATTTTATCTTTATTAGCGTTCTTGCTGGAATAGTACTTAAAAAACAAGGTATAAATTGAAGGTTTATGGTTTGAAGTTATTGTGGTGTTTAACAATGCTAAATTAACGAATATTTATTTGAATACTCGCGCGCGCGTGAAGTTCGTCATAGATTGTTTTTTGAGTAAAGGACCTTTAAGCGTGTATCGTGCGTCCTTTATTGTGTTCCTGTTACTTCCTAGTTGTGACGTATTTGCATATTCTTGCGCATCGTTTCGTGGAAGTATTACCGAGCGACTGATTTGATGTTTCTGAGACTTCTGGTCTTCAGTATTTGGTAGCGCGGCTTCTGTGTAAGTAGCGCTGCTCATCTTTAGTGCGCGGTTCCTTTCCAGAGTGCGTGGTGTGCGCGGTTCCTCTTCAACTGCGCGGTTCACTTTTCCAAGTTGCGCGGTGTGCGCGGGTCCTCTTCAACTGCGCGGTTCATCTTCCAGAGTGCGCGGTGCCGTTTGCTTTGTGTTTTCGTTTGCTTCGATTCATTTGAGAGCACATCTTCATTCCAAGATTCCTGTTTCTTCATGGAAGTTAAGGTATGAGCACGCTATTTCCGGATGTTAATAGCAGCGTGTTCCTCATCAACATTATACTTCAGTTAAGTGAAATTTACCAAGAAGAAATATAAATAAACTATTTATTGTGAATTGCCGACATCAATATTCAGACCAGAACACTTTTAAATTCCAAGACTATTTTTGAAGGATTTTGGACAATTAATGCTTCACAATAATTAAGATTCTTGAGACTATAAGTTTGAATAAAAGAAGATATTTAAAGATTCAGAAAGAAATATACTTAACTATAATTAAGCCTATCAGCTATCAAGCATAGGCTGCAGGTATATATATTTCTTTAACTGAAAACATATAAAATCATTTGTGGTTTAATTAAAGTGATAGTAATAGTGTACTATATGTGTTTAGATTTTCACAGCCACGACACTGAGGAATCATCTATCCAGTACACCAGTTCCAGATGGAAAACCAGTAGTCGAGAGGTCTACATAGAAAAACCAGTGAAGATCTGCTTTTGTTTTGTTCTCCATTCTCCTTTCCCCTTGGATTTGCCAGTTTAATAATTATATCTTATTAGAGATTGTTGAATTGGCACACCTAGGGGGTCTGGTGGGCCTGCATCACTACTGCAGGAAGATTCAAGACTGGACCTTGACAGAATGAAAGGCCCAAGTATTTAAATCCTGCCTGAGTGTTGCAAGAGTTTCTTGCTATCTTCGTGGTGGACTAAATTTATGACATTCTAATTTTTTATGGGATGAGAACCAGCACGAGGAACATGTTCGTAAGGTCTTGTTGAAGTTGCGAGAGAATCATCTATTCGCCAAACTAGCGAAGAGTCAATTTCACACGTCAAAGGTGGAATTCCTGGGTTTTGTGATTTCACTGGCCAGATTAGAGATGGATTGCAGCAAGATCAAGGCAGTATTGGAGTGGCGTACGCCAACCTGTGTCAAAGACATCCAAAGGTTCATCGGATTTGCCAATTTCTACTGACGATTTATTTAAGGCCTGCTCGAGGGTGACCACGCCCATTACACAATTGCTGAACAAGGGAGTAAAGTTTGCCTGGGAAGGTGAGGCTGAGGAGGCATTTCGTTTTCTGAAAGAAAAGTTCACCACAGCACCTGTTCTATTGCACCTAGACGTTGAGCAACCATTTTCTGTGGAAGCGGATGCTTCAGATGTTTCAGTACTTTCGCAGAGACATTATCACCATTGGCCATCCTGTAGCTTTTTATTCCAAAATCTTTTCAGCCGTAGAAAATAACTATACCATTTCTGACCAGGAACTTTTGGCCATAAAGGCGGCCTTTGGAGAGTAGAGACATTATTTGTTAGGCACGCAACTTCGAGTAACTGTCCTCGCGGACCACAAGAATTTGACCTTTTTACGTTCATCCAAGACATTAACACTAAAGTAGTTGCGCTGGTCTTTATTTTTTGCTGAATATGATTTCGTAATTACCTTCAAGCCTGGGCGTCAAAATGGTAGAGCAGACACTTTGTCTAGATGCCATCCTGGAAGTATCAAAGAAGATCCATTCACTCCTTTTCCATAACTACAAGACAGTCATTTTGTGGGAGCTGAAGTACGAAAGATTACAAGTTTTGATTTGTAAAAGTATGCCTGAGGAGCAAATGTGTGAGTGGACGAGAGAGGATCCGGCACGACAAATTAAAAAGGGGTTACCTTTTGTGGATGCAAGACTGCGGGCCTCATCACGAGTTTGACGGTATCCAGGCGCATATACCGGCGAGCAGTATTTGCGTTAGCATCATGAGTTGTGTCGCAAAGAGCGTTCAGCAGTAATAGTGAAAACCCTAAAACTCAGCGAACATTGCGTTACCGCCGGCATCTCGCGCTATTAGCACGCGCTAATAGCGCTGCAGGAAATGCATCACTGCCAAAACAGAAAACAGAGCGGTGGCCATTTTGGAAATCACAATCCACCTAAAATCTGAGCCCCTAGAAGCCATACACTCCATCAAACCTTAAAAAATGTCTCAGGAGCGTGTGAGGTGCAAGTCTGCCCTGAACACGTTGCGCAAACCTAAGTTCTCTGCCTCAGAACTCACAATACTGATGGAGGAGGTTATTTCTCACCAGGATGAACTCTTTGGTCCCAAACAAAAAAAGACGTGCACAAAGCTGCGTAACCACATCTTGGCAAACATCAGCCAGAAGGTCACTGCGTCGGCCATTTCCCCAAGGATGGAGATGACTGCCGCAAGCGATTTAACGACCTGTGGGTCTGTGTCCAGAGGCCTCCTGGCACAGCACAGGAGTGAGACCATGGTGACTGTTGGACGGCCACCACCACCAAAGCTAGCACCATGGGAGGAGCAGTGCACCACCCTCATTGACATGGCATCCATTGAGGGGGTGGGAGGAGCGCAGGCAGGCACTGGCACCCAGGAGGCTGGAAGTGAGTAACCATTCCCTTGCAAATTGCATTGTAAATAGGCCACCATTCCATCCCCAGTGTGAATGCCCAACAGCCCGGCACTGTGAGTGGGTGCAGTGCGTGTGATTGACCACAGCCACCCACCAGTGCACCATTGTACCAGTGCACCTAGGCAACCCCAGAGATGAGAGCTGTGAGTAGGGCAGCCAATGGACACATGCAAGCACCATGGCACACACATCCATGGCGGGGTCAAAGCAACGTCAGGTGAGCATGTGTAGTACCAACCCCCCTCACTGACTGCGGCATGCCAGCTGTGCATTTGCATCATATGCATGAAAAGGCTATGCCAACAATTCTGAACTGTGTCCCCCCTCACGTAGTATTCCCCAGTAATACCATAAATGAAAACTAAACAGGTCAGGCCCAAGCATGATTGAAACTGGCCTGTAAACCCCCCACACCCTGTAAGCCTTAAAATGCATGAACATAATTTGAGGTGCTCTGTCCTCTGCCATACCCAAGGCCCCCTACAGGCACGCAGGCATCCTCTGAGTGCAACGTGGATGACAAAGAGGCAGGCCCATCCCAAAATCTGCCCAGACGTACCTCCACCAGCACCACCACCCCGCGAAGGGCCTGGCAGGACATGCCAAAGTAGAGGACAAAAGCCACCAGAGGCTCACCACCTCGGTGCACAAAAGGCACCAGGGGCTCACCACCTCAGTGCACACAAGCCACGAAGGCCACCTCACCAAGCCCATCCCAAGCCACCAGGGGCTCACAGGATGTTCAAGTTGCCACTACTGCAACCACCCCAGGTGAGGGTTCCTCATCTGGTGAAGTGCAGCATGCTGTACCTGTTGTAATGCCAATACACAGTCCAATGCAGCAAATGGACACACCCGAAGGGACCCCTGAGCATGTGGAAACGCCCAGGCACAGTCCACATGTCTGTGCACGCCGCTGCGCATACACACCAGTGGTGGATGAGGACACACCCTCATATATGTTATCTGCGGGCAGCCGCTCCATCCACGGCAGCCCCACCAGACAGCCCAGCACCACAAGCAACAGCAGCCCCACAACCCTGTGCAGCCCTGCCAGGCACAGCAGCCCCACTACCCCGCGTAGACCTGGCAGGCACAGCAGCCCCACTACCCCGCATAGACCTGCCACGCACAGCAGCCCCACTACCCTGCGTAGACCTGCCAGGCACAGCACCCCCGCACAGGAGACAGGAACAGGTCCGGCCAATGAAGTCATGACACGCCTGGATGTGATGGAGGCATGCCAGATGAGGATAGAGGGCATGGGCAGCAAACACAACCGCCACATCAAGGCCATTAGCAGTGCCATTAGGGGGGCTGCCAAAACCATGGCGTGTGGCAATGGCCGCACACATAAGGTTGTAGAGGGATGCATTGCAGCACTCACTGGGTTTGGCCAGCGAGTACGTGAATTATGCGAGGTGCAATCTGCGCATGCCGAACAGATACGTGATGCAAATAATCTCCTCCGCCAGCAGCTGCAGTTGACTGCATCGGTGTCATCCACCTCAACCACCCCCACAAAGGGCTCCCTAAAGGGGTCACCAAGGCGTAGGTCACTATGTCATTTATAACGGCGCTCACCTAAAGGCAGAGCACGTGGGAAGCGACAATGTCCATGTTAGATGAACAGTGCACTGTTGGCCTGAGGGCCGCTGTTCATGGACCCATGTACACTGTGTTGGGGTAGGGGGCTATGTGTGCTACGGAGTTGGTGGGGGGAGGGTGATATGTGTGCTGGGGAGTTGGTGGGGGAGGGGGTATGTGTGCTGGGGAGTTGGTGGGGGGAGGAGGTATGTGTGCTGGTGAGTTTGTGGGGGCAGGGGATATGTGTGCTGGGGAGTTGGTGGGGGGTTAGTTCCACTTTAATTAAGGCCTGTTGAAACATGACAGAAAGCAAGGACATTAATGAGTGTGTGCAAGTGTTATTTATTTTACAAGTGCTGTTTGTGACATGTGCCCATCCACCAATTCAGAAACAATTCTCAATCAACACCTGTCCGGCCAACCTCCCCTCCCTCACCCCATCCCTGTGTGCATTAGCCCCGGCAATGAGCACATGGTCATCGTCACTCCCATCCCCTGGGTGTTGCCCATCTGTATCAGGGGGTAGTGGCACATTCCTACGGCATTAGATGTTGTGCAGCATGGCACACGTGAGTACAATCTTGCCAACTTTCTCTAGCGCATACATCTGTGCCCCTCCAGTACGGTCCAGGCACCGGAAAGGTGCCTTCAACAAACCAAATGCCCTTTCTACACATATATGGGTCCTACTGTGGGCATTGTTGTATGCCAGCTCTGCCGGAGTTTGTGGATTCCGCACAGGGGTCATCAGCCAGGTGAGCTGCGGATATCCTGAATCCCCTGCATGGGATGAAATGTGTACATGAGGCCTAGGTTGCTTCACTGGGAGTGCAAGGAATAAGCATCAATACACTATGCACTGTGGTCATCTTAGTGTGCATTGGGGACATGTAATTTGATTGGCTGATTGGTATACATCCATCATCTTTCAGGCCATGCATCATCTGAACCGTACATGAACTCTGTGGGATTGAGTGGGCTGTCCTGTGGCCGATTACATTTGCCTGCACATGGGGTTACTGGACTTGCACTAGTGGATGATGACCTATCTGTATGAGATTGTGTGTGACACTCATGCTCACCAAGTACCGACCTGTAACCACTTGTCATTTGAATATGGAGTATTCATGTTCAACGGGTTTGATCTGCAATGTGCGCCCACTTTCTACATGCACCGCTCCCTGGGTTTGATTGGCACAGTGGTGCATCCATACCACCAAGATGAGGCTCCGGTCATGACCGGCTGTTCAGGGCCAGTGTTGATTTGTATTTGGTTGTGGCTGTCTCAGTGGATGGTGTAACTTTACCTACATGGCAACCATTTTTGTTTTGTTTCACATGCATGGAAATGTGCATTCATGGGCCACTCTCTCAGGGATGTTCATGTTCGGATTTGATCCTGATCATCTACAGTGGTTTAGTGGATGGGTATTGCATTCCTCTCATTTTGCATACCTGTGTGGTGCCCTGGGTGAGGTTACTCTTGTGTGTCAGGGTGTAAAGCAGCACTTCAACACAGACAAGTTGCATTCTGGTTGTTGTGGTCCCATGTGTTATGGTGTTTTGAGAAGTGTGTGACCATCACCTTTTGTGGGTCCAGGTGTGGTGGCCATGTGCAGGTGTCCTTGTGTGCCACACGTATATGGTACTGGTGCTATGATGGTGCTGGCTGTGGCTCCTGGTGGTATGCAAGTCTTCCTGTGGCTCTGCTCCCCCCCTACATTTGTATTTGTATTTATTTTGTTTAAAAAAACCTTTCTACTTGGTGGTACAATATATTTTTCATTGATTTCAATAGGAGGAATTGAATATGCAAGAGTAACGGAAACAGCACTACTCTCCATCTGGGACTACCTTAAAACTAACGCAGACTCAAACACAACCTCAGCCCTTATTCTACTCAACCTCTCCGCAGCCTTTGACACAGTTAGCCATGACACCGTGACCAAAAGACTAGAAGACATAGGCATAACAGACATAGCACTACTCTGGACTAAATCATTCCTAACAGACAGAACCGAAACTGTGTGGGTTAAACCCTTCAAATCCACTCCACGAGTTAATGACTGTGGAGTACCACAAGGATCCTCACTATCACCACTATATTTCAACATCTACCAGACTCCGGTCATCAGAATCTTCAAAAAATACAACATCTGGCGGGCTTCCTGGCAGGCCTCTTTTCAAACTTAATAATAATAATAATAATAATAACTGATAAATGATAAACTGGGAAAGCCCCCCCGTCTTTTGGTAAAGCTCTTATTACAGTGATTCCAAAGGAGGGGAAGGACCCGGCAGACTGCTGCTCCTATAGACCGATCTCCCTTTTGAATGTGGATTCCAAATTGTTCACTAGAATCATTGCTACCCGGCTCGAGGATCATATGCCCGGGCTTATCCCCTCGGATCAAGTGGGTTTCATAAAAGGAAGACAGGGGGCGGACACCCTTAGGAAGACCTTACATCTCATGGGGGAGGCAGCGCCAAGGGGGAGTAACCCGGTCCTGATGTCCATTGACGCCGAAAAGGCATTTGACCGGGTTGATTGGGGTTACCTACATAGCGGGCTCCAAAAACTGGGACTGTGAGAGGGAATCCGCCGGGCGATTGGGGCCCTGTATGTAGCCCCATCAGCCAGAGTTACAGTAAATGGGCGCCTATCTCGCATCTTCAACCTCCAGCGGGGGACCAGGCAGGGCTGCTCCCTTTCCCTGCTTCTGTTCGTTATGACTATGGAAGTACTAGCAGAATATATTAGAGGATCGGCTAGTATACGAGGCATCGATGTAGGCGACCGCACCTTTAAACTGGGTCTTTACGCCGATGATATCTTGCTACACTTGAGAGACCCCGCTAGGTCGATCCCCACCGCCATACAGGTGATTGAACGGTTTGGTGATTTCTCAGGGTTCAAGATCAATATAGCTAAATCAATGATATTCCCGTTTGCCTCGGACTCGGACAGGGACCTGGAGGAACTCGACCCTCTGGGACTACAAATTTGCACAGAGGGGATAACATACCTGGGAATTAACATCGTCAGACCCGACGAAGACTTGAATCAAGCCAATTACCCTCCCCTGTTTGATAAAATATTCAAAGACACAGAGAGATGGGGAAAAGGTCAAATATCCTGGATGGGACGAATAAACGCTATAAAAATGAACCTTCTTCCCAGGGTACTTTACGTCTTTCAAATGCTCCGCTCGAAGCCCCTGATGCTTACCTCATAGAAGCTAAACGACGTATGCTGAAATTCATATGGCAAGGCCAGAAACCCAGAGTGGGATACGAAACCCTCACGCTCCCCAAAGACAGAGGAGGACTTGCCCTCCCGGACCTTCAAGCCTACCATAGAGCGGCCCAGCTTAGAGCGTTGGCCCCCCATCTCAGGGAAGACCCCGATAAACAATGGATATATCTAGAGAACTCCCTTCTGAGTCCGGTCACGGTGGGAGGATGGCTATGGGTCCCTCTGAAAAAGCTCCCTCACAGAATTAAGGCCCATCCAATTCTAGGCACTATGTGGAAGGCATTGGCAGGTAAGGGCAACAGCGACAAAATAACGACATGACCCTCCCCCTTGAGCCACATTTGGTCCACACCAGTACTGGAGATGATACCGGGACACAAACACTATCAACCCTGGTTTGATGCCGGACTAAGCAGGGTCGGCCAACTTGTAAAGGAGGAGACATTCATAGGTATCCAAGAACTGGAAGAGTCTCTGGGGATTGGTACTCTCTCCCCTCTCCTATATCTACGACTTAAAAGCATCCTAATGAAACCCAAACTAAAACAATGTGTGCAACGAAAGCTCACCCCAGTTGAAAGGATCTTGGACACCCATGTGGAAATGAAAGAACTCATATGTCTCCTTTACGGAGCTTTATTGTCTACCAGAGAAGGATCGACCAGGGGCCTCAGGAGGAGATGGGAGGGGGATCTAAATATTAGACTTGGAGACAAACTCTGGGAACGCCTCTGAAATAGGGTATACAAGACCTCAATCTCCTGCCAATACAAGACACATGCTGTCAAACTTCTTCATAGGTGGCAGTATGATCCAGTTAAACTCTCCAAGTTGTTCCCCGATGTGGTCCCCAAGTGTTGGCACGGTTGTGGAGAAAAAGCCAACTACTGGCACATGTGGTGGTCGTGCGATAGGGTCCGAGCATTCTGGACGGATGTCCTCAGCTGGCTGAGAGAGGCAGGAGACGGGCCCTACCCACGAGATCCCATGTTAGTAATATTTGGATTACAACAAAAAGATGAACATTGGGAAAAGCTTCCAGACCTGACACACTCCCTGTTATTGGCGGCCAGAGCCGCGCGAGCCAGAACCTGGAAAAGAGCTGCCCTCCCCAGTAAGAGAGAATGGGTGGCAGTGGGCAAGGACATTTACTACATGGAAAAGCTAAGGGAAGCAATCCAGGGCTCGAGCTCACGCAAAGAATCCAAGTGGCTACAGTTTATGGAGGCGTTTGGCAACAAAGGGGACGAAACCTGATGCCCCCATAGAGGGGCGACCCGGCCCCACAAAACCCATCCGAGCCCAGAACATCCTCGATGACTAACCCCAGATAGTCGGCCTACCACCGACTCACATGAGCCCGGTGGGAGCTGCCCGGAGACGCTCTTGGACGGACCAGCTGAATCCACATACTGTGATAAGAGGTGGGGAGAGGGCGTTGGGAGGGGGTAAAACGGCAGAGATCTATGACTCCATTTTATGTGTTTTTTCAGGCTCGCGTCGACAGTGGTTTAATTTCGATGTGTCATTTGTTCACATGAAAACTCAATAAAATTGATTTAAAAAAAAAATACAACATTACTTGCTACAACTACGCCGATGACCCCCAAATCATCTACAAAATCAAAGACAACGAAGCGGATCACTCAACTCTAATTGACTGTCTGAAAGAAGTCTTCAACTGGATGAATGCCAAGAACCTACAAATCAACCCAGGAAAGACTGAAATCATGATCATATCCAAAGACCAAGGGAATGAAACCGCCATTCTATGGCCAACGGAAATGGGAACTGCACCAACACCATCTAAGGTAGTAAAGAATATGGGAGTCCTGATGGACAACACCCTAACCTTAGAACCACAAATAAACGCAACAGTGAAAAAATGTTTCTTCCTCCTTCACACAGCAAGAAGAATCCTACCATTCCTCTCATTTACGCACAAAACACTCACACTCACTATAGAATCGGCTATGCAAACAGCCTCTACCTCGGAATACCAGAATACCTCCTGAAGAAACTACAACGAATCCAAAATGCGGCAGCCAGACTACTCCTCAAACTATCCAGAAGAGACCACATCACACCTGCCCTAAAAAGACTACACTGGCTCCCAGTAAAACATTGCATCACATTCAAAAATATGTGCATAACGCACAGGGCAATCAGAGGACAAGGAGCAGAATTCCTTCAAAAGAAAATCACAGTCTACAAACCAAAGAGGCCCCTCCGATCCAACAACGAAATCCACCTAGAACAAAAACCATACCTTAGGAAAAAACTTGGAGGCAGCTCCTTCTCCCACTTAGCCGCAAAAACCTGGAACAACATCCCAAAAGAGATAGGAAACACGGAAGATCACCACAAATTCAGAAAATTACTAAAAACCTGGCTCTTCAAGACCACAGACTCAAACTGAAAAGGAAACAACACAGGAAAAGGATGACTATACTTTAAAGGATACTGATAGCCCAGAACCGACAGGGTAGCTCCCGCAGTACTGGGACGGATGACACCAGATAGACTGAAACACATGGAGACGGAGCCAACTACCCCAGAAAATCCCACCAACAACCTCACCCCCCTTAGTTGCCACAAGGTACCAAAGTGTCAATTGAATTGTCGAGACAAAGACAATCACCACACTAGCTGAGTGGTGGTCAATTGGCAGGTGCCCCGGCCCCAGAAGTAGGAAGGGAGGACAGGTGGGGTGGTGAGGGAGGCTTGTTGAGGTGGGAGACAGATATGAAAGGGACATTGAATACAAGATGGGCCCAGATCAATGGCGCATCAGGGGAGACTACACAAGCCCTGCGCCTCAATTCAGGATAGAGATGCCAACTAACCAAATCCACTAACAATTTCCCTCCTCTGCATACACCTCTCAAACTCTGAACAAACACAACCACAAACCTACAGCACAACAAACCGCACAAACTTCACTACATTGCAACAACACAACAAAAATCACACATAGACTTCCACAACAGTACACAACGAATACCGGCCGCAAACACTCCAGGCCCAGCCAACGGACCCACCGGGCTGAGACCACCAACAGCACATCACTGCTCTCTTGCACTTTTCCTGCTTTCTCCCACTAACCCACCCTCCCTTCCTCTTTCAGAACCGCCAGTGCACCAGGGGACCACTCCGGTGGTGATAGTGCGTGGTACAAATGTCCTTTAACATTAACATTAACATATAGCCCCTTACACCAAAGCGCTGAACATCTGAACAACATGATACATAAAACAATAATTTGTTTTACATTTGTTACATTTGATACATTTGTTGTACTTTGGCATGCATTTCAGGCAGGGTTTGTACTCACCCACTATCCATGTGCATTGGGCTCTGTGCCTCTCCATGTAGGCTGGCAGTGTGCTGTTGCGCAGCACCATGGAGCCATGGGTGGATCCAGGGTAGTGGGCGCAGCAGTGGCTGATGGTCAGGTCTGGGCTACAAGTCATCGGCATGTTCAATTAATGGAAATGCTTCTGATTCCTGTACGCTGCCTCATGGTCCCGGGGTGCAACCGGTGCAACATGTGTGCAGTCTAGGACTGCTATCGCGTTCGACACTAGGGCAATTGCATATAACTGTGCCTTAAGTTCATTCACCTGTGCCTGGGTGGTGGGCAATGTAATGTGTTTGTTGTTAGGCAGAAACCTGTGCAGTTCCCTTAGGGACCACTGCAAAAAGTTTAAGACCACAGGAGTAAGCAGTAAACCCAATTGGTAGCAGTCTGCACCACCCAGATTTACCTGGTAGCTGTGGCTGAGCAGTCAGACTTCTCTCAAGAAGAGTTAGGCAGTATATAGAGTATACACAATAGGGCTAAAAATACAGTAGAACAAGCAAACACTGAGCAGAGCTTTGGTATTAAAAGTATATAATTATTTATTTAAAACACACTTATGAAAACACACTGGCACTAATATATCAAGCAAGTTCAAACACAGTCACTATAAGTATATACACCTCCCTAGTTAATTATTTGACAAGTCTAGGTTAAGACACCGCTTATTAGTAAAACAGAGGTGAGCGCGTAACCGTAGATTGGCACTCCAATAATTCGTTAAAAAGGGAGAGAAAAGGCAGAGTCTGTAAATAACACAGTACCAACACTTTTAAGAAACCACAGCAAGTCAATAAAGGCAGGGTCTACTGTAGAGCCAAAGTTCATAGGCCAGGCCCACTCTTGGAGAGAGCAAGGCGGAATGTGCCCAAGATCACACAGTGAAAATGCACTCAAAGCCTTTGCAGAAAATGTCAAAAGAGGTTGGATCAGTTCAGAAAGATAAAGTTAGAAGGTTTGGAGGCCAACCCAGTTGGAAAGTCAAGGATTTACGGGACACCTTGGACAGTCCGTTGCAAGGGAGGCCAGGCAAGACACAGTGGGCCTCATTACGACCCAGGCGGTAAGTTACCGCCTGGGCCGTGACTTTACCACCATGGCGTAAACTACGTTTACGCCATGGTGGTAGGCGGACTTACCGCCCCATTCCGACCTAGGCGGGGCGGTAAGTCCCCAATCCCCATTTACCCTTCCCCATTCCCATTTTTGCCCCATAGGGCATAATGGGAGTGGGGAAGGCGTTAATTACGCCACCGTAAATTACGGTGGCGTAATTAACTCCATGGTCCCTTAGCGCCATGGATTTTAACACCTGCTAAAAGCAGGTGTTAAAAGCGCCATGGCGCTAAGGGACCTCGTAATTGGCGGTAAGGGGTCGGCGCAGCTAACGCTGGCGTAAACCCCTTACCGCCAGGGTCGTAATGAGGCCCAGTACCTTAAATGGTGAGAAAGGTCCAGCAGGGGCAGTTGTTCCTGGCAGCGGGTGCAAGTTGTGGCTTCGACCAGAGGAAGAGATGATCTTGACGAGGAAGAAAGCTGGAGGTCGTTGCACTGCCAGGGAAGAAACCAGCCACGGAGGTCCCGATTAAAAGGTACAACCCTTTTATTTGCGGTCAGTGGGGAAGCGTGGCTATCCAGCCGCCGGGGTGCTTGGCACGGGCGATTCGACCACGAGACGTCCTGGAAGGCGAAAAAGGTGAACTGGTTGGTCCCACCTGCTAAAAGGGAAGAAGACTCTCCTGGAAGAAGATCTCCTCTGTCGTCGAGGAAGTGGTGAGTTCGTACAGCAGGGCTCCACCGGTGGGGTCGTCGTTGTAGATGGCTCAGCTTCTCCCCTCTTCGGATTCTTTAGGTCCTGTGGCGACTTCTGAAGTTCCAGTCCCCAAAGCCCTGCTTTTATGCAGAAAAACCCGCATTGAACAGCCTAGCTGTCACTCAAACATGCTAAGTGGTGAGCCGGGCGGCTCACCACTGGGCCAATCACACAAGAGTGCGACTTGAGTTGCCGAGGCAACTCAGTCCAGGGTGCCTAATCCCCCTCCCACACATCCTGTAGACCCCAGACAGAGTGGCACCATTTGGAGGGCTTCTGTGCAGAAGCCAGCCAAAAAGTGGAACAAAGGGCTCGACTTGGGTTAGAGTTTCAGAGGCGAACACAAACGCCATTTTAAAACCGAGTCCTGGCAAAAAGACCCCACAGGGGAATAAATATTAAATAAATAACCCAGCGGTATCTTTAATATTGCACCAAAAAGTGGTGCGTTTAAAATCAATGGGAAAATCCCATAAGAAATATTCTGGTGGAATATTTTGCGTGGTATCCACTGCCACCAGCCAGAAACTCGACAAGGGGGGACTTGACAGTGCCCCCTTGGAAAACAGACCCAGGGGCAATTGAATTACCCCTACCGGTACTTCCGCGATATGATGGTTTGTACTGGTTCTGTTCACAATTTGAGACTAGTAAAGCCAATGGTGACTTTACATGCCCTGGGAGACAGTAGTCAGTCCCAGGGTATTGAGTCTATGTTTGCGGGTCACTATGACACCCCTGTGTTACTGCACTGAGGGTGCTGTGTAACACACACACCAAAAACACATGAAGCCCTATGGAGTAAAAGACCCCATAGCTAATAAAACACATTCACAGTGAAAGGACATTCTCAAATCATGTCTAAGAGTGGGAGAAAAATGGGAGAAAAAGAGTCTCACTCTTAGAAGGAGAAGAAAATAAACCCCACAAATCCAGCAAAGCTGCTGGGGAACTCACTAGGTTTGGGAAATTAGTCTGAACAGAGAATTCTCCCTAACACTCGCTACCCCCTCCCCCCAGACTAAGGGACAGGAGGATTTAATCCAATCCTGGAGGAATCTCATACCTCTAGTCGATGACATACATCCTAGAGAGACCATCAGCATTTTGGTGGTGACACCCTGACCTGTGTTCAATGGTAGAGTCAAAGGTTTTCCTTTGTAAGCTATATGACCTACAAACCCTTTGAGGAACATCAGTCTTTTTAAAACTATAGGGGATCTGGTTGACCAGTCCCTCAGAAGTTGGTACAACTTGTGAACCTGTGACAGGTTTTTTCAAGGGGTCCTTATAAAGGATTCCCTTAGATCTAGAGGGGCCTCCAGAGGTCCTCACCACCTCTCTGTTGGGAGAAAGTTGGGTCTTAGTCTCTTGGTTGGAGGGGGTGGAGATAAGCAAGGTACATCCTTCTCCTTCCTCTTAGATCTAACCTTACCTACTTTAGGAGCTTCACTCCCAATACTAGGATTTGGGTTGGAGTCCTCAGTAGAAGGTCCAACAGTCTGAAGGTTTTTGGCCTTAGACTTCTCTTTTCGGGTTTTCCACCAGCACTGAGAATTATCAGTTCTCTTAGGTCTAGTTAGGGGTCCAGTTGGTCTATCCACCTCTTCCTCAGAAGCAGGGGGAGTCACAGACTCTAGAACTGGGGGGACAATGATGGAGCTTGGTTGGGGCTCCCATTTCCCTAACATTTTAACCTGAAATTTGCCTGGGTCAGAGGTCAACTTACCAACACCAAGGCTTGTAGTGGGATTTTCTGTAGAGGTTCCCACAGGCTTAGAGTGGTCCCTTAAGGTGGCCTCTCGAGCCAATTTGGTTTGGTTCTGGGTCTCCATACTGGGAGGCCTGGGGTACTGGATACTACTCCTAGAGTTCTTAGATCATTCCCCAACAGGACTCTCCCAGGCACCTCAGTCTTAACACTGACAGGAATCCTCACTGTCATGTTATTACACTGAATGAGGGCTGGTAGAATTGGAACCATGTGGACAGGACCTCCAGAAAATTTAGTGTGACCTTTGGGTGCCTTAGCAACATCCTCAGGCCGGAAAAAGCTTTCATCCACTACTGGTCTGCTGGCCCCAAAGTCTCGCCTGGCAGGAGTATCCTGGCCATTGACAAGAACACTGTCCATGTAATAAACTTTAGAGTTTTCTAGTATGGAGTCATACTCACTCCTATTCTGTTTGCTAACCAGACCTATGGACTCTAATGATACAGTTGCTTGAAGATCCAAAGGTTCTTCAGCAAAGACTTCAAAGTGAGCACTAGCCATTTGGTCTTCCTCCTCAGGAGTGAAGGCTAAGGAGACTGTGCTGATCCCTGTAGGTTTACCCTTACATTTTGGATCTCCTTTGATATGGTCAGTTGCTCCACAGAGATAGCATGTTCCAAATGCTCTCTGGAATGGGGGCTTCTGATGACCTCTTTCTGGTTGGACACCAGAGGACTCACTAGCCCTATTAGGTTTACCTTTGGGCTTACCCTCGTTATTTTGTTGTTTGGGGCCCTCTTTGGGTTGGGAGGTATTAGAAGTCTCTTGGTTCCCTTTTGGTGGCTGCTTCCCCTCATCGTTTTTCTGAGTTGCCCCAGAATCCTTGTGAGTAGCCCTGTTGGCAACCCACAAGTCACCAGCCTTAGCTAGCTTTGTAGGATCTATTTCCTTTGAATCAGCTAAGTTCTGTCTGAGCTCAGGAGAGCAGGCATCATAAATGGACTCCAACATTACAATATTTCTCATTCCCTCATAAGTGTTCACCCTGTAACCCTTAATCCATCCCTCTAAGTTCTTAAAACTTTCAATCACCCAGGTAGCCCAAGGGGTACCATCATGCTTTTTGAGGGCCCTAAACCTCTTAAGGTACTGGGAAGGGGTCTTCCCAACTCTAGCTATTAAAACTAGCTTCACACATTCATAATCCTTCTTATCCACCTCCCCCAACTCCATTACCACATCAGATGCAACAGGGGGGAGCCTAGAGAACAACCAATGAAGTAACTAATTCCCTGAGATGTCCTGGAGCCCGTGATTATACTCAAACATAGCCAACCAACTTAACACATCCAATTTAGGCTCATACATACCCACAATCTCTTCAGGCATCCGGGGTCTTTTGGGACTGGAACTCCTAGAGGATCCGGAGAGAGAAGCATTTTCAACAGACAATTTCTTCATCTCTAGCTCATGCTTGAGCTCCATTTCTCTGAGCCTTAGTTCTTGGTTTAATTCTTGGTGCCTTTGTTCTGCCTGAGCATTAAGTCTCTTAAACTCCAATTCAAGCTTCATTTTCTCTAGTTCAATACATTGAGGACTAAATGTGGGACCTGGCAAAGGTCCAGTAGGTACAGCTGGTAGAGCTGACAGAGGCCGAGGGGGGACAACTACAACAGCCTCACCCTCCTCTTCTGACTCTGCCTCAAGATTATCAATACTTTGATCTATATCAATATCATCACTGTTATCTACATTTGCTGGGAGAGTAGGCTCCTCTGAACCACTACCCAGACTTTGGTTTGCTAACAATTTTTCTATTAGCTCCATTTTCTTGCCTTTAGTCAGGAGATTCTTATGATTACAGAGAACTCTTAAACAATCAGCAGTTTTTGTTGCAAGGGACTCTTGACTATAACTTTCCATAGTTGACAGGTTTAGAAAATAAACTTTTTAGTGCTAAGCTTTGTGGTTAGTTGCACTAAGGTACTTAAAAGCACACTAAAATGTATACTCAATACAAATCCCACCGCTGTACCCCAGTGCTAGGCAGAAACCTGTGCAGTTCCCTTAGGGACCACTGCAAAAAGTTTAAGACCTGTTCTGATCTTGATGGTCGTGCAGATTAAAAATACCTCCGTCACCAAGTACCGCACAGGCAGAAAAATAATCACTGCCTGTGCAATCTTTGAGGCCACAGGTGTGTAGTGAGCCGTTAATCTGGAACCAGGAACTGCCGGAAGGACCCCCTGACCACTGTAAGGCAATGAGTAATTATTCAAGAGGTGCAATGTGGCTGATATATAGATAACAAATAATTGATGCAGCAGTCCGTGGTCGTAGTATCAAGAAATCCGATCAAAAACGAAGCGCCAAACAGTCCTTAAGAAAAGCAGCTGTGAAGCACTGCTTCCGTGTCTTCCAACGCATTTAAACTGTTTGATGTAGTCACGTGATGTGAATCACAGAAGCGTGGGAACTTGTCACGTGATACAAGGTGAACGAGATTGTTGTGCAAGTCCCATCACGTGACGCCTGGCTCTCCGTGTACGATGTCGGTTGCGCCAATCAAACGGGAGTCTCCATTTCAGCTGCCAACAGAGAGAAGGTCGGAAAACTCCCAGACTGCCAAACAGCGCTCTCTCATGTCTGGCGGGCGGTTGCCGCTTTTGAGTGCGAGACTGTGAGTACCGAGTGCCCTGATGGATAGTGACTGGATGTGGGCTAACTGGGTGTGGGCTAATTCGTGCACTCGTGGAGTGTGTAGCAGGGTGTGTGTTGGGAGACGTGACAGAGCCACCCTAAAAGGCTGGTAGGATTATCCCGATGGAATCGTGCAATCAGAAGTGGGGCATGGACATCCCGGGAAGGGACCCAAGAGTGATCCTCAGGACCGTAACCCAACCAGTCCACGAGATACTGCAGTCAACCCCTGTGAAAACGTGAGCCCAGAATGGCACTAACCTCAAAAACATCAGGAGAGGACACAGAGACAGGAGCAAGAGGTGCACTGATACGGGTAGGAGTAGGGCAAGATTTCAGTAGAGAGTTTTGGAAAACCGGGTGTATACGCCAAGTAGAGTGTATCGAGAGTCGCAAAGCTACAGGATTCAGGATTTTGACGACTTTGTAGGGGCCAACAAAATGAGGAAGCAATTTGCGACAGCCAGGGATATGCATATGGCGAGTCGATAACCACACGCGGTCACCCACATGATAGTCAGGGGCTGCCACCCTCTTCCTGTCCGCCTTCGTCTTCATGATAACCTGGGCTTCACGTAAATGGACAAGGTTCTGGGCATGAACTGAGACAAGGTCGCGGGCGCAGGCATTAGCAGCAGGAGTAGCAGAGGAGAAATCTGGGAGAGGAAGGGCTCGGGGATGTTGTCTGTGCAGGGAATAAAAAGGGGAAAAGCCTGTGGATGAATGACATGAATTGTTATATGCGAACTCAGCAAGATGGAGCAAATTAAGCCAGTTGTCCTGATACTGGAGGGTCAAGCAGCGTAGGTATTGTTCTAGGGCTTGATTCACTCTCTCTGTCTGCCCATCGCTTTCTGGGTGATAGGCTGGGGAGAAGCGGGTATCAATACCAAGCAGTTTAGTAAGGGCTTGCTAAAAACGTGATGTGAACTGCGAGCCGCGGTCTGAAACAATGACCTGTGGCAGACCAAAAAGACAAAAGACTGATTTGAAAAACAAACAGGCTAGTGTAGGGGCTGAAGGTATACCTGTACAGGGTATAAAGCGGGCCATCTTTGTAAAGGAATCGACGACTACCCAGATAGTGTAATAACCCTGTCTGCGGGGTAGATCTGTGATATAGTCCATAGAAACCGTATGCCAAGGTCTCGGGGGAATGGGTAAAGGCTGGAGCAAACCCAGTGGACGGCCCCTACGTGATTTGCACTGTGCACATATAGAACAGGTGTTTACATAGTACTTTACGTCTCGCCTCATCGACGGCCACCAGCACCAACGCTGCAATAGCTCCAGGGTGCATCGTTGTCCTGGGTGCCCATTGATGGTGGCATCATGGGACCAAGCAAGCGCCTGATTGTGTACATCACTTGTGGGGAGGAACAATTTTCCTTGAATGAAAGGTAATCCCTCCTGAAGTACCAAATCCCATTCTACCAATGCGTGCGGATGCTGGGAAACCCACTGTCTGATGATAGATAGCATGGGAGGGGATGGAGTGCACATACAGATGACATGACCCTTACCTAGTAATGTGTCAGGAAACAGAGATAAGGAATCTCCCCCAGGAGAGTGGGAAAGTGCATCCGCCTTACTGTGGGTAACTCCAGGCCTATGTTTCACCACAAAATCGTATGCTGCAAAAAACAAGTGCCAGCGTACTTGTCTGCTGTTCACACACTTAAGGGTAGCCAAATCTTGTAGATTTTTATGGTCGGTGTACACCACGGTCGGATGTTTAGCCCCTATAAGATGGTATCGCCATGTCTGGAGGGCATCTCTTATGGCCAGTAATTCTTTTTCAGTAACCGTGTAATGAGACTCGGCTGATGTGAACTTTCGCGAGTGGTATGCAACAGGATGTAGACGGCCCGTGGCCGGACAAGGCTGGGAAAGTACTGCACCTAGTGCAAAAGAGGAAGCGTCTGCTTCCAGGACAAACAGGAGTTCCGGGTCAGGGTGTTGAAGTACAGGAGCGGAGATGAACCTAGATTTGAGTGCTTCGAAGGCTTGTTGATGCCCGGATGTCCAACAAAACGGGACAAGAGGACTGGTCAGAGCGGTTAGCGGAGACACAATGGTGGAAAAACCAGCGATGAATCGCCGGTAAAAATTAGCGAAACCAAGAAATGATTGTAGCTGTTTGAGGTTGGTTGGAGCGGGTCATTCTGTAATAGCACGGACCTTTGACAGATTCATGGAAAGGCCTCCGGGTGTTGTATGAAAACCCAGGAAATCCACCTCCTTCGTATGAAACAAACATTTCTCCGGTTTGGCAAACAAGGCATTTTTCTTGTGGCGAGATAATACTTCTCTGACATGGACTATGTGTTCTTCCAAGGAGGACGAAAAAATCAGGATGTCATCCAGATAAACTACTATGTATATGTCAAGGATGTCAGTGAACACTTTGTTGATGAAGTGTTGGAATGTAGCAGGGCCGTTGCATAGACCGAAGGGCATTACATTGTGCTCGCCCGTACCCCCGGTCTCAAGGGCGAGCCTTCTGAAAACCCAGATTCTTGTTTCTTGGGCGACGGGGGCATTCTTTTACAGAATGCCCATTTATACCGCAGTAAAAACAGGCATTATCCGTTCTTCTACGTTCACGTTCAGCCGGAGTTATAGGACTCCGAATCCCTCCGATTTGCATGGGTTCAGAGCTAGTGGATGCCAAAGCTGGTGAAGACTGATTAGAAAACCCGGTCTCTGCTTTACGCTCAGATCTACGGGCGTCCACCTGCAGAGTCAGATCCACTATATCTGAAAAAACAGAGGGAAGGGCTGGGACCACAGAGAGAGCGTCTTTCATGGCATTGCATAGACCTCTGTAAAACACAATGGCCTTTTTCTCCTCAGGCCATGAGGTTTCTGCGGCAAGTTGGTTAAATCGGGTGATGTATCCGATAAGCGTTTGCCTACCCTGTGTGAGATCTAATAGTTCCAAATCTCGAAATTGTGCCTTGTACCTGGTATCAAAAACCTTCGCCATTTCTGTTACTAGGAGATCAAAATCATATAAAGCAGGATGATCATTTCCCAATAATGGGTTTGCCCAAGTAGCTGCCACACCGGATAAATAGGAAAGTAGAAAAGTGGCCTTAGTAACAGAGTCGGGGAACGCCTGGGGTCTACATAAGAAGTGGAGTTTGCACTGATTTATAAATGTGCGATACTTCCTGGGATCACCCTGATAACGTTCTGGAGCAGCAAGAGGGAATGAGGTTGGAAGTAACAATGGAGTGGGAGCTGTGGATGGGATGGGAGAAGACTGGGTTGGGGGCTGGAGTCTCCAAACTCGGCATCAGCGGGTAAAGGATGGCGTGAGCTCTGTAAGGCATCGAGACAATGGTGGATTGCTGTTGTGGCTGCGGCCATGTCGGTCCTAAGGGTCGCAACAGCCTGCATTAGAACAGTCACAGGGTCCCCGGAGGAGGGATTCACAATCAGGACGACCAGGAAGGCTTCCCCAAGTACCGCACAGGCAGAAAAATAATCACGGCCTGTGCAATCTTTGAGGCCACAGGTGTGTAGTGAGCCGTCAGTCTGGAACCAGGAACTGCCAGAAGGACCCCCTGACCACTGTAAGGCAATGAGTAATTATTCAAGAGGTGCAATGTGGCTGATATATAGATAAGAAACAATCGTAGCACAGCTTACCTAAATGTAATGTAATCACAGGCCCAAATGTGGTGAGGGACAGCATGGACCAAGGACACAGTCCGTGAGGCAGGTTTCCAGTGAGACTTAGGTAACAGATGAACACCTGAAGCGATAGTACATGCAGAAAACGTAATCCGTGGCAGTCCAGTGTGCAAACAAGGTCAAAAGCTAGTTCAGGAGCTGAAAAGTTCCAAGCAAGGAATGATCCGTTAGACAGTCTTGTATGCAGAATCCGAGGTCGGGAGCCAGAGGAAGACAATAACAATGTCCGACGCAATGGTGATGCAGGGCGAAGAAAAAAACAATCCGTGCAGCAGTCCGTGGTCGTAGCATCAAGAAATCCGATCAAAAACGAAGCGCCAAACAGTCCTTAAGAAAAGCAGCTGTGAAGCACTGCTTCCGTGTCTTCCAACGCATTTAAACTGTTTGATGTGGTCACGTGATGTGAATCACGAAGCGTGGGAACTTGTCACGTGATACAAGGTGAACAAGATTGTTGTGCAAGTCCCATCACGTGACGCCTGGCTCTCCATGTACGATGTCAGTTGCGCCAATCAAACGGGAGTCTCCATTTCAGGTGCCAACGGAGAGAAGGTCGGAAAACTCCCAGACTGCCAAACAGCGCTCTCCCATGTCTGGCAGGAGGTTGCCGCTTTTGAGTGCGAGACCGTGAGTACTGATTGCCCTTATGGATAGTGACTGGATGTGGGCTAACTGGGTGTGGGCTAATTCGTGCACTCGTGGAGTGTGTAGCAGGGTGTGTGTTGGGAGACGTGACAAGACCACAGGAGTAAGCAGTAAACCCAATTGGTAGCAGTCTGCACCACCCAGATATACCTGGTAGCTGTGGCTGAGCAGTCAGACTTCTCTCAAGAAGAGTTAGGCAGTATATAGAGTATACACAATAGGGCTAAAAATACAGTAGAACAAGCAAACACTGACCAGATCTTTGGTATTAAAAGTATGTAATTATTTATTTAAACACACTTATGAAAATACACTGGCACTAATATATCAAGCAAGTTCAAACACAGTCACTATAAGTATATACACCTACCTAGTTAATTATTCGACAAGTCTAGGTTAAGACACCGCTTATTAGCAAAACAGAGGTGAGCGCGTAACCGTAGATGGCACTCCAATAATTAGTTAAAAAGGGAGAGAAAAGGCAGAGTATGGAAATAACACAGTACCAACACTTTTAAGAAACCACAGCAAGTCAAGAAAGGCAGGGTCTACTGTAGAGCCAAAATTCATAGGCCAGGCCCACTCTTGGAGAGAGCAAGGCGGAATGTGCCCAAGATCACACAGTGAAAATGCACTCAAGGTCTTTGCAGAAAATGTCAAAAGAGGTTGGATCAGTTAAGAAAGATAAAGTTAGAAGGTTTGGAGGCCAACCCAGTTGGAAAGTCAAGGATTTACGGGACACCATGGACAGTCCGTTGCAAGGGAGGCCAGGCGGGACACAGTACCTGAAAAGGTGAGAAAGCTCCAGCGGGGGCAGTTGTTCCTGACAGCGACTGCAAGTTGTGGCTTCGACCAGAGGAAGAGATGATTTCGACGAGGAAGAAAGCTGGAGGTCGTTGCACTGCCAGGGAAGAAACCAGCCACGGGGTTCCCGATTAAAAGGTACTACCCTTTTATTCACGGTCAGTGGTGAAGCGTGGCTATCCGGCCGCCGGGGTGCTTGGCACGGGCGAATCGACCGCGAGACGTCCTGGAAGGCGAAAAAGGCTAACTGGTTGGTCCCACCAGCTCAAATGGAAGAAGACTCTCCTGGAAGAAGATCTCCTCTGTCGTCGGGGAAGTGGTGAGTTCGTACAGCAGGGCTCCACCGGTGGTGTCGTCGTTGTAGATGGCTCAGCTTCTCCCCTCTTCGGATTCTTTAGGTCCTGTGGCGACTTCTGAAGTTCCAGTCCCCAAAGCCCTGCTTTTATGCAGAAAAACCCCCATTCAACAGCCTAGCTGTCACTCAAACATGCTAAGTGGTGAGCCGGGCGGCTCACCACTGGGCCAATTACACAAGAGTGCGACTTGAGTTGCCGAGGCAACTCAGTCCAGGGTGCCTAATCCCCCTCCCACACATCCTATAGACCCCAGACAGAGTGGCACCATTTGGTGGGCTTCTGTGCAGAAGCCTGCCAAAAAGTGGAACAAAGGGCTCGACTTGGGTTAGAGTCTCAGAGGCGAACACAAATGCCATTTTAAAACCGAGTCCCGGCAAAAAGACCCCACCGGTATCTTTAACATTGCACCAAAAAGTGGTGCGTTTAAAATCAATGGGAAAATCCCATAAGAAATATTCCGGTGGAATATTTCGCGTGGTATCCACTGCCACAAGCCAGAAACTCGACAAGTGGGGACTGGCCAGTGCCCCCTTGGAAAACAGACCCAGGGGCAATCGAATTACCCCTACCAGTACTTCCACAATATGATGGTTTGTACTGGTTCTGTTCACAATTTGAGACTAGTAAAGCCAATGGTGACTTTACATGCCCTGGGAGACAGTAGTCAGTCCCAGGGTATGGAGTCTATGTTTGGGGGTCACTATGACACCCTTGAGTTACTGCACCGAGGGTGCTGTGTAACACACATACCAAAAACACATGAAGCCCTATGGAGTAAAAGACCCCATAGCCCATAAAACACATTCACAGTCAAAGGACATTCTCAAATCATGTCTAAGAGTGGAGAAAAAGAGTCTCACTCTTAGCAGGAGAAAAAAATAAACCCCAAAAATCCAGCAAAGCTGCTGGGGGACTCACTAGGTTTGGGAAATTAGCCTTAACAGAGAATTCTCCCTAACATTTGTTCACATGGCGCAGTAGTGCATCCAGCACCTGGCCCAAGTCTGCACTAAATGTGGACTGGGCCATGCCATGCATCATGGCAGCTGTGTGCTGGAAGCAGCCTGTCCCAAGGTATTGTAGGACTGACCCCAGCTTCACGAGTGGGGGCAAAGCAGTGCTGATGGCAATCATGCTAACAATGTCACCTTGGATTGTGTCCAGCAACTGGATGTAGCCCTGTCCAGTCTGTACTCGGCCGCCAACTGACCATCTGTCAGGGCCCAGGGTGTTGGCCTGACCCAGGGGATGGCTTGCTGCCTTTCTGGGTCTGTTCTCCTTCTCCTCCTCCTCGCCCCCCTCCCCCTGTGCTCCGTTTGCCCTGGACTGGATATCGGGGCTCTGTAGCTCCTGGCGCAGCATGTAGAGGTCCATGTCAAGGCTCCCGGCTCCAAATGGCAACATGGTGTTGGGAAGTGTGTTTGGGGCATGGGTGGGTCTTTTTATGTCTCTTGTGTGCATTGTTTGCGCCTGTGCCATTATTGCTCTCACCTCCCTGGTCCTAATGGCAACATGGTGTTGGGAAGGGTGCTTGGGATCTTGGTGGGTCTGTGTGCATTGTTTGCACCTGTGCCTTTATTACTGTCACCTCCCTGTTCCTAATGGCAACATGGTGTTGTATTGCTCTCCGAGAGTGCACGGTTAGTTATTTATCACCAGTACATTTGCAGAGCAGAGCAAATACTTTAAACGCAGGTAGACGGAAGCAATGACTCACACCCACAAATGCAGTTAGAGAATGGGTGCTCTTATACGGCTATTTATTCATAGTTAAACATACATAGGAGGCCACGAGGGGACGCAGCCAAGATGGCAGCTTGATCCACAAGCTCCCTGTTTGGCCCCGGGAAATCTGCAGAGTGAAGCCACACTAAGGAACGTAACCCGCTCCAAAATATAAAAATAAGATGTCGGAGCCAATGGGGAGTCCTGGGGTGTTCGAACGACACAAGGAGGTGCCCCAGACCCGGAGATATTAGGCGGCGGGCTCTAGAGTTAACCCTCCCCCACCAGGCCCTGCGGCGAACACGAGCCAAGATGAGTAAATGGCCTTGACGCCCCGGGGGGAAGGGCCCAGAGCCCCATCTGGACTACCCGCTCAACCGTCGGCGATCCTACTGTGACATACTAGAGCGGAGCGGAGCCCTCTCAGAGACGCCGGCCAAAGAGGTCCACGTGGCGAGGGATCACCCGCTCTCCGCCCTCAGGGATACTAGAGGAGCCGAGGCGGTCTCGTGAAGGGCGGCGGACAAAGCCACGGAGCGGCTCCATATAGACCTGAGGACCAGGGACCTGCGGACTCTGGCGGTGCTGCCTTTCCCCCCCTGCCTGGGCCGATGCGGGAGCGCGCCCGGTCCTTCCGCCTAGCTTGAGCTACATAACACGGGGCACCAAGGTGTTTGTTTGTTTGTTTGTTTGTTTATTTATTTGGTATAGCGCAGAACCAAACCCGAAAGGGTAGCTGGGCGCAAACAGTACAAGTAAGCTTAAGGACTTAGTTACAGGAGAAATGCAGTTGATACAGTTCATGTCATGTCACAGACAAGGCGGCTCCGGGGAGAGACAATGTCACTAACCACACCATAGCTCCTCTGCTGGCCCGGGCCGATGCAGGAGCGCGCCTGGGCCCTCTCCTGCTCCCCCACCAAAACCTCACACCGAGGATCACTGTACGAGACCGCCCCAAAAATACCGGGGGCAAGGACATCAGCCTCTCCACCATAAGGCCACATAAGAGGCCCTGGAACAACGGGGAGCTGCAACCCCTCCGCCACCCAGATGTCACGGCCCACATCCAGAAACCCCCCTGGCAAGCCCATGGGCCCGGAGGGGTCTTGGCTCGGGCCTCCAACAAACATAGGCATCCTTTGCCTAGGCCCTCTTGGGGCCAGTACTGGCGCCATTGGCGCCAGGCTTATACTTAATAAAGACTAGTGTTTAGGGAACTATTTTATTTCAAGTGCTAGCCAACATGGAGGCATCCACATAGCTTGGCTTCTTGGAACCAAGCTATGCGGTATAGTGTTTTGGGTGTGGTAGCCTGGGAACTACTTTACCTGGACTACTTTCTTGAAGCTATTTAAACCACACCCGACTTGGATAACACGATTTGCGTTACTTTGCAATCCTGCAAAGTGACGCTCATCGTGTTCAGCTGTACCCGCCAACCTCGGAAGAACAGCATCTGTAAAGAGACAAAAGGACATCGTTAGCAGCAGCAGCTTACCTGTAATTTTCACCGTTAGCTGCCCACAGCTCCTGCGAACAGCATCCTAGTATCAGCGCGTCTCCCGGACCGACGGATCTGCAAGAAAGGAAGAAACAAGAGATTAGACACTTTTACAACATAAAGAACTCTGCCAAAAAGCTTACCTCGCAAGTCACCCCTCGACCAGCATTGTCTCGGGATTTCATACTCCGGGTGAGCACCGTGATCTATGGGAAAGAAAAGACAACAGGTTAGCAAAGGCAAGGCATCATAGCGCTGCGCATAGTGCCTACTTACCGCATCATAGCGCTCTTTATACGCCATCATTTACCGGCGAGACCCAATTCAGCCAATGCATAACATTGGACTACCGCTCACCTAAGGAAGAGAAAAATACATTTATTAAACCAAGAAAGGCATGCAAAAATAACAACAGTATACTACAGCAATAAGACCTACCTGAAAGACTCAAAGCGGGCCGGCATCAGTGAAGTAACTAGACCGCATCGCCCACAGAGGACAACGCGCCCCTGCCAAGAAGGCAGGACGGAGAGCACACCAGAATTAATAACAAGGTGAGGAGAGGTCCAGAGGGGCTGCGGGAATACGGGGCGGTGGGGGGCTGCTTACCCCAGTTGCCCAGTCTTGAACATTGCCCACCTGTATTCCAGGCAGAACTTCCCTGCTGGTCACACCTAGGAACCGCAGAGAAGAATACCAGAGTCCCTATGGCTGGGTGGTGTCCCCGTGGATAACAGGTGAGCGTAACAGAACGCAAAGACTGCCAAACCAATCCACCTGGGTGCCATGGAGACATCAGAATTACACCAATTGGCCCAATTGTTAGGAGAACTTTGTGCAGAGGTTCATTCTGCCCGACAAGAGACTAACGCTCTCCGCAGAGACTTATTAGTGACTAAAGAGCGCACTGAAGAAATTAGCAGGCAATACTTGCAATCACAAGCAGGACAGACGCCTCTACCTGGAAAACACCCAATGATGCAAAATCCTACCATGCCATCCACTACCTCTACTCTGGTACAAATCATGTTACCGGGAACAGTTCCTTTGGCACCACTGGAGAGGTTTGCTGGTGATCCACGGAAATACGCAGCTTTCATGAATCAGTGTCGCATTGACTTTCTTTGCAGTCCTGGAGCATTCCCAAATGACCAAGCTCGGGTAGCCTTTGTTTTATCATACCTGAGTGGTAGCGCAGCAGATTGGTCGGTACCATTGGTGACCCATGATGATCCTTTATTACATGACTTTGGGGGATTTCAGAGGGAAATGGTGAAGCTCTTTGCTTGCCATACCCGAGAGCAAGCAGTGGACAATGAACTCCTTTCCCTCCGACAGGGAATCAGGACTTGTTAACGTACATTGCTACTTTCAACAAATTGGTTGCTGAAGCTAGGTGGCCTGAAAACAAAAGAACCACGTTGTTTCATCAGGGCTTACAAGGCGAATTAAAAGACGTTCTAGCTCAAGTGGTTGATCCTCCTAGAGACTGTTCTGAATTCATAGATTTGGTCGTACAACTAGACCACCAGTTGCAAGACCGAAAAGCAGACCGTTCCAAAATGGACCCTCTGGCTGTGTATGTTCGATCTAAAGACAATGTAACTCGAGTGCAAGAAAATACTGTGGAGCCCATGCAAATCGGAGGGGTACGACCTCCACTAACAAAACAAGAGCGAGATAAAAGGAGACAACAACAATTATGTCTGTATTGCGGAAAACCAGGGCATTTCTTGAAGGACTGCCCAGTGAAACCTCCAAGGAAGATCGTCGGGGCCACGGAAAAAGATGAAGAGAAGGAATCTAAGTTGGAAAACTACCCAGCTCGGCAAACGTAGAGGTCAGTTTGTCGAGTGAGAGAAAAGAACCACCGACCTCACACTTTGCAATACCGGTGATCTTAATTAATAACCAACGGTCGTCAAGAATGCATGCCGTTGAAGCATACATCGACAGCGGAGCAGTTGGGAATTATATAGATCAAGACCGGCTGCAGAGATGGTGCTTCCCCTATGTTCCAAGCCGACTACAGACAAGGTAACTACGGTGGATGGAACAGAAATCGTTACCGGACCCGTAACCCAATGCACAGCCGAGATAACCTTGCTGTGCCAGGACGGACATCGGGAACGTATTTCGTTCGATCTCATCACGACACCTCAATTCCAGCTCATACTAGGGATGCCATGGTTAGTCGCTCACAACCCTTTGATTGACTGGCGGGCAAGGAAATTAACCTTCCCCAGTGACTGCTCCCCAGCCTGTTATTATCAAGAACAGAAATCTGCTTTCAGTATCTCTGCGACTCCCGGAGCGACAGCTTCAACCCTGGGAGTAACTAATACCTTGCCTGAGGAATACCATGATTTCCAGGATGTATTCCAGAACGACCAAGCAAACACGCTGCCGCCGCACAGGCCCTATGACTGTCAAATTGACCTTCTTCCCGGTGCTCAAGTCCCTTGCGGTAGAATCTATGCTCTTACGGAACCTGAAAACCTTCATCTGAAGTCTTATTTAGACCAGTACCTTGCAAACGGATTTATCCGCCCATCAAAGTCCCCTGCAGCCAGTCCTTTGTTTTTCGTACCGAAAAAAGAAGGGGATTTAAGAACCTATATTGACCACCGCGCATTAAACCAGATCACTGTGAAGAACCGTTACCCCTTGCACTTATCCCTGAAATGCTGGACCAGGTCAAAGATGCCCACATTTACACCAAATTGGATCTTTGAGGAGCGTACCACCTGGTCCGGGTCAGAAGCGGAGACGAATGGAAAACTGCTTTCCATACCAAATACGGTTTGTGCGAATATCAAGTCATGTCCTTTGGGTTATGCAACGCTCCCGCAGCATTTCAATATTTCATGAATAACGTCTTGAGAGAGTTAATTGATGTCTGCGCCCTAGTGTACATAGATGATATCCTAGTGTATTCAACCTCAAAACAGGATCATATCAAGCACGTCCGTTCCGTCCTCACCAAGCTCTGTGAACATCGTTTATATGCAAAGCTTGAAAAGTGTTTTTTTCACGTCACCGAAGTTGAGTTTCTGGGTTTCATTCTTACTCCAGGAGGCATCAGAATGGACCTGCATAAAGTAGACACTGTTTTGAAATGGCCATCACCAACGTCAGTAAAAGGGGTACAAAGCATGTTGGGCTTTGCAAACTTCTATCGCCGGTTCATGCCAGACTTCTCTCAGGTCGTACACCCGATCACCGTATTGCTACGAAAAAACAACAAAATATTTGCCTGGGCAGAAGAAGCTGAAAAAGCTTTTCAGGCACTTAAGAAAAGGTTCACCTCCGCGCCAATCCTGCGACATCCTCGCCCAGATCTTCCTTATATCGTAGAAACGGACGCTTCCAGTATAGCAATGGGAGCTGTCCTCTCACAAAGAGACCCAGAAACTGGCCAGCTACATCCAGTGGCCTTCTGGTCGAAAGAATTCTCACCTCCGGAGATTAATTACGCCATCACGGACAAAGAACTCTTTGCGATCCAATCCGCCTTTAAAGCCTGGCAGCACTACCTTCTGGGGGCCAGACACACCATTACAGTTATCACGGACCACCGAAACCTGCAATATCTTAAAACCGGGGAAGCCCAGTCTTCACGCCAATTGCGGTGGGCCCTTTTCTTCACCGAATATGATTATGTCATCACATTTCGACCAGGGGTCAAGAATGGAAAAGCTGACGCACTCTCTCGTACAGGCACCAATGACATAGTATATACGACCCCAGACCCAGTCCCCATCATACCGGAAGACAAATTCTTGGGCCTCACTAGGGCCTTAACCCAAGTAGAACTGAGAAGTGAGATTCAACGAACCATGAATCCAGATACTTTCCTTGCATGGCAAGCGGAGGGGGAACAATATTCCATCAAAGATCACTTACCCTTTTTTAAGGACCGTCTGTACGTACCCACCAAGTACTTACAACAACAAATAATTTCAGGTTATCACGATTCTCTGATCGAAGGGCACCCTGGAATCACCAAGACTCTAGCCAAGGTAAAACAGAACTTCTGGTGGCCTGCCCGGCATAAAGATGTCATCCAATATATTCAGTCCTGCGGGGTCTGCGCACAAAATAAGTCACAAAAACAAAACAATCCGGTTTCTGCAACCTTTGGACATTCCTCCCACTCCATGGCACACTCTTTCCCTCGACTTCATCACTGACCTACCTCCCAGTCAAGGGTTTAACACCATTCTTGTAGTCGTGGACTTATTCTCAAAGATGGCACACTTTATTCCGCTCAAAGGCCTCCCTGACGCATCCACTTTAGCCAAAGTGTTCCTGGATGGTATTGTTAAACTACATGGCTTCCCATCAGTCCTGATCTCCGATTGAGGTAGCCAGTTTGTCTCAAATTCCTGGAGAAAGTGTTGTGCAATGGCGCAAAATGATGTCCGGCTATCCACTAGCCATCATCCTCAAACGGACGGTCAGACCGAGAGGACCAATCAGACCCTCGAACAATACCTACAGTGCATGTTGCACCATGAACTAAGAGACTGGAAAGATTTACTATGGATAGCCGAGTACGCATATAACAATTCCTTGCATTCCAGTACCGGACAAACACCCTTTTATACCATTTATGGTAGACACCCACGTACCTCAGAACTGGATCTCCCAACCAGTTTGGAAATGCCAGCAGTAAAAACCCTTCACACCAACATCACTCAAGCTTTCAAAAAGGCCAAAGAACATCTTATTCTCGTCAAAGAAAAGCAAAAGCAATTCGCCGACCAACACCGGAAAAAAGCCCCGGACTATCAGGTAGGAGACAAGGTCTGGCTGGCCGCTAGATTTGTACCCATCAAGGGAACCCGGACCTTTCAACCCAGGTACTTAGGGCCTTACACCATCAAGGGAATTATTAATCCAGCGGCCGCCAAACTAGATTTACCACCTAACCTACAAATCCACCCGGTATTTCATGTGTCCCTTTTAAAACCAATGCAGCCCAGTACACGGATTGGGACACCACCAAAACCCATACTTATTGACGGAGAACCAGAATTCGAAGTCATAGGCATCATGGATTCCAAGTATTCAAGGGGCAAGCTATACTATCTAGTTGATTGGAAAGGATTTGGACCCCAAGATAGATCCTGGGAACCCTGTGAAAACATTCATGCACCACGTCTGATCAAATAATATCATCAAAACTTTCCAACTAAACCTGGGCTGGACAAAAGGAACACCTTGAGAGGGGCCTTGGGGGGGAGTGCTGTCACAACCAACATCCAGAAACCCCCCTGGCAAACCCATGGGCCAGGAGGGGTCTTGGCTCGGGCCTCCAACAAACTTAGGCATCCTTTGCCTAGGCCCTCTTGGGGCCAGGCTCATACTTAATAAAGATTAGTATTTAGGGAACTACTTTATTTCTAGTGCCAGCCAAAATGGAGGCATCCACATAGCTTGGCTACTTGGAACCAAGCTATGCGGTATAGTGTTTTGGGTGTGGTAGCCTGGGAACTACTTTACCTGGACTACTTTCTTGAAGCTATTTAAACCACACCCGACTTGGATAACACGCTTCGCGTTACTTTGCAATCCTGCAACGTGACGCTCATCGTGTTCAGCTGTACCAGCGAACCTTGGAAGAACAGCATCTGTAAAGAGACAAAAGGACATTGGTAGCAGTAGCAGTTTACCTGTAATTTTCACTGTTAGCTGCCCACAGCTCCTGCAAACAGTATCCTAGGATCAGTGCGTCTCCCAGACCTACGGATCTGCAAGAAAGGAAGAAACAAGACATTAGACACTTTTACAACATAACGAACTGTGCCGAAAACCTTACCTCGCAAGTCACCTCTCGACCAGCATCGTCTCGGGATTTCATATTCCGGGTGAGCACCGCGTTCTATGGGAAAGAAAAGACAACAGGTTAGCAAAGGCAAGGCATCATAGCACTGCGCATAGCGCCTACTTACCGCCTCATAGCGCTCTTTATACGCCATCATTTACTGGCGAGACCCAATTCAGCCAATGCATCACATTGGACTTCCACGCACCTAAGGAAGAGAAAAAGACATTTATTAAACCAAGAAAGGCATGCAAAAATAACAACAGTATACTACAGCAATAAGACCTACCTGAAAGACTCAAAGCGGGCCGGCATCAGTGAAGTAACTAGGTCGCATTGCCCACAGAGGACAACGCGCCCCTGCCAAGAAGGCAGGACGGAGAGCACACCAGAATTAATAACAAGGTGAGGAGGGGTCCAGAGGGGCTGCGGGCATACGGGGCGGTGGGGGGCTGCTTACCCCAGTTGCCCAGTCTTGAACATTGCCCAACTGTATTCCAGGCAGAACTTCCCTGCTGGTCACACCGAGGAACCGCAGAGAAGAATACCAGAGTCCCTATGGCTGGGTGACGTCCCCGTGGATACCAGGTGAGCGTAACAGAACGCAAAGACTGCCAAACCAATCCACCTGGGCGCCATGGAGACATCAGAATTAGACCAATTGGCCCAATTTTTAGGAGAACTTTATGCCGAGGTTCATTCTGCCCGACAAGAGACTAGCGCTCTCCGCAGAGACTTAAGAGCGCACTGAAGAAATTAGCAGGCAATACTTGCAATCACAAGCAGGACAGACGCCTCTACCTGGAAACAACCCAACGATGCAAAATCCTACCATGCCATCCACTACCTCTACTCCGGTACAAATCATGTTACCGGGAACAGTTCCTTTGGCACCACCGGAGAGGTTTGCTGGTGATCCACAGAAAAATATGCAGCTTTCATGAATCAGTGTCGCCTTCACTTTCTTTGCAGGCCTGGAGCATTCCCAAATGACCAAGCTTGGGTAGCCTTTGTTTTATCATACCTGAGTGGTAGCGCAGCAGATTGGTCAGTACCATTGGTGACCCATGATGATCCTTTATTACATGACTTTGGGCGATTTCAGAGGGAAATGCTGAAGCTCTCTGCTCGCCATACCCGAGAGCAAGCAGTGGACAATGAACTCCTTTCCCTCCGACAGGGGAATCAGGACTTGTTAACGTACATTGCTACTTTCAACAGATTGGTTGCTGAAGCTAGGTGGCCTGAAAACAAAATAACCACGTTGTTTCATCGGGGCTTACGAGGCGAATTAAAAGACGTTCTAGCTCAAGTGGTTTATCCTCCTAGAGACTGTTCTGAATTCATAGATTTGGTCGTACAACTAGACCACCGGTTGCCAGACCGAAAAGCAGACCGTTCCAAAATGGACCCTCGGGCTGTGTATGTTCGATCTAGAGACAATGTAACTCGAGTGCAAGAAAATACTGTGGAGCCCATGCAAATCGGAGGGGTACGACCTCCACTAACAAAACAAAAGCGAGATAAAAGGAGACAACAACAATTATGTCTGTATTGCGGAAAACCAGGGCATTTCCTGAAGGACTGCCCAGTGAAACCTCCAAGGAAGATCGTCGGGGCCACGGAAAAAGATGAAGAGAAGGAATCTAAGTTGGAAAACTACCCAGCTCGGCAAACGTAGAGGTCAGTTTGTCGAGTGAGAGAAAAGAGCCGCCGACCTCAGACTTTGCAATACCAGTGATCTTAATTAATAACCAACGGTCGTCAAGAATGCATGCCGTTGAAGCATACATCGACAGCGGAGCAGTTGGGAATTATATAGATCAAGACCTGGCTGCAGAGATGGTGCTTCCCCTATGTTCCAAGCCGACTATAGACAAGGTAACTACGGTGGATGGAACAGAAATCACTTCCGGACCCGTAACCCAATGCACAGCCGAGATAACCTTGCTGTGCCAGGACGGACATCGGGAACTTATTTTGTTCGATCTCATCAAGGCACCTCAATTCCGGCTCATACTAGGGATGCCATGGTTAGTCGCTCACAACCCTTTGATTGACTGGCGGGCAAGGAAATTAACCTTCCCCAGCGACTGCTCCGCAGCCTGTTACTATCAAGAACAGAAACCTGCTTTCAGTATCTCTGCGACTCCCGGAGCGACAGCTTCAACCCTGGGAGTATCTAATGCCTTCCCTGAGGAATACCATGATTTCCAGGATGTATTCCAGAAGGACCAAGCAAACACGCTGCAGCTGCACATGCCTTATGAATGTCAAATCGACCTTTTTCCCGGTGCTCAAGTCCCTTGCGGTAGAATCTATGCTCTTACGGAACCTGAAAACCTTCATCTGAAGTCTTATTTAGACCAGTACCTTGCAAACGGATTTATCCGCCCATCAAAGTCCCCTGCAGCCAGTCCTTTGTTCTTCGTACCGAAAAAAGAAGGGGATTTAAGAACCTGTATTGACTACCGTGCATTAAACCAGATCACTGTGAAGAACCGTTACCCGTTGCCACTTATGGCTGAAATGCTAGACCAGGTCAAAGATACCCAGATTTACACCAAATTGGACCTTCGAGGAGTGTATCACCTGGTCCGGGTCAGAAGCGGAGACGAATGGAAAACTGATTTTCGTACCAAATACGGTTTGTACGAATATCAAGTCATGCCCTTTGGGTTATGCAACACTCCCGCAGCATTTCAATATTTCATGAATAACGTCTTGAGAGAGTTAATTGATGTCTGTGCCCTAGTGTACATAGATGATATCCTAGTGTACTCAACCTCAAAACAGGATCATATGAAGCACGTCCGTTCCGTCCTCACCAATTTCCGTGAACATCATTTATATGCAAAGCTTGAAAAGTGTTTTTTTCACGTCACCGAAGTTGAGTTTCTCGGTTTTATTCTTACTCCTGGAGGCATCAGAATGGACCTGCATAAAGTAGATACCGTTTTGAAGTGGCCATCACCAACGTCAGTAAAAGCGGTACAAAGCATGTTGGGCTTTGCAAACTTCTATCGCCGGTTCATACCAGACTTCTCTCAGGTCGTACACCCGATCACCGTATTGCTACGAAAAAACAACAAAAAATTTGCCTGGACCGAAGAAGCTGAAAAAGCTTTTCAGGAACTTAAGAAAAGCTTCACCTCCGCGCCAATCCTGCGACATCCTTGCCCAGATCTTCCTTATATCGTGGAAACGGACGCTTCCAGTATAGCAATGGGAGCTGTCCTCTCACAAAGAGACCCAGAAACCGGCCAGCTACATCCAGTGGCCTTCTGGTCAAAAATATTCTCACCTCCGGAGATTAATTACGCCATCACGGACAAAGAACTCTTGGCGATCAAATCCGCCTTTAAAGCCTGGCGGCACTACCTTCTGGGGGCCAGACACACCATTACAGTTATCACGGACCACCGAAACCTGCAATATTTTAAAACAGCGAAAGCCCAGTCTTCACACCAATTGCGGTGGGCCCTTTTCTTCGCTGAATATGATTATGTCATCACATTTCGACCAGGGGTCAATTATGGAAAAGCTGATGCACTCTCTCGTACAGGCACAAATGACATAGTATATACGACCCCAGACCCAGTCCCCATCATACCGGAAGACAAACTCTTCGGCCTCACTACGGCCTTAACCCAAGTAGAACTGAGGAATGAGATTCAACGAACCATGAGTCCAGATACTTTCCTTGCATGGCAAGCGCAGGGGGAACAATATTCCATCAAAGATCACTTACCCGTTTTTAAGGACCGTCTGTACGTACTCACCAAGGACTTACAACAACAGATCATTTCAGGTTATCACGATTCTCTGATCGAAGGGCACCCTGGAATCACCAAGACTCTAGCCAGGGTAAAACAGAACTTCTGGTGGCCTGCCTGGCGTAAAGACGTCATCCAATATATTCAGTCCTGCGGGGTCTGCGCACAAAATAAGTCACAAAAACAAAAACCATCCGGTCTTCTGCAACCTTTGGACATTCCTCCCACTCCATGGCACACTCTTTCCCTCGACTTCATCACTGACCTACCTCCCAGTCAAGGGTTTAACACCATTCTTGTAGTTGTGGACTTATTCTCAAAGATGGCACACTTTAATCCGCTCAAAGGCCTCCCTGACGCATCCACTTTAGCCAAAGTGTTCCTGGATGGTATTGTTAAACTACATGGCTTCCCATCAGTCCTGATCTCCGATCGAGGTAGCCAGTTTGTCTTTAATTTCTGGAGAAAGTGTTGTGCAATGGCGCAAATTGATGTCTGGCTATCCACTAGCCATCACCCTCAAACGGACGGTCAGACCGAGAGGACCAATCAGACCCTCGAACAATACCTACGGTGCATGTTGCACCATGAACTAGGAGACTGGAAAGACTTACTATGGATAGCCGAGTATGCATATAACAATTCCTTGCATTCCAGTACCGGACAAACACCCTTTTATACCCTTTATGGTAGACACCCACGTACCTCAGAACTGGATCTCCCAACCAGTTTGGAAATGCCAGCAGTAAAAACCCTTCACACCAACATCACTCAAGCTTTCAAAAATGCCAAAGAACATCTTATTCTCGGCAAAGAAAAGCAAAAGCAAATTGCCAACCAACACCGGAAAAAAGCCCCGGACTATCAGGTAGGAGACAAGGTTTGGCTGACTGCCAGATTTGTACCCATCAAAGGAACCCGGACCTTTCAACCCAGGTACTTAGGGCCTTACACCATCAAGGCAATTACTAATCCAGCGGCTGTCAAACTAGATTTACCACCTAACCTACAAATCCACCTGGTATTTCATGTGTCCCTTTTAAAACCAATGCAGCCCGGTACACGGATTGGGACACCACCAAAACCCGTACTTATTGACGGAGAACCAGAATTCGAAGTCAGAGGCATCCTGGATTCCAAGTATTCAAGGGGCAAGCTATACTATCTAGTTGATTGGAAAGGATTTGGACCCCAAGATAGATCCTGGGAACCCTGTGAAAACATTCATGCACCACGTCTGATCAAATAATATCATTGAAACTTTCCAACTAAACCTGGGCTGGACAGAAGAAACACCTTGAGAGAGGCCTTGGGGGGAGTGCTGTCACGACCAACATCCAGAAACCCCCCTGGCAAACCCATGGGCCGGGAGGGGTCTTGGCTCGGTCCTCCAACAAACTTAGGCATCCTTTGCCTAGGCCCTCTTGGGGCCAGGCTCATACTTAATAAACATTAGTGTTTAGGGAACTACTTTATTTCTAGTGCCTGCCAACATGGAGGCATCCACATAGCTTGGCTACTTGGAACCAAGCTATGCAGTATATTGTTTTGGGTGTGGTAGCCTGGGAACTACTTTACCTGGACTACTTTCTTGAAGCTATTTAAACCACACCCGACTTGGATAACACGCTTCGCGTTACTTTGCAATCCTGCAACGTGACGCTCATCGTGTTCAGCTGTACCAGCGAACCTCGGAAGAACAGCATCTGTGAAGAGACAAAAGGACATCGTTAGCAGCAGCAGCTTACCTGTAATTTTCACCGTTAGCTGCCCACAGCTGCTGCGATCAGTATCCTAGGATTAGCGCGTCTCCCGGTCCTACGGATCTGCAAGAAAGGAAGAAACAAGACATTAGACACTTTTACAACATAACGAACTGTGCCGAAAAGCTTACCTCGCAGGTCACCCCTCGACCAGCATCGTCTCGGGATTTCATATTCCGGGTGAGCACCGCGATCTATGGGAAAGAAAAGACAACAGGTTAGCAAAGGCAAGGCATCATAGCGCTGCGCATAGCGCCTACTTACCGCATCATAGCGCTCTTTATACGCCATCATTTTCCGGCGAGACCCAATTCAACCACTGCATCACATTGGACTTCCGCGCACCTAAGGAAGAGAAAAAGACATTTATTAAACCAAGAAAGGCATGCAAAAATAACAACAGTATACTACAGCAATAAGACCTACCTGAAAGACTCAAAGCGGGCCGGCATCAGTGAAGTAACTAGATTGCATCGCCCACAGAGGACAACGCGCCCCTGCCAAGAAGGCAGGACGGAAAGCACACCAGAATTAACAACAAGGTGAGGAGAGGTCCAGAGGGGCTGCGGGAATACGGGCGGTGGGCGGCTTTTTACCCCAGTTGCCCAGTCTTGAACATTGCCCACCTGTATTCCAGGCAGAACTTCTCCGCTGGTCACACCTGGGAACCGCAGAGAAGGATACTAGAGTCCCTACGGCTGGGTGGCGTCCCTGTGGATACCAGGTGAGCGTAACAGAACGCGAAGACTGCCAAACCAATCCACCTGGGCGCCATGGAGACATCAGAATTAGACCAATTGGCCCAATTGTTAGGAGAACTTCGTGTCGAGGTTCATTCTGCCCGACAAGAGACTAACGCTCTCCGCAGAGACTTATTAGTGACTAAAGAGCGCACTGAAGAAATTAGCAGGCAATACTTGCAATCACAAGCAGGACAGACGCCTCTACCTGGAAACAACCCAACGATGCAAAATCCTACCATGCCATCCACTACCTCTACTCCGGTACAAATCATGTTACCGGGAACAGTTCCTTTGGTACCACGGGAGAGGTTTGCTGGTGATCCACGGAAATACGCAGCTTTCATGAATCAAGTGTCGCCTTCGCTTTCTTTGCAGGCCTGGAGCATTCCCAAATGACCAAGCTCGGGTAGCCTTTGTTTTATCATACCTGAGTGGTAGCGCAGCAGATTGGTCAGTGCCATTGGTGACCCATGATGATCCTTTATTACATGACTTTGGAGGATTTCAGAGGGAAATGGAGAAACTCTTTGCTCGCCATACCCGAGACCAAGCAGTGGACAATGAACTCCTTTCCCTCCGACAGGGGAATCAGGACTTGTTGACGTACATTGCTACTTTCAACAGATTGGTTGCTGAAGCTAGGTGGCCTGAAAACAAAAGAACCACGTTGTTTATTGGGTCTTACGAGGCAAATTAAAAGACGTTCTAGCTCAAGTGGTTGATCCTCCTAGAGACTGTTCTGAATTCATAGATTTGGTCGTACAACTAGACAACCGGTTGCAAGACCGAAAAGCAGACCGTTCCAAAATGGACCCTCGGGCTGTGTATGTTCGATCTAGAGACAATGTAACTCGAGTGCAAGAAAATACTGTGGAGCCCATGCAAATCGGAGGGGTACGACCTCCACTAACAAAACAAGAGCGAGATAAAAGGACACAACAACAACTATGTCTGTATTGCCGAAAACAAGGGCATTTCCTGAAGGACTGCCCAGTGAAACCTCCAAGGAAGATCGTCGGGGCCACGGAAAAAGATGAAGAGAAGGAATCTAAGTCGGAAAACTACCCAGCTCGGCAAACGTAGAGGTCAGTTTGTCGAGTGAGAGAAAAGAGCCACCGACCTCACACTTTACAATACCGCTGATCTTAATTAATAACCAACGGTCGTCAAGAATGCATGCCGTTGAAGCATACATCGACAGCGGAGCAGTTGGGAATTATATAGATCAAGACCTGGCTACAGAGATGGGGCTTCCCCTATGTTCCAAGCCGACTACAGACAAGGTAACTACGGTGGATGGAACAGAAATCGCTTCCGGACCCGTAACCCAATGCACAGCCGAGATAACCTTGCTGTGCCAGGACGGACATCGGGAACTTATTTCGTTCGATCTCATCAAGGCACCTCAATTCCGGCTCATACTAGGGATGCCATGGTTATTCGCTCACAAGCCTTTGATTGACTGGTGGGCAAGGAAATTAACCTTCCCCAGCGACTGCTCCGTAGCCTGTTATTATCAAGAACAGAAACCTGCTTTCAGTATCTCTGCGACTCCCGGAGCGACAGCTTCAACCCTGGGAGTAACTAATACCTTGCCTGAGGAATACCATGATTTCCAGGATGTATTCCAGAAGGACCAAGCAAACACGCTGCCGCTGCACAGGCCCTATGACTGTCAACTCGACCTTCTTCCCGGTGCTCAAGTCCCTTGCGGTAGAATCTATGCTCTTACGGAACCTGAAAACCTTCATCAGAAGTCTTATTTAGACCAGTACCTTGCAAACGGATGTATCCGCCCATCAAAGTCCCTTGCAGCCAGTCCTTTGTTCTTCGTACCGAAAAAAGAAGGGGACTTAAGAACCTGTATTGACTACCGTGCATTAAACCAGATCACCGTGAAGAACCGTTACCCCTTGCCACTTATCCCTGAAATGCTGGACCAGGTCAAAGATGCCCAGATTTACACCAAATTGGACCTTCGAGGAGCGTACCACCTGGTCCGGGTCAGATGCGGAGACGAATGAAAAACTGCTTTTCGTACCAAATACGGTTTGTACGAATATCAAGTCATGCCCTTTGGGTTATGCAACGCTCCCGCAGCATTTCAATATTTCATGAATAACGTCTTGAGAGAGTTAATTGATGTCTGTGCCCTAGTGTACATAGATGATATCCTAGTGTACTCAACCTCAATACAGGATCATATCAAGCACGTCCGTTCCGTCCTCACCAAGCTCCGTCAACATCATTTATATGCAAAGCTTGAAAAGTGTTTTTTTCACGTCACCGAAGTTGAGTTTCTGGGTTTTATTCTTACTCCAGGAGGCATCCGAATGGACCTGCATAAAGTAGACACCGTTTTGAAGTGGCGATCACCAACGTCAGTAAAAGGGGTACAAAGCATGTTGGGCTTTGCGAACTTCTATCGCCGGTTCATGCCAGACTTCTCTCAGGTCGTACACCCGATCACCGTATTGCTACGTAAAAACAACAAAAAATTTGCCTGGACCGAAGAAGCTGAAAAAGCTTTTCAGGAACTTAAGAAAAGGTTCACCTCCGCGCCAATCCTGCAACATCCTCGCCCAGATCTTCCTTATATCGTGGAACCGGACGCTTCCAGCATAGCAATGGGAGCTGTCCTCTCACAAAGAGACCCAGAAACCGGCCAGCTACATCCAGTGGCCTTCTGGTCGAAAAAAATCTCACCTCCGGAGATTAATTACGCCATCACGGACAAAGAACTCTTGGCGATCAAATCCGCCTTTAAAGCCTGGCGGCACTACCTTCTGGGGGCCAGACACACCATTACAGTTATCACGGACCACCGAAACCTGCAATATCTTAAAACAGTGAAAGCCCAGTCTTCACGCCGATTGCGGTGGGCCCTTTTCTTCGCCGAATATGATTATGTCATCACATTTCGACCAGGGGTCAAGAATGGAAAAGCTGACGCACTCTCTCTTACATACACCAATGACATAGTATATACGACCCCAGACCCAGTCCCCATCATACCGAAAGACAAACTCTTGGGCCTCACTACGGCCTTAACCCAAGTAGAACTGAGAAATGAGATTCAACGAGCCATGAATCCAGATACTTTCCTTGCATGGCAAGCGCAGGAGGAACAATTATTCCATCAAAGATCACTTACCCGTTTTTAAGGACCGTCTCTACGTACCCACCAAGGACTTACAACAATAAATCATTTCAGGTTATCGCGATTCTCTGATCGAAGGGCACCCTGGAATCACCAAGACTCTAGCCAAGGTAATACAGAACTTCTGGTGGCCTGCCTGGCGTAAAGACGTCATCCAATATATTCAGTCCTGCGGGGTCTGCGCACAAAATAAGTCGCAAAAACCATCCGGTCTTCTGCAACCTTTGGACATTCCTCCCACTCCATGGCACACTCTTTCCCTCGACTTCATCACTGACCTACCTCCCAGTCAAGGGTTTAACACCATTCTTGTAGTCGTGGACTTATTCTCAAAGATGGCACACTTTAATCCGCTCAAAGGCCTCCCTGACGCATCCACTTTAGCCAAAGTGTTCCTGGATGGTATTGTTAAACTACATGGCTTCCCATCAGTCCTGATCTCCGATCGAGGTAGCCAGTTTGTCTCTAATTTCTGGAGAAAGTGTTGTGTAATGGCGCAAATTGATGTCTGGCTATCCACTAGCCATCACCCTCAAACGGACGGTCAGACCGAGAGGACCAATCAGACCCTCGAACAATACCTACGGTGCATGTAGCACCATGAACTAGGAGACTGGAAATACTTACTATGGATAGCCGAGTACGCATATAACAATTCCTTGTATTCCAGTACCGGACAAACACCCTTTTATACCCTTTATGGTAGACACCCACGTACCTCAGAACTGGACTCCCAACCAGTTTGGAAATGCCAGTAGTAAAAACCCTTCACACCAACATCACTCGGGCTTTCAAAAAGGCCAAAGAACATCTTATTCTCACCAAAGAAAAGCAAAAGCAATTCGCCGACCAACACCAGAAAAAAGCCCTGGACTATCAGATAGGAGACAAGGTTTGGCTGGCCGCCAGATTTGTACCCATCAAGGGAACCCGGACCTTTCAACCCAGGTACTTAGGGCCTTACACCATCAAGGCAATTATTAATCCAGCGGCCGTCAAACTAGATTTACCACCTAACCTACAAATCCACCTGGTATTTCATGTGTCACTTTTAAAACCAATGCAGCCCGGTACACGGATTGGGACACCACCAAAACCCATACTTATTGACGGAGAACCAGAATTCGAAGTCAGAGGCATCCTGGATTCCAAGTATTCAAGGGGCAAGCTATACTATCTAGTTGATTGGAAAGGATTTGGACCCCAAGATAGATCCTTTGAACCCTGTGAAAACATTCATGCACCGCGTCTGATCAAAAAATATCATCGAAACTTTCCAACTAAACTGGGCCGGACAGAAGGAACACCTTGAGAGGGGCCTTGGGGGGGAGTGCTGTCACGACCCACGTCCAGAAACCCCCCTGGCAAGCCCATGGGCCAGGAGGGGTCTTGGCTCGGGCCTCCAACAAATTTAGGCATCCTTTGCCTAGGCCCTCTTGGGGCCAGGCTCATACTTAATAAAGACGTGTTTAGGGAACTACTTTATTTCTAGTGCCAGCCAACATGGAGGCATCCACATAGCCTGGCTACTTGGAACCAAGCTATGCGGTATAGTGTTTTGCGTGTGGTAGCCTGGGAAATACTTTACCTGGACTACTTTCTTGAAGCTATTTAAACCACACCCGACTTGGATAACACGCTTTGCGTTACTTTGCAATCCTGCAACGTGACGCTCATCGTGTTCAGCTGTACCCGCGAATCTCGGAAGAACAGCATCTGCAAAGAGACAAAATGACATCGTTAGCAGCAGCAGCTTACCTGTAATTTTCACCGTTAGCTGCCCAGAGCTCCTGCGAACAGCATCTTACGATCAGTGCAACTCCCGGACCTACGGATCTTCAAGAAAGGAAGAAACAAGACATTAGACACTTTTACAACATAACAAACTGTGCCGAAAAGCTTACCTCGCAAGTCACCCCTCGACCAGCATCGTCTCGGGATTTCATATTCCGGATGAGCACCGTGATCTATGGGAAAGAAAAGACAACAGGTTAGCAAAAGCAAGGCATCATAGCGCTGCGCATAGCGCCTACTTACCGCATCATAGCGCTCTTTATATGCCATCATTTTCCGGCGAGACCCAATTCAGCCAATGCATCACATTGGACTTCCGCGCACCTAAGGAAGAGAAAAAAACATTTCTTAAACCAAGAAAGGCATGCAAAAATAACAACAGTATACTACAGCAATAACACCTACCTGAAAGACTCAAAGCGGGCTGGCATCAGTGAAGTAACTAGATTGCATCGCCCACAGAGGACAACGCGCCCCTGCCAAGAAGGCAGGACGGAGAGCACACCAGAATTAACAACAAGGTGAGGAGAGGTCCAGAGGGGCTGCGGGCATACGGGGCGGTGGGGGGCTGCTTACCCCAGTTGCCCTGTCTTGAACATTGCCCACCTGTATTTCAGGCAGAACTTCCCCGCTGGTCACACCTGGGAACCGCAGAGAAGGATACCAGAGTCCCTACGGCTGGGTGGCGTCCCCCTGGATACCAGATGAGCGTAACACCAGAAGCAGCCTCGAGCATCCAAATGGGCAGCCGGACCCGAGTGGGTCCCTCCAACAGACCCTTACACTTCTTAAAGTGGTACTGGGAGTAAAAGGCCACAGGGTGGGGGGCACGAGCCGCCTCCTGAGGACGCCCCCCTCCTTACAGTGCTGGGGAGATACGCTGGAAGCAGGTGAGGCGGTACTAGAATTTGCGGAGACTCCTGAGCCTGGGTTCTGGGGAGCGGACAAGGAACCATCCATGACCCTGAATGAAGCCATAGAAAAGGCACCAGGATAACCTCAAGGCGCCGATCCAAACCTGACACACCATTAGGGGCCAGGCCAGGAGTATTGAAGGGGCTATGCACAGGAGCAGTGGCCAAGCGAAGTCAAGTGGGTAGTGTGATCCCCAAACAGGTGAATTAGATCACAAGGTCTTGCCTTACAGGAGACTGAGCATACTGATCACGGTGGTGGTGGGGAATAAACCTTGGTTCAGAAGGGACACCATTGGGCATACCAAGAAGCCACAGAAACTCTGGGGTAGCGGTACCCCATCAGTTGGAAGGAGATCCTGGCGGAGATCCTGGCGAAATACCAATTCACAGCAGGGAATCTAGAGATGGGACCTGGGTCCCCCTCCACTCCGGCTCCGAACATGTACACCATGCAGAGCAACATCCAGGCAATCCTTAATGAAATAAGGGGGATGAGAACGGACATGGGGGCTAAACTGGCCGACCTCACGGCCAAGGTCTCCACACTGGAAGACCGGATGGAGGGGGTGGAAAACAACCACCAGGCATCCACAGACCTCCTGGAAACGCAGATAGAGGGGAGATTCAAGGAGTTGCAATGCGGCGAAGAGGAACTCTGCCTCAGGGTCGATGACATGGAAAATTGCGAAAGGAGAAACAACCTGCGGATCTTCTGCCTGGTGGAGACGGAGGGGGAGACCCAGGCGAGCCTAGAGGGCAAGGTACAAGGATCGTCCTAGGAACTGACTCGGGAGAGACTGTTCTGATCCACAGGACCCATCGGGCGGGGGGAGGCGGGAAGGGTCTGCGTTCGGTGCTGGCGGGCCTCCACTACTACAAAGACAAAGCTAAGATACTGGAGAGGGCGAAAAACTGGAGAGACATACAATACGGAAATTCTAGGGTAGCAATCTTCCAGGACCTTTTGACCATCACACTGCAAATGAGGAAAAAATTCGGGACCATCACCAGATGGCTCCAGGAGAAAGGGGTCCGATATCGCTAGGGGCACCCATTCCACTTGGCGTTTGAGTGGCAAGGTGAGAAGCACCACCTCGTAACAGAGGAGGACATCCAGAGAGCGGCTGAGGATTTGCTTGGAGATTCCCCGGGAACATTCAGAGAACAGAGTGGGGGTGAGGGAGACCCCGACCGGACCTCGCTGGGCCCAGACCTGACCCAAGGGAAACTCAAGGTGAAAGGCACCTGAAAATTCCAGAAAACTAGGCAACCCCCCCATGGGCCGCGGGGGTCCTCCATGAACACAACGGAAAAGTCATGAGACTACTCACTCCACTGAAGTTCATTACACAATCTCCCGGGGGCCATAAGGACCGGGGGAAGCTCACGTTGCCCCAAGGTATTGCCACGGTTGGCTGGTTTTTGTTTAATGGGCATGATGCAAAGTTATGGAATTGCCTGAAGGAAGGCCTGAGAGGTTGGGCATTTTATGGGCTTCACAGTCTGCCTCTGAGATTGCGGGGAGCTCCTTGATCCACACTGAATGCCAAACCGCTGATGGGTTCACAGTCAGGGAGGTAAATGGTATGTTGATGGTGCAGGGAGGGGAATATGGCTGAGGGACCCTCCTCGGGGCTCCGACATCAAAAGAAATTTGTAAATATTCCTAAGAGGAAGGCGGGACGGCACGTCCCTCGTCAATAAGCTTCCAGGGGCCAGGGTAGCATCCCTGGTGGTTCGTTGACCAACCCCAACTAGTGTTGGGTGACGTAGACGAACGCCTCGCAAAATGGGTAAGGTATATAGGGAACAAGGGAAGGGCGAGCGGGTGGGAAAAGGGAAAGGGGGAGAGATGGTTTAGTTGGTGTTAAGGGGACAAGGGAAAGTCAGTTCGAGCCATGGTCTTTTGCTTCACAACGGGTTCTACAATGGAACTATACAAAGGGGTTCAGAGAATACGAGATGAAGAACGACAATGTTTGAGGGAAGAATAGGCACAATGAATGTTAAAGGCTTAAATTCTCAGAACAAGAGATCTCTTACTAGCAACATGTTCTGCAAACAGCGATTAATGGTCCTCTTCTTACAAGAAACACATTACAAGCAAGGGAAAGAATCAATGATAAAAGGGAAGAATATTGGAATCAACTTTTGGGCCTCCCATAGAAGTTCTAAGAAGGAGGGGGTGGGCATTCTCTTGGGCAAGTCCTTCCGCCTCACCGAAATGGAAACCAAGCGGGGCTTCGGGAACGCTTTCAATGGGTTAAGGGGACCTGTGAGGGCGAACGTTTCACGCTAGCCACAGTATATGCGCCCAACTCGGGCCAGATAGGCTTCCCGAATCAAACCTTCAGGGTAATGGATGAATGGCCGGAGGGGGCCATGATTCTAGGTTGGGATTTTAACCTCATAATGGACCCCCGATTGGACTGGTCGCCTGCAAAGGGGGTGGAGACAAGTGCAGCCTCCAAGGATAATTTAGCCCTTCAGACCCTTCTGAGGGAACACTATTGGACAGTTGTATGGCATAGAACATGGCCCGACCCGGGGGGATACACCTTCTTTTCACCCCCACACTATACATACACAAAAATCGATCTCCTACTAATTTCGGAGGAAGGGAGGGGGATGGTTGAGTCCCCAAGGGTAGAGGCAATAACTTGGTCAGACCATGAATTATTGGTTGCAAACTGGTTGCTCCCGATCTCCCTGAGATGGCGATGTAATGATACACTCCTCCGGGATCCGGTCTTCCGGGAGTTCATGAGGAAGGAAATGGTAGCCTATTTTGAAACCAACGACAACAGAGAGACGGATATGGCCGTGGTATGGGAAGCTGCGAAGGCCACCTTTAGGGGCCTTCTAATAGCTGAAGGCTCCAGGTGTAAACGTGAAAGGGGTATAATCAAAAACAAGATCTGAGCGGAACTGGGGGCCCTAAGAGCCAGGTTAGGCCAACCTTGGGAGGTTCGGGAGACCCTCCTAGTGGAGATGCAGGGGAAAAAGGCAGACGTTACATGCTCTCCTCATAGGGGAAGTCATCAAGAAGGTGAGATATACTAAACAAAAGTATTATGAACAGGGAGATAGAGTGGGAACCCTCTTGGTACATAGGGCACGTGGTGTAGAGTGGAGAGAGGGGTGGGTCTCCTTAGAGACAGTGGGGGCAGGGTCCACAAGGAACGAGAGGAAATAGCGGAATAATTTGCCGATTTCCTTAGAGAACTCTACACCAAACAAGAGGGCGAATCACTGGAAAACATCCGGACCTACCTGGCAGAACACTCCCCGCCCCGAATAACTGACACTGAGCGAGAGGTCTTGGAGGCGGAAATATATCGGAGGAGCAGGTGGAATTAGCTATCAAGAGAATGAAAGCGGGGAAAGACCCAGGGGGAGATGGTTACACGGCAGACTTCTACAAACAATGTCAATCTATTCTGGTGAAACCCCTGGCCAAATTATTCAATCAAATTCGAAACCAAGATTCAATCCCACCAACATTTCTACAGGCTCTTATCACCGTAATACCCAAACCGGGCAAGGATCAGGCAGAATGTGGATCTTATAGACCTATATCCCTTCTGAACATAGATGCTAAAATTTTCACCAGAATCCTGGCGACTAGACTAGAGGGTTGCCTCCCCCGCTTAATCCACTCTGACTAGGAGGGATTTATCCTGAACAGACAGGGCTCTGACAATATGCGCAAGACCCTCCATGTGTTAAACTCGAGGGTGGTTCGTGAGGAGGTGGTGCTTTTACTGGCCCTCGATGCAGAGAAGGCCTTTGACAGGGTTAACTGGGCCTTCATGGGGGAGGTTATTTCTTTGCTCGGAATGGGACCGAGGTGGCTAGGTTGGATGTCGGCCCTGTATTCCTCCCCATCTGCCAGGGTAGTCGTGAACGGGACTGAATCAAAGATATTCCCCCTGGAAAGAGGCAAAAGGCAGGGATGCCCACTATCCTCCTTAATATATGCAGTGGGAATGGAGCCCTGGGCAATCTCCATCCGAAAGGATGCAGCTATTACAGGCATACAAATAGGAGAAACAAACTGTAAATTGGCCTATTCGCTGATGACGCACTCCAATACATCACAAACCCATCCCAGACGGTCCCCATGATCCTACAGGGCCTGATGCACTATGGGGAACTCTCTGGGTTTAAGGTTAACCTTGGGAAATCTGTGGCTTTCACAGGGGGAAAGCTAACAGACCCAGAGGTGGACTACGTGAAAGGGCTCCCATTCAGACTACAGAGGGATGGGTTCCGATGTTTGGGTATCCAGGTAACACGTGACCCTGACAACCTTTTTCCCAGCAACTTTTCTCCACTTTGGTCAGCAATCAAAAGGGATATCGAGAGATGGGCAAGATTGGGACTCTCCTGGATGGCACGTCTCAACTTGGTGAAGATGGTGGTTCTCCCCAAATTTCTATTCCTATTCCAAATGCTTCCCGTGCAGGTGCCCAAGACATTCTTTACGGAAACAAAACGTGTCCTCTTGAACTTTCTCTGGTCCGGCAAAAACACAGGATCTCCTACGAGGTACTAACCAGACCAAAGGAGGACGGCGGGGTGGGGTACCCAGACTTGGAGACATACCATAGGGCCTCCCAGCTAAGGGTGTTGATTGATCACTTTACTCCAGGGACGGAAAAGCAATGGGTAGCCATGGACAATAACGTTCTTGCCCCTGTCACGCTAGAGGAATGGCTGTGGGTCCCAAGAAAGAGCATCCCCAGAAGGGTTCTGAACCATCCAGTCCTGAAAGTGTTGTGGTCCTTGTGGAGGGAGGGAAGCTATTATCGCTGGCTCACAACCTGGTCTTCCCCGCAGAGCTGCACCTGGCCCCCTCCTTTACAGACAAGATAGCGGAGCCAGCCGCATTTTAAAAATGGTACGAAGCCGGTCTTAGCAGGGCTGGCCATGTTTGGGTAAGGGGCTCGTTTCTACCCCTGAAGGGCTTGGAAGAGGCTCTGGGGCTAGGCACCTTATCGCTGTTCCGCTACCTCCAGCTCAAGGGAGTTCTTACCAAACCCTCATGAGGTGACCCCCTTAGAAGGGACTTAACCAATTTTGAGAGACTCCTCATTTCAACCCGAGGCTCCAGGGGGGTGATATAGAATCCTGGCGACTAGACTAGAGGGTTGCCTCCTCCGCTTAATCCACTTTGACTAGGAGGGATTTATCCTGAACAGACAGGGCTCTGACAATATGCGCAAGACCCTCCATGTGTTAAGCTCGAGGGTGGTTCGTGAGGAGGTGGTGCTTTTACTGGCCCTCAACACAGAGAAGGCCTTTGACAGGGTTAGCTGGGCCTTCATGGGGGAGGTTATTTCTTTGCTCGGAATGGGACCGAGGTGGCTAGGTTAGATGTCGGCCCTGTATTCCTCGCCATCTGCCAGGGTAGTCGTGAACGGGACTGAATCAAAGATATTCCCCCTGGAAAGAGGCACAAGGCAGGGATGCCCACTATCCCCTTTAATATATGCAGTGGTAATGGAGCCCTGGGCAATCTCCATCCGAAAGGATGCAGCTATTAGAGGCGTACAAATAGGAGAAACAAACTGTAAATTGGCCTATTCGCTGATGACGCCCTCCAATACATCACAAACCCATCCCAGACGGTCCCCATGATCCTACAGGGCCTGATGCACTATGGGGAACTCTCTGGGTTTAAGGTTAACCTTGGGAAATCTGTGGCTTTCACAGGGGGAAAGCTAATAGACCCAGAGGTGGACTACGTGAAAGGGCTCCCATTCAGACTACAGAGGGATGGGTTCCGATGTTTGGGTATCCAGGTAACACGTGACCCTGACAACCTTTTTCCCAGCAACTTTTCCCCACTTTGGTCAGCAATCAAAAGGGATATCGAGAGATGGGCAAGATTGGGACTCTCCTGGATGGCACGTCTCAACTTGGTGAAGATGGTGGTTCTCCCCAAATTTCTATTCCTATTCCAAGTGCTTCCCGTGCAGGTGCCCAAGACATTCTTTATGGAAACAAAACGTGTCCTCTTGAACTTTCTCTGGTCCGGCAAAAACACAGGATCTCCTACGAGGTACTAACCAGACCAAAGGAGGACGGCGGGGTGGGGTACCCAGACTTGGAGACATACCATAGGGCCTCCCAGCTAAGGGTGTTGATTGATCACTTTACTCCAGGGACGGAAAAGCAATGGGTAGCCATGGACAATAAGGTTCTTGCCCCTGTCACGCTAGAGGAATGGCTGTGGGTCCCAAGAAAGAGCATCCCCAGAAGGGTTCTGAACCATCCAGTCCTGAAAGTGTTGTGGTCCTTGTGGAGGGAGGGAAGCTATTATCGCTGGCTCACAACCTGGTCTTCTCCGCAGAGCTGCATCTGGCCCCCTCCTTTACAGACAAGATAGCGGAGCCAGCTGCATTTCAAAAATGGTACGAAGCCGGTCTTAGCAGGGCTGGCCATGTTTGGGTAAGGGGCTCGTTTCTACCCCTGAAGGGCTTGGAAGAGGCTCTGGGGCTAGGCACCTTATCGCTGTTCCGCTACCTCCAGCTCAAGGGAGTTCTTACCAAACCCTCATGGGGTGTCCCCCTTAGAAGGGACCTAACCAATTTTGAGTGACTCCTCATTTCAACCCGAGGCTCCAGGGGGGTGATATCTCGCCTTTACAAGCTTCTTTTGCTTTCAGCCCCGAGGGACCATCCACCTGCGCGTACACAATGGGGGAGAGATCTGGGGGAAGTAATAGATGACGAGCGATGGTCCAAAATGTTTAGGTGAGCAAACCATTCCACGGCCTCGCTCCAGTTTCGACATCAGGCCCTTAAGTTACTACACAGGTGGCACTACCCCCCGCAGAGGATAGCTAAAATGAGGGAGGGATATGACCCACACTGTTGGAAATGTAAGAAAACAAAAGGAGATTATATACACATGTGGTGGAACTGCCCGATGGTCCAGATATACTGGGGGGAGTACTGGGAGGAGGGGCTATCCTAGTTCAAGGGGGTTGATGGAGTGGAGAGGTCACTATGCCCCTGGTTCCTCCTCTTCGGAATCGACGTGGGTGAGAACCACGAGGGAACCCAGGACCATATGTTGCAGATCATGTTAGTGGCGGCCAGGTGTTGTTTGGCACAGAAATGGAAAAGTCCACGTATGCCGGGGGGAAAGGAGTGGGTCACTAAGGTACGAACCATTTATGATATGGAGTTTCTCACACACCTGATAGATGAATCCAAATCAAATATAGAAGAACCGTGGTTCCCCTTTTTTGAAAAATATGGATGCCTGCCCTAGTGAGACAACACTGTGTGGGGGACTTTCTCCTCAGACGAGAAAGGCCGCAGGGAACAGAACCAAATGAAAGGCCTTCAGCGCTGGGCCCAACACACCAGTGTGCAAAGAAACAGTTGAACACATGTTGAAACGTTCTGAATGAACTCGTCAGGTGAACTACATACATGAGCTCGGACAGGGGGTGGGTGGGGATTGTTACCGGGTGAAATTTGTGCTTGAGTGAAATCTGAAAATCAGAAGCCAGCCAGGTTATTGGTTCTGTTGCCTATTCCACCACGTCCCTGGCATACAATCTCTCTTGACTACATAGTTGATCTCTCACCTGATCAGGGTTGTACTACTATCCTGGTGGTAAATGTTTTGTCTAAGGCGGGTCATTTGATTACTATCATAGGGACGGCTACAGCCACCTCTTTAGCTCAAGCCTTTTTGCAAAATATTGTGAGCTTACATGACTTCCATCTCAGGTGATTTCTGACTGGGGATTTCAATTTGTATCTACATTTTGGTGGGCCTTTTGTAAGGAATTGAAAATTGAGGTTAACCTGACTACTAGTTTCCACCCCGAGGCCAACTGTCATACTGAGAGGGGAATCAGGAGCTTGAGAAATACTTGCGCAGTTACCTAAGATCTGATAAGGGCTGGGTGGAGCTGATTTGGTTAGCAGAATTTTGCTATAGCAACACGTCTAAGGATTCCACGACCATGTCTCCTTTTTATTTAAATCAGGGATTTCATCCAAGATTCCTTAGGGAGTGAGTTTGGTGGAGGTGCCTGATGTTGAATGTAGATTGAAGATCATGGTGGAGAATGTCACGAGAGCAATCGAGGCTTCGCAGAAAAGCAAGATAAACTACAAAAGGTTTGCTGACCGCAAGCATCAAATTGCACCAAAATATCAGGGTGGTGAGTTGGTTTGGCTTTCCAGTAGAAATATCGCTCTTAAAGAAAAGAACAAGTTTAGTCCACGCTTCATTGGTCCGTTCGAGAGCAGGTTTTGTCTCCTGTGACAGTAATATTGAAGTTACCTCTGGGTCTCTAAGTGCATCCAACTTTTCACGTCAATCTCTTAAAGCCTTGTAGAGAGGGTACTAGATTAACCCAATCCGATTAGTCTGATTAGTGTTGAGGATTCTGGAGAAGAGTATGAGGTACAGGCAATTCTGGATTCTCAGGTGGTATGGGGAAAGTTGCAGTATTTGGTGGATTGGAATGGTTATGGTCCTGAAGAACGGTCCTGGGTGGCGAAAGAGGTTGTACTTTTCCTAATATTGGTTAGGAAATTTCACCAACGTACACCAGAGAAGCCAAGCCCTGGGACAGGTCATTACGGGAGGGATGTGGGGGGCTACTGTCTGGTTCCCAGGGAGGTTCAGCAGATTCCCTTTGAGGTATCCTGTTAGGAAGAGGCTAGTGGCTTAGTTTAATTTATTTTGGGGTTAAGTTGGCTTGAACTGTTTTTCTCCTTAACCATGTAATCAGCCATCTTCAATTGTCCCAATCCAAGATGGAGAATTACCAGCACAGCGATGATTGGTCCAAAGACTATTGTGAGGTAATTTGGAACCTCTGTAGCAGAGGTTCTAAACTGCCTTTCATTCGAGTTTCTTCCAAGAGAGGTCACAGCCAGAAAATGCTCCTTTAAGAATATCAGGAGAACTAAAGTAACCAGAGATCAGAAACAATTCCAGAAATCTACAGCTGAAAGATCCAGTGAAAACTCAACATAAGATAAGTGACCATAGAAATACTAAAGACTGGAACTTTGTTCTGACTTGAGTGTCGTGTAGACTGTTGAGACCTCCGTCCCCAAGTGACCACAGGGGAACCAAAAGAACCCCGCTGTGCGACCTTTGGAGCCACAGGTGGGAGATGTTACTTCCCGGATCCACGGAACCTCTGGAACACCGATGCTGCTGCAGAAAGAACGGAGTTAAGTACCAGGCAAATACAATAGAATACAAGAATCAGAGGATCTGAATAATCTTACCTATCCGGTGGTTAGAAAACCAGGGAGACCTAGTGAGGGAGGTTCGAGACTCAGATGAGAGGCAGTCCCCAGAACAACAGGGACCGGAGTCACGCGTGGACACAGGACAGCCCACCTGAGAATAGAGCTGGAGGCGTAGCGTGAGTTCCCAAAGGGCAATGGCGTAGAAGTCCAACAAAGTACCAAGGGATGATCTGAAGGCAGGTGAGGGATGGGTCGAGGTTCAGCAATGAATAAACAGTTCCAAGCAAAGGTACAAAAGGATAATCCGAGGGAGTCCAGGTGAGTGATCCAAAGTCAAGGTAAACCAACAGAGCAAGTCCAAACGTAGCGACAAACAAAGTCGAAAGACAGCTGAGAAGCGGTGAGTGCTCCGTGCATCAAGCGTTAAGTACTGTGCGCTTCCGAGTCATGTGACGCCTTCCATCGTCACGTGGGAAACGCTGCTGTGAATCACGTGAGCGGGTGATTGTTCGATGCGGAAGCGTTCCGCCGCCCCTTCTGCTGTATGCTCTCCATGGCAACTGCCAATGCAGGAAGAGCTGCAACCGGGCACGTACAGTGTAACCGGTACGGAGCTTTCGGTCCTTTGGGGCAACCACATCACATGAGTCTCGAAACCTGGAGGGAGTAGTGTGGGAACCCAGGGAAGGTGTTGTGGAGGTACTAGCAGTGTTCTGATGTGCAGAGGAGCGTCTAACAAACTTGTTATGACCTATGATTGATGGAAAATTGAACAGTGGTTAAAACAGAAAGGGATACTGAGAAACATAAGACAGTCAAGTAAAGTTTTAGTTTTCAAAAGGAAATTCTATTCTGTGAAGTTTCAAATGTTATGAAAATGTACGATTTGTAAATATGCGCAGTCAAAAGTTGAAAAGCAAGGAAACGTATTCCATGGCTTGCGCGCATCGGGTGTAATGTTTATATTCCAAGATTTGCGTGCTATCGAGTGATATGTAAATAGTTTGGGAGCTCTGTGTCTTGTGCTCAAGGTTTTGTTTGTTTCTATTGCGCATTAGAGGAAAGTACATAATGGCGCGATTCAGCGTTGTGTTGAAACGTTGAAGTACCGTGTCCGGTGTTCCACAGTATAAGGAAGCTGTGCAGCAGGGAGTTTAGCCGTCGGATCAAAGGCATTGTGGTGTTGCCTAGGATAAAAGCAATTTCTGTCAGTTTCATATTCTGCCGCGGTCACAAGCAGAGGTTTCAGGAAAGGCGCGCGTCATCCTTCAACAGTTCGTTTTTTCCCTCATACTGAAAGAAGGTAGTAAGAAGAAGGAGAACGTTGAGGTAACCTGGAAATAAAGGTTCCAGTTAAAATTTGTCAAATGCATTTATATTTACCCCGAGCAATCTTCATAATTGCTGTTAACAAAGAGACTCAATGTTTAAAGAGACACAAGTGTTTTCAAACAATTGACTACTGCAAGAGTTTCTCTAGAAAAAGAAAGAAACTACAAGCATCATTAGAGGAACAAAAATTGTGAGCAGTGAAACTTAAGATTCTTTTTCTTTTTAATATTTACCTCAAAGCTAGGGGTGGAGGTATTTGGGTAACTAGGTAATGTGGGATAAAATATAGGAAAGGGTACTGGTTTGTTAAGATGTCTAACCATGGAAATATTTTTTGCAGGTTTCCTGAACACTGAGAGACCTTGGAGTAGAAGGTTCACAGATGAGACCTGTTCTTTGTAGTTTTATCCACTTCCCCTTCCCCGCGGTCTGGTCTGCTCAGTCGTTGTAAGTAACTGACTGCTTGCTGAGTGAACCAGATTAAGGGGTCTGGTGGAGTAATTGTCTGCTCCTGCAGGATTTCAGCACTGGGACCTCACAGAAAATCAATCAAAGCTACATTCTTCCTCTCTTCCTCAGAGGAGGAAAGCAGGCTTCACACCTTAGATATTTCCAGGGCGCAAGCCATCTACAGCAACTGCTCAGCATACTTTTGCAAAACAGACGCCCTGTTTGTGGAATTTGTAGTTTCAGCCAAGAGCAACAACCCATAAGTCACCACTTTGAGGCATTGGATCCTTATGGCTATCAACATGGCATAGTGGAAAACAAACATTCCTCCCCCTGATCTAGGCCAGGCCTGCTGAACTAACAGCATGGTTGCCTCTGGATCAGATGCTTAAGATGTCTGTACCAGGGATATTCTGAATGTAGCAACACGGGCAAGCCTGACAACATTTACTCAACACTAACGCCTCATGATAGGACGCTGCTTGTCGGATAACATTGGATCCCAGATCATGCAAGCATGAACGTCTTTAGATGCTGTGATGAATCTGAGGATGTTGTCCTATTTTCCCTGGGTGGTACTTCCAAAGAAAAATAATTGCCCTGGCGGTTGTGCACTGGGGGTGGATTGCGTGGGAGAGAAATCCCTTACGGGATAATGGACAACCCTCCCTGGAGAACGCTGTATCCATGCCAATCAAATGACCCTAGACCCCCTTCCTACAACCCTAAGAACAACCCCTTCCCTAATAGACTGATAAATTGTAGTCACACTCCCATTCCGATAGAAAATACTGGGACGAGGAAGAATAGGAGTTACCAAAGTGAAGATTTGTTTCTCAGTACTGTGATGAAGAAGATCCCAATGACTCACAAGGGAGTCATGAGATCAGTACTGTGACAAGGTGAAAAGTGTGGAGGCACAAGGATTACCTGTAAGCGCCACATTCAGCAGCCTAGTGTTTCCCCAAGTCCTATTGGCAGAGCCAGTATAAAAGGGAAGGCAGACTCAGAAAGTATGAAAGAAGCCCTCCCTGGCGGGAGCAAAGAGCAGACACGCTGTCTTAAAGCAGAAGGGGCTGTGGACCAGTGTTACTTCTAGAGAGGGGATTCCCCCAGCAATCTGACAGCGGCTAAGCAAAGCTGGAGGGTCCCTCACTCACCGAGAGACCCCCTCTGCTGGGAGGAATTGTCAGCAAGGCTGTAGCACTGACTACAAAAGGAAACTGCAGCAATTCAAAGGGAGCTCAGCAGGGGCACGAGAGAGAGAGAGAGACTGTGCAGACGAGAAGCGTCGGAAGACCGCAGAGAAGCTGCAGACCTTGCCAGATAACATAACTCTACCGGAGCCACAAGAAGGGAAACAGCTGCCCAAGACCCAATGGTACCTATGAGAAATAAACATAAACAGACAGGTACGCGGGTCGTTCGGGAGGTGCTAGAGGTCCGAGAAAGCAACAGGGTGAACCCAGAAGTTGGAAAAAGAGGGTCTGGGACCCTGCCCTTTGGAAGTCAGAGGGAGACAAACGGGAAACCAAGTATAACAAATGAGAGACAGTTGTATACTTGGCAGGAGAGTGAACCAAGCGGATACAACGCAACAGTGCAAGTCTGGGTCCCGCACCCAAAAGAGAGGGGCTGGAACCCTGAAGCGAATGAGAGACAGTTGGGTACTTGACAGGAGAGTGAACCAAGCAGATACAACGCAACAGTGCGAGTCTGGGAACGTCACCCAAAAGAGAGGGTCTGGGACCATGAAGCAAATGAGAGACAGTTGAATACTTGGCAGGAGAGTGAACCAAGCGGATACAATACAACAGTGCAGGTCTGGGACCCGCACCCCTATGAGCAGAAAAGGTTTAAAGCAAAGAGGTACTTTGAGGGTAAAATATACAGTCCGTGAGTATAGACTGGCTTAGCAGGACAGTGATCCAAGCCACTTTGCAAGTCTGGGACCCGTACTAACATGAGAGGTTCAGAATAAAGAGGGTCAAGAGCACTAGGACGGATAAAAGGAATCCTATGCTTGGTACCAAAGTGTGCCAAGCTGGAAGGACATAAGAACTGTGAAGCTAAGAAACAGTTCCTCGTGAGTTATCCAGCAACTTGGAATAATAAGGTCTAGGGGAAAGGGGCACAACCCTAGCTTTGAAATCTTGTATTTTGGAACATTATATTGCACCACTTTATTACCAGCGAAACAGAGAAATGTTCTGTTGGTTGAAAACACCAAGAACACTATTTACTTTGAGAAAAGATCTGCCATGCACAGTTATCTTAGATTGTTAGTGTTAGGGATAGAAGTAGGCTTTTAGGACATGACAGTGCCAGACTTTTTAGTTTCGGATATCCTGACAATTTTACTAGTTTCCTTTAAGGCAGGGAAACCTCTCTTAGCTTTAAGGATAGAGAGGCATTTTTCCACACTTTTATTAATAAATAAGTCTATACCCAAAAAACATGCCACCATTGTGTCCAAGCCTTACGTCTGCACCCTTACAATGTCCAATAAACAATGCTGTGCAGTATTTCACTGTCGTGTGTCCTCCTCTGTAACTTCCACAGATGTTTCGACTGCTTTCTACATCTTTATTATTAAGTTCTGTGATGAGACTAGGGCAGACAGAAGTTGATATCAGATTATTCAGGGCAACTACCATTACTCCTAGTCCACCTGCCTCTTCAAGGTCCTTATGCTCCTCCTGCTCTCCCCTGTGTCAGGACCTCGCTATTGTGGGCCCGCTGGCGACTTACAATCCATGGTTGGCGGGAGATGCTGGTGCGTTGCGCTTCCACGTGCGTGCCCCTTTCACTCCTGTACTTCAGTGTCAAAAGGCAAGATGGCTAGGGACCAGGGCAGCCTTACCTATACACTTCTTGACGCACACAGAGAAGCAGGCTAAGGCCATAACATGTGTGACGAATCGTAGAATTTCGTAACTTCTCCCCATCGAGTAGCCTTTCTGTTACGCTCACCTGGTCTCTGCGGAGGCGTTGGGGCACGGTTGCAGCCCTCCCTGAACTTGAATCACCCCCTTCAGGCCTCTCCCTCAGTAGAACGTTGTGAGCGGTGGTACGTGGTGATACTGCTCCTGCTTGGAGAGAAGAGTGTGAGTGCGCCAATCTGTGATTGTTGTACCTCTCGAACCCTTCACCCCAAAGTACGGTTTCTGTGAGCATATGCCGTCCCATAAAGCTCACCTGTGAATTATGAGATAAGCTCTCCATCCTGCTACTTCTGGCAGGGGTGCGTCGAATGGGATCTAGTTCCTTCACTGATCCCTGATAAGGATTAGTCCAGTCCAGCTTCTCCTTATGATTGATAAGTCTTTCTTGAGCTCTTGTGATGCTGTTCGTTCTCTTTAATGTCTGTATATGTTACTCCCATTTATGCCCGCAATAATGTCTCTCTTCTGCTTTCTTCCCTTAGATGGGAATGCGGACTCAATGCAGCTGTGAGACGCGAGACGTGACCGGATGGAAGATGGATGCAACCGCAATGCCCGACAGCAGGTAAGTGATGGTTTAAGGGAAAGCGCGAAGTATGGCGAAGCACAACCTTAAACTGACTGTGTTTTCGATGTCTAACCTTGTCTTCTGTTTTTCCTTGCAGGCGCTGCTGTCGACGATGGAGCGTGTCGTGCTGCGGTGCCAAGATGAAGATTTTGGCGTTCCGGAAAGTGTAATGATGAATACTTGGTTCGCCGAAGAGATGTACAGGTAAGAACAGCTTCCCCCAGTTGGTAAGTATGCTGGCAGGAAGCAGGATGTCCAGGAAGCAGGATCTTCAAAGGTAAGTCTGACCTCAGGCAACGGTGAGCATTATGCTGCTTGCAAGTGCAGAATAACACGAAACGTCTGTCTTGAGGATCAGGGCAGCTTATATAGCTGAGATCGTGGGCATGCCCATTAGGGCTGGCTTACCAGCCACACCCTGCCACTCCTAGAGAGTGAGCACGAGCGAAGGCAATCCATTAGCACCCACACCCAAGAATACAGTTGGGGCTGCTTAATGTATGGAATGTTCACTGTTAACGCATCCTGCTTAATGGATGGAATGTTCAAGGTTAATGCATCTGAAGTGCTATGTCCATAATAAAAGTCTTTTGGTGTTAAATGGATGTTCTTGTTTACTTTCATGAGCCTGGCGCCAAAGGCATCAGGACAGTGTCCACCCAGGTCTCCTGTGCATGCGACCCCTGCATGCCTGTGCCCCTGACTTCATGACCATGACACTTTCCTTGTGAGAGCCCGCTACGTGATACCCTCCCTAGGGGTAGAGTCAAGCAGAACCTCCCCTCACTGGGAGAGACTCCTCCCATGGAGACAAGGGCTCCTGTTCTGATGAGGAACTCCCTGCCCAACTCACTCAACAACCCAACTTGATAAATCCTGTTGGGAGAAGGCAGGAAAAATCACTATGCATTTGCTACTGTGAGGTGCCATATGAGGAAAAATACCTGTCTGGTACTGTGATGAAGAAAACCAATGGAATAATAATGAGCACCGTCCAACACAGAAGAAGCAGCACAGAAACGTTACGGATAGGAAGCCCCAGCACAACTTCATAAGCATTGAAGGAGGAGACTCTGGGAAGAGAGAAGCCTTCGAAGTTCAAAGCTGCGGTGGCAGCAAAACAAGCGATGCTGAGAAGGCGACACAGCTTCCTACGAATAAGGGAAGCTTATGCCTAACGGTGCCCAAGCTGCACCAAAGAGGACAAAAGTTCTGGAAAGCCAAGCAAGTGAGTTCAGGCTGTGAGGAAGTGACTTCCCAACTGGACAAGCTGAGAGAGGGCATTGGGGAGTGCTCCCCAGGCAGAGAAGCCAAACGAAGTGATACTGCGGAGGGTGTCAACAAGAAAACGAGAGAGGAAGAAAATAATACCTAGGTTTTCGTCCTGACCCAGGTAGAAGAGTCTGTGAGATGGACTACCGACCCGGTGACACAGTCCCAAGACCACAAAGCGCAGGAGACCTGGGGAGGGTAGCGAATATAATGAGTACGATACTCATACTCGTCTCAGTAAGATACAAACTAACCAGGAGAGTGACATTCATTGGTGGGCCCATCATACTTGTCCCAGTTAGAAGGGAAGTAGCCCGAAGAGTGAGAATCATTACTGGGCCATCATACTCTTCCAAGTGAGAGACAAACTAACCAGAAGTGTGAGAAGTATTATTGAGAAACCGTATTAGGTCAACCATACTCCCATTGAGAGACAAAGGGCCTCTTCACAAGGTTGGCGGTATCCCGGTGTTAATTGTACCAGGATACCGCCAACGTAAACAACGTTACTGCTACTTGGTCCGGTGCTATTAGCGCCGGATCACAAGTAGTGGTAAGGCGGTAAATCCGCATTCCCCATTGTTTCCTTTAGCTATTAGGTATTAGCACCGGTGGAATTAGCGCTACGCTAATAGCTCCAAAAGCAGGCCGAAATTAGAGATTTTTACATCCAACAAAAAGCTGGAGGTAAACCCCCAACTTTCCGCCCAACTCGTGATTGGGGCACCCCTTAAATGCAGCGATAATAGCGTTACCCCCGCATTTAAGGGCTATCGCCCAACTCGTGGGGAGGCCCAAAGTAACCAAGACAGTGATAATCATTACTGGGCCCATCATACTCATCCCAGTAGGAGACCAAATATCCAGAAGAGTGAGTATCTGTCATGACCCTCGCCCAAAACCCCCTTTGGCAAACCCATTGGCCAGGTGGAATCAGGACTCGGGCCTCTAGAGCCTGGCATCCTCTTCAAAAGCCCTCCTGGGGCCAGTCCATACACCATGAAAAACATGTGCTTGGGAACTACTTTATTGTGTTGTCAGCCAACATGGAGGCGTCCACATAGCTTGGTTCCTATGAACCAAGCTATGTGGTCTAGTGTTTTGGGTGTGGTAGCCTAGGGACTACTTTACCTGGACTATTTTGTTGGGGCTATTTAAACCACACCCGAGCAAGACAACACGCTTTGCATTACTTTGCGTTACTTTGCAGTTGGCAACTTGACGCTCACCGTGTCCAGTTATACCCACGAACCTCGGAGAAGCAGAACCTGCAAGGAGACAAAAGGAACATCATTAGCAGCAGCATTTTACCTGCAGTCTTCATCTTTAGCTACTCGCAGCTCCCGAGAACAGCTTCCTTGAATCTGCACGCCTCCCGGACTGAACAACCTGGAAGAGGAAGATAGAGGCAACATTAAAGAAAGCATAAGAGACATTGCAAATTACAAACTGCTCTAAAGGCTCAACCAAGCCAGTTTGCCGCGCTGAAGCTCTGCATACCTAAGGGAGAAAAAGAGACATTATTAAACAAAGAAAGGCATGCAGGATAGCAACAATACTAAAGAACAGCAATAAGACCTACCTGAACAATATCAAACGGGCCGGCATCAGTGAAGTAACTGTACCGCACACGCCCACGAAAGACAACGTGCCCTTGCAAAGAAGGCAGGATAGAGAACATGCCTAACTGTACCACAAGGTGAGGAGAGGGCCCCAGAGGGGCTGAAATCATACGGGGGTGGAGGGAGGATACTTACCCCGGTTGGTCAGTCTTGAACACAGTCCTCCTGTATTTTCAGGCAGAACCTTCCCCGCAGACCACATCTGGGCACCACTGAGAAGTATACCAGCGAGTACCAGGCTGGGTGGCGTCCCTGTTGATACCAGGTGAGCGTAACAGTATCATCACTGGGATCATCATACTCGTCTCAGTGAAAAGCCAAGCAAAAATAGGATTGCGAACTGGGACAATAAGAAGGTTGTTTATAATTCTCAAGATATACATTTTGCATCAGAAAAAGAGGGACTTTCCAGTGTATGTGACAAAGACAGATTGAAAGTACCTCCAGGAAAAGGAGCACCTGTAAAGAGGATCTTGAAAAGCCTGGGGAAGGAGAAGCCAGGGAGTTGGAAAAGTCCCCTTAGTGAACTGAATGAATGGTTATAGTTGATTGCCAAGAACTATAGAAAGTTCTTATATTGAGAAGAACTTGCATATAAAGCAGCCCCAGGAGAAGGGAGTCATTCTCCTAGACTTTAGTTGTTTTGCATAAGTGTAGGGTCAGAGTAGTTTATTTTTTGGAAACAGGCTATTATGTAGACTTCACAATGGGAGACAAGCACCTTATGTAGTTGTTTTAGGTTGGGAAACCCATATCATAGGGAAAGTGAGACATTTTTCTTAGCATTTCAATAATACCTTGTAGAAGATTGACAAATCTAGCCTGTCTCCTACTTCTGGCCCTCCACATATGGTGTCAGGTATGGGATACGGTTAAGCTGACAAAAGTTGGAGAACACTACAGTTTAGCAAGCTAACCCCTAAAGACCCACTGCCGAATGTATAGGGTTCGAACTCCAAAGTACTAGTGAGATTATACCAGCAAGAGAAAGGCAATTAATTCCCACATTTCTAATCTTATCTCCAAGAGGAACCTATATAAGATTGGGTCCAAAGTCAGGTTTGGCCTGGAGACAAGGCATAGATGTAATGGCCGGAATCATTGACCCTGACTATAGGGGTGATGCGCAAGTCCTTTTACACAATGATGAACACAACCCATATACAGTTCAGGAAGGAGAAAAACATGTTCAGGTAATTCTAGAAAAGGATTTATTTCCTATCCCACAGGAAGTCAAAGAACAGGATGAGACTAATAAGGGATCACAAGTATGTCGGGAGGCAGATGAACCAAAAAAGGACAAACCATCCTGAGAAACCAGAAACAGGTCTTCTTCCTGATTTGGCTTTCGCACAACAAAATGACCCAATATTGATGGAAGTCTTCTACAAAGTCATTCCAGATGAGGAAGGCTCATGTCAAGTTGATCCCTTTTTCTTTGTAAAAAAAAGGTATTTTGCATACGGGTGATGTACGGTTAGAAGGGAACCCAAGATCACAACTCGTAGTTCCCTGAAGCCACAGGAGGGTGGTTTTGGAAGTCGCTCACTCCCTTTTAACAGCAGGACATCAGGGAGTGGGTAAAACCCAGAACCAGGTAATACAAATGTTTTATTGGCCTGGGGTATATGCTGATGTCATAAATGTTGTATTGACCTGTCCCCTTTACCAAAAGACTGCATCCACTCCTGTCCCACCGGTCCCTTTGCAGCCTCTCCCTATTATTGAGATTCCATTCTCTCGCATTGCAATAAATATCGTGGAAATCCTTGAACCATCCGAGAACAAATTCATCCTTCCTATTGTTGATTATGCTACTAGATTCCCAGAGGCCTTTCCGTTTAGGAATAACACCAGCCATCAAATTTTAAATCACCTTATTCCATTCTTTTCCCAAGTCATATTCCCTCAAGAGATCTTAACCGACCAAGGGACCACCTTCATGTCCCATATCTTATCTGGGGTGAAGGAAATCTTGCAAATAAAAATGTTGAGGACCTCAGTCTACCACGCTCAGACTGATGGTCTTGTCGAACGCTTTAATCAAACTCTTAAGAGAATTTAAAAAAATAGTGGATGCAGAGGGCAAGAACTAGGATACTGTGATCCCATGGGCACGTTTCACTATCATAAAATCCCCTCAGGCCTCTTTGGGATATTTGCCCTTCAGACACCTTCACAAAAAATATCCGCTCAGAGAAACGTGGGAGGCGAGGGAAGAAGCTATATTATCCATTATCCAGACAGCACAAAACCTTAAGCAAAGCAACAAATGGCCACAGTTAAAGCGATTGTGACAAAACTGTTGGCTCAGGCCTAGGAAAGCCAGAAGGCCAATTGTGACAAGTAGACAGTTTCTCGCTTCTTTCCTAGCAATGTTAACTACCCATACAATAAGATTCTGTCAAAATGGTATGGGCTGTACAAGATGTTGGAAAAAGGGCCTCTGTAATTATCTGGTTTCCCAGCCCGACAGGAAACAGAAAAGCCATAAATATCACTTTAATCTTTTAAAAGAAGGGCGGGTCGACCCCAGTGAAAATTCCACTCTGACTATGGTCACCTTATTTACGGAGGTCGGAGAAAACAATCTTATACCATCAGAATTGACCCCAACACAACAAAAAGGCATCAGAGACATACTAGATCAGTTTCCAGATGTCTCTAGGGACCAACGAGAAAGGGTACAAAATGGTGTCCATACGATAAGAACTCCCCAAGGGAAGGTAGTAAACCTTAGACCCTACCAAATTCCTGAATCTAGGAATGAAATAATCGCCCAAGAGGTAGAAGGTATGATTAAGGCTGATATTATTGAGCCTTCAGAATGCCCATCGTATTCACCAGTAGTCTTAATTGCAAAACCAGATAAATTGTGGAGGTTTTGCTTTGATTTCCGGAACCTGGACTCCATCTTGCAAATCGACAATTATCTGATGTCCAGAATAGATGGTTTAATTGATCAAATGCGCAGTGCTAAATTCATCTCCATGACTGATCTCAGTAAAGGGTATTGGAAAGCCCCTCTCAACCCTTCTGATAGAGAGAAAACGTCTTTCTCCACCCAACAAGGGTTATTTCAATTCAAGGGGTTACCCTTTGGGTTACATTGGGCCTCAGCAACTTTCCAACCCCTGATTGACGAGTTTCGCCACCCTTCTCACACTTTTGTGGCGCACACCTTGAGGATATTTTAACTTATGGTGATATTTGGCATAATTGCCATCTATATGAAATCATTAGGGCATTAAGAAAGTCAGCACTGACAGCAAACCTCAATAAATGTCATCTCGCCCAACCAGCAGTCAAGAACCTGGGATTCTTTTAAGGCAATGGGGCAGTTCAGCCCGAAGTTGTAAAGGTCAAAGCTGTGATGCTCCTTCCTACACCAAAAACCAAAAGAGAGCTCTGTGCTTTTTTAGGGCTTGCATGATATTATTGCCGATCTATCCCAAATGATTCCACCATTGCTGCCTGACTAACAGACAAATTAAAAAACTCTCAGCCTCAAAAATAAATTGATATGGGATAATCAAGATCATGCTAGCTTCAATGGATTGAAGAACATCTTATATAGCAAGCCAATACTTCAGGTCCCCAACTTCAATCAGGAATTTATATTACAGAACGATGCGTCTAAAATTGGTCTTGGAGCTATCCTGTTCCAAGAGTATGGAGGTAAAGAGCACCCTGTCCTATAGATAAGTAGGAAGCTTTTCCCAACTGAGCAGAACTATGTCACTATAGATTTGGAGGCCATAGCCATTAAATGGGTGATAACATATCTGACGGGGCGAAAGTTCAGACCACTCCCGACTCTCATGGCTAAGTCTGAGAAAATTCTGTAATGCTCGAATAATGTGCTGGTCTCTAGACCTCCAGCCGTTCTGTTTACAGTAGAACATAGAAAGGGGCAAGAGCAAGGAAATGTCGATTTTCTCAGCCTATTTCCGAACAGCGAAGAAGGGGATGCCAAAACCATAAGGGAAAGGGTATGTGACGAATCGCAGGATTTTGTCACTTCTCCCTGGGGGCGGAGAGCTTTCCTTGTGAGGCTACAGCAGTGAGCCCGCTTCGTAATATCGGCCCTAGTCTGTGTCCTTTTGACCGTCCACACCTGACACCGATCTGCGTCCTTTGAGAGTGGGGAAAAAAACACAGCAAGTGGTCAGAGAGGGGTAGGCTTTAACTTCCTTAGGGAGTAGAGTAAATGCCTTAATTTCATGCAACATTGTTGGTTTTCTGTCTGGAATGTGGGAGTCTTTGTGATGGGGTGTCACCAAAATAAACCCACTCAGACTGTTTAAGAAGGTTTGAGGGTGTTCATTTCAAATTGTACAGGGGTAAGTTTGGATGGTGTCTCTGAGAATCGTAATTACAAAAGAGCTCTTTAGAAATTAGCTCTAGGGCCATCCCTCTCTCTTGTCTTGCTTGGGCTGACCCTCCAGCCCTGGCGTCTGTAATACATGTTAGTACTAGGGCTTGGTAAACCCTACTGTCTTTTACTTTTGGTCTAAGGCTCATTGTTATTGGCTCATTGACTCCCTAGGGCCTTCTAACTTCTCTCTCCAGGAACCGCTTAGTATTCTGTAGGGGGGCAGGGAACATCGCCTTGCACTCGCCGGGTTGGAATTGTCCGAGCCAGTCTCCCCTCACCCTTCTATTATCCCTACTTCTCTTCTTTAAAACTACCTCTACCATTAGATGTTAACCTCCTTCCTCTTCTTATTTTCCTCCTTTCTCAGCTCCTCCACTCACTATCACAACTGCCTCCCTATAACCCACTACTACTCCACTCGCTACTTCAGCTTTCCTTTCTATACTAGAATTTCTCCTCTTCACCTCTACAACTACTTCTCTTTTTTGCTACTGCTACTTCTTCACTATTACTACCTCTTTTCCATACCACATTTGCTGCTACTGCCTCAGTACATCTACTACTACTACTGCCTTGCTTTCCTACTACCTCTCTTCTTACCACTACCTCCTGTTGCTACTACTACTCCACTACTACCACTTCTCAACTACTATAAATTGTCCACTACTAACACTCCTCTACTGCTACTATCGCCTACCACTACTACCACCTTTCCACTACTACTCTTTTTCCACTACTGCAACTCATACTTCTCTACATACCACTCTCCTGCTATGTCCACTACCACTCACTACTACAACTAACTACTACCATTTGTGATGAATCCAATGGAGTCATCACTGATTCCCTGGCAGTAACCTCCACCCATGTGGCCAGGGAATGGCGGCCGCTACCTGATCCTGACTCTGGGTGAGCCTCTGTAAAGACACAAATGCAAAAATCATTCTCTGGTTCTTAGCTTTACAGGCCCATAGTTTTACAGTGAAACACAAAAAAGGAAAAGAACAGGGTAATATAGACTTCCTTTCCCGTTTTCCAATAGGTGCTGAGAGAATCAGCAGCATTAGGGGAAGAATGGAGTCATCACTGATTCCCAGGCGATAACCTCCACCCATGCGGCCAGGGAACAGCAGCCGCTACCTTATCCTGACCCTGGTGAGCCTCTGCAAAGACACAAATGCTAGCATAATTTGCTGGTTCTTAGATCTGCAGCCCTATTGTTTTACAGTGGAAAACAGAAAAGGAAGCGCACAGGGTAATGTAGACTTCCTTTTCCATTTTCCAATAGGTGCCGAGATAACCAGCAGCATTAGGGGAAGGGTATGTGATGAATCCAATGGAGTTGTCACTGATCCCTGGCGGTAACCTCCACCCATGTGGCCAGAGAACGGCAGCTGCTACCTCATCCTTACCCTGGGGACGACTAGGTGAGGGAGGACCACATGGGAGGAGACAGCCTCTGGGGAGATGTAATGACTTCATTGGATGAGACATGGTATCCCCCATTTGGCCATGAAGAAAATCCCTTGAGACCCAATACCCTAATGGACTATTGCCGTACATCTACAACCCCACTGTAGGGAAAATAGAGAAACATTTTGCCAAAATCCTATAGGCCAAACTTCCATCCCTGGTCTAAAATGTAACAACTCCAACACTAACTTTCCAGTTCTAAATGTGTATCTTATAGAACTGGCTCATTCAGAACTGTTGAAAGTGATTTTTCAAGTAATTGGATTGAGGAAGAAGTAAAGAACAATACAGAGCAAAGGGAGCCTCAAGCTCAATGAGCGATCTAGTTGAAGGAGACTACTGCTGCTGCTGTTTTGAAGAAGGCGTTGTACTGCTCCATGAGGCTTGCAGAGCTTGGAAGCATGAATAGGTGTGGCGGAGCCAGGCGGCTTGCATAAGAAGCAGGCAAGCACTGTGAGGAAGGGTTGCCCAAGACTGCTGGGCATTTCGGCAACCGACAAAGGCAGCGTTTCACCCACCAGGACCTGGATGGGATAAGGCGTGCGCAAGCGAAGCCAGGAAAGAGACCAGAGCGACGCAAGAGCAGTCCACAGTGGGAAGCGGGCAGACCACTGTAGCGTAATTCGAACAGGACCGATAATGCCAAGCAAAGCCAGTGAGTCAGCCCAGGCATAGTGGAGACCACAGCGTGTTTTCTGCGATCACGCCAAGTACAAACCACAACCAGTAAAGCCAGAGAAACAGAGACAATAAAGAAACTGATTAAAAGCCAAGACGGCATATTGCAAATATGGATCCCAGCCATATATGAATGTATGGTATGCAAATATGAGGAGAACCCAAATCAAATAATGAAACAAGGAATGTGAGATACCAGGAGGGGTATTTCCTACTGTGGAAGTAAGAGAGATACCACGTGTCAATATAAGAAGTCCTGGAAGCCGAGTAAACCAGGCAGCTACAAGTGTGTGTGAATATAAGAATCCATGGCAGGAGAGTATACCAGGCAATCCTAAGTGTGAATACAAGAAGCCCTAGCAGGAGAATAGACCAGGACATCACAAGTGCATAGGAAGTCCTGGCAGGGTAGTGTACCAGACAACTGCAAATCTACAGAAGTACCACGAAAGATGCAGAACTGTGTTTGGCAAACAAGAAGGAACTTTTGAAAGGGGTGGAAATAATAAGGCTAAGAAGCTTTGTGAATAACAGTATTATTGTGGACCAAGAAAGACACAAAGAACTGTACGACCAGGAATCTTTTGTATCAAGGAAGAATCCAGGGGAAGGGAACCACTCTCTCGAACCAAGGATCTTTTACCTTGGAGAACTTTAGCGTTGGAGTTGCTTATTTTTTTAATTCACTTTTCTAAAGTCACCAAAGGTTAAAGACATTATCCTTTTCACCTGATAGTTTGGTTTATAGTGTGAGGGTCAGAATAGAACGTTTGGACACAAGGACAGTTTTGATTTTCAAATCCTGACACAGACAAATCTTAGTTTTTGGTAGGGAAACTCCTTTTAGAGCTGGGTCCGAGAGGCCTTTTCCCAACCCTTTTTGTTTTCAATAAAAGCCTTTAACCAAAAACATCATAAACTTATGTCTGGCTTTCATTCCTGACTCCTCACACAGTACACCACTCTCTCTTTTCGCTCATGTAAATCCACTCCGTAATACCCCACTCCTTCAACAATAGCCTCCACACCCCTTCCAGTCCATCCCTATGAGGCTAGGGAGGTGAGGCCACTACCCAATAGTCCTAATAGGGGAAGGACTCTACTAATTGGGCTAACGACTCCAGTCCCATGAAAGATCTCCCTAAACCCTTGTTCCCAGAAGACATGTGGCCTCATTCTAAGTGTGGCGGTCCGAAAATAGGGATGACGGTCGCACTGTACCGATACCCTTTCCGGGCCGCCACACTCCAACTAAGCCTTCCGGGGCCATTGAGCCCCGCATGACTGACCTGACGGGTGCAATAGCCCGGGACGGCAGAGTTTTCACGGAAGCACCATTAAAAGTGCTAGTGCTTCGGTGAACACATTCCCGTGGAGTCCTATAGGACTCCACGGGAATGGGGACATCCCGAATCCACTGCCTGATATCCCAGGCCGCTGGGCCTTGTCATGTCCCGGTGGCACCGGGATATCAGGCGGCGGATTCAGTGTTTTACGAGGATGGCAGCGTGTTACCGCAGTCCTCATAATGAGGCCCATGGCTTTATTAACTCTGCAAGTAGCCTGAGGGCGTCCTCACTTCTTCTCCTCCTGGGTACTCTTCTCAGGTGGCCAGGAAAAGGCCATTGTTTTTGGATCCCGACCCTGGGGGTGGATATATGAAGGAGGATCAGCTGGGTGGAGGGCACTTGGGGAGTGGGGTGAGACATGGTATCCCCTTTTCCCTTGTAAAAGTGAACCATCTATTTCCCATGGTTTAATGGGCTACTGTTACGCTCACCTGATATCCCCCCGGGCGTCTGGAAGGCTTTGAGATCTGGAACCCTGAATGCGTAGTTGCCCAGTGCTGAATAATGAATCTTAGTTATTAGTAGGGTGAGCTATCCGTCCTGCGTTTCTTGTGCAGGGGCGATTGACGTTTGTTGGCAAGCTGCCCGAGTTGCTTCACTGGTGCAGTACGCCTGACTTGGGCCCAGGCCTGCTGTGACTCCGAATCTGTTGGTAGGCAGGTAGGTTTGTTAATTGTAAGTCTTTGTTCTGTTTATGGTGGGAATTCGTTAATGTTTTTATCTCCTTCTTTTCCGGTGCAAAGGTCTTGATGCTGGCGTGCCGGATGGAGAGGCATGTTTTCTAGGTAAGAGAAGGCGTGAAACGCAGCGCCTTTATTGTCTTTTAAAGCTAACCTGTGTTTTCTTCTTCTTCTCCTCACAGGCCGCTGTGGTGCTGCGAGTGGATGAGAGCGCGATGAAAAACAGTCCCCCGGAATCCGTTAAGGTAAGTACAGCGCTGTGCGGTTGTTTAATCTTGAAAGCGAACCTGAATATGTCTCTTTTCCTTTGCAGATGTTGCTGCGGTACTCCGGATGGAAGCGTGGCGTAACGCGATGGAATTCAGGTAAGACTAATGGAATTCGATGTTTTGGAAGCGCACATTCTAATATTGTGTTCCCTTTCTTGTTCGAACAGCAGCTGTGGTAGCGGTTCGCTGGAAATCCTTAAGCTAGTACTCACAGGTGAGTGATGTTTCTTCTTCTCTCGGTTTCCACAGATTGCAGCCCAGTTGAGATGCTGAGTGCTGGATGGTGTTTTCTCAGATAAGACAGAATAATCTTGTTCTTGCAGGATTACAGGAAGATGCTGAAGACCAGGAGCTGGACACAGTGAGCGTCACACTGCGGGTTGCAGAATAACACGAAGCGTGTTCTGCAGTCAGGGTGTGGTTTATATAGCCCAGGTAAAGTAGTACCAGGGAAAGTAGTTCCAGGCCTGCCACACCCAAAACACTAGACCGCATGGCTTGGTTCTTAAAACTAGACTGTGTGGGTGCTTCCATGTTGGATTTAAAGGTCCATGTACATAAATGGGACCTGGTTTGAACAGCCCTTCCTTCCTACATATGAGCCTGGTGCCAAAGGCGCAGGGATTGGCTCCAGGAGCCCTTTTGCAGTGGTTTTAAGGCCCTCAGGGTTCTGGTGGGAGCCTGCTTGTGGCACAACTTGTGCCCCCTCACAGTGGTCATGACAGCCACTGTCAGTCTTTGTCACTTTTGTCCCACTCAAAATGTCTTACAGTTTTAAAGAAAAGATTATTTTATTTTTATAACAACAACAAACTAACACAAGCAATCCAACAGTGCATGTCGTATTTATGAGCGTCAGATACAATACCACAAAGTGGCCACTGTTCTCCCTTAACCCTCCCCCCTTAACTCGAGCTTCCTCTCCCACGCCTTCCACTTTGGTGTCTTCCTCTATTTCCCCGGAGGAATCCTGTTCATTTGGCCAATCCTGGGTAGACCCATACAGTGTGGCTATTAGGTGTCTCCAGCCTATCAGAGTTTCCGTTTCCTCCTCCTCTCCCCTATTGGTCGCCTCATACCATACCACTGTTTCCGCCTGTGCCCATTTCAGGAGATCATGCCACTACACCTCTGTTCTGGGTCTGTGGCTCGTCTTCCAACCCACGGCAATTCTACATTTGGCTAGTATGTAAGCCAGGTCCTTGAGTTTGCTTATGTGTCTCAGGTTGCGAGGTCTCGTGAATCCCCCCACCATACATGCCCACACTGATTCCACATCTAGCTGGATTCATTTCACGGTTTACCAGTGGGTGATTTCGCCCCAAAAATGTCCCAATCTCTGGGCTTGCCCAGAACATGTGTACCATCCCAGCATTCACCTTCCCACATTTAGGGCAGGCTTGTGTTTCTATATTCTTAAATCTGGCGACCCTCTGCGGGGTCATGTACGCCCTGTGGGTTACGTATAGTTGGATCTTCTGCAACCTCACATTGCTGGACACTTTTTTGTGATATCTTTGGGCCATTTCCCACAGCCCATCATGCATGGATGCCCCTACTTTTTCCTCCCAATCCCGTCTCAGCTGCACTGCCTCCTTCCCCACCCTAGACATCCAGAGTTCATAGATTTGGGAGACATCATGTCCTCCCTCTGAGATATCATACATTGTTTCTATAGTTTCATCTGGTTGATCTTCCAGCACCGAATCGGGCCATGATTCTCTCACCCATCGAACCACCATGGTGTAGGTAATATATTGCCCTGGATGGAGTCCGGTTTCATCTATCAGCTCATCAAATTCTATACCCTTCCCCTCCTGCCATAGGTCTCCCACTGTTGCAATGGCCACTGGTTCCCAATGCTTGCAAATCGTCTTTCGCAGTTGGACATCCACTCCCAACAATGCCACTAGCGGCACCTGGGGGGAACATGGAGTCGGGTTCTCCATGGCCCGACAGGCCTTACGCCGTACCCCCATCCCAGTTCCAACAGCCTCGATCGCCCTCTCAGTTCTGATTTGGGTACCCATATCATTTCTTTCAGGAAAAACAGAGTGTCGGTCTAGGAAAAATGGACACCTCTCACGATGGACGGCAAACGCATTTTGGTGGTCGAAGGCCAACCGTCTGTCAGAATCGGAAACTACCACCCCCGGAGACTCCTCACCTGACTCCTTAGAGGAATCCTCCTTAGTAGATGTCTTTGGTCTTCTTCTCTCCTCCTTCTTGATCTCCTGCGGATCTTCGTCTGTCTTGGTGCTCTTCCTTCCCTTCTTGTCCCTTTTGCGCTCGTAGAGATAGGGACGAGCTCCGCTTGAGGCCACCCTGACAGTGGTAGGAACAAGCTGTCAGGTGGACCCAGGGGAGCCAGTCCCGTAACGTCAGGGAAAAAGCCAGTGACGGCAGAAAAAACCCTGTGAGATGGTGAGTCCTTGCTGGCAGGGAGCGTGTCGGAAGTGGAGGACTGATATCGAAAAGGATTGGAAGAGAGTCCACTGCGATCCACTGAAGGCTAAGCGGAGGCTGTACACGAGTAGTCAGGAGGAATGGTAAGGATATAATGCAGGTAAGAGTGAGAGAGGGATAGAGAGAGAGAGCTGGTACAGGAGAGCGAGAGAGAGAGAAGAATGAGAGCGTGAACGGATGCAGGAGCGAGCAAGGAGGGGTGAGAGCGAAAGCGAGAGAGAGAGCAAGCGGAGCGAAAGCATATACACAAGAGTCAGGGATCTAGCGAAAGCAAGAGAGAGAGCAAGCGGAGCGAAAGCATATACACAAGAGTCAGGTATCTAGCGAAAGCGAGAGAGAGAGCAAGCGGAGCGAAAGCATATACACAAGAGTCAGGGATCTAGCGAAAGCGAGAGAGAGAGAGCAAGCGGAGCGAAAGCATAAGCACAAGAGTCAGATATCTAGCGAAAGCGAGAGAGAGAGCAAGCGGGAAAAAAGTTACGGAGAGGCACAAAGTATGGCTTTAACAATACGGAGCCCGAACAAAGGAAAGAGCCGAGAAAACAGGGAAGCCAAGGCGGGTTGAGTACTAGGTAGAATAAGTATCTAGGGACCGAGCTCAAAGAGCGGCACTGCAGGCGATGTTAGCGAAAGGCTGACAATGCGAGTTGCAACGCACAGCGTTGTGGGCGTGGCTACCTTTTAAAGGAAAAAGGACCAAAAAGACTAGAACGGTAAGGACCGCAAGGTGCCTAAGTAAGCCTCCATCTTTTCCACAGTGTCCAGGGTCGCGTTGTGACAGTATGCCCCCTTCTCATCTGGGGTTCCCCGGGCTTACCCGGATGAAGGCGGCGAAAAAGACGTACCAAGCGAGGGGCATGGATGTGGCTTCTAGGTTCCCAGGTACGCTCTGCAGTGGAGTACCCCTTCCAATGTACCAGGTACTGAACTGTACCATGTCTGTAGCGAGAGTCCACCAGCCTCTCCACCTCGTATTCCTCAGGTTCTGGATTATCGGGAATTGATGAGCGTGGCACTTTCCGACCATGCGGATCTGATAGATAGTCCTTGAGAAGGGACGAGTGGAACACAGGATGGATGCGCTTCATGCTGTGAGGAAGCTTCAGGCGAAAGGCCACCGGATTGATCTGTGCGGAAATGGGGAAAGGCCCAATGAATCTGGCAGAAAACTTCCCTGGGTGTAGCCAGCGTGGTAAGAATTTAGTGGACAACCACACCTTTGTGCCAACAGTCCATTTGGGGTTTTGAGATCTCTTCCTGTCAGCGTACCTCTTGTGGAGCTCCCTGCTGGTCTCCAAGTTCTTCTTAGCCTCCCCTTGTATACGTCTTAGTTCACTAAGCCTTTGGTCAACCGCAGGGACAGCAGTCGATGGTATTCCGACCAAGGGGATATGCATGGGATGGAAGCCATAGGAGAAAAAGAATGGACTGATTCCTAGGGAAGAGTGTACTGTATTATTCTAGGCGAATTCCGCCGTGGAGAGAAAAGATGTCCAACTCTCCTGTTCTTGACCACAGAAACAACGAAGGTACTGTTCTAAAGTGGAGTTCAGACGCTCAGTTTGTCCGTTGCTTTGGGGGTGATAACCAGAAGAGAGAGCTCTACTGATTCCCAGAGTCTTGCACAGTGTAGACCAGAAACGAGAAGTGAATTGAGAGCCTCTGTCGGAAACAATAGTTTGGGGTAGACCGTGAAGCCTAACCACATCTCTCAGAAAAACCTCGGCTACTTCTGGAGCCGATGGTAGGCCAGGTAAAGGAGAAAAGTGTGCCATCTTACTCAGGGAATCTACTGTAACCATGATGGCGGTAGAACCCATAGAAAGAGGAAGATCCACAATAAAATCAGTAGAAATGTGTTCCCAAGGACGTGCTGGTAAAGGTCCTTGTTGAAGAAGACCCAAAGGGCGATGCGTAGAGGGCTTACTGGAGGCGCAAACAGGACATGCGGCTACATAAGCCTTCACATCCTTGGCTAAAGTGGGCCACCAGAAATACCTTGATACCAAATTGGTCGTGGCTCCTTGCCCTTTGTGGCCAGCAGAGGGTGGATCGTGACACCAAGACATAGCTTGGCTTTGAAGCTCTTTAGACGGAAGGAACAGGGTGTCCTTGTAGAAATACACTGTCCCTTTTTTCTCCAAAGAAGACAGACGGTCATTGGGTATCTGAGTAGAACTAGTGGTACGTTCAACCTCTTGTAGAAATGAATTGACCGCCCCTAATATCCTCTTCCCCGAAAGAATCTCTTCAGGTTTGTGTCCTTCTAAAGGACATTCTTCTCCTAGGCTCCGGGATAAGGCATCAGCCAACACGTTCTCCTTCCCAGGAAGATACGTGATGTCAAAGTCAAATTGGGAGAAGAAATATGCCCACCGGGCATGTCTGGAATTGCGACACTCCATTTGTTGGAGTACCTTGAGGTTCCTATGATCCGTTCTCACCAGAAAAGGATGGGCCGCCCCCTGTAACAGATGTCTCCACTCGACACAAGCCTGGCGGATGGCCAACAATTCCCGTTCCAATACCGAGTAGTTTCTTTCACTCGGGGTGAGTGTCCGGGAGTAGTACGCCACCGGTTGTTCGATGCCATCCTTACCAGACTGTAATAAGGCTGCTCCTATGGCACCTCCAGAGGCGTCCGTTTCAACCACAAAAGGAAGGGACTGATTGGGTTGGATGAGGATGGGCGCAGTAGTGAAGGCTTCTTTGAGTACCTGGAAAGCTTGTTCTGCCTTCGAGTCCCATGAAAATTCTTGACCTTTCTTTAGTAAGTTAGTAATGGGTAGCACGATCTCCGAATAATTTGGGATAAAGCGTCTGTAAAAGTTTGAGAGACCCAAGAACCTTTGTATATCCTTAGGGCTGCTGGGAGTGGGCCATAGAAGTACCGCCTTCACCTTCTCGGGATCCATCTGAACTCCTTCTTTGGAGAGAATAAAGCCAAGGTAGGGAACAGACGAGGATTCGAAGATGCACTTTTCTGGCTTTAACAATAAATGATTCTCTTGTAGTCTTCTTAACACCTGCTCAACGTGTCTATGGTGTTCGGCCGGAGAAGAAGAGAAGACAAGAATGTCGTCAAGATAGACTACTACAAAAGAGTATAGCAGGTCTGAGAATATCTTGTCCACAAACCGTTGGAAAACCGCCGGGGCGTTTACCAGTCCGAAGGGCATCACTCGGTATTCAAAGTGTCCCAGAGGAGTTCTGAAGGCGGTTTTCCACTCATCTCCCTCCTTGATTCTCAACAAATGATAGGCACCTCGAAGGTCTAGTTTGGTGAAAATGTTAGCCCCTTCAACTGCTTCCAGTACTTCCTTTATAAGAGGCATGGGATATCTGTCTCTTATAGTCATACGGTTCAAACCTCGATAATCTATACACGGTCTCAATTCGGAGGTCCCTTTCTTGGGTACAAAGAACATAGAAGCTCCGGCAGAGGAGCGTGACTCTCTGATGAGACCGTTCTGAAGGTTTGCGTCCAGATATTCCTTAAGGGCCTTTCTTTCTGGGAGAGACATGGGATACATTCGGCCAAAAGGAACTGATGCACCTGGTTTTAATTCAAAGGAGCAGTCTTCAGGCCGATGAGGAGGTAAAGAGCGTGGTAGTTCATCTTGAAAAAGTTCGGCGTATTGTTGGTAGCAGAGCGGCACCATCTGCACCACTGAGGCGGACTTAGGAGTAGGGATTCCCTTACCGGGCACCGAATTAGTCTGGAGAAGGCAGGAAGAAGTACAGAAAGAAGACGAAAAGCATATAGTGTTGGCTGCCCAGTCAATAGTAGGATTATGCCTACGTAGCCATGGTATACCCAGTATTATTGGGAAGTGTGCGGCTCTTATCACATCGAAAACAATCTGTTCCTGGTGTTGAAAAAGAAGCATAGTAGCGGGTAAGGTTTCTTGTACAATGGGCCCGGAGGAGAGTGGAGTTCCATCCACTCCTTCTACGGGTAAGGAACGGCTCTTTTGTAGAAAAGGCACCCCCTGATCTTGAGCCCACTGGACATCGATGAAATTACCCGCAGCACCACAGTCCAACATAGCCAAGACCTCAACAGTGGGATTGGGCTCGAAAGTGAGATGAATGGTGAACACCAACAATCTGTTATCATCTTCTATAGCCTTCTGACAAGTAAGGTTGCAGGGATTGATCGTCTCTGCCCGGTTCTTATCCCTGCTCAAGACCGAGGAGAAGCGTTTCCCGAACGTCTTGGAGGTACTTCGGGGCAGTTCCGGAGCAAATGCTTAGAAGATCCACAGTACATGCAGAGACCTAGTTCTCTACGTCTCTCCTCTGGAGTCAGGGGGCCTCTAGTAGTTCCGATCTGCATTGGTTCCTCAGTCTGGCTCCGATTAGGAAGAGAAACTGGAGTAGTACTGGCAGAAGGAAGGTTTCGGAACCTCCTCCTTTCTTGTCTTCGCTCTAGAAGTCGGTATTCCAGCTGAAGAGTCAAAGTCACTAGTTCTTGGAAGGAGGGCGGACGAGCCACTCTGGCTAGCTCGTCTTTGAGATCGTCATGGAGTCCCCGGCGAAAGAGGGTTTGTTGAGCAGAGTCAGGCCATCCTGCATCCTTTGCCAGTCTAATAAATGCTGAAGCAAAAGTTTGAACATCTTGATTCCCTTGACGAATGTCCAAGAGGGCTTCATAAGAAGAAAACTGAACCTCAGGTCTGTCGAATCTGGCTCTCATCTGTTGGGTAAATAGGGAATAATCGTTGATTGCAGGATCGGATTGGGATATCAACGGGGTGGCCCAGGCCAAGGCGTTTCCGACGAGATTAGCAACAAGGAAACCAACCTTGGACCTGTCCAATTCGTAGGCCTTCGGTCTAAAAGTGAAATAGACCATGCAAGCATCCAGGAATTCCTTCAAATGCTTTGGATTGCCGTCATATTTTCCAAAAGAGAAGGACTGTGGAGGCAAGTCGCCACGAGTGTCATCTCGTACTGCGATCTGTTGTCGTAGACTGACATTTTCAGTTCGGAGATTCTGTACTTCAGTCTGAAGGCCTTGGACAGCAGCTACCATCTCCTGAAACTGCTCTAGGGAGGCCATGTTGACTTGTGGGCTTTGCAAACTGTCAGAATCGGAAACTACCACCCCCGGAGACTCCTCACCTGACTCCTTAGAGGAATCCTCCTTAGTAGATGTCTTTGGTCTTCTTCTCTCCTCCTTCTTGATCTCCTGCGGATCTTCGTCTGTCTTGGTGCTCTTCCTTCCCTTCTTGTCCCTTTTGCGCTCGTAGAGATAGGGACGAGCTCCGCTTGAGGCCACCCTGACAGTGGTAGGAACAAGCTGTCAGGTGGACCCAGGGGAGCCAGTCCCGTAACGTCAGGGAAAAAGCCAGTGACGGCAGAAAAAACCCTGTGAGATGGTGAGTCCTTGCTGGCAGGGAGCGTGTCGGAAGTGGAGGACTGATATCGAAAAGAATTGGAAGAGAGTCCACTGCGATCCACTGAAGGCTAAGCGGAGGCTGTGCACGAGTAATCAGGAGGAATGGTAAGGATATAATGCAGGTAAGAGTGAGAGAGGGATAGAGAGAGAGAGCTGGTACAGGAGAGCGAGAGAGAGAGAAGAATGAGAGCGTGAACGGATGCGGGAGCGAGCAAGGAGGGGTGAGAGCGAAAACGAGAGAGAGAGCAAGCAGAGCGAAAGCATATACACAAGAGTCAGGGATCTAGCGAAAGCAAGAGAGAGAGCAAGCGGAGCGAAAGCATATACACAAGAGTCAGGTATCTAGCGAAAGCGAGAGAGAGAGCAAGCGGAGCGAAAGCATATACACAAGAGTCAGGGATCTAGCGAAAGCGAGAGAGAGAGAGAGCAAGCGGAGCGAAAGCATAAGCACAAGAGTCAGATATCTAGCGAAAGCGAGAGAGAGAGCAAGCGGGAAAAAAGTTACGGAGAGGCACAAAGTATGGCTTTAACAATACGGAGCCCGAACAAAGGAAAGAGCCGAGAAAACAGGGAAGCCAAGGCGGGTTGAGTACTAGGTAGAATAAGTATCTAGGGACCGAGCTCAAAGAGCGGCACTGCAGGCGATGTTAGCGAAAGGCTGACAATGCGAGTTGCAACGCACAGCGTTGTGGGCGTGGCTACCTTTTAAAGGAAAAAGGACCAAAAAGACTAGAACGGTAAGGACCGCAAGGTGCCTAAGTAAGCCTCCATCTTTTCCACAGTGTCCAGGGTCGCGTTGTGACACCGTCTCATGTACGAAACGATAGAAATACAGGTTTCCGAGTTTTACCAATGAACGGCCATTTTGATGTAACAAGGATCGCCATTTTGTTTTCTAACGATTGCTCATTGCTTTCTGTTCAAATTGCTTCGCAGCACATTTCTGCTTACACTGCTCGACTGTTAACATTGTTGTCTGAATGTGAAAGGACAAGGCCGCAAGGCCGCGAGGCTAATAAGAGTTTGTTGAAACACAACGTAGGCAGCTCCGGAGAGGAATGCCTGGCTTCCTCCCGAATGTAGCCTTGAAGCAGAGCCGCAGGGCATTTAATCATTTCACAGCTGCCATCCAGTCTCGTTATATGGTAGAATATGTTAGAATAAAGCAGCTAAAGGCTTGAATTATGCTCTACTTACGGCCCCCCTTTTCCGAGTCCTGTAGAGCGTGTCGGCTCCCAGGACACGAATAGCACCTCATAGATAGCAAGGTCTGGAATGTGACTCTTCCCCCGTATGTAGCTCGCTTACAAGAATAGTAGCACTGTGTTCTGTTCAACAAAGAAAAGATGTCTCTGCACTTGCAAGGTTGCATATTGTTACTAGAATAGATATTTGAAGGTGTCATATTCGTCGGAAGTGTCCATCATCAAACTAAGTTCAAAGAAACCCAATAAAGGGGGGTGTTAAACATGTCACAGCTGATTGTATGATATGCATTTTGTATATATGTAACTGATGTACGTAATTTGCTCTCTTGCGTCCCTCGAGGTGTAGAGATACACATCGCGGGACGTGAGACCGAGTTGGCCAACTGAGACTATTTGCTTTGCAATAAACCCTAGCTTTGGGAATACAACCTCGTGTCTGGCGTATCTATCATGTATGGTGACTTGCCTTGTTTCCATAACGCGAGGGACCCCTAGGGGCCCCTTTCAAGATGGCGCCCGAATAGGGACCCTCCCCCACTTGTTCATCGTGTATGTTGTAATTGAGTAAAGGCGGAGAACGACGAGGACGGGACGATCGAGCCGGGATCAAGAGGTGTTCGGGGCGCCCTGTAGAAGTGATGAGAGATTCCTTTGCAGATCTGCACACATCTGATCCCTGATCGACGTATCTGGCTAGAGAACAAGGAGGCGAGGGTCCCGAAACGAGGCAGAGGCCAAGAAACGCAGACACAACGTCATTGGTTGCGTCAGTATACAGACGAATTGTGTCCTGGAGGACAAATTGATTTATCAGGTGACTCATACCCCGATTCAAAATAATCCTGATATTGGTTGAGAGTTGACTTTGCAAAATCAAACGCCCTAGGTAAGGTTGATTAACCAGGGGGAAGGTTGAAACATGCCTGGGGTATTGTCCACCCTAGCGGGGTTTTTCCATTGAGGTAGACAATCTTTGGTAGATGGCCAAATTGCACCACCTGGGGGAACGCCGGCGTATGAGATGTATGTGAAGTATGGTGTGGGAGCGATAATATTCTGTGAGACTTGGCATAGGCAAACCAGAAAGCAACAGGACCATCAGTGGCCGATAAATGGTAGTTTTGAGATAGCGAGAATAGATCATTTGGAAAGGGTGTTGATCAGAAAGAAAGTGCGTCCCGCAGCATTTGATATCGTTAAGGACTGGAGAAGGGAAGCAATGCTCCGATTTAGAAGTAGAGTGAAGCATGCGCGCAGGCATAAATCGAAAGGTGAAGTAAGAAAAGGAGGAGGAGGAGTGGACTGAGAGTCTAAGGAGGTCAGGTAGACGTGACCAGTTGAATATAGAAAAAATATACCCACAACGAGAATTGCACATAGCAGAGGAATTTATAGAAAACATATTGATCCATACAAAACAAGGCCCAAGATCAGAAGCGAGGCCAAAGACGTCAGCAACTATTGCTCAAGCCCCTCCCGTAGCTCAAACTCTCCCTCCCGTAGCTCATGCCCTCCCACAGCCACAGACCGCACACGTAACACTTCCTATTAGCCAACCAGGCCCACAGCAGACACTCCCCGTTCCTATTGTCCCATCCGCACCTCCCGCCTTAGATATAGACTCGGTACCGTCCGTCCCTCCAGGGGTTGAAGTTGAAACCACGGGGGCAAGAGGCGGGACTGAACAAAGTGGATGCACGAGGGTAACTCGCAGTGCGATCAGCAAAGAAAGGAAGGTGGAATTGCAGCAACAGGCAGAAATGTATATAGACGGGAATGATGGGACGGCAGCATTGGCTTCGATGTATGACTTCCGAAGAAGCAACGAAAGACAGGTAGTGTTGGAATGCATGGGTGAATATTTGGTGGAGAGCTGGAAACAGTTAATTGGGAAATTACCACCGCAGCGATTGTTAGACTTAAATGCATTAACACGCTGTAGACAAAGAGATGAAGAAGTGAGGGAACATGTGTATGGACTTTTTGAGCTTAAAAATGAATTGGATAATGATTATGCTGAAATGTATACTGCACCTAGGTACAGGGGTAAGGATATCAGGAGAGATAGGAAGGAAGTGTTAGGGCCACACAATCGACGGCAACAGTTACCATCGCCGGGGCGAAAGGCGATGGTGGACGAATTATTGTTATTAAAACAGGTGGGGGAAGACTTGAAAGAATGCATTCTGAAAACTGCAGCAAGTAGCAGGACATAATAGAGGAAGAGGGAACGCACAAGGGAGGAGTAATTTGAATATGCATGGGGGGCCATTGGGACCAAATCAGTGTGCATACTGTAAGGAGGAAGGACACTGGTGAGCACAATGTCCACATTTACAGAATAGAAATGGACCTGGTCAGAGAAGACAGCACAGAGGGCACCAAGGAGCGAATGGACCAAGTGGAATAGTATGCAGCAGCACCACAATAATGAAGGTAATCAAAACCAAGCCCAAAACCAAAGTGCTCCTAACCAGAGTCAGGGTCAGCAAAACCAACAGCATGGGAATCAGAGTGGGGGAAATAGAGGAAAGAATGGGAACATTTTCAATACGCAGCCAAATACGTATTACAGTAATAGTAGTGACTACACATCGGATGATGTGTTATTTCCTCAATAGGACAGCCCATGGCAAGGGTCGGAACCAGTGTCTATTCCCGTGAATCAGAGTGGACCATACGTAGAAATGGGAGTTGGGAATAAGGAGCACCGCTTCCTTGTAGATACAGGAGCGCAAAAGTGTTCAATAGACCATCACTTGGTTCCGGATATACCACTGTCAGGGCAAAAGAATGTTGCCGTAGGGTTTGCAGGTACACCAGTCATAAACCCAGTGTCCCAACCAGTCCCAGTTACTATAGGACCATTCACTGAACATTGTCCCTTTCTCCTAACAGAAAATTGTGGGGAGAACTTGTCAGGATTGAACTTGTTGAAAAAGCTAGGTGCGATTATACATTGTACGTCAGACGGGGTGTTTCTGACGATTTGGCCACAAGATGCCCCTGTGTCAGAATTCATGTCTGAAACCTTGCCAGGAGAGTTAAGAAAAGTGCCCACCTGTATATGGGCGATGCATGACAACGATGTAGGATGCTTGAAGATAGAGCCAGTGAGGATCATTTTGAAAGAAGGAGTTACACTGCCAAGAATTCCCCAGTATAAAATTTCGGCAAACGTAGAGAAAGGATTGAAAAGTATTGTTTCAGATTTGGTGAAATTAGGGGTAATTGAAGAAATTACAGGCAGTACATGTAACAGCCCGATTCTTCCAGTGTTTAAGAAAGGGGGCAATGAAGTACCATATTGTTTCATAATTGATTTGCGCGCGCTAAACAAAGTAGTAGATCCACAATTTCCTTTGGTCCCAGACGTCACTACAATATTCACAATGATATCTGCCTCAGCAGAATACTTTAGTGTAATTGATCCAAAAAACGCTTTCTTTAGCATTCCGGTGGACAAGGACAGTAGATATTTGTTCGCGTTCACATTAGGGGGACGATCATTTACCTTCACGCGCTTTCCACAAGGATATACGGAAAATCCGAGTATTTACAGTAGAGCGTTAAAAGAGCAGCTAGACATACCAGTGGGGTGTGTACTATTGCAATACATAGATGATCTGTTGATCACTGCTGATACAGAAGAGATTTGTAAAAAGAACACCGTATTACTACTGTCACACCTAGCGGCACATGACCATAAAGCTAGTTTGAAGAATTTTCAATATAATCGAAAGGAGGTAGCTTATTTGGGCTACCTACTTTCGAAAGAAGGGAGAAGGTTAACGCCAGAACGCATAGAAATTATTTGTTGTATGCCTATTGCAAAGACACAGAAAGGAGTCAGAGCCATAATAGGCATGGCTTCTTATTGCCGGCAGTGGATCGGTAATTTTGCGTTAATTGTGAAGCCAATGGTGCTATTAACTAAGAAGGATGCGGTGATGCCTTTGCAGTGGAATGAAGAATGTCAGAGAGCGTTTGATCAATTGAAAACTGCATTATGTTCTGCTCCAGTTCTGGGCACGCCGAATTATGAAAAAGTTTTTAGATTATTTGTATGCGATAATAAAGGATGTGCATTAGCTGTTTTGTCACAGGAACAAGGTGGAAGAAATAGGCCATGCGGCTATTTTTCTTCTGCGCTGGACCCTGTAGCACGCGCACTACCACGATGTTTGCGATCTGTCGCGGCGGCTGCTGCATCGGTGAAACAAACGGAAGAGATGGTATTGGGGCATACTTTAATTCTGATGGTGCCACATGCCATAGATGTCCTATTAAATAGGACACAGACCCAACACCTCACCTCTGCTAGACTGACAAGATATGAAATTGTCTTATTCGTGCCCCATATCCAAATTATGAGGTGTAGCGCTTTGAATCCTGCAGAATTAATGCCACTGCCCATAAAAGAAAATGGTGACAACGAATCACCACCCCATGATTGCTTAATGGTCACTGAGGAAGAAACGAAGGGGAGAGTTGATTTAAGTGACATCCCACAAAAGGAGCCAGATGGAGAGTTATTTTGTGACGGCTCTTGTTTTAAACTACCTGATGGCACGTCAACTGCCGCTTACGCTAGCACTACCCTACAGAGCGTTGTAGAAAGCAAAAGAATTCCCTACAACTTGGCACAAGCTGCAGAAATAATAGAATTGACCAGAGCCTGTGAGATTTCTGAAAATTTGAACGTGAATATCTATACTGAAAGTCAGTATGCTTTTGGGGTGGTTCATAACTTTGGTCGACTCTGGGCTGAGAGGGGTTTCTTGACATCGCATGGGGCCAGAATTTAAATGGCCCTTTGATTGTACGATTGCTGTCTGCACTCACGTTTCCAAAGCGCCTAGCAATAGTGAAATGCGAGGCACATAAAAGGGTAACATTCAAAGTGGGAGAGGGAAACGCATTTGCAGACAGAATTGCAAAACAAACTGCCACTGATTTGAATAATAAAATGATGACAGTCCAGACTGAGGAAGTACCCTGTATTATAGAAGATGGAATTGCCACTGTCAAAGAGATGCAGGCCAAAGCCACGGCAGATGAGATACATGGGTGGGCAGAGGGCTCTGCTGAGTTAGATTTAGAGGGTTGTTGGGTGGACAAGGGAACTAAAAACTGGATGTTGCCAAATTCTTATGTAACTGCAATGGTCACGATGGCTCACAGCCCTACCCACATCTGTGCAAAAAAAATAATACAGCACCTATCTAAGGCATCACAGAATGTAAACATAAAGAAGAATGCAGAGAGGTTGGTGCAGAACTGCATTACGTGTTTACAACACAATGTAGGAAAGGGAACAGTGACTCCAATAGGCAGTTTTGGGCCGCCCTCTATGCCTTTTGAGGTAATCCATTTTGATTTCATAGAGATGGAGAGGTGCCAAAACTTGAAATATGTCTTAGTGGTGATCTGTGCATTCAGCAAGTGGGTGGAGGCATATCCCTTAAAAGACTGCACAGCAATGAGTACGGCAAAAGTAATGCTTAAAGAATACTTTTCCCGTTTTGGCTTGCCCCGCGTCATATGGTCAGATAACGGTCCACATTTTGTGGGCAAAGTGGTATTACAGATATGCGCAGGTCTTCAGATTGAGAAGAGATTTCATAGTTCGAGGCATCCGAGTTTGGCCGGTCTTGTTGAGAGGCACAACGGAATCCTCAAGTCAAAAATTAGCAAGATATGTGCAGGGAGCAAGTTGAGTTGGGTGGATGCATTACCGATAGCACTATTGTGCATGCGTACGTCTGTACAGGCTAGAAATGGGCTCTCCCCGTATGAGATTGTGACGGGGAGGCCGGCAAATGTTTGGTGCGCACCTCAGCCAAAGCGACTGAGTGAAGTGGAACATCCTGTACTTAGCACTTATTGTGGCCTTTTAATGCAGAAATTGCATTTGATTCATCAGCAGGTGCAGGAGGCTCTACCCGTAAAATATACTGGTCCGGGGCCCGCACTGGAGCCAGGAGACTGCGTGCTGCTTAAAAACTTTGAGGGAAAATCGTTGTTAGCACCCAGGTGGCGCGGCCCCTATCAAGTGCTTCTGGCAACGCATACGGCAATACGAGTGGATGGGAGGAAGTCGTGGATCCATGCCACCCATGCCAAAAAGATCCCATCTTCACTGAAAGACTTGCCCAATCCGGATGACCGGAAAGAGACAGCGGTCCCAGAAACGAAAGAAACTGCTGCCAGTCCACCGGTGCTAAATCTGTCCGAGCGGGAAGTGAAACTCGAAACAAAGCCTGAAAAGATTGCCAAAAAGGGGGAAGGTCAAAGAGTGCCCCAACGTTGCCCAGCAGAACCTACATCACTGTTGGCCGACACGAAATCTGCATTGCAAATAACGACAGATACTAAACGTGTACCCCTTTGGCGCCCACCAGCACTTGCCATTGCGCCAGAGCCGAAGACCGAACCGCATCACTGTCGCGGCGCACACCAACATCTGCCATTGCGCCGCAGGCTGACTCTGAGCCTGGATCTGGAAGTGCACCGGCACTGTTCACGGATCACACAATACCAGGAGTGAGGCGATATGATTTGCGGCCTCGAAAGACAGAGTGATCCACAGTTCTTTGGTGTTTATGCTAACCTCTGGTTCCGCTCATGGACGGAGAAGGAACTAGAGGTGTAGAGGAGAGAAGCGTGAGAATTGTGCAAGTCGGACAATTCAAGACTCGCGGCTCCTCGGTGTGATCATAAAAAGTACATGTGTCCTGAACCAGAGCGGACAAGCTGGGTGCACATGGTACAAAGGCAATAGAGAACTGTTCAGAAGTCCTCTGAGCAGTATGAGAGAGGATAAGTGATCTTGCCTAGAACAAATAAGCAAACCAGGCTGCAAAGGGCTGGCAGACTAAACTGTTGACAATTCCTTTGAACTTATTGACATCCGGACAAGTTCGACGAAGAGAGATATCCACGATGAACTTTTTCAGGAAGAAGAAGGACAGTGAGAAAAATGTCAGGACCGGTTTCAGCCTCCTGCTACACCACTGCTGAGAATGAGTTAGTTATAAAGACTGTAAAGTTAGGGAAAACGCATGGTAAAAAAAATTGTATGCTGGCTTTGACTATAATCATGTGCTTCATGAGTGTGGTAGCACCAATAACGACAGCCTTTGTGTTATGGTATGTGGAGTCTATACACCCATTGGAAATGTTTTTACCAATAGTTAATATATCCACTACTGAAAGCCCGGTTCAGGTGATTACTTATACCTTGTCCCCAATGGAAGAGAGACACAGAGAAGGGTATGGGAACAATACGCTATTACTCATCATGAATATGGCACATGCAATTCTAAAGAAAAATAATTGTTGGGTATGCGCCCATTTACCGCAGGATGCGGGGAAAGGAATAGGTTGGTATGTACAACCATTACCATTAAGTTCTGCATGCAGTGCATCTTTAAGTGCAATGTTTTATGGGAAGTGGAATAAGAGTAGTACGGGTCAATTAGATAAAACAAACATGAATGAGTTTGCGGAAATAATTATGAGGCCTGTGGGTTCTTCCATATTCCATAAAGCACAAGTGATGATCCCAGAACCTACGCCAAAAAGTACGTGAAAAATCACACGACAAAATAGACAAGATAGATTGTCCCCACCAGTTAAAACATCTGTGATGACGTTTCATGTAAGAGCAGACGGGATCAAAGATGCAATTCCCCCTTCTTACACAGTGAATTACAACCCGCGAACTGTCCCTTTTTGTCTAAAAAAGAAAGGCTCCTATTCAGTAGGAACATTTACTGGATGCATGAATACAGCGGTACTAAAAAGGGATATAGAACCAGTATATGTGGGAGATCTTGTCTATTTTATATGTGGAGAAAAAGCATATCCTTGGTTGCCCAGAAACTGGGGAGGTACATGTTACCTAGGTCTACTGTTCCCGGGAGTGTTCCTCTTAGAAACAGCAGACATGGCCAGGCTATCCAGATCTAGAACCCAAAGGAGTAGCGAAGGTGTTTTGATAGCGAAGGACGTAGCAAAATCATTCATTCCATTCTTTTCCCAGATAGTGAACTACTAAAAGATACCATAAACACAATGACAAATATACTATTTAACATGACGTTGGAAGAAAAAGGAATTAGGTTAATGACGCTGCAAAATAGAATGGCTCTCGATGTAATCCTGGTTGATCGTGGGGGAATTTGCAAGATTGTGGGATCAGCGTGCTGCGTATTCGTAGATGACTACTCCCCTACGATTTTTGAAGCAATAAATAAAATGCATGTCCTAAGCTCCGAACTCCCTACTGAAGAAGGGGGCTGGGGAATAGAGTCCTGGTTTTGGGGAATACTGCGTTCTTGGGGATGGAAGTTGATTGCGATATTAGTAGTAGTGTTTGGAACATTCATAACGTGCTGTTGTTGCATACACTGCCTACCGATAGTTTGCACTGAGATAACTGAGGGATGTATGCATATGATAACAAAAAGAAAACAAACTTATGGCCGGGATGACAGAGACACAAATGAAATGAAAACAGTGAAAGAATTAATGGCTATAGATATTAATGACGATGATGATGCTTATAATAGCATGCAAAATTCAGACATAAGTACTTCAGACTTATCGTCATCAGAGGAAGATACCATGAATGAATGAGATGTTTGGCATACGGCCAAAAGGAGGGTTTGTCGGTCTAGGAAAAATGGACACCTCTCACGATGGACGGCAAACGCATTTTGGTGGTCGAAGGCCAACCGTCTCATGTACGAAACGATAGAAATACAGGTTTCCGAGTTTGACCAATGAACGGCCATTTTGATTTAACAAGGATCGCCATTTTGTTTTCTGTTTTTAACTGTTCTTTATTGACAAGAAGCAGTAACTTGCACGTCACATATTACATCAACAGCTCATGATACATATTTTGAGGCGTGGATAACAATGCAGAGACTCTACAGAAGATCGCATACATTCATAGGAACAGGTTAATTACAACAAGACCATTCACAATTCAGCTTGCTCAGTCGCCTGCTCAGGTGATGGAGGAGAGGATAGAAGCTCTAATTCCGCCCTGCTGTTCAGATAGCTAGAAAACTCCATCCATACGTTTTTTGGGCGAGCATTCACAGGCAGCGTGTTGATATAGTCCTCTTCACACATTTGTGTCCAGGTTAACCACATCTCTAATGAAGGGGGGGAACGTCGCTTCCAACACTGCAGAATGCATTTCTTAGCCACTATCGCCCCCACATTCAGGAATTTAGCGACACGCCTTGCCTCGGTCCCCTCCCACAGCCCGAACAAAAGAGCCAGGGGGTTAGGGTCGATCCGGAACCCCACCATCTCAGAGAGGGCCCCAAGCACTGTCTCCCAAAACGGAGCCAGTGCCCCACAGGACCAGAACATGTGGGCGTGGTCCGCATCGCTGGATCTACATCTCTGGCAGGGGTGGGGGTGATCCCGTGCAAACTTCCCAACCACGTGAGGAGTATAGTAGAGGCGATTAAGAAATTTGTATTGCACACATCTAAATCTAGAATTGAGGGAGACCTTGCATGTGTGTACGCACATTTTTGCCCACATACCATCAGTGATGTCCAACCCCAGCTCCCGGCTCCAAGCACCCCGGATCGTATGGGGAGGTTCCACAGCTCGTGCCATCAACATTTTATACATGGCGGACACTATGCCCCTACCCCCTGCGGAATTAGCAATGTAGCAAATCTCGGGGGACTCAGGGGGTTCGTCCGGATACGAAGGCCACATGACTTGGACTACCGCTCTGAGTCTAAAGTATTGCAGCAACTCCAGTGAGGACTTGGAGTGCCCTGGCCTCCATGTCTGCGGGGTGATGAATTTTCCTTCAGGGAACAAGTCGGAGAATGAATGATATCCCAGGTCCAGCCAGTGACGCATAAGGAGCTTATCCTGTGTGGGGTCAAGGCTGGGGAATGACCACAAGGGTAGCCACTTGTAGTACGGGGGGGTGTCAGAGCGGGATAGCAGAACCTGTCTCCACGCCCTGATAGTGGCGGCCACTGGGTCGGCCGGGGCATCAGAGTGATACGAGTGGAAAAGGATCAGGGACATAACATTTACCTGCCCAGTCTCGAGGATCTCAAGCTTAACGTGCGGGGGAGGGTCCTGGTGTGGGTACCAGTGTGTAGTGTGCTGAGCTTGTGCAGCTATCCAATACAGGGTTAGATCCGGTGCATTGAAGCCCCCTTTCTCATAGGGTAGTGTCATATGCTGCCACTTCCTGCGCACGGCACCAGAATGCCACAGAAAGCGAGCGCACCCCGCATGCAGCTCCGCGAAGTATTGTTTCCCGGGCCAGAGTGGGACGTTGGCAAATATGTAAAGGAGTTTTGGAACTATGACCATTTTGATTAGCGATAGTCTCCCTGATAGTGAGAGGGGGAGGTTACACCATCTCTTCATCCTGGCCTCAGCATATTGCGCGGCAGCCCCAAAGTTATCAGCCAATAAAGAGGATTTCGAGAGGGATACCTGGACCCCCAGGTACTTGATGCCCCCGGGAGCCCACTTGAGCGGGAATTCCCATGCAGGTTGGGGAGTTGCTGGCGTGAGGGGGAAGATTTCTGATTTGGTGTAGTTTATGGTGAAGCCCGAGAATGTAACAATTTTGATTATTTCACAAATGATTGGGTCAAGATGGACCGGGGGTCCCTGATGTACAGAAGTACATCGTCCGCATAGATTGATATGATTTCGGGGTTATCCCGTAGTCGTATCCCCTTGCGTGTATGATTGTCCCTTACACTATCCGCCATGGGCATCCCTGACGTGTCCCTCTGTGGAGGGTGAAGGACGCTGACAGATGAGAGTTAACCAGGACTTTGGCCACGGGGTTGGTATATAGCAGTTTAATGTAGGACAGCATGCGCGGGCCGATTCCCATCTTCTCAAGCACTGCCCACAGGTATTGCCATGAAACCATGTCAAACGCCTTTTGGGCATCTAGTGTCACAGCAACCGCATTGGCTTTAGGGTCAATCCTAGAGATGACATTGAACAGTCGCCGAATGTTTAAGGCAGTGGAGCGGGCGGAGACAAAACCACTTTGATCCGGGTGGATCAAATATTTCATGATGGGGAGGAACCTATTTGCTATGATCTTGGCAAATATTTTGGTGTCGGTATTCATGAGGGACAGAGGTCTGTAGGAGCCGCATTCATCAAGAGGCTTACCCGGTTTGGAGAGCACAGTGATGACAGCCTCACGCAGGGACTGGGGGAGGGTAGCGAGGCGTAGCGCCTCATCCCACACCTCGTACAGGCGCGGAGCCCATAGGGCGACATGCTCTTGATAGAATTCGGCAGTTAGGCCGTCTGGACCGGGGGCTTTTCCCTTAGGGAGGGTCGAGATGACCGCAGCGATTTCATCTAGGGTGAAGGGTGTGTCTAATTGCTCTTTAGTGGCATGAGATATAAGGGACATGGCCATTTTGTTTTCTAACGATTGCTCATTGCTTTCTGTTCAAATTGCTTCGCAGCACATTTCTGCTTACACTGCTCGACTGTTAACATTGTTGTCTGAACGTGAAAGGACAAGGCCGCAAGGCCGCTAGGCTAATAAGAGTTTATTGAAACACAACGTAGGCAGCTCCGGAGTGGAATGCCCGGCTCCCTCCCGAATGTAGCCTTGAAGCAGAGCCGCAGGGCATTTAATCATTTCACAGCTGCCAGCCAGTCTCGTTATATGGTAGAATATGTTAGAATAAAGCAGCTAAAGGCTTGAATTATTATCTTCTTACGGCCCACCTTTTCCGAGCCCTGTAGAGCGTGTCGGCTCCCGGGACATGAATAGCACCTCATAGATAGCAAGGTCTGGAATGTGACTCTTCCCCCGTATGTAGCTCGCTTACAAGAACAGTAGCACTGTGTTCTGTTCAACAAAGAAAAGATGTCTCTGCACTTGCAAGGTTGCATATTGTTACTAGAATAGATATTTGAAGGTGTCATATTCGTCGGAAGTGTCCATCATCAAACCAAGTTAAAAGAAACCCAATAAAGGGGGGTGTTAAACATGTCACAGCTGATTGTATGATATGCATTTTGTATATATGTAACTGATGTACGTAATTTGCTCTCTTGCGTCCCTCGAGGTCTAGAGATACACGTCACGGGGCGTGAGACAGAGTTGGCCAACTGCTTTGCAATAAAACCCTAGCTTTGGGAATACAACCTTGTGTCTGGCGTATCTATCGTGTGTGGTGACTTGCCTTGTTTCCATAACACGAGGGACCCCTAGGGGCCCCTTTCAAGAGCACATTCAGACATTAGCAATCTGGACTCAGCTGTGGGGTCTTCCATCAGCCATTTTGCCACATACTGTAGTTGGCTAGCCAGATAGTAGATCTCGAAGTTGGGTATTTCATACCCCCTCTATCGTACGTGTTCTGCAATTTCCATAAGGCTATCCTGTTCCTGGTGTTGTGCCATATAAAGCCTCTGCATAGGCTCAGTAATTTACCAAAGAATCGCTTGGGTATCATATAGGGGATGTTAACAAAATAAGTGTAATAGCCTGGGGAATGCTACCATTTTCAACAGCACCACCCTCCCTACCATGGTCAGGGGGAGCTTCGGCCAGAATCTCATGCTCTTGTCCACGTTTGCTACTGCCCTCTCTGTGTTGTGTGTGTGTTCATCTTACACCTTATGATAAATATCAACACCCAAGTATCTAAAGGTACTACTGGTCTCCCACAGTATCTGCAATACTAGTAGGTCCTCACGCGAAATCCCTATATATCTACCCAAGGGGAACAAACTGGACTTCATGGGGTTGACTGCGATCCCAGAGAGCAATGCAAATCGCTCCATTACTTCCAAGATATATTGCAGATTTTCCTCTGGATATCTCAGGTATAGCAGTATATGATCGGCATACAGCGATATGAGATGTGGTCCCCCCTTGGTGTAAATTCCCACAGTTTCGTATTGTTGTCTCAGATATATTGCTAGGGGTTCCAATGCGAGGATGTATAGAATCGGAGACCAGGGACAGCCCTGTCTGGTGCCCCTGCTGAGCTGCCACCTGTCCGAGATAGTCGCCTCCGTCTTGACTCTGGCTAGTGGGGAGCTGTACAACACTTTTGCCCATTGCAGGTAAACAGGCCCTATTCTGTATTCTTTCAAGGCAGCCATCAGCCAAGGCCATCTGACCGAGTCAAGGCCTTCACCGCGTCTAGTGAGGCAATTGCCACTTCTTCGTATCCCTTTCTGCTTGTTCTATGACGTGGTGGAGCCTCCTTATGTTGTCAGATATGCTTCTATTTGGCACATATCCGTTCTGGTCTGGATATATGAGCCTGCTTATGACTTGTCTCAGTCTGTTTGCCAGCACAGCCGTAAGAATCTTGCTATCCTGATTTAACATGGAGAGCAGTCTGTATGACCCGCAATCCATGCTAGGCTTGTTGGGCCTAAGAAGTGGGATAACGATAGCCTCTCTGAGGGATTCTGGTAAACTCCCTGCCTCCAGCGCCTCGTTCAGCATATCTAGCATTGGGGGAAGTACTTCCGTGCTGTACATTTTATAAAATTCACTAGGCAATCCATTGGTTCCTGGGGCCTTGCTGGTAGGTAGTTTCTTAACTACTGCTTCTAGTTCCTCTAGTGTGATCGGGGGATCTAAGTTCTCTCTTTCTTACGCAGTCAACTTCGGTAGGCCTATATCTCCTAATGTTTCTGCAATCTCGCTCCCTTCCCTCCCTTCTACATCTTCATAACATTTTCGGTAAAATTTGAGGAACCCATCATTCACTCACTCCCTCTTGGGTGTCTAACATTTGACCATGTTCCCCTTTTATTGCTCTGATAGCTGATCTGGGCGTTTCTTTTTTGTACAGCCATGCCAGCAACCTCCCTGGCTTATCCCCACCCGCGTGTTGTCTTTCTGTATATTTCTCATAGTTTAGGTTACATAGGCCCTCATTACGAGTTCGGCGGTAACCATGCCGCTATTGACGGCATGGCTGCCGCCGAAATCGCATCGGGGTCTGGGTCCTCGGAATGAGGATTTACCGGGCCATTCCGAGTTCGGAAGGGCTGGTAATTCCTCCTCTGAAGGACCCGGACACAGTCCTTCCCCATTCCCATTTCAGCCCCCACAGGGCTGAATGGGAATGGGAGAGGGAGCAAACAACGGGCCATTACGAGATGGCCCGTTGTTTGCTCCCTCTTCCCCTCGCGGGACCCGGTAAGCACGCCTGGTTTTCCCAGCCATGTTTACCGTGTCCCGCGAGGGGAACTCGTAATGCGGCGGTACGAAGTGAACGGTGTCGCACCTTTTACGGCGCTGTTCACTCCGTACCGCCAGGGTCATAATGAGGCCCATAGTCCCTCCCAGTGTCCACCCACATTCTTGCTGTAGTTTACTTATGGCTTCGGCGACCCCTGTGGAGCTGTGTCCCTTATTTATGATTGCTTCTAGTACTTTCTCAGCTTTTTGTAGTTCCTGAATTATGCCACCTTGCAGCCCTTTGGATTTCGATATGGCTGATCCCCTCAACACCACCTTAAATTAATCCCTTAGAGTGCCCGCCGATTGTACGCTTCCGGTGTTTCTCTCAAAGTATTCTATAATATCCGCCCTTAAGTCCTCTCTGAACACTCTGTCTTTCAATGCCTCAGCGCTGAGTTGCCACGTGGGGATCCTGGCTCTGGGGTCAAGTATTGCAATGTTAAAATCAATGGCGAATGGTCCGAAAGGACCTTTGCCTTGTATTCCGCCTGCGCTCTCTCCCCGGTCACCTCTGAAGAGACAAACACGTAATCCAGCCGTGTGTATATGTTTTGTGGGGCCGCATAGAGCGAGTAATGTCTGTCTTGTGGGTGGCGTAACCTCCATATATCCTCTAGTTGAAGTTCCCCCAACAGGGTCTTCAAGGTTCTATCAGGGGGGGTGGGTTTAATTCATTTAACGTCTGATCTATCCATCCCTGGGTCCAACGTACAGTTGAAGTCACCTCCCCATATAACTACCCCTCCCAGGTACGGGCTGACTTTGCCATACAGGGTCTTGAAATAGGCTACAGTGTCCTGGTTAGGTGCGTATGTGTTGATAATACACACCTCCTTATTTTTTATCAATCCCCTTATCGCGACCATCCTCCCATCTGTGTCCTCTCTGGACTGTATTACCTGAGAAGGCACATGTGGAGCAATCCAGGTAGTGTCCCCACTAGCGTATGCTGAGTATGTTGCCCCAGTAGTGGTCCCCTTCGATTTTCCCTGTATCATCTCCTGTTTATCCTTTGTGAGGGGGTTTTCCTGTAATAGGGCAATGTCTATTTTCTGTCTCCTCAGATACATCATTATCTTGTTCCTTTTTAAATAACTGTTGAGCCCCCTGACGTTCCAGTTTACTATCTTAAGGTCCCCCATTCTCAGCCTTACCACGTCCCACTTCTAACTTCTTTTGTCCTTCGTATAACGCACAGTAGCACGTGGGTGTATACTCGTGCCCGACAAACTCCACTGCAAACTCCCCAACTCCCCTCCTGCCCACCTCACATCCCAGCCCCAACTGTTGCCCAGCTCCATCCCTGGATCTCAAGCGACCCTGCATTTGGCCCTTTCTTGGCTAACCCGGTAAAAGGATCCCAGCAGGGCGTTACCGTACTACTGGTAGCCCAACTAACCTATCTACTGGGGTATGAGTTTGGGTCCTCTGTACCTTCCGGTCTACTGCTACATCAAGTTCTGCCCGCCAACATCTTGCATCACAGGTCTATAATCAAGTCTCAATGTCACAGTTTATACAGCACCTCAGTCTCTGGAGCCAAGTCGTAATTTCTCTGTTTAGCACTCCTTCTGGTCATCTGTCCCCATCGGACAGTTCTGTGCATCCAGCTACTCCGTCGCATCCTCGGGGGTCTCAAAGAATATTGCTCGGTTTCTGTAGAATACCTTCAACTTCGCCGGGTACATCAGCATGTATTTGTGGCTCGCTTTGCGCAGCCTCTTCTTTATTGATCTGAAATTCAGTCGCTGTCTTTGCACCTGGATACGCGGTGATAGACGCAGATGGCCTTTGTATTGTGCCACCTTTGCGGTAGTATTCTAGAATCTTCTCCCTTTCACGATAATTTAATATCTTGGCTATGATTGGTCTCGAGGCGGGGTCTTTGTGTCAGAGCTCTATGTGCTCTCTCCACCGCAAATCCTTGAGTGAGTGCTCCCCCTTCTATTTCTTGCAGCAGCATGGTTTCAATATACTCAATGGGGTTCGGTCCTTCGTCTCCCTCTGGGTGTCCCACGATATGTATATTATTTCTTCGTGCGCGTCCTTCGGCTTCCTCTGCCCTATTTTCCAGGTTGCTCACTTGTTGCCGCAGTGCATGGATCTCCGAAGCATGCGACGCGCAGGCGGTCGTGTTTGATTTCACTTCCTTCTCCAGCTCGCCTGTGCATTACGCTATTGTCCTTACATCTTGTCTCAGTAGGTTAACGTCCACCTGTACTGCATCAATTTTAACCTCTAGCGACTCTTTGAGTGTGGTCATGGCCGCCTCCGGTTTCGTTTCCCATGCCACTTTCAGGTCTGCAGTAGCCTCCAGAATCTGTTGGTCTCCACGTGCTGGTGATGCGTCCATCTGGGCACTTCTCTCTTTTTTCCTGGCCCCCTCTGTTGTTTGTGGTGTTTTTGTAAAGTCCTCCATTGTGGATTGCTTCCCCTTCATCTTGGGTGGCTTGGATGCCATCGCAGTATATCCCAGCGTTGCAGTTCAAGGTGGTTGGGGCCAAGGTATCCAATATTTGCACTTACTCTCCTGCCTGGCGCTAGGGTCTGTCCGGGGGCTACCTACTGCATAGGCAGTGGACGGGATGCTTCTCTCAGGATGTAGGATGCTTACGTGTCCAATGTAGCCTTTGGATTCCTCTACCTGTTCTGGCCTCATCTGGCCTCATCTTGGTTGCTCTGCCGTGTCTGCACTTCTAGGGTCCAAGTTGACCATGCCCCTTATTACTCTGGGGAAGATGTCCTTATGCCCCAGCCGTGTTCTCCCCTCTGTATGAGGCACTGGCTGTGTTTTGTCCGGATGATCCTATATTCCAGAGCCCCCCCGAACAGTGGCCCTACTTGGTCCTGTGTTTTCGAGCCACCGTCTGGTTTGGTTTGCTTAACTTATAGATTGTGTGGTGGGGCCGCCTCTGCTGGTTTCCTGCATGCCTACCCTGCCTTTTTGTGCCCCTGCGCGTGCCAATCTCGTCCTGCACCAAATGGGGCTGTGATTTTGTGCTGCAGCGTCTCCCCCTTCCAGCTGTTTTGCAGTGTGCAATATTGAGCTTGCTTAGCTTGCAGGTGGGTCCCGTTTCCTGCTATTCATTTCGTATGTACTGATTTTAATTTGACCCCATGTCTTCAGTGTTCGTGGCCAGTCTGCGAACACTGTATCGTGGAAGCTCCAGCTGCCTTATATAATGCAGCCAGCATCCACTTCACTCTTGTCAAGCTGTGTACTGCGAGCGGCTCTGTGGAGGCAATGCGGCCCCACCCTATCAGAAGGGCTCACACACGCATGCACTGGCTCCGGTGCTAACAGCTGGTCCTGGATATGCTTTTCTGCATCGGAGCCAGAGATCGCATCTATGTGCGGGAGCTCTGGTCCCCCCGCTGTGTACGATCGGGGCCGGCGCGCATTAATTTCCAGCGTGCCCTTTCCTCGGTGCGTGTCTGGACTTGCTGTCAAGCACTTTCTGATAGCAGTTCTTCTTATTTTCTATGCAGATCTGTGCTCGCTCGTCGTCGTAACGGTCGGTCCTCTGAGCCCTTTGTTCGATGGGGTGGCCATTTTGTTACAGCATTCTATGTAGCATTTTGTTTCGTTCATCACGGATAACGTCCTTAGTATGGCATAATTACGGCTCCTGATTATCGTATTACACGCAGCTTACTTTCCGATAGATGCGCCTGCTTTTAGAGTGTGTTTTCTGTAGGTAAGGCGGCATCTTCAGGATAATAGACGGATCCTCGGGAGCTCCGGAGCAGCCCAACCTCTTACATGGCTATTTAGCCACGCCCCTCGTCTTACAGAAAGTTCACCTAAATACTGCGACGGGCATTAAGCAACCGAGAGTTATGCAAACTTCCATTCAGTCAAACTCTCCTAAACCCCACTTCGGTACTGAGACGAGGAAGAGGGCCTTGGAGGAGTTCAGTTGTAGCCAGGCTTTTTTCAGCTAATAGGTTTTTTCATGGTCAGGCAATAAACGTTAAGAACTCGCACCGGCAGTCAGTTGCCAAGCCCCACGTGTATAAAAAGGGTGTACATTGTTAAACAAAACAAGTGAGATATTATTCACCTTAACATATCCAGCTACTATTCTACAAATACATCCCAGAAACAATTAGTTAAGTGTTTACACATACACTGGGGCAACAGTCATTATTTCTAAATACCGGCAAAATAAATTCTCCCATCACTTCCAGACACCACATCCCCCTAAATCCTTATCAAGAGCAACTCCCACTAATAAGTTCCAGTGCCGTTATATTAATTATTCACAAATTGGCAACTTACATTCAGATAAATATCCTTCATTTCATTCACGTTATGACCCAGAACAAGCGATCTCTATCGAAAAATAGAATATGCAATTATTGCCATAACTGCCGTCTAAGTTCTAACTTGCCCATCCTCTAATACCTACTGCCAAGCATATTTTGCACCTGTACATTTGTTGACCATCACACCACCATAACTTCTTTTATATTGCTGATCCTGAATGCATCTATAAGACCTCTTCATTTCAACTCTTTGTCTTAGGCTTTCCTTAGTTTCATTTAGGTAGGGAAATCCCACCTTAGCATAGGACTTGTTGGGCCTTTTTCCATCTGGCATTTAAGTTAATAAACATGTTTGTTTTTAATTCTGAAGCTGTTGTCTGTGTCTTGCTTCATGATGCCTTGACAGCCGACACAAGGGGAGGGTTTAGGGGTTAAGATACCACCTCGCTACCTTGACAACGCCTGGCGACAGGCCTTGTCACACCTTCATTAGTAAGGAATTTGACAATATGGGTGCACTATGAGTAATGATGTACCCTGGCATTACTGGGCCAGGAAATTGGAATACTTCAGACAGCAATAAATCACTGATTGCCCATTAAAAGTCACTTAACTGTACAGACAGCGTAAGATTGTAAGTGCACCTCTCCCAAGCTAAACAGACACACATCACAAAACGTTAGGCTACAGCTAAGGCTGATGGGATCCCCATCTGATTCACAGAGGTGCAAGCAGCCCCATACCTCGTAGGTTGAGGATGGTAAAGTAATACCCAGATGATGCATTTGTGTTTTTGTGCGCGAATAGCAGATGTGACACATCACTTTTTTGTGTTGTAATATAGCAGGTATTGCCAGCCCTGTTTTTGTGCTGTGATACCTGCTAGTAGTTGATCTCTCTGTAGTGGTCACACCAAGCCTTAGCGTGGTTATATCACTACAGTGGTGACTGGCACAGTATAAAAAACATTAGCATACAGGCCTTGCAAATTCTTAAAAATCCCACTAGACCTGCAGGGCGAGAACCTTGGTTAACATACTCGATCTTAGAGAAATGCACTTTCCCCATGGTGATAGGTGACAAAATATTGGCCAGTACTTTTTGTAAAATGGAGCATGTCAACATAAGCAAACTTCATATTTGGTGCCATTTTGCCAACCAAACGCCAGGCTTGCACAGTGAATAGTTTATTTGCCATTTACTATAAACAAAGCCTGTTTGCAGTAAATGTCAAATAAAAGTTTCAAACATCTCATACTCGCCAACAAGGTTGAGCACCGTGCAAATGGTACTTGCCCTTCATAAAATCTGCTCTCCAATGCGAGTGGGCTAGTAGATTTTGCGAGCCCTGCCATAACATGGCATACCATAGAGTAACGTAACTGCATAACATGTAGCAGAGGTAATGCAGTCCTGTGTCTATGCTGCAATATTTTAATTAAGTTCTCCTGTGTCCCCACAGAGGATCGTAACAAAAATGAGCCCTGGCAGTGGTCCTCCGATGGGATACACCTACGTCTTGCACAGAAGCTCTTGGAGCAGGAGCGGAACCCGAAGGATGATCCTGAGGATATGGAAGTTTTGGGTAAATGCAAACACATTCATCTGAACTCCCCTCTGTAAAGTGGGCTAGTATACATGTGGCTTTGGATAACCTCTGCAAAATCTAATGTTTGGATTAAGGACAAAATAAAAAGGAAGTCTATCCCTCTAATGGCCTCTTTCAGAGGATTTGACAAGAAACAACGTGGTATTCTTATGATGTCCTTGCAGGAAGCATAGAACCAGAAGACGGACTGTGAATATGGCACTAAAACTACAATATATGTTTTACTTGGTTGGTTGAAAATCTTGGAAGGGCATTTTTGGCGACCAGCTTTTGGTCTACCTACCTCTGTACCAAAGCACTGGATTAGTACTGAACAGGGATTAACCTCTGTTGAGACACTGACTTGTCTGAAGATGCTTGCCCGATGTTTAAATTCTATTTGGGACAAGTGGAACATAGATATGTGTGTGTGTGTATATATATATATATATATATAGAGAGAGAGAGAGAGAGAGAGAGAGAGAAAGGGTAGACTGATGGCAGTCAGGCGTGGCAGCACTCAGGCAAATAGTGTTTCATGTGCAATTAAACAAAGATTCAATCCATACTCCAGGCGAAGCTCCTGTTCACAAATAGTCCTTTATTTTCATTTAAATATGGATAGAGAGGGCAGCAGAAAAACACAGCGCGTTTCACCCTACACAGGCTTTGTCTGGTGTAAAAGTAACAGAAAGAGGACTTTGCATTTATAAGGGACATTTTGACATTTTAGTCCATCGTTTTTGTTCTTGACTATTGTTGTCTGGCATGCTATATAGAGTAACATTTCATATATAAATGTCGACATGTTGGAATAGTGCTTCAATGTATGAAACATCATGATTATAGTATTCATACATACACAGCTCGTGCATACATTGAGTTTATATATTAATTTCAGTGATTATAAAAGTTAATATACACAATGCTTATTGGGCACGAGGAAATTACACTTATTGATCGTAAAGAAATGACACCAAATAAAAAAGTAAAAAACATTAGATAATAAGTTGTTGCTCAAATAGTGTTCAAGTATATATCAAATAAAGTGCTTTCCATTATTGTTGACACATTGCTAAAAGATCACACTGCAAGTTGTGCATCTACAGGTAAAATCCCCAGTACGTAGTTTATAACTAAGGTGCATTGTGCAAATACCATTTAGATTTATTGGTGTGTGAACACACTCCGTACTGTTCCTATGTTGTTGCCTCATGGTATGCAGCACAAATGACCATTTCTCATAGGTTTATGAACATATTCCTTTGTTACTAAGAAATGTAGGCAGTGTAGTACCCTTGCGGGCGTACATGTCCATACAAGGAGATGTAGGCAGTATAATACCCTTGCGGGCGCCCATATTTTTATTTGTGCATGGGGACTGGCAGTAAACCTGTGTGGGCGCCAGACCCTTATATATTGATACAAAACACAATTGCACATTAAAGGCAACATAAAAAATGCTATGTTATGCTTCATATTTGTGGTGTTATATGCTGAAAGTAAAAGTGTTTTTTGCTGAATCTTGTGAACAAAGTAACTTTTTTAATAATAAAAATTGACAACTTATTTGTAGCAGGTATATACAATGTTCTGCTACATGTCTCTGGCAGTGAACCCTATATATAAGTCCATTTAGTCCATTTACACAAAGTCCCACATTTCACAACGCCACCTAGTAGCCATCGCTGGAAGTTCACCTCCAGTTCTGAGCCACAACAGCAAGGCATTATGGGTATGCAAATTAGCTTAAATGCAAACCTTTTTCACCTGGAAATTGTCTTTGTCTAAGAGGGCAGTGCTTCTTTATACATATCTTAAGCAACTCAAGACAGACATTTGAAAGGCTGCCAGGACAACTACAATCCTGGTTTCACCCTTATGAGGGATCATCAGTGCAGTATAGTCCTGAGAACCTTGTGGTTGGAGCATGTGGCCATGTTTTCACAACACCAAGAAAGTTATGGTGGGTTTAAAAAGGTTTGGAAAAAAAAACCTTCACCTGAAATGTGAAAATAGGAAAGTCCATTTAAGCCACATTCCACAATGCCACCTAGTACCCGTCGCTGGTAGTTCACTTCAGGTTCATGCCTTGCTGTTGTGGCTCAGAACTGGATGTGAACTTCCAGCGATGGTTACTTGGTGGCGTTGTGGCTTGTATTTTCACATTTCAGATGAAAGGTTTTTTTTCAAACCTCTTTAAACCCACCATAACTTCCTTGGTGTTGTGTGTGTGTGTGTGTGTGTGTGTGTGTGTGTATACATACATATATATATATATATATATATATATATATATATATATATATATATATATATATATATATATATATATATATATATATATATATATAAAATCAAATCAAAATACTTTTATGTCCCAATATACTCTTAGTAGTGAACTACTTTTAAATCAAATAAATCATAATTTGTATGATGAGATTAATAGAACTAGGGTTATGCAGGAAATTGAAACGTAAGCTTTTAAATGCGTTTTTGCATTACACTACCATTAACTTGAAATTAAGAGTCTTATTATAGCATATCTTAACTTCTTTACTTATTACAAACAACCACAGTTGTACCTCATGACATTTACAGATAGAATTGGATTTTTAGAGATGTCTACTAAACATAAAAAGATGGGACCTAACACAATAAAAAAAAATCACATTTGAGCAGATAGTTGGGAAATTACCCTGTTTTGTAAAACTAAGGGCCTCATTACACGGATGGCGGTAGGGATTTACCGGTACCGGTAAAATACCGGCACCAGTAAATCCCTACCGCCTTACTACGAGGTCCCTTTGCGGGTTGGGGGATTTAACGCCTGCTTATTGCAGGCGTTAAAATTCAACCCGCTAAGGGACCTCGGAGCTAATTACGGCACCGCAAAATTGCGGTGCCGTAATTAGCGCCTTCCCCATTCCCATAGAGCCCTATGGGGCAGAAATGGGAATGGGGAAGGGCAATGGCGGAAGGGGGATTTACCACCCCTCCAACCTTGGAATGGGGCGGTAAATCCCCTTTCCGCCAAGGTGGTGCCGGTATTTTACCGGCATGAGCCATGGCTCACCGCCTACCGGGTAATGAGGCCCTAAAAGTTTATTTTCAACCCCAAGGTTCCTACGCCCACATGTTCTGGTCAAGAAGGACATTAATGAGCATGACATATTAGTTTTAAAAAACTGATTAGCAGACCTTGTGAATTCACATTTTAATAATTAGCAAACAAACTTATTTTTTTAAACTATTTTATTTGTGTTTTAACATAGCCGGCATCAGTGTGTCACTTTTAACATAATACTCTAAACATTGTTTCAGCTACTTACATTGAGCTATATATATTATTATGGGTACAGTCTGGCTGAGCACCATTTTTACAGATTATGGCCCTCATTACAACCCCGGCGCGAAACCATGGCGCTATTAGCACCATGGTTGGTGCCGGTGTTGTAACGAGTCCGCCATGGTGTAATGGGGAAATACCGCCCCATTCCAAGGTTGGCGGGGCGGTATTTCCCCATTTCACCATGGCCCTTCCCCATTCCCATTTTCGCCCCATAGGGCTCAATGGGACTAGGGAAGGCGCTAAGTACGGTACCGCAAATTGCGGTACCGTAATTAGAACCGAGGTCCCTTTGCGGCACCCTACTTTAACGGCTGGTAAAACCAGCCGTTAAGGTCAGGTCCTGCAAAGGGACCTCGTAATCAGGCGTTAAGGGTTTAACGGCGCCGACACCTTTTACGGCGCCGTTAAACCCTTAACGCCAGGGTCGTAATTACCCCCTATCAATTTTATCACCATCAGGATACATACAGTACATACCACTTACATTGCCACCTTACTGCACTGTACACTCTACCCATGGATCAATATGCCACATCCGCCCCTATATTGACAATGCCAGCAGAGGATTACGATGAGGGACTTTCTTTTTCTCGTGAATGCTTTATCAGGTAGTGTGTGTATGGGCCCCATATGTCAGTAGGGTTAGCTTGGTGATTTAGCATTTTACCGTACTCTAATTCCATGTCATTGCAGTATAAGATGTCTGCATGCCATTGATTCATCGTTGGAGATTGCGTACCGCCCCATGTCATTGCCACCCGTCTTTTAGCAAGGAGCAGAAGCAACCTGACCAGTTTCTGCATGTTCCCCGGGACTGGTTTGGTATATCCCAGTAGTTCTGTCAGTGGGTTTTGGCTCAGCTTTTCCCCCACTATCTCGCCTATTCTCAAACACTTGTCCCCAGAATGCAGCAATCTGTGGGCAGCCCCACGCCAGGTGCAGAAGGTCTGCTGATACGCCGTGACATCTTACACATTTGTCCGAAGCATCAGGATAGAATCGATGTATCTGTACGGGTGTTTGATAGAACTGGTGCAAGTATTTAAAGTGGATCAGTTTATTCCTAGCATTTAGGGCACTTTCTTCGTGCCTTCACAACAGTACTTCCAGATTTCACCTGTTATTACATGTCCCAGTGTTATTTCCCACTTCTCGTGGGGGGGAAGGTGCCTATCTCTTTCCTAGTGGTGAGGCACATAGTGAGCAGTATTGAGACTGCCTTTTCTTTGCACCCGCTCTTAAGTGGCTTATCGAGTATTGGGGCCACCTTCGGTAGCCCGGGAAGGATGGGAACAGCTGTCTCATACAATTCCATAGTCTAAAGTACAAAAACACATCCAGGGCGGAGAGCTCACCCCTGTCTTGCAGCTCCACTAGTGTTGTAAATTGTCTGCCTGGAACAAATCTCTGAAGCACGTCCGTTCCAAACGTTTCATGAAGGTGACATCCCACTTCTCACTAGTAAGGGTAACCCCAGGGCAATGATCGGCAGTTCTGGAGAGTAGATGGTCCCACCTCCTGTTCTACTTTCGATTCAGGTCCAGGCTCTACAGGTTAATTCCAACATATTGCTTGCTCTAGATGCCCTTTCGGGTGCAGTCAGGTTAGTGGACTTCAAAAGGACCGACAACGCTATCGCCCTCTCCACTTCTACATGTTCCCAATCTCCCCGATCCCCGAACCAATAGAGTAGGAAATTGCACTGGCAAGAAACAAAGAGAAAATGCATGATAGCAACTATGGCGCTGAGCAACTTTATAGGTTGTCAAGGCAATTTCTCTATAAGTACCATTTTGCAATTATACTCTGCAAAGGTAGTGTCCTGTATGTTATGTATGTTATACAGAGCTGACATTTGGGGAAGTTATTTCTCCAGAGAATTAAAAAAATCCGAAGCTAAAATCCTTAGGATATTATTACGTATGCCCAAGAATCTTGCCTGTGAATATATTTTGTTAGAATGTAATTTAATTTAAATAGCTTAAATAGTAGAGTACAATATGTGATGGCTATTCTATATGTGAAATTTTCAAGATTAAATAATGACACGGTATAGTTGAGATAATAGATCAATATGAAAAACTAACTAATGAACAAGCGCTAATGACTATACATAGGTGGTGTGTAGCTTATCTCAAATGGGCAAATAACGATGCACATAGTTGGTCACTATACCCTATTATTAAGATCAAATGGATGCTGAAACAGCTAAATATGATCACTGCAGAGAATAAACAATGGTCAACTTGGCAACTAAAGCGAATAGTGGTATGTACTTAGAATTGTGGTCCAATAGGGTGTGCAGACCCTCATATCAGTTTGTGTATACCGATTGTAAAACAATTCGATGGTATCTATTGTTTAAATTTAATATGTGCAATACTTTAGAAATATTAGGTGCAAAAGTGGGTATGCAAAAAACACTAGATACTGCAGACTATGTGGTATGAACATAATTGAGTCTGCAAAACATATTTCATGGGAATGTGAGAGTTTATCCACTATGCGGTCTAAATACTTATTACCCTATGATAGCATAAAGAATAATTCTAATTTTAGTGAAATCTGGGAAAGACTGCTAGAAGGTCATGATATAAATTAGATTTTTTATATGATGACATTTTATGAACTAGTTCTATCGATTTTAAAAGAACTGTCAGATGGAATATTATTTTTTAAATAAAAATTCTTTTAAATATGTGAATATTTTAGATTATTGTTTACGATGAGCAATGTATATGTGTACACTAACAAAAAACGTTGTTAAAGGGACGTTATGGTTAAGTTTCACTACTAAAAAACCTATGAAATTCAATGGAAAAACGATGTTACAGGGACGTTATGGTTACAGGTAAAACAGAAAAACCCAAGAAATTTGCCAGTTATGGTAAGGTTCAGAGGTTTTTACTGGGGTACTTTAACCATAACGTTGCTTTAGGCTAGTTTTTTCAGTAAAGGGTAAAGGTTTTTAGTTGGGCAACTTAACCATAACGTCCCTTTAACAATGTTTTTTGTTAGTGAATTTCATAGGCTTTTAGTAGGGCACTTTAACCATAACGTTGCCTTATCATACTTTTTTCAGTAAAGGTGAGAGGGTTTTAGTAACACAACCTAACCATAACGTCCCTTTAATAATGTTTGTTCCACTGAATTGCATTCGTTTTTAGCAGGATAGTCTTAGTTGATATAGATGTACTGTACAGCATACTGAAGCCGGTGGCTCTATACTAATAGCCACAGTGGTTGGGAACAGTGCTCTGTTTGCGGACATCGGTGGAGTTGAACCTGCCGAGAAAGGGAGGGGTGGTCATAAAAAGTGGTAACATGCAGCAAAGAAAAAAACATATAGAAACAGCAGCAAGTGATTGAATGGGAAGGGAAAATGCATTAGCTGTACAAAGTCTGTACTTTCGCAACAAACAGCGCAAAGGCATAGGGTATGCAGCATAATGGAAAGCTCCAACAAGAGAAGTAACGTTTGCCTTCATCAATCTTACCACACACCTGCTTCACAATCCAACAAAGGACATAGAGGCAGAGGTAGAGACGCCAACTACTGAGAGCAGAACGTCACTGCAACGAGGTAAGTACACGAAAGTTTATGTTATAATTGCACAGGTCCGGTAGTGTACAATAGTAGGAAAGCGTGATGTTTTCTGTTTGTGCGCAGCAATTGCTACCACTCTAGAATGGCTGGAAGAGAATTTTTCGCATGAAGAAATGAGTGGGGGCGATAGCCCCATTGGTACCTGCCGCACTGTGAAAAGGGAAAGAGTTACTGCAAGGGCAAGATCACTAGAATGGCTGGAGGACAATTTCTCGCATGACGAAATGAGTGAGCATAGTAACCCCATAGGTATGGAGCGCAGTGTCCAAAATAAGACAATTACAATATTTTGCTTCATGTCAATTAAACACATTTGTTGTTCTTTAACAGAACATACGGGAATACAAAGGAGTAAACCAGAAACGGCACCTTTTGCACAGCAACATAAACCCACCGAAACTGAAGGAAACGCTGTACATACAAAAGTAGACCGCCTGGATGGCAAAATGGATAATTTGCTCAACAAATCTGATGCCTTGAAAATTTTTGTAGATTAACATATTATGGGGAAAATAGGATATCACTGTCCGACTTGCACATGCCCTCTTTCCCCATTTCTGAGCCCTACATCCCCGCAAATTGTGTGTCATGAGAGACACTTCGATGAGACCTCAATCCCTTCTTCCCCTCACCAGCAACTTATAGAAATGCCAAAATACCCAGCATATGTATCAGTTTCTGGTCCCCCTTCCCTTTCTGAATAGTGGCTATGAATGTGTGCTAATAAAGATTGATATGTTAATTTGTACTGATTGTATATGTGCCTTTTCCTTTGTTTTAAGAAGGCCATTGTAAGTGTGAAGGGCACAGTACTGGTGGGCCTGATTGCAAGTGAGGAACATGGAGGAGTCGTATGACCGCTGCACCCTACTGCCCTATGCGCAATCAGAATCGAAGCATCCGTAGGACACCACTAGGGGCCGCATGTTTGCATGCACAGAACCGCCTGCAAGTAGCTGTAGGACTGTATGTTTGTTGGTCGCACAACTTTGCACATGCGTATCTCGTCCTGTGACACCTGGTAACACCGTCCCTAGTCAAGATATGCGAAGAAACGTGTGATGTAGTTGTAGTAGGTGAAGCGCGCACCCGCGTCCTGCGACTACCTTTGCACGTAAACATTCCACCTACTGTAGCATGCTCACACCAAGTTTATGTAGAAATGTTCAATGCACGTGAGCCGTACATTTAAGTAGTCCGGGGATGGCAAGGGTATCCATTGGAGAGCTATGCACGTGGCCACTAAATATTACGGCTAATATACGTCCCACAGACAGGCGTCCAAATGGAGAACAATGGCGACGTCACCATGGTAACGGAACCACACTGCGCGTGGTCCCTTATTTGACGGACACAAGCCAGATCCGTGCACATCGAAAAAGGACAGTTTTCTGCAATGTATGGAGTGTTACAGTGAGAGTGCACCCTTACAGAGATCCCACACTCTTCCTTCTGCATGTAGGTATTGTAGGGAAAGATTTAGCCCCACTTACCGGTGGCACGTGCGCCACAACAGTCCTATAAAAGAGCACACCCCACAAGTGTGCTACAATCCCTGTTTGCCTTTCCAGAGAAGAGCAGCAGTGCATATTGGCTTGTGCAGAAATTGCTTTCTCACCAATTGTATGCCTGCAAAGTACCTCTCCAAATAATGGCCACCAGAGCTTCTGCTACTAACTCTGACTCAGGAGCACCCACACCCTCACCACCAACACCTCCTTCTGAAGGTCCTGAGCAAGGGAGCAGGCATCATAATGTGGACGGACATCAAACTGGAAGTTGTGGGTCTGGAAACTATTTAGGACTGTTGGAGATGTGACAGAATCTTGTGCAAACCAGGTACAATGCACTGAGTGCAACACTCAATCGCGGAAAACCTGACTTGTACAGCTACAGTACCAACTCCATGCAGCAGCACCTGACAGCGAACCACCAGGCAGCTGTTAGGACGGTTGTCCCCTTCCAAGCAGGCAGTAGGTTATTTTCCTCTACAGCATCCTCCGCATCTGCTCCTGACACCACTAGGGACACTCCAGTGGGCCAGTGCGTCCTGTAAGCAGCCTTGGAGGACATACGCACTGCAACAGACCCATACCTTTCAAATGTCACTGTTTTGTGCATATACTGCGACACGGTACTGTGTAGGGGGGAACATTATCAAAGTGCTTTTGAGGCTTCGGCCCAGTAGCATGACAAGCAGTGCCCCCTACTCAAGTGAGGTGCACCCCACATCTTCTGCTCTCAACGTACAATTTCTTATCCCTGTGGTTGGTACCCTTTGCCAAATCTCCCTTCCATTGCTGTTTTTGCGGCGTGTATTATAACAACAGGAAAAATGCTACACAACCAGAAAGGGGTGGGAGGAGACTAAAAAGACATTTCAGAGCCACCATGCACTGTTGAAAAATAGAAGTTGAATGAAAGCATGCAGGCGGTGGCACAGCCTATGAGTGCTGCGTACAGGGATGGCAACAATGGGTGGCGGGACTCCATCAAAAGCATTGTACGCATTTGCAAAATGAACTGGTGGCTCTGAAAAGAGCCTTTTTGTGCTGTTTGTGTTTGCAATGTTGGAAGTGCTGAACAACCACAGGGAACATGCTTGCTAGACTTGCAGGAAGCGAGCCACTGCATTTTGGATATTACACAGAAAAAGCTCATTGCCAGCATCAGTCAGATGAACTCCATCTAAATGAAAAATGTTGCTACTACGAAACGTAATGTTTTCATTGTGGAAGGAGAACATGCCAACGTCACGCAAAAAAGTGCAAACAGCCTTGTTCACATAGCACTGCGATTTCTCCATTTGTGGGCCACAAGAGGAAGAATGCAACCAAATCTGTCTATGGGCAATGGTAGGTAAAAAAGATGTACGACTTTGGAAACATTTCCATGAGTTACCTAAATGTCTCCTTCATTGCAAACTGCAGTGAGATGCCGCTAACATGTCCTAAACTGTTCCCTCCACAATGAACAATAATAATGTCTGGATGAGCTAGCATCACCAAACTGGCACAAAGAGGTCCCACATGGAGCCACTTCATCCCACGTATTGCGTACCAGTGCACATCGACATTATGGATCCCAAGGTGTGCTGCCAGTGCACAGCGGTCTACGTAAATTTGAATTATTTTGGTTGTTTCACCAGAAGCGGCACCTTTTGCAGAACAACATAAGCCCACCGAAACTGAAGGAAATGCTATACATACAAAAGTAGACCGCCTGGATGGCAAAATGGATGATTTGCTCAACCAATTTGATGCCTTGAACATTTTTGTAGATGAACATATTATGGGGAAAATAAGATATCACTGCCCGACTTGCACATGCCCCCTTTCCCCATTTCGGAGCCCCCATATTTCCCCACTCCTATTGGCAAACAGACGTTCTGGCACAATCTGTTGCTACACACCGCACCTAGGAAATCGTATTGCCAATCCCAATTCCTGCACAGTCCCATTTCCATTGCAGCCACCCTGAAAAGACCCGGATGTAGCATGTGCACACCTCCAAATGGCACGCCTTTCGCAAACATATTTCCCTGGGTGGGGGACTACACAAACACATTTTTAGCATCATAGAAAATGGTCGTCTTGGTGGTAGTTGTAAAAAGTGTTTTTTTTATTTTTGTAAAGCGACGTGTAAAGAAACACCTTTTTGTGTGGTATTCGTTAGTAGGGATTGCTCTGCTTTTCCTCCTCCCATTACTACACAAGTGTCTGCAATGTACATTGTACATAGTGCAACAGATGACTAATTTCAATAGGGGGAAAACAAATATCAACTCCACTGACAAACGTCACACTGGAAGCAACAAGTTTCTCATGGGCACAGAAGAACATCCTAGCCTGGAACAAAAAAGCAGACATACACCTGAATCGATAATACGTAGTCCCATTTCCATGGCAAGCACATTAAGAAGGACAGCATGTAGCATGTGCGCTTTCCCCAACCACCGTGAGGGCCACGCCCCAGTATAGCAGGGCCAGTCCTGATTCCCTTTCGAGTACTCTTTTACCAGCACTCCCTGATTGGCCACTGTTAAACAATCACATACGTATCCACCAATTACATCCAAGAATTGTGCATTTTTAAGCTATCACATCTATTGAACAGTCCATACCAACCGTTAAACACGCAGAGGTCAAATGCCCTGTAAATCAAAAGCACCTGCTCTGAAAAGTACTGTAAAACCATCTATGAGTTCTGCACCTGCATACATCGGCATCGCTACCCATCACCGCGCCTTGTAGGTGTTACTACGTTTTGTACAGTACATTGGCAACTGTGTTATAAGTTCCTAGCAACAGGCTACCTAGCAGTGAATCTCCATAACGTGCTCAAAATTTGTACTGTTATTTTTCCCATCACCTGCCATTAAATGGCTCCTACAGTGGTAGGTGGTGGCCATTTGTATATGGAAACGGTTACTCTGTTCTTTAATTCCCACTTAGTAAGCTACTGTCCTCAACCGAAAGTTAGAGACCACTGCACAGTGACACACTTCCAGTTATATGCCTACCCTCCTATTGACCCACTCATGCACATTGCACTCATACACATTTGAATATTTGCACATCCACACTTCCCTTTCTTTGCCAACAGCTCCTACACAATGCCTTCCAAACTGCCTCTCCGTAGAAAACAACGCAGAAAGAGAGTAAGGCAACCTAAAAACATAGAAAGTAGCGATCCATTGCAAGCTGAACTTGAACAGAAAGTCGAAGGAGAAGAGGTAATTCAGTCATGAAGGAAAACGGATGCAACTACCAGTAAAGACAGTGTAGTTGATCTGTCAAAATGTGAGAATGAAAAGAAAACCACTAAATACACTGCAACGCACACTACTGCTAAGAGAGCATGTACAAGTGGTAATGTAACCACAAGCAAGCATTCTAAAAAAGGAATTTTACAATAAATGTCCTTCAGAACCTTATAAATAGAGGGCAGAAATCATGCTTAACCCTCAAAACCTACTGCAGAAAAGTCATCCTAGAAGCTCTTGTAGACAGTGCAATGTTCGTGAAATGCAAATTGTTTATAGTAATTTTGAAGGGAATGAAACCACTAACAAGATTAATTAGTAAATTGCAAGCACAACTTCGAAACTAACGCAATATCAGCATAGGTACCTTTGGCCACATCTGTACAGGTGAGGAGAGTCACACCACCAACACAGAACCATACTTCAATGAAGAATCATACAAACAAGAACAAACACACCAAATTGCCTGACATCGGAGTGGACGAATGGAAGAGGAAACACTGCTTTCAGAAATATCCCCATCAAACTTAGAATTCACTCTCCATTCCACCAAAGCAACACGCATCACCTACTGTAATGTTCGCCAATGCTTAATCAAATCTTTGCAGCAATTCTTCAATCAATATGCCAAAGGCAACGACAAAAGAAAAAAAAAAAACTACAAACTATGGACTCATGTCCGGTGCGCAATGACACTGGAATACGAGGACATTCCTTAGGCTGTATTTCTGGTCCTGCTTGCAAAAGCACCTTCCACCGTATCAAAATGTTAGCACCCCACCATTCAACAGTCAAAATCTAGTTTACAAACTGTAGTATGCAAAAAGTCCTGCTTTAGCACTGCAACATTTAAATTATATTCTCTTACACGGTACAGCCAAACAAGTGCTTGATGAAATAGAGCACATCCAAAGAAAATATTGTGGAATTGAAGAGCACTTACAAACGCCAGCATTTTCAGACAGAAATACTGACAACAGTGCAGCTATCAACTTTTTATATCACACATACAGAAAAAAATACAAAAGTTCAAAAGCACATCTGCTGAAATGCCAAACCAAGTATGTGTGTGTTGTCGTAGAACTTTCTATAGAAAGAGCACCAAAACTATAGATATAATGCAGAAAAAAGAAGGCAATGAGTAATCTCAATGGTTTCAATTAGCTCTGTACCTTATAGGTGAAAACAAATACGAAATTACGAACACTCCATACTGTGCACATACTGCACTGCAAAACTTGACAATAACCAAAGGCCTTCACGGGCAATTAGTAATAATTTGGAACTATTTCCACTGCCAAATGCACTGCAGCAGCTTAATTTGTATGAGAGCATTATAATCCAAACAGTGCACCCATTTCAAGCAATAATACGACTTCAACCGAAAACTGCAAAATTGCCTCCCACCAAATTACTGAGAAGCTATCGTGGTAAAGTGGTTTATTTACCATTAGATATCAAAGAAAATGTAGACACTCTACGAGTGCAAAGGCCAATATAAGAATCTTTGATTATCCTGGTAAATGGTGTACCTACAAAAGACAAATACATTTGGCACCAACTAGTGGACTTAACCAAACTTAGGGAAGCGTTGTAATACCTTAAAGAAAACAATGAATACTGCAAGGAAACAAATGTTCAAGAAAACCTAAGAGAAACAACCGAAATAATTTAGGACGCCTCAACAACTGGCCAATTAGAACGTCTAGGTCCTAGTGCAGCCTCCAATATTTTAGACCACTATACAATTCACCCACTGCACTCCAAAGGCACCATAAACGATGCACTAGAAACATATCAAATGCACAGGCCAAAAGAGCGCCAGTCAGCATATGGGAAAAAAGTGTGGAAACACAAGCCTTTCCTCTATTCTTCCCGACTGGAAAAAGTGGAAGATATGATGAAAGTTGCACACAAATAACAGCATCAACAGCATCAGAATACCGCTGTTTACGAATGTATTCTGAAGACCCTAGATTCAGACAGAACGTGGAGCACATATTCCACCTGCTCTTTGAAAGTGAACTGGCAACGCTATGTTATGGAGTTGCCCACACATTAATAACAGGTTCCCATTTTCAAAATATGTCTGTTACACAGCTACTTCAAAAGGTGCAAGAGAAGGACGAAGTTTTACAGTCAAGTATTACAAATCTCTTGGCAAACATGCGTGGTACGAAAGAGTACTGGTTCCGACGGCATGCAGATGTACGGTGTATGCTACGCAACCTTGGGCCACCCACATGGTTTGTCACTTTAAGTTGTGCAGAGTATGCATGGGAAGACTTGCACACTTTCCTACGCGTAGCAAACAAAAACAAAACAGGTGTAGACATGAAAACACCAGGAGAGCTTTGCTCTCTTGATCCAGTTAATGTTTTGCGCTACTTCCATCATCGCTTCCTTGCCATGCTGCACTTCATTTGCAATAAAGCACTTCCTCCCCTCGGAGAAGTGGAACGCTTCTTTTGGAGAAAAGAATATCAAGCCAGAGGAGCACCACACATTCACATGCTTTTGTGGATTAAAAATGCTCCTAAATTTGGTGAATTTGTTTTGCAGTTTATTCACAAATATGTCACTTGTAAAATCCCTTCCAAAAGTACACATAGTGACCTACGAGCAGAAATGTTGCAATTCCAAAGACACAAGTGTGGCAAGTATTGTCGACGCAAATTTAAGAAAAGAGGCAAATACTACACCAAATGCCACTTTGGTTTCCCTAGACCAGTTTCAACAACAGGCCAAGTAAACAGCTTCATGTCTTCGGTTCAACACAGTGTGGAAGGAAAATCTCCTAAGAACACATACTGCATAAAAAGGAGCAAAGCATCAAGTACATCAATGATTACAATACAATTATTGCCCTGCTATGGAATGCCAATGTTGATGTACAGTACATTGCAGACAATTCTACTGCAGTTGCACGATATGTCACAGCCTACTTAACCAAAGCAGAGACAACAGAGCTCAAAGACTTCTGGGATGACATATCATCTGAAAAAACGCTGGCATAAAAAGTGTACAGCTTTGGCATTAAAATGCTGTCCCATAGAGAATGTGGCAGCTACGAAGCCGCTGACCGTTTAACCGGCACCGCTTTATATGGGAAATCAGAAAACATAGTGTAGCTAAGCCTTGGGCCTACTGCATCCAGAAAAAATCGTACAAAGAAATACAAGCAATAACCAAAAGCGATCCCAATAGCCAGTACACTTTGAGGAACAACTTATTGGACACATACTACCCGAAAAGGATAGAAGCATTGTTGTACCAGATAGCCCAAAACTTTGCATACAAAAACAAAATTAAACCAAATGAGGAAAAAGTAGATACAGAGTGGAAAGTTGTGAAGGCAGCCTGGTCAAACTTATCAAACGCAGCCTAATTAATCATATGAAGTTGTCATTAAAAACTCAACACAAAGAACTGTACTTCATGGCTCTACTGCAACTTTTCAAATCATGGAGAAAAGGAGAAGATTTATTAGCCACCCACACTTCCTATGAAGATGCTTTCAATGAAAGTGAAAGTACAATTACAGATGAAAACTACATGGTACAAAACCATATTGGACAATGAACACCAGAAAGAAGAAGAACTTCAATCACAACTAAATGTAGACACTTCTGAGAGCAGTGAAACATCTGTAACAGGCAGCCAAGAACCACTTGGACAGCCACTCATTGCAAATGAGGCAGAATTAGCCATGACGGAAGTAACCACCACTATGCTTCAGTATGAGCAACCTGCAGAAGAGTTGGCAGTACTGAAATCCCACATAAACAACGAGCAGCATACCATTTTTCTAGAAGTTAGTGAAACCATTCAACATGGTATACAGCTTCACCCTCTTATAGGCCCACCCTTCTTCACCCTCTTACAGTGCAGGAGCCCGTGACCGCTTCGCACAGGGCAGGAGTCTGTGCCGCCTCGTAACGCTGCATGAGCAGCTTTACCTCCGATCATCTACATCAAAGGCTGCCAGGATCTTCCACGGCCTTCTCCCCTGATCTGCGTATCAGCATTTCAACAGCTGATAATTTCTCAGGTGAGCCGCTTACCCAAGCAAGCGCAGCAGATCCACGCCGCCATTGCACACATGGAGCGAGGCTCCCGTTACTGAATATTGAAATAATTTGCCCCAAGATGGCCGCCGCAACCCAGAAGTAAATTTGTTTATCTAGGTTGCTAAGCAACCACACTCGAGCGTGCTCATAGGCCGCTCAGCACCGACCGTAAGGCGCTAGCTGTGCCCCTATGACAAAGGCCCCTCCTGATAAAGGCCTACACCTGTCTGGACCTGTCCGGACCGAAATGGCCACTGAATACTCTATCGACCTATCCCCACACCGGAGCCACTTCTCCAGTCGTCAGTTCATTGTGATGCTGGTGAGTGTCCGAACTGTTCTACAGCTAGCCATCGATGTTGCTAGTGCTTTCTTACATCTTTGTTACATGACCAGCCTACGTGACTGCAATGTTTAATCTGTTCTATCTCAGCCCACTGCACGATAATGTACAACACGCTGAATTACCATCTCCATAGTGCTCAGTACCTATGCCATACTTAGCGTACGGCTACGATAGCACCTCAAACTGCTTCTCTTGTAACCCATGTTGCTTCTAGTGCTCCACATTGTACTGTGTTAAACCTTCTGCGCATCTCAAGTTGAACTGTGTCACTTTTGCCCATTGACTCCTTTAGCCTACCTGCATGCGCCACCCTGTTCACTGGCCTACTGTTTAAATTTTGAACTAGCCTACTTCTGTGCACCCTGTTTACTGGCCTACTGCACTCATGTTAAACTAGCCTAGCTGTGTGCGCCCTGGCATATTGTTTAAACTCTGAATTAGCCTATTTGTGTGTGCCACCCTGTTCTCTGGCCTACTGTCTAAATTTTGAACAAGCCTACTTTTATGCACTCTTTTTACTGGCCTACTGCGTTCATGTTGAACTAGCCTACTTGTGGGCGCCCTGCTCACGGGCATATTGTTTAATTTTGAACTAGCCTACTTCTATGCACCCTGTTTACTGGCCTACTGCATTCATGTTGAATTAGCCTTCTTGTGTGCACCCTGCTCATTGGCATATTGTTTAATTTTGAACTAGCCTACTTCTATGCACCCTGTTTACTGGCCTACTGCATTCATGTTGAACTAGTTTACTTGTGTGCGCCTTGCTCACTGGCATATTGTTTACATTTTGAATTAGCTTACTTCTCTGCACCCTGTTTACTGGCCTACTGCTCACTGGCATTTTGTTTAATTTTGAACTAGCATACTCTGTGCACCCTGTTCACTGACCTACTGCACTCATGTTGAACTAGCCTACCTGTCTGCGCCCTGGCATATCGTTTAAACTCTGAATTAGCCTACTGGTGTGCAGCGCCCTGTTCACTGGCATATTGTCTAAACTCTGAACCCATCATCTAGACGGCCCCATCCTCATGGCCGCCCTCCGCAGTGCCACCCTTACTATGGCAACCATCCTCCCTTTGTTCAACTCAATTGCCCCAACCTATTTTCTACCTCCTCTGCAATCTCCCTTCGCACTCACAGGGTCCTTTCACCTTAGCAACTACAAAATGGGCAGCACTACAGAATGGATCCAACCCTTCGCCTCACTTCCTACACCTTGGACTCCTTGTCCAGTGAATATCAGAAATCTGAGACTAGGCTCTCATATCCTACACCGTAAAACACCCACTAGGCCAGACTTACAACTCTTGCAACCTAGACCCACACCTGCCGGTCCAACCACCTGCCCAGCTAAGACTTTGGAAGCCTATGAAATACCCAGCCAATCACCACCGTTCTCTCAACCCAGGTGAATCCTCACCTGTCTCGCCCCACCATCAGAGGAGCACTCATCAATGCTCGATCCATGGTCGCTCACGCGCTCCACACTGCAGACCCTATCATTAATAACGGCTTGGACTTCCTTGCCATTATCGAAACTTGGCTACACCAGGCAGCAGGCCCAGCACTATCCGTAGCCATCCCAGAGGGCTACTCAATAATAAGGTCATACAGAGACGCTGGAAAAGGAGGCGGAGTAACATTCATAGCTAAAACGCTCCTGGGCCTTAGAGCCACCTCCCATGCTAGCCTCCCCTCGGTGGAACTACTGTCAGTTAAGCTCCCTCTTTAAGCTTCCCAAGCGATCCTCATGCATCTCATTTACCGGCCACTAGGTCACATCTCCTGCTTTGAGGAAGACATCACCACCATCCTCCAGAACAAGCCCACCGCTTGGTCCGACCATCACTGCATCTCCTTTGCCATCCAGGGGAATGCACTCCCTAACCTAAATCCAATTATCATCTGCAAATCTTCTCCAGGAATAAGCGAAACATAACCCTCCAAAGCTTACGCCCCCTGATCCATAACACCTTAGACCCATCTAGCTACAACAACATAGACTCAGACAAGCTAGTTGACCTCTACAATAACACACTTGACTCAGCCATAAATACTATTGCCCCCCATTAAAGTAAATAAAGCCAAACCAATAGCCCATCTTAACAAATGGTTCACCCCTGAACTAAAGATCCTCTGGAATGCCAAAACAGCAGCTGAATCCACATGGAGGAAATCGCCTACCACTATTAACACAGTGTTATTCACCTCTGCTGCCTCCACGTACAAATCGGCTATCCATAACACCAAGAAAGAGACCTATAACAACAGAATCCTAAATGTTATGTTATGTTATGCTATTTTGCATTTATATAGCGCCTTATATACCATTGGTATGGTCTGAAGGCGCTGGTAGGTTGAATGCCCTTGGGAACCGAAGTTCAGGTCAGTAGAGAGAGTAGAGAGAGTAGAGAGAGTTAAAGGTGCGTCTGAGCACCGGGTATGTGTGCAGCTGGTGCGGTATTCATGTAATAGCTGCTTCTTAGCGGTAGGTGTGGTGGTTGAGAGATCTGGAGTATTTGTTCGTTCTGGCAGGATTTATCCAGACCGGATGTGGCTGCGTAAGGCCTGAGGAGAACGCCTGGCTGGGGGGTGTGTAACCAGCAGTGTTTACTTAGAATGATGTGGAGTGTGCGGCGGATGTTGGTATGAGAACAGTTATACCGAATGGTGTCATAGTATCTCTGTGTTCTAGCTGAGTGATGGTGTAAAGGAGAGAGTAAGCGTGGTGGTGTGATATGGTGGGTTATATGGTCTTTCGAATGTTCTCTGCATTCCAAACCATACTATATACGTCACGTAATTCTATGCGCTCCAGTCCGTTTCATGCACTCCTATCTATTCTATACACCCCAGTCTGCTCCCCGCATTCCGGTCTGGTCTACGCCCTGCGCGCTCCAGTCAGCCACGTGCGCTGCGGTCCGCCCCGCATACTCCAGTCTGCCCCATGCATGGACTCTTGTCTGCCCCATGCATGCACTCTTGTCTGCTCCACGCATGCACTCTTGTCTGCCCCACGCATGCTCTCTTGTCTGCCCCATGCATGCACTCTTGTCTGTCTCACGCATGCAGTCTTGTCTGTCCCATGCATGCACTCTTGTCTGCACCATGCTCAATGCATTCAGCAGCTCTACGTTCTCATCTGCTCTTCGCAACACGTCCCTTCGCTCCAGGCACTCCTTCGTACCATGCACTCCTTCGCCCCATGCACTCCTTCGCCCCATGCACTCCTTCGCTCCAGGCACTCCTTCGCTCCAGGCACTCCTTCGCTCATGACTGACCCAGACCAAGTCCAGCAACCCCGGAAGCAGGCATCAAGTTACCCCAAGCAAGCCCAACAACCCCTGCAAGGGGCTATTTGGGTGCAGTCCTGGCGCCTATGGCGCCAGGCTCATATGGAGAGTCAGCCCTGGCGCCAAACTTACCTGATGCAGACCATGCTGCAAGAGCTCCAAGCCAAAAGAGGCTTGGAAGGGACTATTTTACCTAGGGACTATTTTTTTACTCAGGTAGGGCCGGGGAGGAATACTTACCTGGGACTACTTTGGAAGGCTATTTAAACCCCGCCCAAAGAGCAGCACACACTTTGCGTTATTCTGCATCCAGCAGCGTAACGCTCACCGTGCTTGCAAGTCTGCATCCAGTCTTCTGCCACGCCCGCCTCGAGTTTTGAGCTCCTAGAAAAAGGGAGAAAGAAGGAGAAAAGGTTAGAACAAGAGCAATACCTTTGATCCTTACCTGAATTCCCGATTCATCGTGCCTTCGAGCTGGAAGAAAGAAGTTATTTTATGCGCGTCGCCTCTCCTGCTGCAGCGCCGCGCTGAACTCACCGGCCTTCGCAGCATCTTCACATTTCACTGCATCCTCCTGCATGTTCCCGCCGCACTCCGGCACCTAAGGAGAAGACAAGAACAGCAAGGTGAGCCAAGGGAATACACAGAGGAATACCCCCCATAGACTTACCTGATTTTACCACCGGGGGTACTATTCTTCTTCACGGGTCGGCGCAGCTTCCACTGCATCCTAGCCGAACCCCGGCCCCTAAGGGGAAACAAAAGGACATCAAGGTGAAACAAGGGACAAACAAGGGGAACCCTCCTCACCACAAAAGTCTTATCTGATTTTACCGCCGGAGGCATTATTCCCCGAGACTTCATACTTTCTCTCAGCGCCTGAATAAGGGAGAAAGCAACAGGTTACATATGGACATTACTTTATCGAACTGTGTTGGATACTACTTTATCGAACTGTGTTGGATAATACAAATCCTTACCAGAACATTACCGAGGAACTGTTCAGTAAGGTCAAGCTGCAACCTGCAAGGAATAGGACAAGAGTGAAAGTCAGGCATTTGAACTCTTACGAACTACATACTTACGGCGTCTTGCCGGGAATATCGGAGTCAATATTGTCCTGGAACTCACCAATTCCTTCGAGCCAGTGAAGCAACTGGTTATCTATGCGCCCCTGCGCTCAATGCAGGATGGAGAGTTCATCTTTTAAAATCCTCAGGTGAGACTATAAGAGGGGACATCCAAGGTGATCAGTGGGGAGAACAACAGGGTGGGGGGATTTACGCTCAACTCCACGTGTGGTTAATTCCCTTTCTCCACTTGCAGAAGAATATTCCTACGGGCCAAGCAAACGAAGCTAGGTGGGCCAGTCCAGTCCGTCATCTCGGCCCTATGCGTCACATTGGTGGAGATCGCAGCAGTCCAGTCCAGATCGACGCCTCTGTGGGAGCCAGGTGAGCGTAACATCCAGGCACTCATTCGCTGCAGGCACTCATCCGCTTTATGCCCTCACTCGAACTACGCACTCACTCCCTCTACACACTCGTCCCCTCTACGCACTCGTCCCCTTTACGCACTCGTCCGCTCTACGTACCCCTTTTTTCATAGGCACTCATTCGCTCATATGTACTCGTCTGTTCTATATATTTCCCTGCCCTACCCACTAGTCTGTTCTATGCAGTTCTCCACTCTACACATTCTTCTGCTCAGCTCATCCATCCCGCTCCGGTCATCCGTCCGCTCCCCGCATTCTGTGTGCGTTCGGTACTTATCCATTTTTCATGCCTATCCGTTCTACGCACTCACCCGGTCTGTGTAACTCATCCGCTCTAGGCGTTTGTCCGCTTTATCCCCTCACCTGCACTACACCTTCATCAGCTCTACGCATTCATCCACTTTACGCACTCACCTGTTCCCCGCACTCACCTGCTCCCCGCATTCACCTGCTCCCCGCACTCACCTGCTCCCAGCACTCACCCGCTCCCTGATCTCAGCAGCTCTCTCCGCGCAACTGCTCTCTACCTCATCCACTCTCCACCCTCATCAACTCTCCACCCTCATCCGATCTCCACCCTCATCCGCTCCTCACACCCATCCACTCCCCACACCCATCCACTCCCCACACCCATCCGCTCCCCACACTCATCCGCTCCCCACACTTATCCGCTCCCCACACTCATCCGCTCCCCGCGCTCATCCGCTTCCCTTGTTCATCTGCTCCCCACGCTCACCCGCTTCCCGCGTTCATCCGCTCCCCGCAGTCATCCGGTTTATGTACTCACCCATTTGATGCATTCGTGCTTTGCACACATTGATCAGCATTATCCTGTTCTATATATTCATCTCTACACTCATCTGTTCTATACACTCATCCACTCTGTACACTCATCCGCTCTATACACTCATCCGCTCTATACACCCATCCGCTCTATACACCCGTCTGCTCTGTACACTCGTCCGCTCTGTACACTCGTCCGCTCTATACACTCGTCCGCTCTATACACTCGTCTGCTCTATACACCCATCCGCTCTATACACCTATCCGCTCTATGCACTCATCCGCTCTATGCACTCATCCGCTCTATACACTCATCCGCTCTATACACTCTTCCCCTCTATACACTCTTCTGCTCTATACACTCTTCTGCTCTATACACTCTTCCGCTCTATACACTCATCCGCTCTATACACTCTTCCGCTCTATACACTCTTCCGCTCTATACACTCTTCCGCTCTATACACTCATCCGCTCTATACATTCGCCAGGTCGGCACATTCATCTGTTCTAGCGATCTACACACTCCCTGCATTTCCGTACTCATCCGCTAACTACACTCGTTCGCTCTACATACTCATCCGCTCTACATACTCGTCTGTTCTACACACTCATCCGGTTTACGCTCATCCGACCTGCACATTCATCTGTTTTATGCTCATCCGTTTTGCACATTTGTCTGTTTTACGCACTCCTGTGTTCTACTCGCTTCTCTGTATTTACGCACTCATTCGCGCTACATGCTCGTCTGCTCTACACACCCAGCCGCTCTACACACTCATCCGCTCAGCATGTTCATCCATTCTATACACTCATCCGATGTACATACTCATTCAATTTACCCACGCATTCAAATTATATAGTCATCTGTTCTTCCACTCATGCATTATTCCACTCAGCGCAATCATCTGTTCCACACGCTTCATTCATTCCAACTATTTCATCCACGCCATTCACTTCGTTCACTCCTCATGCATTATGTCCATTTCAGGAGTTTAAATCTCTTAATTGTTTCCGTATGATTTACTCTTATTAACCATTTCACTGCATTGATCTACTTTATTCATTTAATTCTGGTTGTCAATCTAGTTTATATTCGGGGTTATTAGCTGTCAATTTCTTGCGTCAGGTAGTTCGTTGGATTGGTGTTATTGAGATGCTGTTGGTCTGTTTGGGTTAGTTTGGTACGGGATGGTTTTAGGGGAAGAGACAGGTTTTCAGCAGTTTGCGGAAAGACATTAAATCCTCAGTTAGGCAGATGTGGGGGACAAGGCTGAGAATGATGATCTGCCTAACCTGACTGAGTTTGTTTTCGGTATAACTAGGAGGCCGGCTGAGCTTGATCTTAGGGTGCGTGTGGGGTGATAAGGTTTTAGCTTGTCTTGGAGATATTGAGGTCCGGTTTTATGCAGTGCTCGATGGGAGATGCATAGGGTTTTGAAAGTCACCCTTCGGGCTACTGGGAGCCAGTGCAGCGTCTTAAGGGCTGGGGAGATGTAGTCTCTTGGGCCGAGCGCGAGTAGCAATTTGGCTGCCGTGTTTTGTGTCCTTTGGAGTTTATTCAGTTGGTACGCGTGGACTCCGAGGTATAGGGGGTTTGCGTAGTCCAGTCTTGATATAACGATTGATTGGACCGCAGAGAGTCTGTTGGGAAAGGAGAGGTATGGGAAGATGCGCCTAAGGGTTTTAAGGTGGCAGTGGCAGGACTTTGAGATGTTGTTGACTTGTCGCGAGAGTGTTAGGTCAGAGTCAAGGGTGCATCCAAGATTTTTCACTGAGTTGGAGGGGGTCGTTGAGTTGCCCATGGCGGATGGCCAGGGTAGTGGGTGCGGAAGAAGTTCAGAGTTGCCACATACCATGATTTCTGTTTTGGAGGGGTTTAACAAGAGGTGGCTTTGGGTCATCCAGAGTTCTATGTCATGGAGGCAGGAGGCCAGGTCAGGTCGGGAGTTGGGTTTTGAGTTCAGGAGTTTTAGAATTAGTTGAGTGTCGTCGGCGTAGTTGTAACATGTTGTGTAGGATGTTGTGTGAATGAATTATTGGTGGGAGGGTGATCAAGTAGAGATTGAACATGAGGGCAGATAGGCATGCTCCTTGTGGGACTCCTGTGTCGACTGGTCGGGCTTGGGAGGTATAGGTGGAGAGTATCATTATTTGGTGCCTATCTTTGAGGAATGAAGCTATCCGCGTGGGATAACTTCTTACCAAGCAAGGATAGCCAGAATCAGAATATCCGACGCTTATGGTGTGGCAGTAGCCACTGAATTGGACAAGCAAGTATAGCCCTATGGAATTGAAAACAGTGCAAGGAAAACATGTTGATTGAAAAAGCGTGCAGCCCAAATGCACAACAGATGAGTTGCCTTGAGGACAACCGAAGGTCGAAACACGCGTCGGCTTGTTTGACATCACAATTAAAACACTTCCACAATTTATTGAAGAAATCATCATTGTTTGATAAGCAACCAAGCATATGAATGTTTAATGTTATAGCCCAATTTATCAGCATTATCTTAAATTCTATGGATGTTATGTAACATGTTGTTCGTACTGATTTCAGCAGTGCTCGTCTGTGGCAGCAGAGTCTTTTGCTGGCGCATTTCTATTTTTGTGGACATCTCCTTGCAAGAGGTGTGCTTTTTCAATAGTGGGTTGCATTTGTTCTGGTGTGAGCGTTCAAGGGCTTCTCTACACTAGCCAGATCTCCATGGGAACTTAATGATCCCTCCCCATCTTCGTGCTGGCTATAATGCAGACGCATTCTGAAAAACCTCCATTTCTCAGACTACTCCAAGGGCAGTCAAACCAATGGCATTGGGCACTATACAAATACCAAAACAAACAGTGTGAGGTGTAGTCCAACATATCTAGAGAGCCACAGATTGCAGACCCTTGCTTTAAACACTTAGTATTATCAGATCTAGATTGTTTTGGGCCGGGGCAGGGAATGGGATCCTCACGGACACTAAGCCAGCTTCCAAATGTCTTCTAAAACGGGTCCAGCCATTATGGTCATGAGCTGGTACAAGAAACCCTCTCATCTGTCCCATTGAGAGCAGTGCAACATTTTGCAGCGTGGTGTGATCCAGTCTGATTTACACCCAAAGTATTAATGGCTTGATATGTCCGACTATGTATGTTGTCTAATATATGTTGACCGAGGAGTTACTGAGGACTGACTTGATGAATGAATGGTAGGTGCCTGGGGAGCAGTAGGACTAGATATGAGCCAGGGTGGAATAATCTTTCCTTACCCTCTTGTCCATGAGGACTGTGTAATCTTGCTCTTTTGTGGGTGAAGTTGTTCAGTGGCTTTCTCGGACACGGTGAGGCACATCCACTTACTGAGGCAGTCAAAGGCAACAGCCTTAATCCAGCCATGCAACAAAGTCTTCTGTGGCGGTCTTTCACGGTTTTAAACGAGTCACACATTCGGTCACAGTACAGACATAAAAGGCACTTGTGTTTGTCATCTACAAAGATATTAACTTACAGGTATAGCCAAATTTAGCAGGCTTTTCTTAATCAGCCATTGTGTCAGTGGACTCAAACCCTGAAGGAAATCTGAAAAATGTGGGACTGTGCGCGTGGGGGGGGGGCGGAGCAGGTAACTGGGGTGGGCTGGAGTCGAGGGTACCCCAGAAAATACACAATAAAAAAAAGATACTGTATGAAACTACCATCTTATTTTGAAAATGTACTTTTATGCCCGAAGAAACTGAACTGGAGCAGACTATCCACTGAACGTGCAGTAAAGAATCTGGTGAGTGTGTCAGGCTTCATATCTTCCTCCCCCTCCTCCTCACCTGAGTTCTCGGAGGTGAACTCCCGAGGAGCAGCCTCCGTCTTCTTATTGTCCTTCTTCTTCTTAGAAGTCTTGTCCTTGGGTGTTCTCACCTTCCGTTCGTGTAAATAGGGTCTGGCCCCTCCGGAGGCCACCTTGGCAGAGAAGGAACCCTATCCTCGGAGAACCCCAGGGGGCCAGCCCTAATGCCAGGGAAAAAGCACAGAGGCGGGAAAAACCCTGGTTCAAGATGGGTACAGACGGTGGTGTTGGTCTCTAAGCTGAGTAGTTCCTTGGTGAAAAAGTTCAGGAAGATCAGTTCAAAAGTTCCGGAAAAGACGAAGTAAATGACTCCAATTCCCTTATAATCCAAGGTATGCTGTAAGCTTTGGGTGGCTTGGGCAAAAAAGGGATGGAAAAAGATAACAGATAAGAGAAAAATGACAGAAAAAAGAGAGAAGGGAAATGCGGATGAAAGAAGAATAACACAGACGTATTAAGAGAAAAATCCCCGAAAATGCCCTGCAAAGATATGAGTCAGCATTCAGATAGGAACAGGAAGTATGCCTGTCGAGTGATAGAAGGCTCGGCTAGCGTACGAGACGGCAGATGCTGCAGATGGAGGAACCGAAAAGTGCAGCAGAGCCAGAATGCCGCTCGTAGCTGACCAAGTTGAAAACAGACACCGAAGGGACCAGGCGCCGAAACGTAGGAAGAGGAGTGAAAAGGAAAAAAGGTAAGTGAAAGAAAGAGTACGGCTAGAAGAGCAAGCCGCGGAAGAAGTATAAGGGCAGAAGCTGGGAACGTAACGAAAGAGAAAGTAAAATGTAAGAGCTACGTGTACGCCAGAGCAGCGGAACACGGGGAAAAAAGTGTAAGGAAGGCAGGCACCGAAGGACACAAGGAGGGAAGTAATGTTCAGTCGATAAGCAAAAGGGAACGGACAGGAACGGATGTAAAATACAATCCGGGGCGCTGAAGCTGAAGAGAATTTGCAGATACAACGCGCCGGATTGTGGGCGGAGTCGATATTTAAAAGGATGACCACCATTGGAAGAGGACTAGAATGCACGCTGAGCAACTAATGCCTCCAGCGATTCCACATCTTCCACTGACCGTTCCTGACAGTATACACCCTTCTCCTCGGGGGACCCCTGGCTTGGAGTCAGTGAAACTTCTTCACTAGTAAGGGTGCATGAATGTGGCTCACTGGTTCCCAAGATCTTTCCTCCACAGGATAACCCTTCCAATGGACCAGGTAATGTAATCTCCCTTTACGGTATCTGGAATCCACTAGGTAGGCAACTTCATAATCTTCAGGAACCCGAGACACCTGAGTACGTCCTCTATAGCCAGGCTTCTTGAAAGGATCTTTCTTGTGTTCTTTTAGAAGGGAGAGGTGGAAAACTGGATGTTCCCTCTTGAGATACTCAGGAAGTTTGAGTTTATATGCCACTGGGTTAATCTGTTGTAGAATAGGGAATGGCCCAAGAAAACGCGAGGAGAATTTACCCGTATGTACCCACCTCGGTAGGAATCTGGTTGATAACCAGACCAGTTGCCCTGTCTTCCACCTTGGATTGGTACTTCGGTGCTTGTCTGCCCATCTCTTTTGTGTTTGTTGGCTAATCTGTTGTGCTTCCTTCGCGAGTTTGTGAACTTCATGTATGTCTTGTAAAGCTCTGTCCAAGGCAGGGATCTTGGTAGAGGGAGAACTGAGCTCGGGCAAATGTTGAGGATGAAAACCATAAGTACAATAGAAAGGACTCATCTGAATAGAAGTATGGAAGGCATTATTATAGGCAAATTCTGCTTGCAGTAGGAATCAATACCATTCTTCTTGTTGTGGACTGCAGAAACATCTCAGATATTGTTCCAGGCTGGCATTCAACCTCTCAGTCTGTCCATTACTCTGCGGGTGATAACCCGAAGAGAGTGCCTTGTGAATACCCAGAACCTGGCAGAGAGAAGCCCAGAATTTGGACATGAATTGGGGTCGCCTGTCGGAGACAATGGTCCGGGGTAAACCATGCAGACGGACAATATCCTGGGGAAACGTAACCGCAGTCTCCGAGGTGGATGGGATCTGCTTGAAGGCTGAAAAGTGTGCAAGTTTGCTGAAAGAGTCAATCGTCACCATGATTACCGTCATACCATATGATGGTGGGAGATCTACTATAAAGTCTGTAGAGATATGTTCCCAGGGACGAACAGGTAAGGAATGTTGCTGCAGTAACCCTAAGGGTTTTCCCGTTCGATGTTTGTTAGAGGCACAAACCGAACAAGTTGAAACATACTGGCTTACATCCTTTCTCAATTTAGGCTACCAAAAACCCCTCCTTATCAGATTGTAAGTTTTCTGATTCCGGGATGTCCTGTTAAGGGAGTGTCATGACACCAGGAGAGTACCTGTTTCTGTAGTTCTTTGGTGGGTATAAAGAGAGCTCCCTCATGGTAATACAGTCCGTCTTCATCCTGGTTAATCGTGGGTGGTAGCTCTGTGCACATCTGATACTGAGGAATCGAATCCCGAAGAAATGAAACTGTGGAAGCCAAAACCCTAAGATCTGGGAAGATTAGATCCTTGCCTTGGTAAGAACCAACCCCTCCTCCGAGGCTTCTTGACAAGGCATCCGCCTTCCTGTTCTCTGTACCCAGAATGTATGTTATAACGAAATCAAACTGCAGAAAAAAATATGCTCACCTGGCATGTCATGCATTAGTGCATTCCATCTGTTGCAAAACCCGAAGGTTACGGTAATATGTTCTGATAGTAAAGGGGTTAGTAGCTCCTTGTAAAAGATGTCGCCATTCTAGGCAGGCCAGTTTGATAGCCAGTAATTCCTTCTCAAGGACTGAATAATTACGTTCGCTACTGGTAAGGGTCCTTGAGTAGTATGCCACAGGATGTTCGTAGTCATCTTTTGACTTCTGGAGGAAGACTGCCCCTACTGCACCTAAGGAAGCATCAGTCTCCAGTACAAAAGGTCTGGTTTGGTCCGTTGGACCAGGATGGGTGCAGTGGAAAAACATTCCTTGAGGGCGTGGAAAGCTTTCTGGGGCTCCTCACCGAACTCAAACTTCACTCCTTTCTTTAATAGAGAAGTGAGAGGGAGTACTTTGTTGGAAAAATTGGGGATGAACCTCCGATAAAAGTTTGCCAACCCCAGGAAGCTCTGTAACTCCTTAATGTTGACGGGATTCCTCCATTCTTTGATCGCCTTAACCTTATTTGCATCCATCTCGATACCCTTCTTGGATAGTATGAACCCCAAGTATGACACGGAAGTGGATTCGAACTGGCATTTTTCTGGTTTAACCAGCAAGTGATGGGATTGTAGGCACTGTAAGACCTGTCTGACGAATGACCTATGTTCAGACAGAGTCTTGGAGAATATCAAGATATCATGAAGATACACAACTACTGACAAAAACAACATGTCAGCAAAGACCTTGTCCATGTATCTTTGGAATATTGCAGGTGCATTCACAAGACCAAACGGCATCACTCGGTATTCAAATAGTCCAAAGGGGGTATGGAATGCCGTCTTCCACTCGTCCCCTTGCCGGATTCTTAAGAGATGGTAAGCCCCTCTCAGATCTAGCTTGGTAAAGTAGACCGCCCCTTGTACGGCCTCCAGAATATCTCGTATCAAGGGCATGGGATATCGGTCCCGTATGGTTACCTTGTTGAGTCCCCTGTAGTCAATACAGGGGCATAGTTCTGCAGAGTCTTTTTTTGGAATAAAGAACAAGGAAGCCCCACACGCCGATTTGGACTCTTGAATTAGTCCATTTTGGAGATTGGCGTCGAGGTATTCTCTCAGGGCTTTCCTTTCAGGGAGAGACAAGGGGTACATCCGCCCAAAAGGAACCACAGCATCAGGTATCCAATCAATTCCGCAGTCTTCTGCACGGTGAGGAGGTAGCTGTTGGGGGAACAGTGTCCAAGAATACCTCCGAAAATTCTTGATAATGAAGAGGAACCAAGGCTACTATTAATGGTTCTGGTTTTCTGGTTTGGGGTGTTTCCTGGTGGATGGAGGTAGAAGGCAGATTCATGCAGTGAGATTTACAAAACAGCGAATTGAAGTTCACTCTGTTGTTAGCCCAGTCGATGTGAGGGTTGTGCTTCCTTAGCCATGGAATTCCTATCACCAGAGGAAAGTGTGCTGCTCTAATTAGATCGAATACCAGATGTTTTTCATGATGACCAAGCCTCATCTTCAGGGCTACCGTCTCCTTGATGATAGGACCGGAAGACATAGGCCTACCATCCACCCCTTCTACAGGGATTGGAGTAACCTTGGTTCTGGTGGACACAAGTCGTTCGGTGGCCCATTTTGAGTCGATGAAATTGCCTGCTGCTCCGCAGTCCAACATGGCTTAGACCTTTGTGGGACCGGACTCGGTCAACCACAGGTAGACTCGAAACACCATCAAACTGTTTTCCTCTGAAGAGCTTACTGTTCTTGAGTAGTTGCAAGGGTGTTTGGCAATTCCCCCGAGACTTCCCTTGCAGTAGACCGGGGGCTGAAGTTTCCCTTCTGCCGGGGAGGCACTTCTGGGCAGTCTCTCAATAACTGCTTTGAAGAGCCACAGTACATATATAATCCCGCATCTCTTCTCCTTCTTCTATCTTCTGGAGTAAGGGGACCTCTGGTAGCTCCAATCTGCATAGGTTCTTCCGTCGGAGCGGAAGATCTAATGAGTGGTGAAGGAGAGGGTAGGCTGATAGCCTGAGTGGTACCTCTGAGTCTTCTTCGTTCAGAACAACGTTCCTGTAAACGAAACTCTATCTGGAGGGACAACGTTACCAAATCCTGGAAAGAAGAAGGTCGGGCCACTCATGCAAGTACGTCCTTGATCTCATCATGAAGACCTCGTCTATAGATGGTCTGTTTAGCTGAATCAGGCCAATCTGCCTTGGCTGCTAGCCTCTGGAAACGGGATAGATACGTTTGGACATCCAAGATTGCTTCCAGAGAGGAGTAGAATACTTCAGGTCAGTCGAATCTTTCTTTAAATACTTCTACAAATCGATCGTAGTCATTTAAAGCGTTGTCATTCCTAATGACAGAGGGTGTTGCCCAAGAAAGAGCGTTTCCCGTGAGATTGGCAATAATGAAACCAACCTTAGATCTCGCAGTCTCGTAAGCATGGGGCCGGAAGGCAAAATATACATGGCAGGCATCAAGAAATTCTTTCAGTCCTCCCGGGTGCCCATCATACTTGCCAAAGGAGAGTGGCATCGTCGGCAGATCGCCGTGATCATCTCGGCGCAATACTACTTGTTGTCGGAGTGCAATATTCTCCGTTCTCAACGCCTGTACCTCAACAGTAAGGTTCAGCATAGCTGCTACCAACTCTTGATACCGCTCCAAGGAAGCCATAGTAGTAATAGGGCGTTGTATGCTGTCAGGCTTCAGATCTTCCTCCCCCTCCTCCTCACCTGAGTTCTCGGAGGTGAACTCCCGAGGAGCAGCCTCCGTCTTCTTATTGTCCTTCTTCTTCTTAGAAGTCTTGTCCTTGGGTGTTCTCACCTTCCGTTCGTGTAAATAGGGTCTGGCCCCTCCGGAGGCCACCTTGGCAGAGAAGGAACCCTATCCTCGGAGAACCCCAGGGGGCCAGCCCTAATGCCAGGGAAAAAGCACAGAGGCGGGAAAAACCCTGGTTCAAGATGGGTACAGACGGTGGTGTCGGTCTCTAAGCTGAGTAGTTCCTTGGTGAAAAAGTTCAGGAAGATCAGTTCAAAAGTTCCGGAAAAGACTAAGTAAATGACTCCAATTCCCTTATAATCCAAGGTATGCTGTAAGCTTTGGGTGGCTTGGGCAAAAAAGGGATGGAAAAAGATAACAGATAAGAGAAAAATTCCAGAAAAAAGGGAGAAGGGAAATGCGGATGAAAGAAGAATAACACAGACGTATTAAGAGAAAAATCCCCGAAAATGCCCTGCAAAGATATGAGTCAGCATTCAGATAGGAACAGGAAGTATACCTGTCGAGTGATAGAAGGCTCGGCTAGCGTACGAGACGGCAGATGCTGCAGATGGAGGAACCGAAAAGTGCAGCAGAGCCAGAATGCCGCTCGTAGCTGACCAAGTTGAAAACAGACACCGAAGGGACCAGGCGCCGAAACGCAGGAAGAGGAGTGAAAAGGAAAAAAGGTAAGTGAAAGAAAGAGTACGGCTAGAAGAGCAAGCCGCGGAAGAAGTATAAGGGCAGAAGCCGGGAACGGAACGAAAGAGAAAGTAAAATGTAAGAGCTACGTGTACGCCAGAGCAGCGGAACACGGGGAAAAAAGTGTAAGGAAGGCAGGCACCGAAGGACACAAGGAGGGAAGTACTGTTCAGTCGATAAGCAAAAGGGAACGGACAGAAACGGATGGAAAATACAATCCGGGGCGCTGAAGCTGAAGAGAATTTGCAGATACAACACGCCGGATTGTGGGCGGAGTCGATATTTAAAAGGACGACCGCCATATTGGAGGAGGACTAGAATGCACGCTGAGCAACTAATGCCTCCAGCGATTCCAGATCTTCCACTGACCGTTCCTGACAGTATACCCCCTTCTCCTCGGGGGACCCCCGGCTTTACCCGGGTGGAGTCGGTGAAACTTCTTCACTAGTAAGGGTGCATGAATGTGGCTCACTGGTTCCCAAGATCTTTCCTCCACAGGATAACCCTTCCAATGGACCAGGTAATGTAATCTCCCTTTACGGTATCTGGAATCCACTAGGTAGGCAACTTCATAATCTTCAGGAACCCGAGACACCTGAGTACGTCCTCTATAGCCAGGCCTCTTGAAAGGATCTTTCTTGTGTTCTTTTAGAAGGGAGAGGTGGAAAACTGGATGTACCCTCTTGAGATACTCAGGAAGTTTGAGTTTATATGCCACTGGGTTATTCTGTTGTAGAATAGGGAATGGCCCAAGAAAACGCGAGGAGAATTTACCCGTATGTACCCACCTCTGTAGGAATCTGGTTGATAACCAGACCAGTTGCCCTGTCTTCCACCTTGGATTGGTACTTCGGTGCTTGTCTGCCCATCTCTTTTGTGTTTGTTGGCTAATCTGTTGTGCTTCCTTCGCGAGTTTGTGAACTTCATGTATGTCTTGTAAAGCTCTGTCCAAGGCAGGGATCTTGGTAGAGGGAGAACTGAGCCCGGGCAAATGTTGAGGATGAAAACCATAATGGTATACATTCAAATATTTCCCTGTAGTCCTCTAGTTCAATATTTGAAAGAAAGATCACACTGAATGTTCTGGGTAAGTCCTTAATCATTTCTGTTGGGTTTAATCTTGCAGCAACATCCAATTATAAAACTATCAAAATTAAACACTGAATGAGGAGCTAGTGGTGGTCATAAAATGTCGGGACTTTATGTACCTGCCTGATATTAGGACAATATTCTGCAAAGGCAAATGGTGGATATCACTGCCATTCCTTGACTCCCCACTAATGCATTGAACATCTTTCCCAGGTGAGACTTCAGGTTTATGGAAACATTTTGGATTTAAAACCCCCTACCACTAGACTTAGAATTTCCCCCCTGAAGAAAGTTCCAGAGCTTTTGGGAGGGGGCAGACAATGGACTTGAGGCGCGGAGAAATGCAAGCATGCAATTTGTGCAAAATGGGCGTTTAACCCAAATGCGTTTGTCCTGAATTCCCATAGGTAAGCACTGCAGGCACCTCCCACTCCCACAGTTAGTGATCACATTTGATGTCTCCATGGTGTTGAATCAGTTCTGTTGCTGCGGTAAGGAAGATAATCATTCCACAATTGATCTTTCTTGCAATTTGGGGAGGCTTAACTTCACAGATTTTAGGATTGGCAGATTTTGCCACCTTCTTACTGCTAGTCACTGTCTTGGTTTAGCTTGCAGAACAATGGACAGTTTAATTGGGGCCTTTTGTTTTCTCCTGTGTATTGGCAACAAGTATTACGCAAGCAGTGAAAACTATTAAGGGGTACTCCATGCTAAACATTCATGAGTAATAATCCTGCCCATGCTAGCCATAGCAGTGCCCCATGCAACAGGACTAGTGATATTTAACTTTACTACCACTTCCCCTTATTGGGGCTGCAAGCTAGTGCAAACTAGAAAAAAATATATTTTAAGGCCAAAAGACACTCCTCACAGGGGGAATCTGAGCATGTACAAGAAGTCAAATGAATGATCTACCCCTCGAACCAACAGAGCTTCAGTGAGTAGCAGTCTACATTTTGAAGTTCAGCAAGAGGGAAGCTTATTGTTTACCTAAAATATTTATATATATTCCTTGAATGCCTCCAACGTGCCCATCCCACACCTCATCAGCACAAAAACATAAGGCGGTCAATCAGCAATCTTTCTATTTCAAATTTGTAGAAGACAGTTTTGCTGGACAGCATCCGTCTTTACATGTAGCTGTACCAGACCACCAGACCACATTAGCAAATGCTTCTTTACCAGTTTATAGAGCAGTTGGCAATAAATAATGGAATGGTTATGGTATGTACTGGGAGCGGAGTGAATAGTCTGTTTTAAGTTATCATCCAGTAGATTAACAATTTGATGAAAAAATGCCTAAATGAGCTCTCCAGCCCCATGCTGGCAAGAGATAATGTTGGTGGCCTGAAGCCCAAAGCCAAATGCAATCTTCTCCACATTGCCACTCTAAACTCTCGCTCTGCCATCAAGCACTCCTCTGATATCTGTCGCCTTCTTGAGGAACTGGACCTTGACGTCCTCGGTCTCACTGAGACTTGGTTCACTGCCAGCTCTGCCACCAGCTTTGACACACTCCTACCTGACGGCTACAAGATCCTCTCCGTGCCCAGGCCCAACCGTTCAGGGGGTGGTGTTGCCCTTATCTTCCCTGAGTGGATTCCTGCCACTGTCACTCCTACGCAGACCTACTCCTCTTTTGAATGTCTTGTCTGCCGACTTTCTCTCTCTCCTAGCCATTCCCTTACCGTGGCTACTATCTATCGGCCACCTGGCCAAATTTCCTCCTTCCTCTCGGAGTGGGCTGACCTCTCCTCCTCACTCCTGTCCTCAACCACCCAACTCCTCTTTCTCGGTGACTTCAACATCCATCTCGATGCCTCCTGTCCCCCCTCAGGTCTCTTCCGCGAACTCTGCAACTCTCTCTCACTCTCTATTCTCCCGTCTGGGCCTACTCACTCTGCAGGGCACACTCTTGATGCTCTGATCTCTTCTGACCTTCCCCTCTCCCTCCCTCTCTCCACTCCTCTCTCTTGGAGCGATCACTTTCTCCTATCCTCCCACCTCTCCCTCCCTACCCCACAGGCAAAGCCACCCTCCTCACTGCCACCCACCTTCTCGGTCATCCGACCCATGAAGCGCGTGTCAGCTGAGGCCTTCGCTGCTACCTTCTCAGCCCCTTCTCCCCCCTCGGCTGACTCCCACCCTGACGCAGCCCTCTCCATGCTCTACTCCTCTATATCTGATACTCTCGATATCCTTGCCCCCGTCATGAGAATCCGCCTGAAGCCCAAAGCCAAATGCAACTCCTGGTATGACTCGGATCTCGTCACCCTAAAACGCAAGTGCAGGGTGGCAGAGAGGAAATGGCGTGCTTCATGTTTATCCTCTGACAAACTGGCCTGCCGCCTGCTCCAAAGGCAATACCGGCTCTCCGTTCTCACCAAGAAGAGAGCCCTTATCCAAGCCCGCATCTCTGAGGCATCTAACAACTCGGCCGAACTCTTTAAAATCTGCAAGGAGCTGGCCAACCCTGCTGCAGTCTCTACCTCTCCTGTCCCCTCCCAGGCCCTCTGCACTGCACTGGCCTCGCACTTCATCTCAAAAACTCAGGACATCCTGTCCTCGCTCTCCTCCTCTCTCCTCCCTCCCTCTCTTCCCTGCTCTTCCTCTTGCTCTCCTGCAGCCGCCCCTCCGCCCTCCTTCTCTGCTTTTCCACCTTTTTCTGCTGATGAGGTTTCCAGACAAGTCCGATCTATGAAAACCTCGTCTAAACAGGTTCACCCCTGTTCCTCCAAAACCATCAAGGACCACATCGACTCCCTGGCTCCTGCCCTGGCTGACTTTTGCAACCACTCATTCGCCTCTGGAGTCTTCCCATCCCCCCTCAAGCACTCCCTTGTGCACCCCCTCCTCAAGAAACCCTCTTCTGACCCCTCCTGCCCGGCCAACTATCGCCCAATCTCCATTACTCCCTTCCTGGGCAAGCTCCTGGAGAAATTGGCCATCTCCCAGCTTAACCTCCATGCTGAATATGTTGGTAATCTTCATGACCATCAATCCGGCTTCAGAGCGGCCAGAAGCACGGAAACTGCTCTCCTGAACATCCGTGAGGACCTGCTCCTGAACCTGGATTCCAACACTCCCTGTGTTCTCATTCTGCTCGATCTCTCCTCTGCCTTTGACACTGTCAACCATGCCATCCTGCTCAACCGTCTCCGTGATAACCTGGGTATCACTGGTCAGGCTCTGGCATGGCTGACCTCTTTCCTTTCTGGTCGACCCTCCCAGGTCCAAATGGGCTCCTTCCTCTCTGACATCTTTTTCTCCACCTGTGGTGTCCCCCAGGGATCCAACCTCTCTCCCTGGCTTTTCAATCAGTATCTGGCACTCCTTGCCCACCGCATCGCCGCTCTCTGCCCCCACTTTCAGTGCTATGCGGACGATACCCAGCTCATTTTCAGGCTACCCTCGGCCTCCTCCTCTCCTTCCCTCATCTCCGACTGTCTGTCTGCTATCCAGGAATGGTGTGCCGCCAATGACCTCTGCCTTAACGCCAGTAAGACTGAGATTCTACTCATCGGCACACCCACTCCCTCCTTTCCTGCAGCTCTCTGGCCGGCCTCCCTTGGCCCCCTTCCTGCCACTACCTGCAAAGCTAAAAACCTCGGGGTCATCTTCGACTCCACACTCTCCTTCTCTCCTCATATTTCCGACGTCTCTAAGAAGTCACATTACCAGCTGCACCTCCTCAGAGGTATTCTTCCCTTCCTCTCCTTCCCCCAGAAGCTCACTGTCTCCCGAGCCCTGGTTCTCTCAAGGCTGGACTACTGTAATAGCCTCTATCTTAATCTGCCTGCCTCCACTCTCCGCCCTCTGCAACTTATCCAGAACAGAACTGCGAGACTTGTCCTTGGCCTCAAGCCCAGGGACCGTATCTCTCCAGGACTGAAATCTCTTCACTGGCTCCCAGTGGCTGCGAGGATTAAGTTCAAAACCCTCTGCATTGTCCACAAGGCCTTCTGGGGACTGGGGCCACAATACCTTCAACTCTCTCTTCCTAAATATCTGCCTTCACGAGCCCTTCGCTCATCCGTCTCCAACTCCCTCATGGTCAGCCGCTTCTCGAAGCAACGAGCTGGGGGCAGATCTCTCTCCGCAGCAGGGGCCTCCCTCTGGAACAGCCTTCCTGCTTCCCTGAAACTTGAGGAGAACCATCTCCGGTTCCGGAAGCACCTCAAAACCTTCCTCTTCGCTTCTGCCTTCTCTCTCCCTCTCCCCTGCTAAACCTGCTTAACTCCCCTCCGAAGTCTGCACTTAACCTGCATCTGGGCCACTCTGTGACCTCGGCCCAGGGCCCAGCCACTCTCCACTTGCACGGCCTCCCTGGCTCCCCCTGCACTGCGGGACTGTCACTGCATCCCTACAGCCCCCTTCCCAGCACTTGCTCTGCACTTACCTCGCACTTGCCACCAGCTGGCCCTTTTATTTATTATTTATTATTTTATTACGCTACTTACCTTGTATTGCACTTTCCCCCCACCTCCTCCCCCTGCACTTCTCCTTTTCCCCTTACCTCTGCACTTGCGCGATCTGAATGACACCTGGCCTAGTAGGATCGTTTGTCTGTCTTCCCCTTGTTTCCCCCCCTCCCTGCCTCGTCGCGCCTTGAAACACTCGTGTATAGGCGCGTTACAAATACCATATCATATCATATCATATCATACCACCGATAGTCCCGCACCTGACCATGCCAGATCCTATTGCCACCCAAAATTCAAACAGCATCTTAACATCACAGCATAAGTGAGATGTGAGGATAAAAAAAAAATCTAAAATGCTGATACTTTGATAGTCCAATATGCAAAGCAAGAACAAAACTTGCAACCATTCAGAAAGGAGCAGCAGAAGTTTAATTTTCCACTTTGGCAGTTACTCTGCAAATAGGAAACTGCCACCCCAACATTCGAGAAAGCGCAGCTACACTTGAATGCCATACCCAAAAGCCATTGGTATGGATTAAAGTCAATGAACAAATTGAGAAAAGGAATTACCTTGTTTTTTGTAATATTCTTCCTACGCTTTTAAATAATCTTGTTGTGGCTGTTGACCTTGTTGTCCCATTTTGCCAAATCTAGGACCAAGGAGCTCTTCAGCATCCTTAGGGAACCTGAGTCTCCTGCCCCAGCCTTCTGACGCCTGTGTGAAGGACGCAGACTGGTGCGCCAAAATTCAGAAAGCGCTCTCCGATAAAATTACACTGCTTCAATCAAAAATTGAGTTAAAAAAGAACAGCCTGGCCAAGAATGCCAACACTACCCCCACCTATAATAAATAACCTAGACACAAATATACCTACTAACTATAGGCCCATCACCACTGTCCCCTACCTCTAAAAGATACTAGATAGAGTGGCCTATCTACAAATCCAGAAACATCTGGAGGACAACAACTTACTTGGCCTCAGACAATCATGCTTTAGGCCACGACATGGCACAGAAACAGCCCTCCTGGACCTAAAAATCCAAATGGTTGAGGCTAAGGACAATGGTAAACTGGCTATGCTCCTGCTGTAAGACCTATCAGCAGCATTTGATCTTGTCGATCACCAGATCCTTACTGATCACCTGTCCACAGCAGCTGCCTTCTCTAGCAACGCCTCTACCTGGATAGAATAATTCCTGTCCAATCGAACCACTAGGGTCTTCGCACCCTCAGCCGACCTAATTCCCATCTATTGCGGCGTGCCACAAGGCTCTTGTGTCTCGCTGACGCTTTACAACATCTTCACTCAGCTCCTCTTTGACCGTCTTGACAACTTGGGTATCACATATACAAATTAGGCTGTTGACATCCAAGTTCTCATTACTCTGTCAGGGAGCTATGAAGATGACTTCAAACTGATTAATGACATATATTTGGAGATCCAGGCTTGGATGTCAGACCACAGTCTTTGTCTCAATGACGAGAAGACTGATCTCTTGATTGTCGGTTCCCAAATTCGCTTAAACAAATTAGACTCAGGCTACACATCTGTCAACATCGATAGAAATTTGATTTTAGTTGGTGTTAGGACAGTTTTTCTGAAGTCCAATTAAGGGCCTAGCAAAACCATTCTACTGAGGCAGTACAAGACGCCACTCTTAGTATAAGGCTGTACCACCTGAGTTTGGGGTAGCGTAGACAGAGCAGCCAGGCTTATCTTAGGAGGGAGAGAGGGCAGTAGATACAGTACAAGTGAACATTGTAATACAAATGATCCGAAGAAACATTGAAACACTATGTATTGTACAAATAAAGGATTTATTTAAATACAGGTAGGCCCAGATACATTTAGGGGTTAAGTAAGTACTAACACATTATATGAAATCACAATACAAAACACAACACTATACTTGAAAGAACACAGGCCCAAGTATAAACCTTATTTGGAACACCTAACAGTAGTTCTAGGGAAGTCAAAACCTTGTTATACACATTTAGTATAGGTCAAGCCTATTCTTTGGGAGTAAAAGACCAATGGTTACTTTTAGTTACTTTTGGTAATACAAGGACAGTAGGCCCTTCCAGTTGTACAGTGACTCTTGGAACAAATCACATAAACAGTCAACTGGACAATATACTTTTGGTGAATAGTGAAACACTTATTATAGGTGCAGTAAAAACCTATAACTACTTTTGTCATAACACACAGTTATACCAGATGAGTAAAACCTAAGGATGTAATGTACAATTACAGATGCTTTGGAAATCAGGGAACCCCAGATTGAGGTAAGCAATAACTCTAGTAACTTGTTTTGGATGGCACACAGCTATCACAAGGTAAGTAAAACCCACATACTTTAACTTCACAATGAAGGGGAAAGTAAAACCCAATGTCACACTTTACTGAATAGTTGTTCTAGGTAGGCAGCAACCTAATGCAGACTTATTAAGGACAGGGTAGCAGCAAGTCAGGGGAAGCAAGACCCAGTTGGGGGACACTTATACAGTTATCCTAGCAGGACTAACCTGGTGATACCAACAGTTGGAGGACACTCATACAATTACCCTACAGGAATAATCTGGTGAAACCAACACATTACTTTCGTAAAGAGGCACAACCTAATCACAGGAGTGTAAAATACCTTTACATCTATTTTCTTTTAGACTGGTAAAACAGTGGCTAAGGAAGAAAAGATGTTAACCATACTTTTAAGAATAGTGCATCACACCTTCAAGATCAGTAAGAACTTTTGTAACTGTTCACTCTTAGAATTACAGTTACCAACCAACTCTTTACAAGTAAGTAAAAACACTTTTTTTTTCTTTTCTAGGCAGAAGTCCCAATCTCTTCAAAGTCTTTCCCTTATTCTTGGAGCATGAGTCTTCTCAGTGGCAGAAGGGGGGTCACTAGGACTAGTGACCAACAGGCAGTGTTAGAATAAGTTCTTTAGTAGAAAAAGTCAGAGTTTCCTTAGGAAAACTGGCAAACAAGTGAGTACTTTACTTCTAGGGTTAGAAGAGAGTCCAGGGGCTTCACAGAAGACACGCCAGCAGGATTCTAGCAGTTGGACTGGGTGTACTGGACGAGGGACCTGCCAATCACAGAAAACACCCCAGGACTACACAGAAATCCCAACAGGCTTAAGGTAAGTATATACCCAAGCCAAAACAGTACCTCAGCAATGAAGAAGAGATTGCAGCAAGAGAACTTCAGGTACTGCAGCCAAATACCCGGTCACTGGATTCCTTGTCCTGGAGACGGAACACAAGACCTCAGAAGGGACTTTGCAGCAGGGATCAATGAAGAAGGCTCTAGGCAAGATTTCTCTCGCAGCTGAATGCAGTGCTGCGGGTTTGGCGCCTTTTCAAGGAGCACAGAAGAAGACAGAAAATCGCGGTTGAATTCTCGTCGTTAAAAAGGTCCAGCACTCTTGTGAGGGGACTTTTTGGACTCGATTCGTGTCTCTGAAGATAGACCAGGATGCCCACGATGTTTCAGTGAGATTCGGAATTCGGAAGACCGCGCACCGCACAGTGGCTGGAGGTCCCAGGGTATTGGGGTATTGCAAGAACGCAAGGTCGCAGCAACCCGTGGAATGGCTCAAAATGCAGGTCTTCTTGAGTCTAGTGGGTCTCACCAGGCTCTGGGTTCGGGTCGTCGTTTTCGATCGGAAGGAAGGGCTGCAGCAGGCTCCGGTTACACAGCAGGCTCTCCGGTTGCTGGAAATCATTCCCGCCGCTTTTCCTTCGTCATCCTCTTCGGATTTTTGTTCCACTGGTCGACATGACTTCAGCTTCCAGGTTTCTAGTATTTATCAGGAACTGCAACACAACCTCTGCATTCTCGCCCTGCATTTTACAAGAAAGGGGCGTCTGGCTGTCCAATCAGGACAGCCAGCCCCCCACTGGGATTTGGCCCAGTTGAAGGAAGGCCTAAGACAAAGAAGGGGGAAGTTTTGGACTCCTCCCCCACTTTCTATGCTTACAGACTGACTGGAGCCTGAGCGGGGTGTCCAGTGGACTCCCGCCAAAGACAAAACTCCAACAAAGGAATTTCCCACCCTGGATGTCAGGGGAAGGAATAAGAAATGACAAGAAACACTAAAATGGCAGAAAAAGAAGACAGGGGTCATTTTGGTAAAATGAGCACCCTTAGGTGCCTTTACTGCAGCTGTGATCACAGCCCGCAGTAAAGGTGCACCAAATTAGTAAAAGGTATCACTGCCACCACCCATTAAAGGTAAGCTTGTCACTGTAACAGAATTGTTACAGTTTAAATGTGAAAGGGGATACATTGTATCTCCCCAGCACTCCACATTAGGTGGGGTGTGCTGGTTTCACAGAATAAAATGTAAAAGGGATCCAAAGATCCTTTCTACCCTTGGGAACTGTAGTTCACACAAGGTTAGCACAAGAAAGTTAAATGGGGAGCCCCTAGGGCAACCCAGCAACAACAGGCACTTATTGCCAATAAGTTCTTAGACATGATAACTTTAAAAAGACACTATGGAGAGTCTTAAAAATGACACCCATAAAAAGAGTTAAAGATGAGGTGAGTGGGGAAAAAGGTTCCCACTCACTGAGGTATTAATGAAAAATATCCCACTAGAAAAGCAAAAAGTTCTGGAGTTGAACCAGGAAAGGAAGATTTACCAGCTCTGTGGAAATCTGACCTAACACTTGGCAAGGAAATCAAAACTCTGGGGATCTACTGAGACTCCACACTCTCAGCAAGTGAATGCCACAGCCTCCTCTACTGCGTATACTAACAAGCTGATTAACGCTTGCAAATCATTTCTGTCACCCAACAGCTGCATTACATTAGCCAGGGCCCTAGTTCTTTCCAAAATCGACTATTGCAACACCCTCTTCCTAGGCACCTCTGAACGGAACCTCAACAGACTCCAGATCTTACAAAACAACGCCCTGAGATCTGCATTGAACATCCCCAGATCCAACCACATGACCAACTTCAGACAGGACGCCCACTGGCTCCCGGTACGGGATAGAATTTCCCTCCGTACACTAGACAAATTCAACAATCACCAATCAGCCAGACCCATTAGAGCTTTGTATTCGCATTGCCTCACCATCCCGAGGTTCAATCTAAAAAGAGCTGGAGGAGCCAGCTTCCCTGTACTAGCTGTCAAACATTCAAATGCCCTCCCCCCTCCATTAGAACGGAACCTTCGTTTTGGACCTTCAGAGCCAAAGTAAGGAGCTGGCTCCTCGATAAGAAACACTAATGGGCGGCTAAAACTACTTCCCAAATGCTATGTGCCTGATCAATCCGTCTGTATGTCTGCTTGTAATAGTGTCAGCCTGGTACTGTCGCCTAAACTGTAACCCCCGGTGATTCGTCTTTTAGGTATAAGTATACTCTTTCCCATATTGTATCAACCTTTGACCTACCTGTAACTACCAGTCGACCTGCACTTATTGATTGTTGAAAATCCTTTGTCTGTAACACTCGTTTAAGTTCTGGCGCCCAGTTACCTCAGTGTTCGGTGCGTGTTACAAATAAATAAACTAAGCTAAACAGCACGAAAGTAAAACTTGCACCTGTGACAACTACACACATGTACTGCTGTATATAAGTGGTGAAGCTGGATCAGGTAAAACATTCTTAATAAAAATGATCAGTAAATACCTCCAACAATTAACAAACAACAAGCTTTCTGCTGTTGGAACCGCCCCTACAGGTTTGGCTGCCGCCAAAATAGGTGGAGTCACTCTACACCGATTGCTACTCCTTCCAGTAGAACACCAAAATAAATTAGAGTACTATAAACTTTCAGCAGAATCTGCTATAGAGCTACGCAGAGTTTTGAAACAAATGAAAATGCTTCTAATAGATGAGGTGAGCATGGTCTCCAACCTGATGTTGGCTTTGATTCTCCTCAGGGTGCAAGAGGTCCTCAAAACAGACTACGAAGAACTCTTTGGAGGAAAACACGTCATTGTTTTCGGAAATCTCCTTCAATTAACACCACTGAAAGGTGAACCTATCTTAAAAGTGTGTACAAAGTGTGCTGTAAAAGTCTTAGAAGCATCGGGAATGTAAATCTCTGGCAACATTTCCAATACAGAGAACTAACTCAAAACATGCGTCAGTCTGCAGACCTCACCTACGCCAACATTTTAAAAAACATACGGATTGGTGTTCTTTCAAAGGAGGTGCAGTCTACGCTCAATACAAGACGCATCCATGAGCTGTATGGGCGTAACACATGTGCTACTGATGTCATGGATCAATTAGCTCAGAGAAATGTCCGCTGTATGTCCTTAATGCCAACTCTAGCAAGCTTTTAATTTAATGCAACAATTTAATGCAACAATGCTGAAAAAAGAAAAATAACCACTAGTGGAAATTCATGGCACAGACAAACTGGACGTACATGGTATAAAAATACCTATGTATCAACAAGGCATAGCACGACTAAAAATCTCAGAGACACATCTGGTTTGGTGAAAATGTTAACATTATCTGCTTCATCAAGAATTTAGCAGTAACACTTAAATGCAGTGGTAATGCTATTACTGCCACATTTAAGGGTCCTCCAGATCACGGGCTTGGCGGATTTGCCCCCAGGTCTGAGCTGGGGGCATATCCGCTGCGATTTTGCCGATTTTCGGCGCTAATTGCACAGAGAATTCCCCATTGGGCCCAATAGGGACTTATAGTTCCGTCAAATCCGTGATCCGGCGGGGGTTGGCAGTAACGCTAATAGCCCTGGCGGTAATACCGCTTGGGTTACCGCCTAACTCGTGATGAAGCCCTATGTGTCAACTGTAGAGTTATGCTAAAGCGTAACATTGATGTAGAGCAAGGTTTAGTTAATGGAGCACTTGGTACAGTTGTTGGCTTCCAGACATACCCACGGGACAACAGCATTCAGTTTGTAAACATCAAATTTGACAAACTTTCAGAAGTTAGAAATATAGGACGCACAACGGCGCGATTCCTTCTTTTCAAAGACATGTATGTATGCAGAGAACAGTTTTCCCATTTGTGTTTGCAAATGCTCGTCCTTTACTGAAATGTAGTAAGTAATCCTGACACCATTTACATTGTCTCAGGAATAAGGCAAGAATTGTACTACAGTGCTGGAATGGTGAAATTCACTTTAAACCGACAAGAAGATCCACAGAAGTTTTGAATGTGCTTACTACAAATACTGGAAAGGAAAAACATACTCATACATGAAATCTTTCACATTTCCTACATGTGGAAACATACATGCAGTCTGTGAAACCATGTCATTCAGGAACAAGTCCCTAACGAATGCTTTGTGTATGTATCAATACATAACTGTGACTCCATTCCATTTCAGCAACTGGTGCAAAATGCAAACCATAGCATGTTGTGTACGTCGTGCAATTCCGATAATCGTTCAATGCTACATATACACTCACATAGTGAATATGTAATAATAATGCTCCTAAGATACAATGCCAATGGAACCAAAAACAACTGCAAACTTACTGCCTTCACATGGACAGGTATCACTTGGCAAGAACACCTTTGCAACAGTAGCCATAATCTACCACACAGATGACTCAACCAATGGAAGCCACTATACTGCATACATTAGAAAGCAATGGTCATGTTGGGAATGCAATGATACTTCCATCATTCCAAAGCAGAGATTACCTGCAAATCTTGAAAATGCCTACTTAATATTCTTGAAGCCAAAATTTACTCATTGATGTACAAACCTACTATACCTTACTCCATAGCACCAACCAGTACCTTCGTAAGTGGACATTTTTTTTTCCTTCCACACTGTTGACCGAAAACAACTTAGCATACTGCAAGCATTGACGAAATGCACTAAAGTGTGTGTCGGACAATTTTATCCCCAATGAACCCAATGACACAAACAATACGTGTACACAAATCACAGTAGCAGTATTTTCCACAGCATACGTGGAAGGGAAAGTACTAGGTATGAGGGTTCGAAACTATCCTCAGTAACCTCTGAAACCACCATGTACGCAAATCAGTCACCAGCCCTTTAAGAATAGTCATACAACTCCAAGACATACAAACCTATCACCAAGTAAATCCATAATGGTACACTACCACTTCAGAATGTACACAGAAGTAGCAACAGGAATGCACAAGCTTCTAAAAGTACCCTTTATGAATGGGACACTGTAAACAGTTAGAATACGCCACCTGGTATCTAACTGCAAACAGAATATGACAATGTTATTTGCACCATTAAAACAACCCAACTCAACCTTCAACAACTACTGTGCTACAAACATATTGTGAAACACTTCTAAAGTATAAGCAGTTACAGTACGAAAACAGGTACGTAAATACTGTCACAATTCTGCAGTAGCACAGTACAATGCCACAAACCACCAGCAGCAACCAAACGCATAAAGAAACAGTGGTACAAAAAGGAAGCAGCTAAGCATTTACAAAACACCACCTGCTATATAACGCCACCCATCCTACCAACATGTATAGGCCAGAAATCGTAAACCATTACATATCCTCCTACTTCAAGAGTACACCTTAAAAAGTGCTGTAACCACTCCAAACGTGACTATCATCCATTGTGCACCATAGTAGCAAAGAAATTTGGAAGTTTTTTTTCCCCACAGACCCAATGATTATGCAAAGAAATACAGGAACTGCGCTCATTGCACAGTACACTGGTTCAAAGGTAGTACTTAGGAAGTACTAGTTATGAGTGTCCACAAAGTAAAGAAATATATGCTATGTAGTGGACTGCAAAGTAACGAAATGCCTGCTCTAACATGTTCTGTTCTCTTTTCCTACAGATAATGCAGCAACCAGTACTACAACATTTCACATTCTATACACAAAACACTGTACAGGCCCTCCTCAATCCAAACAGTAAGTATGCAACTATTGGTATTATACTTCTCTACAATGTCCACAGTGCAATGTGCGCACTTATTTCTGCAATACACATAGCAATGTCTCCATTTGCAATGCACAACTACATTACACTACGCAGCTTGTATCTACGCCCTTCACGCTTCACTACACCTAGTACAGTGTAGGGGCTCCAGCCATGTACTCAATATTGTACACCATGCCCACAATTGCTGCTGCACTGTACAACTATGCATACAAACATCTATCCATGTACCATAACCCCACACATTGCACAGCCACCTACCCCTTAGCCACTGCAGTTGACCTTGACAGCCATTTTTTCCACACAATAGATAACCTATTTGCTACGTACACTGTTCACCTAAGCCTATACTAAGTGGACACAATGAATGCAATACACTACAGTAATCTACCCGATAATCTGCACAATCAGAACAATGCACATTTATGAATGCATCCAAACATCTTACATAACTGTCCAAACTGCTGCAACATTTGGCTCCTTGCTTTCTACTGGCACTGTGTAGGCCATTACGTCATTTTCATTGTTATGTATACCATTCCAAAAAAAGGTATCCAGCACATATTTCACTGCAGCACTTGGTTTATAGCTCGGCAAGCCATATTGCAAACACTGCGTTACTGCTTAAGTTTTTAAAATTCTGTTTCCCTTTCTTATTGTATAACGGAAACACCATTTGAACACCATAACCCCCTTACAATGTTTGAAAAACATAGGCAGTACTTCCTTTTCTTTGCTGAACGGCATCCCCAAACATGTTCATGCTGCATGAAACCAAACTGTGTATGATGGGCCACCCACCCACGTATGCTGAGGCAGCGAACACACAGTCTGCCATTGTCCGGCTTTGCCTCATAACAAACTGCACATATAAATGTTTCTTAGACACTGCATTAGCACATTTTATGCATGTTGCCATCTGTGCATTCAGGGCAGCATGTGTACGGCACCATCATCTCTACTTATACGTCTTACTACCTTCACCGTAATGACACTACCAACATTTGGAAATGCATGCTTCAATCGAAACACGTTGCCAGCTGATTCCTTTTTTTTTTTCAGCATCATCTCCGGAAAGCGAAACCTAACATACCTCTCCTTGAACAGGACAACCGCTCATTGTAAAACAGCCTTGAGGGGGAAGCATGTTTAGCTCCAAGACCAGACATTGTATGGAAGTGGAGCAAAAAAGGATACATAACTTACACTGCAGTTGCTCTGCCCATGTGCCCCAAAGGTAGTCTGCAACGATTCCATACGCCGTACACTGCAATCTCTCTGCCACCCAATACAAGCATGGAATTTGCTGAAGTTATGCAAGTACAACTTTACATCACGTGTGTACTACGAATAAAATATATTAAGCTGCAGTTCTGTATGCATATTTATAAATTTCCTGTACCGCACACTTTCTCTCTGTACAAGGACGCACCGTTACAGTGCCATGTCTCCACCATTCCCCGTGCATTGTAACTGTGATTGTACTTCCTTTTGTAGGCATTCTTCCACACCCCCTGCAAATCCAGACATTTGAACAACACTTATACATTTCAAGTCTCTAGTGCTATGTCTATGCAATGTCCACCGCCCCCTCACCCTCCTTCCCTAGTCTGAGCCTACCCCACACCACCATCCTTTACCACTTCAATTTAGGACACTTACTCCTCTTCTCCCGTCGAGGAACTACTGCCCTCTGGTTCAATTTGGGCAGAACCCGATAGCGTAGCTACTAAGTGTCTCCAGGCCATCAATGTTTCAGCTTCCTCCTCCCCCCCTCTATTAGCTGCTTCGCTCCACACCACCGTTTCTGCGTCTGCCCATTTACAAAGGTTGTGCCACCACACTTCAACTTTCGGTTTCCAATTCATGGCTATTCTGCGCTTAGCCAGTATATAAGCCAGGTCTTTAAGTTTACTCACATGCTTTAACTTACGAGGTCTGGGAAACCCCCAACCATGCACGCCCACAGAGACTCCACATCTAGCCTTATCTCTTTCTCCGCCATAAGGTGGGCTACCTCTCCCCAGAATCTCCTTATTTCTGAACCTGCCCAGAACATATGTGCCAATCCCGCGTTCTCTTCCCCACATTTAGGACATGATTGTGTTCCTGCATTCTTAAACCTTGCATTCTTCTGAGGGGTCATGTACGCTGGGGTAATATACAACTGGATTTGATGTTACCTCGCGTTCTTAGACACTTTTTTGTGGCATCTCTGTACCTTCAGCCACAACCCGTCACTCATGGGTTCCCCAGTTTGCTCCTCCCAGTCCTGTCTCAACTGGCTCACCTCCTTTCCCACTCTTGACATCAATAGCTCATAAATTCGGGAGATCTCATGGCCCCCGTCTGACACATCATTAAATGTTTCTATGACTGTGTCAGGCTGGCTTTCCAACACTGTCATTGACCAGGTATCTTTTATCTTTTGCACCAATCTTGTATACGTGATATATTGTCCGCGGTGTAAGCCAGTGTCATCCACCAGTGTGTTGAACTCTACTGCCTTCCCGCCCTGCCAAACATCCCCCAGCGTTGCTATACCTATCGGTTCCCAATATTTCCGGACTGTCTTTCGTAATTGTTCCTCCACCCCATTCAGTACTACCAGCGGTATCTGTGGGGAACATGGGTTTGAATTCTCCATGACCCGGCAGGCTCTTTGCCATATCTTCCGCCCTAAGTCCAACATTTCTGACCCCCCTCTCCCTGTGATTTTGGCACCCATATGCATTCTTTGAGGAAAAACGGACCGCATTCTTTCCTGAACAATCTGGACTCCGATGTGGAGTCCTCTGATAACTACCTCGCCACGTATTGTAATTGGCCGGCCAGATAGTAAATCTCGAAGTTGGGCAATTGATTGCCCCCTCGATCATATGCGTTCTGCAATTTCCATAGTGCTGCTCTGTTTCTAGTATTGTGCCATATGAACCCCCTGCATATTCCAATAAGAAGAATAAGAATCACCTGGGAATCCTATACGGTATATTCACAAAATGTTGTAACAACCTAGGAAGCACCACCATCTTTAGCAATGCCACTCTACCCATCATAGTCAAAGGGAGCTTCGCTCAAAATCTCATGCTGTTTTCAATGTTAGTTACCGCCTTCTCTGTATTCCGTTTATGTCCGACTTCCACGCAATGATATACGTCGATCCCCAAGTATCTAAAAGTCTCGGTCTCCCATTGTATTGGTAACACCGGCAGTTTCTCTCGCGGTATCCCTTTATATCTGCATAGGGGATATATACATGATTTCCTGGGGTTCACTGTTATGCCAGACAGCGTCGCATACCGTTCCAATACTTCCAAAATATACTGTAGGTTCTCTTCAGGATATTTCAATTACAACAGCATATCATCTGCATACATAGATATAAGATGTTGCTCTCCTTTCGTGTTAATCCCCACCTCTTATATTGTTGCCTTAGATATATTGCTAGGTGCTCCAATGCTAAGATAAACAACATCGGGGACCACAGCTATTCCTGTCTGGTGCCCCTACCTAGTTGCCAGCAATCTGAGATGGTCACCCCCGTTTTTGACTCATGCTAATGGTTTACTGTACAGCAACTGAACCCATCTCAAATATTTGGGCCCAGTCCCATAAGCCTTCAAGGCCGCCGTCAACCAAGGCCATTTGACCGAGTCAAAGGACTTCACTGCATCTAATGATATTATTGCAGTCTCCTGGGGATCCTTTTCTGACTGTTCTATAACGTGATGGATCCATCTGAGATTGTCTGATATGTTTCTATGCGGGACATATCCGGTCTGGTCCGGATGTATGAGTTTATGAATGACCGGTCTCAGCCTATTTGCCAACACTGCCGTTAGTATCTTACTATCCTGATTAAGCATGGATAGCGGCCTCTATGACCCACAGTCCATGCTTGGCTTATTAGGCTTAAGGAGCGGGATAATAATTGCTTCCCTCAGAGACTCCGGTAGCTACCCCTTGTCTAACGCTTCATTCAGCATCGCTAACAACGGGTGGAGTAACACTGCTTTATACGTTTTGTAGTGCTCGCTACGGAGTCCATCTGCCCCAGGCGCTTTACTAGTGGGTAAAAGTTTGACCACTGCTTCCAATTCCTCTAACGTAATTGGGAGATCTAAGACCTCCCTCTCCGTCGGGTCCAATTACGGAAGGCCAATGTCTTCCAATGTTTCCACCATATCAATCTCCTCCCACTCCCCAACATCCGCATATAGTCGCTTATAGAACTCGAGAAAGCCTTTGTTCACTCCCTCCTGGGTATCTAGCATTTGTCCATCTATCCTTTGCACCGCTCTGATTGTTTGTCTGGGTGTCTCACTCTTACACAACCAGGCTAGTAATCTGCCTGCTTCATCTCCCTCGGCGTGTTGTCTTTCAATGTATTTTTTGTAGTTCAGGTTGCATAACCTCTCCCAGTATCCTCTACAATCTTATTGTAACTGGCTTATAGATCTAGCCTCTTCCTGAGAATGTCCACCCTTGCCCATTATTAACTCCAGTTTCTTTTCAGCCTCTTGTAACTCCTTGCAGGCCTTTGGATTTGGATATTGCTGCCCCCCTCACCACCACCTTAAATGCCTCCCATAATGTGCCAGCTGAATCTACGCTCCCGGTGTTGTGGTCAAAATATTCCACTATTTCTTTCCTGAGGTCCTCTTTGAACACTGTATTCTTCAGAGCTTCGGCCCCGAGTCTCTATGTCGGGATCCATGCCCTAGGCGGTGCGTATTGCCATGTAACAATCAGTGGCGAGTGGGCGGAGAGGACTCTCGCTTTATATTCTGACTGCTCTAGTTCCCCCGTCAACTCCGGTGTGACAAATATATAGTCTAATCGCGTGTGTAGGTTTTAATGGGCCCAATAATGAGAATATTGCCTGTCTTGTGGGTGGTACATCCTCCATATGTCTACTAACCAGAAATCACTCAATAGGGTCCTCAAGGCTCTAGCTGCTGGGGTAGGCTTCTCTATCTTCTCATCCAATCTATCAAGCTTGGGATCCAGCGTACAATTGAAGTCCCCTCCCCATATGATTGCGTCCCCGGCATACAGGCTTATTTTACCATATAGGGTCCTAAAATATCTAGTGTTATCTTGGTTCGGGGCATATGTATTGATAATGCACAATTCTCTATTCTCCACTAGTCCTCTTATTAGTACCATCCTTCCATCTGGCTCTATGGTAGATTGTAGTAGTTTAAAGGGGACATGTGGTGCTATCCACGTAATCACTCCTCTGGCATACGCCGAATATGTTGCTCTTATGGAGGTCCCTTTCCCTTTCTTCCCTACCACCTGTCTATTGGAATATTGTCAGGTGAGTTTCCTGTAGTAAAGCAATGTCAGTCCTCTGTCACCTCAGATACATCATGACCTTATTCCTTTTCAAGTAATTATTGAGCCCCTTACATTCCAGGTTACTATCCTGAGGTCTCCCATCCTATCCATACCCTGTTTTGCCCCTGTCCTCTCTTGTCTTCCGCTCTAAGCGCAGTGGTGCCCCGGTGTAGGCTCGCTCCCAAACTATCCTTAACACCCCAACAAACTCCCCAACTCTCTCCAAACCCCACACCCCACCGTTCCCCGACACCCCCACCCCACTGCACTCCCCTTTCTGCCCAACTCCCTTTAACACCCTCTCAAACTCCCCAACTTCCCCCCACCCCCTGCCCTCCTAATCTCTAACTGTTGCCCACCTCCATCTCTGGATCTCAGGCTACCCCGCATCTAGTCCTTTCTTGGCCTCCACCAGTACTCGGAACACAGCAGGGGGATACCACCCTACTGGTGTCTCAACTAAACTAACTACTGGGGATAAGAACGCACTACCCATTTTCTCCCGAATCAATGCAACAGTATACTTGCACGCCTGACTTATGCCTGATTTTACCCATGTGTATATTCTTGTCCCAAAAGTCCACATGATGGGCTATGCTGGGGTCTATATTCACTCCTCTGCTTACACATCTAGTGTACCCTAATGGGTTTCAAAACTATCTCACAACTATGGCAATGTTAGAGCCGCTAGATTAACATCAGCACAATCAAGCAGTAGTGGAACGCAGGGTCACTTATCCTGTCCTCCTCGATACTGGCCATCCGTGTCCACCAGGCAACCTTGAGCGTCCAACCAACCCACCGTCTCCTTGTGTGTCTCGAAAAAGAATGCCTTGCCCTTGTGTAGGACGGTGAGCCTCGCAGGATACAAAAGCATGTATTTAAAGCCAGATTTCTTCAGCCATCTTTTCAACGCCACTTAGTTTAGACGTTGTCTCTGTACCAGCATGGTGTAATCTGGGTATGTTGTGACAGTCGCTGATGCTGTTTATCGTTCCGCCCTTGCGAAATTATTCCAGGATCTTTTCTCTATCTTCATAGTTCAGTATCTTGCCGATAATTGCCCGGGGAGGGTGTCCCGCCTGGGGCTTCCTGGTTGGGGCCCTGTGCTCTCTTTCGATTGTGAACCCCTGGGTGAGCCCGCCTTCCCCTATCTCTTGGATCAGCATGTTCTCCACGTAATTTGTCGGGTCCGTGCCCTCCTCTCCTTCAGGAAGCCCAATCACTTGAATGTTGTTACGTCTTGCTCGGCTTTCCGCTTTCTCTGCTCGGCTTTCCAAGTTGCGTACCTGTTGCTGCAGTATATGAACCTCCTTGGCATTGGTCGAGTTGACGTCCGTGTTGGTTTTCACTGCACTTTCTAGGCCACTCGCACGCTCTGCCAGTGCTCTTACATCCTGTTTTAAGAGGTTAACCTCCACACTGACCGGGTCAATTTTGAGTTCCAGCGCTGTTTTCAATGCCGCCATGGCCGCATCAAGCTTGCTCCTCCATGAGGACTTCAGCTCTGCTATGGCGTCTAGGATCCGATGATCGTCATGCGGCGGGGTGGTTGTCCCACGTGTATCACCCTTTACATGTGCGGACATGTCTGGGGAATGCGGTGGTTTGGTGAAGATGTCCAAGGTGGCTGTTTCCCTTTAGCTTTGCTGCTTTTGAGCGCCATCACTTTAGTTGTTTGCTGGCCCTAATCGCTGGCTACACCACGTTATGTTGTCCTGTGCAGTGCAAATTTATGTCTTCTGCCCGCGGTTATTCTCGGGGGAGGAGCCCTGAGTAGGCTCCTTCTTCTACAGTTTTTCTCAGGCGCTGCGTCTTGTTTTGACCTCCAGCTCGCATTCGTATGTGGTTATCGCGCTGCCCGGTATGGAGCAGTGTTCATCTAGGATTATCCCTCCATCTGGCTTCCCACTGTTGTCATGCGTGGGTTCTTTCTGCCTTCTCTACTGGCGCAGCGTCTCATGCTTGTGCTAGGTTTTCAGTCACCACTCAATCTCTCTTTGTTACTGGCTCCTTTGAGCTCACAGGATTTCTCTGCTCTACTATGTAGTAGCCGTTGTGCATGGCCTGCTACCCAACATCACTCATGGGTCTTGGCATTCCAACTCCTGACTTCAGGAACTTAGCATGCACCTTGATGCATCTGATGGATTTGCTAAATATATTGCTGTGTCTGTCTGGTCACTCTTTCAGTATGACAGCCCATATGGTTATGGCTCTGCGTAGTGTCCTTTGGCAGCATTCAGTATCATGTGTGTGTTGTGCCCGTGTCTCATTGTCCTGGACCAAACATCTATTGTGCCATGTGGTTAGACTACTCCCAGCAGTGAAGAGTGTTTCTTTTCCGTTGTCGTTCCGATTCCGCACAGTGTTCCTGCACGTTCCGCCCACAGGCGGCTTCCCATGCGTTGTAAGCACTGTTTATAGCAAGTGCAGCGCGTGGTATCTCACTGTTATTAACTTCGGGCCATTGTTCTCTTTGTACTGGGCAGGGCACCGCTTGGTCTTTTCTGCCTTTCACGTCTCAGATCTTCAGATCCGGGCCATGTATTCACTACGCGTGCGGCTAGTCCTCTCCCAGCTGTTATGGACGTCTCCTTTTCCGTTGCAGTTCCACATCCTTATTGTGCCCCCACTCGTTCTCCTACGGGCAGCTTCCCATGTGTTTGCAGGCACCATCAGTGTCAATCATGCTGCACGCCGCATCCCACTGTAATGAACTACGGGCAATCTTACTGTTCCAGGCAGGGTGTAGCATACTCTTTTTCCACCCGTTGCTACGCATCCCGGTCCATTCATCCGCGCTGCAGTCTCACTCGATCACCGATGCAGCACGGTCCGCTCCGTAGCTTATCTCCGTCATGACACCTCTGCTCTGCACGCTGAGGGCACTTTGTTTAGCTTCTCGCCTTCACAATTCACAACATCCCAGTGTCCGATTTCTTGACGGATCTGACCTGTAGGACTCTGTTGTTTCTATTCACCGAAGCACATCAGCCTCCCTCAGTGCTCACTACTGCGGCGGGAAAGCTTCAACCCTCAGGCAGTCCCTTTGTTCACCAGCGTCTGCCATTTTAGAAGCACCACACTCGGTCCGCCTTATAACTTCTCCCGCTGATTCATCGCAGTCCACACTGACAGGCTGCACAGAATTGTTACCAAGTGCGCCCTAGCATATCATTGGCTGCTGCTTGTTTCTTCCATCCGCCTGGAGTCTCTCCGTGCCAGTTTATTCAAGGATCAACGCAGGATCATTGGGAGCTTGTCCGGGTGCACGTCTCATTACATGGCTGCTTAGCCACGCCCCCAAATCCAGACATAAAGGACAAGGCGAAAAGGGAATGCGATTTGTGCACTAAAACAGCACACGTTCTGCTCACTCGTGTAGCGCTACATTCCCTGTTTTGCCCTTACTATGCCCTTTCACACAATTACCAGTTCTACAAACCCTCAGTGTATTTAAAATAATAACAGCCACAGGTGCATGCAGCAGTCAACCAGCACACAAACATCGACATCTCACATTTCATTGATACATTTTTTAGCAAACCAGCTCCTGCATGCTCCAGCAATCCGAGGTGGCCCCCATGAGAGTTCTTGTTTTATTAATTTCTTTGCGCACACACAAACACATTGTGCCTTGGTTCGAACAACACTCGCTACCACTGTCATGTTTTGTAAAAAGGAAACGCATGAAAACAGCGTCTGGTGGCAACGTTTCAAAGACATTTTCCTTGTGTGGAGCCGTACAATCACAGTATCACCTACAAAACAGAGAGCACAGCAGTGGGTTAACATATGACACTACTCACTAGCACACAGTATATGGTGCAAGAGGCAGCCACCTATTACGACATCCTTCCCGCAAACTCTTGTCCTGTACGCTTCCACTAATACTGGCTAGTTAAATCTACTCTTATTCCTCTTCTCAAATATGTTGCACCTTACTGCACCTACCACACCTTCCATATTCCAATAGACAGGTGGTGGACAAAGCATTGGAAGATTACCATAGGCGATTTCTTTTCCATCTTTATTATCTGGGCCGTCCGATATGGGCTTGTCCATTTGCGGTTCCGGCTATACGAACCAACCTGCAAAACTTTATGCCATTAGGCATCCCAGAGGCAACAGCTGCTACTTTGTCTACCTTACAAAAAAATAAGTTGTTCCACACGGCCCACCAAGCACCACTAAGTACTTCTTTTTTCCACTTTGCCAAACGAGAACAGAAGTACAGAAGTGCACAGACGGCATTGCTCACTGGATTTTGTTTGCGAAATAAAAGAGCGGTGAATGCAACCAACTTACACGTTCTCGTAAACATTCTGTAGCAAAATAAAGCACTTGCAACAAATCACTTTGTTGTTAGTAAACTATGGGAATGTTCTGTAACCATACACTCTGTGTGCGCATGTCTGCTTTTGCTTTTGTTTATGTTTTCCTTTCCGGAGTTAGGTGCTCACATGACAGAGTGCGCTACGCTTGGCACGCACATAAAGAAAATACCTGGAGTGCACGCCGTGAGGAACGACTCTCCACAAGTAAAGTCAGTGACACCAGTGACTGTTGCGATGGTGTATGCCGCACACACGTATAGGCAATTGAAGCTAGGCAGACATTACAATTGCACACAATAGAAACACCAACCGCGTTCGTTGGCCATCTCAACAAGTACGCACAACAAAGCTAACATTCAGATGGCCTGCTATCCTGTATATGGCTGGACTTAAGTGCGTTCATGATGTCGGCTGCAAACGTATGTGGGTTGGTCTGTACATTACCCATACTTTACATGTGTAATGCTTAGCAACTTGTGTCATGTCGCAATATCTTCCTTCACTCTCAATGCACAAGGTATTATGAGGGGCAAACCATACCAAACATAAATGGTGGCATGTCAGTCCGTGAACGGCAACAAGGCCAATGATGTATACCATATGCAAGTACAGCCACTTCGCGCCACCTCTAGTGGTGTACGAACTGCAAAATGTCTTCCACAACCATTCTGTAATGGTGAGCACCCACAGGAGACATACATATTTCCAAGAGTGTACGCTGGAGTTACATATCAGTATAGGAACGGACCCAAAGAAGGCAATATTTTGAAACCTACTTCCAACCAGTGTCCTACGGCCACTGCCTCTGTACTCAAAAGCCTACACCTTACCCACAACCACTACAAGGCAAGGCAGGCAAGCATGGGAACATTTCACCACGAACCTACCGCCATAAAACAATGCAAATGCACAAAGTCAACATAACCACCGGCAGCCCTAAGCTACAGCACAACACAATGTCAATTTCTTCGCATCCCGCTCTTTCACCCACCCGATCCTGCAAACCATGTTTTGCAACCCCTTCTGGCGCAGCACTATCCTCCGATACACCATGGCGGCGTTTGCCAAAAACTTTGACGCCCAACACGCTTCCTTCCAGCCAAGACGTACATTTCAGTTCTTTGCAACAAAAGTACTAGTCGGATTTCGACCAAAAACACAAAAGCATGCTTTTCTGACCCAAGCGCTTGCCGCAAATTTGGTGAAAATCCATCCAGCCTTTCGGCCTGTAGCCGTGCGCAAAGTTTTTTCCCATTCAGTCTATGGATGAAAAAGAAATTGGGATCCCCCTATAACCTTGCCCGCCCTGCATGAAACCTCACCTAACTTGGCGAAAACATTCAGAGCCGGCCATATACTTTTTTTGCAAAGTGTGGTGACGATTCCTCCAGGGGGAGCGAAGTTATAAGCTGCCGAAAAAGTGGTCTTCCTATGGGTTTAGCAACTTAACCATAACTACACGGCTGCTACTGCGGGCTGTGTAATATGTGCAAAGCGTTGTCGGTTGTGTGCGTATTATCAATAAATAAATAGAGTAGGAACCCCGCCTGGGAAACGTTAAAATAAGTCTCAAAGTCGGGGTGTGCCAATCCCTCCTCATGCAATGGCGCCACCAGTTTTGTCCCATGAGACCCTAGCTTGTTTCCCCACCCAAACAAATCTCAGTGTCGCAGATCTGAGGTCTTTAAAGTATTCTCTGGTTAACGCCAGCAGGACATTTCCAAACACGTATAGCAAATTGGGTAGTAGTGCCATTTTTATCAAGGAGACCCTACCATAGAGGTTAAGGGGTAGTTTCATCCACCTTTCCATCGCAGTCTTGGCCTGATCCAGCACTTTTTGGTAAATGTATTTGTATAGGGTCGCAGGGTTGCAGGCTATATTGACCCCTAGGTATTGAGTGTGATCAGTGTGCCACCAAAACCCCCACTCATCAACAAATTGATCTACACTGGAAGAGGACCGATTTCGTCGGGTTTATTTTAAGTCCGGAAACCTCCCCAAATTTAAGTACATCCTGCATAATTGGGTTGAGATTGTGCTCGAGTCAGACACAAATATCACCATGTCGTCAGCATACAGAGATATCACCATCCTATGTTTATACAGGTGGACTGTAGGTGAGTCTCCCTGAGTGCCTCTGCCAATGGTTCTATCACCAGTGCAACCAACAGTGGCAACAGGGGGCAACCTTGTCGGGTGCCTCTCTCTAGCATGATATCGGGAGTAAGTTAACAATTTACCCTGACTTTAGCCTTAGGTAAGTGTACAACAGCGACACCAGTGTGATTAACTGCTCCCCCAGTACCGCAAACATGAAAGGCCATTCCACTGAGTCGAATGCCTTTGTGGCTTCCAGAAGCACCCCTATTATTGGTTCATCCTGTTGCACCGCGGCCAATAGTACAAACATCCTACGAAGGCCATGGGATGTGGAGCGACCAAGTATGAACCCCGAATGACCGCCTTCACCATTCTCTGCATCGGGGTGCCAATCTGGATGCCAGTATTTTGGCCAGGATTTTATTGTCTAAATTAACAAGGGAAATGGGTCAATAAGAAGAGCAGTCGTTCTTGGCTTTATCTGGTTTAAGAAACACTACGACCACCGCTTCCCACAGGGTCTCCGGTAGTTGGCCATCTCTCAGGCTTTGATGAAACATCTGCAGTAGGTAGCAGCCGAGTTTCTCTGCGTATTGCTTATAAAACTCTGATGTGAACCCGTCCGGTATGGGAGATTTCCCAGATGGGAGAGATCTAATGGCCCTCAGTAATTCCTCCGGTGATAATGGGCGACCCAACCACTCCCGTTCCTCATCTGTACACCAGTACAGGGCCATTGTTGCAGATAGTCCTCCACTTCACTCTGAGAGACCTGAACCTGTGAGGAGTATAGTCGACCATAGAATTGACAGAATTCCCCAACTATTTCCAAATCTGCAAATTTCCCTGTGCATTGTGTGTCTTTTGTAGCTAGCACACAATCCCTGGAGCCGTCCATTTTTGCAGCTCTAGCCAAAAGCTTCCCTGGTCTCCCGATAGAAATTTGACCTCTGCATGTGCTAGTTTGTTAAACAGTTGCAAGCTGCATATGTGTCCTAATCTCAGCTTGCTCCTGGGATATCGGTGTGGGTTTCTATGTCTGCAGTTTCCGAATCTGGCTTTCAGCATTTATGTCATTTCCCTTCTGATTAGTTTTATTACCCTGTATTCCCTCGATATGCATTCTCCTCTAACCACGCATTTAAAGCTCCTCCATAGAGTCACGGCAGATCCCACCGATACAGCATTTATTTAGAAGAACGTGTCTATTGCCCCTGCCAGGCCCTCCTGAAACACTGTATCAGTCAGTCCCTCACGTTTGACTACCCAGGGTGCCCTTTTGGATCCTCAGCCTGACAGTTCAATAGCCAATAATACTGGTGCATGGTCTGATAGTGTACGTGCCAGGATAGACGCCTCAGTTACCGACCCCATAAGTGTATTAGAGATCAGGAAGTAGTCCAGTCGGGATGCCGAGTTATGTGCTAAGGAATGGAATGTGTACTGTGATATGCCCTAGTATCTATTTCTCCAGACTTCAGCCACTTCCCACCCCAAACACATGTCCTGCAGTTTATTAGTCATCTTAGATGTTGGGCGGTGACCTCCCCCAGTGCGGTCCTGGCCCTGTTGCATGACCACATTAAAGTCCCCAGCCCGGATTGTATCCCCGGGTGTCAGGTTCCCCGCTTGACGGTCGATCCATTCTAGTGTTTCCGCTGTGTCTTGGTTAAGACCATAGTAGTTGATCAGAGTAAACAATTTGCCCTGTACGGTTCCCTGCACCACCTTGACCATTGTGTTTAAACAGAACCCGACAGAGTTATGGATTAAAGTGCACCCCCATTCAGAGTATGATGAGTATGAAGAAAAATAGCGGTGGCATCCCCATCTCCTCCCAAATGTCACCTTTGAATCCTGTGTCAAATATGTCTCTTGTAGAAACGCTACTCCTACTTGGTGCCTTTGCATGTATAGTAGTACCCTGCGACTCTTCGACGGGCAGATCCACGTGATGCTTCTAAGGGACCATATCGCTATCTCAACCATGTTATTTGCAAATTGCAGTGCGTGCCCCAACTTGATGCTTCTTAATCTCATGATATACAGTAATATCTCAAGTCTATGTGCATTCAACCCATTAGTAGTTGAGATCAACCTTTCCCCTACTGAACTGAACTCCCTGGCCTGCCTGATCCCCTCTGGTTCATAACTTTCAATGAGGTGACCCGGGTTCCATGTCTGATGCACAAACCACACAAAAAAAACAACTGTGACTTTCTCCCCTCCCCCACCGGCAACCCCAACCTGACAGTTCCCTCCCTCCCCTTCCTCCCTAATAACACAGATTGCTCACACATGGGGGGGCTCACCAAGGCCCAGATATCCCTGTCACCCAGTCCACAGTTACTGTTGTAGCTGTCTTGAGACATCACAAGTCTCTCTGATTCTCGCGCCGATGTGGCGCCGCATGAACACCCAGGGGGTATTCCCTCTAAGTCATTGTTGCCCCTTTCCCGTGGGGCTCTTGGCAGAGTCTCAAGAAAGGTGTTTGCCTCCTCCGAAGTGTGGAAAAAAACATGCTTTTCCGTTTTGTTAAATTCTGAGTTTGGATGGGAACAGCATTGCATATCTGATGCCCTTTTCTCTGAACCTTCTCTTCATGTCCAGAAAGGTCTTCCTGGATGATTGAACTTTATCAGAGAAATCTGGAAAGATGCGAATGTCCCTTTTCTGTAGCCATCCGGAGTGCCGCATCCCTGTCGCAGTAGTTCAGTAGTCGAGCTATCAACGGGCACGCAGGTGCACCGGGTATAGGTTTCTGACTGCTAGGTATGCAGTGGGCACATTCTACGATGAATGCAGCAGAGAAGCCTCTGTCTCCCAGGACCTCCTTCAGTAGTTTCTCTACCATCACTTCCATGCTGCGCTGGTCCGCTGCCTCTTGCACTCTTATTATCCTTAGATTATTCCGTCGGGATCGGCACTTAAGATCATCGAGTTTGTCCGTCAGTGATTTCATCGCCCACCTGAGTTCTGCATGGTCTCTTATTGCGGTGTTGGCCCCATCCTCGACGGTGGATATCCTCCCTTCATCCTCATCAAGTCATTCTTCATGCTTATCCAAGCGGACCTGCATGTCGTCCACTTTGCAGGTCAGGATGTCCAGTTTCCCATCTAACGACTGAATACTCGCTTGTACCTGGGTGAGCATCTCCTTGATGTCGAAGAGCACCTCGCCAGGGACCCTTATGGAGGCCTGCGGTCATACCCCACGGGGCCCTTCCCCAGTTCCGGAGGATGTAGATAGTGTTGCGGCTTCAAAGTGTAGCTTGGACTGCTGTTCATGTGAATTTGTTTCTTTGGACATGATGCAGTGTGTGGGCCCAGCAGATCTGTATGTGTACAAATGGCGCTATCTATGCCGCTCCAAAGTGCACTGGTGGTTGCTACCAGTGACTCATCCCAGCTGGGCAGTTGCAGGTCGTGGGAGGTGGTGACCCCTGGGGTCCTCCTGAGTGAAATATGAGCGCCTGGGGGTGGTAATGCAGAGGCCGCCTTGTGTTTCCTTGTTGTTAGCCTGGGCTGGGCCTCATGGGGTTCCCGCACAGCGACCGCGCATCGGGCTGCCAGTTAAACTCTAGGTGAGGGTCGCCTCCTTCCCCGGGATTGCACCAGAAGCACGGCTTGTACTGTCTGTCCCCCTGCAGCGTCCCACCAATAAGATGGCACAGCACTGCTTTCCACCGCTGGATATGTGCAAGTTTCCAGAGGCAGCGATGTCCACTCCTGTTCTCCTACCACCCAAAGGGGCCAGCCGTGGTGTATGAGGTGAGTCCCCACGGGGTCTGCGTAGGCCCCCCCCCTGCTCAGGGACCCCTCCTGTGTCTGTGGGTCATTCACTGGATTATTCTTCTTCTTGTGCTGGATTTCCTGTGGCAGGTCACAATACAGCTCTGCTTAGGTATGATGTGCCTTTTGTTCTGCTCCGAGAACTGCCTAGGCCCCCGCTCCACTGCGGTGGGCCGGGGCCGTTGCAGGCGGCTACCCGGGGCCGTATGTCTCGCCTGGAGCAGGGCCTCCAATGTCGGGCTCCTCTCATTTGTCTTGGAGAGGTGGCAGCACCCCACCCCCACCCACTGTGTCTCCAGACACTGTATGTGCCTTGGTGTGCGCAGCACAGGCCTGCCATCCCTCACCCTATGCTCCTCTTGCGACTCTGTTCTCGGAGCTCTGAGCTCCACAGATGCTCAGATTTCGATCGCTTATGCCTTGAGTGTTCCCCCAAATGCTGGGCGCACTGCGGCTCTGTACGTTACAGCTAAGGCAGGATGTAAGGTTGGATAGTGCTGGGTTAGACGGGAGCTCACAGGCTCTCAGCCATTTTCCCCGGGCTCTCTAGCGCCCCTGCAAACAAACATATTTGATTTTCAATGTTGGACTAATATTGTTAATGTCACCAGAAGTTATATGCACCCAAGACATAAAAAGAGCAACAATACAAAATGTTTATGCACCTCTGAAGTAACTAATTAGTGAGATGCGGGTGGGTCTGTAAAATATAAACGTTAGCTGCATGTATGAATGCAAATAAATTCATAGATAAGATAAAAAAACAGTTTCAGTGGAAGGCTCTGTACAGCTAGGAGCAGTGGTTGTTGCACAGGGGACTGTCCTGTATACTGTATGCTTGCCCCATCATTTGCTGTGTAAAGAGAAGCTCAGAAGTTTGAGTAATGAAAATGTTCACAATGTTAAAGGAAAGTCATTGCTGGATACTAATTATGTAGTATGGTATTACAGCAGGCAGGGTAATTGTCAGCGTCAGGTGGACAAAATGGCACTTGCCTGTCATTGATATCAACTCTTTTCAATGTAGCATTAAATACCACTGTCAGGGGAGGGCAGGGCCAGTAACACCCTTTAAGCCCAATCTAAGTAGGCCAAGCGCAGCACTCTGGGCTGACATGCATAGTGCTGATTTCTTTTGATTGTTTTTAATCTAACTGGTGTTTGCGCAATTCATGATTCCCTTATGTTAGGCAGAAACCTGTGCAGTTCCCTTAGGGACAACTGCAAAAAGTTTAAGACTACAGATGTTGGCAGTAAACCCAATTGGTAGCAGTCTGTACCACCCAGATTACCTGGTAGCTGTGGCTGAGCAGTCAGACTTCTCTCAAGAAGAGTTAGGCAGTATATAGAGTATACACATTAGGTACAAAAATACAGTAGCACAAGCAAACACTGACCATAGCTTGGGTATAAAAGTATATAATTATTTATTTAAAAACACACTTGTAAAAATACACAGGCACTAATATGTCAAGCAAGTTCAAACACAATCACTAGAAATATATACACCTCCCTGATGAATTATTTGACAAGTCTTAGGAAAAGAACACCACTTATTATCAATACAGAGGTGAGCGCTTAACCAAGATGGCACTCCAATAATTATTTAAAAAGGGAGGGAAAAGGCAGAATTAGGAAAGCACACAATACCAACACTTTTTTTTTCGTAATTAGTTTTTATTGAGATTTTGAGAAAAAAAAGATCAAACACAACAGGAAAAACAGTAAAGATCGAATAATCAAGAATCAACAAAAATAAGAAGAGAAAACTCCCCTCCCCCCCAACTTCCCCCTCTCCCCCAGAATCTCAGGAGCATTACCCACAAAGTCATATCTTCTTTATAGGAGAGGAGTAATAGCCCAGAGAGGTAACTCCCTAAACTCTTGCTCGAGAGCGGGCAGTGTTTTTATTGTTCTCTAGTCCGCTTCTGGATCAGTGGCTCTTGAGGTAGTACGATGCCAAGCAGTTCCATGCTTTTAGGGAGCCAAACTCTGCATGCACTCTCTTTCAAATAATTCAACAAAGGAGCCCAGCCAGACAGAAATGTCCTGTGTTGACCCTGCAAGGAGTGTGAAAGCCATTCCATGGCCACAATCGACCACAATCTTGCTACCCACTCATGTTCACGGGGGGGTTCCTTCGATCGCCACCTACGCGCTAGCGTCATTGCTGCAGCCATCATCATGGTGACATATACTATACGGCCTGCCTTCGTGGGGATACCTAGCAGGGTCCGATTTAGGCCCAACATGGAAAGACCTCTATTACCACTCAGCTTGAGCCACAGTACCCGTTCTATGGCCCGATGGATAACACCCCAGAAAGTGGTCAACCGTGGACATTCCCACCATATGTGGGCCCACAAAGCCCCGTTCCCCACAATTCCTCCAACAGAGCAGAGATGAACGGTCAAGCATTTTATTGAGTCTGACAGGGGTTAGGTGCCATTGATGGAATAACTTCATCCACATCTCCCGGGTCTGGATGGATCTAGTCAGTTTCGGGATCTGTTTCCACAGTTCCTGCCATTCCTCCCATTTCCCCATATATGCTCTGCGTGGAAGATCCTCTCCCGTTTTAATAGCCTTGTAGATGGCTGTCATGAGGCCCCTGTCTCCCCCGTGTGTATCCAGGTATTTCTCAAACAGAGTCAAGGGACGTGTGCCTGCCTGTTTTTGGTCTGGATGGGACAGCCAATGCCTCAACTGCATATACCCATATTTGTGGGTTTCCCGCAGCCCAAATTCGGATTTACACTGTTCAAAATCCTTTAGCCTATCCCCCTCAAACGTGTCTCGAAGCATTCGACAGCCCCCCAAATACCAGTCTTCAAATGCCAAGGTTTTATACCCCGGTGAAAATTGAGGATTATCATAGAGAGGTGTATAAGGGAAGGGGAAGGTAGTTATATGTGCTCTCTCGACTGCTGCATCCCATGACTCCCCCACCGTTGAGGTGATCTGGCTCCTATACAGCTGAGGAGGTCTTTCCGCTTTCGGGAGCCAGAGCGCTCCCTCAAGAGTCCCGGCTACCACCGCCCTATCCATTGGCCTCCACGGCTTGTCCCTGTCGTCCCTCTGCCAATCCCGGAGAACCCTCATCTGTGCTGCCAGGTAATAAGCCCTAAATTCGGGTACCCCCATGTCCCCCCTACTAGTGAGGGTCCTCATGAGGGCTACTGCCACCCTGGGTCTTTTACGGGACCAGGGAAATGGGCCAGTAAGAGCCTGAAGAGTCTTGAAGAAGGAGTTGGGTACCGCCACCGGCAGAGCAGCGAAGAAGTACAGCAACCACTGTAGTACGGCTAATTTGAGTACGTTAATGCGTCCCAACCACGAGATGCGCAGTGGGCCCCAGTCAATCAGCTTGGACTTAATTCTCTCCAACAGTGGGAGGTAGTTCGCCCGATAGAGCTCCTCCACTGTTCTAGTAAGGTGGATCCCCAAGTATCGAAGCCCCCCGCTCGACCATCTGAACGCGTAATCTCCTTTAATACTTTGCTCTATGGTGGTTTGCAAATTCAGGCCTAGGATCTCCGATTTATTAGTATTCACCCTCAGTCCCGCTACTCGCCCAAAGCAATCTATTTCCTCTTGCAAGGCTGGTAGAGATGTCTCTGGGTTAGTCAGTGTAAGCAACATATCATCCGCGAACGCGGCCACTTTATGGATTCGCCTGCCAAAGACCATGCCCTTTATCCCTCCGTCCTCTCTTATCGCTTCTAGAAAGGGTTCTAGATGAAGTGCATAAAGTAACGGAGACAGGGGCAGCCCTGCTTTGTACCCCTCTCAATTTGCAACGATTCCGAGAGCTGACCATTGATCAACAATCGAAGGGATGGATTTCGATAGGCCGCCTTTACTCGGGCCAAAAATTTGGGCCCAACACCCATTTTGGTCATAGTGGCAAATAGGAAGCTCCACTCCACGCGGTCAAAAGCCTTTTCGGCATCAACCGCTAGGAGGAGGGATGGGATCCCCTTAATTTGAGATTTCTCAATCAGATGGATCACTCTCCGAACATTATCAGCGGTCTGACGCCCTCTTATGAAACCTGCTTGATCGTTTCTTACTAGCTTGGGCATGAGGGAATCTAATCTGGACGCCAAGATCTTCGTATAGATCTTCACATCTACATTTATAAGTGCTATCGGTCGGTAAGATCCACACTCCTCTGGGTCTTTACCCTGTTTATATATGAGGGACACTTTGGCCTCATCCATGGAATTCGGGAAGACCCCGCACGACCCGACGTGGTTGAAGAGCTTAGTGAGGTGGGGAACTAGGACTTCTTTATGATTCTTAAAAAATTCAACCATAAAACCATCCGGGCCGGGAGCTTTGTTTAGGGAGAGTGCAGATATTGCCCTCCTGACTTCGTCGGTAGTTATTTCCCCCTCAAGGTGTTCCCTCTCTTCCCTCGAGATGGTTGGGAGATCAACCCTATCTAATAAAGCCTTCTGCAGTACGGGATCAGGGTTGCTAATTGTGTATAGGGTAGCATAGAATTGGCGGAACTCTCTTGCTATTGCTTCGTTGTTCGTAAGTCTCTGGCCCCCATCCCCCTTTATAGCTAAGATCGTCTTGCGTCGTTCGTTCTTACGTAACATTCGGGCCAGCAGCCTATCGGATTTGTGTGCCTTAATGTAATGCATTTGACGCAGACGTAATAAACTGCGTTCGGCCGCTCTAGTTTGGATGAGGTTTAATTGTCCCCTTAACATACAGACTTCTTTAGTGGCGGCTGGTGTGTGCCTCCTAGCCAGATTTGCCATTGCCTCCTTAAGTCTTGCACCCACATTCTCTTCCTCCAGCCTCAACTCTCTCTCTCTCCTGGCTTTTATTGCCAGGATTTTCCCCCTTATCGTGGCCTTAAGTGCATCCCACCATACCTGTGGGGACGTATCCTCCCAGGCGTTCTTCTCCTCAAACTCCTCCAGGTCCTGATCTACCTCCCTGAGCAGAACCAGATCTTTAAACAGGACTGAGGGGTACCGCCACTTCCACAAGCCCGGAGGTCCCCGCGGTCTACAGAGGATTAATGTCATAGGGGCATGATCCGATAACGCTATGGGTCCTAAGGAGAGGTCAGTAATAGTACCCAAGAGAAGGGCCAAGGTCCAAATATAGTCGATACGAGAGTGGGTTCTATGAATGTGGGAGTAAAAGGTGTATCCCCTGTCTGTGCCCTGTGTTTCCCTCCACACATCAACTAAGGCCAAGTCTTGGATTTTCTTTTTAAGATCCCCGGAGGGTCCACCCACCATGTCCCATACCTCCCTGCTCCTATCTCTGGACGGGTCCCATGCCAGATTAAAATCCCCAGTTAACACTAAACGCCCCCTAATTGGGAGAGAGACCCCTGGAGGAAAGCATCCTGACCAGTATTTTTTTTTTTTTAATTGTATTAACAATTTTTACAAATTCTGTCCAGATTTTCTTGCGTTTTTCACTGTTTCCCATTGTGGATATCGTGCATTTTTCTGTATGCTTGGACTACCAATGGAATTTTCTTTTATAGATTAATTTCCTCCAGCCTCAGTTTTTCCAAAAGATTCGCTGTAGCCACTGTCAAAGATGTAGAATTGCCACACATTAGCATATTCTACCAAGTTTCTTCATTTGTGGTTAGGTGCCGAGCTCTGTGTGGATCGAGATAGATGGTTCGCAGGTTTTCCGTTCCTGAGCAATGAAGGAAGAGATGGCGTAGTGTTTCGGTTTCCATCTTCTTACAATAGCGACAGTTTTTGGTAGTTGACTGTTTTCTACGAAAGAGAATCTCATTGGTTTTCAATAAGTTTAACCTTGCTCTTAAAAAGGTTGTTCTCAGTCGTTTCTCTGGAAACTTTTTTAGAGAGTTTCTGACTTCGTCTATTTTTTGCGTGTTCGTTGTATGGTGTGTGGAGACTGTGAGATCTTCTGCTTTGTCTTGAGTCTCAATCCAATCTTGTATTTTAAGTTTTTTCTTTATTTTTCCTGGGATCCGTTCTATGTCCCATTCTGAACATCCGATTTTGTCCGCTTGTTCCAGTAGTCTACTGTACCAGCTTGTTATCGTTGGTTTTTTTTCACTCTTCAACTCTTGAAGTATAATGTCCAGGATTTTTGGTCGTGGGTTCCTTATGATTTTACCCAGGAATAATAGGCTGTTTCTCGTGACCACAGATTCCAATGATTGTAGACTCAGTTTGCGTCGAATGATTGCAATGGGAGTGGAATTTGGAAGTCGTAGTACTTTGCGCCAAAATATACCTTCAAGTTTAGCCCACAGTGTCTTCGGCAGATGTGGCATGGCTTCGGTTCTGTAGGTCAGAGTTGGACAGACCTTTGCTCTATAAAAGGTTCCGTAGGTCAGAGTTGGACAGACCTTTGCTCTATAAAAGTTTATGAGTGGAAGAATTGAGAATTTCCCGAATTTCTTATCCAAAGACACTGCCTGTGCTGCTAAAGTTTTTGTTTTGGAAAACAGATGTACTTGCATCGTTTTATCAATTTTACTGGACGTGAGTTTCACCCCTAGGTAAGTACAGCTTTTGACTATTTCTAGTTTCTTCGAATTTGCGAACCATTGCGATCTTGTGTTCGGTCTCGTCGGTTTTTCTAAGACCAAACATTTTGTTTTTGATGTATTAAGCTCCAGGTCATTTTTCTTCAGATAGGCTGTGAGACTGTCTATTTGTCTCTGGAGTCCAATTGCTGTTTGATCTATTAGTAGAATGTAATCTGCATACAGCAATCTTGTCACTTTTGAATCGCCTATTTGCGGAGGAAATGATCGTGTGTCGTTTTCGGAATCTGCTATGTTGACCATATAGGCCTTATACAGCGCCGGCGCCAGAGGGCAGCCTTGTTTCACACCTCTGGCCGTTTTTATGCTTTCAGACATCAAGCCTGCTTCGTTGAGTGGATTTTGATGGACGTTTCGCTATATAGGGCTTTCACTGGAACAAGAATGGATGGTGGACATTTTTGTTTCTCCAGTTTTCTCCACAGTTTTTCCCTATTCACGCGATCAAAAGCTTGGACCAGATCAATTGAGGCAATGAATATTGATGGTTGCCCCTCAAACACTTTTGATTTTAGGATGCTAATCAGCATAATGTTGACTGACGTTCCCAAATTCTTTTCGAACCCTGATTGGAAGGGGTCTGTTGTTTTTGCCTCTTTCTGCCATATCTGGAGTTCGTCCAGCAGCAGTGATCCGAAAAGTTTGCCGAGAACATCTAATAGTGCGATCGGCCTATAATTTCTCGGGTCGTCCCTCGGGCCCTTCTTATAAATTGGGACGATGTCTGCTGTCTTCCACATATCAGGGATGGATCTCGAAATCCTCGATCTTCTGAAGATTTCTGATATTAGTGGAGCCCAAATTTCTGCATCCTGTTTCAAGTGGGCGTTGGAGATGCCATCTGGACCTGGGGCACGGGAGTTGTTCAGATTCTTGATCTTTATCAGAATATTCTCCTCTGAGCATACTATCCATTTGGAGTGGTCTTGAGTGGTTGATGTTGTTTCCCCTGGGGTAGGATCTTTGTATAAGTCAGTGTAGTGCTCACTCCATTTTTCTTCTGGGACACTGTTTATAGTTCTTATGTCCATGGGTGCGATTTTGTGCTTTATGATTGTCCAGAACTCTTGTAAGTTTTTTTCGCACACTGCTCTTAGCATGTTCTCTGCATCCACTTGATATAGTTTCCATCATATCGATTGTATCCACGATTTGTACAGTCTTTTGTTTTTGGTTGCCGAGTCTATATTTGTTTGTGTTGGATTTGTTCGTGCAAGCCGAGTAGCCTTTCTTAGGTTTGATTTCTTTATTCTCAGTTCTTCGTTATGAGTATGTAAATGAGTTTTGTCATAAGTTCTATTGCGTCGTGGATGTAGGTAAGGGATCAAAATAGGACAGTAATCCAGTTTTTCTTTCGAAGTGTTTTGGTTTTTTTGTCCGTTGTAAACTGCCGTGATACAGACTATGCCTTCTGTCGTAATTTTCAATCGGTTTCCTTGTTGGTTTATTTCCAGATTTTTCGGCATTATCACTGGCGTCTTTTTTTTTGCTGGCCACTTTGCAGTTAGTAAATTGTGATCACTGGCCGTGGTCTTCACTACCTTGAAACATTTGGTTAGGAGATATAGCTCTTTTGAGGCAAAGATGTAATCAATTGTGCTTCTTCTGCCAGCACTTTCCCATGTTGGAATTCTGTATTTGGCTGATTCAAAGGAATTTAAGTTGTACAGATCCCGGGATTCCATCAGTTTTGCCCATGCTGTACCTCTCGCTATTGATTGTGCACTACCCATGTTATGAGGAGTCGTTTCCATCTCGAGTGCAGGACAGGTGGCGTTTAAGTCACCGCATATCAAGATGTGATCCATGTTATACATTTTTTGTTGCGTCTGTTAGAATCTTTTCCACATTATTTAGGAATCCCTTGGTCTTTGTTATCAGTGGATTCCAGTAGATGTTTAGTAATAGGATAAGATCCTGCCTGGATTTTTTTTGCCTAGAGTCCTCTTTCTTCCATTCTAGCAATGTTGCCTGAATTGCCAGAGATGATATCAGGTTGTGGACTATACTGAGAGCTCCGCCAGTTCTTATGGCTGTCAGCAGGCCTGAAGTAGGACGTCCTCTATCTCCTTTTTGGGCCGGTGCGAGTACTACTTCAAAGCCGTTCAGGCTCGGCGGAAATAGCAACCAGGTCTCTTGCAAACTTATTAGGTCAAATAGGCCAATATTCACCTCTCCTGGTTGCGTCAGGTGAATGTGGCCTCTTGTGTTCCAAGAGGCAAGGATGATGTTTTGTTCTGGTTCTTGGGCTGCGTGTTGCTCCTTTAACGTCTCTTCTTCTAGGTTGTCAGAGGGACGATTTGGTTGCTATTTCCTGACATATCTTGTCAACGCCGAAGGAATCCATGCCCATTTGTTAGGGTTCTTTTCTGCCTCTTTCGTCTGATTCTGTGTCGAGGTGTTTTCATGAATGGTACGTTTTTCTTTTTCTCTGGTGATCTGGGAAAGAAAAGGACCTTTAGGCTTTCTTGGAGATGTTCTTTGTGATTTCTTGTCGTTGTGTGTCCAGCTGTCTTGGGAGAAGAGCTTTTTTCTGGTCTTTACTCTTTCCTTGTCACTTTTCATCTTTGAATCACTTTGATCCAATAGTTTTCGTGATTTTCAACGTTTATCTTCTTCTTTTCGGTCATCTATCTCCGATATTGAATTGAATTTCCTCTTTGTTCTAGTTAGTCTTTCAGTTACAGGTGTTATCTGTGTGGTTTTCCTTATTTCCTTTTCGTTTGTTTCATAATTATGTTTTTCTCTTGTTTTGTGTGAATCATCTCTTCTATACCCTCTTTCCTCTGCTGTAGTTTCTTTTAAGGTATATCCTCTTTTGGTTAGGTCTCCTGCCACTGATAACAGGAGTTTTTTCACTGTTTGAGATGTAATATGGAGGAAGATACTATCCGTCCGAGCTTTGTGTGTGAACTGTACTATGTTTAAGTCCATACTTCTAATTTGGTCTTCTTTATGAACTTTTTGTAGAAGTCTCATGGTTGCTCTTCTGTTTAGTAAGATCTTTTCTCCCTTTTTGTCACTTTTTTCTAATTTCAAGGTGCGTGATGAGTTACTCTTGTGAGTAAAAATTGCTGATGTCCGAGTGAGGTTTGGCTGTATGGAATAGTCTGAGTGTCTTCTGTTTGATCTAGTTCTTCTTTCTGAGTGTCTGTCACTTGGACTAGTTTTTTCTCTTCTTTGGTTATTATTTCGCTTATCTGCTATGTCTGACTTTTTTCTATATGGAGATGTTCTGGTTTGTTTTGTCGTGCTCTTTGGTTATGTTGATGATATTGTTTGTGACGGGTTCCACTATTCGGTGTGTTATCAAGCCTTTCGCCCTCATGTTTTTCCTTTGAACTCTGTGCGGGGCGGTCTTTGGGGCTTTCATGTTTGGTTTTATTTATCTTTATGTTAGCCAATCGAAACAACATTTTCCTTTCTGGAGTTATCCGACTTCTTCTGTAGTTTAAATCGTCTATTTTATTTTTCTCTTTTTCTGGCGCCTTTGTTTGTTTCTGCTTGTATTTGTCCCCGTGCTCTGTTCTTGAGGAGTTATCCTCCGCAAAGGACACCTTTCTTTTCCTTCCACTCGGTCGAGGTATTTCCGACTCTGAGTTTTCAATCGAATATGTACTTAGGTCCGATAAGTCAAGCGAGCTCTCCTCAACAAGTTTATGTGTTGCTTTCGTCTTTGTCTCTTGTAATTTACTTTCTACGACTTTTTTGGTCCATCCCAGATATCCACTTAGACATGAACAAGTTTTCATTTTTTTCCATACGTTGTTTATCCTGTGCAGTGGATCTCTTTGTGCTCAATTGTTCTTTCTGAGTTGAGCTATTTTTTGCAATCTTTTTTCTCTGAAGTTGGTGTTTATTCTCGGGTGGGACCCTCATCGACTGGTTTTCTTTTTGATCCTCTTTTAAGCCATTTTTAGTTTCACCTCGGTTCGTATCTATTTTATCTTTAATTGATGACGGTCTCCAGTTAATTTTTGCTGTGCTATTTGTTCATCTTCGTGTCTGGTTTCCTTGTACTCAATCTGTTCGGTTTGAGAACTATTGGATACTGATTTTTTTTTAAACTGGAACACCTCCATTTTTTCCGTCATAGTACCTTGTTCCTTTGTGGATGCCTTCCATGCCTCTAAAGCTGTTATATACCCTTCCAAGTGGGTTAGTTTCATGTTGCAAGCTGCTAATAGTGAAGTATGGTCTTTTAATGTTTCGTTTATTGTTTCATATAATTTCCCGAAAGGTGCCAGTGTGATGGTCACAGCTGACATGATGGGTAGTATGTCCATGTTTTTAACAGGTGAGTTTTTTTCTTTTTTCTTTGGGGATTCACTTTCTATTTTTGCTTTGTGTGGCGTGGAGAACAATAGTCGTAAGGCATCCGTCGAGACATCTGGCTTTTTATGTTGCGGCGACTGTTTCCAACCCGGGGTGTTCTCTCTGTGTTTTAGCATTTTTTTATAGTTCAATATTGCCTCTGCCAGTTTTATTTCTTCTTGGTTCCACTGGTAGCTTGCTTTAGGTTGTGCCAAGCTGTCTCTTTTTTTTCCCTCCTTCTCGGTTTTACTTTCGTTGAGTGAAGTCTCGCTATTATTTTTCCCTAATATATCTGGTTGTATAAGCAATGGTTTTTGATTTGCGTTGTCTTTTGCCTTTGTTGTTTCTTTGTTTTTGTTTTTTCCCCCCATCTGGTCAGAGTTTAGTTTACTTTCTTGTTGTTTTCCTTTGTTCTCTCCTGATATTATTGTTCTAAATATTGAATTATTCTTACCATCCTCATGGCACTGAGATCTGTTTTCTGTGATTTCGTTGTCTATACCGGTTTTGGTTATTTCTGACTTTTGGCATGAGGAAAGTTGGCTTGGGTGCCAGCGTATTTGCGGTTGTGGCCTCCCCCCTCAAAAGTCTTTTTTGGCTTTGGTGACATTTTTAGGTTTCTTTGAGGGGATGGTGGGATTCCTGCCAGAATTTCTAAGTCGTAAAGTTCAAAACGATTCACTGTGGGAGTCTTCCCTAGTTTTTCAAAAAATCTTCCAATCGGGTTATTAGATGGGAGTGTCGATTTACCCGTTTTTTTCGTTTGTAGTTTTGGTGGTGCTCTGTTATTGGGGATCGATGAATCAGTTGGGTTGTGTTTTTTGATTCCTTGTCTTTTTGGTTGTTGATCCAGTATACATTCATTTACTTTATATCCAGGCATTGTCTGTCCTCCTTCATTTTTTTGGTCCTCAAATAGGTGTTTTAATTCTGTTTGGTGAGGCTCCTCTTCTTGGTTTTCTGGTTGTGAGTAAGTGTGTATTTTAGCCCAATTGTGTTCTCTCAGAATGTTTAATTCCTCTATTTCTCCCATTTCCTGGTCATCCGAGTATGATAGGGTAATGTTCTGACAACTAGTGTCTTTAAACTCTGTTTGGTTCCATTCCGGGCTGGGTAAGTCAGATCGCACTGTCACTGGATGAGAATCACTTTTGCATTTTTGTGTGTTGTTTAGAGCAAGCCTCTTGTTTATTTTTGTCAAATTTTTGTCCGGGAGCTCTATTGAGCCCTTTATAGAACTTTGTATGTAGTCTTTTTCATTGGTCTTCTCCGTGACTTTGTACTTTTTCATTGGACCACCAGGGGGCATCTCCTCTGCCTGCACGGCGGCGGGCCCGCGAGCTCCGTTGCCCAAGAGCTCCGCGCTCAGCCCCGAAACCGCTCGCGCAGGATCTGTGACTGGGTCCGTGTCCTTGTTCGCTTTCGTTGTGCCATTGTGGGTCGGCTCCTCAGCCTGCACAGTGTCAGGCCCGCGGGCTCCGTTCCCCAAGAGCTCCGCGCTCAGCCCAGAAACCACTCGTGCAGGGTCCGCCCCTCTTCCTCTCGCCTCCTCCATCTCCCCACAGAGATCGCTCGGCCTGAGGGCCCTTCCGACCGAGCCCGGCCCCTCAGGAACAGGAGGCAGCGGAGCCGGCCTCGATCTCTCCGGGAGATCCCCCCTCCTTCGTTGCCGGCCCCACTCCGCGGAGACCGAGGCGGGGCGTACCCATCTAGGGAGACACACCCTCCCAGGCTCTACGGTCGCACACAGCCGATGGACTCAGGCTCCGGGTCCATTTCCTCTCTCCAAGGTGAGTCGTGCTGGTGGGAGGATGTAAGGGGGGTATTGGAGGAGAGAGTGTACCCTTTCCCGGGTTCGGGGTCTCTGTTGCTTTATTTGTTGGTTTCTTTCGTGCTTCACTCAACAGTGGTACTTTTATAGTTTGTACGCCGCTCCTTAGCACGCGGCCCGTGTCTTCATAGTCGTTTGGCTGAGGCTTACTAGCCCCCGTAGCGTCCTCCATTATGCCGAAATCACCGGCACTTTAGGTTTTTTTTTTTAGACGGTGAATCAGTTGTGATGAGTTAAGGTCGGTAGGATAGTGCACAGTGCGCAGCAGCCAGACTGCCAGACTGCACCTCCTCGCAGCTCTCCGCGGCCGCTCCGCGGCCAAAATGGGTTTTTAAACCCTGTGTAGCAATGGACACTGTAGACACACTTCTGCAATGAGTCAGGAAAAAAGTTCAGAGTTGACTGCCAGACTGCACCTCCTCGCAGCTCTCCAGGGCCGCTCCGTGGCCAAAATGGGTTTTTAAACCCTGTGTAGCAATGGACACTGTAGACAGACTTCTGCAATGAGACAGGAAAAAAGTTCAGAGTTGACTGCCAGACTGCACCTCCTCGCAGCTCTCCGCGGCCAAAATGGGTTTTTAAACCCTGTGTAGCAATGGACACTGTAGACAGACTTCTGCAATGAGACAGGAAACAAGTTCAGAGTTGACTGCCAGACTGCACCTCCTCGCAGCTCTCCGCGGCCGCTCCGCGGCCAAAATGGGTTTTTAAACACTGTGTAGCAATGGACACTGTAGACAGACTTCTGCAATGAGACAGGAAAAAAGTTCAGAGTTGACTGCCAGACTGCACCTCCTCGCAGCTCTCCGCGGCCGCTCCGCGGCCAAAATGGGTTTTTAAACCCTGTGTAGCAATGGACACTGTAGACAGACTTCTTCACCTAACCTCCGTCTCCCACACTGTTTCCGTACATTAGGTCATACTCCAAATATAGTAGTTTCCTCCAAGATGGCTTTCACATTAGTGGTACCAGCCAGTATTGGGTGCATACAACGTGGCAACTGTATAGACCTCTCCTCTGGCCTCCAGCAACAACGCTAGATATCTCCCCTGGTTATCCTTCTGTATGGATTTGACCGACAGATCTAGCCCATCTCTCAGGGCAAGGACTACCCCTCCCTTCTTACATGTCTGTGTGGCCTGCCATATCCCCAGATCCTGACCCTCCACTGGTCTCGCGTCTGGATATGGGTTTCCTGCAGGGCAACTATGTGTGGATTCTCCTTGCGTATGTAAAGCTCTACCTTTTTCTTTTTAACTGGAGAATTGAGTCCATTTACATTCAACGATAAAATCTTCAGGTGTCTCATCCTAAATTAAGGCACTGCCCAGAAATATTAGACCCATTACGCTGTCTTCCTCTTCCTTCATGGTGCCTGACTTCATAATCAGAGTATACGGGCAAAAAATGCCTGATCTTCCTCTCTGCTCCTGAGAAATCCCTCCCCCATCCCTTCCCCCAACTCCCCAAACCTTTCCTGGGTGGGCTCAGCTGGCAACATGCCCCCCTCATCCCCATAAGGCGAGAGCTGAGCCCCAAAAGTAACCCAGTATTCCCCAATGCAGGATATCCCAATCCCATCCCAAGATATGTTCCCCCTCCCTGTCCTGTCTGAGCCTTTGTAGTTCCAATTACTATCGAATATCCAAAACCAATTTATGCAGTAGGCGCCCTCCCTGGACTGACTCTGCCGGGCCCTATGGCTGAGTGTCCCCAGCTGCTACTGGGGCATTTGTAGAGGCAGACTTGGTGTGCAAGCTGCTCCCCTCGGAAGAGCCATGACCCGCCGCCCGGGCAGATCGTTTCCTTGACCTTTTCTGTTTGACTGTAGCCCACTGCCAAGGCTTGTTCGACCCGTGCCGACCGGAGTGGCCATCTTCGTCTGTCAGTGATTGTTCTTCAATGCCCAGCAATTCCAGGCCCTGGTCACAGGTCGTGATCTTGCGTTGCTGACCGTCCCATGTAAAGACCAATGCAAATGGATGGAGCCATCTGTACCTAACCTGTTTCTTATGGAGGAATTCCAAAATTAGCCGCATCTGCCTCCTTTTGCTGAGGGTTATTTGGGATAGATCTTGAAATAAGAAGATCTCACTACCGTTGCAATATATGTGCTCGGCTTCCCTCGCCTTTCCAAGAATTCTTTCTTTTGTCGCAAAATTGTGGAAGGCCACGAGGACATCTCTAGGCCGAGCACCGGGCTCCGAGCGGGGGTGGGGGGCCCACCCGGTGGATCCTGTCAAACTGAGATCCGCAGCTGTATCACCCCCAGAAGGTCCTTAAAAACAGCTGTGAGGGTCTGCGCCAGATCCCGACTCTGCACAGTCTCTGACAGTGCCTTGACTCGTATGTTAACTCTCCTTGAGCGGTTTTCCAGATCTTCTACCTGAATCTCCAGACTCTGGGTGGCCTGCGCCAATGTTTCTAGCAGGTTTTCCGCCTTCCGCGCATCTTCCGTCAGGTCCCGAATGGCCCGTTCATTGGCATCCACCCGCTCCTCAACATTGTGGACGTCTCGTTTAATATCTTTTAGTCCCTCAGCCAAATCCTCCCTCAGAGTATCCATTTGTCTTTGGCTCGCCTGCGTGATTTTGTCCACCATTTCTCAGAGGAGTTGTCGAAGGGCTGAGTATGTGACATGTCCCTCTTGGCGATCCAGGGAGAACACCCCGCTCTGCCCATCCTCTCCATCGTCTGCTGGATGTTCACTCCGACGTTCAGTTTCTTGGTCGTGTTCCGTGGCCCAGCATTTAGCCAGGGAGGTTTCTCGACCCTTCCCACTGCCTTTGGAGGCCGAGGGAGGGTCCCAGAGTCTATTCCTGGACATGGTGGGCTCCCAGACCTAGTTTCAGATAGACCGGGGTCCCGCTGCTCCACCCACGACCCAAAAAAGAGGAGGCCCGACAGTCCGTCTCCTCCACTACGCCAGAACCATACGGGTCACCGCAGATGGGCCACCAGTACTCCCCCGACCTAAGAAATGCCTTATTTCTGCAATATGTTGTAGCACCTCCTCAGGGTGGGTATCTCCTGCTCGCCCTCTCCAGCTCTCCACTAGTAGTAGCGTTCTCTCCAGCAGCCCGAGGTGGCAACACGCCCAGGGCTGAGACCCTTCCAAAATTCAAATCTCAGGCCAGTTTATTCTACCTACGAGATGGCACAGTGTCACCTGGGGCACCCTCCTCACTTAGCAGGATCGTGGTGTTAAGCTGGCGGGAATACAAGGGCGGCCCTACAGGTAGATCCAGCTAGGGCTCACCCAAGGCGCTCCAGGGGGAGATCGGCACTCGCCACCGCCGAGGCCGACTCAAAGTGGTGAAAATCAGAGTTCAGGAAAAGACACACTGAGCGTCCTAACAATCCTCCATCACACGTCTCTCCGAACTTCAAGCAGGTGCTTGGTCCCAACGCTGCTATCCACCGGGTTGTCTCGACTCAGCCTCCCTCCTCCGCCAAGCTGAGACGTTTCTCGGAGCTTCCTCGCCCGCGAGGCACCTCTACCAGGTCCAATGCGGAGAGTCGCTGTAGGATGCCGCCGACATCCTCTCTGGCAGCGGGTCAGCTCCTCCACCTCCCACTGCAGACCGCTAGACAGTTGACGCGCCAGACATCATCGGCAGGGCTCTTCACTATGCCCCAGCTGCACCGGTCACCAGGGTCCGCGACCTGCACCCCCTCACTCCTCAGGGCCAGAGCCTGGGCAATCCGGATCCACCCCAGAGACGTCCCGCGCGAGCAGCAACAGACTCCGGAAGGTCCCTCTTCAGGAACAGCCGTGATCCGCTCCGCCAGGCCCGGCTCGCAGGCCCCGCTCCGTATCTCTCGCAGGTGCTGCCGAGATCGCCACAGTTGGCGGGCCGACTCCTCCACCGCCCACTATCGATCCTCAGCGGGGAGGCGCGACCGGCGCCGCCGGCAGGGACCCACACCACTCTCCAGATGGACAGGCCCCTGCAGGGTGCGCTCCCTCGCCCGCTAGGGTAGGGTTGGGCCTCGGGTGGTCGGGGGCTACTTGACTCTGGTCTCACGCGGGCAGCAGCAGACACCCGCGAGGTCCCCCATCAACAACGGCCGCAGACCAGACCGCTCGCACTAACTTGCGGGCGCCGCAGTTCGCCAGTTAGCCTCCGCTTCTGCAATCGCTGCACATCTCCTCAACGCTGAATCTGTCCCTCCACCGATATGCCTGATGTGTGAGCGCCGGGGAGGGCTAATTACTCGCCATCAGCCGTTTCGGATAGCTTGCAGGACGTGAGTACCGGTGTTAGTGTTCAGGGAACAGCGGCCATCTTGGAATCCAATACCAACACTTTTAAAAGAACCACAGCAAGTCAAGAAAGGCAGAGTCTACTGTAGAGAAAGAAAGTTCATAGGCCAAGCCCACTCTTGGAGAGAGCAAGGCGGAATGTGCCCAAGATCACACAGTCGAAGTACACTTCAAAAGTCTTTGCAGATAGTTCAAAAAGGAGTTGGATCAGTTCAGAAAAGTTAGTTAACAGGTCCCAGGTCACCCCAGGATAGAGAGTCAAGGATTTACGGGACACCTTGAACAGTCTGTTGCAAGGGAGACCAGGCGGGACACAGTACCTGAAATGGTGAGAAAGCTCCAGCGGGGGCAGTTGTTCCTGGCAGTGGGTGCAAGTTGGTGCTTCGTCCAGGGGAAGAGAAGATCTCGACGTGGAGGAAAGCTGGAGGTCGTTGCACTGCCAGGGAAGAAACCAGCCGCGGAGTTTCCCGGTTAAAAGGTACTACCCTTTTATTCGCGGTAGTGGTGAAACGTGGCTATCCGGCCGCTGGGGTACTTAGCACGGGCGATTCGACCACGAGACGATCCAGGAAGGCGAAAAGAGGGCGAACTGGTTAACCCCACCAGTTCAAAGGAAGAAGACTCTCCAGGAAGAAGATCTTCTCTGTCGTTGGGAAGTGGTGAGTCGGTTCAGCAGGCCTCCACAGGTGGTGTCGTCTTTGCAGGTCGGCTCAGCTTCTCCCTCTTCGGATTCTTTAGGTCCTATGGCGACTTCTGAAGTTCCAGTCCCCAAAGCCCTGCTTTTATGCAGAAAACCCCCATTCATCAGTCCTAGCTGTCACTCAAAAATGCTAAGTGGTGAGCCGGGCGGCCTACCACTGGGCCAATCACACAAGAGTGCGACTTGAGTTGTTGAGGCAACTCAGTCCAGGGTGCCTATTCCCCCCTCCCACACATCCTGTAGACCCAGACAGAGTGGCACCACTTTTGGAGGCTTCTGTGCAGAAGCCCGCCAAAAGTGGAACAAAGAGCTCGACTTGGGTTGGAGTTACAGAGGCGAACACAAATGCCATTTTAAAACCGAGTCCTGGCAAAAAGACCCAACCGGGGAATAAATATTAAATAAATAACCCAGCGGTATCTTTAACATTGCACCAAAAAAGTGGTGCATTTAAAATGAATGGGAAAATCCCGCAGGAAATATTCCGGTGGAATATTTCGCATGGTAACCACTGCCACCAGCCAGAAACTCGATAAGGGGGGACTGCACAGTGCCCCCTCGAAAAACAGACCCAGGGGCAATCTAATTACCCCTACCAGTACTTCCACAATATGATGGTTTGTACTGGTTCTGTTCACAATTTGAGACTAGTAGAGTCAATGGTGACTTTACATGCCCTGGGAGACAGTAGTCAGTCCCAGGGTATGGAGTCTATGTTTGGGGGCCACTATGACAACCCTGTGTTACTGCACTGAGGGTGCTGTGTAACACACTTACCAAAAACACATGAAGCCCTATGGAGTAAAAGACCCCAAAGCCCATAAAACACATTTCAAAGTCAAAGGACATTCTCAAATCATGCCTAAGAGTGGGAGAAAAAGAGTCTCACTCTTAGCAGGAGAAAAAAATAAACCCCAAAAATCCAGCAAAGCTGCTGGGGGACTCACTAGGTTTGGGACATTAGCCTTTACAGAGAATTCTCCCTAACACCTTATAAAGAAATTACACATATGCCTAAATTGGAAATAACTGTTTCCAGGACCTTGAGGTAGACCAGGAGGTGTGCAGGCCAAAATCTTCTGACAATTCTTTCTCCCAATATCTTCACCAGGTAAACAGACTTTCTTCTATTTGCGGGCCTTGCGTCTGGATTCGCTGCTGCCAACCTGTTCAATAACCTTTACATTTTTCAATAGTACACTGCTTTTGAATGAATTGTGTCCTCGCACGTATTCCTCATCTTTGATATACTGCGATATTAAGCTTGGTGCTCGGAAACATTTCACAGTAGAGCACGCTGTGCGTCGTCGTCCTTGTGTCCCTCAACAGCTTTCGTCCCTTAGTTCATGTTTTTCTTCTCACCAGCACAGCAGTCTCCAGAATGAGACAGACGTGAGCAATAATAGAGAGAAAGGTTTAAATCACTGAAATTCTCTCCTGACAGAGGGGTAAGATGGGAGGGTCGATGGGAAATACGTGGGAGGAACATCCAGTCAAAAGCACATTACCAGTGGTGAGTAATTTGTTTTTAGAATGGATTGTGTCTTCCCAACTATTCCTCATCTTTGACAGACTCCCATAGCAGTACTTTGCGGGAGCTGGGACATGATAATTTACTTCTGATTCATGCTGAGTAAAACAGCTTTTCCAAATCTGGTTTCTTGGCCCGATAGGGAATCCAAACAATAGTATTTTGTGAAGGTATGCAACGAAGACCAGGTGGGAGCATTGGAAATATCTTGCACTGGTACCCCTCTCTGAAGAGCAGAGGAATTAGCTAGCCCTCTAGTGGATTGCCCTCCTAGACATTCAAGGACTTGTTTTCCTTTGGAAAATTGTAAAAGAAAATCATATAAAAGAGCTTCCAATAACCACACAGAATCATTGCTGGAGTACAGGCCTAACTATGATAAAGGACACAATATCATTTTTTTGAGCTCATTTAATCCCCTCTCAAATGAAATCAGTAAAATAGTCAAACAGAACTGGCATATACTTAAGGGAGGAGATTATCCGCTAGAATATCCAAGGTGTGCATTCCGAAGGAGTAACAATATTAAAGAACTGACAACTGAGTATTATGCACAAACTATGGGGGTTGCCATGGGGCGAAATACACTCCCTTCTTCGCCAACCTGTTTATGGGTTTCTATGTAAATATTTACATTCACAACTCTCATGTGATTGTCACAGAGCTCTTCCTTTGGAAACGCTATATCAATGATGTTCTTGTTATCTGGAATGGCTTGAATGAGCAATTTGAATCTTTCCTACAGTATCCAAACAATAACACCTTTGACATTAAGTTTACTGGCAGTATTGATCCCAATGTTATAGATTTCCTTGATCTCAAGATCTACATTGAAAACAATGTGTTGACACACGTACAAACAAAAAACCAACCAAGTTTAATTCTACGCTTTACGCCACCAGCTGTCACAAGAAAAGTGTAATCAACAATATTCCTGCTGGGGAATTCTACTGTGCGAAAAAGGAAATGTAGCTGACAAGCTACTTACACACAAGAATGTGTGATTTACTAGGGCGCAGGTTTAGGGAGAGAGGGTACTCTTCTCACTGTATACAGAATGCGCATACTAAAACCAATCTCCTACAAAGAGACGAATTGCTAGACAAGAAAAGAGCTTCACAGCAACCAACATCTCAAGGTGTTAGCTTTATTATGAGATTCTCTGATGATAGTCACCATCTCTACAAATTTCTTAATAAACACTGGTATCTACTGACGTTAGACAAAGATCTCAGAACATACATTACCAATTGACCAAGAATTTTACAAGGTCTTTGACGTTGAAATATAAACTGAGCCCCTCTTTCCTCAAACCTAAACCCGAATCTCGTTCACAAAAGAATTGGTTACTTAACAATGTCAAAGGATTCCACAAATGCGGTAACTGTAATTCCTGTCATTTTGCATTGTCTCTAACTACTCTTTTTGAATGTCATGGTGGTCTCAAAGTTGTGATTAATGACTTTATTAACTGCAGATCTAAATTAATTGTATATGTGATTATATGCATATGTGACTAAATTTATATTGGGAGCACTATCCGTGAGCTTAGGATCCGGATACGAGAACATTTATCTAACTTGCATAGCCAAGATCCCAAACTGCCTCCTGAAATACATTGGCAAACTAATCACCAAATGGCCAACAAAAAAGATATTCGATTTGTGGGACTTCAGCAAGCACGACAACATATGGGGATTTACAACCACCAGACCGATTGCTGGTAACGGCAATACAGTTTGCTGGTATCCTGGTGTCAGATAACCTGATTTATCAAGGATAGGTGGTACGTTGAACTCATTGTGAAGAAGCAAGTTCTTCCCACCAATGTAACACTCAGAGGTACCAAAGGACACGCTGAGCATTCAATTGGTTGAAAGATGGACTGGACACACTGGAACTCCAATGGCTGTAAAGGAACAATGCGTGATTTAACACAGTGTTAATACCATAACCAATGTGTGGGAGTGAGGGGTCGTTTAGACCCCCCTCATACATTCAGCACGATGTAAGCCACTTGCTCGTACAATAATGGGGGACGCTTCCATTTGCTCGCATGCACACTAGCAGTTTCATTAGCAGTGGCAGAGGCGAGGTTGTTGTGCAAGACACTTGGCTTCCATTTTGTGCACCCTCGACTCCATCTTTGGACTAGGCCTCACTGCGATAATACGAAAAGGTCTCTCTCTGTCAAGTTCAGGTGTCTCTTTTACCACTTCCGAGTCACACCAATCCCCCTCCTCCTCACCTGTGAGTTCGGATTCCAAAGTTCCACCGAACCTTTTCTTCCACTGTTCTTCTTTCTCCTTTCCTTTTTTTTGAGGATGGGGTCTGCCCCAAAGGGAAGCCACCCCAACCCCAGAATAGAAGGTCCGGGGGGGCCCCACCACCGGTTCAGATGCCGGTATGGTATGCAGCAAAGGAAGGCAGTGGAGGAGTCAGGTCAAGAGTCAGGGGGCGAACCAAAAAGACAGACAAAGAACGGCCCGTAACTAAGGACGAGAGGAGAAAGAAAGAGGGAAGGGAAGAAAAACAGGGGAGGAGACCTAGAAATCTAGGGGGAGCCCACAAGAGCCAGGAGAGCCAGAAAAGGCAGACTAGAGAGCCCGCAGCAGGGAAGAGCAAGCTGGAACAGAGGGAGAGCGGGGGGCCGCAAGGGCCGAGAGAGAACACTTACGAACGCTCCAACCCGAAAGCCTGACGCGAGTAGGTTGCAACGCGGAGACTTCCGGGTTGGAGCTACAAAAAAAAGGCCTTCCCCGGCGGTCGTCGGAAAGACTAGACCGCACTGAGAGTGTGGGGGGAAGAGACGTGGCGGAGCGGTTAATGGCCGCTCCAGCGCCATCGGCTCCATACACGCCAGCTACGGCGGTGTGTGACAGTATGCCCCCCTCCACGGCCTACACCACCCGGTTTACCCGGATGGAGTCGATGGAACCGCCGAGTCAACCTTGGTGCATGAACATGGGACTCGGGTTCCCAAGAGTCCTCCGAATGAGGATACCCCTTCCAGGCCACTAAGTATTCAAGCTGCCCTCTCCGATACCTGGAATCCAGAATACTCGAAACTTCATACTCCTCAGGGAGAGTCGGTTGGCCCACAGAAATGGTTCCCCTTTGTTTGTAAGGAGTATCTGGATCAACAGGTTGGAGAAGGGAGGAGTGAAATACAGGGTGAATCCGATGCATGCTTTTAGGGAGTTGTAACCTAAAGGCCACAGGATTTATCTGTTTGACAATCTTGAAGGGACCCAGAAATCGGGGAGTGAGTTTGGTCGGGTGAACCCATCGAGGTAGATACTTGGTGGAAAGCCCACCTTCCAATCGGGACAGGGTTGACGAGATCGGTCAGATTGATCCTTATACCTCCTACTAGATAAACATAAGCTCTGCTGAGCAGACTTGTGAGCGGAGGCTATCTCGGCTAGATGGAATTCAAGCGTAGGGATATTGGAGAAGGATTTAAACATGGGAAGTAATCCCCGTGGGTGTTTCCCATAGGTGCAGAAGAGAGGACTGAGACCTGTAGCTGAGTGTTTAGAGTTATTATATGCAAATTCTGCAGTGGGTAGGAGGGCCACCCAATTGTCTTGCACACTGTTAATGTAGCACCTAAGATATTGCTCAAGAGAGGCATTAAGCCGCTCTGTCTGACCATAAGTCTGTGGGTGAAACCCTGAAGAAAGGGCACGTTCAATCCCCAAACGCTGACACAGCGCTGCCCAAAATCGGGAGGTATTTTGACTACCCCGATCGCTGATAATTTTCTCGGGCAACCCATGTAGCCTGAAGATATCCTTTAGAAAAACATCCACCATTGCTGAAGCGGATGGAACTCCTGGTAGCGGGGAAAAGTGAGCAAGTTTGGTAAAGGAATCCACAGTAACCATCAGACAAGTACAGCCCTGAGAGGGAGGTAAATCTACAATAAAGTCTGTTGAAATATGGGACCATGGCTGAATAGGCGTCTCTGGTTGTTCAAGAAGGCCATAAGATTTATGGGTCGTGTTCTTATTCCTGGCACAGGTCTGACAAGATCTACAATGTCTTTTGGCATCCTGCTTAAGAGTGGGCCAAGAGATGAGATCTAACGTACCTTGTACCCCTCTATGACCAGCTGTCATATGGGGGTCGATTCATGGAATTAATGTGCGCCGAAATTTCCCGTGCAGAGGTGCCAAAACGTGCGATTCGCAGTAAAACTGCGAAAATCGCAGTGCAAGTGTGAAAATCGCAGGGAAACCAGCGCACATCGATTCATGGAAGTCCGTGCGCGAGAAAAACATTGGATGTGCGCTGAAAAAGTGCACCGCGCACGCCGGCGCACAGGCCATCCAACAGCGTGCGCCACGGCCACTGCGAAATCGCACATAGCGCGGCACACATCACAAAAGTAGGCTGAACACGGGGCGTAACACTCAGAATGGGGAACAACGCGTGAAAATATGGGCGTCACGGGGGAAGTACAGGAGGCAAGTGCGCGGAACACCCACATGCTCGCCTACAACCCGTATTCATGGAATCGCATAGGGCAAACCAGCGCATGGTGAAAGACGCGCACAGGGCCAAACAAGTACGCCACAAGAAAGCAGGCGGTAGCGTCCCTGCGCCTGAAATAAATGTGCACCAAAATGTGCGCTAACAAAAAGCACCCATATACAGCCATGATGAATGGTCCATACAGTGGCCCTCTAGGACAAATGAGGTGCAAAGGGGTACCGACAAACACGGACACCCGCTGTATGAAAAATAGCGTGTGTGTGTGTTTCTGGGTGCGCGGGAAGTTCCACACGCGATTAGCCTGGGTACGTGTACTTTGTGGTGCGTGGGAAGTTCCACACGCGAATAGCCTGGGTACGTGTGTTTCGGAGTGCGCAGGAAGTTCCACAGGCGATTGGCCTGGGTACGTGTACTTCGGGGTGCGCGGGAAGTTCCACACGTGATTAGCCTGGGTACGTGTACTTCGGGGTGCGCGGGATGTTCCACACGCGATTAGCCTGGGTACGTGTGTTTCGGGGTGCGCGGGAAGTTCCACACGCGATTGGCCTGGGTACGTGTACTTCGGGGTGCGTGGGAAGTTCCACACGCAATTAGCCTGGGTACGTGTGTTTCGGGGTGCGCGGGAAGTTCCACACGCGATTGGCCTGGGTACGTGTACTTTGGGGTGCGCGGGAAGTTCCACACGCGATTAGCCTGGGTACGTGTATTTCGGTGGTGCCGGGGAATGCTACATGTGATTTGGCCGTGTGGGTCCTCCCAGGTGTTCCCTCTACACCCTCCACAGCCCCTGCAGGCAGCCCACACCACAGGGGACTACCCTGCACCCCTGCTCATGTCGCACAAGCAACCCATCCACCATGGCCATGCCCCCCAGCCAACCCACATGTCACCTTGCACTACTGATCACCAACACATGTCTCCCATCACCCCCACCCCCCAGCATCCAGGGGCACCCTCACCAGGCCCCCACTCATGTCCCCCTGCACCCCCACCCCCCAGCAGTGCAGGGCACCGTCCACCAGCCCCCCACTCATGTCTCCCACCACCCCCACCCCCCAGCATCCAGGGGCACCCTCCACCAGGCCCCCACTCATGTCTCCCACCACCCCCACCCCCCAGCAGTGCAGGGCACCCTCCACCAGGCCACCACTCATGTCTCCCACCACCCCCACCCCCCAGCATCCAGGGGCACCCTCCACCAGGCCCCCACTCATGTCTCCCACCACCCCCCATCATCCAGGGGCACCCTCCACCAGGCCCCCACTCATGTCTCCCACCACCCCCACCCCCCAGCAGTGCAGGGGCAGCCTCCACCAGGCCCCCACTCATGTCCAACTCATGTGTCCTATCACCCCCACCCACCAGCATCCAGGGGCACCCTCCACCAGGCCCCCACTCATGTCCCCCTGCACCCCCACCCCCCAGCAGTGCAGGGCACCCTCCACCAGGCCCCCACACATGTCCCCCTGCACCCCACCCCCCAGCAGTGCAGGGCACCCTCCACCAGGCCCCCACACATATCCCCCTGCACCCCCACCCCCCAGCAGTGCAGGGCACCCTCCACCAGCCCCCACTCATGTCTCCCACCACCCCCACCCCCCAGCATCCAGGGGCACCCTCCACCAGGACCCCACTCATGTCTCCCATCACCCCCACCCCCCAGCAGTGCAGGGGCACCCTCCACCAGGCCCCCACACATGTCTCCCACCACCCCCACCCCCCAGTAGTGCAGGGGAAACCTCCACCAGGTCCCCACTCATGTCCCCCTGCACCCCCACCCCCAGCAGTGCAGGGCACCCTCCACCAGGCCCCCACTCATGTCCCCCTGCACCCCCACCCCCAGCAGTGCAGGGGCACCCTCCACCAGGCCCCCACTCATGTCTCCCACCACCCCGAACCCCCAGCATCCAGGGGCACCCTCCACCAGGCCCCCACTCATGTGTCCCATCACCCCCACCCCCCAGCAGTGCAGGGGCACCCTCCACCAGGCCCCCACTCATGTCTCCCACCACCCCCAACCCCCAGCAGTGCAGGGGCAGCCTGCACCAGGCCCCCACTCATGTCTCCCTGCACCCCCAACCCCCAGCAGTGCAGGGCACCCTCCACCAGGCCCCCACTCATGTCTCCCACCACCCCCACCCCCCAGCAGTGCAGGGGAAGCCTCCACCAGGCCCCCACTCATGTCCAACTCATGTGTCCCATCACCCCCACCCACCAGCATCCAGGGGCACCCTCCACCAGGCTCCCACTCATGTCCCCCTGCACCCCCACCCCCCAGCAGTGCAGGGCACCCTCCACCAGGCCCCCACACATGTCCCCCTGCACCCCTACCCCCCAGCAGTGCAGGGCACCCTCCACCAGGCCCCCACTCATGTCTCCCACCACCCCCACCCCCAGCAGTGCAAGGGAAGCCTCCACCAGGCCCCCACTCATGTCCCCCTGCACCCCCACCCCCCAGCAGTGCAAGGCACCCTCCACCAGGCCCCCACTCATGTCCCCCTGCACCCCCAACCCCCAGCAGTGCAGGGCACCCTCCACCAGGCCCCCACTCATGTCCCCCTGCACCCCCACTGCCCAGCAGTGCAGGGGCACCCTCCACCAGGCCCCCACTCATGTCCCCCTGCACCCCCACCCCCCAGCCGTGCGATTTGCCTGGGTACGTGTATTCCTGGGGTGTGCGGGTAGTCTCCCATGCGATACCATCAGGGTACGTGTATTATGGGTCCGCGTGAACTTCCACGCGCGATTGCCCTGGGTACGTGTATTACGGGGTTCGCGGGAAGTTCCACACGCGATTGCCCTGGGTGCGTGTATTACGGGGTTCGCGGGAAGTTCCGCACGCGATTGCCCTGGGTACGTGTATTAAGGGGTGCGTGTGAAGTTTCACACGCGATTTTGCAGGGTACGTGTATTTCGGGGTGCGCGTGAACTTCCACACGCGACTGGGCCTGTGAGAGTGGGGTACGTGTATTCCAGGGGTGGGCGGGAATATTTACTCGCGACTGGGCCTGGGAGAGCGTGTTACGTGTATTCCTGGGGTGGGCGGGAAGATTCACACGGTCGCCTACAACGCACCGAAAAATAAATGGTCCAATCCTGAAACACGTACGCCAGCATGAAGTAGGCGTACATCGACCCGCGCAGCATAAAAGAGCGCGCAAGCACCAAACAAGCTCAGACGCCAGGATGAATATACCGTTCCTAGCAGCAGTGCCCGTGGGTTACCAAAGGAGGAGGGGGAGGATAGTGAGGGCCCAAATTTTCACTCCCAGAACCAGCATTTTTGGGATGCCTGATGACCAGGTGTATGGGAGGTATAGGTTTCCACCACACATAATACTGGACCTGGTCAGTGAGTGGGAGGGTGACCTCACATCACCCACCCTGTGCTCCCAAGCACTCAGCCCTCTGGAGAAGGTCCTTAATGTACTGCACTTCTTGGCCACAGGATCATTTCAGCGGACAAGTGCCATAGTGGGTGGGGTGTCACAGGCCACGCAGTCACGCTGCCTACACCAGGTCTTGAACATCATCACTGCACGCCCATCAGTCCGCAGGCACATATAGCTGCCCAGGACACCTGCAGAAAGGCAGGCTGCCACCCTGGATTTCTACGGTGTGGCACAATTCCCCAAAGTGCTAGGTGCCATTGACTGCACCCATGTGGCACTACGTCCCCCCAGGGCATCTGAGCACATCTATAGGAACCGCAAGCACTGGCATTCCATCAACGTGCAGGTAGTATGGAATGCCAAGGGAATCATCACCTCAGTATATGCCAGCTATCCAGGGTCCACCCACGACAGCTTCATTTACCGAATGTCTACCCTAAGCCGGGACCTAGAAGCTGGGCGGCATGGCGATACATGGCTGCTTGGTGAGTATGAATGCCACTACACATGCATGCATGTCAGATGCAGAGTTATGTCACTACCCCACTAAATATACCCATCACCTCCTCAACAGGGGACAGTGCCTACCCTCTGAGCACCCACGTGATGACGCCAATTCGGAACCCCATCAAGCCTCCGGAGGTAAGATACAACACAGCCCATATTGCAACCCGGGGCATAGTGGAGCGCACATTCGGAGTGCTCAAGTCACGCTTTCGCTCCCTTGACCGTTCTGGCGGGCAGCTGTTATATGCGCCCCCAGTAGTGTGCAGGATCATAGTGGCAGCATGTGTCCTGCACAATGTTGCAACACGTCGGGGCCTGGCTGTGGACATGGTGGTGCCCCCACATCCCCAACCACATGCACGCCCGCTGCGCATGGGAGGGGAAAGGGCACGGGGTGAGGCAGCCCGTACGCAGCTGGTGGCTAATTACTTCACATAGAAATCACACCCCTGTGGAGTGCACACAGCCCTGGCACATACCATCTGATAAGCAATGATGACTCGACCTGACAATTATGACGAACAAAGGGACAGTCAACTGTCAGAACCATAGCAGCCTGAGATTGTTCATGTGGAAGTGTCACAATGTGTGCATCCCTACCTACACAAACAACACCAATGCAGTATCATCAAAAGACACACTTCCATGCTGCAGAAATGAATACCCACTTGCAAAATACTACATGAGAACAGAGCCATGTCACCCAACCCCTCCCCGGCACGGCCACACAACACACCATGGCATGTCATGCAATGTGAGAGCAAACAAATTAATCCCCACAACATGCCCCAAGTGTCACCAACTACAGTGTCCCTAATGGAAACATGGCCACACATGAAATGCTCACAGTAATGCAGGACCTACAACACACATTACCAAATACTTACCAAGAATACCAATCACCTACACAACCTCCAACCTACCTTAAACATGACATTACAGACTTAAAAAATTGGTAGCCTCACTACCTGATAATGCCAGCACTTCGAACACTTCCAAGTATACAGTGTTAGCGCCACGCAAGAGTGCAGGTGCACTGCTTACAACATGGACTCCAGTTCCAAGGTGGACCGCCTTGTGAAGACATGAGAAATGGACCTGCAAATTAGGAGGATGAGATGGATGCAGAGGCACATATCAATGCACCATGCAGTGTACAATACAACAACAAAATGCACTATGAATGTATACACAGTATTGACTACAGACTGCCCACACATCAAATGGGAGTCCAACGTCACCATGTATGTCAATGTCACTTGGGCACACCCTTTGCAAGCCCATGGAAACGGGAAGCAGGAGGGGTGCATGTCACACAAACCCAAGCATCTGAACCAAATTCATGACAAGCCTGCATGTGCCCAGCCACAATACAGTGTATGCCCACGGGAGCCACACAAGGCAACACACTGTCCAAAAAAAAAAAATACAAAACAAAAAAAAAAATCAAAAATGGCCATTAATGGGCCCAGGGGGGTAGGGGAGGCCACCCAGGAGGTCCGAGGACAGGGTGCACACCAAAACCCACCTGTGTGGATCTTGCGAAAAAAAAACACCTCCATGGGCTCATGGCCTGCACGGCTACCCTATTGTGAGAGAATCACTGCTGTCGCTCTCCTCACCCTCTGCAGCTGCATCAGGATGTGGTGGCACTATGGGAGGCAGCCCACGCAAAGCCCTGGTCTGTTCCTCCATGGCAGCAAGCATGCGGGTGTGGAAGGTCTCGTTCTGGAGGATAATTGTGCGTAGGTCCCCATGCAACAACTCACGGGATGCCCGGACCTCCGCCCTAGTTGCCTGCATCTCAGCTGAGAGCATACGTGTGAGACGCTCCAGCTGCTGTTCTATCCTGTTTGTTGAAGCCTCAAGCTCAACAAGAGTCGTCCTGAGGTGAAGGAGTTCCACCCTCAGGGCTTCCCTGTGGCCCTGGGACTCTATGGAAATGGCTTCCCGCAGAGTCGCCAGTGCCGCCCGCCTGTCCCTGTCGGACGCCAACATGTCCTCCCTGTGTGACTGGCAGATGGAGTCTGTTGCCTGCTGTAGTCGCTCCATCAGCCTTTCGGGGGGGACAATGGAAGTGGCCACCCTATCCATGGCCTGAGCCATCATCTCTGATGATGCTGCCTGTTGGGTTGCCATACCGTATATGGATTGCTCCCATGCGGTATTGCCAGGTGGCGGACGGCCACCACGTTGGCGGACACCACACCTGTCTGGGGCAAGGCGAACTGCGCCTTGCTGTGCCGGCACTGCCTTAGGCTGCAGGACTGCATTCCCCCTCTGATCTGCTGGCCCAGGAACAGGATCAGATGTTGCGGAGTGTGACCCTGCATCCGTAACCACCAAAGGCGTACCTGCCAACACTGACATCCCCATTGAGGGTTCTAACCCTGGTGCAGGTGGGTCGGACAGAACAGAATCCCTCCCAGGAACACTCACCTGCGACGGCACATAGGTCTCATCATCCGAATCGACACCTGAATACAGCTCGGGGGAGGTGCAGCCAGAGACACCCCTTGAGAGCACGACCTGCAGCAGCTGTGTGTTCTCACCCACCATCACACCACGTCCCTCACTGGTGGTCGGTCGGGCCTGAGACCCCTCCTGGGTCTGCACCATCTCCACAACCCCAGCAGTATCAAGTGCGTCATCCCCTGCAAAGACATAAAACAAATGGAAACAGGCATTAGCACTATGGCACACAATTAGGGCTGAGAAGCTACAAAAACAGTACTTGATTGACACATGTCCCACATGACTAAAACCCTCCCATGCATGCACCGTCACTGCGTGTGAAGGGGAGGCAGATGGCACACATTGATGACACCAAGATGGAAGATGAACACATTTGCTGCATGCTGCCTAGCAGTGGCATCACACATTGGCCTGTGATTGGCAGGTCAAATACACATGCCATCACACAGATGGCATATACCCTAGCCATAAAGTGAAGAGGGAGAGGAGGGCACCAATTGTTCATTCAGTCTAGTTTGCTCATGAAATTGATTTTTTCATTGAAATGGTTCAAATGTTTAACCTGGAGCTGCCAGTCCAAAATGGTCCTATAGCACAGGGACATGTCTAAACATTGTTCATTCAGTCTAGTTTGCTCATGAAATTGATTTTTTCATTGAAATGGTTCAAATGTTTAACCTGGAGCTGCCAGTCCAAAATGGTCCTATAGCACAGGGACATGTCTAAACAAATCATGTCCAGGGAACAAAGCCAGTCCACTGTACCATAGCCATGTCAGACATGTGACAATAGGACTGAGAAATGCCTAGTAAAAGTGGTGGTATGCAAACAATCTGCCTGAACGAACAGAGGAAAATAAGCAACAATGTTGTGGCAAGATGACACTTCAAGGGCAACTGTTGTGGTGTTGGGCTGGATGTCTAATGTTGGCAGAAGGGATACTGCTATACCCAAATGCTGGTGCGCAGAATGTATTGGATGAGGCACAACGGTGACCCAAACCACTCAGGCACACACACCCTCACCTGGCACCCAAACAGAAGCCCTCACACACACACCATGCACATGGATGACACACACATGCATGTGCACTCACCGGACAACGCCTCATAATCTGCCAGTTCTCCCACGCCTTGGATCTGTTCCTCCGTGACGTAGGTCCCAGCAACTTGCTCATGTGGAGTGAGTTCTATGTCCTCTGCTGGAGGCCCACCTCCAGTCACTAGAGTAGCGGCATGACTTGAGGCCAGCTTATTCTTTGCCCTGCGCTTCAGGTCATTCCAGCGCTTGTAGCATTCAGTAGCTGTGCGCCTCACGATTCCAAGGGCACTTTAGATATCCGCGATGGTCTGCCAGTGTGCCTGACGTTGCGCGGGTGTGGTCTTGGATCCTGCAACAATCACCATTTCGCGGTCATGTGCGGACACATACTCTACAAATGCATTCAGTTCGGCCTCATTGAAGCTGGGCTTCCTTGACGGGCCGGACTGTGTAGCCGTGTCTGGGGCATCAGCCTTTACTGGACGAGCACTCTTCCTCTTCCGCTTGGAAGGTGGTGGGGATCCTGAGTGTCCTACGCCGCTCTGGACACTAGGGGCAGGAGCCCCGGTGGACTCTGTACTAGAAGTGTGGGATTGCACACTCAGCATGGGAGTTGGTGCAGGCATTAGCTCAAGTGTGATGGTGTCAGGGGGAATGTCAGCATGATGGACTTGGACCGACACTGTCCTGGCTGGGTGTGTGAGAGGTGGGGTGGATGGAGCCGCAGCTGCCCCTGCAGCCTCCCCAGCCTGCCTACGCGGGGCAGCAGATGACCTAGCTGCCCCTGATCCACGTGGCCTGATGACACCAACGTGCACCGGCGCACGTGGCCTAGACCTGCTGACCTGGAAGTCAGCCATGGAGTCACCCTGTGCCAGATCTGGTTCCACAGTGGGCTGTTCCAACAAGGGCTGAGCATGGATGGTGTCAGCCACGTTACCCTCAACCGGGGGGGGGAGCATGGGTGTCCCTGACTGCTCCTCCAAACATGGGGGGCTAGGGGAACCCTGCAAGTCACGGCCACGTCCCCTACCGGATCCACCACGGCCACCACTTGGGGCTCGGCCACCTTTGCCACCCTTACGGCTTGTACGCCTCCCAGCCATGGCACTGATGTTATTGTGCGTATGGGAGTCGATGTGAACTATTGTCCTGGGCAATTGGAGGTCAAAGGGGTTGGGTACCAGATGGTAATCGTACCCTAGTGCTCTAGCAAGGCTGTATGTCACAAAGATGACGGGTCATGCAACGCACAGGCACCCCAAAAAAGGGAAGTAAGGTGCACGCAACCCCTCCTAGACCACGTGTGTGGAAAAATAAACCTGCACTACGCTGTGGCACCCAGAAACACAAGAATGAACGTATGCGTGTCACATGCAGCATAGAATGACCTCTGAAGGGGTATGCGACACTCGGGGCAAGCACAGATGTTAAATACGTGCGCGACTCACCGTCTGCCAGGAACAAAAGCGTGAAAATTATGCGCGTGTGCGCGTTGGCAACACCCCCGCCAAAAGAAGAATTGTACGCTGTCTGAGGAGACAGGACAACAGTACAAGGGAACGCTGTTTGAGGAAACAGGCCCAGGAAAAAGAGGAAAAGAGAAAAAGCTGTCAGAGGTAACAGGGAGTACGAACTTGAAACGCCGTGAAGTAAATCGCGTGTGAACCGACAAGAAGTACAGATTTCACCAACTCGCTCTCCACGAAAAGCACGTACAAGGAAATGGCGTTCTACACTACCTTTTATACACACGTCACAGACGCGCATACGCGATGAGGCCATTTCCACCAATTACACGCTTTGACACTCGGACGTGTATTTATTTTTTACACACGCCATTCTCTACGGCCATGCGCGTGATGTCATAGCTGCGCATGGGGGCCTTTGGGCCAATGAAATCGCGTTTGAATTACACGCAGACGTGCCGGATTTTCACATGCCAAATCACTCCGTATCAAGCTGGCCACGCGTAAGCACACGGAAGACCACGCTCCTGCCCAGAAAGCCGATTTACTGCCCCCCAGAGCCCCGAGCACGCTCCCACCTGCCATCTGCTGCTGCCTGACTGCCTGCTGCCCACATGCCCTGCCATTTGCTGCCTGCACATCAGCCAGGAGTGCTGTTGCTGTGACCACCCCTGCTGGAACCGAAGACTCCCGACTGGGATTCCATCGCTCCACAGCCCAGCCCCAGGACCCAGTTGCCCACCCACTCCTGCCTCTGGGGTTGTCATGTCGGGCATTCAAACATCTGGCACCACAGACAACCCCCGGCCAGAGAGGCAGAGGGGCACCAACTTCAGTGCCAGGGAAGTTGGTGTCCTGCTGGAGCAAGTCCTGGGGCAGTATGATGCCCTCTTTGGAAGTGTGCGCGCCGACAAGGAAGGACGGACTCGGATCTGGACGGACATCGTGACTGCCATCAACGCGGAGGGGGTGGCAGTCCGACTATTCCATCATGTCAAGAAGCGCTGGGAGGACTTCAGGTCCTGGACCCTCAACAAGGCCTGGCGCCTCTTGAAGGCAGCGGATGCTAAGGGGCGCCGGGGCCACTTGTCGGAAGATCAGATGAGGGTCCTGGAACGCATATCCCCAGCGCTCCACGTCCAGGTCCTTGAGAGGCAGACCCATCTGGAGTCGAGCGGTAAGTGTACATGCATCATGATTGTAAGCTGTGCGTGTGGTGATGTGCAGTAGTGTACCGGTTGCACATCTGTTTGTATGGGGCCGAGTATGGGTGGGGGTGTACAGGGCCGTGAGGCTAACACATGCGAGGGCTGTCATGTGTGAGACATGGATGGTGCTTGTGTGTGTAGGCTTGCATGCCAAATGCAGTTGTTTGGGCACACATGTTTGGATGAATGTGTATGTAAGTAGGCATGTTCGTGATGTCACGCATGTATGTTGTTTTCTGCTGCATGTATCAGCACTGTGTACATGTGCATGTGTGTGTATTTGACAAGGGTGCAACAGTGATGCAACATGGATGCATGTGACAGCGGGATGTGGAAACCTGATTGGCAGATGTGACATGGATGCCCATCTGAACACTGCGACAGTTGGCTGAGGTGTAGACATGCATGCAAGTGTGGTGGTGTGCGTGCATGTGTAGTGCACTCCCTGTGTTGCATGTGATGTCTGGCTCACCTTTGCCTGCTCATGCTGTTGTATGTGTATGGATGGTGCTGGCAGTTGCGATGTGGCTGTGGTATGGCTCATGTGTGCAAGTTGAAATGACATGTGTGTTGCCAATTGTGATGCCATGTCTGAGGTTTGCCAATGCCACTCATGTGCAACTGTCATGTGTGTATGTGTCCATTGTACAGTGCCCTGATGCCTGTGTTTTATTTCTCCCTGTCTGCAGCGTCAACTGATGAAGAGGGCGGAGAAGGTGCTGTGGAGCACAGCGGCGGGGATCGCACCGCCAGCCGGAGACGCAAGGCCCGGCTCCCCTCCCAGGTTGTGATCTCGTCGGGGAGTGAGGAGTCCGGGGCCGTGTCCCAGGCCGCAGCTGCCGGGGGGAGGTCCAAGAGGCGGAGGTCGGAGTTGGACTCCTCGGCAGCAGAAGGGGCAGCTGGGACCCCACAGGGCCCAACGGGGGAAGAAGGCACGGAGTCATCCAGGTTGGTGGGGGGTTTGGTGGAGGAGGAGGCCGTGCAAGCAACAGAGACGGGGCCTGAAGGTGGGGATTCAACTGGTGCTAGTGGTGCAGTGCAGGACCAGGGACAGGAGGCAGCACAGGTCGCCGCGGAGGTGCCTGTGTGCAATCCTGTCCCTGATCCTGTCACTGCATCATCTTGCACCAGCAGGGATGCCTACGTCCAGACCCGTTTTCAGGCAGGGGATGCGCTCACGACAACTGGCCTTCCTCTGCCTGCGGACGTGGCTATCCGTGTCCGGATTGAGCCTGTCCTGACTGGTGTGGCGTTGCGTCAACGGGCCATGCGAGGTGACCTGCAGTCTTTTCATGAGGAGACTGCACGTCATCTCGAATGGCTCGTTGACCGCGTCGGCCTACTGGGACAGGTCAACCAGGCCGGATTCCTCCGTTTGATGGGGCTTGCTCAGACCCCCTCCTCAACTGTACCCCCTATGCGCCAGTCGTCCTCCGTGCCATCTTCCCACCCATCAGTCACCTGGGTGCCCTGTGGAGCTGCCTCCGACGGTGCGGCCAGGCTGGTGGAGGAGGCATCCCTACCACAGTCAGGAGTCGGACGTCCAGCAGGGGTGGCCACATCAACGACTGCACCCCAGCCAGCGGAGGATGTGCAGGCAGCAGGAGGCAGTGCACGGGCAGAGGCACAGCAGCAGCAACGTGGTGGGAGCCATGATGGCTCGGGGCCTTCGACATCGGAGGGGCAGGCATCGGCCGGAGGGCAGGAGGACCCAGGACGGGTAGTGTCTTCCGTGTGGCAGCGGTTGGGCCACGCCATAGATGCGGAGCGGCAGCGGGCGGAAGAGGCACGGCTCACGATGGTCAGGGCGGAGAACTCCATGCAGAGGGCCCTGAGGCGGGCCGAGTGCCTCGAGGCAATCCGCAGGGAGTTTGGGTGAACATGTGGATTGCCCTGCGGACCCTCGGGGCCATGGAGGAGGACCGCCTCCGGGACATTGAGCAGGAGTTCGATGATGCCCTGTCCCGGAACATCCCGAAGGGAGCCGTCGGACTAGCCCGCTGCCCTTGTAAATAGTTCTGTAGTTAGTGTTAGGTTTCCTTTGGTTTTGCTTTTTTTTTGGACTTTTGGGACAATGGGCCAAATTTATGTATATATTTTTTGTTTTTAGGTAGTGTCATTTCTTCTGTTGGGATCATGGACCCTGGATTGTTTATCTGTATATAGTTGACTTTTGGATTTTCATTTTTTTTATGATTTACCCATGGAGCAATGGTTTTCGATTTTAATTTTCCATTGGATTTACTTTTGTGGACTGTGACTTTGGACACCTTTCCTTTGGATTATGATTTGTGGTTTTGCATTATTTCACGGACCAGCTGCTTTTTTTTTTAATTTCCATTATTGTTTGTTTATTTTTGATTCAATTTATGTTGCTTTTAATACATGTTTTTTCTTCAAACTTCAATGTGTAGTATCATCTCATTGGTTTCATGCATATCATGATATGGGTTTTGACATTCACTGACACCCATTGGGTGTATGTGAGGGACATGTGTTCATTTCCAAACTTGCAATTGGGGTTCTATCATGTTATTGCCATTTCTAAGTGGGTGGATGCAATACTCGGGTGGGTCTTTGGCATTTGGAGGCTGACCATAAGGGCCGAGAATCTAGATTGTGATGACATGTTGGCTGGGGGACATGAGTGGGGGCCTGGTGGAGGCTGCCCCTGCACTGCTGGGGGTTGGGGGTGCAGGGAGACATGAGTGGGGGCCTGGTGGAGGGTGCCCCTGCACTGCTGGGGGGTGGGGGTGATGGGAGACATGAGTGGGGGCCTGGTGGGGGGTGCCCTGCACTGCTGGGGGGTGGGGGTGATGGGAGACATGAGTGGGGGCCTGGTGGGGGTTGCCCTGCACTGCTGGGGGGTGGGGGTGGTGGGAGACATGAGTGGGGCCTGGTGGAGGGTGCCCTGCACTGCTGGGGGGTGGGGGTGATGGGAGACATGAGTGGGGGCCTGGTGGGGGGTGCCCTGCACTGCTGGGGGCTGGGGGTGATGGGAGACATGAGTGGGGGCCTGGTGGAGGGTGCCCTGCACTGCTGGGGGGTGGGGGTGATGGGAGACATGAGTGGGGGCCTGGTGGAGGGTGCCCCTGGATGCTGGGGGTTAGGGGTGCAGGGGGACATGAGTGGGGGCCTGGTGGAGGGTGCCCCTGCACTGCTGGGGGGTGGGGGTGATGGTAGACATGAGTGGGGGCCTGGTGGGGGGTGCCCTGCACTGCTGGGGGGTGGGGGTGATGGGAGACATGAGTGGGGGCCTGGTGGAGGGTGCCCCTGCACTGCTGGGGGGTGGGGGTGATGGGAGACATGAGTTGGACATGAGTGGGGGCCTGGTGGAGGGTGGCCTGCACTGCTGGGGGGTGGCGGTGGTGGGAGACATGAGTGGGGGCCAGGTGGAGGGTGCCCCTGGATGCTGGGGGGTAGGGGTGATGGGAGACATGGGTTGGACATGAGTGGGGGCCTGGTGGAGGGTGCCCTGCACTGCTGGGGGGTGGGGGTGGTGGGAGACATGAGTGGGGGCTTGGTGGAGGGTGCCCCTGCACTGCTGAGGGGTGGGGGTAATGGGAGACATGAGTGGGGGCCTGGTGGAGGGTGCCCTACACTGCTGGGGGGTGGGGGTGATGGGAGACATGAGTGGGGGCCTGGTGGAGGGTGCCCCTGGATGCTGGTGGGTGGGGGTGCAGGGGGACATGAGTGGGGGCCTGGTGGAGTGTGCCCCTGCACTGCTGGGGGTGGGGGTGGTGGGAGACATGAGTGGGGGCCTGGTGGAGGGTGCCCCTGCACTGATGGGGGGTGGGGGTGATGGGAGACATGAGTGGGGGCCTGGTGGAGGGTACCCCTGCACTGCTGGGGGGTGGGGGTGCAGGGGGACATGAGTGGGGGCCTGGTGGAGGGTGCCCTGCACTGCTGGGGGGTGGGGTGATGGGAGACATGAGTTGGACATGAGTGGGGGCCTGGTGGAGGGTGCCCTGCACTGCTGGGGGGTGGGGGTGATGGGAGACATGAGTGGGGGCCTGGTGGAGGCTGCCCCTGCACTGCTGGGGGGTGGAGTGGTGATGGGAGACATGAGTGGGGGCCTGGTGGAGGGTGCCCTGCACTGCTGGGGGGTGGGGGTGGTGGGAGACATGAGTGGGGGCCCATAGCTCTCAACTCACCCGCTTTTGGCGTGTCACCCGCCCTGTAAAGGGCTGACTCACCCGCTAAGCCTCCTGGACGCCCATTCATTCTAATGGGCGTCTCACCCACCAAAAACAAAATCGGGTGATTTCACCCGCCTTTGCAACACAAATGGTTGAGAGCTATGGGGGCCTGGTGGAGGGTGCCCCTGCACTGCTGGGGGGTGGGGGTGCAGGGGGACATGAGTGGGGGCCTGGTGGAGGGTGCTCTGCACTGCCAGGGGGTGGGGGTGATGGGAGACATGAGTTGGACATGAGTGGGGGCCTGGTGGAGGGTGCCCTGCACTGCTGGGGCGTGGGGGTGATGGGAGACATGAGTGGGGGCCTGGTGGAGGCTGCCCCTGCACTGCTGGGGGGTGGGGGTGATGGGAGACATGAGTTGGACATGAGTGGGGGCATGGTGGAGGGTGCCCTGCACTGCTGGGGGGTGGTGGTGGTGGGAGACATGAGTGGGGGCCTGGTGGAGGGTGCCCCTGGATGCTGGGGGGTGGGGGTGATGGGAGACATGAGTTGGACATGAGTGGGGGCCTGGTGGAGGGTGCCCTGCACTGCAGGGGGGTGGGGGTGATGGGAGACATGAGTGGGGGCCTGGTGGGGGATGCCCTGCACTGCTGGGGGGTGGGGGTGATGGGAGACATGAGTGGGGGCCTGGTGGAGGGTGCCCTGCACTGCTGGGGGGTGGGGGTGATGGGAGACAAGAGTGGGGGCCTGGTGGAGGGTGCCCCTGGATGCTGGGGCGTGGGGGTGCAGGGGGACATGAGTGGGGGCCTGGTGGAGGGTGCCCCTGCACTGCTGGGGGGTGAGGGTGATGGGAGACATGAGTGGGGGCCTGGTGGGGGGTGCCTTGCACTGCTGGGGGGTGGGGGTGATGGGAGACATGAGTGGGGGCCTGGTGGAGGGTGCCCCTGCACTGCTGGGGGGTGGGGGTGATGGGAGATATGAGTGGGGGCCTGGTGGAGGCTGCCCCTGCACTGCTGGGGGGTGGGGGTGATGGGAGACATGAGTGGGGACCTGGTGGAGGCTGCCCCTGCACTGCTGGGGGGTGGGGGTGATGGGAGACATGAGTTGGACATGAGTGGGGGCCTGGTGGAGGGTGCCCTGCACTGCTGGGGGGTGGGGGTGGTGGGAGACATGAGTGGGGGCCTGGTGGAGGGTGCCCCTGGATGCTGGGGGGTGGGGTTGATGGGAGACATGAGTTGGACATGAGTGGGGGCCTGGTGGAGGGTGCCCTGCACTGCTGGGGGGTGGGGGTGATGGGAGACATGAGTGGGGGCCTGGTGGAGGGTGCCCTGCACTGCTGGGGGTGGGGGTGATAGGAGACATGAGTGGGGGCCTGGTGGAGGGTACCCCTGGATGCTGGGGGGTGGGGGTGCAGGGGGACATGAGTGGGGGCCTGGTGGAGTGTGCCCCTGCACTGCTGGGGGGTGGGGGTGGTGGGAGACATGAGTGGGGGCCTGGTGGAGGGTGCCCCTGCACTGCTGGGGGGGTGGGGGTGATGGGAGACATGAGTGGGGGCCTGGTGGAGGGTGCCCCTGCACTGCTGGGGGGTGGGGGTGCAGGGGGACATGAGTGGGGGCCTGGTGGAGGGTGCCGTGCACTGCTGGGGGGTGGGGGTGATGGGAGACATGAGCTGGACATGAGTGGGGGCCTGGTGGATGTTGCCCTGCACTGCTGGGGGGTGGGGGTGATGGGAGACATGAGTGGGGGCCTGGTGGAGGCTGCCCCTGCATTGCTGGGGGGTGGTGGTGAGGGGAGACATGAGTTGGACATTAGTGGGGGCCTGGTGGAGGGTGCCCTGCACTGCTGGGGGGTGGGGGTGGTGGGAGCCATGAGTGGGGGCCTGGTGGAGGGTGCACCTGGATGCTGGGGGGTGGGGGTGATGGGAGACATGAGTTGGACATGAGTGGGGGCCTGGTGGAGGGTGCCCTGCACTGCTGGGGGGTGGGGGTGATGGGAGACATGAGTGGGGGCCTGGTGGGGGGTGCCCTGCACTGCTGGGGGTGGGGGTGATGGGAGACATGAGTGGGGGCCTGGTGGAGGGTGCCCTGCACTGCTGGGGGGTGGGGGTGATGGGAGACATGAGTGGGGGCCTGGTGGAGGGTGCCCCTGGATGCTGGGGGTGGGGGTGCAGGGGGACATGAGTGGGGGCCTGGTGGAGGGTGCCCCTGCACTGCTGGGGGGTGGGGGTGATGGGAGACATGAGTTGGACATGAGTGGGGGCCTGGTGGAGGGTGCCCTGCACTGCTGGGGGGTGGGGGTGATGGGAGACATGAGTGGGGGCCTGGTGGAGGGTGCCCCTGGATGCTGGGAGGTGGGGGTGCAGGGGGACATGAGTGGGGGCCTGGTGGAGTGTGCCCCTGCAGTGCTGGGGGGGTGGGGGTGGGACATGTGCAGGGTAGGCCCCTGTGGTGTGGGCCGCCTGCAGGGGCCGTGGAGGGTGTAGAGGGAACACCTGGGAGGACCCACACGTGCAATTCACGTGTGGTGCTCCCCGTGCACCCCTGGAATACACGTACCCTGATGGAATCGCGTGTGATACTTCCTGCGCACCCCTGAAATACACGTACCCTGATGGAATTGCGTGTGATACTCCCTGCGCACCCCTGGAATACACGTACCCTGCTGCCATGTACCCTGATGGAATCGTGTGTAATACTTCCCGCGCACCCCTGAAATGCACGTACCCTGCTGTTTTTGCGTGTGATACTTCACGCGCACCCCTGGAATACACGTGCCCTGATGGAATCGTGTGTGTTACTTCCCACGCAACCCTGAAATACACGTACCCTGCTGCTTTTGCGTGTGATACTTCCCGCGCACCCCTGGAATACACGTACCCTGCTGCTTTTGCGTGTGATACTTCCCGCGCACCCCTGGAATACACGTACCCTGATGGAATTGCGTGTGATACTTCCTGCGCACCCCTGAAATACATGTACCCTGCTGCTTTTGCGTGTGATACTTCCCGCGCACCCCTGGAATACATGTACCCTGCTGCCATGTACCCTGATGGAATCGCGTGTGATACTTCCCGCGCACCCCTGAAATGCACGTACCCTGCTGTTTTTGTGTGTGATACTTCCCGCGCACCCCTGGAATACACGTGCACTGATGGAATCGCGTGTGTTACTTCCCACGCACCCCTGATGTACACGTACCCAGGACAATCGCGTGTGAAACTTCCCGCGAACCACTGAAATACACGTTCCCCGCTTGGCGTTTGCTGTTTGGCAGCCCTGTGAACTGGTCCAGGGTTAGCGCAGCCCTTTGCGATGATTTGGGAATTTTGAAGGCTTTTCCTTGCGTGAGGGCGTTCTTGGGGGCGTAACTGGCGCTGCTGCAGGGTCGCTGCGCTACTCTGCGCCACGGCTGGTTTCGGAGGCTAAAATCCATGAATACGCTGTACGATGAAAATGATTTTTTCACACACGGATGGCGCAGTGTATCGCACGGGGACACTGTGCGCCAGCCGCGTGCGCCACTTTTGTGCGAATTTCTATGAATTACCCTGATGGTCGTGACCCCAACCTAGGATCTTCAATTGTAGGGTTCTAGTGGGGATGAACAATCTCGGTCCAACTAGCAACAATCCGTCAGACCATCGGACCTGGTGTTGTTTGTTCCGAGGTATTCTTGCTTCCGATTCGGGCGTGGTGACCATTCTGACCTCTTGGAGAAAGGAGGAAATCAAGCCCACAATACGGTTCCTAGGAAACATATACTCAGGTGCGGGTACTGACAGCACTTCGGGGACATCACGCCTAGATAAGGCATCTGCCAGACTGTTTAGGGTACCAGGAATATAGGTAATGGTGAAGTCGTATTGGCTGAAGAAACGTGCCCAGCGTGCTTGTCGTGAATTAACGCATTCCATATTCCTGAGGATCTGTAGGTTCTTATGATCCGTGCGTAGGGTAAACGGATGCGAGCTTCCTTGTAGTAGGTGTCTCTATTCCTCGCAGGCAGCCTTCAATGCCAGTAATTCCTTCTCTATCACGGAATCATTTCTCTAGCTGGTAGTGAGGGTCTTTGAGAGATAAGCTACTGGATGTTCCTTCCCGTTTTTGAACTGAAGAAGAACAGATCCTAAGGCTCTAGCCGATGCATCTGCTTCTTCAATGAAGGGCTTGTTTTGGTCTGGCTGGCTCAAGACCGGAGCTGTACAGAACTTCTCTTTAAGCGTTAGAAAGGCTTGGTTGGCTTGTTCCGTCCAGAGATAGGGTCGTGACTCTTTCTTGAGAAGGGCAGTAATCGGTAAGACTATTTGGGAGAACTGACCGATAAACTTCCTATAGAAGTTCACCAACCCCAGGAAGCGCTGAACCTCTTTAAGGGAAGCAGGAGCAGGCCACTCCAGGATGGCCGAAACCTTCCTTGGATCCATGGTGATGCCTTCAGAAGAAAGGATATATCCCAAATACGGAACAGATGTAGCATTAAAGAGACATTTTTCTGGTTTAACCTTCAAGTGTTGGGATTGAAGACGGTTAAGTACTATCCTCAGGTGCTGGGTGTGTTCTTGTTGTGTGGATGAAAACACCAGAATGTCGTCAAGGTAGACTATGGTATTCAAAAAGAGTAAATCTGAAAAGAGACAGTCCATGAAGCGCTGGAATATGGCCGGTGCGTTGACTAATCCAAAGGGCATAACCCTATACTCGAACAGGCCGAAAGGGGTTCTAAATGCCGTCTTCCATTCATCCCCTTCTCTGATACGGAGGAGATGGTAAGCGCTCCGCAAATCTAATTTAGAGAAGACTGAGGCGCCTTGTACTGCCTCTAGGATGTCAGAGATGAGTGGCATAGGGTAGCGATCCCGAATAGTGACCTTATTAAGCCTCGATAGTCAATACACGGTCTCAATTCCGATGAATCCCGTTTGGGTATAAAAAATAATGAGGCTCCTGCTGGGGATCGTGAAGGTTGTATGAGCCCATTAGTCAGATGAGAGTCCAGATAGGCGCGAAGGACCTTCTTCTCTACCAGAGATAACGAAAACATGCGCCCAAAGGGTAACAGAGCTTCCGGTAGCAGCTCAATGGCGCAGTCTTCCAGACGGTGTGGAGGTAGATCCAGAACGGGAGTTTCCTTGAATACTTCTTGGTATTCTGACAGTTCCGGAGGAATACAACAAACTTCGCAGACATTCTTATGTTTAGGAGTAAGGATTTGTACTGATTCAACTTGCGGTTGTGTAAGACAGTTCTGTTTACAAAAATCCGATTCGAATGCCATAGTGTTGCGGGTCCAGTCTATGGTTGGATTGTGCTTCCTAAACCATCGAATTCCGAGGATAATCGGGAAATGAGCAGCTCTGATAAGATCGAACTGCATCTGTTCAGAATGTTGAAGGATGGTCGCTGTAAGAATCTCTGTAGACTGGGTAATAGGTCCGGAGGAAAGTGGGGTACCATCAACTCCTTCTACCTTCTGAGCATCTTCACGTTGCAAAAGGGTGAGACCTTGTTTGTGGGCCCATACAGTGTCCATGAACACCCCTGCTGCCCCACAATCAAGCAGCGCCATGGTGGTTAGTTCTGCGTGTCTTGTCCTCAGCTGGATGGCCACTATCATGAGGCGTGCATCCATCGTTGCGACTTGAGACGAAACAGTCACTGTAACATAGGGACTAAGAGTTAGACCTCGGATGCTAGTCCCCTTTAGGTCCGAGGTCGGTCGTTTCCCGCCCGCCTAGGAGGTACATCTGGGCAGTTTCGTAGGAGATGGGAATTTGATAAGCAATACATGCATAGTCCGGAATCTCTCCTTTGTTTTCTCTCCTCAGGTGTCAAAGGGAGCCGAGCGGTCCCAATCTGCATAGGCTCTTCCTTATGACTCAAGGATGGTATAAGGGTAGTGAGGAGGTCCCAGGGAGATGGGTGACTGGGGACTTATGCTTCCTCCTTTCAGCTTTTCGTTCTGAAAGCCGATGTTCTATCTGAAGTACTATCGACATCAGATCCGATAAGGTTGTGGGTCGAGCGATGCGAGCAAGCTCGTCCTTAAGTTCCTCCCTTAGACCTCGCCGAAAGAGGGTATACTGGACCTGTTCCGGCCACCCTGCTTCCGTAGCCAGTCGCTTGAAAGAAGAAATGTAGGATAGTAGATCACTGGATCCTTGCTGTGCCTCGAGAAGCTCTTCAGCCGCCTCATGTGTGATGTCAGGTTGTTCAAAAGTCTGTTTAAGCAAAGACAGGAAGGCTCCATGGTCTCGGATGACCGGGTTGTTGGATGTCACCAAAGGCGTAGCCCAAGCCAGCGCATTTCCGGTCATATTAGACACCATAAATCCCACCTTAGAGTGGTCTGTGGAATAGGTCTGCGGGCGAAAGGCGAAATGGACAGAACATGCCTCCAGAATCTCCTTCAACCTTTTTGGAGCTCCGTCGAACTTGCACGAGGACAAAGCCATGGGAGGCAAATCAGATTCACGAGATTCTCGGTTGGCAACCAGTTGCCTCAGGGTGACATTCTCGGCTTTAACGTTCTGCAGTTCAACATTCATAGCCTGCACTGCGGCTACCAACTCTTGAAACTGCTCAGGAGTAGCCATTGACGTTTCTGGGCGTTGCAAACTGTCAAGTTCAGGTGTCTCTTTTACCACTTCCGAGTCACACCAATCCCCCTCCTCCTCACCTGTGAGTTCAGATTCCAAAGTTCCACCGAACCTTTTCTTCCACTGTTCTTCTTTTTTCTTTCCTTTTTTTTGAGGATGGGGTCTGCCCCAAAGGGAAGCCACCCTGACCCCAGAATAGAAGGTCCGGGGGGCCCCACCTCCGGTTCAGACCAAAGGGGAAAAAGCCGTAGGCACAAAAAAACCCTTTCCGATGGTATCTGGTGATCGTCACAAATGCAGAAGGGATGATCCAGAAGTGCAGGGATGAGATGCCGGTATGGTATGCAGCAAAGGAAGGCAGTGGAGGAGTCAGGTCAAGAGTCAGGGGGCGAACCAAAAAGACAGACAAAGAACGGCCCGTAACTAAGGACGAGAGGAGAAAGAAAGAGGGAAGGGAAGAAAAAGAGGGGAGGAGACCTAGAAATCTAGGGGGAGCCCACGAGAGCCAGGAGAGCCAGAAAAGGCAGACTAGGGAGCCCGCAGCAGGGAAGAGCAAGCCGGAACAGAGGGAGAGCGAGGGGCCGCAAGGGCCGAGAGAGAACACTTACGAGTGCTCCAACCCGAAAGCCTGACGCGAGTAGGTTGCAACGCGGAGACTTCCGGGTTGGAGCTACTAAAAAAAAGGCCTTCCCCAGCGGTCGTCGGAAAGACTAGACCGCACTGAGAGTGTGGGGGGAAGAGACGTGGCGGAGCAGTTAATGGCTGCTCCAGTGCCATCGGCTCCATACACGCCAGCTACGGCGGCGTGTGACACTCTCCCCCTGCAGCCCCATACCCACCACACTCCTAGCCCCCACCTTTTCTCACTCTGTCTGAAAGCTTCACAGCTCCAGTTCTCACGGATGAGCCGGAGATAATTGAAACAAATACCCTCATGTAACATTTGACTCTTCTTCTGAGATCACTGTCCTGTGTGTGAACCGGCCTGAAAATGCCCATCCGTCTCCACAAACCTAACAGTGCCCTCTGATTCTCACTGTTGGAAAATTACTGCCATTAAAAGCAGAAACAGAAATCAAATGAGCCAACCTGAGACAGGAAGTCAAAAGTCTCTGTATGGAATCGTACTGCTCCTCTCAGCCTTGAAGGGAGATGTACACTCTGAAGAAGGGGTACCAAACTAATTAAAGAGGGAATGCGACCAACTATTAACAGTTACTGACCATGAACAAATGAATACTGATCTTACCAGTGTGATCAGGAGACCAGTCCTTATTAGGAAATGTCCCATGATGGATTGGCAGCAGGTGAATCCCTGAATGAAGATGAAGAAAAAATCCTGTCCCGCCAGCACGAGGACACCTCATGTCCAATAGTGCTAATAGGAAGTCTCTAGTCCAGCACTTATACCCTATTCCCGCCGGCACGAGGACGCATAGTCATATACTTACAATGCCAAAGGCAATTTCTTTTATGCAGACGAATCCACCCGTGAACACAGGAAGAGTGTTCAATGCAGTAGCCAGATAGCGAAATTACAATGAGCCAAGAGCGAGGAAATCCATGATGAAAATCCGTAGAGAGACATGCTATTCAAAACAAGAAGCCAATCCAGAAGCAGTCTGGGTCGGTTAACCAGCAGGGCACAACAAAGGCAATGGGCAAGACAAGAGCAGGTCGACTAACAGGCAAAAGTCTGAAACGAAATAATACCAGATACCAGGAACGCTACGGATCCACAAGAAGTGATCAGAAGCACTGTGCTAAGCTAGAGGCGTTGTTATATCCTGGCGTCCTAGCAACATGGGGTACACGTGACCGGGATTGCAGGAAGACACGTGATTGAAAGTGCGTCATGTGCCAACATCGCCATGGCAACCCCCAGCGTGTCTGGAATGGCAAATAATCCGCTGATTGCCTGACCTCAGATCCTTTGTGCTGGGACGTTGGGATGGAAATGCCTTTCGTGCCATTAGTGGTTTAACTGTTCGCGGCAGTGACCTTCGTATCATGACATTATCCTTCCCCAAAGGTGCCCCTGGGCCCCAGGAGGCAAGAAAACGAGACAGCAAAGGAGGAGCATGTAAGTCAGCCACAGGTTCCCACTTGCGGTCCTCAGGACCACAGCTTTTCCACTCTACCAGGAACATACAAACACCACGAGATATCTTGGTGTCCAGAATGTCTTTGACCTCGTACTCTTCCACACCCTGAACCACCACAGGGGGTGGTCGGGCAGGCAATATAGTCCGATCCACTGATGGTTTGATCAACGCAACATGGAACACGGGATGGACCTTCCAAGCCTGCGGTAGATCCAGTTTAACCACCAGAGGACTTAGTACTTCCTTGATAACATAGGGCCCAACAAAACGAGGCAAAAGGCACTTACGACCAGGGATGCGAACGTACTTAGCCGAGACCCATACATGCATACCTGGAATATAGTTTGGAGCCCGCCTCCGACGACGATCAGCATATACTTTCGCCTGGTTCTGAGCCTGTGAGAGATGTTGTCGGACCGTCGAATGCAATTCAGACAGATTGCGAAGACAGGACTACACCGCTGGGCAGTCAGAGACAGAACTCAAATCCCAAGGCAAAAAACAGTGAAAAACCTGTGGATGAATGAGTGGAATTATTCCAGGCAAATTCCGCCATGGTCAAAACAACGAGCCATGATTCCTGGTGTTGCATAATGTCAGGAATCAGGGGTGGAAGTTATGGAGCCGCTGGAGCTACTAGTCAGCTGTGGCAACGCTCTAGTCCTCACCCAACATGGCAGAGTCTTCTATAAGTGCTGACTCCGCCCCCTAGTTCGGTGCGTTGTATCTGTGCTTGTTCACGCTAACGCTCCGTTGCTCTCAGTGCTTACCTTGTTTTCTTCGCCTTTTCATAGCTGTTTGTTTAGCCTTCTAATTGCTACCTGTGCTACCTTTGTTCTGGTTTCAGCCTTTTTCATACGCATTTTCTCTCCATCCCCCTTCGGCCCTTGCCGCCCTGCATGCATTCTTGTTTCGGCGTTTCCACCGTTTCCATACTCCCGCCTGCGGTTCCCCAACTGCACGCGGCTCTATTCTTTTGTCTTACCTGCTTCGGCACCTTGCTGTCTATGCACCCCACCTGCAGCCCTTCTGTCTGTACGCGGCTCTACCCTGCCCTCTACCGCTCGGCTTTTCTGCCGTTCTTTTCACTGCACCTGCAGCCATTCTGACAGTGCGCGGCTGCTATTGCTCGATTCATCTGCCTTCCGCGTACCCTGCTGTTCTCTCCTTTGCCGGCAGTCGGAACGCGGCTCTCTCTTCTCCGCTCTATGGTCTGAATTTCTGCACCGCAGTATCTAGCCTTCCACTCTTCCACCTGGGTGCAGCCTTCTATTCCTTTCTTCGGTTTACTAATCTTATTTAGTTTTTTTTTACCTTTGAAGCATTCCCCTTCTTGCTTCTATTCTTTGAAGCCTTTCATTTATCCTGATACTTACTTGCAGGAGAGATACATTCTTACAACTCCCTGTTCCTTGCCTATATAGAGGAGTCTGCCTCTGACAATTGATATAAGACCACTAATCTGCCCATCAACCACCTTCTGTGTCATCTTCCACAATTACAGCTGTCAAGAGGTGTTTCCTTCACTCACCTTTGGTTCCTAAAGACTGAACACCTTGTCTCCTACAATCAAGATCCACAGGGTTTTTTCTGCCTTTTGGCTTTTTCCCTGGATGTGAGGCTGGCCCCCCTGGGAGCCTCCAAGACAGGTTTCCACCACTGTCAAGGTGGCCTCCGGAGGGGAGAGACCTTATCTACACGAGAAGAAGGTCCGGACTACTAAGGACAAGACTTCAATCAAGAAAAAGAAGCTTCCAAAGACCAAGTGTCATCTCAAGGAACAAACCTCTGAAGAGTCAGGTGAGGAGCGAGGGGAGGCGGAACCGGAGTCTGACACATAATAAGACAACGCAGATATTGTTCCATCGTTGCATTAACCCTTTCCGTCTGTCCAATGGTCTGCGGGTGGTAAGCCGTGGAATACCTTTCATCGATACCCAATGCCTGTGTAAGATGCCTCCAAAATGAGAGGTAAATTGCTTGCCCCTGTCCGAAACAATGATATCAGGTAGACCAAAGAATCGGAACATGTTACGCAAAAACAGATCAGCGAGGGCAGAAGTAGAGGGCAAGCCTTGACAGGGCAAGAACAAGACTAGCTTAGTGAAACTATCTACCTCAACCTGTCGTAACCCTCAACAATGGGCAAATCGACAACAAAATCCATAGTAATCATGTCCCAGGGATGAGCTGGGATAGTCAGTGGCTGCAGAAGGCCCATGGTTTTAGCTGGAGTACTCTTGCACTGAGCACAGATAGAGCAAGTAACGATATACCGTGCTATGTACTTGGCCATAGTAGGCCACCAACACCAACACTTGAGGAGATCAAGGGTCTTGCGCTGACCAGGGTGAGCCGCCAAGCTAGAATCGTGGCACCAGGAAATAGCGATACAACGGGTGCGAGAATCTGGCATGTATACCTTGCCCTGTACATAGGGTAAAGATTTGATGATATCCATGTTGTATTCCTCCAGTTCGGCAGGTTTACTGGCCACCCATTGTTCAATCACCCCCTTCAATGTGGGTTGTAAAGTACATGCACAAACCACCTGGTTTGGTAAAAGCAGAGCCCCTTCTTGAACCCGTGGAGTAGGTTCCCCATACAGCCGGGACAGGGCATCAGCTTCAGAGTCTCAAACCCCCTGGCGATAATTCACTGCAAAATTGTTCATTGAGAAAAATTCATGCCAACGTGCATGTCGTGCAGTAGTGCATTTCAAGGACTGTAGAGCCAGAAGGTTGCTGTGATCAGTGTAAACCTGAACGGTTGTCTCAACCCCCAAGAGATGATGTCTCCATACAGCGAAGGCTTCCCAGACTGCCAAGTGTTCCCGTTCAGTAATGGTGTAGTTGGCCTCACATGCTGTGAGTCTGCGGGAATGGAAGGCCACTGGATGGAGAACTCCGGAATCTGGACACGGTTGAGACAACACCGCCCCTAATGCCACGTCAGAGGCATCAGCTTCAACAAAGAACGGTAGTTTGACATCCGGATGTTGTAACACTGGAGCAGATGTGAACGCAATCTTGAATGCATCAAATGCTACCAGAGCAACATTGTTCCAAAGGAACTGTCTTTTGTTACTGGTCAAGGCTGGAAGAGGGGCAACAAGAGAAGAGAAATGCCTGATAAACCGCAGGTAAAAATTCGAGAAACTGCGTAAGGATTGGAGATTCTTAAGAGAGGTGGTTATCGGCCATTCCAAAACTGCCTTGACTTTGGCTTTGCTCATTTCAACACCCTGGTCCATGATGTCATAACCCAAAAATTCCACCTTCGTAGCATGAAAAATGCATTTTTCCAATTTAGCATAGAGATGGTTATCGCGCAAACGCTGTAAGACCTCTGAAACATGTTTTACATGGAGATCATAAGAAGAGGAGAATATCAATATGTCGTCTAGGTAGACGATGACGAAGCGATCAATCATATCCCGGAAAACAATGTTGATAAAATTTTGGAAAGTGGCGGGGGCATTGCAAAGTCCAAATGGCATGACCAGATACTCAAAAAGGCCGTACCACGTTTTAAATGCCGTTTTCCATTCATCCCCACGTTTTATGCGGACATGATTGTAGGCACCCCTCAGATCCAGTTTGGTAAAGATAACTGAGGAACCCAATTGATCAAGCAATACTGATATCAATGGTAGGGGATATTGATGTCATATCGTGATCACATTCAACTCGCGATAGTTGATACAGGGCCTCAAATCCCCCTCTTTCTTAGGTACAAAAAATAAGGGGGAGGCTGCCAGTGAATGGGACGGCCGAATGAAAACATTTGCTAAAGCCTTGTCCAGATATTCCCTCAGAACTTGATCCTCCTTCTGGGTGAGAGAATATATCCTCCCTGAAGGGATTTGAGCGCTTTCTTTGAGGTCAATAGGGCAATCATAGGGCCGGTGTGGTGGTAGTTTCTTTGCTTCAACCTTATTATCAAACACATCCCTATAATCAAGATACTCGTGGGGGCAGAGTCGCAGCATAAATACCAGCAACCACAGAAGCGGAATCCAACACGGCTCAACTAGGCCCATTCCCAATGGAACTGACTTGAATGCACTGAGATAGACAATGTGATGAGCCAAAGGTGATAGCACCGGTAATCCAATCAACAGCAGGGTTATGAGTTTGGAGCCACGGCAACCCCAGTATTAGCCTAAACTGTCAGAAATCATGTCAAACGTGATCACTTCTGAATGCGTGTCGTTGATAGTCAGAACCAAGGGTACAGTGCATTCAGTCACCAAACCCGAAAGAAGGGTTGTACCGTCCACAGAATTGACCACTTCTGGCTGCTCTTTGGTGCGTAGGGGTATACTCCATTCCTGGACATACTGGGCATCAATATAGTTACCGGTAGCACCCAAAACTGTTTCAGACAACCAGGGCGCACCATTTGGATAGACCAAAGTGGCTTTAAGCGTAAATGGTACAGAACAACAGGAGTCCCTGGAAAACAGCTCGGCACAGGGACTCCTTCTATAGCCGGGCTTTGGCGTTTCCCAATTTGGTAGGTTTCTTAGGAACACAGGAAGTGACCTCACTGGTTAAAGGACCCCGAATGGCCCCTATCTGCATGGGTTCCCCATTCCCAGAAGTGGAACTAGGTATTCCAGAGGGAATAGAAATCTACCTAATTTTCCCCTTTCCTTTCCGCCTTACGGGCATCGATCTGAAGGACTAGGTCCAGAAAATCAGGAAAAGAAGTAGGAACTACTGGTACAGTGGCTATGGTATCCTTAAGGGCATCTGACAAACCCTTGTAGAATAAGGCTGCCTTCTTTTCCTCCGGCCAACTGGTCCCGGCGACCAATTGATTAAACTTAGCAAGATAAGTCAACAAAGGCGCATCACCCTGTTGTAGACTGAGTAGTTCAAGATCTGTGGCCTGTGATTTATACCGGGTATCAAAAACCCGAATCATAGCGTCAATCAGGGCATTACAATGAAACAACAAGGGGCTGCCTTGTTCCAATACAGGGTTGGCCCAGGTTGCTGCCATGCCTCCCAAATTAGACAAGACAAAAGCCGCCTTAGTAGTTGCATCTGGAAAGGACGTTGGACGACACAAAAAGTGAAGCCTGCACTGGTTTAGAAACGTCCTAAAAGTCTTGGAGTCACCCAAAAAACGTTCAGGAGATGCAAGAAGAAATTGAGCTGCCATATATACTGGCACTGTACCCGATCTGGCCTGGGGTCCGGAGGTACCGGAGCCAGAAACAACGGCCTGAGGCCTGCCTGCATTTAATATATGCGGCGATGTGCAGCTTTGTGTGCAGCCGTCATATCGGTGTGCAATTCTGCCACCAGTTGTACCAACGTAGCCAATGGGTCAGCAAAAGTGTCCATGAATAGGCTTCTGATTCTGTCAGATAACCTGATTTATCAAGGATAGGTGGTACGTTGAACTCGTTGGACACGCTGAGCATTCAATTGGTTGAAAGATGGACTGGACACACTGGAACTCCAATGGCTGTAAAGGAAACAATGCGTGATTAATACGATAACCAGTCAAAGCAGAAACAGAACTCAAATGAGCCAACCTGAGACAGGAAGTCAAAAGTTTCTGTATGGAATCGTATGGCTCCTCTCAGCCTTGAAGGGAGATGTACACTGTGAAGAAGGGGAACCAAACTAATTAAAGAGGGAATGTGACCAACTATTAACAGTTACTGACAATGAACAAATAAATACTGATCTTAACAGTGTGACCAGGAGACCAGACCTTATTAGGAAGCGTCTGATGATGGATTGGCAGCAGGTGAATCCTCGAATGAAGATGAAGAAAAAGCCTGTCCCGCCGGCAAGAGGACGCCTAATGTCCAATAGTGCTAATAGGAAGTCTCTAGTCCAGCACTTCTACCCTATTCCTTTCCACCTTACGGGCATCGATCTGAAGGACTAGGTCCGGAAAATCAGGAAAAGAAGTAGGAACACGTGACCGGGATTGCAGGAAGACACGTGATTGAAAGCGCGTCATGTGCCAACGTCGCCATGGCAACCCCTAGCAGTCTGGAATGTCAAACCACAGCAATGCTTTTTACAAATAATCAGCCGATTGCCTGACCTCAGAACCTTTGTGCTGGGACGTGGGGATGGAAATGCCTTTCGTGACATGAGTGGTTTAACTGTTCGTGGCAGCGACTTTCGTATCCTGACGCCTGGTGGATCTACTGTAGGATACCGGAAAACTTGTAACTAGACCCAAATGTCCACTCTTTTCCCTGGCTGGGCCAGTTAGAAATAATCTCAAAAGGATTCTCACTTTTCTATATTTCTTTGATATTATTGGGATGAATAGGAAGGTTCCAGTAATGCTCTCTACTTGTTTCCTCCTCTTTAGTTTTACTGGGACAAGTATGGATGTTCCAGTAATGATTCGCACTTGGTTTCCACTCTTTACTATTACTGTGACGTGTGGGACTCTTCCAGTAAAGATCCTCTTGCTTCTTTATGGCTCTTTCCTTGTCAATACGAGCATCAGAATTCACATAGTAATTCTCAGTTTTCTCCGTTATTACATTTTCACTGAGACGAGTATGATATATACACTTGCTATATTCATTATCCCTCCTGGGTCTCCCGCTTTCCTCATTACCCCTTTTCACTGGAATTAGTGCCACTGGTCCTGCATTCAGGACGGGAAGCTTCTCTTGTGTCGTCAGGTTGGCTTTGGGCTTCTCCACCTCTCTTTCTGTCGCTCGGTGTCCGCTCTGCGATGCAAGCAGGTCTGTGGTCTCAGCGTTGTTGCTCGACTGAACAGTCCACTGACTCTCGGTTACGCTACAATCTAAGGTTTGGTATCTTTATTGGGGTTCCCTTTACCCTGCTTCTCCTGGTTCCTGCTTTGATTGTGTCTCCTGCACACGCCAGCTCTCCTCCAGGCTTAAACGCTGTGCATCCAGGTCTCTCTCAGGTCTCACAGAACAGCTGACTTGAAACTCCATGTCTTCTGCTTCCAATAGTACTCCTCCTTCTGTTTCTAGGATTTTTTGCTGCGTCTTCCCCGGCGGAGCCTCATAGGCCTTTCTCTTTGTTGCCTGAGTGTTCTGTATTACTTGGGCACTCTTCCTCTTCTCAGTATTACAGGAATACTTCTCGGCATGATGAAACAATGGTTCTACACCACAGTAACACACAGTAGTACGTTCTTCTTTGTTCTGTAGCTGTTAATGGTGGGTTGTGGTTGAGTAACTTAGGGAGTTCCTCTTCGAAACAAGCATGCCTCTAACCCTAGGGAGAGTATCGCGTAGCGGGCTCTCCTCCCTAACCTTACAGGGAAAGGCTCCTACCTGTGGAGAAGTGACTGAATCCCACGATTCATCACAGTAGCTTCCAGAGGTATTTTACTCTGTATTGTACGAAATTACCTAAAATAAAAGTTCGACCCCACCAAAAGACCTAAAACACACACCACTAAACGTTCTAACTACCAAAAGTTTGAACTTTTTGTGGTATGTGTTTAGGTGTTTTGATGTGGTCGGTCTTGGGGCTGGGGGGTATTCCCCGCAACACCCCGCTCACTACAGTGAGCAGGGATTACGGGGGACACCCATTGAGTCCCCCACGAAATGAGAAAAAAAAAAGCCAGGGGCTGCGGGGATGTTCCCCGCAATACCCCGCTCACTATGCTATACAGTATAGTGAGCGGGGGTTGCAGGGAAATCCCCTGCAGCTGCCCGTTAAAAAAAAAAAAAGAAAAAGAAAAGGACCCTGCAGCGCCGGTTCCCGATCACGGAAGTGAAAGGGAACTGGCGTTGCAGGGACACAGCGTGAAGAAAAGGTAAGTAAGGTTTCATTATGTTGGGGTGTGGGTGGGGGGGTGTTGAGGGTGAGGGTGGGGGGTGTGTGGTGGGTGTTTGGTGGGTGTGGGTGGGGCTGTGGGTATGTAGTGGTTTGCAGTGTATGTTCGCATGGGAAATATACAAACCTTTTAAGGTGCGTATGTTTCTCATGCAAACTTTTCCGTCACAGACTTTTACGTGACAGAAAAATCATGCAGATCCATTTTACTCACCTCTTTGCTTGGGCTGGCTGGTGCGTGATCAACCCCCCCAACCTGATTCTGTCTTTAGTTCTTTAATTCGGTTCAGGCCTCAGCCTGCTTGTACAGTTCAAAACAATGGGCCTCATTACAAGGTTGCCGGTCTGAAAACAATGGTGCCGGTACCGTTGTGTCCGGACCAGCAAACTACGAGTTCTGTGAGCGGGTGCCTTTCAGCCCACCAGGTCTGCCCTGGTGGGTGGAACGGCACCCGGTCGCAGACCTTGATGAATGCACGGGCACTATCAAAGAATGGTGCCGGTGCATCCGTCCTCCCTATTCCCCTTGAGTTGAATGGAACTCAATGGGGAGTAATATTTTGCGGCGCCAGCAATGGGCAATTACAGGGACCGTCTGGGACGTAATGCCCTGGTAAGTCCCCAATGCCGGGCGCCAGAAAAAAAATGACTCCAGCGGCAGCCGTGCCGTTTTTACCGGCACGGCACCGCCGGACTCATAATGAGGCCCAATGTCAGTGTCTTGCTGGTACAGGTCAAACACAGTTCAAACAAGGCCTGTGTCTTGTTCCTTTATAGAAGGGAAACTCCTGATCCCCTCACCAATGTCCTGTTTTAACTCCAACAGTTCCAACTTTAACTGTAAAACGTGTTCTTGTAGTTCACTTACTTGTTTGGTACAACCGGATATAAAGCTCCATGGTGTCTCAATATATCTTATCTGATTTGTTCTCCGGATCCAGCCTGGACCTTTTTGACTTATTGTGTTCCTCAACTTTCTGTGGGTCGCTCGGTTTCCAAGCCATGGCTGGGCTTTTTAATCCTTCAGACCATTTGACTCTTTTAGGATTCTTACCTCCGCGTGGGTTCTTGACTTCGACTTAACCCCTTCAGTGTGTTTATGCCTTTCCTATTACGGAGGTAGCCCAGATGGGGCTGTGCTGTGTCACTTGACGTATGCATAGTTCAATGTCCTTACCCTCTCCAGGAGTACTTCCGAGCTCCACCTTCCCCTCCCTCTCCTTCAGCTCGGCTGCGTACCTAGATTTAGGCGACATCCCTTGTCGGGGCAGTTGTGGCTCTGGTGACTGTGGAGCTGCACTTCCATGGTCTCTGGCTCTCACGCAGTGGTTTCCCTGACTTGGCATCAGTATTCCTGAGCGTTGCGTCTGCCACGGCTCAGTCTCCCACTTAAGGGGTGTTTGGATCCTTGGGCTCTCGACCCTCCTGGGCAGCATTCTGCAGGCTCCAGGATTCCTCCACATACCACGTATCGGACGTGGGCCTACCTCTAGGATTGATCACTTTATTTTTTTATCAATCATGGTTTGTTTTTGTAATGATTCAGACTGATACTCATTGAATATTTGTTTATAGGTACTTGATACCATCTAAAATCCACACAAGATAGGCACTCTTGATATATAAGATCAGTATATACAGTACTTTGGATTTGACTCTTTTGATTAGTGTTAATAAATGGTTTATCCATTTAACAGTACGTAATTATGTTTTTTCTACAATTATTCTTGAGAAAGATGGTTTTAATAGACCCTGAAGAAGGATAGAGTAGTGGAAGGGTGCAGAAGTAAGGCGAAGACACAATGATGGCATGTTTTTGGGTAGGAACCTTTATTAGATGAAAAAGGTTTGGAAAAATGCCTCTCTGTCCTTAAAACTAAGACTGGTTTTCCTGCCTCTAAGAAAACTAGGGAAATTGTCAGAATGTTCAAATTATAAAGTCTATTGTCACTGTTGTGACTCAAAAAGCCTACTTCTGACCCTAACACTAATAGCTTAAACCAGCTGTGCACGGATGTACTCTTAATAGAGTAAAGTGTTCCCAGTAGCTCCAACCAACAGAATAGTTCCTAGTCTCTGGGACTATCAAAACGGGTACAGCGCACAGCTCTTCTTGAACACAGCGTGGTAGACAGAGTACTTGAGAGCCCCAGAACGATGCAGAGTGTATGCAGAAAGAAGCGAGACTGAAAGAAGCTGGAGGCCTGCGGTGAATGGTATAACAGGAAGAGGCGTGACCAGGTAAAGCTCCAGAGTAAGGCCTGAGCTGTGAGGGAAGCATCAGTGGCAGGAGCAAAGCCACGGAGAGCAGCTGTGGAGACAGAGCAAGGAGACCTCACTAGAATGCCGTAAGTACCGACCGTTGAGTCAGTCTACAAAGGGAGACACAGGGCTAGGGGGCGCGTGTTGCACTTATGCAACTTTAATGAATGCCGAACTAATGGAAAGAAAACCTTTTTGAATACCGAACTGAATTAAAACAAGAAAGCCAGCACTTTTGAATAACGATTCAAATGAAAAGCAAGTACTGTTGAATACTGAGCTGAATGAAAGCAGTTTTGGGGAATCCTACGTTGTAAAGGAACTATATAACTCAGTGGTCGAAGTCGGCGGGAGCGGTCGGGAGCAGTGCTCCTCTACTTCTTTTAATTAAGTTTTACTGTTCCTATATTTTTATTTGAAAAAGAAACTGTTCCAAAATGGTTTCGTTTTAAAATAAAAGTGTAGGAAGAAGTTGAAGCTTGCACTTTCAGTACACTGCACTGAATGTTCCCCTAAACAGCGGGTGCATGTGTTTTGGGGTTTGTATTGTGTGTGGGAGGGGGCATGGCGATGGGGTTTGTGGGGAGCGGTACAGGCCAGTAGGTGACATAGATTCACTAATTCTTTTCATACACTTCGACCACTGATGTAACTTGAGAAAAGTATTGACAAGAGTCATAAGAATACATATGAAAGTGCAACAAGTGAATAGTGGCAAAGCAAGCAAATGGTAAAGCATCATGAGGATGTGAAATGAGAATGAACTAAGTACCACTGTAGAGTTGAAACAGTGTCAACGTGCCTACAAGGAAGAAGGGGCAAGGCAGGTGTCTTGGTTGCGTGACCTGTAATGGGTGGACCATGTGGTCCAACAACTGTGCCTAGACCGAGGACACCTACCTATGAAAAGGCCACTCAAAATGCCAATAAAGAAGCTTGTGTTTGAATATAAATGAAACTTGGTGTGAATTGAAATTAAGGAACTGTACTTTGTGAACCTGGTGAAAGATAACCAAACCAGAAGTGCTGTAAAGTATTACCAAGAACTGTGTTGTTGAAAAGGTGAAATAGTTGAAAGCTTGGGGAAGGGAGCCTCTTTTGCATTGTGAACTGCTTGAACTTTGGGGAAGGGGAATCCTCTATAAAGCTATAGCTGGAATAAGCTCTGAACCTTTATTTGATCCCTTCTCATTTTGACGCTGACATCCCTACACATTGTATACAAATGGACATGAGGGCAAGTATAGGTTTTGGACACAGACACCCTTTTAGTTCAGACTTCCTGACACAGACTATCATTAGATTATTTAGGTAGCGAAATCCCACCATAGCATAGGGCCAGATAGTTCTTTTTTGCAACCCCTTTTCTGTTAATAAAAGTTTCTAAGTTAAACTTTCAATTCAGTTGTCTGTGTCTGCTTCATGATGCCTTCACAGTGGTTTTAGTACATTTATTTATTTTTACATTTATAAAGGGCACTAAGCCTAAGGGCATAAGGGCGTTGTTACTCGTAAGGTTACACAGCCAACTTTTCAAAGGCCCAATAGAATTGTTCAGCTCTCGGGGCATGGTAGAGAGCATTCCAAAAGTGTAGTTAACATCACTGGGAAACTGGCACCACCCGCCCTGGCCAGTCTGAATTTGGACATGAGGAGCTGGTGGGCATAATCGATTCTGGTTGGTCTCTTGGACTGAGCTTCAGTGATCTTCTGTGCAGCGAACAGCGGTGCAGTATTAGAGAGACTCCTATGGGTGATCACCAGTGTTTTAAAGGTGTTCTGATCTCATTGTCTACGCTAATGGGACCGTCTTGGTCCAAGGCCCTCAGGCCAACCTCCACCTCTTTGATAGACGCTTCCCGCGCCTCATCAACTTCCTTTCCTCTCCTTCTGTCCCCTCTTCTCTGTCCAAGGCTACCTTGCCTCCACGCTCTCACCCTGCCCTCTTTCTGGCTCCTTCTTCTTCACCTCCACAGGGCGTACCTCTGCTCTGTACCCCTCCCCGGAAGTCCTTCAAGGATGGCAACCTTCTCCACATTGCCACTCTCAACTCTCGCTCTGCCGTCAAACATTCCTCTGATATCTGTCGCCTTCTTGAGGAACTTGACCTTGACATCCTGGGTCTCACTGAGACATGGTTCACGGCCAGCTCTGTCACCAGCTTTGACACACTCCTAGCTGATGGTTACAAGATTCTCTCCTTGCCCAGGCCCAACCGTGCTGGGGGAGGGGGGTGTGGCCCTTATCTTCCCTGAGTGGATTCCTGCCACTGTCACTCCTACGCAGACCTACTCCTCCTTTGAATGCCTTGTCTGTCGACTCTCTCTCTCTCCTAACCATTCCCTTACCGTGGCTACTATCTATCGGCCACCTGGTCAAATTTCCTCCTTCCTCTCTGAGTGGGCTGACCTCTCCTCCTCACTCCTGTCCTCAACCACTCAACTCCTCTTTCTTGGAGACTGCAATATCCACCTTGATGCCTCCTGTCCTCCCTCTGGACTCTTTCGCGACCTCTGCGACTCTCTCTCACTCTCTATTCTCCCGTCTGGGCCGACCCATTCTGCAGGGCACACTCTTGATACTCTGATCTCTTCTGACCTTCCCCTCTCTGTCCCTCTCTCCACTCCTCTCTCCTGGAGTGATCACTTTCTCCTATCCTCCCACCTCACCTTCCCTACCCCACAGGCAAAGCCACCCTCATCACTGCCACCCACCTTCGCGGTCATCCGACCCATGAAGCGTGTGTCAGTTGAGGCTTTCGCTACCACCTTCTCGCTCCCCACTCCCCCTTCGGCTGACTCCCACCCTGACACAGCCCTCTCCACTCTCCACTCTGCTATATCTGATACCCTGGATATCCTTGCCTCTGTCATGAGAATCCGCCTGAAGCCCAAAGCCAAATGTAACTCCTGGTATGACTCGGATCTCGTCACCCTTAAACGCAAGTGCAGGGTGGCAGAGAGGAAATGGCGTGCTTCATGTTCATCCTCTGACAAACTGGCCTGCCGCCTGCTCCAAAGGCAATACCGGCTCTCCGTTCTCACTAAGAAGAGAGCCCTTATCCAAGCCCGCATCTCTGCGGCATCTAACTATTCGGCCGAACTCTTTAAAAACTGCAAGGAGCTAGCCAACCCTGCTGCAGTCTCCACCTCTCCTGTACCCTCACAGGCCCTCTGCACGGCACTGGCCTCTCACTTCATTTCAAAAACTCAGGACATCCTGTCCTCACTCTCCTCCTATCACCTCCCCTCCTCTATTCCCTGCTCTCCCTCTGGCCCTTCTGCAGCCACCCCTCCTCCCTCCTTCTCTGCCTTTCCCCTTTTTTCTGCTGACAAGGTTTTGAGACAAGTCCGATCTATGAAAGTTTCCTCAAACCAGGTCCACCCCTGTTCCTCCAAAACTATCAAGGACCACATCGACTCCATGGCGCCTGCCCTGGCTGACTTCTGCAATCACGCCTTCGCCTCTGGAGTCTTCCCATCCCCCCTCAAGCACTCCCTTGTGCACCCCCTTCTTAAGAAACCCTCTTCCGACCCCTCCTGCCCAGCTAACTATTGCCCAATCTCTATCACTCCCTTCCTGGGCAAGCTCCTGGAGAAACTGGCCATCTCCCAGCTAAATCTCCATCCTGAATCTGTTGGTAGTCTTCATGACCATCAGTCTGGCTTCAGAGCTGCCAGAAGCACAGAAACCGCTCTCCTGAACTTCCGTGAGGACCTGCTCTCAAACCTTGACTCTAACACCCCTTGTGTTCTCATTTTGCTCGACCTCTCTTCTGCCTTTGACACTGTCAACCACACCATCCTGCTCAACCGTCTCTGTGATAACCTGGGTATCACTGGTCAAGCTCTGGCGTTGCTGACCTCCTTCCTCTCCAATCGACCCTCCCTGGTCCAACTGGGTTCCTTCCTCTCTGACATCTTTTTCTCTACCTGTGGTGTCCCCCAGGGATCTAACCTCTCCCCCTGGCTGTTCAACCAGTATCTGGCACTTCTTGCTCACCGTACCGCCGCTCTCTGTCCCAACTTTCAGTGCCATGCGGATGATACCCAGCTCATTTTCAGGCTACCCCCGGCCTCCTCTTCCCCTTCCCTCATCTCTGACTGTCTTTCTGCAATCCAGGAATGGTGTGCCGCCAACGACCTCTGCCTTAATGCCAGTAAGACTGAGATTCTACTTATCGGCACACGGACTCCCTCCTTCCCTGCAGCTCTCTGGCCGGCCTCCCTTGGCCCTCTTCCTGCTCCTACCTGCAAGGCAAAAAACCTCGGGGTCATCTTCGACTCCACACTCTCTTTCTCTCCTCACATATCTGACGTCTCTAAGAAGTCACACTACCAGCTACACCTCCTCAGAGGTATCCTTCCTTTCCTCTCCTTCCCCCAGAAGCTCACTGTCTCCAGAGGCCTGGTTCTCTCGAAGCTGGACTACTGTAACAGCCTCTATCTAAATCTTCCTGCCTCTACTCTCCGCCCTTTGCAACTCATCCAGAACAGGACTGCGAGACTTGTCCTTGGCCTCAAGCCCAGGGACCGTATCTTCTGGGGCCTTGGGCCAAAATACCTTCAACTCTCTCATCCTAAATATCTTCCTTCTCGAGCTCTTCGCTCATCCACCTCCAACTACCTCAGGGTCAGCCGCTTCTCCAAGCAACGAGCTGGGGGTAGATCTCTCTCCGCAGCAGGGGCCTCCCTCTAGAACAGCCTTCCTGCCTCCCTGAAACTTGAGGAGAACCATCTCCGGTTCCGGGAGCACCTCAAAACCTTCCTCTTTGCCTCCGCTTTCTCTCCCTCTCTCCCCTGCTAAAATCACTGAACCTGCACTGAATCTGCAACTGGGCCACTCACCGATCTCGGTCCTTGGCCCAGCCACTCTTGGCCCAGCCACTCTTCCCTGCACTGCCTACCTGCACTACGGGACTGTCTCTGTATCCTACAGCCCCTTCTCCCGGCACTTACCTTGCACTTGCCACCAGCTGGCCCTATTATTTATCTTGTATTCTACTAACCATGTACTGCACTTTCCTTGCACTTGCCACCAGCTGGCCCTATTATTTATCTTGTATTCTACTAACCATGTACTGCACCTGGCCTAGTAGGATCGTTGTCTGTCTCCCCTTGTTCCCCCCCACCCTGCCTCGTCGCGCCTTGAAACACTTGTGTATAGGCGCGTTACAAATGCCATATCATATCATATCATTATAGGGAGCCAGTGAGCATTTCTTCTTGAGGCTGAGATATGGCTGGCCTAGGAATTGTAAGGGCTGCACGAAGTGCATTGTTTTGGATGACTTGCATTTTTTGTATATTGCGGGTTGAGGTGGCTGCAAAGAGCGCATTGCAGTAATGAGAAGGGAGGATCACATGGGAGGAGAAGGCTGTCAGGGAGAGCTTACTGGAAAGTCGTGAGACCGGGAGAAGCACAGCGTACGCCTTGGAGGGACTGCTAAAAGGCAGGCAGCAGCAACGAGGCTGTTGGGGATGCTGTCTTGGTGTGCAGCAACAGTCCTACCGGCAAAGGAATGCAGAGACGGTGAGAGAACTGAATGAGGGTCTGCAACGCAGTGGAAGCCTTCCCAGAGAAAAAAAAGTCACTGCATCAACGTGCCACAATTCAGAAATGCCATCAAACACCAGTGAGTCTGTCGATAAGTGTTGGGAACCCCAAGGCGTGCCTAAAGGCATCTGAACAATTGAAAATGTTATTTGAATACCGTCCAAGTAAATTAGAAAGCCAGAATTTACACAAATCTTCATATAGGAGAATTCAAGATGGGAAAGGTTGGAGAAAATGTTATCATCAGCAAATGAACATTAATGAAGACGTTAAAAGGCAAACCATGTACAAGTCTCCACAAATGAGATGTCAATTTGGGGAAAATTGGAACAAGTATTGTCACAAGCAAATGAGTACTAGAGAATAAGTTAACAGACAGAACTTGAACAAGTCTCCATATATGTGATGTTGATATGGGGAAAGTTGGAACAAGTATCTTCCAAAGTCAATACAGTATAGGCAGTGAAGGAATACAACTGTGCAATATAAAAGAGAACATTGTAGGAAGTCCTGGTGAAAGAAGCACATCAGGCAGTAAGAGAACATTGCAGGATGTCCTGGAGAAAAAAGCCCATCAGGCAGTGAGCCTTTGGGAGAAAGATAACGGGCAGGGGAGTATACCAGGGGTTTTGCAACACCCAGAGGGGGATTCGTGGTAGGGGAGTATACCAGGTTTTCCAATTTAGATATGAGAAAGAGAACCTTGTAAGAAGTCCTGGTGAAAGAAGCACATCAGGCAATGACTATTTCAGAGAAAAGATACTTGTCAAGAGAGCATACCAGGGGATCTGCAAAACCCAGAAGGATTCCTGGCAGCAGGGTAGTATACCAGAAAAACCACGAAAGTGTTGGGTTAAAGAGACATATCTACTAATCTTGAAGAATAATTGTTTGAGAAGACACTATGGCCATCTTTACTATCATTGAAAAGCATTTGGAAAAGACCCCTTTTTCCATCCTTAAGAAAGTGTTGTGTGAAAGACATTTCTGTTTGGGATTGTGTGAAAGTGACATTTCGAATGGATTGTGTCCTCCAACGTATTCCTCATCTTTGACATGTAAAGTCCAGCTTCGGCTGCTTTGGAAAACATTTTCGACAGAGGGCGCTCTGTGTCGATGGCGTTGAGTCAGTGGGCCTCATTACGAGGTTGGAGGTAGCCTTGCCGGTAAAACCGGCAAAGCTACCCCTAAACTCGCATCCGGCGCAGGAACCCGCGAATGGGTAATTACCGGGTCATGCCGAGTTTGGCAGACCCGGTAATTGACCATTCGTGGGTGCCGGTAGTAAGGGATTGCCCATTCGGCCTTATAGGGCTGAATGTGAATGGAGAGCTTGGATGCACCGGCACCGTTGATAACGGTGCCGGTGCATCAACGAGTTGTGCTTGCGGGTGCCGCACCGACCTGGCGGGCAGAGCGAGACCCGCAAGCACAACTCATAGTATGGCAGTACGGTAGCAACGGCGCCGGTAGCACTACCGGCGCCGTTGTTACTGTACCGCCATACTTATAATGAGGCCTCCATCAAGGGTGATGTCATCGGAGGTTATATATAGCACGCACAGTGCCCGTTGGCCTCAGTTCTGTTTTTCAGCAAACGCGTTTGCTTCGTGAGAAACTAGGCACACATCTTACTTGAAAAAGTATCTTTCTGTGTGGTTTTTCGAATACTCAATATGTCATCGTCATCTATACCATTGACTCCTCGGTCTGGTTTAAAAAAATGTAAGGATTTCAGATTGAAGATGTCCATAACCGACCCGCATCAAATCTGCCTGTGGTGCCTCGGAGAGGGCCACGATACTGCGGCATGTACCAAGTGTCAGTCATGAAGGGAAAGGCCTTGAGGGAACGAAAGGGGAAGCTTCAGGTAGGAAAGGTTTCCAAACTCCCTAAGTCCCGACCTGCTAGGCCTTCGACCGATGAGTCGAGAAACGTCTCTCCTCTGCGGAAGAAGGCCAAGCCCTCTAGGTCCAGAAGTGGTTCCTGCCACTCGTCGTCTTCTTCGAAGAGGTCGAGGAGAAGGCAACGCTGCTCGTCTTCACAAACCTCTTTGTCAGATGGTTCCCCCATGAGGATGGCATTCCCATCCAAAAAGTCTACGCCTGTAGAATGGGAAGCTTTCCATATGGAAATGCTGAAAATCTTTGAGAAGCAGGGTCATACTCCGACTGAGCCTTCTACGGAAGCCGGGAAGGAGCGGTCTTGGACGAAAACTTGCGTGCCCTCGAGCCTTGGTAAATGGCGTGTACCCCATCGAGAGTCCTCGAGGCCTCGATTGGATAAGAAATCGAAGGACCACTCGCGACGTGAGGACCGATCGAGGTTGTTGACGCCTTCGAATCCCTCAACGCCGTTGGCACCTATGACACCCATCGGGTCCTCGACCCCTGTTAGGACATGATGCCATAAACGCCAGTGTCGACATTGAAGCCAAAATTTTCGACGCCAGCTGTGCCCCTTTTCCCAGTTTAGTGTAAGGTGTTTCTCCCTTTTTTTCTTTTTTTGTATGTATGAGTGACCTACCTGCAACCTGTAGGAGATCTGAGCATTGGGTTCTTAACACCTTACTGCACACATGTGCATACCATGAAAACCCAGGTGGAGGGTGAATGGACCCTACTAATGGCCTAGAGGAGGTCAGCCCAGATGAATGCCCGTTATACCGGTGCCCCTGGTCTTGCTTCTTGTAACAAGCGTGAACCGCTTTCCTTTATGTATTTGAAATCTGTCAACCCAATCCTTGGTAAACATGAACCATATTACACTATTGTGCTCCTAGCTGAGGCGCTCTCTGCTAGTACATGAAAGTAACAATATTTAACAGTTCTCATTTTATCACTTTCGATATCATTAATTACACATTTTCTGACTTATCATTAAAGTGGGTCCTTTGGGGGCCCTTGAGGACAAGTTCATTCACATTTGTTAAATAAATATTCAAATATATCAGTGTAGTCACCTGATAAAGTGTGCATTCACATTTTGTAAATAAACATTCAAATATATATATATCAGAGAGGTCACCTGATAACGTGCGCACTCACATTTGGTGAATAAATATTCAAGTATATCATTGAGGTCACCTGAGAATGTGCGCATTCACATTTGGTAAATAAATATTCAAATATATATATCAGCGAGGTCACCTGATAATGTGCGCACTCACATTTGGTAAATAAATATTCAAGTATATCACTGAGGTCACCTGTGAACGTGCGCATTCAAATATGGTAAACAAACATTGAAATATACCAGTGCGCTCACCTGAGAAAGTGCGCATTCACATTTGGTAAGTTAATATTCAAATATTTCAGGGAGGTCTCCTGAGAACGTGCGCATTCACATTTGGTAAGTAAATATTTAAATATATCAAAGGGGTCACCCTAGAAAGTGCCCTTTCACATTTGGTAAATAAATATTCAAATATATCATTGAGGTCAACTGAGAAAGTGCACATTCACATTTGGTAAGTAAACATTCCAATATACCAGTGTGGTCACCTGAGAAAGTGCGCATTCACATTTGGTAAATTAATATTCAAATATTTCAGAGAGGTCCCCTGAGAACGTGTGCATTCACTTTTGGTAAGTAAATATCTAAATATATCAAAGGGGTCACCTTAGAAAGTGCGCTTTCACATTTGGTAAATAAACATTCATCTTGATCAGACCAGCGCCCCCTTACTACAGGTAGCTACAGACTACCACTGGGATGTACGACACTTAAGGGCCTCATTACGACCCAGGCGGTAAGGGGTTTACGGCAGCGTTAACAGCGCCGACCCTTACCGCCTGAGTACGAGGTCCCTTAGCGCCATGGCGCTTTTAACACCTGCTTTTAGCAGGTGTTAAAATCCATGGCGCTAAGGGACCATGGAGTAAATTACGCCACCGTAATTTACGGTGGCGTAATTAACGCCTTCCCCACTCCCATTATGCCCTATGGGGCAAAAATGGGAATGGGGAAGGGTAAATGGGGATTGGGGACTTACCGCCCCGCCAAGGTCGGAATGGGGCGGTAAGTCCGCCAACCACCATGGCGTAAACGTAGTTTACGCCATGGTGGTAAAGTCACGGCCCAGGCGGTAACTTACCGTCTGGGTCGTAATGAGGCCCTTACACCACATTACATCAAGCACCCAGTCAGGATACCGGGCCGTAATACTCCTCAGCACTGCATGGGGCGAGGGCCCCTCGGAATAGATCCCAGCAGGAATTCTCAGATTCTGTCCCCAGACCGGGTGAAGTGTCAAGCTCGGGGCAGGTTAAATCACTGTTCCCCCCCAGTGCGCATATATCAGAGATTACCGAATCTATCCTAACTACACTAAAATGGCCCTAAACTGGCCTCTAGACAATAAGAGGGACCCTTCAAATACAAGGGTGACCCAACCCCCTCAGTGCACCACTGGGCCTTATTCACAGTGTTTCCAGAGTCGGCCAAACCCCCCTCTGAGGAGTGTCGGTTAACTTACACCCTCTCAGCGTCCCTCGGGAGAGGACAGGAGAAAATGATCTTCCGTCCAGGCATACACGGCCCTCGTGTTAGCCGATAGCCGGCACACGCAGGGCACAGTGTCCCGTTCTCCTTTTGTTCCTTTCCTACCTGACTGAATATTCTTAGCGCGAGAACCGACACCGCTCTCTCTCTCTCTCTTTATAGCAGTGGCGGGCTGGGTGAAGCACCTGCCACTACGGCCTCTGTCACACTCCCTCGGCCCGGGGGGGGAGAGAGATTGGCCCCTGCCAGGTGGACGGCTTAATAGGTGGGGGCCGTCAATGAGCACCAAAGGGACTGGATGCCCTCCGTGGGAGACTGGAGCTCCCGTCTTTGCTCGTCTCTCCACTGCTCTGCCCCAAGTCGATCCCCTTGGGCTCTTATCCTCCACTGGGACTATCCACTTGTGTCCGCTAGCAAGGGCGCTCGCGCCAACCTTGAGGTGAAATCACCTCACAGACAGCCCCGCTCCCCCTACTGGTGGAGCCTACCATAAATGTTCTCAACAATCTCTGCATGCCAAAAACCATGCGCATGTGAACGTACAATGAAAAGAGAGAGTGAACAAAACATGCCAGCCATAACAACGTGACACATATCCCATACACACATCAAACCCACGGGAAATGTGGGTTTACACTCACCCCCTCCTCCTTCAAAAACCCTTGTCCCTAAGGGTTTCTCTGCTCCCGAAGTGCATATAATACAGTATGAACATTTTCATTTCAGAACAATGGCACAGTCCACCATTGTTTAGAACAACCCAATGGTTCATTAGTATACACATCTGTACATGTAACAGTGTGAACAGGCAGTCCCCTTCTGATAATTTCAGTTTGGGCTCCAGGTGTATCGTCCCTCAATATTCTGACTGGCATGATCTCTCTTTGAGATTGCTGGAGCACATTAAGGACCTCTGAATGATCCCCAGACGCTGTTCCTTGAAGGTCTATTGATGCAGACGGTCTGTTCCTAGTCACAGTGTCTGGCCTTGGCATGTTTTCCTCTTGGATTGGGAAGAACATGTCGGAGTACCCGGACCCCGATCTCTCGCTTTGGGTCCTAGACTGTTCTGCGGGACCGGGACCTGGAGTTAAGTTTTTGCTTCTATACCAGAAGCCTATGGCTAAGCCTTCAGTACTTTCATCCCCTTCCTCTTCCTCAGGATCAGCCAAAATGTCTAAGGGCCTTCGGGTTACTTCAGTAGTTGGAGGCTCTAGATCCTCTTTATTTCTCTTCTCTCTTGACTTGGAGGCTACAGATGGTACAGTACTTGGGCCTGTAGGTTGTGAGATTTCCCAGTGGACGGACTCCGGTGGAAGACTTCTGTGCTCCTCTTACTGGAGGAAAAAGGAACTTCAGCTAGTGTCTGATCCATTGCCACACCATCCCTTATGGGCATGAGATGATTCCTGTTGAGGGTTTTCACATCCCTCGGGGGGCTCAGAGGAGACCCCAAAACTAGCCGGGCATCCCTTCCGAACATTAGCTGATACAGGGTGAATCTGGTGCTGTCATTCCTGGTACAGTTGTAGGCGTGGACTAGGGTGGACACATGTTGGCTCCACTTCACTTTTTCTTTGGCACTCAGTGTCCCCAGCATACCCAACAATGTATGATTGAAACGTTCAGCTTGGGCATCCCCTTGTGGGTGGTAAGGAGAAGTTCTGGTTTTCTTTACCCCAGTCAACTGCATGAGTTCTTTGATGAATTTGGATTCAAAGTCTCTTCCTTGATCGGAATGTGGGCGAGAAGGCCAGCCATAATGTACAAAGAATTTGTCCAAGATTACTTTTGCTATGGTAATCGCCTTCTGATCGCTGGTGGGATATGCTTGGGCATATCGAGTGAAATGATCTGTCCCTGCCACCTCGGAGGGAGGCATCTTTCAAGCCCATCGAAAGAACCCCCACGAAGCCGCCGGCGGAGCAAGAAGGGGGGGGCCAGTGGCCGTCGTGGATTCAGACACAACCTCCGAGGAGGAGCTCGTCGAAGTCCCTGAGAGCCACGACACGGGCATGGAGGAGGATCAGCCCGTCGAGAGGCATCCCGACGAGGGTGACGACGGAAGCGATGGCGGCGCCTACGGGACCCCAGACCAACCGTCGCGCCCGTCGCAGCCAGTGCCGCAGGACAACTCGGCGGCCATTTTGATGGCAATTCAATCCTTATGCTCTGAAATAAGGACTAGATTGCCTTTACCCCCGACGGAGGAGCCGGAGCCAGGCCCGACGGAGGAGCCAGGGGCAGGTCCGTCGGGAAGTCCACCATCCAAGAGGAGAAGAACACAGCCTCCTACACCCTTCCAGCCCTCGAGGCCTGCTCAACCCTCCTCCCCGTCCACGGTCCGCGGGGATGACACGGGCACGGACACGACGGGCACGGACGACGAGGGCGGCGACGGCGGGGTGGACCTCCCTTCTTCCCCCCCCCCCGGGCTTCCCCGCCTGATGAGATTGGATCCTTCCATGCGATGATCTCCAGGGCATCTGAGCTTTTCCAGCTCTGCCCCGAAGAAAAGATGAAGGAGGGGTTCCTCTATCAACGTCGAGAGACCAAGAGGAAGACGGTCCTCACGGTACCTCTACTGGATGACATCTGGGACGAGGGGCTCTCCCTCCTCAAGAACCCGTCCACGACGCCGGCAAAAAGGGACTGATACGAAAAGAAGTACCCCCCTCTATGCCTTAGAGCACAGCCGACCCCGGATTCAGTCGTCTCGGCGGCAGCCAGGAAGAAGGCGGGGGGGCATCGGCATAGACATCCACTTCACCGCCGGACGGCGAGGGAAAGAAGCTCGACGCAATGGGATGACGAGTCATCACGTCGGCGGCGACGACGATTAAGGCAGCCAACGCCCTGGCTATCGTTCCCCGTTACGACAGGGAACTTTGGTATAAAATTGCTCCCTTGTTGGACTTCCTGCCGGACGACAAGAGGGCAGAAGCCCTGGAAATCTTGCAAGAAGGCGAGGTGGCGTCGGACCACGCCATAACGGTGGCGACGGACATCGCTGACACCGGTTTCCGCCAGTTGGGCAACAGTGTTTGCCTCAGACGGCGCGGATGGCTTAAGGCGACGGATTTCCGCCAGGACGTACAAGCCAAAGTTTTGGACATGCCCTTCGATGGGAACAACCTGTTTGGTAAGACAGTCGATGAGTCCCTGCAAGCCATCAAAACGGACATGGAGACATCCCGGGCCCTGGGAGTTTTCCAGCAATGACGGCCGTCCTTTCGGAATACCGGAGGCAAGCAAGGGGCCTCCAAAGGTTCCGGCAGCGGCTCCTCTAACTACTGTCAAGCGGCCCGTTCCTCGTCGCAGGAGGCCTATAGAGGACGGGGCAAGTCGGGAGGTTCCCGCCGTCGTCGCCAGGGAGGTCAAGGCGGCAAGGCGGCCTCAAAACAGAACTGAACCAACCGTGGCGTCGGGCCCCCACGGAAGCACCCCGGTGGGAGGCCGGCTGGCGAAGTTCGTCAGCGTGTGGGAGTCCATCTCCACCGACCGTTGGGTGCTGGAAACCCTGGCCCAGGGGCACGCCCTTGAGTTTCTAAAGAAGTGCCCTCGCATGCCACCCGTGGCCAGGAAGGAAAACCACGTACCCCAACTGCTGCTGGAGGTAAGGGCGATGCTTAAGAAAGTTGCCATCGAGCTCGTCCCAAAGAGACTTCGGGGCTCCGGGGTCTACTCAAGATACTTTCTCGTAAAGAAGAAGACAGGAGGTTGGCGTCCCATCCTGGACCTGCGGCGCCTGAACAAGTACATCAAGGCTCAGAAGTTCCAGATGGTCACCCTCCAGCACGTGCTAGGACAGCTGGAGGAGGACGATTTCCTGTCGTCGTTGGACTTGGAGGATGCCTACTTCCACATCCCCATTTTAAAAGGACACCGGAAGTTCCTCAGGTTCGTGGTCCAAGGACGGCACTACCAGTTCAAGGCCCTCCCGTTTGGATTAAAGTCGGCACCCAGGGTATTCACCAAGTGCCTAGCACCGGTGGCGGCGTGGCTACGCCTGCAAGGGATCCACGTCTATCCCTACCCGGACGACTGGCTCATCCGAGCAAAGACAAGGGAGCTCGCTGTAGAACACACAGCAAAGACCATCCAGCTGCTCACGGACCTGGGGTTCTCCATCAACTTCCCTAAATCCCACCTGGTCCCTCCGCAGGTCGCCCTGTTTCTGGGAGCCAAGCTCGACACAGTGGCACGGCTGGCCTCACTATCCGACAAAAGGACAAAAGCCATCCTGGGCAAGGTACAACGCCTGCTAGCCACGGACTTAGCCAGGGTAAGATCCATCAAATCCCTTCTCGGGATGATGTCCTCCAGCATCTGTCTTGTACGCCTGTGCAGACTTCGAATGCGTCCACTGCAAGAGTTCCTCGACACATGCTGGATCCAGGCGAGGGGCAGCTTCGAGGACAGGATACCGCTAAATGAGACCTTCCGACGAGCGATCCGGTGGTGGGGCACCCACACTCATCTGACGGCGGGCGCAGACTTTAAGACCCCAGCTCACCAGGTAACGGTGACGACGGATGCCTCCCTGGAACGGTGGGGAGCGCATACCGGAGATCTCCACGCGAGAGTCCTTTGGCTCCCGGAGGAAAAACAGCTTCATAGCAACATTCTGGAGCTCCGCGCAGTGTTTTGGGCCCTCGGGTCTTTTCTTCCGTCCCTCAAGGGCAAGGTGGTGAGGATCTTCACCGACAACACCACCACGATATTCTACATCAGGAAGCAGGGTGGAACCAGATCCCCAGCCCTGTCCAAGGAAGCCCAGGATCGGTGGCACTGGGCCGTCGACCAGGGGATGTTTCTGGTACCCTTTCATCTGGCAGGGATAAAGAACACCATCGCCGACTCACTCAGCAGGGAGCTGCGCTCGTGCCACGAGTGGGAGCTACGCCAGGATCAAGTGGATCGACTCTTCAGGCTGTGAGGCAGACCCCAGGTCGATCTCTTCGCGACGGCGACGAACTCCAAGTGCCAGAGGTTCGCCAGCAGGTTCCCCCAACCGAGGAGCATGGGCGATGCTTTCTCGTTCCCCTGGGACAACCTGTTCCTCTATGCTTTCCCGCCGTTGCTACTGCTACTCCGGCTCGTCAACCAGCTCAAGAAGTCCTGGTGCAGGATGATCCTCGTCGCACCGGCGTGGCCGAGACAGATCTGGTTCCCGGACCTTCTGGACTTATCGGCGTCCACACCAGTCAGACTGCCCGTGGACACAGATCTTCTCTCCAGAGAAGGAGGCGCCATTCTTCATCACGACCCGAAGTCGCTGAACTTGCAGGCCTGGCTCCTGCAGCACTAGAGTTTGGAGGATACTTTATACCGGCCGACTGCAGAGAGGTTCTTGCAAAGGCCAGGGCGTCCTCAACTCTCAAGTGTTACGGACACAAATGGAAGAGGTTATCTGTCTGGTGCCGGGCACAGAAGATTAACCCTCTACGGATTACGGCCCCTCAAGTACTGCCGTACCTACTGTTGTTGGCCAAGGCTGGACTAGCTCACGCCTCCATCAAGATACATCTGGCTGCCATCTCCAGATACACCAGGACAACAGGACGGGTGTCCTTGTGGTCTCATCGTCTGGTGAAGGAATTTATGAAGGGACTATTCCGCTCGTTCCAGCTGGTGAAGGCCCCAGCCCCGGCGTGGGAGCTCAACATGTGGCTGACTAGGCTCATGGGGGCCCCTTTCGAGCCTATGCATACAGCACCGTTGAAGTTCCCATCATGGAAAACAGCTTTTCTTGTGGCCATCACCTCCGCACGGCACGTGGGAGAGATTCAGGCCCTATTTTGCAAGCCTTCATACTTGACTTTTCACGACACAAGGGTGGTGCTTAGGACGCATCCCTCCTTCATGCCCAAGGTGCCGTCGGACTTCCACCTCAACGAGCCCTTGGTGTTACCAGTTTTCTTCCCGTCGCCTTCGTCGCCGGCCGAGAGGACTTTGCACTCGCTGGATGTAGCTAGAGCACTGAAGTTCTACGTGGACCGCACAAAGAGTTTTCGGAAGACGTCACAGCTTTTTGTGAACTTTGGACCTGTGAATCAAGGGAAGGCTCTCTCGAAGGCTTCCATTTCCAGATGGCTCTCCGGCTGTATCATGCACTGTCACCGGTTGGAAAACCGACCGCTGCCCGGCCGTCCGAGAGCCCATTCGACCAGAGCGGTCGCTGCTACCGCGGCGTTCTTGTCAGGTGTGCTCCTGCTGGACATCTGCAGCGCTGCTACGTGGAGGTCGACGCACACCTTCACGAACTTCTACTGCGTCGATCGGGATTCCAGGGAGGAGTCCAGAGTCGGCCAAGCAGTGCTGCGCAACCTGTTCGCCTGAAGGGCCTGGTGAGGAGGTAAGAGTTGCTTAATGTTGAGTTTATGTATTGCTTAATGTTGAGCCTTTTGCCACCTCCTGTGGTTGTGCATTTGTGTACTGCTATGTAATCTTATATTCATGAGCATGTGAATCCATGCCAGACCCCATGCTGGAGAAGGAACAAGTTACTTACCAGTAACTGTTGTTCTCCAGCATGGGTCTGGCATGGATTCACATGCGAACCCTCTCGCCTACCCCTCTGCGGCTCTTGACTTGGTCATACTGCCACTTTACGTGCTACCAAATCTGAGGATGGCTGCCGGAGGCGGGGCTTAGGGAGAGGGCAGTCATTGGCTGTGGGCAGTATGACCCAGAGATCAGTGACGAAACTGATACTGATTTGCTTTTTCTGTACTGAGGATTCCCAGCCTGACGACGGGGAATATTCAGGAGCATGTGAATCCATGCCAGACCCATGCTGGAGAACAACAGTTAAAGGTAAGTAACTTGTTCCTTCACCTCTTCCATTCTGTCAGGCTCTCCTGGAAGTTCTGAGGCTCTCTGTTGCTCTCTGGGACCCTCTGGCATTTCAGCAAAAGCAATTAAAGCAGCAGGCAAGGAGGCAGAGTCAGGTTCAATAGTTTTTATTTCATGCCAAGCTGACACCGACCACAAACAGCACTGCTGTCCAGTACACAAACCCCTCTCCCAACTAAAAACGGAGCTCCCTTTTATATCTTGTCAGAGAAAGAGGATTCAAACCCCCACTTTTTCTAAACATGTCCAGGCAAAACTCTTTGTTGAACATTCGCGCACAGGGCAATTATTTCTTATCTGTTTACATTTTCAAAATGAAATACATTCTGGCACTCATCCTAGGTTTTTCCCAGTCACTCTACCCCAAATATGGTCATGTAGCTGTTTCCCTTAGCAAAACTTTCAGACGCAGCCCAATTAACTGTCTGGTTTCAGTGCTTATATGGTTTGTCGCAGGCCACTGGGCGTTGAGTCAGTGGGCCTCATTACGAGGTTGGAGGTAGCCTTGCCGGTAAAACCGGCAAAGCTACCCCTAAACTCGCATCCGGCGCAGGAACCCGCGAATGGGTAATTACCGGGTCATGCCGAGTTTGGCAGACCCGGTAATTGACCATTCGTGGGTGCCGGTAGTAAGGGATTGCCCATTCGGCCTTATAGGGCTGAATGTGAATGGAGAGCTTGGATGCACCGGCACCGTTGATAACGGTGCCGGTGCATCAACGAGTTGTGCTTGCGGGTGCCGCACCGACCTGGCGGGCAGAGCGAGACCCGCAAGCACAACTCATAGTATGGCAGTACGGTAGCAACGGCGCCGGTAGCACTACCGGCGCCGTTGTTACTGTACCGCCATACTTATAATGAGGCCTCCATCAAGGGTGATGTCATCGGAGGTTATATATAGCACGCACAGTGCCCGTTGGCCTCAGTTCTGTTTTTCAGCAAACGCGTTTGCTTCGTGAGAAACTAGGCACACATCTTACTTGAAAAAGTATCTTTCTGTGTGGTTTTTCGAATACTCAATATGTCATCGTCATCTATACCATTGACTCCTCGGTCTGGTTTAAAAAAATGTAAGGATTTCAGATTGAAGATGTCCATAACCGACCCGCATCAAATCTGCCTGTGGTGCCTCGGAGAGGGCCACGATACTGCGGCATGTACCAAGTGTCAGTCATGAAGGGAAAGGCCTTGAGGGAACGAAAGGGGAAGCTTCAGGTAGGAAAGGTTTCCAAACTCCCTAAGTCCCGACCTGCTAGGCCTTCGACCGATGAGTCGAGAAACGTCTCTCCTCTGCGGAAGAAGGCCAAGCCCTCTAGGTCCAGAAGTGGTTCCTGCCACTCGTCGTCTTCTTCGAAGAGGTCGAGGAGAAGGCAACGCTGCTCGTCTTCACAAACCTCTTTGTCAGATGGTTCCCCCATGAGGATGGCATTCCCATCCAAAAAGTCTACGCCTGTAGAATGGGAAGCTTTCCATATGGAAATGCTGAAAATCTTTGAGAAGCAGGGTCATACTCCGACTGAGCCTTCTACGGAAGCCGGGAAGGAGCGGTCTTGGACGAAAACTTGCGTGCCCTCGAGCCTTGGTAAATGGCGTGTACCCCATCGAGAGTCCTCGAGGCCTCGATTGGATAAGAAATCGAAGGACCACTCGCGACGTGAGGACCGATCGAGGTTGTTGACGCCTTCGAATCCCTCAACGCCGTTGGCACCTATGACACCCATCGGGTCCTCGACCCCTGTTAGGACATGATGCCATAAACGCCAGTGTCGACATTGAAGCCAAAATTTTCGACGCCAGCTGTGCCCCTTTTCCCAGTTTAGTGTAAGGTGTTTCTCCCTTTTTTTCTTTTTTTGTATGTATGAGTGACCTACCTGCAACCTGTAGGAGATCTGAGCATTGGGTTCTTAACACCTTACTGCACACATGTGCATACCATGAAAACCCAGGTGGAGGGTGAATGGACCCTACTAATGGCCTAGAGGAGGTCAGCCCAGATGAATGCCCGTTATACCGGTGCCCCTGGTCTTGCTTCTTGTAACAAGCGTGAACCGCTTTCCTTTATGTATTTGAAATCTGTCAACCCAATCCTTGGTAAACATGAACCATATTACACTATTGTGCTCCTAGCTGAGGCGCTCTCTGCTAGTACATGAAAGTAACAATATTTAACAGTTCTCATTTTATCACTTTCGATATCATTAATTACACATTTTCTGACTTATCATTAAAGTGGGTCCTTTGGGGGCCCTTGAGGACAAGTTCATTCACATTTGTTAAATAAATATTCAAATATATCAGTGTAGTCACCTGATAAAGTGTGCATTCACATTTTGTAAATAAACATTCAAATATATATATATCAGAGAGGTCACCTGATAACGTGCGCACTCACATTTGGTGAATAAATATTCAAGTATATCATTGAGGTCACCTGAGAATGTGCGCATTCACATTTGGTAAATAAATATTCAAATATATATATCAGCGAGGTCACCTGATAATGTGCGCACTCACATTTGGTAAATAAATATTCAAGTATATCACTGAGGTCACCTGTGAACGTGCGCATTCAAATATGGTAAACAAACATTGAAATATACCAGTGCGCTCACCTGAGAAAGTGCGCATTCACATTTGGTAAGTTAATATTCAAATATTTCAGGGAGGTCTCCTGAGAACGTGCGCATTCACATTTGGTAAGTAAATATTTAAATATATCAAAGGGGTCACCCTAGAAAGTGCCCTTTCACATTTGGTAAATAAATATTCAAATATATCATTGAGGTCAACTGAGAAAGTGCACATTCACATTTGGTAAGTAAACATTCCAATATACCAGTGTGGTCACCTGAGAAAGTGCGCATTCACATTTGGTAAATTAATATTCAAATATTTCAGAGAGGTCCCCTGAGAACGTGTGCATTCACTTTTGGTAAGTAAATATCTAAATATATCAAAGGGGTCACCTTAGAAAGTGCGCTTTCACATTTGGTAAATAAACATTCATCTTGATCAGACCAGCGCCCCCTTACTACAGGTAGCTACAGACTACCACTGGGATGTACGACACTTAAGGGCCTCATTACGACCCAGGCGGTAAGGGGTTTACGGCAGCGTTAACAGCGCCGACCCTTACCGCCTGAGTACGAGGTCCCTTAGCGCCATGGCGCTTTTAACACCTGCTTTTAGCAGGTGTTAAAATCCATGGCGCTAAGGGACCATGGAGTAAATTACGCCACCGTAATTTACGGTGGCGTAATTAACGCCTTCCCCACTCCCATTATGCCCTATGGGGCAAAAATGGGAATGGGGAAGGGTAAATGGGGATTGGGGACTTACCGCCCCGCCAAGGTCGGAATGGGGCGGTAAGTCCGCCAACCACCATGGCGTAAACGTAGTTTACGCCATGGTGGTAAAGTCACGGCCCAGGCGGTAACTTACCGTCTGGGTCGTAATGAGGCCCTTACACCACATTACATCAAGCACCCAGTCAGGATACCGGGCCGTAATACTCCTCAGCACTGCATGGGGCGAGGGCCCCTCGGAATAGATCCCAGCAGGAATTCTCAGATTCTGTCCCCAGACCGGGTGAAGTGTCAAGCTCGGGGCAGGTTAAATCACTGTTCCCCCCCAGTGCGCATATATCAGAGATTACGGAATCTATCCTAACTACACTAAAATGGCCCTAAACTGGCCTCTAGACAATAAGAGGGACCCTTCAAATACAAGGGTGACCCAACCCCCTCAGTGCACCACTGGGCCTTATTCACAGTGTTTCCAGAGTCGGCCAAACCCCCCTCTGAGGAGTGTCGGTTAACTTACACCCTCTCAGCGTCCCTCGGGAGAGGACAGGAGAAAATGATCTTCCGTCCAGGCATACACGGCCCTCGTGTTAGCCGATAGCCGGCACACGCAGGGCACAGTGTCCCGTTCTCCTTTTGTTCCTTTCCTACCTGACTGAATATTCTTAGCGCGAGAACCGACACCGCTCTCTCTCTCTCTCTTTATAGCAGTGGCGGGCTGGGTGAAGCACCTGCCACTACGGCCTCTGTCACACTCCCTCGGCCCGGGGGGGGAGAGAGATTGGCCCCTGCCAGGTGGACGGCTTAATAGGTGGGGGCCGTCAATGAGCACCAAAGGGACTGGATGCCCTCCGTGGGAGACTGGAGCTCCCGTCTTTGCTCGTCTCTCCACTGCTCTGCCCCAAGTCGATCCCCTTGGGCTCTTATCCTCCACTGGGACTATCCACTTGTGTCCGCTAGCAAGGGCGCTCGCGCCAACCTTGAGGTGAAATCACCTCACAGACAGCCCCGCTCCCCCTACTGGTGGAGCCTACCATAAATGTTCTCAACAATCTCTGCATGCCAAAAACCATGCGCATGTGAACGTACAATGAAAAGAGAGAGTGAACAAAACATGCCAGCCATAACAACGTGACACATATCCCATACACACATCAAACCCACGGGAAATGTGGGTTTACACTCACCCCCTCCTCCTTCAAAAACCCTTGTCCCTAAGGGTTTCTCTGCTCCCGAAGTGCATATAATACAGTATGAACATTTTCATTTCAGAACAATGGCACAGTCCACCATTGTTTAGAACAACCCAATGGTTCATTAGTATACACATCTGTACATGTAACAGTGTGAACAGGCAGTCCCCTTCTGATAATTTCAGTTTGGGCTCCAGGTGTATCGTCCCTCAATATTCTGACTGGCATGATCTCTCTTTGAGATTGCTGGAGCACATTAAGGACCTCTGAATAATCCCCAGACGCTGTTCCTTGAAGGTCTATTGATGCAGACGGTCTGTTCCTAGTCACAGTGTCTGGCCTTGGCATGTTTTCCTCTTGGATTGGGAAGAACATGTCGGAGTACCCGGACCCCGATCTCTCGCTTTGGGTCCTAGACTGTTCTGCGGGACCGGGACCTGGAGTTAAGTTTTTGCTTCTATACCAGAAGCCTATGGCTAAGCCTTCAGTACTTTCATCCCCTTCCTCTTCCTCAGGATCAGCCAAAATGTCTAAGGGCCTTCGGGTTACTTCAGTAGTTGGAGGCTCTAGATCCTCTTTATTTCTCTTCTCTCTTGACTTGGAGGCTACAGATGGTACAGTACTTGGGCCTGTAGGTTGTGAGATTTCCCAGTGGACGGACTCCGGTGGAAGACTTCTGTGCTCCTCTTACTGGAGGAAAAAGGAACTTCAGCTAGTGTCTGATCCATTGCCACACCATCCCTTATGGGCATGAGATGATTCCTGTTGAGGGTTTTCACATCCCTCGGGGGGCTCAGAGGAGACCCCAAAACTAGCCGGGCATCCCTTCCGAACATTAGCTGATACAGGGTGAATCTGGTGCTGTCATTCCTGGTACAGTTGTAGGCGTGGACTAGGGTGGACACATGTTGGCTCCACTTCACTTTTTCTTTGGCACTCAGTGTCCCCAGCATACCCAACAATGTATGATTGAAACGTTCAGCTTGGGCATCCCCTTGTGGGTGGTAAGGAGAAGTTCTGGTTTTCTTTACCCCAGTCAACTGCATGAGTTCTTTGATGAATTTGGATTCAAAGTCTCTTCCTTGATCGGAATGTGGGCGAGAAGGCCAGCCATAATGTACAAAGAATTTGTCCAAGATTACTTTTGCTATGGTAATCGCCTTCTGATCGCTGGTGGGATATGCTTGGGCATATCGAGTGAAATGATCTGTCCCTGCCACCTCGGAGGGAGGCATCTTTCAAGCCCATCGAAAGAACCCCCACGAAGCCGCCGGCGGAGCAAGAAGGGGGGGGCCAGTGGCCGTCGTGGATTCAGACACAACCTCCGAGGAGGAGCTCGTCGAAGTCCCTGAGAGCCACGACACGGGCATGGAGGAGGATCAGCCCGTCGAGAGGCATCCCGACGAGGGTGACGACGGAAGCGATGGCGGCGCCTACGGGACCCCAGACCAACCGTCGCGCCCGTCGCAGCCAGTGCCGCAGGACAACTCGGCGGCCATTTTGATGGCAATTCAATCCTTATGCTCTGAAATAAGGACTAGATTGCCTTTACCCCCGACGGAGGAGCCGGAGCCAGGCCCGACGGAGGAGCCAGGGGCAGGTCCGTCGGGAAGTCCACCATCCAAGAGGAGAAGAACACAGCCTCCTACACCCTTCCAGCCCTCGAGGCCTGCTCAACCCTCCTCCCCGTCCACGGTCCGCGGGGATGACACGGGCACGGACACGACGGGCACGGACGACGAGGGCGGCGACGGCGGGGTGGACCTCCCTTCTTCCCCCCCCCCCGGGCTTCCCCGCCTGATGAGATTGGATCCTTCCATGCGATGATCTCCAGGGCATCTGAGCTTTTCCAGCTCTGCCCCGAAGAAAAGATGAAGGAGGGGTTCCTCTATCAACGTCGAGAGACCAAGAGGAAGACGGTCCTCACGGTACCTCTACTGGATGACATCTGGGACGAGGGGCTCTCCCTCCTCAAGAACCCGTCCACGACGCCGGCAAAAAGGGACTGATACGAAAAGAAGTACCCCCCTCTATGCCTTAGAGCACAGCCGACCCCGGATTCAGTCGTCTCGGCGGCAGCCAGGAAGAAGGCGGGGGGGCATCGGCATAGACATCCACTTCACCGCCGGACGGCGAGGGAAAGAAGCTCGACGCAATGGGATGACGAGTCATCACGTCGGCGGCGACGACGATTAAGGCAGCCAACGCCCTGGCTATCGTTCCCCGTTACGACAGGGAACTTTGGTATAAAATTGCTCCCTTGTTGGACTTCCTGCCGGACGACAAGAGGGCAGAAGCCCTGGAAATCTTGCAAGAAGGCGAGGTGGCGTCGGACCACGCCATAACGGTGGCGACGGACATCGCTGACACCGGTTTCCGCCAGTTGGGCAACAGTGTTTGCCTCAGACGGCGCGGATGGCTTAAGGCGACGGATTTCCGCCAGGACGTACAAGCCAAAGTTTTGGACATGCCCTTCGATGGGAACAACCTGTTTGGTAAGACAGTCGATGAGTCCCTGCAAGCCATCAAAACGGACATGGAGACATCCCGGGCCCTGGGAGTTTTCCAGCAATGACGGCCGTCCTTTCGGAATACCGGAGGCAAGCAAGGGGCCTCCAAAGGTTCCGGCAGCGGCTCCTCTAACTACTGTCAAGCGGCCCGTTCCTCGTCGCAGGAGGCCTATAGAGGACGGGGCAAGTCGGGAGGTTCCCGCCGTCGTCGCCAGGGAGGTCAAGGCGGCAAGGCGGCCTCAAAACAGAACTGAACCAACCGTGGCGTCGGGCCCCCACGGAAGCACCCCGGTGGGAGGCCGGCTGGCGAAGTTCGTCAGCGTGTGGGAGTCCATCTCCACCGACCGTTGGGTGCTGGAAACCCTGGCCCAGGGGCACGCCCTTGAGTTTCTAAAGAAGTGCCCTCGCATGCCACCCGTGGCCAGGAAGGAAAACCACGTACCCCAACTGCTGCTGGAGGTAAGGGCGATGCTTAAGAAAGTTGCCATCGAGCTCGTCCCAAAGAGACTTCGGGGCTCCGGGGTCTACTCAAGATACTTTCTCGTAAAGAAGAAGACAGGAGGTTGGCGTCCCATCCTGGACCTGCGGCGCCTGAACAAGTACATCAAGGCTCAGAAGTTCCAGATGGTCACCCTCCAGCACGTGCTAGGACAGCTGGAGGAGGACGATTTCCTGTCGTCGTTGGACTTGGAGGATGCCTACTTCCACATCCCCATTTTAAAAGGACACCGGAAGTTCCTCAGGTTCGTGGTCCAAGGACGGCACTACCAGTTCAAGGCCCTCCCGTTTGGATTAAAGTCGGCACCCAGGGTATTCACCAAGTGCCTAGCACCGGTGGCGGCGTGGCTACGCCTGCAAGGGATCCACGTCTATCCCTACCCGGACGACTGGCTCATCCGAGCAAAGACAAGGGAGCTCGCTGTAGAACACACAGCAAAGACCATCCAGCTGCTCACGGACCTGGGGTTCTCCATCAACTTCCCTAAATCCCACCTGGTCCCTCCGCAGGTCGCCCTGTTTCTGGGAGCCAAGCTCGACACAGTGGCACGGCTGGCCTCACTATCCGACAAAAGGACAAAAGCCATCCTGGGCAAGGTACAACGCCTGCTAGCCACGGACTTAGCCAGGGTAAGATCCATCAAATCCCTTCTCGGGATGATGTCCTCCAGCATCTGTCTTGTACGCCTGTGCAGACTTCGAATGCGTCCACTGCAAGAGTTCCTCGACACATGCTGGATCCAGGCGAGGGGCAGCTTCGAGGACAGGATACCGCTAAATGAGACCTTCCGACGAGCGATCCGGTGGTGGGGCACCCACACTCATCTGACGGCGGGCGCAGACTTTAAGACCCCAGCTCACCAGGTAACGGTGACGACGGATGCCTCCCTGGAACGGTGGGGAGCGCATACCGGAGATCTCCACGCGAGAGTCCTTTGGCTCCCGGAGGAAAAACAGCTTCATAGCAACATTCTGGAGCTCCGCGCAGTGTTTTGGGCCCTCGGGTCTTTTCTTCCGTCCCTCAAGGGCAAGGTGGTGAGGATCTTCACCGACAACACCACCACGATATTCTACATCAGGAAGCAGGGTGGAACCAGATCCCCAGCCCTGTCCAAGGAAGCCCAGGATCGGTGGCACTGGGCCGTCGACCAGGGGATGTTTCTGGTACCCTTTCATCTGGCAGGGATAAAGAACACCATCGCCGACTCACTCAGCAGGGAGCTGCGCTCGTGCCACGAGTGGGAGCTACGCCAGGATCAAGTGGATCGACTCTTCAGGCTGTGAGGCAGACCCCAGGTCGATCTCTTCGCGACGGCGACGAACTCCAAGTGCCAGAGGTTCGCCAGCAGGTTCCCCCAACCGAGGAGCATGGGCGATGCTTTCTCGTTCCCCTGGGACAACCTGTTCCTCTATGCTTTCCCGCCGTTGCTACTGCTACTCCGGCTCGTCAACCAGCTCAAGAGGTCCTGGTGCAGGATGATCCTCGTCGCACCGGCGTGGCCGAGACAGATCTGGTTCCCGGACCTTCTGGACTTATCGGCGTCCACACCAGTCAGACTGCCCGTGGACACAGATCTTCTCTCCAGAGAAGGAGGCGCCATTCTTCATCACGACCCGAAGTCGCTGAACTTGCAGGCCTGGCTCCTGCAGCACTAGAGTTTGGAGGATACTTTATACCGGCCGACTGCAGAGAGGTTCTTGCAAAGGCCAGGGCGTCCTCAACTCTCAAGTGTTACGGACACAAATGGAAGAGGTTATCTGTCTGGTGCCGGGCACAGAAGATTAACCCTCTACGGATTACGGCCCCTCAAGTACTGCCGTACCTACTGTTGTTGGCCAAGGCTGGACTAGCTCACGCCTCCATCAAGATACATCTGGCTGCCATCTCCAGATACACCAGGACAACAGGACGGGTGTCCTTGTGGTCTCATCGTCTGGTGAAGGAATTTATGAAGGGACTATTCCGCTCGTTCCAGCTGGTGAAGGCCCCAGCCCCGGCGTGGGAGCTCAACATGTGGCTGACTAGGCTCATGGGGGCCCCTTTCGAGCCTATGCATACAGCACCGTTGAAGTTCCCATCATGGAAAACAGCTTTTCTTGTGGCCATCACCTCCGCACGGCACGTGGGAGAGATTCAGGCCCTATTTTGCAAGCCTTCATACTTGACTTTTCACGACACAAGGGTGGTGCTTAGGACGCATCCCTCCTTCATGCCCAAGGTGCCGTCGGACTTCCACCTCAACGAGCCCTTGGTGTTACCAGTTTTCTTCCCGTCGCCTTCGTCGCCGGCCGAGAGGACTTTGCACTCGCTGGATGTAGCTAGAGCACTGAAGTTCTACGTGGACCGCACAAAGAGTTTTCGGAAGACGTCACAGCTTTTTGTGAACTTTGGACCTGTGAATCAAGGGAAGGCTCTCTCGAAGGCTTCCATTTCCAGATGGCTCTCCGGCTGTATCATGCACTGTCACCGGTTGGAAAACCGACCGCTGCCCGGCCGTCCGAGAGCCCATTCGACCAGAGCGGTCGCTGCTACCGCGGCGTTCTTGTCAGGTGTGCTCCTGCTGGACATCTGCAGCGCTGCTACGTGAAGGTCGACGCACACCTTCACGAACTTCTACTGCGTCGATCGGGATTCCAGGGAGGAGTCCAGAGTCGGCCAAGCAGTGCTGCGCAACCTGTTCGCCTGAAGGGCCTGGTGAGGAGGTAAGAGTTGCTTAATGTTGAGTTTATGTATTGCTTAATGTTGAGCCTTTTGCCACCTCCTGTGGTTGTGCATTTGTGTACTGCTATGTAATCTTATATTCATGAGCATGTGAATCCATGCCAGACCCCATGCTGGAGAAGGAACAAGTTACTTACCAGTAACTGTTGTTCTCCAGCATGGGTCTGGCATGGATTCACATGCGAACCCTCTCGCCTACCCCTCTGCGGCTCTTGACTTGGTCATACTGCCACTTTACGTGCTACCAAATCTGAGGATGGCTGCCGGAGGCGGGGCTTAGGGAGAGGGCAGTCATTGGCTGTGGGCAGTATGACCCAGAGATCAGTGACGAAACTGATACTGATTTGCTTTTTCTGTACTGAGGATTCCCAGCCTGACGACGGGGAATATTCAGGAGCATGTGAATCCATGCCAGACCCATGCTGGAGAACAACAGTTAAAGGTAAGTAACTTGTTCCTTCACCTCTTCCATTCTGTCAGGCTCTCCTGGAAGTTCTGAGGCTCTCTGTTGCTCTCTGGGACCCTCTGGCATTTCAGCAAAAGCAATTAAAGCAGCAGGCAAGGAGGCAGAGTCAGGTTCAATAGTTTTTATTTCATGCCAAGCTGACACCGACCACAAACAGCACTGCTGTCCAGTACACAAACCCCTCTCCCAACTAAAAACGGAGCTCCCTTTTATATCTTGTCAGAGAAAGAGGATTCAAACCCCCACTTTTTCTAAACATGTCCAGGCAAAACTCTTTGTTGAACATTCGCGCACAGGGCAATTATTTCTTATCTGTTTACATTTTCAAAATGAAATACATTCTGGCACTCATCCTAGGTTTTTCCCAGTCACTCTACCCCAAATATGGTCATGTAGCTGTTTCCCTTAGCAAAACTTTCAGACGCAGCCCAATTAACTGTCTGGTTTCAGTGCTTATATGGTTTGTCGCAGGCCACTGCGACCTTGAATTGTTCAACTCTGGGTTGACTATGCTGCCACTGTCTGTAGCGATTCCCTCACCACCTTCCGCAAAACGTTGAAAACTACCCTCTTCACATAAGACCCGACACATCAGCACGAATACTTATCATATATGTTGTAATATACGACCAAATGCAATATTTGTAACAACAGTATGACTTCTTGTAGTATTCATAATGTGTCAACAATCGCTATCATGTGCACCATGTAACTAAGTTATTGCAAGTAACAGCGCCTCAATGCCCCTGGGCTGCTTGCGCGCTATATAAATATAAATAAATAAATATATTATTTTACCTGTATAAAGGCATTGTCGGTTAAATGTATTGTTCCTTTCTGTCTGGGTATAGGAAAAACCATATCATTTTCCTACTCAATTTTTATGCTATGCATTCTGTACCTTGCTTCTTACTAAACCATGATAAAATCATTTTCGACCTTATACACATAACACTATTAAAGGTACTAATGTCTTTTAACTCTGTGAGTCTATTTTCACACATTTACCATACTAAATCATTCCATACAAATTTCTCTGCCTAGCTTTAAGTGGGGGGTGGGGGGGGCCTACCCTCCTACTGCATTCAGTTGTTGGTACCTTATCTCCAGTTCAGCACCTCATTACATTTCCCCGTCTTTAAAGTTCTTGTTTGTTAAAACAATGACATTCAACCATATCCATGGCCACCCTCCTTGATACTTACCTAAAAAACATCCTAACATAATCTTACTATTTGTCACATACTAACATATTGTTATTTTTAAAACAAAACGTGTGTCTCGAAATTATTTGTATCTTCTTCCATTTAAGCCCCACTTCCTGTCTCCATTTGCTTTAAACTAACTGTATGCCTTAGATAATTCCATAGCCATTGTGAGACTCGAGAGGTTGGTCAAGCTTCGAGATAACCCATTAGCCCATTGTCTCTTCGTATGTTATATCTTGTCTGCAACTCCAACTCCAACAAAATTTAATCTCTCCCTCATTTTCTTCTTCTGCCCGTGCATATATATATAACTTTTTTTTAACTGTTGTTCCACAAATTTTCTTCTTCCGCATCTTCCACTTCACTCGTCTTTAGTTTGGCATTGGTGGACCGTCTGTGTCCTGTCGCCTTTGTCCTTTCTTTTGAGCTGTTTTCACAGTCAATCTCCCAGGTTCTTTTGATGCTTAGACCAGGAGTCCATTGTCTCTTTTTCCTTTTTCACAAGGAGTTCATTTTTTTACTCGAGTGTCTCTTTTTCAATAAATACATTGTTCACATGAGTCCAAAAGAGGGGATGTTTCAGCATGGGGACACAGGGTTGGGGGAGTCTTTTGCAGACACAGCTCAAATCATCATCTTTGTCGGGCTTCCACTGGGTTTCTCTACAACCTCGACGGATACCTGTAATATTTTGTAAAATAAACATGTCTCTTCTATTTAACAAATTTCCTACCAACCCATTTCCTTAAAACCTCTCTTCTCCACATTTCAGCTCTCATACCCTACCTCCTAAAAAAGCGCGAGAAATGTCCTCTTGTTGAACTCCCCTGCCTCCTAGAAAAAGCTACAAGACATTTTCATTTAAACATTTCCTTTTTTATTGGTCATTCTTGCCTTACAAACAAAATACCCCCCCTCCCTAGCTCTGTGTCAGCTGGCTAGAACCTGAGTTTGTTTTCAATAATATACAATGCATGTTGTCCTTCATGGGACACATTTTTCCCTTGAGGGTGATGCATGCAACCCTAAGGAGACAAAAATAAAATTAAAGAAAGACATCTTCTTATTTTCTGGTCTTCTAAGCCCGTCCGTAGCAGATGACAGAAACGTCCTTGGGGATCCCTGTTGTCTGTAGAAAATCAAAATAGGAATAAAAGTATTTCGGGTACTGGTAAGGGGTCAGGTTTTCTTCCCAACTTCAACACTTTCTTCCTTTTCTGCTATCAAAAAAAATACTTTCTGGATCATTCTCCCCTATTCGTTGGTGCACATAAACAACTATTTTCCAACCACCCCGCAGGATACTTAGTTTAGGCTTGGTTCTTTGCTCAGCTTAGCTGCACTCGCTTCCTTGGTTAGCATTAGATACTTGCTCCTGAGCAGCCATTCTTCCTCTTTTCTTCTTGTCTGTTGGACCATGGCCTTTGCTTGTCCTTTTGTATTCATCCTATGGAGACAAAACAGAGGCGTTTCGCTACACACCGTCCCTGCCTAACTTAATCTAGTCTACCCCTGTTTTGTGAGACTATGGCACCAATTCTTACTATGTGCCTCCATTTTTTATCGTACCCAACAATGTTTGCTTCTTCTAATATTTGCATACCCCTATCACATCAACACAAAAAATAATTACCTTCAATTTGACTTCTGTTTTCTGTGGTTGTCTGAAAGGCCATGCTGTCATCTGTTTCCTACTCTTGACACACGGGTTGCACCAATCTTGGGAAAAACAGCTAAACATTTGAAGACATTGGGCCCCATTACACGGTAGGCGGTAAAAATCGGCAATTACCGGCATAGCGTAATTAGCGTGTCCGCCCTCGCAAGAGGCCGCAAATTTCATGCCATTACGAGATCGCGGGCACGAGCCTACCGCCATGCCGGTAATGAGCCTACCGCCATGCCGCTAAACTCCCCAAAAAGTCCCTTGACGGCATCCACGAAAGCGCTGTTAGCACTTCCGACCTGGCGCCACATGCAAATAGCGGTTTCCACAAATAGCGGTGACCGCCATTAGCGGTCACCGCTAATAGCGGTTTCCGTAATATTGCGGAACCGGAAATAGCGTCATCGCACCGGAACGGGAAAGAGCACGGCGGCCATCTTTAAAAACACAATCCATTGCCATCCTCCTTATCCAGGACACCTTACCAGGAACCACGTTGGGAAAAACACCAAGGACACCGTGAAGATGCCCAAGGCCGTTAAGAAATCGTCTGAGCGGCAACGCAAGGAGAAATTTTGCAAGGAGGAGCTCCTCATGCTAACGCAGACACTAGCAGACAATGCTCATGTTGTCTTCAACAACGACATGCGTCGGGAGACCATTGTGAGGAAGAAGGCCAGCTGGGAAGAGGTAGCCCATAAGGTCAGCGCGGTAGGCACCACAACCCGCACAGTCAAAGACTGCCGAAAGAGGTGGGATGACCTCCGGGAGGAGGCAGTGAATCGCCAATCAAGCTCACTGAGTGGGAGGAGACATGTGCATCAACCATCGGGGTGGAATGCATTGAGGGAGTTGGACAAATGGAGCATGGCGTGGCCGTTTCGTCCGATGGAGGTGAGTGTATGCATCAAACAATGCACAGTGAAGTGTGATGTTCCCCCCAATCATGTGTCCATATGAATGCCGTGGCTCCAGCCACAAACAGACATGCATGCATGACCACATGCCCGTACAACACAGACCCATTCATGCATGACCCACCCAACATCCCCATTACCTGCATCCACACTAAAGAGCCCGGAATGCATAGAACGGCATGAGGTATTCATTTTGCTCAAGGCAGGTCGACCCATTACTGATGGTTGTCAACATTTCTCACCCTTGCAGGTTCACACACTGACACTGAGGAGGCACGCACTTCCACACCTGCTCTCACATCCAGCAAAAAAGCAAGGAGGGATGCCACAGGGGACACCGCCACATCCACAAGGGCAGCCAGGACGAGTGTCCATGACCACAGGGACAAAAGCAGCCGGAACACCAGTTGCACGCATCCACAGGCCATGGCTGCTCCCGTCGTGGCACCCACGGAAGTGTGTCTCCCAGTAGGTGAGGGCAGCATCGAGGGGATGCACTCTGCTGCCACCAGCTCAACGGGTGAAGCAGCAGCCACGGCCCCACCTTCAGATGAGGAGGACACATCTGCCATTGATGCTGATAGCCAGAGCCCCAGACCAACAAGCCCCTTACTGGCAAGCCCGAGGTACTCCTCAGGTCCGGGTAGTCATGGAGATTCACCCACCCCTGAAGGGATATGGAGCCCCCAGATATCCTCTCCTGATGCAAGTGCAATGGGACCAGGTGCATCAGCCATCCCACCAGCACCCACCATGCGACATGACCTCTCGTCCATCTACCAGAGGCAGACCGAGATGAGTGGCCTAGTAGGTCAACATGTGGCAGAGACAGCCCGCCTGAGGGAGGACATTGCTACACTTGCACAGCAGACAAGGGAGGGCAGGGGGGCATGCACCAGCCGAATCTGCAGTGAAATGGGCCAAGAAGAACCAGGCCCCTCTTCGCCTGGGAGTTCACGCCAGACTAGTCCCCTGCGCCGGTCTATGCGGAACCTGCGGCGCACGGCTTCACAGCCACAAGATGACGATGCAGGCACTGGCAAATAGGGCCACCAGGATTCGTGTGCCACATGTGGCAATGGACACATTCACGTCATGAGACTCACATGGGAGTGTTGGGGGGGGGGGGGATAAGGGTGTGTTTGGGTGTGTTGAGGGGGGGGGTAAGGGTGTATTTGGGTGTGTTGAGGGGGAGGGGGGTAAGGGTGTGTTTGGGTGTGTTGAGGGGGGAGGGGGGTAAGGGTGTGTTTGGGTGTGTTGAGGGGGGGTAAGGGTGTGTTTGGGTGTGTTGAGGGGGGGTAAGGGTGTATTTGGGTGTGTTGAGGGGGGAGGGGGGTAAGGGTGTATTTGGGTGTGTTGAGGGGGGGGGTAAGGGTGTGTTTGGGTGTGTTGAGGGGGGTAAGGGTGTGTTTGGGTGTGTTGAGGGGGGAGGGGGGTAAGGGTGTATTTGGGTGTGTTGAGGGGGAGGGGGGTAAGGGTGTGTTGAGGGGGGTTAAGGGTGTATTTTGGGAGTTTGGGTTATGCACTTTAGTACCACGATATGTTCAATATACACTGTTCAGAGTTTGAAACCCAAGCGTGGTCTCCATTATTGTGTATGTGTCATTCATTGTGGACAGGGTCCTTTGTGGGCCTCGAAACATGCACCAGGGCAACAATTCCCATCTACGTCCATGCTATTTCACCTTGGTGCATGATGAGATTGCAGAATCAGATGCTGATGCACATCGTGTGCCTCCTTGGCACTGCCTGTTTCATGTCCTGCTGGGGCATTCCACCCACACTCATCCCCAGCCACATCATACTCTTCTGGTGGTTGCATGTCAATTTCAAGTGGCATAGGCACATTCCATCATATGCACATTTTGTGATGCTCTACACATGCCATGGTTGTCTTTGCCACTTTGACACGGCCGTACAGGAGTGCCACACCCAGGCCGCTTAGGCAGTGGAGCACTGTCATTGGATGGATGTACTATATTGTTGTCCTCTTCCTGATGGTTCTGTGGGTTCCATACAGGGGTTAGGAGCCACCTCCTCAGTGGATGGCTGTCTTCGCCTGTATGGTGTGGGTAATGGGTGCCTGTTAATGCTCACCTCTGGTGCTGGCTGTTGTTGTAGGTGCTGCACTGCTATCATGTAGTCAAGGCTGTCATGTCATGCTGCTGCTATTGGGACCATCTTGGTGTGGGAAGGGGTGTGGGTAGGGGTGTGGTGTGCTCTTTTGTGCTGCCTGTCCCCATAGCATGCACCTGTGCTGATTGTGTCCACCTGTAGTTGATGGGTACACTGCTCAGGTCTCTTAACGGGTGCTTTTCGATGCCGTTATTAGCGCCATGCCGGTAAGGGGTTTTTGGGTGTTTTACATGCCGCTAATACCATGTCCGCATGGTTTGTGATGGCCTGGTATTAGCGCCATGGCGCTAATTCCGGCATGTGGGTCGCGCGCCCGCGGCCTTGCCGCTATTAGTGGCACCGTAATTAACGGGTGCGCAGATAGCGGTGGGTCCAGGTCGTGATTTGCTTAGGGAATTAACGGTACCGGTAAATCATTACCGGTAACGGTATTCCATTACCGCACAACGTGTAATGAGGCCCATTGTGTCTCTTACTACCTCTTTTCCTTTTACTCACCTGGATCCTCTTACTTTTAGTGCTGATCAATTGTGTGTCCACACCCTTTTAGAATGAACTAGTACTTACCTTTGTATTTTTCTCCCTAATTTAAGGCCATGCAGAAATTTCTCGTGCTTCCACGCAAAGGTCCATAACTTCTATCTGTAAAATAAATCAAAATCGTTACAGGCACTCCAAAAATACTTACCTCACTATATTTTATTAAAATGGCTTGTGTGATTTTCCCTTGTTTGATTGACCCAATTTTTTGTCAGCCATACTCCTTTTCTCGGTCTTCATGGTCACTGATGCTTTTCATTGCCCTATGCTCCTTTTCTGCTGTTGGCCAGGAAACCTCATAAGTGCTATTTGTTTTCTAATTTTTTGATTTTTTGCCTGTTTCATGCTTTTGAGTTTATTCCCTATCCTTTTATTCATCTGCCCAATTGTTCCCTTCCTCAATTTTTCTTTTATTCATTTTTTATTTAAGATAATCAATAATTTTCATCTTTTCCCTATTTATTTTTTGTGATCCTGTGTAACATGGCCCAAAGTCTCCCTAAAGTTTTTAATCCTTTATTCTAATCATCTCTGATTTATGTTGGGCATTTATTTCATTATTATTTTGTTTTTCATGTATACTAAAACATACTTAATTTCTTTTTTTGCGTGATGCTGTAAGGAAAGTACCATTTCACACGCCATTAAGCCCTAAATCGATGATAAAGGGGAAGGAAATTGGTAGCAACTATTGGGCCGCCCACAGAAGTACCAAAAAGGAGGGGGTGGGGCTCCGCCTCACAAAAATAGAAACCAATAGGGGTTTTGGAGGATGGTTCCTGGGCGATAAGGGTACTTACGAGGGGGAACGCATCACCCTAGCCACCCTATATGTACCCAACTCGGGCCAGATACGATTCCTTACTCAAATTTTCAGGGTAATGGACGAATGGGCACAGGGGGCCACGATACTTGGTGGGGATTTCAACCTCATAATGAAACCCCGCCAGGACTGGTGGTCGGCAAAGGGGGGAGCGCCCAAGGGAACCTCCAAACACAACTTAGCCCTACAGACCCTTCTGAGGGAACACTACTGGGTTGACGTATGGTGCAGGGCAAGCCCGGGCCAGGGTGGATACACCTTCTTCTCACCCCCACACTACACCTATACAAGAATTGATCTCTTGTTAATTTCTGAGGAAGGGAGAGAGGAGGTTGAGCAACCGAGGTTAGAGGCTATAACGTGGTCGGACCATGAATTACTGATAGCAAATTGGTCACTGCCCGTCTCCCCGAGATCATCGCCATGGCGGTGTAACGACACGCTCCTTAGAGACCCAATATTTCGGGAATTCATGAGGAAAGAAATGATACCCTACTTCGAGATAAACGATAATGGGGAGACGGATATGGCCGTGGTGTGGGAGGCTGCGAAGGCCACCTTTAGGGGCCGCCTGATAGCTGAAGGCTCAAGGCGTAAGCGCGAAAGGGGCCTAACTGAAAACAAGATCCGAACAGAACTGGGGGCCCTGAGAGCCAGGCTAGGCTTGCCCGGGGAGGATCGAGAGGCTCTCCTAGTGGAGATGCAGGGGAAAAGACAGGCGCTTCACACGGTCCTCATAGGGGAAGTGTAACGCTCACCTGATTCCCACGGAGGCGCCGGTCTTGGCAGGATGGTGTCTGTGACTCGAAAAGTGAAGTGCAGGACTCGATTGGCTTCCGGGGCTGAGCCTCTTCGCACTGTGTGTCTAACTCGAAGAGTGAGATATCTGCAGGTGAAAGAATATGGGGTTAATGATCTGGGGTTGTCGGGTATCTCTCTCCCTTTCCCTTCCTCGCTTTTCCGTGGAGCCCCAAGGTCAACGTGCTCACCTTAGATAGGTGAATGCTGGACTCTCCATCTGCGTCTGGTGCAGGGTGCCGTTGCCAGTTCCTTCACTGGGTGAAACGTAGGCCTCTTGACATCAGAGGATTGCTACCGTCGTTAACTGCACGAACGGTGAGTTTCCGGACACCTTTTAAGTCCTTACAGTCTTTAGGTGCGTGGGCAAGTTAATGTGGAACAGGGCTCGGTATAATGCTTTTTCTATTTGTCTTGCAGGGTTCTTGAGGTAGAAGATGGTGTGAAGAAAGCCGAAGTTCGAGCCAGAGTCTTGGAATGACGCGCTTGGAAATACTTAAGTAAATGCTGGTTGCCTGCTTTTCAAAAGCTCTCTAACTGTCTCTTTTCCCTTGCAGTTGTGAGTTCGGGTGTTGAAGAGACGCTGGAAACGCCGGAGTATTTGCAGGCGCCCTATTGTGGCGGGCGCGATGGCGCGTAAGTAAAATACCTGTCTAATGTCTCTTCTTTTGTCTTTCAGGTGCAGGATTGCAGCGTTGAAGAAAACCGGAATTCCCGGAGTGCCGGTAAGTAATTCCACACAGGAATAACTATGCTTTTGTCTTCACAGGCGGAGGAGCAGCGTGAAGAGATGGTAGCTGCCGATGGATCACGTCAGGAAAGCGCTGTGCGTGAAGGTTGCCGTGCTAACCTGTTGTTTCTTGTCTTTGCAGGTGCTACTGAAGGCTGGATACAGGAATGGTAAGCGTTTGTTCTTGCAGGTTCAGGATCGGAAAGAAGAAAACTGGAACAGACACGGTGAGCATTCTGCTGCAGATGCAGAATAACGCGAAGCACGTTTCATCAATCGGGTGTGGTTTAAATAGCCTTGGAGTGATGAGGCGTCTTCCTCCACGGCCTCGCCTAGGTAAGAAAAGAGTTCCTGTTCCAGAAGAGTTCCAGTGTTGTATCCAGGGAGTGGAGCTTGCCCCACCCAGGTAAGAAAGTAGTCCCGGCTCACAGAGGATTCCTATGTGGCTGGTAAGTAAGCAGCATGGTCTGCTGCAGGTAAGTCCACCCAAGCATCTTCATACAAATTATGAGCCCGGCGCTTCCAGTGCCGGGACCAGTGACTTTGATGAGCCTGGTGCCACCGGCGCCAGGACGAGGTCCAAAAGGTCCCAGTGGGGACCGGCTGGTGCCTAGGATGAAGGTTAGGGGCCTGCTTCCAAGGACGTTGGGCTGGTCCTAGCTCCTTGGAAGCAGTGATCATGACAGCACCCCCCCTCAAGGCCCCTCCTAAGCGTGTCTTCTCCGGGGGTTTTGGCTTGTCGGGGTGATTCAGATGGAATTTCTTGACCAGACGAGGTGCGTGGACATGTTCTGAGGGTTCCCAAGACCTTTCCTGGGGGCCGTATCCTTTCCAATCAACCAGGTAATATAATTTAGATTTGGAGATTTTGGAGTCTAGGATGTTCTTTACTTCGAACTCAAGTTCTCGATCCACTAGAACAGGTTCTGGGAGTTCGGTCAATCGGGTTTCTGGTTGTACTGGTTTTAGTAAGGAGACATGGAATACTGGATGTATTTTCATATGCGAAGGCAATTCCAATTTGACAGCCACCGGATTAATTATGGCAGAGATGAGAAAGGGTCCTAAGTATCTCGGGATGAAGGTGCGGGGTCCTTTTAGAGGCAGGTGCTTAGTGGATAACCAGACCTGATCTCCCACTGCGTAGTGAGGGGCCTCTTTACGGTGTTGATCCGCTCCTTTCTTGTATAGAGCTTTAGCACTTTGCAGATGGGCAGTGGCTTCTTTAAAAGTACGAGTGATCACCGAGTGCAAGTGATCCACAGCAGGTGTTTCGAATTCTTGGGGAGGATCCAGGTTAGAGGTCCTAGGATGGTTTCCGTATAATAGGAAGAATGGAGTCTTCCCGGTTCCAGAATGGGTCGAATTGTTATAAGCGTATTCAGCGATCCAAAGGATATCCTTCCAAGGGTTTTCAGTTTGTTGGAGCATGCAACGTAAATATTGCTCCAGAGTTTGATTTGTCCTCTCGGTTTGTCCGTCAGTTTGGGGATGGTGACTGGTTGAAAGTCTCACATCAATTTGGGCGAAGCGACAGCAACTTCGCCAAAAGTGGGAGATGAATTGACTTCCCCTATCGGAGACCAAAACCGAGGGAAAACCGTGTAACCGAACAATGTTTTCTAAGAATTCTCGGGCTAATACTGAAGCTGAAGGTAGGCCCTTCAGGGGAATGAGGTGAGCCATCTTGGAGAATAGATCCACGACTACTAAAATGGTATTATACCCTGAGCATGGAGGTAAGTCTGTGATGAAATCCATGGACAGGGTATGCCATGGACAGGGAGGGATGTCCAGTGGGTGTAAGAGGCCGGCTGGTTTCTCCTTCTGACTTTTATTCTGAGCACACACACCGCAGGAGATTACAAAGTCTCTAATATCCTTCTTCCATGATGGCCACCAGAAATGTCTTTTGACCTTTTCCATGGTTTTGGTAATGCCAGGGTGACCCTCCATTAATGAGTCGTGATAACAGGAGATTACCTGTTTTTGTATTTTCTCACAGGGCAAGTACAATCGTCCTCGGAAATATGGTAGGTCTTGGTCCACTGAGAAATTCTTCCCCTTGAATTGCCAGTCCTGTAATTCTGCCGGAGTTAGGAGTGATTTGACTATAGTCTCGATGTCTTCAAAGGATTGAGCGCTGACCAAGCCCAAAATCCTTTGTTCCGGGATTATGGGTATTGGTTCAGGATTGGTCAAGTGTTCATCTATTCCCATCCGGGAGAGGGCATCTGCTTTTCCGTTTTTACTGCCTGGTCGATAAGTAATTATAAAGTCAAACTCAGCCAAAAACAGAGCCCAGCGGAGCTGCCTGGAAGACTGAGCTTTGGCTGTCTTCAGATATTGTAAGTTGCGGTGATCTGTCATTACGGTGACTGTGTGTCTGGCTCCCAAAAGATAATGTCGCCAGGCTTTAAAGGCTGATCTGATAGCTAAAGGTTCCTTGTCTGTAATTGAATAGTTGATCTCGGGAGCCGAGAATTTGCGGGACCAAAAGGCTACAGGATGTACTTGGTGTGTGACCGGATCTCTTTGTGATAAAACTGCCCCCATAGCAAGACTAGAAGCATCTGTTTCTACGATGTAGGGGAGTTCTGGGCGAGGGTGTTTTAGAACAGGTGCAGAGATGAATTTAGCTTTTAAGTCCTGAAAAGCTTGTTCCGCCTCGGTAGACCACTCAAAACGTTTGTTTTTCTTTAATAGAGCGGTGATGGGCTGGACTATTCGAGAGAATTCAGGAATGAACCTGCGGTAAAAGTTAGCGAAGCCTAACATGCTTTGAACTCCTTTTACAGAGGTTGGTGAAGGCCACTTGATGATTGCATCGACTTTCTTTGAATCCATGTGGACTCCGTTTGGTGACAATATGAATCCCAGGAACTCAACTTCAGTTACGTTGAAAACACATTTTTCAAGCTTAGCAAAAAGGTTATGTTGACGTAATCTCTTGAGGACCTCTTTAACGTGTTTCTGATTTTCCTCTTCAGATGATGAATAGACGAGGATGTCATCAATGTAGACAACAACACACACATCTATGAGTTCTCTAAGGACATCATTGATAAAATACTGGAAGGCGGCAGGAGCGTTGCATAGTCCAAAGGGCATAACTTGATATTCAAACAGCCCATACTTGGTGCGGAAGGCCGTCTTCCATTCATCGCCCTCTTTTATTCGTACCAAGTGGTAGGCTCCTCTGAGATCCAACTTTGTATATATACATGCGTCTTTGACTTGGTCCAGGAGTTCAGGGATCAAAGGTAACGGGTATCTGTTTTTAACAGTGATTTGATTCAGGGCGCGGTAATCTATACAAGTCCTAAGGTCTCCTTCCTTTTTCGGAACGAAGAACAAAGCCGAGGAAGCTGGAGATTTTGAAGGACGGATAAATCCGTTAGCTAGGTATTGGTCCAGATATTGTCTGAGGTGAAGATTCTCTGGCTCGGTGAGGGCATAAATCCTACTGCAAGGAGGAGATGTTCCGGGTATCACATCTATTTGACAGTCGTAAGACCTATGAGGAGGCAGTGTGTTAGCTTGGTCCTTCCGAAAGACGTCTTGGAATTTCTGGAGGTAGTTTGGGAAGCTCAGAAGAGATTGCCGCCAGTGAAACATCAGGCCGAGGATAACAAATGGAGATACATTCTGGAAACTGAACCGTCTTTGCTCGCCAATCGATCTGAGGATTGTGCTTCTCTAACCAAGGAATTCCCAGAATGATCTGGAACTGAGGGGCCTTGATCACATCGAACACGATTTTCTCCCAGTGTCCCTCTTGGCTCACTAACGTCACTTCTTGGGTGGCGTGAGTTACTGGTCCGGAGGCTACTCCGTGCCATCCACTGTAGTAATGACGTCTTTTACTGCCTTAGGGACAAGAGGTAGATTCATCCTTGATACCATTTCACGGTCCACATAATTACCGATTGCTCCGCTGTCGATGTAAGCTTCAATTGCATGCAAACGATCCGGACGTTCAGGGCTAATGAGGACCATAGGCACCACGAAATGCGAGGTCATGGAACAGATTTTAACGCTCGGCAAGAGGACCTCTACACTTGTCGGGCTAGGTCGTTTCCCTGCTCAGAATTTGTGGTACAGGTATCTGCGACTCCTACAGCCTTCTTAGCTGGTTTCACTGGACAGTCTCGAAGAAAGTGCCCCGAGTTTCCGCAATAGAGGCATAATTGCAGCTGTCTTCTCCTTTCTCGCTCTTTTTGGGTTAAAGGTCCTTTCATGCCCCCTATTTGCATGGGTTCCACGGTGCAGCTCCCCTAGTAGAGGTCTGCGGTTTAGAAAACACTCGGGTATCAAATTTGGAACGATCAGCCTTTCTGTTCTGTAATCTGTGGTCCAATTGAACAACTAAGTCAATATAGTCTGAGCATTCTTGTGGAGGATTCACAACTTGAGCTAACACATCCTTGAGCTCTCCACGCAGGCCTCTGTAGAAAAGCGTTATTCTTTTATCCTCAGGCCATTGAGTTTCCACTATAAGTCTGTTGAATGAGGCAATGTAAGTCAAGAGGTCTTGATTACCCTGTCGTAACGAAAGGAGTTCATTGTCCAAGGCCAGCCCTTGTGCATGTCTTGCGAACAGTTTCTCCATGCTGGACTGGAAGGCCTGGAAATCATGAAGAACCGGATCATCCTGAGTGACTAAAGGGATCGACCAATCTGCGGCACTGCCACTGAGATAAGAAAGCACAAAAGCCACCTTGGCCTGATCTGTTGGGAAGGCAGCTGGTCTACATAAGAAGTGTAGGCGGCACTGGTTAATGAACACTGCAAATCTCTTTGGGTCACCAGAAAAGCGTTCGGGCGGAGCCAAGGGCACATTACCGGGTAGATTGATTTGCACTGGATTTGAGGAAGATGCTGAAGGATAATTTCCTCCTGGAGCGGGCAAAGGTGTTTGTCCTGCCTGCGTTTGCAGCAATTGCCTAGCGAGGTCCTCTGTTCGCTCCTTGGATATTATCAGCTCTCTTCTTAGAGCGTTTGTTTCCTGACGAGCTGCATGTACTTCTGCTTTTAGTTCCCCAAGCAACTGGGCCAATTGATCAGTATCCGAGGTTTCCATTGCGCCTGGGTAGGAGTTTTGCGGTGGGCTTCGCGTTCTGTAACGCTCACCTGATTCCCACGGAGGCGCCGGTCTTGGCAGGATGGTGTCTGTGACTCGAAAAGTGAAGTGCAGGACTCGATTGGCTTCCGGGGCTGAGCCTCTTCGCACTGTGTGTCTAACTCGAACAGTGAGATATCTGCAGGTGAAAGAATATGGGGTTAATGATCTGGGGTTGTCGGGTATCTCTCTCCCTTTCCCTTCCTCGCTTTTCCATGGAGCCCCAAGGTCAACGTGCTCATCTTAGATAGGTGAATGCTGGACTCTCCATCTGCGTCTGGTGCAGGGTTGCCAGTTCCTTCACTGGGTGAAACGTAGGCCTCTTGACATCAGAAGATTGCTACCGTCGTTAACTGCACGAACGGTGAGTTTCCGGACACCTTTTAAGTCCTTACAGTCTTTAGGTGCGTGGGCACGTTATGGTGGAACAGGGCTCGGTATAATGCTTTTTCTATTTGTCTTGCAGGGTTCTTGAGGTAGAAGATGGTGTGAAGAAAGCTGAAGTTCGAGCCAGAGTCTTGGAATGACGCGCTTGGAAATGCGTAAGTAAATGCCGGTTGCCTGCTTTTCAAAAGCTCTCTAACTGTCTCTTTTCCCTTGCAGTTGTGAGTTCGGGTGTTGAAGAGACGCTGGAAACGCCGGAGTATTTGCAGGCGCCCTATTGTGGCGGGCGCGATGGCGCGTAAGTAAAATACCTGTCTAATGTCTCTTCTTTTGTCTTTCAGGTGCAGGATTGCAGCGTTGAAGAAAACCGGAATTCCCGGAGTGCCGGTAAGTAATTCCACACAGGAATAACTATGCTTTTGTCTTCACAGGCGGAGGAGCAGCGTGAAGAGATGGTAGCTGCCGATGGATCAGGTGAGGAAAGCGCTGCGCGTGAAGGTTGCCGTGCTAACCTGTTGTTTCTTGTCTTTGCAGGTGCTACTGAAGGCTGGATACAGGAATGGTAAGCTTTGTTCTTGCAGGTTCAGGATCGGAAAGAAGAAAACTGGAACAGACACGGTGAGCGTTCTGCTGCAGATGCAGAATAACGCGAAGCACGTTTCATCAATCGGGTGTGGTTTAAATAGCCTTGGAGTGATGAGGCGTCTTCCTCCACGGCCTCGCCTAGGTAAGAAAAGAGTTCCTGTTCCAGAAGAGTTCCAGTGTTGTATCCAGGGAGTGGAGCTTGCCCCACCCAGGTAAGAAAGTAGTCCCGGCTCACAGAGGATTCCTATGTGGCTGGTAAGTAAGCAGCATGGTCTGCTGCAGGTAAGTCCACCCAAGCATCTTCATACAAATTATGAGCCCGGCGCTTCCAGTGCCGGGACCAGTGACTTTGATGAGCCTGGTGCCACCGGCCCAGGACAAGGTCCAAAAGGTCCCAGTGGGGACCGGCTGGTGCCTAGGATGAAGGTTAGGGGCCTGCTTCCAAGGACGTTGGGCTGGTCCTAGCTCCTTGGAAGCAGTGATCATGACAGGAAGTCATCAAGAAAGTGAGATACACCAAACAAAGGTACTATGAACGGGGCGACACAATGGGGACCCTCTTGGCACATAGGGCTCGAGGATGCAGAGTGGAGAGAGGGGTGGGCCTTCTCAGAGACAAGGAGGGTAGGGTCCGCAAAAGTCGAGAGGAAATAGCAGAGGGCTTTGTCGATTTTTACAGCGAACTCTATTCCAGACAGGAGGGCGAGTCACTGGATGACATCCGGTCTTACCTGGCCGAACACCCCCTGCCCCGACTGACTGACTCTGAGCGTGAGGCCCTGGAGGGGGAAATTTCGGAGGGGGAGGTGGAGGGCGCCATTAAGAGGTTGAAGGCTGGAAAGGCCCCAGGGGGGGGATGGTTGCACGGCGGACTTCTACAAACAATGCCAATCTATGTTGGTGAAGCCGCTGGCCAAATTATTCAACCAAACCACCGACGTTCCTACAGGCTCTAATCACTGTAATACCCAAACCGGGCAAGGAGCAGGCAGAGTGTGGGTCGTGTAGACCTATCTCGCTCTTGAACTTAGACGGCAAGATCTTTGCCAGAATCCTGGCGACCAGATTAGAGGGTTGCCTCCCCCGCTTAATACATCCCGACCAGGCGGGATTCATCCTAAATAGACAGGCCTCCGAAAATATGCGGAAAACCCTTCATGTGCTCAGCTCGAGGGCGGTTCGGGAGGAGGGCGCACTCTTATTGGCCCTCGACACAGAGAAGGCCTTTGACAGGGTCAGCTGGGCCTTCATGGGGGAGGTTTTCTCAGCTCTGGGGATGGGGCCGAGGTGGCTATGCTGGATGTCAGCACTATATTCCTCTCCCTCGGCCTGGGTGGTTGCAAACGGGACGGAATCAAGGATGCTCCCCTTGGAGCGAGGTACGAGGCAGGGATGCCCACTGTCCCCCTTAATATACGCGCTGGTAATGGAACCTTGGCCAATCTCTGTTCGTAATGATGAGGCTATCAGAGGGGTACAAATAGGGGATACAAATTGCAAGATCTGCCTACTCGCTGATGATACATTACTCTACATTACGAGGCCATCCCAGACAGTCCCCGGGATCCTCCAGGGCCTTATGGGCTACGGGGAACTATCAGGGTACAAGGTCAACCTCGGGAAGTCGGTAGCATTCATAGGGGGAGGTCTGGCAGACCCAGAGACAAATTATGTGAGAGGGCTCCCTTTCAGACTACAGGCGGACGGGTTCCGATATCTAGTCATGCCTCCTTGTCATGCCACGTGCCTTCTTGCCTATGATCCATAGGAAGACTTGGAAGTTGCCCTGGCGCCTTGCGCAACGCCATTACAGAATTCTCCCAGCATTCCGGGAAAAAGAGAGGTCACGTGATTTGCCGGCAACGACTGCATCCCTCTGCATCATTGTATGCAGCTTTAGGACACCGCTCGAGTGCTCCTTAACAAGTGCTTTTCAGGTTGTTAAGTCGCATTCTTGTTACTCTGTTTTCCTGTTATCTGAATCCTGTTTACCGTTTTTGACTACGTTTTTGTGGATTACCCTTCACTGTTCCTGACACTCTCCCCTTTTACTGCTTACCTGGTTACCAGAACTCGGCGCTTCCAAACGGACTGTGTTTTCGCCTACTCCTAGATTGAATTATCATTGCTTCCTCGAACTTGTTATCAGTTGAACACTGCTGGGCTCTGCTGTATGTTGCAACTCGCCCCACACTCTCTGGGAGTACAGTCTGCAGTGTTCGGAGACTCCGGTTTTGCTAACCGCATGCAAACTTTTTGTCTTAAGGTTTCTTTTCCTTTTACTGTTGGTATCTGTTTTGGGAAACGCTGCACCGCTTTCAATTCCTTCATCCCCACTAAGCAACTTTTCTTCCAAGTGACATTGGGACGCTCTGCTGACTCGTTACTTGGTGACTCCCTGGATTTCACGTTAGCTTGCTTTTGAAACACTCTTTGGACGCTCTGCTGAGGATTCTTGACCTTTACATAAGGACACTCCTTTGGGATTGCTTTTTGGGATGCTCTCCTGTTTACCTGGGATTTGAACACTGGCTAGTTAGTCCCGCCCTCGTGCCACCCGGGTTAGCTAGTTTGAGACTTTTGACTTTACTGGAAACTGTGGAACTCTCACCTATTTGCTGCATCCTTCACTTCTGGAATTCAGTAGGTTTCCCGTTTTTTTCTCCATCACTGCAGGTAAGAGTGGGGTTGCTGAGGGTGGTGCGGCTGGGAGACACTGGTTGAAACCTTTATTTACGGTATTTGTACTTTTGTGTTTTTTCCTTAGCTCTGTTGCTGCTCCTGACTTTTCACCCAGAAGCTTGGCCTGTCAGGTCTTTCTAGTCCTGCAAGCTGTGCTCTTGGGGGGAAGGTTTATTTTGTCAACGGTCTACTGTCGATACTCCTATCTTCGGATAAAGAAGTAGTTCAGTAGTGATTCCACTACTAGATCACGACACTCCTGGATGGCGCGCCTCAACCTGGTGAAAATGGTGATTCTCCAGCATGGGGTCTGGCATGGATTCACATGCTCATGAATATTCCCCGTCGTCAGGCTGGGAATCCTCGGTACAGAAAAAAAATCAGTATCAGTTTCGTTTCTGATCTGTCTTTCCTAGTAGTAACCAATCACTGATCTCTGGGTCATACTGCCCTCTCCCTAAGCCCCGCCTCCGGCAGCCATCCTCAGATTTTTACCACACGTTCAAGTGTTGGGAGTCCTCGTGCTATAGCTCTCGAGCTTTTGCTGCGTTTTCGCGCTTTTTCAAAGAGAATTTCTAATTTTCGGTTAAATTGAGCCTCAAGCTCCACGACTTTACATCCGATCAACGGGGAACCGTTTTGGAAGTTTCTATGCCCCTCAAGGGTGAAGATTTCATCGAACAACGCTTTTGGAGGATTCCAGAAGTTTCTGAGACCTACCCCGGACATGGCCCAGGAGAAAGGGAGCTTGACGCCCGGGAAGCTGTTCAGGGCCTGCCCTGGATGCGAGCTGCAGAACGTGTTCAAGGAAGACAAGCATTCCTTATGCCTCTACTGTCTTCACGAGGACAAAACGCACGTGGAGGAGGACTGTGCGTTTTGCAGGAACATGTCGGAGCGGACCATGAGGGACCGCCATCTTTGTCTCGCCAACTGGCTGGAGGGAAAGAGCCCGTCAGGTGAGAAGAAAAAGAAGAAATCCGAGCGGTCTTCTAAGTCCTGTGAGGGCGCCCCAGTGACGGGGGCCCAACAGAAGGCTAAGCACCGCGAGTCCGCAGGCAACGGGAGCGCTGAACGGTCGGGCTCCTCGGCTGCCAGGCAGGGCGCATCCTCCCCGGCGCCATCGACCACGAGCCAACGCTCTGGCTCGGGTAAGAGGAAATCCGAGAACCCGGCCAAGCTTCTGGAGAGGCACTTGACTTTTCACCCAGAAGCTTGGCCTGTCAGGTGTTCTCGAAGATTTCGGCTGATGGGGAGCGAGGCAGGGAGCCCTCCAACAAGGTGAAGGCCACAAGCACGCAGTCGGTGACTAAGGCCTTGATTCACCCAGCCAAGGCCACTATCGAGAGGGTCGCAGGGCCCAGAGTCTCCCTGCCACCTCGGAGGGAGGCATCTTTCAAGCCCATCGAAAGAACCCCCACGAAGCCCCTGGTGGAGAAAGAAGGGGGGGCCAGTGGCCGTCGTGGATTCAGACACAACCTCCGAGGAGGAACTTGTTGAAGTCCCTGAGAGCCACGACACGGGCATGGAGGAGGACCAGCCCGTCGAGAGGCATCCCAACGAGGGGGACAACGGAAGCGACGGCGGCGCCGACGAAACCCCAGACCAACCGTCGTGCCCGTCGCAGCCAGTGCCGCAGGACCACTCGGCGGCCATATTGATGGCAATTCAATCCTTATGCTCTGAAATAGGGACTAGATTGCCTTTACCCCCGACGGAGGAGCCGGAGCCAGGCCTGACCGAGGAGCAAGGGGCAGGCCCGTCGGGAAGTCCACCACCCAAGAGGAGAAGAACACAGCCTCCTACTTACCCCCGACGGAGGAGCCGGAGCCAGGCCCGACGGAGGAGCCAGGGGCAGGCCCGTCGGGAAGTCCACCACCCACGAGGAGAAGAACACAGCCTCCTACACCCTTCCAGCCCTCGAGGCCTGCTCAACCCCCCTCCCCGTCCACGGTCCGCGGGGATGACACGGGCACGGACACGACGGGCACGGACGACGAGGGCGGCGACGGCGGGGTGGACCTCCCTTCCCCCCCCCCCCCGGGCTTCCCCGCCTGATGAGATTGGATCCTTCCATGCGATGATCTCCAGGGCATCTGAGCTTTTCCAGCTCTGCCCCGAAGAAAAGATGAAGGAGGGGTTCCTCTATCAACGTCGAGAGACCAAGAGGAAGACGGTCCTCACGGTACCTCTACTGGATGACATCTGGGACGAGGGGCTCTCCCTCCTCAAGAACCCGTCTACGACGCCGGCAAAAAGGGACTGATACGAAAAGAAGTACCCCCCTCTATGCCTTAGAGCACAGCCGACCCCGGATTCAGTCGTCTCGGCGGCAGCCAGGAAGAAGGCGGGGGGGCATCGGCATCGACATCCACTTCACCGCCGGACGGCGAGGGAAAGAAGCTCGACGTAATGGGATGACGAGTCATCACGTCGGCGGCGACGAAGATTAAGGCAGCCAACGCCCTGGCTATCGTTCCCCGTTACGACAGGGAACTTTGGTATAAAATTGCTCCCTTGTTGGACTTCCTGCCGGACGACAAGAGGGCAGAAGCCCTGGAAATCTTGCAAGAAGGCGAGGTGGCGTCGGACCACGCCATAACGGTGGCGACGGACATCGCTGACACCGGTTTCCGTCAGTTGGGCAACAGTGTTTGCCTCCGACGGCGCGGATGGCTTAAGGCGACGGATTTCCGCCAGGACGTACAAGCCAAAGTTTTGGACATGCCCTTCGATGGGAACAACCTGTTTGGTAAGACAGTCGATGAGTCCCTGCAAGCCATCAAAACGGACATGGAGACATCCCGGGCCCTGGGAGTTCTCCAGCAACGACGGTCGTCCTTTCGGAATACCGGAGGCAAGCAAGGGGCCTCCAAAGGTTCCGGCAGCGGCTCCTCTAACTACTGTCAAGCGGCCCGTTCCTCGTCGCAGGAGGCCTATAGAGGACGGGGCAAGTCGGGAGGTTCCCGCCGTCGTCGCCAGGGAGGTCAAGGCGGCAAGGCGGCCTCAAAACAGAACTGAACCGACCGTGGCGTCGGGCCCCCACGGAAGCACCCCGGTGGGAGGCCGGCTGGCGAAGTTCGTCAGCGTGTGGGAGTCCATCTCCACCGACCGTTGGGTGCTGGAAACCCTGGCCCAGGGGCACGCCCTTGAGTTTCTAAAGAAGTGCCCTCGCATGCCACCCGTGGCCAGGAAGGAAAACCACGTACCCCAACTGCTGCTGGAGGTAAGGGCGATGCTTAAGAAAGTTGCCATCAAGCTCGTCCCAAAGAGACTTCGGGGCTCCGGGGTCTACTCAAGATACTTTCTCGTAAAGAAGAAGACAGGAGGTTGGCGTCCCATCCTGGACCTGCGGCGCCTGAACAAGTACATCAAGGCTCAGAAGTTCCGGATGGTCACCCTCCAGCACGTGCTAGGACAGCTGGAGGAGGACGATTTCCTGTCGTCATTGGACTTGGAGGATGCCTACTTCCACATCCCCATTTTAAAAGGACACCGGAAGTTCCTCAGGTTCGTGGTCCAAGGACGGCACTACCAGTTCAAGGCCCTCCCGTTTGGATTAAAGTCGGCACCCAGGGTATTCACCAAGTGCCTAGCACCGGTGGCGGCGTGGCTACGCCTGCAAGGGAACCACGTCTATCCCTACCTGGACGACTGGCTCATCCGAGCAAGGACAAGGGAGCTCGCCGTAGAACACACACAACTTCCCCAAATCCCACCTGGTCCCTTCGCAGGTCGCCCTGTTTCTGGGAGCCAAGCTCGATACAGTGGCACGGCTGGCCTCAGCGTCCGACGAAAGGACGAAAGCCATCCTGGGCAAGGTAGAAAACCTGCTAGCCACGGACGTAGCCAGGGTAAGATCCATCAAATCCTTTCTCGGGATGATGTCCTCCTGCATCTGTCTGGTACGCCTGTGCAGACTTCGAATGCATCCACTGCAAGAGTTCCTCGATGCACGCTGGATCCAGGCGAGGGGCAGCTTCGAGGACAGGATACCGCTCAACGAGACCTTCCGACGAGCGATCCGGTGGTGGGGCACCTGCACTCATCTGACGGCGGGCGCAGACTTTCAGACCCCAGCTCACCAGGTAACGGTGACGACGGATGCCTCCCTGGAAGGGTGGGGAGCGCATACCGGAGATCTCCACGCGAGAGTCCTTTGGCTCCTGGAGGAAAAACAGCTTCATATCAACATTCTGGAGCTCCGCGCAGTGTTTTGGGCCCTCAGGTCTTTTCTTCCGTCCCTCAAGGGCAAGGTGGTGAGGATCTTCACCGACAACACCACCATGATGTTCTACATCAGGAAGCAGGGTGGATCCAGATCCCCAGCCCTGTCCAAGGAAGCCCAGGATCTGTGGCACTGGGCCGTCGACCAGGGGATGTTTCTGGTACCCTTTCATCTGGCAGGGATAAAGAACACCATCGCCGACTCACTCAGCAGGGAGCTACGCTCGTGCCACGAGTGGGAGCTACGCCAGGATCAAGTGGATCGACTCTTCAGGCTGTGGGGCAGACCCCAGGTCGATCTCTTCGCGACGGCGACAAACTCAAAGTGCCAGAGGTTCGCCAGCAGGTTCTCCCAACCGAGGAGCATGGGCGATGCTTTCTCGTTCCCCTGGGACAACCTGTTCCTCTATGCTTTCCCGCTGTTTCCACTGCTACTCCGGCTCGTCAACCAGCTCCCGTGGTTGTGCATGTGTGTACTGCTATGTAATCTTATATTCATGAGCATGTGAATCCATGCCAGACCCCATGCTGGAGAAGGAACAAGTTACTTACCTGTAACTGTTGTTCTCCAGCATGGGTCTGGCATGGATTCACATGCAAACCCTCCCGCCTACCCCTCTGCAGCTCTTCACTTGGTCATACTGCCACTTTACGTGCTACCAAATCTGAGGATGGCTGCCGGAGGCGGGGCTTAGCGAGAGGGCAGTCATTGGCTGTGGGCAGTATGACCCAGAGATCAGTGATTGGTTACTACTAGGAAAGACAGATCAGAAACAAAACTGATACTGATTTTTTTTTCTGTACCGAGGATTCCCAGCCTGACGACGGGGAATATTCATGAGCATGTGAATCCATGCCAGACCCATGCTGGAGAACAACAGTTACAGGTAAGTAACTTGCTCCTTCTCCCCAAGTTTTTATCCCTCTTCCAAATGCTTCCCGTACAGGTCCCCAAGACATTCTTTACATATACAAAACGAGTCCTCTTGAACTTTCTCTGGTCCGGCAAAAAACACAGGATCTCCTATGAGGTACTAACCAGGCCAAAGGAAGACGGCGGGTGGGATACCCTGACTTGGAGACATACTATAGGGCCTCCCAGTTGAGGGTGCTGATTGACCACTTCACCCCAGGTACGGAAAGGCAATAGGTGGCCATGGACAACAAGGTCCTCGCACCTGCTACAGTGGAGGAATGGCTCTGGGTCTCAAGAAAGAACATCCCCAGAAGGGTCCTGAACCACCCAGGCCTGAAAGTGTTATGGTCTCTATGGAGGCAGGGAGGCTACTATCGTTGGCTCACAACCTGGCCCTCCCCACTGAGCTGCATCTGCCCCCCCCCCTTCATAGACAAGATAGCAGAGCCAGCCACGTCTCAAAAGTGGTTTGAAGCCGGTCTAAGCAGGACTGGCCACCTTTGGGTGGGAGGCTCATTTCTACCCCTGAGAGATTTAGAGGAGGCTTTGGGAATAGGCACCCTGTCACCATTCCGATACCTCCAGCTTAAGGGGGTCCTTACCGAACCATCGTGGGGTGACACCCTCAGGAGAGGCCTAACCGACTTCGAGAGACTCCTCATTTCCACCCAGGGCTCCAAGGGGGTGATATCTCGCCTCTACAGACTCTTTCTGCTCTCCTCCCCGAGAGACCCGCCACCTGCGCGCTTATAGTGGGGAAGGACCTTAGGGGAGGAGATAGATGATGAAAGGTGGTCTAAAATGTGCAGGCGGGCCAATCGCTCCATGGCCTCGCTACAATTCCGACACCAGGCTCTTAAAGTAATACACAGGTGGCACTATCCCCCGCAGAGGATTGCCAGAATGAGGGCGGGGTATGACCCGCACTGCTGGAAATGTAGGAAGGTAAAAGGCAACTACATCCATATGTGGTGAAAGTGCCCGGTGGTCCAGACATATTGGGGAGAGGTACTATCCTGGATCAAAGGGGTGGATGGAGTCGAAAGGTCCCTGTGCCCCTGACTCCTCCTCTTTGGAATTGAGATAGGGGATGATCACGAGGGAACTCAGGGTCACATGTTGGAGGTCATGTTGGTGGCGGAAAGGCTGCTGCCAACTGGACTAATCAAAAGTTGCCTAACGTTTGGGCCAAAACTCTAGTGTGCAAAGAGACAATTAAATAAACATTGTTACACTCTCCAAGAACTCGCTAGGTGGACTATGTATGAGAGCTCGAACTGTGGGTGGGTGGGGGTTTGAACAGGGGGGATGTGTTATAAGTGTGTCATGGAAATTCAGGAAATTCATGTTTAAATATATATACAATGTTATAATGCAAAATATTAATAAAATATGATTTTCAAAACAAAAAAAGGAAGTATGGATGATCCACGTAATTTTAGGCCAATTGTATTGATGGATGTCTCTGCAAAGATTTTTACGTGTCTTCTTGTAGAGTCAATACAGTTGCATATTAAATCAGCTAATTTGTTGCTACGGTGCCAAGTAGCGTTCCGCAAAAATATGGGTTGCCCCATCAATGCCACAATAATTTCTCACCTGTACCAACTTATCAAGCATGCAAGAATAGGGCCCATCTACATATCAACAATAATGAATAATAACGAAAACAAAACAAAAAAAAGTATAAAGTTACATCTACCACATTTCAATAAAAACAATTATGTCTCACTTAATATTGACAACATTTCCAAGAGAAAAAAAAACAATTAATTCTCAGTTAACAGTAACACATCTCTCACAGTATATCATTTAACATAAATTATTCCAACAATTCAAAACAATCAACATATATATCATATATATCATTTAACAGCACAAAAAGTTAAAAAGAGCACAGCCTCAACGCATTCTTTTGCCCCAAAATATCACAACTCCCATTTAAGTCTTCAGTCTAATCTCTGAAGATCTTTTTATTATTAATTGTTCTTCCACAATATTTACGAACAACGTTAATGTAAGAACAAGTTTTTGACTCGTACCCCACATACATCTTTCCCAGAGACTCTCTCTACTCAACCAAGAAGTAGAAGTCAACAAAGCGCCAAAAATTTGAGCCCTGTCATTTTCAAAAAAAGCACAATGCACAGTTAGATGTCTCTAAGATTCACAGTCACTTGAGTCACAGAATCGACACAGTCCAGTATTTGAATTTCCATTGACCCGATCCCAATCATATAGCTTATCATTAGTCAGAAGTTGGTTCAAATGAAAACGCAAATAAGTTTTCCTGGCTTTGTTACATGGCAAAATCTCGAAATATCTTGCACGACAACCCCACTCTCTCCTAAATTTGGCGTATTCATAATATGCCTTACTTTTGCCGATTTTATCACATAACAAACACCAATAGTAACGCTGAAATTTGCGCTTATATGCTGGTAGACCCTTAACCAAATCTTCTTTTGAAATCATTACTGCACCTAATAATCTGTCCATTTTATTTCTATACTTCAGAATAGATAATGGCTTCCCCTCTTTTATCATCTCAGCCAAATCCTCATAAAGAGATTCTTTAGGTGGAGCCAGCATTTTCCCATAATTTGACAGCAAACGCCAGTGCCATTTAGTCGACAAAGGAAATAGTCCTAACTCATGACAGATGATCATACTGGGCATAGATAATGCCAAGCCCAACACTACTTTCGACATTCTTCCCTAAATAAGGTCCAGAAAATCTTCCATCTCACCTATGCAGATGTCAAGCATATACAATAATATTGGTTCGAATATAAGGAGATAGAACTGTAAAACAGGGAGCAATGAAAATGTACATAATCTGAGGAAAATAATCCTCATCTGAGATGTAAAAGACTTTGCTTTCGCATTTAGAAGTTCCTTCCACGCACCCAGATAATATGAGGTGGCAACATGATAACCCAGATAACGCATAGAAATAGTCTGGGGAATGGGAGTACCATTTAGACGCCAAGTACATTTTTTTAATTTTATTTTTCCATCTGCAAATGATAAGATGAATGATTTAGCCGAATTAACATGCAAGTTGTTTTTGGTAGCATAAGCATAGAACAAGTCAAGTTTAGTTTGTAGTCCAAATGGGGTACGGTCAAAAAATAACAAATTGTCCGCAAAACCTAACCAATTTAAAAATAAACCACCTAGTCTAACTGGAAATGCATTTGCCTGTTCCTAACAAACCTCAATATCTGAGAGATATAAATTAAACAAGACTGCAGCAAGATTGCACCCTTGTTTAAGCCCAATTTCAGTGGGAATCAGATCAGTAATTGCCCCACTCTTCACCAATAGTACTCTATAAGTAGTTCTTTGATGTAATAGAGCAATTATGGCAACCAAATCAGGTGAAAAACCCTGCTTCTGCAATTTCTTCCACAGAAGCGCTCTTATTACTGTGTTAAATGATATATATGATATATATGTTGATTGTTTTGAATTGTTGGAATAATTTATGTTAAATGATATACTGTGAGAGATGTGTTACTGTTAACTGAGAATTAATTGTTTTTTTTTTCTCTTGGAAATGTTGTCAATATTAAGTGAGACATAATTGTTTTTATTGAAATGTGGTAGATGTAACTTTATACTTTTTTTGTTTTGTTTTCGTTATTATTCATTATTGTTGATATGTGAAATTAAATGTGTTTTGCTATGAAAATGGTTTGAAAATATGTTTTTGTAAAGGTTTTTTTACCATAAACAAAAAAATAAAAAATTAAAAAAATAACAAGCTTTGCCTTGGGAGGATTATTTGAACAAAAGTAAAAGTAGCACTCTAAATGTAACAAGTATACTTTATCCTCAACGCTGTACACCAGTGTTAGGCAGAATCACCTGCAGTACCCTTGGGGACCAGTACAGGCAATTAGGACTACAAGTTTAAGCACAATTTCACCTTTGGTACAAGCCTGTACTACACAGTAAAGTGGTAGTGATGGGTGAGCAGCCAAACACTTATCTCAAGAGTTTAATTGAGCAGTAGAACAAGTTACACAAAGGACTAACAAATCTAGTGATTCAAGTAAACACTTACTCAAGATTTCTTGGTAAAAGAATATACATTTATTAACTCAGTCAGTTAGAAAACATTACTCTAGCATAAGCATCTCAATATCACAAACAAATATACCACAAAAATGAACGAGTTTAGCTCCAAAATGAAGTGGGAGCAAAATGGCACTTCAGATACTTTATAAAGGAGGGAAAAGACAAGGTTATAAGAATAGACAGCCCAAATACATTCATAGGCAGGGCAAAGAGTTTCAGTTAAATACAACCAGCAATGCTTCTCAGTAGGCCTGGGCCAAAGTCAATGGTTCAGAGTCTTTTGTATAGGATAGCACAGTTCTGGTATATTAAGTGTTAAGTGTTTACCACAGATTTTTAAAGGATTTGGCTAGGCGAAAAAGTTTGACAAATGTTAAGGGAAGGACAAGCCTTTGTAGTTGAGGAAAGTTACACGCACTTTCTCGATGGCTGAAAAGATTTCCGGACTGTGTTTGCACAATACCTTGTCAATGAAGAAAGCTGTAGCTGAGGCAGTTGTTCTTGGCAGTTCGAGCAGATCTCGTTGTTCTGAGCTTCAGTCGTGGGGACAAGAAGGAGGACGTCGGGCGGTTCCTGCACTGCTCAGGGAAGAGGCCAAAAGCTGTAGAAAGATGTCGGTTTAAAATGCGAGTGCTTTAAAGTCCACGACCTGTTTTCTTCCTTCTGGCTATCCGGTTTTCAAGAGCACACTGATGAAGACGTGTCCAGGTGGCTTACGAGTTGGTTGTTCCCAACAAACTCAAGGGAAGAAGTTAACCTTGAAGGACTTCTCTGTCGTCCGAGTTTCAGGCAATTCGGACCTGTAGCAGGGCTTCACTGGTCGTCCAGGAGTTGCAGCAGTCCTCTTCCTTTCTCTCCTCTTCGGTTCTTTTGTTCCAGTGGTCGACTCTGCTTTCCAAGTCCCAGAGACCTGCTTTTAAACCAGCCGGCCAATCATGCCAGAGTGCATTCAGGTCTCCCAGGAGACTAAGCACAGGGAGTTTTGGGCACCTCCCACACATCCTGTCCACCCCAAACACCCTGGCGCCAGAGGAGGGCTTCAGCACTGAAGCCTGCCAAAGGCCGACAAACAAAGGGACCGAACATGCTTTGGCGTGCAGAGACAAACACAAGGTAGGACCTTTCTTAAAAGAAATGGCGAAAAAAGATGACTGGAGTCTGTTTTTACAGATAGGTCTTGGGCGCCATATTGAAAAACATGGCTGACCCGATTTTTAGCTACCGTTGTTAGCGGTCGGGAAAAATCACGGTAGTTGATCTAAACCACTGCCACCAGCCATTTAAAGTAGGAAAGGGTAACATTTTACTGTTACATGAGTGTTTTAATACAGAGGAAGCTAGGCAGCCCCTCCAGCACTCTATAGTAAGATAGTGTGTGCTGTGTCAGTACATTTAAAAAGACTAGTAAAGCCAATTTAACTTTACATGATCTGGGAGAAGGTAGTCGGTCGCAGAGAAGGTATTTAAACCTGTCTGAAAGACACCCGTGTGTCACTGCACTGAAGGTGCTGTGTGACACACAGAAAAAGATGATGCCAATGGAGTTGTTTTAAAACTCCATAATCAAAGAACACAAAAGTAAAACACACACAAAATACATGGAAGAGTGGGAAAAAAGGCTCACACTCTTCCCAGGTAAAAAAAATCAAATCCTAGAAATCTGGAAAAGTTGGTGGGGGGTCTCAAAAGGTAAGAGAAATTAGCACATTTGGAGAATTCTCCCTAACAACATTGTCTTCTCCTCCCCCTTCCTTTACTTATTCTCCTTCCCCCTGCCCTTCCAGCACTATCGGAAATGCCGTCAGGCCTAGTACGGTAGTCACTTGTTTTGTCCCTCTCCCTCCTTTCTCCTCCCCTTCTCCCTCACCTCTTGTAAATCTCCGAATTTTTCAGAAATGTTGTCTGGCCTAGTACAGTAGTCGCCTGTCTGTTGCCATTTCCTTCCCACCCCCTCCCTTCCTTATCTGTATCTTAGCTATTGCACTATCTGAAATGTCGCCCGGCCGAGTACGATAGTTAATTTCACATTCTTATTGTTCATGGCCTGTAAGAGTGTCATTGTATTTCCCCTTGTTCCCACCCTTGACTTGAAGCTCTTTGAAACACATTGGGCCTCATCACGAGTTGGGCGGTAGCCCCGGTGCTATTAGCGCCGGGGCTTTTTGCATTACCGCCAAACCCCCCAGCGCTATTAGGGCCAGATCACAGGTTTGGCGGAGCGGTTATTTCCCATTCCCCATTGGGCCCATTCGGGAATCCCGGGCCCAATGTGAAATTTTTGCACTATTACCGCTGGTGGATTTCCCGCTGGCGGTAATAGCACAGAAAATTGGCGGATTTGCCCCCAGCTCAGAGCTGGAGGAAATTCTGCAAAAGCCATGATCTGGCTGACCCTTAAATTCGGCGGTAATAGCACTACCACCTCATTTAAGGGTTACGGCCAGACTCGTGATGAGGCCTATTGTGTATAGGCGCTATATAAATCAACTGTCATATCATATCATATTGTGAATTTACCCGTTATATTTGTGTTGCCTTTGAATTCCCATGCATTACATTACATTATTGTGTTGCTGTATGTATAAGTGTGAGGAACAGATATCCTTTGTTATAGTGTTTCCTTTAGTCTATGTTAGGCAGGGAAATCCTCGTCATTGTAAGAATAGTGAGGTGTTATCCAACCTTTTGAGTTAATAAAATGGCTTCTTTTGAAAAACCTTCACAAAGTTATCAGCCTCGCATTTCTGACCCCTCATAGATGGATTGTCACATATATATATATATAAATATAATTTAATTTTAGCTTCTCATTACTTACAGTGATATTCTACACAACTTGAACTCTTAGCAGCTTGTGATTTTTCTATAAGGAGCATTAGAGATACCAATTCGTGGTAGTTTTCAACTACTTGCCTTTCCCTCACTCTTATAATGCAAATGATCTGCTTTCACATTTTCTTATTGCATGTTGCACATAAGTGGATACTAACGCAACACAGGGATATCTCTTTGGCTATGATTTTGTTTGAAAAGCAAATAAACACACACGATTTTCGTCTGCACATGGGAGTGGCTGTATCCACATATTTTAGAGATCTATCACAGCTTTTTTCACAATGATAGATGTCTAATATAAGGTACAACACTCGGCTAACTAGAATATGGACATCTAGTGTCCAGAGCAATGTATACATGGTTCTTTTTTGTATTTTTTAAAACATCTTTTTATTGGCATTTCTTTAAACATACTTCGACAATGCGAATAGGACCTGGGGGAGGTTCATGAGTGCTGCGCCGGGAGTTGGATATCTCCTTGCATAAAGTTTTAGGTCTGCATCTTCTATGTCCGGTTCACTCTAGCATCCCTCCCTCCAAAGTGAACCCTCGTCCATAGGTCACCAATAGTAGTTGAATGATTAAATAATCACCATAACTCCCTTTTCCCCCTCCTGCCCCCCAACAATGAGTTGCTACTAGTTCCTGCAGCTCCTGCATTTGCAGGCTTGGTGGTCCATATTCCTTAGCGATGAGTCCTGTAAGCCCTTGTGTGGATGTGGTTGCCCCGCCAGGTTGTGTTGGGAGCCTCTTCATTTATTCCTTCACCTTTTTATGTGTATTTGTCTATTAATTCGCTGAATTATGTTACCCGTGCAGGGTTGTGTGCTTGCTTTCTTGCCATCGCCGCCAGCTCCTACATATTTTCGCCAGGAGTACCATTCGTTCAGTTGCCAGGTGGGGGGTCTTAGCCTTCCAGTGGATGATCAGTAGTTTTCTGCCCATGAATAGCATAAGGCGTTTGAATTTGTGGGTTAGGGTGTCCTTGTGCCAGTCGTCGGCTCCTGCCCCCAGAAGCATCACCTTGGGTGTGATTGCTAGCCTGGCCCCGTTTATGCCCACAATCTGCCCGTCGACCTCCCGCCAGTAATGATCTATATTGGGGCAGTGCCAGAGTACGTGGCCCATCGTGCCAATAGAGCCGCACTCTCTCCAGGACCCGCTTGATTGAGCGATCCCCATCTGGTGGAGTGTTGTAGGGGTGAAATACAACCGTTGTATGATCTTAAATTGGATCTCCCTGTTTTTGTTGTTGGTGGTTAATTGGGGGATGGTTGCAAAGTACTCCAGAATGTCGGTGACCCCTATTTGGGTCCCCAGGTCTTCGGACCAGGAATGTGCTAGTGATCGGTTCCGCCACAGATTGCCCAGTATAGCCATTTGATAGAACGTACGCAGGCTTGGGGGCCTTTCCAGGTGGCGTTCCATCTCCGTCTTGCAGGGGACCAGGATCGGCAGTTGGGTGCCTTGTGCCGTGTCTTGGAGAATAGTGGTGCAGATGGTGTGGTATGTAAGTCATTCGCCGCATTTGAGACCCAGTTTGATGCATGCGTCTTGGAACGGTTGTAGCCGGTCCTCATTGCTTATGTCCATTAGTCGAATGTTAGCACACTCAGTGTCTTGCTTGTGATGTACTTTTTGTCCAATCCCATAAGATAATATTGGTCTGATGCTGGACCATGGCGGTATGTGCCCAATAAGGCTTCCCTGTGCAGCCCTGAGTTTATGCCACTGGGTTAGAGTGGGCCCAATTATTGTGTGTTTCCTTAAGTGCGCCGGGAGCTTGCTTGGGGGACCAGCATGATTTCTATTGGGTTGAGTGGCTTCATCATCTCTACCTCCATTCTTCTCCAGCTGCATTCGTCAGCTGTAAATAACCACCTCTTAATCCAGCAGTTCTGAGTCGCTTGCTAGTAAGCCTTTAGTGAGGGGGCGGCGAGCCCGCCGTTCGCTTTGGCGGCTTGTAGGACTTGAAGGCGGATTCTCGCCTTTTTTCCTCTCCAGATGAATTTGGCGACTGCCCTGTCTAAGTCCTTTAGGGAGTCAGCCGAAGGAATGACTGGGATCATCATAGCGAAGTATGTAAGCTTGGGGAATGAGTTCATTTTCAGGGCGTTTATTCGACTGGTCAGGGAAAGGGCTAGCGTATCCCATATTTTGAGGTCTAGGCAGATGCCAGCTATTTTCTTGGGGTAGTTGAGATCTCTTATGGAATCGAATGAGGTGCTGATGTTAACTCCTAGGTATTTGATGTGATGCATTTGCAGGGAGAATGGGCTACTCCACCTGGGTCCCAAGGTATGTCTGGCCGCAGCGGTATGACTTCAGACTTGCTCCAATTGATTATGTACCCCGCCATTGGGCCCACCGCTTGTAATAGGGTGCGTATGTGTTACACCTTTCAGACGCTGGTCCTTGTTCTACAGGAGAAGGCTTTGTGGATCAATGCAACGTTCTGCCGCACCAAGGACAGCCGATCCCAGCTATACGAGCATCAGCAGTCTAGTCTATTCACATCCGCAACTGACGCCGGTAGCAAGTCACGTGATCCCATTAAAGCACCAGCGACGCTCTCCTCGTAGCGTTGCTACTGTTTGCAGAGGCGCTCCGTAAGTTTGCATCCAGGGCAATTCTGATTCCTCTGAACTTGCTGCCCTCCCTATGCTAATCTCTTTATTTGTTCTCTCCCACTACCTCAGATTACCTTTACAGCACCAGCTCTTCCCGACCCTCTTGAGTCCGCTCGTACTTCCAGTCCTTCTGATCCAGCCGATCCTCTTCGCCTCTTTAAGCGATCGGGTGAAAGCTCGGTCCCAGTCCATTCTAAAACAGTGAGTTACCTCTTTCTTTGACCTGCACATTCTCTGCCCATTGCCTTTCCTTACTCACCTCCACCTTTTAGGAACCTCCGGAGTATTCGGGGTCCAGCTCTCAGACGGACTCCGTATCCATGGTGTTTCATCATCCCATTTAAAGCCTTTTCCTGTATTGGAAATCCTGTAAGATCTGAATACTTCCGTTCTACCACTGTTACATTACTTCTGTCATCTCACATACTCACCTATCATTTTCCTTACTCTGTAGAACCCAGGCCTCCGTACCGCAGAGATTCAACGTCTGAAGGATTCCATCCACCCGAGGGACTTCCATCCATACCGTCCAGGGTTTTATTCCCCAGAGGGTTTCCCTGGGGTTCGTGCTCCTCCCCCGCTGGCTGTCCCGTTGCGGTGAGGGAGCAGGATTCTCAGGGAGACTCTTGCATTCTGCCGTTGCTGCTCCAGGACCGACAGACCGACCAGGTTAGTGCAATTTGTTTGATATTCCGATTTGAGCCTGCCTTTATCGCTCATAATATAACAGTATGTGAGCAAGGGTAGAGGGGCCTTTACTGATATACAGCAGCATATCGTCCTCATAGAGGGATACACTGTGTTCATCCCCTCCCTTTTCTTTTTAACTGTACACTTCATTGGAGTGCGCTTCCGGTATTCCTTTTCTGAACTTTTAAATCATACAAAGATACATCTTTGATTGGTTATGCACATCTTTGTTTTTTATTTCCTTTCAAACATAAACTTTCTTCTTCAAATAACCATATCCCTTTTGTCTCTCAACACGTGTTTCTCCATGTTTAACGCACGTGGTTCATCAGGAGAGTTTTCTAATATAAAACAAGAAAAACATTTTTTTGCTTAGCTACAACAAATTAGGTGGTAGAGGCAAACCACCAATTGAAATATTCATTTAACATACTCACCAATTTTTTCAAATTCGATAATATTCTCAACTTTTAAATCCTTTTGTTAAAGTTATTTTTTTCCATTTATAGCAAACATTTATCCTTTCTTATCTTCCAGAAAAAATATATGGGATTTCTGTGAAAACCAGAAGTAAAATAAACAAAGTTTTTAAGCTTAGGTTAGGTTTAAATAATCCCTATGGTTTTGGTATCATAAAGTATCCCTTAGTCTGCTCTCCTCACCTCCCTGTGTGATGCCTACCCATCCCGTGTCTGCTCGGAGCTTGATTGCTATAGGTTCTATTGAAACAACAACGGGCAGCCCTGGCATGTTCCTGACTGTAGCTCGAAGGCCAGGGATGTGTGATGCCATTGGTCACGACCGCCGCCAAGGGGGCCATGTACAATAGTCTGATTAATTGGACCAGGTGTGGGGGGAAGCCATATCTCGGCAGGACGCGTCTACAGCAAGGACCAAGTCCTTGGGGTCCTTAATCCCTGCTACCAGGTGCAGGAGCCTTCTGATGTTATTGCTTGAATGCCTGTTGCGTATGAATCCCGTTTGATCTTTGTGGATGATGTGTGGTAGGCTGTGTTCTATGCGTTTAGCTAGGCATTTCGCAAGGATCTTGGCGTCAGCGTTTATGAGGTAAATGGGCCTATAGGAGCCGCATAATTCGGGGTCTCGCCCTTCCTTGTGGAAGACTACTATGTTTGCCTTGAGCATGGTTTGTGGGAGGTGTTCGGATCGGTCTCCAGTAGGCCTGCATTTTTCTTCTGCGCTCAGCTCCTGCAAGAAAAAGAACACCGTTAGGAACAGCCTTACCTTGCAGCGCTTCTGCCCATCATTCATCACTTCTTCTGTTCTGCTGGCATCTTCGGCGGTGTCATTCCCATCCCGGCACGCCGCTTCCTAAGGAAAAGGGAAAAGAACAGAAAAAAGGCATTAGTAAGGCATTAGTAAGCATTCAGCAAATCTTCGCTTATTTTTAAAGACGGTACGAGCTTCAAACATTTACCTGAATCCCAGCCGCTCTGGGGGAACGCTGTCTCCGGAACCTCTCATCCATCTGTAAGAGGGAAAAGACACTCCAGGTTAGCGTGGAAACATCTAGAGGCGCTGCTTACTCACCACATTTCTTCTTCATAACCGGCATCCACGCTGAAAACGTCGCGGCACCTAAAAGACACAGAAAAAGAACTCAGTTCAATACAAATACGAACGCGCCATCCCCGGATGCCGGCCATCATCTAAGGAAGGAAAGGAACGAAGTTAGAGTACTGTTCAAAAGATTAATTATACTTACCTGTTGGACTCTTGCCAGTGAAGTAACTAGGAAGCAACGAGCCCACATCAATCAACGCGCCCCTGCGCTGAAAGCAGGACGGAGAGCACACTTTCCAAGAAAACAAGGTGAGCTGTGGATCAAAGGGAACGGTTGGACCCCGGGGAAGAAGGGGTTCAAGCACACAGAGACAATAGGGAGTTAAACTCTACCAATCCTGTGTTTCAGGCCCAGTATCCAGTCGAGTAGACTCCAGGGAAGGGTTCGAGGTCGTAAGAGGTCAGAACAGGCTGAGTGACGTCCCCGTGGATACCAGGTGAGCGTTACAGCACATTCAAAAGTCTTCAATAAATTATAATGCATCAAAACTGGTCCGAGCCCGGCTAAGGGAGACTAATTGTTTTGGAATTGAGGGGGATCTGAGCCCGGAAGAGGGGGATCCAACATTGAACTTTTGTTTTGAAATTGAAAGGGATCTGAGCCCAGAAGAGGGGGATCCAACGTTGAACTTTTGTTATGAAATTGAAAGGGATTTTAGCCCAGAAGATGGGGATCCAACATTGAACTTTTGTTTTGAAATTGAAAGGGATCTGAGCCCGGAAGAGGGGTATCCAAAGTTGAACTTTTGTTTAGAAATGTAAAGGGATCTGAGCCCAGCTGAGAGGGATCTAGGGTGAACACCCTAATTGATAATGGAGAAAGGAAAAGAACATGTGTGTGTTATTTTGGCATAGCTGGCCTTCTGCGTCAAGAGGCTTGCAAGAAGTAAAAAGACCTGGATATAGAAGATCTTGAACTGTGTAAATGGAACTGTATCCTCGTGCCACAGAAGCCAGAGTGTATGCTTTGCTCGAGTGAACTACCGTGTTCTGTGCTGAAAACGTGGGGGAGGGAGGCTAACGGTCCGAACATCCTGACTTTTTCATGAACATCACCCCACACTATTTATAAATTAGTAGTAAGGATTGGCAATATTTTCTATTAGTATAGGCCCTTTTAATTTGACAAGACTCCACTAGGACTGCATCATAATTATTTGATGGTCGTAGCTTGCTCCCATCCATAGATTTAGGTTTAGATAGGCGTTTATCTCCCTCCCTGTGAAAGTTCAATAAACATCCTTGTACTGTGATCACTTGTGTCTGTCTTACTGCTAATGCCATGCCTTCCTTACATGTGGTGTCAGGAGTGGGACTTGATTCAATTGACAAACATTGAGAATCCATGCTGATAAATGTCATACCACCAGAAGGGGAACATATAACGAGTCTACAAGACCTGTTCTTTAAAAGTCAAGTGCTGTTAGATACCCTCCCACTCTCTCATTATAATATTCAATGGAAGGATCGAATACTATTGAAATTCCGACCAGCCTTTACCTTCTTTTTCTTCGGCTGGAGGCCTCCCTCTGGAACAGCATCCCTGCCTCTCTAAAACTTGAAGAGAACAATCTCTGGTTCCGGACGCACCTCAGGACCTTCCTCTTTGCTTCTCCGCTCTCTCTTCCTCTCCCCTGCTGATTTCCTGCCTGATACTGCACTGGTCACTTGGCTACCCTCTGATTTTGGGCCCAGGTCCCTGTCCGCCCAGTTGCACACCCGCAGTGCCTCCTGGCAACCCTTGCACTTGGGTCTGTATCTGTAACCCTACAGTCCCCCTACCTGTACTTTTTGACACCTGCTGCCTGCACTTATACTTTCGCCTGCCACCTGCTGGCCGCACTTCTTGTTATTGATTTAATCCCATGTTGAGCACTGCCCCCTTCCCTTTCCCCTGGCACTTTTCCCCTCCCCCTCTCCTGCACTTGTTCGATCTCAGTATCACTTGGTCTAGTAAGATTGTTGTCTCTGTCCTCCCTCTGTTCCCCCTTCCTCGCCTCGTTGCGCCTTGAAACACTTGTGTATAGGCTCATTACAAATGCCATATCATATTGTATCATTAGACCTAGTGTCATAAGTCCCCCCGCTCCGGAACCCTTTTTTTCATGGTATCCAATGAACATTGGTCACAGGGCCATCATGGTTAAAGAGCAACACACCTAAGCCACTCCCTTTGGCGGAATCATACTCAGAAGGATCAGACGACTTCGAAACTTTATCTGACGGAGTTGAAACCTGTTTTTTTTCTGATTTATAAAAGACCACCGAGGGATCCCTTGACCCACCGGAAGAAATGGATGACTTAGCAGCTGTTATAGCCCTAATGGCGGCCCATCAAATACAGGCCGAAACGACTCCAAGAAAACTTGGCAAAATTGGTTGAGTTCCAAGCCAGACCCCTACTACCACAGGGAATACTTCAACCATACCTAGAATGTCAAATGTCGAATTTCGAACGGTTGTCTGAACAATTGGGTTTGTTTGTTTGATTGTTTATTTCTATCGCACTCATACACAAGTGTTTCAGAAAACCTTACAAGATGTTATTTGGGGCCCCTGTTGAAAGGTGAACTACAGACCGCCTACCAACTACTCAGTCTGGCCCTGGGAGCTACTTTGTATCCATAAAAGAAGGGCTATTGATGAGAGTGGGCCAAGCTTGTAACTTCTATCGACAAAAATTGAGGCCATTAAATTAAATCCTGGAGAACCCCCCCCTTGAAATGCATGAACGTATTAAAAATATGGTCCCCCTTTGGATCAATAAATCCCTAGAAGAATTGATAGAAATGATTACATTAGAACATTTCCCCAATTCCTTACCACCTTTTCTGAAAAAGGCTGTATTACAATTAAATTGACCTACCATAGCCATGGGCATTGAAACAGCGCAAAACCACTTGGATGCAGCCAAACACTTCTTCTCGGTACATTGAGGTGAGGAACGGAAAAATTACAAACCTACTGACCACAACCTCAGGGAGTAGATAAACAAGGAGGGTCATATACAATCAAGGAATGGATACTGAAGAAAATATTACAAGCCAAATGATCCAACCCTAAAAGCAGAGAAGAAAGAAAGAGAGAGGAACCAAAAAGGGAGCAGTCCCCCCCCACTTATCTGCTTTTAATGCTGCGAAACTGGGCATTTCTCCAAGACACTGTCCAAAACATTTAAAAGAAGAACCTGTGGCAATAGGCTGTTTAAATAGGCCATCTCCCAGCTTAATCTTCACATTGATTTTGTTGATTGTCTCCAAAACCATCAGTCCGGCTTAAGCGCAGCCAGGAGCACGGAAACTGCTCTCCTGAACATCTGTCAGGTCCCTGGGTAATAGAAGACATTAGGGTAGGCATTACTAGTGTCAATAGGTAGGTCAATTGCATTTGAATTATAGCAGCCAGCAACTATTGTCCCAGCTCATGATGGTGGAGTACTTCCTGTCCAGCAGTGATTGGTCTTTGGCTACTGTGATGCAGTTTGGAACCTAAGGAAAGGTTCTAAACTACCTTTCATTCTAGATCAGTTCATGGATGGTCACAGCGCATCTGAGCTCCAGTAAAGTCAAGAGAAAAAGACTAAAGAAACCTCAGAATACCAGTAATCAAGTCATCAGAAGAAGTCAGAGAAATGAACACACAGATAAGTGACTTAAGTTATGCAAAGCCGAGTTGAGAGAAACAGATTTCATAAAAGTTAAAGTTAACTCAAGTTCAGTATTTTGGAAAGTCATTTTATTTCAAATTTGGAAGGAAAGTTTAAGACGGAATGTTAATGTTGTTTTACCAATGTAAATTATTTTTGGAAAGTGAAAATAATTTCAGCGCTATTTGAAAAGTTTGTTTCCTTAACGTGCGCGCAGCCTTGAAATATAGAAAATCGGCTTGCGCGCAACTTTAGGAGACCTGCAGTGTGAGCTGAGGCGTTCGTAATGCATCGCGTGTCGGCCGCGTCTGAGGAAAGGACCTAGTGACGAGGGGCAGCGTGTCCAGGAAGTTTTTAGTATTCGCGTAATACGTTTTAATCAGCGTCGAATCTGAGGAGTTATGTTCGGTGTTGCTGTCTGCGGTCAACTTTGAAGGGTAATCTCAATCCAGTGGCAGCGTGCGGCTACGAGTTGCTTGTGTGCGCGCATTTAATAGAAGACAACGTAACGCGATCCTGTGGCGGCGTGCGTCTTTTTCTTTTGAAGGCTGCAGCGTTCATCTATTTGCGCGATTCAGTGGTGGCGGCTACATCAGTTAGCGTGTGCACACGCGTTCCATATTAAATCAGCAGTGTTCTCAAAATAAAAGCACAGTGAACTATATATCTACAAATCAATCCAATTCAGAGACAAAAGGACTACATGTGAACTCAGTAAATAAGAGACAATTTAGAGTCTAGTTTAAAAGTTGATTTGATTGGCATCATTAGTTGTTCTCAGCCAGCACTCAAGGCATTCAATACAAGTTTAAATGTTTATACTGAAGATGCTGCACTACACAGAGTTATCCAGAAAGTAATGAGGAGTTTGAAGTTATAAAGAAATTCAGCAGAGAAAAGCAAGTAAAATATAAAGATGAATTATTTTAAGAGTCTCTAAGTAAAGAAACAGAGACTGTCAGGTAACTAAAGGTTTTTGGGAAAGTACATATTGAAGAAGGCAGTGAGTTTTCAATTTAGAATTAAATATTTGCTGTATCATTTGCAGGAATCCAGAGTTCCATGGTGCCAGGCAGTGAGGACTCCAGTGTTTACCTGACCGTTTGTTATTTTCTCCAATTTCCCCTTTTACCCCACTCTGGACAATTGAATAATTGTTCATTTGATTGTTGGATGTACTGGTTTGAGGGACTAGGTGGGCTATTCATCTGCTCCTGTAGGATATTGGCACTGGGACCTGATAGAATGAAAGGCCCACGTTGAAAAACCTGCCTGAGCAGAGATGTAGCCTGAAGTAGAGGTGTCTTTGGGCTCATTAGCTAGAATGCTTTCTGAAATGAAGGAAGAAATGTCAAAGTCAAGGAGAGAGACTACAGAGTTGAGTGATAGACTTAAGGAGTTAAGTGTTTTGGTGCACAAGGGAGGAGTAGAGACCGAAAGACCAAGTGTTTCAGGTTGGAATCCGGAAAGGGAACCACCAGTGTTATATCCCGAAGTGGAGAGTATTACTGAAGGAAAAATCAAAGGGGTGGAAAAGCGTGAAGGGGGAGTTCCAGCGATTACTGTGGTGACTACTCCATTGGCTCCACCGGAGCGGTATGCAGGGGATCAACAAAAGTTTAAATCATTTCTTATGCAATGTGAATTGCATTTTATGTGCAGACCTGAGTCATTTCCTAATGAAAGAGCGAAGGTGGCTTTCTAAATTTCATACTTGACTGGTGAAGCGGCTGCCTGGTCAGTTCCTTTGATTGGAAGAGGAGTCAGGGAACTAGAGAGTTGGGAGTTATTTAAAGCCGAGTTTAAAAAGATGTTTGATAGACATACTTTAATTCAGAGTGTTGATAGTGAGTTACTTGAATTGAAACAAGGAAATAAGGAATTATCAGTTTATATTACACAGTTTAGAGCATTAGTTTTAGAGTGTGCTTGGCCTGAAGAGAAAATATCCTCTCTCTTTTATAGAGGATTACGTTATGAATTGAAAGATGCCTTGATGACTATTGTAGAAAGACCAACTTCTTGGGAGGAGTTAATTACTTTGGTGTTAAAACTTGATGCTAGATTAAGTGAAAGACGTTTAGAGCGGAGGAGATCAGGTTCCGAGGGTAGACCTTGGGTACGCAGTGAGCAATCAAAAATAGATGTTGTTCAAAGAGATGTTAAGGTCTCTACAAGAGAAAGACAGTTTAGACCTCCATTAACAAAAGAAGAGAAGGAGAAGAGGCGGAAGGAAAATCTTTGCCTTTATTTTGGAGATAGTGGTCACTTTGTTGGAAATTGTCCTAGAACCCCTCGAAGAAATTTCACATCTACTGGAAGAGGTCAGATGGTGGCGAACACAATTCAGGCATCAGTCCCGCATATTACAATAAATGTATCCTTATATTGGAAGGGAGGGTTGAAATGTGGGGGTCCTTGTGTTTTAGATTCAGGAGCAACAGGTAATTTTATGGATAAGAACTTAGCCATTCGCTTAGGGGTACCAGTTGTGACAAAAGAAGTTCCAGTGCAGGTTAGAGCAGTAGATGGAACACAACTCAGTTCGGGACTTATAACACAAACTACAGAAGTCATTGAGTTGAAAATTGCTGATGAACATTGTGAAAGGACTATTTTTGAGTTGATTGACACTCCTCAATTGCAAATTATTCTTGGCATGCCTTGGTTGACTTTGCATAATCCTTTCATTGATTGGGCTAAAAGAACAGTGGAATTTAGATCAGAGTGTTGTTCAGAACACTGTACTGTTGATTTTGAGGAGGATGATGTTGGAAGACAGGAGAGTCTGGGAGAGTTTTTGCTTATGGAGTAACTGAAGAACAGATAATTGGAGCTGTAGTTGGAATTTTGCCTGAATGCTATCGTGCGTTTGAGGATGTGTTTAGTGAGCGTGAGGCGAATGAGTTACCACTGCATCGCCCTTATGATTGCAAAATCGAGTTAGAAGATGGGGCCCCAATTCCTTGTGGCAGAATCTACGCATTAACTGAGAAAGAAAATGAACATTTGAAGATTTATTTGCAAGAAAATCTTGAGAAAGGATTTATTCGTCATTCCCAATCACCAGCGGCATCGCCATTATTTCTTGTGCCCAAGAAGGATAAGAGTTTGAGAACTTTCATAGATTATAGGGCACTCTATAAGATTACAATAAATAATCGTTATCCGCTTCCATTGATTTCAGTAATGTTAGATGCCATTCAGGGGGCTAAGGTGTTCACTAAGTTAGTGTAACGCTCACCTGGTATCCACGGGGACGTCACTCAGCCTGTTCTGACCTCTTACGACCCCGAACCCTTCCCTGGAGGCTATTCGACTGGAGACTGGGCCTGAAACACAGGATTGGTAGAGTTTAACTCCCTATTGTCTCTGTGTGCTTGAACCCCCTCTTCCCCGGGGTCCAACCCTTCCCTTTGATCCACAGCTCACCTTGTTTTCTTGGATAGTGTGCTCTCTGTCCTGCTTTCAGCGCAGGGGCGTGTTGATTGATGCGGGCCCGTTGCTGCCTAGTTACTTCACTGGCAAGAGTCTGACAGGTAAGTATGATGAGTCTTTTGAACAGTTCTCTAACTTCGTTCCTTTCCTTCCTTAGATGATGGCCGGCGTCCAGGGATGGCGGCGTGCTGCTGAGATTAGTAACGCTGAAGGGGAGTGGGAGCGCGATGCGCGATGCACCCTTTTCGTATTTGCATTTAACTAAGTTCTTTTTCTGTGTCTTTTAGGTTCTGCGACGTTTTCAGCGTGGATGCCGTTATGAAGAACAAATGCGGTGGGTAAGCGCGGTATGCGGCGCCTCTAGATGTTTCCACGCTAACCTGGAGTGTCTTTTCCCTCTTGCAGATGGATGAGAAGTTCCGGAGACAGAGTTCCCCCAGAGCGGCTGGGATTCAGGTAAGCGTTTGAAGCTCGTACAGTATTTAAAAATAAGCGAAGATTTGCAGAATGCTTACTAATGCCTTTTTTCTGTTCTTTTCCCTTTTCCTTAGGAAGCAGCGAGCCGGGATGGGAATGACACCGCCGAAGATGCCCGCAGAACAGAAGGAGCGATGACTGATGGGCAGATGCGCCGCAAGGTAAGGCTGTTCCTGTTCCTGTTCTTGTTCTTGTTCTTGCAGGAGCTGAGCGCAGAAGAAAGATGCAGGCCTACTGGAGACCGATCCGAACACGGTGAGTGTCTCATGCTGCAGGTGCAGAAAATGCAAAGCATGTTTCTCAGCCTGGGTGTGGCTTAAATAGTCTCTGGGTATCCCAGGTGCCTCTGGGCTGAACCACACCCAAAAGACTAGACCGCACATGCAGTTCTGGGAACCAAAATATGTGGGGGCATCCATCTTGTCCCCATCAATGCACTGCAAGTCCAATCCCCAATGTTATCCTATAGGAGTGAGTGAGTCTGGTGCCACAAGCACCAAATCTGACTCCAAGTGGGTGTTTGGAGGGATAGAGAGGCCCTTGAGGGCCATGTAGGTGATCGTGGCCTGGCTCCAGCCTGACCTCTTGGAGGGCTGGGGACATGAGGGGCAGGAATCATGACAGACTCACCCCCAAGGCCCCTCTCAAGGTGGCTCTTCTGTCTGGTCCTGGTTTGGTTGGATGGTTTTGATGAAATTGTCTAAGCAAGCGAGGTGCATGGATGTACTCACAAGGCTCCCATGTCCTGTCTTGTGGACCATACCCCTTCCAGTCTACTAAGTAGTATAATTTGGATCTAACGTACTTTGAATCTAGGATGTCCTTGACTTAGAATTCTGGCTCCCTGGCGACTACTACTGGCTGTGGTGGCTTTGCTACCCAGGTCCCAGGTTGAACAGGTTTAAGGAGTGACACGTGGAACACAGGATGAATTTGCATGTTTGACAGCAAAGCTAGTCTGACCGCCACAGGATTTATCACGGAGGTGACAGTGAATGGCCCAGGTATCTTGGACGGAAAGTACGGGATCCTTTAATGGACACGTGTTTAGACTCCAGCCAGACTTTGTCTCCCACTTGGTAGTTGGGGGCCTTTGCTCGGTGTTGATCAGCAAACTTCTTTTGGCGATTCTTACCTTGAAGTAGCTGTTCAGCTGCCCTTTTAAAGGTTTGAGAAATGGTTGTGTGCAAGGTTTTGACTGCTGGCATTTCCAGGGTTGTAGGAATGTCCAACTCAGAAGTACGTGGGTGCCTGCCATACATGGTATAAAAGGGTGTCTGCCCAGTGCTGGTGTGTAGGGAATTATTATAAGCATATTCAGCTATCCATGATAGGTTGAACCAGCTTCCTTCAGCTTTGTCTAACATGCAACGCAGATTCTGCTCGAGCGTCTGATTTGTCCTCTCAGTTTGACCATCCGTTTGGGGATGGTGACTGGTGGATAGCCGGATGTCGATCTGGGCCATAGAGCAACATTTTCTCCAGAAGTTAGATACAAATTGAGTACCTCGGTCTGAGACCAAAACTGAAGGAAACCCATGGAGCCGTACGATGCCTTCAAGAAATACCTTTGCCATAGTGGAAGCATTTGGGACCCCCTTAAGAGGAATGAAATGTGCCATTTTTGAAAATAGGTCCACGACCACAAGAATAGTGTTAAACCCTTGACTGGGTGGTAAGTCAGTAATAAAATCGAGGGACAACGTGTGCCAGGGTGCTGGTGGGATTTCCAATGGTGTAGTAGCTCAGCCGGTTTCTGCTTGGATGACTTGTTTTGAGCACACACTCCACAAGATAGGATGAATTGGATAATGTCTTTACACCGCGTGGGCCACCAATAATTTCGTTTTACCTTGGCTATGGTTTTAGCGATTCCGGGGTGGCCCTCGATCAAGGAATCATGATAACCGGACATGACTTGTTCTCGCAGTTCTTGGTTTGGTAAGAATAAACGATTCCTGAAGTAGGGCAACTGATCGTTTATCATGTAATGTTCTCCTTGTGCACTCCACGCTTGTAATTGCTCCGAACTCATCAGGTTTTGGATTGCTTCATGTAATTCTTTCTGAGTTACGGTTGCTGTGATTCCTAGGAGCTTGTCACTCGGGATGATTGCTATTGGGTCAGGGGTCTGATACCCTTGCTCTTCCACCCCCATATGGGAAAGGGCATCGGCTTTCCCGTTTTTCACCCCTGGTCGAAATGTAATCACATAGGGCCTCATTACACTGTAGGCGGTAAACCATGGTGCTATTAGCGCCATGGTTCATGCCGGTAATTTACCGGTACCGCCTTGGTGGAAAGGGGAATTACCGCCCCATTCCAAGGTTGGCGGGGCGGTAATTCCCCCTTCCACCATTGCCCTTCCCCATTCCAATTTTTGCCCCATAGGGTATAATGGGAATGGGGAAGGCGCTAATTACGGTACCGCAAATTGCGGTACCGTAATTAGCTACCTGGGACCTTTTGCGGGTTGGTTTTTAACGCCTGCAAAAAGCAGGCGTTAAATTCCCCAACCCGCTAAGGGACCTCGTAGTAAGGCGGTAAGGATTTACTGGTACCGGTAAAATACCGGTACCAGTAAACCCTTACCGCCTACCGTGTAATGAGGCCCATAGTCATATTCAGCAAAAAAAAGAGCCCAACGTATTTGTTGTGAGGATTGGGCCTTTGCCGTTTTTAGGTACTGGAGGTTCCGGTGGTCAGTTATTACAGTGATTGTGTGTCTGGCGCCCAAGAGGTAGTGCCGCCATGCCTTAAAGGCTGACTTAATGGCCAGGAGTTCTTTGTCTGTGATAGCGTAATTGAGTTCAGGGGGTGTGAATTTACGCGGCCAGAAGGCAACAGGGTGTAACTGGCCCGTTTCGGGGTCCTTTTGTGAGAGGACGGCTCCCATAGCCATGCTTGAGGCGTCCGTTTCCACCAGGTATGGGAGATCAGGGCGAGGGTGGCGTAAGATTGGGGCAGATGTGAATCTTGCTTTGAGTTCCTGGAAAGCCCTCCTCGGCTTCTGTCGTCCACTGGAACATTTTGTTGCTTTTCCTTAGTAATGACGTGATGGGATGCACGATTTTCAAAAATCCTGGGATGAACCGCCTGTAGAAGTTTGCAAAACCCAGCATACTTTGAACCCCCTTGAATGAATTTGGGGATGGCCAGTTCAGGATAGCATCTACCTTGTGTACATCCATTCGGATTCCATTCGGGCTGAGAATGAAGCCCAGGAATTCCACCTTGGAGACGTGCAATGAGCACTTTTCAAGCTTTGCGTAGAGCTGGTGTTGACAGAGTTTCTCCAATACAATCGGACATGTTTAACGTGGTCCTGCTTTGATGAAGAATATACTAGCATATTGTCGATGTACACTAGAGCACAGACATCAATCAGTTCCCGTAGGACATCGTTCATGAAGTATTGAAATGCAGCAGGCGTGTTGCAATGGCCAAAGGGAATTACTTGATATTCGTACAAGCCGTATTTGGTGCGAAAAGCGGTTTTCCATCCGTCCCCCTGTTTTACGCGAACAAGGTGATATGCCCCCATCAGGTCTAGTTTTGTGTAAATTTAGGCATCTTTGACTTGATCAAGCAATTCAGGGATCAGTGGCAGGGGTAGCGATTTTTTACGGTAATCTGGTTCAGTGCGCGATAGTTGATGCACGTTCTCAAGTCCCCCTCCTTTTTCGGTACAAAGAATAGAGGACTGGCTGCTGGAGACTTCGAGGGATGGATGAACCCGTTGGCCAGGTATTGGTCAAGATAGGCCTTCAGGTGCTGGTTTTCTGGTTCCGTGAGTGCGTAAATTCGCCCACAAGTGATTTGTGCGCGGGTATCCGGTCGATTTGGAAATCGTATGGTCTATGCGGTGGCAGGGTATTAGCCTGTTCTTTCTGAAAGACATCTTGAAAGTCCTGGTATTCACTTGGTAGGGTGCCGATTGCCACAGTCGCAAGCGTGGAGGTTCTGGTGTCTATTGGTTATTTCTCTTGGCGATAACATGTGTGGGCGCAAGTCTCGGGAAAGGCCAATTCTTTTGCTCGCCAATCGATTCGAGGATTGTGAGCTATCAACCATGGCATTCCCAAAATCAACCGGAACTGTGGTGCCTTAACGAGGTCGAAAACGATAGATTATTGATGTCCATCCTGGCACAGAAGGGTTAAAGCTGCAGTGCATTGGGATACTGGACCAGAAGTTATTCCGTGCCGTCGACTGTGGTAACAGTGTCGGTGGTTGATTTAGAGCGTAACGGAAGCCCTATCTTTGCCGCAAGATCCTGGTCGATGTAATTCCCAACGGCTGCACTGTCTATGTACGCTCTTACTGCGTGCATCCGAGATGGTTGTTGGTGATTGATCAAGACCACAAAGTGCAAAATGGGAGGTCTGTAGTTCACTTTCTTCGCTCGACAAGTGGACCACTACACTTGCCGGGCTGGGGAGTTTTCCGATTCCTTGATGGTATCTTCCCTGTGTGTGGCTGTTAAAATGGATTTCTGAACTCTGTCCTGGAGGGCCAGAGGTTCAGAACGCCAGCCCAGTTTCTTGGAACAGGGTAACCTCTGGACAAGCCAGACCAATCAGGGTAGCGATGGCGGCGGTCAAGACTAGGTCTCAAGAGGGGTGAGGCTGACTGAAAGCCCGCAATGAGCACACAAAGCAAGGACGCTTACAAATTACTCCAGACAGGTGTTATATTAAAAATATAGACACATTTATTACAAGGCCTTTGTAACATCGACCATAGTAAAGAATCACGGTAATACTCCAATAAACCAACACATCACACGCAATACAATGAATATACAAGACCAAGGGGTCTAAAGAGTTAGAAGCACGAAATATGCAGACCACCTAGATGGGGAGGAAAACAGGCAGTGCAAGTAATCGTTAGACCCAGTTCGACATCAGAGGCCACATAACTAGAAGGAAGTCCGAGCCCTACGAAGAGTGGAGCCTTGTGCTCAAAAGTACCTGCACACGCGAGTGCCAACGGGCAAAGGAGAGTCTCTTCAGGGAGATCAGGCAATTCAGAGAGGTGAACAAAACGATGATGAACAGTTCCCCGCTACTCAAGCGCGGCCTCCACTTGTGGGCAGAAGCAGGGCGCGAGTGCAGAAAAGGGTTGCTGTTTACAACAGCGGTGGAGAGCCACAGGCTCCTGCGGTAGGATGACCAGTTAGGGTATTGACTACTCACTGGTCCCCGATGCAGGCAGACCCAGGCTTCTCCGGTTCCGTGTCGGTACTGGCAGGTTCAGATGCGATCAGCAGGATGTCTCGACGCCGTGTAGATTCCGCGACAGCAGGAGTCAGGGTCGAGGGTGTCCCAAATGCAGCAAACACGCACAGGTTTGTTACCACAGCAGGGCAACTCGGCAACCGCAGGTATTCCGGTCCCAAAGCGCACGTCTCACTTCAGACCTGGGAATGCCAAGTGTACGAATCGTGTGAGAGTGCAGAGGACACGGGATTAGCAGTAACCAGACGGCGGTGAAAGAGCAAGGTTCCTGTGTAGGCTGGTCAGTCCACTGGATGGCCCAGGGACGGTTCCGAAGGCTTACGTACAGGATTTGGTGAAGATGCCGAGAATAGTTGTTCCCACTATTCTAAAGGGTCGAAGCGCCAGTACAGGCCTTATCGTTCGATCAGAGGCAGAGGGGTCTCACAGGACGACAGCAGTGCATGGTGCCAAACCTTCAGCGGGTCACCAGCGATTCCTCGACTCAGCTTCTTAGTTGCAGCATACTTGGCTCTTTATCCTTTGTTCGTGAGAACTCAGGAGATCGACATGGTAGTGGTGTTTCCAGCCTCCTCTTATCCAGAGTTTCCTTCACGCCAAAACGGAGAGGACCCAATGGGAGATCTGCTCACAAAACACTCACACCATACGTGGACCTTTCACGGACCACGGTGGTCCCAGGCATTCAAGACACTCTAGACTCTCTGGCACCCAGGATGTGTATTGGGAACAGACATCCCAGCCCACATCCTGGAGGCACACACAAGGCTTGCAGATGCCCGCGAAAGAGTTGTGTTTCGCGGGAAAGTGCATGGCCAAATAAGGACTGCCCGGGTCGTCTCGACCTGGGGGAAGGTGAAGGGGCAAGACGGTCAGCAGACAGGACAAAGAACCTCGTGGCATGGCCATTTTGGAGGCCAGGCCACCCATTTGGGCCAAACGCGGGAAGCGCGGTTAACATGGCAAAAAGGGGTTCAAAACACAAAGAAACAATAGCTGCCACCAGTCCCGTCCGTGACACACTTGCACATTTCATGATAAGTCCAGCGAGAGTTTCTAGGGCCATTGGAATGACTAGAGACCCAAGAGCGCGGTAATGTAAGTTACGGTGCATTCTTGTTTCATGTTGCTCAAAAGCTACAACATGAGGAAAGGACTAAGGGAAACAAAGTCTCCCGGTACTGATTGTTTTAAGGGCATGTCAGTTTCCCCGTAAGAATGGAGCGAAAGCCCAGAGGAGTGCGGCGGAAGGCTGCGCCTCTCTGGCAAAGTCTAGATCAGGGTGTAAAACAACAGCAAAAAGTTTGGGGGTTGCCACATGGAAGGAAAATTACCTACAACTATGTAGTCTTTCCTAACAGTGGCCCCTACCGTCCTCCTCGGTGGCTTCGCATGGCACTCTTTAAGGAAATTACCTGACCTTCTGCAGTACAGACATAACTGCTGTTGTCTCCTTTTATCCCTTTCCGCTTTAGTCAAGGGGGATCTGACCCCCCCGATTTGCATTGGTTCTCCTGAACCTTCCGTTGTTCGGGCAGTATTGTCCTTTGAACGCACATACATAGGGCGAGGGTCCGGTCTGGTTCGATCTGCTCTTCGGTCCTGCAACCTATGATCCAGTTGAACAACAAGGTCAATGAATTCTGAGCATTCTTTCGGGGGGTTCACTACTTGTGCGAGAACATCCTTGAGCCCCCCCGCAACCCCTGATGAAATAACGTGGTTCTCTTCTCCACTGGCCATTCTGCTTCAACTACAAGTCTATTGAACGTGGCTATGTATGTTAATAGGTCTTGATTCCCTTGGCGTAGGGACATAAGTTTGTTGTCTAATGCCTGCCCATGAGTACGACGGGCGAACAGCTTTTCCATCTCCTGCTGAAAGCCCCTGAAGTCATGCGGCAAAGGATCGTCTTGGGCCACAAAGGGTACAGACCAGTCCGCGGCACTACCACTCAGGTAGGATAGCACAAAAGCGACCCGTGATTGGTCATTCGGAAAGGCCCCTGACCTACAAAGGAAGTGCAGGCAGCACTGGTTCATGAACGTTGTAAACCTCTTGGGATCCCCCGTAAATCGTTTGGGCGGGGCCAAGGGAACTGCCCCAGGAAGGGTTATCTGAATGGGATTGGCTGATGGCGCTGGCATCGAGGGCATGCTTCCCGGCAATGGTGCATGCCCTGCTTGTGACTGGAGAAGTTGCCGGCTTAAATCATCAGTGCGTTCTTTGGCTACTATCAGCTCTCTCCTGAGGGTGTTGGTCTCCTGCCTGGCTGCATGTACATCGGAACGTAGCTGCCCCAACATGTGGGCTAACTGGTTGGTTTCTGACGTTTCCATGACGCCCAGGTGGATTTTGATGTGAGGCTTTGCGTTCTGTAACACTCCCCTGATATCCACTTGAACCCTTCCCTGGAAGCTATTCGACTGGAGACTGGACCTGAAACACAGGATTGGTAGAGTTTAACACCCTATTGTCTCTGTGTGCTTGAACCCCTTCTTCCCTGGGGTCCAACCCTTCCCTTTGATCCACAGTTTACCTTGTTTTCTTGGATAGTGTGCTCTCCGTCCTGCCTTCAGCGCAGGGGCGCGTTGATTGATGCGGGCTCGTTGCTGCCTAGTTACTTCACTGGCAAGAGTCCGACAGGTAAGTATAATGAATCTTTTGAACAGTACTCTAACTTCGTTCCTTTCCTTCCTTAGATGATGGCCGGCATCCGGGGATGGCGGCTTGCTGCTGAGATGAGTAGCGCTGAAGGTGATATTTGCATTGAACTGAGTTCTTTTTCTGTGTCTTTTAGGTGCCGCAACGATTTCAGCGTGGATGCCGGTTATGAAGAACAAATGCGGTGGGTAAGCGCGGTATGCGGCGCCTCTAGATGTTTCCACGCTAACCTGGAGTGTCTTTTCCCTCTTGCAGATGGATGAGAAGTTCCGGAGACAGAGTTCCCCCAGAGTGGCTGGGATTCAGGTAAGCGTTTGAAGCTCGTACAGTATTTAAAAATAAGTGAAGATTTGCAGAATGCTTACTAATGCCTTTTTTCTGTTCTTTTCCCTTTTCCTTAAGAAGCGGCGTGCCGGGATGGGAATGACACTGCCGAAGATGCCCGCAGAACAGAAGGAGCGATGACTGATGGGCAGAAGCGCCGCAAGGTAAGGCTGTTCCTAACGGTGTTCTTGTTCTTGCAGGAGCTGAGCGCAGAAGAAAGATGCAGGCCTACTGGAGACCGATCCTAACACGGTGACTGTCACGCTGCAGGTGCAGAAAATGCAAAGCATGTTTCTCAGCCTGGGTGTGGCTTAAATAGTCTCTGGGTATCCCAGGTACCTCTGAGCTGAACCACACCCAAAAGACTAGACCGCACATGCAGTTCTGGGAACCGAAATATGTGGGGGCATCCATCTTGTCCCCATCAATGCACCACAAGTCCAATCCCCAATGTTATCCTATGGAAGTGAGTGAGTCTGGTGACTCAAGCGCCAAGTCTGACTCCAAGTGGGTCTTTGGAGGGACGGAGAGGCCCTTGAGGGCCATGTAGGTGATTGTGGCCTGGCTCCAGCCTGACATCTTGGAGGGCTGGGGACATGACGGGCAGGAATCATGACAGTTAGATCTTCGTGGAGCCTATAACTTATTAAGAATCAGAGAAGGTGATGAGTGGAAGACGGCATTTCAAACTCGATTTGGTTTGTTTGAGTATCAAGTGATGCCGTTTGGACTTTGTAATGCGCCAGCAGCATTCCAATATTTTATCAATGAGGTCTTGCGGGAGTATCTTGATGGCCCTCATTACAACACCGGCGGTAACCAATGGCGCTAATTGCAACATGGTTGCTGTCGGTATTGTAACGAGTCCGCCATGCTGCAATGGGGAATTACCACCCCATTCCAAGGTTGGCGGGGCGGTAATTCCCCATGCACCATTGGCCCTTCCCCATTCCCATTTTTGCCCCATAGGGCTCAATGGGAATGGGGAAGGCGGTAATTATGGTACCGCAAATTGCGGTACTATAATTACCTCCAAGGTCCCTTTGCGGGTCCCTACTTTAACGGCTGGTCCAGACCAGCCGTTAAGGTCGGGAGCCGCACAGGGACCTCGTAATTAGGCGCTAAGGGGTTAACGGCACCGCAGCCTTTTACGCCGCCGTTAACCCCTTAGCGCCAGGGTCGTTATGAGGCCCAATGTCTTTGTAGTTGTTTACATAGACGATATTCTTATTTTTTCTCGGAAAGAGGATCAACATCAAGAACATGTACGAAAAGTATTGTTGAAGTTGCGGGAGAATCATCTTTTCGCCAAGTTAGAAAGAGTTCATTTCACACGTCCAGAGTGGAATTTTTGGGTTTTGTAATTTCACCGGCTGGATTAGAGATGAATTCCAGTAAGATTAAGGCAGTTTTAGATTGGCCAACACCTTCTTGTGTAAAGGATGTACAGAGCTTCATTGGATTCGCTAACTTCTATCGGTGGTACATTCAAGATTTTTCGTCAGTTGTTTCTCCTTTGACTCAATTGTTGAAGAAAGGAGTAAAATTTCTTTGGGAAAAAGAAGCTGCGGATACATTCAGTTTTTTAAAGAGTAAGTTTACTTCGGGGCCAATATTATTGCATCCGGATGTAGAACAACCATTCTTTGTTGAAGCTGATGCTTCTGATTTGGCCCTAGGAGCAGTGCTTTCACAGAGACATCAGTGTACAGGACAATTACATCCGGTAGCTTTCTATTCAAGAAAGTTTTCCGGTGTTGAGAGAAATTACACCATTTCTGACAGAGAACTTTTGGCTATTAAAGCAGCCTTCAGAGAGTAGAGACATTATTTGCTTGGAGCTAGACATAAGGTGACTGTACTTACAGATCATCAGAATCTAACCTTCTTGAGATCAGCTAAGACCTTAACGCCGCGTCAGTTAAGATGGTCTCTTTTCTTCACAGATTTTGACTTTGTGATTACCTTTAAGCCTGGGCGACAAAATGGTAAAGCGGATGTGTTATCTAGATGTTATCCTGGAAGTTCTAAGGAAGAAACTTTGTCTCCAGTACCTTTGCTTCAAGATAATAATTTTGTGATTGCTGAGATACAAAAGGTTGTGAGTTTGGGTGAACAAGTGGCTAAAGAAATGACTGAAGTGCAAATGATTGAGTAGGCAAGGAAGGATCTGACACGAGTGATCAAGGATGGTTCACCATTTGTGGATTCTAGATTGTACTTGCCAGTTTAAAGAATTCAGGAGGAGGCTTTGTGACAGTGTCATGATTCTGTGCTTGCTGGACATCCAGGTTATAGAAAGACCTTGGAGTTATTTCATAGAGAATATTGGTGGGCAGGTATGCGTAAAGATACTTTAAATTGTGTAGGAACATGTGAAACTTGTGTACGAGTTAAGTCTGTGAATCAGAGACCAGTGGGATTGTTAACTCCTTTACCCATTCCGCCTAGACCATGGCATACTATCTCTCTAGATTACATTGTAGAGTTACCTCTTGATCAAGGTTGCACCACAATTCTAGTAGTTGTAAATGTACTCTCATTGTATCCCTATTAAGGGTTCAGCTACAGCTACTAATTTAGCACAAGCATTTTTACAAAATGTGGTAAGATTACATGGACTTCCCACACAAGTGATCTCTGACAGGGGTTCTCAATTTGTGTCAAAATTCTGGCAGGCATTTTGTAAAGAATTGAACATAGAGATTTGTTTAACTACTAGTTTTCATCCAGAGGCAAATGGTCAGACCGAGAGAGTAAACCAAGAGTTGGAAAAGTATTTACGTTGTTACCTTAAGACTGATAAGCGTTGGGTGGAGTTAATCTGGTTGGCAGAGTTTTGTTACAATAATACTGCTAAAGATTCTACGAATATGTCACCATTTTATTTAAATCAGGGTTTTTATCCTAGATTTCTTAGAGATGTCAATTTTGAGGAAGTGGAAGTTCCTGATGTTGAAGGGAGATTAAGAGCCATGGTTAAAAATGTTGAAAAGGCTATCGAGGCATTATGAAAGAGTAAATTTGATTACAAGAGATCTGCTGATCGTAAGCGTAGGGCAGATCCAAGTTATCAATCAGGTGATATGGTTTGGCTTTCAAGTAAGAACATAGCTCTGAAAGGTAAGGACAAGTTTAGTCCACATTTTTTGGGGCCATTTGAAATTGATCAAGTTCTTTCTCCAGTCACTATCAAACTGAAGTTACCATCTAGTCTTAAAATTCATCCTACTTTCCATGTTAATCTGTCGGTATTAAAGGAACTAGATTAACTCAGTCACCGGGTCCAGTTTGTGTGGAAGGTTCGGGAGAGGAGTATGAGGTTCAGGACAATATGGATTCTAGGGTGGTTAGAGGTAGGCTGCAATATCTGATTGGAAGGGGTATGGCCCTGAGGAAAGATCATGGGTGGCCAAGCAAGATGTTCATTCACCAATGTTCGTTAAGAAATTTGATTTACGAAGACCAGAGAAACCAGGCCCTGGGGCAGGGCTTTATCAGGGGGGGGGTACAGTCAGGTCCCTCGGTAATAGAAGACATTAGGTTAGGCATTACTAGTGTCAATAGTGGCTAGGTAGGTCAATTGCATTGAATTATTTCCTTAATTTAACTATTATATCAGCCAGCAACTATTGTCCCAGCTCATGATGGTGGAGTACTTCCTGTCCAGCAGGGATTGGTCTTTGGCTACTGTGATGCAGTTTGGAACCTAAGGAAAGGTTCTAAACTGCCTTTCATTCTAGATCAGTTCATGGATGGTCACAGCGCATCTGAGCTCCAGTAAAGTTAAGAGAAAAAGACTAAAGAAACCTCAGAATACCAGTAATCAAGTCATCAGAAGAAGTCAGAGAAGTGAACACACAGATAAGTGACTTAAGTTATGCAAAGCCGAGTTGAGAGAAACAGATTTCATAAAAGTTAAAGTTAACTCAAGTTCAGTATTTTGGAAAGTCATTTTATTTCAAGTTTGGAAGGAAAGTTTAAGACTGAATGTTAATGTTGTTTTACCAATGTAAATTATTTTTGGAGAGTGAAAATAATTTCAGCGCTATTTGAAAAGTTTGTTTCCTTAATGTGCGCGCAGCCTTGAAATATAGAAAATCGGCTTGCGCGTGACTTTAGGAGACCTGCAGTGTGAGCTGAGGCATTCATAATGCGTCGCGTGTCAACCGTGTCTGAGGAAAGGACCTGGTGACGTGGGGCAGCGTGTCCAGGAAGTTTTTTTTAGTATTCGCGTAATACGTTTTCATCAGCGTTGAATCTAAGGAGTTATGTTCGGTGTTGCTGTCTGTGGTCATCTTTGAAGCGTGATCTCAATCCAGTGGCAGCGTGCGGCTACGAGTTGCTTGTGTGCGTAAATTTAATAGAAGACAACGTAACGCGATCCTGTGGCGGCGTGCGTCTTTTTCTTTGTAAGGCTGCAGCGTTCATCTATTCGCGCGATCCAGTGGTGGTGGCTACATCAGGTAGCGTGTGCATGCGAGTTCTCAAAATAAAAGTGCTGTGAACTATATATCTACAAATCAATCCAATTCAGAGACAAAAGGTCTACAAGTGAACTCAGTAAATAAGAGACAATTTAGAGTCTAGTTTAAAAGTTGATTTGATTTACATCATTAGTTGTTCTCAGCCAGCACTCAAGGCATTCAATACAAGTTTAAATGTTTATACTGAAGATTCTGCACTACACAGAGTTATCCAGAAAGTAATGTGGAGTTTGAAGTTATAAAGAAATTCAGCAGAGAAAAGCAAGTAAAATATGAAGATAAATTCTTTCAAGAGTCTCTAAGTAAAGAAACAGAGACTGTCATGTAACTAAGGGTTTTTGGGAAAGTACATATTGAAGAAGGTAGTGAGTTTTCAATTTAGAATTAAATATTTGCTGTATCATTTGCAGGAATCCAGAGTTCCATGGTGCCAAGCAGTGAGGACTCCAGTGTTTACCTGACCGTTTGTTATTTTCTCCAATTTCCCCTTTTCCCCCACTCTGGTCAATTCAATAATTGTTAATTTGATTGTTGGATGTACTGGTTTGAGGGTCTAGGTGGGCTATTCATCTGCTCCTGCAGGAGATCGGCGCTGGGACCTGATAACATCTGTGAAGACCTGCTTTCCAACCTTGATTCTAATATCTCATCTGTCCTCATCCTACTCGATCTCTCTTCTTCCTTTGACATGGTCAAACATGCCATCCTGCTCAACCACCTCCGTGATAACCTGGGTATCACTGATCAGGCCTTGGCCTGGCTGACCTCCTTCCTCTCCAACCGACCCTCCCAGTCCCAACTTGGGTCCTTTCTTTCCTCTATCTCACTCTGTACTCTCATTCTCCAGGGGTTTAACCTCTCTCCCTGGCTTTTCAACCAATACCTGGCACCCCTCGCCCACCACATTTCTGCTCTCTGCTCCAATTTGCAATGCAATGCGGACAACACTCTGCTCGTTTTCAGGCTCCCCTTTGCCGCCTCTTCTCCCTCTCTCATCTCTGACTGTCTGTCTGCAATCCAGGAGTGGTGTGCTGCCAACAACCTCTGCCTTAATGCCAGTAATACAGAGATCCTCATCATTGGCACACCTGCACCTTCTGTCACTCTCTGGCTGGCCTCCCTTGGCCCTCTCCCTGCTCCCACCTGTGAGGCTAAGAACCTTGGGGTCATCTTTGATTCCACGCTTTCCTTTTCTCCACACATCTGACGTCTCTAAGAAGTCACACTACCAACTGCACCTCCTCAGAGATATTCTTTCTTCTCCAGCATTGGATCTTTCATAGATTCAGATGTTTGAATATTCCCCGTCGTCAGACTGGAAATCCTCAGTGATAACAAATAATTATTAAAATGTTTAATATACATCCATTCTCCCCTTGAGAATGCATGTAAATACTCCATTGTGGCCTATGAGCCATTCTATTGTGTAGTCCCTCCACCTCACTTTCGTCCTTTATGGCCCCAACCAATGAGGTGACAGGGTTTAAGCTCTGCCCCAGTCAGCCATCTTCAGATTTTTCACCACAGTCTATCAGACATAAGGAATCCTCCAACTCTCTGAGCTTTTGAATTTATTTCACCTTTTATGTGTAGTTTATATTCTTGTGATATATTCTACTGTTTTCCCCTCCTTAGGGGCTTTCTATTCTGAGCCTTTGGGCTCTGAGAATCGTTTTTCTTGGCACAATTTCATCGAGTGAAAGTTCTCCTCAGCTTGGCTGAGCTTCCATCTGCCAAGAAACCTTCCCTGTTTAGGGACTGCACGAGGTGCAGGAAGAAACTGGTCTGCATGTAGGACCCACATGACCACTGTATTTACTGCTTATATCCATATGACATCAACAAATGTGACATTTGCTGGACTTTCTCCACCAAAACCCTGCAAGACAGACACAGGAGACTTCTGTTACACTTAGAAGCCTGTCCTCTGATGAGGAATCTGCCAAAACAGCTCCTGTATCGTCCACTAAGCCATCTGAGAGACAATCTTCCAAAAGAAGGGCCTCTTCAATGGAAAGGAGTCCTCTCCCTCTCATAAGACTAAAAGGAAGTTGGAATCCACGTCTTCTATGCCTTCCTTGGACTCAGGACATCACAAGGCACGTCATCCTGAAGAAAAAGCCACCTCCAAAGTTAAGGAGGCATTTTCAAAAAACCGGGGGTGGGGGGCAGTCATCCACAGAGATACCGTCCACGAGCGGCAACAAGGTCAGGGACTCACCGACGACCAAGCCGTCAATGAAACCACCATCAACTACGACAACACTCCAAACCTCATCGTCCACGACCAAATCCTCGTCGTCTGAGGCATCGTCCACGAAGCAGTCGTCGACGAAGGAAGCGCATCACTCGTCGAAGAAACTCTCAACCACAAAGCTCTCATCCACGAAGCTCTCATCGACGGATCAACCATCTCCAAAATCTTCGTCCACGAGACCACCGTCGACAAATGTGCCATCGACGACTCCAGAAAATTCTGTGTCTTCTGAGGAAATCGAACCCAGGACACCATTCGTGGACATCACGGATAAGCCATCCAATGTGAGCAGTCTCCACAAGTCTTTGGGAGCAACGTCTCCAATTTCAGATACGCCTGAGCCAGTTGGAGCACAGCTGTCCCCTTTAAAAGAGATGACAGAGCTCCCGGACGTCATGCTTCAGGAGTTCTCAGACACCAACATTCTTGGCGAGCAACCTTTCCTCATTCCCAAGGAAAACAGCCCTCCTTGGCAACTGGATTCAGATGACATTGCTGACCCTTATGACCCGGTGCTCATGGCTTCTATGAAAATAATTATCGAGGAATTTAACAGGTGCCACGAGCAAAAGAATAGGTCATCTGTACCGAAGAAGCCAAGAACCCCCCTGAGGGATTCTTCACCTCGGCACAGCACACCAAGGCACTTCCCTTCTAGGAGTAGATCACAGAAAAGAGTATGATCACCTGAGCCTCCGCGTAGATCCAGGAGCAGAACACTCAATGCTTCGCCGACAAGAGCATAGACCTCGATAGCCAGTTTGAGATCCAACTACGGTACCTTCATCTGTGTCGGTATCGGATTGGCAAGAGGACCCGTTCAAGGACTTCTTAGATCCTGAGGAAGGTGAGATTACGCAAGAGCCTGATGCTTATATCGTCGAGAAACCCAGGGAGAAAGACTCCCCAAGTGATTTGTCACCTCCGGACGATTTGGTTTCCTTTCATACTATAATTGGTAAAGCTGCGGAATTGTTCAAAATACAAGTTTCATCTGAGGAGAAGAAGTCAGTGCTTTATGAGCACAGAGACAAGCGCAGAAGGACGGTTACCACCATTCCTCTTCTCGACACCATATGGGAGTCTAGGTCGAAAATACTGGCCACGCCTTTAACCACACCTGTGTTAGTTTCAAGACCTGAAAAGAAGTACAAGGCACCTGACTCGGCACCGCTTTGTTTAAGGGGTCATACTAAACCAGACTCAGTCATTACAGTAGAGGCTACAAAAAAGTTAGCTAATCCATCATCACCACTGTCAGCACCGCCAGACAAGGAAGGTCGTAAACTGGAAGCCATGGGTAGAAAGGTGTCCTCTTCAGCATCTCTCACGATTACAGCAGGCAACGCGTTAGCCATGACAGCCAGGTTTGACCGCAAACTTTGGCTTTGCATGTCCAAACTGACCAATCAGACCACATGATCGACGCTGCATCTATCCCGGTGTCCTCCAATTTGCCTTCAGGCACATCAATACCTCCTGACTCAGCAGAACCACAAAGTCCTCCACCACGACCCAGCAAGCCTCTCCCTCAAGGCCTGGTTCCTGAGCAGCACAAACTCATGAACTTGAATCCGGCGGACTGCTGGGACATAATCAGGGCCTGTAGAGCCCCTTTGACAAGGGTCACCTATGTGCGGAAATTGACCGTTTCTCTAAGTGGTGTGAAACGTCTACGATTAACCCACTTACAGCGTTGGTAGAACAGATACTACCTTACTTATTACATTTGGCTAAGACAGGTCTCTCCCTATCCTCTATCAAAGCTCACCTGTTGGCCATATCGGCATACACGATGACTCCAGAAACACAGTCATTACTCTCTCTTCCGGCCATCAAGATCTTCCTGAATGGGTTGATGCATACTTACCCTCATACGCCCTCATCAGTTCCTTCCTGGAGCCTAAACACTGTACTAACGGCCCCCATGGAACCCCCTTTCGAACCCATTCACAGATGTGAAATAAAATTCTTATCTTTGAAAATGGCTTTTTTGATAGCCATGACATCGGCCAGGAGGATCAGTGAATTACAAGCCTTGTCTTCAGAACCTCCTTTTACTTTGTTTCAGCAAGACCGCATCATTTTGAGGACACACCAAACATTTCTGTCCAAGGTTTTATCGGAAATGACACTCACAGAGCGTATTGTTCTACCATCTTTCTTCCGGAACCATACATCGGAGGCGGAAAGAGCTTTACATTCCCTAGATGTTACTAGGTTTTTGAAATTCTACTTGGAGAGAACTAAGGAGTTCCGATTATCTAACAGACTGTTCATTGCCTTTGCTGATCGCACAAGAGGGCAGCATATCTCCAAACCACGCCTAGCAAGATGGGTCTCGTTATGCATCACCCATTGTCATCAATTGAAGGGCGACCCCCTCTCCAAACCACCTTCAGCACACTCCACCAGAGGGAGAGCGGCATCAGTAGCGTTTCACACTGGGGTACGCTTGAAGGACATCTGCAGAGCCGCTACCTGGAGAACTCTGCACATGTTCGCCAAGCACTACTGCCTAGCAGAACATGCCAACAAAGAATCTGCAGTTGGACAGGCAGTGCTCTGCCACCTCTTTGCTTAAGGTAGGCCCAGCCTCCTTTCCCACCTTTCCCTGAGTATCTAACCGTTGTGTTGCTGCATGGTAAAGGTTTTGTCAGAAAAAGGTTTTTCTGCATCTATGCTTGCACACGTATATATGTATATGATGGTGGCATGCTTTAACTGCTTGGTATTCTATTCAAGCATCTGAATCTATGACAGATCCAATGCTGGAGAAGTCTTAGTTACTTACCTGTAACTGTATTTCTCCAGCATTGGTATCTTTCATAGATTCACATGCGCCCACTCGCCTCCCGAGAGGCTTCTCCTACGCTCAGCACCCATCATGATGTAGTTTCTACGGTTCAAAATCTGAAGATGGCTGACTGGGGTGGAGCTTAAACCCTGTCACCTCATTGGTTGGGGCCACAATGGACCAAAGTGAGGTGGAGGGACTACATAATAGAATGGCTCATAGACCACAATGGAGTATTTACATGCATTCTCAAGGGGACAATGGATGTATATTAAACATTTTAATAATTATTTTTTATCACTGAGGATTCCCAGTCTGACGATGGGGAATATTCAAGCATGTGAATCTATGAACAATACCAATGCTGGTGAAATACAGTTACAGGGAAGTAACTAAGACTTTCCTCTCCTTCCCCCAGAAGGTCACTGTCTCTAGAGCTCTGTTTCTCTCCCGGCTGGACTATTGCAACAGCCTCTTTCTAAATCTGCCTGCAACTACTCTCCACCCTCTGCAGCTCATTCAGAACAGGACTGTGAGACTTGTCCTTGGCCTCAAGCCCAGAGATCGTATCTCTCCAGCCCTGAAATCTCTTCATTGGCTCACAGTGGCTGCAAGGATTAAGTTCAAGACCCTTTGCATTGTCCACAAGACCTTCTAGGGCCTTAGTTCGCAATACCTTCAACTCTCCCTTTGGAAATACCTTCTTACTCAAGCTCTTCGCTACTCCACCTACAACTCCCCCGGGATCAGTTGCTTCTCCAAGTAACGAGTTGGGGGTAGATTTCTTTCTTTGGCTGAGGGCTTCCTCTGGAACAGCCTCCATGCGTCTCTGAAACTTGAGGAGTACCATCTTCGGTTTTGGAAGCATCTCAAGACCTTCCTCTTTGCTTCTGCCTTTGCTATTCCTCTCCCCTGCTGATCTCTGCTTCAGCATTGGACACCTGGCTACCCTCTGATTTCGGGCCCAGATCCCTGCCCACCTAGCCGCATACCCGCACTGCCTCCTGGCAACCCTTGCACTTGGGTCTGTATCTGCAACACTACAGTCCCCTTCCTGTACTTATTAGACACCCATTGTCTGCGCCTTATTCTTGCACTTACCACCGGTGGCCGCACTACCTGTTGTTGTTTTGATCTCATGTTCAGCACTTTCCATTCCCCCCCTGCCCCTTGCACTTTCCCCCTTCCCTCTCCCCTGCACTTGCACGTTCTCAATGTCACTGGGCCTAGTAAGATCGTTGTTTTGCCCTCCCTTGTTCCCCTCCCTTGCCTCGTTGGGCTCTGAAACATTTGTGTATGGGCGTTATATAAATAAAATATCATACCATATCATATCATGAAGGGAGAAGAGTGGGAATGAACCCGAGGAAGATCTAGAGACCTTCAGTTTATGTTTATGCCAGTCTTCTGCTGACTTCACATATGAAAAAGCTTGGGTGAATGGGAAGCAAGTGAAGGTGTTAATTGACTCAGGTAGCAAACCGACTGCCATAAGAGCTGACTTGGTCACAACAACAGACCTCGAGAACGCCACCCTAGTTAGAGTTACCTGTGTACACAGGGACACTGACCTACGGAGCTTAACCAGCTTGCTTCCATATTGGCTAACCAGCCCTCCACCCACATTAACTGGGGGACCACCACCAGGCACCACAATCCTATACAGGATCACCTATACTTGCCCTGCCTTGACAAAGACTATGGTCGAAACGCACTGGCTTCTCTTCTTTCACCTGTACCTAGCATGTTTACCAGGTCATTTGTTTTATGTATGCAACAACATTAACACTTTTACTGATGACAAGAAGTCAGGACGTTTGCTCCTCTATTGCAATACCCTGGAACTAACTAAACTCATGGCTATAACACAGTGGTAGCAACTACCCACCAGTGCCAGTAATCAGCAAGGTTTGTCTAACCACCCAGTAAACCTTTCTTTGGAAACTTTGGAGTTTTTTGTTCCTAGACAAACCATCTGCCAGGACACAGACCGCTGTACAGCAACTAACTAACCATACCAGAAAGCGCAGGGGCTCGCTAACCTTTAAACTCCAACTAACCGAATCGACAATGAAATATACCCCAAAATTCCTGTGTACATTAACATCCGGGGCGAGTCATGTTTAATATCTTCGGACATCATTCCTGAGCTCCCAGATGAAGTCATTGTGGGACGGGTTTTCCCTGCCTTTTCCACTCTTTTACAGGACACCCCACTTTCCTATAGAGAGTTTTCACACCAGGACTGCTGGCCCCCTAATTATTATTCCCCAAACTCTCCCATATGGAAATGAGAAAAGACATAATCCCCTGAACCTCCCACAATATATAAAGAACCCATAAATAAAACCAGAGTTAACCCCTAGAGACCAGTTTGTTGGTCATGTATGAGAGCCCAATAAAACCGCCTCACTTCTACCTACACAGTCAAAGAAAAATCAATGAAATATGCAATAGTCCTTGGATATATCTCATCCCTGTTCTTTCCCAGGTTTTAACAAGAAAGGACCAGGACAAAGACCAGTCATATCTACCTTGCATAGGGGAAAGGTATGTGAGAAACCAGAAGGTGTCTCACCTGCTTGTCCCCGAGATTTGTCACGCAGGTGGCCAGGACACGGCCATTGCTTTTGGTTCCAGTTTCTGGGGGTGGACCAGTGGGGGAGGATCACCTGGATGAGGGGTCTTCGGGGAGTGGGAGTGGGACACCGGATAGTGAGACGCGGGATCCTCTTCCTTATGACACCTTCACCCCATCCTACCAAGTAGGATATTTAGGAACTCCAACCCCCCCCCTTTACAAAACAAACACTTTCTCACAGACAGCCCACTATGAGAGAAAACAAACTAACATCCGAGCCGTATACCTGACGTGTCCCAATACAATGGTCAGGCAATTACTGATCATCACACACACCTGACTTCCATTACACTAGCCCACAGGGAGTGGAAGTGGCACACCGGAGGTGAGACGCAGTATCTCCTTCCCAGTAACACCTTTTCCCCATCCTACCAGGTAGGATATCTAGGAATTCAATCTCCCCCCAACCCCCTTTCCTACAAAAACACTTCCTCGCAGGCAATTCACTGTGAGCGACAGCGGACTAACACCAGAGCCGTATACCTGACATGTCCCAACAGCATGGCCAGACAAGGTCAGGCAATTACGGATTATTACACACACCTGACTTCCATCACACTTCCCCACGTGGATAAAAGATGGAGCACGAAAGCGCACTCAAAGTGACGTAAAGCACACAAGGAGATTGTAGTTCCGAACCCGGCTGAGGGAGACTAATTGTTTTAGAATTTAGGGGGATCTGTGCCCAGAAGAGGGGGATCCAACATTGTACTTCTGTTTTGAAATAAATTGAACGGGATCTGAGTCTGGCTGAGGGGGATCTAGGGTGAACACCTTAATTGAAAACTGTATCCTCGTGCCGCAGAAGCCACAGTGTGTGGCTTGCTCGAGTAAACCACCTTATCCTGTTCTGAAAACGTGGGGAATGGAGGCCAATGGCCTGAACATCCTGACTCATCATTGAAAACCTCTTTCTTTTTCATGAACATCACACCACATTATTTGTAAATTTGTAGTAAGGATTGGCAATAGTTTTTTTAGTATGTTAGTATAGGCCCTTTTAATTTGATAAGACTCTACTAGGACAGCATTATTATTATTTGATGGTCGTAGCTTGCTCCCATCCGTAGATTTAGGTTTAGATAGGTGTTTATCTCACCCCTGTGAAAGCTTGAAAACGAATATAGACTTGAAACGAACAGTGTGTGAAACGCATGTGATAATCAACGTGAGTAAAATTGGGCAACAGATGAGTGATTGAACATTCAAACCAAGATATGATACCTTAGACAGAGTGGTTCGGCATTGCGTGCATGCTCATTCGAAGTTCTCTGTAAGGTATCCAACTGAGAGGTGACAAAAGCGAAAGAGTGACAAAGGATTGTGGATCAAAGTGGTCCTGCAATGGGTCAAGCAAAATTCTGTGCACAATCCAAAGTCTTTGATGTTAATAGAGTAAAGAAAGTTGATGACAAAGTAGATAAAGTTGGTCTGAGCCTGAGCGAGGGAGATCAGCTAAGAGCTTTTGTTTAAACAAGTTTGTGTTAAAGTAAATTAAAATTGGTCTGAGCCCAGCGGAGGGAGACTGATTGAACCTGGATCTGCGCTTTGCGGAGGGGGATCCGAGGTAAACTGTTAATCACCTGAGAAAATGGTGTACCACACACCCAGGATCACATGCACAAACACCCCAGATGGTGAGTGGAATGGGACCATACAGAGGAATTACCCATTTATGCCCCTTCGGGACACACAGACATGGGGCAAAGCTGGATTCTGTCCTGGCGCCTTTGGCGCCATGCTCATGTAGGGAATTAACATTGGGTTGCATTATTTCCATTGGGCCGCTTTATTTCCTGGCCTCTTTTACATACAAACTGTTGGGTGTGGCTTTCTTGGCCCACCTTCACGTGCCAGCTACTGGGTGTGGCTGGGTGTGGCAGACAGACCAGGCTAATGGGCATGGCCAGGGAGGCCAGCTATTTAAGCCGCTTCATCCTCGTAGCCAGTGCTTCGCGTTATCTTGCTCTTAAAAGCAACGTGATGCTTACCGACACATGAACCAGCAGATGGAATAGAATACTCACCCTGGAATCTGACTATCCTGCTCAGTCATCTCTCCACGGCAGTCTTCTTCCACAAGCCCAGTCACTGCAAAAGAAGAAGACAAGGTTAGAGCATCTCACCAAGTGAAAAGCCGCGCCACTTTCAAGAGCACGTGCGCAACTCTACAATATAGTATGCCTGTTACTTGCAGCCGCGGATCCAGCTCTTCACTGCTCCGGTTGCAGCAGTCGCGCTGAGCAGTTCCAGGGCCCTGCTTCCGCCACCTACACGGGGAAAGAGCAAAAGAACAAGATTAAAAGAAGGAATGGACAATAAGACACAGAACGGACAACATATTGATGAACGAATGAAAACGACCGGTAATGGGAGACAAACAATACAGAAGACAAACAAGGGAAAGCTGAAAACAAACACGCAAAGGATGACAGACAGGAACAAGCACACTACTTACCAGATGAAGTGGGTAGTCGCAGCTGGACTGGACTACCACCCGCAAAGGACCAGTGAAGGAACTTGGTCCATGGCAATTACGCGCCCCTGCCAGAAGTAGCAGGACGGAGCGCCCACAGACATTAATAATCAGGTGAGCCTTCCGGGACAAGTGCATACAGGGAGTACGCTCCTCAGAAGGGTGCAAGGTCGCAGTTAGCATCACTCAACACTCTTTGTATTCACGTTCATGTGCGTGACCTTGAGAAGCATCTACCGCAGTCACCAGTGCCAAAGGCGAGCGCAGCCCCAGGACGCATTTCACCCCTAGGAGGGCTACAACCGTGCCCCAACGCCCCCACGGGGACAAGATAAGCGTAACAAATGGATACATGAATTTGATACATGAAAATCCTACAAGCATTATGTTAAAGAGGATCTGAGCCCGGCTGAGGGAGACCGAGGTGAATAGTGAATCACCTGAGAAATTGAGTGCGTGTGAAATCCTGAGAGGAAAATAATGTATTGTTTGTTGCATCAGGCCCTCTGAAAGAAGAGACTTTGAAAGGCAAAGGAACTTGGGCACGGAAGGCCCTGATGGTAATGTTTGAACTCCTCCTTTGTGCTAGAGAAGCCAGAGACTGTGCTAAGCTGGAGTGTGTCACCTTGCCCCATGTGAAAGTAGGCCAACAGCCTGAATATCTTGACTTATCATTTCTTGGACACGTCTTTCTTTTACATAACACTGTTTTCCACACTATTTGTGATTAGAGGTAAGGATTGACAATCGTTTTTTTTTTTAGTGTAGACCCCTTTAATTTGACAAGACACCACTAGGACTGCGTTATTATTATTTGATGGTCGTAGCTTGCTCCCATTTTTAGATTTAGGATTAGATAGGTGTTTTTCAAACCTTTTTTTTATAAATTCAATAAGCACCCTTGAACTGTAGTCACTTGTATCTGTCTTACTGTTGATACCATAGCTTCCTTACACTACCAGGACTCTCTTTGAACTACCTCTCTTCACACCTACTTCCTTTTACTGTCACCAGGCTGGATGGCTAACAATGAAAAATAGATTTAAATTTCACCTCCTAGTTCACAAATCTATCCAGTGTAAGGCACCACTGTATCCTCTTCTATCCAACTCTGCAAGCCTTCTTGTAATCTTAGCTCTGCCTCCTGGTCTACCCTTGTGGCTCTTCACATTCCCTGCGCTTCCTGTCACTTCTGCTCTTTCTCTCTTCTTGCTCCACTTGCATGGAATTCTCTTCCCCGGGGCATCAGAAACAGTCCACACGGTTTTGTTCAAAACCAAACTAAAAGCCTACCTCCTTGGCTCCGAGTCACCCTCTTGACCTACATCTCATCTGCCTACTTGCTAACATTTTTCACTCGCCTCTAACCTGCCTCGGTCCCTTATTTCCTTAGCTTCCACGCTAGCACTTCACCCATAATGAAGTGACCCAGCATCCCAAGCACAACTGGCCTTCCTGTACTTAATAATGTCCAATGATGGCTGGCCTTCATCCATGTATGTCCACTTATGGATTGTCCCCAGTGACTGTTCCATTTACTCCTTTACACAACCTGGTCAGAATGTCCCTCAAACTCACCCCATTGTAAGAAGCTGACACCTTCCTGTCAAATTATTATTATTTTAATATTTATATCGCGAAACATGCCCATGGGCCTCAGAGCGCACAAAAAAGACAGACAAGGTGGGTCATAGGGACATACAGACAGGCATATGGTCAGTAATCAGAGAGAATAGATTTTGTATCTTTTGTACACTCTTTTGTGATGAAAAGAGCATTGTTGTTCATGTATATAAATAAAGAAATACATATTTTTAAAAAAAACAAGGCCAAGAAATACATTTTATACTATTAGTGGTATTATAAATGGTTTATGGTTCTCATAGCTATATACTGCTCACCTTATTTTAAAGTTCAGTGTCTCTCATAGATTCTTATCACATATAGTTGCCTGCCAAAGTGCCACATGTAAATCACAAAATGGTTGCATTATATTTACCTCTGTGACATCATCACGTCACGTAATGCCTGATGACATCATCACGTTAGCGTTCATCAAAATAACGATGATGTGCGTAATTGGGATACTTGTGTTTCTACAGTGATCTAGTTACAAATATTAGCTAAAGAAAAGGCTACCTTGGGCTGTATTTTTAATTAAAGATCAAGTAAATTACCATTGTGTGGAAACAGATTTTATGATGTCTATAATTTATGGTTATTGCCTAACCTCTCTGTCAAAATGTCAGTTATAATTTGATGTCTACGGTTGATGGTTATACCCAAATGTATAGAATAGTGCTGTTGTTTTGAGGGCCACAATATTTTTATTTAGAGTTATAATAGGTTTTGTGAGGGGTGTGAGAAACCTGACCGTGTTCTCCCACCTACTCTTTCGGGATCTTCCATTCAGGTGGCTGTTACGAAGTTCGTTGGTCGTGTAGAGTATGGACAACCCCTCTGTCCCCAAGAAACACCCTGACCGAATTTGTTATATGGTCAGTGTGAATATTAAGGCCACAGGTGGAAGTCCGGAAAACCAGGACGCGGGAACAGCCGGAAGAACCCCTTGAGCGCTGCAAAGCAAGATACAGTGGTTAAGCAAAGAAACAGGGCCCGAATACCTCCATGTACATAAACCCCAAAGTTACCAGAATACCTGTAAGAACTTGGGTCAAGGCGTGGGTCTCCTAGCTTAGACTGGAAACGTGCTGTAGGGTAGAACAGGCAACAACCTATTTGTAGGACCGAGGTCCTAGCCAATGAAGTGCTTAAGCAAGAGGAATCCGTGGGGCAGGCGTGAGTCGGTTAACAGGCAAATCCAAAGTACTTGAAGGGTTAAGCAAGAGAAGTCCGTGGAGCAGGCGTGAGTCGGTAACAGGCAAATCCAAAGTACTTGAAGGGTTAAGCAAGAGAAGTCCGTGGAGCAGGCGTGAGTCGGTAACAGGCAAATCCAAAGTACTTGAAGGGTTAAGCAAGAGAAGTCCGTGGAGCAGGCGTGAGGTCAGAATCAGAGCAGGTCCTTGAACAACGAGAGAAGTCACTTGATCCGAAACTAAACAGCTGTGAAGCAACGCCTTCGGTTCACCGACTCCTTTTATCCTCGGAAGGGACGCACGTATAGTCACGACGTGACCCGAAAGCGTTGCAATGCTGCTAGGTAACCAAAGTCACGTGATCCGTAAAGCGCCGGGAAGCGCCGGTCTCCGCAAAGGATGTAAGTTCCTGAAGTGACGGAGCTTCCAGTTGATCTGCCACCGCCGTGAAGGGCGATAAACACCCGCTCCCCCAAACATGCCCTGCCGTGCCCTGATGTGTGCGACGTGAGTGGGGGGCATGGTGCACGAGTGTTGGGGAGTGCGGGAATGGGTAGGCAAGGAGGGGCGAGTGGGGAGGTGTGTCTGTGGTCTAGGAAGCTGCGTGACAGATCCCCCCCTCAAAGGCCCACGACCCCGTGGGCTAGCAGGATTGTCCCTATGAAAGCGGGAAACCAAAAGCGGGGCATGGACATCCCGGGCGGGAACCCAAGAGCGATCTTCGGGACCATAGCCCAGCCAATCCACCAGGTATTGAAGCCGACCCCGATGGAAACGGGACCCAAGGATGGCACTGACCTCATAAACATCCTGTGAATCCACCGAGACAGGAGCGGGCGGGACCAGGACACGGGTAGGAGCCAGGTAAGGTTTCAAGAGAGAAGTATGGAAGACCGGGTGAATCCTCCAAGAAAGGGGAACCGAAAGCTTGAGGGCCACGGGATTCAAAACCCTGGAGATCCTATAAGGGCCCACAAAACGAGGCAACAACTTGCGACAGCCAGGGATCCGCAAATGCCTGGTCGAAAGCCACACCCGATACTCCGGGGCTGCGGCCCGTTTACGGTCCGCTTTAGTCTTCATAACTGCCTGGGCCTCACGGAGATGGACCAAGGTCTGGGCATGGACACCGGCCAGATCCCGAACACAGGCATTAGCAGCGGGAGTAGTAGAGGGGAAATCAGGAAGCGGAAGGGCACGTGGGTGCTGCCAGTATAAAGCATAAAAGGGGGAGAAACCTGTGGTCGAATGACGGGAGTTATTATACGCAAATTCAGCAATATACAGCAGATTGGCCCATGAGTCCTGATACTGGAGGGACAAACACCGCAAGTACTTCTCCAGAGCCTGGTTTACCCGCTCGGTCTGCCAGTCACTCTCGGGGTGATAAGCTGAAGAGAAGCGAGCATCGATCCCCAGGAGTCCGGTGAGCGCGCGCCAGAAACAGGACGTGAATTGAGACCCACGGTCTGATATGATGACCTGTGGTAAACCAAAGAGGCAGAAGACAGATCTGAAGAATAGGCGAGCCAGAGTCGGAGCAGAGGGTATACCAGTACAGGGGATAAAGCGGGCCATTTTGGTGTATGAATCGACAATAACCCATATGGTGTCGTAGCCCTGTTTGCGGGGTAGGTCAGTGATGAGATCCATCGAGACGGTGTGCCAAGGTCTGGGAGGTACGGGAAGAGGTAAGAGCAGCCCTAAAGGTCGTCCTTTGGGTGTTTTGCATTGGGCACATATGGAACAAGTGTTAACATAAAGTTCGACATCTTTTCTCATGGAAGGCCACCAGCACCAGCGTTGCAACAGGTCTAAGGTACGCTGTTGCCCGGGATGGCCGTTTACAGCAGCATCGTGTGACCATGCTAACGCCTGGTTGCGGACGTCACACGTGGGAAGGAACAGTTTGTCGTGGATAAAAGGCAACCCCTCGTGAAGAGCAATGTCCCATTCGTTGAGAGCCTGAGGATTCTGGGAAACCCAACGCCTGATGTCGATAAGCATGGTGGGGGATGGAGTACAAGTACAGATGACATGGCCCTTTCCTAGCAGTGTGTCGGGGTACACGGACAAGGACTCCCCTCCGGGAGAACGGGACAAGGCATCAGCTTTGCCATGAATGCTACCTGGTCTGTGTTTGACTACAAAATCAAACGCGGCAAAAAATAAATGCCAACGCACCTGTCTGCTGTTAGCACATTTTAATGAGGCCAGGTCCTGTAGGTTTTTGTGGTCTGTATACACCACTGTCTGATGTTTCGCACCCATGAGGTGATGACGCCACGTTTGTAAAGCATCCTTGATGGCCAACAATTCTTTTTCGGTTACTGTATAGTGCGCTTCAGCCACCGAAAACTTTCGTGAGTGAAAGGCCACTGGATGTAGACAACCCGTGGTTGGGCAAGGCTGAGACAATACTGCGCCTAGAGCAAACGAGGAGGCATCAGCCTCCAGAATGTAGGGGAGTTCAGGATCAGGATGCTGTAAAACAGGGGCGGACACGAACCTGGCCTTGAGTTCCTCAAAAGCCTTCTGATGGGCGGAGGTCCAAGTGAACGGGACAAGGGGGCTGGTCAGGGCGGTCAGTGGAGCAACAATAGAAGAGAAGCCGGCGATGAATCGCCGATAGAAATTTGCGAAGCCGAGAAAAGATTGGAGTTGTTTCAGAGTAACAGGAGTCGGCCATTCGGTGACGGCATGGACCTTAGATAAATTCATGGACAGGCCCCCAGGGGATATGCGAAAACCCAGAAACTCCACTTCCTTGGAATGAAACAGACATTTTTCAGGCTTGGCAAACAAGGCGTTGGTCTTAAGGCGAGAAAGCACCTCCCTAACATGCCCGACATGTTCCTCCAGGGAGGACGAATAGATCAGAATATCGTCCAGATATACCACCACGAATGTGTCCAGGATGTCTGAGAACACTTCGTTGACAAAACGTTGGAACGTGGCAGGGGCATTACAAAGCCCGAAGGGCATTACCGTGTATTCATATAACGCCTGTCGGGAGCAAAACGCCGTCTTCCACTCATCCCCAAGCCGCATACGAATCAGATTGTACGCCCCCCTGAGGTCCAGCTTGGTAAAAACAGATGCTTTAGTCAACCTGTCTAGTAGCGTGGATATGAGCGGAAGAGGGTACCTGTTCTTAATGGTAATGGCATTTAACCGTCTGTAGTCCACACATGGACGGAGATCGCCCTCCTTTTTCGGCACAAAGAAAATCGGACTAGCAGCTGGAGAACAAGAAGGACGTATATGACCCAACTCCAGAGCTTTTTGTATGTAATCCTTAAGGGCTTGCTCCTCTGACCTTGACAATGAATAAACCCTACCCCTGGGTACAGGAGCGTCTGGGACCAGGTCAATCGGACAATCGTACGGTCTATGAGGGGGGAGACCCTCAGCAGTGGCCTTATCGAACACCGTGTGGAAATCGTGATAGGCCGCAGGGATGTTGGCTGTGACAGCCCCCACAGTGTGTGAAGGCACCGGGTCTGAAGCAATATCGTTGACATGGGTGGCAGCCATGGCACCAAGAATCGTGGCAGGAGTGGACAAGGAATCAGTGTCGATGAGACAGAATTGTTGACACACCTCCGACTCAAATGTGACCTGTCCGTTGCCCCAGTTGATCAATGGGTTATGTTGTCGTAACCATGGTATTCCCAGTATTATGCCGAACAGTGGTGTATTAATCAAATCAAATGCCAGGGTTTCTCTATGGATGTTTTGGATCACCACTTCCATAGGAGCAGTTTGGAACTTAATCGGACCGGAGGATAGCGAAGTACCGTCTACAGCATGTACTGGTTCCGGATGTTCTTTCCTAACCAAGGGCAGATTGAGGCGACGGGCCAGGGAAATATCGATGAAACAACCAGTGGCCCCGGAATCGATCACAATATGGACTGTGTGTTTGATCTCTCCAGCGGGTTTTAACAGAGCCTGGACCTCTATCGGCCTAATAGGGCCAAAGGCAGGTTCGGAGGGGGTCGAAGACAGGCTCGCCGGTGCCCCCTGTATCATGGGCGAGCCTTCGGAAAACCCGGTGTTTTGTTCTTGGGACGTCGGAGGCATTCCCTTACAAAGTGTCCGTTTAACCCACAATAGAAACAGGCATTGTCGTTTCTCCGGCGTTCTCGTTCTAATGGGGTTATCGGGCTACGGATACCTCCTATTTGCATGGGTTCAACAGGGGTGGTGGATACGGAAGGTCCAGAGTGAATAGAGAAGGATGTTTCGGCCCTTCTCTCGGATCTCCTTGCGTCTACTTGTAAAGCAAGATCCACCAAATCTGAGAACCCTGAAGGAAGGGCAGGAACTACTGAGAGGGCATCTTTCATGGAGTTGCATAGACCACGATAGAACACGATTGCCTTTTTCTCCTCAGGCCAGGAGGTCTCAGCAGCGAGTTGGTTGTACTTAGTGATATATTCTATCAGAGTTTGTTTGCCTTGTGTTAGATCCAAGAGTTCGAGATCCCTAGAATGGGCTTTGTGTCGTGTATCAAAGACTTTGGCCATTTCTGATACAAGAAGATCGAAGTCATAGAGAGCAGGATGGTCATTCTCTAACATCGGGTTGGCCCAGGTGGCCGCTACCCCGGACAAATGGGACAGAAGAAACGCAGCCTTAGTACAAGAGTCGGGGAACGCTTGGGGTCTGCACAAATAATGTAATCTACATTGATTAATGAAAGTGCGATACTTCCGAGGATCCCCTTGATAACGTTCGGGGGCAGCAAGGGGAACAGGCGTAGGAAGCAGTATAGGAGTGGGTGCAGGGGCCATGGCTGGAGCTGGCTGGTCTGAGGGGACTGTGTCACCGAATTCCGCATCCGTGGGTAACGGAAAACGTGTGCTTTGTAGGGCATCCAGACGGTGGTGTATTGCTGTCATGTCAGCCCTAAGAGCCGCTACTGCTTGTAACAAGGCGGTCACTGGATCCCCGGCGGAGGGATTCATTCTCTGGACGACCAAAAAATAGGCTTCACAGTCTGTTACGAAGTTCGCTGGTCGTGTAGAGTATGGACAACCCCTCTGTCCCCAAGAAACACCCTGACCGAATTTGTTATATGGTCAGTGTGAATATTAAGGCCACAGGTGGAAGTCCGGAAAACCAGGACGCGGGAACCGCCGGAAGAACCCCTTGAGCGCTGCAAAGCAAGATACAGTGGTTAAGCAAAGAAACAGGGCCGAATACCTCCATGTACATAAACCCCAAAGTTACCAGAATACCTGTGAGAACTTGGGTCAAGGCGTGGGTCTCCTAGCTTAGACTGGAAACGTGCTGTAGGGTAGAACAGGCAACCACCTATTTGTAGGACCGAGGTCCTAGCCAATGAAGTGCTTAAGCAAGAGGAATCCGTGGGGCAGGCGTGAGTCGGTTAACAGGCAAATCCAAAGTACTTGAAGGGTTAAGCAAGAGAATTCCGTGGAGCAGGCGTGAGTCGGTAACAGGCAAATCCAAAGTACTTGAAGGGTTAAGCAAGAGAAGTCCGTGGAGCAGGCGTGAGTCGGTAACAGGCAAATCCAAAGTACTTGAAGGGTTAAGCAAGAGAAGTCCGTGGAGCAGGCGTGAGGTCAGAATCAGAGCAGGTCCTTGAACAACGAGAGAAGTCACTTGATCCGAAACTAAACAGCTGTGAAGCAACGCCTTCGGTTCACCGACTCCTTTTATCCTCGGAAGGGACGCACGTATAGTCACGTGTGACGTGACCCGAAAGCGTTGCAATGCTGCTAGGTAACCAAAGTCACGTGATCCGTAAAGCGCCGGGAAGCGCCGGTCTCCGCAAAGGATGTAAGTTCCTGAAGTGACGGAGCTTCCAGTTGATCTGCCACCGCAGTGAAGGGCGATAAACACCCGCTCCCCCAAACATGCCCTGCCGTGCCCTGATGTGTGCGACGTGAGTGGGGGGCATGGTGCACGAGTGTTGGGGAGTGCGGGAATGGGTAGGCAAGGAGGGGCGAGTGGGGAGGTGTGTCTGTGGTCTAGGAAGCTGCGTGACAGTGGCCAAGAGTCTCTATTTTGGTATCGTGGTTGAGCAACAAAGTCTTAAGCTCTCAGGAGGTGATGCAGGCTAGTTCTTGAGTACATTGTAGTCCCCAAGCACCCACAAAGGAATGTCCACACACTATGTTAGTGATAACACAGTCTTTATATAAATAAGGTCCATGTTATATACACAATAACACACTTTGTACTCTGGCAATAATATAACAGCAAATATATACAGGTCTGTGTGGTACCACTCTTAGCTATCGATTCCTTTGAAATGCATCAACTGCTAACAGTTCAAATAACATACAAATCAGATTATAAGATGAATCAACGACAGACACAGGAAGAAAGCAAGTTAAATTAAGCAATGGCAGAACAGTCCCCCGTCTACCTAGAGACAGTTCTGTGCGAGGATCCCCGCCATCTGGGCAACCTGTAAATAAAGCGTATTTGACAAGCCCAGTCCAATTATGCTCAATATAGCCTCGATTCCTTCTAAAAGGTTCCACGACCCCAAAGTACCTGGTTTCGTAGAGTTCTTCGATGAGTCATTAACTGGCCCTTCTCGAGTGCACTCCCTTTAAGGAAGGCGCCACAGGGCATCGAGAGTCAGTGAAGAAAAGGGTGAACTCTGTCGTGGAGGCAGCAGCTTCGGTTCTTGCGGTGGTCATTGACGATCAGTCAAAAACGTCCTGTAAGTTGAGGTCTGCGGTGCACCTCGACAACGAGAGTTTGTTGCCGCAAAGAGTTAATGAAGAACTTTGGCCCAGCAAGGGCATTGGGTCTTCAGCATCTCTGTGGTCTTCGGGTGGCGGGAAACCCACCGGCGAATTCTCCTCGGTCGTCGGCAGCCTTGACTTTCTCCGGCAGGACAAAGCAGTCTTCGGGGACGAGCAAGGAGTCCTTGGTTCAAATGTCTTAGGCAATGGAACGTTGCGGCCCTGGTCAACATGGTTCGTCGTCGACGGTGATGGACTTCAATGTCCGGGCGCTTTGTTTCGTGATTCCGCTGCGGTCCCCTTCTCCGGTCGGCAGCATATCAAGAACTGTCTTCCAGGTAGCCTTGGCGAAGGTCAGCTGGTGCACGAGGATCCCTCGTAGTTTGGGAAGAGGTCTCCTAGCCAGGTCCTCTCTTGGACCAGTTCCTTGACAGTCACGCAGCTTTCAGATTAGCGATGGACCGCAGCCGCAATTCTTATTCTTCCAGTGGGCTTCAAGGTTAAGCATCAAGTATCAACTTCAGCTTCAGAACGATTTCCAACAGTGAAAGACCCCCAGATTTACTGTTGATCTCCAATTCACTCTGCTGGGTCACACTCAGGCAACCAACCATTCAGAAGGGCATTCAGGCAGTCAGGCAGCCAATCAGGCTCACAGTGCCATTTAGGCCATTCTTCTCCATCCAGACACTCACAACACGGAATGTGGATTCGGACAGCACTCTGCCATTCAGCACTCCACACTGCATTCATACCAGTTTCGGGCAGGCCTGTCTCAGTCATTGTGTTAACCACCAGATACTAGACACCCATAACAAACGCTTATTCGTCACACACTTCATTCACCCAGGTCCCACCCCACGGGCGTACCCACAACATACAGTCATTGAGAAGGCTCCAGCCAGTCTGGCCGGGACTTCCCCACAATCCCATATATGGAACTTCCACCCAACAGCCAGTCAGTGGGAAGGGACAGAGTCAGGGCTTCCCGGGACTTCGGGAAAACACGGTAACACGCGATAGAAAGCAAGAGGCCACAGGGGCCATCTTGTTTCCTATCAGGAAGCAACTGATCCCAATGGCAGGACCCGGGTATCCCAAAATGGAGGATACTCAGAGCACCAGTCAAATTCATCATGGAGCTGCCACCAGCCCATACCCTGCTCTGTGGGCCACACACAGGTGTCCAGAAACATACACTAGGAGTACAGGGCGTACTACCACCCAGGGGTGCCATAATGGTATCCCCAGGGGCTGTTCACCAAACCAAAAAGAGGAAGAGCCACACCGCCAGGAGTCCCCCATGAACTCCTGCACGGAAAACAAGACACAACGTACATGATAAATCATAAAGGACAAGGATATGGAGGCCCTGTCCCTCCAATGCATTTCCAGCATCACAGATACCCAAGGGCGAGGCATGGTACTCCCGAATTCCCAATAATACCCCAACCCGCTCTCCCTCAGCCTTCATGGGGTATTTTCAATCTCACCCCATCTCCACCTTTCCATTTCCAGCAAATACTGAGACGAGTTGGATGCAACTAGGATTAGCGAAGATTAACCATAGAAACAACATGGGGAAAGTGAGGGAAACCTACTATAGACAGAACACTAGTTGTCACAATAATAGAGTCAGGCAGGATCAGGCATTTGATAATGACCACTCACACCTGACTCCACTTGACTGTTCGTTCAACTATTAAAGGTGTGGATTTTCACAGAGGATTGAGCGAGCTGGGGATGTTGTCCGGACCATGGAGGACAAGGAGCAGAGAGCGCAGGCCCTGAAACCTGAAGAAGAACAGCGTGCCAAGATGCTGGCCCAGTGTTTGTGAGGGGCTGAAGCATGGCTAGGGAGCCGTGCCTCCAAGGAGCCAGAGCAAGGCAGCCTGCATCCTGCTGTTGGTGTTCGGCAAAATCTAGTTCCCTTGGGACTGGTGCCTGTCCCAAGGATGTCTGAGGGGCAGGTGGTGAGACCCTGACCTCAACTCTGTGTATCCAGAGAGACAGCTCATCAACGCGACGCTGCCTGGTCAGTTTCATGTCAGTGAGAGAGAAACTCAGGGGTGTACGATTGATTGGAGCGAAGCGGGAAAAGGACACAGTTTGTAAAACGGCACGGAAATGCGAGAAAATGTTTGTAAAGCGGCATGAAACAGAAAACTAGAGAAAACCTAAGAAAGCTGTTTAAGGAAAGCAGAAAGAAGGAAAAGGCGCTAAAGGGGCAGGATGAAAGTAAAGACATTTAAAGTGTGTGCAGTGGCACGAGAAGAAAAGAAACAGGTGCAAGTGTGCACGTTAAGGAAAGGAAAGTATGTAAAGTGCGCAAAAGGCACAATACAGATAGAACCAAGCAGAGGAAGGTTCAAGTGTGCACAAGAAAGTAAAAGAAACAAAGGAGATCAGGAAAGGGGTGCAGGAAGCACCTGAACGTGAGAGGTTAAAAGGAAAAAGCAAGGAGGGGATCAGATCAGAGTGGTCACCCCAAGCAGAAGCAAAGAACCTGGCGGTTTTGAAAGTCTCTTATTGTCCCTCACACGTGAAATGTATATGAAAGAACTGAATATAAAAAGTGAGGTACATCCTGACAAGCTGAACTTGTGTTTGAATACAAGAGTGCCCTAAGCTTGGGGGAGGGAACCCTGAGAGGACTTAACAAAGTTGAATACATATTGTTTTTGATATTAAAGGAGTTAAAGCTTGGGCAAGGGAACCCCGAGGAGCTTGGAAAGGAACTGTATATATTTATTTTGATTGTGTTTTGGAACTTGGAAGAGCTAAAGCTTGGGGAAAGAAATCCCAAGGAACTTAAGATATTTGAAAGTGTAAGAGTGCGACAAGGACTATGGAGAAGGTCTGATGAACAGCCCTTTGTTGATTGAACTCATTTTTTGTGAAGCTGTCCACCCCACACCCGTTGAGAAAGTCACCTGAAAACAACCTTGGTTTCCTATTTTCTGTTAAAGACTTCCTAACACATTTTTGTAAAGAGTGAGGGCAAGCATAGATTTAGACACAGACGTACTATTGTGTCGGGCTCTTAGATATCGACGGCCCTTAGAAACATCAGTTAAGGGAACTATCCCTTTAGATTTGGGGCCAGTTACAGCTAGGTATTACACCAACCCAGGAACTTTAGTAAATAAAGTTTTTTTTTAAAACTTTCTTTATTATTTTAAACAGAAACCAATACTCAAACAAGTAAATAGCCCTCAAACTCCCCCAACCCACCACCCCCCAATACTATACTTACACCTTTACCATTACAGTCATTTCCCACCGCAAGTTCGTACACATGTCTCAGCCATAAACCACGGCCATGTCGAATGAAAGGAGACCATTGTTCATGCCATACTCTCTGGGCAATAGGGTACATGCTCTTCTTCCCCCTATCAATTAGAGGAAGATCCAGGGGATTGCGTAGCCTGCATCCTGTCCATTTGATATTGTCTGTACGGGGCCAATAATCAAACGGACGGCTGGTGCTCGGAAGTGTTGAAGCAAACATAGACTCCCGCCGCTCACATAGGTCAGTGCACTCGGACCATCTAGAAAAGGAAGGGATGGTCGCCTTCCCCCATGTTCTAGCCACCTGATATCTGGCCATCACGGAGGTAATGCCCAACAACTTTTTTTTCGGTGCATGTACCCCCCTCTATCAGCGCCAGAAGCCAGAGTTCAGGTGAGCATGCTCGTGGTGATGGCAACATTTCCGACATGACCTCTTCAATCCCTCCCCAGAAGGGTCTAATACTCGTCAACTCCAGCAGACATGAAAAAATCTGCTCGGTCTGCCCCCCAACTTTTACATGCAGATGACCGGTCAGGAAACAATTTGCTGAGAGCAAGCAGGGAGTAGTAAGCCTGGTGAATGTATTTGTAATGAATCAGTCTATATCGAGAATTCAAGGAGATATATCTAGTCTGCATGCAGACTAATTGCCATTCTTCCCCGCTTAGTGTTTTCCCCAATACAGCCTCTCATTAATTCTTACATGTCAATTCCTGCACAGCCCTCCCCTTCCTCACCAGTTTATAGATGGTAGACAACAGTTTCCTCCCAGACACAGGGTGAGCTATATAACATAAGGCCGGTGAAGTAGATGGGGGTCGTGGAAATTCTGGCCATTTCGCCCTAATAATGCCCCTCAGACTGTAGTAGTGTAGTAGTGTCACTTCATCGGCATCCCCTTTAGTGCTCAGATCGCCCCACTGTATAAAGCGCCCATCCTGTATCAGATCCCCCAGGGTTTGTATTCCTAGTTCTTGGAACCTGTCCCTAAAGGACCTCTCATGCGTAAACGGAATCCCAGTTACATTATACACTGGTAACTCTGGAAGGAAGTGAGGCGTGGATTGCAATAATTGGTTCAATCTTCCCCAGGCCCTGCATGTTGTCTCCACAGACTGGACCTCACCCCTCGGCACAGGGTCTCTCTTGCCCCACAACAGGCCCATTAGAGCATCCGGGTGGGCAAGAGCTTTAGCCAATAAGGTATGCAGGGATTCTGAGCTACGAAGGTTCCACCCAGATATGTACTGTGCTTGTGCAGCAAGATAGTACAGGTATCCGTCAGGGTATTCCATGCCACCCATTTCATACGGCCGGGCGAGAGTATCGTAGGCTATCCTAGGTTGCTTACCAGCCCACACCAATCTTGTAATAATCCTCCTGACGCGAGCCCACTAACCAGCAGGGGGCCACACCGGGTCATTATTATATATATACAGCAGTTTAGGAAGTATCACCATTTTCGCCAGTGCCATACGGGCAGCTTGCGAAATTGGCAGCCGTATCCACGCCTCTACCTTCAGCTCCAGGAGTTCCAACGGTACAACATAGTTATCTTCATATAGTTTATCCCTTACAGTGGAAACCCTGATCTAGTAAATAAAGGTTTTGAAACTAACATCTTTGAGTCTGTGTCTCTCTTGATACCATTCCTGTCTCACAGGGGTCAGAAATGCGAGACGGACACAAAGGTATAGTTTTATCAATGTTTGCCATTTTATTAAAATAAAAGGGGTTGAGATTTACCTATCCTAACGAGAGTATCTCTACTTAGCAAACTAAAACTAAAGAAAGATGACCTAATGTTGAATAGTTTGTAACCCTCACACTAATACATACAACACAAATGTACAAGGAATAGTTGGCTAATTTCAGTTCAACAAAACAATGCACAAGTTCAAACTTAGATGTTTTGAAAGTACTCCTTGTGACCAGGGTTGGACTCCCTTCCCCTGGATCAATTCAGGAGTAACCTTAAACCAGTACTGATTCAACAAATATCTATTCAGCTCAACACAAAATGTTTTTTCAGTCCGTTGTGTCTTTCCATTTGATAAAACAAATGTCTTCTCTACAAACACTTGTTCAAAACTCAAAGCAATAGTTCTCTTCCACAATGTCCTTCTTGATAAGGCAAGTGTTCCTTTCACAAAATAACAGTTAATAAACCAAGGCAGTTGTTTTCTCCACACGTCTTTCTCAGACTTCAAAGTAAATCTTAGCACACGTAAATTATTCTTTAAATTGAAGGCTTTTGTCAGGATAGCACACTCACCACCCTCTGTGATGCAACAGTTTGTCAAAAGAATATAATTGTCAATGTCTCTTCTTCAACACCTTTTTACCACAACCACATTTCTTTCAATCAACTGTTTCTCTCTTGGTCTACTCGCCTGCTAGGACTAAGGGCCTCATCACAAGTTTGGCGGCATTCCGGGGAATTTCCTGCCAAGCGCTATTTGCGCTAACGCTACGCTGCCTGGCGGAAAGTACGCCAGATCACGAGTTTGCGTGAACGCGCACAGGGACATGGCCTTAACACAAATAGCGATTGGCGGAAAAATTCGCCAGGAACACATAAATCCATCGCACTCTGCGCTACCGCCGAGCCGTGGCGCTATTAGCGTGCAGGAAAAGCGTCACCGCTGGAACGGGAAATAAAGCGGTGGCTATTTTGGAAATAACAATACACCGAAAATCACAGCCCCTGCAAGCCATCCACCCCTGTGAACATCACAAAATGTCTCAGGAACGCACTAAGGGCAAGTCAGCACTGGACAGGGTTAGAAAACTGAAGATCAATGACCAGGAGCTAGCCATACTGGTGGAGCAGGCAGTGGCCCACCAGGAAGAGCTGCACAGTGCACTGCAGCGCAAGACAACTGGCCAGCTTTGAGCGCAGATATGGAGGGACATCAACCAGAGGGTGTCTGCGGTGGGCCACGTGCCCCGGGATGGTGAGGACTGCCGTAAGCGCCTCAATGACTTGCGGGTCCGAGTACGTGGCCTACTCTGCCAGTACAGGTGTGCAAGCATGGCAACTGGAGGAGGGCCAGCACCATCATCACCACCCAAGCTCACCCCCTGGGAGGAGCAGATGACAACGCTCATCGATATGGGCACCATTGAGGGAGTTGGAGGAGCGGAGGCTGGTGCCGGTACCCAGGAGGCTGCAGGTGAGACCCCCCCTAAAATTGCACGAACCTGTAAGTGCCACTCCTCCAGACCCTGAGTGAATGTATGTGCATGCAATGTGCGTGATACACCGCAGCCACCCCTGCCCGACCCCTCGTACCACCGTACCGTAGCACCCCCTAGTCCCCTGAGTACATACACTGCATGAACACAAGACCCAGGGGATAGACATCAATGGCCATGGCACAACAACGTGATGTGTGAGTGTGCATGAATGCCCCCCAGCAATATGGTCGCCGTGCATCCCCAGTAGACATCTGAAGATGTCACGCCAACATGTCCAAGCAGTGTCCCTCCCCAGTAACACGTTGCACCAATCATAACATGGGGAGTCAACAAAATGCAATGGTGAAGCATGATTGGTACTGTGTCCAATCCCACTGTAAGGCATGATATGCATGATACAAATCTAAGCTGCCCTCAACTCATAAAACACTCTAAGTACCCCACAGGCACACAGTGCCCATCACAGGCCGATGATGATGGTGAGGAGGCTACAACATCCGGCCGCCCAACCCGGCTTGCATCTACCAGCACTACCACCCCGCAAAGGGGCCGGGCAGTAACAACACGACGCCAGACGCATCTGACATCACCCCACCGTAGCTCACGGGTGTAGCGGCCACAGGGGGTCAGTGCCACATACACCACCAGCCACCATGGAAACCCTGGATGTTGATGAAGCCACCAGTGGGTCTGAGCCTGATGTGGAACACACATCAACAGCGGAAAAGGATGCACACACTCCACGTCTGCGTCGTGTCCGCACACCTGAGCCAGACGTGGATACACCATCTTATGGTACCCCTGAGGATTGACACTTCAACACCAGTGCCCCCACCCAAGGTGGCAACATGTCCCCCTAAAGCCCCCCTTCCAGGCAGCACAGAGCTGTCAGCCCGATCCCTGGCACACCCGAAGTACCACTCATCACGGGAGCTGCAGTGATGGGGCGTCTGGATGTCATTTAGGCCAGACAGATGCGAATTGAGGCCATGTCCACAGTGCACAGCAACCACATCGAGGCCATCAGCCGTGCCATATGGAACGCATCTAATAGAATCGCCCATGACAATGCATGGACCCGTAAAGTGGTGGAGGGATGCACAGCTGTCCTGACAGGTTTCAGGCAGAGGGTACGGGAGTTTTGCGAGGGCCTATCTGCGCATGCAGAGCAGATGATGGAGTTGAAAAATCTGCTCCGCCAGAAGCTGCATGTTACCAGAGCCATTCCATCAACCTTGACTGCGCCCACGGAGGGATCCCTGGAGCCTTCACCTAGGCGCCGTTCCATGCGCAATATCACCAGAGGATCCCGGACTTGGGAAGCGCCCGCGACCATCGTAGATGGACATGGCACAGTAGTGGCGGGCCTCGGGCACATGCACCTACCTGCACTGTTTTGGGGAGTTCTCAGGGAGGAGGGAGGATTGTGTGCTGGGGAGTTCACTGGGAGAGGTTGGATTGTGTGCTGGGAAGTTCACTGGGGGATGGGGGATTGAGTCCTGGGGAGTTTGCTAGGTGAGTGGGGATTGTGTGCTGAGGAGTTCACTGGGGGGGAGAGGGTGACTGTGGAACATATAATAAATCACGTTAAAAAATCATACAAAGGATGTACAGTCATGATTGTGATAAAGTGCTCTTTAATGTTCAAATGATATGTGTCAAATGTACCTATCACCCGTATCAAAAATAATTCTCAATCAAGCCCTGTCTGGCCAAACTCCCCTCCCTCACCCCATCCCTGTGTACACGTGCACCAGCTTCTGGCACATCATCATCTTCACTCCCATCCCCAGGTGGCTGCCCATCAGCATCGGGGGAAGTGGCACATTCCTGCGACAGCAAATGTTGTGCAGCATGGCACATGTAAGTATGATTTTGCCAACCTTTTCAGGTGCATACATCAATGCCCCTCCCGTACGGTCTAGGCACCGGAAGCATGCCTTCAGCAGTCCAAATGCCCTCTCCACGCAGATGCGTGTACGTCCATGGGCAACGTTGTATGCCCGCTCAGCTGGAGTGTGTGGATGACGCAGAGGGGTCATGAACCATGTGTACTGGGGATATCCAGAATCACATGCAGGGGAGAGAATGCAGGTATGAGGACAAGGTTGGATCAGTGGGTGCACAAGGCTCAGTCATCAGTGACATTGGCAGCAGAATCAGGTTTGTGTTGAAGAGTTCATGCTATCTCATTGCAATGTTGGCATGTACCCTTCGTCTTCCGGGACATGCATGGTCTTAGGTTGCCATGCAGCTGTGTATCAATATATATGTGAGTGCTTATGTTTATCACACTCATGTTCTACATGTGCACTAGTTATCATATGGTCACTTACATTGTGGTGTGTGCTGTGCTAGGGGCAGAATTGATTCAATGGACTACTTACTACTAGCACCATCCCTGTGCCTAAATGTAACAGTACTCTGTCCCTTGTCACTGGATGAGGGGACCCTTGTATCTGCTTGTGCATGCAACATGTTGTTAGACCATCTGTCATTGGCATTCCCTTTGGCTGCTGTTGTGTTTGTTGATTGGCACAATTATGTACAGTTCTCCAGGCATGTGATTGGCTGTTAGGAAAGATTTCATATTGTAGGTAATTTTCCTTCCATGTGGCAACCCCCAAACTTTTTGCTGTTGTTTTACACCCTGATCTAGACTTTTCCAGAGAAGCACAGCCTTCCGCCGCACTCCTCTGGGCTTTCGCTCCATTCTTACGGGGAAACTGACATGCCCTTAAGACAGTCAGTACCGTGAAACGTTGTTTTACGTAGTTCTTTTCTCATGTTGCAGCTTTCGCGCAACATGGCACAAGAGTTCACCGTAACTTACATTACCGCGCTCTTGGGTCTCTAGTCATTCTACAGGCCCTAGTAACTCTCGATGGATTTATAACGAACTGTACAAATATGTCACGGACGGGACTGGTGGCAGCGATCGTTTCTTTGTGTTTTGAACTCCCTTTTGCCCTGTTAACCGCGCTTCTCGCGTTTGGCCAAAATGGGTGGCCTGGCTTCCAAAATGGCCATGCCACGAGGTTCTTTGTCCTGGCCGTTGACCGTCTTGCCCCTTCACCTTCCCCAGGTCGAGCCGCCCCGGGGCCATCCTTATTTGGGCATGTACTTTCCCGTGAAACACAGATCCTTTCGCGGGCTTCTACAGGCCTTGTATGTGCCTCCAGGATGTGGGCTGGGATGTCTGGTCCCAATACACATCCTGGGTGCCAGAGAGTCTAGTGTGTCTTGAATACATGGGCCCACCGTGGTCCGTGATAGGTCCACATATGGTGTGAGCGTTTTGTGAGCAGATCTCCCATTGGGTCCTCTCTGTTTTGGCACGAAGGGAACTCTGGATAAGAGGAGGCTGGAAACACCACTACCATGTCGATCTCCTGAGTTCTCACGAACGACGGATACAGGAGCCAAGTATACTGCAACTAAGAGGCTGAACAGAGGAATCGTTGGTGACCCGCTGAAGAACTGCTCCTCTGCACTGCTGTCGCCCTGTGGGACCATTCTGCCTCTGATCGAACGAGAAGGCATGTACTGGTACTTCGACCCTTTGGAATAGTGGGAACAACTATTCTCGGCATCTTCATCATCTCCTGCACGTAAGCCTTCGGAAGCGTCTCTGGGCCATCCAGTGGCCTGGCCAGCTTACCCAGGAGTCTTGCTCTGTCACCGCCGTCAGGTTGCTGCTGTATTCCGAGTCATTGACACTCTCACACGATTCGTACACTTGGCATTCCCAGGTCTGAAGTGAGAAGTGTACATTGGGCTGAAATACACACAGCCGCTTCGTTGCCCTGCTGTGGTAACAATCTGTGCGGGTTCACTGTGTTTGGGACATCCTCAACTCTAACTTCTGCTGCCGCGGAATCTACACGACGCCGAGACGTCCCCTGCTCGTATCTGAACCTGCCAGCACAGAAACTGACGCAGAGAAGCCTGGGTCTGCCTGCATCGGGGACCGGTGAGTAGCAACGCTAGGAACCGGTCGCCCTCCTGCAGTAGCCTGTAGCTTTTCCTCGCGGTGTTAAACAGCACGCCTTTTTTGCACTTGCGCTCTGCTTCTGCCCACAAGTGGAGGCCGCGCTTGTGTAGCGGAGATCTGTTCGTCCTCATTTGTTCACCGCTCTGAACTGCCTGAGTTCCTTGAAGAGACTCCCCTTGGCACCAGCGTGTGCAGGTACTTTTGAGCACAAGGATCCACTCTTCGTAGGGCTCGGACTTCCTTCTAGTTAGGTGGCCTCTGAAGGCGAACTGTGTCTAACGATTCCTTGCACTGTCTGTTTTCCTCCCCATCTAGGTGGTCTGCATATTTCGTGCTTCAAACTCTTTAGACCCTTCGGTAATTGTATATATATTGTATTTGATTGTGATGTGTTGGTTTACTTGAGTTTTACCGTGATTCTTTACTATGGTCAATGTTACAAAGGCCTTGTAATAAATGTGTCTATATTTTTAATATAACACCTGCTTGGAGTAATTTGTAAGTGCCCTTGCTTTGTGTGCTCATTGCAGGCTTTCAGTCACCCTCACCCCTCTTGAGACCTAGGCTTGACCGCCGCCATCGCTACCCTGATTGGTCTGGCTTGTCCAGAGGTTACCCTGTTCCAAGAAACTAGGCTGGCCTTCTGAACCTCTGCCCCTCCAGGACAGAGTTCAGAAATCCATCTTAACAAATTGGTGTACAGCGGTGGGATACGACTGAAGGTATCCAGTGTTGCGCACAAGCGAAAGAATTTCAAGTTATTCCTACCAGGACACGTAGTGAATTGTTGTAGTATAACTTTAAAAAGGCCATAGTCCTATCTAACAGTATGGAAACAAATAACTTGTTAACTTTAAATGCTTCTAAATCCAAAACATTGAAAAAGATGTGTGCTGAGAGAGGTGTCTCCTCTCAAGGCACCAAATTGGATATGATCCAAAGAATCGTGGCGTGGCAAGAAGCTCAGCTTGACGCTATAGCTTCCGAGGACAGTGCAGTAGGAGGTGGGGCTGCTCTCACTGGTAGAACTGACAGTTCTGTCGTTGCACTGGTCCACCGCGACCATGAGGACAGGGAGGATGAGATGTCTAATGTTTCCTCTGCCAGTGTCGATGGGGGGGCCATGCTTGAATTCAAGAAGCAAGAGCTGCTTTTTAGGCAAAAGGAGCTTGATTTCAGTATGGCCAAACTAAAAATCGAACAGGCAGAAAAACAGAAAGACAGGGATCGCCAGTTGGAACTGGCCAAGCTTCAGGTTGCAAATGGATCCAAGGGTCCTGGACATGGGTCTGGGGCCTCCTCTCATCCAAGGTTTCCAAAAGATCTGCTCAGTGTGTATGAGGAAAAGAATCACATTATGGACTGGCTGAATACGTTTGAGTATGCATGTGAAGTTCAACAAGTTGACAATGCTGATAAAATTGCCTGGTTACTCAGCAGACTGCCCCATTCTGGCTGCAGTGCAATTATGGAAATGTCAAAGGCTGAGCGAGCAGATTTTGCAATGTTGAAGCAAACTCTCATTTTAAAGTTTGGAAAGACTCCTGCCCAATATTTAAAACGATTCCGAGAGTATAAGGAAAAAGAAGGTGGTACTTGGGTATTTTATGTAACCAAATCCTTAAAAAACTTGACTGGCTGGGTCGAAGGTAATAAGGTTTCTACCTTTGAAGGTATGATAAGTCTTGTCATGCTGGAACATATTTTTGCATCTTCTTCCCCTGAGCTTAAGCAGCATTTGGCAGATTCAAAGGAGATAGATCCTAAGAAGCTTGCCATTGCAGCAGATTTATGGGTGTCAAATCGAGTGTCCCATAAGGACAAGACTCATCCTGGTAAGCAGGAGGAAGGGATAAAGTCCAAAGATAAGGAGGGTGGAGAATCTGATAAAACTTCTTCTCAAAAGGGCCACAAAAAGAAAAATAAGGGTAAGACACAAGAGAACTCACAGGGTAGTGGAGGTCAGCCTCTGAAACAGAACTCTGGTTATAATAAGCCTCCCTATGTACACATACCCAATGGATTTTGTTTTGCTTGTGGAGCAACTGACCACGTGAAGGGGGATCCCCGGTGTAAGGTTAAACCTTTGGGGGTCCACTCCGCTAATCTGGCCTTCTCCTCCTACGAGTAAGAAGAGATTACAGGAGCATCCTTCTCCTCAGACTCCTTCCCCAGTGGGATAGAAGCTGAGGTAGTTTTAGTTTCCCTGGGTTCCTGGGAGCCTAAAGTCGCAGAGGCTTATGCTAGGATTCCAGATAACACCAAGCACTACTTTAAAGACAGTGTGCTGATCAATGGAGTAGATACTCCAGCTCTTAGGGATAGTGGGTGCAGTCGAACTGTAGTGGATTCTACCTTGGTAGACTCAGAGGAAGTTGCCAGAGCTACTCTGATGCCCACTAAGTTGGCTGATGGCCCACCTCACATGTTTCCAGTAATACCTGTAAATCTTACTTTAAATGGTACAGCAGTCAGGATTGCAGTGAGCATTCAGAGAAACGTCCCAGGAAAGGTCTTGTTGGGCAACGATCTCAGAGCTTTAGGGCTCGTAGGAGACACTGCTGACAGACCCTGCACACGGTCTCAAACACAGGCAGCATTGGCCAAGACCAATGCACTGCCCCAGCCAAAGGGGAAACCCAAAGCTAAAGGAGTAAAGAAACCAAAACGAGGGAAATAACATATTCCCCCGAACTCACCTACCACTGCGGTGGAGGAAGTTGGTCAATCGCCCGGACCTGACGAGGAGGCGGCGATACCTGAAGTATTTGACCCCAATGACTATCCTGAACTAAAAGACTTGTTAGTAGAAGGTGGTCCTGACAGGGAAGAATTCAGTAAAGGCCATCGTGAGTGCCCATCTCTGGAAGGCCTAAGGAGACGGGCCTGCTCCCAGCTTGAGGGTGAACCTCCTGGGAAGCATCGGATTTATCGGGAAGGTGGACTCCTGTATAGTGAGCCCACAGAGTCTACAGAAGGAGACCATAGGAGGTTGGTGGTTCCCCTTGCTGTAAGACCCTTCCTCCTGCAGCTGGCGCATGAAGTGCCTCTTGCTGGTCACCTTGGTATTAAGAGGACCAAGCAAAGGTTATCCATGCACTTCTACTTGCCCAAGATGGGGGTGCAAGTAGAAAGTCACTGTAGGAGTTGTGCCTCCTGCCAGTTTTCTGGTAAGAGTGGCTCAACAATCCAAGCTCCATTGGTACCACTCCCAGTTGTGGGAATACCATTCGAAAGGGTAGGGATGGACATCGTTGGCACCCCTTGACCCGCAAACATCCTCAGGCAATAGGTTTATCCTGGTGCTAGTCGACTATGCTACCAGATATCCTGAGGCCATCCATTGAAAACTGTAACTGCCAAGTCAGTTGCAAAAGCGTTACTTGGCATCTTTACTAGGGTTGGCTTCCCTAAAGAAGTTGTGTCTGACAGGGGCAGCAACTTTATGTCAAAGTATAAGCAGGCTATGTGGAAAGAATGTGGGGTCACCTACAAATTCTCTTCTGCATATCACCCCCAGACCAATGGTATGGTGGAACGTTTCAACAGAACGTTAAAGAGCATGATTGGGGCTCTGGAAGAACCTCAGAGAAGAATATGGGATCTTCTTTTACAATGCTTACTGTTTGCCTACCGAGAGGTACCACAGGAGGGTGTTGGCTTCAGCCCCTTCGAACTTCTGTTTGGTCACCCTGTGCGGGGACCCTTAGCCATAGTCAAGGAGGGATGGGAGATGCCCACTCCCCCTATTACTACCAACGTAGTCGACTATGTGTTAGGGCTCAGAAAACGGATGGTACTTCTGATGGGTCTGGCTAGTGACAAGTTGAAGGCAGGACAAGCGCTGGTGAAACATTGGTACGACCAGAAGGCTTCCCTCATCAACTTTACACCTGGTCAGCAAGTCCTGATCATGAATCCCATAAGGCCTAGAGCTTTACAGGACAAATGGTCAGACCATTACACAGTGGTGGAGCCCCTGGGTGAGGTTGACTATTTAGTGGACCTTGGAAGGCCTGGACAGGCTCCAAAAGTGTTCCACGTAAATAGGCTGAAGGCTTTCGTCCCAAGAGTCGAAATCACAGCACTGCTACTGGCTTCAGATGTTGAGGAAGAGGAGTCTGAACCTCTCCCCGACCTGTTCCAAAGCGGTCCTTCAGATAGCTCCTTTGAGGGTGTCTGAGTGGCCCCTAGCCTGACTTCTGATCAGCAGGCTGAGGTGAAAAGTTTGCTTAGGCAATTTTCCCCCATGTTTTCGCAGTCCCCTGGTTTGACATCTTGGTGCAAACATAACATAGACACAGGAGACAGCGTTCCTACCAAAAGAAGAGGATACAGGATGTCAGACAAAGTGCGGTCTTACATTAAGACAGAGGTCAACAAAATGTTAGATCTTGGGGTGATTGAACCCTCTAATAGTCCTTGGTCCAGCCCTGTGGTTTTGGTTCCAAAAGCAGGCCCTTCTGAATTAAGGTTCTGTGTGGATTACAGGGCTCTGAATGCTGTCACGAAGACAGATGCACACCCCTTGCCTCGAACAAATGAGCTGGTGGATACCTTGGTTGCCTCCAAGTACCTCAGCACGTTTGACCTCATTGCGGGCTATTGGCAAATAGCCTTAGCAAAACATGCCAAGGAGAAGACAGCGTTTTCCACTCCAGACGGTCTTTACCAATTCAGGGTAATGCCGTTCGGGTTGAAGAATGCACCTGCCACTTTCCAGAGGCTTGTGAATCATGTGTTGAATGGGTTGGAGGAATTCTGTCTTGCATATCTGGATGATATAGCAGTTTTCAGCGCCACCTGGGAAGACCATGTGAAACACCTCAGGATTGTGCTACAGGCTCTTCAGAAAGCACACCTGACCATAAAGGCTAGTAAATGCAAGATTGGACAAGGCTCAGTGGTTTACCTTGGACATGAAGTAGGTGGAGGGAGGATACAACCTCTTCCCAGTAAAGTACAAGCAGTACAAGACTGGCCTACCCCCACTACACAGACCCAAGTGAGAGCCTTCTTAGGACTCACAGGGTATTACCGCAACTTCATGGCAGACTATGGCACCATAGCTGCCCCTCTGACTGCCCTCACCACTCCGAAGAAACCCAAGAAGGTAACTTGGACCGACGAGTGTGAGAAGGCCTTCAACGGCTCAAAAGACTCCTTGTGCCAGGCCCCTGTCCTTAGGGCCCCTGATTATCAAAGACCTTTTATTGTGCAGACAGACACCTCTGACACTGGGATAGGAGCTGTACTATCACAAGTAGATGAGAAGGGTAAGGAACACCCTATTGGTTTCATTAGTCGCCAGCTTAAGGACAGAGAGCTCAGATGGTCCACAGTAGAGAAAGAATGCTTCTCTGTTGTGTGGGCCCTACGGAAGCTGAGGCCCTACCTCTATCGGACCCACTTCACTGTGCAAACTGACCATAAGCCCTTAAAGTGGCTGATGAACATGAAGGGAGAGAATCCACAGTTGCTTAGCTGGTCCATAAGTCTTCAAGGCTTTGACTTCACTATTGAGCATAGGCCAGGTGTCCAACATAGCAATGCTGATGGGTTGTCCAGAATGTTTAACCGACCTGAACAAGAGACTCATCCAGGGATGGATTAGTTCCCCCTGTCCTTAGTCTGGGAGGGGCGAGTGTTAGGAAAGATTTCATATTGTAGGTAATTTTCCTTCCATGTGTCAACCCCCAAACTTTTTGCTGTTGTTTTACACCCTGATCTAGACTTTGCCAGGGAAGTGTAGCCTTCCGCCGCACTCCTCTGGGCTTTCGCTCCATTCTTACGGGGAAACTGACATGCCCTTAAGACAGTCAGTACCGGGAAACGTTGTTTTACGTAGTTCTTTTCTCATGTTGCAGCTTTCGTGCAACATGGCACAAGAGTTCACCGTAACTTACATTACCGCGCTCTTGGGTCTCTAGTCATTCTACAGGCCCTAGTAACTCTCGATGGATTTATAACGAACTGTACAAATATGTCACGGACGGGACTGGTGGCAGCGATCGTTTCTTTGTGTTTTGAACTCCCTTTTGCCCTGTTAACCGCGCTTCTCGCGTTTGGCCAAAATGGGTGGCCTGGCTTCCAAAATGGCCATGCCACGAGGTTCTTTGTCCTGGCCGTTGACCGTCTTGCCCCTTCACCTTCCCCAGGTCGAGCCGCCCCGGGGCCATCCTTATTTGGGCATGTACTTTCCCGTGAAACACAGATCCTTTCGCGGGCTTCTACAGGCCTTGTGTGTGCCTCCAGGATGTGGGCTGGGATGTCTGGTCCCAATACACATCCTGGGTGCCAGAGAGTCTAGTGTGTCTTGAATACATGGGCCCACCGTGGTCCGTGATAGGTCCACATATGGTGTGAGCGTTTTGTGAGCAGATCTCCCATTGGGTCCTCTCTGTTTTGGCACGAAGGGAACTCTGGATAAGAGGAGGCTGGAAACACCACTACCATGTCGATCTCCTGAGTTCTCACGAACGACGGATACAGGAGCCAAGTATACTGCAACTAAGAGGCTGAACCGAGGAATCGCTGGTGACCTGCTGAAGGACTGTTCCTCTGCACTGCTGTCGCCCTCTGAGACCATTCTGCCTCTGATCGAACGAGAAGGCCTGTACTGGTACTTCGACCCCTTGGAATAGTGGGAACAACTATTCTCGGCATCTTCATCATCTCCTGCACGTAAGCCTTCGGAAGCGTCTCTGGGCCATCTAGTGGACTGACCAGGAGTCTTGCTCTGTCACCGCCGTCAGGTTGCTGCTGTAGGGAGAGGGCGCTAGAGAGCCGTCCAAGATGGCAGCCTCCCTGTGAGCTCCGAGACTGCCGGATGAGCCCTGCGGTCTCGCGGCCACGGCACCTGGGAGTGGCCTGAGAGGAGCGATCCAACCAGCGCCAGTGCGGGGAAGAAAGTCGAGGCAGCCGCCCGCGACCAGCAGCAACCCAGGTACGAGCGCCCGACGCTTCCCCTCAACGCATACACACGCGCGGTGGAACGGCAGCAAATCCCGGAGCTCCCCCATGTGACAGGCAAGTCAACGGAACCACCAAGGCCTTGACGGGTCGCGTGACAGCGAGCCGGGAGTGAGCGGCGCTGACCCCCGCACACGAGGCATAAATCCTGAGGCCACGTCGGCCTGGTACCCCGCTGCCCCCAGTGCAGAAAGCAGCAGAAAGCGACGGGAGGCGCGACCCGGGCACGCATGTCAGAGAGTCCGGGGAGAAGAATTCGGCAGTGAGCGGCACCCCAGGGCCCCAGCACTGAAACACACAGGGACGCCTCGCAGGTCCTGAAACTCCGGACATCATACAGAGGTACCCCATATGGACCCGAGCCCTGAGAATTGCTACAGATTTCCCGTGGTGCCGGGCCCCCGGTGCTAACCCAGAAGCATACTTCCCAACAGCACTGCCACCTCCCCTCAACCCAGCAGCAAATATCCGGTGCATAATGAAGACGCCATATCATAGGAGGTGACACAAGGCCCTGTCTCCAGGCCGGCTCGCTCCGCCGCCTGGCCCGGCAAGGTATAAATACAATCACCCTATCCGATCGCACGGACCAGCACCACACAGCTTCCAGAGTCACGGACGCGCCTGTCCACAACAAGAATGGTCGCAGAGAAAGCTGCCTTTTGAAAGTTGCTCCTCTACCAAAACGGCCCCCCCTAAAAGTAGGTCTCATTCCCCCACCCAGGCTCCACCTCATGACGGAGAAGAATCACAGGACTTCGATATCAGAGAAATACTACTTGACCTCAAGGCCGGCATAGGAGGCCTGAGTAGCAAACTAGACACACTTTCCTCCAAAGTGGACCAGCTCCAACACCGGCTGGATGGGCATGCGAACCGACTAGACGCAGTCGAGCAGAGGGTCTCAGACCTTGACGACGGGGCGTCAGCCATGGCTACCAGAGTGTCCTCACTCAAAGCGCAGATGAAAATAGTAACAGCCAAAAATGAGGACTTAGAAGGTCGCTCCCGGCGCAATTATATAAGGATCGCCGGAGTCAGAGAGCACCAATTGACCACCAAGATGGAGGACCACATAGAGAAGATCTGCACAGACTTGTTCGGCCCTAATATCCTGTCCAAGCTTTTTGTAGTAGAACGAGCTCACAGAATACCTAACTCAAACCTATCCCTGGGACGAACCCACGTCCCATTATAGCTAAGCTGCTGAACTATAAAGATCATGACGCAATCCTCAGGGCCGCAAGAGACAAAGGAGATCTGCAATACGATGGAGATAAGTTATAGTTCTTCCCAGACTTTTCAGAAGCAGTCCAGACACAAAGACGGTCGTTCATAGCTGTGAAGCGCAGATTGCAGGAAACCCAAATTCAGTATTCAATGATATTCCCGGTGAAACTCTGCATTCAATTCGAAGGGAAGACCCAATTTTTCAACACTCCCGAAGAGACAAGTGACTATCTGGATCGTAACGGCTGTAGGCCTGCCCATAACAATGGTCTCCCACAGAGAGGGAACCGCCCGAGGAGAGACCCGCCATAAAGCTATCGCTGGGAGCTAACACAAATCAAATTCATCCGCTCTATGCCGACGCAATACATTCATCTCCACGAAATAGAAATGCAACAGTGGGAGGGAGCAACCTTGTCTTGGAGGGCTACTAGCGCCCCTTGCACAGCAATGTTGACAGTTTGGTTTATAAGGGATTGTTTGTCGTGGGCCTGTTGGGGGTTGCCCACCCAAGGGAGGGATTCGAGTTCAACACAGCAGCCCCACCCCGCAATGAGCACGCAGCTCAAAGCTGTCCGAACAGAAGCCAAGCTCTCCAGAATCTCGCATGAATCTATTCATCAGTCACATCACCCAAACCCATCAAATATAAATTCACCAGACCTCCCTGATGGCAGCAACAACACTTAAGGTTGCCACCTGGAACATTCGTGGGGGCAACCAGCCGGCGAAAACAAGGAAAGTCTTCCAATATCTCCGAAGGCATAAAATCAACATTGCCATACTGCAGGAAACACATCTCCTGCCATCGTCGGAACTGCACTGGGCCAGATACTGGGGCTGCCATAGGTATTTCTCATCATACTCATCCTATGCCAGAGGAGTCGCAATTTTAATAGATAGGAGAACGAATTTCAGTGTAATAGGCTCGCAGAAAGACTCTGAGGCAAAAGCCCTTTTGGTGAGGGGGATAATCGCGGGAAAGGTAGTAGTACTTGTGAACTCTTACGCACCGAATACCGATGGTCCAAACAACTTTAACTGGGTGATGTCCCAACTGTCCCAACTGGGAAAAACCAATGCGGCAACCATTATATGGGGAGCAGATCTCAACACACCAATTGATCCCAGATTAGACAAATCCCACAACACAGCGGGGAATCTGTCCAAAGCCAGCGCTCAAGTTCAAGAGATCTGCCAGACATTTGGCCTAACTGACACCTGGAGGCAGCATAATCGTGACGCGAAGGACTATACTTTCCACTCTGCCCTCCACAACACCAGTTCCCGGATTGATTATATCTTGGCATCCTCCCACAGCCCATTCGTCTGGGGGACGAGTTAATCTTGCCAAGCACCGTGTCCGACCACTCAATGGTCACACTCGACGTTTCCCTAGCGAGCGCAACAGTTCCTGGACTCAACTGGAGATTCAAACATGGCTCTCTCGCCGACACAGTCTTTGCAGATGAACTACGCAAGGAAATAATGGCCTTCATCGAGACAAACGTTGGTTCTGTCGATTCCCCCGGCACCATTTGGGAAGCTCTAAAATGCTTTGTACATGGCATATGCCTGGCCAAAGAAAACGGCATAGTAAGACTGATCCGGAGAGAGCTCTCAAGTAGTGAGAAGCGTTTGAAAGCTCTAGAGCGTCAAGTTCTCATTGCTCCAAATTGTCACACTCAAGCCTACCTAAAGGAGGAACTTCTTTAGTGCAGGGAAACGGCCGAACGGGAGATAAAATTCCTGGGTCATGGTCGCCAAATCCGACAATATGGGGAGGGACAGAAACCAGGCACCTTGTTGGGCTGCCTACTGTCAATGGACAAAACCCCGACATGAGTTGAATGTGTCAAAGACGCTCAAGGACAGCGGGTATATACTGAGGAGGAAATCGCTCTCACGTTCCGTAATTTCTCCAGCATTGGATCTTTCATGGATTCACATGCTTAGAATATTCCCCGTCGTCAGGCTGGGAATCCTCGGTAAGTTATATAGACCTTTTCCATAGGAAAACTTCCGACACTTTTGTGTCCTATCTACGTCGTTTTGGGCCGCGTACGGCAGCGCCACTAGGACGTAGAGGTATAAATAGCCCCGCCTCGCGGCTCCCTCAGATTTCAACCGTCTTCCAAAGTAGTGGGATTACCTCGAGTATCTACTATTTTATTAGGTTGTGCGTTCTTCTGCTTCTTCGACTGTTTCTTTTAGAAGAATGTCTGGAAAGGCGTTATTTTCGTCCGTGTGCTACATGCGGTCTTAAGAAGGTGTATGAAGGAGACGGGCATATGGACTGTATCTACTGTCTTCACCCTCATCATACGGCGGACACGTGTGAGATCTCTCAGGGCTTCTCACAAAAGACCCTAAAAGACCGCAATAGACGCCCAGTTACTTGGCTCAATGACAGAGCGGGTGCGTACCCGGCATCGGAGGTAGGCTCTACAGCCTCGAGATCTAAGTCTCCTGTCCCCCCTCGTCGCTCAGTGTCGGCGGAGCCTCCGGCGAAGAAATCACGCTCATTTGAAAAACACCCCTCGGAGAAACATCCTGCGAGGTCCTCCTCTTCGCATAAGGCTTCGTCTTCTTCCTCCTCATCTAAAAAGGAGAGAAAAGACTCATCGAAATCCTCCTCAGGAGACCATCATAAGTCTACCTCGAGTCGAGAGTCCACGTCCCACAAGTCGAGGTCAAAAACGGCAGGAACGCCTCAAGGACCTGCGCCACAGACTTCATCGACGACGATCCGGTCGTCGACGCCTGCTTTGTCTTCGGCGACGGCTCTTCCTACGGCTATTTCGTCAGGTCAAACAGCGCCTATGGAAAAGATGTCATCGTCGACGGTGGCCCCGTCGGTGGGATGGCAACCAGAGGTTTTTGATCCGATCCCGCCTGAGGCCTTGCTGCAACCAGAAGTGGCTTTCTCCATCTCGTCGGCGGAGGATGACCGTGATCCGGTCGCACATCCTACCGATCTGGGATTACAACCAACTGGTTCGGGGTCGATCTTGAGTGGTTGAGTGGAAGCCATTCCAGTTACCTCTTCCTTACTGAATCTCCAGGCTGTTCTGTCCCTGGAGGTGTTGAACACATTACAGAAGCTTTTGGAGCGGTTGGATACTCGGTTACCTCAGCTTGTCCCGACAGTGTTACAGGCTTCGCCAGTCGTCGACGAGCCTGGCCCGGCTCCTCGCCCTCCATCCAGAATTCCTACCGCTTACACGGTTGAGGAAGATGGTTCTCGTCCACAGGAAGAAGGAGAACTGTCAGAGTCGGAACGTGAAGGGTCGGGTTCAGACATCTCGTTATCCCCCTCAAGGGACCCTACATGGGACTCTGAAGCGGAGATGGAAACTCCAAAGAGTCCGGCGCAGCCATCACCACCTGATGACGTGGGTGCTTTCCATGCCATGATGGGTAAGGCATGTGCGGAGTTTGGCCTAGTCCCAGAAGAAGAGAAAAAATATTGTTTTCTGTTCGATCATATGGGCAAGAGAAGAAAGGCGATATTTGCTATCCCCATTTTAGACCATGGGCCTCATTACACGGAAGGCGGTAATGATTAACGGCCACCGTTAATGGTAACGGTGACCGTTAACCATTACCGCCTTACTACGAGGTCCCTTAGCGGGTTGGTGCTTTAACGCCTGCTTTTTGCAGGCGTTAAAAACCAACCCGCTAAGGGACCTCGGAGCTAATTACGGCACCGCAAAATTGCGGTGCCGTAATTAGCGCCTTCCCCATTCCCATAGAGCCCTATGGGGCAGAAATAGGAATGGGGAAGGGCAATGGCGGAAGGGGGATCTACCGCCCCACCAACCTTGGAATGGGGCGGTAAATCCCCTTTCCGCCAAGGCGGTGCCGGTAATTTACCGGCATGGTCCAGGGTGCTAAAAGCACCCTGGATCACCGCCTTCCGTGTAATGAGGCCCCATGTCTGGCAGGAGGGACTAAAAACCATGCGTCACCCTTTTTCAGAACCGGCAGTAAAAGGTCGATTGGAAAAGAAATTCAAGGCTCCGGAATCGACTCCCAAGTGCTTGACGTCTCAACCTTCGCCGGAATCAGTGGTATCCGCTGCGCCGGCCAGAAAGGCAAGGTCGCAACACAAATGCACGACCCCGCCAGACAACAAAGCCAGGAGACAAGATGCTTTTGGGAAGAAAGTGCTATCGGTTGGAGCTACTACAGTTAAAGCAGCCAACTCCCTGGCTATTATGGCCAGGTATGATAGGGAGATGTGGCATCGGCTGGCTCCTATCTTGGACCATCTACCAGAGGAACACAGGAAATCTGCCATGCTGCTCGTAAGTGAGGGAGAAGAGGCTTCCAATCATTCCATTAACATTGCTGTAGACCTGGCGGAATCAGGCTTTAAGCAAATCAACAATGGCGTAGTGTTACGAAGGCAAGCCTGGCCAGAGGTACAATATAAGGTAATATTGTACCAGAGGTACAATATAAGGTAATGGCTATGCCGTGCGAAGGAGAACATCTTTTCGGGGAGAAAGTGGATGAAGCCTTGAAGGGCATGAAAGAAGATTCTGACACGGCTCGTTCCCTTGGAGCCCTCCAGAGTGGTAGGAATTTTCGTTCCTTTCGTCCCTTCAGAGGAGCATCAGGTAACTCCCGGTTTGGATCATCTAGAGACCGAGGTTTCAGCAGACCCTCCTACTCTTCCCAAGGCTACAGACGTGCAGCCCAAGCTACTCGTAAAGGCAGAGAATACCAAACCTCCAGACAACGAGGCGCCTACTCCTCATCGACGAAGGATAAACAGGCCAAAAGCCAGCAATGACAACTAACAGAACGTCCTGGGGGGCAGAGTGTCTCGTCACATCGACGAGTGGGCGTGCGTAACAACAGACTAATGGGTTTAGGACACGATACATCTGGGTCATTCTCTACAGTTCAAGGGCAAGCCACCACGTATTCCACCGGTGGTCTCGACGCAGCCCCACCTTCAAATACTATGCAAGAGGTGGCGCTTATGCTGCAGAAAGGGGCTATAGAACTGGTCCCGGTGGCAGAAAGAGGACAGGGAGTGTATTCCCGTTACTTTGTCGTCAAGAAACCCAATGGAAAATGGCGTCCCATTCTAGATCTACGAGCTCTCAACAAACTGCTCAAGAATCTTAAATTCAAGATGCTTACACTCCAAGAAGTGATCCGTTTGATACAACCGGGAGACTATTTGTCGTCGCTAGACCTTCAGGACGCATACTTCCATATCCTGATGCGTCGACAACACAAACGATTTCTACGGTTTGTCGTCGGACGAACCCACTATCAGTTCAAGGTCCTCCCGTTCGGACTGAAATCGTCTCCCAGGACGTTCACGAAATGTCTGGCTCCAGTAGCAGCCTGGTTAAGGAAAGAAGGTCATCATGTGTACCCTTATCTGGATGATTGGCTGGTGAGGGGATTGTCTCCGGAAAGGGCACAGGAAAGTCTGAATGCCACCATGGGCCTCCTACAACGTTTGGGCTTCGCAATAAACTTCGAAAAAAGTCCTCCTTATCGCCATCAAGGACCTTGGTCTTTCTGGGGGCGGAGTTCCAGACGCAGTCAGGACTGGTAAAGCCATCCGTCGAAAGGGTTCTGAAACTGCAGCAAAAAGCATCGGATTGGAAAGTCGACACCAGAGTGTCAGTGCGAAGGTACATGTCCCTACTGGGGACCATGTCGTCCTGCATACCCTTAATCAACAATTGTCGTCTCTTCATGAGACCGATTCAGGAATTCTTGGCGGATCGATGGGCACAGAGTCAAGGGCGTTGGTCGGACAAATTGACCATCAACAGCAAACTCGTCCAGGCGCTTCAATGGGGGAGAATTTCCATAAATCTGACAAAGGGAATGCCCTTGCTGAACCGGTGTTCCAGATGACAGTGGTGACGGATGCTTCTCTAACTGGATGGGGAGTTCATCTGGATTCCCTACAGGTTCAGGGTCGTTGGTCATCGGAGGAGTCCGGCCTTCATATCAATGTGCTGGAATTAAGGGCGGTGCGTTGGGCCCTGAAATCCTTTCTTCCACGAATAAAGGGATCAGTTGTATGGATTATGACAGACAACACAACAACAATGTTTTATCTAAGGAAACAGGGAGGAACTCGCTCCAGAACTCTGTCGACCGAAGCCCAGGAGATCTGGCATTGGGTCCTTCAGCAGAAGATATATCTATTGGCGTTCCACTTGCCAGGAGTCAAAAACGTGCAAGCAGACTCTCTCAGCAGGGAGATGAATCGACTACACGAATGGGAACTGAACGACCAACAAATGCACCGTGTCTTCGAGAAATGGGGTCGTCCGGCCCTCGATCTCTTTGCGATGAGAGACAACAAGAAATGCCCACAATACGTAAGCAGGTGGCCACAGCAAGACTCACTAGGGGAAGCGTTCCCTTTCCCGTGGATGGACAAGTTTCTGTATGCCTTCCCCCGTTTCCGCTCATACGTCGGACGCTGCAATATCAGATATCCATGTCGGGTGATCCTGGTGGCCCCTTACTGGGCCAGACAAGTGTGGTTCTCCGATCTACTCCATCTGTCAGTGGCAGAACCAATGAGGTTCGGAAAATCCCGAACCTTCTGTCTCAGGAGAAAGGGGTTGTTTGGCATCACGACCCCGACAGCCTCAGTCTGATAGTCTGGCTCCTGATTTCTCCGAGTTTGGTACATTAGAGATTCCAGCGGACTGTCGTCACATTTTGCAAGCGGCGAGGGAGCCGTCCACGAACACTTCATATTCATACAAATGGAATAGATTCTGCATATGGTGCGCAGGTCAACCAGGTTTGATCCCGCTTAATATCACACCGGAACAGCTTCTACCATACTTGCTACTCCTAGCTCAAAAAGGCTTGTCTGTTTCATCCATAAAAGTGCATCTGGCTGCCATTTCGAGATTTACTCGGAAGAGACATTCAACTCCGTTATTTAGTGACCGGCTGATTAAACATTTCCTTAAAGGATTGTTCGGAACCTTTCCTCCCACGAAAAAGTTTCCTCCAAGCTGGAGTCTTAACCTGGTTCTGGCAGCGCTGATGAAGCCCCTTTTTGAGCCGATGTCATCGTCATCATTGAAATTTTTGTCGTGGAAATTGGCTTTTCTGGTGGCTATTACTTCGGCTCGACGACTGTCAGAAATACAAGGTTTAGTGATCGATCCACCGTACTTGAGGTTTTTCAATAATAAAGTCGTCTTGGCTACTAATCCGCATTTCATTCCTAAAGTGCCTACCATGTTCCATAAGCACTCTTCTATAGTGCTGCCGACGTTTTTTCCTACACCTTCGTCGGTTGCGGAGAAGACTCTCCATACATTGGACGTGAAAAGAGCTTTAAAATTTTACCTCCATCGCACTCAAAGCTTCAGAGACACGAGACAACTATTTGTGGCTTATGGCTCTTCGGCTAAAGGTAAACCGATCTCAAAACAAGGACTAGCCCGATGGGTGTCGTCTGCTATTTCCTTTTGTCACTCAAAAGCCGGAAAACCGCTGGAGAAGCGTCCAAGGGCCCATTCGACGAGATCCACTTCTTCGTCGACAGCATTGTGGTCCGGAATTCCGCTGGGAGATATCTGTCATGCGGCTTCCTGGTCGGTACCACACACGTTTACCCGGCATTATTGCCTCGAACAGCAACATGCTGAGGATACACAGATGGGTCGTGCAGTCCTACGGCACCTGTTTCAATAAGGTAAGCCCCAATTAAGGGGTCACATCCTTCGGCTAATGTACTTTTAAGTGTGGTGTTTTCAATGTTAACATACTATAATGTGATGTTTTACCATGATAAATATGCATTATGGTTATTGTGATATTGGTTTGCATACACACCTCCAATGTTGGAGGATACTGCTATACATTCTATTCTAAGCATGTGAATCCATGAAAGATCCAATGCTGGAGAAGGGAATAGTTTCTTACCTGTAACTCCATTTCTCCAGCATTGATATCTTTCATGGATTCACATGCGCCCGCCAGCCTCCCCTACGCATGCAAACCAGAGATCCCCCCATACTACTTTGGGGGTCGAAATCTGAGGGAGCCGCGGGGGCGGGGCTATTTATACCTCTACGTCCTAGAGGCGCTGCCGTACGCGGCCCAAAATGACATAGATAGGACACAAAAGTGTCGGAAATTTTCCTATGGAAAAGGTCTATATAACTTACCGAGGATTCCCAGCCTGACGACGGGGAATATTCTAAGCATGTGAATCCATGAAAGATACCAATGCTGGAGAAATGGAGTTACAGGTAAGAAACTATTCCCTTCTATCAGAACCTGTACAGTTCCAAAGGTAACTCAGATCCGAACTCTATACAGGAGTATCTTAACGACACTGAGCTATACTGGGCGGAGGCAGACCTGCGAGAACCACTAAACGCTCCGATAACAGAGGAAGAAATTCTGGAGGCAATAAAATCCCTTCCAAACTCAAAGCGCCAGGACCAGACGGGCTCATTTGAGAGTTTTACAAAGCCTACGCATCCATCCTCGCCCCACTCCTGCTCCGCGTCTACGAAGAAGCAGTTGAGCACGGAAGCCTTCCCCCCACACTGCGCGAAGCCAATGTTATGGTACTACATAAAGCCGACAAACCCGCAGATGAATAAGCATCTTACAGGCCGATCTCCTTAATCAACCTGGACAACAAAATTCTTGCCAAAATACTTGCAACACGGCTACTCCCTCTCATGCCGGCCCTGGTGATTGGAGACCAAGCGGGATTCATCACAGGACGCAGAACCACATACGGCATCAGAAGACTGTTCGGAGTCATCGAAGCCATAGATCCAACACAACAGGCGATTGCGGTACTTCTTGACGCCGAGAAGGCGTTCGACTCTGTTGAATGGCCATTCATGATGGTAGCGCTTAGACAGATGGGCTTTGGTAATTTCTTTATCAAGTTAGTGTCTCTGTTATATAACGACCCGCCGTCATATGTCACTCTGGGTAACACTAGATCCACGAGCATATCACTAGAGCGTGGAACAAGACAAGGCTGCCCGCTTTCAGCACTGATATTCGCCCTTATCATGGAGCCTTTGGCTTCAAGATTATGAGAAAACCAACTGCACCAAGGGCTTAAACTAGGTCCTCACAGATTGATTGTTTCTCTTTACGCTGATGACGTCATATTGTTTGTCAGTGACCCCCAAGAGAATCTTAACCCTGTAATGCGCTCATTGATAAGATTCGGCCAAATGTCTGGGCTAAAAATGAATCATTCCAAATCGGTAGTGTTTCCCTTGACCCCCAATACAATTGAATTTATTGACGATCACGGCTTTAAATGGGAGCACTCAAAGGTGCGCTATCTGGGCATTTACATGTCACGTAACCATCATGAGATTTACAAAGATAATTATGTCACCACGCTAAACTCAATGCAAGAACGTATCCATAGGTGGAAATCATTACCGTTAACGATATGGGGCAGAGTATCCTTGATCAAGATGGTCAATCTTCCTAAACTTCTGTATTTATTTATAAACATCCCACTACTCCTTCCCAAATCCTTTCTCCAAAAAATCAGGACTGCAGTTCTAGAGCTCATATGGGCGGGTAAACCGGCTCTTGTCGCGTATAGCACTCTGGTGTTGCCAACATCCAAGCGGGGTCTGGCGCTCCCAGGTATAGAAAAATACTATTGGGCGGCCCAGGCTCACTTCCTGAGCTATTGGTACGCAGAGCATTTCGTTCGCCCACACGTGCAAGTGGAACGAGCCCTGGCCTCACCCGACCTGCTAAGCGCTGTCATTATAAGCCAAATCCCAGTCCCGTATAACACACTTAACACAGTCCTGTCTACATACGCAATCTGGAAAAAGATGGCGACCAATTACGGAGTAGACGTGATATTCTCCCCTCTACTTCCAATCAGATTTATTTCCGGCATTCCCCTCACAAACGATAAAGTGTTTCTAATATGGGCTGACAAGGTCAATGTCCACTCACTCGGAGACCTGTTCCCTGAGGGCACCTTTCTAACCCCACAAATGGCCAAAGATAGGGGGGGTAATACTTCCCTAGATGTTTTCCTTTATTTTAGATTACGCCATACCTTACACAAGTTATTTCCCTCATTTCCTAAACAACCCCCCACCTGGGAGTTACTACATAACACAATTCAAGCGCAGGGGGAAGGGAGATTGGTCTCACTGTTATATAAATCCATGGTGGCCGATATTGGGAAACCCAACACTAAAACCCAGCAAAATTGAGAAACTGCCATGCAGGAGATGATATCCACAGAAGATTGGTCCTATATCCTAAACCAAACCCAAAAGGTTGCACTGAATACTCGTTACAAATTAATACATTTTAACTTTGTACACCAAATATACTATACCCCAGTCAAGAAGCACAAACGTCATCCAGACACGTCGCCCCAATGCGAAAGATGCGCAGCGGCTCGTGCGGACTTCCTCCACTTGGCCTGGGACTGCCCCGGAATATGACGTTTCTGGAACTCAGTCTTACAAATAACTGCTGACATCATAGGCGAACAGGTGACCCCGCTTCTACTGGGGCCACTCCTGGGTCTCACTAAATACCTTCAAGCTGCATCACGTAAATTAGCAGCCCTTCTTCTGGTGCTGGCCCGGAGGAGGATCGCCATGTCTTGGGGCAGAGGCCCACTACCCAAACTTGATGACTGGAAAAGAGACATAACATACTGCCAGAATGTGGAAAGCGAATTTATAAGAACCATACCATTGCATGCACGCCCCCCAGACATCTGGGGACCGTATATCGCATATCTGTTAAACAGTAATGAATCTGTAGGCTCTGATTCGTCTGGCACCTGAAAGGAGACTATGGAACTGAGATCCTCCACATCCCTCTGAACTTTAAATTTCGGACACTGATGAAGAATTAAATTGGGCTCTAAGCTCATACGGGGCGGGAGGGCAAGGGGCAGCTTCGGGGGGGGGAACAGTTAATGGGTAATGTTATGAAGTTTTTTTCCTTTCTTTCTTCCCTTCCTTTTCTCCCAACCCTCCACCTTTTACACCTCCCCGTTTCCTTTTCCTCAAGTTTTGATCGTGCACCTTGTTGGCGCGATTGTATTTCAAGGGTATGTAAAATTTAAAAATAAAGTTTAAAAAAAAAAAAATTAAAGGTTGCTGCAGTATTCCGAGTCCTTGACACTCTCACACGATTCGTACACTTGGCATTCCCTGGTCTGAAGTGAGAAGTGTACATTGGGCTGAAATACACACAGCCGCTTTGTTGCCCTGCTGTGGTAACAATCTGTGCGGGTTCACTGCGTTTGGGACATCCTCAACTCTAACTTCTGCTGCCGTGGAATCTACACGACGCCGAGACGTCCCCTGCTCGTATCTGAACCTGCCAGCACTGAAACTGATGCGGAGAAGCCTGGGTCTGCCTGCATCGGGGACCGGTGAGTAGCAACGCTAGGAACCGGTCGCCCTCCTGCAGTAGCCTGTAGCTTTTCCTCACTGTGTTAAACAGCACGCCTTTTTCGCACTCGCGCTCTGCTTCTGCCCACAAGTGGAGGCCGCGCTTGTGTAGCGGAGATCTGTTCGTCCTCATTTGTTCACCGCTCTGAACTGCCTGATTTCTTTGAAGAGACTCCCCTTGGCCCGTTGGCACCAGCGTGTGCAGGTACTTCTGAGCACAAGGCTCCACTCTTCGTAGGGCTCGGACTTCCTTCTAGTTAGGTGGCCTCCGAAGGTGAACTGGGTCTAACGATTCCTTGCACTGCCTGTTTTCCTCCCCATCTAGGTGGTCTGCATATTTCGTGCTTCGGACTCTTTAGACCCTTCAGTAATTGTATATATATTGTATTTGATTGTGATGTGTTGGTTTACTTGAGTTTTACTGTGATTCTTTACTGTGGTCAATGTTACAAAGGCCTTGTAATAAATGTGTCTATATTTTTTATATAACACCTGCTTGGAGTAATTTGTAAGTGTCCTTGCTTTGTGTGCTCATTGCGGGATTTCAGTCACCCTCACCCCTCTTGAGACCTAGTCTTGACCGCCGCCATCGCTACCCTGATTGGTCTGGCTTGTCCAGAGGTTACCCTGTTCCAAGAAACTAGGCTGGCCTTCTGAACCTCTGCCCCTCCAGGACAGAGTTCAGAAATCCATCTTAACATTGGCCAATCAGGGGTCAGTGTTTAAGGGATGTACATTGTTGTGAATCAAACTACTTGTGTGTAGTGCTTTTGTGGATGTGCCTACTTTTGGGCACCATTGGTATGAGTGGCGGCTGCCAGGGTGGGATGTCTCTGCTGTGTCAGGGTGAGAAGCAACATTGCGACACTCACAGGAGGGTTTGTGGTAGTTGGGCTTCCATATATGACTGTGCTCCCACATGTCTTTGCCATTCAGACTGGGTGTGTTCTGCTGTATTGCACATGTCCAAGAGTTCTTGTGCGAGGTACATGCATGGGAATGTTGCAGTGCTGGTGCTGCCTATGTCTCCGGCTGGCATGCAGGGGTTTCACTGTGTATGTCCACCCCCATCAGATGTTATTTAACATGCATTTTGGACTATCTTTGTACTCACCCAGCATCCATGTGTTTTGGCCTCAGTGCCTTTCCATATACGCTGGCATGGTACTATTGCGCAGGACCATGGAGTCGTGGGTGGATCCTGGATAGCGGGCGCAGCAGTGGATGAAGGTTAGTTCCGGGCTACATGTCATCTGCACATTCATGGAATGGAAATTCTTACAGTTTATGTAGACTGCCTCATGTGCCCGAGGTGGTACTAGTGCTACATGTGTGCAGTCTAGGGCTGCTATGACGTTTGGAACTTGGGAAATGGCATGGAATTGGCCTTTCAGCTGGTTCACCTGTGCTTGTGTGGCAGGCAATGCAATGTGCTCATTCACATGGAGCAGCAGTGCATCCAGAACCTGTCCCAGCACGGCACTGAAGGTGGAGTGGGTCATGCCATGCATCATGGCAACGGTGTGTTGGTAGCTGCCAGTCCCGAGTTATTGTAGCACAGACACAAGCTTCACGAGCAGGGGCACTGCAGTGCTGATGGCAATATGGCTGCCTATGTCAGCATGGATTGTGTCCAGCAACTGGGTGTTGGTTGCCTTGTCCAGCCTATACTCGGTCACCAACTGCCCATCAGTCAGGGCCCAGGGTGTTGGCCTGACCCCGGGGATGGCTGGCTGCCTTGCTGGTGCTGCTCTCCTCCTCCTTCTTCTCATCCTGTGCTCCCAGGGCCCCGGCATGTTTGGCTGGCCTCTGTAGCTCCAGGCGCCGAAGGTAGATGTCCACATCAAGGCTCCCGGCTCCAAATGGCAGCATGGTGTTTGGAAGTGTGTGGTGTGCATGGGTGGGTCCTTTGTAGGCCTCTGATTTGCATTGGTTTCACCTGGGCACTTTTTTCTGTCTCCTCCCTGCTCCTGCTGGTGTTCTGGTGTTGGGGAGGGTGCGGTGTGCATGGGTGGGTCCTTTGTGGGCCTCTGATTTGCACTGGTTTCACCTGGGCACTTTTTGCTGTCTCCTCCCTGCTCCTGCTGGTGTTCTGGTGTTGGGGAGAGAGTGTTGTGCATGGGTGGGTCCTTTGTAGTCCTCTGATTTGCATTGGTTTCACCTGGGAACTTTTTTCTGTCTCCTGTGTTCTTTTACCTCCAGCATTTGTCTAGGGGTATTTTCGGCAGATTTTCCGCTGGTTTTCTGCCGCTAATAGCACCTACGCCAGACTCGTGATGGCTCTGTAATAGCGAGAATGGTTGCCGGCGCTAATACCGTTACCTCCGGATTTAAGGGTTACCGCCCAACTCGTGATGAGGCCCTAAATCTAAAAGGTTCCTTTCCTGGTTTGCTCTCCTGCCAGCAAAAAACCACCTACCACTACATTTGGTTTCTTTAGTTGCAATATAGGTTACCATTTTCCCCAAGTTAATGTCTCATAAATGGAGAATTGTTAAATTTGTGCATCCTTGCTTCTTCTAGATAGCCTTTTGGCTGTTGGCAATGTGGGCTACATGTTTCCCCAATTTGACTTCTTATGAATGGGAAATTGCACCCTTTTTGCCTCCTTATATTTCGCCAATAAGGGGTGTTACTTAGGCATTCATTAATCTGTCCTTGCCTCCCCCGCCTGTTACTTCGCTCTCAGACTCCTCATGGCTTATTCACGGAAGCCGAAAACATTATGTTATAGGGGGGCTGTTGAGCAGCCGAGGAAAATGGCTGCCTAGCCTGAGAGCTCCGCTCCTGCCCACCAGTATCTGCTGAATATCGGCGCTCATCCTCAGGATATTGCACCAATACTACCACGATTCTTGTTCGAACACTCTTTCCCTGGTGTGGTCGAAGTTTGAAGGGGTTTCGCTGCTTGGAACCGGCATTGCCAACGACTGGGCCCACATCGCCGCGCGGCCTCCCTGCCGTGGCTGCTCGCGCCGGGTGGCGCCGCCTTACCCGATCCTCGAGCGCCACCGGCTGTGGGCTCCCTGTGGCGGCTCCTTGCCGGAAACGATTTGCTCCCCTGCCGGGCCCTGTGAGGCGGAACCCTTCGCCACCGGTCGGCCGCGGTGGGCTGGTGGGGAGCCACCTGCGCCTACGCATAGAAGCGGCCCCCTCTGATCGTTGAAGCGGGACCGCTCACGCTGCACTACGCGCTGCTTCTGAGACGCTGCATGCAGAGTGGCTCTTCCCCCCAGTAACAGCTACTGCTCCTGCCGGTGGTGGTCACTGGATGCGGCGCTGCCCTCCCGCCTACCCTGGTGGCCCTCTGCTGAAGCGGACCCCCAGCCCCCACTGAGACCCTGCCAACGCGGCCCCTGGGCTGGGAGCCGCTGGGCCGCCGCGTGGCTCTGCGGTCTGCCGATCGCGACACCTGCCTCCGGCCGGCTGCGGCCCCCGCCCTTCATTGGCCCCGGAGCGCGGCCTCCTCGGTAAACATACAGGCCCAGCCGCCCTGGAGGCTGCAAGGTGGGTGTAGTGATCTAAACTTCGGGAAAGAATAGCATCCAGCCTGGCCTCGTCCCATGAGGCTCTGAATATCCATGTGCCGTGCTCCGCCTGATTTGAAACTGCTCCCCACTCTAGTAAAGTGCACACCAGCGGATGTATGGCCCCACTCCTGTCTCCCTAACGCCTCATTGTCCTGTACACCCAAGCATACCTCGAAGAGACTGAAGAGACTTTTGATTGCACAGGGCTCACTGAACCCAACGTCCTGCGCCCCCCTGGCTCCTCTTCTCCTGCGGCGTCCCCGCCATCGCTGATGCGCTGCATGCAGACCTCCCCCGCTCTGCCTGGTCAATACTAATCCTACTGAGCTGGAGCTACCTATGGGCTGCGCCTTTGTCCGGCCTCGGAGACCCACTCTCTGGCCATCATTAGCCCTGGCGAATCAATCGCTGTTCCAGCCACAGCGATGCCCAGCAAGGTGCGGGCTCTCACTAAAGTAGGCGCTATGACAGGCTCGCCAGGGCGGCGCCTGGTACTGACCAGGCGTCCTCTCCTGCGACACATGAGGATGATGGGGCCCTGCCGGTCCACCAGCCAACCGGACCTATCTGTGATGATGGAATCTATGGCGAAAAACTTCACAGCCTTCCATGAAAATTTGGACGACATCAATGCGAATGTAGCCTCCCTGAAAGCGAAAATTGACCAGCATGGGGCCAGGATCACCGAGGCGGAGCAAAGAATAGGTACTAATGAATACTGCGTTCATGCCCTACAAAACACAGTCACGGAGCTCATCCGAGACATGAAACAGGTCAAAACTAAGTGCGACGACCTTGAATCGAGGTCCCGAAGCTGCACTGAAGGGCTGCATGGAGCCGGCGGTCGAACATCTCATAAAAGACCTCCTTGACAACCCCAAGCTCTCACCATTCTTCACAGTAGAAAGAGCACATCGCTCCCTGGCACCCCGGCCTAAACCAGGAGAATTTCCCAGACCTATAATCGCTAAACTGCTGAGTTATAAGGACAGGGACCACATACTCCACTTGGCCAGAGTGAAAGGAGAACTAAGGTTCGACTCAAACATCATCAGGATTTCCCGGATTTTTCGGTGGGTGTGCAGATGGAGAGATGCCAATTCGGGGGGAGTGAAAAAGATGTTGCGGGACAGGAAAATCGAATACGCATTGCTTTTTCCTGCGCGTCTAAAATTCACCCACCGCAACAAACTTTTTTACGGTTCCGCATGAGGCGGTTATGTTCATTGAAGCGCAGATCCCACTGGTGGACCCCCCGCAGGAACCGATGGATGACGACTAATGCCTGACGCATGGACTCCTCTCGTGAATCCCCATTAGCTGTGGTGAACTGGCCATTGACTCCCCCGTGTGGCTAAAGGTCCCCCCTCATTGTCCCACTGCGAGCCTCTCGTGGCCCTACACTAACATATTGGAAACGCTGCTCTTTGGGGGGGTGCGTGCCTCTAGCTCGCCTGGTAACAATGCCACACATGGGGCCTGTACACTGTATGCCAAGCTATGCCGTCATGTACTGGCTCAAGGCAGTTCTGGCTATGTCCTTGATACCCTAGATTATGCATATCTTCGCTTCGCAACCTTACTTTCATCAGCCGATCTTCAGATTTATGTTGCATTTCCGAAACTTGTATTAATACATGTGGGCAGAACGGCAGCGGCAGCCACCACTGCAGTTGCAATACCCTCTCAGTCTAAATGTTTGTGTTTTAGCCCCGGTTGGGGCTAAACTTTCTCAGGCGCTGCCGAGTTGGGGATGGCACGCAGTTGTTTACTTCAAGGGTGGGTATCTACACACTGCTAGTTTGTGCAGGGCGGTGAGGGAGGGGGGTGAAGAAGTTGGGCTATGTTATATACAAAATGGCGGGAAAGTTTGGACCGGCTCTGAAGGGAGGCACTCTTATGCCACTGCAGCACACATGGCGTTTGTCAGAGACAGATCCTTTGCTAGGGATGTCCCGTGAGTTATCTATATGGCGATTAAAATGATGACATGGAATGTTCGGGGGCTGACGAATCTCACGAAGTCTTGTAGGATCGCGGCTTATGCACAAAGACACCGGGTTAAGGTCCTCCTATTGCAGGAGACACACGCTCTGAAACACTTAGCATCAAACGTAGCACAGGCCTGGGGCCTCAACAGATACTATACCCAATACTCAGTAAGAAATTGGCTTCTACTGTCTTCAGTTGGTCTTGTGGGCGACTCCTATTATATCCCTTGAGTCATGTGCGTATTACATATACTCTGAATGTCACTCTTCTTAAATGGTGTCGCAATTCCTCAGAGTTATCGGTATTCAGCCTATACCGTGAAATTATAACTTGCGTGAAGGAATAACTCCGTGAGTCTGCGCCAATCTGTTATCACATACTTTATGTTTTATTCAATCCAAAGTTACATTAAACAAAATAAGCATGCCATTCTGGTCATCTAAAGTTGAGTTATACAAAAATAGGTATGCCCTTTATGTTATAAGAATGCCCTTTGTGTTGACACGTGTTTCAGCTAAATAAAGCCTTTTTCAAAACTGGGCTATTAATGTGCAATAAATTTGTCTACCCCCCCCGAACGAAAACATATATTATCAATTGTTTCAATTCAAAAACATAAATTAGGGATGGGTGATGGGGAGGTTGCATGGGTTGAAAAGCAATAATCATATTTGTACAGATACAATGTAAAAAGCACACAAAAAAGAGCGGAGGAGGGTTACACCGGGATAACAGTATAGCCAAGTGATCAATCCATCATATATCATCAACAAAGTAATTAAATTTCAACAATAACCAACGGAATTACACAAAAACACCAAGATTTATATGATTTCAAAACATTAAATTGAGTTTCAAATAAAATAAAATAAAATAAATGAAAGCAATAAAGGAGAGAGAAAGAAAGAAAATACAACATTATTAGCTAAAGTAACTCCATGTCCATTCAAGTCATAATTATGAATTAGCTCTGTTGTATTAATGAACTTATGTTCACTCAAACTAAAAAATATGTTCATTGAGTCGTGCTGTTGTGCCTTGTTATAATTGGGTTCAATCCCAGGCTCCTATTCTGTTAATGACATACAATTGTGTTTACTTAATTCACTGTAGACAAACCTTATCCTGATATAATTCTTAATTGTTTTAATTGCGTATATCCCCAACATCATGACTACGGCCACTCATCTGTATGACACATATCCAAATAAACTCACCACCCTCTCATGATTCCTTAAATAACGGTACAATTACCACTAGATTAGTTGTTACACCTGTAGTCTTTCCACACCATTATTGTAAATAAAGCCAAATATCAGTTCAATGTTAACACGAACGAATCATTAAATTCAATTTAAATTTCCCTAACTCATTGATTCAGGCGTGTCTTTTCTGCACATGCCGCAATCATAGTAACTTGGGATCTCTATTACCTGCTGCCTCTCAAATCACCCGCGTTGGAGTTCCTACGGACACTGGCGCCATTTTGGAATTCCCTTTTAACGCGATTTCCATGACAACATGACACTCTTGTCGTCATTTGGAAATCTCTATGCTCTTATTTGAAAACATATGCGCCATATTGGACTTGCTATCTTCCAACTGCTCTTAATAGAGGCACGTTTGCCTATTACCTTTTTCCCAACATTATGCACTTACTTCTTACCATATTACTAGTAAGTACATGTATTAGAAATTAAACCTGTGTGAGTATTCAAAAACAGATACCAAAATTCACTATTAAAATGTATACATATCACAATTATCTAATCAGTAGTATTGTGTTGTCGGATCATACACCTTCGTGGCCCTCTAGTCATGTTATCGGTAACGCACCTTTAAATATTGAATCGCAAATTACATAATATATGTAAAAATAACATCATTGATTGCATTTCAGCATTCTTAACCATATGTACAATTCTTCGCTGCTTTACATTACGTGTATTTGTTAGAAACATAAACCACACTCATAGAAATGATGCCATTTCAGTATCCTGGTTCAAGCCTGTCGCTGTTGAATCAAAATGGCAAATGAGCCTAGCTTCTGCTTGGCGTAAGGCTCTTAGTCTGTCTCCACCTCTTTTCGACATTGTCACATGTTGTAACCCCACGAATTTAATCTGTTTATTATCATCAATTTGGCGTGATTTCTGCCAATGGGCCGCCAATGGTAGGGTAGGATCTTGACTTCCTATTTTGCTGAGGTGTTCCCGAATTCTTATTCTAAGTTCCCGTTTAGTGCTGCCTATGTATATTTTGGTACACACACAGCAAATACTGTATACCACATATTTAGTTCTGCAGTTGATTGCTTGCTTGATTCTTACAGATTTCCCATGCCGATCCTTGAATTCTAGTTGGCAGACTTGTAGGAGAAAAACCGACCATGATATTTAAAAGAGCAAACACATTGAAAACCTTAATAAGTCCCTCACTATTACCGGATATTCAAGAACCTGAGATCCGCACCTAGCTCATAAAAGAAGACATGGGATTCCGTAAATGTGGATTTTGCTCCATGTGCAAATTTGCAAATGAGGCCACACTAGAATTCAAGACAGAGTTTACACCATGGTGGTAAAGTAGGGAACTTACCGCCTGGGTTGTAATGAGGCCCATTGTCTTTAAAGCTGAGATCCTAGCGGACATAACCACATTCTTTGAAAATAACAGAGCATCTGACACACCTGAAGGGATCAGATGGGAGGCATTTAAGGTTTACATCAGAGGGGTGTGCATCTCTAGGGAAGCCGGAGACCTAAAATCTATAAGGCAAGCCCTAAACAACTCTGAAACCAAGCTTAAAGCCCTAGAACAGGAGTACCTCTCCACACCGACCCCAGTAACCCTAGCTAAAATCAGAACAGTACTGGAACAGTTTGAGTCGCATGCCCTGAGTGAGGTGCGATATTATGCTCGCCCAGTTGCTGCCCGTAAATATGGGGAGGGAGACAGACCGGGTAGAACCCTGGCCAGGCTGGTGCGTGCGGAGGGTGGTAAGACCCGAATTGATAGCATTATAGACGAAAAAGGGTTAAGGCACTGGTCGGACCAATCCATTCTAGACACATTTGCCAGATTCTATGCCAATCTATATGGTTCCCAGCCTGAACACTCAGCCCAGGACTTGGATGACCTGCTGGAAAGCATTCCTATGACCCTTATCTCCCAGGACACCAGGGAACGACTTGACACTCCGTTCACCTTGGATGAGATAGTCCAGGTGATTTCAGACCTTCCCAAAAACAAGGCTCCTGGCCCATATGGGCTCACCTCTGAGTTCTATCAGGAGCACGTGGCCATACTAGTACCTGCTTTACACGGGGTCTTGGCCGAATCACTTCGATTAAATATCCGCCCCCCCCTCCTTAAGAGAAGCCTTAATAACAGTCCTCCCCAAATCTGGGAAACCCCCAGACGATTGCGGGTCCTACAGGCCCCTATCCCTTATTAATACTGACATGAAAATCTTTGCCAAGATAATCGCAAACAGGTTTCTCCCATTCATGCCCCATATGGTCCATGCTGACCAAAGTAGATTTGTTCCCGGTCGATCCACGGCACTTAACATCCGCCTCCTATTTAACGTAATGTCCAGAATTGATCCGAACGCCGATGCAGTGGCGGTAACACTAGATGCCCAAAAAGCTTTTGATATGGTCTCATGGCAATACCTATGGGCCGTGCTGGAGAAAATGGGGGTAGGGCCAAATATGATCTCCTATATAAAACTGCTATACACTGGTCCACTTGCAGGGTGCTTGTAAACTCTGTTCCCTCCTCTGCTTTCCCGCTACACTGTGGTACTCGTCAGGGATGTCCATTCTCCCCCATCCTTTTTGCGCTTGCTATCGAACCCATGGCTGATCATGTAAGAGGGCGTCACATCAATAAAGGCATTCGGCTACAGGACACGCCGAAAATCGTCTCACTTTACGCGTATGACGTACTCTTGTACGTCAGAAACCCCTCCACATATCTAGACCCGATCATCCGCGACATTACCAAAATAGGCACGTACTCTGGTTTCACCATCAACTATTCAAAATCAGAAATCTTCCCCCTTACTATAGCAACTCAACAACCGGCATTTGAATACCCCCTACACTGGTCTCCGGGTGGTATCAGGTATCTCGGGGTGCAAGTGTCGCTAACCAAATCTTCCTTACTAGCAGACAACTACGAGGCTATAGCACAGCTCGTCGTGTCCAAATTCTCCAAATGGCGCAATCTACCACTATCCCTTGCGTGCAGACTCTCCCTAATAAAGATGATAGTGGTCCCCAAGCTCCTTTACATCTTCGCTAACGTACCAGTCTGGCCCGGGAAGCAATACTTTAAGAGGCTCCACTCGGAGTGCGCCCAATTTCTCTGGCACTCTGGTTTGGTCCGCAAGAAGTGGCAACACATGACTTTACCCTATGATAAAGGGGGGTTCACAGCCCCAGACTTCCAACTGTACTGGAACGAGGCACAGGCCCAACACGCCACCCATTGGTACACGTTCCAGAATCCGACCCTGCATGTAAAACTTGAGAAACTGGTGGGGGGTGGGACCAACATCATGACCTTATTACTGCACCGCACTTTCCAAACAGACGCCCAGGCCGACCCGGTGGCCACCACGATCAGGGCTTGGAATAGCATCCTGTGCCCTGAGCAAGAGCAACGCACATACTATAAGTGGCTTCCCATATGGCAATTTCCCGGACTTCCCCCCACACGCGACACTGGGAAAATCTGGGCTATCGAGCCCTAACTGACCTCTTCCCCGATGGTACGTTCGTTACCACTCAAACATGGCGACCAGAACACTCCAATTCTCTGCTCGAGGTGCTACAGTACTATAGGCTTAGAGGAGCGGTACGAGCTATGTGGCCCTCATACCCAGACGAACCCCCAGACTCACCTGAACTCCAATTTATAGCAAACTGCGCAGGCGGCAGGGGCATAATGTCCACTTTGAACAAAATGCAGCTGGAGAAAACAGTGGACACGTCTCTCAAACCACGTGAAGCATGGGCTAGGGAGCTTGACACGGAAATAACTGATGAAATGTGGAGCAAAATGTGTGCACACACGCGCAAAGTCTCCCTTAGCACCAGATTCCGCTGCATACAATTCAAACTCCTCAATAGGCTCAATTACACACCATACAGAGTAGCGAAATTTACACACACCCCGACTCACACATGCCCTAAATGCAAATCCAGCGAAGCAGGTCACATACACATGTTCTGGTCCTGCGCTGCGCTAAACACGTTCTGGGTGGCCGTGGCGCTCTCCGAAATAATTGGTTCCCCGGTGGATCTGGACCCACTAGCCCTGTTGTTTGGTATCTGGGTTGGGGAGAATGCAAGGAAAATGTCAAAACTCTTAAATGTAAGTGCCATCGTTGCCAAAAGATGTATATTGCAATGCTGGAAGCGCCCTAACGCCCCCACCTTCATGATGTGGCTGAAAGCCCTTACCTGGGTACAAAGGTGCGAAGAAGAATACATCGGATCCCTACCAATGTCATCACGCCCCAAAAACGTGTGGTCAGAATTCTGTAGCTACCTGAACAATAGAGACGAAGTGGAATGGAGGTCTACCCCCCCACCAGCACAGCCCAACATACCATGTGAAGGTTAACTCTCCTTCCTTTCTTCTTTTTGCGCCTCTCCAAGCCGTCCACCGTCCCCAACCTGGGATGTCGGATATAGTCACGCTGTACTGTCTTTGAATGATGTTATGTTGCTCGCTTATCGCTATGTAATCTGTGCTGTGCCTGTCTTAACTTTCTGCCAATAAACAAAAGTTTTTAAAAAAAGAAAACATTATGTTATGTTAACTTCTACCACGCACCGCTACCACTCATGGACAGTCTCCAGACCCTCACATGGCTCTGAAAGAAAGAGGATATGGTTGATTAGTGAGGGTAGAGGGATAGGATAGGTCCAGAACCAGGAGAAACTGGCGTCTGTGTGTGTTGGGTTGCAGATGGGTTGATTGTGTGCGCTGGCTTGTTGTATCCGTGAGGGTGAGACCCAGTGTCTGTGTTGTTTGTTGTATTTTATTTATTTTATTTTATTGGGCATTTGTCAGGCACTTATACATCAAGGAATTGTTTTTCAAAGTGCCCAGAAGGCAAAGGGAAGGGAACAAGGGAAAGCAAGACAAGGGTATAGGATAACAGTGATGAGCAAAATACAATAGCGGTCCTATCAGACCTTGTGAACATTGGGAGCATGCAAGTGTATAGAGAGAGAAGGGACAGGGGAAGGGGTAAGTTCTAAAGGTTCCACACAGGGGGGATGCATGCGGGCCAGTTGCAAAGGCAACAGGTACGTCCCAGGTAGTGACAACTTGGTGGAAGAGGAGTCGCCAGCCAATAAAATAGGTGCAGACCTGTAAAACATCACAGGCACAGTTGGTGCCCGAAGGCAAATGCATGGGGAGGGCAGATGCTGCGGGCGATTGGACAGAAGGCCAGGACCCAGAAGGACACATAAGGGCCCAGTCCACCAAACACAGCGACTGTGGGGGTTTAGCACGGGAGAGAGAGAGAGAGAGAGAGAGAGAGAGAAAGAGGGAAGGAGGAGGAGAAGAGGAAGGTCTTGAGGTGCTTGCGGACCTTGAAGAGATCCGACTCAAGATGGAGAGAGAGGGGGAGGCTATTCCAGAGGTGGGAGCCAGCCGAGGAAAGAGAACGACCACCCACATTCTGCTTAGAGAAGTGCTTGACAAGCAGAGAGTTGGAGCCGGAGGATCGGAGGGAGTTGGAAGTAGAGTATTTGGTGAGAGCACGTTGCAGTTAGCCTGGACCCAGGCCCCAGACAGACTTATGGATGATGCAGAGGGATTTAAAATCCTTGCAGCGACTGGAGCCAGTGGAGAGATTTTAAGGCTGGAGAGATATGGTCCCTGGGCTTGAGACCAAGGATAAATCTCACAGCCCTATTCTGGATTAGTTGGAAGGGGCGGAGAGAAGGAGAAGGTAGATTGAGGAAGAGGCTGTTACAATAGTCCAGCCTGGAGAGTACCAGAGCACTGGAGATATTAAACTTCTGGGGAAAAGTGAGGAAAGGGAGGATGCATCTAAAGAGGTAGCGTTGGAAATGGGCCTTCTTTGCAAGGTTTGTGAATGTCTGTTATGTTGGGTGTGCGTTTGTGTGTTTTATGTGTAAATTTGCTGGTATTTAAGGTTATGGTTGTGCACACTGGCATGCTTTGTCCGTAGGGGTAAGGTCCAATGGCTGGGATTGTTGTAGTATGCCAGTGATAGTTATGTTGGATGTGTTTGTGTGTGGTTTGGCTAGCCCTTGGGCGTGTATTATTACAAGGGAGGTATGTAGGAGGGGTATGTAGGAGGGGAGCAGGAGCCGGGTGGTTAGTACATTGGGTACTCTCAAAGTACTCTCAAAGACTAGGTGGCTAATCTTCACACTTCTATCTAAATGCGACACATGGCTAATCTTCACAAATCTATCTAAATGTGACGCCTGGCTAATCTTCACAAATTTATCTTAATATGACGCATGGCTAATCTTCACAGATCTATCAAAATGAGACGCATTGCTAATTGCTCATGGGTCGGTCATGATTTCTGTTCTCAACGATCTAGCATTACTGCAGGACCACATGGAGATCAGAGTTTTGATTCTCCTTGACCTCTCTGTGATATTTGATACCATGGACCACAAAATTCTTCTCGAACACTTGGAGATGACAGGGATGTCTGGTGCACCTTTAGCTTCGTTCACCTCTTTCATTTCAGATCGCAAACAGACTGTCTCTTTATTTCCCTTCAGCTCTGCGTCTACCTCAGTCTTCTACGGGGTGGCCCAACGGTCTTCTTTAGTGCCCCTTCTTTTGAATCTATATTTAAGTCCCCTTGTTTACCTTATCCCCTCCTATGGTTTTCTTGTTTATATGTATGCCGACGATACTCAACTGGTTTTGCACTTCGGTGCCCTGGTCTCTGATTCTCCTTCCAAACTTAAGGAGTGTTTAAACAAGTTCAGGTGCTGGATGTCTAGAAACTGGCTGAAATTAAACTGGGTGATAACTGAGGTTCTGGTGGTTGGTTTGGTTAATTCCCATCCCCTCTGGAACTTAGACTTCTCCAGCATTGGATCTTTCATAGATTCAAATGTTTGAATATACCCGTCGTCAGTGATTTAAAATAATTATCAATAATAAAATATATACATTATTGCCATAGAAAAATTGAATGGGGATAGCTCACTATGCCCAAAAAGGCATTCACTTGTGTAGTCCCTCCACCTCACTTTGGTCCTTTATGACCCTAACCAATGAGGTGGCAGGGCTTAAGCTCTGCCCCAGGCAACCAACTTCATATTTTTCACTGCAGTCTAACAGACAGAGGGAATCCTCCAGCTCTTTGAGCTTTTCGATTTTTCAAAGCTACTTCTCAAAATGTATCCTATTTTGATCTCCTAGTTAAGGACTACTATTTGTGTTTTTCTGGGAACAGAAAACACAAAATTTCAACCTGTTTTCATCGAGTGAAAGACTACTTCACACCATGGATGAGGAAACACCAACTGCCAAAAAGCCCTCCCTGTTCATGGACTGTACCCTTTGCAATTCTCCAGAACAGGATTGCAAGACTTGTCCTTGGTCTCGAGCCCAGGGATCGTATCTCTCCAGGACTGAAATCTCTGCACTGGCTCCCAGTGGCCGCGAGGATTAAGTTCAAAACCTTCTGCATTGTTCAGAAGGCCTTCTGGGGCCTGGGGCCTTAATACCTTCAACTCTCTGTTCCTAAATATCTTCCTTATCAAGCTCTTCGCTCATCAGCCTCCAACTCCCTCAGGGTCAATCGCTTCTCCAAGCAACAAGTTGGTAGTAGATCTCTCTCTCCGGCTGGTGCCTCTCTCTGGAACAGCCTCCCTGCCTCCCTTAAACTTGAGGAGAATCATCTTGTCAGGTTGTAATCGCCGGCACGTTCCCCTCGCTCACCTGGTGATGCTAAACGAACAATCTCACATACGGGCAGGCGATTGCACAATGGACTATTTCGAAGTCATTGGGGGTTGCCATGGCGACGCTGGCACTTGACACGGCTGCAGTCACGTTCCCGTCTGCTTTCCGCTCACGTGACCCCCGCGCTGCAGCAACGCCGATATAGTCACGCCCCCCTTCCCCTGGCGCTTCTGATTGTTTTCTCTTCGGACTTCAACAGCAGCGCCTATGTACTACTGAACTCCTGGTTTCTGACCCTTGCTTGTTTTTTGGACTTCGTTTGTCTTGCCCTCCTGTCTAAACATTCTTGAACTGCTACGACCCGGATTGTGTAACTGGCTGTGCTTTTGTCTCGTGATTTCACTTCTTCTTGTTGCTCGTGGATTGAGGACCTGGACTGCTTACGGAATGCCTTGCTTTATGGACATTGTTTAAACACCTCTACAAGGAACTGCGCTGGAAATACCATCTCGTAGGTGTACTCGTGCCGGTGGGAATAGGGTGTTTATTTCTTTGCTGGACTAGAGACTGCCTGCAGCACTTTGGAACTCGACTGTGTTGGACTAGAGACTGCCTGCAGCACTTGTGAAACCTAGGCGTCCTCGTTTCGGCGGTACAGGGGGAGTTCTTGCTTCATTGTGGAATTTTTTAACTATTCGCTTTTCTAGTTTACGTCTTGCTGTGCTGGTGCTACAAAAGAGGTTCTGCTTTTGGACACATAGGTAAGCAAAGGATACTAGTGCCTGGTTTTTTCTATCCGATTCTATTTCCAGTCCTAGGCTTACCTGTGGTGTGTTGTGTTTACTATAGATTCGCTATCTAACTCCAGTGCTGCCCATTTCTTACCTGCTATCCCAGGAGTCATCTTGGTTATAGTCAGGCGGGTTACCAATTGCCATTTATGTTACTAGTACCGTCCATATACCAATTGCTAACCCAGTGTTTTCTTTGCAGCCATTTGGGGTCCAGCATGTCCAGCCATCGTCAATTACTCTTTCAACCAATTAAACGCTCAGCCTGTTCTAAAGTACAACTGAGTATTGCATTGGTGGGAAGAACTAATTTCTTCACTACGAGTTGAAGAGTACCCCATGCCTGTTAGGCACTTGGTTCTGACAGAATCAGAAGCCTTATAATGGACACAGCTAGTGATCCCTTGGCGACATTGGTTCAGTTGGTGGCTGATTTGCGTGCTGATATGCAGACAGCTCACAACGCTACTCATCGCCGCATTGATGACATTCAGGCGGGATTGAGAACCGGTGTCACTGGACCTCCACCAGTTGCTGTGGCATCCGGTTCAGGTACGTTTGGAGCCCAGCCACAGTCAGAAACGGTACCTGTCTATATGGCAGCACAGTTCCCATTGGCCCCTCCGGAACGATTCTTGGGCGATCCCAAAGCCTTTAGAACGTTTATAAACCAATGCAGACTGCACTTTTTATGCAGACCATCATCATTTCCTGACTCGACTACCAAGGCTGCCTCTGTCCTGTCTAATTTGGGTGGTACTGCTGCAGTTTGGGCCAATCCCCTTTTGGAACAGGGTAGTCATTTGTTATTCGATTGCGACGCCCTTTTAGAGGCACTTACACGGGTCTTTGACACCAGATACAAATCTCAAGCCACCGATTTAGAGCTACTAAATCTTCAGCAAGGTGATACCCCCTTATTGACATACCTCGCTAAATTCAATCAGCTTGTGGCTGAGACTAACTGGCCGGATGAAAAGAAGGCGGCTTTGTTTTACGAAGGCCTATCGGAATAACTCAAAGACACCATAGCCAAGGTACCTGTGTTACCAGCCTCTTTTCCTGATTTTTTGGATCTGGTTCTCCAGATCGATGCTCGGAAATCAGAAAGGAAGGGAGAAAAAAGGACACTGCCTCCGGTTCCAGTCAATCTTGCGAGCTCGGTCCCTGGGAATGGAGAACCTATGCCAATAGGGGCGGTAAGGGGACCATTGTCCAGAGAAGAAAGAGAGAACCGAAAGAAAAACAACTTATGTTTTTACTGCGGTTCGTCTGAGGATTTTTTACGCTCCTGTCCCAAGAAACCAGTGAAATCGGGAAAAGCCAAGGCCCGGCCATAGATGGAGCCCTATGCCGAGCACTAATGTTCAGGGCTCCAGTTTCTCTGTCCCATTCACGATTAAGGCCACCATTGCATGTCTGGAAAGACAGCCCTGGTCTACAGAAGCTGTTTTGGATTCCGGAGCAACTGGTAATTATATTGATAGCCAGTATGTCCGGGATTGGCAAATACCACTTGTACCCAAAGAACATCCCAAAGTGGTCAATGCGGTAGATGACACTACGCTTCTTTCCGGGCTTGTAACCAAATCCACTGTGCCTCTGACCTTGATTGTCGACAGTTTCCATAGCAAACTTATTTCATTTGATGCTATTGCTGCACCCCAATTTCGACTCATTTTAGGCCTACCCTGGCTAAGACTCCACAACCCTATTGTTAACTGGGTTACTGGTTCCGTTTCTTTTGTGTCACCGCATTGTCTGGATCATTGTAGTACATCAAGCATTGTGGCAGATAACCCATGTCAAGCTCTGTTGGAAACTGCTTCAGTGGTCGGTGGTGTCCTCAATACTACCATACCCCCACAATATATGGTGTTTAAGGATGTTTTTGATAAGGGGCAGGCAGAAAAACTCCCAACCCATCGCCCATATGATTGTCCAATAGATCTCAAGGAGGAAGCGAAGATTCCTTCGGGGAAAATATACTCCCTCACTGTGAAAGAGGATGCAGTATTGAAGGAGTATTTGGATAAAGCCTTGGCTTCTGGCCTCATCCGTCCCTCCCGTTCCCCTGCGGCCTCTCCTTTGTTTTTTGTTCCCAAAAAGGAGGGAGACCTTAGACCATGTATAGATTATCGGGAACTCAATGCCATAACTGTGCGGAACCAGTATCCCCTACCACTGATTTCTGTTCTTTTGGATCAACTGGGATCCTCAGTGATTTTCAGTAAACTGGACCTGAGGGGGGCATATAACCTTATGAGAATACGAGAGGGGGATGAATGGAAAATGGCTTTCAAAAACAAATATGGTCTGTTTGAGTATTTGGTCATGCCATTCGGGCTCTGTAACGCCCCTGCCACGTTCCAACATTTTGTCAATGACATTTTCCGAGACATGATTGACCGTTTTTTGATCGTCTATTTAGATGATATTTTGATCTATTCCCCTTCTCATGACCTTCACGTACAACATGTTACGGACGTCCTACAACGGTTGCGTGATAACAACTTATATGCAAAATTAGAGAAGTGTACCTTCCATACTTCTGAAGTGGAGTTTTTGGGGTATGACATCACTAGCTATGGTGTACAGATGAGCCAAGCGAAAGTCAAGACAGTATTGGACGGGCCAGTACCTACTACGGTGAAAGCCTTGCAGTCCTTTCTGGGATTTGCAAACTTTTATCGTCGATTTATCAGACACTTCTCCAACATTGTGGCTCCTCTCACGGCACTAACAAATAACAAGCATCCATTCCTATGGAACCCAGAAGCACAAAGATCGTTTGATGTCCTTAAGGAAGCCTTTACCTCAGCTCCGGTGCTACAACACCCTAATGTCAAACAACCGTTTGTTGTGGAGGCAGATGCATCAGACGTTGCCGTAGGGGCAGTTTTGTCCCAACCTTGTCCGGAGACCGGGGTTTTACACCCGGTTGCCTTTCACTCCCGCAAACTCACTCCCTATGAGGTAAACTATACCATTACAGAACGTGAACTTCTGGCGGTTCTTGACGCATTTAAGGTCTGGAGGCATCACCTTTTGGGAACGGAAACTCCAGTTCAAGTGTACACCGACCATAGGAACCTTCTAGCTCTTCAATCATTGCAATGCACCACAGCACGTCATGCAGGCTGACATGAGTTATTTTCCATGTACAACTTTGTCTTGTCTTACCGTCCTGGGATTATGCATTTCAAGGGAGACGCTTTAGCTCGGTTACATGGAGAACCCGAACCCTGGTTGCAAGATGGTACTCTACTTCTACCCAACCAGGTAATATGCGGTTGTACGTTGCAACCCTCCTTAAAAACTGCCATCCAACTGTGGGTACTCAGGGGTCCTCCAGAGCTGGATCACTATAACATGGATGTGGTCCAGTCCTTGCCGTATGTTCAAGGCAAGATTTACATACCAGATTCAAATACACAATGTATCGCCATGTCCTGGTGTCATGACTCATTGTTGGCGGCACACCCTGGCCCTAGAAAGACTTTGGAATTACTTAAACGCTGGTGCTGGTGGCCTTCCATGTCTAAAGATATAATACAGTACGTTGCAACTTGCGCTGTTTGTGCCCAATGTAAGACCTCCCGAGCCAAACCCATGCGCCTACTACAACCCCTACCCATACCCCCTCGACCCTGGGCTATGATCACCATGGACTTTGTAGTGGAATTACCTCTGGTTAGAGGTTTTGACACCATTTGGGTAGTGGTGGACAGCTTCACTAAGTTAGCTCTATTTTTGCCATGTCAGGGTCTCCCCTCCGCTCCCATTCTGGCTGATTTGTTCTTACGGAATGTTTTCCGCTTCTTTGGCCTCCCTGACATCATAGTATCTGATAGGGGTGCGCAATTTACCTCTTGTTTTTGGAGACATCTTACTCAATCGATGGGAATCGATGAGAGGTATTCCACTGCCTACCACCCCCAGACGGATGGACAAACTGAGCGACTAAAGGCCACAATGGAACAATACTTGAGATGCCTTATTCTGCAACATCAGGAGACCTGGCTCTCAGTGCTGTCCATGGCAGAGTTCGCCTACAACAACTCGGTTCATTCCTCCACTGGGGTCTCTCCTTTTTATGCCATCTATGGACAACAACCTCGTTCTTTACCCTTGGACATTAACTCATCCTCGGATTGTCCGGCAGTTCGGTCCTGTCTCACGGATTTATCCTCGCTACGTACCAGTATTACGGAGCATTTGACTCATGCCCAAGGGCAGGCGAAGAAATATGCGGGTCATCATTGCAGGCCGGTCCCGCTTTACGCTCCTGGTATGCGTGTCTGGCTTTCAGCCAAGCATCTCCCTATCCCTGGGCATAGGAGCCTCTTGCCTCGCTTTGTAGGTCCCTATGTTATTAAGGAGATACTTAGTCCTCTTGTGGTCAAATTGGAGTTGCCTCAGACGTGGAAATTACATCCAGTTTTTCATATTTCCTTGGTCAAGCCATGTACTGAGCAAACCAGACTGCCTCTGCGTCCTCCGCCTTTATTAGTAAAAGGGGTCGAGGAGTATGAGGTCCGTGCAATCCTCGACACCAAACTCTCTGGTGGAGTGCGTTTGTTCTTGGTGGATTTGAAAGGTTACGGTCCTGAGGATCGCACCTGGTAGCCGGAGTCCAACATCCATGCTCCCGCCTTATTGTCCCGCTTTCTTGCCTCCCGGGGTATGGAGGCACCTTTGGGGGAGGGTACTGTCAGGTTGCAATCGCCGGCACGTTCCCCTCGCTCACCTGGTGATACTAAACGAACAATCTCACATACGGGCAGGCGATTGCACAATGGACTATTTCGAAGGCATTGGGGGTTGCCATGGCAATGCTGGCACTTGACACCGCTGCAGTCACGTTCCCGTCTGCTTTCCGCTCACGTGACTCCCGCGCCGCAGCAACGCCAATATAGTCACGCCCCCTCCTTCCCCCAGCGCTTCTGATTGTTTTCTCTTCGGACTTCAACAGCAGCGCTTATGTACTACTGAACTCCTGGTTTCTGACCCTTGCTTGTTCTTTGGACTTCGTTTGTCTTGCCCTCCTGTCTAAGCCTTCTTGAACTGCTACGACCCGGACTGTGTAACTGTCTGTGCTTTTGTCTCATGATTTCACTTCTTCTTGTTGCTCGTGGATTGAGGACCTGGACTGCTTACGGAATGCCTTGCTTTATGGACATTGTTTAACCACCTCTACAAGGAACTGCGCTGGAAATACCATCTCCTAGGCGTACTCGTGCCGGCAGGAATAAGGTGTTCATTTCTGTGCTGGACTAGAGACTGCCTGCAGCACTTTGGAACTCGACTGTGTTGGACTAGAGACTGCCTGCAGCACTTGTGAAACCTAGGCGTCCTCGTTTCGGTGGTACAGGTGGAGTTCTTTCTTCATTGTGGAATTTTGGAAGTATTCGCTTTTCTAGTTTACGTCTTGCTGTGCTGGTGCTACAAAAGAGGTTCTGCTTTTGGACACATAGGTAAGCAAAGGGTACTAGTGCCTGGTTTTTTCTATCCGATTCTATTTCCAGTCCTAGGCTTACCTGTGGTGTGTTGTGTTTACTGTAGATTTGTTATCTGACTCCAGTGCTGGCCATTTCTTACCTGCTATCCCAGGAGTCATCTTGGTTATAGTCAGGTGGGTTACCAATTGTCATTTATGTTACTAGTACCATCCATATACCAGTTGCTAACCCAGTGTTTTCTTTGCAGCCATTTGGGGTCCAGCCATCGTCAATTACTCTTTCAATCAATTAAACGCTCAGCCTGTTCTTAAGTACAACTGAGTATTGCATTGGTGGGAAGAACTAATTTCTTCACTACGGGTTCAAGAGTACCCCATGCCCGTTAGGCACTTGGTTCTGACACATCTCTGGTTTCGGAAGCCCCTCAAAACCTTTCTCTTTGCTTCTGCCTTTTCTCCTCCTCTCCTCTGCTGACCTCCTGGCTGTAACCGGAACTGCACTGGCTAGCTGGACACTCTCTGAGTTTGGGCCAAGGTTCCTCCACCACCAGCGTCACACACCTGCACTGCCCACATGGCAACCCCCGCACTTGCGGACTGTTTCTGTATCCCTACAGTCCCCCTACCAGCCCTTGACACCTGATGCCCGCACTTACCCATGCACCTACCCATGCACTTGCCACATGCTGGCCGTTATTTATTTACTTATTGTTATCATCTTTCCCATGTACTGAACTGTCCCTGCCCCATTCCCAGGAAATTGGGCGATCTGAACTACATCTGGCCTAGTAGTCCATCCTCCCTTTGTTCCCCTCCCTTGCCTCGTCGCGCCTTGAAACACTTGTGTATAGGCGCGTTATAAATGCCATATCATATCATGGGGGTTGGAGGTAACCATGGCGCTATTAGCGCCATGGCTGCCTCCAAAACCTCACTGATTCCGCCCTGGTGAATGGAGCTATTACCGCCCCATTCCAAGGTTGGAGGGGCGGTAATTTCCCATTCATCAGGGCCCTTCCCCATTCCCATTTGAGCCCCCATAGGGCTCAATGGGAATGGAGAAGGCGCTAATAACGGTACCGCAAATTGCGGTACCTTTATTAGCTCTAAGGTCCCTTTGCGGGTCCTGTCCTTAACGCCTGGTAAAACCAGGCGTTAAGGGAGGACCCGCAAAGGGAACTCGTAGTAGGGCGGTAAAGGATTACCGGTACCGGTGCCCTTACCGGTACCAGTAATCCCTTACCGCCCGGGTCGTAATGAGGCCCCATATCATATAAAAAAGAAACTTGTATATATGAGGGACGCTCATGAACAGTGTATCTACTGCTTGTACCCTCATGATATTTACAAGTGTGAAATTTGCAAGACCTTCACAAACAAGACCTTGCAAGACAGGCACAGAGAAGACTTCCCTTACACCTTCCTTGAGCTCTGGGGACCAGAAAAAAATCCTTCTGAGGAGAAAACTACCTCTAAAGGTAAGGAGGTGTTTTCTAAAACTTTGTTGGGGGACGATCGTCCATGGAACAGCCATCTGACAGTGGTACTAGTGATAAAGGGTTGTCGACGACTAGACCGTCAACGAAGGCAAAGAGGCCTACAACTACTCTCCAAACCTTGTCATCAACGAATAAATCCTCGTCATCGAAATCGTCAACTACGAAACAGTCGTCAACGAAGGAGACTCACCATTCGTCCACGAAGATCTTGTCGATGGTGCCAAGGTCTCACCATTCGTCGACGAAGTTGTCGTCGACAAAGCACCAATCAGACGAAACCATCAATTTCGACATCGATTAGTAAGGACAAGTCAGAGACGCCGTCCACGGACATCACGGTAACGGCGACAACGCCATACCACAAATAAACCAAAAGACACAACCACAAACTCCAGAGGTCCAGGAAGAACCAATAATATTACAATTGTCACCTATAAGAGATATGACAGAATTGCCAGATATTATTTTGCAAGAAGACTTGTCTGACACGAAATTCATACGAGAATAACCTATTCTCACCCCTAAGGAGAATAGTCCACCTTGGCACCCCACCACAGAGAATGTCACAAATCCATATAACGTTATGATCATGGAGTTAATGCAAAGAATAATGGATTAGTTCAACAGGCGTCAGAGATCTCAATCATCAATGCCAACCGGCACCAGACATAGGAATTTGTCCTCTGTCTCAAGGAACACAAGATTCTCTCAGAGAGACAAGTAGCCTCATGACAGCATGCCTAGAAGCTCTCCTATCTGGAACAGAACCCATAAAAGGGTGCGCTACCCGGAAACTCCCCACAGACCTAGGAACAGAACACACAGTGCTTCACTGTTAAGAGTCTCACCACCGAGATCTTCGCCTAGACCAAGACCACGCTCGCCAATAAGGGATCCAACTGTAGTACCCTCAACTGCTTTAGTTTTAGATTGGCAGGAGGACCCATTTAGAGATTTTTCAGACCCAGAGGAAGGCGAGATTACGCACGACCCAGACAGACATAGTGAATGGGACAACTATGTAATAGGGAAACCAAGAGAAAAGGATTCCCCAGGGGAAACTTCACCACCGGATGACCTGGTATCGTTCCATACCATTATCGGCAAGGCGGCAGACCTTTTCAAACTGCAAGTAACATCAGAGGAAAAGAAACCAGTCCTGTACGAACATAGGGATAAATATAGGAGAACTGTCACTACTATCCCTCTTTTGGATACAATATGGGATGCAGGAGTGAAAATACTATCTACACCTCTGTCTACACCTGCTCTCGTCTCGCGGCCAGAGAAGAAATATAAAGCCCCAGACACAGCTCCACTATGCCTAAGAGGACATACAGAGCCAGACTCTGTAATCACAGTGGCAGCCAGATAAAAGGTGGCTAATCCGTCATCCCCACTGTTAGCACTCCCTGACAAGGAAGGATGAAAATTGGAAGCTATGGGCAGGAAAAAGTATCATCATCAGCTTTCTTTACCATCAGAGCTAGTAATGCTCTGGCTATGACAGCGCGCTGGGACCGGGAACTATGGCTTTGCATATCAAAGCTAACCAAACACCTACCGGCTGAATTGCAAGACAAAGCAAGCAATAATAACAGATGGTGAAGCTACATCCAAACACATGATTGATGCCGCGGTAGACGTTGCAGAATCAGGCTTCCGCCAAATCGCCCACGGTAAGGTCCTAAGAAGGCAGACCTGGATGAAAGCTACAAACTTCAGACAAGAAGTCCAAGCACAAATCCTGGATATGCCCTTCAACGGGCATGATCTCTTTGACAAGAAGATTGATGATCATCTTAAGGCAATTAAGACAGACACAGATACAGCTCGAGCTATCTGCTCGCTCAAAGATAAAGACAAAGGACGCTGCACTTTTCGATCTTTTCGAGGCTCATCTTCCAAATACAGAGGATTCAATCATCCGATCTACAGTCAGAAAACAGAAGGCAGTACCTTTCAGGACCGCAGATACCATCAGTTGACGGCTAGGTTCAATCAAAGAGGAAGGCGTGGGTCTAACCAGGTCTAAACACAATCCAAACAGAACTGACAACTCATACCATCTTCACCCACAGCACTCCCCAGTGGGAGGAAGAATAAGCCGCCATTACCATCACTGGCGAAATATTACATTGGACAAGTGTGTGTTGCAAATAATTTGCGAGGGTCACGCGATCGAATTTCTGGACCAACCCCCCTCCCTTCCACCCCCACCACGAAAGGCACACCTTGCGAAACATATGGCAATAGAAATCCGCAATGTCCTCCAGAAAGCGGCTATAGAACCAGTCCCAGGGAAACAAAGGGGAATAGGCTTCTACTCCCAGTTTTTTCTAGTTAGAAAAAAGAACAGCCAGTGGAGACCAATATTGGACTTAAGGGCACAAAAAATTCATCAAGCCCATCAAATTCCAAAATGACGTCATTACATAATGTCCTCCCTTGGTTAAACAAACATGTCTTCCTAGCAACCCTGGACTTGGAAGACGCCTACTTTCATATTCCCATCCACCCTGCTCACAGAAGGTTCCTCAGATTTACAGTGGGGGAGTCACATTTCGAATTTCGTGACCTCCCATTCAGCCTAAGGTCAGCACCAAGAGCCTTCACCAAGTGCCTGGCACCAGTGGCAGCAAACCTCAGACGAGCAGGAACTGAGGTTTTTCCATATCTGGACGACTGGTTAATATGGGCAAGTTCGTTCAAACTCGGCGGTCGCAAGAAAAATGAATCTTCTGAAGGAGCTAGGTTTCTCCATAAACAAAGCCAAATCCTGCCCGATACCCGCCAAGACGGTTCTTTTCCTGGGAGCAGAACTCGAAACCTGCATACTCAGGGTCCGGCCCTTAGCAGACAGAATATCGGCGATGCTACAATTGACCTCATGGTTCAGCGCCAACATGACAGCCATGGTACGATCTTTCAAATCACTCTTGGGCATAATGTCCTCATGTATATTTTTCATTCCAAACTCAGGCTACACATGAGGCCAATACAAGAGACCCTGGACCACCAATGGGCCCAAGCGCTGGGGTCATGGGAAGACGTCGTCCAGCTTGCAGCAAGCATCCACAAAGCACTCCACTGGTGGAGCACACCACAAAATCTGCCGCAGGGAATGCCTTTCCAAGCTCCAACGTCAACGCTTCTTCTCAGAACAGATGCTTCCCTATCAGGCTGGGGAGCAGACCTGGCAAATCTGCAAACAAAGGGCACGTGGTCATACCAAGAATCCCAACTATACATCAGTGTTCTGGAACTCACAGCGATATGCTGGGCACTGAAGGCTTTTTTACCTGTACTTGCATGGCAGGTAATAACGAACCAGATGGACAACACAACCTCCATGCATTAAACCAACAAGCAGGGAGGCACGAGATCAGAGATGCTGTCCAAGGAAGCACAGAGGCTGTGGGCTTGGGCACTACAGCAAAAAGTTCAGCTCAAAGCAGAACACCTGCCGGGAGTGGACAACGTCCTAGCCGACAAGCTGAGCAGAAACTACACAACCTCCCACGAATGGGAATTAGACAGGGCAGAGGCTCCTCAACAGATATTCCACAGGTGGGGACATCCTATCCTATCCTATCCATCGACCTCTTTGCCACCAATGACAACAAGAAATGTCACCTGTTCGCCTCCAGATATCCAGAGGATCTGTCTCTAGTGGGAGCTTTCTCAGTAAACTGGACAGACCAGTTTCTGTATGCCTTCCCACCGATTCCACTGATAGCGAGAGTACTACACGAGTACTACAAAGAATTAAGGAGCACCCATGCAGAATGATACTCATAGCACCAGAATGGGCAAGACAGGTGTGGTATCCAACACTCCGGCACCTCTGATTTTTTGGTTATGGTACTTTTGAGGTTATGTTATACTTCTTTTCGGGTATCACCCCCTTATGTAGGGCCCTTAATTATTTTGTGGCCTTCGCATGAGCCTGGGTGATTTTTTGCTTTTTTTTGTTTGCTTTGTTTTAAGGCCACTTTTTATAAGTAATCCACTAGTACATTGTTAAAGGGCTAATATTTATAGAACCTCTGGCAGATTTGGTTGACCTTACCACAGAGACACAGTGGGCCTCATTACACATTGTGCGGTAAGGGAATAACGGTACCGGTAAGTGATTACCGGTACCGCTAAATTCCCTAGCTAATTACGACCTGGACTTGCCGCTATTAGCGGAACCGGTAAGTACGGTGCCACTAATAGTGACATGTCCGTGAGCGCGCGCGCCCCAGACCGGAAATAGCGGCATGGCGCTAATTGCACGGCATCACAAGCCATGCGGACATGGCAATAGCGGCACAGTAAAGACCCAAAAACCCCTTACCGGCATGGCGCTAATACCAGCATCGCGAACCACCCGTTAAGAGACCTGAGCAGTGTTCCCACCTGCCACAGGTGGACACATCCAGCACAGGTGGAGGTAATGGAGACTTGCAGCACAAAAGAGCACACCACACCCCTTCCCACACACCTTCCCACACCAAAATGGTTCCAATACTGGCAGCATTACATGGGCTGGAGGACACGATTGCAGTGCGGCAGCACCAACAACAGGCAGCACAGGGGAGACGCAGGAGGAGGAGGATGAGGAGGAGGAGGAGGGCAATACAGGCGCAGCAAGCACCACCAGGGCACCCAGAAATACCACAGAGCCAGCCACCAATACCCAGGATCCAAGCCAGTCCATTTAACCAAACACCTGAGCACATACATACCCCGTACCGTCTGCACCGGGATACGATCACCAGCATCGTGGATAAGATACATGACGACAGCGTGAGCCTCATAGACATCAGAACTGCAATCCCCCCTCTACTGAAGGTGGTGACTGTGCTCCACTTCCTGGCCACAGGCTCCTAGCAGCATACTGTGTGGCAGATGCATGGCATCTCACAACCAGTATTCCCATGCACGCCGAACCAGGTACACAATGCCCTCCTGAAGCTTGCACATGAACACATATTCCTGCCACGGACTGTCCAGGAGATCGCAAACACCAAAGTTGGCATCTATTCACTTGCAACCATCCCAAGTAGCATCGGGGCCATCAACTGTACCCATGTGGAATTGGTGGTCCCACATCACAATGAAGTAGTCCACTGAAACAGAAAACAATTCCACTCCATCATTGTCCGAATGGCATGTGACGTAAACAAGATAATCACACATTGTTGCTCCAGACATCCCAGCTCAACCCATGATTCAATGGTCCTGTAGAACTCACCCATACCACGCAACATGGAGCGGCAAGCCGGCCAACGATCGTGGCAACTTGGTGATTGGCAGGGCATGTACATGGCGGTGTGATTGGTGGGGGGGAGAGAAACATACACCAACTAGGAGTTGACTGTCGTGCGTGGGACAAATGGTCATACAGATGTACGCCAATGTCCATCGGGGAACTCCACAATGTACTTGAGAAGACCCCACATGAAATGTGAAGCTGCACAACATTGAATACAATCCAACTTACGAAAGATTACACATCCATCCACACCCACATTTCACATCATGCCACACCACATAATACACAAATCAGCAACATGCTGTCAAGACAGTCATACAGAATTTGGGCAGCACAACATCAATACAGCAATGTGCCCTAGAATGCATGCAAAGGGATCACCCCTAGCCATAGCATCTGACCACAAACCCATAGCACCACTGAAGTGATGCTTCACAGCATAGCAACATGGATGTTGGAATGGCAGTACACTGGCATTGCGGTACTAAATTTGCCTGGGCCCAAGGACACCTGAGACCTGGCCTCACCCAGGACATATCTATTACTGTCAGAGGCATGATTCGGGCATGTCGACTTGCATGGTCGAGCTCAGCTTTGCACATTGCAGTCACGCAGATCGTCTGCATGCATGCTGTCATTTGTGATTTCCAATCACAATGCAAAGACAAGTTGTGTGACATGTACAGGCCGGTCCAGAGGTGGCCGGTAACAGGTACCCATTCTGCACCCCATACAGGCAAAGCCGGCTATCCCCTGAAGAGGTGGCTCCTAACCCCTGTATGGAACCCACAGAACCAGCAGGAAGAGGACAACAATATTGCACATACCCGTACCCGCGTCGTGATGGAGCAGACATTTGGCCTTTCAAACACACAGCTCTGGTGCCTAAGCGTGCCGGGTGAGGCTCTCCTGTACGGCCATGACAAAGTGCCGAAGATGACCATGGCATGTGTGATGCAGCACAAAATGTGCATCAGACGGAATGTGCCTATGCCACCTGACATGCAACCATCAGATGAGGATGATGTGGATGGTGATGAGGATGGTTGAAATGGCCCGCCAGGACATGCAAGAGGCGATGGCCAGGAGGGACACGATGTGCGTCAGCATCTGATGTATCAGATTCCATGAGATACAAGGGAAAACTATTATGGATGGAGATGGGTATTGTTGCCCTGATGCATGTGGTGAGTCCCACAAAGAACCATCTCCCCAATACAATACACATACACAATGATGAAGACCAAGCCTGTGTTTCAACTTCTCAACAGTGTATTGTGAACAAAATTCAAATAAAAAGTGCATGGCCCCAACTGTGCAAACGACACCCCTCCTCCCCCACAACACTCCCAAGAACACCCTTACCCCCCTCCCCCCACAACACTCTCAAGAACACCCTTACCCCCTCTCCCCACAACACTCCCAAAAACACCCTTACCCCCCTCCCCCCACAACACTCCCAAAAACACCCTTACCCCCTTCCCCCCACAACACTCCCAAAAACACCCTTACCCCCCTCCCCCCACAACACCCCCATGTGAGCCTCATAGTGTGTACGTGTCCTTCTCCACATGTGCAACCTAGTCCTTGCTGGCCCTAATTCTCAGTGCCTCCTCCGCCATTGGGTGGTTGGAATGTGGTGCGCCTCAGGTTGCGCAGAGAGCGGCGCAGGGGGCTTGTTTGCCGGGAACTCCAAGAGGAAGAGGTGCCCAGTTGATCCTGTGTTGTGGGTGGGCATTGGCGCTCAATCGCGTCCGCTATACGGATCACGGCCTGCCTGAGTTGGGCCATTTCATTGCAAATCCTGTCCGTGCAGGCGTCCATGCCCTCCCTTGTCTGCCTTGCATACATGCAGGGGTCCTCCCTCAGACGGGCTGCCTCGGCCACATGCTGCCCTACCAGCCCAGTGATCTCTGCCTGCCTCTGGCTGATGGATGCAAGGTCATGTTGCGTGCTACGAGCAGGATGGATGACTGCTGCGCCTTGGTCCATGCCTCTGGCATCAGGTGAGGACACCTGGGGGCTCCATGCCCTTTCCACAGTGTGGGTGGCTGATCCTCCATGGCTACCTGACCCTGATGACAACCTTGGGCTTGCCTCAATGGAGCGTGTTGGGCTGAGGGTCTGGCTTCGCTCCACAATGTCAAGTGCTTCCTCCTCGTCCGAAAGTGGTGCAGTGGCTGCTGCCTCACCAGTTGAACTGGTGGGAGCAGAGTGCGTGCCCTCCGTGGTGATTTCACATTCAATGGGACACACTGCTGTGGGTGCTACAATGGCAGCAGCCATGGCCTCAGGCTGTGTGGAACTTGTGCTCCTGCTGCCTTTGTCCCTCTGCTGCTGGGCACTCCTCCCGGTTACCCTTGAGGTGGTGACGGTTTCCCCTGTTGCATCTCTCCTGGGCTTTTTTGTAGATGGGGAGCAGGTGTCGCAGTGCATGGGTCCTCAGTTTCTGTCTGTGATCCTGTAGGGGTGTGAAATGGGAAATATCATGGTTTATGGTTCAACCTGCCTTAGGCAGAATGTTAACGTCAAGCCACTCTATGCATTGGGGCCTCTTTATTGTGGATTCCGGTAATGGGGATGTCGGGTGGGTCATGCATGAATGGGTCTGTGTTGCACGTGTTTGTGATGATGCATGCATGTATGTTTGTGGCTGGATCCATGGCCTGAATATGGACACATATTTGGGGGGCCCCTCACACTTCACTGTGCATTTTTTGATGTATACACTCACCTCCATCGGATGAAGTGGCCACACCATGCTCCATTTCTCCAACACCCTCTATCGACTCTACTCCAATTGTGGATGCGCAGGTCTACTCCCACTCACGGAGTTTCAGAGGTGAATCGCCGCCACCTCCTGCGCCCATTGCCAGCTTGCGGTTCACTGACAGTATATTTCTGACACGGAGCCGGAGGTCGTCCCACCTCTTACGGCAGTCCTTGACTGTGTGGGTGGTGGTGCCCACCGCACTGACTTTGTGGGCAACCTCTGCCCAGATGGCCTTCTTCTTGAGGATGGTCTCCCGCCGCATGCCATTGCTGAAGACTACATTTGCATTTGCCGATAGTGTCTCTGTGACCATGATCAGCTCCTCATCGCTGAATTTTTCCTTACGATCAGCAGATTTTTTTACAGCCTTGGGCATCTTTGGGCTATCGGGGATGGATTTGTGGCCGAGTTTCCTTGAAAGGGGTCCTGGCTGCGGAGGATGGCAATGGATTGTGTTTTTAAAGATGGTCGCCGTGCTCTTTCCCGTTCCTGTGCGATGACGCTATTTCCGGTTCCGCAATTGCATGCAGCGTGAAGGCGGAGGTGCTATTAGCACTTTAGTCGAAGCCGGTAAAGGACTTTTTGGGGACTTTTACGGCATGGCGGTAGGGCCATTACCGGCATGGCGCTATGCTCGTGTCCGCGTACTCGTAATAGTACGCAATTAGCGGCGTCTTGCGAGGGCGGAGACGCAAATAACGCCATGCCGGTAAATGGCTTCATTTACCGCACTACGTGTAATGAGGCCCAGTGTTCTGAACCTGTGCACCCTACTCCAATGGGGGTTTGGCGAGATACAAATGGATCTCCCTGAACTTCTGTCTGTAAAAGTTCTCTGTTTGTCCCACCCTATTTAATAAACCTTGTTTAATTTCATCAAAAGAAGTGGTATCATGAGGGTTCAGTGTCTGGTAGGTCGCTTGGAGTTCTCTCAGTAATGGGGCCAGGTAACACGTTTTTAATTCCCCACTTCAACTAAACTGTTGGGCCAGTCTTTCAAAATAAAAATAAAAAAATCCCTAAGTCATCACCCTCTCTATATGGCTGCAAAATACCATGAGGGAGAATGGGTTGCTGTTCACTGGAGGTTATTCTCTAGAGCCCATCTTCAAACCTTGTCCTCTTGTAGCTGGTGATCTACCAAGAGTTCCAATAAAGCCTTTATGGTGCTAGGCCCTGAAGACCCCCGCGCATGGAAACAAGGCACAATCACCACACACAAACTGATACGACAGACAGGAGGTTCAATTCCCAAAATCTAGGGTTTATTGCAAAGCAAATAGTCTCAGACGGCCGACTGGATCTCACGTCTCGCAACGTGTGTCACCCAGACCTCGTGAGAGCGAACATTCTACAACAGTGTCATATATACAAAAGGACAATCATACTATCTGTTTGTGACACATCAAAACCGCCCATAATGTATCTTCTTGAGCTAGGGTTCGGTGATTGACAATTATGACGAATATGACAGCTTCTGAGACGTTTCTTTGTTAATCTATATTACTTGATTTAGCAACAGTTGCAGTTTGCAAGACACAGACAGGATTCTTTGTTACAGAGAACATAATGCACTTGTTTAGTGAACAAACCGTGTTCGTAGGAGTGACACATTCCAACGCATGCTATCTTCTAGTTTCTATTCGTGAACTAGGGGGTCAGTCTGATCTAAGAGGGCCCAAAAAGGGGGGCCGTAAGGAGAGTATAATTCATGCCTTTAACGGCCTGTTTCTACAGCTTCAGCGAGACCAGCTGGCACCTGGTTTGGTGATTAATTGCCTCTCGGCTCACCTTCAAGGACTTGTGAGGGACGAAAACAATGTATTTCTGTACTGCTTGGGCATTTCTGTCTGGGCTGGTCTCTCAACATGTAACTTGTGGCCTTGCTTTGTGCAAGAACAGAACGAATATAAATACATTTTTGCAAAGCGTTTGAACAGAAAAGCAAGAGAAAGCAAATGGTGGATCCTCCGGGAACAAAATGGACGCTCTATGGTTATGCTGAGGATTCTGTAATTGGCGATGCTGGGCCTATGATGCGATTGGTTTTCGGCCAACATAATATAACATCTATGCTATGGTAGGGTATTTTCTAGACTCACAAACCCTCCTTTTGGCAGTAAACCAAGAGCATCAACCATACATCGCATCTTCCTCTGACCATGTATCTAATTCTGAACTATTCATACTACTGTAATCGTCATCATCAATATTAATTGACATAAACCCTTTCATAGTTTGGGTTTCGTTGTTTGCATTCGTATCTACTTCGGGGGCTCTTTTCTCTGTTACCATGTGTATGCATTCATCAGTTTTTTCAGAGCAAATAATTGGCAGGCAGTGTATGCAACAGCAACATGTCATGAAGATTCCGAGTACCGTTCCTAAAATTGCAACTAGTTTCCATCCCCATGAGCGTAGTAACTCCCAAAACCAGGAACTGTTATTTAACTCCAAACCACCTATCGGGGGATGAAGGTCAGAACTCAAAATGTGTAATTTCTTTATTACCTCAAAAATCATAGGGGAGGAGTCACTTACAAATACACAGCACACTGACCCCACAATTTTGCAAACACCTCCACGGTCGGCCAAAACTATATCAAGAGCCATTCTATTCTGAAGTGTCATTAATCTAATTGCCTTCTCTTCAAGGGTGATATTGTACAATATATCGGTCGTTCCATATATCGTTTTTTCTAAAATTCTGGACAATCTTCTTATATTCCAGGATTTTATTGCTTGGCCCCAATAGGGTATAAATGATTTTGCTATGTCTCCTGCAATAAATCCTGCTTCATCATCCCGCCGGGGCCTTGATCTGGATAATTTCGATATATCTGATGTTCGGGAAAGGAATACCCCGGGGAAAAGGATCCCTAAGTAACACATCGCACCCCAATTTCTAGGTAACGAGGCATAAGCTTTTTTTCCACATACAAAATAAACGGGGTCACCTACATATATTGGTTCTTCTTCTCTCTCGAGTACTGCAATATTCATGCATCTATCGAATGTCCCTACTGAATAGGAACCTTTCTTCCGTAAACAAAATGGAACAGTGCAAGGATTGTAGTTTATTGTTTACAAGGGTGGCACTACACCCTTATTCCCTACTGGGTTCATGTGAAACGTGATTACAGATGACTTATAAGGCACATACATTCTGTCTACTGGCGTTACTACTGGTTTTATTACTCTTGCTTTGTTAAATATGGAACAACCTACAGGTTTCATTACCACTTTCTGAAACTCATCTATGTTTGTTCTATCTAACTGACCTGTATCACTCTTGTTCCACTTCCCATAAAAGAGTGCACTTAGTGATGCATAGCATGCTGTATTAAGGGGTAATGGCTGTACATACCAACCCATTCCTTTTCTGCCATGCTGGGGTAAATTGGTGCAAACCCAGCAGTTAGTTTTGTTCAGGATTGAGTGAGTCATATTAATGATCAAAAGCAACGTATTATTACCATAACCTTCTCTATGTATTTCTTCTATTGGAGGGAGAGTATAAGAGAGTACATGGACTCGACCGTCTGTGGCAGGTGCTTTTGTGGCAGGTAAAAGAGAACTCAATGGATGCATGCTCTCCAAATACCATAATACTGGGATAATGGTACACAGAATACACAGACGTTTTGTAATCATCAGCATTAATTTCTTACAGCAACTCTTTGTAGAATTTTTTATAGTCTCTATATCTATTACATCATCAGCGTTGGTGCAGGAGGGAACAGAAGCAAGTATGGGCATTGTGTGCGATTTTTCTTTTTCAACAATGTTCGTCGTGAATAATTCTTACTGCAGCGCCTGTTGAAACACCAATATGTTCGAAGAGGTCAGCAAAGTGTCTAGACCAGTTCTCGGCAGCCTCGATTGCTAATCATGTGGCAAAATTTATAGTGTCTCCGCACATTGCTCAAAACACTCCAGAGCAAAAATCAATTGCCTTTGTACCATCTGCGCCCTGCTCGTTCCCACTGGGTGATCAACAAATTGATTTTTTCAAAGATAGCACCAGGAAGCCGTGTTCCAGAGCTCCCAAATTGATGCAGATTGGTGCAGCTCCCACGCTCCACTTCCCTAGGCCTCTGATTCCCAATTCATCCCTGATGGGAATAGAGGCAGAAACAAAACACCAAAAATCAGATCACTTTCGATTTTTTAGAACGTAGGTTGTACCTTATCGCTCCAGGTACTGTGTGATCAATGAACAGTGCAGATGCACTTCCAGATGCAGGTTCAGTGTCAGCCTAAGATGCAGCAAGTGATAATGCAGGCTTTATGTCAGCCTGTGATGATACAGATTCAGCTGGGCAAAGTTGGGGCACATTTAGCCCTTTCTCCTCTTTAGCAATCTTTTCAGGCTTTCTCTCAGGTTCAGGCAGAATTTGTGGCAGGGAACTGGCAATCGTGTCTTTTGAGTCAAGGGCAGCTGTTTCTTTCTCGTCATTTGGATCAGGCAGTTCTTTCAATGGCGATGGAATTCTTTTCGTGTGGGTGGCATGGATCCACGCCTTACGACCATCCACATGGACGCAGTCTGCGTTTCCAGGAGAATTTGATAAGTGCCCCACCACCTTGGTGTGAGTGAGGACTTTCTTTCGAATTTCTTCACCAGGACCCACTCGCCTGGCTGCAGACAATGCCCCGGGCCTGTATATCTGACAGGAAGGGCCTCCTGCACCTGCTGATGAATCAAACGGAGTTTCTGCATTAACACGTCACAATATGTACTATGCACAGGGTATTCAACTTCACTCAGGTGCCTAGGCTGTGTGCGCACCAAACATTTGCAGGTCTCCCCATGACAATCTCGTACGGGGAGAGTCCAGTCCTCGCTTGCACAGACGTGCGCATGCACAGCAAAGCTAAGGGCAGAGCGTCTGTCCATTTTAATTGAGTCCCTGAACAGATCTTACTTATCTTATTCTTTAAGATGCCGTTCTGGCGCTCAACAAGACTGGCACTCATAGGGTGTCTGGTAGAATGGAATCGTTTATCAATCTGGAGGCCTGCACAAATCTGTAATATCACGGCAGCAACGAAATGCAGGCCGTCGTCTGACCATATGACCCATGGCAGGCCGAATCTAGAGAAATATTCTTTTAGCATCACTTTTGCTGTGCTTATTGCTGTGCAGTCCTTAAGCGGGTATGCTTCCACCCATTTACTGAATGCACATACTACCACCAAGATGTATCTTAGGTTCTGACATCTTTCCATTTCTATGAAATCAAAATGGATGACTTCAAAGGACATAGAGGCAGGGCCAAAACTACCTATCCGAGTAGGTGTTCCATTTTCCAATATTATGTTGCAAACAAGTCATACAATTCTTGACTAGCCTCTCAGCAGTTTTTCTAATGTGTGGGTTCTGCCATACTGTAGCCAAATGCTGAATCATTTTCTTAGCACATATGTGTGTGGGGCTGTGGGCCATGGTGACCATTGCAGTTACATAGGAGTTGTGCAGCATCCACTTTCTACTCTGTTTTTCCACCGAGCAACCTTCTACATCTAACTCTGCGGAGCCCTCAGCCCACCCTTTTATTCCATCTGCAGTTGCTTCCGCCTGCATCTCTTTGACTGTGGCAATCCCATTTTCTATCATATCCCATTTTCTATCATCCCTATTCGGGTGCCATTTTTTACTTTCTCCAATACTCTTCAGGGTCATGATGGTATAGGCAGCAGTTGATGTGCCATTGGGCAATTTAAAACAGGAACCGTCACAAAACAGTTCTCCGTATGGCTCTTTCTGTGGGGTGTCTGTTAGGTCAATTCTCCTTTTTGTTTCTTGTTCAGTAACCATTATACAATCATGGGGTGGCGATTTCTTCTCACCCGTATCTTCATTGGGAGGGGGCATTAAATCTGCACGATTCAAAGCGCAACATCTCTGAATTTGGATATGTGGCGCAAAAAGGACAATTTCGTATCTAGTCAGTGTGGCTGATGTAAGATGTTGCGTCTGTGTTCTATTTAAAAGAACATCTACGGTGTGAGGCACCATTAAGGTTAAGGCGTGACCCAAAACCATTCCCTCGGTTTGTTTTACTGACGCGGCAGCCGCAGCAACAGCTCGCAAACAGCGCGGCAAAGCGCATGCAACAGGATCCAGCGCGGAAGAAAAATAACCGCATGGTCTATTTCTTCCTCCTTGTTCCTGAGTCAAAACAGCCAGCGCACAACCATCATTTTCATGCACAAATAACTTAAAATCCTTTTCATAATTTGGTGTGCCCAAAACTGGAGCTGAGCACAATACAACTTTGAGCAGATCAAATGCTCTCTGACATTCCTCACTCCATGATAAAGGCAAAGCAGCATCCTTCTTTGTCAATGCCACCATTGGTTTCACAATCATAGTAAAATTGGCTATCCACTGTCTGTAATATGAAGCCATGCCTATTATGGCTCTGACTTCTTTCTGTGTCTTTGGAATAGGCATACCAGAGATATTTTCTACTCTTTCTGGTGTCAGCCTCCTTCCCTCTTTCGAAAGGAGTTAGCCCAAATAGGCCACTTCCTTTCGACAATACTGGATTTTTTTTTAATGACGCTTTATGTCCATGTGATGCCAAATGTGTCAATAACGTAACCGTACTCTCTTTGCAAATGTCTTCTGTGTCGGGCGCAATTAACAGGTCATCGATGTACTGCAATAGTACATAACCCGTTGGTAATTCTAGCATGTCTAGTTGTTCTTCTAATGCTCTGCTATAAATACTCAGGCTCTCAGTGTAACCTTGTGGAATTCGTGTGAATGTGAAAGAACGCCCTCCTAACGTGAAAGCAAATAAATATTTGATATCTGAATGTACTGGGATGCTAAAAAATGCATTCTTATGATCTGCGACACTAAAATGTGAAGAAGAGGCTGGAATCACTGTCAAAATGGTAGTGACATCTGGGACCAATGGAAATTGGGGATCAACTACTTTATTCAATGCGCGCAAATCAATTATGAAACAATACAGTATTTCATTACCTTCTTTTTTATAAACTGAAAGAATCGGACTATTGCAAGTGCTACCAGTAATTTCTTCAATCACGTTTCTTTTAACCAAATCAGAAACAATGCATTTTAATGCTTTCTCACCTTCCACCGAAATGTTATACTCCGGGATACGTGGCAATGTGACTCCCTCTTTCAAAACATTTCTCACTAGTTCTAGTCTCAAACAACCAACAACGTTGTCATTCATTGCCCATATACAAGTCGGTACCTTGATTAATTCAGTTGGTAATGGCTTAGACAAAAATTGTGATACTGGCATTTCTTGTGGTGCAATTGTCAAAAACACTCCATCAGGAGAACAATGAATAACCGCACTTAATTTTTTCAACAAATTTAACCCCAATAAATTCTCGTGGCAGTTTTGTGTCAAAAGGAACGGGCAAGACTCGGTGAATGGACCTACTGTTATAGGTACTGACTGTGACACTGGACTAATTACTGGGGTGCCTGCGAACCCTACTGAAACATTCTTTTTCCCTAACAGTGGTATCTCTGGAACCAAGTGATGGTCTATTGAGCGTTTCTGTGCACCTGTGTCCACTAGAAAAGTGTGTTCCTTATTCCCAATTTTCATTTCTACATAGGGTCCTTTCTGATCAACGGGAATAGATACTGGTTCCAACCCCTGTCTTGGGCTGTCCTAGTGGAACAATACATCATCCGATGTGAAGTCAACAGAATAGTATGTATTGGACTGAGTATCAAAAACATTTCCTTCTCCTGCACCATTCTGCTGATGTTGATTTTGCTTCTGATTCTGGTTGTTATTTCCTTGGTTATTCTGATTTTGTGGCATTCTAGTGTTTCTATTTTGCCCTTGTGTTCCCGGGCGACCTCTATTTTGTCTTCTCGGGGCATTCCCATTTCTAGTCTGTAAATGTGGGCACTGTGCTCTCCAATGACCTTCTTCCTTACAATATGCACATTGATTCAGTCCAATTGGACCTCCGTGCATGTTCGAGTAATTCCCTCTTGTCTGTGTATTACCTCCGCCCCTATTATTATTTGCTACCTGTTGCAGTAACACTCTTGTTTTAGATTCACTCTATCACTCACCTCTTTCTCTTTCTCTGAATTTATTCCATTCTCATAATATTGTGCCATGTGTAATACTTCACTCTGTGACTTTTCTTGCCATGCACTCTCAAACGTCATTATTAAATTTTGAATTTTCGGCAGCAACCCTCTCACATATTTGTCAACAAATAGTCTTTTCCCCGGTTCAGTGCTTAAATCTTGGCCACTGAAATCTGCAAACACTTCTTCAAATCTATTGAAATAGTCAGTAGCCAATTCATCCTTTCCTTGCAAGCATGCAGTTAATTTGTCCCAGATAATTCTCCTTTCAGGTACCAAAATCTTCAATTTCTGTACTGTTCGCGCTGGTAATGCTAACATATTTGACGATAGCTTCTCGCCAACCTTTCTATACGTATCCTCTTTTATCAAATGTTCCCATGTATCACCCAGCATTTCACTATCATCTACATTCCTAATTTGCTTCCATAAATCTGCTGCGAGAATTACAGGAAATAATAGGTCAATATCACTCAATGGGCCTCATTACGAGTGACCCGGTATGGAAATAACAGTGGCGGTAAACCCTCCATAACCGTTGTTTCCATACTGGGTGATCCCGAGTCCTGCAGGCAGAGGTGTCATTCCCGCCAGGTCTGACCTGGCGGGTTTAACACCACCCACCTGCAGGCGGACGTGGAAACACCGGCACCATCTTGTGTTTCCACTTCCCCATTCCCATTGAGTCCTAAGCGACTCAATGGGAATGGGGCTTTACCGAATTCCGCCTTCGGAATTCCCCGGTCACTGGGGTCGTAATGCCCCGTTAATTCCGGGAATCACGGAGGCGGAATGGTAATATGAGTCCGGCGGTAACCTGCCGGAATTTCAGGCACGGTTACCGATGGACTCGTAATGAGGCCCATTGTAAAAATGGACGACTTCAAATATACAATCACCATACACGAACTGATACGATAGACACAAGGTTCAATTCCCAAAATCTAGGGTTTATTGCAAAGCAAATAGTCTCAGTCGGCCGACTGGATCTCATGTCTCGGAACGTGTGTCACCCAGACCTCGTGAGACGCAAGAGAGCGAACATTCTACAACAGTGTCATATATACAAAAGGACAGTCATACTATCAGTTTGTGACACATCAAAGCCGCCCATAATGTATCTTCTTGATCTATCGTTCAGTGATTGACAATTATGACGAATATGACACCTTCTGAGACGTTTCTTTGTTAATCTATATTACTTGATTTAGCAACAGTTGCCGTTTGAAAGACACAGACAGGATTCTTTGTTACAGAGAACATAATGCACTTATTTAGTGAACAAACCGTGTTCGTAGGAGAGACACATTCCATGGCATTCTATCTTCTAGTTTCTATTCGTGAACTAGGGGTCAGTCTGATCTAAGAGGGCCCAAAAAGGGGGGCCGTAAGGAGAGTATAATTCATGCCTTTAAGGGCCTGTTTCTACAGCTTCAGCGAGACCAGCTGGCACCTGGCTTGGTGATTAAATGCCTCTCGGCTCGCCTTCAAGGACTTGTGAGGGAGGAAAACAATGTATTTCTATACTGCTTGGGCATTTCTGTCGGAGTTGGTCTCTCAACATGTAACTTGTGGCCTTGCTTTGTGCAAGAGCAGAACGAAATTAAATACATTTTTGCAAAGCGTTTGAACAGAAAAGCAAGAGAAAGCAAATGGCGGATCCTGCAGGAACAAAATGGACGCTCTATGGTTATGCTGACGATTCTGTAATTGGCGATGCTGGGCATATGGTGCGATTGGTTTTCGGCCAACATAATATAACATCTATGCTATGGTAGGGTATTTTCTAGACTCACAATGGTATTCATTGTGGGTGGTAGCTGTCGTTCCTTGAAGGATTCCATTTTACGACTCAATTTAAGATTACCCCTAACAATCCTATGGGAGTTAATTTGTCACGGGGTCTCGCCATACAATTTCTCTCTCTGGGTCCTGTGATGAATCCTACAGAGTCCTCAGAGAAACCATGCCTAAAGTCTCCTCCCAGGTGGCCAGGGGAAGGCAGTCACTACCTGATCCTAAACCTTGGGTGATAGTAGCCGGGAGGCTTATCTGGGAGGAGAAGGGCCCCAATGGAATAGGAGGGCTGCGCTGTATTTATCTTCTTCAGAGGGGAAGCTTTCCATGATGTCAGAATATTTAACGGCTGCTGTCAGAGTAAGGCTTCCCTTCTCAAAACTACCCACCTTGTTTGTAATGAAGACTATTGGGATAAGCATGGGAATCAGGACATTAACACCTTGACTTCTGATAAATGTAATTCTCCCATATGTCTGAAACCAATCATTAAATCTAAAATCCTTTGCTAAAGGTGTATTTAATACTATCATGCGCCCCAGGAATTAGTTGTTGTGGTCTTCGTGGCGCATGTCCCATCGCCTGCTGCAGTGCCTTACGTCTCCGAACATGGTCTCTGCTGCGGCTTGTCTGAACTTCTGTTGCTGGTCTAGTCTATCCTGACGGCCATCTTGGAAATCCTCTCTCTTCCGGGAGAGACATACTTCTAGCGGGACTGGCCAAAGAGACTTAGCGTCTCAACACTAGGTATGTGGTTACCTAGATCAGCGCTCCCCTTCATTCTAGAATTTCTTCCCTGTCTTCCCTTGCTCTCTGTATTCGTCTAGCATTCCCTATATTTGCTCTGCTTCTATCCTGCTTCTATCCTGCTGCCGCTTGCTCTCTCTATCAACAACTCTCTCCTGGCTCTCTGGATTCACCTACTGCTTTTCCTGTCTCGCGGTGGTGCTGTCCTACTGCTGCTTGCAACTTTGACCTACTTAGCCTTGGGATTCCATTTCTGTCTGCCAAGCTACCCTTGTTAATTCCTAATCCTGAATTCTTTCCTGACTGCTTGGAATTGGAACACTGCTTGTTTACTAATGACCCAGGAAGATTACTTCGTATAGTCTTCTCGTGTTCTAACTGTTTGGAACTGCGGTCAACGCTAAAGAACACTTGCAGATGTATTCCCTTCAATAAGGGTTTTTCCTGCCTTCTATGGGTAACTGCTCTGGGGGTTATTCTCCCTGTTTTATTTAACTGCAACTGGCAGACTGGTCCAGGAGAAGCTTGCCCTTATCTCTGCTGTGAAACTAAAACTACTGTAATACTGGTATTGTACAATTTAACTCCTCATATCAAAACAACAGTCAAAGAAAATGACAATCACCAACCTGGCTCTGTTACACTGCTCGACGCTAGGAGAATCTGCCTGGTCTCCCCTCTGTGTCCCGACTGAATCATCAGAGCAGAGAGAGGCCGCCAGGGAAACCCTCACGGGGGAATAAACCCTGTGCTGCTAGTGTGCGCTGATTGTAGATGTCAGATTGATAGTTCTGTGTCTGTTGTCCCCTCCTTTCCGTTCCGTTTGTTTGTGCTGTAATGGAAATGATTCGATCAGAAGGAGTCTTGGCGGATTAGACCTAATTCAATAACGTTCGTATGTTTACCCTGTGATAGAAGCCCATGGATATTGAAAATGAAAAAGAAAGGATGGAGGCGTGGACTTCCGGTTATTCTTCCTACCAAGTTCAAGCAGAGGGAAAGATTCAGGTAAGGATAAGGAGTCAAGGAAAGTGAAATGTCACGGAATGGGTTTTATGCCTGCCAGAAGCAGAATACGTTTCTGCTTCAAACAAAGGAAATGGTGTTCGCGGAAAACGCGCAGCAGCAAAGGAGGTTGGGTCTTGTAGTTCGGATGTATGCAATCCGCGTAATCTATTGACAATACAGACGTGGTTAAAGGAAAAAACAGAATGATACCGAAGAAGGGGAAATATGTAATAAGTTTAAGTACGTATTTCTCATGATAATGACGATTCCAGGAATAGTGTCACGATCCATGCCAATGACCCCCTCAAGTATAACAGCCCCCTGGCAGCAGTGGGGCTAAAGTCCTTTACACTGGCCCCAAGGGCCTTAAAACCCCATCAGAAACACACATGGCGTCAGTCCTGGCGCCTTTGGCGCGAGGCTCATTATCTGGAATAAAGTAATACGAGTTTTGGAGCTTACTCCAACATGGAGGCCTATACACTTACCTGTGAAGTAACCAGCCTTGAATCCATCCTGCGCTTCGCTTACCTCGCCCCTCTCCGGAGTTCGCTGCAATCTGCAAAGGTAAAGAAACAAGGACAACATTAATAACAATTCTTACCTCGGCAAGCAGCGAGTCCTGGCAGCACCCTGCGCTTCTCTTACCTCGCCCATCTCCGGGTTTCACCGCAACCTACAAGGGAGAAGGAACAAGGTCAACATTAACAAAGCCCTTAATTGGGCAAGCAGCGCTTCGATCGCTCATCACTCCAGAACTTCACCGCAACCTGTGCAAAGAAGAGAAGAGAACACAGGTTAGCAATTAACACCAATAAACAGCGCAGTGCTCCGCACATCAATAACTCACCGTGGTTTTCACCATCGGCGCGGCCATCGGCGCGGCAACTCTGAGATCGCAACCATCCCTGTGAAAACAAAAGAGACATTGTTAGGGAACAGCGTAGTGGAGCAAGGCGCCGAGAAGACAGAGGAAACGGAGGGAAAGAAAGAGACAGAATAAAGACGGAAAAGGCATGATAACTCACCTGGAAGACAGCAAGCAGAGTCGGAATCACAGCCGGTCTGGACCCGACATAAGGGCACACAGACCAGTGAAGCAGCTAGGTCCACGGAATGCCCGCACCAACCACGCACCCCTGCACAGAGACAGAGGACGGAGAGTTCAACGCACAAAAACCTAAGGTGAGCAATAACCCCAAGGGAGGGGGTCTGGACCATAGGGAGGTGGGAGTCCACCCATCACAGAACCAGTATCTTAACCCTCCATTCTCCTGTTATAGGCACTACCCAACTTCTGGCACATAACTAAGCAGAGAGGGGTCCGGGGTAGTGCTTAGACCTCAATCCAGTATCGTGTGACATGCTGGTGGATACCAGATGAGCGTAACAATATATAGTTTCGCAGTTCAGAAGTTTGTGTGTTGAGGACGGAGGAAGAGCCATGTCTAAAATGATGGTAGGGTACAGATGAGAAACAGAAAAAAGGGAGAATAACTATGTAAGCTCAACTGTTGAGTGGTACTATGCCTCTTTCCGTGGCCACGTAGCGTGGCCACAGAAAGAGTAGTCGCTCAGGTCCAAGCTCCTGAAGTACTGACACTGGTAGAAGAGGCGGAGTCAATCCTGCTGGTTCCTGAGGGAAGCATGAAACACTGTACTGTGGATCCGACGCCATCTTGAGAGGACTTCTGTGTATTCCTAAAACACGGCGCCAACGATGCCATAGCGACCATCAGCAACGCCGAATCATCACAGTATGCCCTCTCCAAAGGGCAGAGAACCCCGGCTTACCCGGGTGGTAGAGGTGAAATGAACAAACCAAACGCGGGGCATGAACCCTGGAACCCTGGAAGCAGGTTCCCAGGAGCGTTCCGCAGGGGAATAACCCTTCCAGTCCGCCAAATATTGAAATATTGAAATATTAAAAGGGCGCCCCTATGGTAACACGAATCACAAATCCCAGCCACTTCAAACTCCGGACCGGAGTCGTTTAGAACCGGCAGAGGTCTTCCAGTCACTGAACAATGAAACCGAATACTCCTATCAGGCTTGAGTTGGGAGACATGAAACGTGGGATGCATGCAATTCCAAGAACAGGGAAGTTGAAGCTTGAAAACAGCAGTGCCTTTACGTTCCAATACCCGAAAAGGCCCAAAGTACTTGGGAGATCACTTTGATGGAACCAGGCAACAGGGGAGAAATCGAGAGGCTAACCAAATTGAGTCCGCCACCTCAATTGAGGGAGTGGGAGTCCGGTGTCTGTCAGCGAACCTCTTCCTTCTGGATTGTGCTTCCTGCAAGGCAAGATGTGCCGTCCGATGTCCTTGCTGGAAGATGTTGTCACAACCCCCATCCAGAAGACCCCCTGGCAAGCCCATGGGCCAGGAAGTGTCTCCACTAAAACCAGGCATCCTTGGCCTAGGCCTTCTTGGGGCCAGTCCTGGCGCCTTTGGCGCCAGGCTCATACTTGATAAAGGACTTGTATTGGAACTACTTTATTTCAGTGTCAATCAACATGGAGGCATCCACATAGCTTGGCTCCTTGGAACCAAGCTATGCGGTATAGTATTTGTGGGTGTGGTACCATAGGAACTATTTTACCTGGACTACTTTCTTGAAGCTATTTAAACCACACCCAACTGGGATAACACGCTTTGCGTTACTTTGCAATTCTGAAACGTGCTGCTCACCGTGTTCAGCTGCACCCACGAACCTCGGAAGAACAGCATCTGTAAAGGAGAAAAAGGACATCGTTAGCAGCAGCAGCTTACCTGTAATTTCTTCGTTAGCTGTCCACGGCTCTTGAGATCAGCATCCTGGAACCAGCGCTCCTCCCGAACCGATGGATCTGCAAAAAAGAAAGAAATAAGGCATTAGATATTTTTACAATTTAATGAATGGTGCTGAAAAGCCGCTCCTCGACCAGCATCGCCTCAGGAATTCCATCCACCGGGTGAGCACCGCGACCTGTGGGAAGACAAGACAACAGGTTAGCAAGAGGCAAGGCATCATAGCGCTGCGCTTAGCGCCTACTCACCGCATCAAGGCGCTCTAAAAACGCCATTACTTACCAGCGAGACCCAATTCAGTCTATGCCACATATTGGGCTTCCGTGCACCTAAGGAAGAGAAAAGACATTAGTTAAACCAAAAAGGCATGCAAGGACAATAATATAGCACAGCAATAAGACCTACCTGAAAGACTCAAAGCGGGCCGGCATCTGTGAAGTAACTCGATCACAAACGCCCACCAAGCACAACGCGCCCCTGCCAAGAAGGCAGGACGGAGAACACACCTGCATTAAAAACAAGGTGAGGAGAGGTCCAGTGAGGCCGCGGGTATACGGGGTGGTGGGAGACTGTTACCCCAGTTGCCCAGTCTTGAACATTGCCCACCTGTATTCCAGGCAGAACCCTCCCGCTGGTCACACCTGGGAACCGCAGAGAAGGATACCTGAGTGCCAACTGCTGGGTGGTGTCCCCGTGGAACCAGGTGAGCGTAACAGATGTCCACCAATTTGTTTATGTCCAGAAAAGATGTGGCCTGAGGAACCACAGTTGGAAAAACTGAAGGATGGAACCCATATGTACAAAAGAATGGACTGGTCTTGGTAGAGGCATGAGTAGGATTATTGTATGTGAATTCTGCTAACGGCAACAGGGCTTTCTAATTGTCTTGAGCCGAAGAGATGGAGCAGCGTAGATAGCCCTCCAACGTCTGATTCAAGTGCTCAGTCTGCCCATTTGTTTGCGGGTGGTATCCTGAACTGAGAGCTTGTGAGATACCAAGGATACTGCATACCTGTTTCCAATACCGGGAGGTATATTGTGAGCCTCAATCTGAAATTATTGTTTCTGGTAATCCATACAGAGAGGAGATGCATAATAGGAATATCCGGGCCATGTGAGCAGCCGAAGGAACTGTGGATCAGGGAATGAAATGAGCCATCTTCATCAGGGAATCTATTGTACAACCATCAGAGGTAGGTAAATCAACTATAAAATCAGTCGAGATGACCTGACAATGGCCCTCATTCCGAGTTAGGACTACACCATGGAGTAAATAGCTCCATGGTTGGCAACCATGGAGCTATTTACTCCATGGAATACCGGCATGGTGAATGGAGTAATTTCCGGTCCATTCCAAGGTTGGATGGACCGGTAATTCCCCATTCACCATAGCCCTTCCCCATTTCTGCCCCCATAGGGCTCAATGGGAATGGGGAAGGAGGTAATTACGGCACAGTAAATTACGGTGCCGTAATTTACTCCAAGGTCACTTTGCGGGTCCCATAATTTACTCCTGCTAAAAGCAGGAGGTAAAGAGGGACCAGCAAAGGGAACTCGGAATACGGAGGTAAGGGATTACCGCCATCGGTGCCCTTACAGACGCCGGTAATCCCTTACCTCCAACCTCGGAATGACCCCCAATGCCTGGTAGGGATGGACATCTTAACCAATTCACCCACTGGGGTGATGTGTGTAGTTTTAGTTTGCAAACATATTGCGCAGGAGTTGATGTATTCTTGAACATCCTGCCAGAACGAATTCTACCAAAAATGTCTTTGCACAAGATCACAAGATTAAGGGTACTCAGAAATCCTTGCTGTCCTGCCGCTTGCAAGTCGTGACAGAGTCTCAATACTTTTTGTTGAAGAATGGCCATAGGGATAAAAACCACCTGGTCCTTAAAATAGCAACCCTTACTCTTCATCAATTGATGTTTAGAATGACATCTGGCTCCATCTCCTCCAAGAATCTGGATTGTTCTTGTATTTTTTGTAAAAAATTGTAGATCACCGGGACGAATACAGCCTTTGGGAATAACAATTCAGGCTTGAAGAAAGATGCCGACGTATGATCCTTTCTGGACCATGCATCTGCCCTGAGATTAACTCAACCAGGAATAAAGGTGAAGATTATGCGAAAGGGGGAAAAGAAATGCACCCATCGAGCCTGTCTGCTACTCTGTGTTTGAGGGTATTGAAGCGCCCATAGATTGGGCTGATCTATTTTTACCTCAATAGGATGCTGGGCTCCTAACAGAAGATGACGCCATTCCTTGAATGCCCTCTTTATGGCTAAAAGTCCTGCAGTGTTTGGCCTTGTCCCCGCTGCCGTTTAAGCTGTATATCCGGCCCTTAATGACACTTATCCAGTAATTTGCGTTCTGGGTCTTTTCCTACGCAGACGATACCCGAGTTCTGTTAATGCTAGGCCCGGATCAGCTTGGAGTGGGAGCAAGGCTAAAACAATGTCTTGACGCCATCTGGGGTTGGATGGAAGCCAACTGGCTAAAATTGCATGTCGGAAAGACTGAGGTCTTGATTGTGGGCTCAACTAATGCCTCTGCGGTTGGCCTTCTGAATTCTGGCCGCTTCACTTGGACCTTACCAGAACATGCTTAGGTGGTCCGGAATTCGGGCATCAAAATACCCACTAAATTTTGGTCTGTGGGCTCGGCTTCCTCAAACTGAAGCAGTTGAAGAAAGTTCTCCCTTTTAACCCTGGTGAATTTCATGCCCAGGTAGTCGTGGCTTGCCTTAATGGCAGCATCGATTACTGTAATGTCATTTATCTGGCGCAACCATTGTATCTCATTCAGCGTCTTCAGGTGTTCCTGTATGAGTGGACCAACTATTGTGCCTAGTCAGTATCATTCGTACTTCCAGTATCATCCTCCTCGTGTCAGTGGCAGACAAAAACCCACTGACCACCACAGAAGGGTCTGGGACCCAAAACATATACCAAGAGCATAAGAGGACATCTTCCATGTCACAATGGGAAAGAGAAAATCACTGGCCACCAGAGAAGGGTCTGGGACCCAGTAGCAGAAACTTAGGACACAGGAGGAAATCTTCCTCATTGAAGTGGGAGAGAGAAAACCACTGACAACCAGAGAAGGGTCTTGGACCCCCAACAAGATTTGGGACATTGCTAACAACAAACCAGAGTGGCAAAGGGTACTGCAAGCCGAAAGCCATGAAAAAGAACTGTGTCAAGCAATACCAGGAGAAGGGAGTCATTCTCCTGGTACCAAACTAGGAGTTGTGATAAAGTTGCCAGGGGATTGAGTCAAACCCCCTGGCCTTGTTGTGAACACTGTGCCAGGTAATACCAGGATAAGAGAGGCATTCTCTTGGTCCTGGGCTGAGAGTTATCCTGGGGACACCAGGAGAAGGGAGTCATTCTCCTGGATGTGAAATTTATCAAGACTGGGTGAAACCTGCAGGCTAGTGGAAGGGAGTCATTCCCCCTGGTATTTTTGTTGTGAGAGAACATTCTATTGTACACTATCTGAGAAGCAGGAGAAGGGAGACATTCTCCTGAAGAAGTAACTTTCTGTTAGTGTATCCTGTAGTTGTAGTGTGAGGGATAGAAGTAGGTTGTGACACAGGGCACTGAAGATTAATTTCACGTGCATTCTGATGAACCCTTTTGTATTAGTTTTGTGGCAGGGAAACCCCTCTTAGAAGATAGGGATAGTGAGGACATTTTCTACACACTAATAAAAGTCTATAACTAAAACCATGCCAATTTTGTGTCAGTTTCCTTCTGCAACACCCTTACACTGCCTAATAATTAAAGGAGAACATGCTACCAAAAGATCAAAACATCCTTACATGAAGGACAAATTGTACTTAAAATGGAGGCTAATATTGACACAAATTGTTGATTCTAATAAAAATGTACTTGAACCTCGATTGAGTGTGTCATGGATTGTTTGTATACACAACTGTATATACCGCCGACAGCACATGATAGACACTCTTGAGGCCATAGACCTTGCACATAGAGAACCTATTGATGTAAAGGGAACTATTAGGCTGTGTCCTTTTTCTTTTTAATTCCATATTATGGAGCAAACATTCAGATTGATATTGTCAGGAACCAAGTGCATCGGGCAAGAGCTGCAGACCCCACTGACTCTTAGTGGCGCTGAACCCACCGTCAGCTAGTAGCTGACTGTGCCCTTTCTGCAACAAAAGGTAAGGGAAATAGGACAAAATAATGAAACCTGATTCTTGTTAACTGCTGTCTTGAAAGGAAATCTGAAATAAAAAATTAAAGATACCATAACCCTGGAGTCCCCTTCCCTTATTCTCACACTCTCCCCCAGAATCTAACATACCTGGGCACCTCTGTGAAATTACTTAGAGGTGGGATTACTAAAATCTTCAATTCTCTCTCTCTCTTTCTAGTGTGAACAGGTAAACATCTCTCTTTGCAATACCTTTGTGAATCTTTTCATTCTCCCATTGAGTGTTGCCATTTTCTCTCTTTTCTTTCCTATCTAATCTATCTAACTCTTATCCTAAACTACCTACGTAAATGTTCCAAAATAAGGTGAATTTTTCCTTTTATATAACTACATTGTTGTCCTTGAGAATTACTTCTGGTGAAATACTGCCTCATTACAAGTATGGCGGAGCAGGGGAAAATTGGCTGTAACGGAATTACTGCCACTTTTCCCGCTCTGCCATATTACAGGTATGGTCCTGGGGTTGTAGATTTACCTCCAGCAAAATGCTGGAGGTAAATCCTCCACCTTCCACTGGAAAATCGACAAAATCGGCAGAAATACTGCTGCTGTAATTCCACCCAAAAAGCCCCATAGAGTCACACCGCCAGTGCCACTTATAATCTGGCGTAATTCCGCCGGACCAAGTGGCAGTAAAGGTAACTCAGTTTGGTGTTATCTGGGCGGATTTATCATCCAGATACCACCAAACCCGTAATGAGTGCCTTTTGCTCCTCAGCTAGACACGTACGCTTCATGCAGACCACAACACATCTTCTAAACAACTGCGTGGTTGACGCGCCATGCAACATGCTGACTGTGCACTCCTGGAGCTCTGATGACAAGCTGCGCTCTGTATGCCACCTGCACACCTCAGGGATGCTACTGCCTCACCAGGCAGTGCTCACTAGGTCTTCTCCAACAAGGTTTTCCTTCACAATACCTTGAGTGCAATATATGTCACAACTTGCCAGTTCTGTTCAGTAGAAATGTGCAGTATCGACTGAAGCTGATGTTACTCTTTCAAATCTACTCAATTTAGACATTGAAAATAATCAATCCTTTTCTCCTAGACTTAGTATCCCACTGTGACATAATTATCCCACTGTGACTTCAGCATTGTGTCCGACATTGATGATTCCTTATTTGCTGTCACAGATGTCACAAGAATCACTCCAAGTTTTAGGGATAGTTCAAGGGTTTTCATTTTCTCTTTTATGGGGTCTAGGGCCGTCCCTCTTTCTTTCAGCCTGATATGACCCTCCTTCCTAACCCAGGAGTCCGTAACCCTTGGTTAGTACTTTTGATTGTTGCCTCCTACTGTCAAATGCTCTAACTTGTGCTAAGTGGGGATCTAAAAGCCGGCTAACTAAACTCCCTCAGGGACTTTGTAGCTGTCCCTAGTCTATGAAAGATTAGTGGTCTAAGGGGATTTTAGGATTGTACCTTGCAATTACTCTGACTCAGGTAATTTCTAATACACCCACTCTCACATCTTTCCTCCTACTCTCACTACTTCATCCCACCTACTGAATCCTCCCACCAATCTCCTGTCTCTATAATGTTGCTCTTCTCCTAGCTCTCGCCTCCACCCTTTCATGTTACTCCTCCTCCTTACTTCTCCCTACCACACTACTACTCACTCACCCACACTACTACTCGCTTACCCACACTACTACTCGCTACTCTCCCCACTATTACTCAAGCACCCTCCTTTCACTCAGTACCATCCGCTTCACAATCATGCCTTGACTACGTCTTCTAAACACTCACCTCACAAACACACACACTCAAATTACAGGACCATTTCTACCCCCCAACTGATTCCTCACCTGCTTTACAATCTGCCACAACAGTCAGCTTGTCCTTTCTCCCTCCTACTGGTCTCTTGATGATCCCCCACCGCCAAGTCTAACCTCACCCTGGTAATTAATTTTTCCTGCTTCTTGTTCCCTATTGTTAGAAACCTTTTACTCCGCCAATACTGGGTTGAAGAGGCAACAGGTCTCCTTTTTCAGGGAGAATTTCCTCCTGAGAATGCAACGTGTGGATTTGATAGCAGAACCACCAGGCTAGGGGCTCAGGTGAAAAGGGAGAAGGATGAGCAGGTCAAGCTACACAGGAAGACAAAAGAGATAAGACAATACTGTTACCTATGTTGACAATTATGAAATACTAACCCCCCGCCCCCACATCCCCTTAGTTTCCAAGTCTCCTTCCTACCTGTAGCATGCTGCACAGATACTGTTGAACCTATATGAGAAAGGGTCACTCCTACCGTAATACCAGCAATCCATAGGCCAGAAACACCGCCCGCCGCTTGTAGCCTACGGACACACAATGTTAAGGGGGCGTAGGGACCTGAACACAGGCGGCACGAGGATACAAATGAATGGAAGCATTACTATAAAGTCCAAAATCAAAGAGATCAACCCAAAAGCAGGGAAGAGGAAGATAAGTTCCAGTCAAGGTATCCAGGGATAATCCAGCAGAAATGCAAGAAGCATGAAGAGATCAAACACCAGTAGTTTCCATCCGAGCAAGGCGGGCAAAACCGACAATGGCAGTTCCAAAGGCAATCCAAAAAGCACAGCTGTAGTTAAAAAAAAAAAAAAAGAATTAATGCAACGACCTAACACAGCTACTCACTGCTTAAGAAGGAAGTTGAGAAGCGCCGAGCCATAACCAGTTGGTCTCCAGCATGGGGTCTGGTATGGATTCATATGCTCGTGAATATTCCCTGTCGCCAGTCTGGGAATCCTCAATAAAAGAAAAAACAGTTTAATTTTCACTTAAAAGCAGTATTTCTCCTCTACACTAATCACTGTCCCCTGGGTTATACTGCCCCCATATAATGACAGTCCTCTCCCTAAGCCCCTCCTCTGGCAGCCATCTTCAGATTTTTACTGCCCTCTCCATGGTTGGTAGTCCCCGAGTTTGCTCTCCGAGCTATTTGTACGGTTTCTTGTGTTTTTGACAGAAAAAGTTATATTTTTGTTTCAAAGAAGCCTGTGTGTTCTTTGCTTCATTTGACGACAGCAGGGACCAGTTGTCGGTGAAGTTCCTCGCCCCTCAAGGGCGAAGATCGTCAAAGATTCTAGAAGGCCTTGGGCCTACTTCGTGCTTTCTGACTGTTAGGAAAGATTTCATTTATGTGCAATTTTCCCTCCATTTATGGACCCCCCCAAACCTTTTGCTTTTGAGTGGCTATCCTAACCTGACTTAGTCCAGCAGAGCCCAGCCTTCAGCTGAACTCCTGTGGGCTTCTGCTCACTTGTTATGGGGAAACTGACATGTCCTTCAGACTGTCAGTACTGGGAAACTTTGTTTCCCTAAGTCTTTGACCTGTTGCCATTCCTTGGTAACTTTTTAACAGTGCACAATGTACCTTCCAGTACCGTGCCCTGGGGTCCCTTTTAGTTTTATGGCCCTAGACACCCTCGAAGGATTTGTTGGTGATTGTACGACTGTGCCTGGGATGAGCTGGTGGCAGCAGTTACTTTTTATAATGTTTTACTTCTTTTAATCGAGTTAAACCGCGTTTAGAGCGTTTGGCTCAAGACTGTGGCCAGGTCTGAAAATGGCTGAGCCACAAAGTCTTTTGTTCTGTCCCATGGCCATTTTGTCCCTTGCCTTCACCCAGATCGAGTAACCAGGGTTTTCCTTATTTGGGCATGCAGCCTCTTGCGAAAACCAACCTCTTTTGCGTGCTTCTGCTTGTCACGTATGTGTTCCCAGGAAGAAGACTGGAACTCTCTAGTTCCAATCCACACTGCTGGTGCCAGGATGTCTGGAGTGCCTGAATGACTGAGACCACCATGGGCCGTGATTGTTCCACGTCTGGGATGCCTACAAGAGAGCAGATCTTCTATTGGAAGTCCTCAATTTGGCGCAAAGCTAATCTTGAATAAGAGAAGTGGCTCTGCAGCCATTCCAGGTCGATCACCTGTATTCTCACCGAACTACAGAAGGAGCCAAGTCTCCTACACGAAGAAACGGACTTGTGAAACCGCCGGAGACGCTTTGGAAGGTTTTGGCACCCTTTGCTCTCTGCTGTCCCATTGGACACCTGCTTTCTTCTTCAAACAAGAAGGCCCGCCAAGGCGCTTCACCCTTTGGAGAAGTGGGAACAACTACTCTCAGCGCCCCCTGCTTACCCACCGAACGAGCCCCTTCGGAAGTGTTCTTGGGCCATCGAGCAAACTGCCCCGCTCTACCTCAGGCTAACCCGCAGCTCTGCCGCGTCTTGAGTGCATACCCGAGACTTGGGACATCGATTTCTTGTGGTCCTGTGCATTCTCCCGCCAAATTTCGCAGGACTAGCTCCTCAGTGTTCCCGAATTGGGAGAGTATGTATCGCAGGCCACATCCCCGATTCCTGCGTCACTACCTGGTGGTGACGGTCGCTATTTCCTCTGCTGTTCTACTCTCCTGTGCTCTGAAGCCAGCTGCACTGGAATTCTCTTCATACCTCCTTCAGAAGCTGAGAAAAGGCAACTATCCTCTCACAGACGATCGTTCTCCACCGCAGCCGCTGAGGCCGGAAGCATCGCAAAACTGCAGGACTCGCACCTACTAGCGACCTTGACCTAACTGGTAAAGTTTGGTCTGGACTGTGCCGAGGGTCGGTGAGCACTAGCATTACTTGCCAGTGGCCCCCTGTCACAGCCAATCGTTTTTACGCACGAGTATCCCTTAAAGGGATTCGAACTTGGCTGGTTTAGCCTGCGCTCCCTAGATATTCTCACCACTTGAATACTGAGTTGCTGCCAAGGGCAGGGCCTACTGGAATAGTGGGAACGTATTCTACATTGCCTCAAGCCCCTTTCTGACTGGCAACAGCCCTGCAAATAAGACCCGCTCTTTTGTTCATCTGCGCGATCATGCGTTTTACGCACAACTGTACTGTTGAGCACAAGGTTCCCCTCTTCTTAGGGTTGCACTCCAAAGTTAGTAACAAACTTTGAAGGATAACCTAATGCCATCTGTGTGTTAACTTAACCCTCTCTTCACAGGTTGTGGTTATATCTCGTAACTGAATTGCATTAGGAAATGTGTTTTATATATACTATATAGATCAAGGATTTGTGTGATCATTGTTTTACTCATTGCTAAAGTTACTTGTGTCTATTTGGTCCAGCCGACAATAAATGTATAGATATTTTTCATATACACTGGTCTAAGAGTAATTTGTGGTTTGTTGCTATGTGTGTTGATTGTGGGCTTCCGATCACTCTCACCCCTACTGAGACTTAGTCTTGACTGACCGCCTGCCAAGTCACCTAGATTGGTCTGGCGTGTCCAGAAGGTTCCCCTTTTTCACTAAACTGAGGGTGGCCTCCTAAACTTCTGCCCCCTAGGTCTGAGTTTAGAAATCCATTTTAACAAATTGGTGTACAGCGGTGGGATAAGATCGGAGGTACCCAGTGTTGCAAACGTGTAAGGTACCCAGGTTATACGAGAGACCCATTTTACTTAGCTTAATTTAACTGTAAACCACCTGCCTTATCTTATAATATGGAAGCAATTACAGATATTTCTTTGAGTGCCTCTAAGTCTGAGACACTAAAGAGGATTTGTACGGAAAGGGGCTTCTCAGCCACTGGTACTAAATCCAAAATGATCCAGAGGATCACAGATTGATGGGAAATGCGAAGTCTGAACCTGCCTTCCAACGATAGTACAGAAGGTACTGGCGCTATCCTAAGTAACAGTAATGTATTTAGTACTGCTACCATGGAGAGAGACCAGGATGATGTTGTTGGTGAAGATGTGTCCCCTGTTTTACTGACCGGCTCTGGGGCTGAGGCCCTGCTGGCATTCAAGAAGCAAGAGCTGCTGTTTAAGCAGAAGGAGCTTGAATTCTGCATGGCTAAGCTGGATTTGGAGAGGTCAGAGAAGCAGACGGACAGGGATCACCAGTTGTAGCTTACTAAATTGCAGGGCACCAACTGTTCCAATAGATGGTCTAGCAATGGGTCTGGCCCCTCCTCTCGCCCAAGATTTCCAAAATATCTGCTTAGTGTGTATGATGACAAGAATGACATCATGGACTGGTTGACTGCATGATTTGAGTATGCATGTGAGGTGCAAGAAGTAGTGGATGCTGATAAGATTGCCTGGTTGCTCAGTCGACTACTCCATTCTGGCTGCAATTCTATTATGGATATGTCAAAGGCTGATAAAAAAGACTTGAAACGTTTCAGAGAATACAAGAAGAAAGAAGGTAATACTTGGGTTCCTTATGTTGCTGATTCTTTCAAAACTTGACTCGTTGGTTTGAAGGTTACAAGGTCACCACCTTTGCGGGTATGATGTATTTAGTCATGCTTGAACATATTTTTGCTTTTGTTACCTTGAGCTTAAGAAGCACTTGGCTGACTCTAAGGAGATAGATCCTAAGAAGTTAGCCATTGCAGCAGATATTTGGCTGTCACATAGAGGACAAGCCTGCTTCTGGTAAGCAGGTGGAGACGGAAAAGAACAAGGATAAGAAGTTTGGCAGGTCTTAAAATTCTTCTTCCCAGAAGGGCCAAAAGAAGTTTAAAAAGGGAAAGTCATTTGAGAACAGTCAGAGTAGCAGGAGTAACCCTCCCAAGTATAGCTCAGGTTACAGTAAGCCTCCCTGTGTGACAGACCCAGTGGATCTTGTGAAGCTTGTGGAGCAAGTGACCATGTGAAGGGGGACCTCAGATGTAAGGTCAAAACCTTGGGGGTCCACGCTGTGTGTCTGGCCTTCCCCTCCTATGAGGAGGGACAAATGATCACAGGGGCATCCTTCAGACTGTCAGTACTGGGAAACTATGTGTCCCTTAGTCTTTGACTATGTTGCCATTCCTTGGTAACTTTTTAACAGTGCACAATGTACCTTCCAGTACCGTGCCCTGGGGTCCCTTTTTTTATGGCCCTAGGCACCCTCAAAGTATTTTTTGGTGATTGTATGAGTGTGCTTGGGATGAGCTAGTGGCTGCAGTTACTTTTTATAATGTTTTACTTCTTTTTAACAAGTTAAAACGCGTTTACCGCAAGACTGTGGTCAGGTCGGAAAATGGCCGCGCCACAAAGTCTTTTGTTCTGTCCCATGGCCATTTTGTCCCTTGCCTTCACCCAGGTCGAGTAACCTGGGGTTTCCTTATTTGGGCATGCAGCCTCCCACAAAAACCGATTTCTTTCGCAGGCTTCTGTCTGTCACGTATGTGTACCCAGGAAGAGGGCTGAAACTGTCTAGTCCCAATCCACACTGCTAGTGCCAGGATGTCTGGAGTGCCTGAATGACTGAGACCACCGTGGGCTGTGATTGGTCCACGCCTGGGATGCCTGCAAGAGAGCAGATCTTCTATTGGAAGTCCTCGATTTTGGCGCCAAGCTAATCTTGGATACGAGAAGGGGCTCTGCAGCCATTCCAGGTCTGTTACCTATGTTCTCACCGAACTACAGAAGGAACCAAGTCTCCTACATTAAGAAACAGACTTGTGAAACCGCCGGAGATGCTTGGAAAGTTTTGGCACCCTTTGCCCTCTGCTGTCCTGTCGGACCCCTGCTTTCTTTTTTGATCAAGAAGGCCTGCCAAGGTGCTTCGCCACTTAAGAGTAGTGGGAACAACTACTCCCGGCGCCCCCTGCTTACCCACCGAACAAGCCCCTTCGGAAGTGTTCCTGGGCCATCCAGCAAACTGTCCAGCTCTACTTCAGGGTCATCCACAGCTACGCCGCCATCTCGAGTGCAGACCTGAGGCTTAGGATATTGCTTGCTTGTGGTCCCGTGCATTCTCCCGCCCTAGCTCCTCGGGGTCCCGAATTAGGAGAGTATGTAACACGGCCTGCATCCCTGATTCCCGCGTCACTACCTGTGGGGACGGTCACTATTGTTCCACTGCTGTTCTGCTTTCCTGTGTCCTGAAGCCAGCTGCACCAGATTTGTCTTCATACCTCCTTCAGAAGCGGAGAAAAGGCAACTGCCCCGTCACAGACGATCGTTCTCCACTGCAGCCGCTGAGAGCCAGAGCATTGCAAAACTACAGGACTCAAACCTACTAGCGACCTCGGCTGAACTGGCAAAGGTTTGGCCAGACTGTGCCGAGGTTCGTACTAGCATACCTTACCGGTGGCCGTCTGGCACAGACGATTATTTTTACGCACAAGTATCCCTTAAAGGTATTCAAACTTGACTGGGTTAGCCTTCGCTCCCTAGCTATTCTCACCACTTGAATACTGCTTTGCCGCCAAAGGCAGCGCCTAATCGAATAGACAGAACTTATTCTTCATTGCCTCAAGCCCCTTCCTGACAGCCCTGCAAATAAGACCCGCTCGTTTGTTCATCTGCGTGATAGTGCGTTTTTACACACAACTGTTCTGTTGAACCCAAGGCTCCCCACTTCTTAGGGTTGGACTCAAAAGTTAGGGAACAACCTCTGAAGGATAATCTAATGCCATCTGTGCGTTAACTTAAACTCTCTTCACAGGTTGTTATATCTCGTAACTGAATTGCATTAAGAAATGTGTTGTATATATACTGTATAGATTTGTGTGATCATTGTATTACTCATTGCTAAAGTTACTTGTGTCTATTTGGTCCGGCCGACAATAAATGTATAGATATTTTTCATATATACTTGTCTAAGAGTAATTTGTGGTTCTTTGCTGTGTGTGCTCATAGTGGTCTTCCAATCACTTTCACCCCTCCTAAGACCGCCTGCCAAGCTACCAAGATTGGTCTGGCTTGTCCAGAAGGTTCCCCTGTTTCACTAAACCGAGGGTGGCCTCCTAAACGTCTGCCCACCAGGTCAGAGTTTAGAAATCCATCTTAACACCGACCATGACGGAGGAGAAGAAGGAGGGAATATCCCTCTTCAGGCCCTGCACCAAATGCGGGCTACAGAATGTGTTTGTGGAGGACAAGCACCTGCAATGCCTCTACTGCCTGCACCTGGACCACAAGGAGGTGGAGTGCGAGATATGCCTCAGTTTCTCCAAGAAGACAACAAAGGACAGGTAGTAGACTGGCTCAGTGGCTTAATGCCAATGCCTCTGACCCGTGCTCCGAGCAGGGTCATGCCTCACCCAGGACCAGCTGGTCCGAGAAGCGGTCTTCTAAGTCCTTTGAGGACACCTCATCCGTGGGGCTCCAAGATAAGGCCAAATGCCACAAGTCCAAGTCCACCGGGTTCACAGCGGAAGCAGGTCTCGAGGTGGATAAGGCGCGATCGACATCACCTATCGCCTCTGTTGCCATCCGATAATCGAGCTCCTCTTCGAAGAGGAAGCATCTACCCCGGCTAAACTACGTGAGAAATCCGATAAGCCGTGAATGGAGGGGAAGAAGGCCGAACAGCCAAAGCAGGCTCAACCGGCATAGGCTAAGGCCTCGTCGCGACTGCGTTAATGACTGCTACTACCACAACAGCTAAGGGTGCTGATCCTGCGAGGGTAGCCCCCACGGCTCAGAAGGTGTCTCTACCCCCAAGGCGTGACACTGTCGCAGTGACTTAAGCAAAGTCTGTAGGAACGCCAGAAGGGGGGAAACCGGCTCAGGCCCCGGGTTCAAGACCCTCAGTGGGGAAAAGGGGTGCACGGCGAGGAGGCCCCGAAACAGCCTTTCCAGGCTGTTGCCCAAACCATGGAGGTCTCGTCCAGGTACTACGAAGACCAGGAGTCCTTACACACGGTCCACGAGGACGTTGAAGAGCACGACAGTGACGATGGTGCAGGGCCTAGTTTTCCTGTTGTACCTTCTCAGCTGAGGGACATTTCCTTGGATATTCTGTCGATCCTGCACACTTTGGTGTCAGAGATCCAGATGAGAATGCCTCCGGCTCTGGTACCTGTGGTCCCCCAGATCCCTGATCAGCCTCCAACGAAGAAGAGGAAGTGTCATCCGATACCCCCATGTCAACCTCTGTCACCATGTCAGGTCTCTTCACCCCTATCAGACCCTGAAATGGGTACGGGGATGGATACGGCCAAAATGACGGATGACAACGAGGATATTGTCGCAGCGAATGGTGAATATCTACATTTCAATGCTCCACATAGGGTGTCCCCACTGGATGAGGTGGGATCGTTCCACTCCATGATCTCCAGAGCCTCCGAGCTATATACGAGGCCAAGAGGAAGACGATCATGATGGTGCCCCTTCTGGAAGACGTTTGGGAAGAGGGCCTAGCTATCATGAAGAACCCTTGCACGGCTCCAGCCAAACAGGATAGGCTGGAGAAGAAATATTGGGTGCCAGACTCTGCACCCAAGTGCCTGAGGTCGCAATGATCGCTAGATTCTGTGGTATCGGTGGCCGTATGGAAACGGTCAGATAACCCACCCTCGTCGTCTTTGGTCCCTCCGGACAGCGAGGGGACGAGGATGGACGCTATCGGAAAGAAGGTGATTCACACGGTGGCGTCCCCTATCAAGGCGGCCAACGCACTGATGATCCTAGCCAGGTACGACTGGAAGTTGTGTTACAAGCTGGGGTTCCTCCACAACGATAAGAAGATGGAGACAATCGCTCTCTTCCAGGAAGGGGAGGTAGCGTCTGATCACGCCATCACAGTGGCATTGGACGTCGCTGACACAGGGTTCCGGCAAATGGGGAATGGTGCCTGCCTTCATCGCCAAGGCTGGAGGAAGGCTACGCATTTCCGTCAGGAGGTCCAAGCAAAGGTGCTGGACATGCCCTTCAACAGAGAGAATCTATTTGGGAAAGTGGTCGATGAGTCCCTCCAGGCCATCAAAATGGAAACAGAGATGGCCCGCTCCCTGGGCACTCTCTAGCAGCACTTTTCTTCTTTTTGCTTCTCTAGGGGAAAGTCAAGCAGGTCTTCAAAAGGTTCGTACCATCAGCCTTCCAGATCTACAGCCCACAAAGCCTACAAAGGCCGTTCCCAGGGTTACAGTAGCAGAGGACATAATCGCTGTCGCCTGCAGGGCAGGACAGGACACCAGCACCGAAGCAAGCCTGAATCGACAGGGACATTGGGCCCCCACTTCTGCCCCCCGGTGGGAGGCCGGCTGATTAAGTTCGTCAGCAAGTGGAAAAAGATCCCCACTGACAGATGGGTGCTGTATGCTCTCGCCCAAGGACACACCCTGGAATTTCAACGCAGGTGTCCGCGGATCCCTTATGTTACCCATCAGGAGCAGCACACCTCTCAGCTCCTGCAAGAGGTTGGGCCTTGCTGCGAAAAGAGGCGATAGAGCTAGATCCCCAATGGCTCCATGGCTCTAGAGTGTATTCCAGATACTTTCTGTCAGAAAGAAGACAGGGGGCTGGAGGCCTACTGTCATGATTCTAACACAGACACATACTGACATGGCTCCAATACAGGCACATACAGTGGGCAGGGTTTCGACTCAACGTGTGGCTGGCTGGCGAAGATAGCAGTTTATAAGACACTGCAGCCTCCACCAAGATGGCCCCCAGATCAGGATGCCAGAAAGTATCCAAGATGGCCTCCAGAGATCCATGCTCTTAGAATCCTTGGCAGTCTAGTGGTGCTGGGTAGAACCCAGGGCTATAAAACCCTGCCCTGGGCCACACCCAGCGCTTTGCGTTCTCTCCGAGCTGCTAAGCACGCAGTGTAACGCTTACCTGCTCAAGATACCTGAGTTCCACATGCTGTTACACCCGCACGCTGCTGGGACACCTTGTTTACCTGATCCTGCAGACTGAAGTTCCCCAGAGCCCCAGCTGACATCCACATCCTGGAGGTAGGCCTCTCTTGCCTGATTCTGCATCCCGAGTCCTCCAGAGCCTCAGTTGTCATCTGCGTATAGCGGGAATCCCTGCTTACCTTCCGGAGCTCCAGGTGACATCTCTTGCTTTCCGCGACTCTAGTGGAACTCTTCAACACACAGCAGGCTGGCATCTAGAAAAGAAACACAGAGCACAGTGAGCATTTTACCACGGCACTACCACCAAAGCCTGCATAATACTGTATTTTAATCGCAGTCCTTCTTACACCCCACTCACCTGCAACATTCGCCCCACGTGCTCAGGGGACTTTCAGAGGACGTGCTGGGCCTCGGCAAGTCGGGACACAGTAACATCCTGAGTGTCCCATTGCGCTGCATCTCTCGCCGCATCTACAAAGAATGAGAACAACTGTTAGCAACCCGGCATATACATTACAAAGGATTATTGGAAAGGACATAAACACTGCAGGACTGGCTACTTAATAAGGACACTTTCAAGGACCCCTACCTTCTGAACAGCATCCAGTGCACCACAGCAGGTCTGGGCCACAACAACCAGCGAGGCAACTGGAACTGCAGGCCTACTACCAGGCCTTGTGCCTACCTGCATTGACATGGTAAGCCAGACTACCAACCAGCCAGCTAGTACAACCTGGGAAGCAAGGGTAGGTGGGGGGAAAGGTTAATACAAGTATATATTCAAATTCACACCCTCCTCTTGTTTACTCACAGATTCACGACATCGAGGATCCTACCAAATCACTCCCAACCATACTGTACGCTAGGCAATTGCCATTCAGCAAAGCAGAGGGGCGAGAGTGTTTTGGGTTGAGCATCCCACCCCAAGGGTCACGCATCTAACACTTGGGGAACCATCTTCCGACGATCCGGACCTAGCACTCCTGCAGGGCACCAGTGGTAAGTGTTACACCTACAACATCTGAACAAATACCTAAAGTCCCAAAAGTTCATGATGGTCACTCTGCAACACGTGCTCAGACAACTGGAAAAATTAGACTTCTTGACGTCGTTGGACCTGGAGGACGCCTACTTCCACGTCCCCATTCACAAGAAACATCAGAAGTTTCTACGTTTCGTGGTGCAGGGACAGCATTACCAGTTCAAGCCTCTTCCTTTCGGCTTGAAGTCGGCCCCCAGAATGTTCACAAAATGCCTGGCACCAGTGGAGGCCCATCTGTGTCTAGAGGGCATACACGTATACCCGTACTTGGACGACTGGCTGATTCACGCCCGCTCTCGGGAGCTGGCCGACAGACACACGGAGACGACCGTCCAGCTACTGACGGATCTGGGATTCTCCATCAACTATCCAAAGTCCTGCTTAACGCCATCACAGAACAAGCTGTTCCTAGGTGCCAGAAGCAGTACGGTGTGTCTTGCCTGGCGTCACTCTCGGACGAGGCATGATGTCGTCCTGCATCTACCTCATCCAGACCGGCAGGTAGCATATGCGACCCCTTCAGGAATTCCTGGATGCCTGCTGGATATCGGTGTCCGGAATCTTCACAGACAAGATCTCTCTCAATGACGAGTTCCGTTAGGCGATAGGATGGTCGGGCGTGCGCTGCAACATCCTCCAAGGCACGGGATTTCAGAACCCCCATACCAAGAGACGGTCACCACGGATGACTCCCTGGAACGATGGGGAGCGTACACTGGACATCTACACGCCAGAGGATCTCCATATCAACATTGTGGAGTTACGGAATTGTTCTGGATCCTGTTGTTTTTTCTCCCATCTCTGAAAGGCAAAGTGGTGAGGATCTTCGCGGACAACACCACCACCATGTTCTACATCAGGACGCAGGGGACGCAGGGACGTTATTCCATTGAGGATTATGAGGGGAATTGAAAGACGTCCTAGCTCAGGTGGTAAACCCGCCAAAAGACTGTGCAGAGGTCATCAACCTAGTGGTGCAGCTAGACCACAGACTGCAAGATCGAAGGACAGATCGAGCCAGAACGGAGAATCGGACTGTGTATGTACGCTCAAAGGAGAACAGTTCGGAAAACACTTCGGAATCCATGCAAATTGGGGGGGTACGGAACCCATTAACTGTCAGGCTTTCTCAAATCTGATGTTGTCCCCGGAAGCTGCTGAACCCCCGCAGTCCCCTTTGGATGCTAACCTCTTAACTGGTATCAAACAGTTCAGTTGAGAGCACCCCCAAGGGAAAGGGGGAAAATGGGACAAAATAATAAACTTCAGGTTTTGCTCGGCTTCTTTATCTGTCAACCTGTTGGTGAAAATAACAACAAATTCACTTTAGTCACTAACCTTTGAATTCCTTGGCTCTGACTTCTCGTTATAATATTAAGTAAATAAACACGCCACCATACCTGATTATCCTCTGTGAATAACTTAGAGGACGTGTAAATTCAAATGAAGAAAACAGAAAAATAGAGTCTCAGATGCTCTTACTAATTTCTTCAATTCGGTTGTGAAAAAGCTGCTAATCTCTCTCAGTTTAATGAGTTAATCTTCAAGCAGTTCCAATGTCATTTACCCAAACAACCCGCTGGAAATATTATACATGTAGTTTGTATTGATGATTTCTCGCTGCTTCAATACCAATTCCAAAAATGACACTCTGGCTATTCAAGTCAAAATGGTTTGTTTCCTGAATATATAAAAGTGTTCATTAATTGGATCTTTTGCTGGCAAAGATGATCGCTCATAAAAGAAGCGTTCTTTTAACCAGAATATGCGCATGCGTGAAGATATTGTTTACTCCTTCTAAAATGGAAGCGCACAAAAACAAGGAAAAGAGTTCAAAAATGAAACTGGCATGGGCGCATGCGTAAATGAATAGTATACCACTCTTCTTAATATGAAGTGTTCAAACAGGAAGGAGAAAGTCCTCAGTTCCGGACACTAATCCTTGAAGAGGCAGCCCAGTGATAATCACGCGCCAGGTTAGAATGTTAGTAAATTAAACATAACGCTTCAGAGTCGCATGGCTACCACACTGTCACTTGCGCAGACAGTGTAAGATTTCTAACGCTAGTCCGACGCTAATAAAAGCACTGTTACCAAAAAAGGGTACAATACTCAATATTTTATACGGCCGAAAAAACACACGACGCTAAAATGATAAACAGACCTCCACACTCCAACTAGCCAATTGCAAAAAATGTGACGCAGTTCAGTAAATTTAAATACAGTTCTAGAAGTTCAAAAATAGATTCATGAAAGAACGAAATGAACTACTATTTTAACAAAAACTAATAAAAACAGGAACAAGTTAATTAATGGAATTAATATTTAACTCCTGCTTGAAAATCACAAAGATCCATAAAAGATAATGAATTCACTTAGCTTGCTTCTTTCTTTCACCGGAACGTTTTCTAAGTTTCTTCTTAAATCTCCAACACTTTCCAGAACCAAAATAACTAATTTTAGGCACAAGGGCCTAACTAAAGTTTTCTAAATCTTAAGAGCTTCAAACATAGGACCTTCCAGCTGGGCTTCTGACAATGAAAGGCGGTTTAGAATGTTCCAACAATGCCTTTCTGTTACTTCTGACCAATCACTGATCCTTTTGGAAGTCTCCATTTTGACTTGGGAAGCTCTCCACACTCTGCACAGAAAGTTAAGGCCCAAACCATACTTTATGTTAATCATATCCTCATTCTACCACATTCAACCAAATCCCACGAAACCTGACAGTACCCCCCCCTTAATGCCCTGTCCCAGGGCCAATTTTAGAAGGATACTTTCTATGAAATTTTGAGACTAATTGTGGTGCATGCACATTCACCTCGTCTTCCCATGTACGTTCCTCAGGTCCGAAACCTTCCCAGTCTATTAAATATTGTAGTTTCCCTCTTAACCTCCTGGAATCTACAATTCTTTTCACCACAAACTCTTCGGATGAATTCTCTAACTGAACTGGTGAAGGTGGATGTACAACTCTAGTCCCCGGAATCACAGGTTTTAATAGACTAATGTGAAAAGTTGGATGTATTTTCAAGGAAGTAGGTAGTTTTAACCGTACTGACACTGGATTGATTATCTTTTCTACTTTAAATGGACCTACAAAACGTGGAGTAAATTTGTTTTTGCCCTTAATTCTCAAATGTCTCGTCGAAAGCCAAACCAAGTCACCAACCTTATATTTAGGACCCAACCTCCTTTTTTGATCTGCAAATCTTTTGTACTTCTGTTTACTATCGAAAAGTACCCTTTTTGCTCTTTCCAAATTTTTTCTCATAGTTTTTAATCGAACCTCAACTCCAGGATTTTCTGACTCTTCAGTAATTTCAAAACTTAAAAACCGTGGGTGAAAACCTCTTCCAAGATAAAATGGAGACATGTTAGTTGAATCTTTAGCACAATTATTATAAGCAAATTCGGCAAGCCAAATCAAATCCACCCATTCTTCCCCTGCCTGTAGATAACACCTCAAATACTTCTCCAGTTCTTGATTTACTCTTTCTACTTGTCCATTGGTCTCGGGATGATAACCTGATGATAAACTGACTTCCACACCCAAATCCTTACAAAAAACCCTCCAAAATCTAGAAATAAATTGAGGACCTCTATCTGAGATAATTTGATTAGGCAGACCATGCAGTCTAACTATTTCTCGCAAAAAGACTTTGGCCAAATTGTCTGCAGTAACCTCTCCCTCCATTGGAACAAAGTGAGCCTCTTTTGACAAGAGGTCCACCACAACTAGAATAGATGTACAACCCTTGTCACAAGGAAGATCTGTAATGAAGTCCAGGGAAATTGTATGCCAAGGACGAGGTGGAATAGGCAACGGCTCCAACAACCCGACTGGTTTTCCGGTTTGACTCTTCATTTGAGCGCAAATAGCACAAGTTTTTACAAAATTTAAGATGTCCTGACGCATTTTTTCCCACCAGAAGCTCCTCCTGACCAATTCTAGCGTCTTTCTAAAACCTGGGTGTCCGGACAGCATAGATTCATGACAGTCTCTTATTACTCTCTCTCTCAATTCCAAAATAGGTAAGTAAAGTTTATTTTCAAAGAACGGCAATCCTTTCTCAATTTTTCGAACCGGATCCTTTCGGACCCATTCCTCCATTTGTGCAATTGACATGGACTTTCGAACTTCTTCCTCAACATCCTCAATTTTCTGTATTCCGGCAGAAATAAAACAGCATGGATCGATAATGGATATCATCTCCTTTTCTGATTCCATCTCACTTCCAGGAAATTGACGTGATAAAGCATCAGCCTTTCCATTAAGCCTACCTGGCTTAAATGTCACTACAAAATCGTAATCAGCAAAGAACAATGACCATCTTAACTGCCTTGGTGTGAGAGTCTTGGCTGATTTCAGAAAAAGCAAATTTCTATGGTCTGTTAACACAGTCACTGTATGTCTTGCTCCTTTTAAAAAATGCCTCCACTCTTCAAAAGCAAACTTGATTGCCAATAATTCTCGATCTGAGATCGTATAATTTTGTTCTGCCATAGAGAATTTTTTAGAATAGTAAGCCACTGGATGAAGTTGTCCGGTCTCTCGATGTCTCTGAGAAAGAACAGCCCCCATGGCAAGATTCGATGCATCCGCTTCTACATAAAAAGGCTGAGATGGATCTGGATGAATTAAAATAGGGGCCGAACTGAACCTTTTCTTTAATTCTTGAAATGCCTCCTCTGCCTCTGTCGACCACACAAATTTGGCACCTTTCTTTAAAAGTTTTGTTATGGGAGTAATCAATCGAGAAAATCCTTCAATAAATCTTCTATAAAAATTCGCAAAACCTAAAAAGCTTTGAATTTCTTTTACTTTCGTTGGTGTTGGCCAATCCGTGATGGCTTGAACTTTGTTCGGATTCATCTCCAATCCCTTGGGAGAAACAATGTATCCTAAAAATTCCACTGAATTAGTATGAAACTGAGATTTTTCTAATTTAGCAAACAAATGATTCTCTTTGAGTCTTTGTAGAACCTTTCCCACATGAATTTTATGCGACTCTAAATCCTGAGAATAAATCAAAATATCATCAATGTATACTACTACGAATATATCTAAAAAATCTCTTAAAATTTCATCCATAAAGAATTGAAAGGCAGCTGGAGCATTGCATAAACCAAAAGGCATCACCAAGTACTCATAAAGCCCAAATCGGGTTTTGAATGCCGTCTTCCACTCATCACCCTCCTGGACTCTCACCAGATGATAGGCACCACGTAAATCTAGTTTGGAAAAAATTGTGGCTCCCTGGACCTGATTCAAGATTTCCGAAATTAGAGGGAGAGGATACTTGTTTTTGATTGTAATTCTATTCACAGCTCTATAATCAATGCATGTTCTGAGAGACCCATCTGGCTTTGGTACAAAAAATAATGGAGATGCGGCTGGAGATTGAGAATGACGAATAAAACCTTTAGCCAAATTTTCTGCAAGGTACTCTTTAAGATAATCATTCTCCTTTTCAGTTAATGCATACACTCGACTACTTGGTAAAACCGCCCCGGGCTCCAAATCAATTTTACAGTCAAAACTCCTATGTGGAGGTAATTCTCCTGCCTCCTTTTCATCAAACACCTCCTTGTACCCTTGATAACACTCCGGAAGATGTCCTAACACCGCTCCTATATTATGTCCTGTAATACCTGCATCAGTCAGAAAAGAGGAAACTAAACCTTGTGTTTCTTCCCTCCCAGGATTACCTTTCAAAAGGCAATTTTCTAAACAGAAACTAGACTGTAATTCTACCACTCGTCTACTCCAATCAATGTGAGGATTATGCAAGGTTAGCCATGGCATGCCTAAAATTATTTTCAAAATTGGTGTATCAATTAAATCAAATGAGATTTCTTCTCTATGACCTCCAAATAATTCCATAACCAAGACACCAGTTTCATGAGTTATAGGACCTGATGAAAGAGAAGTTCCATCTACAGCCCGAACTTGTTCCACAACTTCCTTCCTCACTAGTGGTATTCCCAATGCCTTAGCTACTCCCCAATCCATAAAGTTCCCGGTGGCTCCTGAATCAATCACTACCGGTCCATACCCTTTCTTTTCCTCCTTCAAATACAAGGATACATTTACAGTTATATGTGGAACCGCTGACTGAACTGTATTTGCAACCTGCTGTGCTTTTCCTCCGGCTGATGAAAATTTTTTGGGTGTAAAGGGACAATTTCCTAAAAAATGACCGCCCCTACCACAATATAAACACAAATTATTCTCACGCCTCCTAGTTTTTTCCTCTTTTGATAAAGGACCTTTTATTCTAATTTGTTGATCATTCACCCTTGGTTTCACTTCTTTACTACCCACCTCAAGCTTTGAACGCTCTCCTCTAATGACTGACCTCACCTCCCCCTGAGTACAACGACGCCTTTCTGCTTTCCTTTCACTTATACGATAGTCCAACTGAACTACTAAATCAATCAATTCCTCACAAGAAGAAGGGCGTTGGACTACACTGGACAAGGCATCCTTCAACTCCTCCTTGAGGCCTCTATAAAAAAGAGAAGACCTCTTCTCTGCTGGCCACTGGGATTCTAAAACCAAAGACCTAAACTGTGTGATATATGTAACCAAGTCTCTGTTTCCTTGACGCAAATCTAATAATTCACCATCAATTTCTAAGGACAGTTGTCTTTTATCAAACATTTTCTTAAATTCTTCCATAAAAAGAGAAACATTTTTTAAAGATAAACTCTTCTGCCTAACCAATAAACCTGCCCAAGTAGAAGCCTCTCCAGATAAATAAGACATCATAAAAGTAACTTTGGAAGCATCAGAAGGAAATAGTTCAGGCCTACTAAGAAAGTGCAACTCACATTGGGTTACAAATGTCTGAAATTTACTTGAATCTCCGTAGTAACGCTCTGGAGCTGCCAAAGGTACTGGCATAACTAATGCCCTAAAACCTCCCTCTGCCCCATCACCTCTACCCACACCTCTCTCCTCACCAACCCTTACCAATTCCGGGGGAAATTCTTCTCTCCCAATTCCCTGCGTCTGTGCCATCTTTTCACTTAACTCATCTACTCTTTGTCCTAATTTTTTATTCTCTTGATATGCCACCTTTAATTCTTCCTGTAATTCCCTCACTAAAACACTTAACGCTTCCATTGAGAACTCGGGGTTCATGACAGCTTAGGAGGACTATTTTTTCTGGCCTTTCATTCTGTCAGGCTTTCTCAAATCTGATGTTGTCCCCGGAAGCTGCTGAACCCCCGCAGTCCCCTTTGGATGCTAACCTCTTAACTGGTATCAAACAGTTCAGTTGAGAGCACCCCCAAGGGAAAGGGGGAAAATGGGACAAAATAATAAACTTCAGGTTTTGCTCGGCTTCTTTATCTGTCAACCTGTTGGTGAAAATAACAACAAATTCACTTTAGTCACTAACCTTTGAATTCCTTGGCTCTGACTTCTCGTTATAATATTAAGTAAATAAACACGCCACCATACCTGATTATCCTCTGTGAATAACTTAGAGGACGTGTAAATTCAAATGAAGAAAACAGAAAAATAGAGTCTCAGATGCTCTTACTAATTTCTTCAATTCGGTTGTGAAAAAGCTGCTAATCTCTCTCAGTTTAATGAGTTAATCTTCAAGCAGTTCCAATGTCATTTACCCAAACAACCCGCTGGAAATATTATACATGTAGTTTGTATTGATGATTTCTCGCTGCTTCAATACCAATTCCAAAAATGACACTCTGGCTATTCAAGTCAAAATGGTTTGTTTCCTGAATATATAAAAGTGTTCATTAATTGGATCTTTTGCTGGCAAAGATGATCGCTCATAAAAGAAGCGTTCTTTTAACCAGAATATGCGCATGCGTGAAGATATTGTTTACTCCTTCTAAAATGGAAGCGCACAAAAACAAGGAAAAGAGTTCAAAAATGAAACTGGCATGGGCGCATGCGTAAATGAATAGTATACCACTCTTCTTAATATGAAGTGTTCAAACAGGAAGGAGAAAGTCCTCAGTTCCGGACACTAATCCTTGAAGAGGCAGCCCAGTGATAATCACGCGCCAGGTTAGAATGTTAGTAAATTAAACATAACGCTTCAGAGTCGCATGGCTACCACACTGTCACTTGCGCAGACAGTGTAAGATTTCTAACGCTAGTCCGACGCTAATAAAAGCACTGTTACCAAAAAAGGGTACAATACTCAATATTTTATACGGCCGAAAAAACACACGACGCTAAAATGATAAACAGACCTCCACACTCCAACTAGCCAATTGCAAAAAATGTGACGCAGTTCAGTAAATTTAAATACAGTTCTAGAAGTTCAAAAATAGATTCATGAAAGAACGAAATGAACTACTATTTTAACAAAAACTAATAAAAACAGGAACAAGTTAATTAATGGAATTAATATTTAACTCCTGCTTGAAAATCACAAAGATCCATAAAAGATAATGAATTCACTTAGCTTGCTTCTTTCTTTCACCGGAACGTTTTCTAAGTTTCTTCTTAAATCTCCAACACTTTCCAGAACCAAAATAACTAATTTTAGGCACAAGGGCCTAACTAAAGTTTTCTAAATCTTAAGAGCTTCAAACATAGGACCTTCCAGCTGGGCTTCTGACAATGAAAGGCGGTTTAGAATGTTCCAACAATGCCTTTCTGTTACTTCTGACCAATCACTGATCCTTTTGGAAGTCTCCATTTTGACTTGGGAAGCTCTCCACACTCTGCACAGAAAGTTAAGGCCCAAACCATACTTTATGTTAATCATATCCTCATTCTACCACATTCAACCAAATCCCACGAAACCTGACATTAACCAAGGCCAAAAGGGACAAAAGGAGACAACAGCAATTATGTCTGTACTGCAGGAAATCAGGTCACTTCCTCATAGAATGTCCCGTAAATCCCCCTAGGAGAACAGTTGGAGCTACAGAGAAAGAAGGAGGAGAACAAGAGTCGTTAAACTTCCAGGCCCGGCAAGCGTAGAGGTCCGTTTGTCGAGCGGAGGAAAAGAGCCACAGACCTCACACCTTGCCCTGCCTGTGATTTTGATCAGTCACCAACAACCGTTTCGGATGCATGCTGTGGGGGCATACATAGACAGCAGAGACGTTGGTAACTACATAGACCAAGGCCTGGCAACAAGGATGGGGCTTCCCCTCTGTCAGAAAACGACAACTGAGAAGGTCGCCACTGTCGACGGCACAGAGATAGCTTCTGGTCCTGTACCTCAACACACAGCAGAATTGAACCTTCTGTGCCAAGACGGACATCGGGAAGCCATTGTCTTCGACCTTATCAAGGCCCCTCATTTCCGGGTGATTCGAGGGATGCCGTGGTTGGTGGCTCACAATCCTAACATCGACTGGCGAACCAAGAAATTAGCCTTCTCCAATGAGTGCGCTCATGCGTGCTACCAAGTGGAAATGCCATCGTCTGACCCAGAAACACCTGTCCAAGATAAAGAGGTGTTGGTACTAGGCGTAACAAGTACGCTACCAAGCGAATACCACAATTTCCAAGACGTTTTCCAAAAAGAACAGGCTAATACCTTACACCCTCCCAGGCCATATGACTGTCAGATCGACCTCGTACCTGGTGCACAAATCCTGTGTAGTCGAATTTATGCACTCACCGAACCTGAAAATCTCCACTTGAAATCATATCTGGACCAATACCTGGCAAACGGTTTTATCCGCCCGTCCAAATCCCTGGCAGCCTCGCCCCTATTCTTCGTACCCAAGAAGGAGGGGGACTTGAGAATATGCATCGACTACCGTGCACTAAACCAGGTAACAGTTAAAAACCATTATCCTCTACCCCTTATCCCAGAACTGCTGGACCATGTCAAGGATGCCCAAATTTACACCAAATTGGACCTCAGGGGGGCACACCATCTCATGCGTGTAAACAAAGGAGACGAATGGAAGACCGCCTTTCTAAGTATGGGCTATACGAATATCAGGTTATGCCCTTTGGGCTTTGCAACGCTCCCGCCGCATTCCAATACTTCATGAACGATGTACTACGTGAATTGATTGACATATGTGCCCTAGTTTACATCGACGACATCTTGGTGTACTCCTCTTCTAAACAGGACCATGTCAGGCACGTTCGCTCCCTCCTTGCAAAACTCTGACAGCACCAGCTATACGCCAAACTTGAAAAATGCTCCTTCTATGTCACCGAAGTCGAGTTCCTTGGTTTTATCCTCACTCCCAGGGGCGTCCGGATGGATATGCACAAGGTAGACGCCATCCTTAGCTAGCCATCACCGTCTTCAGTCAAAGGTGTCCAAAGTATGCTCGGCTTTGCGAACTTTTATCGCCGATTCATCCCGGGTTTCTCCCAGATTGTGCACCCAATCACTTCTTTATTATGAAAAAACAACAAATTGTTCCAATGGACAGAAGAGGCAGAGAAGGCCTTCCAGAAACTCAAGAAATTATTTACCTCAGCCCCGGTTCTACAAAACCCCCTGCCCAGATCTCCCATATATAGTGGAAACAGATGCCTCCAGCATGGCTACGGGGGCTGTTCTTTCCCAAAGGGATCCCGAAACAGGCCAGTTACATCCCATGGCCTTTTGGTCGTGAAAATGTACTACACCTGAACTTAACTATGCAATAACAGACAAGGAACTCCTAGTGATCAAGGCAGCCTTTAAGTCTTCGCGACATTACCTCCTAGACCTACCATCACAGTAATCACTGACCGCCGCAACCTACAATACCTCAAGACGGCAAAGGCTCAATCATCCCGTCAACTCCGATGGGTTTTATTCTTCACAGAATATGATTACATAATCACACACCGACCTGGAGTCCAGAACGGAAAAGCTGACACCCTATCCCGCATGGGTATTGATGAGAACGCATATTCAACCCCAGACCCGGTGGCCATTATTCCAGGTGACAAACTACTAAGACTTACAACAACGTTATCTCTGGACGAACTCCAAAAGGAAATTGGGCTCCTAATGAACACCAGGGCTCTACAAGACTGGACCACTCAAGATGAATATTACACAACAAGGAACCAACTCCTGTATTTCAGAGGGCGTATATACCTACCAAATAAGGCACTACAAGAACAAGTCATTTCTGGTTATCATGACCCCTTGATAGAAGGACATCCAGCAATTGCAAAGACCCTAGCCAAGGTGAAAAGAAATTATTGGTGGCCGACCTGGCGAAAGGGCATTACGCAGTTTATTCTGTCATGTGGCATTTGTGCACAGAATAAATCCCAAAGACAAAGGCCTGCGGGCCTTCTTCAACCCCTGGAAATTCCACCTGCACCTTGGCACTCACTGTCTCTCGATTTCATCACAGTTCTGCCTCCCTGTCAAGGGTTCAACACTATCCTAGGTTTGTTGACCTATTCTCTAAAATGGCCCATTTCATTCCGTTTAAGGGTCTACCAAACGCATCCAGTCTGGCAAAGGTGTTTTTAGAGCAAATCGTATGATTACATGGTTTCCCCTCCGTCCTGATTTCTGACCGAGGGAGTCAGTTTGTGTCTAACTTCTGGAGGAAGAGTTGTGCAATTGCCCAAATCGATATTCGTCTGTTCACTAGTCAGCATCCCCAAACTGATGGCCAAACGGATCGGACGAATCAGACACTAGAGCAATACCTACGATGCATGTTACATCAAGTGGAACAAAGCTGGATGGATGTGCTGTGGATAGCCGAATATGCCTACAACAACTCGCTACACACCAGTGCCGGACAGAGTCCATTCTATACCGTAAATATGGAAGGCACCCACGTACTTCTGAATTAGATACCCCCATGGCCTTGGAAATGCCCGCAGTGAAGACTTTACATACGACCAAACTCAAGCCTTCAAAAAGGCAGCAGAACACTTGATCCAAGCCAAAGAAAGACAGAAAAGATTCTCTGATAAACACCGAAGAAAAGCCCCACACTACCAAGTCGGAGATGAAGTCTGGCTGGCGTCCGTCTCGGCACGTGCCCATAAGAGGAACTCGAACATTTCGTCCCAGATATCTAGGCCCCTATACCATCAAGGCTATTATAAATCCTGTGGCAGTAAAACTAGCTTGACCACCAAATATGCAGATCCATCCCGTATTCCACGTGTCACTCTTAAAACCTGTTCAGCCTGGAACTCGGGTCAAAACACCACCAAATCCGGTACTGGTTGACGGAGAACCCGAATTTGAGGTCAAGGACATCCTAGATGCTAAACTCACCAGGTCCAAGTTATATTAGTTAGTGGACTGGAAGGGATATGGCCCTCAGGACAGGACATGGGAGCCTAGCGAGCACGTCCATGCGCCGCGCCTGGTAAGGCGATTTCATCAGAATCATCTGACCAAACCAGGGCCAGATGGAGGAAATACCTTGAGAGGGGTCTTAGGGGGGAATGCTGTCACGATCCATGCCCCTGACCCCCTCAGGTATAACAGCCCCCTGGCAGCAGTGGGGCTAAAGCCCTTCACACCGGCCCCAAGGGCCTTAAAACTCCATCAGAAACATACATGGAGTCAGTCCTGGTGCCTTTGGCGCCAGGATCATTGTCAGGAATAAAGCAATACCAGTTTTGGACCTTAATCCAACATGGATCGTGTCCAGCTCCTGCTCATCTGCTTCTCTGGTGGCCCGATCATGAAGCCCTAGATCCGGATTCCATTAATAACCTGGTGGAACAAGAACAGCATTAGCAGCAAGAACACTTACCTGTGAAGTAACTGGCCTTGAATCCATCCTGCGCTTCGCTTACCTCGCCCATCTCTGGAGTTGGCCGCAACCTGCAAAGGTAAAGAAACAAGGACAGCATTAATAACAATTCTTACCTGGGCAAGCAGCGAGTCCTGTGTGGCGCCCCCGTGGATACCAGGTGAGCGTAACAGTGAGATCCAGGCCTTAACCTGCAAGCAACCATAGCCGACTTTCCATGAATTGAGAGTGGTGCTGCGTACACACCGCTCTTTCATGCCGAAGGTTCAGTCGGAATTCCACCTCAACAATCCTTTGGTGTTATCTCTTTTTTTTCCCAAAACCTTTGTTGGTGGCAGAAAGGGCCTTGCACTCGCTGGATGTTGCTCGTGCCCTGAAGTTCTATGTGACACGCACAAAGAGGTTTCGGAAGACCGCACAACGGTTTGTGAACTTTGGTCCTGTGAACCATGGGAATGCCTTATCCAAGGCTTGCATTTCAAGGTGGCTCTCCGGCTCCATCACAAACTGTCATCGGTTTGGTGAACCAACCGCCTCCTGGCTGTCTGAGAGCCCATTCCATCAGAGCGATCGCTGAGACGACAGCGTTCCTGTCTGGTGTGCCCCTTCTGGACATCTGCAGGGCTGCTATGTGGAGGTCCACGCACACCTTCACAAAATTCTACTGCATTCGACAGGGATTCCAGGGAGGAGTCCAGAGTCGGCCAAGCAGTACTACGCAACCTGTTCGCTTGAGGAGAGACTGTTCCGGAGGTAAGAATTAATTGCTTCTGTTCAGCCTTGCCACCTCCCGTGGTTCTGTAATGTTGTACTGCTATGTATTTGTTATTCATGAGCATGTGAATCCATGCCAGACCCCATGCCGGAGAGTTTTTAAGTTACTTACCTATAACTATTGTTCGAATGGATTGTGTCCTCCTGCGTATTCCTCATCGCACCACCCAGCCTACCCCGTCGTACAACTTACGTGAATTACACTCTGCGTTTCCTGAGAGCGTGCGGTCTGGTGTACGACTGGTTAGTTCCTCGATAAAGAGGAATGGGGAAAAACAGAACTGAAGCCAACGGGCGCTGCACAAGCTATTTATACTAACGATGACATTGAAGCTCAACGGAGGCCCTCGAGGGACATCGACACCATGACATCGGGTACAGTGCCCTCTGCCGCAATTTTTTTTTCCAAAGCAGCAAAGCTGGCGAGATATGAATATCAAAGATGAGGAATACCCAAGTCGCCCTTCTTGGTCATCCTGCTGCTTTGTTTATTTTATTTATTTGTAAAAACTTTACATGCTTACCAAATCTGAAGATGGCTGCCAGAGGTGGGGCTTAGGGAGAGGACTGTCATTGGATGGGGGCAGTATGACCCAGAGGAAATTGATTGGTTTAGAGGAGAAATACAGTTTTTAAGTGAAAGTGAAACTGTTTTTTCTTTTACAGAGAATTCCCAGCCTGACGACGGGGAATATTCATGAGCATGTGAATCCATGCCAGACCTATGCTGGAGAAGAATAGTTAAAGGTAAGTAACTTAAACCTTCTATTTCATGCGACACTCAGATCATCCTCAAGATCCCCAACTCCCTCTCCTCACCACACCCAGACCTGGTATCCTGCCTCGCAGACATTGACCTATGGATGATGAACAACCACCTGCTCCACAACCCCGGAATAACCAAAATCCTAATCTGCATCAAAACAGCTCTCCTTCCCCAAACTATTAGGACCTGTGCACTCTGCATCCCCCTCGGTCAAAAACCTAGGATGCACTCTGAGCTAGGACCTGACCCTCTCCCATCACATCAGTGCATTCTCCAGGTCATGCACCTTCCACTCTGCATACACAATCAGATCTTTCCTTATCTCTCCAACCCCCATAGTTTCAGCAATCATACCCATTAATCTATTGCGCCTAGACTACTCTAACTCCCTCTACCTATGCAAGCTCACATACCAACTCAGAAAGCTCCAACGGATCCAAAAATCTACAGCAAGACTCCTCTTCGCACTCTTCCCCCAGAGAACACATCTCTGCCGCACTCAGGACACTTCAGTGGCTGCCCATCAGCCGACGGGCCTCTTTCAAAATGGGCATTACCCACTGCGCCATCCACAAGAAAGGCCCTGCATTCCTCCAAAACAAGCTAACGCGCCACCGCCAATCCCGAGTCCTCAGAACAGGCTCTGCACACCTCCTGTTAGTCCCCCCTTTCAAGTTCTCCAGATTAGGAGGTGCCTATTTCACTGTCCTTGCACCCACCTTCTGGAACTCTTCCCCCAGAGAACACATCTCTGCCGCACTCAGGACACTTCAGTGGCTGCCCATCAGCCGACGGGCCTCTTTCAAAATGGGCATTACCCACTGCGCCATCCACAAGAAAGGCCCTGCATTCCTCCAAAACAAGCTAACGCGCCACCGCCCATCCCGAGTCCTCAGATCAGGCTCTGCACACATCCTGTTAGTCCCCCCTTTCAAGTTCTCCAGATTAGGAGGTGCCTGTTTCTCTGTCCTTGCACCCACCTTCTGGAACTCCCTCCCCCTCTGCCTCATTGAGGATTGACTGGCCTTTAGGAAATGCCTCAAAACCAGGCTGTTCCCCTCCACCGCCTGAACCCTCCTTCCCCACGCGCACTTCCCACAACTCGCACACAAGCATTATTTAGCAGTCATCCCCCCCTCCCTATACACATTTCCCTTCCACTTGGGCCTCTCTCAGTCACCTGCCTCTTCTCTCCTTCACCCTCTGTGCTCTGCCACCTCTAACAAAGCCTTGGCGCCGCCAACCCCTTACGGAGGATGCAAGAAGGTATTCCAGTAACTTGCTAATGATAAGGAATCCGGATTTTGCCTGATTTAGGCTGGGTATTGCATGCATATGGGCTCGGAGGGAGGACAATGCAATTGCACTTAAAATGTACCTTAGGAAACTCACTCTGATCTTCAGGGAGGAGGACACTCAGGCACTCGGATCCCTCCCTCATAGCCGGCACTTTATGTAATTCGAAAACACATGAGGGTGGGCCATGAAACCACACGTAACTATGAAAGGGGACCTTGCTCGTATTAGAAGGAACTAGAGATGGCAATTTATCACTCTTAAGATCCTCTCGGAGGGTGAGTTTTATGTATTCATTTAGCACTTAGATAATCTGTGAAACGTAGCACTGCTCCTTGTACATAGGACGTAGACATTTTTGTTTGTACAGCTAACCCTTGTTCTCCTCTCGCACATTGCACCTTCACAATTTAGCAGAAGAGACGGGCGCATGCCACACATCCTGCACTCACATATATCACAAACTGTTGCACAACACCTATGCCATAAGAATGAAGCTACCTTTAACGACAACAATTCAAACTGTAGCTTCCCACATAACTCTCTATTTCCTTAAACATAACCCACCCCTTTAGTTTATAGTATACCTCTGCTGTGCCCATCCACATGCCACTAGACATGGGTGACTAGCAGGGTCTTGGCCACCCTCACATAACTTTAATGGCTGAAATGCACACATGCATAATAGCACCTCCCAATTTCCCCAAATTTTGGACTCCGTTCCATCAGATGGCATTCAACCTGCAGCCCATTGAGAACATAATTATGGTGAAATGAACTATACAAATGTCAAAATGAATGAATATGGGGGGGGCAGGAATTGAGACCCTCTCTGCTGCTACCATCCACCTCAGGGGTAGGACTTGCTCTGGATGGGTTCCTGGTAGGTCTCTCACCCTTGGCTGAGAAGGCTTCCCATCACCTCTTGACCAGGTAAAATTATTGGCCTTCTCACGTTACACCTTTTGAGGCCTTAGTCTGCAACCTCCTGTGAAAAACCAGAGGATGTTTCACAGCCTATTGCCTGGGGATCCCATACTTAGGGGGCCAGGGAAAGGCCATCGCTTTTGGATCTCGACCCTGGGAAGCGAGGGAACATTACCTGGGTAGGGAGTCTTCGGGGAGTGGGAATGAAGCACCCTTTTTCCTTAACTTATCTAATCCATATCCCGGCTTATTTTATGGGAAACTACAACTTCCATAATTCCTCCCCACTTCACATTGACCACACTACTGAGCCGAGGAAGATGAGGAATGAGGCCAAGAGGATTACCTCTACTGATTTACGATGGCTCTGTCCCTCTAATGAGATCAGGCAGAGTCAGGAACGTGATATGAATTACATAACCAGCCACTTGTTAACACTCCATGTTAGGAGAACAGGTGGCGCACAGGCACGCTCGAAGTGAAGCTGGGTGTGAGAAGGAACAGCTCTTTTGGGGCTGATGCGAAACAGGCTATTGAAGTTGGAAGGCCAAGGGGCTGATCGGCTGCAGCGGAGAACGAGAGAGAGCCAGGCGAGAATTCCATGCTTTCGGGAAGCCGTAAGCGTTCCACGACCGAAAAGGAGTGAGCGGAAAAGAGAATCCTTCAAAGCGCTTCTAGGCAGCCCACTACCCTACCAGGTGAATGATCAAGTTGGGGAGGAGCAGAGGAGGCGTTGGTAACGGCCTTGACTACTATGGAAAAAGCATTGAAGATAGAAGCCAAAATAACAAAAGCCCGGTTTGTGTTAAGAACAAAAGAGGCATGTAACAAGAGTTGAAGGTTGTGCATGTGCCGATAAAACGAGTAATGAAGAGAACAATGATTGAATGCTGAGAAAAGTATACAAAGTAACAGAGTGGTCATGCGGTGCTGAATTGCGCATTCAAAGGTTTCTATGAAATGTTCGAAATAATGGAATGCGGGCAATGAAGGCAAGAAAGTAACTGCAATCCCGAACTAGAGTTGATTGAGTGAAAAGCAATCTATATGAACTATGAAAATCGCCAACAGGGAAAAAGTAAAGAAGACATGAATTTTTAAAGATGCCAAGAGGGCAAGAGTAAAACTACGAGTGCCATGAAGTATTATTGTTGCGTGTGAACTTTGAAAGATGCCAAGAGGGCAAAAGTAAAACAAGAAGTATTGGTGTTATATGTGGACTTTGTAATGGAATGCGGGCAATGAAGGCAAGAAAGTAACTGCAATCCCGAACTAGAGTTAATTGAGTGAAAAGCAATCTATATGAACTTTGAAAATCGCCAACAGGGAAAAAGTAAAGAAGACATGAATTTTTAAAGATGCCAAAAGGGCAAAAGTAAAACTACAAGTACCAAGCAGCATTGTTGATTGCCAAATTGTTTAAAAAGGAGTTTGAAGTGGTCATGCAGAGCTCTATGTAAAATCCTTGCAGTTTTGAATGTCGTTGACAGTAAAAAGAGATAAGGATAGAACGTGGGGAAGAGAACCCCCACAAAGAGAAAGCCAGGCTGGAGCCCAGCAGAGGGAAGCCTGTGCTGAACTGTGATGAAATGAAGAGCTGAACGTGAAAAGAGAGGCAGGCTGGAGCCCAGCGGAGATAAGCCTGTGCTGAACTGTGATGAAGTGAAGAGCTGAACGTGAAAAGAGAGGCAGGCTGGAGCCCAGCGGAGATAAGCCTGTGTTGAAAAGTGGCAAATTGAAAGTCAGGAGCAGAACTGTGTATTTGTGGTAAGGCTGACGAAGCGTAAAGAATTGATTAGACTATCAAAAGCTTGAAGACCAAGCCTGAACTGTTGAATTGTACTGGCACGCCAGAGTGTGCAAGACTGGTAGAACTGTGCCATCCACCTATCCTTTTTAAGAAACTCTCAAGACCCTGCGCTTCTGAACGTGGGGAAGGGAGTTGTTACCTAAGCCATTCTGACATTTCTTTTAAGACAATTTCTTTCCTTTTTTTATTCCCTTTACACATTTGTCATTTGAGAAGGAAGGCAAGGTCAGGTTTTTTTATTATGGGCCTTTTTATCTTGACTAGACTGACTTGTACCGGTTTTTGTTTATTTAATGGTCGAGACTACTCCCATTTTAGAATTAGGGACAGTTAGGAATTCCACCAACCCCAGTAAACTACAAAATAAAGGTTTTCGGAACTTGCATCTATTGTGTTTGTGTCTAACGTTGATACCATGCCTTCCTTACACTCCACAAACCGGTCCTGTTCCTTGAAAGTCTGGAGATGAAAGGTAGTTTAGAACCTGTGCCAGAGTTCCAAGTTACCTGTGACCTCAGTTGACACCCTGGTCCTTTCCTCCATCTTCGGCTGGGCTGGCTCCAACCTCCGGGAACAAGTTAATTGAAGGCAAACACTATTTTCAAACCTACTCTCTGAATAACTCCACCTAAAGCCCTCTCCCCTCTGACCCTAGGGAACCTGAAAAATATGCCTCAGTACAGCTGAGGGCTGTCAGTTCATCAAAATACTAATGATAGATGAAGTGGTATCACGTGATTTTTACGCCCACTAAGAACACAGGAGGGATTTCACATCATGGAATCTGACCATGATAGCGTCACAGGGCGTGATCTTGCATGACCTTTGTCCTGATGCCATTCATGAATGGACATCACTGATGTACAACATCTACAATAAGCATGAGATAGCTTTAGAGAAGTTTTGTTATTTAAGCAAAGGAAAGGCTAGTCCAGTTACCATTCATACGTTAACTATGGTGCTTCCTTTATATGCCAAGGGTAAAGCCATGATATGCCAGAGGCACAACTGCAGAGCCAATACATGCCTCGGTTAATACCATCATATGGCAGTGGAGCCACAGATGGCTAGAATATCCTCATAAAACCATGTAATCCCATCCTATGCCGGTTATAGCCTTGCATGCCATGTATTGACATATGTAATGTGCAACTACAAATGCCTGGATGCCCTCATTCTAGACCAAATACAGTGTCACACCCTATGGTAACTTTAGCCACATACGCAAAATATAACATCACATGGCCAGGTGCTGCTTAAAATTCCATACTTCTTATGTACCGCATTCTTTTGAGAGATAGAACTTCATATGAACCACACACGACCACCTTACTTTAAGAAAACGACTGAAAACCTAGCTATTCAACTCACTGAGACAAGCCTAAAAACGTGCACCACAACAAACCATACCCTGGGACCAAGGCAAATATGGGACAATATGGATCGAAGAACAAACAATAAAACGACCACACACCCAGAGCCAAACAGAAACCAACAAACCCTCCCTCCTCTTTTCCACACCTGCATACCTCTCATGCACTACACATGCCCAAAAGGGCCAGCAAAACTACACAAAAAAACACACACAAAACACACACCCACTGCTAATCACCTCACAAGACCAAACTGTTGCACGCAATAAACACTCCCAGAGAGCTGACATGCACCAGTTTCTCCTGGTTCTGTAAGCATCAACAGAAAACCAGAACTTATATCCTATCCCTCACTAACCAACCCCACACACATTTCTTACAGAGCCATGTGAGCGCCTGGAGACCATTTAGGGAAGCTGTACAAATTTGCTCATCAGCATAATCGTATAGCCAGGATAGGCTTTTGATGCTTATTTCTAAACACATTCAAACTATGTCTGGGCATATTCTGCTGTGCAAGATGTATGAGGCTGGCAGCCTAGGCCCTGTCTCATGTTACCACAGCTTCATGGGCAGGGATGCTAATGTGTCAAGGAGAGAGAAGCCTTTTGGTAAGGATCGTCCGTCTCTGATACAACTGTCTGGCGCCACACTGGGAGCTGTCAGAGGGAAGGATGCTGGAAGAAATCTGCCCCGCCATGTGGCCTCTTCATAGAGGCGTGGTTCTTGTTCTCTCTTTCTGAGGAGGGAGGAAATGTGCTCACTCCTTTTCACTCCCCCCATCCATAGCAGCAAGTAGGAGGCTTTTGAAGGGCTAGGGAAGTAAGAAAGTGTGGGTAATCATACACCATGTCGGTCAAACTATTTACCCTCAGTGATCACGGGCTCACTGCTGTGAGGGGAAGGATAATTGGTTTGAACAACGGAAATTAAACACAGCTCTAAGAAAGTGTGCTCTCTTCCTGCCACCCCTCTTCATCGTTGTACCCAGGGGCCAAAAGGCCCGGACCAGGAGAATCAAATGATGAGCCATTGGTAGAACCTGGCCAATCCTGCCATGATGTCCCTACTACAGTCACCATATACAGGAAACAGCCTGCCACAACCAAAGCCCTGTCTCAGCCTCATACGTGCAGACTACGCCATCATATTCCCTTATGCAGTCTCATGAACCCAAGTAGACCCACCCTCAAATGCCAGGTACAGCTTATTTTTCCAAGGTACAGCCTGATATGTTCAGATGTGGTCTCATATGCCTTGGTATAGCCCAACAAGCCCCTTCATTGTTGTCCTGTGGCAATTGAAGCCTCAAATCCCCAGCTGTGATTAGCATATGCCCAGGTAGAGCATTTTATTCATAAATATAGTCTCACATGCCTAGGTACAGTCCTCATATCTTAAATGCAGTCTTGTATTCCCAAGTACAACCATCATATGTTCAATAATAGCAATCATATGCTCTAGTGGAGCCTCACATGCACAGTGATAGTCTCAGGCAATCAATTACAGCCATTGCATGCCAGCTACAGTCTCGCATCCTTGAGTACATACACAATCAGGTACTGCTATTTGGTGCCCAGCCAACATATGTAAAATTAATACTTAAATGTCCAGGTACTTGCATAATAGTCACATGCACAGCATGCCCACACTCTGGCCTTCTCTCACCCCAGAAAGACTTTTGCCCTGTTGCAGGGCCTACCCAGATGGAAGGCACAGAACAGGCAGGGACATGTGTAGGTAGATCCTTTTCTCTCTGACTGTGAATCACCCTGCCTTCGCTGGCCTCCTTTGGTACCCCAGCCAGGATGTAGATGAGTGGGACCAAGGGGATGGGAACCTCACAATTTGGCTGGTCTCCCTGAGTCCCGTTTGCCTGCCTTGTGCTGGAGTGTGGAGTTTGGAGGCTGGAATAGTGTCACAGGGTCTTCTTCCTGTTGCTGCCCTTTCACTCCAAGGGTGAAGAGTAGAGAAGGACGTGTGATGTAGTGACAGAGATTCCTCCTCTTACTCCCGCACAAGATACTCCTCCTCATGTTTCTTCTTGCAGCAAGCTGGATCTTTGTATTAGAGTTGTAAATATGCATTTAACAATATATGTAAATATTGACCATGACAATTACATGCTGTGATTTTTATTTTCTCTCACTTTAAACTGTCAGCCACTCTTCTTTGCCCTGCATTAATGAATCGCATGCCTGTGACTACTGTTTGTCCCCATCTTGCCCGCCGTGGATGTGCTTTGGGACCAGGAGAGGGAAGTGGAGTGGGAACGAGGGCCATACCTCACCTCTGCACTACTTCCTTTTGAAAATAGATTTAAAGTAACCACCAATGAATCTGAGTGAAGCAAGTAATCACCAATGAAAAGGATGAACATGTATTTGACTTCTGTCACTACCTAGGGAGCTCTCAACTAAACTTGAGAAATAAGCTCTGCTCTCAGAGAGTGCACTCTATTTTCTTTAGTGAGACCCAGGAAGAGTATGGGAAGGACGTTATTGTGGGGCTTTTGGAGTGCCCATGTAAAAAGAGGCTTCTTTCAAACAATAGCATTAGATGAAAATGTTTTCAAGTTTCAAACAATTGTTTTTCTTTCCTTGGTTTTAGCTCCCATTCTCTCACCTCGTTCAAGTGGAGGTAGAGGCAGCAGTGGATATCTACTGCAAGGAAAAGAGGCAAGCACCAGCATAGAATTGCCAGTGGTGATGCGCCAGTCAGATCTCAAAGGTAAGTCAGAAGTAACCTTTGAGGTTCATGACAACAAAGGGCACCTCCACAGAGGTGATCTCCTAAAAATGCTGGCAATAGGAAAGAAAGTCCCAAAGAACTGTGACTCAGGGACAGCTATTCAAAGGATGATGCAAGTGTGTCGCCCTTGTCACCAGCAATCATATGACAATGCAGTACATTTTGGCTCATTCTCAGGGAGGGAGTAATAATTGCACTCTACATTCCTTCCATTACATTTATAATCCTTCTGTAAAAATGGGGCTCATTCTAACTTTGCCGGTGCAGTAATAACGTGCCGCTAATTCCGTTTACCAGCATGTTACTGCACTGGCAAAACACAAGTTTGCCAGTGGGGTACCCGAATTATCTCCAGCCAAGAGCTAGAGATAAGTCAGGCACCTTACCGGAAAACATAGTACCACTACTGCTTATCAAGATGTTCACACTGTCTCTCCATACGCCCCCCAATCCTCAAGGTCTGACCGAAAATTCCTCATGCTATCAGTGCTTTCTGTAGAAACCTGCCAATACAACAAACACATAAAGCCAAACATGAGGAACAGAAAATGTCTATTTCCATACAGCTATGCAGAACTATACAGAGAAACTAACAGCATATCCAAGTGCCAAAACTGAGTTCCCAAATCTATGTTTTTGGGGGGAGATTTACACAAAAAGGTTCATACAGAAAACAGCATGACACGACATAACGGTTACAATACCAAGGAGCTTCCTTACATAACATTCTCTGACATTAGAGGGGATGGCTTAGTGGCACTGTGCTATGTCTGTACAGTTCCGCTTGGTCTAACCACCTGACAATATGTCCATCATGTGGGACATATGCCCTAGTCAGTTGACTGACACCAGCATGGCCTATTATTCCAGTACTCACGCTCTGCCTAGCCTTAATGGGTGACGTGTCATATGTCACTAGGTGTGTCTGAACCCAAGGCAGGAATTGATAAGCCCATATGGATATGTGGCTGTGATGGTAGGCTCTTCCAGCCAATCAGGTAAGTGCATAACTTTTACCACGGTACAGCGCTGGTTATGGCTGAGGTGCTACTCTGCCTATGATACGTGCACGGCCATTCTGCACAAAAAATACATAATACTGTTGGTTACAACAGTTTTCCATTTTGTGGTTACAGCACAACCTTTCTTATTTAGTTAATTATTTATTTTTACAATTGAAAGCTTTTCTTCCCTCAAATCTGGTCTCATTTGGACCTTTATTTGTTAATCCTACCCTCTCAGGTTAGTTTAAGCAATTTTATATCTCTTTTTTTCTTCATAATGGCATAAAGAAATTATCTGGTTTCAAGTTTATATGCACATGGGAGGAGACAGCCTCCGGGGTGATGTCATGGCTTCATTGGATGAGACATGGTATCACCCCATTTGCCTTGAAGATGATCTCCTTATACCCAAAACTCTCATGGCCTATTGCCATATGTCTATACTGCCACCTAGGGAAAATAGAGAAACTAGCTCCCCAAGGTATATAGACCAAATTTCCATCCCCGGTCTAAAATGTGGAAACTCCAAGGCCATCTTTTCCAGTTCTAATTATTCATCATACAGAACTGATTTACCATTCAGAATCACTGAAAGTGATTTTCCAAGCAATTTACATCAACCGTCAACAATGTACACCTGTTCCCAGAAGCACCCGAATACTGGGACGAGAAAGAGGGAAAGAGCAGTGCAAAGCAAAAGTAGACACAAGCTGAGTAAGCGCTCTAGTTTTCGGAAAATACCTGTGTCCAGGAGATTTACAGACTGGAGGCAAAGTCTTAGGGGCTGCTGCTGTTGGAGAGAAAACGTTTCACCTCTCTGCGAGGCTCGAGAATCTTGGAAGCACAAACCGGTGTGGCATAGTCAACGGGTCACCAGCAAGGAAGAAGAGAAACGCTGCGAGAACGGGACACGCTACAGAAATGCCAGGAGCCAGTTGAAGACCCCTGGGTGTTCGCCGACTGCTTGAAGCAGCATCTTACCTACCGGGACATGAACTAAAGCAGGCGTGCTGAAGCAAAGCCGTGGGAGACGCCAGTACGAAGAGAAAGCTGTCACGAGGGGATGGCAGGCTCACAAGGGGATGGCAGGCAGTACACCATTGCCGCTTGACCGCAATCGAGCCCAACAAGAGCTGGTGAGACACCCCAAGCATAGTGGGGACCCTATGGCATTTCGGCGGCCTCGCCAAACACAAACAATTATTAAAGCTTCAGAAGGAGATAAAAGCAAAGCGACTGATTGAGAAACAAGAAAGTGTATTATACGAAAAAGACCCATATCAGTATGTGAATGGGTGGAATGCAAATATATGGGGAACCCAAATCGAATGATATATTAAGAAGATATATTGTGCAGAAAAGGAGATGGACAACTAGGAGAGTGGAGAGAAACATTGTGTGACTATAAAAAGCCCTGGCAGGTGAACACACCAGGAAATTTCAAGTATGTAAACACAAGAAGTCCAGGCATGAGAATATACCAGGCCGTTACAATTGTGTGTAACTACAAGAATCCCTGGAAGGAGTACATACCAGATAGCTACAAGTGTGTGCGAATCCAAGAAGCCCTATTAGGACAGCATACCAGGCAATTCAAAAGTGTGGATACCAGAGGTCCTGAGAAGGACTATCAGGACTGCGTTGATTAACAAACAAGCAGTAATTTCCTGGAAGGAAGGGATACTGGGAACCTTGAAAGATATATATATATATAACTATAAAGACAATGAACTGTGTAGGTGACAGTGCCATTGTGGGCCAAGAAAGAGACAAGGAACTATTATCACACCACACGTCAGCTGCACTTCCCGGTCTTATGATTTCCCTTTCGGATGTTATGTCGGTCTGAGTTGAAAAGGACAATTCCCCCTTCGTCGTCCCTCCAGGTCTCGCTGCCTTTCTCCTCCGTTTAAACTGCTGGTCCAATGTAGCTGTTTCCTCGTGCTTTCGGCCTTGCTCAAAGTATGGTCTCATGCTCTGGCTTTTATCCCTGTGGGGAAGGGAAAGGACTGTCAGGTGTGCGTAGTTATGGTCAATTGCCTGACTCTGCCTGACCCTTGTGTTGGGTAAACGGCTCTGGTGTTAGTCCGTTGTCTTTTCACGGTGTAGGAAAGTGTTTGTGTCGGAAATGGAGGGTAGAACTTCTAAGTATCCTACAGTGTAGGGTTTGGGAATTCTATAGGGAAGAATGTAGGAAGGGTAGTGTTTTGTCACAACAAACTGGGAGTTTGTGAAATAATAATCAGAGGGGTGGGGAGGCGAATGACTGGTAATATTCTGGTAGGACGCAGGAAAACAGGGATTCTGGGAGAGATAAGATCTGAGTGCAACAGGGTTTAGGTTCCTAGGGGATTTGTCATATACAGAGGGGTTGTTGTATCTGGGCCAGAGAGATTCATTGGGAGGAAGGGAGGCAGATGTGGCACAGCCTACAAAGATCCCAGGGATCTCGTCCTCCTCTCCTTCTTCCCTGGTATAATACCGCATCTCACCTGGGTTATTTCCCTAGCACAACCCCGAACTCCCAAACCCAGGCGATACTCCCTCACTCGTCCGCCCCCAGCGTTGGGATCTGAGGGATTTTTTAAATGTTAACTTCATTTTATGAAGATAATGAACCCTCAGATGACAATACACCACCATTTGCCTTACAGTTTGGTACCCCAGATGTGCCAGATGAATTAATCTCTGAAGAGTCTAGAATAAAAGACTTGAATGAAAACCTGCAGACAGCCAGTGGTATAGATACCTCTCTAGAATTGGAATTTGGGAAACCAGATCCTTCTGACCACGCTGACTCTTCATATAGACAACTGATGAGCAAGGTGGTTGAATTTTTGGGTTGGAGTAGGCCTGCACCATCATTTGAGCAGGATGATCTAACTGATATATTGGATCAAGGTCCCCATAGATACACAATTTTACCTTTTCATATTGCCCTCCAAAAAAGGGTCACATCTAATTGGGAAACCCCAGAAACTGCAGTTGCAGTAAATAAAAACGTTTCAAAAAAATATAGCCATCCAGCAGTGACCCAGAATATTTAACAAAACACCCGGCACCAGAGAGTTTGCTGGTTCAGACAACAGCTCCACAAAGCAATCTGCATCCTTCTTTCTCTCCCGATAGGGATGACAAGCGAGTGAATGCTTGGAATCTATGTGATCACTGCGCCGCCTGTAACTGCGGCACCCAAAATGTTGATGCAAATTACGGCGTGCGCAGAGATCAAATAGATCACTTTATACGCGTCCACTGGCCCGCATTCCCTTACCCGACCCCCCACCACTTACCTTTGCGGCGCACACTTATGTGTACGCTGCCGACTCCCTGCTATCCCTGCGGCGTCAGTTCCTCCCACTTACGTGGGCTGGAGCTGACGCTGCAGGGTGTTTTTATTTTACTTTCTTGTCCCCCGCTTACCACAATGGTAAGCAAGGGACGGACACCTCTGCTCCCAAGGAGAGCAGGGTCAACCCTGCAACACCCACTCTGCAATGGGAGTCAGTATTTTGGGCGCTCCCAAAGTCGCAGTGACTGCGTGGGCACACAAGTCAGGGCAACATTTTAGTAAGATTCCGATGCTGGGGTTCAAAAAATATTTACTGCTGGAAGTATGGCCTTGCAATCAACTAACACTACTTGTGCCTTGTTGTAATTTACATTTACCCTGTGGCTGACCACATCCCGGAAGAAGAAGAAAGAGACGGCTTCCTGGCTATAATCAAGGATGGTAAGGAGGAAATGTGTGAATGCCTCCAGTCAGGTCTGGATACTGCAGATAGCATTAGCAGATCCATGACAACTAGTACCGTGCTGTGCAGGTTTGCGTGGTTGAGGAAGTCCGGATTTGCACCAGATGTACAAGCTAGACTCCTCAATATGCCTTTTGACAGCTTGAGGATGTTTGGAAGCAAGGCTGGCGAAAGTCTGGAAAAGCTGCAGACCTTGAAAGCGACGGTGAAAACTCTTAATGCCACCATTAGACAGCCTCAATATTCCTACCCCAGTGCATCATCTTGGAGGGGTAAGTCCTTTCGATTCTACGACTTAGTTGGAAGAGTGAGAGGACAGGCCAGTCACAGAGGTCAGAGAAGATTCCCTCGCGGTGGACGAGGGAAAGGTACTAAATCAGCCCAAGCAGCAGCAGCTTTGCCCTCAGCCGCTGCTTCAGCCGCCTCAAAACCACTCTGAGGCCTTAGCCCACATGACACCAGTGGGAGACATTAGCAAAACAGAGAGGTGATGGCTGGAAGGTTTCTATCTAGATGCGGGCAAAGCTCTAGGCAACCCTCCAGACCATCGTTTTTCAGCCTGCCAAGCCATTACAGAAGGGGAAAAACCACATGCAAATCAGGCCTGGTCCTACCCCAAAACGGGCAGTCCAGCCCGAACTGCTAGGTCATATCTCTTCTGCACGAGACCACAAGCATCCCCAGACATGTTTCAGCCTTGTTGGGCGTCATCAGTGAGGAGTAGCATGGGTCTCTAGGCCCGGCAGACTCGGGACCCACGTCTGGGCATACCCGTCCCACTCAGGGTGACTTTAGCAAAACAGAAAGGTGATGGCTGGAAGGTTTCAAATTAATTTTAACCACGGGCAAAGCTCTGGGCAACCCTCCAGACCATTGTTTTTCAGCCTGCCAATTCATTACAGAAGGGGAAAAACCACATGCAAATCAGGCCTGGTCCTACCCCAAAACGGGCAGTCCAGCCCGAACTGCTAGGTCACATCCCTTCTGCACGAGCCCACAAGCATCCCCAGACATGTTTCAGCCTTGTTGGGCGTCATCAGTGAGGAGTAGCTTGGGTCTCTAGGCCTGGCAGACTCGGGACCCACGTCTTGGCATACCCGTCCCATTCGGGGCGACTTTAGCAAAACAGAAAGGTGATGGCTGGAAGGTTTTTAATTAATCATAACCACGGGCAAAGCTCTGGGCAACCCTCGAGACCATTGTTTTTCAGCCTGCCAAGCCATTACAGAAGGGGGAAAACCATATGCAAATCAGGCCTGGTCCTACCCCAAAAGGGGCAGTTCAGCCCGAACTGCTAGGTAACATCCCTTCTGCACGAGACCACAAGTATCCCCAGACATATTTCAGCCTTGTTCGGCATCATCAGTGAGGAGTAGCTTGGGTCTCTAGGCCCGGCAGACTCGGGACCCAGGTCTGGGCATACCCGTCCCACTTGGGGTGACTTTAGCAAAACAGAAAGGTGATGGCTGGAAGGTTTTGAATTAATCATAACCACGGCAAAGCTCTGGGCACCCCTCCAGACCATCGTTTTTCAGTCTGGCAAGCCATTACAGAAGGGGATGGCTTTTGCTTTTCTTTGTCACCCCGAGTGGGACGGGTATGCCCAGACGTGGGTCCCGTGCCTGCTGGGCCTAGAGACCCAAGCTACTCCTCACTAATGAGCCCCAACAAGGGCGAAACATGTTTGGGGATGCTTGTGGTCTCGTGCAGAAGGGATATGACCTAGCAGTTTCGTGCTGGACTGCCCCTTTTGGGGTGGGGCCAAGCCTGATTTGCATATGGTCTTTCCCCTTCTGTAATGGCTTGGCAGGCGAAGAACGGTGGTCTGGAGGGTTGCCCAGAGCAATGCCAGTGGTTAAGATTAATTCTAAACCTTCCAGCCATCACCTCTTTGTTTTTGCTTTGTCACCCCGAGTGGGACGGGTATGCCCAGACGTGGGTCCCGTGCCTGCTGGGCCTAGAGACCCAAGCTACTCCTCACTGATGAGCCCCAACAAGGGCGAACCATGTTTGGGGATGCTTGTGGTCTCGTGCAGAAGGGATGTGACCTAGCAGTTCGGGCTAGACTGCCCCTTTTGGGGTGAGGCCAAGCCTGATTTGCATATGGTCTTTCCCCTTCTGTAATGGCTTGGCAGGCGAAGAATGGTGATCTAGAGGGTTGCCCAGAGCACTGCCAGTGGTTAAGATTCATTCTAACCTTCCAGCCATCACCTCTTTGTTTTTGCTTTGTCACCCCGAGTGGGAAGGGTATGCCCAGATGTGGGTCCCGTGCCTGCTGGGCCTAGAGACCCAAGCTACTCCTCACTGATGATTCCCAACAAGGGGGAAACATGTTTGGGGATGCTTGTGGTCTCGTGCAGAAGGGATGTGACCTAGCAGTTTGGGCTGGACTGCCCCTTTTGGGGTGGGGCCAAGCCTGATTTGCATGTGGTCTTTCCCCTTCTGTAATGGCTTGGCAGGCGAAGAACGGTGGTCTGGAGGGTTGCAAAGAGCAATGCCAGTGGTTAAGATTCATTCTAAACCTTCCAGCCATCACCTCTTTGTTTTTGCTTTGTGACCCCGAGTGAGACGGGTATGCCCAGACGTGGGTCCCGTGCCTGCTGGGCCTAGAGTCCCAAGCTACTCGTCACTGATGAGCCCCAACAAGGGCGAAACAGGTTTGGGGATGCTTGTGGTCTCGTGCAGAAGGGATGTGACCTAGCAGTTCGGGCTGGACTGCCACTTTTGGGGTGGGGCCAAGCCTGATTTACATATGGTCTTTCCCCTTCTGTAATGGCTTGGCAGGTGAAGAACGGTGGTCTGGAGGGTTGCTCAGAGCAATGCCAGTGGTTAAGATTCATTCTAAACCTTCCAGCCATCACCTCTTTGTTTTTGCCCAGTGGGAGACAGACTTTCTCAGCATCTGCAAGAATGGCGGGGCATTACTTCAGATACATGCGCACTGGAAACGGTAGCCCGGGTTACTGCCTTCCTTTTCTAAACAGGCCTCAGGATCATCCACCGGGAACAGCTCTTTCAAAATATTCCAGATCTGTTTCTTGTGCAGGACATTTTTACCCTGCTAGAGAAAGGTGCAATAGAACCGGTAGCTGTAGCAGAGAGGAACAAGGGTTGGTACTCCCCATACTTTCTAATTCCCAAAAAGGGCTGAGGATTGAGACCCACCTTGGACTTATGAAACTTGAAATAGTTCCTCAGGAAGGACACGTTCAAGATGGTTACCCTTCCTCAGATACTTCAGGCCCTCCAACTCCAGGATTGCATGGTGTCATTGGACCTTCAGGATGCTTACTTTCATGTGCCTATCCAACACAAGCACAGAAGGTACCTGAGGTTCGCGGTTGATGGTTCTCGTTATCAATTTCGAGTTCTGCCTTCGGGCTGACCTCTGACCCAAGGGTTTTCACCAAGTTAATGGCAGTTGGGGCAACGAGCTTCTAGAGATGCGGGATTCACATCCACCCGGATCTGGACGATTGGCTGATCCGGGCACGTTCACCTGAACAAGCCCTGGAACATCTCAGCGTAATTGGCCACTCTCTCCACAGACTGGGCTTCTCCCTTAGTTACAAGAAGTCCCACATGATACCATCACAAAGACTCCAATTTATTGGAGCAATACTGGATACAACCTAGGGGAAAGCCTCGCCACCCGAGGTGAGGGCTCAACACCTTCTGCAGATGGTCACCAAATTCAAGAGTGCCCAGCGTCTCTCGGCCTTCGATTCTTTGAGGTTGCTCAGCCTCATGGCATCCTGCATTTTCCTGGTGCCAGAGGATTGCCGGAGAATGAGATCTCTCCAATTGACTCTCAGGACTCAGTGGTCCCAATTCTCATGCAGAATGTCAGACCTTCTTCAAGTTCCAATCACAGTCGCACAGGATCTTATGTGGTGGAAACTGCGAGGACAACATTGTGAAGGGAGAACCCTTTTGGCAACCATGGGCGGAGATCACAGTAGTTACAGACGCCTCACCCATGGGGTGGGGAGCAATACTGGATACAACCTAGGGGAAAGCCTCGCCACCCGAAGTGAGGACTCAACACCTTCTGCAGACGGTCACCAAATTCAAGAGTGCTCAGTGTCTCTCGGCCTTCGATTCTTTGAGGTTGCTCGGCCTCATGGCATCCTGCATTTTCCTGGTGCCAGAGGATTGCCGAGAATGAGATCTCTCCAATCGGCTCTCAGGACTCAGTGGTCCCAATTCTCATGCAGAATGTTAGACCTTCTCAAGTTCCAATCACAGTCGCACAGGATCTAATGTGGTGGGCCTGCGAGGACAACATTCTGAAGGGAGAACCCTTTTGGCAACCATGGGCGGAGATAACAGTAGTTACAGACGCCTCACTCATGGGGTAGGGAGCCCACGCCAACGATCAGTCAATCAGCGGTCGATGATCTCCCTCAGAGTCCAAACTACACATCAACCTATTTGAGCTGAGAGCGATCAAACTAGCGCTGAAGGCCTTTCTGCCGTTTGTACGGGGAAAACATGTCCTGATAATGACCGACAACACGGTGGCTATGTACTACCTCAACAAGACAGAAGGCGTAGGGTCACTACCACTGTGCATAGAGGCAATGCAACTCTGGTTCTGGGCAATTCAAGAAGGAATCTCCCTGTTGGCAGTTCACCTAGCCAAGGATGAGAACACAGCGACGGACGCACTGATCAGGCAGAGCACAGTCTCCTACGAGTGGGAACTAGCTCAAGAAGTCCTTCAAGAGATCACCCTTTGGGAAACCCCTCAAGTGGATCTATTCGCGACCATTGTCAACTGTAAGTGTGAACTGTTCTGCTCCAGGGAATTTCCCCCAAGAGGTGCTCTCAGGGACACGTTCATAGTGGACTGGGAGTTTCCACTCCTGTACGCATTTCCTCCAGTCCCTGTCATTCCTCACGTGATCAGGAGGTTGAGGAAGTTTGTGAAATCCATGATCCTAATTGCCTCGGAATGGGCCAGGAGGACGTGGTCCCCGGACCTTCTGTACATGTCCATCTGCCCTCCAATGCGTCTTTTACAAAGAGAGGACCTTCTCTGGTGAGAGGAGGGTCTGGGTCTCCATCCAGAGGTCGTGACATTCAACCTTCACACATGGTTTCTGAGAGGTTGAGATATAGGGATTGGGACCTCCTGGATGACGTAATGGATATCTTGCTTTCAGCCAGAAGGCCAGCAACAAAATCTTTGTACCGCTGCCGTTGGAACAAGTTCAGCAGCTGGTGCAGGTATAAAAATGTGGATCCTCCTTTTCTATGTGATACACTTATGGTGCTATCCTTTTTGTTACATTTAGCGAATCGGGGGCTCCAGATTGGAACAATTAAAGATTATTTGGCAGCGCTTTTAATTTTTTAAGCACTCTTCGGAGGAGGAGTCATTTTTTAAAATCCCTCTGGTTACTCAATTTCTAAAGGGTCTTACTAACGTATTTCCACCAATTCCATTCCAAGTTCCCCATATGGAATCTCAATTTGGTGTTCACATTTCTAATATGCATTCCTTTTGAGCCTATTCATCCATGCCCTTTAAGACGGCTAACTTTAAAAATTATCTTGCTGGTGGAGCCAACCAGGGGGCGCCTAGATGTGCTGAAGCACCTCTGCTGTTCTCCTCCCTGGGGCGGTTAAATAGGAGTCTGAGCCGCCCCTAAGCTCCCAGTTGAGGTGACCTGCCCCCCACCCCCGGTGGCTGTGTAGACCCCCCCCGGGCACCTGTTGGGCGTAAATCCGGGCGTCAGGTGGTGTGCCTGAGAACTTATTCTGCTGCGCCGGCGGGGAAGCTGCTGGAGGCCCGTTTCCCGCCGGGGGATCCGCGACAGTTGGTGCTTGACTCCAGTGAGGGAGGGGTCCCCACGCACCAAGCTGCGTCTGTCCTGGCTCAGAGGGGCAGTGTGGATTGCTGCCTATTCGGATCTCCCCCAAGGCCTTGAAGGAGAGACGCTGCGGGGGTGAGAGGTGCTGGAGCGGGGCTCATCGCTTTTCTGGAGACTGTAGGTGCCGCAAGTGAACCCCGCCTCCCTGCGGAGCCCTGCGGTCTCATGGCTGCCTGAGGCAACGCGCTCCTGAAGGAGCGGCTGCTTGGAGCAGGAGGCAGAGGCCAGGGTGTCTCTGAGCTGAGGAGCCGGGCCAAGGCGGGACCCTGACGAGAGCCGCCGGTGCAGGAAGACCCGCCTGGAGTGGTGGGGCAGCGGATGATCTACCAGATGCCTAGTTGGTGAGAGCGCGGTGCCGAGGCGCTGAGGAGCAGGCGCTCACTGCCCCTGAGTGCAGGTTGGTGTTGGTGGGGGTGGGGTGAGTCCCCTGCTGGTCTTGACCGGTACCCTGACGGAGCCGGTCTCCTTTGGAGGTGCCCGAGGGGCTGGCACACTGGAGTAGGGAGAGACTCACCTGACTGGTCCCCTTGAAGTACTGTGAGCAGTGCATCTGTAGTCCCCCTAGCTCCTTGGTTTCCTGGATTGCCCCCACGGACTGGCCTTAGCCCGTGGCGGTCCTTGCTTGGGGATGGCGGTGGCTGGCCCTTGCTGCTCTTGGAGAACACTGAGGGGAGGTATCTAACTGGAACCCACTACGCTGGCATTGGGGGTTCCCAGGGGTCTTCCTGGGGGGTTAAGCGCGCCCCCGTGCGGGCCATCTTCATCGACACTGGATGCTCTGCTACTGTTCTGTGGAGATTCAATTTTGTATGCCTGCCTACTCCCCGACCCTGAACTTCCATGGTCTTGTAAGGTGGATGAATTTGAGTGTTTAACTGGGTCCCCCGAAGTGCTTCAGAGGCTCCCCCAGCCTACTACAGCCTATTATATTAAAACGGCCTCCATCCTGCTCTCTGCCTTCCCCCGGGTCCAAGTCCCTCGACCCCACGCTGAATTCCAGGAGGAGATTGGGGAAGTTTGGAGCCCTCGTCGGTGCAGCTATTGACCCGAGCATTTTCCGAGACCCCAGGCTCTGGTGGGCTCTTGGATCTTCAGCTTTGTTCTGGGAACCCCCCTCTTCAGCAGCTGTTGCTCCACAATCTCCTTCTTTGGCTCTTCTGATGTCTTTGGGGGCGTCACTGTGGTTTCTCCCTTCCCCCCTCGATGGACTGGGCGAGAGCTCTGCAAAGGTTTCGTCACTCGCCTACGTCGTCTCGGGATAGCCACACCATGTCCATTATAAGCCAGCCGGAAAATATGGATGCCCAATCAATGAGTAGAGCCATGGTGGCTCTGTTGGAGGAGATCAGGGGATTCAGGGCTGACATTGGCAAAAGACTAGACTCATTAGACAAAAGGGTGGATGCAGTGGATGACCGAGTTCATGCCCTGGAAGCCAACCAAAACTCGGTTGATCTCCTTGAAACTCAATTTGATATGCGTCTTTCGGAATTAGATAGCAGAGAGGAGAAAGTCACCCTTAAGCTGGATGACTTAGAAAATAGAGAGCAGCGCTGTAACCTGAGATTCTTGGGGGTCCCTGAGCGAGAAGTGGAGACGCCAGTGGATGTGACTAGAATAATAAATGCTGTAGTAAGTAAACTCTTTGACGAGGGGAACACCAGCAAGCCAACTATTGACAGAGCCTACAGGGCGGGTGCGCCCGAGGGAAGACCTCGTTCAATCCTGGCAAAATTTCAGTATTACTCTGAGATGGCCAAGATCCTGGAGCTCGCCCGGAAGAAGGGCCTATTGACTCGGAGGGCTCCAAAGTCAATATTTACCAGGATTTGTCTGCCCTCACACTGTCGCGCAGGCAGCTATGTAGTCCTTTAACAAAATGGCTCCAGTCCAGGGGTGTGAGATATAGGTGGGGTCATCCATTTTCCCTCTCGTTCGAAGTGGAAGGTTACAAGTATTCTCTAGTTATGGAGGACGATATTCAGAGGGTGTCTCAGGAGCTCCTAGGTGACCCCACCTTGGGTGATAGAAAACTGAAAAGAGGGAAAGCCATGTCGGAGCTTCGGAATGTTAACAAGACCGGGGAATGGCGCAGGGTCAGAGGTTACAGAAAATTTATTTAGAAAGGTGGGGCCACCTTCTCCCAAACAGCTGGCTCCGTGACTTGGTCCTGGGGCCTCACTGCTCTGATTTGATCTGATGGGATCGAGGTTTGGACTAGGAGGCTCTCCCTGGCTCGTAGGGGGGGGTACCCTGGTCTGTGGTCTTTTGACTTGAGGGCTAAGTTCAAATCGCTAATGGTCTTTTCTGGGCGGGGGGGTGTAAAAGAAAGATGTGGTTGGGAAAGAAAGATGTGGCTGGGCTTGTTTTTCAAAGTCGGGGGGCTCAGAATGTTGTGGTCTTTTTCAGGTGTTAATCGCCCTGGTGGAGGCGATCGATATTGCCTGGTCGAGCGGCAGTATCGATGTTGCAAATAGTCCAGACGCTCGGGAAAAGGGAGGGACGGTGATTGAGGTGGTTTTTACAGTTTAGAAAGGTTTAGAACTGTTTGTTTTGTGGGGGTCACTATTGTTTGCAATTATCATTCAGGAGTCTGAATTCGCTGAGAACCATTTCTGGTGGGGATTTGATTGAAGAGCGGGCCCTGGGGACAAAGTTGGGGTATTTCGCCTCTCTTGCAGAGTCCTGTAGTGATCTCTGCCTACTTAATGGCTGACTCTCTTTTTTTGCTGACTTTGGGTTCGCTAAATGTTCGGGGGCTGAATTCTCCCAACAAAAGATCCTTGGTGGTGAATGAGTTCAATAGATTGAAGTTGCATTTCTTATTTTTGCAGGAAACTCACTGAGCAAGGGGGAGGGTGATGGCCCTCAGATCCAGATCTATTCAGGAAGTTTTCCAGGCCTCTGCCCTGACCAAGAGAAGGGGGGTAGCGATATTGGTCACCCCCAAGGTCCACTTCTGTGCGAGGGCTCATCGTGCATATCTGAATGGCCGATTTGTGATGGTGAAGGGAGAAATCAGGGGGAGAAAAGTAACCCTAGTGTCCATCTATGCCCCTAAAGAAGCCCAGGATCATTTCTGGGAAGATACTAAAACAAATATTATGGGTTTTACGGAGGGGCTTCTCTTGGTGGGGGGAGATTTTAACATGGTTCTTTGCCCTGAGGTTTATAGAAAGTCTCTTCGCCCTTGTACAGACCTACAAACCCAGAGGAAAATGGCTGCATCATTTCACGCAACGAATGAGACAGTGGGTCTGGTGGACTCTCATTCTACTCGCCTCGACGAAAACCCGCTCTTTTACCGTTTTCTCCAAGCCGCACTCATCCTTTTCGAGGATTGATTATGTTTTGGTAGACAGAGCCCGACTTGAGTATATCACAGAGTTTGGGGTGGAGTTGATCTCAGGGTCGGACCACGACTTAGTCCATGTCCAGGGGGTAACTCCGCGGGTCACCCTCCGTCCTCTAGGTGGACGTGCAATGACCTCTTGCTGAAAAACAGAGTCTGCCCAGACCCTACTCACGAATATCAAGGAATACTTTGAGCTTAACGATAAAGGGGAAGTTGGGGTGGCAGGAGTTTGGGAGGCCTTTAAGGTTACAATTCGAGGAGTCTTGATTGGATTGGGGGCAGCAAGGAAGCATCTCAGAACCAGGGAGGAGAAGTCTCTCAGAGATAGAATAAATGAGTTACAACCATGGGGTAAGACCCGATCCCAAATGTTCCCAGGTAAATGGGCTGAACTCCAACATCTTAAGGCGAAGTTAGCCACCCTTATGTTTGTGCAGACCGAGAGAAAATTGTCTCTCCTCAAGCAAAGGTACATGGAGAAGGGGTAGAAGGCAGATAAAATTTTGGCTTGGAGATTACGAGAACTTCGGAGCAGTAGGAGGGTAGATGCACTGCGCCTTCCGGAGGGTGGAAAATGCCTTGACGACCCTGGTATAGCTGAACTATTCCGAGCTTTCTATGAACGCCTCTATAATATCTGAGAGCATGGATGGTGGTCCAGAAGCCGACCACTTTCTTGACTCTCTCCCGATCCCTTACCTCCCCTTAGATAGGGCAGATCCGTTAGAGAGCCCCATTACGCTTCAAGAGGTGCTGGATACTATCGGCTCCATGAAGAGGGAGACCACCCCAGGTGATGATGGCTTCACTGTCCTTTTTTACAAGTCATTCGGCTCTACTCTAGCCCCTTTCCTATCCAAATTATTTAAGTTAAAGTTCTTGACTCAAGCTCCCCCAATCCATGCTATCGGCCCGCATAGTAGTTATTCCAAAAGAGGGGAAGGACCCGACAAACTGCCAGTCCTATCGGCCCATTTCATTGTTAAACACTGATGTAAAGATTCTTGTGAAACTTCTCACGAATAGGTTGGCCCAACATCTCCCCTTGCTTATCCATGGCGACCAGGTAGGGTTTATTCCCAGGAGGCAGGGCTCCGATAATATTATGAAAACCCTTGGTTTGATGCATGAAGTGGGCAGTAAAAGTGTACAGGCCTACATGTTGTCGTGTTCTGAAAAGGCCTTTGACCGTGTAGAGTGGTCTTATATGGGGAAGGTCTTGAGGAAGTGGGGTTTAGGGGTAAGATTCTGCGGGTGGATCTCTGCTTTATACAATGGCCCTTCTGCCAGGGTGTCTGTCAACAACATGCTCTCGTCCACATTTCCCCTCTCTCGTGATACCCGACAGGGTTGACCTTTATCTCCCCTCCTATATGCTCTCGCTTTGGAGCCCCTAGCTATAGCTATAAGACAGCATCCCCAGATCACTGGGATTAGGTGTGGCGACCTAGACTTTAAGCTATCTAAGTTTGCGGACGACATCCTGGTCTATATGACCAACCTAGACCATTCTCGCCCGGCTCTCTTGGGCTTGATTCAATCGTTTGGGGCTTTTTTGGGCTTAAAAATTAATTTGGTGAAATCATCTCTCATGCCGATGGGGCCGCTCGATGGTCTCATTGAAGGGAAGGATGTAGTGGGTGGTATTTGAGTCAAGCGGGTGGCTACGCACTACCTGGGTGTCCTGCTTCCGAGGGACTTGAATAGCATTTTTGAGCTTAATTTCCCCCTGCTACTCCCAAAAATACATTCGGACCTGCAGCGTTGGGCTCCGATGACGCTCTCATGGTTCGGGCGCATGGTCTCCCTAAAGATGAATATTCTGCCCCGCTTCTTGTACCTTTTCTCTGCCCTTCCTACGATAGTACCAGACTCGTTCTTCAAGGCCCTTCAATCAATGGCTTTGTGCTTTGTGTGGAATGGGAAAAAGCAGAGAGTCCCTTCCGAAGTCCCATGGGGGCTTTGGGCTTCCAGACCTCCGCTTATACTACAAGGCGGCGCAGTTAAGGGTCATGTTGGAGCATATGAAGGAGGAAATGCGGACATACTGGTCGTATATAGAAGATACCCATACTCCCCCCAGTAAGAGATTTCCTGTGGGCCCCGTCAAGGGAAATCCGTCAAGGGAAATCCCGGACAGGGTTAGAACCCACCCGACGCTGCAAGTCCTGTGGTCCTTATGGAGGCAAGATAGATCCAACGGATACCTTTCTTCTTGATCTTCCCCTCTCTCTTCTCTATGGGACCCCCTTTTGATCTGGGGAAGAGGGGTTTCAGAGATACCCAGAAGTGGTCCGATATGGGTCTAGAACGGGTTGCCCAGCTATTCCAGAATGGTGCCTTTTTTGACCACCCCCACTAGCGGAATTTATGGGGGACCACCCAATCTCTATCTTCGACTTTCTCCGCGTGAAGGGGATACTGACTGACCCCAAGTGGGGCGTGGATCTAGCGCGCCCTCTCAAACCCCTGGAAAGATGGTTGGTGGAGGCTACCTCAAGAAGAGGTTCCCTTTCCAAATTATATAACATATTAATCACAGCTCCACTTGAGGGTAGACAGGGTTTTAAGAGGTTCTGGGAGGAGAAGTTGGGTGAATCTTTGGATGAGGACGCCGTCTCTTTGGGGTGCTACTGTCTGGTTCCCTTTACAAGGCTGCTATGGAGCACAACTTTAAAATCCTTCACACTTGGCAACTACCCCCTGAGAGAGTGCCCAAAATGTTTAGTGATACCTCCCATCTCTGTCCCAGGGAGTGTGGCCAAAGGGGCTCTTGGTACCACTTGTGGTGGGAGTGTCCGGTTATTCAGATCTTTTGGTCAGAGCTCTTGAGCTGGATTTAAGATATAGTGGGCTTTACGATTCCCCTGTGTTCCATGGACCTCCTGTTTGGGTTCCCCTCCCCGGCCTTGGAGTCGAGCGTTTACCCTAAGGTGGTTCAGGCTATGCTGAGAGTGGGGAGGTTGGCCCTGGCACAGAAGTGGAGTAGCAGAGAAGCTCCGTCCAAAGCAGATTGGCTGACTAAACTCTGTGTCATTTTCACTTATGAGAAGCTAACAGCCCTGGTACACGATTTTATGGGTGCTTTCCTGCAGGACTGGACAGTGGTGCTCTTGCAAGCGGACTGTGGTTCTATGAGACTTTGAAACTTCCGCCCAAGGGGCACCCGAGGGTGCTCACCCCTGGTATGGCAGCCCAAATCACTAGTGATGTTTGCCCAGTAGCGAACCCAAGGTGTCAGCCTATTTGTTTTATAAAGTTCAATGGTTCCTGTCTTTCGGTTTTCTGTCTCCTCAAGGCCCATATGGGCCCGGTTAATCATGAGCGGGGGGGGGGGTTTGGGAGGTAGGGGGGGTTCGTTCCTTGTTTTTTTGTGTTAAGGAATCACTGTTATTGATCTTTGCCTGTTGTAGTAAAATGTTCAATAAAAGCTAAGTGGGGGAAAAAAAATGATCTTGCTAATAGCAATGACGTCAGCCTGCAGGGTAAGCGAGTTTCAGGCACTTTCATGTAAACCCCCATACACTGTTTTCTATAAAGACAAGTTTATTCTGAAGGTGAAACCTTCTTTTCTACCAAAAGTAGTCTCTGACTTCCACTTGTCAAAAGAAATAATATTACCACCTTTCTACCCACCTCCTCATCCTGGAAAGGAGGAGGAGAGATTACATAGGCTGGACCCAAAAAGGGCTCTCAGTTTTTATATATCAAGAATGTCTAAAATCCTAGCTGTATCAAAACAGACCCTATCCAGATGGATTGTTACAGGTTAGCGGGTAAAGACCTGCCAGCGGTTTAACAGCACATTCTACAAGGGGCATGGCAACCGCTGCTGCTCTTCAGAGAGGGGTTCCAGTGAAAGACATATGTGCAGCTGCCACTTGGTTGTCTATTCACTCTTTTATGAAACATTACTGCCTGGATTCATCTTCCAGTCATGAAGGACAATTTGGGAAGGCGGTCCTTCATTCATTCCATGATAACATTTAAGGGCAAAATAAAATTCATACTCCCACCATCAAAAGTGTTACAGCTTCGAGTCCATCAAAAGATGAGGAATACGTGGGAGGACACAATCCATTCGAAGAACAAGTTACTTACCCGTGGTAATGTTATTTCGATTGGATGTTCCTCCCACGTATTCTTCATCGCCCCTCCCAACCTACCCCACCATAAAATGTACGTGTCTTTACACTTTACGCTTTCTTAGAGCCTACGGTCTATTGCACGCCTTGTAATTCCTCTACGGGAGGTGGAAAAACGTACTACTTGTACTAATGATGACATTGACAGTCGAACAGAGGCCTTCAAGGGACATCGACTCGACGAGACAGCACACAGCGCCCTCAGTCGAGAACATTGTTCCAAAGCAGCTGAAGCTGGAAAGATATTATCAAAAGATGAGGAATACCGGGGAGGAACATCCAATCAAAAGAACGTTATCACGGTTAAGTAACTTGTTCTTCTGACCCTGCTACATTTTAAACTGAATGTGATACACTACAACAATTTAAAATGATAGGATATCCGGACCAAATAGTAAACAAGGCTCAATCTAGGACCTTGAACTCAGACACCTTCTAAAAATTAAATCTGGAGATCAATCAACCTCTTTGGTACATATTACAAACATATTCCAACTATAGCAACCTCCTATCTATGATCATCAAAAATAATTGGAAAATTCTATACATTGATGCACAACTTGCATGCCTGTTCTTAATCCAGGTATGATGGTATATAAGAGTGGACGAAATTTGAAAGGTATTTTGATCAAAGCAGAGAGAACTACACATGCTACAAAGCAAACACTTTGCAAAAAGAATTTGGGAACATCCCTTGTCTTAATTGCAACAACTACAGTAACATAATGAGAAGGCCTTCGATATCTCACCCATATTTTGGAAAAAGAATAAAAGATTGCAGGACTATGCAACATGCAATACCAAGAATGTAATATGTGAGATTTGTTGCCCATGTGGACAATTCTATGTCGGTCTAACTACACAGAAAGCTGGACCGAACATAAATCTAACATCAGAACCAGAAACATGAGATCCAGTATAACACGCCATTTTATTGAAGGCGCACACAGTGGGCCTCATTACACGGTAGGCGGTAACCATGGCGCTATTAGCGCCATGGTTGCCGCCGGTATTTTACCGTGTCCGCCTTGGTGGATGGCGGAATTACCGCCCTACTCCAAGGTGAGCGGGGGCGGTAATTTCCCATTCACCAAGGCTCTTCCCCATTCCCATTTTTGCCCCCATAGGGCATGATGGGAATGGGGAAGGCGCTAATTACGGTACGGCAAATTGCGGTACCGTAATTAACTCCGAAGTCCCTTTGCGGCACCCTACTTTAACGGCTGGTAAAACCAGCCGTTAAAGTCGGGTCCCGAAAGGGAACTCGTAGTAAGGTGGTAGGGGTTTACCGGTACCGGTGCCCTTACCGGTACCGGTAAACCCCTACCACCTACCGTGTAATGAGGCCGAATATCTCACAAATGGGCTTCCTAATCCTTGAGACTTTACTAAACCCTCAAAGAGTGGGGACATCAAGAAGTTTAGGGTGGGTCAGAAGGAGGAGACAGACCAATTTTTGTAATTTCAAGATTCTTTATTCAAATAATAAAGAATAAATGCCTTTCTATCCCTAGTCTATGGGTTTCCCTACCTAACCAAGCTAACAAAGGTGCTTGTGGTCTGTTGTGAAGTCCAAAAGTAAACAGTCTGTCCTCCGTCACACTCTAAGCTACTCTGTCCCTCTCCTGGATAGGCTTTTTCAGCTTCAGTATGTAATCTTGAGATATTTCTTGGCTCTCGTGAAGTAATTGTATTTAGTTCTTGTAGGGGACTTATCCAAGTACTGGTTTCCCCCACTTGTTCCCTTGGTAGACCTTTCCTCCTCAGCTTCGTTAGCTTTGGAAATCCTAGGAAAAGATGTCACTTCAGTGCCTCTAAAATGTGTTTTCCTGCTGGTTACACTAGGGAGACTGATTCCCTCTGTGTATGGTTCTTATTTTCTCTGTTGCTACAGTTCTTCAACCCTTGGTGCATAAGACAGTTCACATCATATTCCCCCTCTCCTGATTTACTCTCTTCCTCCTTGCTATTATTATTGAAGACCCAATAGTAATTTTCTTGTCCAGTTCTCATCTCACTGAGACGGGTAGTATGGTTTTCACAAGGGTGTTTCTCTTCTGACCACACTGGGATGAGTAAGCTGAGTCCCAGAGGGTTTATCACTCTTCTTAACTTTCTACCACTCACTGGGACGAGTGGGCTGATTCCCAGAGTATTGGTTTCTCTTCTTAACTTCGGACCATTCACTGGGCTGAGTAGGCTGAGTGCTTGTCACTCTTCTTATTTTCGGGCCATTCACTGTAACAAGTACGCTGACAATATTCTTTATTGCTGAGTTCGCTCCCGGGTCACCCGCCATCACCCGTTTCCTTGCTTTCGAGGGTTGAAGTCATTGGGCCTGTTCACAGGAGCAGGACGTCATACGTTGTCAGGACAGCTTGGTTTCTTGTTCCATCTGCTTTGGATTCTTCTCCGCGACTCTGTGGCTTCAATGCTCTAATGGTCTCGGCAAAGTTTTCAGTGCTTATCAGTCCACCCCTCCAAGGTCACGCCACTGCTCCTGTCTGCTTCTCCTTCTTCGTATTTCCTTCCCCTCTGCTTGTCACCCTCAGACTTCCTCATGTTTTCTGGCTGACAACACCTTCTGCCTTCCTCCCGACAGAGGATCTCTCAGTTTGCTGTTCCAGTCACGACTTGACTGATTTGAAGCTCCCGGGCTTCGTTTCTCTCTCTCCCTAAGATAAGTCCTTCTTCCCTTTTTATTACAGGTTGCTGGCTTCTTCCCAGTGGAGGATCATAGTCCACCCTCTATGTTTGTTGAACAGTCTGCATTCTTGGTTCAATCTTCTTCATCACAGTACTGTTGGTCCCAGACCAGCGAGTAATAATTATTACTCTTCACATCATTCTTCTTGATGTTTGCAATACATTATTCTTCAAGGGGGGTCCTGAATCTTGTATTACAATAACACACAATGGGATGGTTTGATGGTGTCCCGTGGTGTGAAAGGGAAGGGTTTTAGGGAGTTCCTCTGCGGAACAGGAGTCCCTGTCCCTCAGGGGGAGTCTTTCCCTGAGGTCCCGCATAACGCCACCCGTAGGGGTATTATTGCATATCAGGGTCACCTCCCTACCCTCACAAGGAAAGGCTCACTTCCTGAGGAGAAGTAACTGAATTTCATGATTTGTCACAAGAGGTTGTCCCACCGTGAGTTAAACTGGATAAATCCTTTGGGTACATGTTATCCTAGAGGCATCAATGAGGAATTCAATCTGAGTCATTTCATATAACAAGACCTTCGCATTAGGCCAGGGAGGTGAGGCTGCTACCTGATAGTACCCCTGGGGGTGGTACTCAGCGGGAGGAACTCATGGGGAGAGACTCCTTCTCTAGGGACAAGGACGATCATCTAAGGGAAACGTGGTATTCCAACCCAATACCCAACTCCCATACATCCTCATACCCCATGCACCCCAGCTCCATGCTACCTAACCACCCCATGTATATGTGTAGGGATTACCATCAGTTCTCAGACGTATTTTCAACAGCCACTGCCCAGTTCCTACCTCCCCATCGACCTGAGGACTGTGGTATCTACACAGATGAGCGTGCAGTAATTCCCTTTGGAAGGATGTTCATTCTTTCAGAACCTGAGAAAATAGCCTTACGAGAATACTTGGATACCAATCTAACCAACGGAACCATTTGTCCTTCCAAGTCTCCTGCTGGGGCCTCTCTATTTTTCGCGCCCAAAAAGGATACCAAGGAGCTCCGACCATGTCTGGATTACCAGGGTTTTAATCAGTGTACCCTCAAGGACCGTTATCCGTTTTCACTCATTTCTGACATATTAGAAGCTTTACGTGGTGCTGTGATTTTCACCAAGCTAGACTTGCAGGGTGCCTACCATTTGATCTGCATAAAGGAGGGCGATGAGTGGAAGAGGGCCTTCAGAACACCTTTTGGACACTTTGAATATCTGTTCATGCCATTTGGTCTCGCTAATGCCCCAGCAGTTTTCCAGCGCTTTATGGATCGAGTCTTCTCGGACATGTTATTCCTTTTTGTCATCGTCTACTTGGATGACATATTGATTTACTCAAATGACCCGGTCTTACATCAGGAACACGTTACCTTGATCTTACAATGTTTACGGGAGAACAAGCTGCTGGCCAAACCCAAGAAGTGCATCTTTCATGTATTTACAGTCCGTTATCTGGGATTTGTCCTCAAGGATGGCAATGGATCCATCCAAGGTTGAATCTATTCTTTCCTGGCCTGCTTCTAACTCAGTTAAACAAGTCCAATCATTCCTGGGACTTGCCAATTTCTATAGAAAATGTATTCCTACCTTTTCCTCCAATGTACAACCTATTGTCTCCTTGCAAAAGAAAGGCACTCCCTTTCATTGGTCTGCCGTTCAGGAAGCCGCCTTCCCAAGAGCTAAACGTTAAGTTCACTCAAAGACCCATCCTGGCTCAAACTGTCACAACCAAACCCTTCCTGGTGGAAACAGATGCCTCAGAGTATGCGATTGGGGCTGTATTGAAGCAGGAATCCAAGGATAATGAAGAACACCCCATTGCTTACTTGTCCCTGGAGGTGTCCAGTCAACTGGTCGACTGCAATTTGGTCGACTGCAATTTGGTCGACACCATTTGGTCGAATGCCAAATGGTCGAATTTTTTTTTTTTATATATATATATGTGTTTTGTGGGTTTTCGTGTGGGGAAAAAAAATAAAAAAGAAAAAAAAGAGGGTTGGGGGGGGGACCCCCTCAAAAAAAACCAAAAAATGGGTAAAAAAAAAAAAAAAAAATTCGACCATTTGGCATTCGACCAAATGGTGTCGACCAAATTGTCTGTCGACCAAATGTTTTCGACCATTTGACTGGTAACCGTCCTGGATGTTGAATCCAAGTGAGACACACTATTCGGTCCTGGCGAAAGAACTACTCGCCATTCGACAGGCCTTCACCGAATGGCATCATCTCCTCTTAGGTGCTGGGTTCCCAGTACTGGTACGAACTGACCATCGGAACCTACAGGTCCTACAGACAATGTAATGTAGGAATAGTCGTCAAGCTCGTTGGGCCTTTTTCTTCGCCCAATATCAGTTCGGCATTCTGCACGTACCTGGAACATCTAACATAATAGCTGATGCATTATCCATACGTCCTGATTATGTACCGGAAGAACCTTGCACCTTTCCCAAGATGTTTCCAGACACAGTATTCATAGCCCAGGCCAACTCATTATTTGATAACATACGGGCTGAGACCCCGACTTCGGACCTCTGGAATGAATACTCCAAAACCAATCAATGGTCCCTGTTTGCCAAGGATGGTTATCTTTTTAAAGACAAAAGACTGGTTGTTCCTAACAGATCTTAAGAACCAAGATAACGAATCACTGTCATGACACATTCCATTCCGGGCATCGAGGTATTAAGGATACCCTTCAGATCATCCAGAGAAACCTTTTGTGGCCTAGGATGATCAATGATGTAAGATCATATATACACGCATGTGCAGTCTGCAGTCAAAACAAGTCAGACAATAGGAAGCCAGCCGGATTGCTCCATCAACCTACTCTGCCGGACCGACCCTGTGTAACGCTCACCTGACTCCCACGGAGGCGCTGGCCTGGTTCGCGCTGCTGTGACCTCTTCTAAGGTGATGCGCAGGGTTCGGAAGACGGACTGGACCGGGCCCCCAAATCTGGCTTGTCTGGCTCGCAGAAGTATCCTTCTGTAGGCGAAAATAGGGGATTAACTGTCTGCGGGGTAATGCAATCGGCCTCCCACTTTCCCCTCTCACCCTCCTCGAAATCCTTCTGTGATTCCTCGTAGCGTCTCACCTTAGGGTCTGGAAGGACAAGCTCTCCATCCTGCTTCTGATGCAGGGGCGCGTTGGTATCCAGTTACTTCACTGGATTTTCGGATTGGTGAGAACCAAACTTGCTTGGCTTCCAGGTAAGTTTTTTGATAAGAGGTTCCCCTTGTGTCCATGCATTAATGTACTAATGCTAGTGTCTTTTTCCCCATAGGGGCCGGGGTACGGAATGCCGGGGAACAGGCACCGACCCGAGATGAGAGGTGAAATCCTTGTAGAACTCAGGTAAGTCTTTAATGAGCGTTTTTTTGGTAATGTCTTTTCATTCGCTCATTAACGCTGATGTCTCTTTTTCCCCTTAGGGGCCGGGGTCCGGAAATGCCAGGATGCGGCGCGGACCCGAAATGAAGAGGGAATGAATCAACAGGTAAGTCTTAACATGGAGATTTAGCTTTCCTTATTCCCTTCTCTCTCTCACCTTTTGTTCTGGTCTTTTTCTCCCTAGGCGCTGGGGTGTGACTGCGAATCTGGATGATCGCTGCTGAACATGGAGGCGCCCTGTAAAGGTGAGTGGAATGCGGCGCTGCAGCGATCGACGCAATGAGCTTTTAAATAAAAGTCTTCCTTTTCAGGATTGTCGGCGAGATGTCTCCGGGATGCGGATTTAGCAGGTAAGGACTTTTCCTTCTTCTGTTCTCTTCTTCTCTTCCTTTGCAGGTGATCCAGGATGCTGGCAGGCGTGGCAGAAGTCAGGATGCAGGAGCAGACACGGTGAGCGTCCAGCTGCTAGATGCAGAACAACGCGAAGCATGTGTGGCTGTTCGGGTGGGGTTTAAATAGCCTTGGAAGAAGTTCCAGGTATGTATCCTTCCTCCAATCAGGTATGTATCCTTCCCCGACCACGCCCGGATGGTAAATTAGTCCCACAGGTAAAGTATTTCCTTTCAGGCCTCAAGGAGGCCGGGATCCTGCAGCATGGTCTGCATCAGGTAAGTGCACCCAAGCACTCCCATGATGAGCCTGGGGCCTATGGCGCCATGACTGATGTCTTTTATGAGCCTGGCGCCATAGGCGCCAGGACACTGTCCAAAGGGCCCCTATATGGGGTTGCTGGGTCCTTCCTTGGGGACTGGATGTCCGCTTTCGGGGACGCAGGGCTTGAACCGGCTCCCCGGGAGCGGGCATCATGACACCCTGGGAGTTAATAGCTACTGATTTTATCGTGGATCTCCCTCCTTCCAAGGGTTTTACCACTATTATGGTTACCATCGACCTGTTTTCTCACATGGCCCATTTCACTCCCCGGATCAAGTTACCTTTGGCCCAAGAGATGGCAGGAATTTTCCTGAACCACATCTTCCGACTACATGGTCTTCCAGCCACAATCATCTCAGATCGTGGACCTTAATATGTTTCCCGGTTCTGGAAGCACCTATGCCAGCTAATGGGTATTCAACGTGCATTATCTTCGGGATACCATCCTCAGACCTATGGAATTACTGAACGGGTGAACCAAACTCTTGAGCAGTATTTACGATGTTTTGCATCTAAAGTCCAGGATGACTGGTCAGTGTTGATTCCAGTAGCCAAATTCGCTTACAACTATTCCGACCACTCTGCAATCAAGACAAGTCCCTTCTTTTGCAATCAAGGATTCCATTCTTCTGTTTTGCCTACACTCCTGCCTCACTCCACCCTGGTTCCTTCAGTTGATTCCTGGATAGCTCGATTGGTCACTATTCATAAGGATGTAAAGGGACATCTAGCGGAGGCCAGGATGGACGTTAAGAAACATGCAGATGCCAAAAGAAGGCCTGTCCCTATCTATGCCATCGGTGACAAAGTCTGGCTTTCTTCTCAGCTTTTACCCAGACATCTAAGGCCAAACAAACTAGCCCCTCGCTGTTAGGGAGAATTCTCATAAATGGCTAATTTCCCTCAGCAGCTTTGCTGGATTTCTAGGATTATTTTTTTTTCACCTGGTAAGAGTGTGAGCCTTTTTTTCCCACTCTTACATGTGTTTTGCTGTGTGTGTTTTTATCATTTGTGTGATCTTGGGCTCTGGAGCCTCACCTACTCCATGAGCATCATTTTTGTGTGTGTTACACAGCACCTTCAGTGCAGTGACACAGGGTTGTCTTTTAGACTTCCCACTGACTCAATTTTTCTGGGACTGACTACTGTCTCCCAGAAACATGAAACGTTTCCATTAACCATATGTACTCTCTTTAAACTACAGACCCAGTACACCCCATCTTACATGGAGTATTGGAAAGGGTTAACTCCTATCCCTTTTTGTCTGTGTCTCTTTGAGCACTGTTTCGCTCCCTTTACATCAAGACTTGGCTGGTGGCAGTGGTAACTACCCTAAATTTTCTACCGCGGTTATCTTATATAACCATGGTATTGTTTTAGGCTATTATATTAGCCTCGAACATAAACCTGCTTGACCAAATACATTTTATTTTCACTCCGGCTGAGTTTATTTGCCATTTCTTTTTTTTAAAGTCTTTCTCGTGTTCTTCTCTGCGCGCCAAACCGGGGCTGATTCCTTTGTTCACCATCTTTTCGCAGGCTTCTACACAGAAGCCCTCCTTAAGGCCCCTGAAAGTCTGGGTAGGCAGGATGTGAGGGAGGGGTCTTCGGACACCTACCATGGGTTCCCTTGGTAACCCGAGTCGCACTCCTGTTTGATTGGATAAGGGGACTGTCCTTGCCAGGACAGCCACCCTGCTGTGTGATTGACAGCCAGGCTGTATGAATGGGTGAAAAATGTAAAAAAAGCAGGTCTCTGGAACTGGAAAGGCAGAGTCGCCACTGGAACAAAAGAACCAACGAGGAGCTGATGGAAGAGGACCCCTTCAACGACTGAACCGCCCGGTGAAGCCCTGCTGCAGGTCCGAATCTTCAGAATCCGACGACAGAGAAGATCCTCCAGGAAACTTCTTCCCTTGAGCTGGTGGCACCAACCAGTTCGCCCAAACTGCAAGCCAGGACCACTCCTCTGGTCGAATTCGCTGTACAGAGCTACAGTGGGCCAGATAGCCAGGAAGGTCAGACCCTGCTTGGGTTTTAAGGAGCGCACCTTTTATTCGTTGCTTTGCTCTACTGCTGGTTTCTTCCCTGGGTAGTGCAGGACCCTCCAGTCTTCCTACTTCGTGTCAGTCCGACAGTCGCTTCAGGAACTGTGAGCCTGCAGGAACTACCAGGAACCTCTGCCTCAGCTACAGCTTCCTCTCCGTTATAAGGTACTGTGCAAACCCGGTTGCTCGTTTCATTCAGCCGTGGGGAAAGTGTGTGAAATCTTTCTCCAATCCGAGGGCTTGTCCTTCTCTTCTCTTTGAACTAACTTTTCTATCAACCAACCTAGTCTGAAATACGTGGCACGAACTTTACCGCAAACTATCCTGAACCGTGTGATCTTGAGCAAAAGACGTTTGTCCTATTAATTTTGGCCCTAAGCCTTTTCTACCTGATTCTATCACTGTAGTTCCTCTTGCTCTATTGCCCTGAGTACTTACCTGTTGGTGTGGTCCATTTTTATTAACTTTGTCTTTCCCTCCCTTTTTAAATTGCTGGAGTGCCATTTTGCTCCCACTTCATTTTGTGAACTTAACTTGTCTGGAATTTAAGGGAAGTGGTGTGGTGTATTAAGATTGTGATTTTTAAGTTGCTTATAATGTTGTAATGTTATATAACAGAAGAGTGAAATAAATGTATATTCTTTTACTTGAAAACCTTGAGTCAGTGTTTGCCTGAATCATAGTAATTGCTGTCCTTTGTGTAGCTATTTGATACTGCTCACTTACTCTTGAGATAAGTCTGGCTGCTCAGCCATCACTAACACTTTACTGTGTAGTACAGGCTTGTACCAAAGGTGAATTTGTACTGTCACTTGTAGTCTTAATTGTGTGTGGGGTTCCCGAAGGGTACTGCATATGATTCTGCCTTACACTCGCTTCTACGGCCCATTAACAGTGAAGGAAATCATCAATCCTCTGGACTTCCGACTCCAATTACCAGAATCCTGGAAGAGAATCCATCCTGTTTTCCATACCTCCTTACTTAAACCCTACCTCCAGTCAACCAGGACAGCTCCTCGACCTCCCCCTGTTCTCGTCAATGATCAGATTGAATTTGAGGTCTCCAGGATATGTGACTCAAGATATAGGAGAGGTTGTCTTCAATACTTGGTGGAATGGAAAGGTTATCCACCCAGTGAACGAACAGGGGAACCTGTGTCCAACAGGAACGCCCCCCGTCTGATGCGTGGGTTCCATCTAACTCACCCGGGCAAACCTGGGGGATCGAAGTTTAGAAGGGGGCATGCTGTCATGAATCACCGATTCCGCCCCTTCTGGACAACATGGTCCCTCAAACACTGTAGTATTGCATCCAGTGTACTTCCAACATTGCCGACGCTGCTGGGAAACTCACCCTCTAGTCTCCCAGCCATGCCTGTTGCTTCCTTGAAAACAGACACGCCCCCACGGTTCGGCGCATCTCAACGCTTGTCATTCCGTGCCTGATTGTACCGGCAAGTTACAGCTCTGAATTCTGTCTTATCCCCCTTCCTATCCCTTCAGCCTTCCAGCGGTTAGCCGTTCTTTCCTTCCTGTATTCTGTGCTGATCTGCTCCTCGCATTTCACCGCCTCGTGGTTCCGTGCGAGTTCCTTGAATCATTCCTGGATTAGTTGCTTCCCTTCTGGACTTACCTGATTCTTCCGGGGTATTCCCCTGGAATCCTGAATCCTCTCAACCCACCACATCCTTCCGCGGCCAGAGCCCCAAACTGCATTGGGCCGCCTGCACCCTGGCGACGGAGGAGACACGTCCCTTCCTGTACAAGTCTCGAACAATTAAGAAGAAAGAGAGTTCATCGAACACCAGAAAGAAGACTTCAAAAAGCAAACAGGTGAGCCAAGAGTACGAGTGTGACACTAGGATCGGGGAGCCCACAGAAATGAGATGTCTTACTCACGGCAATGCTTGGCAGGGGAGTGAACAAAGTGGGCCGAGCCAAAGAGAGGGAGAAAAGGCTCAGAGATTCAATTAGAAGTTGTGAACTGTGTAAACTAAGCCAGAGAAAAGGCCAGGTGAAGGGAGTCATTCCCCCTGGTGTGGTGAATTGAAAATTAAGCCTGAGAAAAGGCATGTGGAAGGGAGTCATTCCTGAGAAAAGGGCAGAGGAAGGGAGACATTCCACCTGGTGCTGTGAATGGCAAAGTAAGCCTGAGAGAAGGGCAGGGGAAGTGAGTCATTCCTCCTGGCATTGTGAACTGTAAGGTAAGCCTGAGGAAATACCAAGGGGAAGGGAGACCTTCCCCCTAGTGTTGTGATCTGTAGAGTAAGCCTGGTTACGCTCACCTGGTCTCCGCGGGGACATTGGGGCACGGTTGTAGCCCTCCTGGACTTGGATCCCCTCAATCAGACTTCTTCCCCAGCGTCTGTAGTGTGGACTGCCCTGGTTGCTGACACTGCCCCTGAGAGAATACGAGAGGCAGTGAGAATGCTGTGGTTGGACTGTGATTTCCCTCAAATCCTTCTTCCCAGAATGAGGCGTGTATGCGTCTACCCATATGGTCTCACCTGTTTATTTCTGAGGATGAGCTCTCCGTCCTGCTTCTCAACTGCAGGGGTGCCTTTAATGGACCTAGTTACTTCACTAGTCCGTGTGCATGGCAGCCCAGACCGGCTGTGGCTGATCTACTTCAAAGGTAAGTGTTTCTTAACAATGATTATTGTCCGTATCCTTTTGCTATGTCTTTTCCTGTGATTATTGTCGTAATGTCTCTCCTTCTCCGCAATAGGTGTGATGAAGGGCCCAGTGGAGTCACGGTGTTGGAAGTGAGTCCACATGGGTGCCAGAGGAGTTTATGAGGTCCCCAGTAGAAGGTAAGAGGGGGGTTTTAAGGTCAAGCATACGGATTGAGTAGCGCGTGACCAAGCGTAAAGTCTCTATGTAGTTTCTAACCTTGTTTCTCCTTTCCTCGTGCACGGATGGCCTGGCGACGTCTGACGAGAGGCAGCTATCTGAAGACCTGCCGGTGGCTACTGCATGGATGGATCAGCGAGGATGTTGGGCGAAATGATCTCCCGCGTAGCTAGATGCCCGGAACAGGTGAGGATGCGCCTCGACTGCGATGACTGTTGGAATCAGGTAAGATGCGCTGCAGGCGATGGGATTGCAGGAGTCAGGTAAGATGCGCTTCAGGCGATGGTATGGCTGGAATCAGGTAGGATGCGCTTCAGGCGATGGTATGGCTGGAATCAGGTAAGGTGCGCACTGAAGATGGTGTGCTGAGTCAGGTAAGCTGCGCTTCAAGCAATGGTATTGCTGGAATCGGGTAAGAGCGCTTCAGGCGGCGGTGAGCGTTACACTGCAAGAAGCAGACTAACACAAATCGCTTACATGCGGGTGGGGCAGGCTTAAATAGCCTAAATAGCCTGGTCTCAGCCATGGGACTTTAAATAGCCTGGACCCAGCCTTGGCTCTGCCTTGTGGCCCCACCTTGCCACTACCAAAGGATGCTGCACGTGCGGCCCAATGTTTCCCTATGGCCACGCCCGGCCTGGATGCACGCGGGGAACCAGATGGGGAGCAAATGGCACGTGCACCGGAAATAAAGTGTGCAGAGCACACTTTCTCATGAGCCTGGCGCCAGGACTGGGGCCACCTGGACCCTTTAAATGATGGAGCTAGTGGTCCTTGCCCAGTGGCCATGACAGCCTGGAAAAGGGCTAGCGGTAGGGAGTCATTCCCCTGGTATTGTGAAAACACTGAAGAAACAATTATGGTCAATAAGGAATACTGATGTTTGAACCAGAACTTTACCTTGTGAGTTTTAATTGAGAACCTTACTGCTTTTTGGCACTTCAACCTGGAAAGCTGTTCTGTGCCTTGGAAAAGGATTGAGATCTGGGGAAGGGGTTCATTCCTTCAGGCAAAGATCCCACCTAACAACTGGAACTGTGATTCGCTCTCAGGAAAAAGGGAGCCATTCTTCTGGACCAAGTAGATCCACAACCTCTTTAGTTTAGTTATAAGTGTGAGGGACAGAAGTAGGCTTTTGACACATGACCGTGGACTATTGATTTACATGGACATCTTGACAATTCCCTAAGCATTTTTAGTTGCAGTAGGGAAACCCCTTTTAGAGTTACGGAAAGGTAGGTTTTCTCTTTATTTTCATTTCTAACAAAAGCATTCCCCCTGTCTGTCATTCTCCTCCTTCTGCACCCTTACATAATATTATGGAAGTAGCCTCTGAAGTACCCTCTTGTGCCTGAAGTGCAGTTCAAGCCTACCTAAAAGATTTTACTACTACTTCCATTATCAGACTTGAACTGTTTTCCCTGTGGACTCTTACTGCAGCAACTGGCCACGCCCACTGTCACGTGATTTCTATTTAACCATGGGCTCGCGCACCTCGGCGCACGCCACAGGAAGGAGCCTCTGAAGTAGCCTGTTGTGCCTGAAGTGCTCTCCAAGCCTGCCTAGAAGACTCTACTACTACATCCATTATCAGACTTGAACTGTTTTCCCTGTGGACTCTGACTGCAGCAACTGGTGATTACATATGCTTAAATACTATACGCATCTTTGGACAGATACAAAGTAACGTAGTAAATATTATCTAACTTGTGTATTTACAGGCCACGCCCACTGTCACATGATTTATATTTAACCACGGGCTTGCGCGCCTCAGCGCACGCGCCTCAGGAAGTAGCCTCTGAAGTAGCCTGTTGTGCCGGGGTCTCAGTGAGGTTTTGTGGTCTAGACGTACTATCAGCACACGCTGTAAATACTGGCAAATGTACGTTTGGCTAAAAGCTCGGCGTGACTGATCTCGCTTCATTATAACGCGTGTAGCATAAGTCTAGCATGTGACGTTTAGCACGTGAATTGTTTCTTGAATGGTTGTGAGCGGGAGGCTGACTCTCATTTGAGCTTTGTGATAACATTTGTGCTATGAATGGCAGTGAACAGTGTACATGTACACGACGGTACTTAACTGCTTTTCAGTCATTGTTTTTATCTGACAGATATAATCTATTGAAAAATATATTAGCGCTGTTGGCTCCTGGAATTACATGAATAAACCTTGACTATGTCACGTAAAACACTTTATGCCAAACAAAATATTGTAACATTACCAGAAGTCATGACTAGACGCATGAGCTTAGCTCGTGCAGCCGCCATGCCCCTCCAGGATCCTCTGATACTGACGACGATCTGATTGAATGCGCCCAAAGTTGCTCCCAGGCCAGCGATAGCGTAGCGCCCTTCAGTATTGAGGACACATTTGAAGAAATACTTGAAATATCGCAATCCTTATTTGGAGATGGCGATAAAAAGCTACACCCTAACATGGCTAATATAGTATCCACCTCTGAAATGAACTCCAGCTATTTATATGCCAACACCCCCCCTATATTCAGTACTGGTGAAATCACCATGATGGGTATCACTCCACACCTTGAGCCTATCTTCATCCACTCTGGCGATTTTGTTAAAAACACTAAAAGGTGATAGTGTGCCTTGTGATGCTGATGTCAGTAATAACTCCATAAATATGTTGATGCTAATCGAACTAAAAAAACAATCTGAATGAAATTGTCATGGCCTTAACTGCCCAGCAAGAGCTATGCAGGAGAACGGTAGAAAAGATCAAAGATGAATAAAGAGGTTCCCACTGGTGATAATCAGATGGAATACCCAGAAAGTATCCGAAAGTTATCTGACACTCTTAAACATAAAGATACATATGCTAGAACATCGGATTAATGGAGTGGCGGATATTTTTGATATATTTAAGAATCCTGAGGTATTGTCTCAAACCAATACACCAACATCAGCCGGTCCTGTAAGCACTGACTTGATGTTTAACACACATGAACATAATGCTCCATCCATAGATGCTGTGAACTTCCCTATAGTTCCCAGTACTACTGAGACTAGCAATATCCCTGTGGCTCCATCTATGCTCTCTAGTGGGAGTGATGTAGTACCAAGTATTAGCACCACAGAGAATCCTGGTAAAAATACAGTGACCAACGATGTGGAGAGTGATCATATAATTGATAATGGTTTGTCTGTCGCATCTGTGAGCGCCCTTATTGAGGCCATACTGAACAAAAAAATAATAGATGCTGAGACAAACAAATTAAACAACGATGATAGTATTCTAGGTCAAGGGATACTAGGTGAGAACATGAACAAGAATATTATTGTTGTTGCTTCTGATATAAGACCCAATCCTGTGGCGAATCACCAGTCAGGAGGTATCCCATGGGATGGCCATCACAAACCTGTGGAGGTGAATGATTCTCAATTAAAATTTGGTGCTGCTATTAAGGATAATGATGGTAGCACAGTTATGACCAAATCTCTAAGAGCTCTAATCTTTCCAAATGAACATAGCTTAATCATGTATTATGTGTTTGAGGAGGGCGGTCCGAGGTCTCTAAACATGCCATATATACTGAATCTATTTAGTGACATTCAAGAGCTCAGTCTGATTACATCTTCAGACATACAGCTCGTAGATTTTATACCCAACTACAGATATGACTATGTTAGGTTGATTATATCTTCTCCTTTGGTAAGGGCCTTACTTATGAAAGAGGTTGGGTTGCTACAAAAAAAGGGCTTCGATGCTATTCCATATTCTGATGATTCTAACACAAAACTGGCTGGCAATCCGGATTGGGTAAGAACGAATAATGCAGATACAAATGAAGAACTTAATTCAGCTGGTCCCTAAATTATTGCTGAAGCTAGGTCTGAGTTGAAGGACATGCAGGAATGGAGGTGGCTGGCTCTGTCTTTGAGAGAATCTATTGAGCAACTAAAATCAGTGGAAACACCCCTTTAGCACTGTTGTACCCATTAGCACTGCTGTACCCTATACCTTGGTATCCCGGAACACCAGGGGGCATTCTCATCTGCTTTCAAATACTAACAATTGTAAAATCTTAGGACAGACTGATTTTATACTACTTCAGGAGACTTGGGCCATAGGGACTTAGATGATGGATGGTTATTCGGTTATATGTTTGCCTGCCAGGAAAGGCTCTGCCAGTAGACCAAAGGGTGGCCTGCCTCTTGCATATCGTGATGACACTTCTATCAAGTTAGAGTACAAGGTCCTGATTATGAATTGCGCTGTTAAGGCTACTTTCAAAATCTTAACCAATTCGACCTCTGTCCAAATTATGCTGGTTAATATTTATTGGAATAATGCTGATTATAACGATGAACAATTAGAAGGTTTGTTTAATGTTTAAACACTAGGATTGGTGATTGGCTTGACCTTAATCCAAGTGTTTTGCTAGCGGGTGATCTGAATGTGAACTGTAATCTGTCAGGACACGATATGCAATGGCTGTTGGATACGCTTGGGAACTCAGTGACAACATTCATGCAGAAATGGCTTAGAGGTAGACTTTGGTTAGCGTTTGCTGAAAGTTGGGGTATGTATCCTATGTTTAACATCATGCCGACGTGGCAAGCGAGAGGTTGCAGTTCTATAATAGATTATGTGTTTTTTAGCTATTGCCTATGGGAAGCTAGAAGCAATATGAGAGTGCAATGCTCTCCTCTTAGTGATCATGCCATGTTGCTTGTAGACATACCCTGGGGAAAGCCTTCTCATACAGAGAGTTATTATGTAGAGAAGTTCAAAGTTAATGCCCAAGGTACATGGGTCAAATGACTCGAACTCCACGATGCTACATGACTAACACCTACACATATGAATATAAAATTGATATTTATTCTGTCACCCTGTTTAATGAATATGTAGTCAATACACTGGAACGCTGTAGGATTGTCAATTCTTGCAATAAGGGTGCTGTTAAGAGATATGAACATGCCTTTGATGTATAGATAGGAAAGAGGAAGGCGTTGTTAAGAAAAGAAGAACGTAGGCTGAAAAACAGTGATGATATGATCAATGAAATCAGATTTAAAGTCAAATCAATGTCAACAAGCCTACAAAAACTGGGTGATATCGCATCGGGCTCTGATTGCTCAACAAGACGGTGAACTAATGATACAAGCCATGAAGGGAAATAATTCACGCAATTTTTGGTCGATCATAAATAGGATTGAAAGTTCCCAGATCCAAATAACAATTAATCCTATTGACTCGATTGTCTGGATTGAATACTTCGAAAATATTTACAAGAAGCATGTTGATGACTTTAACATCACACAATTGGGTAACTCGCCATGGACTTTAGATATCTCATTAGGCAACATACTGAGTAAAATAAAAAAGTAAAATCAACAACTACTCCTGGCCGAAATCTACTGTCTTTTGCTACTATGAAAAAAGATGCCTTATTGTGGTCCAGGATGTTACACATACTGTATGAAGAAGACTCCATTGTCATAGGAAATGTCTTATGTCCTCCTAATCATTGCGTTAACAAGAAGACTCCAGTGTCATAGGAAATGTCTTATGTCCTCCTAATCTTTAAGAAAGGGGATCGTTTATGCCCAAAGAATTACCGGATCGATAAGAATCATATGCTTGATTGTAGACAGATAGGTTTTAGATAGGTTTTAGAAAGGCAATGGGAACTGATGTTGGAGGTGCAATAGTGTCTCAGCTACATAGTATAACCAAAGTCAAATTGCCACAGGCATTGTACATAGCCTCTATGGATCTAACAATGGCATTTGACCTTGTCGATAGGCCAACGCTTTGGAAAACATTGTTGGATTTGGGGATTGAAAAGGGATTGCTAAAGATAATACATTTATACTCAGATACTGTGATGAGACTAAGGCTGAATAATAAGGGCCTGTTGTCGGAAGAAATATTAACACAGAATGGTCTGAAGCAAGGGTGTAAATTGGGGTATTGTACGTTTTGACCGTATATAAACGGTTGCACGTACAAAAAAGTCTAAAAATGCTACCACCAAAGGTTCGAACACCAAAAGTTCGAAACTTTGGTGGTAGCATTGCAGGTAAATAAAAAGAAAAAGACTGCGAGGGCTGCAGGGGTGTAGCCCGCAACACCCCGTTCACTATACTGTGTGGTATAGTGAGCGGGGAGTTGCGGGGGACACCCCTGCAGCACAACCGCAATAAAAAAAGAAAATGAATGGGGGCTGCGGGGGTGTCCTCCACAGGGGTTGTGAGTGAAACCCCTGCAGCCCCCATAAAAGAAATCATGGAAGTGAAAGGGAACTGGTGCCAAAGGGACACAGCGTGAAGAAAAAGGTAAGTGGAGTTTGTTTATGTTGGGGGTGTGGGTGGGGGCGTGTTGAGGGTGTGGGTGGGGGGTGTGTCATGGTTGTGTTGTGGGTGTGGGTGGGGGTGTGGGTATGTAGGTGTGTTCGCATGAGAAAGGTGCAAACTTTTGGTGGTTCGCACCTTTCTCATGCAAACTTTCTGGCCGCAGGCAAATCAGCCGCGGTGGGATCACATAGATCCGTAAATTGGTGGCAACCCTTTTTAATTTATATGTCTCTCAAGCTGGTAGAGTCCTAAATTACAGCGGACTAGCTGCTCCAAAGATCGGTGGGATGTCTATAAAGTGGGTGGCCTATGCTGGTGATTTTTTTCTATTAGACTGTACTAAAACGGGTCTTCATCAAATGATAGTTACAATTAAGAAATGTATCGCTGCAAGGAAATTGGTAATACATCCACTGAAAATAGTGATCTACTGTTTGAAGGTTGTTCCCTGATTAACCTACGGTATTGAATTTTTACGAGACACCTTAACACCCATTTTGAAAACTATTGATTCTTTCATATGGCGAAAGATTTTGTTCTACATTTCAAAATGTATCCCATTTGAAATGATAAGGTATGAACTTGGGCTTCGATCACTTAAAAGCATAATGATTTTGAAAAAGTTTGCACCATTGCGGAAATGTATTGTGTCGGAAAAAGATAATGGGCCTCATTACGAGTTTTGAGGTAGCCATGGTGCTATTAGCACCATGGCTGCCTCCAAACCGGGCTCCATTAACGGGTTCCTGCTATGGGGACCACCGACATAGGAGGACCCGGTAATTCCTCCTTGCAGGAACCATTCGCCATTCCCATTTGAGCCCCCATAGGGCTCAATGGGAATGGGGAGGGAGGTTATAACGGGCACATTACAACTGGCCCGTTATTACCTCCCTCTTCCCCTCGCGGGACCCGGAAAAGATGTCTGGTTTTACCAGACGTCTGATCCGGGTCCCGCAAAGGGAACCTCGTAATCAGCGCTCCCGTAATGAAGGGGGCCGGGCCCGTACCGGCCCCCTTCATTACGGGAGCGCCAGGGTTATAATGAGGCCCAATGTGTATTACTAACGTAATAAAGATGTAAATGGCAATTTCATGATCTCCTTAAAAAAGACATGTGAGAAAGTATTATCAAATCTTGACCTTTCCACAGCCATGCTTGTAAAAAAATCAGCTAAGGTAAAAGAGATAGTAAAAGCATTCGACTGGATTGAAAATAATGCTGTAGTTGTAAATTCTAAATTATATGCTCAAGTCATTTCATTTTGGAAATGGACACCATATCCAGTAAGCTATTTAGTGAAATATCCTTCTCGGACTTTCAGGAATAGTTTCATGAGATTCAGATTTAATGTCTTAAACACTAATGAGATTTTGAGTATAGGCGCAAATGTTGTTCAAGTGCCAAAAAGCTGTTGGTTTTGCAATCAAATAGAGATGACTGAGACACTAATGCATCTTATACTTGTTTGTTCTACTCTCTTGCCCCAAAGAATTGAATATTTCTCCCAATTTGTTGCAAATACTGCATACGCAAATAGAGACAAACTATGGGGGGAAATGCTACATGGTAAATGCGAAATAATGAAGATAAGGGTAAATGCATTCCTGAAGAACATATGTCTACTTGAGTGACTGATGCAAAACCTATATGGCAGGATCTATGACTGTAGATTATAGATAGAGAAGCAAACTTTAGCAAATGTTATTTTTAATATGGTATTGGAGTAAGGAATTCATATTTGAAATGCTTTAGTTATTTTTATTTTAACTTTTATCGTGATTGTGTAATGTGAACTGTGTTGTGTTGTGATTTGTTCACTTGTTCTATTATTCCCTCTTTATCTTTTAACGTAATGAATTTTAGTTTTGTAAAGGTATATGAATAAACCAAAAACAATTAAGAAATATATATATATATAATGAGAGGGGTCAGCAATGTGAGGTGGAGAACTTTTTGATTATTGTTCAAAACATGCTATTTTATTAAAGTATAAATGATATTAGATGCCTCACTATCCATACACTGCTGGAGATTTCCCTGTCTAACAAAACTAAAGGGAAACACTCTTAACACAGGATGTTAAATTAAACATCAAATACACAAAGAAAATATTTGGCAATTCAAATTACACCAACAATAATAGTCACTGTTTCTTGATAACCTCTCAATAACTTGGGCACGTTCCGTTTCCTAGGATTCAAAGTGAATTCAGCTGCAATGTTCAACAAAAAGAAACAAGTAAATCCATGCAGGTTATATAGGGCCTCATTACACGGTAGGCGGTAAGGGATTACCGGCACCGGTAAGGGCACTGGTGCCTGTAATCCATTACCGCCCTACTACAAGGTCCCTTAGCGGGTCCCTTCCCTAACGCCTGGTTTTACCAGGCGTTAAGGAAGGGACCCGTTAAGGGACTTCAGAGCAAATAACGGGCCCGCTAATAGCGGGCCTGTTATTAGCTCCATCCCCATTCCCATTGAGCCCTATGGGGGCTCAAATGGGAATGGGGAATGGTTCCCGGAATGGGGACTTACCGGGTCCTCCAAGGTCGGAATGACCCGGTAAGTCCCTATTCCGGGAACACGACCCGGAATGCGGTAAGGGGGTAGCCATGGCGCTATTAGCGCCATGGCTACCTCCTACCTTGTAATGAGGCCCATAGTCTCAGATCAGTTCTCGATGTTTCAATGGCAAGGTAAAGTTTTGTTAACCAAAGTTCCACCAATGGCAAATCCTTTCTCCTCTGTGAAATAAAGACTTTCCACTCTTTCAAAATAGCACCAATGTTATTGCCAGCCACAATGCTTTAGCACTACTTCCAGTTATCCAACAAGACTTGCCACAGTACAAAAGAAATACAACTTCTATAATGTCAGTTAAACACAGTTCTTGGTTAACAGTTATTATGTCACTATTTACAAGATTAGGATTCACAGTAGTTATATTGTCAGGGTGACTTCACAGTGCTTATGTTTCTATGTCAACAACTTCACTTTTTTTTTTAAACTTTGGTTTTATTAACATTTTCTAAAGACAAGTGGGCCACGATGGACCCTAACAAAATTGAGAACCCAACTTCCTCCACCCACCACACCTCCTCACCCCCACCCCCAATACATTGCCCCTCCAAACCAATAACAAAAAAGAGCTGCTACTCGACATCTTTTCCCCGGTGCTAGGGTGCTGAATTTTCATTGCCGTCTCCATCAGCTGTATAGCGTCCGACACACCCTAGACTGAGGGCCGCCCCTCCTTAAGCATGCGCACCACATTTTTCCACCAACCCCCCGACCCAGAGACATCCCCACAGTGTCCTTAAACCTCCCAACCCCACATCTGTTGCGCCCCGTACCAGTTTGCTTGGAATGCACTTAAGTTATTGTTAACCATGGCCGTCAGTTTATCCATAATGAACATGTTCTTTAACTTATTCAACCAATCGTCTTTGGAGGGGGCCACCGGGCTCTTCCATTTCTGCGCCAGGGCCACTCTACCCGCCCTCAACATTGTTTCCCACATTCTTGGGTACCTGTGAAGGTCAGCCTCCTCCGGCGGTAGGCCTAGCAGCAACGTCAGCAGATTCTGTGGTAATAGTTCCTCCGTCACCTCTGCCATCCAACCCCTCACATTTTTCCAGAAATTCTGAGCTACTGGACAGTACCACCACATGTGGTCCCTTGACCCCACCTGTCCACATCCCCTCGGACATTTGGGAGACACCCCCGTAAACATCTTTGACAGCTTCAATGGGTCCCTATGCCACCCCTGCAAAATCTTAAAGTTATGTTCCATGTCCGACGTGAATAAGTTCCCATGAAACGCTATTTTGAATATCCTCGCCCACTCGTCCTCCGAAAGGGTCTCCCCTATTAAATCGTTCCAAAATTTACAGAATCCCCTCCTCTCCACCAGGTTGTTGGTGTGCAGGATTTTATACATCTTGGACACTGCCCCCCGTCTCGTCGTAGCCGTGTCCAATAATGCTTCGAAAGGGGTCAGGCTTCTGCTCAGATTCTCCCCCCATGCCCGATCACAAAGGATGCCCTTTAGCCGGAGGTACTCAAAAACAGATAGTGATCCCCGCCCAAGAGCCTCCCTCATTTCCTCATACGGAAGAAATTGCCCCTCCTTGAACATTTGCCCAGCCCATTCTAATCCCATGTCTGACCAGGATTGGGTATTATGAAACCCTCTGCTCCCGAGTTTAAAGGGATGTCCCCAGAGAGAAGTCATCGGAGAGGGCCACAAGGTCAGGTGCGCCGTCGAGGGACCCTCCTTCCAGACCGCCCAAAGAACTCCAAGGTTCGGATGGACCCTCAACCTACCCGGGAGGAGCCTGCGGGGGACCAAAAGGAGGTCACGTACCTTTATGGGGTGGACATCCATATCCTCCAAGTAAGACCAATACGTTCTCAACCCTTCTTTCATGTGCTCCATCATGACTCGCAGTTGGGCGGCACGATAATAGAGGGAGAAATCCGGTAACCCAAACCCCCCCTCCTCCCTGGGTAGCGTCAAAGTGGCCCACCCAACCCTCGGGACCCGCCCCTGCCATATAAACTCTTGCGCCGCTTTCCGTAGGTCCCTAAAAGTTTGGTCAGGGACAATCGTTGGGAGTCCTATGAAGAGGTAAAGCAACCTAGGCAAGATATTCATCTTTACCGCGGTCATGCGGCCATACCAGGACAGAATCATCCCTCCCCATTTCCTCAAATCGGAAGTAATCCCTGCCATTGCGGGGCCGTAATTGGTTGAAGCCAACTTGGAAAGGTCTCTAGTAATGGAAACTCCCAGGTAGCGAACGGAATCCCTCCCAACCACCACTCCCCCGTACCTGTCGAGAGAATCCAACCTCGGGTCCCGCACCCTCACTGACTTTGCCATGTTAATTTTCAACCCCGAAAATTGGCAAAAAGTGGTCAGCAGTGACAAGAAAGGGGGGAGCGAGGAGTCCGGACGCACCAGATACACCAGAATATCGTCTGCAAACAAAGATTATTTGAACTCCACCTCGCCTCTCCTAATCCCTTGGACATCTGGATGGGCTCTCACCGCTATGGCCAGGGGTTCCAACGTAAGAACATATAGCAGGGGGGAAAGCGGGCATCCCTGCCTCGTCCCCCTCGAAAGGGGGAACAAGCCAAAGAGCACACCATTCACTTGAACCCTCACACTTGGGGCCCTATATAGTGCAGCCTCCAAGCTCCTAATTTTCACCCCAAAGCCCATTCTGCAGAGGAGCAATTCCAGGTATCGCCATTCCACCCTGTCGAAAGCCTTCTCCGAATCTAGAGAAAGCAAACTAGCCTCCAGAACTGACTCTTGGGCATAGTGGATCAACTCTATCATCTTACGGATATTATCTGAACCCTGCCTCGCCCTGATAAAACCCACCTGATCCCCGTGGACCAAAGTCGGCATCAACGCTTCCATCCGCTTCCCCACCACCTTGGCTAGGATCTTTACATCAATATTAAGAAGCGATATGGGCCGGTAAGAGGAACATTCCGTAGGGTCCTTCCCTTCCTTAGGGATCACCACTATTATAGCCCCCATCATGGAATCTGGCAGGATTCCCCCCTCTATCACCGCATTAAACACTCTCGCCAAGTATGAAGCCAGGGTGGAACGGAATCTTTTGTAAAAGTATACTGTGAAGCCATCCTCCCCCGGTGCTGTCCCCCCCCCCTCAGTCGGCCAATCGCTTGCTTCACCTCCTCCTCCGTTACAGGCCCCTCCAAACCCTCTGCCACCTCCTCCGACAGGGCCGGGACCTTAATGGAACTTAGAAACCCCTCAATCTGGGCGTCTTCCCCATCGTATTCAGACAAGTATAACTTTTCATAGAATCGACTAAAGGCCTCACCTATACTCAGGGCGTCATAAACCATCGACCCTCTGTCGTTTTTCACTGCTTTTACCATTTTACTTCTCTGGACCTCTCTCAGTTTCTAGGCTAAAATACTGTCTGCTCTATCCCCCTTCTCATAATATCTTTGCTTTACCAGCTGAAGGCTTCTTTCTGTTATATGGAGGAGGAGATCCTTCAACTGCCGCCTGTAATCCGACAGTTTGGCCGCCCGTTCCCGGTCTAAGGGTTCCTCTGAGGGACCCCCCAGCTGGAGCTGGGCTATCTTTTCCTTTAAGGACCTCCCCAGAACCTCCCGCTCCCTTTTTTTCTGGGCCCCCATTATGATAAGGACACCTCGTAAGGTCGCCTTGAAGGCGTCCCATAGTGTGTGCACACCCACCTCACCGTTATCGTTCAACTCGAAAAATTCCACTATGGCATCTAAGATATCCTGGGCCAAAACCTCATCCTTCAGTAGGGAATCATTGCATTTCCATCGCCCTTTACGAGGACCCCGCCATCCTCCCACTATGGCAACGTGTACCATATCATGGTCGGACCAGGGGACAGGGTCGACCCCATGGCCCGATGCATAGGGGGACAGGAGCTCATCCACCAAGATGTAATCTATTCTAGAGTATGATTCATGAAGTACAGAATAGTGCATAAAAGAGGGGTCTCCGGTCCTGTGACTCGGGATAGTGTCCAGCAAACCCAGTTCCGCATTAACCTTCTAGAAGGTTTGGGCCATAAATTCATCCGCCACTCTAGTGACCTGAGATCCCAACCGCTTCCTGTCAGTGGAGGGGTCCAAAACCATGTTAAAATCCCAACCCCCACCACCACCGAGCCTCGTACAAATAGCTTTAGCCGGGTCCCCATTTCCTTCCAAACTTGTGCCTGGCCTTCATTTGGACAGTACACCACGACCAAGGTCAGTGGGGAGCCCTCCAGAGACCCTCTGACCATTAGGTATCGACCTTCCGGATCCCTCATTATGGCCTCCTTGTCAAAGCCCATGTCCTTTGCCATTAAAATAGTTACCCCTCTTTTTTTAGTCCTGTGCGATGCACAAAAAACCTCCCCAATTCCCCCGCCCCCACATTTTGGGTTCTTTCCCCCGTGCCCAGTGCATCTCCTGTAAGAAAAGGAGGTCAAGGTTGGCCCTCCTAAATTCCCGGCAGACCAAGGACCTCTTGGTAGGGGTGTTCAAGCCCCGAACGTTTAAGTAGCCCACTCCCAGGGCTGGCAGACACTCAGCCATTGTCAAATTTGCCCTTTCTCTCCATCCGCACCCTCACCTCACCTTTGTCTAACAGCTCTTGAAAGGTTCCCTTATGCCCCCGCTCATCCCCGCTCCCTCCTCCCCAGGTGGGCCTTAATTGTTCCCCCAACTTCCCCCCATTCCCCACCCCAAACTCAACAACCCGAACTCCTCCCCTTGCCCCCTCCCCCCACCTCGGCATCTGGCCAAGTGGACCCACCGTCACAGGCGCTTGGCCGGACCACCAGTATATCCACCTCCGCTGGGCTGCCATCGACGTGTTCACCACTTTGAGCACCCCTCCCAACCCCAGCTCCCCCCCCCAATATCCTCTTATACTTGCTGTTCAGGGGGGACCCTGAAATTGCATGGATCCTCAAATCCGCTCTACTTTGCTACTATTGGTCGGGACGATCCACCCCTCCTCCCCTGCAACCATTCCTGGTCGGTGAAGGAGTATTCAATTTCTTAAATTTCCTCAAACTTGTCTTTTTTCTTCTGTTTCCTGGGGACCCGGGGACCCGGGACCGCTTGCCCCCTCCGCGATCAATCATATGGGACCCCTCTGAGGGGCCCATTCGGTGACATAGTCCTGGATAGCTCCTTTAATATCTTCCTTGGTGACGAGAGTCGTACGTTGCCCCATATATTCGAAGGAGAGGGAGAAGGGGTAGCCCCATCTATAGCGCACACCCCTCTCCCTCAACATCTGCGTTAGGGGCCGGCACATTCTGCGTTTGGCCAACGTGTATGCCGAGAGGTCTTGAAAAATTGAAATTTGCGCATTGTTATAGGTGATCTCCCGGGCTTTCCTGGCCTCCTCCAGAACCTTAACCTTCTCCGTGTAATAATGGAACTGGACCAATATGGAGGGCCTTCCCGCTCTGCCCCCCGCCCTATGAACCTGCTCAAACATCGGCTCCATTGTCATTCCATCCGCAAAGAGGAGATTGATAATGTCCCTCACCACTCGACCCAGCTCTCTTTCCATTTTGCCCTCTGTTTCCGGGACCCCAAAAATTCTGAGGTTATTCCTCCTCTCCCTGTTTTCAAAATCGTCCAGTTGCCTAGCCCTTTCCTCATCCCTCTTCTCCAGGGCCTTCAGCCTTAGATCTATTTGCACTTCCTGAGTCATCGAAGAAGTCTGGTTAGTTTCCAATTGCAACAGTCTGTCCTCCACTTTGTTCACCCTCTGGAACATTTTCTCCATCTTGTGGGCGATGTCCGATCTCAGGTCCCTAATTTCCTGCAGAACTGCCGCAAAACCCTTTTCCATTGCTGATGCCGACTGGGACGTGGAATCCAACTGTGCCATTCCGCTACCTCAATCCGGGTCTTTACTGCCGCTGTTGCCCTTCTGATACCGGTACTCCTGAAGGGCTTTTCGCCAGCTCATCCGGCATCCACGTTTGCACCACGGTCAGATCTGCAGCCGTCTAGGGGGTCTCGGGACACCCCCCAAGCCTCACCACGATACGTCTTCACCACTCAGGCCACTAGGATATCGTACCGTCCGTCAGGGTCAGACCCACCCCCGGGCGGGCACACGCCCCACCTTCCACGGGCGGGGGCCTCGCACCCTGCCCACCCGCTGTGATAGTCCAAGGTCCCCTTCTTACTCCGGGAGTGGAGAACCTCTCACCCCCCCCAGGGTGGGCACACGCCCCACCTGCCACAGGCGGTGGCTTCACACCCCTACCACACCACTCCGCGGTTCAAGGTCTTCTGTGTGTTCCGTGAGGGGAGCCCCCCCACATGCACTCCTGGGCAGGCACACACCCCACCAACCACAGGCGGGGGCCTCACACCCCTTCACACACAGCTGCTGCAGTCCGGGGTCCTTCTCGTGGTCCGTGCTGGAGATCTCCCACCTGCACTCCCGGGCGGGCACAAGCCCCACCGACCACGGGCGGGGTCCTCACACCCTTTCCCCTACACAACCGGGGTCCAGTGCCTCCTTCTTCCTCCAGGGGGGAAAGCCACGAGTCCGGCCTCCTGGACTTTACTAATGGGGAAGGTCCCCCCCACCAACAGTCCTGGGGGGGCGCTCTCTACAGTCGCAGGCCCTGGGGCAGTCCCTCTCTGCTCCTCCACTGAAGTCCTTGAACAATGTCCGGCCTCGTGGACATCCAGGAGACCCCCCGTGCCCCACCTACATCCCCAATCCTTGTAATGGTTCTCTCGTGGGGGGGGGTCACCAGGCAGAGGGCCCGGAGGGTTACCAGCCTTCCGCTCCTCCTCCAATGCTCCTCCTACCTCGCCTCCGGGTCCACCTCCCGTCTGTGCGGATAGCCACTCCAGGGGGCGGCTTACACTCCTCTGGCCCCTGCCAGGCCCTGTGTGCACCGGGCCAGCCCTTCACTCTGCCGCCTCCAGGCTTCTCCCGTTTGCGCTCACCCGGCCGGCCCGTACGCCTCCTCTCGCCTTAGCTCCGGGCCGCTCTAAGGCCGCTCTCCCCCAGACGGGGGGAGACTCCCGCTCCCACTCCACCAGTCCGTCCAGGAAGCACTCCTCCCAACGAGGGGAGCCCAGCACTCCGGTATGGTCCCGCCACCTCGGGCCCGGCCGGGTCCTCCCATACCTCGCGGCCGCCGACTCCTCCTCCTCCACCCGCCAAGCAGAACGGCCCCAAATTCCGGCTTCCAAGGGTCCCGGAGAGCCGCTCCTGCGGTCAGGGCGCTCCCGGGGGGGTCACGTTCCAGTCCCGCAGGCCTGTTCACGCTGGGGGGCGCTTGGGGGGGGGCTCACTCCCCTTTTTGGCCCAGCTTCAGCGGGAGCTCGGCAATCAGGCAGCCATAGCCTGTGCGCCCCCTGGTGGCCTCAACAACTTCACTTCTACTAAAGTTTACCAGGAGGACATTCTCCTTTGTCTCATAGTACTCCTCTTCATGTGTGCTACTTAAGTGGTGTATCTACTGACAACCAGATATACCACCACAGCTTCAGTACTTTGTGATACCACCACAGCCCCAGTAATTGGTGACTCAAAACAGGTGTTTGTTCTGCCAATATTTACTTTAAGGCACTTCAACACCTTCAACTAGGCAAGGCACTCTACCTCTGAATATCTCTCATCAAAAAAGGCAGCCTCCTTGCCCCTCGACAACCTAGGTTTGCCTTTATGACCCACCTCTCTCTGTCGCTTACAGTCTTTGGCAATATAGGTTGTGTCAACTTCAAACAATATTTATGAGCAGCAAGTTTCTCTTCGCCACCTTTGCCTTCATCTCTCTGCCAACTGTTAGACAAAATAACTACCCAGAAGCCCTGGTGCCACTCTGTTGTCCGTCTGCAACAACAACAACCTAAGTTTTCCTTTATCACCCACTTCTGTCTGTTGAAAAAAATAGTCCATAGGCGCCCCTCTGCAAAAACAAACACGGCCCATTGTCCTGTTCTTTGGGAAGGTACCCACTCGAGAGTCCGCAACCACACTTTAGCTCACTGTACTTTTCACAGATGGGAAATATCCATTTGCATATCAGTCTTTGTCCCGCCCACATGGGCAGTCCAGCACCGAAATGCTATGGCAGTTCCCTTCTGAACAAGAGTACCAACAGCAACCCCATACACGTGTTTCAGCCTTGTTGGGCCTCATCAGTGAGGTGGAGCTGTGTCTCTCTGAGCACAGTGAGCAACAAGTCCACATCTGGATGACCCTAGGAAACTTAGGGTGACTAAACCTAAGTCCCTTAAACAATGAAAAAATAGTCCATAGGCGTCCCTCTGCGAGAACGAACACCCCACATATTCAGATTTTTACTGCACGCTTCAGATTTGGGAGTCCTCGAGTTTGCTGTCCGAGCTATTTGTACGTTTGTTCATGTTTTCGACAGAAAAAAGTTTAATTTTTGTTTCAAAGAAGACTGTGTGCTCTTTTCTTCAAGTTCTGCTTCTGACTGATATGCAAATGACTATTTCCCTTCTGTGAAAGGTACAGTGAGCTAAAGCGTGGCTGCAGACTCTCGAGTGGGTTTGTGTTTGTGTGTGCGGAGAAGGGGGTGCATGTAATATTGTAGGTAGTCATGTGTCTCCAATGTGTGTGAGTGTATGGTTATTTTGCTTGAAGTTCCGCGCCCCTCAAGGGTGAAGATCCATCGAAGATTCTATAAGCCCTCTTGGGCCTACTTCTCGCCCGCCTGCCATGATGGAGGAGCAGAAGGAGGGAAGGTCCCTCTTCAGACCCTGCACCAAATGCGGGCTACGGAATGTGTTTGCGGAGGACAAGCACCTGCAATGCCTCTACTGCTTGAATCCGGAGCACAAGGAAGTAGAGTGCGAGATATGCCTTGTTTTCTCCAAGAAAACGATGAAGGTCAGGCGTAGTAGGCTGGCAGCATGGCTTAATGCCAAGACCTCTGACCCGTGCTCCGAGCCGGGTCATGCCTCGCCCAGGTCCGGCCGGTCCGAGGAGCAGTCTTCTAAGTACTTTGTGGGTGCCTCATCCGTGGGGCCCCAAGATAAGGCCAAGAGCTGCAAGTCTAAGTCCACCGGATTTGCCACGCAGCAGTGTGTCCCGAAGTGGATAGGACGCGATCAGCATCACCTTCCGCCTCCATTGCCAGCCTATCATCAAGCTCCTCTTTAAAGAGGATGTCATGAGTAGCCGGATTCAACCCTTCTGGACTTCATGGTCCATGATGCACCACGGCATAAACACTGCAATTCATCCAAGATGGCCGACAAGTCAGAACCGTTGTGGTCTAGACTTTGCGTGCAGTCGCCAGTTTCCTTGAAAACCAGCACGCCCCCGCGGCTCCGCCTGTCTCAACTCTACCCCTACGAGTTACTAGACGTTGTTCGAGTTCGCTCTCTGTGTTGCCGTGTATTTCTATCTTCCTTCTTTGTTCCTGGAACCCTCTCCCTTCCAATCCTTACCTTCCTTTACCTTGCTTCCTGGATTCATTGACATTTGTTCCTGGAATTCGAACTCTACCGGCTGCCGGCTTCCACGCTGGAACCCGAGGACTCGCGTTCCAGCCTGTACAAGTCACGGTCGGTGAAAAAGAAAGAAGCCTCATCCCGGAAGAACATGCAAGAGGTATGCAAGAATTAACTACCGAGGTTCAAAATCTCAAAGCTGAAAAGGCAGCTTTAAAACAGCTGGTCTTATCCCGGGATTCCGCAGTCAAAGAAAGCATTTTGGTAGGAGGTGTTGTGGACAAGTATGATGGATCCTCTAGGTCCCTGCGATCACTCCTAGATTTATGCTTAGTGCACTTCACTTTCAAAACCTGCTATTTTTCTACACCACGAGCAAAGGTCGGATTCATGATTTCACACTTAACGGGAAATGCCTTAACCTGGGCGACTCCCTTAGTTAATTCAGGAGATCAGCTCTTGGATGACTACGAAGGATTTGTGGATGCCCTAAAGGCTATGTTCGATCGACCAGAGCTTGTCTACAGTGCACAAGAAAGACTTCTTGAATTTAAACAAGGGAGTCAGGATATGCTCACTTATGTGACTCGCTTCAAGCAGCTAGCTAAGGAAGCAGATTGGTCACAAGAAGCCAGTTTCACTCTCTTCAGAATGGGGTTAAATGATGAAGTAAAGGATGAGCTAGCCAGAGTAGCACATCCAGAAACCTTCCAGGCCCTTATGGATCTTTCCTTGCAGATAGATTTTAGGATCCAGGAGAGAAAGGCTGAGAAAAGACAGGTGAAAACATTCCCAAAGACAACTACTGGATACCCAAGTACCAAAGAGAGCGCTGCTCCACGTACCCCGGATCCCGAACCCATGCAACTAGGTGCCTTCAGGGGTCCAATTTCTCCACAAGAAAGGCTCCATAGAATCGATATGGGACCCTGCATGTACTGTGCCTTTGACAAACGTCTAGTCAGAGAATGCCCTATAGCACCAGCCTGGCGTTCGGGAAACGCCAGCTCCCGATCCTAAGCGGAGCACAGCTTCGGGAGAAAGATGCCTGCTCCGCATCCATTCCTTCCTTGAATACTCCGGGACAGAATAAGAATACCTTAGTGATTCTACAAACTGTCCTGACATACACGAGAATGAATCTTTTCCCATCCTGGCTCTCGTGGACTGCGGTGCCATGGGGATTTTCATTGATCACGAATGGGCCACCACTCATAACATCCCTAGAGAGCTCAAAGAAGTGATACAACCCGTGGAAGGAATCGACGGTAGACCGTTGTCTTCAGGCCCCATTACTCATCAAACAAAAGAATTGCAACTATCAATAAACAGCCACCAGGAAAGGATACGATTTGACATCATAAAGGCTGCCCACTATCCCATGGTTTTAGGCATGCCCTGGTTACAGAAGCACAACCCATACATCAATTGGACAGCAGGTTCCTTGTTCCTTGGCTCAGAGTTTTGTATGCCTCACTGTCTATGTCAGAATACGTCCCGGATTTTTCCAGTAAACTCCCAGAACCACAAACCATCCTCCTTGAGCGTGTCCAACATTATCCATTTACCAGAATCATACCAGACATACTCCGACGTATTTTCAAAGATATTGTTCAAGCTCTTCCACCCCACAGACCTGAGGACTGCGCCATAGAAACTGAGTCTTCCGCCGTGATTCCATTTGGGAGAATGTTCATATTATCCAAACCTGAAAAGAAGGCTCTACGTGATTACCTGGATACCAACTTGGCAAATGGAACTATCCGGCCTTTTTCTCCCGCCGGTGCCTCCTTATTTTTTGTTACCAAGAAAAACACAAAGGAGCTACGACCCTGTTTGGACTACCGTGGTCTTAACCAATGTACCCTCAAAGACCGATATCCGTTACCACTCATTTCTGATATTTTGGAAGCTGTGCGAGGAGCTATTATTTTCACCAAGCTCGACCTCTGGGGTGCTTACCATCTCATTCGAATTAAGGAGAATGATAAATGGAAGACTGCCTTTAGAAACCCTTTTGGTCACTTAGAATATTTGGGCATGCCCTTTGGTCTTGCCAATGCTCCCGCAGTATTTCAACGATTCATGGACAGGGTCTTCTCAGATATGTTGTTCCTTTTTGTTATCGTATACCTGGATGATATACTGATTTGTTCTAAAGATCCCCAGATCCATGAAGAGCATGTTAAGGCAGTTCTGCAACGATTACGTGAAAACAAACTCCTGGCCAAGCCTGAAAAGTGTCTATTTCATGCTCAGACCGTTCATTACCTTGGATTTGTGCTCAGCCCTAATGGAATAGGAATGGATCCGGGCAAGATAGATTCCATACTTTCTTGGCCTGCGCCTACCACTGTGAAACAGATACAATCCTTCCTGGGACTTGCACATTTTTACAGAAAATGTATTCCGACATTTTCTGATATTGTACATCCCATCGTGGCACTTCTAAAGAAGGATACACCGTTTATTTGGTCTACAGAACAAGAGAAGGCTTTTCAACAACTGAAATGAAGATTCACTGAAGGTCCAATTCTGGCTCAACCCGATACAGATCGAATCTTCCTGGTGGAAACAGATGCTTCTAACTATGCCATCGGGGCAGTCTTAAAACAAGAATTTGAGGACAAGATGGAACATCCTATTGCCTACCTCTCCCGCACCTTGACACCTAGTGAATGCCATTATTCAGTCCTGGAAAAGGAGCTACTGGCCATCCGACAAGCATTCACTGATTGGCGTCATTTACTCCTGGGAGCTAAACATCCAGTGCAAGTACGTACAGATCATCGAAACTTGCAAGTACTGCAATCCCTGGAATGCAGAAACAGTCGCCAGGCCCGTTGGGCCTTATTTTTCGCTCAGTACCAGTTTCAAATTAACCACCTTCCTGGAATCAATAACACTGTCGCAGATGCCTTATCCAGATGTCCTGACTACGAACCAGTCGAGGTCAGGGCATTTCCCAAGATGTTTCCTAAACCGTGCTTGTGGCACAAGCTCAATTTCTCCTGGAAGACATCCATGCTCATATCCCTTTCTCTGATCTCTGGGAAGATTACACCCAGAACAATCAATGGAACTTGAACACTAAGGATTGTTATCTCTTCAAGGACAAACGACTAGTCATCCCTACACAAGAACTGAGAAACAAAATCATGACTCTCTGTCATGACACCTTTCATTCAGGACATCGAGGCATTACCACTACCCTTCATCTCATACAGAGGCAATTCTGGTGACCTAGAATGATCACTGACATAAAAACCTACATCCAATCATGTGCTGTGTGCAATCAAAACAAACATGACAATAGAAAACCTGCCGGTCTTCTGCATCAACCTACCTTACCGACACGTCCTTAGGAGATCATCGCCACAGATTTTATTGTGGAATTACCCCCATCCCGGGGATAAACGACTGTTACGGTTACCATTGACTTGTTTACCCATACAGCACATTTCACACCGCTGTTTAAATTACCCTCCTCACTTGATCTTGCTGGGATATTTATCGAACACATATTTAGGCTCCATGGATTACCTTCCAAGATCATCTCCGATAGAGGTCCTCAGTATGTTTCCCAGTTCTGGAAACAACTATGCCGAATACTAGGCATTCAGTGGGCATTATCTTCAGGTTACCCTCCCCAAACCAACGGGATCACTGAAAGAGTCAACCAGACTCTTGAACAGTATCTCCGCTGTTTTGCGAGCAAGGTCCAGGATGATTGGTCACTATTGATTCCTGTGGCCGAATTAGCTTACAACAATTCAGCCCATTCGGCCATCAAGACAAGTCTATTCTTCTGCAGTCAAGGATTCCATCCTTCAGTTTTACCATCACTTTTTACCACATCCAACCCCGGTCCCTGCAGTTGATTCCTGGATTGAAACGTTGGTAAACGTTCACAGGGATGCCAAGGAAAAGGCCAGGATAGATGTTAAACGATATGCAGATGCCAAGCGGAGACCTAGCACTTCTTACTCAATAGGGGATGAAGTCTGCCTATCCTCCAAACTCCTCCCTCGACATCTACGGCCCAATAAACTGGCTCCCAAGTACTATGGACCTTTCACCATCAAAGAAATCATTAATCCAGTGGCATATCGACTGCAGCTCCCAGAATCCTGGAAAAGAATTAATCTGGTCTTTCACACCTCCTTATTGAAGCCATATATACAATCCAATCAGACAATCAGACTATTCCTAGACCTAATCCTGTGCTCATCAATGATCAGGTTGAATTCAAAGTCTCCAGGATATGTGATTCCAGATATAGACAAGGCCAACTACAATATTTGGTAGAGTAGAAGGGTTAACCCCCAGCGAGCGTACACGGGAACCAGTCTCTAACATGAATGCTCCCCGTCTACTGCAGAAGTTTCATCGAATACACCCGAGCAAACCATGTGGATCGGGGATCAGGAGGAGGCATACTGTCATGAGTAGCCGGATTTGACACTTCTGGACTTCATTGTCCATGATGCACTGCGGCATAAACACTGCAATTCATCCAAGATGGCCGGCAAGTCAGAACTGTTGCGGTCTAGCCTTTGCGTGCAGTCACCAGCTTCCTAGAAAACCGGCACGCCACCGTGGCTCCGCGCGACTCAACTCTACCCCTACGAGTTACTAGACGTTGTTCGAGTTCGCTCTCTGCTTTGCCGTGTATTTCTATCTTCCTTCTTTGTTCCTGGAACCCTCTACCTTCCAATCCTTACCTTCCTTTACCTTCCTTCCTGGATTCATTGACATGTGTTCCTGGAATTCGAACGCTACCGGCTTGGCGGCAGCTTCCACGCTGGAACCCGGGGACTCGCGTTCCAGCCTGTACAAGTCACGGTCGGTGAAAAAGAAAGAAGCCTCATCCCGGAAGAACTCAAGCAAGGAGAAAAAGGTGAGAAAGAAAGAGGCTTTTGACAGAGGAAGTCATCTACCCTGGGTAAACTATGTGAGAAACCCAAGAAGCCACGGACGGAGGAGAAGAAAGCAGAGCAGCCCAAACAGGATCAACCGGCACAGGCTAAGACCTTGTCAATGACTCCGTCGACGACTACTAGTACCAAGACAACTATGGTCGCTGATCCTACAAGGGTAGCTCCCATGGCTCAGAAAGTGTTCCCGCCCCCACATTGCAACACCGCCCCATTGACTTTGTTAAAGTCTGCAGGTACGCCAGAAGGGGTGAAACCGGCCCGGGTGTCACAACCGCGGCTTCCTGGCGCTTGTGGAAGAGGTGGAAACATGGCTGCCACCTGACTGTGCCGCCACGTTGTATACCTAGACGTCGTTAGCAGTCTAGTCTTTTCAAACATGGCCGCCGCCGAGTGTATTTACTAGCTTACACTCGGCGGTTCGGCGCGTTGCAACTCTTGGATTTCTCCTTTGTTGCTTGCGCTCCTGTTTACTCGCTTAGCGGTGATCCGCCTCTGTCCTTATTTTCTCCTCTCCGTTGCTCCGCTCTTCTCTCCTTGTCCTCTTTCCGCCTCGCACCCCAGTGTATTCTCCTCCCTTCCTCCTTTCAGCCTGCATCCTAGCCTATTTCGCTGTTTCTCTCCCGGGTTTCCATCCGTTGGCTCCCTTCTGTTCAGCATGCCAGCATTCTCTCCTTCCCCGTTCTTTTGTGCTTCGCCTTCATTTACCTGCCCTGGATCGTCATTTCATATTACTCCGGCTTGAAACTTCACCTCATATATTCCAGTCCAGTGGGATTCAGCACTCCAAAGGGGTTTTTGTGCCGCAAGGCTTTTCCCCTTGCTTCGCGTGTCTGTCACAGAGGGGAGTCACCGTTGATTCCTACCCAGAGTCACGGTGGCTTCCTTCCGAGGCCGGCCCTATATACTCAAGAAGAAGAAAGCCCACGTTCGTCGCTCACACGGAAAGAAGTTGAACTTCTCTTCAACGTCAGGTGAGGAGGAAGGGGAACTTGGAGACTTTCCGAGCTTGAGTGGGGAAGAAGATATTACAGATAAGCCTTTTGATATACCCACACAGTCTGGTACCCCCGATAGCGGGGGGAAAAAAGTGGGGGCAAGGAGGCCCCTAAACAGCCCTCCCAAGCCAATGCCCAAACCATGGAGGTCTCGTCCACCGATTAACAAATCAGGAGTCGTTACATACGGTCCATGAAGAGGTTGAAGAGGACGATGAAGGCGCATGCCATAGTTTTTGTGTTCTGCCTTCTCAGCCGACTGACATTTCCTTGGATATTCTGTCGACTCTACACACTTTGGTGTCAGAGATCCAGGTGAGGATGCCTCCAGTTCTGGTACCTGTGGCTCCCCAGGTCCCTGGTCAGCCTCCAGTGAAAAAGAGGAATCGTCATCCGATGCACCCATATCAACCTCCTCCACCACGTCAGGCCCCTTCTCCCCCAGCAGACCCAGACACGGGTACGGGAACGGATACGGTCACAACGACGGATGGTGACGAAGACAACGTCACAGCGGATGGTGAATCACTACATTTCAATGCTCTGCATAGTGGGTACCCACCGGATGAGGTGGGAACATTCCACTCCATGATTGCCAAGACCTCTGAGCTATTCCAGCTGGTGCACAAGGAAACCAAGAAGGAGGGCTTCTTGTATTAAAGGCGCAGGGCCAACAGGAAGACGATCATGGTGGTGCTTTTTCTGGACGATGTTTGGGAGGAGGGCCTGGCCCTCATAAAGAACCCTTGCACGGCTCCAGCCAAACAGGATAGGCTGTAGAACAAATAGAGGGTACCGGACTCCGTACCCAAGTGCCAGAGGTCGCAGCCATCACCGGATTCGGTGGTGTTGGCATCCGCGAGTAAATGGTCGGCTAACCTGTCCTCGTCGTCTTCAGTCCCTCCAGACAGCGAGGGAAAAACAGGGATTTGTGGTACAAGCTGGAACCGATCCTGGAGTTCCTCTCCAACGATAAGAAGAAGGAGGCCATTGCTCTCTTCCAGGAAGGGGAAGTGGCGTCGGATCACACCTTCACAGTGGCTTTGGGCGTCGCAGACACAGTGTTCCGGCAAATGGGCAATGGTGCCTGCCTTCATCGACAAGGTTGGACTCAAGCCACTAATTTCCGTCAGGAGGTCCAAGCGAAGGTGCTGGGCATGCCCTTCGACGGAGAGAATCTGTATGGGAAGGCCGTTGACAAGTCCCTCCAGGCCATCAAGGCAATATGGAGATGGACCGTTCCCTGGGCACTCTGCAGCAGCACTGTTGTTCTTCTTTTCGCTCCTACAAGGGAAAGTCGAGCAGAGATTCAAAAGGGTTCTCCACATCGTACTGACAGCCTTCCAGATCTTCAACTCAAGGTGCCTACAGAGGCCATTCCCAGGCCTACGGTAACGGAGGACAGCATCGCCCGCAGGGCAGGATACCGGTGCAGAAACAAGCCTGAACTGACCGGGACGTCAGGCCCCCACTCGTGCACTCCGGTGAGAGGCCGGCTGTCGAGGTTCGTCAGCAAGTGGAGAAAAATCAACACTGACAGATCGGTGCTGGACGCTCTCCACCAAGGACGTCCCCTGGAGTTCCAATGTAGGTGTCCGCGGATCCCTCTGGTTCCCCGTCAGGAGCAGCCCATCCCTCAGCTTCTGGAAGAGGTACGAGCCATTCTAGTCAGAAAGAAGACATGGGGCTAGAGGCCCATCCTAGACCTACGATGTCTGAACAAATAACTAAAGCACCAAAAATTCAGGATGGTCACGTTGCATCACCTGCTCGGCCAACTGGAAAAAGGAGACATTGTTGGACCTGGAGGAGGCCTATTACCATGTCCCCGTTCATAAGAACATCGAAGTTTCTACATTTCGTTTGCAGGGACAGCACTACCATTTCAAGGCCCTACCTTTCGGCATGACATCGCCTCCCAGGGTGTTTACGAAATGCCTGGCTCCAGTGGCAGCCCATCTGCATCTACAGGGCATACACTTATACCCATACCTGGACGATTGGCTAAAAAACGCCTCTGCAGGTTGTAGATACAGGTGTCCAGAAGTTTCAGGGACAAGATCTCTCTCAACGAAGAGTTCTGTCGGGCGACAGGTTGGTTGGCCATCCGCTCCAACATCACCCAAGGCACAGGGTTTCAAAACCTGCCATACCAGGACACGGTCACAATGCTGGAAGGTTTGGAGTGCACACCGGACGCCTGCATGTCAGCGGCCTGTGGCTGCTGGACGAGAAGGATCTTCATATCAACATCCTGGAGCTATAGGCAGTGTGTTGAGCCGTCAAGTAGTTCCTCCCGTCTCTGAAAGGCAAGGTGGTGAGGATCTTCACGAACAACACCACCACCATGTTTTACATCAGGAAGCAAGGGGGCATTCAATCCCCGGCGCTCTCCAAGGAAGCGCAGGAATTGTGGCGTTGGCCATCAGGCAGGGGATGTTCCTTGTCCCTCTTAACCTGGCGGGAGTCAAGAACACAATCGCAGACTCCATCAGCAGGGAACTGCGCTCCTGCTACGAGTGGGATCTTCATCAGGATCAGGTGGACCGCCTATTCGTCAAATGGGGCAATCGATCTGTTTGCGACGGAGGCAAACTCCAAATGCCAGACGTTTGCCAGCAGATGAGTCTGGGGCACGCATTCTCCTTCCTGTGGGCAGGGCTGTTTCTGTACGTGTTTCCCCTGTTCACTCTGCCGTTACGAGTCATCAACACACTTAGACAGTATCAATGCAAGGTGATAATCAACACCCCAGGTGGCTGAGGCAGATTTGGTATCCGGACCTTCTCAGCCTTTAAGCGTTGCCCCAGTCAAACTGCCAGTGATTCCGGATCTTCTCACCAGAGAAGGAGGCGCAATCCTTTGTCACAACCCAGGATCGCTGACCCTGAGGGCTTGGCTTCTGCAGCCCTAAAGTTTGGAGAGTATGAGTTGCCAGCGGTCTGCAGGGAGGTCGACATTGAAGTGCTATGGTCACAAGTCGAAGCGTTTCGCTACATGGTGCTGGTCACAGAAGATTACCCCTCTGTGCCATGATCCACAGAACACGCCCCTTTTGGACTTCCTGGTCCCTATCACAACGGGGCTTGCACTCCTTGGTACTCCCAACATGGCCGTCTAACGTGGTACGCCTTCCACCAGTATCCGCGTCGGACGTAGCGTATTCTACAAATAGACCACGCCCCGGCGGCCCTGCGCGTCTCAATGCTATCGCTAGTAGTGGCTAGACGTGTGCTCTGTAGTTCGCTGAACTATTCTCCTGTTCCTGGTTCCCGGACCATCTAAATCCCATCTCCCTTCCTCCCTCTTCTCTCTACCTTGCTTCCCGCATTTCGTGTGCCGTCTTCTTGTACACCTTCCTCGTTTCCTGGACTTCCCGGAGCCTCTGAGTATCCCGGAACACTGAACGCACGCTGGAGCTGGAAGAGGCTCGTGCGGGCTTGTCCAAAACCCGATCTGTGCGCAAGAAGACTCCTCCCAAGAAATCCTGCAGGGATCGATCTCAGGTGAGAAAGGGGGAAATCCGTGACAGTTTGAGACGCCAAATGACCGAAGTTGAATTTAACATGGAAGCGGCCGTTCAGGATCTCATGCGTGGCATGCAAGAATTAACAACCGAGGTGCAGAATTTAAAGGCGGAAAACGCTACATTGAAACAATTTGTTTTGTCCCGTGATTCTGCCACAAAGGAAAGCGTACTACTGGGCGGCATTGTAGACAAATACGATGGGTCTGCAAAAACCCTTCGTGGATTCCTTGATTCCTGTTTAGTCCACTTTACCTTTAAGCCCTACTACTTTTCAACTCCCAGGGCTAAGATGGGCTTTTTAATCTCACACCTCTCCGGAAATGCACTAACCTGGGCTACACCTTTGGTCAATTCTGGAGATGCCCTCCTGGATGATTACGACGGATTTATACAGGCCCTTAAGACCATGTTTGACCGCCCAGAACAGGTCTATAGCGCACAGGAACGTCTACTTGATTTTCAGCAAGGATCCCAGGACATGCTTACGTATGAAAGTCGATTCAAACAATTGGCTAAGGAAGCGGATTGGTCTTCAGAAGCAAGTTTTACCGTTTTCCGAAGGGGGTTAAATGAGATCAAAGACGAATTAGCCAGAGCGACTCGCCCAAGTTCATTCCAGGCCCTTATGGATCTTGCCATGCAGATAGACTTTCGTATCCAGGAAAGGAAGGCAGAGAAGAAAAAGATGCCCTTCCAGAAGGTGTCCTTAGAGACCTCATCGAAACCTGACCCTACTCCAGTCTCTGTCAACGATCCAGAACCCATGCAAATAGGGGCTTTCCGTAGACCCATATCCCCGCAAGAGAGGATGAGAAGGATCCATACGGGGTTATGTATGTATTGTGCCTTGGATAAACACCTAGTTAGAGAGTGCCCTCTAGCCCCTCCACGGCGTTCGGGAAACGCCAGCTCCCGATCCTAGATGGAGCAAGACTTCGGGAGAGAGATGTTTGCTCCACATCTATTCCATCCTTGAACTCTCCTGGACAGAACAATCTAGTGATTCTACAGGCCTTCCTATCGCCATCCAAGAATGAGAGTTGAGACCTACCCCATTTTGGCCTTGGTGGATTGTGGGGCTATGGGAATATTCATTGATCAAGATTGGGTCTTTAGCCACCACATTCCATATGAAACACGAAGCATCATGCAACCTGTGGAGGCGATCGACGGAAGACCTCTCACTTCAGGACCTATAACCTTACAGACCAAAGAGATCCAACTCTCGATAAACCATCACCAAGAGGTGATCAAATTTGACATCATTAAGTCGGGTCATTAACCCATGGTACTGGGAATGCCCTGGTTACAGAAAAACAATCGATGTATCAACTGGGCAGCAGGATCCTTGTTTCTTGGTTCTGAGTTTTGCATGTCTCACTGTCTACTCCTGGATTCCTCCTTGACATCTTCCGAAAACACGCCAATAGACCAGCAAGGCCCACTCATGGTTTCTAATATCATACAGGTTCCTAAGGCCTATTTTCAACTGCTATAGTCCAGGCCCTACCCCCTCACAGACCTGAAGACTGCGCTATAGATACAGAACCTTCAGCAGTGATTCCTTTTGGAAGGATGTTCATTCTATCCAAACCGGAAAAAAGGGCCCTTCGAGAATACTTGGATACTAACCTTGAAAATGGCACCATAAGACCATCTAAATCCCCAGCTGGAGCTTTGTTGTTTTTTGTTCCCAAGAAAGACACTAAAGAGCTTAGACCTTGATTATCGTGGATTAAATCAATGCACCCTCAAGGACCGCTACCCCTTGCCCTTAATCTCTGATATCCTGGAAGCGGAGAGAGGAGCTGTAATCTTCACAAAATTGGATCTCAGGGGTGCCTACCATCTGATCCGTATTAGGGAAGGAGACAAATGGAAAACAGCCTTTAGAACACCCTTTGGTCACTTTGAATACTTGGTCATGCCCTTCGGACTTGCTAATGCCCTCGCGGTCTTCCAACGTTTTATGGATAGGGTGTTTTCTGACATGCTGTTCCTCTTCGTCATCGTTTACCTGGACGATATCTTGATTTACTCCAAGGACCTTCTAAAGCATGAAGAGCATGTAAAGGCAGTCTTGCAACGGCTACGTGAACACAAGCTCCTAGCTAAACCCAAGAAATGCCTTTTTCATGTCACTTCTGTTCATTACCTAGGATTTGTCCTTAGTCCTGAAGGAATTGGAATGGACCATTCAAAGGTAAAAGCCATACTATCTTGGCCGGTTCCCACTTCCGTGAAACAGATTCAATCCTTCCTGGGGCATGCCAATTTTTACCGGAAGTTCATACTGTCCTTTTCTGAGATAGTTCAACCGATCATTCCTCTTTTGAAGAAAGATACTCCCTTTCTCTGGACCTCAGCTCAAGACAAGGCATTCCAACGATTAAAAACAGAGTTTACTCAAGCCCCCATCCTAGCTCAACCCGATATTAATCAACCATTCCTAGTGGAGACGGATGCCTCTAACTACGCCATAGGAGCAGTGCTAAAGCAGGAATTTGAGGACAAATTGGAGCACCCCATTGCTTATCTTTCATGAACCCTAACTCCCAGCGAGACTCATTATTCTGTCTTGGAAAAGGAGCTGTTAGCCATCCGCCAAGCCTTCACAGAATGGCGACATCTACTTCTGGGAGCTAAACATCCTGTCCAAGTCCGTACGGACCATCGAAATCTCCAAGTTCTACAATATTTGGAGTGTAGGAACAGTCGTCAAGCCCGTTGGGCCTTCTTCTTTGCACAGTACCAGTTCCACATCCATCATGTCCCTGGATCACAGAACATAATTGCTGACGCCTTATCTCAATGTCCTGATTACAAAACTCTTGTAGATCGGGGCTATCCAAAGATGTTTCCCCACACAATCTTTGTAGCCCAAGCAGTCAGTCTCCTGGAAGATATTCAAATGCAAACCCAGTCCTCTGAGATCTGGAAAGAATTCACGGGGAAAAATCGGTGGAGTCTTGGAACTAAAGACGGGTACCTGTTCAAGCACAATGCCCTAGTCATTCCCACACAGAAGCTGCAACTACGGATCATTAACCTCTGTCATGACACTCTTCACTCTGGGTACCGTGGCGTCACCAACACCCTCCGTCTAATACAAAGACAATTTTGGTGGCCTAAGATGAAAATTGATGTTCAACGGTACATTCAAGCCTGTGCAGTCTGCAATCAAAACAAGCATGATAACAAGAAACCGGCAGGTCTCCTATTTCAACCTATGTTACCTTCTAGGCCCTGGGAATCCATTGCTACGGACTTTATCGTGGAATTACCACCATCTAGGGGCTATACAACTATTATGGTCACCATTGATTTATTCACCCACATGGCCCATTTTACACCCTTATACAAGTTGCCATCTTCCTCAGAACTCACTGGCATTTTCCTGGAACATATATTTCGTCTTCATGGACTCCCTTCCAAGATCATATCAGACCGAGGACCTCAATACGTCTCACAATTCTGGAAACATCTATGTTGAATTCTAGGAATCGTGCCCTCTCATCAGGATACCACCCACAGACTAACAGAGCTACGGAACTTGTGAACCAGACCCTGGAACAATACCTTTGTTGTTTCGCCACCAAGGTACAGGACGACTGGTCGCTCCTTATACCCGTGGCTGAATTCGCCTACAATAATTCTGATCACTCGGCAGTCAAGACCAGCCCTTTTTATTGCAGCCAAGGATTCCACCCGTCAGTTCTACCTTCCATTCTCCCACATCCCACACCAGTACCAACCGTCGACTCCTGGATTGAAACTCTCATCAACGTACACAAGGATGCCAAAGAACATTTAGAAAAGGCCCAAACACACACTAAGTGTTATGCGGATACCAAAAGAAGACCAGGGCCTTCTTATGCCGTCGGTGATCAAGTCTGGCTGTCCTCGAAACTACTACCTCGACATTTACGACCAAACAAACTGGCCACCCGATATTATGGCCCCTTTTCCATAAAGGAAATCATAAACCCAGTCTCATTCCGGCTCAAGTTGCCAAACTCCTGGAAGAAGATTCATCCAGTTTTTCACACTTCTTTATTAAAACCTTACATCCGATCCTCCCGGAAATCCTGCAGACCCAACCCCGTGGTTGTGGACGACCAGCTGGAATATGAAGTTTCCAGAATATGCAACTCCAGGTATAAACGGGGTCAACTCCAATACCTGGTTGAGTGAAAAGGATATCCTCCTAGTGAAAGAACCTGGGAACCAATTTCTAATCTCAATAGCCCTCGATTGCTCAGAAGGTATCATCTCATACACCCGGGCAAACCTGGTGGAACAGGTTTTCGGAGGAGGCATGCTGTCATGATCCACAGAACACGAACCTTTTGGACTTCCTGGTCCCTATCACAACGGGGCTTGCACTCCTTGGTACTCCCAACATGGCCGTCTAACATGGTACGCCTTCCACCAGCCTCCACGTCGGACGTAGCGTATTCTACAAATAGACCACGCCCCCGCGGCCCCGCACATCTCAACGATATCGCTGGTAGTGGCTAGACTTGTGCTCCATAGTTCACGGAACTATTCTCCTGTTCCTGGTTCCCGGACCCTCTAAATACCATCTCCCTTCCTCCCTCTTCTATCTACCTTGCTTCCCGGATTTCGTGTGCCGTCTTCGTGTACACCTTCCTCGTTTCCTGGACTTCCCGGAGCCTCTGAGTATCCCGGAACACTGAACGCACGCTGGAGCCAGAAGAGGCTCGTGCGGGCTTGTACAAAACCTGATCCGTGCGCAAGAAGACTCCTCCCAAGAAATCCTGCAAGGATCGATCTCAGGTGAGAAAGGGGGAAAACTGTGACACTCTGAGGGTCACGGCCCCACAGATCCATCCATACTTGCTATCCTTTGCCAAGGCCGTACTGGTGCACGCCCCCATCAAGGTGCATCTGGCGGCTATCTCCTGCTACTCCAGGTCCCCGGGAAGATCTTCACTTTGGTCCCACCAACTCGTCAAGGATGTGGTTCTGACGAGGCTCATGGGGTCCCTCTTTGAGCCTATGCATCAGGCCCCAGTTTCCCTAGTGGAAAACGGCTTCTGTGTGGCCATAACCTCTGCCAGAAGAGTAGGTGAGATCCATGCCCTATCATGCAAGCAACCATACCTGACTTTCCACGAATCGAGGGTGGTGCTACGTATGCACCCCTCTTTCATGCCGAAGGTTCAGTTGGAAATTCCACCTCAATGAGCCTTTCGTGTTACCTGTTTTTTCCTGAAACCTTTGTCGGCCACGGAAAGGGCCTTGCACTTGCTGGACGTTGCTCGTGCCCTGAAGTGCTATGCGATACGCACAAAGAGTTTTCGGAAGACTTCACAACTGTTCGTGAACTTTGGTCCTGTGACCCATGGGAAGGCTTTGTCCAAGGCTTTCATTTCAAGGTGGCTCTCCGGCTATATCACGCACTGTTATCGGTTGGCAAACCGACCGCTGCCCGGCCGTCGGAGAACCCACTCCAACACAGTGATCGCTGCGATGACGGCGTTCCTGTCTGGTGGGCCCTTGCTGGACATCTGCAGGGCTGCTGCGTAGAGGTCCACGCACACCTTCACAAAGTTCTACTGCGTTGACAGGGATTCCAGGGAGGAGTTCAGAGTCGGCCAAGCAGTGCTGCACAACCTATTCGTTTGAGGTGAGCCTATTCCAGAGGTAAGAGTGAATTGCTTCTGTTGAGCATAGCCACCTCCCGTGGTTGTGTGATGTTGTACTGCTATGTATTCGTTATTCATGAGCATGTGAATCCATGCTGGAGAAGGTTTAAGTTACTTACCCGTAACTATTGTTCTCCAGCATGGGTTTGTATTCACATGCAAACCCTACCTATGACCCCTCTGCAGCTCTTCTTGGTCATACTGCCACTTTACGTGATCACCAAATATTAAGATGGCTGCCAGAGGAGGGGCCTAGGGAGCGGACTGTCATTGGATGGGGGCAAAATGACCTAGAGGACAGTGATTGGTTTAGAGGAGAAATACAGTTTTTAAGTGCAAGTGAAACTTTTTTCTTTTACTAAGGATTCCCAGCCTGACCACGGGGAATATTCATGAGCATGTGAATCCATGCCAGACCCATGCTAGAGTACAATAGTTATAGGTAAGTAACTTAAACCAAAGTTCACTCTTTCCTTGAAAAGGGAAATTAGCCACACCCGATCACCTCTTCATAAGGTTTACAAGGTTTAAAGTGTTTAACAATGGTTTTCTGCCCCATTTGCTCTTCATACGAGTGAAAGAGAAGTTACTGATCAAGTGCTGCTTTTCCATTGTCCGCTTGTTACGAGCTCAATGAACAACCTCAGCTCGCTTCAGCTTATACGTTAGTGAATAGTAAGCTGGAGACAGTTGCTGGCAGTGCTTGTGCAAGGAATCAGAATATCAGGTTTGACTCACCGGCTTCTGTGATCCTTGTGCCACATGTTACACGGCTTCTACTGTTTATGGTACAACTTCTACTATTTCTGGTACAACTTGGGAACCATATCCTTCCTCACTGAACTTGTCTCCAGTCCGACCATTTGATAAAGAGCCCCTCTCGCTCCTTAGACAAACGGCTTTACATGGGTAAAGCCCCTCTCGCCTCAGTCTCCGATGCACTTCTGGCAGAGCGCAATCTCTGCAGTTATGCTCACATGAGGAAAGGCAGCCTTCCTGCATGCCTTCTGATGTGCAGCCTCTGCAACTCACAGTTCGGGGCAACAAGACCCTCACTGAACAAGCTGCATCAACATTCCGGCGCCCCTTCGGTTCTCCTACTTCTACCTGGATTGGCAACATTCTTCTTCTTTCTGCCTCTGCAAATGCTGCATTCACTCCAGTCACAGGTCCAGCTCCTTCTAATTGCCTGCACTTGAGGGGGCCCTTAATGCCTCTCAGATTCCTTCAGGTGTGGGCTATTAGGCTTAATTGCCTAACTACTTCCACAGCATACCTCTTCAGTCCTCTTCCTCGTCCCAGTACTTATGGGATTACGGGACTTGTAGTCCGCAACAACACAGTTCTTTTAACTTCTGCTGTTTGACATACAACTATTAAAAGTGTGGGATTGCAGGGAAAGTTAAACAGTCTTCCTGGCCTGTTTGCCCCCCATGTGATCCTCCCGCAGTACACCACCCCCAGGGTCGGGGTCAGGAAGCGTCTGCCTTCACATGAGAAGGGTCCCAGGCCAGGTTTCTGGGAGGAATCATTACCGATTCATCACATACCCTTCCCCTAATGTCGCTGGTTTGCTCAGCCTCTTAGGGAAATCGGAAAATTAAATCAACATTACCTTGTTCCTTGCCTATCCAATAAGGCTGTAAATCCAAAACCAGCGCAACACTCTAGCGCTGGTATCTTTCCTCAAGCTTAACCATTTAAGAGGAACCTGATCAGTAATTAATCTGAACCTCCATCCTGATAAATAGTATTACAGGTATATTATTGCCCATTTGATGGCCAGGTCTTCCAACTCTAGAGTGGCATAGATTGTTTCCTGATCAAACAGTTTACGATTTATATAAAGGATTGGATGTTCTATACCATAATGGAGCTGAGATAACACTGCTCCTAAACCAATATGGGAAGCATCTGTCTGCAAAATAAAGGGTTGCTCGAAATCTGCCACTTTCAAAACAGGTTCACTAGATAGTATGTGTTTCAGATTATCAAAACATTTTTCATCTTCTGTTTGCCACTCCAATTTCTGCTGGGCTACATTCTTAAGTTTGTCAGTAAAAGTGCCAGAGATGGAGAGAAAATGTGGAATAAACCTTAGCTGGTAACCAACAAGATCCAAAAAAGCTTGTAACTCTTTCTTTGTTTTGGGAGGGGAGGTTTTCATTACAGCATCAACTTTATCCGTTTGGGACTGCACTAGTCCATTCCCTCACAAAGAATCCCAAGTATTTTACCGCAGATCCAGTTAAGCAGCATTTCTATGGTTTAGCTGTCAGCCAAGTTTTCCTCAATGCTTTGGTAACCTGGTACAGATGGAACATATGTTCATGCCAGGCTTTGCTGTATATAATGATATCAATATAGGCCCCACAAAAAGATAACAAAGGCCTTAGAACTTGATCCATCAATCGCTGGAAAGTAGCAGGGCACCATGTAATCCGAAAGGCAGTACTTTAAATTGAAATAACCCAAGAGGAGTAGAAAAAGCAGTCTTGGGTTTATCAGCTGGATTAACAGGTACTTGCCAATAACCATTAATTTGATCAATAGTGGAAAGGTACTTGGCATCTCCTCATTTATCAATCAGAACATCTATCCTGAGCATGGGTTAGCTATCAAGCTGGGACACATCGTTCATTTTTCCGAAATCTATACAGAATTTCCAGGAGTTACCTTGCTTGGCAACTAAGACTATCGGGTAGGACCAGGGACTTTGTGATGGCTCAATAATGTCGGCCTTCAACATAGTTTCTACTTTTTCCTGAATTATTTGTTTTCTACTTTCAGAGATGTGGTAAGGTTTTTGATGTACTACATGTCCAAGAGGAGTACGTATATAATGGTATACTCCGTTCACTCTCCCTGGCTCAGGTTTAAACACATCAGGGAACTGTTGCAACAGGTCCAACAAATCTTGTTTTTGAGGTTGTGATACCTCAGGGGAAATTAGCTGGTTATATGTGTTCTCTTCTGATAAAAGAATAGTTAGCATGGTACAGGTATCTTTTTCTATAGGTTCTTTCCACTCGTTAAGTAAACTGATATGATAGATATGAGTTTTAATTTTCCGATCAGGTTGTAATATTTTGTAATTATATGGTCCATGCCATCTAGATAGCATCTTACTATCAGATGAGGGAAGAAGGACCAACACTTTCTGCCCTATGGAGAAGGATCTCATCAATGCCTTCATGTCATGACATTCTTTCTGTTGTTTCTGGGTTTTGACCATACTTACATTATTTATTTTCCTTACTGCTGCCATTTGTTCTTTCAGCTTTTAAGCCGTTTGGGATAAGGCAATAGTGTCTCTCTCTCTCTCTCCTCCCAGGTTTCCTGCAACATGTCTAACACATCTCGGGGTTCTCTTCCATACAACTCAAAGGGAGACACTCCAGTAGATGATTGGGGAGTTTTCCTGATGGCAAACAGGCCCCAAGGTATCATAACATCCCAGTGCTTCCTGTCTGATTCAACCAATTTCTTTACAATATTTTTAAAGTCTGTCTGAACCTTTCAACAAACTCCTTAGTTTTGGGATGATAAACCGAGGTTCTTAGGGTTTTAATTTGAAGAATGTCTTTAACCTCAGCCATGAGTTAACTCATAAGGGTAGACCCTTGGTCATTTAGGATTTCATTTGGGGACCCATTTTGGGAGAAAAATGGTAATAGATGCTGGGAAGTAGTATTCCGTAAAGGGAAGGCTTTAGGATACCTGGTTGCATAATCTTACCCATGTTCAATGTTTCTAATGGTTCTACTATGTCATCCCAATTCAGGATAAAGGAACATCAATAATAGGTAAAGGCTGTAAAGGAGCAGGATTAGGCATTTTTGTTTAATCGGGTGCTCCCAGTTGAGCGCCTGAGCACATTGCTGATTTCAGGTATGTTTGGCTTTATAATTTTAGTTGCAATTATCCTATTCGTTATTATTGATCAATTTAAGTTCAGAAATAAATCAATGATTTCCTGTGTTGGATTCAGAAAAAATACGTTTTTAATAGCTCAAATACATACTCTAGGCATTAGTTCCTAGATGTCCTGGTTGACACATGTTTCGGCATCAAGCCTTTTTTCAAAACCGGGCATAAACAGTCACAATCTAACATAACCAAAGCAAAATGTGTAAGTGAGTGCATCACATACAGAAAGGGAGTGGTGAAGGGTAGGATTCATTAGGTAAAAGAAAAATAAAATAAAAATAAAGCACCAATAAATGTTTAGAAATCCAATGTTCCAATACCCCTCAAAAGTCCAATCATTTCCAAGTTTTTAGAGCTGTAGTTAGCATTCATTCATTTAATGGATTAATCCCTGGCCACACTGTTTTAGGAACATGATTTCCGAATTACTAGCATGATCAATCATTTATGTAACTATTGTGCACTTTTAGATGCTTGTTCACATATCTGCCGCTACGTTATCACACTCCATTGTGCATTAATCACATACCACTAATTAATGAGCGACGCAATTACAGCAGCCATAATTCCCTCTATTGTAACCACTATCACACATTTTGTTGGATTAAAATCATGAGCAAACTATGCATTTTGCCATCATTCATGTAGCATGTGTTTGCATGTGTGCATCTAAGGTTACTGCATTTACTGTTGTCCGCATTGTTAGGCCCTTTCTCCCTCTATCCAGGTGTCCCAAATCTAGGTGCTGCTATTACATCTAAGGTTACTGTACTTGCTGTTGTCCCCTGTGTTAGGCCCTTTCTCCCTCTTTCCAGTTGTCCCAAATCTAGGCGCTGCTATTACATCTAAGGGTACTGCATTTGCTGTTGTCCCCTGTGTTAGGCCCTTTCTCCCTCTATCCAGGTGTCCCAAATCTAGGTGCTGCTATTACATCTAAGGTTACTGTACTTGCTGTTGTCCCCTGTGTTAGGCCCTTTCTCCCTCTTTCCAGTTGTCCCAAATCTAGGCGCTGCTATTACATCTAAGGGTACTGCATTTGCTGTTGTCCCCTGTGTTAGGCCCTTTCTCCCTCTATCCAGGTGTCCCAAATCTAGGTGCTGCTATTACACCTAAGGTTACTGCATTTGCTGTTGTCCCCCGTGTTAGGCCCTTTCTCCCTCTTTACAGGTGTCCCAAATCTAGGCGCTGCTATTACATCTAAGGTTACTGCATTTGCTGTTGTCCCCCATGTTAGGCCCTTTCTCCCTCTTTCCAGGTGTCCCAAATCTAGGCGCTGCTATTACATATAAGGTTACTGCATTTTCTGTTACTACATTTACTATTGTCCCCGTGTTAGGCCTTTCTCCCTCCATCCAGGTTCCCAAATCTAGGCGCTGCTATTACATCTAAGGTTACTGCATTTTCTGTTGTCCCCCGTGTTAGGCCCTTTCTCCCTCTTTCCAGGTGTCCCAAATCTAGGCGCTGCTATTACATCTAAGGGTACTGCATTTGCTGTTGTCCCGTGTGTTAGGCCCTTTCTCCCTCTATCCAGGTGTCCCAAATCTAGGCACTGCTATTACATCTAAGGTTACTGCATTTTCTGTTACTACATTTACTATTGTCCCTGTGTTAGGCCTTTCTCCCTCTATCCAGGTTCCCAAATCTAGGCGCTGCTATTACATCTAAGGTTACTGCATTTGCTGTTGCCCCCCGTGTTAGGCCCTTTCTTCCTCTTTCCAGGTGTCCCAAATCTAGGCGCTGCTATTACATCTAAGGGTACTGCATTTGCTGTTGTCCCCTGTGTTAGGCGTTTTCTCCCTCTATCCAGGTGTCCCAAATCTAGGTGCTGCTATTACACCTAAGGTTACTGCATTTGCTGTTGTCCCCCGTGTTAGGCCCTTTCTCCCTCTTTCCAGGTGTCCCAAATCTAGGCGCTGCTATTACATCTAAGGTTACTGCATTTGCTGTTGTCCCCTGTGTTAGGCCCTTTCTCCCTCTATCCAGGTGTCCCAAATCTAGGTGCTGCTATTACACCTAAGGTTACTGCATTTGCTGTTGTCCCCCGTGTTAGGCCCTTTCTCCCTCTTTCCAGGTGTCCCAAATCTAGGTGCTGCTATTACACCTAAGGTTACTGCATTTGCGGTTGTCCCCTGTGTTAGGCCCTTTCTCCCTCTATCCAGGTGTCCCAAATCTAGGCGCCGCTATTACATCTAAGGGTACTGCATTTGCTGTTGTCCCCTGTGTTAGGCCCTTTCTCCCTCTATCCAGGTGTCCCAAATCTAGGTGCTGCTATTACACCTAAGGTTACTGCATTTGCTGTTGTCCCCCGTGTTAGGCCCTTTCTCCCTCTTTCCAGGTGTCCCAAATCTAGGCGCTGTTATTACATCTAAGGGTACTGCATTTGCTGTTGTCCCCTGTGTTAGGCCCTTTCTCCCTCTATCCAGGTGTCCCAAATCTAGGTGCTGCTATTACACCTAAGGTTACTGCATTTGCTGTTGTCCCCCGTGTTAGGCCCTTTCTCCCTCTTTCCAGGTGTCCCAAATCTAGGCGCTGCTATTACATCTAAGGGCACTGCATTTGCTGTTGTCCCCTGTGTTAGGCCCTTTCTCCCTCTATCCAGGTGTCCCAGGTCTAGGCACTGCTATTACATCTACGGTTACTGCATTTACTGCTGTCCACTGTGTGAGGCCTTTCTTCCTCTATTCAGGTCTCCCAAATCTAGGTGCTGCTTTTACATCTAAGGTTACTGCATTTACTGTTGTCCCCCGTGTTAGGCCCTTTCTCCCTCTATCCAGGTGTCCCAAATCTAGGCACTGTTATTACATTAAGGTTACTGCATTTGCTGTTGTCCCCTGTGTTAGGCCCTTTCTCCCTCTATCCAGGTGTCCCAAATCTAGGCGCCGCTATTACATCTAAGGGTACTGCATTTGCTGTTGTCCCCTGTGTTAGGCCCTTTCTCCCTCTATCCAGGTGTCCCAAATCTAGGTGCTGCTATTACACCTAAGGTTACTGCATTTGCTGTTGTCCCCCGTGTTAGGCCCTTTCTCCCTCTTTCCAGGTGTCCCAAATCTAGGCGCTGTTATTACATCTAAGGGTACTGCATTTGCTGTTGTCCCCTGTGTTAGGCCCTTTCTCTCTCTATCCAGGTGTCCCAAATCTAGGTGCTGCTATTACACCTAAGGTTACTGCATTTGCTGTTGTCCCCCGTGTTAGGCCCTTTCTCCCTCTTTCCAGGTGTCCCAAATCTAGGCGCTGCTATTACATCTAAGGGTACTGCATTTGCTGTTGTCCCCTGTGTTAGGCCCTTTCTCCCTCTATCCAGGTGTCCCAGGTCTAGGCACTGCTATTACATCTACGGTTACTGCATTTAGTGCTGTCCACTGTGTGAGGCCCTTCTTCCTCTATTCAGGTCTCCCAAATCTAGGTGCTGCTTTTACATCTAAGGTTACTGCATTTACTGTTGCCCCCCGTGTTAGGCCCTTTCTCCCTCTATCCAGGTGTCCCAAATCTAGGCACTGTTATTACATCTAAGGTTACTGCATTTACTGTTGTCCCTCCTGTTAGGCCTTTCTCCCTCTATCCAGGTTCCCAAATCTAGGCGCTGCTATTACATCTAAGGTTACTGCATTTGCTGTTGTCCCCCGTGTTAGGCCCTTTCTCCCTCTTTCCAGGTGTCCCAAATCTAGGCGCTGCTATTACATCTAAGGGTACTGCATTTGCTGTTGTCCCCTGTGTTAGGCCCTTTCTCCCTCCATCCAGGTGTCCCAAATCTAGGCGCTGCTATTACATCTAAGGTTACTGCATTTGCTGTTGTCCCCCGTGTTAGGCCCTTTCTCCCTCTTTCCAGGTGTCCCAAATCTAGGCGCTGCTATTACATCTAAGGTTACTGCATTTTCTGTTACTACATTTACTATTGTCCCTGTGTTAGGCCTTTCTCCCTCTATCCAGGTTCCCAAATCTAGGCACTGCTATTACATCTAAGGTTACTGCATTTTCTGTTGTCCCCCGTGTTAGGCCCTTTCTCCCTCTTTCCAGGTGTGCCAAATCTTGGCGCTGCTATTACATCTAAGGGTACTGCATTTGCTGTTGTCCCGTGTGTTAGGCCCTTTCTCCCTCTATCCAGGTGTCCCAAATCTAGGCACTGCTATTACATCTAAGGTTACTGCATTTTCTGTTACTACATTTACTATTGTCCCCGTGTTAGGCCTTTCTCCCTCTATCCAGGTTCCCAAATCTAGGCGCTGCTATTACATCTAAGGTTACTGCATTTGCTGTTGTCCCCCGTGTTAGGCCCTTTCTCCCTCTTTCCAGGTGTCCCAAATCTAGGCGCTGCTATTACATCTAAGGGTACTGCATTTGCTGTTGTCCCCTGTGTTAGGCCCTTTCTCCCTCTATCCAGGTGTCCCAAATCTAGGTGCTGCTATTACACCTAAGGTTACTGCATTTGCTGTTGTCCCCCGTGTTAGGCCCTTTCTCCCTCTTTCCAGGTGTCCCAAATCTAGGCGCTGCTATTACATCTAAGGTTACTGCATTTGCTGTTGTCCCCTGTGTTAGGCCCTTTCTCCCTCTATCCAGGTGTCCCAAATCTAGGTGCTGCTATTACACCTAAGGTTACTGCATTTGCTGTTGTCCCCCGTGTTAGGCCCTTTCTCCCTCTTTCCAGGTGTCCCAAATCTAGGTGCTGCTATTACACCTAAGGTTACTGCAATAGCTGTTGTCCCCTGTGTTAGGCCCTTTCTCCCTCTATCCAGGTGTCCCAAACTTAGGCGCCGCTATTACATCTAAGGGTACTGCATTTGCTGTTGTCCCCTGTGTTAGGCCCTTTCTCCCTCTATCCAGGTGTCCCAAATCTAGGTGCTGCTATTACACCTAAGGTTACTGCATTTGCTGTTGTCCCCCGTGTTAGGCCCTTTCTCCCTCTTTCCAGGTGTCCCAAATCTAGGCGCTGCTATTACATCTAAGGGTACTGCATTTGCTGTTGTCCCCCGTGTTAGGCCCTTTCTCCCTCTTTTCAGGTGTCCCAAATCTAGGCGCTGCTATTACATCTAAGGGTACTGCATTTGCTGTTGTCCCCCGTGTTAGGCCCTTTCTCCCTCTTTCCAGGTGTCCCAAATCTAGGCGCTGTTATTACATCTAAGGGTACTGCATTTGCTGTTGTCCCCTGTGTTAGGCCCTTTCTCCCTCTTTCCAGGTGTCCCAAATCTAGGCGCTGGTATTACATCTAAGGTTACTGCATTTACTGTTGTCCCTCCTGTGAGGCCCTTCTTCCTCTATCCAGGTGTCCCAAATCTAGGCGCTGCTATTACATCTAAGGTTACTGCATTTACTGTTGTCCCCCGTGTTAGACCATTTCTCCTTCTATGCAGGTGTCTCGAATCTAGTTGCTGCTACTACATCTTAGGTTACTGTATTTTCTGTTACTACATTTACTGTTGTCCCCCCCGTGTTAGGCCCCTTCCTCATTCCATACGGGCGTCCCAAATTTAGAAGCCACTACTACATCGCGGGTTACTGCATTTACTGCTGTCCCCCATATTTTGTCCTTTCTCCCTCTATCCAGGTGTCACAAATCTAGGGGCTGCTATTGCACCTAGGGTTACTGCATTTACTGTTGTTCTCCTGTTAGGCCCTTTCCCCCTCTATCCAGGTGTCCCAAATCTAGGCGCTGGTATTACATCTAAGGTTACTGCATTTACTGTTGTCCCTCCTGTGAGGCCCTTCTTCCTCTATCCAGGTGTCACAAATCTAGGGGCTGCTATTGCACCTAGGGTTACTGCATTTACTGTTGTTCTCCTGTTAGGCCCTTTCTCCCTCTATCCAGGTATCCAAAATCTAGGCGCTGGTATTACATCTAGGGTCACTGCACTGTTGTCATCCATTACATCTAGGGCTTCCCCTCTATCCAGGTCTATCAAATTCTAGGTCCTGCCTTTGGCTTCCCCTACGGGATGGAGATACCACATCAACAAAGACCACCTCTCTGACCCCTCCTCATTCCTAGCCTTTCTGCACCATATCCACCCCCCATAACTCACCCCTCCAGGTGCATAACCTCTGCTCTAGCACCTAACTTTATGAACCCCCCTATACCCCACATCAGGTCGCCTACCACCCTTGTCCCTGAACAACGATACACTCTGACTCCCCCTGCTCGCCACCAGCCATCATTCCACCTCTAACGCTCAGATCAGAGGAGCACTCTGGAGTGTCAAACACCCCCTCATCCCTCACGCCTCAACCCACCCGAACCCATCACCATCTTCCCCCTAGCATCTATTGAGAACAACCCCACACTCCTCGTCCATACACCCCACGCAATCTCAAACTCACAAGCCAGAGAAGCTCTCTGGCACTCCAAACATCACGAGTCCCCCGCCACTACTGCTCCATCCCTGTGCCCCCTGAGGAACTCCTCACCCTCTCATCCTACCTTTCACGCAGCCCTATCCCCCCTCAGCCCCTACTCAACCCCCGCCCACAGACTCCCCCTTCATACCCTTTCCCTTCTCTGAAAGTAGCATGTCTCGCACTTTCTAGAACAGTCGTTTCATCCTCTGACCTCCTACCCTCTATGACACTCCTGGCACCAAAACCCACAAAACTCAGAAAGAGGGATCGGCCCTCTCCCTCAACACTCCATACCTCACCACTTCTCCATCGGTCCAACCTCCCATCCTTTCCTACCCCTACCTTCAGATCCACCCCTCCCCCTCTCCCCATTTCCACCCCTTGCTCTCGACTTCTCATCCTGTACACCTAAACCCCCAGTGCCCTCCAGACTCAAGCCAAAAATAACTCGCCTAACCCCCCACACCACAAGTGCTCCACCCACCACCCTCCTGATCCTCCCCACCACATCTCTCACATACCTACCACCGCCCGCCTGCTCTTCCCGCTCCCCATCAACCTAACCCTCTCACCCATCCCTCAAAGTGCACATGCATCCAGACTCCCCACTACCCTCGCTCAGTCAGTCTCAACCACCCAGACTGATACTACAACACCCCCATCTCACCGGACACCCATGTCCACTGAGCACTCCCAGCGATAAGCGTCACGAAAAACACCTCCCCTCATGAAGTCACATGCATCCTTTTCAATGCCCGCTCTATAGCAAGAAACAGGCACACCATCTTTGACCTCCTACCTCTGACAATCCCAACCTTATTTTTATCACTGAAACCTGGTTCTCGGATGATTCTGCACCAGTTGTGCACAAGGCCTTCCCCCCTGGCTACTCACTTATCGCCCACAACAGACCTTTTAGAGGTGGGGGAGAGGCAACATCATTTCTCCATCTCACTCATCGAAACCCAGACATGCAACGCTTCCTGTGAATCCCTTATAGTAAAACTCTCACTATCATCAACACTCACCCACAGCTTCCTACTCATTTACAGACCCCCTGGATATGAAAGACATTTTGGCAATAATCTCTGTGACTCAATAGCTGCCATTCAGGTAAATCACCCAACTCTCACACTATTGGGAGATTTCAATATCTGGTTCGATATGCCCAACAACCCCATGACCCAACCTCTGGTCAACAGCCTTGATGCACTCAACCTCTCCCGACATACCACTGGTCCAACTCACTCAGGTGGGTACACCCTCGAAGCGATCTTCAGCTCCTATGACCTTGTCTCTACATCCAGTCCCAAACCGCGTATCTAGACAGACCACTCTGCCATCCCTTTCTCTATCCACACACCATCCCCTCCTCCCACAGCTCTGTCACACCTCTCTCCCAACATTGGTCTCTGTGAAGGAGATGGAGGCATGTGGGCTTAGTTACACAAGCTTCTTCCAAGATGGCGCTGGGTGTTCCATGCACCTCTCTAGTCTTTGATCCTTCTTCTTTGTCTCCCGTTGCTACGCCTCATTGTGATATAGTGCAAGGATATGAGCTGTCTGATGCAGGGAACCGGCGCGTCACTACTCCTGTAGCATACGCTTCGTGCGTTTCGCCTCCTAGAATACTACACGCCTTGTTTTCCTTCCTGGCAGGCTATCTTTCTTGTTTCGGCTTTCAACAGACCCAAACCTTGCCCCAGCAATCTTTTATTTTTTTTTAAAATTTGTTTTTTATTGACAATATACATATAAGGTAGGGCGTAAAAGCCAACCCAACCAGCAAAACCATTCGAATAAACCAAATCGTCAATGACATTTTCTCTTTTATACATTAACTCCCTTCCCCATTTCCCCCCTCCCACCCCACCCCCCACAATAAATCAACATGCCAGGTTTTGAGGTGTTGCAAACTATTGAAACTTAGGGGAGAACACTTGCATACCACATGATTGTTAAGAGTACCACTTGAGACAGTGGGGTCCAACAGTAAGTCAATTGAACAGGAAACATCACGGGTCCTTGGGGGTTGTGAAATCGTGTACCATATCGGAGCAGCTCAGTATTCATTCTACAAACGCATGGTAATACAATCATCATGGAGAAGAACTGCTGTCCATTCCTGTACAAAATCAGTCATAGTATCGTTTGTTATTGCAGTAAGTTTTTCATACACAAAAATCAACCTCAGTTTACAGGGCCATTCCTCCTTGGAAGGGGCCAAGGCGCTCTTCCATTTTTGGGCGAGTGCCAGCCTCCCAGCTCGCAGCATGGCACCAATGACCTTGGGGAAAACATTTGATTCTGTCTCCGTCATGGGAGTGCCCAGTAGAATTTCCAACGGTTGCAGGGACGGGCTAAACCCCTCGATGTCCTTAATCCAGCTGAGTAGTTCCGACCAGTAAACCTGTATGACCGGGCAACCCCACCACATGTGAAACCAGGTTACCCGTTGGTGACAACCCCTAGGGCAAAGGGGGGACACATCTCTAAACATCTTAGACAACAGGGCCGGCGGGCGATGCCACGAGTGGAGGATTTTAAAGCTATGTTCAATGGCAGCGGTATACAGAGAACCCGTAAAGATGTATTTAAAGACAGCCCTCCAAGTGTGGTCATCCAATGTCATGCCCAGCCTTTCTTCCAATATGTTTTTGAAGGGTTGTCTACCCTCTAGGTCCGCCGTTATCAAAACACTATAAAACTTAGACAAGGAACCCTTTCGAGTTGTACTTTTGGCCAGGATATTTTCAAAAGGAGTGAGGGGGTGTCTAAGCTGGTCGGCCCATCGACGGTGGGTCAAAATCCCCTTCAAGCGTAGGTATTCAAAGACCATGGGGGTCTATCAACCAATGCCTCAATCAAGGTGTCATACTGTATGAAGCCCTCTTCACGTGAGAGCTGAGAGACCCTCTTCAAGCCCATGTCTGACTAGGCCTGAGTGTCTCGGAAGCCCCTAGAGCCCAGGTCAATGGGGAGCCCCCAGAGCGAGGACAAGAGGGAGGGCTAAGAAGACAGCTGTTTATTAGCTTTATTGGGCTTCCATACTGCCCACAGGGCTGCCAGGGTAGGATGTGTTCTGAGCTGAGAGGGGAGAGCTTTAGGGGGGCCCACAAAAGGTCTCTAACTTTTTACGGGTGGGTGTGAATGTCCTCAACATACGTCCAATATGTTCCCATGTCATCCCTCATATGCTCCAACATCACCCGGAGCTGGGCTGCTTTATAATAGAGCCGGAAGTCGGGGAGACCAAAACCACCATAAAGCTTTGGGAGGGTCAGGGTGGAGGTTTTAACTCTCGGCCTCTTGCCGTTCCAAATGAATTGGAGGACACGGGACTGAAGCACCTCAAAAAAGGTCTCGGCTATCACAACGGGAAGCGCTGCGAAGAGGTAGAGGAGGCGAGGCAAGATATTCATCTTCACCGTGACCATGCGCCCAAGCCAGGAAAGCGTGAGGGGTGCCCACCGTCTGAGGTCGCTGCTAACCTGAGCTAGGATCCCCGGGAAATTACAATGGTATAGTTGGGATAGATCTCTGGGGATGGTGGTGCCCAGGTACCTAGTGAACTCCCTTTCTATTCTAACCCCAAGAATGTCGGCGTCACCTCCGATGTCTCGATCCCCCAGACCCATGGGCATGATGCTTGATTTGGACGCGTTTATCTTCAGCCCGGAAAAGGAGCCGAAGTTGTGCACAAGATCAAATAACCGGGGTAGGGAGTCTTGAATGTTTGTAAGGTAGCCCAGAATATCGTCTGCAAATAAGGAGAGTTTAAAGTCACAATCACCACACCGTATTCCCGTGATTTCCGGGTCGTTCTTAACCGCTATGGCCGGGGGCTCCATTGCCAACGCATACAATAGGGGCGACAGGGGACATCCCTGCCGGGTGCCTCTAGAAAGGGAAAAGGGCTCTGAAGTGCCTCCATTGGCCAGTACTCTTGCCAAGGGACCATTATATAGTGCTGCGACCCACCTACAAAAGTTGTCTCCCAGACCCATTTTTCGGAGAACCCTGCCCATGTAAGGCCACTCGACACGTTCGAAGGCCTTTTCTGAGTCTAGCGAGAGAAGGTACCTCTCCACCCCTTGTCTAGATGCCTCATGCATAAGGTCGAGAGTTTTTCTTATATTATCTGATCCCTGGCGGCCCGGGATGAAGCCCACTTGATCACCATGTACTAGGGTAGGGAGGAGTTTCGCTAGCCTATTCACTAGAAGCTTGGCCAATATTTTAACATCGGTGTTAAGGAGGAATATGGGGCGATATGATTGGCAATAGGAGGGATCCTTGCCTTCTTTAGGCAGGACTACGATTAAGGCAGACATCATCGTGGGTTGGAGGGTGCCTTGATCCAGTGCAGCATTGAACATCTTAGCCATGAATGGGGCAAGCGTGGACCTATAGGTCTTATAAAACTTAACTGTAAAACCATCATCCCCAGGGGCAGTGCCGCTCTTTAAAGAGGATATGGTATCTATTACTTCTTCCGGGGAAATGGGATGCTCGAGAGAATCAGCTTTGTCAGGGAGAAGGCCCGGGATTGGAAGGGAGTCCAGGAAGCTGTCCACGTCATTCCCATCCCCCGTACATTCCGAACAATACAATTTCTCGTAGTATAGCCTGAATTGTTCCGCTATCTTACTATCCCTTACGGTTGAGTCTCCCTCCGGGTATGAATCGAATTCACCCTCCTACTGTTCCTAAGTTCACGAAGTCTCCAGGCCAATATCTTATCCGCCTTTTCCCCCTTTTCCATGTATTTCTGTTTCAAAACGAGAGCTTCCTTTCCGTTTGTCCCACCATGAGGTCTGCCAACTTAGAACGCAACCTCTGCAGCTCCTCCCACTTCCCGGGAAACATCTGTGTTTTCAACTTCCCCCCCAGTTGGATAGCCTCTATCTTTTCCTTTAACAACTTCTCCTCCCGGCCCCTCTCCCTTTTTCTCCCAGACCCTATACCAATGAGGGTGCCTCTAATAGTTGCTTGAACGCCTCCCACACTCCCATAGTACCAACCTCCCCGTTGTCATTGAGGGTAAAATAATCTTCTATGGCTGCTAGGAGGGATTGGCGTATCTCCTTGTCTTGCAGGAGGAGGTCATTACACCTCCACCGGGATCCGGGGAAGGGGGAAGGCCAATCCTAATCTTTACCATATCGTGATCCGTCCAAGGGACGATCTCCATTCCCGAATTTGAGACCTCTCCCTGCAGCGTGGAGTCAACCAGGATGTAGTCTATACGAGAGAAAACAGCATGTGGCTTTGAATAGAATGTGTAATCGGGGTTCCGGCCCCGCTCGGGTATACACGTGTCACACAAGCCCAGTTCCCCATTCACTTCCTGGAAGGCCAACGCCAATTTCTTGTGGAGATGGATGTTGGGGCAGGGATTATCAGACTTCCTATCCCTCTCGGGGCAGAGCACCATGTTAAAATCACCACCCACCAGTAGGGTGCCCTTAGAAAATGACATTATTATCCCTTTCATTCCCTCCCAGCAGGTATCCTGCGCTTCATTCGGAGCATATATGCAAACCAATGTGAACAAGCGGCCCCGCACCTCCCCCTTTACCATGAGATACCGTCCATCCGGATCTGCTTTTGAGGCTTTAAACACAAAGTGGGCCCCGGGGGACACCAACAAAGCTACTCCCCGCTTCTTTGCCTGGGAAGAAGCCGTAAACATCTGATCAATGGTTTTGGCCTTGAGTTTAGGCTCCTTTCCCCGAATCCAATGAGTCTCCTGCACAAAGAGAAAGTAAAGCCGCAGCCTCGCAAATTCCCTCATAATTAGCGACCTCTTTGTAGGCGAATTAAGCCCGCGTACATTCAGTGACCCCACTGTCAAGAATTGGAGTGAATCATCCATTAAAGCACAGGTAAAGGCTCATAGCTCCCTTCTTAGAATACCAAGCGTTGTTACTCCCCCAATGCTTTCGTAACCCCCTTAAGGCACGAGACAGCCCCGGGGGTGCGAGAGAAACCAAAAAACTTGGCGCCCCATAACTGTAACCCCAGCAACCCAACTCCCACGCCTCACCACCCCCTCCCCCCTGATCGCCTGGTTGTTCCATGGCTTCATCCTATCGCCAGGCCAGGCCACCATTATCTCCCCCCTCCGGGCTCATTAACTCTTCATAAACAACAACTCGAGCCCCCCCAACCCCCAGGAACAATGCAAATCACAAACAGTTACATCACCCTCCATTCACAAAGTCAAATGCAGGTTTATTCGTCGGGCACCAGGAGCCTGCTTCAGTTGCTCGAAAGTTCTAGGGAAGCTGGGGCCACTCTCCTAAATTTCCTTTGGCCTCGAACTCTGCGTCTTTCCTTCGGAGCTTTGTTCCCTTTTGGGCCTGTAGGGGATCTCTCACGGTCCTGCTCCCCCATCTCCATATTTGAATTATCCAAAAGTTCGCCAGACACTCTCTGGATATCGCCCTCAGTGATCATGGCATACTTGTAGCCCTCAAACTCAAAAGTGAGCGAAAATGGGTATCCCCACCTGTATCGGACCCCCTTGGACTGGAGCATCTTCGTCAACGGGGAACAGAGGCGTCGTCTTGCCAGGGTGAAGGCCGACAGGTCCTGATACACCGAGATCCGGGCCCCCTCCCACTCCACCGGGCCCTTCTTGCGAGCCAGTTCGAGGATCCTGCTTTTCTCAGAGAAGTAATGAAAGTGAACTAGAACGGATCTGGGGCCTCTGGATGATGCGCCTGCTCTATGGGCCCTGTCAATGGTGGGTTCGTTGGTGTTGGCCCCCTCAAATAGCACTCCTATTTCTGCATTGACAGCCTTAATGATGTCTGCTTGGGTCTCGCCTTTGTTTTCCGGAAAACCTAGGAAACACAGGTTACAGCGGCGTTCCCTATTCTCCAAGTCGTCCATTTTTAAGGAGCATTTCTCTTCTCTCCTCTCGAGCTCCGACAGGCGCATGTCGAATTGTGTCTCAAAGATGTTGCTCGAAGCTGTATTATTCTCCAGTGCCTGAACCCTGTCATCAATATTGTCCACCTTTTTATCTAAGGTGTCCAGACGTAGAGCAATGTCCGCCCTAAAGCCTCTAATTTCCTCCAGTAGGGCCGCCATGCCCCTGGTGACTGTGCTTGTATCAGTAGATTCCTGCTCCGCCAGGGCCGCCATTTCAGGGGTTATCAGGGAATCGGGGGGCGTGCGGCGAAACTTCTGTAGGGATTCCTTCCAGTTCATAGAATCTCCCCAAGCATCCCTGCTCCGTGGGGGCCTCCCCCAAAAGCTTGTGCCCAAGGTGACCCGCTATCACATACGCAGTCAACGCCACAGGGGGCGGAGGCCAATGTCAGCCGAGGGGCGAGAAGTGGAGCCCCAGCAACGGGGGTCTGAGTATCCGACTAATGCAGTCCTGTAGGTGTGGGTTTCTCCCCCAAAGGGTTCCCACCTCACCTCTCCCCCCTCAAACTGCTTAACTTCACTCCCGTCGTAGCTGTGGCAGTGTTTATTGTTCCATAGGCTGAGTGCGGGAAGGACCAATCCCAAGGCCCCTGTGTCTGCACCTCAGTGTGGTCCGCTGGGGCCGTCCTCTCCCAACAGGGCCCCGTGTGTTTGTTCTGTCTGGCTGGGACCTGCGGTACACGGGGGACACCCCGCTGCCAAAGGCCACTCCGGGGCTCCGATGAATGCCAGGGGCTCTCCCCAGCCGCACTTCCGCCTCCTCCCGTGACACCTTCAATTCCCAGGAGGTCGTCCAGCCCTGGCCTGCACCTCCTTACCTCCTGGGCACCAAGTTGCCCCTCAGCCTGTGGAAGTCCATGCGCCAGTGAGAGGCCTCGCCTGCCTCCCGCACACTACTGTCGCCAATTCCTGGCACTCCAGATCACCCTTCACAACACACCAAGCAGCTCCCACTCCAGTGGGGGCCCTCACGCTCCGTCCTTCCCCTCGTTCTGCTGGCCTCGCGCAGGCCTCCAACTCCACGGTGCGTTCGTGGCGCCTCCTCCAGATCCCAGATCAGCTGCGGATGCCTCCACTGTCGTGCACAAGGCCGGGGGGGGGAGCCGCCAAACGAGGCAGCCCAGCCCTTCCACAGGCCTTGTTCAGGCCCGGGCTCGCCGTGGATTCTCGCGGAGCCCCGGCGCCACAGGGGGGAGGTGCTTCTGTCCCTCTGAAACTCAGAGGCTACGATCTCCCGAACGGCTCCACCACGGGGGCTCAAATTTGGGCCTGGGGTGCCCGGGACACTTAGAGGGGTGGGGGTGATGCCAGCTCCTCACTACGGGGGTGTCGGGGGGGGGGCTCATGTCCCGCAAACAGTGCTCAGCAGAGGAGACAAACCGAGATGCGTTAGACCATCTCTGCGCCCCCTGGTGGATCCCCGCCCCAGCAATCTTATCGCCGGGCTCCCTCTCTCTTACCGGCTTCTCGGAACACAGTGTACTTTGCAGTTGCACTCCTTCCCCTTCGAACCGCGACATACATAGTTGCTCAATCTCACCATCATGGTGGTTCCAATTTCTCTGCAGAACTACCGATCCAGATATAGATCAACCCTGTAAAGGGCCCGCAGTACGCCATTTAAACTCCTCGAACATTCATTGCTCTCTCTCACTTTTACGCACATATAACCATCTCTTTCTACCCTTCAGTCAGATCACCTACCTGCATTCCGGATTCTAGACGAAGTCTCTCCCTGGCAGCAATACTTGATTCCCTTTCAGAAGCCCAGGCCAAGTCAAGAAAGCTCACTGCACACGCTGCTACAGCTCTTCACGATCAAGGCTATACCAAAGAGTTCCGACTCCAGGGTTTTTCTTCTCATAGAGGGTGTTCCCTGGGGCGCTTGTCCTTCCTGGGTCTTTACGTATAAAGGATCTGGGTGAGGGTGCAAGGATCCCAGGGGATCTCTCCCATTCCACTATTGGTGGCATCTGATGCAGGTTAGTGCTGGCAACTTACTCATTTCATACTTGTTTGACTTGGGTGGCTCACAAGCTCCCCCAGCCTCCACTTTTGATCACAAATGCTGGAACAAAGTCAAGGTACTCCCCAACCTTGCCGAAGCCCTGCTACTCTGTCCCCCAGCGATGCTGACCTGTGGAAGACCCATAACTATTGAATCCTTTGACTCCTGGCTTAAGGAATCACTAATTGCTCTCACCCTGTCACGCCCTGCAGCATCACGCAAACGACTGTCCCCCAAATGGTTCACGCCCCACCTGAAGACATTCAAAAATCAAAATAACTCTCTTGAACACAAATGGCGAGAATCAAATACCGATCTCAGCAGATCCATATTCGCTCTCCACCACCATAACTACAAATCCGAGATCCGAAAGGCCAAAAAGGCCTATTTTTTTTATTTTATTTTTTTATTTGTGATAATTGTATTACAACTTTTCAAATTTCATTAACATATAAATAACATTTATATACAAAACACAATAATTTTCAATCTTACAAGGCTAAAAGATAATACATTCTTACAATACCCATATTATCACATAATTATTAACAGTTCATTTTATACGCATGATCACGCCAATTCATACTATTTACAAAGGTTCCACTTAGATGGTTACTTAACTAAGCTTACCTCTTTCAACCAACCGGTTACCTAATAGCCTTATAGATAATGCATTACCCGTTATACACCTCTAACCCGGGGAGCACAATTTGAAAGAATTGCACTATGGCAATCTGAATTTTTTGGGCGGATAATGGAGAACAGCTCATGCCATCTTTCGTCACTCTCCATTGGTCTTTGTACTACCTGGGTGTGTGCAAAACATCTGGTTCGTACATCGCAGAGTGCTACACATTGTACGAGCAGATGTTGTAGTGTCTCTCTTTGTTCAGGCACAATACAATATCTGCATTAGTTTTGTTCTTTTGCCAGCTTTTTCCTTTTACAAAGGACATCCCTTGTGTACCATAGGTTTAACCGGAATCTTAAATATCCCATTCTTACTTTGGGAGAAGGGCTTTTCAGCAAGTAATCTGACATCAACCCATATTTTTTAATGCCAAATAAGATGATGTCAAAGTCCTTGTATTGGGAGCACCTTGTCATGTTTGCGACCCAATCAGCCAGATGTACTTTTTCCTTCGCTCTAACAGGATTTGATAGTAATAACTCTATTGGGATATCAGCATGGGCTAATTCATTATATACATGTTTCCTCCATTTAACAGCGAAGGGATTTACAGATTTCAGCAAATGATGCGCAATTACTTTCAGTATATTGTTACTTCCCTTTTCCAGGAAGCATTTGCGTAACAAGGCACACTGTTTGCAGGATACTTGAGCATAAGATCTGTTTCCAGTAACCTGACTCTAATTGATCCCAGTAGCACTTTTCTCTTGGCAAGAACCCTTCAATACCGTACAGCAATATCGGGAGAACTTTCATTTTTATAAAATAACACAACATGTTTCATGGAAAACTTCCCATACTTCCCGATCAACAATCGTGATTGTGAAACAAGCTGTTGCATTTTTTGCTTCTTTACTAGGTCTTCAGCTTGTTTGCATACAACATTGTTGATGAACACCCCGAGGTATTTATATTGGGTCGTAGTCTGGACGCTTTCATTCTGAATTTTCCAGGAAAAGATATTACTCCTGGTGGTTTGTTGTTTTCCACACTTTAGAATTTGGGTCTTTGTGATGTTCATTTCCAACCTATTTGCTTGTACATAGAGGCCCAGCTTTGTCAACATATTTTGAAGGCCTTGTTGTGTTTGCGACAATAATACAAGATCGTCGACATATAGCAAATAAGCAATTTTTTGGCCTCCTAGTTTTGGCGGTCACCAATACAATTATTTAATTCGAGCCCCAGATCTAAAATAAAAAAGTTGAATAGAAAAGCCGCAAGGGAACACCCTTCCTTTAAGCCTCGCTCTGTTTTAATTACAGGAGTTAATTTGCCATCGAGGGAAATCCTGACTCTCACTGACGTGTTTGAATGAAGTAAGATTACCAATGAGAGGAGGGAGTCTGGGCAATCATGTTTCTTCAATTTTTTGAACAGCAAATTTCTATCCACTGAATCAAATGCAGCTCGAAAGTCAATAAACCCCAGGTATAGTGGATTATTTCGATTCGATTTTTGGGCTTGGATCATATTTATCGCAATAATATTCGGGATAGTACCTAGCCCAGCAATTAAACCTGCTTGAAAAGGGTCATCAGCCCTTTTTCTCTCACCCAAGTCTGTAACTGCTTAAGGATGATCTTAGCAAATAGTTTCCCCGGGATAGCTAAAAGGGAGAAGGGTCTATAGCTCGTAGGTGACGCTCTCTCTCCCTTTTTATATATCGGGACTATAATTGCTTGAGTCCAAGACTCGGGTAGGGACAGAGTCGAATTCACTGTGGAAAAGATCTTAAACAGAATTGACGTCCAAATATCCGGATTCTCTTTTAGATGGAAATTGGACAACCCGTCAGGACCACTAGCTCTTGAATTGCTTGCAGATTTGGGGGCCGATTCATGGAACAAACGTGTGCTGAAAATCCCAGCGCAAGCAGGCGCAAGGAGGCGCAAGCGTGAGAAAGCAAGCGCACACGCATGCCTGCGATTCAAGGAAGGCGCTGTGCTACTTTCCCACTGGTTGTGCGCCAAATCCTTGCATGGCGCACGCAGGCACACATGTCATCAAATGGCGTGCGCTTCGCGCACAGCAAAAGCGCACATAGCGCAGCGCACATGGATTCATGGATTCGAATACGGGAAACCCGCACACGGCAAAAGACGCACACAGGCGTCAACGCGTCCGCCACACGAAGGCAGGCGGAAGCGTCCCCACGCACAGCATAAAAGTGCGCGCAAACAACAAACAGGTATATACAGCTATGAGGAATGCACCATTTGTCGCAGCACTGATCGTGGGACACCGCCGGAGGAGGAGAATAGTCAGGGCATGCATTTTTTCACCACGGACAAACCTTTTAGGGATGCCCGACGACCAGGTCTATGGCAGGTATAGGTTTCCACCCCATATCATCCTAGACCTGGTCAGGGAGTGGGAAGATGACCTAACATCCCCCACCCTCTGCTCCCAAGCATTGAGCCCCTTGGAGAAGGTGCTCAATGTCCTGCATTTTTTGGCCACTGGGTCTTTTCAGCGGACTACTGCCATAGTGGGTGGGGTCTTACAGGCCACGCAGTCACACTGCCTACACCAGGTATTGGCAATCATGACAGCACGCCCCTCAGTCCGCAGGCACATATACATGCCCAGAACACCCGCAGAAGGCAGGCCGTTGTCCAGGACTTCTACAGGATGGCACACTTCCCCAAAGTGCTCGGTTCCATAGATTGCACCCATGTGGCCCTACTCCACCTAGGGCCACTGAGCACATCTACCGAAACCGCAAGCACTGGCATTCCATCAATGAATCATCACCTCTGTTTATGCAAACTACCCTGGCTCCACCCATGACAGTTTCATATATAGAATGTCCGCCCTGAGCCGGGCCCTGGAAGCTGGGCAGCATGGCGACACATGGCTCCTAGGTGAGTACAAATGCCCGTGCACATGCATGCATGTCACACACACACACAAATACACAAACCCCAATAATCACAACCATTATCACCTCTCCAGGGGACAGTGGCTACCCTCTGAGCAACCACATGATGACACCAATCCGGAACCCCACCACACCACCCCAGGTAAGATACAACGCGGCCCATATTGCAACCAGGGCCATAGTGGAGCGCACATTCGGATGCTCAAGTCACGCTTCCGCTCCCTTGACCGCTCTGGCGGGCAGCTACTCTATGCACCCCCAGTAGTGTGCAGGATCATTGTGGCAGCATGTGTCCTGCACAATGTTGCAACACGGCAGGGTGTACCGGTGGACATGGTGGTGCCCCCACATCCCCAACCACAGGCACAGGCGCTGCCCATGGGAGGGGATAGGGCACGTGGCGAGGAAGCCCGGTCCCAGCTTGTGGCCAGATTTTTCACCTAAACTCCCAACCCTGCGGAGTGCACACAGGCCTGCCACATACCAGGTGACAATCGATGATGACAAAGAGACAGTCAACTGTCACAACCTTACCACCCTGACATTGTTGCCATGGAATTGCCACATTGTGTGCATCCCTAGCTACTTAAACACAAGTAATCCTGTGTGACCAAAAGGCACACATGCAAGGTGTGAATCACACAGACCTGCAAAACAGGCCATGGCTATCACTGGTATGTCACTCAAACCCTCCCAAACCACAACATGGCATGGCAAGCAATAGCCATACACCAACACAGTACCAATAAGGTACACATTGCCATGTGAAAAATGTAAATGGGCATCAGACAATGATGCCTGACATGGAATCAGATGAAATGACTGACCAACAACCTCCCACCCAAAATAAGTCATACACAAATGCATTCCAAAAGTTGTAATTGAAACATAACAATGAATGCCTGTCCACATGCACAATGTGCATTGCATAATCAACACTGCAGCTACTGTGTGCCTTGTCCACCTCCTGCAACACACTGCTCAGCGCACAGCACAGTGAACAGCCATTGTGTGTGATGCATAGCCTGAGCATCACATCTAAGCGACAAACTACATAAAATAACAAAATTAGGCATGTACAGGATCCACAAATGGTCATAGAACATTCGCTGCAGGGGCACAGTGGGCACTAGAAGGCAAACAGAGTGTACACGTGGACATGTAAGGGTGGTTGTACATGTAGTGGATCATAGTGCGAGTGTGTGGGTCAGTAGGGACATGCACTCAACATATGCATGTGAAATCAAGTGACCATCACTGTCCTCTACACATCACATGTGAACATTCACTATGTGTATATCCCAGCATGTCAAACCACAACTATCTCCTCACATCTGAAAGGTAAACACAACACATGAACAGGCATTGATGAGCAGAATACATCAAGTACATAGGAAAGCACAATTTCAATTTCAGGGTGCCCATCACACTGCAGGGCAAGGCAACTATCAACAACAAAACACCCCCCCTCCCTCACAAATCACCACGACCCACTGAACAACTGCATCTGGGTTATTCATCCGACATTCTTGAATTCCACCTGGCCACAGGATCACCCTTCCCCTTTGTCACCATCTCCCACCTTGTGTGCAAAAAGGTTGCCAGCACCCTCAGAGTCCACCTAGATTTGCAAAAGCACAACATCCAAGAGAACTCAAAGCAGGACAACACAGAAGCCAAGCAAATACCCTGCAGACAGTAAAACAAACCAGAACAGCCTCCAGTAGAAGACTTCAAGTAGCACTACGCCACAAAGGCCAAGTACTACCACAATGATGTTAACAACCAAGGTAGCACAGTAAAACAATGTCACAACAGGATCTGAACCATGTGTGGTACATAACATAGAATGATGCAACACTAACGGATGTCTACTGTCACAGCTCCCATGTACAGGCACAGGAGTGGCACAAAATAACCACTCCCACCGTGGTCTGGGTGCCTGCAAGGTCTAACTCACACAGGCCTCTGAGACCCTGGTGGGGAAGGAGGGTCAGGGATATGCAGTCGGCACAGGCATTGGCATACTGGATAACCGGAATAAGGGGCAGGAGAGGGGAGTAGGATTGACACGGGAAAGTAGGGAATGCACCCAAATGTAGTACACACATTAACACATACACAAATAGACCAAACTTGTTCACATGCACATAGCAGCAAATTACTCAAATGTAAGTCAAAGAGAAACTTATCTCCTGGGTGAGTGCTGGCCTCCTGCCTGTGCACTCTCCGGTCCGGTAACAGGAGCAGTTCAATGCTGCAAAGAGAGCCACAGTTAATAATCTGTGTGTGCCCAAAACACACAAACACACCACCAAATATGCCCCAAAGTAACAAAATACTCTACAAACAGACAATCTTGTGTGGATGCTTCATACCCATACGTAACATTACCCCTGTGATAGTTCATACACAGTCAATGCATTAAGTCAGGCACCGGTGGGTGCGTGGCAAATGGAACACCAATGTGTCACGATTCACACAACATGCAAAGTTCCCTGGGTAAGCAGACAGACGCATATAGCAAGGTCTGACTTCAGAACAAGTCCTGTACCACCATGACCAAAATAAAGTAGCCAGTGCATGTATCAAATTCTACTTGGAAATTAAATGCACTGCACCCGAGTCTGTCCCTTGCTGTCTATCCCTGTGAGCTTCTTCATTCCATGTTTTGCAACGCTACATGGCTAATACAAGTGCCTCAATGGACCATGGTGGAACGGAGGGTATGTGCCACTGCCCATGTAGGTGCCCCAGACAACTTTCCCATCAACTAGCCATCAGTCCACCAACACATCTGAGCTGTATTGTGCGCTTCAACACCAATATTTGTCCAAGCACACCGTCAGTGCTGCTACTAAGCATGCATGTTCAACTGGCCAGGTGGAAGGTTTTCTGTGTTGTGACCCCCCTATGCTGCTCACCTTGCCTGGAGTCCCTTGAAACACGTCATTGTTTATTGGATGTATGATCGCAATCCCTGTGCCTTTGCTTGCGCACACATGCGCATGTCAGCACCACCAAACGTGTCCAGATTCCAGACGTCCAATGGCCCATGTCTGCTGGCAAAGGTGGTCTTGAGGCTCATCCCCCTGCAGAAAGCCCATGAAACACATGATTAATGCTTAATATTCATCTGTGTGTGTCTCTTCAGGTATTACATGAGTGGACGATGTCAGAGACGTACATCAGAAATCACACCATCAGTCCGTCTTTCACAGCAACAGTGTGGAACACACTATCTACGGCATGATTTTCAACAAGCACATGTTCATTAAAGATAAGAAACATACTACACAATGCATTGCGATGGATGTACACATGAATCATTAAACACTCCATCTAGCAAAAGAAGAACAGTGGTCAATTACACCCCAATCATCCCCACTAGGGGTGTTAACACAAGTTCCACAGCAGCAGACATGCCACAGATATGACAGTCCATTGCCCTTGTGTAATAGGCTGTTACACCGAACCATCCTTGCGAGCCCATGGATAAGGGAAGCAGGAGTGGCATATGTGAGTCAAGGACCCCAAGGAGCAAACACATACACAAGACAAGCTTGAAGGGCCCAGCTTGAACAGACAGAGGATGCTTTCAAAAGCCACAAAGCACCACACCGTCACATGAAAGCACAATAGACTAGCAATTTTAAACTATATTAACTAATTACACTAACTATGAAAAACCTACTTTACCTATTTGAACTAACTATCAAACAGAAACTTAACTAACTAAACTAAAAGAAAAATCAAAAATGGCCACATACGACCTGGGGGTGGGGGGGAATCACCCAGGAGGGGGAGGTACAGGGTGCTGCTCAACACCCACATGCGATGATGTTGAGGAAAAGAAAAACCTCCATGAGCTCAACGCCTGCACAGCCCGACCTATGTGGGAGATAGATTGTCATCCGAGTCTGGCTCTTCCTGGAAAGGAGGACGTGGCACAGGAGCATGACCATGCCTAGCTGCAGCTTGCCCCTCGTCGGCAGCAGGTCTGCCGGATGGGTGAGCCTGGTTCTGTGTGGCGATAACATGTAGGTCTGCATGCAGAACCTCCCGTGATACATGTGCTTCCTCTTGCAAGGTAGCACGTGTAACACGGAGTTCCTCCTGCAAGGCCTGGCTGGACAACCGCTGCACCTCCCGGTAAGCATGTAGCTCAGCCGAGATAGTACGCTCAAGCTGTGCAAACCTCTCCTCTGCCCGCTCCCTCTGGGACATCAGAAGGACACCCAGAGTGGATCTGAGGGAAGCATGCTCCTCCCTCAGGGCCTTCATGTGTGCCTCTGCGTGAGCAGCAATTGCTTGACGCAGAGACGACATTTCAGCCTGGCGTGCCCTGTCTGAGGCCACCATGCCCGGCCTGAGCGAGCGTGCCGTGGACCGTACCGCCTGCTGCTGGAGAAGCACCTGCCTAGCAGGGGGGAGCACAGATTGGGCCACACGCTCCATGCTCTCCGCGATGCTCTCCATTGCTGCCCCCTGCCGTTCAGAATTGGCAGTCATGTCTTGCTCCCACTCAGTATACTGTGGTTGTGCGCGGCGACCACGTTGCTGGGCTTGACCCCTGCGGGACCCAAGGACCGTGTGTCCTCGTTGTGTTGGCACCGCCCGCGGCTGCACGACTGCATGCCCCCGTCGACGTGATGTCCCAGGCACATCAGTGACTGGTGTCAGTGACTAGTGTGGAGGGTGACCCTGCATCCCGATCCACCACGGGCGGAGGTTCCAAGACTGTCTGACCCCTCAGTGCAGGTGTCGCGGACAGAGGAGTGTCCACATCAGAATCACTCACCCCTGACATATGGACCTGATGCTCATCCAACTCGACATGGTCGTCAGAGTGTTCATCAGGGCTGGACTCATAGGCAGCCAGAGACAAGATGGACTGTAGCACTTGGGGGTTTTCGTGGCCTACCACCCCACTACCCCCACTTGTGCTGGGTTGATGTAGTGATAACAACCTTGTGCCTGGCATGACAACACCATCCTCCGGCTCCATTGCGTCATCATCTGAAAAATAGAGAGAAAAAAGGTCACTACACATGTTAGAAGCACACAACACACACACACCGACAACAAACACATCAGGCAGACATGTGACACACAAAATAGAACCTGGCATGCATGCTGGGTCAACTTCGAATTGCTTCTGTGATCAGACCTGTTGAAAGGTGGCAGTCTGCATTGAAGTGGGTCTATGCAGTGCTGCAAATATGTATGTTACTCACTACCTACATGTACAAGGACTTCATGGTGTGTGTCAGAAAATGTGAAGGCAGTGCAAGGTCAACTTCAGGCATCACGTGCAATGTGCATTCAATGGGTAGCATATCTACAAGCAAAGCACCCCTCCACCCAAGTGCAAAAGCAGGGATGCCTAGAATGGTATCAAAAGGCTGACCATAGACCTGTGTATTGACAGACAGTGTCGACTAGCATCAACAGCTTCATGTGAGTCAAGTGACAACACTGCAAATGATGATGGGACAGTAAGCAGGACACATGATGAAACCTCTGGAGTCCACCCACGTGTGAAGAAGACACTACACCAGTTGGACAGAGTCATTGGCCATTAAACAGGCTGAGGCCTGTGACCCTCACAGATTGTCAGACCCTAAACACGTGTGCAACGCAGTACTGACCCACAGTTGACATGGGAAGGCAGATGAAATGCCATGCAATTTGGGTCATCATGGACTTGTGTAACAGTGATCATCCAGTCATGGACACATATGGGCATGCGTGGGATGCACATGGAGCATGAATGGGCACTCATGTCCCTGCGGGGAATCTGACCTCTGCACAGTCCAAGTGAGACACCCTGCATCAAGTACTAAGGATGTACCACAATGGATATGTCTGGCAGATTGGCCGCTGGATGTTAGAATGTGCACAGGAGGCATGGCCAGGGAAGTAACCAACGGCAATATTGTAGCAGACCAATGCTAAGATGGAATTGGGGTGCAGAGCAGGGGGTTGAGGGGCAAGGGAGCATGCCTACATTGGCTACCCCTTTGCAGGCAGAGGACACATGCACGTCAATCATGCTATGCATAGTTCCTGGGCTGAGAGGTAGCTCACCACACGCTACATGCAGAAGTGCCAGTGAGCTGGAACATGGACCGGAGGGGCATACTGGTAACCCCCGCCAAAAGAAGAGATACGTCCTCGATCGCTGTGAAGATGTGATGGCCCATGAAACAACACGAAGCAGCTACACACGTCGGTCTCCACGAAAGGCACGCACAGCGAACTGCTGGCCCCGCTCACCTTTAACCCGTGCTGAGGGAAACGCCCGCGCGCACCATGTCACTTATGCGCTTAGGCCCTTTCCTCAGATTACACGCATTCACACGCGGACGTGCAGTTTTTTCACGCGCGCTGAACCACTATGCCCACGTCACGAGGGAAACGCCCACGCGCGTAACGTCAGAGAAGCTCTTACGCGCTAAGGGCCTTTGGTCCAATGAAAACGCGTACATGTGCTGACGCACTTACACGCTAAGGGCCTTTCCTCCAATTACACGCTGACGTGCAATTTTTTACGTGCCAAATCACTCCGTATCAAGCTGGCCACGCGAAAACACACGGAAGACCACACTCCTGCCCAGAAGGCCGAATTACTGCCCCCCAGAGCCCCGAGCACGCTCCTACCTGCAATCTGCTGCTGCCTGACTACCTGCTGCCCACGTGCCCTGCCATTTGCTGCCTGCACGTCAGCCAGGGGTGCAGTTGCTGGGACCACCCCTGCTGGAACCAAAGACTCCCGACTGGGATTCCATCGCTCCACAGCCCAGCCCCAGGACCCAGTTGCCCACCCACTCCTGCCTCTGGGGTTGCCATGTCCAGCACAAAACCATCTGGCAGCACTGGCAACCCCCAGCCAGAGAGGCAGAGGGCCCCCAGCTTCAGTGCCAGGGAAGTTGGTGTCCTGGTGGAGAAAGTCCTGGGGCAGTATGATGCCCTCTTTGTAAGTTTGCGCGCCGACAATGAAGGACGGACCAGGATCTGGATGGACATCGTGACTGCCATCAACGCGGAGGGGGTGGCAGTCCGCGACTTACATCATGTCAAGAAGCTCTGGGAGGACTTCAGGTCCAGGACCCTCAACAAGGCCCGGCACCTCGCGAAGGCAGCGGATGCCAAGGGGCGCCGGGGCCAGCTGTCAGACCACCAAATGAGGGTCCTGGAACGCATATGCCCAGTGCTCTACGTCCAGATCCTTGAGAGGCAGACCCGTCTGGAGTCGAGCGGTAAGTGTACATGCAGGGTGATTGGACGCTGTGCGTGTCGTGGTGTGCCAGTAGTGTGCAGGTTGCACATGTGTTTTTGTAGGGCCATGTAGGGATGTGTATGAACATGGGCGTGAGGCTGCCACATGTGTGTCCTCTCACGTGTGAGACACATTGATGGTGTATGTGTTGGTAAGCATGCTGGACAAATGCAGGTGTGGGAGCACACATGTTTGAATTTCTGTGTATGTACATTGACATGGTTGTGGCATGGATGGTGGTTCCTAATGCATGTATCTGCACTGTGTACATGTGCATGTGTGTGTATTTGACAAGTGTGCAACTGTGATGCAACATGGATGCATGTGACACTAATATGTAGAAGGCTGAATGGCAGATCTGACATTTATGGCGATCTCATCATTGCAACAGTTGGAGGAGATGTAGACATGCATGTAAGTGTGGTGGCTTGTGTGCATGTCTACTGCACTCCATGTGTTTCATGTGATGTCTGGCTCACCTTTGGATGCTCATGCTGTTGTATGTGTATGGATGGTGCTGGCTATTGTGATATGGCTGTGGAATTGCTCATGTGTGTGAGTTGAAATGACATGTGTGTTGGGGATTATGATGCCATGTCTGAAGTTTGACACTGCCACTCATGTGCAACTGTCATGTGTGTATCAGTCCATTGTACAGTGCCCTGATGCCTGTGTCCTATCTCTCCCTGTCTGCAGCAGCAACTGATGAAGAGGGCGGAGAGGGTTCTGTGGAGCACAGCGGCAGGGATCGCACTGCCAGCCGAAGACGCAAGGCCCGCTCCCCTCCCCGGTTGTCATCTCGTCAGGGAGTGAGGAGTCCGGTGCCACATCCCAGGCCGCAGCTGCAGAGGGTAGGTCCAAGAGGCAGAGGTTGGAGTTGGACTCCTCGGCAGCAGAAGGGGCAGCTGAGACCCCACAGGGTCCGACGGAGGAAGATGGCATAGAGTCATCCAGGTTGGTCGGGGGTTTGGTGGAGGAGGAGGCCGTGCAAGTGACAGACACGGGGTCTGGAGGTGGGGATTCCACTGGTGCTAGTGGTGCAGTGCAGGGGCAGGGACAGGAGGCAGCACAGGCCACCGCGGAGGTGCCTGTGTGTAATCCTTTCCCCGATCCTGTGACTGCATCATCCCGCACCAGCAGGGATGCCTACGTCCAGACCCGTTTGCAGGGAGGGGATCCGCTTACAACAACTGGCCTTCCTCTCCCTACGGACGTGGCTATCCGGGACCGGGTTGAGCCTGTCCTGGGTGGGGTGGCGTTGCGTCAACGGGCCATGCGAGGTGACCTGCAGTCTTTTCAGGAGGGGACTGCACGTCATCTAGAATGGCTCGTTGACCGCGTTGACCTACTGGGACAGGTCACCAGGGCCGGATTCCTCCGTTTGCTGGACCTTGTTTCGACCCTCTCCTCACCTGAACCCCCTATGCGCCAGTCGTCCTCCATGCCATCTTCCCACCCATGTATCACCTGGGTACCCAGTGGAGCTGCCTCTGACCCTGCTGCCAGGCTGGTGGAGGACACATCCCTGCCACAGTCGGGAGTCGGACGTCCAGCAGGGGTGGCCACCTCAACAACTGCACCCCAGCCGGAGGAGGATGTGCAGGCAGCAAGAGCCAGGGCACAGGCAGAGGCACAGCAGCAACAGCAACAAGGTGGGAGCCATGATGGCTCGGGGCCTTCAACATCGGAGGGGTAGGCATCGGCCAGAGGGCTCACAATGGTCAGGGCGGAGAACTCCATGCGTAGGGCTCTGAGGCGGGCCGAGTGCCTCGAGGCAATTTGCAAGGACCTGGAGGTCCACATGTCATCGTCCCTGCGAACCCTCGGGGCCATGGAAGAGGACCTCCTCCGGGACATCGAGCAGGAGTTCGATGATGCCCTGGCCCGGGAAATCGGGAAGTGAGCCGTCGGACTAGCCCGCTGCCATTGTAAATAGTTTTTAGAGTTAGGTTTCCTTTTCCTTTTCCTTTTATTTGTGGTCAATGGACAATGCCACACACATTTGTATATAGTTTTATTTTTATGTAGTTTCTTAGGTAGGTTTCATTTGTTTGGTTGGGCTCATGGACCCTTTACATAGTTGGATAATGGATTGATTTGATTTATTTTTTGGATTTTGCACATGGATTCATGGATTTTTCTTTTGGACAATGGATTGTGAATAGTTTGATCATGGATTAATTAGAATTTTTTTTTCATTATGGACATGGAGTAATGGATTTTTTTTGGGACAATGTATTGTAAATAGTTGGACTATGGAATAATTAGAATTTTTTTTTCATTATGAACATGAAGCAATGGATTTTTTTTAATCTTTCCTTTGGATTTGCATTGGTGGAGGGAGAGGTTGTACTGTTTTTCTTGCACATTTTTTTGGATTGGCTATAATTTTCATTCACTCATCTTTTGCACATGCTTTTCATTTCATGTTTGCTATTTTTGTATGATTTCATTTTATTTATTTATTTTTGTACATAATACATATTCATATTTTATTTCCATGTGTGGGATTCGCTCATTGGGTTGATGCATGTGAAAATGTGGGTTTACACAATCAATGCCAACCAGTGTATCTGTGTGACGGACATGTGTTGATGTACATAGTTGACTTTTGGTTTGTGTCTTGAGATAGGCATGTCAGTGTGGGGTGGATTGGGAAATCATTGCGTCTCAAGAATGGGGTGGCGTGATGTGGTTTTTTGGTGTAGAAGTGGCCCATGATTGTGCTTCTTTATTTTGTGTAGGGGGGACATGAGTGGGGGCCTGCTGGCAGGTGCCACTCACTGCTGGGGGGTGGGGGTGCATGGGGACATGAGTGGGGGACTGCTGGCAGGTGCCCCTCACTGCTGGGGGGTGGGGGTGCAGGGGGACATGAGTGGGGGCCTGCTGGCAGGTGCCTGTCACTGCTGGGGGGTGGGGGTGCAGGGGGACATGAGTGGGGGCCTGATGGCAGGTGCCTGTCACTGCTGGGGGGTGGGGGTGCAGGGGGACATGAGTGGGGGCCTGCTGGCAGGTGCCTGTCACTGCTGGGGGGTGGGGGTGCTGGGCGACATGAGTTGGTGATCACTAGTGGAAGGTGACATGTGAGCTGGCTAGGGGGCATGCCCAGGGGTGCTGGGTAGTCCCCTGTGTTGTGGGTTGCCTGCAGGGGCCATGGATGGGGTAAAGGGCACTCCTGGGAGGACCCACACTGCCATTTCACGTGTGGGACTCCCTGTGCACCCCACTAGATACACGTACCCGCTCTGACAGCGAAATCACGTATGAAACTTCCCGCGAACCCCAGTAATACACGTACCTCACACGCAAAGGGCCAATCGCGTGTGAAACTTCCCGCGAACCCAGTAATACACGTACCCCACTCGCACAGGGACAATCGCGTGTGAAACTCCCCGCGAACCCCAGTAACACACGTACCCCACTCGCACAGGTACAATCGCGTGTGAAACTTCCCGCAAACCCCAGTAATACACGTACCCCACTCGCACAGGGCCAATCGCGTGTGAAACTTCCCGCAAACCCCAGTAATACACGTACCCCACTCGCACAGGGCCAGTCGCGTGTGAAACTTCCTGCGAACCCCAGTAATACACGTACCCCACTCGGACAGGCCCTTTCGCGTGTGAAACTTCCCGCGAACCCAAGTAATACACGACACCACTCGCACAGGGCCAATCGCGTGTTAAACTTCCCGCCAACCCCAGTAATACACGTTCCCCACTTGCTGTGTGCTGTGTGGCGGCCATGTCTGCCTGATGGCAGGTGCCTGTCACTGCTGGGGGGTGGGGGTGCAGGGGGACATGAGTGGGGGCCTGCTGGCAGGTGCCTGTCACTGCTGGGGGGTGGGGGTGCTGGGCGACATGAGTTGGTGATCACTAGTGGAAGGTGACATGTGAGCTGGCTAGGGGGCATGCCCAGGGGTGCAGGGTAGTCCCCTGTGTTGTGGGTTGCCTGCAGGGGCCATGGATGGGGTAAAGGGCACACATGGGAGGACCCACACTGCCATTTCACGTGTGGGACTCCCCGTGCACCCCACTAGATACACGTACCCGCTCTGACAGCGAAATCACGTATGAAACTTCCCGCGAATCCCAGAAATACACGTACCCCACTCGCACAGGCCCTTTCGCGTGTGAAACTTCCCGCGAACCCAAGTAATACACGACACCACTCGCACAGGGCCAATCGCGTGTGAAACTTCCCGCCAACCCCAGTAATAAACGTTCCCCACTTGCTGTGTGCTGTGTGGCGGCCATGTATACTGGTACAGGGTTAGCGCAGCCCTTTGCGCTGGATTGGGGATTTTGATGGCTTTTCCTTGCGCGAGGGGCGTTCTTGGGGGCGTAACTGGCGCTGCTGCAGGGTCGCTGCGCCACTGTGCGCCACGGCTGGTTTTGGTAGCTAAAATCCATGAATACGCTGTGCGCGGAAATGGATTTTAGCGCATGCGGCTGGCGCAGAGATTCGCACGCGCACACTGAATTACCCCCTTGATGAGGTTTAAGATTTCCAACCATTCAAATTCTAGACGGAAAGGAGGGAGTAATTTCATATTATCTATTGATATATCTCCCTTCACTGAAGCATACAGCATGCTAAAATGTTCAGCCCATGGTTGTGACGAAACCACTGTCGATTGTCTAACTAGCTGTGGGGGAGAGATAGATTGATTTATCATCTCCCACTTTCTCGCAATATTCTTGCTGGCTAGCGTTTTTAACATACTAGAACCATCCTCCTGTAACATGGAAGCTTGGTGCGACTTTAGCCAATTTCTGTAGTGCATTTTAAGGGTGTTCGTTGATTGCTGATATTGGGGGGAAGGCGCATTCCTCAAGTGCCTAAGATCAGCTTTGAGTTGTGCTTTACTGACCTTGATTTCAGGGTCAAAATAGTGTAGATGGACGCGCTTCGGAGTTACCTTAGATCTGTGCTTGGATAGCATCAGTATACACATATTTCGACCTGCCTGCCCGTGTGTCAGGCTGCTCAGACATATCTCTCAGTTTGCTGTCTAATTGCGCTAACTCTGAATCTGACCATCAAATATTCACCACACTAGTGCCGTGCATTAGATCTATTTTTGCCGGTTCGGCTATGCTCGTCCTCCATTCAGTAGTCAACATATTATGGTCGCTTACATTTGTTCTTAATACAGAGAACTTTGTCATTAGAGGCCAAAGTTCTCTGCTTACATATATGTAGTCGATAATCGACTTACTGTCACCCTTGTGCCATGTCTCAAATGGTGGTAAATCCGGAGCTAGCGCACCATTAAGCATAAACAACCCCCTCGCTTTAACTAGGGTAACCCATCTCCAATATCTCGTTTGCTTTTTATTCTCTGGGCGCTACATACATCTCAAATTTAGATCACCCACCAATATTAAGGCGCTAACCCTATGGTCAGCTGAGACTAAGGGCCTCATTACACGGAAGGCAGTAAGGGTTAACGGTCACCGGTAATGGTACCGGTGACCGTTAACCCTTACCGCCTTACTACGAGGTCCCTTTGCGGGTAGGTACTTTAACGCCTGCTGTTTAGCAGGTGTTAAAAACCAACCCGCAAAGGGACCAGGGTGCTAATTACGGTACCGCAATTTGCGGCACCGTAATTAGCGCCTTCCCCATTCCCATAGAGCCCTATGGGGCAAAAATGGGAATGGGGAAGGGCAATGGGGGAAGGGGGAATTACCGCCCCGCCAACCTTGGAATAGGGCGGTAATTCCCCGTTCCACCAAGGTGGTGCCGGTATTTTACCGGCATGGACCAAGGTGCTAACAGCACCTTGGTCCTCCGCCTACCGCGTAATGAGGCCCTAAATCTAGCAAGGAATTTAGATCAAGGAAAAATATGTCGTCAGACATGGCAATCGGATTCCAGTAAATGTTTAGAACAGCCACCTTGGTTTTCTCAAATTTCACTTTTGCTAGAAGCATATATTTGTTCGGGGTGGCCCAGAACTGCGAAGTTAAACCTCTACCCATTTTCACTGCTATTAGTAAACCAGAACTAGGCCGTCCACTAGATGAATTAATGGCAGCATTTGTATGAATTTCATGATTTTCTCAAAGTGGGGTTTCTGAAAGCCACTTCTCCTGTAAGAGTACTATGTCCCAATTATTTAGATTACTTTGATCATTATTAATCAAATGTTTAAACCCTTGTGTGTTCCAACTCACAAGGGATATTTTTCCTTCTATTCTTTGTTAATTCTGCGTACACTGATTATTGCATACGCATGTAGTATTGTTAGGGATATTTTTTGGACCAATCTTAGTCTGAACAGGAGGCTGGCTTTCAAATCTTACCCTTCGGTTATTCATAGGTAAATCAGTTTTCTTCAATGTTTCCAATATTAGGCTAAACCCCAGTTTTGCAAGCGCTTCTTTATTCTGCCAGATTAAATTTTGGACAACTTTGGAGTTAATCCAGAGCCTTACCGAGTTCAAGAACCCTTCACTTACAAACTCGACCAATGCAAAATCAGAAGACACAATATCCTCTAATTGTGAAATCTCTGAGAATATAGCCATCACAGCTCTCCTATTTAGATCATATTGTGTGGTCGGAGGGGGCTTGCAAGCTAATACTAAGGAGTACGGAGCAGGGAGTTTTTTGATCGCACTCTTTGTCATCATCTCAGCCCCATTGGGCAGGCTTATGTTGGGGGTTGTTTGCTTTGATGGCAAGTTCTTTGCTATCGCCTTACCAACAGCATTTTCAATCAAAGCAATAATGGAGTTTGAGAAATGTGTCTGAGACTCTTCACCGTAATCAAGTGAATCAGGGGCTGGTATATTCACAGCCTCATGCATAACAACAGGAGGTAAGCCTGGCCATTGGTTCTCTCTTTCAACCCCATCAGATATACTCAATATCTCCCTGCTTCCACAGCTTCTTTCGGGTGAAACTGCTCTACCTAGCACCTTTTTTTTTTATTAGCTATGGAGCATTCTGATTGAGCAGGGTCAGCCACCTTTTCAATAAAGTCGGTTGCGACCGAAGTGACTGCCACAGGGTTACAATTCTCAGACATGTAAACGTCAACGGCTTTCCTTATTTCAGCTCTTTGGTCCAATAGTTGAGCAACATTTTTCACCTTACCCTGAGTGAGTGAGGGCCTGTGATTTTCTTCGAGGCTTTGTTGCCCTTCACTAGGTTCATTCACTCGCTCGTCGCTCTCAACATCCAATATTTCTTCCAACTCATCCAATGGTGAGTAATCCATTGCCTGAACTGGGGTAAACTTAAGGGTATCCATCTCTTGGACTGCGCAAGTAACTGATATTCTTCTTTAATTGCCTGCGAAGCTGACAGAGTATTTCGTTTGGGCAGGGAAATGGTTTTAAAAAAGTGTTTCACTGACGCCTTACCACTACTCTTTAAAGCCGGTTGATTTTTGGGTAGCTTTTTAGGTATTTCTTTTACTTTCTTTGTACTTTTTACTCCTGATGGAACTACTACATGAGCTTTCTTTTTGACTATTTTGTCACTTGTTTTAATTTCATTCAGCTCCTCTAAATCAGGGGTCCCATCTGGACCGGGTGTTCGTTCCATAAATTTGTCATAGATGATTTCAGGAAAACAGGGCAATACAGGTAGAGTCACACCAGATGATTTTCCAGGGATACAATTCTTGCACAATTGACAAGACCTTGCAGTGGGTTCAGTTTGGGTGGCTACTAGAGCAACACCTATCTGAATCCCATCATTCTTGGCTTGATTACTTTTAATAGCCTCAACTATTTCACTCAGCCATTGAGGTATTTTTTCCCCATTTTCCATCCAATGCAGTTAATTTACGTTTGCATAATCTCAACATTTTAAATAAAGCATGCATTGTTGCATTCATAGAATTTAAAGTTATGTTGAACATGTTATTATTCTCTTGGGTACAGGCTAGAGATGTATTTGTGCCATGATTGAGCATCAGGACATGAATAGGAGATGAAGACACATTTATAGGTGAGTGGAGAGCATTTCCAGAGGGAGAATCTTCACCACTTTGCTTGCTGTCAGAAAACATTATAGGAGTACTTGAAAGGTTCTCTGACATCAGACTGTTCGAAAACACTGAATCATTTGGTTCTAGATCAATGATTGCTATATCCGGTTTTTCCTGAGGATTACCCTCAAGTGGCTTAGGAATCGAACAAGTGGCAGGCAAAGATTTCAAAATAGCAGTATCAGTTAGGGATTTATCAGTAGGGGGAGTCTTATCATTACCAGCCCTAAACTGATAATTTCTCACCTCTTCAACTGGAATTGGGGAGCTATTTATGCCAGACTCCGTGGCTTGTATATCCAGATCTATGGTTTTGGGTCGCTCACCCGCCGAAGTAGCTGTTTTAGCTCTAAATGCAGATAACGACCCATTACAAAACTGCCGGATATCAACATTCCCCAGTGTCCCATTCATGGAAGAACCTCGTCTAGGGGTAGAACATGCAAGGGAGGACGACCTGTTCTTGATAGCCATCGGATCTTTTTCCTACGTCCGGGGCTTTTTGCAGGTAGAAATTTCTGGGCCCTGAGAATCATATGTCCCTTTTTCATGCTATGAGGTAAGTAAACTTTTGCAATTTGCAGCCAATCAATTTTTCAAGGAACTCACCACCTATATCCACGTAGGGTACAACTCACCCTAATTTCCACCAACAACAATTAATAATATTGAAGTGGGGTCCCGCGGGTGCGCTGGGTTGTGGGTAAATGTAGGAATCAAGGCAGTGATGTCGGTCCTAGGGGGCGGAGTCACCATCCAGAGAACCACCTTAAAAAAAAAACAAATGAGGCACTTAAAATCCAGTGTCCACCAAGTTCACAAGCAAGGCAGCGCAAAAGACACGCAATCAGCGGTAAGAAGCGCACAGTCACCAAGTCCTTAAAGGGGCCAGGGCAGAATGGTGTCGCGGCGAAAAGATTCACCTAGGCAGGTTTTTGCCGCGCAGCCACAGCGAACACAGCAACCAGACCAGCAGAGCTCTCCCACAGTAAACAGTACTTTTCAGTACTTGCCGGTGCCTATTGCAATAAACGAATTATGAACTGTGGCAGCAACATCAAAGAACTCCACAAGATCATCAACGAATTTGTGAAACCTACTTGCACCTCTGCCCAAACCACTCGCACACAAACAATCTGCGACTCCCTCTCGCTACATTTCTACAACACTGCACTTAACAGGATGGCAACCCTTAACACCAAACTTTCCACCATTTCCCCCTTCCCTAAATCTACCCCTCCTGTTCCCGTTACCCCGACAACCACTATTTCAACCTTTGACTCTTTCCAACCCATCTCGAGAGACGAGTTCCTAGACCTACTATCCAGCAGCAGACCCTCCGGATCCCCCCCTGGACCCTTGCCCTGCCTCTATTCTGAAAGAAATATTTGCCTCCCCTTGCGCAAGAGAACATGCAAGATCCATACTAAACGACTCCCTCACCTCTGGCACTTTTCCAGAAGCCTTTAAAATAGCGCATGTCAAACCGCTTCTAAAGAAGGCGTTCCTTGACCCTAAGAATTACAGACCAATCTGACACCAAATTTCTCACAAAACTCATTGGGCCTCATTACACGGACGGCGGTAAGGGTTAACGGTCACCGTTAATGGCAACGGTGACCGTTAACCCTTACCGCCGTACTACGAGGTCCCTTAGCGGGTTGGTGCTCTAACGCCTGCTTTTTGCAGGCGTTAAAAACCAACCCACTAAGGGACCTCGGAGCTAATTACGGCACCGCAAAATTGCGGTGCCGTAATTAGCGCCTTCCCCATTCCCATAGAGCCCTATGGGGCAGAAATGGCAATGGGGAAGGGCAATGGCGGAAGGGGGATTTACCGCCCCACCGACCTTGGGATAGGGCGGTAAATCCCCTTACCGCCAAGGCGGTGCCGGTAATTTACCGGCATGGTCCAGGGTGCTAATAGCACCCTGGATCACCGCCTTCCGTGTAATGAGGCCCATTGACTGGACTGCATACTCCCAGCTCAACTGCTTTGTAGAATCCAACAAACTACTCGACCCTGCACAATCAGGCTTCAGGCCACGCCTTGGAACAGAAACCACTCTGATCTCGATCTGGGATGATCTCAAGGTGGCCGCAGACTCTGAGGGTTGCGCAGCGATGACTTTCCTTGATCTGTCAGCAGGCTTTGGTTCCGTTAACCATTCAATCCTCCTTAACCGCCTCCACTCACTAGGAATCTGTGGCTCGGCACTCAAATGGACTGCTTCCTTCCTCAGCAACAGGAAAGAAATCGCCTTTCTCTCCCCTTCTGTCTGCTTGCACTTTTTACACTGGAGAACTCCAAAGCGCCCGCCCTGCTCTCCTTTTCAACCTCTATCTGCCACTCTACCAGGAATCATCCGCACGTGCAACCTCTCCTGGTACAACTATGCCGACGATACACACATTATCCTAAGAATTCCCAAAACAAGCACCAACCCACGTCCCGACCTTGAAGCATTTCTCAGTAATATTGACAGATGGAACCACCTCCTTCTGAACCCTGATAAAACTGAAATCATGGTGTGGGGCAATACTGCCCTTCTCCCGCAACCGCTCCCATGGCCTCCCTCCTTTGCCCCCCACCCCCGCCTCCTTCCAAAATAGTCAAAAACATTGGCTGCACTATGGACTCAGGCCTAACCCTCTCCCGTCAGAAAAATAATGTACCAAAAACCTGCCATTACCACCTCCAACTCCTTAGACGCATTTTCCCTTACCTCACCTATCCCAACAGACTCGCTGTTGTTATGTCTATTGTTATGTCAAGACTGGACTATGCCAACTCCTTATACCTGGGAGCACCGGCATACCAATTTAACTAACTCAAACAGCCCAAAACGCTGCAGCGAAACACCTTCTCGCCCTGGGACACAGAGACCACATCTCCCCCGCTCTCCGCACCCTACATTGGCTCCCTGTCGGATGAAGGGCCACCTTCAAAACCCTATGCATTACCCACCGAGCAGTGCACAAGACCGGCCCAACGTACCTACAAGAGAAGATAAAACCCTACCTCGCATCACGCACCCTGAGATCAAGCACTGTCCTCTTACTAGTGATTCCAGCCTCCAATTCTGCCAGGATTGTCAGGATCCGCCTTCTCAATCTTCACCCCAACTCTGTGGAAGTCACTCCCCCGGCACATTCGACACACCCATGACTAAATGGCCTTCTGCAAAGCTCTAAAAACCTGTCTCTTTCCGTAAAGCAGATTAAGACCAGCGGTCGAGGTGTATGAAAAGAAGTAGTGGAACTATGTTCCCTGCTGGTCTGCACCCACTCCCCACCAACCTCATCACCACGCCCCCTCCCACACACAATACAAACCCCCACACACTTGCACCTGCTGTTTAAAGGAACGTCCAGTGCAGTGCACTGAAAGTGCAAGTTTCAACTTCTTCCTACACTTTTATTTTAAAACGAAACCATTCCAGAACGGTTTCTTTTTAAAATAAAAGTATATGAGCTGTAAAACGTATTTAAAAAAAGTAGAGGAGCACCGCTCCCGACCGCTCCCACTCAATTCGACCACTGATTAAGACCATCTAAGGCCACTGAGACCCTGCAACCTGCAGACAAATGTTCAAGGCGATACCAAGCAATGACACCACTGAAAGCAACTATTAAGTCACTAAAAAGTCACTCTGAACGCAACAATCGCAAAACACGTGAATGAAATCCGGAACAGTGCGCTCGTAAAAATAAAACCTCCACTCCAGACACTCACCTCTCCAATCAATATGCTCACTCTCTACTCTACACCAACACACAAGATAACGCAGCTACACCCATTGATCAATTTCGGCCTAGCTGCTCATATACGAACAATACTCCTGAGACACCTCAACATCCTGCTAGAACGCAGCTATACCCCACTAGAAAATCAGCGTAGCTGCACACATAAGCGTCCTACAAAGGCCTAACACAGCCAGAATCCAGTCTCGGAGAACAAACTCCTGACTGCACAACTGATCTCAATGCCAACACACCTAATGTTAGGATGCAGCTACCATCAGGCAATCACATTAGCTGTGCACATATTGATTGCACACAAGCACCCTAAGATACCCTACTCTCTCGACTGACCTGGACTACGGTCCCCGAGGGCGTTCAACCCACAAGCGCTTTGAGGTCATACTAATGAGATATAGAGTGCTATATTAATGCCAAATAACATAACATATATCCTATGTCACTGCTTAACAAGCTTGAGCAATTACAGCAGCCATAACTCCCCTTATTGTAAATTGTGTTCAATTACTGTCAAAACCAAACTATGAAATTATTGTCATCATTCTTATAGTGCGTATTTGCTGAACATGTCATCTGCAAGTATTTCAATAATCACGCAGTCACTGCAATTAAAATCCTCTGTGTGTATTAATTTAGCCCTCTGTTTCCAAACTTGAACCCCTTTTTAAAAACAATCCCGCACGTATTCACTTAATGTGTTAGCTTCTACTGTTACAGTAACGCACGATTATCATGCATATAAATCGCTGTGTTCTATTTATTAAGCCCTGTGCCCCATGTATCTCATCCCTCTTCCAAACTACAAGCAATTAGCTAAATGTTTTATGTTCTTGTTGCTTATACAAAAAATGCAGAGAATCTTGTTTGTTTATCCTGAAACCGTACCTGTTCTTCTAGTGTTCCAAACGTTTCCGCCATCTTGGTTCCTATATATACTCACGTGATGATGATATCCCTGCCTTTTGCCATGGCTAATGAAGGCAAGCGTCCCCAACCAGCACGATCCTCCCCGCAATGAGAGACAATGAAGGACTCTCCCAAGTCGGGAATAAAGCCAAGACAGAGTGCGGGTGAGCTTAAATGGGAGTTTATCAGAATAGGGCATGCAAAGGACTCTGCAAAATCCGAGAGCGCTCTGTCTGACAATAGCAAAGACAGGCGTATATATTTACAAAAAACGTCATAAGAACCTACATACTATAGGGGGCACAAGTTCAATGGGATTGGGTGGCGATGACTAGCTATAGGTGCTGCTGCGATGTGGTTGGCCTTGGCTGGAGGACGTCACTGGTCAACCTCGTGGGTTGGGCTGGGCCTGGCAGGTCAGCTGAGTTCATCCGGGCGGTGTTGTTGTGCCATTGTGGCCAGTGTCAGAGATGAATGTCTTTTCCTGACTTATTTGCCCTATGCCATGCACACCGCAGTCATTCAGTCATTGCAATATTATCTGCTTTAGTAAATCTTTCAATAGGTTATTCTACCGGTTAATGCAACAAAGGAGGAATGCACCTTGTGAGGGGTCTGATGGTAATACGTCAGGACATGGTTACCAGTGTCCTGTTGACCGGTGCCATAAGTCGAGGAGCTAAGCTTCAGGGCCTGGGACGGGCGGTACATGTCTTTCTGTCTTGTTAGAAGTTGTTATGGATGTGCCGCTGTGTGTTGCCACAGTATTGGATGTCCTAATTGCACAGGGCCATAAGTCTAAGATGATCCGGTGGGTTGTGGGGTTTACGAGGGGGCGCCTTTGGATTTTATGTATTCAGGCGGAGGTTTACTGCTGTGCTGTAAATAATGCAGGTGGCGGGCCGTGGCCTTGGGTGCTGCGGGGGGAACTACAAATCTTTGAAGCGGCTCCAGTCTGGTTGGGGGAGGTGGAGCAGCGCGGCGCGGGCCTCTGCTCCCTTGTTTGGCAGTCTTCGCAGGGCGGGAGGGGGAATGGCCTTGCACATATTCACAAAAGGTATCTTCCTCGTATGTTGCCGACTTTAGGTGAAAACATCACAAACATTTGAACACTCTATAACACTTATTTGAATCATTTTAAAACATACATTTCAACTTTGCGGGATGTGTCTCGATTATATCCAGTCTGAGCACCTTATTCGTACACTATGTTTTAACAACTACAGTATTTAGTTATATGCATATACATTTGCAGTAAGTGAGGTAGTAGTGAGGTTGGTGGAGTACATAGAAAATGACCCGCCACTGTACGTGACGGTGGTGGCACATAAGGGGCTTAGACATACACGCATGACAAGTGCATTCTCGCGCATCCTTCACATGAGCCCTCTGTATGGTTACATTCGTCTTCTCGTGTACTCTAGCAGCATTAGTTCGGTTATGGCGCAGGACCATGGAGTGTAAGTTGTCCAGTGATACATATAACAAATAGACCCCTGGAACGCTCTTTCATTGTTAGTACCCAACTGCAGTGGTGTGGGCTCTTCATTGCTAATATCATGGAAGCATGCTTTTTATCATGGTTATACATTTTACAGGTTTTTGTAATAAAAGAGATTTTGTGGAGAAATGCACACTTTGCAAGTGGTCTTGGCATTAATATGTAGAGACTTTCTGCCATCTGATGACCATTTTACCGTTCTTTTCATCGCCCAGGCCAGCTGGCCGTGTCATGCTGGGAGCAATGATACACTGTGGAAGGTGAACTGTTACAATGTTAGTATCTTATGCTAGCTCATGTCCGTCTTGTTCGTGGGAACGGGCTCACAGCGGATCTGCCAGGGTGCTGCGGCAACAGGGATAACTGAAACTCTCCGAGGGTGGGGGCCGCGCTACAGTGCGCTGAGCTCACACCATCTTTGTTAGACAAAAGGGTTTCTGAGGCCTAGCTAAATTCAATACGTGTGGGCAATGTCTTCAGCAGGTGAGCCATCCACCACCTGGGCCCTGGTGGTAAGGAGGGGACGCCCGATGAGCCATGGCCCTCACTTGGGGTGGGAATGTAGGCAAGGGGGGTCTTTTGGACCACTCCTCCCCTACATTTCCCCCCTTTCGTTACTTAAGTAACAAATACTTTAACTCTTCCACTCTCCTACATTCTGCTTCGTCCATCACTGCCTCATCCCATGCAGGTGTGCCTTTTATGGGCATCCATGCTCTGCACACCCCCCTTAAGCTTTCCCCTCTTCTGGCATACTCATCTGGGGTACAAGTCAGGTATATACATCCGCCATCTCCCGCCAAATCTACCCACACCTCCTGGTACCATTCTAGTACACGGGGCTCTCTAATGGTGGTGTGCCATGCTTTATCTATGATATCCTTGTCGTGGTAGATAGGCACTAGCTGATACCTTGGTGTGTCATCTGTTTCTGTTTGTACATGCACTTCCTGCATGTTTTGCATTGTCCCACGGGTGCTGCCCATTGTCACCATCATCATTGCACCATTTGGTACTGCGTTAGCACAAAATCGAAGACCCACCTGGCACAGGCAAAAAATTAAAAGGAGGAACACCACAGCTGGCATCAAAAATTTCCCAGTCGTTCCAAGCCATGAGGGGACCCAGGAGAAGATGTTGTCGAACCACGTACTGTCTTCTGCCCCACCTTCCATTTTCATTTTTTCTCCTAGGTTGTGTACTGCTTCGATCACATGGGACAGGGAGCCGTTTTCTGCGTCTTCGGAAGGTACGAAAGTGCAGCAGGCACTTCCAATTTTTCGGCAAACACCTCCATCCATCGCCGTCAACAGGTCCAAGACATACCTGTTTTGCATGGTCATCAGCCGTAAAGCCCTTAGTTCCACTTTTATTACGTTGAACCCTTCTTCAGTGTCATTTGCCAGTTGAATCAATTCCCAGCGTGTTATCTGGAGCCATTTTGCGTTTGCTCTTGCTTGGACACTTGAGATGAGTGAGGCAAAGAATGTTTCTGCTGAGCTGAATAATCGATATTTGTCTGGGATCTGAGCCAATAGTTCTGATGATGCCTTTGATATGTAGTTTGATGCTCGTCTGTTACGGGTCAGCACCTCTCCCTTGTTTCCGGAAGACAGGACATACATTTGTGACTCCGCAGTCGGCTGGGCTGCACTCTGTTGTATGCGTTCCTGTGTCTTTTTGCTCCCATCGATGTGGCTTTCTGGTATTACCATTAGGGCTGAGTGCAGAGTGGCCATTGAGCAGCTGCCACTCCATGACTGGGGAAGATGCAGGTATGCCTGGTTGCCGCATACCCAGTACGTATCCATCAGGGCCGCTGTCCCTTTTCTCAGATCTGGGATGGTGAGGGTCTTGTTACAGTTCTTGTTTGTCCCCATGGAGGTTTTCCCCTCTCCTTTAAAACATAATTCATAGTCTATTTCGTTCTGTAGTTTGAAGGGTTTTTCAATGGCGGTTACCCAAGTTAGTTTTGAAATGTGTTCCTTCCATACTGGTGTGCATGTTTCTTCTATCCACTGCAGTTTCTCTGGTGCCACACCTCTCAGTGCTTTAGCTTTACACATTACTTCTTCATCCTTCCACTTGTTGTCCGAAAAAAGTGTTCCTTGTATTACAAAAAATGGTTCCTCCAGACATACCACCCCTGCCGTCTTTGGATAGCAAGTTTTCTCGTTCTGCAGCATTTTAAAAGTAACTTCATGTGCCTGGAAGGTGTTCTTAATCCTGCACAACGTGAGATGAAGGAGACATTGGGCATCTATAATTGGCAACTCTTTGGATAGCAATACTTTGGGGGTACCTGAAGCGTGAGGAATGAGGGAGCAGACATAACAGCTCTCGTTTGTTGTTTGTTTAGCTGTGGCACTCATATCCGCATACCATTTATTTGTCTGGTGGGGGTGTCGTGGGTCTTCCGTTTTATCTAGTCCTAACCCATAGTACTCATCATACCTCCTTCTCCCTGCGTCCCTTTTTCGTCTGTTGTTCTTGTTCCTCATGTACTTCCCAACTACCTGGGCGAGGGATAAAATAGACCCCCCTTTCTCATTCCCGCCCCCCTTGGCCCATTCCTCATATAGGATATCGTGTGTTGCTAGCATCTTTTCCTTTTCGTCCCTGACGTTATCTTGCAGGTTGTTTTTTAAGATGGGGGCAGGTTGGCTGGTGGGGGTGTTATACAACCACGATATGGCAGACGGGTTTCGGTCATTTAGACTGCGGGCATTGTAATTAGATATCTTTGGTGGAGACACTGTGTTGTTTTGCATTCCACCCTGTGGCTCTTTCTTTTCTAAGATGACAGCATTGGATGGTGTGGTTTGATAACCCCATACAAGTTTAGTTCCGTCCCATACCAAAAAATCACCTTCCCTAGTATTGACACTTGCAGTTGTATTGGTCCCAGTAGTGCTGTTAATTCCAGTGCTGTTAATCCCTCCCCCCTCGTTCATCTCGATAGAGATGAACGCTACAAACCAATATGTAACCAGGCCAAACATTATTATAAAAAACAACGTAATGCACACAGATAATCCACACTCATACGAATATCTGCATCTCTTATTTAATAATTCTCTCATTCTACTAATTCTATCCGTTGCAGGCTGCCCGTTAGATGCCATGGTAGCTCCTGTTTGAGATATATAAAAGTGCATTAAGTGCATGCATGTAAACATTTTATTGGCACTATTAGTGCCAATATATATTGACAGGGAACGGAAGCGGGTAGGGTTTGTAGGGACGGGGATGCACAGACAAGGGTGTAAACACTTCATACTTTTATTACTTCATTAATCACATATAAGTCCAGAAGATAAAAAAACGTTTTTTTTTTTTTTTTTTCGTAACATCTTAAAAAAAGAATGCAAGTATACTTATCAGCCATTTTCCCCATTCAGGTCCATTACTGTCACACATACACAAGTTCATATTCAGACATCCTGCTCAGTTGCATCGTTTGCTGTTGTCTGTGCCTCCTCATCCACCTCCTCCTGCACGTTACTATATGCTTTTCGTACATCTGTCAAGTGCACCCAATATTTCAGGCCCTTTACTTTCACTGCCGTGGGCGTGCAGAACACTACCTCGTATGGGCCATGGAACCGTGGTGCATTCCATCGACGCACAAAACTCCTGACATAAATGAATTCGCCCGGCATCAGCTGTAGCTGTTGTTCAGGCTCCGTGACAGACCCTGTTATGTTTCCCTCCTCTCTAGTGAAGGGTGGAGAGAGCTGCTTTGATATTGCGCGCGCTGCCCTTGTTAGTTTATTCAAATAGTCTGTGAACTCTTCTCCCAATATCGCGGCGCTTCTGTGTGCATCTGAGTGTTCGCACAGTGGGGAGTGTGCTGTGTACATTCGTCTCCCGGTCACGATCTCGTGCGGGGACAAATGGTGGTGTTTGCTTGGCTGATTTCTCAGCTCAAATAGCGCAAGGGGCAAACAGTAAATCCAGTTCTTTTTTAATGAAAAGCATAGTTTTGATAACCTGCCTTTTAACAGTCTGTTCATCTTTTCCACTACGCCGTTACTTTGAGGATGATAAATCGAGCACAATTTATGCTTTATTCCCAATAATGTAGTAACTTCCTTGAAAAGCTCATTTACAAAGTGAGTGCCGTTATCCGAGCGAATCACGTCACAAATTCCCCAGCGCGGGAACACTTCCCTCACTAGGAACTTTGCAGCGCTTTTGGCATCAGGTCGTGCACATGGGCCTGCTTCCACCCACCTCGAGAATGGGCATACAACCACGATCATGTAACGTGCCCCATTACACCTTTCTCCCATGTCCGCGTAGTCAATATGTAGCTCTCTGAATGGGCCAATGGGTTTTGGAATTGTTCCCCGGAGCGTGCGTAATGTCATTCCTGAATTGTATATCTGACATGTTGTGCATTCCAGTGTCAATCGAGATATGTGCTCCTGAAGACAGGGCACGAACCATTCTTCCTGTATTTCTGCTGCGATGTGCTGTTTGGTATTGTGTGCAGGGAAGTGTAGTTGTTGAAATGCAATTTCCAATAACCTAATTGGCATTACCACTTTCCCTGAGTTGTTTTGTCGCCACAGTAAGTCTGTCGCCGACTTGCTGCACCCTCGTTTTGTCCACATCAATTTTTCATCTGCACTAGCTCCTTCCTGCAATTCTAGTATTTGTGATATAGGCATCATGTTGTAGCCTTCTGGGAGCTCTTCGTTTGTCTTGTGCTGCAGCACGTACTCACCTGCGTCATATTTCTGAAAATAGGAAGCCTCCTTGGCGGCAGCGTCCGCTGCCGCGTTTCCCAAAGACACAACGTCTGTGTTGGATGTATGTGCTTGGCACTTCACTATTGCTACCGCAGTAGGGTTTTGTAGGGCCTCAATTAACTCTTTCAACAATTCTGCATGCTGTACTGGTGTTCCGTCTGCCCGTCGAAATCCCCTCCACCCCCATCTTGCCAGACCTCCATGTACTGCTGTCGTCATGTAAGCTGAGTCTGTATATATGGTCACTGCGCAACCCTTTGCTGCATGTAGTGCTTCTATGAGCGCAATCAGTTCTGCTGCTTGTGCAGAGTAATGTGATGGGAGGCGGTACTGTACTAGTGTTTCATACTCACCGTCTTCTAACCTCACTACTGCCATGCCAACATGTTTTTCTCCCGTGTCCACGTCAATCGATGCAGACCCATCCACGAAGTACACTTCCCCCTCGCTCAGAGCGTTCTCACACACCACTGTGTCCTCCCCTCTTTCTCCTGTGTAAGTTGCACAGTCGTGCTCCTGCATGTCCTCTAGTGTGCACGCTTCTGTAATGAATGTTGCGGGGTTCACTGTCTTACATCTCACCACATGGATATTGGCGCTAGACAATATGATCTCATAGGCTGTTGCCCGCTGTGTTGTCAGTGTGCTTTTTGACCTCTCAAGTATTGCAAATAATGAATGTTCCACAAACAATGTCACAGGGCAACCCATTACTATTGTGGCACTTTTCTCAATCGCGAACGCGGCTGCAGCGAGGGATTGCTCGCACGCGAAATGGCCTTGCATTACGGCATCTAGAGTACCACTATAGTAAGCCAAAGGCTTGTGTCCTAGGGACGTCTTCTGTGTCAGTACAGCTGTCATGAGTGTTCCCTTGCAGTGTGAGAACAGGTAAAACTCGTGTCCATAATCAGGATTTGCGAGTACTGGAGCACTTGAAATTAACTCTTTTAATGATCTAAATGACGCTCTCATTTCTTCTGACCGTCCTATTTTTTTGTTCTCCTGTTGTGCTTCCTTGAGTGCTTGTAGTAGGGGTCTCGTGTATGCTGCATAATCTAATATCCATGCTCGGCAATAGTTGCACATTCCCAAGAACTTCTGCATGTCTTTCACTGTCGTGGGTTCTCCTACTGATTTTATCGCTTCTACCCTATCGGGTATTATTCGTTTTCCATCTTTTGATATTAGCTGCCCCAAGTATAAGACCTCTGTCATGCAGTACTGTAGCTTTCCCTTGTCTACCTTGTACCCCTTGTTGGCCAATAGAGTTAGGAGTGTTGTTGAATCCTTTCTGCATGTCCTTTCTGCATGTTTTCCTTGTCTTGTGCACACACTAGTAAATCATCTATGCCGCTATAGGGTGCTGGCGCGGGGGCCCCGTTTGCTGTTGTCGCAAAAGGGTTGCCTGGCGTATACTGCATATTGTCATTGTTTTGTAGGTGGTTCTGTGTTCTATACTGGTGTCTCTGTTGTTGCTCATTATTTCCTTGACCTGGGTTTATCGGTTGTTGTTGTCCCATTGGAAGACCATATGGGCTCCCCGGGTGGGGATGGCCATAATGTTCTACCTCTTGGAACCATTGTTGGGTCTGCCTCTGCACTCCCTAGAGTAATGCCCCCATCTTCCGCAGTTCCAGCAACTTCCTTGTGCACCTCTAGGACCCTGCCATCCATTTCCTCCCATTCCCCCGTACCCCAGTCCGCCTCCTCTTCGGCCCCTGTACCCACCTCGTCCCCCTTGAGGGGTCCACTCTTGCCACTGCGGACCTCCGCCTTGCTCCTGCTCGTTCCACTGCCGCTGTCCTGCTCCAGCCCAATTAGTTGCCATCCTTCCTTGTATTGCTACCAGCCCCTCCTCCTCTTCATCTCCCTCCCTGCTGTGTGGGAGCACGGCTACTGCTGCTGCGACCTTCACCAACTTTGTCTGCACTAATTTCGCTTCGTCTGCCAATCTTTTCTGCGCCACCTCCTTCTCCCTTTCTTTTATCCTCTTACAGTGGTGCACTATTATGCTTTGGATTTCAGGCCATCCTTTCGCTTCAATGCCTGCTATCTTGTCAAGCGCCTTTTGCACCTCTTTTGGGAGCCCTCTTTTTATAATGAAGTAAAATAAAGATGTCGATTGATACCAGGGCGTGCCTGTTTCTGCTCTCCACATCTCTTGGACCCGGAAAATGTAATCCATAGCCTCCTCCCCGTCATTCATTGTACACTGCATTACTGACTGTAAGTCTGGCGTATCTGGAAACGTTTCTCGCAAGGCATCCCACACCCTTGCACGCACTGTGTTAAAGGAGGCCCCGTCATGGCGGTCGCAGTCTAATGTTACTCCTGGGAAACCGGCCTTGACCCATACTCTATCAGCCTGATCCCCCACTGCTGATACAAGCAAGCTCTTCACATCTCCTATTGCTAGGGGTACCCCGGCAGTGTGTTTCTCAAAGGTGTATATCCACTTACTTGCCCCTCCCGATAACGGGGGCAATAACTTTAATAAATTGGCCTTATCCATCTGAGCCCATGGGATGTAATTCGGTCTTCCTCCTCCCCTATGTATCAGCGGGAGCTGTAACTTTCCTTTCATCGTGGTTTCTGTTCCAGTCTTCACTCCTGATGTTCCCAATGATGCCATTTTCCCCACCCTATTTCTCAATCGTCCCGTCCACTCATCATCCAGTGTTCTCATTGAACATGTACCATCCACCCCTTCACTTCCCCCTCCCATTGCCATACTGAACCTGTCGCTTTCTTCCAAATCGTCCCTTATATCACATAGTAGTTCCTCTCTGTCCCCTATAGGCCTTTCTTCATTATCAATCCCTCCCTCTCGTGTCCCTACTTCAATTATTCGTGTCGGTTCTTCCTTAATTCTGAACAGTATCTCACCTTTTTTCCACCCATCTTCAAGTGTTCTATTCTCACTCGGCGCTCTAGACGTGCGCCCTGATCTTGCTGCATTAAGTGCTGTTTGTTCACATATATCTTTTATCCTTGAGAGCTCATCTTTCGCTATTGAGAGCCTTGATTGTAAATCATCTGTTAGCTTATCTATGTCCACCCTTTGTGTACTTGCCTGGGCTCGCTCCCTTGTACTTTCATATGGTGGGGGTGCCGTTGGCCGGTGGGGTGTAGTAGTTGTCGGGGGAGGTACATAAGTGGGGTCACTGTATCCTTCTGCGGGCACAGGCTTCTTTAATATCGGGTACAAGCTTATTACCTCTATTGGTGGCACTACATTTGACCATTCTTTAGCATCTTTCTGTATCATCAGTGGATTGTCAGTGGTGGATGGTAGGTCAGGATTTAATGCTGGTGCTTTAGGCGGTGGTATCTCTTCAAATAACCTCCAGAGATCTAATATTTCCCTCCTATTGTGCAACTGCTTCCCCTTGTATTTCAAACAAATGCATGTGGCCACCATATCCAGAACACTTTTATCAAATGACCCCCCCTCGGGCCATATTTGGGGTAGCCCCTCTCCCTTCAGCTCTGTTATCCATTGGTCATGATATTTCTTAATTCGCTGCGCGTACCCTGGTAGGTTCTTACAAATATGTGATAAGGGTGTTTCGGCCCCCATCTTTGTGTTTTCCTAGTACTTGTGTGTCTCTGTGTGTCCACAATTACAATGTAAACTTAGTACCAATGTGGGTTTTCGTCTTCTACCTCACATTCAATAATGGGCTCCTTTGTGCTCTTCCCCCTGCCTGCACAATACAAAACTGGCTATACACAGTCTCTATTCTATTCTCTTTGGGGGGCACATACAAGAGCAAACCATCAGTGATTTTGACAATATCAACCCGGAAATCAAAAAGGTACACACTCACTTCACCTTGTCATTTGTGTCTTCAAGAAGCTTTATCCGGCCACATTTACCATGACCATTCAATTACTATGCATTTATAGCCATTTTACACACTCACAGTACCAAATTGTCTTCTGACGCATACGAGGTGCACACACCTCTCTGTAACACTCAATTCACAATTTAAGCTGCCCTCCCTTTCCTCCCTAGCCGGTTGTCCCTGTCCGTCTTATTCAGATATATTGATGCGCATATATATATATATTTTGATCTACTCTTCCCTCTTCTAGTAGAACTCTCTGGCCCTCATTACGACCCTGGCGGAAATCAACCGACCGGACCGCCATAGCGTAAATAGCGTTTCCGCCATTGCACGATGGAGCAAAGTGCGGCTCATTCCGACCCATCGGGCACGAGCACCAGGCCATAGCGGAAGTGCAAAGTCCGCGATGGCGGAAATGACCCCAAAACGGCCCACACCGCCGCCGTACGGCGCCCTAGGTGCAATACCGCCACCCATCTCAGCGGACACCGCAGTGAGCGCCAACCGGAAAGTACGGTGACCGTAAATATACGGAAACGGAAGTAAAAGCATGGTCCCGGAACGGGAAACATCCCGCCGTACACCTATAAAACCACAAATTCCACACAACCATTAAAAATACTACCCTGAGACACATCCCAACCCGTCATCCACCCTAGTGAAACCAAGAAAAATGGGAAAAGTAGCGAAGAAAGCGTGCGACCGCAAGCGGCAGGTCCACTTCTCCCGTGAGGAACTCACCGTGCTCACGGAGACCCTCCAGGAGAATGCTGCCGCCGTCTTCTCCACGCAAATGACCAGGACGGCACTTGCGAACAAGAAGGCCATATGGGCCCTGGTGGCACAGCGGGTAAGTGCGGTGGGGACCGCACCCCGCAACCCACAGCAATGCAGAAAGCGATGGGACGACCTGCGGATACGCGTCCGTAGCATACTTTCTGCCAACCGCAACATTGCCACAGCTACCGGGGGAGGATCGGAATCACCCATCAAGTTGACCCCCTGGGAAGAAATCTGTGCCTCCACCATTGGAATGGAGAGCATAGAGGGAGTCGGAGGGATGGAGAAAGGAGTGCAGACATCCGAAGATTCAGGTAGGTGTCCCAAATAAAACAATGCCAAAACCACAATGTCCAATCATGTGAAGTACCACGTGCCCACATAGTGCAACAGGAACACATGTCCAGGAGAACGTCCACATACATAGGCCTGATAGCACACTTTAAAACTCACATCAAATACATAAATAATTAAAAATCCTAAAAACACCCTCTACACGTGCAGCAGGCACACCCTAACTGCAGGCTGCCAAACAACTGCACCCTCACTCCACACACAAATGAAACCACCTCCAAGGCCCCGACCCAAATCCCCCTCAGGTACCACCCCAATGCATGTGATACATTGCCATTCCAATTCCCACAGACCCATTAATAACGCTCGCCCTCCTTTACTCCACCACAGGGTCCGATCCAAACGACGAGCTCCAGGACACCCCTACCAGCACACCTGCAAAGAGGGCCAAGATCAACGGCCAAAGACCCTCCACCTCAGCTGCACGCATCAAGACACGGCAGCAGCACAAATCAAGTGACAGCACACAGGAGGGAACTCCAACAGGCACCCCAGCAGCCAGCATGCCCACAACAACACCACCACAGGTCCCCCCAATGGATGCCACAGTAGGCACTGCTTCTGGTGGCAGCAGCACCATAGGTGATACTGCATTAATGGCAGCATGCTCCGACACAGAAAACGGGGATGTCGAAGTTAGATCCATCCATGACCTGTCTCAATCCCCCTGTCTGTTCCATCCCGTACACCATGAGGATACCACGCAGGGGCACCCACAAGACGACGACTGGCCATCCCCCACAAGCCCTGTGGCAAGGCAACATGAGGTGATCAGCCACTCTGTGACACCACCGCAAATGGCCATGGCCCAGCAGAGGCAACAGTCCCTCGACCAGGTAATCGTGCAACAGCAGCAACTGGCCACGCTCCTCAAGGACCATGCCGATGAATGTGGGGGCACTAAGGCAGACATAGAAACATCAACTGAGACACTTAGGGCAGAAATGGAGAGAAGTACAGAGACACTAAGGGCACAAATGGAGAGTAGCACCGAGAGCCTGAGAGTACAAATGGAGAGAAGCACCGAGAGCCTGAGAGTACAAATGGAGAGAAGCACCGAGAGCCTGAGGGGGGAACTGCATGCGACGTCCAAAGACGTATGTGCCGAACTTGCCGCAGTGCGCCGTGTGCTCACTGAGCTCTCACAAACCCTTAGGGACATGCATGGACGTGAGCAGGCAGAGACATCATCCGTTGCAAGTTCCGTCCAGGGTAGCCCCCAACGTAGATCTGGGAGGAACCTGCGCTCCACAGGCAGGGGTGCCCCTGATACCCGCAGAGGGGGCTTGCAATAGCGACAGCCCACTGACAATGAGCATCTTTGGACACTGGTGTTCGGGGGGGAGGTAGGAGGGTGGAGGGGGTGTGTTGGGCTCACTTGGGTGGCGGGTCGATAGGGTGTTTAACATGATATCACATATGCCATAAACAATGCACGATCATGCAATGAGATGTGTGGACATTGATCTTTGTGTACGAGGCCATTATAGGCGTACAGTCCATATTGTGCATGTTCCAGACACACACAGTGCCACGAGTCCCGTGTCCATGTATCAGCCACCAGGCGTGAGTGCTAGAAGCATGCATCTATGAGATGCTGATGAATGTCACGGCCCTCCTGTGCCTCGCAGACTCCTTGAGGTGCTGCCCCATCCCCACCGTCATCGTGACCATCATCAGGTGCTTGCAGTTCTGCGTCAGGGGGCATGGGCCCATTTCTACGTACGCACATGTTGTGGAGCATGACACATGCCATCACCATCTTTGCAACCTTCACATGGCGGTACAGGAGTGCCCGCCAGACCTGCTGAGGCAGCGGAAACGAGTCTTCAGTAGGCCGAATGCCTGTTCTATGACTACACGGGTACGTGAGTGGGCATGGTTGTAGTCCTCCTCATGCTGGTCCCGTGGGTTCCGGACTGGTGTGAGGAGCCATCTCTTCAGTGGATACCCGGCATCACCTGTATGTGGACAATAAAGGAATTTTGAGGAATGCCATTGCTACGTACGCACCCCCCCCTTCCTGCCAGGTCATTGCCGCATCACATACCACACATCATCATGCATGAAATGAGACTCACCGAGTAGCCAGGATCTGTTCCCTGCGTGTCGCTCCATGTAGCGTGGTATAGTAGAGTTCCTCAAGACCATAGAATCATGGGTTGATCCAGGGAATCTGGCACAACAATGTGTAATGATCCTGTTGGAGTCACACACCATTTGTACATTCAGAGAATGAAATTGTTTTCGGTTGCGGTACTGGGCCTCCATGGCATGTGGGACGACCAATTCCACATGGGTGCAGTCGATGGCACCAATGCAACCCGGTATGCCGGCAAGTGCATGGAATCCCACTTTTGTGTTGGTAATTTCCTGCTCCCAGCGTGGTAGAGAGATGTAGTCGTCTGCATGCTTCAGGAGGGCATCGAGCACTTGCAATAGTGTCCGTGAGAACAGTGGCTGTGATATGCCATGCAACTGTCCGACTGTGTGCTGGTAGGTGCCTGTGGCCAGGAAGTGGAGTACAGACACCACCTTCAGTAGGGGTGGGATGGCGGTTGGGCTATCTATCATGCTGAAAAGGTCGGCCTGTGTCATGTCCACAATGGCGGTTATGGTGTCCCGGTCCAAACGGTAGAGGGTGTGGATCTGCTCATCAGTGAGGTTGAACGGATGTGCTCAGAGGCGTGGGATTGCGGGCTGCCTGCGTGGTGGTAGTGGCTGTGCTGGTGGCCCTTGCTGGCCCTGCCTTGCCCTCCTCCTCCTCCTGCGTCTCCGCCGTGCGGCCGGTTGTAGTTGGTGTTCGTCTTCTTCTTGAAGTTGGAGTACTTGCAGTGCTATCAGGTCCCCCAGGGCCAACATAGCTAGTCCTGCCGGTAGCATTTCGGAGTGGGTGTGGTTGTGGGAGGAGACTGGGTGTGCAATTTATGTGTTTTCAGGCTGTATGGCCTCCACCTGTGGTGATTCATTCCACCTGTGCAAGCTGCACTCCCCTTTGGGCGAGCACGTCCCGCACACAACGCTGCAATTCGACGAATGGCATCTTGCTATTGCAATCATGTATTTGTACCCGATGGCAGTGTAACATTGGTTGATATGTTCATTCGGCTGTGGTCCCATTGTTTCACATACTATCTTTGCAGTCGCGAACAGACTTGTGAAGGGTCAGTGGAACGTAGTACTCGAGTAACAGTGGACCCTCATGCAACACTGTACCGAGCTTCACCGACGGGCGGGGCGTCCCATTTGTGAGTGAAGGCAGTTGCCATTTTCACACACAGCCGCACTAGATGGATTAATTTGTGATTTCAAGCGGCCACAGATGCCTTTTCGACGTGATGTTGCAAATGAGGAATTCGAAGGGCGGCGCTTTCGGTTTTCAGCTAGCGGCGAGGAGATGCCCACAGGTCTGACTGCAAATATAACGTTCTATTGTTCAATGTCCTTGGGACAGGGGCCATGGCGAGGATGCAATGATTGATATGAATAGTTTGGGATGCGCAATAGCGACGTGGGCGATGAGGCCGGACGTTCCCAAATACATGTTACTTCACAACACTGGAATTACGGGCTGGGGCACAGTGGATTTTGCAGGCTGCATAACGCACAGACTCAATGGAAATTTCACATGTTATGTGAGTATGGAAACAGGCGTTTTCATTCCGGGATGAGGGAATGATGTATGGATGCATGGACAGATGATTTGATACAGAGTTTGCCATGTACAGGGCTTCTTGGAATCTATCCGCCTCCCCTGCGCTATGTGATGCAGGGCTGCCATAGTGGGACCATCGTCTATCTGGCCTTGTTGAGCCCTCCCTGTCTCGACGCGCCTTCAGACACTTGTGTCTATGCACGTTACCAATCCCATCTGATGGATTCTGTTTTAACAGACGCATGCACAGGTACACTCGTTTGAAGTGGTTTTTGGGTGGTGATGATCCTTTGGAGTGGGCTAGCATGCATATGGCTGTGGATTTGGTGTGATCATTGAAGTGAGTAATTCAAATGTAGTTCTGATGGCCATACTATTCTTTTTCATTTCATTTGGTTGACAGGTATCTCCTCCCCTTTTGCCACTGCCATCTGTATGCCACTCCTGCAGATGGATTTTACTCCCGACACCTGCTGCTTCGTGTTAATCAGTGGAGCAGCATTACGATCTTATGGGACGATCGCCAATGGGCCACATGCCCTTACGCAGTACTAGTGGCTAGGAGCAACATTTCGGCCTTTCAGCTGGACTAGTGCCTCCCTATTGGGACGGCCCTGCGGTTCTAGGCGCTTCCATGTTGCCTTTTCGTACGGGAATGTAGCCCCTGTGTACCATGAAGGAACAGGGCGTCACACAAGAAGTAGCTGGTCATTTATTGCGGATGCAGCCCACAATGGTGAAATGTATTTTGGAGTTCATGGCCTAATGGCTGTATGGGCTTGGAGAATTTGTTGTGCATTAAATTTCTATTCTGATATGAACCGTGTAGCGTTCTTCTTTGCAAGTGATGTGGCATATTACTATTTGGGGAGCGATGTATTGTGAGGAGATCTGCATTGGGTTCCAGCTTTGGGGTATAGTTGCGTGGTACTGTTCTGGGCGCGTTTGCCTACGAAGCCCAGTGAGGTCAGGGATAAGGGCTGCCATTATGACTGTTTTGATGATGTCATGCTCAGGGGCGGGGGATTAGCTTTTGTGTAACAGATGCCGGTCAGCCAGTTGGATTGGTGGAATGATGTGATTATCGGAATATTGCTGGTCACAGGTGCCTGTGTTTGCGTGCGTTTCTTGGTGGGAGACTGAGGTCATGTCCATTTGTATAGCTTCTGTATTCGTGCCATCTGTGCCCTGCAGCTCCCATTGGGCCCTCTTGAGATTCATTTGTTCGTTGGCAGGCATGGATGACTAGTACATTTCACTGGTTGCATTGTGTGACTTCATTGCACCTACGGGGGGTTGTACAATGTGGCCAGGGAGCGGTGTACAAGCACTCAGTAGGGCCGTTTACGGTTGGTTCGCGATGCCGTACTTCTCACCATGGCGGAATGGTACTTTCCGCCGTGCTTGATGGCGTTAGGTGCATGTCCGCTAGGGTCGGAATTCGCGTACCGTTGCGCCATGGTGGTAATTACGGTGGCATGGCGCGCGCGCGCGTACTTGGCGCAGTTAGCGTTGGCGTTCACTACGGTGTCGCTAATGGCATCGTACTTTGCGGTGACGGGTCATGATCGCACCGAGCGCTATTCGATGGCGGTATTGCATTTCCGCCATCGTTTTTCGATTTCCGCCAGGGTCGTAATGAGGGCCTCAGTCTCTTACTTTCTCCCTAACGTTTTGTACTGATCTCACCTTTATTTTCCCCCCAACCCTAAAGAAAAGAATAGAAAAAAGAAATAGCAGTCACTAATATATTCTCCGTGTCCCCCTTTGCCAGACACTTTTATCTTATTATCCACTTCTTCATATATTCCCAGTACTAGTCAAGATAGCACTATGCGGCGCCGCCTTCCACCCCCTTTCGGAGCTAGGTTCCCGTCACTTTTATCTCTTATTCACCTCTTAATCCTAATGGCCATATGCAAAGAAAAAGCAAAGAAAGTTTAGGATGATCCTTAGTAGATCTGCGTACCCCCTTTTCTACCCCTCTTCGTTCTCTGTCCTAGATTTCTTCCTCCACTCCCTTTACGAACGCTCGCACTCAATACTCACGTGCCCGTCTTGAACCGATAGTCTCCGAAACTGGGTCCGTCCAGGCAGTGTTGCCGTCCGCTCAACAGTCAGCCCCGGCTCCGGCGAGCGGTACTCAAAGGGGATTTTTCAACCGGGATCCCGTACCCTCTCTCTATTGAGTGTGCACTTCTTAGTGTACCGGTCGCCGTTGGTGGGCAGCCTCCCGGAGCCGGCGCACCGTGCGTATCCCTTTTCGACCGGAGATTCTCGTGCCAAAAGGGGACGGTAATGATAAGTCGGGAAAAAATAATAGTAATCACGCTTTCGGGGTCACCACTGAAGGCAAGCGTCCCCAACCAGCACGATCCTCCCCGCAATGAGAGACAATGAAGGACTCTCCCAAGTCGGGAATAAAGCCAAGACAGAGTGCGGGTGAGCTTAAATGGGAGTTTATCAGAATAGGGCATGCAAAGGACTCTGCAAACTCCGAGAGCGCTCTGTCTGACAATAGCAAAGACAGGCGTATATATTTACAAAAAACGTCATAAGAACCTACATACTATAGGGGGCACAAGTTCAATGGGATTGGGTGGCGATGACTAGCTATAGGTGCTGCTGCGATGTGGTTGGCCTTGGCTGGAGGACGTCACTGGTCAACCTCGTGGGTTGGGCTGGGCCTGGCAGGTCAGCTGAGTTCATCCGGGTGGTGTTGTGCCATTGTGGCCAGTGTCAGAGATGAATGTCTTTTCCTGACTTATTTGCCCTATGCCATGCACACCGCAGTCATTCAGTCATTGCAATATTATCTTCTTTAGTAAATCTTTCAATAGGTTATTCTACAGGTTAATGTAACAAAGGAGGAATGCACCTTGTGAGGGGTCTGATGGTAATACGTCAGGACATGGTTACCAGTGTCCTGTTGACCGGTGCCATAGGTCGAGGAGCTAAGCTTCAGGGCCTGGGACGGGCGGTACATGTCTTTCTGTCTTGTTAGAAGTTGTGCCGCTGTGTGTTGCCACAGTATTGGATGTCCTAATTGCACAGGGCCATAAGTCTAAGATGATCCGGTGAGTTGTGGGGTTTACGAGGGGGCGCCTTTGGATTTTATGTATTCAGGCGGAGGTTTACTGCTGTGCTGTAAATAATGCAGGTGGCGGGCCGTGGCCTTGGGTGCTGCGGGGGGGGAACTACAAATCTTTGAAGCGGCTCCAGTCTGGTTGGGGGAGGTGGAGCAGCGCGGCGCGGGCCTCTGCTCCCTTGTTTGGCAGTCTTCGCAGGGCGGGAGGGGGAATGGCCTTGCACATATTCACAAAAGGTATCTTCCTCGTATGTTGCCGACTTTAGGTGAAAACATCACAAACATTTGAACACTCTATAACACTTATTTGAATCATTTTAAAACATACATTTCAACTTTGCGGGATGTGTCTCGATTATATCCAGTCTGGGCACCTTGTTCGTACACTATGTTTTAACAACTACAGTATTTAGTTATATGCATATACATTTGCAGTAAGTGAGGTAGTAGTGAGGTTGGTGGAGTACATAGAAAATGACCCGCCACCGTACGTGACGGTGGTGGCACATAAGGGGCTTAGACATGCACGCATGACAAGTGCATTCTCGCGCATCCTTCACATGAGCCCTCTGTATGGTTACATTCGTCTTCTCGTGTACTCTAGCAGCATTAGTTCGGTTATGGCGCAGGACCATGGAGTGTAAGTTGTCCAGTGATACATATAACAAATAGACCCCTGGAACGCTCTTTCATTGTTAGTACCCAACTGCAGTGGTGTGGGCTCTTCATTGCTAATATCATGGAAGCATGCTTTTTATCATGGTTATACATTTTACAGGTTTTTGTAATAGAAGAGATTTTGTGGAGAAATGCACACTTTGCAAGTGGTCTTGGCATTAATATGTAGAGACTTTCTGCCATCTGATGACCATTTTACCGTTCTTTTCATCGCCCAGGCCCGCTGGCCGGGTCATCCTGGGAGCAATGATACACTGCGGAAGGTGAACTGTTACAATGTTAGTATCTTATGCTAGCTCATGTCCGTCTTGTTCGTGGGAACGGGCTCACAGCGGATCTGCCAGGGTGCTGCAGCAACAGGGATAACTGAAACTCTCCGAGGGTGGGGGCCGCGCTACAGTGCGCTGAGCTCACACCATCTTTGTTAGACAAAAGGGTTTCTGAGGCCTAGCTAAATTCAATACGTGTGGGCAATGTCTTCAGCAGGTGAGCCATCCACCACCTGGGCCCTGGTGGTAAGGAGGGGACGCCCGATGAGCCATGGCCCTCACTTGGGGTGGGAATGTAGGCAAGGGGGGTCTTTTGGACCACTCCTCCCCTACACTAACTTTTTTTGGTAATAAGGTAATCCAAGATTACATTTTCCTAGTCTCTTCACATAAGTGTATAGCCAATGCCACCGTTCTTGTCCCACAAGCAAACTCTGGGCATGTTTCCTCAATACCGCTTATTTATTGTGCCCAGGGCTAATAATGTCTGTTTGAAAACAGTCTCATTCTCATCAATGAGTCATGTATAATAAACGTTTTGACCTCTCTATTACATGTAATGAGAATACTACACAAAGCATAATGAAATGTTATAAACTATTCCACCACATGTCATTTCTGCACTTTTGTGATTTTGTGTATGGACCATTCTATTCACCCTTATTTACCAGCCATTGTCATAATAGTAACTTAATATTCTTCATCACGGTCCATTTCCACTGACAAATAGATGGTTAATAAGTGTGATTCAGGGTCATAATCATTAAAAGGAACTCATTTTGTTATCTAAATTCAGACAGATGCAAGTGCTGCGGAAGTAGCAAATCGTTCTTGCCTCTGATTGTCTATGGTGACGTTCTTTATCTCCACCCTTTATTGAGTGAAACTTTTTTGAGGCCTATGAATCTAATCCCTCATGTTTCTTCCATTTCATGTTCTTTCTGCCAATGTTCAGCCAGAGGCAGATGTGGGTCCTGACTATTAATAGAGGAAATGTGTTCCCTTATTCTCACTCTCAATGGTCGTATCGTACTGCCTATATATATCTTGTTACAGACACATATCAGTGCATACACAACAAACGTCTTGCAGTTGATGAATTCCTTAATCATTACATTAATTCCATTTGAGTCACAAAATTGCTCTGTATCTGGGTGAGCAGATTTGAACATTGTGCACATTCCACATCTGTGGAAACCCTGTCTCACCGGATGCAACCATTTTAGTGCTTGCACTTTAGTTTTAGTTGCTAGAAAGAAAGGGCACAGTTTATTTTTGAAAGTGTCGGCTTTCCTAAAAATAATCGCTCCTCTAGAGATCCCTTTAAGTCTTTATCAAGAAGTAATAAATGCCAATGCTTCTTTAGGATCTTGCAGATTTCATGCTGGTTCTGACAATGGGCCTCATTACACGTTGTGCGGTAAAAATTGGCAATTACCGGCATGGCGCAATTAGCGTGTCCGCCCTCGCAAGAGGCCGCCAATTGCGTGTCATTACGAGTTTGCGGGCACGAGCATAGCGCCATGCCGGTAATGACCTTACCGCCATGCCGCAAAAGTCCCCAAAAAGTCCCTTCACAGCATCGTCGAAAGGGCTGATAGCACTTCCAACCTGCAGCCACATGCGAATAGCGGACACCGCCATTAGCGGTCATCGCCATTAGCGGTCACCGCTAATAGCGGTGACCGTTATTTTGCAGAACCGGAAATAGCGTCATCGCACAGGAACGGGAAAGAGCACGGCGGCCATCTTTAAAAACACAATCCATTGCCATCCTCCTTATCCTGGACACCTTACCAGGAAACCCGAACAAAACTCCTTCCAGGACAGCCTAAAGATGCCCAAGGCCATGAAAAAATCTACAGAGCGGCAACGCAAGGAGAAATTCTGCAAGGAGGAGCTTGTAATCCTGACTGAGACACTGGCGGCAAATGCACAGGTGGTCTTCTGCAACGACATGAAGCGGGAGGCCGTCCTGAAGAAGAAGGCCATCTGGGTCGAGGTTGCCACGAAAGTCAGCGTGGTAGGTACCAGCACCCGCATAGTTAAAGACTGCCGCAAGAGGTTGGACGACCTCCGGCTACGTGTGAGGAACATCCTGGCCGAAAACCGCAACCTGGCTACAGGCACAGGAGGAGGCAGCGAATCGCCTATTAAGCTCTGTGAGTGGGAGGAGACCTGTGCATACACATTCGGAGTGGAATGCATAGAGGGAGTAGGAGAAATGGAGCATGGCGTGCCCACTTCGTCCGATGGAGGTGAGTGTATGCATCCAACAATGCACAGTGAAGTGTGATGAGCCCCCCAATCATGTGTCCATATGAATGTCGTGGATCCAGCCACCAACAGACATGCATGCATCACCACATATCCGTTCAACCCAGATCCATTTATGCATGACCCACCCAACATCCCCATTACCTGCATCCACACTAAAGAGCCCCAAATGCATAGAACGGCATGACGTAATCATTCAGCATAAGGCAGGTCGAACCATGAATGATGAATATCCCCATTTCTCACCCCTACAGGATCACACACAGAAACTGATGAGCCATGCACTGCGACACCTGCTCCCACATCCAGCAAAAAAGCCAGGAGGGATGCCACAGGGGACACTGCCACATCCTCAAGGGGAACCAGGAGGAGTGACCATGACCAGAGGGACAAAGGCAGCAGGGGCACCAGTTCAACACAGCCAGAGGCCATGCCTGCTGCCGTCGTGGCACCCACGGGAGTGTGTCTCCCAGCAAGTGAAGGCAGCATTGAGGGAATGCACTCTGCTGCCACAAGTTCAACGGGTGAGGCAGCAGCCACTGCCCCACTTTCGGATGAGGAGGAGGCACCTGGCATTGTGGATCTAAGCCAGAGCCCCAGACCAACACGCTCCATACTGGCAAGCCCGAGGTTGTCTTCAGGTCCGGGTAGCCAAGGAGGGTCACCCACCCCCACCCTTGAAGGGTCATGGAGCCCACAGGTATTCTCACCTGAGGCCAGTGCCATGGAACAAGGCACATCAGCCATCCCACCAGCACCCACCATGCAACATGACCTCACAGCCATCATACAGAGGCAGACGGAGATCACTGGGCTAGTAGGGCAGCATGTGGCTGAGGTAGGCCGTCTGAGGGAGGACCTCTGTATTTTTGCACAGCAGACAAGGGAGGGCATGGAGGCATGCACCGACAGGATCTGCAACGAAATGGCCCAACTCAGGCTGGCCATGCACCGTATAGCAGACGCAATTGAGCGCCGATGCCCACTCACAACCCAGGATGAACCGGCCACCACCTCCTCTGGGAGTTCCCGGCAAACTAGCCCCCTACGCCGGTCTCTGCGCAACCTGAGGCGCACCACATCACAACCACCAAATGGCGGGGCAGGAACTGACAATTAGGGCCAGCAAGGACTAGGTGCAACATCTTGAGTAGGACACGTTCACACCATGAGGGTCACATGGGAGTGTTGTGGGGGAAGGGGGGTAATGGGTGTTTTTGGGAGTGTTGTGGGGGAGGGGTGTTTTTGGGTGTGTTGGGGGAGGGGGGTAGGGGTGTTTTTGGGAGTGTTGTGGGGGGAGGAGGGGTAGGGGTGTTTTTGGGAGTGTTGTGGGGGAGGGGGAGGGGTGTTTTGTGGGGGGAGGAGGGTAGGGTGTTTTGGGAGTGTTGTGGGGGGAGGGGGGTAGGGGTGTTTTCACAGTTGGGGCCATGCACTTATTGTTGTCTTTTGTTCACAATACACTGTTAAAAAGTTTACACTGGCTTGGTATTCATCATTGTGTGTGTGTACTGTATTGGGGAGATGATTCTTTGTGGGACTGACCACATGTATCAGGGCAGTAATACCCATCTTTATGCATAATGGTCATACCTTGGATGTCATGGAATCTGATACATCAGATGCTGATGCACATCGTGTCCCTCCTGGACATTGCCACTTGCATGTCCCTGCAGGCCTTTTCAGCCATCCTCATCACCATCCACATCATCCTCATCTTGCGCTTGCATGTCAGGTGGCATAGGCACATTCTGTCTGATGTAAATTTAGTCCCGCATCACACATGCCATGGTTGTCTTCGGCACTTTGTCATGGCCGTACAGGAGGGATTTGCCCGGCACGCTTAGGGACCGGTGCTGTGTGTTGTAGAGGCCAGATGCCTGGTCCATCACAGCGCTGGTACGGCTATGTGCAATTTTCTTGTCCTCTTCCTGCTGGTTCTGTGGTATTTCTGGGTGCCCTGCTGGTGCTTGCTGCGCCTGTCTTGAAATACTCCTACTGGTACTCCTCCTGCGTCTCCTCTGTGCTGCCTGTTGTTGATGCTCCCGCACTGCAATCATATCCTCCAGCCCATGTAATGCGGGCAGTATTGGAAGCATTTTTGTGTGGGAAGGGGTGTGGGAAGGGGTGTGGTGTGCCCTTTTGTGCTGCCACAGTCTCCATCGCCTACACCTGTGCTGGATGTGTCCCCCTGTGGCAGGTGGATACACTGCTCAGGTCTCTTAACGGGTGGTTCGCGATGCCGGTAGTAGCGCCATGCCGGTAGGGGGTTTTGGGGTCTTTCCCATGCCGGTATTGCCATGTCCGCCTACCTTGTGATGGGATGCTATTATCGCCATGCCGCTATTTCCGGCCTGGGGGTCGCGTGCCCACGGACTTGCCGCTATTAGTGCCACCGTACTTAACGATGGTGCTAATAGCGGCAAGTCCGGGTCGTAATTATATAGGAAATTTAGCGTTACCGGTATTCAATTACCGGTAACGTTATTTCCTTACCGCCGTCCGTGTAATGAGGCCCAATATCTTGTAATTAATTTGACTTTTCTCCTTGTATGTTTTTGGGCCTTAGCTTTTGTGTCAGAGTCTCTTGTCTATCCATTAGTTGTGCCTTTGTTACTGCATCCTGAATTATATTGCCTTGATAGCCTCTTTCCCGAAATCTGGGTTATATAACTGATTTCTGGTGATTCTTACTGGCATATAACGTTGAATTAACTTATGTTGGTTTCCTGTAAGTTTGTGTCATTAGATTTTCACCTGAAACATATATCATAAGGTCAAGAAAGTCTATTTCTTTATCATCTTGTGTTGCGACAAATGCAATCCCAAAGTCATTCTTATTTAGTTTGTCAATAAATTGTTGTAGCTGTAACTTGCTTCCCTTCCAGACAAACAGTATGTCATTGTTGTACCTAGCCCATTGAAGCGCTCCTTTCAGATATAGTTCATTAGTGTAGTATTCTCAAAGAGGTCCATAAAAAGATTCCCCATTTTTGTACTCGTCTTCTGACAAAGCTCACAAGTACCTATGAACTTTTTGATGTTTGCATAAATACTGGGGAAATAAAATCTGTTCACAATTTGGGCTTAGGTCTTAATTATTCCCAAATGTCTCCCAGTCAAATGAGCATGAGCCATCTCCATTACAATGGGCCTCATTACAGGTCCAGCGGTAACTGTGCAGGTGCTACAGGCACCGCTGTTTCCAGACCGGCAAACTTAGAATGAGGCCCAATGTCTTTATGAATCCTAGGTATCACAATCTGAGTGGACCACCTTTCTTTCTACTTTCTTCACTTGTTACCTGAGTAAAAGGTTCTGTCAGAAAAGGATCACTATGCTGAACAAAAGCTAAGTCAGGAATAATTTCTTCTTCATTGTCTATATGTACTGGTACTTTTGGTTCTAAATCTGCCTCTCCAAACCCTTCCAGTTTGTTCACAATTCTTAACTTCTTCAGGCTTTGGGAACACAGCAGATTCCAATATACCTTGTGCTATCCTTTCCCCAGCTTTGATTTGGTATGCCTTCTTTCTATTATTTTGCATTAACACTTTACCATCCCCTCTATCGTCCGGGTCACCTACATCTAGGCCCTGCTAACAGGCCAGACCTGATTTAGAGGCAAGGCGGACATAAGTGCCATTAGGGGGAATAAGGATTACATCTGTGGGAATCAATTCTCCCCTACAGCTATACATATTAGACCCAAAAGAATGTTCAGTAGCTATAGTAGGGGTAGAAGCTTTTTATGAAGATATTCAAACTTGAGGGTTCCCCAATTTATATCAATTGACTCTGATTCCACCGCTGACACCATATGCGAGGGGTCAGCAATGCGAGCCGGGCAACTTTTTGATGATTGTTCAACACTTGCCATTTTATTAAAATATAAATGATATTAAATGCCTCACTATCCCTACTCAGTGAGGATTTCCCTGCCTAACAGAACTAAAGGGAAACTGAAGACGGAGGCCCAAGTGTGGCCCTTGTGACCCCCACTCGACATGCAGCCGAAAAGGCAGAGAAATGAGATATACATCACTCCTAGGCCCTTCATCACGATCATCGATGTATGGCAGATGTGAGAAACGTTACTCGCTCAGGCAGCCATACATGACTGACAACATGGAGGAGATAGAGTTGTCATGGATCGAAAAGTCGACTTGCTAGAACTTCGGAAGCTGATGACGTCACTATTGACATCACACCGTTCATGCATTTACACACGTAGCATAAAGGCATCCATGCACGAAACTACACAAACACTTTTTGTTTATTGCAGATAGACATAAAACAAATGCTTATGACTCATGGCAGTTAGAGGACTGTTACACGTACTTACACCAGTTAATATCGAGCTACGCAGAAAGCAAGATGCCAAGAATACGTACAATCAGCTTGCACATGCTTAACTGCAACTAACATTGACACCCATAAGAACATAGATGGAAGGCATAGGTGCACTGAAGTGAATGGGGAAGGCAAGACAGACTTCGAATACATGAGGAAGCTGACAGCCTGGTTCCGCAGAAGGCAGACAGACAGAGCTTCCAGCCAAGACAGAGTGCACACCCTAGCCAAGGACAAGCACAGATGGAAGGTTTCTAGTTTATCGAGGTGATAAGGCACCTGCTAGGAAACTACCTTCAAATCTGCATAATTACAAGCAGGAAGACTAGGACAGTGCCTATTCATTCGAGGAAGATGGAGGAAAGCTGTTCCCATCGAACCAGAGGTGGAAAGATACAATTGCTACTCAGGTTCAATCAGACACCAATTCAGCAACTGTGGGATTAGCAGAGTGAGAGAAGGAGGGAAGGAGGAGGAAAAGAGTGCTTAGAGTGCCCCTGCAGCTCCTTTACAAGTGGTAGCAGAAGATGGTTGCTAAGACCTTTCGTCACGAAGCCCGCCTCATCCCGCTGCATACCTAAAGGGATGCGCAGCAACCCAAGATCATAGGACCCCAGTATCACAAGTGGGAATAATTGAAGACGCCACCAGGAGCTGCCTTGGAGGAATTCCTGCCAGCTCCACATTGGACGCCAAGCAGACCGGACAGCAGAGTGCAGATTGTGAGAGAGAGAGTGTCCGAGGGGATTCAGCGGATCACGGAGTGTAAGTATAGACTTGGGGAAGGGAAAGTTCTGTTTAGTGTTGTGTTTCTGTGTTTTCGTGTTTTATGTGAAGGTTACCCGTTCTTTTGGCGGTCAGTTTAGGTGGTCAGCTTAGATGGTCAGCTTAGTTTACGAATGAAAAATACAAAACATATTATAAAAATGATACCTATGAGTTAGGCAATTTATCTTGGTTTATGAATGAATATGTATGGTTATCTGTGTAAAGGTATTAGCAAGACATGCTAGCTTATATCACAAGGTGTTTTCTTAATCTATCTAATTGAGATGTATTCCTATATGCGGCGGTATAGAAGGACCACATGATTTTTTGGCATACCCTGTGAGGCAGGAGGACGGATGTACATTATGTTATGTTTGTTATTGTGTTTATGTTGTCAAGAACAGAGACATATATCGAAGTATTAGGGGTTTTTCCTTGGACAGTTGGTGACATCACATATAAGGGTGTTGAATAGGACTTGGGGTACTTGGAACGTGATGGATTCCGTTTGTTGAACTGTTGTTTAAATTGATGAAAAGTGTTGTGCCATTTGGGCGGAGCTCAAGAAGCACATGAATGAAGTCACGGTTTGGGTCTCAAGGGCGGAAATTGCAGTGTGGGCGGTGGGCGGAGAATGCTCTTGTCGATGGTGGAGAGCCAGGGGGGCTGTTGAAAAGGTTCCTTGGATTTGTATGGTTTTGAGAATTTGACCGCAAAGTGATGTTAATTATGGAATTTTTTAATTGACAAAGGTAAATTCAATGTGATGAAGTCCTGATTAGAGGCCAAGTAAGTATTGACGATTACAAAGTAATGTGTTGAAATGAGGGATACACCCCTTCAGCATTTATGCAAGTTCGTCCCACGATATCAAGACAAAATACACAAGTATAGCATGGAATGAACTTGCGATACAGAGGGCAAATTGGTGAAGCCAAGGCCCTAAGAAAGAAGCTTTTCCAAGTGTGTGCAGGAACATATGACCATGTACTTAAAAGGGCAAAAAATCGAGCAATTGGCTATATTAGAGCTATGGAAAATGTTTCAGGACGAGGAAGGAAACCCGACCCAAAAACAATGGATGTTGCAAGGCGATGCAGGAGGTGAATCGCCTTCAGCTACCCCCCTCATCCTCCTCAAACTGCAGACGTAGACCCAGCAGCAGGATACACCAATCCTATTTTGACACCTCCATTGTATAGCAGCAAAGACACACTTAGCAGTGCAAAGCAGGTCATTAAAAAAGCAAACGTTATCAGCGGCAAACACAAAGAGCGCACCAAATTACAAGCGAAACAGAGAAAAGATGATGAGGGACAGACAGGATATAATGGGGATCATGAGGTGACAGTTCCTACAAATGAATCTGTAGGTGGACAGAAATTGCTCAAATTGTCAAATTGGATGGGAAGACAACAAGCAAGCTAGGACATACGGAGAAGAAGCTCCAAGTTATAAAGATGCAGAGGAAGAAGCAAAGAATGGGCAGAGCTAATGGAGGAAGAGCAGAGAAGAGAAAGGGAAGAGAAGGAGGAATACGACAGGTTGAGAAGAGAACAAGAGCGAGCAAAAGAGAGGGGAAGAGAGGGGAGAGAGAAGAAAAGGCAGAGAGAGCTAGAGGTGGCAGCGACAAGGAAGGCCAAAGAAGAGAAAGAAAGACAGTTGGAATAAAAGAAGGAAAACAGAAGGTTGGAAGTTGATCTACTCGTTAAAGAGCACTGACGCAGAGTGCAAGAGCTAGATAGGAGATGCGAGTGGGAGAGAGATGAAAGCAAGGAGAGACAGTCTAAGAAAACACAGATGCAGAGAGGAAGAGGAGGATAGGAGATGCGAGTGGTAGAGAGACAAAAGGAAGGAGAGACAGTCTAAGAAAACAGCAAACACTAAGACGGATCTGACACGTCTAAATGACGATGAGGGAGAGGGGCTACGAAGAATAGGGGAACTCTACTTGAGCAAAAGGGACCGTTTGGTTGCCCCAAAGGCAAGTAAGAGTATAACGGGGTCCTTGTTGAAGTGTGAATTTATTTGTTTCGATAGAACAAAGGGGAATCAGCAGGAGAAGCCGATCTTAAGGAGGCTCAGCATTGGGGACAAAAGAGAAGGAGACAGTGTCGATAGTATTGGGACTATAGGGTTAGATGAAGATCGACAAGAAAGTGCCGATGACAAGGGGGAGAGGCCTCGCCGTCGCTCCAGGGAAGTAAGCCCTGACAGAGGCACATTATAGGGAGAAGGGGAAGACACAGGAAAAAATGACAGAGAACCTGAGGTATGACTGGAGCATCTCAGGGGCTGGTCACATACTGCTGATGAAATTACTGCATATGCGCAGAGATTTAGGGCTTTGCCAGGAAGGAAACTGGCAGAGATGACAAGGGTGTTCACAGCCACCAGGGACATGGGGAGATGTGACAAGGGAATGAGGCAGACACAGTTCCCGTTAGTAGAGCAGGGGGGTGGACGACCACAGTATATACTGTGGCAACAGATGGATAAGGACAATTTGAGGTGTAAGCTACCCTTGTTGACTGCAGGGCCTGGGAAATGGATTAATGAACTAAAAAGATTGACGTCAAGGACGACGCTGGCAGTATGCTGGTCCAATAGCATAGCGAGTACAGTGCTCGCTTTGACATCCGTGCAGAGCCTGCCGACACAGGTTCGAATCCGGGCAGGGCCAAACTTAGCCTTTCATCCTTTCAAGGTCAATAAATGAGCACAACACACTGTGGGTAATAATAAGCAACATACAGATGCCTGAGGGTTCGTAGCGCTAAATAAATGCTAATTATTATTACTCTCAGCCATTCTTGGGGAGGTAGCTGATGACGTTTGGAAAAGAGCAGGATACCCTGGTGTGACAGCACAGAACATGGAACACTATGGCACACCATTCAATAACTGCTGAGCAGCAGTATGACAAGCTCTAAGTGTACAGTTCCCAGACACATAAGCGCAATTATGGCACCCAAAATGCGTGAAGACAAAGATCCACTCCAATACATTTAGGAGATTCAAGAGCATTGGCGTCTTGAGATGAGAGAATCGTGGGATAAAACAGTGGGGCTATTTTACCATATATTATGCCAAGGTTTGGCAGAACATGTACAGAAACAACTGAAGAAATTTGTGGGGATGGAGGGTTAACCATGGTCACAGATCCAACTAGCGCACTACTGTCAATTAATGCAGGAGAATGCAAGAAAGAAGCGTGAGGAGAGAAAGCAGGAAGAAGCGAAGTTAGTTTTGAAAAAACTATTGAAGTGCAAAATGGAAGGGGCGATGTTGACAAGTGGAGAGGGAGTAGTCTCACAGAATATACAAAATCGACTGCATACCCAGAGCCTGCCAATGCAGCCATACAAACCCATGACACATGCACTGCAAGCACAGGAACATACACAGCCACCTCAACCAATACAGCAAGCACTAATGCAGCAGAACATTGTAGCGACGACACACACAGACTCCATGATGCAGACTCCCATACGAAAACTGGGAGGGGTGACTGTAATGGGGGGGTAATCCTCTTACCGGGACAGGAATGTCATTACATCCACAATAGGACAGCCCACAGACTAACCTGATGTGTTCGATCCTATCCGTTACACCCAATCCAAATGAGGAACTACGTATAGGAGTGACAATAGGTTACAAGACTTTCTCTTTTCTCGTAGATACAGGGGCGACTCAATCCTCTATTAGACAGGGGCGATACCTGATGTCAAGCATAGCCATGAATGCACAGGGATTCTCTGGGGCTACAGATGTGTTTCCTTTTACTGACAAACTGCCAATTTTCGTAGGAGAACACAACTTGACTATGCCATTGAGGTATTCCCGACAGACACCAGTAAACATAATGGGTCGGGACATGATGAGCCGACTTAACATGACCATTTCATTCACTGAGCAGGGGATAGTTTGCTCGACTCCAGGAATTCACTACATGAACATAAGGAACATCATTCAGGCATATTACGGGTAGACTGTACAGAGGGGGTTGCCAGCGAATCTCAAGCTTTTCCAATATGGAGTGGAATGGCTGATGGCACGGCTTCCAGGGACACAAGGCAAATTGCTATGCATACCCAATGAGTTTTTGTTCAGACCAGAGATTCCCCTAGATGAGTAGGAAGGACAGGTGAAATCAATAGAACTGGAGGCGGTTATAGTAAAGGACAAGAGAATAATATTGCATGGGGCTGACGACACAGGATGTGCATGGAGGACAGTAATCGCAGTGGACAAATGACACAGACTGACTGACTTGACAGATGAGGAGCTGTCTCGAGACAATCGTTCAGATCACAAGACAATGTTTTCCATTGGGTGTCAGGACACATTACAGGGAGGTACCACAGGGAATGGTTTTGCTGAAAAAGGCACCACCACCATTTCTCAAGGAAGACTTGGCATGAGTACCCAGTGTTCTATGGACTTGCAGTCCATATGACCTTTGCCTGTTCAAGAGGATAGGAGCTGTGAAAATAAAGCTGAAGCCAGGGGCTATTTTACAGAGGGCAAGAAAATAAGTCCTATCTAGAGAGGTAGACGAAGGCATTTATGAGATGATTGCTGCTTTAGTAAAGCAAGGCATTCTAGTCTGTTCAGTCACAGTGTAATACTGCTGTGTACTGTAAGGAAGGCATGGTGTCAAACAGTAAGACAGACACAAGTGACCACAGTTGAAGGGTTTTAATTGAACTTCAATTCTAAACCTAAATCTAAAGATGAGAGCAAGATAAGACCATCAAATGCCACTACTAAAAAAACCTAATCTAGACCCCAATAACCCAAATAACTACAGGCCAATCACCACCGTTCCCTACATCCTAAAGATCTTAGACAGAGTGGCCTACCTGCAAATACAGAAGCACCTGGAAGACAACAACCTCCTGGGTCTCAGACAATCCGCCTTCAGGCCAAGGCACGGAACAGAGTCAGCCCTACTGGACCTAAAAATCGAGATGGACGAGGCAAAGGACAAGGGTAATCTAGCCATTCTCTTACTGCTAGATCTATCAGCAGCCTTCAACCTCGTCGACCATCAGATCCTCACAGAACATCTGTTGACCTCAGCGGCCTTCTCTAACCAGGCGACTGCCTGGATCCAGTTCTTCCTAGCCAACCGAACCACCCGGGTCTTCTCCCCGGTGGCCTCAGCACTCCCTGTCCCCATCACCTGCGGCTTCCCTCAAGGCTTGTGTGTCTCGCCAACCCTATACAAACAATATCTTCACTAAGCTATTGTTTGACCGCCTAGATAACCTGGGTGTCACATACACAAACTATGCTGATGATACCCAGGTTCTCATCACCCTATCAGGGTGCTACGATGAGGACTAGACCAGAATCAACAACCTATATTTGGAGATCCAAGCCTGGATAGCAGAGCACGGTCTATGCCTCAACGACGAGAAAACTGAGCTCCTTCTTGTCGGCTTCCAACCACGGCTAAACAAACTAGACCCCTGTTACGCGTCCATCAACATAGACGGTAACCTAATCACAGTAGCCAAAGAAATTAAAACCCTTGGGGTTTATCTAGACTCTACTCTCTCGCTCAAAAGACAGGTGAATGCCACAGCCTCATCCACAGTTTATACAAATAAGCTTATCAACGCCTGCAAACCTTTCCTATCTCCTTCCAGCTGCATTACACTAGCCAGAGTTCTAGTGCTCTCAAAAATTGACTACTGCAATACCCTCTTTCTCGGCACGTCAGAACGCAGCCTGAACAAACTACAGGTGCTTCAAAATAATGCCCTCAGAGCCGCCCTCAGTATCCCACGACACACCCACATCTCCAGCATCAGGCAAGATGCTCACTGGCTCCCTGTACGAGACAGAATCACTCTCAGATCCCTCGTCATCGTCCATAAATGCTGCTCCAATGACGCACCCAAATACCTGGCAGACAAGTTCCACAATCACACATCAACTAGACCAACTAGAACGCCATACTCACATTGCCTTTCTGTTCCCAAATTCTCCCTAAAAAAAGCAGGTGGCGCCATTTCCCGGTCTTAGCTGCCAAACTATGGAACGCTATGCCACTAAACCTTAGAGCAGAACCCTCCTTTTGGATTTTTAGAGCCAAAACAAAAACATGGCTTTCCAACAAAAATTCTGCTTAATGTACTCCTTCTCCACATGCCCTTGTCGAACATCTTGTAACCCGGTCTACTACACTTATTGTTGTTATTTCACGGTCTGTATTGTATATTTTTGCCATGTTGTAACTGTCTCTAAGTCTCCGGCGCCCGGTTACCCCAGGGTTCGGTGCGCGGTACAAATAAAGAAACTAAACTAATCTAATAATGCAGTCCTAGTCGAGTCTGTCAAAATAAAAGGGCCTTTACTAATAAACCTATTGCCAATCCTTACTTTTAAATACAAAATAGTATGGGAAACAATGTTATGCAAAAGGAAATTGTTCAAGAAATGATATGTCAGGATATTCAAGCTGTTGGCATTCCTTCCCCAAGTTTTAGTATGGGATAAGGCGGCACACTCGAGCTTAGCACAGTCTCTGGCTTCTCTAGCACAAGGATGTAGTTCAAATCTCAGTATCAGAGCCTTCTAGGTCAAAGTCTCTTTGCCATTCAGTCTCTTACTGTTAGACAGAAACCTGTGCAGTTCCCTTAGGGACCACTGCAAAACGTTTAAGACTACAGGTGTTAGCAGTAAACCCAATTGGTAGCAGTCTGTACCACCCAGATTTACCTGGCAGCTGTGGCTGAGCAGTCAGACTTCTCTCAAGAAGAGTTAGGCAGTATATAGAGTATACACAATAGGGCTAAAAATACAGTAGCACAAGCAAACACTGACCAGAGCTTTGGTATAAAAGTATATAATTATTTATTTAAAAGCACACTTGTAAAAATACACTGGCACTAATATGTCAAGCAAGTTCAAACACAGTCACTAGAAATACATACACCTCCCTAATTAATTATTTGACAAGTCTAGGCTAAGGCACCACTTATTTAGCAAAACAGAGGTGAGCGTGTAACCATAGATGGCACTACAATAATTTGTTTAAAAAGGGAGAGAAAAGGTAGAATAGGAAAATCACACAGTACCAACACTTTTAAAGAACCACAGAAAGTCAAGAAAGGCAGGGTCTACTATAGAGCAAAAAGTTCATAAGCCAGGCCCACTCTTGGAGAGAGAAAGGCGGAATGTGCTCAAGATCACACAGTGGAAATGCACTCAAAGTCTTTGCAGGAAAGTCAAAAAGAGGTTGGATCAAGTTAGAAAGGTAATGTTAACGGGTCCGAGGTGACCCCAGGATAGAGAGTCAAGGATTTACGGGACACCTTGGACAGTCTGTTGCAAGGCAGACCAGGCGGGACACAGTACCTGAATTGGTGAGAAAGCTCCAGCGGGGGCAGTTGTTCCTGGCAGCGGGTGCAAGTCGGGGCTTCGTCCAGCGGAAGAGAAGATCTCGACGTGGAGGAAAGCTGGAGGTCGTTGCACTGCCAGGGAAGAAACCAGCCGCAGAGTTTCCCGGTTAACAGGTACTACCCTTTTATTCGCAGAAGTGGTGAAGCGTGGCTATCCGGCCGCCGGGGTGCTTGGCACAGGCGATTCAACCACGAGATGATCCAGGCAGCGAAAAAGGCGAAATTGTTGGTCCCACCAGCTCAAAGGGAAGAAGACTCTCCTGGAAGAAGGTCTTCTCTGTCGTCGGGAAAGTGGTGAGTTTCGTACAGCAGGGCTCCACCGGTGGTGTCGTCGTTGTAGATGGCTCAGCTTCTCCCCTCTTCGGATTCTTTAGGTCCTGTGGCGACTTCTGAAGTTCCAGTCCCCAAAGCCCTGCTTTTATGCAGAAAACCCCCATTCATCAGCCTAGCTGTCAATCAAACATGCTAAGTGGTGAGCTGGGCGGCTCACCACTGGGCCACTCACACAAGAGTGCGACTTGAGTTGCCAAGGCAACTCAGTCCAGGGTGCCTATTCCCCACTCCCACACATCCTGTAGACCCAGACAGAGTGCCACCACTTTTGGAGGCTTCTGTGCAGAAGCCCGTGAAAAGTGGAACAAAGGGCTCGACTTGGGTTGGAGTTTCAGAGGCGAAAACAAATGCCATTTTAAAACCGAGTCCTGGCAAAAAGACCCAACCGGGGGAATAAATATTAAATAAATAACCCGGAGGTATCTTTAACATTGCACCAAAAAAGTGGTGCGTTTAAAATGAATGGGAAAATCCCATAGGAAATATTCCAGTGGAATATTTCGCGTGGTATCCACTGCCACCAGCCAGAAACTCGACAAGGGGGGGCTGGACAGTGCCCCCTTGGAAAACAGACCCAGGGGCAATCGAATTACCCCTACCAGTACTTCCACAATATGATTGTTTGTACTGGTTCTGTTCACAATTTAAGACTAGTAAAGTCAATGGTGACTTTACATGCCCTGGGAGACAGTAGTCAGTCCCAGGGTATGGAGTCTATGTTTGGGGGTCACTATGACACCCCTGTGTTACTGCACTGAGGGTGCTGTGTAACACATATACCAAAAACACATGAAGCCCTGTGGGGTAAAAGACCACATAGCCCATAAAACACATTAAATAGTCAAAGGACATTCTCAAATCATGCCTAAGAGTGGGAGAAAAAGAGTCTCACTCTTAGCAGGAGAAAAAATTAAACCCCAAGAAATCCAGCAAAGCTGCTGGGGGACTCACTAGGTTTGGGAAATTGGCCTTTACAGAGAATTCTCCCTAACACTCGCCCCCCCCCACAGACTAAGGGACAGGAGGATTTAATCCACTCCTGGATGAATCTCATTCCTCTAGTCGATGACACACATCCTAGAGAGACCATCAGAATTTTGGTGGTAACACCCTGACCTGTGTTCAATGGTAGAGTCAAAGGTTTTCCTTTGCAAGCTATATGGCCTACAAATCCTTTGAGGAACATCAGTCTTTTTAAAACTATAGCGGAGTCAGGTCGCAGAGTCTTAGGGATACAGACTCAGAAGAACCTTACTGCTGTTCCAGTCCTCTTTCTACTTTTTTTTGGGAGAGGAAGTTAAAAGCTCCCATTATCCGCGGAGCGGCCGCGGAGTCAGGTCGCAGAGTCAGGTCGCAGAGTCTTAGGGATGCAGACTCAGAAGAACCTTACTGCTGTTCCAGTCCTCTTTCTACTTTTTTTGGGAGAGGAAGTTAAAAGCTCCCATTACCCGCGGAGCGGCCGCGGAGTCAGGTCGCAGAGTCTTAGGGATACAGACTCAGAAGAACCTCCCTGCTGTTCCAGTCCTCTTTCTACTCTTTTTTTGGGAGAGGAAGTTAAAAGCTCCCATTATCCGCGGAGCGGCCGCGGGGTCAGGTCGCAGAGTCTTAGGGATACAGACTCAGAAGAACCTCCCTGCTGTTCCAGTCCTCTTTCTACTCTTTTTTTGGGAGAGGAAGTTAAAAGCTCCCATTATCCGCGGAGCGGCCGCGGAGTCAGGTCGCAGAGTCAGGTCGCAGAGTCTTAGGGATGCAGACTCAGAAGAACCTTACTGCTGTTCCAGTCCTCTTTCTACTTTTTTTGGGAGAGGAAGTTAAAAGCTCCCATTACCCGCGGAGCGGCCGCGGAGTCAGGTCGCAGAGTCTTAGGGATACAGACTCAGAAGAACCTCCCTGCTGTTCCAGTCCTCTTTCTACTCTTTTTTTGGGAGAGGAAGTTAAAAGCTCCCATTATCCGCGGAGCGGCCGCAGAGTCAGGTCGCAGAGTCTTAGGGTCTTTGGGCTCTTGGGGCAACCCTGCCGGCCCACTCCTGTTTCCTGAACGTGCCCTGTGACAGAAGTGCGCACACACGCGTGCCTGAGCGCTGACAGCTCACTGGATAGAGGTACTAACTTTGCTCCCTGCCCAACATCATGAGTAAGAAGGAAAATGGTGGCGAACCGAAGAAGTCACCCCTGTCACCTACCGTACCCAGACCCAGAACACGATTGAGAGGGAAAACAGAAATGAGTATGCACCCGGTCTTACCTCTCAGTAAGAATCAACCATCTATCTCCCAAGCCTTTGCCACAGTATCTAAAGGTAAAAACTTGATCCAACAAATACAACGTACTAAGAGCAATGTTGACATTACGGCACGAGAAAAAAAGGTAAGAAACCTGAATGCTACCATTGCAGTTTTTGATCCACCTCCACACAGTAGGCATTTGGAGTCGGAAAACATAAGCATCTTACAACCCCCAGCCAACAGCGGACTGGAACTGCCCTCGCACTCCCCCTCCCCGCCCCCTCTCCCCTGCGCAGAGCCGGCGACCACCCCTCTGAGTGCTCCCCTACCTGGCTGCTGTCGTGGGTCCCCCCGCCTGGCTGCGGTGCTCGGCGGGCCTGCCGCGCCTCTGGTTGCTGGGGTGGGGGACGGGTCGTGGGCCCCGTGGGGGTCCGGCGGGGAGAGCGGTGGAGGCTGGGGGGCGGTGGCTGCGCCCCTGGCTGCTCGGCCCGCCACGGCCGCTGGGCTTCCTGTCGGGGGGGAGGGAGAGGGGAAAGGCCGCGGAGACGCGAAGGCCTGGCTGTGCCCGGGTGCCGTGGCTTCGCCCTCCCCGAGCAGTGAAGCTCAGACTCCTGTATTGAATGAGCTCCTGAGCGTGGACGCTCTGCCGACACTGCCCCCTGGTGGTGTCGATGAGGAGTGGCGTACTCCTGCTGTAGTGTTAAAGCAGGATCAAGATCTGCAGACGCTTCCCCAAGATGAGAAAGCGAAATTTAGAGTAGAGGTCCGCTCGGAATCCCTCAATGGAATGAGAAACCAAGATAAAACTGAGAAACACCTAACAATGCTGTCCTCGAATGAAATTTCAACCCAAAGGAAAGCGAAGGCAACCCGCGCAAGAGCACTATGGGTTCAAGTACAGGAGAAAAATATGGGAAAAACCTCCCATACACATGAAATTGACCAACAAAAATCTTTCAGAGCAGCGCGCCTGTCAATGGACATGATGGACTTAAATTCACTAATGACATTACATGACTTATCAGCTGAACAAGAGCCGAATTACAAAAATTCAACTATGAAAAGAACATGCCATACATCAACCCCGGTGCAAAAACAGACAGAGGAGCACTTGTTCTTTCCATGGAAAGACAATCCATTAGAATGTCATGATAAGACACACGAGGTAACAAAGGACAGACACCGGCCATTAAAGGTAGAACAGCAACCTCTCACAGACCCCGGTACATCTGATTATAGAATGGCAGAACAACAGACAGAGACCCTGAATATGGCCCGTCTACCAACAACAATGATGGAACTACAAAATCTCTTGATTACAACAACATCACAGTCACTGATTCCGTTCCTGAAATTACATGAGTCAAATGTCGATGCAATAAAAGATCAAGCCACTTTGATCGCGCTGATGCATACTAAGCAGATTCATATTGAGAACTTCATCTGCCAAATACAACAACGTTTGAACACCGAAGCTGAAACAAGCCATATGTGGCAAAATAGACTGGCCGAAATTGCCAGTGCGGATCGAATGGAAAGAATACAAGGGAACTCTGCAATCATGCTACTTATGAATGAGATGACAAAGATAATGGCAAAATTAACAGAACTGTGTGGCCCACAGAGGAAAATAGAACAAAATGTACAGATACAACAAGAAGTACAATTAGAGAATACAAATGCCAAGACATCACCTCGGCGAGAGATAAATCATTCCAAATCTGAGATATTACCTGCTCAAAGATCAGATCCCTAACCCTTCGACATGTTCCTTAAGCCGGATGGCAGAAGAAATATAAAAGGAAAGGCCTCTAACGAAGGGAAAAACAAGAAACGACAAACAGGATCCCGTGCGTTCTTAAGAAATCTGACCACACCCACGCCCCAGGAAGGGCTACTGATACCGCAAACCCATATGCAGAAATTAGACAACCAAACCATACATGTCAACACCCAAAGAAAAAGGCAAACAAAAAAGACAGAGATGCCTCCACTGACACGAAGAGAATTACAACAAGAGGAGGCAAAAGATGAAGTTGATCTACTAGATCTATCCACTTACCCGGATGGCAAATCCCTAGACATTTCATCTATAAACCAAGAACAGAACATCAAAGAGATGATCCTCCTAGATCAATACCCTAATTCCAACTCGACGGCTAATCGCCGTTTAGAACTTACTTGTATTGACATATCGGATGAAGAATTTGAAAGTTTCCATACCATGGAAAAATCAAAAACAAAGGAAAAAAGAAAAAAATGTCGACTCGCTGAACAGAAACTATTAAGAGAACAAATAAATGAATCGAAACTAGACACCCACTGTCAGTCGACTTATGACGACAAGAGTTTTGCTTACCCATTGTTAAAAACACCCATATTTGTCGATCCCTTAAAACGACAAGAGAAATACGTAATTACAATGACACATATACGACCAGCAAAGCCTGCGGTGATATTAAACCGCACTAACACTCTACGTGTTCTCCAGGCTATTCCAGAATTGAAGCACATCAATACGAAAGACATATACCTGGTCAAATTCACTGATGATCAGAAACTTGATACAGTTGAAATACAGTTTATGACTCAAACAACTATGCAAGAAATCCTGCAAGCCGACATTCAATTGCAATATATTGGCTTCAAATGTATCAAGACGAAGGAGACGAACAAAAGACCAAGGTCTGATGCCACGAGTACAATAAAAATGATCTGATGCCATTTAGCCGAAAATATGAAAAAGCAGATATGTACCTTGCTTCAACAACAATCAACGATGCATCATCAACATTCATGTCAGATAGCGGGGAAGACGAACATCAAACAAATCAAAGACTTTCTACTTCTAGATATATCAGAAGAGAATATACATTTCAATCAAAAGAAAATGAAAGTAGCTTATCTGTGTCCTCATAACAACGAGTGGAGAAACAGAGAGTACAGACCCTACTGACCTCATGGAATACCAGAGGTCATGATCATTTATTCCACCAAACCCATCCTAAACTACAACAAGCGCACATAATCTGTCTTCAAGAGACATGGTTGTCGCATCCTCCCACGTGCGAAGGATACAATATTTTTACTAATCCAGCCATTATACAACAACAGGGAAGACCGTCGTCAGGGCAGATTACGATGATAAAAATTAACTCGTATTGGACTCCGGTGGAAGCAACAAATCTGAACCCATGGATCCAATATGTGGTGGTACGACAACAAAACAAACCCGCCTGCAACCAGTCACGCTGAATGGTCATATTTAATATGTACTGGAACCCCATAGCGACTGACGAAACGGCATATCTTGATGCACTCTTAACAGCGCTTGATAAACTTGTCACAAAGTTTCCATCAATCGACATAATAATATGTGGAGACTTAAACATACATATTTTTGATAAAATTGGAATTATAAAGAAAAGAACGCTCTGTCCTCGAGAGCTAACGCGTGGATGAAAGAAATGAAAACAAGAAATCTGAATCTGATGGGTAGCTATCAGAATGCGGACCTACAACTTATTCCAACGTGGTCACAAGGTACATCGGAAGCAGCTCTGGACTATATATATACCTCTGAGAATATTGCGAATGCAGTGACAAAAACAGAGATCACAAAGAATAACAACAGTGATCATCGCATGATATCAATGACATGGCAAAGGCAAAACCTAGATAAAGAGCTACTTATTCTGCCTGAGATGGAACTGAATGCGAAAACTACAAGACTGAGATTGAAAACCACTGACATTGTGGGAATAAACCAGAACTTTAGGGAAACAGGGAAAAAAGACGCAGAGAAAATAAATTATGAATGGCTATTTGAGCCATATTATCGACCCCAAAAAGAGCGGAAAAAACATTTGCCTCATATCCATACATACGATCCTATGATTGCAATGAAAAAAGGAGAACTACGAAAACTATGTAGAGAACTAAGAAAGCAAAGAACTAGAGAATCATATTCTACAATTAATAATGCCAAACAAAAATATCAGCATTGGTTAAAATCCCACAAAAGTCAAATGTTGCAACAAGTTTCAGAGCAAATGCTAGCATGCCTGAACAATCGCAATACGCGTGATTTATGGAGTCTGTTAAACCCCACACAAGGCGTCCAACATCGAAGATACAAAATGCGACTAAAGCACGTTGGATAGAACATCTTTCCGCTGCATATAAGAAGAAGGACGCCCCTGAAGCCGAAATCCAACAGAAAATGAATAAATGGGCAATTACTACTACCAGACAACAAATCCTACATATAATCACGAATTTGAATAAATCAAGAGCTCCCGGCCCGGATGGCCTTACAAATGCTCTAATCAAAGCTGATCCAGAGATATGGGCGGACATGTTATTACAAATCATTAAATTGATTAACCAATTACACCGAATTCCTGCAACTTGGAAACTAGCGGTTCTGATCCCTATCTTTAAGCAAGGAGATAAAGAGAACCCAATAAACTATAGGCCCATTGCATTATTAGACCCGTTGGGCAAAATTTTCGCTACTATTCTACTAAGGTCACTAACGGCTTGGGCCTCAGAAAACAAACGTATTGCTACTCAACAAACGGGCTTTGTTTGCGCAGTTGGTACTAACATCAACCAATTTCTGCTGAATCTTTTAAAACATGAAGCAATGTGTTCCAAGCAACAGGTTTGGATAGCATTAGTAGACTTACATCTTGCGTTTGATTGCGTGAATCGCCAATTGCTATGAAACAAACTGGTTAAGTGGAACTGCCCCCCCCCACATAATACAACCAATAAAGCTGCTCTATTCTTCAACAAAAATACGAGTAAGACTAACTGAGGAGGGGCATATGACTGCGTACATTGAAACCTGGAATGGTTTGAAACAGGGGTCTCCATTGGCAGCCACACTTTTCAATTTGTTCACATCAGATCTCCCATGTGAAATGATCTCGGACAGAATATTTCCACCGAAAATTAACTCAATAAAGATACCGATAATGATGTACGCGGATGACATCATATTATTGGATAAAACACCGAAAGGTCTACAAGAGAGTCTCTGAATGCTGGTAGACTATATGGAAAGAAATGAGTTGAAAATAAATATAGCAAAAACCAAAATCATGACTATTATGAAATCGAAACCAAATGAAAAAAAAACAGTGATATACATTAACTCCTCCATTATTGACATTGTAACATCATATAAATATCTGGGCATATTGATTAGTCAAACAATGGAAGAAAAAGAATGGGAGATACAGATAAAAAAAAGTAATGGCCCTGGCGAGACAAGGATATATACTCCACGAAAAATATGGCAAATTTTCGTACCAACCAATCATTGCATTCTATAGGAGTAAAGTTATCCCTATCCTGACATATGGAAGTGAAACACTTATTAAACTGTCGGAAAAGATATGGCCAATTTTGGAAGCAACATTTTGGCGGAAAATAATGAGGTTGCCCAAATCGTTCCCGATAACCCGTATCCGAGCAGAAATTGCAGTGCAATCACTGGCATCGGTGGTACTTTGGAAAAAATTTGATCTGTATCGGAAAATAACTTGGGAACAAACAATCCCGGCGTTAGAAATCTTCACAGCAAAGCCCGATGCGATAAACGCTAGGGCCCTGTCTAAATGGAAACAACAAATACTAAGAGCATTAGGAAATGAAGATATAACAGAAGAAATGCTACAAATGAGGCCCCAACATGCCAAGAAACGACTAATGTACCAAGATTGGATAAGCACTAATGAATGTATAATTCGATACAAAGAAAATATAGCAAGTAAAGCAGAAGTTAGAGCGATCAACGTCCTCCCACCGTACCTGGTGATATTCCCGGACAAAGAAATAAGAATGTTTTTTATGAAATTCCGGCTGAATTTACTACCCACTAGAGAAAGACCTGTAAGAACTAAACAGCAAGTGAATAAAGAAATTTCTTGTCGGATATGCAAAAATCAGGACGAGACAGAAAGTCTGTATCACCTTATGATGATATGCCCCGCCCTCAGTAAAGAAAGAACTATATGCAGATCTTATTTTGAGTCGATACAAAAGACGATGAGTGCTGATCAAAGATGCGCCTGGATATTGTCAGGGTCGGAGAAACGAATGACTTACATAATCTTTCATTTTTGGAAGAAGATCATTGAAAGAATTGAAAACGTGAATTGACTAAAAGGAAGTTTTAAAACATAATAACTGTGATAAGATAAAATGAAAAGTTTAAATTTAAACTGAAATATTTTTAATAAAAAAAAAAAATAGGGGATCTGGCTGACCAGTCCCTCAGAAGTTGGTACAACTTCTGAACCTGTGTTAGGCTTTTTCAAGGGGCCCTTATATAAAGGATTCCCTTAGACCTAGAGGGGCCTCTAAGGTTCCTCACCACTTCTCTGCTGGGAGAAGGTTGGATTTTGGGCCTCTTGGTTGGAGGGGATGGAGATAAGCAAGGTACATGCTTCTCCTTCCTCTTAGATCTACCCTTACCTACTTTAGGAGTTTCACTCCCAAGACTAGGATTTGAGTTGGAGTCTTCAGTAGAAGGTCCAACAGTCTGAAGGTTTTTGGCCTTAGACTTTTCTTTTCTGGTTTTCTACCAGCACTGAGAATTACCAGTTCTCTTAGGCCTGGTTAGGGGTCCAGTTGGTCTATCTACCTCTTCATCAGAAGCAGGGGGAGTCACAGACTCTAAAACTGGGGGAGTAATGATGGAGCTTGGTTCGGGCTCCCATTTCCCTAACATTTTAGCCTGAAATTTGCCTGGGTCAGAGGTCAACTTACCAACACCAGGGCTTGTAGTGGGGTTCTCTGTAGAGGTTCCCACAGGCTTAGAGTGGTTCCTTAAGGTGGCCTCTCTAGCCAATTTGGTTTGATTCTGGGTCTCCATACTGGGAGGCCTGGGGGTACTGGATACTACTCCTAGAGTTCTTAGATCATCCCCCAACAGGACTCTCCCAGGCACCTCAGTCTGAACACTGACAGGAATCATCACTGTCATGTTATTACACTGAATGAGGGCTGGTAGAATTGGAACCATTTGGACAGGGCCTCCAGACATCTTAGTGGGACCTTTGGGTGCCTTAGCAACATCCTCAGGCCTGAAAAAGCTTTCATCCACTACTGTTCTGCTGGCCCCAGAGTCTCGCCTGGCAGGAGTATCCTGGCCATTGACAAGAACACTGTCCATATAATACACTTTAGAGTTTTCTGGTATGGAGCTGTACACACTCCTATTCTGATTGCTAACCAGACCCATGGACTCTACTGTTACACTTGCTTGAAGACCCAGAGTTTCTTCAGCAAAGACTTCAAAGTGAGCACTAGCCATTTGGACTTCCTCCTCAGGAGTGAAGGCTAAGGAGACTGTGCTGATCCCTGTAGGTTTACCCTTACATCTGGGATCTCCTTTGATGTGGTCAGTTGCCTCACAGAGATAGCATGTTCCAAATGCTCTCTGGAAGGGTGGCTTGGTCTGACTGCTTTCTGGTTTGTGACCAGAGGGTACACTAGCCTTTTGTGGTTTACCCTGGGGCTTACCCTGGTTATGTTGTTGTTTGGGGCCCTCTTTGGGTTGGGAGGTATTAGAAGTCTCTTGGTTCCCTTTTGGTGGCTGCTTTCCCTCATCCTTTTTCTGAGTGACCCCTGAAACCTTGTGAGTAGCCCTGTTGGCAACCCACAAGTCAGCAGCCTTAGCTAGCTTCCTGGAATCTAATTCCTTTGAATCAGCCAAGTGCTGTCTGAGCTCAGGAGAGCAGGCATCATAAATTGACTCCATCATTACAAGATTTCTCATTCCCTCATAAGTGTTCACCTTGTAACGCTTAATCCATCCCTCTAAGTTTTTGAAACACTCATTCACCCAGGTAGCCCAAGGGGTACCATCATTCTTTTTGAGGGTCCTAAACCTCTTAAGGTACAGGGAAGGGGTCTTTCCAAATCTAGCTATTAAAGCTAGCTTCACACATTCATAGTCCCTTCTATCCACCTCCCCCAATTCCATTACCACATCAGATGCAACGGGGGGAGCCTAGAGAACAACCAGGGAAGTAACTCATTCCCTGAGATGTCCTGGAGCCCATGATTATACTCAAACATAGCCAACCAATCCAACACATCCAACTTAGGCTCATACATACCCACAATCTCTTTAGGCATCCGGGGTCTTTTGGGACTGGAACTCCTAGAGGATCCGGAGAGCGAAGCACTTTCCACAGACAGTTTTTTAATTTCTAGTTCATGGTTAAGCTCTATCTCTCTGCGCCTTAGTTCAGATTGCTCATGTTGGAGCTGCAGTTCTCTGTGTCTTAGTTCAGATTGGGCAGTTAGTTTCTTGAATTCTAATTCAAGCTTCATTTTTTCTAGTTCAATACATTGAGGACTAAAGTTGGGACCTGGCAAAGGTCCAGTAGGTACAGCTGGTAGAGCAGACAGACGCCCAGGGGGGACAGTCACAACAGCCTTACCCTCCTCTTCTGACTCTGCCTCAAGTTTTTCAATACTTTGATCAATATCAATATCATCAATGTTATCTACATTCTCTGGGAGAGTGGATTCCTCTGAACATTCACCCAGGCTTTGGTTTGCTAACAATCTTTCTATTAGCTCCATTTTCTTGCCTTTAGTCAGGAGATTCGTTTGCTTACAGAGAACTCTTAAACAATCAGCAATTTTTGTAGCAAGGTACTCTTGACTATAACTTTCCATAGTTGACAGGTTAGAAAATAAACTTTTTAGTGCTAAGCTTTGTGGTTAGTTGCACTAAGGTATCTAAAAGCACACTAAAATGTATACTCAATACAAATCCCACTGCTGTACACCAGTGTTAGGCAGAAACGTGTGCAGTTCCCTTAGGGACCACTGCAAAAAGTTTAAGAGTACAGGTGTTAGCAGTAAACCCAATTGGTAGCAGTCTGTACCACCAGATTTACCTGGTAGATGTGGCTGAGCAGTCAGACTTCGCTCAAGAAGAGTTAGGCAGTATATAGAGTATACACAATAGGGCTAAAAATACAGTAGCACAAGCAAACACTGACCAGAGCTTTGGTATAAAAGTATATAATTATTTATTTAAAAACACACTTGTAAAAATACACTGGCACTAATATGTCAAGCAAGTTCAAACACAGTCACTAGAAATATATACACCTCCCTAATTAATTGTTTGACAAGTCTAGGTTAAGACACCACTTATTTAGCAAAACAGAGGTGAGCGCGTAACCATAGATGGCACTCCAATAATTTGTTTAAAAAGGGAGAGAAAAGGTAGAGTAGGAAAATCACACACTACCAACACTTTTAAAGAACCACAGCAAGTCAGGAAAGGCAGGGTCTACTGTAGAGCAAAAAGTTCATAGGCCAGGCCAGCTCTTGGAGAGAGCAAGGCGGAATGTGCCCAAGATCACACAGTGGAAATGCACTCAAAGTCTTTGCAGGAAAGTCAAAAAGAGGTTGGATCAAGTTAGAAAGGTAATGTTAACGGGTCCGAGGTCACCTCAGGATAGAGAGTCAAGGATTTACGGGAAACCTTGGACAGTCTGTTGCAAGGGAGACCAGGCGGGACACAGTACCTGAAATGGTGAGACAGCTCCAGCGGGGGCAGTTGTTCCTGGCAGCGGGTGCAAGTTGGGGCTTCGTCCAGGGAAGAGAAGATCTCAATGTGGAGGAAAGCTGGAGGTCGTTACACTGCCAGGGAAGAAACCAGCCGCGGAGTTTCCCGGTTAAAAGGTACTACCCTTTTATTTGCGGTAGTGGTGAAGCGTGGCTATCCAGCCGCCGGGGTGCTTGGCACAGGCGATTCGACCACGAGACGATCCAGGAGGCGAAAAAGGAGAACTGGTTGGTCCCACCAGCTCAAAGGGAAGAAGACTCTCCTGGAAGAAGATCTTCTCTGTCGTCGGGAAAGTGGTGAGTTTCGTACAGCAGGGCTCCACCGGTGGTGTCGTCGTTGTAGATGTCTCAGCTTCTCCCCTCTTTGGATTCTTTAGGTCCTGTGGCGACTTCTGAAGTTCCAGTCCCCAAAGCCCTGCTTTTATGCAGAAAACCCCCATTCATCAGCCTAGCTGTCAATCAAACATGCTAAATCTGAATCTGATGGGTAGCTATCAGAATGCGGACCTACAACTTATTCCAACGTGGTCACAAGGTACATCGGAAGCAGCTCTGGACTATATATATACCTCTGAGAATATTGCGAATGCAGTGACAAAAACAGAGATCACAAAGAATAACAACAGTGATCATCGCATGATATCAATGACATGGCAAAGGCAAAACCTAGATAAAGAGCTACTTATTCTGCCTGAGATGGAACTGAATGCGAAAACTACAAGACTGAGATTGAAAACCACTGACATTGTGGGAATAAACCAGAACTTTAGGGAAACAGGGAAAAAAGACGCAGAGAAAATAAATTATGAATGGCTATTTGAGCCATATTATCGACCCCAAAAAGAGCGGAAAAAACATTTGCCTCATATCCATACATACGATCCTATGATTGCAATGAAAAAAGGAGAACTACGAAAACTATGTAGAGAACTAAGAAAGCAAAGAACTAGAGAATCATATTCTACAATTAATAATGCCAAACAAAAATATCAGCATTGGTTAAAATCCCACAAAAGTCAAATGTTGCAACAAGTTTCAGAGCAAATGCTAGCATGCCTGAACAATCGCAATACGCGTGATTTATGGAGTCTGTTAAACCCCACACAAGGCGTCCAACATCGAAGATACAAAATGCGACTAAAGCACGTTGGATAGAACATCTTTCCGCTGCATATAAGAAGAAGGACGCCCCTGAAGCCGAAATCCAACAGAAAATGAATAAATGGGCAATTACTACTACCAGACAACAAATCCTACATATAATCACGAATTTGAATAAATCAAGAGCTCCCGGCCCGGATGGCCTTACAAATGCTCTAATCAAAGCTGATCCAGAGATATGGGCGGACATGTTATTACAAATCATTAAATTGATTAACCAATTACACCGAATTCCTGCAACTTGGAAACTAGCGGTTCTGATCCCTATCTTTAAGCAAGGAGATAAAGAGAACCCAATAAACTATAGGCCCATTGCATTATTAGACCCGTTGGGCAAAATTTTCGCTACTATTCTACTAAGGTCACTAACGGCTTGGGCCTCAGAAAACAAACGTATTGCTACTCAACAAACGGGCTTTGTTTGCGCAGTTGGTACTAACATCAACCAATTTCTGCTGAATCTTTTAAAACATGAAGCAATGTGTTCCAAGCAACAGGTTTGGATAGCATTAGTAGACTTACATCTTGCGTTTGATTGCGTGAATCGCCAATTGCTATGAAACAAACTGGTTAAGTGGAACTGCCCCCCCCCACATAATACAACCAATAAAGCTGCTCTATTCTTCAACAAAAATACGAGTAAGACTAACTGAGGAGGGGCATATGACTGCGTACATTGAAACCTGGAATGGTTTGAAACAGGGGTCTCCATTGGCAGCCACACTTTTCAATTTGTTCACATCAGATCTCCCATGTGAAATGATCTCGGACAGAATATTTCCACCGAAAATTAACTCAATAAAGATACCGATAATGATGTACGCGGATGACATCATATTATTGGATAAAACACCGAAAGGTCTACAAGAGAGTCTCTGAATGCTGGTAGACTATATGGAAAGAAATGAGTTGAAAATAAATATAGCAAAAACCAAAATCATGACTATTATGAAATCGAAACCAAATGAAAAAAAAACAGTGATATACATTAACTCCTCCATTATTGACATTGTAACATCATATAAATATCTGGGCATATTGATTAGTCAAACAATGGAAGAAAAAGAATGGGAGATACAGATAAAAAAAAGTAATGGCCCTGGCGAGACAAGGATATATACTCCACGAAAAATATGGCAAATTTTCGTACCAACCAATCATTGCATTCTATAGGAGTAAAGTTATCCCTATCCTGACATATGGAAGTGAAACACTTATTAAACTGTCGGAAAAGATATGGCCAATTTTGGAAGCAACATTTTGGCGGAAAATAATGAGGTTGCCCAAATCGTTCCCGATAACCCGTATCCGAGCAGAAATTGCAGTGCAATCACTGGCATCGGTGGTACTTTGGAAAAAATTTGATCTGTATCGGAAAATAACTTGGGAACAAACAATCCCGGCGTTAGAAATCTTCACAGCAAAGCCCGATGCGATAAACGCTAGGGCCCTGTCTAAATGGAAACAACAAATACTAAGAGCATTAGGAAATGAAGATATAACAGAAGAAATGCTACAAATGAGGCCCCAACATGCCAAGAAACGACTAATGTACCAAGATTGGATAAGCACTAATGAATGTATAATTCGATACAAAGAAAATATAGCAAGTAAAGCAGAAGTTAGAGCGATCAACGTCCTCCCACCGTACCTGGTGATATTCCCGGACAAAGAAATAAGAATGTTTTTTATGAAATTCCGGCTGAATTTACTACCCACTAGAGAAAGACTTGTAAGAACTAAACAGCAAGTGAATAAAGAAATTTCTTGTCGGATATGCAAAAATCAGGACGAGACAGAAAGTCTGTATCACCTTATGATGATATGCCCCGCCCTCAGTAAAGAAAGAACTATATGCAGATCTTATTTTGAGTCGATACAAAAGACGATGAGTGCTGATCAAAGATGCGCCTGGATATTGTCAGGGTCGGAGAAACGAATGACTTACATAATCTTTCATTTTTGGAAGAAGATCATTGAAAGAATTGAAAACGTGAATTGACTAAAAGGAAGTTTTAAAACATAATAACTGTGATAAGATAAAATGAAAAGTTTAAATTTAAACTGAAATATTTTTAATAAAAAAAAAAAATAGGGGATCTGGCTGACCAGTCCCTCAGAAGTTGGTACAACTTCTGAACCTGTGTTAGGCTTTTTCAAGGGGCCCTTATATAAAGGATTCCCTTAGACCTAGAGGGGCCTCTAAGGTTCCTCACCACTTCTCTGCTGGGAGAAGGTTGGATTTTGGGCCTCTTGGTTGGAGGGGATGGAGATAAGCAAGGTACATGCTTCTCCTTCCTCTTAGATCTACCCTTACCTACTTTAGGAGTTTCACTCCCAAGACTAGGATTTGAGTTGGAGTCTTCAGTAGAAGGTCCAACAGTCTGAAGGTTTTTGGCCTTAGACTTTTCTTTTCTGGTTTTCTACCAGCACTGAGAATTACCAGTTCTCTTAGGCCTGGTTAGGGGTCCAGTTGGTCTATCTACCTCTTCATCAGAAGCAGGGGGAGTCACAGACTCTAAAACTGGGGGAGTAATGATGGAGCTTGGTTCGGGCTCCCATTTCCCTAACATTTTAGCCTGAAATTTGCCTGGGTCAGAGGTCAACTTACCAACACCAGGGCTTGTAGTGGGGTTCTCTGTAGAGGTTCCCACAGGCTTAGAGTGGTTCCTTAACGTGGCCTCTCTAGCCAATTTGGTTTGATTCTGGGTCTCCATACTGGGAGGCCTGGGGGTACTGGATACTACTCCTAGAGTTCTTAGATCATCCCCCAACAGGACTCTCCCAGGCACCTCAGTCTGAACACTGACAGGAATCATCACTGTCATGTTATTACACTGAATGAGGGCTGGTAGAATTGGAACCATTTGGACAGGGCCTCCAGACATCTTAGTGGGACCTTTGGGTGCCTTAGCAACATCCTCAGGCCTGAAAAAGCTTTCATCCACTACTGTTCTGCTGGCCCCAGAGTCTCGCCTGGCAGGAGTATCCTGGCCATTGACAAGAACACTGTCCATATAATACACTTTAGAGTTTTCTGGTATGGAGTTGTACACACTCCTATTCTGATTGCTAACCAGACCCATGGACTCTACTGTTACACTTGCTTGAAGACCCAAAGTTTCTTCAGCAAAGACTTCAAAGTGAGCACTAGCCATTTGGACTTCCTCCTCAGGAGTGAAGGCTAAGGAGACTGTGCTGATCCCTGTAGGTTTACCCTTACATCTGGGATCTCCTTTGATGTGGTCAGTTGCCTCACAGAGATAGCATGTTCCAAATGCTCTCTGGAAGGGTGGCTTGGTCTGACTGCTTTCTGGTTTGTGACCAGAGGGTACACTAGCCTTTTGTGGTTTACCCTGGGGCTTACCCTGGTTATGTTGTTGTTTGGGGCCCTCTTTGGGTTGGGAGGTATTAGAAGTCTCTTGGTTCCCTTTTGGTGGCTGCTTTCCCTCATCCTTTTTCTGAGTGACCCCTGAAACCTTGTGAGTAGCCCTGTTGGCAACCCACAAGTCAGCAGCCTTAGCTAGCTTCCTGGAATCTAATTCCTTTGAATCAGCCAAGTGCTGTCTGAGCTCAGGAGAGCAGGCATCATAAATTGACTCCATCATTACAAGATTTCTCATTCCCTCATAAGTGTTCACCTTGTAACGCTTAATCCATCCCTCTAAGTTTTTGAAACACTCATTCACCCAGGTAGCCCAAGGGGTACCATCATTCTTTTTGAGGGTCCTAAACCTCTTAAGGTACAGGGAAGGGGTCTTTCCAAATCTAGCTATTAAAGCTAGCTTCACATATTCATAGTCCCTTCTATCCACCTCCCCCAATTCCATTACCACATCAGATGCAACGGGGGGAGCCTAGAGAACAACCAGGGAAGTAACTCATTCCCTGAGATGTCCTGGAGCCCATGATTATACTCAAACATAGCCAACCAATCCAACACATCCAACTTAGGCTCATACATACCCACAATCTCTTTAGGCATCCGGGGTCTTTTGGGACTGGAACTCCTAGAGGATCCGGAGAGCGAAGCACTTTCCACAGACAGTTTTTTAATTTCTAGTTCATGGTTAAGCTCTATCTCTCTGCGCCTTAGTTCAGATTGCTCATGTTGGAGCTGCAGTTCTCTGTGTCTTAGTTCAGATTGGGCAGTTAGTTTCTTGAATTCTAATTCAAGCTTCATTTTTTCTAGTTCAATACATTGAGGACTAAAGTTGGGACCTGGCAAAGGTCCAGTAGGTACAGCTGGTAGAGCAGACAGACGCCCAGGGGGGACAGTCACAACAGCCTTACCCTCCTCTTCTGACTCTGCCTCAAGTTTTTCAATACTTTGATCAATATCAATATCATCAATGTTATCTACATTCTCTGGGAGAGTGGATTCCTCTGAACATTCACCCAGGCTTTGGTTTGCTAACAATCTTTCTATTAGCTCCATTTTCTTGCCTTTAGTCAGGAGATTCGTTTGCTTACAGAGAACTCTTAAACAATCAGCAATTTTTGTAGCAAGGTACTCTTGACTATAACTTTCCATAGTTGACAGGTTAGAAAATAAACTTTTTAGTGCTAAGCTTTGTGGTTAGTTGCACTAAGGTATCTAAAAGCACACTAAAATGTATACTCAATACAAATCCCACTGCTGTACACCAGTGTTAGGCAGAAACGTGTGCAGTTCCCTTAGGGACCACTGCAAAAAGTTTAAGAGTACAGGTGTTAGCAGTAAACCCAATTGGTAGCAGTCTGTACCACCAGATTTACCTGGTAGATGTGGCTGAGCAGTCAGACTTCGCTCAAGAAGAGTTAGGCAGTATATAGAGTATACACAATAGGGCTAAAAATACAGTAGCACAAGCAAACACTGACCAGAGCTTTGGTATAAAAGTATATAATTATTTATTTAAAAACACACTTGTAAAAATACACTGGCACTAATATGTCAAGCAAGTTCAAACACAGTCACTAGAAATATATACACCTCCCTAATTAATTGTTTGACAAGTCTAGGTTAAGACACCACTTATTTAGCAAAACAGAGGTGAGCGCGTAACCATAGATGGCACTCCAATAATTTGTTTAAAAAGGGAGAGAAAAGGTAGAGTAGGAAAATCACACACTACCAACACTTTTAAAGAACCACAGCAAGTCAGGAAAGGCAGGGTCTACTGTAGAGCAAAAAGTTCATAGGCCAGGCCAGCTCTTGGAGAGAGCAAGGCGGAATGTGCCCAAGATCACACAGTGGAAATGCACTCAAAGTCTTTGCAGGAAAGTCAAAAAGAGGTTGGATCAAGTTAGAAAGGTAATGTTAACGGGTCCGAGGTCACCTCAGGATAGAGAGTCAAGGATTTACGGGAAACCTTGGACAGTCTGTTGCAAGGGAGACCAGGCGGGACACAGTACCTGAAATGGTGAGACAGCTCCAGCGGGGGCAGTTGTTCCTGGCAGCGGGTGCAAGTTGGGGCTTCGTCCAGGGAAGAGAAGATCTCAATGTGGAGGAAAGCTGGAGGTCGTTACACTGCCAGGGAAGAAACCAGCCGCGGAGTTTCCCGGTTAAAAGGTACTACCCTTTTATTTGCGGTAGTGGTGAAGCGTGGCTATCCAGCCGCCGGGGTGCTTGGCACAGGCGATTCGACCACGAGACGATCCAGGAGGCGAAAAAGGAGAACTGGTTGGTCCCACCAGCTCAAAGGGAAGAAGACTCTCCTGGAAGAAGATCTTCTCTGTCGTCGGGAAAGTGGTGAGTTTCGTACAGCAGGGCTCCACCGGTGGTGTCGTCGTTGTAGATGTCTCAGCTTCTCCCCTCTTTGGATTCTTTAGGTCCTGTGGCGACTTCTGAAGTTCCAGTCCCCAAAGCCCTGCTTTTATGCAGAAAACCCCCATTCATCAGCCTAGCTGTCAATCAAACATGCTAAGAGGTGAGCCGGGCGGCTCACCACTGGGCCACTCACACAAGAGTATGACTTGAGTTGCCAAGGCAACTCAGTAGTCCAGGGTGCCTATTCCCTCCTCTCACACATCCTGTAGACCCAGACAGAGTAGCAACACTTTTGGAGGCTTCTGTGCAGAAGCCCGCCAAAAGTGGAACAAAGGGCTCGACTTTGGTTGGAGTTTCAGAGGTGAACACAAACGCCATTTTAAAACCGAGTCCTGGCAAAAAGACCCAACCGGGGAATAAATATTAAATAAATAACCCGGCGGTATCTTTAACATTGCACCAAACAAGTGGTGCGTTTAAAATGAATGGGAAAATCCCATAGGAAATATTCCGGTGGAATATTTTGCGTGGTATCCACTGCCACCAGCCAGAAACTCGACAAGGAGGGACTGGACAGTGCCCACTTGGAAAACAGACCGAGGGGCAATCGAATTACCCCTACCAGTACTTCCACAATATGATGGTTTATACTGGTTCTGTTCACAATTTAAGACTAGTAAAGTCAATGGTGACTTTACATGCCCTGGGAGACAGTAGTCAGTCCCAGGGTATGGAGTCTATGTTTGGGGGTCACTATGACACCCCTGTGTTACTGCACTGAGGGTGCTGTGTAACACATATACCAAAACACATGAAGCCCTATGGAGTAAAAGACCGCATAGCCCATAAAATACATTACATAGTCAAAGGACATTCTCAAATCATGCCTAAGAGTGGGAGAAAAAGAGTCCCACTCTTAGCAGGAGAAAAAATTAAACCCCAAAAAATGCAGCAAAGCTGCTGAGGGACTCACTGGGTTTGGGAAATTAGCCTTTACAGAGAATTTTCCCTAACACTTACTTCAGAGGGCCTGATGCAACAAACATTAAAAAGTTCCTTTCTCCTCAGAATTCTCATGAACAACTTTTTGAGTGATCCGCGGGGCTTAGACCTACTTTAACACAATGGCCATCATTACGACCCTGGCGGAGAACCATGGTGCAATTTGCACCATGGTCCATGGCGCTAAGCTGCCAACTCCGCCATGGTGGTTGGCGGACTTACCGCCCCATTCCGACCTTGGCGGGGCGGTAAGTACCCAATCCCCATTTACCCTTCCCCATTCCCATTTTTGCCCCATAGGGTATAATGGGAGTGGGGAAGGCGTTAACAACAAGTCCCGTAGCGCCATGGATTTTTCCGCCTGCAAAAAGCAGGCGTAAAAATCACCATGGCGCTACGGGAACTCGTACTCAGGCGGAAAGGTGCGCCATGCTTTACGCCGGCGTAAACCCCTTTCCGCCAGGGTCGTGATGAGGGCCAATATGTCAATTGATCTCCCTCTGGCGGGCTCGGACCAAATCCATGTACTTTTCCAAACTTTCTCTATTTCACTGAAATAGACTACTTTCGATTGTGCTCAGGATTTTACACTGACCCGTAGCAGGACCACTTCGATTCACACTTATTCATTCTCTTTCAATTGAGCTCCCTCTGCTGGGCTCGGACCAATTTCATCTACTGTTATTACTTCTCAACTGGATATCTTACAGAGACCTTCGATTGAGGACCAACGTGGTGCCGGACCACTCCGTCAAAGCTACTGTATCTTGCTTTAAATTTCAATCACTCATCAGCAGTTTAACTTCATTCGCATCTCTTATCACACGTGTTTTAACAGTGTTCCTGCCAGCACTCGCCATACAGTGTTGCTGCTTGCAACCTTGGCTTTAACACAGAATGGTCTTGAATCGATCTCCCCAACTCACCAGCTGTATTCCTTTCACAGAAGGGGCTTTGTTCTTGGAGCCAAGGAGTAATACTATATATCCCTTATACTCTGTTATCAACAGGTGAGTATTGAGAAGAATGAAAGTGGCACCAACCTTAGATAGCTACAGCAGACTTGCAGATATCAGAATCTGCCTGGTCTCCCTATCTAACCCCAGACTAAAAGCCAGGGTTGAACAGAGATTCCAGGGAAACCCTTGTGGGGAAGAAACCTGAGATGAATGTAGCTGGGGAGGTCTGGGAATCCCTTCTGAAGAGCCTGCAATGGGAAGGCGAGAATTAGTTGCAGAGAACTGGAAATGGAGGGAATGATCCCTGAGTTGAATGGGAGATTACCCAGTGGCGAGGTGTAGGTCTAGCAATGTTCCAGCTTGCGATGTGATCCGGAGGAAAGAAGAATTGTACCTGGATGATAACAATTAGGGGCTACAGTGAAATAGTATGTACAGGTACTTGGAGAAAGGGTACATACATGAACAGATGCTTGCTTATCATGTGTGAGACGGTTCCCATCTGAGATGAGGCGATATGTCCCCAGAGAGCAAGGGAAACACTGTAGGCTTTGGAGTTTGTATCGTCTGTCCTTAGGAGCTGGAGAAACTGTGGAGTAAATACCTAGGATAAGGGCGAAGTCAAGGATTAGCTCGGGGAGGAATTGAAAATGTGATCAGAGGGTATGGGAGTCAGGATGTTCCAAGCCGGGCACTGCTAGCCGCGAGCCGAGGCTGAAAGAGAGAGTTCTGCCACGGGGTGTGCGAATGTGCTAATGAAAGAAGGAGACAAAAGGTAAGAAAGTGGAAAGAAATTCTTTCACCAGAAAGGTTCAGAAAGAGATGCACAAACGTACGTAGCGCAGCCACCGGGGAAATCGGAGTAGCAACGTGCCACAGCTCTGGACGCGGGCTCAGATAAACACAGCAAGCAGCCGTGGGCAGAGACAAGACCACGTCTCCATTGCATAAGCCTAGAGCCTTGCCTGCGGCTTGCGACGTCATCTTGGGGGAACAGCTGTGAAGTGCATAGACACGGTGCCACCTGTGCCAAAGAGACCATCGGTGTCGATGGGATCTGACACAAGGACAGTACCACGGTGGCTGAAGATTCTCCCTGTCTTTATTACTGACACGGGAGTGCCCTGGGTACCTCTGACACACAATGCAGGATCGTTCAGTTTGGTTTCCTGATCTTCCGCTTTCAGTTCTTGAGGTTTTGTGAATGTAACAGTTCTTCTCTCGTTAAACTGCCATCTTGGAACTGCTGTTTCCTCGTGTGCTGTGCCTCGCTCAGAGTGTGCTCTCGTGCTCCACCTTTTATCCATTTGGGGACTGTAATTGAAGTCAGGTTTGTGTGATGATCATTAATTGCCTGACCTTGCCTGACTATTGTATTGGGACACGTCAGGTATACGACTCGGGTGTTAGTCCATTTTCTCTCATAGTGGGTTTTCCGTGAGACAGTGTTTGTGTTGTAAAAGGGGGAGGGTTGGAGTTCCTAAATATCCTTGGGTAAAGGTGTTATAAGGCAGGGAATATTGTGTCTCGCAGTCCGGTGTCCCACTTCCCAAAGACCCCTCACCGAGTTGATCCTCCCGCAGTGGTTCAACACCAGGAACTGGATCCAAAAGCGATGGCCATGTCTTGGCCACCTGGATGACAGATTGCCGGGGACTAGCAGGTGAGACACGTTCTGGTTCCTCACAGTACCCGGGAAAGAAGGCGACATGGGGATCATGGTGTTTTTTTTCAAGATCTACATCCTTTGAACCAAATTGTTGAGGCCGAATTTCCATTAGTTTCAAATCCAGCGACAATTTTATGTAGCCTTCCGCCAGAAGCTACCCATTTCACGGTAATAGACTTGAAGAACGCCTTCTTTTCTATACCACTCCTCAAGTAGCAGGACTTGACTTCTTTCCTATATAGAAACCGGAAGTGGAAACACACAATATTACCACAGGGGTACTGTGCATCACCTTCTATCTTTAATAGGGTTCTCCAAAAGTGACCTCAGGAATATACAGATGGAGAGTACTGCCATTCAGTATATAGACAACATTTTGATTTGCAGCAAGTCTGAAGGACAGAGTTGAATTGACTCAGTGCACTTATTGACAATACTAGCAGAGAAGGGTTGCAAGGAGGACAAGGCAAAACTACGATAATGCCAGGAGGAAGTGTTCTACTTCGCACAGTTGATATCATTGGAAGGTCGAAAGGTAACTCCAGAAAGGGCGGGCTTATGTAGACATGATCCAGGTCTGCCAAGGCTACCGCTACATGATAGTAGTTGTGTGCTTGTTTTCCCGATGGATCGAAGCTGGTCCATGTTCACACCCCAATGCCCTCAGAGCCCAGGTCCTGTGGTCTGGCAATGGACATCATTTGGTAAATGAGACCTTTGAGCATATAACAGCTCTACTGGCGATTAAGCACACGTTTTCATGTGTGTATCACCCACAAGTGAATGGGATATGAGAGCGCCTCAAAGGCATACTAGAAGAGAAAGTAGCCAAAATTAAAGCCACATTGAAAAAGGTATGGTTCATTGACTGCCCTTAGCTTTGTTTGCATTGCGCAATCAGCCTGGATCCGACCACCATTTAACTCCTCATCAGTGATACGCGCATGAGCAACGTGCACTCACCCATCCTGCAGGGACATTTGCAGGTTTATCTGCTTTGGCGATACTCTCCTCTCAGCTCCATCGGCTCCTGGTGGTGCACACTGCAGGAAGTCGTTCGCAGCAGGGGCCCCATGTAGTTTCTCGTGTGGCCGCTCCACACTGCCATAGCCTTGCTTGGGCTGAGCTCTCAGTATAAAGGTGAACATGGCCCTGACAACCACACATCTCAACGCTCCCCAGTTCATTAGTTGTTCTGGCCTTATTTCTTTGCTTTCCAGTCTGTGAGGTTGCCACCTGCTTTTGCCTGTACGTGAATTCATTCTCTGTTCCTCTTAGCTCTCTTCTGTCTTGTTGGGAGCCTTGCTTTCCTTTTCTTGGAGTTGCTGCCATTCATCTGAACCTCTCCTTCATGATGTCCGCTATGGGTTCAGCTTGGTTCTCTGGACCCCGCTCTCTTTTTCTTTTTCTAATCATTATTGGATTCCACCATCCAGCCGCCCAGTTCAGTGCTTGCACTGCCCTTTCACCAGCTAATACTGGGAGGCGAGTCTGTTCTCCTGAAACACCAAAAAACTCAGGTCTTTTGCGCTCACTTGAAGATGTGCTTGACAATAAGGTGGTGACAGAAGACGCATGCGACTTCCACTTGCTTCTCCCACTAGCGCGCTGACAGATGCCCACAGTTATGTTGTCTTAGGAGATGAGATGCATGATTACATTGCTTTGAGAATGGCTAGTGCCTCTTTTATCTCTCAATAGCTCTAGGGCCCGGTGGGAGAGGTTGAATAAGATTGAGGAAGACAACACACTAGACATGAACGCTGAGTTACTAAAGCAACCACTACTTTATCCAGGGGACTCTGTTTTCTTGCGAAATCTTTTCAGGCCTTGGTTCAAACCAAGGGTTGGGGGACCCTATTTTGGAGAACAGGCCACTGATCGCGCTGTTGAGCTGAATGGCAAAAAAAAAGGAATTACATTGGAGATGTCAAGCCCTGCCAAGTTGAGACCTCTTCTCACCAGAACGAAAGCGATTTGATGCTAGTAAGATAAACAAGACAAAGGAGAAGCACCACAACAAAGATTGACTCAGTCGATGACTGGAGTTAAGGAAGGACAAAACATAGAATTAGACTTTTCTCACACTAGGTATTCATAGTGAAAGTAGAGGACTGCTTAAAATACATGATTCCATACCTGCATACAACCTTTGAGGAGCACTTTATTAGATTTATAATTGAAACGGAGACTGAACGGATGATTCTGCCTCGATTGTTTTTTCATGCTTTTCTGCTTTACGTGGCACAAACTCACCCACATTTAACCCAGGGGGATCTCTCTGTTATATCGCTGTTGAGCAGTGCCAGAATTCCTATAGTGTGGGAACGATTGTTTTATGCAGCACTCACTCAATATTTTAGACGGAGAGCTCACACTAAAACAATAATCACAGATTTTTTAGGCTTTTCAGGTGATTCCTCCGGACTTTTAGAACAACACAGAGGACATCTGGTACTACAAAAATGGGAACTTTAATTCGACTGCTGTTTTGACGTTTTCTGACTGCTTTTATCTCTACTTCTGTACCCTCTTTGAACTATGAAGGATTTTATTTTTGCAAGCGCATGCTTTGACTCCTACTAACACAACCCCCATCCACGCTTTTACGGAAGCCATATCTGGGCAGATGACAAATGGTGCCAAAGAAGTAAAAAGACTTCAACGTAGTGTAGTCATAGACTTTGACCAGGTAAATTCATATCTAACGGATTTGGCCCATATTTCCAACAACATGTGGCACAAGCACATGTCCAAGGTGGGAAAAGAAACCACGAAGGAGAGCTGTTATGTATGCTCTCTCATCCCCTATGCCATGAGTACATCCAGAAGATCTGTAGCAACTGAAATTCCAACTACCAGAGCACAATGCCTCATGTACTTGTCGCTCTGTACAACTAGAGGCCGATTTCAAGGGAACTGGGCAACATTAAGGTGGATGTCCAAGAAAACTTTCCCGTATGAAGACAGCTGTATGAAGACTCGACATGATAGATGACTACTGGAGCACTGACAAGACAATAGAGTACATTTCTGATGGCCCACACAAAGGAAAACCAAAGATAGTGACACAAGAGGAATTACAATGCTCCAAGACAAGACAAAAGGAAATAGGTGGCATGCCATGATGGTGGGAAAGGCTATAGCTATTAGTATATGGATACATCTACACAGCATAGGGGTGGAAAGGGGGAATGGTTGGAAGCAAAGCACACACGCTCCTAAAAGTTCCAGTAGAAGTGGTACAAAAGGAAAATGAAAACTGCCTCAAAGAATGGGAAGCAAGTGCAAAGCTGCTCACATGGATGGAGAATGTAGCAGGTCCTATGCCAATTCTACCACTCGATAGTGCTTCCCTGTGTTTCCAGAATGATGGTCCAGTGAAGGTTGGAGAGAATAAAGGATGCAAGCAGATATAGAAACTACCTGGCATGAAGGTTGGCACTACAGAAGTAATGGACCACTAAGGCATGCATGCAAATGCCGCCTAATTGGGGAGGAATATGTTCCTTAGTACAACTAAATACACCTGCATTAGTAGTACCACAGAAAGACATACAGGTAGACAGGTTCCTTAAGATGGATACTCAAAGAAAGAAGAGGCCTGTAGAGATGACAAGAGTGAAGAGAGGGAACTACGCATCATGAAAATTCGAGGATGCACTGGACACAATACCACAAGAAGATAGGCTGTTCAACAGGACAGAGATATTCTTTGCGTCCATCGTTCCAGCGGTTCAAGCTAATGTGAACGCCAAGTGGCTCAGATCACACGATAGCAGATGATGCATATGATAAAATCAACCGTCAAGGGGTTCAACGCCATCAAAGAAGAATTGGGAGCTGTCAGATTAATGGCCCTGCACAAGCGATACGTTTTAGAACTTCTCACAGCTATGGAAGGAGGCGTTTGCGACAAGATTGTGCCTTCTTGCTGTACATTCATAACCGTCCATGATGAGAATGGGACCCTGACAGAGGCTATCACCCAACGAGCAGAACTGCACAGCAAAATTGAGGCAGAGACAAATGCTGTAGGGAGGGATGATGACTGTTTATCATACATATTTTCCTGGACACCATCATGGATGGCCAACAGATTGGAAGTACTGATAGCAGCATTGATACTAGTGTTATTCGCCTTCTATGTCATCAGATTAGACATAACACAATGCAGGAAGACTACTGAAAAGACTTTAGGGATGAAAGTGTTACTGGACATAGAGAAAGAAGACAAAGACACAAAAATATGGAATGCACTGAAGCCACAACTGACGCAGTGTCTGTAGTGTAAAGTGTAGATGCATTAGCGCAGGCGCATTGACCCACTGAGCTAACCATATTGCATATTAGGCCTATGGCTTGCTGTATTAATAGCTAGGACAAATAGCTTATTCAAAGAGTGTACTAAATGCTGATAATCAGAACTTTATAGATGAATTAGTTATGCTTTAGCAGCGCCTAGACATCAACTATAGTGAGTTATATAAAAAGTGCAGGCCTCTAAGGGGTGGAATATTATGCACAGGTGCAAAACCTGCTGAGCTACCTACATTGAGCACAAGTGCGTAGCTTGCAAAGGCAGGACAGAGGACAGAGTTTAGTAGCTAATAGAGGCAGTGGACTAATGGACCAGTATGTAGACTGGACGAGTGGATAAACTACACGAGCATATAGTCTGGACAAATGTCTAGACCTGACGAAGTGTGCGGCCTGGACGAGGGTGCGGTCTGGACGAGGGTGCGAACCAAACGTAGGGTGCGGACTAGACGAATGTGTGGAGCGGTCAAGTATGAGGAACGGACGATTATGTGCAACGGACGATACTTAACATGCCTTGGAATGAAGGAAACTCTTGAAAACATACATCACGCCACACCCCACGCTTACCCTCTCCCTTACACCACCACTCATCTAGAACGCAGAGATACTATGACACCATTCGGTATAACTGTTCCCATATCTACATCTCCCGCTTACTCCACATCACTCTAAGTAAACATTGCTGGTTTCTCACCACCCAGCCAGGCGTTCTTCTCAGGCCTAACGCAGCCAAACTCGTTCCGGATAAAGCCGACCAGAACGAACACATACTCCCGATCTCTCAACCACCACACCTACAGCTAAGAAGCAGCTACCACTTGTTTTCGCACTAGCTGCACACATACATGGTGCGCACACGCACTTTTTGACTCCCCCCTACTCTCTCTACTGACCTGAACTTCGGTTCCCAAGGGCGTTCAACCTACCAGCGCCTTCAGACCATACCAATGGTATATAAGGCGCTATATAAATGCAAAATAACATAACATAACATGTATTGAGTACTTGCAGACCTGCAGTATTAAAGCATTATAGCACCTAGATGGCCAGTGTGTTGTAATACTATGACACTAACTAGCCGAGTGCAGGGCCTGTAGAGCCTGCTCACTAGGGGTTAATTGCAATGCATATGCTTCAGCTTCCCCTGGAATATTTTTCTTTCGCAACTGTGGCTCTGCTCCGCCATCCTTCGTAAACAGGCCCTCATTTGTATGGGAAAAGCACCTTGACCCGAGCACTTCTGATAAGAGACATACCAGAGATTTTGCAGCTGGGCTGCAAGTTGGTAGGGGAAAGGAGTACCTTGGATCGATCTCGAGTGGGGTGTTTCCACCAGTGCAAACATGTTCTGAAGAAGGTTCTGTAAGATTGCGTCATTCTGATTGACAGCCCAATCTTATAAGAATGCATTCCCACATTTATCGTCAGGGACTCTCCGTGGGCTAGTACTGAACAAGTGCAGGTACCCGAATTCTCATTTACCCCTAAGCGGCATTCCTTGCCACGTTCTCACTTAAGGACTGTGATGATGGCCGGTCGTTAAGCTAAGCGGGGTCCCAGCGTTGGCTAAAAGGAATGTGAGATGAGACTGTGTTTTAAATAAATCTGTTATTTATAACTTGCATTTTCTTCCCATTTTACTAAAATTGTTGTTTGTTTATTTTATTTCCTTATTGTTAAATAAATGCTATGTTTTTATGCTTAAAGTGTTATCTCCCTAGCATGAGTTCATGGCCATAGTGCAAAGTCAAACCTCGGTAGCGGGAGTGGAGTGTGTTATGGTAAGTGGGCTGGTCCCAGAATTGTGCTTACACCCCCTTCCTAAAACAGTGTCCTCTGTTCCCACAAGGCCCAATGTTCGAGTTTCGTGCCAACTCTCGTGACTACTAAGGAAAATGGGTATGGTGCGACCCTGATGAAGATTGCAGCTACATGACCTAGAGTTTGGACGACCATGCAAAGTATCATGGACATCTAGGAGGAGTAATGAAAGTTTGGGTCCCAAAACTATACGTGAATAGGGTGGGTCGTTTTGGAAGTGTGGTTGACTTGTCGAACAGAGGGGGGATTGACGATAAAGGTACAAATGTGGCCCGCGTGAACCCCACTAGACTTGCAGCCCAAAGGCTGAAAAATGAGAGATGTATATCACTGCTAGGCCCTTCATCCCCATCATCGATGTATCGCAGATGTAGAAACGTTACTCGCTCAGACAGCCATTCAGCTCATACCCGACTCACAATATGAAGGAGATAGAGTTATCATTGATCGAACAAGTCACCTGACTAGAACTTCGGAAGCTGATGATGTCACTATTGACATCACGACGTAGATGCATTTAGACATGACCATTTAGGCATCCATGCACAAAGCTACACAAACACGTTTAGTTTATTGCAGATAACAACAAAACAAATGCTTATGACTCACGGTAGTTAGAGGACTGATACACTTACACCAGTAAATCTCAAGCTACGCGGAAACAGCAAGACGCCAAGAATCCAAACAATCAGCTTGCACATGCTTAACTGCAACTAACATGGATGGCCATAAAAACAAAGAAGGAAGACAAAGGTGCACTGAAGTGAATGGGGAAGGCAAGACCGACTTCGAATACATGGGGAAGCTGACAGCCTGGTTCCACAGAAGGCTTTCCCATTGACTTGAATAATTCTACTCAGCCTGGTAGCTGTCCAAGGTCCCAAGGCTGGGAAGACACGTTATGTTCAATCCTTAACTACCTTTCATATTTAGGCACACTATGTTGCAGTGGGCAATAGTTTCCCTGTTAACCTGCAACACTATATCTGTTACTTTTAGAGGTGGTCCTAGGAGGAGCCACCAGAAATGGCGATCGAATAATCAAACTAACCCATATGTATTATATATATATAGTCTTCCTCAACTGACCAATCCCCATCCCAGCTAGGTTTATGGAGATGCACCTTGGGTTTTTGATGTTACTTATGGTTAAAACGGCGTGACACCCATTTGGAGAACCTGTGGACTGCTATGCTGTTCTAGTGTGATCCCTGTCACTTTGTTTGATAACAAAGACAGTAAACTTGGCCCTATGGTTGAGTCTTCCTTTCTTGCAGCAGGGATTTTGTTGGTGCCCGAGGGTAGTAGTGGTGGTAATCGGGGTAGCTGCTAAGAATGCCCCTGCCACTCCTCTACAAAACACTCTAACACAGGATGTCTAGCACCTCACACTGAAACATCAAATACACAAAGAAAATATATGGCAATTCAAATAACATCAACAATAATATTCACAGTTTCTTGATAACCTCTCAATAATCTGGCTAGTTCCCTTCCCCAGGATTCACAATGAATTCAGGTCCAATGTTCAACAAAAAGAAACAAGGAAATCCATGTATGTAAAATAGTTTCAGACAAATTCTTGATGTTTCAATGTCAAAGTAAAGTTTTGTTAACCAAAGTTCTACCAATAGCACATATTTTCTTCTTGGTGAAATAAGGACTTTCCACTTCCTCAAAATAGCACCAATGTTATTCCCAGCCATGATGCTTTGCCATTACCTCCAGTTATTCAAGAAGACTTGCCACAGTTAAAAAGAAATACAACTTCTATAATGTTAGTGAAACACAGTTCTTGGTTAACAGTTATTATTTCACTATTTGCAAGATTAGTATTCACAGTAGTTATCTTTGTCAGGATGACTTCACAGTGCTGCTGTTTCTACTTCAACAACTTCACTTCTACTAAAGTGTAAGATGAGGACATTCACCTTTGTCTCATAGTACTCCACATTCACCTTTGTCTCATAGTACTCCACTTCACTTGTGCTACTAAAGTGTTGCATTTACTGACAGCCAGATGTACCACCACAGCTTTAGTACTTTGTGACTCAAAACAGGTTTTGGTTCCGACAAGATTTACTTTAAGGCACTTCAACACCTTCAACTGGGCAAGGCACTCTTCCTCTGATAATCACTCTTCAAAAGGGGCAGCATCTTTATCTCTCTTGTCTGTCTGCCACAACAACAACCTAAGTTTGCCTTTATGACCCACTTCTCTCTGTCGCTAACAGGCAATATAGGTTGTGTCAACTTCAAACAAAGGTAGGACTAGACCGGTAAATCCCCATTGAACGAGGGCAGACTCGGTACCGGTATTGGAGGTAGTCATGGCGCTAATAGTGCCATGACTACCTCCAACCTCGTAATGAGGCCCCTTGTCTATGTTGCAACTTTTCTGCAACATGTTGCAAGTGCACAAAGTACCTTACAGTACAGTGCACTTGGGTCTTCCTGTCATTTCTAAAGGCGCTAGATACCCTCGAAGGATTTTGTAGGAGAAGTGCAGATGGGCCTTGGTGGCAGCTTATCGTTTCATGTATTTTTAAACCTTTCCTGCCAGGTAAACCGCAGTTACCGTGTTTGCCACGAATAGGTAGCCTGGCTCCAAAATGGCCATGCCACAATGTACTTTGTCCTGTCCTTTGGCCATCTTGCCCCTTCACCTTCCCCAGGTCGAGCTGACCAGGGTCTGTCCTTTTTTGGGCATGCATTTCCCATGAAACACCAAGCTTTCGCAGGCTTCTGCATCCCTTGTGTGTGTGCTTCCAGGATGTGGGCTGGACTGTGTGGTTCCAATACACATCCTGGGTGCCAGAGAGTCTGGTGTGCTGTGAATGCCTGGGTCCACCATGGTCCATGATTGGTCCACGTATGGTATGACTGTATGTGAGCAGATCTTCCATTGCGTCCTCTTCTTTTTGGCGCGAAGGAGATTTTGGATAAGAGAAGGCTCCAAACACCCATACCACGTTGATCTCTGGAGTTCTCACTGAACGATAGATAGGATCCAAGTATTCTGAAACTAAGAAACTGAGTCGAGGAACCGCTGGTGACCTCCTGGAAGGTTTGGCACCCTGAGCCTGCTATTGTCCTGCTGGACCCCTCTGCATCTGGTCGTCCTAGAAGGTCTGCGAAGACGCTTCGACCCATTGGAATAGTGGGACCAACTATTCTCAGCATTTTCATCAAACCCTGCAAGTAAGCCTTCTCTGAAGTGTCCCTGGGCCAACCAGTGGGCTGACCAGCTTACGCAGGACCTTTGCCCCGTCACCCCCACTGTTTCAAGGAGGCCATCGAAACTTGGTACATCGCAAGCTCTGTGTTCATGACACTCCCACACCGAATTTCGTACACTTGGCATTCCCAGGTCCGGAGTAAAGTGAGTGCGCCCGAACTGGAGTATACGCGGTTACTGTGTCGCCCAGCTGTGATGACGAACTTTGCAAGTTCCTTGCAGCTTTGGTCCTCTGTGCCCTGAAACCTGCTATAGCGGAACTGGCCTGATCCATTCACCAGGAGCGGAGAAATCCCCACTGTCCCGTTTGGGAATCCACACTGTAACTTTGTCACTGAAAGCCACAGAGCTTGCAGGTTCCACCTGCAACCGAAGTGGACTCGACTGCGAACATTTGATCTGGAGTGCACCGGGGGTCGGTGAGTAATTGCAATCCTAACCGGTGGCCCCTAGTGCATCCATCCATTTTTACGCACGAGTGGCACCTGAGGACCACTCTCCTTTCCACTGCTAGTGCGTACTAGAGAACTATTCCCGAACTCTGGAATCTGCTCCGCCCTGTTGAGGAGACCCTGAACGAATAGTGTAAACTTATTCTGCATCACCTCACCCGCCTTCCTGAGCTGCTACAGACCCTTGAAGAGACCCTGTTTTGCCCATCTGCATTACCGTGTGCGCCAGCATTGCATGTACATTTTAGCAATAGGCTCCACTCTTCTTAGGGATTGGACTGCCTTTCAGTTAGGCTTGTGTTTGATGCAGAAGGGACTAAAGACTATTTGCATTGCCTGTTTCCTTCCCCTTTTAGGTTGTGGACCCATTTCAAGCATTAACCCTTTAGACCCCATTGGTCTTGTATATATGTATATCGATAGGATTGTGTTGGCGTAGAAGTATTACAGTGAATTTATTTGTGTGTTGAAATGCAAAGGCCTTGAAATTAATGTATTTGGATTATATATATATATATATATATATATATATATATATATATATATATATATATATATATATATATATATATATATATATATGATAGGTTATTTATAAAGCGCTTAATCCCCAGAGGTTTCTAAGCACAGACCCGGGGATCGAACCTGTGTTGCTCCGTGTCATCTTGCTTCCTAGGCGAGCACGTTGCCCCTGAGGTATCCTCCCGAGACCTCCCGAGATATATATACCTGACTGGGAGTGATTTTTAAGTGTCCTTTACTCTGTGTGCTCATTGAGGTCGTTCAGTCACCCTCACCCCTCCTGAGACCTAGTCTTGACCGCCGCCAATGCTACCTTGATTGGTCTTGCTTGTCCAGAAGATTACCCTGTTCCAAGAAACTAGGCTGGCCTTCTGAACCTCTGCCCACCAGGTCTGAGTTCAGAAATAAGTCTTAACACATGCAGCTAAGTGCGGACGGAAGGATTTTACCGATCAGGCTGAGACCCCCGGCCCAGGGGTCATCCAAGTGAGTAAAGGTGCGGGCCCCCCGTCCAGAGCCTGAGAGCCCTGAGAGGACCAGGGTAGACCCAGGAGAGGTGCATCGGCCCGCCACGGGAGGGGGACTTGGGCCGTCTACCCCACCTGACGGCAGCAACCAACACAGCGGCCCGGTCCTTGTGGGGCACACCTTGTCGGCTCGCACACAAAGCAACAACCTTGAGTAACTTGAGCAACAGCGGAACGGCGCAGAGAGACCTGAGTGGCAGGGGGCACCCCAGGCAGAAGCCGCAGGCAGGAGGGCCACAGCGCCTGGGTACCTGTGGGTAGGCGGCCCGGGCCGAGTGATTAGAGGAACGTGGTGCACTCCTGGCCCCGCGAGTCTCAGCGGGTGGGTGGAGGCGGGCCCCCTGAGGCTCAGCAAGAACTCTATGCAACAAGCAGACGCTTTGGAGGAGAAGGATGAGACCCTAATCTGAGGCACGGTGCACACCTGCTCCAAAAAGACAAGCTAACCCCCACCTTCAAGATCTCAGGTAGAAGATTAGTGCACCACCAGCGGAAAGAAGCCGGAGCAGCTCAGTGAACCTGGAGGGACTACTTTGCGCCCCCGCCCCAACTCAACAACGCAGCTAACAAGTCTCCAGAAGGCTCATGCTGGCAGCCACCGGCCTGAAACCCAGCGAGAGCCAAAACCAAAGGGGCAGCAGGGCGCTTCGGCGCAGATGTCAACAAACCTACCTCATACTCCAAGTAAGCAAACCCCCAAGGGTACACACCGGAACCAGTGATCAATCCATCGCTTACGTGCAGGGCGCTGTTGTGCCACCCCCCTTGGGGACTCGGCAACTGAACACAACAGCAGGGGGCCTGCACAACCTCACCTGGCAGCGGTCCGCCTCCGGGACAGAGGGCAAAACAACACCAACACTCCCACAAGCTAGCCCAGCTATATCTCGACCCCAGCTAGTTACAGGCAGCAAGAAAGCCCCGGGACCTGGTGGGCCAGAGCAACCAAGTAGAACCCACCTCCCCCTCAGAGGCGTAGCATTCCGGAGACATACCAACATCCACAACATCCTGGTTCGGACAACAAGCCTCAAACCATAGCCTCTGATTCAAGCCATGTCGCGGAATAAGCCCAAGGAGACCAGGGAGGGGGCCCCGGGGACCAAACCTGTGAAAAATCAAGAAGGAGCCCTCCACAAGCTCTGGAGGAAAGAAGGGGAGAACGCCCCGGAAGAAGAACGGGAGGCGATGGACCACCCAGGGGCAGAGGAGGGCACAGAGCATACGCAAGGCCAGGTGGTTACGAGCAACATCCTGTAACAATGCTTCAAGGCATTTACGGATCAGATGGCATACATTTTGCAAACGCAACTCAGCCTAATACGAAAGGACCTCGCTCAATCACTACAGGAAATCAAAAGTGAAATTGCGGAACTGGGGGATCGTGTTGATACCACCGAACATGTCATCCAGGAACTGACAGAGGACACTCGTAAGATAGACGACCTGGCGGACCAACTAGCGGTTGCAACACACAACCTCGAGCTCCAAGCGGAGGACTTGGAGAACCGCTCAAGGAGGGCGAACATTTGGGTAAAAGGTCTCTTGGAAAAAAGTTAATGATTGTGGCGTCTGGGAAACCATGCAGCAAGTATTCAGAGACCCCCTGGACATAGAGGCCGGGGGAAAGATCCCCATTGACAGAATCCACTGTGTTGGCCCAGTAAGATCCGACCCGGGGGCCAGGCCGAGGGAGGTGGTAATGGCACTGCAAAGTTATGACCAAAAGGAAGCGATCTTGCAAGTGGCAAGGGAAGGGACCCTCATTAAAGTCAATGGGACGGAGGTTCAGCTCTTCCAAGACCTAGCCAAAACTACTCTGGCCAAAAGAAGGCAAATGGGGCCAGTCACAAAGACTCTGGCCCAAGCACAGATCCGTTACAGATGGAACTTTACTGTGTTTTCGGGATGGTATTCACGTGGGAGGGCCACCAAAACTGCATCACTACACTGGAGGAGCCGCTTAAGATCCTGAACATCGAAGAAGATGGGGGAGAGACCCGCGGAGGGCAAGCCATGAGGCCGGACCACAAAAAACTCCAAGACAAGCCCTGGGAATGGAGGAAAGTAGGGGAGACCAGATCCAAACGAAAACCCCTGCAGGTCCCAGAGGGACTGCGGCTAAATTCTCCTACCTGAAAGTGCCCGATGGTAACAACAAGACCATGCAAGGTACGGGGTGACCCAGCGAAGGGACATTCACTTATCCAGGGGTGATACACATACAGATGGGGAGGGCTGGGGGAGGGTTGGACACAGCACTTGGTATCCGGGGGAAGGCAGGAGAACTGCCCAACCCGCACTATAGTTCTCCGGGTGTTGAACGAGACTCGGTACCCATGGATGAGAGCATGGGGGGGAGAAGGGGACTCAAGTTCAGCCGGAGAGGGGGTAAGGGGGTATGGGAGAAGGTTTAATAGGGGTGGGTCGCTGCAACATAGGAGCACACAGGGCAACCAAGGGGATGGCCACTAAGAAGGGGACACCCCTTCTCTCACTGAATATTAGGGGGCATAACATTCCAACCAAAAGACGGAAACTAGAAAACCTCCTGCTCGAAATGAAACCCGAAATAGTGACCCTTCAAGAGACCCACATCAGGCGTAAAGATAGGGAAAAAGTGAGACTAAAGGGCTACCCCCATGTGATACAGGCGAACGACAAGGGTAAAGCACAAGGAGTGCTTATAGCATTTAGGGACCTTGCCAACCTCAGAATAGAAGGGACGAGAGCTGACAAGGAGGGAAGATGCCTCTTTGTCCAAATAGGATGTGTGGGGCAGGATCCATACCATCACAACAGTGTATGCCCCTAACAAGGGCCAGGATGGTTTCTTACAGGGGATAACGGCAAAACTCGGCCACTACTCGGTAGGGCAGCTCATCTTAACGGGGATTTCAACTTGGCATGGTGCCCGGGGGAGGACAGAAGCGTGGGGTGGACCGCGGCGTGTTGGGGACCCTCCCAGAATCTGAGGGCCAGTATGGACCAGTTATTCCTGGTTGATGCCTGGCGGGAATCACAGGGGGGCGCGCAGGGATACCCTTAGTATTCTCATGCGCATCAGACTTTCTCAAGAATCGACTATGTCTGGGTATCCGCCACACTCCTTGGCCAGATTCTGTCCATGAAGCTGGGGCCCACCGCCTTGTCGGACCAGGCCCCCCTACTTGTGGAACTTGGCTGGGAGGTTGGGGATCGGGACTGTGGTGTTGGCGGTTCCCCCGCCACCTGCTGCGGGACACGGTCATCTGCAGCGAGATTCAGGATTTCATTCTCGAATTTTTCAAGAACAATAGGACCCCGGCGCAGAAAGAGCAGGTGAAAGGGTACGCCCTCAAGACAACCTTACGGGAGGAACTTATTGCTAAACAAGTGCTGAGGTCTAAGCAGGAGAGAGCCCTACAAGAAGATCTAGAACAAAATATCATTGGGGTAATGACCAGAATGGAAACCAATAAGGGGGTTGCCATTAGACAGGAGTACAGACACCTCAAGGGCCAAATTAGCATACTCCATGTGATGATGGAAATGCATTGGAGGGACAGGGCCTCCGTATCCTTGTCCTTTATGCCTTTATCATGTATGTTCTGTCTTGTTTTCCGTGCAGGAGTTCATGTGGAACTCCTGGCGGTGCGGCTCTTCCTCTTTTTGGTTTGATGAACAGACCCATGGGATACCCTTATGGCACCCATGGGTGGGAGTACGGCCCTGTGCTCCTAGCGTATGTTTTTGAGCCCCTGTGTGTGGCCCACAGAGCAGGGTATGGGCTGGTGGCAGCTCCATGCTGAATTTGACAGGTGCTCTGAGTATCCTCCATTTTGGGATACCCCAGCCCTGCCATTTGGAATCAGTTGATTCCTGATAGGAAACAAGATGGCTCCTGTGGCCTCTTGCTTTCTATATCCTGTTACTGTTTTTTCCAAAGTCCCGGGAAGCCCTGACTCTGTCCCTTCCCCCTGACTGGCTGTTGGGTAGAAGTTCCATATATGGTATTGTGGGGAAGTCCAGGCAGGACTGGCTAGAGCCTTCCCAATGACTGTATGTTGTGGGTAGGCCCGTGGGGTGGGACCTGGGTGAATGGAGTGTGTGACGAATACGCTTTCATGCTATGGGTGTCTATTATCGAATGGATGACATAATGACTGAGACAGCCCTGCCCGGAACTGGTATGAACGCAGTGTGGAGTGTTGAATGGCACGATGATTGTCCAAATCCACATTCTGTGTTGTGAGTGTCTGGATGGAGAAGAATGGCCTGAATGCACTGTGACCCTGATTGGCTGCCTGAATGTCCTTCTGAGTGATTGGTTGCCTGAGTGTGACCCAGCAGAGTGAATGGGAGATCAACAGGATATCTGTGGGCCTCTCACTGATGGAAATCGTTCAGAAGCTGAAGTTGAAACTGATGCTTAACCTTGAGGCCCGCTGGAAGAAGAAAAATTGCTGCTGCTGTCCTTCGCTAATCTGAAAGCTGCATGACTGTCAAGGAACTGATCTAAGAGAGGGCCTGGCTAGGAAACCTCTTCCCGAGCTATGAGGGACCAGCTGATCTTTGCCAAAGCTCCCAGGATGTAAGACCCTCGAAAGGCTGCCGACCGGAGAAGGGGACCACCGCAGTATCACAAAGTGAAGCACTCAGACATTGAAGTCCATCACCGTCGACGACTGCCGTCGATGATCGGAGCCGCAGTTCTCCTTTGCCTAAGACATTTCATCCAAGGACTCCCTTGCTCATCATCGTCGGCTGCTTTCATCCTGCCAGAGAAAGTCAAGGCCACCGACAACCGAGGAGAATCCACCAGTGGGTTTCCTGCCACCCGAAGACCTCAGAGACGCTGACGAAGGTACTAAAGCCTGCTGTGGTTATGTCCCGTTCGCTGACGCCACACGCCAATGACCCAACAGCTTTGCTGGGCCAAAGTTCTTCATTGACTCTTCGCAGGGCAACGAACACCGACTCTCGACGACCCTTGGCTCCTGCCTTAAGAGTAGTGCACTCAAGAAGTGCCTGTCGCCGAATGATCGAATAACTCTACGAAACCAGGTACTTTGGGGTCGTGGAAGCTTTTAGAAGGAGTCGAGACTATATTGAGCATAATTGGACTGGGCTTGTCAAATACGCTTTATTTACTGGTTGCCCAGATGGGGTGATACTCACACCGAACTGTCTCTAGGTAGACGGGAGACTGTTCTGCCATTGCTTGATTTGACTTGCTTCCTTTCTGGGGTCTATCGTAGATTCATCTCACCATCTGATTCATATGACAGTTGAACAGTTAGTAGTTGATGCATTTCAAAGGAATCAATAGTAAAGAGTGGTACCACGTAGACCTGTATATATTTGCCATTATAGTATTGCCAGAGTTCAAAATGTGTTATTGAGATTGTGTACATAACGTACATAACGTGAACCTTATTTATATAAAGCCCTCGTTTTCACTAACATAGTGTGTGGACATTGCATTCCTTTGTGGGTGCTTGGGGACTAGACTGTACTTAAGAACCAGCCTGCATCACCCCCTGAGAGCTAAGCCTTGGTTGCTCAACCATGTTTTACCAAAATAGAGACTGGGGTGCTCTGTGCCTCTCCTCTGCCATATAGAGAACAGGAGTACAGATACCCCCTCTGGTACTTTACACTACAGACTAAACAGGTGGAGAAGTCCTTATTATTTAGACAGAGATGCTATATACATGTCACACTCACCTGTGTCACTGCAGGAGCAATGGACGAGCCTCCCTTGACCCCGAGTCTTCACTTCCCTGTTTCACCTGGAGGAATACCTGTAAAATACAAGGTGTACACTCGGAACTGAATTCACCCGATTCCCCGGGTTCCTTCCCTTCTCTTTACTGTGTGCTGTGAGGTCCCCCTATGGGCTTACCTTGATCTTTAGTAGGGTGTGCACTCCATCCTGCATTCGCAGGGGCGCGATTCACTCATGTGATTGGTGCCAATGTCTGTAGGTTGAGTTCAGATGCCAAACGCTAGCCAGTTTCTTCCCTGGCTAGAAAGTCCTTCCCACAAGTGAACGTTGCGCGGAGAATGTTGAGTGTCCAAAATTGTCCGTATTGTCTTAGTTTGCCGGTATTTTTGTGGGTGAGTAGCGCTGCGTGTGGAAGCTAGCTGCTGGTAGGTTTGCCAGAGCCTTCAATTCGAGCGCGCCTGGTAATGTCTCTCCCTTTCCCTTGCAGGAGAAATTATATGGTATTAGCGCCTCGAGTTCGGGTTCAGCGCTACTGGAGACTTGGTGGTTAGGTACGTTTGCACAGAGGCTTTTGGTAAGTATGCACCGCGTTTTAATAGTGACACGTGAAATACAGGATGTATATGCATATGTTGAGGTAACACCAGTCTCATGGCTGCTGGATTAATTACTTTTTCTATTGTATACGGGCCGATGTATCTAGGCTGAAATTTCTTGGGACCCTTTAAAGCAATGTGTCTAGTTGACAGCCAGACCGAGTCTCCCACTCGAGAATCTGGGGCTTTTCGTCGATGGTGATCAGCGTTTCTTTTCTGTGTTTCTTTGGCCTGCTGTAGGTTCCTGCTTGCTTCTCTGGCTGCTTTCATGATGCTGGCATGTAGAGTCTTTATTGCGGGTATTTCAATCTTTTCTAGTGGATCGTAGAACGACGTTCGGGGTTTCGACCATATATAGTAAAGAAGGGTGTTGCTTGGGTTGATGAATGTGTTGAGTTGTTGTAGGCATACTCTGCCATCCATAGAATTTCTGTTCAGCTTTGGCTTGTTTGGTGTAATAGACAGCGCAAATACTATTCCATGGTCTGGTTCGTGCCCTCGGTTTGGCCGTCCGTTTGAGGGTGGTGACTAGAAGACAGACGGACTTCTACTCTTGCCAGGGCACAACAATTTTTCCAAAAACGAGATACAAATTGGCTGCCTCTGTCAGAAACGATTATGGTAGGGAATCCATGTAACTTGATGATTCAGTCTAGAAAAACCTGCGCTGGGGTCTGAGCTGAGTGAATACCTTTTAGACCTATGAAATGGGCCATTTTGGAGAAGAGGTCCACTACTACGAGGATGGTATTATAACCTGAGTTAGAAGGTAGATCAGTGAGGAAGTCCATTGATACTGTGTGCCAGGGCGCTGGCGGAATGGTGATTGGCTGAAGGCAGCCGGCTGGTTTTTGCCTGGATGTTTTGTATTGTGCACACACCTCACAGGTGCCTATGTAGGTGGCAATATCCTCTCGCCAAGTTGGAAGATTTGCTTACTTTCTTCATGGTTTTGTCTATACCCGGATGGGCTTCAAACAGCGAGTCGGGGTAGTCTGATATGATTGCTTGTTGCAGATCCTTAGTTGGAACGTAGAGGCGTTTTTGGTAGTACGGTAGTTTGTCTTGAATGTTGAACTGATCTCCCTTTATGTCCCAAGCCAGTAGGTCTTCTTCAGACATATTTTCTTTTATTGCTTCCTGCTGTCTTGATGCCTACCCCCGGGGACCCAGACCAAGTCCAGCAACCCCGGAAGCAGGCATCAAGTTACCCCAAGCAAGCCCAACAACCCCTGCTAGGGGATATGTGGGTGCAGTCCTGGCGCCTATTGCGCCAGGCTCATATGGAGAGTCAGTCCTGGCGCCATAGGCACCAGGCTCATAGATTAAAACTTACCTGATGCAGATCATGCTGCAAACTTACCTGATGCAGACCATGCTGTAAGAGCTCCAAGTCAAACGAGGCTTGCAAGGGACTATTTTACCTAGGGACTATTTTTTTACTCGGGTGGGTCTGGGGAGGAATACTTACCTGGGACTATTTTGGAGGCTATTTAAACCACGACCGAAGAGCAGCACACGCTTCTCGTTATTCTGCATCCAGCAGCGTAACGCTCACCGTGCGTGCAAGTCTGCATCCAGTCTTCTGCCACGCCCCCCTCGAGTTTGGAGCTCCTAGAAAAAGGGAGAAAAAAGGAGAAAAGGTTAGAACAAGAGCAATACCTTTGATCCTTACCTGAATTCCCGATCCATCGCGCCTTCGAGCTGGAAGAAAGAAGCGATTTTATGCGCGTCGCTTCGTCTGCTGCAGCGCCGCGCTGAACTCACCGGCCTTCGCAGCATCTTCACATTTCACCGCATCCTCCTGCATGTTACCGCCGCACTCCGGCACCTAAGGAGAAGACAAGAACAGCAAGGTGAGCCAAGGGAATACACAGAGGAATACCCACCATAGACTTAACTGATTTTACCACTGGGGGTACTATTCTTCTTCACGGGTCGGCGCAGTTTCCACTACATCCTAGCCGAACCCCGGCCCCTAAGGGGAAACAAAAGGACAGCAAGGTGAAACAAGGCACTAACAAGGGGAACCCTCCTCACCACAAAAGACTTACCTGATTTTACCGCCGGAGGCATTATTCCCTGAGACTTCATACTTTCTCTCAGCACCTGAATAAGGGAGAAAGCAACAGTTTACATATGGACATTATTTTATCGAACTGTGTTGGATAATACAAATCCTTACCAGAACATTACCGGTTGCCACGAGGAACTCTTCAGTAGGGTCAAGCTGCAATTTGCAAGGAATCGGACAAGAGTGAAAGTCTGGCATTTCAACTCTTACGAACTGCATACTTACAGTGTCTTGCCGGGAATATCAGAGTCAATATTGTCCTGGAAATCACCAATTCCTTCGAGCCAGTGAAGCAACTGGTTATCTACGCGCCCCTGCGCTCAATGCAGGATGGAGAGCTCATCTTTTCAAACCATCAGGTGAGACTATAAGAGGGAACATCCAAGGTGATCAGTGGGGAGAACAGCGGGGTGGGGGATTTACGCTCAACTCCACGGGTGGTTAATTCCCTTTCTTCACTTGTAGAAGAATATTCCTACGGGTCAAGCAAACGAAGCTAGGTGGGCCAGTCCAGTCCGTCATCTCGGCCCTACGTGTCACATTGGTGGAGACCGCAGCAGTCCAGTCCAGATCGACGCCTCTGTGGGAGCCAGGTGAGCGTAACACCTGCAGAGTATTTAACGGAGATGGGCCGATGCAGAGGATGAACATTTTATGGCTGGGTATGATCTCCACCGGGTTAGGGGCATTGTAGACTTCCTCTCCTGTGCCAATGCGGGATAACGCATCCGCTTTCCCGTTCTTAACTCCGGGGCGGTAGGTGATTACAAAGTCGTATTCCATTAAGGATAGGGCCCAATGGAGCTACCTAGAAGACTGAGCTTTTGCTGAGCCTAAGTATTGCAAGTTCTGATGATCTGTTATTATTGTGATGGTGTGTTTTGCTCCTAGTAAGTAATGTCGCCATTCACACAGTGTGCTTTTGATTGCTAGGAGTTTTCTCAGAAATTGCATAGTTTAATTTTGCTGGGGAAAATTTCCTTCACCAAAAGGCAATGGGATGAAGGCATCCGGTTTCAGGATTTTGTTGAGACAATACGGCCCCCATGGCAATGCTTGAAGCGTCCGTTTCCACGATGTACGGTAAATCGGACTGTGGATGTTGCAGTATTGGGTCTGAGGTGAATTTTTCCTTGAGAGCTCGGAAAGCTTCTTCCGCCGCCGGTGTACATTCGAACTTTCGCTGTTCGCGCAGCAAGGAAGTTATTGGATGTACAATATGTGAGAATCCTGATATGAAGCGTCGATAAAAGTTTGCAAATCGTAGGAAATCCTGTACTGCCTTTACAGACGTGGGTGAGGACCAAGTGAGGATTGCCTCCACTTTTCTATTGTCCATCTTGATCCCCTGCTGTGTCAGTACCTATCCTAGAAACTCCACCTCGTGACGTGGAAGAGCATTTTTCTAGCTTTGCGTGCAGTTGGTTTTCACGCAGTTTGCGGAGTACAGCTCGCACGTGGGTCACGTGCTCTTGGGGAGTGGTGGAGTAGATCAGAATGTCATCGATGTAGATGACTGCGCAGACATCGAGGAGTTCCTGTAATACATCATTCATAAAATGCTGGAACGCAACCGGGGCATTGCAAAGCCCAAAGGGCATGACCGGTATTCGTACAAGCCATAGCGTGTACGGAACGCAGTCTTCCACTCGTCCCCTTTCTTCATGCGTACCAGGTGATATGCGCCGCGTAAGTCTAGCTTGGTGAAAATCTTCGCTTGTCTCATCTGGTCTATGAGTACTGGTATCAGAGGTAACGGGTACTTATTTTTTATGGTGACTTGATTTAGGGCCCGATAACCAATACATGTTCTTAAGTCCCCCTCTCTCTTCGGTATGAACAAGAGTGGGGAGGCGGCTCGTGACTTAGATGGTCTAACGAAGCCATTGGCCAGGTATTGATCCACGTAGGTCCGTAGATGAGTGTTTTCTTCCTCGGTTAATGCATAAATGCAGCTGCACGGTACTTGTGCCCCTGGTTGCAGGTCGATCTGGCAGTCGTAAACTCGATGTGGTGGTAGTGTATTAGCTTGCTCCTTCGCGAACACATCCTGGAACTCGTGGTATTCCTCTGGTAAAGTGCCCACCAAGTCTAAACCTGCTATCTTTTCCTGTGAAGCTAACAATGGGCTTCCTTTGATCCCTTTGTTGTCGTAACAAGAGGCGCATTCCGTGGAAAAGAGTAATGTTTGAGCTCTGCAAGCTATCTTTGAGTTGTGTGTCTCTAGCCACAGTATCCCAAGAATCAGCTGGAATTGGGGTGCAGCTATAAGGTCGAATCTTATACTTTCTCTGTGGCCATCTTGGCAGATTAAGGTGATGGTGGAAGTACACTGTGTTACTGGTCCCGAAAGGAGTTGTGTGCCATCCACAGCTGTCATGCTTTCTCCGGTGCCCTTACGGTGGAATGCGAATCCCAAGGTCTTTGCAGTGTTTATGTCCAGGTAGTTCCCAATAGCCCCACTGTTTATGAAAGCCTTGAGGGCTTGCATTCGGGTGGGCTGTGAAGGGTCTGCCAAAACCACAGTAATACTGAAATGTGAGATCTGAGTGCTCTGTTCCTGGCTCGACAGACTGACCTCTACATCTGCCGGGCGTTGGAGTTTTCCGCTACCGCACCTGTGTCTTCCCCTGTGTTATCTAGTACCCCCATTGTCTTCTGTGGGGGTTTAATTGTGCAGTTCCTGAGGAAGTGACCAGATTGGCAGCAATATAAGCAAAGTTCTTCCTGATGCCTCCGTTCTCTCTCCGCCTTGGTGAGTGGTCCCCGGAGAACACCCAATTGCATGGGCTCTGAATGTGTTTCTGAGGCCTGTCGATGGGACGCTTCCTTTGGTCGGACATATACTGGTCTATGCTCTGATCTGGTTCGGTCGGCCTTGCGATCCTGTAACCGGTGGTCTAGTTGTATAGATAGGTCGATGTATTCACTGCAATCTTCGGGAGGATTGGCTACTTGCGCCAAGACATCTTTTAATTCTCCTCTCAGTCCTCGATAAAATAACATTATTCGATTCTTCTCTGGCCAACCTGATTTGGCTATTAAGCGATTGAATGTGGCGACATATGAGATAAGATCATGACCACCCTGTTGCAGAGAGAGTAGCTCATCAGCCAGGGCCTGACCTCGAGTCCGATGGGCAAATCGTTTTTCCAGTTCACGCTGAAAACCTGGGTAATTTCTCAGTAAAGGGTGGTCTCTAAGCACTAACGGGACAGACCAGTCCGCCGCGTGCCCTTCTACATAGGAGAGCATAAAAGCTACTATAGCTTGGTCGTTCAGAAAGGTGTGTTTGCATATCAAATGTAGCCGGCATTGATTCATGAACGCTGCAAATTTCTTGGGATCCCCAGAGAAGCGTTCCGGGGGTGCTAAAGGGATGTTGCCTGGAAGCAATACCTCAACGGGTGTGGCTACAGGTGCCACGGTAGGCTGCCCCTGTGGAACTCCACCTGGAAGGGGTGGTAGACCAGCTTGGGTCTGTAGGAGCTGTCTTGCCAAATTGTCTGTTTTGTCCCTGTTGACTACCAGTTCGCGCCTTAAGGCATTTGTCTCTGAGCGGGCTGCATGCACCTCAGCCCGTAGTTCACCCAACAATAGGGAAAGCTGGTCTACCTCAGAGGTTTCCATCGCTCGGGCAGAGGTATTGAGGATGGCTCTTGTTCTGTCACACTCACCTGTGTCTCTGCAGGAGCGATGGACGAGCCTGCCTTGACCCCGAGTCTTCACTTCCCCTGTTTCACCCGGAGGAATATCTGTCAAATACAAGGTGTACACTAAGACCTGAATTCACCTGATTCCCTTGGGCCCTTCCCTTCTCTTTACTGTGTGCTGTGATGTCCCCCTATGGGCTTACCTTGATCTTTAGTGGGGTGTGCACTCCATCCTGCATTCGCAGAGGCGTGATTCACTCATGTGATTGGTGCCAATGTCTGTAGGCTGAGTTCAGATGGCAAACGCTGTTTTATGCCTTCACAGCGAGGCAGAGAGTTCAAGGCGCCAGTTTCTTCCCTGGCTAGAAAGTCCTTCCCACAAATGAACGTTGCGCTGAGAATGTTGAGTGTCCAAAATTGTCCGTATTGTCTTTGTTTGCCGGTATTTTTGTGGGTGAGTAGCGCTGCATGTGGAAGCTAGCTGCTGGTAGGTTTGCGCAGCGCCTTCAATTCGAGTGCACCTGGTAATGTCTCTCCCTTTCCCTTGCATGAGAAATGATGTGGTATTAGCGCCTCGAATCCGGGTTCAGCGCTACTGGAGACTTGGTGGTTAAGTAAGTTTGCACAGAGGCTTTTGGTAAGTATGCACCAGTAGAGAGAGAGAGAGCGCAGTGAAATAAGTGTCTGCATTATTGTGGTGAGCGCAATGAATAATGTCTCTTCTTTCTTTTACAGGGGTTTGTGCGCTCGTACAACTAACCTGGATTCAAGCTTCGCGGGAAGATTCGGTGAGTGTTGAGTATGCGCAACGTTACTGATGTGCGCGTGTTAACGCTGTTCTTTGTTCTTACAGGTGTCGGTGTAGAAGTCCCCTCTTGACTGGAGATAGCTGCGGCGTGGAGTAAGAACCAGGTAAACTGAAGCAGAATGATCCGGAGCAGGTAAGCAGTAGTAGGATATTCCAGAGCAGGTAAGCAGAAGCAGGATGATCCGGAGCAGGTAAGCAGAAGCAGGAATATCCGGAGCAGGTAAGCATAAACAGGATGATCCGGAGCAGGTAAGCAGATGCTGGCTGATCCAGAGCACGGCAAGTGTGTTGCTGATATAGCTCACAGTAAGCAACACGAAGCACTTGAAGAATCTTGCGTGTGGCTTATATAGCCAGCCACACCCAAACACTAGAGAGCTCATGAATTATCATGCACTTCCTGTTTGGCAACAGAAAGTGGTAACCAGAAAGTTACTACAAACACTAGGAAGGAATGAAAGGAGGGATTTGTTATGGGTTCTTTGTGTGCCTATGCCAGGCCTGCCAAGCCTCCACCCAGCTTGCCCCAACTACCTGCCTGATACCCATGACAATACAGGCCAATAAGGCCGACTAACTCCTGCCTAGACAAGTTAAAAAAAGGAAGGTGACTAGGACGATACTCTGTATCCTGACTCCCGGGGGCTCCGCAGTCACAACCTCAGAGGAGATCCTTCAGGCATTCACAGAATACTATACAAACCTCTACTCCTCGGGGGCCCCGGACGGGGAGCTCCAGGAGGCCTCCCTGAGGACATCTGAGCTGCAAAACCTTTGGAGGCTATGATCTTCGAGGATGAAGTCACGTCGGCAATCCGATCTTACCTCTGAACAAAGCCCCCGGCCCGGACGGCTTCCTCGCACTGTTCTACAAGACCTTTGAAGATGTGTTAGTCCCAGCTATGACTGCCCTCTTCAACTCCTTCTCCACCACAGGGCACACCTCCATGGAGGAGGCAAAGGTGATTCTCTTGCCCAAGCCCAATAAGGATAAAACCCAGTACAGCTTATACCGGCCAATAGCACCGATAAACATAGATGCTAAGATCTTCACCAAGATCCTGACCTCGAGGCTCGACAAGAGAGCTGCTGGCCTGATCCATCCCGACCAAGCAGGCTTCATTAGGTGAAGGAAAACGTTTGACAACAAAAGTCGGGTGTGTCACTTGAGAGAAAAAATGTACACGGTTGGCCTCTCGGCGGGGGTATTGGGCCTCAATGCTGAGAAGGCCTTTGACCAGGTAGAGTGGTCGTTCCTCTTCGTCACCATGGAAGCCATGGGGTTCGGCCCGGGGTTCCTTCGCCTAGTCAAAGCCAACTACAAATCTCCCCTCATAAGGCTAGCTATCAATGGGCATATCTTCAAGCCGATCCATCTTTCGAGGGGCACCAAACAGGGGTGCCCCATGTCCCCGATATTGTATGCAATATACCTAGAACCTTTCTTTCCAAGGATAAGATGGGAGAGGGGTACAAAGAGGGTCACCTTTGGAGGGGAAGACACCACAAAGTTATGGCCTTCGCGGACAACCTGTTAGTGTCAATGACAGAGCTGAACCCCTCAACCTCAGGACTAGCATCCCTCCTGGAGGAGTTTGGAAAGGTAGCAGGTCTCAAAATCAGCAATCAGAAGTCTGAACTGATGATCATACTACGAGATAGGCCTGCACCTCCCGACTTCCCTGTCGCAGGCCACTTCGGGCATGCTAAGGGCCCTATTCGATACCTAGGGCTGGCACTCATGTATTCCCTAGGCGAAATGGATCAAGCAAACTACCCCCACCTGTTAGAATCAATAAGGATATGGCTCAAGGAGTGGGGCCCCCTCAGCGTGTCATGGATGGGTCGGATCAATATTGTCAAAATGATTATACGCCCTAGAGTTCTGTATTACTACCAAGCCCTCCACCTAGTGATACCACAAACCTTTTTTAAATCCCTGAATAGAATGGTGAGGAACTTCATTTGGCAGGTGAAAAGACCCTGGGTGGCGTGGAGGGTCATGACAGTCCCGGTGGGAGCAGGCAGAATGGGGGTACCCAACATCCAAAAGTACTACCGAGCGGCCCAGCTACGGGTAATCCGAGAGTGGTTCGGGGAGGATCAGGACAAGATCTGTCTGAAGATGGACAGGGCGGTGGTGGGTAGGCCTTTAGATGAAGATGAAGTTCTGTGGTACCCCAGAGAGGACATACCCCCCAACTTGTACAGAAGTCACTGCCCTGGTGGGAAATACGTGGGACACAGCAGTAAAGAGAGCAGGTATTGCGTCCTATCCGGCCCCGTTCACACCCTTGTTTCGTAATCCACAATTCACCCTGGGGGTGGAGAAAGGGGCATTCGCCAGGTGGGAAGACGCTGGCTGCATGCTAACAGGGGATATGATTGACGGGCAGGAGGTCAAGTCCTTCCAACAGTGCAAGCTAAGTATGGGCCTGTGGGAGGAGGATAGGCTTAGATATGCACTACTGAGACACTGGTTGCTGGCCCCGGGCATGAAAGCTGCCATAATTAGGGAACTTATCCCCCTGGAAAAATACTTGTTGACAAATTCGGGAGGCCGCCAAATGATAAACAAACTATATAAACTGCTGTCCACATCAGCGGCCCAGCCTCAATGGCTCTACATGAAGCAATCCCACCTGCCCATCCCCATCTCCGAGGAACAATGGTGGGAAGTATGGCAGAGGATTCCCAAGCTAATAAGGGGGATGCAAACCAGGGAAATGTGGACTAGGATGCTAGTGCAGTGGCACCTCACCCCAGAGAAACTGAACAGATTTTACCCCTCGACCTCCCGGTCTTGCTGGAGGGATTACGCAGAGGTTGGGACTTGGGCTCACGTCTGGTGGACCTGCCCAAAGCGAAGACCCTTCTGGGAGGCAGTTAATCGGGCTATGAAGGCTATATTTGGCCCAGGATCCGAAGGGAATGTGGGGAGGCCCTATTGGGGCTGGGCGATGTTCTGGAAAAACTCTCACATCTCTCATTGCGCAAAACTGGAAACAGGCACGATTCCTACAGAGCAAGATAGGTTAGCTAAAGTCTGGCACTACACAGCACTAGAATGGGCCACCTACACCATCCAAGGCGACTTAGCCCAATTCAAAGAGGACAGGAAATTGGTTCTAGACTTTTTGCGCAAGGAATTCCCAATCTCTTGGCTAAGTAGCGATCCTTGGGAAGGTAGGAGGGGAGGGAACAGGGAGGTCGGGGAGGGGAGAGTGTTTTGATATTATTGTTCCAGTTTATAAAAATGTAAATAAAAAAAATGCGTGGGGCTATGGGGAAAATTAAACAGGGGGGTTTCCCAGTCTTCCTGGCCTCTTTCCCTCCCCATGTGATCTGTAAGGAAGGCATCAAACAGTAAGACAGATACAAGTGACCACAGTTCAAGGGTATTTATTGAACTTCAATTGGGTTTGAAAAACACCTATCTAAACCTAAATCTAAAGATGGGAGCAAGCAACGACTATCACATAAAAATACTGCTGTCCGAGTCTGTCAAAATAAAAGGGCCTGTACTAATAAACTTATTCCCAATCCTTACTTCTAAATACAAAATAGTGTGGGAAATAATGTTATGCAAAAGAAAGGTGTTCAAGAAATGATATGTCAGGATATTCAAGTCATTGGCCTCCCTTCCCACGTTTTCAGCACGGAACAAGGCGGCACACTCAAGCTTAGCACAGTCTCTGGCCTCTCTAGTATGAGGATGTAGTTCAAATCTAAATATCAGGTCCTTCTATGTCAAAGTCTCTTTGTCATTCAAAGTCTCTTCCTTCAGAGGGCCTGATGCAACAAACAAACATTCAAAAGTTCCTTTCTCCTCAGGATTTTTATGTAAAACTTCTTGGGTGATTTTTGATTCACCCCGGGTCCCCCTCCGCTGGGCTCGGACCGACTTTAACACAGTATGTCAATTGATCTCCCTCTGTCTGGCTCGGACCGAATCCATGTAATTTTCCAAACTTTCTCTACTTCATCGAAATCAAAAACTGCGCTGGATTTCACTTGACCCGTCGCAGGACCCCTTCGATTCACATATATCCATTCTCTGTCAATTGAACTCCCTCCGCCGGGCTCGGACCAACTTTATCTACGGTTATTACTTCTCAACTGGATACCTTGCAGAGACCTATGATTGACCACCCCGTCAAAGGTATTGTAGCTTGCTTTAAAATACAATCACTCATCAGCAGTTTAACTTCATTTCCGTCTCTTATCACACGCGTTTTAACAATGTTCGTTCCAGCGCTCGTCATACCATGTTACTGCTTGCAACCCAGAACCGTCTTGTATAGGTCTCCCTAAATCACCGGCTGTGTTGCTTTCACTGAAGTGGCTTTGTTCTTGCACCCTAGGACAGTACCACAGTGGCTGGAGATTCTCCCCGCCTTGATTACTGATGCTGGAGGGCTACGGGTATCTCCGACACACAATGCAGGATTCTTCAGCCTGGTTTCCTGGTCTTAAACTTTCTGTTCTCAAGGTTTTGTGAAAGTAACGGTTCCTTGTCGAAAAGGTCAAGGAAACTTCCCTCCTTGCGATCCCCTTCTGTTTCGCCATCTTTCTCCTCTTGTTAAACTGCCATCTTGGAACTGCTGTTTCCTCGTGTGCTTTGTCTCGCTCAGAGTGTGCTCTCATGCTCCTCCTTTTATCAGTGTGGGTTAGTGTAATGGAAGTCAGGTGTGTGTGATGATCAGTAATTTCCTGACCTTGCCTGACCATTGTATTGGGACACGTCAGGTTTGACTCTCAAATCTGTCTCATAAACTGTCCTCAAGGGGGTGACTCGGGATTTATGTGCTCTTTATATTTCGTGGAAAGTTCTTGGTAAATGGTAGGCTCATGGTGTTCTGTCTCCCTCCAATCCCACATTGGAGAGGTTTGGGAGTAACAGTCGGAGTCCCAGTAATCTTGCGGAATAAAGTCCCAATTATCGATGGGGAGTTGGAGACTCCCTCAAGAGAGTGAAAAATGCAGAGAAGTCCTTTCCCACAATTACTTCTTCGGTTAGTCCAGGAATGATGGCCGATGATATTAAATATGACTTGCCGCGGCTGTTAATGCATATGGGTATCTTGGGGTATATTTTGTTATCCCTGTGTACACATGTAACTCTAACTAGGGTGGCATCCCCGAAGTCGGTTGTTGTGACCGAATTGGCCCTTATGGCGGTTTGTTTGCTGCCTGAGTCAATTAATGCCTTTACTTGTTTCCCATTTATCAAGGCCTTTTCATATGCGAAGTCAGCGGAGTACTGACATAAACATATGATGAATGTTTCCAGATCTTCTTTGGTTCCTCCCACTCTTCCCATTTTAGACAGCCTATTTCCATGGGTTCTCCTTTTAAATTTTTTGGACAGTTTATGGCCAAGTGCCAGTTTTGTTATGATCCATTTCTCTTAATCCTCCTACTGTTTTCCCAACAACTCCTTTCTCCTCCTTTTCTCTTCCCTGTCCTATCCCTATATGATGTGAAAGGTTCAGAACCTCATGATGTTCTAGATGTGTTATGAGTTGCTAGGCTAGCATTATGCAGTTGGTCAGTTGAGAGACATGGCTTGATACCACTTACCTATCCAAATAATGCCAGATTTTGGTTAGGTAAGTGGTATCATATGGCTGCAGCCTACTTAATCAGGCCAGTGGTATCATAAGTCTTTATAGGCAAAGATACATGGCTTGATGAAGGTGGCTGCAGCCATATGATACCACTTACCTAACTAAATAAAGCCAGCATTTAGTTGGGAGCAAAGGTGTTATCCTTACTGGATCTTAAGTTGGCATATCATCATGTTCCGTTGCACCCTGATTCATGGGTTCTGACAACCTTCTTTACCCATACAGGGATGTTCAAATGTGTGCACATGCTTTTCAGATTGGTCTCGGCTGCAAATATGTTTCAAAGGGTTATGTACACCTTACTTGGTGGTTTGGCAGGAGTAAAATTCTACCAGGACGACATTTTGATATGGGGTCATAATGTGGAGAGTTATGATCTGAGATTGCGTGGAGTTTTGGAGAAGTTGGGTGAAGCCGGGCTCACTTTGACAGAAGAGGTCAGAGTCAAGGAGCTGAACGATTCTATTTTCCCCTTCTGGTGGGAAAACTCTCATCAGCATGGATTCTCAATTTTTATCAATTGAATCATATCTTATTCCTGTCACCATATGTAAGGAAGGCATGGTATCAAACATTAAGACAGACACAAGTGACCACAGTTCAATTGTGTTCTTTGAACTTCAATTGGGTTTGAAAAATGCTTATCTAAAACTAAATGTAAAGGTGGGAGCAAGCTACGACCATCAAAAAATAATAACGCAGTTCTAGTCCAGTCTGTCAAAATGTTCTAGTCCAGTCTGTCAAAATAAAAGGGCCTATACTAATACATCTGTTTGCCAATCCGTACTTCTAAATGCAAAATAGTGTGGGAAAAGAAAAGTGTTCAAGAAATGATATGCCAGGATATTCAAGCTGTTGGCCTCCCTTATCAATCTCTGGCTTCTCTAGCACGAGGATGCAGTCCAAATCTCAATATTAGGGCCTTCTATGTCAAAGTCTCTTTGCCATTCAAAGTATCTTACTTCAGAGGGCCTGATGCGACAAACAAACATTCAAAAGTTCCTTTCTCCTCAGGATTCTAATATACAACTTCTTGGGTGATCTTCGATTCACCTCGGGCCCCCTTCGCCGGGCTCAGCCCCACTTTAACACAATATGTCAATTAATCTCCCTCTGTCGGGTTCGGACCAAATCTGTGTACTTTTCCAAACTTTCTCTACTTTATCGAAATTGAAGACTTTCGACTGTGCACAGGATTTGTCTTGATCCGTCGCAGGACTATTTCGATTCACATTCATCTGTTCTCTTTCAATTGATCTCCCTCCGCCAGGCTCAGACCAACCTTATCTATGATTATTACTTCTCAACTGGATACCTTGCAGAGGCCTTCGATTGCGCACCTACGTGGTGCTGTCCCACCCCGTCAAAGGTATTGAAGCTTGCTTTAAAGTCCAATCACTCATCACAGTTAAACTTTATTCACGTCTCTTATAATGCGCGTTTTAACAATGTTCGTTCCAGCCCTCGCCTTACAATGTTGCTGTTTGCAACCTTGGCTTCAACAAATACCGGTCTTGTATCGGTCTCCCCAACTCACCGGCTGTGTTGCTTTTACTGAAGCAGCTTTTTTCTTGGGGCCAAGGACAGTACCACGGTGTCTGAAGATTCGCCCCACCTTAATTACTGATGCAGGAGGGCCTCGGGTACCTCCGACACACAATGCAGGATTCTGCAACCTGGTATCCTTGTCTTAAGCTTTCTGTTCTCGAGGTTTCGTGAAAGTAACGGTTCCTTGTCGAAAAGGTCAAGGGAACTTCGCTCCTTGCGATCCCCTTCTGCTTCTCCTTCTGCTTCGCCATCTTCCTCCTCTCGTTAAACTGCCATCTTGGAACTGCTGTTTTCTCATGTGCTTTGCCTGGCTCAGAGTCTGCTCTCGCGTTACGCCTTTTATCCGTGTGGGGAAGTGTAATGGAAGTCAGGTGTGTGTGATGATCAGTAATAGCTTGACCTTGCCTGACCACGTCAGGTATATGGCTCGGGTGTTAGTCCATTTTTTCTCATAGCGGTCTGTCCGTGAGAAAGTGTTTGTGTTGTAAAAGTGGATGGTGGTAAAGTTTCTCCTTAAAACTGCTCCTTCAACCTTTATATTTGAGTGTCTGAGCAAGGCTAACAACATTTGACTTGCAGGATGGAGTTGGATTACATTTTCCAAACAAAACCGTTGTCAAGGCCTCACCCAAACTGGACAGTTTTCAGCCTAATCCCATTTATTTTCTCAAATAGTTTTTGGCCAGCCGTAGCAGAAAACCCCATGGCAGATTTGGACCAAATAACAATTTGGGCACAAAGCTCAATTTAGCGATGATAACCGGCAAAGCTACTGCATCGGACAAACATACAGGGCAAACATACATCTGACCTTTTATTATATTGTTATATTACATATGCCTTGGTTCTTTGGAGCAGAGAGGCTGAGACCCTTTTCAGAAATGTAAAGCCACCATTTTTTTTTCTCAATGCAACTGATTCCAGGGATATTACTGGGAGAAGCAGCATATCAAAGAACTCAAAAGGCTATTTGGAGGAGGGAAAAGGATGCCATCAAACTTTGGAATGAACTACCCATGAGCTTACAGAGTCTAATAATGTTCTTGACTTTAGAAAGAGATTGGAACGCTGATTATTTCGAACGAAGGACTTAGATTGCCTGGCCATAGGCGCTTTATAATTGCCAATACCAGTAGCAATAGCAATCACATCGGGCTCGAGTAGTGAGTAGCGAAGAAGCCACCGTGTGAAGATTTGGGGGTGGGTTGGAGAGCCAGTTACAGGTAGAACATTTTTGTTTTATCTGAGGAAGACCGCTAGAATCTCACAAGATTATTGTGGCAATGTGCAAAACGCGCTCAGGAAAAACATGAAGTACTGAGTGATAGGGGGTAATGGAAGAGCGTTAGGGAGGGGAAATAGCAATTGTGTGGAGTGAGGGGACCTGGGAAAAGGAGGACACATGTTGAGTGCCTGTAAGGATGTGGAAGACTTTTTTTCCATTATCACAGAATTCCTCGAGCCGCCACTCTACCACAGGAATTCCTGTTATTGATAATGATTACTGTGAAATTATCTCAGGAATAAGGAGTTTGAAAAAAAGGTTTAACTTCTGCAGTGTCTACATCTACTAGCAGGGTGATATGGGTGCTTGGTAATAATTGTTTGACATGGTCAGTAGCCAAAAGAAAGCTATTGGCGCAACATGTACAGAGGCCACGACTGAAGGCCATAGCTAGTGAGACCACTGGCCATGGTTACTGGGCCCAGAAAAAAAAAACTATTGGTACAATATATACAGTGGCCATGGCCATAGGGCATGGCTAGTGGGTCCTGAGGAAACTATAGGATAACAAAACCTTTGAAATTCAGTGAAAACACATTAGAGAGAGAGAGTTAAGGTGATCAGATTTGATGCAACACAACTCCTAAAATTCGCATTTCAAGCGAGTGCACTTTAACTATGCAGCTCCTGTTGCTCAGCGTATACACACCATGATGACATCACTGGCCACGTCACTAATTACATCACACATGGCATCACTGATGACATTACTAATGACATCATACAAGGCATCACTGATAAAGCAATAATTCCATCATGTTTGACATTATTGAGCTTATAAATTAGAATATCTATGTTCCCCTCTTTTGATACACATTTCATTTTGTTACACTTCAAAATAATAACAACATAACATGGAACACAATAATACAGCAGTATCATATGATTACGTGTGGAACATTCATTTATAGTACTTACCATTTTATAAAATGTTTAATAAAAAATATGTAACTTTATACAAATGGTTTGAATGTCATGTATCAGTAAGCAATTACAATACCTAATTGCAAGGACAGCATCTGATTCCGGTAAATCTATTTCCGTTATTTCAGAAGAACAAGTTACCAACTGGTAACGTTCTTTCTAATGGATATTCCTCCAACGCATTCCACATCTTTGACATGTAATGTCCACAGCAGTGCACTTCGGAAACTTTTCCGGCAGAGGACGTCCTGTGTCGATGGCGTCGGGTCCATGTCCCTCGAAGGCCTCCATTGAGGGCGACGTCACAGGATGTTATAAATAGGACACACGGTGCCCATAGCCTCAGTTTAAGTTTTTTCCCCCGGAACGTGTGGCACCAGTCTGATACCTGCAGGACTGCACTTAGACTTGTGGAAAACAGAAGTTGCAATCGCATAGGAAATTCTCTTGAGGGGCAGGCTGGGAGGGCGATGTGGAATGCTTTGGAGGAACATCCAGTCGCAATAACGTTACCAGTTGGTAAGTAACTTGTTCTTCGAATGGATTGTGTCCTCCAACGCATTCCACATCTTTGACAGACTCCCAAAGCAGTACCAGGAAATGGAGGAGGGAAAAGAATTTAGAGTACCCAATTAGATTGAGGATTAAAGAACCGCCTTCCCAAAGGCCATATCCTGACCATGGATCGTATCCAAGGAATAATGTTTTACAAAAGTATGGAGTGAAGCACAAGTAGCAGCATCACAAACATTCCTAATAGGAACACCTTGCTGGAGGGCGGTGGAAGTAGCCACGCCCCTAGTGGAATGAGCGCTCAACCCTCCAGGAGGGTCTTTACCCGCCAACCGGTAACACTCTGTAATGGTAAGGATAATCCACCTGGACAAGGTCTGTTTGGTAACAGCCTGGCCCAATCGGTGTCCAGCATATCCTACAAAGAGTTGATCGTCCACTCTGACCCTGGACATCCTAGAAATGTAAAAGCTAAGAGCTCTCCTAGGATCCAACCGATGCAGACGCTCCTCTTCCTTACCAGGATGAGGAGGAGCGTAGAAAGATGTAAGAACCACCTTTTGACTCAAATGATATTCAGAGACTACCTTAGGTAGAAAAGAGGGACGTACTCGCAGTACAACCCTGTCCTTGTGAAACACAGTACAAGGTGGCTTAAATGAAAGTGTCTGCAATTCACTCACTCTGCAAGCGGAAGTAACCGCAACCAAGAACACAGTCTTGAAGGACAGTAATCTTAAAGGACAAGAGTGCAAAGATTCAAACGGAGCACCCATGAGAAACTTCAAAACCAAATTCAAATCCCAAACCGGCACCTGGAAGGGTGACGGCAGAAATACATTAGTCAGTCCTTTAAGAAACTGGGAAATAAAAGGAATCTTAAAATAAGAACATTCTTCAGACGAGCGCTTAAAGATAGGCAGCGCCGCCAGGTAACCTTTAATGGTACCCACTTGAAGGCCAATGTGGGCCAAAGAAAACAAGAAAGACAAAACCATAGGAATGGAGCACTGAAAAGGATCAACATTGTGACTTCTGCACCAGTCGCAGAACTTACGCCAACAGCAACGGTACAGGGATTGTGTTGCAGGCTGCCTTTACCGAAAGCAACACCTCCATCACGTCATCTGGGAGGTCCCAATCAGATTCCAAGTGTGAAGGTTGAGAGTCTTGACCTCTGAATGGAGAACCTGACCCCCCTCACGCGAGAGCAGATCCTGTCAGTGGGGAAGACTGCGTGGAGGGCAGATGGACATTTCCAGAAGGTCCAGGTACCACGCTCTCCTGGCCCAATCCGGAGCAATGAGTATCATGTGCGAACCGAACCTCTGTAACCTCTGAAACACTTGAGGCATGACGGGGACTGGAGGAAATGCATACATCAGTGGGAATTACCAATCCACCACGAACGCGTCTCCTAAGGCTCCTCTTGGAGGAAATTCCCTTGAGCAGAATCTCTCACACTTCCGGTTGACACTGGTGGCGAAGAGATCCACTTGCAGGGTTCCCCAAAGGGCGAAGATCTCCTGAAGGACTTCCTGAGCCAACACCCACTCGTGGGAGACATGCTCTGCCTGTTCAGAGCGTCTGCCACCACATTTCCGTCTCCGGCCAGATGAACTGCTGAGATGGAAATTTCCTGCTGGATGGCCCAGAACCAGAGCTGCATTGCTTATCTGCACAACGGAAGTGACCCTACCCCCACTTTTTGTTGAGGTAATCCATGGCCACTGTGTTGTCCGTCATGATCAGGACAATCTTCCCCCGTACAGAGGGCAGAAACACCTCCAGGGCCAGCCTGATGGCCCGCAGCTCTAACAAATTGATGTGGAGTCTGGAATCCGACAGAGACCAACGACTGCTGGCGGTCAAGTCGTTGGCATGAGCGCCTCATCCTGTGAGGGAAGCATCCGCCACTACCGTCGCCTCCGGCCACGGTTGCCAAAACTGTTCCCCCCTCATCAGGTTCCCTTTGTTGGCCCACCAGAGAAGATCCTGGGAGACTGAGAGTGGAATCTGAACGGGATCCGACATCTTGCTGGAGAACTACGACCACTGCATCTTGAGAGCCCGCTGAAGGGATCTCATCCGCAGCTGGCCTCTGGCACCAGAAAAATGCAGGAAGCCATGAGGCCGAGCAACCTTAAGAATTTGAAAGCTGGGAGACTCTGGGCATGTTGTCCACCATCTGCACAATGTGATGAGCCCTTACCTTGGGAGGCGAACACTTCTACAAGGGCAAGTCCAACACAGCCCCGATGTACTGGAGCTGTTGGGAAGGTGTTACGTGCGACTTCTTGAAATTCAGGGATAAGCCCAGCCTGTGGAGGGTGCGGCAGGTGACACTGAGATGATCCAACGCTAGCTCGGGAGAACACGCCCGGATCAGCCAGTCGTCCAGGTAGGGGTAGACGTGAATCCCCACTCGCCTGAGGTATGCTGCCACCACCACCATGAGCTTGGTGAAGACCCTCGGGCAGAGGTGAATCCGAACCGCAGGACCCGAAACTGAAAGTGCGAGTCGCCAGCCGCAAACTTCAGGTACTTCCTGTGCGTGGGATGGATCGGCACATGGAAGTAAGCATCCTTGAGGTCCAGAGACACCAACCAATCCTTAAGTTGAAGGGCCTGGAGGACTTGAGAAAGAGTCACCATCTTGAACTTGTCCTTCCAGAGAAGTTTGTTTAACCAATGCAAGTCCATGATGGGTCTCAATCCCCCGTCTTTCTTTGGAATCAAAAAATAAGGGGAATGCCATCCCTTGTTCCTCTCCGCTACAGGCACCAGTTCTATAGCGCCTTTCTCCAGCAGGGACAAGATTTCCTGCACCAGGAGCGGATCCGGAAGCTTCAAAGAGAGTTTCCCCGGTGGATTGTCGTGAGGCCGCCGAAGGAAGGGAAGGCACCAGCCGTGGGCTATGGTATCCAGAAATCACGCATCTGAATTAATGGCCCGCCATTCTCTGAGATGCTGAGACAGTCTGCCCCCAACCAGTGAACCATGGGACATGGCCTCACAACTGTTTAGAAGCGGCTGCGGCAGTGTCTGAATGCAAAGAGGCAGCTGCCTGAGCGGCTTTGGCACCACGATTTCCCCGGCCACCACGTGTACTTTTTCGCTGGCCCCTTTGACTGGCAGCCCCTCTCGTTCTACCAAAGGAGGAGTAGAAACGAAAGGAACCTCCCCTCCACTGCTGTCCCCTAGGATGAAAAGGCAGAGGTTGACGCACCATGGCGCTTAAAGATTTCGCTGCAGCTTTTGAGGTCTGCAACCTCTCAAGGCTCTCGTCAGCCTTGCTGCCAAATAAATGTGCACCATCAAAGGGCATGTTCAGAAAACGGGCTTGCACATCCGGAGCAAACCCCGACTTCCGCAACCACGCAAATCTGCGTACAACTGTGCTTGCAGCCATGGAGTGGCTCACACTGTCAGCCGTATCCAAACCCGAATGAAGGGCCTCACACATGGCATCCTTTCCATCCTGCACAATAGCAAGGAACCCATCCCTTTCTTTCCCCTTGGGAATACGCTCATCCGTAAACTTTTCCAAGGCACATGTGGAGTTGGCCGATTTCAAGGCCCTGCTCCCAGCAGGAAATACCTTCCGAGCCCAACCATTGAAGCGCTTGTTGTCCCTATCCGGAGGGATGGTAGGGTACCTCAAGGTGGCCGCAGTCGCCTGAACCACCAAACTCTCGGGAGTGGGGTGAGTAGATAAAAGCTGGGGTCGCTAACGGAAGGGCTGTATTTCTTGGTCAAGGACTTATTAACAGCCGGAAGAGAATCTGGGGACTGCCAAGCCGCTGCCACCCTTTCCTGTAAGGAAGATGAAAAGGCAAAACTGAGTCAGTCCGTCAGATCATCCTGCACAAAGTCTTCAGGAGGTCTGGACCAGCCCAGATACTCCAAGACCCGTGACATGAGCTTTCAAATGGATTGTGTCCTCCCACGTATTCCTCATCTTATGATAATTCGTATCCCAGCTCTGCTGCTTTGGAATGTATTTTTTTTTTCACCAGAGGGTGCTGTGTACGAGGCCGTGGAGTCGAAGTCCCTCGAGAGCCGCTGTCGGCTGTCGACCTCGCTGTATAAAGGGCTCGAGTTCCGTTTTTCTGACGCAACTGCTTCGTGTTATTAACGGCGCATCATTTTTTTCTTCGACGATGTCCTCATCATCTACTCCCACCACACCCAAGACAGGGTTAAAAAAATGTCATAAGTGTGGTAGGAAAATGTCAGTTTAGGCTTCTACCATTTGGGCTAACCTCCGCCCTGAGGGTTTTCACCAAACTGATGGCGGTGGTGGCAGTGAGCATCAGAAGGAGGGGGATTCACATCTACCCTTATCTGGACGATTGGTTAATCAGGGCAAGTACACCCGAACAAGCCCAGGAAAATCTGGCCTTCACCTGCCACTTCTTACACAGTCTGGGCTTCTCCCTCAATTACAAGAAGTCACAAATGATTCCAAGCCAAAAACTCAATTCATCGGAGCAATCCTGGACACTTCCTCAGGGACAGCCTCGCCTCCCGAGGAGAGAGCTCACCACATTTTGCAGATGGTAGCAAAGTTTCAAAATGCCCAACATATACCGGCATTCGACTGTCTAAGGTTGCTAGGCCTCATGGCATCCTGCAGTTTTCTGGTGCCAGAAGCCAGATTGAGGATGAGATCCCTTCAATGAGCCCTCGGGACCCAATGGTCCCAATTTTCGGTGATATGTCAGATCTTCTGCAAGTCCCAGCCACAGTGGCTCAAATTCTCCTATGGTGGGCTTGCACGGAGAATATCCTCAAAGGGGAACCTTTTTGGCAACCATGGTCAGAGATAACAGTAGTGACAGATGCCTCACTCACGGGGTGGGGAGCCTACACCGGCGATCTGACAATCAGCAGTCGTTGGTCTCCATTGGAGTCCAAACTACACATCAACCTTTTGGATCTGAGAGCAATCAGACTAGCGCTGAAGGCTTTTCTGCCCCCTGTACAGGGAAAGAATGTCCTCAACAAAAGAGGAGGTGTAGGATCACTTCCACTGTGCAGAGAGGCAATGGAGCTCTGGTTCTGGGCAATGCAAGAAGGAATCTCTCTATCGGCAGTTCACCTAGCCGCAGAGCTGAACACAGCGGCGGACGCTCTGAGCAGGCAGGGCACAGTCTCCCACGAATGGGAACTAGCTCAGGAAGTCCTTCAAGAGATCTTTGTCCTTTGGGGAACCCCTCAAGTGGATCTGTTCGCGACCGGTGCCAACCGGAAGCACGAACTGTACTGCTCAAGGGAATTTCCCCCAAGCGGAGCTCTAGGGGATGCGTTCCTAGTGGACTGGGTATGTCCACTCCTTCACGCATTTCCCCCTGTCCCCGTGATTCCTCAAGTAATCAGGAGGTTGTGAAAGTTCAGGAAAGCCATGATCCTAATTGCCCCAGATTGGGCCAGGAGGACGTGGTACCTGGACCTTCTGGACTTGTTCATCTGCCCCCCAATATATCTTCCACAAAGAGAGGATCTTTTCTCACAAGAGGAAGGTTGGGTTCTCCATCCAGAGGTCAAAACACTCAACCTTCACGCATGATTTCTGAGAGGCTGAGATATAAGGATTGGGACCTCCCGGATGACGTAATGGAGATTTTGCTTTCGGCCAGCAACAAAATCCTTGTATTGGTGTCATTGGAACAAGTTCAGTAACTGGTGCAGGGATAAGAATGTGGATCCATTTCTTTGTAATACTCCAACAGTACTTTATTTTCTCTTACATTTAGCCAATTTGGGGCTCCAAGTTGGTATGATAAAAGGATATTTGGCAGCGCTATCCATCTTTAAGCGCTCTTCAGAAGAGGTGTCCTACTTTAAAATGCCTTTAGTCATTCAATTTTTGAAAGGGCTGACAAATGTATACCCTCCAACACCTTTTCTGGTGCCCATCTGGGATTTAAATTTAGTCCTAAAGTTTCTAATGTGTGCCCCCTTCAAACCTTTACATTCTTGCCCATTAAGACTTCTCACTGTTTAGACAATTCTGTTAGTGGCTATGACATCAGTCCGCAGGGTGAGTTGCAGGCACTGTCTTTTAAGCCTCCTCACACCATTTTCCATAGGGACAAGGTTATTCTTAAAGTCAAACCATCTTTCTTGCCTAAAATAGTATCAGATTTTCATCTGTCACAAAAAATTGTCTTACCTTCCTTTTATCCTCCGCCTCACGCTAGTGAGGAAGAGGAAAGGTTGCATAGACTAGACCCAAAAAGGGCTCTCAGTTTCTACATTTCCTGATTGGCAAATCTTCGACAATGTGACCACCTATTTGTTGGGTAAACTGGGCACAAATTGGGCCTTGCAGTATCTAAACAAACTCTATCCAGATGGATAATTCTAGCAATCTCTGAATGTTATAAATTGGCTGGGAAAGAGCCTCCAGATGGATTAAGTGCTCATTCAACCAGAGGCATGGCAACTTCCACGGCTCTTCAGAGGGGTGTCCCAGTGCAGGATATTTGTGCTGCGGCCACTTGGTCATCAATGCATACCTTTGTAAAGCATTATTGCTTGGACTCTACTTCATATCAAGGAGGACTATTTGCAAAAGCTGTCCTTCATTCAGTCCATAATTAAGTTTTCTAGTACTCCCACCTCCAAAATGTCCGCTGCTATGGGAGTCTATCATAAGATGAGGGATACGTGGGAGGACACAATCAATTCGAAGAACAAGTCACTTACCAACTGTAATGTTCTTTCGATTGGATGTTCCTCCCACGTATTCCTCATCGACCCTCCCAACCGAACCCTCCGTACAGCTTACGCCAGTTGCACTCTAACTTCCTTAAGAGCCTGAGGACTTAAAACCTAATCAGTTTATGCGACCATGAACACTGTAAAAACAGAACTGAGGTTACGGGCACTGCTCGATCCTTTTATACAGTGGATGACGCCGACGCCCAACGGAGGCTCTCGAGGGACTTCGACTCCACAGCCTCGTACACGGCGCCCTCTGGTGAAAAAATAAATACAAATTTCCGAAGCAGCAGAGCTGGGATACAAATTATCATAAAATGAGGAATACGTGGAAGGAACATCCAACCGAAAGAACGTTACAGTTGGTAAGTAACTTGTTCTTCTGTACAAAGACTCTGCATGAGCCCCAGGCTCAGGTCTACCAAGTTCACCTTCGGGGGAAGTGTCCAACTCACTGGCATCATGGAGGGTCTGCCTCAACTCCTCCAACTGATTGTCACCAGAAAATTGTGGAGCTTCATCCAGTTCACCAGGGTCCTCAAACTCAGACCTCTCCTCCTCTTCATAAATGTCAGCCAGAGGGAGGTGAAACCCAGGTCTGGTGACAGAAGAGGGCCTGGAGTCCACAACTGGTCTCAAAGACTTCGCCTTAGCATTCCTCGGAGGATCCACGATGTCCAGGAACTCCAAAGGCAAATTTCGAGAAAAAATCCCCAAGAGGCGCCGATAGCGCTGAAGGCTTCGACGTCAAGAGCATCAACAACCTCGACGCCGAGAGCACCGAAGGCTTCGGCATTGACATCGACACAGGTGCCGACTGCGCCGTGGACTGCTATGATGGCAAAGCGTCGATGTCCGAGTTGTACGGACACAGCGCTGACCGAGTTGACGCCGGCATCGAGCCCTCCGTAGGTAGCTGCGGTCTCACTGGGTACGAGGACCAAGACGTAGAGACACTTCTCTTGCAACCTTTCGATTCCTTGTCCATACGGTACCTCGAAGGCACCCAATGTGAGTAGCATCGTGAACCCGAGTCCGAAGGCATGCGAGCCACAGATCGAGACCTATCCAGGCCGGCTTCATCAGAAGGCACAACCGGAACCGTGTCCTGCGATTGAAAAATCGCCAACATGGATTTCTTAAATTCGTCCATTCCTCCAGAGTCGAAGACCTCGTAGGGCATGTAACCTTCCTCGAGGCACCATCCTCCGAGGAGGAGGGGGAAGGCGACCAGTGACGGCGCTTCCTAAAGTGCCGGGACGAGGAAGATGAGTGGCGGGAACCACTCCGGGACCGAGATCCCCGGGATTCCTTCCGACGCAGAGAGTCGCCCCTCGAGTCGTCGGTGGAAACCCCCTTGGACTTGGACTAGGAAGTACGGGACTTAACAGGCTTAGAGTCCCTACCTACCTGGAGCTTCCCCTTCCACTCCCGCAAGGCCTTGGCAGTCAGCGAGCAGTCGTCAGTGTCGTGTGACTCACCCAGGCACCACAAACAAATACGGTGGGGGTCGGTGAGCGACATTTTCAACTTGCAGTCCTAGCAGGATTGAAGCCAGACTGCGGAGTCGGAGCGGTCGAAGAGAAAGACATCGTAATGATGAACACACGAGGCGCGCCAAGTCTCATGAAGTTAACACATTCACAGAAAAAACGGAACGGTGGCTATGGGCCACCGTTTATAACATCCTGTGACATCACCCTCGACGGAGGCCTTCGAGGGACATGGGCCTGACGTCATTGACGCAGGACGCCCTCTGTCGAAAAAGTTTCCGAAGTGCACAGCTGTGGACATTACATGTCAAAGATGTGGAATGCGTTGGAGGACACAATCCATTTGAAACATGTTTGTTAGTGTTATGAAAATAGTAAATGTACACATTTAAATATACGATTCTCCTTACTGTAATAACATTACATGAACACATTATTTTCTAAATTATAGGTTTTATAGAAAATCATCACATATAATATAAAGTGGGTGCCTGTGTGCACTGTAATAGTATAGGATCTAAGAATTCAAAGCTTGGTTAATATACAAAAATAAATCAGTTACTTATACTACATAATTGTGCACTGTACACTACATTTAAAGAAACAAGGACAGAAAGTAATGTACTGTGTAATTATGAAATGCCTATGGATAGTGGGCCCAATAGAAAGCTACTGGTGCAACATGGACAATGGCCGAGTCTGAAGTCTATAGCTAGTGTCCATGGCCAAAGGCTATGGCTAGTGGGATCCAAAGAAACCTATCGGTGCAACATGTACGGTCGCCATGGCCAAAGTGAAAGAACCTTAGCATCACTGATTACATCAGACATGAGATCCCTCATTTATGTTAAAATATTTGTAGGTCTCTCTGTTGGTACATATGTTATTTCAGTATACGTAATAACAATAAGAAGGAAGACAAGATATTTCAACAGTTGGGAAGTGCTACAAGAGCTTGTGATACAACCAGAGAAAAGTATCAGAAGAAATGATCATAAGGAACAGATTTTTTAAGAGAGAGATATTTACACATTGAAGATTGGTGTAGAACAAGGACGTTTTTTGGTCACTTTTAGTTGTTACTGTTTGGTAGGGTCAGGTAGATTTAGGTTTGTACTGAGGACATTTTGAGTTTGTACTTCATGACGACAGACAAGCACCTTTAGTTTAATTTAGTTAGGTAGAGATAGGGTGAGACTAGCCCTTTTCCTTATTTTTTAAATTGATGAATATCAGAATGTCCACTATGTGTCAGACTCCTCCTTCCGACCCACCACAACATGTAATTGGATTTATATTACTTTCAGTTATTTCTTTTCTAAATTATGTATGACTTTTTATTCCACTCTAACAGATGAAATGCCAAAGAAAATGAATCTTTACATACTATACTATTTTTTGTTGTACTCATTTTTGCATGCACTTCAAATTGTTGACCATACACTAAATTGAAAGAAAATACAGCAGAATGAAATGTACTTTGAAAATATGTATTCATATTTTATGTAAAAGAAAATAGTCCTAAAAGTTGAAAATATAGTAATCAGTGTTTTTATCAGTTAAGTCACATAGGATGTTATGTCTGATGTCAACGGTGATGTATGTAAGGAAGGCATCGTATTAACAGTAAGACAGACACAAGTGAGTACATTTCAAGAGTGTTTATTGAACTTTCACAGGGGTGAGATAAATGCATATCTAAACCTAAATCTACAGATGGGAGCAAGCTACGACCATCAAATAATAATAATGCAGTCCTAGTGAAGTCTGAGGTGATGTTCATGAAGAAGAAAGAAGTGTTCATAAAATGATTAGTCAGAATGTTTGGGCCGTTGGCCTCTCTTCCCCCACGTTTTCACACAACAGAAACCTAGCAGATGAATGCAGGCAATGCAATGTAATGCCAGAAAAACAGTGGAGCACGACACAGTGTTGGAATAATACACAGTAGATCACAGAGGGAAGGGCTGAGATGCGAGAGGAAGGAAGGGAAACGCAGAAGGCAGTGGGTACTGAGCAGGATGGGGGGCCCTACAGTGCGAGGGAGTGCACCCGACTATAGAAGCAAAGGAGCGCACGCAGCCAAACTGTGAGGGAGCGCACGCACGCAAGCAGATGAGGGGACCTACGATGTGAGTGAACGCACGTGGCTAGGGAAGCTAGTGAGCACACACGGGCAAGTTGTGCGAGAGCACACACACACAAACAGGATGAGGGGAACTACAATGTGAGGGAGCGCACACGGCTAGGGAAACAAAGGAGCACAAGTGGCCTGAAGTTGCAGGGGAACGCACACGTCCTGAGTTGAAGGGAGCACACAGAGAAGGGAGACGCAAACGCTTGGGGTGGGAGGATTGGTTGCAGGGGGAGCAACGCATCTGCAAGGGGAGAAGGGGCACAAGGTCAGGGGGGCTGTGTGGTGTGAAGTGAAGCTAACACTCCCCAAACCTTCTTACCTTGTGGCCGCAGACAGGAGGGTGAGGTCATTGACGCTCACAGTCTGCGCCGTTACCCCATCGCCGACAAAACCTGCATCGCTCAACACTGCGGCCTTGTCCCGCGAGGGCTTTGCCGCAGCGGGTCTGTACCTCAGTTCCTATACGCACAGAAGCGTGGACGTAGCAAAGCGTGCTTTGTGTTATCGGGCAGAGTCTCCTCTGCACCTGCGTCGCTCAACACCACGGCCTTGTCCTGCAAGGACTTTGCCGCAGACAGTGTTAAAACACCCAGATTTGACTTTCCCAGAAGGGGGAAAAAGGCTAGGTTTTTGAGCATAGCACAATACAACACACCCAGATTTGACTTACCTGATCAGTCGCAGCAGTCAACGGCTGCAGGCTACATTCTACCACGGCAGACACCACTGGAGCTGTCCTTAGCCTCTGTTCCTTGGCCGAGAGGGCTGCCACAGCAGGGGGTGCCTTGGGTGGCTGATTTAAAGGGGCCTTCCAACCAATAGGAGCGCGGTGGGAGGGTCAATAAACAATGAAACAACAGGGACAAAGGGAGGGGGAAGTGGGCACACACACGCTGCGGCGCGAGAATAAAATGTTTACAAATGCACAACTTACTGTTCCACGGAGCACCTGTCCTCACCCCAGCACCAGAGAAGTTGACGTTGTCTCTGCCTGCTGATGGTGGGGATGCCTGTAGGGACAGAGGGAGAAAACACATGTTGGTGCATGCTTACCTGCTGTCTGAGCAGGGGTTCAGGCACTGGGTCCTCCTGGTCCAAACAGGTGCAAACAGAAATTGCTCTTTTCTTCGTCTGCCCTTCGCTTCGGACGTTCAGGTGAGATACGCCCTTGATCTAAGAGTTATGAGTGAGTAGAAAGGAAGAAGCAGGGCTAAGAAGGTGGGTGATGCTTTGGCCAGGTGACCTAAATCCACTTGCACTTGCTCACCAACTGGAACACACGGGAGGTGAGAGAGTCCCTGTGTGGTCCCTGGTGTAATCCCTTTGACATGAACATTGAGAAGGGTCATAACCACTGACCACCAGAGAAGGATCATGTACCCCAAGGCTCAAGAGTATTATTTGTGCATCAGAGGAAATCTTCTTTGTGTCAGTGGTGGAGTCATAACCACTGACCACCAGAGAAGGATCATGAATGAACCCCAAGGGTCAAGAGGATAAAAAGTGCATCAGAAGAAATCTTCCTCGTGTCAGTGGGGGAGTCATAACCACTGACCACCAGAGAAGGGTCAAGGACCCCAAGAGTCCAGAGGACTATTTGTGCATCAGAGGAAATCTTCCTCATGTCAGTGGAAGGAACAGAACCACGGACGAATAGAGAAACCCGGGCCGAGGACCCAAGCCCAAACAGAGACATGACTCATCTTCCGTGTGGCAGTACTTGGCAGGTTAGTGAACCAGGTGTGCCGATGCAAAGAAGAGCCTGGGTCTGGGACCCAAACACAATTGAAACTTTTACAATTTTGAAAATAGGAGATCCTGGGGTATCCAGGAGAAGAGAGTCATTCCCCCTAGGTCTAGTGTGACTGGCACGTTGTAAAGAGAAGTATCAGGAGGAGGGAGTCCTCCTGGTGAATAATAACTGCCAAAAACCTAGAAAACCTTATTCCTCTTTTTTTTTAAAACTGGTAATTGATTTGTATGATATTCCTTCAATGAATGTTGTAGAAAATAGAAGGAAAATCAGCAAAACGGAAAGCGAGGAAGAGGTATGCAGAGGAACACTATTGTATGAGCGGTCTACTAATTAGTGTAGATGACCTACACCTAAAGGGGGCTGAGAGGCTTGAAAAGTCACCCAAGGGTGCAAGCATCAGGAGAAGGAGTAGAGTAGCAGAAAAGCAAGAAGCAATGAGGGCCGTGGTTGCAGCTGAGAGAGAAGCCTGAGGTAAGAGAAGACGCCGGACCATGGAAATGCCTGAAACTGTGGCGGGTCCTGCGAGAGTCTTTGCCTTGAACTCTTTCTGTTGCAGAGATTGCGCAGCGGGAAGCGTAAGGAAGAGACACTGGCCCAATAAAACTGTGTTGTGCAGAGTACCCAGAGAAGCAGCAGTAGCGAGCAAAGTGTGCCCTCTTTGGGTGTACTAGGTGGCAGGGTTGCACCTGGCCCTCTCCAGAGCAGAAGAGTCTCCATTCCTCATTGCCGTGAGCGGAGAAGGACCAGAGGAGGCTGTCCACCCGACTGCGAGGAGCCACAAGTACCGAAGACCTGCGAACACAGAGCAGAGCATAATCGAGCGTCTTACCCCATGAGTTCACAGCTTGCAAGTGATTCCCAAGTGGTCCAACATGGTCCGCGTGTTAATGGTAGGTTAGTCCAAGTCCAAAAACCCAGCTGAAAAGAGTCCAAAAGCTTACAAGAGCCAAGAGAGTGTTAACAACCAGCAATACCAATTTAAAAAAACAGTGCTCAAGGCAAGAGGAGAATACTGAGAGGCTTAATGATTTTAAGAATGACTGCTTATGTGCTATGAGACACAGATCATCAGGTTATAGAAACCTACATTGCCAAAGCCAAGATAGAAGAAAAGTGAGACTGTCTTTTGATATCTATTTGGTTATTGGTGCAGAGGGAAAAGAAAGATGACAAACAGGCTGCTCTTCTGGAGAAGGTTACCCAGAGGGAGAGGAGCATAGTAGCCAATGAGTCTTGAAGAGCACTAATGTGGTTCCTTGTTTCCCCACAACTTGTTTTGATGCTAGACAAGTGTGATGTTGTTATTACTCTAAGTTGGAAGTTACTACTGAAACACTTTTCTGTTCTTTTTGGTGAAGAAGGAGACGGGCAGGCGAGTATACCCGTAGGGCAAGAAGTTGTTGCCTGAAATGGCCTGGCAAAGGAATACACCAGGTAGTAGTTGATGCAAGTGTTAAACTGTGGTTCTAATAGAAACAACTCATGTCAATTTGTGACATTTTAAGAAGCATTGTGAAAGCTTGTCGAAGAAAGGTTACAATTATTTTTTAAATCAAAGTTGGGTTAAACCATCCTGACAAAGATATTTGATTGTTGCTCATCTAAACAAATACCAAGGTAAAAACTTCTTACTCCAGGAGGAGCTGGAATAGACTCTTTCTTTCTGAGACTAAATGTTGTGACAAATTATCCTGGCCAAGACTATTACTGTTGTTTACCCGGAGAAGACAAATGTGAGACGTTCTTACTCCAAGAGGAGTTGGCACTTACTATTACTCGTCGAAAAAAAACTGGTCGACTGCAATTTGGTCGACGCAATTTGGTCGAAAACCAAATGGTCGAATTTTTTTTGTATTTATATATTTATTTTTCGGGTTTTCGTTTAGTTAAAAAAGGGGTTTTTAGAGAAAAAAAGAGGGTTGGGGGGGACCCCCCCAAAAAAAAAAAAAGGGTTAAAATAAAAAAAAAAATTTCGACCATTTGGTTTTCGACCAAATTGGTTCGACCATTTGTCTGGTCGACCAATTTTTTTCGACGAAATGTCTGGCAACCGGCACTTACTATTACTTTGGATATCTTACTGAAGCAACAGAACTTTATGTGATCAAATACAAGTCTTTAAGAACTGTATTGGAACTTTGTGTCAAACTGGATTTCCTTGTTTATTTTGAACTGTGGAGAAAATCCTTGATCAGATCTGGGGAAGGAAAACTCACTCAGGTTATAAAGAAGAGACATTGATAATATTGTGAATCTAATCATATTTTACATACCATTGTTGAATTGAAGTGCCATATATTTCCTTATTGCTTTATTGGGTGCACAGGTGTGAGGGACAGCTATCCTTTTCTTATAGTGTTTATTTTTTTATTAAAAATATTGTATTAGTTGATAAATCAACTTTTTCAATTTTGTTATTTCCATTAACACTTCACATCATCATATAAAGAAATACAAACAAATGCTTACATTTATATCACATGTTTGTACAAACAAGTTAGTGCTAAAGTACATAGTGCATACAAAAAAATTATCTTTGCAAAAAGGGACAGTTATAGTTAGCAGTTAATAGCAAACATTAAAACCAATAGAGGATTAGATTGCATAGACACAGGTCGGCGTAATTAGTATAATAAAATAAGCAAAATTATATTAAAAACTATTTCTATCATAAAACTCTTAAAATCTGATACAAAAGTTATCATTTCCTGGAACTTCGAATGTGCAATGAGTTCATATGCAGTTTGTGACTATCAGAATTTTCCTACATTAAGTCAAAATTATTCTTAGAGCGTCCTCAGAGGGAAAACATTTGAAACATATAAAACATAAAAAATTGCATATTGTTGTAGTGAGGACAGGTTATTAATTTGAGTTATGCATAGAATTGAGATTTTTTTCCTCTAATTAACTGAACCCTGTCTATAATTAATGGCGTTTTGATTGCGTTGAATACCTCTACCCATAGCTGATCTTGCGTCAATAGAGTTCTATCGTTGAAGTGTCTATAGATATGGCACAATCTCATTTCAGCAGTCATAAGGCATTCAACGAGCAAATGTTAACTTGTCTCCTTAAAAATGTAATTTTTACAGAATTTACAGTTCATATCTTGGTTAGTTGCATTGTTGTATTTCGCCATGCTTACTTTTGTTCTGGTAAGATTTAAACGAAATCTTAGAAAGTCGTCGGCATAACTGCGATCCGGGAATTTGCTTAAATACTGGGGTACCATATTCATAGATTTATGTAGGAAAGCTCCAGCCTTAAAGGCAGCATAGGTGTTACATCTCTCCCATGTGCAGATCCAATCCCATTGCCATAGTTTAGTTTTAGCCTTGTCTGGAAATTCTAGAAGGAGATCAAGGGGTATGTCTGCATTTAGAAGTGAAGTAGTGCATAGAGCTTTCCAGTGGTGAAGCGGGCCAGAATTAAGAGTTTGCAAGAGGTCTTTCAGTATTGGAAATAAGTTTTGTGACTTGGGCATGGCAAGAAGGCATTTTCTATACAGACACAACATTGACCAGAGTATTGTTGCGGATAAAGTAGTTAGGCCTAATTCAAATCTAATAATTGCCATAGGCATGTTTTGGGGGACCGGTAACATTTTTTTCCAATATAAACCTTCAACTGTTTCCCATCTGCATGATTCTGGGCTACATTTGGTCTGACTGCTATATATGATTATGGGTACAGCTTTCTGGAGGTAGAAGATTCTTGCAGATCGCTTTTCCTTGGATGGCTATGAGTCTTATTTTCGCATACATCTCTATTTTGTATGGTAGATCTGACGGATGGGTATTGGTGTTGATGCCCAGATACTTGTATTAGTGAATGTGTTCTAATGCTCTCATTGATAGTCGCCAGTTGAAGTTATAACCTGACTTTTTTAGATGATGGTGGAAAATAAGTATATTGGATTTTTCAATATTAATCGTTAGGTTATTATCCGTGGCGTAGTTACTCAGCGCTGTTAGTTTTCTTTGTAATCCAATGGGAGTTCTGTCCATTATCACCAGATCATCCGCGTATAGTAAGTAGGATATTTCTGCAGAACCTAGTTTTGGTGGGAAAGATCAAAGTGATTCGAAAACCACATCAATGTCATTGACAAACAAATTAAAAAGAATTGATGCAAAAGGGCATCCTTGCTTTAGGCCGTTGTTTGTTGTAATGGACTTCGATAAAAGACATTTGGTTGTTAGTTTGACTTTGAAAGAGGTATTCGAGTAGAACTGATGTATTAAAAAGATAATATGCGGGGGACATTTATCATTGATAAGCTTAGACCATAGAATATCGCGGGGGACAGAGTCAAACACTTGCTTGAAGTCAATTAGAGCTAGAAAGAGCATTTTCTTTAGATTGAATGGCCTGTTTTTTAAGAGCTGCTAGGATTATTAGATTCATAGTTTTCCCTGTCCCTGGTACAAAACCTGATTGGTTTCTATCTAATAAGTTTTCTTGTACTAGATATTTCTTGAAAATAGGGATGATAATTGCTTCTTTCCAGGAAGTGTGAATTTTACCAGTGGCAATGATTTATTTGAATATGAGTTCTAAAGCAACGGCCCAAGCTTCTGGGTTGGCTTTGAATATGTAATTGGATAGGTTGTCCGGTCCTGGGGCTTTGGACATACTTAGTTTTAATTATTATTAGGATGTCCAAAGAATCAAATGTGAATTGTGTTAGATCTGGTGGTAAAGGGAATAGTATAGTTGGTTTCTCTCTATTGTTCATGAAAAGTTTTTTTCAAATGGATAGTCCATGCTGCTTTGCTTATGGTATTCAATAGCGCATATTTAGCATCATTTGAGGGGCTGTGGTTAATGACACTCCAGATAGCGCCCGTAGATTTCAAAATGAGTGCATTCAGCATTCTTTCCCCATCTATCTGTTTTTGAGCTGCATGGAGTTGTTTAAGGTTGGTTTTGTATCGGGTTCTAAATTCCAAATGCTATTCTTTTGGTGTTGTGCGTGATCGGGGATAAGCGGCGCAGGGCTCTACGTAGTTCAGCTTTCAGCTCTTTGATGTTCCAGTTGTTATTGTGTTGATGTTTAAAATTAGGACGGGAATTGTTTTGGATTGATTGTGTAATGATCTGAATAGAGTCAATATAGTTTCGTGAAATGTTTATCGCTTCTGGCTTGTTAGCTTCAGCAAGTTTTAGAGTGAGGGAATTGATGAGACGGGGATTCCAACGTATCCGGTTACCAGCATTATTAAGTGTAAGTGGAAAGCTGGAGTGTTGTGATCCCTGAATAGTATTAGGGACCTAGTGGGTTTCAAGTATGCGGTGGTCGCTAGTGGTAGTAGGAGTTATTATAAATGAAGCAATGTGTTTGTTAGCATTGTTCCAGATGAATACATAGTTTATGATCGAGATACTCTTGCCTCTAGACCAAGTCGGAGCTGGTGGGAAGGCCTCAGATGACGAACCATTTAGCATCTTAAACTTTCTAATTTCCATGAGAGTAAGCTATTTTGCTGCGCGCGAGTTGGACTGCATGTTGGAGTGCAGGTTAGTGTTCATTTTAGGCACGGAAGACCTCTCTAGGGTAGTATAGGTGTTAATCAAAATGTTTATTTAATAAAATTGCTAAAGTAGAAAACTTTTTACAAAGTTGTCTACCTCACATGTCCGACCCCTCACAGGACATTCTGACAGATCCTTTTTAGTCGTTAGTTGAGGCAGGGACACCCCTCATAGACACAGGGACATTTAGGGCTTTTTTTCTCTTTCTTTTCAAAAAGAATAAAAGTCTTTGCCAACCATCATGCCATGCTCGTGTCAGCCTCCTTCTTCTGCACCGTTACATTTATTGACAATTACCGCTTGATATTCTTCTAGCCCACAAAAAGCTTTTCATCATATTTTTACTTTTCATAATTTATTTATGTTCTTATTCTCTCAAGTGTACCACCAACACAATGAGGGCTGTAACGCTAACTAGTTTTCATTCCATATCTCCCCACGGAACGCTTTATGTAAAATGCCACCACGCTTTGCATGACTTTTTTCGTGTTTGTAGCAGTCATCTATTCATTACAGGGCGATTAACGCTGCCACCACTAAAATGTTACTTACAAGGTTTAGTTTGTTTCCAGCCTAACCATTTTAAAACCTTTTAGGTTACCACCTTCCACCTAAAACAGTTGATACTTCTTGGCTATAGGTAACAATACAGCTCTCTCCTTAGGAAATGTACAAAAAACAAAATGTATACTATGTTTAACTCCTCTTATGGTACACCATTGCATTATCTTCGGTTTACTCCATTCATTCTCTAACCAGCCCTTGTGTAGGAATTGATAACTCTAGCTTCAGATGTACTGTTTTATGGATATTTTGACAGACCTCTATCACCTCCATGAGGTAGTTGCTACTTCTAATATTTTTGGATATTTCATTCATGCTTGGTGGATTTCTTATAGCACTAGTGTAATTTCGGTCTGCATATGGTACAGTGGATCATCCTTAATTTTGATATTTTGATTGCTTTTGAATTTTTTAAATATGTGTAACAGTTATCAAAGACATGGAGCGTCAGCTACCTCCAAACTTCCAAGAAAGTCCGGCAACCGCGAATGGGCAATTACTGGGGTATTCCGGCTCTGCCGGACCTGGTAATTGCCCTTTTCGCGGGTGCTGGAATCGGGTGATCCCCATTCCCATTTGAGCCCCATAGGGCTCAGTGGGGATGGAGATGCCTGTAGCACCGTCACTGTCCAGGACAGACTTGGCGGAATGAAAGACACCCATGAGCACAACTCACAGTTTGCCGGTCCAGATACAACGGTACCGGCAAACTCGTAATGAGGCCCATGCTCTCTGTGTTGCTAATAGATTCAAGAGACAGCTCCTGAAGAAGGGATTGGTCTCCCAAAACATCTAGAGCTTTTTCTGTCTCTCCAGTGGAATACTATATAAACTGTTACTGAGATTAACCATAAGGCGTATTCATTATATATAACCTTATGTTTGTTGGATACACACAACTGTACTACTTTCCTTTGTTATTGATATGATGTAATGCGTTGTGTTTGAAATTGATAATGTATCTCTAATTATTGACTGGTTTATCCAGTAATCAAGGTGTGCAGGGGCTGGGGATATCTTCCTATAGATACCACAGCTAACTATTTTATATCACCCGTCCCCATTTACCAGAGGGTAGCCATACCACCTATGTACCCAAAATTGTGAAAATCTGAACTGATTACAAATATTGATTGGGCATATATGAAAATTTGGTGTACACTATAGTACATCCTTTTTGCTATGGGAACCTGAATTTACAATACATCTTGGTGAATCACCCAATCCAAACTGCATCTTGCCCACATGCCAGCTGTTACCCAATATGTTGGCGCATACATTTCTTTGACAGGTCCATAGGCACTGAAAGAACAGTGTGCCATATCAACGCCACACTGCCAGCTGGAAAACTTACACAGGCATAGCCAGTACCACAGCTCAGCCAAATCCAAGAATCTATCCAGCTCCTCTTGTTTGATGTCATCTTGGATCGCCATCAGCTGGTCATTCTGCTAGTCGTGAACTTCTCCACATGCAAAATTCCACTCGTTTTTCTGCCTCATGCTGTGATATTAAACATGAGATGGCTTAGAATGCTCTGTGTGATGCTGCTTGAATCTCCTATCACCTGGAGTTCTACAATACTTGCATCTATGTTCAACAATCACACACCGCTTATCAGTCCATTGACCTTTTCAAATAGACCCAAACTCTATTGCCAACCTGCCCCATGATAAATATCGCATGCTGAGGCTACCGAGTTTATCCTATCCCATATATGACCTATCAAGTAGCTTTTGCTTCTGTTTATGGCCATCAGTATATCCTTCTTCTGTGCCAGCAATATGGCTGTCCCTGCAGAACAATCCGGAAAATGAATATTACTTGATAGTTAAATATAGGCAAAGGTATTTGCATCGGTCCTAACATGGCATTATTAGTGTCTATTTTTATGGGTGTGATTCAAAGTTCTGTACCATGGATTCTGTTCGTTAATCACAATTGCTTTTCCTGACAATGGCCCTCATTACGACCCTGGCGGAAAGGGGTTTACGCCGGCGTAATGCATGGCGTACCTTTCCGCCTGACTACGAGTTCCCGTAGCGCCATGGTGATTTTTACGCCTGCTTTTTGCAGGCGGAAAAATCCATGGCGCTACGGGACTTGTTGTTAATTACGCCACCGTAATTTACGGTGGCGTAATTAACGCCTTCCCCACTCCCATTATACCCTATGGGGCAAAAATGGGGAAGGGTAAATGGGGATTGGGGACTTACCGCCCCGCCAACCTCGGAATGGGGCGGTAAGTCCGCCAACCCCCATGGCGGAGTTGGCAGCTTAGCGCCATGGACCATGGTGCAAATTGCACCATGGATCTCCGCCAGGGTCGTAATGAGGGCCAATGTGTTGCAAGGTCTGGGGGGATGATAAGTACACTTTAAACAAGGGTACAACAAGTTCAGAATATGTTTTCTAAACAGGCAATTTCCCCATCGCTGATACAGCAGTGTCCTACTGTCAGTTCAGAGTGTACTTGACGTGTGAAAATATAACATCTGCCAATGAGGCATTGTGGTCATCTTGCAGCACACAGAAGCCTGGGGTTATTATAGTCTCTACAAGGTCCGGTAAATGTATACGGTAAAATAACTCAATCTTCAACACCTCCCCATTTACTGCCTCTTTAACTTCTGCCATGGTAGAATCGGCCATCCATTGGATCGCTCTCTTTAGTTTTCTGTGTTGGTCCAGGCACCTGGTCTGTTTCATTTCCATTTTTAGTAAACCCTCTATTTCCAGATTATTTAGAGCCCAGTTTGGTAATGTCTTAAGCAAGCAGATGGCACTTAGCCAAACCTACACTATCTGGACACAGGAAGAATCTCAACTAGTAACCTACTCCACACTCTCACAACGCAGTCCTATGATTCACTCCCTGCCATACAAGGATTGTTTGTCTTTTCCACCAGGCCTAGTTCCTGATTTGCTCCATGGTTACTGCATTTGCACATCTAGTTTTTCTCTGAAATGGTCCCATTAGTTAATTGCCAGAGTCTTTAAGTACAAACACCTTATCTGGACTACTTAATTTAAACAACAGAAATACCATTGGCTAGTTAGAACAATAATTAGGAGAGATTGCGTCAGCTGAAGGTGGCATCGCTTGCTGCCAGTGACCTGCATGCAACCAGATCTGGACATTCTGTAGTGTATAGCTGTGTTAGTTACCAGCAGCACTTTGAAATAACTCCACTATTTCACTGTCAGGCAATCCTGATGGTGTGTTCAGGCAAAATCCCAGCTTCCGGGTTTGAAAGGGTAACAGGGTGGCTCCTATTTTTTTGGTAGTGCGTGCTGGATCTATGAATAGATATGCCTCATAACCTTTAATAAATGTTGGCACAGGGTGGCTCCTGTTATTTTGGTAGTGCGTGCTGGATCTATGAATAGATATGCCTCATAACCTTTAATAAATGTTGACAATACAGGAGTATGGAATCAACAAGCAGGTGCAAGTTTCCCAGACTGGATTGCAGCGGTGGTGATTCTGATAATCGTATCAGTCTACTGGTGAGTATTTCATGTGGACTTAAGCCCATTTTCCTTTTTCTACACCTTGCATGCTCATCAAGCAGTAGAGCATCTCGACATTTCAAAACTGTTACTTCAGAGATTCTTGAAATTCTGTTTTTCAAGATCCCATTTTATCTTTCCACTGCCCAAACTGATTGTGTGTGATAAGGACAATGGAGCTTTTGCTGAATAGTTAGTATTTTACATAGCTTCTGAATCAGTTTTCCTGTGAAGTGTGTTCCGTGAATGCTATTTATACTCACCGGCTCTCCAAAGCATGGGATAAAAGCTCTAATGTGAACCTTCAGAGCTGCCTGTGTATCTGATTTGCGAAGGGGGGGGGGCAGGCTTCAATCGTGACTGAAGAAATGTTAACTATAATCAACACATATTGCCAACACGCACTTCGATAGTTGAATGAAGTTACACTATAGTTTTGCAAATGGCTTCCGAGGTGGGGTGTGTCCTCAGTAGACACTCATGCTTTTCCCAGCATTGTGTTGCAGGCATACCAGACATTGGGCCTCATCATGAGTTCAGCAGTAAATCGGTGCAATTACCGCCGGGCACAAATAGCGTTACTGCCAAGTCATCAGACGGTATCAGCGCCCAATCACAACCGGGCATGAATGCGACCCCTGCTATTAGCGCTGGTGGAATTGTGTCACCGCCTGAATTGGAAGCATTGCGGCGGCCATTTTAAAAAACACAATCCATTTAAAATCTCCACTTCCTGCAGCCATCCAGCACTGCAAACCACCAACAATGACACAGTAGAGGCAAGGGGCCCAACATCGGCTCAGAAAGCCCAAGTTCAGTGGGGGTGAGCTGACAGACGAGCTAGTGGGGCACTGTGATGAGCTGCACAGAGCCAGGCAGTGGAAGATGAGTGGGTACCGGTGCACAGCCATATGGGCCAACACTGCCCAGAAGGTCAAAGCAGTTGCAACTGTGCCGTGTGATGGGGAGGACTGCTGTAAAAGGTGGAACGACCTGAGGGTGCAGGAACTGCTGGCCCAACACAGCTGTGAGTCCCTGGCAACAGTAGGAGGCACTGCCGAGCCACTGGTAACTCACTGCATGGCAGGAAAATGCAGTATGGTGCTCGACCTCGAGGGGATAGAATAGGTGTTGGCAGTGCAGCGGTGGGAGCCAGGAGACAGGTGAGTGAACCCCCGCCCATGCATGTACAAATGTCAACCCAGAATAAGAAGCCCCAGTGGACAGGGACACAAGTCAGCAGACCCCAAAGTTGGGCATGCCTACAGGGCAGTGTGACAGGGTGTCACATTAGCCACCCCCAGAGTAGCCATGTAGCAGGCCACCAAGGTCACCCCTGAGCGTCACAGCAGTGGGAAGGGCAGGCAAGTGAACCAAACAAATGTCATACGCTCCTCACCTCTACTGGCGCACCATGTGCTGGCGGGATTGAGGTATGTGAGCAGCCATGACACTGTGCAGCAGTCACCCCAGAATGTAGTGGACCTAGTAGGCCTGCCCCATGAGGGCATGGCAGACAAGCCACATGGAAGTACACGTCCCAGACACAGACATGTTCCCAGCACAACAATCACTGTGCACCACAGAAAGACCCTGCTGGCTGTGCAGCAGTACCCCATAGAGCCATGAGGGTGCCATAGAACAGGCCAGCCCCCAACCCCACCATGTCACTGCCACCCCGGCGGGAATGTAGGGCCATGAAGGACCACAAGCATGCATGTCAGACAAAATCCGCTCAGCATGGACACCCTGCCCAACCCAAACACAGGCCAATGACCAACAGGGCACAGCTCACACGCCCATAGCCACATGCAACTCCATGACGGTGTCCCCACATGCATCTTCCCAAGGCCAACCATGGCCATCGCCCCATATTTGTGGGGTCACACTCTGTACCCTTGCAATTGTGTCTTGCATGCCAACACATGTTGGTGAACCATATCTGATGACACTTCCTATGTCCCCTACAGGCACTCACGCATCACTAGAGGCCTCCAAGGAGGAAGACGCCACAGGCACATCAAGGAGTGTCCCTACAAGGCCGTCAAGGTCGGTAATCCACACCCCACGAAGACACACACCATCCTCGTCGTGGCACATGGACCGCTGTGCAACACCTGCAGCCAGCAAGACCAAGCCTGGCCCTGTGCCAACACCAGCTGCCGTAGGCAGGGACACAGACTAATTGCTTGCTTCCAGGGCCACTGAGGAGCCAAATGGGGTCAGTAGTCTGGAGTCACCACCAGCAGCAGGCCCACAGTCCCCAGGTAGCCCTCGGTACCGCCAGCGCTTGTCCACCCCTGAGCCAGACGTGGACACCCTGTTAGGCAGAAACCTGTGCAGTTCCCTCTGGGACCACTGCAAAAGATTTAAGACTACAGGTGTTTGGCAGTAGACCCACTTGGTAGCAGTCTGTACCACACAGATTCACTTGGTAGCTGTGGCTGAGCTGTCAGACTTCCCTCAAGAAGAGTTAGGTCAAAAGAACATAGTAGAACAAGTAAACACTGACCAGAGCTTGGTGTAAAAGAGATATCATTATTTATTTAAAACCACATCTAGAAAAACACACAGGCACTAATAGTAAGCAATTCAAAAACACGGTCACTAAAAGATATACACTCCCTTAGAAGAATTTTAGACAAGTCTTAAGTAAAGCCCCACTTATTTTCAGACAGCGGTGAGTGCTTAACGCAGATGGCACTCTAATAATTCGTTTTTAAAAGGGAGAGAAAAGCAGAGTATAATATGAAACAGATCCCAACACTTCCATAAGAACAAAACAAGAGAGGAAGGCAAGTAAAACCGTGAAGTTAGAGTTCAGAAGGCCGGATCCACTTTAAGAGGATCAGAACGAAATGTGTCCAAGGTCACACGGTTGAAGTGCACAAGAGCCTTGCAAAGGTTCAAAAAGAGTTGGACCAAAAGAAAGGGACCAGTTAGAAGGTCAAGGTGGCCAGTCCAGAAGGTTAAGGGATTATTATTACCTTGTAGCAATCTTTAAAAAGGGAGGCCTGGCAGACACGGTACCTTAAAGTGGTTGAGAATACTCCAGCGGGGGCAGTTGTTCCTGGCAGCGGATGCAAGTCAGTGCTTCGTCCGGGGGAAGAGAGGATCTCGTCGGGGAGGAAGACAGGATTCTGTTGCACTGCCAAGGAAGAAACCAGCCGCGGAGTTCTCAGGTAAAAGGAGCGGTCCTTTTATTCACGGTCCAGTGGTAAGTGGCTATCCGGTTGCCGGGGTGCTTGGCACGGGCAATTCGACCACAAGACGGCCTGGGATGTGAAGAGAAGAGGGTAAACTGGTTGTGCCCACCAGTTAAGGGAAGAAGCCTCTCCAGCCGGGAGATCTTCTCTGTCGTCGGGAAGTGGTGAGTCGGTTCCGCAGTGCTCCACCGGTGGTGTCGTTGTGGTAGGTCGGCTCAGCTTCTCCCACGTCGGATTCTCAGGTCCTGTGGCGACTTCTGAAGTTCCAGTCCCCAAAGCCCTGCTTTTATGCAGCACACCCCCATTCACTCAGCCTAGCTATCAATCAAACATGCTAAGTGGTGAGCCGGCCGGCTCACCACTTGGGCCAAACACACAAGAGTGCGACTTAAGTTACCAAGGTAACTTAGTCCAGGGTGCCTAAACCCCCTCCCATACTCCCTGTGGTACCCAGAGTGGCACCACTTTTGGAGGCTTCTGTGGAGAAGCCTGCCAAAAAAGTGGAACAAAGGGCTCGACTTGGGTTGGAGTCACAGAAGAGAACACAAACGCCATTTTAGAATCGAGTCCTGGCAAAAAATACCAACCGGCGAATTAATATTAAATAAATAAACCGGCGGTATGTTCGAGGCTATGAGAATTAAATAATTAAAGTTGGTAGCCTCGAACAATGGTAAAATCCCATAGTAATATATTCACGGTCATATATATAAAGTAGTATCCACTCCCACCAGCCAAAACTCGATCAGGGGGGACGGAGACGTGCCCCCTTGACTAACAGACCCTGGGGCAATCGAATTGCCCCGACCAGTACGTCCACAATAGGATGGTTTGTACTGGTTTCTGTTCATAATTTGGGACTAGTAAAGCCAATGGTGACTTTACATGCCCTGGGAGACAGTAGTCAGTCCCAGGGTATGGAGTCTACGGTGGGGTGTCACTATGACACCCCTGTGTTACTGCACGGAGGGTGCTGTGTAACACACATAGTAAAAACACATGAGACCCTATGGAGTAAAGGACTCCATAGCCCATAAAACACATTAACAGTCAAAGGAACACCATAAATCATGTCCAAGAGTGGGAGAAAAAGAGTCTCACTCTTGGCAGGAGAAAAAAACAAACTCCAGAAATCCAGCAAAGTTGCTGGGGGACTCACTAGGTTAGGAAATTCAGCCTAAAGAGAGACTTCTCCCTAACACACCCCATCACCTGTTTTCAGCCACGGCCCAGTGCAGAGCCCCACACCCAGACAGCCTCGCCCTTTTTGCAGCGTGCTGATGCGAAGGCTGGATGCAATGGAGCACAGGCAGCGTTAGTGATCGGGCGCAGTCACTCTGCACACCTGCAGGCCATCCGAGATTGCATACAGGGGGGCCACGCGCAGGGTAGTGCGTCAGATCACGCGGAACAGGTCAGAAATCAGTGCTAACTCGTCCACCCTGACCCTCTATGCCCAACATGCCCGTGAGATGACCGAGGATGTCTCTGCCCTTGCGGAAGCCGTAAGGCAGGGCAATGTGTTGCAGCAGCAGCAGTACCTTGTGGCGGAGGCTATACCATCCACCTCCACCACGCTCACGGATGACTCACAGCAGGGCACGCCACAGTGCCAGTCGCAGCGACTACTGCGCCCAAGATCATCTGTGGCCAGCTGGGGGGTGGGGTGGAGGACCCAACAGGGATTGACACTAGGACACCAGCTGCCATGAGTGGCCATGCCGGGGAGTTGGTGGTGGGAGGGGGATAGTGTGCTGGGGAGTGGTGGTGGGAGGGGGGATAGTGTGCTGGGGAGTTGGTGGTGGGAGGGGGGATAATGTGCCGGTTAGTTGGTGGTGGGATGAGAAGGGGGCATATAGTTAGAATGAAACTGTTAAACTACATCAATGCAAGGACATTCCTGGTTGTGTCATTGTGGAGTTTATTTACAGAAGTGATAGTCACACAGTGGTGCATGGCTTGTGCAAGGGTAATTATTAAAAGAAAACAAATTGTTAATCAGTGCCTGGCGAGCCAGTCTCCCTCCCCTCAATGTTATGTATGACGTTGCCTAGTCTGGCACCTGCCTCAGGCACTGTATCATCATCCTCTGGGGATGGCATGTCCACGTCAGGGGGTAGGGGTACATTCCGCCCTATATAAATGTTGTGCAACACAGAACACACAAACACCATCTTCCCTACTTTTTCATGAATGTACAAAAGGGCTCTGCCTGTGCGATATAGGCAGCGAAAATGAGCCTTTGAGAGTCCAAAGATCTGCTCAATGCACACACGGGTCCTGCTGTGTGTGTTGTATGCCATGTTGTGCAGTGTTCCTGGATCATGCAAGGGGTCATCAGCCAGGCCAGCTGCGGGTATCCGGAGTCACCTGCATGGGGAGAGGCGCACACATCAGTCATTGTGAAATGTGTGTTGCTGGACTAACATTTTGCATCAGGGCAATGGACATCATGTGCATGCATATGGGGGCTCATCACATGGAATGTGCCTCTACAATTTCTCTGTACGCAGTGTCACTGGTATCATGCATTTCTTGACCTTCACATTCACCCTGTTACATTGCAGTAGGTGTTTGGTAATGTGTCTGTTGGTGACATGTGTTCCTGTAGACAGCCTTGTGCCTGTGTATTGCTCTCTTGCTTGTGGCACGCAGGGTTTCCCATCGTCCTTCCATACTCTTCTTGGGGCAATTGGGAAAAATTGCAGGGTGGGTGTACAGGGGTACATGGCTGTGGCACTGGCAGGTCTGCAGTTGGGCGATGCAATGTTGGCATTTGTTTGGTATTGCTTTGGATCATGCATGATGGATTGCGGTACCTGTAGTCATGTGTGTGGTTTGCATTGATGCTGTATGTTTTCGACAGCATGTCCATCCAGGTGTGGCAAACATGTGCATGCACACTGGGCTGTACTCTGACATTGGGGCAGGGACCTCTCAGGTACTACATTTACATTTGTGTGTCAGGACATGCTTTGTGTCATTCCTTGCATCCCCCCAATTTGGTCAGGTGCTTCACAGTACATGCGTGCAGGCAGATTTTACTCACCCACTATCCACGTCTGTTGTCTTCTGTGCCTCTCCATGTATCCTGGCAGGGTGCTGTTTCACAGGACCATGGGGTCGTTGGAGTGGCAATGCTTCCGATTCCTGTAGACTCCTTCGTCGGACTGGGGAGCCACCAACGCAACATGGGTGCAGTCCAGGGCTGCTATTACATTTGGCAGTTGGGCTATGCCATAGAACGTTGCCTTCATGGCATTTACCTGGGATGGGGTGGTGAGCAGTGCAATGTGCTGATGTACATGCTGCAGGAGGGCATCCAGCACCTGCGCCAACACTGCACAGAATGTGGGCTGTGCCATGCCCTGCATCATGGCCACAAGGTGCTGGAAGGTGCTAGTACCCAAGAATTGTAGTACAGAAATCAGCTTCAGCAGTGGGGGAACAGCTGTTCGGATGATTATCCTGCTCCCTAGGTTGTCCTCTATTGTACTGAACATCTCAGTTATGATCTGCCTGTTGAGGCTGTAAAGAGTCAGCAACTGGGTGTCAGTCAGGGTCCAGGGTGAGGTCCTGAACCTTGGGATGGATGCACGCCTTGCTTGGGCTCTCCTCACCCTCCTCCTCCCCAATATCTGTACTCCCTGTGCCCTGGCCTGGTTGTTCCACATCTCTATTTCTAGGTACAGCATGAGCAGCTGCCTGTCCCAGCTCTCAGCAAATAATGGCAGCATGGTGTTGGAAACAGTGTTTGGGGTAGGGGTGTGCTTTATGTAGCCCTCTGAAGTGCATTGGGTGCACCTGTGGCTTAATTTCTGGTACCTGTGTCCATTTACCTCCAACTGGAGGCTGGAGGTAAATCTCGGCTGTATTAGCGCTGGTTTTCGGCACTAATACTGCCGTACATGGACTTGGGATATGGCTGTAATTGTGCTTTGTGTTGACTGCGCTATTAACGCTGGCTGTAATAGTGTTGGCTGTAATGGCGCCGATTCATTTTGTGGCCAGTGGTATTTGCGCCAACTCATGATTCGGCGGAGCAGTGTTGGCGGTGCTAATTCCGTTACCCCCGCATTTAAGGGCTACCACCCACCTCGTGATGAGGTCCATTGTTTGCACAACTGTCTGCAATTCAATGTAGCACATCGTCAAAATGCTGTAAAGGGTGCACCATTGGAAGACCACATTTGGATCGCAAGAGCTTGTCAGTGTGGAGAACACAATCTGCTTTGCCTCACGCATATGTCTCTAGGTCAGGAGCATACGTCTGCATTTCCGCAAGTTCATCAAAGGTAGAAAAGGATGGGACTGCATTGTCAGTAAGGGTGTTTCCCCATCTCTAAGGACCTGATGTGTGGCATATTTGACTACCGCCAGTTCTCCAATTAATGAATGGTGATGGGAATCTAAGTATGAGGTGTTTTTTTTATCGGTGCAGTTAAGAATCCCCTTTCTTTACAGAGAAATCCGTAGTCATGTACAATGCCAAAGGCGTATCTTGAATCAGTAAATATTGTGACTCATTCCTATTGCATCCTCATGAGCGGCACATACTGCATAACTTGATTTAGCTCCCCTTACTCTTACGTCCCGTCCACTTTCCTCCATATTGTATGGGCGTCCTTTCCAAGGGATGGGAGACGGAACCTTTTTCACCAGAAAACACCTTCTTCTGGCGCTCATGTGCTGCCCTGACTATGCCCTCCAGCGCCACACCCCAGACCCATTTTCCGCATCGATGGGAGCGGGTCGAATTAAGCAGCGCTCCTGAGTTTAGCTTCGGCCATGTAATTCTACGCACGGATACTTCTTTTCTTTGTCATTTTTGTCTTATCTATCATTTAGGTACTCGGTCCTCAGGCAGCATGCTCCTCCCCGGCGCATGTCGACTTCTACAGGGTTCAGCAGGTGTCCATCCTGCAACGGGCTCTTCCCAACTTCAGACCCCCACGCCCTCTGCCTACGTTGCCTTGGCCCAGACTATCTAGGTGGAGGGAGCTCTTCCAGAGGTCGCCTCCTGAGGATCTCAAGAACTTCATGAAGCAATGAACTAGGGCCGATATTTTCCAGTGCACCTTGCAAGGGAGACTCCTTCTCAGGGACTCTCACGCGTGGGAGGGACCGGCCAGGTCCTTCTACCAGCACATGCACCGAGGCTGCTACAGCTGCCGGGCTTCGGGTCGAGGGATCCTCGGATCCTCCCAGGTGCAGTGTTGAGGGACCGGAAGGTTCTTGTACCGGGTCTACACCCGAGGGGCTACGCCCTTTTACCGGCACAATGGCCGAGGGGCTACGCCCTTACACCGGCAATACGTCCGAGGGGCTACGCCCTAATACCGCGATACGTCCGAGGGGATGCCTAAATGCAACTCTACTGACCCCCGGGTCGAGGGTGTCACACCTACTGGGGCGAGGTCCGAGGAGCAGGGTAGGCTTTGTGATCCACACGCAAGAGTCTTGGACGAGGCCAGGGCCAGCGGGCTGAACTACACATTGCAGGCATGTGGCAGGCAGCTCGACAAAATGGGTGCAGTGCCAGAAAGGGGCACCCGTCCAACGCCATTCAACGAATTCGGCGAAGAACAAGTGTCAAGGTGGGACTGGCCTCAACCAGGTACGTGGCCTACAGTCTGCCCTTCATTTGCGCAGGGCAACTTTCCTTTGCATCCATATAGACAGGTTAGGCAGCAGCTCCAGCAGTCCCCCGCTACCCTGTCGGTACCCCCTGCCACCTCTTTGGCCAGTGAGGAGGTGCTCTTCGAGAAATTCCTCGGCCTCATGAGGTCTCCTCAGATGGGGGTTATCATCAAGGACGCAGTCATGGAAGTCCTCCCCGCCATGCTAATGGCACCACAGACGCCTCCATCGGGCCCCCAGGCCCTGGTGCAGCCGCCTCCTCCGGCTCCACAGCCAACTCGCAACCTCCGACGCGTCCCTGTACCCCAGCCTCCGCTGCCATCTACTCCTCCTCCTCCACAAGATCCTCCAGATCCGCAGGATACAGACTAGGAGGAGGATCCGGACAAGCCATCCTCAGCCAGGACCTTCCGTGAACGCCTTGCTGGCCTGGCGGAATACCTGGGCCTCCCCAACCTGAGGTCGAACAGCCAGCAGAGGGGGTACTGGCTGCAGTCCTCACGAAATGCCCCTCTGCCAACACAGGGATTCCACTGCAAAGCGATGTAGTCTCCCTGGCCAAGAAGGGTTGGCTCAAGCCCCACTCGGTCCAGCCGGTCAATCGATGCCTGCACACCAAGTACAGGCAGATGGAGGGGATACACTCTTGCTCTCGACCCATCCTCAGCCACACTCCTCAGTGATCGTGGCGGCATCACTATACTCCAAGCCTCAGTCGTTCTCAGCCTCCTTCTCTATGGCGCTGCTAGGCAGGTAGGAGAAGATCTTGGAGGTGTACGGCAAGAAGATCTATTCCAACGCCTCCTTGCACCTGCGTCAGGCCAACGCAGATGCCATACTGGCTGCCGCCAACCAACGGTTATGGCGGGAAATTGCGGACTTCCTTCCGGAACTCCCCACCCACTGCCAATCACGCTTTAAGGCGGGCTAGCGGAAGCCAAGCTTATGGCGCATGACCTCATGGAATCCACAGTGGCTCATATCGATTCCTCATGCCTTGCCATCTGTATAGCCACGGACATGAGGAGAACAGCCTGGCTCCGGGCAACGAAATTCAACCCAGATGTCCAGGAGCGCATTCTAGATCTACTTTTCGAGGGTGGGGGCTGCCTCTTCCACTCCTCTATGGACGAAGATGATCTGGACAAGAAGAAGAACAGCTCACAAACTCCATTCTTACAAAGACCACGCCCAAATCGTACGCCCAATCTCAACAGCACTCGGAAAAGAGTCGTACATATGGAGGGTTCTGTGGCTTCCAGGAACACAGATCCAGGCAGCCGGACAGCTCGCCGTTTCATAACCGGCGCAAACAACAAAAAGGGGGGGGCATTTTCCAGTCACCCTCCTCAGCGTCAGCCTTCGAGGGAAATAAGGCATGACACCCCCCTTCGAGTCCCTATGTCTCCGGTGAGGGGCAGGCTTGCTCGCCATGCATAATTCTGGTGCCAGAATTTCACAGACCCCTGGATCCTCTCTGTAGTATCCACGGAGTACCGCCTTCCTATTCCAGCCTCTCCTCCCTCCTCCCCTCCACTCCACTCCCACAGGTTGGGACAGCAACTCTTTTGGCGGAGATCCGGTCGCTCGTAGGCAGTGGAGGAAGTCCCAGCCTCCCAGCGAGGCTTTGGCTTCTACTCTAGGATATTCGCTATTCAGAAGAAGTACCAGGCGGGCCTGAGAGTTGTGCTGGACCTTTCCACCCTCAACCTCTCCTTACCATTCAAGATGGTTACGGCAGCTTTTATAGCCGAGACATTGGACAGGGGAGACTAGATGTGCTCTCTGGACCTGAAGGACGCATACCTATACGTCCCTATTTGCTAGCCCCATCGTTCTTTCCTTAGGTTCAGGATCATGGGCTACCATTTCCAATACAAGGTCCTTCCATTTGGCCTCATCTCTGCCCCCAAGGTCTTTACCAGACTCATGAACGCTGTGGCGGCCCTCCTCAGAGCGCAGGGCCTCCACATCTACCCATACCTCGATGACTGGCTCGTCAGGGCTACATCTCCGGAAGTACTTCGCACTCTTCCCATGCCCTTATGAACACACTGCACGACCAGGGCTTCTCGCTCAACCTCAAGAAGTCACAGCTGCAGCCTACGCAGACTGACATTCCTGGGACTCATTTGGGAAACGTGCTCCGAGAGGGTTTTCCTGTCAGAGGACAAAATCTCGGCCATCAAGAGGGCCACCGCCCACTTTCTCAGCAGAGAGAGGACCTCGGCATGGTGGTACCAACATCTCCGGAGTCTACTGGCGGCGGTCCTGTAAGCTGTGCCACACACGAGACTAAGGATGAGAAGGATTCAGCTGCACTTCACAGCCTCATGGAATAAGGAGCGGGGCTCGCAATCCGAGATTATCAACGTTCCTCCAGCTCTCCACCCGGACCTAACTTGGTGGTCCATGGACTGCAACCTACGGATGGGCAAGCCCTTTCGGCCGCCCTTTCCGCAGGCCACCATCACCACAGACTCCTTGCTCGAGGGCTGGGGAGCCACCCTGGATGATCTCTCGGTCCACGGTACCTGGACTCGACAGGAGCAGGAATACCACATCAATTGGTTGGAGCTGAACGCCATCTGGTTAGCGCTCAGAGCATTCCTACCACTTCTCAAGGGAAAGGTTGTCCTCATCCAGACAGACAACTCGACCAGCATGTACTACGTCAATGAGCATGGAGGCACCAGGTCCCCTCCTCTGTGCAGACTGGCGATCAGCATGTGGAAATGGGCCATGGAAAACGACATTTTCCTCTTGGCGGTCCACCTCCCAGGGGAATCCAACCTGGAGGCGGACAGGCTCAGCAGGCTGGGAGCGGACAATTACGAGTGGGAGCTAAACAACATCATTATTCAGGAGATCTTCAACAGGTGGGGTCATCCCCAACTGGATCTTTTTGCCACTGGCACACCAAGAAGTGTCCTCAGTTTGCATCCTTGCAGGGTAAGGGCCACCATCACCTCCCGGGGGAATCTAAGCGCTCTCTGGGCGACTCATTTCACCCCAGTGGACTGGCATGAAGGCCTAGGCCTTTCCGCCTACTCCCCTAATCCACAGGGTAATTTGCAAGATCAAGGAGTCTCACCGACTCCTCATCATTCTGATAGCTCCATGGTGGCCGGCCAGGCCATGGTTTTCGGAACTACTCAGCCTTTCGGAGGTGCCCCCGATACACCCTCCGACGGGCCCAGCACATCTTCTGGCACAGCAGCGGAGCAGAATCATCCACCCCGTGCCAGGGAAACTAGCCCTCACAACGTGGTATCTGAGCAGGTAATGCTTCTGCACCATAGCCTCTCACAGGCTAATCTGGAGATCATACAGGGCGCCAGGAGCAAAGCCACCCTGGCCCAGTACAAAAGCAAATGGACCAGATTCTGCCACTGGGCAGACTCCAAGGAAATTGACCCCTTGGCCTGCAATGTGGATGACATGCTCTCCTTTTCAGCACACCTCTCTCATTCATACAGGGGGACACCTGCGGTACATACCTTGCAGCCATTGGGGCTTACAGGAACTCGGAGGAAGGCATTTTTTCCTCCTCCAACCCTATCGTCAAGAAACATCTGACTGGTTGCGCTAGGCTCTACCTGCCCGTCAAGAGACGCACCCTGTGTGGGACCTTAACATAGTCTTGGGCGCTCTGGCGTACAAACCATTTGAGCCAATGGCGTCTGTGGACATTAGACTGGTCACCATCAAGATGGCCTTACTAGTCGGTCTTACCTCGTCTTGCAGAATCAGCGAGACCCAGGCGCTGGTCGCCTCTGAACCATATACCACCTTTTACAAGGACAAGGTAGTCATGCGGACGAACCCGGCATTTATGCCCAAGGTTCTATCTGCATTTCATTTGAACAAAGAAATAGTCCTTCCTACGTTCTTTCCCGATCCCAAGGATGAAGCACAGAGTGCTGCACTGCCTGGATGTCAGGCGTGCCCTACAATTCTACTTGATCAGGACCAATGGCTTCCGCAAGTCGGACGCTCTGTTTGTCACGTTGCGAGGCTCGAGGCCAGGCTATCAGGCCTCTAAGGCCTCCATATCCCGCTGGATGGTCTCTGCCATCAAGGAAGCGTACGAGGGCCAGCACAAGCCGCTCCCGGCCAACATGCATGACCAGGCAGTCAGGGTCAAGGCAACGGCCACCGCCTTCGAGCGCCACGTCGCTTGGAAAGCCATAAGCAGGGCGGCCACTTGGGCCTCTCCCTCGGCTTTCTACAAGCATTTCTGTTTAGATGCCAGCTCTAGATCTGATGCAGCTTTCGGACAGGCGGTTCTCAGGAACCTATTTTCTTAAGGAGGGTCTCCTCTCCACCCTGGGGCTACAATCAGTTGTAATCGCCCATACAGTATAGCGGAAAGGGGACGGGATGTAAGAGTAATTATAAGTTACTCACCGTAGTGACTAACATACTCTTAGTCCATAGTCCCCTTTCCTCCATACGTCCCACCAACCTCCCCCCTAATAATACTGGTGTCATTAGGCAATGTTAAATCTATTGTCGATGCATCAATGGGGACTGAGTTGTGGCGCCGGAGTGCGGAGTCAGAGCAGTGCATGCTCCTTTGGCCGCACCCCCGCGCGCCTCGAAATTTACAAGGGAATGAGGTTTTTTCTGGTGAAAAAGGTTCTGTCTCCCGTCCCTTGGAAGGGACACCCATACAGTATGGTGGAAAGGGGACTATGGACCAAGAGTACGTTATCACTACGGTGAGTATCTTATAATTTCTCATTCCTAAAACATACCTATGCACAGAGAATTCTTCCTCAGTTTTGCAACAGGGTTTAAAACAAATCTTTTCAGGGATTGGTAAGAACTGCTGTAACTATGGTATAATTGTGGGGCTCACCATCCATTGGGCTCTGTAGAAGCCAGGCTGGATTCAAAACTGAGTATTGTGGAATTAAGCAAGACAAGTTCATATTTTGTAAGCCATGAAGCAGCCACATGTTTTTGTTTTTAACAGTAAATCAGTTACTGGATGAGCTACTGCTACCACAAATGGTGAACCTAACACCACATTTTCTGAGGACTGTACAGCTAAAGCAGTCTCTGCCACTGACCGCAAGCATGGTGGAAGTCCTGCTGCGGCCTGGACTAATGTAGTCCTATAATAAGCAAACATTCAATGGTTTCCACCATATTTCTGAGACAATACCACTTGTGTGTACCTTCTTTTCTCATTAGTGTACACCATTAATGTATTTTTTTATAATCAGGCAATCCAGGAGCTGTCACACACTAGCAAGTGTTCTATTTACCTTCTAAGAATGCCTATTCCATGGTGGTGCCCATGCTAAGTACTCTGGTGGTTGCAGGTGTTACATTTATTGCAAAGGGCCCTCCATCTTTGCATAATCCAATATCTATTGCCAACAGTATCCGGTCATCCCAATCACGCATATCATTTGACTTATTGTTGTAGGTTTGGATAACTTTAAGATATCTTCTACATAGGTGTTAGGTATACTCCTTGCCCCAACTGAAATTTGTATTTGTATTTATTGATTTATAAAGCGCTGCCATTCCCAAACTAGTGTACCTTTTCATTTCATAGTTGAAGCTTTTGTTGATATACTGTAAGGAATCTAAGGGCCTCCTCACTTCTTTCCCCAATATATCCTCCTCCCATGTGGCCAGGGAAAGGGTGTCGCTATCGGATCCTGGCTCTGGGATGAATATGCAAGGGAGGATCACCTGGGTGGAGGAGACTTGGGGAGTGGGGATGAGGCACCCTTGGGTGAGACACAGTGTCCCCCGTTTCCCTTTTAGAAGGATTCAAATATCCCCAGGCATTTATAGGGTATAACCAATCCCATCTCTATTTTTCCAGAAACGCATCTCCCAGTACACACCAGTCAGGTACTGAGACAAGAAAGAGACAACCCAGAGCCATACATCCTCTCTTTATTAACTCAGACATACACAAACACCACTCTGGTACTGGAACAAGGAAGAGGGATGCCGAGTACTAAGACCGTTATGCAGTAAGGGAACATTGCCTGCACCCGAGACCCAGGGGGCGGTATACATGGCCCAGTCTGGAGAGGTTAATGAGATTGCCTGTGGAACGCTTGCAGGAGAACCCAGAGGTGAAGCCAGATAGACGTGTGCCTGAAGCACCTACGATCTGCAGAGTCGTTGCAGCGGAAGTGGATTGTAGCGGGAGCATTCATATGAAGGATCACATCTATATGAAGGGGAGTTAGAACTGAAAAAGGTTTTCTTGGAGCTGTTACTATTCAGACCATGAATGGGAGTTTGGTCTAAAGGATGTCTATTTTCCTGTTAGCTGATCTCATTGCAGAACCCAGGGTGCATTTTTACACCTACTCAGATGACACACAGGTTATTTTATATCTTAATTCCCCAGGGTCAGTCCCCTTTCCAAGCTGCGGAATTGTTTGTCTTCGATTGGGGATTGGATGGTTTTGACCTGTACAAATTGAATGGAGAGACGACAGAGGTCCTGCTGGTTAGTCCCCTGCTGTCAGGTTTCCCTCCCGGGTACACAGCATGCTCAGGCTTTTCCCGCTGTTCGGGTCCATGGAAAACGGAGACTGCTGAGCACCCCGATGGGCTCATTGCGTGGTGCTTCGAAGTTGGCATGGCAACGCTGACGTCCTCTGCACTGTGGAGAGGAACCACCTCTAGTGCGGAGGACGCAGAACGTAATCACGTGAATACTCCGTTTTAAGCACCTCTGTGTGGACTCGCCGGTGCTTCTGAATTTGCTTCGGTGGTATTCTATGTATCCTATTTATCCTGTTCATGTGTATCGACCTTGTATTCTGTTACTACGGACCTCGTTTTTTCTAGCTCTCTTGTCCTGCTGAATTACTTGTTACGACCTGGCATTGCTCAACTTGTCTTTGCCTTGCCCTCTCTGAACCTGACTTCGACCCTGTTACGACTCGGACCGCTTGAGGATCTTCTATTGACAACGTTCTGCACGTCGGCGCCCACTTCCTTTTGACATCGGACTGCTTAAGGAACTTCACTTTGCTAACGTTCTGTCAAGTCACTGCACGCACCCTGTTTTGACCCGGATTTCTAAAAGGATTTGCTTTGGAATCTAAACTCTTGGATTTGTTCTTGGACCTTGTACATGAACTAGGGACTTCCTTGGTGTACACAGACACTGAGGCGTCCGCGTGCCTTCGGGGTAGGCTTGTTTCCCCCACAGACTTTTGGAATTACTGCCGATCAAGCGCTCGTCTCTTCTTTGGATTATTGCTATTATTGCCGACAGGATTCATATACTGTAAGCTATTCTGTCCTGTGGTTTGAATTACTACTGTAGTTTGTACCTGAGTTCATCTATATTGGGTTTTCTCATTACAGAGATCACCTCCAGTAGCCTGTACCAGCGCCTACTATCACACTGACCTGCTATTTTCTCCTTGCCGTATTATTGTCACAGGTCAGCGTTTAAGGCATAAGAGACTAAGGCCCTCATTACGACCCTGGCGGAAAGGGGTTTACGCCGGCGTAAAGCATGGCGTACCTTTCCGCCTGACTACGAGTTCCCGTAGCGCCATGGTGATTTTTACTGTCTGCTCGTGTGGTCCTTGGGGACAGAGGTATCATCGTCTAGACGACCCTCAAGTCCTGACACTTAGGCCCTCATTACGACCCTGGCGGAGAACCATGGTGCAATTTGCACCATGGTCCATGGCGCTAAGCTGCCAACTCCGCCATGGTGGTTGGCGGACTTACCGCCCCATTCCGACCTTGGCGGGGCGGTAAGTCCCCAATCCCCATTTACCCTTCCCCATTCCCATTTTTGCCCCATAGGGTATAATGGGAGTGGGGAAGGCGTTAATTACGCCACCGTAAATTACGGTGGCGTAATTAACAACAAGTCCCGTAGCGCCATGGATTTTTCCGCCTGCAAAAAGCAGGCGTAAAAATCACCATGGCGCTACGGGAACTCGTAGTCAGGCGGAAAGGTACGCCATGCTTTACGCCGGCGTAAACCCCTTTCCGCCAGGGTCGTAATGAGGGCCAATGTACCTACAATGGAGCTTACCCAGTATAGATTGCAGAAAACCCAAAATGAGGTGTAAGGAAATGGGGTCTGAGGCAGCCGGCAGAGGTTGATGATAGAGGGCACTCGGCTGGATGTCGTCACCACCTGATGCAGGATACTTAGAACTATGAGCCAACAAGGCAGGGGAATCCAGAAACAAATCAGAGGAACAGTCCGAGGTCAAAAAGGCGAAATGACTGGTTAAAGTTGAAGGGCAATCCAAAAGGCAGTCCGGGGGAAAAAGGCTGTGGTCGAGTCCGGAGAAGTACAAGATCCAAGCAGCAGAACCAAGGGGAGATCCAGAAGCAGAATCCATAAGCAGTCCGTGGTCGATATAACAAGAAACAAACAATCCGTAGTATGCCGAACAGTGATGAACAGGATCAGCTGTGAAGGGCTGAATTGCAGTCCGCGCGTTGCTTTTGAATGCAACAGAAACCACATGATCAGGTCACGTGACCGCGCTCCTGGACACGTGACCGAAGTATTAAGTAGTTCCTTGTTGCGTGACGGACGCTCAGCGTCTCAGTGGTCACGTGAGGCGCTGTGTGGTGCATCCGAGGAATTCCCATGATGTCGGCGCTGCAGGAAACCTGTGGCAAGCCTCCATGGCGCTTGCCAGCGCAGATACCGAGAACGTGGTGGATGCAGATGTTTTGGCCGCCAATCATTGCCAACCTCTCGCCGGCAGACCTGCAGGGGTATGCGGGACCTAACCTGTGTGGGTGTTTGTTGTGTGTCAGAAGTAGAGGCTGAGGACGATACTAACGGGGGCATGACAGAGTCCCCCCTCAAAGGCCCACGACCACGTGGGCTCAACGGGTACTCCCTATGGAACCGAGCCACCAATAAAGGAGCATGAACATCGGAAGAGGGAACCCAGGATCGCTCTTCAGGCCCATAACCCAACCAGTCCACTAAGTAGTGTAGACGGCCTCTAAAAACACGGGAACCCAGAATGGCGCTAACCTCGTACTCATCTTGGGAAACCACTGAGACAGGGCCAGGAGTGGACATAATGCGAGTAGGGCCAGGACAAGGCTTGAGTAGCGAAGAAAGGAATACAGGGTGCAACCTCCATGAGACCGGAACACTGAGGCGATAGGCTACCGGATTCAGGGCCTTGGAGACCCTATACGGGCCAACAAAACGGGGCAACAATTTGCGGCACCCTGGTATACGTAAGTGGCGTGTAGAGAGCCAAACCCGGTCACCCGGCTTATAAGTGGGGGCATCCGTCCTCTTTCTGTTAGCGGCAGTCCTCATTGAAGCCTGGGCTTCCTGGAGATGGAGGAGGGTCTGGGCATGGACAGATGCAAGATCCCGGGCACAATCATTAGCAGCAGTGGTACCGGTAAGGGCAAAATCAGGAAAGGGCAGGGTACGTGGGTGCTGGCCATAAAGTGAGTAAAACGGGGAGAAACCTGTAGATGAATGTAAGGCATTGTTATATGCAAACCCCGCAAGATGGAGTGAGTTAAGCCAGGAATATTGGAATTGCAGAGTCAAACAGCGCAAGTATTGTTCCAATGCCTGATTCACCCTTTCAGTTTGGCCGTCACTCTCGGGATGGTAAGCAGAGGAGAAGTGTGCATCAATGCCCATTAGTTTAGTGAGGGCCACCCAAAAACGAGACGTGAACTGTGAGCCACGGTCTGACACAATGACATAAGGTAAACCGAACAGACAAAATACGGATTTAAAGAACATCCGAGCAAAAGAGGGAGCAGAAGGGATGCCTTTACAAGGTACGAAGCGGGCCATTTTTGTATATGAGTGGACAACAACCCATATAGTATCGTAACCTTGTATGCGAGGTAAGTCGGTGATTAAGTCCATCAAGACCGTATGCCAAGGTTTCGGGGGAATGGGTAACGGCTGTAGCAATCCCAGAGGGCGACCCCTCCGTGTTTTGCATTGTGCGCATATTGAGCATGTGTTCACGTACGTTTCCACGTCTTACCGCATCGATGGCCACCAGCACCAGCGTTTCAACAACTCCAGAGTGCGTCGCTGTCCCGGATGGCCATTGATAAGGGCATTGTGGGACCAATCCAGGGCTTGGTTGCCGGTGTCACTGGTGGGCAAGAGCAGTTTCCCTTGAACAAAAGGTAACCCATCCTGAAAAACCGGATCCCATTCGGTCATGGCTTGGGGATGGTGTACTACCCATTGGCATATAGCCGTTAACATAGATGGTGGTGGAGTGCATGCACATACAACGTGCCCTTTACCCAAGAGCGTATCAGGTTAAAATGGAAGAGGAACCCCCCCAGGCAAACGGGACAAGGCATCCGCTTTACCGTGAACCACCCCAGGTCTGTGTTTGACAAGGAAATCATAAGCGGCAAAGAAAAGGTGCCAACGGACCTGTCGGCTATTTACGCACTTTAGTGATGCCAGATCCTGCAGGTTCTTGTGGTCTGTGAAAACGACAGCCTGGTGTTTTGCCCCCAGGAGGTGGTGTGTCCAGACATGGAAATCGTCTCTAATGGCTAGGAGCTCCTTTTTAGTGACCGTATAATGTGTTTCGGCCGGCGTGAATTTCCTGGAATGGTAAGCCACCGGGTGTAGTGCACCGGTGGACGGACATGGCTGGGACAGGACAGCACCTAGTGCAAACGAGAATGCATCAGCTTCTACAACAAAAGGGAGCTCCGGATCCGGTTGTTGTAGGACTGGAGCCGTGGTAAATGAGGTTTTAAGGGTGTGAAAAGCCATTTGTTGCTCTGTAGTCCATTCAAAGGATACCTGAGGACTGGTCAAGGTGGTTAAGGGAGCCACAATGGAAGATAAATTAGCAATGAATCGCCGGTAAAAGTTTGCAAAACCTAAAAAGGATTGTAATTGCTTCAACGTGACAGGGACCGGCCAGTCAGTAATGGCTTGGACTTTGGATCGGTTCATTGTCAGCCCCCCAGGTGAGATGTGAAACCCAAGAAATTCAACCTCCTTTGTGTGAAACATACACTTCTCGGGTTTAGCATATAGAGAGTTCTTCCTGAGTCGTGTAAGTACTTCTCTGACGTGAAGGATGTGTTCAGTAAGTGTATGAGAGAACACCAATATATTGTCTAGATATACCACGACATAGGTGTCCAAGATGTCGCTGAATATATCGTTTATGAAACGCTCGAAGGTAGCTGGGGCATTGCATAAGCCAAAGGGCATCACTGTATATTCGTACAATCCCTGGCGAGAGCAGAAAGCCGTTTTCCATTCATCGCCAGAGCGCATGCGAATTAGGTTATATGCCCCCCGGAGGTCCAACTTGGTATATATTGAAGCCTTGATCAGTTTGTCTAACAAAGTCGAGATGAGCGGGATGGGGTAGCGTTCTTTATGGTGACTGCATTTAACCGCCTTTAGTCCACACAGGGACGAAGATCCCCTTCCTTCTTGGGAACAAAAAATATGGGGCTAGCCGCGGGTGAGGTGGAAGGCCTAATATGACCCAGATGCAGAGCGTGGTGTATATATTCCTTCAGAGCCGTCTCTTCTGATGGCGACAAAGAATAGATACGGCCCTTGGGAATCGATGCCCCTTCAACCAGATCGATGGGGCAATCGTATGGTCTGTGAGGGGGCAAGACCTCGGCAGATGCTTTATCAAATACCACCTGGAAATCATGGTACTCTGAGGGCACTCCAGAGATAGTAGCTCCCACTGTATGTGTTGTCTCGGAAGACCACCCTCCCCTATAGAAACCGAATGCAGCCCCCCAAGTGCCCTTGCAGGGTTGGTAACGCCTTCTTCCTCCAGTAAACAAAAGTGCTGACACACCTCAGATTCGAAAGAGACCTGTCCAGTACCCCAGTCTATGAGAGGGTTATGTCTTTTTAACCAGGGAAGGCCCAGGATTATTCCGAACTGTGGAGTCGAGATAAGATCAAAAGACAACAGTTCCTTGTGGTTACCCTGGATGATCACGTCCATCTGAGCGGTCTGTTGTTTAATTGGACCGGAGACGAGGGAGGACCCAACAGTCTGGACTAGCTCTGGATGTGTTTTGGTTACCAACGGGAGATTCATGGATTTGGCCAAAGAGATATCGATGAAACAACCGGTGGCCCCCGAATCGATAACAATATGGACTGAGTGTGAGCAATCCCTAGCCGGATGGAGTACCGCCTGGACGACAATGGGTCTCACAGGGCCGAAGGTAGGAACCTTCCCGGGGTTGTGAATCAAGTTCGTCTTGTCCCCCATACTCAAGGACGAGCTTTCTGAAAACCCGAGTTCTTATTCTTTGGGCGTCGAGGGCACTCTTTGACATAATGTCCGTTGAGACCACAGTAGAAGTATGGGTGATGGGGCTTCGTAATCCTCCTATTTGCATGGGTTCACCCATGCTATTTAGGGAGGGAGGAGATGGATTGGCTGAGAAGCCTGTCTCTGCACGACGTTCAGACCTCCGAGCGTCTACCTGAAGTGCTAGATCTACCAGATCAGAGTAGATGGCTGGGAGTGAAGGGACTACCGAAAGGGCGTCCTTCATAGTATTGCACAGACCTCTGTAGAACACCACGGCTTTCTTATTTTCAGGCCATGAAGTCTCTGCTGACAACTGGTTAAACCGCGTGATGTATTCTATTAGGGTCTGCCTTCCTTGCGCAAGATCCAATAACTCCAAATCCCGTGACTGGGCTTTATACCTGGTATCAAACACTTTAGCCATCTCGTTCACCAGAACGTCAAAACCATAAAGAACAGGGTGATCATTCTCAAGGAAGGGTTTAGCCCAGGTAGCAGCAATTCCTGTCAGGTGAGAGAGTAGAAATGCAGCCTTGGTAGTAGAGTCATGGAATACTTGGGGTCGACAAAGAAAATGGAGTTTACACTGGTTGATAAAGGTACGATATTTCCTGGAGTCACCCTGGTATTTCTCAGGAGCTGCTAGAGGGAATGGGGTAGGTAATACCACAGGTGTCGGTGGTGTAGGAGGTGCGGAAGGACCTGGGGTTGGAGGTGTAAGTTCACCGAATTCAGCATCAGCCGGTAAGGGGTTGCGGGCACTTTGTATGGAATCTAAGTGATGGTGTATTGCAGTTGTAGCAGCCGCCATTTATGTTCTAAGGGACGCAACAGCTTGCATTAGAGCGGTCACGGGGTCCCCAGCAGTGGGTTCCATTGTCTGGACGACCAAAAAGGGGCTTCACAGTCTGTCAGGACTTGATGGTCGTGTAGACGATGATACCTCCGTCCCCAAGTACCACACGAGCAGACAATAATAATACTGCCCGTGCGATCCTTGAGGCCACAGGTGATGAATGCCATTGGCCAGAACCAGGATGCCCCCCTGTCCACTGCAAGGCAAACACTTACGTTAAACAATGAACACAATCTCAACCAGAGTAAACAATGTACCTACAATGGAGCTTACCCAGTATAGATGGCAGAAAACCCAAAATGAGGTGTAAGGAAATGGGGTCTGAAGCAGCCGGCAGAGGTTGATGATAGAGGGAACTCGGCTGGATGTCGTCATCACCTGATGCAGGATACTTAGAGCTATGAGCCAACAAGGCAGGGGAATCCAGAAACAAATCCGAGGAACAGTCCAAGGTCAAAAAGGCGAAATGACTGGTTAAAGCAGAAGGGCAATCCAAAAGGCAGTCCGGGGGAAAAAGGCTGTGGTCGAGTCCGGAGAAGTACAAGATCCAAGCAGCAGAACCAAGGGGAGATCCAGAAGCAGAATCCAAAAGCAGTCCAAGGTCGATATAACAAGAAACAAACAATCCATAGTACGCCGAACAGTCATGAACAGGATCAGCTGTGAAGTGCTGAATTGCAGTCCGCGCGTTGCTTTTGAATGCAACAGAAACCACATGATCAGGACACGTGACCGAAGTATTAAGTAGTTCCTTGTTGCGCGACGGACGCTCAGCGTCTCAGTGGTCACGTGATGCGCTGTGTGGTGCATCCGAGGAATTCCCATGATGTCGGCGCTGCAGGCGCTGCAGGAAACTTGTGGCAAGCCTCCATGGCGCTCGCCAGCGCAGATACGGAGAACGTAGTGGATGCAGATGTTTTGGCCGTCGATCATTGCCAACCTCTCGCCGGCAGACCTGCAGGGGTATGCAGGAGCTAACCTGTGTGGGTGTTTGTTGTGTGTCAGAAGTAGAGGCTGAGGACGGTATTAAAGGGGGCGTGACACTAAGGTACTGATAATGGTCAATAGTGTACTGATTTCTCTTTTTTCCTTACAGCCACCAGTGTCTCGTACCACATCCTGTCCTCCCATTAATTGACTACTCTGTTTGTGCTTTCAACAACCAGAGAGATACATTGGTAGGAAGACTTTGTCTCCTACACTACGGGTCAACCTCTCGACTACTGCATACTAGAAGGTGCTCTCTGACACCTGCCTCCAGCTCTTCTTGGAGTGCCGATTACTGCCAGCGTCTCTGGGGCCATGTTGCCTGCCCGTGGAATCAGTTAAAGGTTTGGGGCTAAACTTCCCTCTTATGGCTCCAGAGAAGCTCAAATCTCCATTAAATTGAACGTATTGAGGAAGATTTTCCCTTTCCTCTCCTGAGTCCTCTGCTAAGGTGGTAATCTCCTCCATTATGGGAACGGTTGACTATTGTAACAGCATTTACCTCAGACAGCCAGCCTTTTTGCTTCAGCGCTTACCGATCCTGCAGAATTTGGCAGCACTGCCAGTCCTGCGGGCCCCAAGCCTGTCTCATTTCAAAGAGGTGTTATGCCAACTGCACTGGCTTCTGATTGAGAGTCGGATCAGGTTTAAGATATTGTGCGTTGTGCATCGCGCCATTCACAAAACTGGTGCTGGATACCTTTGCTCAAAGCGTACTCTATATATGCCTGCTAGAACTCTCTGATCCACTACGCACGTTTTGTTGAGAGTTCTGAGATTCTGCAGGGTTCAGACTGGGGGTGCTCTTTTTCAGTTCTGGCCCCTACTCTGTGGAATTCTCTGCCGGTGTCCCTTCCAGATATTGGGGATCAATTTCAGTCTCTGAAGACTCTGAAAACGAACATTTGCTAATTTTTGGGCCACCTGGTCAGCACTTCCACCTCTATCTGTGTCTCAGCGCCTAGATGCCTTTTGGCCTTAGCTCACGCTTTACAAGCCCTTTTACAACACCACACTATAAGTAAGGGGGTGTTCCCCGGTAGTTGTCTCCTCCCATGTGATCCTCCCTCAAATAGCCGCCCCCAGGGTCAGGATCAGGTAGTGGCTGCCGTCCCCTGGCCACATGGGAGTAGATTACCGCCGAGACATCTGTGATGACTCTGTTGGATTAATCACAGAGGACTGGGGTATTGCGTCGACACAATAGTTCCCTGTTGTAATAATGACTCTATTACTATGGAGATGCCCTTCCTTCTTTGCTTCAGGTTTCCAGGGGTACTGGGGTGTTCTTTGTTAGGGCTTCATTGAGTCAACCTGGAATCTCTCTGGTCCAGCATTTCTGATAAGGCCCACTTCATTTGCATCTTGTGACCACAATGTATTAGGTATCCCAGATAAGAGCAAAGTGTGAGAAACCTGAAGGTGTCTCACCCGCTAGTCCCCAGAGATCTGTCATCTAGGTGGCCAGGACACGCCATCGCTATTGGATCCAGTTCCTGGGGGTGGACCAGTGGGGGAGGATCACCTGGATGGGGGTGTCTTCGGGGAGTGGAAGAGGGACACCGACGGGAGAGACGCAGTACCCCATTCCCTGTAACACCTTTTCCCCCATTCTAGCCCGTAGGACATCCAGAAGCTCTGCCCCCCAAACTCCTTTTCCGACATGAACACTTTCTTACACAGAGAAAGACAATGGACTAACACCAGAGCCATTTACCTGACATGTCTCAACACAAGGGTCAGGCAGAGTCAGGTAAGGCAGAGCACGAGAGCACACAACGAGCAAGGCCGAACGCATGAGGGGACAGCTATTCTAGAGCAGCAGTTCAAGAGGAGAAGAGTGGTGAGACTTGAAAGGACTACGAGGAGGGAGTTGCCCTTGCCCTTTTCAACTAAGAACCGCAAAGCCTCAGATAAAGGAAATACAAGACCTGGGAGTACAGCTGGCGTGTGGTGTGACAGGTGTCAACGAAGCACATAGGCCTCCCGCACGGATAACACAGGCGAGGAGGCACGCTGGCTATCGTGGTCCCGTCCTTGACTCCAGAGACTAAACAGACCAGCGGGTTCAACACAGCCGGTGAGTCGGAGAAAGCGGATTGCAAACCGAACTGTGTTGAGCCCAAGGTTGGAAGTGGCAACATTATATGTGAACAAAGAACTTATGTTTTAAACTTTTAAGAAAGGCGAAAGAAGGGCCAGCTGCAGAGTGGTCATGCATCGCAGAAATGCTCATTCGAAGGACTCTGGCTGGCCCCTTTGTTTTGTGGTGAAACTGCAGGTCCCATAAGACCCTAGGAGAGGGTGGCGTGAGGGTCAGAGTAGTCCTACAGAGGTCACATAAGATCCTCTGTACAGTCGAAAGTCTCTAACCCATTGCTGAAAGAAAGCTAAAGAAAAGGAACCACGCTTTCTGAAAATATGAAGTAAAACATGAACTGTGTTTAAAAACTTATTAACTGTGTTAACGATGATAAGTGAACTCGACGGAGGGGAGCCAAGGGGAAAAGCTAAGACAGTAAATCCTGAATGTGATCAAATAAAGCAAACTGTGAAAATGGCAAATGTGAACCCGGTTGAGGGATGTCTGCGAATCGGGGTGAGATCTGATATACCCGAGAAGTTTGTGTTAAGAGTGAAAGGCAGTAGTGAACCTGAAGGAGGGAGGTCCAAGTTGCAAGAAGGATACAAGCCCGGTGGAGGGAGATCCAAAGGTGAAAAGAGCAATCGCCCATGGTGCAAAATCACTGAAGGAACTTTTGTTTGTTATTTTGGTCTAGCAGGCCTTCTAAGGCAAGAGACTTTGTAGACAAGAGACTTGGCCCCTGAAGGCCCTGATATCGTTGAATGGAATAGTGAACCTTGTGCTGGAGAGGCCCAGGAGTGTGCTGTGCTCAGAAGTCCTGCTTTATCCCGTGCTTAAAACGTGGGGAAGGGAGACACAGTCATACAAGGTTAATTGCTATTAGCCAGCTGTAGTCAAACGCTGACATGCAGCGCGCCATATTTTAGGTAACTTATTCTACAAATACCCTCTAGTTAGACTAGCACGATTAGGAAACATACTTTAAATAAGATTGCCATTTTAGAATTGTGTAACTCTGTGATTTCTATTTGTTATTACGGCTACATTGAATTAACTTTACACGTACTTCTGGACTTGCACTGGTGCATGCTGGAGGAGATTTAAACTCCAGCATCCCATGCTTTTTCTTTGTTCTTCTTACTTATTTGAACCTTTATTGCGCTCAGAATTATCACCCGTTCAGGCTTGAACGTGTGTTGCGCTAAACAAAACCACTGTGGAACTACTGATCCCAGAAGCCCCAACGTCGCATATAGGGAAACGTCAGGCGCTTCAGCAACGAAGCCAGTCTACGCCGGCCATCGGCATATTGGCATACCACTCTGTCCAGTTTCCTCCCCGCCTAAGCACATTTGGGTACGAAATGGGCTACTTAAGGATATTACACTTGTTGCACAAGCAAACTAGATGCACAACCAACACTTACTGCAACAATTTATACATTCTAAATGCAACTCGCCCAGCGCACATGCATTAGAGGATAGCCACTGCAATCGACGTAGGTAGCCAAAAAGTGAGCACAACCACACAATCTCTCCCAGGAATCGATAAGCTTCATTCACATGTCAAAAGTGCACTGCTTAACACAAGATCCCTTAACAAACACGCTCACAACATCTATGATTACATTATAGAGGATAACCTAGACATTCTATTCCTCACAGAGACCTGGTTACAAGAACCAACAGGACCCACCATCAACACCACAGTTACCCCAGATTATAACATCTATTTTGAAAATAGGGAGTCTGGGAAGGGAGGTGGGGTGTCCATAATAGCTAGATAAAACCTTAAGCTATTTCCCTCCACCATCCAATGCACAGGATGCGAGATCCTACACCTAAAAATGACCCCCACCCAAAATCACTGCATCAATCTCATTGTCATCTACAGGTCCCCATCGTTAATGCCAGACTTTAACAATGAGCTCCGTCATATTTTGAACAATCTAAAAGGACCAAACTCAGGGACTCTGCTCCTAGGTGATCTAAACAATTGGAGAGGAAAGGTCACAGATAAGGAAGCCATAATTCTGGAAAGGGATTTACGAAACATTGACTATATAGTAGCAAATAAAGTCCCCACCTGCAAATCAGGAAATCAACTGGACTGGATCATAGCAAACAAGGTGGAATTGTCGGTGACAGACACCCTGCCCAGCATCTAGACAGATCACCACAAAGTCGAAGCTAGTCTCTCTTTAACAAACAGGAATATAAAATTTAACAACAAAGACTAACTAAGACAATCCAAGGCAGAAATCTAGAAAAAAATCACACCAGCCATTATATCACAGGGGATCACTCACATTATAAATAGCACGACTGATGAAGACCCATGTGATTTAATCGCATTCACCTATAGTAAACATTTTCAATAGATATTAGACCAACATGCTCCCTTAAAAAACAACCAAGTTCGCCCCAATCCCTCCCATCAAGGCTGGTTTATGGCAGAAACTGCTTAACTCAGAAAAGCCAAAAGAAAACTTGAAAGAAAATGGCGTAAAGACCCTTCTGAGACGAACAGAGACAATTGGAAAAATGCTGATTGCGTTAACAAAACCAAATTAAATGAACTAAAAAAAATGACTTTAACAACCAGATATCCTCCGCCACAAACTCTACTGGGAAATGATTCCAAATCTTAAAATCCATCGAGAAACCACCTTCACTTTCTCCCCTGTTCCAGCCCACCTCTGAAGACTGTAAACACGTGCAAACAGCCTTTCACAACAAGATCAAAAAAGCCTGAGAAACAATAATACATTGTAAAGTTAAAGATCCACCACACTCCCCCCAACAATAGAGGATCTTGTCGAACTTAAAGAGCCCAAGTTCCCATTCTCCTCAATCGAAGTGAAAGACAGGATGAGCGTCATTCCATAAACTGCACCTCATGCCCACAGAACATTCTACCTCCAAAACGTATCATAGAAAATGCAGAAATGTTCGCCCCTTTTCTCTGTCGTTTGATAAACACCTCCTTTAGGGATTGCAAAGTCCCGGTGGAAATAAAGACCGTCACAGTTACCCCCCTAGTAAAAAAAACAGGTCTGGATCAACAGGACCCATCCAATCTCGGACCAATCACAAATTGTAATTTTCTTTTAAAAATACTTGATAAAATAGCTACAAGCCAACTTCAGGACTACGGCGACAAAAACCACCTTCTTCATTCACAACAATCCGGGTTCAGAAATGCACACAGTACGGAATCTGCCTTACTGGACTTACAAACCAAGATGCTGTTAGGGAGAATTCTCTGTAAGGCTAATTTCCCAAACCTACTGAGTCCCCCAGCAGCTTTGCTGGATTTTTAGGGGTTTATTTTTTTCTCTCCTGCTAAGAGTGAGATTCTTTTTGCTCCCACTCTTAGACATGATTTGAGGTGTTCCTTTGACTTTCCATGTGTTTTATGGGCTATGGGGTCTTTTACTCCATAGGGTCTCATGTGTTTTTTTAATGTGGGTTACACAGCACCCTCCGTGCCGTAACCCAGGGGTGTCGTAGCGACCCCTCAATATAGACTCCATACCCTGGGACTGACTACTGTCTCCCAGGGCATGTAAAGTCACCATTGGCTTTGCTAGTCCCAAATTATGAACAGAAACCAGTACAAACCATCATATTGTGGACGTACTGGTCGGGGCAATTCGATTTCCCCGGGGTCTGTTGTTCGAGGGGGCACGTCTCCGTCCCCCACTGATCGAGTTTTGGCTGGTGGCAGTGGATACTACTTTTTATATTCGACCGCGAATATATCTCTATGGGATTTTCCCATTGTTCGAGGCTACCAACTTTAATTATTCAATTCTTATAGCCTCGAACATACCGCCGGTTTATTTTTTTAATATTAATTCACCGTTTGGTATTTTTTGCCAGAACTCGATTCTAAAATGGCGTTTGTGTTTTCTTCTGTGATCCAATCCAAGTCGAGCCCTTTGTTCCACTTTTTTGCGGGCTTCTCCACAGAAGCTTCCAAAAGTGGTGCCACTCTGTCTGGGTACCACAGGGGGTGTTGGAGGGGGTTTAGGCACCCTGGACTGAGTTACCGTGGTAACTCAAGTCGCACTCTTGTGTGATTGGCCCAAGTGGTGAGCCAGCCAGCTCACCACTTAGCATGTTTGATTGACAGCTAGGCTGAGTGAATGGGGGTATGCTGCATAAAAGCAGGGCTTTGGGGACTGGAACTTCAGAAGTCGCCACAGGACCTAAGAATCCGAGGAGGGAGAAGCTGAGCCGGCCTGCAACGACGACACTACCGGTGGAGCCCTGCTGAACCGTCCCACCACTTTTCCCAACGACAGAGGAGATCTCCAGCCCGGAGAGTCTTCTTCCTTCGACTGGTGGGGATAACCAGTCTACCTTCTTTTCGCCTTCCTGGAGCATCTCGTGGCCGCCTTGCCTGTGCCAAGCACTCCGGCAACCGGTATACCACGTTTTCACCACTACCGTGAACCGAAAGGGTAGTACCTTTGTACCGGAGAACGCCGCGGCTGGTTTCTTCCCTGGCAGTGCAACAACCTTCATCTTTCCTCCACAACGAGATCTTCCTCTGGACGATGCTGCGACTTGCACCCGCTGCCAGGAACAACTGCCCCCGCTGGAGGATCCTCTCCATTTAAGGTACCGTATTCCGCCTGGCTTCCCTTGCAACCGATTGAACGGGGTGTATTAAATCCTTGTCTCTCAAACCTGGGTTAGTCTGGTACACCCTAGCTAACTTTTCTGAACTGAACTAAACCTTTTTCGAACTACCTCTACAAACTTCGAAGACTCTGTGTAACTGTCTGATCTTGGGCACCTTCCGCCTGGCTCCCTTGAAAGTGGGCCTGGCACCTAAACTCCCTCGCTCACCAGTAGACTGTGCCTTCCTAACTTTCTTTGGTTCTTTAAAAAGTGTTTAGTGTGTATGCTTCCATAATTCTGCCTTTTCCCTCCCTTTTTATTTAACTTGTTGGAGTGCCATCGAACGTTAAGCGCTCACCTCTGTCTGGAAATAAGTGGTGTTAACTAAGACTTGTCCAACAAGTAATCAGGGGAGTACATATGATAATAGTGATTGTGTTTTGAACTGATCTTACCAATTTAGTGCTAGTGTGTTTTATAAGTGTGTGTTAAATAAATGATTATATACTTTTACACCCAAGCTCTGGTCAGTGTTTGCTTGTGCTACTGTATTTCTGTACCTATTTTGTATGCTCTGTATACTGCCTAACTCTTCTTGAGGGAAGTCTGACTGCTCAGCCACAGCTACCAAGTGAATCTGTGTGGTACAGACTGCTACCAAGTGGGTTTACTGCCAAACACCTGTAGTCTTAAATCTTTTGCAGTGGTACCTAAGGGAACTGCACAGGTTTCTGCCTAACAGATGCTTGCCATCTTGAACAAAGGAAAGACAGACCTCCTGATCCTTATGCACCTCTCGGCAGCTTTTGACTTGTTAGACCATCAGAAGCTCTGAGAGGCCCTGAATACAGCAGGAAACTGTTCAAAAGAAGCTATCGATTGGGTCGCTTCTTTCCTTGAAGACAATAGCTCAACAATCACCTGGGGAGGCCACTCTTCTACATCTAGGTCTGTGGATTGTGGCATTCCACAAGGGGACAACTTCTCGCTGCTACTTTTTAACCTCTATCTCCGTTGTCTCTGCTCTCTACTGACAAAACTGGGGGTCTATTTTACGAACTTCGCAGATGACACACAACTAGTCATGGAATTGTGCAGAAAACACACCATGGACAATGACAGACTCTCAGCCATCTACAACTCCATCGAAATATGGATGAAGTCCCACTGCGCATGCGCGAGCCGCGCATGGAGAGCTAACTGCACCAGCGGCCGCGGTAATTATCCTGAAAATATCCCGTTCCCGAAACTCTGTCCAGCCTCAAAACGCATCGACACAGAGGCGGACTCACCAGGGCAGCAAGCGCTGCAATCTAGTGAAAAATCGGACCCGGGAACACAAGACCCGGTCCGGCAACCGCCAGTGTGTGGCCTGCCACCATTCTTGAGCAGACAGGAACGGCCGACCTGCCCTTCCCCCAGCCAACATAAGTACCCCGGCAAGAAGACAAAGCGGGGACGGGGGACGGGACGCGGTGGTGTGCTTGACAGCAAAAGACGGCCGTGCTCCACCAGCACCGCAGGACCGCCGCCCATAGTCCCTCCTACCCGCCTGATTCCTACATCCACACGGGCAGCGGACGGGTGCTCTGGATATGAACGCTGCAGCTGATGCCATCCTGCATTAACGACAAACAGCACGTTCTCCCTACGACAGATCCCAGGACCATGGTGTCCAAGATGGGGGCATGGAACCACTGAGATACTTTTCAACAACTGGGACGCGGCGCCCCACTGACTAAAGCCGTGGACCTGAACGGGAAGGGAACAGCCCGGAACGTATACTGGACAGACACCCACACCGCCGCGGCCTGAGGACCGGACCCTGGTGGTGGGCGCGTGGGAGCGAGGGACCCGGGCTGCATGGACGAGATGGACAGAAAGAGCCCCTCCTGCTGCCTGAACCAGCGACCGCAAAAAAAGACGAGATCCCCCCCCGCAGGCTTCCACAAACAAACGCGACCTGCAGCGGGGAGCTGGACTGGGGTGTGTCCTCCCTCCCCCTCTGCCAGCGAGACTGCAGCGCCCGGGGTCGAGATGCGGGAAGGTGAAGAGACCAAGGTGCCGCGCTCCCCTGACGGCGTAGAGCAGGCCAAAAGCAGGCCCAGCACCAACAAGGTACGTGCAGGGGGGCCCCCCCTTTCCCTCCACAACCCTATGCGAGATCAGACAATCAGCAGGGCCCATGGGACCCGCATAGCGAACACGGCATAGCGAACATGACGCACCCCCCTGAAAAGAACTGTGGGATAGGGGAACAGTGCTGGACAACGTCTACCCTGCTGGGGACACTGACCGGGAGGGGTGGCCCGCTTGAACTGGTCCCAGTACGTCACTGAGAGCATTACCTTGCAACAGTGGGGGAGACCCCCCTCCGCGGAGACCACATACACTGGGGGTGGGGCGGAGCGGCAGTGACTGGGGGCGCCACCCCTCCACCAGCCAAGGTAAGCACCCCAGGCCCACGGCAGAGCCACAGACTTCCCCACCTTCGCCACAATGCTGTCTGGTGGCTGAGGGGGACAACCAGCGGAGCACCACCTGTGGGGCTCTACTATCAAGGGGACAGAGACCCCCAACGCACAGACCACAGCTCCGGCAGGAACAGACGGCCTCGGAGGAAGGACCCACGGGTGGCCCACATAAAAGAAATAGACACTGAGGCTACAACAAGCTTCCCCAGAACAGGGGTCGGGGCCGCAGAGGACAAACGCACGACAAATCCCGACTCTAGCACTAACCCTCTCTGGGACCCCGACACGACCTACCTTGACCCAACACCTCACTGGGATCACCGATTGCACTATGGGTAAGGACAAGGCCAGAAGACAAACCCTACAAAGTAAAATGGACCTCTTCACAGTAGGGCTCCCTCCTCGCCTCGAGACACAGACCCTGGAAGAGGAAGACATCAGAGAAGAAGCCCATGATCCTCCGATCTCACTGAACGACTTAATGAAAGAAATTGGAGTTTCGAGAACGTCTCTGGAACTCAAAATTGGTGGGGTATCCACAGAAGTGTCCCTCCTTCGCCAAGACCTTCGCAACCTATGTCTAGAGTCGGCAAAGCGGAACAAAGAGTGTCAGATACAGAGGACACAGTTCACCGACTGGAACAGCAACTAGCCATAATCACCCAGAAGGTCAACCAACTTGAATACCACGCCGAGGACAGCGAAGGAAGGGCACGTCGCAACAACCTCAGGATTCTCGGGATCCCAGAAAGAGAAGAGGGACCCAGTGTTGAACTCTTTCTGGAAGATTGGCTGGCTCACGTCTTCGCCCCTAAAAAACTGTCAAAGTTCTTCTCCATTGAAAGAGCACACAGAGTGCCCACAGGGCAACCCACCCCTGGAGCCCCGCCAAGAACAATAATCGCACACCTCCTGAACTTTCGAGACCGAGACACTATCCTCCAGATGGCACGGGCCTCGGGCCCAATCACATACAACGGAAACAGAGTGGGGTTCTACCCGGATTACACCAAGGAGGTTCAGAGGGCCCGCCAGTCGTTTGAGTCGATCAAGAAGAAACTCCAAGCCCTCTCAATCAAGTACGCTCTTTTCTTCCCATTAATGCTCAAAGTCCATCACGAGGGCACTACCCATCTATTCCACAACCCTAAGGAGGCATGGGAGTGGCTTGAAACGCAAATCCTCAATGGTCCCAGAGCTCGACACTCGCCTTCTGGACCGCCTGTACGGAAACCTAAGCCCGGACAGCTCTCGCCATCCTTAACTCCAGTAGGTCCGGAAGTTGAGACTCCACTGTTAGGCAGAAACCTGTGCAGTTCCCTTAGGGACCACTGCAAAAGATTTAAGACTACAGGTGTTTGGCAGTAAACCCACTTGGTAGCAGTCTGCACCACACAGATTCACTTGGTAGCTGTGGCTGAGCAGTCAGACTTCCCTCAAGAAGAGTTAGGCAGTATACAGAGCATACAAAATAGGTACAGAAATACAGTAGCACAAGCAAACACTGACCAGAGCTTGGGTGTAAAAGTATATAATTATTTATTTAACACACACTTGTAAAACACACTAGCACTAAATTGGTAAGATCAGTTCAAAACACAATCACTATTATCATATGTACATCCCTGGTTACTTGTTGGACAAGTCTTAGTTAACACCACTTATTTCCAGACAGAGGTGAACACTTAACGTTTGATGGCACTCCAACAAGTTAAATAAAAAGGGAGAGAAAAGCAGAATTATGGAATACACACTAAACACTTTTTAAAGAACCACAGCAAGTTAGGAAGGCACAGTCGACTGGTGAGCAAAGAAGTCTAGGTGCCAGGCCCACTTTCCAGGGAGCCAGGCGGAAAATGCCCAAGATCAGTCTGTTACACAGAGTAACAGAGAAGTTTGTGGAGGTAGTTCGAAAAAGGTTTAGTTCAGTTCAGAAAAGTTAGCTAGGGTGACCCAGGCTAACCCAGGTTCTAGAGACAAGGATTTAATACACCACGTACAATCGGTTGCAAGGGAAGCCAGGCGGAACATGGTACCTTAAATGGAGAGGATTCTCCAGCGGGGGCAGTTGTTCCTGGCAGCGGGTGCAAGTCGCAGCGTCGTCCAGAGGAAGAGAAGATCTCGTCGTGGAGGAAAGATGAAGGTTGTTGCACTGCCAGGGAAAGAAACCAGCCGCTGAGTTCTCCGGTACAAAGGTACTACCCTTTCGGTTCGCGGTAGTGGTGAAAGCATGGTATCCCGGTTGCCGGGGTGCTTGGCACAGGCAAGGCGGCCACGAGATGCTCCAGGAAGGTGAAAAGAAGGTAGACTGGTTATCCCCACCAGTTGAAGGAAGAAGACTCTCCGGGCTGGAGATCTCCTCTGTCGTTGGGAAAAGTGGTGAGACGGTTCAGCAGGGCTCCACCGGTGGTGTCCTCGTTGCAGACCAGCTCAGCTTCTCCCTTCTCGGATTCTTAGGTCCTGTGACGACTTCCGAAGTTCCAGTCCCCAAAGCCCTGCTTTTATGCAGCATACCCCCATTCACTCAGCCTAGCTGTCAATCAAACATGCTAAGTGGTGAGCCGGCCGGCTCACCACTTGGGCAAATCACACAAGAGTGCGGCTTGAGTTACCAAGGTAACTCAGTCCAGGGTGCCTAAACCCCCTCCCACACCCCCTGTGGTACCCAGACAGAGTGGCACCACTTTTGGGGGCTTCTGTGGAGAAGCCCGCCAAAAAGTGGAACAAAGGGCTCGACTTGGGTTGGAGTCACAGAAGAGAACACAAACGCCATTTTAGAATCGAGTTCTGGCAAAAAATACCAACCGGCGAATTAATATTAAATAAATAAACCGGCGGTATGTTCGAGGCTATAAGAATTAAATAATTAAAGTTGGTAGCCTCGAACAATGGACAAATCCCATAGAGATATATTTGCGGTCGAATATAAAAAGTAGTATCCACTGCCACCAACCAAAACTCGATCAGGGGGGACGGAGACGTGCCCCCTCGAACAACAGACCCCCGCGCAATCGAATTGCCCCGACCAGTACGTCCACAATATGATGGTTTGTACTGGTTTCTGTTCATAATTTGGGACTAGCAAAGCCAATGGTGACTTTACATGCCCTTGGAGATAGTAATCAGTCCCAGGGTATGGAGTCTATGTTGGGGGGTCGCTACGACACCCCTGGGTTACGGCACGGAGGTTGCTGTGTAACCCACATAAAAAAAACACATGAGACCCTATGGAGTAAAAGACCCCATAGCCCATAAAACACCTGGAAAGTTAAAGGAACACCTCAAATCATGCCTTAGAGTGGGAGCAAAAAAAATCTCACTCTTAGCAGGAGAGAAAAAAATAAACCCCAAAAATCCAGCAAAGCTGCTGGGGGACGCACTAATTAGCCTTACAGAGAATTCTCCCTAACAGCCACAGCGCCCCGCCAAAAGCACTACAGAGAATGGATGAGATCTCGGCATCATAGGGACAAACCCGCAACGTAACACTATGGGAACTCTACCTTAGCGGCCGCGGTGCAGTCACGATTACAGTCCGGGTCACCCCAAACGAGTTTTATAGTTAAAAGTTTAATGTTTGGGCGACAGGTGCTCCCAGTTGGAGGGAATGTACAGGGTGGGGGGGGGGTTCTATGGGTGTAGGCAATCTGAAACACAGTATAAGATGGCAAGACATTCATTCCTATTGGCGCAGGAAACACAAACAGCCCACGTGTTGGGCCCGAGAGTCCCGCATTACGCAGGCTCGATGTGCAGAGTCATATAACAACCCTGGGACGAATCCTTCCAAGATACACACCTGGATGCCCCGGGTCTTCACCATGCATCCAGGGGCAACAAGGAATCCTGACAGGGCACACATCAGACAGAGCTCGAGAGAACACCACATACGACCCAAAAGGCTACCGAGTCATCAAATCCTTCGTGATGCCCTACAACGAGACCCACGCAGTTAAAACGAACACATACAAGCTATCCTCACTGACCTGGAAAGTCAACGGCCTTGGTTCCAGTGTGAAACGAAGATTGGTGTTCCAATATCTCAACCGATACTCACCAGACATAGCGTTCCTCACGGAAACACACCTGACTGGAACCGATAACTGCTTCTTTCGAAGATCCAACTATCCGCATACTTACCAAGCTGGGTTCACAAAAGGAGCCAGGGGCACAATGATACTCCATAAACGAGTGCCCCTACAGGTTAAGAAAATACGGACGAACCCCAGGGGCCGATTCGTGATATTACTTGCAGATATCAGGAGTGAAAAGTGGGGTCTTGTCGCGGTCTACGCTCCTCCCACACTCACGAAGGAACTGCTGGGTGAACTGCAGAACATACTCCTAGAGGAGGATGCCAATTTATGGGCTATAGGGGGGGACTTCAACGAAGTTATGGATGTCATGGCTGACAGGTCCCACAAAAGGGCAGGAACTCGACCCGCCCGACAGCCTCGTATACGTTTGCCGAGACAATGGGACTATCAGACGCTTGGCGATCACTGCACGACAGCGAGGCTGGATTCTCATTTTTCTCCAGTGCGCACAAAACATTTTCTAGGATCGACTACACCTTCATCCCCCGCAACATTTCCCATAGGCTTGTATCAGCAGAGTTCTTGGAAAGAGGTATCTCGGACCACTCCCCGCTCCTCATAACCATGAAAAATGCTCGCCAGCGCTCAGCCACCATCTGGCGACTGAATACATATCATCTGCGGCTTCCCGAAATCGCTGAAGAGCTCGAGAAAAAGACTACAGAATACTTTGAAATAAACAAAGGCGCAGTGGAATGTCCGATTGTGTTATAGGAATCATATAAAACTGTCCTCCGTGGGGAGGCCATCTCTGTGGTATTGGCCTATCGGAAGCGACACACACAAAAAATCGTGGAGGCCGAGAAGCAGGTACTGGAGTGTGATGGACACCTTCTCACACACGACACCAAAAGCGCGAAGGAAGCCCTGATAACAGCGCAAGAAGCCCTCAGTAACATAGCCCTGGATAATGCACGGGTGGCCCACTGGTCAGTCCGGAGGCAAATTTATGAGAAAGGAGACAAATCAAATAAAATCCTCACATGGATGGAGCGATGTGAGCAAGCTAAAGGCCACGTGCGAGCCATCCGATCCCCGGAGGGAGTGCTGCTAACCAAAGATTCCGACATAGATTTTGACATAGCAGAGACATTCGCTGCCTATTAGGAGAATCTCTACGCCCCACTAACCGGGAACCCCACATTGCCGCCCTCCAGCTTCCTGGACAGGATTGAGATCCCGAAACTGTCCACACAACAAACATATTTCTTAGACACTGAAATTACTGAAAACGATGTTCAAGAAGCGCTAGCTCAACTCCAACCGGGTAAATCCCCGGGCCCCAATGGGTTCCCAACAGAGACTTGGAAATGCTTAGGCGGAACACTAACGGGTCATATGCATCGAATGTTTCTCCGCAGCAAGGAACATGGCGCACTCCCTCCGGACCTTAGAACGGCGAGCATTGTGGTCATACACAAAACTGGAAAGCCTTCGGAGGACTGTGCCTTCTACCGCCCTATTTCACTAATTAATGTGGAAGCCAAGGTCCTTGCCAGGTACTTGCCAACAGACTGCTTAAGGTGATAGAGACAATCGTCCATCCAGATCAATGCAGATTTATGGCCAACAAATCTACCCGCATGAATCTACGCAGGATCCATCTTGCCCTTGACAGAGCCTCAGAGATATCGGACCCACTGGCTCTCCTGGCGGTGGACTTTGAGAAGGCGTTCGACTCTGTGGGATGGGAGGCCCTATGGGAAATTATGGCTCGAATCAACTTTGGGCGGAGCTTCATCTCCTGGGTTAAACTCCTTTATGCATCCCCAGAGGCCACCGTGAGGGTGAAAAGTAACTCCTCCAGATCATTTCCCCTGCGCCGAGGCACCAGACAGGGCTGCCCCCTCTGCCCACTTTTGTTCCTGCTCGCCATTGAGCCACTAGCAATCGAACTTAGATCAAACAAAAGATGGTCCGGATTCACCTGGCCAGGGGGAGTAGAAGATCGCCTCTCGCTGTACGCAGACGACCTCCTCATATATCTTAGCAACCCGGCCACCTCATGCCCGATAGTATCCCTCATCCTCAAGGAATACCAAACCTTCGCCGGCCTAAAGGTAAACGAGTCCAAAACTATTTACTTTCCGATCCAAGGCGGCGAAGCGGCAATTCCTGAGTCCTGCCCCTACCCATTTGCATCAGGGAGTTTAAATACCTTGGCATACGCATTGGCCTGACCCTAGACGGTTTTCTCCAACTTAACCTACAACCTGTGCTAGACAGGTTTATTACGGACGACTCCCACTGGCAATCGCTCCCCTGTCATTAATGGGTAGGGCAGCCCTGTTTAAAATGATGACACTGCCTAGACTCCTATCGATTCTCCAAAATGCTCCGCTCCCCATCCCCCACGAAACTTTCGCACTCATAGATAAGAACCTCTGCACGCTGCTCTGAGGAGGCAAACAGCCCAGTATTGCCCTCACTACACTCCAGCGATCAGTGTGGGAGGGAGGCATTGGACTACCTTGCATACGCACATACTACCTCGCAACACAGATTGGGGTGGTGAATGATTGGCTACACGCCGACCCCACTCTACCGCACATCCGCACTGAAACAGAGACTATGCTCTCAGTCTCGCCCCTACAGGTCTTACACGCCGCCCCCAACCAATTCCCTAGATTACCAAGAATGACACGTCACATCCGTCTTGCCAGGCGGAATGCACATAAGCTCGTTGGCTGGAAGGCAAAACCAACACGTGTCCAACCCATATGGCATAATGTACATCTCCCAGAAATAAGGAAAATGGGCTTCTTTGGGAACTGGGGAACTAGAGGAATAACCAAGCTAGCTCATGTGATCCAAGAGGGACGCCTCCTAAGCTTTGATACCCTCCAAGACAAATATGGTTTGGCACCTATAGACCGGTTTCGGTATGCACAGCCTGCTCACGCCATACACGCCCAATTTCCAGACATAACAATCATACCTCCCTGCTCCCCCATAGAGACCAACATCCTCCCACAGCGTGTCCCCTCCAGGGTCACCTCCACACTTTACCTAGCCCTCAACTCTTTCGGTGACAAAGAACTAGATACGCTGAAAGAAATGTGGGAAAGAGACCTGGGGGATCTGGAACCAGAGGACTGGACAGATGCACTAATGTCCCCCTGAGAGATAGGCATTGAGGCCAAACTTAGACTGATACAACTCAGAATACTTCATCGCTCATACTACTCTCGTACCGCCCTGGACAGGTGGGGAGGGACCGGAGATGAGATATGTATCCAGTGCAAACGGGAGGCGGCCACCTTCTTTCATATGATCTGGGACTGCCAGGTGTTACAGGTCTTCTGGGGTGGGTGTGTGGATAGGATCTCCACCATATTAGGTACGCCAGTGCCCAAGGACCCCAAAATGGCACTTCTGGGACTTTGGGGCGAGGTTGACCTCACTAAACATGAAATAACATTTACAGCTGTGGCACTGGGAGCGGGGAAGAGACTTATTGCTGCAAACTGGGGCTCAGCGGACCCGATAAGTCTGAACCGTTGGACAAATATACTGAATACAGGGTGAATGCGCAGGGTTGCCCCCGAAAATTTGAGAAGATATGGGGGAAATGGTCGGATACTTGCTGAGACACACCCTCGCCACCCTCGCCCCACTTCCCCCCCACCCCCGCTCTCCCTATCACCCCCCTCCTATATTCGAAAGATTTGAGACATAACTATAACCGCTAACTATTATCTGCTTTGCGGATGAAATATAGTTTTCTGTGCCTGCGCCGCCTCATTTCACTGACAATGCTGATGTGATTTCCTGATGATTGCCTACATATGTGTGTGTTCATGTTGTTTTGTTGATAAAATCCAAATAAACAGAGTTTAAAAAAAAAAAAAAGAAATATGGATGAAGTCAAACTGGATGTGCCTGAATGGCTCAAAGGCAGAGCTCATGACAAACTAGGCCCTGCATACTCCTCCTTCCTGATAAAAGACTCTGCCATCATAGTAACTGATACGGTTAAGACACTTGGAATCTACCTACAATCCTTGCTAGGAGCAGAAGCCCAAATATCCTAACTCAAGCGTAACTGCCAATATTATCAAAGGCTTTTGTGCCACATTAGGCCTCGGCTGAATAAACGGAATAGTGCCACGATAGATCGGGCTACTATTCTGTCACGTCTTGACTATAGAAACACACTGCTCCTGGGAGCCAGCAGTAAATGCATTAAACAATACCAAACAATCCAAAACAAGACTGTTAGATCCATTACAGGCAAATCCAGAAGAGAACATATGACGAGTGATAGAAAGGATCTCCATTGGTTAGCAATGGAGGAACACATCACGTTCAAATCCCTGACACTGGTCCACCGTTGCTTATATGGAACAGCCCCTGCTTACTTAAAACAGGAATTCAAACTGTATGAACCTAGCCGGAGCCTCAGATCAAATTTCAAGATGGAAAGAGCTACCTCGCCATCTCAGACTCGAAAGCAACTTCCTAAACTTCAGGAAACAGCTTAAAACTGCTCCCTTCAAATAGCTATTGAGCATGTGACTCTTCTCCTTTCTTCATCAGACACATGTGTCCTTCATTTTTGTTGTCCTGTGTTCCAACCAGTCCAAGTGTTCTTGTTCACGCCATGATGCTTGAGAGCTTCAGCGCGTTATAAATATATAAATAATTGTTTTTAAAAATACCATTCCGATTTATCATTTTGTGAACACTTCTTTCTTTTCTGGTGAAAATTATCCCACACTCTTTAGTGGTAAGGACTGGCAATAGTTTTTTTTAAGTATGGGCCCTTTTTATTTGACAAGACGCCACTAGGACTGCCTTATTATTATTTGATGGTCATAGCTTACTCCCATCTCAGATTTAGGTTAAGATTAGGAGTTTATCTCACCCATTGTAAAGTTCATTTAACACCCTTGAACTGTGATCACTTGTGTCTGTCTTTACAGTTGCCACCATGAGTTCCTTACAAAATCCAGATCTGATTCTGACTCATGAGCTTGCACTGGCTCATATTCCATTTGTATTTAGTTAACACCTAATTTTTACTGTCACAAGAAATGTCCAAAAATGCTCTTATCTAGAGTACAGTAAATGGTGCACTTTAATTTGCACAGTGAATCCCACGCCAGCAAGGCAAGTGGAGACAATTGCCTTAAAACGGAATGTATGTCTGTCTGTTATTGGGCTGTAAGGGTGCAGAAGAAGGAGACTGACACAAAGGTGACATACCTGTCCCTACTTCTATGAGGGGTTTCCCTGACTCAGCTACAGACTAGAAAAAAAGGATCTGTCAGAATGTCCGTATACCTTAAATGTCCACCGTCCTGTGTCAAAATCTCTAGTTCTGTTAAAGTAAATAAAGCTAAACTGTTTGTGACCACCAGGAGAATAGTTCCCTTCTGCTGGGTTTGTGATCACAGTTCACTTTGAGAATCTCAATAGTTCTCAACAGGGGTAATGACTCCCTTCCTCTGATTAGCATATTTTCAACACAGAAAGGTTCAAACAATGTTCACCTTGGGGAATGACTCCCTTCCCCTAGTTGAAAGTGTCCTCCAAAAAAAACAAGTCCAACAACCCTTCTCCTCTTGGGCCATTGATGTATTAGGGGGAATGCCTCCATTCCCCTGATTGAAAGGTTCTTTTAACACTTTTTAGTCAGAGGATAGGGGGAATGACTCCTTTGCCCTGGCTGGAAGCTTGTTCTTACTTCCACCACTTGATATCAGGAGGATGACTCCCTCCTCCAGATGCTTCTCATTAAATCATGCCAATCAAACTAGACCTGGGAGGAATGATTCCCTTCCCCTGGATAGTAGTGTCTCCTCTGTTCAATACCAAATAGAGTGCCCAGGGTCAAAGTGTACGAAAAGAAGTAGTGGAACTATGTTCCCTGCTGGTCTGCCCTTGTGTCCGTGATGAACCAAAAGGTATCACCACCCCTTTGTCTGGAACCGCCAGCACTATTCCACTGATTTATGAAAGAGATAAGGGTTGCCACTCAATTACCATGCTGCGCTCATTTGTGGCAGAACAACTGAAATACTTATGCCAACTGTAAGGAAGGCATGGTATCAACAATAAGACATACACAAGTGACCACAGTTCAAGGGTGTTTATTGAACTTTCACAGGGGTGAGATAAATGCCTATCTAAACCTAGATTTAGGGATGGGAGCAAGCTACGACCATCAAATAACAATAATGCAGTCTTAGTGGAGTCTTGTCAAATGAAAAGGACCTATACTAAAAAAAAATGATTGCCAATCCTCACTACTAATTTACAGTAGGGTGGAGTGATGTTCACTGAAAAAGAAAGAAGTGTTCATAACATGATAAGTCAGGATGTTCGGCCCGTTGGCCTCCCTTCCCCACATTTTCAGCACAGCACGGGACAAGGAGGTACACTCGAGCAAACCACACTCTCTGGCTTCTGCGGTACAAGGATACAGTTCCATTTACACAGTTCAAGACCTACTGTATACATGTCTTTTTTACTTATTGCAAGTCCCTTGACGCAGAGGACCTGCTGACCCAAGATAAGACACAAACGTTCTTTTCCTTTCTCCAGTATTCTGTCACACCTCGGGGAATCTGGCGGCTTTGGACTAGATGGAAGCTGCGCCCTCCATTGCCGGTTCCATCACGTACGGCGAAGCGCAGAGTACGGGGCTAACCCTTCTGTGCAACGCGTTCCAACGCCAGTATTTAATCCCTCCCACTTCCGTTGTTGGATGCGTTGCAACGTACAGTGTTCCTGTTCGCCTGTACTCTTGTGTTTCTTTCCTGTAGCCTTTGGCTTATATTCCATACCCGGTTTTCTAATTCTTTTCTTCCCGTTTTCTGCAGCCTGTCCTCGCTGCCTTCTCTCCTCCTCCTTCTGCTGTTCCGTTCCCGGCTACTCCCTTCCTTCCCTCACGCCTAGTGTTGTTTCCTCTCTGCTCTTGTGCCTTCCCTCTTGTCTACTCTGTCTCTTATTGCTGCCCTCGTCATCCTGTGTACCGACCTCGGCCTGTCCAGTGGATTGCCTTTATCTAAATTGGTTCGTCTGGTACTCCATCCCGCGTGACCCTGGTACCACTCTTCAACTTTGCACACTTATTGTTCTCTTCCTGGACTCTGTTGATGCCAGCCACTCTTCCATCGCTGCTGCCCCTGGAGTTTACCAAATCCTGCAGAAGGAGACCACGCTCCAGCAGAGAAGAACTATTCTGGGGTTTTTTGTGCCACAGGCTTTTTCCCCACTGTCCGGCGGCTGCGGAGGAAAGCCACAGCTCACCCATTGGGTGTCACTGTGGCGTCCTTCCACGGTCGCGCCTATCTTCATAAAAAAAGGAGAAGACTCGAATCAAGGACAACCCGAAGCTGACTCTACGCCGGAATCTCAGAGGTGAGGTGGAAGGGGAGGAAAGGGAAACAGACTCTTCTCAGGAGGAAGAGGACATAACGGATCTTTTTTTTTGACATATTCAATCAGGGTGTTCACCCTAGATCCACCTCAGCCGGGCTCGGATCCCTTCCAATTTCCAAACAAAAGTTCAACGTTGGATCCCCCTCTTCCGGGCTCAGATCCCTTCCAATTTCAAAACAAAAGTTAAATGTTGGATGCCCCTTTTCTGGGCTCAGATCCCTCTCAATTTTAAAACAATTAGTCTCCCTCAGCCAGGCTCAGACCAATTTTGATGCACTTTAATTTATCGAAGACTTTCAAATGTGCACAGGGTTTAGCTTGGCCCGTTGCATGACCATTTTCGATCTCAACATTCTTTTTACTCACATTCAGCTCCACGTTGGATACCTAACAGAGACTTTTGAATAAGCACCCACATGGTGCTGAACCACTCTGTGTATGTTATCTCGTATTAGTTTCCTATAGTCTTGGGAGGAGAGCTCAGGGGCAGTATGCTCAGCTTGGAAGCGAGACGACATGGAGCACCACAAGTTCGATCCCCGGGTCCACACTTAGAAACCTCTGGGTATTAAGCGCGTTATAAATAACCTATCATACCATAGTTCAATTGTAAAGTTCAAATCATATCCGCGTTGCTATTTGGAAACGCCTCACTCACTGTTCTCTTTGTCCAGTGTTGCTGCTTGCAACCTTGGTTCAAAAATACACAAGCTGGTTTGGTATCAGTGTCTCCGAATGTGCTGTGGTTTCTGACGCAGCTTTGTTGTAGGAGCCAAGGACAGTACCACAGTGGCAATCTCTCCTCCCTGCGTTGGTTATCGACGCCAGAGAGCTCCAGGTACCTCTGACACACTGTGTAGGTTTGATCAGCCTTAGTTCCTGGTCTTCGGTTTCTTACTTTCCAAGGCTCATGAAAGTAACAGTATTTCCAGGTCACGAGTGCCTCCCTCCATGCGACTCTATCTGGTCCCGCTGTCTTTCCCCTCGTATAAAATTGCCATCTTGGAACTGCTGTTTCCCCGTGTAGTTTGCCTCGCTCAGTATGTGCATTCGTGCTCCACCTTTTATCCATGTGGGGAAGTGTGATGGAAGTCAGGTGTGTGTAATAATCAGTTATTGCCTGACCTTGCCTGGCCATGATGTTGGGACATGTCTGCAATACGGCACTGGTGTTAGTCTGTTGTCGCTCACCGTGAACTGCCCATGAGAAAGTGTTTGTGTCGGAAAGGGGTGGGTGGGGAAGGTTTGAATTCCTAGGTATCCTGCCTGGTAGGATGGGGAAAAGGTTTTATTGGGGAGGGGATACCACATCTCACCCTCTGGTGTCCCACTTCCACTCCCCCGAGAATCCCTCATCAAGGTGATCCTCCCCCCACTGGTCCACCGCAAGGAACTCAATCCAAAAGCAATGGCCGTGTCCTGGCCACCTGGATGACAGATCTCTGGGGACTAGCGGGTGATACACCTTCTGGTTTCTCACATACCCGCCCCCTATGCGAGGTGGATATAACTGGTCTTTGTCCTGGTCCTTCCTTGTGAAGACCTGAGAAAGAACAGGAATGAGATATATCCAAGGACTCTCGCATATTCACTGATTTTTCTTTGACTGGGTAGGTAGAGGCACAAGGTGATTTTATTGGTTTCTCGTACATAACCAGCAAACTGGTCTCTAGGATTTAACTCTGGTTTTATGGGTTCTTTATATCTTGTGGGAGGTTCAACGGATTTCCGTATTTTCCCAGTCCCGTATGGGAGTTTTGGGAATAATAATTAAGGTGCCAGCAGTCTTGGGGTGAAAAATCTCTATAGGAAGGTGGGGTGTCCTGTAGAAGAGTGGAAAAGGCAGTGAAATCCCGACCCACAATGACTTTCTCGGGGAGCCAAGGAATGTTGGCCGAAGATATTTAACATGACTCGCCCCTGATGTTAATGTACACAGGTATTTTGGGGTATATTTCATGGTCCCTGTGTACACAGGTAACTCTAACTAGGGTGGCGTTCTCAAGGTCCGTTGTTATGACCAAGTCACCTCTTATGGCGGTCTGTTTGCTATCAATTAACACCTTCATTTGCTTCCCATTCACCCAAATCTTTTCATATGTGAAGTCAGCAGAAGACTTGGATAAACATATACTTAAGGTCTCTAGATCTTCTTCCCACTCTTCTCCCTTTAAACAGCCTATTTCCATAGGTTCTTCTTTTAGATTACTCGGACAGTGTCTGGCCAAATGCCCAGTTTCTCTGTATGAAAAGCAGATAAGGGTTGGTGGTCTGCTCTCTTATGGTTCCTCTCTCTTACTTTCTTCTCTACTTTTAGGGTCAGATCTTTTGGCTTCTATTATTTCCTTCGGTATCCATTCCTTGATTTGACATGACCCTCCTTGTTTATCTACTCCCTGAGGTTGGGGTTGGTGGGTAGGTTTGTAATCTTTCCGTTCCTCACCTAGATGTACCGAGTGGAAGTGTTTGGCTGCATCCAAGTGGTTTTGTGCCGTTTCAGTTGTCATGGCTAGGGTAGGTCGATTTAATTGTAATACGGCCTTCTGCAGAGAGGGGGTAAGGCATTGGTGAACGCTTCTAACATAATCATTTCTATCAATTCTTCTAGGGATTTGTTATTGATCCAAAGGGCTACAGTATTTTTGATACGTTCACCCATTTCAAGGGGGGTTTCTCCAGGATTTAATTTAATGGCCCTCAATTTATGTCGATAGAAATTACACGTTTGGCCTACTCTCTTCAATAGTCCTTCTTTTATGGATACAAAGGTGGCTCCCTGGGCCAGATTGAGTAGTTGGTAGGCAGTCTGTAGTTCACCTTTCAACAGAGGCCCCAAATAACATCTTTTAAGGTTTTCTTCCTACACTAACTGTTCATAAGACAACCATTTGAAGTTTAGGAAGATGTTCCCTAGATCTTCGCCTTTTAGGTATGGTTGAAGTATCCCCTGTGGTAGTAGGGGTCTGGCTTGCAACTCAACCAATTTCGCCAATTTTTCTTGGAGCCTAGTTTCGGCCTACTTTTGGTTGGCAGCCAACTGGGCTATAACAGCTGCTAAGTCTGCCATTTCTTTGGGGGGGGGGGGTAAGGCTTCCCTCAATGGTCTTTTCTGAATCATAAAAAAACAGGTTTCGACTCCTTCGGATAAACATTCAAAGTCGTCTGATCTTCTGAGTGTGATTCAGTCGAAGGGAGTGGCTTAGGTGGGTTGCTCTTTAACCTTGATGGCCCTGTGACCAATGGTAATTGGATACCATGAAAAAGAAAAGTTTGGGAGCGGGGGGGATTTAGGGCACTAGGTCTAATGAAGGTAAAGTCGGATTTTCAATAGTATTCGATCCAGCTGTTGGATATTATAATGAGAGAGTGTGAAGGTATCTAACAGCACTTGAGTTTTAAAGAACATGTCTTGTTGACTAGTTGGGATATGTGGCTGAGAAAGCAAAACCTCTTTAAGAGCGGATACACGATCAGAATCAGAGAGTTCAACAATTCTATTTTCCCTTTCTGGTAGTACGACAATTATGAACATGGATTCTCAATTTTTATCAATTGAATCACATCCCACCTCTGACACTACATGTAAGGAAGGCATGGTATCAACAGTAAGACAGACACAAGTGACCACAGTTCAAGGGTGTTTATTGAACTTTCACAATTGTGCGATAAATGCCTATCTAAACCTAAATCTACGGATGGGAGCAAGCTACGAGGCATATACTAACAAAAACGATTGCCAACCCTTACTACTAATTTACAAATAATGTGGGATGATGTTCATGAAAAAGAAAGAAGTGTTCATAAAATGATAAGTCAGCATGTTCAGGCCATTGGCCTCCCTTCCCCGAGTTTTCAGCACGGGACAAGGCGGTTCACTCGAGCAAAGCACCTACTCTGGCTTCTGCGGCACGAGAATACAGTTCCATTTACACAGTTCAAGACCTTCTGTATCCAGGTATTTTTACTTCTTGCAAGTCTCCTGACGCAGATGGCCTGCTGTACCGAAATAACACACACACGTTCTTTTCCTTTCTCCAGTATTCAATTAGGGTGTTCACCCTAGATCCCCCTCTTCCGGGCTCAGATTCCTTTCAATTTCAAAACAAAAGTTCAACGTTGGATCCCCCTTTTCTGGGCTCAGATCCCGCTCAATTCTAAAACAATTAGTCTCCCTCAGCAGGGCTCCGACCAATTTTGATGCACTTTAATTTATCGAAGACTTTTGAATGTGCATAGGGTTTAGCTTGACCCATTGCATGACCACTTTCAATCTCAACATTTTTTTTACTCACATTCAGCTCCACGTTTGACACCTAACAGAGACCTTTTCGAATGAGCACCCACGTGGCGCCGGACCACTCTGTGTATAGTATCTCTTCTTAGGTTCCTATAGTTCAATTGTAAAGTTCAAATCATATCCTCGTCGCATTTTGCAAACGTCTCACACACTTTTCTCTTTGTCCAATGTTGCTGCTTGCAGCCTCGGTTCAAAACACAATCTGGTTTGGTATTAGTCTCTCCGGAGAGCCACAGGTACCTCCAACAGAGCAGGTTTGATCAGCCTTAGTTCCTGGTCTTCGGTTTCTTATTTTCCAAGGCTCATGAAAGAAACAGTCTTTAGAGGTCATGGATGCCTCCCTCAGTACGACTCTCTCTGGTCTCGCCGTCTCTCCTTGTATGAAATTGCCATCTTGGAACTGCTGTTTCCTCATGTGGTTTGCAACACTCAGAGTGTGCTTTTGGGCCCCGCCTTTTATCCGTGTGGGGAAGTGTGATGGAAGTCAGGTGTGTGTAATAACCCGTAATTGCCTGACCTTGCCTGGCCATGGTGTTGGGACATGTCAGGTATACAGCTCTGTTGTTGCCCGTGAGAACGTGTTTGTGTCAGAAAGGGAGAAGGGTTTTTGAATTCTTAAGTATCCTACCTGGTAGGATGAGGAAAATGTGTTATTGGGAAGGGGATACCGCGTCTCACCCTCCGGTGTCCCACTTCCACTCCCCGAGGAGCCCTCATCTAAGTGATCCTCCCCCACTGATCCACCCCCAGGAACTGGTCCAAAATTGATGGGCATGTCCTGGCCACCTGGATGACAGATCTCTGGGGACTAGCGGGTGAGACACCTTCTGGTTTCTCACACAACCAACACCAGTAACAGGTATGCATAGTACTGTGACGAGGAGGCTCTATAAGGAGGTGCTAGGGAAGTATCAGCAACATTCTAGTTGCTTGCTTCTAACCTTTAATAGTTCTAGCATAAAAACAGAAGAATAACAAAACGCAAGTTGGTTTAGTTATGGTAGAAGTAGTAGCGGAAGAAGTCGAGCTGGTAGCAGCAGCACCAGTCGTTGTGGAAGAGGTAGAGGTACTAGTGATTGGTATGGCCAGCAAAGTTATAGAGGCAGACAACTGCAAGAAGAAGCTGAAAGAAAAGAAGCAGAAAGACTGGCAATCAGAACACAGCCAGTGAAAGAGAGCAAGGATCGATGCAAGAACAAGGGCAGTGTCTGGAGCTTGCAGAGGGAGATTACTGCCCGACAAAGCTTAGCTGTCGGATGTAAGCCTTAGTGTAGGAGAAAGGGCACGTTAGGAAGGAGAGAGAGCCTACAGGAGAGACAGGAAGAGCCTCTTTTTTACCGAGGAACAGTGAGGCAATTCAAAGGCGAGCCGGCAAGCAATCCGGCAACAAGCCGTTCGAGAAAGCAACTTGCAAACTCAGAGCAGAGCGGGAAACCGTTGCAGGAGCACAAGTGACAGAAGAAACCAGGGCTTCCTGCAGTGGTTCTGCTTACCGTTTCCTAAGGCAACATCATTAGGGGCAAGCAGCATTTACACTGAAGCTGACATACAGCCATGGGAGACGATCCGTTTTATCGACTCGTGTGAACGTCGGAAAGGGTCCTCCTCAACAACCACCAACTCTGGGACCAGGACGAGGTACCTATACGGAGGATAAATGGGTTCCCCACTATCTTAGAGACCTGCAACGAAACAGAAAGAAACCCAGAGGAGGACTGGCATTTTCTTTCCAGTACCTGATAACGCTAAACTGCCGGCGCTGCTCATTGTCACAGAAAAGGGACGATATGCTGCGAGAAGATGAACAGAGGGCCAGGCTACGGCTCTGAGGATATTAAGGTACAGATCTAGGAAGGGAAGTGGGGCCTTTAATATTAGCGCATAAACTCCATTCTACTCCACACCAGCAGTACTTTAAGAGTAAATAGAGATATAAACCCGGAATGGGCAGAAAGTAATTAAATGGATATTGCACGGTGGAATGGAATACTTAAGAAAAGATATATGGGGGGGGCGTGGCCAGCCAGCGTGCTATGGACACATAAGTCTTCAGAGCTCCCGTGCCACCGGAACAATCCTGTGCATATCCTGCGTGATACTCATGTGAATCAACACAGAACCGAAGCAAACGGCAGCAGAAAGCCTCCTCCACTGAACGGCATCCCTGCGAAGACGAACCGTGAAGGACAAGCCCGGAAAAACTGCGGTGAAAGGGAGGCGAAGAGGAGGCGACAAAGCTCCCAAGTTGGCCGCCGGACCACCATAGAACGAGCCACAGAGGACTGTCGAACGTTCTGACACATCCTGCTGGTACTGGCATACTTGGAGGCAGGTGTGGGCCCCCGGGCGGACAGCTGTCTCACCCGACCAGAGACATACATAAGAATACGCCCCCCCTTAACTGTACGCCATAGGAGCTCACCGCAGCATGGAACGAGGAGCGGGGTAGGCGGTCCAGGCTCCGATCAAATCGGGCCCGCCGTAACAAGAACCAAGGCAGCCGTAACAAGAACCAAGGCACCCGGAAGATGGGCCCCCGACACGTTGAAGTGGCAAGGAATAGTCTCGGCCAGCAAAACGCACAGCTACACGGGGTAGGAGCTTCCATCGGGGCCTCTCCCGCTGCCGCGAGCACCCTGAAGCGCAGCCTGCTTCCGTAACTAGCATTGCCTGGAGGGAGTACCCAGCTGCTCTCAAAACCAACGGCAGAAGCGGCTAAGAAAGAGAAGGGAAAACTGTCCCCCCAACAGCCAGAGTAGAGGGAACGCTCTCTTGAGGTGAATTGCTTCCTCCCTGACACACAACTCGGGGAAACACTGCTGAAAGTACCGGAGGGTGACTGGAGCTGCACGAACCACGGGGTGAGTGCGGGGGAAAAGATAAAGCATTCCCCTGCAGGGACCACACACTTTGCATGAAAGCCTCGAAGCAGCCTACGATCTCAAGGAGACTGAAACGGCCAGAGAGTGGCTGGAGTGGCACGAACCACGGGGTGAGTGCGGGAAAAAGATAAAGCACTCCCCTACAGGGACTACACACATTGCATGAAAGCCGGGAAGCAGCCTAAGACAGCAAAGACAGGCCAAAAAAAAGCCTCCAACTGGCCGGATCCCCTCCCCTGCTGATGAGCTGCCCTCCCCCTTGGCCGAAACGGCCGAAATAAACTCTGGCCCTAGCCTCCCACGAGAAGGGATAAAATACCAACGCCAACATAGAAGTTTCGAGGGGACGCTTACAGTACGTGGACACACAACCAGACGCACCCCCGCGTGAAACAGGTGCCTGCTTGCTCCTGGGCACTCGCACTCACAACAAGTCAACAGACAGATCGGACACCCACCAGGTGAGCACTTCGCAGGAGCTGCAACGCCCCGAAATGTGACTGTCGCCAGACCTAACACCAACTGACACAAGGCTGATCCACATAACCCTCGGAGTCGGGGAGGACGAGACCCGACGCGCCTCAGACTCAACCGACACCACAATACCTGGATAGGAATAAGACACCGGCAGGACACCCTCCCGACTCTGCAGAACTTACCAACGTTGGCGCCAAATACCGCCATAAAACCAGTGAACTCCCATCCCGGCTCCGAAGATGGGCAAAGACAAACAGGGGAAAAAGGTATCAACACAGAGCAAGATGGATCAATTTGCAATAGCACAGGCCCAGGCACCACAGACCCACACGCCACAACCGACCTCCCCTGGAGATGGAGACACCCTCTCCCTAAGAGACGTGATGGCTGCTATCGCAAGCTCCTGCTCCTCCATGGAAATGAAAATGGATAGCATAGTTGCGGACGTCTCCTTCCTCCGCCATGACCTGCAAAAACTTACCACCCACACGGGTGAAGCGGAGCAACGTATCTCAGGAACCGAAGACAACATTAGAGGGATCAACCAACAACTCTCACTAACATTGAACCGTCTGAAGACACTAGAAGCTTGTGTGGACGAGGGAGAGGGCAGATCGCGCCGCAACAACGTGCGCCTCCTCGGCCTTCCGGAGGGAGAAGAAGGGCCCAGCATGGAGCTATTCCTGGAGCAAGGTTGGTAGACATCTTTGCACCTCACCACTTCCCTAAAATCTTCTCGGTGGAGAGGGCGCACAGGATGCCATCGGGCAGGCCTATACCAGGTGCGCCACCCAGAACGGTGATAGCCAAGCTACTCAATTACTGAGACAGTGACACGCTCCTCTAGATGGCCCGCTCTAAAGGAACAGATACCCATAATGGCTCTTGGATAGCCTTTTTCCCCCTGACTACACCCGGGAGGTGCAATGAACAAGACAATCGTTTGAATCGCTAAAGCAGCAACTATCTCACATGAATGTGAAATACAGACTGCTGTTCCCGGTCCAACTCAAAATCTAAAGGAACCACAGTCCATTTCACAGATCCGAAAGAAGCCTGGACATGGGCAAAAGCGCATATTGAAGGGGACTGGACGGCAAGGCTGACAGAGGAGGGAGATCCCGTCTCAGACCGAATCGCCCCCCCCGTCGAGAGACATCCAGAAGCTCTGTAACCAGCGATCCTGGAACGGGTGGTAAACCCCGCCGAGTGACGATCAGGAGGTCAACCGACGGGAGGAAGCAGCAGAGAACGGAACGGATAAGGACACTGACATCCTCTGCAAATCTCAGGTATCACAACATTACCAAAATGTGGCAGGAGTTATGGACCCAAGAAGACCTCTCTTGCCTCCTTGTTTGTTGAGACCTCATGTTAGGCTGACGCTCTAGTTTTGAGTGTCATCGATGTTTGGGCGACCGGTACTTCGTGTTGGGGTGAAGTATAGGGAGGGGGGTAGGGAAGGTTTAAGTTGTTTCTATGGTTTTTTGTTAGTTTCAGGATATTACATGTTCACACAACGATCCAATCATAACCCTTTGCATAAGCTACTTCATATTACCACACACAGAGACCCCACCCCCGCAACATACATTAACGGGAGGCTGACCTCTCTTCTAGGTTACAACATCCTGTGGAACCTCCAATACATGCTCTACATGGCGCCTGCACAACCTCACTCGTCCCCTGTTGATGGCCCCAGATCTCTCAAACTGCTCACCTGGAAAGTGAACGGAATGGGCTCTGCGATCAAAAGATGCCTGATCACGCAGCTCCTGAACAGACACTCCCCCGACATCGCCCTGATAACCGAGACACATTTAGCGGGATCACACTGCACTCTTTTCCAGAGGACTAACTACCAATCCGCATTCCATGCGGGATACACAATGGGATCCAGGGGCGCCCTTATCCTGGTACGTAAACGTGCCCCATTTGTCTTACAAACTGTAGAACAAGATCCCAGGGGTCAATATGTGTTAATCCTAGGTACGCTCTGGGGTGAGAAACTACCCGTGGTGTCAGTATACTCCCCACCCAGAATGGGGCAAGAACTGTTGGACAAACTGACCACTCTCATGGGGAAATACCAACCAGACACGTGGATCCTGGGGGGAGATTTCAACAATGTCATGTGCAACACCAGAGACCGCACCCACCTCAGACAGCACAACCCAGATACCCCCATGAAACTGGCTAACTTCACATCTGCCCTAGGTCTTCGGGACGTGTGGCGGTAATTACACCCAGGAACTAAAGGTTACTCGTTCCACTCGGGAGCCCATGGCTGGATTACCTCTTTCCCCCAAATACAGACCTGCATAGGGTAATGTCAGCAGAATTGCTTGCCCGTGGCATCTCGGACCACTCGCCATTGACGGTGGAGCTGCAGATACACGGCACAACCCCCCCCCCCAGAACGTGGAGAATGAACAATGACTATCTCGGGTTCCTCGAACTGACTGATCGCCTTACCGAAGTGTCAGATGAATATTTCAAGATCAATGAAGCAGCAGTGAACGACCAAGTAATAATATGGGAGGCCTATAAAATGGTGCTGAGGGGAGAGATAATATCCTAGACAGCGAACAAAAAGAAAGCAAGGCTCCAAAAGATAATGAAAACGGAAAGAGAGATGATTCAGTGGGAAAATAAACACACACTTGATCCAACATCCGAGACTCAAGGGTCCCTTAAAGGAGCCACTGAGCGCCTCTGAAATTTGGCGCTGGACAATGCCAAATAAGCCCATGAACTCCAGAGCGATAATATATGAATTTGGGGACAAAGCGGGCAAGTTGTTGGCCTGGCTGGAAAAGAGAGATGAGGGACAACGCTATGTCCGGGAAATTGTCGCCTCGAATAATGAGAGGTGCCGGTCGGACGCCGAAAAAGCGGAAGCATTTGTTCAATGCTACACCGATCTGTATCGGGCTCCAACTTCCCCGCTGGACCCAACCCTGTTAGATGACATTACACTTCCGTCCCTATCAACAGAACAAAGAGAGCAACTTGACTCTGATCTTTCTGAAACAGAAAAAGCGGAGGCAATGTCACAGCTACAAGCGGGGAAAACACCAGGCCCCAACAGGTTTCCGGTTGAAACCTGGCAGAAATTGGATGGGAATAAAATGCCCCCCCCCTTATAAAATGCTACTCCGCGCCTGTGAACAGGGCACCCTCCCTCCAGACCTATGTAAGGCTACCATTGTAGTTATTCCCAAGTAGGCCCATCTCGCTAATTAATAGTGAGGCCAAGGTTCTTGCTAAACTCCTGGCCAACCGACTACAGTCGTTCGTTCGCTCCCACCCTGATCCACCCGGACCAATGTGGCTTTATGCCACATAAGTCAACCCGAATGAATCTGAGACGGCTTCACCTAGCACTAGAACAAGCTCCCATTATAGACACATCACTTGCCCTATTGGCAATTGATTTTGAAAAGGCCTTCGATTCGATACGATGGGACAGCCTCTGGGAAATAATGCGATGCATGGGTTTTGGGGACTCTTTCCTGGGATGGGTACAAATACTCTACACAAACACCCAAGCGGAGGTCAGGGTGAATGGCTGGCCCTCCCAACCCTTCCCTCTCGGCAGAGGCACGCGGCAGGGATGCCCCCTCTCTCTCCTCCTCTTTGCCCTCACGATTGAGCCACTAGTCCTATGGCTCTGCCAGAGGGCAGCATGGACGAGATTTAAATGGCCGGAGTGACACGAGGACCAGACCTCTCTATACGCAGATGACCTCATGATATATTTGGGGGACCCAGCCCGGACTTGCCCTGTGGTAACACGGATGCTTGTGCGCTTTGGGGAGTTTAGCAGACTGAGAATTAACTGGGGGAAATCTGTGCTCTTTCCAGTAAAGGGTGGAGAGCTGGCTACGCCCCGCGACTGCCCGTACCGAGTGGAGCAACACAGTTTTCGATATCTTGGAATTTGGATATGCAGAAATCTGACCAAATATGTAACACACAACTTCCAACAGATCGTTGACCGCTTTGTCAGCGAAGTCCACCACTGGAAACTCCTCCCCCTAACACTCATGGGCAGAGCTGTACTCTTTAAAATGATGACCCTCCCAAGATTCCTATACGTCCTACAGAACACCCCACTCAAGATCCCTGACTTCAAATTTGACCTGGTAGAGACCCTCTTGCGAGGGCTCATATGGGGTGGAAACCAGCCACGTATAGCACTGACCATGCTTCAAAGATCGATCTGGGAAGGGGGGATAGGGGTGCCCCGCCTCCAAACCTACTCCTGGGCTTCGCAACTCGCGGTGGTCAACGATCTGCTCCATGGTGACCGGGGACTACCCCACATAAGGGCGGAAATCGCTGCCATTCACGACTCGTACCCACTCCAATTATTGTACCAAACTTCCCCGAGACCCCCCCCCCCCCCCGCCTACAACCACCGTGGCGCACATTATCACCATCTGGAAACAAGCGTATGTGTTTGTGGGGTGGAAAGACAAAATAACCGGAGATAGACCCAGAAGACTGGATTCAGGCGCTAATGCATCCGCACAAGGTCGCCATCTCCTCTAGGCTCCGGCTGGTACAGTTAAAGATCTTGCATAGATTATACTACCCTAGGATGATCCTATACGGCTGGAAACAGGCCTTGAACCCAAACTGCCTCCGCTGTGGAGAGGAAGAAGGAACTTTCATAAAACATCCTATGGACATGCCCCCAGATCCAAATCTTTTGGAATGCATGCTGCAACAAACTCGCTAGAATCTTCGCCCGCAGCATACCACTGGACCCAAAGGTCCTACTCCTGGGCATACCCGATGAGAGTGATGGTAATAAGTGGGGCAGGCTGTTGTTGTTCACGGCAATGGGACTGATGAAATGCAATATCACACAGAAATGGGGAGCCCCAGAGCCCCCAACGCTGGAACAATGGGTAATAGATATGGACATGTGTGCCATGATGGAGCATAGGGTCTACAACGCAAGAGAATGCCCTGCCAAAGCCTCCAAAATATGGGGGAGGTGGGAAGAAGCAGGGGGGACCTAGAACCCCCTGGCACAAGTGATGAGACTCTGAATAACATACGTAGATGCTAATTGGAAATGCTCCTGGTGATCGGTAAATACATGCACTATTATTAGCTTATGAACGGACATGGTAGTCCTCAGTTGTTTTTGTTGATGTGATTGTTGTACAAAACAATAAAAAATGTTATATCAAAAACAAAAAAAGACAGGATATATGGTGGGAAAACCACACCCAGTCATTCTTCCCTGTTCCAGGGGTTCTGAGGCTATAAATTAACAATGTCTAACAGAGGACAGAACAGGTCTGTCACAGATGAGGGAAAGTCCAAGGAAGTGGATTGCCCATATTGATAGATGACCGAATACACCATTAAAGACTAGGGAAGGGTTTGTTCCCCTGGCATTAAAGACTAGGGAACGGTTTGTTCCCCTGGCATTAAAGACCAGGGAAGGGTGTGTTCACCTCGCATCAAAGTCCAGTGAGATGATTGTACACCTGGCATTTATTTGTCATTTCTATAGCGCACATAACCCGGAGGCATCTAGGAACATTAACTAATTAAGGAAAGAGACCACTTCCAAGAAAAACAGTACACAGGCTTCACTGGACCAAATAGGCAGTGAGAGACCAAAGTGGACGAAAGCAACAACCGTATTAGTTATCTCATAGTAATTTGTGAGGATTATAGCGTTAGGTTTAGGATAGGTTTCGGACACAAGATAGTGGACTTTATTTTGGACATCCTGCCAACGACTGGTCCATTAGTTCATTATGTTGAGGCTGGGGAACCCCTCATAGAGTTAGGGTCAGTAAGGTATTTCTGCCACCCCTGTTATAATTTGAGTAAAAGCATTTGGACACAGGGTCTGTCTCATCACTGCTGGCACACCATACCCCACACAAACCCTATCACCACGCTCCCTCCAACGAACAATCCAAACCCCCAAACAAACACACCTGCTGTTTAATGGAATGTTCAGTGCAGTGGACTGAAGTGCAAGTTTCAACTTCTTCCTACACTTTTAGTTCAAAACTAAACCATTCCACAACGGTTTCTTTTTAAAATAAAAGTATATGAACAGTAAAACTATTTTTTTTAAAGTAGAGGAGCAGCGCTCCCAATTGCTTCGACCACTGGTCCCAACTGTCGCTGGGTCCTCGACCCTTGCTTCTCGTCTTCTGTGGCTTGGCTTCTTTGGTTCACTAACCTGCCAAGTACCGCCACAAGGAAGATGACTCGTAATATGTTCTTAGTTAGGGTTACGGACCCTAGTTTCTCTTATTCTTCTTGAGAAGGGGTTTGTGGACCTATTCTACTGAGACAGGGACTTGTCTCACTCCTATAGTGAGGGATTCTATCTCTCTAGTTCTCTGCTGGTTGGCTGGGGTCCTCAACTCTTCCTTGGTGGCCAGTGGTCTTATGTACGGCACTTGCCCTCTCAAGCTCTGGGTTTGTGGGTTGGGGTCCTCGGCCCTGCCCGGGTTGTCAGTGGTTTTATAAATGCCACTGAAGCAAGGGACTCTTCCTCTGGCTTTGGGGCTGAGGTCATCGATCCTTCCCCTGTGGACCAAGGGTTCGCCCCAATTACTGTGATGAGTAAGAGGAGGATTTGCCCACCTCCTCGCATCCCCTCGGGATCTCTTGTGTGGCCCCTTACCTAATGTGGGGTTATGGCTCGACCCTGGGTCTTCAAGGGACAGCAGGAGGGCTGATGTGCTTCTTCGGCATCTTGGTTTCCTAACGGTGAAGGGACAGCATTCCAGACTGTTTCTTTCTTCCTCTCCCCTGCTTGTCGCTTCTCCGCACAAGACGGCTTCAGCTGACCCTTCCAGCTCCAGAGGCGGCCGACCGTCAGCGTCTTCCGTCTCTGCGTACCTCAAGAGTGTTCGAATCTCCCACAGCCAGGTGCTGCGCGCAACTACAGTCTCTCACAGCTGTTTTTCCATGGCTCTGGACTGTGTCTATGATGCTTAGTCCTTTCTTCCTTTTTGTAGCGGTTGGTTGGCAGTGGTTGGTATTAGGATTCAAGTCCCTCTTCAATGTTCTTGGCCCTTCGATCTTCATTCCTATGCGTATGTGATTTGGTGACGTGGCCGTCATTGTCCTCAGGTATGGAGCTCCCCTGTCACGACCCTCGTCCAAAACCCCCTCTGGCAAACCCATTGGCCAGGTGGAGTCAGGACTCGGGCCTCTAGAGCCTGGCATCCTCTTCAAAAGCCCTCATGGGGCCAGTCCTGGTGCCTATGGTGCCAGGCTCATACACCATGAAAAACAATGTGCTTGGGAACTACTTTATTGTATTGTCAGCCAACGTGGAGGCATCCACATAGCTTGGTACCTAAGAACCAAGCCATGCGGTGTAGTGTTTTGGGTGTGGTAGCCTAGGGACTACTTTACCTGCACTATTTTGTTGGGGCTATTTAAACCACATCCGAGCAAGACAACACGCTTCTCGTTACTTTGCAGCTTGCAACGTGACGCTCACCGTGTCCAGCTATTCCCTCGAACCTCGGAGAAGCAGAACCTGCAAGAAGACAAAAGGAACATCATTAGCCGCAGCATCTTACCTGCAGTCTTCATCTTTAAACACTCACAGCTACTGAGAACAGCTTCCTCGAATCTGCACGCCTCCCAGACAGAACGACCTGAAAGAGGAAGATAGGCAACATTAAACAAAGCAGTAGAGACATTTACAAATTACGAACTGCTCAAAAGGCTTACCTGGCTGGTCGCCTCTCGGCTGGCACCACTCCGGACATTCCACTCACGCTGAAGAACACCGCGACCTACAAGGAAGGAAAACACAGGTTAGCAAAGGCAAGACTTTGCAGCGCTGCGCATAGCGCTTACTTACCGCATCATAGCGCTCTTAATGCGCCATCATTTACCAGCGGGGCTCAAAAAAAGAGACATTTTAAACAAAGAAAGGCATGCAGGATAGCAACAAAACTAAAGAACAGCAATAAGACCTAGCTAAACAATATCAAACGGGCCGGCGTCAGTGAAGTAACTGGACCGCACTCGCCCATGAAAGACATTGCACCCCTGCAAAGAAGGCCGGACGGAGAGCACGCCTAATTCTACCACAAGGTGAGGAGAGGGCGCCAGAGGGACTGAAATCATACGGGGGTGGAGGGAGGATACTTACCCCAGTCGGTCAGTCCTGAACACAGTCCTCCTGTATTTTCAGGCAGACCCTTCCTCGCAGACCACATCAGGGCAAAGCTGAGAAGCATACCAGCGAGTAACCCGGCTGTGTGGCGTCCCTGTGGATTCCAGGTGAGCGTAACAGAACGCAAAGCCTACCATAACAAATCCACCATGGGCGCCATGGAGACATCAGAAATGGACCAATTGGCCCAATTACTAGGAGAGCTTCGTGCTGAGGTTCATTCTCCCCGACAAGAGACTAATGCCCTCCAGAGAGACCTAATAGTGACCAAAGAACGCACTAAGAGATTAGCAGGCAATACTTGCAATCACAGGCAGGACAGGCGCCTCTACCTGGAAGCAATCCAACGATGCAAAACCCCGCCATAGCACCCACTCCGGTACAGATCACGTTACCTGGAACAGTGCCTCTGGCACCACCAGAAAGGTTCTCAGGCGACCCACGGAAGTATGCGACATTCATCAATCAGTGCCGCCTTCATTTTCATTGTAGGCCTGGAGCATTTCCAAATGACCAAGCAGCAGACTGGTCGGTGCCGTTGGTAACCCATGATGATCCTCTATTACATGACTTTGGGGGGTTCCAGAGAGAAATGGAAAAACTTTTTGCTCGCCATACCCAGGAACAAGCAGTAGACAATGAACTCTTGTCCATCGGACAGGGGAATCAGGACTTGTTAACGTACATTGCTACCTTCAACAGACTGGTTGCTGAAGCTAGGTGGCCAGAAAACAAAAGAACCACATTATTCCATCGGGGTTTACGAGGCGAGTTAAAGGACGTATTAGGCCAGGTGGTTGATCCACCCAGAGACTGTGCCGAATTCATAAATCTGGTCATGCAGCTAGACCACCGGTTGCAGGACCGAAAGGCAGACCAGTCTAAGACGGACCCTCGGACCGTGTATGTTCGACCAAGGGAAAACACACCCCGTGTACCTGAAAATGCTGTAGAACCCATGCAGATTGGAGGGATATGGCCTCCATTAACAAAACAAGAGCGGGACAAAAGAAGACAACAACAGCTCTGTTTGTATTGTGGGAAACCAGGACATTTCCTGAAGGACTGTCCAGTAAAACCCCTAAGAAGAACAGTCGGGGCCACAGAGAAGGATGAAGCTAAGGAATCGGAAAACTACCAAGCTCGACAAACGTAGAGGTCAGTTTGTCAAGTGAGAAGAAAGAGTTGCTGACCTCGCACTTTGCAATACCAGTGATCTTAATTAACCACCAACAGTCGTCAAGAATGCATGCCGTTGAAGCATACATCGATAGCGGAGCAGTTGGAAATTATATTGATCAAGAACTGGCAGCAGAGATGGGGCTTTCTTTGTGTTCTAAGCCAACTATGGACAAGGTAACCACCGTGGATGGGACAGAAATCGCTTCCGGACCAGTAACCCAGTGCACAGCCAGGGTAGCCTTGCTGTGCTAGGACGGCATCGGGAGTCTATTTCATTCGATCTCATCAAGGCACCTCAGTTCAGGCTAATACTAGGGATGCCATGGTTGGTTGCTCACAACCCTTTTATAGACTGGCGGGCACGTAAATTAACCTTCCCCGGTGACTACTCCCCTGCCTGCTATTACCAAGAGGAGAAACCCGACGTCAGTATCCCCATGACTCCCGGAGCGACAGTATCAACCCTGGGAGCAACTAATACCTTGCCAAGTGAATACCATGATTTCCAGGATGTTTTCCGAAAGGACCAAGCCAATACATTGCCGCCGCACAGGCCCTATGACTGTCAGATCAACCTTGTTCCTGGTGCACAAATCCCTTGCGGCAGGATCTACGCTCTCACAGAACCAGAAACCTTCATTTGAAATCCTATTTAGACCAGTACCTTGCAAACGGATTTATCCATCCTTCGAAGTCCCCCGCAGCCAGTCCTTTGTTCTTCGTACCGAAAAAGGAAGGAGACTTGAGAACATGTATTGACTACCGCGCATTGAACCAGATCATCGTGAAGAACTGCTACCCCTTGCCACTTATCCCTGAGATGCTAGACCAAGTCAAAGATGCCCAGATTTATACCAAATTGGACATTCGAGGAGTGTACCACCTGGTCCGAGTCAGAAAAGGAGATGAATAGAAAACCGCCTTCCGTACTAAGTACGGCTTGTTTGAATATCAAGTCATGCCTTTCGGGTTATGCAACGCTCCTGCGGCATTCCAGTATTTCATGAATGACGTCTTAGGGGAGTTTACTGATGTTGCCGTCTTAGTGTACATAGACGACATCTTAGTATACTCAGCCTCGTAACAAGATCATGTCAGGCACGTTCGTTCAGTCCTCACCAAGCTCCGTCAACATTGCTTGTTTGCAAAGCTTGAAAAATGCTTTTTTCACGTCACCGAAGTAGAATTTCTTGGTTTATCCTTACTCCAGGAGGCATCAGAATGGACGTGCACAAGGTGGATGCCATTCTGAAATGGCCTTCACTGACGTCTCTGAAAGGGGTACAAAGCATGCTGGGCTTTGCGAACTTCTACCGCTGGTTCATCCCAGACTTCTCTCAGGTTGTGCACCCAATCACAGTACTATTATGAAAAAACAATAAAAAGTTTCCTTGGACCGAAGAAGCAGAAGAAGCCTTTTAGGAACTTAAACAAAGGTTTACCTCTGCTCCAATTCTGCGACATCCTAGTCCTGACCTCCCTTATGTCGTTGAAACTGATGGGTCCAGTCTCGCAGTGGGGGCTGTCATTTCACAGAGAGACCCGGAAACCGGCCAGCTACATCCTGTAGCCTTCTGGTCAAAAAAGTTCTCACCTTCAGAGATTAATTATGCCATCACGGACAAGGAACTCCTGGCTATCCAATCCGCCTTTAAAGCCTGGAGGAACTACCTTCTGGGGGCCAGACACACCATTACAGTCATCACAGACCACCGAAACCTGCAATATCTCAAAACAGCCAAGGCCCAGTCCTCGCGCCAATTACGGTGGGCCCTTTTCTTCGCCGAATATGATTATGTAATCACAGTTCGACCAGGAGTCAGAAACGGAAAGGAGGATTCCTTATCTCGCATGGGCATAGATGAAATAGTATATACAACTCCAGACCCAGTACCTATTATACCTGAAGACAAACTCTTGGGTATCACGACAGCCTTAACACAAGCAGAACTACGAAAAGAAATCCAACGGACAATGAATCCTGATGTCTACTTCGCATGTCAAACTCAAGGAGAACAATATACCATCAAGCACCATCTACCGTTTTTTAGGGATCGCCTATATGTACCCAAGAAGGAATTACAACAGCATATTATTTCAAACTATCACGATTCACTGATCGAAGGGCATCCTGGGATCGCCAAAACCCTAGCTAAGGTGAAAGAGAACTTTTGGTGGCCTACCTGGCGTAAGGACATCATTCAGTATATTCAGTCCTGCGGTGTCTGCGCACAAAATAAATCACAGAAACAAAAACTATCTGGTCTCCTACAACCATTGGACATTCCTCCAGTTCCATGGCACACTCTTTCCCTTGACTTCATCACTGATCTACCTCCAAGCCAAGGGTTCAACACCATCCTTGTAGTTGTGGACTTATTCTCGAAGATGGCCCATTTTATTCCTCTCAAAGGCCTCCCAGACGCAGCCACTTTAGCAAAAGTTTTCCTGGAGGGTGTGGTTAAGCTACATGGCTTCCCTTCGGTCCTGGTCTCTGATCGAGGCAGCCAGTTTGTTTCAAACTTCTGGAAAAAATGTTGTGCAATGGCGCAGATCGACATTCGGCTCCCTACCAGTCACCATCCCCAAACGGACGGCCAAACCGAGAGAACCAATCAGACACTCGAGCAATATTTATGGTGCATGCTGCACCACGAACAAAGGAATTGGAAAGACCTACTATGGATAGCCGAATATGCATATGACAATTCTTTGCATTCAAGCACAGGACAAACGCCCTTATATACCCTTTATGGCAGATATCCATGTACCTCTGAACTAGACCTTCCAGCTAGCTTGGAAATGCCAGCGGTAAAGACTCTACACATAACCATTACTCAGGCTTTCAAAAGGGCAAAGGAACACCTTATTTATGTCAAAGAAAAACAAAAGGGATTCGCCGACCAACACTGGAAAAAGGCCCCTGATTATCAAGTAGGAGACAAAGTTTGGTTAGCCGCTAAATTCGTACCCATCAAGGGAACCCGGACCTTTCATCCCAGATTCTTAGGACCCTATACCATTAAGGCAATTATCATCCCAGCAACCGTGAAACTGGATTTACAACCTAATCTACACATCCACCCAGTATTCCATGTGTCCCTCCTGAAACCAATGCAACCCGGCACACGGATTGGGACACCACCTAAGCCCACACTTGTTGACGAAGAACCAGAATTCGAAGTCAACGATATCTTGGACTCTAAATACTCTAGGACCAAGCTATATTATTTCGTCGATTGGAAAGGATTCGGACCACAAGATAGATCCTGGGAGGCCAGTGAGAATATCCACGCACCACATCTAATCAGGAAATTCCATCGGAACTTCCCAACCAAACCTGGGCCAGACAGAAGGAACACCATGGAAGGGGCCTTAGGGGGGAGTGCTGTCACGACCCTCGCCCCAAGCCCCCTCTGGCAAACCCATTGGCCAGGTGGAGTCAGGACTCGGGCCTCTAGAGCCTGGCATCCTCTTCAAAAGCCCTCATGGGGCCAGTCCTGGCACCTATGGCGCAAGGCTCATACACCATGAAAAACAATGTGCTTGGGAACTACTTTATTGTATTGTCAGCCAACATGGAGGCATCCACATAGCTTGGTTCCTAAGAACCAAGCTATGCAGTCTAGTGTTTTGGGTGTGGTAGCCTAGGGACTACTTTACCTGGACTATTTTGTTGGGGCTATTTAAACCACACCCGAGCAAGACAACACGCTTCGCGTTACTTTGCAGCTTGCAACGTGACGTTCACTGTGTCCAGCTATTCCCTCGAACCTCGGAGAAGCAGAACCTGCAAGAAGACAAAAGGAACATCATTAGCAGCAACATTTTACCTGCAGTCTTCATCTCTAAACACTCGCAGCTACTGAGAACAGCTTCCTCGAATCTGCACGCCTCCTGGACAGAACGACCTGAAAGAGGAAGATAGAGGCAACATTAAAGAAAGCAGTAGAGATATTTACAAATTACGAACTGCTCAAAAGGCTTACCTGGCTGGTCGCCTCTCGGCGGGCACCACTTCGGACATTCCACTCACGCTGAAGAACACTGCGACCTACAAGGAAGGAAAACACAGGTTAGCAAAGGCAAGACTTTGCAGCGCTGCGCATAGCGCTTACTTACCGCATCATAGCGCTCTTAATGCGCCATCATTTAGCAGCAGGGCTCAACCAAGCCAGTTTGCCGCGCTGAAGCTCTGCATACCTAAGGGAGAAAAAAGAGACATTTTAAACAAAGAAAGGCATGCAGGATAGCAAAAAACTAAAGAACAGCAATAAGACCTACCTGAACAATATCAAACGGGCCGGCGTCAGTGAAGTAACTGGACCGCACTCGCCCATGAAAGACAACGCGCCCCTGCAAAGAAGGCAGGACGGAGAGCACGCGAGAGGGCGACAGAGGGACTGAAATCATACAGGGGTGGAGGGAGGATACTTACCCCAGTTGGTCAGTCCTGAACACAGTCCTCCTGTATTTTCAGGCAGAACCTTCCCCGCAGACCACATCAGGGCAAAGCTGAGAAGCATATCAGCGAGTAACCCGGCTGGGTGCGTCCCTGTGGATACCAGGTGAGCGTAACATCCCCCTCATGAGATCCTCCCTCATGAAACCAACCCTACGGGGACTATTGGGTGACAGCCGCACCCCCCTAGCCTCATGGGAAAAAGCTCCCTTCTGGGGAGACGTGACGATACCTAGCAAATCATCACATCTTTCAAGGTATTTACATGCACTCGGCTGATAGGTATACATATAATGCACCAGAGTGCCTCTTTTCGGGAACATGCCCGCTTTGTATTGTTCTTTTTGCCTCTCCCCTTTTATTATTGATTTAAAAAAAAATATTTTGGTTGGACATTTCATAGCTTTAATGCTTTAATCTGCTCTCATGTTGTTTCCATATTCAAATGTCCATGTTCTACACCCACCCTCTACCCCCGTTCTACTTCTGGATCTGCCCTCTGCTTCTTCCTTTTCTCTCCTAGATTAATTAATTTCCTTTTGTGGCCTGTTTATTTATAATTTTGTCCCCTTCCCAATCAGATAATCCCAATTTTTTCCACTGCGTTGGAGTGCGGCCTTTAGAATGAAATGAAAGGGCTTTTGTGTATCCCAAAAAAAGACATCAACCTTCATTGGCAGCCCTCCCTCCAAACCCCTCGAAGTTTTCAAATTGTCCTCTTACCTATACATATACTTTGCGCTCACAGGTATTCAAGGGGAACAGTGTTGAGCTTGACAAATCCAAGGTACGACAGCACCGAATGTAGAAACCCGCTAATAAATCCAACATAGGAAACCCGTCGGTGGGTAGGTTTATTTCCATACAGATTTGCAGAAATTGACAGATCAACCCGCAGAGTATCCCCATCCCATCCCAAACATGAAGACCGGAACACCAAAATCATTAAAGGCATGGTCTAGTAAAAATGTTTATTGTCCCTACGGGTCGGCCATGTTTTTTTAAGCCTAAGTGGCTCGATTTTAGAAAACTTTCCTATGGACCTTACCCAAGTTTTCGTCCATTAAACGCAAGCGAAAACAAGCACCAGGGCGCCGCCATTTTCTGATAATCCTATCACTTGCCGCATCGCCCTGGCTGACCTGCTTTTGCGGCACTAAATCAATTCCCCAGCCCCTGAGGCTGACATTATCCAAACATTCATATTCCCCGCCTCTCTCCGTGACGTTACTGTGCTGCGTAGGCAAATGCGCCCAGTCGTCTTCTACGCGACTCCACAGAGCCCAGAAACCAACACAGACCATCTCACAACACAGCGCGCCACAATTCGGAATATGAAACTGTACTTTAAAATCAAACAGCAACACGGTACATTTGGTAAAGTACATTTATTTTACATTAAATGTTCAGAGAATATTCAGCATTTGCCATATGAACTCCGAAAGCCATTTATTTTCTTTTATCTGTATCCGCCATGGTACACAGGGTGTTGCTTTTCGTTAAAAGAAGCACTTTGGAAGCACGGTGAACCGCAAGGCTGTTCCATCAACTAGGCACTAGTCCATCGTAAAGGTTGATATGTTGCTTCTAGCCACTAGTACAGCGTAAGGGCATGTGGGCCCTTGGCAATCGTCCCATAAAATTGTCAGTGTGCTCCAGTTGTTCACACGAAGCTGCAGGTGTCTACTGTAAAAGCCATCTGCTGGTGTCTCAAACCGATGGCAGTAGCAGAAGGGGAGCAAATACCTGTTATGAAAACAAAAAAATTATAATTAGTCTCGCCAGCCGATCTTCATTAATATTACTTATTTTATTTATTACAGCCGATCAGAAACTATTTGCTTGCAAGGATAGTTCAATGGAGTATGTTCGGCTCTAGAATCAATGCGAAAAGCAACGAAATAAATCGAGGCCAACACACAATGATAAACGACAGTTAGTCTACATGCGTGAGGAATGATATGATATATGATATGGCATTTGTAACGCGCCTATACTTAAGTGTTTCTAGGCGCGACGAGGCAGGTGGGGAACAAGGGCAGACAGACAACGATCCTACTAGGCCAGATGTCTTTCTGATCGCGCATGGGGAAGGGGGGAGGGAGGGTAAAAGTGCTGTACATGGTTAGTTGAATACAAATTAAATAATAGGGCCAGCTGGTGGCAAGTGCAAGGTAAATGCCAGGAGAAGGGGCTGAAGGATACAGAGACAGTCCCGTAGTGCAGGTAGGCAGTGCAGGGAAAAGATGCTGGGCCAAGGACCGAGATCGGTGAGACCAGTGGACCTGCATGCCCATGTGCCCACTACGAACACGTTTTCCTTGTTTTTCCTAGCTCTTCATTCATTCATTTATTCATGCATCCATTCATTAAATCTTCATTCCGGTATAAAAGCGTGTAAAGATTTACTTACATTATATTTGAAATTTCCATTGTGTCTCTTCGTAATGCAGTCTGTAAAACGGACCGTGCTCTTGACAACGATTTTTCGTATACTGAACTAAAATGAAACTCGGTCTAGTTTCTGAATTTTCTGCCTTATCGTCTCTTACGTTATTGCGCACCCCCTTCAAATGTAGTTCTTTCGGCATGGTCCCTGTCTCAAGGTCAAAAATCAATAGACCCTTATACTTCCAGTGCGACTTGTGGGCCTCATCTGGGCGCAAGCTGAAAATCAAAGCCGCTGTCCTTTGCATTCTTTATTTGCAACTTCACATGGTATAGGCATCTGTGAGAACTTGAAGTTTAGAATCCGTCTATATAGTGTGCCTCAATGTGCAAATGCAAGTGGCTTCTCTCCCAAATGCCACGGCCCGCTTGGCTGGCGCGTTCTAAGTGCCCCAATTTTGTCCCCGTTGTCTGCGAGCTTTGCAGCGCAAATTGAGACATTTAATTTTTGGCGGAAGGTCAGGGAAGGTATAAAGTACCACAGGAGCTGAGTTAAAAGTGAGATTTATTGTTTGTTTGTTTGTTTTATTATTTGCAATACGCAAGCCTCCCCTCCGTTAACAGTGCACAGCATTTACATTTACATGAGATGAGACATGAGAAAAATATATACATACACATATATGAGGTGAATAGAGAGAATTGTCTTAAATCTCCCCCCGTCTCACCTGTGATCGGGATCTCCCTTGTTCGGCCGCAGGACTCTTCCTGTGGATGGTTCGGGTCTTGAATAGGCTCGCCCGAGCCTCGTCAGTTTGCAGGACGCGTTCAGAGTTCCGAGAAGTTCGTGGTTCCAGGGTATCCAGGATTAGCGTAGAATGAGTAAGTAGGGGGGGAAATCCGGGAACAGGATAAAGGCAAGGAAGGAAGCAAGAGGATCAAGGAAATCAATGTAGAGAGTAAGCACACGTCGGGTCACTACCAAAGATAGCGTTGAGACGCGCGGACCGGCAGGGGTGTGACCAATTTATAGTACGTGCCACGACGTGAAAGCTAGTGCGTAGCACGGAGCTTGGTACGGCCATGTTGGGAGGAAGAAGGAATACAAGCCCTTCGTGACAATGACCAGGAGGTCCAGAAGGGGCAATTTCGCCGGGTCATGACAGCATGCCCCCTCCGAAGACTGGTTCCTCCAGGCTTGCCTGGGTGAATAAGATGGAATCTTCTGAGCAAACGAGGGGTCTTTAAATTAGAAACTGGTTCCCACGTTCTCTCGCTAGGAGGGTAGCCTTTCCACTCGACCAGATATTGTAGGCGACCCCTCCTATACCTGGAATCACATATCCTGGACACCTCATATTCCAACTGGTCGTCCACAACCACAGGTGTGGGTTTGAAGGGTTTTCGAGTAGAACTAACGTAGGGTTTCAACAGGGAAGTATGGAATACTGGATGTATCTTTTACCAGGAATCCGGAAGCTTAAGTCGGAAGGAGACAGGATTGATGACCTCCTTTATAGAAAATGGACCATAATAGCGAGGAGCTAATTTGTTTGGTCGTAGATGTCGAGGTAACATTTTCGAGGCTAACCAGACTTGATCGCCAACTGAATAGGAAGGTGATGGTCTTCTCTTAGAGTCCGCATATCTTTTGGTTCGAGTATGGGCCTGTTCTAACTGATCCTTTGCCTCTCTTTGTAAGTCGATCAGCGTCTGAATCCAAGAGTCAAGGGTAGGTACCGGAGTAGATTCGGGAAGAACTGATGGTAAAACAGACGGGTGATAACCTTGACTGCAATAGAAAGGGCTGATCTTGAGAGCTGAATGATCTGATTTATTGTAGGAGAATTCGGCTAAGGGTATAAGGAGAGACCAATCGTCTTGAACCTTGGTGGCAAAACAACGAAGATATTGTTCCAGGGTTTGATTTACACGTTCCGTTGCCCCATTGGTTGTGGATGATAGCCTGAAGAAAGGGCACGTTGGATTCCTAGAACACGACAGAGATGTTTCCAGAATTGTGAAATATACTGGGGTCCCCGATCCGAAATAATCTTGGAAGGAAGGCCATGAAGACGAAAAATATGTTCCAGGAAAATTCCAGCAAGTTCCGAGGAAGATGGTAGTTTATACAATGGTGTAAAATGAGCTAGATGAGTGAACAAGTCAATGGTTACCATAATGGTTGTATATCCTCGGGAAGGTGGTAATTCAACAATAAAGTCAGTGGCAATAACTTCCCAGGGTTGGGTTGGCAACGTAGGTTGTAGAAGCAAACCCGCCGGCCTCTTATTATCGTACTTGTTCTGACTACAAATAGCACATGTCTTGATGTATTGAACTACACTGGACTTCATCCCTGGCCACCAGAATTGTCTTTGTATAAGACGGAAGGTGTTGGTTACTCCTCGATGGCCGGAGTGAAGAGTATCATGGCATAGATTCATTACCTTCTGTTGAAGTTCTTTTGTCGGAATGACAACTGAATTGTTCTTGAATAAATATCCTTCCTTGATTGTCAGATGCCAGGGATTTTTCTTCGATATGTCCTTCCAGAGTTCAGATAATTGAGTCTGTGCTCTGATTTCTTCCAGGAGATTGATCGCTTGAGCTACAAAGATTGTGGGTGGAAACATTTTTCTGGTTTGGCTAAGAGTTGATTTTCACGGAGACGTTGAAGTACTGCTTTTACATGTTCTTCATGTTTCAAGGAGTCCTTGGAGAAGATCAATATGTCATCCAAGTAGACGATAACATTGAGAAATAACATGTCAGAGAACACCCTATCCATAAAACGCTGGAAGACTGCGGGAGCATTGGTCAGACCAAAGGGCATGACTAGGTATTCAAAGTGACCAAAGGGTGTTCTAAAGGCTTTTTTCCATTCGTCTCCTTCCCGGATACGGATCAAATGGTAAGCACCTCGGATATCCAATTTCGTGAATATCACTGCACCTCTCACAGCTTCAAGGATATCCAAGATCAGGGGTAGAGGGTATCTGTCTTTCAGGGTGTATTGATTTAGGCCCCGATAGTCCAGGCAAGGTCTGAGCTCTTTAGTATCCTTTTTCGGAACAAAGAACAATGAAGCACCAGTTGGTGATTTTGAAGGTCTTATGGTGCCGTTCTCAAGATTAGTGTCTAGGTATTCCCGGAGGGATCTCTTTTCGGGTTCTGAAAGGATAAACATCCTGCCAAAAGGAATCACTGCTGAGGGTTCAGTATCTATGGCACAGTCTTCGGGTCTATGTGGAGGTAAGGCTTGAACAATGGCAGTAGAGAATACATCAGCATACCCTTGATAGATCTCTGGAACTTGTACAATATTGGAAACCATGAGTGGTGTCGTTGGACACCTTGGTAGACTTATAGGAGCTGTGACTGAGGTATCCAGGTTTAAACAATGGTTCATACAGAACTCCGAGCCCAGGAATAAGGATCCGGCCGTCCAGTTAATATATGGATTGTGCCTTTGTAACCAGGGCATGCCAGAACCAAGGGGTAATGGGCTAATTTTATAATGTCAAACACAATCCTTTCTTGATGATGATTTATGGAAAGATGGAGCTCCCTTGTTTGCAGACGTATGGGTCCTGAGGAAAGAGGTCTTCCGTCAATTGCTTCCACTGGCTGTGAAAAACGTCTTGCTTCATATGGAATGTTATGACTTCTTACCCAATCTTGATCAATGAAGACTCCCATTGCTCCGCAATCCACCAAGGCCAGTATGGGGTAGACCTTGTCCTTGGATGGTGATAAAAAGTCCTGTAATATCACCAATTTGTTTTGTCCAGGAGAGTTCAAGGATGGAATTGATGTGGAGCAAACATCGCTCTTCCGAAACCTTGCTCCATTTAGGATCGGGAGCTGGCGTTTCCCGAGCGTCGGGGAGGAGCCAGAGGACACTCTTTAACTAGATGTTTATCTGAGGCACAATACATACATAAGCCTGTGTGTATCCTTCTTAACCTTTCCTGCGGGGAAATTGGTCCACGAAAGGCTCCGAGTTGCATGGGTTCAGAATCAGTGCTCGGATTCTTGGCAGATTCGGTCCTTGTAGTATTCTCTGGGGAGTTTCTTTGAATTGAGACTTTATTCTTTTTCTTTTCGGCCTTTCTTTCTTGGATTCTGAAGTCTATTTGCATAGACAAGTCCAGGAGGGCCTGGAATGAACTAGGACGTGCCACTCTGGCTAATTCGTCCTTAATCTCTTCATTTAGACCTCTGCGAAATAAGGTAAAACTGGCTTCCAGGGGCCAGTCCGCCTCTTTGGCTAGCTGTTTGAATCTGGTAACATAGGTCAACATGTCTTGGGATCCTTGTTGGAAGTCGAGTAACTTCTCTTGAGCACCGTGGACCAGCTCTGGACGTTCGAACATGGTCTTGAGTTCCGCGATGAAGCCTTCATAATCATCCAGGAGAGCATCCCCTGAATTGAGTAAAGGAATGGCCCATGTAAGAGTATTACCGGAAAGATGCGATATTATGAAGCCCACCTTAGCCCTAGGAGTTGAGAAATAGTAGGGCTTGAAGGTAAAATGTACCAAACAAGAATCCAGGAATCCACGTAAGGTCTTTGTTGAACTGTCATATTTATCAACCACTCCTCCCAATAGTACGCTGTCCTTGTTCGCGGAGTCACGTGACAAGACAAGCTGTCTTAGCGCCGCATTCTCGGCTTTTAAATTCTGCATCTCTGTGGAAAGTTCTTGCATTCCGCGCATCAGGTCCTGAATAGCATTCTCCATGGTAGAATCCGTATTGATCGTTTGGCGTCTCAAACTGTCGTAAATCTCCCCCCGTCTCACCTCTGATCGGGATCTCCCTTGTTCGGCCGCAGGACTCTTCCTGTGGATGGTTCGGGTCTTGAATAGGCTCGCCCGAGCCTCGTCAGGTTGCAGGACGCGTTCAGAGTTCCGGGAAGTTCGTGGTTCCAGGGTATCCAGGATTAGCGTAGAACGAGTAAGTAGGGGGGAAATCCGGGAACAGGATAAAGGCAAGGAAGGAAGCAAGAGGATCAAGGAAATCAATGTAGAGAGTAAGCACATGTCGGGACACTACCGAAGATAGCGTTGAGATGCACGGACCCGCAGGGGCGTGACCAATTTATAGTACGTGCCACGACGTGAAAGCTAGTGCGTAGCACGGAGCTTGGTACGGCCATGTTGGGAGGAAGAAGGAGTACAAGCCCTTCGTGACAATGACCATGAGGTCCAGAAGGGGCAATTTCGCCGGGTCATGACAAGAATTCAAAGATGACACCCAGCTTGTTCGCCACCCATGATGGTGAAGGTAGGGGTTAGGGTTACAGGTACACTGTACAATAACATTTATTTACAAAAAGACAATCGTATTGCAATTATTTAAACCGGGATTTGTACTTCACAACCAGGTGTGCTTCTGGTGGGCATGGCACAGTCGCAATGTTCGGTGGCAATGGATCACTGCTCTGCACAGAAACGTCCAAAATTCCATATCTGTGCTTCTCTAACACAGCAACAATAAGGCCTTTTACAAAGTCGAACTGCATTTCATCATAGACTGGTTTGATCACCCATTGCTTACTTCGTTTTGAAAACACCTTAGTGTAGCGAGGCATTCTTACATTACCCCTAGTCCTAGATTGTTCACGTCCGACATTGTTGTTATGGGCCAAGACCGCTAGTAGAGTGCGATGTTTCATGCCCCGAAAGCTAAAATGCAAGCCCTTTGGCCTGTACTTTAGGCACATATTGTGGAACACCTCCAATTCTCCTGTGTGACAGAATTCTGTCAGTCCTCTCAAATCTCTTGATAGAGTTTTGTCGAAAACAATCTTCTCAATAGCTTTGTGTGTCGGTGAAGATGGAATCAACCACTTCTTCTTCCGTGCCTCCTCTGGGGACAAAGGGCCATGTTCACATTGGTGGAAATGTTGATTTGCTGTCCAGCGGTGAACTTTGGTACAGTGGTGCATCAGTGACCGCCATTTTTCAAGTAGTATTTCCACTGACCCTTCACAAGTTTTTGAGCTCCACCAAAGATGGTTGGTGATAGAATGGGACCACTGCAAAATACTTTCAAAACCTTCTTTTTTCCCTGCAGCCGAGATTTTCTTATTGATTGATTTAGCAAGATGCCATACGTCAAATTGATGTTTAATATGTGGGAACTGCTCTCTCATTGTCTTGGCAATTGAAACGTGTCTGTCCGTGGCTATGAGGTCGATGTGCATTCCCCCGGATTGTAGATATTCCACTGATTTTATAAATCCGAGTTTCTCCATGGCCACTGACGATGTACATTGTGTTACCTGCACGACCACCAAACTCACAATTTTCTTACTATCCATGTCCTGAAAGTGGTAGGTGCAGTACTTGGCAGAAAATCCAGGGCTGTCGCACTGTCCATCGCCGGCTAGCTTGAATCGTTTGCCTTCAAATGTACTTGCTAGAGACAATTGTTCAATTTTCCAAGCATCACTAATGGCCGGAAACAGATAATCACGTTGGTATATGTAGTACAGCGCTTTAGAAATGAAATGGAGTCCCACAAACTGAAAGAAAGCCTCTAACTTTCTAAAACTGGAGCCACTAAAAAGTGATGCAGCTGCACACAGTAGATTGCCTGCTGGCAGTTTCCCCAGCATCGGTTGTGCAGACCATGAGAACCTATGATTTAATCTACAGGCGGCATTTATTTTGACGTTACTGCCTTTTGTTTGACGAGTCACATTAATCAATGGCTTCCCACATACTTTCCCTCTAATGGAATGCACACATTTCAGCATACTTATAATTTCCATCAAACAACTGTCGAATATAATGTATTTGCTCTCTTTCATTAGACTGTCATCCTGCGTCAACGTTGTTTCGGCCTGTGACGTTGTGGAGATTTCAACACATTGGAAAGTAATATCGCTGATATCAAGTTCTGATGCGTCTATGGATGCTGCGGCTGGTTCATTCTCTGTCATTTCGACATCTATTACTTCAACATTGATGGGAGAACACAACAATGTCGACAGGTTTTTTGGTGGCAAATTTTTGGCGGGTGTAGATTGTGTGAATTGATCTGCAACTACTTCAGAGCTATCTTCAATACATTCAATAACATCTTCTTGTGGTGGTGCGGTTGCACTGTAGCTATGGTCCAATGCAACTTTGCTGTAGTCTCCAAACACAGTTCATTCATGTTCTGGCCATTGGACATGAGCATCTCGAGCCTGAACACGCCTTACCTCAATTAATAGTTCCTCCATAGTGTACATGGTCTGGCAAGCAACATCTCTCATTCGCTTCACTGTCTGTGTATGTATAGTTCTGACACCCACGGGTAACTGGAGGAGAGATTGGCAAAGGGATGTTCAGTTTAAACACAAGATAAAGTGTAGTCCAATTGACTGGAAAACAACATAAAATAGTCCCCAGCACAAACATTTGTTTAAAGTTATGAACTGTTTGTAACTAACCTTTTTTGGTTTTTTTTCTTTGCAACTTTTTTGACTCGACCTTCAACATCTGCATAGACAGCACGGAATGAGGCTCCATCGTCTCCCTGAAACATAGTACTTTCATTACTATGTATCAAAATATTGTTAGCATAAAACACACGTGAGGACGAACACACGGGTACATCTCAATAGCCAAACACGATTTAAACATTGTGTGCAACAATCAAACGACAAATATTCGACCAGTGATGATCTATTTCGATGGAGATGTCAGTATCCATACCTCTGGCTCTGCATGGACTGCCATGAATGGTTGTATCGGAGAGGAGGCATCCGCATCTCCCTGAAACACAGTACTTGCATTAGTATGCTTTTCAATATTGGAAACATAACACACACTTGGGGTCGATGGCACAGGTATATATAAAGAGACAACCACAAATGATGCATTGTCCAAAAGAATCAAGGAAAATCTAAATATGATCACATTTCATCGACTTATTTCTCCGATTTATTTACATCTGCATCATCTAAATTGGATGTTGTGATTGTAGTGGAAGCTTCGTCGTCTCCCTGAAGCGCAGCACTTGCGTTAATAGGGAAGAAAGTATAGCAAATGGAATCACGTTATATGATCACGCATGATGGAGCTGTCAGTATCCATACCTCGTGCTGCTGAAGAATATCTATGGATGTTGCAAATGTAGTGCGCACTTCCGAAAGCTGTTGCGCCGATTCGTATACGCATGGCCCTGCTTCCACTTCCCCTAGAATTACTTGAATGTCAGGCTCTGCATCAAGTGCAGGGGTTGACGCTCCATCAACTGCCTGAAACATAGTGCTTGCATTAGTGAGGATTACAATAGTGAAAACATAACACACACCTGGGGTCGACAGCACAGGTACATATCAACGGCTAACCACGAATGAAACATTGTGTTGAACAATCAAACGACAAGAATTCCAGCTCTGATGATGACGCTCGATGGAGCTGTCAGTATCCATACCTTCTGCTGGTGAAGAACATCTAGAAATGTTGTAGATGTGGCGGACGCTTCAGCATCTCCCTGAAAGACAGTACTTGCATTAGTATGGATAACACTAATTATAACTGAAAACAAACACCAGTTGACGATAACTAAGATGTATATCAATTGGAAAGCACTAACCAAACATTCGGTAAAATAATTACATGATAAAATAAAACTATTACTTGACATGCATAAAACAAGTCTGTAGCGGATTAGCCTAGTAAGATTACCTGATACGCGCTAGAAGATGCGACCACGTCAAGGATGTAGAATGTTCTTGCTTCAGATTCAAGGGATAGTCAAGAAGTTGTAAAGGTAAATTAATGATTGATAATGAAATGCCAATATTAAAAATAGCCATGTAAGGCGACAGAATACTTGAAAAATGCTCAATACAGCACAGTTACCTGTTCCCATATATATACATTGCTTTTGTGGGTTATGAAATCGAAAAAGAATATATTGATAAATGTCATTATTCAAAAAACTATACACTCATAGCAATATCGAAATTATTACAAGGGATAGAACACCTACAATATCAATTAATCCGTTCGGCTACCTACACACTACCGCAAGGCCTAAAGCTAAATCCGGACACTTGACTCACCGGTGGCGGAATGTAGACGAATAGAGTGGGAATAGCGTTTTCGAGCAATTTCCGTGTCGATCGCCGTTTATTCTTCTTTGTTACCCAAGATGCTGTGTACATGTCCAAGGAAAAGTGCCGGCTGCAGATGCGGTATCGATCACCCCTCTTGTCCTGTAAGACTTGTTGGACTCTACTTTCCAGCTCATCCAGTGGATATCCGCAATGTCTGACCCATTCTCTTATTCGATCAACAGTTTTCGGGAATACATGCATTGTAGTGCCTTCAGATTTCGCATGGGTCTTCGAAGGGAAACCGCTAATCGAACAGGCAGGCATTGTTGATAAATCTGAAAAGTAAATATCGACATTATTATACAATCTTCAAGAATAAAGATTTGATACAAAAGTAAATGAATCATGCAATGATCAATGCAAGGTTTGTTTTGGTCGCAGGAACTATACCAGTTCATTATGTGCGGCTTAGTATTTGCATAAGTTGCAGAAATGTATAAATGATGTGACTAAAATCTGAACATGTGACTCGTCCCTTGGATGTTCTGTCTTGCACGAGAAGGAAACATGCTTACATTATAGACTGAACCCCCGAAGGATGCAATTCGATGACAATAGACACAGATGAAAATAAATAGATCTATTGATAGCGTAGCAATGGAAACTCAAGTCAATAGCAATGAGACCAATGAACATAGCACTATTGTGTACTCTACTCGCAAATAGATAGAAATTTAAAAATCTGCGAAATATGACTAGGATACATGGCCTTACCTTGACCAAAAAACAGTTGGATTCAGCAAGCAGAGCAGTATGTTGCAGGAGAATAGGTGGGTGGCCACAGGTAGCACACTGATAGGTTTGCTCTAAGCGGTCACAGAAGTTCACGGATAGCACGACGACGAGCAGATTAGCGTAGATCTCAGTGGTTGCCAGGTAACACGTTCAGGAGTTGACTTGCAAAGCACAAAGATGTTCTCATGAGACTAATCAAGTGGTTTATAAAGTATTAGAAACAGGGGTGTGTTTGTGAATGAATGACGTATGTATGTCGTGGTCTTAGGGGGGCGGCCTGCTTGAAGGGGAGGCCTGGCTGGAGACACGGGGTCTGAGGAGGCCATGTGAGCGATGGTCCCTGGGCGTGGGATACCTTTTGAAGTGTACATGCTGTTTGGCACCTTAGCCGTTTGCGCCCGTCACAGCCCCCCATGCCAGCGCTCATCCCCGGGTGCGAACCGCCTTTGATAGAGGGGGGTGGGATGGATGGGCCTGGGGCGTGTAGATAAGGCACAGGAAGACTGCTGAATGGAGACACACTTATGTGTATTGCAGGGGGCGGCATGCTTCAAGGGGAGGCCTGGCTGGAAACACGGGGTCTGAGGAGGCCATGTGAGCTATGGCCCCTGGGCGTGGGATACCTTTTGAAGTGTACTTGCTGCTTGGCACCTTGTTCGTTTGCGCCCGTCATAGCCCCCCATGCCAGCGCTCATCCCCGTGTGCGAACCGCCTTTGATAGAGGGGGGTGGGATGGATGGGCCTGGGGCGTCCAGATAAGGCACAGGAAGACTGCTGAATGGAGACACACTTATGTGGATTGCAAGGGGGCGGCCTGCTTCAAGGGGAGGCCTGGCTGGAGACACGGGGTCTGAGGAGGCTATGTGACCGATGGCCCCTTGGCGTGGGTTACCTTTTGAAGTGTACATGCAGTTTGGCACCTTGGCCTTTCGCGCCTCTGGCAGCCCCCCATGCCAGCGCTCATTCCCGGGTGCGAACCGCCTTTGATAGTATATTGTTGCTTATCAATAACAAATGCCACATACCGGAGATTCTTGTGAGCACAGACCCACACTTCAACCGGTGTATTATAGTGGTCAAGACCCTTAGGACTGTATAATCCTATGGTAATTGTTAGTATAGATATATGTGTGACTTTTATAGAGACATAACCTACTGAAAGACTTTGAACAAGTGTTATTTAGTGCATGCATTATCGAGAATATGTTATGTTAGCTTAGATAGATAGTGACCACCCTGCTTCACAGCGACCAGACCTTCACCCATTCGGAGCACAGATGTCTGACGTCCATCCTTGAATGGAGACACACTTGATTCATTTAAAAAATCGAAACAACCGTTGTTAAAATATATGTGGTGTTTTATTTTGTATCTTATTTTCATGACACAAAAATACAAGACTTTAAAGATTATACAGGTCAGGTTGCAGCACAGCGAGAGAAAATCCCCTGTACTGACCGCTGTCACTCGGGAGCGTTTCTCTAATGGCATGAACGGCACAGGCGGGTATCACTCTTCGAACGCGGTGTCCAAGCCTCCCGTGGAGCCACCATGTAAAGGAACGATAGGCCACCAGCCTGTACTACCTGTGAAAAGGAATGAAACAAACTGTTTTTAAATGACCAAGATAAGTTTAATAAACGTTTGTTGTCAATGACAATTCTTGTAACTAATGGCATTCTACACGGACAAATGCTATCTAGACAATGCACACTATTGAACGACTTACATGCGTTACAATGATATGTAGATGTAATTTTGGATATAGTAGAAGAACATGAAATAGGAGTGGCATGACAAGCAGAGTATACTTACTCGTTACTCGGATTACGAGGACGAACAGTTGCGCGAAGTTCGTGCATAAGCACCATCATTATCCTCAACACGGCCCGTGTGAGGCAGGCTGCCCTGAAGTCTGGCAGCTCGGTGATGCATTGCGGTCGTGGCTCGCCTTCCGAAATGTAGGCCAGGCATCCCGAGTTTTCTCGGCAGCAGCAGTTCTCCTCCTCGGTCGGCATTAGCTCGCACCGATTGCATGTGCACCAGGTGGAGACGCCGTCCATGCGACTAGGCCCAGGCTCTTCATCTGTTGATTCGTCCTGCCAACTGCCATCCGAATCCCCATCGTTTTCGCGTGCTTCCCTTTCCAGTAGTTCATCCTCGGTATACTCGGGCTCGTACATGTAGGGCATTATTGTAGCCATTGTGTGGTAAACAAAGTAAAATAATTTACCGAGATGGTACAGGTGTTCACACGGGCTACAAGCGGCGAAGGAAGCTGACCAGAGCACAGAAACGAGTCACAGAATAATCTAAGTAACACAGAGAGAGGAATGGAATCGAAAATCTGCTGCTGTGTGTTGTGAAACGGTCTGTTTATACTTATTGAGGAAAGAGGCGTCCTGCCATTTCCATGGCGACACGTCATTAGCTGAAGCGCAGCGATTGTTGACACAAGACGTGCTTTGGCGTTGGGAAATGGGTGGTACAAGTCTGCTGATGACAGGCCCAGGGGCGGGGGATATGATTTAGTGCCGCAAAAGCAGGTCAGCCAGGGCGATGGGGGAAATGATAGGATTATCACAAAATGGCAGCTCCCTGGTGCTTGTTTTCGCGTGTGTTTAATGGACGAAAACTCTGGTAAGGTCCATAGGAAAGTTTTCTAAAATCGAGCCACTTAGGCTTAAAAAACATGGCCGACCCGTAGGGACAATAACATTTTTTACTAGACCATGCCTTTAAGAATGAGCTTCATAACAGAACATTCTTTATTCTGAGGGAATGGGGGGAGCAAGGGGCATGGCTTAGCAGCACCATGTTAGGGTTGTACAATTCTGTTCGCCCTACCCAACTGACACTATCCCCTCCTTCAATGGATCTTTCCATTATGTGTAACAGCCCTGGGGGGGGGGGTGGCTGAACCCTGGGCAAAACCCAGCATCACAGCTGCATAGCTTTAGGGGCTTATTGGTTCCTACCAGCCAATTACGCTTCTGCATAACTTTGACCACATCATAGCTCCAGGTAGGGCTGCGGTTCTGCTCTGCCTTTGATGAATGAATGGCTATTGATCATAGTAAATATAAAATACTGTCATTTTCTACAATGTGTATATTGCCAAACTTCTCATTGTTGGTCCCTGTCCTACATGCTGTCTTGCTCAGTATGCCTATGTGCCCTAAGTTCTTTGCATTATTTGCCCAACTGTCTGAAGCTCTTCAGTGTCTCTCGACGGGCTTTGATCCTCTACAATCTGCCTGTGTGCCTTAAACTGATCACTCTACCTTTGCGCCCCAACTCTCACAATCTGTCTGTCTATATATACTAAGCTGTCCCATAATGTCTGTATGTTCAACAATTTTATTTTATTTTATTGTTTTTTTGTATAACACGCTTAATACCCGAGTTTGGTTACTAAGCATGGATACAGGATTCGAACCTCTGTTACTTCCAAGACCAGCATGTTACCCCTGTGCTATCCTCCGTTCAGGACTATGAATACTAGCTACAAATACTAATTACATGCCCAAAGCTCCCCAAACTGTCCTGTAAAAAACCACAAGCTGTCTTGGCTCATACTGTTTGTCCATTTGCCAAATTCTCAGTTTTTCTGTGTTTTGTAAGCTTCTCACAGTGTGTCTACATGGTCCAGGCTCTTCACCCATTCAGTTCATATGCCCAAGCTCATCACACGGTCTGTGCACAGGGCCCACGATACTTCATAATTTCTGTCCATGTGCTTTCACCATCTCACAGTTGTCCTCATTGCCCAAGCTGCTATGAACAAAATCTCCCCACACTGCTCGTGGGTCTAAGCTTCTCACAAGCATTCCCCAACACTTTCCCATTGTCTGTGCAGGGGCTGCATGGTACCTCTTGCTATATGTTCATCCACCCTCATCCTGCTTAGGTGGTTAAAATGTGTTGTAATGTCACTTTGCAATGCAAGAGTGTCAGATCTATGAGATTCTGTTGATGGTGACATAGAACTTCCTGGTAGGTTTTGCTTACAGCTCCCAGGAAGCAGGAGACCCTGCTTCCAGCAGTATTACACAAGCAAAAGCAGCTCCCTCTGAGCAGAGACGGCTTATATAATGCACCTTGTGGCAAGTCAGACATTGGAGACGGACACACAGATATGTTTCAACGACTTCAAGTTTATTAAACGAGAGAACTGCCTATCCTATACTTACTTCTATTGTTGGTGGTTCCCTATTCTAAAACATAAAAAGAATGGTGCTCATCAGGATGTCTTTTTAAAATAACATTCGTCCTCTGTCCCAAACCTATTCTATCCTATTACCTGCCCTACCATTAACAACAAAGGAACACAAAGTTGCCTATGGAAGTACTCTACTCTGCTCTTGACATGGGATGGCTGGCCCTTGACCCATACCCACTTGTAGTTTCAGTCCTTTCCCCTTCTTGGTTCAGGCCTCAGACTGTAGATAAAGTAAAATAATCAGTCCTGTGATACTCCATATTAGGGAACTCTTGACCCCCTCAGCATGATTCTGGTAACTCACAAAGTTCGTTCTCTAATTGCAAAATGTGTTACTGAACTTCCGGGATCTCTTCCTTCCCCGTCCATGCTATCTTACTCTTTCTTGTCTCTGTTAGCCCTGTGTGGACTATACAGTCTAACTGGTCGTAGGCGTAGTAGAATTTCGCCAACACTTCCGGGGGTCCCGACTTAGTCCTTCGTTGACTATGCAGCCTTGTTGGCTGTGTGTGCTTATAATGCTCTCACCCCCTGCAGGGATCCTGGTTTCCTCAGCCTCTCTTGGTCTAGTTGGCCGCATCGCCCATATATTTGATTCAATGTTCTCACCCCCTCCAGAGGTTCATTGGGTATCAGCCGCTCTTGGCCTTGTTGGCCCTGCATTTGAAGTTGTGTTCTCGCCCCCTCCTGGTGTTCTGTATTTCTCAGCCTCAGCCTCACTTGAGCTATTTGGGATTGTTGGCTGTACGTTTGTTGCAAATCCTCTCGTTGGCTATAGGGCCTCGTCGGCTGTGTGTTTGATGCAGAGTACTCCCCCCTGCCAGGGATTCTGTGTCCCATAGCCTCACTTAGACTGTTTGGCCTGGTTGGCTGTGTGTTCTCACCCCCTCGTGGAGTGCTTTGGAGTTTCACCACCCTTCTCCCCTATCTTCGTACCGGCCGTGTACCTGCGTGTTGGCATCGCTACTCGTTGAAAGAGGCGTGGCTCCGGTGGCTGTGGAGATGCGCTTTTGAGGTCAATGGCTCTCTTGTAGTGAGTACTTTTCTCTGCATCTTGGCTGGGGGGGGTGCGTTGTGTCTACGGCAGTTCAGTCACCCGCTACAGGGCACTTTGGGTCGCCCACCTAGTATCGGCAGAGTTCTGCAGGCTCTGGAATTTCTCTGCTTACCATGCATCGAAAGTGGTCCTGCCTTCAGGATCGACTTGCCCAGTGTAACAGCTCAGACTTCCACTGGCTGGCTCAGGCTTACTCCTCTTTTAGGTTCTTCTGGGAAACAAGAGAGGAAACAGGATTGGTTCCACGTCTTCTGAACAGAGGTTAACAGAGTGGCTTCGGCAGCTAAGCCATTACCAGTAAAGAGCCCTCTACAGTATAACAGGGTCCAACTTGCATATAACTCATAAACAATGGGAATTATGTGTCATTGGGAGGTGTAGTCAGACCCTTACTTGGGGAGTCCTTGTCCCGTAAGGGGGGGTCAAACCTCAGTGAGATCCTGTTTGCCTTGTCCCCTAGGGAGTACCTTGCGTAGCAGGCTCATCTCTCCAATCCCAAAGTGGGTGGCTCCACCTTAAAGAGAAGCCTACTCCTTTGTGATTAATCCTGATAACACGGGGCAGGAGCTGTATAGGGAAAACACAAGAGGGGCATATATTGATAAAGGGATTCTTTTATAACTGTGTATAAATAAGCAATACTCTCCTTGTTCCCCACTCAATATGGGCTTTACCTTGAGCAGCCTTTCCTTCTCTCGAACTGCCAGGTATTATATTAGGCGTTTGGTCCCAAGGCTTTAACTCTTGAAATTGGTTCATGGCTAGGAAGGTTTTGGAAGCAGGGCAGGGGGTTGGTATATAGCAAATCAAGCACTAAATAACTAAATAACGGGCCCTGACGTGGTCCTCATCCTCAGATGGGTTTTGATTGCAAGAGGCGACTTGATCTGCATTTACTTCCTTTATCCGAATGGACAAAATTCCACTAGTTTGTGGCATACATGAGCTGATGTAATCGGATCTGCGTGAAATGACCGAACTAAAAAGTCTGAAGACCAAAAGTCTGATTTTTTCCCCCCCATTTCTTCGCATATATATTTAAGTCATTTGCTTTGCATTTTCTGCTGCCCTCCTGTCCATGGATATATGAAAAATAAAGGACTGTTTTGCAGCGGATTTTCCCATCTGGGATTTGCCTTGGTGTCATCTTTCATTGCCTGAGTGCTGCTGCTATTTTTGGACTGTCAGTCAGCCTGCCATGCTTATCAATATATATATATATGGGGGGAGACCTCCCACAGCCCCTCCACCTTACCCCTATATATTTGTATTAGTCCCCCCATATATGTATATATATATATATATATATATATAAAGAAATAGGGATCAGACCTTTTGCCCTCAGACTTTTTGTCCTATTCCAATGTAATCGCATCATGAAATGTCTGGCCTCCACGTTGAAATGGGCTTGGTTCAGACTACTCGGGTGGCTATCTTGGACCAGGATCCCAATGGCATAAGTGGCATTCATTGTGAAAGGGAACTTGTCCCAGAGCCGCCAGATAGCGGCGCACCCATTGCTCTGCCAGAAGCGACCCCGGAGGAGGGGTGTTTGCCCTCAGGTAGGATGATTCCTAACAAAGGGTATTTCAAAGGCACCTTTTTCTGTCCCAAACCAGCCAGCTCTCATAACTGTTCAACTGTGTGATCCGAGATATTTTATACTGTCTTTTGCCATTAGGCCCACACTGTCCGTGTGCCCCATTCTTCTCCTGGTCTGTTCATGTACCCCTTAGTTCCTCACACTGTCTGTTCACAAGTCGCAAACTCGTCTGAGCCTGTATGTATGCTACATGTACTGACATCACATTACTTAACACTCAATTTTGGCATGCTCAATACAATAATGGAGATCAATGTAATGCTCAACTTCCGAGTGGCTCAGCAGTTAAGCATTGCATCGCCCTTCCTCATTGCATGCCAACATGTATATCCTAGAGCATACAGAAGCATACAGAAACCTGGCAAAGCTCTCCCATTATCTTGCAGTTAATGCCCATGGGTTATACAATTTACATGTGGGGGAAGTAACAGTTTTCTGAAAATAATAATAATAAAATATCCTGCTAGCAAAGCTGATCTGCACCGCCAACCAAGGAGTGGTCATACAGGATATCCTGCTTACTTTCACTTTGTCCCCCAAAGTAAACCCTGCCTTGTTCTTTGCTATAGATCCCTAGGGTGTAACACAGGTACATTTCAAGACCTCCTTGAAACAGTGCACTATTTTGAGGCACATACATATATAGATCCTTGACCCTTCTGACTTGCTCGCAATTTTCACTCTTCTGTAACCTCAATGGATTCAATCATCTTATTTAAGGTCTTAAACAAAACAAGGGGTATATGCTAGAAGTAGTAGGTACCGTACCATACATTCTCACCCCATGTCATCCGGTCTGGCCAGTTTTATTTTACTTAACTTTGATAGAAGAATGTTAGAATACCCATACTAACATATGTCGGTGTCCACCCTGTGATTTAAATATATTATCCTATTACTTCAGAAGAACAGCTCCCACCTTATGGCGTACAATCAATATCTCTGTTCTGTCTATAATATGATTAATCTACTAGTTGCAATGGCTACAATTCCACAACAGTCCACAGATGGCATTCAGGCAGCGCTCCTTGAATACATCACGATCTTAAAATCATGAAAAAGCCAACAGAAGTGCAAAATTAAGTCGACCTCCAAATGGCAAATGTACGCATGTGATTATGTTAAAGAAATATAAAAAGCCATATTGTATCATGGGCTCTTTATGGACATTCATAAACATTGAATATCTCCACCCTTGAAGAGAATCTCAGAACACTTTATAATAACAGATACATCCTGTCAATGTCATCCTATTAATATAAATAAAATATATATATAAATAAAACATTCTCTACAGAGTTGATATCATTTGATGAGTAGAAGAGGGAAAAAGAAATTAAAATCTTGAAAGAAGGAAAATAATGAATGTAAATGAGATTCAAAAAGGAACATGAGTTAGAGAGGATGAATGTGACATGAATGCTTTAGAGGGTATGGAATGTGTACATATGGTCTTGAGATCGTCTTTGTTTTCATTTGTAAACTGTCTGTAATAAATATACGTTGAGATGAAATATTTTAACCAAATGGTCTATCTTTCCTTAATCTTTCGTAGAAGTAGCTTTTGAAATGATTTAATACACTCTTTGTTCATACAGTTACAAGGAGTAGTTATTCCTTTTAAAGAGTGCTACTCAGTGGGCATTTACAGATTTTGGGTGAGCCTTGCCCACTCAGGCCCTACCCTGTCTGCGCCACTGGAAAATAAATCTTTTTCATTATCAAATGAAACAATTAAGCATCTTTGTCAGGGTCTTCTTCATTTAAATCCTTCTATTAGAGAGCCTCCGGCTTATAGACATTTGCATTTCATATTATCTGCTTTAATGCACAAACTGTTTGAGCCAATGGCTTCTTATGATTTTTTGTTGACCTTCAAGACTGCATTTCTAGTAGCCATTATGTCACCAAGAATAATTAGAGAGGTTCAAGCCCTTTCCTCTGGGTAAGCTTACCTAGTTTTCCATAGGGACACAGTGTTACTTTGTACATTCCATCCTTTCTCCCAAAAATCATATCTGATTTTCACCAAATCAGGTGATTTTTCTTTCAGTCTTCCATAAGACTTCACTCCTCTTCAGCTGAAGAGGCTTTACACAATCTGGATGTACCTAGAATCTTGCAGCAAAATAAGACAGGTGATGGCTGGAAGGTTTAGAATTAATTTTAACCTCTAGCATTGCTCTGGGCAACCCTCCAGAACATTGCTTGTCACCTGCCAAGCCATTACAAAAGGGGAAAGACCATTTGCAATCAGGCTTGTTCCCACCCCAAACAGGGCAGTACAGCCCTTCTGCACGAGACAACAAGCATCCTCAAACATGTTTCGGCCTTATTGGGCCTCATTAATGAGGAGTAGCTTGGGTTTTTAGACCCAGCAGGCATGAGACCCACGTCTGGGCATACCTGTCCCACCCAGGGTGACTATAGCAAAACAAAAGGAGCTGATGGGTGGAATCTTTTTCTTTTTTAACATCTTTTTATTAGTATGTCGACAAATAAACTACATAACAGTATAATATAGAAATGAATAGCAAACCAAATAAAACAATTCAAAATCATTCAACTAAATTGCATATCAATAAACGGAATCTAGACATTCAATTTAGAAAGTACAAGACCGTTTAGAAGGTTGGACCTTTTGATTCTAAAACAAGACGCCTAAAGCCACAACTGCTAGGTGGGGGATTTCTTGCATCTCAAATGTTTATGGCATACGCGGGATTGAAGACTGCATCAGTGTAATTATATAAGTAATGATATCAACAATATTCCCCTGGGTTCATGTATACATTAATGGCACTCTGATCAAGCTCAATGCACTGTTATGAAAGACCCTTAAGCGGATACCCATGGGTCCTGGCTAGGATTTCCTCCCCATATTTCGTCACAAGTTCAGATCCCTTCAGGCTATTTTCAGTGAGTTTTGCTTTTCATCCATTACATTCCCTTATACCAAAATCTCTCACAGGTATGCATGTCCAATAATAGCTAATGCAGCTTCTTCATCTAGCGGCGAAAATAAATATAAATCCAAAGCAATCATGCTTTTTGGCCTGACTGATGGCTTATGAGTGTTTTCAAAGCTCGTACAATAAGTAGTTTTATCAATACATGTATGTGCCTCTGATGACTGATTCAGAATCTTCTGTTGCTTCACAGTGTTCCATTTGTAGGGTACCCATCTTTGGTCTGTCTTCAAGGTCTGCGTTTTTAAGAGAGAATCCTCTCTCATAGTAAAACACTCTTGCTAGATCCCCTCCTGTATATCAGACTCCAGTGTGAACTCACAGCCATGCTCATGGAGGCTCTCTAATGTTCAATTTGTAACGTCCTCTATGCCAACTCCACTGTAGGACAGAGGACAGGTTCCTACCTGACCCTTCCCATTGTTGTGCGTTGCATCCCACCCTGTAAGTTTGAGGCCAGGCTACCGCTTTGCGTGCCAGTATCGAGTTGATAATTAAAGGAGTTACATTTGCATTCCTGACTCTCATGTTTAATTGCTGTGTCATTGGCCTTCCTGTTTTATTTTATTATATCCGCAAATGCGGATTTAACACAATTGAGTGACAAAAAAGTCGGGCCTCCCACCTTTCCAAGCCTTTGTCCATTCCTTCTGGCAACATGCAGTAAACATTTAAGGCAAAGGGCTGCATGGGCAAGACCGAACGAGGACCCCATTTAGGTAGCTCATTCAAGCAAAGTTTAGGGTGGTGTCAAGACGTGACTTACCACGTGGACTAAAAATACCTCCGTCCCCAAGCACCAGTCAGGGAGATAAGTATATCACTCACTGACCGGTTATTGAGGCCACAGGTGGCTGGAACAACAGCACTGGGTACCCAGGTAGCTGCAAAGGAAAACACACTGGTTAAGGGCAATTCAATGGTCAAGTACAGGCATATAATTAATAGGGACGTCACCTACCAAATAGAAGCTGGAGACAGGTTCTGTAGTAGGAGAGGGTGTAGGACTCCCAAAGTATAGTAGGCAAATCCCCTACTTCTGCAGTGCAGAGTTGTGTGTAGGTAGGGTCCAGCACCTGATATGATGTGTCCAAAGCGTTGCAGTAAAAATCACAAGCGGTCCAAAGCAAGGTACAGTAAAGGAAGTCGAAGGCAGCCCAAAAGCTAGATCCAAGGTCAGATGCACGAGCAATCCAAATGGGCAGAACAACGTAAGCAGAGTCAGGGAAAATCAAAAGAGCAATCAAAAAACGTAGCCAAGGTCAAGAATCGAGGAGTCAAAACCACGTCAAAATTGCAGCAACGCGAAACGCTTAATACCGACCGGGAAAACAGCTGAGAAGCAGTGAACACTGTGCTGAGCGTTCATTTAAGCTCGTTGTCAGGGCAATCGACCGCGTGACTTCTGGCGTGCCACGTCACTGGCCGTGAACATTCCCCGCCTCTCTCCCAGATGCCATGGCAACTGCCAATGCGGAGGCACCCGCATCCTCTGGCAATGTAACCTTCGTGTGAGAACAGCACCTTTACCCCAGTGATTAAGGAAAGAAGGGGTCTGTTTATCAAGCCCCTGACATGAAGGTTGGGCGGAAGAAGGACAAGGAAGGAGCATGAGCCGGTTGCAATGGTAAGAAAGAGCTTGATTCTTGACAGGTGGGAGGAGTTAATGACTATCACAAATGCAACTATGATGAACTTTAGGGACAATGTTTTTTACTTTTTTTTATCTTGGAGATGTGTATTTGGGAGTGTGACACTAGCTGGAAACAACCTTGTCGCCTCACCAGGTTTTGCCGAGAAAGTAATTTGTAAATGCTCACTCAACTTGTTCAAGTGTGAAATCTGCTCTTCCTTTCGGTTAGGCAAGATTGTGTGCAGTAACCATGGGGTGCACTACAACAACCCTGACCTCCTGGCAGTAGTAACCCAACCTTTGGTATACGTCTGTACTACACAGGTTGGTAGTGTGGACGAGTAGCCAGGCTTATCTCAAGAGGGGTCAATGTGAGCTGTAGAGGAGTTACACAGAGGTTCACAGTAACAAGTATCCAAACAAACACACACAGGGTTTCCTGATAAAACAATTATTAACTTATTTACCGTCAGTTAATGTAAGCCTTCTTCAGAAGGGAGCACTGTAAAACACCACACAAATATACTTCAAAATTACTCAATCTCTTAGTTCAGAATCAGTAAATACTCATTTGGGATGGCATACAGCAGATACCTACACCCACAGGTGACTTCATTTGTTAGGGTGTTGTTGACATTAATGTATTACACTTGGCATTGAGAATTAGTTAAGAGCAAGTAAAAAGAAAAAGATTATTAGAGCAAACAAGTTACCACAAACCACAAATATTTCTTAAGCAGGCAAATACTTTCAGATCCCCCAATAAGAGTCATTCAGTTAAAACAGGCTAAGCCAAAGTCAATAGGCAAGAGTCTAGATAGGCTTAAGCACTTCTTTGAGGGTAAGTAGAAAAGTCTTTGCACAATGTTTCAGAAGTCTTTGAAGAAAAATATTAATTAGTAGTAGTAGAAGATGCAAGCAACTCTACAGCAAGAGGTAAGTTCTCTTAGACTTTGTACAGTAACTTGAAAATGAAGACAAGATGCAGCAAAGGACACCTGTTCCTGTGCATCTCTGTAGATCTCACTGTTCCTGGGCCTCAGTCGTGGGGACAAGAGGGAGGATGGGGGGGTACTCTTGCACTGCACTGGGAAGGTCAAAATTTGCAACCGGCAAACTTCACTTTCAGTGGCTGTTCAGTGTTTCAGCTCCTTGCATCTACCGCAAATAGCAACACTGGGGTTCCTGGCTGTCGAGATGGACTTTCCTTACTTCTGGGGTCCTGCACTCTGTTGAGGGTGCTCAGGCTTGGTCAGTCCTGCTTCCTGGGAGTCCGGAGGATCTTCCTGGAGCTCTTGGTCAACTTAAAAGCAACGCACACAAACTGGTGTCCCTCCCCTGGCTCTACGGTTTCCAGCAGTAACTGTGGAAATTCAACCAGCTCCGATATGGATCCCCAGGTGGCTTACTTTGGAGTTGATTGGTCCCACCAACTCAAGGGGAGAAGTTGTCCTTGCAGGGGCTTCTCTGTCGATGCAAACTTGGCGTTTCGGCACTGCAGCAGGGCTTCACCGGGCAAACCAACGGTCCAGGAGTTGCAGCAGGCGTCCTCTTCAAGTTCTTCTTCGGTTCCTTCGTCCAGTGGTCGACTCTGCCTTCCAAGCCAAAAGACTTGCCTTTTATACAGTTCTCTTCCTTTCATTCCAGCCTAGCTGTCACTCACCCAGCAGGGTGGCTGTCCTTGCCAGACAGTCAGCCAGCCAATCATCACATAGTGCATTTGGGTCTCCTAGGAGACTAAGCACTGGGAGTTTCGGGCACCTCTCTCACTTCCTGCCTACCAGAGACACCCTGGAACTAGAGGCAGGCTTCACTCATGAATCCCGCCAAAGGCAAAACGGACAAAGGGACCAAACCTGGTTTGGCGCGCACAGTAACTCTCAAGAAGGACCTTTCCAAAAAGAAACGGCGAAAAAAGAATACCAGGGGCCATTTTGACAAAAATGGCAACTTTGGGTGCTTTACTGCAGCTGCGAACGGAGCCCGCGGTAAATGAACACCACTGTAGTAAAAACGAAACCACTGCCACCAGCCATTCAGTGAGGAAAGGGTAACACAAAGATTGTTACAAGAGAAGTTAGACAAAAGGGGATACTAGGTAACCCTTCCAACTGAGTCTAGAAAGTTATATATGTCAATTTCACTTTACTGCTCTGGGAAACAGTAGTTTATCCCAGAGAAGGTATTTAAACCTTCGGGAAATCTAAGAGACTTCCCTGTGTCACTGCACTAAAGGCAATGTAAAAGATGATGCCTATGGAGTTTGTCTAACTCCACAACCAAAAGAAACACAGAGTACAAAAAGCACATTAAAATACATGAGAGAGTGTGAAAAAGGGTCTCACTTTTTCCAGGTTAAAAAAATCAAGTCCTCAAAATCCAGCAAAGTTGCTGGGGGTCTCTAAGGTAGAGGGAATTGGCACATTTCTGAGAATTCTCCCTAACACTTCGCCTCACCAGATTTTGCTGACAAATTAATTTGTAAATGCTCACTCAATTTGTTCAAGTGAGAAATCTGCTCTTCCTTTCCATCCGCTTATCTCTTCCAAAATCTCATGCTGTCCTTTCTGAAATCTAATGAACTCTCTCCTCTTCTCTTTATGTTAACCCCACCACTCCTCTCACCTTTCATTCACTAATCTCTTCACTTTCCATCCACTCTCCTCTTCACCTGAAGGAAGGCTGCCTTTGTCACAGGTGTAAAATGAAAACTGTACACCTCAGATCCCTGAACAATAGCCTGAGAGGCGAATCCAAATTAATCATGCCCTAAGAATAAAAGGTTTGTACCGTTTATTAAACATATATACATTGATTGTGCTAGAACAGTACAAAGGAAGAGGAAAACAGAAGAAAGAAAATCAAACCGCTGATCTTCCCTTCCCATCTGCTCTCCCCTGTCTATTCCATCTGTTCCCCGTTCGACCCAGCAGTCACCTTCCCTCCACTCCTCCTTACCATCATTCCGGTGTACCACCATGACTATGCACTACTCACATCCCCACCCTGTCTTCTTGGCCTGGTTGGGAAGAAGCATGGTAATGAGGTTATAAAATCTTTATTTTGAAGCATTGCTCCATTAAAGAAAACATACAATATAACAATATAACATTTAATACATTTCACAGACATTCTATTTTTACAGCAAACTGCGCGAGGATCGACAAAGAAGATTCTAAAAACCTATAAACTGCCACTGAATATACAATGTAATGCCTCTTTGCTCGACTTGCAGTTTAGTGTCTTAATAGCCGGTAATAAAAGCTTTTTTTCTTTGTTCATTAAATCTTGGGCAAACAAATGGAAAATGAATCATGTCATAAGTTAAAAATAACGCTACACGGATAGCAAATAAATTGTTTTCTGCTCAAGATAAGGGCTGCTGCAAACCTCCTGTAATGATAGTAGGCGGCCAATTCACAGCGTTAAACCCATTACATCCATAGTTAAAATAATTGGAGACTGACCGGTTCTTCATTTCTAAAAGGGTGCTCTGCTCCCTTCGGTACTCTGGGTATTTTGTCCTTATTAAGTTAATATTAGTTCTAGAAACAATTGATGGAGCGGTGAAAATACCCAATAAACCAAGGCTATCAAGTGTCTTTACAAATGCATTTCTGCAAAATTTCATGAGTTAAGTGCGTCTCGGTTTGCGCCCATATTCGCAGCCAGAAAAACAACGGTTTTAGAATTATGTGATCTGTTATCCAATCCAGGTTTTATATTTGATAGAGTAGATAAATAGAGGAGCTCCTAACAGCCCCTAAAATGCTCTGCAAGAAATTGTTTTCTTTAACCTGCAGTGATTTAGCAGGGCACCAGCCCCACACTTCTGCACCATAAGTGCCTGCCGATACTGGATTTGCCCGATAAATGTCTAGAGTATGTTTGGCACTTAAACCACCCATCTCTCGGGTGAATCTATATAATGCACCAGAGGTCTGAGAAATGTTTTGTGAAGTTTCAGAAATGTGGTCCAACCAACATCCCCTATTGTTAAAGGTCATCCCTAGGTACGTGAATTTTCCATCCAATCAGGTTTTTGCTCTGATACACGAATGGGAGGTAGAATCTTGTAATATGTGCCCACTTGCATAACTTTGGATTTTTAGTTCTTGCAGAAGCCGCCAATCAACACATGAACCATGAAATAATCGATTGTTGATCTGTACCTGGAAGAGTTATAAGTGTAACGCCCCGGTCCGCCGGTAACCTTCGATTTACAGAACGCAAGTTGCGATCACCTTACTGTATCAGTAGATTTGCTCCTGGTCTATGATACAATTGGAGTTCATGGAAGTTTTCACATACGTGGGCAGCCCACAACTATTTCTCCCTTTTTTGTTGTAAGTTACCGGAACAAAGAACCCCAAAAACTTTGAAAGAGATATACTTTCTAAGGCCCAGGTACCCTGAAAATGTAAGACATCAAAACCAGTTATATACTCCACACATTCTGGATCCTTGAGCTTAGAGTTCAAATCGGCAATATTCCAGGACAGCACTTTAATAGCCCCACTCCCACCTGCTGCCGGGTGTAGATCTCCTGCATTTGTGACCTGATCTCCGAGTTATAGACGGGTTCCTTTGCTTGTGCAGACAGAATAGGTTTTATTGAATTGCACAGGACTTTCTCCAAGGCTGAGGGGGCCATGTCCAAGTTCCTTCTGACTGGCAAGTCCAACCATGTTTCTCTCTTTGATTGTTTGCGCAAGCACAGGAAAATACCAATGTTCATGAAGATGGCATTGTTGAGCGTCCTTGTCTAGAAAAACGTCTATATCTCGCAGTGATAAAGTTTCACGTTTGTTCCAAAATATGTCATGTATGGTTGTATCCGCAAATGACGCTCTTATGCGGCAAACGCCACAATACATGCAGTCGGACAATATGCATAGCATTGTTATCATTTTATGGAAGTTCTAAAAACACTAACGCCCTTGACTTAGCCAACTCATTATCTGATTTGGGTCACACGCACATCATCCACGAATCCACCCATATCAAAGGTAGAACTCTAGACTGGCTCCCACACATCAATTGCTCTATTGACCTCCTATCTAATGACCCATGCATCTGGTCAGACCATCACAAATTAACCTTTGCTATCAAAGCTAACACTACTCATTTGGCGCCTATCATCGCCCCTGCCATCCGCACGAGAAACAAGAAAGACATTACTCCCGACAAACTCCTACCTTTACTACTCCCCATATTGAATAATATTGATTCAGATGCAGACCATACAGCTCTAGTGGATACTTACAACCAGGCTATACTTAAAGCTCTGGATTCCATTGCCCCGCTAAAACTGCGGAAACCGAAACCACAGCGTCACCTTAACACATGGTTCACGCCACAGTTAAGAGAACTACGTAAAGCCAAAAGAACCGCTGAGGCACTTTGGAAAAAACACCCCACAGCTCCCAACAAATCTGAGCTAACCCTAGTATCCTCTAGCTACAAAGAAGCCATACTCCTTGCCAAAAAAGACTCCTATAACAAAAGGATTACACAAGCGGAATCCAATACTAAAGAACTTTTCAAAATACTCAAAGAATTAGAATCCCCTATTGCCCCGACTGACAAATGTATTACTGACGCACTATGGTGTAGCAACATCCAGAAAGCCTTATTAGATAAAATAGCTCGTCTACAATCCAAAATTAACGCAAAAAAATCCATGCTATCTGCGGACCCTAACCACAAACAACCTCCTAACATACCTCCAACCTTCCAGACGACTTGTAAACCTTTCAGCTTCTCACCCCTTTCAACGTGGGAAGTAGAAAACATCATCAGGAAACTAAAACCTTCAAACTGCCAAGGTGATGCCTGCCCTGCCCCGATTGTTAAAGCAGCTGCACACGATCTGGCGCCTTTCATCACCAATTTCATCAATGCCTCTTTCAAATCTGGAATAGTTCCTGACAACCTTAAAGACGCTTGGGTCATTCCACTCCTCAAAAAACCTACGCTTGACCCAGCCAACCCGTCTAATTACAGACCAATAACGACTGTACCGTTCCTATTAAAAATACTGGACAGAGCAGCCTATCTACAAATACAGGCTTATCTAGAAGCTAATAATCTCCTAGGGCTCAGGCAATCAGGCTTCCGACCGAGACACGGTACGGAAACTGCACTAATTGACCTTACCACCCAGATCCAAACCTTGAAAGACCATGGCAAACTTGCACTCCTTTTGTTGCTTGACCTGTCAGCAGCGTTTGATTTGGTTAACCATCAAACACTCTGTCAACACCTGAAATCCGCAGCCCACTTTTCAGATGCAGCCACGGCATGGATCAGCTCCTTCCTGGTGAACAGAACCTTGAGGGTCTTCTCTCCCACAGATTCCGCCGAGCCGGCCCCAGTACCTTGTGGTGTCCCGCAAGGCTCATGCGTGTCCCCGACACTTTATAATATATTCACGAAACCCCTCTTTGATATCTTAGACTATCTGGGTGTTACGTATACCAACTATGCGGACGACACCCAGATACTCTTTCCTATCACGGGTGACTACGAAATAGACAGCACGACCCTCAATGAAATCTACTCCGTTATACAAGCATGGATGGCACACCATGGCTTGTGTCTCAATGACGATAAAACCGAGCTGATCATCTTGGGCACTCATGCCAAACTTAAAAATCTCAATCCTTCATTCAAAGCCTTTACCATAGATGGCAATCTCATCTCAGTCTCTAATAACACAAAAACTCTTGGTATTTACATCAATGCTACCTTATCCCTCTCTAAACAAACTAACGCAGTAGCGTCATCAGCTGCTTACACTTGCAAGCTTATCACTGCATGCAGACCATTCATCTCCGCACCCAACTGTATCACTCTCGCGAGAGCACTAGTCCTCTCCAAAATAGACTACTGCAACGCCCTCTACTTGGGCACTAGCCACAAAAATATTAATAAATTACAAGTAGTCCAAAACAATGCAATCAGAGCTGCCCTTAAAATCCCCAAAAAAGCACACATATCTGAGACCAGACGTAACCTACGCTGGCTCCCTGTCAAGCATAGAATATCCCTGAAAACGCTTGCCCTCACACACAAAGTTAGGGCTAACCTTGCTCCAGCATACCTCACTAACCATTTCACACCACACTCCGCCTTGAGACCTCTTAGAGTAGCCCAAACTAACACCTTGACCATACAGAGATTTAAACTCCACAACTCGGGCGGAGCTAGCTTCCCAGTATAAGCATCCAAATTATGGAACACCATCCCCCCACATCTACGTGCAGAACCTTCATTCAACCGGTTCAAACATAGCACGAAGTGTTGGCTCCATAACACGGACTCCTGACAGCCTAACCTTAACCTAACGGACATTGGCCAATCACTTGGAATTAATATCTCTGCGTATGGACTTGCTTATTATGCCAGTTCCTACCTGTAACTATTATGGAACTTGGCTGACTGTATTGTTTTGATTGCACATTTATGTAACTGTAACCTTCCTGTAACTGTAACGTAACTCTGCTTAACTGCTCCCCTGTAACCAGCTCTACCTTACGCGCCCTTATGCCCCCGGGCCTGGCTGCGCTTTATAAATAAAACAAATACAAATACAAATAGTTATCCCTTAGCACCTTGTCCAGTCTATATGCGCTCTTCTTTCCATGAAAAGAACCTTTAAATGTGCAAATTAGGTACTTTTTCGTCCAACCTTCTAGGTGGCCCACCTGTACAGGACAGGACACTGAAATAATGAAGTTTTGCTTTGAAAGACCATGATGAGGTTTTAAATCAGAGATCTGTAAAGGCCCTTGCAGTGACCGTCTCGATACCAATTGATTTATTTTTGAATTATCATAACAGGAGGCCTGCGATACTTGCACTGACTGAAAAATTCGCAAGTTCCTTATATTCCTGTTGACCATCAGGTCAGCAGGGTGCTCTGAGGGTCCCATAGCTATTGCTTCTCGCTCCGTTCTTATTGATAGAAGGCCAAGTTCCTCCTGTGCTGACATTTTCCTTTTGTCAGAACAGGATGGCACAGTTACAACGTGAGCATTTGGACACCTCATAGTGAACTCTGATCTTCCTTGAGGGCATCCATGAAGGGAAGTTGTATCATAGCTAGGCCTACCTTGAGTTACTAAGTCATTGATTATGTCCAGAGGTTTCTCTAATAAAATGTGGTCTTGAATACGCTCCTCTCCAATGAGTCCTACAGCTTCCAGAACATCTTTACTTATAGGCTCCATCTTTGAAAAGCCAGTCCTCATAATCTCTAATGTCTCTTGAAAATCCCATTGTTGTCAACTGTTCTTGAGAGGTTTTAGCACTACTCTCAGTATATTTTGAAAAAGGCATGCCGTTACAATTACAGCAGCAACTTGACAAGGGTGCTGGCCCTCTCAAGGGCTGCTGGATTTTAACTACATCTGATCTTAGAGCTGTGCCTATGATTGTTGAATTATGAACGGCTTGATCAGATTGCAAATGAGTTCATTTTGAGCTATTGGCCCCTTGTGTGTAACCTGGACCTACCGAAGGGACCAAAGGTTCGACTACCAGACCCAGAACCATAAACAGATACTTATTAGAATTAGAATTTTCAGATTGATTACTCGTTATCTGTTGTGGGGGCAGTTGACCATTTGCAATTACATATTTTGGTAATTGTGCTGATGGTTTTGCTGCTAAAGTATCTTTTGTGCCTGAAACCAAAACTGTTGTTCACATTTGGCGATGACCATCTCCCCGTTGAACTAGTGAGTTTCAGTTGCTGGGAAAAGGAATCCAGTAGTTTGTCCATTCTACAGCCATAGCTGTTGATCATCGGATCTTGTTTAATTGTGGGGGACCTCAGGACGAATATCATCTTAGTATATGGCACTTTTCTCTTTAATTAGCTTAGAACCAACCAGAGACAAAAACTCTTCAACAGAGCTAAAGGACTCAATGGGATGTGAGGACAGATTTACTATGCAAAGTGGATCTGGGGGTATGATTTGACCACTGCTAGCGGTGTGATTCCGATGTTGATCTCCATCTACCTTCTCTGTTTCAAAGATAGATGCTTGTGGTATTTGAGGCAGAAGAAGTGTGGTATGAGAAGTTTGAAGATTTATGCTGTTAAAGCTAGGCTCTAATAGTAAATGATTGCCGTTTCCATTAGTGACCTCCATAGGTGTCTTCACGCCCTCACCCTCGCCCTCGCCCTCTGCAGCACCAGTCTATATGCGCTTTCCGAATGGGGGGCTGGAGCAGTGGTATTGGTGCAGTCCAGATTGAAATTGCTGCCTTCCACGACACCTGAAAACAATGGTATCATTACTTCTTTCTGGCTGTGAGGAACCCATCGCTATATTGGGTGCAACAGAGTCGACCCTGCCCTGCTCAGAGCCTCTTTAGATTCAGATTTAGGCAAGGCATGCTCTCGACTCAATGGAAATGAGCGCCCAGTGCTCATATGCTTAATGCTGACTTTTGTGGGGACTCCTCTAATTTTTTGAGGTTTTATCCATTTAAATGGGCTTTGCTTGATTTTTAAATAATGTTTCCCATCATTTTCCCACTTCTTAATTTGAGCACCAGCCCATCAACAGAAATATGTTATGCTCACCTGGTCTCTGCGGAGGCATTGGGGCATGGTTGCAGCCCTCCCGGGGGTGAGGTCGCTCGGGTCCGACTTTGCCGTTCGTTCCACTTTTGATGTTTGCTCTTTTGCTTTCTTCCCTTGCAGGTGATGTTGCCGGCCCTGCAGAAGCTGCGGAGCTCGAGGCAACAGCCGGAGGGAATGAGGAACATAGCTGCAGTGGTACAGTAGCTGGTAAGTTGTTAACTATGGGGCGCGTGGGGTTCAAATGCGGCGCGGCCCTAGGAAGGATTTTCTAACCTTGTCTTTCTTCTTCTTCACAGGGTTCGAGTTCGTGGATGCGGAGTGCAGTGCTGCAATGTCGGGATCAAGATCACTGGATGTCAGGAGATGAGTCTGCAGATGAAGCGATGAAGCACCGGTTTCCTGGAGGTGAGTATGCAGGAGAACGCCTGGTTTCCAAAGGTAAGTAAACTGGTCCAAGTAGCGGTGAGCGTCACGTTGCACACGAGTGCACAGAAACGCGAAGCACTGGCCTTAAGGATGGAGCAGTTTATATAGCTGAGCTTCTGAAGCCACGCCCACCAGGTCCAGTCTGCCTGCCACACCCTGCCACCCCGAATGAGTCAGCACATGAAGACCAGGCCTAGGGAGCCATACCCGATGAGTCAGCACATGAGGATGTTCTCTGGAATAAAGGCTTTCAGCTCCTGGAAAGTTCTTGTAAAATAAAAGCACTCCTGCACTGAAATAAAGTAAAAGCACTCCTGCACTGAAATAAAGTGTTCCTGCTCACATCTCTATATGAGCCTGGCACCAGAGGTGCCAGGACTGAGTCCAGCCAGTGCTCCTGTGTTTATAGGTCCCAAAGGGACATAAGTGAGTCAAGTGACCCATTGCCCCGTCACTAAATGGTGTGGTTTTTGTGTTCTGGGGCCTGTGGCCATGACAGCACTCCCTCTCAAGGCCCCTCTCATGGGTGGTTTCCCCCCTGCCCCTGGTTTAGTGGGGTTATTGTGGTGGAACTGCCTGATTAATCGTGGAGCGTGGACATGCTCACTGAGTTCCCAGGTCCGATCTTGGGGTTCATAACCTTTCCAGTCTATAAGGTAGTATAACTTGGACCGGACCATCTTAGCGTTTAGGGTCATTTTAACTTCATATTCTGGTTCCCCTTCAACTATTTTGGGATCCGGTGGAGTATCGATCCGCGTACCTGGGCTCAATGGTTTTAGGAGGGAGACGTGAAACACTGGGTGGATCCGCATGTGGGCCAGTAATTCTAATTTCATGGCCTCAGGGTTGATCACAGCCTTGATGGTGTAGGGTCCCAGATATCTGGGACGGAACGCCTGTGGTCCTTTCAGGGGGATGTTTTTGGATGCTAACCAAACCTTGTCTCCGACTTGGTAGTCGGGAGCTTCCCTTCGGTGTTGATCCGCAAACTGCTTCTGTTTCTCTTTGGCTCTGGCAAGATGCTCTGCCGCTTCATTAAAAACCTGGGTGATGGTTTTGTGTAAGGTTGTTACAGCAGGCATTTCTATTGGTTCGAGTGGGTCTAAAACGGATGTCCATGGATGTCAACCGTACACTATGTGGAATGGGCTTTTTGGTGTGAATGGGGTTGTTATATGCGTATTCTGCTAACCAAAGTATGTCCTTCCAGGTATCCTCGGTTTTTTGCAGGATACACCTTATGTATTGCTCGAAGGTCTGGTTAGTCCGTTCGGTCTGCCCATCGGTTTGGGGGTGATGGCTTGTAGATAACCGGAGGTCGATTTTGGCAATTATACACCTTTTCCAGAATCCAGAGACAAACTGAGTCCCTCTGTCTGATATCAATATTGATGGAGAACGCGTGTAGCCAGACAATGTGTTCCAAATACACGGTAGCCAGAGTAGAAGCAGTTGGGAGACCTTTCAGGAGAATAAAGTGGGCCATTTTGGAAAACAAATCTACGACGACTAAGATGGTATTGTATCCGTTACAGGAGGGAAGGTCTGTAATAAAATCCACTGATAGCGTATGCCAGGGTGCTGGGGGTACTTCTAAAGGACGTAGCAGACCTGCGGGACTTGGTTTTTGGGACTTGTGTTGTGCACAGGTGCCACAGGTTGCGATGACCTGGATAATGTCCTTTCGCCAAGTTGGCAACCAGTAATTTTCTTTATTTTAGCTTGGGTTTTGGCTATTCCCGGATGCCCTTCTACTAATGAATCGTGAAAGTTTGGGATGATTTGATTCTGTAATTTCTTATCCGGGATGTACAATCGTCCTTGGTAGTATGGTAGGTTGTCCATGATAGTATACCGGTCTCCCTTCCCTAGCCATTCCTGTTGCGCTGGTGGACTCATCAAGTGTTGCAGGTCAGATTTTAAGTTGTCTAGAGTGGTGGTTGCGGCAATCATGCCTTGGATTCGTCCTTCAGGGATGATCGCCACGGGGTCTGGTGTAGTGAATGCCTCTTCTTCCTCACTCATGCGGGACAGGGCGCCCGCTTTTCCATTGCGTACTCTGGGTCTATAGGTGATGACGAAGTCATATTCCTCAAAGAAGAGAGCCCAGCAGAGTTAGCGTGATTATTGCGCTTTAGCGGTCTTCAGATATTGTAGATTGCGATGATCCGTGATGATGGAGACTGTATGGGCCTCATCACGAGTCTGGCGGTAACCTTTAAAAGCGGCAGTAGAGCTATAACCGCCTCATTTAAGGGTCCGCCAGATCATGGCCTTGGCGGATTTCTCCCCAGCTCTGAGCTGGGGGGAAATCCGCCGAAAATACGCGCTCATACCGCCGGCGGGAAATCCGCCGGCGGTATGAGCGCGAAATTCCCCCATTGAGCCCAATGGGAAATGGGGCATTCCCGAATGGTCTCAATGGGGAATGGGGATTTCCAAATCCGCCAAACCCGTGATCCGGCGCTAATAGCGCCGGTGGGTTTGGCGGTAGGGCAGATAGCGCCAGCGCTATTAGCGCCGGCGTTACAGCCAAACTTGTGATGAGGTCCAATTTCTAGCTCCAAGAAGATAATGTCTCCAGGCTTTAAACACTGCCTTAATTGCCACAGTTCTTTATCAGTGATTGCATAATTCAATTCAGGGGCTGAAACGTTGCACGAATGCCACGGGATGCAGCTGACCTGTTTTGGGGTCTCATTGTGACAGGACTGCTCCCATTGCTATGTTGGAAGCATCAGTTTCAACCAAGTATAGTAGTTATGGTCGAGGATGCCGTAGAATTGGTGCCGTGGTAAATGCTTGTTTTAGCTCCTGAAAGGCTTTCTCTGCCTCTGTGGACCAATTAAATTGTTTATTTTTCGGTAGTAAAGAAGTGATTGGATGGACAATCTGGGAGAACCCGGGAATGAACCGGCGATAAAAGTTGGCGAACCCGAGTATACTTTGTACTCCCTTTATAGATGTCGGTGAGGGCCAGTTAAGGATAGCATCTACCTTGCACTTGTCCATGCATACGCCCCGTGGTGTGAGAATAAAGCCGAGGAATTCTACCGCTGTCACATGAAAGAAGCATTTCTCCAATTTGGCATATAGCCAGTGTTGCCGCAGTTTCACCAAAACTGCCCAAACATGGTTGACGTGGTGCTCCTTGGTGGTCGAATAGATAAGAATGTCATCAAAATAGACAAGAGCGCAGACGTCCAACAATTCGCGGAGCACATCATTCATGAAAAATTGGAACGCTGCCGGGGCATTACATAGTCCAAAGGGCATAACCTGATAATCAAAAAGGCCATATATCATTTGAAAGGCCGTCTTCCACTCGTCTCCTTTTTTGACTCTTACTAGATGGTAGGCCCCTCGTAAGTCTAGTTTTGTATATATCTGAGTGTTTTTGACTTGATCCGAGAGCTCTGGGATAAGCGGTAACGGATACTGTTTTTTTTACCGTGATCTGGTTAAGTGCTCTGTAGTCAATGCAGGTTCTCAGGTCTCCTTCCTTTTAGGCACAAAAAAGAGGGGCAAGGATGCTGGGGACTCGGACGGACGAATGAAGCCATTTGCCAGATACTGATCAAGATAGGTTTTTAGATGCTGGTTTTCCTGTTCTATTAGGTCGTAAATCCGGCTGCAGGGAACTTGAGCTCCAGGTACCAGACCAATTTGGCAGTCATACAGTCTGTGCGGAGGTAGGGTGTTCGCTTGCTCTTTTTAAAAGACATCTTGGTAATCCAGGTATTCAGGTTGTAGTGAATTAGTGAGGCCCAGTATGGTTTCTTTCTTCGACGAACCTGGGTTGGTAAGACCTTTTAATGAGAATCCTTTGCTGTAACATATGTCGGCGCAGTCTTGGGTAAAGGTCAGAACTCGTTTACGCCAGTCAATCCTGGGATTGTGAAACTCCAGCCAGGGCATTCCCAATATCATCTGGAACTGAGGAGCGCCGATGAGATTGAAGGTGATGTCCTCTTGGTGACCGTCCTGACACAGAAGTGTGAGCTTCTCTGTGTATTGCATCACTGGGCCGGATGATAGCTGAGATCTATCAACTGCTTTGACGTTTTCCAAAACCCCCTTCTGTCGGAGAGAAAGGCCTATCCGGGTAGCCAGATCTTGGTCCATGTCATTTCCCACATCCCCACTGTCAATGTATGCCTCCAAGGCATGTAGTTTTGACGGTTGCTTGTGGTTTATCAGGAGCACAGGGATGACTAGATGTGAGGTCTGTATAGGTTCCTTTTCACCTCTCGACAAGGGACCCCTACGCTTGCTGGGCTTTGGAGGTTCCAGATTCCTGTTCTTCTTCTTCACCCTTGTCAGTTGCTCCAACTGCTTTCCTGGGTGGTTTCACCAGGCATTCTCGGAGATAGTGACCTGCCTTACCACAGTACAAACAAAGCTGCTGCTGTCTCCTTTTCTCCCTTTCTGCCTTGGTGAGTGGGATCCGCAAGCCTCCGATTTGCATTGGCTCGGACTGATCGTGTGATTTGGTTTGATTCTCACGGGGTCGCACGTAGACCAACCGCCCCTTGGCCTTGGCCCGATCCATCTTCCGATCCTGCAATCTATGATCTAGCAGCACTGTCAGGTCGATGTATTCAGCACATCTTTCCGGGGGATTTACTACTTGAGCTAATACGTCCTTAAGTTCCCCTCGAAAGCCTCGGTAAAAGAGTGTAGTTCTTTTCTCCTCTGGCCAGTTAGTTTGTGCTATCAGACGATTGAAGGAAGCGATATATGTTAATAGGTCTTGATTACCCTGCCGTAGTGATAACAGTTCATTGTCCAGAGCCCGCCCTTGAGTATGCTGTGCAAATAGTTTCATAAATACATAAAGGAGAAAGGTTTGATACAATTGAATCAATATCTCATTGGCCCACAACTCAAGGTGAATTCTTCTAATGCAGAACACCCTGAAAAAATGGATGTACTGCACACCTCAACTTTAATTATAATAATCAATTCAATTTATTTAAAGAAATTATTGCTAAAAATATCTTCATCATAAAAGATTTTTTACACTTTTAAAAAGATTTTTTACAATTTTGTATATAAAAACACACCTCCCACGCATAGACCCTTGAAACACATACAATAGAAGGAAATCACCTGTGTTAGTCATAACTGCATCACATAGAACGTTTTATAACATACAACCAAGACCAAAAGTAATAAGACATAAAATCCTCAACAAGTGTCCCTGAAACCACTATCCCAACATGTTTCTGTTCTTATTGTCATCAATGACTGAACATTCTTCAGGGGAAGTCTTTAGAATGTGGATTCCTTCAACACCAATAATTCAAGGTCGAAAAAGAACTTCCTGTGAGAGATGTAACTGAAACCTAAAAATAGAAGTATAAAAAACGTATTTGTGGCCATGAGAAAACTCCAAAGTAGAATATGCTCACTTCAAACTCTATATAGTCAAAACATGAGCCTCACAAATGGTGTCAACATTCACCGATTTATGAATATAAAGAGACTATTTACCTATTAATGGTTTTGAGTCTCCTGCAACTTTCCTTCTTTCTGTTAGTTGCCTAGTGCTTGAGAATTCAAGTCTTCCCAGTACACATATTGCTCACACAACATGGCATCGGAATCCAAAAGTATCTGCAAAAAACCAAATCCACCACCACCTCTGTTACATCAAGGAAGTGTAGAAACGTGCATATCTAACGCTCCAAGACACCTGATTTTAAAAAAAGTATACCTTAGTAGTTCACAATTTCATCCATGGCATCCAGACTTGTATTTGAGACCTTTCGTCCTTAAGATGTCCAGCTTCCTTAGGGTGACCACGGACGCTATCAACAAAATTGAGAACCTGAAATTCACACCAGGATTCAACTTGCTGATAGGCCTAGACATACAATCTCTTTACACAGTTATATCACAGAGAGCCACTCTAGAAGTGGTAGAAGAAACTTTACGTAATAGAGATGATGGACATCCAGTGAGTATTGCCTTCATTATGTGGTGCACAGAATTTGTACTAACCAAGAATTTTTTTCAATTTCAGGGGAGATTTTACCAACAAGTGGAAGGCACAGATATGGGGGCAGCCATGGCCCCAAATTTAACCAAACTATATTTTGAATTCTTTGAAAAAACTGTGGTATATTCTGAAAACGACCCTTTTAAAATCCATCTACGGAAATGGTTGGGATATATAGATGATGTTTTCATCATTTGGGACGGCTCTAAAGAAGAAGCAGCTACATTTGTAGATTGGCTCAACACACAAAACAGATATCTCAAATTCACCAAAGATATAGGAGAAGAAGAAATTAATTTTCTTGACATCACTATTTTTCACAATGCGGGTGTTTTGAAAGTGAGGCCATACAGTAAAAGTACTGACAAGAATGCTCTTTTAGACTATTCTAGCCACCATACCAATCACATAAAATCCAATTTGCCATTTGGACAATTCATCAGGTTGAAGAGAAACAGCAGCTTGAAACAAGATTATTGCAAGAGTGCCAACACTTTGATTAACAGATTCACTGAAAAAGGCTATCCTAATAAGCTTATTAGAACATCAGCAAAAAGAGTTTATAATAACAACCGTGAGGCCCTATTGGAAAAAAGAGACAAGTCAGACAAAAAGAAACTGGGATTGTATTTGTGAATACATTTTCGAACTTATTATACAAAATCAAAAGCATTGTTAACAAGACTTGGAAGAAAGTTTACAATAACAAAGATGACCCCCCAACCCCCACTGGTGGCATTTAAAAGAAGCCAGAACCTTAAAAACATGCTGGTAAGAAATGATATCTCAGAGATACAGAAACCCTTGCCCCGCCAAACCACTCTTTGGGTTCTTCCTACTGTAAAAGGTCATTTTCCGTGCGGCCAGTGTACTATGTGCAGATTCACCAAGGAGATCACTCATGTTAATATTGGCTTAGAAACTGATTGGGTACTAGGAGAGATGACAAATTGCAATACAGAAAATGTCATTTATATGATCACATGTCCTTGCGGTTTGAAATACATCGGGAAAACCAACAGGAAATGTCGTACCAGGATGACAGAGCATCGGAGTTGCATCAAGAATAAAGTGTTAACTGCACCAATGCTAAAACACTGTGTAGAAAATGAACATAGCCATGAAAGTTTCCAATGGATCATTTTGAAAAAGGTTTGAGGTACTAATAAGATTGACACTGACCGCAGATTAGCAAACTTTGAGCAAAAAATGATTTTTAAGATTCAAAGTCATATTGTTGGTCTAAATGAATGGATTAATTGGCACCATGTGCAACTGTGATTTTTTTTGCAATCTATCTCTAAATTAAGATTACATTGTAATATGGAAATAGTCTACTCGTATCCCTGTGCAATTATGAATTGATGGTATTGCATTATATGCGTAGAAAAAAATTCTTTATATACATTCTGCTCAAGTTCTAAATTGAATACAATGTGGATTGGTTCAACACCAATTAGATTCGAGACATTTGTTGGTGTTATTTTACCGCTGAAAAGTGTCTAACCAAGGACATACCAGGTTGTAGTTTCACTATGACTACATTGGGCTACTAAACCAGTCCAACATGGCGCCCGCCACGGTTTGGGTGAGTGCCCAATGTGAAAGTCTGTCATTTATCTTTGTGTTATATTGTTTTGGGAATGTGATTGTAGCCGCAGTACCAACGCAGGGCATTGTGATCGACTAAAGATTAACGCTGTAGGCAAGCGTTCATGTGCGAAGCAGGAGCATTTATGTATTCATTTTGTATACATTTTTCAGAGAGCAGGTTTACATCGTGCTGACCGGTCGTGGGATATAAGCATGTAGCATTGAGATGTCATAGTTACGGGCTACGAGTTCTAAATTGAATACTATGTGGATTGGTTCAACACCAAATAGATTTGAGACATGTATTGGCATAAATATCTTAATATTAGCCCCCGTAATATGCTGAGGATATACCAGGTTGTACTTTTACTATGACAGCATTGGGCTACTAAACCAGTCCATCATGTTGCCCGCCACGGTTTGGGTGGGTACCTAATGTGAAAGTCCTTTTTTTACCTTTGTGTTATAGTGTTATTTTGTTTTGGAATGGGATTGCAGCCGCAATACCAACGCAGCGCGTTGTTATCTACCAAGGATTAACGCTGTAGGTAAGCGTTTATTTGCGAGGCAGGAGCATTTATGTATTTGTTTTTTAGACATTTTTCAGAGAGCAGGTTTACTTCGTGCCGACCGATCGTGGTATATATGCATGTAGCATTGACAGGTCAGAGTTACGGGCTACGAGTACGTCCATGTTTCTGAGGCGAAGGTCATTATTTGGCATCAGCCTTTATTGTGTACACAGATTTAGGTTCTATAAGGCTTATAGTGTATGAAGGCGTATACTCTCCTTGTTTAAATACATGGTGTCCTATCGTTTTAGTGCTGGACTATGGTGGATTGGATATAGCAATATGACATTTTATTTCATATCTTTTTGCAGAGAATTATGAACTAGGGGCTACTAATGGACAGTACCTGGCTCTATTTCAAGTAATGGATGGATGCCATGGATGAAATTGTGAACTACTAAGGTATTTTTATTTGTAAATCAGGTGTCTTGGAGCGTTAGATATGTACGTTTCTACACTTCCTTGATGTAACAGAGGTGGTGGTGGATTTGGTTTTTGTGCAGATACATTTGGATTCTGATGCCATTTGTGAGCAATATGTGTACTGGGAAGACTTGAATTCTCAAGCACTAGGCAACTAACGGAAAGAAGGAAAGTTGCAGGAGACTCAAAACCATTAATAGGTAAATAGTCTCTTTATATTCATAAATCGGTGAACGTTGACACCATTTGTGAGGCTCATGTTTTGACTATATAGAGTTTAAAGTGAGCATATTCTACTTTGGAGTTTTCTCATGGCCACAAATAAGGTTTTTTTACTTCTATTTTTAGGTTTCAGTGACATCTTTCACAGGAAGTTCTTTTTCGACCTTGAATTATTGGTGTTGAAGGAATCCACATTCTAAAGACTTCCCCTGAAGAATGTTCAGTCATTGATGACAATTAGAACACAAACTTGTTGGGATAGTGTTTTCAGAGACACTTGTTGAGGATTTTATGTCTTATTATTTTTGGTCTTGGTTGTATGTTATAAAACGTTCTATGTGATGCACTTATGACTAACACAGGTGATTTCCTTCTATTGTATGTGTTTCAAGGGTCTATGCGTGGGAGGTGTGTTTTTATATAAAAAATTGTAAAAAAATATTTTTAAATGTGTAAAAAATCTTTTATGATGAAGATATTTTTTTGCAATAATTTCTTTTAATAAATTGATATGATTATTATAATTAAAAGTGAGGTGTGCAGTACATCAATTCTTTCAGGGCGTTCTGCATTAGAAGAATTCACCTTGAGTTGTGGGCTAATGAGATATTGATTCAATTGTATCAAACCTTTCTCCTTTATGTATTTATGTAAGTAGGTCTACCCCCTGACCATGGAGTTGGGTTCTTAAAACTAGGGGCTCCGTTTTTGTATCCTGTTTTATACATGTGCAAATAGTTTCTCCATTTCACGCTGGAAACCTCCGAAGTCTTGAAGCAAAGGATCATCCTGGTTTACCAAGGATATTGACCTGTCGGCTGCACTACCTCCCAAATATGAGAGCACAAATGCCACTCTCGCTTGATCGTTGAGGAATGCCCCAGGTCTGCACTAGAAATGTAGGCGACATTGATTTATAAAGATGGCGTATTTATTAGAATCGCCTGTGAAGCGTTCTGGTGTGGCCAGGGGAACCCCCCTTGGAAGAACCACGTGTACTGGCGTGGGTTGTGGAGGCATTGCAGGATGCGAATAACCTGGCGGTGGGATCTGGCCTGACTGTGCCTGGAGCATTTGCCTTGCTAGTTCATCCGTCCGCTCCCAATTCACAATTAGATCCCTCCTTAGGGCATTAGTTTCCTGAGGCATGAACTTCAGCCCATAACTCTCCCAGTAATCGGGCCAACTGGTCCATTTCAGTAGTTTCCATAACGCCCAGGCAGAGATTAAAAGAGGTTTCACGTTCTGTTACGCTCACCTAGTCTCTGCGGAGGTGTTGGGCCACGGTTGCAGCCCTCCCGCGGCGAGGTCGCTCGGGTCCGACTTCGCCCTCTGCGCTTATGTGGTGACTGGTGGTAATAGGTGATGCTGCTCGGGACTGCTCCTGTTGATTAGTTTGGCGAGCACTCGTCCTGCTGCTTGTATGATCTGGACCGAGTTCCTTCACTGGTCCCTTGCACCTCCTAGTCCATTCCTGCTGCGATTAAGCCACTATACTTCAGGTAAGTGTTCCTGTTTGCCTTTGTCTTTCCTCGTCTGTTTTTGTTGTATTGTAAAGTTCGGTTTCTTGTATTGCTGTCCGCTCCACTTTTGATGTTTGCTCTTTTGCTTTCTTCCCTTGCAGGTGATGTTGCCGGCCCGGCAGAAGCTGCGGAGCTCGAGGCGACAGCCGGAGGGAATGAGGAACGAAGCTGCAGCTGTACAGTAGCTGCTAAATTGATAACTAGGGGGCGTGCAGGGTTCAAATGCGGCGCAGCCCTAGGACGGATGTTCTAACCTTGTCTTTCTTCTTCTTCACAGGGTCCGAGTTCGTGGATGCGGAGTGCGGTGCTGCGGCGTCGGGGTCAAGGTCACTGGATGTCAGGAGATGAGTCTGCAGATTAAGCAATGAAGCACTGGTTTCCTGGAGGTGAGTATGCAGGAGAACGCCTGGTTTCCAAAGGTAACTAAACTGGTCCAAGTAGCGGTGAGCGTCACGTAGCACGCGAGTGCACAGTAACGTGAAGCACCAGCCTTAAGGATGGAGCAGCTTATATAGCTGAGCTTCTGAAGCTACGCCCACCAGGTTCAGCCTGCCTGCCACACCCTGCCACACCCGATGAGTCAGCACATGAAGACCAGGCCTAGGGAGCACTGGAAAGTTCTTTTAAAATAAAAGCACTCCTGCACTGAAATAAAGTAAACGCACTCCTACACTGAAATAAAGTGTTCCTGCTCACATCTCTATATGAGCCTGGCGCCAAAGGAGGGCCCCTGTGTTTATAGGTCCCAAAGGGACATAAGTGAGTCAAGTGACCCATTGCCCCCATCACTAGATGGTGTGGTTTTTATGTTCTGGGGCCTGTGGCCAGGACAAAATATTAGGCATGGGCTTGGCTACTTAAATAGTTTTGTTCTTTTCGGTTGGCCTAGCAGTTATAATTGTTTGAGTTGGTCAGGCAAATAGACAAATAGTCAGACACATATTTGGGGGATGGAGCAGAATAGCTGGGATGTAGCCATCATAAAGCATGAGGCAATTAACACAACTGCAGTGTCACCGGTGTCTCCGAGCTGGCCTCATCTGCCCCCCAACCCCTGCACCCACCCCCACAAAAAGCAAGAGAAATGGAGAGATGAGCGCTACTCCAACCCCCTCCACGTGGTTGCTGGTTTAGCACCTCACCATATACTGTCGGTACAGTCAGTGCAATGTGGGAGTAGAAGTAATAATCTCAAGCACCACCACCAAAGCGCTAGTGCAGCATTTTCTACTGTTTCCCACCTGTTTTCACCGGGGCATGGACCCTGCTGTGGAGGAAGGAGAAAGGAGGAAGAGCTTTACACAGCGATGCGACTCACTTGCAGTTTCAGTCTTCAGAGGAAAGAACCTTCCAAGCACTATGCACTGCTAACATCGATCGTCAAGCTGCTCTGACTCTCAAGGGCCCATTACCAGCTGCCAGCTGCTTCCGACAATCAAACATGGATGAAGCATGGCTGATGCCTCCTCTCCCCTGCATGGGCTGACCAATGATGCCCCATGCCTTTACTCCATTTCAGCTTCAGTGTGCTCCAGAATTGCTTCCATGAACACCCTGACAACTACCAGCAGGCTGCAGAGGAGGGGCTTGTGGTCCCAACATCTCGTTATGTAAGACAGACCTCTCCCTATACCATTAAATGGGACATTGTGTGGCTTAAAAAACGACATTGCAGTACAAAATTGCAGTTTGCTGCCTTTACATGGCACATTTTCAGTTGAGTTGAGGGAGTGGTAGGGTGCAGGAGATAGAGCAAGGGAGTAACATCAACTGAAAATGTAACCAGCATCCTCAGGGTGACATACAGGTTTGGAAACAACATCTGCCTCTTTGTATGACGAATATGAAGAGCCACTATAGCAACACTAGCCTAGTAAATCATTAGAATAACCTATGCTGTGAATTTACTCACTTGTAGAGGCTGAATATTTTGGCATATTAAGCACAGTGATATTAAACGATTTGCACTTTTGCAGAATGGTGAAGCCAGGATTTCAGCCTAGTATGGAATTTAGGTATTTGACCACGTGTCTTCCCAGCTCAAGTTGGTACAAATATATGTCAATGTTTTGGTTTGGTGATGCCAAATAATGCTCTGTTTGATACAGATGACTTTAAAAATGCACAAGTCACACAATAAAGTAAACTGACAATATATGAATCATTGTAGAAAATACTTTGTGGCAAAACAAAGGGAATGGCGAGGGCCCCACATTTTACATTATTTGAAGGCATATGGAACTTTTATGGTGGAAGGGATTAAGTATCAAACAGAGGACTTTGTATCCTTTCAACAACTTGAAGCAAATGCACTTGTATTACTGTGCCAATGTATGTCATTTCTTAAGTTGAATTCTGGCTAACACATTTTGAATTATTTTTGGCTTTCTGGGGCCTGGGTCCAATATACCTTCAGCTGTCCCTTTGTAAATACCTTCCCTCTCAAGATCTTCGTTCCTCTAACTGTCTCAGAGTCAGTTGTTTCTCAAAGCAGCAAGCTGGAGGTAGATCTTTGTCTTCGGCTGGGGCCTCCCTCTGGAACAGCCTCCCTGCCACCCTGAAACTTGAGGAAAACCATCTCCAGTTCCGGAAGCACTCAAGACCTTCCTCTTTGCTTCTACCTTCGCTCCTCCTCTCCTCTGCTGATATGCTCTCTCTTGGCACTGTGCTCCTGGCCTACCTTCTGACTTCCGGGCCCAGGCACCCGCTCACGTTGCCACACATCTGCACTGCCTCCTGGTAAACCCTTGCACTGGGGTCTGTATATGTAACCATACATTCCCCCTCACTTTTTTCTCTCTGCACTTACCAGACTCACTCTGTCTGTTGCCTCAAACCCAGCACTTGCAACTTTCTGGTTGCACTACCACTGTTTGATTGCTTGTTATTATTTATTTATTTCTTATTTATCTGTATTTAACTGTATTCCTTTGCTCTGCACTTTCCATTTCTCCCCCATGCACTTTTCCCCTTTTTTCCTCTCCCATGCACTTGCACATTCTCAATGTCACTGGGCCTAGTAAGATCGTTGTTTTTTGTTCTCCCTCGTTACCCTCCCTTGCCTTGTCGCACTCTGAAACACCTGTGTACGAGCACGATATATGATATGATAGTTTATTTATATAGCGCCTATACACAATGCGCCCCATTACGAGAAGGCGGTAGAGCTGCCGGCCCTGTTAACCCTCCACCGCCTCATTACGAGGTCTCCTCCCGGGACCCGCTAAGGACGCCTGGTAAAATCTGGCGTCCTTAGCGGGTCTCGTGAGCAGACCAGGATGCAAACAACGGGCCCGTCATTAACGGGCCTGTTGTTTGCATCCTCCCCATTCCCATTGAGCCCTATGGGGACTCGAATGGGAATGGGGATGTACTGGGTACGGGTTTTCGGGAAGGGGAATTACTGGGCCCTCCAAGGTCAGAATGGCCCAGTACTTCCCCATTCCGTGAACCCGGACCCGGTACCCGGTATGGGGGTAGCCATGCGCAGATAGCGGCATGGCTACCTGCATACCTGTAATGAGGCCCAATGTTTTTTAAAGCGTTTCACGGCAAGGGAGGGAACAAGGGAAAATACAATGACATTCTTACAAGCCAGGAACAACAAGAATGTAAAATTAACTATCGTACTTGGCCTAACGACATTTCAGATAGTGCAAGAGCTAAAGCACAGATAGGAAGGGACAGGCGACTACCGTACTAGGCCTGACGCCATTTCTGGTAGAGCCGGAGATTAACAAGAGGTGAGGGAGTAGGGAGGAGAAAGGAGGGAGAGGAACAAAACAAGCGACTATCGTACTAGGCCTGATGACATTTCAGATAGTGCTGGAGAGGGGGGAGACAAATAAAGGGGGGGGGGAGAGAACAAACATGTTCTGCTGTCATACGGTCCAGGGACAATTCTGATAGATAAGTGCATAGAATAAAGTAAAGGAGGGTGGGAAGAGAGAGGGATTAGGGAGACGGGAGAGGAGGAGAAAACTGAGAGTAAGAATATATATATATATATATATATATATATATATATATATATATATATATATATATATATATATATATATATATAACGCAGGTGCCAAACTTGAAGCTGCATTTTTGTGAGGTTCCAATACATCTGAAATTCAAAACTGCAATATAAATAAAATATCGATATCAATAGGAGGGGTACATGATGTTAGAAGGAGACAAGAGGTTGGAGGATTGAGTATGACCCGGAGGAGCTAGATAGAAAAGGTGTGAAAGAGTATGACAAGAGAGCAGGTCTTTTTTTTTTTTTACCAATCTGTTTATTGTTTTTATCATGAAGAAAGCAAAACAACCAAAAGCATAGGTACGACTTGAGCATAATACAGTTAACTACATAGAGCAGCGTTGGCATGGCAGCACACCAAGCATAAGTTACCAGCATCCATATCACCCGATTAAATGTCCAGGGTTAAGACAATGTTTACTGCCCAAGTCCCTCAGCCCTCACCCACCCACCTCCCCATACCTTCAAAAATGTTTGGGGACAGCCCATTGCCCAGTACACTCTCCTCTCCAGGGACGAGAAACGGTCCACTTCCGCAGCCCATTGGCTTATTCTCGGGTGCTCCGCCGAGTCCCAGGATGCTACAATCTGTCTCCTGGCGAGCCCCAGTGTTATTGCCAGAAATGATTTCTCATGTTTCATAAACCCGGTGTCTTCCCAGATCCCCAGCGATGGCAGTTTTGGTTCCAGAGGTACCTGAGCACCCATCACAGTGGGAAGTTTGTGTATGCATTTCCCCCAAAAGACTTGTATCTGTAGACAGTCCCACAGTATATGATAGAAACTGCTGCCTTCCTTACCGCACCTGAGACATGCATCAGGAGTAGTATACCCTGTGGAGGATCTTAAATGGTATTAGTCGCAACCTAGCTGCTATTTGCACTTCTCTTGGGAACATCAGTGTCTCCACCGATTCTTCTGTTTATAACCTCCCTACATCCCGTTCCACTTCTCCAGGTCTGTGGCCCCAAATGCCACAAGCACCTGTTATAATGTGGACTTGACCTTAGAGGGGATACCAGACGTGAACAGATTAGCCTCCTGGAGAGAACTCTTTGGGACCTCTCCCAGAAAGGGAAACTGGGTGCTCATGGCATGAGTTATTTGCACATAATGAAACCTTTCCCTGGCGGGCAGGCCATATTCCCCCTGCAACTCCTCAAACGAGCAGAGACGCCCCTCATGCACCACATCTGCTAAGGCGTTTATTCTCTTCACAGCCCAACTCCCAAATTGCCCCATCTTCAGCAGTTCCATTAGGTGCGTATTATGCCAAATGGGCTGATCTAGAGTCGGTTTCCCACCCCATCTGATATCCTGATGCGCCTCCTCCCACACCTGGCAGGTGTACTGCAACAACTCGGGAAGAGCCCTTCTGAGCCTTGTCCCCCCGTACAGTACCTGTCTGGGTTCCCTGTCCATCATACTTTTGTGTTCAGTCCTAATGTGAAGGAGTATTGGGTCCCCATGTAGCCAGATGTTCACAACAACAAGCTGTGCGGCCCAGTAGTACCTGCACAGGTTAGGCAAACCTATACCACCTTCCCAAACTGACCATTGCAATGTCCTCAATGCCACTCTTGGTTGCTTCCCACCCCAGAAAGGCACCCACAGAGACCCTTCAATTTTTGCAAAGACCTTCTTTGGAACCGGGTGGGGCATTTAGCAGGACATAGAGAAATGTGGGTAGTGTTTGCATTGTGAAAAGGGATGCTTTGCCCAGTAAGGTCATTGGGAGGGTTTGCCAGGGCAAGATATCCTGCGCAAACGTATTCACCACCGGGCAGAGATTAAGCTGTATGAAGTCAGTCCTGCATGGACTGAGGTGAATTCCCAGGTACTTGAAGCCTGAGGCCGCTATTGTGCATGGGCATTCCTGTAGGATCGTTGTTGCACCCCCCTGCAAGAAGAAGAGGATTGACTTCTGACAATTTAATTTGAGCCTGCAAAAACTTTGGTATGCCTGCAATATACCAGTCACCGCCGGGCCCGATACTCTTGGGTTTCTCAAGTATATTAGGAGGTTATCTGTGTAGAGTGAGACCCTGTCCTCTCCCCCTGCAAGACCATTTGAATCCCACCCATTTCAGGATCACCCTAAACTGTATCGCAAGTAGCTCTACTGCTAGTGTGAACAACAGCGGTGAGAGGTGGCATCACTGCCATGTGTCTCGCCCTAGGGTGAAGGCCCGGGAGGTGACTCTGTTTACTCTTATTGTCGCCTCTGGGGAGGTGTATAGTAGGCAGACCCGGGCCAGGAAGTTCCCCCCCAAACTCCATGTGACCCATAATTTCCCAGAGAGCATCCCACCTCACGGAGTCAAACGCCTTCTCAAAGTCTATTGCGAGGAGAGCCAATACATCTGGTATGGAATCTAGAGGGCATGAACCCACACTGGTCCAGATGCACTAGAAAGTCAATTACCGCCTCCAGGCGATTAGCCAGCACCAGGGCAAGGATCCTGGCCTCTCTATTTATTAAAGATATTGGCCTGTATGAAGCACACTGTTCCTTGACACACTTTTTGTTACCTACATTAATTCTCACACTATTTATTGTTTAGAAGTAGGGATTGGCAATAGTTTTCTTTTAGTATAAGCCCTTTTATTTTGACAAAGACAGTACTAGGACTGCACCAGGGCAAGGGTCCTGGCCTCTCTATTTATTAAAGATATTGGCCTGTATGAAGCACACTGTTCCTTGACACACTTTTTGTTATCCACATTAATTCTCACACTATTTATTGTTTAGAAGTAGGGATTGGCAATAGTTTTTTTTAGTATAAGCCCTTTTATTTTAACAAAGACACTACTAGGACTGCACAAGGGCAAGGATCCTGGCCTCTCTATTTATTAAAGATATTGGCCTGTATGAAGCACACTGTTCCTTGAAACACTTTTTGTTATCTACATTAATTCTCACACTATTTATTGTTTAGAAGTAGGGATTGGCAATAGTTTTTTTTAGTATAAGCCCTTTTATTTTAACAAAGACACGACTAGGACTGTGTTATCTTTATTTTGATGGTCATAGCTTGCACCCATCCTTAGATTTAGGTTTAGACAGGCCTTTTTTCCCACCCCCCTAAGGTTCAATGAACACCCTCAAACTGTGATCACTTGTGTCTGTCTTACTGGTTGATACCATGCCTTCCTTACAAGCCGTTATAAACGATTATCCCAAAATCCCCCTGCAAAAGTGTGATCGTGGGCCGGCCACCAAGTCATCCATTGCCCACTGCCCCAAGCGCTGGCTCCATTGGAGCAGTTTGATCTACAGTCTGTGATTCAAACAGGATTGGAGAGAGGGCCCGATCGAGCTCTCGCCTGGGCCGCCTGCCCGACAGCTGAGGCCCAGGAGGTGACAGAACGTGCGTCTCCAGCCATGCCAACGCCTCACTCGGATTGTTGAAGAGGTGCACAGTTCCTGCGTGATAAACTTTGAGTTACGCCGGAAAGAAAAGAGCATACTTCATGCCCAGCGAGTGCATATTTCTCTTGACAGAGTCATAAGATTGGCTTGCTTTTTGGACCACCCTAGTGTAGTCCGGAAAGAATCCGATTCGGTAGCCATTGTATGTGATGGGTCCCGTAGCGTGCCATTTGCAGCAGGGCATCCCGGTCCTGATAGTTCATGAGCCATGCATTTATGCTTTGAGGGGGGCCCCTGGAGAAAAACGGCCTGCCGACATGCTGTGTGCCCTTTGCACGGCAACAGATTTGGAGAGTTTCTTCGCTCAAGAAGAGCTCCATGCTGGGCCCCTCTTCCCTTTCCGGCACCCCAAGGATACAAATGTTACTGCAGCTTGCTCTCCTTTCGCTATTTTCCGCCCTACTTTCCAGGAGTGTGAGCTTCTGAGTGACCACTTCAAGCTGCTTCTCCATCCGCTTGATGCGTTGTTCTGTTTCCCCAACCCACGAGGCCACGTTCCCCATATCTTTCCAGAGGAAGGACACTTCCGCTGAAAGGCCAGCAATTTTTTATTCCATAGAGGTTCTGGACTCCCCTATAGCTCCCATGATATCGTGAAGGGAGATTTGAGAGTTTTGCGACTCAGCTTCCGTGCCTACCGTCCCTGTGGCCTGATTCGAGGGGGGCTGGAGAGTACCCACTGTGTACTGATCGATATTGCACTGGAGCCCCAACTTCTTTGCTTTTTCTTTAACCATGGCCCTGCACTCAGTTAGGCCTGGGGTCGGTCACTGGCAGTCACCCTTCACTCCCCGACTTTCTTGTGTCACTTTCTTTTGGTTGTTGTGCTGGTTCTGCACACCTTGACCCACCTGCCACCCATGCTGATAGTTTCAGGGCTGACCCAGGCACAGCTGCAGTTTTTGTGCCCCGGCCCACTTCTTCCACCCAAGAGCTTCCTAGGGAGGGCTTAGACTCGGTGTATAGTGTGGGCGGCAGGCCCGACCCAGCAGAGTGTTTAAGCTTGTTTCAGTGCCCGGTTCGCCTTGTTGCCCCCTCTTCACTGTGCTTAATTGGCCAGCAACCACCCAGTGACCGTGTCCTACCGATGCCTGGGTATCCCCCAGTGTGCAAATATTAGGGCTGATCTCCAGGTTTATGAGGATGTGGGGTTTACTGAATCCTGCACCCACCTGCTCTGTTCGGGCTGGTTTGGCGGGCTGTGGCTGCAGTTATGGAGCGTTGGCCTACCAGTTTGTGGGGCGCTCAGGTTCACTTCTTCTACCCACAAGCTTTCTGGGGAGGGCTTAGACCCGGTATGTAGTGTGGGCGGCAGGCCCGGCCCAGCAGAGTCTTTAAGCTGGTTTCAGTGCCCGGTTCACCTTGTTGCCCCCTCTCCACTGTGCTTAATTGGCAGTCAACCACCCAGTGACAGTGTCCCACCGGTGCCTGGGTATCCCCCAGTGAGCAAATTATAGAGCTGACCACCAGGTTTATGAGGATGTGGGGTTTCCTGAATCCTGCACCCACCTGCTGTGTTCGGGATAATTTGCCGGGCAATGGCTGCAGCTATGGAGCGTCGCCCCACCCCTTTGTTGTGGCGCTCGGTCACCGCTGCAGCTGCTGCCTCCTTTCCAAGCTTCACGCAAGTCTACAACACTGTGCAGCTGGCGGTGTCCTTGAATTCCGGCTCCCTGGTATCTCTCCCGGGCCTCCGGGTCCTCGCACTGCCGGCTCTCCTGCGCCTAGTGGCCGCTGTCTGCCAGGGCTCTAGCCCTGGTGCGGCAGCAACGCGCGGGCGTGGATCTCCCGCCTGGAGGGCCCCAACTAGGCCAAGGGGTGGGAGGGGTTAGGTGTTGGGTCTGCTCAAAAGTGAACCGCTTTGATTTCAGGCTCTGGTGATGCCGTTGGGGGTCTATATCAAGATGGCGACGGCTGTCCTGCTTTCCCACCTATCGGTCAATCAGTCTTTCCGCGGTTTCCCTTCTCTGTTTCTTTTCGGGAATAAAGCGGGGGATGCTGATTCTGTTGCGAATTCCAGCCGAGGAACATGATTTATACCTTAGGATATCTGCAGCTATCAGCTATCACGGAGCAATGGAGTCTCATGTCTTCATCTATCTGACGCGCAACAGCGACCCAAGAGAGTAGGTATTAAGGTAGAGAAGTAGGTGAAAGGAGTATGAGAAATATATATCGAAGAAGTTGGATTGGAGGGAGGATAGGGAGGGCCACATGCACCCCAACTCTAGAGTGTGTGACATGTGACAGAGCATTGAGGAGGCATACAAAGAGTCATTAAACAGAGATAGCGGCAGAAGGAAAGCAGAAGTAGGTGCTTTAGGATGGACCTTATATCGATGTGATGGGGAGGAGAGTTTGAGCAGGATGCTGGGCTAATGAGCCAGGACCCTTAGTCAGGGAGATGGCCAAAAACCCAAAGAGCAGCTTTTAAAACCTCTGAGCGTGCATCACCTCTAGGAGAAGCTGTAAAGACTGGACGGGTGTGTCTATACTACTACCCAATATATGGTTGGGATAGAGACACAGAGGCACATCAGCCAAGGCTATCATTTAGTAGCAATGGACGAGCAGCCAAGGCTGAGACTCAAGCAACGTGATGCAGGCAGCTGGTTCTTAGGTACAGTGAATCCCCAAGACCCTAAGCGCCCCCACAAAGGAATGTCCACACGTCATATTATGTGCTAACAAAGTTCTTTTATTAAAAGATAACAAATCAGGTGGACATATGCAAATAGATAAGACTCAAATAGTTAACTCAATATATACAGTTCTATGTTGTACCACAGTTACCCTTAGATTCAGTTATAATGCACCAACTGCTGACAGTTATTAAAATGCATTGACATTATTAGACACTGTTTAACCCCATATGATATGATATGCAATTTATAACACGCCTATTCACAAATGTTTCAAGGCGCTACGGGGCAAGGGAGGGGGAAGAGAGGGAAGACAGAGACAACGATCTTACTAGGCCATAGATATTAAAGAAGAAATGCAGGTAATACTTAGAACATTGGCAGAATACTTTCTTTGAGAATAAAAATTCAATACTGGGTGAGGATCCCCCCCCCACCTGGGCAACCTGTAAGAAAACGGTAAATTGCACTTTGCGTCTAAAACAATGCCCAGTCCTCACATGTTAAGTAATTGTCTGATTTTGTTTCTAGAGATCCCACCACCCCCAAAGTACCTGGGAAGCCACAGGAGAACAGGATCCGAGATGAATCTGGGACCCTTAGATGATCCCCGAGGATGGAAGACGCTCTTCCTCGTCACAGTCCCTTGGGTGCCTTGGAAGGCGAAATAGTGAGGTTTCTCGGCTTTACTTGACAATGCCCCTCGAGAATGGTCCACCTCTTGAAGGAGGAGTCACTGGGACATAGGTATCGAGCAGGAGAAGGGATCCAATCAGTGTCTGAAAGGCAGTAGTGAAGGTCTGTCGCTGTGGTCTCCTTGGACGGGTTGTTATGCCAGCTGTGGATGTCCCACGAAGCTGAAACTAACTGTCGACCTCGGCAAGGCTTGGGTGGTGAGAAAAGTCCTTTGATTTTCGATGACTTTCAGTGGCAATGGATGGAGTTACAGAAGTGGGTATCAGGTTTCGATATTTCACAGTTGGTAACCATTCGGTTCTCCGGTGCTGCAGCCACAGCACAGACAACAGGATGGCGTCTGGTGATTTAGACTGGAGCACTGGACTTCTGCCGGCCACTACCAAGATTGGACCCTCACACTCGATCTTCGATCTTCGGTTCGGAATGGCAGGAAACCCAATGTCAGGTACCTCTCTGCAGGCGGCAACACTGGACTTTCTCAGCCATGGAAAAGTGAACAGATGTCATATTTGCAGTGTCCCTTGATGGTGTCTTCAGTTGGTTGGAACTTGGCAAACTCTGGGCATCAGGCAGCACTATCCCAGTGTGCCCCCTATTCTGGACTCTAGAACCCCCAGTCCACCTACAACTTGCTTCTCCTGTACCGGCAACCAGACTCCATGAACCATCCGGACATTGATATCCCTCTCCTGATCACACCTGATCACACCATTCATTAAATCAACAACCAAATTCATTATTTTGGGTGATTTCAATCCGGGCTTCAAGGATGCAGCAGATCCCAAAGCTGCTGCTCTCATGCAAGCACTAAGAGATATGAACTTCTCCCAAATAATCTCTTCCCCCACACGTCAAAGGACGAACTTTGGATTGGATCCTTACAATGCCACCATTGACATCTCGTCCATAAGTACGGTTCCTCGGTCTGACCACTCGCTTATATAGTTCAGACTCTACCTAGTTAAACCCCTTACCACTCCCGCACCCATATTGAGTACAGTGCTGGTCCGCAACACCCATGATCTCACTCATGAGCTACTCAAGCCCACTCTCCTGCCCATGCTCCCATCTCTCGCAAAGCTGCATGACAAGAGTTCCCAATATTTAGCCAATCTCTACCACCAGAGCCTTCTACATACTGTATGGAAGGCATGGTATCAATAGTAGACACATAAACAATGGATACAAGTTTTGAAAACTGTTATTGGGTAATTTGGTTGGGTTGGTAGAATTCCTAATTGGCCCCAGTCAGTCTAGTCAGCATAAAAGGCCTATACATAAGAACATCTAACCTTGCCCTCTTTCTAACAATTGTTAAGGAAGTGCAAAAGGAAAACAGTGTCTCAAAAGAACTGTCAGAATGGCTTTAAATAATAACTCCCTTCCCTTCGTTCATCACCAAGGGGTATAGGGAGCTCAAAAGTATAGGTGGATGGCACAGTTCTTTCACTCTTGCACACTTTGGCTTCCTGGTACAGTTTAACAGTTCAACAATTGGGCTTCAAGCTTCTGGTAGTACAATCAGTTCCTTAGGCTTTGTCCACTTCGTCAACTCTTGAGTACAGTTACTTTTGCTTTTAGCACAAACCAGACGTTTGAATCCTTCGATAACTCACTTGTTGTGTTAATCAGCCTTCTTTCATCAACGCTCTTCATGCAGCAGTCACGGCTGTCTCGAACACCTCCTCTGCTCCACCCCAACTCTGTGGTTCACCCGGGAGGGTTATGGGCTGCTTTCTTTCTTCTGCTCACTCAGTTTCAGTATTGGAATGCTTACGGCTTCCCAAAAGTGTGTGACTCTCGCCTGGCTCTCTCTCGATCTTCGTAACTGCAGATCAGCCCCTTAGCCTTCCGACTTCCATTGCCTGTTTGCCATCAGCCCCGAAAGAGCTGTCCCTTCTCCTACCCAGCCTCACCCAGGGTATGCCTGTGCGCACCACCTTTTATTCGTCTGAACAGGAGTGTTAACAAGTGGCAGGTGTATAGAGTTAGGATTACGTGCCTCGCTCTGCCTGGCCTCATTACAAGGACAGAGCCATTGTAAGTTAGTGGAGGTAATCTGCCTGACCTTATTCCCCATCTTCCTCGGCTCAGTAGTGTAACCAGTAAAGTAAGCAGGGATAGGGGTTAGATGAGTTATGGAAATAGGGTGATACCATGTCTCACCATCAGGTGTTTCTCCCCCAGCCCTGAGGACCCCCTACCCAGGTGATCCTCCCTCGTTTGTCCACCCACAGGGTCGTGATTCAAAAGCAATGGCCTATCCCTGGCCACCTGAATACGGGTTCCACGGAGACTAGGTTGTGAAACACCCCCTGGTTTTTCACAATACTATGGATCAACATGCCCAGATTAAAACCAAAACACCTAAATTACACCAACCCACCAACATCTGGTTCTCTCACCCTTCGTTGAAGCAACAGAGCCCACGAACATCTCTATACGGAACACCCCAATCCACACAAACACACATTTCTTGCCACAGCTACTAAGTCCTATAAGAAAGCAATTGTCACTCACAAAGCTAACTCCCACAATGCCAAATTTGCCAAAGCTGCATCCAATACCAAAGAGCTCTTCTCCATACTGAGAGAGAGTTAGAGGACCCTATCCCCATATCCACATCGACCCAGGGCGAGAAAACATGGTGTTCCATCATCCAATCCTCTCTAACAAAGTCGACTCACTACATTCCAAGATCTCAACAAAAAAAGTATTACTCGCTGCCAAACCCTCTCCACAAGCTGTACCAAGGCTCCCACCAATGGATATGCCCACCTCGCTCCCGCTCTTCACTTTTTCCAAAGTCACACATGATAAAGTATTGGAAACTATCCTCTCCCTGAAACCCTCCAACTGTAAGGGTGATGATTTCCCAACACATATAGTTAAGATCTGTGCACTCACTGTAATGCCCAGTATCATTGCCTTTGTGAATGCCTCGTTCTCTACCAATGCGGTCACCACCAGTATAAAATCAGCCAGGGTCACTCCTCTACTTAAGAAACCGTCACTCGATCCAACCCTTCCCACCAACTACCACCCTATCACCACGGTCCTCTTCCTACTCAAAATACTAGACCGTCTGGCCTACTCCAAGTACAATCGTTCCTAGAACTACACCTTCTAATAGGACCTAAACAATCTGGCTTCCACCCCAAACATAACACAGAAACAACATTACTCGACTTAAAAATCCAAATGGACCACATCCGCGACTCTGGCAACCTATCTATACTTCTCCTACTAGATCTCTCTGCTGCATTTGACCTCATGAACTATGACACCCTCTGACAATACCTCATCTCGCACTTCAACTTCTCGCCAGACGCCACAACTTGGATTAAATCCTTTCTCAGCGAATGCACCTCAAGAGTGTTCATCGGTGAAACAGCTGCCAATCCCATAATGGTGCCACTTGGTGTTCCCCAACGCTCTTGCCTCTCACCGACCTTCTACGAAACCTATACGAACCCCCTATTTGACCTCCTGAACTCCCTCAGGATTATCTATACCAACTTAGCAAATGACATCCAAATCCGCATCCCTATCACAGGCAACCACTGCCGTGATTCTGACATCATAAACAACGTCTACAGTAGTATCCAAAACTGGATGGCCATCCACAACTTCTCCCTCATTGACAAAAAACTGAGCTGCTCATTGTAGGCTCAGTTTACTGGCTGACAAGCCTTAACAAGGCCTTTTCCACTTTCTGCATTGATGGCTCTGTAATATCAGTCCTGAAACATGTTAAAACTCTGGGTGTGCATTTGGAAGCAGAGCTGTCCATGACCAAACATATCAATGCACTGGACTCAGCCACAGCCCAAACCTCAAGACTCATCTCCCTGAGTAGGCCATTCTTCTCCCTGAATAACTGGCTCACTCTTGCTAGAGTCCTCTTCATTAGCAAATTGAATTATTGCAATGTACTTCTCATGCGCACCTCAGCAACCAACCTGGCAAAACTCCTATTATTGAAAAACAAAGCCCTGCATGCTGCTGTGGGCCTGCGCAGATCAGATCACATTTCAGCAATAAGATGAGAGGCGCACTGACTACCCATCCAAGCCCGCATTTACTTCAATAAACTAACCATTTGACACTGTTGCATCTACACAGAGGCCCCCCTCTATCTCAGCATTGCTTTAAATCATCATGTACGCTAACTAAGATCCTTCACCAGCATCTCGTTAAGTACTACGAGGTACAACAAAAAGAAAGCAGAAGGCGTCTGTTTCTCTGTCACAGCACCCATCCTTTGGAACTCTCTTCCGGCGCATATCAGGAATCAACAATCCAACCCTACCTTCAAAAAGCTTGTAAAAACCTGGCTATTTGACAAATACGACTAATGTCCCTGTGACCCTTTCCTTCTTCGAACATTTTTCTCTATACCAAATGCGGTGATACCCCTGGGTTTGTGTGTTACATAAATGTAATAAATACATAAAATAAATAAATGTCTGGGCACTCCTCTTCTGGACCCACAAAGGTAACTTGGTGTTCCCCAACGCTCTTGCCTCTCACCGACCTTCTACGACACCTATACGAACCCCCTATATGACCTCCTGAACTCCCTCAGGATCATCTATACCAACTTAGCAAATGACATCCAAATCCGCATCCCTATTACAGGCAACCACTACCGTGATTCTGACATCATAAACAACGTCTACAGTAGTATCCAAAACTGGATGGCCATCCACAACCTCTCCCTCAATGACAAAAAACTGAGCTGCTCATTGTAGGCTCAGTTTACTGGCTGACAAGCCTTAACAAGGCCTTTTCCACTTTCTGCATTGATGGCTCTGTAATATCAGTCCTGAAACATGTTAAAACTCTGGGTGTGCATTTGGAAGCAGAGCTGTCCATGACCAAACATATCAATGCACTGGACTCAGCCACAGCCCAAACCTCAAGACTCATCTCCCCGAGTAGGCCATTCTTCTCCCTGAATAACTGGCTCACTCTTGCTAGAGTCCTCTTCATTAGCAAATGGAATAATAGCCAGGTAACTCTGCAGGATGGCAGGCACTCAGGACTGGCTTTCAGGACACTTTGGGCGAAGAACAGCAGTTGCATGATGTGCCCTTGTGGCTACATGAAGAGGTTGCCTGTCCATGTCCTCTCTGGTTCAGTCCTTGAATCAGCAAAGCAGCCTTTGGATTTGTTGAAGAGTTGCAGCCGCAAACTTCTTCCTCCAGTTGGATTCAGGATACAAGCTTCAAGAATACTCCAGGTTTCTTTTTCCTGGCTTCTGACTTCAGCTTCAGAGACAGAGTTCGCCATTCACTCAGGCTGAGCTAGGCTCAGCCAGCCAGTCACACACTAGTGCATTCATTAGGCAGCATCCAACCAGGCTCACAGGCATTCAGAAACCAAAAAAGTGATGGGTGGAAGATTTTGAATTATTCTGAACCACTGGCATTGTTCTGGGCAACCCTCCACACCACCGTTTTTTAGCCAGTCTGCGCCATTGCAAAAGGGGTCCAGCCATATGCAAATCAGTAAAGTACTGCCACCAATGGGAGCAGACCTGCCCGAACTGCTAGGCCAGGTCCCCTCTGCACGGAAACATAAGCAACCCCAGACGTGTATCAGCCTTGTTGGGCCTCCTCAGTGAGGTGCAGCTTGGTTCCCTATGGTGCAGCGAGCAAGGGACCCATGTCTGGGCATACCCTCTCTCACATAGTGAGAAAAACTGAAACCAAAAAAGTGATGGGTGGATGATTTTGAATCAATCTGAACCACTGGCATTGCTCTGGGCAACACTCCACACGACCGTTTTTTAGCCCGTCTGCGCCGTTGCAAAAGGGCTCCAGCCATATGCAAACTAGTCAGGTACTACCACAAATGGGAGCAGCCCTGCCCGAACTGCTAGGCAAGGTCCCCTCTGCATGGAAACACAAGCAACCCCAGACATGATTTAGCCTTATTGGGTCTCCTCAGTGATGTGCAACTTGGTTCCCTATGGCGCAGCGAGCAAGGGACCCATGTCTGGGCATACCCTCTCTCACATAGGGAGACAAACTGAAACCAAAAACGTGATGGGTGGAAGATTTTGAATTAATCTGAACTACTGGCATTGCTCTGGGCTCCCTCCACACCACTGTTTTTAAGCCCGTCTGCACCATTGCAAAAGGTGGAGCTTGGTTCCCTATGGCACAGCGGGCATGTCACATGTCTGGGGATGCTTGTGGTCTCATGCAGAAGGGATGTGACCTAGTAGTTCGGGCTGGACTACCCCTTTGGGGGTGGGACCAACCCTGATTTGCATATGGTCTTTCCCCTTTTGTAATGGCTTGGTAGGTGAAGAACAGTGGTCTGGAGGGTTCCCCAGAACTGCTATTGTCGCAGTTATTCAGGCCATTCACTCAAAACCAGACACTCAGTGAATGTGTATTGGAGGCAACTCCCAGCCTTTCAGAGCACACACTGCATTCATTCCAGTTCCAGTCAGGGCTGGCTCAGGCAGACCACATGCATTGTGACGCACAACCAAAACCAGACTTCCACAACTCAGAATGTGATTTGACTCCTCTCTCCATTCATTCAGGTCCCACCCCTTGGGTGTACCCAAAACAAGGGCCCTCATTACGACCCTTGCGGAAATCGACTGACCGGAGCGCCACAGCGTAAATAGCGTTTCCGCCATTGCACGAAGGAGCAAAGTGCGGCCCATTCCGACCCATCGGGCACGAGCACCACGGCATGGCGGAAGTGCAAAGTCCGCGATGGCGGAAATGACCCCAAAACGGCCCACACCGCCGCCGTACGGCGCCCCAGGTGCAATACCGCCACCCCTCTTAGCGGTCACCGCAGTGTGCGCCTACCGGAAAGTACGGTGGCCGGAAATATACGGAAACGGAAGTTAAAACACGGGCCCGGAACGGGAAACATCCCGGCGTACACCTATAAATACACTAAAACCACACAACCACTAAAAACACTACCCTGAGACACACCCCACCCCGTCAACCACCCTAGCGAAACCAAGAAAAATGGGAAAAGCAGCGAAGAAAGCGTGCGACCGCAAGCGGCAGGTCCACTTCTCCCGTGAGGAACTCACCGTGCTAACAGAGACCCTCCAGGAGAATGCTGCCGTGGTCTTCTCCACGCAAATGACCAGGACGGCACTTGCAAACAAGAAGGCCATATGGGCTCTGGTGGCACAGCGGGTAAGTGCGGTGGGGACCGCACCCCGCACCCCACAGCAATGCCGCAAGCGATGGGACGACCTGCGGATACGCGTCCGCAGCATACTCTCTGCCAACCGCAACATTGCCACAGCCACCGGGGGAGGTCCTGAATCACCCATCAAGTTGACCCCCTGGGAAGAAATCTGTGCCTCCACCATCGGAATGGAGAGCATTGAGGGAGTCGGAGGGATGGAGAAAGGAGTGCAGACATCCGAAGATTCAGGTAGGTGGGCCAGATAAAACAATCCACACAGTCCATCCATGTGAAGTACCATGCGTCCACATAGTGCAACAGAAACACATGTCCAGGAGAACGTCCACACACATCGGCCTGATAGCGCACGTTAAAACCCACAATAAATACATAAATAATTAAAAACCCCTAAAACACGCACTACACGTGCAGCAGGCACACCCTAACTGCAGGCTGCCAAACAACTGCACCCTCACTCCACACACAAATCAATGCACCTCCAAGGCCCCGACCCAAAACACCCTCAGGTACCACCCCAAAGCATGTGATACAATGCCATTCCAATTCCCACAGACCCATCAATAACCCTCGCTCTCCTTTACTCCACCACAGGGTCCGATCCAAACGACGAGCAACAGGACACCCCTACCAGCACACCTGCAAAGAGGGCCAAGACCAACGGCCAGAGACCCTCCACCTCAGCTGCACGCATCAAGACACGGCAGCAGCACAAATCAGGTTGCAGCACAGAGGAGGGAACATCAACAGGCACCCCAGCAGCCAGCATGCCCACAACACCACCACCACAGGTCCCCCCAATGGATGCCACAGAAGGCACTGCCTCTGGTGGCAGCAGCACCATAGGTGACACCCCATTGATGGCAGCATGCTCGGACACAGAAAACGGGGATGCCGAAGTCAGATCCATCCATGACCTGTCCCAATCCCCCTGTCTGTCCCATCCCGTACAACATGAGGATACCACGCAGGGGCACCCACAAGACGACGACTGGCCATCCCCCCCAAGCCCTGTGGCAAGGCAACATGAGGTCAACAGCCCCTCTGCGACACCCCCGCAAATGGCCATGGCCCAGCAGAGGCAACAGTCCCTCGACCAGTTGATCGAACAACAGCAGCAACTGGCCACACTCCTCAAGGACCATGCCGATGAATGTGGGGGCACCAAGGCAGACATAGAAACATCAACTGAGACACTTAGGGCAGAAATGGAGAGAGGCACAGAGACGCTAAGGTCACAAATTGAGAGAAGCACCGAGAGCCTGAGGGGGGAACTGCATGCGACGTCCAAAGACGTATGTGCCGAACTTGCCGCAGTGCGCCGTGTGCTCACTGAGCTCTCGCAAACCCTTAGGGACATGCATGGACGTGAGCAGGCAGACACATCATCCGTTGCAAGTTCCGTCCAGGGCAGCCCCCAACGTAGATCTGGGAGGACCCGGCGCTCCACAGGCAGGGGTGCCCCTGATACCCGCAGAGGGGGCATGCAATAGCGACAGCCCACTGACAATGAGCATCTTTGAACACTGGTGTTCGGGGGGGAGGTAGGAGGGTGGAGGGGGTGTGTTGGGCTCACTTGGGTGGCGGGTCGATAGGGTGTACAACATGATATCACATATGCCATAAACAGTGCACGATCAACCAATGAGATGTGTGGACATTGATCTTTGTGTACTAGGCCATCATAGGCGTACAGTCCATTTTGTGCATGTTCCAGACACACACAGTGCCACGTGTCCCGTGTCCATGTATCAGCCACCAGGCATGAGTGCTAGAAGCATACATCAATGAGATGCTGACGAATGTCACGGGCCTCCGGTGCCTCGCAGACTCCTTGAGGTGCTGCCACATCCCCACCCTCATCATGACCATCATCCGGGGCTTGCAGTTCTGCGTCAGGGGGCATGGGCACATTTCTACGTACGCACATGTTGTGGAGCATGACACATGCCATCACCATCTTTGCAACCTTCTCATGGCGGTACAGGAGTGCCCCGCCAGACCTGCTGAGGCAGCGGAAACGGCCCTTCAGTAGGCCGAATGCCTGCTCAATGACTACACGGGTACGTGAGTGGGCATGGTTGTAGTCCTCCTCATGCTGGTCCCGTGGGTTCCGGACTGGTGTGAGGAGCCATCTCTTCAGTGGATATCCAGCATCACCTGTATGTGGACGAGAAATGTAGGATGTGGGATGCCATTGATACGTACGCACACCCGCCCCCTTCCTGCCAGTACATTGCCAAATCACATACCCCACATCATCATGCATGCAATGAGACTCACCGAGTAGCCAGGATCTGTTCCCTGCGTGTCGCTCCATGTAGCGTGGTATGGTAGAGTTCCTCAAGACCATGGAATCATGGGTTGATCCAGGGAATCGGGCACAACAATGCGTAAAGATCCTGTTGGAGTCACACACCATTTGTACATTCAGGGAATGAAATTGTTTTCGGTTGCGGTACTGGGCCTCCATGGCATGTGGCACGACCAATTCAACATGGGTGCAGTCGATGGCACCAATGCAACCCGGTATGCCGGCAAGTGCATGGAATCCCACTTTTGTGTTGGTTATTTCCTGCTCCGAGCGTGGTAGGGAGATGTAGTCGTCTGCGTGCTGCAGGAGGGCATCGAGCACTTGGAATAGTGTCCGTGAGAACAGTGGCTGAGAAATGCCATGCAACTGTCCGACTGTGTGCTGGTAGGTGCCTGTGGCCAGGAAGTGGAGTACAGACACCACCTTCAGTAGGGGTGGGATGGCGGTTGGGCTATCTATCATGCTGACTAGGTCAGCCTGTGTCATGTCCACAATGGCGGCTATGGTGTCCCGGTCCAGACGGTAGAGGGTGTGGATCTGCTCATCAGTGAGGTTGAACGGATGTGCTCGGAGGCGTGGGATTGCGGGCTGCCTGTGTGGTGGTAGTGGCTGTGCTGCTGGGCCTTGCTGGCCCTGCCTTGGCCTCCTCCTCCTCCTGCGTCTCCTCCGTGCGGCTGGTTGTAGTTGTTGTTCGTCTTCTTCTTGGAGTCGGAGCACTTGCAGTGCTATCAGGTCCCCCAGGGCCAACATCGCGAGTCCTGCCGGTAGCATTTCGCTGTGGTTGTGGGAGGAGACTGGCTGTGCAATTTATGTGTTTTCAGGCTGTATGGCCTCCACCTGTGGTGATTGATTCCACCTGTGCAAACTGCTCTCCCCTTTGGCCGAGCACGTCCCGCGCACAACGCTGCAATTCGGGGAATGGTATCTTGCTATTGCAATCATGTATTTGTACCCGATGGGCGTGTAAGATTGGTTGATATGTTCATTCTGCTGTGGTCCCATTGTTTCCCATACTATCTGTGCAGTCGCGAACGGACTTGTGAAGGGTCAGTGGAACGTAGTACTCGAGTAACGGTGGGCCCTCATGCATCACTGTACCGAGTTGCAACGACGGGCGGGGCGTCCCATTTGTGGGTGAAGGCAGTTGCCATTTTCACACACAGCCGCACTCGATGGAATAATTAGTGATTTCAAACGGCCACAGATGCCTTTTCGACGTGATGTTGCAAATGAGGAATTCGAAGGGCGGCGCTTTCGGTTTCCAGCTAGCGGCGAGGAGATGCCCACAGGTCTGACTGCAAATATAACGTTCTATTGTTCTATGTCCTTGAGACAGGGCCCATGGCGAGGGAGCAATGATTGATATGAATAGTTTGGGATGCGCAATAGCTACGTGGGCGATGAGGCCGGCCATTCCCAAATACATGTTACTTCACAACACTGGATTTACGGGCTGGGGCACTGTGGATTTAGCAGGCTGCATTACGCACAGACTCAATGGACGTTTCTAATGTCATGTGAGTAATTATTCAGGCGTTTTGATCCCGGGATGAGGGAATGATGAATGGATGCATGGGCAGGTGATTTGATGCAGAGTTAGCCATGTACAGGGCTTCTTGGGATCTATCCGCCTCCCCTACGCTATGTGATGCAGGGCTGCCATAGTGGGACCATCGTCTATCTGGCCTTGTTGAGCCCTCCCTGTCTCGACGCGCCCTCAGACACTTGTGTCCATGCACGTTAACATTCCCATCTGATGGATTCTGTTTTGGCAGACGCATGCACAGGTACACTCGTTCGTGATGGTGTTTACACCTAGGTATAGATGGTTATGAGTCGCAAGTGGCTTTGGGGTGGTGATGATCCTTTGGAGTGGGCTAGCATGCATATGGCTGTGGATTTCGTGTGCTCATTGAAGTGAGTTGTTCGAATGTAGTTCTGATGGCCATTCTGTTCTTGTTCTTTTCTTTTGGTTGACAGGTATCTCCTCCCCTTTTGCCACTGCCATCTGTATGCCACTCCTGCAGATGGATTTTACTCCCGACACCTGCTGCTTCGTGTTAATCGGTGGAGCAGCATTACGATCTTATGGGACGATCGCCAGTGGCCCACATGCCCTTACGCAGTACTGGTGGCTCGGAGCAACATTTCGGCATTTCAGCTGGACTAGTGCCTCCCCATTGGGACGGCCCTGCGGTTGTGTGCGCTTCCTTTTTGCCTTTTCGTACGTGATTGTGGCTCTGTGTACCATGATGGGACAGGGCGTCACACAAGTAGTGGCTGGTCATTTCTTGCGGATGCAGCCCACAATGGTGAAATGTGTTTTGGAGTTCATGGCCTGATGGCTGTATGGGCTTGGTGATTTTGTTGTGCATTAAATTTCTATTCTGATTTGGCCCGTGTAGCGTTTTTCTTTGCAAGTGATGTGGCATGTGCCTATTTGTGGGGCGATGTATTGTGAGGAGATCTGCATTGGGTTCCTGCTTCGGGGTTTAGTTGCGTGGTACTGTGCTGGGCGCGTTTGCCTACTGAGCCCGTGAGGTCAGGGATGGGGGCTGCCTATATGACAGTTTGGATGTTGTCATGCTCAGGGGCGGGGGATTGGGTTTTGTGTGACAGATGGCGGTCAGCCAGGTGGACTGGTGGAATGATGTGATTTTCGGAATGTTGCTGGTCACAGGTGCCTGTGTTTGCGTGCGTTTCTTGGTGGGGGACTGTGGTCATGTCCATTGGGATGGCTTCTGTATTCGTGCCATCTGTGCCCTGCAGCTCCCATTGGCCCCTCTTGGGTTGCTTTTGTTCGTTGGCATGCATGGGTGCTTTGTACATTTCAATGGTTGCATTGTGACTTCATTGCACCTACAGGGAGTTGTACTTTGTGGGCAGGGAGCGGTGTACAGGCACTCAGTGGGGCCGTTTACGGTTGATTCGCGATGCCGTACTTCTCGCCATGGCGGAATGGTCCATTCCGCCATGCCTGATGGCGTTAGGTACATGTCCGCTAGGGTCGGAATTGGCGTACCGTTGCACCATGGTGGTGTTTGCGGTTTGGCATGGCGCGCGCGCGTGCTTAGTGCAGTTAGCGTTGGCGTTCACTACGGTGTCGCTAATGGCTTCGTACTTTGCGGTGACGGGTCATAGTCGCACCGAGCGCTATTCGATGGCGGTATTGCATTTCTGCCATCGTTTTCCCCTTTCCGCCAGGGTCGTAATGAGGGCCAAGGAGTCCCTGGGAAGACTCCTACCAGTCTAGCAGGGGCAGCCCCAGAGCCATACATGGTCCTTCCAGCCAACATCCAATCAGGGTAATGAACCCAGAGCCACTGTCAAGTCAGCATGTATCGGCTGCCAACCCATACCCTACTCTTAGGGCAACACACAGGTGCCCACAAACACACACTAGGGGTACAAGGGTGTACACCTACCCATGGGTGCCATAGGGGTATCCCATGGATACTGTTCACCAACAATAAAACATGAAGTGCTTCACTGCTAGGGGTCCAAACTGGACTCCTGTGCAGAAGACAGAACACAGACTAGAGAAATAGTGGAACCAGGACGAGGAGGCCCTGTCCCTCCAAAGCATTTCCAGCATCACATTCACCCCCCTCCGCCCGCAGACTGAGGTTACGGTGAACTAATCTCCCACAAGATTGTCACCCTTATCCAGATGTTCAACATACCTTCCCTGGTCTATGCTCAATGGTGAAGTCTACCCCTTGCAGGCTGATGGACCACCTGTGATGGACCACCTGAGCAGTTTAGGGTTGTTCACCCTTCATCTGCATTAGCCACTTTAAGGGATTATGGTCAGTTTGAATCCTAAAGACTGGCCCAGTAAGGTAAGGTCTAAAACGCCTAAGACTCCAAACTATGCTAAAGCATTCCTTTTCAACAGTAGAACACCTAAGCTCTCTACCTTTCAGTTGCCTACTGATGAAGGTTATGGGCTGCTTTCTCCCGTTGTTGTCCAACTGGGACAAGACAGCTCTAATTCCTGTGCCACTATCATCACTTTGTACTATAAAGGGTCTGCTGTAGTAGGGGCACACACCACAGATTCCTTACACAGGCTTTCCTTCAAGCCATCACAGGCCATCTGACAGTCCTCATCCCAGTGAACCTTCCTAGGTTGCTTGGACGATGTCAGAGCTGTCAGAGGTGCAGCTATGGTACAGTAGTCTGCCATGAAGTGTCTGTAGTACCCGGTGAGGCCCAAACAAGCTCTCACCCGGGTTTGAGTAGTGGAGGTCTCTCAGTCCTGTACAGCTTGTACCTTGCTGGGAAGAGGTTGGATTTGACCCCCTCCTACCACATGACCAAGATAAGTGACCTTACCGTGGGCTATCTGCAATCGGAGGCCTGGATAGTGAGGTTGGCCCTTTTCATTGCCTGCAACACCTTGTCCAAGTATTTCAAATGCTATTCCCAATTGGAACTGTATACAGCAATGTCATCCTGTTAGACAACACAGAAGGCCTCCAGTCCACTGAGAGCACGATTGACCAACCTTTGGAAGATGGCAGGGGCATTCTTCAATCCAAATGGCAGGACCCTAAACTGGTAGAGCCCATCAAGAGTTGAGAAAGCCATTTCCTCCTTGGCCTGGTCAGTCAGAGCTATTTGACATTTGAGAAAACGGGAATGAAAGGGCTGTCCAGTTGATCTATTCAAAGCCATAAAGGAACTCTATTCTAGTACATCAAAGCAGGTAAAATTAGATAAACATGGGAACCTTTCAAACAAAATAGAAACCAAAAAAGGCCTATGGCAGGGAGGGATGCCCGCTGGCTGCCACCTTGTTTTGCTTTTACGTTGAAGACTTGTAGACCATACCAGAAAGCAATCATTCATTTTCTCCAAAAATAAATGGAAACGAGGTTGGTAGACTCATTTATGCAGACGATCTGATCTTGCTTAATCAGACAAAGATTGGGTTGCAAAGATCTCTGAAGAACCTAGAAGCATATGTTAGTAAGAAAAGGCTCAAAATAAACACTACAAAATCTGAGATTATGATCTTAGGCAAAAAGAGCCGGAAGTGTAACAGAATGGATTACTGGTATCTAAATGGAAAAAAATTAGAACCAGTAAATGAGATGAAATATCTGGGTGTACAACTAAATAAATTAAAAAGTGAAAAAGCCTTGATGGACTCTCTAAGAACCAAAGTAAAAAACGTAACTGCACTAGGTTAAACTATCAATCAGAGCTAGAGCCAATTTTCACTGCAACATATCGCTTTTTATAAGCAAAAAGTTGTTGCTGCATTGACATTTGGAGGAGAATGCTGCTTAGGATTAAAACCAGATTTCTGAAATAGACTTGAAGGAGACTTTTGGAAATCATTACTAAACCTACCAAAATCGAATCCTTTGGCTATACTCTGACAAGAGCTGGGGCTGATTTCCTTATATGCACATGTCACATGGAATAGACTTATGCTGTATCGAAAAGCAACCTCAAGCGAATGCCCTACACAATTTGAGGTAATAGGACTGCATAGACCAGGAAATCGTGCGAAGGTGCTGGAAAATTGGAAAAATGATTGCGAGCTAATTTTATCAAATCTCGGACCTAGTCCAGAAATGCTAGAGAGAAATCCGGCACAAGTAAAAAAGACATTGTGGGCAGAAGATTGGGGTAAATATGAGGAGGCGAGAATAAACTCAAAGACTCATAGGGCCTCATTACAAGATGTGCGGAATGGGTTTAATGGCACCGGTAATGGTGCCGACGCCGTTAAACCCACTCCGCACGATTACGAGGTCCCCTCGCTGGACCCGCTCTGGACGTCTGGTTTTACCAGACGTCCAGAGCGGGTCCTGCGAGGGGACCAGGGAGCTAACAACGGGCCGGGCGTAATCGGCCCGTTTTTAGCTCCCGCACCCATTCCCATTGAGCCCTATGGGGGCTCAAATGGGAATGGGGAAGGTCCGGGCCCGGGTTCCCTGAAGGAGGAATTACCGGCCCTCCGAACTCGGAATGGCCCTGTAATCCCCCATTCAGGGAACCCGGACCCGATTTTGGAGGCAGCCATGGCGCCAATAGCGCCATGGCTGCCTCCAAAGTCGTAATAAGGCCCATACCCTTTTACAAACGGATTGGGGACTGATGAATGTAACACCTGGCTACTTGACTAAATGCCCACATTATAAGCAACGTGATTTGCTATTGATATTTAGATTGAATGTTCTACATAATAAAACAACTCTGCAAAGATATGGAAAACATAAAGAAGAGCCATATTGCCGCATTTGTAAAGGTGACACTGAAACAACGAAACATATTTTGCCCAAAGTTGTCGCATGTTAGAGCTATTCATCTATATTATTTGGTCATAGACTCATACGGACTCGAAGGAAAAAAAAGGTGAGAATTAATCTATGAATGTCAGAATCAGAGGGTACATTTTGCTATTGTCAAACTTTTAGAAATAGCTCTAAAAATTATAGGAACAAAGGAGGAAGAATGCGATGGAACGATGAATGAATTGTAATAATTGGAATGTTGTTTGGAGTGTAGTGTAATGTAAAGAAATTAAATGTTAGCCTGAGAGTAAAACAGTGAAAGGTTTTGTAATAAACTAAATACACTGTATAATAATAATAATTTAAAAAAATAGCCTGATGTGAGGTCAAAGGCGCTCACAAACTTGGCGGTACCTGTTTTGTCCACGAGCTCACCCGCACTGGGCAAACGGTAAGCATCAGTCTTTGTGACTGCATGTACTCCTCTGTAGTCCACACACAACCTCAAATCATTGGTACCTGCCTAGGAAATGGCCTCGGGAACAAGGGCCACAGGGGGACAATGGATTGGTTGAGGGTTCAATGACACCCAAGACCAACATCTTGGCGACTTCTGCCTGGATGTGGTTCTTTAAAGTGTCTGACATCCTGTAGCATCTGCTCTTAACAGGTACACTGTAACCAGTCTCAGTTTCATGCCTGGGCAATGGGATGAGGCCTGTTATCATAGAGAACAGAGGGGCAAACTGCTGGAGCAAAGCCATGCATGCCCTCTTCTACTCTGATGTCAGACCTGGAGAGAGTTTTGCTCCCTCCTTTGAGCCATCCTGGGGCCTGCTATGTAGCACAAGGCATACATTAGTTTTCAAAAATTGATTAGCAGAATTTGCTAATTAAAGCTTTTTTGATTAGCAAACAAACTTATTTGATTAGAAATTTTGTACCAACATTTAATGTCACCAGAATTAGTTGTACAACAAGACATAACATTAGCAAGAATGCAGAAATGATTTATATCTACCTCTGAAGTATAACATTAGTTCAATGTCGGTAAATGGTAAAGGTACGCTGCACGAATGGACAAACAAATGATAAAGAAAGCTCTAAAAAAAAATGTCAGTTCAAGGCTCTTATGCATTCAGTGTTGCACCCCAGTGCTGTTTTAACTGGAAAATGAAATGGTCTTGGTAATAATATTTATTTGCACCTAGTTATTCATGCACAATAAAAGCTACAGCTTTACTTCTGATCAGGCAGTTATAACAGTAGTTTCTTCATTATTGGTCCAAACATATTCATGGAGCTGCATGGGTGAAAGCAGGGGCACAAGGTCAGTTTCCTATTTTTTGTTGGGAGTATTTGTACTCACTTTTATTTTTTGGGAGTAGTTGCCTTTCTTTAGGGAGTAAAAGTGGTTGATACACCCCTTATCTGTAGGGTTGAGGCCACTGACATTGCCTAAGGATAAAATGCACATTTCTATTCTTGCCAGCACTGGTGTGGTTGGGTTGGGTCAAATGATTTGCCCAGGATCACATACTTTGGTTAAGCAGAGAAGCCAGAATTTGCCAGCAATTTAAGCTACTTACCTGCCACAAACTTCCAAGCTCTAATTAGTACACACTTGTTTTTTGGTTTCAGGAGCCTCAATGGTCTTGTTTATTTGCAAAGTATACCCAAAGCAACCTCCTTTGAGTATTTGCACCACCCTGAATAGAAGACTACAAATCTCAAAATGTAAAACCATGTTTGACCTCATGGATGAACGCAGCTTAAAAAAAAATACCTTTGAGTCACTTTCTGTGCAAATGTGGTGTTTAAGGCATCTAGCTTCTTTACGCATTGCGAGTTAGCTTTAACGTTGAATCAGACTCTCGGGTCTCTTTTTTATTCTTGCTTCTAAGCACTATTGTGATGCAAGTACTAACATCCCTGTTCACAAATCAAATATTGCAAGTCGTAGTTGCTGCTGACAAGTTTGCAGCTGTAATCGCTGGGCCTTTGATATCGGTGCAGCCAGCCAACAGGAAAGAATAAATGATTTAGCTTTCTGCAAGCTTTATCAGTGCACAGCTGCTTGCTAGCAAAGGGCTCTGAGCCTAATATTTTGCCACCAAATGGGATAAAACAGCCCTGCAATTTTAACACAGCATGGTGGCAGAAAGCATTCTAAATATTCTTTCATTGTGATTGAAAGAATATTTAGAAGGCTTTCAGCCAGCACTGGCTGTGGTTTTAGTGTGGGGCTGAGTGCAAGCAAGTGGCTGGAATTGATATTTCTCTCACCTGAACAGGAGGTAGAAAATGTATTCCCAGTGCAGCCACTTGCTAACAGCCCTGCAGCAATAACAAATCCAGCTTGCAGAAGGCCTTCAATTCTCACGATTAAAGCACTACCTGTGGCACCAAAAACAAAAGATATATTTTTTTAGAATAAAAAGTTGGGCTAGGCTCCTTACCTCTCGGGTCTGTGTTGTTATCAAAGTCACATTGGGAAGGTCCATTCTGCCTCATCTTCCTCTACAGACAAATTCCAATTCCTACAAAATAGGCAAAAAGCAACTGATTACCCACAGCAATGCACAGGCTCATTATCGGGGGGCTCGAGAATCGACAGGGCCCCTCAGCACCCACTATAGAATGGAAATAATATTTCTCCCACCTGAACAGGCAGGAGAAATATTATTGCCAGTGCAGCCTCTTACCACAAAGCCCCGTAATCGGGGACAGCGTCAGGGCCTTTCGACCCTTACAAACCAAAGAGGCCTCGAGCCTCTGTGGGCCCAGCAACTGCACCCATGTTTCCAGTCCGCAAAGCACAGCAAGAAAAGTCTCAATTTTCATTCTGGGGCTTTTAATATGCACTTTGCAGTGCTTACATTAAAGTTATGGCTAGTTAGTGTAAAACTTCCCACTGGCTCTGGCTGTCTGCGTCGTGATAAATTTGGCAGCTAACCTCCATTCACTTTCAGCAGGTAGGCTAGGACTGGCCTACAGGGCAATAGGCCCATGGCCGAACTAAAAACAGAAAATGCTGGTGTGGTCCAGTTTTTGTGGTCAAAGCGGGCCACTGACTTTGCCAATTTGGCCAGTGTGATGAGTTAATTCACTCTGTGGCTAGTCGTTTTGACCAGTGTTGGTGAATACAGGGTGACCAGACGTCTGGGTTTTCCTGGGACAGTTCGGGGAAATCACCCTCTGTCCCGGGGTCACGGGAATTTTTTCATTTTAGAAACCCCATCCAGGCTTTGCATGGTTGGATGGCTACGGACCTGGTTCTTCCGAGACCCAATTCCGAAAACCCGAAATCGGGTCCCGGCGCAAGTTGGCAGCGGAATTAAATACTGCCTTTAAATGCTCCATCTGCTTTTTGGGATGTGAATATCTATTGAAATACAATCCAATGTGTCAAGGTTAAGTAAATGTTGGGGCATTTGCATAGCTGTGGTAGCTCGCTCTTTCCCCTGTGCAACAGTTTCTTGGCGACTGGGGGCCAGTAAATGAGTACTTGCTTTATCAGCAGGGGCTCCTCTTCCCCTCTCTACCCACAGCCCCTCCTCCCGCCCCATTTTGGGGCCTCAGTGACCGGAGCCAACTATCTTGGCACTCCCACCCCAGGAGCACCTGCCTGGGCGAGTCCCAGGTGAGGAGGTGTGTAGTGCCGGCTAACGACCCTGCCACTGCGGAGTAGGGGGGGTCGATGGCTCTGTTATTTTGTTGTGCCATGCTCCACAGGGGAGGGGGAGGCCTTCCCCAGCTCTGCAAAAGCAATTTAAAAACAGCGTTAAAATTAAGGCTTCGACTAAAAAAAGAAAATATAACTGGACTACATAGCCCAAAATTCCCACATCTACAAATGGTGGTGCTTGGGGCGAGATCAGGGGATTAAGTACCGTTCACTGCTCTGCTAACCTGTAATCTTGAACACAACCCTTTATCTAACTGGGGCTAGGGTGACCAGACGTCACGGTTTTGCCGGGACTGTCCCAGTATTTGGTTCTCTGTCCCTCTTTCTCAAGATCATGTTCACATTGGAACCTGCAGAGGTCCCGGTTTTTTGTAATAGGTCTTCATAGCTGACAGGCAGGAATGCACAATCTCGCACAGAAGAAATGCAGCATTTTACAATTTAAGATAGTCTTAGTTTGTGATAAATTAATTATAATATGTGTTTCTTTGAGCAGTAACACTTAAACCTCCTCCTCCTCCAAATGCTAAATCTGGTCACCTTAGCGCGTATGGTTTGTGTGAATGTATCTGTGAGTTCATTCATTTGAAATGAGTGTGTGACAGAGACCGTCCCTCTGCATGAGTGCACCTGTGTGAGAATGTGAGTCCTTGTGTGCGAGTGAGTAGGTGAGTGCTTCTGTAAATGAACGCGAGTCCGTGTGAGGGAGTGTGGTTGTGTACTAGCTGTTGGGGGCTGTCCCGGTCCACCGGGCAGCCCCACACTCGGGTCGGGTAGCGCCCGACACCACACGCTGCAGTGCGGCGCTCACGCCGCGTGATGAAGGGTGGGGGTCATCCCACCCGCTCCAGGACACCGGAGCTCCCCACATGGCCGGCTGGCAACCGGCTCACCGCGGCCCCGGCTCTGGGGGCACCCAGGCCGGGGTCGCATCCCCAACCCGCCTCACATGGCTGGGGGATCCACAGGGACGGCGTTGCCCGGCAGGGGCACCGTCCGGACGGCGTTGCCCGGCAGGGGCACCGTCCTCAAGCTGGGCCCCGACCTTGGGCCCAGCACACGTGGCGAGGCACCCCCCCCGGCACCAACACAACACACACACGCGGAGTCAGGTTCACTCGTGACTGCCGAGCCGGAAGCGGCTCGGACCTTTTATTAGGTTGGTCACATGGGTAACCATGTGACCACACAACTCCGTGGAATGTACCATGGCCCCTCACAGGGGTGCCATGCAACACTAGCATACCCGGCTGTGAAACAAGTTTCTTTGCGACTCGACCCAACACTGTTTTCTTCGGTATGTGCAACAATGTAAACGTTTTCGTGTTTTATTTAAGACACAGAAAAGGCAAAGGTGGCTTATGCATGCCAATGTGAGGACATGTGGTGACAGGAATTCATGGCATTGTAATATCCTCATTACCAGTCACTGAAGGCCGTTAAAAATTGCCAGCTGTCTAATCACAATGCAGTTTCGATTCCTTAGGTTTATTAATATTATGAGCGTGAGCTGAGGGTGAGCAGTCGTCTGCAGTCCGCAGTCTTTCTACCCTGTTCTTTTTGCTACTGGAGCTTAAAAACACCCATTCCACCGCGGAGCGGTGAGCGGAGCGTGAGCTGAGGGTGAGCAGTCGTCTGCAGTCCGCAGTCTTTCTACCCTGTTCTTTTTGCTACTGGAGCTTAAAAACACCCATTCCACCGCGGAGCGGTGAGCGGAGCGTGAGCTGAGGGTGAGCAGTCGTCTGCAGTCTGCTGCAGGCGCTATGGAGCCCCCCGGCACAAGCGTAATCCTTCCTGAACAGTCCGAAATAGAACTCACTTCAGAGGCCTCTTTGCGAGTACTACGGAGTTCCTCAAAAACATCAGATGGTAAGAACGCCAAATTAATGCAATGCACAAATAAACTAAAGGAGCTCAGGCCCCCTTCAGTGCCAATTAACAACATCTCTTTGGGCCCTCTAGCTACAGCGCCTAAGGCGAATACGGCGAACACGGCCGGCTCCGCACCTCCGCCGAGCCGGCATCTAAACCACACAAACCGAAAGGTCCAAAATTTCGTTGACCCCTCCGGCGCCACGGTCCCTGTACCTAACGCTGCACTTCATTCATCAAATGATCCCCACAACCCCACAAATCTTGTGGATGATTTCACGCCTATCCCAGCAAACGAAGTGCCCAACCTCGGGCGGACTAAATCAACTCGGACCGATACCACGGCCGAACCCTGCCCCGCACTAAGGACTTACGGCCTGTTCTCATCCGCTGCAGCGCTTCAACAAACGGAGACCCGCCAGATCCTCTGTTCTATCGATACGGCGCCCCACTCCAGTTCCTTCTGCGACCCATCCCCCGCCTGGCGGGCGTTGCCCCACCGTCTCGTAAACGAGATGAGGGACTCCCTGGCTTCGGCAGTCGGAGGACGGCAAGGCCAGGCTCCTGCACCGCCCGCCAGCGGCGAGGGTTTTGGGACCGGCTTCTCTAGGAGCGAGTCAATTTCGGCTAAGGCAGGGCCTTCAAATGAGCGCGGCAGCTCTTTGACACAGGAGCCCGCCAAGCCGCACCTGAACATCATTACGGCGTCAGCTCCCGGCGCTCAATCAGACCAATCCTCCGCCCCAACCAGGCGTGTTGCTCCGGAGGGTGTTACAACGTCCCTTTCTACGGATGAAACCTCAGCTACGATCACAACGACAATTGAAGTGGAGGCACTAGTCCACGCCCCATCCCTAGTGCAAAGTAACAGTGCCCCTCTCCGGACCATTTGGGCCCCCCCACCAGCCGACTGGGATTCCACACCTACACAGTTTAATGTGGAAACAGTCGACGCAGCGTTGCACGCCACCAGCAAATCCCCTTCTTTGAAACTGGGGGTCACTTCCATCATTCTCACCCCGGAAAGGCGGTTAGACAACCTCAACATCTCTCTAGAGACCGACTCTACGCCCGATCCTAAAACTCCCGAACCGAAAAAAGTTTGCAAACAAACCAATAAAAGAAACAAAAAGTCTAAAATAAGCGCGAACAAAAAAACCAGTAAAGAAACGAAAACAGGGAAGCGGACTCTACCCGCCCCCCTTTTGTCCAGTGCACTGAAAGACTTCATAAATAAACAATTCAAAAGGAAACTGGACCAGTCGAAAGAACTCTCGGATGCCGAAATCTTGGAGGCCATTCAGGACCTCCAACCCATGAACAAAGCAAGAAAATTAATGCCGGAGACTCCATCCCACGGCCAGCACAAACTACCACTTCAAAATCAACGAATGGTCCAAAGTGACCCTCTTAGTCCACCCAGCTGCGAACCAACGCCGAAAAAGATTACGACCAACCCAAACAACGAGGTCCCACAACGTAAAGAAGCGAATGCTGTCCTAGATCCACACAAAGTGACCTTCGACTCTCAAAGGCAAACATCAAACGGCTCTAACGAAGTGCTCTCAGGCGTCCCCGTGAATAAAGACTCCGAAGCAAAGGGAGCGACCACTGATCCAACGAGCCCGATCCCAAGGGACATCCACCCCTCCTCAGCCACGGAATACAATATCATTGAAGTAAGCAAGCACCCTTTCCCTAAACCCCCGGGTCCTCAGGCTAACCAAACCTCCCCTACTCCCGTACGAGTGCACAAATTGGGAAATAATACACCGCCGATGTCCTGTGCAACTCGACCTCTGGGAGATCACCTTTTCAGTCTAGACGAGGTCTCTCCTCAAATAGATGACCTCCAACAACCATCAGACCCATTGCCCCACTCTACCCCACGATCCAGATCCCCACCAAAAAACAGAAGATTGAGCGAAATCACAATTCCGGAAGCAAAGTCTTCACCTTTGAAAAAACCTGACCTCTCAGTCATTATGTCTGCAATCACAATAGCTTTAGCTCCATTTGGAAAGCTTTACGAAGCCATCAATGACTCACTGAAGGACAACAACGTTCTCACTGCAATGATGCACACCAAAATGATATTTATCGAAGGCTTCATAACAGCCCTTGAACAAAGAAACAGAGAACAGAGCGCGATGTTGGACTCAAAGCTGAGTAGATTAGAAGAGCTCTCAAACCGTCTCAAAGCAACCTCGCTAGTAGCATTAGATAAAGAGTCCCAAACAGAAATCGTGGCACCTTTTCTACAACCAGTCCCGATTTTCAAGAGCCAAAGGGAAAAGCATATACAATCAAACCGAGCAGTGCCCGAATATCAGAGACCAGAGGAAAACCAACAAAAGACAACTCAGAGCACAAACAGTAAACCATTGCTAAAAATCTCTGCGACAAACGTAACGTTTTCCTCCGTGGCTCAAACAGTATCGGCCCTTGACCCATTGATGGCAACAAGAACAAAACAAAAAGAATTTTCAAAAGACATACCAACCACACCACAGCAAAAATCAAGCTCAAACAATTCAGTCATCTGTATTTCCTCCTCCCCCAAATCCGCCGACGATTTCTTGGCCCAGAGCTCATTGATGAACATAAGCCAACATCTGGACCAAATTGATGGTCCCTCACCGAACCAAGCCACCAGAACTGAAAAGATCTTATCCACCACGTCAATCCCAACCGTCCACAAAATTAACAAGCCTCCTTTGGCCACTACGACTTCGAACCATTCAACAACACCATCTCCTGAATTAACTCGTACCAACCTGATTCCGAGCACATTGAGACAGGGACGGGAAAACCGTGTCACTTCGAGTAGGAAGACCTCTCCTCGAACCCGTCTGTTCAAAATTGAACAAAAAACGTCTGACGACCGGTACATGATTTTAAACCGTAATACGGTCCTGAGAACACTAAAAAAGGTGAAAACTCTTCAGCACCTACAATCAGCCGATTTCACACTAATCGAACCATACCACAGAAAGAATCAAGCGAAGGCTTACTTACACATCAAAAAATCTGCACTAGACAATCTACAACATGACATATTTGCCGAACTGGCCGTACTGGGCTTCAACCTCTACGAGATCCCCTCCTTGATCCCCAAAGATCCACTAAAAGATAGCTACAGAATGTCCCCGAAAAAAAACTATAGATTCAAGTCACGCACCGAAGATCTCTATCGATCAGCAAGAAGGGGAAGAAGCCCAACATCACCATCCAAAAAGCGCTCGTCAAACAACACATCACCTTCGGATGGTCGCCTTACAACAACACGCCGAAGATTAACCTCAAGGAGAGAGGAGAGAGTGGAGCACAGTGAAGATCGTAGACAAAAATACAACTCTGAACGGCATCATGATTACTCTGCAACTACACGGCCGAGATACCACGCCAACAAAGAGGCGCCTTCGATCGACAGAACCTCGAGAAATACTACAAAGCCGACCCGAAACGAGCCTGAAAATTCAGCCAAGGTAAGCAAATGGAACTGGTTCCGCAACGTCCTGACTCCAGGGGTGAAGAAATAGCAACCATTGGACGACGTTGTAGAGACGTCACCCTCATCCAAATCTCTGCAGCAACCATCGTCGAGAATAAACATAAGCATTGCCTCATGGAACACTAGAGGCCACGTTCACCTCACCAAGTCTGACAGTCAAGATCTGAGTCCGTACGACATCATTTGCTTTCAAGAAACGTGGCTATGTGAAAAACCGGCCCTTGACGGTTACCGCATTGAAATATCCCCAGCCTCTAAAGGACCATTGGGCCGCCCTTCGTCGGGATTACTAATAGCAACCCGCATTGGATCCGGTATAACCATCACAAAAGTCCTTGCCCGCAGCTATGAAATTCTGGCCATTCTGACTACTTGGAACACCGAAAATTCTTCAATCAATCCTATAACCCAGGACTCGGTAGCAATCATTAACGTATACTGGAACCCTCAAAAGACCTCTCCAGCGACCATGTGTGAAAAGATCTCCAACATAATCGACGAAATCACCATCAAATATAAATCTTCGAACATTGTGATTTGCGGTGACCTTAATGCGAACTGCTCTACAGCTGACGTCCCAACCAGACGCGATCTTACCAATTGTTCTGCATCAGACAGAGGTTCCGCTTGGAATGCCATCATGAAATCTAGAAACCTTCATAACTCAGCCGCCAAGTCAGACCCTGAGGCCCTGATACCAACCTGGGAACGTGGCTCGTCATCAGCCACTCTGGACTACATCTTCGTTTCCGATCCTGTGTACTCCAACCTAGTGTCATTCAATGTTATTAAAACAAAGCACAGTGATCACAACCTACTAAATCTGATTTGCAGAAACAAAGAGACCTTTGCGCAACTCTATGAAACTCAAATCGAGACCAATTCGCAACGAACCCGTCTTCGATTGATTGCTCCAGATATCCGCAAACTAACAGACCAATTTGCCCGCCTGACTTCAGAACCCGCATCTCACAACGGAGTGGCCAGATCAAGCTACATTCCCCTTCTGTTGGCTTTCAAAAAACCAGGGAAGATCTCCAAAATTCAAAATAAACAACACACCCATAAATATAATTCGACCTTAGTAGTTAAACGGAAACTCCTCAGAAAATTGAAAAGAGTGGCAGTATCATCAAACCTACCAAAAGATTGGGAAGCCCTCAACATAGAGACGAGGAACTTCAGACAATGGCTAAGAAACGAAAGAAGCGGCCTTTATCAACGGGATGCCGAAGACATGCTGAAGGCTCTCGCCAATAAAAAATCTCGCGATTTTTGGTCACTCATTAACAAATCTAGCAAGTTTCCAAACTCGCACATGATAAATCCAATCCCAGAAGAAAAATGGGCATCCCACTTCATGAACCTATTTCATCCAATAGAAGGCTATGTTGAAGAAACAAAGCGTACAGAACTCACAACCTGGGTGGACTTAACTGATACTAGTGACATCAAGTCCATAATTTCAAAATTAAAGTCATCAAGAGCGCCCGGGCCCGACGGCCTAGCAAACCTCGATCTAAAACAACATCCGGAGGAATGGTCAATCCTCATTAGCTCAATCTTCAAACTCTGCCAGGTTAAAAGAACGATTCCGGACTCATGGACGACTGCTGTGGTCGTCCCGATCTTTAAGAAAGGAGCAAGAGAGGACCCCTTGAACTATCGGCCAATAGCCCTTCTCGATGTCATCGGGAAAGTGTTCGCTTCACTTCTCCTTCTACACTTCCAGAAATGGTCCTATACCTCGACGTGCTTCGACTTCCTGCAAACAGGATTTCAAAAAAATGCAAGTACGAGCATCAACATAATGTGCTTGAATATACTAAAGGAAAGAGTCTTAGCAGGAGCCCCTCAAATCTTCCTAGCTTTCGTTGACCTGTCCCAAGCGTTCGACAGAGTCGACAGGCCCAAATTGTGGTCGAAACTGAGATCTTGGCATTGCCCGGAAAACATCTTGGAACCCATAATCAGTCTCCACGCGAACACTAGCATAAAGGTTCGGCTAAATAATCAAGGCCTCACCTCGAAGCCCATATCAACATCCCGCGGAGTGAAGCAAGGTTGTCCGTTGGCCCCCGCCCTGTTTATATCCTTCCTCTGTGATTTCAAAGACAGCCAAGTACAGATACGATCGTTTCCGCCCAAAATTGGCTCTACAAGGGTCCCCAGACTCCTGTACGCGGACGACCTGATCTTACTCGACCAAACCCAGGTCGGTCTGCAACGCCAATTAAATAATCTCACAACTTACATCATCAACAAGATTAATAAATCCAAAACAAAAATAATGATCCTGCAAAAACCAGGGAGCAAAAAGACAGATCGTTTTCACTGGCATCTAAGCGAGACACAAATCGAAGTGGTCGACTCATTTAAATATCTAGGAGTCCAACTCGATTCTACAAAGAAGGCCCTGAATATGCAAGCAACCCTTTGGGCTAAGGCAAAGAACCTAGCCGCTCAACTAAAAGCAGTCGATCGAAAATATGGCAAATTTTCACTCCAGCCAGCAATCAACTTCTACAAAGCAAAAATTATCCCTTCTCTAACGTACGGCATGGACGCCACACCAGCAATTCCTCCTCATCTTTGGCCTAGACTTGAAGGTCTAATTTGGAGAGCAGTCCTAGGACTTCCCAATTCGACACCAGTAGCGCCGATAAGACGAGAACTTGGCCTTACATCCCTCAAAGCAATGGTAGATCACAGTACTTTACAGCTCTACAGGAATGTCATCCACCCAGACAGCCTGGAAATCTACCACATGATAGCCGAAGAAATTGAAATAGGCAAAAACCACTTCATGAACAAGTGGGCTACGGAACAAAAACAAAAACTCCTCTTAATTGCCTGTACGGAAGAGGATCTGAAGAACAACCCTACCAGGGTCAAAACCAAACTCGACTGTTGGGATTGGATTTCTACCATCGACAAAGCGACTTCATATAAACTTCTAGTCAACCTGCCGTCGAATACAAACAAGCTGAAAGAGCCAATGGCTTACTGCAAAAGATATCCCAGCAAATCACTCATGAGAACCTTTTTGAAAGCTCGTTTGAATGTGCTACCGACACAAGAAATCTTAGCCATTAGATCGAGATCTAAAGAAAAATTTTGCAGACTCTGCCAAAACTCTGAAGAGACTGAATCAATAAGACATCTAGTAATGTGCTGTCCCGCCTTGCACCAACCCAGAATCGCCTACTTTAGCTCTCTGACAGCCACCTCTTTCGCAGGAAATGAAGATATTTGGTGGAATCGAATCATCAATGGCGAAAAGACCCGATGGCACACGGCAGCCGCCAAACTTCTAAAACTTGCAATTGAAAAGACAAGAATCATCACGGTCGCTGATCCATCAACGAGAGAAACTTGAATCTGTGACTTATATTGATAACAAACCTCTTCAAACTGCAAACGAGATCTGCTTCACTTGAAATCAGTCCTTGTAAAAATCTGTTTCTTGATTGATTCCTAATAATCTACAGGCCTCCTGGCTACGATAGACATTTCGCAAACAACCTTTGTGACTCCATCGCCTCCCTCCAAATCAATCACCCCAACCTCACCCTCCTTGGAGATTTCAACATATGGCTCGACAACCCCACCAACCCTATGACCCAAGCCCTGGTTGACGGTCTAGATGCAATTAACCTCCAACCCCACATAAACGGCCCGACTCACTTTAAAGGACACACTCTCGATGCCATCTTTAGCTCCAATACCCTGATTCACCTAAAGCCCCCCACCCCTATCATCTGGTCCGATCATTTTATTCTCTCGTTCACCATCCACTCTCCCAGCCCCCTCCCCATACGCACATCTGAGCCTCCGAACCTACGCAAGTGCTGGAAAAAACTAAAAATCACCCCAGACCTAGCCGAAGCACTCCTCCTGTCTCGACCACCTACCTACCATCCCCGCAACCATCTAACGCCTGAAGCCTTTGACTCATGGCTCAATGCATCTCTGACACGACTCACTCCCCTATGCAAACCATCAACCCGCCTTGGCCCTTTTCCCAGATGGTTCACTCCTGAGTTAAAAACCACTAAACGACATTACAAATACCTTGAACGCAACTGGCGGAATGAGAAAACACAAGAGAGCAAGACCACCTTGGCCCGACAACTGTATCAGTACAAGGCCGAAATCCGGAAAGCAAAAAAAGCCCACTACAACACCCGAATCCTAAACTCCAAAAACCCAAGCAAAGAACTCCACAAAATCATCTCCGAATTCACCAATCCAGCCTGTAACACAACCATCCCGACCCCGTCACAATCACTGTGTGATTCACTCTCCCTCCATTTTTACACCACGGCTATTGAAAGGACTAAAACTCTAAACACCAAACTGTCCCTCCTACAACCAATTGACACTCCGCCGCCCGCACCGGCCAGACCCTCACCTGCAACCTCAACGCAACCAACGCTCGAATCCTTTAGTCCATTATCACCAGAGCAATTTCTCAAACTTCTATCTGCCCGCAAACCATCTGGATCACCCCTAGACCCCTGCCCGGCGAAAACTCTTAAAGGAATTTTTGCCTCCACCTGCGCAGGGGAGCACGCAAGATCTATCATAAACAACTCCCTTTCCTCCGGTATATTTCCTGAGGGATACAAAATAGTATACGTCAAACCTCTAATAAAAAAATCTTCGCTCGACCCTCTCGAGGTCAAAAACTACCGCCCAATCTCAAACACCAGGTTCCTTGCCAAACTCATTGACCGAACCGTCTACTCCCAACTAAATGCCTTTGTCGAAGCCAATAACCTCCTAGACCCTGCTCAATCAGGTTTCAGATCACGTCACGGAACCGAAACCACCCTAGCGTCGATCTGGGACGACCTCAAAATGACAGCAGACGCCGCAGGATGCGCAGCACTAATCCTCCTTGACCTATCCGCTGCCTTTGACACGATCAATCACTCAATCCTCCTAGACCGCCTCCACTCCCTAGGAATCTGTGGAACCGCTCTTAAATGGATAGCCTCTTTCCTCAAAGACAGGCACCAAATAACTACACTCCCCGGCTTTACCTCCCAAGCTCGACCTGTCGACACCGGAGTCCCCCAAGGAGCATGTCTATCTGCCCTGCTTTTCAATCTCTACCTGATCACCCTCCCGCCAATCATTCGCTCACACAACATCATATGTTACAACTACGCTGACGACACCCAACTAATCTTAAAATTCCTGAACTCGAAACCCAACTCCCGACCCGACCTAGCAACCTGCCTTCTTAACATTGACTGCTGGATGACCCAAAACCACCTCCTGCTAAACCCAGCCAAAACAGAAATCATGGTGTGCGGCAACTCCGATCTTCTTCCGCACCCGCTTCCCTGGCCACCCGCCATGGGCAACGCACCGACACCCTCTAACACAGTGAAAAATCTTGGATGTACCCTAGACTCCGGCCTAACACTCTCGCGCCAAGTCAACAATGTCTCAAAGTCCTGCCACTACCACCTTAAAACCCTCAGGCTCATCTTTCCATACCTCTCATTTCCAAACAGAGTCTCTGCCGTCCAATCAATCGTTATATCCAGACTGGACTACGGAAACCCCCTATACCTCGGAATCCATGCTTACCAGCTGAATAAACTCCAAAGAGCGCAAAACGCAGCGGCCAAAATGCTACTTGCGCTAGGTCCAAGAAACCACGTATCCCCAGCCCTCAAGACACTGCACTGGCTTCCAGTAGCCCGTAGGGTGGCTTTCAAAACCTTATGCCTCACCCATAGAGCACTACATAAAACTGGACCTCTATATCTTCAAGAAAAACTAATACCATATCTTCCCTCTCGCACCCTAAGATCAAGCTCAGCCGGCCTCCTAACAATTCCTAAGACAAACTCAATCAGGATAGGCGGAACATCATTCTCAGCCCAAGCTCCAACCCTGTGGAACTCGCTCCCTCCCCACATCCGCCTAACTGAAGACCTAACGTCCTTCCGCAAACTACTGAAAACCTGGCTCTTCCCCTAAAACCAACCGGCTTCCAAACTAGCACCACCTCTCCGACCTATCAATAAACGACTAAAGTAGATCAAATTCAGGGAAGCAGATATTACGAATAAATCAATGAGAAACCGATGAAATGCACATAGCAGTATATAAAAGCTAACCTCAAATATCTTTACACTATGTTAAGATCTGTCTTCCAAATGTGTGTTTGAATCGAAAGGGCTTGGGGCAATAGACTCTGCATGTTTGTGCACTCTTTCAAAAATCTGGCCCCCAACTTCTGGAATTTAAATACGTAATTGCCAATAACCTCTCTGGAAAATTGAATTTAGAAATGTCCCCAGTAGACGCTGTGCGAAAATTGCATTTAGAAGTGTACCCATTAACCTCTGCAAGAGTTACACTTAGAAGTGTGCCCAGTAGCATCGCTGATGAATTGAGTTTAGAAATGCTCCCAATAGCCTCTGCATGGAAAATTGTACTTAAAGGTTCGCCTAGTAGCCTCTCTGTGGAAAATAGAACTTAGAAGTTCGCCCAGTACCCTATCTGGGAAAGTTGCATTTGAAGTTTGCACACTGAAAGAGCATATAACCATTCATACCACACCCCACGCTTACTCTCTCCTTTACATCACCACTCAACTAGAACACAGGGATACTATGACACCATTCGGTATAACTGTTCTCATACGAACATCCGCCGCTTACTCCACATCATTCTATGTAAACACTGCTGGTCTCACACCCTCAGCCAGGCGTTTTCCCCAGGCCTAACGCAGCCACATCCGTCCCGGATTAATCCGGCCGGAACGAACACATTCTCCTGATCTCTCAACCACCACACCTACCGATAAGAACCAGCTATTACACGTGTACCGCACGAGCTGCACACATATCCGGTGCACACACGCACCTTTTGACTCTCCCTTCTCTCTCTACTGATCTGAACTTCGGTTCCCAAGGGCGTTCAACCTACCAGCGCCTTCAGACCATACCAATGGTATATAAGGCGCTATATAAGTGCAAAATAACAATAACAATAACAATATACAAGTAAATAAAAAAAATAAAAAAAAAAATATTATGAGAAGCATTGGATTTTTCTGATACGGCGCTGCTTCTCGAATGAATGTATGTGTGCCATCTTATGAAATAAGGGCACCTTTTATCGTTCAGATAGGAGTTGCAAAGCCTGCTGTTGAGTTCCTGCTGTGCCTCCCCAATGCTGACAAAGAGGTATATTGAGATCTCACAATGACTGATGAAGGGGAGGGTCTCCTGGGATTTCACTTCAGGTATTGGTTGATGCGTGCAATGTTTAGAACATCACTGGCTTATGCATTCTACTGCCTTCAACGCAAATGACCCCTCCTTACTTAAACGATTGATTTCTGGCATTGTAACCTGTGCCCGAGGGTTGATGCATATTAAATCAGAATTGTCATGGTTTTGGAAAAGCACACAGTACCTGCTTCTCCTTGGGAATTTTTTCAAGGCATTGCCCTCACTTAGTATATGTTTTTTTTAATTGTAATCTTTAGTTTATACAAACTTTTATCACAAGGTTACATCCATTAGTCCCTTAAACTTTCAAAATAACATAATTCCTTACGTTAACTAACGCGGTGCACTATAAAATCTTTTTTTTTCTTATATGCACATACTGTTCTTTGCAATCTGAAAGTCTTTACATTTCCTTCAAAATCACGTCTATGAAATCAATAGTTGCACAAGTTATTTTCATATTATGACCTGAGATTACCCGTGTCCACCATTCGTCTATGTTTCCTTTTAGCAGAAAGGAAAATCCCAGATGACATGTCCTATGCTCTGAAAATGACCGACATTTTGTGATCAAATGTTGCAGCGATTCTATTTCTTTTTTGCAGTACCTACATAGATCGTCTTTGGTTTCCTTCTCTTTCCTTAACCACTGCAGCTCTTTTGTTTTAAATGCATTTAGCCAAAGCCGCAAAAATTGGTCTCGATGCTAACGAGATGGACATTTTAGTAAATATTTTGGTTGTACATCTAGTCTATTTATTGCGCTTCCAAGCGGAATTGCACTGCTTAGTGACGCTCTTTTTTCCAGATTTGAGATCCAGCTCCAGGTTCACAGTCGTTTCTTAACTAATTGTGGATGCACCTGTAGCGACTCTTTCTTTATGTCTGCAGTCGCCAAAATCTTATCTATTTTGTTGGCCCAATCAGTTAACATGTTTGACTTTACACCAGGTGGGCTTTGCTTGAATAGTTTATATGCTGGTCATGCCGGGTTTTATCTAATTTTTCGCAGTGCAGCACATGGTTTCCAGACTATTTTACTAAGTAGAGAATGAATCGCCAGTTTGTGTCACAGATTCGTCATTGAGACGTAATGTGGCAGTTTAAGGCCTTCAAGTGCCTCCCAATATTTGGAGTCGAGATTCCATGCTGATTCTGCACCAAATGTGATTGCCGGTACTAATTTATTCAAGTAAAACAATAAGATGGGGCGCAATGAGAATTTTCCATAATCATTATGCAATTTAGTGCCTTGTAGTGCATACATAGTCATTCTACTTCTCAAGCCCTTGGTCCATGGCCATTCTCGAATCAGTGTGCTAAATAAGATTCCGAGATATCGGATTGATGTTAATGTTTCAATTTTTTCGCTTGCGACATGCCATCTGTAATTTTTGTTTTTTTACCCTTTTTGTGGGCCCATCTGCATTATTTTGGTTTTTGTAGTATTTATTTCCGAGTTGTTCCTTGTCAAATAGTTATTTAATTTCGACAGCAGCCGCTGTAAACCTATTTTTGTCTGGTCTATAAAAACCAGATCGTCGGCGGATGTGATGCAATTAATTGCTTGGTCGTTTATTTGCGCAGGAAAGCACTTTACGTCTTTCAGATCGGCCAGCAGGTCGCAGATAAACAGCTTGAACAGCAGGGCTGCCAAAGGGCAGCCCTGTTTTACTCCTTTCATTGTCGATACAGTGCTTGTTAAATCGCCGTCAAGGTTCATCCTAATCCGAATGGTTGTTCCTTCGTGCAGGGATCTTACAGGATTAAGTATATCAAGAGGGCATTGCCACTTTGTCAATTTCTGCCAAAGCAACTTCCGATTTATTCTGTCGAATGCTTGATGCATGTCCACAAAGGCCAGGAATAGATTTTTCCCACCTTTTAAGGACTCTAGTTTTAAGATGTTTAATAACATTAAGTTGACTTCCGTCCCTACACCCTTTGTGAACCCTGTTTGTCGACAGTTGCCTTTTCCAACATGTGAAGCCCAGATAGATAACCTTTTTTGTAGAAATGAGGCAAAAATCTTGCCAATCGTATCTAAAAGGGCGATTGGGCGGTAATTTATTGGGTCGGCCCGAGAACCCTTTTTGTGAATAGGGACAACCACTGCAGTTAGCCATGACGATGGCAGCTCCTTCGTAATTGCTATTTTTTTTTAAATAAGATTTCAATTAACCATACCCACCTTTCTTTCTCCTTTTTAAGCATCACATTGGTGATGCCATCTGGTCTGGCTGCTCTCAAATATTTTAGTTGAGTAATTTAATTTTCGATGTCAACTCGGGATTCAACGACATTCCAAGGTTTATCGCTGTGCTCATGTATTACTGATTGTTCGACTTCTGAGTCATTGAATAACTCGAAAAAGTACCTTTCCCAAATTTTGGGTGTTACCGCGTTAGTAAGTACTTGATTACATTTCGTACTACCAGTGTTTAAAATCGCCCAAATTTCTTGTGCTTTATGTTTTTGGAACAGCTCTAAGATTAATTCAGCACGTTCTTGGTCTCTTAAATGCAGCAAAAGATTTGACCCAGTTTCTATAACCTTAACGTCGGTGTCAAATTTCTTCTCCGACCTTAATGTTATTCATTTTTCTCAGGATTCTTATGTCTCGCAATAGGGATTTTTTTCTATAGCCATTGACCTGCTGTATTTATGTTGATGTGAGTGGCCAGCAATTCCTTTCGCGTCAGTTTTTACGACAAATTTGTTTAATAAAGGGACGTAGTTAACGTCTTGTGGTGCCGTGATTGCACCAAATCTGTCAGTCAGGTTTTCAGTGTCAAGTGTGCATCTATCATCGAAGTCACTGAGTTGATGTATTTTGAGGAACTGATCATTGTAGAGTTCCAATATGTATTTAGTAACAACAGCCATGCTTTTGCCGTGGTTTTTTGGGTGAAAAATTCAATTAAAGTCCCTTGGACAAATATATTTGGATTGGGTAATGCCTTTACTGACCAATTGAGAGAGTTTATTTTACCATTGTTAAGAGGCCAGAGAAGGGGCGTCCTTTATGATTTTTCTCAGCAGGGCTTAGCAGGATCGTGTAACCATCTCTTAGGGGATGTCACAAAGCCATGTTTCCTGCAAGCATAGCGCGAAGTTATCCTTTAAATTCAAAGGAAAGTCATTAAACAAATGCAGAAAACCCCTGGTGTTCGATGAAATTAAATTCTGAGTCTTGTTTCGGGGTTCTTGTCATAGCTGGTGTAGGTGCTTATTTGTCCAACTGGAGAGTCTACACTTGCCATCTTGTTGTTGGAATGATGCATTGATTTCATCTGATCTTTTCAGTGTCAACTGTTTTCTCAAGGTCTCTCTTCTCTGTTAATTTCTTGTTGGTGTAACAAGTTTGACATTTAAATTGCCGTCATCTTCCCTCTCATTATGTGGTTCAAGTGAGAGGTCGAAGCCATAAAATAAAAGGTCGTCTTTAGCATCTAGTAATGTTCTCCTGACAGCTTGTGAGTTAATGTGGAGCAGCACTTGGTTGGACGTACTTTCAGTCGCATATTCCACTATTTTTATGTCGTCAGGAATAACTACGCAAAGCTGGTATGCACTTAAATAGTTTCATTATATTACCACGGTTTAAATTGACGTCATTATCATCTGAGTGAATGTTTTGAAGTCTCAGTTTTATTTTTGTGCTTTCCTTGCCATGAGGCCGCTGCGGCAGAGGTTTTATGCTTCCATTGATTTGTTTTTGCATCTGCTGCGAGGTGAGTTTCGGATTTAGATTACAGCGTTCTGTACTTTTCATAACTTTCTTGTGTGGAGATTTCTTTGGCACATTGTTTTTAGCCAAAGGGGTGAGATTAGAGCTTGTGTCCTTTGCTTTACATTTTTCTTCTGAATTGCCGTTTTCACCTACCTCTTTTTGAGGTGCTAAGGGGCTTGGTTCTTCTGTTTCGTCTACAGAATCTGTTGATAGGTCGCAAAGGTCGGATAGCGTGGCGGAGGGAGAGGACTCTTGGTCTTCGGATTCCACTCTTCGACATTTGTGTGGTTTTACTGCATGTGTTGTGAATGAATCGCAAGATGCTTTATCAGTTTTCTTTACCACCTCCTGTGTCCCAAGGGGTCTTTTATTGGTCTTTGCTGGTTCAAATAAAGCAGTCTTTTTCGGTGTAGTTAGGTTTCTAATAAATTTCCCTGAAAACTGTCGGGCTTGCTTCTTGATCTCCTTTTTCAGACAAGGTGGCTGCTGGACGCCTTTTTGCTCAGCCGATTTTATTGATTTGTCGTTTATATTAAGACTTCCCATTTTTGCAGAGCCTGTGAAGATTCCAAAGGAGAAGAAGGGATTTGTTTTTCCTCCTTAGGTTTCCCCAGACATTACCTGGCTTTTTTTTAGCTGTGGCTCGGTGAACTGTCCTCAGTGCCACCTGTAATGACTTTGTCTGACTGAATAAAAGGCGTATCGTGTCCATTGTTGCCTAGTATTGTCTGATTAGTTTTTTCATTTTCTCTTACGGCATTTTGTTTTTTGACAATTTTTTTTGTGTCATACTCTCTTTAGTCACACCAAGTTCTACAGCATTAGTTGTTGCCATCACAACAGTGACTGCAGGAAATAAACCTGCCGTTGACCTGGATTCAGTTTCGGCGGCATATGGCATTTGTAACTCCTTCTGTGGTGTAATTAATGCATCCTTTCTAGTTGCCGACATGAATGAACAATGATGTTTTGCAGCTTCGCTGCTGTCATTGTGTCGCATCCATTTTACGGATTCAATTAAGGCTGCCATGAGATCATGTTTTGCTGATTGATCTTTTGCCATTAGCTCTTTTTGTAGAGACTGCCATTGTCGGGATTGCTCGGCTTCATACTGTATGCTTAATTGAAGGGACCCAATAAAATCTTCGATAATTGCTAGTTTTGAGAACACATTTGACATCATTCGTGCTTGATTAGTTAGAGTGTCTTGAAGAAACTGATAAAGTTTAATGAAAGGGATTAGGGCCACAGTTGATAAATTTGATTTAGTTCCTATGTCATGAGTTGTGTCCTTTTCATTGTCTGATAATTGGCAGCCCTTTCCTAAGTCTTTTTCCGTCTCATCGCTTTTGTTTTGTTGAGTGGATGGTGCCTTTGTGGACAAATTTGAGGCAAACTCCAATGGGCCCGCTTGTTTAGTTTCAAGATTTTTCTTTGTCGTGTACTTTGTTATTGGAGTACTGGTGTTTGAAAGTAATCCAATCTCGGAAAAGCGCTTATTTTCTACCTTTAGCTGGTGTTTTTTCACTTCTGTTCTTTTTTTCCGGTCCGTTTGAAAGCTTGCGCTTAATTTCTCTTCCACAACTTGATAGTCTGCATTTAGTCGTTCAGTCAGCCGAGTATCGCGAGCAGCCAAGTCTAAGTGCAAGTTTTCACACAAACTTACCGATGAGCTCGAGTTGCACCTTTTGGGGTCTCCGAGATCAACCTCGGTGAGTCACTCACCTGGGATGGAACTTTTTCAGGATTACTTGTGTTGACGGTAGAGAGAGCCATTGTGGTTATCCCATTGCTTGCCACGCCTCTACAATCCTTCATGTATCCATCAGGGTGGGAACCCGGGTTTTTACTATTTCTGCAGATCGCGTCAATTGTTGGAGGGTATTCTACTGCTTGAACTGCAACCGCTTCCGAGGTAGCTTTGATGGGTTTCTCTTCAATTTGCGTTTCATTTGAGCCAAGGATCGCGCTCTTATTGGGTAGAGTGTTATCCTTTATCTCACTCATGAGTTTTGTGGCATTCAGGAGTTCAAGATCTGTCACCTTGCATGGAGACAAGAAAAGTGCTGCGTTTATTTCAATCGCATTAACATTAAGCTGCGAGTTATCTATATGACTCAGGTCTAATAGCACTTGAATTTCAGCCTGGGTTGGTATAGTGAGTTGCTTGAAAGACTGCTTCACCTCGTCTCGGGCGGGTGACTAACCATTTCTTTTAGTAGCCTTGCTGCCTTGACTGATAAGGTATATAGAGAGGGTATTACCGCCCAATGTTTTAGCTTGATAGCATTAGCAATGTCTCTTCCCTCTACAGAAGGAGTTTCAAAAGTGTCATCAACCATGTTAATACTTTTACCAAAATCGTTTCGTTTTCCTACCTTATTTTTAAGGGTTGCTGGTTTTGCCAAGGTCCATGGGTTGATTTGCTGGCGTTGCTGCAAGGCTTTCCCACTTGTTTGAGGGCCGGCGTCTGGCATCGTCTTCCTGTAGCAGAAAGTGATCACCTGTGCAGCTCCGTTCGTCCCATCGTGCCACAGTGATCACTGAGTTTTTTCTCGAGATGTTTGGCAAGTAGTCAGATCTTAGTGGGCGATGATTCTCAGAATGACGCTAGTGATGCGCCATCCAGCGCACAGCTAATAGTCAATTTTCCGCGCCCTTTCCTGACGCGGTATTTATTTTGAATCACGTTGTTCTCTGCGTGTAGTAATTTTTTAAATAGCTCCTTGGGTGAGCACCCACTAACTAGAGTGAACGCAGCTCACGTGTTACAGCAAGGCTGATTCAGCTCTCATTCGTCCACATAGATTACATGAGCATTTCTGAGTTTGGGGGCTATAATGGAGGGGGAGAAGAGGGGAAAGACATCCTGGATCTAGCACCCCTTTTGGGGTCTGAGTATGGGAGGGGTGCATGTGCGTGTATATGGGGGGCGGAGGGGTGTCATGTCCATGGTGCCATTCTTTCAAATGCGCAGTTTGCATTACAATTTATCAAAAAAAAACTCCCCCTTGGTTATTCAAATAGTGTTACAAAAGGAATAAATAGCCATTTGCAACTGTGGAGCCCGAGAGAAGGTTATGGTCCAGTCCGACCCTGTCAGCAGGGAATAGCCAGGGGCCACACACCTTCAGCCGGGCCTGTTCGCTGCTTGCAGAAACCCTTTTAAAAGGACTTTTGTGAGCAGGCTGTGTTATTACTGCAGTGCCTGGGTGTTAGCAGCCACTTTCTAACACCCAGCGCCCGTAGTAATAACACAGCCTGCTGCTCGCAGAAGCTCTTTCAAAAGCGCTTCTGCGAGCAACAGGCTGCGTTATAACTGCGGGACCTGGGTGTTAGAAAGTGGCTGGCAATAATATTTCTACCGCCCGAACAATATTTCTACCGTTCGGGCGGGAGAAATATTATTGGCAGCCACTTGCTAACACCCAGTGCCCACAGTAATAACACAGCCTACTTGCAGAAGGCCGTAAATATTCGTTCTTTCTCGTGATTAAAACAGAGCTTTTTACTAGAATTAAAGAATATTTGAAAGCCTTATGCGTGCATGCTGTTATTACTAACACATTTGTTTGGAGAAGGGCTCCCCGACCCCAGTACTCCAGTACTTACCTAGGAAGAAGCCCAAGCCGAATGCGGGAGTGGGGCTCAGAGATCCTTGTTCTGTTGATATCTCTCCACGTGATGACCGCACCTGGGCTGGGCTCATAAAATGGATACAATGTATTTAGCTCAGCCCGGTTCCTTCTGCTTCACCTGCACGCTGTGCAGAGGTACAGTTTAAAGGCACACACTTTATTTAGGCACACACTTTATTTAATCTGTGTTGAAATCATATCGCAGTTCGTGCAACATGATTGTTTAAATAAAAAGCAAACGAGCATTATTTAAACGCAAATTGCGATGCAATACTGCTTATTTTATGCCTTTTAGGAAGGGGCTCACTCTCATCCTCCTCTTGCCCTGAAATTAGCAAGAGACATGAGACTTCTCCTCTGTGGTGGTAAGGCTTGATCCTATTAGCATGGAAGACCTGGGGGCTACCCCAGGGTACCCATGTTAACCAGATAGTTGACTACGCTCATCTTGGAGATTATCCTGAAGGGTCCAGTCCACCTATCTGCCAAAGTTGTGGGCATGTTGGGCTCCATAAGTAGGATCTCCTGGCCCGGAGTCCGGTCTACCGGTGAGGCCTTAAGGCCATGCCAGTACTTAACATTGACTGAAGCCTGGCCCATCACTTGTGCCATCCTCCTCCTGAAGACTAGCACATAGTACCCCCATTTGCTTGACAAGCACCTAACATGCCTTTGAGAGTTTTATTAAATCTCACAACCAGAGCATTGCTCTGGGGGTGGTAGAATGTAGAGAGAATGTAGAGAACGTGTACGTTTCACCACATTGCTAGCATGTAACTAGACATGAAGTTGGATCCACTGTCAAAGACTACCTCATTAGGGAAACCCACTGTGGTGGAAATGCCCAGGAGGGCCCAGGCAACTACCTTGGCAGTTAGGGTCCAAAGGGATATAGCCTCACGGTTTCCTGGTGCCATGATCTACCAGAACCAGGATGAACCTGTGACCACCTGAAGTAGGAGGGTCTAACAGACTGACAATGTTGATGCCAACCCTCTTAAAGGAAAGGGTGTGCCAACCACTGGCATAGGCTGCAATAGAACAATGACACTGCCTCCAGTCTTACCAGACAATTGGCAAGTGGGGCAGGTCTTGCAGAATATTTCCACTTCTACCTCCATCCTGGGCCAGTAAAGGTGGGCTGAGAGCCTTTGCTTGGTCTTCTTAGTGCCATGATGACCAGCGAGGGGCACCTCATGTTCCAACTGCAAAAGAAAGGGCATGTAGATCTTGGCTACAACCTTTTAACTGCACTGGGTTCTGGCTCAGTGAGCTCACTATAAAGGAACTCACCTTCCCGAAAAATGTTACCAGTCTCCTCAGACCCTCATGAAAGTGGCACTCTCTCTGACCCTTACAGAAATCTGCACTAGAGGGTCCCCCTTCAGCCAATAAGCACTGAAGGTCATGGTGATCCTCTGGGGTGAGTACCTCTCCCTGAGGAGGGTCCTCTGGCTCTTCTCCCTCAGGAGTTGAGTCTAGGATCACCACTGGGCCTAGTCCCTCTGGAGCTTGGTCAACAGTGGGTGCTGCTGATGCAGCAGGTAGGGAAGGGGCCCCCTTCACAGAGGTGGCCTTCTTGTTCTTCCTTCTTGCCTTGGATTTCCCATCGGCTTGGGTAACTGACTATAGGACAGACCCTGTTTTGCCTTAGACCTAATGACTGAAGCAACAGTCAATGTGGCCCATCAGAAAGCAACCACAACTCAGCTAGGTCATTACCCAACAACACCCATGCAGGCACCTGATCTTGTACAATTACAGGAAGCGTTGCTGTCTTGGATGGTGACTAGGGCTACAGGGGCATGTTGGAGGCCCATCAGCTAACCTGGTGGTTCTCAGACAAGCACCTACATAGTCCTCTTGCTTGAGCAGGGTCCTGTCCACCACTGTCATATTAGCCTCAGTGTCTCTCAAACCAGTTGAAGGTGGGCCATTAATGAGGACACTTCTCAAATATCTCTGGGCATTCAGTGGGATAGTAGCCAGTACTTATACGTCATGATCCCAGGCCGTAATGGGAACTAGGGAGATCTCTGCAGAGGCACCAGAGGTGATTGCTGTAGAGGAGGCAGGACAGTGGCCTCCACCGCAAGTATAGAGCCACGGTAGGCCAGGCTGACAGCCTGGACACCAAGGTCCTTACTTTTACACTTGGGGGCCCCCTTCCTGTGATCCTGGGTCCCACACTCCCAACAGGTACCAGGGGTGTGAAGAACTGGATTAGGACCACTGGGAATCTGCTTTATAGCAGGAGTACCATTACTCTTACCCCCCACTAGATGTGTGGACCTTAGAGGAGGGAGTCTATCAGATGTGGCTGCTTTTTGAACTCCTCAGGTTTCTGAGTGGTCCCTTTCTCTTGGTCCTTGTCATTCCCACTGGGATCCTTAGGGGACACAGTGTGGGAGACCCATTCGTCAGCCAGCTTGGCTAATTTAAAAGGGTCTATATGTTCTGGTCATCAATGTACTGACGCAGCTCTGCTGAACAAGCCTCAGAAAAATGCTCAACAGCTGAGACAACAAATGTTTTCACCTTGTATCCATCAATCCACCCAATCATGTCCATATGTTCAGCACTCACCCAATCAACCAAAGACATACTTTCCTTCTTCTTATGGTCCCTGAACCTCTTAAGGTACTGGGCAGGTGGCTTACCCAACTTGGCAATCAAAGCAGCTCTCATGTACTCATACGGGCCCCTTTCTTCCACACTCAGTTTCAGAATACAGTCATAACCAGTCTGAGGTTCCTTACTCAGCAAACACAGCCCATTCCTTCTGGTCAACGTCATGGATATCACAAGCTATCTTATATGCCTCTAATCATTGGAGAATATCTGAACCCTCCACATATACACCATCCAAATCTTTCAGGAAATTGGTGGCAGAAGACATGACACTACCAGCTGGTCTAGCTGAAGTCTCCACTTTAGCTTTCTCCAGCTGTATTTTCTGGCTTTCAGAGTCTCTGTCATTGAGTATTACTTGTTGTTCCAATTCCTTCTTCTTCAACTCAGCTTCTGTTTCTAGCTTTTTGCTCTGAAAGGCTACTTTTTCTCTTTGTAGCTTCAACTTCAATAGTTCAAGTCTCAGGGCATCCCCCTTATTAGTAGTGCTGGGTTTTGGAATAGAATTGGCAGTAGAGGTGGCAACCCCGTTGGTATAATCTGTTTTATCCTCTGGGGCAAGGCCCCAATTGGAATCTCTCCCACTCCCTTCAAAAGGGGCCTAGTTATAGTCTTTCAAAGTGCCTCAAATCGTCCAGCCACGTTTTCAGAGTGGTTTTGTGGCACCGGTTGGTGCAGAAGGCAAGGCAACGGATAGTGCTGCAGCTCCTCTGCTTGTACATCCTCGATCGCCTCAAGGTTGCCTTCTCTGTCTCCTCTGGTTAAAGTGACCTCCTCCTCTGCTAATTGAGGAATAGTATGGAAATGAACGGTTTCTCCATCCCCGAGCAGAAGATGGGGCTGTTCGACCTTGTTGTGGCTGCCTAATGGCCTTACTCAAAGATTTAGCCGCTGCCTTAGACAACTGCAACTTTTCAGGACGTTTGTCTGCTTTAGATCCAAACAAGTAACACCTGTCAAATGGCATACCCAATCATCTGGATTGCACATCAGAAGCAAACTCTGATTTACGAAGCCAGGCAAATAATTTAAGCACTGTACCATCAGCCACAGAACGGCTAATACAATCTGCAGTGTCTATCCCTGACTGCAATGATTGGCCCATTGCATCTTTACCATCCTGAATAATGCTCTTAATACTATCCCTTTCTTCACCCTCTGGAATGTGTTCAGATGCCATGGCTATCACCTCCCACAAAGTGTATTTATAGCACAAGTTGCATTTGTTGCTTTCAGTGCCATACTTCCTGCGGAGAAAACATTCTTTCCCATGGCATCAAGCCTTTTATCCTCCCTGTGGACTGTGGGATAGACTGCTCCCTTAGATGCAACAGTAGCTGCTTGCACAACAAGGCTTTTTAATGAAATCCTTGTGAACCGCTGGAATGGTATCTGGATTTTTCCGGTTCTTTAGAACTCTATTCTTCACTGCTGTATGGAAGGGAAGGACTGAGTCCTTAGCAGGTCCCCTATCCAATATATCTGTAAGGTCATCCTGTTCATATTCAACAGATGATCTACCCCATCCAAGGTATTCAATAACCTTTGCCAATACTGATCTATGTTTTTATTTGTATTTGTTTATTTATATAGGGCACCAAGCCCGAGGGCATCTGGGTGCATTCTTAAATGTCACAAAGTGCATTACAGTGTACAGTTGCACATTAAGATATACAGTAGAGCGGTACGTTAGGATACACATTACATATAGTCTGAGATAACGAACGTTAGGAATCACATTATATGTAGTCGAAGATAACGAATCAGGTGATACATTATTTTGTTCAATGAGATATACAGTAAAAGAGGTATACTAATAGACATATACCATATGTTCTAAATTTCGAATCAGGTGATACATTGATTTGTACAGTAGATGGGAGAAGGTGTTTATGTAAGGTAGAGGAAGAATACTGGTAACTAAGTCTAGGAATATACATTGTGAAGTTGAAGTGCTAGGTAAGTAGGACTAGAAAAGGACAGGTGGCATTCAATCAGGTTTATCCTTATGGTGTCTCCTGAGTGAGGAGCCAGGATTTTAATTTGTTCCTAAAGCAAGAGTAAGACGGTTCTGATCTTAGGTCTATTGGCATGGCGTTCCAAGATTTAGCGGCTAGAACAGGGAAGCTACTGCCCCCCGCTCTCTCTAACTTAAACCTAGGGACCTTGAGGCAGTGTGCATATATAGATCTTGTGGGTCGGTCTGAGATATTTTTGGAGAATTTAACGCCCAGGTATTTGGGTGCTGAACCGTGGAGACATTTGTGTGTGAGTGCCAGGGTTTTGTAGATGATTCTGTTATTGACTTATAGCCAGTGTGCAGTACTTCTTGCTGCTGATATGTGGTGAGTTCTAGGGATATTCATTGCAGCTCTAAGTGCATTATTATAAAGTATTTGCATTTCTTTTAGGTTAGGTTGACTAGTTCCTAACTACAGGATGTTACAATTGTCTAGTTTGGATAGAATTAATGCTGTGGCTATGGCGGTGTAGTTTGCTGTCGATAAAAAAAGGTCTGCAGGCACTGATTAACTTACAGGTATAGGATGTGGTAGAGGTGGTTGCATTGACTTGTCTAGACAAGGTCAGTGAGGAGGCAAGATAGATACCAAGGGTTTTCACATACTTGGAGACATTAATGTGGTTGCCATCTATGTTGAAGGCGTTGAACTGCCTACGTAATTTATTTAGTTTGGTCTGGGATCCAATGAGTAATAACTTTGTTTTATCATCATTCAGGCAGAGGCCATGTGTGGCCATCCATACCTGGATGATTAGGTAGATATTATTAAGATGTTTCGAGTCAGTATCGTAGTCACCAGAGATGGAGATGAGGATTTGGGTGTCATCTGCATAGTTAGCGTAGGTGACACTCAAATAGTCTAAATCATCGAAGAGGGGCTTTGTGAAAATATTGTAGAGTGTTGGTGAGACGCAGGAGCCCTGGGGTACTCCGCAGGTGACTGGAGCAGGCTCAGCCGATGCAGTTGGGGCAAATACTCTCATTGTTCTGGTGTCAAGGAATGATTGGAGCCATATGGTAGCTTCCTTTGAAAAGTGAGCTGCAGATGAGAGGTAAATGCATAAGACTTCATGAGTGACTAAATCCAATGCGGCTGACAAGTCTAGTAGCAGGAGGAGGGCTAATTTGCCTGTGTCTCTTATGTCATCCATCTGCATTTTTAGGTTTACTAGAGCTGTTTCAGTACCATGTCTTGGTCTGATGCCAGATTGTCGTAGGCCTAGAAGGTGGTTGGTTTCAATCTGATCCTGTATCTGAGGTAGGCTGCCCTCTCTAGAATTTTTAGAAAGAATGGGACTGTAGTTATTGGTCTGTAGTTAGTAGGGATGTTGGGACCGAGATAATTTTTTTTCAGTAATGGGTGGACCCAGGTGTCTTTCAGTTTAGTTGGGACAGAACAGGTTTCAAGTGATGAGTTTATTAATGTTGTGATAAACGGCGCAAAATCCTTTGCTGCGTCTTTCATGATAGTTGCTGGACAGATGTCCCCCTGGCACCTTGAGGGTTTAAGGCTCATTATTATGCCCTCAACATCTTTGGTATTGAGAGGGGAGAACTTAAAAGGTGTGCACGGTGGGGGGCGCTGTTGTGCGCCACGAAATCCTGAAATCAATATCCTGCGGAGCAGTGCAGAGTCTGTAAAAACCAAAGGCAGCGTTGTGCAAAGTACCCATCTGGGCACCCCCTGAGCGAATTCGGTGGTGAAACGAGCTGCCAGGCCCCTGTGGCAAAGCCATGGAGGCTGGTGGGCTGTGGGAGTTCTGCTGACCCCGTCCTGTGCGTTTGGTGGCGCTCCCAGAGGCAGTGACATCCTGATACCTCTGACCGCATCTCACTATCGTTCACGGGCACTAGTGAGCTACGACGCAGAAACATAGATTTGCTGGCAATCTCCGCCGACTGCTGTCGGAGACTGCGGGTCCAAGTTGTAGTAGGTGCGCAAGCACTAGGACACGCCAGCTCCTCAGTCCCCACCTACTGTACTGGACTGCACTCCGGTGTGCTCCGAAGCCGAGGGGCTGCGGGTATGCTGGATCGCACACCAACATCACGCCCGGGCCTGCCCACCACCCCCCCTCCCCCGGCAACTACGGAGCAGGGGTGCAAAGGGAGATTGCAGTGTGGTTGGACTCCAGAGGACGGCGCAGCTGGATGGCTCTGACACCCGTCAGAGGATCCTAAAAGAGCCCCATCCAGCGCAAGTCAAGCTACGTCAGGCGGCGAGGCTGCAGGGGTCCCGGGCGGGGCAATCCAGCCGCTGTGTGGATCGCCGCAGCGGGGCTGGTGCCGCTGGTTGGTTCCCCATTAAGGGAGGGAGGCAAGCATCAGACTTTACACCGTGGCCGTAGGGTCGCAGGACCACATGGTGGAGGGCTTGAGACCCCAGCAACATCCGACCTTGCAGTGAGGTTTCCCTCCAGGCTGGGCCCGCTTAATGCACGGAGATAGCTGAACACTGGGGCAGAGCACACTGGTGGGCACAGCAAAATACCCGGTGACTGTCTGTCTGTCTTTTGATCGAGGATCAACCAGTTGGAGTCGGGAGACCAAGGTACACAGTGGGTTTTAATCAAGTGTCCTGGATATCTGTTAACAGGCCTAGCAGGAGAAGAAGCTACACTGGTCGCAGTCCCTTGGGACCATTTCTTCGGTCACCCATGCCCCCGCCAGACAAAACCCACCCCAAAACAATCCAGGGCAACATTTGACCACAGACACCGGTGGGCACTATAAACCGGACCAAAAGCATCCAAAAGACACCATAAATCCCACACGGGGTGCAAAACACACTACACAGAGACACTACGTGATTACAGCCACCGCTAACAAGCCGCCACAGTAGCAAATCTACTGTGGCGGCCTCAAAGCACAAATTAAGTGACACCATGCCCCCACTTCAAGGCTGATATTCCTCCCATACAAACAGGTGATGACGTGAGGTGCAAGGTGCGGCAGGAACAAGAAGGGCCCCATGGATGCCTACACCAATGCAACACCCACAGAGACCTCCCAGGGCTCCAATCACATACCGACGGGATCCACCACTCCGCAACCAGAACCCACAATGGACCCACACATGATAGCAGTTCAGAGCGGGTTTGCGGCTATCAACAAGCTAGATGACATTGGCAATAACAATGCCTCTATCAGGTCAGATATTCAAAAGGTGCATACCAGGGTGTTAGCGGCCGAGGAAAGGGTGAGCACTGTTGAGGATACAACCACCACCCATGGCAAAGAAATAGAAGAAATCCAGAAGATCCTGAAATCCATCCGAGATAAGTGTGAGGATCTCGAATCCAGGTTGCGCGTGAAATAATATCAGGGTGGTTGGGAAGGCTGAAAAATCTGCCAACGTTCCAATGGAGCAATTTCTGGAAGAAGTCCTTCACGCGTTGTTCCCAGAAGCCCAATTCTCGAAGCAATTTTTGGTAGAGAGGGCGCACAGACCTCTTGCCCCGCCCCCAAACCAGGGGCTCCACCACACACAATAATACCCCATCTCCTCAATTACCACAACCTGATTCTTCGCCTAGCACGCGAGAATGGCACTCCAATTGTATACACATCTACCCTGACTTCTCAAGTGGCGTCCAGGCAGCCAGGAGCTTATTCGACCAAGTGAAAAAGTCACTGAGGTAGAGGAAGATAGTGTACGCAATGATGTTTCCGGACAAATTGCGTCTCCAACTTGCTGGAAGATCCCACTTTTTTTAAACTCCTGAAGAAGCAACGGTCTACATACAACAACACATCCCAGTTGTCCCAAACCATGGCTAAGGCATACTACCCAGCCGGCACACCAGGCTGCTCACACATATACAAGGACCACGTATTGTAAGCCTAAAACTGAGGTAGCTGCCATACCTCGAAGAGGGGTTGTAACTCCTTGGACCATCAAGGCCTTATGCTTTCACCGACGGCCACACAAAAGCCACCTACTATGTCAGTTGGTTAAGTTAAATAAGGGGATTACACCGTCCAGTAGGAGGGATGGTGTGGGTGGGAAGGGTGGGGGGCAAGGGAGGCGGGTTAAAATTGAAAAAGATGACAATAAGTTGGACAATGTTACTGGCAGAGAAAGCAACAGGCACATTAACTTCATACACACTGAACGTGAATGGCAACAAAAGTCCCATCTAGCAAACTGAACCTCCTAACGTGGAGTATTAGAGGTTTGGCAAATCCTATAAAGGCCAGGAAAGTACTAGCCTACGCCAGAAGGCACAGAACAGACATCCTATTTCTACAAGAGACGCACTCAACATCCAGAATAGTCGACTTGTTTGCCCGGGAATGGGGTCCCATGCGAGTGGGCACAGGATATTCATCACAATTCAGATGAGTGCTAACCATCATACACTCCCGAACGGGCTTCCAATTAACCAAATCAATAACGGATCCTGAAGGGAGATATGTGATCGGTGGGGCACCCTCCAGAACCAAGACATAATCCTAATCAACACATACAGCCCCAACATCGACACACCAGACTTCTACTTACACATCATGTCACTGATAGCACACCTCTGCGATGCCAAGATCATCTGGGGCGGAGATTTCAATACTGTTCTAAATTTGCAGAAGGACAGGTCATCCAAGTCCCCCAGACCCCTCTCCAGGCCTGCCAGGACAATCACACAGGTTATGGCGGAGTTGCCGCTGGTGGACGTGTGGAGGGCTCTTCACCCGGCAATAGAGGAATTCACATTTCATTCACCGGTGCAATCTTCAAGCTCCCGGATTGACTCCTGGTTGCTATCGCCCAACCTGGTCTCGCAGGTGTGTAGCTGCTCTATCCTTCCAAGAACACTATCGGACCACTCGCCGGTACTCATTGAGCTACACAAGCCTGACGAGTTGAGAATTCAACGTATGTGGTGTATGCCGCCGGCCCTCCTGCGAGATGAAACAATCATTGAATCTCTGAGGATGGAAATCTGTGAGTTATTCAAGCATAATGCAGGGTCCGTCTCTTCGCCCGCCATAAGCTGAGAAACCTTCAAAGTGTTGCCGCTGCGTGCGTGCCCGTCATCGGGCAGCGCCACACTCCTCCTTTTTCCAGGAGAACAACAACACACACTACAACTGTTCACTGCACATCAAACACACATTATAACAATAACACTTTAACATTCCCCATTCTGAGAACACCCCTTTATTACCAGCCACCCGAGTCCCCTTACTTCAACAGTGATTGCCACTACAGTAATCAGCCAAATGTCCAAGTACGTAATCGGTGAGGCGAGCAGGTCTCCCTCGCCCAGCCCTCTGGGGGTACCTCCTGCTCACCTCCGGCACGGGTGATCTGTCCACAGGTGTTGGTCTGGCCGGGGACTCAGGCAGGCAAGGTGTTTCATCAGTGTCCTCTGGGAGATCCCCAGGGTCGGGCTCAGGAGGCGGGTCGGTTCTTGGATCTCGTAGCTTCTTAAAGAAGCTGACATTGCGCGTGACTGCAGACCGGCCATCTGATGCAGTTACCATGGACCCTCTGACTGCGACAACGTCCAACGGCTCTGGCTCATAGGGCAGAGAGAGCTTTCCATGTGGGTGTCTGTTACGAATGAGGACCTCATCACCTGGCTCCAGCCGCTGCGGGCGAATCCCTCTCCAAACATTCTCTTGCTCGATCCGTGTCCTTCGGTCTGCCTCGACCTGCTGATCATCAATCACGCCCAGTTCCTTCTCCCCCACTTCTGGCAGCAGCCCACGCGGGCAACGCCTGAACAATGCCTCCGCCGGGGCCACTCCAGTGGATGCGTGGGGCGTGGTGCGATAGATCCTCAGAAATTGGTACAGTGCTCTCTGCAGTGGTTGTCCCTGCCCCTGGGCAATTTTAAAGGTCTTATCTATTATGTCCAGATTGACCAGGCTGTCCAGCTCCTTATCGACATGTTCTCGAAGGTGAAACGGCACCCTCCGATGCTTCAAGGGAATGGGCTGTACCAACCATCTGTCCAATCCCCTTAGACAGTGCTGCATATTTCTCCAACAAGTCATTTATATCCTCCAAATAGACAGAATATGCGAAGCTGACGATGCCAAGGGCCTCCGCTGCAGCACAGCTCAGCAAAGTGTTGGTGCTCACAGGTGTCACATAGAACCGTGCTTTGATTTGAGAGCCATCATGCCCTACCTTGGCCACAAATACACCATCAAGGGGAATAGGTTCATGGCATCATAATGTCCCCGTGCCATTACATTGACAGATGCCCCAGTGTCCACGAGGACCGGAACGGGAGACTGATTTACCTCGATTACGCACTGGGGCTGTCTCCTGTTCTTACTCTTCAGTACCCCCACACTTGAGACAAAGAAAATGTTCTCTTCCTCGTCCTCCTCCACTTCCTCCACCTGGGCATCCTCCTCGCTCTGATCCACCTGAGCGACGTTGGGCGGTCGACCCTGGCGGACGAAGCTTGGCCGCCCTGGGCCTCCACGAGGACTGGAACGGGAGACTGATTTACCTCGATTACGCACCTGGGCTGTCTCCGGTTCTTACTCTTCAGGACCCCCACACTTGAGACAAAGAAAATGTTCTCTTCCTCATCCTCCTCCACTTCCTCCACCTGGGCATCCTCCTCGCTCTGATCCACCTGAGCGACGTTGGGCGGTCGACCCTGGCGGACGAAGCTTGGCCGCCCTGGGCCTCTCGGTACCAGCACAGGCGTGGCCGCCTTGCATACCCTTGAGAAATGGTCCGGCAACCCACACCGTCCACACGTCTTTCCGGCCGCCGGGCACTCTGCTGGGTGGGGTAGGTCATATCCACACTTTATGGATAAGCATCGTCCTAATCATGTCCTCTGCATCTCCCCAGGCGCAGGCTAAGGAGAGACGCCTCAGTCGTCCATAGAAGGAGTCCAGGGTTTCATCGTCCTTCTGTTTGGCCGATAGCATCACAAAACGCTCATAGTCCGCGTTGGCAAGAGGCAGAAAGTAAGCTTGCAGGGTGGCCTTCGCCTGACCATACGATCCATCCCCAGGCGATAGTGATTCAAAAATCTCCTGAACAGACGGTCCCGCTGAATACAGCATGATTGCCAGCCTGGTGTCATCATCCACCACCTGGGCCGCTCGAAAATACAAGTCCAAACGGTCCACCCACCTCCTCCATCTGGGCCCTAAGCTAGAAGGTGGACCCGAAACACCAAACTCGGGGATGGGCTGCAGAGCTGCCTGGGTACGCACCTGAGCCATGGCAGGAAGGATCTGTGGAGCAGCAGGCCCTGCCACTGGCTGCACGAGAGGTGGAGGACCTTGAGGATTCGCCTGAACAACCGGAGGTTGCTGCACAGGCTACACTTGAGGTAGTGCACGTGGCGGGGGCGGAGGAGGCCGCTGTACTGTCACCGCTGCTGCTGCTGCACCACCTTGGTCCTCAATGTCACTCATGAGTCTGAGCGCACAGGCACCCCAACATGGAACACAGGGGCCGCAACTCAAACTCCGCATTCACTGCAACACCTTGTGATGATGAAGAGGGTGAAGATAAGTGTGGCCACCAACCTGTTGATGAAGATGCACCACCGTGATGATGAAGGGGATGAAAACTGAGTGTGTCCACCAGCCTGATGATGAAAAAGATGAACATGAATTCCTCAGCTTTCAATTGTTTCCAAAAATTAGAAGAAGAAAATGTGTCGGTTATGTAGATCCTAGGCCCTAAGCCTTCTTTCTTGCTTTCACTCGACGTAGGAAACCCAAGGAAAAGCCAAAATTCAAATTAGGCATATAGTCATGCAGGTATGCCTTCCTGCTATCAGGAGTTCTAAAAATTAAGCCTGGGGCCGCTTCCGAGCCGAAACGGGAGCCTCGTGAAGTCCCACGGCTTGTTTACCAAAATGGCCGCCAGCCGCGTGGGTAACGCACTACCCGCGGCAAGAAACGAAGTGTTGCATCCACCTCGTTTCGGTGAAAAATTCTATCAAAAGTCACCGCCGGGCCCGGGCATCGTTTCCCCCACTCGTCGCCACTGTTGAGGGTTCCTCCATGCCCCCATGCGGTCCTGTATCCCCACCCTGTAAGGACGACACTTCCACACGCGTCCTCACAGTTCGGGCTTCCCGGTCGCTCTGCGCGGCCGGGAAACGCCCCGTTTATTTATGTTGCACGCGGCGGTGTGCAACGTCACGCCGCCGCGTGCGTGCCCATTATCTGGCAGTGCCACACAAAGTATGGACGAGAGGCCAACTGCTATCCAAAACAGTTGGCACGCTTAAAACCATCAGAAATAACCTCAACCAAACAGAAACTACTCTCCGCATATTAGAAAAGACACACGCATTATCGCCTAGCAGAGAGACCCTTAAGCCGCTGCAGGAACATTTGGAGAAGTTCAGAGCCTTGGCTGAAAGGGAGATTAAATATATATCGCAGCCAACTAGAGCCAGATGATACGGGAGGGTAGGTAACAAAGCTGGGAAACTGCTGGCATCCCTAATAAAACTGGAATGTGGGCTTAAGCCAATCACATCCATCATGGGCACGGATGGGACTATGCACACGGAACCTGACAAAATAAACAAAATCTTCTCAAACTTTTACTCCGAGCTGTACGGGAACACCGACCGAGTGTCGGCACCTGAGCTGGACCACTACATGTCCTCCTTTCCATTACCCAGGCTGGAACGTGCAGATGCGGAGGTTCTTGAAGCCCCCCTTAAGCTGGAATAAGGTACCCAAGCAATTAACGACCTGACTGCTGGTAAGGCCCCTGGCCCCGATGGCCTTCCAGCTGATTTTACAAATGTTTCTCAACTGAACTGGCCCCCAAGATACTGGAGATTTGGGAGACTTCCATGGTAACTGGCACGCTTCCCGAATCTATGCGAGAAGCGACTATAACGGTTCTGCTCAAACCGCACAAACCGCCACAAGACCCCAAGTCATATCGTCCACCATCGCTCATTAACTCTGACATGAAAATATTCGTCAGCCACCAGGGGGCGCTGAGATGTGCTGACGCTTCTCAGCCGATCTCCTCCCCAGGGCGCTGCATTTATGTGCTAGGAGCCCCCCCCCCAGCCTTCATGTAGCCTGCCCGAACCCCCCCTGGAGGCATCTGATGGCGTCAGGAATAGACAGAGCGAAAACCTGGTGATTTTCGGTCCCGGATTCATGAAGATTGCAGGTTCGTGTCTGGAGACGCTCGGAACCTGGTGAGCGTCCCCATTGTGAGACCCGCGTGAGCCTGGCCTGCCATGCGGGGGGGGGAGGAGCAGAGACCTGTGGCTCGCCGTGGACTTTTACAGCGCTAATGAAGACTTCCACCCAGTGCAGTTTCTAGCTGTAGCAGGAGGTCCCCCGCACTGCAGGAGTTGGATTGGGCGGCCGGAGACTGGGAGGTGGCCAGGCGCGATAAGAGCCTGGGGGAGTTTGGCCTTCGGAAGCCCTGTGCTGTTGCCCGCTGCTGGTGGACTCTGGCACCTGGAGCCCGGCAGCGACAGGGTGGGTGTTGGACTTTGTGGAGGTGAGGATCCCAGAGCTGCTGGCGGGGTGTGAATTCAGGGGCCGCTGAGGGGAGCAGCTTGCGGGGCCGGATTGCATTGGGCCAGTGCCTAGGCTCGGGCTTGGTGGCGGCCCGCACCGCCCCCGGCGAGGGCCTGTGGTGGGCCGCATCCCGTTGCAGCCCTCTGGGGGGGCCCTTGCCCTGCAGTGCGTGCAGTCGTGCGACAGTGGGGGGACTCCTGGACTGCTGATTGCGGACTGTGTGCTTTCGTTGGGCCTGGGAAAGGAGTTTCCGGGATGGTGCCTGTGGGCCCAGCGCTGGCGGAGGCGGAGATCGCGCTCTGCGGGGGACGCTGCTGTCCTACAGGCTGTGGCGTGCTGTTGTCCCCTCCCATTGCAAGACATCGATAGTTCAATGAAGTGGTTGCATCGTGGTGGATAGGTGCAGCTTATACCTAGAGGTGCTCGGCCAATAATCCTAAAGGGCCCTGATCTGAGTGGAGCAGACCGGCTTTACCCTCTGTAGGAGATTACCGTCTGGGTCTGAAGGGTGCCGTGAGACACTTAATCTACTGGAAGTGGTATATATGTTGATGGTTGCTTCTACAGCGCCCCCCCCCCATTGGAACACTACATCCCTGGGGAGATTGCAGGGATTGGCCGGGCCGGTGTCCTTCGCTGTGAGTGCTCTGTTGACGCAGCTCCGCATTCCCTGCTGGTTGGAGGGGGGACCCGGAGCTCCTTCTTGGCCCACTGGGCTCGCGCCTCCAGTTGCTGTAACTGGGAGTTCACTTGCCTTCTGTGAGCTGTGAGGTCCCCTGAATGGTATTGAGTGCTAGGCCCTGGAGGGTGGGCGGCTCGAGGTGTGCCTTGTGATCAGATGTACAGAGGTTGAGCGACTGAACCCGGTGTCATTTCCGCAGGGAACCCGAGGGGCTAGTGCCTATCAGATTGGAGGTTGCGCTGGAATTAGATGCTAGGGGTGCAAGCGCTGCAGAGACTCAGGCGTTCCTCCCCCCAGGATACCATTCCCACCATGCAGGAGGCTAGCCAGCCTGGAACAATGGACACTTCAGACATGAGTCGTAATATGGTGGCTTTGTTGGAGGAGATCCGCGGCTTTCGCGCAGATATAAGCAAGAGGCTGGATTCCCTTGACAAGAAAGTGGACGATGTGGAGGACCGCGTTCAGGCTCTTGAAGCTAACCAATCAGCTGCCGACCTCTTTGAGATGCAATTCGTTCTGCGTCTTGTCGATCTGGAGAGAAGAGAGGAAAAGATTTTGCTCAAACTGGATGATTTAGAAAATCGAGGGTGGCGCTCCAATCTCAGATTCCTTGGGGTGCCGGACCAGGAGGGGGAGACGCAAGTCGACATTAGACAAAAGGTCAAGGAAATAATAAGCTCGTTATTTGGGGGTGAAAATACTGATGTACCTACCATCGATAGAGCTCACAGAGCTGGAGGCCGCAGGGGCGACCCTCGCTCGATTCTGGTGAAGTTTCATTACTTTGTTGAAAAATCCAAAATACTGGAGCTGGCCCATAAGGGGGGTCCGATTGACTGGAAGGGTGCCAAGATATCCATATATCAGGATCTGTCTGCTTTCACATTGGCACGTCAGAGACTTTGTGGCCCCTTAACGAAGTGGTTGCAGGGTAAAGGAGTGCAATATAGGTGGGGGCATCCCTTTTCGCTCTCTTTTGAGTTCAATGGCGAGAAATATGCTCTTGTATCAGAAGCAGACATCCAGAGGGCAATGAGTGAATTGTAGAGTGACCTCCCTATGGAGCAGGAAGCAGTTGGGGAAGGATCTAGCGAGGGTCTTCGTAAAGAATCATCGGGATTCCTGGGGCGGCGACGGGTCAGGGGACACAGGAAGTATAGAAAAATGACACCTCCCTCTCTGGGAGTTTCGGGGGCCTGATTGGGGGGTTCCTGCTGTTTCAATGTTTTTTCGTTCCTTCTTGGAGGGCCTTGACGCTGAGTTTGGGTTTGTAACACGGAACCTGAGTTTGTAAATTCGGTTTGGTTAAATGTTCGGATTGGAGTGTTTTTTTTTCTCTTTCTTTCTTCAAGCCGGGGGGCTCTGGACAAGATGATTTTCTTTGAGGTTTTTTTTTGCCCTGGTGGGGGCGGTCAAAGGTGGACTGAAGGCTCGACGAGGCGATGTCGCAGCCTTTTCAGGCGCTCATAGGTTGGGGTGTTTGGGTTAGGGGTGGGTTGGGGGGGAAGGGGAAGTGTTCGAGCTACTGAGGTTGTGAAGTTGAACCGGCTTCATTTTGTTTGGATGTTGTGCACAAGGGGTCTTGAGCTAAGCATATATCTCGGCCTCCAGCAGGAGGTGGGTGGAGCATTTGGCTGCTCCTATGGGTGATTCTATCCATTCCTTGTCGGTGGGGTTCCTAAATGGGCAAGGTTTGAACTCTCCAACAAAGAGGTAATTGATTTTGAGGGAGTTTACCAGGCTGAAGCTGCACTTCTTCTTTGTTCAGGAATCACACTGGATTAAGGGGTGGGAACCTGTCTTCAAATCCAGGGCAATTCAGTATCTGTTCCGAGCTTCCTACGAAACAAAGAGGAGATGGGTGGTTCTTTTGGTTTCCACAGATGCGCATTTCACTCCCAGGACACACAGGTCGGATCCTGAGGGGCGTTTTATCATGGTTAAGGGTGAGGTGAAGGGTTGTTTGTACACTTTTGTGGGAGTTTATGCCACTAATGAGGCCCAAGACGTGTTTTGGCAGGGGTTGGGGCGGAGGATTAGAGATTTTGCTGAGGGAACGATAATAATTGGGGGAGATTTTAATATGGTATTATCCCCAGATAGGGACAGGAAATCGGCTAGTCCCTGCCCAGACCTTAGAGCTCAACAGAAGTTAGTGGATACGTTTTCCCAGGTGAACGAGGAGTTGGGATTGGTCGACGCTCATCCTGCTGGTAGTACTTTAGACCCTCTCTACACTTATTACTCCTCTGTACATCAGTCCTTTTCCAGGATTGACTATGTGCTGGTAGATTCCTCAGTTAGGGAGTACATCACGGATTTTGGAGTAGAGACAGTCCGATGGTCCGACCATGACCTAGTTAGAGTCACATTGGGAGTTCCACTGATTGCTCATAGAGCATCGCGATGGGTATGCAATGACTCTCTGTTAATGGACAAAGAGCTGCGGAAATCTCTCCTAGCTTCTATCAGTGAATACTTTGCTTTAAACGATACTGGTGAGGTTGATGCTTTAGGGGTGTGGGATGCTTTTATGGCTACTATCAGAGGGGTTTTAATGGAAATGGGGGCTAGAAGAAAGAGGATCCGGTCTAGTGAGGAGCGTAAATTGAGGGAACAAATTCTTGCTATTCAGCCGGGAGGTAAGTTAAAATCGCAGATAAGTCCAGTTCAGCGCGAACGCCTCCAAAAACTTAGGGCGAAACTGTCTGCACTTCTTGTTGGACAGACAGAGAAAAAATGGGCGTTTTTGAAACAGCGCTACATGGAAAAGGGGGAGAAGGCGGACAAGATTCTGGCCTGGAAGTTGAGGGAACTTCGCAAAAGTAGGAGAGTCTCCCGCATTATCGATCAGCGAGGGGTAAAATGGCTGGCAGAGCAGTTTAAGATGTACTATGAAGAGCTTTATGCCACTGAGTATTCGGGAGATGGCTCCGATGTGGACTGATTTTTTGGTTCCCTCCCCCTTCCTGGTCTCTCCCGAGAGAGCGCTGCCTCCCTAGAGTTGTCCTTCACCCCACAGGAGGTGGTTGATGCTATCGCCTCTTTGAAGAATGGTACTGCTCCAGGGGATGATGGGTTTCCTGTCCGATTTTTAAGACGTTTTGGTCCACTTTAGCCCCGTTTCTAGCTACGGTGTACAATGTTGCGTTGGATTCAGGCTGTCTTCCTCCCTCCATGATGTCGGCCCTCATCGCAGTCATTCCTAAGGAAGGGAAAGACCCCTCGCTTTGTCAATCTTACAGACCTATCTCTCTCTTGAACGTTGATGTAAAAATTCTTGCTAAACTTCTGGCGAACAGGTTGTCTGAGTTTCTCCCCACTTTGGTTCATGGGGACCAGGTAGGTTTTATCCCCGGACGACAGGCATTCGATAACATCAGGAAAACACTGGGCTTGATGTATGAGGTGTCCAGGCGAGAGTCAGAGGCTTACCTCCTCTCGCTAGACTCCAAAAAAGCTTTTGATCGCGTTGAGTGGCCATATATGGCGAAAGTGCTCCGGAAGCTGGGTTTTGGTGATACATTATGTGGTTGGGTTTCAGCCTTATATAACGGTCCCACTGCTCGGGTGTCAGTAAATGGCTGTGTGTCATCAAGTTTTTCGCTATCCAGAGGGACGCGTCAGGGGTGTCCTCTTTCCCCCCTGTTGTATGTACTGGCTATGGAGCCTTTTGCCACGGCAGTCAGAGCGGACGAGGGAGTGACAGGGGTGCAGTGTGGGGACTATGAGTTCAAATTATCCATCTCCGCGGACGATATTCTGGTGTACTTGACTGACGTCTACGCTTCCCTTCCTCGGCTGTTGGAATTGATTCGCTGCTTTGGGACGTTCTCTGGGCTTAAGGTTAATATCTCCAAGTCCTGCATTATGCCCATGGGTGAGAAGGACCAGAATATTAAGGGTAAGACGGAAGTACTTGGCATGTGAGTCGAGAATATCAGTATTAGATATCTGGGCACTAACTTACCAAGGGATTTGAGTGGGATTTATGAGTTAAATTTTCATCCCCTGCAGGCTAAGCTTTTTGCTGATCTGGCGAGATGGGCTCCCCTCACTCTGTCATGGTTTGGACGTATGGGCCCTCATTCCAACCCAGGTGGTAAGTTCCCTACTTTACCACCATGGTGTAAACTCTGTTTACACCATGGTGGATGGAGGATTTACCGCCCCATTCCAAGGTGAGTGGGGCGGTAAATCCCCAATCCCCATTTACCATTCCCCATTCCCATTTTTGCCCCATAGGGCATAATGGGAGTGGGGAAGGCGCTAATTACGGCACCGTAAATTATGGTGCCGTAATTAGCGCAAGGACGCTTACCGCCTTGGTACTTAACGCCTGCTAAAAGCAGGCGTTAAGTTGGAAATCAGGCATTAAGGGTTAACGGCGCAGGCGGCGCCGTTAAACCCTTAACGCCTGGGTTGGAATGAGGGCCATGGTCTCGATCAAGATGAATGTTCTCCCCAGGCTTCTCTATCTTTTCACCTCTCTCCCTTGTCTCATCACGGACTCCTTCTTTGTGTCTCTTCGATCACGGATTCCCCGCTTTGTATGGGATGGCAAGAGAGCTAGAGTTAAGTTTGATACTTTAACCCTTCCTAAGGCGCTCGGAGGGTTCGGCCTCCCTGACTTTAAATTGTATTATAAGGCAGCTCAGTTGCGGATTATGTTAGAGCATTTGCGAGAGGACCTTAGGACATACTGGTAATACATAGAGGATGTACAGGTTCACCCTTATAAGATCAGGGACTTGCTATGGTCCCTTCCGCGCTCTCGTCCAGTAGCTGTACGAACCCACCCGATTCTATCGGTTCTATGGGCTTTGTGGAGACCAAACGGGGAGAACAACATGCTCTCATCTTGGCCTTCCCCCCTTTCCTCCTTGTGGGGTCCTCCACTCAGCTTAGGGAACAAAGGTTTTAGAGGGACTCAGTCATAGTCGGACCAGGGGATCGAGAGGGCTGCCCAATTGTTTGCCCAGGGGAAGTTTATTGACTTTGTTCAACTAGCGGGAACGCTGATGGAAAAACCCCCTTCCATTTTTGATTATTTGCGGATTAAGGGCATGCTTACTAAGGCTGACTGGGGAACGTCCCTTTCCCGTCCACTGACTCCGTTTGAATCGGTGTTTGTGGAGGCCGAATCTAGGAGGAGGTCTCTTTCTAAGATCTATGGTGTGCTGGTTGCAGCTAATCCAGAGGGCAGACAATCATTTAGACAGGTGTGGGAGGAGAGAATGGGGATACCCACTGATGAGTCTACATGGGGCTCTGTTTTTGGGTCTGTCTTTAAGGGGGGGCTCTACACAGCAGCAATGGAACATAATTTTAAAATTCTCCACTCCTGGCATCGGTCTCCTGTTACACTGTCTAAGATGTATCCCAACGTGTCCCCTATGTGTCCTAGAGCCTGTGCTAGTAGAGGAACTTGGTTCCGCATGTGGTGGGATTGCCCGGTCATCCAGGTCTATTGGGCAGAGGTACTTAGTTGGATTAAGGGCTTCCTGGGAACATGTCCCTCCCTCCACCCTCTGGAGATCCTTTTGGGTACCCCCTTACCGAAGAGTAATGACTTGCCTTTTTCCAGAGTGGAGGGGGCGATGTTGAGAGCCGGGAGAATGGCCTTGGCTCAGAAATGGAAGTGCCCTCAGGCCCCTACGAAAGCGGAATGGTATAATAAGCTCTTAACTATCTTTACATATGAGAACTTAGCTGCTATTACCAATGATAATATGTCTTCCTTTTTACAGGAATGGACAATTGTATTATTAAATGAGGACTGTACAGCCGTAACGCTCTAGTTGTTTTTGAGCTCTGCCCAGAGTGTATAAATGCAAGGATGGGGATTAATGTGTGGTTGTATTACAGGTTTCCACTGTTCTTGGGGACTTCGCCGATAGAAAGGGATTTCTGTTAAGCCTTTTCTGGTATAATGCTGTGGCTCTTCCTCTTGTGCACTTTAGTAATTTTGAAACCTTTCTTTTATTGGTCTGTTGATTCCTCTGTAGCTCTTCGGTTGGGGGGGAATAGAGGGATGGTTGGGTGGGGTGGGGGGTGTGGTTTTCTTTATTGTATATTGACTTGGTTGTGCTTGCTCAGGTTTTTTTTATGATACTTCTGATGTCATTGAAAATGTTTCAATAAATACAAAGTGGAAAAAAAAATATTCGCGAAAGTCATAGCAAATTGACTCCTTCCCCACATGAACAAACTGATACACCCAGACCATTCAGGCTTTATATGAACAAGATCCACATCCCTGAACCTTAGAAGATTGTTCGCGATGATAGCACAGCTAGACCCGGAGGCAGACGCAATAGCGGTGTCAATAGACGCCGAAAAGGCACTTGATTCTGTTTCCTGGGTGTACATGTATTCGATAATGGAACACATGGGGTTCGGCACGCATTTCCGAAGGTGTATTCAGCTATTATATAAAGACCCCAAAGCCAGAGGACGTACCAATCATAATTTGTCCCCAGCCTTCACTCTTCAGAAGGGCACGAGACAGGGGTGTCCCCTATCCCCCCTAATCTTTACTCTCACGATAGAGGGGTTGGCAGCATATCTACGCCACAAACACTCACATCGGGATAATCCAATCCGCGGGCAGCTCCAACTTATCTCACTATATGCGACGATACCCTGTTGTACCTGCTAGAACCGGAATTAACCTTTTACCGGTCATTCATGACGTCACAAAATTCTCCAAATCCTCGGGATACAAGATTAACCAAGCCAAATCCGAAATTATTCCTCTCACGGCGCACGCCAAATGTTCGCAGGCAATGTCATAATTCCGATGGTCACCCGATACCTAAGTATTGCCATAGCTACGGATAGAAATAAACTATATGAGACCAATTTTGCCCCTTACATCTCACAGTTAGAAACCAAGTTAACACTATGGAGCAAGCTCCCCATTTCGATATATGGCCGCATATCGCTGCTCAAGATGATAGTGATCCCTAAGTTACTGTATCTATTTGCAATGTCCCCATTTGGCCGGGTAAAGCTCTCTTTGACAGGCTACAGAGATTAGCGGCCAAATTTGTGTGGGGAGGTGGCCCGGCCAGCCAGTCTTGGGGCAAGTTCAGTGAGAAATTTGACACCAGAGGTCTGGCTGTGTCGGACTTCACCCTATATTATTACGCAGCGTAGGCACAATATGCCAAATCCTGGTTCCAAGCCAAGGAAGCATAGGCCCACATACAAGTCCAAAAACAACTAGCTGCCCCTAATGACATACGCTCCATGATATTTACCAAATCACTCACGAATCCAGTCCGCCTTGACCCGGTGACCTGTACCGTTCGAGCCTGGGCAGCTCTATACCAAAGGGTGGGTTGTACATATCCATACTGGTGCCCAACCCTGCTATGGCAACACATAGACATGGCACCCACACTGGATATTCCGATGCAAATGGTCTGGGACCCTGCAAAAACTCTGACACTGGGCAACCTGTTTCCAAACGGGGAATTTTTAGACCTGAACGAAGCGTATAGCAAATATTGTCAGAGTCTCACGGTTACCCTGCAATATCATCGCCTAAAAGCAGTTCTTAAACACAACTGCCCATCATTCCCTGCGGAACCGCAGCCACACCCTTTCATACTGGAGATAAGGGGCCAGGAGGGCTTCAAGGGGAACATCTCACAATTAAATTGCAAGGTCCATGCCCCCTCACTAAACACCATGAAAGTCAAATGGGATAGAGACTTGGAAACCGAGATTGACGAGACACAATGGACCAGATACTGCCAATACACCAAGACAGTGTCACTCAACGCTAATCTCAGGCTTGTCCAATATAAAATGCTGAATCATTTACACGTCATCCCTGCTAAGATAGCCAAATACGACCGGTCAACGCAGGCCCAATGCCCCAAGTGCAATCTTCCGAAGGCCAACTCATTCCACATGTACTGGGAATGCCCACCGACGAGGCAATTCTTGGAGGATGTGGCAAACAGTATCAGCGACATACTTTTGACATGTATACCAGCAGCACCCCTTAAATATCTCTTAGGGGATATTGGCAAGGCCCCCATCAAGAAACGCAGACTTTTTCCGGTGGCTACCGCGGTGGCCAGGCGAAATACTCTGAGACAGTGGAAATCGAAAACAGCCCCCACAATTCAAGTGTGGCTGCGCAACCTAATTGACACACACGAATGTGAAGAAACATATGACAAGAGCATAATCCCCAGGAGCCAACCTAGAGACAAATGGGCCCCCTTGAGGCAATACTTGCATTCCTCAAATTAAGAAACCGTTGAGGGGGTGTAGATAGTCCACCAAGAATAATTGCATTACCTCTAAAAAAAAGGCGTCAGCATTGTATGTGTGAGTTCCTATCCCGCTCTTTGATCTGTATTGTGTAATGGTTGCTGCTTAAGTTATGTACATGTCAGCTGGAAAAAAACGTTTTTAAAAAAAGGGTTGCACGATTTAGGAGGAGATGCCTGAAGCTCTAGCCGAGCTTTTTGTATGTTGGCACACCACAAAGAGTCTTTGCTGCATATGACCAGTGGCGGAGAAGGGGATTCTAACTCTCTAAGAATGCTAAAGAATTCTTTCATGCTTGATTTACCCTTCAGAATTCTATTGTTATAGATGTCACTTTTGGTTTGGTGAATGGCAGTTTTATAGTTCTTGGAGGCTTTTTGGAATTATTCCTTATTAAGATCTGAAGGATGATTCTTCCATAAAGTTTCAGCGGTTCTTTTGTCATTACGTAAGGCTCTAAGGCTCTAAGGTGAAGGGTGAATCAGGAGTTTAAGTGAGCGTGTGGCTTGGCTTTGCTCATTTTCAGGGGTGCTATGGAGTTAATAGCTTGGAGTATTGTACTGTTGTAAAGCTCGACTAGAGTTGCTGGGTCAGTGTTGGGGTAAGGATGAATGGTGATAGGATCTAGTAGTGGGAGTAAATTATCTGTTGTTATGTTGCGATTATTTCTAATGGCTTCCAGTAGTGCCGAGGCGTTACCGTACTTGGGACCGTTACTGACTTGAATATTGAACAATATGATATGGTTGTCAGACCATGCGCAAGGGGTGTTAGTGAGAATGTTGGTATTGCAGTTAAGGTCTTTGATCCAGTCTAGGGTTCTTCCTTTGTTATGGGTTGGCTCAGTAATGCAGCATGCAAAACCTAATTCAGAGATAGTGTTGACAATGGTTGTGGCATTGACATCATTCTGGTCGAGGAAGCCTAAATTGAGGTCTCCTAATGGCAGGATTTGGGATCCGGATTTAGTATTAGCGGTAAGGAGTAGTGAGATATCTTCCTCGAATGTGGGTATGGGTCCTGGTGGTCTGTATATGAGGTGTATAGTCAGCGTGCGAGAAGCCTTTAGAGGTAATTTGATAGTCAGTAGCTCTCCTGAAGAGAAAGGTCGGTTTGGTAGTGCCCTTATACCGACTTGAGTTTTGGCTATAAAGGCCACCCCCCTGCCTCTAGAAGAATCTCTGTCCAGTCTGGTGATACAATAGTTATCTGGGGAGGAGGGTGCATGGCTAGCAGCCATGTGAGGAGGAAGCGAGTCCTGTGTGCTCCCGTGATCTGTAAACTGATTTGCCGAAAACATATGCTAAAAGCTAACCAGATGAGCTGAAAACGCACCATTAGGAGCCTGAAACAGCTGGGAGCACGTACCGTGTGGTGAGGCTCGGGCGAACTGTATTTTTGAAAGAAACACTGTGAGGTAGAATAGACGGAGCGACAGTCCCAAAATGGCAGATGCAGCTTCGGGACGGAGGAGGCTCTGAGGGGGTGAGGAGCGCTCACGAGCAGAGAAAGCAGCACATGAAGCAAGGAGAGATTGTTGCACACTTGCCCCCCAGCAGATAAAGCACCACCGTAGAGGACATCCATTAGAGGGGAGGCTAACGCAGACCCGGTACCCCCCCTTAGTTAAGTAAAGGCTACGTATAGAGCCCACCCGTAGGGCACCAGGAAACTAGACTTGCGACCTGGTGGAATGGAGCGTAAACAGAATTATCCCAGCATTCATGGCATAGCAGGACGGGTTAAGTTTGAAGTGTGTTATGTGTGGGGTGTTGGGGAGGGGGGATGCCTAGTAACGGATAGCCTATCAAAGATTATTGCAGACTGCATCAAACTCCTTCTGAGGCTGGCCACGGGCTGGTGGCCCCACTGACGCCATGAATGAGGACTATAATGGCTGGTACGGTTAGAATCATGTCCTGTAATGTCAGGGGGCATAATAATTATGTGAAACGTAAGAGAGTGAGCAGGTACATCCGGAGGAACAAAGTTGGGATAGCGTTATTACAAGAAACGCACTTAGATGCGCAGTAGCAAAAGAACTGTGAGGGAGAGAAAGTGTGGGGAGAGGTGATGGTGGGATCCACATATTCGACTTATGCAAGGTGGGTCGTTTTCTGTATAGCTCCCAACATCCCCTTTAAGGTATCGACAGTGAAAACTGACAGTGAAGGCAGAATGGTAATATTGCACGGGCTACTGGAGAACATAGAGACTGTATTGTCAATACCTACGCTCCTACCCATGATGCTACAGTGTTTTTCAGATCGCTGTGCACTAGGCTGGGCCCTTACAGGGGCGGAACCTTGATATGGGGGGGAGACTTCACTTGAACTAGAGACCTAGTTATAGACAGATCAGACGCCAAGCACAGAAGGCCATCCCCCCCGGCCAACGTACTGAATTCGCTAGTAGAGCACTTTCAGCTACAAGACCTGTGGAAAGCCGTGCACAGGGAAGAAAGGGGATATTCCCATTACTCAGTGCCACACAAAGTATATACCAGGATAGACTACATGTATACTGGGGTGGAGCGCGAATTTTCGGGTTTGGAGTACCTGGATAGAGTACTGTCAGATCACTCGCCGCTTGTGGCAAGATGGAGAGTGTTTGCCTTGCGGTCTCCCATACCCACGTGGAGATTACAGAGCGAATCGCTGCAGGATACAGCATTCGCTGAGCAGGTCAGGAAAAACACGGTTGAATACATTACAGTAAACGAGGGGAGTGTACAGAAGGTGGGTACGGTCTGGGAGGCATATAACGTGGTCATCAGAGGGGTAATGATAGCAAAATCGGGTGGGGTGCAGAAAGACCTAATACGGAAACTGGCAAAGACAAAGGAGGAATTGAAAAGGATGGAGGGGTAGGCCTTGACAAGCAAGGAACACCTGGACAAAATAATCGAGTTTAAACAAACAGGCCTAGCACAATGGGACAGGTTGGGGAGGTTTAATTATGTGAAATATCTAGAGAGGTTCCACGTGCAAGGGGACAAGCCTGGTAGGACATTGACATGGTTGTGCAAGTGTGAGGTCACCAGGATCCTAATATGCTCCATTAGAAACACATAGATGGAGGAAATGCACACGCAAGTGGGTATAAATGAAGTGTTCTCTGAATACTAAAAGGTGTTATATGCGGACCCCTAGGGAGGCACGGAGGAGGACATACATGAGGTTCTTGGACAGATAACCTTGCCCAAGGTGATGATACTCAGCCGGAGTCGCGGGAGGCACCCATAACAACAGAGAGGTGGTGGCCATCATTAGAACCCTGCCGAGCAGGACCTCATTCAGATATCTGGGTATTAACATATATCATGACCCCGGCCGAGAGCATGAGGCCAACACAGTGCACACCAAAGCTGGATTAGCAGCGTCCATGGAGTTTTGAAGTAAACTACCCCTGTCAATGGTGGGAAGAGCAGCATTGCTAAAAAATGGTGGCACTACCACGGCTCATGCACTGCTTCGGAATGTCCCATACGATATACAGAACATATTTTTTTGGGACATGGAAAAGATGTTTAGAGGGTTCCTGTGGCGTGAGGGGAGGTACATGGTGGCCCCGAGCACACTGCAAAGGCCGTACGATCAGGGCGGGTTAAGGGTAACACACTTTGAACTGTACTTCCTGGCGTGCCAGCTACAGCACGTGATGAAATGGATGGCAGACAACCCCATGGCAGAGACAGCGTTGTTGCATCCAGCTGTGCGACGCAGATACCTGAAAGACCTATTGTGGATCCCAGCCAAGGAGCAGCACGGAAACCCCTACTTGGTGAAGCTAGGTATCCGAATATGGCACAGGGCCTGCCGGGTTTGTGGGAGTTACGGACCCGATCTCTCCACAGGCGCCAATAGCGGCGATCCTAGAGTGGAGGGCGGACTGTAGAGCAAAGATAGAATCAAGGTGGGAGACGTGCTGAGTGGCCACGCTGGGAGACCTACGGGACAAAGGAGGGTGGAAGACATATGAGGAATTACAGGAGGCTACAAGTATACACACAGGACAGTTTTTGCTGTCCAACACGATACTGGGTGTGCCGCGCAGGAGATGGCCAAACGAGGCGGGAGAGGACATCAGGGATGAGAACAAAGAGATGTTGATTAGGGTGGCGGAAGGCAGACACGCTGTTTCCAGAATCTATGAAATCTTGATACGCCAAATTTCGCGAGTTGAACTGAAATGTAAGGTGAAATGGGAACTGGAACTGGAATTGGGGAAGATCTTTGTGGATAGAGAATGGGCTGAAATAGAATTGTACCATAAAAAGGTTTCCAGGAACGCCAGTTTACAGCTAATACAACTATACATAGTATAGAGAGCATACCTCACGCCTGCTGTTATCTCAACCTTTAAAGGGGCTGGAAGACAGGAATGTCCTAAATGCAGAGCAGAAGGCGCCAGGCTCACACATATGTTCTGGGAATGCCCAGTTGTACAGGGCTTCTGGAAGAAAGTAGCAGATGAGGTGGCTCAAAGAGGGATAGACTTAGAAGTTGTGACACTGGAGGCCTGCATGCTGGGCAGATATAAGAAAAGTGTGAAAGACAAGCTGCTGAACAAACCTAAGGATTTGGTGTATATAATGGCCAAACACAGCATAGCCATGGGGTGGAAAGACACGAAAGAACAGAGTGTGATTAGGTGGTGGAAAGAACTGGAGAAATGGTGCACAGCAGAAACAGGGGTGTGGGAGAAGGCGATAAGGGGACAGAACGCAGAGATGGGAACAGACATACAAAGAAGGATAGAGCTGACGGTAACATTGTTTGCTAAGGAAAGCGAACGAGAGCTTGAGCGGGAATCGGAGGGGGGTGATGCATGAAGTGCAATTGGTTAATCAGTGGGTTAAATAGGCCATACGGGGGCGGGGGGTATGTAGTAGTAGTTGTAGTAGATTCCTATATGTGTCAATGGATGATGTATATTATGATAGAATTTGTTGTGGTTTTGGTTTGTTGTTGGTTTATTTATGATAATAAATATGGAGAAAAAAAGAATAGTTATCTGGAATGGCTAAGGATAATGATGGTCCTGCTGCAGCATGGAGCCAGATCTCTGTTATAGCTAGGAAGTCAAGCTCATTAGAGGTTATGAGGCCAGCAATGTCTAGTGCCTGTGCTATCCGGGATATCGCATTTATGAGTGTTCCCTTAATGAAAGGGGTGCTGCTATTTGAATTATTTTTCTTGGGTTTGGCTTTACTGTTGGGGTGGAGGTATGAATAATGTTGCTATTGGCTGGATGTGCTATTTTTGACCATGTGTGCAGCGTTTTGGTATTAGCTTTGTTTTTGCGGTTGGATAATGATGGGTGAGTTTTTATGAGTCTGGATCCAAACCTTAAGTTCCTGTTTGTAAGATGCATCAGCATGACCTGAACCGTAAGGAGTTCCAAAATCAACCTCTTGAGAGGTGCCTAGACCACTGACATCCTGCAGGGTGTCCACAAGGTCTCTCATTTTGGATTCCTTGGATATCAGCTCCTCTGGAACACAAGGAGTGCTGTATTCCCTACCAAAACTATAAATAGGGCTTTCTTCCTCCACCTCTTCCTCATAAATAGAGGCCATGGACCTAAAAAAAAGACTTTTTTTCCCTGAGGTTTAAAAACCTACCAGGGACTTTCAAAAGTCCTTGTGGTCTTTGATCCTGATGGTTTCTGCATTGATAGACTAGACTTCGACGCCTTTGACCTCGACGAATGGGTCGGAGAAGGAGGATCCCTTTGAGGCGTCAAGGCCATAGGAGGCGCACAAGATGCCTTCAAGACCTTCAAAGTCTTCGACCTATTGTCCGGGCCCTCGGGCATGCGATCAGTGGTTTTCACAGACAACACCCTGTCCGCTTTTTGTGCAATGGGGTCAGGAGTCTCTAACGACTTCCACGAAGGGGCTGGCTTTACCGACTTCTCAAACCCCTTTAACATCTGTTCAAAAACACTTCAGTGGCAAAAAGACAAAGAAACACAAGCGCTTGCGCGCACCATACATTGTCGGGATGGCAGTGGGTGATTGTACAGTGTGGGTATTTTGCCTAATACTTCACAGAAGTGAAGTCACTGTGAAATTTACTGCATAAGTGCCGAATACTTCCGCTGACAAGAATCTAAAACATAAACATCAGCTTAATTACAATTTTAACAAATAATATTTATTTGCTCTGAGTAAGTTGGCATCGTACAGCAGCCTTATTATCAAGGAGGCAGACAAAGGCGGCAATGTTGTCATCATGAATAAGGTGGATTAAATCACAATGGGCCTACAACATTTGAATACTATAGGGTGCTACCAGACTTTAAGCAGCAATCCCTTGAAAGACCTAACTAATCAGATAGCATCCTTAATCCCAAAATGGTATATTAAGCGGATGCTAACAGATGAAGAGCATTTATTTTTACTAGCAGACCAACCCACCATGCCGACAGCTTATTTCTTACCCAAGATTTATAAAGCATTTGAGACTATACCGGAAGGCAGGCCGATAATTAGCGGAAAAGGGGGGATTTTGGAACCCATATCAATCTACATCAATGAGTGTCTTTTTCCCTTAGTGTCACAAACAACGACATATGTCAGGGACACAATGCACATTTTACAGATCCTTGAAGACCTAACATACCATCCGAATATGTTATTGGTTACCCTTGATGTAAAGGCCCTTTACATGTCAATTGACCATTAAAAAGCAATCGAGAGTGTTAATTTCAGCTTCATTTTACACACATGTGGAAATGCTTAAGGAATTCTTACTCGTTGCATTACAAAATAACATATTCTTATTCAACAACATATATTATAGACAATTCATTGGGGTGGCCATGGGGGCAAGTTTTGCGCCTGTCTCGGCCAATCTGTTTATGCACCAATTTGAACAGCAATATGTATTCACAAATAATACATTTGTACCATTGATACATATTTGGAGGCGATTTATTGATGACGTTTTTCTGATTTGGGCTGGAACTGTTGATTTTCTCTTAGAATTTGTTGAATATCTGAATGACAATGAATGAGGCTTAAAATTCACTCACAACTTTAGTGACTCTAAAATTGATTTCCTTGATCTCTCTATTCTTATCATGGATCAAGGGTTTACGACTAAAACATTCAGAAAAGATACTTCTGTTAATGCTGTTCTTCATGCAGAGTTGCCACAAAAAGGCAGTCATAACCAATATTGCCAAAGTGGGAACATATTTGGGCAAGGAGGAATTGATCGGAGATTTAAGATTTTAAAAATGAAAAATCATTGATTAACATGAGATTTAGAGCAAGAGGATATAAGAAGAGAGTGTTAAATCTAGCAGAACAAGAGGTGTCAAGTATGGAGAGGATTGATCTGCTCACTGCCTAAATACGGCCCACAACCTCACAATCTCATAAATTGAGATTCATCACAAGATATAATATAGACAGCCAAAACATATTTACAATCTTTAAGAGGCATTGGCACCTATTTCAACTGGATCAGGACTTAAATAAATGGTTAGATCCTAATCCAAGTACCATATACAGTTGTAACGCTCACCTGATTCCCACGGAGGCGCGGCTCTGAAGATGGACTGGAAGGGCCCCTCTATTCTGGCTTCTCTGGCTCGCAAGAATACCCTCCTGTACGTGGAAAGGGAGTATTACCAACTGGCGGAAATAAGGTTCAAGCCTCCCACTCCCATCCAACCCTCCACGAAACCTCTTCCACGGTTCCCCGTGAAGCCTCACCTTAGGGTTTGGAATGGTGAGCTCTCCGTCCTGCTTCAGATGCAGGGGCGCGTTGAAACCCAGTTACTTCACTGGATTGAGGGTTGATGGAGTTCAGGTAAGCTTGACTGTTCAGGTAAGGCGCTGTAATAGTTCTGTTCAAAAGTTCAAGCTCTTTAATTATGTCCGTTGTCTTATTGCAGCAAGCGCTAATGCTCATGTCCTTTTCCCCTTAGGGGCCGGGGTTCGGATGCCGGAGAAATGGCGCCGACTCGAAGTGAAGCGTGCCGCTTCAGTAAATGGCAGGTAAGTTCCGGATGAGCGCTCAGGTAATGTCTTTACAAACGCTCAACAATGACTTTGTCTTTTTCCCCATAGGGGCCGGGGTCCGGAGATGCCAGGAAGCGGCAGGACCCGAAATGCAGAGGGAAATATCCAACAGGTAAGTCTTAAAAGGAAACTGAGCTTTCCTTATTCCTTTTCTCCCTCTCACCTTTGTTCTTGTCTTTTTTCCTCTAGGCACCGGAACGTAGCTGAATCCGGAAGATCGCTGCTGAAGATGGAAGCGCCTTGCCAAGGTGAGTGAAATGCAGCGCTGCAGCGATCGAAACGAAATGCTTTAAAAAAGATGTCTTCCTTTTCAGGATCGTCGGTGAAGTGACTCCGGAATGCAGATTTAGCAGGTAAGGGCTTTTCTTCACCTAATCTCTCCTTTCTCCCCTTTCTCCCCTTGCAGGTGTTCCAGGGTGCTGGCAGGCGTGGCTGAAGTCAGGATGCAGGAGCAGACACGGTGAGCGTCCAGCTGCTAGATGCAGAACAACGCGAAGCACGTGTGGCTGATCGGGTGTGGTTTAAATAGCCTTGGAAGAAGTTCCTGGTATGTATCCTTCCACCAATCAGGTATGTATCCTTCCCCGACCACACCCAGGTGGTGAAGTAGTCCCACAGGTAAAGTAGTCCCATTCAGGCCTCAAGAGGGCCTGGATGAAGCAGCATGGTCTGCATCAGGTAAGTGTGCACCCAAGCACTTAAACACTCTTATGAGCCTGGCGCCTAAGGCGCCAGGACTGGGGGCCCCCATGAGCCGGGCGCCTAAGGCGCCAGGACTGAGTCCAAAGGGCCCCGACTTGGGCCCGCTGGGACTTCCCAGGGGAAAATGATGTCTGCCTCTGGGGTTGCTGGGCCCGGCCTGGCTCCTTAGAGGCAGGCATCATGACAACAGTAAATCATCAACTCTTAAAAATATACTTGTGCCTCGTTCATGTCTCATCAAGTTAGCAGCCAAACATGGCTATCAAAGGGACAGATGAAAGGATCCCATAAATGTGGATGCTGTTCTATGTGTGCTTATGCACTTGAATGTGAATTTCTGGATTTTGGAACATTGGGCAAATATTGTATCAATTCATGTATCAATTGTAATTCAAAATATGTTGTTTACTGTATCGTCTATGTGAGTGGACTCCATTATATTGGAAGCACAATCAGGCCATTGAAAATCAGAATCAGAAAGCACCTATCTAAAATTTCTAACTAAGAAGCGAAGTTCCCTTTGGCCACACATTGGCCAACTGTCCATCAGATGGATAACAAACAAGATATCAAGTTTGCTGGCATAGCCAAGGCCATTTTACCCCAGCGAGGAGGTAATCTTGAATTAAAACTCAGGCAATTAGAAGCAAGACTTATCTGCCAGTATAGGACTTTCTCTAGCATTGGATCTTTCATACATTCAGATGCTTGAATATTCCCCGTCAGACCGGGAATCCTCAGTGATTTAAATAATTATTAAAATGTTTAAATACATACATTATTTCCATATAAATATGACTGTAGATTGGCCATTATGGTCTATGAGCCATTCGCTTGTTAAGTCCCTCCTCCTCACATTGGACACTTATGGCCCTAACCAATGAGGTGGCAGGGTTTAATCTCCGCCCCAGTCAGCCATCTTCAGATTTTTCACTGCAGTCTAACAGACAGAGGGAATCCTCCAGCTCTCTGAGCTTTTCGTATATTTTTTTCTGTTAGGTATATTTGTTTTACACAAATTATACCTTTTTGAGATCTCCTGTTCAAGAGCTTTCTGCTCTGTGTTTCTGAGCTCAGAAAACACTTTATCTCATAAAAAAAATCGTGGAGTGAAATCCTCTTCAGAACATGGCTGAACTTCCAACTGCCAAGAAGCCTTCCCTTTTCAGGGACTGCTTGAGGTGCATGAAGAAACTTATCTACATGAAGGATCCTCATGATCAATGCATCTGCTGTTTATATCCCCATGATATAAATACATGTGATATTTGCAGGACTTTTTCCAACAAGACTGTGCAGGATAGACACAGAAGACTTCTCCTCCATTTAGAAGCCAAAGGTCTATCTTCTGCCAAAGACAGCTCCTGCACATACTTCTAAACCATCTGAGAGACAAACTTCTAAGAGAAGGACCTCTTCAGTGGAAAGGAGTGTCTCACTTTCTCACAAAAGTAAAAAGAATGTGGATATACCCCCTTTGAATCTGGGGATCACAAAAAGGCATCCTGAAGAAAAAACCACCTCCAAAGGTAAGGAGGGGTTTTCAAAAAACCCGGGGGGGGGGCGCAATCGTCAACGGATAAGCTGTCTACGAGCGATCATGGTAATAGATGTCCATCGACGAGCAAGCCGTCAACGAAACCCATAGCATCCACAACGACACTTCAAACCTCGTCGTCGACGACCAAATCCTTGTCGTCAAAATCAGCCGCCACAAAGCATTAATCGACGAAAGAGTCCCATCACTCGTCCATGACTCTCGTCCACAAAGATCCCGTCAACGGATAAACACACTCAACTGTCGACGAAGTCATAGTCCACAAAGACACCGTCGACGAAGTCATCGTCGTCCACGAAACCACCGTCGACGAAGCCCACATCGGCGCCTTCGATGACAAAGTCAAATCTCACGGCGAAACCAAAACCCAAAACAGACGCCATAGATGCCACTGTTACACCATCCAATGAAAGAACAGTGCACCCTTTATCAGATGAACCAATAGGAGCACACCTTTCTCCTTTGGGAGATATGACAGAACTCCCAGACATCATTCTTCAGGAGGAGTTTTCAGACACAGAATTTCTTGGTGGGCAACCTTGCCTCACCCCCAAGGAACATAGTCCTCCCTGGCAATGAACTGTGGAGGAACCTGTCGATCCGTACGATCCAGTCATCATAGAATCGATGCAAAGGATCATCAAAGAATTCAACAGACGTCAAGCGGAATATAATAAATCATCCATGCCAAAAGTGGTAACACCTCCGCAGAGCATTTCACCTCGGCATAGCACACCTAGACAGTCTCCTTCCAGGAGCTGGCCACGTAAAAGGACACACTCACCTGAGCCTCCTTGCAGATCCAGGAGCAGAACGCTCAGTGCTTCACCGACAAGGGTCCCATCTCCTAGTTTATCACCTAGGCCAAGATCACCTGTTCGAGATCCTACTATTGGGCCTTCAACCGCATCGTTCTCAGACTGGCAAGAGGATCCTTTCTGAGAATGTTCTGACCCAGAGGAAGGGGAGATCACTCATGAACCTGACACTCAGAGCAAATGGGATGATTACATAGTTGAAAAACCCCATAAGAAAAACTCTCCAGGAGATTCTTCACCACCAGATGATTTGGTATCTTTCCATACCAGCATTGGCAAAGCTGCAGACTTGTTCAAGCCTCAAGTCACATCTGAAGAGAAAAAGTCAGTGCTTTATGAGCACAGGGTTAAACGCAGAAGGACTGTCACAACCATTCCTCTTCTTGATACCATATGGGAATTGGGGTCAAAGATATTGGCTACACCTTTATCTACTCCCGCTCTGGATTCAAGACCGGAAAGAAATGCAGAGCTCTTGACACAGTGCCACTTTGTCTAAGGGGACAGACCAAGCCAGATTCTGTCATCATGATGGCAGCGAGAACAAAGTTAGCCAATCCTGCATCACTTTTATAAGCACCTCCTGACAAGGAAGGATGTAAGTTAGAGGCCATGGGCAGGAAGGTATCCTCATCAGCCTCTCTCACCATCAGAGCGGGCAATGCGCTAGCCATGACAGCGCGTTTTGACAGCGAACTATGGTTGCGTATGTCTGAACTAACCATACATTTACCAGCAGATCTCCAGGAAGAAGCCAGATCAATCATAGCAGACAGGGAAGCTACCTCAGATCATATGATTGACGCTGCAGTGGATGTGGCGGAATCAGGTTTCAGACAAATGGCTCACGGAACAGTATTGAGGAGACAGGCCTGGATGAAGGCTACAAATTTCAGGCCGGAGGACATGCCCTTTGATGGGCAAGACTTATTTGGTAAAAAGATCAATGACCACCTCAAAGGAATTAAGACGGACACTGACACGGCTCGAGCCATCAGTTCCCTTAAAGATAAGGACAAAGACTGCAGATCCTTTTGTTCCTTTCGAGGCTCATCCTCCAAATTCTGAGGCTTCAATCGTTACTACTATGGCCAGAAAACACAGGGAAAGACTTACCAGGACAACAGATACCACCAAACATCTAACAGGTACTCCCAGAGGGGAAGGCTTGGCTCTACCCAGGGCAAGACCCAGGGTAAGCAAAATTGACAAATCATACCTTTTCCCTCACCGTCACACCCCAGTGGGGGGAAAAGTAAGCCGATTTCTCCATCGTTGGCAGTCAATAACATCGGACAGGTGGTCGTTACAGGTGATCCGAAAGGGTCACACTATAGAATTTCTAGATCAACCTCCATCCCTTGCTCCACACCTTGCAAGGTACATCTTTTAAGACATGTCTTGTCCGAGATTCGAAAACTGCTCCAAAAAGCAACCAACAACCAGTCCAAGACCAACAGAACGAAGAGGTTTTTACTCCTGTTTCTTCCTGATCAAGAAGAAAAACGATCAGTGGAGACCTATTCTGGATCTAAGAGCACTCAACAAGTTCATCAAGCGCATCAAATTCAAGATGATATCCCTGCAAAGTGTCTTACCTTGGCTAAACCAACACGACTTCCTGGCCACTTTAGATTTGGAAGACGCCTACTTCCACATCCCCATTCATCCTGCCCACCGACATTTTCTCAGGTTCGCAATAGGGCAGTTTCACTTCCAATTCTGTGGTCTCCCGTTCGGCCTTAAATCAGCTCCAAGAGTTTTTACCAAATGCCTTGCACCGGTAGCGGCAAAACTCAGAAGGACAGGAACAATAAGTCTTCCCATATTTGGACGACTGGTTGATAAGGGCAAGCTCATACAAACTCGCATGCCTGGCAGTTTTGAGAATAAAACTCTTTAAAGGGCTAGGTTTCTCCATCAACGAAACTAAATCCTGCCCAGTGCGCAGCAAAACAGTTCTCTGCCTGGGTGCGGACCTCGACACCTGCATCCCCAGGGTAAGACCCTCGGCGGACGGAATAACAGCTATTCTCCACTTGACCTCATGGCTCCTAAACAGAATGGCAACCACGGTATGCTCTTAGAAATCTCTCCTGGGCATGATTTCCTCATGTATATTCCCCATTCCAAATTGCAGGCTTCACATGAGACCAATCCAGGAGGCCCTGGACCACCAATGGAAACAGGCACGCAGCTCGTGGGAGGATACAGTCCAACTACCGCAGACATTACTCAAAGCACTTCGATGGTGGAACCCACCTCAAAATCTATCACAGGGAATGCCCTTTCAGACACCAACATCTACCCTTCTCCTCAGGACAGATGAATCTCTGTCCGGCTGGGGGCCCACCTAGAGGACCTTCAAACCAAGGGCACTTGGTCAGCTCAAGAATCTCAACTGTAAATCAATGTCTTCGAACTCAGGGCAATACAGTGGGCACTGAAAGCCTTCCTTCCGGTATTAGCTGACCAGGTGGTTACCATCCAGACAGACAATACGCCCTCCATACATTACACAAACAAACAAGGAGGTAGCAAGTCAGAAATCCTGTCACAAGAAGCTCAACTCTTATGGGCATGGGCACTGCACCACAGAGTACAAATCAAAGCGGAACATCTCCCTGGAGTGGACAACGTCCTAGCGGACAAACTAAGCAGAGAGTTAACGACTTCTCATGAGTGGGAACTAGATGAGAAAGAAGCCCAACTGATATTTTCCAAATGGGGTCATCCGCAGATAGACCTGTTCGCCACCAAAACCAACAAGAAATGCCACAAATTCGCATCCAGGTACCCTGAACATCGGTCAGTAGGAGATGCATTCTCGGTGGATCAGACAGGGAAATTCCTTTATGCCTTTCCCCAATCCCTCTCATATCGAGAGTGCTACGCAGACTGAAAGAACAGAATTGTTCAATGATCCTGATAGCTCCGGATTGGGCCCAGCAGATCTGGTACTCAACTCCACAACACCTCTCCTGTTGGCCCCCGATTCACCTCAAAGCTCATCAGGAGCTTTTGACCCAGCAGAACCGCAAGGTCCTCCTCCACGATACAGCGAGCCTATCTCTCAAAGCCTGGTTCCTGAGCAGCGAAAATGAATGAATCTGGATTTACCTGCAGATTGCTGGGATATCAAGGCATCCCCTTTAACTCGAATGACCTATACCCGAATATTTACCCGTTTCTCCAAGTGGTGCAAAGCATCCTTGGTGAAAACTCTCACAGCATCGGTCGAGCATCGGTCGGATACTTACTGCACTTGGCCAAAGCAGGATTATCTATATTCTCTATCAAGGTTCATCTATCGGCCATAGCGGCATATACAACGAACCCAGATAGACAGTCATTGCTCACTCTACCAGCTGTTAAGATCTTCCTAAAAGGGCTTATGCGTACTTTCCCTCCTAAGCCTACATCGCTGCCATCCTGGAGCCTAAACACAGTACTGATGGCTCTAATGGAACAACCTACAAGCCTACTCATAGATGCGACATGAAATTCCTATCGTGGAAAACAGCTTTCTGGATAGCCATCACGTCTGCCAGGAGGATCAGTGAGTTACAAGCTTTATCGTCAGAACCTCCTTTCACTTTGTTCCACAAAGACCAAGTCATTCTGAGAACACATCCGAAATTCCTTCCCAAAGTTTTGTCGGAGAGGACTCTCGCGGAGCACATTGTCCTCCCTACTTTTTTCCAGAATCACACATCTGAGGCAGAAAGATCTCTACACTCTTCAGATGTGGCGAGAGTCCTCTAGGTTTTATCTACAAAGAACTAAGGAGTTTCGCTGCTCCAAAAGATTGTTCATTGCTTTCTCTGGACGCACTAAAGGTCAACATATTTCAAAACAAAGCTTGGCACGTTGGGTCTCTCTATGTATCACTCACTGTCATCAATCCAAAGGTGACCCCCTCATCAGACATCCTTCGGCGCACTCCACCAGAAGGAGAGCAGCTTCGGTGGCTTTTCACGCAGGGGTAGCTTTGAAGGACATATGCAGAGCTGCTACCTGGAGCACTCTGCACATGTTCGGCAAACACTACTGCCTAACAGAAGATACCAACAAAGAATCTTAAGTTGGCCTGGCAGTGCTCTGCCATCTCTTTGCATAAGGTAGGATCAGCCTTCCTCCCACCTTTCCCTAGATATGTAACCTTGGTGTTGCTGTATGGCAAAGGCTTGCAGAAGTTTTTCTCCATATTTATGTATATATGATGTGGGCAAGTTTTAACTGCTTGGTATTCTATTCAAGCATCTGAATCTATGAAAGATCCAATGCTGGAGAAGTCTTAGTTACTTACCTGTAACTGTATTTCTCCAGCATCGGTATCTTTCATAGATCCACATGCGCCCACCCACCTCCCCTAGAGGCTGCTCCTGCCTTCAGCTTCCATCATACTGCAGTCTATACATTTCAAAATCTGAAGATGGCTGACTGGGGCAGAGCTTAAACCCTGCCACCTCATTGGTTAGGGCCATAAAGGAACTAAGTGAGGTGTAGGGACAACACAGGTGAATGGCTCATAGACCATAATAGGCAGTCTACAGTCATATTTCTATGGAAATAATGTATGTATTTAAAAATTTAAATAATTATTTAAATCACAGCGGAATCCCGGTCTGACGACAGGGAATATTCAAGCATGTGAATCTATGAAAGATTCCAATGCTGGAGAAATACAGTTACAGGTAAGTAACTAAGACATCTCCCATGGCCTAAACACAAACCATGCATTTTCTGTGTTCTTATAAAAGGAAAAAGGGGGTTTTGAATTTAAATGTGTGCAAAAGTATAGCTATTCTAACGTAGGTATAATGCAATTGGAATTTAAATTGGGATGTTATTACTATCCAACATCCATTGAATTTCTGTCTAACTGTATAAGATGATATAATGTGGCCACACAGTACACTTCTATCTGTTTTGTTATTGTTACATATATTGTAATTGGACACTGCAAGTGTCATAATGATTGCTGGATAGTTATCCTGAGTCCTAGTTATGAACCATACACAGTCATGCACCAACTGTTTTTGACATTACCAGTTGAGTGTATCCAATGCCTCTCCAAAATATTTAACAATGTTTAATAACAACCCATAATACTTAAAGTATGTTTTGGATGATCTTTTCCATTAGTTGAAAACCTGAAGTTGGTCTGTGGCATGTTGGACTACGTGCCGCACTGGCCTCACACAATGGGGATTATCCACTAACCCAATGCTTACCCGCATTGGATTTTATTTGGTATTAGATTAACAGTGACATTAACTAATGCTGTTGTGAAAGCATGAGATAACAAATGCGTTTATACTTAGGCCTCCGTGGAGGAACACGTAATGGAATATAATAATTGGCAAGCAATGTGTTTGACTGAATAGCATTGAGTATACATGTTGATATGGGTAGTGATCCCTCACCAAGATGGCAGTGGGTTTTTGCACAAGAATTTGTTAGTTGTTGAACGTACTAGCCACTTCGGAATCTATGTATACAGTTCTGGTAGTATCCCGTTGTCTTCCGCGAAAGCCATGCAGATACAGAAAGGCTTGGTAAGTCAGAAATGCTGTAACTTTGGTACAACCCCTAGGGGCCGTACAATTAACTATGCGCGAATATGACAGAGTGCATTAGCCGAGCAATCAACTAAGTGTTTACCCTTGGGTTGGGTCTCTTCTTTTCTTTTTTTCTTTCCCTATGCGTCATCGGCTGTATATGTTATATTGTCATTTGCTCCACAATGTGGCCGAATACGCTTTTGACAATGTTGATACAAAGCTTGGAACTTCCAAATGGATTAATAGTTTTATATTGTTGAGATGCGACAACGCAGCACCTTCAAGGTACGGTTTGATTTAAATAATTTTGGCAAGAATGGGAATGAATGTATCACAATGCAATACTTAATGAACAAGATATTTCCCAGAATACCGGGCGGCTTATTCTAAGTGCATACTCCCTATTCTTTTTGTAGAGACACAGAATTGATCTTATCAAATAAATTGTAAGTGTCTCAGCATTAAACTGTGTTACTGAATTTAAGACGTGATTGTTGAAAGAAGTCTATGCAGTGCATGGCTATGCACTGCATAGGCACACTTACAGGAACTTAGAGTTTCATTTCTTACATTTTATTTTTAAGGTTGTGTCCAACAAGAACTTTTTGAGGTAACTATATATTTTTCATTAATCCCCACGGTGCTTGGTCGATGTGGCTTGCCGCCCATCTGGCTACAGAATGACATAACATTCTTACTCCTACGTCCTGTCCCCTTTCCTCCATACTTATGGGACATTCCTGCGTCCTGTGGGACGGGACCGGAAGCACTTTGTAAAAGCATCCAAAATTTTGCAAACATTTTAGTCCTTCCTCTCTTTCTACGCGGGGTACAGCACGCGGCCGTAACCCTGACCATCTCGGCTCCGCCCCGCGCATTGCCCATCAGTCCCTTTCTCAGCTCGCTCGGGACTGGATGCACTTGTATCCACAGAAGATTTTCTTCCTTTTTCCTCCTCTCTGGCTCTCGCTAGCGATCGTGTACTAGTCTGTCTATGTCGTTTAAACTAGACTTTCCAAATTGTTACTCGTGTCAGCGACGCTTCGCGAGGGGGCGGATCCCTATCCTCTTTGTTTAGAGTGTTTGGGTCCCGATCACCGTTGGGACTCCTGTTTCTTTTTTTTAACCAACTTTATTTTCATTTTCATTAAGACAATATCAGTCGTTAATTACAACATATTTAACTAACATTGGCCCTCATTACAACCCAGGCGTTGGACCATGGTGCTAATAGATTAACTATAATCTATTAGCCGGTAACTTACCGACTCCGCCATGGCGGAATGGGGAATTACCGCCCCATTCCGAGGTTGGCGGGCGGTAATTCCCCAATGCCGCCATGGCCCTTCCCCATTCCCATTTTTGCCCCATACGGCTCAATGGAAATGGGGAAGGCGCTAAGTACGGTGCCGCAAATTGCGGCACCGTACTTAGCACCAAGGTCCCTTTGCGGGTTGGATTTTAACGCCTGCAAAAAGCAGGCGTTAAAATCGCCAACCTGCAAAGGGACCTCGTAATCAGGCGTTAAGGGGTTAACGGTGCCGCCACCTTTTGCAGCGCCGTTAACCCCTTAGCGCTAGGGTTGTAATAAGGGCCATTGTTATCCTTATGAACCCCCTATTCAACACTCTTGAACCTTGTCGTCAATGCAAGTATTGTCTTCATCCTTTCCCCATCCCGTCCCACCCTCACGCACCCTCCCCGCTCCGCTTTCCATTATTGTGCGAACCAATTAAAACCATGTTTTATAACCAGAACAGATCTATGAGCCTACCCCACAGTCGTAGCTTCTGCCATCTTTATCTGATGTGAATGTTTCTGAGAATCCGGGGTTTAAAATATTGCATCTCCCTCTCCCCCACATAGTCCTGAAGGGGTTCCCATATGGCCAAGAATTTCAAGTATGTCCCTGATTTTGTGGCGCAAATGTTCTCCATTGCCATGACTCCCCATACTTTCACCCACCACCATGGGGCTGTAGGGCCTTCCACTGCCTTCCATCTTAGGGCCACTGTCATTCTTGCTGCGACTAGTAGGTGGGTTATGAGGGCCGCTCTGTTCCCTGATGCCGCATATGTCCCTTCTGCCACTGCACCCAGCAATATGATTTTTGGGGACCACAGCAGGTCCGCACCCGTTATGTCCCTGATAAGGCTCAGTATTTCTTTCCAGTACACCTTTATCCTTGGGCACGACCACCACATATGAAACATATCCCCCCTTTCTCCACACTGACGCCAACACTCTGAAGGATACGTAGGGATCATTTTGTGTATTCTACTTGGGGGCAGATACCAGCGATAACAGAGTTTGTATGGCGATTCTTTAATTGCTGTGGCTTTTTGAGCCCTCCTCCAGATTTGACTCCATTCTTCCCGTGTGATCTCCCCCCCAATGTCCCGCTCCCAGTCTTTCATGTATTGGAGGGTGTCTTCTATTTGCGCCTTGTCCAGTAGTTTGTATAGTCTAGTGATCTCTTTCCCAGGTATCCCCTCCCGTATTGTTAGTTCTATGCTTATTGGGGGTCGTAACCCCGCCTTTTTTACCTCCGGTTGTGAGATCCAGTGACGCAGTTGTATATATTTAAATCTGTGGTTTTCGGTTATGCCAAATCTATGTTTGCATGCTTCGAAGGTGAGGGGGCATCATTCTGATACATATCTTGAAGGGACAGTGTGCCTGCTTCCTTTCAACCTTCCCAGAACATTTTATGAAGCCCCGGTGAGAAGTCTGGATTATGCACGATAGGGGATAATGGACCCAGACCTTGTTTGCTCCCTCTGCCCCAGATAGCCTTATCCCAGCTGTGCAGTGTCGTCTTAGTGGCTTCCAATAGGATACCCCCCGTTTCTCAGGCTTTTGGCTTTAGGAACGGCAGCATACCCAATGGGACATCTGTCGCGGTCTGTTCTATTTTCCCCCACCCCGGAAGAGGGTCTCTACCCGCCCATTTCAGTGCTGGAGTCAGCTAAGCAGCTTAAACATACCTCCCTATATCCGGAACTCCCAGCCCTCCAAGAAGCGTGGGCCGCAGCAGGATCCTTTTTTGGATCCTCGGCTTCTTGTTCCCCCATATGAACTTTAACACTGCTTTCTGGAGCTCTTGAATCTGTTTTGGGGGAATCACCACAGGGATTGAGCTTACTACATACAGTAACTTGGGATGCAAGGTCATTTTTGTCGCCGCTATTGTAGCAAACCATGATAGTTCCTGGGCGTCCCATCTCCGCATGTCTTCCTGCAGGCTCTTCCAGAGGGGTGCAATGTTTGCCTTAAGTAATTTCTTTATGGTTCTAGTGATATGGATTCCTAAATATTCCAGGGACCGCTTTTCCCATTTTAGGGGCTAGTGTTCTTTCAAGCGAGCTATGTCCCCACTACCTTCAGTAATATTCAGCGCTTTGGTTTTTGAGTAATTTATTGTGAAGCCTGATATTTTCCCAAATTTCTGCAATTCTTTGATTATTTTGGGTAGTGTGTATTTTGAGTCTGCCATGTAGAGCATAATGTCATCTGCATAGAGGGCTATCTTATTTTGGAGCTCCCCGGTGTGCACCCCTTTAATTCCCGGGTCTATTTTTCCCTTATTCTGCAGGCAAATGGTTCCATTGCCTTGGCAAATATAAGAGGGGAGAGAGGGCACCCCTGCCGAGTGCCTCGTCGGATGTTGATTCTTTCTGAGGTGTGGCCATTCACTATAAGTTGCATAGATGGATGCTGGTAGTTTGCTAAAACCATCTTGGTGAATGTCGGCCCACATCCAAAGCCCTCGAGTACCAACCGTAGATACCCCCAGTCTATGCTATCGAACGCTCGTGTGGCGTCAAGCGCAGCGATCGAGAATTTTTGGTCCTCCCTGACCCCCCAATCTATGAGGTTAATTACTCGCCTAACATTATCCTGTGTGTGTCTCCCCCTTACGAATCCCGCCTGATCTTCGTGTACTATCTCGGGCAGTACTGCCGCCAACCGATTTGCCAGTATTTTTGCATATAATTTTGCGTCTGTATTTAGGAGGGATATGGGCCGGTAACTGGTTCATTCTACTGGGTCTTTCCCAGGCTTTAGGGGTAATATCGTGGTCGAGTGTCCCACGCCCTTTGAGATTGCTCCCTTGTCCCTGATTAAGTTAAAAAGACGCGTGAGGGGGGCAGCCAAGTGTGCCCGGAACATTTTGTAGAACCCATTTACTAAGCCATCTGGGCCTGGTGCCTTTCCCTTGGGTAGCGCTGCTATCGCATCGCACACTTCCTGCATTGTGATTAGGTTCCCCCAAGTTTTCTTTGTGTTGTTCCGATATCTGTGGGAGATTAATAGCCGAACAATAAGACACTTGCTCTGCTGCATTTAGATTCTCATTAGTCAGGAGTTTTTTGTAAAAGTGGACCATCGTTTCTAATTTCTCTGTGTCTCCCGTTTGCAGTTCCCTGCTACTATTTCTTAACCGCATAATATGGTTGCGCACCTTCTGTTTGCGTAGTTTGGCTGCTAGAAATTTGCTCACCCTCCCCCCATGGATATAATATGATTGTTTAATGTTTAGTAGTATTTGCTCAGTTCTGTCTGCAGTGTGGTTCTCTAATTTGGCTCTGGCCTTTTTAAGATCCCGCCAAGTCCTGGGCGTCTGACGGGACTTATGGAGCTTTTCAGCATTCCCCACCTCATCCTCTAATTGACGTGTTATAAGGGCTTTCCCCCTGTAATATTGCGTTGCTTGTGCTATGAATTTCTCTCTGATTACTGCCTTCCGCGCATCCCACACCACCCTCCAGTCTACCTCTCCATTTTCGTTTTCCTTGAAATAATTCCTTATGACTTCTTCCATGTGTGCCCCAAGTGCGATATCCCGCAGGATTGTTTCATTTAGCCTCCATTGTGTTCGGGGTCTATTTATTGTCCCTTGTAGTTCTATGCATATCACTACTGGGGCGTGATCAGAGAGATATTGAACACCAATTTCTATTTTTTTGACAGAGTGGATCAATGTGGAGGACACTAGAATCATGTCTATTCTAGAGTACCCCTTGTGCACTGCTGAGTAGTGTGTGTATTCTCAGATTTCTGGGTGGAAAAACCACCACGTTTCTATCACCTCCAAGTCTCTGAAGAGTTTTCCGAGGGCTTGTCTGTTTCGCTGGTCTGCGTCCGTCGGGGGGAGGGTTTTATCTAATTGTGGGTCCATCACACAGTTAAAATCCCCACCTATTATCACTCGGCCCTCACACCAACCTCCCACCTTCTGGAGTAATTTGGAGATGTACTGATCCTGTTTTTCATTGGGGACGTAGACTGGTATAATAGTATACAATTGGCCATTAACAGTACCCTTTACTCCCAGGTATCTACCTTCCTGATCCTTCATTGTTTGCTGTTTGTGGAAGCCTAAGTCTCTGCTGCATAGAATTGTCACCCCTTTTTGTTTTTGACTGGCTTGAGGCAAAAAACTGAAGAGGGAATGTTCTGCTCCGCATCCTTTTTTCATCTTTCTGGAGCAGGTGTGTCTCCTGTAGAATTGCTATCTTTGATTGCATAGATTCCAATCTACCCAAGATCGAACGCCTTTTCGCGGCGGAGTTTAGCCCATGGACATTAATCGAGACAATGTTTACTTCCTCCATTACTCCCTAAGTGAGGATTATCTGCCTGTCGGACCCATATTCTGTTTGTTATAGCTTTCTCTGTCTGTTTCGCTTTCGTTTTACACATTTGTGGGGATGGCTCAATTTTCTTCACGGTTTTTGGGTTCTTTGCTTTTCTGTCCTTCAATCCCTTTCCCCCCCTTGCTCGCCCCCTTCGCTTCCCCCAAACCTGGGAGTGCATGAGGCCTGGGCTCCCAAGGGGCCCCCCGCTGGTCCCAACGGGCTTAAGGCCTCGAACTCTTCCCCAGATCATTATAGTCAGGAGTTGGATTACCTGATCCAGCTTCCAAGATTTATGACCTCCTACCTCGGTGCAGGCGCTTCTATGTAGCTGTGCGGTTTCTCACATTTTGATAGAGCTTCACTCGTTAGCCGCGTGACTAGCCAAGTTCGGATCTGTTGGGTCTCTCCGTTCCCGGTCGTGTGTCGGCTGCAAGCTTCCAGTTCTTCCTTTCTTCCCTCGTCTTTGCTTTCTCTCCGTTGACCATTCCCATGGTTTGCTGGGCAGGCCCGTCATGTTAGGTTGCATGCGCATAGGCGCTTCTGGTTGCTCATACTCCAAGTGCAGCAGAGCCAAACCCTCTGCGCAGTTCCCAATTCTTCTCTGCCTTCCTTCCCATGTGAACGACAGGCCAAACGGGTGCAACCATCTATATCGGATTTGCTGTGCTTGAAGGGCCTTTGTAACAGGTTGCCTTAGCCTTCTTTTGTGGAGAGTAATCCGGGCGAGGTCTTGATATAGCTGTATGTGGGACCCATTAATCGTAAGGTCTCCATTTGTTCTTGCTGCTCGTAGCACCTCCTCTTTCTGGCCATACGATGTCATTGCTATCAGGACATCCCTGGGCCTTGACCCTGGTTCGTTGCGTATTGGGCCCAGGTGGTGTATCCTGTAGAAGCCAATTATCTCTGGTTGGATATCAGCTAGCAGGCTGCTGAAGCAAAGTTGCATTGTATCTTTCAGATCCTTGTCCTGCACCGATTCTGCCAGGCCTTTGACCCTAATATTGGATCTTCTTGAACGATTTTCCAGATCCTCCGCCTGGAGTTCTAGATTGTTTGTTGCAGTTGCCAGCTGATCTAATAGCAGGCTGTTTTGATTAGTTTCTTCCGTAACGTTTGAGAGGCCACTTTTGACTATGTCCACTCTTTCTCCCATCTCTGCCATTTCTTTATTGACCTCCTGTAGAGATGATTTCAGGTCCTCCCTCAATTGTTCCATTTGACTATGGAAGGCTTTGGTTATTCTGGCCTCCATTCTTTTTAAGCAGTTCAAAAGTTCATCTTTGTCGGTTGCCATTACGCTAGTTGGGGGGTCCCTTATTTCAGGAGTCGGCACTGGTGGGGGTGATGGCGATTCTGTGTGTGTTTGGTGCTTCTGCATCCAGCACTTCTCTAGTTGCCCTGCCTTGGGTCTCGCTGGGGTTCTTGCTCTGTTTGGGCCCGTTTTGGATTTGGTGCCTGGCATCTGAGTTGCTCCGGCCACTTTCGGCGGGCGTTATACCTAGTGTGGAGTGTATGTTGCTATCGTTGCCAATGTTCTTTTGGGTTTGGCTGGAGTATTCGGGCTATCGTATGTCCGCAGTTTTCGATTCTAGTCCCTCGGGGTGGGCTCCTCTCTCCTCAAGCAAGTATAGGGGACAGGGTCCCGTGTACGGCCCCGGTTTAGGGGTGGATGTCCAACAGCGGAGCCGGCGGTAAATTCTGTCCTGAGAGACCCTTTAAATGGGTCGTTCGTACCCTGCCTAGGGAGCCCACTCAGTTTTCAGGATGTTGTGGGGATGGGGGGGCCAATCCCCGTGTTTCCGCCGGCTTTCCCTAGTCGGTGTCCTCTCCGCTGGGGGCACCCCAATGCTCTCTCAGGCCCGGCGCTCTCACTGCCTCTCAGCCGGCCCAGTGCTGCTTATGGCCCGTTCTCCCCGTGCTTTTCGGTGGACAGGGAGAAAGGGGGGGGGGTACCCAGCTCCGAATCTCAGTCTCCCCGCCTCACGGAGTCCCACCAGAGCTCCCTTCAAGCCCCCTCCCCGATGGAGGTCCACTATCCGTCAGGGATGCCGCCAAGCTCCTCGATGCGCTGCTGGGTCTGCCCTGCTACTGCGCTGATCTGCGAGAGAACCCCGCTCCTGGGTCTTCCTCCCCCCGGGGCCCGGGTCTCACCCAGCCCCTGAGATGCAGGATGGGTGCTTCCGCTGCTGCCTGGTGCCGCTCTCCCTCAGGTGTGCGTATGGTTCCTTGGGCTGGGTCCCGGGCTCCTGGCAACCAGGAGACCCCAGGCAACCACAATTCTGAGGCCTGGTAAGTCAGATCAGATGCGTCGGTTCCCTGCGTGTCTGTGGGGGGGGGGCTCGGGCAACTGCAGCACTATGTCTCTCCCCTCTCCGACCACGCGTCTCTGCCGCCCATTGGGCTCTTTCCTGGGGCCTTGGTGCCCGTCTGTGCCACCCCTGGGCCTACGTTTCGCTGGTACCTTTATTATTGCTCCAGCCTGTGCTCAGCAAGTTCTCCCCGGCCTGTCGTGCTGCTCTGTTGGGGGAGAATCCTCGACTCCCAACGATCGTATTGTCTCCAGGCAGAACCACCGCCGGGACACGCGGGTGCGCGGCCCCGCACTGCTGCCGTATCTTGGGGGCCGGTGTCACTGCCTCTGATCGTGTGTTAGCCACGACCCGAGAGCCGAGCGGCACCCCCGCCCGAGTGCTATCGGCTGCCAGCAGCTGTTACTCCGGAGTCCCGCCGTGCACTTCTCTAATGCGGCTCCCGTTGGGTTTCCGCGAGGGACGTAGGCTCCGCTTCACACCGGGACCGTCCTCAGGTCCTCATCTCCCAGACGTTCGCTTCCTGGCTGCACAAGTTTGGATCTCCTGCCACACGCTGCAGCCGTGACCCAGGGGCTGGGAAATGCCTCAATACGAGTGCTAACAGTCGCTGGCTGTCGTCGCTCCACAGTCCCGCGCTTTCCGCAGCAGCCTCCGCAGGGTTGCGGCAAGGGCCGTTCGATCCACCACACACCGTCCGTCGACCCACAGCTCACGGACGAACGATGCAGATCATGCTATGCATCCCCGCTGAATTATTTTGCATGGCTGTATGGTTACATGCGCTGTGATTTCTCCTTTTTATGTTCGCCTGCACGGAGGACCTGAGGTGCGTGTCCTCACGGTCTGGCGACCATCTTGGAATCCGGGACTCCTGTTTCTATTGTGATTCCCTTTTGGTCCTGGCACTTCAACGTCGGTTAGAGCGATGGGAGGAGGTTTTCCAGCGCACTCCTCCTTTGCATTTTCAATCCTTCATCGACGAAAAGAAGAAACGCCCGGTAAGTTCTTTACTTTTTAGAGCACCCTGGCCGGGAGACACCTTCCCAGTGTCTTCCCGGTCCGGGAGGGGCGTTGATCGCTCTGTCACCAGGGCCTGCCCCGAGGTGCCTTCTGGGCCTAAAAACTGTACCAGAGTTTTCTCCAAGGGTCTCCGTAAGGGGCCTGTGGATAGCGGAGTGCACTCCAAGGCCCCTCCTGTGCGAGCTACTTGTAGACCCAGTTCTGCTGAGTCGTGGGGCACCAGAGCTTGCTCCGATGCCTCCTTATCGGCTTCCCTCAAAAGTACCAGGGTGCGCCCCGAGGCCTCGGCTGGGCTTGTTAAGACCAAACATATGTTCGAAGTCCGCAGTGGAAAGGCTACTACTGGACCTGGGTCCGAGGTCCCTCGTACAGGGGCTAAGGAAACCAACAGTTCTGAGAGGCCTGGAAAGGCCTTATCGGTGAGAGGTTTTTCTCACCGTTCCCGCTCTTGTGACGACGCCAGAACCGTTGAGGGAGCAAGGAGTGCGCCAAGTTCCTCCTTTACCGGCAGTGCTGAGGTCCTTCCTGTGAAGGCTAATTTGGCTATTGGTATGTCGCAGAAACATTCCAGGCCGCACAGTACCGTCTCCGCCAAGGTTTCTTGTGTAAAGGCTAAAATGAAGACCCCTGATCCACCGGCGGGGACCCCTGCCTCATTTCCAAACGTGCCGCAGTTCCTCTCCGGTGACGGCAAAATGGTGGCGGTTCCAACCACGACCACGGCGGCCATTTCGGGTGCTTCCCCTACAACTACGCCATCGGCCTCAGGTGTGGGGAGCGGTTCTGTAGGTGAACATAAGGTTCCTTGTGCGCACACGTTTCGTCCAGTTTACGACTGGAAAGCTCAGATGCCCCTGCCACGCAACAGCTCGCTGCCTGTGGGTTCAGCACCCTTCATTTATGTGGACACCTCCGGGGATGGGCCTACTTGGCAACCCTCCCCTCGGCATCCTTGGAATTATCCTCCTCATTAGATGCCTTCTCCGGCAGCTCCAAAGCTTTCTCCGGAGGACGCCCTTTTCAGCAAGTTTCAGGTACTCATGTGTACCGACCCCATGAGGGAGTATTTCAAGGGTCTTTTTAGGGAGATATGCCCACCTGCACCTCTGGCTCCATCCGTACCTCCGGTGGTTCCGCAGGCGCCACCTTTGCCTATGGTGCCTCCCCCTACCCTTCCGCACTTGCCTCCATTGTCCCCTGTGGACAAGGAGGTGCCTGATGTGGTCCAGAAGGACCCTGACCTGTCGGATGATGCGCAGGGCGATCAGGATAGCGAAGACCAGCCCTGCTCTATTAGAGCTTTTCACAACCGGGTACTGGACATGATATGCCTATTTATATGTTCCAGTGCCCGAGGACCCGTTCCGCAGGAGGGTGTGCTTTCGGGGGCGTTCACCTTGTCTCCTTTGGAGGGAACCGGCCTGTTCTTGCAGAAGGACGTTAGGCCGAGGTCCGTAGAGTCTGAGAAAAGCTGCACTCTGGACTTTTCATCAATAAGAAAACTGACGCGCCCTACAGGCTGCAGTCCTCAGAAGAGGTGGCTCTAGCATCTTGTCCGCCCCCCTCCTCCACAGTGGTGGCTGCGGCCACTTTACAGTCCAGGCCTGCTGCATCCTCTTCTACGACAGCTACTCAGGTCCTGGGGACAGAGGACAAGCTTCTCGACTCCCTTGGGAGGAAGATTTTTGCTAACTCGGCCCTGCAGCTGCAGCAGCCCAATGCAGAATTGGTGATAGCGGGGGCAAATATAAAGATGTTGAAAGGTCTGGCGGAGTTCGAGGAGTTCATTCCGGTCGATAAACTGGACGACTTTAAGGCAGGATTATCGGATGCCAGGGTCTTGGCCCAGGATCTGCTGGAGGCGGCGGCTCATCACGTTGATACTTCGACTCGGGGCCTTATGCTGGGGGTTGATACCTCTCGGCAAGCTTGATTGCACGCCACCAAGTTCTCAAAGGAGGTGCAGGACAAGGTGTTGGACCTGCCGTTTGACGGTAAGGAGCTTTTTCATTCCTCGACGGATGTAGAGCTCACCAAAACAAAGGACGGCACCAAGACGGCCAAGTCCTTGTCCGTCTTGGTTAAAACTCCTTTTAGGACCCAGAGACTGTTGTCGCAAAGCCGGCCCTCCTCTGGTTTCAGGGGGTTTCTAGATCAGAAATCCCGCAGAGTGGATACACCTTTGGGAAACTCCTGCCGGAGGCAGCAGCAGACTCGGTTTTTCTCCCGCTCCTCAGCCTCCTCTTCGGGTTTAGGTGGTAACACCACTGAAAAGACCCTGGTGGGAGGGCGCATTGCGTCTCATTGGGAGGCGTGACAGACCATCATAGAGGACCGGTGGGTCTTGTCAGTCGCTCGGGCGGGCTTCCGCTTACCCTTACCCCACTATTCAACCGTCCTTTCCAGCAGTCGTGATCGTCCTCCCTAAAAGCCGAGGTTCAGAAACTGCTGGACCTCAGAGCTGTGGAACCCGTTCCCCTGGGGGAGCGAGGGGAGGGCTTCTACTCCCGACTGTTTACGGTGCCCAAACCCAACCTGGCTGGCCTGCGCACCATCCTACTAGACCTTTTCCAATTCAATCCTTTCGTACCCCAAGAGAAATTCAAGATGATCACGCCTGGCCAGATACAGTCCTTTTTGCAGATGGGCGATTGGCTCAGCGTGGTGGATCTTCAGGATGCGTACATGCATATACTGATAAGGAATCCACAAAGGAGATATATTCGTTTCTCTGTAGGAGAGGAGCACTTCCAGTTTCGAGTGCTTCCTTTTGGCCTCAGTTAGGCACTGCATGTCTTTACGAAGATGATGTCGGTGATTGCGGCATATCTTCGTCTGCAGGGTATCCATGTGTATCCGTATTTGGACGACTGGCTCTTTCACAGCCCTTGCCCGTTGAAAGCCGCCTGCAATCTTCAGTCTCTCCTCCAGCTCCTGTTCAACCTCGGCTGTCGGTGAACTGGCGGAAATCTTCCATGACAGTCTCTCAGGCCTTGATTTTCCTGGGTTTTCGCTGGAACACGATCGACTGCAGAGTTTACCTGACCAGGGACAGAATGGCGGATCTGTTGGCCACGTGTCAGATGTTTGCGCAGTAGGAGAGCATGTCGGCCTGGTGGTTCCAGAGGCTTCTGGGCCTCATGGCCTTGTGTGTTTTGGCTCTACCTCTCGCCCGTCTCAAGATGAGGCGGACTCAGATGGCTCTGCAAAGTTCTTGCTGTCAAGCCGTGGATCTGGACTCCAAATTGATATTGATTCCGGTTTCCATGAGAGCGGACCTGGAGTAGTGGTCGTCTCTCAGCAACCTGTCGGTGGGAGCGGGGTTTCAGGACCCAGCCCCGATGGTAACGGTCACAACGGACTCCTCCCTTCTGGGGTGGGGTGCAACGTTGGATCTTCTTCAGGTCTCGGACCTTTGGTCGCCTCAGGACAAGCTCCTCCACATAAATCATATGGGGCTTCTGGCGATTTTCCTAGCGCTCAAGGCGTACAGACCGATCACAATGTATTACATCAACAAGCAGGGGGGCACCAAGTCTCCCCTTCTCGTGGACTTGTCCATCCAGATTTGGGAGTGGGCAGTTCGTCATGGTGTCTGGCTAGTAGCGGTACACATTCTGGGCCAGCTGAATGTCACGGCAGATGCTCTTAGTCGGCGGACGATGGTCAGCTACGAGTGGGAACTGAAGGCGGAGATCCTCTCAGGGATTTTCCTGCGTTGGGGCACCCCGGAGGTGGACCTCTTTGCAACAGCGGCAAACAAGATTCTTCCTCTGTATGCCTCCAGAAATGGTCTGGGAGTCTCCTCAATGGGGGATGCGCTCGAGATTCCTTGGTACAACATGAGGGCCTATGCTTTCCCACCTCTGACTCTGATTCATAGGACGATTTGCAAGCTGAAGAACACAGTGAACTGTTCTCTTCTGCTTATAGCCCCGTGGTGGCCGGCCAGGCTCTGGTTCTCAGAACTTCAACACATGTCGGTGTGTGCACCGATCAGGCTGTCGGTGACTCCCGATCTTCTTCAACAGGGGGATCAACAGCTGTGGCATCCCTCCCCACAATCGTTCAGCTTGGCGGCATGGTGCCTGAGTTCAGGTCCTTAGAACATCTCAACCTGTCTGTGGATAACATGCCCATTATTGAAGCAGCCAGGAAACCCTCGACTAGGTCTCAGTATAGAAGCAAATGGCTTAGGTTCTGTCATTGGTGCTTAGACAAACAACTGGATCCAAGGGCGGCTACGATTGACACTGTGCTGTCCTTCGTATCCCACCTAGCAGAGTCGAGCATTCACGTTCAGTCATGCAGAACTTATCTTTCGGCGGTATCCGCCTACCTATCTACGGACCAATGCTCTTACTCTCTGTCAATCCAGTGGTTAAGAGACATTTCGCAGGATTGATGCGCCTTTATCCACCGGTTCGTAAACCGCACCCGGCGTGGGATCTCAATGTGGTCCTTACAGCGTTGTGCCATAAACCCTTCGAACCAATGGCCACGGTGGACTTTAAACACCTGTCATGGACGGTGTCCTTTTTGGTCGGCGTTACTTCAGCAAGGCGTGTGAGTGAGCTCCAGGCTTTGTCGGTGGAGCATCCCTTCTTGGTTTTTCACAAGGATAAGGTGGTCCTACGGACAAATCCTGCTTTCCTGCCGAATGTGGTCTCTGATTTCCATCTGAACCAGTCAATCTCCCTTCCGGTCTTTTTTCCGAACCCCGCTTCAGAAGCGGAAAGGGTTCTCCATTGCCTGGATGTTAGAAGGGCTCTTAAGTTCTATCTGGACAGAACATCCGAATTTAGGAGCTCTTCTCAACTGTTGGTGACCTTTGGTAATCCACAAGGTAAGCAGGCCTCTAAGGCGACTATCTGCAGATGGATCGCTGCCTGCGTTACAAAGTCTTACACTGTCCAAGGACTGCAGCCTCCTAAAGGTATTCATGCACACCTGGCAAAGGGTAAGGCAGCTGCAGTTGCCTTTCAGAAATATGTCCCCTGGGAGACCATCGCAAAGGCGGCTACTTGGGCCTCCCCATCGGCTTTTTGTAAACATTATTGTCTAGATCTGAGCTCCAGATCTGATGCTCAGTTTGGTCAGGTTGTGCTGAAGAACCTTTTTCAGTAAGGGGTTTTCCATCCACCCGTAGTTCCTGTAAGGAGTTCTTGGAAATCTCCCATAAGTATGGAGGAAAGGGGGCGGGACGTAGGAGTATAACCAGGTTATTCACCGTAGTGACCACCTTACTCCTTGTCCATAGTCCCCTTTCCTCCATACGCCTGCCCGCCGTCCCTTCTAATAAAGTTCCTCTGTTACTGCTCAAAGGTCTCTGACCTGGCGATAGAAAAGGACTGATGGGCGATTCGCGGGGCGGAGCCCAGATGGGCGGGGTTACGGCCGTGTGCTGTACCCCGCGTAGAAAGAGAGGAAGGACTAACATTTAGGCAACATTTTGGATGCTTTTACAAAGTGTTCCGGTCCCGTCCCACAGGACGGAGGAAAGTCCCATAAGTATGGAGGAAAGGGGACTATGGACTAGGAGTAAGGTGGTCACTATGATGAGTAACCTGGTTAATTTGCTCAAGAATTGCCCAATACTAACTATGTTTTCATATCTTGTCTTATCCTTTTCTTAAATATTTGTCTTGTGTCCTTGCACTTGCTTTAATTGGATTGCATTTAATTTTCATTGCATATGTTGTTGTTACACATGCATTTTTGTGATTTGATGGAATTTACTTTTATATGTACATGACACCCTCCGTTTGTTACCTTTTGGTTCAATAAATATTTGTTTTGATATATGAATCTAATGATGTAAACTATGAAACATATATGGTTTATATTATGCAATCAGCCTCTGAAGAAGAGCTTTTTAATTGCTCGAAACACGTGTCAGGCTGACCTTTGCAAGAATAAATATTCTGCACTTATGCAGTAAATCTCACAGTGACTGGCACAGAGTGATTGTATAACTTGTTAGCACCTTTACCATCTGCCATCAGAACTTTTCCAGTTCCACTTAACGAGCCACCTTTTTAGGAAATCTTACTGGTTTCCCTTTGGACGAGGAATCCTTAGAGCACGATCTGGAGCAATGACTCCTTTTCTTTGATCTCCTCAAAGATGACAATGATTGCCGCAGAAAACTCAAATGCTTCAAACCTTTACTGTGCCTCTTGGCCTGGTGCAGAGATCTCCCTCTTGGGCTCTTATCTTTGGACAACATTTTTGTGGGGGTCACCGAAGAGTAACTCTGGGATGGTTTGCCAAAAGCAGGTTTCCCCTTCCTCTCCTTTAATGCTTTTCCAGTCATAGACTGACACAAGCCACAATCTTAGATGATGTGGCCCACACGCAGGCACCAGAGACATGCTCAATGAGGATCGGTTATGGACATCTTAGCCGAACACTCAACACATTTCTTGAAGCTTGTTTTCAGGGTATGAGAAGACAGTTTTGTAACAAACCTGTAGCTATGCAGTAAATAACACCCTTAGGTGAAGATCATTTTCGAGCTGCTGTACGGAAAAACAGAACTGAAGCAACAGGTGCGGTGCGTGCCATATATACCAACGTCATACTACAGGAGAATGGAGGCTCTTGAGGGACACAGGGTCGACAGCAACACACGGCATCCTCTGCTGAGAAATGTTTCTGAGCTGCAAGCAGGATATCGGAGTATCAAAATGAGGAATACGTGGGAGGACACAATCCATTCGAAGAACAAATTACTTACCCCTGGTAATGTTCTTTCGACTGGATGTTCCTCTATTCCTCGCCGCCCTCCCATTCTTCCCTTTTGTCAAGAGGGCTATGGAGGTATAGAGATGGAACAAACAGGCATGTATACCAAATGGGAACCACCATAGCCATGCAATTGGCCTTAATTACCCTCACCTGGGGTCACTCAACACTTCTAATGGATATAAAAATTCCAGCTGCATGCAGGAAAGAAGAAGGGGCTGGAGACCCAAGTGCCGGGAGCCGTGTGGAGCAGGAGAGAGAGATGCTGAGGCTGCCGTCGGCTGCGAGCAGGTCTGGAGGTCCTGCTACCCTCCTTACTGGGTTCTCGCAGCAGGAGATGTGACACTCCCACACATTCCAATCACCAAGGGAAAGCCGGAGAGTGAGAGGTGCTCTCTGTAGCTTCCATGAGAGAAAGGTGAAGCTCGGGGAAGCCGGAAAGCAGAGCAAGAAGCATTGAGAGGCCTGTTGCGAAGGACAACAAGCAGAAGGGAGCTGCAGTGTGCGACTGGTGAGTGGTACCCATACCGGGGCGCTCTAAGAGCTCATGACAAAGTCCTTTTGATTACTGAACTAACTGAAAGTTATTGCATGTATATTTGAATGCCAAAACAAGTACTTTTGAATATCGAGCAAACTGAAAGTCAATGCAAATACTTTTGAATGCCGAAACAAGTACTTTTGAATACAGGACATACTGAAAGTTATTGTAAGCGCTTTTTGAGTGCTACAAAGAGTGAAAAGCAAGTTGAGCACTTGTGAATGGAGTGAAAGAAAGGTGGTGCGTGAAGCAAATACCACGGAATGTATTGTATGAAACACAAGTATTGGCAAAGTCAAGAAAATACCAAGAATGGTATGAAATGATAAACCAATTATTGGCCCAAGGCTAAAAAGGTCCAAGGAATTGCAGGTTAAAAGGAAACCTGTGTTGGCAAGAGCCAGAGGAATACAGAAAACTATTACAACGTGCTTGATGGCCAACCAAGCCATGGGACAGTGTCAGAAGAGTGTGACACTGGGGAATCAACTAAACATCACTGTCAAGAGGAAGCAGTGGCTAATTGATGATGGAAGCAGTCAAGAAGGGGTATCGGTTGCGTGACCTGTAGTGGGTGGACAGTGTGGTCTGACAACTACGTCTATACAGAGTGCCCCGTATGGAAAAGCTAATGAAAGTATCTATAAATAAATTGTGTTTTGCAACAACCCTGTATATGATTTTGAAGTAAAGAAACAGAACTGCCTAGATGAACTGGTAAAAAAGGATTGATATTCGAGGAGATGGGAAGTGTCCAAAGGAACTGTGTTGTTTTTGAAAGCTGGAAGATTTGAACTCTTGGGGGAGGGAACACTGATATATTGTGAACTGTTTTGAGCTTGGGGAAGGGGAAGCCAAATACAAGCCAAGAGCTGGAAGAAGCTCTGAACATTCTTTTGAACACTATTCATTTGGATGCTGACATCCCTACACATTGTATACAGTTAGTTGAGAGGGCGGCTAAACGTTTTGGACACAGATCGACATTTGATTTGGCCTTCCTGACACAGACTATCCTTAGTTTTCTTTAGGTAGGGAAATACCACCTTAGCATAGAGCAAGTTAGGCCTTACTCCATCCTGATTTTTAAGTTAATAAAACTTTTGAGAACCAATTTAACATCTGCTGTCTGTGTCTACTTCACGATGCCTTGACACGCCGAACAAAAAATGTGTAGGAGAAGTGAAAGGATGCAGTGCTCTTGGAAAGTTGGAACATGTTGGAACAATTACAAGACAAAAACAGTTCCCTAATTGACTTGCTTCCACTGCACAAGGCAATTAGCATTGAAGAAGGAACCAGTAGCACCATACTAGAGGACCGGATTGGTAGTCAGGCATCCCTAGAGAGCCGGGACTTTAACTGTGTGCCCAGAAATCAAGCAAAAGCTGAGCTGGGGAGCCTTAACCGACTGGTGAACTCCTCTAAAACGAATGGGGTCCAAAAACAAGCTAAAGCGAATGCTACAAGTGGCAGAAAAAGCAGAGCCTTTATGATTTCAGGGGGTGTTTGAGAGAAGGAAATGGTGAAGGATTGATATAGCTAGCGCCAGGTGTTCTTCCTCCTCTGGTGACTCACCTGTCACTTCCTATAGTTTGGTTGATTCAAATGAGCATTGTACTCAGACTAAAAATGATCCTATAGGGCCTGGTATCAATGCCAGTACTTTGTCAGCATTAACAATTGTCATGGCCCCATGTACAAAACTATATGAGTTAATAAACAATAAACAACCAATTGAAAGACCAAACTACGCTCATCGTAATGTTGCATTCTAAAATGGTTTTTGCAGTTGGATTTGTGACAGCGGTCCAGGGAAAGTTGGTCAAAAATAGGGAAGAAATTACAAACATGCTTCACAGCATTCATGATTGCTTAAGAGAGGAAGACAAGAAGACAGTCAAGAGCTAGAGGTGACATAGACAATCAAAGTATTTTGGGAGCCCTTCCTCAACCGGTCATCTTGGAGCCTAGCATTATGTGTGCGGAACCTGAGGGCGTCCCTACTTCTTGTCCCCCTGGGTCCTCCTCTCAGGTGGCCAGGGAAAGGCCATCGCTTTTGGATCCTGGCCCTGGAAGTGAATATGCGACAGAGGATCACCTGGGTGGAGGGAACTTGGGGAGTGGGGAAAGGATGTCATTAGCTGAGACATATTCCCTTTTCAGTATAAACCCTCTAGCCCTGTCATGGTCATGAAGTCAGGGACATAGGCATGCAGGGGTCGCTGTCAGGACCGATCGGTGGAAGCTTTGGCATTACTGGAAGAGTAACGCTACGTAGAACCTCCAGGATACTGTCCAGCCCTTACCCATCATGGCTGCCACCATTATAAGAGCAAGCCCCGCCCACCACCCGGCACGTTGTATCTGTGTGTTTTTTCCCCGATACTTGCGCTCCTTCGCTAACCTCGATTAGCAACCTTTTTCTGCCTTCTCAGTCCCTGCCTGCTACCCCCGATCGCTCTTGCTTCCTCTTTTTCTATCACCTCTTGTGCTCGCCTATAAAACTCTTTCGGCACTCTGCCGCTTCCAATTCCACTCGCCTTTTCTTACCCTTCGGCGTCCTCGCCTCTCATACTAGCGGCTCCAGACTCCGCCTCCCTCGCGGTTCTTCGCCTTCCTCCCTAAATTGTTTGTGGTTCCTACATTACTGGTAGTGGGTTCTGTTGTTTATACTCACATCTTTATATTTTTTCTTCCGTCTCTTCTGTTTACTTACCGTACTCCGTACGGCACCCGTCCACTTAACCTCTCTCTCTGCCTACATCCGGTTTGGTTCCAGTGACTTTACTTCCTCCTATCCATCTCTTCAGTGTACGGCAGCATCGGGGCTTACCTGAGTCTTCATTCTTAGCTGAGTCATCATTCATACCTGGAGTTCGTTTATGCTGATCCTGTTTACCTGAAGATCCATCAGTCTCTTCGTTTTCTTTGTGTTGAAAAGCAGAACCTACATCAAGGACTACTCCACAGGGTTTTTTGACGCCGATCTGGCTTTTTCCCTATCAACGGGGGTTTGGCTCCTCAGGGCCCCCCGAGACAGGTTCCACTCCCTGTCAAGGTGGCCTCCGAGGGAGCCAGGCCTTATTTACATGACAGGAAATCCAAGGAGAAACTAACCAAGGATTCTTCCAAGCCCTTACGGAAGCAGTCTTCTTCTCCCAAGACAATGAAACGGAAGCCACAGGTGAGGAGCAAGGGGAGGATCGAGCTCAGCCTGACAGAATACAACGCCCGATCAAACAGATGGCTTCCTTAGAACAATACCAGGAGCTTGTAGCCGCCCTGTAGAGTCTAACCAAAGAGGTACAATCTCTCAAATCTGAAAACGCTGCAATTCGCCAACAAGTAGTATTACATAGAAATGATCAAGGGGACTTACCACCCATACCCTTGTCTTTCGGAAAGTACGATGGCTACCCTGGAGGTCTAAAGGAATTTTTGGACGCATGTCAGATATATTTCGCCTTTCGACCTCATGCCTTTGAGACAGCCAGATCTAAGGTAGGATTCCTTATTGCCAACCTAACCGGAAATGCACTAGCTTGGGCCACCCCTTTAGTCACTAATAATGATCCGACACTGACTGATTATGACCGATTTGTGGATCAATTCAAGGCGAGATTTGACCGCCCTGAAGTTCTGAACACCTCGTTGGAAGCGATTCTTGATGTAAAACAAGGGACTACAGACATTCAAACCTATATCTCTCGCTTTCTAAGGTTGGCTGTTAAGGCTGACTGTCCAGATTCTGCTAAGCAAACTATCTTTCGGAAAGGACTCCACAACGATATAAAGGACGAATTAACCCGAGTAGCCCGTCCTCCATCATTCCAAGATCTCATGACTCTCTCTCTGCAGATAGAATATCGACTAACGGAACGCCGCCAGGAAAGAAGAAGACCTTGTCTCAACCCTCCAACATATAACCCTGCTCCTCACCCATCCCGAGAAGTTCCTACTACGGAGGAACCCATGCAGATAGGAGCCGCCCGGGGTCCTTTAATGCCTGCCGAATGTAAGAGACGTAGAAACTCTGGTCTCTGTATGTACTGTGGCTCCTCAAAACATCTGCTCAGGGATTGTCCCGAAGTACCCCCACGAAGGAAGGAAAACTTCAACCCCCGGTCCTATGCAAGGGAGGTCTCGGGGGAACAAGACACAGTCCTTGCTACCTTACAAGACCCTCAGAAATAAAGGATGATAACAGTTTGATGGTGTTTTGTGTCAAATTGTGGACAACTGGTCCTATTCCGATTGAGGTATTTGCTATGCTAGACTGCGGAGCCGCGGGAAACTTTATGGATACCGAATGGGCAAAGGAACATCAAATTCTGGTAAAACAGAAGGAGAGACCTATACCAGTTGAAGGGGTGGATGGTACCCCTTTATCCTCAGGTCCTATCAGATCGGAAACCTTACCCTTACACTTGGCTTTGGGCGAACATCCTGAACTATTGGTATTCGATCTCATTCGAGAGGCCCATTTCCCTTTGGTGATCGGAATACCTTGGTTAAGGAAGCATAATCCTCAGATCAACTGGACTTCCAACTGTGTAAGATGTGACTCCTCCTACTGTGAGAACCACTGCATGTCTACTCCTCAGAGCAAGGAAGAGAAGATTGATAGCGGCCCATCCAGCCCTAGGGTTATTTCATCTATTCCTCTTCCGTACCTGGAATATGCAGAGGTGTTTGAGGACACCATACCCCGACTCTTGCCTCCCCATAGACAGGAAGACTGTGCGATAGAACTTCATCCCGGATCTGTCGTTCCGTTTGGCAGGATGTATCCCTTGTCGCTTTCTGAAAAACAGGCTCTACGAAGTTACCTGGACGCTAATCTCCAAAATGGTCTCATTCAAGAATCAAGGTCATCAGGGGGTGCTTCGTTGTTTTTCATCCCAAAGAAGGATTCAACTGAATTACGACCCTCTATAGACTACAGAGGTCTGAATCTGATCACCATTCGAGACCACTATCCCATGCCACTGATAAGATACATCATGGAAACAGTAAGAGGGGCTTCATATTTCACCAAATTGGACCTCAGAGGAGCGTACCATCTCCTTAGAGTAAGACGTGGAGATGAATGGAAGATCGCGTTTCGAACCCCGTTTGGGTTATATGAATACAAGGTGATGCCGTTTGGCCTAGTGAACGCTGCAGCGGTATTTCAAAGGTTCATCAACAAGGTCTTTTCGGACATGTTGTTTGTTTCGGTGGTCATCTACCTGGATGACATTCTAATATACTCTCAAGATCTCCAGGAACACCGTAAACAGGTCAGGAAGGTATTACACCGACTCCGAGCCAACCAACTCCTAGTGAAACCAGAGAAGTGTCAGTTTGAGGTTACTTCGGTCTCATATTTGTGGTATCTCCTCTCGAAAGAAGGTATCGAGATGGAGCCCGGAAAGATAAGAGCCATGTTAGAATGGAAGGAACCAAGATGTGTCAAGGATGTCCAAACATTCTTGGGTCTGGCGAACTTTTACCGTCAATTCATTTCGAATTTTTCAAATCTGATGTTACCCATTACTGGTCTACTCAAAAAGGGAGTCAAATTCCTATTTGGTCAAGAACAAAAGGAAGTCTTTATTCGTCTTAAACAGTTGTTTACCTCAACTCCCATACTAGTGCAACCAGATCAAGAAAGACCCTTCATATTGGAGACAGATGCCTCAAGGGGAGCGGTTGGTGCTGTCCTCTTACAGGAGGCGGAAGACGGACTCACACACCCAGTAGCTTATTAATCAAAGACTTTGACTAAGAGTGAACGCAATTACTCTGTTTTGGAAAGAGAGCTACTGGCAATCAAATTGGCCTGTCAAGAGTGGCAACACCATCTGCAGGGAGCGGCACACCGTTTTCTTATTCGAACAGACCATCGTAACCTCCGAGTGCTACAGCAGATGGAATGCTCCAATGCCCGACACACCCGATGGGCGTACTTCTTCTCCCAATTTGATTTTGACATATCTTACATTCCTGGGTCAGAAAACAAGATGGCAGATGCCCTCTCTCGATGCCAAGGAGAAGAAATTAATCTTTATCAAGATCATGACCTCTTGTTCCCAGATCTGAAGGTTATGGCAAGTGTCTTGCCATTTCTCCAAGAGCTTATAACCCAATACGCTCAACAACCAACCATCCCAACATCAGTAACCCAGGCAAGCGACAATTTGTACTACCACGATACAGGTTTGTATCTACCTTCTAAGAAGCTTCAAGAACAGGTTCTATCTTGGTGCCATGATTCCTCCCTCGCCGGACACCCCGGTATCAAGAAGACCCAGGATCTAATAAGCCGTCGCTCTGGTGGCCCGAACTACACAAGGACGTTGAGAAATATGTTTCTTCATGTCCATTCTGCGCAGCTAATAAGTACCGAACAGGTAAGCCCCTTGGAAAGCTGCAACAACCTCTTCTACCAGGTCGTCCCTGGGAACATATATCCATGGATTTTATTGTAGACCTGCCTAATTCTGGTGGTATGACGGCAATCATGGTAACAATTGATACTTGCAGAAAGATGGCTCATTTTTCAGCATTAAACGGTCTTCCGTCTGCTCCAGAGACTGCATCCGTTTTTCTCAGAGACGTTTTACGTCTTCATGGACTACCCCGAACAATAATTTTGAATAGAGGTACGCAATTTACCTCGAAGTTTTGGACATCATTATGCCAACAACTAGGAATCCACCGAGCACTTTCATCCGGTTACCATCCCGAAAGCAATGGTCAAACTGAGAGACTCAATGCCGGTCTAGAACAATATCTAAGATGTTTTTGGAGCAACAAACGGAGAGATGGTCGTCTTTCCTCTCCCAAGCTGAATTCTCATACAACAACAACTATCACACATCCATCCAAATGAGTCCGTTCTTTTGCACCTACGGATATCATCCCCAACAGATGCCTTGGACCGGTATGCAGACTACCAGGTCTCCAGCCATAGACAACATGTTGACAGAGCTAAAGGAGGTACACAACATGGCAAAAAGGCCTTAGAGAATAGTCAACGGTCACAGAAGAGGTGGGCAGATAAGAGTCGGCTGACCAATCCGGAATGGAAGCCCTGGCAAATGGTCTGGTTATCAACTAAGTACCTACCTCAATGGGTTCATACCGGCAAATTTGCTCCTCGATATTTGGGTCCTTATCCTATTTTGAGACAGATCAATCCGGTAGCCTTTAAACTACGCCTACCCAAGAGCCTTCAGAGGGTACACCCAGTATTCCACACATTGCTACTCAAGGAATGTAAGGAAGATCTGTATCTACGGAAGACTCAGAAGACGAGAACACCAACGATAAAGGAAACTCAGGAGTATGAGGTTGGATATTTGGTGGATTCACTTTATCGCAGAGGCAGTATCCAATATCTAGTCCATTGGAAGGGCTACTCTGTCGAAGAAAGAACTTGTGAACCCAGACACCATATACACGCCCCCAGTATGTTGAGAAAGTTCCATTTGAAGTGCCCAGGGAAACCAGGGGGTTTCTGATGGGGGAGAGGTTATAATGTCAGGACCCGTCGGTGGAAGCTTTGGCATTACTGGAAGAGTAACTGTGATGCTGGAAATGCATCGGAGGGACAGGGCCTCCATATCCTTGTCCTTTACTGCCTTTTTATCGTGTGTTCTGTCGTATTTTCCACGCAGGAGTTCATGTGGGACTCCTGGCGGTGCAGCTCTCTCTCTTTTGGTTTGGTGAACAGATCCGTGGGATACCCTTACGGCACCCATGGGTGGGGGTACAACCCTGTGCCCCTAGTGTATGTTTTTGGGCACCTGTGGGTGGCCCGCAGAGCAGGGTATGGGCTGGTGGCAGCTCCATGCTGACTTTGACAGGTGCGCTGAGTATCCTCCATTTTGGGATCCCCAGGCACCGCCATTGGAATCAGTTGATTCCTGATGGAAAACAAGATGGCCCCTGTGGCCTCTTGCTTTCAATTACCTGTTACCTTGTTTTCCCAAAGTCAAGGGAAGTTCTGACTCTGTCCCTTCCCCCTGACTGGCTGTTGGGTGGAAGTTCCATATATGGTGTTGTTGTGAAGTCCAGTCCAGACTGACTGGAGCCTTCCCAGTGACTGTATGTTGTGGGTACCTCCTGTGGGTGGGACCTGGGTGAATGGAGTGTGTGACCAATATGCACTTCTTGTTGTGGCTGTCTGGTTTCTGGTATGAGAGACAAAGACTGAGACAGCCCTGCCCGAAACTGGCCTGAATGCAGTGTGTAGTGTTGAATGGCTGGGTACTTGTCCCTATCCACATTCCTTGTTGTGAGTGTCTGAGAGGGAGGAGGATGGCCTGAATGCACTGTGTGCCTGATTGGCTGACTGACTGCATAAATGCCCTTCTGTATGATTGGCTGCTGAGAGTGACCGAGCAGTGTGGATGAGAGACAAGATGGTATATCTGGGGACCTCTCACCACTGGAAATTGTTCAGAAGCTGTGTCTACACTTGAAGAGTAACTGGAACTGCTGATCCTCGACGCCCAGCTGGAAGAAGAAGACTTGCTGTTGCATTTGCTTCGACCTGATCTGAAAGCTGCCGAATTCATCGAAGACTGATCCGAGAGAGGACCTGGTAAGCCGCCCTTCTCCCGTGCTCCGAGGGACCATCGAGTACCGCTAACCTTCGCCGAAGCTCCCTGGAAGTCAGATCCTTGAAAGGCTGCCGACCCGAGACGGGACCGCTAAGGGGAACGAAGCAAAGCACCCGGACTTCGCCGCTGTCGAAGTCTATTGCCGTCGAACAGGGTTCGCAGGTTTGTGTAACCGCTGGAGGCCCGTCGAAGTTGTGTTGCCCAGCCATGGGGACCACTTGACGCCGTGCCGCCGACAACCAGAGCCGCCCGCTCCTTTGCCTAAGAACATTTGAATCCAAGGACTCCCTTGCCCGCAACAAAGCTTTGTCCCGCCGGAGAAAGTCGAGGACGACCAACGTGCCGAGGAGAATCCGCCAGTGGGTTTCCTGCCACCTGAAGGCCACAAAGACTTCGACGACTCGATGCCCTTGTTTGGCCACAGTTCTTCTGAAACTCTTTGCGGTCCTGAACAATCCATCGCCTAGGTGCCCCGCACACCTCATCCTCGCAGGACGTCGCTGACGAGCACCGCCTGGATCGACATCGGGGTCTCGGCACCCTTGAACTTCTCATCGCCGCCGTCGACGACAAGTTCACCATCTTCGACGCCGCTCGACGATCCGTGGCTCCTGCTTTAAAGGGAGTCACTCAAGAAGGATCCTTCGACGCGTCTTCGAAGAACTCTCCTCCACCAGGTACATTGGGGGGGGTAAAACCTTAATAGGAGGAAATAAGGCTATTGAACAATATATGGACTGGGCTTGTGCTATATATCTTTATTTTACAGGTTGCCCAGGTGGGGGGATTTCCACACAGAACTGTGTCTATCGGTATAGGCCAGCATTCTGCCTATTGTTTCAACCATCTTATGTTCCTTCCTATCTCTATTGCTGGTTTCCTCGTTATTGATCTGTGTTACCTTGATTGCTCGACTACGTTACCAATAATAGAGAATCTTGGCTGGGGTCCTCTGTGCCTCTCCTCTACCATATAGAGTGCGGAAGTACAGACACCCCCCTCCAGTCTTTACAGTAACGCTACGTAGAACCTCCAGGATACGGTCCAGCCCACACCCATCATGGCTGCCACCAATATAAGAGCAAGCCCCGCCCACCACCCAGCGCGTTGTATCTGTGGGTTTTTCCCCCGATACTTGCGCTCCTTCGCTAACCGCGATTAGCAACCTTTTTCTGCCTTCTCAGTCCCTGTCTGCCACCCCCGATCGCTCTTGCTTCCTCTTTTTCTATCACCTCTTGTGATCGCCTATAAAACTCTTTCGGCACTCTGCCGCTTCCAATTCCACTCACCTTTTCTTACCCTTCGGAGTCCTTGCCTCTCATACTAGCGGCTCCAGACTCCGCCTCCCTCGCGGTTCTTCGCCTTCCTCCCTAAATTGTTTGTGGTTCCTACATTACTGGTAGTGGGTGCTGTTGTTCATACTCGCATCTTTATCTTTTTTCTTCCTTCTCTTCTGTTTACTTACCGTACTCCGTACGGCACCCGTCCAGTTAACCTCCCTCTCTGCCTGCGTCCGGTTCGGTTCCAGTGACTTTACTTCCTCCTATCCATCTCTTCAGTGTACGGCAGCATCGGGGCTTACCTGAGTCTTCATTTTTACCTGAGTCATCATTCATACCTGGAGTTCGTTTATGCTGATCCTGTTTACCTGAAGATCCATCAGTCTCTTCGTTTTCTTCGTGTTGAAAAGTAGAACCTACATCAAGGACTACTCAATAGGGTTTTTTGACGGTGTTCCGGCTTTTTCCCTGTCTATGGGGGTTTGGCTCCTCGGGGCCCCCCGAGACAGGTTCCACTCCCTGTCAAGGTGGCCTCCGAGGGAGCCAGGCCTTATTTACATGACAGGAAATCCAAGGAGAAACTAACCAAGGATTCTTCCAAGCCCTTACGGAAGCAGCCTTCTTCTCCCAAGGACAGTGAAATGGAAGCCACAGGTGAGGAGCAGGGGGAGGATCGAGCTCAGCCTGACAGTTGCATGCACAGGAGACCTGTGTGGACACTGTCCTGGCTCCTTTGGCAGCAGGCTCATGAACAAAAGTAAACAAGAACATTCATTTAACACCAAAAGCCTTTTATTATGGACTTGGCACTTCAGATGCATTAAGCTTGAACATTCCATCCATTAAGCAAGATGCATTATCCTTGAACATTCCATCCATTAAGCAGCCCCAAGGGTATTCTTGGGTGTGGCTGCTAATGGATTGCCTTCGCGCGTGCTCACTCTCTAGGAGTGGCAGGGTGTGGCTGGTAAGCTGGCCCTAATGGGTGTGCCCACAATCTCAGCTATATAAGCTGCCCCGATCCTCAAGACAGACGCTTCGCGTTATTCTGCACTTGCAAGCAGCGTAATGCTTACCGTCGCCTGAGGTCGGACTTACCTTTGAAGATCCTGCTTCCTGGACATCCTGCTTTCTGCCAGCATACTTACAAACTGGGGAAAGCTGTTCTTACCTGTACATCTCTTCGGCGAACCAAGTATTCATCTTTACGCTTTCCGGAACACCGAAATCTTCTTCTTGGCACCGCACCACGACACGCTCCATCGTCGACAGCAGCGCCTGCAAGGAAAAACAGAAGACAAGGTTAGACATCGAAAAACAGTCAGTTTAAGGTTGCACTTCGCCATACTTCGTGCTTTCAGAAGAGAGACATTATTGCGGGCATAAATAGGAGCAACATATACAGACATTAAAGAGAACGAACAGCATCACAAGAGCTCAAGAAAGGAGAAGCATAGGCGCAGCTGGACTGGACTAATCCTTATCAGGGATCAGTGAAGGAACTAGATCCCATTCAATGTGCCCCTGCCAGAAGTAGCAGGACAGAGAGCTTATCTTCCATAATTCATAGGTGAGCATTATGGGCCGGCGTATGCTCACAGAAACCATACTTTGGGGTGAAGGGTTCGAGAGGTGCAACAATCACAGGTTGGTGCACTCACACACTCTTATCTTCATGCAGGAGCAGTATCACCACGTACCACCGCTCACAGGTTTTCTACTGAGGGAGAGGCCTGAAGGGGGTGATTCAAGTTCAGGGAGGGCTGCAACCGTGCCCCAACGCCTCTGCAGAGACCAGGTGAGCGTAACAATCCCTCAAGCCTTCGTAGGCTACTGTCAGCCTTTTCCCTTTCCCCCCCAAAATGTCCCCTAGAAACACCAGCTAAAAACTGGGACGAGGAAGCGACCAACTATGAAGACACATCATCATTTGAGTGAGATAAACACTTATCAGCCCTATATTGTTAATACAGACACACATCAATCAGGTACCAAGACGGGGAAGGGACAACATAGAGTTATACACACTTTCTTTATGAAAACAAACTTTCCCCCAAACACCATTTTTGTACTGGGACGAAGAAGAGGAGTTCATGTAGATTACATATGACTTGTTTCAAGGTGAGCGGACTCGCTCTAATGATCCCATGCTGCAGCTTGGGATATTTCAAGAGCTTAATGGAGATCAGCTGGGTAGCAGGAGAGGAAGACGGAGAAAGCAAAGCAACTTCCTTGACCGGTGCTGAGAGAGAAAGCAGTGGCACGGAAATCGCTGGAGAACCAAGACCGGGTGCAGCGGTAAAGCAGCGTAAAAGCAGCGGAATGCGGGGCTGCTGGAAGGAAGAGGTCCGGAGTGAAGTGTAAGGAAGGAGCAGTCAACAGCAGGAATATTCACAAAGGGAATCCGAAACCCGCTGACAGCATGCCGACTGTGGGTAAGTCTTTGGCTGCCTGGGACCTTACAGAAATGCTGCAAAAGGCATCCGGTGAGTCTGCCTAGGAAAGGAGACCCAGACACGGCAAGAGGGCCGTTTTGTGCATATGTGCAATATATTCATGAAACCTTTGACCGGGGAACGTGAGAAAGGCAATTGTGAATGCCAAAAACAAGTATTTTAGAATACCGAACAAACTGAAAGTTATTGCAGGTAACTATGAATGCCGAAACAAGTACTTTTGAATACCAAACGAACGTAAAGAAATGAAAAGCACTTCTGGATGCCACCCAAAGCAAAAGAGCAAAAGCAAAAGCAAGTTGAGGAATACAGAACAAGGGTAGCAAAGTACATGGTGACCCAGCAAGCCACAGAACAGTGCTAAAAGAGTGTGACACTGAGGAAAGAACCAAGCTTCACTGACAAAGGGATACAATGGCCAATTGTTGATGGAAAACAGTCAAAAAGGGTAATCAATTGAGTGACCTGTAATGGGTGGATCGTGTGGTCCAACAACTGTGCCTAGACCGAGTGCCTCCTGTATGGAGACACTAAGGAAAGTAACCATAAAGAAGCTAGTGTTTTGCAACAGCAACAGCTTAGGTTATTTGAACATTAAGAAACAGAACTATCTATATAAGCTAGTTAAAAGTACTGATGACAAAACTGCTGGAAGTGTCACAAGGAATTGTATTGTTTTGTTGAAAGCTGGAAGACTTGAATTCTTGGGAAGGTAACCCTTTTTGTTGTTTTTTTGAAAGCTGGAAGATTTGAACTCTTAGGGAAAGGAACCCCTGTGCTGTATGAACTACTTTGAACTTGGGAAGTGGAAGCTGACTACAAGCCAAGAGCCTGAAGACACTCAGAACTTTACTTTGAACACTATTCATTTTGATGCGGACATCCCTACACATTGTACACAATTAGTTGTGAGGGCAAGTATAGGTTTTAGACACAGACAGATTATTTAGTTGGGCTTCCTGAAGCAGACTATACTTGTTTTTTTTAGGTAGGAAAATCCCACCTTAGAATAGGGCAAGTTAGGCATTGCTCCACCCTGCCTTTTAAAGTTGATAAAAGATTGGTTAACAAACTTGAACCTGTTGTCTGTGTCTTACTCATGATGCTTTCACATATGATTACGCAGAAGCAGACTCAACCGGTCTTAAAATATTGCATAATGGAAATTCCACACGAAATGCTGCATATAGCTAGCCCAACGGAAAATGCGGTGACTTTGTTGGGGAAGTTTGATGATGGCCCGGTACTGGAAAATAATGATTAATTTTTTTAAAAGTCTCAGATAAAAGACACCACCAAAATGTCATGTGCAATAACAAAAAAGTTCCTTTATTTTAACACATTTGCCCTTGTTGATGACACGTGTTTTGGATGTACTTAAAGCCTTTTTCAAATCAGGGCATTAATATTAGTTATTTACACAATCTTAAGCGTTTCATGCCCCCTTATTATTGTTTTGTCGGTGCTCATCAATAATTGGGTTCAATCCCTTAAGTGGTCGCTTATGGCGTTCACTCGCGTGCGTCTAATATCTCAAGGGGGAGCCTTCAAATTCCCTGATTTGAAAAAGGCCTTAAGTACAGCCGAAACACGTGTCATCAACAACGGCAAATGTGTTAAAATAAAGGAACTTTTTTGTTATTGCAAATTACATTTTGGCGCTGTCTTTTATCTGAGACTTTTTCAACAATTAATCGTATTAGTGGTTTCTTTGGCTTTGTTAACCACAACTCAGTAAGACGCGACTTTCAGTACTCTACTTTTCCTAGAGTCTTATAATGCACCATTTTTCTTTAACCTATATTTGTTGCCTTGATAGACTGGACCACCAAAGCCAATATTTTCTTAACTGGAACATAATGAGCTAGTAGTTGCATCTGAAGCTTGACAAGAGCAAAGTGATGGAGACCTCTCTCTGGCAGCCATTCCAATTATAAAGAACATCAAAGTGTATCCAATGTTTTCAAAAATGAAAAGGAAGCAAACAGTCACTAAATCACAACAATCTAAACTTCAAAAATAAAAACAAATAAATCCCAAAAAGTAAATCCAATGATTTCCGCACATTTCTGAGTAACTTGAACATTCCATCTAGCCTGAAAGTCAAGATCGGAGGAAATCGGGGAAAATCTATGGATGATCGTAGAGGGGGCTATGAAGAAAGAGTTAATGAAATCCTCCAAAAATCAGACAAAGGTTTAACGCTGAAGGAGGACGGTGTCAAAGCCCTTCTAGAGTTATCGATGTATTCCTGTGAGAATTAAATAGAAGAAGATCTGAGACAGTTTAGTCCAGCATTGGTTGAATACCTGGTGATTGACCAGAAGGCTCTGACTTTACATAGCAAGATTCACCTCTTAGAAGAAACTGTGGACAAACCTTTTTATTTCTTTAAAACTCTGGAACAAAAGCGTTTGGCAGCAACTTCAGAGCAGAGCTGGCCGCAGGCAGCCAAAGTGGCTTGCTCTGCTTCTCATCCAGATAATAAAGTGAAAATAATTCACAGCTGCAGAAGGTGAATTCATCCTGTTCTTTGATGATAGACGAGAGGTGCTTGTCTATACCCACATTATCTACTAACCATACTATGGATAAGGACAATAGAATTGTAGGTAAACCCAGAGCTTTGAAAATAAATCATGTTGTAGAAATAAAGCTGCTGGTTACAAAAACCTGCATTGTCTTGGAAAGGATTCCCCATATAAACAATGATCTGATAATGAACAGGGAAAACGTCTCAAGATTGTTGCACCATATTCCAAGGCTGCGATTGATCACGACCAACGACATTGCAAGGGTCGAATTTCTAAGTGAGGGGTGTCTTGATAAAGTGCTGTCCAGCTGGAATCCAACTTATTCAAGCTGGCCATCATAGAAGAGGCCCTGCTTTTCTACTGTTAGAATTTGATGCATTAGAAAAGTTGGAAGATAGGATGACTTAAAGCAAAGTGTTGGATGGAGAGATGTATTCTAGCAAGGAGTGTGAAGATTCTCCAAGTATTGCTTTAATTAGATAAATAGCTATAAAACAAAGAAGAGCTGACCTTGTAGATTCAGCCAAACCACAATTTACAATTCCTATATGAGGATCCGAAGTTGCAGAGAGGAAAGTGACAATACACTAGAGCGAAGAGACAGATTTGGATCAGAAAGAGTGCTGCACCTAGTTGGCAGAAGCGTTAGTGCTCAACAAAAAAGGAGCCTAACTATGCCATCAGCAACCACGGCGCAAGTGGGTAGTTGGTAGCTGGAACAAGAGGGGATTTGAACACTTGTTTTCTAATGAAGAATTAATTTGGGATGATTATGAGATCATCTGTTTACAGGAGACTTGGTTAAGGACAGGTCCGATAATGGACAGCTTTACAGCCTTCTTGAATCAAGCTCAGAAGGTCAGTAAGGGCAGACCAGTATTGGGTCTTTTAACATTGATAAAGAACGGAAGATCACTCGAAACAACACAAAGAAGTAACTTAAATCCATATGCCGAGGTGTTTCAGATCCGGACTACTGATATAAGAACAAAAACACATGAATGGATGATCGTATGCAATTTATATTGGAACTCAATGGGAACTGGGGACTCTGTTTTTATGCATGCGATCATGGGATTGATTGATATCAATGGTGGGTTTCCAAACTCTATATGTTTATATGCGGATAAGTGGTGCAGCAAAAGTGGATTGCCGTGGTGAGATAGTCATAGTCTTTTTTTTTGTTTTTACTTTCCCCTCAGTGCTGGTGCCATGGATTGTGAACTGCTGCGTTTCCTCATAAGGCCAGGCACTGAGCGGAGAAGTGGTGTTGTGAAAGTCGTCTGCCGGGGAAGAGGGGCGGGAGCCTTAGCAGTCACCCCATTCAGCCTAAAATTTGGCAACTGATCGAGCAGTGACCCCAAGTGAAATTTGTGCTGCCATCAGACTGCTTGTCGCTACCTTAAGGATGTTGAGTAAAACATGTAATTTATTGCACAGTAAATCGGCACAAAGCAGCACTGCTAATCTATGGCCAACCACGGTAGCAGAAAAGGCTGTATGACCCCTTAAAGTACAATTGTGGGAGAAGCGATGTTGAACGCAGACCATACGACGGTTGCAGGAAAGGAGAACAATGACATTGAAAGGGAAGGGGCTGGTGAAACACCACTGCAGCCCTGAGTTAGAGTGCGAGAAAGCGCACCTATGACCACAGTGGACTTAAGGTACCAACTTGAATTCCGCCGTTGGTAGTGGCTGAACAGAGGATATCAGTGAATTAAGAGTAAATTTAGGCAAGCAGGAGAACTTAAATACTCTGCGGTTGCCTGTTATCTTCTATTTCTGGACCCAAAAAAATCACAAACTTAGAACTGCTACTAGTACGATTACAGAAATAAGGGCGAAGCAGCCTAGTCGAGAAGTCTAGGGGTGAGTTTAATCGAAGTAGTAGGAGAAATGGAAAGCCAAGTCATAGGAACAGATTAGGTGGTGGAGGAGCTGCAACAACAAGGACATTTATTAATAGGACATTCTTTGTCTCCAATTAGTGGGGTGATTGGCTTGGATTCCCCCTTTAAGGGTAACAGAGTTGCTCTCAAATGACCCTTTCTCTCCGGACCGAAATAATAGTGAAAGAGCTAGTGTTGTGATGCACCATAAACTAAGAGAGGGTGATGAGAGGATGAAACTATCAGCACCCTCAATCTCTGCGCTTAATTTGGTGCGCAGCTCATTGGTGGAACTTTACGATAATATTAGACATGAAGTCAGAGCCCATACCATAATACTTTCTGAGATAAATCTGAAGTTGGAGTCCCTAAGAGATCCAGTAAACATAGTTGTGCCATCATCCTGTAGAGTGCACTTTCCATCAAGCCCTTCCCAAGTGACACAGAGGTTAGTTACAAATTAAAAATTAAGCCCCTGGGATTGTTGTGACCCCTTCAAATATTCCTTCTTGGGATTCAGAAAAGGACGTTTATATCCTGTATAATGGATTGAATATGCGGTACAGTGGCATCTACCTCTAGTTCAAATGAATTGGCTGTGAATAAAAACACATGGAAAACTAAGAAAGCTAGGCGGAAAACACATAGAACTAAGACTAATTGACAGAAATTCCTCCGATTGCTGCACAATACTGAAGTAGCCGCACTTTCAGCAAATGGAAAGGCCTTGGCTGAAGCTGGAAGTAATGTATACACTCTGATTTTTGGACAGGGTAAAGTGTCGGCAGAAACGGCAAACTTGTACAGTCCCCCTGGGCAGCCCTTCTGCCCATTAGCCCCTCGTCTAAGGACCCAGAGGCAAAAAACGGCTCCTGCAGAAACATCTCCAGATGGAGTCTGCAGGTGTAAGTAGCGGGTGAAGCACGAAGCCGCCAACCAGCAGCAACAGACAAAGTAAGTGGGGTGTGGACAGGGAGGCACAGGAATCACTGTGCCCCACTAAACTGACCCACCTCTCTCATTTCTTATCTTACCTACCAATCTTTAGCCTAAAGCTTTCATGATGTACCATTCTCTTTTTGGCAACTGTTAACCCAATATATACCCACTAAGCTGTCAACTGTATTTCCTAGCCATCTCTCACATCTAGATGAACTGTACCCTAATTTTGCTAGCCACTCCAAATAGAACTGTAAATATTAGCCAATGCCGCTTTCTGTTAGAACTGTGCATATTAACTTGCGTGGCATTCTAGACAGGATTGGGAATATTAGCCAGTACCACATTTAGATAGATCGTTAATACATTCAGATATATTTGTGAGTATTAGATTGCGTCGCATCTAGACAGGATTGTGAATATTAGCCAGCACCACATTGTGATAGATCCGTGAATACATTTGGATATAATTATGAATATTAGCTTGCATTGCATCTAGAGAGTATTGTGAATATTAGCTAGTCCCAAATTTAGATATAATTGCGAATATTAGTTGGCATGTCATCTAGACAGGATTGTGAATATTAGCCAGTACCACATTTAGATACAATTGTGAATATTAGCTTGCATCACATCTAGACAAGATTGTGAATATTAGCCAGTACTACATTTAGATATAATTGTGAATATTAGCTTGCGTCGCATCTAGACAGGATTGTGAATATTTGTCATGCGCCATCGGTATCAGCGCGTCTGGGATCGCTGGCGCTGTAGACGCCATTGAGGTTCCCACCACGCATTTTTTCTACGTTGCGGGGAGCGGTCTAGTTTCTTTCCAATATGGCCACTGCCAGGAGTGATATCTTCTTTCCATCTCTGGTCGGCGGCGCGTTGCAACCTCACTGCTTCCTGCGTCTTTGGGTTGGTACGCTTTTCGTTTTCCCTACTTCTGGTGCATACCGCACTGCTTTCTGTTTCTCCCCCTCCTGCCGCTCTTGGTCGGCTTTTGCTCTCTAGTGGCAGCATTCTGCTTCCCTTCTTCCCCCCCTCTCCAGGATTGTCCCTTCCTCTCTTTCTGTCTCTTTGACTTAGTATTCTACTGATCGCTTTCTCACGGTCAGTCCTGTATTGTGCTTCTCTTCGGCTGGCTTCCCAGCCTGAATGCCTGGCCTCTTATTACTCTTCCATCAGACCATTACCTCACCATTTGGACTTGCTCTCACTAGTACCTCCGGTCTTGTCATCCATACTTACTCTCCAGGAATCCGCATCGATTGACTCTACTACCTTGCTGCCTCCAGACTACCAGAGACTTATTGGCTTCCTGAATTTTGGACCATCTAAGGGTTTTTTTGTGCCATTTGGCTTTTTCTCCTTCCTAGGCTTGTACCGGGAACGGAGCCACCGGATACGCACTTCTAAACGTATCACGGTGGCTTCCTCTCGAGACCGGCCATATCTTCACAAAAAAAGGAGAGACAACCTTTGGACCAAGAAGAAGAAGGGCAAGAAGGAAGCGATCTACCCAGGTGAGGAGGAGGGGGTTTCATTAACTTCGGAAGACGAAGCTGAATCAAGTGATAATATTAGCCAGTACCACATTTAGATATAATGGTGAAGATTAGCTTGTGTCGCATCTAGACAGGATTGTGAATATTAGCCAGTACCACATTAAGAGAGATCTTTGAATACATTTTCATATAATTATGAATATTAGCTTGCGTCGCATCTGGACAGGATTGTGAATATTAGCCAGTACCACATTTAGAAATAATTATGAATATTAGCTTGCGTCACAGCTAGACAGGATTGTGAATATTAGCCAGCACCATATTTAGATATAATTGTGAATATTAGCTTGCGTCATATCTAGACAGGATTGTGAATGTTAGCCTGCGCTATGCTTGGATGGAGTTGTGAGTATTGGCTTGCGTCAAATCTGGATGGGATTGTGGATATTAGCCGGTGCCACTTTTGGATATAGTGGTGAATACTGGCTTCCGTGGCGTCTGGGCGAGTTTCTGAATATTGGCCAGTGCACATCTGGATATCACTGTGAATATTGGATTGTGTCACATCAAGACAGGATTGTGGTTGTTGGCTTGCGTTGCATCGGGATAGGTTTGTGCATATTGGCCATTGCCGCATCTGGATGGAAATATGCAAACTAGCAAGTATCACATCTAGATAGCGAGGCCACTAACTGACCCATTAACAATCTCACCATTCTGCATACACCTCTCAAACTCTAACAAACACAACCACAACCCTAAAGCATAGCAAACGGCACAAACTTCACTACACCGCAACAACAAAACAAATCACACATAGCCTTGCACAACAGAACACGACGGCTACCAACCAAAAAGCACACCTAAGCTCAGCAAATGCTGTTAACCGAACTGAAGCTGCCAACAGCAAATCAATGTTCTCTTGCACTTGTCCCACTAACTCACCCCACGCCCTTTCCTTTCAGAAGTGCCAGGAGACCACTCCGGTGGTGATAGTGTGTGGTATAAATGCCCTTTAACATTAACATTGTCTACCATTTTGTGAAACCTAGGCATTTCTCCCACTATTTTGGAATTCTGAAATCAAGTTTTGTTTTCTCCTTGTCTCCCATTTTGTGAAACCCAGGCCTTTTTCCCCACTATTAAAGGCAGATAGGTAATGAAAACTCACTAACCCAACTCTGAAACCTCAACTTTGCACATACACTTCTCATACAGAAACTCACACAACCACCTCTCTGCACAGTAATCCACATTGAAACAGCAGACTAACAACACATAACCCAACCCAACAGCACATGGGAATTCGCACCAACCTGAAAACCGCACTTTAGCTCGGCGAACGGTGCAAACTGAACTGAAGCTGCAAACAGGACATCACAACTCTCACTTTGCTAATCCCACTACACCCTACTAATCCCCAACTCCCTCCTTTTTAGATCCTTCAGAGCGCCTGGGGACAACTCTGGTGGTGACAGTGCGCAGAAAAAATACCTTTAACATTGTCATAAACTTTGTGAAACCTTAACAGACCCGATTATAACAATATGTGGTGACTTCAATATGACTATTCTAGAGAATGTTCCAAGATCAACCTCAGAAGAAAACGTACCTGCTACTGAGTCAGAAAAAAAGGTTATGTATAGACCGAAGAAGCAAGTTTGAAAAGTCTACAACCTTTAAATGGCCACACCAGGGGAGAAATTCTGGCACGTTCAACATAGAAATGTGGTGACCACAATAAGGTTTTGGATGACTTTTGTCATGTTGGGGAATATTCAACCCTGTGTGTCTATGCTTGAGATATTTCTACCAAACACAGTGACCATAATATAGTAATACTAACCTGTACTTCAAACACGAACCTTCTGAAGAAATATACCCCTTTCCCACTGACATTTCACAAGGCCGAACTCGGTTAATCATTAACTCTACAAGGATAATCTTGCTCACTAACCGATTTAAAAATCATATAAGAAAAATAAAGAATTGGGATCATAATACATTGCTTGATTACCCAAAACCATTGATGTCCTTTATTGAAACTAGGAATGCAGGCTCGAAACTCTTCTATTCACATAAGCATTGTTATGATGCAGAACTAGTTGTGGAAAAGAGGCAACTAAAAACAGAGTTAAGGATGTTAAAGGATGGGGGCCATCCAGACTGTCTAGAATTGGTTAAACGTAGAAAGCAACAATTTAAAAAGTGGCTAAAAGCAAGAAAATACAAAATGGTGCAAGACGATGCTGAGCAAGTGCTGTAGAAAATCACTAGCAAGAACATGGGGGACATGTGGAGGCTGCAGGGTTCTCCAGAGGCCAGGTTACCGTTTCTGAGAGGGGTTGCACCATGGCAGAGTCAGACACCATTTCTTTCACTGAAGCACAAATAGCAGAACTGATTGAAGGCCCGTCGTTTTTTGAAAATCTACAACTCTCAGTTCAGGATAATAATACTTCAGGTGATGCAGTTCTCAGACTCAAAGAAACAATTTCGTACTGAGATGCATGGGCATGTGCTGAAGGAGTACCTTAAGTCCAGTATCATCCCACAAGGTCTACAGGTTAAGATCATTCCCTGTCTATTTTTGGATGATATGGAATATAAAGTGGCTTTTAGTCAAGTGGCGACTAAGTGCAGTCGCGATTTATTAGTTCTTACCATCACTACTGCCCAAAGAGTCAGTCAAAAAATTATGGAAACGGTACTTGAACAAGAAAAGGCATTTTTGGCCAATACTCTCATTAGTGAGGCCAAACAAAAACTTGAACAAATAGAAAAATCTTTCCTGGAGTTCAAAAATATAACCATTGAAAAAAAGACAAATAAACTAAAAAAGGACATTTCTATGTTCAACAAAGAGATTGTCTACCCTTACCTGGCGGAAGATTTTAATCCTCAGACTTTTTGGAAACAACAAGGCAACCAACACGGAATGGCTGGCAGAAGGCGGGGTGTCACTTTTTCTGACACCTCCTCTAATAGCTCAGGCAATGAAGATCCAACCAATTTGAATCCAGGGACTTACCCTTTTCGAGGAAGGGGCGGCCCCAGAGGCCGCAGGAATTTTCAGCAGAGCAGAGGCCTATACAGACAGCCTCATATGCAACTGCAGAATGCCCCTCCACAGGGCGAAGGGCACCGGGAATTACAAACCCGCAACCGGTCCTACAGGTGTTAAATGAGCTATTACCCATCTTTAATTTATCATCTCGCACCCTTTCTGAACCAGAATTAGCCATATTAAAACAAGGCCTCTCGTTTGTGCCTACACAAACACCTAGTGCGATGCAACTCACTAGTGAAATCCAAAAGTTTCTGAGGAAAATTAGATTGAAAGTGTTCTTCACTGACAAAGAGAATATTTGTGAAAATAATACTTCGGGCTTGGCCAAACCTTCATCTTTCACACCTAATTCAGCCGATCTCCCACCTGAAGTTCTCATTTTTGAAACCATTGTGCTTAAGGAGTTAGACAAATGCTTGACACGTCCCTGAAGCAATTTAAGACCTAATCTAGAACTTGCAGAATTTCATGCAATTGACTCTCTAGCTCAGGATCCCACTATAGTGATTAAAGCCGCTGACAAAGGCGGGGGGATAGTGGTCTGGGACGCAGAATTGTACGATCAAGAAGTATACAGACTTCTCAGCATACCAGGCCACTATCAAAAAATCACAGGTGACCCTTCTACATCTATAAAAAAGAAGATTCTTACGTTGAGTGAAAGTGGTCTTCATGAAGGATTCTTGTCCTCTAAGGAGTGTGAGTTCATTAATTCGTCTGAAGAGAGAATTCCGCTCTTTTACATTATTCCTAAAGTACACAAGGACACTCTGAAACCTCCCGGTCGTCCCATTGTTTCTGGTTGCAGTTCCATTTTAGAGCCTCTGTCCAAATATATAGACACCTTTATTAAACCACTTGCTATGGCCACTCCCACGTTTCTTTTGGACTCTAGGGATGTTATAAATCTGGTTGAAGCACGCCCTTTTGATTCCTCCACACAAATTTTGGTCTCTTTGGATATTGAGGCGCTTTATACTAACATCCCTCAAGACAAAGCTGCCTCCAGTCTACGCATTATGCTAGACAGACGGCCTTTACCTCATGCTGTCCCTACTGAATTCCTTATTAATTGTGTTGAACTAGTGCTGTCCAATAGTTTTTTTTAAGTTTAAGGATGCCTACTTTTTGCAAACTAAGGGTACGTCGATGGGCTGCACTTTTGCTCCTAACTTGGCCATCATTTTCATGTCTTTGTTTGAAGAAAATCATGTGCTTAGCGTCACCAACCCCTTTGTCAAACATATTAAGTTGTATCGTCGCTACATAGACGACATCTTAATGCTGTGGGAGGGCGACTCTGCTACATTGAATACATTTATGGTTTGGCTGAATCAGGTAGATCCCAATCTTAAATTCACTTTTGAATTTTCCACCTCTAGGATTGCGTTCCTTGATTTATCCATTTTTGTGGATGAAGGATGCTTACAAACAGAATTATATAGAAAACCTACAGAACGCAATACAACTTTGCAATTCAAGAGCCAACACCCAAAAAGCCTACTACGGAATTTACCGTATGGTATGTTTTTACGGTTACGACGTAATTGCACTAATATTTCCAATTTTGACAAACATGCAGATGTACTACAAGCCAGATTGTTACTTCGGGGTTACCCCAAAAAATTGATCAAACATTCCAGAAAAAGAGCGCGGTATACCAACCGGGATGCCCTACTTAGTGTACGCCCCAAAAACAAAGAGAGAGAACAAATTGTCTGTGTTTCTACATTCTGCAAATTCAGTGAGTCTATTAAGGGTATCATCCTTAAAAATTGGAGAATTCTGAATTCTGCTTAGATTAACTTGCATAAACCTCTTTTTGCCTTTAAAAAGGGCAAGAGCCTGGCGCAGAAACTCACGAGAGCCAACAGGTTACCATTACAAGGTAACGTGGGTAGGGATGTTAACCTTCAACCTGTGGTAGGTCATTACCCTTGTACCTCTTGTATGGCCTGCAGATTTTCCCAAAAAATTACACACTTTGAGAATGCTGGCAGAAGATGGGACTTGCGTACATTCACCACTTGTAAAAGCAAGAATGTTGTATATGCCATTCAGTGCCCATGTAATCTGTTCTATATAGGAAAGACTTCCAGGGAGGTACATGTGCGCATCAATGAACATCGTTCCAAGATCAGGATGCGTTGTTTTACTGCCCCCCCTGGTTTCCCATTTTTTCGAGATGGGGCATGATGCTAATTCACTAAGATGGTTTTGCATCGAAAAAATCACAGCAAGTGGCTATGTGCATACTGCCAACAAATTGGCCTACAAAGAACAAATGTGGATTTTTAATTTAGGCACCTTCCATAAAGGCCTGAACTCCATGGAAACATGGGAGTTCAATAGCAGATAGATAATTTCTTTGTACAGATATTGTATGGTGTACATAGTTTCCATTCTAGTTCCATGTCACCTCTATGAGTCACACTGCTCCTTCTTGTATAGAGTTTTTAAATTGGGCGGGTTTTGGGTTCGTTACGCACACGCAACACGTTCCCACTGAGGATACGTGATCTTCCACGTGACTTACGTCCACAGCAGCGACGGCTTCAGTCGGCTGCTTGCACACGGCCGATGTAGCATGGTCATTGAGATTTACGGCTAGGCTGTGCTCAGTAACTCCAGCCGCCCACGCCAATCCGGGTGTTAACTTCAAGTAAGTACGAACATGATCTGCTGCTCTTCACACTGCCGCTTCAGTATTGTACAATCCTTGTTCTGAGACGAAGTTTTGTCGTCTATATGAATATACAAGTTCAGCTGCATTTGTATATGAAGATTCGTGCTTTATCATAGACACTTCTCATTTACGTACTTATGCCTGTGTATACAGTTCGTCTGTCAGACTTCTGCCAGCAGCCAGCTAATTTTTCAATTAGTAGCCACTTTTTAAACTTTTTTAACTGTATATGACTCTATTGGGATATCTTTAGTTTGATTTTGTCATGTGCGGTTTAGGCTAATATTATTTTTTGTTTGATAGTACACTAGGCGCACATCTGCTGACACGATTTGCTTCGTTGCATCACCCTCCAGAAAGCCATCGTACCATAATATTTGAAGGGGGCTACTGAGAGCAGTGTCATGTTAACTACAGGTAACAATTGACCGCTCGCATTTGATTCCTTTGGTTGTTGTAGTAACTTTTTTACCTTATGTGTGCTTCAATCAACTTCTCATTTTCCACTAGTCACAACTCCATTGGCGATACGATTCCAGCATACGATCCATCTTTGGCATTTTGCATATTAATGGCTACTTATATAAGGTTTGTTTAGTCTAGCATATTGCATCTATTTAGCCATGATATTTTTATGCCGCATGTGGGGGTGTCTAGTGTTTTCCTGTCTGGGCTATTTCGACCTTTGTGGCCCCTATGGTGCACCTTATTAATTTTAATTATTTTTTACACTCTCAGGGTCGGTGCCTCGCCTCTGGTTTTTCTAAATAAAACCCTGCTTCTGGGGTTGTTCTCATTTAGATATACTTCCCCAGCACAAATGTCTAGTTTTATTGGTTCGTAACAGGTGGCACATGGTGGCTATATACAATCTATTGTTGAGTTTAGTTCATGTGATGGGACACTGCCGCATATTTATGTAGTAATGTTCTTTTTCTGCAGCTTCTCGCTTTGTATCTCCTGATGAAGACGTTGTTTACTACACACTCTATGTCGAAACCGGTTGAGTTCATTCTTTTAGGGATGTGATCTACATAACACTTCTCCTCACAGATCCGCCCTTGTGATAGATTGTTTTTAATGAATTCTATTGCTGTTTGTTTAATATATTTGTAAACATTAAAATAATCAAATGGGATGTGATGAATGTTTGTCGCACTCCCAATTGGCAAATAATGTTAATTAATTTACTTATCTTTTTAGCCATTGTTGGTTGGTTGAATGTCACTATGTATGATGTATGGTTTGGATGCTGCACTATGAATGTTTGTTGAGATGGATGTATTTTAGTCACAGTTATTTGTTCATCTATGCTGGTGTGTTACGTGATTTATTGATGCTCTACAAAGTAGAATGCCATTAATTGACTTGTTCAAATTTTTGTATCATGATAAATAAAATAATTTGATACTTTTGTAAGTAATAGTGTTTTGCTCTCTGGATATCTCTTCAGTTTCTCGGACATGGAAATTAATACATTCATCAATTACCTCGCAGCAGGCACTTCCAATAAATGCAGTAGCCGAAACTACTTGAATCGAACATTTCACTACTTTGTTAAACATTGAAAGCGAAGATCTAAACCAAGTTGATAAAATCTCGGACAAAATGATCCTTCTTGACTAACGAAGAGGATATTTTGGAGCTGATGGGCTGACCAATGCCCTCCTCAGAGAAGAACCTGAACTGTGGTCAAACTTCCTGTGGATCTTGCTTGCCCAAATTAAAAAACTAAAGCAGGTACCAAGATCATGAAACAAAATCCATAGTGGTCCTGATATTCAAGAAGGGGGATAGATCAGATCCTAAAAATTACAGCCCTATCGCCCTTCTTGATGTTGTAGGCAACATATGTGCTAAATTGGTTTTGAATGGCCTTGAGAATTGAGCAAGGAAGTCTGGAAGCTTTAATGCATGCCAGTCGGGATTTATTAAGGAGATTGGTACATCCTTGAACGTCTTTTTGATCTATTCCCTGAAACTGTGGCCCATTAAGTCCAACAGTAAAGTATATCTCGCATTCATTGACCTGGCCAGACCTTTGATTCAATAGCTAGAGGCCTGCATTGGATCAAACTTGATAGTTGGGGATGTCCAAAGGACAAATTAGAAGCCATTAAAGACCTATATTCGGAGACCACATTGCAAATAAAACTGGATCAGCAGGGATTGCTCTCACGTTCCATTGTGACAACCAGGGAGCTAATACAGGGTTGTCCGCTGGCCCTTGATTTGTTTAATTTATTTATCGCTGATGACTTCTTGGAACCTTAGAGCAAAGCTAGGAGCTTTCCAGGCAACATCAACAGAGTGCCCCTTGACCGCTTATTATACACGGACAATTTAGTTTTAATCGACCAAATCGACCAAATGCCTGTTGGCCTCCAACGTTAACTGAATGCGTTGCAAGCTTGCATGATTGAAAATGGTTTTAAAATCAACGTAGGAAAATCAAAAATCTTGCAGTCAGCTATGGGAAGGAAATCCAATAAAACATCATGATATGGATATGATAGGTTATTTATAATGTGCTTAATAAACAGAGGTTTATCAGCGTGGACACGGATCAAACCTGTGTTGCCCCATGTCATCTTGCTTCCAAGGAGAGCATGTTGCCCCTGAGCTATCCTCCCGAGACTTCGTGGTACTTGAATAATGAAAAGGTGACTAGAGTTGACTCAATCACATATTTAAGGTTGTTGTTATGACTGGTCTTGAGAGTGTGCAGGGATTGAATGATATCAGGGACTGAATGATGTCATGTGAGGAATGTTGGATGAGTAAGGATTTTGTCCTGTGTGAGTGTTCCACCCAAGGCAGTTGGAACCATGTAGCCTGGGTAGTGGGAGCCAGTGGGTTTCCTCCCTGCCCCTGTCCTTGTGTTGTCATCTTATGTGCCTATTCAATGTATTCTGCCTTACCTGTGCTGCCTGAAGGACTCTTAATCATAACAACTGGTGACGAGTTGGTCCTGATCCAGGCTCAAGAGGTGAAGAAGATGAAAGAGCTGTTGAAAAGTCATCGGCAGATGGACAAATAATAAGAAAGGACAAGTTGGGTGCTAACAGAAGGAGCATCGGTTTTGAAGAAAGGAGAGGTCCCACTGCCTCCCCCTAGTGAGTTATCCCACCACCCAGGGCTAGTAAGGCTGTTAAGACTGTCCCCAGACTTTCAGGAGAGCAAGTTTCTGTCTCTGCTCTCAGGAAAGAGTTCTCCCTGTGAGTTTTGCTTCCAGAATCAGGGTTGGCCCGGAGTCAGCAGCTCCCTTAATCAGTGCGAAGTTTGGGTTTGAGAAGCTGTGCTGCGCACTGGCCCCAGTTTTCCTATGAAGATGGGTGCCTGGAACTTGTTGTGCCATTGATTGTGTCAGATGGTGGCCTTTCTATGGCCGGAAGGAGGAGTTGGGAATTGAGGAACACTCTGCGCTGCGCGAAGCAAAGAGAAGGCTCCCCTGCTGCGTGGTCCACGTCCCTATCTTAGTTCGTAGCAGCGGCTCAGGCATAACAAATACTGTTGGTGTTGTTGAAAGCGACCTCTGTTGCTCACCATCCCAGAACTGCTTCTGATGACGTCATCCGTTAGTGTGCAGGGGTTGCCGTCAAGTTGGAATGCCCAAGGACATGGCATTCCGAACCCCCACATTGAAAGCAGCAAGTGTGTAAAGTAAGGCACCGGCATACGCTCTGCCGGCGTGATGATGTACCTGGGCCTCATTACACGGAAGGCGGTAACCATGGCGCTATTAGCGCCATGGTTGCCGCCGGTATTTTACCGTGTCCGCCTTGGTGGATGGCGGAATTACCGCCCTACTCCAAGGTGAGCGGGGGCTGTAATTCCCCATTCACCAAGGCCCTTCCCCATTCCCATTTTCTCCCCCATAGGGCATAATGGGAATGGGGAAGGCGCTAACTACGGTACCGCAATTTGCTAAAAGCAGGCGTTAAAGTACCAACCCGCAAAGGGACCTCGTAATAAGGCGGTAAGGGTTAACGGTCACCGGTTGCATTACCGGTGACCGTTAAACCCTTACCACCTTCCGTGTAATGAGGCCCAGTGGAGCTGGGAACCCGGAAAAAGATTTGCCATGCTGCCTTCAGCAGGATATGGTACCCAACAGACCTGCAAGTAGGAGTTGGGTGTTCAGGTACTGCTTTATTTGACAGAGTTGGAGCGTGACAAAGTAGCAGTTGTTTTCTGACATTTTGAGGTACTGTTTTACGATTAGTCACTCTACAATGACGGAGGAATTGATTTACTGCAACGGAGCGGAAGTGCCATAAAGATTTTCCTTTTTTTTCTTTTTTTCCTCGAAAACCCTATGATGAACCTAAAGTTTAATGCAACCTTATTCGGAGTGACAATCCGGACTGACACAGGGCTGATACGTTTAAAACCTTTTTACGGTTCTGTGTGTTCAAGTGAAAGTGCTGGCATTATTAAATACCCTCCATTGTTAATGGAAGGCTGTGCTGCCATTATTCAAGGAGTTGCTGGTATTTATTTTTATAGACGATATACTGAATTTGGGAGTGAAGTCATTTCATTTGTGCTTCCACCCATGGTTTCCATTTTTAGAGTGAAGTCAAAATGTTCTATGCAAGTTTAGAAATTAATCTGAAGTAACCTTTATGACATCTGTTTGGTGAATGTTTGTGTTGTTGATTCTAGTAGGTATCACTAGTGTGTGCTTTAGAGGATTTTCCTGTGCTTACTGTTGGTTAGCAGACATGTCAGCCTGTTAATAGTATAACTTTTTGAGGATTTTCAGCACTCTACTTTTATTACTCATGTTGCAGCATGGACTCTTAGAAGCATGGACATTTAGACTGCACTTACAAAGTAATCAAGATTTTTTGTTGAAGTTGTGAGGTGTGGATGAGTGATATGTAACACCCAAATTCTATGTAGTTTGTATGCTGATGTTTCTTTAGCTTAACAGTTTTTGGAAGATTTGCAGGTCATTATAAAGACTTGTGAATGGTATTTCAAACCAATGGGATTTTCTTTCCTTTATTGGTGAATTCAAGAACGCTCTTATTGCGTTCCATTTTCATTCCTCTGTGGAGGTTTTTGGCTTTGACAATATTTTGTAAATATTTATTCACTATTTTCGGCCAGCAGCACTGTGTAGTATCCCAATGCATATGGTACGGGGCCTGTGTACATCCTGGTGTAGAGCTGTGGCACTCAATATCTTCTACCGCTGTCTGGGAAGTTGTTTTGGTTATTGCTGGTTGCGTGTTTGTCTACCCAACAAACCTGCAATTTGCGTGTGGTATAGATTTGTTATCCTGTGGGCACACTGGATGTGACGATGTTGTGCGGATTTTGCCATTCTGTGTTGTGGTTTGTGTTTTCGTCTCTGCTTGGTGTGTTTGGTGTTATTCATTGTGGCAGCGAAGGATAAAAGGTGGTCTGTGTTTCAAGAGGTATGGAGTGTTGGTTTGGTTGCCCTTAGTGGGCAGGTTAGTGCTTGGGTGTGGCAGCCTCGCGATTCATTGGTGACAGTGATGAATGTAAGGTGTAGGTATTTTGCTTTGGTGGTTTGTGAATGTTGTTTTGGTTGGTCCAGGTAAGTCACCGGCTAGTTATTTACGTCCTTTTGGTCGGTTTCTTCTCTGAGCTTGGCTGGTTGGTTTTGTTGGTCCAGGTGGAGTGTGCGTGGTGTGTATTGGGATGTGTTAATGATGGTGTGCAGGTTGTGTATTCTTTGTCGGATGGAGAGGAGGTGTATTATATTGGTGTGTTTTGGTTGTGAAGGGAAGGGGGTGCGATATGACTGGTCTTAAGTGTGTGCAGAGATTGAATGATGTCAGGCACTGAATGATGTCATGTGCGGAATTTTAGATGAGTAAGAATGTTGTCCTTTGTGAGTGTTCCACCCAAGGCAGTTGGAACCATGTAGCCTGGGTGGTGGGAGCCAGGTTGTTTCCTCCCTGCTCCTGTCCTTGTCCTGTCATCTTATGTGCCTATTTGATGTAACTAAATAAAGTAACGCGTTCTGCCTTACCTGTGCTGCCTGAAGGACTCAATCATAACAGATGTGCATTAACATTGGCCTGAGAGATGGCCCACGAGAAGCTATGTTGAGATTGAAAATAAAAGCCCTTGCAACACAGGGACGCCTTACTCCTGAAAAAATACCGGAGATTTTGCATTGTGCCAGTGGTAACTTTTTACAGAAGGAAGGTGGTACCGATAATAACATACGGCACTGAAGCTTTTTTTGCACTTCAAAATAAAGTATGGTACGCCCTAGAAAGTTTGTTCTGGAAAGAAGTTCTTAAATTACTGAACTGTGTCCAGATGTAAGTGTTGAGACTGGAAGTGGGCTTGATTTCCCTTTTTGCAACGGTTACCGCATTGTACCGCAAGTGCATGTCGCTGTCCCCAGGAAGAGGCTAGTGAAGGGAGCGCTTCTTGGTGAAACTGATCTAACTCTGCAGGAATGGAAGAGTGCTTGTTGTGAGGCATTGACAAGTCTGGACACCACGGAGGCGCAGTTGTTGGTCAACCCGATGTCAGTGAAAATTAAAGGCATGGTCTAGTAAAAATGTTTATTGTCCCTACGGGTCGGCCATGTTTTTTTAAGCCTAAGTGGCTCGATTTTAGAAAACTTTCCTATGGACCTTACCCGAGTTTTCGTCCATTAAACGCACGCGAAAACAGGCACCAGGGCACCGCCATTTTGTGATAATCCTATCACTTGCCGCATCGCCCTGGCTGACCTGCTTCTGCGGCACTAAATCAATTCCCCTGCCCCTGAGCCTGACATTATTCAAACATTCATATTCCCCGCCTCTCTCCGTGACGTTACTGTGCTGCGTAGGCAAATGAGCCCAGTCGTCTTCTACGCGACTCCACACAGAACCCGGAAACCAACACAGACCATCTCACAACACAGCGCGCCACAATTCGGAATATGAAACTGTACTTTAAAATCAAACAGCAACACGGTACATTTGGTAAAGTACATTTATTTGACATTAAATGTTTAGAGAATATTCAGCAATTGCCATATGAACTCCGAAAGCCATTTATTTTCTTTTATCTGTATCCGCCATGGTACACAGGGTGTTGCTTTTCGTTAAAAGAAGCACTTTGGAAGCACGGTGAACCGCAAGGCTGTTCCATCAACTAGGCACTAGTCCATCGTAAAGGTTGATATGTTGCTTCTAGCCACTAGTACAGCGTAAGGGCATGTGGGCCCTTGGCGATCGTCCCATAAAATTGTCAGTGTGCTCCAATTGTTCACACGAAGCTGCAGGTGTCTACTGTAAAAGCCATCTTCTGGTGTCTCAAACCGATGGCAGTAGCAGAAGGGGAGAAAATACCTGTTATGAAAACAAAAAAATTATAATTAGTCTCGCCAGCCGATCTTCATTAATATTACTAATTTTATTTATTACAGCCGATCAGAAACTATTTGCTTGCAAGGATAGTTCAATGGAGTATGTTTGGCTCTAAAATCAATGCGAAAAGTAACAAAATAAATCGAGGCCAACACACAATGATAAACGACAGTTAGTCTACATGCGTGAGGAATGATATGATATATGATATGGCATTTGAAACGCGCCTATACTCAAGTGTTTCAAGGCGCGACGAGGCAGGTGGAGAACAAGGGCAGACAGACAACGATCCTACTAGGCCAGGTGTCTTTCTGATCGCGCATGGGGAAGGGGGAGGGGGGTAAAAGTGCTGTACATGGTTAGTTGAATACAAATTAAATAATAGGGCCAGCTGGTGGCAAGTGCAAGGTAAATGCCGGGAGAAGGGGCTGAAGGATACAGAGACAGTCCCGTAGTGCAGGTAGGCAGTGCAGGGAAAAGTGGCTGGGCCAAGGACCGAGATCGGTGAGACCAGTGGACCTGCATGCCCATGTGCCCACTACGAACACGTTTTTCTTGCTTTTCCTAGCTCTTCATTCATTCATTTATTCATGCATCCATTCATTAAATCTTCATTCCGGTATAAAAGCGTGTAAAGATTTACTTACATTATATTTGAAATTTCCATTGTGTCGCTTCGTGATGCAGTCTGTAAAACGGACCGTGCTCTTGACAACGATTTTTCATATACTGAACTAAAATGAAACTCGGTCTAGTTTCTGAATTTTCTGCCTTATCGTCTCTTACGTTATTGCGCACCCCCTTCAAATGTAGTTCTTTCGGCATGGTCCCTGTCTCAAGGTCAAAAAACAATAGACCCTTATACTTCCAGTGCGACTTGTGGGCCTCATCTGGGCGTGAGCTGAAAATCAAAGCCGCTGTCCTTCGCATTCTTTATTTGCAACATCACGTAGTATAGGCATCTGTGAGAACTTGAAGTTTAGAATCCCTCTATGTAGTGCGCCTCAATGTGCAAATGCGAACTGGCTTCTCTCCCAAATGCCACGGGCCGCTTGGCGCGTTCTAAGTGCCCCAATTTTGTCCCCATTGTCTGCGAGCTTTGCAGCCCAAATTGAGACATTTAATTTTTGGCGGAAGGTCAGGGAAAGTATAAAGTACCACAGGAGTTGAGTTAAAAGTGATATTTATTGTTTGTTTGTTTTATTATTTGCAATACGCAAGCCTCCCCTCCGTTAACAGTGCGCAGCATTTACATTTACATGAGATGAGACATGAGAAAAATATATACATACACATATATAAGGTGAATATAGAGAATTCAAAGATGACACCCAGCTTGTTCGCCACCCATGATGGTGAAGGTAGGGGTTAGGGTTACAGGTACACTATACAATAACATTTATTTACAAAAAGACAATCGTATTGCAATTATTTAAACCGGGATTTGTACTTCACAACCAGCTGTGCTTCGGGTGGGCATGGCACAGTCGCAATGTTCGGTGGCAATGGATCACTGTTCTGCACAGAAACGTCCAAAATTCCATATCTGTGCTTCTCTAACACAGCAACAATAAGGCCTTTCACAAAGTCGAACTGCATTTCATCATAGACTGGTTTGATCACCCATTGCTTACTTCGTTTTGAAAACACCTTAGTGTAGCGAGGCATCCTTACTTTACCCCTAGTCATAGATTGTTCACGTCCGACATTGCTGTTATGGGCCAAGACCGCTAGTAGAGTGCGATGATTCATGCCCCGAAAGCTAAAATGCAAGCGCTTTGGCCTGTACTTTAGGCACATATTGTGGAACACCTCCAAATCTCCTGTGTGACAGAATTCTGTCAGTCCTCTCAAATCTCTTGATAGAGTTTTGTGAAAAACAATCTTCTCAATGGCTTTGTGTGTCGGTGAAGATGGAATCAACCACTTCTTCTTCCGTGCCTCCTCTGGGGACAAAGGGCCATGTTCACATTGGTGGAAATGTTGTTTTGCTGTCCTGCGGTGAACGTTGGTACAGTGGTGCATCAGTGACCGCCATTTTTCAAGTAGTATTTCCACTGACCCTTCACAAGTTTTTGAGCTCCACCAAAGATGGTTGGTGATAGAATGGGACCACTGCAAAATACTTTTTTTTTCCTGCAGCCGAGATTTTCTTACTGATTGATTTAGCAAGATGCCATACGTCAAATTGATGATTAATATGTGGGAACTGCTCTCTCATTGTCTTGGCAATTGAAACGTGTCTGTCCGTGGCTATGAGGTCGATGTGCATTCCCCTCGATTGTAGATATTCCACTGATTTTATAAATCCTAGTTTCTCCATGGCCACTGACGATGTACATTGTGTTACCTGCACGATCACCGAACTCACAATTTTCTTACTATCCATGTCCTGAAAGTGGTAGGTGCAGTACTTGGCAGAAAATCCAGGGCTGTCGCACTGTCCATCGCCGGCTAGCCTGAATCATTTGCCTTCGAATGTACTTGCTAGAGACAATTGTTCAATTTTCCAAGCACCACTAATGGCCGGAAACAGATAATCACGTTGGTATCTGTAGTACAGTGCTTTAGAAATGAAATGGAGTTCCACAAACTGAAAGAAAGCCTCTAACTTTCTAAAACTGGAGCCACTAAAAAGTGATGCAGCTGCACACAGTAGATTGCCTGCTGGCAGATTCCCCAGCATCGGTTGTGCAGACCATGAGAACCTATGGTTTAATCTACAGGCGGCATTTATTTTGACGTTACTGCCTTTTATTTGACGAGTCACATTAATCAATGGCTTCCCACATACTTTCCCTCTAATGGAATGCGCACATTTCAGCATACTTATAATTTCCATCAAACAACTGTCGAATACAATGTATTTGCTCTCTTTCATTAGACTGTCTTCCTGCGTCAACGTTGTTTCGGCCTGTGAACGTTGTGGAGATTTCAACACATTGGAAAGTAATATCGCTGATATCAAGTTTTGATGCGTCTATGGATGCTGCGGCTGGTTCATTCTCTGTCATTTCGGCATCTATTACTTCAACATTGATGGGAGAACACAACAATGTCGACAGGTTTTTGGGTGGCAAATTTTTGGCGGGTGTAGATTGTGTGAATTGATCTGCAACTACTTCAGAGCTATCTTCAATACATTCAATAACATCTTCTTGTGGTGGTGTGGTCGCACTGTAGCTATGGTCCAATGCAACTTTGCTGTAGTCTCCAAACACAGTTAATTCATGTTCTGGCCATTGGACATGAGCATCTCGAGCCTGAACACGCCTCGCCTCAATTAATAGTTCCTGCATAGTGTACATGGTCTGGCAAGCAACATCTCTCATTCGCTTCACTGTCTGTGTATGTATAGTTCTGACACCCATGGGTAACTGGAGGAGAGATTGGAAAAGGGATGTTCAGTTAAAACACAAGATAAAGTGTAGTCCAATTGACTGGAAAGAAATAGTCCCCAGCACAAACATTTTTTTAAAGTTATGAACTGTTTGTAACTAACCTTTTTTTGTTTTTTTTTCTTTGCAACTTTTTTGACCCGACCTTCAACATCGGCACGCTGTAGCTCTGATTCGTTTCCGCATGTCCTCCCTTCCTCTTGCGCTGCAACGATTATATTTTCTGTATCCGCATAGACAGCACGGGATCTCAATAGCCAATCACGATTTAAACATTGTGTGCAACAATCAAACGACAAGTATTCGACCAGTGATGATCTATTTCGATGGAGCTGTCAGTATCCATACCTCTGGCTCTGCATGGACTGCCATGAATGGTTGTATTGGAGAGGAGGCATCCGCATCTCCCTGAAACACAGTACTTGCATTAGTATGCTTTTCAATATTGGAAACATAACACACACACTTGGGGTCGACGGCACAGGTACAATAAAGAGATAACCACAAATGATGCATTGTCTAAAACAAACAAGGAAAATTTAAGTATGCAGATTTCATCGACTTATTTCTCTGATTCCTTTACATCTGCATCATCTAAATGGGATGTTGTGATTGTAGTGGAAGCTCCGTCGTCTCCCTGAAACACAGTACTTGCATTAGTATGGTTTTCAATATTGGAAACATAACACACACTTGGGGTCGAATGCACAGGTACATATAAAGAGATAACCACAAATGATGCATTGTCTAAAAGAATCAAGGAAAATCTAAATATGATCACATTTCATCGACTTATTTCTCTGATTTGTTTACATCTGCATCATCTAAATTGGATGTTGTGATTGTAGTGGAAGCTTCCCTGAAACACAGCACTTGCGTTAATAGGGAAGAAAGTATAGCAAATGGAATCACGTTATATGATCACACATGATGGAGCTGTCAGTATCCATACCTCGTGCTACTGAAGAATATCTATGGATGTTGCAAATGTAGTGCGCACTTCCGAAAGCTTGTTGCACCAATTCGTATATGCATGGTCCCGCTTCCACTTCCCCTGGAATTACTTGAATGTCAGGCTCTGCATCAAGTGCAGGGGTTGACGCTCCATCAACTGCCTGAAACATAGTACTTGCATTAGTGAGGATTACAATAGTGAAAACAGAACACACACCTGGGGTCGACAGCACAGGTACATATCAACGGCTAACCACGAATGAAACATTGTGTAGAACAATCAAACGACAAGAATTCCAGCTCTGATGATGACGCTCAATGGAGCTGTCAGTATCCATACCTCCTGCTGGTGAAGAACATCTAGAAATGTTGTAGATGTGGCAGATGCTTCAGCATCTCCCTGAAAGACAGTACTTGCATTAGTATGGATAACACTAATTATAACTGAAAACAAACACCAGTGGACGATAACTAAGGTGTATATCAATTGGAAAGCACTAACCAAACATTCGGTAAAATAATTACACGATAGAATAAAACTATTATTTCACATGCATAAAACAAGTCTGTAGCGGATTAGCCTAGTAAGATTACCTGATACGCGCTAGAAGTGGTTGATAACTGCGACCACGTCAAGGATGTAGAATGTTCTTGCTTCAGATTCAAGGGATAGTCAAGAAGTTGTAAAGGTAAATTAATGATTGATAATGAAATGCCAATATTAAAAATAGCCGTGTAAGGCGACAGAATACTTGAAAAATGCTCAATACAGCACAGTTCCCTGTTCCCATATATATATACATTGCGTTTGTGGGTTATGAAATCGAAAAAGAATATATTGATAAATGTCATTATTCAAAAAACTATACACTCATATCAATATCGAAATTATTACAAGGGATAGAACACCTACAATATCAATTAATCCATTCGGCTACCTACACACTACCGCAAGGCCTAAAGCTAAATCCGGACACTTGACTCACCGGTGGCGGAATGTGGACGAATAGAGTGGGAATAGCGTTCGAGCAATTTCCGTGTCGTTCACCGTTTATTCTTCTTTGTTACCCAAGATGTTGTGTACATGTCCAAGGAAAAGTGCCGGCTGCAGATGCGGTATCGATCACCCCTCTTGTCCTGTAAGACTTGTCTGACCCATTCTCTTATTCGATCAACAGTTTTCGGGAATACATGCATTGTAGTGCCTTCAGATTTCGCATGGGTCTTCGAAGGGCAACCGCTAATCGAACAGGCAGGCATTGTTGATAAATCTGAAAAGTAAATATCGACATTATTATACAATCTTCAAGAATAAAGATTTGATACAAAAGTAAATGAATCATACAATGATCAACGCAAGGTTTGTTTTGGTCGCAGGAACTATACCAGTTCATTATGTGCGGCTTAGTATTTGCATAAGTTGCAGAAATGTATAAATGATGTGACTAAAATCTGAACATGTGACTCGTCCCTTGGATGTTCTGTCTTGCACGAGAAGGAAACATGCTTACATTATAGACTGGACCCCCGAAGGATGCAATTCGATGACAATAGACACAGATGAAAATAAATAGATCTATTGATAGCATAGCAATGGAAACTCAAGTCAATAGCAATGAGACCAATGAACATAGCACTATTGTGTACTCTACTCGCAAATAGATAGAAATTTAAAAATCTGCGAAATATGACTAGGATACATGGCCTTACCTTGACCAACAAACAGTTGGATTCAGCAAGCAGAGCAGTATGTTGCAGGAGAATAGGTGGGTGACCACAGGTAGCACACTGATGGGTTTGCTCTAAGCGGTCACAGAAGTTCACGGATAGCACGACGACGAGCAGATTAGCGTAGATCTCAGTGGTTGCCAGGTAACACGTTCAGGATTTGACTTGCAAAGCACAAAGATGTTCTCATGAGACATATCAAGTGGTTTATAAAGTATTAGAAACAGGGGTGTGTTTGTGAATGAATGACGTATGTATGTCGTGGTCTTAGGGGGGCGGCCTGCTTGAAGGGGAGGCCTGGCTGGAGACACGGGGTCTGAGGAGCCCATGTGAGCGATGGTCCCTGGGCGTGGGATACCTTTTGTAGTGTACATGCTGTTTGGCACCTTGGCCGTATGCGCCCGTCACAGCCCCCCATGCCAGCGCTCATCCCCGGGTGCGAACCGCCTTTGATAGAGGGGGGTGGGATGGATGGGCCTTGGGCGTGCAAATAAGGCACAGGAAGACTGCTGAATGGAGACACACTTATGTGGATTGCAGGGGGGCGGCCTGCTTCAAGGGGAGGCCTGGCTGGAGACACGGGGTCTGAGGAGGCCATGTGAGCGATGGCCCCTGGGCGTGGGATATCTTTTGAAGTGTACATGCTGTTTGGCACCTTGGCCGTTTGCGCCCGTCACAGCCCCCATGCCAGCGCTCATCCCGGGGTGCGAACCGCCTTTGATAGAGGGGGGTGGGATGGATGGGCCTGGGGCGTGCAGATAAGGCACAGGAAGACTGCTGAATGGAGACACACTTATGTGGATTGCAGGGGGGCGGCCTGCTTCAAGGGGAGGCCTGGCTGGAGACACGGGGTCTGAGGAGGCCATGTGAGCAATGGCCCCTTGGCATGGGATACCTTTTGAAGTGTACATGCAGTTTGGCACCTTGGCCTTTCGTGCCCCTGACAGCGCGCATCCCTGGGTGCGAACCGCCTTTGATAGAGGGGGTGGGATGGATGGGCCTGGGGCGTGCAGATAAGGCACAGGAAGACTGCTGAATGGAGACACACTTATGTGGATTGCAGGGGGGCGGCCTGCTTCAAGGGGAGGCCTGGCTGGAGACACAGGGTCTGAGGAGGCCATGTGACCGATGGCCCCTTGGCGTGGGATACCTTTTGAAGTGTACATGCAGTTTGGCACCTTGGCCTTTCGCGCCCCTGACAGCCCCCCATGCCAGCGCTCATCCACTGGCGCGAACCGCCTTTGATAGTATATCGTTGCTTATCAATAATAAATGCCACATACCGGAGATACTTGTGAGCACAGACCCACACTTCAACCGGTGTATTATAGTGGTCAAGACCCTAAGGCCTGTATAATCCAAGGGTAATTGTTAGTATAGATATATGTGTGACTTTTATAGAGACATAACCTACAGAAAGACTTTGAACAAGTGTTATTTAGTGCATGCATTATCGAGAATATGTTATGTTAGCTCAGATAGATAGTGACCACCCTGCTTCACAGCGACCAGACCTTCACCCATTCGGAGCACAGATGTCTGACGTCCATCCTTGAATGGAGACACACTTGATTCATTTAAAAAATCGAAACAACTGTTGTTAAAATATATGTGGTGTTTTATTTTGTATCTTATTTTCATGACACAAAAATACAAGACTTTAAAGATTATACAGGTCAGGTTGCAGCACAGCGAGAGAAAATCCCCTGTACTGACCGCTGTCACTCGGGAACGTTTCTCTAATGGCACGAACGGCACATGCGGGTATCACTCTTCGAACGCGGTGTCCAAGCCTCCCGTGGAGCCACCATGTAAAGGAGCGATAGGCCACCAGCCTGTACCACCTGTGAAAAGGAATGAAACAAACTGTTTTTAAATGACCAAGATAAGTTTAATAAACGTTTGTTGTCAATGACAATTCTTGTAACTAATGGCATTCCGCATGAACAAATGCTATCTAGACAATGCACACTATTGAACGACTTACATGCGTTACAATGATATGTAGATGTAATTTTGGATATGGTAGAAGAACATGAAATAGGAGTGACATGACAAGCAGAGTATACTTACTTGTTACTCGGATTACGAGGACGAACAGTTGCGCGAAGTTCGTGCATAAGCACCATCATTATTCTCAACACGGCCCGTGTGAGGCAGGCTGCCCTGAAGTCTGGCAGCTCGGTGATGCATTGCGGTCGTGGCTCGCCTTCCGAAATGTAGGCCAGGCATCCCGTGTTTTCTCGGCAGCACCAGTTCTCCTCCTCGGTTGGCATTAGCTCGCACCGATTGCATGTGCACCAGGTGGAGACGCCGTCCATGACGCCGTCCATGCGACTAGGCCCAGGCTCTTCATCTGTTGATTCGTCCTGCCAACTGCCGTCCGAATCCCCATCGTTTTCGCGTGCTTCCCTTTCCAGTAGTTCCTCCTCGGTATACTCGGGCTCGTACATGTAGGGCATTATTTTAGCCATCGTGTGGTAAACAAAGTAAAATAATTTACCGAGATGGTACAGGTGTTCACACGGGCTACAAGCGGCGAAGGTAGCTGACCAGAGCACAGAAACGAGTCACAAAATACTCTAAGTAACACAGAGAGAGGAATGGAATCGAAAATCTGCTGTTGTGTGTTGTGAAACGGTCTGTTTATACTTATTGAGGAAAGAGGCGTCCTGCCATTTCCATGGCGACACGTCATTAGCTGAAGCGCAGCGAATGTTGACACAAGACGTGCTTTGGCGTTGGGAAATGGGCGGTATGAGTCTGCTGATGACAGGCTCAGGGGAGGGGGATATGATTTAGTGCCCCAAAAGCAGATCAGCCAGGGCGATGGGGGAAATGATAGGATTATCACAAAATGGCAGCTCCCTGGTGCCTGTTTTCGCATGCGTTTAATGGACGAAAACTCGGGTAAGGTCCATAGGAAAGTTTTCTAAAATCGAGCCACTTAGGCTTAAAAAAACATGGCCGACCCGTAGGGACAATAAAACTTTTTACTAGACCATGCCTTTAAAATCTAGAGAAAATACTGTATTGAGACGCAGGAGCAAAGTCAGCGGTTTAAACTGTATTCTCAATGTGTGCAGGTCCTATAACAGTCTGCCGAAATACTCAATAAAGTGCCGTAGTAGCTTCTATAGAACATAGTAAATGAGATTCTGATTGAATTTATATCCAACCCTAGAGGTTATAAAAACATGGAATAGCGGTAGCAATAAGTGTGTAGGTTGTAGGCTTTGTAAATTGAAGACCGAGAAAGAAACCCTCCAACACTTGTTATTATTTTGCCAGCCTACAACACCAATCAGATCTCGGATTCTGGGGGAATTTTTTGAGGAACTCAAGATGGCTATGCCTGATGACTGGTGGTTTGTTTTTATGCAAGGGGAACAGGTATCCCCAATCATTGCCTTGGTTAAAGTCTTTGAACTGGTCGATCTGCAATAGGCAATGATCAGGGCTTATTTTTATGGAGTGGGAATAGATTTCCACTGTCACTGTCTAAATTAACTCTTTGGTGAATGTTTTTGGGATAAATAGTGGAGTAACAGACAATGATGCGGTGGTTTGATGATGGAAAACTTGTCTTTTTTATTCTTATTTGTAGTGGTGTTTTCTCTTAATGTTGTTTAATGCAATGTGATGGTGAAGGGCTTAAATGAAGTCATCCACCAAATAATATGGTCTGATTTTGTTTCTACCAGTCCCACCACCCCAAATTACCTGGGAAGCCACAGGAGAACAGTATTCAAGCTGAATCTGGGCCCGTAGAATGATCCTTGAGGATGGAGGACAAGGATGGAGACCGCAGTACCTTGGGAGGCGAAGTGGTGGAGTTTCTCAACTTTATTCAACGATGCCCCTCGAGCATAGACCACCTCTGGAAGAAGGAGTTGCAGGGACGGCGGTGTTGAGCAGGAGAAGGGAACCAAGTAGTGTCGGAAAGGCAGCAGTGGAGGTCTGTTGCTGCAGTCTCCTTTCATGGGATGTTATGCCGGCTGTGGATGTCCCAACAAAGATGAAACTCACTGTGGACCTAAATAAGGCTTTGGAAGTGAGGGGGAGTCCTTTGATGTTCATTGATGACATTCGGTGGCGACGGATGGGTCCAGTAACAGAAGTAGGTGTCTGGTTGCAGTATTTCTTGGTTGGTCGCCGTTCAGTTCTTCGGTGCTGCAGCCACAGCACGGATGACAGAATGGGCTCTGGTGACTTGGACTCGAGCACTGGACCTCTCTGCGGGCCACCACCAAGGTTGGACCCTCAGGACTCGATCTTCGGTTTAGAATAGAGGGAAACCCACCGGTAGACGCTCCTATGCAGGCGGCGAACTGAACTTCCTCAGCCATGGAAAACTGGACAGATATCGTGGTTGCAGTGTCCCTTGAAGAGTTCTTCAGTTGGTTGGAACTTGGCAAGCTCTGGTTGTCAGGCAGCACTATGCCAGGGGACCCCCTCTTCTGGGTGATACACAGCAGTCTGGTTTCCCAGCAGTCACAAACAGTCTCTGGACCCTGGATGACGCTGGTGGACTTCTTGGTGTCAAGATATCCGGGCACTCCTCTTCTGGACCAACCAAGATACCTCTGCAGGACGGCAGGCACTCAGGACTAGCTTCCAGGACACTTTGGGTGAAGAACAGCAGTTGCACAATGTCCCCTCATAGCTACGGGAATAGGTTGTCTGTCCAGGTCCTCTCTGGTTCAGTCCTTGGAACAGCAAAGCAGCCTTCGGATGTGTTGAAGATTTGCAGCCGCAGACCTCTTCCTCCAGCTGGATTCAGGATACAAGCTTCTTGAATACTACAGGTTTATTCTTCTGTTTTCTGACTTCAGCGTCTAACACAGAAGTAAGTGAGGGTTCCCATGTTATACACTAATATCGCCCCTATTCACTCACGCACTAGTGCATTCATCAGGCACCATCCAATCAGGCTCATAGGCATTCACACTAAACCGGACACCCAAAAGAGTGAATGTATTGGAGGCACCACCCAGCCTTTCAGAGCACACACTGGATTCATTCCAGTTTCAGTCAGGGCTGACTCAGGCAGACCACACAGGCATTGTGACACACAACTAAAAGCAGACACCCACAACACAGATTGTGATTTGACTCCTCTATCCATTCTTTCAGGTCCTACCCAAAACAAGCATTTCCTGGGAAGCCTACCAGTCTAGCAGGTGCAGTCCCAGAGCCATATATGGTCCTTCTACCCAACATACAATCGGTAAGGGAACAGAGCTAGGGCTTCTCAGGACTTTGAGAAACAAGAGGAGAAGGCAAAAGAAACCATGAGGCTACAGTGGCCATCTGGCCTTTGTCCAGGAAACTATTGATTCTTATGGCAGGGCCTCGGTATCCAAAAATGGAAGAGACCCAGAGCCAATATCAAGTTAGCATGCAGCTGCCACCAGTTTGTGGGCAACACACAGGTGGCCAAAAACACCCACTAGGGGTTCAAGGAGTGCCCTTACCCATGAGTCCCACAGCGGTATCCCATGGGTATTGTTCACCAACAATAAAACATGAAGAGCTTTACTGCCAGGGGTCCAAACAGGACACCTGTGCAGAAACTGGCGGAGTGAGCAGCAGAGTGAGGTTGCAGACAGTGGCAGACCGGAGTCTTTCTGCTGTGTCTCCACTTTTCCCAGAATACCTGTGTCTACAAAGGGGCCTCCCACCCGCAGAGCGGCCGCGGAGTGAGCAGCAGAGTGAGGTTGCAGACAGTGGCAGACTGTGGCCAGAGTGTGGGCTAAGGGGAAAGCTACCGAAATGGACACACACCCGTGGACAGACGAGTCTGAGAGGACTACACTTGCAACGAACATTGTGAACGAACAGAGAGTTGCAAGGGCGGAGTTATCACAACCAGGAGCGGTCACAGGTACGGGTGCGGCACCCCTTAACTATACTCGGGGAGTGGAGGGCTCTGTAAAGGATCCTTTAGTCGCGGACTTTTCAGCCCTCCTTGCCGCCCGCCCCCCCTCTCCGTCTCCCTTGTTGGAAAATTCTCCCCTTCACGAAACCTGCTTTCCCGTTACCCTACCCACCTCCCGTATTATTTCCCCGCCTTCGCTTTCCCGTTCCCTTACCTGTTCGACCTTGGAGGTGGAGACTGCAACAAATCACTGGGTGCTTAGATCGTTGAAGGAGTCCTGTCCGGGAAGAGGCTTTCCCCGGAAACGTGGAGAGAAGATCACAGCTCCCAAGAGGGTGCCGAAGCGCACTATTTCGTCTGATCAAGCCGAGTCTCCTGTGACACCCAAACTCAAGACCGCGAGACTCCTGCTGAGTAATTCCAGCGACGAAGCGCTCCGCATCACACCGGAAACGGAAGAAGTCGGGCCCTCGCCTTCGGTGGACCCGAGAGGCAACTCGTCAGTGGAGGCTCAGTGGGGAGGAACCACTGTGTCAGCGGTGTCGGCCCCCCGATCTGCACGTGTGTGCCGAGAGGGGGAGGAGAGCCAGACTACTAGAAATCATATGGCCCTCGATGCATTGCTTATTGCCGGTGTGAATTGCATTAGCCCAAAGGGTGATAAAGATCAAACAGAGACATTTGTGGGACAACGCCCAAGGATGGACGTGGCCGCCAACGGCGACTTTTCAGAACAACCAAATAACAGAGGTAGCGCCCAAGACGCTACGTCCAAGTCGTTGGGGTTTGCAACGAAAACTTTATGTGCCGCGCAAATTCACACTGCATCAGCAGCAGAAAACCAAGAGTGTCAAATAAAGGAGCCCCGGCCGATGCAAATTGTGGCCATAGAAAAACCTGGAGAAGTACTTAATTGTAAAACTGTACATCGAAATCCGGCGGTCTTCGACTCCTCAGTGGATGGAAGTACTGAGGATATCGAAACCGTTACGGAATTGGGCACTGCAACTAAAATTTTGGAAAAACCGACAGTTGCATATTTCCAAATGAAAACCCAACCGAAAAAGAAAAAAGAAAAAACGGGAGTGGACAACGAGTGTCAGAACACCCTACCCTTAACGACGATCTGCAAACCGCACCGATATAACTACAATAAAGTGAGAAGTAGAACGACCCCTAGACCGAAAGCTCTCTCAAAAAAAAAACTGGGGCCAAAAATCGGTCCTATCAAAGGCTGCACAGTGACAGCCATGAAAGATTTTTTCAGAACGAAGCTGGAGTTAAAATTAAATCAAGGCCACGAGCTGTCTGACTGTGAAATTCTCGAGAGTCTTGGTGAAGCAGAAACAAATACATCAAAACCAGACTGTCTCACAGTAGAGGCCCCTGCAAGTCCAGAACCACTGATCAATCCATCAGCCAAGACGCAGGGAGGGTCTTTCCCTCCTTTAAGATGGCACTACTCAAATAATCACAAGAAGACGACTGAATTTAGTGAATCAACGGGAAAGATCACTGAATTAAGCTCCCAAGTTTCATCGGAAGTTGAACTAAGGACAGATAAGGAGAGAACTGAAGAAGAGATCTTGACCCTAGAGCCTAATACAGACCTGCACGAAACCACAACTATAGAAGGCAGCCTTATTAAAGAATCACGAGACATGGATCCTAAAAGCGATAAGATCAAGAGACCACAGGCAGATGAGAAGCAAGTGATGGACATCGGAGCAGTGTCGCCTCCAGTTGAATGGGGACCAACTGCTAATCCAAAAGACAATGAGATTAACAGGGGAAAAACAACTCTACTGTATCCCGCACGAGCCGTGACGCGGAGCCTCGAGGAAATTCGACAACTACTTCCACTAAACCTCGTGCCGCAAAGTATGGATCAATCAACATTAATGTCGTCAGTGACGATAGCAATGGCGCCATTTACAAAGATGTATGAGACTATAAATGATACACTCCGGGACCAGGTGTCTATGCTTACCGTAATGCAGTCCAAACTGCAATATTTGGAAGGCTACATTATGGGGGCCCAAAACTCTGAATCGGATGGAAGAACGCAAAAAAAAGGCAGGTTGAAACCTGCCGCTGCGGTTTTGCCTATGGATCCCACCCGACAGCTGAGGAACTTGAGAATAAACAATCACAATATCCTAATACAGATCAGACAGCCACATCTATCGGACAGGATGAAACCGTAAGGTCACAGGTTCATGATGAAAGAGTCGCCAATATTTACAACATCGAACAAGGTGGCGAGCCATTGGACGCTATTATAGCTATTCTTGAAGAAGGAGATAATCATATGGTGACGGCAAAAGAAGCAGTCACGATCGGGGCAAATCAAGAAACAGCTAATCCCTTTTCCTATATCCAGACTGGGGAAAAAGTCAGGAACCCCAGTAAAGATATCAATGCAAAGCCAAAGAACTTTACATTTGGCATATTCTCGCAACAAAAATCAATCGTCAATCAAACTTCAAAGAAGGAAGGGAATAGACCAATAGCTTCTTTGGTCTCTGAAACATCAGTGAAGCAGCAAAAGGTCTCCGTTAGGAAAAACGGTCCTCCAACCAAACTAGCGAAGAAATCCACTGCTCGGACTACTAACGAGAGAGAAAAGCAAGCTAATTGTGCAAAGGGAAAAGGGCCTGTTCTTACGGTAGCGGAGCAGTCGGATTGGAGTATTGTGACTGTGGACGAGACAGGATCCGAAAATCACCCAACAAAATCGTCAAAGAGAAAGGCACACAAAGCGATCACGGACTCTCCCAAAAACGAACCACCATATAAGGTCCTTATGTATGAAAATCCTGACTCGCCAACAGAAGTAACAGTGAAAAACTTAAGACCGCAAAAAGCTGAACCCACATCTACCTCGAACTCAAGGCCTAACATTCAGGAAGTACAAAGAACAAAAGAGGGACGTAGAAACGTCACAAACATATGGAAGGAAAACATAAACCGGTCTACTCCGGCTCATACTCGAGGACAGGCAGATAAAGGAGAGCGGATAAAGCCTCGCAAATTTAGCTATGACAACAAAAAAAAGACATCAGATTCTTACCTCCAATACATCACTGAGGTGAACCTGAAAAAAAAAGGAGAAAGCACATTAGAACAAGATCAAGAGCGGAAAAAAGCAGTAAAACAAATCTTTACCGCCCATATGTTAAGATTGAAAAACATCAACTCAAAGCAAGAAGATATAATCATGAACAGAACCAACATTATAAAAATTTTGACCCAAATCACAAGCCTGCAGCACATCGAAAATAAAGATCTGTGGATAGTAGAACCAAGCACCACCGGGAGATCTGATTATTCTTATATACACCTTTCTTCGGAGAACACCAAACGCCACATAATGAGAGAATCCGAAAAACTACTGTCGATGGGATTTGAATTAACTGACCCCAAACACGCCCACGTAAAAGAGGACTCAACTACACGAAGTGATAGAGACACGAGAAATCTGAAGGCCACTCCGCAAATGAGCACTAGATGCATCAGTAAAATGCCTCACGCGCAGCCTGGTCTGACGAATCGAAGACCATACAATTCAAGAACAGGAGCGGTCAACCAGAAAGAAAGAAAAAGATCCGAGATAACTCTACAAAAAGAATCGCTACGGGAACAAAACATTCATCGAAACAAAAGACCCCCACAATTTAACTGCAATAACCCGTCTTCCAACAATGATGGTAGACTAACTTCAAATGAAGTGGAATCATGGACATGGCACAGAACTGAAGTACCAAATCGAAAAAATCATTAGCAACGAACGATGGGAATAAAGACTCCCACGCGCTCAGGAAAGCTAAAAGTTTGGGAGACACAAATTCAATCGCCACACCCACTAAGAATTGGCTGCTGGAACACGAGAGGCTTCGCTCATTTAACAAGAGAGACCGATGTTAACCTGGGAAATTTCGATGCACTTTGCCTCCAGGAGACCTGGATAACTACTAAACCCCAACTAGACGGTTACGATATAGTATTTACGTGTGCCAGAAAAGGTGAATCGGGAAGACCGTCAGCAGGCCTCATCACCGCCATTAAAGCAGGGTCTGGCCTGGAAATTTTCGAAATACTAAAAACTTCTTATTGGACACAGGCCATGTTTCTAACAAGAAAATCTTCCACTCTGAACCAAAAGGAAAGTATGGTTCTTTGGGTCAATGTCTACTGGAATCCACAGGTAACAACCAACGAAGATTTCCTCAATGAACTTCAAAATGTTTTTGAGGAAGCACAGAAGATACGGAGTGACCACAGTACCATCATAAGCGGGGACTTCAATGCCATCTGTGAAGGAATTGGTAACCGCTCTACATCGTTTATTCAAAAGTCTCCCGCGCGGGAGAGAGGCAACCTTCTTGAAAAGATCATGGCTGAACGAGATATGCACAACCTACACTGGCAGCGAAATAAGGTAAATCTGGCAATTCCCTCATGGCAACGAGACGAACAAACAGGAACGATAGACCATACATTCGTCTCGAGAGACATCTTGCCAGAGATTCGTTCCTTTGCAATCAGGCCAACAATTTTCAGTGATCATAATCTCTTAGTGACAGAAGTTTGGGCTGCTAAACCCCAAATGACTTTGAACAATCTGCCACTGGAGACAACAGAAAAAAGCAAGCGAGTCAAAATATCTGCGAAGGGCATACGGGAATTGGAAGCCCAATTTGTTGGTCCTCAAACTCTAAGACCGACAGTGCTAAAAAGAAAAGAGATTGATCTGGACTATACACCCCTTCTAACGAGGTTTCTAATAGACCCAGTTAAAGCATCGGCGGAGAAGAAAGATCGTTCTCATCCCCATGTATATAATAAAGAACTTGTAGAGAAAAGGAAGGAATACAGAAAACTTAAAAGACTAGCACAAAGAACTCCATCCTCAGAGAATAATGAAAAATGGCAAAAATCGGTACGGCATTACAAAAGCTGGCTTCAAAATCATCGCCACAAGCTGTATCTGAACGATTCCCAGCAAATGCTGTTAACCATCTGTGGCAAAAAGCCTAAGGAATTCTGGAACTTGATCAAAGGAACACAAAAGAATGCTAATGAGAGCATCCAGAACAATGTGAGTGAGGCACGTTGGATTGATCATTTTTCAAAATTATTCGCACCCATTAGGGCACTGAACGTAACTGAAACTTCTGAGAGTGACCGTCATAAAAAGACAAGCCCATGGTCTATTCCTGACGACAAAGAGTCTATCCTAGACAAACTTAAGAAATTAAACAACTTGAGGGCTCCAGGACCCGATGGGATCAGTAATTGGGAACTGAAAAAAAATCCGGGGTGCTGGGCTAACATCATGAGTGAGCTTTTTACAAATTGTAACAGAAAAGGAGCTATACCGCCAACCTGGCGAAAAGCCAACATTGTGCCCATCTACAAGAGAGGTGCGACCGATGACCCGAACCAATACAGGCCCATTGCCCTTCTGGACGCAATGGGAAAAGTATTCGCGTCTCTGGCTCTAGACGCGTTCCAAGATTGGACGCGCTCGTCAAAAGTATTGGACCCATTCCAGAATGGCTTTATCAGAAACTCTGGAACCTCAACGAACATCCTACTCATGAGTGCTTTAAAGGGAAAGGCTCTTCAAAGTGGCAATCCAATCTATGTCGTTTTTATCGACCTGGTCCAAGCGTTTGATCAGGTAGACAGGGAGCGCTTATGGGCGAAATTGGAATCAAAAGGTTGTCTGGAGTCAATCTTAAACCCAATAAAGGCCTTACATCAAGGGACATCAATTCGAGTTCGCTTGAGTGCAGATGGTCGACTCTCGGAAGAAATTGAAACAGCTCGTGGAGTCAAACAGGGTTGTCCTCTGGCTCCATCGCTGTACAACTCTTACATCGCAGACTACGGAGATTCCACCCTTGCGATTAGACATTTTCCCCCGACTATGGGAGGGGAGAAGATAGATCGCTTACTGTACGCGGATGACATCATCTTGATGGACTTAACACCTATAGGCCTTCAACGGCAATTGGATAACATGGTAACATACATGTCTGAAAACAACTTGCGCCTAAATAACGCAAAGACAAAAGTGCTCATTCTGGGCAGACCTCCAAAGTGGACTTCCAAATTCACCTGGCACTGTGATGGTAGGAGGCTGGAAAGAGTGGAAGCCTTTAAATATCTTGGGATCACAATTAGTAACGACAAAGAGGAAAAAATCATGTTGGAAACACTCTGGGCAAAATTAAAAAATCTTACAGCCCAAGCCAAGGCTGTGGACAAGAAACACGGCCGCTTCTCGATCGTACCTATTGTGAGATTCTATAAAGCCAAGGTCGTTCCGGCCTTAATCTACGGGATGGATGCAATGTTGCTAGCTCCGAACACCATCTGGGAGAAACTGGAAGCTTTTTTCTGGCGAAGGGTCCTTGGTTTAGCCCAATCTACTCCAATTGCATTAATAAGACGAGAGCTATGCACCTCCTCACTGTTGGCAATAAAACTGAGAGCAACCTTGATGTTATACCGTAAGGTAATAAATAATCCAGAAGCCCGAGTATTGTACTTGATATGGAAAGAACTTTCTGAGGGAAACAATCGGATGCTTGTATCCTGAGAACAATCCAACCGGAGAATATTGGAAGAATTGGATCTGCCTGTTGAGACACTCATACACAATCCAAATCGAGTGTCGAAAAAACTTTTGGAAGCCGACTGGATTCATACTCAAGAAGTGGCTTGGTCGTACTCCATCACAGCAAAATTACCAACTGCTCCAATGAAGCTAAATGCCACGCGAGGTTACCTATTGAAGTTCCCAGATAAGAACCTAAGTCGTCTGTTTTTAAGATTCAAGTTGAACCAAATAAAAACCAATGAGATCTTAGCAATTCGTAACCAAGTACCATCAAGTACCTGCCGCTTCTGTCAGCCTATAAACGCTATAGAAAGCACAAAACACCTGCTAATGGAATGTTCCGGGCTCAAAACGAAAAGAGACAAGTATCTTGCTGACCCACTGAAAAACCACCTCACCCTCGATGAGGATAATCTCTGGTCACTTCTGACGAATGGGAATAACACCAGATGTGTCTTAGGAGTAACACTCTTCCTCAAATCCTTGAAGCTTGAGCAGGAGGAACTCCACTATGCTCTAGCTCATTGAACAAAGATATGTCTAAAAGGAACCTGGACGTTTGATGTATGAAGACTACTCATGTCTTATTTTTGTAAAAATTGTGACACAATTAAAACAAAAATTAAAAAAAAAAAAAAAAAAAAAAGAAACTGGTCATAAAACACAGACTAGGGGAGTAGTGGGACAAGGACGAGGAGGCGCTGTCTCACCAAAGCATTTCCAGCTGGCCTACACTGGAGTCAGGGTTAGGATCCGAGACATTTGTCATCCAACCAATGAACACGAGAAGAACTTGACCACTGAGGTTAAAACCAGGACAGAGATGTAGGACTGAAAGTGACGCTGGAGGGGCCTTTTTGAGAGACATTTGTGGTGGTTTTAGAAAGCAGACTTGAACCTGTGTACTGCTTTTCTGACATATCGTTTAAGTTTGAATTTGGCGTAACATTGTGTTCGGTCATTAATTAACCCTCTTAGTTGAACTTGCCCAGGAAGGATTGGAGGACCCAGTTTTCATCAAAACAACAATTTCAGAAGCATAGCGTGACAAATGAAATGTCCCAAAGAGGAGAAAAATATAGATTGTTTTAAAAAGAATTACTGCATGCAGTAATAACTGTTACTGCGTGCAGTAATTCTTTAAATTTGCCTCATTGCAAGACATAAGCTTGTTTGGTGTAAGGGATGCATATTTCCTGTGAAACTGCTTGCAAGGTTTCTAGAAATCTGCATGCATTATTTTGTCTAATATACAATAAAAATCCCGCATTTTCAGGAGGCAGATGGACTATATCTAGTAGTAGTGCATGCTGATACTGTAAAATATTTTTTAATGCATAAAAGGAATAGTCATTGCATTAAATGGCAAACCTGATGCGACCGGGGACAATAGAGATGCCCACTTTTCACCCCCTTTAATTGTCCTTATTAGAAAACGTATTTTCCTTTCACTGAAGGGATGCACTTGAAATTCCTTCCAGTTCAGGGAACGTTTTAAAGAATTAAGGATAGTTTTAAGAAAATGTTCTTCCCACCTGTTGAGTGGGAGTAACATTTGGGGTAAAATGGTGCGGTATTTCATCTCACAAAACGGCAGAAATGCTGCAGGATTTAAATTCTACCTGTCCCACAATCAAACATAAGGTGAAAATAGATGGTATTTCCAAATACCACATGTTTTTTTGGTATTCAGTGAAAAGACCTAATAGAAATGAACGAAAACTTGGGGAGGGGGTTGGAGTTAGGCAGAATCCTGTGCAGTGCCCTTAGGGACCACTACACACAATTAAGACTACAAGTGGTAATACAGGTTCACCTTTGGTACAAGCCTGTACTACTATGTTAAAGTGGTAGCAGTAGCGGAGCAGCCAGGCTTATCTCAAGAGTATATGAGCAGTAGCAGAGATTACACAAAGGTCCACAGTTTCAGGTAAAAAATATAAGTACATTTATTTTTTAAACCATCTGTTATAAAACACTTCACTTCTATAGATTGGAAACCACACTTAAAATACACCACACACAACCAATTCCACTTGTGCCAGTAAATTCAAGGTAAGTACAATAGGCTTTGACAGGCCGGTGTTGCGACACTAACGCGTATCCACGGATAGAAATGCTCACGAAGTTAAAACACACTTTGTACTTAAGAATTTAAAACAAGGAAAAAGGGAATAAAAATCAAAGGCAATACTTTTTCAAGGCAAGGAGACTCGAGGACCAGTTCATGGATACAGATTACAGTCAATAGGCCTGCGCTAGTGTCAATGGAGTAGATGCTCAGTTGCCGAGGATCACACGGTGAACAGTTCGAGATTCGAGATGCCAAGAGTTCGTAAAGATTGTCAAATGGAAGGAAAAGTTATAAGATTGAAGGAAGAAAGAACAAATCTTCGTGAAGGAAAAGGGTTCACCCCGATTCCGGATAGTCAGACGGAGAGAAAGACCAAGTATGCACAGTACCTTATTTCGTTGGAGAAAAGCTGGTGCCACGGCAGTTGTTCCTGGTAGTTTGTGCAGACTCACGGTTCCTGCAGCTTCAGTTGTGGGGACAAGAAGGAAGACGTCTGGAGCGATCTGCACTAACCAGGGATGAGGCCAGCAGCAGCGAGAAAGACAACGATAAATAAAAGGTGCGCTCCTTTAAATCAGGAGAGGGCTCTTCTGATGGCTATCCGGACAACTACAGCACAGCAGTGATTTCGACCCAGAAGAGGATTTTCTGACTGAAGAAAAGACAAGCTGGTTGATCCCACCTGGCTCAAGGGAAGAAGACTCCGGACTGGATCTTCTCTTAGTCGTTGAAGGGGTAGATAGCTCAGGACTACAGCAGGGCTTCACCAGGACTCGGGGGTTGCAGCACCCATCTTCTTCTCCGCTTCTCTTTGGTTCTTTGTAGTTCCAGAGGCGACTCTCCTTCCAGCTCAAGAGGCCAAAATCCCCCATTCACACAGCCTGGCTGTCAATCACTCAGCAGGGGGGTTGTCCAGCCCAGAAAACCACCTCAGCCAATCAATACAAAGTGCAACGTGGGTCTCCAAGGAGACCCTGTGCACGGGGTGACTACACCCTTCCCTCACATTCAGCCCACCTAGACATCCAGACGCCAAAGGAGGACTTCTGGTTAGAAGCCCGCCAAAGGTCGGCAAACAAAGGAGGCAAACCTGGTTTGCCGCGCAAAGAAAGACCCAAGAAGGATGTTAACAAAAAGAAATGGCTATTAAACCCAACCACAGCTGAAATAAAAAGTAATTGGGCTAGCGGGTTTAAAGTTCGAGGCTAAAATAGCTGTAATATAATCGCAGTAGGAAAATTAGGGTAGATACCACTGCCACCGGCCAAGTCTTAATGTTAAGGGAGCGAAACAATGCTCCAAGAGGTACAGATAAAAAGGGCTAAGAATTAACCCTTTCCAGTACTCCATATAAGATGGAGTCTACTGGATCTGTGGTTAAATGACTATGTAAATTTAATGGCAACTTTACCCTTTTCTGGGGGACAGTAGTCAGCCCCAGAAATGGAGTCGGGGTGGGGAAGTTGAAACGACAACCCTGTGTCACTGCACTGAAGGTGCTGTGTAACACACAAAGGTGTGGGGTTACTGAAGTGGTGTACTCCATAGTCCACAATGTTAGGGAGAATTCTATTATAAGGCTAATTTCCCAAACCTAGTAAGTAGGGATGTAACGGTTTTAAGGTATACCGTTAAAGATACCGTGAACCACTCAATTAAACAACAATAACCGTCACATTGTTTATACCGGTATACCGTTTATACCGTTAAGTGTGCTTTTCAATCTGATTTGGAAAGGCTGCAGTAAGCAAGTTCTGCGCAGTCTTGGTCTTGCACTGTTCGATGTGCCATCTGCAAAGTAGTTTCAGTTGGAGCAGTTTTTAATGCCCTTCCATAAACCACACGTGCCTGACACAAAATCAATATGTTAGCAATAGGAAGAATAAATACAGTGCCAAGAAGGAAAAGGGTTTACTTTGGGTTGGCGGCATTGGGGTTTATATATTTATAATGGATAATGTTTGCTAAACATATGACAATGGGGGATTTCCCTGGTTCTATCATTGAATTTACATATAATAAGTCACACTGTGAAATTCACTAATCTCTGTGGGTATTCCCTACTGTCATACCAAAGGGTAACATGTTGGCCCGCAAGTAAACTAAAGGCTGTAACGTAAAGAGAGCGTGCGCGCGCGCGTGTGTGTGTGTGTATGTATGTATGTGTGTGTGTGTGTGTGTGTGTGTGTATGCACACAAGCTTATAGTACCATCATCCTCCATTGATCTGTGGCATGCAGGTTATAAAGATGGCAACATTTTCATCTTCCCCAGTAGCCAGTGGGGGAGCTAAAAGCCTAAATGACCACTTAAGAAAAGCTATCAGTTTACTTTCCCAGTTGCAGCAGGCCCCCCTCCCCCTCTCCTCATGTGTGTTTGTGTTTGGTGGAAGCAAGGGGTGGCATTTCAGTGGAAAGTATGTTGAAAACCCCAATTCTGGCTCTGTGTGCCTGGTTTTGTTTGTGATGATAAATCTGACAATTTGTGACCTTTTAGAAAATATTTGTTAAGATTAGTTAACTCCGCCTGCTATACTGCGATAACCATGATATACCGTCATTTGGCAAGAAGTTTATCGTACCGTTATAAAACTAATACCGTGACACCCCTACTAGTAAGTCCCCCAGCAGCTTTGCTGGATTTTTGGGGTTTGTTTTTTTCTCCTGCTAAGAGTGAGACTCTTTTCCTCCCACTCTTAGGCATGATTTGTGGTATGACTTTAACTTTTTGTGTTGTTATGGGCTATGGGGTTTTTTACTCGATAGGGTATCATCTGTTTTTGTGTATGTGTTACACAGCACCCTCAGTGCAGTAACACAGGGGTGTCATAGTGACCCCCAAACATAGACTCCATACCATGGGACTGACTACTGTCTCCCAGGGCATGTAAAGTCACCATTGACTTTACTAGTCCAAAATTGTGAAGAGAACCAGTACAAACCATCATATTGTGAAAGTACAGGAAGGGGTTAATTCGATTGCCCCTGGGTCTGTTTCCAAGGGGGCACTGTCCAGTCCCCCCTTGTCGACTTTCTGGCTGGTGGCAGTGGTTACCAGGGAAAATATTCCACCGGAATATTTCCTATGGGATTTTCCCATTGATTTTAAACGCACCACTTTTTGGTGCAATTTTAAAGATACCGCCGGTTTATTTATTTAATATTAAATCACCAGTTGGGTCTTTTTGCCAGAACTCTTTTCTAAAATGGCATTCGTGTCCGTCTCTGTAACTCCAACCAAGGTCGGCCCTTTGTTCCACTTTTTGGCGGGCTTCTCCACAGAAGCCCTCCAACTGGTGCCACTCTGTCTGGGTTCCGCAGGATGTGTGGGTGGGGGAATGGGAACCCTGGACTGCGTTGCCTTAGCAACTCAAGTCGCACTCTGTCCTGATTGGCCCAGTGGTGAGCTGCCCGGCTCACCACTTAGCATGTATGAGTGACAGTTAGGCTGTTGAATGGGGGTTTTTCTGCATAAAAGCAGGGCTTTTTGGACTGGAACTTCAGAAGTCGCGCAGGACCCAAGAAATCCAAAGAGGGGAGAAGCTGAGCCATCTGCAACGACGACACCACCGGTGGAGCCCTGCTGCAACGACCTCACCACTTTCCCGACGACAAGAGAAGATCTTCTGCTGAAAGAGTCTTCTTCCTCTGAGCTGGTGGGATCAACCAGTTCGCCATTATCGCCTTCCAGGACGTCTCTTGGTCGAATCGCCCGTGCCAAGCACCCCGGCGGCCGGATAGCCAAGCTTCACCACTGTGACTGCGATTACCAGGAACGCACCTTTTAACTGACGAACTCCGCAGCTGGTTTCTTCCCTGGGCAGTGCAACGACTCCAAGTTTCCTCCTCGATGAGATCCTCTCTTCCCCTGGTCGAAACCACGAACTGAACCCGCTTCCAGGAACAACTGCCACCGTTGGAGCTTCCTCAACTTTAAAGGTACTGGGCCTCATTACGACCCTGGCGGTAAGGGGTTAACGCCAGCGTTAGCTGCGCCGACCCCTTACCGCCAACTACGAGGTCCCTTAGCGCCATGGCGCTTTTAACACCTGCTTTTAGCAGGTGTTAAAATCCATGGCGCTAAGGGACCATGGAGTTAATTACGCCACCGTAATTTACGGTGGCGTAATTAACGTCTTCCCCACTCCCATTATGCCCTATGGGGCAAAAATGGGAATGGGGAAGGGTAAATGGGGATTGGGGACTTACCACCCCGCCGACCTCGGAATGGGGCGGTAAGTCCGCCAACCACCATGGCGTAAACGTAGTTTACGCCATGGTGGTAAAGTCACGGCCCAGGCGGTAACTTACCGCCTGGGTCGTAATGAGGCCCACTGTGTTCCACCTGGCCTCCCTTTCTACGGTTTGCTAAAGGTGACCCCATAAATCCTTTGCTTTCCAACTGGGTTGGCCCCAGACCTTCTACCTTTACCTTCAGAATCAACCCAACCTCTTTTGAACAATTTTACAAAGACTTGAATGCATTTCTCAACTGTGTGATCTTGGGCACATTTGACCTTGCTCCATTTAAAGTGGGCCTGGCCTATGAACTTTGGCTCTACAGTAGACTCTGCCTTCTTTAACTTGTTTTGGTCTTCTAAAAGTGTTGAATACTGTTTTATTTAGATGACCTGCCTTTTTCTCTCCCTTTTACTTAATTATTGGAGTGCCATCTAAGTTACGCGCTCACCTCTGTTTTGACAAAAAGTGGTGTTTTAACTAAGACTTGTCTAAATAATTCTTAAGGGAGGTGTGTATACTTTTCTGACTGTGTTTGAACTTACTTTGATTTATAGTGCTGGTGTATTTCCTTAAGGGTGTGTTAAATAAATAATTATATACTTTTGATACCAAGCTCTGGTCAGTGTTGGCTTGCTCTACTGTGTTTTTAGCCCTATTGTGTATCCTCTGTATACTGCCCTACTCTTCTTGAGAGAAGTCTGACTGCTCAGCCACAGCTACCAGGTAAATCTGGGTGGTACAGGCTGCTACCAATTGGGTTTACTGCTTACTCCTGTAGCCTTAATCTTTTTGCCGTGTTCCCCAAGGGAACTGCACAGGATTCTGCCTCACACACAATCACAGAAAACAGATGAAATACACATGGCAAAACACAGGTAAGAGTGGGGGAAAGCTCACACTCTTACTAAGTGGAAAAAATAAACTCCAGAAATCCAGCAAAGTTGCTGAGGGACTCACTAGATAAGGGAAATTAGCCATAGAATGAAAGTATCCCTAACAGGTGGGAAGCTAGGGAAACAGGAGCTTAGGGAGTATCCCCAAATTGAAAAAAAGAAAATCGATATTTTTCATTATTTTTAATTTGTTAAAAAAATATTCGTTATTTTTCTATTCGTTATTAACACATGGTATGTTTTTTTCTCATTATATGTAAGCACATAATGACAAACCTTAAGCTTAAGGACCTTAAGCTTTGCCTATTGAGTAAGTGTGCTAGTGAGCAATATCATTTATGTACTGCACATTAAAAATCTGATTTACCTCTTGGTGCTATAAGTTCTCGGCAGTGAATAATAGCACCAAGAGGTAAACCAGGGTTTTGGTGTCAAAATCTTAAACCTAATAGGTGAAGTGCTGAAACGGTAAAGATTCCACTGTTTAGGTCTCCACATTACCAACCACCAGCCACCCTGTGTGGAGCAGTGTACTCTTGGAATGACAACAATCCGTGTGCTGGAAGATCACAGGGTTCTAGATGGCGATTACTGATGGTCTATGCTCAGGTAGTCTGGGACATTGCTCCAAAGTCATTTTGAACTAGATAAAGAACAAATGCAAGGGTGTGAGACAGGCTTTACTTCTACAAAGGATTAATGCTACCTTAACCACAGCAGTTTGGGCTACATGAAACATCTCAATAGAGGTCATAAAGGGCATAACATAAATCCAGGTAAAGTTTAACCAAGGCACCTACTGCTGAGGCCTGCGCCTCTAAAAGTAAAATAGGGAGGATATGTCTGAGCATTATAACCTGGAATAAGTAGGCTGTCAACTTTATTAAACTGTAGAATATGAGACTGTGACAAGGTCATAAGACTGACCTTGTCAAAAGGGGGCGTGGACCTCCTCAATCTCGGTTACAAAGTTTACCATGGTGGAAGATAGCGCCATTCATACCCCAGAGAAGGAAGGTGGCAGTTGGGTGGACCCTAGTTCGCATCCCCTCCCTAATTGTCTAAATGTGCTTGGGCAGTACCACTGTTAAATCGCACCATATACCTCTATGAAGATGCTGGCCCGTCTCCATCTTCTAAATACTATATCTACCAGTCTTCCAGTAGATTGCCCGCAACATGGCAGCCCACCAGCGCTTCCAGCATGATGGCTCCTTTCAAAAGATCTCCACAGACACAGGGGAGAGAGAGAACCCCCGCAACACGCTTCCAGCATGATGGCTCCTTTCAAAAGATCTCCACAAACACTGGGGAGAGAGAGAACCCCCATACCGAGTGGCATTCATAAGCAGCAGCAAGAAACAATATGCGCCACACTCTGACACCAACGCACGCACTGTCTTTCACAAACCAGCCATAGAGGAGCTTCCTGACATGTCCTCCAGCATAATTAGGCTTTTTGGATTTCTGTGAAATCTGATTTAATCCGATTTTTGCTGCCCAAAAATATTTTCCCTTTTAAGCGTTTATCCGAAAAATTTCTAAAAATATCCACTAGATGGCAGCACTTGCTAAACACAGATTACTATATTCAAGTTAAAATTAAAAGCAAGGTCAGCATTGCCATCTAGTGGACGGTTTTACACATTCTCATACTGAATATGATCTAAACTGAAATAAGTCATGTGAGATGTTCCCAATAATAATTGTATGTTGCATGGCAATGTATTTTTTTTAAAGTCTGAATTTGGGGTTCATTACAGAATTCTGCACGGCTGGAAAAAATTAATTAGCGACTTGTCTGAGAAGATCTAAATAGACTACTTGATCAAATGGTGCCTTGTATTCCAATGGTCCTCCATCAAACACTACTCTATTCAAGTTCTTTTTGTGAAAGGGACCAAGGAAAGGTCACTTATGTTGCCTCCATTGCAACATGTTCAGCAACATTTGATTGTATGGATCAGTTAAAGAATAGGATGTCTATGTCTTTGATTTGGAATCCCTATTTCCCATCAAAATAAATATTCAGCTCTTTTTTTATGGTTCCAGAATCAATTTAACAATCCACACAAATATGCAAGATGTATAAGTTTACCAAGTGCTCACTTGTGACCTTTCTGAGCAGAGGGTTAGTTCCACAATAGTTTTTTTTAAAAAAGGTTGCTCATGTCTTTGTCTTGCCTGCAGCTTTGATGAACCTAATTCTGTACCTCATGCACCTTCCCCTTCCTCTCTTGAACACCATGATTTACATTGTCTTTGGGTAGTGCAGGTGTTAGGGTTCACTGCAAAATGAATTCAGGCTCTTACCCTACCCAATGTCACACAACTGGATCCCATCAAGTCCTTTTTTGATTATTTGCATTTTTGTATGTGTAGTTTTTCTTTCACATTATAAATTTAGGCCTACCAGTCCAAGGATGCAAAGAGATATCAAAGAGTGTCTTGGCGCCATCTGTGTTTTTTTCCTTCAAAAGAATTATGCATAATATGCACATAGCAATAAAAGATACTTTTTTGCCTACACTGGAAAACCCAGTCGTATGTGATTTGTTTGAGGGAAACTAATGGGGTAAAAACTAATGAATACAGATTTTGAACATTTTTGAAAACCCCTCCAAAACACCACCAGAATGGGGGAAAAATACACTGAAAACAGGAAACCCCAAGCATAATTCAATTGCTTACTATGATGCAGCCACAGCGCGGCTCCCTGACATGAACAGGGCATGAACAGTATCCATCAAGGGCCGTAATTGACCCGGCTTGGCGGACGTGTAAGGAAAAAAGGGGTGGGGCTGAGCTTCCTTTTTATATGTTCTCCTATCTTTACCACCTCCCGGGCAGGGAAAAGCAGGCAAGATTGGCCCAGGGAACCTTTGGGGCAGGACAAATGGGAGGGGAGGCTAAACGTGGGGATAGAAAAAATGAAATTGTGGGTTGTTTGGGTGAGGTCAGAGGAGGAGGTATCAGACTTCTTAACCAGAAGGAGGAAGGACAGGAGTATGGAGGCGGTTTTCAGAAAAGGTAAGGTATTGTCTGGTGAAAGAAAATGTTACTGTGCTGTGAGTGTGTGTGTGCGTGTAAGGTGTGTGAGTGAAAACTGAATTGTTCTAATTTGAGGGATCAGCTGCTTAAGTTGTTTGATCGCTCTTGGGTCCAGCACTGTGAAACCTATTGGTTGTAGTGCCTCTCGCGTCATAGAAAAGAAATAGAGTGAGAGTAGGAGTGAAGAGTAGGAAGTGAGTGGAAAATTAATGAGCCAGTGAAAGGAGGGTGTCTGAGTAGCAGGTGGGTTGGAGTAGTAGTAGTGGAGTGGAGAGGTAAGAGTAGTAGTGGAGTGGGGGAGAGATTAGCAGTGGTGTAGTAGTGCTGCGGAAAGGGCAAAGTAAGTGTAGCAGAAGGAAGTAGGAGGGGGTTAAATTGGAGGGTGAAGGCTAATTATAGAGCAATAGAGGGAGAGAGAGACAGACAGACATTGGAGGCAAAGAGGAGGAATACGTAGGCAGATAGGAGAGTCAGTGGAGGAAGGGAGAGTGATAGAGTGATACATGGAAATGAACAGGGCGTCAAAGGAGGAAGATACAGTGGAGTTTGAGTTTCTGTTATGCACCCTGTGGTAAGTCAGAAACAGGAGACGCAGGCATAGTTTTTAGTCTTCATAATTCTCAAGCCATCCACTCACAGCAAGCACTATACAACAGGTCCTTTCCCCCACTGTGGGGCTCTCTTCCTTCTCACTACCCACTCTGGGTTTTCTTTATTCTCTTCCCACTTTGGGGCTGGTTTCTTTCTACCACTCCACTCCGTGGCTTCTCTATTCTTCCCCCACTCTGGGTTGGTTTCTTTCACTCTCCCCATTCCGGGGGTTCTCTGTGCTCTCCCCAACTTGGGGCTTCTCTGTGCTCTCCTTTCAGGAGATTGAGGGCAGGATCTTACCTCCAAAGCCCAGGGGAAAATAGTGCACAAGAGACAGGAGTGTAAGAAGTACTGTAGACAGAGAAGGATAAGCAATAACTACCAACAGGCAACATAGGCAGTGAACAGAAAGGGGCAGGGTATACAGCCAAGACAAACAAGTCAGGGTGTACACAGAAAGGGGGAAGAGATTCCCACTGGTCAGGGGAAACTCTAGCCTTCTATGGAGGTTATTACAGAGAGCCCACTCTGAATGTTCAAGGATAGAAACAGAAGGAATGGGCATCTTTGTCTGGACCCTATGGCACGAACAATGAAACAATACAAGACCACCACACTCTTAATAAATATGGCACAATGAACAAGACTGAGACATGACCCAGGAAAGGGACGGAGATTGATTGACGGTAAATACCGACAGCCAAACTCCAACAAAGGAATTACACAAGCACCAGTAAGGACAAGAGCAGTAACATTAATATCCATGGAAAGAACAGGAAGTCAAAGTGAGCAAGGGTCAGGACAGAGAATGAGAAGAAGCAATCGCTGCATTTCGTCTTGCAATTTTATTGGAATATTATAAGCAAATTGCACATTATAAACCTAATCCGAAGATGCTCCTGCGGAGCAGGGCCACACAGGACTTGACATCAACTATTTTGGCTCCCATTTCAGACCAAGACATGTTGGTGGCGGTTGCCCTCCCACTCCTTCTATCGCCATGGTAAGGTGCTGTGGGGGCTTAATTGAAGTTCATTCTTTGCTGGTTTTTCCTTGTGATATACCTTCACCACGTGTATTGCTTCATCCTCTCATCAAGGTTTAACCAGTTCACACTCTCATAATGGCAAAAGAATGGCTTTTTATTCTGTAACTGGAAAAAAGTATCTTCAATCTGAGGAGCCTGCGCAATCAAGTTTGGGTTTAAAAGGCATAGAAACCAGCATTATAGCCCCGATTCAAGCAGATGACTCAACTAGTATGCCGAACACTCCTCCAGACTTCATCTGGTGTGCCTCGCCTGTCTGACTCCCTATTCTCATCATTTAATTCTACCCCAGCATATGTGCCACCCTGGAGACTTTCAGCAGCCCTTAAACATCTCAATGGGGATACAGACCCCTCATTATGTGACGCTTTGTCTGAAATTAATCAAGTGGTATGCGTGTTGGTGTCCCTGTATGAAGGGCTAAACATTTAAACTAAATCACATTCTGTTTTATTAGAATCTATGCTTTTTAAATTTTAGTATGTTAAACCTCATAATATGGCTAAGGATTTTCTTTCTAACTATGAGCACGATCACGAATTGGCAGGACAAGCCGACAAGGCTGCCACCTCAAAACAGGGCGTTTTTGATATCGTAGTCCCGGCTGATGCTCTCGGAACGTGTATGTCCTTTTTTCTCGGTGTTGCCCCTTGTCTCTAAGACTTCTAATATGGTGGATTGTGCTACCACCTACCCTATAGTATTGGGCAACTTCTCAAACTTTCAATCTACCCGTTGTGGATTTAACTGCTGAGGTTGGTACAACCCGTCTTGAGGGTGAAGTTTTCAGCATGAGCAGAACAGATTCCTCACAAAAGTCAAATAAGGTTGTTAATCATTCTGGAAATGAGGCTCTGCTGTAACCAACATGCAAACAAAAGCGCCCACCTCCACAAACAAACTAGGAAAACAAAAAATGTACCATTAAGTAAAGAGAATGGACAGGCCTCCAAAAAATGTGTGTGCAGTTTATTAAAGCATCCTCAAGCAAAAGCTAAACCTAAATCAAAAGCGGCTGACTCTCATATAATTGATGTGCTTGAGGTGGCAGCTACTAAGGTTTCTGATGTGCTGCCACTGGATTCTTCGGCTGAGCCTCTAGTGTTAAAACCTCAACCTTGGGAAGACAGTTAGACTTGTCCACTCAAAATGTACAGTGGCTTGCTCAACCTCCACCTTCAGCGCCGAGCTGCTCAAATTTGCAGTGGGTTGGCTCTATAGCTGGCTCAATTATAGAAAAATCCCTGCCAACTACGTTGGTGGTACTGTAAGGAAGGCATGGTATCAAAGTAAGACAGACAGAAGTGATCACAGTTCAAGGGTGTTTATTAAACTGTAAAATGGTTGAGATAAACACCTAATCTAAACCTAAATCTGAGATGGGACAAGCTACGGCCATCAAATAATAATAATACAGTCCTAGAAGAGTCTAGTCAAATAAAAAGGGCCTAGAATAAAAAAGAAACTATTGCCAATCCTTACCGCTATCCTACAAAATACTGTGGGATAATGTTCACAAGAAAAGAAAGAAGTGTTCAGAAAATGATAAATCAGGATGTTATGGCCGGGGTCTCCCTTCTCCACGTTTTTAGCACGGGACAAGGCAGGACTCTTGAGCACAGCACACTCCTGGGCTTCTCTGGCACAAGTTTATCGTTCATTTTCTCTATATCAGGGCCTTCTGTGCCCAAGTCTCTTCTCATGCAATGTATCTTGCTTCAGAGGGCCTGAAATGCCAAAAAACAACAAAACAAAAGTTCCTTTGGTTAATCTTCACATCGGGTGATGACCTTTCACCCTTGGATCCTCCTCATAGGGGCTCCAATCCTTCTTTGTCATCAGCCTCCCTCAGTCGAGCTCAGACCAATCACTCACTATGGATATACCTCTGTCAGATCCATGCTTGTTATTACAATGTAGTTCATTTAGATTCTTCACAATGTGGGATTCACTTCCTTTAGCTTTTCTGTTGATGTCCCTCAGTCAGGTTCACAACAGCCTTTCAATCACAATCTCCTCATTCGTAATATTCAAACGTCTCAATGTCTTTTTAAACAACCATCTAGTTTTAGTTCGGTCCCCCTCATCCGGGCTCAGACGTTCCAAAGCATTTACCAATTTTAAACAGAGACTTCTGAAGGGCGATCACACCTTGCCAGGTCACTCTGTTAGCATATGGCAAGTGCGGGCTTCACCAAATCAGTTTCCACCGCGTTTCCCTCAGCTGGGCGCAAACGCCTGTTTCCCAATTCCCTCAGTTGGGTTCACAATTTGACAATTGTCAAAACTTGTGCAACGTGTCAAGGACTTAAGATTGTACAAGGGGTTTGCCATGACCCTTATATGACCACCTTCACACCTCACGCCGGCCTTCCCTATGGCCTCTTGGTAATTGTAGTTTCAATGCTTTTGTAATTCCACATTCTCTTTGTTCAGGAGAGGGGTACCAGCTACAGACCTTCGTGTGAGCACCCATGTGGCGCCGGACCACTCTATCTCTGGTACCAAGTTCGTTCACAAAAATACCTCTGTCTATTAATCAGTGCAAGCTTGAGCCTAACACAGTCCGGTCCACTATCAGGTTCTTCCGAATCACCGGCTGTGCTGAACTTGTTGGTGTTTCTTTTGCCGCTGGAGTCAAGGATGGTAACACAATGGCAACTGCGTCTCCCTGCCCTGGCTATCAGTGGGGGAGGGTTCCATGTACCGCTGACATCCGTCACAGCATTCGCCAGCTGCGATTCCCGGTTTTAGGTTTCCTTTGTCGGAGGCTTCTCGGGTCTGGGCGGAAAAGGGCAAGGGCAACTCCCTCCTTGACGTCCTTTCAGATCTCGCCGTCTTTCTTCTCTGTTTGAACTGCCGTCGTGGAATACCTGCTTTCTCTTGGCCTTGCTCAGAGTGTGCTCTTGTGCTCCACCTTTTATCTCTATTGGGAAGCGAAAGGGTAGTCGGGTGTGTGTAATTGCCTGACTCTTGTGTTGGGATATGTCAGGTAAACAGCTCTGGTTTTAGTCCGTTGTCGCTCACTGTGTGAGAAAGTGTTTGTGTTGTAAAAGGGGGAAGGGGTAGAGTTTCTAAATATCCTACTGGGCAGGATGGGGAAAAGGTGTTATAAGGAAGGAGCTACCACGTCTCACCCCTCGGTGTCCCACTTCCACTCCCCGAAGACAGCCCATCCAGGTGATCCTCCCACGCTGGCCCACCCCCAGGAACTGGATCCAATAGCAATGGCCGTGTCCTGACCACCTAGATGACAGATCCCCGGGGACTAGTGAGTGAGACACCTTCAGGTTTCAGCCAGGGTTTTTCGGCAAGGCTTTTCCCTGGTTTGGGGTGGGCTCCCTGGGGTCCCCGCTGCCAGGCAAATAGCCTTATTGGCAAAGTGGCCTCCGGTGGAGCTCATCCTCAGCTCTCCAGAAAGAAGGGGAAGATAATCAGGAAGAAGCCCAGCGATTCCTGGAGACAGAGAAGAAAGGAGATTTCATCAGACGACTCCTCGGACTTCCATACAGACTCAGTTGAGGAGAGGGTTGGGGAACTAAACACTACTGTGCAAACAGAATCTGAGAGATTGCAACGCCAAAAGGACATGGCCACCTTGGAACAATACCAAGAAATGGTAAACGCCATACAGGCTTTAACAGCTGAGGTTCAGTCACTAAGAGCTGATAATACTGCTCTAAGGCAACAGGTCCAACAGATTGGACACCAGGCTCTGCAGCGGGATGACAACCGAGGGGAATTGCCACCCATCGCACTGTCATGTGGAAAATACGATGGCAATCCGAAGAAGATGAAAGAATTCCTGGATGCCTGTACGGTACATTTTACATTTCGTTCCAAGACCCATGACTTGGACAGAACTAAGGTGGGTTTCTTGATTTCCAACTTAATTGGAAACGCTCTGGCATGGGCCACCCCTCTGGTGACGAGTTCTGAACCAGTCCTTACTAATTATGTTACTTTTGTTCAAAGATTCAGAGAAAGGTTTGAAAGACCAGAAGTTTTGTATTCCACCTGTGGGAATCTGCTAGACATCCGACAAGGTTCATCAGATGTTCAGACATACGTCACAGGGTTCCAAAGAATAGCCTCAGAGGCAGGATGGCCCGAGTCTGCTCAACAGGCCATCTTCCGAAGAAGGCTCCATGAAGATATTAAAGATGAGCTGGCGAGAGTAGCCAGACCAACTTCCTTCCAAGACTTGGTATCCTTGGTTCTACAAATAGAGTTCCGCATGGCTGAACGGAAGGCAGAAAAGAAGAAGCCACGCACCTACATACCAGTTCCAAACCCTCCCTCAGTACCTGAAAAAGGACAAGTGGAAGAACCAATGCAAATAGGAACTGCAAGAGGTCCTCTCTTAACCAGCAAACGCAAGAGACGGAAGGGCCTTGGTTTATGTATGTATTGTGGTTCGAATGTCCATCTGCTACGTGACTGTCCTGAAGTCCCTCCCAGAAGACAGGGAAACGAAAGACCCCAACCTTAAACAGGGTAAGGGAAGGGGTGAGCATCGTAAATCCCTGTCGCCCAGCACAGCCTTCAGTCCTAGACAATTGCAGTTTAATGGGGATCAAGATTCAGATAGAATGGAATTGTGGAGATTCAGTGGAGTGTCTAGCCATGTTGGATTCTGGAGCAGCTGGCAATTTCATGGATGACAAGTGGGCCAAAGAACAACAAATTCCTAGACGCCCTAAGATACAATCTATACCGGTGGAAGGGGTAGATGGAACACCGCTGACTTCAGGTCCTATTAGCCATGAAACACAGGAAGTAAGGATCAAGATGGCTCATCACCAGGAATACCTCACCTTTGATCTTATCAGGGCGGCGCATTTTCCAGTGATATTGGGAATACCCTGGCTAAGAAAGCACAACCCCAACATTGATTAGAGTATGAACACAGTAGACTTCAGATCTCAGTTTTGCAGTCAGCACTGTTTGGTCCCGGAGATTTCGCCTGTTGTACAGGTAACACTGCATCCTTCACGCAGTGTCAACATGGTGCCTGTTCCACATCAAGAGTTCATGGATGTGTTCACGGACACCCAACCTCGTAATTTGCCACCCCATCGCAAAGAAAATTGTAGGATAGACCTGATTCCTGATGCTGTTATCCCATTTGGAAGAATGTTTCCGTTATCTCTACCCGAAAAGGAGGCCCTGAGGGAGTATCTCGCCATCTACCTAGAGAACGGTCTCATTAGGGAATCCTCTTCGTCAGCAAGGGCCCCCCTCTTTTTCATTTCCAAGAAAGGAACAACCGAACTGCGACCCTGTATTGATTACAGAAGTCTTAACAGTCTAACAGTACGGGACAGATATCCAATGCCATTGATGAAGTACATTATCGAAGCTGTCCAGGGGGCCCGAGTTTTCACTAAACTGGACCTGAGAGGGGCCTACCACCTTCTGAGATTACGAGAAGTGGACGAGTGGAAAACAGCGTTCCGAACCCCCCTGGGACATTACGAATACAGAGTTATGCCCTTTGGTTTAGTCAATGCACCTGCACAGTTTCAGCAATTTATGGACAATGTTTTTGCAGACATGCTTTTCTCCTCATTTGTTGTTTACTTGGACGACATCCTCATATATTGTACCACTTTAGCCGAACATCGCATTCAGGTCACGGAAGTCTTACATCGACTGAGAAGAAACAGTCTATTAGCCAAACCTGAAAAATGCGTCTTTGAAGCATCCACGGTACCCTACGTGGGGTTTATTCTATCCGGTGATAAGATACAGATGGATCCCAGCAAGACGGAGACAATCACCAATTGGCCTGTACCCTCCACCATCAAGGATATACAGAGGTTTTTAGGGCTCTCGAATTTCTATCGGAAATTCATCCCTAACTTCTCCAACATTATTCTACCCATCACCAACTTACTTAAAAAAAAGGCGTGAAGTTTGTTTGGGATTCCAGCACGGAACAAGCCTTCCAACAATTAAAGAAGTCCTTTGTAACAGCACCTGTCCTTAGACAACCGGATCAATCACAACCGTACATAGTGGAAACAGATGCCTCCTGTGGAGCCATTGGCGCCGCGCTGTTACAGAAAGAGAAAGACGCATTGGAACATCCGGTAACCTATTACTCCCGAACATTAAGTCCGAGCAAACTGAATTATTCGGTGTTAGAAAAAGAACTTTTGGCCGTCCGACAAGCCTGTGAAAAATGGAGGCATCTTCTCCAGGGATCTCTCGTCCCTTTCCTAGTACGCACAGATCACCAAAATCTCAAAGTACTGCAGAGGATGGAGTGTCGCAACTCAAGGCATGCCCGATGGGCTTATTTCTTCTCACGATTTGACTTTGTGATCACATACCTACCCGGAAAAGGACTCCCTATGGCCAGTGTTACAGCAGAGGTCTTCTTGAGAGATGTAGTTCGGCTTCGTGGACTCCCCAACAACATAGTTTCTGACAGAGGCACATAATTTACGTCTAAGTTTTGGACTATTCTTTTTAAAACATTAGGAATCGGGAGATCCCTTTCTTCTGGATTCCACCCGGAGAGCAATGGGCAGACAGAGCGCTTAAACGCTACTCTGGAACAGTATATCCGATGCTTTGGCAATCAGGAACAAAGCAACTGGTTCCATCTTCTACCCATGGCAGAATTCTCGTACAATAATACAAGACACACTTCCATAGGTATGAGTCCGTTCAAATGTACCTATGGTTACCACCACTTTCCGGCTTATCTTCTACAAATATGCCTTCAGTGGATCATCTACTAGATGAATTACAAAGGCTTCACCGAGAATCACACTCCAATCTCGAGAAGGCTCGACAGGACTGCAAAAGATGGGCAGATCAGAAACGGGGCCCTAGCCCTCAGTGGGAATTAGGAACCAGAGTTTGGCTGTCTACTAAATTCCTACCAAGATGGGTTCATCCAGGAAAGTTTGCACCCCGGTATCTGGGACACTTTCGTATTTCAGCCAAGATCAATCCGGTGGCCTACAGATTGGAACTCCCTTTAAGCCTCAAGAGGATCCATCCAGTCTTTCAAACCTCACTCTTAAAACCTTATATAAAAGACCCTCATTCCCGAAAGACTAGAAAACCACCATCAAAACCAACAGATACTCCTGAGTAATATGAAGTATCCGATATTCTTGATTCACGATACAAGAAAGGAGTGCTACAATACTTGGGCTTTTGGAAAGGATATCCAATAACTGAATGCACTTGGGAACCTGTTAAGAACATCATGGCTCCTCGTTTGCTGCAGAAGTTTCACCGCCTCCATCCAGGAAAGCCGGGGGGAAGACTCCTGAGAAGGGGTCATACTGTCATGGTTCGCCGGCCATGGAAGCTATGGGGAAGGTGGAGGAAATGGAAAAAGGACTAATGCTCCCTTCCGTAACGCTATGCGCGTTCTAGTCTTCCCAGCCTTAAATATTCGGAAGTCGCTAACGCGCTTGCGTTGCAACTTCCAGTGTTTCGAGAAGCGACTACCAACGCTCCAGTTTGTTTGTTCCTGCACTCCGCTCTAAGGCAGATTTTTCTCTTTGTTTTTTCCCGCTTTCTGCTTTGCCTCCTCCCCTCCTCCCGTTTCCTTCCCGTTTGCCGTCAGTCCATCGCAGAGCTCCTTCGGCTGTGTTGCTCTCTCCTGCCTGCCTTGCTCCTTACTCCGCTCTGTGTACGGAGTTCTACAGTTCTCAAACGGGATACCCTTCTATGCTACTTTTACCTTACCTTCATACTCTGGATTCCATCACTGCTATTAAGATCAGTATCTGGACTCCCTCATTGGAATTATCGCATCTCCAACCTCACAGTATTGCATGCTGGGATTCGAAGTCCTCATCCGGATCATCTCTTTGACAACCTGCCAGGGTTTTTCAGCAAGACCTTTCCCTTGTTTGGGGTGGGCTTCCTGGGGTCCCCCCTGCCAGGCAAATAGCCTTATTGGCAAAGTGGCCTCCGGTGGAGCTCATCCTCAGCTCTCCAGAAAGAAGGGGAAGATAAACAGGAAGAAGCCCAGCGATTCCTGGAGACAGAGAAGAAAGGAGATTTTATCAGACGACTCCTCGGACTTCCATAAGACTCAGGTGAGTAGAGGGTTGGGGAACTAAACACTACTGTGCAAACAGAATCTTAGACCATGACCAGCATAAGGACTGGCCCTGGTTATTGAGCCCTCAATAGCTGAAAAGAATCTGCTGTAGTCATACTTTCCCCAATATTCAGCTTATGAGCTTCCCTTTGACCCTTTTGTCACAGAACTCTAGGATTCATTCCATGCGGCTGTCCAATCCTGCAGTGGGTCAATTGTTGAAAAACCATTATCTTACTTGCCTCCAAGAGACATGGATGTTGCAATGTCCGGCATTGGACGGTTGCACGATTAGTTTTCAGTCCGCTAGAAAGGTGGATATAGGTTACCCAAATGGAGGTCTACTTACTTACTCTGGTCCGTGTATGTAGGCAACTATGTATTGACAGCTCAACTGAATTAATGTTTGGCATTTTAGGCATGCACGTTAGGTTGTCACTTGAATCATCCATTGATAAATTTTACTTAATATTTACTGGCATATCAGGCTCAGGTCTCGTTGAGACATTTATTGATTCATTCATAATTTGCATCAACGACTGGTTGGGAGCTAATTCAAGTGGCCAGATGATTGTGTTAGGAGACCTACATGCTTGCTGCATGTCCATTCAATCAGTGACAGACCTTCCTTATTTGGTGCAAGGTAAAAAACAATATGGGTATACTTGGTTTAAAAATGTCTTGGCGGGGGGGGCGCTGTTGCGCACAGAAGAAATGACTGCCTGATTCGAGAGCTCCCGCTCTACTGAAACATCCTGTGCCGAATTATCCTTTTAGGAGCCGCCTGCGGAGATGGATAGCAGATTTACCGATAGCCCAAACACCCGTGCTCACAAGGTGAAAATCCTGACAAGCAACAATTAAGATTGCCAAAGTTGTGGCTGTTGCAAAATCAGCCAACATGCAGGGCTGACGCGATCCGGCTGGGAGAACCGTGAGGAACCACCCACGAGCCAGGGATGCAGAGAGACGAAAGGCCCCGAGTGGGCGGAGCCTGGTCCTACGATTCGTGCCCAGATCCCAGAAACATATGCATGCAACAGGGTCGCGGGTGCGGGGGAGGCAACCCTCTGGTTGGGCCGGGACTCACATAGTACTCCCGCTGCTGGGGTGCGGATCCTGCCCACTGATCCTCCCGAGCACCCTATTCAGTGAAGGATCCCCATCGTCAGAGAGCCTCCGGAGCGCTGAAGAGCATTATAACCCTGCACCTTGGAAGGGCCTGGATCCGGCTCGATGCACACCGCATAACACCAAGTAAAAGGCCCAGAGGTGTGACAGGGGGAGCGGTGCCGCGATTGGCAAGATTGGTTGCCACGAGGCGGTGGACTTGCACCTCGACGTGGCTCTCGCTTGGTCCGGCCAATGGTCCTGCTGCTGGCGGCAGGTGGCGTGCGCATGGGGGGACCCCCAAAAGACACTCGCAGCTCCTGAGTGCCGAGGCCCCAGCCATCGTAGTGGCCGAGGTGTGGAAAGCTGGCGGCGGGAGGTGAGGCGGGCACATTTGTAAAGACGCGCCCGGACTGCTGAGCCCAGGCTACGAGAGATGTTTGGGGATGCATGTCCCTGACTCCACCGGGGATTCCGATCTGCCAGCAAAAGATTGAACCACTGTAGTTGTCGGCCAACAGTCGAAGTAGGAACGCTGCGGAGAAGGGCATAACGCCCTAGACTGAAATGAACCGCCCAGTCTGGTAACACATTACGTGGAAGGACACAGTCCACCCGAAGCAACCATTATGTGGCCATCTTAGAGTAATTGTATGAGTGTAAAACAACGTGCCAGGGAGGCTCCTCTTTACTTGGCCACACACGGGAGCTGGTGACTACTCATATACAGCGCACAGCGCTGTTGGCTAATATAGACTGTGCAACCACGTTCTGAACGCCCGAACCATGTATAAATGCGTGGAAGCAACACTGCACAATGGGGATGCTGTATCCTATGTTCTGAAATGGTCGAGAGCATAACCCCCTGAACGGCAGGCCTCCAGGCGGACAACAGACCCACGGAAGTTATTGGGCAAACACTGGAAGCTGCGCAAACTGGTGAAAGGACACAAAATTAGGAGTTAGTCAGTGCTGAAATACAGTGTGTGGAAAGACACAGTCCATTCGTGGCAACCACATGTTGAAGGACTACATCCAGAGGATTGCGCAGACATAAAATCCCCAACCTGTGAACCACTTTCTAATCCTGTAAAGAGGGGGAGTGAAATTGTGCAGGAGTGAGACAGCTTAAACATTGGGTGTGATTCGACAATTAAGGAAACAACAACATCATACACCGCTATACTACTATGGGGGAACCACACAAAGCAGGCAAAGCCGCAAAGACCCCTGGCAATAAAAAGAAAGGACCAATGGATACCTACTCCAGCAGCCAGAACTAAACTACCACTGCGGAAGTACACACTAGTCCTACTGAGACCGCTGAGCCTGAAATTGGGGAACGAGAAGACAGGCTGACAGCTATAGTGCAAAATTGATTCCTCGCAGTTAACGTTAACTGGACGATATAGTAGCCACTATTGGCTCCCTGAGAGCCAGAGTAGACAAAGAAAGTGCACGTGTTACGGAAACCGAAAACAGAATAAGTACCAATGAAGACACCATTGCACACCATGGTCGCGACATCACCCAGATTAAATAGACTATGTCCAAACTACAGAATAAATGTGAAGACCTCGAATCGAGATCAAGGAGGAACAACATCCGTGTAGTTGGTGTGTTGGAATTCTTTGGGAAAGGTCAAATGGAAAAGTAACTTGAAACATTGCTCAAGTCCTTATTCGGGCCGGCATCATTCTCTGAATACTTCCTAGTCGAGAGAGCACATCGCACACTGCTGCCAGTACCTAAACCGAGTGCACCACCACTCACGATAATTGCCCGACTCCTCAATTACAGGGATAGAGATGCAATCCTGCGGATGGCGAGAGAGGCTGGAATGCTGCAATATGAAGAAAACGAGATCCATATATACCCAGACTTTTCCACTGGGTTCAGGCGAGCAGACGATCCTATGAACCAGTCAAAAGACTACTGAAGGCACGCTAAATCTCCTATGCTTTGATGTTTCCGACCAAGATAAGAATTCAACACGCAGGAAGAGCGCACTTTTTTAAATCTCCGGCCGAAGCCATGACTTATATTGAAACCTCTATACCCCGGCCTCCCAGAGGGGGCAGACCGGCACAAAATAACAGGCCCGACCGGCGGACTAAGGACACGCACTGGAGGAATATATACAAGGGCTACCATATCCTTTAAGTCTGAAACTATGTTGAACTAGTTGCCAAAGGCGGCCCCACGAACCATGGTTAAGTGGAGTAGCGGAACCAAAGTTGGCGGTCATGTGAAGCAACATGGCTACCACTGAAATATTCCACAAGTTCATGTGGGAAAATCGTCAAGTTTGGGGTGATGATGAGGGTGGGGGGGGGAAGAGGGATGGAGTTTGTTGTTGTTTTGAAACAGACTTATTATGGTATAAACTGGGAATATATGGCCACTGGAAGGCGCTATGTCCCGGTGGGAGGTTGACAGGGGATAAATGTTTGTTGATGGTTAAATTTGTGGTTGCTCGGATACTGGCGCTGCCCATGCTGCACAAGTGTCATAACCCTAAGAGACGAGACATCGGCAAAACACTTGTCTATTCGGCACTGGTGGCGGGTTGAGGGTATGACTACTGTCAGGGGACTGAATAACCAGACAAAAGCTAAGAAAATTGACAATTACATTGCCAGACATGGCTCCCAAATCATAATGTTGCAAGAAACACACACAATGGGAACGAGCAATATGCACATACTGCCCAAATGGGGCAAATTAAGGTACCATACTGATTATTTATCCCAGTCCAGAGGTGTCATCACCCTTATTCATCCAAGCGTGGGGTTCAAGCTAGGAGGACAAACGGTTGATCAGCTCGGTAGTTATATGTTGTGGTATGGGGGGAGATTGCAGGCCAGCAACTACTGATGGTTAACACATATGGATCTAATATTGATGTCCCAGCCTTCTATATGAATGTGTATCAGTTAATTACTTCAATCAATGTGTCCACTATAGTATGGGGGGGGGTTTCAATGTGGCCCTGGACCCCACGCTTGATAAGACAGTCCTGACCCTTGGGCACATTCTACCACAGCTATCACTGGTGGATGCCTGGTGCGAACTACACCCTGGTAGTAGGAGATACATGTACCATTCTTCGGTTCATGACTCTGAGTCTAGAATTGATTATTGGTTTGTTTTTTCTGCTGTAACTGCTGCACTGAAAATGTGTGAGATTCTGCCCCGCACGCTATCCGATCATTCCCCAGTGTTGTTGGAGGTAGCACTCCGATATGCCCCTTGGCCTGTAAAAAGGTGGAGGATGCCCAATGGAATGCTGGGTGACCAGTTTTTTACTATTAATGTGGGAACAGTTGGTAGGTATTCCACTGTGTGGGAGTCCTTCAAGGTTTGGGTCAGGGGAGTCGTGATATCCAAGTCCATCCGTCTCCTGAAGGGTGGGCGGGTTGAGCTAGCCGAAACTGAAAGTAAATTAGATGCATTGGAGGAGGCTTACACTCGCACACAAGACAAAGGAATACTGGCTGAAATACATACACACCTCCAGGAATTTAACAACTTGGCCACTAGACAAATATGTTATATAGCAGCACCCATACGGGCACGTGGGTAAAGGGATGGAAACAAAGCTGGGAAAACACTGTCTAATTTGCTAAAACACGACAAAACACGAATCAGATCACTAGAATGCAAACGGCACAAGGGGAGGTTCTCCTGAGGGAAGAAGGGATCAACGGGGAATTTGTTACATTCTATAAAGAACTATATGCAAACAAAGACATGAAATCGGCCGTTGAAATTAAATCATACCTTGCAGCACTTTCCCTACCAAAACTCCCAGATGAGGACCATCGGCATTGGAGCAGCCTGTAACTTCTGAGGAAATTACGGAGGCAATCAAAACACTGTCATCAGGCAAAGCACCGGGGTCAGACGGGATAGGCGCTGAATTCTATAAAGAGTTCAGAGAAGAGCTGGTACCAATACTGATGCAGGTATGGGAAGAAGCCCTTGAGAGTAATATACTACCCCCAACAATGAGAGAGGCTGTGATAACTGTGCTCCCTAAGCCTCGGCGACCACCACAAGATCTATTGTCCTATAGACCCCTGTCACTTATAAATACTGATACTAAAATATTTTCAAAAGTGCTGGCCAACCGGCTTTTGCCAGCAGTGCCTACCCGAGTCCATCATGGCCAGAACAGGTTCATCCCCACAAGGTCAACGGCCCTGAACCTTCGCAGACTTTTTGGCATAATGGCGCAAATAGACCCAGAGAGAAGCGCAGTGGCTATATCTCTCGACGCCAAAAAATCCTTTGACTCGGTATCATGGGTTTACCTCCTAGCTGTACTGGAGGCGTTTGGGATAGGCCCCAATTTTATTACATACGTGAAATTGTTGTATACTGATCCCGGTGCTCGGGTACTAACTCATCGATCCATCTCTGAATTGTTCCTACTGGGCAGAGGTACAAGGCAGGGGTGTCCATTCTTGCCCATACTATTTGCGCTAACCATAGAGCCGATGGCTGCTGCGGTGACATTAAGACATGCAGATAGGGGGATAAAAATGAAAGGCTCCACACAGCTAATCTCATTATATGCGGATGACACGCTATTATATGTCCATGAGCCCGAGAAGAACATTGCACCCATCATGGCAGAAATACAAGAGTTTGCAGCATACTCCGGGTACACTATAAACAGTGCCAAATCTGAAATATTGCCACTTACACCAGCCACCAAATGCCCAGACACGATATGTGGACTCAAGCAGTCGAAACAGCATATTAGATACCTGGGGATCCTTGTGTCCAGGGATAGGCTTACGCTATACTCAGATAACCATGAAAGCGTGCTACAATCACTATACACTAAACTTCAGATGTGGGGGCGCCTCCCAATTTTGTTATATGGTAGGGTCGCAATTCTCAAAATGATTGTCTTACCCAAGTTACTATATTTTTTTGTGAACTTCTCCATATGGCCGGTAGGGACCTTCTTCGCCATACTCCGATCTATGGTTGTAACATTCCTTTGGAACGGGAAAACAGCGAGGATAGGGTGGGGAAAAATGACTGAACCGTACTCCTTGGGTGGTATAGCTGCCCTTGACTTTGAGTTTTACTACTATGTTGCTCAAGCACAATTTGCAAAATACTGGTATAATACTTCAGATGGACCACCCCACACATGGAGAGACGAATACACCACACACCCTACGAACATACAATCTGTAATTTTCGATTCACAATACAAAGATACTTGCGAATATAACCCGGTGAGTTGCACAGTCAGGGCATGGGAGGCTGTATACAAAAGGCTGAGATTAGAAACACCCTACAACCCAGAAATATCCCTATGGAATTTCTCAGGCATACCCCCAACGCATGACAACACCTTGCAAGAATCCTGGGACCCAAATAGAGAGATGAAACTGGGAGACATGTTCATCAACGGGAAATTCGTAGCCCTGAAGGAATTGGGAGGGCCATGCATGGGGGGCCACTCCAGACACTTCAATATTACCGTATGGGATCTGCATTTCAAAAGAGGTGGCCGCTCTTCCCGATGAACTTCCCTCACATCCATGTACACAGTTGGTCACGGCTAAAGAAGGCCTGGGAATCTCTAAACTATATGTAGCGGTGCAGGCCCATTACCCCACAGTAAACCAGGTCAAGAACAAGTGGGAGAGAGATCTACAGATGCCCATTGAAGAGAAGAAATGGACCAGATACTGCCCACTCACTAAAAATGTATCACTGAACGCTGGGCTATGCCTAATTCAATTCAAGATTCTAAACAGACTACACCACACACCGGCTAAAATAGCAAAATTTACAGCAGATAGCCCGGACGAGTGCCCCAAATGCAGGGCGCCTCGGGCGGGATCCTTCCACATGTATTGGGAGTGCCAGTGGTGGCGGGATTCTGGAGGGATGTGACTGTAATGTTGGAAGAGATTACGCAGATTCCCCCTAACCTAACCCCTCAAAAATACTTGTTTGGCGATATTGGCAAGTGCTCCGAAAAAATCAGGAGATTGTTCAACATCTCATGTGCGGTTGCCAAAAAATGCATTTTACAAACATGGAAAAGCGCCGGGCCACCGAGCATGAATCACTTTCTCTGCGAACTAACACATGTTAATGAATCAGAAGAACAATTTGTCCTGACCCAATCTGTGACAAGTAGGTCCAAGGACATCTGGGGCCCCTTTAGAATGTATTTGTGTGCCATGATTTCCGATGATGACGAGTCTCTGTAATATCTAATGTATTAACGAACAATGTAATATATCCTTGTACAATGTTTGAGGTGCAATGTGGAAAAGCACCATGTATCTTTTGCAACCACTAATAAAAAGAGTTTAAAAAAGAAAAAAACAAAATGTCAGACTTTTGAAATCAAACGTGATGCTTAGTTTAGAATTTAAAATCTTGCAAATTAAAAAAGTAAAACAAATGTATAAAAATTGGGTGAGGGGTAATCGCATTTGACGTTATCAGTGCAATGCTGAGAGAATGCTATCCATCTTAATAAATAAAGATGCACGCTTATTTTGGTACTTCATGAATGATATGTACCGTTGCCAGCCTGAACTTAAAATGTCATCAGTTTAGAAGAATCAGTGGGCTTCCCATTTTGGTAATGTGTTCTCTAATCAGAAAGGAGTGGCCGATAACCTGCTTGCATTACCAAAATCTGCACCCTATAATTGGAGTTTGGTTGTGTAGAAAGATTTAATTCTTGAAGTCATCTTAAAAACCAGCTTGTCACAGGCACCGGGCTCCAAAAACCTATTGAATATAGTATTCAATTGGGATCCGGCTACTTGGGCATCAATTTTGGCAGTCCTATTTAAGAACATTGCAGTTGATTGCACTTTTGCCCAAAACCTGGTTGATAGCCTACATTCTCTCAATTTTCAAAAGAGGCTTGCATGCCGACACGCTGAACTACCGCCCCATAGCGATCCTGGACGTGGATAGCAAAATATTTTCGCCCTTGCTTTTACAGCACTTTGAATCTTGGCAGAAGACAACTGGTTGAATTCTGCAATGGCAGACTGGTTTCCGCAGGTATCATTGTACTTCACTGAATGGATGCATACTGAAGGCCACCCTTAGATTTGGCAGAAGAAATACGAATCAGTCTATTTGGCCACGATTGACCTTTCATTTGCCTTTGATACAGTTGATCGCAGCCTTTTGTGGGAGAAATTGCAGAGATGGGGAATCCCTTATGGTCTACTTTGGCTAATCATTGGTTTCATACTGATTCCAATATACAGGTTCTATTGGACCACGATGGAACATTGTCTCATACAATATCAACATCTAGAGGCATCAGACAGGGCTGTTTCTTTTCCACCTGCCGGTTCAATCTTTATTTGAGTGATATCGGGGAATATCTAACTTTGTCGGCATTGGCCACTCCTAGAATCCATAATTTGAAACCAATTTGTCTTGCCTATGCCGACAATTTTGTATTTTTTTATATCACCCCGATTCGTATTCAGCGCCTACTGTCTGCTTTTTCTAATTTTGCTATGGCTCATGAACTGAAGATCAATCCCAAGAAACCTAAAATTATTCACTGCACCTACAAGAAAAAAGTTAATCCTTTTACCTGGTGTATTGACCAGCATAGATTCTTATACTTGGGATTCCCCATCTTTCTGAAACAGCCTACTAGGGACTGGCTATTGTCTTGCGGGGTGGCGCTCTGCAATCATTTACTACGGGTTGACTTAAGGTATGGTAGATTCTCCATTTTACCCTGTGTGAAATTCTATGAAGATACAATTGTGTCAGAAATATTGTACTGCATAGAACTTTTACCACTGTGGGCCTTCAATTTATTGCCCATTATTGAGGGGAGGATTTGGAGGAAGATCCTTCAGGTCTCAACTGGTACTCCTCTTGCTACAGTCCGATATGAGCTGGGCATTTATTCACTTAAAGGTCGAGCCCATTGGAAGTTCTCATCCTTTTATTAAAAATGGACATGTCCAACGATCACACCTTCTTTATATATGGAGCTCAATCTGATTTTTAAAGAGAGAGGTGATATTTTCGTCTGTAAATATACTGACTTTTGCAATGAATTACTTGGTGATTTGGTGTCATAAATCACCCAAGTATCTCATGAAAAAGGATACAGGTATAACCATAAAGGATACAATTGGTAGGGCTCTTCCGGATCCTTGATGAAGCAAAAGACTTGACAGTAGTGAAGTCAAAATAGACCTTCCAAATGATACATCTCTCTGACTAATAAAACAGGTAGAGAGAGGGATCACTGGAAAGGGCGTGGGAACATCATTGGAAGTCAGCCAAGGATACAATAAAGTATAATGAGTAAGTGTCCCAACATTAACTCTCACTAATAGCACAGCAATAGCACCTAATACAACACTAACCTGTATATTCTGAACTGGAGGCTCTGCCAACAAGTCTCTGAAGAAATCCAAATAAGGAAACAACGACAAAGGAGGGAAGATTAGTAAGGGAAACTTATCCCGAACGGCACGAGGCTCACGCTAGATACCGGGTTGGTGCACAACAGAATTGCGTCCAAAGTACAGTGCACAATAACCTACAACTTTAACAGTTGTCGGCAGTACTTCCTTTCCCACGTAGAACAGAAATAATGAGTTGAAATCCACCTGTTATCTCATCACAGGTGCCAATGATTAAATCCAAAGTGTAGCACAACTTGCGTATAGAATTACATGTGCAATGGTAACCCAGCCAGGAAACAGCACGTTAGAAACCGCGTGTGGCTTACACGCGAACAATCTACACATAGCCGGGAAGCCGCACGTTTAAGAGTTCAGGAAACCACGTGCGGTTTTACACGCAGCCAGGAAGGCCGCACGTTAAGAGTTCAAAAACCCACGTGAGTTTTTATACGTGACAAAAGTACACGCAGCCAGGATAGCAGCGCTTGAAGAGTTCAGGAAACCGTGTGGTGTTTTACACGCGACAAACTTACACGCAGCCAGGAAAGCTGCACATGAAGATTTCAGGAACCCGCGTGTGTTCTTACACACAACAAAATTACACGCAGCCAGGACAGCCGCACTTGAAGAATTCAGGAAACCACGTGGTGTTTTATACGCGACAAACTTACACACAGCCAGGAAAGCCACAAGTGAAGATTTCTAGGAACCCGCGTGTATTTTTACACGCGACAGAAGTACACGCAGACGGGACTGCCAGAACTCGCATGTGAAGGAAAAGCCCTCCGTTGGTCTTCTAGTAGACGGCTGCTGAAAGTAGCGTGTAGAAAGATACACGTGAACAAGAAAAGCTGCCGTAACTTCTTGAATGCAGCTACAGGAGTTCGCGTGTGGAAGTAACACACAGGAGGAAAGCCAAAAGAAGTTGCTGAAGCGATGCGAGGACGCAGATCAAAGTTTCAGCTACCAGACGCCATATTGATTCAATCAGAAGCAGCGAGCGACGTCCCCTAGCTGCTTATGAACGTAATGCAGTAACACACATGACAATCCCTAATCACGTGAATTCAACGACGTGAATAATGCAAACGTCGTTTTCAAGGCAAGATATCAAACAACCTCCATTTAGAATAGAAAGGCTTAGCAGTTCTATGAGCATAACCAGTTCTGTGTGAAGACAGTGTTCCAGGTCCCGAGGTAATTTGCTTGCCATGCATGACAGTGCCACCCCCCAAAGGGGCAGCCACTCCCCTTTTCAAATGAAATTTATGTAACAAAGCAGGAGCTTGGATATTGGAAAGAGGTTCCCAGGATCTATCTTCGGGACCATACCCCTTCCAGTCCACCTTATAATATGGTTGACCAGAACGAAGTCTCATATCCAGTATTTCCTGTACCTCAAATTCATCTGAACCTTTTACTGACACAGCAACAGGCCGTATAGGCAATCTAGTAGTATCTGAGCATGGTTTGATGAGTGACACGTGAAATACTGGATGCACTCGCCATTGCTGTGGCAATGTCAGACGGACAGCAGCTGGATTAATCACGTTGAGTACCTCATATGGCCCAATGTACTTAGGTAACAGTTTCTTTTTTACCAGGTATCCGCAAGTTCTTATTAGACAGCCATACTTTCATTATGTTTGCCTGCTCCAATTGCTGTTTCACCTTTGCCGGTAAAGTTTTGAGATCTCTGATATTATGGCCTGCTGCAGGCGTATCCATAGACAAACCAGAATCCAAAGGAATGGATCTGGGGTGTTGCCCATACAGGGCATAGAAAGGAGAGGTACCTATGGCACTATGGTAAGCAAATTATGCGGCTGGGAGAACAGTTACCCAGTCTGATTGGAACTGAAGACACAAACACCGCAGATATTGTTCCATAGTACTATTGACCCTCTCAGTCTGTCCGTCCGTTTGTGGGTGATAAGCACTGGACATCCTGTCATCAATAAGCAATGCAGAGTTCAGTGCTCTCCAAAAACGAGATGCAAATTGTCAACCCCTGTCGCTAATTACCACTGAAGGTAAACCAAAAAACCGTAACACATGCCAGATGAATAAATCAGCCAAGACAGGAGCTGTTGGTAACCCAATACAGGGAACACAGAGAGCCAATTTAGTAAAGTAGTCTACCACAACCCATATGGTATTGTAAACATTATTCCTTGACAGTTCTACCATAAAATCCATTGATATTATATGCCATGGTTTGTGAGGAACATTATATGCCATGGTTTGTGAGGAACAGGTAAAGATTGTAACAAACCCACTGGTTTGCCAGGAGTGTTCTTGCATTGGATGCACACTGAACATCTAGAAACATAATCAGTTACATCTTCTGTAATGGAAGGCCACCAACACCATCTCTTTAGCAGCTCTAGAGTTTTCTTTTGTCCCGGATGGACTGCCACAATGGAGTCGTGTCCCCAACTGAGAGCCTTGTTCCGAGTGGTATCTGTTGGTAGATAAAGCACCCCTTGTGTGAAAGGCAAACCGTTGTGTATGTCTAGGTTGTATTCCTGAACCTATCGTGGATTTCGTTCAACCCATTCCTGTAATTCCTGTTTTAGGGAAGGCTGTACAGAACAGCTACATATCACGTGATCTGCCAACAAAGTATTTTGAACCGGAGGTCCTTCCTTCACCTCCTCACCGATGCGGAATAACGCATCCGATTTGACGTGTTGTCTGGCAGGGCGATATGTAATTTGGAAATTGTATTGAGCAAAAAACACATGCCATCTAGCCTGTCGAGCGGTAAGAAATTTCATAGTTTTGAACGCTTGAAGATTACGATGATCAGAGTACACCACCACCTGATGTTTGGCCTCAAGAAGATGATGTCGCCATTCCCGGAATGCATCCTTGATTGCAAGCAATTCCCTTTCAGTGACCATATAGTTCTGTTCGTATGGGGTAAGCTTACGAGAAAAGAAAGCAACTGGATGCTCCTCCTTGGTTTATGCACAAACTTGCGAAAGTACAGCTCCTGTAGTGACACTGGATGCATCACCTTCTACTATAAACTGACAATCAGGATCAGGATGTTGTAGCACAGGTGCAGTGGTAAATGCTTCTTTTAACATCTCAAATGATACTTGTGCGTTCTGGTTCCAACAGAATGTTACCTTTGAGCTAGTTAAGGCTGTCAATGGGGCCACTGTCTTAGAGAATGAACGGATAAACCTGCGATAGAAATTCGCAAAACCTAAGAATGATTGTAGAGACTTAACATTATGTGGAATGGGCCAGTTTAATATAGCCTTCACTTTGGAACGGCTCGTTCGTACTCCATTGCTGGTAATATCATAACCCAAGAATTCAACTTCTTGCATATGAAAGACACATTTCTCTGCTTTAACAAAGAGTTTGTTCTCTCGGAGTCTTTGAAGGACAGCTGACACATGCCTAATATGTTCTGGGAATGATGATGAATATATCAATATATCATCCAAATAGATCACCAAGAACTGGTCCATCATGTTGTCACTCCGCCTGTCCTGGGGTCTCCTTACCTGCTACGGCGCTCCCCGTCTTGGAGGTTGTATCCCCGCTTTCGGCTTCGGGGTCCGGGGTTGTCCTGGGTCTCGGGCGCTTCCGGGTCTCCTGTGCGCACTGCTTTGCGCATGCGCGGGCTTCCGCTCTCCGCTCTCCACGCATGCGCGGTGCGCAGGATGCTCGATTCAGGGAGATATGCGGCTCAAGCCTCGTTGTGGGGTATTCAATGCCTGGGAGACGGCACGGCTTGCGTTGCTAGCCTCCCAGGTGCTGGTGGGCCTATTTAAGGAGCCCTGATCCTTTTTCAAACCGCGTCTCAACGCGGTTTGTTCGGATCGTGTCTTCGCTGCCTTGTGTTGCCTTCCCGTTATCCTGTTGCCTTCTCCTGCCCTTGTTCTGCCTGGGGCACCCCTGCCTTCCTACCTGTTCTGCCTCGCTCGCTTCTTCCTGCTTCCTCCCTGATTCTGAGTTCCCGCTGGCCTACCTTGGTTCTGGTCCCTGTCATTCCTTTCCCGCCTGTCCGGCTCAGTCCTTCCTGATTCCATCTGGCTCTGAGTTCCCACTGCTCCTTCTGGTTCCCGTGCTCATCTCGTTTTCCAGCCTGCTCCTCTTGCTGCCTAGTCTTCGCTCCTGGAGGTACTGTTCTGCTTCTGGTCTCCTGATCTTCATCAGCTTCCGTCGAGATCACACTGCCTCCTGTGGACCTTGAACTTTCTACTCAGAGGCTCCCTCTGCCAGTGCTTGCACTGTCCTGACGCCACGCAAATCAGGGGTGAGCCAACCCGTGGCGTTGGGAGCCGGTTCACCTCCAATCCGGTTCCATTCGGGCTGGTGTTGGGCTGGTTCCCCGCGCCATCAGTCACGTCTCCTCGGATCATCTGACAGCCTGGCCTCATCACCAAGGAACCCAACCGGACGAACAGGTACACAGCGTTCTCGTGACGCTATTTACAACAGATTGAGACGCCTGTCTTCTGAAACCTCGGACTCTGCGATGGAAGAGGATCCGGGCCTTCGTAATGAGCTTCAAGCGCTCCGTGCTGAGATGGCGGCACTCCGTCAGGAGAATGTAACCTTATGCCAAATGGTGACACCGAACGTTGGTGCCATTCCACAGCCTGAAGGTCCCATGGCTCACACTGCTCCCATCAAGTTCGATGGAGATCCCCGCCGCGTGGGTGAATTCTGTAATCATTGCCGCATACACTTTCTCTTCCGTTCTACTCACTTTACCAATGACAAGGCCAAGATCGGATACATATTGGGCAACTTGTCTGGAAACGCGCTGGCCTTGGCAACTCCTTTGGTCGTTACCAATAACCCAATCCTGAATGATTTTGTAGCCTTCGAGAAGGCATTCTTGGATGTGTTTCAATCCCCCAATCTGGCTTCTGCAGCACAGAACCAATTGATGGACCTACAACAAGCCAATACTGACATCATCTCTTACAACAGCCGTTTCCGTCAATTAGCAAATGACTCCTTATGGCCAGAGGTAACACAAAAGACCTTGTTTCGCCGGGGATTAAGAGAGGAATACAAGGATGAATTGTTACACATTCCTGAACCTGACGATCTACAGAAACTTATTGATCAAGTTTTGAGGATAGACCAGAGGTTGGCCGAGAGAAAAGGAGAGAGACGACGGTTTGAGAAGGGAAACCCCAGACCACTAACTCTACCTACTGGGATGTCAGCACCTTCGGATTCTACCCAGGAACCAATGCAACTGGGAGCTGTAATGGGCCCTTTATCGGAAGCGGAGAAGAAGCGCAGGAGAAGTCAGCGTCTGTGCTTGTACTGCGGAGGTGCTGGTCATTTTCTGGGAACCTGCCCTCTGCGTCCTATCAAGAAAGGGGGAAACTAGAAGACCTGTCGTCTAAGGGAAAGGCTGCGACAGGTCCTTTCTTGCTTTCAGACCTTTCCAGCCCTGGGTTACAACTGCCCCCAATGCAGCCTGCCGTCTTGATGATTCTAGAGATCACTTTGAAGTGGCTTGATAAAACAGTTAATGTCCATGGTCTTTTAGATTGCGGGGCCTCCGGAAACTATATAGATGAGGCATTCGCCATCAACATTGGTATGCCTTTACTTACCAGAAGAACTGCTATACCGGTAGAGGTCATCGATGGTACACCTTTGGCTTCCGGTCCCATCCGGTTGCATACAGTCGGCATGCTATTACAGATCAAGGGGCATGACGAAAAGAATGGATAGCCCTCGACGTCATCAAGTCACCATCGTATCCCGTGGTTTTGGGACTGCCTTGGCTTTTGCGACACAATCCTGCAATCAATTGGGAGCCCAGCACTTTGAAGTTTGTTTCTGCCTTTTGCCTCCGTGAATGTTGCTGCCACAACACATCCTTGAAGTCTACAACCTCGATCCCTCTAGTCCCGGGAGGGGACTCATCTGCTTTATGTTCCCTGTCCCAGATTCCGAATGTTTATGCCGACCTTTGTACGGTGTTTTCTGAGCCCGGAGAAATACCTCTTCCTCCTCACAGGACATTTGACTGTCCCATAGACCTGATTCCTGGTGCTGTGATTCCTCATGGGAAGTTATACTCTCTAACTCAGTCTGAAAAACAGGTACTCCGGGATTATCTGGATGATTGTTCTAAGAAGGGTTACATCGTACCTTCCAAATCCTCCGCCGGTTTCCCGCTGTTCTTTGTCAAAAAGAAGGAGGGGACCCTGCGGCCCTGTATCGATTACCGCCAATTGAATGACATAACACTCAAGGACAGGTACCCATTACATTTGATTCGGAACATCATAGAGTCCTTACGTTCTGCCAATATCTTCACTAAGTTGGATCTCCGGGGTGCCTACCACCTGGTTAGAATCAAAGAGGGCGACGAGTGGAAGACGGCATTTAAGACACCCTTTGGGCACTACGAATACAGGGTAATGCCCTTCGGGTTGTGTAATGCCCCAGCCGTCTTCCAACGGTTTATGGACAATGTCTTTGGCGACTTGGTTGGAATCTCGGTCTGGGTTTACCTGGACGACATCCTGATCTTCTCTGACAATCTGAAGGAACATGTCTCGCATGTCCGTGAAGTACTTCTGCGATTGTCACGTAATCACCTGTACGCCAAAGCCGAAAAGTGTTAGTTTCATCAGAATAGCATGGAGTTCCTGGGATACGTAATCAGCAATGCAGGTATACACATGGATTCGGGCAAAGTGACGGCTATTCAGAACTGGAAACAACCACATGATTTGAAGTCCCTTCAGCGGTTTTTGGGGTTTGCCAAATTTATCGGCGTTTTATCCCACAGTTTTCACAGGTCACGGCCCCATTGACACGTCTGACCAGTGTTAAGATACCTTTCCTTTGGGATCAAGAGGCATCAACAGCTTTTGAGTGCTTAAAGACAGCGTTTAGTACAGCTCCTGTTTTGCGTCATCCTAACGATGAGATGCCATATGTCATCGAAGCAGATGCCTCCGACTTCGCTGTTGGAGCGGTCCTCCTGCAAAAGCATCCTACGTCCGGCGACGAACACCCTGTGGCCTATTACTCACGGAAACTCACCTCCAGTGAGCTGAACTACGCAGTCATTGAAAAAGATCTTTTGGCCATCAAGACGGCGTTCGAAGAGTGGAGGCATCACTTACTTGGTGGTCGTTTCCCTGTAGAAGTTCGTACTGACCATCGCAACTTGCAGTTCCTACGATCACTGCAGTGTCACACTGCTCCCCAAGCCCGATGGGCCTTCTTCTTCTCTCACTATGATTTTAATATCACATACATTCCTAGCTCCCAGAACCAGAAGGCTGATGCCTTATCTCGATCCTTGGAAAAGGAAGAAGTGGGAGTCGGTTTGAACACGCCTATGATATCTCCCAAACACTTTCTACTGACCTTAGCTCCGCATCTCCAGAAGATCATTCAAGAGACCTTGAGGGATCCGGAACGTGTCAATCTGCTGAAGAGACCCCAGATATGCGAACGCGACGGTCTTTTGTTCTTCCTGAACCGGTTATACATACCAACGACTGCCCTTCGCTTGGACATTCTACATGGTTTTCACGATTCTCAAGTAGCTGGTCATCGTGGTATCAAGGCTACCCAGGAGTTGATCTCCAGACAATTCTGGTGGCCTGGATGAGCCAAAGAAGTAAAATCGTATGTGGAAAGTTGTCCAATCTGTGCTCAGACGAAGACGCCCAGAAGAAAGCCTTTGGGGCTACTTAAGCCTACTGAAATACCACCCTACCCTTGGCATACTATCGCCACTGACTTCATTGTTGAGCTTCCGCCCTCTGAGGGTCACACTTGTGTCATGGTGGTCGTGGATTGTTTCACTAAATACGCACACTTCATTCCTTTCATGAAGATCCCAACTTCCTCCCAGATAGCTTTGGCATTTCTACACAACATTTATCGGTTACATGGACTCCCAGAGAAGATCATCTCTGATCATGGTTCACAATTTCTTTCTTCTTTCTGGCATCAGTTGTGTAATCATCTAGGTATCCACAGAGCCTTGAGCTCAGGCTATCACCCGCATACCAATGGTCAGACCGAAAGGACGAATCAAACCCTGGAGCAATACTTACGTTGCTATACCAATGCCACTCAGTCAAACTGGCTAAGGTACCTGGATCTGGCGGAAGTTTCCTATAATAATGCGGCCCATGCTGCCACCGGCATCAGTCCTTTTTTTTGTTCAGCCAGACAACATCCCAAGCTGGTTCCCTTCTCACCTGTGGTGCCCAGCTCTGTTCCGTCTGCGGATCAATTGGTCTTCAATATTCAGAAACAACATGACCTGGCCCGGAGAACCCTTACGGAGACACGGGAACGCATGAAGGAGCAGGCTGATAGGGGCCGAACCATGGAGCCCGATTTCCAGGTGGGCGATCTGGTTTGGTTGTCCTCCAAGAACCTACCTGTTCGTAATTTACCCACCAAGTTGGCACCCCGGTTCTATCGGCCTTTCAGGATTGCCAAACGTTTGTCTTCAGTGGCTTTTCGATTAGTGCTGCCCCTCACTTGGAGAATACACCCTGTATTTCATGTCTCCCTTTTGAAGCCCTATGTGAAGGATGTCTTTAAGCGCTCTGGTCCACGACCCTCCTCTGTTCTGGTACAGGGGGTTCCTAAGTTTGAGGTTCAGGAGATCGTCGGATTCGTCGGGGTGTACTCCAGTTCTTAATCGATTGGAAGGATTATCCTGCTTGTGATTGCACTTGGGAGCCGCACTGTAATGTGCACCCACCCCGGCTTATCCGTGAATTCTTTCTTCGTTTTCCCTGGAAACCTGGGGCCCTGGGTCTTTCTGGGAGGGGGCATAGTGTCACGCCGCCTGTCCTGGGGTCTCCTTACACGCTACGGCGCTCCCCGTCTTGGAGGTTGTATCCCCGCTTTCGGCTTCGGGGTCCGGGGTTGTCCTGGGTCTCGGGCGCTTCCGGGTCTCCTGTGCGCACTGCTTTGCACATGCGCGGGCATCCGCTCTCCGTGCATGCGCAGTGCGCAGGATGCTCGATTCAGGGAGATATGCGGCTCAAGCCTCGTTGTGGGGTATTCAATGCCTGGGAGACGGCACGTTGCAAGCCTCCCAGGTGCTGATGGGCCTATTTAAGGAGCCCTGATCCTTTTTCAAACCACGTCTCAACGCGGTTTGTTGGATCGTGTCTTCGCTGCCTTGTGTTGCCTTCCCGTTATCCTGTTGCCTTCTCCTGCCCTTGTTCTGCCTGGGGCACCACTGCCTTCCTACCTGTTCTGCCTCGCTCCCTTCTTCCTGCTTCCTCCCTGATTCTGAGTTCCCGCTGGCCTACCTTGGTTCTGGTCCCTGTCATCCCTTTCCCGCCTGTCCGGCTCAATCCTTCCTGATTCCATCTGGCTCTGAGTTCCCACTGCTCCTTCTGGTTCCCGTGCTCATCTCGTTTTCCAGCCTGCTCCTCTTGCTGCCTAGTCTTTGCTCCTGGAGGTACTGTTCTGCTTCTGGTCTCCTGATCTTCATCAGTTTCCGTCGAGATCACACTGCCTCCCGTGGACCTTGAACCTTCTACTCAGAGGCTCCCCCTGCCAGTGCTTGCACTGTCCTGACGCCACGCAAATCAGGGGTGAGCCAACCCGTGGCGTTGGGAGCCGGTTCACCTCCAATCTGGTTCCATTCGGGCTGGTGTTGGGCTGGTTCCCCGCGCCATCAGTCACGTCTCCTCGGATCATCTGACAGCCTGGCCTCATCACCAAGGAACCCAACCAGACGAACAGGTACGCAGCGTTCTCGTGACGCTATTTACAACACATGTCTCTGAAAATGTAATTCATGAAGAACTGAAATGTGACGGGAGCGTTACAAAGGCCAAAAGGCATCACCAGATATTCAAAAAGGCTGTACCGCGTCTTAAAAGGGGTTTTCCACTCCTCGCCCTCACGAATGCGAACCAGATTGTATGCTCCCCGTAAATCCAACTTAGAAAAGTACATGCTGTACAGTACCTATCTGATCTAACAACACATTTATCAATGGTAATGGATACTGGTTCTTTATGGTGATGTCATTAAGAGCCCTGTAATTTATGCAGGGCCTTAGATCTCCTTTTTTCGGGAACAAAAAATAATGGAGAGGCAGCAGGCGATTGAGATGGCCATATGAACCCCATATCGAGAGGAGTATCTATGTACTCTTTTAAGACTACATCTTCTTTGGGAGTTAAAGAATAAACTCGACCAGTAGGGATTTTGGCCCCAGGAATCAGTTCAATCGGACAGTCATACTGTCTATGTGGAGGCAGCTGTTCTGCCTGACCTTTGTCAAAAACATCTGCATACTCTGTATACTCACATGGTATATGTGTACCACTCTGATGTATAGCACTGACAATAGATGAAACTCCCTGCATAGAGTCCAATATATGTGATTTAGTTGACACCACCCTACTTGTAAAATAATGTTCGTTACAATAAAAAGATGGATACTGAATCAGTCCCGTAACCCAGTCAATAGTCTGATTATGGAAAGTCAGCCAGGCAAGACCAAGCAGTAGGATGTAATGAGGAGCCGCAATTACATCAAAAATCATCTCCTCTGAATGACCATTTGGTAAAACCATTTGAATAGATACAGTCTCTTTAGTTACCATACCCAACGTCAATACTGACCCATCCACAATGCTGCTTACTGTTTCAGGTTTGTCCTTGGTTATCAGGGGTATAGAAAATTTCTTAGCGTAAGTGATGTCAATGTAATTATTCGTGGCTCCGGAATCAACCATAGCCCTGGAAACTAATTCTTGGTCTGCAAAATGTAACGTTACCTCCACAGCTATAGGTGCAAATGCCGGAACAGTATGGGAGTCCGATGTAGCACTCGAAACAGGGACTCCTGCTAATTTCGAGTTTTGGCGTTTCCCGAACGCTTGACTGGTTTCTTGGGACATGCAGCCAGTAAATGGTCGGATGAACCGCAATACATGCATAAATTGTTTTTTCTTCGGTTCTCTCTTTCTGCATTAGATAATCGACCTCTCACAGCTCCAATCTGTATTGGTTCCGGCTCATTGGAGGGAGCTGCCAGTACATCCGTACGGACAGATGCTTGCAAGAAAGGCTTTTTCTCCCCTTTACGTGCATTTCGTCGAGCGTCAATTTGCAGAATTAGGTCGAGAAGTTCTGTGAATCCCGTAGGGACCACAGGAACGGTAGACAAGCCGTCTTTTAATTCTTCTGAAAGACCCTTGTAGAAAACAGCCGTTTTCTTATCTTCAGGCCATTGGGTCTCGGCTGATAATTGGTTAAATCTGGCTACATATGCAAATAAGGTTTGACTACCCTGTTGTAGACTAAGCAACTCCAAATCTGTGGCTTGAGTGGCATACCGCATATCAAAGACCTTACTCATGGCTGCCAGAAGGTCGTCGCAATCGTAAAGCAAGGGGCTATTTGGCTCCAATAAAGGATTAGCCCAAGCAGCAGCAGTATCCCCAAATGAGAAAGCACGAATGCTGCCTTTGTAGTTAAATCGGGAAACAAATTAGGCCGGCAAAGGAAATGGAGTCGGCACTGATTGACAAAGGTTCTATAGGTTTTAGGATCACCAGTGAACCTTTCCGGGGGAGCTAGCGGAAACTGTGTTGGCATAACCACTTGAACGGCTTCCCGTTGTGGTGCCGGTGCTGGTGTCCCGGATCCAGATTCCGTGGCTACTGGAGCCTGAGCTCCCTGAGGAGAGGCATGCATGGCGTCTTGCATAACATCCATGCGATGACGCAAGGTGTCCTGTGCCGTAATCATTTTGTTTCTCAAATCAGTGATTAACTGAGTCAAGACCGCTAAAGGATCCGTACCCTACATGGCTTCTGATTCTGTCATAAATCACCCAAGTATCTTATGAAAAAGGTTTCAGATATAACCATAAAGGATAAAATTGGTAGGGCTCTTCCGGATCCTTGATGAAGCAAACGACTTGACAGTAGTGAAGTCAAAATAGACCTTCCCAATGATACAACTTTCTGACTAATAAAACAGGCAGAGAGAGGGATCAGTGTAAAGGGCGTGGGAACATCATTGGAAATCAGCCTAGGATACAATAAAGTATAATGAGGAAGTGTCCCAACATTAACTCTCACTAATAGCACAGCAATAGCACCTAGTACAACACTAACCTGTATATTCTGAACTGGAGGCTCCGCCAACAAGTCTCTGAAGAAATCCAAATAAGGAAACAACGACAAAGGAACGGCACGAGGCTCACGCTAGATACCGGGTTGGTGCACCACAGGATAGCGTCCAAAGTACAGTGCACAATAACCTTCAAATGAATAGTTGTCGGCAGTACTTCCTTTCCCACGTAGAACAGAAATAATGAGTTGAAATCCACCTGTTATCTCATCACAGGTGCCAATGATTAAATCCAAAGCGTAGCATAACTTGCGTGTGGAATTACACGTGCAATGGTAACTCAGCCAGGAAACGGCACGTTAGAAACCGTGTGTGGCTTACATGCGAACAATCTACAAGTAGCCGGGAAGCCGCACGTTTAATAGTTCAGGAAACCGCATGCGGTTTTACACGCAACCAATTTCCACACAGCCAGGAGGGCGGCACGTTAAAAAACCTGTGTGAGTTTTTACACGCGACAAAAGTACACGCAGCCAGGACAGCCGCGCTTGAAGAGTTCAGGAAACTACGTGGTGTTTTACACGCAACAAACTTACACGCAGCCAGGAAAGCTGCACGTGAAGATTTCAGGAACCCGTGTGTGTTTTCAGATGTGACAGAAGTACACGCAGACGGGACTGCCAGAACTCGCGTGTGAAGGAAAAGCCATCCATTGGTCTTCTAGTAGACGGCTGCCGAAAGTAGCGTGTAGAAAGATACACGTGAACAAGAAAAGCGTAGCATAACTTGCGCGTGGAATTACACGTGCAATGGTAACAGAGCCAGGAAACGGCACGTGTCATGATCTCTGCTTCCAAAAGGTCAGGGTTTTCCCAACTCCCTTGGAAGCAGATCCATAACCCAGGTTCCGAGTGCCAACCAGTCCCAATTGGGACCTTTTGGACCCAGTCCTGGCGCCAGTGGCACCAGGCTCATAAATATGCCCAGTCCCAGCGCTGGAAGCGCCGGGCTCATAATGCTTGGGTGGACTTACCTGCAGCAGACCATGCTGCTTACTTGCCTGCCAGTTGAGCCTCTGATCCTCTTCTGTTTGGAACTACTTTTCCTGTTGGGTGGGGCAGGAGCCACTCCCTAGGTTCAGAACACTGGAACTCTTCTGGAAAGCAGGAACTCTTTTCTTACCTAGGCGTGGCTGTGGAAGGAGACACCTAAGCACTACAGGAGGCTATTTAAACCACACCCGATGGATGAATCTTGCTTTGCGTTATTCTGCATCCTCTGCAGCAGAACGCTCATCGTGTCTTCTGCATCTGATCCTGGGCCTAAGGAAAAAGGCTTACCATCCTGAATCCAGTCTTCAGCAACACCTATAAAGACAAAAAAGAACAGGTTAGCATTACGGTCTTCAGTGACAGCTCTTCACTTACCTGGTCCATTGGCTGTCACCAACGCCTCGCGCTGCATTCCGGCATCTGAAAGACAAAGGCTTACCTACTCTTCGTGCGCTCCGGAGGTCTTCACACTGCATTCCGGCATCTGAAAGACAAAAGCTTACCAACTCTTCGCACGCTCCGGAGGCCTTCGGCGCTGCATCCCGCATCTGAAAGACAAAACAAGGTGTGTTTAAAGACATTGGGGAACTTTAATACTCACGTGCCATTACTCCTTTCCACATCTAACCCAGTGGGTATTCCGGCACCCTGCAGCCGCTCCGAACTTGTACATGCAAAATAAAATGACAGTTAGAGCGCATCGTGAAGCAGGCAACACGCGCTTACTTACGTGCTTCCAGGCACTTCTATTCATCACACGGGCTCCATCTTCAACTCACTTCAGCCCGTCATCCGCCATCGCCGGAACCCTGCAAAAACAAGAAACATCATTACTAAAGACTTTAAAGACATTAGAATTACTCGAAACTTACCGTTTGTGCAGTAAACGACGGACAGCAGTCCTCTGAAGTCAAGAGGCCTGCTCCCCTTATCCAGTGAAGAAACTGGTTACAGCACCCTGCCCCGAGGCAGATGGAGAGCACGGCGTTCACTTACCTAAGGTGAGAGCGTTAACCTTTGGGGTTCTACAGGAGAAGAGAAAGGGAAGAAGAGAGAGACATTCAATAACCCAGTTCATTAATCCCATATTTTCTATCTGCAGACATCTTACCCTTCAAGTCAGACATACAGTGCACAGAGGTCCAGCCCAAAGAGCCAGCCGTGTGTTACACATCACCTTTGAAGATACGGTATACGCCCAGTCAAGACCGGCGCCTCTACGGGAATCAGGTGAGCGTTACAGCATGTTAGAAATCGCGTGTGGCTTACATGCGAACAATCTACACACAGCCAGGAGGTCCGCACGTTAAGAGTTCAAAAACCTGTGTGAGTTTTTACACACGACAAAAGTACACGCAGCCAGGACAGCCGCGCTTGAAGCGTTCAGGAAACTACGTGGTGTTTTACACGCAACAAACTTACACGCAGCCAGGAAAGCTGCCCGTGAAGATTTCAGGAACCCGCGTGTTCTTACACGCAACAAAAGTACACGCAGCCAGGACAGTCGCGCTTGAAGAGTTCAGGAAACCGCGTGGTGTTTTACACGCGACAAACTTACACGCAGCCAGGAAAGCCTCACGTGAAGATTTCAGGAACCCGTGTGTGTTTTCAGATGCGACAGAAGTACACGCAGACGGGACTGCAGGAACTCGCGTGTGAAGGAAAAGCCGTCCATTGGTCTTCTAGTAGACGGCTGCCAAAAGTAGCGTGTAGAAAGATACACGTGAACAAGAAAAGCTGCCGTAACTTCTTGAATGCAGCACCAGGAGTTCGTGTGTGGAAGTAACACGCAGGAGGAAAGCCAAAAGAAGTTGATGACGAGATGCGAGGACGCAAATCAAAGTTTCAGCTACCAGACGCCATGTTGATTCAATCAGAAGCAGCGAGCGACGTCCCCACGCTACTTATGAACGTAATGCAGTAACACACGTGACAATCACTAGTCACATGAATTTAACGACGTGAATAATGCAAACATCGTTTTCCAGGCAAGATATCAAACAACCTCCATTTAGAATAGAAAGGCTTAGCAGTTCTGGTGTTCCAGGTCCCGAGGTAATTTGCCTGCCATGCATGACATTTGGGCCTTTTTCCCGTCAATCTCAATGATAATGGAATGAGAGTTTAAAAAAATCCTTTGTAGGCATGATTGGCGGCCACATGCCTCATCACAGTGCGGAACCGGTGTCACTACCATCACGGTAACACCTACGGAGACGGATGCACCTGCCCAAATGCCAGCAGTACATCCGTATCCGCCTCGTCCATGCCGGACATAGCGGATGCGGAAACACTGGTGCCGGGAATACCGTTATTTCGAAAACCGGAAAGAGAGCAGCGACCAGTACATAAATCACAATCCACTGCAATCCTCCGGTACCACAAGGCCCACAGCTACTGTGTCAGCCTAAAAACACTGAGGAACATGACATCAAGGATCCCAGTCAGCCGGCAGCGGAAAACCCTGCTTCTGTGAGGTGGAACTCACTGTGCTTGGCAAGCACATAGTCGACAATGCAGGGGAGTTGTTCAGTGCAGAACAGAGGTGCTCCACGCAGCAGAGAAGAAAGGCCATATGGGCTGAGGCTGCCCAGAAGGTCTCAGCTGTGGGTGTGACCCCATGGTTCAGTAAAGGACTGCCATAAGAGGTGGGATGACCTGCGGATGGAGGTGCAGAAAATGCTGCTAGCCCACAGACAGCAATGCAGCGCCACAGGAGGCCGACCACATTCCCCACTGAAGCAGCTGTTAGGCAGAAACCTGTGCACTTCCCTTCGGGACCACTGCAAAAAGCTTAAGACTACAGGTGTTAGCAGTAAACCCAATTGGTAGCAGTCTGTACCACCCAGATTTACATGGTAGCTGTGGCTGAGCAGTCAGACTTCTCTCAAGAAGAGTTAGGCAGTATATATAGTATACACAATAGGGCTAAAAATACAGTAGCACAAGCAAACACTGACCAGAGCTTTGGTATAAAAGTATATAATTATTTATTTATAAACACACTGGTAAAAATACACTGGCACTAATATGTCAAGCAAGTTCAAACACAGTCATTGGAAATATATACACCTCCCTAATTAATTATTTGACAAGTCTAGGTTAAAACACCACTTATTTAGCAAAACAGAGGTGAGCGTGTAACCATAGATGGCACTGCAATAATTTGTTTAAAAAGGGAGAGAAAAGGCAGAATAGGAAAATCACACAGTACCAACACTTTTAAGAAACCACAGCAAGTCAAGAAAGGCAGGGTCTACTGTAGAGCAAAAAGTTCATAGGCCAGGCCCACTCTTGGAGAGAGCAGGCGGAATGTGCCCCAGATCACACAGTGGAAATGCACTCAAAGTCTTTGCAGGAAAGTCAAAAAGAGGTTGGATCAAGTTAGAAAGGTAATGTTAACATGTCCAAGGTCACCCCAGGATAGAGAGTCAAGGATTTACGGGACACCTTGGACAGTCTGTTGCAAGGGAGACCAGGCGGGAAACAGTACCTGAAATGGTGAGAAAGCTCCAGCGGGGGCAGTTGTTCCTGGCAGCGGGTGCAAGTCGGGGCTTCGTCCAGGGGAAGAGAAGATCTCGACGTGGAGGAAAGCTGGAGGTAGTTGCACTGCCAGGGAAGAAACCAGCCGCAGAGTTTCCTGGTTAAAAGGTACTACCCTTTTATTCACGGTAGTGGTGAAGCGTGGCTATCCGGCCGCCGGGGTGCTTGCCACGGACGATTCGACCATGAGACGATCCAGGAAGGCGAAAAAGGCAAACTGATTGGTCCCGCCAGCTCAAAGGGAAGAAGACTCTCCTGGAAGAAGATCTTCTCTGTTGTCGGGAAAGTGGTGAGTTTCGTACAGCAGGGCTCCACCGGTGGTGTCGTCATTGTAGATGGCTCAGCTTCTCCCCTCTTTGGCATCTTTAGGTCCTGTGGCGACTTCTGAAGTTCCAGTCCCCAACGCCCTGCTTTTATGCAGAAAACCCCCATTCATCAGCCTAGCTGTCAATCAAACATGCTAAGTGGTGAGCCGGCCGGCTCACCACTGGGCCAATCACACAAGAGTGCGACTTGAGTTGCCAAGGCAACTCAGTCCAGGGTGCCTATTCCCCCCTCCCACACATCCTGTAGACCCAGACAGAGTGGCATCACTTTTGGAGGCTTCTGTGTAGAAGCCTGCCAAAAGTGGAACAAAGGGCTCGACTTGGGTTAGGGTTTCAGAGGCGAACACAAACGCCATTTTAAAACCGAGTTCTGGCAAAAAGACCCAACCGGGGAATAAATATTAAATAAATAACCCGGCGGTATCTTTTACATTGCACCAAAAAGTGGTGCGTTTAAAATGAATGGGAAAATCCCACAGGAAATACTCCGGTGGAATATTTCACGTCGTATCCACTGCCACCAGCCAGAAACTCGACAAGGGGGGACTGGACAGTGCCCCCTTGGAAAACAGACCCAGGGGCAATCGAATTACCCCTACCAGTACTTCCACAATATGATGGTTTGTACTGGTTCTGTTCACAATTTAAGACTAGTAAAGTCAATGGTGACGTTACATGCCCTGGGAGACAGTAGTCAGTCCCAGGGTATGGAGTCTATGTTTGGGGGTCACTATGACACCCCTGTGTTACTGCACTGAGGGTGCTGTGTAACACACATACCAAAAACACATGAAGCCCTATGGAGTAAAAGACGCCATAGCCCATAAAACACATTACATAGTCAAAGGACATTCTCAATTCATGCCTAAGAGTGGGAGAAAGAGTCTCACTCTTAGCAGGAGAAAAGAAATAAACCCCAAAAATCCAGCAAAGCTGCTGGGGGACTCACTAGATTTGGGAAATTAGCCTTTACAGAGAATTCTCCCTAACAGTTGCTACCGTGGGAGGAGAGCGTGTAGCATCGTGCTGCACCTCGAAGGAAGTCAGCGGAGCCCAGGCCGGAGCACTGACACCTGCCGAGGCCGGTAAGTACAGAAGGTGCAAAGACATAAATGTAAATTAAGGTATACCTCTCCCCCTCAGCAATATGCTGAGAGCCACATACCACAGTCCCCATCAACCCTAGCACACCCAGTACCCCCATGGGACACCCTCCTCCCTCCCCAGCAATGCGCAGAGAGCCACATGCCACAGTCCCCATAAACCCTAGCATAACTAGTACCCCCATGGGACACCCCCCAGCAATGCGCATAGCGCCACATACCACAGACCCCATCAACCCTAGCACACCCAGTACCCCCATTGGACACCACCACCCCCCAGCCAGCCAGATGGCGTGCACCAAAGTGGAACCCCTGACTCACACACATGACGGCAGCATACATCAATGCATATAAATGCATCTAGATGAAGCTTGAGGAGTGTGTTGCATGTGATTGTACCATACACATCCTGTGACACCACTAACAGCATGCCTTACAATCCCTTACAGGAACATCATCTGACATGGATGGCGGTCATCGGGTGACATCAAGGGAGACTGGACGTGGAGATTGTCGTAGACGACAATTGTCAACAGGCGTAGGCACCTCCGACACCCGTGGTGTGACTACGGTCCAGGTGCACCAACCACAGGAGACTACCTTCACTGCTGCGCCAGCAAACCAGCAGGCACCGCCGGTGAATCCCCCTGCAGTGCCTGCAAACCTGCAGGCACTGCCAGTGAATCCCCCTGCAGCGCCTGCAAACCTGCAGGCACCACTGGTAAATATCCCAGCAGCACCTGCAAACCTGCAGGCACTGCCGGTAAATCCCCCTGCAGTGCCTGCAAACCAGCAGGCACTGCTGGTAAATTCCCCTGCTGCCACTGCAAGTGGACCTGTATGTGCTGCAGCACCTCCAGACAACCATAGTCTGATGATGGCGAAAGCACACAAGATCATCATTCTAGTGAGGCACCAGGGTCAAGGAATGAGGGGTGTTCCTCCACGCCAGACCAATTGGCCACATTATTCCCAATGGGCCTCCACAGTCCAATGTGCTCCCCTACACCATTGCTGCAGGAGTTGACCTCTCACCTGCAGCGTATTGAGCAACGTCAGGATACGCTGACCAGACTCCAACGTGAGGAGTCGCGATTGCAGCATGAGAGCAAGCAACAGTCAGTCCGCCGGCTATCACGTGCAATATCCCGTTGTGCAACATCTAACATGTTGATGTCCAGAAGGGTAAGAGAGGGCAACAGTGTCCAATCAAACATTGCACAGACAATGTCACTGGCCCTGCATGCCATTATGAGCTGCCTGCCCCCACCAAACCCTGCTTTTCCCTCCACCGGCGCCACTCCTTCAAGCTCTATGGCCGACAGCCCCAGGAGGAGGTCTACGTGGCTGTCTGGACATACTCCAAGTGAAATTCATGGTCCCAAGCGTGATAAAAAATAGGATGTACCGTGAGACACTGAAGTGTCACGGGAAACACTATTGATACCATTGTGTTTTGGTCCTGGGCGGTGGGTGGGTACGTTGGGGAGGTGGGGGTGGTCAATAGTAGGCATAGCTAGTTGTGGCCTGGGCGGTGGATGGGTACGTTGGGGAGGTGGGGGTGGACAATAGTGGGGATAGTTAGTTGTGACACGGGCGATGGGTGGGTACGTTTGGGGAGGTTGGCGGTCACGCGTGGGCATTTTCTCTTATTGCACCTGTTCCATTTGTTCATTTCTTAATACAATGGTTTGTAAATGTGAATTACGAGTGGACATTCCTCTTCCGTGTGTGTATTGATCATTTAATGTAAGTGTCACACATTGAAGTGCACCATGTGCATTTGTAGTTGATCAGAACAAATTGTGAATAAGTGCTCCCCGTGCATGTAGTCCATCAATGGCACCCCGGCCTGGTTGTGCGCCCATCCTATCATCATCATCCACTTCATCCTCATCTGCTGGCTCCATGTCTGGGGGCAGTGGAATGTTCCTGCATAATGCAGCATGGCACATGCCAGCACAATTTTGCCTACCTTCATGGGGCTGTACTGCAACGCCCCACCGGATCGGCTGAGGCAGCGGAACCTGGCCTTCAGCAGTCCAAAGGTCCACTCTATCACACCCTGTGTCCGTATGTGTACCCGGTTGTAGGCCTCTTCATGCCTGTTTTGTCGTCAAATGGGCGTCATGAGCCATGGCGTGAGTGCATATCCGGCATCACCTGCATGGGGGTGACAGTAAGGAGACATGTCTGTGGTTTGTCGTTGCTAATGATAGCATGTAAAGACTCTCTGTATGAGATCAGCACAGAACTCAGTACAACCCACAGATGTGCCATCTCGTATGACTCTGAATAACAATTCTATTCTACACACTTGGGCCACACAATCCTACTTGGACTGTTTTGTCTAATGTATCCATTAATGGTGTCTCATTCATTGCTATTTACACAATGATGTGTTCAGATGTAGTAGGGGCCTCATGTATTGTGAGGTGCTGGCAAGATCTGCATCAGGCAGACGCAGCCACACGATTTTAGGGACTACTGAACACAGCACGATACACAGAGGTAATGCATTGCTAGTTCTGCTCACCCAACAGGTATGGACACTGTGGTGGTTGTCTAATGCCTCCTCCCCAATACACAGAGGTCTTGCATTGCTAGTTCTGCTCACCCAACAGGCAGGGACACTATGGTGGTTGTCTAATGCCCCCCCGCTATCCCCAATACGTGATTCTCTGTATGTAACCCATGACCCTACCCTGTAACTTAAGCTTTGCATTTTCTGTACGGCTGCGCCCGGCTACCTTCGGGTCTGGTGCGCATTATAAGTGAATAAAACAAACAAACAAACAGAGGTAATGCATTGCTAGTTCTGCTCACCCAACAGGCAGGGACACTGTGGTGGTTGTCTAATACCCCCCCAGTACACAATGGTCATGCATTGCTAGTTCTGCTCAACCAACAGGCAGGGACACTATGGTGGTTGTCTAATGCACCCCCCAATACACAGGTCATGCATAGCTAGTTCTGCTCACCCAACAGGCAGGGACACTGTGGTGGGTGTCTAATATCCCCTCCCCCCATACACAGAGGTCATGCATTGCTAGATCTGCTCACCCAACAGGAAAGGAAACTGTGGTGGTTGCCTAATGCTCCTCCCCCAATTACACAGAGGTCACGCATTGGTAGTTCTACTCACCCAACAGCCAGGTCCTTTGTCCCGCATAACGTGCCATGTACCCTGGCAACGCGGAGTTCCGCAATATCATTGAGTCATGCGTGGACCCCAGGAAACAAGCACAGCAATGTGTGACGAGTTGCTGTCCATCACTGGCCATCTGCATGTTGAGTGAGTGAAATTGCTTCCGATTGCGATAGACCGCCTCAATTGCATGTCTGACAGTCCACTCCACATATGAACAATGTAATGCGCCAATGCAATTGGGCATGCCGCCAAGGGCATGAAAGGCCACTTTGGTGGCATTGACCTGTGCAGGGGTTCGGGGTAGGGCTTTGTGGTCTGACACATGGCACAGAAGCGCATCCAGTACCTGGAAGAGTATCCAGTGGCAAGAGAGTGCAGTACAGAGACGACCTTCAGCAGGGTTGGGATTGAAGTCCGGATGTTAATGAGGCTGCTGATGTCTTCTTCAATGAGGGTGACAACTGATAATAAATGTATGTATTTGACTTGGGGTCAGGTTCCAGGATGAGGCCATGATGAGGGGTATTGCTGGCTGCCTGCTGGGTGATACTTGCTGTACATTGATGTTTGGGATGGCCACCAAGTTCCTCAATTGCCTCCTGCGCCTACTCCACCTCCTCTGCCTCAGTGCTGCTTCTAACTCCACTGCTGCTTGCAGGTTCCCCATCCCAATTGCTGCTAGGCCGACTGCCAGCATGGTTGTGTTGGAAGGTGGGTTGGGTGTGGCTCTTTTGTAGGCTCCCAGTGGCCTATGATGTGCAGCTGGCCTAATTGTGCACACCTGGGGCTTGTTGCAGTTCACCTGGCGCTGTTTAACGCCTAGTCCGCTGTGCCGGTGTTACAGGTGCGGTGTTCACAGTATTACATCCATATTTGTGGCAGTGTTTCCATGTCCGTGGTACTCCTAATGTACCCGCTATGACGCTGTACTGGTAATTGAGGGAGCTCCACCGAGTCGTCCAACTGTTTGCGCTCACATTGCTACTGTGTGTGGTAGCACTATGGGGGGCGCTTTGCGGAGATGGTGTTTCCGCCATTGCGGGTCAGAATGTGCCTACCGGCACTGTAGATTCCGAACTGGCAGACTTGTAATGGGGGCCATTGGCACCAACAATCTCCTCCAAACCTACCAATCCGGATTCAGACCCAGATGCTGCATGGAGACAGCAACCATACAGGTGGTCGACGATGCCCTCAACATCCTTGAAGACGGCCATCCCTGCCGCCCGGTTCTACTCAAACTTTTGGCCGCTTTCCAAACAGTAGACCACCAGGCGCTTACGGACACCCTACAACGATGCATGGGGATCAGCAACCTTGTCCTACGCTGGTTCAAGTCCTACCTCGCCAACCTCAAGCAGTTTGTTCAGATGGACTCCTCTATATCGCCAATGCTACTGGTCACCTGTGGAATCCTGCAGGGTTCCATCCTCTCCCAAGTGATCTTCAATCTATACATGGAGCCGCTGGGAGCCCTCCTAGCCACACACAACATCCACATCCACCAATATGCAGACGAAACACAGCTATACCTCAAGATCGACTCCATCAAGCACATCCATAAGCTTAAAACCTACCTCTCGCTGATCCAGTCTTGGATGTCCAGTGCATACCTGAAGCTCAGTGCTTCCAAGACCGAATTCCTACTCCTCACCAACAACACCGAACACCCAGACATACAGACCTGGCTATCAACCATGAATTCTGAGGGCTTAACACCCAATCTCACCTCCTGCGCCAAGTCCCTCAAGTTCCACATTGACAAACAACTCTCCTTCAAGACACATATAGCAAAGAAATCTCAGACAGCTTGGTATCAGCTCTCCTCCCGAACTGCTTTAGGTCCACCGTTCAAGCACTGGTCCTATCCCACCCTGATGGGGGCAATGCACTCCTGAAAGGCCTCCTGTCAACCTCCCTTGTGTCCTTGTGAAGTGTCTTACATGCAGCAGCACGCCTCATCAAAGGTCTACTCCGATACAACCACATCACCCCGGCCCTCATCGATCTTCACTAGCTGCCACTGCATGCACATATCACCTTCAAGTCTTGCTGCATCATCTTTAAGGCAGTCGCCCTGAAGTCACCCAGCTACTAAGCAGAGAAACTTTGCATCTCCGGTGGACAGCGCACCACCAGAAGCCAGAACACGTGCAGACTTGAAATCCGCTGAGGCAAAAAAGAAAGGACCAGAAAACAAGCCTTTTCTGCCTATGCCCCAAGATTATGGAACCTCCTCCCCATCGGAATCAGACTCGTCCCTAAGCTTTTACAATTCAGAATAGAACTCAAGAGCCACCTCTTCAAGGAGTCTCAAATCCTCAACACCTAGGCCATCATGTCGTCCCTCACGCCACCTGACTTGCTAGACGCTGCCCGCCCCTCTCTCCCTACCACCCGGTACAGCTTTACCCCTCCTCTGTCCCCCTCTGTACCCTACTCCCTGTTGTTTATCTGTTCTGTTGTTACCATTGAAAAGCACTCCGTTATGTATCTGTAATGTTGTACACCTCTTTAAAGGACTCTGTTTTGTATCTGTATTAGTGTGTGTCTACTGCACTTTCTTGCAACTGAATACTCTTCCAGGTACTGGATGCGCTTCTGCGCCATGTGTCAGACCACATTGCACTACCCCGCACCCCCCAATACACAGGTCATGCATTGCTAGTTCTGCTCACCCAACAGACAGGGACACTGTGGTGGTTGTCTAATGTCCCCTCCCCCCCAGACACAGAGGTCATGCATTGCTAGTTCTGCTCACCCAACAGGCAAGGCCACTGTGGTTGTTGTCTAATGCTCCCCCCCCCCCCCCCAAGTACTCAGAGGTCACGCATTGGTAGTTCTACTCAACCAACAGCCAGGTCCTTTGTCCCGCATAACGTGCCATGTACCCTGGCAACGCAGAGTTCCGCAATATCATTGAGTCATGCGTGGACCCCAGGAAACATGCACAGCAATGCGTGATGAGTTACTGTCCATCACTGGCCATCTGCACGTTGAGCGAGTGAAATTGCTTCCGATTGCGATAAACCGCCTCAATTACATGTCTGATAGTCCACTCCACATGCAAACAATCTAATGCGCCAATGCAATTGGGCATGCCGCCAAGGGCATGGAAGGCCACTTTGGTGGCATTGACCTGAGCAGGGGTTCGGGTAGGGCAATGTGGTCTGACACATGGCGCAGAAGCCCATCCAGTACCTGGAAGAGTATCCAGTGGCAAGAAAGTGCAGTACAGAGACTACCTTCAGCAGGGTTGGGATTGCAGTCCGGATGTTAATGAGGCTGCTGATGTCTTCTTCAATGAGGGTGACAACTGATAATATTGTGGCCCTGTCAAGCCGGAATAATGTATGTATTTGACTTGGGGTCAGGTTCCAGGGTGAGGCCCTGATGAGGGGTATTGCTTGCTGCCTGCTGGGTGGTACGTGCTGTACTTTGATGTTTGGGATGGCCACCAAGTTCTACAATTGCCTCCTGTGCCTACGCCACCTCCTCTGCCTCAGTGCTGCTTCTAACTCCACTGCTGCTTGCAGGTTCCCCAACCCAATTGCTGCTAGGCCGACTGCCAGCATGGTTGTGTGGGAAGGTGGGTTGGGTGTGGCCCTTTTGTAGGCTCCCAGTGGCCTATGATGTGCAGCTGGCCTAATTGTGCACACCTGGGGCTTGTTGCAGCTCACCTGGCACTGTTTAATGCCTAGTCTGCTGTGCTGGTGTTACAGGTGCGGTGTTCACAGTATTCCCGCCATATTTGTGGCAGTGTTTCCGTGTCTGTGGCACTCATAATGTACCCAGTATGATGCTGTGCTGGTAATTGAGGGAGCTCCACCGAGTCGTCCAACTGTTTGCGCTCACGTTGCTACCGTGTGTGGTAGCACCGCGGGGGGTGCTTTGCGGAGATGGTGTTTCCGCCATCGCGAGTCAGAATGTGCCTACTGGCACTGTAGATTCCGAACTGGCAGACTTGTAATGAAGGCCATTGGCACCAACAATCTCCTCCAAACCTACCAATCCGGATTCAGATGCAGATGCTGCATGGAGACAGCAACCATACAGGTGGTCGACAACGCCCTCAACATCCTTAGGCGGCAGGGATGGCCGTCTTCAAGGATGTTGAGGGCGTTGTCGACCACCTGTATGGTTGCTGTCTCCATGCAGCATCTGCATCTGAATCCGGATTGGTAGGTTTGGAGGAGATTGTTGGTGCCAATGGCCCTCATTACAAGTCTGCCAGTTCGGAATCTACAGTGCCAGTAGGCACATTCTGACTCGCGATGGCGGAAACACCATCTCCGCAAAGCACCCCCCACGGTGCTACCACACAGTAGACCACCAGGCGCTTACGGACACCCTACAACGATGCATGGGGATCAGCAAACTTGTCCTACGCTGGTTCAAGTCCTACCTCTCCAACCTCGAGCAGTTTGTTCAGATGGACTCCTCTAGATCGCCAATGCTACCGGTCACCTGTGGAATCCTGCAGTGTCCATCCTCTCCCAAGTGATCTTCAATCTATACATGGAGCCGCTGGGAGCCCTCCTAGCCACACACAACATCCACATCCACTAATATGCAGAAGAAACACAGCTATACCTCAAGATCGACTCCATCAAGCACATCCATAAGCTTAAAACCTGCCTCTCGCTGATCCAGTCTTGGATGTCCAGTGCATACCTGAAGCTCAACGCTTCCAAGACCGAATTCCTACTCCTCACCAACATCGAACACCCAGACACACAGACCTGGCTATCAACCATGAACTCTGAGGGCTTAACACCCTAGCTCACCTCCTGCGCCAAGTCCCTCGAGTCCCACATTGACAAACACCTCTACTTCAAGACACATATAGCAAAGAAATCTCAGACAGCTTGGTATCAGCTCTCCTCCCGAACTGCTTTGGATCCATCGTTCAAGCACTGGTCCTATCCCACCCTGATGGGGGCAATGCACTCCTCAAAGGCCTCCTGTCAACCTCCCTTGTGTCCTTGTGAAGTGTCTTTTTTTGTAATAAGGGGGTAGTGTGGCCCTCTTTTTTTGATAAGGGGGGCCTAAGTCATGAGGGAGTCTAATATAATAACAACAGGGATTTAGGCTACCCCACCTGTTTGACTCTGGCCTGGAATGGATTCAACACATTTTGTACAAATCCCTATCAGTGATCTGTGCATCAGAGAACACCCAGATAACTTTTCATACAACAACAATGTTATTCATGTGACTATTAAAAATAAAAATAGCATTACAGAGCTATCATCCGAAACCTTTTGTTGACCTTAATTACTGGGTAGTTATACACTGTTCAAGGCTTATCACATCAACCTCATACAATGGAAAATTGCATACAGTTTATGCAGTGTGGGTTAGTACATCTGGTGACTTTTAAATGTGGTATGATTGTCTTCACATTTCTCTAGTCGACACTTAGTGGTGTTTCTGGCACCCTGTAAGTGGCTGGTGTTCAGGTGCCGTCTTCAGGACAAGTGTAGGGGACCTGGTGGTGTCCGCAATGTATTACAGTGGTGGGACATCTGAGGCATTTCTTTGCAGTGTCACAGGTGGTGAAGAAAACTGTGCGAGTTCTTCACTCCAAGCGCCTATTGTGCGCTTTTTGTTGATTTTGGTCCTGTGTATCTAGGATGGGGTCCGCAGCTAGGTAACTCTTCGCTCCGCTACAGCTCGCCAAACCCAAGGCAGGGTTCTTTGGCCAAAGGTTTAACCTCCCTCCTAGGCTCTGGAGCCTTCAGTGTATATTGTTTCAAGAACTGAAAAGGCCTCCAAGTGGGCTTGAGCAATTTGAATAGCTGTCTCCAAAGTAGGTTGATAACTTTGTAAGAATTGTGGTAAGTCAGACATGCGAGACAGACAAGTGGACATGTTTGAATAGTATCTTTTATTAAAGAAATAAATGAAACCTCCTCTAGACCTTACTTCTATGGTGGATTCCCTAAGCTAACAAAATAAAACGGGTGTTCGCCAGAATGTCTATATAATAATAAATAAATGTGGTCTGCTGTCCCAAACCTACGCTAACCTACCAACTATTCTATCAACATACAAAAGGAAGAGAAAAAGATATTCTAAACTTCAATTTAGGACAGGTTTTCTCCCCCTTGGTGAAATTAAGAGGTGACTGGTTTTCTGGCCACGGCCCAAATTATTATTACTGCCTCTTTTCTACTCCTCGTCTTTGTAGAACAGCCCTCAAACAAAGTACATTTTTCGCAGCTTCTCCTTTGGTCACAACAATGTTCATGTTATGTTGGGTAGTCTTTACAGTTCCTGGTTTATCCCTTCTCATGGTATCTACATTTCCCTATGCCTGAATTCTGGTGTGTTCAATAAAATCACAGTTTGTTCTGTATCCCTCCTGGGTGATTTAATCGGTCAGCCTTGTGTGAGCCTTGGGCTTGCACTACCTGGTTGCTTCTCTCGTCGCCTCCTGGGGTAGTCGAGCCGTTACCCCCGTGTGAGCTTCAGGCATGCTCAGCCTGGTGTATTTTGTTGTTTCTCTTTCCACCCCTTCCCGGGGTATTCGGGTTATTAGCCCCACGTCGACTTCGGGACTGCTAAGCCCTGTTCGGGCATGTGACGAATCACTAGATGTTGCCCACTTCTCCCTGGGGGGGAGACGTTTCCTATGAGGCAGGGAGGTCAGGCCACTAACCGATAGTCCACCTGGGGGTGTTTTAATGCAGGAGGATCTCATGGAGAGGCACCCCTTAGGGAGAAGGAGGACCCTCTAAGGCACAGCGCTTATAAGAATGTCACACCCCCAAACACTCTGACCTTTCCTTCCTTTAGTAACTTCTTTGTAGATAGTAGACCTATGTACTGTTACATGGCAGACTACCTCAAGGTTATGGAAAGTACTGGAAATGAAGAAGAATGTCAAGAACCTAGGTGATCCAAGTACTGGGACGAGTTTGCCCTGCGAAGCGATATAGATGAAACCAGTTAAAGAGAAGAAGGACTTAGACAATGGGCCCAGACACTGCTGACAACTTTGTATAGAAATGGACAATGGACTAAACACCTTGGGCCTCATTACGACCCTGCCGGTCCGGAAAGGACGGTGGTCGTAAATTCGCCACCAACCAACGGTGGTGGTTCTTTCCGGACCGGCTGATTAAGAGTCCTGCAGGCGTGAAGTGTCAATCCTGCCAGGTCTGACCTGGCGGGTTTAACACCACCCGCCTGCAGGCGGACATGGAAACACCGGCACCATTACAGCATGGTGCCGGTGTTGTGGGACTCCATGGGAATGGGGATTAACAAAATTCCGTCTCTGGAATTACCGGGTCACCGGGGTTGTAATGCCCCGGTGATTCCAGCAATCACAGAGGCGGAATGGTAATACGAGTCCGGCGGTAACCTGCTGGAATTTCCGGCACGGTTACCGCTGGACTCGTAATGAGGCCCCTTGTCTCGGGAAACCGCAGAGGACAGCAAGTGTGCTGCGCAACGAACACGGGAGATACAAACCTGTGTTGTTGATCTGGAGGGAGAGAACTCCAAGGATGCCAGCAGTCCGCTGTGTCTGATGATCGGGAGGTCTGTAGAAGCAGACTGGTGCCCAGCAGTGTCGAGAGGAGGAAGGAAATCAGAAGACAGCAGGGAATGTCGTTTCACAGCCAGAAGGAAAGCAAAATGCCAGAGAAGCCAAACGGAATGGCCGCCATCCCACAAAGCCCCGGTGATGTGTCGAAGCCCTCACCGAGGTAAAGAGCGGCACAGGAGAACCAGAGGGGACATGGGGTGGCTTACCAAGAGGACGCATGCAGTTATCTCTAGGCCCCTAACGCTTGAAAGTCTGCAAATCTTGTTCTCCTTATTTCAGTGGTGAAACGAAACCTGTTGATCACCAGGGAAGGGTTGAGGACTTAAAGTACCATAAAGAGAACTTGAGAGGGAGGGTCCCTCACAGCAAGGGCAGGAATAAACTCACAGAGAGAAACCAGGGTCTGGGGCCCAAACTAAGAGAGTGATACAAGTAATCTTCCTTGTGGCAGAACTTGGCAGAGAAGTGAATCAAATCAAATAAGGAGCGAAGCCAGGGTCTGGAACCCTAACCAAGAGAGCGAAATGAGTAATCAACCTCATGGCAGTACTTGGCAGGGAAGAGAACAAAGTGGACTAAATCATACAAGAAGAGAAATCAGGGTCTCGGACCACAGCAAGAGTGATATGAGTCATATTCTCTGTCGCAGTAATTGGCAGCAAAGTTTAACAAGTGGGCCAAATAGAAGAAGAGAAGCCAAGGTTGCAGACCCTCTAACACTCAGGGTTGGGTACTGGAGGCGTGAAGCCTAAAGAAGAGAAAACCTAGGGAAGGAAATTATTCCCCCTGGTTGTAAGAGACTGTTCTAAAATGACCAGCAGAAGGGAGTCATTCTCCTGGTAACTTGAACTGGGAGTAAGGTCCAACGGGCATGGGGAAGGGAGTCATTCCCCTAGGCTATCTGAGACTGAGCACAAGGAGAAGGGAAGTATTCTCTTAGCCTATCGAGAAAGTATTGTTTGGAACTTTGTGGCCTTGGGAAGGGAGTAATTCCCCCAGACTTTCTGAGACTGGATGCCAGGGGAAGGGAGGAATTTGCCTGGCCCACCAAGAAAGCATTGTGTGGAACTGTAATCATACCCCAGGAGAAGGGAACCATTCTCCTGGGAACAGAACAGTACTGCCTTACTCTTTAGTTTTTAGTGTAAGGGTATAAGAACAGGTTACTTACCCCTAGTAACATTGGTTCGACTGGATGTTCCTTGCACGTTTTCCTCATCTTTGACACTTGTCCAGCTTCAGCTGCTTCGGGACTTATTTTTCGGCAGAGGGTGATGTGCGTCGATGGCCCTCGAAAGCCTCAGTCGAGGATGATGTCATCGAAGGCATATATAGCACACGCAGCGTCCATTGGCCTCAGTTATGTTTTTCCTCCTCTTGCAGCAGGGATACCGTAAACACAGGAGTGACAATACTCATCCTTGATGGAACAGAAGCTGTAATAGCACAGGAAATTCTACTGAGGGGTAGGACGGGAGGGTGATGACGAATACGTGGGAAGAACATCCAGTCGAAAGAACGTTACCAGGGGTAAGTAACTTGTTCTTTTAATGGATTGGGTCCTCCCACGTATTCCTCATCTTTGACAGACTCCCAAAGCAGTATTTGGTTTGGAGGAGGGAGTAGACTTATTATACATACATTTTCATGGACAGAGTGAACGACTGCCTTGCCAAAAGTACCAGCCTGGCCAAAGGAAAAATCCAGGCAATAATGCTTTGTGAACGTGTGAATGGAAGACCATGCTGCTGCTTCACAAATGTTTCTAATTGGTACACCCCTTTGAAGGGCTGTAGATGTAGCCATGCTCCCTCAAGAGGGTCTTTTCCTGCCAGCCTGTAACATTCTGATATTTTCTATTTTAATTTTAATGTTTTATTGGTTTAAAAGTCAAAGAAAAACAATTGGACAAAATAAAACCTTTAACATTACATTGCATTTCTCCTAGCATATTACTCTAAAAACAATGAAAGCTTGCCATCTTGAACCCATTCCCTCCTCTCTTCATGGATCAAGGTTTCTCTGCTTCCCCTCTGGCCACCCAAAAATCTACGCCTTATTTGATTTAGCGACTCACAGGCCGTGACCAAATGCAAAAGGGATTCTACCGAGTCTGCGTTTTGCAAAATCGGCATTGAGCATTTTCCACTCCAGGCATTTTCCTGGCCCATTGGACCTTCCTTGTTCCAAGAATATTTAGCTGGCATCTTACTAGAAGATCCCGCTATATGGGGCAGGGAAACTTTTGCAAATATTTCGCGAGACAGTTTATACCTTTATTTTCCTCATTTAGGGGCTGCCTAAGTATATCTCGACTGCATGGATCTGCAGTGTCCACCCAGTCCAAGTTTAGCAACTTCTTTTTTACTTACATATATTTTCAGCCAAATCCTTCATTACAATCCCCCTCAGCATCAGAATTCTCTCCACTTTCAATGTCCATGCAACTGTCTATCCTGCCCCTCTTTATTCGGATCAAGAATGGCAAATGGTGTAGTAGATGTCTCATAAACCCATTTCACATGAAGTGCTATGGTTTTCCACACCACCATGGATTCGAACGACTGCAATTTCAATTGATGTCTAATCGCCCTTACTGGTAAGTGCATTCAGCAATCTCAACACATTCCTCCAGAAGTGTCCCTCTAACTTCTTCCATAGTTCCCATGATAGATGCAAAATCGCCTCAGATCCATATGTGAAGATGTGGGCGACCTTTTCTTTATAAAAGGAGATGATTGGAATCATTGAAAAACGACCAAATCTTCTGTGCCATTCCCTGATTGGTTAGGGTGATTAGCCTGGATTGCAAATATGTATGTTGGTTTACTTCACATCGACTCATGCTAATTACCACTCGTAAATAGGTAATTGTTTCCACTACTTCTAGCGGAACAGCTCCAACTCTCCATGTGAACCTCACTTTCTTTTTTACTGGCCATTTTCACTCAGATATGTGTCAAATGGCTCAATTCTCCTTTGCAGACCAATAGGCGTCTGATCTAAATCGTCTGCAAGGGGGATCCATGGCACTTCTATCCGATTTACTTTCGGTGGAAAGGCTGCCTCCTCCCCTTGTGAATCAGACAAGTAGGCACTATAGAGGCAAAAAAGCAGGTGTGCAAGAGCACACCCCTGTTTTAGACCTCTATATGTGGGTATCTTTTGTGTAAGGTGACCCTTCCCCATCAGCCTAATTCTCACTGAGGTGTTCGTATTAAGCATTTCAATGGCCTCCATCAAATCCACTGGACAGTGGCAAGCTCTTTGCTTTGAACGCATGTTTGAGGTCCAAGAAAGCTAGGTAAAGACATGTACCTGCTTCAAGGGACCTATCTTTCAGATATTGATGATAGAAAGGTTAAGAGTGGTGCCCACCCCCTGGACAAATCCTGTTTGTCTCTGGTCCAGCATCCCATTCTTCTCCGGCCAAGATTTCAAATCTCTCAATAGAACAGGCGCAAAGAGTTTTCCCACCGAATCAAGGAGAGCAAGGGACGGTAATTTTTTGACTCTGCCCTGTCCCCTTTTATAAAAATTGGGACGATGTTAGCCTCTCTCCAGGAAGGTGGGATTGCCTTGTCTATCATGATCTGGGAGAACATAATTACCAGAAATGTCCCCCACCTGTTTCTTATCTTTCTTCAATTCTTGGTTCGACAAGCCATCTGGCCCAGCAGCTCGAGATGAGCTTACCTTACCTATCATCATCTCTGCGTCATGTTCATCAAACGCAAAGTTCCATGGTTCCATGTTGACCCTCCTAAGCCTCACACACTCCCCCCAGATTTTGCAAATAGAGAGGTGCAGTGTGATACCCACGCCTTTTCTGATACCATAGTAAGAGAATTGGCTTTTAAGAAAGGTACCCCCATCATTGATTAATTCCCAGGGGTTTCTCAAGGTTTTCATGCAAACTGACTTGAGCATCCTCTCCGCATCATTCTGAGCTCTGATTATTTACAAGCCTTTACACCAATTACTGTATTTCTGCTTTACTATTCGTAGCCTTTCTTGTTTAAAGTTTTGCCTATCCCTAATGATGTTTCTAATATTCCTTCTCATCAATCATCTCCTCTCTACCAGGTCTTGATCATATATGTGTTTTTGCATCCCCTTCCCTTTTATACTCCTATCACCTACATGCCCAAAATTCTTCACCGATAATCAACTTCAGTCGGGCTTTCGATAGTCAGCGCCCTGTATCGGTTAACTATTTTGGTCACATCTCCTTGTTTTAGTCTTAATCTGTTATTTCCCCATTCTAATTCAAGCTCCCCCATTTGTTTAAGGGGACTGACCCGTTCCCATCCCGAGATGGAGATAAATCTGGTGGCATTATTACAAAACTCTCCACCTGATCTCTTAGATTGTTCAAACTAACCAGTAGTCGAAACATGACATCAACTCCCCGTTTCTCCAAGTGTTTCTTCCTGGTATGCCACCCACCATTTGGGAATTGAGCATGTGCATCTACTTCATTCTCATGCACCTCATCCATTCATGTTCCCTCTCTTTCCATTGACCTTCTTTTAATGGATAACCCTTTTTACTAAGGAGTTTGATATTTAAATCTCCACATATCACTATCTTTGCATTATCCCACTCTTGCATAGCTTTATCCATGGCTCCAATTACTGACTCTACTAATTTAATGCTCTTTGACACATTGACCCTCCAATATATATTAATAAGGAGCAGCGGTATATTTGTTTCATCCCCCATTCGGACCACGTGGACGTGTCTGCTGTAGCTCCGGGAAGGACGCCTGATTGAAGAAGATAAATGCCCTGATTTTCATTATCTGCATGGAAACGTGAGCGGAGTCGGAAGCGCTATGCGGCGACCAGTTTGAGTCTGTGGAACTGGATCCTTTTGGCATCTGAAGTCCTGCACTGTGTGGGATCGCGGGTTTACAAAATGGCGGGCGGACCGACGTATCTGTCTTGCCGCCGTGCCTGTGGACTGCAAAGTTAAAGAGTGCCCCAGATTTGCCGTGGAGGTCTTGTGCGGGCGAGGTGCCAGAGCCTGTGAATGCTGCCGGAGAGCTAGTGATTAGAGGGCGAAGGTGAAGTGACGATCTGGCTCTCCCCTGCTCGGTGCGAATGTGGAGGGGGAGCGCACCTCTGAGCTGGTGACCAGGCTAGCAGAGCGAGGAGCGGAGGAGGAGTTAGGGAGTGGGGGTGGGTTGGTCCCGTGCTTCATAGCTCCCGGGCTCGGTTCGCTTCGGCGGGGACCCCTCCTGCCTTCTCCTCTGGGTGCGTTTCGCTGCTGAGGGACTGCTCGGCGGGTGGAGGGGTGTGGGAGCTGTGTCCGACCCACTGCCCGGAGTGGAGCGGCCCGCAAGCCCACTGTATCGGCAGCAGCCTGTGCTCCTGGGCAGCCAGGCGAGTGTAGGAGCAGGAGCGATCCACCAATCCCGCTGGCCTGGTTTGGGAAGCTTGCGGGTCTGCTCTGTTGGCCGCGGCTTGGGTGCTTGGCTGCGAGGTGAACCCCTTGCTTGAAGTCTTGCCGAGGGGACTGAGGTGGAGTGGTGCACCTGGCCTTGGGATGACAATGCTTTGAGCCAGGGGTGACTGTTGCTCCCATTCCTGTTGGCCGCTATTCAGCAGCTGTACCGGGACCAATACGCACCGTCATCTTGTGGTCATAGCTTCTGGGTGGACCCTCGGCTGTGGGAGCTCTGGGGCCGTATCCCAGCACCCTACATCGGCTCCTTCCGGCAATGCCCAAATCAGGACACAAACACAAGGGGAGCGAGATCACAGCTCTCCTGACGCCTTCAGAAGATGCAGTCCGTTACAGCGAATGTACATGCTTTACAGGGGTCTGAAGCAACTTTTGACCCCTCTTTATCCAGGCCATACTTTGAAGGAATGCTAAAAACTCTCAAGCAGGTCATTACACAGGAGATAAAGCTTGAGATTCAGTCTTCAAAAGATTCCTTGGCACGCTCCATCGCTGAGCTAAACTCCAATCTGACAGGCCTGGAGGCCAGAGTCAACGATCTTGAGAACCTAGGGTGTGAGCATGAGCACGGGAATGATGAGCTTGCCAAGAGAGTCAGGAGTGTGGAGGATCGACTTAAGGAGATGTCGGCTAAGCAGGCGGATTTCGAAAATTGCTCAAGGGGGAACAATATTAGAATACGGGGAGTGCCAAGACGGGTCCAGTATCAGGAGCTTCCTGAATATGTGCGTGTCCGCTTTAAGTCTTTGTTGAGCCTTGGAGGTTCAGAGGAGTTGAACCTAGATAGGACCCACCGGGTCTATTCCGCCGTCCAGCAGAAGCGGTACCTCCTTCCTGACGTCCTCTCTAGGGTTAATTTCTTTCAACAAAAAGAGGAAATAATGGCAGCAGCTAGAAGGGCGGATCCAGTGGAATTCCGGGGCTCTTCAATATCTTTATTCCAGGATATGTCACCATATACCCTGGCAAATCGTAGGCGCCTCCAGAAAGTCACAACTTGGTTACAGGCAAAGAAGGTTCGGTATCAGTGGAGATACCCATGTTAGCTACTCTTTGAGTGTCATAACCGACCCTATGCTATTGGATCAGAAGATGAAGCGAGCAAATTGATGCAAGAATCCGCCAGCGTGTCGGCTGACATGGGAGCCGTCATCTCGAGGAGGTCAGTTCTAAGCCCCACGCCGAAAGATAGGAAGAGAAAGCCCAAGGGTTGGGTTTCTGCTAAAGTGTCCAAAGAATCTGAGGGTCAGAGCACTGACCCTTCCTGACTTGGCAGAGGTCGCCGGACGTCAGTGCTTTTGCAAGTTCGTCTGGAAGCAGTAAAGGGTCCTGTAATGTGAAATGTGGTGAATTTCAGGCCTGATGAAAGTCTATTTTCTGGCCAGGTCCTGCAATGATGTGCCAAGCTGCCGGTGATATCAAATTGGTGCAAGGAAACGACTATTTCACGTTTTATTTCAGGTTTCCGCTGATAATGTTTCTATTTTGTAGTAATGAATTGGTTGTTATTCGGGCTTGTTGTTCACAGGGAGTTTCTCTGCTTAGTAAATGAGTTCTAGGACTTCTGCACTCTCCCTTTTTACGCAACGCAGATTGGAAGATGAAGGGGCAAATATGAAGTGTGCTTTGTTCGGGTGCCCAACTCATGGAATAAGCCCGCTTTGTTACCCTGAAAGGGTGGTGTTTTAAAAGCCTTGAAAGTGATTTTTACACCTTTTATTTCACTATTCTCTCTTATCCTAATGAGTCTGGATTGCAAACCTTATTGCAAGATATACTGTCGATTGTTCTGACCTTGGTATTTGTATTTCTTTTTGGAGTACACAGTTGACGGGATGATGGCGTTGGACGCTATTATTGAAGTGAAGCGACCTCTGCGAACCGTTTGCTCCCCTTGGTGCTGTGAACGAGAAGGTATGCTGAGCGGATGGATGAGGGAGACTGGGGATGTGTCTCGAATCTGGCTTGTCTGGGGGAGCGTCTGGTTGACTGAGTCTGCACGGGGATCAATTTGTTGTTGGAATGGCTAATTTGAATCTTAATTGCCTATCCTTGAATGTGCAAGGCCTAAACTCCCCCCTAAAGCACAAGGCATTAATGCATCGAATGGCCACCCTCGACTCTTCGCTCTTGTTTCTCCAAGAAACTCATCTCCTACCTTTGGATGAATTTAGGCTTAACAATAAATTATTCCCCACGAGATTTTGTGCCTCTTCTGTATCGAAGAGATGCAGTGTGGCCATTTTGATTCGGAAGGGGACTCAATTGAAGGTTCACAAGACTCTGAGGGATACAGGCGGCAGATATGTTCTGGTAGTGGCTAAGCTACAGGGGCGGAGGGTGATGCTGGTCTCACATTACGCGCCCAAATCCCAGCAGGATGTGTTCTTTGCGTTCCTGTCTAGGCTCCTGTTTGAACATGCTGAAGGGGAACTCGTTATAGGGGGGGGGATTGTAATGCTGTGATCAACCCCTTAATGGACAAGTCCCTACCCCCAACTAGTATAGATAAAAAGAGCTTACTGGGGCTCACAATGCTTCTTCAGGAATATTCCCTCATAGAGGCTTGGCGATTCTTCCACCAAGAAGAATGAGATTACACTTGCTATTCTGTGGTACATTGGAGTTTTTCCAGGTTGGATATGTTCCTCGTCTCCGATAAGCTTATTTCCCAAATAATTGACATAGAGATACTTCCTAAGGCCTTATCGGATCATGCCCCGGTATTGTTGACGATGGTTCCCTTTAGTGATACTCCAAATCTTACACGTACCTGGAGATTGAATGAGCTCCTAATGGGGGACCCCCAGTTCCGCTCTTGTATCTCTGATGTCATATCCCATTACTTCACTGAGAATGACACGGGAGAGCTGGCCTATACCACAGTATGGGATGCTGCGAAAGCGGTGATTCGTGGTCATATCATAACTCAATCAATAGAGAGAGGGAAAGTTAGGAAACAAACACAGATTCAGCTCGAACTAGAACTTTGAAGGAGGGAGGATTTGCATAGGCATAGGACTTCTCAACTGTCAAAGAAAGATGTGCGGGTGGCCTAGAGGGCTCTTGAGGCCCATCACATGAGTTGTGCTGCGTATGGCAGATGCGCACTAAGCAATACTATTATTCTAAAGGAAATAAAGCTAATCGACTCTTGGCAGCTAAGTTGAAAAAACAGGTTAGCCGTAATTGGATAGAAGTCTTGCAGGATACAGAGGGGAGACAAGTCACTTCGGAGTTGGATAAGCTCTGCATATTTGAGAACTTTTTTAAAGAACACTTTGCTCCCCATCATACTAACTTGCACATGGCCAGTAAATTTATACGGGATGCGCAGCTGCTGCAAGTCTCCCGGGAGGTTCGGGAGCTTTTAGAATGACCGATTACATTGCGGGAAACGGAGGATGCCATTCGCTCCCTCCCTTTGGGTAAGGTCCCGGGGCCTGGCGTGCTCACAAATACATTTTTACAAGACTTTTAGAACTTTGTTCTCGCCTCACTTTACAAAGCTCTTCAATACCATTTGAGCTACTGGCTCAGTTTCCGATTCTATGGTAGAGTCCATTACGACCCTGATTTTGAAACCAGGAAAGAACCACATGGACTGTGCGTCCTATCGGCCTATTGCTCTGTTGAACTCAGATGCGAAGGTGCTGAGTAAAATAATAGCTGGCCGGTTGGGAGAAGTTCTTCCGGGACTGATAGAGAAAGATCAAACTGATTTCATATGCAATCGCTCGACTTACAATAACATCCGTCGGGTGATAAACCTGATTGCATTAGCCCCCAAGATCCCAGGCAGATTGTCCCTATTATCTTTAGACGCCCATAGGGCTTTTGATAGTATGTCTTGGGAATATCTGCAGTTGGTGTTGGTGGGATTTGGCTCCGGGCCTAGCTTCTCAAAACTGATCCTTTCAAATTTTCAGATCCCTTGGACAAAAGTCAAAGTGAACGCGAATTGGACTTCGCTGATTCTATTAGGTAGAGGCACCAGACAAGGTTGCCCCTTAGCGCCCCTAGTTTTTGCCCTGGCGCTAGAGCCTCTAGCCCAGCAGATTAGACTGAACACTGAGATCCTAGGTTTTGAATATGTGGGTCAGTGCCACAAAGTGGCTTTATACACGGACGATCTGTTGTGTTTCTTGAATGACGCCTCCAGGTCAATTCCGCCTCTTATGAAACTAATGTCTCAGTTTGCTAGGGTTTCCGGTTTTGAGATGAAACCCGCTAAATCGGTGGGCATGGCTCTAACTGAATCACCTACTGGTTTGGCAGATATACAAGCGGCATTCCCCATCCCTGGTCATCCACGAATATCCCTTACCTAGGAATAAAACTGACCCCGACCTTTACAGGCGTATTCAAGGCTAACATACCTGCTCTGCTGAGGGAAGCCAAAGAATGGTCTCCAGCGTTGGGACTCCCAAGACATTTCATGGTTGGGCAGGGTTAGCTCAGTCAAGATGACTCTACATTTTTCACTCTTTGCCTGTTCTTATTCCTAAAGGTGATCTCATTGCTTTACAAAAGGAGATAGGGCAATTTATTTTGGAAGAAGAAGAAACCTAGAATGTCCTACAAGCTCCTTATAAGAAGTAGGATGTTGGGTGGCATTGGGCTCCCCTCGGTTTTGCGTTATTATAGAGCAGCTCAGGTTGCTACAATGCTAGCTTGGGCGAATTCGTTGGAGTCCCTTAAATGGCAGGAGATAGAGCAAGCAGCGACCCCCTTTCTGCTGGCGTATCTTCCCTTCCTCCCTAAAGAGGCTCGAGATATCGAGATGGGGTATTGCCCACAACGATGGTAACGCTCTGGAGCTGGGATAAGGCATGTGCGCAGAGAAGATCACATCTGGCTTGGGTCCATTGTCCCCCATTTCCCAGAACCCAGTGTTTACTCCAGAGTCCAAGCTCATTCCGGGGCTGCAATTCCGAGACACCCTTAAGATTGAGGGACTTATATGTAGATCAAGAACCACTATAAAAACCAATAAGAGACCAAGGGAGCTATTTAACAACGTTTAGATCCAGCTCCTTCTGTACACCTAAGGACAATCTTTAACAAAAGGATCTACACGTCAACATCTCCCTCCCTTACTATCTTCCCAGGTCACAAAGACACGGCCCATGGAGGACCAAATAGGTACCAAGTCAACACAAATTTGTTGAAAAAATATATGCTCAAATTTACATACATACATTAAAACATACAGTTAGGCATAAACAAATGTATAAAACCTAGTACACATTTAAAGCAAGCCCAATACACAATTCTAAAACATAGTACAAAAGTTAAAAAATGTAAAAATGTTAGTTAGAAAAAAGACTAATGTAAAAATATTAGTTAGATTTGCCTATAAAAATCTATACAACTTAGGACATATTATAAACACCATACCAATAATGTATAAGGTAGCACAGTGGTCAGTAGCCTCAGGAATACCTCATGAACCTCTATCTGTGGCCTGAATGAAACTAATCCCGGTTTTGGCTACCAGGGAACTTATATCAACTAAATATGCTGTTCTGTAGTACTGTTACTTGTTACAATACATCATCTAAAGACCCAACATGTTTTGTTTCAACACCTCATTATAACAAAAACATATTTTGAACTTCATCAGGGGGACCAACTGTACCCTTCCAACATCTATCTTGTTGATAGGGTGCACATGCACCTCTCAAACATAGTTGATGCACGGCCAAGTCTGCAACCTCTAGGGTTGCCTAGCACAAAATCGAACCTGGGAAAAGAGAGAGAGACAAAAAACAACAATCAGATATCCTGTGTGGCTGCTGTTCTGCTTAGAAGGTACCTTTGTCTACCAAACCAAGGCTTACCATGTTCTACAAATGAACAAAGTGTCTTGACCACAGATACAAGGGGGCGCCTCAAGAATTATTTGGATACCTCGACATCTAAATAACCAAGAGAAAAGAAGGAAAGAGGACTGGTTTGATAAGGTCAGACAGTAGTGTTGTCATATGTATGAACAGCACTCATACAACAACTGCCAAGTGTCGCTTCCTAATATCTAGAAAACACAACAAGCCGGTAGTCGGACTACCACTGGTGCTAATATCATGGTGCATCTGTTACTTAACCAACTAGTATGTCACTCACATACGGTCAGCATAATTCAGTACGGGAGGTCAGGCATGATGCATGCACTATGACCACATTTGTACAAATAAACCATTGTTTTACCTTCGTGAAATAACACAGTCGGTTTTATCAATGGTGACGTGGAATCCACTTTGTGACTGTAGTCAAATGAGTCAGCCTTCTCAAACACCCGGGCTAGTTGTGCTGGAGTGGGCGCCTCTGAGCGTTCAGAAGTTATACGCTACTAGCGTCTGAAACAAAATAAAGTCAATAACGTATCAGTAAACCTGCTATCGGCTCGTCCGGTCGTCATACCCATTAGATTCAAAGTGAAACCCATTCATTTATGACTCACCGTGAGATTAAGCTAAGACGTCCTCATGTCAGTCTCTTCGCTGTTCGTAGTCGCAGCTCCTCCGCGGTTGAACGTTGTCGTTCGAATCATCTAGTCTGATTAAATGTTATGCGAGTCAGTCATGTGATTGACGTAACATGTACGTGCGTGGTCAGGTGGTATCTAATACGTTGCTAGTGCAAGGTGCAGGCTCAATACTGGGTAGACATACCTCCTTCCACCATGTCACCACTGCCATCCTAACTCTGTGTCACGAGGTAAGGTAAATGTGCAGCTGTCAATAATCTCAGCGTTGCGTGCCGCTTCCAAATGCCCGTTATAATGGGTTCTCAGGACCGCTCACACAGTGTTGCAAATCATGTGGTCAGTCTCAATTGTTAATGTGATCCTCATTTTCCATGAACCACGTATTGTTATTCTCCTAAATTAAGCTGTAATATGGACAATATTGACAGTTATCTCTGAGCTTACTTGTATGGACAAAGGTAAGTAGGACCTGTCATCATGTTGGTGTCACATATTTCACACTAATCTACCCCGATCAGTGGTTCTAATCACACCAGCCTACGTAGAAAAAAATATAGTGACACTCATGCTAACTAATCGTTCTATATTCCACCCTCGAGAAGGAAGACTTTACTAAACAAGACTTGGAGTGGGATCAAAGTCAAAAGAGGCTGAGGTGCATGAAAAAGCTATAACTATAATCCTCTCCTCAATCATACTGGGAATAGAGTACTAATTTTTCCAGTTGACCTGTTCATTTAACCCATTAATTGCTGATCCAGTTAAGAAGATGAGCTATTGTTCTTTGTACAACAACTTCTTAGTGTCAGCCTCACTATTGTTGGTCCTTTCCAGTTGCCACAAAACAGTCCATTTCAATCCATCAACATCATGTTCCATTGTAGCAAAGTGACTGGCTAATGGAGATGTTAAATTCTGTTTTCTAATGCTGCTCCTATGTTCACCTATCCGTGTACTAAGTTTGCGTTCTGTCATGCCAAAGTATAATTTGGAGCATTGGCACCATACTGCATATATTACATGTGTGGAGCTGCAGTTGGTGAATCTGGTCTGCATCCAGGGTCTAGAAAGTCCCAGGTCCACCTCCTTCGTCCTTTGAGTATATTTGCAATTTATGCATTTTCCACACAGGGCGTGACCTACTAGTGTGGGAAGCCCCCAAGTGTGTGTGATACGCTGTTGCATAAAAGTGTAGAGTGGTGCTGCGTCAAGACTGGCTAATAACTAAGTTTTAGGATCAAAACTCATGTTTTCAATACAATTGATAACTTCTGTCGTGTCCTGTATGTATGAAAACATACTCAGGACAAATGGTTTGAGATATTTGTCAGCAAATTTAGCCAAAGGTTCCAACAACAAACCTGTTCCCGAGACAATAGGGTGTCCTGGAGGATTAGACAGAGATTCATGAATTTTAGGTAATGTGTAAAATTTGCGGATGGTGGGTTTAGATACAACCAAATATTCATATCCCTGCTTACAAATCCACTCCCTTTCGAATGCCTTGTCTATTTTGTCCCTAATGAGAATGGACAACCTTTCTGTAGGATATTCCATAATCTTACAATAGAATGACCTGTCATCCACTCCGCAATATATGTATCTTTGTCCTGAATCACCACAGTGCCTCCTTTGTCCGCCTTCCGTATGATAATATTAGGATTCGTAGCCAAACACTTAACTGCCTGCCTCTCAATATTACTAAAATTCTGAAATTTAGAGGGACTATGTTCATTTTCTAGACGGTGTAGATCATGCCACACCCTTTAAGAGAATACTACCGCTTCCGGTGTGTAACTCCCGACAGGTGGATCAAAATCGGATTTGTTTCGGAAACCACCTCATTCTCTTTGTCCATGAAAAATTGTTTCAAATGAATTTTGCGTAGCAGTTCTATTTCTATGCGTGTTAGAAACTTGTATTGTGTGGTGGGTACAAAACCCAATCTGCGATTCAATACTGCTTCTTCTGTTGGATTTGGAATATAACTGGATAAATTAACTAATAAGGGTGGTTGCTTCGGGTCCTTCGCTCCTCTTGCTCCCAACTGTTTGCTGCTGTGCGTTTGTCAAGACATGGTGGTGGATGATGATTGTTGCTGCAGGGGCGGTTGATCTGAATAAAACTGGTTATTCCCATTATTTATATTTCAAGAGTGCAAGAAGAAGTTTGGACTGCCAGAATCTGAGCCTTTTAGGTACACACAGGTTCGACACTGGTTGACTAAAAGAGCAACACGCCTAGCTGCCTCTAGAACCCCGCTGGGCATAGAACTTGGAATTGTTGAGGGTCAACGTCTCACAAGCTATCCACATGTTATAAACTCCTTGAAAACGCCCCCGAAGGAGAGACACTTCCTTATATGTTGGCCTGGGAGAGAGAGCTGGGCTTATATATCCCTGAGGAGTCATAGCAAAAGATGTGGTACAGAGCCCAGACAAGCTCTAGGTGTACGGTGGTGAAAGAAAATGCTTTAAGATTTGTTTCCGATGGTATTTTCCTCCAAGCAAGCTACATGCAATGAATCCTGATACATGTTGGCATGGCTGTGGTGAGCGTCGGGATTTAGCGCATATGTGGTGGCATTGTTGGGTCATACAAACTTTCTAGCCGGAAGTACGATCCAAAATCAAGGAAATTACAGGCTCCCTGCTTCCCATGGACCCTCTGATCCTAATTTTAGGGGATGTGCCAGAAGATGGGTCCTTTCCGATGACGGGCTCCAGAGCGGCCCTAATCGGCCAGTTGCTTATAGCTGCACGAATCACAAGGGCTTGTTTCTGGAAATCTATCGAAGGTCCATACATAGCATACTGGTGGGTGAAAGTATAGGGATTGTTAGGCCTTGAAAAACTTACGGCCATTCTGGAGGGGAGGCTTTTGAAATTCACGCAGACTTGGAGCCCATTCTTGAACTTTGTTTCAGACAAAGAGCAGATGTTCTTTCAACCGACATTAATGAAACATTTTATGAATCCTTGACGTGTATACCCTATGGATTTCTACTGAACAGACTCTGGAGGCTTCGGTATCCCTTTTTTTCTTTTTTTCTTTCTTCTTTCTTCTACTTCTCTTACATTTTCACAACCTATCTCTTTCCTTTTTTAGAGGTTATGGCTCAAATTGCTTTCCTCCCCCAATCAAGTATTGATGAATGAATTTGCACCCGGTCTTGTTATGTCTAATGAACTCGCATGCCAAATTACTGTAATATGGGTGGGAAATGAACTTTGATGCAATGAAATGATCTGGCGCTATAATGAATTGTTATTAATTTTTCTTTCATTCCTTGGATTAAATGTTTTGAAAATGTAATAAAAATAATAAAAAATTAAAAAAAAACAGATTAAGGTCCCAAACCCGGAAACTGGAAAGAAGATAGAGGGAACACATTAGTGAGTCCCTTCAGAAATTGTGTCATGAGTGGAATTTTAAAATAGAAACATTTTTCTGACGAGCGCTTAAAAATGGACAGCGCTGCCGAGTAGCCTTAAATGGTACCAATCTGGAACCCCAGATTAGCTAAGGATAGAAAAAAGGATAAAACAGAAGGATACATAGAAAAGGATCCACATTCTTTTCCTTGCACCGGTTGCAGAATTTATTCCAACGGCAACGGTACAAAGACTTTGTTGCTGGCCTTCTGGCCGAAAGCAAAACCTCCATTACGTCATCCGGGAGGTCCCAATCCTTATATCTCATCCTTTCAGAAACCAAGCGTGAAGGTTGAGAGTCTTGACCTCTGGATGGAGAACCCGACCCTCCTCCCGCGAGAGAAGGTCCTCTCTTTGTGGAAGACGCATCGGAGGACAAATGGACATGTCCTGGCCCAATCCGGGAAATTAGGATAATTGTTTCCCGAACCTTCTCAACCTCCTGATCACAAGAAGAATGACGGGGACTGGAGGAAATGTGTACAGGAGTGGACATTTCCAGTCCACTACGAACGCATCTCCTAGAGCTCCTCTTGGTGGAAATTCCCTGGAGCAATATCTTTCACACTTCCGGTTGACCTCGGTCGCAAACAGATCTACTTGTGGGGTTCCCCCAAGGGTGAAGATCTCTTGAAGGACTTCCTGAGCTAGTTCTCACTCGTGGGATACTGTGCTCCTCCTGCTCAGAGCGTCTGCTGCTGTGTTATCCTCTCCGGCTAGGTGAACTGCTGACAGGGAGATTCCTTCTTAAATTGCCCAGTACCAGAGCTGCATTGCCTCTCTGCACAGTGGTAGTGACCATACACCTTCTTTCTTGTTGAGGTAGTATATGGCCACTTTGTTGTCCGTCATTATCAGGACATTCTTTCCCCGTACAGAGGGCAGAAAGGCCTTCAGCGCTAGTATGATTGCTCTCAGCTCCAAAAGATTGATGTGTAGTTTGGACTCCGATGGACAGGCCCTGATCAGCCAGTTGTCCAGGTAGGGTTAGACGTGAATCCCCCTCTCTTGAGACTCGCTGCCACCACCGCCATCAGTTTGGTGAAAACCCTTGGGCGGAGGTTGGCCCGAATGGTAGAACCCGAAATTGATCATGAGAACTGCCAACTGCAAACCTTAGGTATTTTCTGTGATCGAGATGGATTGGCACATGAAAATAAGCATCCTGAAGGCCCAATGACAGTAACCAAACCTGGAGTTATAGGGCCTGAAGGATCTGAGAAAGTATGACCATCTTGAACTTGTCCTTCCTGGGGAACTTGTTCAAGTATCTTAAGTCCAAGATGTGTTTTAGTCATCCGTCCTTCTTGGGTATCAAAAAATAAGGGGAGTACCACCCCTTGTTCCTCTCCGTTACAGAAGCTGGTTCTATAGCACCTTTCTCTAGCAGGGTTAAAATTTCCTGCACAAGGAGCGGATCTGGAATCCTCAAAGAGCGGTTCCACGGTGGATTGTTCTAAGGTCTCTTTATGAAAGGACGGCAGTAACCGTGGGCTACTATTTCTAGAGCCCAAGCATCTGAAGTAATGACTTGCCATTCTTCCAGATGCTGAGACAGAATGTCCCTCACTGGTGAACTATGACTCAAGACCTCGAGTGGTTTTGAGGCAGCTGATGCAGCAACCAATGGTAAGGAGGCTGCTGCTTGAGCTGGCTTTGCACCTCTACCACGTCCACCACGAGGAAACCTCCTCTGGCCTCTTTGACTGGCCATTCTTCTCACCCTTCCAACTGAGGAGTAGTAGCAAACAGATCTACCCCTCCAAGGTTGTGCACTAGGATGAAAGGCTGAGGTTGCCTAATAGCGGCGCCTAAAGATTTGGCTGCTGCTTTTGAGGTCTGCAACTTCTCAAAGCTCTCTTCAGTCTTGTTGCCAATAAGGTGAGATCCATCAAAAGGCATGTTGAGAAGTCTAGATTACACATCAGGAGCAAAACCCCTCTTTTGCAAACTCGCAAACCTGCGCATAACGGTGCTGGTAGCCATGGTTCTGCTGATACTATCCACAGAATCCAAACTTGATTGAAGAAACTCGCACATGGCCTCTTTGCCGTCTATAATAATAGCTAAGAAACCGTCTCTTTCATCCCCTTCGGGAATGTGCTCTGCTGCCATGGAAATTCAATCCCGTACAGTGAATGTAAACTTTGCTAGGGCACAATTGGAGTTGGCAGATTTTAATGCCATGCTCCCTGCAGAGAATACCTTCCTTCCCCATCCATTTACGCGTTTGTTGTCCTTCTCATGAGGGATGGTAGGGTACGCTGCTGGTTTGAAAGTAGCAGTTGCTGACAGCACCACCAGACTCTCCGGAGTGGGGTGTTGTGACAGGTAGTCAGGGTCACTACTGGAAGGGCGGTACTTCTTGGTTAAATTCTTATCAACTGTCGGATTGGACTCCAGAGTCTCCCAGTTCCTAGCCACACTTTTCTGCAATGCCATATGCAAAGGCAAAATAGGTTCAGATTGTGGACCTTTGTCCAAAATGTCGGTGAGTTCGTCCTGCTCATAAAGTAATAGAGGCCTACTCCAACCCATGTATTCCACCACCTTCAACATGAACTTCCTGTAAGATGCATTTGCATGCTCCCCCGCCTCTGGTTTTCCAAGCTCAGGTTCGGGCGAGTTATGGCTGTATGCAAGTTGTCATAAAGACCCTTCAGTCTGGACTATTCAGAAATAAAACTCTCTGGTACATTGGGAGTACTGTATTGTAAGCCAAATGGGGCTTCATCATCCTCAGACCGCTCCTCTTCTTCAAAAATCGAAGTAAGAGATTTAAAGAAATCCTTTTCAGGGAGTGGCGCATATATTTTGTCTAGTTTAGCAATAATAGGCTTCTACCTCATGAAGTCTTCAATGCTTTCGTTTTCAGCACCGACTTAGGAGGGGCGCTGGGCATAGACCGCACTGCTGGCAAATGTGGCATGGCTGGCTTCGAAGGCTTCGGCATCGATGTTTAGTGCCTGGCGGGCTTCAAAGGCACTGCAGTGTCAAAGGTGTAGATGGCGTTGACGAACTCGACCTTTCCTTGTTTCTCGTATGATCCTTTAATGTAACATCGGATCGAGGCATTGAGGACTCACGATGCAGATCAGGCCTTTTTCCCGGGCTCGAGGGCACCCAGGATTTCGGACAAGACCTTTCCTTTCCGTCTTGTTTCGAAGGCTCGGTAGGAGCATGGCTTTTTTGTTTCTCAAAAACCTTTAGATTTTATCCCTGAAGGCTTCCCACTTGGCCGGAGTGGACTTCTCAGTACGGCAAGCAGCCCTATCGGGGGGAAACGTCTGATGGCGAAGTCGACGAAGGCAACGTATAGTGCTTTCTCTTCGATTTCTTTGAGGACGAAGACGAGTGGTGTGAGTCACTCCTTGACCTGGATCACTTGGCCTTCTTCCTTTGAGGAGATTTCCCTCTCGACTCGTCAGTCGAAGGTCTCGCGGAACGGGTAGGAGGAGATTTTTTAGGGATTTTTCCTACCTTCAGCTTCCCCTTCTGTTTCCACAAGGCTTTTCCAGTCATGGACTGGCATTTCGAGCAGTCAGAGGTGTCGTGGTCCGCGACGAGGCACCACAAACAGATACAGTGATGGTCGTTGAGTGACAATTTTGACCCATAATTCCAACACTTCTTGAAACCGGACTTCGGAGTCAGAGTTGATGAAGAAGACATACTCAAGGGATGATTGTAACAAATACGTCACAAGATGAGGCGCACTGAATTTCACTCAAAGCTATCACTGTCGCAGAAAAATTGAACTGAGGCCAACGGCGCGTGCTATATATGCCTTCGATGACATCATCCTTGACGGAGGCCTTCGAGGGACATCGACTCAAAGCCATCGACACACAGCACCCTCTACCAAAAAAAAATTCCAAAGCAGCTGAAGCTGGACAACAAGTGTCAAAGATGAGGAATAAGTGGGAGGACACAATCCGTTCGAAGTACGGTTTCTTGACCGAGGACAGTGGACACTTGCTTTGAAAGACATCCTGACAATCACCTTAGTTCTTTAGCCGAGGCAGGGAAACCCCTCTTAGGAATCTGAACAGATAGGTTTTCTCTTGCTTTCTGAATTCAATATAAGTCTTTAGCCCCAAAGATGCCATCTCAGTCCTCTTCTTTGGCACCCTTACATATGGTGTAACCTAGTCTGACCTGGTTCATACAAACTGGGGAACCTTGATGTTTTCCAAGCTCAGTAACCGAGCATCCAACTCCCAGTGAGTCTATACGGTTGACCTCTCCAGTATCCGCATTGTTACAATAGAGCCTAGAGAGAGGCAACTCATACCAACGGACTTAGTCCTAGCACCCCTCAAGGTTACATACATCTGATTGGTATCCAAGTCAGGTCTCGCTTGGAAACACGGTCTGGCCAGGGTGGTGGACCCAGACTACTGGGTTGATGTCAAAGTTCTACTCCAGAGAAACGTTAAAAACTCTTACCATGTAAAAACAGGGGAGAAAATCACTCACAGGATTTTAGAAAATGCCCTTCTTCCCAAACCTGTAGAAATTCAAGAGCAAGATCTGATGGAAAGATGAACCAAAGGCTTTGGATCAAGATCTGCCCCCTAAAGTAGAAATGCCAAAACCCTGTACCGAAGAAAGTGAGCCTCAGATAGTTACCGATAAAGCGTTCACACAGCACAATGACTGTATTCTGGCCGAATGCCTTCCTCAAAGTAGCTCCTGCAAATGAAGGCAGAAGTAAAGATGGTTCATTCTTTCATTCTTTTTTTATAAAGCAAGGGTTGTTATATCGAGGAGATACCACCACTGAGGGAAACACTCAAACCCAAATAGTGGTCCCAAGAAGCAAGTGAAGGGTAGTCTTAGAAATCGCAAATGTTCACCTAACTTCAGTACATTTGGGGATGGCAAAAACACTGGGACAGGTTGTGGACAGGTTTTACTGGCCAGGCATGTATGCATACGTTAAGAGCTTTGGCACTACATGTTCTCTCTTCAAAATAATGCTCCACATAACCCTCATCCAGCTCCATTACAACCATTGCCTATAATTGATATCCCTTTTACCCGGATAGGAATGGATATAATAGACCCAATGGAACCATCTAAACTTGGCAGTAGGTATATTCTGGCCATTCCCGACTATGCCACACGTTACCCTGAGGCCTTCCCATTGAGGAATAATACATCTCAGCAGCTCTTAAAACACTTGATCCCTTTTCTATCATGGGTGGACTTCCCATATAAAATTTTGACTGACCAGGAGACCACATTTATGAGTAATATCATGGCGGAAGTAAAACAGATCCGGCATGTTAAAACCTTAAGAACCTCCGTCTAGCACCCCCAGACGGATGTGTTGGTTAAGAGCCTGAAAAACATCCTGAAAAAAATGGGTAGAGGATAATGGCCCTAATTGGGATATGATGATTCCTTGGGCGTTATTCACCATCAGGAAGGCTCCCCAAGCTTCCCTGGGATTCTCCCCGTTCGGGATCCTCAATGGTGTGATCAAGGAGACGTCCTAGACATGTTGAGTGTCATGATCTCTGCTTCCAAAAGATCAGGACTTGCCCGACTCCCTTGGAAGCAGACCCATAACCCCGGTTCCGAGTGCCAGCCAGTCCCAATTAGGACCTTTTGGACCCTGTCCTGGCGCCAGTGGCACCAGGCTCATAAAGATGCCCAGTCCCAGCGCTGGAAGCGCCGGGCTCATAATGCTTGGGTGGACTTACCTGCAGCAGACCATGCTGCTTACTTACCTGCCAGTTGAACCCCTGATCCTCTTCTGTTTGGGACTACTTTTCCTGTTGGGTGGGGCAGGAGCCACTCCCTAGGTTCAGAACACTGGAACTCTTCTGGAAAGCAGGAACTCTTTTCTTACCTAGGCGTGGCTGTGGAAGGAGACACCTAAGCACTACAGGAGGCTATTTAAACCACACCCGATGGATGAATCTTGCTTTGTGTTATTCTGCATTCTCTGCAGCAGAACGCTCATCGTGTCTTCTGCTTCTGATCCTGGGCCTAAGGGAACAAAGGCTTACCATCCTGGAATCCAGTCTTCAGCAGCACCTGTAAAGACAAAGAAAGAACAGGTTAGCACTACGGTCTTCAGTGGCAGCGCATCTCTTAACTGGTCCATCGGCTGTCACCAACGCCTCGCGCTGCATTCCGGCATCTGAAAGACAAAGGCTTACCTACTCTTCGCATGCTCCGGAGGTCTTCGCACTGCATTCCGGCATCTGAAAGACAAAAGCTTACCAGCTCTTCGCACGCTCCGGAGGCCTTCGGCGCTGCATCCCGCATCTGAAAGACAAAAGAAGGTGCGTTTAAAGACATTGGGCAACTTTATTACTCACGTGCCATTACTCCTTCCCACGCCGAATCCAGTGGGTATTCCAGCACCCTTCAGCTTCTCTAAAGCTCCGAACTTGTACCTGCAAGATAAAAGGGACAGTTAGTGCGCATCGTGAAGCAGGCTACAAGCGCTTACTTACGTGCTTCCAGGCGCTTCTATTCCTCACGCGGGTTCGATCCTCAACTCTCATCAGCCCGCCATCCGCCATCGCCGGAACCCTGCAAAACAAGAGCTATCATTACAAAAGACTTTTAAGACATTTGAAGTGCCCAGAACTTACCGTTCGTGCAGTTAACGACGGACAGCAGTCCTCTGAGGTCAAGAGGCCTGCACCCTTATCCAGTGAAGAAAATGGTTACGGCACCCTGCCCCGAGGCAGATGGAGAGCTCGGCGTTCACTTACCTAAGGTGAGGGCGTTAACCTTTGGGGTTCTACAGGAGAAGAGAAAGGGAAGAGGAGAGAGGCACCCAATAACCCCAGTTCATTAATCCCATATTTTCTATCTGCAGACATCTTACTCTTCGAGTCAGACATACAGTGCAAAGAGGTCCAGCCCAAAGAGCCAACCGTGTGTTACACATCACCTTTGAAGATACGGCATTCACCCAGTCAAGACCGGCGCCTCTGCGGGAATCAGGTGAGCGTTACATTGAGGGAGACATGGGAATAATGGGAAGAAGCCATCGTATCTTTTTTTTCGCAATCCGCACAACAAATTGAAGAACATATGACTGAGGTGAGAGATATAGTACATTCCCACCTAGCGAAAGTAAAGGAGAATCAGTTAGCCCAATATGATAAAAAAGGCAATACCCCAGTCATTTTCTGTTGGACAGAAGGTATTGGTATTTCTACCCCCTTCAGAACACAAAATTCTGTCCCGCTGGCATGGCCCATATGAGATCTTAAAGAGAACTGGCCTCTGTAAAAATTGAGCTGCCCACTCCGATAGATGAAATAAGACCCAAATATACCATGTCAACCTTTTGAAGGAAAGGAAAGAGGACCCAGTTGAATCTTCTTCCGTGGTAATGGCCATTTTATTGTCAGAAGAGATAGAGGGAACCAATGTAATACCCCCTGTCTTTTCACCACGGCAGAAGCAAGACATCCAAGGGGTTTTGGCCCAGTTCCCGGATGTCTGTAGTTCGGACCTCGGGAGAGTGAAAGGAATCCAACATCATATCCGCACTCCCCCCCAGAAAAATTATCAAATTAAAGCCCTACCAGATCCCAGAGGTAAGGAAGGAAATAGACCTCCAAGAGGCAGAGAAGATGGTGGCCGCAGATATTATTGAGCCATCTCAAAGTTGGTTGTCCTATCTAAAGGTTCTTTGTGACAAAACCTGATCAATCATGGCGATTTTGTATGAAACAATAGAACCTGATGGGCGGGGGCGGTACCGGTCTGGTAATACCCCTGGGGCTATAGTCTCAAGCCCGAGAAAAGCAAGCGCTTTAACATAGCTCTGGGGGCATTACCACACTATTTCTGTAAGTACCCCAGCACGTCATACTGGTGTAATAATAGTATTTTTCCCCCGAGCTGAGAAACGGCATTGAACCGTTTCTCAACTTGAGGAAAAAAAGCAAAAGGAAATGGCTGCCCGGGATCAGGGAGAAGGGACTACACGTTGTCCATTCACCCTTTCCATGGATGGCCATTAAAAAAATAGAAAGAAATGTAAACAAACAAAATGGCCACCATGGAACGAGAGAAGGGACCAACATATGTCCACGGTGGCCAGGGGAGAAAGGAAAAGAACTCTACGGGACTCAGCACTCTGAATGGAGCACCTGAGGAGAGTCTTTCCCGAAACAGATAACGACCCGGCGAGGGCCAATAAGATCATTTGTAAATAGAGTTTAGGAAATGTAATGCTATATCCCAGTTTGAAAATTATCTGATGCCACAGATTGACGACCTTATTGATCGGCTGGGGTCAGCTGTATACCTCTGCACGACTGATCTTACAAAGGGCTATTTGTAGGTGCCCGTAAATCCCATGGAGAAAGAAAAGACTGCATTCTCCACCCGTAGCGGACTATTTCATTTTAAAGTCCTACTATTTTGGCTCCATGTTACTCTCTCTACTTTCCAGGAACAAATTGATCAGATTTTGCTACCATATTCCAGATTTTGCACCGCCTATCTGGATGATAAAGCTGGTCGTTATGAGTTGGGTGGTAATTCTGTGGGGCAGAATTACCGTTACAACTGTGGTTTCTGGCAGAATTACCACTACATTACAACTTGCTGGGAGCGTGCACACTCCATCGACGGAAACAATAATTCTGCCTGGCGGAATTACAGCCAAAACAGGCCGCTCTACAGTAAATCTGCCAGCATTCGGGATAATTACAGTTACCACTGTTTACTCAGCACTAACTCCGCCGGTGGAAAAAGCATCATCACCAGAACGGGAAGCCAAGGGGCAGCTATTTTGTAAACTCAATCCAATCTCAATCCACAACTTCCTGTAGCCATCCACAGCAACAGGATATAGGAATCATGCCGCAGGACAGAGCCAAAGCCAAGGTGCCAAAACACTGGCTCACTGTTACATCACCCTGGGCGGCATCATAGGTAGGGCCAGCCCTGTGCAGCACCCATGTGTTCTGAGAAAGGCCAAGTGCCATAGTTGACCCCCAGCCCTCCTCATGGAATGGCCACCTTGACAACACAAGGGGAAATGTGTACCAGTCAATGGAGTGTGCACCCTCAGCAGCCACTACACTCACCTTACTGTGGACATAGACAATAGCCTGCAAACAACCATGCACTACAATCCACATATGTGGGATGTCCCTCAACCAAGTAGCGTGTGTGACTAGCAAGTCAACGTACCAGTATGCCTGTTGACTGACAGCATGTCATTGTTCACCTAACAGGGTCACAGCCAACTCAGGAGGAGAAGAAGGGGGAAGGATCATCAGCCTCCCATGGCCGGGCCTCCAAGTCCACACCATTGGCCACCACCCCATCAATGGCCAGCAACAGCAAGGCCAGGCGAAGGGGACGGCAAGCGACAACAGGGTCCAGCTGCACCACACCTGCCAGCTCAAGCACTGCACCCATTACTACTGATGGGGACACGGCCACTGGCACTGCGCCCCTGGCACCTGCGAATGTGCCCCAACAGCCGGCCAATGGGGATACGGTGGGGGAACCAGCTGCTGGCATTCGTGCAGGAGGCACAGTGAATCCCAGCGCCCAACAGGCCTATGAGAGGGACTCGACACCTGCGCGAGGCAGCCAGCATCATGGGCAGGATTCACAGGGTTACTCAGACATCAGGTTCTAAGGGTCACTGTGCTTCAGCCCCAGCCCTTTCCACAGCCCTCAAGCCATTCCCCAAGCCAAACATGATGAGGCAATTGTAAGGAGACTGGACGCGATGGAGGCAGTCGCAGTTACACAGGTCCTCAACCTCCAGGCCATCCGATATTGTGCCCAGCGTGCCACCCACAGGATTGTCAGAGCCATGGACTGCGATGTCAAGTGTGACCAGGATTTCTTCTGTGGGGAAAAAACTCATGCCTATAAATAATTGAATGACCGATGCGTATGTATTTCTCAGTCTTTTGACTTGGGGACTGTAAGAATGTATCAATACATTTGCAGACCGGTTCTAAAACGGACTCACAGCCAGCGACTATGGGTTGGCCCGCTGGCTTGCTAGCATCCTTGTGTATTTTCAGACAGCATAGAATTTCTTGCATGCTCCCATCCGAGGTATTGAAGAAGTAATATTCATCTTCAGTAAGCCATTCTCTCTGTCATGCTAAAGATGTGACTTCCAGTATCTTTTTCTTAATGTCTTCAATAGGATTTTGCGTAGCTTCTTGTAGCTGTCTGGGTCACCATCTGTTGGTATTGTACCTGATTAAAGATGACTATGCCTCTCCCTTGTCTGCTGGTTTTATGACAAGGTGGGGGTCAGTGGATAGTGATCTAATTGCCTGCCTATCTGCATTGCATACATTATATCTCACGGGTTGATTACTCTGCTCAAGTTTTCTCACTTCCTGGAGAACGCATTTCTCAAAGGTTATGATCTCTTTGGGTGATTGATTATCCATGGGTGTGAACATAGAGTGACTGCTAAGGCCTGTGTCTAGTGTAACATCTTGCTTGTCTGTGTCCTTAAAGAAGGAACGTAATCTAATTTTCCTTAAGAATTCATGGATATCTGTTTGAACCATAAACCAATCTGTGCTAGTGGAAGGATAATCCCTTGGACAATACACTAATCTGGGCATTGGATAAAGGGTGTCCTGATAAATTCAACACCGGGAGGGAAAGTTGCTAGGTTATCTGAAGCTGGCCCTCCATCTGGATCCATGTCGTCGAGGGGCCTGGTGCCATCCCTGGCCTCGTATAGACCTCTGCCTAAAAAAGGCCTATACCTGCCAAATTGAGGAAGGGGCGGTGGTGTAGAAAATGGGAATGGTGGGTAAATGTAACCTTGGTCTGTTCCCCTGCCCTGTGATGAGTCACTTCTGATGTCTGAGAAAGTTACTCGCTTTTTCTGGCACCTTTGTCCACCGCCCACCTGGTTTCTGCCCGTGTTCCTGGACTGTAGGTACTTGGCTGCTAGGTAAGGATAGATACCCTCAAGTTTAAACTCCTGAATATCTCTGGCCAATTCTTTTGTTTTTTTATTCAAGGTGGTGTTCTTAAATTCGTCAAATTGTTTTTGCATCTCATTGAGTCGATCCTTGGTATTGGTAATAACTGTACTGGAGCTAAATGTTTCCTCTGCCGTGTCCAGTTCTATTTGGGTCATTTCTGCAAGATGTTGTGCAGTGGAGATGGTGAGGTCCATCAGGTCTCTACTGCCCTCGGTCGCTATGTAGCTCAATTTGCTTTTATAATGTTTGTCCTCTAAGAATAGACATGGTTCATTGCGTACCACTAAACCAGCTGGAATAATGTCCGCTTTTAAGTACTCACGGAGGAAATGTCAGTGTTAATTCTGTACAAAAAGATTTTTTCTGTCATTTCAGGAGTTTTTCTCCTGATGATGTGTTAAGTAATTGAGTTTGGGTGCCCGTTGGGTCGAAAAAGGAAGGACCCCTGATAATGGCACTTATCTGTTCCTCAATGTTGCATTTTCTGTGTGTGTTGGTAAACTGTTCATACAGCATTGTCCATCATGTCCTATTTCTGTGGGTTGTTGGCTGTCATTTGTGCAGTGAGAGGGCAAGTCCTGCATGTACATGGCGTTGTCAGGGCATACATTTTGCTGTTGTGCCTATGCACTCTGACCCCCTTCACTATGCTTTTCTGTACTGCAGTACATTGATATTGGGCCTCATTACGGGTCTGCAGGTAACCCTGCCGGTGATACTGGCGGGTTGTTGCCGGACCTGTAATATTTTACCGGCCCCTGACTTCCCGGTGCTACAACTCCGGCGGCACATGAAGGCAGGCGCCGGTAAAATGTAAGTACTCCTACGTCCCATCCCCTTTCCTCCATACTTATGGGACATCTCTCCGTCCTGTGGGACGGGACCGGAGCACTTTTGCAAAAAGCATCCACATTTTTTTCAAAAATGTGTCCCTCCTCTCTTTCCTGCGCGGGGCCCGGCACACGGCCGTAACCCAGCCCACCTTGGCTCCGCCCCACACATCGCCCATCAGTCCTTTTCTCCGCACGATCGGGGCCAGACGCACTTGCATCCTCGGAAGATTTTCTTCCCTTTTTCCCTCTCTGGCTCTCGCTAGCGTTTGTTTACTAGTCTGTCTATGTCTTTTAAACTAGATTTTCCAGACTGTTCATCGTGTCACCGTCGCTTCGCGAGGGCGGATCCCCATCCTCTTTGTTTAGAGTGTTTGGGTCCGGAACACCGTTGGGACTCCTGTTTTTACTGTGACTCCCTTTCGGTCCGGGCACTTCAACGTCGGTTGGAGCGGTGGGAGGAGGTGTTCGGACGGACTCCTCCTTCGCATTTTCATGCGTTCATCGACGAGAAGAAAAAACGCCTGGTAAGTTCTTTAATTTTCAGAGCACCCTGGCCGGGGGATACCTTTGCGGGTTCCTCTCGAGCCGGGAGGGGCGTTGATCGCTCTGTTACCGGGGTTCGCCCTGAGGTGCCTGTCGGGTCTCCGTAAGGGAAAGACATCCAAAGGAAACGATTCAAGAAGTATGGTATCAAGGATTTTATTGAACCTGATATTAATTTAATATATCAACCAAATCGTGATTAAATCTGCACTTGTGAAAACAATTTACATAGCAGGAAACAACTTTTATTAAAAAGAACACATCTATATAATAAAATTCATCTTATTCACTCATCCAAGCATACAACCTCATCCATCCATTAGACAAACCACTCATACTAAACACCAATCAATATACAATGTAAAATCTATAAGGAATTCATCACAGTTAATTCATCTGAAATATTTATAGAAAAGAGTATGAAATCAAAGCCACAACAGGTAACATCAGTGGCATAAATGATTGAGATGGGTCCCAGAATTTTTTGATCACGACCTCATCTTAGTCCAAACTCAACCGGTTTCGACGTGTATACTTTAGTGTAGTGACGTCTTCATCAGGAGTACAAAAGTATATTCTAACATAAGGAAATGAAAGAAACACAGATGGGACACATCAATATATGAAACCCCTAAACTTGGAAAGAGAACATATAACATCAATAATAAAATTGATATATATAATGAAAAAATTAAAAAATTAAATAAAACAATGGGTAATCATGTACAAGAGCCTGCTGCCACCCCGTGGTAACTCTGGGATGGGCCTGAGGTGTCTGGTAGAAAGTAGTGCTACCCTCTTATATTGGTGTCTCTGGGAGGCAGATACGATGTAAAACCAGGTCATAAGCAGAGTAACAGATATACACACAAATGACAAGGCCAATGTATAAAACCTTCACTATTGCGGCCCGTGAATAGAACACAAAAGTCACATACTTTAGATTGTACCAGTGGTGTAAGGGCATGACCGCAAAGAATATAAGTATAAACTAACCTTCATTCATATAGTAAAAGGCTGTACGTCTTTGCCTTTAATTAAACACTGGGTCCACTTGTATACACTAGATAACAACGTCCCAGTCGAAGTTCCTGCAGTTATTTTTGGTGCGTGAACACCAAAGTTCTTCTCTGCAAAGTGTAAACAAACATTTACACAATTGGCTCCCACTGTACAGATCATAAATTAAAATTTAAAATGTGCAAGGGTGAGCTAACAGGTCTTACCAGGAATGTCCAAACACTCGTTGAGCCCGCCGCCATAGGTGTGAAGATGAATCCCCGGATCCAGGGAGGGCTGCGCCTGATATTATATGGGCCTAAACACGACACAAACATTTAAGTGTGTGAAAAAGTGCCCAATTGTTCTTACAAGACTCAAACGGAAGCTACTGCAAATTAATAAATTAAGTGCATAAACCAAAACCAGCTAATATGTGCAATATCTAATTATGGTTAATCGAATTTAGCTTACTGAAAAGATTACTTTTTTGGAAATTTAAACTAAAATTGCTCAATCTATCTGACTTCACACGAATTTACTTTGCTGGGGTATCGCCTATAGAAGACCCAAAGATATGGGGCTCCTTTCTGTGTGTAGTAAAGGCAAAAAACGATTCGAAAGAACACCCATGCAGCTGAGTATTTACGTTAAGCGAAGGAATTCTCCGGTTCTCGCGGCAGCTAGTCACCCGTATAGCAGCTGGGTCCAATTGAAAGTAGCGTGCAACAGAGTATCACCGTTTCAAAGATGTTAATATACGCGTGGAAAGCATCATGTGATCACGTAGTCAACCACGTGACCACAAACTGAACTGGTCTACGTGCTGCGTGGCCATACGATTTTAGAAGAAAGACACGCAAAATTGAGCAACAAAATGGTGTACTACACGACGTGTCCACACAATCGTGAGGAAAAGACCGTAATTAGAGCATGACAGATATGGAAATAACGCACACTGTGGCAAAACATTTAGAAAAAGACGATCTCTGTCATGTATGGGCAAGATTTTAGTTTATGCACATTATAATGAGTGCTGAAAATATTGTAAAAACAACATTTAATGCCTTTCTTAAGATTAGAACGGTCCAAATATGTCAGATATTGTGGCGAGTAGTGTTTAGTTACTCGAGTTCCATGGTTCCAGGGTATTAAGGCCCAATGTTAATGTTTTTAGATTAAATATCCACATTTGTTCTTTGTAATCTAAGTTTTTTAATAGTTGGGATTGATTTTGTGCATATACTTTTTCTATGCAAAACCATTCCACCTGGTCAGCCGTATGACCCATCTCAATAAAATGGATTACCATTGGAGCATTGAGGTTTCGAGTTCTAATCTTAGAACGGTGTTCGTTAATGCGGGTACTCACTTCTCTAGTTGTTTTGCCTACATAAAACAACTGACATGGGCAGCGAATGGCATAAATGACATTCTTACTTTTACAAGTGGTAAAAGTGCGGAGGGTCCACTTTCTAGTCTGTGATTCAAATGACATAGTTTTTAGAAAACTTACATGCGACACACAGAAATGCATGGCCATATACTTAAGGAATATTTGAGATCCAGCATTATTCCACAAGGTCTACAGGTTAAAATTATCCCATGCCTTTTTCTGGATGATAATGACTATAAAGTGGCTTTTAGTCAAGTTGCGACCAAATGCAGCCGTGATTTATTAGTATTAACCATAACTACAGCCCAAAGAGTTAGTGGGAAGATACAAGAAACGTTGGCTGAGCAAGAAAAATCTTTTTTGACAAACACTCTGATTGTGGAATCTAAACAAAAGTTTGAACAGATTGAAAAATCTTTTCAGGAATTCAAGAAGCTTACTATTGAAAAAAAGACTAATAAACTTAAAAAGGATATTTCATTATTTAAGAAAGAATTGGTGTATCCCTATCTAGCAGAAGATTTTAATCCTCAGACGGCTTGGAAAACTAATACTAATTGGAATATGGGACCCAATAATAGAAATAAAAAAAGATGGGTGACATTTTCAGATACTTCTTCCAGTAATTCAGGCAATGAGGAATCGAGCAATCAAGCCTCGGGTAACCACCCTTTTTGAGGAAGGGGCGGCCGAAGAGGCTGCTGAAATATCTCCCAAGGTCAAATGACACACAACATGCCGATGCAGAGCACTCCGGGACAAGGGATGATGCACCGGGATTTCCAGACCCGGAATCGAGCGTACAGGTGGTAAATGAAACAATGCCAATCTTTAATTTATCCTCCCGTACATTAACACCTGCGGAAACATCAATTCTTAAATGTGGTCTATCTTTTGTTCCTACTCAAAATCCAAGCGCAATGTCAATCATAAGTGAAGTAAAAGGTTTTTTGCGTAAAGTGAGATTAAAGTTCTTCTTTTCGAATAATATGATTCCTAGAGAACCTAATATCTCAGGCTTTTCAAGACCTTCCACTTTTACCCCCAACTCTAATGATCTGCCCTCAGAGGTTTTGATCTTTGAAAAATTAGTTCTCAAAGAAATAGAAAAAGTTATCCGCCACCCAAGAAACCGACAAGGACCCAATTTGAGGCTTTCCGAGTTCGAAGCTATTGAGAGATTAGCCTCGGATCAGTCCATAGTCATCAAGGCTGCAGATAAGGGTGGTGGGATAGTTGTCTGGGATGCTGATCGCTATGATCAAGAAGCCCTGAGACTTCTACACATCCCTGGGCACTATTCTAATTTGATGAAAGATCCATCAGAAATGATTAAATTAAAGGTACTTAAACTCACCGAGGAAGGAAACCAATTGGGGTTCCTTTCCACTAAAGAGGTTGAATTCATCAACCTCTCGGAAGATCGCATACCTTTATTTTACATTATGCCTAAAATACATAAAGACATTGAGAACCCCCCAGGACGACCTATAGTCTCGGGATGTGGTTCATTACTTGAACCCCTGTCGAAATATATTGATTTCTTCATTAAACCACTGGCGATGGCCACGCCCACTTTTCTCCTTGACTCATGAGATGTTATTAATTTGGTGGAAACAAAAGCATTTGATCCCAGCACTCAAATTCTAGTCACGCTTGATATTGAAGCGCTTTATACAAATATCCCTCAGTATAGAGCGGTGGAGAGCCTGCGCATAATGCTAGACCGGCGCGTGCAACCACACTTGGTTCCCACAGAATTCCTATGTAAAGCAGCAGAGTTAGTTCTTAAGAACAGTTTCTTTAAATTTAAGGAGGAATTCTTCTTGCAATGTAAAGGGACAGCAATGGGGTGTACTTTTGCACCCAACCTTGCCATTATTTTCATGGCACTTTTGGAGGAAGAAAAAATTCTGTCAACATTCAACCCATTTAGGGGTCAAATCAAGGTATACCGTCGATATATCGACGACATATTTATGATTTGGGAAGGCTCATCAACATCATTGACTTCATTTGTTCAATGGCTTAATGAGATAGACTTAGATATTCATTTTACTTTTGAATATTCAGCATACAGAATTCCTTTCTTGGATTTATCTATCTTTGTCAAAGAAGGGCATCTCTGCACAGAATTACATAGAAAACCCACAGAGAGAAATACTACGTTGAAATACGAGAGCCAACATCCAGCTAGTTTACTTTGTAACTTACCATATGTGTAACACTCTAATCTGATAGTCCAGAATGAGATATAAAACTCCACTAACCTGGTCGGAACGCCGGAGCCGGGACAGCAGTGACGGAATTGAAAAGCCTCCCTGAGAGTCCTGAGACCCCCACTCTGCTGGAAGGGAAGAAGGAAACTTCAACAGGAGGAGGCAGGACCCCCAGGGAAACCCTCAAGGGGGAAAAAACCCTAGGTGTGTTGTCGGAGATCCTTGCAGACAGGTGGTATCCAAGGCGCAGACCTCCCGATTTGATGGCTGTTTCACAGGTTGGATAGATTTGGAGGAATCTAGTTGTTGCTGAGAGGTGGAGGGTTCTCGGAGTGAAAGGTAGAGATGGTTGGAAGGAAGCGCTGGAAGGGCACAGAAGCGTCCTGAAAGACAGAAGCGACGCGCGAAGGCGAAAGCCTTCGGTTCTGATATAGCGTCACATGACATGTCGTAATAGTCAGCTGGTTGCGTGGAAGAATCATGTGACCTGTCCTTGACGTGCACTGATGACGTGGAACCACAGTACCGCTAGAACTGGTGGTATTGACAGAAATAGATCGCGCATCAGCACAACAAAGCGCGGAGCTGCACATTTTCCACCTATGTAAGTGTACAAAGCAGCGATGACGAAAAGGTGTAACAGTATGCCCTCTCTTCCTGGGGGGCGATCCGGGCTTCCCAGGGTGTAAACGAAAGAAACGTTGAATCAAAAGGGGAGAGTGAACACCAGAAGCAGGTTCCCACGTTCTTTCAGCCGGAGAATACCCCTTCCAGTGAATAAGAAATTGTAGTTGACCCCTGTGGTAGCGGGAGTCACATATACCGGCCACCTCATATTCTGTCCCGGTATCAGTGATCACCGGAGGTGGAATGGTCTTTGTGGAGCGCTGGAAACGATCAGCTACAGTTGGTTTCACTTGAGATAGATGAAAAACAGGATGAATGCGAAACCAGGCCGCCGGGAGAGCCAGTCGAACTGCTGCCGAGCCTACTTTAGATACCAACTTGAAAGGACCAAAGAACCTAGGAGATAATTTAGAAGGGACTAAGTGTTTCGGAAGAAACCGAGAGGCCAACCAAACCTTGTCCCCTACTTGTAGTTCTGGAAATTTGCGTCGATGTCGGTCTGCATATCGCTTTGCTCGATCCTGAGCTTCTTGAAGGGCCAACCGAGCCTTCTTTTGGCCAGACTGGATGATGTCTATCAAACAGTCCACCCCTGGTAATTTAGAGGGGGAGGGAGTAATGGTAGGGACAAAAGAAGGGTGAAACCCGTATGAACAGAAGAAGGGGCTAGTCTTAAGGGCAGTGTGCTTGGCATTGTTGTAAGCAAATTCTGCGATTGACAACAGTTCAGACCAATTATCCTGAGCTGCTGAGACATAACAGCGGAGGTATCCTTCTAGAGTTTGGTTAAGACGCTCCGTCTGCCCGTTGGTCTGGGGATGGTAACCCGAACTGAGTGCCCTCTTAATGCCTAGGAAGTGACAGACTCCTTTCCAATATTGAGAAGTGTATTGTGGCCCTCTGTCAGAGACTATGACTTCAGGTAGGCCGTGTCTGGAAAACACTTCAGAAATGAAGATCCTAGCCATTTGGGCTGCCCCTGGCAATTTGACTAAGGGAATGAATTGGGCCATCTTGGTCAAGTAGTCAATGGTGACCATTATTGTCGTGTAACCTGAGGAAGGGGGAAGATCCACTATAAAATCAGTGGAGATGATTTGCCAAGGTTTCTCGGGAATCGGCATGCGGGAAAGTAAGCCAAAGGGAGGAGCTCGTGAAGCCTTAGACTGGATACATGTTGTACAGGAATTTACATAATCTTGAACATCGACCTGAAGGTTTGGCCACCAGAAATAACGTTGTATCAAATCCAGAGTAGTCTGTATTCCCCGGTGACCTGCAGCTCGGGAGTCATGGCACATCCGAAGAACCTCAGATTGAAGAACACTAGAAGGAATTAGGACCTGTGTTGCGTGGAAATACAATCCTTGATCCTTTGTAAGATGGTGGGTATACAGAAGATTCTCACATTCAGATTGATTCTTAATGGTATCCAGCTTTAGTAGCTGAAGAAAGTCGGAAATGACTGCCACAAATCTTGCTTGAGGAAACATCTTCTCTGAGCTGAATTGCGAAACCTGTGGTTTCTTTCGAGATAAGGCATCGGCTCTGAGATTCTGGCTTCCTGGGAGAAAGGTGAATTCGATTCGGTAAGGCAGAAAGAAATACGCCCACCGTGCTTGTCTACTATTGGTGGTTTGAGCCTGCTGTAATACTTTCAAGTTCTGATGGTCTGTACGGACCACAATGGTATGGGGAGATCCTAGTAGAAGATGTCTCCATTCTTCGAAAGCCTTCTTTATGGCCAATAACTCTTTTTCAAGAACAGAGTAGTGTAGTTCTGAGGAGGTAAACGTCTTTGACAGATAGGCCACCGGTCTCTCCTCCCCCGAATCAGTTGTTTGTAGAAGGACAGCTCCTAGAGCGTGATGAGAAGCGTCTGTCTCAAGGATGAATTGGCGGGATTGATCCGGGTTGAGTAAGACCCTGGCGGAGATGAATAAACCCTTTAAGGTCTCAAAGGCTTGTTGGGCAGAAGGATTCCAAGAGAAGACGATCCCCTTCTTGAGTAGTCGAGTAATGGGTAGAATAGTCTCAGAATAACAAGGAATGAACTTCCGATAGAAATTTGCGAATCCGAGAAATCGCTGAACCTCCTTGACGGTGGAAGGAGCTGGCCAATCCAGCACGGCAGAAACTTTTCTGGGATCCATAGAGATCCCATTTGCAGAGATGACAAATCCCAGATAGGTTATCTGAGCTTGATGGAACTCACACTTCTCTGCCTTACAATACAAATGGTTCGTCTGCAAACGACTCAGAACTAGATTAACATGCTGGATGTGGTCTTCAAGAGTGTCTGAGAATATCAAAATGTCATCGAGGTATATGACGACACAATGAAGCAGCAAATCGGCGAAAAGGTGATCCATAAACCGTTGAAACACAGCCGGCGCATTAACCAGGCCAAAGGGCATGACTTGGTACTGGAAGTGTCCAAAAGGGGTTCGAAAGGCCGTTTTCCATTCGTCATTCGGAGCGATTCTGATGAGATGATAGGCTCCCCTAAGATCTAATTTAGTGTAGAGAGTAGCTCCACGGACGGCTTCAAGAATGTCTTTAATCAATGGCATGGGATACTTGTCAGGAATAGTGATCTTATTGAGCCCTCTATAATCTATGCACGGTCTCAATTCTTCTGTATCTTTCTTTGGAATAAAAAATAAGGAAGCTCCAGCGGGAGATTTAGATTCGGTAATGAGACCGTTCTGAATATTAGCATGGAGATACTCTCGAAGGGCACTCTTCTCCCGTTGGGACAAAACATACATTCGTCCAAACGGAACCGGTTGATCTGGAAGCAGGTCTATATGACAATCATCCCTTCGATGAGGCGGAAGAGTTGGAAACTGGGGAGTTGAGAACACCCTGAGAAAGTGTTGATGACATTTAGGAATCATACTCAAATGACCGATGGAAGGCAATTCGGTGGTAGGAGGAGACTCTGATGGAATATATAGGCCTACCGAATTGCGTGAAAGACAATGTGTGACACAGTACTCCGAGCCCAAAAAAAGTGTTCCTGCCTTCCAATTTATGTAGGGGTTGTGTAATCGCAACCAAGGCAGACCAAGAATAATGGGGAAGTGAGCCGCTCTGATTAAATCGAACACCAATGACTCTTTATGAGAGGCGATCAAACAAGTTAGCTGTTTGGTCTGTTCTCGTATAGGTCCCGAGCTTAATGGACTACCATCGACTCCTAAGATAGGTGTAGAAAAGGGTTTAGGAGTTCTGTCTATCCCGTTCTTAGCTGCCCAATTATCATCAATGAAGTTTCCAGCGGCTCCGCAGTCGAGCAGAGCTGGTATGTCCATCAAGTTACGGTCAGGCAACAAGATGGTCAATGAAAGTACAACCATGGAGGGGTTATTAGCCAATGGTTCAAAAGTGGACTCTTCTTCTATCGGGGAACCCTGAAGTTGTACTCCTACCGTGGTTCCCCTTACGGTAGGGGCTTGGCGTTTCCCGACGGCAAAGGTCTGGATCTGCGAGGAGGGACAACAGGACAATCTCGTAACAAATGGGAAGAAGACCCACAATACATACACAGGTTCAAGGCCTTCCGTCGTTCTCTCTCTATGGCTGAAATAGGACCTCTAACAGATCCTATCTGCATGGGCTCCTCAGAAGGAGTGGTCTTATGTTGTAGGGCCAAGATATCAGGGTTGAAATGAGGACCTTTCCCTTTCTTCCTTTCAATAGAACGCTCTTGAAGGCGGTAGTCTATTTGCATAGTCAAAGATATCATCTCCGCCAGATTCGCTGGCCGTGGGATCTTGGACACCTCATCCTTCAAATCCTCCGCAAGTCCTCGTCGAAAGAGAGTGAGTAGTCCGTCATCAGGCCAACCGGTTTCTGATGATAACTGTTTAAATCGAGTAATATAGGACATAAGGTCCTTCTGACCTTGCCTGAGATCAAGAAGCCGTTCCTGCGTGGCTACCGAAATCTCTTGTCGACCAAACATGGACCTGAGACTGTTGGAGAACGCTGGATAGGAATCCAATACAGCGTTTCCGGAAGTGACTAATGGAGTAGCCCAAACAAGGGCAGGACCCGTTAGGTGTGAAATGAGAAATCCAACCTTGTCCTTATCCGTGGGAAAGAATCGAGATTTGAACGTAAACTGAATGATGCAACTATCAAGAAATTCTTTCAACTTATGTGGGTCACCATCATACTTGCCCAAGGAGAGAGTAACGGGAGGGGTTTCAGAAAAGGCCCGAGTCAACTGTTGTCTTAATTGTGCATTGTCCTGTTTAAGACTCTGCATTTCAATAGACATAGACTGCATAGCAGCCATTAGCTGCTGCATTTGTTGTTCCATTCCTGCACCGCTGCTCCGACCAAGCTAGAGAGTTTCTTTTGGGGCGTCGCTTACTGTAACACTCTAATCTGATAGTCCAGAATGAGATATAAAACTCCACTAACCTGGTCGGAACGCCGGAGCCGGGACAGCAGTGACGGAATTGAAAAGCCTCCCTGAGAGTCCTGAGACCCCCACTCTGCTGGAAGGGAAGAAGGAAACTTCAACAGGAGGAGGCAGGACCCCCAGGGAAACCCTCAAGGGGGAAAAAACCCTAGGTGTGTTGTCGGAGATCCTTGCAGACAGGTGGTATCCAAGGCGCAGACCTCCCGATTTGATGGCTGTTTCACAGGTTGGATAGATTTGGAGGAATCTAGTTGTTGCTGAGAGGTGGAGGGTTCTCGGAGTGAAAGGTAGAGATGGTTGGAAGGAAGCGCTGGAAGGGCACAGAAGCGTCCTGAAAGACAGAAGCGACGCGCGAAGGCGAAAGCCTTCGGTTCTGATATAGCGTCACATGACATGTCGTAATAGTCAGCTGGTTGCGTGGAAGAATCATGTGACCTGTCCTTGACGTGCACTGATGACGTGGAACCACAGTACCGCTAGAACTGGTGGTATTGACAGAAATAGATCGCGCATCAGCACAACAAAGCGCGGAGCTGCACATTTTCCACCTATGTAAGTGTACAAAGCAGCGATGACGAAAAGGTGTAACAATATGGGATGTTCTTACGGCTGCGCCGTAATTGCACAGATATCGCAGATTTTGCTAAACATGCAGCGATTTTGGAAAAAAGACTATTAGAACGGGGATATCCAAAGAAACTTATAAAAAATTCCAAAAAGAGAGCTCGATATACCAACCGAGATCTTCTATTGACACCTAAGCGAGACATTGAAAAGAAAGATGAACTAGTATGTGTCTCAACCTTTTGTCAACATAGCAATGCTATTAGAGGTATTATTCTAAAAAACTGGCGAATCCTTAACACTTCAGGAACATCTATACCCAGACCTCTATTTGCTTTCAAAAAAGGTAAAAATTTGAAGCAAAAGATTACTCGTGCCAGTAGAACTTTTCCTAAAGTGCATACAATTCGCGATACTAATTCCAACCCAGTGGTGGGACACTACCCTTGTACTTCATGTGTCGCATGTAAGTTTTCTAAAAAAACTATGTCATTTGAATCACAGACTAGAAAGTGGACCCTCCGCACTTTTACCACTTATAAAAGTAAGAATGTCATTTATGCCATTCGCTGCCCATGTCAGTTGTTTTATGTAGGCAAAACAACTAGAGAAGTGAGTACCCGCATTAACGAACACCGTTCTAAGATTAGAACTCGAAACCTCAATGCTCCAATGGTAATCCATTTTATTGAGATGGGTCATACGGCTGACCAGGTGGAATGGTTTTGCATAGAAAAAGTATATGCACAAAATCAATCCCAACTATTAAAAAACTTAGATTACAAAGAACAAATGTGGATATTTAATCTAAAAACATTAACATTGGGCCTTAATACCCTGGAACCATGGAACTCGAGTAACTAAACACTACTCGCCACAATATCTGACATATTTGGACCGTTCTAATCTTAAGAAAGGCATTAAATGTTGTTTTTACAATATTTTCAGCACTCATTATAATGTGCATAAACTAAAATCTTGCCCATACATGACAGAGATCGTCTTTTTCTAAATGTTTTGCCACAGTGTGCGTTATTTCCATATCTGTCATGCTCTAATTACGGTCTTTTCCTCACGATCGTGTGGACACGTCGTGTAGTACACCATTTTGTTGCTCAATTTTGCGTGTCTTTCTTCTAAAATCGTATGGCCACGCAGCACGTAGACCAGTTCAGTTTGTGGTCACGTGGTTGACTACGTGATCACATGATGCTTTCCACGCGTATATTAACATCTTTGAATCGGTGATACTCTGTTGCACGCTACTTTCAATTGGACCCAGCTGCTATACGGGTGACTAGCTGCCGCGAGAACCGGAGAATTCCTTCGCTTAAGGTAAATACTCAGCTGCATGGGTGTTCTTTCGAATCGTTTTTTGCCTTTACTACACACAGAAAGGAGCCCCATATCTTTGGGTCTTCTATAGGCGATACCCCAGCAAAGTAAATTCGTGTGAAGTCAGATAGATTGAGCAATTTTAGTTTAAATTTCCAAAAAAGTAATCTTTTCAGTAAGCTAAATTCGATTAACCATAATTAGATATTGCACATATTAGCTGGTTTTGGTTTATGCACTTAATTTATTAATTTGCAGTAGCTTCCGTTTGAGTCTAGTGAATGATATAATTGTAAGAACAATTGGGCACTTTTTCAAACACTTAAATGTTTGTGTCGTGTTTAGGCCCATATAATATCAGGCGCAGCCCTCCCTGGATCCGGGGATTCATCTTCACACCTATGGCGGCGGGCTCAACGAGTGTTTGGACATTCCTGGTAAGACCTGTTAGCTCACCCTTGCACATTTTAAATTTTAATTTATGATCTGTACAGTGGGAGCCAATTGTGTAAATGTTTGTTTACACTTTGCAGAGAAGAACTTTGGTGTTCACGCACCAAAAATAACTGCAGGAACTTCGACTGGGACGTTGTTATCTAGTGTATACAAGTGGACCCAGTGTTTAATTAAAGGCAAAGACGTACAGCCTTTTACTATATGAATGAAGGTTAGTTTATACTTATATTCTTTGCGGTCATGCCCTTACACCACTGGTACAATCTTAAGTATGTGACTTTTGTGTTCTATTCACGGGCCGCAATAGTGAAGGTTTTATACATTGGCCTTGTCATTTGTGTGTATATCTGTGACTCTGCTTATGACCTGGTTTTACATCGTATCTGCCTCCCAGAGACACCAATATAAGAGGGTAGCACTACTTTCTACCAGACACCTCAGGCCCATCCCAGAGTTACCACGGGGTGGCAGCAGGCTCTTGTACATGATTACCCATTGTTTTATTTAATTTTTTAATTTTTTCATTATATATATCAATTTTATTATTGATGTTATATGTTCTCTTTCCAAGTTTAGGGGTTTCATATATTGATGTGTCCCATCTGTGTTTCTTTCATTTCCTTATGTTAGAATATACTTTTGTACTCCTGATGAAGACGTCACTACACTAAAGTATACACGTCGAAACCGGTTGAGTTTGGACTAAGATGAGGTCGTGATCAAAAAATTCTGGGACCCATCTCAATCATTTATGCCACTGATGTTACCTGTTGTGGCTTTGATTTCATACTCTTTTCTATAAATATTTCAGATGAATTAACTGTGATGAATTCCTTATAGATTTTACATTGTATATTGATTGGTGTTTAGTATGAGTGGTTTGTCTAATGGATGGATGAGGTTGTATGCTTGGATGAGTGAATAAGATGAATTTTATTATATAGATGTGTTCTTTTTAATAAAAGTTGTTTCCTGCTATGTAAATTGTTTTCACAAGTGCAGATTTAATCACGATTTGGTTGATATATTAAATTAATATCAGGTTCAATAAAATCCTTGATACCATACTTCTTGAATCGTTTCCTTTGGATGTCTTTCCGTTATCCAAATCTAAAGTAATACTCCCATCCAAAGTGTGGGGTCCCCTGTGTCTTTCAGAGAAACACGGGTCTCCGTAAGGGGCCTGTGAATACCGGAGTACGCTCCGAGGCCCCTCCTGTGGGGGCTGTTTTTAGACCCATTTCTACTGAGTCGTGGGGTACCGGAGCTTGCTCTGAGGCAGCTCTTTCGGCTTCCCTCAAAAACAAAACCGGGGTACGCCCCGAGGTCTTGGCTGGGCTTGAGGTTACCGAACGGATGTTCGAGGCCCGTGCTGATAAGGCTTCTACCGGGCCTAGGTCCGAGGTCCCTCGTACAGAGGCTAAGGAAACCAACAGTTCTGAGGTTCGGGAAAGACCCTGTCGGTGACAGCGCACTGTTCCCGCTCTTGTGGTGACACCAGATCTGTTGAGGGGGCAAAAAAGAAAGTTTCTTCTTTTACCGGCAGAGCCAAGGCTCTTCCTTCGAAGGCTCAGTTGGCGCTTGGTATGTCGCAGAAACATTCCAGGCCTCATAGTACCGGCTCTACCAAGGTTCCTTACGTTAAGGCTAAAATTAAGACCCCTGATCCATTGACGGGGACCCCTGCCTCACTTCCTCACGTGCCGCAGTTCCCCTCAGATGAGGGCAAAATGGCGGCCGTTCCCGCCACGACCACAGCGGCCATTTTAGGTACTACCCCTATAACTACGCCATCGGCCCCTGGTGTAGGGTTCGGTCCTTCGGGTGAACCCAAGGTCCCTTGTGCGCATCCTTACCGGCCGCTTTATGATTGGAACGCCCGGATGCCTCTTCCGCACAATGTTTCGTTGCCCGCGGTTGCGGCTCCCTTGATTTATGTGGATACGTTGGCGGAGGGGCCGGTGTGGCACCCTTCCCCGTTACGTCCCTGGATTTGTCCACCTCATGAGAGGCCTCCTCAGGTTCCGAAACAATCTCCTGAGGATGCTTTTTTCGGTAAATTCCAAGCACTTATGCGCACCGACCCCATGAGGGAATATTTCAAAGGGCTTCCGCCGGCGACTCCCTTGCCCGTGGTGCCTCCCCCCTGCGCTTCCGCGTTTGCCACCATTGTCCCCAGTGGACAAGGCAGTGCCTGACACGGTTCAGCAGGATCCTGACCTGTCAGATGACCCTCAAGGCGATCAGGACAACAAGGACCTGCCCCGCTCTACCAGAGCTTTCCATGACCGGGTACTGGACATGATGAGCTTCTTAGATGTTCCGGTGCCCGAGGCACCTGCTCTGCAGGAGGGCGTGCTTTCTGGGGCGTTCACCTTGTCTCCTTTGGAGCGTACCGGCCTGTTCTTGCAGAAGGACGTTCTGGCCGAGGTCCGAAGAGTTTGGGAAAAGCCACACTCGGGACTTTTTGTCAATAAAAAGATTGACGCGAGGTACGGGCTACATTCCTCAGAAGAAGTGGCCTTGTCATCTTGTCCGCTTCCCTCCTCCACAGTGGTGGCTGCGGCCATGTTGCAATCCAGACCTGCAGCATCCTCCTCCGCGACGGCTACTCAGGTCTTGGGAAAGGAGGACAAGCTCCTGGACTTCCTAGGGAGGAAAATCTTTGCAATTCGGCCTTGCAGCTCAGGCAGGCCAATGCAGAATTGATTTTGGCGGGAGCTAACATGTGGATGTGGAGAGGTTTGTCGGAGTTTGAGGAGCACATTCCGGTCGAGAAGCTGGAGGATTTCAGAGGAGGCCTTTCCGATGCCAGGGTCTTAGCCCAGGATCTCCTGGAGGCTGCGGCTCATCACGTAGACTCCTCGGCTCGTTGTCTGATGCTTGGGGTTGATACCTCGCGGCAAGCATGGCTACATGCCACTAAGTTCTCGAAGGAGGTGCAAGACAAGGTTCTGGACCTTCCATTTGATGGTAAGGAGCTTTTTCACTCTTCTACTGATGTAGAACTCACCAAAACCAAAGGCAGCACTCAGACGGCCAAATCATTGTCTGTTCTGCTCAAAGCTCCCTTCAAGGCTCAAAGGCCGTTGTCGCAAGGTCGACCTTCCTCTGGTTTTAGGGGCTTCCTCGACCGCAAAATTCGCAGAGTGGATACCCCTGCAGGGAATAACCGCCGTAGACAACAGCGTACGCAGTATTTCTCCCGCTCCTCAGCCTCCTCATCAGGTTCAGGTGGCACCGCCACCGATAAACCTGCCAAATGAGGGTTTTCCACGCTCGCACGAGACCCCGGTGGGAGGACGCATTGCGTCTCATTGGGAGGCGTGGCAAGCCATCACAGAAGACAGATGGGTCTTATCAGTCGCTCGAGCGGGCTTCCGCTTACCTTTACACCCTACCCCACCCCGCAACCCTCCTTTTCAGCTGTCGGGCTCACCCTCCCTCAAGGCCGAGGTTCAGAAACTTCTGCTCCACAGAGCTGTGGAACCCGTTCCCCTTGGGGAGCAAGGGTAGGGCTTCTACTCCCGGCTGTTTACGGTGCCCAAACCCAACCAGGCTGGCCTGCGCACCATCCTAGACCTTTCCCAGTTCAATCTTTCCCTACCCCAAGAGAAATTCAAGATGATCACGCCCGGCCAGATTCGCTCCTCGTTGCAGGCGGGCGACTGGCTCAGCGTGGTGGATCTTCAGGATGCGTACATGCATATCCTGATTTAGAACCCACACAGGAGATACCTCAGTTTCTCTTTGGGAGAGGAGCACTTCCAGTTTCGGGTGCTTCCTTTTGGCCTCAGTTCGGCGCCGCGTGTCTTCACGAAGATGATGCCGGTGATCGCGGCCTATCTTCGTCTCCAGGGTCTCCATGTGTATCCCTATTTGGACGACTGGCTCCTACGCAGCCCTTGTCCGTTGACAGCAGCGGGCAACCTCCAGTCTCTCCTTCAGCTCCTGTTCCATCTTGGGCTGTCGGTGAACTGACGGAAATCCTCCATGACGGTCTCACAGGACCTGATTTTCCTGGGTTTTCGTTGGAACACGATAGACTGCCGAGTGTATCTGACCGGGGACAGAATGGCAGATCTGTTGGCCACGTGTCAGATGTTTACGCAGTCGGAGAGCTTGTCAGCCTGGTGGTTCCAGAGGCTTCTGGGCCTCATGGCCTTGTGTGTACTGGCTCTTCCTCTTGCTCGTCTCAAAATGAGACGGAACCAGATGGCTCATAGGAGTTCCTGGCGTCAGGTTGTGGACCCGGATTCCAAATGGATAATGATTCCGGATTCCATGAGAGTGGACCTGGACTGGTGGTCATCTCTCAGCAACCTGTCAGTGGGCGTGGGGTTCCAGGACCCAGCCCCATGGTGATGATCACGACAGACTCCTCCCTTTTCGGGTGGGGCGCGACGTTATTTCTTCTTCAGGTCTCGGACCTCTGGTCACCTCAGGACAAGCTCCTGCACATAAATCAATTGGTGCTTATGGCGATTTTTCTGGTGCTCAAGGCGTTCAGACCTCTCATTGTCAACAAGGTGGTCCGCATAAGAACGGACAATGCGGTGTCAATGTACTACATAAACAAGCAAGGGGGAACAAAGTCTCCCCCTCTCATGTCCTTCCAGATTTGGGAGTGGGCCGTGCTCCATGGGGTCTGGCTGCTTGCAGTGCACATCCCGGGCCGGCTGAATGTCACCGTGGATGTCCTCAGCCGGCAGACAGTGGTCAGCTACGAGTGGGAGTTGAAGGCAGAGATCCTCTCATGGATTTTTTCGCGTTGGGGCACACCGGAGGTGGACCTCTTCACCACGGCGGTAAACAAGAAGCTTCCTCAGTACGCCTCCAGAGGGGGGCTGGGAGCCTCCTCTCTGGGGGGCGCACTCGAGATCCCATGGCACAACATGAGAGCTTACGCCTTCCCGCCTCTCCCTCTGGTTCATCGAGCAATTTGGAAGTTGAAGAGCTCTGTCAACTGTTCTCTTCTACTGATAGCTCCGTGGTAGCTGGCCAGGTTTTGGTTCTCAGAACTTCAACACCTGTCGGTGTGTCCGCCGATCAGGTTACCAGTAACTCCCGATCTTCTTCACCAAGGGGAACAGCAGATGTGGCACTCCTCCCCACAATCGCTCAACTTGGCGGCATGGTGCGTGAGTTCACGGCTCTAGAGCATTTGGGTTTGTCTGCGGATAACATGCACATTATCAAAGCAGCCAGGAAACCCTCGACCAGATCTCAATACAAGAGTAAATGGCTCAGGTTCTGTCATTGGTGTTTGGAGAAAGAATTGGACCCGAGGGTGGCGACGATTGACACAGTGCTGTCCTTTGTCTCCTCCCTAGCAGAGTCAGGGGTTCATGTCTTGTCCTGCAGGACTTATCTTTCGGCGATTTCCGCCTACCTCTCTATAGACCGATGTTCTTATTCATTAACTAAACCGGTGGTGAAGAGACATTTTGCTGGTTTGACACGCATCTACCCTCCGGTTCGTAGTCTGCATCTGCCCTGGGACCTAAACGTAGTCCTGACGGCGCTGTGCCATAAAACTTTCAAGCCAATGGCTACGGTTGACCTCAAGTACGTGTCCTGGAAAGTGTCCTTTCTGGTCGCCGTTACATCGGCGAGGAAAGTGAGTGAGCTCCAGGCATTGTCGGTGGAGCATCCTTTCTTGGTCTTTCACAAGGACAAGGTAGTCCTTCGGACAAACCCAGCTTTCCTACCAAAGGTAGTGACCGAATTCCATCTGAATCAGTCGATTTCCCTTCCGGTCTTTTTTCCGAACCCTGCCTCGGAGGCGGAAAGGGTTCTACACTGCCTGGATGTCCGAAGAGCTCTTAAGTTCTACCTGGACAGGACTGCCGAGCTTCGGAGCTCTTCCCAACTGTTTGTGACCTTCGGTAAACCCCAGGGCAGGCCGGCGTCTAAGGCATCCATTTCCAGATGGATTGCTGCCTGTATCAGGGAATCTTTCACTGTCCAAAAGCTGAAACCTCCTAAGGGTATCCATGCACATCAGATGCGAGGCAAGGCAGCTGCGGTTGCTTTTCAGAAGTATGTTCCCTGGGAGTCCATCGCTAGAGCGGCTACTTGGGCCTCTCCATCTGCTTTCTGTAAGCATTACTGCCTCGATATGAGCTCTAGGGCTGACGCTCAGTTCGGCCAGGCTGTGCTGAAGAACCTGTTTCAGTAAGGGGTATTTCCATACACCCATAGTTCCTGTAAGGAGTGCTTGGGAATCTCCCATAAGTATGGAGGAAAGGGGATGGGACGTAGGAGTATTACCAGGTTACTCACCGTAGTGACCACCTTACTCCTAGTCCATAGTCCCCATCTCCATGACCCGCCCGCCGTCCCCTCTAATAAGGTTCCTCTGTTATTGCTAATGGGTCTTGGACCCTGCGATAGAAAAGGACTGATGGGCGATGCGCGGGGCGGTGCCAAGGTGGGCGGGGTTACGGCTGCGTGCCGGGCCCTGCGCAGGAAAGAGAGGAGGGACACATTTTTGAAAAAAATGTGGATGCTTTTTGCAAAAGTGCTCCGGTCCCGTCCCACAGGACGGAGAGATGTCCCATTAGTATGGAGGAAAGGGGACTATGGACTAAAAGTAAGGTGGTCACTACGGTGAGTAACCTGGTAATTCCCATTCCCATAGAGTTTCGAAGGACTGTATGGGAGTGGGGACACGGAGCACCAGCACCGTTGCTAACGGTGCCAATGCTTCCATGACCAGTCGGCCTACCGTGGCTGTTGCGCCAGGCAGGGTCAGACTTGTCGGGCAGAGTGGCCACTGCAGGCAGACTCATTGTTTGCCGATCCAGAAACAAGGATGTCGGTGAGCTTAGCGGCACGCTTGTTTCCAGACCGGCAAACTCCTAATGAGGCCCATTGTGGGATCACACTTCTACTCACCCACTATCTACGTCCGTTTTCCTCTGTGCCGCTCCATGTATCGAGGCAGTGTACTATTGCGTAGGACTATGGCATTGTAGGTGGAACAACGGAAGCGGGCACAGCAGTGTGTGATGCAGAGGTCTGGATCCCAGGTCACCTGGACATTAAGTGAGTGGTAGTACTTCCTGTTTTGGTACACCTCTTCATGTGCTTGGAGGGGCCACCAACGGCACATGAGTGCAGTCCAGGGCTGCAATGATGGTTGGATTGTGTGGCACAAATAAAACTGCGCCTTCATGACATACTCTTGTGCTGGTGTCATGGGCAGAGTGATATACCGTGACACATGGTGCAGGCGGACTTCCAGCACCTGTCCAAGCACAATTGAAAAGGTTGACTGCAACATGTTGACCTCTCCTCCTCACTCCTTGCCTCTACCTCCCAACTTCTCATCCTCAGAGACTTGAGCATCCACCTGGATGCTACCAGCCCTTCTTCAGGACTCTTTTGCAACCTCTGCAATTCTCTTTCTTTTTGTTCTTCCCTCTTGCCCGACTCACTCTGCAGGGCACACCCTGGATGTTCTGATCTCCTCAGAACTTCCCTTCTCTAACCCTCTCACCACTCCCCTCTCTTGGAGTGATCACTTTCTCCTTTCTTCCCATCTCTCTCTCTCTCTTTCCTGCAGGTCAAGTCGACTCTAGCGCTGCCACCTACCTTCTCGGAAGCGTGTGTCAGTTGAGGCTTTCGTTGCTACTTTCTCTCCTCCTCCTGTACCTTTGGCTGACTCATACCCTGACACAGCCCTCTCTAACCTTCATCTCTCTATCTCTAACACTCTGGATGTCCTTGCCCCTGTCATGAGGATTCGCTTTAAGCCCAAATCCAAAAATCCAAGTGCAACTCTTGGTACGATTCTGACATCGCCGCCCTTTAACACAAGTGTAGGGCGGCAGAGAGGAAGTGGAGGGCCTCAGGCGCTCCCCCTGACAAACTGGCCTGCCGCCTGCTCCAAAAGCAGTACAAACTATCTGTCCTCTCTAAATAGTGAGCATACGTCCAAGCCTGCATCTAAGCGGCATCTACCAACTCGGCTGAACTTATCAAAATCTGCAAGGAGCTGGCCAATCCTGCTGCAGTCTCTACCTCTCCTGTTCCCTCCCTGGCCCTCTGCATGGTCGTGGCCTCTCATTTCACTACTAAAGGTCAGTACATCCTGTCCACCGTCTCTTCCTCTACCTCCTCTTCCTCTTCATCTACCACTCCTGTCCCTTCTGATGCCGTCTCTCCTCCTCCTTTCTCCTCCTTTGCTCTGTTTACCCCTGACGATCTTTCTAGACAAGTCTGATCTATGAAAGTCTTGTCAAAGAAGGTTCTCCCCTGCTCATCCAGAACAATCAAGGACCACATTGACACCCTTGCTCCAGCCTTGGCTGATTTCTGCAATCTGGAATAACCTCCCCCAACCCCCATTAAGCACTCTCTAGTGCAACCTCTTCTAAAGAAGCCCTCGGCCGATCCTTCCTCTCCGGCTAACTATCGCCCGATCTCCATCACTCCTTTCTTGGGCAAACTCTTGGAAAAGCTGCCCATCTCTCAGCTTATACTACATACTGGATCTGTTGGTAGCCTCCATGACCACCAGTATGGCTTCATAGCTGCCAGAAGCCCGGACACTGTTCTCGTGAACACCTGTGAAGACTTGCTCTCCAATCATGACTCAAATCTCACTTCTGTCCTTCTTGATCTATCCTCTGATGTTAACACGGTCAACCATGCCATCCTGCTCAATCGTCTCCGTGACAACCTTTGTTTTACTGATCGGGCCCTGGCCTGGTTGACCTCCTTTCTCACCGACTGACCCTCTCAGGTCCAACTGGGGTCTTTTCTCTCTTCTATCTCTCTATCTCTCTACTTGTGGTGTTCCCCAGGGGTCTAACCTCTCTCCCTGGCTCTTCAACCACTACTTGGCACCTCTTGCCCACGGCATCGCTACTTTCTGCACCAATTTCTAATGTTATGCGGATGGCACTCAGCTCTCCTTCAGTCTCCCCTCAGCCACCTCTACTTCCCTTCTCATACCAGACTGTCTGGCTGCAATTCAGGAATGGTGTGCCGCCAATGATCTCTGCCTTAATGCCAGTAAGACTGAGATCCTCCTCATTGGGACACCTACTCCCTCCTCTCGTCTCTCTCTCTCTCTGGCCGCCCACTCTGGGCACTCTTCCTGCTCCTTCCTGTGAGGCTAAGAACTTTGGTGTTATCTTCGACTCCACCCTCTCCTTCTCTCCTCATATCTCTGACGTCTCTAAGAAGTTAAACTATCAGCTGCCCCTCCTCAGAGGTATTCTTCCTTTTCTCATTTTCCCCCAGAAGTGCACTGTCTCCATAGCACTGGTCCTCTCCAGGCTGGACTATTGCAATAGCTCTTTCTAAATCTTCCTGCCTCTACTCTTTGACCTTTACAGCTTATCCAGAACAGGACTGCAAGAACTTTCCTCAAGCCCAGGGATCGTTTCTATCCAGCTCTGAAATCTCTTCACTGGCTCCCCATGGCTGTAAGGATCAACTTCAAGACCCTCTGCATTGTCCACAAGGCTTCTGGGGCCTGGGATCGCTCTTCCTCCAACTTTCTCTTCCAAATCATCTTCCTTCTCGAGCTCTCTGCTCATCCACCTCCAACTCTCTGAAGGTTCAAACGCTTCTCCAAGCATAGAGTTGGGGGCAGTCTATCTCCTCGGTTGGGGCCTCCCCCTGGACCAGCCTCCGTGCCTCTTTCAAACCTGAGCAGAACCACCTCAGGTTCCGGGAGCAACTCAAGACCTTTTTTTTACCTTTCCCTTTCTCTCTTCACCTCCTTTGCTGATGCACCTGACTGCTCAGCGCACTGGTCACCTGGTGACCCTCTGAACTCGGGCCCAGGCTCCTGCATGTTCAGTTGCCCTCGCACTGCCTCTGGGCTCCCCAGCACATAATGGTCTGTATCTGCAACCCTATAGTCCCTGCACTTATGATCACCCGCTGTCTGCACTTATGAGTTAACTGCACTTTCCCCGTCCGTTCACCCCTGGCACTTCTCCCCTTCCCTCTTCCCCTCACTTGTGCGATCTGATTGACACGAGGCCTAGTAAGATCGTCATTTGTCCTCCCTTGTTTCCCCCTCCGTGTCCCGCCTAGAAACACGTGTGTGCAGGCGTGTTATAAATGGCACATCATATCATATCATATCATGCTGTGCAGCTGGCCACGAATGCTGAAAGGTGCCAATTCCCAGGAACTGCAGGAGCGACATTAGCTTTAGCAGCGGGGGCACAGCTATCCTGATGTTAATCCTGCTGTCAATGTCCCCTTGGATTATAGGGGTGGTATTAGCCAGGAGGATCAAATCATAACCAGTTATGGTTTGGGAGTAAGAAAACCCCTTTTGAAATCCCTGATATTCATAGATCTGAAAGCTCCTATGAACCACAGGAGAATAACAAAGATGGATTTTTAAATATTACCAATTCTGACCTTGAAAACTCTAATTTCTCTGTATGGCCCAATCCTTCATTTAATCTTTATAATACTCCTTTAGGGAATATAAATAAAGAACATAATTCCATTAGAAAAGCTGATTTGTATATTGTGGATTCCAAGTCCAACAAATCCCAAAGTACTTGGACGAAGAAGAGAGCTGCAGACGCACGAGGCTGCAAGTTGCAGCCTATTAGTGTTAATGACCCACAAATGATGGAGGCATAAAAGAAAAATGGAGAGAGGGACAGGGAAGAGGGTAAGTGCTAGGAGTCCCAAAGGGCAAGTGCCAAGGAGTCAGTGTGTGCAACAGTAAGTGCCTGGGAGAGATTGCTTGGTACAGAGTCATTACTGCTATTAATAAGTGCAGGCCTGTGAGAGCACAAGCCAGTGGGTGCCAGAAGGCAAGTGCTGAGATGGTGCTGAGGTTGAAGGCGATTGGGCAGAAGGCCGGGACCCAGAAGGACGCATAAGGTCCCAGGCCACCAATCTCAGCAACTGTGTGGTATTAGCACAGGAGTGAGGGGGGGAAGGGCGATGTGAAGAGGAAAGTCTTGAGGAGCTTTGGGAATTTCAGGAGATCAGTCTCAAGACAGAGAGGCGGGGGGAAGCTGTTCCAGAGGAGGGGGCCAGCAGAGGAGAGTGATCTGCCACCAGTTTGCTGCTTAGAAAAACGGCTGAGATACAGATAGGTGGAGTCAGAAGAGCATAAGGATCTGGCAGGAAACTATTTGGCTGGGGCACGTTGTAGACAGTGTATGTAAGTTGTATGTTATGTGATGAATTCTGTGGAGTCATCACAGACCCTCGACAAGTGATCTCCTACCATGTGGCCAGGGAATGGCAGCTGCTACGTGATCCTGACCCTGGCCGTGGTATTATGAGGGAGGATCACAGGGGTGGGGATAGCTGTCGGGGAGATATGGTGACTCCATCAGGAGAGACTCAGTATTTATCCCTTCCAAATGAAGAAGACCCTATAAATCCTAAATTCCTTATGACCTGTTGTCACTATACAAATCCCTCCAGTTGTAAAACCATAAAACCCTTTCTTGACTACATTCTAGACAGAATACAATGTATACCTCATATGTACTTACACATATAACACCTTCCATCTCTGATGGTTTTGTGCTAAGTAAAAATCCCAAACAGAATCACCTCAGAAGTCCTATAAATCCTATGTACTCCACTCCCTGAAAGCCTCACATGCTGAGATGATGAAGATGAAAAAGGAGTTAATATAGATCAAAAGAAACTCTAAGCTGAATATACAGGCTAGTTGTTTTAAGGAGATTCATCTGTGTGGGGGATTTAAAAATTATGTCTGCAATTGCAGGAGAGAAAGAAGCAGAACCACGGGTGAAGGCAGAAGCATGGGAATGGACTGTGCTGGTGAGAGCAGGTGTTCTCAGGCTACCGTTTGCAGGCGATACTTAACAGAGCGGCGCAAGGCCACAGAAGACATCGCAGGCACCATAAGAAGACTGCTGCGGGGCCGGCAGCAACAGCCACACTACCAGCAGTACAGTTGAGTCCAGAAGCAGCAGGCTTACCGGGAAATGAACGCAGAGCAAGCGGAAGAGAAGAAAAGAGGTCTGCAGAGTAAACAACGCCATCCTCAGTTGAAAGCTTAATTGCATCAACGTGCCATGGGTCGGAGGCAATGCCAGACACCTGTGAGTCTGCCCAGAGATGTTGGGGGCCCACGGGGCATACCGACAGGCATGTGAGCAACTAATTTTGAAGTAGGAACAAATAGAAAACAAAGACAGAATGTACCCAAATCTTGAAGTATGGAAAGTTGGAGAAAGTTTTACCAAATATTGATGAATACTACTGAAGAAGTTAAAAGGTCGTATTTGAACAAGTCTCCAGATATGAGATATCAATGTGGGGAAAGTTGAGACAAGTAGTACCTCAAGCCAAGAAGTACATACAGTGAAGGAATACAACTGTATTATGCTGAAGGACAATGAGAACATTAAAAAGTAGCCATGATGAAATAGACACATCAGGCAGTAAGCATTTGGGGACAAGATACCTGGTAGAGAAACATAACCAGGGGATCTGCAGGCCCCAGAAAGGGATTCCTGGCAGGAGAGTATACCAGGTAATTCATTTGAAATACACAGAGGACTCAGGCGCTATGAGCAGATACCTGGCAGGGGAGTATACCAGGTGATCTGTAACAATTTGATGAAAAGGATTCCTGGCAGCCCAAGCACCAGGCAAGTTGAAGTTAAATAAATCAATTGACATTGTGGAAAGATACCTGGCAGAGGAGTATACCGGGAGGTTCTCCGTAAGAAGTTATTGTTTTAAAAGAGACACTTTCATCATCCTTAAGTAACTGTTGTTTGGAAAAAAAACTTTCAGCCTTCCTTAAGAAGTGGCCACTTGAAACAAACATTTGAGCTATCCTTAGGAAGTGGCTGCTTGAAAGAGACAGTTTTGTCATCTTTGAGAAGTGGTTGTTTGAAAGAGACATGTTTGACATCCTTGAAGATGGGTCGTTTGAAATAGACACCTTTGACATCTTTAAGGAGTCATTATTTGAAAGACACTATGTCCATCCTTACTGAGACATCCAGGGGAAGGGAACCACCCTCTGGATCCTATTTTTAAACACTTTTTGCCAAACCTGAGCCAGAGACATTTTGTCATGATGCCCGCTCCCGGGGAGCCGGTTCAAGCCCTGCGTCCCCGAAAGCAGACATCCAGTCCCCAAGGAAGGACCCAGCAACCCCATATAGGGGCCCTTTGGACAGTGTCCTGGTGCCTATGGCGCCAGGCTCATAAAAGACATCAGTCCAGGCTCATTATGGATGTGCTTGGGTGCACTTACCTGATGCAGACCATGCTGCAGGATCCCGGCCTCCTTAAGGCCTGAAAGGAACTACTTTACTTTACCTGTGGGACTAATTTACCATCCGGGCGTGGTCGGGGAAGGATACATACCTGATTGGAGGAAGGATACATACCTGGAACTTCTTCCAAGGCTATTTAAACCCCACCCGAACAGCCACACGTGCTTCGCGTTGTTCTGCATCTAGCAGCTGGACGCTCACCGTGTCTGCTCCTGCATCCTGACATCTGCCACGCCTGCCAGCATCCTGGATCACCTGCAAAGGAAGAGAAGAAGAGAACAGAAGAAGGAAAAGTCCTTACCTGCTAAATCCGCATCCCGGAGACATCTCGCCGACAATCCTGAAAAGGAAGACTTTTATTTAAAAGCTCATCGCGTTGATCGCTGCAGCGCCGCATTCCACTCACCTTTACTGGGCGCCTCCATGTTCAGCAGCGATCATCCGGATTCGCAGTCACGCCCCAGTGCCTAGGGAGAAAAAGACCAGAACAAAAGATGAGAGAGAGAAGGGAATAAGTAAAGCTAAATCTCCATGTTAAGACTTAACTGTTGATTCATTCCCTCTTCATTTCGGGTCCGCGCCGCATCCTGGCATTTCCGGACCCCGGCCCCTAAGGGGAAAAAGAGACATCAGCGTTAATGAGCGAATGAAAAGACATTACCAAAAAACGCTCATTAAAGACTTACCTGATTTCTACAAGGATTTCACCTCTCATCTCGGGTCGGTGCCTGTTCCCCGGCATTCCGTACCCCGGCCCCTATGGGGAAAAAGACACTAGCATTAGTACATTAATGCATGGACACAAGGGGAACCTCTTATCAAAAAACTTACCTGGAAGCCAAGCCAGTTTGGTTCACACCAATCCAAAAATCCAGTGAAGTAACTGGATACCAACGCGCCCCTGCATCAGAAGCAGGATGGAGAGCTCGTCCTTCCAGACCCTAAGGTGAGACGCTACGAGGAATCACAGAAGGGTTTCGAGGAAGGTGAGAGGGGAAAGTGGGAGGCTGATTGCATTACCCCGCAGACAGTTAATCCCCTATTTTCGCCTACAGAAGGATACTTCTGCGAGCCAGACAAGCCAGATTTGGGGGCCCGGTCCAGTCCGTCTTCCGAACCCTGCGCATCACCTTAGAAGAGGTCACAGCAGCGCGAACCAGGCCAGCGCCTCCGTGGGATTCAGGTGAGCGTTACACATTTTCCTTACACTCTTCTATGTTCATTTTAGTGTGAGGGTCAGATTACTGTTTTGGACCCAAGGACAGTGTGTGTATATTATTTTGACGGTGAAACACAGACTGATATTTAGTTTTAGTGTCCTAGGTATGGAAACTTTCTTTAGGATAGGGACAATTAGGCCTGTATCCTGTTAGACGTGTGTCTAATAACAGAAGAAAACGGCAGTCTTTGACGAGTCATGAAGTTATTTGGTTTTTCTGACAATATACCCCTCAAGAATACAAAAGGACAGATTTAGGTGAGTATTGCCAGAAAATGAGTACGCCCTGGTACACCGCTCGCTGCAAAGAAAAGAAAATTAAACAATGGTTAGCCGAGAAGACACGCCAGAATGTAGCAGTGACTGATAGTAGCAATACTCACTAACGAAGCGTTAATGAAGTCTGCCAGGGATATTATCAAAAAGATGAGAGGTGTATCCCTAGAACAATAACCAACAATAGTAAGCTAGTAATCAATAACGGGCAGTAATAACTACTAGAGTTAGAATGACAACCTTACTGTAGGTTAATTGAGCGATTTATCCTTGAGAGAGTTCCGGTGTCCTATGGTGGAGGAGTCCGAGCGATGAAGATGGAAGTCCAAAAGCAGGTCCTTTAACAGACTATTCCCGCCGGAACAAGGACGCCTGTTAGAGTTCTGAATCCACCTATCAACCGACGAAATGATGTAACCAAATTCTTGTATCCAAACAAGTTCAAAGTTAGTCCATGGGAATGTTCCGTAAATGTGAGGTAACAGTACGAGGGTGAGACAAAGGCAATCCAAATGGGAAATCCGAAGTCGAAAACCAGAAATGCAGAAATGCAGAAATGCGCGAGCAGAAGTAAGCAAGCAGTCCATTGAGCGTTCCGGGTCGAAGCACGTAGAAAGTCCAAGGATCAAGAAGTAGAAAGTCCAAAGCAAAGGAGGGTCGTAGAATTCAAGAACACAGAGAGTAAACAACAACAAACGCCACTTGAAACAAGATTCAGAAGCAGTGCGCTGAATGCGAGGCGGAGTCTTAAAGGGATCAACTGACTTGACGTAAGACGCTGCGCCGTGCCCGAACCAATAGGCTTGTATGGATAGGCTGCCAACGTTCCCATGACAACCCCCAGTGTTCATGGAATGAAACGCAGCGCGTAGGGGCTTTACTGTGCGCACGGGAACGAGAACAATGTGGATTCCTGACATATCCAACCCTTTTTATTTTAATAAAGATGTCTGCTGTTGAAAACACTACCACTTTGTCTCTGTCTCTCATTTCTGACCCCTCACAGTTATCAATTTCCTCTTTTATTATCTTTCTATGGGCTTCATGGACCCGGTAAGGTTTTAGGTTTACAGTTTGTGAGTGGTACAGATGTCATGGAAGATGTTTTTGATGCAACCGGTTCTTCAGCAAAAAACACTGGGAATTGGTTTAATAGATTGTGCAGATCCTGTTTTTGTTTGGGTTTTAAATTCTCTGGGATCAGCTGAGCGGTCTGGTCTTCCGCGACTAAGTGGGCAGCCATCATTACTGTGTTCTGTTCAACTGAATCTGTTTTCCAGGTCTTCAGGTGGTTTACACGATATATTTGGGTTTTCTGTTTCCGGTCGGGTTGGGATATTCGGTTAGTAAGAGGACCTTTCTTTTACAATACTGTATAAGGGACATAACACTTGGAGATCATTTTGTTCTCAGAGATGGGTAAGAGGACTAGCACTTAGTCACAAACCGAGAAAGATACCTTTGGAGTCTTGTGCTTGTGCGAGATATTCATTCACAATCTCCTGAACCACTTTCATATGGGCCTTCAGTTTATGAGTGGCTTAAGAAATAAGTAAGCCGGTCTCTTCTCTCTATTCCCATGTTTTCTAACATATCTAGGTTTTTAGCATGTGTCTAGGTTCCTGCCCAGGAAGGAGTGTGAAAGGGGAATACTCTAAAGAGGGTTGGTGGTCTTCTGTACCACAAAAAGGGCCCACTGTATCATAAGATCCGAATTGCGTCCATCAGACTTCACCAATTTGCAGGGAATCCACTTCAACATTTGGTTGAAATGTTCAACCAGCCCATCTGTCTGACGGTGATATGCTCTATGGTCTCCCGTAAATCAGAGGTTCTTTGGTTTTTATATTCAGAACCTCTTTCACCTCCTCTATGAGGTGAGATAAATGTAGAATCCTCCTCGGTGAGGATTTCCATCGGGAAACCTACTTGCGAGAGGAAAGGGCTCAGATGTTTCAGGATCTGCTGCCTAGTATTATAGCTTAGTGGGAAAGACTCTGTATAATGAGTGGTATAATCCACGATAACTAAGAGGTACTTCTTTCTCAACTTGAACGTCTCCAGGGGTCCTACAATATCCATGCCTATGCTCGATAATGGCACCTCTATGATGGGCAAAGGTTGTAGCAGAGCTCTGGTTACTGGATTGTGTGATGTCTTTTGCGATATCTCGCACCTGGAGGCATAAGCTTTAACGTCAGCATATATGCCAGGCCTAATAGAATTTACTGAGGATTTGCTCCTGGGTATTAGTAATCTCCTGATGGCCTGCCGTTAGATGCAAATGTGCCAGTTCCATCACCACCCTTCTACGACTGAGCAGAGTTACCAACTGGGGCTTCCTGGCACCAACTGCCTCCTGCCAAGGGACCACTTTGATTTATCCCCTGCTCTTCTAGGAAAGCCTCTCAAAAGCCGCTGCTAAATTCTGTTTTTTTCTTTTCTGCGAAGGCGAGGTCGGACAAAGGGGTGGTATCATCTGTATCCTTAAAGGGGGGGTGAGATCTTTATCAGCTTCTCCAAACACTAGGGAGCCTCAAGATGTCTGGCATAGATTCAGTACCTCATGTACTGAGATGCTGAAAGATTTTTCAAGGATCCTCTGGGCAATGGCTTTGTCTACCCTTACGGTATAACTCTGCCACCTAGGTTATCTAATACCACTTGGATCTCACCTCAATGATATGGGTCAATTATCGCTGCGGCCACATCCACACAATATTTTCGGGTTAGTGCTGATTTGGCTGCTAGCTTTAGATAGTTGCCTTCAGGGAGAGATAAGCTAACCCTTGTAGGGATCCACCGTCTTTCTCTACTCAGGATTTATACCTCTTGTGTGCTAAAAAGATCAAAGCCAATAGATTGGGGAGTAGCTTTGGTAGGTATTTTAATCAAAGGATTCAAGCATTAGACTAACATGGCCCCGACCTTGTATCAGGTTGTTGACATCCCACTTCTGACGCCACTTGTGGTAAATCAGACATAGGAGGCAGACAAGAAGACAGGGTGTTTATTACAGAAACGAAAACCTGACCTAGCCCTATGTCTACGATGAGGTTCCCTAACTTGAACCAAAATTAACGAAGACGTGCTTGTCAGGATGTCTCACTTAAAGGATGCCCTCTGTCCAAACCTATTCTATCCTATGCTACCTTTACCAATAAAATGAAACAATGCAACTAGCCTCAATAAGTTATGTTCACTATATAAGGCTCAGGGCGGCTGCATTCTGACCCCCCACCCAATTTTCTCTTTGGTTCTCCTCTTGAACTCACGCCTTGGTTTGTTAACTAAACAAAATGTGCAAAGTTCAGTGCTTTGAGTTTTGTTCGTGTTCCTGGATAACAAGTGGCTCGGGGTCCCCAGGAATATGGTCCCATTAATTTTCAACACTCGCATCTTTCTTAGCTCACACTTGAAAGTAAGTCTATTGTTCTTGGCGAATTCAATGCTTTACTTAGTTTGCCACTTATAGTTCTGCTTGTACTGTCTGGCCCTCTAGGCCTATGGATTTCTGGTTTGCTAACTCCCCCAGGGAGATTGTGTCAGCTTCTAGTAGGCTTTGTGACGAATCAAGGAAATTCGTCCCTTCTCCCAAAGGGATAGCCCCCCTCTGAGGCTAGAGAGGTGAGCCTACTTCGCAACACCCTCCATTGGAGTTGAGGCAAGTGGGACCTCTCCTGGAGAGATTCCCCCCCTTAGGGGACAAGGGCTCCCATTCCCATGAGAAACTCCCTAAAATGATACATACAAGGGCATACATGTTATGCTCTCCAATATCAGAAACCTTTCTACATCAGAACTGGAACAAGAAAACTCTCTGAGTTGCCATGATCTCACTGAAACAGAACATGGCCCTTTAATTGAAAATATCCAATCCACTTGGCTGAGTACGTTGATTAACACACCTTCGATGAAACAGAGAGAGGAGAGAGAGAGAAACGCAGACGTCATCTTTGGAAGGCTCTAAGCTACGCAGTACCTGCAGGATGCAGAAACAAAGAAGCCTGTGTTGCCAGGCAAAAGCACAGTGAACCTTGTGTGCGAGAAGCCCACATAAAGGGTATGGCGAGACCACAGGGGAAGATCTGTGGTGGACCGGGGCTCTGTTAATCTTCCTAGATACGCTGAGAAGGAAACATTAAATGGTGTCCGGTCACTCCTCCGAGCACCGGAACACCACGAAGCCAGAACGAGAAGAGGGACTGCAAGAAACTCTACGCCAACAACCTTAAGGTGCCGATGTCCGCATCGAACAAGAAGGATTCTGAGGAACCCGACTTCAGGAGAAGTTCTTTGACAAGCCTGAAGGTAACAGGGAGGATGGGAGTTACGGGAGGCCGCGAAGAGGGAATTATTACAACTTACAACCACTTTGTGTCCGTGATTATTGTGAGACAAAGTTAATTCTGAAACAAGCAAACTTACAAGAACAAGTAGAACAAAAGTGAACTGAACTATAATAGACCCAGTGGAATAGTCCACCCAAATAATATCCTTATCCAGGAATAGGCTGAGAATTACAACCAGTAGTATAGAAGTTATAAGAAATTCCCAAATGGGGTACACATAGGAGAAGAAAAATACAGAAGCCCACTTACAGAGAAGAAATCTCAAGAAGATATTTGAGCATCCTATATTAATTATAGACTGACACTATAAGCATCCTAAGGAGAAGGGAGTTATTCTCCAAGCCTAAGTTAGTTTTACAGTGGCAGGGTCAGTTAGGGTAGTTTGGACAGTGGACTTCTTTTGTTGGACTTTCACGACAGACTGAAAATCTCCTTAGTTAGTAGGATGGGCAGGGAACACCCATAGAAATAGGGAGAGTTAGGTCTTCACATTCTTACTTTAAATAAAAGATTGTAAAGCATGTCCTCCAAGAGGAGGGTGTCCTTCTTCTGACTCGCCACAGCTGGTTGACCTCTCTGTATTCAGACTTCTGTTAGGAGCTCTACTCCTGTCTGGGATATCTTTATTATTGTCCCTTCTTGGGTCTACTCGTTCTTTTCTTTTTTCCCTTCTTGGGATATTTGTACTTTTAACCCCTTGCAGATTGTTTTCAGTTTTGGCCCACCTATGTCTTTCACGGTATCAGCCCCTTGTGGGCTTCGTTGTTATCCTTCATTTCCACCCTGGGGTATTCCTTTGTGGGTCTTTTTTTATACTTGTAACCCCACACAGGTTTTTAGCATCTTCGGCCTCTCCTGTGCCTTTCACTATATTAGCCCCGTGCGGGCTCTTTCAGTGTGCCTCCGTCTTTCACCCACTTGCATTCTCCAGCTGCGTACTTGTTTAATTGCAGCAATGTGTCCTGTGGAAGGCATTGTCTCTTCCAGAGGTGGAACCGCGAGTCCGACCTATTCATTGTCGAGTCACCGCTTCTGGTTTCTCCGGTCAGTTGGGTGCCAGCATTCAGCGTCTGCTTTCCTGTATGTTGGGGTGTTGCAGCTGTGGTGGTTTCTTCCTTGTTCCTATCAGCAGATTTAGTCTTCGCCTTTCACCTGGGCTCAGCACCGTTCCATGGGCTCTCTGACCACCACATCTCCAACATTGTCTTGCCTCCAGGTGGCAGTGATTCCAACGGTGTCTTGCCTCCAGGTGACAGTGATGGATTGCGTCCGTCCTCTGCACTGTAACACAGACTGGTGTTCTCCAACTACAAATTGGCTCTGTCTCCTCCTGACTGGGCCCGGGCCTTTTTAGTTTCTGCATATTGCACGAGAGGGAACTCCATTGGTTCTACTCCTTCAGGTAGGGGTATCACACAAACACGAGTCAGAAACAATGCCAAACCCATTTAAAGTGTCTTGTATATTACAAGGTTCTGCTGCCCTGTATTTGGCAAAGATTGGTGATTCATCAGCACCTTTGCTTGGGGAGGCTCTGTTCAATAAGGAGGGGTCGCCCCCTCTGAGATCCTGCCGGCCCTGTCACATAGGGAGTATATTGCATAGCAGTCTCACCCCCCTAGTCTAAGAAGGGGAGGTGGCTCTTCCTTGGAGAAGTGACGAATTCCCTGGATTATTCATTGTATCAACCTACGAGAGTAGCCTGAGGCCCCGAGAAAGGCTCAGAGTTCCAGTTTGGTTTTAGGGGGAGGTCTTTACGCAATTGTCTTCACTTTCACTGTCTGTGGCTGAATGAGGCCAATGTCTACAAAATAGCCACAACATTTAACAGCATTTTTCTACCTAAATAAAATGTTTTTGGATTGGCCCGAAGTCCTACCCTTCAAGACCCTGGTGATCTCAGAGAGGTGATACAGATGTACATCCGAACTACTACTAATAATCACAATATCTTTGAAATAGCCGCCTGCAAAAACCTTGTTCAACAGCCTCTGAAATTTAGCTGGGGGCACCATGAATGCCAAATGGGATGACTGTGAATTGAAATAACCCCTAAAGTGTAGCGAAAGCTGCCTTGTCCTTATCAGAGGGAATCAGGGGGACCTGCCAATATCCCTTTGTTAGATGTAGGGTAGTGCTATATTTAGCATTCTTCAGTCTTTCTATTAGCTCATCTATTCTTGGCATTGGATAGTTATCAAAGACTGAGATGGAATTGAGTCTTCAAACATCTATGCAAAAACACCAAGACCTATTTGCTTGACCACAAGCACAATCGGGGAGGACCAAGGGCTCTCTGATGACTCTATTACTAACTTGAGCATGTTGGTAAACTCCTCCTCAATGACCTTTCTTCGTACCTCCGGGATACAGTATGGCTGAAGGTTAATAATATGCCATCTAACCTTCCCTGTTTTTTGGGAAAGGACCTATGGGAACTTTATGTTCAATAGTGAGATTCTCAGGGATTAGGCTGCAGGACTAAGCTCTTGTTTAATCAAGTGGGCCGCCATCATATCTGAGGTTTGGTCAACTGGGTCTGCTCTCCAGATCTTGAAAAGATTTAAATGACAGATTTGTGTTTTCTGCTGCCTGTTCAGTTGGGAAATGAGGTAATTGAGGGGCCATATACTACCACCGAGAGCCCATCATATCGCTGAGGTAGGAAGGAGTACCAACACTTGATCCCCTACCAAGAAGGATCTAGCCGCCTTCTGCCGATCCTATTTGTTTTTGGGTGTTCCTCTGATCTCGAAAGATGTTGACTAACAATGTCCCTCACTGCCTTGATGTGGGATTTCAATTTCTGAACGTCTTAGGATTTGATTAATGCTGCTACTTCCTTTCTTCCATGTCTATCTTTGCATGTCTAGTACGTTTAGTGATCTAGTACTGTTACTCACCACTCCGAATAGGCCGAAGATGCAGAGAAAATGACCTTGGAGATGTTGGTGGTATAAGATTCAGAATTCAGCCTTCCATCCCAGCTCCCCTGAGTACAAGACTCAGGCTTCCTCAAAGAGGGGCTCTTTTCCACAATGTACCTTTCTGCTGTTTCAGTTAGGACAGACAGAGATGTCAATTGAGTAAAAGAGCGGGGAGAACACACACCGCCAATACCAATGCTGCAAAGGAATACAAAGATATTAGACAGTGTTGATATTATGCAAGTGATGTGAACAGTTGAAATGATTGGACAACTACCTAGATAGATATTGGAGTGGAGTTGAGTTTCCCCGGGATGATCTACAAAGAATAACACAAATGAGTGGAAACAAACTAAATCAATATCGGTTCCCACTATAGCTATAGAATTGATCACAACTGACCTGAGTAAAGATAAATGGAGTAAGAGGAGTCCAGGATTCTGAAGACAACGACAGGAGAAAATAACAAACAGGGAAGTTAGTATAGGTAAGTAACCCCGAACGGCACGAGGGACGCACTAGTGCCGGGTTGGTGCAGTTCAGGAAAGCGTTCATATGCACTTAAGAGCAATCTCACAGGAAAGTCACTCAATGTCCCAGAATCCAACAGAAGACAATATCCAAACTAGTCGTGGAGGTAACAAATAGCAAGAATGAGGACAATAGGTATGTACCTGAGTACACGAGTAGCTGTTGAGATGATCCGGATAGTAGACAGCAAACTGATGTGCAGAGCGGCAACCAGTAAAGAACCGCAAGACACAGAAGAGGGCCGTATCCAGTAGCGTTCCGAGTCCAACAACCAGACGAGCACGACAGGAATAAAGGAGGAGACGAGGCAATCCAAAAGTAAGGCAAAAGGTCAAAACCAGGAGTTCAGATAAGGATTCGTGTAGGGAGACACGAAGAGGAAACGGACAAAACCACGTGTAGCTGGTAACGCTAATTAGCAGCAACGAGCCCCTTGGAAGACGGTGGTTTTATAGTCGTAAGAGGGGCGTGGCTTGCTGTACGTCTTGCTGTACGTCTTCCACGTACAAGACGTGTCAGGTGACCTGGAGTGTGTCGACGTTTGTACAGACGCCATGGTAGCTTGTACCTGGACCATAGAGGAGCCTATAAAGAAGTTGTATTCTGCAAGGATGCCCGCAGGGAAGCCTGAAGTGTAACAAGTACCTCTTGAATCAGTTCTTCTGGGTTCCAAATCAATACAAAAGTTAATCAAACAAAACAAACCAAAATCCACTGGTAACAATTCTTCAGCGTTCCGTTGAAAAGATCCTCTTTCAAGTTTAGCCAAGCAAATAGCACCAATGGTAATCCTGAACGTTCTCTTTCTAAGACTAATAACCACAGTTCAAAGATTAGGTTAACAACTTCTTCTTTGACAACTTTACAACTGATCAAGACCTCTGCAGTACATTTGGTATAATTGTCAGGATGCTTCTTTTTGGGTTGTTTCTTTCCTCTTGACAACCACCCTTCTACTACTATTACTGTGGGAACAGTCCCGTTTGTTACACAGTATACTACTACTTCAACCAACTTCAATATGACATCCACTGACAGTTTATATACCACCACTGTTCAGGTACTTCTGCTTCTTCTCATATCATTTTGTACTTCAGAATTATTAGGCATATAAAGACAAGATTCTTCGACCTCTACAGGTAGGCAAAGCACTCTTCTTTCCTATACTCCAAGAAAAGGGCAGCCTCTTTATATCTGCTGTCTGCCTTACTGCCACAAGTGTCATCTGCCTCTTCTTCAAGACTGACTCTCTCAACTTCAACATTCTTCAGCATTACAGATTATCTTCTACTGCATGACTCTTTTACAAGCACTCAGCTCCCTTCCCCAGCTTGGTTCACACCTTCTTGGTTCCCAAAATACCCTGAAGCCGTATTGCCACTCTTCCAGCTTCGCGTAACAATACCACACTTGTATCAGAGGACACTAGACTTTTACTAACTTCGCAGATCAGATATTCTTAATAGGACTATTTTCACTATGGAAAGGGTTTGCCTCTTGGCTTGGGCAATGTCTGTTCTTCTAGTCAATACAACCATTTCGGGAATTAAAGAATAAATGTTCTGAATACTAGGTTCAGTCTTCAAAGGAAAACAGTTTTAAGTATACGTGACCATTCTTTCAGATAGATTTTTTACTTTAAAGAGATACCAGTGATTGTTTTCCTCTTCAATATCATGGAGACGTTTCAGACTCCTTTAAGGAAATACAATTGGTCCCATGTGACCTTCCTTTGATGCTGCATTTCTTGTAACACTTGTGGAAGTCAAAGTTATGTTTTCAGACTTATTTGTAACAAGTGTTCTCCTTTAATGAGAGACACGCAACCACTCTGGCAACAGTAAACTACTCAACAATGGAAATAATAGGCTTTTCTTCTTACACAAGCACTATTGCTCTCACTAATAGGGCACGTGTTACATTTCCATTATTAAAAGGAACTTCCACAATGACAAAACTTTTATACTCCGTTTTGAACTTACACAAGTTACTTCTGAGCTGGTAACAGTTACCGGTAAGGCTTGCGGAGTGAACCTAAATGCTGAGCATCACGCACCTGCTCCAGGTACACTGCGGTTGCGGGCTGCTCCACTTTCCTGACTTCTTCCACTGCTAATACTACTTCGGGCACTCTTGGGACCCACACCCTCCAGCGGCACGGGGGTCTCCGGTCCGGCCATGCTAGAACGGAGTCTCCTTCACTCTTCAGTCCTTAGGCTTGCCTTCAGCTACGGACCTGGGGCTTCAGCACGGTCATGGCTGTGCAATCACAGCTACTCGGGACATATGGGGAAAGCTCCACTCTCAGTATGTCTTCCTCAGTGCACCCACAGCAATGCAGGGTTTGAGACCACAGTAGCCTCTCAGAACTTGCAGGTGAAATATTTTGTCTCCATGCTCCGGCATCCTTTCTGTGATCACATTTCCTCGTGATTTGCCAGCCTTGTGCTCTTCTACTACTGCTTCTACTGCCAGCCTTCCAACTCCTGTTCCAGCTCCTTCCTTCTCTCCTCTCCTGCTGAAGCCTTATATGCCTCTCAGGTTTGGCAACTGGCTTCAGGTGTGAGCCATTGGTTTCAATTGCCTGACCTGTACAAAGGCTGTTAGGTTTAATTGCCTGACTACTACATCTGCATGCCTCTTCTTCGTCTCAGTCCCTATATGATTCTGGGACATGTAGTTTACTTTCACAAAGTAAGGCTTTTCTACTTCTTGAATATCTTTAAGGGTAGATTTAATTCCTTTAGTAATTATAACAGATGGGTTGTATGTTTTAACTGTGCTAAAGGAAGATGAGTTAGAGAAGACCCCATTTCCACCATTACTTGGACCTTTGATATTGAGCAGGACATTTAGGAACCAAAAAGATTCTTTCTCTTATAATATGCATTGGTGTTACCACTTTAGGGTTTCTCACCTTAGTTTTAATAGGAGGGTTAGAGACATTCAAATGTCAGTAAGCCATAACCTCTTCTGGTACAGTGGTAAAAGATTCCCGGTTAGAGGAAAATGACTGTGCCTCATCCCATGGAATCTCCTCACTTCTCTGGGCCTTGTCTCCACCCAGTTGATCCTACAGCAGTACGGCACCCTGGGGGTTGGGATCAGAAAGCATCTGCCTTCCCCAGGCCCCGTGGGAGGAGAATTTAGACAGGGCGTCAGTGAGCGATCTGCAGGATTCTTCACATACCCTTCCCCTCAAGACCTGACCTCTCAGGCCAAGTTCCATTCCTGCTCCCACTTCTGCCACCCCCGCATTGTTAGTATTTTCAGCGGTTTTCCATTCCCATACTGGCTCATCTAGAAATAATTCTTCATAAATCCAAGCATAATGAGGACAATATGAAAATTATTTGGGACGATTTACATTCTGATGTCATTTTTCAAAATTTGGGAAGTCAGTGCCAATAATGATTTCTTCCGGAAACCCTGGAATGACTGCACTATTCGTTATGAGGACATTCCCTTGAATTCCAATAGTAACAGGGGTCCGATAGCACATTTCTTCATCTCCATGAACACAAATAACTCTAATAGGTCAATTTCTGTTAATATTTTTAGAGGATATTAAATTAGGTCGAATAGCTGTTTGTCAGCTTCCAGAATCAATCAGACCTTGAACTGGAATACCGTTCACCAAAGCGTTGTCATGGGTTTTGAATTTCTCTCCTCCTAGAAATAAGTTATTTATAGTTTCTATGGGGTGATATTTGTCCTGCTCCTCGTCCAATTCACCTTCTTCCTCGTTTTCTACCATATACCCAATTTCCATAGGTTGTTTTTTCTATTAAATGCACAGTGTCGAGCTAAATGTCTAGCTTGTCCACAGGAAAAACATAATATTGCCAAGGGTTTTGGGCTTCTAGCTTCTTCTGCTCCACGATTCTCTTTTCCTTTTACCCCAGATGTTCTTTTTGGTTCACCCCCACTGTCTCTAGGAGATGGTTTGGAAACATTTACTTGAGGTATAACCTTCTCTAGTCTATAAGAAGGAGGTGATATAATTTTAGATTCCTTTTTCGTCTTATCAATTTTTTATGTAGAGTTTGTACATGTTTGCTGGCTTCCAAAATGTGTTGGGCAGTTTCTACAACCAAGCTTGATTAGGTTTTTTTATCTGTAGAATGGCTTTTTGTAAGAAAGGTGGAACATAATTAATACAATATCCCATAGTCAGAGTTTCTAATACTTCTGCTAATGTTTTCTTCCCTACGCATAAGGATGAAGTATTTTGAATCCTAGCAGCTAATTCTATGTGAGTTTCAGCAGGATTTAATTTGATGTTACGTATTATCTGTTTATACAAATTTCTCGTTTGACCCACCTTCTTTAACAATCCCTCTTTGATCTCAGCAAAAGGGGGAGTACCATTTGGATTGAGAAGGTGATCCAAATTTTGAATTTCACCTTTGAGAAGGGTGGCCAAATAACAGATCTTTAATTACGGAAGCCAATTAACTGGGGCCTAACCTTTCAAAGTTGAGAAAAAAATATGCCATGTCTTTTCCTTCTTTATATGGTTGCAGTTGTCCCTGTGGAATCAGAGGTCTCTGTGCAGATTGTATAATTCTCCTGAGTCCCTCCTGAAACCTATTTTCAGCTTGGATCTGATGTTCAGGTAATTTAATCAGGAGTTCATTTATTGTAGTCATGTTGACAGCTTCAGATAATAATACTCTTACAGTACTTTCTTCAGGATCTTCAGATGGGGGAGCAGAGTACTCGTCACTGACTTCTGACCCTGATATCCTATCTACCTTATTAGGTTCTTCAGACTCCTTCTTTCCTGATATCTCGGGATCCTCGTCCTCACCAATTTCAATATCAGGTGGAGTTGTTGAAAGAGAGGAAGAAGCATTAATTTGAGGTACTAAAATCAAAGTAAGTTTACTTTAAGATTGTAAATGATAATCTGATACTCTTATTATTGGACAGGGGTTTCTGGTGAAAAATGTTTTTGTGTAGTATAGGGCAAAGGCCTTTTTTATCTACTATTTGTTGCTTCAATTGAAAAATTGTATCTCTAGATTTTACATGCACCACAAATTTCTCTCCCTCTGTAATATGTATTATTACTTTCCATGCAGGAACCTTATTCTCACACGATTAAGTAGGCCCCTAGTTATGGTATCAAGCTAGTCTGATCCCACTCCCTCTGTAATATGTATTATTACTTTTCATGCAGGAACCTTATTCTCACACGATTACGTAGGCCCCTAGTTATGGTATCAAGCTAGTTTTATCCCACCTCTAACACCATATGTGAGGGGGTTAGTAATGTGAGATGGACAACTACTTGTGTTTTTCTCAAGATGAGACATTTTATTAAGAATCAACTTCACAAATACATCCTTGCTAATCGTACTCTATCAGGGAATTCCCTACCTCGTCTAAAGGCTAAGGGAATAACTCCTATCATGAAGGAACTGGCCCTCACACGAAACAACAAAACATTCTAAGAAAATCATAACGAACATGAAAGAATAAACAGAATGTAACCAGTATTTTAGATGACCTTTACATGTTCTGGGTAAATCCCTTCCCCGGGGTCTTTCAAAGTCAATTCTCCATATGTTCAAAGGAAAAGAAAAGTCTTGTACCAGTTCATATGAGTTTCAAGTCAGTACAAAAGTTAATCAAACATATGTCCATTGCTAGCAACTCTGTAGCTTTCAATTGTCCACTTCCAAGTTTAGCCAAGAAAATAGCACCAATGGTAATCCTGGATCCAAGATTAATAACCACAGTTCAGAGATTAGGTTAACAACTTCTTCGACAACTTTACAATTGATTAAGACCTCTGTAGTACATTTGGTATAATTGTCAGGATGCTTCTTTTTAGGATGTTACTTTCCTCTTGACAACCACCCTTCTACTACTATTACTGTGGGAACAATTTCCTTTGTTCCACAGTATACTACTACTTCAACCAACTTCAATGTGACATCTTCTGACAGTTTATACACCACAACAGTTCAAGTATTTCTGTTTCTTTTTATAGATGTTGTACTTCAGAATGATTAGATATATAAAGACAAGAGTCCTCGACCTCTATAGGTAGGCAAGGCACTCTTCTTTCTTATACTCCAAGACAAGGGAAGTCTCTTTGCCTCTTTTGTCTGCATTACTGCGATACGTATAACCTGCCTCTGCTTCAAGACTGTCTCTCAATAAACTTCAACAGTCATCAGCATTACAGATTATCTTCTTCTGCGTGACTCTTTTACAGGCACTCAGCTCCCTTCCCCAGCTTTGTTCACACCTTCTTGGTTGCAGTAATTGCCCTGAAGCTGTATTGCCACTGTTCCTGCTTCAGGTAACAATGCCACACTTGTATCAGAGGACACTGGACCTTTAACAACCTTGCAGAGCAGATGGATAGGTATTAATAGGACTGGTTTCTCTGTGCTCTACTTACCTTGGGGCCTCTGTGCTCTCCCCTCTATGTGGCTCCTCTGTGCTCTCCCCTCTATGGGGCTTCTCTGTGCTCTCCCCTCTATGGGACGTATCCAGCTATATTCACCTTAGGGTTTCCGATGCTCTCACATTCTTGGGGCTTCTCTGTGCTCTTCCCGCCTTGGGATTTCTCTGTGCTTTCCCCACTCTGGGACTTCTCTGGCTTTCCTCACCTTCGGGTTTCTTTGTGTTCTCCCCACATTGGGGCTTCTCTCTGCTCACCCTACTTTGCGGCTTCTCTGTGCTCACCCCACCTTGGGGCTTCTCTGTGCCCTGCCCACGTTTGGCCTTTGCTGTGCTCTTCCCACCGTGTTGCTTCTCTGTGCTCTAGCCACCTTGGGGCCTCTCTGTGCTCTACCCACTCTGGGAATTCTGAGGCTCTCCTCACCTTGGGGATGTCTGTGGTCTCCCCTTCTTGGGTCTTCTCTGCGCTCTTCTCACTCTGGGACTTCTCTGTGTTCTCCCTACCTTGGGACTTCACTGTGCTCTTCCCACCTTGGCACTTCTCTGAGCTCAGCACACTATGAACTTCTCTGTGCTCACCCTACCTTGGGGCTTCACTGTGCTCTACCCACTCTGGGAATTCTGAGGCTCTTCTCACATTGGGGCTGTCTATGTTCTCCCCTTCCTGGAGCTTCCCTGTGCTCTTCTCACTGTGGGGCTTCTCTGTGTTCTCCCCACCTTGTGGCTTCTCTGTGCTTTCCCCACTCTGGAGTCCTTCCTCCTCTTCCTCACTTAACTGCCTGCCTCCTGGTTCCCGGGAGTCACAGTGTATCTTCTTCAGCCATGCAGTGCTCCTCGGGAGGGGTGTCGAGTCTGTCCGACACAGAGCCGCTTAAGCGAGTCGTCACCTTGGTGCCATGTTGGCTGCTGTCGCTTCTTGTCTCCCGCTTGGTCCCCTCAGGCCTGTGCCTCAGTGCTCGAGGTTCCTTATTTGCTTCTGCTTCGCCGGGCTGGATCCTTACAGCTTCTCATCTAGTATTCGCTGCTCCTTTCCCACAGTGCAGACCGTGGGTCGAGACGCCACAAGTCTGTCATGCTCTCTGTCTCTCCATTCAACCACGCTTCCCCCAAGCATTCAGGCTCACTTGAATTCTACAGGCTTCTTCTAATGCGCTTCTAATTGGTTCTTTAACTGATGCTAGTCCACCCGTTCCTCCACTGTCTCCCAGGAGGACTGGGGATAGTTGGAGTCAGAAACCAAACCAGCCATGACAAAAGGGTTTTTTCGGATGATCATACTTTACAGCACTCACATAGCCAACAAAGGTCTTAGTGGTTGGGGGGAAGGGATGGTGACTGGAGCCCTTTTCTGTGGATTTGCTGTTCCCCAATGGGGGGCACCTCCATAGGGATCCCACTTTCCCTGTCCCTTATGTGGTATTAAACATAGCAGGCTCACCTCCCTAGTCCCAAACGGCGTGGCTCCCAATCGGGAGAGGTGATCTCCTTGGAATCGTCACACACCCCTCCAAATCCTATACCTAACCCAAATTAGAGTAGCCCCAGAGGGAGTTTAAATAGATAAGGCTGTTGCCTTTAGGCCTTCAAGACCAGACATGTAGAACATAGGCAGTAGGGCTTAACAGTAAGTAGCTACTAACCTGGGGAATTGGGGCGCTTGGGAGGGTCTTGCTGTCTCTAGACTATGGGCGGAGGGATGTCCCTTAGAGCCCCTTTCTAGAAAATCAATAAAAATCCTTGACCTGTTTTTGCAAATTGGTGTGTTATTGAGGTCATCTGTAACATGGCAGATGACATGGCATTTAAGTGCATCATAACGCTGGGATTCAAGATGGGAATTGAAGAATTAAGAATATTGGCCAGAAGAGAGGGTAGAGGAAAAGTCCGCTCCCTGAGAAGCATTGGGGCCTGAGCAAGAGGTGTTCAGTCTTCTACTTATTCAACAGTAACTTAGTCTTATTTATCCATCCATTGTCCGAGAAGGGCAAGTTGGGAAGAAGGATTGGTTAACCTAATGATCAACAGCATACCACAAATATAGGAGTGATAGACAGTATCCAATTGCCGACTCAAATTGAATATTGGATGAATATAAAGGGTGAACAAGACTGTGAGACAATGTTGGGATCTGGGTGTCCTCTCAGGACAATGCATAAAGGGCAGAACATGAATGGAAATCTACTTCATGGCAGATGAAAAGAGTGTTCTTCTAGAAACACACCTTCACTTTCTACAGGATTATTTCAGCTGAATTCTGTGGGCAAACATGCCAAGGACTTGCTAGACATTTCTTGTGATAGACGTTATACTTTCCAATACAAAACAGATACTGCAGCAGACAAAGCATGCTGCATGGATGCTTTATTTGATATAAGCTGCACTATTTATATGTTTTATATTGTGGTATATCAGAATCAGGAGACGGACAGGTTGGCTGTTAGGGGTGTGTTTCCAGGGTGAACCCTGGGAGATACACTGATGTATCACATCATGGCAGGGGTCATCATTCTCTTTGTTAGTTGTTGTGTGATACATTGTACATAGTTTACATAAGGTTCTATGTCCAGCACTCATAGAACCTGAACCTCTAGGGGAGGTTTGGAGTGTGCAGAGGTTCCAGGTGAGGCAGTTGCTGGATGGAAAGCTGGGAGGTAGCGGCCCAGAACCTTACTGAATAAACAGAGGTATTACCTTCATACTGATGACTCCTGCAGTTTCTTTCCTCAACAGTGGCATTTCGCTGAACGTTTCTTTATAAAAACTCACAATCTTGAGATTTCCCTATGCTTAAGAATCTATGCCTTATTCTATAAAGGAAAACATAAAAGGGTGCTTGTCATGATGTCTTATTATTATAATTTTTCTTTTATAACACGCTTAATACCAGCAAATGGTTTATAAGTGCACGATCGGGATTCCAACCTGTGTTGTGCTGCCTTGTCTTGCTTCCAAGACAAACATGTTGCCCCTGAGCTATCCTTCCCCCCAATCCTCGTGGGATTGGCTCACTTCCCTGAACACACCTGGAACTAATTTGGGCTCAGGGGTTTGGACTGCACCTAAATCTAGCACCTCTGCCATCTTGGAGTTTGAACTTATATTTGTATCGATTTAGATTTATTAAGTGCCTTCACCAAAGCGCTGAACAATTTTAATAACAAATGGTACAACAATAGACAATGGTAACAAATTCATTTCGTACTCTGCTGCCCACTTCTCTGCTGAGGCCATCAGATGGATTGAATCCTTCCTGAGCGGGAGAACTATGAGAGTTTTCTCCCTGTCGGCAGCTGCAGACCCCACCCCTATCCTATGCGGAGTTCCCCAGGGTTCGTGTGTCTCTCCAACACTATACAATATTTTCACCAAGCCCTTGTTTGACGATCTGGACCATCTAGGTGTCATCTACACTAATTATGCAGATGACACACAGATTCTCCTCCCGCTTTCTGGGGATCATATTAAGGACACGGAGTTGGTGAACAGGGTATATCTTATCATCCAGGCCTGGATGGCTACTCATGGCCTATGCCTGAACGATGATAAGACAGAGTTGTTAATCCTGGGTACAGACGCCAACCTCAAAAAACTAGGCCAGATATTCTCCTCATTCAATATCGACGGGAATACCATCAAAGTCGCCAAGGAAGTAAAAACTCTTGGCTTCTACCTAGACTTCACATTGTCCTTTGACAAACAGGTAAAATCCCTGGCCTCTACCACAGCCTACACATGCAAGCTGATAAGAGCTGGCAAGCCATTCCTCTCCAACGACAGCTGCCTGATCCTGGCCAGAGCCTTAATACTATCCAGAATTGACTATTGTAATGCACTATACAGTAGCGCTAATAAAACCACCATCCGGAGGCTCCAAACACTACAAAACAATGCCTTGAGAGCAGCACTTGGCATAAACAAAAGAACCCATATCTCATCCATTAAACGTCATCATAAATGGATATCTACTGGGAACAAAATCCAGCTTAAGACGCTATCTCTGACTCACAAAGCGCTTAACAACGCGGCCCCCAGTTATCTCACAGACAAACTTCACAGAAGAATCTCCCTCAGACCTACCAGAGCTGTCAACACCAACTGCCTGTCCATACATAAATACAGGCTCACCACAATTGGCGGCAATAGCTTCCCAGTGAAAGCCGCCAAACTATGGAACTCATTGCCACTGGACATAAGAGCAGACCAATCCTACCCTCACTTCAGAAAAAACGCCATCAAACACCTCATCTCCACTGACCCCTAGACTCCTATCCTGACCTACGCTGAACCTACATCACTGTTACCCACCTGCTCAACTCTCCTTCTAAAATCTGCAACGCGTTGTTACCTGCATAACTGCACATCTTTGCCTGTGCAACCACGAATGCAGCCAAACTGTATATATTGTGTACTTTGTAACTATGTAAGCCTTTTCTCTGTACATTGTGTGTTTTGCATTGTGTATTTTGTATCTGTAACCTTGTAAGCCTTGTATCCTCTTACTGCTGCGCCCTGCAACTCACGGGTCTGGTGCGCATAAAAAGTGAATAAAACAAACAAACAAACAAACAAACATTTAAGCAGTAAGAAAGAGAGCATAAAAACAGTTATTGGAAAGAGATAAATGAAGGTGAGGTTTTAGACAGTCTGGAAGATGTGCAGATATGATAAGTGAATGGAGAAGAGAAGAGCATTCATATTCTTGGGAGCAAGGAGTGAAAAGGAACGGAAATGGGGCAAGGCACAGGGAGGTTTAGGAATAGTGAGTAAAAGACGATTTTGAGAGCAAAGAAAACGTGGAACTGAGTAGAAATAAATTAAATATGAGAGTTAGAGTGGGGCGAGACCATGGATGTATTTGAAAACAGCAAAGAAAATTAAAAGGAATACATGCATCAAAAGGAATGAGAGATATAAAGAAGAAGTAAAGGAGGAGCATCAGTAAGTGAGAATAGATGACTTACAAACAAAGCAAAGGGGAGTTAGATGGGAAGCGGTAAGACCAAGGAGAAGGGCAGAGCAACAGTCAATAAGAGAGAAGACAAGAGAGCTTATCAGGAGCATAGCATGAAAAGATAGATACAGCGAGTATGGTGGATGTTAAATAAATAGAAGTGGCAGGATCGCTGAGGATTTTAGATGTGGAGAGAAAAGAAAGAGAGGAATCAAAAATAACTACTAAATTGCGAACAGAGGTAGAGAAGTGAAGGTAGGGATGAAGGAGGGAAAAGGGAAAGAGGAGGAATGGTGTGAGGTAGGGGGTTAGTGGGAAAGAAAAAGGATCTCAGTTTTGGAGTGGCTGCTGTTCTGTCCTTCCCTGAGGGAGCCTGCAGGCTGAGGGCTGCAGGGTGTCTTGAGTGTGGGTCACCAAGTGGTGACATGCCAGGTAAATCCTCTGCATTACTCGACTCTGTGTGCATGATTTACACGGGAAGCAAGATACTTTGTTTGCCAAATACGCGCTGTATTCTATGTGCTCACAGAATCTATGAGACCACCGTCTTTGTTACAGTTTCATGTATATTTAAACCGATTCCCGTTGTTGTGCTAGGCGAACATGCAACAGTGGCGCTGCACTTGCCACCACCTAAGAAATTGAAATGCTTTCCCATAAAGGGACACTTCTGTGTTGGAGAGTTGGGTCTAGCTGAGTTGCATTTTAGACCATCTTCATTTAGGCGACAGAGCCTTTTCACTACAACATGGATTACTATACTGGTCCAGGTCCGAGATAGGGCTGGCTTGTCCTGTGGTTTAATGGGGTGGGTCAGGATAGGACCCTTGTGAGAGTCCATTGATGAGATCATGTGAATGGCACTTGCCATATGTCAGAGACCAGGGCCATTGACTTTCCCTTGGCATGTGCCGGGGACCAGGGCCATGCGACCAGGGGATCCTCCCGATACTGCCCACAGGTCAATCATCACCACTCAGGCATTTGCATAGTTCCAAAGTGGCCATTCCGATCAGATCAGAAAGAACAACATTTTGGCTAAGAGCACCAACAGGTAATCTGGTCCAGTTCTTTACAGGAGGTTTCCTACTGCATATGCCTTTGGGTTGAAGTCATCCTTCACTCCTTAAAGTGCAGATGTGCTCTCTCGGACTTGCCGGATTATGTGTTAATCAGTATTGGACTTGCTGGTGTGTCCAGGGAGGCTGCCCAGATCCCTTCTAGTGCACAGGTGTAGTGGAAACATTTTCATCACATTTCTCTTGTGTTGGTGAGCTGGCCAGGCCACAGGTCTATCCCGCTTTGGCACCCTGAGGTTGCTTTCTGGTCCTCAGATCTTTAAGTCACTCTCGGATCCAAATGACCCTCTGAATTCGGGGATAGCCAAACTGTCACCCTTCAGATGTTTTCGATTACTACTCCCATGATCACTCATCACTGACTATGCCAAATGGGGCTGACCAGAGTTGTAGGCCAATACATCTGGAAGGTGACAGCTGGCTTTCAAATTCTTTGGATGGAATTCCTCTAATGGTACTGTCAGCCCAGCTTTTTCTAACTGGTGGCTGCCACATTTACACACCTGTTGTAATACTGGGGGCAAAGATGACACTTTCTGGCACAGCAACCTTTTGTGCCTCCGGGTCCCACTGAATGACATTTGTCCCAAGCCAACAGTAGAAATATGACTTTTATCCTTAGCTTGAGTAGATATGTCCACCTGATTAACATGATGGTATATGGGCAAGATTAGTGCGATCTTCCTGATATCATCCACTGTCACTCCATCATTGTGACTTGTACGCTGAATGTGGGGGGGTTGGGTTTCCATGACCAATATTTGCTCCTTTTGAGTCCCCCCGCCCTTGCACCTTTTACCCTTCCCCTTTCTTGTCCTGCTTTCCAGGGATATCTCTGACCCTGCCCCGTGCCAAGATGTCCAAAGCAAAATGTCCTGTGTCCGAAATCCTATCCTAGCCCTCACACTCTAAAAGTAATACTAATGTGATAAGGATAATGTCTATGGGCATGAAAGTGCACAAACGTTTAAGATCAAAAGAAAGTGCACAAAAGTTGACAGTTCCATGCTCTTCACCAACACAATGAATCAATTACACAACCAATGTTATTTTATTTTAAATATTGTGCATTTGTAAGGCGCTTATACATCAAGTAAATTGTGTTTCAAAGCGCCCACAGGGCACCAGGGAGGGAACATGGGACTGAGAGGCAAATATAAAAATGAAAGAGAGAGGCGGTTCTACTAGGCCTTGCGAGTATTCAGAACGTGCATGTGCAGAGATAGAGAGGGATGGGGGTAAGTGCTAGGAGTAACACAGAGTGAAGTGCTAGGGAGTAAGTTGCAAGCAACTGTTAAGTGACTGCCAGCGCACTTGGTAAGAGTGGTCAGCTGCCAATAAATAAGTGCAGGCCTGTGATACCACAGGCCAGTGGCCGCTGAGGCAAGTGCTGGGAAGTGGCAGGAGTGTAAACGCGATTGGGGGTGGGAGGCCAAGGCCCAGGTGGACACATAAGGGGCCTGGTCACCAAGCCACTGTGGAGTTTTAGCAAAAGAGGGAGCAGAGGGCGGAGGAGGTGAAAGGGAAAGTCTTGAGGAGCTTTTGGAATTTGAGGAGATCCGGCTCAAGACAAAGGGGGAGGGGAAGGCTGTTCCATAGGAGGGAGCCAGCCGAGGAAAGAGATCGGCCACCAGCTCGCTGTTTAGCAAAGCGCTTGACATGCAGAGAATTGGTGCCAGAGATACATAGAGAGAGGGAGTGTATTTAGTGAGAGCCAGTTGCAGATAGTGTGGTCCCTGGCCCCAGACAGCCTTATGGATGATGCAGAGGGATTTGAATTTGATGCTTGCAGAAACCAGGAGCCAATTGAGAGTTTTTAGGGCTGGAGAGATGTGGTCCCTGGGCCCCAGGATAGGTTTTGCAGCCCTATTCTGGATTAGCTCGTGGGGACATAGAGAGAAAGAGTGTAGATTAAGGAAGAGGCTATTGCAGTAATGAAGCCTAGAGAGTTCCAGAGCTCTAGAGACATTGGGCCTCATTGCCTGGCCTGCTGGTAACAGCAGGGGATTCTAACCCTGCTGGTCCGGAAAGTCAGACGCCGGAAAAATGGAATTCCCCATTCCCATAGAGTCCAACAGGATTCTATGGGAATGGGGAACACGGAAGCACTGGCATCGTTAATAACGGTGCCAGCGTTTATGTGTAGGTCTGCTTACTGTGGCCGCTGTGCCCGGTAGGTCGACCCTGCCAGACACAGCGGCCACGGTAAGCAGACACGTAGTGTGCCGGTCCGGTAACAATGGTGCCGGTAGGCTTACCTGCACCGTTGTTACCGGACCGGCACACTTGTAATGAGGCCCATTGACCTTCTGGGGAAAGGTGAGCAAAGGAAGGATGCCTTTGAGGAGGTGAAGTTGAAAGTGGGCCTTCTTGGCAAGGTCCTGCGTGTGAGGGTGGAAGGAAAGAGAGGAGTCGAAGATGCCTCCAAGGTTTTTGGCTTCAGATGATGGAGAAGGGGGAGATCCCATGGAGGGCGGCCAGAGTGAAGGAAAGAATGAGGGAGTAGGAGTCCGAATGGGGAGGATCTCAGTCTTGCTGGCATTTAGGCAGAGATCATTGGAGGCACACCATGACGGGATGGCAGATAAGCAGTCAGGAATGGTGGAGAATGTGAGGAGAGGATCAGAGGGAAGTTTGAAGAAGAGTTGTGTGTCATCTGCATAACACTGCAAGTAAGGGGGAGTAGGTGGAAATTAGGTGTGCCCGCAGGGTAAGATAGATGTTAAAGAGCCAGGGAGAAAGGTTGGAGCCCTGGGGGATGCCACATGTGGAGATAGAGGTGGGAGAGGAGAAAGAGCCCAGGGTAACCTGGGAAGGAAGGTCATTGAGGAAGGAGGTCAGCAGTCCAATGCCCACTCTGAGATTCCTAGGGTATTGTGTAGCCTTTTTATGAGGATGGAGTGGTTGACCATGTCAAATGCTGATGAGAGATCAAGTGGAATGAGAACAGAAGGAGAGTTAGAATCAAGAGATGCAAGCAGTTCTTCACAGGTGTTCAGGCGAGCAGTTTCCGTGCCTCTGGATGCTCGGAATCCAGATTGATGGTCATGTAGCAACCAAGAAGCTCAGTAAGAGTTTCCCAAGGGAGGGGGTGATAGAGATGGGGCAGTAGTTAGCCGGACAAGACAGGTCTGCAGAGGGTTTTTCAAAAGGGGGCACACAAGAGAGTGCTTGAGCGAAGAAGGGAAAGACCCAGTAGCAAAATAGTGATTGCAGAAATCAACAAGTGCAGGGGCAAGAGAGCCAATATTGTCCTTAATAGTTCTGGAAGAGCAGGGGGAGACCTGTTTGGTGGAGACCTTCATAGAGTGGATAACTCTAGTGACCTTGTTGGGTGAAATAGGAGAGAAGGAGGAGAGAGGCAGCAGAGGGATGGGACACCATAGGTGGCAGGTGCGTGGGTCAAGGGGAGGTGTGGAGGGAAGTGAAGGTGCTCAGGTGTCCTGGTATTTTGCAGTGAAGTGTGTAGCCAGTGCACTGCAGAGGGCTTGGGAGTGAAGTGGTGAGGTGGAGACTGCGGAAGGGTTGTCTAGTTCCTTGCAGATTTGATAGAGTTCAGCTGTGTTGTAGGATTCACCAATGACGCAAGCCTGGATGTGGGCCCTTTTCTTGGAGAGAATAGAGAGTTGGTATTGCCTTTGGGGCAGGTAACATGCCAGTTTGTCAGAGGGTCGAGCCTGAGGTCTGCCACTTCCGTTCAGCAGCTCTGCACTTGTGTTTCAGGGCTGCAAGTTCAGAGTCGTACCAGGTGTTACACTTGGAGGCATGTTTCATCAGGTGGACCCTCATGACTGGGGCAAGAATGTCAAGAGTATTGGTGATGTCAAGATGGAGGATGCTGAGACCGGAGTCAGAGGAAGTTTCTGTGGTGGGGGCAGGGGGTATGTTAGATGCGAAGGCAGCAGCTGACACTCATTTCATCTGAGGGATGTTTGTAAAGAAGGTTGGCAGGGCTGGGGGAGGTGCAGTCAGACGGCAAAGGGGACCCAGGTGAGAGGAGAGGAGAGAGTGGTCTGACCAGGAGAGTGGGGTGGTGAGTGGGGGCGGGGAGAGAGCAAAATATCAGTGTGGATGATGGCATTGAGAGTGTGTCCAGCCGAATGGATAGGACCAGAGGGGAGAATGGAGAGGGAGAGTGAGGTCCCGGAAGAGAATGGATGCCGTGATTGAGGAGTCAAGGTGGATATTGAAGTCACCCAGACCAAGTAGTTTAGAGGAGGAGAAATCAGCCATATCAGAGAGGAACAAGGTGGTAGAGCTAGGTGGCCTGTAGATAGTGGCAACGGTCAGGGAGGAAATGGGAGAGATGACCAGTTTGCAAACCAGGCTCTCGAAGGAAGAGCAAGGCTGAGTGGGTATGAGGGAACAAGGGACCCCCTCAGGGAAGATCAGGGTAACCCCACGGCCAGCGCGTTTAGGGTCAGCGTAAAGATGATCTGATAGCGATTAGGGAGGAGGGAGTCAAAACCAGTGACTGAGACCACCAGGGGGTGCTAACGCTATGGCTGGGTAATGGCGTGATATACCAAAAATAACAAACCTCACAGCATTCCAACGAAACTTTACGAACCCGGAACGGTTGATGCACAAGGAAGCAAAAAGTGAAGAGGAACCGTGCCTTCCTTACCTGTGAACAAGCCGACTAGACATCAGCAGGTTCGCTTCTGCGTGAATCGTTTAAAATGGTGTGCACAGCCTGAAAACTTTGGGGACCTGCAGAATGCATGATACTTCACAGCAGTGCGGGCGTCATCTGAAAAATAAAAGATCCCTGAGTTTGCCGGAGGTGTAGCAACGAACACTCAGCCTGAGGACGTACAGCGGAGTGGAGAGCCGGAGAGATGCACATAGCGTGCAGCATTGCCGGTAAGCGAGGCAGGCTTTCTTATGAGCGCAGCTCTCGGCTAAATGCTAGTCTATAGCATTTACGCCCCCCGCTAGCAGGAGCAGAGCGTGCAGCACAAAGGAAAGGCAATCTGCGATGTGAAGCGGAGACACTGGGCCTCATCATGAGTTGGGCTGTATTCCCGGCTGTAATACCGCCGACTGTAATAGCCCTAGCGCCGACCAGTCTGGTGGTATTACCACCGGATCACGGGTTGGGCCTTAACGGTAAATCCCCATTTCTGAATGGGTCCATTGGATCCAATGGGGAATTTTCGGTGCTAATATTGCGGGCTAATACAGCCGGCTGTAATACAGCCGACAACAGTGATTTTCACTTCCAGAAAAAAGCTGGAGGTAAAACAGCCGATTTAGCGCCCAACTCGTGATAGGGCCAGCCCTTAAATGCGGCGGTAATACCGTTACCACCGCATTTAAGGGCTACAGCCCAACTCGTGATGAGGCCCACTGTCTGGAGCACAGGCCCGACGACAGGCATAAATAATTAAGCTGACATGCGCTGCCCCCCCCCTCTGAGTCCCAAATAGCTGCAAGCCACTGTGTAAGTGAGCGCCAGCAGTAGGAGAACGGCACAAACAACAACGCAGGCAGCCTCCTGCTGCGAGAGAATTCGGCCGTAGCGCATGGGAAGATAAAAAGTTTCCCCAGGTTACCATGTCTATAGCAGTGAATCCGTTTTAGGGCACTGAGGCTCTGGAACATGCAAGCCGTCCGAGAAATACTTCGACAACACTCATACGTGGCTCTGGCTTAAGCTGCATAAAAGGTGCAAGCATTTGAAAACAAGCACATCCAACACACAAAGTCCCCCACAAGAGATACTGCCAGCAGAAAAGCACCGGTAATGTGCTAGGGCTCCCTTGTGAAGAGGACGCATGAGGAAAAAGCGTATGAACACAGGATGCAAACGAACTAATGCATAAGCTCTACCCAAAAAAACATCTTTATGAGCCCACATTGGTAGAAGAACCTCGCATTGGGCACCGCAAGGAAGAGTGACTACGCTAGTTGTCACTTATATGAATAAAAATGCCCGTTGGAGCCCTGGATCGGAACACGGTTTTGAAGTTAAGGAAATGTAGCCACACCTCAACAAGTATGGAGCAAGACAAGGAGCAGACTTTGCCAGACATACTAGGGAATGACCGCAACAGTGCAACCAAGGCGGACAACAGACTCTTACTAGGGGAAATCTGCTCGATAAAGTTCAGCCTCACAGAAAGAATTACCCAAGATCGGTTCTCGCTAAGTGTCATCACTATATTCAAAGACAGAACATCCTACAAAAGGCAAGAGAGAGAGAGAACCCATTGATTTCGAGGGATCCAGTGTCTTCAGGACCTCTGCGGTCGCTCTGAATAAGCTAAGGAGCAGCTGCCCACTGACAACTTGGCTGCAGGAACAGGAAATCTGTTATCGGTGGAGTTTTCCTTTCTCAAGAGGTCGTCAGCATAACCCAACCGGCCTAACCTCCCGGTGCCAAATTTGATGTCGTCAGAAGATGTTTCATTGAGGTCATCCGGGAAGTTGACAAGGTATAGATTGATAAAGTGGCCGCTAAACTGCAGCCTTGTTTAACTCCTTGCAGTGTACTTATGGATTCAAATAGTTTGCCTTCTCTGTCAAGGCGCACTCTCACAGATGTTTCACTATCCAATAATTGAATCATATATAACAACCCAGCAGGTATTCCCCATATTTCAAGCTTAGCCCATAGTCTTTCTCGCACTATAGTATTTAACGCTGCAGTGAAATCTATAAATGCAGCATAAACTGGCAATTTAAGACTAAGCCAAGAGATTGAATAGCAGCCACTAGATTAGCAATATTGTGAGTAATCGATGAGACTGCCCGAAAACCTGATTAATTGGCCGGAAGGATGTGATGCATGGCTATCCATTGGTTCAGTTCCACAAGCAAAATTTTAGCAAAACATGTTTGAAGGGATGCCCAGCACAGCGAGCATCCTATAGTTGCCTGGATCTTTCTATTCATCTTTTTTTGTGGATTAGTAAAATTATACTTTCACGCCAGGGTTGCAGGATTTGGCCATACTTCCCTATTCATTGAAATAAGACATTTAGCGCTTGTGCCCATTTTTCTGGAGACCGACGGACCAATGCATTACATGTGCCATTAGGACCGACTGCTCTAGAGCTGTGCAAGTTCTTAATTAATCTAATGAGGCTGTCCAGAGTATAGTTACCCTGCCAAAAGGTCGCATTGGGGAGGATGGTTGCCTCATTGGACATCTGTGCGCCAAGTGTCTTCTTCAAAATGGAGAATTCAGTCTTGTTCCAACACACTATATATTGGCATAACATTTTTTCTTTGTACCGTTAATAACTGACCAAATTCCTTGGTGATGATTACTCTTAGCAAATAGGGCTACTGTACGCCAAATCTCATCTGCTTTACGGGCTTCATGTTGGTGTAACCACAGTTTATGTTGTTTTTTTGCTAATCTTATTTTCATAGTAGCATCTATGCATTTAGCGTTTTTATATCTCTAATTGCTAATCTTAAATGTTTTTTGGCCTTATGTATTATGGCACTAAAGGGAGTTTTCTTGTCTTGACATAAATTCCATTTCTCACTATTAGTTAAATATTTACGTTGTTGGATTGCAACTGCTTTGATGGTGCCCACCATATGTTTGAATGTTTGAATCATTTCATTCATACACTCATCAGTTAAGTAGGCCGTACTTTCTATGAATTTAGTTAGCTGATGGTCTGCGACTATTTTACCTTTTTCTAACGTGGATGGATTCCAAATAACCGGGTTTCCTGCATTATTAATGCCTATGTTCCCATTCATTTGGTATATATCATTCTCTTTAACGCTAGACAGTAGGAGGTAAAGGGGGAGATGATCACTTTCTCCCTGACAGCCCACTGTCATATCTATCACCAGAGAATTAGCACTGTTGTTAATGATTATATAATCAATTGTTGACAGATTAGACCCAATTACCCGTGTTGCACTACAATTGCAATCTCCAGCAGAGTTTCCATTCAACATCAGCAATTGATATTTAAGGAATAAATTAGCCCAGGGTTGACCAATGGTGTTGGAAAATCCATGCACCACTGGCCCAGAACACTGCCCTTCCATGGCCTGTTCATTCAAATATACTAGCTTGGCATTTGAATCTTCTAAGATAATTATAGGCATATTTGGATCATTTTCTTCCAAGATTCCTGTGACCGTAGCAATATTTACCTTATTAGATACACCATTTGGTGGATTATATATGTTAAATATCAGCATTGTAGGACTAGGTGGTAGATTACAATTTACCGAAACTGCCAATACCATGGGAGTAGACCAGATAGTATTTGATCCTATCCAAGGATGTTTAATGGAGGTCAAAAGGCCTCCCTTAGGTCAGTCTCTAGGTCCTTTCATTTCCAAGCTTTGTATAGTGCACCGGCCATCGATGTTGCATTGTTCATATAACCATGTTTCCTGCAGGTCAACTATACAGAAACAATGAATATTCGCCAACAATCCATTATCACTAGTATAATTTGAGTTCCCCCTCGTATTTCATGATAGCACCACATCAGTGCCATCGAGATCGATTCTCAAAGTGAATTTTAAATGTCATAGGCAGCCATTGCCAATAGCCTTCAGGTGTTGTTATAGATTGATCTTGTTCTATCATATTTTTACTCTGATTATTGGATATAGTAAAAGGCTCTTTAGATGATATATATTTATCTTTCACATTTTTATCAGCTCCTTTCTTCTTTTTATTTCTGTCACCTATGCTAGCAATTTTTTTATCTTGCACATAAGTTCTCAAAAAGTCTGCTGTGACTTAAGATATACTCAAGGGTCAGTATATCTGCACATCATACATTGGTGGCCACTTTCATAGGAGTCTCCACTATTTTAAAATCCTTAGTTGACACCATTCGTAAGGGCACTATAGATTCACATAAGGCAAGAATATGTCGTTTGTTCAACACCACCACATTTTTAGTGGAATCAATTGCCTGAATTTGTAGTGCGCATGTGTAGTGTGAGGGATCTTCTAAATAGGGATCATTCACACTCTTGTTACATAAGTCAACATTTTCTTCAAATTAACAGATTTAGTCACAGGTTTCACAGTATAAGCAATCAGCTGCACACATTGGGGTCTATCTGAGAGATAGACCGTAGGTGTGCCTGCTTTTTAGTTTATTTTATTAAGAAATTGTGTTAAACTGACTTGAACATACGATTGATCTTGCACTAGGAGCTTGAAAGACTTATTTTAATTGATTTTAGCATTTTAGTTTCTCTAATACGTTTAGGGATATTTAGCTTGCAATTGTAGAAGTTGCCGAAATACTTATTTTGTGAATTTAACTACATTGCTCTTCCTACACGCTGCCCGTGTGATTCCACCGAGTTTCCTCGGTTTATACGTGCAAAAGCCACCAAAGAACTACATTACCCACCAGCACTGTAGTTCTTTGGCTGCTTTATTCCGTCCTCAGTCGCGAACGGAACTAGCGGGTCTGTGCGGGTCCGTGCTGAGACGCCCTGACGTGCCACTGATCTTACTTCCTGGTACTCGTTACAGATGGCACCCCCAGGTAAGGACTTGCGTCCTATACAGAAACGAAATACTGATAAATATACCCTGCGCCTTCCCCTTGATCAGGAGCCTGAGTCTTTACTGAAGGTATCCTTACTCAATACTCGCTCCGTAGCCAAACATTTCTTGGATATACATGATTACATACTGGAGTACCAATTAGATATAATGTGCCTCACTGAGACATGGCTTACCGACTCCCATGGACCTACTATTGAGCAGGGGACCCCCCCAGACTATTTCTTCTTTGGGAAACATAGAGAAGGGGCAGTGGGAGGAGGAGTGGCTATTATATGCAAGAAATCACTAGGATTTTATGAAGCTCAAATCGAATGCTGTGGGACTGACATGATACATGTCAAGATGACTGTAAACCCTAACTTTTCCTTGAACTTGGTTCTCCTTTACAGACCCCCGGAGGATTCTGATAGATTTAATGAGGACCTAGTCAACCTTTTTTCTCGTATGCTGACTTCCAACACTGGCTTGGTCATCTTGGGGGACTTCAACCGTTGGAAAGGTGACAAGAGAGATAAGAAAGCCCTATCATTAGAAAAAATGTTGGCAAATCATCAGATCATAATCCATAACGTTGACCCAACGCATAACAAAGGCCATACTCTAGATTGGGTCGGCAGTTGCAATATACCTATTGATAATATCCTGACCACACCTTGTATCTGGTCCGACCACTTCTTTATCACTTGTGTCCTGCGGCTTCCTGCCCGTGCACGCAGAGTACACGCTCCTACATACCCAGTTAAAGTTCGAAATCTGAAGAACATAACTACATCCGTTCTGACAGACTATCTGTCTTCTCTAATGACGTCAACTAAGGACACTGATGACTCTGAGTCTCTGATAGATAATTACAATAAACTAACCACTGACATGGTCGACAAATTCGCCCCTTTGAAAGACAAACTGGTCAGAGACCTACCAAATCGTCACAGATGGTTCTCCTCTTCCTTGGTCGATCTGAGAACTAGTAAAAGGCAGGCCGAACACGCCTGGCGCAAAGATAGTTCTATGACCAATCTACTGGATTGGAAGCGTAAGGAAAAGCAGTATAAACTAGCAAATCTTGAGGCTAAAAAAACTCTTTATAATAACCAAATTAGTTCCGCTGGGGACCAGTCCAAGGAACTTTTCCGCCTCTTCTGGGAAAAACCTACTGCCTCTGGCTCTTCCATCAAACCCACTGCTGAGGATTGCGATCGAGTACAGAAAGCATTTGCGGACAAATTACGCAAAGCCCAGGATAAAATTAAACAGGAAACCCTGACCCCTCCACCCCTTACAGTCAGGCCTGTATTGTCACCTAATAAGACGTTAGCATCTGACACTAAATTGATTGATACAAAACAAAACCTCATGCCTAACACTGCCACTAAAACAGACCCCGCCTCTGGCTTTAGCTTCAAGGAAACTACTGTAGTGGACATGATAAATATACTGAAATCTATGCGTCCTACGAGCTGTCCTGGTGAACTTCTCCCAACCAAAATTATTCTGGAGCACAAAGAGCAGTTTGCGCCTTTTCTATGTAGATTCGCAAATGCTTCTTTTCGGTTGGGCAAAATTCCCCAGCCGCTGAAAAATGTTGCGGTTTCACTATTATTAAAAAAAGTTGGATTAGACCCTTCTGATGCTGCAAACCTCAGGCCAATCACGAATACTTTGTTTTTACTTAAACTCATAGATAAGATAGCAACCATTCAATTGCAGGACCATGTACAAACAGCTGATATACTTCACACAAAGCAGTCTGGTTTTAGAAGTTATCATGGCACTGAGACTGCCCTTTTAGATTTACAGACCTTTATGCTCTCTAAGCTGGAAGAAAGCAGGTCGGGGCTGCTGATGCTGCTGGATTTATCGGCAGCTTTCGACCTGCTTGATCACAACATCCTTCTTGACAGAATGCAGTCGGTCGGGGGCCTCTCTGCAAATGCCATAGCTTGGTTAAAATCTTTTTTAGAGGGACGACAATCTCAGGTATACTGGGGGGATTGTGCCTCTGAACCACAGATACTGACTTGTGGAGTCCCTCAAGGGGCATGTCTCTCCCCTTTATTGTTTAACATTTATATCCTCCCCCTCTGTTATGATTTAGAACTTCTTCAAATTTTCTTCTGCAACTATGCAGATGATTTTCAATTGGTCCTTGACATCACTGGCAATCATGATACCGACCAACACATGGTGGACATGGTGTATCAACTAATAAAAAAGTGGATGTCTACTAACTGGCTCTGCCTAAATGCATCAAAAACGGAGCTTATGCTTTTTGGACCCATCCAGGCACTAACTAAACTGGACCAGGCTTACTCAGGCTTTAGGATTGATGACAGTGACATAAAAGTCGTGCAGAAAGTTAAAACGCTAGGTACTTACATGGAGAGCAGCTTAGATTGTGATGCTCACGTTACAGCTATTTCTAGGAGCACTAACTATCATCTTAAAGTGCTCAGACAGGTTGCCCCACTTGTGTCTATCGAAAACCGCACTAAACTTGTGAGAGCTGTCATTTTACCTCGCATGGATTACTGTAATGCACTTTTATGTGGGGCAAGTAAAGCTGATCTCCTCGAACTTCAGAAAGTACAAAACAAAGCCATCCGTATCATCTTTCAGATTAAAAATTCTGAATCGATCACTGCTGCCAGAATAAAACTACACTGGCTCCCTGTAGAGGCTCGCATTCAGTTTAAGCTACTTACCATTTGCCATAAATGTATTTATGGGTCTGCACCTAGCTACCTGAAAGACGTTATAAATATCTATCAACCCACAAGAAGACTCAGATCAGCTGAAGACCTTCTATTAGCCCACCACCGCGTGAAACGAGCCCGTGGGCTTGGCAGAGCGTTTCATATCCAAGGCGCCAAGGCCTGGAATGCCCTGCCAGTTACCTTGCGTAAAACCGGGGATCTACTTGTGTTTCGGAAACTTCTGAAGATTCACCTTTTCTATTAATACGTTTCCATTACTGGTGGCCGCCAACTTTTCTGTCTCTCGGCGCCTGGATGCCTACGGGCTTTGGCGCGGTATAAGAAAAATAACATAACATAACATATCATTAGCGTTAAATTCATCTTTATTTCCATCCTCAAATATGTTTTGTATGTCTACCAAAACATCATTGGTTATCCCTCTATCTCTTTTAGCTTTCTTTTTTCTTTTAATCATTGTTTTGCGTGTTCCTAGCCAACCCTCAGGTGGTTTTAAGGACTGTGTGGGCTTGTCATAAAAGATCTAATATCAGGCATACAGAGGTCTTTTTTAGTTCCTTTAGGAGGAGGTCTCTCAGAATTAGCGTGTACCATCACCCTATGTTCACCAATGTAATTTGGTTCTCTAGAGAGTGGTGTAACCTTATTCTGGGGATTCTTAGATTTGGATTCTATTGGTTGCTGTTTGATAGTCTCACTATCAATACTTGAGGCCAGATTTTCACTAATAATGCATCCATTATTAGTGGGTCAGATAGGCCTACTACCATACATCACATCTTGAAAATACTTTTTCTTCTTTAATGTAGAGAGTTTTTTCTTACTAGGCTTCTTAGAAAATCTCCTTTTATTTACAGATATATTACTGTCATCAGTGATATTAGTACTGTGCTCTGTCATTCACTTCCACTGAGGATACAGCAGATTTGGAGTACATCATATTTTCACTACTTGCTAACAACTCATTTTTAGACTCCAACTGTTCTGTATTAGTGCTACTATCCTTGAGAAACCTCCTACTCCTGTTGATGCTCTTGTGTAGCAACAGAGAGTGCACATCAAGTTTTTGCTCTACGTTGTTGCACTTGTCAACCAGGGTAGTAAATGTGATGTTATGATAAACTAGATAGTTTATACTGGTAAAAACATGCCATTCCACATCAACAAAGGACTCGCCAATAGGTAGTTTTTCTCGTGAATGTTCTGTTCTGTGATCAAGCCGAAGGAGGTGATAATAGAACTCCCCCTGAGTTCTCCCTCTCTCCCCCTAAGGTCAAATAAGCCAGGCAAAGAGAGGGAATCCAGGGAAACCCTCTGGGGAATAAAACCCTGCGTCTTCTGGTTGACGGTTACCTCGGTTGGAATATGTGCAGGAGCTCGGTCTTGACGGGTCTCCCTCTGTCTGGACAGAAAAAGTAAGGCAAATAAAGTGAAGATATAATAGGATGAAAGTTATACCAGAATACAGTAAAGCTAAAGAACACTATCAAGGCAGAGGTTACCCTTTTTGAGGACTGCAGAAGTTAAGGTGCTAAATTGACAGAAAGCGGAGACTGGAATCAGTCACTGTTAAAGGAATTGTAGATTAGACAAGAGAGGAAGAAAGAAACAATGAAATGTTAGACTGGTTGATAGTATACCTGATAGTGAAAGCAGAACCGCCTGGCTGAGATGGAGGTGGCGGAGAGAGTCACGAACGGAATCCGAAGACTGAGAAAGCCAGAAAGTCTCCGCGTTTGCTGAATAAACAAACGGGCAAGATTAGCTTGTTGTAAAATTGAATTGTAGACCAAAGGGGGCTGAATCTGTATTTTGTACCAAAGATTCGAGAATTGTAAGCGTGGAAGGATCACCACACAGAGCTTGGTAAACAGTGTGTGTCTGTGATAGGAGGGAGATTGGTTCCGATGCGACTCGAATTGTTTCCCTGAAACGTAATCGAACCACAGCAGCGATCTGATGTAAGGAGACAGAAGGTTGATTAGCAGAACAGAGAGATTTAAAGGAAGTTGATAGCAAGAAGGTAAGCCTAGAATCGCACTTACGTAGCGTTGTGTAGTGAGAGTAGCAACGCGTCCGCGCGTGGGGAAGGAAGCCTGAAATGCAGTGCTCTGCAAAGGGGGCGGAACCTCATGTTCCTCCGACACCTGACAGACTAGAATGTTGGAAGTAGAGCAATCCGCCATCTTGGAAGAAAAGGCAGACGAAACGCCCCTCCGAGACCAACGATGCCAGAGGGATCAGCACCTTCTGAGAGATATGACAGTAAGAAGGTTCTCCAAGGCTTCAAATAATTCTCCCAAATTTAGCAAAACTCAAGTCATTGGGGGAGTCAGGAATACTGACATAAGGTACATTCCTCTTGCGGTTAGTCACCAGCAACACAGGTGTGGATGCATCTTGCGCAATGAGCAGCTTTTTTTGAATTATCTGCCCCGTGGAGGGTTCAACCTCAAATCTGTTGCTGAGACTATTTTTCACCACTGTTTCGATAGTCAGTGGAGACATTGGGCCTCATTACATGGTAGGCGGTAGAGTGATAACGGTGCTGGTAGAGCTGCCGGCACCCTTATCTCTCTACCGCCTCATTACGAGGTCTGTTCACGGGTGCCGCTCTGGACGCCTGTTCAGACCAGACGTCCTTAGCGGCACCCGTAAGCAGACCAGGATGCTAACAACGGACCCGTCATTAACGGGTCCGTTGTTAGCATCCTCCCTATTCCCATTGAGCCCCATGGGGGCTCAAATGGAAATGGGGATGTACCGGGTCCGGGTCCCGAGAATGGGAATTACCCACAAATATCGTCATGGCCCGGAAATTCCCAATTTCTGGGACCCGGATCCGATACCCGGTTTGGGGGTAGCCATGCCGGTAAGAACATAATGGCTACCTCCAAACTCCTAATGAAGCCCATTGTATTCACTAGCAGTGTAACTAAACTTGCCGATAGAGGCAACTCATTTGTAGTGTAAGACGTACAATTACAGATGTAAGGTATACCATCTGCTTTATGTTCAGTATTGTCATAGACTTCTATATTAGGAACCAAAGCTATTTCATTTGATACACCCACTACAGATAGTGCCCCACGTATACTTTTTTCAGCAATAATTCTCAGGGTCACTACTTGTAAGGAAGTAACAGAAGACATGGGGCAACAAGCTGCAGCTGTTTTTGTCGAAGAAGGCAAAACATTCTTCAAGCAGGGGATGGAGAATTCAATATTTCCACCGTCTTCAAAAGGTTACCCCTAGTAAGGGGAGTATTTCTGCAGTCTATCGGAGTGTTTACGATAGGTCTCTGTAATACCTGTGAAAACAGCCTTGAGCCAATGCAAGGGAGGATAGAACCCAAGTCTTCAATTTTTTCATATAAACTACTTTCTTCTTCAATGGCAGTTAATTGGTTTGACACCACGCACATTGTGCGCTCAATTGTATTAAAATGTTTGTCATCTTTGCTAATTTTCCATCAGTTAGTAATCCTGGTTGTGTAATAGTTTTTCGTGTGCATGCTCGCTAGAGCTAGCAGGACGATCAATTGGGCTAACGCCTGGAAATTGTTTCAAGGATAAATGATTATGATGTGACATTCCGGTATATTTCCGGCTATTACCTGATCTTAATTCCATGAATTCACCACTCAGAGCATAGGATAAGTCAAAACGCACTAATTTGTGACAGGGATTATATATCAGTCACCTAGTACGGTTTCAATTACACCCACTGCTGTTCTCACAGTCTGCCTCGTATATCAAGGCATACATTATTTTTCAAAAGTTGATTAGCAGAGTTTGCTAATTAACATTTTTTGATTAGCAAACAGACCCATTTGATTAGCAATTTTGTACTTATATTGTTCATGTCATCAGAGGTTATTAGTACCCAAGACTTGAAATGATCAACGATACAGCAGTTTTGTATACTGCTTGAAATACGACATGAGCAGTCAGGCCTTGCAAATTCCTTAAAAATCAGCTAGACCTGCAGGTCGGGTAACTTAGTTTCCCTATTCAACCTAAGAGAAATGCACTCGACCCATAGCAATGGAGGACAACAAATTTGAAAATGAGATTAGTGTACAATAGTACATGTCACTACAAGCCCACTTTGTTTGGCACAGTGATGCCAGCCAGAGGCCAGCCATGCACAGTGAAACTTTTGTTTGACATTTACTGCAAACAAAGCAAATGTTAAATAAGTTACAAACATCTCTTGCAAATGCTACTGGCCCGTCATGTGAATTTACTCTACTATGCGAGTGGGTGAAAGGAATTTGTGAACCACAGCTGAGTGTCTATAAAATGTAAGAGGTTAGCTGAATGAATGGACACAAATAAAAGAATAGGTATGATAAAAAGGCTCTGAAAACGGTTTGACCAGCTGTCTCCTGCAGGTGGTAAGATATAATGCCATCATAATCGTAAAGCAAGCTCTGGAGGCTAATATTACACTCACCTGGTATCCACGGGGACGCCACCCAGCTGCGGGGACTCTGGTGCCCTTCTCAGCCGCTCCCTGGTATAATCAGCGGGGAAGTTCTGCCTGGAAAACAGGTGGGCAATGTTCAAGACTGGGCAACTGGGTAAGAGCCTCCCAACACCCCGTATGCCCGCAGCCCCTCCCCGGACCTTTCCTCACCTTGTTATGGATTTTGGCATGCTCTCCGTCCTGCCTTCTTGGCAGGGGCGTGTTGTCCTTTGTGGGTGAGTGCGATCTAGTTACTTCACTGATGCTGCCCTTTAGAGTCTTTCAGGTAGGTCTTATTACTGTTATACTGTAAGCCTTTCTTGGATTCAATAATGTATTTTCTCTCTCCTTAGGTGCGCGGAAGTTCGCAGTGGAACGTTGGCTGAATTTGGACTCACCGGCAGGTGATGGTGTTTCGAGAGTGCCTTGATGTGGTAAGTAGGCGCTATGCGCAGCGCTATGATGCCTTGCCTTTGCTAACCTGTTGTCTTTTGTTCCAGTAGGTTGCGGTGCTCACCCGGAGCAAGAAGTCCCAAGGCGGTGCTGGTCGATGGGCGACTTGAGAGGTAAGCTGCCGGCACAATTGTAAATGTCTAATGTCTTTTTTCTCTCATTTTGCAGATCCAACGGTCCGGGAGGCTCGCTGTTCCTTGGATGCTGTTTGCAGGAGCAGAGGGCAGCTAGCGCTGGAATCACAGGTAAGCTGCTGCTAATAATGATGTCCCTTTTGTTTTTCAGGTGCTGTTCTTCCGAGGTTTTCAGATTCTGCTGAACACGATGAGCGTCACATTGCAGGATTGCAAAGTAACGTGAAGCGTGTTCTCCAAGTCGGGTGTGGTTTAAATAGCATCAAGAAAGTAGTCCAGGTAAAATAGTCTCTAGGCTACCACACCCGAAACACTATACCGCATAGCTTGGTTCCAAGGAGCCAAGCTATGTGGATGCGTCCATGTTGACTGGCATTGAAATAAAGTAGTTCCCAAGCACAAGTCTTCATTAAGTATGAGCCTGGCGCCAGAGGCGCCAGGACTGGCCCCAAGAGGGCCTAGGCAAAGGATGCCTAAGCTTGTTTGGGTCCCGAGCCGAGACCCCTCCTGGCCCATGGGCCTGCCGGGGGGGTTTCAGGAAGTGGGTTGTGACAGCTAACTACAGTGTTTGGTATTGCAATAGATCTGTAGATGTACAGATTGGCTGGGTCTATTGATCACTACTTTGCGTAAGCCTTTAGTTCGCTTTGTTTATTTATGTACAATGAAAGTGAGACTTACAGTGGATTGTGTAGCAGGCAGAGAACTGGGCAAACTAGATGGAATATCGTAGTTTGTGGTCATCTCAAGGGTACCTGGTATAAAGCAACTGGTTGATAAAATAGAATGTCAAGCGGTATGTAAAGGAGTATGGGTTCATGCATGGGGTGAGCACCATTTGCAAGATGTATGCAACCTGCAGTTAACAGAACTAGGTTTGCCCTCAAAAGCATTTGATCATGTGATCATGTGATCATGTACATTTTCAAAAGTGTTCACTTGTCAATATGATGCATCTTCCCCAACAAATGAAATATAGTTGACATGAAATGTAGATACACTAACCTAAACTGTACTGTAAAGCATGGAGATGATGCAATGTTTTACAGTATCAATACTTTAATCATGCATTATGTAACAACCTACATTTTAGGAATGGAATTGCAGGACTGTCTTTTTTTTATTTTTTAAACTTGTTCATTTTTGATCAGCGCACAGGAGAACAATGCATTACAGATATTTAGGTTCATGTAACATATTAAGCCATATATTCAAATTCCCTTAAGCTCTCCCTCCACCCTCTACCCATTGATTGCCATCAAGTTCTCGCTCCTCCGATCTTTGGACCTGCTCCTTGTCCTCGGCCAGCAGGGCTCTAGCCACTAAACGTAGTTTATATGGAGGACTGTCTTTTAAATAAAATATAAAGTTGACACATACTGGTCTTTGCCAGACAGCATATATAGAAAGCTTAATAAAAGTTGCATCCTGATTTATTTCTGGTTTGTAATTATTTGAAAAATAAATTCTTGCCGAGCACTTGCTGCACTTTCTCTCCATTAGGACTTGAAATGAAGAGAGAAAAGAGGGGGAAGAGAGCACCGAGGGCAAGAGAGGAATGCAGGGCGACCTGTGCTTTCATTGAAGAGGGCAACTTAAATAGATATCTTTGCTAGACATGTGTCCATTTGATTAGCAAACTGACAGAAATGCATAGCAAAGTGCTATGCGACACCGCTTATTTTATGCCTTGGAAATATACAGGTTATTTCTAATTATGCCAGCCACTGGCCACAGGACTCTAGTTAACACTTGGCAAAAACATAGTAGAGCGCAGTTCAGGTGCGGCATACATAAAACTCACCACAGCGCTCTTTGCAATCATAGAGCACGAAGCAGCGAACAGCAAACAGCGCTATTTAGAAAAGCATAAAGCACACGCACCCAAGTCTAACACATACATAAGTATTAGGTTATCCTATGTAGACTCCTAGTATAGCCAAAGGCAGAGTATCATCAAGTCTTTAAAATCTGCTTTCAATCTTCAACGATCAAAGTTCGTACCGTTGGTACTTTTTTCCACGCTTCAAATGCAAGTAGCAGCATACAGTTCAGTCAGCAAACAGCGCTACTTAGAAAAGCTACTTCAAAAAATGCACATGCAAAAAGCCAGCGCACCCTAGGTTATGTAGACTTCTGGGTAAATAGGAGGCGGCGCTCCACATAATGTTTTCCATTGGTACTTATTTCCATGTTCCAAATGCAAGTAGCAGCATACGGTCCAGTCAGCAAACAGCGCAACTCAGAAAAGCTACATAAAAAAGTGCGCACGTTACTTCAGAGGAGGGAGTCGACAGAGATGCAGCCAGGAAACATGGAGGCCAATGCAGAAAATTACGCCCTCTTTGTCGAGAAGACGCCGGACCCCAGGAACTAGAAAGTATAAGCGATATAATACGCCTTGAAAGCGCAGTCCTCTAATGATTGATCAAAGCCAACAGTAGCTAATCGGCTTGAGATTACACACTTTCTAAGCAAGAAAGGAAGGCTTGTCCGTTTAACATGAACACAATAGCTCAACATTTTTGTAATAATGATCAATGTTGCACTAATTCAACCTCACACATTAGTATACTTCAGATATTCTACACATATGACAGTACCTTAATTAACACACCAACATGGCGCTACTTGATGGGATAAAATTTGTGTCCCTCAATGTCGAGGGCTTAAACTCACTGTGCTTTATGTTACCTAGGGAATTAAAACTCCCCAAACTAGATCTGTCATTTGTGCAGGAAACAAAGTATGCGCAAGGGAAGGAATTCAGGATCGCAAGTAGGGAAATAGGAGGTACACTGTGGGCTTCGGGTGGGCAGAAGAAGGGTGGGGTTGGAATCATATACAGGAAGTCTGTGGGCCTGCAAATAGAGCAAATACATAGGGAGGATGAATGGAGGTACCTAGTATTAAAAGGGAGAATAAGATTGCGCACAGTCACACTCTGTTCAGTTTATAGCTTATACACCAACCAGAACCAGCTACATTTCTCCGAATCCCTTTTTGACTTCGTAGAGAGCTGGAAACAGCGTAAACTAGTGTGTCGCGGAGATCTGAACAATGTAATAGACCCTGGCTTAGAATGGGATTCCATGAGACAGGGAGCAAATGCACTGTGCGGCCCAATGTGGAGAGATTTCAAGGCTTATTACTGCAAACCATTTGATTGACACTTGTTGCATGGCGCATCCAAAAGGGGAGAGCATTCTCTTTTTATTCCCCCCACCTCACCTATTCTCGAATAGATTACCTCTTGATCGAAACCGAGAATGAAGGCATGCTATTAGCTGCATCCATTGAGATAGTAGCCTAGTCGGATCATGAATTTTGTGCGTTAGAATTAGATATTGACCCATGAGTCTACACGGAGCGTAGATGGGTCTGCAATGATACCCTCTATTAAGACTATTTGACAGAAGCAATAAAAGACTACTTTACTATGAAGGACATGGGTGAACTGCCTCTCAACACAGTATGGGGGGTGGGGAAAGCCACAATTTGGCATATCCTGATTGTGAAGGGATCGCATAGAAATAGAATCAGGTTGAACAGAGAGAAAGATCTGAAAATTGAGATCACACGCAAGGAATTAGAACCCCTCACACAGCCTGCAGACCATGAGGACATTACTGCGCAGATTGGGGTGCTACGAAAAGAACTGAGGGACATTTTGCAAGGCAAAGAGCTTACACAATTGCAATACGTAAAGCAGAAATATTGTGAAAAAGGCGACAAAACCCACACCATGTTGGCTAACCGTCTGCGTAAACCGAGCGCAGATAGAGCGATCCCCAAAATTAAAAACGAAGCAGGAATTGAGTTACTGGACCCTCGTGAAATTACAAAGCGCTTTTCAAGGTTCTACACTACCTTATACACAGCTGAGGGGGAGGGGACGGAGAACGACATATGGCGCTATTTAGCAAAATCCCCCCGTAAATTGCTAATACAAGCTAATCGAGATATGTTGAATGCCCCAGTCACAGCTGAAGAAATTCAAACTGCCATTTCCAAGATGAAAGCAGGATCTGCCCCAGGACAGGATGGGTATACACCAGCCCTTTATAAAGCAAACACCAATTCTCTAACTCCCTTTCTAGTTAAACTCTGTAACTCGATTTTAGATATTTGCCAGGCCCCGCAGTCATTCACAAAATTGAGGATTATAGTAATACCCAAAGAAGGCAAAGATATTACAGAATGCGTGTCCTACCGCCCTATTTCTTTGATAAACGTGGATACAAAGATCTACACAATCATTCTCACCACCCGTTTAACTCAAATTCTGCCCCAGTTTGTTCACACAGACCAGGTTGGCTATGTAAAAGGGAGGCAGGGTGCAGACAATTTTCGCAAAACCCTGGACATTATAGCTGCCATTGATGAGAGGGAAGACTGCCCCATTTTAATGTCTATCAACACGGAGAAGGCATTCGACAGAGTTGAGTGGCCTTTTCTGCGCACGGTAATGAAGTGGGCAGGATTGGGCAAGCTATGGATATCGGGGGCATTAGCTTTATACCGAAATGCCATGAAAAAAGTTCTAGTCAATGGCGTAGCATCAGAGTTTTTCAAAATGACACGAGGCATGCGACAGGGCTGTCCCTTGTCCCACCTCTTGTATGCTCTGGTAGTGGAGCCTTTCGTGAAAGCAATTAGAATGAATGTTCAAATCCACGTGATCAAAAGAGGTGGGAAGGAACATAAGTTGGTGCTATTCGCGGATGATATTTTAGTCTATATTTCCCGACCACTGGAATCGGTGCCTGCACTTTTCACAACCTTGAAGGAATACGGCAGAGTTCCCAGTCATAACAAAATGGCTAGGGTGTTCGCTGCCTTAATGGTAGAGGCCGCCGTATAAATTATCCTCTTGCCCATCATATCCAGCTTCTTCCCCTCCTGATCCAGAGGTACCATAGCTGCTGATGATGGGTTCACCTAGCGTTTCCTAGCTGTGGCCGAGACCACCGAATCTGGCGAGGGCTGAGATCTTAGGCATCTGGGCGCCGAGTTGGGTACCCTGTACTTCTTTTCCAATCTGTCCCGTTTGGTCGGGCTGTGCTTGGATTTTTCATTAGGGCCAATGGGCATGATGGTCTTCCTCCTCGACTCGCATCGTTGGTACAGGAAGCCCTCCTTCGTCTCCTCAGGGACTAACTGAAACAGTTCCGAGGCCCTCGAGATAACTGAATGAAAAGATCCAACTTTGTCCGAAGGGGAGGCCCTATGGGGCGCGTACGCATGCAGAGTCTCCCCTTCCGCTGCAATGAAATCATCGTCCTCGTCGGTACCAGTAGCCGTGATAGCTGTGTCTGTGACTGTGTCTGTATTTGGATCTGGCGCTCCGGTAGGAGTCTAGTCGTGACGAGGTGGTGGTGGCGGCGTGGTCGGATGATGCCGAGGACCCGCCCCCCCCCCCTTGGAACCTTCTGTTCTGCTAGGGAGGGTTTACCCTTGTAGGTTCTGGAGGTTCCGGCCCTGATGCCGGCATCCTTTGTTGGATTTCGGTGACCAGTGTGTGCAGCTTGGATAGAATGTCCAGAGACACGCCCCTAGGTCTAGAGGTAAATGGAGCCAACGGAGTAGGATCCGGGCTAATGCATCTCCTCTTCCACACCAGGGACTGAGGTCCTCCTCCCTCAGGTCCTCCCCCTCTGTGGTTTGAGCAGCACCCCTCGTGAGGATTGTTGTCCTTATCTGTACTAGAGTAGATCTGCTCTGGGTTGTCCTCAGTAGCCTGCCAGTCTGCCTAGCTGGGGGGCTCCACAGATGGGGCCGATTCCCTCTCCCTCTCAGGAAGCTGTTGGGCCGGATTGCCCCCCTGTCTCTCCATGGTGCCGGTTCATTCGCTGCTGCTTCTGCAGCCGTATCTCACCTTGGCGGGTAAGGACACACGCCACTTCTTTCCTGGACCCGCTGTCTTTCAGAGCCGAGGATGACGTTGTTGACTTAGACGACTAAGTGCTTGTGGCTGCCTTCGTCGTGCCATCCTCCACTCCGTTGCCTTGGTTGAAGCCTTAGCTGGCTTTGACGAGTCCTCCCCAGACTTTTCCCTCGGACTACGTGCGACCACACAGAGTTTGGACGGTGTTAGCGACTTTCTCTTCCAAGACGCTCCTTTCGTTAGAAGACTCACTGGGTAGTATGACGAAGGTGAACGCCTTTTGTCTGATTCGGGACCCGCATCAGAGGAAAACCCAGCGGAGAGAGTGTCACAGAGTTTGGCCTTCTCTTGGTCCCCCGCATGCGGGGCGTCCTCAAAGGATCTCGACATCCTCTCGGAGGGAGAGCGCTCCTCGGACCAGCAGGTCCTGGATGAGGGTGAACCCTGCGTCGAGGCTGTGTCAGAAGCCTTGCTTGACTTGAGTCACACCGATAGTCTGCTGTATCTGTCTTTTTTTTTGGTTTTCATTGAGAAATCACAGCACACCTTGCATCCTTCCTCATCGTGGTCCGGATGCAGACACAGGCAGTACAAGCATTTACGGTGTCGATCTTCTACAAAGACGTTCCTGAAACCACACTTTGTGCAGAGTTTGAAGAGGCTGTGGCCTTCCTTCTCCTGAGCCATGCTAAAAGGGCGCAAAGTAGGCTCCAAGGCTGGGCCTTGTTGAAACTTTAATGATCCGATGATGGATGAAGATCTTTGTCGGTAGCGGAGCCCTGTTGCCGGTCTCCATCTTTCGGCGAAAGTTTACGTAAAAACATGAAATTAGCTCTGAGAGCAACTTGAGGACTCCCATCAGTGAAGGGTGTAGTAAAAATCTGAACATGGCCACCAGGGGTGGAGCTTAGGGAGAGGACTGTCATTGGATGGGGGCAGTATGACCCAGAGGACAGTGATTGGTTTAGAGGAGAAATACAGTTTTAAAGTGAAAGTGAAACAGTTTTTTCTTTTACTGAAGATTCCCAGCCTGCCGACGGGGAATATTCATGAGCATGTGAATCCATGCCAGACCCCATGGTGGAGAAGAATAGGTTCTTTAACTTCAACTCCCTGGTTATTTATTCGGACAAGTTTCTCATCCAGAGAATCCAATTCCAGATGTTTTGTCACTAAATGGCGCTTTCTACTTCTAAGGGACAAAGAAAAAGGCCAGATACCATTTTTCTACTTGTCTCCATCTTAAAGGACAATTTGCTTCACAAAAAACACAGGTTAATTGTGTTTAACCCTTCTTTTAGTGTTGTTAATTGCTCTACAAAACCTACAAAAAGTGGGCCTAAGGTTAAGCCGTTCATCTAAATAGTCTCTATGTAATAGAGTGGTGTGCTAAACTATTCCTGGAGCATGTCAAGACAGCTTAATGAATGCAACTACAGAAAAGCTACCACATCTTAACTTGTTCCATACATTTTAAACTACATTTCTAGTAAGCGTAAAGCATGTTCCTTTTAAGAGCATGAACTTCCTAGAGAGCAGAGCTTACCGTGACACTAACAATCTCATAGCTCCTTCCCTTCATGGCATCATCTCACTAATGCTGTCTGCCATGCTGCCTGGTGTTCTAAGAATAGAATGCTAGGGCACGCCCATGATACAGTAACTTGTTTCCATGGTGCTATGCTGCTGATCCGCCATGCTGGGTCGCGCGTTGTACTTGCATGTATCTTTCTTATAAAGTAACGTCCATGATGCATTCATTTGTTTCCATGGTGAGCACGAAGCAATTCCAATGTGTCCCAATGGCTCCTTAACCTCTTCCACCACCGTCTGAATTCTACAACCACTGCTTAACCTCTTCCACCTGCTCCTTGAACTCTACAAACCCTCCTGACACTCTACAATGTCCTTCTTACCCTCTACAACCTCCTCCTTCTTAAACTCCTCAACTTCCTTCAAAAAACATCCCACCTCCTTCTTCACCAATAACTGCCTCTATCTAGCTCTTCCCTTTCATCCACTTTACCCTGCTCCTCTGGTCCTTGGCCCTGGCTTCCGGCCTCTCTTAAGAAAAATGGGACTTAGGTTGTAGAGTTAATATGCAGTATTTTGGAGTTGTAGTTCTCTGGGTCTGGGTGAGACTTCAGAGTCTGCTGCACTGCAGCCTAAGGAACTATGTCTGCCATCTTGATAATCCAAACTTGCACTTAACATTGCTGGTATAAGCGTTGCTTGGTATGTTCTTGGTGCCCCTCAGCTACTGTAATAAATGGCAGCACTGCTTCATCAGCTAGGCGGCACATTACCAGGAGCAGCCAACTAATTCAGCAGGCAGGTATATGAATATATGACAGTCGCATAGCTGGGCATTGCCCCTTCCTCTTTGGTACTGTTACATATGGCTCAAAAATCACTCAGGGGCAGGTCAAGGGATTTTATTGAAGAATTTCTGGGGCCAGTTGCCGTCTCTTTCTCATCTCGTTTTGAACCTCTACCCTAACCCAGTTGTCCCTGAGCCTGGGTTTGTGTATACTGAAGGTTAACCACTACTGTCTAAATCGGTCTTCAGCTGGAAGTGATAATCGAAAAGCTGAATGCCTTATCTCTCTAGACTTCCTCCGGAACTTCCTAACTCTCACTATACTATCCAACCGTTAGTTTTCTAATGGAGGGTTGGGATAGTGCCTTGCAAATGCACTTGTCTGCACTGATCCAAGCCCCGTTCTACCATGCTCACTCTTACATTGTCCCCTTTCTACACTTCCTGTTCCTCAACTCCACTTAGTTCCTCTCACTACTCGTCTGTACTTTTGGTGCCCTCATTCCTCCTCAGTCTCGACTACACTCTTTGATGTCACCTCTCCTTTACTCCCTCCTCCACATGACTACTCCATCTCTGCATGACTACTCCCTCCTCCACACTTCTACTCCTTCTTCCACACTACTCTACAGTTATCCTCCTTGCATCCAGTATTCTTTCACTTCACAATCACTACATTATCTAAACAATTGCCATGCAAATATGCACACTCACACTGTAGAACCACTTTCACTCCTTAGCCCATACCTCACCTGCTGCACTGCATGTATCCCCCTTCCTTGGCCAGGATGGGATTACTTTTCCTAGCCCATCTTACGCTAGCTTCCTCACCTGAGGTGTTTGTGTAATGCAGAAAAGCTAAAGTAGTGGATTGAGCCAAACCCACTTTTTTCACACAGGCTTGCCACGTAGCAGAGATGGTGGCTGGGGAAAGCCTTTGTGCATATTCGTGTTCTGGCACCCTGCTCCGTATGGCGCCTGGTAAGTCAATCAGGGGAGGGTGAGTCCTTTTCACCTTTTCCTGCCCAGTGGACCAGGAGCCTCTGAATTATTGTGCTTGCTTGCCAGCCCTGTTCAGCAGCTCTGCCAGGTCCATGGAGCTGCCGCTCGGGGACACGTCCTTTCAGGTTGGCATCTCTGCTGTGCTTCAGCAGTAACGTTTCTGCTTCTCTTCTGGTCGGTGGCTCCCTTTCGCTGCACAGCCGATCTCTGTGGCGGTGTGTCTCATCTCTCTTCGGGGTGTGTGTTTTTTCGTCTACTTTTGACACTGATGAAGGGGGATCTCTGAAAAAACACTGGCAAGTAGCTGGAACAGAAGGCAAGGCTGCAGAGAACAGTGGTCTGCATAAACACATACTGGTACAAGGAATTGGGGCCATCTCACCAGATCTTTCCCCAAGGGAAAACATGGCTCTGTATGTCTTCGTGTACCTCTCAACCGCCTTTGGCAAGGGCACGTTTTGTCCATTTCACAGTACACAGCCAGTATTGGGTGTGCCAATAGGCAGGTGCATGAGCAGCCAACAAATCATTGACTGTTAAACATGCGCTGTCATGGCACTGTGATCCGTGCTTTACAGTTGCCAGTGCCACTAGTGGGGTAGAGCGGTAATCAGCACAGTCGACAACAACAGGATAGCCACCAATCAGCCGCACCACCACACAGCCAAGGACAGGGCAACTGCTGTGCTGAGGATGACCTATAGTATAAAAGGAGATTGTGTGGTAGTGTTTGACAAAACGTTCATCAGATCAGTAATAGTTTTTCTGAATTAGTCAGTCACCAAACTGCAGTCACAGTATAGGGGCAGTGAAAAGGCCAATATCAGAGAGGAGTGCCTAGCATGAGTGCCAAACCAAGGAAGATGATCTTGCTGCAGTGTTTGACAGGCACGTTCGTCAGTTCGGTAATGATTTTGTCTGCATTTGTCCAATAATTTACCATAGAAGTAAAGCATGCTGTTTCTTCTTTTCTATTGATAGATTGTTAAAATGTTCCACTTGCCAGTGATAGGATCAGAGCAAAATATTAACAATAATGTGTTTCAATGAAACACTTAAATATTTATATTATTCCAAGACACAATGTTATGTCGATTGGTATCTGTAAATCACACCATGAATCCATTACCCTCAATGGACCGGTGGTATTTGCAACCTTAACACTAATTATGGTACTTACTATATGAAGCAGACATGGGTTGTGTCAGTGGGCTGGGAGCTGCCCTAACCGATGTGTCAGTGATGGGCAAGTAAATATTTTGGCCCTGGCACTTATTTTCTTACAAATTAAAGGGAAAGTGCACTCAAAAATGTTATTGTCCCGATTGTTCGGTCATGTGTTTTTACGCATACTGTAATCGATAGTAAAAACCTTTCCTATGCATCTCACCTTAGTTTTCCTCACATTTACACATGCGAAAACAACAGGTTGGGCGCGGCCATCTTGCGCTAATCTTATCCGTTGATGCATTGCGCTAACTTCAAGTGCCCTCGCGGTGGTAAATCATATCACCCGCACCTGAAGCTGACATCACTAGACGCTTACGCCCCTTTTCACAAAGCCAATGCAGTCTCGTGTCAAGGTTCTCTGTGCGCAAGCTATTGACTTGTCTCCATGGAAATGGATGGACGCCTCTTCCCTCAATAAGCATAAACAGACCCCTTCTCATCAGACAACAAAGTTGATTTTTCAACCGTTTCACTGTTTTTTTTTTGATTGCCTGTGACTTGTTTCTGCTCTGTTCAGCTACTTTCTTAGCACAAAGCCCATGCAAACAGATACTTACAATAGCATTACTATTGATTTCAATTGTTACTTCCGTTTTATTAAAAAATGTGTCGTATAATGGCAACAATACAGCCCTACCAGTACGAGCTGGAGTATTCCGAGGAGGAAGTAATTGAAAGAGAAATATGCAGAGACGATGGGTAAATCGAACAATAGTTGGGAAGATGAATCATCGGAGCATGAGCCTGAGCCTAGTCGTATGGAAGACGTTTCCACCTGGTCTACCCGCAATCGCTGCAAAGTCATGTCAACCGAGGTGGAGAACTGCTGCTACAAACCCTGTATGCTCGGACTAGATATCAGAAGAAGACACACCACTGCTATGCGTTACCGAGCTGCATGACTTCAGGGCAGCCTGCCTCACAAGGTCCGTGTTGAGGATTATGATGGTGCTTATGCACAAACTTCACGCAACAGTTCGCCCACGCAATCCAAGTAACGAGTAAGTGTACTCTAGGTATTATGTTATTTTGACCACTGAGACGACTAACATTTCATGTTTGTCAAACACTATTTCTCTGTGTCCCAAACCTTTTTATGTTTTGAATGGGTGTTCACTTTTGTAATTTGTCTAGACTTCAAAGCCCAAGTTCATTTATCCATGAAGTAACTTTTGTAAGGGCAACACTGCCATAGAAATCAGGATGCATTTTAAAGTAATGGTGGTACACTTATATGGTTAATCCAATTACAGTATGTATTTTACTCCTACGTCCCGTCCCCTTTCCTCCATACTTTTGGGATATTCCGTCCTGTGGGACGGGACCAGGCCACTTTTTGCAAAAAAGCATCAAATTGAAAAATGTGTCCTTCTCCATAACCCTGCCCTCCCTAGCTCCGCCCCGTACATCGCCCTTCAGTCCTTTCTCTGCACGGTCAGGGCTGGGCGCACTTGCATCACTGAGAAGACTTTTCTTTTCCCATAGTCCTTCTCTCCTGCTCCGGTCTGCGGTCGCGTAGTCCTCCGTCTATGCCGGATCGTTTGGGATTTGTCTCTGGTTCCTCTTGCGAACGTCGCTTCACTAGGGCGGATCCCCATTGTCTCTGTTTGGAGTGTCTGGGACTGGATTACCGTTGCGACTCATGTTTCTACTGCGACTCCCTTTCATTCCGCGCACTCAACGTCGTCTTCGTCGGTGCGAGGAGATCTTCCAGAGAGGTCTTGCACCACATTTTCAACCCTTCGATGGAAAGAAGAGACGCCTGGTAAGTTCCTTACTTTTCAGGGCACCCCGGCCGGGGAACTCCTTCCCGGGGTCCTGCAGGTCGGGGAGGGGCTTCAAAAGCTCTGATACCAGGGTTTCCCCTGAGGTGCCTCACAGGCCTAATAGGTGTGCCAGGGTTTTCTCAGAGGCTTCCCGCGAGGGGCCTGCCAAGACCGGATCACGATCCGAGGTTCACCAATCAGGTGCTAATAGCCAGCAGAGGCTTTGGGTACCGGAGTTCGCTCCGAGGTCTCCTTGTCTGGAGCTTCCCATACAGACACCGGGGTAAGCCCTGAGGCCTCCGTTGAGGCTTTCTGTACCAATCCACGGTTCGAGGCCCCTCTCGGGGAGCTATAAAGACTGGACTCCGTTCTGAGGTTCCTCTCATCGAGGCTAAGGTGTGTACCGACAGAACTGAGAGACCCATTACGTTCTTGTCTGTGAGGTGGATTCCTCAACTTACCGGTTCTGTTGAGGGGGCACAGGGAGAAATTGCTGACCACGTCTCCTCTGTTACCAGCTTGGACGAGGTTCCTCTCTTAGAGGCTAATTCGAGGGATCACGTCAGGATGTCTAGTAAAGATCCCATACCCCATAGTACGGGCTCTGCCGAGGATCCTTGTGTCAAGGCTAAAGTTTCGATCAAGTCCCCTGACCAGTCTGTGGGGTTACCTGCCTCATCCACACGTGTCATGGCCACTTGCTCAGGATCACAGGAGCTGCACCATCAGGTGGAGGGAGCAAGGGGCACCATGGTTCACACACGTCCTTTTGGGACGTTTATACACTGGGGGCCCGGTTGGACTCAGTCCTGGCGCCTCATGGAGAAACATAAGCAAGACTCTTATTATGGGCAGGAGTGCTTGCAGCATAGCAAGACTCTTTTATTATGGGCAGGAGTTCTTTCAAGAACTTTCCACTTGTGTGCAATCAGTCCGGGTGTGGCTTTCTATCTTCAGCTGCACGTGCAACTTCAAGGAGTGGCAGGGTGTGGCAAGCAGAACTGAGCTAGTGGGCGTGGCCTTAAAAACTCAACTATAAAAACCAGCCCAACCCCAAGGCGCACGCTTCGCGTTAATCTGCAGTCGCATGCAGCGAAACGCTTCCCGCCGCCTGGGTTAAGTAGCACTTACCTTGGGAATCCAGTCTCCTGTCCATACGCTTACCTCCTGGAGTCAGCTTACACCTGCATTCTTCACCGCTGAGCCTGGCGTCCATTCTTCATCTTCCAGATCGCAGGACTTCAGTTCTGGACACGAAATCTTCTTCATCTCTGGCACGCAGAACTTCAACTCTTGGCACCGCAGCACAACATGTTCTTCATCTTCCGACACGCGGGACTTTGGCTCTCGGCTCTGCAGCTTCCACGAAGGCGGACCCTGTAAAAGGACAAAAGGCAAGGTTAGACATACGAACCTGCAGTTTAAGGTTGCGCTTGCAAAATTGTTTGCACTTGTTCTTAAAAGCTCAATTACCTGCTGCTGGACCGCCACGGGATCCTCTGCTCCTCATCCAGAGCCACCCTGGGCTCTGTTGCTCTGCTGGACCGCAATCACACCTATTTGGGGAGAAAGATAGACATTGTTACAGAGCTGACAACAGGCTGTAACAAGACAATATATCAAGACAAACAGAAAACAGAAAGACACTTGCTAGAAAGGCGTGGAATCGTCGCAGCTGGACTGGACACCACTTGGTCCTCCTTCTACATGCACCCCTGCCAGAAGTAGCAGGACGGAGAGTTCACCATTAATAAACTACTGGTAAGCCTTAATGGGACAATGCATGCTCACCACACTATGGGAGGAAGGGTTTTAGAGGGAATTCACTTGCAGGCCAGTAAACTTATGTCCTCTCATATCTACGCAGGAGCAAGGTTCCAATTCATCACAGCAGCCCACAGCCTATTTGCAGCGGGAGGAAGCAAATCGGGGAGGTCCTACTTCCTGAGAGGGCTGCAACCGTGCCCCAACTTCCCCGCAGAGACCAGGTGAGCGTAACAACATATGACGCAGTTCTCCTCAGATGCTCACAAAATTCTTCCCTCAGACCCACGCTATCAACGGCGGGTGCTGGGAGCCTTCTTTTTGGTGGACAACCTTGTCCACGTGACAGTGTAAATCTGTTCTGCCCTTCCTATGACTGGTGCGCTAGGATGCCACTACCGCATACGGTCTTGCTTCCTCCTACTTCTGCCCCACTGGTCTATGTAGACCCCGTTGGTGGCGGGCCCTCTTGGCAGCCTTCCTTACTATGTTTGTGGGGGTATGCCCCTCATGAGCGCCCTATGCCCATCCCAGTACCTAAAGTTTCGGCAGAGGATGCCTTTTTTGGGAAATTTCAGAGTCTTATGAACACTGATCCCATGAGGGAGTAATTTAAAGGCATTTTTAGGGAGATCTACCTTCTGGTGCTGCATCCTGCCCCGGGAGTTCCAGTCATGGCACCTGTCGCCCTGGCAGCGGTACCACCTCTACCTCCTGGGCCGCCTCCACCTCTTCCGCCTATGCCTCCGTTGTCTCCGGTTGACAAGATTCCAGCAGAGCGAGACGTCAATTTGACACTGGTCGCATCGCAACCGGTGGATCCTGACATTCGGGACGACTCTCAGGCAGACCAGGATAGTGAGGACCAGCCCTGCTCTGTCGGAGCATTCCATGACCGGGTTCTGGACATGATATCACTCCTTGACATACAAGTACCTGAGGCACCCGCCCCGCAAGGAAGGGGTGCTTTCGGGGGCGCTCACCTTGTCTCCACAGGAGCGCACCAGCTCTTCCTTCAGAAGGGCATTCTGGCCGAGGCCTGCAAAGTCTGGGATAAACCCACCCTGTGCTACAAATAAATAAGAGAATTGACGCCTGTTACAGGCTTCACACCTCAGAGGAAGTAGCCTTGGCGTCATGTCCGCTCCCTTCCTCAACAGTGGTTGCGGCCGCCACTCTGCAATCCAAGCCGGCCTCTGCGACCTCTGCTGCTGCAGCTCAAGTTCTGGCCAAGGAAGACAATTTGCTCGACTCCTTGGCCAAGAAAGTTTTTTCCAACTCAGCGCTGCAATTGCGTCAGGCTAACGCAGAGCTCATTTTGGCGGCAGCGAATATGAAACTGTGGAGGGATTTGGTGAACTTCCAGGAGTTAATTCCAGAAGACAAGCTGGAAGACTTTAAAGGTGGTTTGTCAGACACCAGGATATTGGCGCTTGATATGCTGGAGGCTGCTGCGCACAATGTTGACACCTCAGCTCGAAGCCTCATGTTGGGGGTGGACACCTCTCATGAAGCTTGGCTTCATGCAACTAAGCTTTCGAAAGGAGGTCCAAGATAAAGTTCTGGACCTGCCTTTTGATGGCAAAGAGTTGTTTCATTCTTCAATGGATGACGAAGTTACAAAGACTAAGGCGAGCACGCAAACTGCCAAGTCTCTGTCAGTGCTAGTGAAGCCCCCAGCCAAAGCTCAGAGATCTGGATCCCAGTCTCAGTCCTCCTCAGGCTTCAAAGGGTTCCAGGACCACAGGTCACACAGAGCTGATCCTCCGACAGGTAGCTCCCACCGGAGACAGCAACGGGGTCGATTTTTCTCTCGGTCTTCAACTTCCTCATCAGGGACAGGTAGTCTCTCCGCCGAAAAGTCTGCAAAATGATATTTTTTTGCGCTCGCACCAGACTCCAGTGGGAGGACGAATCTCGTCTCATCTGGAGGCATGGCAAACCATCACCAAAGACCAGTGGGTTTTGTCCATTGCTCGGGTGGGCTTCCGCTTGCTCCTCCCCCCTACCCCACCCTCCAATCCTCCCTTTCAGCAGTCGGGACTCCCTCCCTCAGAGACGAGGTCCAGAAGCTTCTAGATCTCAAGGCGGTAGAACCCGTTCCCCTAGTGGAACAAGGAGCGGGGTTGTACTCTCGTCTGTTCACGGTGCCCAAACCCAACCAGGCTGGCCCACGCACCATCCTAGACCTTTCCCAGTTCAACCTTTCTCTTCCCCAAGAGAAATTCAAGATGATCACGTCCGGCCAAATAAAGTCCTCTCTTCAGAAGGGCGACTGGCTCAGCGTTGTGGACCTTCAGGACGCATAAATGCATATGCTGATCTGGAGCCCGCATCAGAAATATCTGTGGTTCTCCCTGGGAGAAGAGCACTTCCAATTTCGAGTGCTCCCTTTTGGTCTCAACTCAGTGCTGCATGTCTTCACGAAGATGATGTTGGTCATCGCGGCTTTTCTTCAGCTACAGGGTATTCATGTACATCCATATTTGCACAACTGGCTTCTGCGCAGTCCTTGTCCAGTGAAAGCCTCGAGCAACCTTCAGTCTCTCCTCCAGCTCCTGTTCTGCCTTGGGCTGCAGGTGAACTGGTGGAAATCCTCCATGACGATCTCTCAGGACCTGATATTCCTGGGTTTCCGTTGGAACACGATTAACTGCAGAGTGTACCTGACTGTGGACAGGATGGCGGATCTGTTGACCACGTGTCAGGTTTTCATTCAGTCAGAGAGCATGTCGGCCTGGTGGTTCCAGAGGCTTCTAGGCCTCATAGCTTTGTGCGTGTTTGCTCTTCCCCTTGATCGTCTCAAGATGCGACTCACGCAGATGGCTCTTCGGAGCTCCTGGCTTCTGGCAATGGACCCAGACACCAAAATGATTCCGGTTCCACCCTGCATGTTGACAGATCTCCTATGGTGGTCATCTACCAGCAGTCTGTCAGTGGGTGCTCCTTTTCAGGAGCCCTCCCCTCAAATGACCATTACGACGGACTCCTCCCTTATTGGGTGGGAGCAACGTTGGATCATCTTCAGGTTTTCAACCTATGGTCGCCACAGGACAGACAATTTCACATAATTTATCTGGAGCTTCTGGCGATTTTCCTGGCGCTCAAAGCTTTCAAGCCAGTGATTGTGAACAAAGTGGTCCGCACCCGCACAGACAATGCGGTATCCATGTTTTACATCAACAAGCAAGGGGATACCAGGCCCCCTCCTCTTTGTAGATCTAGCCATTCAGATTTGGGGATGGGCGATTCAGCACAGTGTTTGGCTGCTGGCGGTGCATATTCTGGGCCAACTGAATGTGACTGCAGACTCTCTCAGCCGACGAGCTGTGGTCAGCTACGAGTGGGAACTAAACATTGAGATCCTCTGTGACCTTTTTCGCCATTGGGGCACTCCAGAAGTGGACCTCTTTGCGACGTCATCAAGCAGGAAACTTCCTCTTTATGCTTCCAGGAACGGGCTCAGAGCTTCTTCCCTGGGGGATGCTCTTGAGATTCCGTGGCACAACATGAGGGCCTTCGCCTTCCCGCCTCTTCCTCTGATTCACCGGCGCTATTCAAGCTCAGGAACACAACGAATTGCTCTCTCTTGTTCATAGTCCCTTGGTGGCCAGCCATATTCTGGTTTTCGGAGCTTCAGCATTTGTCAGTCTGCTCACCGAGCAGGCTTCCGCTGATTCCCAACCTGCTTCACCAGAGCGGTCAGCATTTGTGGCACCCCTCCCCACAAACATTCAGCTTGGCGGACTGATGCCTGAGTTCAAATCCTTAGAAACTTTCAACTTGACCGCGGTTAATATGCGTATTATCCAGGCGGCTAGAAAACCTTCGACAAGATCTCAGTATAGGGACAAATGGCTCCGGTTCTGTCACTGGTGTTTAGCTAAGCAGCTGGACCCCAGAGAAGCTACCATCGACACGGTCCTGTCATTTGTTTCTCATCTGGCAACTTCAGGCATACATGTCTTGTCTTGTAGGACTTATTTGTCGGCTATCGCTGCTTACCTGTCCACGGACTCTTGGTCTTTTTCATTGACAAACCCTGTCATTAAAAGACAGTTTGCAGGTCTATTGCATCTTTATCCACCTGTGCGCAACACGCATCCAAAGTGGGAATTGAATGTGGTCCTCACTGCCTTAATATTTTGAGCCCATGGCTACGGTGGACTTAAAGTTCCTTTTGTGGAAAATGGCTTTTCTGATTGCGGTGACTTCGGCAAGGCGTGTAAGCGAGCTTCAGGTCTTGTCTGCAGAACATCCATTCCTCACCTTTCATAAGGATAAGGTTGTCCTCTGGACTAATCCTCTTTCCTTCTAAAGGTGGTATCCGATTTTCATCTGAACCAGTCTATTTCCTTACACGTGTTCTTTCCAGACTCGGCCTCAGATGCCGAGAGGGTATTGCATAATTTGGATGTCAGACGAGCTCTAAAGTTTTATTTGGACAGAACATCTAAACGTAGCTCTTCCCAGCTTTTAGTGACCTTCGGAGATCCGAAAGGAAAGCAGGCCTCAAAAGCAACTACTCCCGATGGATTGCTTCCTGTATTTCAGAGGCGTATAGCATTCAGGGCCTTCAGCCTCCAAAAGGAATTCATGCCCATCTTGTGCGGGGCAAAGCAGCTGCTGTTGCCTTCCAGAAATATGTTCCCTGGAAACCATTGCCAGAGCAGTTACGTGGGCTTCCCCATCAGCTTTTTGTAAGCATTACTGCTTAGACCTGAGCTCCAGAGCCGATGCTCAATTCGGGCAGGCAGTTCTTAAAAACCTCTTTCAGTAAAGGAGTTCCATCCACCCGTTTTCCTGTGAGGAGTGGTTGGTAATCTCCCAAAAGTATGGATGAAAGGGGACGGGACGTAGGAGTGTAACAAAGTTACTCACCGTAGTGACTACCTTACTCCTAGTCCATAGTCACCTTTCCTCCATACGCCCGCCGTTCCCTCTAAAAAGTATCCTCTATTATTGCTTTAATGGCCTCAGACCTGGCAATACAAAAGGACTGAAGGGCGATGGACAGGGCGGAGCTAAGGAGGGCGGGATACGACCGCGTGCTGTATCCCGCGTAAAAAGAGAAGGATGACACATTTTTCCATTTAATGCTTTTTTACAAAAAGCGCTCTGGTCCCGTCCCACAGGACGGAATGTCCCAAAAGTGCGGAGGAAAGGGGACTATGGACTAGGGGTAAGGTAGTCACTACGGTGAGTAACTTTGTTATTCTCTTCCATAGGTGATACAGGCTGGTGGCCTACCGTTCATTTACATGGTGGCTTAGATTCCACGTTTGACGAGTAATACCCGCCTGTGTCGTTGGAGCCATTTGTGCCAAATTCTCCAGTGACAGCAGACAGTACGGGGGATTTTCACACACTGTGCTGCAACCTCATGTATACATTTTGTAGTTTGTTTGTGCCATCAACATCAACAAACTAAATAAAATACAAATGAGCATATACGAATAGTTGTTTCAATTTTTCAGTGAATCAAGAATACGCTCACTCATTTATGAGGGACATGAAAGAATAGTTGGTGCCCTTTCGTGCTCACCGCTTCCGCAACAATCCATCCCCCCTCCATTATACTCCACTCCTGTACTGGGTGGATGGTGTACAAACACCATGTACACTTCAAAGGGGATCTTCTGCACAGTGAACAATGTTCTCATGGCCTCCCCATAACCAGTGTCTCCAGGCTCCCCTCTTCAAGACCCCACATAAGTGTGTCTCCCTTCTACGGTGTTCTGGGCCTTTTGCGCTTGCCTCATGCCCATCCATCCCCCCTCCAGTATCAATGTACCAGTATCACTGATGACATTATAACTAGGGTGCACATTCTTATTTTTATTTCATGAACAATTTCATTTAAACATTGTCAGTAAAATAACATGATAACATATCTCTCTACAATTAAAAGTCTAAAATATCTACATATGAGTCACAAGAGGTTAGAGCCAAAAAAATGATAATCTTCATGCCCATAAGGGTCAATAAATACCAAGTGGCCCCAACCCCAACATAAAATATCAACAAATACAACATATGACCAAATCACATAAAAATAAAAGCGACTGCTTAGTCCTGCCTTTTACCTCGATGATGGGGCAGCCTAGGGGGCACATGAAGAGTTGGGATTGAACACTAAGGGCTGGTGGAGGCTCATGTGGCGCTTTGATGATGCTCTGTGGGTCAATCAGTCAGCTGGGCTCATTGGATTGGCATGCTGTACCGGACGGCTCTCAGAGTGATACAAATGCACCACAAGATACATTGTTTGGTGGCTCACATGTTCAGGATTGATGATTGACTTTGGAATGTCTGCCTGGTACTTCAAAATGAGGGCACAGGATTGGGGGTGTGTATCACAAATAGGGGGTCAGGTCGCAAGCGGTGCATATCATAGTGATAGTAAGCTTTGTTGCAGAGGTTGGGGTCAGTTTATCTAAACACCATTATTTAGTATCTCTTGGTCGGCCCTGGCATGGTGGGCGGAGGGTGGGGGAGGTATAGAGCCCATCTAAAACACAGTTTTGTGTTGCACGCGGGGACGGGGTCTCATAAATGGTTCTTTTTAACATACATTCATCACATTACAATTATAAACTTCATGAAACGTGATTACATTATCATCACTACATGGTTCAGTACTTTTGTTAATATAAAACTCAAAAAGGTGATTCGTGCACACGTGCATTTTACATTTCACATTAGTTTCTGCTTTTCTATTACTACTGTCTATTTCCACAACACACATAATATACAATATAATATAGTCTAATACATTTTGTTTTAGACAAACAAGTCTTATCCATCAACAATTGCATTTAGACACTTTTCATAAGAAAGGACTATGCACTGTAATTCGTTGCAGTTACGCTATTACCCTTTAACGTGGAGGGACACTTCACGGGATAAAACCGTTCTCAGATACTGTGTTAAAGCGGATTTACAACTGCACATCAAAACATAGGGCACTGGAGCTGAAAGTGGATGGTACTCAACTGTGGGTCGTTATCAGTTGATCATGCAAAATTAGGGGCTAAGGGGGTAGTGTTCTTTTATGGCCTGGGTCTGCATACCAACCATGCCTTGAGCTGGGCCATTGCCGCGTCAGTGAGGCAAGGCGGAAAGCAGAAGATACAGTGTAAAGTTTGTTTTGTTCGCGCAGCCAATCTCCCATGAGAAACGGACTGCAGCAGAGATGACAGAGGGTAGGAGGTGGGGGAGTTGCTGGCTCACTGTACACTCAAGGCGGAGAGCTGCAGGCCTGCTGTCTGATCCCAATGCTAACCTGCCATTGAACGAACACAAAACAGAGTCGGTGGGCACACAAGATGGAGTCTTAATGGGTTGTAATTTAGGCTGGTCACAAGGGTTACAGTTCACTGGTGACATTCCTACACAGGTGCTCTGTGGGCGGGGCCCTACCCCAATAGCAGTCGTGCCAAAATGTGATCAGGAAGTGCACATGACTCGGAATGCATGGGGGGGAAGGGCTTCGCGACCCCTCCTCCCCTACAAGTGGCATTCAATGCAGTACCCACCTGTGAGCGAAAACCATTCTGAAATCGGGAGAGTATGTTGTTGTGATTTATGTGCTGTTGAGGCTGTCTAAGAAGCAAGATGGCGCACTCGGAGCAAGTACTGGTTAAGTACTGCTCGGCTTACTTGGCGTCTCTCCTGGGCGTTGGATCCTTCTTGCTTCGCGAGAAAAACGATTGGGAGGCATGAGCCCTTTAAGAAGGTGACGCACTGTGGACTGAGTGTTCAGCAGTATCTGGACTTTGTGTGGACTTTATGTGGACCTTGGTCCTTGGACTTTGTGTGGACTTGTTTTGATTCTTGATTTTTTCTGTCCTTCCTGCAGATCTCCACCCTCCCTCGCGACCAGATTTGTCCATTCCATATAAACAGCGTACACGTGCACTCGCGCGTGCGCACTCAGAGCAAGTACTGGTTAAGTACTTCTTGGCTGTTAGCTGCGCAGCCAGCGGCCGCGGTGACCGCTTACGGTTATTCTCTGCCTGAGTGGTCGGCAAAGCATACTTTTTACCTCTAACAGTTCTGTGTAGTAAGTACTTCTTTCCTCCAGGTTTACTTGTATGGCGTACTCTTTAAAGACTGGTATGCCTGTGAATATGAATGCTTTGCAAAATGGTTTGGCTACCCCACTTACTCGCACCTTATGCGCTTCTCACAAATCCATAACACTGACCCCAGTCAACTTGGCCTCTGCCATGAAGGGGTGTTCCATGCCAGTTTTGTCTCTACCAATCGACAATATACCAAGGGTTTTTCTTCCCTCTGTTCCAGCAGATTGATCGCAACCTACGTGCGGCCCAAACTTTTCTTTTCATCCTCTTTCAGATCACACTATGCTCCATACCCCTCTTCCCCGACTTTCTCTTCCTACGATAAAACCTGTGAGCTCTATGGCGCCCCAGACCTCTTCCCCTTGTCCTGATTCCGATCTTTCTCTATATGCGAGCCAATGCGAGTCACCAACCTCTATGTTTGTTGACTCGTCTTGTGCTCAGATAAATGCGCCAGACTCCGCTTCCACTTCAGGCTCCCCAACAGCGTCTTTTGTCTACTACACCCCACGGAGAGCACACGACTTGGCGCCTCATGGTCCAGTCCCTCCCATCCCACCCCCTCCTCAGTCTTCTCCTACACTTGATGTTACATTGGCTGCCATGAACCTCAACTTGCAGAGCCTTTTTAAGCTATATAAAGGACTAGATGCAAACATTTCTAATCAATCCACCCAAACCCAACAAGTCCTGTCTTTACTAGAAACTCTAGTTCGACACTCTGAGCCTACCCCTCAAGATGATATAAATGAAGATTTTGTACCTATGGATAACGTCTCAATTATAACCATAGGCTCCCCTGTGCCCCAGCAATCTTCCCATGCTCCTGCTCTACCTTTATTCAAGGATGTTATTACTCCAGAGGCGGAGTATGATGGTGCTGTCCATGTTCCACCATCTCATGATTCCTGGATAAGTCTTCCCAGCACGCCGGTCACCAATGAACTCTCTTCGTCCATATCCCCTTTGCCGGCCGCAAGTCCAATTGAGGCCGCAACTTCAATTTCACATTCAACCGTCCCAGCCAAAAAAGGTACCAAGGTGTCTCATCCTCTAAGTAAAAAGAAAAAAAATCACATTACTTTGAGACTTCCTAAACAAACCATTGAAATCCTTTTTTCATACTTTAAAATCAAGGTCAGAAAAAAATAAGTCAATTGAAGAAGCAGCTCTTGCAACCCAAATCTCAAATAAAGAAACGTTGACTACTCTACCACTCAGAGATGACCTAAAAGAGTCTACTCCTCCGCTGCAAGGTCCAGTGGTCCCTCCAATAGCTGCTCCAAATCTCCTGTCCTATACACCCCTAGATGCCTTAATTCGAGAGTTGGATCACACAAACTCATTGAAAGCAGTTAAACATGTTACAAATACAGTCACAAATATATCTGTGCCGATAGGCAGAAAAAAAAATAATCCTGTTGTTTCCACTACAAAGAGCACAAAGAGGTCACTGATCTTGCAATTGATCTACTACGTAAGGTGGTAGACTCTTACTTAGCACTACGAACCCAGCCAACTGCAGTTGTCCCTATCCAAGTGCTCAGTGGGCTGGATCCTCAACTGCATCAATGGCTTCTTCCGAGTGCTGCTCGAATGAATGTATGTGATTCTCAACATCTACCTCCGCCCAGTAGCATTGGTCACCCCTTTGCACTCCGGCCCATGGATGTCAATCACCTCTGTCGAAAACCTGACGATCTGACCACCAATTCCAGTACACAAGGCGCCCCTGCAATGGTATCCAGACATCATTCCTCAAACAATCTGAAATGCCATTCTCTAATTTTAAAATGCTGAGAAGGTAGTTTCAGAACCTATGACCTCAACAGACGCAGTGTCCTAAACATCTTTTCAGAGGTAGTTGAATTAGAAGATATCTCTTCCAGCGATATCGAACAGATCGAGTTCATTTCTGACTCTACATGTTCGGTGGTGCGTCTGTGGATTCCCTCGGGGATCATTTTAAATACATTCTGGAAGTCACAAATACAGCTCTTCAATATGGGTTTTCTTTGGGCTCAAGTTCTAGCCCGTATGCATGTAAGAAATGATTTAAAACAAGCAGCTCCCAATATGTACAAGAATGAAGTAATTACGAGAACAACCAATCTTGATTATCCTTACATATCATAACCATTAGTAAAACCTACAGAGTGCTGCTTTACCATTGCAAGCTGGAATACGCGGGGACACTCACACCTGCAAGTTTCCATATCCAAGTTTCTTGTAGAATACGATGTTATAGCGCTACAGGAAACTCGGCTTACACAATCGCCTTTATGGAATAATCATGAGATTGCTTTGTTGCCAGCCATTGCAGGAACCAAAGGCCGTCCCTCTTCGGGCCTCCTAGTGGGGGTCAATATGTCTAAGGGTATTTCTGTTGTGCCCTTGGGATTCTGTTACTGCCTATATACAACTTGTAAAAATTTCATTTCCACCTCATGTGTTAGCACTGATCAACATCTACCGCAATCCTCTTCGGTTGACAGATACTGCCTTTTATGCCGGTATGACTAGACTTCTTGACCATAATCACCCCCTGAAGTAACAGACACAATCATTGTTGGAGACCTCAATCTTAACGGCCTACATCCTAAAGGCAAAAATAATCTTGCCAAAGCTAATCGCTGGTCTTCGTTCATGTTGGAACGCAATTTTCATATGGTTAATGGCTCCAAACGAGGCGACATACCGTTTCGACCTACCTGGCGAAGGGAAACTACGAGCAGCATTATTGACTATATGTATATTCCCACCAACCTGAGCGGCCTTGTACAATCATTTGAAACCATATCCCAATTGCATAGCGACCATATTCTGCTAGCATTAGAAATCAATTGGACTCGTGAACCATCTGATAAAAAAAGGTTACCTCTGGATTTTATAGTCAATAATGCTAAAACACGTTTTCGTTGGTCGCATACTGATTTAATAGCCCTCTCTAATTTGGTTAACTATAATAACAATTCTGTGACCCCAACTCAATATACAAATCTATTAATTTCTTTTAAGAATCCAACGAAAATCACTAGTCGCCGAGGGCATTTACATTGTCACTCCATCAATCCTTTAGTCAAAGCCAGAAAGAATGAATATCAACGAGAAAAGAAACGTATTTGTAAACTGAATCAGCCTTCCCTGAACCAACAGTTGTGAACTGCAAAATGCAGATACCATCACTGGATGCGACAATATCGAGCCCAAATTCTGCAGCATGATAGTGAAAAAATGCTTAGATTAATTGCAAACAAAAACACCGCTGAGACCTGGGCCGTATTTAATCAGTGTGCCCAGCAGACCCAACCTTTAATGCAGGCTCACAACTTCACTGAGGCACAATGGATGCATCACTATGCAAAACTGTATGCAGATCCTAGTTTTTCCAACCTTGCTCATCGACCAGAGGGTCAGGAAAGTAGGATATTGGAATGTTCTGCTACCATCTTAGAAGAATATATTAAGCATATTAGTTCATCAAGAGCCATGGGCCCTGATGGCCTTAGCAACTTTATGTTCAAATCCAACCCCTCCATGTGGGCAAACATTTTGAATGATCTATTTCAACAGATTATTGCAGCGCGCTGCATCCCTCTCTCATGGAAAACTTACATTAGAGTGCCTATTCACAAGAAAGGTGACCGGACTCTGCCCCATAACTATAGACCCATTGCGCTTCTAGACGCTCCTGGAAAGCTTTTTGGTAAATTAATCCTTTGTGATTTTAACACCTTGACAAAGTCTACTAACAGAAGAGATCCATTTCAGATGAGATTTTTAGCAGGCAGGGGCACTAACATCAACTTGCTCTGCCTTAATGCAGTCAAATTTCAAGCACAGGCATCCAAACAGGCAATTTACTTTGTCTTTGTCGATCTCCATATGGCCTTTGATGCCATCTCTCGTCCCCTTCTGTTCTCTAAACTAAAAATAGACAGCTGCCCTCATACATTATACCAAATCATTCAATCTTTACATTGTGAAACATCCATTCCTATTAGATTAACTTTAGGAGGGTTGTTGTCTATGGCAATTCCAACTGCACGTGGCCTTAAACAAGGTTGTCTACTTGCCTCTGTGATTTTTAATTATTTCATGCATGATGTACGACAAGTCTTTGAAGTGATACCGTCAGATTCACCCAAACTGAATAATATTCAGATCCAGACTCTCATGTATGCTGATGATCTGGAAGTGGACGGATCGTTCCTATATTTTACAACATCTGCTCTCAGCATGGCCCATATGGATCACCGATTATTGTGACATAGATAGAAAAATCATATTTTGATTGGCTAGATTGTGCATATGGCGCTTTAATTTCAAACAGGTATTTTTATAGGCATTGCAAATAGTCATTTTCTTCTCATGGTAGACCATCGGGCATAAATTACTAGATTTTAAATGTCTCAAAGCCTGTTTTTTTAGCGTTTTGCCCCGATAATCTCCATGCTAAAAGGTTGCGCATATATTCTGCATTTGGGCTAAATTAGCCAGCGCAATTTTAATTATTTCTAAATGACTCTTTACTACTTGTAGCGAGAAAAAATAATAACCTACATTATCATTAGCTATCAATTGATTATTAATCATTGGGATTAATTTGTCACAAAGATAGGAGTTCCATCGTAAAGACAGGCCAGGGCAATCACATTCCAGTAAAGTGAGATTAGAATCCCTCGACAAAACCACCAGCACCTGTTGGATTGTCACAGATATAATCAAATGGTCTCCCAGACCGGGATTCAAAATGTTTACTGGATTACAGAGACTAAGTAAGTTACACAATACTGCAAAGTAGTCTATACAAGAACATTTTGAAGCACTCTTCCAGGTCACAAAATGATTCCGAGGGTCAAAACTCAGAAAGAAAATATCCCACTGTGCAAGGGATTCCGTCCAACGGGATCCCCGCTCCCTAGAAGAAGAAAGATCCTCCCTAGGTTGAATGAAGGAAGAGATTGAAGCTGAGTATAGGCAGCAGGCGTTAAAGTCACCGCCTATAATGATTCTTGAATCAGGATTCAGAAGCAATGCCTCTTCCAATATCTTTGAAAGGTGACCATACATTTGATCCAACCGTATACGAACCGGATTCCAATAAATTGAAATCATAACATAGGAAGACTCAAATTCATCGCAAAGGGATAGAGAAATGTTTAAGATCTCAGGTGACCTTGCCACGATTTGAGATCTGACAGCAACACTGTTATTGATTAAAATTGCCACCCCCCCGTAGGGCCTTCCAGAGATACCCCTTTGTGCTTGAACAAAAAATGCAGAGAAACCATTAATTGAAAGTCCTGTCGACTCATGGTTTCTTGGCAAAAGATAATATCATATAATTTTGATGGAGAAGAAGAGTTACACCAAGCAAACAAGTTAGAAAAGCCACATGAATTCCATGAGGTAATTTTCAGGCAGGGTTGGCTAGATTTTTGTAAAAGGCCCTTTGTCAGTATTTAAGCTCTCAGCCAATGAACCCAGCCATGACCAATCTTTACTGATCTTTGAAAGAGCCGCAAGTTGGGTAATCACCACCAAATCCGGTAGATTGGCAACAACCGCTCTGGCATCACTGGAATTAGCTTTGGGTACAATAGCAACATAAGTTTCATTAAAAGCGATTGCCTCATCTTTAGAACCTAATAAATGCAGCGTTAAGCCAATCAAACTCAGATCAATTCTATGTGGCCAAATTAGTTTAGTGATAATGGTAGCTCAGAATTCACAAATCATATGATAATTATTTGTGGAAGGTAACGTAATCCATTCTATATCTTCTAAGACAAGAGTTCTTAATGCCAGAATTTTGTGAAAGGCCTGTAAAATGAAAGATCGATTGAGTTGCTTTTCCCCATTAATGCTAGGATTACTCAACCAACCAACAATGTTCAATGTATTTTCCGTAACAGACTCCTGACCAGGGAGATTAGATGGAGAAATCTCCACAGTGTTTGGTGGTGTAATATGTTGGTCTATCGTAGAGTTGCTACTCGGTTGTAAGGATTCTGTTGTTGTTTTAGTATTTATCAAAGTATTACCAGGTACATTTTTCACTATTGGCAATGAATTTGAAAGTTTCTCTGCTATTGCTAAGGGGTGAGATGAAGAAGAGTCTGCCACAACAGGTAGCTTCTTAGCTTCAGCAGATGGATCTGCCGAATTTGTTTTTTTATATGGAATCAGTTTATAAAACGTTGAGAGTTGTGTCTGTCATGGAACAACCAGGATGAGCATTTGTTCAGCTTGTGATGGTAAGTCTTGATAGCCACCATGCATAGTTGGACTTGTGTGTGGAATTAAGTTAACAGTTAGTAGCTATCCCAGGGGGTTTCACCCTAGGGTCAAGGCCAATCGAGCATAATAATAATAATATTTTGGCATTTATATAGGGCTACAAACACTCAGGTATCTGAGCGCTGCTTATTATTACCCATGGTGTGTGGTGCTCATTTATCGACCTCGGAAGGATGAAAGGCTGAGGCCCTGCCGGGATTCGAACCTGTGTTAACAAGCTCTTCACAGATGTCAAAGCGAGCGCTCTACTCGCTGTGCCACTTGACCTGAGCATGATGAACGGGAAGACTTTGTGTTTAGTTGGAGGGCGGCCTTACTTCCTTCAGTAAGCTTGGTTAAATCAATACTGTTTCTGCATTAAAAGAAGTACTAAATGTATTTACCACAGCCTTAGGTCCTTTACTGTTCGCAACTGTCAACTTTTTGGATTTTTGATGAAATGCTAGTTGAGCAGCTAGTCGACTTGCTTTGCGTTTTAATGCACGTAAATGTACGTGTTTTTGCTCCTGGATTAAAACTGAGTAGATGGACACGTTTCCAAAGTTATTTCAACAGCCTCTTGCCCTACACCATTTATTACTGCAGTTTCTGCTTCTTGCTCAGTCAAATTGGTAAGAGCAGAGGGGCTGTCTAGTTGCTCCAAACTGGGGGGGCATCAGCTTGATAGATTCACCATGGTGATCATTAGCACTAACTGACTCTCCAATTTGAAGAAAGAAGTGGATCTGATCAATTTTATCAGAATTAGCAAGGACTTTTTGACATAATTGCATGTAATCCATTGAGTGCGTAGGATGACTTTCAGCTTCTTCCCCCAAGAGCTTGTGCATAGGAACGCTTAAGAATATTAGAAGTGATTACTACATCGGATGTTTGTGTAGTTTGTTCAATCTTAACGCTCGCAGTTGTTTGTGAAGCTGTTGTAGATGTAGATAGAGGCTTGGCAATGGTCGGACTAGTCAGTGTTGTCCTAAGCCTGTCAGCACAAATAAAACCCTCAATTTTGTATAGTTTTGACAGGATGTCAGACATTGATGTTTTAGGTACCGGAGCCCATAGTGGGTGTAGTCATGACCCTTGTCTAATAGATTCAATATTCTTGTTAACATCAGAAAAGAAGATTCCAGGTTCTGCAAGTCTACCAAGGAGGGGGGGGGTGCCATTAATGATTGAAAAAATATGTATCGGTTCCTCTATATTCTTTGGCTCAGATATGTCCTGATAGAGAGCATCCAATTTGGGTGAACTTGCTGAAGGTGTCAGTAAAGCCGATTCAATAGCAGGAGCACCATGATGTAATATGGAATTGGCGGCTTCATTACCACCTCTAAGGTGATGGTGATGGACATGGGCATTCTCCACACCTCCTGCCAATGCAGTAACAGGCGTGGAGGGGCCGACAGATAGTCAGACTCTTTTTTCCAATTCTGATAATACTGCTGGGGCAAGGATTGATAGATCAGATGGATGACCTGTGGGGCATTCTGATGCAGTGACAGTAGGAACAGTGTAGGAGTTTTGATGCATAATTAAGAAACTTATCGGGGCGAGGTGTCCAAATCAAAAGCCCTTTGAAGGGAAAAAGAGTGGGAGTACAAGGTTGTTTTCGTGGGGAACTGGGGTTGGGCACACCTATGCGCAAAGGCTACTTCATGACAAATGGTATTGTTTTTGAGTGGCCTAGTGAAGGTAGTGGAGTTAGAGTTAGGTTGATTTAATTGCACCAGGGAGGAATCAATTTCTTATATGACAATGCATTAAACTAACGTCACTAGGGGATATAGGCGGAAGCATTGTTGAGTGCTTTCGATCTAAAGATTGACAAATACGGCCACTTCTTAAATTATTAGCCACAGTTACCAATTGTTCTTTAGGAGGCACAGTAGCTATATTCTCAATTGATTTCTCAAGGGAGGAGTAGAGTTAGAAACGACAACAATTATAGCACTTTTTACCAAACATATGTTTTAACTATATAAGTGATCATATAATTGTCTCAGTTCAACCTCACAGCATGCAGCATGAAGAGAAAATTCTGCACAGTTCAACAGACTATAAATAACAAGCAGTTACTGTTTGCTGTATAAGAATAGAATCTATCTCCGAACCCTAAGTGGGTTGTAAATTAGCATTCAAAGACAAGGAACAGGAACAACATTTTCCACTCAGCTGCAGGCTATCAAACGCCTAAACGGAAATCTGGCCGTAACCACTGCAACGCAGCGTTATTCACCACACCCCCAAACCCGTCTTTGAATAATATACATTGAAAATAACACTAGGGTTTTTAAACACAGTGTCGAGTCAGCCTGATTTGCAGATAGCTATCTGAAGTTGTAAACCAACAAAATCCAAAAAAGAAAAAAAACAATACAGTTTGATCAGATCTCGCACTCGAGTCGGATCCCGCACCGCCTGCACACCCGAACAGCCAAACAGCCAGTACACTTGGTGTACACTTTAGGTGCGCGTACCCTAGGCTGTTGTAGGGTTGGCGGGAGGCAGGGGGTGGGGCCAATATTACGATGCAAGCCGCCGGAAAAGAGGAAAAGAGGGACAGTTAGCAATGTGCCAATGGTTGTGCGAGTCACCACACAGTCCCAGAAAGTCACAGCAGAACTGCTGTGCTTCTGTCGTGAAGTAATGACAATATTTACTTGATGCAAAGTCTTCCGGTGTTTCGCCACGTTGAAAGCATCTGCCGCTTCCTCTTGCTTGAGTTGAGAAGCAAAAGCAGAGAGTTCCAGAAGCAACAGCCAAACAGCTAGTACACTTGGTGCACACTTCGGGTGCGCACATTCTAGCATTGGATTGGTGAGGGGCCTGCGGAACAGTTGATACTATATGGGAAATAAGATGATAATTGACCACCGTCTCTCCGTTGCTCTTGGCACACGTGGGTCAGCTGGGCTCATCTTCACAGTGTGAAGGTCAGGGCAAGGGAGCACACATCTTTCTAACTAAACTAAACTAACCAACAGGATCTGATAATGCAGAAATAATGGCACACATAAAATCTTGCATGAATAGGGGTAATCAGGTCACATGAGCTAATATATTGGCATTGTAACCATTACCTTTTTGGATTCTCTTTGATACCGCAAACGCCCCAAAGGTTTGATCTGCCATCTGGCCCGCTTGGGTCCTCATAAGATAGGTAGACGTTTGTTGTTTTTGGGGAAATATATTGCCACACAGGATTAGGGCTGTGGTGGGGGTCCTGGAGTGATCTGGGCACGGGAGGGTCAGATGGCATCAGCATGAAAGGAACTGGGGGGTTGGAGCTGGAGGGCTCTGGCCTGGTGGGGTGGGGGTTGAGAGGGCACGGGCAGTTTAGTGGAGATGAATGGGCACTTGGTTTATGACTTCTCACTGTCTCACGCTCTTCGCAGAGCACATTCTTTTGGAAATCATACTACAGGATTGTAACAAGGCATGGCTGGCTTCGGTGAGAACAGGGCTCATGCAGAGCTGGCAAGGAGGGGGCGATGGTGTGGTCTGGCTGTGCGAGGTGCTGGGGATGATGGATGAGAGCAGCATTTCTACATAGAGATGAATTTTCTGGACTAGAAAAGATGGCATTCGGGCTAGTTCAAAATGGTGTCTTATGGCTGAGCCAGGGGCTAAAAAGTATGGGTTATTTTCTATGGGATATGGTGCAACAGAATGCTGTGGGGGTGGCTATGCCTCCCCCATTGGTTATTACATATGGTATGTTTCTAGAGTGACGCAGTGGTGAGGGGGCAAGGATTGCCTCCTTACCAACAACGGTGCCCATTGTTCTCATGGCCGCCCCAGCACCAGTGTCTTCAGGTGTCACATATCACCCGTGGAAGCTATGGAGGAGATGGGCGATATGGAAGAAAGACTGAATTGTTCCGTTCAATGCACAGTGCGTTCTAGTCTTCCTTTAGTAGCTGCCTTAAAGACCTGCTAATGAAAAGCACCTGTGCGTTGCAACTTCCTTACTTTGTTTCCTCAAGTGAGTTTGCTTACGCTCCCTCCCGTATACCTTCCTCGCTTTTTCCACTACCTTGTTTGTTGTTTGTAAGTGGCTTTCCTTTCCACTTCGGCTCCTTCATTGCCTCCTCCCGCTCTGTGCGGGTTTCATGCTTCGCTGTGCACGGCATCTGTTGACGCAGTTGTGTGTGCCTCACTCACGGCCCCTCCTTCCTCTGCTGGGTTATTCTTGCCTGGTGTATCCGCATGCCACCCGGACCACTGCCTGGACAACCTCGGAGCTCTATTGGTGACACCAATGCATGCTGGTCATTGTAGTCATTCACCAGAATTGGCAATTGTCTACTACTGCAACATACCAGTGCATTCTGGTAATTGTAGGCGATAATTACCCACACCATTTCCATTGCTGGATTACTCCAAGAACTGCACCAACTACAACCCACCTTAACAAGACCTACCAGGGTTTTTCACCCAGCTTTTCCCTAGTTTGGGGTGGGCTCCCTGCTGCCGGGCAAATAGCCTTATAGGCAAAGTGGCCTCCAGGCGAGCACATCCTCATCACTTCAAACCCAAGGGCAAGACCGGCACCAAGTCGACAAGAATAGCCTGGAGAGAAAGTTAGAAGGAGAGTTCTACTGACGAACCTACTGAATCCCCCATAGAATCATCAGGTGAGGAGTGGGGTAGTGGTATAGACACTGTAATTGAACAACCTGTCAAACCTGAGACCAGGCTCCCCTCTTCAAGACCCTGGCCTGACAATCCACATAAGTGTGTGTACCTTCTGCAGTGTTCCGGGCATTTTGCGCTCGCCTCATGCCCATTCATCCCCCCTCCAGCATCAATGGCATTTCGCACATGCGGTCATACGCTCGCAAGGGGGCTGGGTGGGTGTGAACGGCCAAGGTTCCAAACACCATGTACACTTCAAAAGAGTTCTTCTGCACGGTGACCATTGTTCTCATGGCCTCCCCAGACCCAGTGTCTCCAGGCTCCCCTCTGCAAGACCCCGCCCCAGCAATCCACATAAGTGTGTCTCCCTTCTGCAGTGTTCCGGGCCTTTTGCACTCGCCTCATGACAATCCATCCCCTCTCCAGTATCAATGGCATTTCGCACCTGTGGCTATCCGCTCGCAAGGGGGGGCTGGGTGGGTGTGAACAGCCAAGGTGCCAAATACCATGTACACTTCAAAAGGGTTCTTCTGCACAGTGTCCATTGTTCTCATGGCCTCCCCCAGATGCAGGGTCTCCAGGCTCCTCTCTGCAAGACTCTGCAACAAACACGTCACACATTCACATACACACTCACTTTTCTAATCATTTATAAACACCTTGACATTTTACACGTGAACATCTCTGTACTCTGTAAGGTATCTGTTTATCGTGCAACTTGTTCCCTGGAAACTTGCTCCCATGCTTGCTGAAACGGCTTGTTTGTTCATCCAGGTAAGGGTGGTAGGTCACTGATTTACTTCTCTATATTCATCGATTGCTGATCTCCATTTTGTTTTCTATTTGCACCTATTGTACGGAGCATCGTAATGTTCATTTAGCTCAATGACTTGGCCATTGTCTAATGTTTCTAGTATTCTGATCTCGAAAAATAGCACATTGCATCAATGTCCATTGTAATAGAATGGAATCTTTCATGGTTCATGTTTGTAAGCATGTTCCCTTTTGATGCATGAAAGTACATTCAACGGACAAGTAACACGTTACGCTTTGCGGCATACCAATCATTTCTGTAAGACAGTTATCGCTTTGTTCATTCGACAAGGTTACACAGGGTTTCCAAATATTGCAAGGAGAGCTGTACTATAATTACATCAATCACATGCATACAGTATTTTTTTCCATTATTTATATGTATTTTTATACAGATCTTACCAACTTATCAAGAATGCCTGCTTGTATGGTTCTCGGTTGCCCTTCTATGAGCCATGCAAAAAGTATGGGCATGGTCTTGCATACATTCCTGAAGGATATCGATTTAATAATAAAATGGGTTAAATATTGTGGTTTTCCGGTGGACGAGATTGAAAGTAGAACCAAGGATGTCTTGAAGGACGTGAGGGCCAATTGATTCCGCATCTGCAGCTGGCACTTTACCAACGATATGTACGAACAATCCAAATACACAAAGCGTTGACCCATAATTCTTCGTAAATTGCTTCCAAATGCAATTCCAACCTCATGTATGCACACACTTCCCCTGGTGAGTCCTGAGTCCTACATGATGAATTAGCTGTCTATGTTGTTATGTAGGACGATGGGCTGCTTAAATAAGTACTATCTATGTTCTCTCGATCTAAATCTGGTAGGGTACAGAAATGGTAACTTCATGAACAGATTTGAGCTTTCTGTGTATATTTACTTCCACAGTCTTATTAAAGTTTCTATAGCTACCAGATTGTATTTAATTTTTACGATACTAAGTTTCGCTATACTAAATCGGTCCCCCATTTCTTGAGCCTCTAATAAATCAAGCAATTATGACTATTATAAAACAATGCCATAGTGCCCTTTAAAAGTTACATAATGTTTTCGTAATCAGTTGCTTGGCATGTCCCGTTTTTTGCGTAGAGCACAGTGATGGAAGCACAGACCCAAACAAGTGACGAAAACACTGACACGTCCAGTGTCCCATTGGTGAGTCCTATCGACATGCACAAAGTGATATTCTCGAGCGTTGGATCTGCCCTCATATCTAATACAACTTTAATTTTCCCTTGTACCACTTTATGGCAATGACCGGAAAATGAAGGAGGAAGATTCTGCATCAATTTCTTTTCCGAATTCATCATCAAGTTGACTTGCCTATCAAGTAAGTTTATTGTACTTGTCCTTTACAAGAATGTGTTATGCTTGCAGTTTGAAATAAAATGAAAATGTTTATGTGTGCTTTCGGTTGGTAACACTTAGTGGCATGTATGGGCTTCTCTCTTTATGTACCATCATCTGCATCAGTTTGTCTTAGTTGCATTTTGCTGTTTTAATCCGATCCGTACTGAAACAAGTACTGTCTTACAGGGGGATGCTCGAACTTCGACTACAACCACTTCCTACATTGCAACCGGTCCAGGGTATGAGGTATGCGTACTTACAGTTCCCTTGCCAGAATGAAAGTAAATCCTACAAAGTATTTTATTAGAGAGTGAAATGCATGTGACCATGCACTGTTGCAAACTTTTCTGATTTCGGTTCAAACGTTACACTTCCTCCATAATGCAGAATACATTAAAAAAAGTTTGAGGGCAGTATGTTTGTTACAGTGATCTTTGATCAAGTACATGTGATATCTCGGAAGGTTATCAGGTGAAATCTGAAATGTATATTATGACTAAATAACGTACACTGTATTCGAGGCTATGTGTGTAAGTGCTCTGTGCGAAGAAAAATTTTATTTTCCAGGATGATAGACTTTCTTTTTAATGAATATTCGATTCAAGGAGTGTATACACGGTGTTGAATTAGATTAGAAGTGGAGGCACATGGACCAGAAGAGAATCCCACTGTTTCAAAGAAAATCAAGAAAACAAGGGTAACAAGCAAACAAGTTTGTTTTGTAGAAGTTTTTAGACTGGTGTTTTATTCATATGTTTGTTTTTTTAAAGTGGTATGTGTTGTTTGTGTGCTATACATTGAACATGTTTTTCAACACATCTCTTAGAGGCCCAGAAGGAAGAGAAGTATAAAGACACAGACACCAAATGAAACCACAGAGGTTGCTTGCCAAACAGATTTCACAATGGAGCAACTAAGATTTGAGGCACAGCACGGTCCAGTCAATAAGCAGACTGGTGATGCTTATCCCCAGACACCAAATGAAACCACAGAGGTTGCTTGCCAAACAGATTTCACAATGGAGCAACTAAGATTTGAGGCACAGCACGGTCCAGTCAATAAGCAGACCGGTGATGCTTATGCCCAGTGGCCGGAAACTGAATGAAATGTGATTGGCGAACCATGCAAAGTATCTGTGGACCATTGCTACCATGTGACAACCCGAGAAGATGAAAATGAATACAATGAAGAAGCATTGCAATTCCTCGCAGACCCCTTGACACAATGAACAACCGCAAAAAATATTCCACCCAAGAAACATTCGATTTTAACTCTTTCTCCAATTTGTGTGCAAATATCACAACCTGAACTAACAGAGACTGAAGCTTCAATGCAATCGACAGAGGAACTTGCTAAAGATCTCGATTTCAGTTTGCTTAGTATAGCCGATGTCAGGGCCACCACTGTAACCAAGGTGAACCAGCTGCATGGGAGGGAGCAACCTGGACTCGGGACAAAGGTGATGGGGTTCAGGCAACTATATTTCAGGACTCTGTTGTGTCCTTATTGCAGGAAATGGGCTGGGGGTGGCAGAAAACGCCATCCGGCACCTAGACCGGTGAAAGACTACATTGCCCAGCATGCTCGCGGGACCGCAAGCCAAAGAACTACTTTCCGGACCACGCCCGACCTTCTGCGCATGCGCGCGGTGCGCGCAAGGATCCCTGCTTGCGCTAATGGACACGGAGCTGAGAAGACGTCTAGGCAGAGGGCTCCTGCAGGCAGCGACGTGCGGGGCCATCCCCCGCCTGTGAGAACTGCAGGCCCCGCACACCCAGACAGATAAGTGCCTCTCATACTTGGTGCATGCTTGCACAAGCGAACTTGTGGATCGCTTGTCAGATGTTAAGGCCCTCGTGGGGAATACTCCCTTAGCAAATCAGGCGCACGTACGCGTCGGACAGCAGGGCCAACCTAGGGCATGCCACGGGTTGTGGCAAGACTTGGTGCAGACCCTTACGAGCAAACGAAACGCCGAGTGCAGCAACTCAGCGTCTGGTGGAGTTGAATGTTGGTGTTTGTGTGTACGCCGTGTGGAAGCAACACGGATGTGACCTGGCCTCACGTATGTTTTGGTTCTCTTGTAGCGGAGCTCCGCAGATCTGACAGCACGAACAATCAGCGCTGAGACCTATCGAAGAAACAGGCAGTCGCCTTGCAGAAAACACTCAGAGCTAAGTGCAGTCTCGATTTTTACCTGCTGGTTGTGTAGTGTGCTTGGGTGATACCAACCCAGGAAAAGCATGATTTGGGGCGTGATGGAAACGCTCATGTATTTGGCCTAATGTTTATGCTCAATGTGGTGTCAAAGTCAGAGGCATTGGGGAACGCTCATGCATATGGTAAATGTTAATGTTTAATACAGTGTCTAAGCCTGAGGTATTGGGGAGCACAAGTCAGAGAAGGTGTACCTCGAGCTCAGGAGCTTCAGCAGGGATTCATCAAGGTGAATCTTACCAGTCTCCCTTACCCCCTACCCGGTTACCCTAATTCCCCTTACCTATCCTCTCCAGCGGACCCTAACCCTCTTTCCCCGGCGGGTCGCGGTGGCCTGTGTTTCCTAACCAACCAGGCACCAAGACCTAACGGGGAGGCAGGTGTACGTGCTACCTCCGCGCAAGACGGCGAGCCTGACAGTAGCGCAAGCCCACGTATCTTCAAGCGCCCGGGTAGCACGTCACCATGGAAGCGGTTTTAGCAGCCTTGCAAGATTTGAAGGGGGAGTTACAGGCCACCCGCCAAGATTATGTGAATCTAGCTGGGCAAGTACACACATTGACTTTGCAGAGCACCGCCCAAGCTACTCCTTTACCCCGGGATCATGTTCCTCCCACCCCAGTCCAGGTGCATGTATCTACCGAACCACCAATACCATTGGCTGCCCCAGAAAGGTACCACGGGGACCCGCAACGATATAACCAATTTATCATGCAGTGTCAGCTACACTTCATTACCAAACCCAACATATTTCGTAGCGCCCAGTCTCGCACTGCATTTGTCATATCATACCTGGGTGGGGATGCAGCTTCTTGGGCCACACCCTTGGTAACCAAAGATGATATAGTATTATACAACTGGGACACCTTCCTGGAGGAGTTTGGCAAGATATTTAACCGCAAAGCAGCCACCTTGATTAAGGATAAAGAGTTACTCACTCTGCGCCAGGGAGCCAAGGACATAGTTACCTACGTAACTACGTTTAATCGTTTAGCAGTAGAAACGGACTGGCCAGAGGAGAAGCGCTTAGCTTTGTTCTACCAAGGGTTGCGGGAAGATATGAAGGACCTTATTGTGCAAGTAGACCCCCAGCCAGAGACCTGCTCCTCAATGATAGATCTTGCTTTGCGATTGGATCAACGACAGGGCGAAAGAAGGCAGGACAGAAGGAAATGGGAACCCAGACCCGTAGCTCGATTTGACCAACACCAAAAGACTACTAAACCTGAGAAGCCGATCGATGAGCCTATGCAGATAGGAACCATTCGTGGGCCATTAACCAAGGAAGAAAAGGACAAGAGGCGTAGGGAAAAACTCTGCCTATATTGTGGTAAGGGAGGACACTTTGTTAGGGAATGTCTCGCGAAACCTAAAGGGGAAAGGTCGGGAAACGAGAACGCTCGCCAGTGAGGGTGGTCCAGGCGAGCCAAGCAGAAAACACCCCGAAGCTTTTGGCTAATACCAGTCATGTGCAAGAAGTTCATGTAACGATCCAGGGGCAAATCAGCTGGGGCACCCGACGGGTGCCAGTCTTGCTGATGATAGACTCTGGGGCCACGGGCAACTTTATTGACCAGAACCTAGTAGACAAATTAGAAATTCCCCTCCTCGTGAAAGAACGTCAGGAGGAAGTTAAGTCGGTAGACGGTTCGCCGCTTACTTCCGGTCTTATAACAAAACAAACTAGGTGGGTACATCTGGAATGCACCCCAGAACATCACGAAGTCATCAGATTCGATGTAATCGCAGCGCCACAGTTTGGGATGATTTTGGGATTACCCTGGTTAAGGAAGCATAACCCAGATGTGAACTGGGCTCAAGGCTCGTTACGCTTCGCATCCAGCCATTGCTCGACGCATTGCCACCAAAACCCAGTCGTGGCCCCGGAAGAGCAACAGATGTCAAGTCAGGAGCACGTGATCGGAAGTATAGAGAGTCTACCAGTCGTCTATCAAGCTTACCGGGATGTCTTTAGTAAAGTCGCAGCAGAAACCTTGCCACCTCATCGCACGTTTGACTGCAGGATCGATCTAGAACCTGGAGCAGCATTACCGTGTAGTCGCATTTATGCCCTGACGGAATCAGAAAACAAACACTTACGGAACTACATCGACACAAATTTAGCTAACGGTTTTATACGACACTCCATGTCACCAGTGTCGTCACCGTTATTCTTCGTCCCCAAAAAGACCGGGGAATTAAGGACATGTATCGATTATAGAGCGATTAACCGGATAACAATAAAAAACCGATATCCGCTGCCCCTAATCCCTACCTTACTGGATCAAGTACGGAACGCCAGGGTCTACACTAAGCTCGACCTACGAGGGGCCTACCATCTTGTGCGGGTGCGCGAGGGGGACGAGTGGAAGACCGCATTCAGAACCAAGTATGGGCTCTACGAATATCAGGTCATGCCATTCGGCCTCTGCAACGCACCCGCCGCCTTTCAGCACTTCCTGGATGAGGTTTTACGAGGTTATTTGGATCTCTTCGCCATTGTCTACATAGACGATATCCTCATCTATTCTCAAAGCCTGGACGAGCATCAGGACCACGTAAAGGCCGTCTTGCAGCGTTTAAGGGAGCACCAGTTGTACGCCAAGATCGAGAAGTGTGTGTTTCATCAAACGACAGTGGAGTTTTTGGGATTCATTCTCTCCCCAGAAGGCGTAACCATGGACAAAGGCAAAGTGCGAACCATTATGGAATGGCCATCCCCCACGACTGTCAAAGACGTGCAAACAGTGCTAGGATTTGCCAACTTCTATCGGCGATTCATCAATGGGTTCGCAAACATGGTGCAACCGATTACTCGTTTATTGAGAAAAGGAGTAACTTTTCAATGGGATGCCGCCGCCGAAGCCAGTTTTCTGGCCTTAAAGAAGGCCTTTACCACAGCTCCGGTCTTATTGCATGCAGACCCGACTCGTCCTTACATTGTCGAAACGGACGCCTCGAGTTATGCTCTCGGGGCCATATTGTCCCAACGGGATAACACCGGTCGCTTACATCCAGTGGCATACTATTCTCGTACCTTGTTACCTGCAGAACGCAACTATGTAATTGCAGACAGAGAATTGTTGGCTATTAAGGCGGCATTCGGAGAGTGGCGTCACTACCTGATGGGAGCCCAACACACCATAACAATTTTGACCGACCACAGAAACTTGCAATTCCTGAAATCAGCCAAAGCACTAAGCCCCCGGCAGTTACGTTGGGCCATGTACTTTGCCGACTTTGATTTCATAGTCACATACCGTCCAGGGGCAGAAAACAGGAGAGCAGACATCCTATCTCGTTACCCGGAACTGGAATCCAATTGTGAGATGGAAGAACCAAAACCTATAGTACCACCCACGCGCATCGTGGGTAGTGTGGTAGTAGATGACATGTTTGCAAATATCAGAAAGGCTTTGACGGCTAGCGACTTGGCCCAGTGGAACGATCCTGATAAGAAGAAAACGATAAAAGATGGACTACCTTTCTTCGGCACAGCTCTTTATCTCCCCACGTCAGCGACTCGTCTACAAGCCATGGAATGGTGTCACAATTCCCCATTTGTAGGACACCCCGGAGTAGCCAAGACTTATGAGCTGTTAACACGTCATTTTTGGTGGCCTCGGATGAAGCAGGATGTTCAACAATACATACGTATGTGTGAATGTTGTATGAGAAACAAGGCGGATCACCAAAAACCAGCCGGGTTACTACGCCCCTTGCCCACGCCACCAATGCCCTGGCACACAATATCTCTGGACTTCATAGTAGACTTACCAAGGTGCCATGGTTATACTGCAGTGATGGTAGTGGTGGATTCACTAACTAAGCTGGCGCACTTTGTACCTTGTAAAGGGGTCCCCACGGCTCAGGCTTTGGTTCACCTTTTCCTCCAGAATATTGTCCGTCTACACGGCATACCCTTACATATTGTTTCGGATCGTGGGGCACAATTTACATCACGCTTCTGGCAAGCATTTTGCACCAATGCAGGTATGCAGTTGAAATTGTCTACCAGTTATCATCCCGAGACAGATGGGCAAACCGAACGAGTGAACCAAACACTGGAGCAATACATACGGTGTATGACATACGAAAACGAAAAATTGTGGGCAGACGTCATCTGGCTGGCGGAGCTAGCATATAACAATGCCGTGCACGCATCTACCAAAGTATCTCCTTTCTACGGTACTTATGGTTTCCATCCGCGCTTTCAGCCAGTACCAGTGGTAACAAATACGGAGGTACCGGCTGTTGCCTCGCTCAAGGAACATTTAGGAAAAGTCTGGCGGAGTATGATGACTAATTTGGACACAGCTAAAGCATCCTATAAAAGGTACGCCGATGCTGGCAGGGAACAAGCCCCGACATATCGAGTTGGGGATAGGGTGTGGTTGAACACGCACAATCTGCACTTGGTAGGGCCCCGTAAGTTCCAGCCCAGATTTGTGGGTCCATTTCCTGTGGAAAAAATCCTCAATCCAGTTGCCGTTCGCCTTACCTTACCAACACAAATGAAGGTACACCCGGTATTTCATGTGGCATTACTCAAACCGGCCCCAGCGTCTATCCGCCCAAAGAGACCTCCCTCAATAACTGTTGCCGGGGTTCCTGAGTTCGAGGTAAAAGCAATATTAGATTCACGTTTTCGCCTGGGACAATTATGTTATTTGGTGGACTGGTTGGGTTACGGGCCTGAGGAACGCTCTTGGGAACCAGCGTCCAATGTACATGCTGCCCGACTGGTACGCAGGTTCCACAAAGATAATCCCTCCAAAGCAGGACCTGTTGGGAGGGGGAGTACTGTCAGGGCCACCACTGTAACCAAGGTGAACCAGCTGCATGGGAGGGAGCAACCTGGACTCGGGACAAAGGTGATGGGGTTCAGGCAACTATATTTCAGGACTCTGTTGTGTCCTTATTGCAGGAAATGGGCTGGGGGTGGCAGAAAACGCCATCCGGCACCTAGACCGGTGAAAGACTACATTGCCCAGCATGCTCGCGGGACCGCAAGCCAAAGAACTACTTTCCGGACCACGCCCGACCTTCTGCGCATGCGCGCGGTGCGCGCAAGGATCCCTGCTTGCGCTAATGGACACGGAGCTGAGAAGACGTCTAGGCAGAGGGCTCCTGCAGGCAGCGACGTGCGGGGCCATCCCCCGCCTGTGAGAACTGCAGGCCCCGCACACCCAGACAGATAAGTGCCTCTCATACTTGGTGCATGCTTGCACAAGCGAACTTGTGGATCGCTTGTCAGATGTTAAGGCCCTCGTGGGGAATACTCCCTTAGCAAATCAGGCGCACGTACGCGTCGGACAGCAGGGCCAACCTAGGGCATGCCACGGGTTGTGGCAAGACTTGGTGCAGACCCTTACGAGCAAACGAAACGCCGAGTGCAGCAACTCAGCGTCTGGTGGAGTTGAATGTTGGTGTTTGTGTGTACGCCGTGTGGAAGCAACACGGATGTGACCTGGCCTCACGTATGTTTTGGTTCTCTTGTAGCGGAGCTCCGCAGATCTGACAGCACGAACAATCAGCGCTGAGACCTATCGAAGAAACAGGCAGTCGCCTTGCAGAAAACACTCAGAGCTAAGTGCAGTCTCGATTTTTACCTGCTGGTTGTGTAGTGTGCTTGGGTGATACCAACCCAGGAAAAGCATGATTTGGGGCGTGATGGAAACGCTCATGTATTTGGCCTAATGTTTATGCTCAATGTGGTGTCAAAGTCAGAGGCATTGGGGAACGCTCATGCATATGGTAAATGTTAATGTTTAATACAGTGTCTAAGCCTGAGGTATTGGGGAGCACAAGTCAGAGAAGGTGTACCTCGAGCTCAGGAGCTTCAGCAGGGATTCATCAAGGTGAATCTTACCAGTCTCCCTTACCCCCTACCCGGTTACCCTAATTCCCCTTACCTATCCTCTCCAGCGGACCCTAACCCTCTTTCCCCGGCGGGTCGCGGTGGCCTGTGTTTCCTAACCAACCAGGCACCAAGACCTAACGGGGAGGCAGGTGTACGTGCTACCTCCGCGCAAGACGGCGAGCCTGACAGCCGATTTGTCCACCACAGTCGAGTCACAAACCACATTCATGCTTGTCGATGGGCTATTAAAGGAGCAACATACATTGTATTCGACAGCTGCTTGCTGGAGATTGTACAGATGCTGAAATATGTCAATACATGGAGTGGGAACATATGCGGTGAGCTATGGGTGAATGTGTCGTGTATTACAAGGCACTAACTTGAAAATCCAAGCCAGCTGTGTCCACCTCCATAATGCATTGTCATGGTCCGTTCAACCGCTGCTGGGCAAAGTGCCAGCTGGAAATCTACTTTGTTCCGGAGCTATACTTTCCAGCCGCTCTACTTTCGGTAAGATTTCCAGTTTCTGTCAATTTGTGGGCGTTGAGTTGTCATGGTCCGTTCAACCGCTGCTGGGCAAAGTGCCAGCTGGAAATCTACTTTGTTCCGGAGCTATACTTTCTAGCCGCTCTACTTTCGGTAAGATTTCCAGTTTCTGTCAATTTGTGGGCGTTGAGTTCCTTGCTAAAACCCAGTATTACAAATATCAAAGGGAATTCTTATTCCCCGCTTTTAGTCAAGCCTGGAAAATTGAACAGATGTCAATCGAAAGCACATTCTCTGGCAAACGTTTCTGGCTAGCTGGTGACGGACAGTGTGACAGCTAGGATTTTCAGCAAAGTACTGCACATGCCACTTTCAAGACATGGAAAGTAAAAAAATTCCAACATAGACTCATGGACAGAAAACCAACATTTTCACGAATGTGCACATGGACCTTTATCGAAGGAGCAGGAATGCAAGAAGAAGTGATTGGTGCCATGTTCACCTCCACACAAAACTCTTGAGAAGATCATGTACGATAAAACGATTTCAAGAGACCTGAAGTGCCTGTCATGATCTCTGCTTCCAAAAGGTCAGGGTTTTCCCAACTCCCTTGGAAGCAGATCCATAACCCAGGTTCCGAGTGCCAATCAGTCCCAATTGGGACCTTTTGGACCCAGTCCTGGCGCCAGTGGCACCAGGCTCATAAATATGCCCAGTCCCAGCGCTGGAAGCGCCGGGCTCATAATGCTTGGGTGGACTTACCTGCAGCAGACCATGCTGCTTACTTGCCTGCCAGTTGAGCCTCTGATCCTCTTCTGTTTGGAACTACTTTTCCTGTTGGGTGGGGCAGGAGCCACTCCCTAGATTCAGAACACTGGAACTCTTCTGGAAAGCAGGAACTCTTTTCTTACCTAGGCGTGGCTGTGGAAGGAGACACCTAAGCACTACAGGAGGCTATTTAAACCACACCCGATGGATGAATCTTGCTTTGCGTTATTCTGCATCCTCTGCAGTAGAACGCTCATCGTGTCTTCTGCATCTGATCCTGGGCCTAAGGAAAAATGCTTACCATCCTGAATCCAGTCTTCAGCAACACCTATAAAGACAAGAATGAACAGGTTAGCATAACGGTCTTCAGTGACAGCTCTTCACTTACCTGGTCCATCGGCTGTCACCAACGCCTCGCGCTGCATTCCGGCATCTGAAAGACAAAGGCTTACCTACTCTTCGTGCGCTCCGGAGGTCTTCACACTGCATTCCGGCATCTGAAAGACAAAAGCTTACCAACTCTTCGCACGCTCCGGAGGCCTTCGGCGCTGCATCCCGCATCTGAAAGACAAAACAAGGTGCGTTTAAAGACATTGGGGAACTTTAATACTCACGTGCCATTACTCCTTTCCACATCTAACCCAGTGGGTATTCCGGCACCCTGCAGCCGCTCCGAACTTGTACCTGCAAAATAAAAAGACAGTTAGAGCGCATCGTGAAGCAGGCAACAAGCGCTTACTTACGTGCTTCCAGGCACTTCTATTCATCACACGGGCTCCATCTTCAACTCACTTCAGCCCGTCATCCGCCATCGCCGGAACCCTGCAAAAACAAGAAACATCATTACTAAAGACTTTAAAGACATTAGAATTACTCGAAACTTACCGTTTGTGCAGTAAACGACGGACAGCAGTCCTCTGAAGTCAAGAGGCCTGCTCCCCTTATCCAGTGAAGAAACTGGTTACAGCACCCTGCCCCGAGGCAGATGGAGAGCACGGCGTTCACTTACCTAAGGTGAGAGCGTTAACCTTTGGGGTTCTACAGGAGAAGAGAAAGGGAAGAAGAGAGAGACATTCAATAACCCAGTTCCTTAATCCCATATTTTCTATCTGCAGACATCTTACCCTTCGAGTCAGACATACAGTGCACAGAGGTCCAGCCCAAAGAGCCAGCCGTGTGTTACACATCACCTTTGAAGATACGGTATACGCCCAGTCAAGACCGGCGCCTCTACGGGAATCAGGTGAGCGTTACAGAACGCAAAGCCTACCACAAAACTCCCGTCCAAGCGCTATGGAAACCTCGGATACCGACCAGCTAGCCCAGTTACTTGGGGAACTAAGGGCAGAAGTGCATGCAGCCCGTCAGGACACGAACGCTCTAAGAAGGGAACTGATTATTTCCAAGGAGCGAACAGATGATCTCGCTAGACAATTGCTACAGTCACAAGCCGTACAGACCCTGTTACCCGCATCTGGGGGAAATCTTCCTTCTACATCCTCTATGAATCCAGTGCAGATCAACCTACCTGGGAATGTACCTCTGGCTCCGCCCGAACGATTTTCTGGTGACCCAAAGAGGTTTGCAGTATTTATCAATCAGTGCCGGTTGCATTTCTTATGCCGGCCAGCAGCCTTTCCAACTGATCAAGCTAAAGTAGCTTTCTTGCTTTCGTACCTTAGTGGCAATGCGGCAGACTGGTCGATCCCTCTAGTAAATCAAGATGATCCGGTCCTCCATGATTTTCAAGCTTTTCAGCTCAGTATGGAAAAACTGTTCGCAAGACATTCACAGGGGCAGGCCTTGGACAATGAGCTTCTTTTGTTGCGACAAGGTAATCAAGACCTTTTGGCTTATATTGCGTCTTTCAACAGACTGATAGTGGAAACTCAATGGCCTGAGGACAAAAGGATTACGCTGTTTTATAGAGGTCTACGTGGAGAGCTCAAAGATGTGTTAGCCCAAGTAGTGAATCCCCCAAAAGATTGTTCGGACTATATAGACTTAGTCGTTCAAATAGATCACAGACTGCAGAACAGGAAGGCCGATCGTTCCAAGTTTGATGCTCGAGTATTTTCCAAACCGCCAACTCCTTCCAAAGGAGTAGACTCCGGGGAACCCATGCAAATAGGGGGTCTGAAAGGTCCTCTAACACAAAAGGAGCGGGAAAGGAGAAAACAGTTGCAATTATGCCTCTATTGCGGAAACTCAGGGCACTTTCTTCGAGACTGTCCGGTGAAACCTGCCAAGAAGGCAGTAGGAGCTGCAGTTACCAAAGTTACAAACTCTGACAGGGAAACTACCTCGCCCGACAAGAATAGAGGTCCTCTTGCCGAGTGTGAAAACCAGTTCCGTGACCTCGCATTTCGTGATACCTATGGTCCTCATTAGCCCTGATAATCCGGATCGATTACATGCAATTGAAGCTTACGTCGACAGCGGTGCCATCGGCAATTATGTGGATCATGAAATGGTTTTGAGGATGAATCTAACTCTTTGTCCCAAGGCTGTAAAGGACGTCATTACTACGGTGGATGGTACGGAGATAGCCTCCGGGCCAGTAACGCATACCACTCAAGAGGTGACGCTAGTAAGTCAAGATGGACACCATGAGAAGATCGTGTTCGATGTGATCAAGGCCCCTCAGTTTCAGATTATTCTAGGAATACCTTGGTTAGAGAAACACAATCCTCTGATCGATTGGCGAGCAAGAACGGTCCAGTTTCCAGAATGTGTCTCTACTTGTCACCCTCCACCTGGTTTTGCACTGGCAGCAATTTCTTCAGAGACTCCCCAGTTACCTCCCGAATACCTAGAATACCAAGATGTTTTCCGGAAGGATCAGGCTAACTCTCTACCTCCTCATAGGTCTTATGACTGCCAGATAGACCTGATACCTGGATCTACTCCTCCTTGTAGTAGAATTTATGCCCTCACAGAGCCTGAGAACCTTCACCTTCGACAATACCTGGATCAATACCTGGCAAATGGGTTTATTCGTCATTCCAAGTCCCCTGCTTCTTCAGCTTTGTTCTTCGTTCCAAAAAAGGAAGGAGACCTTAGAACTTGTATAGATTATCGCTCCCTGAACCAGATCACTGTTAAGAATAGATATCCGTTACCTTTGATCCCTGAACTCCTGGACCAAGTCAGAAAAGCATGCATATATACAAAGCTGGATCTTAGAGGAGCTTACCACTTGGTACGAGTAAAAGAGGGCGATGAATGGAAGACGGCCTTCCGCACCAAGTATGGGCTATTTGAATATCAGGTCATGCCCTTCGGACTTTGCAATGCCCCGGCCGCCTTTCAATATTTTATGACCGATGTCCTCAGAGAGCTCATAGATGTGTGTGTTGTTGTTTACATTGACGACATCCTCGTTTATTCTTCATCGGAATCTGAACATCGGAAACACGTGAAAATGGTCCTCGAAAGATTGCGTCAACACAAACTTTTCGCTAAGTTGGAAAAATGTGTTTTCAACGTGACTGAAGTTGAATTCTTGGGATTCATATTATCACCTGGCGGAGTGCGTATGGATTCAAAGAAGGTCGATTCAGTTCTCAAATGGCCATCACCATCCTCCGTAAAAGGTGTGCAAAGCATGTTAGGCTTCGCTAACTTTTACCGCAGGTTTATCCCCGAATTCTCTCGAATAGTCCAGCCCATCACTGCCTTGTTAAAGAAAAACAAACGTTTTGAATGGTCTACCGAGGCGGAGCAAGCTTTCCAGGATTTGAAGACTAAATTTATCTCTGCACCAATCTTAAAACACCCTCGCCCCGAACTCCCCTACATCGTGGAAACTGATGCTTAAAGCCTTGCCATGGGGGCAGTTCTATCACAAAAGGACCCGGTAACCAATCAGTTGCATCCCGTGGCATTTTGGTCCCGCAAATTCTCGCCTCCTGAAATCAATTACACGATTACTGACAAGGAACTTCTGGCTATCAAGTCTGCCTTTAAGGCTTGGCGGCATTATCTGCTGGGGGCCCGACACACCGTTACTGTGATTACGGATCACCGAAACCTGCAATATTTGAAAACCGCAAAAGCCCAATCCTCTAGACAACTCCGTTGGGCATTATTCTTTGCCGAGTTTGACTTCATAATTACCTATCGACCTGGTACAAAGAATGGTAAAGCTGATGCCCTTTCTCGGATGGGAGTGGAAGAACACTTGATCAACCCTAAACCTGTACCAATCATTCCCGAACAAAGAATTCTGGGTGTAATCGCCAAAGAATCCATAGAGGAAGTTAAGGATAAAGCCAGGCAACTTGTAACTCCAGCAGACATACAGAATTGGCATCTGCAGGGAAAGGACTTTGCAGTAAAGGACAACTTATTGTATTTCCAAGAACGATTATACCTACCCAGCACAGATTTACAGAAAAAAGTAATCTCTTGTTATCACGATTCTTTAATGGAAGGACATCCCGGTATGGCCAAGACCTCAGAAAAGATCAAGCGCTACTTCTGGTGGCCGTCTTGGAAAAAAGATATCAGAGACTTTATAATGTCCTGTGGAGTATGCGCCCAAAACAAGAGTCAAAAGGAAAGACCAGCAGGCCTCTTACGCCCTATTGACATCCCACCTCGCCCTTGGCATACGCTTTCTATGGACTTCATCACCGATCTACCTCCATGCTCCGGATACAATACGATTCTAGTAATCGTAGACTTATTCTCCAAGATGGCGCATTTCATTCCGCTCAAAGGCTTGCCAACAGCAGCAACTCTGGCCCGAGAATTTCTCGAAAACATCGTCCGACTGCACGGTTTTCCTTCGGTTCTAATTTCGGATCGAGGTAGTCAATTTATTTCTCATTTTTGGCGAAGTTGCTGTCGGTCGGCTCAAATTGATGTGAGACTATCGACCAGTCACCACCCTCAGACCGACGGACAAACCGAGAGGACCAATCAAACTCTGGAACAGTATTTACGCTGCATGCTGCAACAAACTGAAAAAACTTGGAAAGACATCCTTTGGATAGCCGAATATGCCTACAATAACTCTGTCCATTCGGGAACTGGGAAAACCCCGTTTTTTCTTTTGTACGGCAGTCACCCTCGAACCTCGGAGTTGGATCCCCTCCAAGATCTTGAAACACCAGCAGTAGACTACCTGCATTCTACAATCACCCAAGCCTTTAAGGAAGCTGTTTCTCACCTTCAAAGGGCTAAAGAACAATACAAGAAAGGAGCAGATCAACATCGGAAGGAAGCCCCTCAATATCAAGTAGGGGATCAAGTCTGGTTATCCACCAAATATCTACCTCTAAAAGGGCCACGCACATTCAACCCAAGATACCTTGGTCCCTAATCCATCACTACCATAGTAAACCCAGTAGCGGTCAAGTTGGACTTGCCCCCGCACATGAAGATACATCCGGTCTTCCACGTCTCTCTATTAAAACCCGTGCAACCTCAAACCCGACTAACTAAATCTCCAAAACCTATCCTAGTTGATGGAGAACTCGAGTTTGAAGTCAAAAGCATTCTGGACTCCAAGATCTCCAAATCTAAACTATTTTACCTAATTGACTGGAAAGGCTACGGTCCCCAAGAGAGATCCTGGGAACCTGCTGAATATGTCCACGCTCCTCGCCTAATCAAAAGATTTCACCGAACATTTCCTGACAAGCCAAAACCCCCGGAGAAGCCCGGTTTGGGAGGGGCCTTGAGGGGGGTACTGTCATGATCTCTGCTTCCAAAAGGTCAGGGTTTTCCCAACTCCCTTGGAAGCAGATCCATAACCCAGGTTCCGAGTGCCAACCAGTCCAAATTGGGACCTTTTGGACCCAGTCCTGGCGCCAGTGGCACCAGGCTCATAAATATGCCCAGTCCCAGCGCTGGAAGCGCCGGGCTCATAATGCTTGGGTGGACTTACCTGCAGCAGACCATGCTGCTTACTTGCCTGCCAGTTGAGCCTCTGATCCTCTTCTGTTTGGAACTACTTTTCCTGTTGGGTGGGGCAGGAGCCACTCCCTAGATTCAGAACACTGGAACTCTTCTGGAAAGCAGGAACTATTTTCTTACCTAGGCGTGGCTGTGGAAGGAGACACCTAAGCACTACAGGAGGCTATTTAAACCACAGCCGATGGATGAATCTTGCTTTGCGTTATTCTGCATCCTCTGCAGCAGAACGCTCATCGTGTCTTCTGCATCTGATCCTGGGCCTAAGGAAAAAGGCTTACCATCCTGAATCCAGTCTTCAGCAACACCTATAAAGACAAAAAAGAACAGGTTAGCATTACGGTCTTCAGTGACAGCTCTTCACTTACCTGGTCCATTGGCTGTCACCAACGCCTCGCGCTGCATTCCGGCATCTGAAAGACAAAGGCTTACCTACTCTTCGTGCGCTCCGGAGGTCTTCACACTGCATTCCGGCATCTGAAAGACAAAAGCTTACCAACTCTTCGCACGCTCCGGAGGCCTTCGGCGCTGCATCCCGCATCTGAAAGACAAAACAAGGTGTGTTTAAAGACATTGGGGAACTTTAATACTCACGTGCCATTACTCCTTTCCACATCTAACCCAGTGGGTATTCCGGCACCCTGCAGCCGCTCCGAACTTGTACATGCAAAATAAAATGACAGTTAGAGCGCATCGTGAAGCAGGCAACACGCGCTTACTTACGTGCTTCCAGGCACTTCTATTCATCACACGGGCTCCATCTTCAACTCACTTCAGCCCGTCATCCGCCATCGCCGGAACCCTGCAAAATCAAGAAACATCATTACTAAAGACTTTAAAGACATTAGAATTACTCGAAACTTACCGTTTGTGCAGTAAACGACGGACAGCAGTCCTCTGAAGTCAAGAGGCCTGCTCCCCTTATCCAGTGAAGAAACTGGTTACAGCACCCTGCCCCGAGGCAAATGGAGAGCACGGCGTTCACTTACCTAAGGTGAGAGCGTTAACCTTTGGGGTTCTACAGGAGAAGAGAAAGGGAAGAAGAGAGAGACATTCAATAACCCAGTTCCTTAATCCCATATTTTCTATCTGCAGACATCTTACCCTTCGAGTCAGACATACAGTGCACAGAGGTCCAGCCCAAAGAGCCAGCCGTGTGTTACACATCACCTTTGAAGATACGGTATACGCCCAGTCAAGACCGGCGCCTCTACGGGAATCAGGTGAGCGTTACAGTGACTGACAGAATTCTGTCATACCGGAGATTTGGAGGTGTTCCAAAATATGTGTCTAAAGTACAGGCCCAAAAGGTTGCCTTTCGGCATAGGCAGTATGGAGGCCAGAACAAGACTAGATATACTTGCGCACAACGAGAACGTTGGGAGACAGTATGCAAAAACTGCTGGAACCTTCGGGATGCTTTGTTACCTCATGGCCTTTACAAAGCGAAGCAAACAATAGGTGGTCAAGCCAATATACCAGGACATGGAATTCGAATTTGTGAAAGATTTGACATTGAATGTGTTGGCCATGCATAGCCATGGAATCAATCCTGAATGTGTTCCTAGGACACATACAGTGCACAAAACATTGCAAGCGAGCCATGTCCACCAAAAGAGGAACTTGTAGAAAAGTTGAGTTCCTGATTTAAGTAATTAGTAGCTGCCTTCATAATCTGCTCACAATAACACTTTTGATATGTTCCCCAATGTTTGTACATTGTACATCAACAATTGAATGCTATTACACTCAATTTCAATGCTATAGAAAGTATTTAAAAGTATTTAGTTATGCAGATTACATTTGGTGTATGATTCATTCATGTATTTATTTTACCTTCCCTTCATTGATATTACTGTTCCTCGATGGATAAGACACATGTCTGCGGTTGCTATTGGTGATATATTTGAAAATAAAATTGCCTTGAACACGGAAGATCAAGACAAGGGTAAAAGAAAATTGAAAACAAAATACAAGAATTGGTTGACGATGCTGAATATATCTTTTGCTGTCTCGCCCAAAGAAATGCGAAAGACTTTTGGACCACAATAAATTAAATGGAAAATCTTCAGAATGCGGGCCTATGTAACGTAATTACAGAAGACAAGTGGATAAAACATTATAGCAGATTATTTAAGAAACAAATGTGCTTTAGAAATCACAAAGACCTAGAAGGAGAGGAATGGGATATTACCATTATGAGGGAAGAGATTTACAACCATATGAAGAAATTGAGCTCATCACGAGCACCAGGGCCTGACGGTCTGACTCATTTTATGTTAAAAAAGAACCCTGATGAATGGGCAGACTTCGGCTACAAACTCTTTAAGATGTTCATATCCCAAGGGAGAATACAGAGTATGTGGAAACAAGCCCATTTACAAAAAAGGATCTAGACTGGATCCGAAGAACTACAGACCGATAGCACTATTTGACGTAGTGGGGAAAATCTTCGCCACACATCTTTTAGTCCAATTGACAAGCTGGATAAAAGCAGCTGGAGTGGCCGACCTTAGACAGACAGGTTTGTTTCGTCAAGGGGGTTGGCTGCAGTTTAAATTTGTTTATTTTAAACATCTTGAAAATTGAAGCAATTAAGAAAAAGACACCTATTCACATTGCATTCATCGATTTGACACATGCTTTCGATGGGGTCGATCGCGAGTTGCTATGGTAAAAAATGGTTCAAAAAGGTTGTCCAAGAAGCATTATTACAGCTATAAAAGAACTGTATTCAGAAACGTCAATCCAAATATGTTTGGACCAGACTGGTCACATAACATCGCCTATCAAAACAACTCGGGGAGTGAAGCAGGGCTGTCCCATGGGTGCAACGTTGTTCAATTTCTTTATTTCTGATGTCGGTGAAGCCCTAGAAGAAGTCAATTAGTTTCCCCCTAAGATTAATCAAAATCATATTAATATGATCCTATATGCTGACGACATTTCAATCTTAGATATGACGCCTATAGGTCTGCAGAGGAATATCACAGTGCTGAAAAAATATATAGAACAGAATGGACTCGAGATTAATGTTGAGAAAACAGATTTTAATACTTAAGAACACAAACGGCTGTAACAGGAAAAAAGAGGCCAAATTTCCTATGGAGGGTAGGCAAAAAAGTCTTGACGGAAGTGAAATATTTAGGAATTACATGAATTCAAGTATTAACGACCAGCCTATGGTAAGAAAGATTGTGGCCAAATGCAAACAACTGGATGCCCAAGCAGACAGGGTGCATACAAAATATGGGAAATTTTCCCTAGTGCCAGTAGTACGCTTCTATAGGAATAAAATTATCCCTGCTCTTACTTACGGGGTAGAGACTTTATTTGGCTGTGAGCACGAATTATGGACTCGCTGTGAACATGTAATATGGAAGAGGATTCTCCAACTCCCCAAAGGATATCCTACAGCATGTATGAGGTATGAGATGAGCTTGACCTCTATTAATGCAATTGTGCTATGGAACACACTAACCCTATATAGCAAGGCGGTTGGAGCAGATAATATACCACAATTTAGGATCCTTAACAAGCCCGAAGTACAAGATACAGCTGGCGTGCTAGGTAAGTGGCAATCCTTCTGCGAAGCCATTTTAAACAGACAAGATAACTTTGAGAAATAATCTGAATGCAGTGGAAAAAAAAAAGTTATTCGAGCAACATTGGATCGAAACCCATGTTAAAAGAATGCATGATGAGAGTTGAAAGAACACGTTTGGGACAAGAGATTGCCAAATACTCAACACGATCACTAGAAGAACTCTGGTCAAAAATGCATGAGGGTGAAAATAATAAACTGATATTTGCAATTTCATTCTTTTTGGACAGTTTGCAAGAAAGAATAGGAAATAAGAATGACACACTGTCAGTGTAACAGCAATGCTCGGTTTAAAGTAATTATTAGCTAAAGATGATTGCTGCTAAAAAGTTTTATTGGAGGTCATGTTTAAGAATCTTGAGAATTGGATGAATTTTATTGTACAGTGGATTTCACCAATTTTGTTTAATGTATGTTTTGTATTGTTAAATGTGGATAATATTTTCACCATTTTGGACTGACATTAAATGTATTTCTTTTTAAAAGTTTGTAATAAACTAAAAAAATAAAAAAAATGGAATTGTCCTAGCACCTCCATGCTGCACTACCCATTTGGGTTGCTGAAATACTGATGGGCAACCGGATATTTGCCATCAGTCAATGGTACACTGAGGCTTGCTGTCTGTCAAACCCTCTTCTAGACCCAAACCACATATGCAGTGCTTGGCCCTGGCATTGAAGGCCTATGGTAGCTCTACATAGCTCACAATAGCGTCCAAAATGTAATTTTCCAATGTATCCTCTTTGTCAACTTTTTGGCAATAAGTGCTTTGCATGCCCCCCTCCTTGTGTCCTTCCCATGTGTTTTTCCCAGCACCCTCAAACACCATTCGTCTTCTTTCCTCTCCCTACCAACTCTATGGTGCTCTCTGGCTCTCCTATCTTTTCGAACTGTTTCTCTATCGACTTCCATGCTCTCCTCACTGAATCTGGTAGGAAGAAGTTTAAGAAGGACATCCTGGTCTCCAACCCAGGCCTCCCTATCATAGATACATATACCAGTGCTTCCTCAGGACAAACCCACACCGCCATCCTCTTTGTCGTTCCCTCGCCACACCTACATACTCTACATTTGGTCTCTGTGCTCTCCCCTTATGGCCTAGTAAGATCTTTGTCTCTGTCTTCCCTCTGTCTCCCCTCCATTGCCTCGTCGCGCCTTGAAGCACTTGTGCATATGTGCGTTATGAATGGCATATCATATCATCATATGATATTGTGGTCCGTTTTGTACAGACACAAAAGGAATCTTAGGCTACACCAGGCTTTCAGTGCCTTGTAGTATCGGTTTTACTTACCTTGAGTGTAACTGTTGTCCAAAACTAATTTTAAGTCATGGCTTTCCCTACTCTGTGAACCAAAAAGTAACTGTCATTGAATTTTACACCCCCAAGGTCCAACTCTCCTAGAAGGACAGTTATCCAGAATACACTTCATAGTTTTATACTGTGCCTATTATAGACTATGTGATTTCTTGCTGAGATTCACGGTACAACGGATAGAGTCTACCATAGGAATTCGATGTTGGCTGAGTTGGCCTGCGGTCAACTGCTGTTTTCAGATCTCAAAAACTGATCTGCTGCCAAGGGCACACCCTAATGGAATAGTGGGAACCAATTCTTCATCACCTCAGGCCCTTTCCTGACTTGCTATGGCATTCCCAAGAAGATACACTTTTTGTTTGACCGTCGCGATTGCGTGCCTTTGCACACTACTGCAGTGTTGAGCACAAGGCCATAGACTTCTCAGGACCGCATTTGAAATTGGCTGCCTCAGGTGGGATAGATAGTGTGAACATCTGTCCCCTGTTATGCTCACAATATAATGAATACAAACCTCTTGGGAAAGAGATAGCTTGCATGGTTTAACTACAACATTATTCCAAAATTAAAAAAATAATCATCAAAGGTGGCTGCTCTTTGTGAACGTTGAGACTCCAGAATTAATGATTTTGCCCATGGAAAGGCCACAGCGTCGTAAAGGACATCACATATAGGTTCATAACCCGCACTACTGATGGGTAACAATTTGTTTATTTTTCATGGGTTTTTCGAATGCCACGTGGGTCAGATCTGCTCATTGCTCCATGGAGTGAAGGTCACTTTGTGGGATGATGCTTGTAGGGAATAGAAGGGGATAGAAGAAATTAATCAGTTCACACTGAAGCGTCTTGTCCGATATGTTTTAATATTGTGGCATTCTTTCACAAAAACTAAACCTACCACGCATACACGCTGAAAACAAGCTTCAATTGTTATGTGACCTTGGACGAAAGGGAGAAATCGCCAGGATAGAAGGACACAAGCTTTGGAATACCAGCAAAAATTACAACTTTTACTGTGTTGAAAGTGGACATTGGAACATTTAGTTTCAATTTATGCAAACCGTTGTTCAGAGCGGACACTGCGCGTTACGCCAAGAGAATGGAACAACCGGTCATAATGTAAATTGAACTATACATCATATTTTTGCGATTAAAAAAGGAGAAATTGTTCTGTTTACATATGGGAGAATTCAGCGACGTGCGAAAATACAATTTGACATAAATAGTGGACAGAATACGCTGTTCCATATACCGCACCACTTAAAAAAGTGCATAACTCGCAGTTTCTTTATAAGTATACTAATAATAGTTATTTGTGTTTAGTTTAAGTAGGAATGAGTAAAGGTTTGGATTTTTGGCCGGTATTGGTTACGGACATTGTTATGGGTTGTTAATTGGAGCATATTATGACGATTATTCATCGACGACCATAAACCACAACAACCTGTATGAAGGCTAGTGATATCTAAACCACTTCATCCCATGGAATATCAGGGTGTGCTATCAACGTGGCATTATTGGATGTGAAGGGGGCAGAACATTTTCCAAGGGTACTTGGTTCGCTTTTCGATAGATAATATTCCCAGTTCCGTTACAATGCCATCTGTTTGTCGTTCCATTTCTGCGTCAGTTTCTCCATACCTTTTTGAAGCTATACCCACTTCACAGGGCTAACCTTTCATGCACATCGTAGTCTGAAATAGTCCCCCACGTTGTCCGTGTGTGTGTTCATTGTGTGTGGTTTGTGTTCATTATTCAGTTTTATCCGTTGCAGAATTAGAGGATACATTTGAATAAAGTAAAATATATTTCTATTCTGTTATCTACACAGATATATTGAACCGTTCTGCGAATGCCATAGTTTTCAGCTGTCGTGGGATGGCTTCTTCAATCAGCAATGGCAGATATGTCTAAATGCCTTGCTTTGCATTACCCTCATATGGGACGATAGACTGGGACTTATCTGCCCTTATCTGAGCAACCTCTCATTGTTCACAGTGTAGCAAGAAGCTAATGCATTTAATACACATCGGCCCTCATTACGAGGTTGGAGGTAGCCAAGGCGCTATTAGCGCCATGGCTGCCTCCAAACTCGTTCCGACTCCGCCCTGGTGAATGGAGCATTACCGGTCCATTCCAGGGTTGGCGGGACCGGTAATTCCCCATTCACCAGGGCCCTTCCCCATTCCCATTGAGCCCCTATAGGGCTCAATGGGAATGGGGAAGGCGCTAATAACGGTACCGCAAATTGCAGTACCGTTATTAGCTCCAGGATCCCTTTGCGGGTCCCATCCTTAAAGCCTGGAAAAACCGGGCGTTAAGGGAGGACCCGCAAAGGGAACTCGTAGTAGGGTGGTAAGGGATTACTGGCACCGGTGCCCTTACCGGTGCCGTTAATCCCTTACCGCCCACCTCGTAATGAGGCCCCATGTACGTCGAGCCTAAGGACACACAACTATTGGTGGTTCATCGCAATCACTGGATCATGATGATGTGGTTTTTGGAGCGTTCTTTGCTAAATTAAAGCACTTGCGAAATTGCAGATTACTGATGTTTTCTTTAAAAGAATTGTTTTCAAATCTGATTTGGGATGCACTGTGAAAGGATGTGTGTTTTGATCTTCTGGGTTCTACTTTAACTGACGTTATGATGTGGGTGATGACTGGGCACGTTTGGCTACGCTGCCCACTAACGTCATGAAAATAGGTGGAGCATATCGTTTGGACTAGTGGTCAGTTTCAGGGGCGGGTGATATGATTTCTACCGCGAGGGCACTTGAACGTAGGGCGATGGATCAACGAATTAAGATTAGCACATGATGGCCGCACCCAAACCGTTGTTTTTCGCATGTGTAAGTGAGGAAAACTAAGGTAAGATGCATAGGAAGGTTTTTTACGATCGATCACAGTATGCTGAAAACCACACGCCAGAAGGATCGTGACAATAAGGTCTTTGAGTGCCCTTTCACTTTAAACACTGTTAACATCTTTTAATGTACATGAAGAACTAGGTGCAAAGACATATTTATTACAAAATATTAAATAATGTTTGATTGCTCTTCGTTTTGGCGTAATGCAATGAAGTTAGTTTTGATAATACTATGAGTCACTGCAACTTCTGCAGACAGACTTCATCAGTTCTGTTCTTGATAATCCCAAGACTCACTCAGATCTCTGCTCCTAGTGACCAGATTCACTGAGAGTTAATCTCTAAAAATAGAATATCTTTTATAGTAGACGGTCTCTGGAGTCCCATTAAGTTTATATAATTAATAGTTTCAAGTATTTGGATAGTTCCACAAGACATAAGCACACACAACCACTATCTACCTTTGCCCAGGATAACTGTCACACCCATTGAAATCCTCACATTCCATCCACTCACCAACGTTCCACACTCGCACATGCACTTGAGATTGCATACACATATCCCCCTTTCTGCAGAACATTAAATAGAACGCACGAAAACGTATTCAACATGTTGAAATCAAAGGCCCATCACGCTTTACCATCGGCTACAAGGAAAATGCTGGCAGTGGGCCAGTGACTCTAGCCCGAGGTTTTGAACAGTGTAAGCTTTGCAAACCTAGATTTGTTGGAGCAGTTCTCTTGGACTGCCTCCGGACTCGCAAGTCTACCAGTATTTGCATATGAGATAGCTTAACATCAGGGGAGCTACTCACATCTGCAGTGAGATAACTCAGTATCCCTGGTCTGGAGGGTGAGGAGGGGGCTCAGCTATTTGCATCTACGGAGAGACCGTTCGAGATCTGTGGTAGGCGGGCAATGGCACACGGATACCGTGTGGTGGGTGCATTGGTGAAAGCTCTCCTTGAAAATGCATATTTCCCTCATTCAGAGACTAAGAAACACACCTGCTCCAGTTCCACCTTCCCTTATTACTTACCTGTACTGCCAGTTAAGACAAAAAGTGTTGGGAGGCCATATTATCGGCAATGAAGCGCCTACAGCCTAATGTATCCACGATGAAGTGCTGTACAACTTAATCACTCTACTCATTCCTACACATCGGCACAAGCTCTGTTTCATCACTAGTTCACAAAGAGGATCCTTCTTTGAACTACTGCCATCCAATATAATGGCCGCGGGTTCCCCGTTTTCAGGTGCACTGTGTCCCCCACAGCTCTTGCTGTATGGGCTCAAGGTAGGTGGACAGGAAGGTGAGGATGTGCCCCACAGAGAGTGGGATGGTGCGGGAAAACGATGGTATATATGGAGGCAGGGAAGCCTGCACGTCTCGGCACTGGCTGAACTGGCAACACCCATCTGTCTTTAGCAGGATCAAGAGTGGGACCTGCCTGGAGGATTGGGAGTGAGCAACCGCCCAATACCATAACCTGGGCATTTGTCCATCCTTGTACCAACACACTTGCTCATTCTTTTAGGCCCTTTTGCTAGCCCCCCAGAAAGGTGCAGAATGAGACATATCTTCTTTGTTGGTATAAAAAGGCTGCAGATTTATTTTCACAACATAATAAACTCAAAGACACTGCAAACAAACTTAGTGAAAATATTTCTGAAGATGCAGCGACTGCTCCGTGTCCAAAACCTGCTTCCCCCTTTCCCAACCAAGTCCACAGTAGGCTAGAGCTCCCCAACCCTTCTCCTAGTTTGGAGGAGTGCTGTTTAGTCAGGGGAAGCTGAGCCCCCACCTCCATCGCCCCTGCCGCTTAAGCCTCCAAGAAGCACTGGTCCTGAGAAGAGCAAAGACCCTTCCGGCTTTCCCACGGCTCATTCGGAGTCCAATTCTTGCCACTGGTCGCCAAAAAACAGCCTTGCCGTTCTGCGACAGCAACTTCTAAGCTTTGCCATTCCTCCGTCTCGTAAGAAGGGTTGGTGGGTGGTTCAAAGAAAACAACAGGTCTTTCGGTGCAGAGGGGCGTCCTTCTGCTCAAGCGGAAGTCTCCTACAGAAGGAAACCGGGCGGCTTATATGCCGCCTGGCACGCCCCGTCCCATTGTTTGGCGGGCATTTTCCTGGTTTTCGCTGACTTCCCGCACCTCGGCCCTGTTTCCTGTACCACTCCCCCTTAGTCAGGGGGGAGGGAGGAGAGGACCCTGCCCACATTACTAGGGCGCCTCCTCCATTCCTTCGTCGACACCTCCATTCAGAAGGTATGTGAATGCATGCAGGATTCACGAGGCTACAGAAAGAGGATCCCGCGCCTAAGACTGTGCACGTTCCACTTTACTGGAGCTGGGGAATCATGGCCATTAGAAATCAACGCACCTGCTGCGTAGGTAAACATGAATCTGCAGTTCCCAGAAACAGTTCAAAGCACACGTGCTGTCCGCTTTAAAGGGACAACAGTGTTAGGAGAGCCATGGGCAGGTCTGTTTGAGTACTTATTTCTCCGGCCCCAGCAGCGCCGCTCAGGGTCTGGTCGTCCGTTTACTAACTTGTGAGACGCACGTAACACTGCGTGTGTGCCATTCGCTCCCTGGCCCGGCTGGCTGAATCTTAAAGGTATACAGTCGTGCTGCTGCTTAAGCCTTGAAGTGTTGTAATGCGGGGAATCGGTGCAAGTAAGACAGAATGAATAACCACCCCCCTTTCCTTCATACAGGTCATAAAGTATCATAATCATGAGACCTAACAGCCAGGTAAAGTGAAAAGACTTCGGCAACAAGCTTCATTATACAATCAGCTATGTGTAAAGAAAACCAACCAGCAAAAAACGAATGGTAAAAGACATTTTGGGTAACATGGGATCAGGTGAGCTGGGACCCTACACCACCATAGGGCCAACTCGAGGCTGATCCCTGCTGCCCTTCACAGAAAAGCTGCATTGCTCAATAAGCATTGAGCCGTGTCTGGTTTTATTTTTGCAACTTGTTTCTTTTTATGTGGCATCTTTCCTTTACTCCACTGCCTCTTGCAAGGCGTTAGCTCTTTTCCGGGTTTATCCTCTTTCCATATTTATGTTTTAGTTAAATGTTAAATGTTTCCTTATTTAGTTCGCTACTTGTTTCCTTCTTTTTCGTCCAGCATATTTCACGTTTGCATTGCCTCTTGCGGGGCGTTAGCTCTTTTCCGGCTTTATCCTCTTTCCATATTTATGTTTTAGTTAGATGTTGCCTTATTTAATTAACCACTTGCTTCCTTCTTTTTATCCAGCATATTTCCTTTTTACATTGCAAGGCGTTAGCTCTTTTCTGGCTTCATCCTTTTTCCATCCTTATGTTTTAGTTTTATGTTGCCTTCTTTAATTAGCCTCTTTAGAGGCGCTCATTTTCTGTCTTTTTCCATTTTCCAGAGATATATGTACTTAGGGTGTTGTTTATTGTTGGTGCTACCTACCCCTTGCACTTCTTATGGGTGGGTTGGAGCTTTTTTGCTTTTGCCTCAAATGCGCCAGGCCTTGCCGCTGCTGTGCCCTGGGCCAGGGAGAAGGGAGTACTGAGAAGGCCTACCCTGCCCTCTACAGCTATAAGCCAAAAATGGCCTGAGGGCAGGTATACCCTTTCGCTACATCAAAGGCCCTGTGACCTCCCTTCTGTCCAGATGGGAGGGGGGCCTTTGATCTAGCTGTCAGGGGCAGGGACCACCTGCTGGGCAGGTGCCTGCTACTTGTCCCAGCCACCTTCCAGCATGCCCTGGTGCCATGTAGTCTGGGTCCCTTTTATCTTGCCAGTCCTGGAGCCATCCCTGCACACCTGCGTGCCACGGTAAATCCGCCAGGTAGGTGTTGCCCATTTCCCTGGGAGGGAGCGCTTCCTCCTGCAAGCCCACCTCCCACCTTATGCCTCTGGGCCTTCCACCTCCGGGGGCCCATGTGAATTATGCCTACACAACACTGCGCTGGATATGAAGAAGCAGGGTGCTGTGTATGCATGAAGCAGGAGACTTTTCTTAGAGGTCCTGAAGGGGCCCCTGAGGGACCCTCGGATGTGGAAACAAGGCACACGAATAGATACGCCAAACACGAGGTTCTGTTCCCAAAATCTAGGGTTTATTGCAATACAAAATAGTCCCAGTTGGCCAAGTGGTCCCACGCCCCGCGATGTGTGTCTAACAGACCTCAGGGGACGCAAGAGAGTGCGAGACGTACATCGGTTACATATATATAAACAGAGCACGTTACAATCAGCAATGACACAGTATGACACATTCGATGCCGCCCTCAATTAATTTCCCTTTGAATTAGAGGCGATGATTGACCATCATGACAAATATGACACCTTGAAAGGGGCCCCTAGGGGTCCCTTACGTCTATGGAATCAAGGCAAGTCACCAACACGGTAGATACGCCAGACACGAGGTTGTATTTCCAAAGCTAGGGTTTATTGCAAAGCAAATAGTCTCAGTTGGCCAACTCGGTCTCACACCTCGCAACGTGTATCTCTAGACCTCGAGGGACGCAAGGGAGCGAATTACGTACATCAGTTACATGTATACAAAATGCATATCATACAATCAGATATGACATGTTTAACACCCCCCTTTATTGGGTTTCTTTGAACTCGGTGTGATGATGGACACTTTTGACAATTATGACACCTTCAAATATCTATTCTAGTAACAATATGCAATTTGCAAGTGCGGAGGCATCTTTTAGTTGTTGAACAGAACACAGTGCTTCTGTTCTTGGAATCGAGCTACATACGGGGGAAGAGTCACATTCCAGACCTTGCTATCTATGAGGTGCTATTCGTGTCCTGGGAGCCGACACGCTCTACAGGGCTCAGTAAAAGGGGGGCCGTAAGAAGAGCATAATTCAAGCTTTTAGCTGCTTTATTCTACATATTCTACCATATAACAAGACTGGCTGGCAGCTGTGAAATGATTAAATGCCCTGCAGCTCTGCTTCAAGGCTACATTCGGGAGGGAGCCGGGCATTCCTTCCTGGCGCTGCCTACGTTGTGTTTCAATGAACTCTTGTTAGCCTCGCGGCCCTGCGGCCTTGTCCTTTCACGTTCAGACAACAATGTTTAACAGTCGAGCAGTGTAAGCAGAAAATGTGCTGCGAAGCAATAAGAACAGAAAGCAGTGAGCAATTGTAAGAAAACAAAATGGCGATCCTTGTAACATCAAAATGGTTGTTCATTGGTAAACTCGGAAATCTATATGCCTATCATATCGTGCATGAGACGGTTGGCCCACGGCCACCAAAATACATTTGAGGTATCCATTTTTCTAGACTGGCAAACCCTCCTTTGGCCGTATGCCAAATGTCTCATTCATTCATGGTATCCTCCTCTGATGACGATAAGTCTGAAGTATTTATGTCTGAATTTTGCATGCTATTGTAAGCATCATCATCTTCATTAATATCTATAGCCATTAATTCTTTCACTGTTTTCATCTCATTTGTGTCTCGGTCAGCCCGACCATAAATTTGTTTTCTTCTTCTCATCATATGCATACATCCCTTCGTACATCCCTCAGTTACCTCAGTGCAAACTAACGGTAGGCAGTGCATGCAACAACAGCACGTTATGAATATTCCAAGCACCACTACTAATATCGAGATCAACTTCCATCCCCAAGAATGCAATATCCCCCAAAACCAGGAATCTATTCCCCAGCCTCCTTGTTACACTCACCTGGTTCCCACAGGGGCGTCGATCGGACCCGGACAGCTGCGGTCTCCACCAACGTGATGCGTAGTGAAGAGATGACAGTCTGGACTGGCCCACCTAATCTTGTCTGCTGGACTCGTAGAAGTATTCTCCTGCAAGTGGAGAAAGGGATTTAGCCACCCGTGGACTTTAGTGATGGCCCCCCAACAGTTCTCGTTCTCCCCACTAATCACCTCCGATATTCCCTTTTGGTAACCTCACCTTATGTTTTTAAATGATGAGCTCTCCATCCTGCATGGCATGCAGGGGCGCAAAGATACCAGTTACTTCACTGGGTTGAAGGTACTGGAGGAGTTCCGGAGGAATATTGACTCCAGTGTCTATAAAGTTGAAAGAGTTCAATATGTCCGATGTTCACTCTTGTTCCATTCCCTCGTTAGGTTGCAGCTGGGTCCAAAAGAATATTGCCTGGAGGCAGCTGATGGCATTCAGGTAAGAGTCTGTATTACCAAACACTGTCCAGTAAAAGTTGCATGAGTTTAACTTGCTGTTTTCTCTACCTTTATAGGTGCGGCATAAGAAGATGCAGCGAATTAAAGAATAATACCTCCGGTGGTAAAGCAGGTAAGCCTATGGTGGCAAAGAGATTGTCCTTGTTGGTTTTCTCGGCTCACCTTGTTATTCCTTTTGTTTTCCCCCGAGGTGCTGGGTTTCGACGAAGAAAATGATGGAGGCAGCGCCGAGTCGAAAGATGCAGTGGACTGGTGAGTATAACGCGGCGCTGCTGCTGGCGAAGCGACGCGTGCTGAAATAATGTCCTTTCAAGGCTCGAAGATGTGCTCGGTCTTTGCCTTTTGTCTAGGAGCTCCGGATTCGAGACGGGCGTGGCAGAAGACTGGATGCTGACTTGCAGACACGGTGAGCGTCACGCTGCTGGATGCAGAATAACGCAAAGCATGGGCTGCTGTTCGGGCGTGGTTTAAATAGCCTGCAAAGTAGTCCCAGGTAAGAAGTTCCCCAGAACCAGACCCGAGTGAAAAATAGTCCCTGTAATAAAATAGTCCCATCCAGGCCTCACGTTGGCTTGGACTCATTTGCAGCATGGTCTGCATAAGGTAAGTAAAGTCTATGAGCTTGGCGCCTATGGCGCCAGGACTGATTTCTATGATGAGCCTGGCGCCTAGGGCATCAGGACTGAATCCAAACAGCCCCCAGCCGGGGCTGTTGGGGTTTTAATGAGTATCTGGATGCCTGCTTCCGGGGCTGATGGACTCGATCCGGATGACCGGGGATAGGCATCATGACACGCATTTAGGACATGCATTTTCTTTATCGCTTCAAAAATCGTAGGGGAATAGTCATCTACAAATACACAACACGCTGATCCCACTATCTTGCAAATTCCCCCACGATCTACCAGGATCACATTGAGAGCCATTCTATTTTGCAGCGTCATTAACCTGATTCCTTTTTCTTCCAACGTCATGTTAAATAGTATATCTGTCGTTGTGTTTATGGTATTTTTTAGTATTCTGGACAGCTAGGAGTTCACTATTTGGGACAAAAATGGAATTAATGTTTTTGCTATGTCAGTCGCTATCAGAACGCCTTCGCTACTCCTTTTGGCTCTAGATCTGGATAGTCTGGCCATGTCTGCTGTTTCTAAGAGGAACACTCCTGGGAACAGTAGACCTAGGTAACATGTACCTCCCCAGTTTCTGGGCAACCAAAGATATGCTTTCTCTCCACATATAAAATAAACTGGATCTCCCACATATACTGGTTCTATTTCCCATTTTAATACCACTGTATTCATGCATCCAGTAAATGTTCCAACTAAATAGGAGCCTTTCTTTTTTAGACAAAAAGGGACAGTTCTTGGGTTATAATTATGTAAGAAGGGGGAACTGCATCTTTGTTCCCGTCTGTTCTTACACGAAACGTCATCACAGATGTTTTAACTGGTGGGGACAATCTATCTTGTCTATTTTGTCATGTTATTTTTCGCGTACTTTTCCTCGTAGGCTCTGGGGTCATCACTTGTGCTTTATGGAATATGGAACAACCCACAGGCCTCATAATTATTTCCTCAAACTCATTCATGTTTGTTCTGTCTAATTGACCCGTACTACTCTTATTCCATTTCCCATAGAACATTGTACTTAAAGATGCACTACATGCAGAACTTAATGGGAATGGCTGTACATACCAACCTATTCCTTTTCCAGCATGCTGCGGTAAATGGGCACATACCCAGCAATTTGTTTTTTTTAGAATTGCATGTGTCATATTCATAATCAATAACAACATATTGTTCCCATACCCTTCCCTGTGTCTTTCTTCCATTGGGGACAAGGTATAAGTAATCACCTGAACCGGGCTTTCAGTAGTGGATATATTAACTATTGGTAAAAACATTCCCAATGGGTGTATCGATTCCACATACCATAATACTAGGGCTGACGTTATTGGTGCTACCACACTCGTAAAGCACATAATTATTGTCAGTGCCAGCATACAATTCTTTTTACCATGCGTTTTTCTTAAGCTTACAGTCTTTACAATTATCTCATTCTCAGCAGCGGTGCAGGAGGAGGCTGAAACCGGTCCCGACATGTTTCTCATCGTCCTTCTTCTTTCTTATTAGAGTTTGTCGTGGATATCTCTCTTCGTTGCACTTGCTCTGATGTCAATAAGTTCAACGGAATTGTCACAGTTCAGTTCTGCCAGTCCTTTATAGCCTGGATTTGCTTACTTGTTTTTAGGCAAGATCACTTGTCCTTTCTCATACTGCTCAGAGGACTTTTGATCAGTTATCTATTGCCTTAGTACCATGTGCGCCCAGCTTGTCTGGTTCAGGACACATGTACTTTTTATGATCGCACCGAGGAGCTGCGAGTCTTGAATTGTCCGACTTGCCCAATTCTCACGCTTCTCTCCTCTACACCTCTAGTTCCTTCTCCGTCCATGAGCGGAACCAGAGGTTGACATAAACATCAAAGAACTGTGGATCACTTTGTCTTTCGAGGCCGCAAATCATATCGCCTCACTCCTGGTATTGTGTGATCCGTGAACAGTGCCGGTGCACTTCCAGATCCAGGCTCAAAGTCAGCCTGTGGCGCTACGGCAGGTGCTGATGTGCGCCGCGCCAGTGATGCAGATTCGGTCTTTGGCGTGCTGGCAAGTGCTTTTGGGCGCCAAAGGGGTACACGTTTAATGTCTGCCGGTGTTTGCAATGCAGATTTTGTGTCAGCCGACAGTGATGTAGATTCTGCTGGGCAACGTTGGGGCACTCTTTGCCCTTCCCCCTTTTTAGCAATCTTTTCAGGCTTCGTTTCGTGTTTCACTTCTTGCTCGGGCAGATTTGGTGGCGGCTTACTGGCAACAGTTTCTTTCGTTTCTGGGACCGCTGTCTCTTTCCAATCGTCTGGGTCAAGCAAGTCTTTCAGTGAAGTTGGAATCTTTTTGCCATGGGTGGCATGCATCCACGACTTCCGTCCATCCACCCGTATAGCTGTCTGCGTTGCCAAGAGTACTTGATAGGGGCTGCACCACCTGGGTGCTAACAATGACTTTCTTTCAAAACGTTTTAGCAGCACCCAGTCGCCTGGCTCCAGCACGTGCCCCGGACCAGTGTATCTCACTGGTAAAGCCTCCTGCACCTGCTGATGAATCAAACGCAATTTCTGCATTAAAAGGCCACAATAAATACTAAGCACAGGATGTTCTACCTCTCTAAGTCATTTTGGCTGAGGTGCGCACCAAACATTTGCCGGCCTCCCCATTACGATTTCGTACGGGGAGAGCCCAGTTCTAGCCTGTACAGATGTACGCATGCATAATAACGCTATTGGTAATGCATCCACCCAACTCAACTTGCTTCCTGCACATATCTTGCTTATTTTTGACTTGAGGATCCCGTTGTGCCTCTCCACAAGACTGGCCGAACTCAGATGTCTTGAACTATGAAATCTCTTATCAATCTGAAGACCCGCACATATCTGTAACACCACTGCGCCCACAAAATGTGGACCATTATCTGACCATAGGACGCGGGGAAGGCCAAAACGGGAAAAGTATTCTTTAAGCATTACTTTTGCCGTGCTCATTGCTGTGCAGTCTTTTAAGGGATATGCCTCCACCCACTTGCTGAATGCACAAATCACCACTAAGACATATTTCAAGTTTTGGCATCTCTCCATCTCTATAAAGTCAAAATGGATTACCTCAAAAGGCATAGAGGGGGCCAAAACTGCCTATTGGAGTCACTGTTCCCTTTCCTACATTGTGTTGTAAACACGTGATACAGTTCTGCACCAACCTCTCTGCATTCTTCTTTATGTTTACATTCTGCCATACTGTGGATAGGTGCTGTATTATCTTTTTCGCACAGATGTGAGTAGGGCTGTGGACCATTGTGACCATTGCAGTCACATAAGAATTTGGCAACATCCAGTTTCTAGTTCCCTTGTCCACCCAACAACCCTCCAGATCTAACTCAGTAGAGCCCTCTGCCCACCCTTGTATTTCATCGGCCGTGGCTTCGGCCTGCATTTCTTTGACAGTGGCAATTCCATTTCCTATCATACAGGGTACTTCCTTAGTCTGGACTGCCATCATTTTAGTATTCAAATCAGTGGCAGTTTGTTTCGCAATTCTGTCTGCAAACGCGTTTCCCTCTCCTACTTTGCATGTTACCTTTTTGTGTGCCTCGCATTTCACTATTGCTAGGCGTTTTGGAAACGTGAGTGCAGACAGCAATCATACAATCAAAGGGTCATGTTGAATTCTGGCACCATGTGATGTCAAAACCCCTCTCTCAGGCCAGAGTCGACCCAAGTTATGAACCACCCCAAAAGCATACTGACTATCAGTATATATATTCACATTCAAATTTTCAGAAATCTCGCAGGCTCTGGTCAATGCTATTATCTCTGCGGCTTGTGCCGAGTTGTAGGGGATTTTTTTGCTTTCTACAACGCTCTCTAGGGTAGTGATAGCGTAGGCGGCAGTTGTCATGCCATCAGGTAATTTAAAACAAGAGCCGTCACAAAACAACTCTCCATCTGGTTCTTTCTGTGGGGTATCACTTAAATCAACTCTCCCCTTTGTTTCTTCCTCAGTGGCCATTAAGCAATCATGGGGGGGGGGTGATTCATTGTCACCAATTTCTTTTATGGGTAGTGGCATTAATTTTGCAGGATTCAAAATGCTACACCTCATAATTTGGATATGGGGCGCGAACAAGATAATCTCATATCTTGCCAATCTAGCAGAGGTGAGGTGTTGCATCTGTGTTCTATTTAATAGAACGTCTATGGCATGTGGCACCATCAGAATTAAAGTATGCCCCAATACCATTCCTTCCGTTTGTTTCACTGACGCAGCAGCCGCCGCGATAGATCGCAAACATCATGGTAGTGCGCGCGCTACAGGGTCAAGCGCAGAAGAAAAATAGCTGCACGGCCTATGTCTTCCACCTTGTTCCTTTGTCAAAACCGCCAATGCACATCCTTCACTTTCACACACAGTCTAAAAACCTTTTCATAATTTGGTGTGCCCAAAACTGGAGCAGAACATAATGCAGTTTTCAATTGATCAAACGCTCTCTGACATTCCTCATCCCACTGTAGAGGCATAACGGCATCCTTTCTAGTCAAATTCACCATCGGTTTCACAATTAATGCAAAATTACCAATCCATTGTCGGCAATATGAAGCCATGCCTATTATGGCTCTGACTCCTTTCTGTGTCTTTGTAATAGGCATACAAGAAATACTTTCTATGCGTTCTGATGTTAGCCTTCTCCCCTCTTTCAAAAGTAGGTAGCCCAAATAAGCTACCTCCTTTCGATTATATTGAAATTTCTTCAAACTAGCTTTATGGCCATGTGCCGCTAGGTGTGATAGTAGTAATACAGTGCTTTCTTTACAAATCTCCTCTGTGTCAGCAGTTAACAAAAGATCGTCTAAGTATTGCAAGAGCACGCAACCCACTGATAATTCTAGCTTGTCTAGCTACTCTTTCAACGCTCTACTGTAAATACTCAGACTTTCCGTGTAACCTTGCGGAATCCGCGTGAATGTAAATGATCGTCCTCCTAATGTGAACGCGAACAAATATATGCTGTCCTTGTCCACCGGAATGCTAAAGAACGCATTTTTTAGATCAACTACACTAAAGTATTCTGCTGAGACAGGTATCATTGTCAATATTGTAGTGACATCTGGCACTAAAGGAAATTGTGGATCTACTACTTTGTTTAGCGCACGCAAATCAATTATGAAACGGTATGGTACTTCATTGCCTCCTTTTTTATAAACTGGAAGAATCGGGCTGTTGCATGTACTGCCTGTAATTTCTTCATTCACCCCTAATTTCACCAAATCTGTAACAATACTCTTCAATCCTTTCTCACCTTCAGTCGAAATTCTGTATTGAGGAATTTGCGGTAGTTTAACACCCTCTTTCAAAATGATCTTTACTGGCTCTATTTTCAAGCATCATACATCATTATCATGCATTGCCCATATACAGGTTGGCACTTTACTTAGTTCTCCTGGTAAAGTTTCAGACATGAATTCTGACACAGGGGCATCTTGTGGCCAAATCGTTAGGAACACCCCGTCTGCCGTGCAATGTATAACAGAACCTAAGTTTTTCCACAAATTTAATCCCAACAGGTTCTCCCCACAATTTTCTGTTAAAAGGAAAGGACAATGTTCAGTGAATGGTCCTATCGTAACTGGGACTGGTTGGGACACTGGGTTTATGACTGATGTACCTGCGAACCCTACGGAAACATTCTTTTGCCCTGACAGTGGTATATCCGGAACCAAGTGATGGTCTATTGAACACTTTTGCGCTCCTGTATCTACAAGGAAGGGGTGCTCCTCATTCCCGACTCTCATTTCTACGTAGGGTCCTCTCTGATTCACAGGAATAGACACTGGTTCCGACCCCTGTCCTGGGCTGTCCTATTGGGGAAATAACACTTCGTCCGATGTGTAATCATTACTGTTACTGTAATACGTGTTTGGCTGTGCATCGAAAACGTTCCCACTCTTCCCTCTATTTCCCCCACTCTGGTTTCCATACTGTTGGTTTTGCTGTCCCTGACTCTTTGGTTTTGGGCTTGGTTTTGATTACCTCCATTATTGTGGTGCTGCTGCATACTATTCCTATTTGGACCATTCGCTCCTTGGTGCCCTTTGTGCTGTCTCCTCTGACCAGACCCATTTCTATTCTGCAGATGTGGACATTGCGCTTGCCAGTGTCCTTCCTCCTTACAATAAGCACACTGATTTGGTCCCACTGGTTCCCCCATGCATATTTGAATCACTCCTTCCTTGTTCATTCCCTCTCCCTCTATTATGTCCTGCTACTTGCTGTAGTAGCACCCGTGTTTTCAGATTTACCCTATCCTTCTCCTCTTTTTCTTTCTCCGCAGTCACTCTGTTCTCATAATATTGGGCCATGTGTAATACTTCGCCCAGCGTTTTTGCTTGCCATGCACTCTCTGATGTCATTATTAGGTTGTGGATTGGAAGTTTTAACCCCCTCACATATTTGTCAACAAATAACCTCTTCCCTGCTTCCGAGCTCACATCCTGCCCACTGAAGTGTGTAAATACTTCTTCAGACCTGTTAAAATAATCTGTAGCTAACTCATCTTTGCCTTGTACACATGCAGTCAATTTGTCCCATTGAATTCTTTTCTCTGGGACAATTTCTTTTAATTTCTGTACTATGCGTGCTGGTAATGCTACCAGGTTCGCTCCCGGTGTTCCTCCAACCGCTTTATTCCTGTCCTCTATTATCAAGTCCGCCCATGTGGCGCCAAAGATCGTTATGTCATCCACCTTTCTTATTTGCTTACATATGTCTGTTGGCAGGATCACTGGGAATATCAGGTCTATGTCCCCCATGGTAAGCACGGATGATTACAGGCAGGACCCTACTTCCTTGTAGAACCCTGCAGGATTCTTTCTTATATCGGGAATCGTCTGCTTTATGTTGTTCACCTCCTGTCTGGAAAAGGGGACATGTACATATTGGGCGGTATAATGGGCTGGTGTTACCTGCGCCGCTACGTTGCCCGTTGCGGGAACCTCTACTTTGGGCACAAAGGTAGGTGGGACCTCTCTCATAGGAAATGCCCCACTTACTGTCCCTCCCCCTTCTCTCATGTGCAACAATATTCCCAGATCAAGCAATATGGCTGTTTCTCCTGTCCCTCGCTCTAGTGCTCTCTTATACACTGCCATTATTTCGGGTGGGCTGGCCTTGTCGTTTTTTATATCTTTGTCTAGTAAATGTTCAGCCATCGACTGCAGTGCTTTTCTTTTCATGGGCATGGAATATTCATCAAATATCTGATGTATCTCCATTGTGGGGATACTGGGATCCGACATCCATCTAAATGCTTCTCGTATACATACTTTCAACTTGTAGCCCCTCTGCACTGACATTGAATGTCGTCATTGTATATACGGCTCTACAGCTTCCTTCCTATGTCTCCCGATATCCTTACCCCTGTACCCAGGTGCAGTAAACATTTCGGCATAATCATTATCTAATTCATTTTTAAGTTCAAAAAGTCCATATAGATTTTCTCTCACTTCTTCATCCCTCTCCCCACATCGTGCTAATGCATTCAAATCCAACAATCGCTGCGGTGGTAATTTCCCAATTAACTATTTCCATCTCTCCACCAAATATTCACCCATGCATTCCAACACTACCTGTCTTTCGTTGCTTCTTCGGAAGTCATACATCGAAGCCAATGCTGCCGTCCCATCATTCCCATCTATATACATTTCTGCCTGTTGCTGCAATTCCACCTTCCTTTCTTTGCTGATCGCACTGCGAGTTACCCTTGTGCATCTACTTTGTTCAGTCCCGCCTCTCGCCCCCGTGGTTTCAATTTCACCCCCGGGAGGGACGGACGGTACCGAGTCTGTATCTAAGGCGGGTGGTGCAGATGGGACAACAGGAGCGGGGAGTGTCTGCTGTGGGCCTGGTTGGCTAATAGGAAGTGTTACGTGCACGGTCTGTGGCTGTGGGAGGGCTTGAGCTACAGGAGGGAGAGTTTGAGCTCTGGGCGGGGTTTGGGCACTAGTTACTGACGTGTTTGGCCTTGCTTCTGATCTTGGACCTTGTTTTGTATGGATCAATATGTTTTCTATCAATTCCTCTGCTATGTGCAATTCTCGTTGTGGGTATATTTTTTCTATATTCAACTGGTCACATCTACCTGACCTCCTTAGACTCTCAGTCCACTCCTCCTCTTCCTTTTCTTCCGCTACTTCACCTTTAGATTTATGCCTGCGCGCATGCTTCGCTCTACTTCTAAATCGGAGCATTGCTTCCCTTGTCCAGTCCTTAACGATATCAAATGCTTCAGGACGCGCTTTCTTTCTTATCAACACCCTTTCCAAGTTATCTATTCTCGCTATCTCAAAACTACCATTAATCGGCCACTGATGGTCTTGTTGCTTTCTGGTTTGCCTATGCCAAGTCTCACAGAATATTATTGCACCCACTCCATACTTCACATACATCTCATATGCCGGCGTTCCCCCAGGTGGTGCAATTTGGCAATCTTCCAAAGATTGTCTACCACAGCGGAAAAACCCTGCTAGGGTGGACAATACCACAGGCATGGTTCAACCTTCTCCCTGGTTAATCAACCTTACCTAGGGCGTTTGATTTTACAAAGTCAACTCTCAACCAATATCAGGATTACTTTGAATCAGGGAATGACTCACCTGATAAATCAATTTGTCCTTCCGGATACAAGTCGTCTGTATACTGACGCAACCAATGACGTCGTGTCTGCGTTTCTTGGCTTCCGCCTCATTTCGTGACCCTCGCCTCCTTGTTCTCTAGCCGGGTATGTTGATCAGGGATCAGATGTGTGAAGATCTGCAAAGGAATCTCTCATCACTTCTACAGGGCGCCTCGAACACCTCTTGATCCTGGCTCGATCGTCCCGTCCTCGCCGTTCTCCACCTTGACTCAATTACAACGTATGTGATGGAACAAGTGGGGGAGGGTCCCTATTCGGGCGCCATCTTGAAAGGGGCCCCTAGGGGATCCTTACGACTATGGAAACAAGTTAAGTCACCACACACGATAGATACGCCAGACACGAGGTTGTATTCCCAAAGCTAGGGTTTATTGCAAAGCAAATAGTCTCCGTTGGCCAACTCGGTCTCACGCCTCGCGACGTGTATCTCTAGACCTCGAGGGACGCAAGAGAGCGAATTACGTACATCAGTTACATATATACAAAATGCATATCATACAATCAGCTATGACATGTTTAACACCCCCTTTTATTGGGTTTCTTTGAACTCGGTGTGATGATGGACACTTTCGACAATTATGACACCTTCAAATATCTATTCTAGTAACAATATGCAATTTGCAAGTGCAGAGGCATCTTTTAGTTGTTGAACAGAACACAGTGCTTCTGTTCTTGGAAACGAGCTACATACGGGGGAAGAGTCACATTCCAGACCTTGCTATCTATGAGGTTCTACAGGGCTCAGTAAAAGGGGGGCCGTAAGAAGAGCATAATTCAAGCTTTTAGCTGCTTTATTCTAGCATATTCTACCATATAACGAGACTGGCTGGCAGCTATGAAATGATTAAATGCCCTGCAGCTCTGCTTCAAGGCTACATTCGGGAGGGAGCCGGGCATTCCTTCCTGGCGCTGCCTACATTGTGTTTCAACAGACTCTTGTTAGCCTCGCAGCCCTGCGGCCTTGTCCTTTCACGTTCAGACAACAATGTTTAACAGTCGAGCAGTGTAAGCAGAAAATGTGCTGCGAAGCAATAAGAACAGAAAGCAATGAGCAATTGTTAGAAAACAAAATGGCGATCCTTGTTACATCAAAATGGTCGTTCATTGGTAAACTCGGAAACCTATATGTCTATCATATCGTGCATGAGACGGTTGGCCCACGGCCACCAAAATACATTTGCCGTCAATCATGAGAGGTGTCCATTTTTCTAGACTGACAACCTTAGCCCACCATATTTAGTAACAGTTTGCAATCTCCAGTTTTACAGACACCATTCTTTGTTTGCGAGAACACAGCGTTTCTGTTTTTCATGGGCAAGCTGCGCCTAGGAGACCGGCACATACCAGGCCTCACTATCTCTAAGTTTCGATTCTCGCTCTAGAAGTCAGCCCGCTCTCCGGGGCCTCACTGGGCTCAGAAAGGGGGGCCATAAAGAAGATCATAATTCAACTCTTTAAATGCTAGTTTCGTACATTGCTATTCTTTCAGGAGACTCGCTGGCATTCGTGTACTGATTAAATGCCTTGCTCCCAAGGATATGTGAGGGAAGGAATCGGGCATTTCTGTCTGGCTCTCCAGTGTAATGTTTCAACATGTTTCTTAGCCTTGGACCATTGAAGCGAAATAATATCTACAGCAAAGCGGTTTTACATGAGGCAAAGTGGCAACGTTAGAGAGAGCAGAGAGAGAAAACAAAATGGAGATTCTGGTCATCTTAAAATGGCTTCACTCTAGTTGAACTAATAGCTACGTAATAACTAATGACTAATGAATATATATTCTTACACTGTAAATGAGGCGGTTGATCTTCGGCCAATCAATTATCATTCATTTACGAACCCTCAAGGGGTGTTTGGTTTTCCTGGACTGACAGTCCAGTCACTTTGCAGTCCCGGGGGACGGCGTCCACCCTCTGAAAAAAGTGGGTGGACGCTATCCACCTGTGTTTACCCTCGACTTAAGCCCTGACACTGCCTGAATAAAAGGGAATGCAAGTTTGTAAGCTGATGTTTATCATCAAAGAGAAATTGCATATACCTACATTTGTTTTATAAGTGAAAACTGTCCCTTGTAACATTCAGAACAAATACTTAAGTCTTGTATAAGTTGGTGAAGTGACGAGCAGAACCAGCATTACCGAAAGACAGTAGACCGTTCCTTTATAAAGTGAAACCAGCCCAATGAAGATCTGAACCCCGATGCTCTGAAGTTGTTAAAGCTGATATATGCCCAGAGTACTCTGATACAAGGGCGACAAGGTAAGGTTATCCAAGGCTGGAAGAGTGGCAATACAACTTTGGGGTAACTACTGGAAATCAGAAGGTGTGTATAAAGCTGGGGAAGGGAGCTAGGTGCTAGTTAAAAATTAATCAATTATCTGTGAAGCTGAGACTGTTGATGCTGACAGAAAGAAGCAGTCTAGAAGCCAAGACAGATGTGTGTGGTAGCTAAAAAGGAGAGGCAAAGGGCTGCATTTTCTTATAGCAGAGAAATAAGAGTGCCTTGCCAACCTGTCGAGGTCAAAGAGTCTTGTTTAAATTAAAATTGCCTAACATATTTTTTAAATATCCATTTGCAGCAGAAGCAGTAGAGCTGTGGTTGTCTATCTTTTTGTGAGAACATTTTACTTTGAATGTAGTTGAAGCAGCGGTAGACTGTGAGGCAGAGGAGCCTGCTTTCACGGTTTCATTTGCAGAAGGGTGTTGTCAAGGAGAGAGCAACCTCATTAGAAGAAGCACCCTGACAAATTGAATTCAAGACACATCCCCCCCCATGCAGCCACTGCAGTTTGATTTAATTATATTTATTTTTGGCTGTGAATTGGAAGTAAACCTGCTGAACAGAATCATCTAATACATGTATCTTCACAGCGCAATCCCCTTTCACATTGCTAGGCAGGGAGAAGTTTTTGTTCAACATAGTACCTTCCAACAGGCATTTTCTTCTTTAGTTTGCAAAGACCCAATTTGACACGTGTGGTGAAAGTGGGCAGATTCCTTTCAAATTCGGTTTTTGCATCTGCCTTTCCAATAGGGTTCTGTAGCTGTAGCCAGCTTGTTTTACACACCATTCTGTACCAAGCAAAGGTCTCCATGAAATTGACATGTGCACAGAAAGCTCTGATTTTCTTTTCAAGCTGTGATTTCTGACATTTGTAGCACAATTTAAGCATTTCCCGTGTTGCTGAACAAAGGTTTTTGTTGATTTTCTCAGGTTTGACTGGCACAGCCTGTCATTCAGGAATAAGGATCTTTTCTGATGACAGGGTCTTTTTGATAAAAGCAGTTTGGTGAAAACAGGGAAAAATAGCATCAGAGCGGCATCATTTTAGAGGTGACATATTCCCTTTTTCAATGGGAATTTTGGGCTTGCAGCAAGGCAGCACTACTTTCTCACTCCATTTCTTTAATACAAACAAGAACACACCCTAGTAGCCTTTCTTGGGGTGCTTCCTGTTCCATCTTACCCAATGGCGCTTGACAAAACAGTGCAGCCATCTTTGCTGCAAAACGCAGTTTGGTTATGGAGAAATTCACAGATCCTAGACTAGTTAGGGACTTCCCTGGTAGAGTAGGCTTAGTTAGGTTTTATTTGCATTTTGTCTTTGAAATAAAATATCAAATTGTGAAAAACCCACAAGCAGTTGTCCGCCTCGCATTATTGATCCCTCACAAGGCTTGCTAATTAAATTGCCACTTGAGTAGCTCAACTAGCTATTTAAATTACCCTGTTCAATGAAACAGCTGCTCATTTCTCTGTTCACTACAAGCTCAAAAAGCTAATGGAGAGAGTTTGTAGTAGTAATGTGTAGTAGTAATCCTCTCCTCCACTCTTTTAAATACCAATGGCCTGTGTGGGACTGCTAGGCAAGAAATAATTGAAAACCAGAAATAATCGGGATGATACTTTTATTAAGCTATGTCCAGTTTGACAAAGACGAGCATGTATTCACTATATTTTTAAAAGACAGTCCTGCAATTCCATTTCTAAAAATTTAGTTTTTCCATAATGCAGAAATACAGTTTTGTTACTTTAAAACACTGCATTTTCTGTTTTTCAGTAACATTTAGGTTAGTGTATCTAAATCCAAATGTGTCAACTATATTTCATTTAATTGGGGAAGGTGCATCATATTGACAAGTGAAGACTTTTGAAAATGTGCATGATCACAAGGGCAAATTAATTTGATGGCAATCCCATTTCTGGAAAAGGGTCTTTCCTAGGACTGAGCTCTCCCCCTTTTTTGTTTTGTTTTAGATTGTCCAATATCAAGGCTGCAGGGAGAGTGAAGCACGGGAACTCTGACCCTGGGTTCCAGAAAAGGTATACGGATGGGTGTGTGTTACTCTCAACTTGCACAAAGGTATCTGAGATAAAAGATAACTTGATCAGAAGTCATTAGAATTGGATATGTTTATAATCAATGTGTCAGCCGACACATGTTTCGACCAGCAATGGTCTTCCTCAGGGCTGTTACATGATGATGTAAGGCACACTCGTGTTGGGACCCCAAACCGCCCACTATATAGGAAACTAGATAGCATAAAAGGAATCAGGCTAGACTGTGAAGTTTCTTTATGCAGCAAGAGGTACACTGGCATGCACCACGTTTGCTTTTGAGAACAAGTCTCCTAATTTTTTAATAGCCCAGCGGAAGACCATCTCTGGTTGAAACACGTATCGCCTGACACATTGAGAATAAATATCTCCAATTCTAATTAATTCTAATTAAGTTACCTTTTGTCTCAGATACCTGTGTGCAGGTTGAGTGCGAGTAACACACACTCATCCCCAATCCTATTTCTGGGACCTGCTGGTTGCATACATATGTACAATAGGTGCTCAACCCATGTGCTGATCCAAAACACTATCTTATCACCTTGTTGCCTTATACCAACTACCCTGAAAATGAGATGGCCTCAAACTACAATATTCCATATAGTTTGGCCAGTTCTCTCCCTGCTGCGCCATCCACTTTGCTTAGCCTCTTACTTTCTGTCCTCTTGCATAATGAAAACACAAAGCTAACTAGATGTTTTTTTCAACAAAACATTTTATTAAACATTTTCATATTGTATACATCAACATGGCTATTAGATATATATGCAGATAGGGCGAGTACAATTTGGTGCAGGTGTACATTCCAGTGTTCATGTCTCAGGGATAGTTCTGTTTAATTGTTTAGTGTTGTAGCGAATCCTACTGTATTTGAGTGCAGGGTATCCATGCACTGTTTCCAGGGATTTAGTAAGTTTGTTGTGCCAGTGCGAGTTCCTGCATTCTGGAAATTTCCAGAAGGCCTGTGGTTTGGGGTCGTCCCCGTCGGTAGTGCTATTTGAGCCAGCGGGTTATGGGGTGATGCCGAGTTATCCCTGGGAATTTCTCCCAGTAGTCCAGGACGGGGGCCCATTCTCCAGGCGGATGGCGGTGATTTTTTCGGCGATTATTATATCCCAACATTTCGCCCACCATATGGGGGGTGCAGGGCTATCAGGGTGTTTCCACAAGCGAGCTACAGTGATTTTGGCCCCGGTAATCAATTGGGTGCATATGTTTGCTATGTGACACGTTAGTGGGAAGGCCTCTTCTTCATTGTCCCCCAATAGAACTATGCTCGGGTCCCATGGATTGGTCAGTCCCATGATCAGCCGAATTTGCTACAACACCTGTCACCAGAATTGAGTAGCTTTCGGGCAGTACAATAGTAGATGAAATAAGAATCCAGTGGTCAAGCATCCAGCAATTAGGTGAAATCGCTGGGTTACTTTTATTTAATAGTTCTGGAGTCATGTACCACCTATACCACACTTTCAACCCCCTTCCTTATTAGGGACACATTTAGAGCTTTTATACATTCAGACCCATATGCGATCCCAGTCTTCTAATTCTAGTGCTCGTATTTTTCCATCCTATTATGGTCAGTTTTGTCAGTAATCGGTATAGGGTTGAAACTTTGCCCTTGTGGGTTGGTGTTGTTAGGGAGCAGTTAGGTCCCTCCCTCCATTAGCCCTCACAGTACTATGCGATAACCAGTGCCTTAATTGAGTGTAGTGGAATCTTTTGACCTCTGACACCTGGAATTTTATTTTTACACTCTTCGAATGTTAACAGAAACCCATTGGCCAGGACGTCTGATACCCGTGTTAGTCCCCCCTCCCTCCACCCAGCAAACCCTTGGGGGGGCAAGCCGGGAGTGAAGTCGGGGTTGTTCCATATTGGGGTTAGGGGACCGAGAGGGCCTTTGCATCCCCATTTGCGGGCAGCTTTTCTCCAATTTTCTATTTTGTTCTTAGTAGATGTCAATGGGCCTGAGTTTAGGATGTTTCGTGTCACACTCTTCCTCTTATCTCACCTGTTTGTCCTTTGAATTCTTCTTTCTCTGAGATCCTACTTTCCTTCTGGTCGTTCGGGACTTGTACAGGTACGGACGGTTATCCTCTGTCTCCAGTGTGTAGACCGGACACCAGCCTCGAAGAGATGGTAAGCGCTCAGTATTCCAGGAAGATCAGGTGAGTAATGGTCTTAAGTCCGTGAAGGGTCTAGGAATCAAGAAGGAGTCAAGGTACTTGGACAATGCAGAAGGCCGAATGCGAGTACGGAAGGAGCAGGACCGAAGGCCTGGGAGGGAAGAGGGACGAACGTGTCTTCAGGCGGAAGCGCGAGGAGCAGCACAGAATGATACCAGGACAGATTTTTAGGGAACCGCTAACTAGAAAGTGAATTAGCACGGGAGTAGAGGGAAATGTTAGGTAGGCACTTGCCGGATACTCGGAAAGGTAGCGTTGGACGCGCAGAGCCGCGGAGGTGTGTCTGTTTTCTAGGAAGTGGCAGGTCATGCGGAAACAATGGACAGCGGGCTTCTCAATGGTGTGGACCATGTTGGTAGAATAGCGGATACGACATTACAGTGCTTGATGGACCATGAAGTCCAGAAGGGGTGGAAACGGTGAATCATGACATTTCGAGGAGCTGTGATGTGTGGTAGGGAGGCTAGCAGAGATAGGATCCATGCTTCCTCTAGTTGCTTCCATCGGGGCGGGTTAGTGGTTGTTTGCCATGTGAAAGCATGAGAGAGTTGTGCTGCTTGGCAGTATCTGGATACGTCCGGGACCCCCAGCCCACCTGTGCTTAAGCCGCGAAGCATGATCCGTTTCGCTATGCATGGTTCCCTCCCCCAGACAAATTTCAGCACGCTTGTTTCCAGTTTTTGGAGGTCCCCCTCTGGGATGTGGATTGGCAGGGCTGCACAGTGGTAAATTAATCTTGACACTATGTTCATTATTACTGCTGTTATTCTCCCCAACCTGGAGACCTCTTGCTTGTGCCAGCACGCTCCAGCTCTTTTTGCAGATCACTGAATATTTGTGGGAAGTTAGTTCGGTATATGTGTTCCACTTAGTTTGGGAATTGCACCCCTAGATAACCGACACAAGTCTCAGCCCAAGGGATGGGCTGTCTGATTGCAAGAGTCTCCCTATGCTTTTGGAAATGTTAGTTGCCAAGGCCGTAGATTTTGAGTAATTAACCCTGAAGCCCGATGCATTGCTAAATGCCTCCATTTTTTGCCATACGGCCTTCATCGAGCTGTCTGCCTGAGTTAGGGTGAGTAGCTCATTGTCCGTGTACATGGCAGCTTTGTAGTCATGTTTCAGGCCCTGTATGCGTATGTTTTGTCGGATTTTGATGGCAAATGGTTCCATTGAAAGTGCGAATATTAATGATGATAATGGGCAGCCTTGTTGAGTACCTCTGGAGATGTTAATCTTGTCTGACCTTGTGGCGTTTACCCTCAGGGATGTCGTGGGATGCTGGTAGTTGGACATGGACCATTTTATAAAGTTGGGGCCAAAACCAAAATGGGACAGTGTTTGATTAATGTACCCCCAGTCTAGCAGGTCGAATGCCTTGTGTGCGTCAAGAGAAATGATGACCAGTTCCGAGCCCGTTCTGGTGCCACTTTCTATCAGATTGATGGTGCTTCTGATATTGGGCCTCATTCCGAGTCCGGCGGTAACCTGCCGGTTTTTCCTGCTCGGTTACCGCCGGACTCGTTTTACCATTCCGCCTCCATGATTCCCGGAATTACCGGGGCATTACAACCCCGGTGACCCGGGAATTCCAGAGGCGGAATTCGTTAAATCCCCATTCCCATCGAGTCCTATAGGACTGGGACCTCTGGTTGCATACATATGTACAATAGGACTCGATGGGAAGGGGAACCATGGAAACACCTGCACCATCTCATGATGGTGCCGGTGTTTCCACGTCTGCCTGCAGGCGGGCGGTGTTAAACCTGCCAGGTCAGACCTGGCGGGAATGACACCTCCGCCTGCAGGACTCGAGATCAGCCGGTATGGAAACAACGGTGGCGGCGGGTTTACCACCACCGTTATTTCCATACCGGGTGACTCGTAATGAGGCCCATTGTCATAGGTGTTATGTCCGGGAATTAACCCTGTCTGGTTAGGGTGAATTAATTCGGGGAGAACCGTCCGTAGCCTGGCTGCCAAGATCTTAGAAAAGATCTTTGCGTCATTATTCATTAAAGTGATCGGCCTGTATGAGGCACAATGCTCAGCGTCCTTACCTGGTTTAGGCATGAGTACTGTCAGTGATTCCTCCATAGATGGGGTGATACTACCTGTTATTAGGAAGGAATTGTATAGGGTGGAAAGCTGCAAGGTTAGAATATGGGCAAACGCCTTATAAAACCCCTTCAGAGATTTTATTGCCTCTGCCGTTTCCTCTGTTGTGATCGGCCGTTCCAAGGCATTCAGCTGAACAGAGGGGGTAACTTTTCGGATAGATTGCAAGTAGTGGGTTTGAGCCTTGGGTTCCGTAGGGGGCCCTGACATGATTTTTCTATGGTGTCCAAACATTATCTCCATTTTCTTCGCCTCCATATATCGGGTTACTCCATCCACCACCTTGAGTTTTAGAATATTACTTCTCATATGGACTTTTTTCAGTTTATAGGCTATCAGGCGGTTCGCTTTATTACCATTTTTATAATAGTATTGTTCTGTGTATGTTAGCGATCTGGCTGATTTATTGGCTAAATTAATCTCCAGGGCGGTTTTTGCTTTTTTGAGGTCGCTGCCCCCTTAGGTGGATTGGCGTTTTTTAAGCTCTTTTCTCACTCCTCCACACTCTTCTCTAATTTAGTCTGCTGGAGTTGACCGAACCGTCTTTGCGCTGCTGCGCCACTAATTAAAACCATCACGCACTGCTCTGGCTTCATAGCATCCCAAACCGTGGCTAAGGGGGATTCCCATTATGTTTTCCCTGAAATAGTGGGTGAGTGTCTCAGCTAGTTAATTCCTAATTGAGGTATCTAGTAATTTTGAACCTTGTAGTTTCGAGTATCTCTGGGAAAGTTCGGGAAGCTGTGAATTTGAAAGTCCGCCGTGACAGGTGCATGGTCAGACAGTGCTCTTGGGTGAATTTGTACCCTCTCCAGACAGGGGGAAAGCACATTAGACATTAAGATCAGATCTATTCTGGAAAAACCTTTGTGCACATGTGAATAGAAGGTAAGGTCCTGTGTACCCATGTTGGCAAGCCTTTAGATGACCACTGTCCATGAGAGAAATCTGACCTTGTTGGAGGTAGCGTTTTGCGGGTCAGGGACTAGGTTGAAGTCACCCCCGATTATGAGGTGGGCTTCAGTAAATGTTAGGATGGTCGGTATCAAGTCATGTAGGAACAGGACTTGTGCGTTATTCGGGCCGTAGATGGAAGCTACAGTTAGTGGTTGTTCAAGAAGGTACCCCTTAACCAGCAAGAATCTACCCATGATATCCCGTTTTCACATTAACCTCTGTTAGGGGGACATTCACGCTAATGTTAAGGATTCCAAAGGGGCGTCACCCAACCCGTCTAACACCCCGTTTTACAAATACCCTGGGCCACAATGGACCATGAACCAGGCCGGTGGGTGGTAATACAATATTTATTTATTTGAAAATCGCAGAAATTTAATATTGGGCAGCAATCACCAGTGGGGTGATAATTACACGGTAAATTGATGGAATGCACTTAATTAGACCTTTTCATGTAAGAAAACTAAGCAAAACGTGCAGCGAAATTACTAAATGTTTATTTTACAGGCGCGTTGAATGGAAAAGGCACAAATTGAGTGTAACAGTATAAGAGATGTAAGAGCACTAGCAAACTACAAAGCAATGTCCTAACAACGGGCATACAATTCAGAAAATCGACTTGGGAAGGAAAAACACAGTGCAGCCAAATCACACGTGGAGAAATTGCATTTTCTTATTTTCACTGGTTTAAATGTCAAAATAACTTGAAAAACTGGTTGAATAGACTCAATCAAATTGAGGTTTTAATGCTAAGGGACAGATACACATCACAGGAATAATAAGAAAGTGAAGGGTAACTCTAAATGAATGACAGGGGGAGATTCTTAATGGGAAAGGACATTTGGTTTAAAAAATGAGAGCAGTGGACAGGGAAAATCGGTTTGGAAAGGATATGACAAGTTTTACTGAAACTATATTTTAGTTGCTAAAAAAGAGGAACGCCGCCCGCGACACAGGTTCCGTTGCAAGTGTAACCCATTCAAACCATGTGTCTCTTTAGATGGGAATTTAATTAATTTATTCCAAATAAGACTAAGGACTTATGCAGTGGGCTAGAAGGATAGGAAAGAATGGCGCTAACACTGGGAAATCAAGGAACAGAATACACAGAGGGTTCTGATAATTGAACAAGTTACCAGGGTATTGATGGGATTACTTATAGGGTGGAACAAATGGCAAGGTGTCAAAATGGGATATGCCACGTTTTGCTATGGGAAGGGGTGATGCTTACAATAAGCACTTGAATATGGGATTCTGGACCGCCAACCGGGTATCTGCACAGCGGGGCAAGGGTCTGGTCACAGCACAGCGGCACATCAGCTGGATAAAGCAGGAAGCAGGGCAAGCAGGTAGAGCTGGATATTCCCAGTGAGGATTCAACCACCTTTCCCCTTTCTCCCTGAATTAGTGGGATTTATGTGGGGTTAACTTCTGAAGGGTGGTTCTGCCTGGATAGGAGGCTCTGGATCAGCTATCCCTTTCCTGGCAGCGGAATCTGGAATCCTGCAGGGTGAGTATGAAATGTCTGGATCTCAGGATATGCTGAAGCTGGAAGTCAGGAGAGTCAGTCCTTTGTCTCTCTGAGCCTCCAACTTTTATAAAGTAGATGACATCACAGGATTTACTATGGGGGCAGACCTTTGGCTTGACGTGCCTCTAACAACTGGATTGGTCATGGGTGGCAGTCACCGCCTTCCTGTCAGCCGGTTGGACTTTAGGGACATGACATCAGTTTTTCTTTTTTTTTAACAACTTTATTTATTTCGGTTTTTCAAAGTATGAATACAAACATTCATGATATTCCCTCCCCCCAACCCCCAACATCCCCAACATTGGATACGGTAAAGCATATATCAACATTTGAGACTCCTGGTCCGCACATTCTTCCAGTTCAGAATATGTGTTTTAAATAACAGAAATACTGCGCAATAATTTCGGCTTAAAGTACATTTGTTCTCTATCATTTGTAAATTTGTGTAATGGCATCCAGGTGTTCAAATATTTCGTATAGGAGCCATGGGATAAAGCTGTAGCCTTTTCCATAGCCATTACCCCCCATAGTTTCATCCACCACATGGCCACTCTCGGCCCTTGTTTATTTTTCCAAGTATGAGCCAGATTTATTCTAGCAGCGCTTAGCATGTGGGTAATGATATGGGCTTTTGGTCCAGATTTGGGATAACATCCCTCTACCGCCTCCCCCAGTAGTAGCAACATCCGGTCGAAAGGTAATTGTGTCCCTGTTATCTCCTTGATGTGACTTAGGATTTCTTTCCAATACATTTCAGCAAGTGGGCAAGACCACCACATGTGTATCAAATCACGTGGTTGTCCACAGCCTCTCCAGCAGGACATGGGGTAGTCTGGGTTAATGGAATGCATGCATACAGGTGTCATGTACCATCTTAACTACATTGTGTATGCTGCTTCTTTAATGGAGGTACATCTGGAGCTTTTAGCGGCTCTTCGCCAGATTTGACTCCAAGTTTCACTAGGGATTGGTTTCCCCATATCCGCCTCCCACCGCTGCATATAGAGGAGTGATTCTTCAGAGTCTACTGCTCCCATTAAGCTATATCATTTCGACACCCCTTTCTTCGGTTGGCCCTCTTTTATCGTGAGTTCTAGACCCACTGGTTCCCGGGTTGCTTCTTCCCAGACCTTCCTATTAGAAATCCAATGCCTTAATTGGACGTAATGGAACCTCTCGGTCTCAGGTATATTAAACTTAGCTTTGCATCTCTCGAAGATCAAGGGTATACCTTCTTCATAGAGGTCCCCCATTGTCAGTGATTTCTCATTCCCACCCCATTGTATCCAGAAGTCAGACTGCATTCCTGGGGAAAAGTTTGGGTTATGGGCTACTGGTGTCAAGGGTCCCCCTCCGATTTTCACCCCTCTATTCCGTAATGCCTTGTCCCAATACCATAAGGTGGCTTTGGTGGATTCAAGTAACACACCCTCTTTATTTCTATGTTGTTCAGGAAGGAAGGGGAGGTTATCCAAGGGGGCTCTAGTTGCTTCCTTTTCAAGGACCGTCCAACCCGTTTGGTCATTTCTGGTTAACCACTGTAGTATTGGAGTCAACTGTGCTGCCCATAAGTATCTGCGGATTTCGGGGACTCCCAACCCTCCCAGCCATTGGGGTCTGAACAGGACCTTTTTGGGGACTCTTGGTTTTTTCTTTTTCCAGATAAATGCCATTATCTCCTTTTGTAGTTTTTGGATTGTCTTTACCGCTAATATTCTTGCCAGCCATGACAGTTCCTGCACCTCCCAGCGCTTTAGATCCCATGCTACCTCTTTCAACAATTCTGGGATATTAGCTCCATATAATTTCCCGTATTTGGGGGTCAGTTGTATTCCTAAGTATTTTACTGCTTTTTGTTCCCATTTCAGCGGGTACATGTCTGCCCATTCTGTCATCTGCTCTACTCTCTCAGTAATATTGCACAGGATTTGCTATAGTTAATATGGAATCCAGAAACCCTCGCAAATTCCGTTAGTAGGTTTAATGTTTTTGGTAGCGAGTGTGTTGTGTCTTTGAGGAACATGAGGATATCATCCGCGTAAAGAACTATTTTTTGAGGACCACTCGCGCCCGCTTCTACTCCTTGAATCTCTGGGTCGTCACGGGTCTTTTGTGCTAGTGGCTCCATGGCCATGGCGAATATTAAAGGTGATAGCGGGCACCCTTGTCTTGTGCCCTTTTGAATACGGATACTATCCGTGAGCCGTCCATTGACCATCAGTCGTGTGGATGGCAGTGCGAAATTGGCCATTAACATGCGTATGAAGATCGGGCTACACCCAAACTTTCCCAGCGTCATCTGTAGGTACCCCAATGTATTTAAATCTTAGGGCACCTGGCTAGGTCCCGATTTACCCAGGTGGGTATGCGTAGTATAAACAAAATAATCGGGATGGGGAGATCCAAAATAACAACACAGAAGTGCTAAGTGTGTGGATTTATTATGTAATCACACAGAACGTGGAAGATAACTTCACAATTTAATTTACATTACTTCCGATAAGCACGAAAGTTTAGTTGAAAAAGACGGACAGTGTTGGTTTATGCAGTAGTGACACAGATGGGTGTGGGCCTCTGAAGTGCGGAGGTCGGCACTATACTGGAATACATGGTGCCTCATAAATCGAGGGGGTAAAAGAACCCGCGGTTACACACAACACAATAAGTGCACACAACAATCTTTGAATTTTAACGGGTGCAAGTAATGATACAGTTGTGATAAGAAGTTCGACACAGGGAGTGACACAGGGTGTGTTTCGGCCAAAGAAAGTGGCTTGGTTGTAGCCGTCTTTGTGCTGGCCTTCGTCAGGAAAAAAGGGGCACCAGTGGTGGTGCTGTCCGTGCTGTCTGTGGGTAAAACAGAGCTATTAGGATCTCGGATAATTGTACGTTAAGTACTATGAGTATTAAATACGGGCCTAATTATTGCCCACGTTGTACACCATGTGGTGTGTCTAAAAGACAGCTTACCTGCCGTGCAGGGAATCAGGTGGGTGCTGTCGGGGAAGCCGCGAAAAGTGCGGAAAGTCCGGTGCTGGGATTAGCACTTGGTGAAAGGCTTTAGTTTCTTTGGGGCTGGCGTGGTTCAAAGATTCACGAAGCCGGAGTTGGGCGTAATTGGACCCAGGTCTGAAATGAAAATTAAAGACCGGTATAAGTAACCTGAGAGGGTCAAGTGCGCCGGGGAGTATATCCGCGTAGGAGTCAAAGGGAACTTACTGTTGTCTGGAAGGTACGCTGTCGTGCTGGACGTAGACTGCTGGGAGCCGGATGAGTCGGACAGCGAGGGAGCCGTGTTGGACTGTATAAAGGCCGCCAATGGCTGGGGATAGGCGAATGGGAACCCGCGATTCAAGGGTGACACCCAGCGAGGGCCAATAAGATGGCTGTGCGCCGTGTCCCAATGAAAAGGCGGTACTCTGTGAGTGATGTTGGGTAATGTGGTCCGGTGCGGTGTATGGGAACTACTGCTGTTGGATACATGCACGACATAGCAGGTAGGATACATGGTTGCAAACATAGGTCATTTACGTGCGCCATGTGGATGGGCGAATACCGAATACCACAACAGATGGTTGAACAAAATAGACTCTCGCATACAATAGTGTTCACAAGGTAGAGGAGTTAGTGCCAGTACAATAATGTTCACAAGGTGAGCTCCATAGGTTTCTAATGTGTGTCAGGACATAAGTTCATTCTAAACGGTCGAGTGTGGAAGCCACTTAATGGAGTATTCTAGAAGTGTTTCCATTCGACGGTGACATTTAGGCCGTCTTGCACAGAGTTCAATTTGTGGACCCATCTTTGTTCGAGTTTGGTGAGGGCAAAGTTTATGTCACCTCCTCGTCTTTGTGGCTGGAGTTGTTGGACCACGGTCCATGTGAATTGTTCGTGGGTATGCTTCTTCTTAGTGAAGTGTTCGACCAAGGGTTTGTCCTCAACTTGGTTTTTGATGCATGATCTGTGTTCATTAATCCTTTGTTTGACAGGTCTAATGGTTTTGCCAATATAAATCAGATCACAGGGACACTTAATGGCGTAGATCACGTATTTGCTCTCGCAGTTGGTGTGGCTGTTCTGTTTCCATACCAAGTTCTTGTGGATGAAAGTTTTGCTGTTTGTAGTAAAACGGCAAGCTACGCATTTACCACAGCTGAAGTGGCCAACTACTGGTGGAAGGTTCCATAGTGTGGTGGCTGGTTTGGTGGGTTCTAGGAAGGTGTGGACTAGGGAATCTCTTAGATTTCTGTTCTTTTTGAAGGCAAACAATGGTTTCTTGGCGAGGGTACCTTCATTTTTAATCAGATGCCAGTGTTTGTTGATGGTATTTTTGATGAGGTTGCTGACTGGGTTGTATGTGGTGACGCACACAGTTCTATTGTTCGGGTCTCTTTCTTTGGTCGTTAGGCAAATTGAGCGGTCGGTGTTGGCCGCTCTTTTCTTGGCTGTCTTGATGGACTTCCTGGGGTAGCCTCTCTCTCCAAGACGTGTTTGTAGTAGTTGTGCATGGTGGTTGAATTTTTCTCTATCTGAACAGTTTCTCCGGATACGAAGAAATTGACCATATGGGAGATTGTATTTTAATCCTTGTGGATGGTAACTGGTGAAGTGGAGAAGGGTGTTCCTGTCGGTGGGTTTCCTGAAGAGTTCCGTCTTCAGTGTCTCTCCGGACCGATAGATGTGTAGGTCGAGGAAATTGATCTTTTGATGGTCCCATTCAATGGTAAACTTGATGTGTTCGTTCCGTACCTATGTTTGCAACCATGTATCCTACCTGCTATGTCGTGCATGTATCCAACAGCAGTAGTTCCCATACACCGCACCGGACCACATTACCCAACATCACTCACAGAGTACCGCCTTTTCATTGGGACACGGCGCACAGCCATCTTATTGGCCCTCGCTGGGTGTCACCCTTGAATCGCGGGTTCCCATTCGCCTATCCCCAGCCATTGGCGGCCTTTATACAGTCCAACACGGCTCCCTCGCTGTCCGACTCATCCGGCTCCCAGCAGTCTACGTCCAGCACGACAGCGTACCTTCCAGACAACAGTAAGTTCCCTTTGACTCCTACGCGGATATACTCCCCGGCGCACTTGACCCTCTCAGGTTACTTATACCGGTCTTTAATTTTCATTTCAGACCTGGGTCCAATTACGCCCAACTCCGGCTTCGTGAATCTTTGAACCACGCCAGCCCCAAAGAAACTAAAGCCTTTCACCAAGTGCTAATCCCAGCACCGGACTTTCCGCACTTTTCGCGGCTTCCCCGACAGCACCCACCTGATTCCCTGCACGGCAGGTAAGCTGTCTTTTAGACACACCACATGGTGTACAACGTGGGCAATAATTAGGCCCGTATTTAATACTCATAGTACTTAACGTACAATTATCCGAGATCCTAATAGCTCTGTTTTACCCACAGACAGCACGGACAGCACCACCACTGGTGCCCCTTTTTTCCTGACGAAGGCCAGCACAAAGACGGCTACAACCAAGCCACTTTCTTTGGCCGAAACACACCCTGTGTCACTCCCTGTGTCGAACTTCTTATCACAACTGTATCATTACTTGCACCCGTTAAAATTCAAAGATTGTTGTGTGCACTTATTGTGTTGTGTGTAACCGCGGGTTCTTTTACCCCCTCGATTTATGAGGCAACATGTATTCCAGTATAGTGCCGACCTCCGCACTTCAGAGGCCCACACCCATCTGTGTCACTACTGCATAAACCAACACTGTCCGTCTTTTTCAACTAAACTTTCGTGCTTATCGGAAGTAATGTAAATTAAATTGTGAAGTTATCTTCCACGTTCTGTGTGATTACATAATAAATCCACACACTTAGCACTTCTGTGTTGTTATTTTGGATCTCCCCATCCCGATTATTTTGTTTATACTACGCATACCCACCTGGGTAAATCGGGACCTAGCCAGGTGCCCTAAGATTTAAATATATTGAGCACAACCCACGGTTGAAGGGCCACTCACAAACATAGGAGTAGTCACCCGGACATCCTCCTATCTCTAACAAACATGGACAAAGTCAATATCGTGTCTTACACGGATGAATACTTTCGGAAATTAATGGGCATAACCACTACCCTAGGCTCGGAAGGTGGACCCATCGCCCAGGGCGCCAACAGAGATGAACTGGACACCATCCTACAGAAAAAGAAAAAACTCGTAAGAACAGAGATGCATGGAACTTTCATGCTAGAATACCTGAAAGCAGGAATCATCCCCGAAGGCTTACAAGTCAGGAATATTCCGAGGGTCTTCACTGACAATCCTAAGTTCAAAGTTAACTTCAGCGGCGTGGGCAACAAATGCAGCCGCGACTGGATAATCCTCATAATTGACACTGCCCAGGAAGAATGCAAAAAACAGGGAGATGATCTCGCGACCCTGGAAAAGAAATTCTTAGATGACAAAACCATCAATGACGCCAAACAAAAACTAGAAAAACTAGAAGAAGAGGTTACTAAGTTTAACCAACTTACAGTAGAGCGTAAGGTACAAAAATTCAGAAAAGATCTTAACAACTACGTAGAGGAGAAAACATATCCCTACCTAAAAGAAACTTATTACGAGGAACTCCAGCAACAACAGAAAACGAACTACAATAGGCGTAATCGGATAGTCAATTTCTCAGGCAGTTCAGACACATCGAGCGAGAGTACTTCAGACTCCCCCGGAAATGGCAGAAATCAGAACCAACCACCACAACATCCGTTTTTTCAGAGAGGGGGCCAACGGGGCCGCCCGAGAAGGCGCACTCAACAACCCGGACAATATATGAGGACACGCCAGTGGTACTCAAACCAGCCCTAGAAACCATTCCTATCTTCAATTTATCCTCCAGGCCACTAGCCCAAGCCGAACAAACACTGCTCGAAAGGGGCCTATCCTTTGTTCCAGCTACCAAAGCAGACCCCTTTAATACGGAAGCAGAACTTAGACGGTTTTTCCGCACTTTGAGGCTAAAATACTTTTTCGAAGTATACATACCCAGCCAACAAGATTCAGCCAACCAGGGACCAGAGAGGAGCAAAGAGAACATCACAGGTTTTAAACCCAAATCTACCTTCGTGCCCCCTCCCCACACGATCCCGAGTGAATTTGAAACATTTGAGAAAATCGTGATGAAAACAATCACCGACGGAATCAAACAAAAAAACTTCTACCAAGACAACCTACTACCAACGGAGAGACAATCCCTTAAGGACCTCAATCTGGACACCACTATTACCATAAAACCAGCAGACAAAGGAGGCGGCATTGTTATCATGAACACCACAGATTACAACCAGGAATGCTTACGACTCCTCAATGATAAAACCTCATACAAGATGTTGAACAGAGACCCGACACCACGGCTACAAGAAGAGATCATCAACCTTACGAAGCATGCCGAAGAACAAGGGTGGATCTGTCAAGAAGAAAGGATCTTCCTCAATAAAATACACCCGAGGACTCCGGCATTCTACATTTTACCTAAAATCCACAAGCACCCCACGAAACCCCCGGGCAGACCCATTGTTTCCGCTTGTGATTCACTGTTGGAACCCCTCTCCCTGTACACAGACTTTTTCATGAAGCCCTTCGTGGGTAAGATGGCCTCTTACCTAAGAGATAGCACAGAAACCATCAAGATCTTAGACTCCATACATCTGACTGATGAGTCCATCTTGGTCACCATGGACGTTGAGGCACTGTATACCTCCATCCCCCAGACAGAGGGCCTACAGGCTTTGGCCGCATGCCTTGAAAAACGAGCCAACACCTCCACCATACCCACCAACTTTCTGGTCGAGTGCATCCGGATTGCCATGGGCGAGAATTTCTTTCTATTCGGCCAACAGATATACCAGCAAATTAAAGGCGTCAGTATGGGCGCCACGTTCGCCCCAGACGTTGCCAATCTCTATATGGCACAATATGAAGAAGATCATATCTACCACGATGATAACCCATACAGACCACACATCAAAGTCTGGCGCCGATACATCGATGACGTATTACTCATTTGGGAAGGAAGCGCTGAAGGACTACTAGCCTTCCACCAATGGCTCAATGCACGGAACGAACACATCAAGTTTACCATTGAATGGGACCATCAAAAGATCAATTTCCTCGACCTACACATCTATCGGTCCGGAGAGACACTGAAGACGGAACTCTTCAGGAAACCCACCGACAGGAACACCCTTCTCCACTTCACCAGTTACCATCCACAAGGATTAAAATACAATCTCCCATATGGTCAATTTCTTCGTATCCGGAGAAACTGTTCAGATAGAGAAAAATTCAACCACCATGCACAACTACTACAAACACGTCTTGGAGAGAGAGGCTACCCCAGGAAGTCCATCAAGACAGCCAAGAAAAGAGCGGCCAACACCGACCGCTCAATTTGCCTAACGACCAAAGAAAGAGACCCGAACAATAGAACTGTGTGCGTCACCACATACAACCCAGTCAGCAACCTCATCAAAAATACCATCAACAAACACTGGCATCTGATTAAAAATGAAGGTACCCTCGCCAAGAAACCATTGTTTGCCTTCAAAAAGAACAGAAATCTAAGAGATTCCCTAGTCCACACCTTCCTAGAACCCACCAAACCAGCCACCACACTATGGAACCTTCCACCAGTAGTTGGCCACTTCAGCTGTGGTAAATGCGTAGCTTGCCGTTTTACTACAAACAGCAAAACTTTCATCCACAAGAACTTGGTATGGAAACAGAACAGCCACACCAACTGCGAGAGCAAATACGTGATCTACGCCATTAAGTGTCCCTGTGATCTGATTTATATTGGCAAAACCATTAGACCTGTCAAACAAAGGATTAATGAACACAGATCATGCATCAAAAACCAAGTTGAGGACAAACCCTTGGTCGAACACTTCACTAAGAAGAAGCATACCCACGAACAATTCACATGGACCGTGGTCCAACAACTCCAGCCACAAAGACGAGGAGGTGACATAAACTTTGCCCTCACCAAACTCGAACAAAGATGGGTCCACAAATTGAACTCTGTGCTAGACGGCCTAAATGTCACCGTCGAATGGAAACACTTCTAGAATACTCCATTAAGTGGCTTCCACACTCGACCGTTTAGAATGAACTTATGTCCTGACACACATTAGAAACCTATGGAGCTCACCTTGTGAACATTATTGTACTGGCACTAACTCCTCTACCTTGTGAACACTATTGTATGCGAGAGTCTATTTTGTTCAACCATCTGTTGTGGTATTCGGTATTCGCCCATCCACATGGCGCACGTAAATGACCTATGTTTGCAACCATGTATCCTACCTGCTATGTCGTGCATGTATCCAACAGCAGTAGTTCCCATACACCGCACCGGACCACATTACCCAACATCACTCACAGAGTACCGCCTTTTCATTGGGACACGGCGCACAGCCATCTTATTGGCCCTCGCTGGGTGTCACCCTTGAATCGCGGGTTCCCATTCGCCTATCCCCAGCCATTGGCGGCCTTTATACAGTCCAACACGGCTCCCTCGCTGTCCGACTCATCCGGCTCCCAGCAGTCTACGTCCAGCACGACAGCGTACCTTCCAGACAACAGTAAGTTCCCTTTGACTCCTACGCGGATATACTCCCCGGCGCACTTGACCCTCTCAGGTTACTTATACCGGTCTTTAATTTTCATTTCAGACCTGGGTCCAATTACGCCCAACTCCGGCTTCGTGAATCTTTGAACCACGCCAGCCCCAAAGAAACTAAAGCCTTTCACCAAGTGCTAATCCCAGCACCGGACTTTCCGCACTTTTCGCGGCTTCCCCGACAGCACCCACCTGATTCCCTGCACGGCAGGTAAGCTGTCTTTTAGACACACCACATGGTGTACAACGTGGGCAATAATTAGGCCCGTATTTAATACTCATAGTACTTAACGTACAATTATCCGAGATCCTAATAGCTCTGTTTTACCCACAGACAGCACGGACAGCACCACCACTGGTGCCCCTTTTTTCCTGACGAAGGCCAGCACAAAGACGGCTACAACCAAGCCACTTTCTTTGGCCGAAACACACCCTGTGTCACTCCCTGTGTCGAACTTCTTATCACAACTGTATCATTACTTGCACCCGTTAAAATTCAAAGATTGTTGTGTGCACTTATTGTGTTGTGTGTTACCGCGGGTTCTTTTACCCCCTCGATTTATGAGGCAACATGTATTCCAGTATAGTGCCGACCTCCGCACTTCAGAGGCCCACACCCATCTGTGTCACTACTGCATAAACCAACACTGTCCGTCTTTTTCAACTAAACTTTCGTGCTTATCGGAAGTAATGTAAATTAAATTGTGAAGTTATCTTCCACGTTCTGTGTGATTACATAATAAATCCACACACTTAGCACTTCTGTGTTGTTATTTTGGATCTCCCCATCCCGATTATTTTGTTTATACTACGCATACCCACCTGGGTAAATCGGGACCTAGCCAGGTGCCCTAAGATTTAAATATATTGAGCACAACCCACGGTTGAAGGGCCACTCACAAACATAGGAGTAGTCACCCGGACATCCTCCTATCTCTAACAAACATGGACAAAGTCAATATCGTGTCTTACACGGATGAATACTTTCGGAAATTAATGGGCATAACCACTACCCTAGGCTCGGAAGGTGGACCCATCGCCCAGGGCGCCAACAGAGATGAACTGGACACCATCCTACAGAAAAAGAAAAAACTCGTAAGAACAGAGATGCATGGAACTTTCATGCTAGAATACCTGAAAGCAGGAATCATCCCCGAAGGCTTACAAGTCAGGAATATTCCGAGGGTCTTCACTGACAATCCTAAGTTCAAAGTTAACTTCAGCGGCGTGGGCAACAAATGCAGCCGCGACTGGATAATCCTCATAATTGACACTGCCCAGGAAGAATGCAAAAAACAGGGAGATGATCTCGCGACCCTGGAAAAGAAATTCTTAGATGACAAAACCATCAATGACGCCAAACAAAAACTAGAAAAACTAGAAGAAGAGGTTACTAAGTTTAACCAACTTACAGTAGAGCGTAAGGTACAAAAATTCAGAAAAGATCTTAACAACTACGTAGAGGAGAAAACATATCCCTACCTAAAAGAAACTTATTACGAGGAACTCCAGCAACAACAGAAAACGAACTACAATAGGCGTAATCGGATAGTCAATTTCTCAGGCAGTTCAGACACATCGAGCGAGAGTACTTCAGACTCCCCCGGAAATGGCAGAAATCAGAACCAACCACCACAACATCCGTTTTTTCAGAGAGGGGGCCAACGGGGCCGCCCGAGAAGGCGCACTCAACAACCCGGACAATATATGAGGACACGCCAGTGGTACTCAAACCAGCCCTAGAAACCATTCCTATCTTCAATTTATCCTCCAGGCCACTAGCCCAAGCCGAACAAACACTGCTCGAAAGGGGCCTATCCTTTGTTCCAGCTACCAAAGCAGACCCCTTTAATACGGAAGCAGAACTTAGACGGTTTTTCCGCACTTTGAGGCTAAAATACTTTTTCGAAGTATACATACCCAGCCAACAAGATTCAGCCAACCAGGGACCAGAGAGGAGCAAAGAGAACATCACAGGTTTTAAACCCAAATCTACCTTCGTGCCCCCTCCCCACACGATCCCGAGTGAATTTGAAACATTTGAGAAAATCGTGATGAAAACAATCACCGACGGAATCAAACAAAAAAACTTCTACCAAGACAACCTACTACCAACGGAGAGACAATCCCTTAAGGACCTCAATCTGGACACCACTATTACCATAAAACCAGCAGACAAAGGAGGCGGCATTGTTATCATGAACACCACAGATTACAACCAGGAATGCTTACGACTCCTCAATGATAAAACCTCATACAAGATGTTGAACAGAGACCCGACACCACGGCTACAAGAAGAGATCATCAACCTTACGAAGCATGCCGAAGAACAAGGGTGGATCTGTCAAGAAGAAAGGATCTTCCTCAATAAAATACACCCGAGGACTCCGGCATTCTACATTTTACCTAAAATCCACAAGCACCCCACGAAACCCCCGGGCAGACCCATTGTTTCCGCTTGTGATTCACTGTTGGAACCCCTCTCCCTGTACACAGACTTTTTCATGAAGCCCTTCGTGGGTAAGATGGCCTCTTACCTAAGAGATAGCACAGAAACCATCAAGATCTTAGACTCCATACATCTGACTGATGAGTCCATCTTGGTCACCATGGACGTTGAGGCACTGTATACCTCCATCCCCCAGACAGAGGGCCTACAGGCTTTGGCCGCATGCCTTGAAAAACGAGCCAACACCTCCACCATACCCACCAACTTTCTGGTCGAGTGCATCCGGATTGCCATGGGCGAGAATTTCTTTCTATTCGGCCAACAGATATACCAGCAAATTAAAGGCGTCAGTATGGGCGCCACGTTCGCCCCAGACGTTGCCAATCTCTATATGGCACAATATGAAGAAGATCATATCTACCACGATGATAACCCATACAGACCACACATCAAAGTCTGGCGCCGATACATCGATGACGTATTACTCATTTGGGAAGGAAGCGCTGAAGGACTACTAGCCTTCCACCAATGGCTCAATGCACGGAACGAACACATCAAGTTTACCATTGAATGGGACCATCAAAAGATCAATTTCCTCGACCTACACATCTATCGGTCCGGAGAGACACTGAAGACGGAACTCTTCAGGAAACCCACCGACAGGAACACCCTTCTCCACTTCACCAGTTACCATCCACAAGGATTAAAATACAATCTCCCATATGGTCAATTTCTTCGTATCCGGAGAAACTGTTCAGATAGAGAAAAATTCAACCACCATGCACAACTACTACAAACACGTCTTGGAGAGAGAGGCTACCCCAGGAAGTCCATCAAGACAGCCAAGAAAAGAGCGGCCAACACCGACCGCTCAATTTGCCTAACGACCAAAGAAAGAGACCCGAACAATAGAACTGTGTGCGTCACCACATACAACCCAGTCAGCAACCTCATCAAAAATACCATCAACAAACACTGGCATCTGATTAAAAATGAAGGTACCCTCGCCAAGAAACCATTGTTTGCCTTCAAAAAGAACAGAAATCTAAGAGATTCCCTAGTCCACACCTTCCTAGAACCCACCAAACCAGCCACCACACTATGGAACCTTCCACCAGTAGTTGGCCACTTCAGCTGTGGTAAATGCGTAGCTTGCCGTTTTACTACAAACAGCAAAACTTTCATCCACAAGAACTTGGTATGGAAACAGAACAGCCACACCAACTGCGAGAGCAAATACGTGATCTACGCCATTAAGTGTCCCTGTGATCTGATTTATATTGGCAAAACCATTAGACCTGTCAAACAAAGGATTAATGAACACAGATCATGCATCAAAAACCAAGTTGAGGACAAACCCTTGGTCGAACACTTCACTAAGAAGAAGCATACCCACGAACAATTCACATGGACCGTGGTCCAACAACTCCAGCCACAAAGACGAGGAGGTGACATAAACTTTGCCCTCACCAAACTCGAACAAAGATGGGTCCACAAATTGAACTCTGTGCAAGACGGCCTAAATGTCACCGTCGAATGGAAACACTTCTAGAATACTCCATTAAGTGGCTTCCACACTCGACCGTTTAGAATGAACTTATGTCCTGACACACATTAGAAACCTATGGAGCTCACCTTGTGAACATTATTGTACTGGCACTAACTCCTCTACCTTGTGAACACTATTGTATGCGAGAGTCTATTTTGTTCAACCATCTGTTGTGGTATTCGGTATTCGCCCATCCACATGGCGCACGTAAATGACCTATGTTTGCAACCATGTATCCTACCTGCTATGTCGTGCATGTATCCAACAGCAGTAGTTCCCATACACCGCACCGGACCACATTACCCAACATCACTCACAGAGTACCGCCTTTTCATTGGGACACGGCGCACAGCCATCTTATTGGCCCTCGCTGGGTGTCACCCTTGAATCGCGGGTTCCCATTCGCCTATCCCCAGCCATTGGCGGCCTTTATACAGTCCAACACGGCTCCCTCGCTGTCCGACTCATCCGGCTCCCAGCAGTCTACGTCCAGCACGACAGCGTACCTTCCAGACAACAGTAAGTTCCCTTTGACTCCTACGCGGATATACTCCCCGGCGCACTTGACCCTCTCAGGTTACTTATACCGGTCTTTAATTTTCATTTCAGACCTGGGTCCAATTACGCCCAACTCCGGCTTCGTGAATCTTTGAACCACGCCAGCCCCAAAGAAACTAAAGCCTTTCACCAAGTGCTAATCCCAGCACCGGACTTTCCGCACTTTTCGCGGCTTCCCCGACAGCACCCACCTGATTCCCTGCACGGCAGGTAAGCTGTCTTTTAGACACACCACATGGTGTACAACGTGGGCAATAATTAGGCCCGTATTTAATACTCATAGTACTTAACGTACAATTATCCGAGATCCTAATAGCTCTGTTTTACCCACAGACAGCACGGACAGCACCACCACTGGTGCCCCTTTTTTCCTGACGAAGGCCAGCACAAAGACGGCTACAACCAAGCCACTTTCTTTGGCCGAAACACACCCTGTGTCACTCCCTGTGTCGAACTTCTTATCACAACTGTATCATTACTTGCACCCGTTAAAATTCAAAGATTGTTGTGTGCACTTATTGTGTTGTGTGTAACCGCGGGTTCTTTTACCCCCTCGATTTATGAGGCAACATGTATTCCAGTATAGTGCCGACCTCCGCACTTCAGAGGCCCACACCCATCTGTTTCACTACTGCATAAACCAACACTGTCCGTCTTTTTCAACTAAACTTTCGTGCTTATCGGAAGTAATGTAAATTAAATTGTGAAGTTATCTTCCACGTTCTGTGTGATTACATAATAAATCCACACACTTAGCACTTCTGTGTTGTTATTTTGGATCTCCGGTACCCCAATGTAGACTGTCAAACGCACGGCCAGCGTCTAGTGCTAACACTGAAAATCGTTGTCCTGTTCTACAGCCCCATTCGATCGTATTTATGGCTCTGCGGATATTATCGTGTGTGTTTTGCCCCTGTATAAAGCCCTCTTCATCGGGGTGGATTATCCTAGGCAATACTTCGGCTAGTCTACGGGCTAGGACCATCGAGTACATTTTTGCATCTCTGTTTAATAAAGAAATGGGGCGGTAACTCGCACATTCACTGGGGTCCCTGTCTGGTTTTAGTAGTAACCCTGTGGTCGCCCGGCTCATATCTTCAAAGATCTTATCGGAGTCGCGGATGAAGTTAAACAATTTCGTTAGGGGACTAATCAGGGTGGTTCTGAACGTTTTATAGTATGCATTACTAAGCCCATCTGGGCCAGGGGTCTTATTCGTTTTTAGTGTTTTTATTACTTCTCCCACCTCTTCTTCTGTTATGGGGGCTTCCAACATTTGTCTGTCTGAATAGCTAATTTGTGGCAGAGTCATTTGGTTGAGGAATACGGTTTGTTTTTCTCTCACCAGGTCATCCTTTTTTTAATTTTTGGTGAAGTATGAGTGATCACTTCTTTTACTGCTTTTTCTCCCCATATTAGGTCTCCCTCTACATTTCGGAGTTGGATTATGCGGTTCCGGTCTCTCCGCTACTTCAATTTAGCTGCCAGGAGTCGGTTAGCTTTGTCCCCTTTAGTGTAATTAAGTTGTTTGGCACGAACCAGGAGAAGCGCAGCTTCATCTGCCAGGTGAGTCTCTAAGGCCGCCCTAATCTTTTCAGTGCTTTCCATGTTCTTTGTGAGCCTTTATTTTTGTACTCTGCTTCGGCTTCCGCCACTTGGGTCTCCATGTCCCGCCTCACCCTGTCTTTTCTTTTAATGTAGTTTGTTGTGTGCGCTATAAATTACCCTCTTACTACGGCTTTGCTTGCGTCTCATTTAGTATCCCAGTGAACCCCAGGGGTGACATTTTCTTGGAAATAGTTCTTCAGGGTGCGTTCAATGTCTGCTCGGAGGGCTAAGCCTTTCAGGATTATTTCATTTAGACACCATGTTTTGCGGGGCTGGTATTGTGGGCTCAGAGATTCTAGCTTTAAAAGGACCGGGCCGTGATCCGACAGGCACCGCACTCCAATCTCCAATCCCGTAATTTGTGGGATTAGGGAGTCCGAGATCAGCACCATGTCAATCCGGGAGTGGCCTCTGTGTACTGCAGAGTAATGAGTGTATGCCTTTTCTTGTGGATTAAAGAAGCACCATGTTTCAATCAGATGTAATTCCCTGAGGAATTTAGCTAAGGCCTGCTGGAACATGTGGTCATTGGAGGAGGCTAGTATCTGTCCTTTCCCCCATTGCACAATGATCGGGAGCGTATGCATCAAGAACCAATCTTGTCCTTCTTTAGGAGAATAGATTGATACCAACGTTACTTGTTGCCCCATCAGTTTCCCTCCCACCAACAGGTAGCGGCCCTCTGGGTCCTTCTTCAGAAATTGTTTTTCAAAGGTAATCCCTTTGGCTATCAGGATGCCCACCCCTCGTCTTTTTGTACCACTGGTGATGAAAAATTGCATGGGGAGCACTCTGTGCCGCAGTCTGTGCTTGTCTTCCTTAAGTAGGTGTGTCTCTTGCATCCAAACCACTGAGGCTTGCATATCTCTCAGTCTAAATAGCATAGATTTGCGTTTAATAGGAGAGTTGAGCCCCTGGACGAGTAGCAAACGTTAGTTCAGCCATTTCCATGTCTTGCATTCCCGCTTCTCATAAGATCCAGGAATCTCATCACTGCTTCGAGTGTTCTTAGTATTTGATGCATCACCGTCATCCTTAAACAAAAACTTTCCCCTTAAACCCCTAAACTCTCAAACTCCAACTTCTTGTACAAACACACTTGGTGGATTTACCACAAAAGTCATCAGGTATAGACTTTCCTGGAAAAACTGGGGTCTGATCCCCCCTTCCCCCTCTTCCCCCTCTTTGTTTTGGTTCCAACATATTTCCAGTCTTTGATATATCTTTCTCAGTTTCCATCTCTATTTTCATGTTGCATTTCCACCCCATTTTGTTAGTGACTGTCGTAGATCATAGCCCCGCCTCTTGAAGTTCAAGCGCAACATTTGGGGCTTGAACTCGAGGAGCACTCATGTAGGGTCTATGGCGTTGATATCCTTGGTACGGCCCCTTGGGCAGGGGCGTATTGGCTTCCTTTATTCCTCTTCAGGTGAGTCCACTCTCCTTTTGTCCCCAGGTGGGGTGCCACTTGCACCGGCGTTTCGACTGTCATCTTTGTTTCCGATAAGGCTTTCCATTTCTTCTTCTTTGGTGATCGTGTAGCGTTGACCCTCACATTCAAAACGAAGTCCCGTGGGATATGCATATCGGTAGAAGACCCCTTTAGCCCGCAGCCAGTTTGTCACAACTCTCAGCCTTTTTCTCTTGAGAAGGGTTGCCTGTGCCAGGTCTTGGTATAGCTGGATAGTTGCAGATCTGAAGTGGACGGGTTCTTTCTTCCTTGCGGCGCGCATGATGTCTTCTTTTAATTGAAATAGGTATACCCTGGTAAGGACATCTGGAGTTACATTTTTGTTAAGCTGGTATGTCGAGTAGACTCTGTGTGTACAGTCTAGAACTATGTCCTTCCCGTCCTCAGTATTTAGGATGTGTCGAAATAGGTCTGTTACGTATTGTTGCAGATCAGGATCTGTCACAGATTTCGGGACCCCTCTGATCCTAATGTTATTCCTTCTAGACCTATTTTCGGGATCTCCCTGCCTATTTTGAACCCGTTCCATCTGCTGTTCAAGTTCTTGGACTCTTTTGGCTAATTCTTCCTGTTCCTGCCCCTGTTCGGCCATTGTGGTTTCCACCTCGTCTATTTTATGTTCCGCTGCCATGACACCCTTGTTGAGATCGGCAATCGATTTAGCCAAGTCTGCAGCGCTTTCTTTGATGTCTTTTTTTAGTTCTTGAAGCAGTGCCAGGAGGTCAGATTTTCGGATTGGCGGGTCAGTTGTGTCGGCCAGGTCTTCCGTTGGTTGGAGGTGTACCTGGGCGGTGGCCTGAATCTGTCCCCGTTTTTGAGTCTCTGCCGCTTGCATCATCACCTTGATGTCCCCTGATGTTCCTCCTTTTGGTTTAGTAGATTGTTTGGACATATTTGGATAGATAAGAGGGGAGGACGTGAGCGCGCTGGGCTGGACCTGCTACTAATAGGTCTATAAATATGATGTATTGTCCAGGTAATTGTTTGCACCTCCTCACTGTGGGGTTTTATATAGGCTGCGGTTATTGCAAATATTCTCAGAACCTCCTTGAGTATAGGGCTTCTGAAGTCTGTTCTTCCTACTTTCTTCCGGGCGTTTCAAATCAAATGAGGTTTGCCTATGGGTAGCTCCCCGAGCGAGCTTCACTAGTGTTGGGCACCCATCTTGTGCTGAGTTACAAGCTCCTCATCTCTATGGCCGCAGGGTAGCTCGCAATAAGGCACAGCCCCAGCCATGTGAGCAAGATATGCTGCTACGTGGTGAAGTCGTGGCGTCTTCAATGCATGCCAGATATTGTGCCTCATTACAAATCAGGCGGTCCGGAAATACCGGTGGCGGTAAACCCGCCGCCACCGTTGTTTCCGGACCGCCTGATCCCGACTCCTGCATGCGGGAGGTGATGTTCCCGCAAGGTTTGACCTGGCGGGTTTAACACCGCCCGCCTGCAGGCGGACGAGGAAACACCGGCAGCATTACGAGATGCTGCCGGTGTTTCCATGATCCCCATTCCCATTGAGTCCATGGGACTCAATGGGAATGGGGATTAACACCATTCCGCCTCCGTGATTCCCGGGAAACAGGGGTTGTAATGCCCCGGTAATTCCGGTAATCACGGAGGCGGAATGGTAATACGAGTCCGGCGGTAACCAGGCGGTTTTACCATCTCGGTTACCGCCGGACTCGTAATGAGGCCCATTGTATGTATATAAGTTCCACTTATAGCATTCTCCAGAGGCGTGCAGTCTTCTGATGTTTACCTCCTTTCGTTTGTATCAAATTTAACTCCAAGCCTTCTTTTGGTCACTTCATGTCTTCCTAAGTTAGTTAGCTGCTGATGCAGATCCCTCCTTCCCCCCACAGCAGCAAAGCTTATGTCTGGTTCGGGTGAGCTGAGGTCGCCATTCCCGTTCAGTTGCCTGAATGGGGCGGCGAGGAGGGTCAACATGCGCCCGTTCGTAACACGTAGTTTCGTGGCTGTCCCTCCGTTGTGCTGCTCCTCTGCTGCCGCCCACAAAAGCCTCCGATCCCCTTCTCACCTTATAGCTCCAGCGCGGCACTGGTCGTAGGTCGAGCGGGTCCGTTATTTATCTTGGGCTCCGGCTGCCTCCGCTCCTGCTGTCCTCCGATTGTGTCGCAGCTCCTCCACACGGAGCCCGGAGGTTCTGCTGGCCGTTCTTCGGTCCGCATGCACCGTTCGGGAAGTTCTGTTGACAGGCTGCCCAGGTCTCATGTAGGTGGGCATACGCGCCTGTCCGCTGCGTAATGCAACTTGCCACTGTCAGGTTCCAGGACGGCTCTTTCTCTGTGGCGCTATGCCAGTCATATAGCTGGGCAGCTACTTCGCATTTGGTCTTCTTTAGTGGGCTCAGAGTTTTCGATTAGGTTTAAGATTGAGGCTCAATGGGCTCCGCATGTAAGGTGAAGCGAGACCATCCCCCCTCCGCCAGCGGGCGCCCGTCGTTTTCAGCCTCGGGCCGCCATCTTGTCGGGAGGATCGGGACGCCTCGCTCAAACGCTTCAAGCTCACTTTCGGAGGCTCTCCGCCGCTTCTCCTCTTTCCTGGCGGTGCCCCATGTATTCCGCCATGTCAGCCTCTCTTCACGGCCAGAAACGATCGCATTTACGGGGGACTAGGGCCGTATAGGGAAAGGGGTTACAGAACCTACCTCGGAGCCATCTGCATGGGTCCTTGGCTGGCCACGCCCCCCATGACATCAGTTTTATGGTGTGTGCTTCCAATGCCCATGGCTCTCCCACAGTTATTTTTGCCAAAACCAGTTATGACATAAAATGCAAATTTTTACAGTTGTGGTGCTTTTAAAAATCACATAGGCAGATTCCATATTTTACAATGAACCTGTCATTCCAACTCCCAAATGTCTACGATTTTATTTAGTCGTTCTAATAATCTTTCGCAATTTCTAGTGGGAACCGCTTCACCTACAATTCTACAATTTTATGTATGCTTACCTATTATCATAGCGCATGTTTGCATTAATTTTCAAAGTTGTACCATGTATACTTTTCCCATGAATTACATTTTCCTGCCGTTTGCATCCCCTACTTGCTAGGAAAAGTTACAATGGGCCTCATTACGAGTCACCCGGTCTGGAAATAACGGTGGCGGTAAACCCGCCGCCACTGTTGTTTCCAGACCGGGTGATCTCGAGTTCTGCAGGCGGGCGGTGTCATTCCCGCCAGGTCTGAACTGGCGGGTTTAACACCACCCGCCGGCAGGCGGACGTGGAAACACCGGCACCATTACAAGATGGTGCCGTTGTTTCCACTTCCCCATTCCCATGTTATCGGACTCCATGGGAATGGGGATTTACCGAATTCCGCCTCTGGAATTACCAGGTCACCGGGTTGTAATGCCCCGGTGGTTCCGGGAATCATGGAGGCGGAATGGTAATACGAGTCTGGCGGTAACCTGCCGGAATTTCCGGCACGGTTACCACCGGTCTCGTAATGAGGCCCAATGTCTTGTTTTGATGGCACAAAAATTACATTTTAACTCTTAAAATTTCACATTACAGCGTTTTCCAGTTGCAGAAATAAAAGTCTTAAAGTTTATTAAATAAGAACAGTCTTTTGCTCTAGATGGGCTGGCTTTGTCTTCCAAATAAGGGCATTCCTTTCCAGGCCACAGCCAAATGTCAGGCTCTGGTCTGTTTAGTCCAGTGTTGTCATGGATACTCCTTTGAAGCTCTCCAGTTTGAGTTGAGGGGAGGGGCCCCCCAGAAGGTCACACCTATGTGTCCTGGAAATCCATTGTCCCAGGCTGGAGCACTGCCGCGTTGTCTGATGAGGGTGCAAGACCCTCCACCCTTGCCTATTCATATGCCCCGGGGGGGGGGGGTGTCCACTTGGGGGGAGCTAGATCCTGTTCCCAGGAAGCAAGATCATTTCAAGCGGGCCTTGTAAAAACCTGTTCTGCTGGCCTCGCAGCAGATTTTGTCATTTATTTTGCTTTCCTGAACCAGAAAGTAAGTCTGTTGGAATTAAATATCCTATATATGTTTTAAAACAACCCTCCATCACATGTCTATGCAAGAACAGGGCCTTAATTCAACATTTCACTTTTAAACAGACATTTTATTGTTTGTAAAAAGCTCCATTTTACACGTGGTTAATTTTCCTTGAATGTCACTTTACAATGCGGCCTTCCTCTCATCCATTTTCTGAACCTTTCCAAAGCCACAGTCATGTTTCTAATGCACAGGCATCTGTTCAAATAAAAGGTGAGCTAGGAGAGAGAGAGGGCTTTTTGTGAAGAGTTTGGCTGTGATATTGTGTTTCAAAGTAAAGCGTTTTTTGCATACGGCTTGGAGTGAAGTTCTTTGCTATTTCGCAGATCTTGCCCGGCACAGCCTGTCCTTCAATGAGAAATGCCCCCATTTGCTGGTGCACCACCTGAATATGGATGGACATAGCTGGCTCTCACTGGAACCAAGTTGTGTACTGTTGAAAAGTTAAAAAAGAGCATCAGGGCACAGTCATTGTAAAAGGCAGAATATTTTCTTTTTTCAGTGAAAATGTTTTGAGCTGGCAGCATAGCAACGCTGCCTTTGACTTCTTTTCTCTGGTGCAAATGAAGAAAATACTGGCAGCAATTCTCGGGGTGTTCCCTGTTTCATCTTGCCCCATGTGTGGCTGGTAAAACAGCGCACCCCTTATTTTGGTGACTGCAAAATGCAGTTTTAATGCAAGGCGATAGTGCTCAACAGAGCCAGCAGAGCCGTTCTGCTGGTGACTGCTGAGATGTGGTTTCGTGCTATAGGGGAGTTCTGATGGGCAGGTAATGTACCCCACACTAAACAGGAGGGCTATGCCCCTCTTTTTTTCACCTGCTGTGGTGAAGTAATGCTTTGTGAATCTGTTGAAGTTAATTAGTTTCTCATCTGCCTCAAAGAGGTGGGTTTCCTGTAGAGACACAATGTCTGCCGACAGTTGGGCTAGTCTCCGTTCTACAGACTTCCTCTTTCCTGGGAAGTTAAGGCCCTGTACATTCCATGTTAATAATCGTAATTCCCTGCCCGTGTCAGCTGATATGGTTCCCATTATTATTTTTTCGCTCCATTGTGGTCCCTCGCCATCAGTATCCCTTATGAAGTACCTTAACTTGCCCCAGTTGACTGCACTAGTATTTGTTTGGGTTGTTGATGTTTTGTTGCATTTATTCACCTCTGTACTCGTAAACGTTTTTACCCCCCTATGCAAATGGCCCTCTTTCCTTCCCGCCCCCCCTATAACTTGCGGTGTAGAGTTCAGCCCTCAACCAATGGGGTATTCGGCTCTGGCTCGCCACCGACCCTCTTGGGGGCCAACTGGGGCCCTTGTGTAACCTTTGGCAAAACATAATGATTCTTATGCGAATTAACTTATCTCAAGAGTCTTGGGTGACGCCCGCTGCTCATTCGGCACTTGCATTCGGTCCCAGGCCCGGGGCCAACCCTCAATGACGGAAGAGATCTGGCGCAGGATGGTCAAGGCCTCGTATGACAGGGCCATACATACTGCTGGATGGTTCCTACGCCCGTCTCGTGGCTTTGAGCCCAAGGACAAGTGGAGAGTCATGTGTTCTCATTGGGGAAGTCCCCCTGCTCAGACTTTGTCCGATTTCTTGTTCATTTGGGGTGGGCCCCGAATCCTGCGCCTTGTTCCACCAGAGACCCGGCTGCTGTGGTAGCTCTCCCTGTGGATTCCTGGGGTGGTGCTCCTCTCTCAGCGTCCCGGCTCCCCTCCTCAGGACCTAGAAGTTTTTCTGCCTCTTTCGGGTTATGGATTTGCCATTGTTTGCCCTCCCAAGTGAAGTTCAGTGAGGTGGTAGAGCAATATTGTTGCATCCCTGAATTGGAGTTCCTTTCCTCCTGTATGATCTCTTCCTTTACCTTGTAAAAATGCACCCTTGCCAGCACATCCGGGGGAGTATAGCAACTTGTTTAGACCTGGTTCGATGTACTCTGTCGATCGCCAGCAGGGCACTATCTGGCAGTGTTAGTATGCAGCAAAATAAGTCCTTGATGAAGTTTTCCAGTTCTGTGTCTGTGACCGAGTGGGTATGCTCCATAGCCGGATGTTGTTGCATCTAAAGCGGTTCTCCGCGTCTTCTTGTTTTAGTTCCAGTAACTCACATTGTGATTCAAAGGCCGTTATCCTGTCCGTATGCTCTCCAATCTCGAACCCTTGCTCACAGAGGTTGATCTCTATCTCCGCCGTTCTGCCCTCCACCTCCTCAATTCGTTTATCTAGTGTAGTTATGTTTTTCATGACTTCCTCTGTGCCCTTCTGGTACTCCCTTGTCATCGCTGCCAGCAGGTCTTGGAGGTCCGATTTAGTCACTGATTGCTTGAGTGGATTGCCATTGGGGGCCATCTCTCCCTCGGCGAGCTGAACTTCGCGTGTTCCCCCTTTTTTGCTTTGTCAGGGTTACAATGTCCCAGCAGCCTGATGATGTCAGTGTGCTTTGAATTCTTAGTACTTTTCGCCATTGTCTTCCCAAGTGCTCCATTCCCACTGCTCAGTGGCGGCGGTGCTCCCTGTTGTCTCTATATGCTGTGTATGGTCAGAAGCTATATTATGGCTAGGCCTGGAGATTTTGGGGTTAAGACCGGCCGTAAGGCTCTTTGGGATGATCGCTCAGGCTGTTTAAATGTGTTGGCTTAGGGTGGCCGTCTCTGAATTCTATGGCACTGGGAGGCACGCCCAGTTAGCGGGCCTGTGATGAGGACTCCTGTATGGGTGAGTGGGATCTATGCTAGCCCTTGATCTATCCCTCAATTCGCCTCTTCAGATTGCCAAAAAGCTGCTTTTTTGGAGGAGTGTGCCCCCTATGGTCCAATCAAAAAGAACTTGTATTTGGAACGCCAGAACCTCGGGGACCCAGCTTCAGACAGGGACTTAGGAGATTAGCGGTGCTTTGTGTGCAGGGCTGTGTAGTTCTCTCACTCCGGTGCTGGGCAGGTTTGGATTATGCAGTTTGGTGTGGGGGGTAGGTACCCCCAGTGAGGGTTATGCACCCTGGTCCTCATCCAGGTTCCAATGATCACAATGCGTTATTATGTTTTTATTATGGAGGCCCACGCCTGCGAGCGTCTGGCAGCGAAGGCTCTTTTGTTTGGCGTTGCTACGCGATGTCTTCTGTGCACTACTCACCTCCCATTCGGATCCCTTGAGATGGAGATGAGGAAGAAAGCAGGATGGGAGGCTCCCCCCTCTGATTGGCTTCTGCCTGCCTCCCTTCTGGGCTACTCGGCGCCCGCTCCCCCTGCTCGCTTCTTTGTGTAGCTGAGCGTGGGAGAGCGGTCGCCGGTGGCCCCGAGGGAACTGCAGGCCTGGAAGCCCTGCCTCGGCATCCGTGAGTAGATTGTGTTTGTTTTTTAAATAAAAAAAAAAGAAAAGTTTCATCTGCGCTCGTAGCGCGTTGTTGTGCCTGCTCTCCCCCTCCCCTCCCACTTCCTGGTTCTCCTCTCCCTCCCGCCTCCGTGCCCGCCCAGCCCCCCCTCTGATTGGCTTCTGCCTGCCTCCCTTCTGGGCTACTCAGCGCCCGCTCCCCCTGCTCGCTTCTTTGTGTAGCTGAGCGTGGGAGAGCGGTCGCCGGTGGCCCCGAGGGAACTGCAGGCCTGGAAGCCCTGCCTCGGCATCCGTGAGTAGATTGTGTTTGTTTTTTAAATAAAAAAAAAGAAAAGTTTCATCTGCGCTCGTAGCGCGTTGTTGTGCCTGCTCTCCCCCTCCCCTCCCACTTCCTGGTTCTCCTCTCCCTCCGCCTCCCTGCCCGCCCACACCACCCCTCCCCTTCCTCTCCTCCCTCTTCCTATAACTACACCCTTTGGGGCAGCCCTCTGCCCGGCAGCCCCCTGCGGCTAAGGGCCCCAAGGCCAAGGGCGACTCCTTCAGTTGCGGCTCCCTGTGTGTCTGCAGGTGTCCGCAGGGGACACAAGGCGCCTGTACTTTGCCATTTCCACCTTCGCGCGGCCCACCCCACCTACACCTGGTCTCTTCCTTCGCATGGTGTCTTCACCTCACTGTGTTCCACAGTTGAGGTATACTTGGGTTTTTTCTCCCCTCGCAGGATTCTCTAACTTAGGTGGCCTCTGTACCTAATACTCATTTACTGTTCTGAAATGTGGTAAACTTGGGTTTTTTCTCCCCTCGCAGGATTCTCTAACTTAGGTGGCCTCTGTACCTAATACTCATTTACTGTTCTGAAATGTGGTAAACTTGGGCTTGCCGCTCACGTCCTGCCTGCGTGCTTCTCGTACCGTCTGTCTTCCCGCCCCCACACTCCCTCCTACCCCATGGTGCTCTCTATCTCGCCTATCTTCTCTAACTGCTTCTCTATTGACTATCCTTTAGTCAAAGTTTAAAAAGGACATCCTGGTCTCCAACCCAGGCCTCCCTATCGCTGACACCTACACTAGTGCCTGCTCTAAGGAAACTCTCACTGACATCCTCTTTTTCGTGCCTTCACCTGACCTATGGACCCTTCATATGGTCTCTGTGCTCTCTCCTTTTTCTTCTTCTCCCATTAATGGTGGCACCCTTTGGGATGTCCTCTTGGCCCCCTTCCGCTCCTCTAAGGCCATCATTAATGTCTACGCTAATGGGACCGTCTTGGTCCAAGGCCCTCAGGCCAACCTTCACCTCTTTGATAGACGCTTCCCTCGCCTCATCAACTTCCTTTCCTCCCCTGCTGTCCCCCCCTGTCTTCGGCTACCTTGCCTCTACCCTCCCTCCCTGCCCCCTCTCGCACTCCCACTTCACCTCCTTCTTCTACACCTCCGCAGGGCGTACCTCTGATCTGTACCCCTCCCCGGAAGTCCTTCAAGGATGACACCCTTCTCCACTTTGCCACTCTTAACTCTCGCTCTGCCATCAAGCATTCCTCCGATATCTGTCGCCTTCTTGAGGAACTGGACCTTGACGTCCTCTGTCTCACTGAGACATGGTTCACAGCCAGCTCTGTCACGAGCTTTGACACACTCCTACCTGAAGGTTACAAGATCCTCTCTGTGCCCAGGCCCAACCGTGCAGGGGGGGGGGGTGTTGCCCTTATCTTCCCCGAGTGGATTCCTGCCACTGTCACTCCTACGCAGCCCTACTCCTCTTTTGAATGTCTTGTCTGCCGACTCTCTCTCTCTCCTAGCCATTCCCTTACCGTGGCTACTATCTATCGGCCACCTGGTCAAATTTCCTCCTTCCTCTCTGAGTGGGCTGACCTCTCCTCCTCACTCCTGTCCTCTACCACTCAACTCCTCTTTCTTGGTGACTTCAACATCCACCTAGATGCCTCCTGTCCCCCCACTGGACTCTTTCGTGACCTCGGCGACTCTCTCTCACTCTCTATTCTCCCGTCTGGGCCTACTCATTCTGCAGGGCACACTCTTGATGCTCTGATCTCTTCTGACCTTCCCCTCTCTGTCCCTCTCTCCACTCCTCTCTCCTGGAGTGATCACTTTCTCCTATCCTCCCACCTCACCCTCCCTACCCCACAGGCAAAGCCACCCTCATCATTGCCACCTACCTTCTCGGTCATCCGACCCATGAAGCGCGTGTCAGTTGCGGCTTTCGCTGCCATCTTCTCGCCCTCTCCTCCCCCTTCGGCTGACTCCCACCCTGACACAGCCCTCTCCTTGCTCCACTCTGCTATATCTGATACTCTTGATATCCTTGCCCCTGTCATGAAAATCCGCCTGAAGCCCAAAGCCAAATGTAACTCCTGGTATGATTCGGATCTCGTCACCCTAAAACGCAAGTGCAGGGTGGCAGAGAGGAAATGGCGTGCTTCATGTTCATCCTCTGACAAACTGGCCTGCCGCCTGCTCCAAAGGCAATACCGTCTCTCTGTTCTCACCAAGAAGAGAGCCCTTATCCAAGCCCGCATCTCTGCGGCATCTAACAACTCGGCTGAACTCTTTAAAATCTGCAAGGAGCTTGCCAACCCTGCTGCAGTCTCTACCTCTCCTGTCCCCTCCCAGGCCCTCTGCACTGCACTGGCCTCCCACTTCATCTCTAAAACTCAGGACATCCTGTCCTCACTCTCCTCCTATCACCTCCCCCCCTCTCTTCCCTGCTCTTCCTCTGGCCCTTCTGCAGCCACGCCTCCTCCCTCCTTCTCTGCCTTTCCCCTTTTTTCTGCTGACGAGGTTTCCAGACAAGTCCGATCTATGAAAGTCTCGTCTAAACAGATTCACCCCTGTTCCTCCAAAACTATCAAGGACCACATCGACTCCCTGGCTCCTGTCCTGGCTGACTTTTGCAACCACTCCTTCGCCTCTGGAGTCTTCCCATCCCCCCTCAAGCACTCCCTTGTGCACCCTCTCCTTAAGAAACCCTCTGCCGACCCCTCCTGTCCGGCTAACTATCGCCCAATCTCCATCACTCCCTTCCTGGGCAAGCTCCTGGAGAAACTGGCCATCTCCCAGCTTAACCTCCATGCTGAAGCTGTTGATAGTCTCCATGACCGTCAATCTGGCTTCAGAGCGGCCAGAAGCACGGAAACTGCTCTCCTGAACATCCGTGAGGACCTGCTCTTGAACCTCGACTCCAACACTCCGTGTGTTCTCATTTTGCTCGATCTCTCTTCTGCCTTTGACACTGTCAACCATGCCATCCTGCTCAACCGTCTCCGTGATAACCTGGGTATCACTGGTCAGGCTCTGGCGTGGCTGACCTCTTTCCTTTCCAATCGACCCTCCCAGGTCCAACTTGGGTCCTTCCTCTCTGACATCTCCATCTGTGGCGTTCCCCAGGGATCTAATCTCTCTCCCTGGCTGTTCAACCAGTATCTGGCACTCCTTGCCCACCGCATCGCCGCCCTCTGCCCCAACTTTCAGTGCTATGCAGACGATACCCAGCTCATTTTCAGGCTACCCTCGGCCTCCTCCTCTCCCTCCCTCATCTCTGACTGTCTGTCTGCTATCCAGGAATGGTGTGCTGCCAATGACCTCTACCTTAATGCTAGTAAGACTGAGATCCTACTCATCGGCACACCCACTCCCTCCTTCCCTGCAGCTCTCTGGCCGGCCTCTCTTGGCCCTCTTCCTGCTCCTACCTGCAAGGCAAAAAACCTCGGGGTCATCTTCGACTCCACACTCTCCTTCTCTCCTCATATATCTGACGTCTCTAAGAAGTCACATTACCAGCTGCACCTCCTCAGAGGTATTCTTCCCTTCCTCTCCTTCCCCCAGAAGCTCACTGTCTCCCGAGCCCTGGTTCTCTCGAAGCTGGACTACTGTAACAGCCTCTATCTTAATCTGCCTGCCTCCACTCTCCGCCCTCTGCAACTCATCCAGAACAGAACTGCGAGACTTGTCCTTGGCCTCAAGCCCAGGGACCGTATCTCTCCAGGACTGAAATCTCTACACTGGCTCCCAGTGGCTGCGAGGATTAAGTTCAAAACCCTCTGCATTGTCCACAAGGCCTTCTGGGGCCTGGGGCCTAAATACCTTCAACTCTCTCTTCCTAAATATCTTCCTTCCCGAGCCCTACACTCATCCGTCTCCAACTCCCTCAGGGTCAGCCGCTTCTCGAAGCAACAAGCTGGGGGTAGATCTCTCTCCGCGGCAGGGGCCTCCCTCTGGAACAGCCTTCCTGCCTCCCTGAAACTTGAGGAGAAGCATCTCCGGTTCCGGAAGCACCTCAAAACCTTCCTCTTCACTTCTGCTTTCTCTCTCCCTCTCCCCTGCTAAATTCTTCACCAATACTGCACTGATTCTGCAATCTGGGCCACTCTCACCGACCTCGGTCCTGGGCCCAGTTACTCTTCACTTGCACTGCCTCCCTGGCAACCCCTGCACTGCGGGACTGTCTCTGTATCACTACAGCCACCCCACCCCCCAGCACTTGTCTGCACTTACCTTGCACTTGCCACCAGCTGGCCCTATTTATTTATTATTTTATTTCTATTCTACTTATTTGTACTGCACTCCCCACCCTTCCCCTTGCACTTTTTCCCTTTCCCCTACCCCTGCACTTGCGCGGTCTGAATGACACCTGGCCTAGTAGGATCCTTGTCTGTCTTCCCCTTGTTCCCCCCTCCCTGCCTCGTCGCGCCTTGAAACACTTGTGTATAGGCGCGTTACAAATGCCATATCATATCATATCATATTGCATTTCTCCTCAGGCGGCACTATTATAATTCTGCCAGCCGAGGCTCCGGTGGTCCTCTCAGCAGGGATGTCGAGCGCGCTCTCTGCCAGAAGAGACTGGTAGAAAGGGTCCACCGCTGTGTTCTTGGGCGGTCGCGTGGGAGATGCAGACTACTCGCCCTCTGCTATGGTTCTGCCTAAGTGCTGTGAGGCATCTGCCTGACTGCTCGGCCCCAAGGGCCCGCGTTGCGAGCGCTTGGATGGCGCTTGGAATCGCCCTGCGCTGGCTGGGTGCCAGGCCGCATCCAGGTTCGAAACGATGCTGCAGTGTAAAGACTTCAGGGCTACGGTGACGTGTGGCACGCCCCCTAGCCAGTGCTACAGAGCTGCCCAGAGGTTGTCTCCATCATCTTCTGCTGTAATGTTTCTGCGCTCCCTGCCTTGAAGACTTCGGCGGACCGGTCGCTGTTGTGTAGGGTTCCAGGTAGGGTTGCTGCGAGGGACAGGGAACATTACGATTGTTTATGTCTCCCTCTCACCAAAGCCCATTGAGAGTGCGGGTTCGCCACGGCTGCCATTTTGAAGTTTCGCTGTTCACTCCAGGGCTGCATCCTGTCCTCTGTTTAGAGTGAACGGGGCAATCTTGGAAGCCAAGCTTCCGTCAAGACGTGCTCCACACTTTCTCCTCACTATGCACCATTTGTTGGTATCGTTCAGATGGAGTAGCCGGTGTATTTCCAGTCGCCGGCGGGCTCAGTGTCGGGAGCTTCTAGGAAGCCATGCCTCACGCCACAGCTCCAAGCCACCCCTAGCTAACTAGATGTTTACACAAAGTAGTGATCAATAGTTCCATCCAGCGTACATGTACAGATCTACTGCAATACCGTCCACCATAATTGGCCTCCAGAGCTTGCTTTGCTCTATGATTATGTTTTGCATTATATATTACCACCTCTGGGGGAGCTGGCCCATTTGGAGGACAAGAACACAAGCGGAATCTGTAAGTAGCCACCCACAGTTCATGCTGGGCAGCTGCACCACTGTCCAGGTTTCACCTTGTCCATGGAGGTGCAGGAGAAGTCTCCACAGGAGTGCCCCTTTAGTGGTTGCGGCGGGCTGGAATGCTGCGCTTGTGCCTACTTGACTCAGGCTTAAGGACCTTTAGTGGCCCTGCCCTCACCCGACCCGAAAGTGGTATTTAACACTATATTGGAAACAGTTTACATAAATGACCGGCAAGGGCTATCTTGTCCACCTGAAGTTGGCAATTACCCTGCCTGCTGCAAAAACATACTATATCCTTAGTCTTTCATTTAACATTGTAAACTTTTTGATTTATGAAACTTCCGAACTTTTCCTTGCACAACAAATGATGGGTCAAGCATAAAAAATATACGAGGCACTGCCCTGTGCAACACCAATTGCACCCAGCTGCACAGAACCTTGAGCTGAAAACTCTTTCCACAGCCTTTTTATATCTATTTATTTGTGCCCATTCATGCAGCTCACCTTTATGCTTGACACTCATCCCACTAATGTCTTCGACTTTACATAAACATGATGTCTTTGTAGTCATTTTATGTCTTGAGTACACATAACCTCTGGTGACATTACAGTAAAGAATTGCTTTGCTAATCAAATAAGTTTGCCAATCAAGAAAATGTTCATTAGCAAACTCTGCTAATCAATTTTTGGAAGCGAATGTATGCCTTGCAAGAAATAGGTTATTTTATTTTATGTTATGTTGTTTGGTGTTTGTAAATGACAAATCTGCCATACGGAGTGATCCCACCCACTGACATGGTGGCAGGTACTCCGTGGGTCTAGAAGGTTGGGGGCAGCAGTGGGTGGTGGCCGTAGTTAACAGCAGCTGCCACTCTGATGTGGCCCGGGTGTGCTACAACATATTTGGGCACTGTCCCTTTTTTACAAAGTAACACACTACAGTACCCCTTCCATTAACATGGGGCAATGTTGTTGATTTTAAGCTTTAGCCTTTTTATAGAGAGTGAACATTGTGAGCAACAAACTATTGTTTCTTTGTTTTCTTTCTGCACAGGTGACATTCTGCATCCGAACGTGCCAACCGTGCCGGGGGGAATGGCTGCGAAGATGACCAAATAACTGCTAGAACAGAAACAAGACTACAAATCTTAGGCGAATACTATCTGCGAATATTAAAATAGAACATAGAAGCCGCAGTGACGTGTGTGTGTGTGAGAAAGTGGTGGGGCCTGGACCTCCAGTAGCACCCAGTGAACCAGACTTGCCTTTGAAAGAGAAGCACAGATGGCGTTGGGTGTCCTGCATAAAATCGAGTCAAGTGATGCCTATTATTAGCACCTTTTTTTAATGATAACAATGCACAGTTTTGCACGAGGTATGAATCACAATCATGAAACAGTCTCATACTTCTTAGAGAAGAGGATCTCAAGGGGATTTTGAGCGGTTTCTCCCAACTGCTCCAGCCACCATCAACCCACAAGAAACGTTTTGATTAGCTTTGCAAACGATAGCACACACCATCAATTTCCCATAAATTAGCAGAAAAGTCAGATCTGGAGGCCGTACACATTGCCAATCAAAGTGTATTGCATACCACAAAGATAAGGGGGGAAAAAGGGTAGAAAAAAATCTGTGCAATCTAGCGAACATAATTCTATTCAATAATTATAACCATTCTTAAACATTAGATAACAGTATGCTTTTATCACCATATTGGCGAATCAAGAGGCATGCAATCTGGGCTATATCTGGCGGGATAAGCCTGCGCTCCCTTTTCAATGCCTAGAGCCGCTAGGATGACCAGATTTTCAGGATAAAAAACCTGGACAGCCAACAACATAAAAGTAGCACTAACTTCTCAAGCCCCAGCCCGATTCAATAGTATTTTCAGCGTTTTTGACTCTGGCTATCCTCATGTTACTCGCAAAGGAGCTTTTGCTCTGATCGACATTAAAGGCCTTGCTCTTACTCTACCAGTCTCGATGGCGCTATGATAATGCCGATGGAGGCTCCCTGAAAGGTTGGGGGTTCGAGACCATCCTGCGAAGTGAAAATACTGTCAATGTGGCTGAGCAGGGGTTACCCTCCCTTTCCCAAAAAAAACAGTACCCTCACACACCTTTCCTCAAAACGTGGATGCGGGTTTTAAATTAAAAAAAAAACTCTCAGGATGGGGTTACAGAGGGACACATTCCGGGACAATCCTAGCAAAACTGGGACGTCTGGTCACAGTTTCAGATTGCTCACTACTTTTCTCCGTTACACCCCGTCTGGCCCTCAACCTCCCTGCGGACCTCCCCAACCACTCACCAGGCCATCTGCATGCTCCCAATTTCCACTCTCCCCTTCCACGCACTTTTTCCCCTTGTCCATGCACTCGCGCGTTCTCAATGTCACTGGGCCTAGTAAGACATTGTTTTCTTCTCCATTGTTCCCCTCCCTTGCCTTGTCGCGCTCTGAAACACTTGTGTACAAGTGCGATACAAATACATTATCATATCATATCATGCTCCTCTGCTTCTGGTCGTAGACCTAGGTGGTGTAAACAAAAAATCACTTTGTCCTTTTCCTAGTACTGTTACAGCAGGCCTACTTGTTATTATGTTTGATATGCTACTTGCCATTTCCTTTAAAACAAGTATTTGTGTAGGAATGGGAAAGTCGTTTGCCAGGCACTGCCGAAGTGGTAATAACTGGCCAATAATGTATCTTGGCATATAATAGCAGTGCCTGTAAAAAGGCCTACTATGTTAAATTAGCGAGATTTATAGTGCGCTGTTGCCATCGTCCTCCAGGCGCCCAGTGGCATCTGGAAAGGAAGGCGGGTTGGGGAGGGTTAGTTAGTGGGAAGGAGAGGGATAGCGGAAGAGAGCTTTTTGTTGTGCTGTTGATGGCTTCAGTTCGGAAACATCGGCCACTGTGTCCGGTTTGCTTGTAGGTGGAATGGCTTAGATGTTGTTTTGGTGTGTGTGTCTATATGGGACTGTAATACTGAAAAACAGGGCTATATCAAGTGATTGAGGGCGCTTAGTGTAACAAGTCAACTATAAATCTCTTAAAAAAAGAAGAGAAGATAGCTGCAGATTCTGGCACATTTAGGCTAGGCCGCTGCCTAATGAAGTAGCAAAAAAAAAAAAAACAGTGTGTCATCATATAATGCGCATATCTAGCACATATTTAGGTATATTGTATACCACTGTATACCAGATCTTAGTGCTAATCATTTTAAGATATATTGTAATAGCCGAAGCAAAACAATGATTAGCACCCAGGTAAAGGCTCGCAATAATGTAAATAACCTTCCAGGTGGGCGTTACTCAGGCCATTACTTTAGGCCAGTGAGCTCTTACCAGGATTGCTAGCCTGGGGTAGCATGATCATTTAAAGATTAACCTCATAAAACTAATAAATACGACATACCAGAAGGGGGCGAGCAGTATCCATCATACATTGGCATAAGATCACAAGAGATTCATCACAGTACCCCCACGATCCTGCCCAAACATCCAAATGCTCCCTGAATACATTTAGGCCTAACCTGAAAGGCACTCCAAATAAAATGTGCCACCAGAAATACCACAGAGGGGAACTCGATGTTTTCCTGGCTCCGACCATGGCTTGCTACAGATTTTGCAGCATTGCATATTTTAGAGCAACGTCCATAACCATCTTTGAATTTCAAGAGAATAGATATGGCACAAAGGCAGGTGTGTTTTACGGATTATAGAGACTTTCCTTTGTCAATACAAAGACGGGGTTGCTTGTTGATGAAGCTCCTTGATAAGTCTTAAAGCGTGATATATCCAGTCAAAAGGTCTCAATTTGATATACCCATTACAGAGTTAAGAAAGACCTTTTTGTGGTGACCTGGCGTCCTGTATTATCATGGCCAGTCCCATAAAAGGCAGCAGTCAATGTTTTTCCCCTTATAGGAATTCAACTGGGCATTTACGGATTTAATACCAAAATGAGTACATAATCTGCGTAACACCCCAGTAAGCTGTTTTAACAAATGAGTGTGCTGACCAGTTGTGTCTATGACCTGCATGCCACACAACCTATGCCTCCAATTACGGTTATGAAAGGTGGTTACCTCCTTGCAAGGAAGAGGAGTACTGATGCAAGTGACAACTAGTTATTTGTTAAAGGCAAATGTTTTATTCGGGTAGTTTTCAAAGTGTGGTTTTGGAACTATAGGAGTCCCTACCATTGAAAACGGATGTCTAGTTCTAAATTGTGTCAGGCAAGACAGTGTGGGATTCTCTCGCGCCCACTTTCTGTGTTGTAGCCATGAACCAGTTTAGCCCCTGTCACCCTGAAGCTTCGTAATCTATAACACAAAGTTCCAAGGATGTGGCCCGCAGAAAATTATTTTTTATTGAGCTCCTATTGAGAATAATTCTTAGTATGCTTAAAGAGAGTGTTCAGAACTCCTAGAAAGAAGCTATTCATGGGCAGGCTCTTGCAGGGTTTTCTCGCAGTCTGGACCATTTGTGTCTTCCTGCTTTCACTCTGATCCTTCAGACTTCTCCCATGTCACTTTGCTTCTGTGCTTTGTCAGGCACTGTCTTGGACCCCATGTCTTTCAGCTTGGATTCTCAGCTACTCCCAATGAGCCATTTGATTTATGTCAAACTCTGGTATTCGCACAGATGTGTCTCTTCCAGACCGTTACACCGAACAAGGGTTTTCTGCCAGACCTCAGGGTTCTCGAATGTTGGTCACGCCACAAACTCGCTTTAATAGCAAAACTTGTAGGCCCCATCCTCCAGTTGGCGTTCACTCTCTTCCTGCAGGAAGTGGCAATGATCACGTTCTCTTAGCGCCTCTGTACTGTGGAGTCTACTCCCTACACGGCCATTGTCACTACTAGTGGGCTTTTCAAGCCACTCTGTTTTTCTTTGTTGCCTTCTATTTATCAACTGACTAGTAGGATTCTTCAGCTCTTTTTATCTGGTACCAGAATCGGGTGTTTGTTACTGGATTTTCAAGTCCGTTTTAATTGAGCCTTCACGCTGTGATATGATAGGTTTTTATAACGCACTTAATACCCAGAGGTTTCTGAGCGCAGACCCGGGTATCGAACCTGTGTTGCTCCATGTCATCGTGCTTCCAAGGCGAGCACATTGCCACTGAGCTATCCTCCCGAGACTGTGGCTCTTTAGCAAGTGGATCTCCCCTGCTTCATCTGTGGTTTCATATAAAGTAGGTGGGTTGCTGCCATTTTGGCATTTTCCCCGAGCAGGTTTGCCTGCTGGCAGCATCTGGCAATTGGCAGGGGAATGATGCATGGCTTTGCACTTTGTCTGTTCCTGATCGCTTTGCTGGATTCCTGCATTTTGAACTTCAAGTAATTTCAGGGACTTTTCTTTTGTTCATCTGCGAACTAGCATTGGTAATGTTATCGGTGTGTCATTTTTGTTGAAAATGTATTGATTTGATGCATGGTTGGGGATTTCTATGCATATCTAATTTCAGAGGTTCACTTGAGCATAGAACTGCCATTCGGAGAGAAGTTTGTTGAGGACATTCTTTGAGTTGCTTGTGAAGATGTGGCTTTCACAGTTCATGATAATGGGATCTAAAAAAGCTTTGATGAAGCCAACCACCCATTGGTGGGTGAGCGAGGGTACAGGATATCTCTCATTTCACCATGTAAAGACTGGTAGGGGGTGTCTGTGCTTCTGCTCTCTATATGGTAGAGGAGAGGCACAGAAGACCCCAGCCAAGATTCTCTATAAGGTAGCAATGGACGAGCAATCAAGGCCTAGCTTCTCGGGAGGTGATGCAGGCTGGTTCTTAAGTACAGTGTAGTCCCCGAACCCCCACAAAGGAATGTCCACACACTGTATTACTGAAAACACAGTCTTTATATAATTAATATTCAACAGTATGTACACGATCACAATAATGCACTTTGTACTTGGAAGTCAATAATGATAAATATATACACGTCTAGAGTGGTACCACTTATGTTATCAAATCTCATTAAAATGCATCAACTGTACGGTTAAAATGTCACACAGTTCAATAACGAGTAAACAAGCAATAGAGATAGGAAGGAACGTAAGAGGGTTGGAACAATAGGCAGAACACTGACCCCTACCGCTAGGCGCAGTTCTGAGTGGAGATCCCCCCACCTGGGCAACCTGTAAATAAAGATATATAGCACGAGCCCAGTCCATATAATGTTCGATAGTCTTACTTCTTCCTATTAAGGTTTTACCCCCCCAATGTACCTGGTGGAGTGGAGTTCTCCGAAGATGCACCGACCGATCCTTCTTGAGTGCCTCCCTTTCAGGCGGAAGCCACGGATCGTCAAGAGGTGTCGGGGAACTTGGCGTTCGGTGTCGGGGAATCGACGGCCCTTCTTGAGTGCCCTCCCTTTAAGGCGGGAGTCACGGGTCGTCGAATGTCCGACGGTGAACAGGGTGAACTACGGCAAGGAAGTGACAGCTTCGTTCCTAGCGGTGCTCGTTGACGACAGAGCGTTGGCGTCCTGCAAGGAAGAGGCGTGCGGGGCACCTCGGTGAAGATAGTTCTGGACCGCAAAGAGATGATGAAGAACTGTGGCCCAGCAAGGGCGTCGAGTAGTCGGCGTCTCTGCGGTCTGTAGGTGGCAGGAAACCCACCGGTGGATGCTCCTCGGCGCGTCGACGGTCGGGCCTTCTCCAGCGGGAGACAAGCGGGTGGCGATGCAGACGAGAGCGTCCGATGATCAATGGAAGTTCTTAGGCAAACGGGAGCACGGCGGCTCCGGTCGGCGACGGCGGTCATCGACAGTGGCGGACAACAGTCCGGGTGCTTCTCCTTGGAGTTCTGCAGCAGTCCCCGTATCGGGTCGGCAGCCTGTCGAAGGGAAGAGGGCGCCTTACCAGGTCCTCTCTGGGTCAGTCCTTGGAGGCACAGCAGCTTTCAGATTGTGAAGGAGAGCAGCAGCAATTCTTCTCGTCCAGCAGGGCTTCAAGGTCAAGCGTCAGTTAATCCAGTTATTCATCGTAGTGGACTTCAGCTTCTGAACACGATTCCTAGCAGTGAGAGGTCCCCAGATATTAATTCCACTGGGTCACACTCAAGCATCCAATCACGACTACGGGCATTCATGCAGGCAAGCAGCCAATCAGGCACACGAGGTATTCAGACCATTCACTTTTCTCCAGACACTCACAACAAGTTATGTGTATTGGGACAAGTACCGAGCCATTCAACACTCCAAGCTGCATTCATACCGGTTTCGGGCAGGGTTGTCTCAGTCATTGTGTCATCCACCAGATACTAGACACCCACAACACAGAATGCATATTCGTCACACACTCAATTCACCCAGGTCCCACCCACAGGAGGTACCCACAACATACATCACCGGGAAGGCTCCAGCTAGTCTGACTGGGCCTTCACAACAACACCATATATGGCACTTCCATCCAACAGCCAGTCAGGGGGAAGGGACAGAGTCAGGGCTTCCCAGGACTTTGGGAAAACAAGGTAATGGGTAATAGAAAGCAAGAGGCCACCGGGGCCAACTTGTTTTCCATCAGGAATCAACTGATCCCAATGGCAGGGCCGGGGTATCCCAAAATGGAGGATACTCCGCGCACCTGTCAAATTCAGCAGGGATCTGCCACCAGCCCATACCCTGCTCTGTGGGCCACCCACAGGTCCCCAAAAACATACACTAGGGGCACAGGGTTGTACCCCCACTCATGGGTGCCATAAGGGTATCCCACGGGTCCGTTCACCAAACCAAAAGACAGAGAGCTGCACCGCCAGGAGTCCCACATGAACTCCTGCGCGGAAAACACGACAGAACACACGATGAAAAGCCGTAAAGGACAAGGATACGGAGGCCCTGTCCCTCCGATGCATTTCCAGCATCACACACCCTCTGAGAGGCCCTTTGAGTAATGGCCGGATCATGTCAGTCCCCAGCGGCTTGCAGCTTTACATAAAAATATGCGAAGTTCATCCAACTCTCCACACTTCTGCAGTTCAATGCCAGCCCAGTCAACTTGTTCTGTATGCCTTACTGAGTCCAGTGATAAGTCAACTTGTTCTGTATGCCTTACTGAGTCCAGTGATAGTTTAAGTATTTGACTCATTTATCTCCAGCCCCTTTATCCAGTAATATTCCTCAAAGGTCCTCATGTTCAGGCTTCCTTCATTATCTCTATGGAACATAACCACTGAATCATTCGCAAAAAGAAGAACTGGGGTGGCCATATTACCCATTGTTGGCACATCTGCCATCACCTAAGCAAAAACTAGTTGTAGTCATTTATGAACCAATTGAAGAGGGTGGGAGCAAGGATACGGTACAATACCTCACCTTCCCTGCAGTCCCTCCGGAGAGATTCTAGTAATACCATAAGTACCTATTTGAACCCATTGTGCTTTATGGACGAAAGAATTTCTCATGAAACAGCGTTGAATGTCGCCTTCCAGTCAGTGAAGGCCAAGTGCAGAGGCCCTCTACGGAGCTCGACATACCTCATGTACACCAAAGTGGTCCAAAACCAGAATTCTAGAGAAAAGGATTTTCGAGTGGATTGTGTCCTCCAAGGTATTCCTCATCTGAGATGTAATCCATCCAGGATTAGCTGCTTTGGCAAAAAATTTCGGCAGGGGGCGCCGTGCGTCGGTGTCGTCTAGTAGATGGTCCCTCGAAGGCCTCCGTTGAGGATGATGTCATTGGGTGTATAAGTAGCACACGCGGCCCCGTTGGCCTCAGTTGTGTTTTTCCTCAGTATACGTTGCTTCGGAGATTCGGTGCGCCTTGAGTTCTGTGAAGAATAAATACGAAATATGTCCTCGTCATCGATGCTCCAAGCTGGGATCGGGTTTCAGAAAGTGCAAGTCGTGCGGTTCAAAAATGTCGATCACCGACCCGCACCAAGAGTGTTTGTGGTGCCTCGGAGAAGGCCACGACATGGAGGCCTGTACAAAGTGTCAGGCGATGACGGGGAAGGCCTTGCGAGAGAGGAGGGGAAAACTACAGGTAGGTTGTAAATCCGACTGTAAAGCCTCTAGCGTCGAGTCGAAGTCCCATGAGGAGAAATCTCCTCGACGTGAAAGGCATCGGTCCAGGTCCTGAAGCGATTCCTATCGCTCGTCGTCTTTGACGGAAAAAATCGAAGAAGCGACACCACAGGTCCCCCTCCACCTCGTCCTCGGACGAATCCCCAAAAAGGATGAAATGTCCCACTAAACATTCATCATCCGAAGAATGAGAAGCATTCAGGGTCAAAATGATGGAGGTGTTCGAGAAAGCGAAGCCTCGGTCTGCACCTTCCTCGGAAGCCGGCGGGAGCGTCATCGGGTGATTGAAAGAGAAAGGATAGAGAACCTTCTAGGACGCCGAGCGAGAAAAGCCGCTCGAGTCGAGTCGACTGCTTGAGGTCACCGACGCCGTCCGAGACCGAACACACCTCGAAGGGCAAGTCTTCGAAGAGCGCCTCAACGCCCTCGAAGCCGGCGCCGTCGAAGACAGGTATTATGTCGACGCCCTTGTCGTTGTCGACCCCGAAGCCCTTGACGCCGAAGCCTCCAGTTCGGCAAGGTCAGCCAGAAAAAGGGAAAGAGAAGGCTACAAGACCTGTGATGCCTTCAGGACCCATTAACACTCCTCCTCCACCTCTCCCAGAAAAGGTTTTCAAACCTCTTCCTAGGAAAGAGTTTTTCAAGCCCCTGACCTCAATTTTTGAGGCACAGGAGAAATCCGATGAGGAGAATGTACCTTTTGGGCTAGAATATGGCACTCCAAATGTTCCAGAATGCCTGATTTCAGAAGAAAGCGGGATGAGGGATTTGGTTGAATCACTGCACAATGCAAGTGGTATGGATACGTCTCCTGAAAATGATTTTGGTAGACCAGAACCAGGAGAACATGCCAGTCCATCATACCGTCAACTAATGACAAAAGTAATATATTATTTAAGATGGGCCAGACCTCCAGCCCAATTCGTCCAAGATGATCTAACAGGCATATTGGATCATGGTCCTACTGAAGACCCAATACTACCTTTTCACGTAGCCTTGCAAAATAGGGTGGCCAAAAATTGGGAGACTCCGGATTCTTTTCTGCCAGCGAATAAATCCCTTACTTCAAAATACCGCCCTGCCAGTAGCGACCCCGCCTATCTTTCTAAACATCCCACTCCAGAGAGTTTGGTCATACAGGCAGCCACAGCTTCTAACAAACTGGCGTACCATTTTATCCCTCCGGACAGGGACGATAAGCGTGTGGATGGCTGGGCACGGAAGGTATTTTCAGCTGGGAGTATGCCATTAAAATCAGCTAACTCCACATGTGCCTTGGCAAAGTTTTCGTACACTCTGTGGGAGTGCATCGCGATGGCGGCGGAGCACATACCAGAAGGGGATGAAAGGGAAGGATTCCTAGCCATCGTTAGAGATGGAAAGGAGGCTATGCAGGAATCCCTTGAATCTGGATTGGACACTGTTGATAGTGTGAGCAGGACCATGCGCACTTTGGGAGCTGCCATCAGGCAACCTCAGCCTTTTCGTGCATCAAGTCAATCTTGGAGGGGATGATCCTATCATTACTACTCCTCATATGGAAAGGCGAGAGGAATGGCCAGTCAAAGGGGCCAGAGAAAGGCCACTCGCGGTGGACGAGGAAAACGTGCAAAGCCAGCTACAGCCTCTCTGCCATCAGCGGCTGCAGCAACCACCTCAAAATCGCTTTGAGGACTTACATCACAAGACACCTGTAGGAGGCAGGCTGTCACAGCATCTGCAAGAATGGCAAGCCATTACTTCAGATGTTTGGGTTCTAGAAATAATATCCCAAGGTTACTGCCTTCCTTTTCAAATGCAACCTCAAAGCAATCCACCAGGGAGACACCCTTTGAAGTTTTCAGACCCGCTCCTACAGCAGGAAGTTGTAACCCCGCTGGAGAAAGGTGCTATAGAACCGGTACCTGCAGCGGAGAGGAACAAGGGATGGTACTCCCTGTATATTTTGATCCCCAAAGAGGATGGAGGACTGAGACCCATCCTGGACTTAAGAAACTTGAACAAGTTCCTCAGGAAGGACAAGTTCAAGATGGTTACCCTTTCTCAGATCCTTCAGGTCCTTCAACTCCAGGATTGGTTGGTGTCATTGGACCTCCAGGATGCTTATTTTCATGTGCCGATTCATCTCAAGCACAGAAAATACCTGAGGTTCGTAGTTGGCGACTCACACTGTCAGTTTCGAGTCCTGCCATTCGGATTGACCTCCGCCCCGAGGGACCTCACTAAACTGATGGTAGTGGTGGCAGCGCACCTCAGGAGAGGGGGGATTCACGTCTACCCCTACCTAGACGATTGGCTGATCAAAGCACGTTCTGCCAAACAGGCACTAGATCACCTGAAAGTCACCTGCCACTCCTCCACAGACTGGGCTTCTCCCTCAATTTCAAGAAGTCACAAATGACACCTTCTCAATGTCTCCAATATATAGGAGCCGTATTAGACACATCCCTGGGAAAGAGCTTGAGGGCTCAAGACATTATTCATATGGTTCCAAATTCCAAAATGTCCAAAATCTTTGACAGCCATACAAAGAAGTGTTCCTATAAGGTCCATTTGTGAAGCAGCAACTTGGTCCTCGCTGCATACTTTTTCAAAATTCTATAGCCTGGATGCTTCCCAGTCTAAGGAGCTGAATTTTGGTAAAGCAGTACTATATTCAGCCATCTAAGGGTATCAAAATAATCTGATCCCTCCTCCACAGAAATTGCCCATAATGCTTTGGGAGTCTATCTAAGATGAGGAATACGTTGGAGGACACAATCCACTCAAAGAACAAGTTACTTACCAACTGGTAACGTTCTTTGCGAGTGGATGTTCCTCCAACGTATTCCTCATCGCCCTCCCATCCTACCCCTCTGTAGATTTTTCCGGACTATTGCCATTGTAACTCTCGCAAGGCGAAATACCTGTCTGCCGTCACAGTCTACACAGTGAAAAATCAATAATGAAGGGGGAAAAACAGAACTGAGGCCAACGGGTGCCGCGCGTGCTACTTATACACCCAATGACATCACCCTCGACGGAGGCCTTCAAGGAACCATCAACTTGACGACCTCGACGCAGGGCGCCGCCTGCCGAAATTTTTCCGAAGCAGCTAAAGCTGGATGGAATACATCTAAGATGAGGAATACGTTGGAGGAACATCCAATCGAAAGAACGTTACCAGTTGGTAAGTAACTTGTTCTTCTGAAAGATTGTCTGCTACCGCCCAGAGTGAGATCAGCAGTAGTTTTCCAGGTTGCAGCGTGACTCGTGAACTCTGCAGTTTGTCATGTAACATGACTGAGAATATTTCTGAAAGGTAGATGATGGCACAATGATAAGTTACAGGCCTCAGGGAGCAGAATTAAATACAACAGAAAATAAGTCGTAAAAATTCTATCAAAGTAAATCTTTAAGTGCCACGACATGCGTCATGAAATAGGCACAAAACCAACAGGAAAGTACTATACCAAAACCAGTTTTTACTTTTCTGTAAATAACCAATTTTTTCCAAATATCAGCTTGCCATTTCCTAAAAACACCCACTTTCGACAAAGGCCAGTTATTTGTCAAATGCCAGATTTCCATTTTCAGGAAATACAATTTTAATCCCAATTTTCCAACTTTTCATTTGAGGTTACACATTAGTTTTGAACACAATCACCAGTTTATCATTTAGAGCTCTGGCTGATTTCCGACAAATATATTGTATTAGAAAGAAAGAAGAAAATGTCAAAAACGGGTGCTAGCGTGCACATGCAGTGACACTATGGCAGCAGGAGAGTTGTCGGTTTGTATCGGCTGTCCAGTTTGTCTACTTCGATTGGAAAGCCTCGATGGTAAGGAGGGAAGGCAGGTGAAGAAAGCCAGCCATTTCCCTTCCCAGCAGCTGGCCACCTCATCCTGCCTTGCCCACCCACTCGGCCGGAACCAATTGAAGTCCTGGGGTGTGGGCTTCTGGGTAAGACTGGGTAGTGAAATATCTGCAGTGCAGCATCCTGCACTCTATGACAGGTGCATCGTGCAACATTTACTCAGAATTCATTCGGAGATAAGTACAAGTGTCTCGGGATCCGTGGCTGCGGTCAGCAGAGTTTGGAAGTTAAGGACTATAAATTCAAAGCAATTTTTCCAAAGACGGCTTTGTCAATAATTTGTCTAATATTGGAATGCCCACAATTAATACACAATATCTGCCACAATACATTAAGCAGCTCCACTAAAAGACTTGAAACTAGAATCTTTATTTTTCAGCATTACAATCCCCACAGTTCACTTCTGGCAGTGCTATAACCAGAGTTTTTAATTTTCAGCACCAGATTTGCCACAGTGAACTGTGTCACTCTATTTTAAGACCTGGAACAGGTATTTGCACTTTCCATTATTACATCCTCCACAGCATCCTCCATGAGGCTGGTCTACTGGAAGACCGACAGCACAAATATGCAGATCTGGACCTTACATTTACTTGGTATCAAGCTGCCATATAATTGTACTGATACACTGGAAGGTCTAGGACCAAAATAAACATGTTCAACCTTCCTGGTGCTCTGATTCTGTTTAACAGGCAACAAGAAACAATTATTCTAAAGATGCCATCTACCGAGGTTAGTTGGAATTATAGCAAAATACCCTTTTTTTTAGATTAGCAGGATTAAGTTGAAACAATAAATAACCCAAATATTAGATCCCGGGGGAAGGAATTCCTGCTCAGATGTTCTCAGCTTGATGAGGGCTTGCTCAACCAGAGCCGACCCCCCTCAGCTGGACTGTACCTCTCTGTTCTACTACTGCACAATGCACTTTAAATCTGATCAAAGCAACTCTAGGATTGATTGGGTAAGTGTTTTCTCTGGAAGCTTGTGTTTGCTGACTGAAATTTGATTTAGTTTCTATTTGGTTGGGGGTTACATTTTAAACTGGCTGATGAGTGCATTTTGGCTTTTATTAATGAGCAATCTTGATCCCAGTTGCTTTTTTGCTGTCCAGAAACTGCATATTTTGGTGCCATACTCAACAGTACCTGCTGGCTCCTTATGATCACTTGGTTAATTATTTATGGAGTGCTTGGATTCTAGCACAAAGGTGTGATGCTGGAAATGCCTTATGGAGGGACAGGGTCTCCTTGTCCTACCACTTCTAGAAGTGTGTTTTCTCTATGTTTTCTGTCACTTAGGTCCAGCTGGACCTCTGGCAGTGCAGCTCTTCATGTTTTCCTTTTGGTGAACAACACCAATGGGATACCCTATGGCACCCATGTGTGCGGTACACATATACCAATTTACCCCTTAGGTGTGTTTTTGGGACATTTTATGTTGCCCACAGAGCAGGGTATGGGCTGGTGGCAGCTACAGTGGCTATGAGTGTCCTTCATTTTTGGGACACCCAGGCCCTGCCGTAGGAATTAATGGATTCCTACACAAAGGCCAAGATGGCAACTGTGGCCTCTTGGTTTCTATTGCCTTTTATCTTGTTTCAGCCCTGTTCCCTTCCACCCGAGTGGCTGCTGAGTGGAAACACCATATATGCCTCTGTTCCCTTTCCCCCTGACTGGCTGTTAGGTGGATATACCATGTATTGCTCTGGGCCTGCCTCCTGCCAGAATGACTGGGGCCTCCCCAGGTGCTATGTGTTTTGGGTAGACCCTAGGAGTGGGACTTGTATGAGTGGAGTCTGAAGTGAACTCACATTCTGTGTTGTGGTTGTCTGGTTTCTGTGCGTGTGACAAAATGAATGAGACTGAAACCGACATAAATGCAGCGTAGTGTGCTGAAAGGCTGGGTGCTTACCCCAAACTACATTCTTAGTTTTGGGTGTCTGGATTGAGTGAATGGTCTGAATACATGTAAGCCTGATTGGCTGTCTGCCTGCATAAATACCCTTCTGCATGATTGGCTGACTGAGCCTGGCTCAGCCAGGGTGAGTGGGGAACAGATGTATATATCTGGGGACCTCTCAATTACCAATTTGTTCAGAAGCTGAAGGCGAAGCTGAAGCAAGAAGAAGCAGTTCCTCGAAGCCCAGCTGGAGGAGACGTCTGCTGCCACATTTTCTTTGTGTAATCCAAAAGCTGCTGTGTTATTCCGAAGACTAATTCAGCAGGGACCTGCAACGGAGACCTCTCCCTGAGCTATGAAGGACCATTGTGCAACCTGCTACTCTTCATGGAAGTATCCTGGAAGCCAGTCCTGTGTGCCTGCCGTCTGGAGAAGGGGTCTTCGCGAGACTTGAAGAGGAGTGCCTAGACATTTTGAGTCGAAGAAGTCCATTGGTGTCACCCTGGGCCCAGAGGTGAGTTTCGTGACCGCTGGAAGCCATTGCTGTCTACCACCCAGAAGAGGGGGGTAGCCTGGTATAGTGCTGTTGGACACCTGGAGCTGCAAAAGTTCCAGACAGCCTAAGAACATTTGAAAGGACATCCTTGCCATCATCACTGACCACTTTTTCCCCCCGGAGTGAGTCCAGGGTCGCTGGCTGCAGAGGAAGGTCCGTCGGTGGGTTTCCCACCATCAGAAGCTAACGAAGACGCCCCGAGGGTTCAGACTTGGTGAGGGTCTGAGGTCCAATCCAGTGGTCAACTGCAGCTAGCCATAAGCCGTCCAGAAGTCTGTGTTGGGGCTGCAGCACCAAAGAACCGAAAGTCAGATAACTGCGTAAATCCGAAACCCGACACCAAAAGTGAGCTCTGCACCTGTTGCCGCCCAAAGTAATCGAAGGGTTCCAGAGGTCTTACTCTCATCCTCAAGTCTTTAAGGAGCCTACAGCAAGTTTGATCTTCTTCTACAGTCGGGGCAAATCGTCGACCAAAGGAGAGCACCGCAAAGAGTAAAACTGCTGCACTTCAGAAACACTTTGGTTCCATTTTTCTTCTGGTCTCAGCACAGTGGTCGAAGTGAGCAGGAACGAACGGTTGGGAGCAGTGTTCCATTAGTTTTAATTTTTACGTTGACTTTACAGCACACTTCTCCACTTTACCAATGGGTATCAGTTACAGCTAAACTGAAATCTGTTGCAACTCAATTGGCTGTCAACCAGCATGACTACACCCCTTGAGAAATGTGTTGTCCCCCCACCTGAGTGACAGTTCCACTACTTTTTTGGTACACTTCTATCACTGCCTCAGTATCCCAGTGGCTCCTTCTTGCAAGGGGGGGGGTCCGTCCTCGGAGGAAATCGTTGAGTGAAACCGAGAAACTCTGCCACTTCACCTGCCAAGGGACCAAAGGTACTGTGACAAGGAAGAGCATCTTCTAGCCTCAGGAGTCATCCAGGGGTCCCAGATTTGTCTTGGATCCTGTTCTCCTGTGGCCTCTCAGGTAGGGATGTAACGGTATAACGCTATACCGTTAAAGATACCGTGAACCACTTAATTGAACAATAATAACCATCACATTGTTTATACCGTTATACCGTTCATACCGTAAAGTGTGCTTTTCAGTCTGATTTGGAAAGGCTGCAGTAAGCAAGTGCTGTGCAGTCTTGGTCTTGCACTGTTGGATGTGCCGTCTGCCAAGTAGTTTCAGTTGGAGCAGTTTTTAATGCCATTCCATAAACCACACGTGCCTGACAGAAAATCAATATGTTAGCAATAGGAAGAATAGATACAGTGCCAAGAAGGAAAAGGGTTTACTTTGGGTTGGCGGCTTTGGGGTTTATATATTTATAATGGATAATGTTCTCTAAACATATGGCAATGGGGGATTTCCCTGGTTCTATCATTGAATTTACATATAATAAGTCATACTGCGAAATTCACTCATCTCTGTGGGTATTCCCTGCTGCCATACCAAAGGGTAACATGTCCGTGATTACTGAACACCTTTTGGCCCGCAAGTAAACTAAAGGCTGTAACGTAAAGAGAGTGCGTCTGTGTGTGTGTGTGTGTATATGCGCACAAGCGTATACTACCATCAGCCTCCATTGATCGGTGGCATGCAGGTTATCAAGATGGCAACATGTTCATCTTCACCAGTAGCCAGTGGGGGAGCATAAAGCCTAAATGACCACTTCAGAAAAGCTATTCAGTTTGCTTTGCCAGTTGCAGCAGGGCTCCCCCCCCCTCCTCCTCTCCACACGTGTGTTTGTGTTTGGTGGAAGCAAGGCATTTCAGTGGAAAGTATGTTGAAAAGCCCAATTCTGGCCCTGGGTGCCTGGTTTTGTTTGTGATGCTAAATCTGTCAATTTATGACCTTTTAGAAAATATTTGTTAAGATTATTTAACTCCACCTGCTATACCGCGATAACCATGACATACCGTCATTTGGCAAGAAGGTTATCGTACCGTCATAAAACTAATACCGTGACACCCCTACTCTCAGGTATGGGAAATGTCTCTGAAATTGGCTGGAAATGGAGACAATTCTCAGACATTTTGCTCTGGCCACACACCGAAACACACCGCCAACAACACATGGCCTACCTTCCCGCGTCCCCAGACGTGTCCCGATGAAAACGGTACCTCAGATGTGTTGGTGCACCTACCGGGGGCGCAAAAGGAAAAGGGTAACCCACTGGTAACCCCAAGCCTTTCGCCACCGCCCATTTTGTTCTTGTGGGCAAGCTACAGATTTGGGCCTAGGGTGTCGAAGCCAGCAAGGAAAACAGGGAACCCCATGCATTTCCCAAAAGAGAACACCCGTGGGAATGCACAGAGGTCTGCCTTGCGCAAATTGCCCCAGTTTTTATTAGCCACAATCCCGACAAAGTGTGATATTTGGTGGGGAAAAAACACAATGTTCACTTTATCTGGGGTTCTGGGTAATAAATACTGGGCCGCTTCGCGCAAGTTGGACCTCTGTGCATTCCCACGTTTATCGTCTTTTGGGAAATGCATGGGGTTCCCTGTTTTCCTTGCTGGCTTTGTTAGGCAGAATCCTGTGCAGTGCCCTTAGGACCACTACACACAATTAAGACTACAAGTGGTAATACACGTTCACCTTTGGTACAAGCCTGTACTACTATGTTAAAGTGGTAGCAGTAGCGGAGAAACCAGGCTTATCTCAAGAGTATATGAGCAGTATCAGAGATTACACAAAGGGACCACAATTACTGTGACTCAAGCAAACACTGACTCAAGGTTTCAGGTAAAAAAAATATAAGTACAGTTATTGTTAAACCATCTGTTATAAAACACAACACTTCTATAAATTCAAAACCACATGTAAAATACACTACAAACAACCAATTCTCTTGGCACAGAACAACTCAAGGTAAGTACCTTATGTTTTGGCGGACCGGTGTTGTGAAACAAAAGACGTTACCGTGAATGCGTATGCAATCCTTTTTGACAGTTCGGTCTTACTAAAAATACGTGTATCTGCGGCAAGAAATGTTACCGGGGCAAAACACACTTAGCACCTGGGCTAAAAAGAGAGAGTTGGGGGCAAAAATCATAGGCAATACTTTTGTCAAGGCAGACAGGATCAGAGAACACTCGCTGACAGCAATACAAAAGTCAATACAAAAGTCAATAGGCCGGAGCCAGTGTCAAGTGGAACTGGGTTCCTGTTGTCGAGGATCACACACTCAGACAGTTCAAGATTCAATATTGCCAGGTGTACTTGGATATTGTCAACAGAGGAAGCAAAAGTTATAAGAGGTATGGAAGACAAGGGCAAGCCTTGGAAGAGGAGAAAAGGGATTCACCCTAGTTCCTCGAAGCAGAACACAGTACCTTATTCAATGAAGAAGCTGGTACTACGGCAGTTGTTCCTGGTAGTTTCGAGCAGACCCACTATTCCTGGAGCTTCAGTCGTGGAGACGGGAAGGAGGACGTCTGGAGGGGTCTGCACCACTCAGGGATGAGGCCAGCAGCAGCAACCGTGTGCTCCTTTAAAACAGGAGAGGCTCTTCAGATGGCTATCCGGACCACGGCAGTAGGGTGCAGTGATTTTGACCACGAAGAGGATCCTCTGGCTGTGGAAGATGAGCTGGTTGACCCCACCAGGCTCAGCGAAGAAGACTCCGGACTGGCTCTTCTCTGGTCGTCGAAGGGTAGATAGCTCAGGACTGCAGCAGGGCTTCACCGGGACGGGGTAGTTGCAGCAGCCGTCTTCTCCGCTTCTCTTCGGTTCCTTGTAGTTCCAGTGGCGACTCCAGCCCAGGAGTCCTGCCTTTTATGCGAAAATCCCCCATTCACACAGCCTGGCTGTCAATCACGCAGCAGGAGGCGTTGTCCAGCCCAGACAACCACCACAGCCAATCATGGCAAAGTGCGACTTGTGTTTCCTAGGATACCCTGTGCAAGGGGTGACTACACCCCTCCCTCACATTCAGCCCAGCTAGACACCCAGGCGCCCAGAGGAGGGCTTCTTGGTAGAAGCCCACCAAAAGACGGTGAACAAAGAAGGCAAACCTGGTTTGCCGCGCAAAGTAAAACACAAGAAGGACTTTAACAAAAAGAAATGGCGACTAATCCCAACTGGAGCAAAAAGAAAGAGTATTTGGTCAAGCGGGTTTACGTTCGAGGCTACTATAATAGCCTAAAACAATACCACGTTTATATAGTATAATCGCGGTAGAAAAGTTAGTGTAGATGCCAGTGCCACCAGAGAAGTCTAAATGTTAAAAGAGCAAAACAAAGCTCAGAGAGGCAAAGACAACAAGGGGTAGGATTTAACCCTTTCCAGTACTCCATGTAAGATGGGTTGTACTGGGTCTATAGTTTTAAAGTGACTATGTAAAGTTAATGGCAACTTTACCTGTTTCTGGGGGACGGTAGTTAGCCCCAGAAAAAGTAGTCATTGGGAAGCCTTAAAGACAATCCTGTGTTACCACACTGAAGGTGCTGTGTAACACACACACAACAAGTTTGGGCTCATGGAGTGGAGTGCTCCAGAGTCCAAAACCACACAACAAGTAGAAATGCACATGACAAAACACAGGTAAGAGTGGGGAAAAGAGACACACTCTTACCAAGTGGAAGAAATAAACTCCAGAAATCCAGCAAAGCCGCTGAGGGACTGACTAGGTAAGGGAAATTAGCCATAGAATGAGAATTCTCCCTAACACTCGCTCCTGCCAGAATAAGGGACAGGAGGATTTAATCCACTCCTGGATGGATCTCATACCTCTAGTCGGTTATAAACATCCTAGAGAGACCATCAGCATTTTGGTGGTGACTTCCTGCTCTGTGCTCAATGGAAAAATCAAACCCTTGCAAGCAGATTGACCATCTGAGTAACTTTGGGTTTTCCCCTTTCATTTGCATCAGCCATCTCAAGGGTTGGTGGTCAGTCTGAATAGTGAAGGTAGAACCATACAAATATGGCCTAAACCTCTTCAGTGACCACACAATAGGAAAACATTCACGTTCTATTGTTGCCCACTTTGTCTCAGGATCCTTTGACTTCCTGCTGATGAAACAAATGAGGTGTTCCCTACCTTTCTCATCCAGTTGACTAAGGACTGTACCTATACCTACATTAGAAGCATCAGTTTGTACAATGAAGGGTTGGTGGTAGTCAGGAGCTCTTAGGACTGGAGCTTGACAAAGGGCTTTCTTCAGACCTTCAAAGGCTTGATTGCACTCCTCATTCCACTTGACCTTTTTAGGAAATTTTGGAGGAGATGACATTCAATTGAGAAGCTATGGTCCCATAGTTCTCTATGAAGTTCCTGTAATACCCAGTGAGACCAAAGAAGGCTCTCACTTGGGTTTGAGTAGTAGGGGTGGCCCAGTTTTGTACAGCTTGTAGACAATAGCCTTATTTCACCTCCTCCTACCTCATGTCCAAGGTAGACCACTGTACTCTGACCAATTTGACATTTGCTTACCTTTATGGTCAGATGGGCCTGTTCCAGAGCCTGCAATACATATCCTATGTGTTCAATATGTTCTTTCCATGTAGGGCTGAACACTGCAATGTCATCCAAGTATGCCATGCAGAAGTCCTCCATCCCATTCAGAACTTCATTGACCATCCTCTGAAATGTAGCAGGTGCATTATTTACTCCAAAAGGCATTACCTTGAATTGGTAGAGGCCAGCTGGGTTGGAGAATGCAGTTTTCTCTTTGGCATGGCCTGTCAGGGCTATTTGCCAATAGCCTGACGTTAGGTCAAAAGTGCTGAGGTACTTGGCTGCACCAGGTTTTTCCACCAGCTCATCTGTCCTAGGCAAAGGATAGGCATCAGTCTTTGTGACTGCATTTAGAGCTCTATAGTCCACGCAGAATCTCAACTCTTTGGATCCTGCCTTTGGTACAAGCACAACTGGGCTAGACCATGGGCTAATAGAGGGTGCTATAAACCCGAGATCAAGCATCTTGTTGACCTCATTCCTTATATGTGTTCTTACATTGTCTGACATCCTGTACCCCCTCCTTTTGACAGGCAAACAGTCACCAGTGAGTATATCATGCTGGCCCCAAGGGGTCAAGCCTGGTGAAAGTGAGATCAGGGAGGCAAACTGATTTAACAGTAATTTGCACTCATCCTGCTGGTCAGATGTGAGACTGGAAGAGAGATTAACTCCTTCCACTTGCTCATCTAAAGGTAAGCCTCTGAGGAGGTCAGGCAGAGATTCACTCTCGTCCTCCTCCTCAGCTGAAGCTAGAAGCAAAGCTCCTTTGTCAGGTCTAGAGACATAAGCCTTCAAACGGTTGGTGTGAAAGACTCTGGGAGCCTCCTTAGGATTGCCTACGTCCACCAGATAGTTCACCTCTCCAAGTTTACCCACAACTTTGAAGGGTCCGATCCATTTGTCCTGCAAGGCCCTCTGCCTTGTGGGGACCATAACAAGAACAAGCTGATCTTGAGTATACTCAACCATGTTAGCCTTCTGGTCATGCCAATGTTTGACCAGAGCTTGACCAGCCTTCAAGTTATCACTTGCCTCTGCCATCATGTGTGACATTCTCCTCCGGAGACCTATCACATAGTCAGTCACTCTGACTGGCTTGCGGTAAGGAGCACTCTCCAACCCCTCCTTAATCAGGGTCAATGGACCTCTAACTGGATGGCCATAGAGTTCAAAGAGACTGTAACCTACTCCCTCCTGAGGGACTTCTCTATATGCAAAGAGAAGGCATGGCAGTAGAAGGTCCCACTTTCTCTTAAGGGGTTCTTCTAAAGAACCTATCATGCTCTTCGTAGTTCTGTTAAACCTCTATACCAACCCATTGGTTTGGGGATGGTAGGCAGTTGAGAACATGTAGGTGACTCCACAGGTTTTCCACATGGCTTGCATGTAGTGGGACATAAAATGTTATCTCCTGTCAGATATCATCTCCTTAGGAAAACCTACTCTGGTAAAAATACGAAGTAGGGCCTTAGCCACAGCCTGAGCCGTACAGTCCTCATAGGTATTGCTTCAGGATACCTAGTGGCATTATCCACTACAAACCAGCATAAACCTGTTGCCTGAAGATGTGGGAGGGTCAAGAGGACCAACAATGTCAATCCCAACCCTCTCAAAAGGAACTCCCACCAGAGGGAGAGGCACCAGGGGTGCCACATTCTTGGCTCCACTCTTGCCAGAGGTTTGGCAAGTGTGGCAGCTCCTGCAGAATGTGTCTACTTCTGAACCCATCTTAGGCCAGTAGAAGTAAAGAGAGAGTCTTTCCTTGGTCTTCTTAAAACTTAAGTGACCAGCCAAAGGTATCTCGTGGGCTAATTGCAGAAGCTGGAGTCGGTTCACTAGAGGTACTACACATCTTTTGCAGTCTGCAGGCGTTGACTCAGTTGGTTCACTGTAGAAGATGCCGTCTTCCCAGTGCAACCTATACTTTCCAGGCACAGTGTAATTGAGGTGAGAAGCTGCCTGTAGGCGAAGACCTTCAAGAGTAGGACACTCTTTGTCCTCTGCTGAAATCTGCCCTGTTGGGTCCACCTTCTGCCAGTAAAGACTTTAGCTCAGGATGGTCAACAGGGTCAAGATCTCCCACCAGAGTAAGACCTTCTTCTAGATCGGATTCCTCAGTATCTAGTTGAACCATACAGGGTTGAACCTCACACTCAGCCTCAGCTGGTGGAGGAGTCACTGATGTGACTTTGGACAGTCTTGGAGATGTCCTTCTGGGCACAGGAGTGCTTGCTGGTTTCTTGCTGCCAGACTTGGGTTTCCCCTTTGTCTCTTCCTGCCCTGCAATAGCAGTAAGTACGTCCTGTGGACTTGGGGTGATAGTTTCCTCTATCATGTCCCCAGGAGAGCCTCTCAAGGTGCTCTCCCTTGCAGCCCTTGTGAGCTCCCGCTTCATTCTGCTGGGGGGCCTGGGGGTACTAGACACAACTCCAAGAGTTTTAAGGTCATTACCCAGCACGACCCTCCCAGGTACGTTATTTTGCACACTTACAGGTATTCTGACAGTCATTGCATTACACTGGATGAGAGCTGGTAACTGAGGAACCATTTGCAAAGGGCCTCCAGCTAACTTGGTTAGGTGTTTGGGTGCCTTAGCAACATCCTCCACCTTGAAAAAACATTCATCAACCACAGTTATGCTGGCTCCAGTGTCTCTGATGGCAGGGGTCTCCTGACCATTCACAAGAACACTATCTCTGTAATACTCTTTAGTATTATATGGGATTGAGTTATAGACATCTAAATTCTGTTGTTCCCAAAGACTCAAGGACACTAAAGAAACACTAGCTGAGACTCTCATGGGCTCATCAGCTAGTAACTGAAAGTTTCCCCTGGCTGTAGGTACTTCATCCACCTGGGAGAAGGCTAAGGAGACATTGTGGACCCCTGAAGGTTTACCCTTACATCTGGGATCTCCTTTTACATGGTCAGTTAACCCACAAACAAAGCATTTACTAAATGCTCTATTGAATGGGGGTTTGTTCTGACCTCCATTTGGTTTGGGACCAGATGGTACACTAGCCTGATTCGGTTTCCCTTGTGGTTTACCCTGGTTATGTTTGTGGCCCTCATTTGGATTGGAATTATTGGAATCCTCTTTGTTGTCTTTCTTTGACTGCTTTCCCTCTTCCTTTTTCTGAGTTGCCCCAGAATCATTGTGAGTAGCCCTGTTGGCAACCCACAAGTCAGCAGACTTAGCTAACTTCTTAAGATCTATCTCCTTTGAATCAGCCAAGTGCTGTCTAAGCTCAGGGGAGCAGACATCAAAAATAGACTCCAACATTACAAGATTCCTCAAACCTTCATAAGTGTTTACTTTATAACCCTTAACCCAACCATCTAAGTTTTTCAAACATTCACACACCCAGGTAGCTCAAGGGGTTCCATCATGCTTTTTGAGGGTTCTAAACCTCATAAGGTACTGGGAAGGGGTCTTCCCAAATCTAGCTATTAATGCTAGCTTCACACACTCATAATTCTGCTTATCCTCCTCCCCCAACTCCATTACAGCATCACTTGCAAAAGGGGGAAGCCTAGAGAAAAGCCAAGGAATCAACTGATTCCCTGAGATACCTTGAATCCCATGATTGTACTCAAACATTGCTAACTAATCCAAAACGTCAAGTTTAGTCTCATACATACCAATCATTTCCTTTGGCATATGGGGTGTGTTACGGCTGGAAGACCTAGAAGACTCTGGGAGAGAAGCATTTTCTAAAGACAATTTCTTCATTCCTATTTCATGATTCAGCTCCATTTCTCTGAGCCTTAACTCTTGATGTTTCATGGCAGTTTGTGCATCAATACGTTTCAATTCCAATTCAATTTTCTCAAGTGCAATAAACTCAGGAGTAAGTGTGGGACCTGTGGAGGTCTCTGTGGACAGAGGTTGTTTTTTCTGAGCAGGTAAGGGAGTTGTAGGGTTTCCTAACAAGGACTCATCTACTTCTTCTAAATCAACACTCTCAGAATCAGAAACATCAGTATCCACGTTTGCTGGAGGGGTAGGCCCTTCTGACCCCCTCTCCAGACTTTGTTTTCCCATTACCTTTGCAACCAGGTCAGATTTTTTTCCTTTACCAGAGAGACTCCTCTCCCTACACATGGTTCTCAGAACCTCAGCAGTGTAGTTTAAGATAACCTCTTCAGTGTAGCTTTCCATATTTGACATGATTTCTCAGTTAATAGAATTAGTGGTGTTTAGCCTTGTGGTTAGTTGAACCCAAGCAATAGCAGCACTCTAAGTGTAATCCTCACCGCTGTACACCAGTGTTAGGCAGAATCATGTGCAGTGCCCTTATGGACCACTACACACAATTAAGACTACAAGTGGTAATACAAGTTCACCTTTTGTACAAGCCTATACTACTATGTTAAAGTGGTAGCAGTAGCGGAGAAGCCAGGCTTATCTCAAGAGTATATGAGCAGTATCAGAGATTACACAAAGGGACCACAATTACTGTGACTCAAGCAAACGCTGACTCAAGTTTTCAGGTAAAAAAAATATAAGTACATTTATTTTTAAACCATCTGTTATAAAACACAACACTTCTATGAATTCAAAACCACACGTAAAATACACTACAAACAACCAATACAGATTGCCCATGCGATAAGCGCATGAAGTCTTGATTCTATTAAAGACACGGAGGCGAGCATTATGCTTATATTTCTTTAATTACTGCTCAACAGCAATTCAAAACTTACTTTTCAAACAGTTTTTTTTTTTTAAAGAACATGTGCCCAACTGGCTTAAAAACAAACCTAAACAAAAACATAAACAAAAGCATGAGTACAAGAACTATCCTTCCCAAGAATCCTAAAGGCTCTGTACTCCTAGCCTCCTTTCTGTCCACCAATGTTAGTCCTTTGTCTGGTATAAACTCCTCTGACTCTAGGTCCCTTCCTCTTCTTTTTTCATCCTGTCTCGCTGTCTAGTCTTGTAACTGCTAAACAGATCCAAATTTAACGATTGTAATCACTCTGCTGCGCTTTGCAGTGTAGACCTCTTTCTTTCCATCAGTCCCTGTTATTTTTCTGCTCATCCCCTAAAACAAAGATAAGGGCATCATCATCAGGGCCGGGAAATCTTTTACACAGTTTAAATACAATGCAGTAGAAAATTATTTGAACTTCAGATGGGTGGGATAATGCTTGCCTCCGTGTCTTTAATAGAATCAAGACTTCCTGCGCTTATCGCATGGGCAATCTGTATTCTATTACAAGACCGGAGGCGAGCATTATGCTTGTTCAAAGCTTTGAATCACTGCCGCTGTAATATTAGTGACTGGCTTAAAGTAGAATGTCCTAAATACTGAATCACTGGCCCAGTCTGCGGCTTTCATGATCTCCTGCAGTGGAACTCCGGCTGCAAAAGCTCCTGAAGCCATGGCTCCCCTAGCTGAGTGAGCCCCGAAACTCGATATGTCTATTCCTGCTAATTGCATGACTTCTTTCACCCATCTCGCTATGGTCGCTACTGCTACTGCTTTAAATGGCTTCCTACGCGCAATAAGGAGCTGAGTCACTCCTGCAGGTCTCACAGCGGCTGTCACTGTCTCATATCTCTTTAAGCATTGTGCTACGCAGAGCTTAGTATTGCCTGGAAAATACGGATAAGTAATTATCTTGGAATTAGTCTTAGTACACTGCGCTATGTTGAACGCTACTCCTTCCGGATAGAAAATCTTCTGGTCAATCTCGAGAGCCTTAACATCTGAAATGCGCCTGCATGACACTAAACATAATAACATAGCTAGCTTTCCAGACAACTGCTTCTCTGACAGCAGCTCGTTTCTTGGCCATTGCTCTAGCATGCTCAGTACCTTTGTAACATCCCATAATACTGAATATCTAGGCCGTGGAGGCTTGCTCACCTTAATGCCCTTGAGGAGTCTTATCACCGCTGGATGTTCTCCCGCGGGTACTCCTTCCACTAGATCATGGCCCGCCGAAATGGCCGACCTGTACACTCCTATCGTCCTAAAAGCTTTCCCCTCCGTGCTTAGTGCTGCTAGAAAATGTATAACTTGAGTTATAGGAGCTGAAATGGGAGGAATACTCCTCTCCCTGCACCATAATTCCCAGGCCTGCCAAGCGGAATTATAGCTCCTAACTGTCGAGGGGGCCCATGATACATCGATGAGCTCTGCAGCTTCCTCTGAAAGCCCCGGCAAGCGCCATCTCCTCCTGAAATTCTGCAAGCCAACAGCTTCAAGGTCTGATCCCTGACCAAAGGGTGAGGCGGTCCTGCTGGATCTAGTAGGAGATCCTCTCGGTGTGAGATCCTCTGAGGGAAATCCATGGAAAGTTCCATCAGAATCGGAAACCAGGCCTGAGAACTCCATTCCAGAGTTACTATCACTAGCTCGGCCTTGTCTCTGCGCACCTTCACTAGTGTTGTGGCTATCATCGCGAAGGGGGGAAACGCGTAATGGACGTTCTGTCCTCAACACTGAAGGAAAGCGTCCGTCCCCAACACTTCGGGGTCAAGCCTCCAGCTGAAGTAATTCTGCAGGCGCGTTTAGTCTGGAGGCGAACAGATCCGTATGCAGCGGCCCCCATTTGCGTTGCAATTTGTTGAACACTGATTCGTGTAGCATCCAGTCGCTGGAGTCCACTAGATAGCGAGAATTCCAATCGGCAACAAAATTCTTTGCTCCCGGAAGATATTCCACTTTGATCGCTATATTCCTGCTCAGGCAGAAGTGCCAGAAGTCCTTGGCTATCTCCACTAGCATCTTGGACTTCGCCCCCCCGAGCTTGTTGATATATCTCACCGCTGAGATATTGTCCATGCGTAGCAGAATGCAGCATTGAGCTTTGTCTCTGGAGAACGCCTTCACCACAAAGGATCCTGCCAGGAGCTCCAAACAATTGATATGCAGTTCCAGCTCTTCTGGGTACCACTTTCCACCTGTTTCTGTGCTTCCGCATCTGGCTCCCCAGCCCGACCTGCTGGCGTCTGACTCTATTATGAGTTCTGGTCTGTCCCCGAAAATGGCCCTGCAGTTCCACGCTTCCATATTGCTCAGCCACCAACGAAGCTATGAACTGCTGTCCTCGTCCAAAGGGACTTGATGATGGTATCTCCATCCTTTCTGCAGGTACTTGATCTTGAGCCTCTGAAGGGCTCGATAGTGTAACGGTCCGGGGAAGATAGCCTGGATCGAGGCCGCCAGAAGATCCACTATCCTGGCTAGATTCTGAAGCGAAATAAGCTGTCTCCCCAGAGCTGATCTCAGCTCCTTCTTGATGGCCTTTATTTTGGCGGGCGGGAGCGCTAGCGTGGCCTTTCTTGTATCTGTGTCGAAGCCTAGGAACTCCAGGCTCCTGCTCGGGACGAGCACCGACTTCTCCTCGCTGATCAAGAAACCGAGGCTGGAGATAAAGGCGGTTCACCACTGGACCTGTCTCTGCAGTCTTTCCTTGCTCTCTGCCATCAGAAGGATGTCGTCCAAATATATGATCATCCTTATGCCTTGCTCTCGCATTGTGGTGGCTACCGGCCTCATCAGTTTCGTGAACGCCCAAGGCGCTGATGCCAGTCCGAACGGCAAGGTCTTGAACTGCCAAATCTCCTCTTTCCACCTGAAACACAGAAAATGCTTGAACAGGGGAGCGGCTTGAACTGTCAGGTATGCGTCTTTCAAATCTAGACGGGCTAGCCAATCGTCTTTCCTTAGGAGGTCCGCCAATAAGTGCATCCCCTCCATCTTGAAGTGCCTGTACTCTAACCATCCGTTCAGTTCCTTCAGATTGATAACTGGTCTCACCTTCCCTTTGCGGTGAACCAAAAACATGTTGCTCAGAAAACCCTGCGCCTGAGTCTGTGCCCTCTCTATTGCTTGCTTTTGCGCTAGCGCCTCTAATTCTGCATCTAAGAGAACTTTCTCTTCTGCCGAGGAATGCATGCGCTGGGGAGGCCATGGCTGCCATGGCTCCTGCATGAAATCTAGTTGGAAACCCTGGACTGACTGCATCACCCATGCGTCTGCTGATACTACGCGCCAGTTGTCTATTAAAAGCAGCGTTCTCCCTCCCACCGGGGGATAACTTACGGCTCCCGTTCTCACCTGTGGGGCTATTCTGGTGCCTGAAGTATCCTCGTCCTTAGTGCCCTCTGGAACCTCTTCCCCGGCTCGGGAAGAATGCATCCTGTTGACGTGATTCCCAGTATTGGGACCTGGGCCCTTGAGGTCTTCTGTTGAAGTTGAGGCGGCCGGACGAACGACCTCTGCTGCGACCGGCCCCTGCAAAAACCTGAGAAGGGAAAACCTTCCTGATTGATGCCTGGGCTCTCTCGAGAATGGTGTAGGTCCCTACAAATCTGTTAATTTCCTTGATGAACGTGTCGCCAAATAGTAGACCCTGCGCTCCTTCTCCTGCTTCGTATGATGCTAGGTCTCCCAATTTCTTGTCCACTTTCAACAGTGCAGACCTACGCCTCTCTGTCAAAATTGCGGTATTTGCGTTTCCTAAATCAAGTTCCGGGGTCTCGGCCACCTTCCCCGTGAGCTCTGGCCTGGGACACTCTGATTTTAATCTGAACCTGATCTCCTTCTCCAGAGGCTTTCTGAGTTTGTGGGACATGTATAGCGCCACTCTTGGGGATGGATCAGACCAAAATGCTCCGTGTATTTGACCGTCCTACCGCTGCTCACCACACGGAACGTTCGAGTAAAGAACGTTGCCAGAGCCGCGGTCTCCTTCCGCGCATGCGCGGAAGCTCCAATGTGCCCGCTTCCAGTTCCGCGGCTGCAAACCTATGCGCTTTTCACGCCTTAGTCGTCACAGAGGGAACGGGCTCCCTTAGCCGAGCAAGATCACTCGCGGGATGCCCGTTCCCTCAATGCGCCCTGTCACTCACGAAATCGGGCGCTGATGCGCGATGCACACGGCCGCTCTCGTATTAATACGCTGCGCTTGCGAATACACACCCTACGCGCTACTCGTATTAATACGCTGCGCTCGCGGTATCAAGTAAGCACCCTACGCGCTACACAATACGTCAGCTGTGAACACATTAGCCTTAATAGAAAACCTCACATTATCATAACATGAAACGCTTAGCTAAATAAATGGAAAACTTAACTGTCGGGCCAGCAAAAAAAGAAGAGGAAGGGACCTAGAGTCAGAGGAGTTTATACGAGACAAAGGACTACCATTGGTGGACAGAAAGGAGGCTAGGACTACAGAGCCTCTAGGAATCTTGGGAAGGATAGTTCTTGTCCTCATGCTTTTGTTTATGTTTTTGTTTAGGTTTGTTTTTAAGCCAGTTGGGCACATGTTCTTAAAAAAAAAAAACTGTTTGAAAAGTAAGTTTTGAATTGCTGTTGAGCAGTAATTAAAGAAGTATAAGCATAATGCTCGCCTCCGGTCTTGTAATAGAATTCTCTTGGCACAGAACAACTCAAGGTAAGTACCTTATGTTTTGGCGGACCAGTGTTGCGAAACAAAAGACGTTACCGTGAATACGTATGCAATCACTTTTTGACAGTTCGGTCTTACTAAAGATACGTATATCCGCGGCAAGAAATGTTACTGGGGCAAAACGCATTTAGCACCTGGGCTAACCAGAGAGAGTTGGGGGCAAAAATCATAGGCAATACTTTTGTCAAGGCAGACAGGATCAGAGAACACTCGCTGACAGCAATACAAAAGGCAATAAGCCGGAGCCAGTGTCAAGTGGAACAGGGTTCCTGTTGTCGAGGATCACACAGTCAGACAGTTCAAGATTCAACGTTGCCAGGAGTACTTGGATATTGTCAACAGAGGAAGCAAAAGTTATAAGAGGGATGGAAGACAAGGGAAAGCCTTGGAAGAGGAGAAAAGGGATTCACCCTAGTTCCTTGAAGCAGAACACAATACCTTATTCAATGAAGAAGCTGGTGCCACGGCAGTTGTTCCTGGTAGTTTCCTGCAGACCCACTATTCCTGGAGCTTCGGTCGTGGAGACGGGAAGGAGGACGTCTGGAGGGGTCTGCACCACTCAGGGATGAGGCCAGCAGCAGCGACAGTGAATAAAAGGTGCGCTCCTTTAAAACAGGAGAGGCTCTTCAGATGGCTATCCGGACCGCGGCAGTAGGGTGCAGTGATTTTGACCACAAAGAGGATCCTCTGGCTGTGGAGGATGAGCTGGTTGACCCCACCAGGCTCAAGGGAAGAAGACACCTGAATGGATCTTCTCTGGTCGTCGAAGGGTAGGTAGCTCAGGACTGCAGCAGGGCTTCACCGGGATGGGGTAGTTGCAGTAGCCGTCTTCTTCTCTGCTTCTCTTCGGTTCCTTGTAGTCCCAGTGGCGACTCTGACTTCCAGCCCAAGAGTCCTGCCTTTTATGCAAAAATCCCCCATTCACACAGCCTGGCTGTCAATCACGCAGCAGGGGGGTTGTCGCTTGGGCAACCACCTCAGCCAATCATGGCAAAGTGCGACTTGGGTTTCCTAGGACACCCTGTGCAGGGGTGACTACACCCCTCCCTCACATTCAGCCCACCTAGAGACCCAGGCACCCAGAGGAGGACTTCTTGGCAGAAGCCTGCCAAAAGACGGTGAACAAAGAAGGCAAACCTGATTTGCTGCGCAAAGTAAAACACAAGAAGGACTTTAACAAAAAGAAATGATGACTAAACCCAACCGGAGCAAAAAGAAAGAGTATTTGGTCAAGCAGGTTTATGTTCGAGGCTACTATAATAGCCTAAAACAATACCACGTTTATATAGTATAATCGCGGTACAAATGTACAAATGTTAGGGAAGATACCACTGCCACCAGCCAAGTCTAATTGTTAAAAGACGTGTTTCGGTGAGTGGACACAGGGAAACGTCTCTGAAATTGGCTGGAAATGAAGACAATTCTCAGACATTTCGCTCTGGCCACCCACCAAAACACACCGCCAACAACACATGGCCTACCTTCCCGCGTCCCCACACGTATCCCGATGAAAACAGTACCTCACATGTGTGGGTGCACCTACCGGGGGCGCAAAAGGAAAAGGGTAACCCACTGGTAACCCCAAGGCTTTCGGCACAGCCCATTTTGTTCATGTGGGCAACTTACAGATTTGGGCCTAGGGTGTCGAAGCCAGCACGGAAAACAGGGAACCCCATGCATTTCCCAAAAGAGGACACCCATGGGAATCCACAGAGGTCTGACTTAGGCAAATCAGCCCAGAATGTATTACTCAGAACCCCCGGCAAAGACCCACATGGGAGAAGGGTGCCCAAGGCCAGGGATATTACCGCTGACTTTGCTGGAGCCCTGGCTGCCCTGCGTTACAGCTTCTCCCCACCAAGGTGTCTCGGCAGTGTGCCAACACCTCCCCGAAGGGAAAAGCTGTAATGTAGTCCAGCTGCAACTCCAGGACAGTTGGAGGTGATGTCTCTGGGCTTGGACATCCATGTACCATGTGGGTGTACTGTCCCCTAAGCACAGCAGCAGCTCCAGGGAACCCCAGCAGGATTCCCATTCCTCCCCAGAGGTGACATCTGTAAAGTAGCACAGCCAGAGGTGGAGCCTGGGCTTGCAGACGGACAACCCACATGGGAGGGATCCGCTCCCAGGGAAAGACCAGTGTTCTGGGGGCAATTTGTGGCCTGCCCCTGCAATTGCGTCCCAGCCCACCAACATATCTGCCCAGACGGCCCATTCCCACCCACACCACCAACAATCCAGCCCCAGTCTCACCTACCCTACTGACAGTGGGACCTAACCATAGAATAATCAAAAACAGTACTCACATAACGTTGCAGCTGCTCGCGTAGAAAAAGCTGTAAACAAAACAAAAAACATGTGTTACCTGCGGTCACACCAGCAAAATGTAGCACTCCCCGCGGGCAGATAAGGGGGAGAGGGGGCTGTCCTGCACTCCTCCCTGGCCTCAGGTGTCCCTTCCTAGGAGCAGATATCTGGTCCCAGGGAGGGCTGCATGACATGACATCCACTCCATTGCGGGTGGGGGTTGGTGGGGTCAACGCCCCATCCCATTAGAAAATTCGCTGTCCCTTTGGGGTGCCCCACAGCCCCCCTAAAATGCGTTCCACCAGTTTCCCTTTTTACCTTTGGTAACTCAACTCCCCTTAGCGCAGAGGGGCACATTGGTGTGCCAATCTGGCCCCGGGGTGCCCAAACCTTACCGCCCCACCCACTGGGGGGCCTGTCCCACAATTTTTGGGGGCCCTCTCCCCCCTCACTCCAAATGGGTGGCGGGGGCACCTCATGCAGGCCTCCCTGGGCCTCCTACAAACGGCTGCGTGAGTTGCACCCCCCTCCATTTGGGGTGGGGGGGAGAGGGCCCCCAAAAATGGTGGTACAGGCCCCCAGTGGGTGAGGCAGTAAGGTTTGGGCACCCCAGGGTCAGATTGGCACACCAATGTGCCCCTCTGCGCCAAGGCAAGTTTAGTAGAAAAAGAAAATAATTAAAAATGCCAGGCTGCCCTTTAGCGGGGGCTGATGGGCCCCCTACACCGCTGGGGAATTTTCTAATGTGAAGGGGCGTGCACCTCTCCACCCTCACCCCAATTGGAGGGGCGGCGCATCTCATGTAGCCCTCCCCGGGGGCAGATAAGGGGGGGTCTGTCCTGCACTCCTCCCTGGGCTCAGGCGTCCGTTCCTAGGAGCAGATATCTGGTCCCAGGAAGGGCTGCATGACATGGCACCCACTCCATTGCGGGCTGGGGGGCTCAACGCCCCATCCCATTAGAAAATTCCCCCACTCTTTGGGGTGCCCCACAGCCCCCCTAAAAAGCGTTCCACCATTTTCACTTTTTTCCTTTGGTAACCCAATTCCCCTTGGTGCAGAGAGACACATTGATGTGCCAATCTGGCCCAGGGGTGCCCAAACCTTACTGCCCCACCCACTGGGGGGCCTGTCCCACCATTTATGGGGGGCCTCTCCCCCTTCACCCCAAATGGGTGGCGGGGGCACCTCATGCAGGCCTCCCTGGGCCTCCTACAAACGGCTGCGTGAGGTATGCCCCCCTCCATTTAGGGTGGGGGGTGAGAGGGCCCCCATAAATGGTGGGACAGGCCCCACAGTGGGTGGGGCAGTAAGGTTTGGGCACTCTGGCGCCAGATTGGCACACCAATTTGCCCCTCTGCGCCAAGGCAAGTTTCGTAAACAAAGAAAAAAATGGAAAATGGTACACTATACTTTAGGGCGGACTGAGGGGCACCCTAAACCGCCAGGTAATTTTCTAATGTAATGGGGGGTGTCCCTCTACCCTCCCACCCCAAATGCAGGGGGGGGGCATCTCATGCAGCACTCCCTGGGGTCAGATGCCCCTTCCTAGGAGCAGATATCTGCCCCCAGGGAGGGCTACAAGGGGTGCTCCCATTTCCCCTTGGGGTGACGGGGGAGGGCCACCCCCATTTTCTGTAAAATATATCCCTGGTGGCTAGTGGCACCCCCACTCCCACCCAAAATTACCTTTATTTTTTTGTTTTTGTTTTAATTTCTTTTGATTTTGCCCCCTTCCTTGGGGACAGATGATCAGCCATCTGCCCCCAGGGGGGTCCCTAACCTGCAGGCCCCATCCTTTGGGGGGGCCTACACACTTATTCCTGGTGGCCCTTCCCCCCAACCCCCAATTGGATGGGGGGGCCACCTCATGCACTCCTGCCTGGGGGCATAAATCTGCCCCCAGGGAGGGCTACAAGGGGTGCCCCCCCCCTTTCCACTTGGTGTGGTGGGGGAGGGCCACCACCATTTCAGGGGGCAAAAAAAGGGGTTAAACAAATAAAAATCCCATACTGGGCCCATACTCCCCTTCTCCAGAAACCCATGTTGAACTCTGATGACCTTAGCAACTACCGCTCCATTACAACTCTTCCCTTCCTATGCAAGATCCTTGACAAGCAGTAGCCACTCAAATCCACCAACACATCGACACCAACAACCTTCTACAGTCCTACCAATTCGGATTTAGACCCAGATGCAGCACCGAGACTGGAACCATCCAAGTTATCGACATTGCACTCAACAATTGGCATCCCTGCCTCTTTGTTCTCCTCGACCACGTGGCCCTGCTCGACACAGTATACCGCCTACCTCTCACTAACATCATACATTACCCTATGGGGGATCAGCTAGACATTCCTCCAAGTGGTTCAACTCATACCTCACCAACTGCCATCAGTTAATCCAGATGGATGCCTCTAGGCCACCTATTTCACACATCTGTGGAGTACAGTAAGGACCCATGCTCTCCCCCACGACCCTAATCCTGTACATGGAACTCCTTGGTGCCACAACATCCACATCTCCCAATATGCCAATGACAAACAGCTCTAGCAACAAAGATATCCATATACTCAAGGCCGGCCTGGCACTAATCTGGTCCTGGATTTTCAGTGCTTACCTAAAGCTCAACTCATCCAAGGCTGAATTCCTACTCTCACCAACAACATTTAACAACCAGATATCTAGACTTAACTCTCGGCCATGAACCTCAATGGCTTCACACCCTAGTTGACCACCTGTGCCAAACCCCTTGAGCTCTACATCGACAAACACCACTCTGTCAAGACCCATAGCTAAACAAAATGTGGTACCAAATCGCCAATTTGAAGAAAATCAAGCTCTTCCTCCTAGTAAGCAACTTCAGATCCAACATCCAAGCCCTGTCTTCTCCCACATGGATGGTGTGCAATGCTCTTCTCGAAGGCCTTCTGAAGACCATGCTAAATCCCCTGAGAAATGTCCTACATGCGGCAGAACATCTTGTTAAAGCACTCCACACACTGGACAACATCACACATGCCCTCATCAAACTGCACTGGCTTCCGCTGTACGCATGCATCTGATTCAACTTCTGCTGCATCATCTACAAGGCAGTAACATTAAAGTCTCCCAGCTACATCGCTGCAAAGTACAGGATCTCCGGTGGTGGCCAGTGCTTCACTAGAAGCCAAGATTTGAGCAGACTAGAAAAATGCTGCTGTAGGAATTAAATGACAAAAAGAAAGGCCTTCTTTGTCTTTTTCACCATACTCTGGAAGCTCCTCCCCTTCCACATCAGACTTCTGCAATTCAGGAAAGAGCTCAAGACCTTCCTTTTCAAGGACGTGTTCCCCATCAACATCTAGGATGACACCCCTAGTCTCACTGCTGACCGGACCGTGGGGGCTGCTTTGTGCTCAACTCCCTTTGTAACACAGCATCTTCCGCTTACCTGCTCCTTGCGGCCAGTGCAAGCTTTCACCTTCACCTGTATAGACTCCTTCCCCAGTTGTGCTCCCCTGTTCCTTCTACCCGATGCTATAGTACCCCCTTCTATGATAACTCCCCCCAGGGGCTCCTGTTACAAACTCCCCCTTCCTGTAGTTTTCCTTAGTACTATGCAAAGCACTCCATTGCTTTCCAAAGCTGGTTGCTCTCAATAAATACTGTAAGGAAGGCATGGTATCAAACAGTAAGACAGACACAAGTCAGCACAGTTAAAGGGTGTTTATTGAACTTAAATTGGGTTTGAAAAACGCCCATCTAGTTCTAAGTCTAAAGATGGGAGCAAGCTACGACCATCAAATAATAATAACGCCGTCCTAGTTGTCAAGGGCCTATACTAATAAACCTATTGCCAATCCTTACTTCTAAATAAAAATAGTGTGGGTAATAATGTTATGCAAAAGACAAGTGTCCATCTCAATATATCAGAAATCAATATCCGAGATTTAGATGAAATCTCTGGCCGACGAATGATATATTGGCAAGGCGAGCCATTATTGGCAAGGACCTACATTTTTGTCGTTTTCTGCAATAACAAGGAAGTGAATATGCTACCCTATTGCTGAAACGTAAGGTCTTCTTCAAGACATCACTCATTATACATTGTCCCCTAACTGTGAGTGAGATTTGGCATAATATTTTCATTTCTCCCAGAATAGCAGTTAAAATTGCTATAGTACACTATGTGGATTCTATACTTAAACCAGAATAATACAATCATTTCCTTGTTATTGCCTTTCAATGACATTGTTGACAGAGGATATCAGGAATATGACAGAAAGAAACAATTAAATCACATAGATCTCATAAATTCTGCATGTGTAAACTTCCATGAATTACCATATTTCACATTAGTGTAAATAGTATGGTTTCATTATAAATTCAAAAAATCTTAATCAAGTTTCACCCTTAGGTGAACTGAACACAAAGATATAGTTCTCGAGATTGTTGTTCTTACCCGTGAGCAGTCACCCTGGGTGTTACAGTAACTGTGATTGTTTTTTTTAATAGGTTGTTTTAAAAATATTTGCTTGTATTCAAATCATTATATCTGCTAATATGGAAGCACATGAAGCATACAAAACTTTTGAGAAATATGATCTAAGTGTGCATAAGTATTTGTGATGATGTTAAATTCTGTACATTTTTGAAAGGTTGAAACATGTGCAACCAACCAAAATCAAAACAAATTAAACAAAAAGAAAAGTGTTCAAGAAATGATGTCAGGATATTTGAGCCGTTGGCTTCCTTCCCAACGTTTTCAGCACAGGATAAGGCGGCACACTCGAGCTTAGCACATACTCTGGCTTTTCTAGCATGAGGATGCAGTTCAAAATCTCAGTATCAGGACCTTCTGTGCCAAAGTCTTGTTGCCATTCAAAGTCTTGTTTCAGAGGTCCTTATGCAATAAACATTCAAAGTTACTTTCTTTTCAGGATTCTCATATATAAACTTTCATCCACAAATCAAAGACTTTCGACTGAGTGCAGGATTTTGCTCGACCCGGTGCAGGACCACTTCGATTCACAATTCTTTCCTTTTAACTTTAATTTCTGCCACTTCTTAGCTGGATACCTTACAGAGACCGTCGATTGAGCACCCTTGCGGTGCCGGACCACTCTGCAAAGGTATCGGATCTTGTTTGTAAAGTTCAATCACTCATCAACAGTTCAATATTACTTGAAACACGTGTTTTAACAATGTTCGTTCCAGCGCTCGCCATACAATGTTGCTGCTTGCAACCTTGGCCTCAACACAGACTGGTCCTGTATCGGTCTCCCAAACTCACTGGCTGTGTTGATTTCACTGATGCTGCTTTGTTCTTGGAGTCAAGGACAGGACCACAGTGGCTGTTGCTTCTCCCCACCTTGATTATTGACGCGGGAGGGCCCTGGGTATCTCTGACACACAATATAGGATTCTTCCACCTGGTTTCCGGGTCTTACACTTTCTAATCTCGAGGACTCTGGAAAGTAACAGTTCCTTGTCGGAAAGGTGAAGGGAATTTACCTCCTTGCGATTCCCTTCTGGTTGGCCGTCTTTCTTCTCTCGTTCAGCTGCCGTTTTGAAACTGCTGTTTCCTCATGTGCTTTGCCTCGCTCAGAGTGTGCTCTCGTGCTCCTCCTTTTATCTGTGTGGGAAGCTTAATGGAAGTCAGGTGTGTGTGTTTGTGTGATGGTCAGTAATTGCCAGACCAGTGTATTGGGCCACGTCAGGTATACTGCTCGGGTGTTAGTCTGTTTTCGTCCATAGCGGGCTGTCTGTGTGAAAGTGTTTGTGTTGTAAAAGGGGGTTGGAGAGAGAGTTCCTAAGTATACTACCTGGTAGGATGGGCTAAAGGTGTTACAGGGAATGGATACCGCGTCTCACCATCCAGTGTCCTACACCCACTCCCCCGAAGACCCCTCACCCAGTTGATCCTCCTGCACTGGTCCACTCCCAGGAATGAATCCAAAAGCGATGGCTGTGTCCTGGCCACCTGGATGACAGATCCCCGGGAAGTAGTGGGTGAGACACCTTCTGGTTTCTCACAATACCTAAATAATATTAGGAGAACTGTCTTACTTTTATAACATTTAGATGCTACATTTTCACACGTTAGGGTACTGGATTCATTTGAATTCCTTGGTTACCCAAGATATTTGACTCCTACACACAACTGTAACTTTGTGAGTAATCCCAGGGTATTGTCACTGCTTGCATAGGGGAAGTCCCTTCCGATGAGGCCAGGGAGGTGAGGCTGCTACCTGATAGTACCACTATGGGGTGGTACTCAGTGAGTCGATCTCATGGGAGGGAAATCTCCCTTTGGGACTAGTGACAGTAACATCGGGAGAACACAGTATTCCCACTAATTACATAACCCTAGACCCCCTTGCCACAGTAACACCATCTTTCCTACACCTCCTTCCTTTTTAATCCAACCCTCATACCCTATGCACTTTTCTAAAGCACTCCAGGTAGAGAGTGCTGAGACGAGAAATAACCGTAGTGAGTTACCACATAAGCACTCACTACTGAGACTAGGAAGAAGTGTGAACAATACAGAATAACCATCGGAACTACTATTACCAGTCTAGTGGTTCGTGACAATTGATTGAAAGAAACAAGATAAAAACTGAAGAGGGACTTGAAAGATCGTCAAGGCCTCCCTGGAGGAACCGCGAGAAACAGTACAGGCTCGATGTGCAGGCAGGTGCTGACTGGGACACCGAGAACGAGGAAGAGAGAGTCTGAAGTGGTCCAGGAAATGAGGACGGCATGGCCCACAGGCAGACTAAGACTCCAGGCACCCCAGGTATCCGGGAAGCACAAGAGAGCAAGGCCATGCTGACCCAGAAGGAAAGAAGACTGCAGAGCTGCACAGAGGAAGAGAAGCTCCAGGAAACTTACCGGAGCCCAGCGAACAAGGCCAGCTGCCTCAAAGGAGCCAACGCTCACGCAGACCATACCACAAGCTATGCAGGTAGCCGAGAAGGTGCTGAAGGATGAAGGAGGTGGTGGCACGAATCGGAAGGCTGGGAATGGAGTGTCTGGGACCCTAATGCAGTGCGATAAAAGCAAAGAAGATCCAAGCCTTGGTACATGGATCTGTACGAAGGCTCGGCAGAAGAGTGAACCAAGTCCAGAGAAAGGAAAGCTAAGGCCGGAATTGCGAGTCTGGGACTCGCACCTAAATAAAGAGAACTGGAAGTTAATGGACAGTTCATACAGTACTTGGGAGGTCAGTGAACCAATTCTGTATGGGCCACTACAGCCTGGGGAGTGCATCCAGCAAACACTTATTCATCGCAGTACCTGGTAAGAAGGAACCAGGTCTGCCCACCATGGTCAGGGACCCACTACAGCTTGGGGAGTGCATCCAGGCTATTCTTCAGTGCAATATACAGCAAGAGGAAGCCAGAGCTGCCAACAAGGGTCTGGGACCCCAAGGAACAATATTGTAAGCTTGAGGAAGGCTGGGGAAAGGCAGACATTCCCCCAACAGCTAAGGAGTGGCTGAAACAACATTGGGAAAATCCTAGAAGACAAGAACGGACTTTTGTTCAGGGTAAGAGAGGCATTCATCTGGACCCAGAAGACATCTCCCTTGATTTAAAGTTAGCTTAGAGTGTAAGGGACAAAGTTATGATTTTGACACTGGATATTGGAACTTTTGCTTTGGACATTCTGACACTAGCTATTTCAGTTGAGGCAGGGAAACACCTCTTAGAGTTAGGGCGAGATAGGGTTTTCGTTTCCTTTTTAGCGTTGTTTATAGCAAACACTATGAACCCTCTGTGTTAGAGTCTTACTTCTGTAACCTTATACATTCCAAGATAACCTTTGAAAATAGCACAAACAAGTAAGATACGTGTACGTTATTTCAATTTTAAACTGCAACATGCTAATAATTCACTTTCTATAAAGTTCTATCAACTAAAAGCTAAACACAGTTTTTTCTAGGTTCCAAACATGAGTTTAGAGGTAAATGTGTATAGGTACTTTATAGGTTATTGGAGCTCCACAGATTCATTTGCTTTCTCCATTGCTTTATACTGGAAACTTCCGAAATGTGTCTGCTGTTTAGCCTGGACTGGTTACCTGATAATTGGGAAAATTATCTACAGCTATAATTCTAAAACTTCAAGTTTGAGAATGTCACAAAATGTGAGCTAAAAGCAAAGAATAGCCAAATAGCTAATATTGAACACAGAAAAATTCAAGCACGAGGATACAAACCTTTCACCAAGCTCAGAGATCTAGTGTAGCCTTACGTCAAATATGGGTAGCCCATCCAGTCATGCTTCTATTGCATTCTGTAACAGAATCAGAGCTCCTAAATAGACCTATGTTAGGTGAGTTAACCCCTCCATCATGTTTTAAACCCTTTGAATTTGAGTTTTTTTTCCCGCATCATAAATGCAAGACTACAGGTCCATTAAGAAAAAGTAAAAAACGAGGCTGCTTGACTGTGGTCTAGATCAGAGCTATGCCACAAAGCAAAACATAGCTCTGCTCTTCATGAAGCTTGAGAAACTGAAATGGTATAATAACATTCTGTCAAGGTCATGGCCAAAGCGCATATGTTCATATATTAACTTATAGCCAACAATACGAGTAAGTGTAAATGTTCATTTATATTCTATTACTTATTCCTGGTGTTTAGTTTGGTGTTTGAGAATTCCAACAAATAGAGGAAGAATGTGATTACATTATTTTCTTGGCATAACACACTCAAGCCCAAAGGGAACCATTAGAGCTATCGCTTGTGTCCCAACTGTGCAGAGTGAACAAACCAAAACTATAACACATGTACTACCGAGCTTTAAAGTTGTCCCTTGCTCGTTGTTTACATGTGTATTATCTGGCTTGCATTAAGGGAAACTACAAGTCCCAGAATGCAAAAGAGTAAGTACTACTGGATAGATATTCATACCCGACCATTTGACAAATCTGTTCCTAAAGTTTTCATAAAGGCATGCTGAAGATTGATTTACCTCCGAACCCCAGCCAATGCATTTGAAAAAGAACAAACTGACCGAAAGGAGCACTGGAGTGCCAAAAGCACTGTCAGCTGGTTCAGTGCAACATTTTACAGGTGGTTGGATACATACTCTTATGTCCTGTCCCCTTTCCTCCATCCTGCTGTGATGTCCCTCGGAACAGGAGACGGCCCAGAGCGTATTGCTAAGCACCAAACTAGACTCGACATGTCCCGCGTGATTCCGCCTCCGTGCATCCCCTCCCAGTCTCAGTCGATGTCCTGCACTCCGTGGTCTCCTTCTGGATGGACACCTGACTCTTCAGGCATCGGGACGGTATGCGGTCTTAAACGCGTAGTGATCTCGGTGTAGTTCTGGGGACTGCTGGTACACCAAAAGCTCTCTGTGGTTATGCCACCACTATCTGGTTCTCGTTCTCTCATTTTCCTGGACGCTGGCCATCCAACTCCCTGCTTATGGTGCATGTCCAGTTTGTAACTCACAGGCTCTCTTCCTCCAATCTCCTCCTCTCTCAAGTAATACGTCCCCTTCAGGCTTTCTTGACGTACGTTTGTCTCTCACTCCACTTATTGCAGCGTCTCTCTCCTTTTGATCCTTCTCGTCTCAGTTAAATGGAGCTTTCCATTTAAAGAGACAGGCACAGTTTCTGGTTGACAGTAACATACAGTATCTCTCTTCATAGAAGTCTCTGTAAGGTATTCCTAAAGAGGTTATTTTCGGATCTCTTTTATGGAGTTCCTCTCAGGAATGGGAGTCCTTGTCCCCAAAAAATAAAATGTAGGGTGATGGGGGTGGGCATATGGCGGAAAGGGTACTATGGGCTAAGAGCACCAGTGTCACTACTGTGAGAAACCTGAAGCTGTCTCACCCACCAGTCCCCGGGGATCTGTCATCCAGGTGGCCAGGAATTGGCCATCGCTTTTGGATCCAGTTCCTGGGGGTATACTAGTGCAGGAGTATCACCTGGATGAGAAGTCCTCAGGAGTTGGGAGTGGGACACCGAAGGGTGAGATGCGGTATCCCTGTCTTTGTAACACCTTTTCCCCATCCTGTCAGGTAGCATACCTAGGAACTGAAGCCCTCCCCCCATGCCACTTTCTCGCCACAAACACTTTTTCATCGACAGCTCACTGTGAGCGATGACGGACCAACACCAGAGCCGTATGTATACCCAACATGTCCCAACACAAGGGGTCAGGCAGTCAGGCAATTATTTGTTTGTTTGTTTTATTCACTTATAATGCGCACCAAACCTGAAAGTAACCGGGCCCAACAGTACAGAATATGCGAGGCTTTAAGTTACATGGTTACAGATTATAAACAAAACGGAATATATACCTGGCAATAATAGGTGAAATAACTAGAGACAGATGGGAAAATGTACATAATGGGAAACTGGATGGGGAGTATGTACAAACAAGGTGGGAGCGGGAGTCTTGTATACGCTAGTATGAAACTAGTTGTCTGATGACTTCAGCAGATTGATATAATTAGATCTGAATTCGAGATAAGGCTGCTCTTCTCGTAAAAGATGTGGCAAGGAGTTCCATAATCGTGCCGCTCGGACAGGGAAGCTGCCTCCCCCGGCCTTAGCCATCCTAAATCCTGATATTATAAGGCTGTTGCATTGGTTGTACTTGACGGTCGGGTGGAGCTTCTCTTTAGGAATCTATCCATAAGATAACTAGGTGCTGCATTGTTCAAAGCTATGTGAGTAAGGGATGCACTTTCAGTAGATTTTATTTTGGGTGGAAAGCCAATTATTTTGGCGCCTTATCTTGGATATGTGAGATCTTTTAGGCACGTCGAGAGCCTCCCACACGGTATTGTTTTGTAAGATTTAAATTCTATGGGGGATAGATTTGTTAGCATCGATTTATAAGGCATTACAATAATCGAGCCTGGATAGAATTAGGGCTCTAGCTGAAATAATGCATTTGTCATCTGAGAGAAAGTGTTTACCTGATCTGATAAGCTTACATGTGTAAACTGTGGCTGATGCCAGGGATTTCACCTGTTTGGAGAAGGAGAAGGTAGAGTCGAGGTAAAAGCCAAGTGTCTTCACCTTCTTGGCCACCTTGATAATATTGCCATCGATCTCAAAGGAGGTGTTGTCCTGGCCTAGTTTTTAAGATTAGAGTGAGTGCCCAGGATGATTAGCTCTGTTTTATCATCATTCAGGCATACAGCGTGGGTTGCCATCCATGCCTGTATGATGAGATACACCCTATTTACCAAGGCCAAGTCCTTGTTGTAATCCCTGGAAAGTGGGAGGACAATCTGAGTATTATCTGCATAATTAGTGTAGGTGATACCAAGAAGGTCCAGATCATCAAAAAGGGGCTTAGTAAATATTTTGTATAGGCTGGGGGAGACACAAGAACCCTGGAGTACTCCGCACATAATGGGGATCGGGTCTGCCGCTGCAGAGGGGGAGAACACTTTCATGGTCCTATCGCTAAGGAAAGACTCAATCCAGGTTATAGCCTCTTTGGAAAAGTGTGCAGCTGAATCTAGGGGGCTGCAAAGGACCTTGTGGTCGACAAGGTTGAATGCAGCCGAGAGGTCAAGCAGTAGGAAAAGGGCTGTTTTACCTTTGTCTCGTAGCTCATCTATTTGTGCCTTCAAATCGATGAGGGCGGTCTCAGTACCTTGTTGGGGTGGGAATCCTGATTGACGGGCGCCTAAGAGCTTGTGTCGTTCAAGGAATTTTCGAATTTGGTTGTAGGCAATCTTGTCCAAGATTTTTAGCAGAAATGGGACTGTCATGATAGGACGGTAGTTTGAAGGTATGAGTGGGTCTTGGGTTTGCTTTTTTAGCAGAGGCAACACCCAAGATTGTTTCAAGTTGGTGGGCACAGTGCCCGATGCAAATGAAGCATTGATAAGTTTGGATACAAATAGGGAAAAATCTCTGGCCGCATCTTTTATAAGCTGGGCTGGGCAAAGGTCATCCTGGCAATTAATTGGATGGCTTGAGTGAGAGGATGACTTTCTCTACATCAAGGATGGAGGTTTTGGTGAACATGAATTGAGCAACTGAGTCCTGTACATTTGATGGGGGTCTGTATTAAAATTGTTAGACTGGGGTGGGTGAATGAGTGTGGCTTTTTTCTATTTTATTTTGAAGCGTAATTACTTTATTTGATGGTGCTTGTTGTATGTCTGAGCACCATGTTTAATGTTTGGAACATGTGTCCGGAGTAGGGATAGGGGACTCTAATTCCTTAAGGATGGTAAACAATTCCCTCATGCTCGAGTTAGCTTTAGATATGCACTTATTGTATGAGTTATGCTTGGCCAGGTGGATTTTCTTTTTGTAATGAGAAGAGATTTCCATTAGTTTATTTTTATGATCTTCTGAGGGGAATAGTCTCCAGGAGGTTTCACAACTCCTCTTACATTGTTGTAAATCCTTTAATTTGGGGGTGAACCATTTATTTAGATGGGATTTAGGTTTGCTCGGTCTAAGTTTTCAGAGGTGCAACGTTGTCTGGTGTAGTTAAAATAATGTTATTGTACTCCTCAACGAGCGTTTCCGGGTCTAGTTGATCAGCTAACTGGTTGAGAGTAGGTAGGATAGCGGGAATCACTTTGTCCAATGTGATACTCTTTTTATTCCTAGATAGACATGGCAGGGCCGTGGTAGGAACTAGAGGGAGTGGTCTAGAGGTAGAGAGTTCAAAGGACAAGAGGAAATGGTCCGTCCGATGTTGTGGGGAAATGGTTGTGATGATTTTAAGATTATTGGAGAGTAAGCTGTTAATATCCTCCTCAAATATTCCAATAGGGCTAGGTGGTCTATAGATAAGGTGGATTGTCAGTGTCTTGGAGTTAAGCAGTGGAAGTTTGATTGTGAGCACTTCACATGAATCAGTGACTGGGGTGGGTATGGTTCTCATACCTAGGCTGGATTAAGAGATGATGGCAATGCCGCCGCCGCCTCGCATCTTATTTCTATCCTGTCTCAGTATGGTATAGCTATCCGAGATTGCTAATGAGAGTAGGGGTCCTGCTACTTTGTGCAGCCAAGACTCTGTAATAGCAAGAAAGTCCAAATTGTCGGCCAATATCAGGTTGCAGATATCCGTGGCATGCACAGTCAGGAATCTGGCATTTATTAATGCTCCTTTAAGAGGGAGGGCCACTACAGTGGTTTGAGTGGGTTTTATTTTAGTGGTAGGGGTTTGAGGCCTCAGGATATTGAGGTTGGTGATATTTACCTTCTGGCTATTGGATCTTTTGTTGACTGTGAGTAAGGATCTGGTAAGGGGCTCGAAGACTCTTGTTAGTCTAGATCAGAGTCTAGAGTTTCTGTAGGGTAGGCTACATGGATTACTTTGAGGCAAGCTTGGACGACTCGAATCAGGGTGATCCATAGTGGTTGGGGTAACTAGAAGTATATTGGCTAAATTGGATTGAACTCCCTTATTAGTTGTTGGGTGGCTAATGCAAGGTGTCTGGTGGATGATTAGCAGTAGGCATATAAGGGTCAAGAGGTTAAGGGCTATAATGCTCATGATGTAACAAGGCTTTGGATGTGACTTATTCTAAGTTCAGGAGCACCTTATAAGTAGGGGCAAGTGGTTAAACTAGACTATGCTGATAGGTTAGTGTAGAGGATGGCAAGGTGGTCACTGGAAGGAAAGGCTAGTTCCACTTATTATTGATGGGGTGCACATTGGTCACTAATACAGAAAAGCGAGTTGGAGAGTGGGCTGGTTCCACTTAGTCTAGATGGGGCACCCTAAATGTAGATGCAGTGAAGCAGAGTACACAGAATGGGCTAGTTCACTTTCTATCGATGGGCACACTAATCACAGATGCAGTGAAATTAAGTACACAAAATAGGCTAGTTCACTTTCTATCGATGGGCACACTAAACAGATGCAGGGAAGCAAAATTCAGAAAATAGGCTAGTTCACTTTGTTTAGACTGGCTCATAATGGTCATTGCTGTACTTAGTACACGTAGCGAAATAGGCTAATTCCAAATTTCTCTGGGTGAGGTAACAAAACTGTAATGTTAGCTGCATTAATAGAGAGTGTACTATGGCCAACTAGAAGCTAGGCTGGTAAATTACGTACAGACATCTGGAGACACAATACACAACTTGTGGCCACGTGCTGTGATGCCAAGGTGGGGGGAGGAGAAGACTCAATGGTGTTATGTGAGAGTTAGTTAGGTAGAGGACTGTTATTAAGGCACGTTAGTACTTATGAAGTACGATAGGTTAGCGAAATGCCATACAGGCTAGTGTCAAATAATGTTCACAATAATCACATAAAATGTTCAGAGAGATTCAGATAGCTGTAGCGATAACCAGAGGTTCAGGTAGTACTGGTATTCACATCTGATAAGGGCCCATTGTCCATAAGCCGCTCGGATCATTGCAGGCTGACATTGTGTCGGGTGAGTTAAAGACTGGCCTGATAAAGGTGCTCCCGGTGCGTACAGGAGCAAACAGGGCAGCAGGCCTTATAGATAATTACACATACCTGACTTCCATCACACTTCCCCACAAGAATAAAAGGCAGAGCACGAAAGCGCACTCGGAGTAAGGCAAAACACACGAGGAAGCAGAAGTTCTGAGATGGCAGTTTAATATGAGGAGAAAGACAGCAAAACCAGAAAGGGTTGCAAGGAGGGAATTGCCTTTGCCCTTTTCAGAGAAAGAAAACTGCTACTTTCACAAGCCCTTGAGAATAAGAAACGTAAGACCGGGAAGAAAGGTACATTTTAGTCGAGGCGGGGAGGAATGATTGCCGCCGTGGTACTGTCCTTGCCCCTACAACAAAGCCATTTCAGTGAAGTCAGCACAGCCGGCGAGTCGAGGAGACTGATAGCAGACCGGTCTGTGTTAGAACCAAAGTTGCAAGCGGCAACATTGCATGAAGAAATCTGCAAAGAACAGAGTATAAGGCGTACATGATGAGCGACGCAAATATAATTGAATATCCAAGGAATTAATTAACTTTTGAAACCAAGGTAGATGCCATATACAGAGTGTTCCTGCAACATGTTGGTGCTTATTCAAAGGTCTCTGTTAGGTATCCAACTGAGAGTGTAAAATTGTTGAACTGTTAAATCGAAGTGGTCCTGCAACGGGTCACGCTAAACCCTGTGCATATTCGAAAGTCTTCGATTAGCTTATACAAACTGCAATTGGTCCAAGCCCGGCTGAGGGAGACTAATTGTGCAAAGGGATCTGAGCACAGCAGAGGGGGATCCGGGGTGAACCGTGAGTCACCCGAGAAAATACTGTGGTAGAAAAGGGGATTTTAGCACGGCTGAAGGGGATCTAAGGTGCAGAGTGAATTGCCCCACTTGAATACTTGGAAAGGAACTTTTTGTTTGTTTGATACATCAGGCCCTCTGAAACAAGAGACTTTTGATAACCTAAGAGACTTGGACATAGAAGGCCCTGATGCATGTAATGGATTGTTTGATGGTCGAAGCTTGCTCCCATCTTAGATTTCGGTTTAGATAGGCGTTTATCACAACTTTGATAAAGTTCAATAAACACCCTTGAACTGTCATCTCCTATGTCTGTCTTACTTTAATAGAATGCATTCCTTACACTTCGGTGAGTAACCTTTCAGTATTTTTATGCCCCGTCCCCTTACCACCATACCGTTAAAGCACACCACCTCCAGAATGGGCAGTTGGATTTAATGAGCAAAAAGGTTGTCATTTCTTGAGCTGCTGTCCAATGAATAATGGTTACAGAGCAGGTGCACAATAGCCCAAGTCGCCGCCTTACAAATGTCTTGTATGGTGTGAGAAACTTGAGGGTATTCTCCCAAGGAGACCTCGGGAATCCCTTATTCAGGTGGCCAGGGGAGGGCTGGCGCTCTCAGATCCCAACCCTGGGGGTGGACGAGTGAGAGAGGATCACCTGGTTAGGGGAGCCCAGGGTTGTGCTTGGGAAAAAGCCCCAGATGAGATGCAGTATTATACAGAGGAAGAAGGAGGGGAGAATGAGATCCCTTATTCTCAATGAAACTCACTTACTGGAATCTCACCACCCATACACCTCTGGTAAACCAATTAAAACGCCGTTACAATAGGAAACAACCCCTCTCTGAATCACTGTTTTCATTTTGGCCACCAGAATCCCCAACCATTCTTCTCCACGTCCCTCTGATAATTAATTTCCGAACTTCCAATCTACCCTGAGAAAACACTACCGTTCCCACAATCCCCTTTGTTCAGTTCACTATCCCGGCTATCCCCGTTTGCTTCATAAACCCTACCAATCCCGTCCTCTGATGGTCACATTCGACTGGGAAGTCTAAAAATGACAAACAACTACAGTTCCCACAAACACTCTTCCTCATTGCACAAACCCACAAAAACCACCCTTCTGAGAGCAGCTCAAACCCCTCTAGTATGAGGATTATAATCCCATACAACACCACTTCTGACATGAACACTTTTCGGTACCCGGAAAAACATAGGGCCAGGCAGAGTCAGGCAATTGACCAGAATCACTCACACCCGATGGCCCTTTCCTTTCCCCACAGGGATAAAAGGTGGAGCAGGAGAGCACAATACGAGCAAGGCAGACCGCACAACGTGAGAGCTAACCCAGCACGGCACTTCAAGAGGAGGAGAAAGACGGCACATACCGAGAGGGTGACAAGGAGAGAAGTGACCTTGCCCTTTTCGATCAAGGTATGTGAAACCTCTGCAGATGGAAACATAAGACTGCATACAATAGCCAGCGTGTGTTGCAGCAGGTGTCAGCGGTATACAAGACCCTACTATGCTGATTACCAAACGGGGAGAGACTGTTACGCTCACCTGGGTTCCACAGGGCCGCCGAATGAAGCTGGACTGCAGCGGTCTCCACCAATGTGACTCGTAGTGTAGTGATGAGTGACTGCACCTGCCCACTCAGTTTCGTCTGTCTGGCACGTAGGAGGATTTTCCTAAAGTAGTAAAATGGTAATTAGCTGACCGTGGTAAAAGGGGTTAACCTTGTCTTTTCTGAAACCACCTTATGTTCCCCTGATCATGTCTCACCTTATTGTTAGGAAGGATGGGCTCTCCCATCCTGCGTCGGCGTGCAGGGGTGCTTAGAAACCAGTTAACTTCACTGCTCCGTAAGCTTATGGCAGAGTTTTCAGACAACGATGACTCTGAGGTAAGTTTTATGCCAATCCAAAGTATAATGCAAGTTTTAGAGTTTGATTGTCTTATAGTTCACTCTTGCTCCTTTATTTATTTCTTCCCTTGCAGAATGTCCCAAGGTGAACGTTCCGTCTCCGAAAGGATTGAGGTAGTGCCAAGGTAAGAGTCAGTTTTGCACCAAGCACTAATCTTAGCAAGCGATATTGTTCATTAAGAGATTAACCAATTGTCCTCTCTGTATTTTGCAGGTGTGGCGCTTCTCCGGAATGAGGGGCGCAGGATGATGACTAGCGACACCTCGAGCGGTAATGTACCAAGTAAGTATCTTGCGGTATGAATTTGAATGTCTTTTGCAGAGCGCAGCTCACCTGTTGTTTTTCTTTCTTTTGCAGATGCAGATGCTCCGAGCAGCGATTTCAACAGAGCGCCTCGCGGGATCGTGTGGATGAAAGGAGACTTGGTGAGTATGCCGCGGCGCTGCTGCTGACAGTGCAGCGCTGTAACAGATGTTTTCTTTTCCTCACAGGTGCGGCGTCTCCCTGAGGAAAGCGACGACTAATGGTGTGGCTCCTGTAATCTGCTTTTCCTTTTCTCTTTTTCAGGTTCGGTTCACAGAGAACAAGACGGATGTAGCTGTACACTGGATGCTGAGCTGCAGGCACGGTGAGCGTTACGCTGCAGAGATGCAGAATAACGCAAAACGTGTGCTGCTCTCCGGGCGTGGTTTAAATAGCCACCATAAAATAGTTCCCAGGTAAAATAGTTCCAGTACCACACCCAAGAAAAATAGTCCCTGGAAGAAAGTAATCCCTTCAAGGCCTCACAATGGCCTGTACATGATTTCTCTACAGGATGTCCTGCTTAGTTTTAAAAAAGGCAAAATGAGCCTAGCGCCAACGGCGCCAGGACTGAGTCCATAAAGTCCCTAGGCGGTCCCTTGAGCCTCCCTGAGTCCTCATGGGTGCCTGTACTCTGGGCAGATGGGTCTGCTCCTGATGTCTGAGGGCAGGCATCGTGACAGCGATGCTTGTCTCGGTGGTGCCAACCTCGACTCCAAATAGAAGGAAAGCCTGCGGTTCATCACAGCCGGTGAGTTGAGAGAATCGATAAGAAACCGAACTGTGTTGAACGAAAAGTAGCAAACGACTAATTTGAACTGTAAAAAGCTTGAAGATACTATTGGGGGAAACCATTAACAGAGGGATCCGGCACCACGTGGGTGCTCACGCAGGAAACTCTGGGCGATTTCCCGATAGCAGAAACTAACAAAACCAGAAGGCCGTGGGAAGAGTCGAAAAGAAGTCAAAGTGGTCCTACAGCGGTCTTGCAAAATCCTCTGTACCGTCAAAAGTCTTTGGGCCTCATCACGACTTGGGCGGTAAATGTGGCAGATTATCCGCCGGACCTAAATAGCGCTAAAGCCAAGGCACCCGGCGGATAATCCGCCAGATCACGACTAATCGTGCACGCGCCCCGGCCCAAGGCGTTAGCGAGATTAGCGCGAACCCTTAAATCCGGCGCACTGAGCGTGCGCTTATAGTGCGCGGGAAACGCATCACCGCCGGAACGGGAAATGAAGCGGCGGCCATTTTGGAAATCACAATCCATCGGATATCTCAGGCACTGGAAGCCATCCACTTGATTCGAAGGCAGAAAATGAGTCAGGAGCGCACCAGGGGCAAGTCTGCCATGGACAGGGTCAGAAAACCCAAGTTTAGCGACCAAGAACTTGAGGTCCTTGTGGATGAGGCACTGACTCACCATCACGAGCTGCAGCAGCATAAAACAAGCCCACTGCGCAGAGGCCAAATCTGGAAAAGTGTTGCACAAAGGGTCAGTGCAGTTGGCCGCGTGCCCCGGGATGGGGAAAACTGCCGCAAGCGGCTGAATGACCTGCGGGTTCGAGTGAGAGGCATCCTGTCCCAGCACAGGAGTGCAAGCAGGGCCACAGGAGGAGGCCCACCACCCCCCCCGACCTCACACCATGGGAGGAGAAACTGACGGGCCTCATTGATGTCGGGACCATTGAGGGCATCGGTGGAGCGGAGGCAGGGACTGGCATTGATCCACCGGCAGGTGAGTCCCATCCCCGAATACATGCATCTGAATGAGAGTGAAGATATGTGTCTGAGGCACTGCATACACCCGTAAGTGAGGGCCACATCCCTAGAACGTCAGTGCTGCCTAGACTACCCTGTACAAGCAGTGCATGAATGACAGGGGCAGGGGATAGACTCCCCTAGCCATAGGACAGCTACGTAGAGTGGTACTGTGCATCAACACAACCACAAAAGCCTGAGCGCAGTCCACCCCAACACGCTTTAACATGCAGTGTCCCTCCATGCACATCCACAACAAGCACCACATGTTGACTGAACAGAATGCAAGTTGAATGCGTCATTGTCACTGTCTTCATTCACACTTGTTGGCATGACCTGCATCACACAAATGTATGTAGCATTGTACTCAAACCACCCCCTATGTGCCCCACAGGCACACGTCGATCCCAAGAGGCCGTTGATGCTGACGATGAGGCCACACCGGCAATGTGCCCACGACACCGTGCCTCCACCAGCACCACCCCCCCCCCCCAAGAGGCCGCACCCACGGGAGAGAACACCGGGGAACACCCACCTCACCGCCACTCAGCCCCGCCAGACAGCAGCGGCAGCCACATGGCTGCAGGGAGGCTACCGGCAGCTCACCGGAAGCCAACATCCAGAGCCCCGACGCCGAGGGTGAGAGGCCAGAATCGCAGCCAGATGTGGGAGTAACACCCCCACATGGGCATCATGCCACCGCAGTACACGCCCACAGCAGCAGTGATGGGGAAGGGGCGTCAACACCCCATGGAAGTCCAAGCACAGGCAGACAGCAGACAGGGAGTCGGCATGTGGCTGTGCGTCGCTGCAGCACACCCCAGCCCGATGTAGACACCCCGTCGTATGGGATCCCAGAGGGCCATCGTTCAGAGCCAGGAAGCCCAGTCCAGTCTGGTGGCATGCCACCATACAGCCCCCCCCCCCCGACAGCACCCAATTCGTGGTCCACCAACTGACGTGCCAGGAGAGGGCCTTGTCACTGGGGCAGCAGTCATGGGCCGGCTGGACATAATAGAAGCTAAACAGGCCCGGGTGGAAGCAATGGCCAAAGTCCAGAGCCGGCACATTAAGACCGTGAGCAATTCGATTAAGCATGGATGCAAGTACATTGCCTGGGACAATGCACGCACACACCATGTCGTGCAACAATGCACTGCTGCCCTGACAGGCTTTGGCCAAAGGGTACGTGAATTCACGGAGGCTGTGTCTGCACTAGCAGAACAACAACGCGAGGCAAATGCCCTCATACGCCAGCACATGATGGCCAGCGCTTCCGTGCCCTCAACTTCAACCACACCAACAGAGGGTTCACTGGATCCATCTCCAAGGCGCCGGTCCTTGCGCCACCTGAGGGCACACACACCGGAGGGTCCTGGGAGAGGGAAGCGCCCGCGCCCATCATAGCGGTGCATGGCATCATTGGTGTGGGCCTGATCAGGCAACAGCACAGTTGGGGGTTGTACACTGGGGGGAGGTGGGATTGTTGGGTGCTCACTGGGGGGATGGGGGATTGTTGGATGCTCACTGGGGGGAGGGGTGATTGTTGGGTGTTCACTGGGGGAGGGAGGATTGTTGGGTGCTCACTGGGGGGAGGGGGGATTGTTGGATGCTCACTGGGGGGAGGGGTGATTGTTGGGTGTTCACTGGGGGGAGGGGGGATTGTTTGAGGGAAAATAAATCGCGTTACAAAAATCACAATGCATGGACAGTAGTGATTGTTACAAATGCAATTTAATGTAGAAGTCACCATTTACCTATTACCCATTTCGAAAAGAATCCATCAATCAATCCCTGTCTGGCCAACCTCCCTTCCCTCAGGCCCACCCTCTGTGCATGTGCTACACCTTCTGGCACTTCATCGCCCTCACTACCATCCTCAGGTGGCTGCACATGAGCATCAGGGGGCAGTGGCACATTTCTGCGACAACAGATGTTGTGCAGCATGGCACATGTCAGTAAGATTTCACAACTTCTTCTGGTGCATGCATCATAGCACCTCCCGTGCGGTCGAGGCACCGGGAGCGTGCCTTCAAAAGTCCAAATGCCCTCTCCACGCAGATCCGTGTACGGGCATGGCCAAGGTTGTATGCCCGCTCTGCAGCCGTGTGTGGGTGACGCACAGGGGTAATGATGTGTCACATAAGGGGGTAGCCGCCTAACTAAATTACACCATATTCTAATTTATGTATGTGGTGAGTATTATGAAGAAAAAGGGTGGTCTATGCAGAAGTAAACCTATGATTCATCCTAGTGATGTAATCTAACATCCCCTGGGGGTTGAAAACAAGACAATGTACTTTGTATTGTATAGGCAAATTCTATTACAAACAACCAGTTATATACGGTGCAATTTATTTTTGATGCACTCAGTATTCTTTAACAAAACAACAAAAACGGAAATGCAGTGTTCTGATATAAAAACAAAAGAATTTTTCAAGGTAATATTAGAGCATCAGTCTCAAACAAAAAAGAAAAATTACTTATAACATCATCATTTGCATGGTAAGGTTCTTTTACCAGCAACAACAGGGTAACACTTGTTTTAGTTACAAATACAGTTTGACAGATTATTTAGCAGATTGTTTTCCCAATTGGGAAGCTCTGTAGCACCAAATTAAGCAGGACAGAGTGGTGAGTGTTAGTAAGGTTGTGTACATTTACATATAGGGGGGCAACAGTTTGCCTCACAGTATTAATGGTGAAACCTCTATAGTTGTACACTATTGTGCAGATCTATAAGTGACCAATCCTCAGTCGGTCTACGTCAGGAAAAGAAAAAATTCCCAAAGATGTAGGTTGGGTCTACAGTGATGTTTCTGGACCCTTGGACGTTTCGGCTTCCAGTGTGGGTGCCTTCATCTGGGCCAAAAGAGGATTGTATCTCCCTGAAGCATGGGTCCGGACAGGGAGAAAGTGAGAAGATGTGGACGGGGGGAGGAACGTGCAGCAGTCCCGTCTCGAAGGCCGTAGTGATTCAACGGCTGCAAGGTGGCAGGGTCCGAAGATCCTAAGGAGGGTCCCCACCTGAAACGGTGTGGACTGGACACCTTCCAGTCTGGGCCAGGACAATTGGAGGCCCAAATGAAACCCTGGGCAGGCAGGGGGCTGCAAAACTCGGGCCCAGCACAGATAAGTTGGGGGGCCGCAGTTTCAGAAAAGAGCCCTTGTAACAGTGGGCGGTTAGAATTTCTGAAGCGTTCAGGACAGCAATCCGAAGTAAGGCTGTGGGGGAGGGGTGATTGTTGGGTGTTCACTGGGGGGAAGGGGGGATTGTTGGGTGCTCACTGGGGGGAGGGGGGATTGTTGGATGCTCACTGGGGGGAGGGGTGATTGTTGGGTGTTCACTGGGGGAGGGAGGATTGTTTGAGGGAAAATAAATCACGTTACAAAAATCACAATGCATGGACAGTAGTGATTGTTACAAATGCAATTTAATGCAATTTAATGTAGAAGTCACCATTTACCTATTACCCATTTCGAAAAGAATCCATCAATCAATCCCTGTCTGGCCAACCTCCCTTCCCTCAGGCCCACCCTTTGTGCATGTGCTACACCTTCTGGCACTTCATTACCCTCACTACCATCCTCAGGTGGCTGCACATGAGCATCAGGGGGCAGTGGCACATTTCTGCAACAACAGATGTTGTGCAGCATGGCACATGTCAGTAAGATTTCACAACTTCTTCTGGTGCATGCATCATAGCACCTCCCGTGCGGTCGAGGCACCGGGAGCGTGCCTTCAAAAGTCCAAATGCCCTCTCCACGCAGATCTGTGTACGGGCATGGCCAAGGTTGTATGCCCGCTCCACAGCCGTGTGTGGGTGATGCACAGGGGTAATGAGCCACGTGTACTGGGGATATCCAGATTCATCTGTAGGGGAGAGAAAGTCGGTATGGGGACAAGGTAAGTCCAGTGGGTGTACAGAGCCCTGTCATCAGTGTGATTTTGCAATATTTGTCATTTGGACTATGACATTGTGGAGTGCGCTGTCCTATGGGCATGATTGAATCAATGGGGTACTCTGCACTTGGTACGGCTATGTTTCGATATGTAACAGTACTCATTCACATGTCGCAGGATGAGGGGGCCCTTCCATCTACTTCTGCTTGACAGAAGTGGCTGCCTCATGTGTCATTGCTAATCCATTGGCCTACAGTTGCATTTGCTGCTCTTCACTATTCTGTACGGTTCTCCATGCATTCCCATGGCCATTTTGGGGACAGTGTTTGTGGGATGTGCATTGTCATCACTCGGCCTACTTATGTGTGGAGCATTCGTGGATGTGCCAGCTGATGGTTTGGTATTTCATTGCTGTCGGATGGCCAGGCTGGGATATCTGTACTGTGTCAGTGTTGGGAGCCATGGTGCTACTCACACAGGATGCCTTGTTGTGGTGGGGCTTCCATATGTCACTGTGCCACCACATGTCTTACATCCTGCATGGGTGTGTTCTGCTGTGTTGGACATGTCCAAGGTTCATCGTGCAAGCTGCTTGGATGTGTATGCTGCTGTGATGCTGCTGACCATTGGGAATGATGGATTCTGTGACAGGCACCATCAGTTGTGGATTGACATGCTTTGTGGTATACATTTGTACTCACCCAGTAGCCATGTGTTTTGGCCTCGGTGCCTTTCCATGTACGCTGGCAGGGTACTGTTGCGTAGGACCATGGAGTCGTGGGTGGATAACTGGGTAGCAGGCACAGCAGTGGCTGAAGGTGAGGTCAGGGCCACATGTCATCTGCACATTGAGGGAATGGTACTGTTTCCGGTTTCCAAACACCAGTGGCAAAAGCGAGTCCATTTGATCATGTATTGCGCTCTAGTGCTATACTTGCACGCGGCTTTAGTAATCTTTACATACTTGTCCGAAAGACCAATGTGGCCATATTCTAGGTCCTCAGGGTCCAAGTAGCCAAAGACAGCCATTGAGGGTTTGGGTTTAAGACCCGGCCTGCAGCTGGGAAAGCAGGCCCATCCACTTGGGCATTTTCTATGGGTTCTGACATTTTAGACTTTGTAGATCTGAGAACCAAACTCTCCCTGGCCAGACGGGTGCTATCAAAATCCCATGCCAACTTTCGATCATTTCAATTTGTGAAGCACCTTGATCATAAGTGGGAGCAGCAGGAAAGCATATAGGGTCTGGCTCTTATGAGAAACCTGAAGGTGTCTCCCTAGCTGGTCCCCGGAGATCTGTCATCCAGGTGGCAAGGACATAGCCATTGCTATTAGATCCAGTTCCTGGGGTGGACCAGTGGGGGAGGATCACCTGGATGGGGTGTCCTGGAAGAGTGGGGGTGGGACACCGACGGGTGAGATACAGTATCCCCCTCCTTTTAACATCTTTTCCCCAGTGTTTGCCCCACAAATCCTACCAATCTCGGCTTTCTCAGTCTACCAACCATTTGCTTTCTTGTAACATTTTTTCCTCATCCTACCCCGTAGGACACTTGAAACCTCCAACACCCTATTTTTCCAATACCAATACTTTGTTACTGTGATAGAAAACGGACTAAAGTTAATGCTAGTTACCCGATATGTCCCGATACAAGGGTCAGGCAAAGTCAGGCAATGAACCAAAAACGCACATACCTGACAGCCCTTTCCTTTCGCAACAGGAATAAAGGGTGGAGCGAGAAAGCACAATACGAGCAATGCAAACAGCACGCCGAGACGGATAATCCGGAGTGGCAGTTCAAGAGAAGGAGAAAGGCGGCGGGAAGCGAGAGGGTAGCGAGGAGAGAATTGATCTTGCCCTTTTCATCCCAGACACGCAGAAACTTTGTGGAGGAGAGCCTAAGACCACGGACAATAGCACAAATGTCTTGCAGCAGATGTCAACGGTATACAGAGCGTGTCAATGCTGATAAGCGGGGGCGAGAGAAACTCCTGCTACCGTAGTACCGGTCTTGACTCCAGTAAAGAAGAAAGCCAAGCGGTTCATCACAGCCGGTGAGTCAAGGGGAGAACCAATAACAGCCGGGCTGCGTTGAATGAGGAATGCAAAGTGGCACGTTTGAACTTAGTTTAATTAACTGGGAAAGAACTGTAAAAGTGTTGAGGGGAGACCAGCTGCAGAGGGAACCAGGACCACGTGGGTGTCGCTCCGAGAGACTCTGGTAGATCCCCGTTTGAATGAAACTACAGAAACCAGAAGGCTGTAGGAGAGCTGCCAGAAGAGGTCAAAGTGGTCATACTGGAGGTCTTGTAAAATCCTCGTACAATCGAAAGACTTTGATCTACAAATTTGAGAAAGTAAGGGAAGTGAATCCCGGATGGTGAAAGTAAAAGGGAAGTGAATCCCATGAACATTGAGAGTTAAAGTGAATGTGAAATTGGAAAGATTGAACCCAGAAGAGGGTTGCTAATAAAAAGGGGACAAAGCCTAAAGACCCGTAAAACAGGGTGTTGACAAGGGTAAACCCGAACAAGGGATGTGCACCGGAACGGTTTGAAAAAACATTGATATTTGTGAGCGAAGGGTCAGCACCCAGAAGAGGGGGACCCAGGGTTGAAGTCATCACCCATTGTGGACTTTGAAAGAGAACTTTGTGTTTGTTTTGTTATTGGCTACATCAGGCCCTTGAAGGCAAGAGTCTTTCAGGAGAAACGAGACCTGGCCCTCAACGGTTCGGATTGCTGCCATTGGAACAGTTAACTCGTGCTGGGAAAACTCTAGTGTGTGCTGTGCTCCAGACTCCCATCTTACCCTCTGCAGAGAACGTGGAGGAGTCCCACTTAACCGCATCCTAACATTTATTTACAAACATTTCTTTCTTTTGCTGAAAACTTTCCCACACCCTATTTTGTTTTAGCTGTGAGTTTTGGTAATAGGTTTCTAGTATAGGGCTTTTTGTTTTGACACAAAGCCACTAGGACTGCCTTATATTTTATTTGATGGTCGAGGCTTGTTCCCATTTAGGTTTAGATTAGGCGTTTTCCCAACCTGCATACATTGTTTGTTTGTTTTATTGCTTGTATAGCACCGAACCCCAGGGTATTCTGGGCGCTTTTCTTAAGGTACATGGTTACAATAATTATGTGCAATAAAATAAAGAATACAGTCATACATACAGTAGTAGAAAGAAATAATAACATTTACAAATATATAGATGCTGGTGAGATTTACAAGATATACAGATACAGGTTCATAAGAGAACATAGGGTAGGATTTCAGCTGGCCAAGGCAGCCGTGGAGTGTATCGTACCTAGGCTATGGACATGGTCAAGAGGGTTGCAAAGGTCCAAAGGTCTCCATAGAGCATTCTAGTTATTAGTTAGATTGCGAGAATAGCCAACATTTTGTTTTGTTCCGAAATGAGAAGAACACAAGTGGAAGCTTGTTCCAGGTCTTAGCCGCTAGCACCCGGAAACTGGAACCTCCCGCTTTGTTGAGTTTGAATGTCGGAATGTTTAGACACTGGGCATAGTTTGTTCTAGTGGGTCTGGTAGATTATTTTCTGTAAAATGTGTTCATCAAATACTTCAGAGCTAAATTGTTAAGGCACTTGTGAGTGATCATGAGCGTTCTGAATGTGATCCTATCTTGGATAGGGAGCCAGTTGGAGTTGCGTCTAATTTGTGTGATGTGGTTAGATCGAGAGATGTTTAGGGCAGCATTGTTTTGCAGTACTTGTAGCTTGTGGAGGTTCCTTTGACTAGTGCCCAGATAGAGAGTATCACAAAAATCCAGTTTAGACAGTATAAGGGCTCTTGCAAGGGTGAGGCAACTATTAGAGTTCAGGAATGGTCGGCAGGCATTTATCAATTTTGAAGTGTTTGCGATTGAGAAAGCGGTGGTGTTGATTTGTCTTTGGAGGGTTAAGGCAGAGTCTAGATAGATAGGCAGGTCTTTGCTACCTTGTCAACTTTGATGAGGTTGCCATCAATATTGAAGGAGTAGTATTTGGGGCCTAGCTTGTTGAGTCTTAATTTGGAACCGATGATGAGGTTCTCAGTTTTGTCGTCGTTGAGACAAAGGCCGTGGTTGGCCATCCATGCCTGTATTTTGCTGTAAATTTAATTTAGGAGTGTGGAGTCAGATTGGTATTCGCCTGAAAGAGTGATGAGTATTTGCGTGTCGTCGGCGTAATTCCTGTATGGAACGCCTAAGTCAGCTAGGTGGTTGAACAAGAGCTTAGTGAATAAATTGTAGAGGGTGCGAGATATGCACAAGCCTTGAGGGACTCTGCATGTGATAGGGAAGGGATTGGCTGAGGCGATGGGGGGAGAAAACCCTCATATATAGATCTGTCTGCTAAGAAGGATTTGAGCCAGGCTGCAGCTTGGCTAGAGAAGGCGGCAGCTGTGGTGAGGTGGTTGGTTAAGATGTTATGGTCGACTAAATCAAACACTGCTGATAGGTCCAATAGGTAGTAAAGCAGGCTTGCCATTATCCCTTGCCTTATCCATTTGGATTTTCAGATCCAAGAGGGCTGTTTCTGTCCCATGTCTTGCTCTAAAGCCCGATTGTCTAAGGCCTAGGAGGTTGTTCGTCTCAGGGTGATTTTGAATCTGGATATATGTGGCCGTGTCTAAGATTTTTAGGAGGAAAGGCATGGTGGTGATTGATCTGAAGTTGTTAGGGATATTGGGATCAAGGTTAGGCTTTTTGATGAGGGGCATGACCCTGGCATCTTTAAGGTTTTAAGGAACAGTGCAAGAGGCAAAAGAGGCCTTTATAAAAGAGGTGATGAAAGTTGCAAATTCTTTGGCACCTTATTTTATGATGGAAGCTGGGCATATGACTCCTTGACATCTGGATGGTTTAAGTCTTCTAATGATAGATTCCACTTCTAGTGCAGTGACGGGTGAATTCGAAAGCTATGTTTTGAGTGGCGGGAGAGGCGGGTTGGGAGCTCGGGTTGGTCAGAGTAATGTTTGGATTGCTAGTCGACAGGCTAGCGTTTTTAGCTTCAATTTTCGATTGAAGTAATGTGATTTTGTGGAGTAGTGCTTTTTGGATGTTGGTACACCACAGGGCTTCTTTCTTGCAGGAGTCGGACGGGGTTATGAGAGATACCAATTCTTTAAGGATGGTAAAAAGCTCTTTGGTGTTGGATTTGGCATTAGAAATTCTGTTATTGTAGTTCTACCATTTGTTTCTAAGTTAGCAGTTTTATAAGTAGTGGAGGCGATTATAAATGTATCTTTATTCTGTGTTGATGTTTTTTTTTTTACCAGGACGCCGCTGCAACCCTTTTGGCTTTACGAAGTGTTTTCAGTTCTGTAGTGAACCATTTGTTAAGGTGTGCTAATGGTTTGGCTTTCCTTAATTTAAGAGGGGCCAATTGGCCCATGGCCTTCAATAGGTTCTGGTTATATAGTTCTACCATTATGGCTGGATCAGAGTCCGGCGGCAGCTGTTGCTGGGTAATAGGTTGAAGTAAGGGGAGAATGCTTTCTAAGGAGATAAGGTGGTTATTCCTAGTTGAGGCTGGTGTTCAATAAACACCCTTGAACTGTGATCACTTGTGTCCATCTGTACTGTTGTCACCATGAGTTCCTCACACAAGAAAGCACCTCCCAGCGAATCTTGCCCCTTTCCATGAGGTGCAGAGGGTACATTTCTTTTTCTCCTTGGTCACAAAAACGTCCACCTTCGGTGTACCCCGTGCCTGTAAAACTGGTAACAGTGCGCTGTTGTCCATTTCCAATTCGTAAATAACATTGGTCATCCAAATAAGCACACGTGCTTTGATATTCTCCACCCACGGTGGGAAGCAACTGGCCAGATAGCATGGTCTAGACACCATGTCCAGATCTCTAAGGCCAGGTGGCAAATGGTGGTTGTCTTTGTCTGCCCTGCTTGTTTATATGAAACACAGCAGTGGTGTTGTTGGTGTAAATCAGCACCTGTCTGCCACTCAATTCCGAAGAGCCCCGAGATCAAGGAAAATGGATTTCAGTTCCAAATAATGTCTATAATGCTGAGGTCCTCCTTCTGTCACAAAACGTGCATTACGCATGCATTCATCACGGCCCCCCAACCAGTGAGGGACACATTCATTGCCAACTCCCTCATTGGTTAGGGGTGGGGCATGAAGGGTACTTTTGTTTTTTTACACTATTTATAGTGCTTGACATTACAACAAGGGAGCGAGCATGGAGCCAACTTAGGCAACAGCAGTATGAATACAAACATTTGGTGTACATCAACTACAGTCATGTAGAATAGGCATTACATCTGATCGCATAACAGGCATATATACGTAAGCAGTAATGAATGTATAGGTCAGGTGGAGTTGTTGGTGGGAGAGGATGAGGAAGACCCATCCATTTCATTGGCGGAGATAGAGGAGATGTAGGCGCGGAACTGGGGCCAGACATTTCTGGGTTTGGACGTTGGAGGTTGTAGAGTCACCCAGGCCTCCTCGGTGTCAGAGGCCCAGGTCACCGCAGCCAGCCACTGTGAGTGCATGGAGATATGAGGCCTGAGCCAGCATAGTAGGATACAGCGAGTTGCAAGGAGCAAGCATAGTCCCGCCAACCTCCTGGAGTCACAGCCGAGACCGGGAAAGTCATGGAAGAAACAGCCTAGTGGAGATGGGGTAATGTTGTGGTCAAGGATATCAGACACTGTGAAGCAGATCTCTCCCCAGAATTGAGTAAGGGATGGGCAGGACCAGAGCATATGGAGGTAGGTAGCATCCACAGAGCCGCACCTGGGACACCTGGAAGAGTGATCTGGTGATATGCGGTGTAGCCTGATTGGGGTGTAGTGGAATCTGTGCAAGATTTTGAATTGTATAAGCTTGAAGCGTGAATTAAATGACACATTATGGGTGCAGGCAAACATGTGATTCCAACGATGGTGAGTGATATCGACCCCCAGGTCCTCCGACCAGGAATGTTTGAGGTTGTCAAATGGAGGAGTAGACTTGGATTGTAGTAGGATATATAACCTGGAAACTTTCCCTCTAAAGGTATTCGCATTCATGAGTTCAGCTAAAATAGGATCATCAGGAGGCATAGTGGGAAAACTCGGGCAGCATATTCCAAGGAACCGGCAAAGGCCTGAGTATTGGAGCCAGATAGGTGACCTCTGTCGCAAGGACTCAGGTAAGTCAGTCCATTCCAAGAAGCTGCCCTGAACGAAAATATCACGCATAGCTTTGAATCCTGACTCCGCCCAGAGGCGCACTACAGGGGACCGGATACAGGCAGCACCCGCAATGAAATTCCAGAGGGGCGGGCAGACAGCCATGAAAAGAGCGGGACTGGTTGGACTGCGGGCAAATTTTAATCAGAGCAAGGAACGTGGTGCCTACCGGATCTGCGGGGCTGCAATTAAGATGTGGGGGAGAGAGACCCAAAGAGCGAATATCGCGTTCCCCAACTGCCCTCTGTTGAAGCCTAACATGTGGGGGAGTGTTCATAGTATTAAACCAGCGCGACGCGAATTGCGCTTGAGTGACTAGCCAATATTTCTCAAAATGAGGAGCTCCAAATCTGCCACTGTCCACTAGGGTAGCTAGAGTGTCTAGTCTAAGGCGAACTGCCCCAGCGCGCCACAGGAATGAGTTAATTGTGCGGTTGAGTGATTGGAAAAATTCCCTACCAGGCCAAAGAGGAAGGTTGAGAAAGCGGTAAAGGAGTTGGGGAAGCACAATCATTTTTATGATTACAACCTTGCCAGCTAGGGAGATTGGAAGTTCAGCCCATCCCGTACATTTCTTAGTCACTGTGTTTAAGTAGTTTTCGAAGTTGGACTCAAAGGTTTATTCGGATTGACGGGTGACAACTACACCGAGGTACGTGAGTTCAGATTGTACCCAAGCGAATCCCATGAGGTTGGATGTGAGAGGGGTTGCGTTGGTGAGAGGAAAAAGCGTGGATTTGTAACTGTTCACCCTGAGTCCAGGTATCCGCCCTAAGTGGACAACGTCCTCAAAGATCGGAGCAAGATTGTGTTCTGGCAAGCGGATAAAGAGTAAGGAATCGTCAGCATATAAGGAAATAATATCCAGTGTGCCCAGCAGTCTTAGGCCACGGTGCAAGTGTATCTGTCGAATCCTATCTGCCAGGGGCTCAATGGCTATGGTGAAGATCAAGGGGCACCTCTGTCTCGTGCCTCGGGCGATGTGGAAGGGTGGTGAACATCTGTCCTCGTTCCGGACCTTGGCGACCGAATAGGAGTATAATACTTAAACCCATGGCAGGAAACGGGGTCCGAAATTACATTTAGTAAGCACACGACAGAGGTAGCCCCATGAGACAGAATAAAAAGCCTTCTGCATATCGAGGGCCGCCGCCACGGCATGATTGTTAGGGTCGATTCGGCTAATAATGTTAAATAGACGAGGAAGGTTGAGGGAGGTAGATCTTCCGGGATAAATCCTGATTGGTCTGAGTGAATGATGTGAGGCATGTAAAGGGTCAGACGAAGGGCTAAAACCTTAGCAAAGATCTTAATGTCGCTATTAATGAGTGAAAGGGGGCGATACGAGCCGCATTGGGTATGGGGTTTGCCCGGTTTGAGAAGGACCGTTATAATGGCATCACAAAGTGAGGGTGGTAATATACCTGCATCAAAGGACTCCTCCCACAGTACCAGGAGTTGGGGAACTAGGTGTGATTTGTGTTGCTTATAAAATTCGATCGGGCGGCCGTCAGAGCCAGGGGCTTTGCCTGAAGCCAGGGAGTGAATGGTTTCAGATATTTCTTCGGTCGTAATTGGTATGTCGAGATCACTGCATGTTTCGTTGGAAAGAACGGATAGGGGAAGGCTGTCCAAAAAAGCGTCTACTTCATAAATGGGGGTGGTGTCAACATTGGAATATAGAGATTTGTAGAACGCTAGAAACTCTGCATTGATGTCCTGTTGGAGAAGGGCCAGGGAACCGTCGGGCTTCTCTATAGCAGGAACATTAGGGGAGTAGCCTAGCCAAAACACGGCCAGGCCGTTCACCTTCTCCATACCTCCTGGCGAGGCACGGAGAGTTTATGAATTTCCGTTCGCGCTCGGCATACATGCGGAATGTATCTAATACTGTGCCAATGCTGGAAAGAGCCTCTGTGGACTGTGTCTGGGCATATTGGGTCTCGAGAGAGGAGAGTACAGCTTCTATTTTCGATATGTCCCTTCGGATCACTTTAAGGATCCCGGATTCCTTACATATGGCAATGCCCCTGATGTAGGCCTTGAAAGATTCCCAGAGGGTGGCCTGTGTGTGGACCAACCCGGTGTTAAGTGTGAAATAATCATCTATAGCTGATTGCAGGTCTAGGTTAAAGGCTAAGTACGAAAGGGATTGTGGTTTCATCTTCCATGACTGGGTCTTATCCCGGTCAAAGTCCCAGCTAAGGGAAATTATCACCGGGGAGTGGTCTGAGAAGGTTCAGGGTAGGATTGACATATGGGTGATGCTCCTAATGAGTATGTCAGATGTGAGCCACCTATCTATCCTGGAATGTAAAACATGCACAGAGTAGTAGAATGAGTACATTCGGGAATCAGGGTGTATGAGTTTCCATGCGTCCGATAGTGATAGTTGTGATAGAGCGGCCAAAATCATTTTAGCAGAACTGGAAAGTTGGCGGTCCGAGAACCCGATCTATCCCAATCCACATCGAGGATAGTGTTGAAATCTCCATCCCAGAGGATCGGGACAAGGGGGAATCCAGCAAGTAGGGAGATCATGTGTGTGTAAAATTCAGCATCGTCAATGTTGGTTCCATACACATTGAGAAGAACAACCTCTTTACAAAGTAGTCTGCCGTAAAGCAGGACGTAGCAGCCTAATGGGTCTATATTGGATATGATGTGTTGAAACTTCAGGCTCTTGTGGATCATGATCATGACACCCCTGTTTTGGGTGGAGTAGCTTGTGTAAGACCTTTGGGACCTCATGACCTGGCGAATTTGCCACAACCCTCGGTTCTAGCGTGCGTCTCTTGCAAGAAAAGGATTGTAACCCTGTGGCATTCTACATACAACTGCAAATTACGCATCTTCTTGTGATTTCTGAGACCCTTCACATTCTAGCTCATGCAGATCAGTTCTTGATTAACCATCAGGGTAACAAAGCGACATGGAAAATACTATATATTGAGTCTGACGTATATTAATGTATTGCACACACCGTAAAATGTGCACATAGTCAAGCCCCACCTTGCATGTCAAGCATTTTCTGTTAGAACTCCACCCCCTCACCAACTCCCAATCAGAGGAGTGACTTCCCAACTCCCAACAAACAACAACAAAAACAACGGCATCATCGCCTGGGGGGTTGTGCACTTGTTGGGCGGTGATGCTTCCGAACTGGGGACCAAGAGTAAGGATCGAAGTGGCTCTTTGTGCTAGTGATAAGCAGAGACAGGTGGAGCAGGTACAGTGATGAAGGCAGCCTAAGAGCGAATAAAAGTATGCAAGTAACATGAAAGTCAGACCAGGGTATTACCAATATCAGGATACACAGGGACCAGTAAAACAGTAGGGAACAGTATACCATCGTAAGCGGTTTACTCCACCTGGATTTGATTGCGGAACCAAGTGTGGACAGATGGAGAAAAGTAGTGTGCAACATAGGTGGTGGATCCTAAAGGCGGAAGGGTGGAACAATGTAGACAACATTAGCAGGGCAGAAAGAACCAGATAGCACAGGGATGGTTCGAGGGCCACCATAGCCGCAGGGCCGGGGGGAGAGTAAAGGAACTGTGTGTATTGCATGGAAATCATCATGACATCTCCCTTGACTCTTGTGGCTTTGAGCAGGGCGTCACGGTCACAGTAATTTAGGATGCGTGCTATAATAGGGCGTGGTGGCGCACCAGGCTTTGGTTTGGCTGTAACTGTGCGGTGAGCCCTTTCAATTGCAAATTGTGGTGAAAGCTTTGGAGAGTCAAGGAGTGTCTGCAAGGTCTGTTCAACAAAGTCTTCCATGGTCCCCTTGATCCTGTCCTCGGGGACACCGTTGATGCGAATATTGTTGCGTCTTTTTGGGGGAGACTTTTTGGGTTGAGCGATTGGACTGTATGTACCCCAGTGGAATGAATCTCGAATGGGACTTATACTGTTATCTGTGATCTGAAGTATTAGTGATCTGTAATGACATACACTTAGGTTTTTTGTTCTATAAACAATTACTGAATTACGTGTCTGTTAATGGTTTTCAAACAACATTGTACAACTTTGAATGATAATTACTATGATGCCTTAGAACATATAGGGTATTTCTCTGATCATTCTGAATCTGTGTAATCGTAATCGAGATTATCACTCTGCTGTAGATCCTCCACATGATATGTATGTGATATATGGCATTTTTGCTGATTAGTTTGAATCTGTGCAATCTGAATTGAGACCACCATTCATCAGATATTCTTTACATTACTTGAATAGCATAAGGACCCTGAATTTTGCCCTATTCTGACTGGCTCTCGGCGGTTGGTCTGTAGATATGGAATTACCAATATTTATCCGATAGGGGAAGATCCGAACCTAGATCCGATTCGGTTACAGCTAAAGAAACGATGAATAACCGTTGTGTAACAAAGCGTCCTTGAATGGAAGTAATACCACCTTAATAATATTGAGTTTACTATACGGACATTTTTTATTCCAAGATGATGGCTCCATGCAGGGTGAAGGTCTAGTCTTTAGAAATAGAACCTAGTTGGTTTTGTCACTGCGCGACGTACGAATGAACAAGAAGAGTGGAATCAGGCTGGCGTTCGATGATCAAATAGGAATAGCAGATACACTGATGTAAGTAGATCGAAACCCGTACCTTTGTTCCTCACTAGTTTGAAAGGAAATCACAGAATCACTTAGCCATTTATGTTAGTGACAGCCCCATATGGGTCTATTTTAATTCACAGTATGGCGCAGAGGAACATTGGAAAAAGCGTTAACATAGAGCATCCGATTCCAAATAGCCCTGCAACTCCTTACCTGGACGCTTAGCCCGGGTATGTATTCATTATTACAAACCTTCCTGCTAATGTTATATCGATAAACGCGCTACCCACAACTAGGTTAGCCGGTGTATTTGAATATATGTTTCCGTTTATTCTACAGGGACATAAATGAAAAACCTTTTGAATCGATAGATCCAACTTAATATCTGTGGAGTTATTAACGAACAATATACACCACTCAAGACTTTTTGTGGTGAACTTACTGGGAGGTGATCGATTCACATGAAGGTACGCATAGTTATGAGGCCCATTAGATTCAGAAAACACATTATTACGTACTATTAGAGAGTGATCTTAATATATTTGTAATTTCAGCAAGTGCACCCAAAACAAGGGAGACCATTTAGTTGAAGATCGACATGTTATTTCAATAACTGCTCATTCCAACAAGGGAGGATTCACTCTATGGGTGAGTCAAATTTACAAATTATCTGAACAAAATCCTCTAATCCCCCCAGTCTTCACGTAGATCTGTTTGTTGAGCGGGGCACCACGATTCTTTGAGCGACTTGTTTCGCCTCAGATCAAACGTGAAGTACTCTTGGGGAATTATATTAAGCACGTGTATCTTAGATATCGTGTACAGGATGGTTACTTTCCAATTTTCTCTACTCTTATTTTTAGGAGTGGCACTATATTGTGGCAGTGAACAATCCACATTCTCACATTGTTTGAATGTATCTCACAGGTTAGTGAATAGAACCTCTCTTTACTTAGTCAGTTTTATGACAAATTATTATTTATATTAATATTGATCCAAATCGTGAGAAACAGATAATTAAAAATAAAAACTTCTCCATTTCTATTGAAATTTCAGAAAGAATATCTACGATATCAATACCTGAAGAAGGGCGTAATGGCCGACACGCATAGTATAAGACTGGTGGAGTGTTCTCGAGTCTTATATATCGACTCCCTGTCTAGATAGTGAGATAATCCCATTAAGGAAATTTAGGAGTGAATGAACTCCGTTTAGCTATTATTGTTAAATTAGTGGTTACGACTCTGTTGATGTAATAGATGCTTAATGTAATGCAAATATTATTATTTGTTTTCTATATATACACTTTTTGAAACTTTGAGTTACACATTGCACATTGAATTGTGTCAAGTAACACTGTGTTGTAATTTTGGAAATATATCCTGTTGAAAATGTGATTTTCTCTAATTTACTTGTTTGTGAATTATGTTTAGAACTTTGGGTTGTACTAGTTGTGCCCCTGTTTGTATCTCAAGGCTCTTTGGGGTACCATTTCTTTTTAAATATACATTCGATCTGGTAGCACAGATCTAACAGGGAGCACAGTTAAGTTTGAGCTAATTAGTCAATTTATATAACTCTCTTTTGTAACTCATGTGTGTACCTCTACAACCAAACCATTCAGGTATTTGTTGAAAACCAAAAGAGACGAGAATAGCTCTCTATCCAGCCTTGTCTTTCTTGGGGAGAGTTAAAAACCTTGAAAAGAAACACTACATTGCATTCTCTAATTGAACTTGCACCATCACATCCAATTCGTTTAGTTTCATTAAAGCCTCTGGCAGATTTGATGGACACAGTTGGTGGAGTAGAAAGGATGGGAAGGCGGTATCCAGAACTCACCACAAGAGCGTCCACGGATCTGCTGTTATGGCCCTCCAAGCTGGTAAATGGAGGGATATTCGACCATCCTCTGGTACCAAATGTTGCTGAGCCTGTGTTATGTCAAACCTTGGGTTTGTCCGGTTGAGCCAGCACTGCGCTTTGGAAACATGTTCCAATTACAAGCTTTTTTCTTGGGGGCTGCCTCTCCTGTGCCTGCCCTGCGTGTGAGCGAGAAAGCCTCTTATTCGCTGGCTGTGATAGCACAGACAGGGCCTTTGCAGTTAATATCTAAGCCTTTTCCTTTGCCAGGTCCTCATTGGTTGACAGATCAAAAAGATATGTTCCGTTGAATGGCAGTGCCCTTAACTTCTCCTGCATATCTGTCAAGAGTTTTGTGCTTTTTAACCATGCACTCTGCCGCAGATCCACACCCAGGCATGTTCCTCTGGCTGCAGTATCCACATTGAAGAGCGACTATCAGAAGTTAAGGCCGACATAACCATACAAGTGGAACAAAGTAAATACTTTTACAGTAAATAAAGACCTGATAAAGATAGTTGCCAAATAAAGAACACATCTCAAGAGAACCAATGCTAGAAGCATGACGCGAGAGAAAAGAGTCCTTCTCCTGCCTTTATTTTGTTCAGATAAATGATAGGGCCAGATAGTAATAGTTTTGGACGGTGGACAGATTCTTCTTGGACATTAAGAAAGAGACGACTGATGAGCACCTTAGGTATTAAGGTAGGGAACACACCATAGCATAGGGCTAGCTAGGCCTTTCTGACTATTATTCAATAAATCTGACTCCGAAATGTCCTCAGAGAGTCTGCGCCCTTATTCTGACCAATCACAATGCATAAAAACAAAATAAACAAATGTATTTAGCTCCTTAGCAACACGCTTCGGCCCATCTCCCATTCATGGGACAATCCAACAGGGGACTATGGACTTAGAGTACCAGTGTCATAATGGTGAGCAACTTTTCCATTTTATTTCACAAGGGCATCTTTATTGTCTGGAGGTGTCAGAGAGCAAGAAGAAGCAGTAAGCCATTGGCTGCCTCCTCTGGTCTCCTTTGTAAACCTCAACATATGGGTCAAAGCCAAAACCCATAGTGCACGAGTCTTTATTTTACAAGTAACAAAAAAACAAAGGGATTAGTTTTGACTTATGTAACTGAGGGAAATAAACCTAGCGCAAAGAAATTAAGACTTCACTGTAGGACCATTGCCCTCAGTCCTTTCTTGAAGGGAAACAACATAAAATGCATAGTCTTTTGTATTTTTAAGTGCCCTGAACTTATTTCTTGGCAGTTGAAGTTGCTTGCCTTTTGTAGAAGGTGTCGGGGTGTCATACTCTGCCTTCAACCTGGTGCCTCGGATCGTCTAAATGGGAGTAAGGTGACAGACACTTTCAGATCCTGTGCAGGATTACGGTGTGCCCCAGGGTCCTCAGGCTTAACCGCTTCATAGGTTGTCAGGGACCACACTGAGGACTGTTCCTCCGTCAAGTTAGGAGTCGATCCATGGGCCTAGGTCTCGACCAGCCCCTTCTCTGGAAATCTCATTCTTCTTGCACACATCCTCATCTTTAGCTCTAGTCTTTTCCTCCGCTCTAGCCTCTCCCTCCTCCTCGGTCTTCTCTCCCCTCCCTATAACTTCCCACACCCGGCTCTGTTCTTTATCTACCACTCTTAATTTCTCATTTTATCCTCCTCCCTTATAATGGCTGGCTGCTACATTTCTGTCCTCTCCACATTTCTCATTCATCTCCCCAAGTCCTCCACATTAGTATTTTCTACCTCCTCATTGGCTTCTCTCTTTCTGTTCTCGTTCTCTCCTCCTCCTCACTACTCCTTCTCCACCACTTCCTTCTGGTGTAGCCATGATTTGATGACAGCGTGAGGCTGCACCATACACATGTTAAGTGGGCCTAGGGCACGGGTTCCATACACTAAGGGAGATAAAAACAAGTTACACACTACAGTGATTACTGTACTCCTAGTCCACAGACCCCTTTCCTGCATACTTGAGACCAGAGCTTTTTTTGAAGCATGAAAAATGGTCTATTTTTTATTTGTACGCAAAGCCATGTGTATTCACGCCCACAGCCTTGCTTCTCCAGGCACCGCCCTCGGCTTTACCCTTAATTTTGTTTTCCATTCCCCTATGCTGTATCTTACTGATAGCTATGTTTTAAAAGGGGAGGTGGGCGCTGTGGTAAGTCAGGCACAGAAGACAGACAAGAGGACATGGTTTTAAAAAGGGTTCTTCAATAAAAGAAATAATGCCTCCTCTAAGCCCTACTTCTAAGATCGGTTCCCTACTCTAAGAAAGAGAGAAGTCTAGTCCTCCACCAAGATGGCCGCTTCCTTGCGGCATTACTATAACAACGCATCTAGCCTCCATTCAGTGCATTGTATCTTTCCTCTGGTACCCATTCGGCATTGTGGTTCTCTGCCGCTCCCTTCCCACTTTTCGCCTAGAATTTCTGTCCATACCCACGGCAGCCTCCTTTGGGCCGCCGCTTGCTCTCAATACTTACTTCTCTTTTTCCATTTTTGAGTTCCCGCCGCCCCCTCTGGTGGCGCTCTCTAGCCGTTGCTCTCGCTCCTGTGGCCAGCGCTTCAGGTCTAAGGTCCCATTCTGGCCGCTGTTCTTCTTACGGTACACTTCCGGGTATACCGTGACTTTCTTTCCTGTTCTGTGCCACTGCACAACCTGCAGCCATTCTGGCATTCTTGTCTACTAACTATACTACTACTTTGCTTGCTTATTCTTTTTTCTTTCTATTTAATTATCTTTATCGCAGCTTACCTTTGGATCTGTTCCGCTTGTCAAACGATGTTGCTGATTACTACGTCACACTCCAGCCTGCCTTAGGGGATCCAAACCGCTCCATAGTTGGTGTATCCTCGGGAGCAGCCAGACCTTAACAGGGTTTTTGGGTGCCGAAGAAGCTTTTTCCCTGAATCTGAGGCGGGCTTTCGGGGGGTCCCTTTGGTTTGGAACTTACACCCTGCCAGAGGAGCCCGTCCTTACCTGCACGATAAAAGGGTGAAGGTCAAGAAGAAGTCTGGTAAAGAGAAACCCCGGAGAAGGGAGTCCTCGGAGACAAGAGACACCACATTAGATGATCCAGGTGAGGAGGGGTCACGGGAGAGTACTCCAGACATTACCAGTCACAACATCTTTGGGGAGTGGGACGCCGGATGATGAGATGCGTTATCCCCTTCCCTGTAACACCTTTACTCCATCCTACCAGGTAGGATATTTAGGAACTCTACCCCCCCCCCCCCTTTTACAACACAAACACTTTCACAGCCTGTTATGGGAGAAAATAGACTGACACCCGAGCAGTATACCTGACGTGTCCCAATACAATGGTCAGGCAAGGTCATGCAATTACGGACCATCTCATACACACCTGACTTCCATTAAGTTTCCCCACAGAGATAAAAGGCGGAGCACATGAGCACACTGAGTGAGACAAAGTACAGGAGGGAACAGCAGTTTCGAGACGGCAGCTGAACGAGAGATGAAAGACAGCAAAACAGAAGGGGATCGCAAGGAGGGAAATTCCCTTGACCTTTTTTCGACAAGGAACCGTTACTTTCCAGAACCCTCGAGGATAGAAAGCATAAGACCAGAAAACCAAGCTGGAGAATCCTGCGTTGTGTGTCGGTGATATCCAGGGCCCTCCCGCATCAATAATCCAGGAGGCGGAAAGAAGCAGCAGCTGCTGTGGTACCATCCTTGGCTCCAAGAACAAAGCAGCGTCAGTGAAATCAACACAGCCGGTGCGTTGGGGAGACCAATACAAGACCGATCTGCGTTTGAAGCCAAGGTTGCAAACAGCAACATTGTATGGCGAGCGCTGGAACGAACATTGTTAAAATGCGTGTGATAAAAGACGCAAATACAATTGAACTGCTGATGAGTGGTTGAACTTTAAAAGCATGATAAAATAACTTTTACAGAGTGGTCCGGTACCGCGTGGGTGCTCCATCGAAGGTCTCTGTCAAAACCTGGACAGATCTCACGACAATCCCCTCTTAGCCTGGAGCTAATTTGCAACCAGACTTTCCTCACAAGAGCGTGGTCTGTAGGAGTACAGTATACCTGAAAGACCAAGGGCTTGGGTGAAAAGGCAGGAGCAGCAGCAACAGAGCCAGAGGAAACAACAACAACAGCAGTTCAGTACTGTGATCAAGAGATACCAACCCTGACAGTCACCACCCCCTGCTTCCCACTCTTACCTGCTCCGTGAAGAAAAAGACCCGAAACCTACTTGGCCTCACAGGATGCAGTAGAATGAAAACAAGGTAGCAAAATCTCAGAAGGAGTCCTGTGATCCCAATAGAACAATTCCACGGCAGTCCCTTATCTTTCTGCACAGCGTCCCGATGTTAGAGGGAGGAGTGACCAACATAGAAATCAGGAGAGCGTCCACAGTAGTCACCCTTGATTCCAAAAAGAAGGATCCTTGGAATTCAGCAAAGCGTCCCAAATAATATGCAGGTAAGTGAGTCCGTGTGTGGGGGTGTGGAGAAAAAGTAAAAGCAAGGGTAGAAAGCAGAGGGAAGGAGACTGAAGGAGGGGAAACAAAGGTAGGCAAAAATGGTCCAATCGGAAGTCGGGAAGTACTCGACCAGGTTTTAGAAGTTGCGACACCAAGGTACAGGAATCCGAAGTATAGAGGTAACAATGCAAAGGAGCCGGGCACCGGAAACCAAGGGCAATCCAATAGAGTATTCTGTAATAACAGGCCAAGAAGTCGAAAGCAGGATTCAAGATGGAAATATCTGGATACAAAGCGCTACGAAACTGAAACAATCCACAGTTAAGGAGCACCTTATCCATGTGTGAAGTCAGAACAAACAGACGACTCGTGTACGGACCCGAGAAAACGACATGTGCGTCTCACGTGACCTTAGTGTCCAATATGACCACTAACACGGAATGCTGGAAGCTGTAGTCCGCACGGGACCGCTGCGCTTTCAGCGTTGACCAAGACGCCAAGGGATTTTCCAGGTGATAGAAGGGGTGTTCACACACTGTCGTTGCCGCATATGAGGTCGGGGCATGACAGTCTCTGTAAGGTATCCAGATGAGAAGTGGCAAAAGTGAAAGTGCGAAAAAGGTTATAGCAGGAGAACAAGTAATTATGAATCGAAGTGGTCCTGCGATGGGTCGATCAAAATCCTGCGCACGGTCGAAAGATTTCGACTCTGAGCCCGGGAGATGGGGAACCGGGGTGATCAGTAAATCACTCGAGAAGTTGTATATGTGAAATCCTAAGAAGAAAGGAACTTAATGTTTGTTGTGTTGCATCAGGCAGACTGAAATAAGAGACTTTGAATGGCAAAGAGACTTTGGCACAGAAGGCCCTGATGTTGAGGTTTTGAACTGCATCCTCGTGCTAGAGAAGCCAGGGAGTGTTCAAAGCTCGAGTGTGCCGCCTTGTCCCGTGCTGAATACGTGGGGAAGGAAAGCCAACTGCTTTAATATATTGACATATCATTTCTTGTACACTTTCCTTTTGCATAACATTGTTTCCCACACTTTGTATTTAGAAGTAAGGATTGGCAATAGGTTTATTAGGATATGCCCTTTTATTTTGACAAGACTTTACTAGGACTGCCTTATTATTATTTGATGGTCGTAGTTTGCTCCCATCTTTAGATTTAGGATTAAATAGGTGTTTTTCAAAACAAATTGAAGTTCAATAAACACCTGTGAGAAACCGGAGCATGTTTTCCAGAGTAGAGCCCTGAATTCCCTTATTCAGGTAGCCAGGATACAGCCATCATTGTTGGATCCAGTTCCTGGGGGTGGACTACTGGGGGAAGATCACCTGGGTTGGGGAACCCAGGGTTATGCTTGGGGGAATGTCCCAGGTGAGACATAGTACTATGCCGAGGTAGAGGAAGAGGCGGACTACATCTCTGAGGCCTTTATAGGCTATACACCTCTGCCACGTTTCCTCCCATTAAATCTATCCTGCCCAAATCCAACAACCCCTCCATGTCTGACCAACTTGATAGGAACCACCTCAGAACGAGGAAAAACAACATCTCCCGGAATCCCTTCTTTCCTGTTTCCTACCCTAATACTCCTAGTCATTCTTCTTCACCTCCTGCAAATTATTATTTTCCGAACTTCCGGTCCGCTTTGACCAAACACTACTGTTCCCACAATCCCCCAAGAACAATTGCTGATAAAAAACCCTGGTCATTCCTTTTCATTTTACAACTCCTCCAAATCCTATTTGTCCGAGTTGTCTAACCATTGTATTTTTTATGATACCTTTTCCCCATCCTATTCCGTAGGATATTCGAAAACTCTAAAGCCCTCTTTTTTCAATACAAATACTTTTTGTTACTGTGATTCTAAACGGACCAATAATGAAACTGTTTACCTGACATGTCCCAATACAAGGGTCAGGCCAAGTCAGGTAATTAACCTAGACCCCACTACCTGACAGCCCTTCCTTTTCCCCAGAGGAATAAAAGGTGGAGCCAGAGAGCACAGGACGAGCAAGGCGAGTACAGAAAACAGCAAGATGAGACGGCTACCAGGCCCAGTTCAAAGGAAGGAGAAATGCGAGAAAAGAAGTGATCTTGCCCTTTTATCCCAGGCCCAGCTGAACTTTCCTGGAACCGTGACCAATAGCACAAGTGTCCTGCAGCAGTTGTCAACAGTACATGGGGCAAGCCTATGTCGATAGGCAGGAGCGAGGGAAGCTCCTGCTCCCGTGGTACCGGCCTTGACTCCAGAGAAGCCAAAAGCCAAGCGGTTCATCACAGCCAGTGAGACGAGGACAGAACCGATAAGAACCGGGCTGTGTTGAATGAGAATCGCAAAGTGGCAACTTTTGAAACAAAGCAGATGAACTATGAATGAACTGTTAAAAATGTGAAGGGGAGAAAGTTGCAGAGTGAAGGCGGCACCACATGGATGCTAACTCGAGAGACTGTGGTCGAGCCCCATATGAGAGTAACTACAAGAACCAGAAGGCCATAGGAGGACCAGCGAAATAAGTCAAAGTGGTAATTCAGAGGGTCAAGCAAAATCCCCATACAATCGAAAGACTTTGATCTACAAGCACTGTGAAAGAAAGGGAAGTGAATACCACAGCAAAAGTGAACATTGAGAAACCAAGGGAATTGACTCCCGTTAAAGTCAAGATGGGACCGAGCCCGACCGAGGGAGATCCAGGGTTGAAGCCGTCTCCCAAGAAAATAAAGAAAAGAGGGGCCTGAGCCAACCCGAGGGAGATCCAGGCGTGAAGCTTTCACCCAAAGTTGGTTGATAAAGGAACTGTGATATAATCTGGATTACAATTGAGAATGGTCAGCACGAGAAGAGGGGGATCCAGAGGTGTACCCATCACCCAGCGAACATTGGAAAAGAACTTTCATTTGTTTAAAGGAACATTTGTTTGTTGTTTCAACACGTCAGGTCCTCGAAGGAGAGACTTTCAAGTCAAATGAGAGTTGGCCATCTACGGCCCCAATAACTGAAAGCTTGAGCGTTAAAAGCTAAACTATCATCTCGTGCTGGAAAAGCCAGAGAGTGTGTCCTGAGAGCTGCCATTGGAACCATTGTCCCGTGCTGGAGAAGCCAGAGACTGTACTGTGCTTCAAGCTCCCATCTTACCCTGTGTCTAAAACATGGCTAAGAGAGGCCCTGGCCACCATATCCTGACATATTATTTGAGAACACTTCTTTCTTTTTCTTGAGAACTATCCCACACCCCTTTTTGTATTAGCTGTGAGGTTTGGCAATAGGTTTCCTAGTATAGACCTTTTTGATTTGACACAACATCACTAGAACTGCCTTATTTTTCATTTGATGGTTGACGGTTGTTCCCATCTTAGATTTAGGTTTAGATTAGGTGTTTTTCAACCCTGCATACAACATTAATTGTTCAATAAAAACCCTTAAACTGTGATCACTTGTGTCGGTCTTACTGGTCACCATGAGTTCCTCACATATGGTTTCAGAAGTGGGATATGATCCAATTGATGGTTCATAGTGATAATACCGAATTTAAAAATCTCGAAAACCAAAATCTCGAATACAAAAGGCCGAAAAATAAAATATCGAATTTTTTTTTCAATGTGTTTTTTTTCAAAATGGGGGGGTTCCCCCCCCAACCCCCCTTTTTTTCATTTTTTTTTTATTTTACCCCTTTCTTTTACTTACCTGACCCCAAAAACATATATAAATAAATAAATAAATAATTCGATATTTTTTTTTTCGATATTTTTTTTTTCGGCCTTTTTGTATTCGAGATTTTGTTTTCGAGATTTTGACTGACCTCCCCAATTGATACTAGTTGGAGAGCACACTTAAATGAAGAAAGTCTGAACAGGAATTTCCAGGCCCTGATCTCAGTATTGGAGAAAGAGCAAAGGAACAACTCTCCAAGACAACTCTGTGGACGTACAGATGGGTTATTCTACCACCTCTGCCATCTATGTGGTACCCTACAAGAAGCAGGGTATAGAGATCTTTCCCCTTATATCTTGTGGAGTTTACCCAAGATTTGCTGTGCTCAACTTTTCTCACATTCCCAGAAAGATTTGGTGAGGTGAAATACTGGGGACTCTTATATATGAGAACCTATGGAGTTCCCCACCTAAGAGGACTACTAAAAACTAAGATGGGATTAATAAACCTCTAATAAATCCTCCCTTCCTCTTACCTGATAACACTGGATGGGAGCAATATAAAACACCATTGTTAGAAAACTTCCTCACAAACCTATTTCATGGAGAAAGAAAAAGTGCACAAAATACATCAAACTCCCACCGGTTGAAAGCAGAAGAAGGTGACCATTTGGTAAGTGTAGAAAAAAAAACACCTAGAAAACAGAAGCTAAGGAAAATGCCCAAAGAGAACCCATTTTATGAACCTTTGGGATATATATCTACTCATAAATCCTCAGGAGGAGGCCTAGAAACCCCTTCTACCGAAAATAAGACCCCAGAAACTCTTCCTTGCTATTCAATGGGAATCTACACGCACTGTGAAATAAAGGTAAGTGAATCCCACAGCAAAAGTGAACATTGAGAAACTAAGGGAATTGACTCCCGTTAAAGTCAAGAGGGTTCCGAGCCCGACTCAGAGAGATCCAGGGGTGAAACCGCCAACCAAAAAGAAAAAGAAAAGAGGGGCCTGAGCCCAACAGGGAGCAATCCAAGGGTGAAACCGCCAACCAAAAAGAAAAAGAAAAGAGGGGCCTGAGCCCGCCCGACTGAGGGAGATCCAGGCGTGAAGCTATCACCCAAAGTTGATTGATAAAGGTACTGTGATATAATCTGGATTACAATTAAGAATGGTCAGCGCCCAGAAGAGAGGGACCCAGGGGTGAACCCATCACCCAGCGGACATTGGAAAAGAACTTTCATTTGTTTAAACAAACTTTTGTTTTGTTGTTTGAGCACGTCAGATCCTCGAAGGCAAGAGTTTTTCAAGTGAAACAAGACTTGGCCATCGACGGCCCTGATAACGCAAATCTCGAGGGTTAAAAGCTGAACTATCAATTTGTGCTGGAAAAGCCAGAGTGTGCAGGGACATTATTTCAACAAAATGCCAGGGGTAGTAAAAGTGACATCAGACGACCCTTGACCTCTGATGACATTACAGGAAGTGATGTAATTTGACCCCACCTCGAAGTGACATCATAGGAAGCGATGGAACACAACCTTTCACCCCTAAACAAAACAGGAGGTGGCATCGCATAGCATTGTTTAAGTACACTATGAAAAATATGTTTACGATATCACTGTAAAGTGATATACATTTCATACAAGAATGGATCACCATATGTATCATTAATATCAGTGCGTATAGGCCCTAATTACCAAATCACTGTGAATTCAAGCAGACGTCCAAGGCCAAACGATAATTATGTGTTATTATATAGCGCTTACGCTTAAGCGCTTCATGTAGAACAAATATACATAGAATATCACCCATCCTGTGTTGGTACTCATTTATCAACCTGAGCAGGGTAAAAGGCTGAGTTGACCTTGCTGGGAGTCGAACCTGCAACCTGAAGATCACACACACATTGCAGCAGCCAGCGCTCAACCTACTGAGCTATCTTACCTGTATATAGCTATCAGAAAACCAGCCACTACAGAAACAAAGAGCAACATGCTGCTGGCCACAGCCCATGAGTCTCAATTAAAAAAAATAAAACAAACATTAAAAAACCTTTTGGTGGGCGTGGCTAGGTAGCACGCCATGTGGACGTGTCTCCCCTGAGCTCCTTTCTGTAACGCCCAAGTAATGCTGATTTAGCCGTAAAATTAAAGAATTTCCGCCCAATCTTGACTCCGGAGCATGGAGGAAAGGAGTCTGATGACCTAGATGAGCAGCAGATCCATGAATCTCCCCCGAACGGCCGTGTTTCGGGACGCGAAAACTGAGGGAAAGCTGGCTGGCAACGACACCAAGATGGCGGCTCGTGCCTAAATCGTCTCTGGAAAGAGGACCGAACCGTGCCAGGGACACGGCCCTCTCTGCGGCTGAAAGGGAGTCATGTCGGCAGCCCGAAGTACGTCTTGACCCGGCCAAGGGAGGCGTTTGATCCGGCAGTGCAGCGGCAGGGGAGAGACCAGTTGTGGGGGTGGAACGGAGGCTGGCAAACTCATCGGTCTCCCCGCAACGTCATCCGGAACGGACCCCGGCTGCGGAGCCCAGACGCGGAACAGCGCCTGTCCCTGAGAGCTCCAATTGGGCTGGAGAGTGCGGCGCGGTGATCCGGGCTCCCGATGAGGGCGTCGCACCAAATGGGGGAACTCGCTCCGTACCTCGGTGCCCACGCCTGACTTGGCGCTGGACATTGTAGGCACCGCTCCAGGAGCTGCATGCAGTGACGGAGCACATCGGTCTGTGGCTGCTGGGGAGTTGGGAGGCCCCCGCGCGACACGAAAGACAGGCCGCCTGCGGGTTGCACTGGAGGGGTCTGTCGGCCCTGCAGCCCGACACTCAGAAGAAGCGAGAACCCCAGGAATCTAGCTGGAAGGCGGTCCGCCTGGGGTGCCGTGGGGAGAGTAAGCATCTGCTGCCTCCTGGACCCCGGCACTCAGGGAAAACGGGCTCCGGGACTCGGGAGCAGCAATACATTGATCGACTCCTGATCCCCCTGAAAGAGGCGATCCACGGAAGCAATTTGGAATCGAAGCACTGAAGGTGAGGTGGGAGGCCCGGTGTACCTATACCCAAGCCCGGGGAGGAGCAGAACCTGGGGACAGGGAGCGGAAGGGGAATCTCCCTGGAGGGGCTGGATCAATATAAGAGGTCCCTGGACCGGGACATGAGGCCATAATAGTCCGTTCAAACTTTCAAAGCAATCTCCACTCATCACAGCTTTCCCATATTCTACTGCTGCCAGCCATTACGTGCCCCTGCACGCCCCACACCGTAAACATCCCCGGAACACAATTTAATCAGAGGGGGGACACCCACCATCTCACTGGGGGATGCCCAGGTCAGAAGCGAGGAAGAAACCACGTGGCATACAGTCTTTTTAACACAACAGCCGGGGAATGCGCCCTCTGCTCGCATTGCTACGGCTGAAATCCACACAGTTCCGACCCTGAGGCTGAACTCCAAGATGGCCTTGTCAAGGGAGGACTTGGAAGGCATGTTAAAATTGCTCAAACGTGACATCACCCAGGAAATCAAAGAAGAAATTAAGACCTCCAAAGACTCCCTGGCTCAATCACTCGCTGACCTAACGTCCCATCTTTGGGGCCTGGAGTCAAGAGTTAATGATCTTGAGAATGTAACCTGTGTACAATCCCATGACAACAAAGCCCTGGCAGGAAGAGTAAAGGCCATTGAGGAGCAGCTGGAGGACATTTGGGCAAAGCAGGCCGATCTAGAAAACAGATTGAGACGGAACAACGTGCGCATTAGAGGGATTCCCTGGAGGATAGCCGACCAAGACCTGGCAGAATATGTAGAAACTATGTTTAGGACTCTCCTGGCCCTCCCTCCGAACGAAGTGTTAAAATTGGACAGAACCCACCAAGTGTATTCGTCGGCCCAAATGCGGAAAAAGCTACTTCCTGATGTGCTCACCCGAGTCCATTTTTACTGTCAGAAAGAAGACATCATGGCGGCTGCTAGGGGCGCAGACTCTATAACATTCCAGGGTGCGACGATCCAATTCTTCCAAGACTTGGCTCCCTACACTTTGGCGTGCAGACAGCGCCCACAGACGGTAACATCCTGGTTGAGGGCCTGGAAAATTTGCTACCGGTGGGGGTTCCCCTGCAAGCTGATGTTTGAGCTAGGCAATCAACATTATACAATCTTAACTGAGGAAGAAGCCAAAAGCCCGATGGCCGAATCTCCCGAAGGCACGAATTCCAATCCACAGCCCCAGGAATTGGAAAACACTACTCAACGCCCTCCAACAAAAACGGGGCGGGGGAGATCCTGACGACATGCACAAACCACAGGACATCCACCTTTGGAATCCAGCACCAGGAACGCAATCGAAGCTTCGGAAGAAACCTCCAGTCCAGCTTCGATAGAGGGAGAAAGCTGGGCGGGTTGAGCTCATGAGGTACATTCCTTACTTGGGGGCGGTTTGCCTTGTGGGTCGTCCAGTTAGCCGGTAATACCTCCTAAGGACAGACACCCTCCTGGCTCTGCCGGTAACTTTGGTGGCGCACGAGGACCTCTTCGTTGAGTCATCTGAGCGGCATCGGGGGTCGCCTCCCCTGTAATATGGCACGAGGAATCAGAGGGGGACCGCCACACCTCAAGGGGAACCTGCAGGAATCTACGCTAATCCCCGTTGCCTAACACCACTTGTTGAATTTGAGTTGGGTATTAGGAAATTCTGTTGTTAATTACCGACTTGGGCGCCGGAAGGGTTGGCGCCCGTTAGGTTTCGAATCTGGTTAGAGTACTAAAGGGACGAAGGAAGATGGTATTTTGGTTGTCAGTAGCACCTCTATTTGGTTTCTTCTGTTTTTCTTTAATTTACTGTTTTACTGTTACTGTTTATGACCCTACCAGAGGGCCTGTGAGAAGTTGTTTTGCAGTAATTTACCACAATCCTTGGTCACGTTGGTTTGCAATGATTGCTCTAATGAAGCCCCCTACTGCTTTGAGGCGAAAACCCGAGCGAACTCGGCATGGCACCCTTAGTTACAAATTTATATCACTCAATGTACAAGGCCTGAATTCCCCTTTGAAACACAAAGCTCTCTTCCACAGACTGAAATCCCCAGATGCATCCTTCCTGTTTCTCCAAGAGACCCACCTAAAACCGGACGATGAATTCTGCTTAAATGATAAGCTATAACCCACCAAATTTTTTGCCTCTAGTGGGCTGAAAAAACGAGGGGTTGCCATCCTGGTCCGCGAGGGGATCGCATTTAGGACATTGGGAGCAGTCAGAGACGTAGAGGGAAGGTTTTTGATGGTGAAGGCCATCCTGGATGGCCGAAAGGTAACGCTGGTATCGATCTATGCTCCAAACACTAACCAAGAACGTTTTTTCAGGCAACTCTCGAAAGCCATATTTGATCACGCCGAAGGGGAAGTGATTTTAGGGGGGATTTCAATGCGGTACTGAAAGATCATTCCCTCATCGAGGTGTGGAGATTCTGCCATCGAGATGAGAGGAACTACACTTACTTTTCAGCAGTTCACAGGGGATTCTCGAGGTTGGATAGCAGACACGCTCATTGAGTATGTATCAGAGGTGGACATCCTCCCGGAAGCACTAGCAGATCATTCTCCGGTCTTATTGTCCATAATCCCCTCACAACCCCTTCCTCCTATAAAACCCCCTTGTAGACTGAATGATTTCCTGTTAGATGACCCAGCGGTATGCACCCACATCAGGGAAACGCTAGAATTATATTACGCAGAGAATGACACTGGGGAGATGAATTGGTGCACGATATGGGATGCAGGCAAGGTAGTGATTAGGGGCCATTTAATAGAACAAGCAGCACAACAAAGGAAAGCTCAGGGTTTAGTGCAGGAGCAGTTAGAGAGGGAGGCCCGGAGATTGGAAGAAACACATAAAAAGAAACCATCCCGGCCAGCACTGCGGGACCTAAGTATGGCGAAAAGAGCCCTCGAAACGCATCATATGGGGAGGGCGGCCTACGGGATGATGCGCACCAAACAATTCTTTTATACAAAGGGTAATAAGGCCAACAAACTTTTAGCAGCCAAAGTAAGGAAACAAACTAAGCAGAACAGAATTGATTCTCTGCGGGACACATCTGGGACAAGCATCTACTCTGAGGAGGGTAAATGCTGTAATTTCAGAAGAATTCTTTCGGGAACAGGCCACCATAAAGGGGACCCATAGTCTGCCAAAGAGTTCATAACCAAGGCGGAACTTCCTCAGTTGCCACAGGCGCTATTAGAATCCATAGAAGCCCCAATATCCACGGAAGAGGTTGAATTTGCCATCAAAGCCCTCCCTGGGGGCAAGGCTCTGGGCCCAGACGGGTTCACTAACAAATTTTACAAAACCTTTGCCAAGGAACTTATACCGCATCTCGCGAAATTATTTAACGTACTGTGGGAATCCGGGTCGGTCTCTCAATCCATGGGGGAATCAAGCACGACCCTCCTTCTGAAACCGGGAAAAGTGTAACGCTCACCTGATTCCCGCAGAGGCGCCGGTCTTGACTGGGTGAATGCCGTATCTTCAAAGGTGATGTGTAACACACGGTTGGCTCTTTGGGCTGGACCTCTGTGCACTGTATGTCTGACTCGAAGAGTAAGATGTCTGCAGATAGAAAATATGGGATTAATGAACTGGGGTTATTGGGTGCCTCTCTCCTCTTCCCTTTCTCTTCTCCTGTAGAACCCCAAAGGTTAACGCCCTCACCTTAGGTAAGTGAACGCCGAGCTCTCCATCTGCCTCGGGGCAGGGTGCCGTAACCAGTTCCTTCACTGGATAAGGGTGCAGGCCTCTTGACCTCAGAGGACTGCTGTCCGTCGTTAACTGCACGAACGGTAAGTTGTGGGCGCTTCAAATGTCTTAAAAGTCTTTTGTAATGATATCTCTTGTTTTGCAGAGTTCCGGCGATGGCGGATGGCGGGCTGATGAGAGTTGAGGATCGAACCCGCGTGAGGAATAGAAGCGCCTGGAAGCACGTAGGTAAGCGCTTGTAGCCTGCTTCACGATGCGCACTAACTGTCCCTTTTATCTTGCAGGTACAAGTTCGGAGCTTTAGAGAAGCTGAAGGGTGCTGGAATACCCACTGGATTCGGCGTGGGAAGGAGTAATGGCATGTGAGTAAGAAAGTTGCCCAATGTCTTTAAACGCACCTTCTTTTGTCTTTCAGATGCGGGATGCAGCGCCGAAGGCCTCCGAAGCGTGCGAAGAGCTGGTAAGCTTTTGTCTTTCAGATGCCGGAATGCAGTGCGAAGACCTCCGGAACATGCGAAGAGTAGGTAAGCCTTTGTCTTTCAGATGCCGGAATGCAGCGCGAGGCGTTGGTGACAGCCGATGGACCAGGTAAGAGATGCGCTGCCACTGAAGACCGTAGTGCTAACCTGTTCTTTCTTTGTCTTTACAGGTGCTGCTGAAGACTGGATTCCAGGATGGTAAGCCTTTGTTTCCTTAGGCCCAGGATCAGAAGCAGAAGACACGATGAGCGTTCTACTGCAGAGAATGCAGAATAACGCAAAGCAAGATTCATCCATCGTGTGTGGTTTAAATAGCCTCCTGTAGTGCTTAGGTGTCTCCTTCCACAGCCACGCCTAGGTAAGAAAAGAGTTCCTGCTTTCCAGAAGAGTTCCAGTGTTCTGAACCTAGGGAGTGGCTCCTGCCCCACCCAACAGGAAAAGTAGTCCCAAACAGAAGAGGGTCAGGGGTTCAACTGGCAGGTAAGTAAGCAGCATGGTCTGCTGCAGGTAAGTCCACCCAAGCATTATGAGCCCGGCGCTACCAGCGCTGGGACTGGGCATCTTTATGAGCCTGGTGCCACTGGCGCCAGGACAGGGTCCAAAAGGTCCCAATTGGGACTGGCTGGCCCTCGGAACCGGGGTTATGGGTCTGCTTCCAAGGGAGTCGGGCAAGTCCTGATCTTTTGGAAGCAGAGATCATGACAAAAAGACCCGGAAGACTGTGCATCCTACCGGCCCATAGCCTTGCTCAACACGGATGCCAAGCTGTTTAGTAAAATTATAGCGCAGCGTCTGCGGGAGGTGCTGCCTTCACTAATAGATAAGGATCAGACAGGCTTTATTCAGGGCCAGGCAGCGCATGACAACATCCGGAGGGCAATTGACTTAATATCCCTAGCTCCTACTCTGCCAGGCCCTTTTCCATTGCTTTCCTTAGATGCCCATCAGGCTTTCGATAGCATGTCATGGGAGTATCTGCAATTGGTCCTGGAGGGTTTTGGCTTTGGCTCACGGCTCTCGAGACTGATCCTATCCAACTTCCGAATTCCCTCCACTAGGGTACGAGTCAACACACACTGGACATCACAGATATCCCTTGGTAGAGGGACCAGGCAACAGTACCGACTGTCGCCACTGGTCCTTGCCCTGGCAATGGAGCCATTAGCCCAACACATCCGACTCCACCCTGAAATCCAGGGGTTCGAAATAGAAGGCCAGACTCACAAAGCAGCACTGTATGCCGATGACGTGCTCTGCTTTGTAAAGGAGGCTCACACCTCGGTTCCCCCACTTATGCATCTGCTTGACTGTTTTGCACAGATCTCGGGCTTCACTATAAACATGGGCATATCAAAGGGCCTGAACTTGTCCGAATCATCACAGGTTCTACACGACCTACAGAACAGCTTCGCCCTCAGCTGGGGAAACTCAGAACTCCCTTATCTGGGCGTTTGCTTAACCCTGATATACTCAGGCCTGGCGAAAGCCACTTATCGTTAATAAAGGACGCTAAAGAATCTCTGCAAAAATGGTCCCTCCAAGAAATATCGTGGCTAGGGCATGTGACTGCCATCAAAATGACCCTGTTACCTCGGCTTCTTAACTCATTCGAAGCCATTCCGGTCAGAATTCTAGAATGGGACCTAAAGATCCTTCAGAGTGAAATAAGCCACTTTATTTGGCAACATAAAATGCCCCGAATCCAGCGTAAACTCTTCATGAGGAGCAGGTAGTTGGGGGACTGGGACTACCATCCATTTTGAGCTACTATTGAACATCCCGAATTGCTCCCATCCTGGGTTGGGCAATACAGTCAGACCCCCCCAAATGGCGGGATATTGAACAACTGTACACAGATCCCCCCTCTCCCATCTCCCTTTCCTACCGTGAGAAGCCCAAACCTCTAGGAGATCCCTTCTCCCTTCTACAAGAGCTACGCTCCGCTGCTGGGACAGGCACTACACGCTAAGGGGGATTACCCCGGCACTAGGCCCCTAACTCCAATCACCCAGAACCCAGCTTTCACCCCAGGACTCCAACCCAGATCATACTACAACTGGTCTAAAACGGAGACCCTGAGACTACAAGAGCTGTATGCCGATAACAGCCCCTTGACCTTCATTCAATGTAAGGAGAAATTCGGCCTCCCGGAGACTGAAAGATTCCGATACATCCGACTTGGGCATTGGATTTCCAATCCGTCCGTAGCAAAGGCTGCCATTAGAACCCCCACAGGCTTAGAATTAACGGTCAGAAGGACGACGGTCACATAGAGTAGCGACAAGTTATCGTCTCCTGGAAAATGTCCCTGAAGGGGAGAAACTCCCTTACATGCTAGCATGGGAAAGAGAACTAGGGAAGGAAATACCCCCAGAATCCTGGCAGAGAATTTGGGATAGGGCACACAAGGCCTCTAGATGCACCACGGTTAGTGAATGCGCACGCAAGATATGCTACCGGTGGTACTTCTCGCCACAAAGATTACACGCAATGAACATAGAATACCCTGAGGTGTGTTGGCACGGCTGTGGAGCTAAAGGAGACCTGGGGCACTTATGGTGGCATTGTCCGATCATCCAATCCTTCTGGTTGGAGATCAGGTCCAAGATTAAGGATATTTGTGACACCCTCCTCCCCATGGATCCGCAAGGGCTGCTACTGGGAGATACCCAGACGACGGGACCTACCCTCAGTCGGGCCCCAGAGCAAGACTAATCACCCAGCTACTCATGGCAGCTCGCATCATGCGTGCTCGATTCTGGAAAGGGCGGGAGGGCCCTCAGATTGCTTATTGGTGGGTCAAGGTCTGGGAACTTCTCGGAGTAGAGAAATTAAAGGCATGGTCCAGTAAAAATGTTTATTGTCCCTATGGGCCGGCCATGTTTTTTTAAGCCTAAGTGGCTCGATTTTAGAAAACTTTCCTATGGACCTTACCCGAGTTTTCGTCCATTAAACGCAAGCGAAAACAGGCCCCAGGGAGCCGCCATTTTGTGATAATCCTATCACTTGCCGCATCGCCCTGGCTGACCTGCTTCCGCAGCACTAAATCAAATCACCCGCCCCTGAGCCTGACATTATCAAAACATTCATATTCCCCGCCTCTCTCTGTGACGTTTCTGTGCTGCGTAGGCAAACGTGCCCAGTCGTCTTCTACGCGACTCCACACAGAACCCGGAAACCAACACAGACCATCTCAAAACACAGCGCGCCACAATTCGGAATATGAAACTGTACTTTAAAATCAAACAGCAACACAGTACATTTGGTAAAGTACATTTATTTGACATTAAATGTTTAGAGAATATTCAGCAATTGCCATATGAACTCCGAAAGCCATTTATTTTCTTTTATCTGTATCCGCAAATCCGTCTAAGTTAATATTGAGTCACGCGCTGTTCCTTTATGGTACACAGGGTGTTGCTTTTCGTTAAAAGAAGCACTTTGGAAGCACAGTGAACCGCAAGGCTGTTCCATCAACTAGGCACTAGTCCACCGTAAAGGTTGATATGTTGCTTCTAGCCACTAGTACAGCGTAAGGGCATGTGGGCCCTTGGCGATCGTCCCATAATATGGTTAACGTGCTGCAGTTGTTCACATGAAGCTGCAGGTGTCTATTGAAGAATCCGTCTGCCGGTGTCTCAAACCGATGACAGTAGCAGAAGGGGAGCAAATACCTGTTATGAAAACAAAAAAATTATAATTAGTCTCGCCAGCCGATCTTCATTAATATTACTCATTTTATTTATTACAGCCGATCAGAAACTATTTGCTTGCAAGGATAGTTCAATGGAGTATGTTCGGCTCTAAAATCAATGCGAAAAGTAACGAAATAAATCGAGGCCAACACACAATGAGAAACAACAGTTAGTCTACATGCGTGTGGAATGATATGATATATGATATGGCATTTGTAACGCGCCTATACACAAGTGTTTCAAGGCGCGACGAGGCAGGGGGGGAACAAGGGCAGACAGACAACGATCCTACTAGGCCAGGTGTCTTTCAGATCGCACATGGGGAAGGGGAGAGGGGGTAAAAGTGCTGTACATGGTTAGTAGAATACAAGTTAAATAATAGGGCCAGCTGGTGGCAAGTGCAAGGTAAATGCCGGGAGAAGGGGCTGAAGGATACAGAGACAGTCCTGTAGTGCAGGTAGGCAGTGCAGGGAAAAGTGGCTGGGCCAAGGACCGAGATCGTTGAGACCAGTGGACCTGCATGCCCATGTGCCCACTACGAACAATTTTCCTTGCTTTTCCTAGCTCTTCATTCATTCATTTATTCATGTATCCATTCATTAATTCTTCATTCCGGTATAAAAGCGTCTAAAGATTTACTCACATTATATTTGAAATTTCCATTGTGTCTCTGCGTAATGCAGTCTGTAAATCGGACCGTGCTCTTGACAACGGTTTTTTGTATACTGAACTAAAATGAAACTCGGTCTAGTTTCTGAATTTTCTGCCTTATCGTCTCTTACGTTATTGCGCACCCCCTTCAAATGAAGTTCTTTCGGCATGGTCCCTGTCTCAAGATCAAAAACCAATAGACCCTTATACTTCCAGTGCGACTTGTGGGCCTCTTCTGGGCGCGAGCTGAAAATCAAAGCCGCTGTCCTTCGCATTCTTTATTTGCAACATCCCGTAGTAAAGGCATCTGTGAGAACTTCAAGTTTAGAATCCCTCTATGTAGTGCGCCACAATGTGCAAATGCGAACTGGCTTCTCTCCCAAATGCCACGGCCCGCTTGGCGCGTTCTAAGGCCCCCAATTTTGTCCCCGTTGTCTGCGAGCTTTGCAGCCCAAATGGAGACATTTAATTTTTGGTGGAAGGTCAGGGAAAGTATAAAGTACCACAGGAGTTGAGTTAAAAGTGATATTTATTGTTTGTTTGTTTGTTTTATTATTTGCAATACGCAAGCCTCCCCTCCATTGACAGTGCGCAACAGTGCGCAGCATTTACATTTACATGAGATGAGACATGAGGAAAAATATATACATACACATATATGAGGTGAATAGAGAGAAGTCAAAGATGACACCTAGCTTGTTCGCCACCCATGATGGTGAAGGTAGGGGTTAGGGTTACAGGTACACTGTACAATAACATTTATTTACAAAAAGACAATCGTATTGCAATTATCTAAACCGGGATTTGTACTTCACAACCAGCTGTGCTTCTGGTGGACATGGCACAGTTGCAATGTTCGGTGGCAATGGATCACTGCTCTGCACAGTAACGTCCAAAATTCCATATCTGTGCTTCTCTAACACAGCAACAATAAGGCCTTTCACAAAGTCGCACTGCATCTCATCATAGACCTGTTTGATCACCCATTGCTTACTTTGTTTTGAAAACACCTTAGTGTAGCGAGGCATCCTTACTTTACCCCTAGTCCTAGATTGTTCACGTCCGACATTGCTGTTATGGGCGAAGACCGCTAGTAGAGTGCGATGTTTCATGCCCCGAAAGCTAAAATGCAAGCGCTTTGGCCTGTACTTTAGGCACATATTGTGGAACACCTCCAAATCTCCTGTGTGACAGAATTCTGTCAGTCCTCTCAAATCTCTTGATAGAGTTTTGTCGAAAACAATCTTCTCAATGGCTTTGTGTGTCGGTGAATATGGAATCAACCACTTCTTCTTCCTTGCCTCCTCTGGGGACAAAGGGCCATGTTCACATTGGTGGAAATGTAGGTTTTCTGACCAGCGGTGAACGTTGGTACAGTGGTGCATCAGTGACCGCCATTTTTCAAGTAGTATTTCCACTGACCCTTCACAAGTTTTTGAGCTCCACCAAAGATGGTTGGTGATAGACTGGGACCACTGCAAAATACTTTCAAAACCTTTTTTTTTCCTGCAGCCGAGATTTTCTTACTGATTGATTTAGCAAGATGCCATACGTCAAATTGATGATTAATAAGCGGGAACTGCTCTCTCATTGTCTTGGCAATTGAAACGTGTCTGTCGGTGGCTATGAGGTCGATGTGCTTTCCCCTTGATTGTAGATATTCCACTGATTTTATAAATCCTAGTTTCTCCATGACCACTGAGGATGTACATTGTGTTACCTGCACGACCACCGAACTCACAAATGTCTTACTATCCATGTCCTGAAAGTGGTAGGTGCAGTACTTGGCAGAAAATCCAAGGCTGTCGCAATGTCCATTGCCGGCTAGCCTGAAACGTTTCCCTTCGAATGTACTTGCTAGAGACAATTGTTCAATTTTCCAAGCATCACTAATGGCCGGAAACAGATAATCACGTTGGTATATGTAGTATAGCGATTTAGAAATTAAATGGAGTACCACAAACTGAAAGAAAGCCTCTAACTTTCTAAAACTGGAGCCACTAAAAAGTGATGCAGCTGCACACAGTAGATTGCCTGCTGGCATTTTCCCCAGCAACGTTTGTGCAGACCATGAGAACCTATGATTTAATCGGGCATTTATTTTGACGTTACTGCCTTTTATTTGACGAGTTACATTAATCAATGGCTTCCCACATACTTTCCCTCTAACTGAATGCCCACATTTCAGCATACTTATAATTTCCATCAAACAACTGTCGAATACAATGTATTTGCTCTCTTTCATTAGACTGTCATCTTGCGTCAACGTTGTTTCGGCCTGTGACGTTGCAGAGATTTCAACACATTGGAAAGTAATATCGCTGCTATCAAGTTCTGATGCGTCTATGGATGCTGCGGCTGGTTCATTCTCTGTCATTTCGACATCTGCTACTTCAACATTGATGGGAGAACACAACAATCGACATGTTTTTGGGTGGCAATTTTTTGGCGGGTGTAGATTGTGTGAATTGATCTGCAACTACTTCAGAGTTATCTTCAATACATTCAATATCATCTTCTTGTGGTGGTGCGGTCGCACTGTAGCAATGGTCCAATGCAACTTTGCTGTATTCTCCAAACACAGTTAATTCATGTTCTGGCCATTGGACATGAGCATCTCGAGCCTGAACACGCCTCGCCTCAATTAATAGTTCCTCCATAGTGTACATGGTCTGGCAAGCAACATCTGTCATTCGCTTCACTGTCTGTGTATGTATAGTTCTGACACCCACGGGTAACTAGAGGAGAGATTGGAAAAGGGATGTTCAGTTTAAACACAAGATAAAGTGTAGTCCAATTGACTGGAAAAAAACATACAATAGTCCCCAGCACATTTTTTTTTAAAGTTATTAACTGTTTGTAACTAACCTTTTTTTGTTTTTTTTTCTTTGCAACTTTTTTGACTCGACCTTCAACATCTGCACGCTGTAGCTCCGATTCGTTTCCGCATGTCCTCCATTCCTCTTGCGCTGCAACGACTATATTTTCTGTATCCGCATAGACAGCACGGAATGAGGCTCCATCGTCTCTCTGAAACATAGTACTTTCATTGCTATGTATCAAAATATTGTTAGCATAAAACACACGTGAGGACGAACACACAGGTACATCTCAATAGCCAAACACGATTTAAACATTGTGTGCAACAATCAAACGACAAGCATTCAACAAGTGATGATCTATTTCGATGGAGCTGTCAGTATCCATACCTCTGGCTCTGCATGGACTGCCATGAATGGTTGTATTGGAGAGGAGGCATCAGCATCTCCCTGAAACACAGTACTTGCATTAGTATGGTTTTCAATATTGGAAACATAACACACACTTGGGGTCGTCGGCACAGGTACATATAAAGAGATAAACACAAATGATGCATTGTCTAAAACAATCAAAGAAAATATAAATATGCAGATTTCATCGACTTATTTCTCCGATTCCTTTTCATCTGCATCATCAAAATGGGATGTTGTGATTGTAGTGGAAGCTCCGTCTCCCTGAAACACAGTACTTGCATTAGTATGGTTTTCAATATTGGAAACATAACACACACTTGGGTCGACGGCACAGGTACATATATAGAGATAACCACAAATGATGCATTGTCTAAAAGAATCAAGTAAAATCTAAATATGATCAGATTTCATCAAGTTATTTCTCAGATTTATTTACATCTGCATCATCTAAATGGGATGTTGTGATTGTAGTGGAAGCTCCGTCGTCTCCCTGAAACACAGCACTTGCGTTAATAGGGAAGAAAGTATAGCAAATGGAATCACGTTATATGATCACGCATGATGGAGCTGTCAGTATCCATACCTCGTGCTGCTGAACAATATCTATGGATGTTGCAAATGTAGTGCGCACTTCCGAAAGCTGTTGCGCCGATTCGTTTACGCATGGTCCCGCTTCCACTTCCTCTGGAATTACTTGAATGTCAGGCTCTGCATCAAGTGCAGGGGTTGACGCTCCATCAACTGCCTGAAACATAGTACTTGCATTAGTGAGGATTACAATAGTGAAAACTTAACACACACCTGGGGTCGACAGCACAGGTACATTTCAACGGCTAACCACAAATGAAACATTGTGTAGAACAATCAAACGATGGAGCTGTCAGTATCCATACCTCCTGCTCGTGAAGAACAACTAGAAATGTTGTAGATGTGGCGGACGCTTCAGCATCTCCCTGAAAGACAGTACTTGCATTAGTATGGATAACACTAATTATAACTGAAAACAAACAAAGCACTAACCAAACATTCGGTAAAATAATAAAACGATAGAATAAAACTATTACTTGACATGCATAAAACAAGTCTGTAGCGGATTAGCCTAGTAAGATTATCTGATACGCGCTAGAAGTGGTTGATAACTGCAACCACGTCAAGGATGTAGAATGTTCTTGCTTCAGATTCAAGGGATAGTCAAGAAGTTGTAAAGGTAAATTAATGATTGATAATGAAATGCCTATATTAAAAATAGCCATGTAAGGCGACAGAATACTTGAAAAATGCTCAATACAGCACAGTTCCCTGTTCCCATATATATACATTTCGTTTGTGGGTTATGAAATCGAAAAAGAATATATTGATAAATGTCATTATTCAAAAAGCTATACTCTCATATCAATATCGAAATTATTACAAGGCATAGAACACCTACAATATCAATTAATCCATTCGGCTACCTACACACTACCGCAAGGCCTAAAACTAAATCCGGACACTTGACTCACCAGTGGCGGAATGTGGACGAATAGAGTGGGAATAGCTTTTTCGAGCAATTTCCGTGTCGTTCGCCGTTTATTCTTCTTTGTTACCCAAGATGTTGTGTACATGTCCAAGGAAAAGTGCCGGCTGCAGATGCGGTATCGATCACCCCTCTTGTCCTGTAAGACTTGTTGGACTCTACTTTCCAGCTCATCCAGTGGATATCCGCAATGTCTGACCCATTCTCTTATTCGATCAACAGTTTTCGGGAATACATGTATTGTAGTGCCTTCAGATTTCTCATGGGTCTTCGTAGGGCAACCGCTAATCGAACAGGCAGGCATTGTTGATAAATAATCTGAAAAGTAAATATCGACATTATTATACAATCTTCATGAATAAAGATTTGATACAAAAGTAAATGAATCATACAATGATCAATGCAAGGTTTGTTTTGGTCGCCGGAACTATACCAGTTCATTATGTGCGGCTTAGTATTTGCATAAGTTGCAGAAATGTATACATGATGTGACTAAAATCTGAACATGTGACTCGTCCCTTGGATGTACTGTCTTGCACAAGAAGGAAACATGCTTACATTATAGACTGGACCCCCGAAGGATGCAATTCGATGACAATAGACAAAGATGAAAATAAATAGATCTATTGATAGCATAGCAATGGAAACTCAAGTCAATAGCAATGAGACCAATGAACATAGCACTATTGTGTACTCTACTCGCAAATAGATAGAAATTTAAAAATCTGCGAAATATGACTAGGATACATGGCCTTACCTTGACCAACAAACAGTTGGATTCAGCAAGCAGAGCAGTATGTTGCAGGAGAATAGGTGGGTGGCCACAGGTAGCACACTGATGGGTTTGCTCTAAGCGGTCACAGAAGTTCACGGATAGCACGACAACGAGCAGATTAGCGTAGATCTCAGTGGTTGCCAGGTAGCACGTTCAGGAGTTGACTTGCAAAGCACAAAGATGTTCTCATGAGACATATCAAGTGGTTTATAAAGTATTAGAAACAGGGGTGTGTTTGTGAATGAATGACGTATGTATGTCGTGGTCTTAGGGGGGCGGCCTGCTTGAAGGGAAGGCCTGGCTGGAGACACGGGGTCTGAGGAGGCCATGTGACCGATGGCCCCTGGGCGTGGGATACCTTTTGAAGTGTACATGCTGTTTGGCACCTTGGCCGTTTGCGCCCGTGACAGCCCCCCATGCCAGCGCTCATCCCCGGGTGCAAACCGCCTTTGATAGAGGGGGTGGGATGGATGGGCCTGGGGCGTGCAGGTAAGGCACAGGAAGACTGCTGAATGGAGACACACTTATGTGGATTGCAGGGGGGCAGCCTGCTTCAAGGGGAGGCCTGGCTGGAGACATGGGGTCTGAGGAGGCCATGTGACCGATGGCCCCTTGGCGTGGGATACCTTTTGAAGTGTACATGTAGTTTGGCACCTTGGCCTTTCGCATCCCTGACAGTGCGCATCCACTGGCGTGAACCGCCTTTGATTGAGGGTGGGTGGGATGGATGGGCCTGGGGCGTGCAGATAAGGCACAGGAAGACTGCTGAATGGAGACACACTTATGTGGATTGTAGGGGGGTGGCCTGCTTCAAGGGGAGGCCTGGCTGGAGACACAGTGTCTGAGGAGGCCATGTGACCGATGGCCCCTTGGCGTGGGATACCTTTTGAAGTGTCCATGTTGTTTGGCACATTGGCCGTTCGCGCCCCAGACAGCCCCACATGCCAGCGCTCATCCACGGGTGCGAACTGCCTTTGATAGTATATCATTTCTTATCAATAACAAATGCCACATACCGGAGATTCTTGTGAGCACAGACCCACACTTCAACCGGTGTATTATAGTGGTCAAGACCCTAAGGCCTGTATAATCCAATGGTAATTGTTAGTATAGATATATATGTGTGACTTTTATAGAGACATAACCTACTGAAAGACCTTGAACAAGTGTTATTTAGTGCATGCATTATCGAGAATATGTTATGTTAGCTTAGATAGATAGTGACCACCCTGCTTCACAGCGACCAGACCTTCACCCATTCGGAGCACAGATATCTGACGTCCATCCTTGAATGGAGACACACTTGATTCATTTAAAAAATCGAAACAACCGCTGTTAAAATATATGTGGTGTTTTATTTTGTATCTTATTTTCATGACACAACAATACAAGACTTTAAAGATTATACAGGTCAGGTTGCAGCACAGCGAGAGAAAATCCCCTGTACTGACCGCTGTCACTCGGGAACGTTTCTCTTATGGCACGAACGGCACAGGCGGGTATCACTCTTCGAACGCGGTGTCCAAGCCTCCCGTGGAGCCACCATGTAAAGGAACGATAGGCCACCAGCCTGTACCACCTGTGAAAAGGAATGAAACAAACTGTTTTTAAATGACAAAGATAAGTTTAATAAACGTTTGTTGTCAATGAAAATTCTTGTAACTAATGGCATTCTGCACGGACAAATGCTATCTAGACAATGCACACTACTGAATGACTTTCATGCGTTACTATGATATGAATATATAATTTTGGATATAGTAGAAGAACATGAAATAGGAGTGGCATGACAGACAAGCAGAGTATACTTACTCGTTACTCGGGTTACGAGGACGAACATTTGTGCGAAGTTCGTGCATAAGCACCATCATTATTCTCAACACGGCCCATGTGAGGCAGGCTGCCCTGAAGTCTGGCAGCTCGGTGATGCATTGCGGTCGTGGCTCGCTTTCCGAAATGTAGGCCAGGCATCCCGAGTTTCCTCGGCAGCAGCAGTTCTCGTCCTCGGTTGGCATTAGTTCGCACCGATTGCATGTGCACCAGGTGGAGACGCCGTCCATGCGACTAGGCCCAGGCTCTTCATCTGTTGAATCGTCCTCCCTACTGCCGTCCGAATCCCCATCGTTTTTGCGGGCTTCCCTTTCCAGTAGTTCCTCCTCGGTATACTCGGGCTTGTACATGTAGGGCATTATTGTAGCCATTGTGTGGTAAAGAAAGTAAAATAATTTACAGAGATGGTACAGGTGTTCACACGGGCTACAAGCGGCGAAGGTAGCTGACCAGAGCACAGAAACGAGTCACAGAATACTCAAAGTAACACAGAGAGAGGAATGGAATCGAAAATCTGCTGTTGTGTGTTGAGGAAAGAGGCGTCCTGCCATTTCCATGGCGACACGTCATTAGCTGAAGCGCAGCGATTGTTGACACGAGACGTGCTTTGGCGCTGGGAAATGGGCGGTACGAGTCTGCTGATGACAGGCTCAGGGGCGGGGGATTTGATTTAGTGCCGCAGAAGCAGGTCAGCCAGGGCGATGCGGCAAGTGATAGGATTATCACAAAATGGCGGCTCCCTGGTGCCTGTTTTCGCTTGCGTTTAATGGACGAAAACTCGGGTAAGGTCCATAGGAAAGTTTTCTAAAATCGAGCCACTTAGGCTTAAAAAAACATGGCCGACCCGTAGGGACAATAAAAATGTTTACTGGACCATGCCTTTAACGGCTGCTATTGAAAACCGGTCAGCCAAATTCCAAAAAATCTGGGGCCCTTTCCTGAGCCACGTAACAGAGAAAGAACATAGGTTCTTCCAACCCAGACTGATCAAATACCTTCTCCAACCCAAATAGGCCTTGAAATATAGAAACACTCATCTGAATGAGTGCCCTTTGGAGTGTCGCTGGAGGGCCTATGAAGGCAAAGTTGTGAACCAAGGATACTTTTTTTTTTTCTAGCTTTCTTTCTCTTCTCCTTTCCTTTTCTCATTCCTTTTACTTTCACAGGAACGCTACTGAATATGAAACAATATCTTACCCTTAAGGGTTGAGTACAAACTAGATTCACTTGAGCAATTATAAACATGTTAAAATGAAACGTTGATGCACTGTTTGAATGATTGGCCGGAGCGGTACGCCTAACGATAAGTATTGCACTTATGAATTTTGTAATTGTTCTTCTTGATTAAGCTTGAAAGTAAATAATGTTTACATTACAAGAAAGATTCGGAGCATTAAACCCTATCTGTGTGCCTCCGAGTACAGTATAGGCAATGGACCTCCTCGAGAAATTGTAAATCCCAGATGCATTTCTAATTGATTAGCCGAAATAGTACACGTAGGGTTGAATGTGGAACCCATGAACTTGGGCAGCTGATCATTTCTGGGACAAAGGGATATTGTACATTGCTACTGACTTGACATGTATTTTGAATGAATTCAATGTATTTCAATGTTTCAATAAAAAAAAACTTTTGTTTTGAATTTATTTTAGAGGTAGCAAGTAGCAAAGGAGATCATAAGGGTAGGAGGTTGCATCTGCGACCACCGGCAACCCGTAAATGACGTCCATGTGTGTCCTGAGAGCTGCCATTGGAACACTTGGTAATACCCAAAACCCATCGGAAGATCGTGCTAGATATTGCACATTCTCCTTAGACAAGGGGACACAGAAGCGTGCGACCAGGAATGCACATGCCGAGCTAGCCACGCGGGCGGGGTCAAACAATAAGAAGGCAAATGCAGAGCTGGCCGTGCTGACGGTATCAGACAGTGGGGAACAGAGCATTTTGGGTCATAGAGCAGAATGTGTACGGGGAGGGGAGCACAGTTCGAACATGCGACCGGTGAGGGAAGTAAATACAAATTCTCCAGCATTGGATCTTTCATAGATTCAGATGCTTGAATATTCCCCGTCGTTAGACTGGGAATCCTTGGAGATAAAAATGTATTTCCACATACATCCATTCTCCCCTTGAGAATGCATGTAATTACTCCATTGTGGCCCATGAACCATTCAACTGTGTAGTCCCTCCACCTCACTTTGGTCCTTTATGGCCCCAACCTATGAGGTGGCAGGGTTTAAGCTCCGCCCCAGGCAGCTATCTTCAGATTTTTCACCGCAGTCTATCAGAGCTTTCAAAATTCTTTTCACCTTTTGTGTGTAGTATATATTTCCCAAATATATTCTACAATGATCCCCTCCTTAGGGGCTTGCTATTCAGAGTATTTGGACTCTGAGAAACGTTTCCTTTGGTACTTTTTCGTCGAGTGAAAGTTATCCTCAGCATGGCTGAATCTCAGCCTGCCAAGAAGCCTTCCCTGGTCAGGGACTGCAATAGGTGCAGAAAAAAACTGGTCTACATGAAGGATCCACATGACCATTGCATTTACTGCTTATATCCACATGTTATCAACAAATGTGACATTTGCAGGTCTTTTTCCACCAAAACCCTGCAGGACAGACACAGGAGACTTCTGTTGCACCTAGAAGCCAAGGGTCTGTCCTCTGACGAGTAGTCTGCCAAGACAGCTCCTGTATTGTCTACCAAACCATCTGAGAGGCAAACTTCGAAGTGAAGGACCTCTTCACTGGAAAGGAGTTCCTCTCCCTCTCATAAGGCTAAAAGAAGATTGGAAGTTGCTTCTTCTAAGCCTCCCTTGGACCCAGGACAACACAAAATGCGTCATCCTGAAGAAAAGATCACCTCCTAAGCTAAGGAGACGTTTTAAAAAAAGGGGGGGGAGCAGCCGTCCACGGACAGGCCGTCCACGAGTGGCAGCAAGGTCAAGCACGCACCGTCGAATTCAGTTCCTATTTTTTTCTCAATACATTCAAACAGACCGGTAAGGTTAGGAAAGCACAAAGTCCTTTTTGATGTGAGGCATAGGTATTATGCCCTAACCGGGTTATTGTGGATAGAGACGATTATGTTTGTCTATGTGACAATGGTTAGAAAATGTGGTCAGCTGTAGCTGATCCCTGACCAAGAATGTATTGAATGTATTGAGAAAAAAATAGGAACTGAATACAATACTACACAGCATTGAAACTATGAGATTGTAACCTCTATGAAGTAATATTGTGTACACCTCTAGTTCGATTATAACAATTACAAAGAATCATTGCATATTGTTTGTACAGACCTGAGAAGAATTGCACTCTTTCTGCATTGTTCATCTTTTTCTTTGCCCATATACACACAGTTGTTGACCTGTTTTTGACCTAGCTATGTCAAGTTAAAATCATGGTGTTTCTCTGTGCTGTTTTGTTTTATCTGAACATTTGATCCTTTCTTTAAGAAAAAAACTTATAAAGATTAGCCACCAAAATAATAAAGAGGCTACCATAAAACCAGTCATAGTTAATGGTTGTTTCTTCACCTCATGATTAGGATTTATCACTAATGCATGGGTCCCTTGGGAAGGTTTAAATCACAAACTGCTCAAAAGTGACTGCAGTACGGAATTAGAGAGGACAGGAACACCCATGTACACATACCTTGATCTTCCAGCCCACTAGTTCCTGTCCGACTTTAGGGCTGTCCCTCCAGTTACAAGGAAACCATCCTATGTGAGCAGTCTTCATAAGTCCTTGGGCCCAGCGTCTCCAATTCCAGTTTCACCTGAGCCAGTGGGAGCACAGCTATCCCCTTTAAAGGAGATGACAGAACTTCCTGACGTCATCCTTCAGGAAGAGTTCTCTGACACCGAAATGCCTGGTGAGCAACCTTTCCGCATCCCTAAGCAAGACAGCCTGCCTTGGCAACCAGAGTCAGAGGGTATGGCCGATCCTTATGACCTGGTGCTCATGGCATTGATGCAGAGAATCATAGAGGAGTTTAACAGGCGTCAAGAGCTACAGAAGAGGTCGTCGGTACCTAAGGAAGCTCCCTTGACGGATACTTCATCTCGACATAGCACACCCAGATACTCCCCTTCCAGGAGTAAACTGCAGAAAAGAGCACGATCACCTGAGCCTCCACGTAGATCCAGGAGCAGAACACTCAGTGCTTCACCGACAAGGGTCCCCTCTCCAGCATCACCTCATCGATCTCTGTCACCAGTTCGAGACCCAACGACAGTACTTTCATCTGTGTCAGTATCTGATTGGCATGAGGACCCATTCAGGGATTTTTCGGATCCGGAGGAAGGAGAGATAACGCAGGAACCGGATGCGTCCAGTGAATGGGATGTTTAGATTGTCGAGAAATCCAGGAAGAAGGACTCGCCAGGTGATGCTTCACCTCCAGACGATTTCGATAGATTTCATACGATAATTGGTAAAGCTGCGGAATTGTTCAAAATACAAGTTTCTTCGGAAGAAAAGATGTCGGTGCTCTGTGAGCACAGAGACGAACGCAGAAGAACGGTTACTACCATCCCGCTGCTAGACACCATATGGGAGTCTGGGCCGAAGATACTGGCCACGCCCTTATCCACACCTGCTCAAGTGTCACGACGTGAAAAGAAATACAAGGCGCCTGACTCGGCGCCGCTTTGTTTAGGGGGTCATACAAAGCCAGACTCAGTCATCACAATAGCGGCCAGAAAGAAATTAGCCAACCCATCATCACCACTGTCAGCACCACCAGACAAAGAAGGGCGTATGCTGGAAGCCATGGGTAGAAAGGTGTCGTCCTCAGCCTCTCTCACTATCAGAGGGGGCAACGCATTAGCCATGACAGCCAGATTTGACCACAAGCTTTGGCTTTGCATGTCCAAGCTGGCCAAATATCTACCAGCAGAATTCCAGGGGGAAGCCAGGTCCATCAATGCGGACGGAGAAGCCACTTAGGCCACATGATTGACGCGGCTGTCGATGTATCTGAATCAGATTTCAGACAAATGGCCCACGGCACAGTGTTAAGGAGACAGGCATGGATGAAGGCCACGAATTTCAGGCCTGAGGTGCAAGTGCAAATTTCGGACATGCCCTTCGATGGTCATGACCTGTTTGGCAAAAAGATAGATGATCACCTTAAAAGCTTTAAAACAGACACAGATACAGCTCGGGCCATCAGTTCCTTGAAGGATAAATATAAAGACTGCAGATCCTTTAGGTCCTTTCGAGGTGCAGCGTCAAAAGGCAGAGGATATTCACGTCCCTCCTATGGTCAAAAGTCGCAAGGTAGTGCATTCCAAGGCAACAGATATCAATCTGGCAACAGATATTCCCAGAAAGGAAGGCGCGGCTCTTCCCAAGGGAAAGCCCCGAACAAACAGAATTGACCATTCGATTCTGCCCCCTCTCTGCCAGACACCTGTGGGGGGAAGGGGAAGCCAATTCTTTCAATATTGGAACTCCATAATATTGGACGAGTGGGTATTACAGGTGGTCCGCAAAGGACACACCATAGAATTCCTAGACCATCCCCATCCGTTGCTCCCACTCCTCACAAAGTTCACATGCTGCGGAATGTCATGGCAGAAGTTCAAAAGTTACTGTATAAAGCAGCTATAGAGCCAGTCCCATTTTCCCAGAAAGGGAAAGGTTTCTACTCCCTCTTCTTTCTAATCAAAACGAAAAATGGTGTAAGAAGATTCACTTCAACACTACAGCTAAGTCAATGCCTAGTCTGGGATACTGAATGGAAACCCTTATTGATATATCTTTATGTCCAGTTCATGAGTTCTGGATGACTACCCCTATATAACACCCCTCTCTTAGAATCCCCCTGACCCGACTGAGCCAAGAAGTAGTTCTGTTTTGCAAGTTTAAAAGGTTTATTTGAGAATTTAAACAATATATATATATATCACACTTTATAATAAATTAATATCTGATAGTACACTTAGACATATGATGTTGATCAACAATGGGTAATCTGGCACTAGCACACTTCTTTACAATCAATGAGGAGTTAGTATAGGATGGATAAAGTAGCAAAACTACTTTTATGATTTCAAGGGGAAAGCAATAAAATGCAGTACAGAAATACTTGATATGATTTTAGCAAAAGATAAAATAATCACTTTTTCTCTGGCAATTCACCCCCCTCCCCTATGCAATGTAAGAAATGGAAGGAGATGGAAGTAACACACACAGTTCTTAGGAATGCAATCAAATATAATTCAGTTCACCCCAGCAAGCTGAGACCACAGATAGAAGTTTGAAACACAGGCCCAAAATGCTTTTAAAAGGGGATGGCAATGAAGTGAGAAATATGCTGAAAATGGTTTTAATTCACTTTAGGAGGTTCAGGGTGAGTGAGAGATACTTGGGATGAGTTCATGCTCACTTTAGCAATGATTCAGAGATGGTGATTAAGAGGCTGTGAGAAGGGGCCCGGAGGGGAGGGGGTGCCGGGAGGGGTAGCGGGACTCCGCGGGATCGCGGCATGGGGCCGCGATCCAGAGAACACAGCCCCGCCCCGCCCTCTATCCCCGGGACTCTACGGGATCGCGGCAACGAGCCGCGACACGAAAGGAGCGGCCCCCTCCCATCCAGCCTTACCTGAACCCGCCAGGGGTAACGTAGCCGCGGCCTGCAGCCCGGGAGACGGGTTGGTGACGGCGAACCCGCGGGAGGTGCGGGCGGACGCGGGGAGCCGGCCCACACGGCCCGCCGAGCGTCTCTCCCCACCAGGAAGGGAGAGAAGGGAGAGACGGCTTGCTCGGCGGGGCGGGCCGCTCTGGGGCGGCCAAAGAGACAGACACACATGGCGAGAGGGAGAGGCTTCAAAGGGGGGGAGGGACTCGCAGGATAGAGTGGCCTGGGACTGGGACTCTTCGGGAAGGCAGCAGAAGCAGCAAACCACGGCAGCCTTTAAAGGAGGCGGGACATGGCAACACCAGCCAATGAGAAGCCTGATTGACAGGGAAGCTTTCCATTGGGGGGGAAGCAAGTCACTCACATCCTATAAAAGCCCGGGAACTAATCCAGCGTTTCTTGTTGATTTTCCTAGTCATACGAAGAGGACGAGGAGAGAAGGAACAACTGGTGGGCCTATCCGGACAACAAGGAGACTTAGGAGGGCTTAATCTTAGACCTGGAAGACTGCCTAAGAGTGGAGTAACTCTCAAGGAGTTCATGGACTATATTTTCATTAGTTTAAATTCACCTGAATAAAGTATTATTTCAGCAACCCAACCCTGGTCCGGGTCTTGATTGTTACATTGGCGACGAAGGTGGGATTAGCGACAACGCGATGGATACCCTAATTAAAACCCTGACGGATGGCCAACAGCAGCTGCAGCAATTAATACAGCTACAAACACAACAGGCAGAGGCTGATCGCCAGGCGTTCCAGCAAGCCATCCAGTTACAGGGAGCCCTTCAGACCACGGCCCAGGATAAACAGCATGAGAACATTATCAGGCTCACAGATGCAGTAACCAGCACGAGGAACCAACCCATGGTACCGTCCACCCTGCTCCAGAAGTATAAGGAGGGAGAGGATCCAGCCTTTTTCTTCACAAGCTTTGAGAGGATTGCAAGAAATGCGCAATGGCCGCCTGAACGCTGGGGACAATATGTGGCTCCCTTGTTATCTGGGGTAATGCAGGGTGCATATCAGGCTGTGAACCCCAATGGCATCACTCCGTATGGGGAAATTAAAGCAGCTGTACTGGACCGTCTAGGCCTGGATGAGGAGGCCTATCGCCTTCAGCTAAGGGACACCAAGTTGAAAAACGGGGAGAGTCCCAGGCAGTTATATTACCGCATTAAAGACCTGACGGAGAAGTGGATGCAATCCCCTAACCCAGCCAACCAACCCCTCCTAGATAAAATAATCCTGGAACAGTTCGTAGAAGCCTTGCCGAGCCCAATGCAAAGATGGGTTAGGCAACACCACAGGCCTACATTGGCGGAAGCCGTGGACATTGCATCGGCTTATCAAAAGGCCGGGTACAGTCGCTTCCCCTCAACAAGTATGCCAGGAAGGATAACGTTGCCGAACTTTGAACATCAGATACAAAGGGGCCCAAAAGTGGCACATAACAGATGGAGGCAACCGGAGGAGGTCTTCAGGAAACTAGAAGAAAGGAAGCCTGGATATGAGGAGAGACAGCCACCCATAATCCCGGGAGTTCGACAACCCCAGTGCTTTGAGTGTGGTGAATGGGGTCACATTGCCCAGTTTTGCCCCAGAAGGAAGACCACAGAACCTATGGAAATCGGCTACATGAAGCCACACCCGGAAGTACGTAACCCTGGTCCATACATCGTGGATATAAGAGTGGATGGACGACCGACCCGGGCGCTGCTGGATAGCGGAAGTCGACAAACAGCCATATCTCCCACCGTGAGTAATAACCCTAATTTACCTAACCTTTCTGTACCGATAAAGTGTATACATGGGGACATTAAAACATACCCAATGAGAGAGGTACAGATAGAGGTGAACCATGAAACCACTCAATTAAAGGCTGCCGTCCTTCCTACTCTACCCACCCCAGTGGTCCTGGGAACTGACCTACCCCACTTTAGTAAAGCACTGGATGAAGAAAGAGCAAAGAGCAACAGACCCTCGAACATAGGTGACTCTAAAACCCCCCTCCCCGGACATAAAAGACGGAACAGGCTAGAGTGGTGCCAAGCCAGTTACATGACCCGACCCATTAACTGGCAACCCGAGGATCATGAGGACTCCCTGAGGGGGGAAACCCTAACTGATCCCACCCTTCGGGTAGCCCGTGAGAGAGCGGCCAATGAGAAAGATCCAGACGTAACAAAAGGACCTGGCTTCCTGTTCCGTCATGGACTATTGTACAGAAAATATAAGGCGGACGATGGGACTATAAAGGAACAATTGATATTACCAAAATCCCATAGAATGGTCATAATGCAACTGGCACACAACCACCCCTGCGGTGGACATATGGCCTCCCTGAAAACGCAGCAGAACATACTGAGACGATTCTACTGGCCAGGCATATACGGTGAAGTGTCCCAGTTCTGTAAGGCGTGTCCCACTTGCCAGCTAACAAGTGGCGTCTTACCCGCAAAAGCCCCTTTGCAGAAAATGCCCCTTATTAACGTTCCTTTCCAGCGGATAGGCATGGACATCGTGGGACCTATAGAACCCGCATCCCGTGGTTACAAGTATCTACTAGTCATTGTTGACTATGCTACGCGGTATCCAGAGGCTTTTCCCTTGAAGGGAACATCAGCCCGACAACTATGCGACCAGCTCATTCCCTTCTTCGCAAGAGTGGGCTTGCCCTCGGAAGTGATCACAGACCAAGGGTCCAATTTTATGTCCACCTTGCTTCGGCAGGTATGCGAAAGACTGCAGATACATCAGTTACGCACCTCGGTATACCATCCCCAGACCGATGGCCTTGTCGAAAGGTATAACAAAACGATCAAGAAAATGATACGGAGAGTGACCGGGTCCGATGGGAAGAACTGGGACCGTATATTACCCTTGGTCTTGATGGTATTACGCGACACCCCACAGTCGTCTACCGGTTTTTCTCCATTCGAGCTCCTTTTCGGAAGACAACCCCGAACCATCTTGGACCTTGTAAAAGAAGAATGGGAGACTTCAGATGAGATTTCTTTAACAGAGTACACTGAAGAGTTGAAGGAACATTTGACAGCACTCCGCTCGATGGCCGAGACGAATCTGGGACACGCACAGACAAACCAGGAGAAAAACTATAACAGAGGAAGTCGGATGAGAACTTTCCGAATAGGAGACCAAGTACTAATCCTACTACCCACCAGTACTAACAAGCTATTGGCCAGATGGAGAGGTCCTTATGAGGTTAAGGAGGTACTTAGCCCTGTGACGTATCGGATCCACCAACCCGATCGTGCCACACCAGACAAGGTATACCATGTGAACCTGCTAAAAGCATGGAACGCGCCAGTATTGGTAGCCACAATGGATACTGGTGAGGATACCTCAGAACAAAACGTGAATCACGAACGGGGCAAGCTAGAAGACGTGCAATGGGGAACCATCCTGACTCCTTCCATGAGGTCAGAACTTTTGAATAGGCTGTCTCCCTTTGGAGAAGCATTTTCGGCCTTACCAGGGAGGACCTATTTAATCGAACACGAGATCAAAACCGATCCCGGACGGATTGTTAGACTAAGACCCTATCGTATTCCAGAAGCACGAAGGATAGTTATCCGAAACGAAGTAGAAGAGATGCTCCGTATGGACATAATTGAACCCTCAACCAGCCCGTGGTCATCCCCGATAGTGTTGGTACCAAAGCCCGATGGTACTGTTAGATTTTGTATGGACTACCGACAGTTAAATACGATCTCCAATTATGAAGCCTATCCTATGCCACGAATGGACGAGCTGTTGGAAAGGCTAGGATCCGCCAACTTCCTAAGCACGCTTGACCTAACTAAGGGTTATTGGCAGATTCCCTTGAAATCCACGGACCGGGAAAAGACTGCCTTTACTACTCCCCAAGGTCTATACCAGTTCAAAGTTTTGCCATTCGGGCTACACGGAGCACCAGCCACCTTCCAGAGACTGATGGATGTCATACTACGTCCCCATGAGTGTTATGCTGCGGCTTACTTAGACGACATTGTCGTGTATAGCCCGACCTGGACAGAACATGTACGCCACTTGGAACAGGTGGTGTCTGAGTTGTTTAAGGCAGGCCTACACATTAATCCGAAGAAAACAGTGATAGGGGCACATGAGACGAAATATCTGGGACACTTGGTAGGCGGAGGCACGATACGACCGCAACTCTCAAAAATCCAGGCCATCCACGAGATACCTACCCCATCCACGAAGAAACAGATCCGTGCCTTTTTGGGTTTCATAGGCTACTACCATAGATTTATCCCAGATTTATCCTCGGTGGCTGCTCCCCTCACTGACGCTTTAAGGAACAAAGGGTCTCCCGATTTGACCGAAAACACCGCTGCTTTGGAAGCCATCGATGTCCTGAAGCAGAGGATCACCTCAAATCCAATACTTCGATGCCCCGACTTCCATAGACAATTTTTCCTTCAGACGGATGCGTCAAATCAGGGGCTGGGAGCAGTTCTTTCACAGGAACAAGGGGGCGAACTTCAGCCCATCTGTTTCGTGAGCAGGAAGCTCGTACCTCACGAGGAGGCCTATTCCACTATTGAGAAGGAGTGTTTGGCCATCAAATGGGCGGTAGAGACCCTCAGATATTATCTTTTGGGTCGCTGCTTTACGTTGTATACTGACCATGCCCCCTTACAGTGGCTCGCAAGGCATAAAGATACCAACCAGCGGGTACTCAGATGGTTCCTGTCTCTTCAACCATTCGATTTCGTTACCTTGCACAGACCTGCGGGTTTCCAGCTGGTGGCCGACTATCTGTCCCGGAATCCTCCCTTGCCCGATCGGCCAGGGTTTGTGATGGGGAGATGTGAGAAGGGGCCCGGAGGGGAGGGGGTGCCGGGAGGGGTAGCGGGACTCCGCGGGATCGCGGCATGGGGCCGCGATCCAGAGAACACAGCCCCGCCCCGCCCTCTATCCCCGGGACTCTACGGGATCGCGGCAACGAGCCGCGACACGAAAGGAGCGGCCCCCTCCCATCCAGCCTTACCTGAACCCGCCAGGGGTAACGTAGCCGCGGCCTGCAGCCCGGGAGACGGGTTGGTGACGGCGAACCCGCGGGAGGTGCGGGCGGACGCGGGGAGCCGGCCCACACGGCCCGCCGAGCGTCTCTCCCCACCAGGAAGGGAGAGAAGGGAGAGACGGCTTGCTCGGCGGGGCGGGCCGCTCTGGGGCGGCCAAAGAGACAGACACACATGGCGAGAGGGAGAGGCTTCAAAGGGGGGGAGGGACTCGCAGGATAGAGTGGCCTGGGACTGGGACTCTTCGGGAAGGCAGCAGAAGCAGCAAACCACGGCAGCCTTTAAAGGAGGCGGGACATGGCAACACCAGCCAATGAGAAGCCTGATTGACAGGGAAGCTTTCCATTGGGGGGGAAGCAAGTCACTCACATCCTATAAAAGCCCGGGAACTAATCCAGCGTTTGTTGTTGATTTTCCTAGTCATACGAAGAGGACGAGGAGAGAAGGAACAACTGGTGGGCCTATCCGGACAACAAGGAGACTTAGGAGGGCTTAATCTTAGACCTGGAAGACTGCCTAAGAGTGGAGTAACTCTCAAGGAGTTCATGGACTATATTTTCATTAGTTTAAATTCACCTGAATAAAGTATTATTTCAGCAACCCAACCCTGGTCCGGGTCTTGATTGTTACAGAGGCAAACAAATTTTTAGCAAGGAAAGAAATGACTGCTGATGGCTGGATTTTTAACCAAATCGCTGTAAAATTCGCGAGTGCGTGAATCGGGATTGCGGAGAAAGTATACGAAGTAGGACGTCGGTTACAGGCTCGTTGGAGAGCTTAGATTCTAAGCTTTCAGAGGAAAGTTAAACCAAGTTCGTAGCCCAAACGGTTCCAGAGATACGGGCGATTAAATAAAGGTTGTTTTTCTGATTTTTCTGATTTTAAGTAAACTCAAAATGACAGGTGACAGCTTTGCAGCTGCAGAATTGACAAATGACAGTGGTGCAGCTTTACAAAATGACAAGTGACAACTTCTAGGAGGCAGTTCTGGTTAGATTAAAATAGTTTGGATTAGATTATTAACTAAGAGCTTATTTCTGTCACAATCTGACCTAAGTACTCACAATATATTTTGGAAGGACTGGACCTCGTCACGGAGCTGATCAATCAGGCTAGCGGCACTTCACAGCGATCTGGTCTCTGAGTCTGCGGTTCTGCACGGTCTGGTCTGGTCTGGTCTGGCACTGGTCTGGTCTGTCCGGATACAGCGGTCTCTACACGGCTCCTGGATATCTGCACTGGTCCTGGCAAAAGTTCTTGGCAAGGGATTCAAGCAGCTCGCCCGGCTGTGAGTAGCTTGCAATGATTTGAGGCCTGCTGCAGAGAACTCCGCTTGTGGTTTTAGGCCTCTGATTTAGGTTCTAAAGTATAAGTTCTAGGTTCTGGCGTATGTAGCTGGAGTCAGTCTGGAACTGGTATCTTCTGGATGTTGTGTGGTCCGGCAAAACGCTCCGCAGCAACTGGATTTGAATGTCTCTACCTGTCCCAGCAGTCTCTTTTTATGTGTTTTGAAAATGGGTGTGTGCCTGGGCCCAGCTAAGCCTGCCCCTCTCTACTTGTCATTGGCCCAATTCTCCCCTCTCCCATGATTGGGGGAAGGAAATGTGAGTCAGAGTGATGCTGTAGGTTTTATGGGTCAGAGGATCCTCCCCTGGTCAGTTTGACCACAAATTTATATTTGATTCAAATACATATTGCACAGATACACAGTTGTTTAAAATTACATGCACCCATCACATATCACATGAGGTATACTCTGTTCAAACTCTGCTCTTCCTGGGGGCTTGCATTCAGAAATGGCAACATTTTGCGCTTTTTAACTGGTTTTGCAATATCGGACATTTACCCAAATTTACACACATGTGCGCAAGGAGTATGGACATTAATTGATGAAGTGTCAGATTTTTAACATGCAGACATTTGGAGTGAGACCCTATTTTCCGCTAGCAACCCCCCAGAATACACCACAGGGCCCTAACGCATCTCAAAATGTTCACAGAAAAATCACAAGAATTATGGTATCATTTAGATAATTTTGACAAGTCCGCACCATGAGTTATACATCTTTCTTAAAATCTTATTCTGGCCAACAGGAGTGTGTCTTCCCAGGTCACATGGTGGAGAAACCAGTCTATCCACTTTCTTTAAGCTCAGCCTGTCCTAAGAGGGGGCTGTCCCTCCCCGTTTCTGCCAAGAGGAAGCCACTTTTACGACGCCCCCAATATAACATTTGCCTGAGTCCAGGACAGGCCTTTGTTCAACTCCCTGTAGCTGCTCCACCCCTAATCTAATCAGAGAGGTGACAACTCCTTTTGGCAAGGGGAAGAGTGGCTGAGCAGGTTTTAACTCCTGTGGGATAGATGTCAGGCAGAATTGGAATCTCTTTAAGCCAGTTTTTAGCTACATGTCATTTTTTTGTTCCCAGTTTAAATCACTTACGATTTTTACATACACATTAAACAATTACTTCCTTCAAGTCATTTCAGAATATAGTTTTACATTGTATCCACCTCTTAGCAAGTCTTTCCTTGGTCTGGGTTTGTTTCATTTGTTCAGTTTTACACAAAAGTCTGGTGGTTTTAAAACGCCGGCTTTCTGATAGTGGTGAGTACTGGTAATGCAACCATTTTTGGGATTTAAGAAAATGAATTCCCCACAGTTCTAGGTTGCTTTTGGCAATCAGCATTGCCATTCCCAATGGTTTCAGGCTACTGTGTGGGTAGCCCAATGGTGGTTTTAGGCAGTGCCCTCCTGTGCTCACAACATAGGCAAAAATGGGTGGCAGCCTATTCTTCATGCATTTCCCTGTGCATTTTCTGGGAAGTTCTGGCCATCATGATGTTTTCCATGCCAGTACTGCACAGTTTTCCTATTCTGGCGTACATGTGGGCTTTTTGGCCATCTTGGATTTTCTAAGCCCACAGCACCAAATGTTGCAGCATGATAGCTCAAACGTGGGTCAGGACACCCAACAAAGGTCAATGGAGGCCCATATTGGACCTAAGGGCACTCAACAAATTCATCAAACGCATCAAATTCAAAATGATATCCCTGCAAGGCGTCCTACCTTGGCTGAACAAAAATGACTTCCTAGCCACTCTGGACTTAGAAGACGCATACTTCCACATTCCAATTCATCCTGCCCACAGACAGTTCCTCAGGTTTGCAATAGGAGAACTACATTTCCAATTCCGGGTACTCCTGTTCTGGCTAAAATCAGCACCAAAGGTATTCAAGTGCCTGTAGCAGCGAACCTCAGAAGGTTGGGAACAGAGGTTTTTCCGTATTTGGACGACTGGTTGATAAGGGCAAGCTCCCTCAGTCAAGCTCAAGTGGCAGTGTAGAAAACGATAAAACTCCTAAAAGGGTTAGGTTTTTCGATAAACAACATAAAATCCTGCCCAGTACCCAGCAAGAAGGTTCTTTTTCTGGGAGCAGAGTTCAACACCACCATTCCCAGGGTAAGACCATCGGCAGACAGAGTAACAGCCATCCTCCGCTCGACATCTTGGTTCCTAAAAAAAGAGACTACAACGGTACGCTCTTTCAAATGCCTCCTGGGCATGATGTCCTCATGTATATTTCTCATACCAAACTGCAGACTTCGCATGAGATCAGTCCAGGAGGTCTTTAACCACCAATGGAAACAAGCAAAGACTTCATGGGAAGACTTGGTCCAGATACCAAAGTCAATGCACAAGGTACTTCGATGGAGGAACACTCCGCAGAACCTATTCCAAGGGATGCCATTCCAGGCACCAACATCCACTCTTCTCTTAAGGACAGAAGCGTCCCTGTTGGGATGGGGAGCACACCTGGCGGACCTTCAGACAAAAGGGGTCTGGTCAGACCAAGAGTCACAGCTCCACATCAATGTCCTAGAGCTCAGGGCGATACGGTGGGCTCTAAAAGCTTTCCTTCCAGTAGTGGCGGGTCAAGTCTTAACCATCCAGACAGATAATACAACCTCCATGCACTACACAAACAAGCAAGGAGGCACGAAGTCAGAGATATTATCTCAGGAAGCTCAACAACTATTGTCATGGGCCTTACACCACAAAGTCCATATCAGGGCGGAACATCTTCTGGGAGTGGACAATGTCTTGGTGGACAAACTGAGCAGGGAGTGCGCATCATCCCACGAATTGGAACTAGACGAAAAGGAAGTTCAATAGATTTTCTCGATATGGGACCAGCCACAGATTGATCTTTTTGCTACCAGGGTCAACAAGAAATTTCAAATATTTGCTTCAAGGTACATGGAACATCAATCAGCAGGAGATGCATTCTCAGTGGACTGGACAGGGAAGTTCCTTTATGCCTTTCCCTCCATTCCACTCATAGCCAGAGTTCTGCGCATAATGAAGGAACAGGATTGCTCCATGATCCTGATAGCGCTGGACTGGGCGCAACAAATTTGGTACCCGACTCTGAGACATCTATCCCGGTGGCCTCCTATTCACCTCCAGGCTCATCAATACCTCTAGACTAGCAGAACCACAAAGTCCTCCACCACGACCCTGCAAGCCTCTCGCTCAAGGCCTGGTTCCAGAGAAGCGCAAACTCATGAACTTAAACCTTCCGGCAGACTGCTGGGACATAATCAGGGCCTCTAGAGCCCCCTCGACAAGGATCACCTACGTGCCGAAATGGACCTGCTTTTCTAAGTGATGTGAAACATCTGCTATTGATCCGCCTACAGCTTCGGTAGAGCAAATACTACCTTACTTATTACATTTGGCCAAGGCAGGTCTCTCCCTGTCCTCCATCAAGATTCGCCTGTCAGCCATATCGGCTTACACGACGACTCTCTTCCGGCCATCAAGATCTTCCTCAAAGGACTGATGCGTACTTATCCTCCTATGCCCCCTTCAGTTCCTTCCTGGAGCCAGAATACTGTTCTAACGGCTCTCATGGAACCTCCATTCGAACCCATTCACAGATGCAAAATAAAACTCTTATCTTGGAAAACGGCGTTTTTGATAGCCATGACATCGGCCAGGAGGATCAGTGAATTACAAGCCTCGTCTTCAGAACCTCCTATTGCTTTGTTTCAACAAGACCGTGTCATTTTGAGGACACACCCAAAATTTCTGCCCAAGGTCTTATTGGAAATGACACTCACAGAGCGTATTGTTCTACCATCTTTCTTCCGGAACCATACATCGGAGGCGGAAAGAGCTTTACATTCCCTAGATTTTACTAGGGTCTTGAAATTCTATTTACAGAGAACTAAAGAGTTCTGATGATCTAACAGACTGTTCATTGCCTTTGCTGGTCGCGCAAGAGGGCAGCATATCTCCAAACAAAGCCTGGCAAGATGGGTCTCATTATGCATCACCCATTGTCGTCAATTGAAGGGCGACCCCCTCTCCAAACCGCCTGCAGCACACTCCACCAGAGGGAGAGCGGCATCAGTGGCGTTTCACGCAGGGGTACCCCTGAAGGACATCTGCAGAGCCGCTACCTGGAGCACTCTGCATACATTTGCCAAGCACTACTGCCTAGCAGAAGATGCCAACAAGGAATCGGCAGTTGGACAGGCAGTTCTCCGCCACCTCTTTGCATAAGGTAGGACCAGCCTCCTTTCCCACCATTCCCTGAGTATGTAACCGCTGTGTTGCTGCATGGTAAAGGTTTTGTCAGAAATAATTTTTCTCTTTCTGCATCTATGCTTTTATATGTGCATATGTACATGATGGTGGCATGCTTTAACTGCTTGGTATTCTATTCAAGCATCTGAATCTATGAAAGATCCAATGCTGGAGAAGTCTTAGTTACTTACCTGTAACTGTATTTCTCCAGCATTGGTGTCTTTCATAGATTCACACACGCCTCGCCTAAGAGGCTGCTCCCACGCTCACCACCCACCATACTGTAGTTTCTACAGTTCTAAATCTGAAGATGGCTGCCTGGGGCGGAGCTTAAACCTTGCCACCTCCTTGGTTGGGGCCATAAAGTACGAAAGTGAGGCGGAGGGACTACACAATAGAATGGCTCATGGGCCACAATGGAGTAATTACATGCATTCTCAAGGGGAGAATGGATTTATATGGAAACATTTTTATGATTAATTTTTTATCACTGAGGAGTCCCTGTCTGACGACGGGGAATATTCAAGCATCTGAATCTATGAAAGATACCAATGCTGGAGAAATACAGTTACAGGTAAGTAACTAAGACTTACCGGACTACAGATCCCAGCATGCCTTGGTTCTTTCAGAAAGCCGCGGTAGGAAAGACAAAGACAAGAAAGCATCAAACCCATCAAACACTGCACGTACCATACCCCTGGGAAAACTGTACATATGGGCATGAAGGGAGAGGACCAGGGGAACAAGGGGAGGAGTGGGGAACAGAGCGAAACAGGGACGGGAGGGGGAGGGTCCACCACAAGCAATTAGGAAAGGGGAAACACCTGGAAAGGGGAGGGGAGGAGTATGGGAGCGGTCAAATACACGGACTGAGGGCTGGGGTCTGTCTTTTCAGCCTTGTGCTGGCAGAACGGCGAATGGATCAAGGACGCCTTGGGATATGAGTGGGCGTACTGAGGAGGCGAGATACCAACAGAGGGGTTGTCCGTACTTACGATCTGCCATATTGCCCAGAAAGAAGTCGTAGAAAGATGCTCGGCTTCTGGTGATTTTAATTTCTGTATTTTCATTATTGGTTTTGACGAGGAAGGAGAAGGAGAGCCAGCTGCAGAGGCATGTTGCCACCCTCCCGAGAAAGGCTCGCCGCCCAACGAGAAGGCGGTGGTTTTCATTCCAACTTCTTGGATACTCCTTCAAAATAGTCTTTGTTTTTCGGATTTACTTATTTGCAACTGCTGGCAGACGGACAATAAGGGGAGGAGCAGCAGTACCTGGAAGGCTGTACTCCCCTGCTCAACCATCATTGCAGGACTTTAATTTGAATATTAAAAAAAGCGTGGTTCATTCTGTATTCAGGAATAAAGGTGTTTTCCCATTACCTACCTGACCGTGTCCGGTCTGCTATTTAACAGTTCCCCATACGGAACATAACACATTTTAAAACATCTATTGCCATATTTTTACAGGGTTGGTTTCCCCAATGAAATTCTAATGGATCAGGGATCCAATTTTATGAGCAAACTCATGGGTGAAGTCAAGGAATTGCTCCTTATTTCCAGTTTAAGAACCTCAGTTCACAACCCCCAAAGGACGGATTGGTAGAAAGATTTAACACAAAACTTAAGATGAGCCTAAGAAAGTTGGTAGTCACGGACAGGAAAGACTGGGATCACATGATTCCCTGGGCCCTATTTGCAGTATAAAAAGACCCCTCAGGCATCCACCGAATCCTCTCCTTTCAAACTACTTTATGGTTGAGAACCAAGAGATGTTCTAGACATGCTGCGGGAGACCTGGGAAGAAAGAGAAGAGGCACCTATTCCCCTCTCACAAACAGCTACCAGATTGCGAGAGCATATGAAACTTGTTTGAAATCTAGTCTATACTCACATGGAAAAAGCCCAAGCACAACAAAAGTCCACCTACGACAAGAAGGTAAACCTAAGATCTTTTTTAGTAGGACAAAAAAGTATTAGTCCTCTTACCTACCTCTAAAAATAAACTTGGCTCAAAGTGGCATGGGCCATATGAAGTACTAGAGCAAACGGCGACATGTACCTATAAAATAGCTCAACTTGACAGGAAACAAAAGACCCTTCTCAACCACGTAAATCTCTTAAAAGAGTGGAAAGAAAATCCTTTCGAAGCCACTGCCTCGATAATGTCTTGTTTGGTACCGAAGGAAATAGATAATTTTGAATTCCCCAAGAGCCATCCAGTCAACAACAAGAAGACTTACTATTTAGTCACAACATTCCCTGATGTATTCACTGAGACACCAGGCAGAGTGCACAGCACTTATCATTATATCAGAACTCCAAAGGGTAAAAGTGGTCAATTTGAAACCATATATACTCCCCGAAACCCGTAGATTGATAGTGGTTGAGAAAGTGAACAAAATGCTTAGGGCAAATATTATCAAACCCTCTTCAAGCCCATGGTCCTCCCCTATAGTGTTGGTCACAAAACCTGATCATTCCTGGAGGTGTTACACAGACTACCGACAGGTCAACGTCATCTCTGACTTCGATGCCTATCCTCTGCCACGCATCGATGAATTGATTGATAAACTCGGGAATGCCACTTTCCTATTCCTATCAACCCTAGATTTAACCAACGGATACTGGCAGGTCCCAGTAAATGGACCTGATATGGAAAAGACAACTTTCTCAACACCCCTTGGACTATTCCAGTTCAAAGTCCTCCCTTTTGGCCTACACGGGGCCCCCGCCACTTTCCAATGGCTTATGGACAGGATATTACAGCCCTATTCCAATTTCTGTGGGGCTTATATTGACAACATAGTCATTTATAGTGAGACTTGGGAAGACCATCTTTTCCATCTCTTTACTATTATGAGAGCCCTCAGAGAATCTGGCTTAACTGCCAATCCATCCAAATGTAAGCTGGATCAATCAGCCGTGAAATACCTCTTCTTTATAGGGAATGGCAGTGTCCAGCCTCAACAAGAAAAGATGAAAGCCGTCCTAGATACTGTGAGAAACCAGAAGGTGTCTCACCCACTAGTGCCTGAGGATCTGTCATCCAGGTAGCCTGAACATGGCCATCGCTTTTGGATCCAGTTCCTGGGGGTGGACCAGTGCGGGAGGATCACCTGGGTGAGGGGTCTTCTGGGAGTGGGAGTGAAACACCAGATAGTGAGATGCAGTATCCCCTTCCCTTTAACACCTTTGCCCCATCCTGCCAGGTAGGATATTTAGGAATTCTACCCCCGCCCTTTTACAACACAAACACTTTCACACGAACCGCCTGCTATGGGAGAAAACAGACCAACAACCAAGCAGTATACCTGACGTGTCCCAATACAATGGTCAGGTGAGGTCAGGCAATTACTGACCATCACACACACCTGACTTCCATTAAGCCTCGCCACGGATAAAAGGCGGAGCATGAGGGCACACTCTGAGCGAGGCAAAGCACACGAGAAAACAGCAGTTTCGAGATGGCAGCTAATCAAAAGAAGAGAGATGGCAAAACAGAAGGGGATCACAAGGAGGTAAATTCCCTTGTCTTTTTCGACAGAGTAAGACCAGGAAACCAGGCTGAATAATCCTGCATTGTGTGTCAGAGATACCCGCCCCCCATCCCCGGTTCAATAATCAAGGCAGGGAGAAGCAGCAGCCGCTGTGGCACCGTCCTTGGCTCCAAGAACAAAGCAACATCAGCGAAATCAACACAGCCGGTGAGTTGGGGAGACCGATATAAGACCAGTCTGTGTTGAAGTCAAGGTTACAAGCAGGAACAAACAGTGTTAAAACGTGTGTGATAAGAGACACAAGTAAAGTTGAACTTCTGATGAGTGATTGAAATTTAAAAGCAAGATAAAATACCTTTGACAAAGTGGTTTGGCATGGCGTGGGTGCTCAATCAAAGGTCTCTGTACGGTATCCAGCTGAGAAGTGGCAAATGTGAAAGTGAGAAAAAGGTTAAGTGGTCCCTGCGACGTGTCGAGCAAAATCCTGCGCACAGTCGAAGGTCTTCAATTTTGATGAAGTAAATACGTTTGATCCGAGCCCGGCAGAGGGAGACCAATTGAAGGTTTTGTGTTAAAGTGGGTCTGAGCCCGGCGCAGGGGGGCCCGGGGTGAACAGAAAATCACCCGAGAAGTTGTACATGTGAAATCCTAAGAACAACAGAACTTTAATGTTTGCTGTGTTGCATCAGGCCCATTGAAATAAGAGACTTTGAATGGCATAGAGACTTTGGCACAGAAGGCCCTGATTTTGAGGTTTTGAACTGCATCCTCGTCCTAAAGAAGACAGAGAGTGTGCTAAGCTCGAGTGTGCCACTGTGTCTGGTGCTGAAAACATGGGGAAGCGAAGCCAACGGCTTGACTATTGTAAGGTTCTCATGGTTGCAACAGTAAATACAGACACAAGTGATCATAGTTCAAGGGTGTTTATTAAACTGTATAAATGGGTGAGAAAAACACCTGATCTAAACCTAAATCTAATATGGGAGTAAACTACGAACATCAAATAATAATATGGCAGTCCTAGTGGCGTCTTGTCAAATCAAAAGGGCCTATACTAAAAAATGCTATTGCAAATCCTTACCGCTAAGTTACAAAATAGTGTGGGATAATGTTCATCAGAAAAGAAAGAAGTGTTCACAAAATGATAAGTCAGGATGGTATAATTGGGGGCTCACTTCCCCATGTTTTTTGCATTGGACAACTCCTGGGCTTCTCCAGCACAAGCTTACAGTTCATTTCCAAAATATCAGGGCCTTCTGTGGCAAGTCTCTTTTACACCAAGTCCCTTTCCTCAGAGGGCCTGATGTACTATGTACTATTAACAACAAACAAAATGTTCCTTTCAGTAATCTTCCCGTCGGGTGATTTCCTTTCACGGTGGATCCCCTTCAATCGGGCTCTGATTCTTTTTGTAACCTTGTCTTCCCTCAGTTGGGTTCACATTTACCAGTTTCACACAGTTCCATTATTTGTAATACTTTGCAGGATTCACCTCCCTTAGCTTTTTCAGCCTTCAGCCAGGCTTTCTTTTAAGCCCCCAATCAGGTTTTCCACATTTATTGTTTATACAGCGTTTCCCTCATCCGGGCGTACACGCCTGTTTTACGATGTCAAAACTTTGGTAATGGGTTAAGGACTTTTGATTGTATAAAGGGATTTTGGCTCGACCTTTCTATGACCATCTTAACTCTTTATGTCAGCCATCCCTACAGCCTCTTATTACTATAACGTTCACAAGAAAAGGGGACCAGCCACAGTCTTTTGAATAGATGCCCACAATGCGCTGGACCACTCTGCAGCTGGTCTTTCCCTGAGCTTTAAAAGTTTGCTAGCACACAAGTTCTGTTCTTAGTTCATAACAAGTTGCTGTTTGCAACAAAGAACTTGACATTCTTATTGTTTCTTGTCTCTGGAGTCAAGGACAGTACCACAGTTGCAAGCGCGCCTCCCTGCCTCGGTTATCAGTGCGGGAGTGTCTTGTGCACCGTTGGCATCTGTTACAGCACACGTCAGCTGTAGTTCCCGGTCTTATGATTCCTTTCATGGAGGCTTTGCGGGTTTGGGTCGAAAATGGACAAGAGCACTTACCTCCTTGTTGTCCTTTCTGCCTTTCTTCTCCGTTTGAACTGCCGTCCTAGAATAGCTGCTTCCATGTGCGCTTGTCCTTGCTCAAAGTGTGCTCTTGTGTGCCCTCGTCTGACTCTGCCTGACACCTGTCTTGGGACAAGTCAGGTAAATGGATCTGGTGTGAGTCCATTGTCTTCCACGGTGTAAGAAAGTGTTCATGTCGGAAAAGGGGGGTGGGGTAGACCTTCCAAGTATCCTACACGGTAGGATGGGGGAAAGGTATTATAAGGCAGGGGGTACTGCGTCTCACCCGTCAGTGTCCCACTCCCCGAGACCCCCCATCCAGGTGATCCTCCACCACTGATCCACCCCCAGGAACTGGATCCAATAGAATGACCGTGTCCTGGCCACCTGGATGACAGATCTAGCGGTTGAAACACCTTCAGGTTTCTCACATAATCCTGACACATCATTTCTTGAACACTTTTCTTTTGCATAACATTGTTTCCCACGCCATTTGTATTTAGAAGTAAGGATTGGCAATAGGTTTATTAGTATAGGCCCTTTGATTTTGACAAGACTCTACTAGGACTGCGTTATTATTATTTGATGGTCGTAGCTTTCTCTCATCTTTAGATTTAGGATTAGATAGGCGTTTTTCAACCCCAATTGAAGCTCAATAAAACACCCTTGAACTGTGATCACTTGTGTATGTCTTACTGTTTGATACCATGCCTTCCTTATACCTGGAAAGAAAGGAAAACATGTGAAATGCTCAAAGTAAAAGATTGTGAAACAAACAAGAGAGAATATTGGTAGTTAAAGGCCCACATAGCCTATATAACAAAAGAAGTTGAACAAAGCAAAGACTTGCCCAAAGTGGAATGCAAATTGTCTAGTGTGAGAAAAGATCATCTGAACTGATAAAGAGAGTTGGCAAAGAAGAGAACATATTCCAAGAAATCAAGTGCTAGAAGCACAAAGCAGGAGAAGGGAGTCATTTCCGAGCCTTTATTTTGTTATGAAAAGTAAGAGGAGTCAGGAAGGAAACTCGGACACAAGTTAGCAATGATTTTGATTTAAGACCTTTAATAGAGTAGGGAAATGCCTATCTGATCCTGCTCCAAAAGGAATTTCCCTACCTAAACCAAAAACTAAGGATCCGTCTGTGTCAAAATGTCCAAATCAAAACTGCCCTGTTGCCAAAGTTCTATTCTGACCCTCACACTATAAACTAAACTCTTGGCGAAACAGGAAATGTCTTTAACCTTCGGTGGTTTAGAAACGTGTTCATAAAGGAAGAATAAATTGCTCCAACACAAAGTTTCTTTGAGGATGAAGATCCTTGCTCCAGAGGGAGAGTCCCCTCCCCTGGATTCCTTTTTACTTTCTGATGTTTCACAGACAGCAGTTGCTTTTGGCTATCTTGGCCCACAGTAACACGGACACAAAAAAACTATTTGGCTTGGTAATTATGTTTCTTTTAGGATTCCTGGTATACTTTTCTGTCAGGGTTTTGCTCCTTTTCTTCTGGTCAAAGACTCTTTTTCTTAGTCTTGATATTTCTTCTCAGGACTTCTTGTACTCACACACTTGTAATTGCCTGGTATATTCTCCTGCAAGGACTTCCGTTTATACAGAGTCTCTGTCCACTCCAAACTACTTTGTTGGATAATATATCCTCTTGAAATATTATTCAGTTCGCGTTTCCCCATGTACTTACACTGCATACATTCACCTGTTTGCAAGGGTCTTGTTTGTAATTCAACTTCCCCTTTTGCAATACATCCTTTCGGTTTTTCTCCCTCTGTTGCTTTGTTTATAATGATTTGAATTTGGTGTGGTTGCTGATAAGCCCCAGTATACCTGCTGTCTCAGGGTGGACTCACTGGCTCTTGTTGGCATTCCTGGGCTCTCCTGCGGTCTACTGGTGAAGGTACTCTGCCTGCTTGCGACTGTTTTCTCTTCGCTTTCCAGTCTCTAGCGGCTTCCACTTAACACATCTGCTCCGCTCCAGGCTCCGGTAAGTGAAGCACTGCTTTCTGTAACCTACGCATGTCCAGGAAGGAATCTCTTGCCAGATCCTGGCATTCCCACAGCGTGTCCTGCTCGTGCCGCAGCTACTTTCTTGTTGGTCGGGGAGCGGCCTGGCTCCACCACGCCGGTCTGGGCATTTCGGTTTCTCAAGCCTTGCAGAGAGGCACAGCTTTCTCTCTCTAACAACAGACAGCAACTTCTGCCCTTTACATTTCCTGGGTGCAGGTGCATGCACGCAACAACTAGACCGCTCGCTGGGCTTGGAGATGCTTTTGCTCTGCCTTGCTTGATCCCTCTTCCTCGTCCCAGTATTTTGGTAATTCTGGGAAAAGAAGTCCATTGTTGGCTAGTAGTTTGAAAAACTTGGATGAGCATTTTCAATTGTTTCAAATGGCAAATCAGTCCTGGATAATTGATATGTGGAACTGGAGAAGGCAGTTTCATAAGGCAGACCAATGTTGGAAGGTTGGCCTACAGGTCTGGAGATAAGGTTTCCCTATTCTTCATAGGAAAAGTAGAGGTATGACCAATAGGCCATGAAGGTCTTAGACATGGGGGTGTTATCTTTAACGAAAAATGGAGGATACCATGTCTCACCCGATGAAGCCATGATGACATCTCCTTGAAGGTTGTCTCCTCCCATGTGATCCTCCCTCATATAGCCGTCCCCATGGTCAGGATCAGGTTGCGGCTGCCTTTTCCCTGGCCACATAGGAAGAGCCACTTATGTGATGAACCATTGAATTCATCACATAAGTGATAGGGTCAGATAGCAATAGTTTTGTATGGTGGACGATTTATTTTTGGACATTGAGGAAAAGACCACTGACATGCACCTTAGTTATTTTTTAGGTAGGTGACATCCCATAGCTATAAGGATGGGCCTTTCTGACTTTCATTTAATACATCTTACTTAAAACTTTTCTCAAGAGTCGGTGTCCTTCTGACCCGTCACAATAGCTTCTTTCCAGTGGTGGTGCTCGTCGGGGGATATGGTCTCTCTGGGCAGCACAGTGCTGTGTTCCCAACCTTGTACTGGTCTGCAGATTGTGCGTCTCATCGTTTCCTCCCTTCCGGGACTAAAGGGGTTTTGACAGCACCTAGACGGAATGCTGGTATGTAGTTTATGGCTTGTCTGTGCCTCCTTCTGCCTCATCAGTTCTGAGCTCTCAGGGCTCCCTGCCTTTGACTAAGCAGCAGTGTGCCTCTGTCTTTCTCAACTCTCCGCCCAGAACGTCAACGGTGCGATTCCTCCTCCAGGCACCTCCTGTGAGGAAGGGAGGAAGGGACTCCATCTGCGCGTCTTAGCAAGCTGGTGTTTCTCACTCTCCGTCTGGTTCTCATCTCCAGGTTTGAGTCCAGGGACCTTTATGTTCCTCCATGGAATGAAAGGGAGGAATCCATTGATTCTGCTCTTCATGAAAGGGTGGCGATAAGTTTAAGTCAGAAATCAAGTCATCCACTAAAGGGCCCTGTACATTACTGCTTTGTTCAATCTCCATATAACCAACAAATACTAAGGACTCTGAAGCAAAGGGAAGTGGAATGAAATCCTTACTTGGGGATTCCTTGTTCCCGAATGGGGGTGGTCATCCCAAGTGGTATCTTGCTTGCCTGTCCCCTAAGGAGATTATTACATAGCATGCTCACATCCCTAGTCCTAAAGGGGTGGCTCCCACTTGGGGAGATGGACGAATTCCCTGGCTTCGTCATAGGGGCTGTAAGGAAGAAAGAGGAATATGGATGAGGAGTACAGTGGTCACTATGTTGAGTAACTTCTTTTTACATCTCCTCCCCTTTCCTACATACTTATGGGAAGATTCCCAGCACTGAATGATAGAGGGAGGATGTAAATACAACCAATTTAGCTGAAAATTAAACTTAGCACGGCCTGACAAAACTGCTGTCCATGCAACAGTGCACACATAAAGCAGATTCTATCTAAGCAACACAATATAGTTCAACGATAACATTGCCATCAAACAGTGCAAAATCACTCAATTTTCTACAGTATCAAAACATGTATTGCATCAGAGAAAATGTACTTGGACAAATGACATTTATGCACATTGTGAGACAGACATGGCATCAAATGATGACAGACAACTGAAGTATAGTTCGAAAACCTTTATTTTACGGGTCACGATGGTGTAACTTCTAACTTGCTCTGTAAGGTGGGAATGTTCCTTATTGAAAAGAAAACTAAGGCAAAGTTTAAGTCTGTCAGTCCAAAATAAAATATTGTCTGTGTCATAACCTATGCTTGTCCTCACTTCTATACAATAATAATGTTTATGGGACTATAGTATTCAAAGTAAAATTAGTTTGGCAATGGAGTTCTTCTGTATCTCCCTTCCCCAATTTCAAGGGACTCAGGATCACACTCTTCAATGGGTTTCTCGGGCTTCCCCTGCCCAAGTTCAAACTGCTTTGATTTCCCACCAATGTTCAACTTGTCAAGTTCCACTTTTCAAAACACAAGAGTTCAACTTGCTTCTGTAGGGGTTCCCTTCCACATATTCAATTACTCCTCTTGGTTTAATTAATTTCAACTTGCCACACAGTTCACTTATTCAATGGGGGTTGCCCTGATTGTGGCACAATTGTCAGACTGCACGGTCACCCATCACAGGTCGCGCAACCAGATGCCGTGGGCTTTAGCTGTGCCTCTTGTTAAAGTTCATTAGATGAAATAAGATTCTCTTTCAACATTCACTTTCTTTATAAATTACAGTTTCTTCATATTTTCTTTACTGTGTTTCTCATGGGTCACTCCCCTGCCTGGAAATATTGCCAGTATATATTTCTTTATGATGAAATTTCTGCTGCCCTGCTGGATCACTTCCCCGCCTGGGGACCGCCCCGATGCTTATTAATCTTTTTCTGGATCTTGTGGGTTTCCTGGATCACTCCCCTGCCTAGAAAACTTCAGGTTATACTTCTTTATGATGGGGTCTCTGCGGCCCTCCTGGATCACTCTCCCGCCTGGTGGCCACCCCAATGCTTAATTATTCTTTATAGTTTTTCTTGGAGATTTTGCTCACACTTTATCTCTTCGCATAGCTCCCCTTTTCTCAAACTTTATGGCTTCACACAGCTCCCCTTTTCTAAAGGTCTTCGAAAACATCCCTTCCTTTCTTTGAAGGAACATGACCACTCTGATACAATGTATACTTTAAAACTAGATAGAATAGAAGTCTTCCTCTAGCATTCGCAATCAAAGTCACACTGTGTTTTCCAGCCTCAAACATTCACTGGATCCCCTTTGAAGACTTTCCTTTCTATTGTGCTTGCCACAAACGTTGTGAAATACCTCTAGGGGTTCTTCATCTATCCCTTAGGCACTCTAGCACTATCGCAGTGCCCCAGGCGGGCAAGCACGCCTCTTGGTGGGTGGAAGAACGGCCCCACAGCTAGCCTCATTGATCTGCCTCGCCTCTGTCCCAAGGAGCTCCAGCTCCTAAGCCACACCTGCCAGGACAAACAGCCTTCCTAGTCCCCAGGGTGTGGGTGCTTTCCAGGCTACAGCATTGCACACAACTGCTCCCCTCAGAGTCTCACCTCCTTTCAGCTTCTATTCTGGCTTCACAACCACGTCTGCTTCTGTCACTCCCAGGACTGCTTCTGCTGTTACTGCTTTCTCCCTAATTTGTATACACCAGTGACTGGTTAATGGGTTGCATGTGGGCATACTTAGTTTCAATTGCCCGACCTTGCCTGGCCCTGTTATTGGGACCTCTCCATTGAGTATGCTGGTGTGCCTCTGTTTGCATCTTTTTCATCCCAGTACATAGGTAGCCTGTATTCCTCCTGACTCCCCCTGTATTCCTCCTGACTCCCTCTTCTTCGTCACAGTACTGTAGTGGTGTTTTCCAAAGGCAGTATGCATTACTCTTGGTACCCTCTTATTCACAGTACTTTAAAGAACCTCATGGAGAACAACAGCAAATGTATGACCTATTCTCAGTCATCTGTGAGGGGGTCCTATGGGATGTAAATGGGAGAAAGTGCTTAGAATTCTCACACAACCTAATTCACTTAATTTGGTTCCTCTATATGAGTGTTGGGTTGTGGATCAATAAGCTATGTGCAGATAATTGAAATATAGTCAAGAACATATTTCATCAGACTCCTACAGGTTTGAAAGGAAAATAATACTCCCAGGGAGTGTTCACTCTTCTCTGAACATGCATATGCAACTTTCAATCTATGGATGTGTGCAGCTTTATATCTACATATGTGTGCACAGCTTTCAATGAGCATGTCTATGTACAACTTTCAGTCTATTTCTATTAATTTTCTGTGACAAATCCTTGGATATCATCCCTTCTCCCCTTGGGGAGCCCCTTACTATGAGGGCAAGGAGGTGAGCATGCTATCTAATAGTCCCCCTGTGGGTGGTACTCAGTGGGTGGATGTCATGGGGATGTATTCCCCTATGGGACTAGTGAAGACTGTCCAGAAAGAACACAATATGCCCAAAGCATATCCCCACCTACCTCATCGCCCTACCCTGCACAGAGCCCCATAATCCCACAAACTTTCATGTATCTCAGTAAGTAAGATGACCTGACCTCCTTAGAAAGTACTGGGACGAGGAAGAGTAGGGACTACCAAAGTGAGTCATATACAGAAACTGGGGCGAAGAGGAACACAGGTAACCCAGTTGAAAGTGAGCACATCAATACTAATACGAGAAAGAGGCACAAAGCAATGCAGAGTGCTCCGCAGAAACAACATGAGCGGCCTAGACAATGGGGAACAAGCACGATCAAGACGAAGATCAAAAGGAAAGAAGGACTTCACAAGTTGTCAGACCCTTCCTGGAGGAACCAGAAAATGTGAATTGAGCAGAAGGAACAGAGGTGCTGGCAGTGCAGAGACGCTTGACCGCTGCAGATGTGTCCCCCGTAGCTCTGCTGTGGTTGGATCAAAGAGGGAGGCAGAGACCAAGACAGCCAGCCAACTTGGAGGGCTGGCGTGCACAAGAGTGGGAAATGCGCAGCCCAGGAACAGAGAAACACGACGAGGTTGCTGTAGCACCTGGAGAGACCATGAGAAGCCCAAGCTGGGGGGCGGGGGAGACTTTTGTATGAGGTCCGTAAGGAGTCCAAAGTTTCGGGCAGATTCGATCTTCGGAAGACAGTGCACAGCAGAGTTGCCAGAGGTACCAAGATATTGGTCTAAAGGTGAGTGTCATCCTCTTTGGATTCTCCTGGCTCTTGGAAGAAGGGCCGAGCAGCAGCGATTACACAGAAGGCATCTCTGGTCATCTTGAAGTGGCTGTTTGAAACCTCTTCTTCCTCATCGGTTCTTCTCTTCCAAGGGTCAGTTTGCCTTCAGCCTCAGGATCCATACCTTTAATGCAGGAACCCAGCCAATCCGCACCCATGCACCATTCAAACTTGGGTGTTGGCTATCCTGTCAGGACAGCCAGCCCCCCCCACCCCCAGTTGGAACTCAGCCACATTGCAAATGGAGTGATGTCTGTAGCAAAATACAATGGCAGATGCCATAGAGCTTGGAGGAAAGCATTTCTCAAAAAGTAACAAAAAGAAATACAAGTATCGCAAAAGATAGGGTAAAAAATGAGTGAGTGTGGAAGTCCAGCAAAAGGTGCTGGGGAACTTACAAGTGGAGGAGATTTTACATAAAAATGAAAATCTACCCTAACAGAATTATCCATACGTATTGGGTAAGGGGACGGGACGTAGCAGTAATTTATTTTATTTCAGTGTTTTCTTTTTCAAGGTACCGCAGACCATGCCAGAGGCTGAGCTTTTATAGGCTCCTTCATTCTTTTTAAGATAAGTTACACAATACAGTTGTTAGAAATGCTCCCTTGTATCTTGATCTTCCGTATTACAAAGACACTTTTCTTTATTAAGAAAGAGCTGCTTACAGATTTCCAGGTGTTGAGCATTTTCGTGATTGTAATGAGGAAAAGAAACGAGAGGCACTACATGTGGACAGTTATACAACAGGAAGAAATGATGATGACAAGGACCCCGCGTGAAGCAAGAAACACAACCAATATAGGAAGAAGCTACACTATTTCAAGACTCTGTAATAGCATCCCACCATGATCCCGGCCAGAAATGTAATGGCAGAGAGGGTGAGCTTACAACTAAGCCATGCTGATGCTAGTGTCTAGAGATATGTGGACCAGTGATGATCAATATAAAGATAAGAGTGTGTGTCATCTTTGAATTATCAACAGTTATTTTTAAAAGAAATGTGACCACAGTTCCTGGAATGGGAATTTGCGGATGTGGTATTGCATGTTGTGGTAAGTCAGAATCACGAGACAGACAAGGAGGCATGAGTTTCATAAGTTTGACTCTCTGAAAATCTTTCCCTAATTCAGCAGCTCTATGCCCTATTCTATACCTCTATACAAAAGTCTAAAAAGGTGCTTGTCAGGGTGTCAGGATGGTGGAACACAAATGAAGTCCTTGGTCCTAAAACTTATTCTGACCTGCTTTATATCCTGTTAAAAATAGTCATAGGTGCCCCTCTGCTAGAACAAACACGGCTAAATTCCATAGAACAGGGTATTTGGCCCATGTTCTTTCTCAGTAGAGGGGCTTCCACATTCCTTTGTAACTTCGTAAAACTTGGGGTGTCTTAGTGAGGTTCAACTTCACCTCAACGATGAGGCCCGACTAGGCCGAAGCACATGTCTGGGAATGCTGATGGTATTCTTATTCAGAGGAGATTTGCCTAGCATTATCGGTGCTTGACGGCCCTTGTGGGTGGGACAAAGACTGATAAGCAAATGGTTATTTCTCCTCTGTGAAGGGTGCAGTGAGCTAAAAAAAACCCTCCTGAGTGGAAGAAATCCCATAAAACAGGGTATTTGACCCATATTCGTTCTCTGAAGAGCTGCTCCCATACTCCTTTGTAACTACTTTATATTCCTATGATTCCAAAAATAAAATAAAAAATCAAACAGGTCAAACATGTGGGCCTTGCCCATTGAAAGGGATGACTGCAAGCTTCTAACCCTTGTGTCACTTTTCTATAGGCTCCTGCCTATGACCTGTGAGAAACCTGAGGGTATCCTCATACCTACTCCCCTTGGATCCTCTTCTCAGGCGGCCAGGGAAAGGACATAACTTGTGGATCCTGACTCTGGGGGTGGAGATGCAAGGGAGGATCACCTGGGTGGAGAGTCCTTGGGGTTTGTGGTGAGGATATCTGCAGGTGAGACATGGTATCCCCCCTTTTCTGGTAAGAACCAACCTTACCACCCCCCTGCCTTTTCAGGCAGTTGCAAACCATCTCCCCTCACTTTTCCCCATTCAGACCATTATAGTACTAGGACGAGGAGAGGCAACTAAGAGTCGTGCACGCCAACATGCTATTTCAACATTCTAGTGCTGAGACGAGGTGGAGGCCTGAGGACTGTTGTGAGGGTCAGGAAGGTCACAATAACTATGGTCAGGCATTGACAATAAAGAGCTCACACCTTCAATCTGTTAAATGGTCGCAGGTGTAAAAAAAGAGAAGAGGTAGAAAGCAGCAGGATACCTGGCCCACTTGCTTTCTATGGAATTATTAGATGAAATGAGGGATATAGGCATATAACCAAGCAATAGATCTTACTTGATATTCTATAGAGTAGAATGAGATTGATGTTACTTGAGACAGCCTGGAACAGTAGGTCTCTAAAAAATGTGAATTGTAAACTCAGATGTATGCGAGTGCATGCTACAACAAAGCTTCACGGCCTATTTTAACATAGCCTAGTGGATAGTCATAAATTTGAATGCCAGTAAGGCTGACTCAGTCCGTCAACTTTCCCTGGTAGATAAATTGAGAGCACCACTAATGTATTAATAACAGCTATCATTGCAGCCCTTAGAAATTTGGAGGCATCTGGTAGAAGCACTACATAAAAAATATGAAGTTATTATTATGATAGCTACAAAAATCCTGCCCCTGCATTGTTACCTCTGTGTCAGGGGAGTGAGCTGGCCATGACGAGGATGTCGAATTGGCAGGTATTTTATTCATTTGCTGGGGGTATGTTATAGGTCGAAGCTGCTACAGATGACAGTGTGACCTTCATGTACGAGTGGCTGCTCCAGTGTTCAAGTCACATTCAATACAACACGCATGGCGTGACAGGAGGCGCTAATGGCTTGTGTTTGCAATGCCAGTCTATGATCGCTCAAGTCGGCACACATTTCTCTTCAGTGCCAAAGCAGGGTCACCGAACAAGTGTCCACAGGCACGCTGCTTCCTGCACATGCCATGCAAGGAGGAGGGATTTGGAGGATAAGGTTCTGAAGAGGTGGGGAGAGGAGATGGGGCTGTGAGGGTGGTGCACCAAGGTGGGAAATAAGTCAACACGTCCTCTTGTATTGCATATACCTTCTATAGATCTAGGCCTCCACACAGTGAGATTGCTGGGTGTTATCAGCTTGGAGGCATGGGCAGTTAGACACACTGGACATGGAATAGCCTGAAAGATATATAAAAGGGATTAAATTCCAACTGGGCTTCAGTACCTCTAAGAGGTCACTTAAAATCTCTGAAACTTTTTCCTGTGCCTTGACTTTTCATCCTACAACAGTCAAGGACTTGTAGTTTTGCTATCCCCAAAAGTATGGTCTACACAGCCTCACATTTTACGTGAATTTGGCTAAAAACCAAAGGCTGGCAACTTATCTGGTGCTCCCTACCACAATCTACTTACTTGCTATATAAGTTGTAACCAAGTAGTAATTTATACTGTGCCAGCTTCGGCCATCTCGTTGTTGTGGTTTTTGGGGTGTGTTGGGCCCATGCTCGGGGTAACCAGACCTCAGTCTATGGTGGTAAAAAGAAAAATGGAGAGAGGGCAAATGAGAACGGAATAGCACATGGGTGGACAGCTACACGAGACAAGTATTGGTCTCTGACATGAGGGCAGCCTGCACTTCACAAGCTCGAGTATGTGGGATGGCCGACTTAGCCTTTCATCCTTCAGAGATCATTATAATTAATGATAGCAACAGGTGGTACAGATGTATTCCCTCACGCCATGTCTGATGTGAGGGGTTCATCCTTGCGTGTCACTTTACATTCTCACACCCTTACTTTATACTTATCTCTCTATATATAAAGCAGAACACCTTTTAGTTTGTTCCTTATACAATTCCATACTGTTCCACCAATCTGTTCCAAAGTTTGGATAGTTATCTGTTAGGATCCCCTGGACATTACTGGTACATGACATTTGGACACGCCTTCCCTTTCCCCAGATTTCAGCCATATCACACATGTGACAGTTGCCTGAAATCGGCAAACCATCAATGTGGTCGTAGAAGGACCGGACAAAGCAAATTTTAAGCGTCTCGACACGAGGAACAAAACTCAAGGTCCCTATGGAGCCTAGAAAACCATGTTCCAAGGCCAAAGGACAAACTGTTTCCGAGATATTTTTACCACAATGCACTGCGCCAGGGTGAGGCAACATGTGGAAAGAGCGCACAGAAGGTCCCAGTATGTAGCAGCACACCAACTCTCGCCTCCCCTCCTGCTCCGAGGGTATGCCAGCCAACCACATGCGCCCATTCTCAGTGCAATTTACTTCAGAGTGCAAAGCACCAAGAGATAGACTCGGAACAGCGGCCTACAGGATCATTGATTTCAACAATTGATGAGAGCATTATCATGTCTTTCTGCAGAGTACGGGTATTTTTTGCCAGCAATATTATAAATGCAGAACTGAAAAGGTGCAAGATGAAAGAAATAAAATCTTAACTAGGTGGGACGGCTCACTGGTGATATACAACTTGAGCTGTCTGAAGTGTGTGCAGGTCATGGTGCTGCAGAGAATAATTAAACTGATGGTGCGTGCAGGAAACCGATAATCCAAGCTCGAACTATGCATCATCTCAGGTGTGGATGGCGCATTCTGCGCCATTCGTTTCGCTACATTCTGGGACTTGTAGTTTCACCTGACCATTATAAATGAGCGGCTGCTTGTGAGATGCAAAGCAGGCAGCGCAGAGTGTGATGTTCGTACAAGCCACGGGGCAATTTGAGATGTCGGTCAACTCGCCTCCGTTTGGCATTGTCAACCCAAATCCAGTGCTGTTTTTATCTTTGATTGAAAGAGTGTCCATAAAATATGCGGTTCTGCAAAAAAACGATATTTCTACTTGTCAAAGAAGCAGACATCTTTGTGGGTTTTAAGCACATGTCGTTTTAACATGTTTTTCGTACGTTAAACCCACTCCTGCAGGGTGTAATGTCATTACATTAAAAGTGTTGGTGAATAATGCAAAATGTTCACGTGCCAGCGACAGGTCATGCACTGGGAGAGAACGGATTGAGAGCAGATTGCCTCTAGCGCCCCTTCCTCGTGCCAGTGGGCAACACTGAAGAGGGGGCGGCAGGACCCTTCTGGAGCAGGATGAAGGGGGACGCCGCTAGCGGCGGCGGTGGCCGGCCGCGATCTCTTCCGGCCCGTGGGACTAGTTTACTTTTCTCTGGCGGCCACACCCTCCCGGTCCCTCCCAGTGCTTGGCCTCGCCCGCCGCCCCCGCTCTTTTCACTCCCCGGCTCGCCTGGAGCCGCTGTCGCGTGTTTCTCGTCCCGCATCCCCAGGCAGGTGAGCACGGCTTTGGGCCCCTGCTGCCTGTCCGGTGTCTGTGCTGGGGCCCCTCTGGACTACCAGCCAGTTCCTGCGCCGGACCGATCTGCCTTGCCGCCTGTTCTGGGCTTGCTCTGCCCCCCTGACCTGCTTCTGGTCTCCCAGAGCCGGTTCTGGTTCCTCACCTGTGGAGCTTTGGTTCCTGGTCACCGCTCTGATCTCACAGTGCAGTTCTGATATCGGAATGACGATCAAGTTGGACTTCGAAGAGTGCCTGAAGGACTCGCCCAGATTCAGGTAAAAACGGACTTAAACAAGCTAACCCCTGCTACCCCGTGAACGGGGGCCCTGCTACCCTTTGGACGGGACCCCCTTTTCCCCCAGATGTCCCCTGAACTGGGCCCCTAACCTTTCCGCATAATCTGCCACTCTTCGAAATGACGCTGTTGCTGCATGTCCACAAAACGAGATTCTCACTGCCTGCCAGTACTCTAGCTGAACCCTTGTGCCGACCCTATGCAGCCTGCCCCCTTCTACTCCAGCCCTCATACCCTATGGGTAGTGTCCGCTGCACTCGCCAACTGCAGCCTCCACAACTTTATACTCTTACGTTTTCTAGGTCTGTGCTTGCAATTATGTAACCGGTGCATTCTGGGATCTGTAGTCTTGATCTACATAATTTAGGGGTACAGTGGTTTGTGAATAACATGTCAATACCATAGGTGTATGCATGCTGCTCTGGTGATCCCCTGAGTGGAGGGCAACTCCAGTGGCCCTTACGCACTATAGACTGACCCGTGAATAGGCAGTGCGTGCAGTTGCATAGAAAATAAATTGGGAGGTTGCCTCCTGCATGCTAGCTGGCCTCAGATTGATTGTGTAGGAATTAAGGATAACCCTTCTTCTCTTAGAGAACTGCCCCATCGTCCCCCGTTCCCCTCCATTATGTACATTTTAGTATGGATTGGGACCAGTAGAAATAAGCCACGAATTATGTACCCAATCTGAGGATATTAAGCATAATAACCGTGTTTGCGGCAGTTTTTTAGTATCATAGTGCTTAGAACGTGTCTTGCAATTGAAAGAAGTTTGCGTCCAGTACATTTTTCCAGTGTTTGGAAATAGGCCAATGTTCTTTATGGCATAGTACACTGGGAGGTTGGCAGTGATGGGTTCTTTCCCTCCACCGAAATCCTACTTATTCTGAGACTGGACGACTGTATAGTTTTTAAACCGTATACATGGACGAGCTGTCCCGAGTAGAGATTGCACACAACATATCGGCAATACAGCCTTGTAAACCACCAAATAATTAACATGGTTTCAAAGTCAATTACTCTCAAAAGTAATGATACTTAACATCCGGTATGTATAATAAAATAGCTGTGTTTTGGACCATGTGGTCCTTCATGTGGGCAAAACTTCACCTAGCCTGCACCATGACGAGATACACCAAGAAATATGAAACTGCAGTAGTCTCAACTCTAAAGATGCACAATGCGTCTAAAATGGCAGGACTCTCCTCCTAAGACATCCATCACGGTAAACGCGTGGACGCTTGGAACAAGCAGAGCGTCCACTAGAGGGATTGCACAACTGGGAGCGTTCCAGAATATGAAATCAGGAAGACAGAGCTTTGCATTGTCTAGTGTCCTCGAATATTAACTAGCTCACCTCCCCACCTCGAATGTGTTCCGCAGCCTTTCCCGTTTTTGAGTTAAATCGGTCCTAACTTGTAATTGGTTTCCGTGGATTGAGTTCTACTTCGTTCTGCTACAAATGGGGATCCAGGGCCTGTAGATCAGGGTAAAGGTATTCCTGTAATTACTATTTGTGAATGAACTACATCAGACCCGCCCACCCCACCAACTCCACACTCAACTGGTAGCATGGGAGACCCCCCACACGCTCAACTGGTAGCATGGGAGATCCCCCCACACGCTCAACTGGTAGCATGGGAAACCCCTCACCTCCACACGCTCAACTGGTAGCATGGGAGATCCCCCCCGCCCCCACACGCTCAACTGGTAGCATGGGAGACCCCCCACACGTTCAACTGGTAGCATGGGAGATCCCCCCCATCCCCACACGCACAACTGGTAGCATGGGAGACCCCTCACCTCCACACACTCAACTGGTAGCATGGGAGATCCCCCCCGCCCCCACACGCTCAACTGGTAGCATGGGAGACCCCCCACACGCTCAACTGGTAGCATGGGAGATCCCCCCCCATCCCCACACGCACAACTGGTAGCATGGGAGACCCCTCACCTCCACACGCTCAACTGGTAGCATGGGAGATCTCCCCGCCCCCACACGCTCAACTGGTAGCATGGGAGACCCCCCACCTCCGTAGCATGGGAGACGTTCGAGAGCCCACTAAGATATATTATCACCTGCACTTTAAATGTCCTGCTCTTCTCCCAATCGAAGATATAAATCAATGGACAACAGTGACAAAATTGACGCTTTCATCTGAAAAAAAGATATTTTGATGCGTGTATTTCATACTGGATGTTGCATGGATTAGTTATAAATGTTAAGTTTTCAGGCATTTTTACAGAGCTTATTGATGTATTTGACTTCCCGCTACATTTGAAAATTAACGGGGTTGGTGTACGACACTTCCTTTCCGCCTGGAGCACCACACGTCCTAGGACAATTCACTTTGGATTCTGTTCCCAATTTGAAATTTAGTTAAACTCTGAGCCCTATAATTCCAGGCAAAAAGAGCACTGGGTGCCCTTCTCGTGCTTGCTGCAGGAAAATTGAGATGTATATAAAAAAAGATTCCCCCTTCCCCCCTGCTGTCCTCTGCTGCTGATCTACACCCGCCGAGTCCCCAACTGTCCCTGGAAGTGTTGGGCGCACTGGGGGTTGCTCTTTAGCTCAACTTGTCACAGATTTCCTGAGGTGTACACCCTTCGGTTTTCATGCTTCAGGGAGCAGCGGACTGGCCTACAGGGAACTTTGGATATTTTCTGAGAGGACCCTACATCCTGGGCCAATTTTATGCGAGTACCCTAGTTCGTGTGTTCTCTTCTCCCGCCACCCCCTAACCCCCGCCCCCCTCATTGCTTTGTAGGGCTCAAGTACTGTTTAATCCCTATATAGTCACAAATGTGATTTATTTACTTATTTATTTATTTTAAATTCACTATTTGGACCCCTTCCTCTTTGCACATTTTCTTGTGGGAGAACCCACCCACACCTTACTTGGAGGGCGTGGGTTTGCCCACACAGTGTAAAATGGGATAACTTTGAACGAGTCCTCCCATTTTACACTGTGTGGGACACGAGCTCTCAGTCCGTCCCTGCTTGTAGGCATACCAGAAATGCATTCTCACAGTTCTAGTTTTCTCTAAAGTAACTTGATCAGATAGGGCCTAAGCAGCCGTAAAATTCGCGCACGGGCCTTAGGAGTCTCTGTTGCACGAAGTGATCTGCCTGCCTTTGTAATAGGAGAGGGGTTTGCACTGTAGGCATATAGCGAAATCCGCACCTGGCCATTAACTGCACGCACACTTTCCCCACTGGTTTTGGGAGCTGTCACAGAATAATGTTTTCTCGTGGAGTCATTTCTGGCCTGCATGATTGTTTTCTGAAAACACACACACTTCCTCCTTTTCTTCAGCAGTTCCCCCTTTGCTCCCTCTAGCAGTTTCCTTCTTTTAGTTAATGAGCTGCTGGGGGATGTGGTGGGATGGTTACACCCGACAGGGCTGTGGCATTGTAGGGGAGAGTGTGTTGGGGACTTTCATATACTTCACGGTTATGAATGCTCTAGAGAAGGGTTTTTCATGGGCAGCATTACATGCCTCACGGCTGTGACCACATGGGAGGAGGAAGTGTAATGAGGACCTTTTTAAATACCACACCATTTGTAACTATCGTAGAAACGGGTGTGGGATGGGGACATTTACAATTTTGATGTTGGTAAGTACAGTAGAAAAGGAAGTGGGAGAACTTGACATGCTACAGTATTGCAAATATAGTAGAACAGTGTGGGTTGGAGAACTTTACATACCTACACCATGGCTGTGGAAGTAACTACAGAAGAGGGTGTGTCACACCGACCTCTAAATACTACTGGGTGTGACCATAGTAGGAGAGGGTATATCATGGGAACATAAGAGGTGCGACTACAGTAAAACAAAAAAAGTTGTTGTATGGTGACCTTTACAAACCTAATGTATGCAACTACAGTGTAAGAGGGAGTGTTATGGGACCTTTTACATGCCTCGGGTTTGTGACTACATCAGAAGAGGCAGTGTAAGGATGAACGTCACATCCAGAGAAGGGGATTTTACCAGTAGTAGGTGTGTCAGGTGGATTTGTACAAGCCTCAAGGTTGTGACAAGAGTATATGTATTGACTCGGAAGACCTTTTCATACCTCACAGTTGTAACTACAGTAGAACAAAAAGAGTGCGATGGGGGCCTTTCAGAGACCCCTTTGTCGCCCTACAGTGGAAGGGGGTGAATCACAGAGACCTTCACACGCCCCGGCGTTCTATCAACCGTACCAGAGGAAGTGTGATGAGGCCCTGGTACCTCTGTGTAGTGAAAACCGTAGGTTGTGTGATGGGAACCTTACACACCTATGGGTTGTAACTTAAGTACAAAAGGGTGTGTGATGGGCACTTTTGCATTTATGTATTCTACTCATATAATTACTATTTACAGGGAAAGCAACCCTCCACCCCCCTTCCGTTTTGTAAATGCTGTTCTCCAGTATGAGAGCCACAGCATTCCTTTACGCCGATTTTGTTTCGCGAACCGATCCAGAAACTATGTAAGGATACTTTGATTACAAAGGGAGTTCATTTATGAATTCAACGTCAATATCACAGACATTTTAAGCAATAAGAACTGGTTTTGAATACACAGCACTAGGGTGGCCAAAGAAGTCCTGAGAAAGGAAGATTTGTAATGTTCCAACACAAAATCTGAGGCAACTGATGTAATAGATGGATATTGGAAAGTAGCTAAATTAAAAAGAACGGATACACCATATCAATTTGGATCTAGAGATCAAATCCACACATTTTCTGACTAAGTGTGAAACACGCATAGGTCATATGAGGGTGGGTTTCGCTAATCATTTTTAGATAATATATTGTCAAATTAATTAGTTGACTTGTGCGACTGCAGGATTGAGAAATCCCATTAGTGAGATATGCAAATTAGATATAGTATAAATGAAAGACCTAATTAACTCTGTTACCATTATTTATTAATTGGTTAACTCTTGAACAATAAACATAACTATTTAGCACTTAACCAATGTATACATTATGATGGTGCAGCATGTGGAAGCGCATACCGATTCACTGTTTTATCGTACTAGCACCTTTTCAGGTGTGGTACTACATATTGACGGCTGCCAAATTGGTTAGGACAGTGCAAATCCAGACTCGCCAGCCTTTTCTCTTAATTGCAGCTACAGTATAAAAGAGTGAGGCACCAGGACTTCAACTACAGTAGAAAGTGACCTGGTGCTCCTTTTACAAACTTCGTTTTTGTTGTAACAATAATAGAAAAGGCCGTGTGATGGGGACTTTTTTCATGCCTTGGGTTGTAACAACTGTAGAAGAGGCTGTGGAATAGGCATGTTTTGCACGCCCGAGGGGGTTCTAACAGAAGGGGTGCCTGGGATTGGTGACCTTTACATACTTCAAGTTTGTAACTACAGCACAAGAGGGGGCGTGTGGTGGGGACACATGCACACCATAATATTATAACTACAGCGACACATTTAAATATCTGTGTTGTAACTGTAATAGAAGATGGTGTATGGTGGAGACTTTATACGCTGGGGTTGTAGGTCACGACAGTAAGCTGTGTTGGGGGACATTTACATGAATTACGATGCATGTTGTGGGCACAATTTAGTGCATGATGTGTGGGAGATAGAATAATACGTGTAGATGTGAGACACGAGAGGAGCCTATGAAAAATCTTCACATAAATGGAGGCGCATTGGCCGGACGTAGCTATTTCCTGCCGTGAAGGTGGGGCCCCACTTATTGACAGATTACACAGACTCGAGAGAGGGCGCTGCTGCTGCCGAGGCTGGCACGGCTGCTCGGTGTTGCTGTGAGCCGGGTGTGCAGCCGCTGCTCGCACCCGCGGTTGCTGCTGGAAGTGGCGGGATAGGCGGCCTGGGTGAGCACGCCTCTTAGCGTGCATGGTTTTGCCGTCAGACCATGACGTGTTTACGCTCCTGTGGCCACGTGACGACGCTTAGCACGCCTGGCCTTGTGTGCGGCGTTGGGGTGACTCGGGCACGTTGCCTTAAGTTACCGGTCCCTGCTCTGAACCCATGCCAATGGTCCTGGGAGCATGAATGACAACAACCTGAGGGGATAGAGGGGGGCACACTTGTGCCTGACTTGTTGAGAGTGCTAGGGGCTGGTACTTTATGTAAATAAAGGTTAGGGGCCTCACTGGCTGGAGTGAGCAAATGTGGAGTCTTGGCCTGACTCTTGGTTGGGAGAGGAGGTTTAGCAGACTTTGCTGTTGGTTACAGTTAGGGAGAGAGGAGGTAAGGGAGAGTCCTAGCTGGAACTAGGGAAACGGGAAGAATGCAGTCTGGAATTTTGGGTGCAAGAGTGCTGGTTGGTTAGTGATGTTTGAGTACGTAAGTGACTGGGACAGGGGGCAGATGCAGAGAATTCAAATCCTGCCTGCCATGTGTGCATCAGTGGCCGAGATCATGGCTGCCGTCCTCCGCGTTCCCAGACTTATGAGGTTTAAGAGACCAATCTTATAAGCTCTTAAGAGGATCAGTGGGAGGATGAACCTGGATACAGCAAGGCTGGCCCGTGACAAGCGCAACACCATAGGCAGTGCCCGCACCAGCACTCTGAAATCAAGGCCTCGAAGGGAAGAGTAACAAAACAGACCGAGAAACAGGCAGGTAAATGGCGGGGGAAGGGGCGTGGAGAAGGGAGGTTAGGTTTGAGCTTTTTCTCTTGCACTTCTTGACACACATGCTGGACGAAAACATAATTAAAAGCCCAGGGCATGGAATCTGGCTTCCATTTTGACAACTCGCCATGTGGAGAGGGTAGTGTGTTAAGATCTGACATATAACAAGGTGGAGAGAAAAACCAACAACAAACCCAAAGCCCACAGATTAGGAAAGACTGTCGAAGGACAGAAGGATGCTGGCCTTATTGGAGTTTCCCTGGCTGGCTTGCACACATAATTCACCACTGCCTGTATCTCTTGACATGCAATATCATATTCCATGCACGCTGCACTCTACAGGTAAGTCATGTTATGACCCCTGACACCCCTTCCCAGCAAGCCCTACCAGGGGCAAGTGCAGGGTCCACACTCACCCCTAACCCTCCCTATCCTCTGGTACTCTAAAGGCGTTTCGAGTACATGAACATAATTGGGGAGTGTAGGGAGTCGATTCGCTATACAGGTCTATTGACGGAAAACAATGTCCATGAATGCCCTGGTGCATGTCTGTTATGGGACCAGTGAATCAGGGAACCTCTGGATGGGGGCTGCTGGCCCGGAAAATGAGACTTGCCGATTTTGGTATGGCGATTCCAATAGTAAGGCTTTTCCTAGATAGACTGGAGCAGCAGTGATGCATGTAGCACTCTGCCATCACACGTTTATTTCGTTTGAATAGAGGTATCTGTGAATGCCCAGGAAAAGCATCTGAGTTTATGATATCGGTCAGCAAGAAGAGAAAGCCAAAGGAGAAAGCTGCAGGCATTGCAAATGAAATCCTGACTCTGAGTAAAAATGTCAGCTGTTCAAGATCTGCAATAATGCTAGCAATTCTAATCATTTTAGTTTTTTCTTAAACCGCACGTATAGTAAAACATGTCCACATAGGTTCTCTTTTACTAAATCTTACCACTTGGATAACCCACTTCATCTTATATAATCTTTAAGGAATCTCTGCTGCTTAAAAAGAATGCGATTTTTCAGAAGGTATCTCTAGCAACATCATTACCTGTAGTGCACATATGTTATTATGTAAAAACAATGGTTTGTTTCTCATTATGTGGTCCTCCAGATGTGTTGGCCTTTACTCCCATCAGCCTTAGTCGCACAGTCATTGGTGAATGATCGTCCGAGTTGTATGTGAAGGGTCAGAAATGTGAAACGAAAACAAAGGTAAAGTCTTCTCAGTTTGCCATTTATTCAGAGCAAAAAGGGGGTTGGATGAGCAGGTAGCTTTCCCTTACCTATTAGCGAGGTCCCTACCTAGCAACCTAAAACTGAGGAAAATTGCCCCGATGTCCAAAATATCTCTGTCTCTCACACTAATACTTACAATAGAATTATACAAAGAAAATATTGCTTAAGTTTAGTTCAATCAAACAGTCTTGTAATTCAAACTCAAATGTTCTTGAAAACACTCCCTGCATCCAGGGTGGTATTCCCTTCCCCTGGATCAATTCAGGAATTCTCAGATTACAGTTCTGTTTTCAACAGGTTCTGTTCCTGAATGGAAAAGTCTTGTTCAACCGCAGTAGCTTTCTTGGAGAAACGACAAATGTCCTTTTCACCACAGCTGGTTGACAATTCAAACAACTCAATGTCTTCCACAATATTTCTCTTGTAAGGATGATTGACTTTCTCCCCAAAATATAGGTTCCAAAACTAAAATACAATTATTCTGTTATCATATTACACTTTCTTCAAAAGAAACTTCTTGTCTGGGTAGCACGTTACCCTTTCTCAATACCTCTTCTTGAAATAAAACTCTTTTGTCAGGATAGAAAACCGCAACTTGCCTCAGTGATGCTACTTGCTTGTCAAGAAATGATAAAGTATATTCACACAAGGGCTATCTCTGTCTCCAATGGGAACTGGAGTAAGGGCATGAGCAGGCACAACAAAACATGTTCCCATCGGGTATTGTTGGCAACATCTTGTACTTTTTTTCTCTCCACTGAGCTGGGCAATAGCCTGACATCTCAAGGTAATGCCAAATCTGCGTAAAAAAGAATCCGTAAGTCTTACATATACAAAACAAAAAATAGGAATTGGTCCTGCATGTATAAAAAATGCTGAATTTATTTAATCAATATTCAATGCTTCTAAAAGTCATGCTGCATAAGGATTAATCAAAAACATGTATACATATCAAAATTATTAAAATAAACTCCAAAAAGAGAAAAACATGAAGGTAACAGGCAGAAAGGGAAGTACAGGGAGACTCAAGGGAATCATTCTAACGTGCAGTTAACTCGTCACAGTAGAAATTGTGAAACAAACTTAAACTGAAGTCAAATATATATAACGATTGTGAACCAAGAGAACTGGTTGATGAAAAACTGGTTAATGAGAAGGAGAGCAAGTGTATGAAAAGACCTTGGGAAAAGGGGAAAATAACTTGCTATCCTTAACATGAAGAATATAGTACTAAAGAGAACAAAAGACATTGTCATGAGCCTATAGATGTAAACCAGAGACAGAATCAATGGACTCAAGATTTTTAAACCATTATAAAGTAAGAGTGATAAACACTAAAGATCATCTTTCCCCAAAAAGGCACGTTGAAGTGTCTACTGATAGGAGACAGCTAAAAGGGAAACCAAGGGATGAAATAAAGCTCCTATTTTCCCTCTGGGAATTGAAGAGACTTATACAAGAAGTCACAAGAGACTATTTGCGATTTCTATATTAAAGACTGGTACTTGAAGTACTTTAGGAGAAAGGAGCAATTCTCCTAGCTTAAGATTATTCAGTGATACGCTCAGGGTAGTTTTTTGGACAGCGGACGTATTTCTTAGAAAATTTACGACTGACAAATAAGCACCTTAGTTTGATATGTAGCGACCACCCATAGACATGGCTAAAGTTAGTCCTTATGTCATTAATTTAATAAAAGATTGTAGATCATGTCCTCTGATAGTCCATGTCCTTCTTCTGCCTTGCCACACTGCCAATCCAGGCTTTCCATAAAGCTATTGTTAGGGAGAATTCTCATAAATGGCTAATTTCCCTTACCCAAAGAGTCCCTCAGCAGCTTTGTTGGATTTCTAGATTTTTTTTTTCTCTCACCTGTTAAGTGTGTGAGCCTTTTTCCCACTCTTACATGTGTTTTGCTGTGTGTGTTTTTACCATTTGTGTGATCTTGGGCTCTGGAGCCTCACCTACTCCATGAGCACCATTTTTGTGTGTGTTACACAGCACCTTCAGTGCAGTGACACAGGGTTGTCTTTTAGACTTACCACTGACTCAATTTTTCTGTGACTGACTACTGTCGCCCAGAAACATGTAAAGTTGCCATTTACTTTATGTAGTCTCTTTAAACTACAGACCCAGTACACCCCATCTTACATGGAGTATTGGAAAGGGTTAATTCCTATCCCTTTTTGTCTGTTCCTCTTGGAGCACTGTTTCGCTCTCTTTACATCAAGACTTAGCTGGTGGCAGTGGTAACTACCCTAACTTTTCTACTGCGGTTATCTTATATAACCATGGTATTGTTTTAGGCTATCATATTAGCCTCGACCATAAACCCGCTTGACCAAATACATTTTATTTTGAGTCCGGCTGGGTTTATTCGCCTTTTCATTTTGTTAAAGTCTTTCTCGTGTTCTTCTCTGCATGCCAAACCATGGTAACCCAAGTCACACTCTTGTTTGATTGGTTGGGTGACTGTGCTTTCCAGGACAGCCACCCTGCTGTGATTGACAGCCAGTCTGAATGAATAGGGGAAAACTGCATAAAAAGCAGGTCTCTGGGTCTGGAAAGGCAGAGTCGCCACTGGAACAAAAGAACCAATGAGGAGCTGATGGAAGAGGACCTTTTAACGACTGAACCGCCCGGTGAAGCCCTGCTGCAGGTGCGAATCTTCGGAATCCGGCGACAGAGAAGGTCCTCCAGGAAACTTCTTCCCTTGAGCTGGTGACCAACCAGTTCGCCCAAACTGCAAGCCAGGACCCCTCCTCTGGTCGAATTTGCTGTACAGAGCTACAGTGGGCCGGAAAGCCAGGAACGTCAGATCCTGCTTGGGTTTTAAGGAGCGCACCTTTTATTCGTTGCTTTGCTCTGCTGCTGGTTTCTTCCCTGGGTGGTGCAGGACCCTCCAGTCTTCCTACTTTGTGTCAGTCTGACAGTCGCTTCAGGAACCGTGAGCCTGCTGGAACTACCAGGAACGTCCGCCTGAGCTACAGCTTCTTCTCTGTTTTAAGGTACTGTGCAAACCCGGTTGCTCTATTCGTTCAGCCGCGGTGAAAGGGTGTGAAATCTTTCTCCAATCCGAGGGCTTGTCCTTCTCTTCTCTTTGAACTAACTTTTCTACCAACCAACCTCGTCCGAAATCCGTGGAACAAACTTTACTGCGAACTACCCTGAACCGTGTGATTTTGAGCAAAAGACTTTTGTCCTATTGACTTTGGTCCTAAGCCTTTTCTACCTGATTCTATCACTTTAGTTCCTCTTGTTCTATTGCCCTGAGTACTTACCTGTTAGTGTGGTTCCATTTCTATTAACTTTCTTTCCCTCTCTTTTAAATGGCTGGAGTGCCATTTTGCTTCCACTTCATTTTGTGAGCTTAACTTGTCTGGAATTTAAGGGAAGTGGTGTGGTGTATTAAGAGTATGATTTTATTTTTTAAACTGCTTATAATAGTGTAATGTTATACAACGGAAGAGTGAAATAAATGTATATTCTTTTACTTGAAAACCATGAGTCAGTGTTTGTCTGTATCATAGTAATTGCTGTCCTTTGTGTAACTATTTGATACTGCTCACTTATTCTTGAGATAAGTCTGGCTGCTCAGCCATCGCTACCACTTTACTGCGTAGTACTGGCATGTACCAAAGGTGAATTTGTACTGTCACTTGTAGTCTTAATTGTGTGTGGTGTTCCCAAGGGGTACTGCATATAATTCTGCCTAATGTTAGAGATGCTGTCAGGGAGATGTGGTGATTTCCTCAGGAGCAACGCATGTGAGGAAGACCCTTTAATTCCAAAATCTATGATGGCCTATTGTCATTATACACATCCCCCCAAGTGTAAAATCTCCCAAACCCTTCTTGTCAAATACCCTAAACAAGATATCCTTCATACCTCACAAGTACCTAAAACACAAATCGCATATCTTAATCATGATGATATTGTATTAGGCAAAGATCCAAACTGAACTCAACTCCCAAAGTGCCTCTGAGACGAAGAGGGACAAGGAGCTAATGTGGACTAAGAGAAGTCCTAAGCACAACGTGCAGACTAGTTGTAGGATGAATCAGCAGCGCGGGACGTTTAAAGTTGACATTCACCGGAAATCAGAGGATGTGTATAGAGTTGAAGGCGAGAGGGTGCAGTCCAGGAGAAGCTAAGGGCAGAGCAGCAGGAAAAAGGGGACTTGCTGGGGAAGGCTGCGCTGAAACATGCGCGTTCTCTTGCGCTGCCATTCATCAGGCTTTGGCACCGGCGTGGCGAGAGACCCAGAGGAGCGTGGCAGGCTCCAGGGAGAAGCCGTGCGGAAACTGGCAGTAGCGGGAGAGCTGTACCGGGCACGATGAAGTTGGGAAACAGCCACGTTACCAGCAAGTGAAAGCAAGACCAAGAAAAGAGCTGGAAACGGGTCTGCCAAGTGGGGGATGTCATCCACGCAGTGAGACTTCACCGCAACAGTGTGCAGGAGGTTGGGGAAGCAATGAAACACCTGCAATTTGGCCCAAAAATAGCAGGAAGCCCGGGGTTTACCGACCAGCACACTGACAGTTAAATGTGGCATTTGAAAACTGACCAAGTAAATTTAAGACTGAATTTGCACAATTCATTATGCCTGAAATGTCAATACGGTTAAAGCTGGAGCAGGTGTGATTATAAGCAAATTAATGTTAACGAAGAAGCTGAAAGACAAGATTTGCCGTGCGTGAAGAATTCACATGGGGAAAGTTGGATCGAGCATTGTCCTAAGCAAATAAGTGTTGTTGCAAAAGTTGAGAAGTGGAACTTAAACAAGTTAACATATGTGAGAGATCCATATGGGGGAACTGGATCCATATGGGGGAACTGGGGGGAAGTGAAATCGAGGAAGTATAGACCGTATAAGAGTGTTACTCCGCTATGCCGGAAGATAAGGAAAAGTAAAGCGAATATTTATTGGAAGGTGGACCTGACCAGGCAGCGAGCCATTTTGTGTTGAGAAAAGATACTTGGCAGGAGAGGATACTAGGGGATCTGAGGAAACCACAGAGGACTTTTTGACAAATGATCAGACCCAGAAGTCGTGTTTAAAGTAGTTATATGAATGAGAGACTTTGCCATCTTTAATGCAGTTGTATAAAACAGATTCATTACCCTTTGTGAAGCAGTTTTATGGAAGAGACCTGTTTCCATATTTTTTTTTAAAGCTGTGTAAAATAGATACTTCACCATCTGTGGTGCAGTTGTATGGAAGAGACATGTGAGCCATCCTTGAAACATCAGTTATGTAAGGGAGACACTTTACCATCTGTGCTGCAGTTGTATTGATTCTCTGCTGTTTTATTTACTTCAAGGAACTTACACAAAACAGATCGTATCTACCTTCTTTGCGCTAAATCCCTCCAACTGCAAAGGAGACACTTGCCCAGCCCACATAGTTAAGCTTTGCGCGCCCTCCCTGACGCTGATCATCACCAACTTCACCAATGTGTCCTTTTCTATCTGTAACGTACCAGCCATTATCAAAGCTGCCTGGATCACACCCTTCCTTCGAAAACCCTCCTTAGATGCCTTTATCCCCACCAACTATCGCCCCATCGCTACATTCCCTTTCTTGCTCAAAATGTTCGACCGTCTGGCCTACTTACAAATACAATTCCTTGAGCCTAACCAACTGCTAGGGTCAAGACAATCTGTTTTCCTTCCTAAACACAGCACAGAAACTGCCCATCTCAACTTATAAAGACAGATGGACAACATCTGTGACTCGGGCAACCTAGCTATCCTACTGCTATTAAACCTATTGGAAGCTTTTGATCTGGTGGATCAGGAAACCCTTTGCTATAATCTCACACCACTTCCACTTCTCCCAGGATGCTACCCCTTGGATGAAATCACTCCTTAGTGAACACACCACCAGCGTGTTCAATGGGGAAGCTTCTGCTGACCCCATCCCAGCTCGTCTAGGCGTCCTGCAAGGAAACTGCCTTTCATCCATGCTGTACAACACCTATACTAAGCCATTGTTTTACTAATTGGGTGCCTTGGGTTTTCATCTATACTACCATTGCTGGTTATACTCGGATACATATCCCAATCTCATGTGTTGCACTCTCAAAACTTCAACAATGTTTACAGCACCATAAAGAACTGGATGGCTACCCTTAACCTCTTCCTTTTTTTTTATTTTTTAAAATTTCTTTTTATTGATTTTATGCAAACAAAACAGCAAAAACCAAACGAGCAGCATAATCATAACAGTTCCATTACACATCAAGTTGTCTTAATCACTGCTCCCACTACCCCTCCCTCCCCCCGTGAGCCTATTTGTCACTTTCATTCAATGTTTAGCACTTGTGGCCGGGTTTCGTTCTCTTCGGAGTCTGTTGGATCTGATATTACTCCAAACAATTCTGCTATTAGCGTTTTCCAAGCCAACAGGGTGCCCGCCTCCCCTTCATCAGCCCGGCTACTCGCTTCTTGCCATGCCACCGTTTCAGCCTCCGCCCATTTCTGCAAGTCCTTCAACCAAACATCCACCTTGGGTTTGTGGCATTTCTTCCACCCCATGGCGATCCTACGTTTCGCCAGCACATACGCCAGATTTCTCAGTTTCTCAATATGCCTGAGTTTCCGTGGCCTAGGAAACCCGCCCAACAAGCAGGCCCAGGCCGTGTCTGTGACAAGAGTAACCCCTTTATCAGCCAGTTTCTGCGCCACTTCTCCCCAAAAACACCTGATGATCGGGCACGACCAAAACATATGTGTCATGTCGGCGTTCTCCAGGTTACATTTAGGACACACTTGTATTCCAGCGTTTCGGAACTTAGATATCCTCAAGGGGGTCATGTATGCCCTATGCGTTACATACAGCTGTATTTGTTTTAATCTGGCATTCCTAGACACTTTTTTGTGGTAGCCCAGGGCACGCTCCCTCACCCCATCCTCCATCGGGGCCCCCACTTCCGCCTCCCAGTCCAGTCTCAGATGTGTCAAATCTTTCCCCGCCTTAGCCATCACCATCTCTTACAGTCTCGAGATCTCATGACCTCCTTCAAATATGTCGTATATTGCTTCCAAAACTGCATCTGGTTCTTCTATCAAAACTGTCTCTGGCCAGGTGTTCTTAATCATCCGTACCAACCTAATGTACGTGACATATTGGCCCGTGTGTAGCCCCGCCTCTTCGCTGAGTTCTATGAATTCCTTAATGGATCCCTCTTGCCAAACATCGCCTAGCGTTGCCAGCCCCACCGATTCCCAGTAGGTCCTAACAATCACCCTCAACTGATTATCCCCTCCTGCCAAAGCAACCAGCGGTACCTGCGGGAGGCACGGGCATGGGACTTCCATCAAACGACAAGCCCTACGCCAAACCTTCCATCCAAGCCTCAGCATCGCAGGACGCCCCTTCATTTCGGTATCAGACAGCCAAATCATTTCTTTCAAATAAAACGGGGCGCAGTCCTGTCCAAGCACCCTGTGCTCAGGGGTCACTTCATCAGAAAGCCACTTAGCTACATATTGTAACTGTCCCGCCAAATAATAAGCCTCAAAATGAGGCAGTCTGATACCTCCTTTTTCATAAAAGTTCTGCAATTTCCAAAACGCCACTCTGTTTCGGGTACCGTGCCACAGGAAATCCCTACACATGCTGTTCAATTTACTAAAAAAACTTATTGGGTATTATGTATGGGATATTACTAAAGTAATGCAGGAGTCTGGGCAGAACTACCATCTTAAGCATAGCCCCCCGCCCCATCATCGCCAAGGGCAATCTTGCCCAGAACTGCATGCTGTTCCTAATTTTCCCGACGGCTACTTCCGTATTATGTCTGTGTTCTTCTTCCACCGTGTGATATACATCTATGCCCAAGTAACGAAAAGAGCTAGTTGCCCATGGTACCTGTAGCACCGGTAGTCTATCTACAGGGGTCCCCTTATAACTACCCAGCGGGAATATGACAGACTTTTGGGGGTTCACCGATATGCCCGACAACTCGGCATACCTTTCCATCAAGTATGTATAAGAGATTTTCTTCTGGGTATTGCAAGTACAGCAACAAATCATCTGTGTACAAGGATATCAAGTGTCGTTCCCCTCCTACCTCAATGCCTATCGCATCATACTGTGCCCTAAGGCATATCGCCAGAGGTTCCAGGGCTAAGATGTAAAGCATCGGAGACCAGGGGCACCCTTGTCTGGTGCCTCTACCAAGTTTCCATCTCGCGGATATCACCGCTCCAGTTCGGACCCTGGCAAGCGGCTCACTGTACAACATTTTAGCCCATCTGATATAGCCTGGCCCCATACCATACCCTTCCAAAGCAGCCAATAGCCACAACCTTTTGACCGAATCAAAAGCTTTAACTGTGTCTAGAGACACTATCGCCATCTCACCCTCGTTCTTACTACCCTATTTGACCACCCGATGGAGTCGCCTATGGTTGTGTGTTATGTTCCTGTTCGGGACATAACCCGTTTGATCAGGATGTATGAGTCTACCAATCAGTTTCTGCAGTCGATTTGCTAGGACAGCCGTGAGAATCTTGCTGTCCTGATTTAGCATTGACAAAGGCCTGTAGGAACCACATCTATGCTCCGGCTTATTGGGCTTGGGCAGCGGTATTATAATCGCCTCTCTGAGTGACTCAGGCAACCGTCCCATCTCAAACGCTTCATTAAGCATGTCCAGCATTAGGGGGAGGATTTCCTCTCTATATACTTTATAGAATTTGCTGGGGAACCCATCTGCTCCCGGGGTCTTACAGGTAAGCAACTGCTTCACACCCTCCTCTAACTCCTCCAACATGATTGGCTCATCTAACTCCTCCCTCTCCTCTTCACTTATCTTGGGCAGCCCTATGTCTTCTAGCGTCTCGATTATCCTGCGTTGGTCACCCATCTCATCATCTCCGTACAGCACTCTGTAATATTCCACAAATTCTTTGTTAACCCCCTCTTGCGTGGCCACTTCCTCCCTAATAATGGTCCTAATCGGAGGCCTAGGGGTCTCGCTTTTGTATAGCCAGGCCAAAAGGCGGCCTGTCTTATCTCCCCCCGCGTGCTGCCTCTCAACATATTTCCTATAATTGAGATTGCAGAGTCTTTCCCAGTGCCCTGCACATTGTTGCTGTAGTTGGAGTACCTGCTCCGTGTCTACGTCACAGCTCTTCAATGCTGTTTCTAGCTCGGTTTCCGTCCTCTGCAGGTCAGCCAAGACCCCACCCTGTAACCCTCTTGACTTAGCAATGGCCGCCCCACGCATCACCACCTTAAAAGCTTCCCATAATGTGCCCGCGGAATCAACACTCCCAGTATTCTCCTCAAAGAAGTTGGTGATCTCTTCCCTTATATCTTCTCTAAAGACTGGATCTTTAAGCGCCTCCGCTCGGAGGCGCCATGTAGGGATCCTCGCCCTCGGGGGGCAATATTGCCATCCAAGGATCAGGGGCGAGTGGTCCGAGAGGACCCTAGCCCTATATTCGATTTGGGTAATCTCAGACATCACATCTGCTGTAGCAAAGACGTAATCGAGCCTAGTGTGCAGTTGATGCGGGGCTGAATAGTGCGAGTATTGCCTTTCAGTGGGATGTTTCATCCTCCACGCATCTGTAAAGCCAAAATCAGTTAGCAGTGTCTGCAACGCTCTCGTCGCTGGGCCAGGCTTACCCACCTTGCCATCTGATCTGTCCACCACAGGATCCAGTACACAATTGAAGTCCCCACCCCAGATCACCGCGCTTCCTATACACGTACTAAGATTGGAACACAGGGCTCTGAAATATGCTGCTGTGTTTTGGTTGGGGGCATACGTGTTTACTATGCATACCTCCCTGCTCTCCACCAGCCCTCGCAATATCGCCATCCTTCCATCAGTTTCGACTACCTCTTGTATCGATTTGAACGGGACATGCGGTGCCACCCAAATTAACACACCCCGGGCGTATGCAGAGTATGGCGAGCCCACTACAGTCCCTCTCCATTTACTCTTAACCAAGTCCAACTTCTCTCGCGTCAAGTACGTCTCCTGTAGTAGTGCGATATCTATCTTCTGCCTTTTCAGATACATCATGATCTTGTTTCTTTTCAGATAACTGTTAAGGCCCCTGACGTTCCACGTTATTATCCTGAGGTCCCCCATAGGTCGTTAATAAGCACCCTCTCGATCCTCTGCTGATTCCGCCCCTTCTTGCACCGCAAGTACAACATGTTGATTCCTTCAAATAGGCTGAAAACAAAACTTAAACTCCCTGCATCCACACACACACTCAACTTCCCCTCCCCCAACAATACCCTCCCTAACCGTTGCCCAGCTCCATTCCTGGATCTCAGGCACCCCCACATCTAGGCCTGCCTAGCACAAGCTTCTACTCAGGGCTCAGTAGGGTAAAGCCGCCCTAATGGCCGCCGAAACTAATAATCTATTGGGGTAGGTCGTCCACGTTTTGTTGCTCCTTTCAAAAAAGAAAACGTTTCGCATACAGATGCCATACAGTTACCAATTACAGTTACACGCACTATATTCCAGTCCAAGTCGAGCACCGTGCTCAGATTGTGTTCAAAGCTCAGTCAGTTACAGTTTCTTTGTACACTCAGGGTCCTCATCCCGCTCACTCTCACAATGTCTGTGTTTACAAAATCTTCATTCGGTATGATCCTGCCGATCACTATCCGCTTCTTGTTCCGGGCAGCCTTGCAGGTCCAGCCATGTGACAACATCCTCCGGGGTATCAAAAAATAGCACTTTGTTCTTATGCAGCACTTTCAGTCGTGCCGGATACAGCAGCATATATTTGACTCCCGCCGCCCTCAGCCTTCTTTTGACGGCGACATAAACGTACCTCTGCCTTTGTACCAGTATCGTATAGTCAGGGTATGCTGTGATGTTGGTGGATGCTCTCTCTATCGTGCCGCCCTTAGGAAAGTATTCGAGGATCTTCTCTCTGTCCCTGTAATTCAGGATCCTCGCAATGATCGGTCTTGGCGGGGCCCCCGGCCGGGGTTTCCTCATTAGGGCGCGGTGCGCCCTCTCAACTGTAAATCCCTGCGAAAGATTCCCTGCTCCGATCCCTTGCAGGATCATGTTTTCCACATAGTTTGTGGGGTCTTGGCCTTCTTCCCCCTCCGGCAGGCCAACCACGCGAATGTTGTTCCTCCTCGCCCTTCCTTCCGCCTCTTCCACACGATTTTCCAGGTTGGCGACCTGTTGTTTTAAGACATGAATCTCTTTCGCATTGCTCGTGCTAACATCGGTGTTAATCTTCACCCCACTTTCCAGATCGCTGGTCCTTTCTGCAAGCGCCCTGACATCTTGACGTAGCAGGGTGAGTTCCGTGCCTACAGCATCGATCTTGTTCTCTAGAGCTGTGCGTAGGTCCGCCATTGCCAGATCCCATTTGGCACTCAGTCCCGTTATGGCCTCCAGGATCTGGTGCTTGTCCCCTTTGGGGGCGTCCTCCGCAGGGGTCGCGACCATGCTCTGCACCGATGCTGAGGGGGTCCGCTGCGTTTTCGTGAAAGCCTCCATCGTGGGTTGCTTAGCCTTGCCTCTCAACCCTTTAGCCGACATGGCGCTGCCCTTTACTCCTGTACGACTCCACCTTAGTGCAGCTGTTGCCCTGTCCTTGGTCCGACAATGGTCTGGCTCCCAGGTCTCCTAGCTCACATTCGAGATGGCACTACGAATTGTTTTACGGGTGGGCTATGGCCTCACACTCCTCATTCAACTCCCGTAGGCCTTGTCGTCCAAGCATCCAATGTTATCTCTTCCTGCGGTCAGATCGTCTAGGCTCCATTAACGTGTGCCAGGCCGGGCTCTCTCATGGTGCTAGTTCGTACACCCTGCCATATGTCCCCTTTGTACTATTCCTCCAGGCAATTCTCGCAGTCATGTCCCGCAGTTCCGGGGGATCAGTTTCGTTTCTCCTCGGAGGCCTCTCCTTTATTAGCCGCCATCTTGGTGCCGAAGCGGTCACACAGCCGTACCAACAAAAACATGTATATCTCACGATTCCCCGAGACTATGAGCTTCTCCAACGAGCTTCACTTGGCGTGCGGCTTCCGACGCCTGATCCCCAAAGTTCTAGGCACTCGTTGCAGTTTCAACGGGTAACTTTGGCAAAGTTAGAGTCGGATCATCAGGAGCTCCTCGCGCAGCACGTCCTATTCCATGGCCAGCTAGCCACGCCCCCACCCTTAACCTCTTCCTTAATGATCAGAAGACGGAACTCCTCATTCTGAGATCTCCTCATTGTCTTAAAAAACCTTGACCCTCATTTCTCCACTTTTTGCATAAATAGTACTAGCATCCCAGTAATGCAACACGTTAAAACACTGGGTGTTTACCTTGAAGCTGACCTTCCATAACCAAGCACATAAATGCACTTGCCTCTGATACTGGCTACACATCAAGGCTCTTTGCACTGAGAAGGCAATTCCTCTCCCAGAGCAATTGCCTCACTCTTTCAAGAGCCCTCATATTCACCAAGTTGGATTACTGTAACATTCTACTCATGGGCACCTCAGCATCTAACCTGGCAAAATTTCAACTACTACATGATAAAGCACGGCAGGCTGCTCTTGGCTTGAAACGGTTCGACCACATCTCTGCGATAAGACGAGAAGGCCAGTGGCTTCCAATCAAAGCACACTTCGATTTCAAAACTTTGCCCACCTTAGCATATACAATGAGGCTCCATGCTACATGAACAACTGGATCGCCTTGTGCGCTCCTTAAGATCGAATTCAAGCATTACGTTACACACTCTCCATTTCAGGAGCAAAAGAGCTAATGGCTGGTAAAAACTTTGCTTTTTCAACAAATATGATTAATAACTACTGTTATCGCCAGGGTGCAAAATTTGCATTTGCCACTAACTAGTGATATTTGACTCTTGGCGAGTAAGAAATGTTGTGCTCTGTGTATGTATAGAATTGAGGTGGCAGGTAACTTTCTGATGGATGGATAGTAGCTTTCAACTTAAATTTGTTCTCCTTGGTTACTGCTATATTCCTGCCCTGACGTTCAACCTGATCTTTGCACCATGATACCGGGTGGTCTGGACGTTCTCAAATATTAAAAATAAAAAATAAAAATATATATATATGGAAGACACACGTGCCATTCTTGAAACACCAGTTGCATGTAAGAGACCTTTTTACTAACTTTGAGAAACTTAAAACAGGCATTCTAACCCTCTTTAAGGAAACCTTAATTGTGCCTTCTTTCCTGAAGTAATCCAGAGGACGGGGACCACCGTCTGGCTCTAAGGACTTCTCATTTGGAGAAAACATTTTTGTTAGAATCTGTTTTCACCTTCGAACAGTTGAGTCAACACAAGTTAGGGACCCTTTTCCTTATGCTTTTTAGTGTGAGGGTCGGATATGTTTTGCACACAAGTACAGCTGTTATAATTTTTACAAGACACAGACTGATATTTAATTTTAGTTTCTCAGGTAGGCAAACTCTTGTCAGGATAGGGACAGAGAAGCCTTTATCCAACCACTTTTCTTTCATAAAGATGGCTGATGTTGAAAATATGGCCACTTTGTCTTCACCTCACCTCTCATTGCTGATCTCTCACGGTAGGGTAATCAACTAACAGTGCAACATTATAAGGAGAAATTATAATTTAAGCCACCTGTCTGAACAAGGGATGACTTAATAAACAAAACTCATGAGGCGACCTGGGAAATACATTAACAAAGGGAACATTGAGAAATACATTTTGGTGGCCTGGCATGGACAATGAAGTGCAACTACGAATAACCAATTGCTCTGCGTCTGCAGAAAGTGACATGCAGTTCCTTACCAGGGAAGCACCCAAGACCCAAAAAACCATGCCAGATTAAACTAGGACGAAAATAAGGTTGGGCTTTTTATTCCCTCTTGACAAAAGAGGACAAGAACAGAGTTATTTTGTGGACTACCTTACCAAGTGATCGAGGTGAACTTCTGAGAAATCACAACCTCAACAAACATCTCTATATTATTAGAAATTTATTTTTTGATGAGATTATCCAGCAGAGTTTGGCAAGGACAATGGTGTGGACCTGACGCTGCAAGAATTGATGCTGTACTATAGGGAAAAATGCATACAGCATAAGGCAGTAGCTTTCGATCACCTACAACCCAATGGAGAAGTGGAGGGCATCAACCGGTTTATAAGACAGCCTGGAACTGGCTGTAGCTTTGGGCTTTATGGAACAAAAGCTCTGTTTAACATGACATCCTTTGAATTAATGAGGGAGTAGGAGTAGGTCGAGATATAAAAACAAAATTTCATGAAAAATCACTGTGAAAAGAAACCTGTTGTGAAGGTCTCCACCATTCATATTCAGGACAAAATGAAAATAAAATTGCCTAACAAAGATGAAGACACTCTTTGCAAGTATAGTAAAGCCCAACGAGTGGCCAAGTGGGAGAGAATTAAGTGCTGGTAGAGGGTAGAAGATGGAATATGTAAGATTCACATTATTTGAAATGAAATCTGTCAATACTGCTGCAAAGTAACATGAAACTTTTATTGATTGGGGGCTGGAATAAATATGGGACACAGGACAATCCATATGAAGAAAATGCAGTGACAGCATTGCTAATAACCATGAATGTGAGCAGTCCAATAAAAGGGAATTCCTCTGTAAATAATTCAGAAGATCACAACCTACACATCAGAAAGTAGTGCAACCAGAGGCATCCACTCAGTGAGGGAGAACATTTACCACTTGCCAGGTTCAGAGCCTATGAGTTACATTGCCTTTCTTTTCATATGGTAATAAACATTGTTTCTTGTTTGGGAAAGGGAGATGTTTGGTGTTTAGTCTTTTCTTACATAGTCTCTTCACTGTTGGAGGTGTTATTGCATTAGAGGGGGCTGGGAGAGAAAAACCTGCGCATTGACAGGCACAGAAATCCCACGCTTGGGATTAAGCATGCCCGTCTGAGAATTTATACCAGCTCACACATTCAGAATCTAATCTTGCTGTCGCATGAGTAAAATGATTTACAACTCAATATTTAAGGATGTGAATTTTTGTTTATTTGATGCTCCTTTGCATTCTGACACCCTCCTTTTTCATGACTATATTACCCTCTTAAACATTTTGCTTTCTTTTTAGTTTTCTTAACTTTATTTTGGCTGTCACAATGACTTATACTATGGCTCACCTGCAGCCACAACTCATTTGTGGTGTGCTTTTCTACCTATCCCACATGAGTATCAGAGCAGGGGTCTACCATACGCAACCCATTTTGTCCTGGGGTGAGTATTCTCACTTAGAAATCTTGTTGGGGAATAGTTTGGTGTTAGCTACGTGTTTTACTTGCTTTAAACTCTTGTGTTGTCTTTTTACCGTGTTTATGGAGCATGAGGATGGGCCAAAATGGCCGCTCTGTCTACATGGGTTCTCTGCAGAGCCTACCAAGGAACCCTTGGTGTGTGTGATATCCAGTTATAACTGGTCGAGGTTCTCACAGGCCTCCCAATCTACATTTCTCCTTTGCAGGCCACGAAAGTGGAGTTTGGCTTGTGTGGGAAACCTGAGGTTGTTCTCACTCCTATTCACTATGGATCCCCTGCGCAAGTGGCCAGGGGAAGGACATCGCTCTTGGATACCTGACCCTGGAGGTGGACAAGCGAGGGAGGATCACCTGGGTGGACGGTCTGTGGGGTCTAGGAGGGGATGCCCATGGGAGAGACATGATTCCCCCTTTCCCTAGTAAAAACCAACCAACCGATCCACCATTTTTATGGAGTATTATAAACAGCTCACCTAGAGTATTCACCCTTGACCACTAAAAGTACTGAGACAAAGGAGAAGCAACTGAGAGCAGTGAAGACAAGTTGCTTTCACCACTAAGGTACTAGGACGAAGAAGAGGTCCGCTGGGAGCAATAGAGGTCAGGCATGTCCTTTTTTAATGATGGTCGGGAATTTACCCAATTCTACAAATTTCACAGGGTGTACATGACACCCCATAAAATATCGCAATACCCAGGGCTGGAGTAAAGAGATGCCCAATACTTGGGGAAGAAAAGGCTACCATGGGACACATGTTCTGGTCCTGCCCAGCAATCCGAGAATACTGGCAGGAAATTGAAATGCAACTAAAAAAGGGAGTGATAAGGGGCTAGGAATGGACAGCAGAAGCATGCCTTTTTAGGGATTTACAAATACCCCCGGAGTGTTTATAGCAATGAGCAGAATGATAAACCTCGCCTGGGTACTGGACAAAAGGAGAATAGCGATGACATGAAAGACCAGAAAGGGGCCGAACATAGAGACTTGGAACGATTTGAAAAGATGGACCATGGCAGAGACAGCAGTATGGTACGAAACACTCCAAACAGGTAGAAGAGAAAGCTCTGAGGACATAATAACATGCAATACACTCATACAAGATCTGTTCACATTGCCAGATGACAAACCCCCACCTCCCTGAAAACCAGCACCACCAGATTACTCACTATAGACCAATGCTGGACACGCATGAATATAGCCATGTACTTCTCAACTGAACTGAGGTCCCAACGACCCGAATGGTTTAGACCCTTGCAATGTTATATACCCTGTTTACATTTACAGTTCGTATTGGGGCTAGGGAGGGAGTTGGGGTGGTAGAGGGAATTAAGAGATGACTATGCAAAAATGTTGGATATGGAAAATGCGAATAACTTGTTACAACATGAGAAACACCTAATAAAAATATTGAAATAAAAAAACAAAACAAAAAAAATGATGGTAGGGATGGACTAATTGTCAATTCACACTTGCAACCTGTTACAGGGCTGCAGGTGTACAAAAAGCCCACCTAATGAAAGGAGGAGGGAGAGGAATGGTGACGGAAGCGGCAGCAGTGAATTTGCAGCAGCAGATAGGCCAACAAATACAGCGAGGTGCTGTTCGTGAGTGACACACTTATGGTTCAGGGAGGAGTGGTCCGCAATCAGGGGCTTCGTGGTACCGACAGAAGCATGAAAGGGGAGCCATGCTGGAAGGCTGCCCCTTTTTTGACTAGTCAAGGTGCTCATTCTCCTGGGGACAGGAGCCGACCCAGGAGTGCCTGAGGGGCAGGAGGTGGATCCCTGAAGAGAAGGCCAGAAGACCTGCACTGCCAGCATCAAAGCAACCAGTGCGTTTTCTAGACAGACAGAAACGCGGTATTCGAGTGTTTGATGCTTTGCGTAAGGAGACATTGTTACGGAGCGGGTCGCGTGGCTTGAAAAGCATGTTATTGAGTCTCTGAATGATGAGAACAATTCTAAAGGCACATGGGAGTTATAATACTTAACGTACTAAACGGGAATATTCAAACCATGAAATCTAAATCAATTTTGAATGCTGCATTGAAAAACAAATTACATGAGCGTAACCAAGTTACTCACCTTAAAACCTCTATATGCTAGGAAGATGCAGAACAGCAGAGAACCCTTCAATTATAAAACTTTGAATACTGCATCATAACAAAACCTTTATTTAGGAAGAAACCAGGAGAAGGGAAGCTTCCTCAATATAACTACCTACATCAGATGATAATTCCAAACGTGAAAGAACCTTTACATTGCAAACAAATTTCAACTAGGTTATATCTACAAATCCATTTCATGTAAATGTAAAGAGGCCAATGAATGATGAACTACAAAGTGAATGTCAAGACCTGCAAACCCAATGGGTATTATTTGCCTAAGTGAAGGGAACTTTGGGAAATGAACTTTACAGAGGTGAATTCAAATGATTTCTCAATTGCAACTAAAACCTTTTTTTGCTACAGAGACCATCCATATACAGAGGGTCCCACTGTGGCACAGAACATTAAAGAATTGGGAAACACCCTCAAATGAATACATCACTGGAGTTGGAATTGTTTGTCTTTAGGATGGATCCTCAGGATATTTCGTGTTTTGAACTGTGCTTTGGAACTTGGGGAAGGGAACCCCGAGTATTGCTCAAACTTATATTATTTTTGAACAAACATATTATTTTGGAACCCCAGGCAATAAGTTATAAGAATTGCTTTATACTTGCGGTAGGGGGCTGAAACAACATTACAAGCTGAATTAAGCTTTGAACTTTATGCTGTAAAGTATTCTGTTGGTTGCCGACATCCCTACACGTTGTATATGATAGGTTGTGAGGGCATACATAGGTTTTGGACACAGTCTGATTCCTAAGTTGAGCTCCTTGATTTTGACTTTCCTTAGTTTTGGTTTGGTAGCGAAATCCCACCATAGTATAGGGCAAGATAGTCGTTTTTCCATCCTGACATTTAATTCAATAAGAGTTTGTTCTGAACTTTGAATTTGTTGTCTGTGTGTTAATCCAAGATTACCTCACACTTGGCTGACCTGATAGGATGGCTTCCAAAGCTATGTGTGAGACTGTGGAGCATTTAAATCATTTTCAAATCCTACCAGGCATCACTTCCTTGTAGCAGAGGGGAAGGGTGTTATATTGAAGATTATTGCTGTGGGGCTGTTCTGCATCCTCAAAATCCTCCAAGGCAAAACGCTGGTCCTCTGTCCTGCTGAATCCTGCCTTAGGCTCTTCCGACCTCTCGTCCGACAATAGGAGCTGAATCTCCCTTCAGTGCAGCTAGTTCTGCCTCATTCAAAGTTCCTGCCTCCTTTTGCACCTAGGGCGAAAATAGATGCCCTGTTGCTGTGCTGCAACCGAGAGCAGGTCACAAGCAGCCATAATGAATTCAGCACATGCAGCAGGATGGCCCTATGCCGAGAAGCAGCTGCAGGGGTGCAAGTCAAGACATACCACAATGGAGCAGGAAGATTTGTGGAGCAGCAAAACAGGTTTTCGCTGCCAGTCCTGAGAGGGCCCTTTTCCTCTTGAATCTGTAGTGTGAGGTTGCACAGTGGAATGCATTAAGGAAGACTGCTTTACCCCATGTACACCCGATTGCGCGATTGCACAGCAGGTAGCGTGCCGGAGACCTTGGCTGGAAGTTGGTATGCAGTTGAGGTTCCCAGGAGTGAGGCCAGTTCTGTGACTGCGTGGCAGGAACAAAGACCCCTTCACTGAGGTAGAGTGTATATTCAAAGAAGCCAGAAGCAGTTAAATCCCTGCGCAGCGCAAAGGGAGCGAAGACAGAATCCGGTGAGTGTTACCAAGCGTTCTGATCCCTTGCACACGCATGAAAGCCTTGTAAACCCGTTAATTGTCAGACAGTGCAATCCAACAGGAGTAGCACTCGCGTATGAGTAAAAAGTGAGGCAAACTCGATTGTTGGAACAGTGAAGATCACTGAAGTAGCACTTGCATAGACTTGAAACTTCCGGAATAGTTCTAATTGAATATTAAACTATTGAAAGGCTGAAATATTAATTGTGTGTGCTTTATAAATGATCCTGAAATTGAAGTCTAACAAGAAGGATCATTTAAAAAGCAGAAGAACATTGTAGCACTACAAAAGTGACTGAACTTTACATTGTGAGTTGGAGGGAACAAGCATTGCCCGGAGCCTAGAGTGGTGCAAGCATTGTCCCAAGCCTAATGAATTGTACAGGCATTATCCAAAGCCAAACGAGGCTAACAGCAAGGCATACAATTAATCTTCTCTGGTTGCCAGGAAGAGAAGGGGTGAATGCAAGGTTTTAGAAGGGTGAAGCTTGTTGATAATGATTGTTCCCTAAAAGCTGGTATAACAACTCACATTGCCAAGTCCAAAAGGAGGAAAGGTAGAAATACATCCTTAAAAGCATTTTGGTTGTTGGTGTGGCAGAAAAACACGAGTGGCAAAGAGGCTGCCCTTCTGGAAGGCGATTATTCGGAAGAAGAGTACTGTGCTTACTTAGAAGTGTTGAGAGGAAGTGTTGGGTGGGACTCATTTCTGAAAGTCACAAAATGTCAAACTGCGGAAGCTTTGGTAAACCTTTTGCTTGTCAGTAGATTTAAGACTTCAGAAGCACAGTGGAGTGTGGAACACTATAGGGCAGGCGAGTAGACCCGTATGGTGACCTTTTGTAAGAAGTGGACCTGGGGTGAGAGTTAACCAGGTGGAAGCAAAGGTGCTAAGAAGTCATCCAGAGAAATATATAAACTGTGATTTATGGTCCTATAAAGAAGCTGTGTTTCTTTAACCCTTGCCAGTGTTCCCTTGACTCTGACAAGGAGTTGACATTCATAAAGTATGGCAAAACACCTTGACCAAGAATATCATTGGTGCTATTTGATGAAATGGAAACTGTTTTTCAAAAAAGAATTGTTCTTTTGGTTGAACATTGATTTAACAGACCTTTCTTTTGAAATGGTGATGGAGTTATGAACTGTGTTGGAACTTTGTTGTAAACCCGGATTTCCTTGTTTCTTTTTGTTTAACATTGCTGATGTTGTGAATTGCCATATACTTTATGTTGCATTTTTAAAGCGCTCACACAGCCCACGGGCATCGAGGCGCTGTTACAGGAATGGTTTTATTTCTTTTAGTTGCGTAGCTGTTTTTCTTTTTTTTTTTGTCTTAGTTGCAATTTATAATGCGCTTAAACAACCAGAGGTTTCTAAGCGCGGACCCGGGGATCGAACCTGTGTTGCTTCGTGTCATCTTGCTTCCAAGGCACGCACGCACGTTGCCGCTGAGCTATCCTTCTGGGGATATATATTTGCATTTGTAGTGTATGTATAGGTATGAGGGCCAGATATCCTTTGTAAGTGTTTTTTTAGTTTATGATGGGCAGGGAAGTCCTCGTCAGGGTAGGGATAGTGAGGCGTTCATTGGAATTGTAAACTTAAATAAAATGGCATGTTTTGAGAAATCATCCAAAGGTTGTCCACCTCACATTTCTGACCCCTCACAGGAGGAATACCACCTTATGCTATGTTGTAGCTGCACATAAAAAATACAGTCACACTTTTCCAGGTGCTGTCATAATATGCAGGGACTTCTATACCTGCTATACCCTCAGGTATACTCATAATCTGTAAGGTACAAGCAGAATTGCATGTCCTGGTTCTTGCAACCACTTCCAAGCCCAGCCTCAAATGGCCGATATTGACATTAGAACTACCACTTGGAGGGTAATTCCTTGCATGCCCAGCTGCAGTCATCAAATCCTAACTGAAACCTTAAATGCCTGAGCAATGCCATTCAATGCTGATTAATGCTTTATATACATGCCATGCCATATTTATTTATACATTTATATCAGCGCACGTAGCCTGGGGGCATCTAGGCTCTAGTTACAGTACAGGAAGAAGGATGATAGAGTGGTAGCTGTTAATGAAAAAGGTGGCATTTCCATTTATTTCTGAATGTCGGGTGTGAAGGATCACCCCACAGGTGGGTGCGGGTGGGGATGGTTCCAGAGGGTGGCAGCCCGGACTGCGAAACCGGCTCCTCCAGCTCTTTTGTTGTATCTGAGAGTCTCCAGGCAGTGTTTGTAAGCCGACCGCTGTAGGCCTGTAGGGACTTGTTTTTTTACCTTGTGGATGAGGTATGTTGGTGTGTGGCTGACTAAACATGGCCAGTAATAGAGAGTGTTTTGAATGTTATTCTTTCTCTGACTGGGAGTCAGCGAAAGGATCTCCTCATTTAAGAAATGTGGTCATGTTTGCCCCGGTCTGTGGCTGCTCAGAGGGCATTATTCTGTACCACTTGTAGTCGATTTCACGTTTTCTTTCTGTAGTGCCGCAGAGTAGGGAGTTACAATAATCCAGTTCCGATCCAATGAGTGCTTGGGCGATGTTGGTTTGGTTTTCTGAGGAGAGGAATGTCTTGCTGGTATTTATCAGCTTGTGGCATAGGAAGATGTAGAGGCATTTACCTTGGCTGTGTCTTGGGAGTGGCTGCTGGATAGGGAGATGAGGATTTGAGTGCCATTGTCATAGTTTGTGTAAGATGTGCCAAGGGAGTCGAGAGAGTCGAGGAGTTCGAACAGAGGCTTTGTTTAAATATTGTACAAGGGTGGTGAGACACAAGAACCTTGGTGTACACCACAGGTCATGGGTGTGGGGATGGCTACAGCGTCACCAGTGAAGACTCTTCATGTTCTGTTGGACAGGAAGGATGCAATGCATTAAGCGGCTTCAGGGGAGAAGTGCGCAGAGGTGATGGCAAAGTGTGATGTGGTCAACCAGGTCGAAAGCTGGTGATACGTTGAGTGGGAGGAGGAGCGAGAGCTTGCCTGAGTCGATAGCGCCGTCCAGTTGGTTTCTTTAAGTGAAGGAGAGCTGTCTCAGTGCCGTGTCTGGGGCGGAAGCCTGATTGCCGGGTGCCTAGAATGTTATGGGATTCAAGGAAGTACCAGATCTGGAGGTGGGCAACTCTGTCGAAGATTTTCAGCAGGAAGAGGACATTCGTGATGGGTTCATAGTTAGTGGGGATTGTAGAGTCTAAGGATGTTTAAGAGTCTAAGGGGAGATCCAGGATTCTTCGAGAGTGGTGGGCACAGAACAGGTGGCAAAGGATGAGTAAGTGTTGGCTGCGATGAGTGGGAGTAAAGGTTTGGCACAGTTTTTAACAATGGTGGCTAGACAGATGTCCCCTTTACAACAGGAGGGTGTAAGACACTTGATGATGGTTCCCAGGTCAGCGACTGAAATAGGCTGGAATTGGAAGCGTGAGATGGACCAGGCTTGATTCTGTGTGTGGGGTGGTGGCAAGGGTGCTGTTGCATGTGAGCGCTTAGTATTGATTTTGACTTGGAGCTGGCTGATTTTCACAGTGAGAGTATCCTGTACACTGTCTCACGTTTTGAGGAAGGGGGAGCAGGAAGCAATCCCGTATGGGGTCGTGTGCTAGGTCGCTTGACCCTGTGGTGGAGCGTCAAACTGTGTGGGTCCTAGTAGGCTTGGTTGTGGGAGTTGCAGCTACTCTGAGGGTTGCATGGAGTGTTGCGCTGTTACTTGGTCTTTCAGTTGGAGTGGAGGAGCTTAGTAGAGAGTGGTAATAAGGTACTGAGGAGTGGGTGGGTTTTGGAGGAGGTATGGGGGCGCTCATGGCTGGGTCAGCAGGAGACGGGACGCATTCCATGTGGGTATCTCCACTGTGGGCAGGAGAGTGCAAAGGAGGCCTGTAGCCACGAGTACTTGATGTCGTTAGTCTAGGTGGGATTAACGCAGGTGGGAGATGTGATGTCAGCTTGATTACAAGCCCCGTCCCATGGCGTATCCCATGCATTATGGGAGGATGCTTTTGTGGTGGGAAGCTGAGATATGCGGGACTGGTGAAGGCATCGGCAGAAAGGTGCTGGGGGTGGCGCAGCTCATGGATAGAGGCGCATGGGGAGGCGGAGACAGTACAATGTGCGTTCGGGGCAGAAGATGTTTGCAGATGCATCTGCTTGCCTCCGTGATGTATACAGCGAGTGGAAAGGCTTCTGGCTGTGTTCAGCGCGATCGCCTTGGCAGGTGCACGGCATATCCGGCAGGGACCACCACCCTTGGCCTTCGGAACTGGCCTTTGTGTTCTGCAGGCTGCGCCACATGGCTGGGGGGCGGGGGAGTGTGGGGTGGCTTCCAATCAATGGTCAGGTGCCCAATCAGAATGCTTCCAACGAGGAGCTTGTGGAAGACAGTCCACATCCAGGCAGTCCTCGGAGTCGATCTTTAGGTGTTTCTCGACTTCCATGTGAACAATGGACCCTGCCTGGTGCTGAATTCGGAGCTGATTTAATTGTCTCGGCTTAGACCTCCACCCTTGACGTTAGGAAATGGACTTGGGGAACTGCCAGCTTCGCCATCCGGCTTGGGGAGGTGGGGGATGGAGGGTTGGGGGTAGGTGTGTTGGGTGGTGGATGGTGAGGGCTTCGTGGGGCTACGATGAACGGGCAGGTGCCTGATTCAAATGCTTTCTATGAGGAGCTTGTGGAAGGCAGTCCTCATCCAGGCAGTCTCGCCTTCCATGCAGACAATGGAGCCTGCTGCTGAAGGGGGGGGTGCTTTTGTTGTGTCTCTGCTGAAACCTCCACCCTTGGCCTTCGGAAATGTCCTGGGGGCAGTGGGGTGGCCTGCATGTTCGTGTGCTATAAACATCAAATGTAATGTGTAGTCCCACCTGTCAAGTTGCTTTATCACATGCAAAATGCAGCCTTAAATGCCCCAGAAAGGCCACATGGTTCCACATATTTATGGTATTCTCACTCTAGGGAGCGTGCAGACCATATTTCTAGTGGTTGCCTCATATGTCGCGCATGGCATCAAATGCCACAGAATTGACAATTACAGTTCAAAATTAAGATTAGATGAGCAGGAGCTAATGCAAGCTCCTGGGTGTTCTCCATCACCCAGTAGGCAGAAGCTATTGCTGGGAACCACAAGAGAGTACCCAGCGTACCGCAAATCTAACCTCCACATGAGATGCGCACTTTCACTTTTTGCTCCTTATCTATGATCCACCATGTTTAAATGTGCCCTATATGTATCCTATTTCTTCGTTATGAACGTTTCTCAGTTACTAATGGTTAACCTCACTTATGCATGTTTGGAAGGCACTAAATGGCCTGGGGTGCCACAAGTAATACCGGGTAGTTTTTGAATTCAAGCTAACCAGGCTCTCCTAGGCTAGAAGCAGGAGCTAAATGGCTTCCATCAGTTTTCTTGGTTAATGGCTCATATGAATTCTGTCATCGTATGTAATGTATTCATATGCACAGGCAATTGCAACCTCAAATGCCCCCATAGCAATCTTATTATGATGTGTTATTATAGTTAGGATACAGTCTCTAAATGAAAAGTGTAGCCCATATACCTAGCCTCTCCATGGCTTCCCAGGGCCTACACTTGCCTTCCAGCTGTGACCTGAGGTCCGCCTCGGGTACCGCTCTGGCTAATCCTCCTGTTTTGACTCCAAGAAGACACTGCTTTCCTGTACCACCCACTCCCGTTTATTTCAGCTTTTGTCTCCCGCCCATAGTGATCTGCCCCGCAGTGCACTGCTCTGTCCAGGTTGATCTTCCCACTGCGTTTCAATGGCTCCAGCTGCGCCCCACAAGCAAGATGTGATGTGGGGCACAGCACGACTTCTCACACCTTCAGTGGCATAGGAATATTTTGTTGCGAGCGCAGTTGAAGGGCTCAACATTGGGGAATGATCAATACCCTTTTACCAATTTGCTAGTCAGCACATCATCACCTTTCCAAAACCAATGCAACTGCAACGGCTTACAGGATTATGCTTCACCCTCATTCTAATGTCCGTCGCTTAAAAGGTGTGTGCCTGCACTGGAAACCCAGCCCACCATAGAGTATTACATATTATTATCATGCTCAAGTGGCCCCGAGTGAGGGATGAGTAGCTTATGCACTGCTGTCTTTTCTTTGCAGGATGGGTTGGTTAATCTTTATATATAAAGGTGTGTGTGTGTGTGTGTGTGTCTCTTCCCAGCTATGCAAATCCACACCGTTGAACCATCTGCTATGACATTTTGCATGGATTCCTCATTTGTCTAGGGCAAGATTGTAGTCTGTTTGGATGCAAATATTCACTCCGTAGACACCCTCATTTACTGATGCTCACCCCGATTCACTACAGTAGGTACTAGGAGGCAACATTTGGAAAAGTGTCTGAAGAAAAAATGCTCGGTGTGTTGGTTATTCCTTTGAAATGTATTCCTACTGTATACAGTTGCCAAGTATTGATTAAAACATTTTCAAAGGGAATAAAAAAAAAGTGTTATCACACCACCCCAAATATGGGAAATGGCAAGGTTACAGTTTACTTAAGTTCATTCACAAGAAGAGAGCACAATCAATCAATCGATCTTTCTTGCACATTTTCTCAAATGTGCTGAAGCCATTGTGTGACTGAAAATTGCTGCACAAAAAAACAAACCTCACTTGGAAAAAGCTCCATCTGATGCAAAGCCAAAATCAATATCAAGAGCTTCTGAAACACAACAACAAACAGCAGCACGACTTGCCGACCAAAGGACAAGAGTAACTTTCTCCAGAGCAAACTGAAGCAAGACTTGCTGACATGAGGACAAGAGCAACATCCTCCAGGGCACATGACCCCATTCAATCAGGACTCTGGCAATGCCGGGTACCACAACTAGTAACGTCTAAAAGGGCCAAACCATGGCGGTTTGCATTTACCATACTCTCATGTCTCAAACTGTGGGCTATATGTGTTATTATTATCCAAACAAGATGCTCGCTTAGTATTGACCTCAGTTTAAAGAAGGGCAGAACTAAACTTATGAACCAGACATTAGTAACAATTTGTTGTAACAGGCGCATTGATCCACTGAACTATCATCATGTTACATTGATTCTGACAGTTTAAATACGCACATTCTCAACCATATTTCACAAATTGTTAAAGAATTAAAGCAACCGTTAACATGTAAAAATGTACAGTGCCTTCATGGCTGGGGTGCCTTCCTCCGTGGTGTGCCTGGCATGACGTGCTGTTGCTGGAATTGAGGCAGATTTTTAAGCACAGGGGAATACAGGATCTCAGTGGCATCATTTCTCAATGCAAGATAGTTCTTCATGAAAAGACAGCACTGAAGAGTTACAGGGATAATGGGAACACAGAAGGGGTGTTGGGGATCCACTACCAATGCAACAAAACACATTTTGTGGGAAGGGGATTGCTAGAGAAAATGCACACATTGTATGGATTGGTTCTATTTTATGTGCACTGTATCGATTCCAGAATTTGTGACGTGTTGGCAGCTCTCCCTATCACTTGGTACCTAGTGGTGTCACCCTGGATGGTGGGTGGGGCTCTTACAACCCCCTCCCATCACTCCTTTAACTTGGCTCAAGCAGGCACAGCATGGTAGAGAGATATTTAACCCACCTACCGAAGCAAGAATTTAAAAGCATTTTTCCTTTTTACAGGTTTGTCGAGGGAGCACTGATGACAATCGCAAGAACCATGCATCACCTTGGCTGCAGTAGCCAGCACAGTGCAGCTAGTGAGAGGAGCTTTCTATTCAGAGGGACTTGCTTGCAGTTGTTCTAAGAGCAGGTTACGCAAAGTGTCCCAGCAGCAGAAAGTAAAAACTCTCTAATCTGAGCCCTCTTTACCATCTGTATTTCCCTGCCTTTGTATTTCCTCAGCAAGGGTTTTGTAGTAAAATCTAGAATGCAGATTAAAGTTCACGGTTTAAAAACATGTGTGAGGAATTGAATGCGAAATTGCTGGAAGCTATTTAGCTCCTGCTTCTATTCTAGGACAGTCTGGTCTGCTTGAAACCAGCAGATACCAGGAGCTGCGTTTGGCTCCCCAGGCCAGCAGATGCCTTACAAACATCTATACGTGACAGTAACTTTCAGTATTTCAGCATGTTAAAAAAGAAGAATTCCTGCTCATCTAGTATACCTTTTTAAACACAATCCATAATGGGCACAAAGTTCAAGGTTGCCTCTCCGGTGGAAGAGTGATGGTGCGCTGTGTACTCGCTCTTGGTTCACCAGTGGTAGCCCCTGCCTACTGGGTGATGCCCGACCGACAACCAAGAGCTGGTTTTAGCACCTGCTCATTCATTCTTCATTTTGAAACCTTAGGAAGTATGGGGACGTCAACAGCCCATCTACAACAAGAGTGTACTTTTTCACAGTAAATGACAAGGCCAAGAAAAATAAGTAATCAGCCAGATCTTTCCAGAAGGAAGTAATTCACACCTTTGGGGACCTAGAGTCTGACACCTGGGTCAGGCAGAGATGTTATGTTAACCGAATTTGTTGCATATTGAAAGATAACAGTTCCTAAAGTTTCTCTTCTTTCACAACACTACTGATGGACAAAACAACTTGACTCTCTGTCCTATTATGTTACCTGGTGTACTCGCCTCCCCTGCCATGTTTTCACTTCTGTTCTCTATGGTTTCACACAGCCTTTGTCTAGTATTGATATATATCCTTTCCAGGACCTCTTTTGGCTATGTATTTCTTATGCACTTTTTAGTTTGTCCTTGCCTGGTGTATTCTCCTGCCAGGGCTTGTCTTAAACACACTTGCAACTGCCTGGCATACTCTCCAACCAGGGCTTCCTTCAAGTGTAATATCTTCTTGGGTATGCTTTATCAAATTATGTATCAGCCTGGTATACTATTCTGCCAAGGCTTTTCTTAGCTGTGTATTGCATACACTGACATTCCTGAAAGTTTCTTACTTTAAGTTTGCTTTCTCTTTCAATTAAATGTTCACAGATTCCTTCTCTGTCAAATGCCTGACTTGCTTTCTTTTCAATTATTTGTCTTGAGCATATCTGCCAATACGTTCTGGGTCCCTGTTTCCCTTCCTATGCCTCACTGGTTTTTGTTGACCTGCTTCGATCCTCTTGCAGTAAGCCAGTGTCGGGGATTCGGCTTTTTTCCCCATCTTGCCGCCTTTGTTCTTCGGCTTCTCTGTGTGCCGCGGTTCCTGCCGGGCCCGTCTGCTTTGTGTCTGGCTCTGGTAAGGCAAACACCGCTGCTTCACACCTGCAAATGCCCAGGAGCTCTGTGTGGTCTTCTGGCGTTAGTGCTGTGTGTCATCTCTTCCGGTCAGCTTTTTCTCTTCTTCCTTTCTGAGCCAGACGACTGCACTGCTCAAACTCCTTGCAGCCCCACAGACTGCCGGTCCTAACTGTGAGGAGCAGCTTTCTATCCCTCCAGTCAGCTGTCGCTGCTGTTTTTTGTTGGTATGCGTTCCCAATAACTACAGCATGAGTTCTTGGTCTTTCTTACTCTGCATCACTTGGCTCATTTTCCACATCTCCGCATTCTTGCAGTTATGGGAATGGAAGTCCATTCTGGATGTTTGACATGGAAAGTCTGGTTGAGTGCTCTCAGCAGTCTTTAAGTGCAAGTTAGTTCTGAATAACTTGTAAGCGTCTGAAGGCATATTATCATGCATTTTGGGGGATAAATCGGATCTTGATGATTCACATATAGATCTTGTTAGGTCTTCAGCACCTTTCCTAGGGGGGGTTGGGGCGTTGGAACAATATGCTACTAAGGCAGGTGTCATGGATTAGGTATCCTCAGGAGAGGAAGAAGAATACCATGCCTTGTCTGATGGTGCCCTGCTATTTAACCCAGAGGTTGTCTCCCCCCATGTGATCCACCCTCATATAGCCACCCCCATTGTCCAGGTCAGGGGGTGGCTGCCGTCCTGTGGCCACATGGGGAGAGGTCACAGCCGGGAAAGGAGTGATGACCTCATCAGATGCATCACAAGGAGTATATAATTTGACTGCTGACGCTTCCCTTCCCAAAGTTACCCACCTAGTTGGTAGTGAAGACAGTTATAATCAACAGGCGAATAATGTACACGGGAATCGGAGCTTTAATACCCTGGCCTCTGATAAATCTAATTAATCTTAAGTCGGAACCAACTGTGAGAAACCTGAGGCTGTTCTCACTTGTAGACCCCGGCAATCTTTTGTACAGGTGGCCAGGGCAAGGCATCATGCTTGGATCCCAACCCTAGGCTGGACAAGCGAGGGAGGATCACCTGGGCAGCGGGTCCTTGGGGATTGCGGGAGGGACACCTTCAGGAGAGACATGGTATTTCCCCCTTTTTGAGACATACCCCCCCACCCCACCTTTCCTCCACCTTGATAGATTATTGGAAGTCTTGTCCCGTTGCCTCCTCCCCAATTCCAACAAGTACCCACAACAAAGGGAGGCATAGGAGAACCAGGAAAAGGAGAACACATGCAGCACCCCATATTTTACAACAAGATAGTTTCCCTTCTCCTGGTATTATTTTTTCCTCCATTTCTTATCACCACTCAGGAATACTAGAACTTCCATAATTCCTCTGCACTGTTTTCCCCCAAAACCACTAGGACGAGGAAGAGGCAGACTGGAGCTGTGAAGACTACCCACAGTAATCAATGTGCCATGAATTCCTATGGGCGGTCTCCATCTCGTCCCGTTAACAAGGACAGCAGAGTCAGGCAGGGCTGGGCAACCCCGCTCACCTTATTCTGGTTAACCCTCCAAGCCAGTATAAAAGGTGGAGCACACAAACACACTTTGAGCTAGCTGGAGGTGCTGGAGTAAGCACAGAGGCCAGAAGCGAAGAACCAGAGCTGGAGGAACCCTGGAAGGTCTGGAGCAAGGAGGACTGATGGCAGAGCTCATCCCCTGGGCCAGACAGGAAAGCCCAGGCCTTTGAGGGGTAGGTGGTGAGACCCATTTTATAACCGTACAGCTCCCAAAACTGCTGTAATGCCATTTTAGGGGAGCTAGCGAAGTGGGAGCAAAAATATAAACATTGCATTGTGGGACTTGAAGCTTAAAGAAATATATTTGGTTGAACGTCTGAGCAAGGCGGTGCACGAGAAGGAGCAGTCCCTCCAGGGCTATGGCGAACCAGGCGAAGGAGATCGACAAACCAAGGGGTTAATCCAAAGGGACAGGAAGCCAACCCCCCCCCATACCTCTAGTGAGATATCATTATTTCCGAAAGGCAGCGAGGATTGCGCACGACAGCCCAGCTGAAAGGGAGAAAGAGTCTTCCGAGTGCTACAAGGTTACCAGCCACCCTGCCGGGTGAATGGCAGAGTTGGGGAGGCGCAGAAGCATCAGTGGTAACAACCTTGACTCCTACATCAAAGACACAAAAGACGGAAAGCATCTTAACATGACGGGTGAGTTGAGGGAAGCAAAGAAAGCACAGTCTGTGTTTAACTTGAAATGCTTGCGACAGTATCCGAGGGATGAAGGTTACGCCAGCGACGATAAGCTGCGAGAGAAAGTGAATCCATTGTTAAGAACTGTGAATATGAAATGCAAAGTAATAGAGTCGTACGGCGAAGTGAGATTGCCCAATCAAAAGTCTCTGTGAGGCAGCGGACAGTGAGAGATGAGCGTTAAGTGAAAAGCTCACAAACTGTTGAACTTTGTTTTGTTGAATTTGGTAAGAGAACGAAAGGAGGGTCTGAGCCCGACTGAGGGAGACCCGTTTGAAAAGCAAGTAATTGGAACATAAGAAAAATATGTAAAGTGGAAGTAAAGAAAGAAAGTAGGGTCGGAGTGGTCATGTGGAGGGGAGATTGAAAATCCTCCCCGTTGCGAAAGTCTTAGCGAAATTAAAATACAAAAGAGGTTTGAGCCTGACGGAGTGGAACCTATAGTGTGGAATGTGAAGAAAGATTGGGGAAGAGAACCCCACTAAGAAGAAAAGGTTTGAGCCCACTTGAGGGGACCCTATAGTGAACTCTGATCAAATACTATACTTATAAACTTTTGCTGAAACTGTAGAAGCTTGAAGGATGACCTGGACTTGGGTGAGAGGAACCCGAGAGGTTAAACCTGTGAACTTGTGACTCAGATTTGAACGGCCAAGAAGACTCTTGAGGGCAGAGCCAGCCGCCTAACTGTGTTCGCAAGGCAAGCCAAGGTGTGTTCATCCTTCAAGTGGTCCGACTAACCCTGTGCTGTGCACCAGGGGGATGAGAATTAATACTGATTTAAATTGCCATTCTGACATTTCGTTTCACCACTGATTTTTTTTTTGTTTTGTTTTTTTTTCCTTTTGTGATATAGGGATATGTATCTACATTAGAGTGAGAGCAGGCATTAGGATTTTGTTAGTATAGGTCTTTATTGTTTGACTAAGACTGACTAGGACTATTTCTTTATTACTTCATGGTAAGGAAAATCTGTTATCAGAACTAAGATGGACAATAATTTACTAAATTAAACAAGGAAATTATATTAATTGTGATAAAAGAAGATTAACACCAAAAGAAAAAGTAATGATTTTCCAATGTGTGGCCAGATTAATAGAAAGGCTCATAAATTTAGTACCGCTAGTTAATATAAGATTAAGCATAAGAGAACCTTCTATTCTCATAACCTGTGCATAAAGAACTGAAAACAATTCCACACCTGCAGATAATGCTTAATAGTGAGGCAGAGGTCTATATCACTGCAAACGTTCTTTGAATATTTAGGACAACAAAAAGAAGGAATATCAACTTACATACCTTTGAAAAATGGTGTTTAAAATCGAGGTCCAGCAAAACAAAATATGTTGAACGTAAGATTCCAAAATTATAATTAATCCCTTTCCCTGCAGAACAAAACCTAAAGAAGAAATAAGGGGTAGGTCAAGAGACCGTAAACAGATAAACGGAGATGGGGAGCCAAAAAAAAAAAAGGCATACCATATTATACCAATTGGATGTAAAAGAGAAAAATAAACCGCTGTGGGAAACCTGCATAACTATAGCAACGTTTCCATAATTTAACCAGTGGAAAGCACCTTTAAAAAAAACCTGCCGACAACGCGGTAGCCATGGATACATGCACGATATACAAGGACACCCACAAATGATGTAACAAAATGTAAAAGCAATGGATCCAGTGAACCATTAGAGTAAAGCACCCGACAATACGCATCTAGAACGTGGTTGCTATTGATACTGCGAAGCACACAAGAGAACCAGTATTTCGACAAGACCGAGCAAGGAGCATGTGTGAAAAAGAGGTAAGAGGAACGCGGGCGAGAGCTATTGGCAACCCCAAGGCAGGCGATGCAAATAGACTGATTGCTAACTCAAGTTAGTTCAAGAACTCAAAAATCTAACGGACAATATCTTTATGTATTTCAGCAAATTGAATCAAATGGGAGCCCAAGCCAGCTAAACTATCAGAAAACCCTGGTTTAAGAGATCACAGCAATCTGAACTTTGCAACTGACGGACTAGGAGATAAACGGTGAGCTGCGATGAAAATAAAAAACAATATTTCAGTAGCCCATTATCATAATGGAGACATTATTCTAAGAGCAAACAAGCTAAATAAAGAGATGCTAAGTATTCCATTGATGTAGTTTTTTCACTCAATATAGAGAGAGGACTAGAAAGTAATGGACCAATCTCGTAGCAGCGTGTGAAAATGCTGTGCAAACAAGATGATTAAAAACGCTAAATTACTGACAGAATAAACGACAAATATCAGTATGAAACACAGCAAGTAGTTGATGAATGTGAGTAATGATGCATTGTTCCAAAAGGCAATTGATAATATATGGAACTAATCTCCAATTATCAAACAATGAGTTTTTCAAAGCAATTTAAATGTAAAACAGCACGCTTTAAATTTAAACCAAGCAAATTTTGTCATTTCAGGCTATTACACAATTGATGAAACAGTTCATAATAGGAAGAATAGTTAAATACAGTGAACCTGACACTTGTTAGAAGAGAACAGACTGAGGGGATTAAGGCTTTAAAGTGGAGTGCATACCCCTGATGAATTTCCGATACAAAGCTTCTGAATAAGAAGGGATTGGGAACGAAACAAGTTGGGTGAATGGAATTAATGATGAAAGCAGAGACCGTGTGCTTGAATGACATAAGAAAAGTGTATGAAACATTGATTTCCCAATACAATTAAGCGTTTTATGTTGTATTGTTGTTTCTCTCTATCAAAGAAATATTCAATGTTTTCATGTAAAAATAGGATTTCTTTTTTACTGTAAATGCCCTTTAAACCATTAATCAATTTAATTTTGATAATATAATGCACTAAGATGTATGAATGTTTCTCTAAAGTCAAATAAAATATATTTTTTTCTACCAAAAAACTGTGTGGAAAAAAGTAATAAAAAAAATAAATCTACCGAAATTAATTATATACAAAGAATGCAAAAGCTTCTAAAGTTTTAGTAAGTAAGTGTTAAACTTGAAACGACAAAGGACCATCCAAACATATGTTTATTGTACCATAAATCTTACAAAGGAGGGATTGTTTGGTGGGGTCCATATAGAAAAAATCCCCTCAAGTCTCTACATGAGTCTTACTATTCATTTTGCTCTGGGAACAGCCCTTCAAGATCAAAACAAATTCTACTCAAGAACAACTCCATTTCTCATTGATCCTAACCAAAATGACTTATAAATATTAGCTGAGCGCCACTACTCCCCAAGAGGTAGACCTTTCCCAGGAGGCCAGGGAGCTGAAAAGGCTACCTGATAGTCTTCCTGGGGAAGGTATAATGCAGGAGGATCTCTTGGGGAGGCACTCCCCCTCTGGAGATAAGGTCGACCATATAGATTACAGCCCTTATGAGAACATTGCATCCCCACATATTCTAGCCCCTCCTTCTCTGCTAACCTCTTTGTAGACAATAGACCTATGTACTGTTGTAAGGCAGAGTACTTTAAGGTTCTGGAAAGTACTGAGATGAAGAACAACAACAGGAACCTAAGTAATCTAAGTCCTGGGATGAGTTGGCCCATTAGAGCAATAAAGATCAACATGTGAAAGAAACGGGACGTATACAATGGGCTCATATACTGCTGGCAACATTGTATACAAATGGACAATGGACTAAACACTGGGTCTCATGCAGCCACATAGGACGGCAGGTGTGCTGCGTACCAAATGTGGGAAATTCAAATCTCCAAAGACGCTGAGAGGGAGGTCTGCAGGAGCAGACTGGTGCACATCAGTGTCGAAAAAAAGACGCAGAAGCCTGCCGGGAATGCCATTTCACAGCTGCAGGGAAAGCAAGACACTGGAGAAGCTGAACGGAACGTCCGCCATCCCAGGAAGCCCTGACGATGTGCTGAAACACTCAAGAAGGTAAAGGGAGGCACGGGAGAACCAAAGGAGATGCGGGTGGCTTACCAAGAGGGTGCATACAGTTGCCCCTAGTCCCCTTTACAACCATAATTACTGGGTGGCACAGCAGGAGCAGAAGCATACGAACCTTCCCCTCCCCATTGCAGGGGTGAAACTAAGCCAGTTGATCATCAGGGAGGGGTTGAGGACCCCAAGTGCTATAAAGAGAACTTGAGAGGGAGAGCCCTGATAGCAGTGATGGGGAACCACTAATCGAGATAAGAGCCATCTTCCTCATGGCAGTACTTGACAGGGGAGTGAACCAAGAAGGCAATTTCAAAGAAGAAAAAACAGGGTCTTGGATCCATAGCAAGAAAGTGATAGAAATCACCTACCTCGTGGCAGTACTTGGCAGGGAAGTGAACCAAGTGGGTCAGGTCAAAGAGGAAGAGCAGCCAGGCTGCGTCCCTTCCTAACACTCAGAGTGGGTGTTGTAGGTGTGAAGCCTAATGAAAAGAAGACCAGGGGAAGGGAGTCCTTCTCCCCCTGGTTGTAAGGAACTGATAAGATACCAGGAGAAGGGAGTAATTCTCCTGGTAATCCGGACCGGCAGGAAGGTCCACAAGGTCTGGGGAATTGAGTCACCCCCCTGGGCTATTTGGCAGGGGAAAGGAGACATTCTCCTGGCCCACCAAGAAAGTATTATGTAGAACTTTACTATCCGAGGAAGGGAGCCCCCACTGACAATGTATGGGACACAAGACTGTTCTAAGATTTGGGAACTGTTTCTACAAACCAGGAACTATAACCCAGGAGAATGGTCATTCTCCAGGGGCCATAACAGAACTGCCTTATTCTTTAGTTTCTAGCGTAAGACAAAAGTAAGGTTTTCTTGACACAGGACAACGTACCCTTTTGAGTTGGCAAGACATCCTGGCAGGCACCTTATTTTGGTTGAGGCAGGGAAGCCCCCCTCTTAGAAATAGGGATAGATAGGTTCCCTCTTGCTTTCTTTTTTTAAATAAAAGGCTTTAGCCCCAAACATGCCACCTTTTGTGTTAGCCTCCTTCTGCTGCAACCTTAAAATACAAAGAAAAGAATCTGCGCTGTAGTCTCCTCTCAAATAATCAAATCATCCCATCATCCAGGAGAAGGAACTTCACAGCTTCGGTGACTTGGAGGCTGATACAAGGGGCAGCCAGATGCTGGAATCACTCCTGGGGTGAAAAGCCTTTCCAGCACTGTACTTCAAAGAGCCTTTGCACACTGGTCCCATGATGACCACATTCTCAGGAGTCATAAATGGCCCAAGCCCTGAGCCGCAATGGAACAGAAACCATATAGCTATCTTATCAAGCCAGGAACCGGGGATGCCATTTTACATTGTGTAAATACGAAAAGAAATGCCAATGTTCATTTTAAGTATGAAATATTCTTTTTGCTTATGACTTTTGAAGGAAATGGAGACTTTTTCAGTTGAATGTAAAACAATGTTTTTAATGTTCGTTTAATTATGCAAATTAGGCAAACATTGATATTGTTGTACAAAACCATGCCAGTGATTCATATTTCAGTGTCTGTAACTGCGTGCTTTTATTCTGAGATGGGAAAACATCTTTCTTGTGCAAAAACATCACTGTATAAAATGTACAAATCTGTAATTCACACAAAACATGTTGTGCGAGATGAAAATTGCATTATTTGATTTGCCTCAGTGAGCGCAATATGATAAACCGACTACTTACATGTGAGGAATATGACGTTTTAGAAAGTTATAATTGTATAATGTTGAAATCTCCAAGATGACATCACATAAAATAGGAGGAAAACTATGTGTAGAAGTAGCTGCCATTAGACTGCCCTCTTCATTAATTATTCATATTTAATTCTTGTAACGTGCCACAGGCCCATAGGCTTCAGGGCACACATAATACAAATACACAAAATAAATTCCAAAACATTAAACGTAAAAATGGCCACTATCAAGGGGGCTACACATTAATCCTTTTTATTGAACAGATCGGTTTTAACTGCTCTTTTGAAATCAATCGGAGAAGGAATGGCACATAATGAAGTCGGCAGACCGTACCAGATACATGGTGTCCAAGCATCAAACCTCGTGCCCCCAAATGTCAGAAATTTGACACGTGGCTGAAGGAGCTTGTTGTCTCTATTGGAGCAGAGTAGCCTCTTACTCGGAGCAACCTTCAGTCGATCAGAGATACTGGGTTTCATTACCAGTCTGGTATTTTTATATCAACGTTAGAATTTTATGGACAATTCTCTGCTAGACTGGAAGCCAGTGAAGTGCTAATATGGCCGCAGTTGCATGATCCTTCCTGCCGAGGCCCCGAAAGGCCTGAACTGTCCCATTCTAGATAGTCTGAAGTTTTTGAAGATAGCAAGAGGTGCCTGCCCCCACCGAAGGCACTACACATAAGGCACTGATCTGTCTGCGCCTGTCCGCGTATGGACACCCCACGCTCCGGAAAACCACTTGTGTAAGTACATGTAACAAGCATTTCTGACCATCAGCACCCCATATTTGTGAACTTGCTCACACACTACTGTGGCCACGTCCTCCCTCCTCTTGGCGCACCCGCTGCCCCCAGTTTTTCACCCAATCGTGCAATACCTGAGTTTTGCCTGAAAAACCCTTCAGCTGGTATCGCACGAGATCTCCAGCATAAACACCATTCAGACCACTACATCCGTAACTATCGCCCAAATAAGACTGTCCAACTGGTCTCACACTTGCATGTTTGTGTTATTGTATCCCAATGCACTGTAATGGCTTCATGTAATGTACCTTCGCGTCCTCTCGCATTGGCTCGGCCGTGGCACTCCTGTTTGTTCACTTCAAAGCTTATCATACCCCTGATGATGTTTTCAAATGTACTATAATATTCTTTGTTGTATACTACAGTGTTTACCGCATTTGTGCTCTGCCATAACAACCCCTGCTCGCCTCATGTAGCGGTTATTTTGGTTATTTATCATTGAAAAATGTTCGTATTTTGCTTACCATAACGGCTCCCTGCCGAAGTCACTAATGCATCTACTTCTATGTTGATGTTACCGTAGATCTTTAGCCTATGTCACTCCTTTCCTTCGCTGACTGCCTGCACACAGCATACTACGCTGATTGATTACACATGATGGCAGCACGGATTATAATGCTGGAATGCTAATCTGCTAAAATGCTATCCTGCAGAATATAATGCGCCTGCATTCCACACTGACCTTACTTGCTCAGACTACCTGCATAGCATTATTTGCACTGTGCTTAGTGTAGGTGTACAGTATAGGTACGGCGATGGCTACTGGCCTTGCCTCTGTAGACTAGCCTATCCGGATCTATAGACTAGCCAACTGTGTTGCGCACATGCCCAACCTATGCCAGACTAGCCCATTCTGATTTGCGAACTAGTCTACTTTGTGTACTTGATTTGTGGACTAGATCACTGTGTTGATTACTGGCCTACTGTGATGTTTACCTGCCCTGCCTATGCCAGACTAGACTATTCTGAGTGCACTCGCCAATGCCATACTAGCCATCTTGCTTTGCACTTGCCCAAAATCGAAACCAGCCCACCTGATTTGTACGTGCCCTCAATATATCAAACTAGTCTATTTTGACTGGTACATAGAGGGGGCCCATCCCTAGTCATCGCTGTATCCAAGTGCCATAGGACACAATGTATGCCACCACCCCTCACCAAACTGTTCTTCTGATTGGACTGTCTTCGACTGCTAGCTCACTACTCCAAAGCATGTCATACAACACCATGACTAGCAACACCTGTAGCCCAGATAAACCTATCAACCCTAGCTACACACCTAACCCCCCCCAAAACCAACATCCCATGTGACCTCACGCACAGGAACACTAAACTACACTCGAGACTACCTAAACTATTCAAACTGCCTGCCAGCCACTCTACCACACGCACCTGCCATAGCAATAAATATATTACCCTCAAAGCTGAATTGCACCAACTCCAGTGCCACCCACAATCTGACTCCTAGAATATCTAAACCCAAAACAATCTAACCACCACGGCTCACCGCCATAGCAAGGCCCTGCCAACTATATTAACAGCTCCACCAGCCCCCCCACTTAAAGGAGCATGCATTAATGCAAGGTTACTAGTAGGGCACGCTACAGAAATTGCTGACTTGATAGAAACAGAAAACTATAGCCATCACTGAATCCTGGGTACACCAGGCAGCAGGCCCCGCCTTGATGCTTGCTGTGCCAGCTAACTATACTATCCTCAGAGAAGATAGAACTGACACCCGTGGAGGTTGGTATAGCAATTATAGCTAAATCCAGCCTAGCAATGAGATTAGCAGCACCGCTGCGCGTCAACTCCTGCAAATCCCACAGTCAAGTTGCACATCTCAAACTCCCAAACGATCACTATATATCTATTATACAGACCTCCTGGCCCCATTGGCTGCTTTGAGGAGGACATCTCCATGATCCTTTCAGAGAACCTAAAAAATGCGTCCCAGGTACTCCTACTAGGAGATATGAACTTGGGCTACAATGACCCTAAAGATGCGCATGAAATGTCCATTGCCAACATCCCAGTGGTGCTTGGCTTCTCCTGAAATATAACACAGCCAACCCATGACAAGGGTAGAACGCTTGACTGGGTGGCTGACTATAATTGCAATACTACCATTACTACTATCAGTCCACAGATATGGACTGACTACTCGCTCATAGCCTTCACTCTAGATGCCAAAACCAACCTGACCCAAAACAACCCTATAGCACTGCCTATGTTAACCAGGAATAAAAAAATATATAACTTCCGACAGACTCCTACCACTGATACGCCCTACCTTAAACTCACTACCAGACGTACTAGATCCATCTACCCTAGTGAATTAATTTAACAAAGTTATAACAGAATCACTTGACCCCATCGCCCCCTTAAAAATGAGGAACAGCATGCCAAGAGCACATTTAAATGCCTGGTTCACGCCATATCTAAAATCGCTAAGAATAGAAAAACGCAAAAGTGAATCTATCTGGAGGCTAACACCATCTAAGGTGAATGATGCTAACCTTATTAACATTGCCACAAAATACAAAACTGAAATACGGCGAGCAAAAAAAGAAAGTTTTGATAACAGGATATTGCCAAATCAGGTACTAAGGAACTCTTCGCAGTACTGTAGGAATTGGAGAACCGTATCCCTGTACCCGATAACTGTGTTAAAGAAAAGACTTAGTGCTCTGACATACAGAAGGCACTCACAGACATAATTGCGACTCTCCAAATCAAAATTGCCAAGAAAAGATTAAACGTATCATCAACCCTCCCCCAAATTAGTAATCTACCCACGTCACCTAAACCAGCACTTTGTTTCAACTTCATGAAAGTCTCCATACTAGAGGTAGAAAAAATAGTACTCTCGCTCAAACCTACCAACTGCTGCAGAGATAAATGTCCTGCCCAAATGATAAAAGACGCTGCAAGAGACCGAGCACCGTTCATCGGCAAGCTCATTAACGCGTTATTCACCTCAGGCACCATCCCAAGTAACCCTAAGGGATCTTGAGGTCCCTCCACCCCTCTGAAGAAAAAACCACTGGACCCTGCTATACCTACGAGCTACAGGCCAATCACAACAGTACCATTCCTCCTAAAGATACTAGATAGGGTGGCGCACCTACAGATCCAAAACTTCTTGGAGCAGAACCAACGCCTCGGCTCCCGGCAATCCGGTTTCAGACCACAGCATGGGACCGAAACAGTACTCGTTGACCTTAAGGCCCAAGTTGACGAGATGAGAGATCAGGGAAAATGTGCACTACTACTTATCCTGGTTCTATCAGCAGCGTTTGACTTGGTGGACCATAATGTTCTCTGTAACCACCTAGAGTCAGCAGCGCATTTTTCGCAACAAGCTATAACTTGGATTCAATCTTTCTTAAGTGAAAGAACTATGAGAGTCTTCTCCACATCAGAAGCAGCCAATCCCATTCGCATCACGTGGGGTGTTCCCCAGGAGTCATGTGTCTCTCCTACCATGTATGACTTATTCACCAAGCCCCTCTTTGATCTGGACTATCTCGGTGTCACCTACACTAACTACGCAGATGACGCCCAGATTCTCATCCCACTTATATGGGATTACACAGATTTGGCCTTGGTGATTAGGATATGCCTCATCATCCAGGCATGGATGACACTTCATGGCCTATGCCTGAATGATGACAAAACGGAACTCCTCATCCTGGGGACCACACCCAACATTAACAAACTTGGCCATAACTACACCTCCTTTGATATAGATGGCAATACGATTAAGGTTGCTAAAGAGGTAAAAACTTGGTTTTTACCTCAACTCCAGCCTTACTCTGACTAAACAAGTGAATGCAATGGCATCATCTACGGCTTACACATGTAAACTGATTAGATCTGCTTAACTCTTCCTTTCAACAAGTAGCTGTACCACACTGGCAAGAGCACTTGTGTTGTCTAAATTGGACTACTGCAACGCCCTATATATTGGATCCAACAAACACATCACCAAGAAAATTCAAATACTCCAAAATAATGCCCTGAGAGCAGTGCTAGGAATGACCAAAAGAGATCACATATCTACAGTCCGGAGACCATCTTACTTTCTCTCCACTATTGACAAAATCGGACATAAACCTGCTTCACTCACATACAAGTGCCTTAATAACGCAGCACCTCGTTACTTGACAGAGAGGTTCAATAGAAGACTCACGAACCGACCCACCCGAGCGGCATACACGAACTGTCTGACAAACCCCTCCTACAAACGGATGACAATTGGAGGTACTAGCTTTCCTGTCAAAGCTACCCAACTATGGAACTCCCTCCCGCCTACCCTTAGGGTGGACCAAACTTACCCACAGTTCAGACGAAATATCATCAACTGGCTAAAAACCAATGATCTCTAATCCTAGACTTGTATCGGTACTTGATATCCTACCCTCAGCGTAATTAACATGCTACTTTGTTCTGTATCCTATCCTTGTATACCTGTATACTATCTCTGTAAACCTGTAAATTTTTCTACATTTTTGTATCGTACCTTGTAACCATGTAAGCTGAAAACCTCTTTGTCCTTGCGCCCTGATACCCTTGGGTCTGGTACGCGTTACAAATAAAGAAACAAACAAATAAACTATTGCAGTAATCCATTTTGGAGTTTGTTAGGACACAGGCCAATAGGAATCTATTTTCTGTTAGATAAATAAGGTCTGATCTGTCTCAACTATTTGAGAACATAAGCACAGAAAGACCTCAAATGAAGAGTATCTTTCTGCATAGAAACTTGGGAATCTAGATGCACAACTAATGTTTTGAGGGAGGATGCCACTGAGATGGTACAGCCAGCAATCACGAATTGATAATAACAAGGCTCCAACTTTTTTAGCCGAGGGCCAGACCCCAAAATCAACATTTATGTCCTATTGTCGTTCAAGGCCAGTGAATTAGCAGCCCTCCTTTTTATTGTATCTACGTGCTTATCTGATTAGTGGCCTCTGACTCCCAGACATATCCCCAATGAGTACAAAGGCGATGGTTTAGTGTGATGTCACCTTTGGAACGTTGTCCAGTCACACACGCTGAGCAATAAGATTATAGAAATAATACACAACTCTAAAGGTAGTGGTTTCTGATCTATACAAGCCCAAATCCATTGATTCTGGGAACCCAATTGCTCACTCACTGACTGGGATAGACTGACAGACTGAAAGGAGTAGAAACAGGAGAACTGACAACCGTAAGAAGAGTGGAATAGATTGTTTCCTTTGGACCCACTTTGGATTATTAGCAGTACACTGCAAGTGAGGCTTACTTGGAGGTATAGTCCCAGACTTTCTTCAGTGGGAGACACGAGAAGGGACCCAATCTTTCTGACTGATGCCCAGCTATTCCTAGAGGAGGAGAATGGAAACAGTACTTAAAAGGCTGCCCCTATCTGTGAGGAAAAAAGAAATTCCTATCCAAGTATAGTAAGGGGAAATAATTCTGAAGGGAGTGATGCTCAAAAAGGGAGAGGAGTTCATATATTCTCCCTTTTTAATTTATGAAGGCACTGTGGGGGTTAGGGTTGTAACGGTATACCGGTATACCGGTATAGACACCGTGAACAATTTAATTATCTTTAAATAACCGTTACCTTGTTTGTAACGGTATACCGAATCCCGATATAAATTATGTTTTTGTAGTGCACTTTACAATGAATGCAAGCAGGGGTGTGAGTCACTGGGCTGGGCTGGCTGGCTTCTGTTCAGCGAGTCTGGGGCTGGAGGCGGAGTTTGCCCAGGCCCAGGCTTCACAATGAATGCAAGCAGGGGTGTGAGTCACTGGGCTGGGCTGGCTGGCTTCTGTTCTGAGCCTGGGACTGGAGGCGGAGTTTGCCCGGGCCCAGACTTTACAATGAATGCAAGCAGGGCTATGAGTCGCTGGGCTGGGCTGGCAGGCTTCTGTTCAGTGAGCCTGGGACTGGAGGCGGAGTTTGCCCAGGCCCAGGCTTCACAATGAATGCAAGCAGGGGTGTGAGTCACTGGGCTGGGCTGGCTGGCTTCTGTTCTGAGCCTGGGACTGGAGGCGGAGTTTGCCCGGGCCCAGACTTTACAATGAATGCAAGCAGGGCTATGAGTCACTGGGCTGGGCTGGCAGGCTTCTGTTCAGTGAGCCTGGGACTGGAGGCGGAGTTTGCCCGGGCCCAGGCTGCTTGGAACATTCCTGACGCATGTGTAAGACAGACACGGGCCTGCAGCAGAGAGGAGGTTACAAAAATAAGTTTCTGAAGTTTCTATCAACACAGCATGACTTCAGTCACCAAGAAGAACTCTGAAAAGCCAGGCAGCTATTAGACTGAGCAGGGAGCAGATTTACTTCAGACAGTGCCCTCCTGGATTCTGGAATGGAGGCCCACTGGACCTGCGCAGGGTTGTTCAGTGCCAGAGTTGTGGCCTGCTCCTTGACGATCGTGGGTGCAATGGCAGCACCTGCAGGAGCCTATATACCTACGTACGTGCAGCAGCAGGTAAGGTACCCCTACCTACCCTTCCTTTCCCCCTTCCCAGCCCTGTTCGCCAACCCCAGTTACAAACCAGCCACAGGTGTAACTGTAATTCCTATCCTCAGCTCAAACAGGGCTAGGCGCGAGGAGGGTATTGGGAGGGAAAGGGGGCACGAGACAGGCATAGGCAGCCTCAGCGAAGAGAAGAGAAAGTCAGGATGCAGCTTTCCCCTTGTAGTCTGCCGCATTAGACAGAAAATTAATAATGGGGATCAATTTCTGCACTCTGCCTGCAAAGCCCCGTGTGTGTAGTCTCTTCTGTTTTAAGGGGCATGGTGAGGGGTAAAATATGGGGCACTGCACTTCTCTCTGATGCCAGTTAGCATGAGAGGAACGGACATGGTGGCGGCACATTATGCGAATGCGCAGGGTTCTCACTCATGTACTGACTCAGTTTTAAAAACTAGCAAGCACGTATCTCTCCAAGAAAATGCATTTCGTAATGATCCTGCACAGTTTTTATTATGCCCCTCGCCCCCCCTTTCAAAACTATTTGAAACCCCTCGCAAAACTAAAAGACAAACATTTAGAGCGGCACAGCACACTTCACCCGAGCAAATCGAAAGTGGCCATTTACTGTGTGGCCTTAGAACTGTCTTTTAATTATACAATTGCTCGGTTATTATGAATGCTATATGTGGCATAGTGCATTCTACCAGAAAAGCAGTTAGGTCTTGGAATGTACTAGGGAATGGTGGTACAAAGCATGTTTTGACCGTACCCTAGCAGTTTACTCTGTATGTTATGTTCTGCAGTGGGCAAAACCATTGTTCTGATCGGACTCTACCCCAGACCCCCGCCCCCTCCCCCGGCCACCAAAATGTTGGGCTATTGATTCGACCTGGCTGACCTAAAGAGCCGTGGCCGGACCAAAAGACAAAGGGGCTGCATTACTAACTTAACTCATTTCACTGTTAGCACCTGTATTCGAATGCATGCATACATGTGGGGTTAGCACTGCGTACCAGGGGAGTGATTGGAAGTGTAGATGCGCGCCAGGGGAGTGATTGGAAGTGTAGAGGGAGCATAGGAGACTGCTCATTCTCACAGCAGTTCTTAAGTCCTCTAATGACTTGCCCTGTACTTGCCTTTAGCCTCTCAGAGGTCCATCTCTTCTTGATTGGCCTGCATTTATGCCATGCACAGATCGCCACCTCTGGTGGCTTGGCCTCAAGAGCTGTCTGAAGTTTTTTCCCCAGGCTAACACTCCTATGATAGCACGTGTCTGTTGAGAAATTGTGAAACAAATAAAACAATGTGACTCATCGTGATTTGTGTCCCCTGCCAGCTGCGAACACGGCCATGTTACCCTGACAGAGGCAAGAGCCAATTTCAGCTCCTAGAATTTCACAACTGAGTGTTTAGCCCCGAATATAAGAGTGGGCCCGCCCAAGGGGGACGAGAGTAAAAGCAAATAATATACCCGAGAGTTTCTGACAAGCCTCTCTCTATGTCTTCTGACTGTCTCGGAAAGGATACGCCAGCCCATGTCCCTAGAGCAGGCCCCTGCACCCGCCGGCACTGTATAGGTATTGCTGTTGTGTGGCCATATGCAATGCATGACTGACCCTTGGAGACCCAATACGTTGCATGCTGGGACATGTAGTTTAATTGCTCCTACCATAATTACTGATGTTTAAGAAAAACAGGACTGGCTGAGGCTGTACGCAACTAACACAGGGCTAGGCAACTGGCAGTTCTAGAAATGGTATGCTGGGAAGAAAACTCTGTGGGGTCGGTGATGCACCTGCTGCTGTCAGGATCTGATAGTGGGGTATCGCAGCCTTTTGTTATGTTGTGTTGTAAAGCTTTCATGTTGTGCCTTCATGTGTCCACCGTAGTAGTCTCTGAGCATCCAGGCAGGTCTGGAGGTTGGCATATTGTGCGCCCCTTGCCCGGGGTATCCAGACCGTACTCTGTGAAAGGAGAAGGAGTGGATAGGGGCCATTGGAATGGGGGGAGGGGAGGTGGTGAGGGGGGAGGGAATGTTTTGTGGCAGCAAGGCTGCATGTCCGTCCTGTGGATCTGAGAACTTGTTCTTCAGAAGGGGGATAAGAGACGCACGATTCAAATTAGGTTTCGGGGGAGACGTGGCCTGCGGGGTGTTAACAGCTGTAGAAACCACTCCTGGGCACCAAATGCTCTACTCCTGTTGCCCCAGGGCCAGAAGGCGCTCACTGCTTTGACATTCAATCTTTTGCCCGCTCTCTATCAGTAGGGGACACTCGAACTGTTGACAAAGCCCCATGGGCACTTGGAGGAGAGCGCCTCCTTCCTGAGAGCAGGATGTTGGCCTGGGCCTCTTCTGTCATCGGCACTGGTGGCGTGAAAGGGCTCTTTATTCCGTGCCCGGCGCTGCTGCTGGCAGGGGCGAGTGGCAGCTCTCCAACTGGAAGGGAAACCAGGGTCATGGGGGATCCGGCACCAGGCCCCCGATCTGACCCGAAGCCATGATGCAGCGAGGGGGTGGCATAGGAAGCGGGGAACCCCAATACTTGGGCAGGGCTAATGGGATCACTGGAAAATAATGCTAGGTGGTGTGTCAGAGACGTGTGGTTGTTCTCCTGCAGGTGAGCGCTCCTTAGGGCGCTTTTACCCAGGGGGAGGGTGGTCGCCTCTTTAAACAGGGGATGGCCTACACTGGCCATGCACAGGACTTCAGGGGTCTCGGTCCTTTCCTGCGGCCGGAGATCCCTCAGATCAGGTTCCAGAACTCAACCTCTTCATCCCGAGGTTCAAAAGCACTAGAGCAGGGGGGGGCAGCTTTCCTGTTGCTGCACCAAAAATCTGGAACTGTCTTCCCATGCATATCAGAAACAAGCCACCCCACCAGCGGTGCAAGAGCCTAATCAAAACTTGGCTCTCCAACAAGTTTTAACAATCCATGACAATGAGATCCTCATTCTTTCACTTCACCCTTCAAGGATATTTCCCTCTGCCTGCATTGTTCTATAATTATGTTATGCCCCGAACTGCACTTCCAGTATTGCACTATAACCATGCCATGCCTTGACTCTGAGAGCCTCATTCTCCCACTTCACCCGGCTATCTTCCTCTGTCTATATTGACCTATATCTATGTTATAGCCCCGCACTGCCTGTATTGTATTATAACCATGCCATGCCTTGAACTGTGCCGCTGGTGGCTTAATCAACCACCCTAACCCTCACTGCACTGTACTTTCCCCTGTACCCAGTTAAGCCTGTTCATGTAACCTACGCCGTGATACCTCCGGGTTTGGGCGTATAACAAATGTAATAAATAAATAAGTGGGTGATTTCAGAGGTATAGGGCAGAGTTAACAGCTTTTAGCCTTCAAGCTTGACCAGAATAGTCTCATTGGAATGTGTAAAGAAGTTAGATGCCCCCACACAAGTATGTTTGCCACTCCCCCACATTCTCTGAAGTTAGCGCCTCCACCAACATTTAGCCCCCCCGTCCCCCACCCACCGAAATGTTACCCTAGGTGCACCACTGGAAGGAGCAGATATGCACACTTGCTGTTGGCAGAGAGGTGAGGAGGGAAGACTTTCCTGAAACCGGCAGCATTAAACTTTTACTCTGTTTGTGCACATGCAGAAAAATGTACTTGCACTAACACAGTAAAACTTGAAAGCTGCTATTTTCAAGACTTCCATGCCCGTCTGCCTCAGCAAAATCAAATGCTCACATAAGCCCCCTCCCCACGGATGCGAGCCTACATATAATGACATTATGTGTACTTTTTCACACCCGAGGTTAGGGTCTGTGCAATTGCTTTTTCTTCAGCATATGTGTTATGTGAATGTCACTAGAATAGCATTTTGGTAGTCAGTCTAGTCATTTATTTCTGTGGCATGACCATATCGGTACAAGTGTTATCGTGTACAATCTACTTTGTATGGCATGACAGTATTTTACATCATTTGAGATTTGTTTTTCTTCATATTGATGGTCTAATTACCATAAGTGCGACTGAGACATAAGTGACTTCTACTACAACACTTGCATGACTCCACATTTCTTGACCTCCTACCTCTCTAAACTTCTATAAAGGTTGTATATTGTATGACCAAGTTAAGTTGGACCACCAGGATCCCCGTCTGCTGCGTTAAAGTAACATAAATTTATGTAAGAAGAACTAAGGCACCTTCTTGGTGGAGACTCTTGTTTGTGTTTTGTGTCTTGGTGAAAATGTGTGACTTTCCCTGGCAAAATATTATCTAAGATAATGGTTAAACACGCGTGTGTGCTATACCGCGATAACCACGGTATACCGTCATTTCGCATGCAGGTTATCATACCGTCAAAAAATCAATACCGTGACATCCCTAGTGGGGGTATATACATTGACTGCACGTGCTGGGAAATGAGTAATTATTTCAGAGTTGTAACTGCTTCTGGAAACTTTAAATTTGATGGAATAGACCCACATGGTGTGTTTATTGGCAGAATCCCGTCTCCTTCTCTCTGCAATGGCCAAGTGCAGTCGGAGCTCAATAATATCTCACATTGCACATTCCTAGAAGGGTCATGTAATGAAGTCATTGTCTGGTTACATCACCAGAGTTCTGTTAATGGGGCTGAACCACTCAAGAATCAGGGGAAAGTGTGTTACCCATCTTCCCGCCTTAGCTTGTCTATTGAAATGACAAATGTACATGTTTACTCATTAATGAAATTGACACACCACCGAACAGAATCTTGCAAACATACCCATTTGTTTTGCAAGCAATTGACATGCGGGAGTGTAAAGCAGCTTGTCTTTTAATTTGAGTTTCTGGAATACTGTTTGAGATGCTCGCATGTCCATTGAATAAGAGGGGAGGTGTTCATGTTTATTCCAATTAAGTAAAGGGATTTAGATACATATGTTCTGATATCATTTTGTTTTTATCAAATAAAAGCTTTATCATGAACTCTCATGCCATTGTTCAATCAATGGTGGATCGCACTCAGGGTAAATCAAAGGTAGAGATGACAATGTGTGTGTTACAAAAGTCCACATTCATGTAAACCTAGCATAGAAAAGTGATGCGACCAGTGTATAGATATTTCTTCATTGTAGCCACCATTGACTTTACTGAGACTGCTCAGGTCTCTATTTAACAAATGGGCCAAACTTCCAGGAAAGCCCATTACAGCACATTTTGATAACCATGCCATAAATGAGTAAACCCACCCTACCCCCGCCTCCAAAGGGTGTTTTGCTCACTTTTCGGGGAGCCTTTTTCAAACTTGGTATATTCAGATTTCTGACATGCAACCCCTTACTTATTCCCTAGGTCCCCTATTGGGGACCTAGGGAATAAATAAAAGGTCATTGCCTTGGCTGACCATGAAATGAGTAATTTCCAGACATACTCCCTGGCGCAGCGAACACCCCTTTCCTACTGTCTCTCCTTTCTGCACTGCTCCCCATAGAAAACAGTGAGTCACACAATAAATTTGGTCCATTTGTACACATGGATCCTCCACCTTTTCCTTCCCATGACTTCCTGAGCATCTTATCTATCTCTCGCCCTCATCCCAACTATCTGACCGCCTTTGCTCCTCATTACCACTGCTGAATATTATATCACACTCCACCTTTGCCTCTCTGACAGGCAAAAAGGGCTTCAACACCATAACATATGGCAGTATGTACTATACAGATGCAAGATAACACAACCTGAGTTTATCCCTATATGTGTTTACAGCAAATGTAAGTTTATCATTGATGTGGAGATTCCGCAATACAGCAAGCTTCATCTCTCTGCAGTTAAGTGTGTTCCTGGGTAGATGGTCCTGGAGCCTCTCAATTTTGTGTAAGCATCCTAACTTAAGGTGGAAGGATTTCTGATGTTCTGAAATGGTACTGTTAATCCAAGCTAATCCAACCTTTCTTTGTTGCCTTGCTTTCACTCCTTCCTACCTGGATAGGACAGCCTATATCTTTACGCAGGTCTGAAAAATAAGCAGGCTACAAAACATAGCTATCATTTGAAGAACTGCGGGCCTCCATGAGCAGGCCCCTGCCCTTCACATCACTAACCGCCACACCCAGATCATTTATTTTTTCACCTACAAGGCGGGCTGGGATTTGCTGTGCTGCATGATACCCTCCTTTCTTTCTAGCTGTTCCTTCTACCTGTTACTCCTTTTTCAATTTTGATTGATGTTTTTTCTTCCTTACAGACGAGGTGTATCCTTCTAATACATATGCCATATGCTATGGGCTTCAAACAATGCATCCAGTGTAGGAAGCAATTCTTGCTGTTTGATTCTCATCACGCCTGTGTGTGACGAATCAACTTCTAGGATACCAGGTTGAATATCGGTTTCTAACCCATCAATCAGCCTCAGACCTCTAATACACAAGAAGGGATCAGAACAGATTGAAAACAAAAGCACATTATTTCCTTGTCCAATTTTGGTAATGTTGAGGGAATGGCAGGCATGTCTCTGAAAGGTTGTGGATCCTTGGTTAGTTGTAACACCGTGAAAATACAATTATTACCTGATGATAAAAGGGCCTGTCCAGTCAAGTTTCTATACAAATATCTACTTTTATTATTATCCCAACAGGCAGTGCTAGCAACACTACGAAATACAACCCACGCTGTAAAGGAATGCAAAGGACAGACAGTTTCAGAGAAGGAAAAGGGATAAGCTCTGGATACTAACAGGAGGGTATTCGGTGTGGTAAATAATCGCAACAGTTAAGTTGACTGGGCTTCAACACAAACGGAGCAATAGGTCTTTAAATGTTTCTAGGGGCCTTCAGAGAAGATCCAGGGGGACAGAACCACAATATACCTTGTTCATGGTGCTCGTCTGAGTTGACTTCAGTGCACTTTGTAGGCTTCTGTGACAGAGTTCGAGATGGGAGTTGCTGTGGGTATCTGGCGGCATGACGGTTTGGTGAGAAAAGCTGGACAAACGGCTGCAGGCTGGCCTACACAGCTGTTCAGGTATCGTTGTATCCGTGCTTATCGGGGGTACTGAAGCACTGGTCCAGACATCTCCAGTTTCTTTCATCGACTGCGGCATGACAACGGTCAGCCTTGTAGTCTGTTGCGGATCGAGGAACTCGACTGGCTCGAAAATGTCTTTTAAGGCGGAGGCACTTCTCCCAACTTCTTCAATGGGCTTATGTCGTCCTTTAAGGTGGATGGCCCAAAGCTGAGAAGTGTGTTGCAAGCAGCAGCCTTGTGTAAGGAAGGCATGTGTCAAGACTTGCCTCCTCTTCCCATCTCTCCTCATCACCTGATTCTTCTAGTATATCCTCCAACCTTGCTGCTTCCGTTTTCTTCTTAGTCCTCGTGTTTTCTACTGGCTTTTTCTCCTTCTGACGTAAGTAGGGACATGCTCCCTCGGTGGCCACCTTGATCTGGATGTTTTACAGATCTTGGGGATACCTGGGGAGCACGCCCTTCATGCTGGGAAAAAGCCCAAAAGGCAAAAAACCCTGATAGGTGTTTACTGTCCGTCTTCAGATATGGTTGATAGTATTTTCCAATAGTGCTTGAGATCGGATACTCGGCAAGTGTCCAATGTACCATCTGGTATTGTACTGGAAGGGAAGAAGGTGGAAAGAATACGGACTAGATGAAGAAAGAAAAAGAGTAAAGTGAAAAGACTCACGATACCTAGAAAGGCGGCAATAGATTAAAGCGAGAGAGGCTGAGTGAGATAGCCGAGATAGACACATACACGGAGATCGCATCAGCCGCAAAGATAGTTAACGCTATGTGCATGAAAGAACAGTGAAAGGAACCAACCGTTACCTTACCTGAAAACCTGTAAGTACCCTACGTGAGTAAAAGTAGGTAGATTAAACGTAGACGGGAGGGAAGGAAAGGGAACAAGGAGAAAGGCTCTGTAAGGAGAGTCGCTTTGGAAAGAGACTGGCAGCGAACGTAACAAAGTTGATACAACGCGCCGAGCGCTGGAATGCATTGTTGTTTATAGGTTCTGGCGGCCATGTTGGATAAAAACTAGACCGTCAACCTGGAACAATCGGCACCATGTTAGCAGTATTTCCACTGGTGCAAGATCTTCCAGGGCTGGTGCATGACAGCATGGCAGCAACAGTAAGGCAGACACAAGTGACCACAGTTCAAGGGTGTCTATTGAACTTCAAAAGGGATAGAAAAATGGCTATCCCCCCATCCCCCAGCTGTGCTCAGATCCTCTTAACACAATACTCGTCGGATATTCACGATTCACCTTGGATACCCCTCTGCTGGGCTCAGATCCATTTAACACAATGTTCGTAGGATTTCTACTTATCCAATTTGTTGGGTGTTTCCCTGTACACCCCGGATCTCCCTCAGCCGGGCTCATATCCTCTTTAACACACTGTTCAATTAGTCTCCCTCCTCCAAGCTCGGACCAACTTCATCTATTTTGTCATCATCTCTCTTTACCCTTTTAACGTTGAAATCTTTCGAATGTGCACAGGGCTTTGCTTGACCCGTTGCAGGACCACTTCGATTTCACAATTCCTTTTCACTCTTTTGCTTTTGCCACCTTTCAGTTGAATACCTTGCAGAGAATTTCAAATGAGCACACACGTGGTGCCGGACCACTCTGTCTAAGGTATCGTATCTTGATTTCAAAGTTCAATCACTCATCGGTTGTTCTATTTTGCTCGTGTCGATTACCACATACGCTTCAAACACTGTTCACTTCACCTTTCAATATACAATGTTGCTGATTGCAACCTTGGCTTCAACACAGACCGGTTTGGTATCAACTCACTGGTTGTGCTGACTTCACTCTAGCTCAAGCAGTCGTCGTGATCACCGGGCGCCTTCGAGGTCCCGGTCGGACAAGGATGGTCACTCTAGACATGCCCGTTCCAGGTCCCGGTCCTCGACACCATCGAGACCGCGCAAACCTGTGATGTCTTCGAGGAAGACATCGACGCCGGCGACGCCGAGGTCGTCGACGGACTCTCTCGAGGCCCCGCCTCTGAGGAAGTCATCAACGCCATCGGCGCCCAGGCTGTCGAGAGACACGCTCGGGGCTCCGCCCTCGAGGCCTGTGTCAACGCTGTCGAAGCTGTCGGCGCCGCGCTCAACGTCAATGCCGATTCCATTGACGCCTTTCGAGGCAGCTTTGTCGGGGATGCCTCGTGGTATGGGGGAACCCCCTAGAAAGGCTCTGGCTAAAGCAAAACATGCCTTTGTTTCTTTTTCGGTTCCCTCTTTCCAGCCTCTGGATCATATTTCTGAGGTGGATCAGGGGTCTGAGGAAGGTGTGGTTCCTGCAGAGGTCCCTGATGACATTGTTTCTGGTCATAGCCAGCATGAGGACCTGCGCCAGTCATTGCATGACGCCAGTGGGCTCGACACAGAGGTGGAATTTGGTAGGCCTGAGCCTAGCACGCATGCCGACTCCTCTTATCGGCGCCTGATGTCGAGGGTCACGGATTACCTGGGGTGGTCTGCCCCCCCTGGGGATTTTCAGCAGGATTACCTGACTGATATCCTGGACCATGGTCCACCAACTGACCCAGTGCTGCCATTCCATATGGCCTTGCAGAGAAAGGTGGCTGCGGCTTGGACTTCTCCGTAGAGTCTCCCGGCAGTGAGCAAGTCCTTGCTGAAGAAATATCGCCCAGCCAGTGGCGACCCCTGCTACTTGACCACGCACCCCACTCCGGAAAGTTTGGTGGTGCAGGCGGCTACGGCTCCCGCAAAGCAGGCATTGTACCCTACCATCCCTCCTGATAGGTACGACAAATGTTTTGACGGCTGGGCGAAGAAGGTATTTTCTTCTCGGGGTATGGCGCTTCAGGCTGCCAACTCCGTTTGTGCCTTGTCTCGTTTCACGCACATTCTGTGGAACTGTATTTCCCTAGCGGCTGATCCTATTCCCGAAGGGGAGGAACGGGATGGTTTCCTTGCTATCGTGCAGGATGGCAAGGATACCATGTGTGAATCCGTTCAGTCGGGTCTGGTCATGGTTGGTTGCGTCAGCCGGTCCAAGGCGGCGAGCACCGTAATACGCAGGTTTGCGTGGTTGCGGAAGTCTGGTTTTGCTCCTGATGTGCAGGCCCGCCTCCTCAACATGCCCTTTGATGGTGAACATCTTTTTGGCAGCAAGGCTGATGAGTCTTGAGAGGTTGCAGACCTCCAAAGCTGCAGCAAAGTCGTTGGGCGCTGCAGTCCGCCAACCTTCGCCTTTTCGTCCTAGGGTACAGCAATGGAGGGGAGGTTCCTTTCGTTATTACTCGTCCTTTAGTAAATCGAGAGGAGCTGCTAGTCAAAGGGGCAACCGTAGGAGTGCCAGAGGTGGAAAACAAGGTACTTGAGGTGCCAAGGCCGCGCGAGCAGTTGCCTCTTTGCCCTCCGGCACTGCTGCAGCCGCTTCAGCTCAGTCATGAGGCCCATGCTTCTCCGGTTGGGGGAAGGCTGGCGCAGCATCTTGTAGAATGGCGTGCCATTACTTCAGATGTGTGGGTTCTGGAGATCATAGCCCATGGCTACGGTCTTCCTTTCCGGCAGAGGCCTCCCCACAATCCACCAGGGAACCTCTCTTTGAAGAGTCTGGATCCGCTCTTTGCGCAGGAAATTCAATCCCTGCTGGAGAAAGGCGCTATAGAACTGGTGCCTGTAGCGTAGAGGAATAAGGATGGTATTCCCCTTTTTGATTTCGAAGAAAGACGGAGGATTGAGACCCATCATGGACTTGCGCGGTTTGAACAAGCACCTCAGGAAGAACAAGTTGAAGATGGTTACTCTTTCTCAAGTCCTCCAGGCCCTTCAACTTCAGGACTGGTTGGTGTCTCTCGACAAGGACGCTTATTTTCATGTGCCGATCCATCCCAAGCACAAGAAGTACCTGAGGTTCGCGGTTGGCGACTCGCACTTTCAGTTTCGGGTCCTGCCGTTTGGATTGACCTCCGCCCCGAGGGTTTTCACCAAGCTCATGGTGGTGGTGGCAGCGTATCTCAGGAAAGGGGGGATTCACGTCTATCCCTACTTGGTCGATTAGTTGATCAGAGCGCGCTCTCCCGAGCAAGTCCTGGATCATCTGTCAGTCACCTGCAACTCCCTTCACAAGCTGGGCTTCTCCCTCAAATTAAAGAAGTCTCACTTGACGCCAACTCAGTGGCTCCAGTACATCGGAGCAGTGCTCGAAATGTCCCTGGGACAGTTTTTTCCTCCCCAGATGAGGGCTCACAACATTCAGCAGATGGTGCACAAGTTTCAACATGCCCAGAGTCTCCCAGCGTTCGAGTTCTTGAGGTTGCTCGGCCTCATGGCATCCTGCATTCTTCTGGTGCCAGAGGCCAGGTTGCGGATGAGATCTTTGCAATGGGCTCTCAAGCTCCAGTGGTCATAGTCCTCCGGCAGGATGTCGGACCTCGTTCAGGTGCCGCCCAGGACCTTCTGTGGTGGGCTGTCGGGGGCAATCTGATGAGGGGGGTGCTGTTTTGGCTGTCAATCGATACTGAGGAGGGGAGCTGGTTTCAGGTTGACACAATGTATATGAAAGGTGTTGGGGTTTCCTGGCTCCTTTTTTAACCTCTGCAGCCAGGCCCCATGTGGGCCTTTTTGAATTACCCTTTGAATGGTATGCGAATCGCTGCTTCCAGCTGCAGGGCCCAACAAAAGGACATGGTGGATCCAGGTAGCCTTTGTTGGTTAATCAGGCTGGCCATGGCAGGGCGATGTTTTGGCCCTCCCCATTCTGGAGATGCATCGTATACTCCTCCTGTCAAATGCCAACTAAATAGGACATGGGGGGATGGCGCCTGCAGGCTTTGTCCAGCCAGAGTGTGTGTATGTCATGCAGTGAGCATAGGAAAATATTTGGGGATTAGTCCCAAACATTTACCTGAGGTTGATCTACCATCATTTCATTTAAAATTTCAAAAAGGTCCAGGCAAGGGCACTCCCAGCCTGCGGATGATTGGATTCTTCACACTGCATCCAGTGCTTGGAAATCCATCATCCAGAGAGTTCCTTTGTGTTCTGCAGTAGAATACACCCGAATTCACCCGAATTCTCTCTGAAGACATGACTTTCCAAGTCAGAGCTGGGACCCAAGGCGACTGGAAATTGTTAGGACCGAGAAGGAGGCCTACGTTGGTAAGAGGGACACAGGACTTTCAGGTGGAACACGTTTGAGGCACGTTTTAGGCACCCTCCTTCGGCACTGAGGTGAAGAATGCGACCCAAGTTTTGGGGTCTTAACATGACTTTTTAGGAGGAAACCCTGGGTGACTACACCAGTGAGTACCCCTTGGTGGGAAACCAGTGGTACTGCCTGGTGGGGAACTACAGGGCCGTAAATATCTAAAGGGAAATGAAGTATGTGTGGAGGCTTTCAAGGAGCAAACCTGACACTTCTTAAACAGCAACATAGGAGGCTCCTATGCCTCTAATTGGTTTGGACTCAAAATTCATTGGAAGGTTCTGGGATTATCACACATTCAAGGCAATTCAAATAATGTCAAGATGAAGTTCATGGAGAATTCAACCAGACTTCAATGGTTATTCATAAAAAACAGATGCAATTTAATTTGATACAAAATGGTTTTAAAAACAAACATATAAAAACTCACAAAGTGACCAGTGCTTCAAAAAAGTGCTTAGTGCTAATCACTAGTTGGCTAACAATGTGCAAAATATGCAAAATAGTTGTTTCTCTTCTAGATACTGTGATCACATTGAATATACAGATTTATACATATGAACCACTTCAGGATTATTTAGACCTTGATGCTCTAGTACATGAAACCACGCTATATACAAAACAAGAGAATTTTGGCGTAAGGTAATTTTTCTCTGCTATTGATGCCTTGGTCAATGAATACCTACAGTGCACCTCTTACACAGTTCTTAGTATCTACTTGATACTTAGCATTAGTACCTGTAATTTCCCAACATGTTGCATTCCTATAATTTTTGGAGTTGGTGTTAGGAACTTCTTCAGGGGAGCGAATGGGTCGGTGCAAAAGAGAACCCTGTGGCCAATTCACAATGGTATCAGAAGGGAGCTTGACAAGTCGATATTGACGCAGCTGTGTGAGATCATAGACTTCAGTCTGAGGATGTATTTGTCACCAGTTTCTGTTTACATCAACTAATGTATATCCATGGTAGCATGGATGGTATACAATTGTCTACATCATTGTGAGAATGTCACTTAAGATATACGGGTTTTAAACATCTGCCTAGGTTGCTCTTGCTCTAGCCCTCCCAGCTTTTCCACCAGAGCGATTTTTAAAACTACTCTATCTGGGAGCTCTAGAATTGGTCCAAGAAGAGGAAAAAGGTAAAGGGCTCTACTCCCGTTATTTTATAATTCTAAGAAAAAATGGCGGAATAAGGCCTATTCAGGATCTTTCCAATTTGAACCAGTTTCTTCTTGTCGAGACATTTCGGATGGTAACAATGCCTTACATTCTGTTGGTTCTTCAGCATAACGACTGGATGGTGTCATTAGACGTTCAGGGCTATTATTTTGCAGTCATGAAAGAACACTACAAGGGCCTCAGGTTCACAGTAGGGAAGAACCATTACCAATACACGTGTCTCCCATTTGGCCTGAACTCTGCCCCCCAGAATTTTCTCAAAGATGTTGTTAGTAGTTGCTGCCCAACTGCGACTGAAGAATGTTCATGTATATATCCCTACCTAGAGGACTGGCTTATAAAGGCTTGGTCCCTATGCAAGTGATTAAGAAGGTTCAGATAACCTGCAATACATTGCTCAAACTGGAATGTTCAATAAACATTACCAAAACAAACCTGATTCCATCACAAAGGATCCAGTTGATTTGGACAGTCATGGATGCTGCTCTGAGAAACACCCTTCCTACCCAGGGCAGAGTCGGGCAAGTTCTCTTTTCGTGAGTTGACGGTCGTTGATGGTATGGTGGTTTATAGAGACTTCTGTTCCTGGGGGCCTCATGTATTTATCAGGTTCCTTTAACAAGGCTGTGGATGTGGTCCATGCAATGGCATCCTGCCAGCATCTGTAGCCAGTTCCGATCCTCGGAGCAAAATGACTTCAATTCTGAAGCACGTCTGGGAGGAGCAAGACAGAAAACCTTATTGGTTTTCTGTTCCAACTACCTCCAAATCAGATTGCAGTGACGACAGACTCCTCTGAGTACAGGGTGAGCTCATTGTCTGCATCTTACAAATTTGTCAGACCAGGACTTGAAAAATCACATGAATGTCCTGGAACTAAGGGCAATTTTCTATGCTTTAAAATCCTCTCAACCCTCCATTCAGAGGGAAGGTGGTGCAGGTTTATATGGCTAATACTACCACTATTTGTTTTTTTTTTTAGAAAAAAAGGAAGCCAGGTCTCCTTCCCTATTCCTTCTGGCAGAAGAAATGTTGTATGGATCTTACAGACCACCTTTTTCTGATTGCGTCCCATCTGTGGGGGAAAGAGTAATGTGTTGGCCGATAATTTAAGCAGGAGGGTGTCCGCACCTAACGAATTGGAACTTCTGCCTTCATTTGCGAAAATGTTTCTCGGATGGGGGTTTCCAGCTGTGGATTTGTTTGCGACACACTTTAATAATACACTCTGTTCATAGTGCGCGTCGCTGAGAGGGGTTTTTATTTGTTAGGAGATGCTCTTATTATAGAATGGTTGTGCTAGCCACTTTAGGCTTTTCCTCCACTTCATTTGACAGAATCTTAATGAGGTTCAAGTTAGCACGTTACCTGGCAATGATCGTCATAGCCTCATTTGTGATTCTTCCATTAACTCAATAGAATGGACAGGCTCTTCATCCCTCCCCACAATTGTTGAACTTTGATAGCCTGGTGCCTGAATATTTTACTTTTGCTTACATGCACATTTCAGAACAGAACCTAGATTATGCTGGCAGCCATGGCAGCCAGGTAAGAGTCGTCAAAGAAACAATAGACGGGTAAGTGGTTATACTTACCTATTGGATGATTGATTAGAACTTAAATCTGCTTCAATGGACTACATTGTCTTTCATGTCTTTCCTATCCTACAGGGGTTAAGAAGAACATGTGTAAGCATTCTCTTCAGTGATGCATGCTTACTTAAAGGACACAAATCATTTTCCTTATCGAATGAGGCTATTCAATGTCATTTTGAAGGTCTTCTCGTATGTAGCCACCCATCTGAGAGCCTCCCCCTCAGTGGGATTTGAAATTGGTTTTAACTGCACTCCTGCATAAACCTTTTGAACCTATGGCTACTTGTGGATTGGATTTGTTAACCTGGAAAAATGATTTGCTAGTGGCAATCGCTTTGGCGAGAAGAGTGGGACAGCTCTGTTAAGGATTCCAATCGGGCATCACACACTGGACCAGGATACTTGGTCTTAGCCTGGGATGTGGTGCTCAATAGGAATGCTTTTTATCTTTAATTTCAATTAATTCAAATTCAGCCGTTACCCGACCCGTCTCACAAACCCTTTTTACAAATACTCCGGGTCACAATGGACCATGAACCAGGCTGGTTGGTGAAAATACAATATTTATTCAGTTTTAAAATTCACAAAAATCATACATTTTAATATTGGGCAGCAATCACCAATGGGTTGATAATTACAATAGAAACGAAAGCAATGCACTTGGTTAGCCTTTTAGTAGAACATATCCAAAGCACAAATGAATAGGAACACTTTTTGAGTTAGGATAGATAGCACCCTAGTTAAGGTTTCCCCCTGCAATATTCCCTCAATACACAAATAATCGTATTCTGAGTGGATAGAAAGAAGCAACAGGTAGTCGGGTATAAGGGGCAGTAAACAGAATCAAAATCCGACCTTCCCTCACAAAATAAAGGCCTAAAATAAAACTCGGATTTTGTAAATAATTAATTATATGTGTGCTGAAATAATGATATACATATGTTTTATCACAGTTTTAGGAATGTAATCTCTCTATTAACCATCAGGCAAGGTATTACAAAAGCATCCAGTTCACAAAACAGATTGAAATTGAAAATCCAGTGCAGCCGAATTCACACATGGAAAAGTTTAATTTTTCTGGTTTGTAGTTTTAAATGCAAAAAAAAGTTGTTTTCAGAAAACTGGTGAACACTGAATCGGAATGCTGTTTTTGGGCAGGGTATAGATGCACAACACAGGGTCAATTTAGAATTGAAAGGAGGGCTATAGCTGGAGAATTGAGCGAGATTTTAAAGGTAGAAGGAGGTTCATTTTGAGGAAAGTAGAGCAGTGAAAAGAGAAAAACGGTTTTAAAAATGAAAGGCAAATTTCCCTTAAACTAAATTATTTAGATTATATTGTTAAAGAAAGCCACGGTACGTTCAAAGATTGGTTCGCAACGTCAACCTTTTCCCTCCGGGTTTTGATCTATGTGGGAATTACTTTAAATTATTCAAAATTTTACTAAGGCGTTACCAGAGGAGATGAATTAAAGAATTGCGCTAACACTAGAAACAAGAACAGGGTGCACAGAGAATTGGAACAGTCTATACAAGTTATCGGGGTATGAATAGGGTTACTTAGAAAGTGACACAAAGACAAAGACAAAGGTCAGGATGGGGTAGACTATGTGTTATGGGATGGGGGGATACTCGCAGTCCGCTCTGAAATTGGGGATTAGGAACAGTCAACCGGGTTCTGGAATCCTGAGCTCGGGTCACCAGGTAGCAGCAGACTCTCTTAGCAGAACAACAGCTGGGCCTGTCTGGTCGCTGGATAATCAGGACAGCTGGATGGCAGGGTTGCAGCGGGCATGCAGTTAGTGGGCAAAAAGCCAGTCTGGTTTCTGGATGCTTCCCAAAAGAGCACCACAGCTTTTCCCTTTAGCTATTGGGATATTTTTTTAGTGGGATCTCTGGATTGAGGCCTTGCTGGCATGGTCAGCAATGCTTTGGCCTTGCAGTGGAGTTTGGAATCAGATATGTTTTGGCTTTGCAGTGGGATCTGGAATCAGATATGTTTTGGCTTTGCAGTGGGATCTGGAATCAGCTATGCTTTGGCTTGGTAATGGGATCTGGAATCTGGCAAGGTGAATGTAGAATATCAGGAACGCAGGCGCAGGAAATTCAGGAAAGAGTTTGTCTAGAGTTTTGTCAGCCACCCTTTCTATAGAGCATGGTGACATCATAGAATTATACAGCAGGGCAAGCTTAGCTAAGCATGCCTCTAAACAACTGGATTGGTCAGGGGAGATAGCTACCACCTTCCTCTGAGCTGGTTGTGTTTCAAGGACATGATGTCAGATTCATGATGTGATTTCTTTTTTTTATTTTTTAACAACTTTATTTATTTTGGTTACAGTGTTAACAGTGCATTACATGTGTCCCCAAGACACTCCTCACAGCTAGTATGCATGCCACTTGCTCTGTACCCTCACCTCTCAGTCCCACCCTCCCCACCTTAGTTCATGGTGCTTTGATTGGTATGGGACCCATCAGGGCTTTTAGGGACCAGAGCCCAGAAAGTTCGCCACCAGACGGGATTGAAATGTTAGGGCCAGAAAACGGGCGTGGTAGGCCAGTACCGGGGCCCAGCAGTCAGTGAAATGGTAGAGGGCTCCCTCCTTCACCGCTGTGACCTTCTCATGTCCAGAACCTCCCACAGTTACTTTAGCTACAATTCATTTTTGCCATAAATGACACATTTGTACAGTTGGGGCCTTCTAACAAATTACATAAGCCGGTTACATATTTTATGCAGATCCTGCCAGTCCAACTTCTAATAATTTTTAGTCATTTTTAGTGTGAAATATGTGGCCTAAAATTCTATAAATTTACACGTGTGTATGGAATATCAGGCATGTCGGTATTGAATTTTACATTGGCATCATGCACGCTTTACTTGGAATACCCCATTCTCTGCCATTTCTGTTCCCTATATGGCAGTGAAGGCTACAACGTCTTAAATTAAAAGCCACACAATTACATTACAACTGTGAACTTTTTACATACCTGCGAATTTCTGTAGCAAAAATAACCGTCATTAAAGTTTCTTAAATAAAATACTCTTTTGAAACAAATGGGCACCCTTTGTCCTTCACTGGGACGATTGTTTTGTCTTCAGCTACCTCCAACAGTCACTTTACCCAGTGTGGGGAGGGGTTTTCCCAGTTTGATTGAAGGTTTATGGCCACTTACACTTCACAGCTTGGTGTCCTGGAACTTCCATTTTAAGAGGCCTCAGCCCAGACGAAAGTCTGCCAAAGTATCACTTGTGTGTTCTAGCATCTACTTTGAGGGGCCTTCTGCTGCTGGCAACCCCCAAGCAGAAACCTGTTTGGGCTGATTTCCCCCACTTTAACCAATGCAATTTAATTCCTTATTTTATTTATTTTTGTTATAAATCAGAAGAAAGCCTTGTTGAATGAGATCTCCAATATATGTTTCACAGCACAAAACCCTTTTACATTGCTAGATAAGGGCAGGGCCTTATCCAACATACACTTTTAAACCAGTATTTTTCTTAGTTTTCAAAAGTAAATTTTAAACGTGTGGTGACTACATTTTCCTTGCAAATTCGATTTTTATCTTCCATATGAATTCCCAAGTGGTTTTGAAGCCATAATTAACTTCTGGTATGTAGCAATGGGTTAAAACACAGATGCACTGAAATTGACATAGGCCCAGAGATCCAGGGCCTTTTTGACGCATTGATCCTTGACATTTTGTAGCCAAAAAGTAAAGCGTTTCCCATGTAGCTGAAGTAAAGCTTCTTTTGATGTCTGCAGATCTGATCAAGAGCCTGTCCTTCAGGAATACTGCTCTTGCCTGCTGGAGCACAATGTGAAGGTGGATAAGCATGTCAGGGTCTCAGGAATAAAAGTAATGTGATGAGGAACAGAGAAAAAAGAGCACCAAAGCGGCATCATTTTTAAATGCACATATTTCCCTTTTTCAATGGGAACTTTGGGCTTGCAGCAAAGCAGCGCTGCTTTTTCACTCCCCTTCCTTTGTACATGTAAGAACAACGTGGCAGGCTTTCTCAGTGTGCCCCCTTGTTCCATCCTGCCCAATATGTGCTTGGCAAAATTGTGCAGCCATCTTTTTGTCGCTGCAAAATGCAGTTTTGGTGTGAGACAGTGGTGCTCACAGGAGCCAGCGCAGCCGTTTTGCTGCTTCTGCTGAAGTGCAGCTTGGTTATGGACAAGAGTACAGCTGAGTCCCACAGCTCCAAGCTTTCATCAAAGGCACCTTATATGGTTTTCCATAGGCGTAAGGTTGTCCTCTGAACAGTCCCTACCTACTGAAATTTCTTTCGGAATGTCATTTGATTCAGGAGATTTTCCTGCTGGTTTTCCATCATAGGCCTCATTCTTCTCTGTCATGTGTCTTTTTACAATCTGGATGTTTCAAGGGCTCTACAGTTCTACATAGAGCAGACGGGAGCATTTAGAAAATTGGGCCAAGGTCTCTATTTCCAGGTGGGTTGTATAGTGAAAGTTTGTCTTGTGAGGGCGCACAACTCCTCAGAACCTTAAGGCCCGTTCCACCAGAGCCAAGGCAGCATCAGTAGCCTTCATAAAGCATGTCCCTTTTTCAGTAATGTGGGCTGCCAGAATCTTCAAGATTGGCCAGGAGGTGCTTTGCAGCCCGTTTGCTTGAAGTACTCTGAGCATATTGCTTGAAGTACTCTGAGCATATGCTGCCTCCTCCACAACTTCAATTTTCAAAGGCTTTGTAGCCTGGTCCCAACCAGATGGGAAGGAGGAGGAGCAGTGGGACAACGGGGATCTATGAGTTTTCCTTGCGTTTCTTTCGTCAAATGTATCTTTTGCCAAATTGGTTGGGCTGATTTTACCAAAGAATAGCAGGAGTAGACCCCCCAAAACCCTTCTATATACAATACACAAACTGAAGTCTGTTTTGTGGCAAACAAATCGGACAAACAAATTCAGCAAAGTTGAACTCTGGGTGGGGGAAGTGAGGAATATAGGACAAACGAGAAATAAAAAATGACTTTAATGATAATTCAGGTTCGTAGTCCTTGCTCTCCCCCATTCACAACACCCACCCAACCATCCTCAGTAAAGCATATACTTCGCTATAACTGCCATGGACGTAAGTGAAAAACATAATGGAACTGTGTGTAGCGGAAGTGACCGCTATGTTATGTAGCCATCTTTTTTCCCAACCCGCCTGCGGATGCAGGCTGTCCCGAAAAGTTATGGAGGAGGGAGAGCAAAAGGACTAAGAGAACCTGTATCATCATGAAGGTAATTTAGCATGATATTGTAACATCAGAATAATTGAGCCCCCATTTAACAGGATTTACAGATGGACTGATCTATAGCAAATGGTATCTTTCCTCCTATCTGTGTCTCTGAAACTTCCCTCAATTCAACTGTTCAGTCTTATTTAGCTGGTATGCATGTGACTATTCCCCAGCCCCACTGGTGTGTTGGAAAATTTCCCACTTTTCCTCTTGGTATTTTAAGGGTGCAGAAGGAGGAGACTGACACACAGGTGGCATAGTGGTTGCTATAGACTTACTTCTAAGACGCATTGCCCTACCTCGGTTAAAGTACTAATGGATCTGTCTAGATGTGTTAATAACAGAGTCCACCGTCCTGTGTCAAAATGTCCCTATCTCTGTCCCTTACACTTATAACTAAACTTAACAGTTGTACCAAATTTCTTGGTCCAGGAGAATTGTTCTCTCCTCCACCCAGAACTGTGCCAGCCAGTTCCGAAGGTTCTCCACCAGGGGGAATGGCACCCTTCCCCTGATTCCAGCACTTTACAAACAAACTAAAGGATGTAGATCCTCCAACGCTCTGCGTCACAAAGTTCAATACTTTCCATCATCCCAGGAGGAATGACTCCATCCACCTGGATTCCTGGTTTGATCCTCCACATGGGTTAGTTTGCCAGGAGATTGACTCCCTTCACCTAGGCCTGGTTATTTTTACTTGACTTGTTCACAACACCAGAGGGAATGTCGCTCTGCCCCTGGCCTTCCTTAGACTTTATTTCACAGTTCGCAGCCCCTGGCCTTTCTCTGGCTCTACTTTCTAGTTCACAACACCAAGGGGAATGACTCCCTTCCCCTGGCCTTTCTCAGCAAGCAAAGACCCAATGGTGATAAGGGTCCTCGACCCTGGTTTCTCTTTGTTCTCCTGGTGTACTCTCCAGCCAAGTACTGCGATGCAAAACAGTTGTTCACAGCCTTATGGGTGTGGGGCCCAGACCAGTACTTCCTTATGGTTTGTTTTTGGCAGGCCTGGTTCACTCTCCTGCCAGTTACTGCCACAAAGAAAACCACTTGTGTGCTTTCTTTCACTATTTACTTTGGGAGTGGCTTGAGAGCAACCACTCTGCCGAGAAAGATGATTCATGATGCACTGTTTCTCACTCTTGACAATGACTCTCACACCTGGTCCCCATCCGGATTTCCTTTCTCTCCCTTTACCTTTTTCCTGGGAGGTCTACACCAGATCCTTGCGGGGCATCAGGTATTGTTTTCTGCTGCTCTTCTCTGCTCTGGTTGATCCTGTGCTGCTCTGTTGCAGATATTACTAGCCGCCCGTGCGTTCTTCTTTGGATACCTAGTTCAGCCGATTCGGGTCACGCTGCCTCCCTAGAGCCTCCACCGCTGCCTAGGAGTAGCTCCAGGCCACTAGGACAAGGGTTCCCCTCTCTAGCCTTCAGGCTTGGGGAGCGGGTTGCTTCTGGCCTCCTTGGATTCCTCTTGTTGAACTTCTTGGGCTGGACTGCCCTTCCTGGTTGGCTGGCTCCCTTTATGGAGTCCTTCACCTGTTTTTAAATCGGTTGGTTGGCATAATATAATAAGTCCTGTTTCTGTCTCTTTGGCCTTTCAATCGTTATTCCTCTGTGCCTCCTCCTCATCCCAGTACTTGTACTATCACTCTCCCTTGAGTAGTCCATGCTATTCTTCATTTCAATAGAAGTTAAGTCTCTGGTTCTACATAAATACATGGGTTGGATTGGTATAGGACTAGGACTAGGATTTATGAGCTAGGGCGGTATATATGATGGTGGGTGAGGGTTATTATACTGCGTCTCCCTTGGACCTTCGTCCCTTTTTCTAGAGGGGGAGTTTCTCCCCATAAGACCCTCCCGCTGGGTACCACCTCGCAGTGGCCTATTGTGTAGCGTCCTCACCTCCCCAGCCTCAGAGCTCCCAATCCAAGGATTTGTCATAGTATATTAAAAACTTCATTTGGTTTCAATAATTAGACAGCATTTAAAAACTGTGCGGTTTGCTTGCCAGCTCAGCTGCATCACTTGTCATTGTCGTGGGCTCAACAAATAACTCAAAGCCAAAATATTTGATCACTTTCTTTACTGGATACTACAAAAAACCAAGAGGTATGATTTGGCTTACCCCACAGAGTGGGGTCCTACTGGAATGGATGCAAACGGATTGGCTTCTCTTAGGACAGTCACTTGCAGTCTCTGGCAGTTTGAGTGCTCCCACACGTTATTGTTCTTGGCAGATTGTGTAGTCATTCTTGTCTTGGGCTGGACTTGTCAGGATGCCTTATTGATCCATCTGGAGTTGTGGAGCACTTGGCACCACCCATGGTACCTTATGGCATCTTGACAGGGGTGCAGCATCAGTGACTGCTCATGTTGAACAGCAGAATTAAACAGTTTCTCTCTCCTTATTTGTAGGGTGGTCTTGCCTCAGCTGGTTGTCATTCCAGGCTGTCACCTGGCACCGATCCACCAATGAATGATTTTGTGCTGAGTCGAGGGGCTGGATACAGTCCTTCCTTCACCTCTACTCTCCTTCGCCCCTTATCTCCTTCTCTCCTCCCCATTCCTTATTTCCACATGCCATTCTTATTCCCATTCCTACATGCCTCTTTCTCTGTTCATTCTCTCCTTCCCACTGCCTGGCACCCTTACCGTTCTGCCAGGCAGCTAGCTCCTTCTCACCTCTGCACCTTTACCCTCCCCTTTCCATTGTCTTCAGCCGCTCCTTTACTTGCCTTCCTTCTTCTGCTCTTTTGATCTGAACCTCTACTTCCTTTCTCTGCTTTTGTGGTTTCACTCTACCCGACATTCTCCTTCCTAACCTTGTCTACTGTGTATCCTTTCCTCCTTGCACTCGGTATCTCTTCGCTACCTCCTTCCATCTTCTCCCTCTTGCCGCCACCGCCTCCTCTTGGTCTCTTCTTGTTATCCTTCTCCATGCTTCTCTCTTGTTTACCTCCACTCTTTTCTACTCTTTGAGTTTCTCACCCAACTCTGCTCTTGTCTCGCCCAACATAGTTTTGTTTCCTTTCCTCCTTCCCTTCTTGCTTGCAACTACTCCTTGTTCTCCCTACTTCTAATTCCCACACTACTTGTCAGGCTCCACTCCCCTGAACAAGTTTTGGCCTTGAGTCATCACTTGCACAAGTGGGGGTAGGTGTGATTGCTGTTTGAGCGTGCTGGGTGATTGGCTGGCACTCATGTTGACTACAGATTCAGCAGATGTTAGCACTTGTTTAGTTGTCCACAAAGTGGCTGTGCAAACCGACGTAAAAAAACCTTTGAGTGCCATCTTTGATTACTTTCCCATGCAGTGGTTTACACTTTTATGCCCAGGGCGCAGAGTTTTCTATGTTCTGTCCTGGTGGCCCTGCTATATGATTGTGCCAGCTCCTGGTGTGTGTGAGTCGGAACCTGCGAGGTCCCCTGACATCTAGACAAGCTGTGCTCACGCGCTGTTGCCTCCAGCAAGCCAGGACTCACTACTGGGTACCTTGCAGACTCCTGTGGTGGCGATCCCACAAACAATGTGGCTGCCTTCCTGCTCCACTGCATATGGTGCAACTTATCTCTATGATGCCCAGTATAGGTGAGGGCTGCATGCTGTGATAACCATGCAGAGGTAGGGATGAAATGGGAAGCTTTTGCGATTCCCCTCTATACCCGTTCCTGGGCCTGCAACATGAAGAAGCGGGTGGCGGCTTCCAACCCCAGGGTCACTCTAGTCCCATCCACTAGCCTAAGCCTGGGGCTTGGTCACACAGTCCATCACCAAAGCACTGTTGTCCAATAGCTAGTCAACATAGTTAAATCGCAATTGCCTTTCTGCGTGTTTGCTGCCAGTGTGACCAGAGAGGGCTGGTGCTGGACAGACATGAAAAACGTACCCTTTCACCTTCTCGTCATTGCCGCTGCCTGTAGTGTTTGCAGTAAGTCTCATTGGTGGAGTGGGAGTATTCTCGCGGTCTTGTCCTGTATCTCGTTTGCAAACGAGAACCAACATTAGTGCTTTACAACCAGCGCTTTTCTCAAGCCCTACCATTTACAAGCAAGAAATGGTAAAGTCCAGTTGTGAATACTTTAGCAGAGGCACCATGTGCAATGTAATACGCGTGTCGTGCATCACCGTTTCACTATCCTAATCGTCATAACTTCCATACTTGCTGCATCAATAAACTGGTCACAGCATTACTGTGAAAAATGTTACTTGCTTACACATTTTGTAGCTTTAGAAGAGAGTTGTGGTCCTGTGCAGTCCTTTCAAAACAATTGCTGAGAACTTCTAAGTCTTCTCAACACCCCGATCTCCCCACGCAAACTGCCACCTGACGTCTACAATGTCCCCACCACCCTGCTTTACAAATCAAAGGGACTCTGCTTAATGCCATACATACCAAATTTAAAGGGATATGCGTGATGGGGGAGGTGGGGAAGGGAGGGGACCAGGGCTGTAGGATTCTGCTTACACAGGGAACACACTTGGGAATGGGGATCACAGGAGCAGAGGTGACTCATGCAGGGCAATGTTCCAGGGTCATGGGTCTGACCTTGTCAAGGGGGGGGAATCGAGGACCCCTTTCAGCCTGGGGTAGGCAGCCTACCAGGGTAACTCCAGAGCCAGACCTACCCCAAGGCCGTGAGGCAGAAGTTCAGGTGGACCCAGTCCCTGACTGCCCGCTAGGTGTGGAGTCATGTATGCACCTTGCTATCTCTTTCCCTGTCCCGATGCCCATCATCCTTTGTCCTGGTCATGTCTTTTTCCTCTACTTATTGAAGTGGTTCCTGGGAGACTACAGCTACTAGCAAACACCAGAGTGCTCGGACCCCTGGGATAGATAATGGTCCCAGGAAGCAGCCCCATTCGTTGAAAAACTACAATTACCACAAAGTACCTGGGCCCAACAGACAAGACCCGGCCTGGAACAAGAGGACCGAACTGGTTGCCCCAATGGAAATGAACTATCACTCCCACCCACCACCATTTGGGAGTGGAATGGAAGACCCAACATGCACCTCACAAACCCCAGATCGGCTACAGAGCTGCAGTGGGGCAGTGGCGGCTGAACTGGACTTAGCGAGAGACAGTCTGGAATGTGAGAAACTCTGGAACAGTCTCCTAACCCTTTTTGAACAGTGACTCACCAAGGATGGAAGAGGAATGGAGAACAAACGACCAGAGTGACCTGGAGGAAGATGAGCACTGAAAAGGAGGCAGAACTAAAAGCTCTTCTAAAGACTTCCAGGGCAAATCCCAGCCTTATAAGTGGGTAAAATGGGAGGGGTTGGTTGTCTTGAGGACCCAATGGGAGCGGAGAGAAATCTTTCAGACAGGAATGGCAGGGTCATAAAAAGATTGCAGAGTCAGTTGGAAGACGTACTTGCTTAATTTACTTCCCCAAAAATTCCTCCCAAAAAAGAGAAATCGGGAATTGGTGATACGTGTGCGCCTGATCTATTGTGCCATAGGCAATGCATCAACCAAAGTGGACCTCTACTGTACTGCTGCTACTTGTCAGACAATTACTATTTGGGAATGAGAACCACATTGTATTCCCTAAAAATACTTTTTGAATCCAAATTTCCTAAAATAGGAAGTAATATCAAATTGTTATCTGGATGCTTATTGCAAAAGTACAAAGTTCAGAACAGTGTTTAAGCGTCTCGTGTTCCTTGTCCCAGACACAGTTTCCATGTCCTTCCTTTTTATGATTGCATAACCTAGTCCCCCCACCCCCTTCCTCTCCAACACATCCTTTCTCTGACTTCTCCCCTATGGTCTGTGGAGAACTGGCCCGCACCCTTTGATCTTGCAGATCCTGTAAACCCTCTTTCTACCCAGAGTATTAAGGAACTTCCCCTGCATTACCTGCACCTACATTTCTTATTTCAACCTATTCCTGTCCACAGATCTTCCCATCCTGCTATCAAGTGGGCACCTTCCTACTGCTTGTGAACGCGTATGTCTGGCCACTGCAACCCTGCTAACTACTGACCCTTCCCCTTTCTCTCCCACCTTTATGAAATTGGCCAGCTAGTGAGTAGTTCAGTCGCATCACCAATTACCTAACAACACATGGGCACTGTGAGCCTTTTCATTCTGGGTTGCAAAGTCTTCAGTCCACGGAAACCGCGCTGTCTACTGCCCACCACTACTTATTCTCTAGCCTAGTCCTAGTCCTTCGCGACCTCCCCATGACCTTCAATGCAGTTGACCACTGATCTCCTCCTGACTCCCTCTGACCTTGGCTTCTAAGGCACTGTTCTTGTATGGACTGCCTTATGCCTAGCAGGTGACTCCATTCACATTTCCCAAAATTATGGAATATCCTCTGCAACCTCTCTACCAATAGGGGTTCATGATGGGGGTCTGCCTTTTTTTCCTCTCCTGTTCACTTTTAACATCTTTTTTGCATTCACGTATTATCTATTTTCCAATAACACCCGCGTCTTTTTCTACATCCCACCCTTTACCCTGTAATGTGCTTCCTGTGTCACTGACTGCGTGGGAGGCATATGCCACTGGATGATGATTTGATGCCTGATGCTGAACTCCTCAAACATGGAGATGATCTACTGCCTGCCTAATAATGCCTCATCCTTATTGTCCCCTCTACTGTGACCTGTACACTGAGCCATTGCTCCCGAGCTAGGCCACCCTATGAAAAACGGATTATTATTATTACCATCCCCTGTGGTTTGTAACCTTGTAATTCATTACCTATACTGCTGTAGTATGGCTACCAGGTTTAATTTATGAGCATCTAACAAAGTAGGCCCTTGCTCACCTTTCATTTAACTACACTCCTTCTCACCACCCCTGTGATCAGGTTTGGCTAATGCTCCGCTTTTTAGTAACGCCTTGTGCCTATAGTTCAAGTGCAAACCAATAGCCGGTTCTTTCTTGGTGGACTGGACTAATGTCCACAGGTCGCTACCCCAGGCCTCTTTCCTTTCTCTGTGCAACTTCCTGTCTTTCCCCACTCAGGCGTTCTTCTCAATCCGCGTCCCCACACTAAGGTGTTTTTTCCTCTCTCCCTCTTTCCCCCTCTTTCCCCCTCTTTCCCCCTCTTTCCCCCTCTTTCCCCCTCTTTCCCCCTCTCTCCCCCTCTCTCCCCCTCTTTCCCCCTCTTTCCCCCTCTTTCCCCCTCTTTCTCTATTTGTCTCTTTCTCTCTCTCGTCCCCCCATTCCCCCCTCCCCATTTTGGGGATTTCCTCCTTCACACTTCCTACTCTGTGGAATGTCTTTTTACTGGGTTATTTTTTCTTTGTGGCCACTCCAGGCTCCTTTCCTTCTTTCTGTCTTTTGCCCGCCACCCTCTCCAGCTGAGCCACTGCATGCCTGATTGCGTCAAACCATTGCTCCTTGGGTGGGGCGTTGGATCGCTTCAGTTCCCCTCCCAACAAGGCGCCACTTACGAGATTCGTCAACTGCGCTTTGCGTCGGTTTAGTCTTCCTCGGTCATGCAGCTTGGTCTGCACGATGTTGCTTATGCGCCTTCTCAGCTGTGCTCCGCGTCAACCTTCCGAGGCTCTGCTGCCTCGTTCTTGCAGTCTCTCTGGGTTGCTTCTGCTAACCTTCAGTGGTATCTTGTCACACTCTCCTGGTGCTCGCCTGGGGCCTCGCCAACACTGGCGTTCCTCCTTTCTCCCTGGCCCCATCACTGTCCAAAGGAAGCTATTTCAGGTGGTCTTTGCACGTCTGTCCCCTAAGAGGGGAGTAATCTCCAGAGGAACCCTGATTGCCTTGCCAACTATGAGGTGTTAAGCGTAGCAGGCTCACCTCCCTAGTACCAAAGGTGGTGGCACCCCATGTGGAGAGGTTATGATTTCCATGGATTCGCCACATTGTCTACAAATTTACCCATAGGTCATTTCCAGTCACTCTCCCCACCCCCAGCCTGGCTAATTACATTTTGCATTGCTCACCACACACACTCTGAGATCTTGTATTTTCCCCACCCCTGTCTCCTGTCCCCATTGCCACTTCTGGCACCCTCTCCTCCATGCTCGTTCCCAACCACTGGGAACCCCACCCCCGCCCCAGACATCAAGTCCATCCACTTACTATAGTACTTCAAAACTGCCCTGAAAAAAAGGTGCACTTTTCCCTTGAAGGAACATCGACGCTCTCTGGTGCTGTAGTCACCCCCCCCCCCCAACGCCCTCTTTTTGACCCCATATCCAACCCATTCACTTGTAAATGTGTATTTACGTTTGTCAGGGGATCAGGGGAATCGGGGGAGGTGGAGCTGTATGGAGTACGTTACTGAAAGTTGAGCAATCCTGTTGCCGTGTACCTCACAATAGTGGGGTATTGTTCTGTTATTGGATTTTATATGGTGAAACGTCTATCATTTTCATGTTCTTTTGGTGCTTTCTTTTGGCCTCCTCCTCCTCCTCGGCCAGGGAAAGTCAGCCGTTATCTGATCCTGACCCTGGGGGTGGTTTCAGGTGGGAGGATCATGGGGGAGGTGACTTATGCCAGGGCGACAGTGGGAATCTCTTTATCTCACAATTCTGTTATCATTCCTGAAATGCCAATGGCTTATTGTAAAAAAGGGAATGAACTAATAGTCCACAATCTTCTTTGAACTTCAGTTCCCATAATGCTAAAAGTACTGGGACAAGGAAGAGGAGTTCAGAGGCAATGGGGACTCAGAATGGTGAATATTCAATGGTGCGGCCTAGTTGTTGCCAATGAAGCACCTGAGTGGGATATTTAAAACCCAGGATGAGGCCCAGCTGAGAGATGAAGGTGAAGCAGAGGAAGCAAGCCAAGAAGCATTGAATAGCCGTGCGGGTGGCGTAACTGAGGGAGCTGAAACTATCCCTGTTGCAAGAGCAGCCGTGGAAAGGAGCCCACCAGCAGAAGTCACCACAAAGGAAGCCCAGCTGAGGCGGAGATGTTTGTTTGTTTATTTGGTATAGCGCAAAACCAAACCCAAAAGTTAGCTGGGCGCAGGCAATACAAGGATACTTGAGAACTTGGTTACAGGAAAATACAGTTATACAGTTCACATTAGTAACAAAGGTGCATGTACAAGCAAATGCGAAAATACAGTTAAAGCTAGTTAACCAGAAACCAATTAATCTAGTTACAGTCATCGGGGGTCTCTAGAGCAGGTGGCAATGGGAAGGTCGAGCTAAGTGTCATTGGAACGTATCCAGGTGAGGACTTTCCGCCTGAAGCTAGGGTAGGGTTGGTCCATTCCGAGATCCAGAGGGAGTCTGTTCCAAGTTTGCGCAGCTATGACCGGAAAACTGGAGCCGCCAGCTGTACTCTTTTTGTATCTAGGCACCACTAAAGTATAGGCATTAGTCGTTCTAGTGGGACGGTTTGAGATTCTCTTGTTGACTCTGTTTACCAGGTAGGGAGGAGGTATGTTGTTAAGACATTTAGAAGTGAGGGAGAAGGTTTTGAGGGCAATCCTGTCTTTGATTTTTAGCCAGTGAATATTTTTCCTAGAGGTGGAGATATGAGCTCTATTAGGAATATTTAAAGCTACTCTAATAGCGTTATTTTGGAGAGTTTGGAGTTTATCAAGGATATACTTGTTAGATCCTGCATATAGAGCATTACAGTAATCCAACTTGGATATGATGAGTGCATTAGCTAACGTAATGCAGCTAGTCTCAGTTAGAAATGGTCTACATGCTCGGATCAATTTACAGTGGAAGTGGAAGATGCCAGTGAGTTAGTTTGTTTCTTGAATGTGAGCGCTGAGTCGAGAGGGTTTTGACTGCAGGCATCACTTTGATGACATTATTGTCGATGTTGAATGAGGCATAGTTCGTGTCAAGTTTTTTGATGGCCAACTCTGAGCCGAGGATCAGTAACTCAGTTTTGTCATCATTCAGGTAGAGGCCGTGAGATGCCATCCATGCCTGAATGAGGAGATATATCTTATTTACTAAGGCTGTGTCTTCCAAGAAGTTGCCCGAAAGGGGGATAAGGATCTGAGTGTCATCTGCGTAATTAGTGTAGATGATACCCAGTCTGTCCAACTTGTCAAACAAAGGATTAGTAAAGATGTTATACATCGTCAGAGATACACATGATCCTTGAGGGACACCGCATGAAACTTGTGTGGGATCAGCGGCTGCTACTGGGGAGAAGACTCTCATTGTCTGGTTTGCAAGGAAGGATTGTACCCGGGTTATGGCATCACTTGAAAAATGAGCGGCGGAACTGAGGTGATTGCATAAGACTGCGTGATCTACCAAGTCGAAGGCCGCAGATAGGTCAAGGAGGAGTAGCATAGCTGATTTGCCATTGTCCTTCAACTCGTCAATTCGGGTCTTAAGGTCAATCAGGGCTGTTTCAGTACCATGAAGGGACGGAAGCCAGATTGACGTGAGCCTAGTAAATTGTTAGTTTCTAAGTAATCCTGAATTTGCAGGTACGCTACTCTGTCAATAATTTTAAGCAGAAATGGGACGGTGGTGATGGGTCTGTAATTTGTCGGTATTGCGGGGTCAAGTGTTTGTTTTTTTAGCAAGGGAAGCACCCAAGATTGTTTTAGGTTATTGGGCACTAGGTTAGACTTAAAGGATGCATTGATGAGTTTAGAGATGAAGGGGGCTAGGTCTCTAGCTGCATCCTTTATAATTTGGGCAGGGCAATTATCTCCTTTGCAGTTCGATGGCTTTAGAGATGGTATGATTTTTTCTGTCTCTATTATAGATATTTGTCTGAAGCTAAATGGGTGAGGGGTGTTGGGCTGGTTTGGAGGAAGCTGTGGCTGAGGTGTAGGCTCCGTTGGCAGGAGCAGGGAAGCTTTTTTATTGGCAATTTTGGTTTTTTAGGAATGTTATCAGTCGGGGGTATGGGTGATTCCATTTCACTGACGATGGAGAATAGCTCCTTGGTATCTGATTTAGCCTTAGATATTCTATCATTAAAGGTATTTATTTTAGTGCTTATGATTTCCTTTTTATACTGTTTGGCGAGAGTGGCTAATTTAATTTAGTTCTCCTCAGTGGGTGAGTGTTGCCAAATTGACTGCAGCTTTCTTTTTTGAATTCTGAGGTCTTTCAAGTGTGGTGTGAACCAGTTGTTTAGGTGACAAAGTTGTTCGCTTTTGTGTATTTTGGTAGGGGCAATCAAGTCAAGTGCCTTAATCATCGTGCTGTTGTAGGCTTCCACAAGCGATGTTGGGTCTGTGATGTTATCTAGATTGTCGAGAGTGGGGAGGAGGTGGGGTAAGAGTTGTTCTGCTGTGATATCTTTTTTACTTCTGGTGGGGAGTGGCGGGGCATAAGTATAGGTTTGGGTCGGATAAGGTCAAGTGAGGCATTGAATACAATTAAGTAGTGGTCAGTCCAGGATTTTGGCATTATGTTGGTAATGCTAATGTTGCAATTCCGATCAGCAACCCAGTCTAAGGTCCTACCTTTGGCATGAGTAGGGGAGGAGACTTTTTGTGTTAGGGCATAGTCATTCAAAAGTGAGGCAACAGATAGGGCGTGTTTGTCATTACAGTCATTAAAGCCCAGGTTAAAGTCTCCCAGTAGTAGAATTTGATCGTGGTCTTTAGTATTATTAGTTAAGATACTAGTTAGGTCGTCTTCAAAGGTTCCTAGTGGTCCAGGTGGTCTGTAGATGACATACATGGTGAGGGTGCGGTTACAAGAAAGGTGAAGTTTAGCAGTAAGGAGTTCACATGATGGAAATAGCAAGGTAGTAGCTAATCTGATAGGTAAGGTGGATTTGTGGATGATAGCTAGGCCACCTCTTTTGGTGTTAGGTCTGTCGACTCTTAGTAATTGGTAGCCATCAGGTATTGCTAGCATGATGGCAGGGCCAGCCGCCTCATGGAGCCATGTTTCGGTTATGACCAGTAGGTCTAAGTTCTCATTGTGCTTCCAGAGCAGCGTATGGCAGACCGGTGAAGTGCCGGTAGATCAATAGAGCTGTCATCGCATCGGTAGATCAATAGAGCTGTCATCGCTCCCGAAGACTGACGCGCAACTTACCTGAAGTTCACAGAAGTGGGAGAGAAAGCAGACTGAACGCTGAAGGTCCGCCCACAACCTGAAAGCTGCCGAGAACCGGTGAGATGGCAGGGTATGAATGCTGACCCCGGGGCGCTTCTTAAACAAATGCTGTTACGATGCAATATGTTTGCATACCAAACAAATGATAGCAGAACTTATTTTCTGAAAGCCGAATAGTTGAAGAAAACGAAGCTAGGTGGCAAAGAAAAAAGTTCCCTTGTAAGGGACTTCAAGATGGGGAAAGTTAATAACCAGTACCACACACAGCCAAGAGGATGTCAAAAGACTTTGGGGAAAACTATCAGTGGGGAAAGTCTCTAACCAATATTACCTACAGCCAAAAGAATACGAGAAAACCATATCAAGACCTCCACTGGAAAAAGCTCATAACCAGAATTACCATACACCAAGAATCTGTGAGAAAATCCTAATAAAGCAACCAAAGAATAAATCCCATTTTATGAGATATACTTTTGGGAAAGTTTACATTGCCAAAAGCCAAAAGACTTTGAAACCATACCGAAAGACTGGTGTGGAGAATCCTGGAATCAATATTGCCATCAAGTTTGAAGTTAATTGTGGGACTTTTCTTCCTCGCAGGCGAGTGTACCAGGAAAGAAGATGGTGGTTCTGATATCTTTGTGGCAGAAAGATGTGTGGAAAGAACCTTTGTTGAATTAAGAGAATTCATATACTTTATCATTTGTTTGACAAGCAGTAGCATCACTGAGACAAGTTGCTTTTTGCTATCCTGACAAGTGTTTTATTTCAAGAAGAAGCATTGAGAAAGATTGAAGTGCTATCATGACAAAAAGTAGTTCATTTGAAGACCGTGTTACATGGTAACAGAACAATTGCATTTGCTTTTGAACTTGTGTCTTTGGGGAGAAAATCAATCATCCTTTCAAGAGGGATATTGCAGAAGTCATTGATTTGTTTTGAAATATCAACCAGCTGTGGTGAAAAGGACATTTTGTTGTTACTCCAAGAAAGACACAGTGGTTGAAAAAGACATTTCTATTACCTTGAACAGAACTTTGTTGAATCAGAACTGTAATCTAAGTATTCCCGAATTGATCCAGACGAAGGGAAGACAACCCTGGTTATAAGGAGTGTTTTCAAGAGCTTTTGAGTTTGAATTGCAAAACTGTTTTGTTGAACTAAAATGTAGCCATATTTTCCTTGCATACATTTATTGTGTGTATTAGTATGAGGGCCAGAGATATTTTGAACACAAAGTTATTTTTCTTTAGTTTTAGTTTGCTTGGCACGGCTCTCTATTAGTTTAGGCAAAGTGAGGCGTCTCACATTTTTGACCCCTCACACGAAGCAGTGAAGATTGCCTTGCTGTTATGTTGATGCGTAGAGAGCATAATATAATGGGTTCCGTTTATGGGGTAAGCTTCTAGGTTTATTTTGTGTGTAATCTTTTGGGATGTGGCCTGGGGATACCCAGAGTTGGGTGTGTATGCGCATTTATGATAGATGTAGGGTAGGGTACGATTGAGCGCTATGGACCGAGGGGTGGTCTGTGGGCTAGCACCTCTGCTTCAAGAGTGGGTTTGTGTCAAGATCAGCATAAGTTTATGGCTGCCAGGTCTGTGCTTTTTGGTGTTTCTGCTTGTTGCGTTTGGTGTAGTGTGTGTGGTGAGATGTAACGACAGTTATGGTGGCACTAGGGTGACTCTTGGGTACCAAACATTAAACGACAGCACAGTGCTAGCGCATGCAGTCAAGGAGCAAATATGAATGGGCTGCAGGGTAGCACAGGGTGCAGCCGTGGAGCAGTACCTCACTCTGAAACAAGAGATTCTTAGCAGAAATGCAGGAGCCAGATATCAATGAGGAGAAAAACATCATTTGACGCAGTTCAGATGATTAGCGTTGCTTTCAGTGAGTGCAGTAAAGGAACACATTCAAGTTGCAAGCTACTAACCAGGCATAGTAAATCGCTCACCTCGTCAGTTTTCCACCTGCATTCAGCACACCATTTCTTACTCGCCCAAAAGTCAACTATCACTCGCCAATGTAGAGGACACATTTTGATGCTTGAACAGAGCAAAGTATTAAAGAGGAGCAACATAACATATGCTATATTTGTGCATCAAACATCACTTTGGAGCATCACATCACAGTGAACTCATGGGTTAAATACAAGTGAAAATATCACGAGTTGCAGTCTAAAAAGCGAGTGCGAGTGTGATTTGTTCTGTGTTAAAATACTTGTACTTAGCGACAGACATATCCACATCTACAAATAGTTGGTTGTTTGCATACCCTTAGCAATCTGGTGATGGTGTAATAAGTATGAATCTGCATATGCATCAGGACGGGGACAGATCACTTGCTATAATAGATTATATTGTATTATCAGGGTGAGGGGGTTTAACTAACCCTAAAAGATGCAACATCAAGAGGAAGTGGGGTGGGGAAAGGAGGGTGGCGCCCAAAAAACGCAGGTCCTAGCTTGGTGATAAATGGTGGCAGCCGTCTAGTGTATCCTCAAAATGTGCACTCTCCACTAACCATTGGCTAGTGATTATTGGCTCTCGGGCCCCTAAGAAATGGTGTGCTGTGTGTGTTTATTCAGAACTGAGGTGGCAAGTGACTTTTTATGGCTGGCTAGTAGCTTGCAACCTGTCAATTTGACTCTTCTGAAAGTAATAGTATACGAGTATGCTGGTAAGAATGTTTGTTCCGCATATGTATGTTAGTGTAGGCATAGCTACATGTACAGATATTGTATTGATAGCACTGAGTTTATCTTGGAAGAAAGTTGTTTATTGATTTTGTAATCCTGTCTTCAACAAAATAGTTACAACTGGAGCCTGTATTACATCTTAGTTTACATTTAAGTTTCTTAGCTTTGCCAATTGTTTGTTGGTATCCTTTATGTGGAAAAATTCTCAAGCCCACCATGAGTGGACAGTATTTAATTTGGAATCTTTCCATTTTGGAGTTGTTTGTGTCTGCCTACAGGATAGATAGGTGTTTGTTATTTGGCGTTTGCTAATGATAGCAGCCAGCGGGTTTGAAGTATATAAGATTGAAGGAAATATCGCCCTGTAGTGGGAGGATACTTTACATGGTGTTCCATGGTTTTATCCGGAGGGAATTGGTGTTTGGCCAGCTAAAAAACATATTTTATTTTCCAAGCCTTGCAGTGCCACCCTTTAGGGCCGGATGCAAGGCCTAGCTTGAGGAGTTTTCTAGGAGTTCAGAAGAGTAACATTGTTGGGATACAAAGAAATTGGTCTGGATAGCTAGGTTGAGCCAATTTGTGTGTGGTTGGCTCTCCAAGCATACTTGTATATGGTGTCATCTGCTGTCATTTGATTGGTGGTCAGCCATATGTTGTATTTTTGATTTGGGTTTTGAAAAGCTGCATCCCAGAACATCTTATAAAGTTTGGATGCCAAGTGGCCTTTATTTTGAAGTGTCTGGAGCGTGACCACGTGTTTGGTCGGCCTTAATAAGAAATTTGTATTCTTGGATGGGACCTGAAGTGCTGTGCAGATCTGCAAGTATTTTTCTACCTCAGAGATTGGCAGTAGGTGATGGCTGGTAATTGATAAAAAGGGTGTAATGAGGCGGCCGTTCATCATGTGTCCTAAGGTTAGAATGCTTTTGTGTGACCAGTTTAATCTACTTGTGGCACGCTCTTATTAGTGATGATCTTGTTCTCCCATACCTAGCCTAAGTTGGAAATCTCAACATCTGATGTGGGTAGACAGACCAGCAAGCATATGAGGCTGTTTTCTGTTGAGTGAATGATCGGAGGAGAGGATAATGTCTTTGGTAAGGTGCTGGTAGTGATAGTTATACAATGCAATACTGAGAGGAGTCTTTGCTCTATTAGGAGCCATTGAGATGTGGAGAGTGTATAGGCGGAGGCCAACCATGCTACTGCTTGTCTGATTAGGAAAGCTAGGTGATGGCTTTTAAAAGTCTTGGATTTGAAGCACTCGCCTTTTCATGGATACATTGAGTGCTGTAAAGTTCAGTCGTTTTGTTTACATAATATAGATATTAATTGCCCAGTAAAAAGATTGAGAAAATAGTATTGGAATTAGACCTGGCATATAATAGATATGCAGATTAATGACCATTTTGGTAGCCTAATGACTGGTATATGGAGATCTTTTAGTGGTTGCTTCTTGAAGAGAGTATGATTTTCTGCTGGTAAGTGTTCCAGTTGTCATGCCGTTTGCAAAGTGTATGCCTAAGTATTTGATATTGTCTGCTTTCCATTGCAAGCAAGAAGCCCAAACATGCCCGGAAAGCGCTTGGATTTTGGAGGAAAAAATTCAGACTTGTTTTTGTTCAAAGAGTAACATGAGATTGCACTGTGAACATGAATTGTATCTAAGAAAACTCTCACCGACATCCTCTTTGTCGTGCCTTCGCCTGACTTATGGACCCTTCATATGGTCTTTGTTCTCTCTCCTTTCGCCTCCTCTCCCATTAATGGTGGCACCCGTTGGGACGCCCTCCTGGCCTCCTTCCATTCCTCGAAGGTCATCATTAATGTCTACACTAATGGGACCGTCTTGGTCCAAGGTCCTCAGGCCAACCTTCACCTCTTTGATAGATGATTCCCGCGCCTCATCAACATCCTTTCTTCGTCTGTCCCCTCTCCCCTTTCCTTGGCTACCTTGCCTTTCCACTCCCTCTCTGCCCCTTCTCGAGCTATTTCTACACCTCCGCAGGGCGTACCTCTGATCTGTAGCCCTCCCCGGAAGTCCTTCAAGGATGGCAACCTTCTCCACATTGCCACTCTTGACTCTCGCTCTGCTGTCAAACATTCCTCTTATATCTTCCACCTTCTGGAAGAACTTGACCTCGATGTCCTCAGTCTCACTGAGACATGGTTCACAGCCAGCTCTGTCATCAGCTTTGACACACTCCTACCTGATGGCTACAAGATACTCTCCGTGCTCAGGTCCTACTGCTCTGGTGGGGGGTTAGCCCTGATCTTCCCCGAGTGGATTTCTGCCTCTGTCACTCCTACGCAGGCCTGCTCCTCTTTTGAATGCCTCATCTGCAGGCTCTCTCTCTCTCTCTCTCTCTCTCTCTCTCTCTCCTAGCCATTCCATTACTGTGGCTACTATCTATCGGCCACCTGGTCAGATCTCCTCCTTCCTCTCTGAGTAGGCTGACCTCTCCTCACTCCTGGCCTCAACCACTCAACTCCTCCTTCTTGGAGACTTCAACATTCATCTGGATGCCTCCTGTCCTCCCTCTGGACTCTTCTGCGACTCTCTCTCACTCGCTATGCTCCCCTCTGGCCCGACTCACTCTGCAGGGCACACTCTGGATGTTCTGATCTCCTCAGACCTTCCCCTTTCTGTCCCTCTCACCACTCCTCTCTCCTGGAGTGATCACTTTCTCCTTTCCTCCCATCTCACCCTCTCTACCTCTCCGGCCAAGCCACCTCCATCACTGCCACCCACCTTCTCCGTCATCCGACCCATGAAGTGCGTGCCAGCTGAGGCTTTCGCCGCCACCTTCTCACCCCTCTTCCCCCTTTGGCTGACTCACCCTGACCCAGCCCTCTCCACCCTCCACTCTGCTATATCATCATACTCTTGATATCTTGGCCCCTGTCATGAGAATCTGCTTGAAGCCCAAAGCCAAGTGTAACTCCTGGTAAGACTCAGACCTCGTCACCCTAAAACGCAAGTGCAGGGTGGCCGAGAGGAAATGGCGTGCTTCATGTACATCCTCTGACAAACTGGCCTGCCGCCTGCTCCAAAGGCAATACCTGCTCTCTGTCTTCACCAAGAAGAGAGCTCATATTCAAGCCCGCGTCTCTGCGGCATCTAACAACACGGCTGAACTCTTTACAATCTGCAAGGAACTGGCCAATCCTGCCGCAGTCTCTACCTCTCCTGTCCCTTCCCTGGCCCTCTACACGGCACTGGCTTCTCACTTCATCTCTAAAACTCAGGAATTACTCTCCTCACTCTCCTCCTATCCCCTCCCTCCCCCTACTCCCTGCTCTTCCACTGACCCTTCTACAGCCACCCCCCACTTTTTTCTCTGCCTTTGCCCTTTTCTCTACAGACGAGGTTTCTAGACAAGTCCGATCTATGAAAGTCTTGTCGAAACAGGTTCACCCCTGCTCCTCCAAAACTATCAAGGACCACATCGACTCCCTGGCTCCTGCCCTGGCTGATTTCTGCAATCCCACCTTTGCCACTGGAGTCTTCCCATCTCCCCTGAAGCACTCTGTTGTGCACCCTCTTCTTAAGAAACCCTCTGCCGACCCCTCCTGCCGGCTACCTATCGCCCAATCTCCATCACTCCCTTCCTGGGCAAGCTCCTGGAGAAACTGGCCAACTCCCAGCTTAATCTCCACACTGAATCTGTTGGCTGTCTTCAAGATCATCAGTCTGGCATCAGAGCTGCCAGAAGCACGGAAACTGCTCTCCTGAACATCCGTGAAGACCTACTCTTCAACCTTGACTCTAACACCCCCTGTGTCCTCATCTTGCTTGATCTCTATTCTGCCTTTGACACTGTCAATCATGCCATCCTGCTCAACCGTCTCCGTGATAACCTGGGTATCACTGGCTTGGCTGACTTCTCCCCTCTCTGACCGCCCCTCCCAGGTCCAACTTGGGTCCTTCCTCTCCGCTATCCTTTTCTCTACTTGTGGTGTCCCCCAGGGGTCTAACCTCTCTCCCTGGCTGTTCAACTAATAACTGGCACTCCTTGTCCACTGCATCGCCGCTCTCTGCCCCAACTTTCAGTGCTATGCGGATGACACCCAGCTCATTCTCAGGCTACCCTCGGCCTCTTCCTCTCCCTCCCTCATCTTTGTCTGTCTGCTATCCAGTAGTGGTGTGCCACCAATGACCTCTGCCTTAATGCCAGTAAGACTGAGATTTTCCTCATCGGCACACCTGCTCCCTCCTTCCCTGCAGCCCTCTGGCCGGCCTCTCTTGGCCCTCTTCTGCTCCCACCTGCAAGGCTAAAAACCTGGGGGTCATCTTCATCTTCGCACTCTCCTTCTCTACTCACATCTCTGACGTCTCTAAGAAGTCACACTAGCAGCTGCACCTCCTCAGAGGTATTCTTCCTTTTGTCTCCTTCCCCCAGAGGCTCACTGTCTCCAGAGCTCTGGTTCTCTCTAGGCTGGACTATTGCAACAGCCGCTTTCTAAGTCTGCCTGCTTCTACTCTCCGTCCTCTGCAACTTATCCAGAACAGAACTGCAAGACTTGTCCTTGGCCTCAAGCCCAGGGATCGTATCTCTCCAGGACTGAAATCTCTGCACTGGCTCCAACTGGCTGCGAGGATTAAGTTCTAAACCCTCTGCATCATCCACAAGGCTTTCTGGGGCCTGGTGCCTCAATACCTCCAACTCTCTCTTACTAAATATCTCCCTTCTAGAACTCTTTGCTCATCCGCCTCCAACTCCCTCAGGGTCAGTTGATTCTCCAAGCAACGAGTTGGTGGGCGATCTTTCCTCGTCTGGGGCCTTCCTCTGGAATGGCCTCCCTGCCTCCCTTAAACTGGAGGAGAATGATCTCTGGTTCCGGAAGCTCCTCAAAACCTTTCTATTTGCTTCTGCTTTTTCTCCTCCCCTCCTTTGCTGACCTCCTAGTTGTAACTGGAACTGCACTGGCTACCTGGACACCCTCTGATCTCGGACCAGGTCTTTCCCTGCCAGCGTTTCACACCTGCACTGCCCACCTGGCAACCCCCGCACTTGGGGACTGTATCTGTATCCCTACAATCCCCCTTCCAGCCCTTAACACCTGATGTCTGCACTTACCATGCACTTGCCACATGCTGGCCGCTACTTACTTATTGCTATCATCTTTGCCATGTACTGCACTGTCCCTGGCCCCTTCCCATGCACTTGCACAATCTGAATGACACCTGGCCTAGTAGGATCGTTGTCTGTCCTCCCTTTGTTCCCCTCCCTTGTCTCGTCGTGCCTTGAAACACTTTGTATAGGCGCGTTATAAATGCCATATCATATATCAGAATGTGTGAAATTGTGTTTTGGATGGGATCTATATAGGAGAATGTTGTATGCCTATGATGAGTTTTAGTTGCACTTCATTAACGCAGAAGCCAAGAATGGCAGCGTTTTTATGAAGGTGAGCAAGCGGAGGTTCAAAATGAACAGCAGGGCCCAACGGGGGGCATCCATGTTTAAAGAGGTCCAAGGGCCTCACTGTGAGTCTGGTTGTATTCAGTAAAAGTGGCGGTAATGGAATTGCCTCCACTTTTACCATTCCGCTGAATTAGGGCTGTCTTCCGAAAACAGTCAGTAAATCTGCCGGCGTAATTACCACTGGCGCTAAGTCTGCCAGCGGTAATAACCACCGAAACAAAACATTGTAATTCTACCACATTACACGTTGAAATACTGGCCAAAATAATCAGTAATTCCATCAAAGGGTACATAAGGCCCACACCTTCACCAAACAAACTTACCAGTATCATGCTGCCACTAGCGGTTTCAAACTTGGAAATTCAGCACCTTATGCTCTACATTGAGGTGCAGAGGCTGGAACAGCACCACAGAGCACATGGAGCAGAGAGGCGGACTAGACGCCATACAAGGCGAGCACCGATTCCCTTGGTCAGAGGGTGAACATTGAGTAATGGAGCAGGGTTGGATTCTGGCTGGCTTTTCCACCCTATAGCAACCAGAATTTCTTGCACACAATTTCTTTGTACAGAATACATTTTTGGGAGTAAATCGACATATCCAGTTGCTAGCTCACACTGATCCATGTGGAAAGTTCAGACGACTGACCTTGATGGGGGTCCCCTCTCAGCCGGAGGTGGGGGGCCTACCAGCGTCTGCGATGGATGCCAGAGCCATTCCTACCCCAGAGGAAGGTGGCAGTTGGGAGGGGCCCAAGTTCCTTCCTCTGTCCTCTATAGGCATTACAACTATTAATCCTCTCATACCTCTGTATGGAGATGCTGGCCAATCTTTATTCTCATTGGAGACCGCAACATCTACCAGCATTTCCAGCACATCACTCTCAACATGGCAGCCCACCAGCGGTTTCAGCTAGATAGCTCCTGTCAAAGCCTGCGATCTGAGCAAACTGAAGGCTGCTTCCCCCGGCCCGCCATCTTCCCTCCCACCCCCACTTACCTGATGCCTTCAGCGATGCCCCTACTGCTGCTGCTCCATCTTCCTGCTGGCCGTTATGGAAGTGGAAGAGAGTCTCCACTTAGGTCCCAGTCTTCCAGTTCTGTGGTGGCCATCTTGTGTAAGTATTGTCCCGTTGATTCGTACAAAAAGCATTACTATCAGCACCCCAAGTGCTACGCTCAGGCGAATTAGCTTGGGCCCGGGCTGTTACCACCTGTTCCAGCCTGTGTAATGGGTGCTTATGGCTTAAATAAGGGCCTGATAAAACCACTGCCGCAATGGGGTAAATGTCAGTAGAAATGTCACCATTTTAAATATTAAAGGGGTTGGAAGATCTGGATGTTAAATTTCAACTTTAATTAAATTTTTCTATTTTATTTTGTTTATTAGTGTGTAAAGAACAATGCACCTGCAATGCTGTGCTTGACTGCCACAAGAATGGTACCTGATAGTTTTATAATGATTGCAGATTCATCTTGGTTTCAGACGTTGAACGGGATTCAGGTTTGGAAACCATGTAATGGGATGCTCCAGACAACAGTGGCGTTTTATGGGGCTTTTTTGGTGTAGCTTTTGCTTGAAATTAAGTAGCTTAAGCAGGAGGGAGGGTCTCCCACTTGAACAGAAGCTGGGGTGATTGAAACAAAACAAAGGAGGTTGTACCGGTCGGGAACTTGTCTTTACTGGCAATCAATGTATGAAATTATGTTGTAGTACAGCATCTATTAATGTTAACCACATAGCAGGACAATATATAGACAATACACACAAATAATACATAAGAACATTTTGTAAGACATTTTAAAGAAATATGTTTTGGACCAAGTTAACATGCTGTGCTCATCAGTAGGTCAAGTACAAGTCTAAGTCCAAAGTCTTATAAATTGCTATCAAATGAAAATGACTTATCCACATAGTTCATACTGGCAGGGTTTCAGCATTCATGTCCCCGCCTTCCTCGGGAGCAAATCCAGTTGTGATGGACTCTGTAATTTGTTAAACCAAATAGAACTATGTGACTATTTTAATAGAGTTATGTCGAATTTACTATTGCAGAGTGTTAGAAATTGGAAGTAAAGTTCACCACTCATTCCAAACAAGATCACAACTTTTAGTTATGGCAAGGATTTTTATCAGCTATAGCTGTATGGTTCCAAAGGTTCCTGTTATTGATTATTATGTTCATTGCTTAACGCCTGTGGAATTAAAGCATAAGCATAGTATGCATCATTCTTTGGTGACCTCTCTAATGCTTGTCAGTGGCATATGTCAAAATTTAGATGTACATACCTTGCATCAGGCGATCTGTAGATTAGGTCTGTAAAGCAAGCATAAGAACGCATTGCTGGTAATGTCCCATACCTGTTGCTGTATCTCTGATGAGTAAAATAAAGCATTCTATTGGGTAGTTCTCTTCTATAGGTTTTTAAAGGTTAAAAATGGAATCTCACCATCAAGTATTTTTGTGTGTAGGTACGCTGGTACCATCTATCAAGAAGCGCTAGGGTGATAAGGTTGCCACACGTCCACATGATGACATCATCACGTCCGTGTGATTACATTATCACTTACGGACTACATGTTTGTAGCTCATTTAAGGAGGCACCATGTTAAAAAAAAAAAAAATACAAACATTTAAAAAAATCTATACCGTTATGGCCATGCAATGACCAAAGTTTCCAGAAGCTATTAAACGCCTACTATTCTTGGCTGGAGCTCAAAAGAAGATGACATTTATAGTGGGAGGAGTAAAATCATTGAGGCTTTTCAAGTGGGTCCTCATTCTATGGATCTATCTAGCCACTTTTTGCAGTAGAAGATGTTCCACATTAGTGTTTGTCATGACTGTGTCCACAATCCACCAGTTAAAGTAATTAGCTGAGTGTTGGTGTTCCATAAAGTGTTGGACTAAAGGGGACATTCGGTGGTTTATAGCGTATTCTTAACCGATGTGCATAAAGGCAAATGTGAGTGGTGCTCATAGTTTGCCCTATGCATCTGAGGTTACAGGGGCATTAATTGCATTATACAACTTTTTCAGCTCTTACAATTTGTCATCTCTCATAACTCCCAAACGTTTTCTTCAGTTGGAAAAGAGGCAATTGTCTTAGTACATTTGCAGATACAACACTGATTTCCCCAGTACCAAATCCACTTGCCTGGAGGGGTGGTATTTTATATTTTTCTTTACCCTCTGGTCCAAGTGTGTGAAGTAGCTGTGAGTGCAAAAACAAAATGTTGCAAAATGTTCCAAACAAAAACAGGGTGAGTTAAGACTACCATGATATTTGATATTCATATATATTTTTTAAAAATCAATCAAATGTATTATGTTGTTACTTTAATTTGTAGACTTAGGTTTTTGTTGGTTTAACCTTTACTTTTTTGTATAACAAAATGTTCTCAAAATAATTGCATCTTATTTTTAAGTTAACTGATTATTGATTTTGAGTGTTAGTTTTACTACTGGCGTGTGTGGTAAGAGCATGTTTCATAACGGCACGTGGCATAAGTCTGTGTCGTTAAGTGCGTGCATTTTATGTTTGTGTTGTAAGAGTGTGTGTCATAAGATAGTGTGTAGGGTGTTGAAGGAGTGCGTGTTGAAGGAGCATGTGCCAGAATTGCGTTATGGGAGCATGTGCGTAGGAGCACGTGTTGTGTGTACACATGTTGTATGTTCACCTGTTGTATGTAGGTGCACGTGATGTAGGTGCATGTGTTATAGAAGCATCAGGCGCATGGGTGAAAATCGTGTGTATCGTAAGAGTGTGAGTAATACTGCATGCCGTAGGTGCGCACGTAATGGGAATACATTTTTTTTAAGTGCATTTCATGCCTCCTTATAGGAGTGGGGGGTGTAGTAGGAGCATGTGTAGTAGCTGCACGTGCCATACAAGCACGTGTTGTAGAAGTGTGCATTGTAAGAGTGTGTACGGTTGGAACATGTGTTATAAGAGCATGTCTTGTACATACACATGTTGTGTAGTAGGCGCATATGTAGTAGGTGTGCTTGTAATCAGAACATGTATTATAGGAGTTAGTGTTGTAGAGGCACGTGCCATAGGAGCACTTGGAGGAATGTGCTTGTTCGAGTGTGTGTTGTAAGTGTGTGGTAGGAGTGTCTGTCATCATAGGCACATGTGTCCAAGGTGCATGTGAGGGCACTTGTCATACGATTACATGTTATGTATTAGGTGTGCGGGTCATAGGAGCACGGTATTGGCGTGCATATAAACACATTTAATTTCACAAATGTAAGGATACCGTTTTAATATAAAATCACCATTCTGCTCTTGCATTGTATTTCTCATGAAGTGTACATTTTCATATAAAAGTTTTCATTTTTTGCATCACTTTAAAATAGACATCAAGGTTATCTGTGACTTGCCTTTCACATTCGTATTTAGGAGATCTTAATTGCGTAATGTATGAACAGTAAAACTCATATCCTCCGTGTACAGTTAGTAGGAGTGCTTTTGATGTGTGTTTTCAGGAGATGTTCAGGGTTTATTAATTGACAGGAGCTGGGAGCTATTTAGCTCCTGGATCAATCCTGGGAGAGCCTGCTTGGTTTGACCAGAAGCTACTTTTCACTCCCTCTGCCAACTTGTGCCATACCAACACATGTAAATGACATTAACTACTGCATTTTGTACTGTTTATAAATAAGAATTTTGACACACATAAAAGACATTTAAAGCATAATGGGTCATAAATAATAGGCAAACTGTTATAATTTTCATCTAATGTGCTGGTTAAATTTGTGTCACGCTATATACCAACTCCTTATTCCTAAGAGGTAGTTCCTGGTTATTGAGCGATGACGGACACCCAAGCGCTACGTTTAACTCCTGCTCAGCAAATCCTTATTTCAGCCCCTCGATGTTCATTTTGTGAAGTACCAACTGTAAACCCCATACACTCTGTGTACATGTTTGCAGCACATGTTGTAGGTAGCTACCATAGTTATAAGTTGGGTGTAGTGGAAACCACTTTTGAGTTTAGGATCTACTCCTCCTTAGACTGCGTCTCAATGGACTCCTCATTACTGTAAAGAATCCTATCGATCCCTCACTGAAACCCTGCCTAAAGTCTCCTCCCAGGTGGCCATGGGGGAAGGCAGACTCTTCCTGATTCCCATCCCTGGGGGTGGTGTACTGCGGCAGGATCACCTGAGAGGAGACAGTGGGCCCAGAGTGGTGAGGAGATTCAGTGGGACGAGACACAGTATTTTTCCTCTTATAAGAAGATTCTTACAACTGTAACAAAATAAGTTATGTCCTATTGTCATTTTAATGTCTCTCAACCTCATATTCGATGTAAGGGTGTGAACCCTAAGGTTGTAACATCTGAGCAAACTATACCAAAAGGGAGGCCCTTTTTGTTATCTAGAACTAAATACCCTTCTCAATCCGGAGGTTACAATAAAAAGGATTGTGGAAATGTTGTCTTTTCTAAAGCATCTTTCTCTGCAAAAAGCAGAATCTCACAGCCTCTACTAAAATCATTCAGAAAATTAAATCTACCTTTTATAAATAATTTAGGAGTAGAATAAGCTCATTTTGGTAGAACAAACTACAAGTCCCAGAATCCTAGAGGGACTGAGACCAGGAAGATGGCCAAAGAGGCATGCAGATATAGCACTCAGGCAATTAAGCCTAGTAGCCATTGTAGTAGTCAGGCAATTGTAGCTAATAGCCCACACCTGAAGCTTATTGCACAGCCTGGGAGGCATAAAAGACACCCACAGGAAAGCAGGATCAGAAGGAGCTGGAAGGCTCGCAGCAGTAGTAGTAGTAGTAGTAGTAGTAGTCGTAGTAGCAGAGGAGATCCACAAGGCTGGCAAATCACGAGGAAGTGGCAGCACAGAAGAGATGACGGAACGTGGAGACAGCAAATGGCAGAGGCTGTGCCGGCAAAAACTTGCTGAAGGCTAAGTTTTCCCCATGTTGCTGTGATTGTAGATCTGTGAGCGTGCTGGAGAACTAGGCCATAAGCAGAAGACAGGCTGAGGGTCTCGGGGAGAAAAAGGAACTCTCAATTGAAGTGGTCAGACCTGAGACACCCAACCAATGCTGCAGAAGGTTGTGGGTCCCCGGTGAGTGAGGTACGGCGTTCAAACACACTGCACGAACCTTGCTGGGAACTGTAGCCAGCTCCTAAGTGACATGCATATGGTATAATGCGAGCGAAAGCTGATCGTTTATCTGAAGTCTTATTTCACAATGAAAATGTAGTACTCCCATATATTGTAAAATACCTGATACCCGCGTGAGAGCTAAAGTAATTGAAACTCCATTGTTGAACTCTTTAAACTGTTGAAGAACGTATTGGTAGCATGTCCTCAATTAAGAAGGAGGAAAGCTTGGTAAACCATTCCGGACTACTTAAATGGGTTATTTGGTCAGAAATGTTATTGCCCCAATCGACCGGGCATTTATTTTAGAGCATACATTGATCTGAATAAAAATTCTGAAGCAACTTACCCAAGTTTTTCTCACTTTAACACATGAGAAAACGACAGGTCGGGTACCGCCATCTAGTGCTAATCTTATCCGTTGATCCATTGCCCAAGGTTAAGTGCCCTTACGGCACTAATTGAGATCACCCGCCCCTCAAGCTGACCTCACTAGACCCTCCTCATGAGCTCCACCTATTTTAATGACGTTAGTGGGCAGCATGGTCATCACCAACGTCATAACGTTATCTTACGTAGAACCAGGAACATAAACTCGCATATCTTCAAACAGATGCAAAACTTTGGTTTCTTTTCACAAAAATGATAAAAACTTTTATTTTGAAGAAAACAGTAATATTCGGGAGCATAACAAGGACTTTTTAATTTTGACATAACGCTGAAAAGAGATCATTAAGTCCACAAAAACATTGGGTTTTTTTACGAATAGAGGTTATAGCTAGCAAACTTTGCATGGGTCCACGGTGATCCTGGAATGCTGATTCCGTTCATCGATCGAATAATGCATTCTTCACAAAGTTATTATCTTCCATCACCGATTCATGATCGACGCACATGGCATTTCATTGCCGAGAAGAAATGAGTGGTTTAAATTTTAAATGCAAGACTTTCGATATCTGCGTGTTTTCAGAACCAATAGGCTTCCATGTTGCTCCTTATCACTGCAACTGCAAAAGGACAGATTGGTGTGTGTCGATTGTGCAGATAATGGTCATCACAGATGCGTTGGATGATTACTGTCCAATTGCGGTTGCAGAAGCCGTAGACCGGTAAACTGTACCGCAGACAACGCGCATCAGTATAATATAACTATGTAAAATTGAGAATGCAAAAAATATATTAGTATCCAATTTGTAATTTTATATATACAGTACATATTTATGATGGCTATCAATTTCAAAAGCATTGTTAAAAAAAAAAAAACCTGAAGCCGCAGAGTAACGGCAGAGTAGCAGTGTTGGCAGCTACTTTCTACCTGCTCTTTGTCTGCAGTCTGTTTCCTGTGTTTACCAGTGCTGGGGAGGAGCACTGTTCAAAAACCCCCTGAAGCCACGGAGCAGCCGCAGAGTAGCGGCAGAGTAGCAGTCTCAGCAGTTATGGCCTCTATGGACGCCAGAGATCCAGCTTCTCTCTGCTCTACCCTGCAGGAGAAAGGCTGTCACCTCTGCAGCTTGCGTATGCAGCGAGAGGAGAAAATGGACAAAACAAAGCCGGGGCCTGCCTACAAGCGTCTCTCCCCGCCAAATTTGCAAAAACTGCCATGGGGAACTCCCCCTATGCACATCGTCTTCTGCTGTCATCCCTCCAACTAAATCTGAAGCCGGAGCATGGGAGGGAAGAGACTCCTTGCAATCTCCAATTCAACTTTCCACAGCCGACTCGCGGACCTTTCGGGTGGTAGACCTGAGACTGCAACCAGGCGAAAACCCTCCGCGTCTGAAGAACATTGTTTGCATAACCAAATTGGGAGCAGCCTGAATTTGTCTACGGCCTCTACTTCACCTACAAATCACACCAAAGTGGTCCCTTTCAGAGTTCCTTCTGGCATTTGCGGTCCGCCCTGCCCCATTTCCTTATCTGGAAGCGGCAAGGTTGTTCCACCTGTCGGAGGAGAGACGGAGTCGATAGCTGCAGGTGAGGCAGGCGGTGCCCTGCCCGTGAGGAGGCGTCCGACTTTGCAAGAGACTCTTCAGTTGGGCCGGCGGAAAGCTGCTTGAGTCAGCCAGCGACTTTAATGGGACACTTCAAGTTTACGGAGTGCAACATGGTGTCTGACCCGCTCCCGGGCCGGCTGGTGGCTGGGTGGGAGCGGGAGGCAGGTAGGGAGGATGAGGCTCCTCCCCCCGTGGAAAAGGACAGGCTCCGGGAAACCTTGTATCCTGGAAAGTTCCTTATGAACGTACAAAAACCCACCGGAAAGAGTCTGCAATTGAATTCTAACTCTGGTGGTGAGTCAAACTTGATACCAACTAGCTCCTCAATCAACGTCGAAGAAGATCCTGATGTTTTCAGTAGCTGCTCGGAATACTCTCCACCCAAAGACAGCAATTTGAAAACGAAAAGACCTTTCAATAAAAAGCTTTTGGCAAAAACCTCACGGCAAAAACAGCTTCGGAAACCAACAGATACGTCCCATTTACTAACAAAGCGACCCACTAAGAAAAAAGTGGACATCCCTACTTCAGCTATTAAAAGCTCTAAACAGCCTACCTACCTCACAAAAATAAATACGGAACAAACTAAAGATCTAATGAAACCAAGCTATGGCAATTTTCGATCTGCAAATGTCAAAGGATTTTTTCATCCTCCTCGATCTCTCTTCTGCCTTCGACACGGTCAACCATACCATCCTACTCAACATTCTCTGTAGAAACCTGGGTATCACTGATCAGGCTCTGGCCTGGCTGACCTCTTTCCTCTCAGTTCGACCCTCCCAGGTCCAACTTGGGTCCTTCCTTTCTACCTGTGGTGTTCCCCAGGAGTCTAACCTCTCGCCCTGGCTTTTCAACCAATACCTGGCAACTCTCGCCCACTGCATTGCCATTTTCTGCTCAAATTTCCAGTGCTTCGTTGATGACACTCAACTCATTTTCAGGCTGCCCTCTGCCACCTCCTCTCCCTCCCTCATCTCTGATTGCCTAACTGCCATTCAAGATTGGTGTAACGCCAATGATCTTTGTCTGAATGCCAGCAAGATGGAGATCCTCCTCATCGGCACATCTTCACCATCCTTTCCCGTCACTCTCTGGCCGGCCTCCCTTGGCCCTCCTACCCCCACCTGCGAGGCTAAGAACCTCGGCGTCATCTTTGACTCCACCCTTTCCTTCTCCGCCCACATCTCTGAGGTCTCTAAAAAGTCAAATTTCCGACTGCACCTCCTCAGAGGTACTCTGCCTTTCCTCTCCTTCCCCCAGAAGGTCATGGTATCTCAAGCTGTGGTTCTCTCTAGCTTGGACTATTGTAACAGCCTCTTTTTAAATCTACCTGCCTCTACTCTCCGCCCTCTGCAACTAATCCAGAAAAGGACTGCGAGACTTGTCCTTGGCCTCAAGCCCTGGGATTGTATCTCTCCAGCTCTGAAATCTCTTCACTGGCTCCCAGTGGATGCAAGGATTAAATTCAAAACCCTCTGCATTGTCCACATGGCTTTCTGGGGCCTGGGTCCAAAATACCTTCAGCTATCCCTCCGCAAATACCTCCCCTCTCGAGCTCTTCGCTCCTCTACCTCCAACTCACTCAGGGCTGGGGGTAGATCTGTCTTCGGCTGGGGCCTCCCTCTGGAACAGCCTCCCTGCCACTCTAAAACTTGAAGAGAACCATCTCCGGTTCCGGAAGCACCTCAAGACCTTCCTCTTGTCTTCTGCCTTCGCTCCCCCTCTCCCCTGCTGATCTGTTCTCTCTTGGCACCGTGCACCTGGCCACCCTCTGTCTTTTGGGCCCAGGTACCTGCTCATCCTGTCACCCTCCCGCACTGCCTCCGGGTCACCCCTTTCACTGGGGTCTCTATCTGTACCCATACAGCCCCCCCCTTTTTCTTCCTGCACTTTTCGGACCTACCCTGTCTGCTGCCTTAAACCTAGCACTTGCAAATTGCTGGCTGCATTACCACTGTTTGTTGCCTTTATTATTTATTTATTGTTATTTATCTGTTTCTCCTCTGCTTAGCACTTTCCACATCTCCCCCCTTCCATGCACTTTTCCCCTCCCCCCTCTCACACGCACTTGCGCGTTCTCAATGTCACTGGGCCTAGTAAGATCGCTGTTTTGTTCTCCCCTGTTCTCCTCCCTTGCCTTATCGCGCTCTGAAACACTTGTGTATGAGCATGATAGAAATAAAATATCAATCTGAATCTCAATCAATAAACATTGAAAAGAAAGTTTGACAAAATAGGAGAACTCTCGGACGCCGAAATGCTAGAAGCCATGCAAGACTCTCAGGCATCCATAAAATTTCGAAAAATTGACAAACGCAACTCCTGCACCGTCTCTTTTCTCACCCAAAGCCAGATGGCACTTTGGAAAGTCTGTGGAGCTGCACAGGGCACCAACCAAAAACTTGGTGCCAGTGAATACTGTCAATGAAGTCACACAAAACAGTGGTGGGGTGGCAACCTGCCTGGGTAAAATGCTTACTCAGAATTCGGGCTTGCCAGACGTTCCATTTCAAACACACCGGCTAGATTCACTTTTGCTAAGCCAAGAAAAACCCAAAGGTCCTCAGGCTACGGATAAGTCACCTGTCCTGGCCCCTCATTTCCTCGTTCGAGAGCCCAACTTAGAAAACGAGTCGACACCCTTTTCAGATGACTTGGACTCAGAAAATGTAAGCAGAGTCCAAGTGGTCCCCCTAAAAAGGGACAAAGCCACTCAAATTCTACACATGCCTCCATTAAAAGACAAAACGCAGCAAAAAACTTTGCCTCACACGAAGGGATTTGTTACCATCCTTGCCTTTTGCGCCCCAAAGGAACAGAAGATCAAGCGAATTGCCACAAACCTTACCAAAAGACACACCATCAAAAAAACAGATATATTTTCAGTAATGTCAGAAGTATCTATAGCTCTCTCCCCTTTTAGCAAACTCTATGAGTCAATCAATGACACACTTAAGTATCACAGCATGATCCACTCGAAACCTATATACCTCGAAGGGTACATTACTGCCATGGAACAAAGATTCAAAGTACAAATCAGTTCAGACTCAGGCTGCATAAATTCCAGACAAATTGAGGGGCATACCACAACGCCTGTGCTGGCCCCGCTAATTCTAGTCGAGACAGACCTTAATAACGGCCTCCCTTGAAGACTTCCAAAAAGAAAACATAAACTATCAAACACAAGAGCACAGCAAGTCTGCCATGAGCAGTATTGACTTAAGCAATGAAAAGTGAATCCGCAAAAAAACAAACTATGATGAAATCAAAAGAAAAAGGACCATCGGCCCTAAAAAAGAAAGACCTGCATTGAACAAATGTGCATTGAAGAGGAGGTGATCATACATTCGGTAGAGCCTGTGAACAACCCCAATTCTGAAACATCCCCCAAAGACTTTCTTAACAAAGACTTTGAACATTCAAAGCCCAAACTAAAGGAAAATGTGACAAACAAAAAACATGTGCTTTGTCTACATCCTTTGGAGGAGTCACGGGCAGCTGTTGCTTGTGGCCCTAAAATTTGGCAACCAACACCTGCCCCGAGAACAACCTTACTAAATCATGTTACTAATGGAAAAGACATGACTACACTTATCCCCAAAAAACATCCCAAAGAAACACTACAGCCTTCTACTTCTCTGAAAACAGAGGAAGACTTCATGGCAGTTGAAGAACTGATGGACCTTAGTGAACATCCACTGGATGTGCAGGTAGATTTATCCCTGGAAAAAACCTTGCCCTATCAACCTTCTAGGCCAAAGAAGGCAAACACACTCGCACATGCACCTTGGACCTGGAGGACTCTGTTAACTTGCTTACGTTGGACGACCGCTGTAAAGAATTTGCCACCAAAACACATTGGGGTCTAAAAGCAGAAACACGACTCCAGCCCAGAATGGAAGAGAAAGCCAACCCTAAGCATTATCGTACTAGGGCGAGAGACTCGCTAACTTGAAGAGATTCCTCGAAAGAAGCGAGAAAGAGGAACACTAACTTGAAGAAAGCTTCAACTTCGACCCAAAGGAAACAGGACTTTTCTGAGACTTGAGCTTCCCGCAAACAGACACCCGAGGGAGAGCAAAGAAAGAGACCCAAAACAAAAGATTGGGTTTGTGGGTAGAGAGAAAAGCAAGCCATCCCTCATGCAGGAGCAACCCTTGGACAACAGAGAATACATCGTTCTAAACAGAATAATAACTTATTTCATTGCGTCCGAAACCTGCGTCTACTAAGGACAGAAGATTTAAAACTTGTTGAGCCAGACCACGAGGGGCATAAAGCTATAACCTATTTACACATACCTTCTCCAGTCGTGGAAAATATCATCAGAGACTCATCTGAAAACCTACAAAGGCTAGGATATGACTTAGTAGAAGTAACAGAAAATTCATACGCATCGCCATTCCTAGACAAACATAAAGGCTCCATGCAGTCGTCAAAAACCCCCAAATGTATGACAAACCACATGGAAAAAACTGAAGATCATGTCATACAATTTGATCCAATGGATTACACTGAGGGCAATCCTACTTTGGCAAAAAACGACATGAAACTAACAACCAGAAAAACAAGATCTTCTAGACCTCTGGAAAGGTTCAATACAGCTCTGAGAAAATAGTTACTTTAACCTTAATGGACCCTCTTGAGACCGGAATATTCCCAAGTGGCCCATTGACAAAAATAAAAAGGACAATTGTCCAGGACCCTCCTCTACAAAGTGTAAACACCTAGGCAAAGAAAAAACAGTTCCTTTTCAACAACTCTGGGCATGGAGTGCAAAGGCTCTATCGACTCGCCTAAGACAATAGCAACTTGCAAGCCCAAAACACCCAAGACCAGGGATCCCACTGCATCAAACGCCAACTCCTGCGGCCCTAAGGTTTGGTTCTTGGAGCATGCGAGGCTTTTAACACTTGACGGTCCCTGGAGATGTAGACCTGGGTTCGTTTGACATTCTCTGTCTCCAGGAAACTTGGCTGGTTGAAAAACCAAGCTTGGACGGCTTTGCTTTAGCGACTTCACTGGCCAAAAAAGGGGACAAAGGACGTCCCTCCTCAGGATTATTACTGGCAATTCGCTCAGGTAGCAGTATACACCTAGAAAAAAATATTGACGGCAAACCTATTCCTTCTGGTAGCTCTAGTGATCTTGGAACATCTCAAAAAAGAAACTGGGGAAAACTCCTCCATTCCACCGATAATCGTGAACACATACTGGAATCCTCAGGCGATGTCTGACAACAGCTTCCTTATGATGGTGTTCTACGTATGCGTTGTCAATTTCGTTTTCCATCAAGTGTCACATCTACTCATCTGCGAAGATCTAAATGCAATTTGTAGAAACCAAGGGGCAAAAAAGATCACCAGCAGAAGAAAGAGGCATTGCCTGGTTAAATCTAATGACTTCAAGAAAACTCTTCGACTTGGCCACTGTATTCAGCTCCCCTGACTGAACTCCAACTTGGGAAAGGGGAAACTCCTTTGCAGCAATTGATTACATCTTTGTATCATGCCCAATGATTCCAGTGATAAAGTCCTTCGAAGTCATAAAAACAAACTCGAGTGATCATAACTTGTTGACCACAGTTTGGACCTCAGTTTGCACAAAAAAGCTGAAATCCTCCACGGAACTCGCAATCAACACGCAGGGCAATCACCTCAAGCTGAGCGCCAGAAACATCGCAGAATTAACAAAAACCTACAGTGGTCATGAAGGAGCTAAAACCTCAAATTGAAAACCCTTCAAAATCGATTATTGGGCACTACTTGTGACCTACAGGGTGAGTTAAAAAAAAAGGGGGAGTCATTATCGAAACCACAAATTTGATGAAATTCTGGTGGCATAAAGAAGAGACTTGCCAAAACTAAAAAGGAACAGCACTGCGACAAAACACCAAATTTAACAGAGACGCCTCATCTGAAGCAACAAAGAAAAAGTCTTGGTTGAAAGGACCCAGACTCTCTTTATACCTATGGGAGTCAGAGGAAATGTTGAGACGGGTGAGCGGTCATACTGTGTGAATTTTGGTCTTTGATAAGATCTACAGAGCGATCAACCAATGACACACTCTTAAATAGCATCGGAGAAGGCACTTGGGTGAAACACTACAAAAATCTATTTCACTCCCCATCAACAGTTACGCTTTCTGTACAGAGCGTGGAAAAAACACACTGGGCCGAACTCCACGACAGAGAATCCATGTAGACAACATTTGCAAGTTGAAAAACAGAGCTCCCGGGCCGGACGGGATTACTAAAATTGATTTGAAGAACCACCCAGAGGAATGGGCAACCTTAATCAGCATGGTCTTCAAAAGATGTACAGAATCCAAAGAAATATCAACATCCTGGACTTCGTCAATAGTAGTTCCGATCTTCAAAAAGGGCAGCAAAGAGGATCCAAGAAATTTCCGTCCCATTGCATTACTAGATGTAATTCTGATGGTTTACGGATTCCTGCTATTAAGCCAATTTCAAGCCTGGGCAAGCCAAGCCCCATGTGCAGACCTTTTCCAGACGGGTTTCAAGAAAAACATGGGAACCAGCGCAAACATCATGCTATTGAGTATTCTTAAGAGTAAGATCATGGACGGGGTGCCTCGGCTCTTCCTCGCATTTATTGACCTAACTCAAGCATTTGATCGGGTCAATAGAGAGAAATTGTGGAATAAACTGTCATCATGGAAATGTCCCGGTGAAATCTTGGGTCCAATAATGGCCTTACACACACAAACCAGAATGCAAGTACGCCCAAGTCATCAGGGCTTACTATCAGAAGAAATACCAACCACACTAGGGGTAAAACAAGGCTGCCCCCTCGCTCCTGTTCATTTTCTTGCCTACTTGGGAGACTACAAAAAGTAGATAGAAGTGCAAGATCATTCCTGCCAACAATTGGCCAAGCAAGGACATACCGATTACTGTATGCAGACAACATGATTTTGTTAGATCACAATGCTATTGGATGGCAGAGACAGTTAGACAACTTTGATGCCAAAGATCTGGAAATCAATAAAGGGAAGACCAAAATCATGTTAGAAAAACGATGCAGGAAAGCAGAAAAACTAAAATGGTACCTTGAAGGATCTGAAATTGAAAAAGTGCCAGAATTCAAACACCTCCGAGTGACACTGGACAGTTAAAAAAACAGAAACATCTATGCAGCGTCTTTTACACGAAAAAATGAGAAACTAACATTGCAAGCCAAAGCGGTCGTCAAAAGGTAAGGCCGATTCTCAATATTACCCGTCATCAAATTCTATAGAGCGAAGGTGGTACCATCCATATCTTACGGAGCGGAAGCCATGCCATATATACCAAAAACAATCTGGCTGACATTGGAAAGCCACTTCTGGAGATCGGTCCTCACACTGCCCAAATTGACCCCAATGGTCTTGATTAGACGCAATCATGAAACAAAATAGGTTGATGCTCTACAGAAAATCTTTACTGCATAACCGCATCTGGATATTTTACCCTGATAAACGTGGAACTAACAGGAGGATGTTGTAAAATGCTTACACAGCGGGAGAAAGATCTAAAGGAAAAAACAGTTGGTGATTCAAAGTTCATAAGAGGAATTGACACAGAATCCAACAAAGTTCAAAAGGAAATTGGATGAATTAAACTGGATTCACACCCTAGACACAGCTCTAAAATACAAACTCACTTTCCACCTCCCACGGCAGACGTATAAACTTAATCAAACACAGGAATTTATGAAGAAATATCCTAACGGAGCGCAAAGGAACATCTTCATAAGAGCACGCTTGAATCTTCTGCTGACAAATGAAATCCTGGCGATCAGCGGCCTATCAATTTCAAACAAGTGTAGATTCTGCGAGAACCCAGAGCAGACAGAAACAATAAGGCACCTCCTATTGTCATGTCCCGGAATGCAAAACATCAGAGAACCATGCTTGAAAAACCCATTGGCCTCTTCTATCTACGAGGAAGATTTTTGGTGGACCCGCCTGATCAGTGGGGAAAAGACCTCATGGGTCACAGCGACGGCAAACATTGTGGAACAGACATTACTAGACAAGGAAGAGGCAAAAATCGATAACTGCTAAAATAAGGAAAACGCCTTCCACTTGACTTACTGTACAGATGAGGGCAGAAACTGTAAAAATGGGCTACAAACTAAACAAAATATCTTTGCTACATTTCATAAACTTTACACACTCAGTCTGCACTTTTCGTACTACTAACGTTCGCCTTGTAAAAGTTGCTAGTGATTCCAACAAGTAATAAAAAATAAACCAATAACTATCAATTTGAGTTAGAATTAACATGTACAATGTTTATTATGTGTGTCAAATTGAACATTCATTCATCACAATGTAAATCATGTAGCATACAGCGCACTTGCCATCCTCACTTGCGTACATTGTGTCTTGTGTTTCCATTCTCCCTATGTGACAGATGACCAACCACTTCGAAAGACAGATCTAAGAAATAGAAACTTAACATTCCTACGTAAGCCTTCAATATAGTGAATCTTATCACTCCTTTGTGGATATTCGGCACATTTTGGCCTTCAAATTGTTAGTGCAGTGGATTTAAGGACGCATAACAATGCAACCCTTCATCCAGCGTTCACAGCTTGTCAGAGGGAGTTTCGTTTTGGGAACAGATGCCACATAATTCAACAATATTAATGGCAAGCTGTGCAGTGAAAAACAATGAAATATTCCACATATGAAAATATTTACTTCCATTGGAACGGTATCAATGCGCCTGGTCACACAAGATTTGGGTATTCTTTCAAAGATGGGGCAAAAACCTGTAAAAAAAAGAAAGTCATAGTGTGTGGCGGTTTTTCGGCCCAAAGTGGGCCACTTCTTTTCTGAAATAAAGAGTTTGAACACAAAAGTGGTGGGTTAATATATAGAGACCGCACAGACGTGCCATGAAATGAGGGGGATGAGGGGGGGTGAAGGGGCGATTTTGAACCAGGCTAGGTGGACTGTCCCCTTAATGGGGTCAGGCAGACCTGGCCGTAATCACACATCTGCTACCCATTAACATCACACAGATGAAGGGAAGCTGCTGGAGAGGAAAGTTATGTTGCTCTTCGGAGCAGAGGAGGGAGGCTGCAAGGCTGAGTCTGGCAGAGGATCCCTACCACAGACCCAAGCACACCAGGGAGCAGAGGAAGCAGTGGAGAGTGCCCAGAGGAGGAGGAAGGGAGAAGTGCTGAGCCAGTACCTGTGTGGGGCTACAGCCCAGTTAAGGAGCCATACCTCCCTAGGGCTAAATAAAGCAAACTGCAGCCTGTTGGTCGTGTTTACTGCAAAGCTTGCTTCCCCTGAGCATGTGAAAGGAAGTCCAGGTGCAGGAGGGGCAAGTGGTGAGACCCTGACCTCCTACCAGAACTCTTACTCCCCCACCCCCATGGAGCTACCCACCAGCATCACGCTAGGCGAGTAGGTCTCAAGGCGGATTAAGAGAGGAACCCAGTAAGTGACTCGAATGGGGGAGCGAAGCAGAAGGGGTACTTGAGTGTGAGAAAGGGAAACTACAGAGAATATAAAGCAACTACAAGTCCCAAGAGGCATTGGGGTGAATATGAAAACCAGTACAGCTCGAGCCCGGTTGAGGGAAGCATACAAAAGGAATGAGGAGAGCCGAATAATGGTCGAGTGGTCAGGCTTGGGATCCCGTAAAAGTCCTTGCCCACTGGAAAGTCTCGGACCCAACAAACGGTGGAAGGCCAAGCGGCTCAAGCCCGACGGAGGGAAGCCAAGGCATAAGAGCCGCTGAGAAAGGTTTGAGCCTGACTGAGGGGAATCTTATGAGATGATAGAACTGTATGAAGCCTGACAGGGGTCTTTATGGAAAGCTTGACTGGGAGCTGAGACCTGAACTTCAGCAAAGAGAAGAACCTATGGGGTCTAAAAGGACTTTCTTGTGAACTGTGGCATTTGTGAACCCAACAGAGGGATGCCCAGAGAAAGCTAGGGGAAGGGAACCCCCGCTTTCTGATGAGATGAGCAAATTATGACCTGTTAGTCATTCTAACACAGTTCATGATTTACTATGTGAACCTGACGGAGGGATGCCAAGGTAAAAGCTAAGAGAAGTAAACCCTGTATTGTGATAAAGCAAAGTGAACTGTGATATTGGCAAAAGTGAGCCCGGCTGAGGGATGCCTGTGAATTAGGGTGAACGGTGATGCACCCGTGAACATTGTGATGACAAGTGTGAACCCGACTGAGGGATGTCCACAGTAAGTAGTTGTTGTTAGTGAAAGACTTTGGGCCTCATTATAATGAGTCTGGCAGTAGCCGTGCCAGTAAAAACGACAGGGCTGCCGCCAGAGTCCTTTTTTTTTTCTTTTTCTGATGTCCGGCAATGGGCATTTGCCCCGGTGGACCTGGTAATTGCCCAATTGCCGGGCGCCACAAAAATGATCCCCATTCCCATTTGAGTCCCATGCAGAATGGTGTCGGTGCTACCATCAAAGTCTGCAGGCGGGTGCCGTTCCATCTGCCAGGTCAGACCTGGCGGGCTGTACGGCACCCGCCCGATGAACTCGTAGTTTGCAGGTCCGGAAACAACGGTACCGGCAAGCTTACAGTACCATTTGTTTCCGGACCGACAAGCTTGTAATGAGGCCCACTGAGACTCTTGAATGTTAAGTTTTAATGAAATGCCATAGTGAACCGACTGAGGGAAGCCAACGTTGCAAGAAGGATCGGAGCCCAGTTGAGGGGGTCTAAGGGTGAAGAGAAATAATTACTGAAAGGAACTTTTGTTTTTGTTGTTTATGGCACATCGGGTCCTCTGAGGCAAGAGACTTTGTGTGAAAGAAACTTGGCCACAGAAGGCCCTGATATTTTGGAAACTAACAGTAAGCTCATGCTGGAGAAGCCCAGGAGTGTGCGGTGCTCAAGAATCCCGCCTTGTCCCGTGCTAAAAACATGGGGAAGCGAGACTCCAGGTATACCATCCTGACTTGTCATTTTGAGAACACTTCTTTCTTTTCTTGCGAATATTATCCCACACTCTTTTGAAACGTAGAAGTAAGGTTTGGCAATAGTTTCTTTTAGTATAGGCCCTTTTTATTTGACTCCACTCCACTAGGACTGTATTATTATTATTTGATGGTCGTAGCTTGCTCCCATCAAAGATTATGGGTTAGATAGGCATTTTTCACACCCTGATAACGTTCAATAAACACATTTTAACTGTGATCACTTGTGTCTGTCTTACTATTGCCACCATGAGTCAAATTTTCTACAAGTTTTCAAGATTGGGAGGGCAAACCTCTTTTGCGATGTTCTGTGGCATGGACTGGCCCCTGGAAACAAAATGTGGAGCATTCAAAATCCATCTGCTGGGAGATTGGCTTTGCCACCCACTGTTGGCTTCTTTAGGTAAACTCCTTGTTGTAACGAGGCACCCTGAAAATTCCTGCAGTTTTTGCTTGTTCCCTTGCAACGTTCTTGTTGTGTGCATGTACAGCCAGTCTTGTTCTGACCTCCATAATGTCTATGCCAAAATGCAACCTTTCATGCGTGTACTTTAGGCGCATATTATGAAACGCCTCCAAATCTCCAGTGTGGCACAACTCCGAGTCTCCTCCTGTCTCTTGAAAGCGTTTTGTCGTATGCAATCTATTAAAGTGCTGTGTGAGGAGGAGAGCCTGGAACCAATAACCTTTTCTTATGCTCCTGCTATTTGATTAGTGGTCCTTGTGCACATTCGTGGAAATGTTTTTTCTTTCCAATAGTGTATGTTAGAACAATGGTGCATTAATGAATGCCCTTTTTCAAGCAGGATATCTACAGATTCATCACAAGTTTTTGAGCTCTACCAAAGATGGTTACTGATGGACTGTGACCAAATTAAAATGTTTTCTGTAGCCTTTTTTTCCAGCATATGTAATTTTTTTTCAAAATTGATTTTGCAATGTGCCGTAAATCATATTGATTGTCTGGGAACTGCTCTCGCATGGCATTGGCTATTGAAACGTGCTTGTTGGTGGTTATCAGATCTATTTGTATTCCTCTGGATTGCAGAAGTTGAATGGATTTAATGAAACCATATGTTTCAATGGCAACAGACAATGTACATTCAGATACTTGCACAACAACTGAACTCACTATTTTTTTGGTTTGCCTGTCTTGGAAATGGTAAGTGCAGTATTTAGCAGAACAATGTGGACTGTCCCTCACCAGCAAGCCAGAGCCTTTTGCCAGCGAGAGCATTGTCCATTGACATCTGTTTGAGTGCCCAGGCCTGGCTAATAGCGGGAACAAGAAATCCTTCTGATATTTGTAGCACTGGGTTTTTGAAAGGAACTCGAGACACACAAACTTGGAAAAACTTAAAAATGGTTCTGTATGTTGACCCGCTAAACATCAAAGCAGATGAACAAAGTACGTTTCTAGCAGGCACGTTTCCAAGTATAGGTTGAGCAGACCATGAAAATTAGTTATGGTGGTGTACACAGGTACCCTTGATCTTCAGGTTTGTGCCTTTGTCTACACGAGAAAACTTCACCAATGGCTCCCCACAAATCCTTGTATGCAATTTATGATCCCATTTAATCACTTTCATAATCTCAATCAGGCAGCAGTCGAATACAATGTATTTTGGTTCCTTTTATAGCCAATCATCCTGAAGTATAGTGGTTTCCATGATGGTGGATAAGTCCTCCACACTAGGAAGAGCGAAGTCCACATCATGTGCACAATCGTTAATCAGTAGCGAAGATGCTTCCGTTAATTCTGTCCGTGATAGTTACGATTTGTCCACATGTATTGGGGAAATGGGGCACATTGTCAGTTTCTTAGATAGCATTGATGGAGTGGATTATGTAAGCGGTTCTGCAAGCAATTCTGAAACCTCTTCTCTGTTGTCTGTTTCTTCTGGTTGACGTTGTGTGCTGTAACAATGATGCAGGGTTACTTTCCATATGTCACTGCTGGCATTCAATTCAAATAACGGCCACTGAACATGCATCACAACGCTGCTCCCAAGCGACAACGGCTTGGCAAGCAACATCATTAATTTTTGTAGCTGTTTGAGTCTTTGTGCTCCTCTTCTTCCGAGTCCTCTAATCAAGGAGAGAAAAAAACATGCTTAATGTATTGCACACACACACAATATATGAATTCCAACATGAAAATGTAATATCAATGACATGATTAAATGATAGAAAGTTTTTTTTAATTATGTACCCTTGTTTTACAGTTTTTCCTTGAAACCGTCAAATTGGATTTGCCGACCACCAGACCAAACTGAATAACAGCATTTTTTAATTGTATAAACCTTGAAATTTGCTCTTCACTTAAAGAATCAACTATGCATATATAACAATGTCGCTATGGAAAACATTAAAACCAATTAAATATTACATCAAAGTCAAAATGGATGATAGCTTAAATTTTACAATATGCTATGTATACTTCTTGTCCATGTCTCCAATTTTGACCACTTCAGTAGTACATTCCTTGTACATAACAAATTAAAAAAAACATTGATTAAATTGTTAAAAATGTTATGTTAAAATCTTTGATCTCACAAAGTACATCTTGAGAAAGTTGATTTAATGATTGACGACCTTACAATATCAGTAGAACTATGTAACAAGGTATGGTTCTGATATAAATACATTAAATTAGTATTGACAAAGTCAAACATTGTGTACTTGTAACATTTTTAAAAAAATACATTTTGTAAACCTTCAGAGATGTCGCAGGGAGATGGTGTGAGATCATTCTGCAAAACTAATTGATTAAATTGTGGTCCCTTTAGTGCGTTGTAATGTAATTTAGTTTAGTTTCACCGATTCCATTTTTTGCTAAGCAGCTAAGAGTTTATAAACAAAAACATACACCATTCATATAGTGAAAGAGTCTGTTATTTAGTGACGAAGTACATTTTTCTGAAGGTTTACTTTCATTGTTGCAAGTGTTTCTGCGATAAATAAATCAAGGTTGTTGATGTAATGCTTCAATTTGCTGACAGTTTTGCAAATTATCAAAAATTGAAGTTATCTTAATATAAAAAAGGTATTGTTAATAACTATTAATGGAAATCAATAAATTATCACTTCCCATAGCTCATCCTCCCGACTGGTTTCAATAGAAAAATAGTATATTGTTGAAGTTCCAGGCTCCACCTATATAACAGTATTTGTAATAAAAAAGATGTAACATAAACAACAACAAAAATTACATGTAACAGATGGTCGATTTTGACAAAGAAACCTACAAGCCAGTCTGTATCAAAAGGTAATATTATACATAACAATAATCAATATGTTTTCAGTTGAACTTGAACAAATACATATTTTTGTATAGTCGCACCGGAAGGAATATTCTAAAAAAATGACTTGAAAGGTGAGTGACGTTGCTGTTGACTCCGTAATAGTGGTCGATGTATATTCATACCATTGTTCAATAGAAAATGGACATTGGTAGTATGATTTACACCACACCAAAAGAAATTAAAAGGTTTGTGTGCAAGTTGCTTGGCCTCACCATTAGGATGTTGGACGTATCTGTGGTGTCCTCCATGCTAACGGTCTGTAATTCCATCAGTACGGTCTACGTAAAGACAGACATGGTAATAAAAAATAAAAAAAGTATGCGATGTGAGTGTGTGTTTGGCATGGCTCCCATTGCACTGAACTATTAGAGTATCTCCAAGTAGGGATGCACAAAGTAATCTAAAGTTCAAAATGTACAAACCAAACTGGAAATCTGCAGCTCAAAAGCCATTTTCATATTAAATTTAAATCCTTTGGAAATACATGCAGGACTGCACGCAGACTTTTAGCATGGCTGTTATTTGTACAACCCAAAATGATACAAGAAGGTTTTGTTGGATTGTCCCGATCTGTTTAAAGAAATATAAATACATATTACTATTAAAGTATCCCAGTGAGTAAATCAAACCTCATATTCCTCTTCTAATAAAAAACAAACTTACTTCATAAAAAAGGCACCTAAAGCAAACATGCATTGAAAAATGCACTATGAAAGATTATATTTGGAAACATTACTTTGTAATATTCTATGCTAATTGAATAGATGAAAATGCGTAGGACGGTTCATAATGGTGTAGACTTTTTAAATACAATTAATTGAGAATAGGGTGTACATAGAGTATACAGCAATAGAAAGTGGCATAGCAGAGAATGTTGACATTACAGAAAACAATAGTAAAAGTTACTTAGAAGAACAGATGAGCTGACTCAAGTTGGAGAGCTGGTGATATCCGCTGTCGCTCTCACAGAGGTTTTCTTTTTAACACCAACATTGTTAATAAAGCATTACAGAAGTGGGTGTGTATGGGAACATCTGACGTTTTAGTTAACAAGCACTCTGACAATGTTTGACATCCTCAATCCCGGTAGCGCAGCCCCCTTGCGAGCACACGCCTAGAGGTGTGGACTGTCATTGGTAGCAGAGGGGGATGGATGTGGATGAGGCGAGCGCAAAAGGCCCGGAACACATTCATAGGACACAGATATGTCGATTGCAGGGACGGGGTCTTCAAAGGGGAGTCTGGAGACACTGGGTCTGAGGTGGCCATGTGGATATGGGTGCCAATGCAAAAGAACCCTTTGTGGTGGGTATGGTATTCGGCACCTTGAGCGTTCCCATCCTCCCATCCCCGTTGGGAGTGCAAGCCCACAGGTGCAAACAGCCATTGATAGAGGAGGGGGGATGGATGTGGATGATGGCAACGCGATAGGTCAATAAACTAGTTAAAGCACACAAATATTTTACAATACTCTTAGATGTTTGGACGTGTTGTGGACTTACAAAGAAATGTCTAACAACTGTTCAGCTTATCTCATTCTTTATTTAGTTTGGTAAAGTGGATGGCAATGACACTACAAATTATACTGTTCAGGTACTGTCTCTATAAATCCACGGTATTGTCAGTGGTCACTGGGGAAGTCCTCACGAATGGCTCAATCCACACAGGCAGGTATTACTCGTCGAACGCGAAATCCCAGTTTTCCATGAATCCACCATATAAAGGAACGATAAACCACAAGTCTGTACCACCTGTGTAAGAGATACAGAAATAGTTTACTTGAATGGACCCATTAATTGGATTTTTCTTTGTAAAATGTAAGGTATTGTTATGCTTTACAAAGTACATTTTCGTGCAAAGCACTGACAGTACTTGTGATTTCAAGTAGGGATCAAGTCGAAATGTGAACGCATATTCCAGCAAAAATAGTTTGAGAGATACTTCCAAGTGAAAGAAACTTAATTGTTCGGACGATAAATCTAAAGATGAACACTTAGGTTTCAGATTAGAATTAGTAATTTATTCAATTTTACAGACAAATTCTTTCGTCAGTGATCCTTCGAAGTTCTCTTGATGTAGAGGAACAACACATTATGTTAGCCGTCTCGGTCGTCAAATACGCAACATATATAGAGTGAACTTACTCGTTTTGGATTATGAGGGCGAACTGTAGCTCAAAGTTCGTGCATAAGGACCATCATCATTCGCAACACGGAACTTGTAAGGCAGGCGGCCATGAAGTCATGCAGCTTGGTAAGGTGGGCCAAGCAGCCACAAGTTTTCTCTGCAACAGCAATTCTCAACCAGAGTAGGCATAAGCTCACAAAGATGCCAGGTACACCTGGTATAAACTTGTTCCATACGACTGAGTTCAGGCCCCGGTGATTGATCCGCATGATTCATCTGATTCTGCATCGTCTCGACTTTTCTCTTTTTCAAGGATTTCCTCTTCTGAACTTTCAGGCTCGTAAAGGTAGGGATGAATTGTTGCCATTGTTGCTGAACAGTGAAGAAGCATAGAATCGACAGTGCAGTAAATTATAAACGTTTTTGTTTGTATACAGTAAAGAAAAGGTTTCCCATTACATTGAATGTTAAAGAAAGACAAGCGAAGAAAAAGCCATGTTACAAAAAACACATTGTTTGTTTATTGATTTTATATGGTGCGCCAAACCCAAAGGTAACAGGGTGCTACAGAGAACAGGAAAACAAGATTGCTTAAAAACCTAGTTACAAGGCACAGTATAAGCATATACAATACATAATTTACATGCCAGTGTAAACACATACTTGACATTGCGACAAATCAGTTAAAGAATATACATATGTACAGTCAGGTTAGTAGGTTTGGATTGGTCCATGGTTGAACTTAGTTAGGGGTCATTGGAATGTAGCCCCATGCAAGTATATTCTGTCTACAGCTGTAGTAGTTTGTTTTTTTTTTTAGTCTAAATTTGGGTATCTGGAGGCAGTAGGAGTTCACGGTTCTGGTGGGGTGAGCGGAAGTTTTTGTCACAATTCTTGCTGCCAGGTAAGGGGGGGGCTGCATTATTAAGACATTTGAAAGTGAGTGATGCTGTCTTAAGTGAGATTCTGTCATAGATTTTGAGCCATTTGTGTTTTCTTCTAGTGTTAGAAATGTGTTCTTTAGAAGGTAAATTGAGGGCAGTTCTAAAGGCATTATTTTGTAATGTTTGAATTTTGTCAATGATGTATTTGTTAGCTCCCAAATACAGAGCATTGCAATAGTCAAGTTTGGAGAGTATTCGGGCATTGGCCATGATGATACAGCTGGCTTTGGTGAGGAAGGCTCTACTTGCCCTGATGAGCTTACAGTTGTAAGCTGTAGAGGATGCAGGGTGTTAACTTGTTTCTTTAGTGTTAGGGCTGAGTCAAGGTGAAAACCTAGTGATTTTCACATAGTGAAAAGACGAAGTTAATGGGCTCAAACTTTAAAAGAATGCAAGGACACATGTTTAAATATGGTTTGGTAAAGACATTTGTCCATAATAACACATTTGTCCATAATATAAGAAATGAAAAGCGACTACTGAGTTAATTTATTTTAGGCAGTATAAGTACTGGTTCCCAGAGTGTCGTACTTGGCAGATAGCTGAACAGAGCAGAAACAAGTTGGGGAATCTCAAAATGCACTGACACGAAAGAAAAAGAAACTCCAATGTTGTGTGATCAGAAAGGGTTTGTTTACACTTGTCGAGGAACAAGGTGTCTTGCCATTTCCATGGAGACACATCAATAGATTGAGCACAGTGGGCGTTGACAAGAGACGTGCACTGAAGTTGTGAAGAGGGGCGTGAGCGTCTATTGATGTCAGTATGAGGGGCGGGTGATCTGAATTATTGCTGTGAGGGGACTTGAACTTAGGGCAATGGATAAACGGATACGATTAGCACAAGATGGGGGTAGCCGACTGATCGTTTTCACATGTATTAAAGTGAGAAAAACTTGGGTAAGTTGCATTGGACATTTATTTTAACAGTGATCAATGTATTTTTCTAAAATACATTGATGATCGATTGGGCCAATAACCTTTCTGACCGAACGAACACGCCATTATACGAATTGCAAGTAACGAGAGAGAAATACATCAAGTGAGTCGTGTGCACCCAATTGTGTTTCCCAAAGGAAGTCGTAATTTATCCTTTACAGTTACATGGTAATACATGGCAAAACAATCCTTTCTTTAACTTTAAACTTCCCAATTGTGTTTTCACTTAAAAGGCTGAATCTTGTACTATAAAGCAGAGTAACATTCTTACCATTTCTAAAGAAGTAAAGCGCCTAAACCAATCGAGAAGAACAAGCATTGCCCCTGTCAAGGGGTACCCCCTGTCAAGGTACCCCCTTTTGCATAGTGAAAGCCGCCTTGCCACGATTTAAAGAGCCCTGTAACTCCCATTGCAAAGATATCAACTGGCCTAAGATGCAAGTGTGGGATTATTACCTGAACCTGAAAGTGGCACTACCGCTTCCGGGTAGTTGTTTGGGCTGATGACTGGCAAAAATGTGTGACCAAAGCTTGGGAAGGGGAACTCTTTGGTTGTGAAGAAAATTCTGAAGTAAAATGGCATAAGACCGGAGAGGCAAAGAGGCTGCCACTTTTGAGAAAATAATCAAAACGTAGCGTGCCGTGCCAACCTTAAGAGGTTGAAGTGTATTCTGTTGAAGCCTGTCGAGTAATTCAAAGTAATGTGCTGTAGTAGTAGGACTTTAGCTGTGGTGGTATAAACATTTGTCAATAGATGTCACATTGAAGTAGAACCATATGGTGGGACAACAGTGACGGTTCGCGTGGTACCAATAGTAGAAGTGTGGTTGTTGAAAGGGGAGCAGCAGCCCAGAGAAAGCATCCTGACAAATATACCGATGTACAGTTGTAACTAAAGCTGAACTGAAGAAGTCTTAAAGAATTGTGTACTATTGACCTGGGGGAAATATTACACATTCTTTTGAACTGTTGTGAGTTGGTTGGTTTACCATGATCAGGATTACCAGGATTACCATTGGCGCGTTTTCTTTGCTGGAAGTTGGAAAGGGATCTTTTCACTCAATGACAAAAGTGGATTTTTGATTGATGTTCTTTTGGAACTATCAAGAATTGGTTCAAGACTTTTTTTCTTTTTTCTTTGAAGAACACTTTGAGTCAACTTGGTATCCTGGGGAAGGAAAAGAAAAGGTCATTTACATATTGAGTTAATGTTGTTTATTTATGGTGTTGCTGTATCATTTCTTTGTATGTTTTATGTTTAGTGAGAGTGCCAGTTTACCCATGCTAGAGATTGTTCCCTTAGCTTCTAGACTAGGCAGGTACTTCCTCGGTAGAGTAAGGAAATCAAGGCTTTATTTTCAATTATTTACTTTAATAAAATGGCATATTTGTAAAGGTCTACACGCAGTTGTCCGCCACACATTACTTCCAACACCACATCTTGTATACCAAGTTGCACCCTCTGTTTCTTCATTTTGCGTGCTCTTTGCTTAGCTCCACCAGCATCACATTATGAACCTAGGGACCTCTATAATTTTGCCGTTGCAGCATATATGTACGTATGTCCGTATTAGTTATTACTCCCACTGGTTGGGGGCCATTTAGAAATGGTTCTAAATTATGCATCCCAGCTTACTGCCCCTTATTGTTCGCAACTTCTTTATGTTCTCAGACATACCAAGGTTTTGTTGTGTGTTAGTCACCTCCAAATCCTGTTGAATTAAGTTTTACATTTTCCTCAGACATAACACATACCGTTGCTAACTATATTAGGTTTTTTCGCTTACTATACATTGCTGCTTGTGAGATTATCCTTTTTTTTCCCCCTCACCCTCAGTCCTGATTTGTCTGTGCGAATTCCTTGCCTTATTACGTTTGAAGTTACTGCTATCTCTTATCCCCAATTACTGCAGTGGGTATACCCCCCATAGCGGCCTTAATCATGTCCTGTTGAGTATACTGATTACGTCCACTCAGCAGCAACAATGATACTCGACTGAATCCCTTTCGGCGACTCTGTATTAGTTCCTTGGTCTTTTAATATCTTCCTTCCACTGTTTAAACATTTATGTAGTACTAATGATTAAAGAACAAGCTTCTTTTCCATACGCTCGCTATTTTGCACCAAGTAGTTTAAAACATCTTCAAATACAGCAAACTTAGCTGTGGAGGAGATGCTCGTCGTACTGTTCTGTGAGTCATGAGAATTATCCACATTTAACTCCCTCTCTTCTGTCTGTTACACATCTCGGTACAGACGGCAGTAATGGTAATACTGAAACCTGGCGTGTATCCATGTTTACCTCCCTCAATGCCAGCTGTGATTCACAATTTGCTTCAAAAAATATTGGTGTTGAGGGAAGGTTGTTTACCTCAAAAGTTTTATGCTAAGTATTTATATTAACATTGAGTACTGTGAGATTTGTATCACCCCCTCTCCAATGTTCAACAGACAACCCTCCTCTCCCATATTTAATAGTTTTGAGCCCATACTATATGTGTCATTATCCACTTGCACGGTTCGGACGAGGTCCCGTACGTTATTTGGATTCAGCATTTCACACTCGTGCATAAACTTTGTTTTGGGGACATGACTCTATCAATAAGTTTGGAACCCAAATATTACAGCGAGGAATTAAAATACAGAGGCAAGTTCCTTTATAATAATTTCTTTCTCAATAACATCCAGTCCATCCGTTTTGGGAAAAAAACCTCCTAATTTTTGTCTTTCTGTAATTTGCTGTTACTACCGGGAGTACACATAGCTTTTGGAGGGCAGGTTCTTCGATGGTGTAGAGGATAAACGCAACTAGGACTCACCTCATTTATCACAGCTGTGAATATATCTTCATCGGCTATCTCTCCACTCATGTGTCGCGATCCCTCTTTCGCCAGTGTTTGCAGGGACACGTTATCTGATAACAAAAAAAACTTGACCTGTTCCAAAATGACAGATGCTAATATCTGTTAACGGCTAAAAAGGGCCAGTGCCCCACATACACCACTGCAGGTTACAAACTTAGAAACTCCTCCATTTAAATGTCCAAATACAGGAGTACCACCAGTGTAAAGAACAGACTAAAATCACTACTAACGACTCAATGCAACATTCGGCTAATGGCTACCCAGGCCAGTGTCCCACAGTCAATATTCCACCAGCGACTCAAAGTGCCAAATCCCTGCGGTGACCGCTCTAGGTTACTTTCCACAGTGTCTGTGTCCATCTCTGTGGCCAGTCGCAGAAGTTCTACCAGCCCCTATCAGACATCTTACGATCAGAGCACGCGCTGTAACGGAACACTGAGGAGCTGGATCCCTGCTGCAGATTTTGAGTCTCTCCCAGAACTTGACGTCATGCATGGTCAAATGAAATTAGACATACAGTCCCTGCGGTTCAGAACTTGCAGATTCACCAAACAATGTTGTAACTATAGTCAGGTTACTCTTCAAGTTATGACAGTAAATAGTAACGATCATTTGAAAATCGTACAGCTCACGGTAGCTCAAACAGTCCCAGACACAGTAACGTTGCGATCAGCAAACGGCGCATAGGAGTTATGACCCCAGTGTGAGTGTTAGAAATACTTGTGCTGCCAGACTTTGTAATGATGCGTGGTTGTGTAAAAGCACACATTCCCCTCGCTTTTGGGTACTTGCAAATTCGCCATTCAATTCGAAACTACCGTCAGGTTACTGTTTGGTTCACGGCAATAAAACCAAAGCAATCAAAGACTGGAAACCTGCCACAACTGACTTCCCATCAGCCCTTTCGGTCTTAGGTTCAAACAGTCTTCAGCCTTCCAGACTGCCAGACTGCAGGATACGCTTATGCACACTTGCCAGCATGCGCAACACATGAGTTTTTAAGGTCTCGGGCAAAGAATGTTGTACGCCGAGGCTCCACACCAAAGCAGTTGCTCCTGAAATCACTGTGTCGCTCCAGTAACGAATAGCTGCCAGACTGCAGGATACACTTATGCACACTTGCCCGCACGCCTGTGTGGTAGGCTGTGTTGAAGGAAATTGTGTCGTAGGACCATGTGTTGTAGGCAGCCTCCCAGGCCTTTTCACACGTGAAAATCTTGCAAATATGACACCTTTTTATCTTTCTGTTCATGCCATTCACACATCAGTTGAGTGCAGAGGTCACTACAAAGGGCAGGTGACTTGATGGAAACCAGAACACCTGCTGTGATTCTTATCTGCATTGATGAAACTGTAGACCATGAAGGAGAGATTTAGACATTTTTCTCTGAGCTGCATGCTCAGAGCCTGAAGGAGCACACAAGGAGACGAGAAATGGTTTCTTTCTATTCAACTGCTTCTGTATTTTGTGTCTGGAGAGGGGCATTTTGCATGCATATTTATTTTCCTAGCATGTTAAGATTTTGCAGTAATAAGATGGAATATTTAGTTACAATAGGGAAGCATACTTTTTTTTTACTGTAATATATTTTTATTAAGTTTTAACCTTGTAATGAAAAAATATTACAATGGTACAAACGTAGGAAATTCCTGCACCTTAAGACCACAAACAGGATCCAACACTGACTCTAACAACCTTGAAAGACCACGTTCACTCAGGGGTGGGGAGGGACTTAACCAGGGGAGTTGCTAGGTCTGGAAAAAACCCGGGGCTAAGTTGATGTCGGAACTGTTGGGACTGGGGGCTAGCTAGTCTTTTGGCTGTAGCTCCTGAGATTCTATCCGGGGCTACAACCAAAAGATCAGGGGCTACAGCCCCCTTAGCCCCCCCTAGCAACGCCCCTGGACTTAACTCTTACAACTATACCCATTAACAAGTGGCGCCCAAGGTATAACCGCATACATATAACAAGGTGGCACTGACGCTTCTCAGGAGCCGTATATGTTAAGAAACTCAAACATCCCGAACAGTACACATTAGGAGAATAGACGGCATGCACAATTCAGGGAGGTGTATCATAAAGCATACATGCTATACAAGAACAAATCCACACTACAATTATAACCAAATTAAAGGATAGCAGACTCCTTTATCCCCACGCCCCTCATCTGGTGTCTCCATTAGGTGCCTTCTCAGCAGGAATGGTTTTCAATCGTTTTTCTGCCCCCTCTGCGTCCCAAAAGAGGTACTCCTTCTCATTCCAAGTTACCCTGAGCTAAGCCAGATGGAGAATGCCTCCTCTGACCCCACGTTCCAGAAAGGCTTTCTTTGTAACATTGAGAGCCCTTCTCCTCTTGTTGGTGGCCGAGGAAATATCAGAAAAGAGATTAATCCTATATTTTTGGAAGTCCACTGTTTTCTTAGCCGCTGCCACTTCAGGATCCTGTCTCTGTGAGAGTCACTCAGATGCACCAGCGGTGTGGGGCCCACCTCTGATGACACCTTCGCCTTGAATCCAGTTGATCAGAGCCTGTAACATTTGTCGATCTATATTGGGTCATCTTCCAGGTCAAGATCAAGCTGCTCAGGGAGCAACGTTGATGCAAAGCCAATCGGGTCCTCCCACTCTGCACCATTTGGGAGACGTTCAAGTCTATCTGTCACCCTACTGCCTTTCACCACAGCATCCATGTCATGGCTAATTTCTGCACCATGGGAAACATTTGCACGCATATCTGGTCCCGCTCGCAGATCTTCTGCTCCAGTGTGGAGGTTCTTCTAGCTGGGCCACCTTCCCTGTCGGGGTCCTGGCTAAAGACTTTTCTAGGGTACATTGCTCGCTGCCGGGCACAAAAAAGTTAGCATCCTCCACTATGGCCTTTTTCTTCCCCTTTCCTGATGCCGTGTCCCTTTACCACTGTCTGATGGCACATCTCTGGGACGGCTCCACAGAACAGCCAATCCTCCACCGCCAAAACAACGAACTTCCTCACCAGAAGGTGTGCAAGAGAGGTGCAAAATGGGAATCCTCACAGAGCGCAGCTTTGCACAGTACCCACATGAACTAACTCTGTAACCTGCGTGATCAAGGTGCCCAATGGCTCCTTGGTGGGCTGCCTGCCGCTGGATGCCTGCAGTTCACTGTGGTGGACCCAAAACAGCCCCCTCTGTCTGCTTTGCGCTGTTGAACTCTCCGGAGCCGCGTCACGCTCTCCAGTTGATCTGGGCTACAGTTGTGTCCCTACAGGCCTCTGTGCCTCAGTCACCAGCTGAAATGGACACCGTAGGTCAGGTGCCGCGTGAAGTGTGCCATGCGTCTAGGGTCCCAGCCCTCCACGTGCGACAAGGTGAGAGCGGCTCTTTGCACCGCGTCTCTGCAATGTCAGCACCACCCGCCTCCTAGCGCTCTCAGCCCACACCGGGGGTGCACTCCTGCAGCTCCTGCATCTCACTAAATCTCCATGTCCAGCCTCGTACGACACTGCAGGGATCTCGAGACTGGAGCAGGCAATCACTCTGATTCTGCGGCTGCAGCTGCACTGTGGTTAGTTCTCCCCCCTGAGCAAATTACACAGCTTCACAATGTGTTGCAACGGCCCTGTTCTTGTCGGCCTACCTTCGCGGTATGGAGCTTCCCCTTAATGCTGCCATCTTCTGCGTGCTCACTAACGCCCCCGGGACGCATACCTTTAACAAACAACATGCCTTTTCAGTGAATGCTTGCTTTCGTTGCACAAAAGTATTTTTCCGAGTTCCTGTATTGTGTCGTAGGTGTTGTCACTACCTAAAGAAAAGTAAGGATAGTCTGTGTCAGGAAGTCCAAATGAAATGTCTTTCTGTGTCCAGAACCTATACCTGCCCTCACAACTAACTGTATACAATGTATAGGGATGTCGGCATCAAAATGAGTAGTGTTCAGAAATAAAGTGCATAGCTTCTTCCAGCTCTTGGCTTGTAATCCGCTTCCCCTTCCCTAAATTCAAAACAGTTCTCAAGATATTGTGGTTCCCTTACCCAAGAGTTCAAATCTTTCAGCTTTTCAAAAACACAATTCCTGGGGACTCGTCCAGCTCTTTTGATATTCATACTTTTCAATAGCTCATATAGGCAGTTCTGTTTCCTGACTTCAAAATCACATATGAGATTGTTGCAAACCACTAGCTTCTTTATGGACACCACACGGTCCACCCATTACAGGTCACGCAACTGATAACCCTTCATGGCTGCTTCCTATCAACAATATGCCACTGCTCCAATTTGACGATGATGCGTGGTGTGTTCACCCGTGTCACACCCTCCTGACACTACCGTGGCTTGGTTGGCCACTCTGGCTCAAAACATGCAGTTCTTTGAACTCTTTTGGCTTTGGCCAATGGGTGTTTTCTCATACCATACCCTTCTTGGTATTCTCTTGACTTTGCCAATACTTGTTTCATAGATAATACAGTTTGTGGTATCGACCAATGTCACCACCTTTTATTCACTCCACTAACAAGTGCCCAAAAATAGCTTTTACTCTGTTCGATAATTGGTTTGGTATTCAAAACCTTGTTCTTCGCAAATTCGCCTTCCAGCCAGGTGTTTCGCACACTCATCGGTTGGAGCTTATGGCGCTGCAATGTCTCTGCTGCCACAGATTCTCTCCTTCCCGTGCGGTACCTCGCTTCCTCTCCCAGCAGATCCTCATGGCGTTGCTCCCCAGCAATGCTCCACATGCAGTTCAGGATTCTTGTGACTGCTGCTCTCGGTCACGCCGGTCTCGCTCTCATGGTCTGCTACCGGCCTCCAGCATTTCTTCGCTTCGCTTCCTGCTTCATAAACTCTGCATCAGTAAACCGGTCTCGAGCACTCCTCCTACCACGCCGCTGATCTCGAGTTGCTGGCCCAGCTGCTGCCTCTGCGTTCACAGCTGACTCCATTTCCAAAGGATGTTGGCTTTTAAAATTCTAGCCACCATAATGAGTCCAGGAAAGACTAGACCACTCATTATTAGAACGGTAGTTCTGCCTCACTCGTGCTGTCCTCATACCAGTACATAGCTGAGGTTGATTAGTCTGTATCAGCAAAATGAGGCTGATATGTGTTTGTCTCAACAGAATGAGGATGTGTCTTCTAGTTGATCTCTTCCTCATCCCTGTTTTGAGCTGGTGTTTCTTAGAGATAGTTTGAGGGAAGAACAGGGAAATGGTTGATTGACAATAGCCTACAAAGGCTTCAGGGATAGCGGGTTCATTATGAAAAGGAAGTGGAGGATATAATGTCTCACTTAAGGGCGTTCTCTCCCCATTCCCCAAGTACGCTCCACCCAGGTGATCCTCTTTCGCATATCCTACTCCAGAGCCAGGATCCAGTACCGTTGGCCTTTCCCGGGCCACTGACGGAGAGGCAATTTTGAGAAAAGAAGTGAGGATGCCCTTAGATTCCTCACAGTGCATGTGTCGTAGGTGCATGTCAGAGCCCTTGTCATATGTCTACATGTTATGTGTAGGAAGAGCATCTGTATTATCTCTGCATTTCGTAGCAGCATGTTATTAGTGTTAATATACACCACAGGTATGCAACCTTTAGATCTCTGGATATTTTTGGACAACTCCCAAAATCCCTTACCAGCCTAGTCAATAGCCAGATACCATGAGAATTATAATGACAGATGTATGTGTACGGTATTAATATGAAATGCACCGCCATTCTGCTCATGCACTGTATGCCTCCTAAAGTGTAGGTTTTTCATATGAAAAGTGTACACTTATTCCATCACTTTAAAACTGACATCAGAGTCAGCTGCCACTTGCCTTTGATGTGAGTTTTTAGGAATGTTAATTGTGTAATATTTCAAACTGTAAAACTAATGTGCTCTGTGTACAGCTCGTATGAAATATGCGCATTAATTCTGTGTGCATGCGTCATATATAAATCAATTTCAAACTCTCCATCTCAAAATTGGCCATGTTGATTTTCAATACCCCAATTCCAGATGGAATCTAGGGGCCTGCAAAAAAATTGGGAAAATCTAAGGGACCCAATTTTGAAATAATTGGTCCAAAATAATATATTTCTTTCCCTTTGGAAAACCCCACGTTAAAAGATGTTCATAATGTGATCAAAGTAAATATTAAGGGGAAAGACCGCACTCCATGGACGGAAACGCTAAAGCAAAAACAAATCTGAAGTTATCTTAACTACAACATCTTTATTTCAAAAAAGACATTGTGCAGGGAAAGGAAAAAAGCAGTCCAAGGTAACAGCAAAATAAATCTGCGGTCCATCCTCTATTTCCATCAGTCACAACCCACTGATGGTATCCATGCCATGCAGGCAGCCATCTTTTGAATGCTTATCCTGCACACAGTAAATGAACAGTGTAAAGAAAAGCGCAAGTTTAACTAATAATGATCAGAGTGCAGTGACATGTAATAATAACAAGGTCCAATAACAATTTACACCCAATACGGTACTTAAAAAGGAACATGCCAATGGCACGGGAGAAGGGTGCATGCCATATATCCATAATACTGAGTAGTATAATAATGCCAACGACTTGCTCCAATATACAAAAATGTAACTCCTACATGATAAAATCATTACAATGTTATTGTGTTACCTCTGGTCACATGCTATACTCCTTGTCTAATGATGTCAAATCCCATCGAGTGTCGGTGCCCCAATCAATCTCCATCTATGGTTGCGCCCAATGCAAGTGAACACAATGTCCCGACTCCAATCACACCCACATTGTTCAACAATATAATATAAAGTGCAAATGCATGTAGCAGCAACACAAATACAACCGTGTGACTAACTAGCACCGGAACCCTATGATAGGAGAAGCATCACGTGCAAATGCATTGTAACAAAGGGACCCCCTACAGTGATCACCAATTACTGTCGAGCACCGAGGACCACAAACTAGTCAATAGTGTGTCATGAAGTGCAATTGCATGTAACAGCAATACAAGTCAGACAATCGGACTAGGTCGCAACAAAGCCCAAAAAAGTGGAAAGACATAAAGTGCTAATGTATTGTAACGGGACCCCCTTGCATTGCCCGCTCACGCCTGGTGAATGCTGAACTGGATCCCTCTATGCAAAATGCAAGAAGAATAACCAGTTTTAATAATGTATGTGTATATATGGTGTGTGAACAAGCTATGTGTTAGTAGCGAAATGTTTTCTTACCTTTTTGCTTCTAATTGTTTCACCGTGGGCTAGGGGACTGAATAAAGTATCTTGCTTTACCAACTTTAAGTTACTGCAGCATTGTTCTTTCTTTGATGTGAAGTGCTTCTGTGTGGTGTTGGTGCACCACTTGTTTGAACTAATATTTCCAGCCAACACGTGTTTTGACACAAGGTCTTTTTCAAGGCTGTTACTCAAACATCGTCATAGCAATTGTATCAGTGTGTAACAACATTACCATAGTTGAAGATTATAAATACATACCAGATTCATGAATTGGGTACAGGAGAAGGAGAAAAATCCAAACAAAAACATGGGAAAAGCAAATATTAAAAACTGATAAATAGAAACTTATTAGACGATTGCCATGCCTAAAAACATAATGCCTTTATTCACCCAGTCTGATGCTATATGCGACAAGTGACAGAAAATTAATGACCCGGATATGGATTAGGTGAAGCACCCTAAATCCCTGGTTATTGATGTACCAATTAGTGGTTTGATCGTTCAATTAAGAGTGCAAACATGCATAGTTTCAAATGAGCCATTAAGTGATATTGCTAGTGATCGAATATCCTAAAGTGTGTTAGGATTTTGTTATTTTGCCCCATTGGGCTTAATGTTGTTACACACTGATTCAATTGATATCCCAATGTTTGAAAAACAGCCTTGCAAAAGACCTTGTGTCGAAACACGTGAAGAATGTGCTTTATTAAAGCAAGAATTTTGAAAGAGACTACTGGACAACTTTACTTACAGTAACTTGGTGGGGCGTGCGCGACCAACCAGCACTTACCTGTTTTAGCCTGTATATTTCTTGAGCTAAAGAGTAGAGCCTCATTGTACTAGCTGTGCAGCACGTTCAACATTTGACTTTTTTTTAGGACTAGAGCGCACTGACAATCGGTCTTACTCAATTTTTAATATATATGTATTGAGCACCTCCTGCCATTTGTTATGGCTTTGAAGTGCTGTAGGTTGAAGGGTGCTGTGCCATAATAGTCTTTTGTCAGGGACTATGTGACCGCTAGACCAAATCCTTTTGTAGGACTCTACATCTGTCTGTCTATGGGGCATAGCGCTATAGCTGGAAAGAACTGGTATAACTCAGTTTATCAACCTCCAAAGTTGAAGGCTCTACTATGCTTTACATGTACAAAACATGCACAATGAATGATGGGCACATGCAAAGAAATGTGGTCTAGCGGTCGCATAGTTCCTGACATTGCACTGCAGTGTACCTCAACACGATTCACACTTCAAATTATTAGCCGAGAAGACTAGTGTAGAAATGTTAGAACATGGACAGTTGCTTAAATTACCATTACTGTTTCTGTCACACAGCACTTCAACCTACAACACTTTAAAGCCATAACAAATGGCAGGAGGCGGTCTATACATTTTTATATATATTTTTTCTTCCTTTTTCAGTCATTTCCTTTCATACCTTTTTATTGGGTTTGTATCAGTTTTTATTTACCTTACCTCCATTCTCTTGTACCTTTTCTTTATTTCATTTTTGTTCTGTTTATTTCAGACCAGTTGGTAGTTTAGGATGCAAGTTGATTGAAGGGTGAATCTCAGCTTAAATCTGAAAAGTTAGGATATCGCACAGTAGATGTATTGGACAATACAATTCCGCTAGAATGCTGTTTGCCTGATGGTCTCCGGATGGTGTAGAAATTGTTGTTTGAACGTAGATAGTGAACTAAGCTGCAAACCTTGGTGCTTGAGGTTTTTGAACATATTAGCCGAGTACCTTTTGTTGCATGTCTACCTCATGACATGTATTGCATGTCTACTTTTGCATTCTACAAGAGGGCAATGGTTGCATTGTAATTATTGATGTACTTGGATGCTTTGTCCCTTTTAACGTTGTATGTGTTTGTAGGGGATTTGCATTTTACAATGCGTCTAACAGAAGATCTCAAGCTATTTACTTGTCCTTTTTTGGAAACTGGTCTAGGGAAGCCAAAACGACAATCGGTATAGTATTTACTTTTTTGTTTTCTTATCTACGTCGGCAGTATTTCCCACACTTATGTTTTTGAAAGCGTAAAATTTGTGTACGTAGGTCTCTATCTGTGCTTTTTCAAGGGATGTCGCAGCTTATGTATTTTTCAATAAACTGTAAAACAGTGGTGTCACTGTCATGGCCACATTTGGGATCATCTTTTAGCCACAAAAAGAATGTGGATGTGTGGTGCTCCTCTTGAGTGATATTTCTTTCTCCAAAAGAAGTGTTGCACTTCTCTGAGCAGAAGTGTAGTTTTATTGCAGATGAATGGCAGCAATGCAATGAAGCGATGGTGAAAGTACCTTGATACATTGACAGAGTTCTCCTGGTGTTTTTATATCTATTCCATCTTTATTTTGGTTTGCAGTGCGTAAGAAGTTGTGCAAGTTAACCCATGCCTAATCTGCACAGCTTAAAGTAACAAACCATGTGGGTGGGCTTTGGTTCCTTAGCATACAAAGTACATCAGCGTGAATTTGGAATCAGTATTTTTTTGTACCATGCTCGTTTGCCAACAGATTTGGGATATTTGACTGCAAAACGTAATCTTTGTCTTTTATTTTTTGAAGCAGTTGGGTAGCAGAGCCTGTTTTTAATGTGTGTGCTACTCCAAAACATAAGAGTTGCTAGTTCACTTTCGAACAGGAGGTGGAAAATGTATTATACATTTTGTCTGAATCTGCGGTCTTCCGAATATATTCGTAAGGAGCGATATGATGCACTAATTTGTGTGGACCTTTCGTCATATCTTCCTCCTTTACCTGTAGGAAAGAGTAGAGGAAACGTATGTGGTTTTTTTTCACTTTCTTTCCCATATGTTCATTGGGGATGCTTTGGCTTGATGCATTTGATATGTTTCTAATGCATCTTCAATGGTGTCTTTGGAGTGTTGTGGGTTGATTGTATACTGGTTTAAAATGTTGGTTAACGGGGTCTACACGTTTAAAAAGGCCAGATGCTGAGGAATCTTGATTTATTTGCGTGGTTTCTTTGTTTTCCTCTGTTTATATCTTGTAGTATTAATTGTTTTCTTTAAGATATTGTAGTGCTTGCCTTATTTTGTCAACTAGTTGTTGCCAAATATTTTTTCTTTTGTCGGTACACCATTAACTAGTACAATCAAGGATTGATCTATTAGTCATTGTACTCCTAGAGTTTCAACATTTTCTTTAAGATTAAATGGCAATACTACTTTGCCACGGATGCCCTTTAGTAACTCAGATGGAGGTAATTGGTCTGTTTTCGGCTGAAGGCGTATTATAGCTTGAAATGGGTGTACTGTTTGGATTATAATGCTCCCATACAAGTTAAGTTGTTGGCGAGCTTGTAATTGCGAATATTTCTAAGTTATTAGTGATTGCATGTGACAGCTTTTGGTTATTGTCAAGCTCTGTGTTGTAGTACATGCATATTATTGAGGGGTCAGTTATTTTGTATTTATTTTCTTTAGTTTCAAAGTACTTACTTTGGATGTACTCTATTTTTGGAAGGAGTTCTTTGGCTGTTCCATGTAGGAGATTGTTATTTACATTTTGCAGTTCTAGAGCAGGACTCTTTGCATAGTCTATGCACAAGATTCCGTATAGCGGAATGGTGTGTTGCTAACATTTTGATGTGGTGGAAGGTGCTTTTGCAAGCAGTTCCCGAAATGCAGGCTAATGAATGTCCTTGCAGACCAGTGTGGCTGCGCATTCATTATAAATGTCACACTTTCGAATATTGCATTGCAGTCCACGCAAATAAAAAAATGAAGACTTGTTAAGCACGTATATATTGGAATGGGTCATGTTGGCAGGTATGCATGTATTGCAAAAGCAAAAACAGGGGTGATGGCTGGAAGGTTTAGAATGAATTTTTACCACTGGCATTGCTCTGGGAAACCCTCCAAACCATCGTTCTTCGCCTGCCAAGCCATTACAGAAGGGGAAAAACCATATGCAAATCAGGCTTGGCTCCACCCCAACATATTAAACTTGCACACACCTAGTGCCACTTAAAAATGTTTTACAAATGTTTTGCATCTGCTTTTTCTATCCGTTAGAAAAAAGTTGCACACAGTGCTGCAATAAATGGACATATTTGTTTTTTTACTTTGATCAAATTGGTCCTAAAAAGAAGCATTTTTAAATGCACAGCATTGTAAGCAGTTGCTGGTCGATCTGAGCAGGTGCTTAATTCTGCAATGCATTGATTTTTGCTGGAGTGGCTAAAAAAGTGGAATATATATATATGGGATACATTACTCACCGTAATCGCATTTCTGATGCTTGTATCTGCTTAGATTCACATGCTGTGCATAGGCTGACATCTAGTGGAAGCTGCAGAGTATTAGTTTGTTTTTCGAAACTCGAAAATGGGTGTCGAGCTAGGGTGTGCCAGTAATACTATCCCTAGTGTGACGTCCACTGTACCCATGATCCCCCATGATCCCTCACACGTGTAGGACCCTCAGATTTTATTTTATCTGACATGTGGTAGCATGAGGAGTAGCGTGAGTACAGAGTATCCAAGCAGATAGATAGAAAGATAAGACTGCAAGCATCCATGCAGCCTCTCCCAGAGGGGAGGTAGGGCGGGCGCATGTGAAACTAAGCAGATACAAGCATCAGAAATATGATTACGGTGAGTAATGTATCCCTTCTGAGGCTTGTGGAATCTGCTTAGATCATATGCTGTGCATAGATTAGCAAGCAGTGTTAGAAGAAGGAGGTGGGATGTGAGAAGGGTCATGAGAGAATAAATGTCTTAGAACCGCTTGTCCCACTTGAGTATCTGTCTTGGAATTAGTGACAATGCAGTAGTGCGGAGTAAAGGTGTGAATAGAGCTCCATGTAGCTGCTTTGCAAATGGTGTCAAGGGGTACATTTGCAATGAAAGCCAGAGTGGCCCCGGTGCCTCTTGTAGAGTGGGCCCTTGGCGTAAAAGGCAGAGTTTTACTTGAAAGGGCATAACACAGTTGGATACATTTGACTATCCATTTTGAGATGTCACCTTTGGAGATGTGATCTCCTTATCTGCCTGTAGCTACGGAGACGAACAGTTGATCTGTCTTTCTTAGCGGTCTGGTCTTATCTATGTAGTAGAGGACCGCTCTTCGCACATCTAAAGTGTGTAGTTTCACCTCAGCAGAGCTTTTGAGTTCTTGGAAGAAGGCCGGTAGCTGAATGGACTGGTCAACATGGAATTTAGAGATGAACTTAGGTGAGAACCTAGGGTGAGTTCATAAAACCAGTTTATCCTTATGAACAGTAAAGAAAGGATCCTGCACTGACTGAGCTTGAATTTCACTGACCCTTCTTATGGATGTAATGTCTACTAAGAAGGCAGTCTTATAAGTCAGGTGTTTGAGACTAGCTTTTTGCATGGGATCAAAGGGGGGCCCCATAGGTTTAGCAAGCACCACATTGAGGTCCCAACCTGGTGGAGGGTTTGAAATTGGAAGGTGGAGTCTCTTCACCCCTTCCATAAAAGCCTTACCCACTGGTACTTTCCACCACAACACCTTGTTATGGGAGGTGGTGTAGGCTGACAGCGCTGCTAGGTGTACCTTGAGTGAGTTAAATACAAACCCTGCGTCAAGCAGGTGGAGCATGTAGGTGACAATATTGGAAGGAGTGCAATCAACTGGGTTGATTTGTTTATTCTGGCACCAAATAACAACAAATCTTTTCCATTTATCAAAGTAAGTGTCTTGTGTTGGGTTGCCTTGATTCTTTCAGGATATCCATGCATCTCTGTGGTAGATTGAGATGGCCAAACTCTATGACTTCAGGAGCCATGCTGCCAAGTTCATTGAGTTGGGTTGAGGATGCACTGTTTCACCTTGGTGCTGGGACAGTAGGTTGTGCCAGCACGGAAGGTTGATGGGTTCACACACGGCCAGTTTGTGCAGGTGCAGGAACCACGGTTGTCTCGCCCACATGGGAGCAACTAGGATGAGCGTCATCGACTCTGTGTATCTTGTTGACCACCTTCCTCATCAGGGGAGTTGGTGGAAAAGCGTAGGCAAACATCCCTGACCAGTTCATCCATAGAGCGTTCCCCTTGGAGCCTGGCTGGGGGAACCTGGACGCGAAGTCTGGGCATTGTCTGTTGTCGCTTGTGGCGCACAGGTCTATAGTGGCGAACCCCCACCGTGAGAAGAGGTCTTCTACGACCTCTTCGTGTAGACACCATTCGTGTTCTTCCAGTAGTTGGTCTCTGCTCAAAGCATCTGCTAGTGAATTGAGATCCTCTAGAACATGTTGAGATGACAGGAAAATGTTCCGTCTGAGTGCCCATATCCAAATTTTTTGGGCAAGCTTGGACAGATTTTTCGACCGAGTGCCCCCCTGTTTGTTTATGTTAAACATTGCTGTCATGCTGCCCATTAGGATCTGCACTGACAGGTTTGATAGGTGGGGTTCGAACGCTCGAAGCGCTCTGAAGACTGCCAGGAGTTCTAGCAGGTTGATGTGATTCTTGGCCACTGTGTGAAACCAGAGGCCCTGCGCTGTGTGGTGAAGGAGGTGTGCTCCCCATCCTGAGAGGGACACGTCTTTAGTGACTACCGCCTGTATCTCCGGATTGTAAAAGGGTTTCCCCTTTGAGAGATTTTCTCTTGTCCACCAGCGAAGACTTTGTACTAGTGTTGGAGAAACGACCACTAGATAGTCCCACCGGTCACTTGCCTGAGACCACTGTTTCGCCAACCATTCCTGCATGGGTCACATGCGCAGGCGCGCGTGGGGAACTAGGTAAATGCATGACGCCATCATGCCTAGCAAACACATCGCTTTGCGCACCCTTATCTGGCGACCGGACTGATATTGAGGAATTTGTAGTAGTAGATTCTGAATTCTTTCCTCTGATGGAAAGGCCAACCCCTCTTGAGTGTTTAGGACAGCTCCTAGGAACTGTTTGGAGGTGCTTGGCACCATGCTTGATTTTTTTTTTCTTCTTTTTTTCTCGTTGAAAAACCCAATTAGAAGAGGAGGTCCATCGTTCTTTGGATGTTGAAAGTGCAAATTACTGGGGTTTCCCCCATGATGAGCCAGTCATCCAGGTAAGGGTACACCGGGATTGCCTCCCTGCGTAGGTGTACCGCCAGTACCTTGGTGAATACCCTTGGAGCCGAGGCTATACCGAAGGGCAGCACCTTGAACTGGTAGTGCTGATTGTCCACTTTGAAGCGTAAGAATCTTCTGTGCGCTGGAAACCTGGAAATCTGAAAATAGGCATCTTTCATGTCCAATGTTGCCATATAATCACCCTTTTTTAGAAGGGGCATGTAGTGTAGTCATGTGAAATTTTTGGGGCTTGACATACTTTGCAGGGCGTAAATCTAATACTGGGCGCATTGTCAAATCTTTTTTGGCACAAGGAAGTAAGTTGAATAAATACCCTTGTCTACCTGGTTGCCCGGGACGAGTTCTATCGCGTCCTTTGCGAGAAGATTGATGATTTCCTCGAGGAGGATCCTTTGGTGGTCCAGGGAGTGTATTTTTTGTCTCGGAGGGTGATTGCGGGGGCACTCCAGCAGTTCGATTCAGTATCCCGCGGACACTGTGGACAGCACCCATCTGTCCAAGGTGATCCCTTCCCATGCTTGGGTGAAGTTGGAAATGCGCCCCCCTACTCGGGATGCATGGGAAGGGACCTTGAGCGGAGCGTCACTGTTTTGTGGGAGGCATACTGCCTCTGCCTGGGCTGCCTCTCCCTCTACCGCAGCCCCTTTTGTTACCTCTACTGTAACTTTGGGTACCATGTTGGTTGCCACCCCACGATGTACCTTGCCCCTGTGAGTAATTGGAACCCCTCTGGGAATTTTGTCCGCGTGAGGGACGAAAAATATTCCCTCTTTGATTTGTGGGTTTGTTAGTCAATTGTCCCAGGGACTTTAGGGTATCGTATTTTTCCTTGGCAGTTTTGAGTGCCTCCTCGACCGCTTTGCCAAACAAGACATTCGCTTCAACCGGCATGTCGATAGAGTAGCCTGGGTCTCAGGTTCGAACCCTGACTGTCTCAGCCAAGCGTGTCTTTTTAGGACATTGCTCTCTGCAATGAGCCGGTCTGCGTTGTCTGCAGCGTCAAAAGTCGCTTTCAGAATGCACCCGGATACTGACCTACCCTCCGACGCAATCTGGGCAATCTGGGCCCTTTTAATGGTTCTGGTGCGGAGGCAATGAGGACGGTTACTTGCTCCCATTGGTGGCAATTAAATCTTGCCAGCAGAGTGGTGGAATTTGCAATTCTTGCTTGGTAAGCGGAAGTGGAAGTCATTTTCCTTCCTAGACTGTACATCTTTTTGCTCTACTTGTCTGGGGGAGCTTCAGAAGATGCTAAAGGAGTCCCAGCTCTCTTTCTGGTGGTAGTAACTACTAAAGAGCCGGGCTTAAGCTGAACTCTTATTAAAAGGTCGGAGGGGGCAGCCCTGAATAGTTTTTCAATTCTGGGGTTGACTGCCCTGGTGAGATAAGGGGTGAGAAGGGAGGGGTCAATTCTGCGTTGTATTGACTTCAGAACTGGGATGTCTGCAGACTTTTCGTGCTGTCGGGGAATACATTTCAACCAGGGTAGGGGGCGTAGTTGGTTGTGGCAGCTGTTTTTAAAGGTGCTTCCATAGAAACACCTTTTTTTTTGTTAGCAGTTTTTATAAGTATTTTTGTGTTTTGTAGTTCAGCTCACATTCTTACAATAGGGTCTTCAGTGCAGCCTTTAGATTGTGAAACAAAATATCATAGCCACTAGTCGACAAAGACATGCCATCTGCTTTGAAAAGGTGTATATATCGAGAACCAATGTTGTCATTCTCATAGGAGAACATCCCAGCAGCACTCAAGAAGTCACACATGCTTCTGTTGATGAGACCCCTTCCGACCTCTGGCGACAGGAATCATTGGAATAGTCCCATACTATTCTCGGTGGTATACATGAGAAAAGCACCTTGGCAGTGGGAAAAATGCGCTTCACTGCTTTCATCAACTTCTTCAGTTGACAGTACACACAGGAACAAGCCATGGAACCCAAATGCAACGCTCCATAGTGCACGTCCACACCATGTACAGTTGCGAAAGTGGCCACTCATCGACATTCTGCAAGCAGACCGCCAAAACTGCACACATCGCCACAGCACCACAAAGCCTCCACTCCCTCCAAATCAAAATTGCCATAAAAGCCTTTTTCAACAGCATACTGGAACAGATCTTTCACAAAGGCGTCACCGACTATCAAAACAGTGTGTCTCTCCATCTCTGCCTGCCACCCTCACTACACAGAGTAAGGGAAGAAATGTTGCAGCCCATTCCCGTGATGCACACCCTGAACACCTGATTGGACAATTCCCACAGTCCCATTTCCATTGGCCAGCATGGTGAGAAGCACAGAATGTGGCCCGTGCACTTCCCCAAGCATCGCGTGGACCGCGCCCCAGTACAGCAGGAGCAGTCCTTTGTCACTTTCCTCTATTTTTTTGTCCATTGCTTCCTCATTGGGTACTGTGAAATAGTCACACACGCATCCACCATTGGCATCCAAGACGTTAGCATCTAACACTGTCACTTATGTACCGTTACACATTGAGCCTCCAAGTGTCGTGTCATTGGAAAGTACGTCCAGTGGAAAGTTCAGCAAAAGAATGCAAGATTTATGCATCAACATCATCCACATGCGCACCCATAACCACAAAGTGGAGGTATGGAAACTGTTCTGCAGTATGTTTACAATTCCGTCAGAAGTGCCTGTGCGAATGTTATCTGCCAGTGAGCGTCCATTACGTTCTTATAAAGTTTACTGTTTTTTTCTCCCATCCACTATCGTCAAGTGGCACTCCAATTGTATATGCTTGCAACGTTTCCATTTACCCGTATCACCCATTGTAATATCGAAATAGGAAATCTCTTCTTTCCTTCCGGCAAAACTACAATTTTGTTTCCCCACTAACGCATCTCCTACATAATTCATAAAAATATGCCCCCAAAACCACAACTGAATGTATGTTACCAACCTAAACCAATGTCCGAAAAGCTCACTTTCTTCACAGCTGTGGATCGCTGTAGGCTACAGTATTGCAACAGCCTCGTTCTAAATCTGCCTGCTTGTACTCTCTGCCCTCTGCAACTCATCCATAAGAAGTCGGTGCGCCTTGTGCTTGGCCTCAAGCCCAGAGATCCTATCTCTCTGGAACTGCATGTCTGCATTGGCTCCCAGTAGCAGAGAAGAATAGCATTATGCGCAAGGCCCATCTTGGGGCCTCAATACCTATAACTGTCACTTCCTAAATTTCTCCGTGTTTGACCGCTTCCCTCATCTGCCTCCAACTCCCTCAGGGTCACTCGCTTTAGCAAGCAATCAGTTGGTGGTAGATCTCTCTCCTCGGCTGGGGCCTCCCTCTGCAACGGCCTCCCTGAAACGTGAGGAGAACCATTGCCGGTTCCGGAAGCACCTCTAAACCTTTCTCTTTGCCTCTGCTTTTTCTCCTCCTATTCCCTGCTGACTTCGTGGCTGAAACTGATTCTGCACTGGTTACCTGGCCACCCTCTTATCTCGGGCCCAGGCAACCTCCCTCCGCCAGTCGCACCCATGCACTGGCTTTCTGGCAAACCCTGCACTTGGGGACTATTTTCTGTATCCCTAACCGTTCCACCACCACCTGATGTCTGCACTTATCCTTGCACTAGCCACCATTGGGCCTATTTTTACTTGTTATTTTTCTTCTTCCCATGTACTGCAGTTTCTCCACCCATGCACTTTGGCGATCTGAGTGACACCTGGCGTAGGAGGTTTGTTGCGTCTGTCTCCCCTCTGTACCCCCGCCCTGTAGTCGGTGCGCCTTCAAAAACTTGTGTTTATGTGCAGTACAACTGGCATATCATAAAATATCACATTGTATGATATTATACACACATTGCATGCATAAAAGAAAGCCTGCCACTTATCCTGTACACGTTACCAAAAAGTATTCTGCAGCACCCCACTTACTGCAAACTTATGACAACTTATTGCAGAAAATCAACACTGTGTATGTTAGCAACTGCAAACAAGTACATACAGTGCATGCATACAAACAGGATGCCTGGCCTTAGCTTGCACACTTCCACCATAGTCTTTTGCATTTCTCTGTACAAAGAGACCTTCTGCCACATGTTTTCCGTACACACCACAACCAGAAACCTTACAGTAATCCCTTTGCCTCCACAGTCCCATTTCCATGGCTACCATCCTGAAAAGGGGCGGATGTGGCACATTTAATCCTGAAACTAGTGCAGATTCCGCAGAGTTATCGTGCTAGGAAGGGTGGGGATCAGGGGGTAAGAAGGGTGAAACAGGTTACGGGATTGGGTCTTTATTTCTCCCTTGAAAAAGTTTTTTTTTCTTCTTTTTTTTTTTTTACATACTTACAAAGAACTTTTTTTTTGTTTTTGCTCTTTATTTGACTTTCTGTTTTGGTTGTCTCCCTACATTGTTACAGGATTGTCTTCAACACTTTTTGCAATCTGTAAAGCAAAACAGCATTGCCAATGTTGGTCAAAAAAATGCCATTTGCATGGAACCACTGCCAATTTCGCTCATTAATGATATCGTAGTTGGTAGAGAACATCCCAGCAGTGGACATAAATTGACACATGCTTCTGTTAATGAAACACCTTCTGACCTCTGGCTGGGGACAAATTACACCGGCATAGTCCCATGCTCCTCTTGGTGGTATGCTTGAGAAAACCACCTTGGCAGTGGGAAAAATCTGCATTACTTCCATCAACTTCTTTAGGCGACGGAGCAAATGTCCACAAGACATGTACTCCAAATGTACAGCTCCATAATGCAGTACGACAACATCAACAGTACCGCGAAAGGCCACACATCTGCAAAGGGCAACCATACCGCCGAAACTGCCCTCATAGACAGTGCCCCAGAAAGCCTCCACTCCTTCCAACGCAAAATTAGCAGCCATGACTTTGTGCAGCATATATGTACAGATCTTGCACAAAGGCATCACCCACTATTAGGACTCTGCGCCTCTCCATCGCTGCCTGCCACCCTCACTGCACAGACTGATGGGGAAAATAGTACCGGCCCTTCCTGTGAGCCACACCCTCGACACCTGATTGGCTAATTCCCACAGTTCCACTTCCATGCCCCACATGCTTAAAAGGGCAGGATGTGGCACGTGTACTTTCTCAACTACAGTGAAGGCTGCGGGACAGTAATGCAGGGACAGTCCTATCTTTTCCACTCCAGCCATGCATCCAAGGTGCTAGGCCCTCACCACAGACAACCATAGTACACCTTATGTTTAAATGCTCATGTCCTGTGCAAATCACTCCCCATCTGCAATCGATCCTGCCAGCTTTCACCCTAGCCACATGTTTGCATGCATGGCTGCATAACTTTGTGTCGGGTGTGCAAACGGTATGTAGGTGCCTGTGTACATTGGCCATATTTTACATGTGTGGTGCTGAGCACTTCCTTTCATGCCGCAATATTTTACAGCACTTCGTAAAGCAAGGGTCTTATAAGGGCACAAGCACATAGAAAAGGTCACATGTGGCTTCCTATTGTGCAGCCGGTACAATGATGTACACCATATGCTAATCTACGCATAGCAGCTCACTTTTGCTGTTCTACCAAGTCTACAATGTCCTCCACAACCATTGTGTAAAAGTCACCAACTTCAAATACATGCAGCGTTACAACTGCATGCCTGCATTGTGTTGTGGTGGCTGTGGTGAATGGCTCGGCTGTTGGGTGCATGGCCTACATCCTACGATCTTTGGCCATGCACCCAACAGTCTAGGCCTTGGCCACACCCACCACAACATAACAGAGCCATGCAGGCAAACATGTAGCCAGCTTCCAGAATTCACAAAGGCAACATAGGCACCGGCACTTCTACCCAACCACCACCCCATAATGCAGAGATGCATGCTAACATGTTGCAGTTACCATAATCCACACACATACCACATTGGTTGGCACAACACTTAATCTGTGCAATGCAGACTACCGAAGCACATATAAGAACCAGTTTAACCATACCCTCTTCTATATGGACAGTATTCCAACCCTGCACCCAGTGGACACACTGCAAGACTCCTCACTGCAGCATCTCCACACATACACCAACAACTGTAGGACGTTCTAACAATTGCCACACCCATGCAGACAACAATGTGTGCAATGCAGCCACACCACACACACAAACCAACAATGTCCCATCTTCTTGCAACCAGTGGACATATCTGTTCAACCAGTGGGCATATTTTTCCGTACAAGGGGTCCAGCCATGCATCGAAGGGGCTACGGACTTACCACACACACACCACACCATAGTACATGCTATGTTTTAATGTTCTTGTCATGTGGAATGCACTCCCCTTCTGCAATTCAGCCTGCCACCACTCATCATAGAAAAAGTTTGCCGCTGGAGCTGTCCTGCCATAACGAAGGCTGTCTGCAATCACCACACAAGGTTGTTGCCTGTTGAGGTAACCACAAATTGGCATAGTATGCATGGATACTGCTGGCACACCACTGTCTTCTTCAAATTAGATATATCAGATGAATCACTTCACTCCCCCAACCTTTCCATCCCTTCTTCCCACCACCAGATGCCGTAAATAGTTTTCCAAGCCCTTTTGCTGCTGCATTGTTCTGGGACACAACATGCCGGCGGTATGGAAAACCTATGACGCACATCACATCACCGCACACTGCAGTGTAATCAAATTTTTGACCGCACAGAAACCAGGGAAATGGAACGCCAGAGCGGAGCCAGATATGACTAACTTTAGTGGGCACACTGGCATGTAGAAGAGGCCCAGCCATGCACACAATACGGTAAGGGCTTGGCACACACACCACAACACTCTGCTCCGATACGCCATGGCAGCGTTTCCCAAAAACTTTGACACAGAGCATGCTTCCCTTCAGCCAACCACCGGCCGCATCCAAAGTTTCCCCGACAGAATGGTGTACTGCAAGCCAATGAGAATTCCGTCCGTGGAGCAAACATGGAAATGGGTCAGCGGAGTGGAGCCAAATATCACTAATTTTTTGAGACGTACATTTCAGTTCTTTGCAACACAAGTTCTGGTCGGATTTCCACCAAAGACACACAAGCACGCTTTCTGCTCCAAGCCCCTGCTCCTGCTGTAAATTTGGTGCAAATCTATCCAGCTGTTCGGCTTGTAGCCGTGCGCATAGTTTTTCCCCATTTACTCTATGGAAAAAAAAATATTTGGGACCCCCTATAACTTTTCTCCCCCCTGCCTGAAACCTCAGCAAACTTGCTGGAAATTCAGATGGGGCCATATACATTTCCTGCAAAGTTTGGTAAGGATTCCTTCAGGGAGATCAAAGTTATAAACCACTGAGAAAGTGGTCTTCCTATGGGTTTAGCAACTTAACCAGAACTACACGGCCGCTACCACGGGCCGTGATATATATATCCAGTTTGCCAGTGTGTTCACTGTGGCATATATATATATAACTCCAGTTTGCCAGTGTGTTCACTGTGGCATATATATATATATTTCTGATGTTTGTTAATCTGCTTAGAATCACATGCTGTGCATAGGTCCGACATCCAGTGGTCACTGCGGAGTATTGCATTTTGTTTTTCGTAGTCGAAAAGGGGACGTCGACAAGGCGTGTCTGTAACACTATCCCTATAGTGACGTGCGTTGTACCCACAATCCCTCACGCGTCGAGGTCCCTCAGATTGTTTTTTTCCGCCCAGTTTCTGGTCGCCTTTCGCGGAGCTCCTAGAGAGACATTGCTATACTTACCACGGACCTCGGTCCTTTTGTCATAACTTAATATACTGATAACGATCCCTCCCCCTCGACGTTAGCTGTGAAGCTGTTTCTCCGCCGAACTGATTTTCGACGGAGAGGAAGAGCGGAGGAGATCCTTCGGCGCTGCCGAACACGTGGCCTGGCCTCGACGGCCAACTTACAGTAGGGAGAGTGGGGGTTAGAACTTGGTCTCTTCTCTTTGAGAAAGTCTTTCTTTCTCCCTTTTCTTTCCCTTGGGGTTGTTATCGCCAGCTATTATTGCCTCAGCTATGGAGAGGACACCATTTAAGTTTTGCCCACGCTGCAGGGGCAAATATACTTGGAAAGATAAGCACAAGCTCTGTAATCGTTGCTTACCCCTCGATCACATAGAGAACAGCTGCGCAGCCTGCAAGCTCTTAAAACCCAGGACTCTTAAAGAACGTAGGGTTAAGAGGTGGGCGGACTACGCGATGTCGAAGTCAGTTTCCTCACCCGCTGCCGCTGTTACTGAAAGTGACGAGGAGTGCGATAACTCGACGTCCGTTACGGAAGTCATTAACCCCCAGAAGGAGCGCTCCCGCTCCTCGTCGTCCGTCCCCGGCCCCGACGGGCTCGGCTCACGCCCTGCTTATGGGGATGAACACCCCGGCGACAAGGACGCACACAAACCCCATAAGGCTAAACACACTACCCATGGCTCTTCTTCGTCGAGAACGAAGGATCCATCAGCGCCGAAGGGGACGCAGGGCACTCCGGCGTCTACCGCAGACCGTAAGGGTCACAAGCCCCACCCGCAAACGCAGCCGCGACCAGCGATTGGGCTTCCATCTAACACGGGCGCTACCCCAAAAACATCCGACGCAACGCTCCATAGAGCGACCGTCGAGGTACTACGCGCAGCGCACACAACGTCGACACCAGAGCCCTCGACGGACAAAATCGTGGCCGAGAGCCTAGCGAGAATTGTCGCCGAGGACAAACGTACGCGGACGACGAAACAAACGTCGAATACCGCGTCGAAAAAACACAAAAGTAGCCAGGAACTGCCCCTTTCTCCAAAGGACGCTTCCGAACTACCTGAAGGCTTTTCAGAAGGAGACGGGAACCTCTCGTCGACGTTGTGGGAGCGTTCGAAACGATTCGAAGGCGAAAACACTAATTTCCCCCCTCTAGACTATTCAGGGGTACCCCATGAGACCCTTGAAAGACTCCATTCTTGCATGGAGAAAATGGAAAGGTTTCTAGGAAACCAAGACCCACCCACTCACAAAAGACAAAGAGAATGGCCACAGGATGACCCTAGAGTCAAGATTCCTAGGCTGGTTGACCTCACTGAGGAGGAGCAATACCTCCAAGAAGATGAGGAGGGTTTGGGTGGAGAAGAAGAGGTAGAACTTGACGAAGAGGGGTTCGAAGAAGATCCTTACACCACTGCTACAGGGTTTGAAGAGGATACAGCTACCTCGCAGCGCTGGCATTCACCGTCAGTGCAGCCTTGGCAATCCCCATCAGTACATTCAGACCCTGAGGCCTTTCTCCCTTCTCCTCTCAAGGATTCACATGGGAACTCCTCTCCCATAGATGACCAACCTTCCCTCAATGCACTATTGCGCAAGGCAGCAGCGCATTTTGAGATTGATACAGGGGAAACGCTTCCAGACATTGACTTTGTAGAAAAAGTCATCAAAGAAAAAGCCCCTGTTAGCCAATCTATTCCACTCCTGGCTTCTATTAAAAGAAGAATTTCTCCTTCCCTTACTAACCCAGCTTTAGTAAGAGGGGTCAACCCTAGAATAGAAAAGCTCTTCAGCCCTTCATCCTCTGACCCTTTATACATCAGAGGACACTCTATTCCGGACTCCCTTGTGGTTACCAACACAAGAAAAAGAGCAGGGGTGCCACTATCCACTAGTGAAGCACCTCCAGACAAAGAAGGCAAAAAACTCTACGCACTGGGGAAGAGAATCACGACCTCTGCCGCCTTCTCTACTAGAATTGCTAATAACAACTCACTTTTAGCTAGCTACGCAGATGCACAGTGGAACAAGCTGCGCAGCGAAGCAGAGGAAGCAACTGAACCTCTGCGTTCTCGCCTGCTAGCTACAATATCAGAGGGCACACTGGTAAACCAGGGCATCGTTAAAAACTCCCTAGATGCCGCTGAGACGGCTGGCCGCTCCCTAGTGCAGGGAATACTTCTCAAGCGCCACGTTTGGCTACGCAATTCAGGTTTTAAGCCCGAAACCCAAGCCTCCCTCATAAATAAACCCATTGAACAGACGCATCTGTTTGGGAAAGCAGTAGATGAGGCCCTAGAACATGCTAAAAAAGAGTTTGATACCATCAAGACTCTGGATCAAATTTCTAGGCCCCCTAACAGGCGAGGCTATGGTAATAAACGCTCCTTTCGTGGCCAAAGACAGCAGCAGAACCAACAACAACAATATTACTCTGGCTCCAACTGGCCCACTAACCAGGGTAACACCCAGTTCAGTCAAAGAGGCCAACGCCGTGGCAAAGGAAGAGGTCGTGGCTCCAGCCCCAGAGGTTCCACGCCCAATACCAGCAAATGACCCGAAAATTCGGGTCCCCTCCCATGCATCACCGGTCGGGGGCCGGCTAACATCGTTCCTTTCAGCATGGGAGGGAATCACGTCAGACCGTTGGGTATTATCCACCATAGCCCACGGATACTGCATCGAGTTCAACGGTTCCCCGAAGTACAAACCCCCACGGAACCGGCGCATGACACCGCAACACCTCTCCATTCTTCTTCAAGAGGTGGAAGAACTACTGAAAAAAGAAGCTATAGAGCCCGTCCCCCTATCACAGGTAACAGAAGGTATTTATTCAGTGTACTTCCTTGTACCCAAAAAGGACTTAACCATGCGCCCTGTATTAGATCTGCGCCCAGCGAACATATTTGTCAAACCCCAAAAGTTTCGTATGGTGACCTTACAGGAGGTAATCCCACTGTTATCACAAGGGGATTACATGACAACACTGGACATGAAAGATGCATACTTTCATATTTTAACATCGCACAGAAAATACCTCAGGTTCAAAATAGAGGACAAACACTACCAGTTCAGAGTACTACCCTTCGGGATAGCATCTGCACCAAGGGTATTCACGAAAGTACTGGCAGTGGCAGCGGCCCACCTGCGCAGATTATCCATCCCGGTATACCCTTACCTCGACGACTGGCTCATAACAGGGGATTCTTACGAAACATGCTTCTCCAATACCCAAAAGACCGTAGACCTTTTGTCCTAACTGGGCTTCTCCATCAACGAAAAGAAGTCCAGCTTAGACCCCAGCCAAACCAAACAATTCCTAGGGGCTCTAATTCGAACAAAGGACGGCCTCGTATTCCCCTCCAACGAGAGGGTCCAAAACATGCTGTTTCAAATTCCCCATTATGTAACAGGCCGAGAGGTGACGGTACGCAAAGCAATGCGCTTGCTAGGGATGATGGCGTCATGTATTTATTTGGTACCTCACGCGCGCCTGCGCCCAATGCAAGAGTGGCTCTACAGCCAGTGGTGTCAGGCCAGCGGACAATGGGACGATCTAGTGGTGGTCTCGCAGGCCTTGGTTCTCTCGCTACGGTGGTGGACAAAAGAAAACCTGTTATTAGGGAAAACTTTTGCCACACCCGCAGTGGAAGCCACTCTAACCACAGACGCATCCCTTACAGGATGGGGGGCTCACCTATCCCATCAGACGGCACACGGAGTGTGGACTCCGAGTTTAGCATCCAAGCATATAAACCTGCTGGAACTACTAGCGGTGTTCAAAGCACTAAAAGCCTTTCAGGAACACTTACAAGGAAAGACAGTGATGGTCCTCACAGACAGCACCACAGCCATGTACTACCTCAACAAGCAAGGGGGCACTCACTCTCCAGGACTGTCCAAGCTGTCCCAGAATATATGGAAGTGGGCTCTCAAACACAACATGTTCCTACTATCACAACATGTACCAGGGGAACTCAATCTGCTAGCAGACAAACTCAGCAGAGACTTCCCCCTGCCCGAAGAGTACGAATGGCAATTGCACGAAGACATCGTCCTAGACGTCTTCACGCAATGGGGATTCCCGGAAATAGACCTGTTCGCAACCCTGGAGAACTCACAATGCCAAAGTTACGCCTCCAGGTACCCCCAGAACCAGTCCAAGGGGAACGGTCTGTCGATTCAATGGTCAGGGAAATTTGTTTACGCCTTTCCCCCGACTCCCCTTCTCAACAAAGTGGTGCACAAGATGCACCAGGAGCAGGTTACCATGATACTAGTGGCCCCAATGTGGGCCCGGCAGCCATGGTTCGCTCACTTGATGGAGATGTCCCTATCTCCCCCAATGAAACTTCCCTGCCCGTACAACATGCTGTCACAAGACAAGGGCAGGACACTGCATCCATGCCCTCAGACCATGACCTTAGCAGCCTGGCTCCTGAGATCATAGAATTTGGACATTTACAACTCCCACAGAGATGTATGGACATCCTCAGGGAAGCCAGAAAACCTAATACTCAACACTGCTATTCTAGCAAATGGAAAAGATTCGTTATCTGGTGTAGAGGTACTAGCATCAACCCAGTTGACTGCTCTCCTACTGACATTATTCTATACTTGACCCATTTACTGGATTCAGGTTTAGTGTTCAATTCCATTAAAGTCCACCTAGCGGCACTTTCTGCATACACCACTTCCCAACTTAAAGTGTCGTGGTGGAAGATACCAGTTATCAAAGCCTTCATGGAGGGGGTAAAGAGGATACACCCTCCGATAGCTAACCCAGCTCCCGGATGGGACTTAAATGTGGTACTTTCCAGACTCATGGGCCCTCCCTTCGAACCCATGCACAAGGCAACTCTTAAAAATATCACCCTTAAGACTGCTTTCCTAATAGCTATCACCTCCATTAGGAGAGTAAGTGAACTACAGGCTCTTTCTGTACTAGACCCCTTCGTAACAGTTCACAAAGATAAGGTGGTTCTACGCACACACCCAAGGTTTGCACCTAAATTTATCTCGAAATTTCATGTAAACCAAACTATAGAACTACCAACGTTCTTTCAAAACCCTTCCAGCTCGGGAGAAAAAAGTCTGCATACACTAGATGTACGCAGAGCTGTCATGTTCTACATGGAAAGAACCAGACCACTGAGAAAGACTAATCAGTTCTTTGTCTCGGTGGCAGCAGGAAGAGAAGGAGATGCGGTCTCAAAATCCACTATATCTAGATGGATTGTTCAATGCATCACTCTCTGTTACACTCTTGCTAAGAGAGAACTACCCTTCAAGCCAAGAGCACATTCCACTCGAGGCACTGGGGCTTCCATAGCATTCATTGCAAATGTTCCCCTTGAGTCCATCTGCAAAGCGGCTACCTGGAGTTCTGTGCACACCTTTACAAAACACTACTGTCTAGATGCACACTCTAGATCTGACTCCCAGGTGGGACAGGCAGTATTAAGACATCTTTTCTCTACTGTTCCTTCTCATAACCCACCGCCAACTCCGGGTACTGCTCGCTAGTCTATGCACAGCATGTGATTCTAAGCAGATTAACAAACATCAGAAGACAATGCATTACTTACCGTAAAAGCATTTCTGATGGTTGTATCTGCTTAGATTCACATGCGCCCACCCTTCCTCCCCGCTCGGATGGAAGGAACATAGACTTCCTTTTATATCTCTCTTTTCTGTACTCACTCACGTCTATAAGGCTCCCTCAGGGCAGAAAAATACAAACAGAGGGACCTCGACGCGTGAGGGATTGTGGGTACAACGCACGTCACTATAGGGATAGTGTTACAGACACGCCTTGTCGACGTCCCCTTTTCGACTACGAAAAACAAAATGCAATACTCCGCAGTGACCACTGGATGTCGGACCTATGCACAGCATGTGAATCTAAGCAGATACAACCATCAGAAATGCTTTTACGGTAAGTAATGCATTGTCATATGCCACAGTGAACACACTGGCAAACTTGAGTTGCACTCCCAGCCTGGAATATTGCAGTGCAGCAGCCGTCGATGCAGGAAAAACAGCACCATAGATTTTTTCTTAGAATAAAAATGTTTTTAAAAAATGTACTGTTCAGCATATATACGTATATAGTAAAAGAGTTGCAGAAAATATTTTTAAAATATAAGCATACCTGTACTATGTATTGGTAGATCCAGATGTTGTTGAATCTGGAAATAGAAATCTTGGAGTGTTTTGCAGTAGTTTTTGATGCAGATGGCTGTGATTAACATTAGATGTGTACTCAGAGTTCAAGATTACATCTGAAGTGTTGAACTTCGATGACAGGATTAAGTGTAGAGTTTTTGGATGTGATTGGTGGATGGATGTGTGACTCTTTGAAACCAGTGACGGAGTGTTACACACATGAAAGTGGAAAGGATGGAAGGGCTCATTTCTTCTTTTGGGAAGTACTCCTCCAACCACTCAAGTGTGTCTGCCATTTCTGTCAAAATGAAAAAATATTGATTTTCTTTTCTTCTTATAAGACATGCTTATATAATGAATGGTAATAATAGAAAAATAAATACAGTGTACTTACTATTTTGTAAGTGCTTGTTTTCAAATAAGCGCCTGGTGTATGTGAGTCTGTATGTAGAGTTCTACTGAGGTGACAGTATGATTTGTGGTTGGTGCATTCCATTATGTTGTGTGCTAAATGAAAACCTAATTTGCATATTTTCAAAAGATCATTTTGTACAAAAAGGTATATTTGGGTGTAGTAAATGTACCTAATATTGTCTTATGTATATGTGTTTGATGGTTGAAGGGTACAACATTTTTTGTTCTCCCCTGTGCTTCTGGGTTTTGAATGCAGTACCATGTCCGCGGACATTTGTACTGTCCACGGACTCTACAGCTGGTACAGTGGGGGGTGATTATAATATAAGGAATGTGTAGGAAATTAAGGGGTGCACTGATAAAAACCTATGAAATTCAGTGAAAAAACGTTGTTAAAGGGAGATTATGGTTAAAAGTAAAACCGAAAAACCCCAGAAATTCACCAGATATGGTAAACTAAGCAACCATAACTCGCGCCACCACCATGCACTGCTAAGACTAACCCCCGGGACATCAGATGACATCACTGATGACGTCACATGTCAAATTAATTCGTATGAAAAGTCCATACAAAGGGCTGTGTTTACAATGTTGGTAGCAACATATTAGGGGTGATCGGGAGACTTATCATGAACCTGCCCAGCAGAGGATAAGTGATCAAAGGTTTCCTCACGTGGACTTGGAATAGCATAACAGTAATGGTATCACCGCCCACATTGAACAGACAGTTAATTGCCTCTGTATTGACCGCTCTTCACAGGTAGAACAGATATAGCGACTAGTTGAAATGCAAAGGCTAACTGCTTCCAAAACCAGAAAAACTCCACTTAGTGGGAATTTATTTCCACCTTAGAGCAACAAATGATTTGCGTACCATTTCACGGCCACTCTGCAGCTGGTCCACTTCCTAAAGCATGTTTATATTACAGGGTGATGCATAACTCAATATGCCTTTGATGCTTTCTCTGCAAAGGTCTGCACATTTAATCTCTTCTGTATATATTTTAATTTTTAAGACATAAACCTAGACACTTAAACAGTAAAGCAAACATGACTTGTATTATGTGGTATGAGATATTGTAGCAGATTTGTCTGTTGATGACTGAAAGCCCTCATTTACTGGAGCTAGTAGTGCTTAATGGTATGCCAGTGTTGTGATACGATGGCGCAGAGGGGCAAGTGCTCAATGCTAAAATATACATCTTGTCTTATGTTTAAAAATGCCTGGCCCAAGTGAGCCTTATATACTTCAGAAGTCAGTAAACTATCAACTGGACAACTTTTACTTGTTCTGCTAAATGCCCACTGTACTAAATAACAGTACCCCCTTCCTCAGTTCCGACTTACTGCTTGATCTATGCTACATAAGAGTGTGGTTTAGCTCAACTGGGGTTGTTTACAACTTTGGTCACCTCTAGGTTGTGTGAGAGTGCAGGAGTAAGGCTCGGACACAATTGTTGCATTGTTTAGGTTATAAACTTTTATTTATAAAAGTTAAGGGATTGGAGAAAGGCCTTTTCTATCTCTAAACTAAGAGGGGTTTCCCTTCCTCAAAGAAACTAAGGAAAACTGTCAGAATGTCCAAATAATAATAGTCTGTCACTGTCGTGTCGCAAAACCCTACTTATGTCCCTAACACTAGTAACCAATGACTAATGTGCAAGGACTCAAACTAAAGTAAACTTGTGGTGACAGTTCTTGCCACTTCAAAGTTCTCAAAGTCTCATGTGTTCAAAGGAAAACAAATGTTCAGTTTCTTAACAAACGATATTCTAGTAATCAGGGTTTGACTTCTTTCCCCTAGCTTTTAACGGGTTCTGATTAGGAGATTATCTTCTGCTTTTCAGTAGTGAACAGTCTTTCCTACTTTTAGATTTTCAGGCCCTCTTATTCTCAGGTCTTCATTTGAGTGTGGCACTCGGACTCGCAAAGCAGTATCACAAAACATTAATTTATTCTCTTGACAAATATATACTTCCTTCTGGACAGTCTCTGTTTCTTATAGGGTCCCAGACCCTCTTATTTGATTCTCATTTGGGTGCGGGTCCCAGACTCTCAATGCAGCAACACCACAACTTGGTTTACTCTCCTGCCGAGTACATGTGTCCCTCTTCATTCTGTTTCTCGTGGGTGTGTGCTTCCCGACTAGCACACGGCTTTCAGGGTCCCTGACTCTTCTCAAATGCTTTTAGCACTTCTCCCTTGGCTTCCCCGGACCTCCAGCCCTTCTCGGTATGCCTGCATACCTTTTCTCGTGGTTTGAGTCTCCTGAGGAATAGTGCTCTTCTGTGAGGCTCTGGCAGCACTTGGAGACTTGGCTTTTTTCACTGCTTTGCAGCCTTTGGCGTCATTCTCAGAGTGGCTCCACTCCGTGTTGTAGCTCTCAGGGTCGGGGGACCCCCAGAGTTTGATTCAGGCACCTGTGCGTACTGTCCCTTCTTCCTGGACTACCAAAGGCATACCTCAGTCCTCCGTGCGCAGCGTCGCCCCCTTCTCTACCAGGCTTGCTAGTGTGGTTCTCACGGCTGCTCGCCTGTAGCCAGCTGCTCTCGACTCTCCTCCTTGGAGGGTAGCTCTCCTTCGGTATCGTCACTGACTGGGATTTGAACTCCTGTGTTTGCCTGTTGGATTGTTCTGGGCCAATCAAATAATGCTTAAGACTAAAGTGATGAATCTGGTTCTCTGTAGTGATCTGCATCCTCCTGGACATCTACTTCCTCACAGTACTTATGTAATCTTCATATAGAAAACCAATGGTGTTCCCTGGTGTTCTAGTCAGATCTGAGGTATTAAGTTGACTGACTGTACAACAAAGAATATTGGATTTACCTGAAGATAGGAAAGAAGGGTTGGTCTTCAATAAAGAGGGGGTTCGGGATAAAGCAGGATTATACCGCGTTCTCTGTGAATGGCATCCCTAATCCCATAAGGGGCTTCCTCACCCATGTTATCCTCCCCCTGGGTACCACCCCCCGGGGGGGGGGCTATTGTACTGTGAACGCACCACCTTGGCCACATGGGAAAGGGTCCCCTTAGGGGAGAAGGGATGACATCCTTAGATTTGTTACAGTTGGCTTTTCCAAGTCCTGCCAAATGTAGTGTCACAGATGGCTCCACAGGTACTCTGAATTTTCAGAGACAGTTTCAGGGTTTTTATTAGAATTTTCGGGGCCCTAGGGACACCCCTTTCTCTTGTCTAGAAAACACAAATCTTCTCTGGCCCAGGCATCCTTACTCGAATATTGACCCCTACTGTCGAGGTTCTGGCTTATACTAGCGGTGACACCCTAAAGGCAGAATGCCTTATTTTCCTAATCTTTCTCAGGGGCATCCTAGACTGACCCTACATTATTTAAGTTTTAGTTATCGACACCGGAACATTTGGTTGTGATGGGGCCCTTTATATCATGCTTGTCTACTCCTGTAACTCTCACTTCCCGATGTTCCCTTCTTGCTACTATCCTTCCTCCTACTCCACCTTCTCTCTTATGTCTTCCACCTCTGTCGCTCAAATGACTCCCATTATTCCAAGTCCTGCCTCCATTGTTTGATCTGATTACTTTCTTCAATATACTACTACTCCCTCCTCCGCACTACCACTCCCCCTCCATGAAAACACCCTCCTTTCCCTCACACAAGCTCTTCACATTCACTTCCTACACACTTACCACTATTTGTGATTCTTTGGATATGAATGCTACTGTCAGTTAAATGGAAGGCGAGACACGTCCAATTATGCCACCAGAGAATAAACATGCCACTCTGGTTACTTTAAATTTTGTTTTGTACTCTCTTGGTAAGGTTTTTGAGGCTTTCAAAGTGGAAGTATTGATTGATTTGCAAACTAAAATTGACATTTGTTTCCATTACTTTGATGAAATAATATGTTTCTTTAATTGTGCTCAGGCTATGAAGTGGCTACTCTGCATTCCAAAGAATTCTTGGTGGATTTCTCTATGCTGGCCATTTTGCCATGTGGTCTTGATGATGATTATGTTCCTCCCGTTTTTACAGTTGATGAGCCTGTTCAGGAGTGGAGGACTAAGGCCTGCAAGGCTAGTAAGAAGATGAATAGAAAGCAGGCCAACAAAATCAAAGGCTATGAAAAATAAGCAGATAAATATAAGTGTATAAACCAAATTCATCCGATCATTAAATTTACAGCAAGCTCAAGAAGGTAAAGCTATTAAGGAACTCCACCCGGATGAGGCAGGCACTGCCAATAGAAGAGGCATAAACCCTATTTTCTGAAAACATAAAAAGGGCAATTGACAAAGAACCAAGTGAGGAAGGTTGGAGGAGCGATCGGGGTTGTTTTGGCTCAGAAAAGCTTGGAATCTCGGGCCTGTCCGCCAGGCCGTCCTCAACAGCACAAACTATTATAGATTTTACGGAATTGTACGATTGGACTGAAAACAAAAGGTCTGACCGTACAAAAAGTCTGGAAAATGCTACCACCAAAGGTTCGAACTCCAAAAGTTCGAACCTTTGGTGGTAGCATTGTAGGCAAGTATATAAACATTTTTTTTTAAAAGACCGCAGAGGTGTCCCCCGCAACACCCTGCTCACTATACTTGTTGCAGTAAATGCTCAGTAGGCATGGAATGTACATGCATTGCTCAAATTCCCCCCCCTGTCTTTTGGTAACACAGCTTTGAACAAGAGTGCATGAGGGAGAATCTTGGCTGTCCATTTTTATTGTAGGTATTATGAGGTGACGCAAGATATTTTACAAGATAAGATTGAAAACGTTTTACTTGAGTGGTATAATTGTCATAAGGAACCTTTTGTGGTCATAGCCGGGGACTTTAATGCTGACTGTCTGCATTGATATCGGGTGAAACAATGTGGGGTTGGAAGCGTTGGAGATTTGGGCTACCTATTTCCGTAAATTAGATTTGGTGCCCTTGAATGGGATTGTTAGATGGTCAGTGTACTTGGAAATACAGAGGAGAGATTATGTCTGTGTTCATGGAGTGATTTTTTTCCATAAGCATACAGAATTCCTAAATCTATCGCTTCTTTACTGTGTTTGCTAAATAGTGAAGAATGGGTGGTTTTAACCCAGGAACACAAGAGTTAAAATGTTTTTTGTGGCTAAAGCCTCGCCGAATTAAGAAATCCTGTGGTATGGGATCTGCAAAAGAAGGGATGATTCGTTGTGAGAGGCAGAAGTACAAGAATATGGTAATGGCGAGACGCCATCTAACATGTAAATTAGAGGGGGTAGCTATGCTGCAAAGTCTAATGTAAAAGTCTGACCTCAGTTACTGGAAGTTGGCAAATTCAGGTGGCAAATATCATCAGTTGACTCATGTGAACCCAATATTTAAAAAAAAAAGTGCATCTCCCATTCTGAGAACATATACGCTTCTCCAAAAGGGCCAGATTTTATCCACAATGTTTTAGTTAGTTGGGACTTTAAAGTTTGATCATGACAACATTCAATTGTTAATCAAGAAGTGTAATCGATCGAGAGCCCCAGGTCCAAATCGATTGTGCAGTTTGATGCTTAAGGCAGATCCTGTATTCTGGACATCAGTTCTGTATGACCCGTTTAAAGAAATATATGCGAGCACAACATTTCCTCTACTTGATCAACTGTAAATATTGTCCCCAATTATTTAAAATTAAAAAAAAGGTCAATGTGGCCTCCAGTAATTACAGGCCTATAGTTTTGCTGGATGTGGATTGAAAAATGGTTGCATCCTAAAGCTATGGGTCGATTCCTGTGGTGTAGTTAAACCCTATCGGATTGATTTTCGGAATGTCGTAGGTACAGTAACTGCAGCGCTAGTAGTTGATTACATCTAACAATTGGCATGGCAAAGGTTTGTTCCTGTAGTTTAGGCCGTACGTATAGATCTATCATTATGCATTTGATAAGGTTAAGCAACATTTGTTGTGACGTAAATTGCAGAGATGGAGAGAGCCTGCTTATATCCTGGTACAGATCCATAGTAATACTTCTATAAAGGTTAGATTGAGCCAGTCTGGGAATACCACATGAGCCATACACACTTTAGCGATTTACGGCAAGGCTGTGTGCTTGCTCCCTTTTTGCTTAATTTATATTTGGTGGATTTAGGAGACGCCCTGTGGGAGTCTGCTTTTAAATCTCTTATCTCATATACACAAAACATATTCTGGTTTACCTATGCGGATGATATTACAAGTTTTGACTCTATCAAAGTGGGAATGAATTACCTTTTGAAGCCTTTGAACAATATTCTATGGCTAACGATCTTACAGTAAACGCAACCAAATCAAAAATGTTAGTGTTTAAAGGGGGTCAGGAATTTGCGTAAACAAGTATGGGAAATTAATGATCAACAATTGGAGGAAATATCCGGATTGAAGTACCTGGGTTTTCAGATCTATAGTAGAATGGGTAAAAGTTTGATAATTAAGTACTTGTATGATAAAGCAAGATACTTGCTTCTGCAACTAAGACTCTTCCAGAATATATTTGGGAAGTTTTCCTTAAATTCAGTAATAAAATTGTACAAGGCTAAAATTCTACCCATTTTATGTTATGGTTTAAACGTATCATCTGTTGAGTAACTTTGATTATGATGCCATTGAAAGTATACTGTAGAGGGGTGTTCTTGGACTCCCACAAGCTGTGCCAATGGTTGTGATAAGACACAAACTAGGTCTTGTATCCCTAAATCCAAAGATTTTTTGGGAAAGGGTTCAATAGTATGATAGGTTTGTTAGATCCCAGCCTAACTCAGTGTACAAGGCTTTTCAAATTAGCAGTGCAAAAATTGCTAAACCAAACAGAAGGGAGTACTTCTCCGGGTGAGAAAACTGAATAATTTTAAGTACATTGAAGAAACGCCAGGGGAAGGGTGTCATTCCCCCTGGCCATGTTGTGAACTGGAGAGTGCAGACCAGTACCAGGAGAAGGGAGCCATTCTCCAGGTCCAGAAAGTTGACTGTACAAAGTGCTGTCATTCCCCCTGGCATCCGTCAACGAGACATTTTTTGAAAACCACCTGTATACCAGGAGACGGGAGGTATTCTCTGGGGGAAGGAACTTTCTGTTGGATTATACTATTCTTTATTTGGAGTCTGTAGTGCATTTAAAAATGTAACCTTTGATTCCAAAATGGAGTCTAAGTGAAATGCATTCTGTGAACACACATGAACATTTGAATTCAAGCTTAAAGAGAGGCCCATTTCTCTGAGCATAATGTGCGTTTGCTGGAGCGATGGAAAGACAGCTTGTTTATGTGTTCAGATGAAGTTTGTTTTGCCTTCATTTAGCAGCCGAGAGCAGTCTGTCGGCTTCTCGTGACAATCCGCAGCTTTGGGGTCGACTGACCGTGCACAGCTCTGGACAAATACTGGGTTAGTTGGAGGGAAAGACATCACACGGACTGGGAAAGAGCAAGTCACTTCACTTCTTGACTTCTTACTTTGGACTTCGGCTGGGCTGACTGAAGCAGATGTGTTTCTGTTAGCCTGTTCCCATTGGCAAAGAATTCTCTCTCCCACCCTGGTGATTCCCAGTGAAGGCTTGGCAGGAATGACAAATGTTATATAAATGCTGATGATGTATTTCTGTCTCATTTCTATCTGTCTTTCATTGTGATAATCTTAATTACGATATTTCAAACTTCACATGAAGTGTCAATTAATTCTTCTGCGTTTCAAGACAAAGCACATTGCCTTCCAGCCTTTTTTAAGTGCAGAGGGGAACCATTAAGTTAAAAAGATAGCTTTAACTTGCTGAGAAAACAGGAAGGCAAAACGGAGTATAAGGGATAGAAGTAGGTTGTGACACAGCACGGTGGACTTTCATTTGGACAAACATTCTGACAGATCTTTAGTATTAGTTTGAGGCAGGAAACCCCTCTTAGAGATATGGATAGTGATGGTTATTTTACAAGCAATAAAAGTCTGTAGCACTAAACATGCCACCCTTGTGTTAGCGTCTTTCTTTCTTCGACATCCTTACAGTATGCAGAGTAACAGAGTGTTTTTTTACTAGGGTTAGTCGGTGGTTGTCAGAATGCTTTCCATGGGTTGGCTTGGTCCGTTGGGTTAATATTATTCTATAGTATTTGGGTCGGGTGTTTTATTTCTCTGGGTGATCTGGTTTTGGAGTTTCTAATTGCATTACGCTGGCAGTTTTCATTTGCTGGTGTTCCCTCTTTAGCTTGGTTAGGTGAAGAGACATGTTTTTAATACTTACTGAATTTTAGGTGATCTTCAGTTGTTTGTATTTCCTTTGGGAGCAAATTACAAAGTCTCACTGCCATGCAGGAGAATGCTGATCCCCCGAATGTGTGCTTTACAGATTGTTTTGGCTCAAGGCAGATGTTGTTGCTGGGTCTTACTGTTCGTGTTGATTTGTGGATGGAGATTTTTCCCTGTATGAATTCCGCTCTTTGGCCATGGATTGCTCTGTGTGTTTTAAAGAAGATTTTGTTTTTTGACTTGTAGCCAGTGTAGTATTCGTATTACTGGAGTCTGAGGAGTAGCCGCTGCGTTCTGTATTCGTTGTAGTTTTCTTATAAGGGATTCTGGCATTCCAAGATAGATGCTCTTGCCGTAGTCTATTGTAGACACATGGTGAGAGAGATGATGGCAAGTGTTCTGTGTAGGAAGGTGAAGAAGTATACTCTTGATTGTTTATTAGTGGAAGAAGCATTTCTTAACTACTGCATTGACTTGTGATTCTAGTGTTGGTTTGTTGTCCATTAGTATTCCAATGTTTTGACCACTTTGGATGGGTATGGTGGTTTTCTCAGTTCAGTGGACCATGGAATGTGGTGATGTTCGATGGGTCGTTGGTGCGATCATGATTTCTGTTTTGTCTGGATTTAGTTTAACTGTTGGTACTCATCCATTGATTTATTTCAGTGAGGCAGGTGGTAAGGGTTGGGTGGTGTTGATTTAGTAGATGATTTGTGTGTCATTTGCTTAGTTGTAGCAGGTGATGCCATGTTTTTGATGAGGTTAATGATAGGGGGTCATAATTGAAAAGCAGTGGTAAGAGCGACAAGCCTTGTAGGACTCCACATGTTGCACAAGTTGCTGACTCGAATGGTGCTAGCTAAATTGGTTCCGTTCTTTCAGTCATGAAGGATTTTAGTCAGAGGACTCGTGTGGTGCCGATTCCAATACCTTAAGTCTTTTGATGAGTGTTTCGTGGTGGACTGTGTCAAAGGCAGCTGACGGGCCAAGTCGTATTAGTCCTTATTTGACGTCTGAGTTTGGGTTGGTTTTTAGGTTGTCCCAATAATGCAGTTTCCCTTCATCTCATGGGTCTGAAACCTACTTGAGCCTGATCTAGTATCCGATTGTTTTCAAACACGTTCCAGGATTTGTTCATAGACCGAGCTTTCTACTAGTTTCGGCAGGTATGGGACGTTTGGTTGGTTAGGTCCTCTGTGCTTCCCGATGGGTCTTTAAGGAGCAGCTTGATGTATGGTGATGTGAAGGCTAATGTCACGTTTGTGTTGCTAGTGACTGGTTGAAGAGTTTGAGGAAATATTCTGCAGGTGTTTTCTGGGTGAGGATGGTCTTGTAAACCTCTGGTGGGCAGGGGTCTGCTGGAGAGCCGGCTCAGTTGCTTTTGCTCATCACGCTGTTGAATTTTTTTGGTTGAGATCGGTGGGAGGTAGTTTAGTATATTAGATAGTTACCGTGTTGCCTGGTTGAGGGGGTTGTTGGTTATTTTTGGCTTACTCTCAATGATTTGTTGGATGTTTGTGATTTTGTTTTTGAAGTGGCCTGCAAGATCAGCGCATAGTTTTTGTTATGGGTTTGGTTTGTTGCATGCTGCTGGGTTTGTTAGCTCGTTTATAATGCTGAACATCTCTTTCTGGGTGTTGCTTGAGTTTGTAATCCGTTTGTTGTCAAATGTCTTTTTGCTTTGAGAATTTCAACTTTGCATAGTCGCATCCATCTTTGTCTGCATTTTCTTTTCCGTTGGTCGTAGCTTTTCCTCCATTCTTGTTCCATTTTTCTGTTTGTTATTTTCAGTGCTCTGAGGTGGTGTGTGAACCATCTTTCCCTTGTATTCTTTACTTATTGCATTTGTTATACGCCCAAACCCATAGGTGTCACGGCATAGTTACAGACAACTTTACATACATACAGTTTCAATCAAAGAATTTTATCAGGGAGGGTACATTGGATCCAGTTATAATCAATACTCGACACAGTGCCTAACAATGGGATAACAGGAGGGTGCAGAGGGCCTAGAATTTGTTGAAAAGCCAGGTTTTTAGGGATTTCTTAAAGCAGTTGTGAGAGGGCTCATTTCTGGTGAGTAATGGGAGAGTGTTACAGATTTTTGGGGCGACCACTGGAAAGCTGCTACCCACAGCTCTGGAGCATTTATATCGTGGGACAGATAGATATGCATTTTTGTTTGACCTGAGTACTCTTACTGTTTTGTTTAAAGGCACAGTCTTATTGAGGTATGTGGGCGCCTTCTTGGCAAGACATTAATGGGTGATGCAGAGTGATTTAAATATGATTCTAGCTTTTATGGGAAGCCAGTGGGCTTCCCTTCTGGTAGTGGTAATGTGATCTGATTTTTTGAGGCTGAGGGCTGCTCGTAGAGCTTTATTTTGCAGCAGTTGCATTTTATCCAAATTAGTGTTTGAGGTACCTAGCAGTAGGATATTGCAATAATCCAACTTCGATACAATGAGAGCCCTGGCTAGAGTGGTACTGTTGTGGTGAGAGGAATTGGCGACTTAGTGCAATCAGTTTGGCTGAGTAGGCGGTGGTTGATGACAGAGCATTAACTTTGTTTGGTCATAGTTAGGTTGGCGTCTAAGTACACACCTAGGGTTTTGACCTGTTTTAGAACTGGGAAGGAGGTTCCATCTATATTTATAGCTGGGTAGGCGGAGTGGACAGCATAGATTTTAGCTGAGGAGCCTACAATGAGTATTTCCGTTTTCTCATCATTGAGGAAGTCCCTGCTGGTCGTCTCATTGCTGGTCTCCTCCCTTTTTTAAACACCTGCAACCACTTGACAGGTTGCAGGTGTAAGTTCCAAATTGCAATTGATTGCCTGCAATTAGTGGAAGGAAGGGGAAAAAGGAGATTGGCTCTCCTAAGAGAAAGGGGGATACCCTGGCTCGCCTGCAGACCTCTCCTCCTTCTAAGGTTTCCATATCTAGAATGTCTTTTCATATCTTTCTGGGCAGAGGGAAAAGGATCCCACAAATGCAGATGGCAGCAAGGACTCATCATGGAATGGAAATGGGGTATACAATATCTCTCCCAAGGACCATCCCCCTGCCATTCCCCAAGTCGACTCTACTGGGGTGATCCTCCCTCGCAGCTCCACCCCCAGGGTTGGGATCCAAGAGCGATGGCCCTTCCCTGTACACCTGAGTAGGGGATGAAGGGGAAAAAGAAGTGAGGATGTCCTCTGGTTCCTCACAGCACCTAAATTCAATGCATTGGCTATACCTGGATATGCACCTAATTTCAATATAGTGGGCCTCATTACAAGTACGGTAAATCCAACGGAATACCACCAAACTCTATTACCGTTATCGACACTTGATCTGGCGGTATTGCAGCCGGATTATGAGTGCCGGAAACTGTTGTAAATCCTCATTCCGTGGAGTCCCATTGGACTCCAGGGGGGTAATTTGCTGGCATTACTGATGCCGGTAATACTGGTGATATTTGCCAGTAAGGCACCCGACTTTACTCCAGTTCTTAGCTGGAGGTAAATCGGGTGCCCCACTGGCAAACATGTAATTGGCCGGTGCAATATAGTGGCTATATTCCTAGAATGTACCTAATATTCAGTCACAAACACAGCACTTGATATGCAACCCGATGGTCGTCTCTTACCTGGAAGTTGCTGCAAACAGGTTTAGAAGCCTGGCTGGGCTGCTCAAGGCAAACCCACAAAGAGGCAAGGGAGTTGCCCTTTGCCATTGCCCTTAGCAGGCTTCCTTAGCAGGCTTCCTGGGCAAGGCTGCCATGTGGCTCTCAGCCAAATGCAGTGCTTCCTGGAAGCTGGAGCATATCAGGGATGTGGTGGGCATAGGCAGGGAGGAGCAGGGAGAGTATCACGGAAGGCACTGCTGCTTAGTGCGAATGTGGGAGCGCAGTGATTTTAAAAAGATGATGTGATAAGCATGCCTCTTGCAGGCCTTCCCAAGGAGCAAAAGGAGGGTCCTCCCACTCTCATGAACATCTCATGGAGTGACAAGGAGATTGGGGCAGTGGAACTTTGGCCATTGGCGCAGGTGAAGGACCTTTGCAGTTCTCAGTAGTCAGATCAGAGGGGTGATCCGGTGTATGGGATGGGGCCGACATGGAGTGAAGAGGTGATGACGGTATGGTGATTGTAGTGGGTGGCTGGTGCTGTGTTAATTTGAACAAAGGCCTTGTCATTGGTGATGGCAGGAGGAGGGGCAAGAAAAGGAAAAGGGGCATGGACTTTCCTGAGATAAAAGGCTAGAAAGGTGGGTGTGAATGTACATTTTGTGATGTATGAATTAGGAGGGGAGAAAGGCGGATGAGAGGCAGAGGTGAAAAAGTGCAGGAGGAAGTGATCAGAGGCAGATGTTTTAGTGGAAGGGGCAGTGTGTCTAAAGGATGATGAGTGAAAAATCAGATTAGTGGAAACTCTTAGAGTGCTTACACAGGTTATGGAGACAAACTAGAGAGTGGTCTAATGAGGGGGTCAGGTTGGGTGCGTTAATTGGTAAACAAGCTGGGTAGGTTCAAATCCCCCATGATCACTACAGTAGGGAAGGATTAAGGTAGGGGTTCACAGTCCGAGAGGAAAGAATTCACAATACCATGGCGTGTCAGAAAAGGTGAAATGTGAGATGGATTGGTTGGAGAGGTTGAATGGCAATACGCATAAAGACGTGGGATGAAGTCACGGTGGAGAAGGGGTGGGTGGGAAATGCTTGTTGCTTAGTACACCAACCCGCCCACCTCTCTTAGCCAGATGAGTGTGTAACACTGTAGCAGATTCTGTGTGGAAAGCAGGGCAGGAGTGGATTTGTCATGGTAGGTGATCAAGGTTTCTGTGATCACCATTATGTGTAGTTCAGGGGAGAGACAGTTGAAGTAGTCGGAGCAAAATGATTTTGTTACAGATGAATTCCACATCCACAAGTGTTAGAAAGGATTTAAATATGGATGGGAGGAGGATTGGAGAATGTTGGAGGTTTATTACAATGGTTTGGTGATAGGGGTGGATGAAGTGGGAGTTAGAATATGTGCTGTGTTGGTGGTCCAAGTACCTTTTGTAAGTGATGGAAATGATTGGGATACGATATATGAGGGGTCAGAAATGAGAGACGGACACAAGGTAGTAATGTTTTCAACATTTGACATTTTGTTAAATTAAACAAGGTGTGGATAAAGCCTTCCTATCCCTACCCTACAGAGAGTTTCCCTACCTTTGAAACTAAAACTAAGGATGTGTCTTAGTCTCAAAAGGCGGCAAACTGTCCTTGGGTCCATAACCTATCTGACTCTCGCACTATAAAAGGAACAACAAAACGTGCAAGGAAAATTTCTGTTTTTTTTTAATTCAATAAACGGTATGCAAAAACCATGTAGATATATACATTCAACAAAAACAGATGGTTTACTTCCCCTGAACTCAATCGAGGTAGAATGTAAAATAATTTCAGTTCAGACAACAGTGTAAGGCAGTCCAGAGGGCATGCGGTTTCCATCACCAATCGCTGCTTAGCAGAGTACCCAGGGCCCATCAAACCTTACCCTGGCAATGACGGAGGACTCGGCATTAGAGCAACTTAGAACTGTCTTAACAGACAGGGATCATACAGGGATCACAAAAATCTCCTGAAATCACAACTGCTGAGCCCTTATCCAGTCAATCTCCAACCCTTTCTCAAATACTTAAGAGCCCACTCTATTGGGTAGCTCGGGTAGTAGCATATATAGATATCCCCTATATGAGCTGTCTAACTGGTCCTTCCATGTCAGGTGGGTTTGCCTGAGACTTCCCCAAAAATTATCTATCAAATTATTTCATGACCATTGGCCCTTGCCTCATTACACACCAACCCAGGATTCGTGCTCCCTGATTGGCTGGAGCGTGTCTCCCCAGGCCTGGGTCCCTGTTCTGTGGGCCCGATTCTCATTTTAGCGCAGTGAGCGTGCTAAATAGCACGACTCACTGCGCCATTTCTTGAAGCCCAGGCACCACTGCTATTCTCATGTAGGCCTGGGCGTCTTCACAAAGGACGACCGTGCTTTCGCTGTAATCCTTCTGTTTGTAATGGAAACAGACGGATTGCAGAATCTCGGCAGCATTTTCGTTAAATAACGAGGGAATCGTTATTTAACAAAAATGCTGCCAAGATGAAAACAAAAATGCACATGGTTTTTGGGTGTGAAGATGCTGACAGGTGGGTCCTGCACTGCATTTGTTTATCTTTATTTGCAGAAGAGTGCCAGTATGCACTTTTCTGGAAACAAAGATAAAAAAATGCAATGCTGGACCCACCTGTCACCATCAGCACACCCACACAGCCGTGTGCTTCTTGTGGCACTCCCTCTTTACATGTGCTTCTTGTGGCACTCCTCCTGTACGACACCAGTTTGGTACCGAACTTCAACGCCAATTTCAAGCGCTTACGAAATTGGAGGAGTGCCACAAGAATAAACATGCAAGACAGAGTTAACGAGAGTGCTGGTTGCTAGGTCGGTTTCCAGCCCTTCCTAGCAACCGGCACCCATATTCCTAAAGTGCCACAATCATTCCGACTTCGGAAGATTGCGCCACCTTCAGAATAGGGTGTAATTACCTAAAATGTCGTTAGCCCTTTTTACAACATTTTCGGCAATTACCACCAACTTGAGAATCGGGCCCTGTGTGTCCTTGTTGTTGCCACTGGTATAGCCACCTAGTCTGGGAGAGTGCCTGCAGGTTGCAATGTCTGTTGGACAACGCATGTAACAGTTTTGTCTGTCTTCTCTAGGAACCGCTTCTCTTCCCACTGCGGGTAAATATTGTTTGGCTTGGCCGAGTCATGTGGGTGAGGACTGAGCTGTTTGGTCTGAAATTAGTGAGGATTTATTCTGTTATTTTGCAGGTGGCTCACTGCCCCGAGAGCCAGGAATTTCCTTCCCGTCCTTATCCTTGGCTGTGAGCACTGGCTCTGTGCTTTGTGCTGTAGAGTCTGCATCTCTTCTTCCCTTATTCCGAGGCCTGTGGCTTCATACAGTCATTCTGTGGTTTCAGTACATGTATTGTATTATTCTCTTTAGAGGTTAGTAGTTTTGGCTCTTCCAGGTTCCTTATACGTCCCCGTAGCTCCCTATGGTTAGTTGCAATAAAGCTGGTGCAAGCTTGCTCTGTGTGACTTTCGCTTTCTTGCGTTTCTGCGTTGTTGGTGAAAAGGAAACGCTTTTGACAGTATGTATATGTATCCGTCCTCTAACTACAGAACTGTGTATGCATGTTCTTCACGTGTGTACGTGTGTGTCTGCGTAAATTCATGCAGGAATGGAAGTTTACTTTGTGACTAACGTTACTAAGTCGTGGTGTCACTAATTACATCAGCACGGCTGGATATTTAACATTAGTCAATCTGGTCCAGTGATCAGGTACCTGTATCCGCGAAGACATCAGCTGGATAGGGTTTGAACGGTTGCCTAAGAGAACATCTGCTCAAATACGTGGAATGCACCGGTCCACCTGGGGGTTGGCCACCGACTATGCATCTCGCGTTTCTCATTCTTTGGGCTGACATGCGCATAGGGGACACAAAGGCCATTTCAGGGACCCTCTCTTCAACACTTCTTTAAGTGAAGTAGAAATGTCTTGTTCACACAACACTTCTTTAAAATAATAGAGTAGATGTCTTTTCCAAGGCTGACAAAAAGTATCTTTTCAAGTAGTGGTTGTTTTTATAAGAATTATGCAAATATCTCTTTTACTCAACAGTTTATAAGAGAAGCTCTTCTTGTATATTTCCCTTTTATTTTTTTTATTTACTTATATAGCACCGGTATCCCTCAGGCATCAGTGCACACATAGACACGAAGTCCATTTACTAGACGGACTGAACATTTATGTGGTAGTCACAGGAGAATTCCAGAAACCCCATTTACAACATCTTGTTCTCTCAAACAATTAACAAACAAATGGTCTCCTGGTCTCTCCTGCCAGGAACCTTCCTCAAAATATCTTCTCTGTTCATCAACTCTACATGGATTACCTGGTATACTCCCCTGCCAGGAATCCCCCTCTGGGCCTTACAGATCCCCTGGTGTACTCGCCTGCCAAGCAGCTTTCCGCCAAAGGTCCTCTGAGCTTTAAAAATCCACAGTGTACTACCTGCCAGGTATTTTCTTTTCCCAAAGGGTTACGGCCTGGTGCACTCTTCCCACCAGTTCTTTCAAAAATCTTTGTTTTCCCTTTCTCTTTCCTTAAATATAACCCAGTTGGACTCTTCACTGGCTAAACTCTATTAACTTCAGGTATCAATTGTTCCAACTTTCCTCACATTGGCACCCTATTTATGAATGATTGTTAAAGTTTTAATAGCCATCTTCAGTGTTAGCTTTCATTGGCGTGTGGCAATGCTTGTTCCAATCTTCCCTATATTGACTTTGTCATGTACAGAGATTTGTACAATTCTTGTCCTGCAATTGTTTCACTTGGTTCATTAGTTCATCACAGCATTTACTCTGGGGATCCCCATATCAACATCTCACATAAGGGGCCTTGTGTAAATTCAATCTTTCTCTTTCATTAAATTGATGCTTTGAGTAAGTTCCCAACTTGAACACCTGTCGGTACGCCACCCTGGGGCTCCCGATGCTTTTGTGCAGACACACCAGTGTTGGTTTGCGTGCCCGTCTAGTGTCGAACTGCAGTGCTGTCCGTGCCTTTAGAAAGGTTTACCCACCTTTCCGATCCTCCTGCGGCTCTGTTGACAGCTTCTCCGACGGCTGCTGGTGAATCTGTTGGGTTTCCCCTTGACCGCGACCTGACTAGCCTCTCCTCCACTGCTGGTCGGTGAACGGTCCTTCTGTGGCACCAGCTTGGCTTCTCCTGGTCTCTTGCCCCCTAGGAACAAAGCACCTGCTTTCCTCCAGAGTGCTTTCGCGTAGGTCTGCTTTTTTCTGCGCTCGCTCTGCATGCCTCCTCTCTCTCCTGCTTCACTACCACCATGGAACAACACACCCGTTTTAAATCTTCTGCACAGCTGATTAGAGTTTCAACACGTAGTCTGCACATTGCTGGTTCTTCTGCTCTACATTAACTCCCTTTTCTTCTTCATCCCAGTACTAAATGATTTCTGGGAATGGAAGTCCAAAGAATTGTTATCCCTTTTAAAGCTATTTGGTCCTGGGCTTTTGTTCACATTAAAACCAACATTAGCAGGAGATGTAAAGTGAGCATCCTATACATATGAAGCATGAATGGTATCCTGCCTAAAGGGGCTTTAGGCAAACATGGGCTTTAGGATTTTACCATTGGGAGGATGGTAATGACAACATACCATCAGGAATGTAGGTATTCTAGGGCCATCTGCAAAATGAATGGAAGAACACTGTCTCTTTCCAGATGGCGTCACCACATCTCCCCGACAGCCAGCTCATCCCTCAAAATACCACCACCAGGGTCCGGATCAGGTAGCAGCTGCCATCCACTGGCCACATGGGCGGAAATTTTAGGCTGGGTGTTAGTGTTGACGCCACAGGATTCATCATAGATTGGACAGGGTTGGGTGGAGGTGTTGCGGTAGAGGTTTAAATGTCTTCATGGAAGCACTTGGTGAAGGCTAAGGCGATCAAAAGTAGAGCGAGGCGGAGGGTGCGGATAGTGAAGGCAGGTCAGTTGGTTGTAGTGTGTCAGCATAGTCTAGTAGTTGCAGTTTTGCATCAAACGGTAAAATACAATTTAGCTGTGTAAAGACCAAAGAATGTACATGGCAGTAGCGAACAAGAGATGAGACAAATCATTCAGTTACAGTGTGACAATGTCCTGGATCTGACTTTGTCGGAGCGGCACAGAGTGACCTCTCAAGCTGGCGCAGCCAGCCTTCCAGGGCATATCAAGAGCCAGATTTGCCATAGAGGTGTTGAGGGGGTTTAAGAGCGACTCCAGTCCCTGGCTTACTAGCAGGTTTGAAGTACTGTTTGTTTACTGGTATCACTGTCCCAGTGCCTAGTGCCCTCTGTCCTGGCCATGTCTCCCTCTGTTCCAAATGGTCCCACAGAACCACAGGGATCAACGTGGCCCGGTATCCCAACACTAGACTTGCAGACTACAGCTATCGCAGTGCACTGCATGCCTTATATTACTGACATGTTCAGTGAACCACAGACACACCTTCCAGAAACCAACACCAAGGCCTGAGGACGTTGGGTGTCAATTTGGTTACACTGATTATACCATCATAAACAACAGGAGAGACGAAAGCTAGAATGGGATAGAACTAAAAGTGCCACAATGCACCTGGGCCCAATAGCCAAAACCTGTAGCAGACCAGAGTGGGAGAAATTGTTGCCCTGATGTTGGTAGACTTTCCCCACCCATTCAGGTGCCAAAGGTCTCCAAACTTGCTACAAGTTAACAGTGGCAACTGAACTGTAACCTGCAGGGAGCTATACTGCAAAAGGGGAGAGCATGGCATGCTCCCCAAAAACTCTATGGGCACTCACATGCTTGAAACGGGAAGAGAAGGAGAACGGAGAACAAATGGTGTTGGCAACAGCAGGGTCTGGGCGGAGTAAATGGCATCAGCAATAGCAGGGCCTGGGTGAAAGTAAGTGAAATTAAATGAAAGCTGAAGGAGGCAGGTGCTAAAGGCCCTTATGAAAACTCCCTTGGAAAGTTCCATCCCACAAGAGATGGGAAGGGTTTGGTTTAGACAGGGCAGCGATTGGCTTAGGAAGACAGCTGATCAGATTGTTCAATGGGTGCCTGGTTGGGGGGTGGGTGGGATCCAGAAAGGAAGGGAAGGACTATAAAATCCTAGTAGAGTCCGTTTAGTGGGAGTTATTTGTGGGAGGTTAGGGCAAGTGCATGAGGACAAAGAGGCCAAAGAGGAGTGTGAGGAATTGCCATCTGGCCAGGGAGAAAAGCCCTGGCTGTTTTGTTTGTATTAATACATAAAGTGATGCAGGTAATTCCATCTGCAAAAGGGAATCTGCTAACTAGTTCTTGTTCTGCCTGCGCCATCTGTGTTCTCCCCGAGTGTCTCCACCACCGCTCCGCTCTTCTCACGTTCACCAATCACCCCACCCTCTCACTCCTCTTCCCTCCCTCTTCCAAATCACCTATGGTGCTCTCTGTTTCTCCTATCTTCACCAATTGTTTCTCTATCGACTATCATACCCTTCTCACTAAGTGTTGTAGGAAGATGTTCAAAAAGGATATCGTTGTCTCCAACCCAGGCCTCCCTATTGCTGATACCTACACCAGCGCTTCCTCCAGACAGACCCTTACCGACATCCTCTTTGTCGTTCCTTTGGCAGACCTGTGGACTCTTCATATGGTCTATATGCTCTCTTCTTCCTCTTCCTCTCCCATTAATGGTGGCCCCTAGTGGGAGGCAATCCTTGCTTCCTTCCACTCATCTAAGGCCATCATTAATATTTAGCTTAATGGCACCGTCCTGTTTCAAGGCCCTCAGGCCAACATCCTCCTCTTTGATAGACGATTCCCGCGCCTTATCAATTTCCTTACCTCTCCCGCCGTCCCTTCTCTCCCGTCTTCAGCTTCCTTGCGTCCGTCCTCTGCCAACTCTCTGGCGCCCTCTTCCTCCTGTTCAGCTATCTTGCTCTCTCCTCCTACCTCCTGTTGTGTTGTAATTCACTAATAATGTCACAGACGCCAACGAAAGTTATGCTTATCCTTTTATTTCCTATTTCAATTGAACTGCCCCAAAACCTCTCTACCTTCTAGATCCCTAGTCTCCTTCAATGTTCCACCCACCCTAAAATTTCAATCCCACTACTACACAACACCTCCTCTGCCCTCCCCCAGGCTCCTTCAATGCCTCTGCAAGGAGTACCTCCTGATTTGTACCCCTCCCTGGAAGTCTTTCAAGGATGGCAACCTTCTCCACGTTGCCACTCTTAACTCTCGCTCAGCTGTCAAACACTCCTGACATATGCCTTTTCCTGGAAGAACTCAACCTGGATGTCCTTGGTCTCACAGAGACACATGGTTCATGGCCAGCTCTGTCACGAGCTTTGACACTCTCCTTCCTGATGGCTACAAGATCTTCTCCGCGCCCAGATCCAACTTTTCCTGTGGGGGTGTAGCCTTGATCTTCCTGGAGTGAATTCGGGCCTCTATCATTCCAATGCAGGTCTACTCCTCCCTTGAATGCCTGGTCTGTAGGCTTTCTCTCTCTCCTGGCCTATCTCACAGTGGCTACTGTCTACCGTCCACCTTGCCAGATCACCCCCTTCCTCATAGAGTGGGCAGACCTCTCTTCCTCCCTCCTGGCCTCAACCACTCAACTCCTCCTCCTTGGAAACTTCACCATCCACCTGGATGCTTCCTGTCCCGCCATGGTACTTTTTTATGACCTTTGCAACTCTCTCGCTCTATTCTTCCCTCTGGCCTGACTCACTCTGTAGGGCACACTCTGTTTTGATCTCCTCAGACATCCTCCTCTCTAACTCTCTCACCACTCCTCTCTCCTGGACTGACCACTTTCTCCTCTCATCTCTCTCTACCCCTCAGGCCAAGCCTACCCCCACACTGCCACCCACCTTCTCAGTCATTCGACCCATGAAGCGTGTGACAGTTGAGGCTTTCGCTGCATCTTTCTCTGCACCTGTGGCTGACTCACACCCTGACACAGCCCTTTCTATGCTCCACTCTCTCTCTGATACTCACAATGTACTTGCCTCTGTAATGAGGATCCACATGAAGCCTAAAATCAAGTGCAACTCCTGGTACGACTCAGACCTCGTCTCCCTTAAACGCAAGTGTAGGGTGGCTGAGAGGAAATGGTTGGCATCTTGTACATCCTCTGACAAACTGGCCTGCCGCCTGCTCCAAAGGCAATACCGACTCACTGTCCTCCATAATAAGAGGGCTCACATCCAAGCCTGCGTTTCTGCGGCATCTAACAACTCGGCCAAACTCTTTAAAATCTGCAAGGAGCTGGCCAGTCCTGCCGCAGTCTCTACCTCTCCTGTCCCTGACCAGGCCCTCTGTATGGCCCTGGCTTCTCACTTCACCTCTAAAACCTGGGACATCCTTCCCACCCTCTCAGCTTCTCCTGCTTCTCCCTCTAGTCTCTCCTCTTCCTCTGGCCCCCCTGTGGTCACTGCCCTCCCCCCGTTCTCTGCATTTACTCTCTTCTCCCCTAACAAGGTTTCTAGACAAGTCCGATCTATGAAAACCTCATCAAAACAGGTTCTTCCCTGTTCTTACAAAACCATCAAGGACCACGTTGGCACAATTTCTCCAGTCTTGGCTGACTTCTGCAACCACTCTTTCACCTCTGGAACCTTCCTTCTCCCCCCTCAAGCACTCTCTTGTTCACCCTCTCCTCATGAAACCCTCAGCCGACCCCTCCCTTCCTGGTAACTATTGCCCGATCTCTATCACTCCTTTCCTGGGCAAATGCCTGGAAAAGCTGGCCATCTCCCAGTTTATCCTTCCCACTGAATCTGTTGGTTGTCTCCAGGACCATAAGTCTGGATTCAGAGCAGCCAGAAGCACAGAAACTGCTCTCCTGAACACCCGTGAAGACCTGCTCTCTAACCTTGTTTCTAATCTCCCCTCTGTTCTCATCCTACTTGATCTCTCTTCTGCCTTTGACACAGTCAACCATGCCATCCTGCTCAACCGGCTCTGTGATGACCTGGGAATCACTGAACAGGCTCTGGCCTGGCTGACTTCTTTCTTCTCTGACCGACCCTCCCAGGTCCAACTTGGGTTCTTACTCTCCTCTATCTCCCTCTCCACCTGCAGTGTTTCCCAGGGGGGTCTAACCTTTCTCCCTGGTTGTTAAACCAGTACCTTGCACCTCTCGCCCACCACATTGCTGCTCTTTGCTCCAACTTCCAGTGCTATGCGGTTGACACTGAGCTCCGTCAGGCTCCCCTCTGCAGCCTCTTCTCACGCTCTCATCCCAAATTGTCTGCTGGCAATCCATGAGTGGTGCGCCGCCCATGATCTCTGCCTGAATGCCAGCAAGATGGAGATCCTCCTCATCGGTACACCTCTTTCCCGACACTCTCTGGCTGGCTGTTCCCCCCTTGGCTCTCTTCCTGCTCCCACCTGTGAGGCTAAAAACCTCAGGGTTATCTTCGATTCAACACTCTCCTTCTCTCCTCACATTTCTGATGTTTCTAAGAAGTCAAACTACCAACTGTACCTCCTCAGAGGTATTCTTCCTTTCCTCTCCTTCTCCCAGAAGCTCGCCGTCTGTAGAGCTCTGTGTCTCTCTAAGCTCGACTACTGTAACAGCCTCTTTTTAAATCTGCCCGCCTCTACTCTGCTATCTCTGCAACTCATCCAGAACAGGACTGCAAGACTTGTCCTTGGCCTCGAGCCCAGGGATCGTATCTCTCCAGCACTGAAATCTCTCCATTGTCTCCCAGTGGCTGCAAGGATCAAGTTCAAGACCCTTTGCATTGTCCACAAGGCCTTCTGGGGCCTGGGACCAAAATATCTCCAGCTTGCTCTTCGGAAGTATCTTTCTACTCGAGCTCTTCGCTCCTCCACCTCCAACTCCGGATCAGTCGCTTTTCCAAGCGACACGTTGGGGGCAGATCTCTCTTCAGCTGGTGCCTCCCTCTGGAACAGCCTCCCCGCCTCTCTGAAACATGAGCAGAACCATCTCCAGTTCCGGAAGCAGCTCAAGACTTTCTTCTTTGCTTCTGCCTTCTCTCTTCCTCTTCCCTGCTGATCTGCTGTCTGATACTACACTGGTTACCTGGCTACCCTCTGAACCACGGACCTAGGTCCCTGCCCTCCCAGTTGCACACCTGCACTACCTCCTGGCAACCATGCACTTGGGGCTGTATCTGCAACCCTACAGTCCCCCTACCTGTACTTATCTAACACTTGCTGTCTGCACTTAACCCCTGCACTGCCACCTTCTGGCCACACTTCGTGTTTTTCAATGTGTTGATCCTATGTCTTGCACTTGCTCCTCCTCCCCTTACCATGGCACGTTCCCCTTCCCTCTTCCCTGCACTTGCGCGATCTCATTGTCACTTGGCCTAGTAAGATCTTTATCTTGTCCCCCCTTTCTTCCCCTCCCCTTCCGCGCCTTGAAACACTTGTGTATAGTTGCGCAATAAATGTCATATCATATATCATAACCAGATAGTGTGAAGTTAGATATCCTCCACTGTTGTAAACCGTATTGATGGCATGCCCAACCTCATCTAAAAAGCAGTGTATGTGTGTAATAGATCATTTGAAGAATCTTTAGCTCTATTAGGCGTAGTCTAGATGATATGGCCATCTCGCATGGGAACATGAGCGCCTGAGCATAGTCTTCAGCTTCGAGGGAGCCTATGTCTGCCTCCCATTTAATTTTAAGTCTCTCTAGTGTCTGCAATGTAAATGACAGTATGGCCTGGTACAAGGCCGAGATGGCTTTATACGATATTTTTTGGGGTATTGGATTAGTCTCCAATGGTGAGTAGGATGGAATGTCGTGAAAATCTCAAGTGGCAGTGGAGGTCATGTGTGAATTGAATATAATGGTAATGTTCAGACGTGGGTAAACAATATTTAGTCCATAGCTCTTGGACCGAGAGAAGATTCCTGTTGTTAATGACATCCCCCAAGACACAGATGTTTCGATTCCGCAATGGGAGTGCACCCATCTTTGTAACATCCAAGAATCCTGACTATGCCATAATGGTTGCAATAGTGTGAGCATACCTTCCCATCCCATACACCTTGTGACTTGTTACCTGATCTTAACCATGTGTTGTGTGTTCTTGGGCAGTGCGTATTATCCCCTTCCACTGTGTATGACCTGTATTGGCGTAGCTCTGTTCATCCAGGCGCATTCCACCTGTAAATTGAGTAACTGGGGGTCATTGTGCAGCCATTCATTGGCCATCAGCTGCTACGCCCATGAATATTTCCTTATTTTGGGTAACCCAATACCCTCTTCCCTGACAGTTTTGTATACTTGGGAGGGCAGTTCGGGGTGGGAACCTTGCCATAGCAGATCCCTGAGAATAGTGTCCACTCTATCAAATTCAATTTTGGGAATAGTGATGGGGGTATTTTGCCAGATAAATCTGTACCGGGAAGCAGCAGCATCTTAAAGAGTACAGCCCTTCCCAACAAGGATTTGGGCAGAGATTTTCAGCCTTTAACGTTGTTAAGGAAGCGTGAGGTTATCGGCTCCAACTTGTGTATTTAAATGATTCACATGCTATGTTATAAGTACATAGTGGGGGATTGCTAGGTCATCTCCCTGTAGGGTGAGCTGTATCGATTTGTGCCAATTCACCACAAGTACACTGATCACCCTCGGGCAAGATTGAGCGGGGTCCCCCAAGGAAATTAGGAGATCTGCATATAAGGACACTGTCTTCATGCCCTGTGGGCCATACAAAACCCTTCACGCCTGGTTGTATCTCAAACAAATTGCCAGCGGTACGATGGCTAGGGTGAATGGGAGCGGGTAGTGTGGGTAGCCTTGTCTAGTCTAACTTTCCAACGGGAAGGTTCGAGAGGATGTGCCATTAACACAAACTCTTGCTATCAGTTTGTCATATAAAAGCCTGATCCAACGCATACATTCAGTGGCCAGTCCTATTCGCTGCAATATCCTCCAAGAGGAAATCCCACACCACTGAATGAAACGCTTTCTTGAGGTCAGCCTTGAATGAGATGGGTACGGTCCATAGCCACATGGAGCTGGCCAATGTTCATTTGGGTGGACCTGTGGGGCAAAAGCCCACATTGATCCGGGGTAATTTTTGAAGGGATAACCTGCAACAAGTGGTTGGCGAGGGTCTTGGCTAAGAAAGATTTTACCTTGTTTTGATGAGCAATATGGGTCTGTATGAGGCGCAATCAGTCTTTCTTGGGGATAACCACTATTGTGGCTTGATGAAGATCGTGGGGGGAGTTCGTCAAAGTCCCTGCCCTTTCTCAAGAGACCAGGCATCAGCTTGGTGATTTTATTGCCAATTTCTTTAGAGCTCCACCAGGAATCCATCAGGACCTGGTGCTTTCCCAGACTGGAGTCCTGAAATTGCATAAATCGACTTCTTCCTTAATGTCTCGATCTAGCTCTGGTTTTTGTTGTTCCATGATCTGTGGTAACACAAGTATGTCAACCCCACCAGCATACCCTGCTTGGGTGTACATGCTGGTCTCTGTGACCAGGATAAGATGGTGGCCGCTGTTTCAGATGCCCTTCCAGGCACCTGACATCTGCATGATTCTCAACATGCTCCATGTGAGGAGCCCCAAGATTGGAAACAGGCTGCTTTTAACCAGCCCGCGCCATCAGGCGATGCCGGCCAACCCCAAAGGCCAACTCTTAAGGCCATCTTCAAATGTCTCTGCCAATCTCTGCTTATAAAGCCTGCAGGCTGCTGTACTGCCATCCGAACACCCAGCCTTATATTTTTTGGACTCACCTAGCCACAATCTAAAAGGTATGCCTCTACTGAGGCTTTCAGTCGGCGCACTAAGTGAGGGGTCAGTGATGAGAGGCGGACCTCATTTGTGGTTTTTTTTCACAATTAAATATTTTATTAAAGAAAAAGGGTTTAAATAATTCCTCGCTAATCCTACTCTATCAGGGAATTCCTACCATTATAAACAACCACAGTTCTAATATTTCTGCTTCAACTTTGTACTTCAGGCTTTTTAGGCATTTAAAGACAAGACCTCTACAGGTAGGCAAGGCACTCTTCTTTCGTATACTCCAAGTAAAGGGCAGCCTCTTTGCTTCTGTCTGTCTTACTGCTACAGGCATAATCTGCCTCTGCTGCAAGACTAACTCTCAAGTTCAGCACTCAGCATTACGGATGTGTTGCTCAATCTTCTTACAAGCACCCAGCTCCCTTCCCCGGCTTTATTCACACCTTCATTCCAGTAGCTACCCTGAAGCTCTATTGCTACACTTCCAGCTTTGGGTAACAATGTCACACTTGTATCAGAGGACACTGAACTTGTAACAACTTCGGAAATCAGTTGGAAAGATTTAAAGTGGGCTTGCTTCACTCTGGAAAGGGTTCACCTCCTGGCATGGGTAATGCTTGTTCTTCTCGTTGGTACAACAACTTATAGGTTTAGAGAATACTTGTTCTTAATGTTACAATGTGCAGTCTTCAAAGGAGAAACAGATTTAGGAATACACAACCATTCTTTAAGGTAGATCTTTAACCTTAAATAACTGCAGGTGCTTGTATTCCCACGTATTATCACAAAGTTGCTGTATAACTCCTGTGGTGAATCGCAATTGGCTAGATGCAACCTTGCTTTGATGTTGCAAGCACTTGGAACAATTGTCACAGACAATGTTAGGGTTTTCGGAACGTTTTAGCAAGCGTTCCCTCTTTAATTAGGGACTCGCGACCACTCCGGCAAGGTTAATAGTTCAACAATGAGAAATTAGATGCTTTTCTTCTTACACCAGCACTACGACTTTTACTAGAAGTGCATGTGATACTTTTCCATTGTTATCAATACCTTTCACAACGCCGAACAGTTTATACTTGCTTCTACTCTTACGCAAGCTACTTCAGAGCTGGCAACAGTTACCGGCAAGGTTTTCGGAGTGAATCTGAATGCCAAGTTACAATCACCGGCTACAGGAACACTGCAGTTGCGGGCTGCTACTCCTTCCCGACTTCTTCCACTTCTACTATGGCTTCTTCTACTACGGCTTTGGGCACACCTGGGACCCACACCCTTCTGCAGCACAGGTGTCTCCGGTCTGGCACGCCAACTGGGAGTCTCCTTCACTTCTCTGTCCCTCGACTTGCTTTCTGCTACAGGCCTCATGGCTCTGTAATTACAGCCACTAAGCGCACCTGGGAAAACCTTCATTCTCAGCACATCTTTCTCAGTGCATCCACAGCAATTTAGGGTTTGTTAACACAGGACCCTCTCAGAACTTGCAGGTGAAATCTGCTGTCTCCATGTCCCGGCGTCCTTTAGGTGTTCATACATCCTCATGAACTGCCAGCCTCGTGCTCTTGTACTTCTGCTACTACTGCCAGCCTTCCAGCTCTTTCCTTCCCTCTCCTTCTGCAGCCTTTTATGCCCCATAGGTGTGGCAATTCGTTTCAGGTGCAAATCATTAATGTCAATTGCCTGACTCTTGCAAAGGCTGTTGGGCCTAATTCCATGTCTTCTACATCTACATGCCTCTTCAGCCCTCTGCTTGGTCTCAGTCTCTGTGAGATTCTGGGACATGTAGTTTACTTTCTCAAAGTCAGGTTTTTCTATTGTGTATTTTTAAGGGTAGATTTAATGTCCTTGTTAATTTTAACAGAGGGGCTGTAGGTTTTAACTTTATTAGAGGAAGATGATGTAGAGAAGGCAAAACATTTGCTATTCCTTGTAGTGCACCCTTGGTATTGAGGAAGACATTTGGTTTTAGGGACCAAATAGATTCTTTTTTTTAGTATAATAGGTTTGGGTGTTATAACCTTTGGTTTACCACCTTAGATTTAACAGGAGGCCGCGAGATTTTAAAATGACAATAAGCCATAACCTCTTCTGGCATAGTGGCAAGAATCTCCCTTTTAGAGGAAAAATTTGGTGTCTCATCCCACGGAATTTCCTAATTTATCTGGGCCCGTTTGCATCCAGGTGATCCTCCCGCAGTACACCACCCCCATGGATGGGATTGGGAAGTGTCTGCCCTCCCCAGGCCACCTGGGAGGAGACTTTAGGCAGGGTTTCAGTGAGGGATCCGCAGGATTCTTCACAACTCCTATTATGAATCACACCTGTGACGCTCGCATACCCGCACCAAAGCCTACTCCCCTCCTGCCACCATGCCAGCCTTCAGCTAATGCAACTCCTATCTTGCTGCCAGCAGCTAACTACCCTGCACATGCTACCACAAATGCCAGGCCCCGCACAGGACTAAAGCAAACACAACGCCTTGCTACTCGGATACAGACCCCTAGATTCTCAATAGAAGCTCTCCCCCCACCATCTCTATCTGCAACTCCAGCCTAAGCTACCTCACCTTTCAGATTCACAAACCCGTCCACTCAACCACCCCACCTCATGTAACTACATCCATCACAAATTGCACCGACATCGGCCACCTGCTGACTCCTCCCCTCTGGTGCACCCTAATCAACACCAGATCACTTGTTGCCCACGCACTAGACATCCTGGATCATCACCGAAATTGGCTCAACCCTACCGCTGGCCCATCCCTATCAACCGTGGTCCTTCTAGGTTGTGCAATATTTCTACGCAACAGAACCCCTAAGGGTGGCTGAGTCGCCTTTATCTACACAAGCTCCATCCCGCTTCGCAGAAGCACTACTCTCCACCTCCCTCACTGTGAATCCACTTGCGTCAAGTTGAACTGCTTGCCCAACTCCTCCATTTCCCTCCACCTCATCTACCGATCCATAGGTCCCCCTGCCGTCCCCGGGGATGATCTTGCCCAGCTTATCTCCACGAACCTCAAACCGATCTCCTAGCTCTACATCCTGGAATACTTTAACCCTGGCTACAATGACTCCTTAGACACAAACGCTGCAGCCCTTGCTAAAACCACTGCAGCCTTAGGATGCCATCAACGCATACTTAACCCTACTCCTTCCCAAGGGTGCACCTTAGACTGGATTCTCAACCATAACTGCAATGTCTCCATCCTCTCCAACCTACCTTGCCCATGGACTGATCATCACCTTTTCCATCCCCAGTCACGCTCCCCAAACCTGGCTCTACACTACCCCCCTACTTTAGCCCGAAGCACCCGCAACCTCACCAGTGATCGTCTGCAACCAGCTACCTCCGCTCCACTTCACCAATGCCCTCGTTGAAAACTACAACTCTGTGCTAACTAATGCAGTTCACTCCCTTGCCTCACTCAAACCCTGTAAAGGCAGAAATACCAGACATCAAAACATGTGGTTCACCACCGATCTCCACACTATCTGTGCTAAAAAACGGGCAGCAAAAGCAGTCTGGTGCAAGGACCCAAAAGTAGGCAACCAAGCCTCTTTCTCAGACCTCTCACTGAAATACAAACAGGTCATCCACGCTACCAAAGCTACCACCTACAATAACAGAATAGCTACTGCCTCCTCTAGCTCTCAAACTATTTGCTATTCTTTGCAAACTGGAATCCCCCATCACCCACCCCTCTACCATCGCAGTAGACCACCTCTGGTGCAGTAATATCCAAGATGCTCTCACGGGCAAAATCACACAACTGCAAGACAAAATCTCTGCTAAACTAGCAACCGCCACTGCGGCCGCGCTCATTGCCCTCAAATGAGCACAGCAGCCTACATTCCACCATTCTCCTTTCACCCTATCTCTGAACAGGACCTTTCCTTCCTTATCAATGGGCTCAAGCCGTCACGCTGTAAAGGCGATATCTGTCCGGCCTCGCTGGTAAAGGAATGCTCAGAACATTTACTCCCACTCATTGCCGCTATCGTCAATGCCTCATTTGCCTTGTGCTCTGTCCCAACTTCCTTTGAAGTATGGGTCACCCTCCTGCTTAGAAAATCCACCCTGCCAATCCGACCAACTAGCGTCCTATAATTGTGGTCCGCTTCCTCAAAATCATTGACAGAGCTGCCTACCCACAACTCCAGGAATTCCTGGAAATCTACCACATCCTTAGTCCACGCCAATCAGGCTTCCTCCCAAGATATGGGCCAGAAACAGCTCTCCTCAAACTAAAAAAACAGCCTGATATCATAAAGATGCCGGCAACCCCTCGCTACTCGTGCTCCTTGACTTATCTGCTGCCTTTGATCTCGTTGACCACCAGACATTATGCCACAACCGTACCTCTGCCTCTCATGTCTCCCCTGAAGCTATCCAGTGAATTGCCTCCTTCCTTGACAACAGAACCTCTATAATCTTCACTGGCGATGCCAGTGCTTCTCTCACACTGATTACTTGAGAGGTCCCGCAAAGCTGTTGAGTCTCTCCTACACTCTACAGTGTCTACACTAGACCACTAATGTGACTACCTGGACTCCCTTGGAATATCCTACACCAACTACGCTGACGACACACAAATGTTCATCCCTCTCTCTGGTGCCCATGCCCAAGACTCAAAAGTAAATGCCATTTATGAATCTGTCCAAACCTGGATGGCTCCACACAATCTCTGCCTGAATGATGAGAAAACAGAGTTCCTCCTCGTCAGAAACCCATCCTGCACTGCCAACTGTGACCCTGCCTTCAACTTCTTAAATATCGATGGTCACGCGATCCCTGTCTCTTCATCTGTGAAAACCCTAGGGTTCCATCTAGATGCCTCACTCAACATGTCTCGCCACATCAATCACATCGCCTCCACAGCAATCTACGCTACGAAACTCATCTATGCAAGCAAACCATTCCTCTCTTTAAACAGCCGACTCACCATTGCACGTGCCATCATTGTCTCTAAATTGAACTATTGCAATGCACTGCTCTATGTCTGAACAGGCTCCAAGTAATACAGAACAATGCACTCTTTGCAACGATGCACTTACAAAAGCGTGGCTACATCACTGAAGTCAGATGATCTGTTCACTTGCTAGCTATTAGAGAAAGAATCGCATTTAAAATCCTCTCAATCATGCACTGCTGACTCTCAAACAATGCACCATTGTATCTTGCAATGAGACTTGCCAGACATACACTGGCCAGACCCCTGCGCACCCAGAATAGCCACTGCCTTGTCATCCCAAGATTCAACCACAAATAAGCCAGAGGTTTCAGCTTCCCGGTAGCTGACGCCACGCTCTGGAACAATCTTCCTTTCCCTCTTTGTGCTGAACCTTCTTATCCTCTGTTCAGGAAAAAGCTCAAGACTCACCTCTTTAACTTCCTGTTGAACACTTACCTTGTACATACTTATTCCAACAACTGCTTCTCTGTGTACTCTCTAACCACTATGTGATGCTTGTAAGCAGCGCCTAGATGCCAAAGGGCTTTCTGTGCTTCTAAAATGTAAACATAAATAAATAAATATGGAACACAATCATTGGGAGCATCTGGGATACGAGGTGTCCGGTAGAGCTTCCCTTAATATGTGGCGAATTCATCAGCTATCTCCCTGCCATCTGATATCCATCCTCCATCCTTGTCGGTCGGTTCCCTGACATAATTTCATGCCTCAACCCATCTCTGGAGCAATGCCAGTAGTTTCCCAACTTTATCTCCTACTTCATAGATTCAACAAATTTTAGTCCAATGCGCTTGGTGTGCATTGTTTAGAGCAAGGTTCTGGTTCTTCTCTCTGATCCGTAGTATCACTGGAGTTTCTAGAGAGAAGCTCGCCCTCCAGTCACATTAAATCGGCCTCTATTTCTTCCACCTCATGTGTGTCCTCGGACATGCTGAAGGCACCCGAAAAGCCTCCCCACTACTCAGTTTTCAACCCCTCCCATAGTGTTACTGGGTTGTCTACTGATGGTGTGTTAATCCATAAAGTATTGCGTTTTAGTCCTTTGACCTTCCATTCTTTCGAGGGGCCCAGGTAGTAGTTATTAAGACGCCAAGGTTTCTGTGTCTTAGGGTTATTTCCCCTGATCTCCATCAACAGCAGTGAATGGTCCAAAAATGCCCCATGGTAGGAATCTTGTAATCTGTGCGTTTCACCTTGTGGAAGAGAAAAGTAGTCTAACCGTGATAGGGGTTGCATGAACACCGGCGCAAAAAGGGAATGCTCTGGTTTGGATGTGGCGAGACCTCCATACCTCAGCCATGTCCACTGCCGAGGCAAACGTTTACAGCTTAGTATGTGTATTAAAGGGTATAGCCCGAAGGTGGGTACGGTCTAGTTCGCAGATCATCATGTCGTTAAAGAACCCCCCCCTCCCCAATCCATTCAATGCATCGGTCGAATGGTATATTAACACGTTTTGGATTTCCTGCAGGAGTTTCATATTTAGTGGGGGTGGATCATATACTTTTAAAATGCCAAACTACTCTCCCCAGATCTCAACCATTAAACCAAACATGTCTGCCGCAGGTGTTTTTGTAGGACCCTAGTCAGAGTAAATGCTAATCGTTTGTGGAACAAAAACATCACCCCCCTGGAGCCTCTCGAGAAACCTGCATGTATATTACTTCTGTAGTTGGTTCTTCTAAAGAGCTTACAATCTGTCCCTGCCAAATGCATCTTATGTAGTAGGACGTCTGAAACAGGTCTATTTATGTATTGTTGGATAAGCCCTCTTTTGATCCGATCACAGAGGCCATTGACATTCCACAAGCGGAGTGCTATTCCTCAACAGAAGTGCAAATTGTGTGCGCGCTACAACCAGAGTAAACTGCCTGGAGACGGTCTATTATACTCCCCTTAGTAGCCTGTGTAATCTTTTATAAACAATAATACAACCCGTTTCCCTTCCCCCCCCCCACCACGTAGTTCCACCCAACTTGAAGTACCGTTTGCCAGAACATGCAACTTGCCAGCATATCTGGTTCAACTGAGAACATTAACAATACGTGGTAATGGTGTGGCGGTGTCCCAGCCGCCTGGCCCAGTTGGCTCCATATACAGGCCCAAGTTACTTTTCGGGTGTATTGTGCCCATGTTAAATCCATGCGATCATTGTTTCAATGGAGGAGGTTCTCATCCTGTGTTCAACGAGGCACAGGCCTGTCCTTCCAACAGTTGTGTGGGTTCTTCTGGTGAGGTCAGAAGGCGTGCAGCACATTTGGGTTCAGCCCTGCTCAGGGCCCTGGCGGATCTTGGGTTGGCTCTGCTCCCATCGTCCAGGTATCCTTCTATCCATGTCCATGCATCTTGAGGGTCCGTTAAAAAAAAAAAAGTGACTTTCCAGTTCTTGGTGGGGCACCGGGCACTGGCCAGCCAGCAGTGGAGCAGAAATTCAAGATAGTTTCACTATCTCTGCCAGCCATTTCTCAAGGAACAGTTCCATGCTGGAGTCCTAGAATTCTAATGTTGTTTCTCTGTGATCTGTCCTCTGCTTCCTCCACCCTCATTGAGCATTTTGACACTCTTTGATATGTGGTACACTTGGTGTTTCATTGTATGGAGGATGTCTTGTGTTTCGGAAATGCGCTTCTCGGCCTCCCCCAGCTCGGATGGCATTTTTTTGGAGGTATTGAGGAGTGCGTCTGAACTGACAGTATCCATTTCCCTTCCATGGGCGCTATGGAGTCATTAATGGCCTGCATCACGTCTGTAAGCGAAAAGGCAGAGGGAAGCGAGCGGTCGCGTTCGGCGCCACCCAAAGAGAACAGGGTTTTGACTGTGGTAGAGTGGGAAACAGTGTATTGATCCATCTTACATTGCAAACCCTGTTTCTTCACCTTCTACATGACCATGTCTGGGCTGTTGCGATGGCTATAGTCACTGCAGAGGTAGAAGCACAAACCCTCCCAAAGTAGATGGGTCAGGGTGGCGTAGGCACACAGGACAGTGCACCATCCACTTATTTCCCGGTCCGACAGGGCTCAAGCTTTCCACGTCTGGATCTTTTCCCCACTAACACTAATGATCACCTTTCTCCCCAGTCATGGGGCATGGGCGTCTGGCCATTGTGGGAGGGGGAGAGACCATGGATCCCGAGGAACTCGCCTCACTCCAGGCACTCATCCCGCCCATTTAGCCTGATCGGGGAGGGGGGGGCGTCATTTGGTGTATCACGGCAGTGCCCTTTTTCATCCGACCAACCCCATCTCTGCGCCTTACCTCCCGGAGTGCTGATGTCCCTCCGCCGAGTTCCAGCAGATGGACCAGATGTAGGTGTCTGTCTGCCACTTCAGTACAGGGTGCAGCCGGGAGTGGTCTGAGTTCCCACTGCATGCGTCGGATAGTTGCTTTGATGCAGCCCTCGCCTGCTCTAGCGAACAAAATGGTGCCGTCCACCTCCACTGAGTCGTTCTACGGCCCAGAGCACTCCACAGGATGGTCTCTGGGATGATCCCAGCCGAGGGAAAACACTGGTTGTGAATCCCTTTCACTCCCGGTGCTCACAACCATAGGAATGTTTTAAAAATATTTGATTACTCGGATGTCCGGAGCAGGATATATGAAAGCCGACACAGAGCCTCTAGAGCTCACGTCTGCATGGCTCTGCTGTTTAGCTGCAGATGGTGTGTGATTTAAAGTATATATATTTCTATAGAACCTTGATTGGACATTCCCTTTTATTTTGGACTGTGGTACTGTGTGGGTTGAGTTACTACTGTTCACCTTCATGCCCCTCTTAGGAGCAAAACCTTCCCTCAGCCATGTCACCACAAAAGACAAAGGAGGTGTATCTCTACCTTTTATGATTGCGTTGGGATGGAGTGGACCATTTTACCCATACTCATCGTTGTACTTCTGAGAAGCAGAATCCAGTTCATCACAAGGAGTTTGAAGCAGGTGGACAAGGAGAAGTTGGGGAAGAGTACTGGCATGTTTGGAGAGCGTGAAGGTAAGGTGTTGGGATTGAATAAGAGGTAACAATTTGGTGTGAGTGGGAGATTGATTGAAGGTCATTTTGGAAGGAAAGGGAGTCTGAGGAAAGTGTTGAGAGTAGAAGAGTGTGAGAGGAGGAAAAAGGGAAGTAGGGGAGAATAGTGAGGAATAGTGACGGGTGAATAGAACAGCGAGGATGTAGAAGGAGTAGAGAAGTCTGAAAATTAGGAAGAGTGGTAGGATTAGCAAGACAATATTGGAGTGGGAGAAGGAGTAGGAGGAAGAATGTGTGAAGTCCAGAGACGTGGAGGGAGGTAAGACGGGATTGAGAGAAAAAGGGAAGACTGTGAATCACCACAAGATGCATACATTCCTTTTGGGTCACTTAGGAATTCCTTGAGGGAGCGAGATATGGCCATGGCCTTTAGGCCTCAATACAGATAGGGAAAGAATAGACGGTAAGGCAATCTGTCTAGTGAGTCAGCCAGTGTACACTCAGATGATGATAGCAGGACACTGGTCAGGGAGGCAGGCAGTGTGGACTGGCCTAGATTTCCTGGTGGGATTTCTGAACCATATTTCTCTTTTGCACGGTAATCTTGGGAATTTGCCACTGGCTGCTTTCTGAGTATAGACTCTGCATCAAAAATAGCAGCATTTTGAGTATGGCCACTGAGTAGAATCTAGCCTCGTTTAATACTCGCCCCCATTTATACCCGACTGCCTTTGACTATAGCCACCATCATATTTAGCTGCAGCTTTGAGTCTAGCCACTGTTAAATTCGGCTGTATTTTTAGAGTACATCCACTGTATAGCTACTGTGAAATGTGGATCTGCGTGATTTTCCTGTTGCGGAAAAGTCAGCGACTGAAATGTTTGCATTAGAAATGTGCGAACCACAAAAGGTGTGCACATTTCCCATGCGAACATGCATTCAAAACCCCTACATACCCACACCCCCACCCGCACCACCACCCACAACACTCCCCACACCCCCACCCCCAACATAAACAAACCCTACTTACCTTTTTTACACGCTGAGTCCCTGCAGCGGCAGTTCCCTTTCACTTCCGTGATCGGGAACCGGCGCCTCAGGATCCTTTACTTTTTTTTTTTTGGGAGCTGCAGGGGTGTCCCCCGCAACACCCCGCTCACTATGCCACACAATATAGTGAGCGGGGTGTTTCGGGGGACACCCACGCAGCCCCTGCAATTCTTTTTTTTTTATACATACCTACAATGCTACTACCAAAGGTTCTAATTTTTGGTGTTCGAACCTTTGATGGTAGCATTTTTCGGACTTTTTGTATAGTCTGACCTTTTTTTTGTTCCGATCGTACAATTCCGCGAAATGTTGGTGCATTTCGGAGTATAGCCTCCGAGTTTAATTCAGCCGCAGTTTCACTATAGCCTCTGTTTAGAATTTAGCCTCACTATGAATTTTCCCCCTTCTAAAGTCAGCTGCATCTATAAAACCACAAAACCAGCCAGGAGACACGGGTATGCATCACACTCCATGCTTATGGAAGATAGCTGAAGGCCCAGCTATCCACCCAAACACACCTGCTATCATACACTACTCTAAAACACACCATACAACATCTCTGCCATAAGAATGCAGCTTTCCCCATGACAGAAATTCGGTCTCACTGCACAAATAAGGAGTCTCCTGCTCTTGCATACGCGCCAGGCTATCTCACAGCACCCATCCACATGCCAGATGGACATGTGTAGCAAACGAAGATTTGGCCACTGCTACCAATCTTCGTATTGGCTAAAATGCGCACAAGTTTTGTAAACTCCTCTGACAAATTTCCCGTATCTGGACTTCGGTCCTCCGGGATGTTCCCCTACAGTTTGAGACCATGCAAATGAGAAAAGGCGCTATACACATGACAATTACATTACATTACATTCTGCACCTGCTATCCTCGCTTTCATGCATACCATTCTCTTGCTTCAATCTCTCATCATTCCCCACATCCCATTGAAGTAAAGTATTTGTGTAAAGCTTCCAGTCTGTTATTACTCACGCTTCATAAATGGTTGATGTCTGTTTTTTTGTTGTTTAATTACTTTGTAATATAGTCGGGACAAATGTGGTTTAAGATTCACAGTTTATACCACTTTTTCCACCTTTTCTTGGGCTGGAAACTCCCTAAACACTACCGGGAGGGGTTGGACTTGTCTACATTCGCTTGCACAGTGTAATTTGTGGTCAGTTTGAAAAACATTACCGGAGCCCCTTTTTTAGTTCCCGGTCGACTCCTGGAGGCAAGAGACCCTCCGGCTGAGGGATAAACTTAAGGAACCACCCTTAGACCTGGTGCTCAACTCTTATGTACAAGTAGCAATAAAAGCCATAAAAATAAAACCTCAGTATTGGAGAGTTATTTCACATAAGGCTGTCTCAGCTGAAGGAAGGCTTGTATAGTTCCTATTGAGCATGGTTAAGCGTAGGATGCTTTAATAAAAATGGTCAAATACAGAGAGCGATACCTTCAAATATATTTGTCGGTGATGTCATCTGATGTGGTAAGAAGTTTGTTGTGGAAGCCTGTATGTTTTCCGTGAATGCAAGTCTGTTTGAAAACAAGGAGAGTATGTTTTCTGAAAGACACAGGGGACCCCACACTCTGGGTTAGGGTATTAATATAACACTTGATCACAGAAAAGCATCCAGAGGGTACAATTTAAAGGTTTGGTATCAAGGATTTTTATTAGACTGGATACATTTTAAATCTGAGTCAAATCATGATTTAATCTGCATTTACGGCAACAATTTACATAGCAGGAAAGAACTTTTAAGAACACATCTATTTAATAAAATTCACACTGTTCAGTCGTTCAAACATTCATCCACATGCATCCGTCAAACATCAATCCACTCATAGCAAGCACCAATGGGTATAAGGTATAAAATCTATAAATAATCATGACATTTAATTCATCAATTGGCTTGTTTATAGAAAGAATGAGAAATTAATATGTTTGGCCAAAAAGTTGAGATGGGTCCCAGAAGTCTCCAACCACAACCTCATCACCCACTGCAAGCAAACTGTTACACAGTTGGAGACTGGACCTGGGTGGAGAAATGCTGAAATACACCTCAAGGGGCTAATATTGGAAAGGCCTAGGAGACGTCGAAGCTGCTAAAAACCTGCGAGGGGTTACATGTGTGAACGTCCTGTGAAGGGGAGAACATGGAGAATCAAAAGACTTACTAGGGGCCCAGAATGAGAATACCCCCCCCCCCGCGGAGTGAAGGACCACGATAGAGCTTGTAAGGCGCTAGTAATGTGAAGGGCTTAGGAGAGGCCGAAGCTGAATTAAAAACCCATGAGAAGTTACAAGTGCGAATACCGTGGGAATGGGAGAACCTAGGCTCAAAGGATCTGGAGAGGCACGGAATCAGAATATCCTTCGAGGAAATGAAAGATGACTAAGCTTGCAAGGAGCTAATACCTTGAACAAGCAAGGGTCCAGACCAAAAATAATCTGCCCGTGGTTAGAAATACAAATATGCAAAAAAGAGAAAAACCAATAGATTAAGGAGACTCATGAAGGGCCAAGAGTAAGGACATCTCTACTGGGAATAGAGCTCTCAACAGAAGCCCACTACAAAGAGGCCAACAAGCCTATTAGAAACTGACAAAACCTCTACAGGAGGGGAAAGCAAGCCCGAAAGCCAGTGTCCTGGAGGTTCTGATAGTTCATCAATTATTGTTCTGTTTCAACTGAATAAACTATTGTATTCACCAGAACTAGAGACTTACTTTGGGAGCAAGCTAAGGAAAATGCTGAATCACTGAATAGCAGTGTTGGTTGCACGAGAGTTTGGGGAATAATGAGAAATTTTTTCTTTGAGCTGCCGCTTATTCAACAACAAGAACAGATTTGTCTAACAGGCCGTTGCTTGAGTTAAAGAGGAGACAAGAAAGAGAACTGGGTCGCCGCAGAATCCAGCCATCCTGAGCTATAAGTATAGTGGATGAAAACGTACGAAGCCTAATGATATTATTGAGTTATTTTAGTGGGTGGGGGCAGGGGGAGTAGCATAGGATAGAATACGTTTGAATGGAGGACAGAATTTATGTAAGACATCCTGAAGAGCACTTGTTTGTTATTTATTTGAAGATGGGGAACCTCATCGTAGACATAGGGCTAGTTCAGGTTTTCTTTTCTTTCTTGGCACCTGGGGTGGGTGTGGCAGCCAATCGGGTTGCTAGGAACACAGACTGAACCTCACGGTGTAGGCCTGCATTTTGAGCAACCTCGGAGCTGCTAGTGCCCGTCCCACTATTTTCCATCCTTTCCCCTGCAATCCCCACTTCTCTCCCACCCCTTCCCTCCCACTTATCTGAAGAGGTTGCAGCACTGCTCCTCTCAATCCCACCGAGAGGTTCTGATTAGTGCCTTGCTTCCATTTCCATGGCGGCCATGTTAGATTAGTATTTCTTTGAAAGGACGGGTTGCATGAACATGAAATAAATGCCTATTATCACCCCAGGACATAAATCTGGGGTGCTAATGGCCATAATGATGAGTTACTCAGGTGATAATGGCCTGGGTAACTAGTCATTATGGCTATAATACACACCCTTGAAACATGTCTTCTTGTCTCCTATGTCTGATTTACCACAATATCCAAATAAATGCAAAGACATTTTTAAAAATGGTGATATGAAGCTGCCTCCTGGCAGCATTGAGCGCTATACAAGCCAGCATTGGTAAAGCCAATAGTTTTGTAATTTACTACTGCTCTCTCCATTTTGTATTTATAGGCACCAGGATGCAAGGAGAAGAGTGCAACTTTTTAAAAGAGGATGATAAAAGGGTTGCAGGTGTGAAAGAGCAGGAAGCAGATTCGAGTAAGGGAGGAAACGATTGAGAGGGTGTGCCATTGATGATGAGCAGGAGGAAATATGTGCGAGAAAGTTTGAGAGGATAAGAAAGCAAGCGAGAGTGTGAGAGGAAGGATAAGTGGGTAGAGAGTGGCAGTGTTCGTAGGGGTTGGTAGGGTAGAGACAGTGGGGGTAGGATGGATGGGGTAGAGGGTTTAGGGGAGTGTGAATGGAGGTAGAGCGAGAGGGGGTAGTAAACAGTAAGGGTGAGTAGGGGTAGAGAGTGGACGTAGGGTGGGTGGATGGGGTGCAAGCACCAGAAAAATTAATCAAAACCAAAAATGTCAAGTGGCCAGGGTTCCAGAAGTTTGCTTTCCACAAAGATATGTGCTTGTTGGTTTCAATTTGAGCCGATCCTTGAACCTTGGATGATTGCAGGCAGTAGTTACGTGACGTTTGCCCGTGATGCCTCTGGTCTTGGGTGCGAGAACGCTCAAACACCAGATCGATGTCAACGTAGCTATGAAATATCTGAGAAAGTATCAATTCCCTGAGAGCAAGAAATAGCAATAGTGAAAATCACCCTTCCATTTTTTCTTAGTCATTGATGCCAGATTCCTCCTGCTTCTGAGCACTGTAATAATAGTTTGCTTACTCAATTTAATGGTACTGCCTCTGCCATGCTAGGATTTGACCTTGTGCCCTCCAGGCTGAATGCCACACATCTTGCTGAGCTATCATACCAAAAGATTATGCATCCATTTATTTTTATAATTTCTTAATAGCTACTTTCTTATGTGTCACGCGGTGCTTGGAGCCACTTCAGAGCACCGCGGGGCGAGAGGGGAAAGAGGCCTCTCTCCCAATACCCTATAATTTCAGAACATGGAACACGGTTTAACTATATACATGTTTACATGCCTCTCTAATGGAGCTGCATCAAAGACAAACAATATGCACAGTGCACATCACATAATACTGTACTAACACTTAGTTTGTACCTCGCCTCTAATCCAACACTGGCCAGCATCTTTCTTCCCAATACATTGAACAACCAAGGGACAGAGCTGATCTCTGGTGGATTACATGGATGGTGCATTTGGTCTGACATTCAAGGAGGCTGATACCACTTACTTGTTCCAGTGTAATGTGGGCATCAAGACTACTATTCCCAGAATGATTGAGAGTCCTGAGCATTCTTTCAGATTTCACTGCTCGGAAGAGTCCTACCAAAAGCTGCCTCTTTACAAAGGAGCTCTGTGGGGTTCTACGTTATTTCGCCGCTGTATTTTTCATCGCAGGTTTTTTCATCGCGGTTTTTTTTTCGTAAATCTCGTCTTTTTTTTTTTTTTGGGGGGTTTACCCCACCAAAGCCCCCTTTTTTGTTATTCCCTTACACCCACAACCATATATTTAATTTTTTAACCCCCCCCCAAAAAACGAGGTTTTTTTCGAAAATAAAAACGGCAATGAAAAAACACGCGACTCTGTGGAGTCCTTGTGGACAAATCCTCCATAAATGTGTTGCTCCATTATATACAGAAGGTTAGATTGTCACAGTTTTAGCCATCTTGTGTGTACTGTTCCAGAATCTTCCATAAGATTTGGAATATTTTAGATTCTGAATAGGGTGCACAACAGGGGTTCATGGAAGATGCCCCAGTAAATGCCTCCTAAAATGTAGAGGTTGGTCATATACCATATAACACTTCATCAGTCCAGTCCAGCCATTCTTCTGGTGGCTTTTACGTCTGCAGGGACTCGTGTGTGTTGTCTTTGACTGTTTTCGACTGTCCTGAGGAGGCCACCTCTGCAGGATTGTTAGTTGCCGGTGTTCACATTTGGTGAATTTCATGTTTAGAGGTCAGATATGGAATATAATGCCAGGTTCTGTAGGCTCCCCTAAGTACCTTGGCTAGTTGAAGAGGTCCTATTTGAAGGGTTTGTGTGCAGTTTGGGAGGCGCTCCTGGAGAATCATGTCTGGTTCTAGATGCCACATCTGTAGTGTGTTCTGTTCTGAGTATTGTCTATGCTGGGGCCACATATGGAGTACTGTGTTCAGTTTGTTTGTTTGTTTGTTTTGTTACTTGAATTGCGCACTAGACCCAGGGGTAACAGGGCGCATTTTTGTATGACAATTTACAGCTTAGTTACAAAACACATGGTAAATAAAGAAACACTAAATATACATAGAATATACACAAGAGGTAGGAATAATTGTACACGTATTTACAGTCCTACTCAGGCAGGCAGTAATTGCTGGGAAGTAGGTGTGTGCAAGAATACAGGAGGTGGAGGGACATGCGGGATAGGTCCAGGCAAATGGGTGGTCTGTTATTTGTCTGCGTCTTTGATCCACCTAGTGGTTATGTCGGAAAGTCGGGTATGGTTGATCTGTCCGCAGGGTGGATGGTAAGGAGTTCCAAAGTTGAGCTGCTTTAACCTGAAAGCTACAGCCACCGACTTTGGACAGTTTTAATCTAGGTGTAGAAATGTTGTTAGAGTTTGCGGATCTGGTGAGTCTTGTTGGTTTTGTTCTCATCAATCTTGCAGAAAGGTAACGTGGTGCGGCATTGTTTAGACATTTGTAAACAAGTGAGGCTACTTTTAGCTGGATTTTCTACTGAGTGGAAAGCCAGTTATTGGCTCTTCTAAATTCGGTAATGTGGGCTCTCCTGGGAATGCCTAGTGCTGCTCTAAGCATGTTATTCTGTAAGATTTGAATTATTTTGATAATTTCTTTGTTGGTCCCAATGTAGAGCGAGTTGCAATAGTCCAACTTCTATAACATGAGCGCTCTCGCAAGTGTGATGCAACTATTGTTGGATAGGAAGGGTTTGCCTGCTCCTAACAGTTTACAGGTGTAGGCGGTGGCAGAAGCCATCGCGTTGACCTGCTTGTTGAAAGAGAGGGCGGAGTCCAGGTAGAAACCCAGAGTTTTTACCGCGTGAGCGGTTGTGATTTGGTTGTTATCGATGTTAAAAGAGGAATAGTTGGGGCCCAGCTTTTTGAGGGTAGAGGGTGTACCCAGGATATTTTCAGTGTTGCCATCATTCAGGCATAGTCCGTGAGTGGCCATCCATGCCTGGATGATGAGATGCACCCTGTTCACCAAGGCCAAATCCTTGTCGTAATCGCCAGTAAGTGGTAGGAGAATCTGAGTATCATCTGCATAGTTAGTGTAGGTGATACCAAGAAGGTTCAGATCATCGAAAAGGGGCTTCATGAAGATGTTATAGAGTGTGGGAGAAACGCACGATCCCTGGGGCACGCCGCATGTGATGGGGACGGAGTCTGCTGCCGCAGTGGTGGAGAAGACACTCATGGTCCTGTTATTGAGGAAAGATTGGATCCAATCTGTGGCTTCTTCAGAGAAATGCGCGGCCATGTCCAAATGCCTACAAAGGACCTTGTGGTCAACAAGGTCAAATGCAGCTGATAAATCCAGGAGGAGGAGTAAGGCTGGTTTTCCTTGATCCCTTAGCTCATCGATTTGCGCCTTTAGGTCTAAGAGTGCTGTTTCGGTCCCGTGCTGAGGACGGAAGCCAGACTGCCCTACTCCTAGCAGGTTATTGGTTTCAAGGTGTTTCTGAATTTGTGAGTACGCCACTTCAACTATGATTTTTAAGAGGAATGGCACGGTGGTGATTGGGCAGTAATTTGTGGGTATGGCTGGGTCTAGTGTCTGTTTTTTAAGCAGTGGGAGTATCCAGGATTCTTTTAGATTACTTGGTATAGACCTTGTTGCGAATGAGGCGTTAATGAGTTTTGAGATAAAGGGAGCCAGGTCTCTGGCTGCGTCCTTTATCAGTTGGGCTGGACATTGGTCCCCCTGGCAATTTGATGGTTTGAGTGACCGTATGATTCTTTCAGTCTCGATAATAGATACTTTGGAGAACTTGAAGTGAGGGGTATCAGTGTTATTTCTAGGAGGGGTGGTAGTAATTTTGGGCTTAGTATCCAGGGTAAGTGAGGATTTTTTCTTGGCAATTTTAGATTGGAGAGTTGTCACTTTGTTAGCTAAGGCTTGCTGAATATTGGTGCACCATAGTTTATCTTTGACACAGTTGTCTGGCACTGGGATGGGAGATTCCATTTCCTTTAGGATGATGAAGAGTTCCTTCATAGTAGCGTTAGCTTGGGCTATTCTTGCGTTGTAAGTTTCCCGTTTGGCCGACAGTATTTCCTTTTTGTAGAGGGTGGATATATCCCTTAGAGTGTTTTTGTTTTCTTCGGAAGGTTGTAGTTTCCATGCAACCTCACATTGTCTTTTTTTGGTACGAAGTGTTTTCAAGTAGGGGGTGTACCAGGAATTGAGGTGGGCTTTGGGTTTGCTTTGTCTTATTTTAAGCGGAACAATTCAGTCCAGTGCAGAGGACATAATTTTGTTATACTCATTCACCAGAGTTTCAGGGTCCAAGTTGTCTGGTAGTGAATTAAGTGTAGGGAGGATGAGCGGGAGTAGGTTATCTGGGGTAATGTTTTTCTTATTTCTTGTCGGGATGGACGGAGCTGGCTGGGCTAAGGTAGGAGTAGGTCTTTCTGTTTCTAGAACAAATGTTATTAGGTGGTGCTCTGTCCAAATTTGGGGGGAGATTGATAAGATGGAGGCATTGCAATTGTGATCTGACACCCAATCGAGTATTCTGCCTTTGTTGTGGGTCGGGTGAAGTACGCTTTGTGAGAAGCCTAGTTCAGAAAGTAGGTTAGCCACTCTAGTTGCATGTGGGTCGTTTTGGTCATTGAAACCCAGGTTAACGTGCCCTAAAAGGATAACCTGTGATGAATTGTTTAGGTTATGAGATAGGATGGTGGAAATGTCCTCCTCAAAGGTTCCAATAGGGCCTGGAGGTCTATAAATCAGGTGGATGATGAGGGTTTGAGAGTTGTTAATAACTAATTTAGCTGTTAAGCTTTCGCAGGATTTAGTGTCGTTAGATTGAGCTAGCCTGGTGGATAGGTTAGATTTGACAATTAGGGCTATGCCGTCTCCACGGGCTTCGCTTATGTCTGATTTAAGGATGGAGTAACAATTAGGGATCGCTAACATCATGGCTGGTCCTGCAGCGGCATGAAGCCAGGATTCAGTAATGGCCAAGAAGTCAAGGTTTTCGATCTGGATGAGACGAGCAATCTCGATGGCATGAACAATCATGGATCTAGCGCTAATTAAAGCACCTTTTAGGTGAGGGGGTGGTGGATGGAGGTGTGCATGACTTTTCTTGGGTCGTGACAGGGGTGTGCATACGTGCATTCTGTGTCTTGAAGTTAAGGCTGTGTGGTTTTTCTGTACTTCTATAGGGTGTAGACTTGCTACGGTTGGATGAGGTCAGCGTTCTAGCGCGAGGTTCATAACGTTTAGCAAGTCTAGCTCGGAGTCTAGCATTTCTGGATGTGGTGTTGCATGGTTTGGACTCGAATGAGCGAGACTGTTGGTGCTCTTCAGATTGGTCATTATGACTCGTCGATGGTTGGGGTTGTCTGTGCCATGGTGGGAGAGAGGTCCCGAAGTTGAAAGGTGGTGTAGTCAGTGGTAGGGACTGGAGCGATCCTGAGTTTGTAGACTAAGAATGCTATTAGTGTGAGAAGGAATAGTGTGTCTCGAAGGGTTTGCATCTTGTGGCGTTGTCGTGGTAGTAGGGTAGGCAAGTCAGGCTGGGGCAGTGCTGAGTGTGTCAGCCTATCAGGGTAAAACACGTGCGAGTAGGAGCAGGTGCCTCAAGTGTAATGGGCAGCATCCAGGTTTGAAATAGTCATAGGTGACTAGGATACAATGGGCAGCACATAGGTTCAATGTGAACAGGTGAGTAAAATGCAGTGGGGCTGCAATAGGCAAGACCTAAGTTGGATAGTAACAGGTGACTAAAGTACAGTGGGGCAACACTTGAGAACAAATTACTCAAACGCAGTAGGCAACACCTAGGTTTCGGATAGTAACAGGTGACTAAAATGCCGTGGGCAACACATGGGAACAAATGACTCAAATGCAGTAGGCAACACCTAGGTTTGGGATAGTAACAGGTGACTAAAATGCAGTGGGGCAACACATGGGAACAAATGACTCAAATGCAGTAGGCAACACCTAGGTTTGGGATAGTAACAGGTGACTAAAATGCAGTGGGGCAACACATGGGAACAAATGACTCAAATGCAGTAGGCAACACCTAGGTTTGGGATAGTAACAGGTGACTAAAATGCAGTGGGGCAACACATGGGAACAAATGACTCAAATGCAATTGACTAAAATGGGACAGCTCTGCAGCCTAAATGATGCAAGCTCCAGTGAGGCTAAGTTCGATTGTAAGCTCAGTAGGCTAGGACACACATCATGCAACACAGGCTAGAGGCAGTTGTCCAAGTACCATGGTATAGTCAGTGCCAATTCGCGCCAAGCAAGCAAATCTGGTGCATAGTAACAGTAAGTGTAATGCAGTGCTGAAATATTTGGCTTATTAGGCATCCAGTAGGTATGGTATCAGAGGGTCACATGGGTGAGAACAGGTTAGGAGTGTGGGCCTGCGTGTCCCTGGGGTGTTCTTGGGGATTTCACTGATAATTGGTTCCAGAAGTAGTACCTGAAGTACTGTTCCATTTAGGAGGCCTTGGTTGAGTAGTGAGGCCAGCTGTACAGATCAAAGTCCAATTCTGGGGCCTGGCCACATCCGGAGTGCTGCATGCCATTGTGCACGCCTCTGGAGTATGCTCCACTGAGTAGTTCTTGTTATCAGAAGGATAATGACTAGTTTTCAGAGTAGAGCTGCTAGTATGATGCCAGGTCCAGATCAAAAACCTTACATAGTGAGATTGAGGGTCCTATATCTAATTGTATCCTGCGGGCAGAGAGTGGAGCTGACCTGCTAGCTCACTAGCATAAATGCTTCAAGGGATGTTAGCTTAGTCCACCTCTGCCGCAGCTCTGGAAGAGGTGACAATGAGTTGTATCAAGTTATTTCTGGTGTAAAGTAAGGAACTGCTACATGGAAATGGTGGTAAAAGCAAGTTCAGACTTAAGGCAGGAATAGTGGGTGAGAAATCTGTACGAGTATTCAAAAAGATTTGGTCTGAGAAAGAGGAGTATTCATAGCATAGCAGCAAATGCAGAGCTGGAGACTTTGCTGTACGGTCTTCAGTGTTTAAACCACGGCCAGCCCTAGGATTTGCATGGCCCTGGGCGGCAAAAGATGTGTCGGTCCACCCTAATTTGCATAAATAGTATCATCAGGGATATCATAGAGTGAGTCTTTAGTACACCAAGGTATCATGGGAAGTGAAATTAGAAACATTTTGTCATGCGTAATGTAGTAGACAAATGCACTATGACGTCCAGTATGTTATTGGGCATTTGAATAGCGCCTTTTACCACTGGTATGATTCCAAAGTGCTGTTGGTTCAACGCCCTTGGGGACCGCAGTCCGGGTCAGTGGAGAGACTTTTGTAGAAAAAGGTGCTTGGGTACACTCGGTATGTGTGCAGCAGTGTGGAATAAGTGGTGTGTAGCTGCATGATAGTGCTAGGTGTGGTGCAGTGGTTGTGTGAGATCTGTAGAATGTGTGCTGCATGACTTTGGTATCTGCATTCTGGCAGCTCTGGAGTTTGTGAATTTGTATTGTATGTTTTATTTTATTGTTCATTTATAAAATGCTTAATACCAGCCAGTGGCTTCTAAGCACAGGATCGGGATTCGGACCTGTGATGCGCCGTGTTGTTTTGATTCCAAGACAAACACGTTGCCCCTGAGCTATCTTTCCTCCCTAGAATGAGACTATGGGCCTCATTACAAGTCCGGCAGTAACCGTGCCGGTGAAACCGGCAGGTTGCCGCCAGATTTGCAAATTTTTCCAGCGCCTGGCTTCAAGGAAACACCGGGGGATTACGACCCCCGGTGTTCCTGGAAGTAAGTGGCCAGAAAATTGTTAATCCCCATTCCCATTTGAGGGACCCGATGGGAATGGGGATGACGGAACCACTGGCACCGTTAATAACAGTGCTGGTGCTTCCTTGGAAGTCTGCGGGTGGGTGCTGTTCCACCCATCTGGTCTGACCCTGGAGGGCATGACGGCATTCTCCCGCAGACTCTGTGTTCCGATCCGGTAACAATGGTACCGGTAGGCTTACCGGCATCATTGTTTTCGGACTGGCACACTTCTAATGAGGCCCTATGTGTACTACTAGGCCGATTTCGAGTGGTATAGCTGTCTTCTAAAGACTGTTGAGTTGAACGTGGAGGTGTATACATATGTATGCAGCTAGGCATAATCGAGGGGTGTAGCTGCATTCTAGTATTTGTTGGTGCAGAGGAACAAGTTAGCGTAGTGGTGTGTTTGAGGTTTGAGTGTCAGTGTGCTCTCCAGGTTGCCCTGTTTCTGTTGAGCTTCCAGTGCCTGTAGAGGGGTGGTAACTCTATTTGGGTCCGGGCTGTTAGGCTAAGATCCTCCCTCTTTATTGTTGGGTCAAATTGCTTTGGCGAAGACTGACTGGTGGTGACGGGCGGCTCTTGCCTGACTCATGTCGTTACTGTATAGATTTTAGAGACGTCCACGGTTGGTAGTTCCGCTAAATAGAGTCCCTGATAGGTAGTTCTACTAAAAACATTCCAAGATAGTTGGGATTAGCAAAGAATACGTGCTAGAACGGACCTTGTATATAGTTCTGCTCAGGTATTTCCAGATGTGTAGGGTTAGTAAGCAAAGGTATTTCCGGGACTGATAGCCGAGTAAATATTTGCAGGGCAATGATCAAGTTCATAAGTGTGATTAGTGCTTCGGTTGGTAGTTCTGCTCGATAGATTCCCGGTAGGTTGTCCTGGAAAATGCATTCCTAGATAGGTGTGGTTAGCAAAATAAGTGCTAGATGGTCCCCCGGTATCTAGTTAATGGACCAGATGATTAGGATTAGCAAGCATGTGCATTTCTTGGACTGGTGGCATAGTGCATAATTGCATGGCATTGATCAAGCTCATGAGTGCTATTAGTGCTTGGGTTGCGAGTCTAGCACAATCGGTCCAGAGTATTGGAGATGGATATCTCTAGGCCTCAGAGTGTATGGTATTCTTGACTGAAGAGGGCAATGATTCAATTCCGTCATGTACATGGGTGCAACTGCGACTGGGTATCAAGTCTGGGGTAAAGGCTCCAGGTAATGAGAGTAGATATCGTCTGACCTGAGAGTCCATGAAAAGGGTCTGTATCGAACGAGATACCATGCCATTTGTTGGTCATGGTGGTAAGTCAAGTGTTCACAGCATTCCCTTATGTGTTTTCTATACGAAGAACCAGGTTTTGAGTGTCTTCTGGAAAGCCATGTAGTCTTTGCTGTGTCTACTGCGGTGAGGCAGTGAGTTCCACAAAGTTGGCTCCAGGGTTGAGTAGGCGGATCGTCAGATCCTGGCCGGTTTGGAGGTGAAGCCCACTAGGAGGTGGGCAGTGCTTGACCTTGGGTGTGATTTGGATGGTAAGCCATAATCTTTTCTTGGAGGAAATTGGAGCCTGCTTTGTGCACCGTCCGGGAGGTAATGCATAGGAATTTGAAAGTGGCCCTGCGTCCATTTATGTGCTCAGTGTAGAGTGTGGATAGCAGGTGAGATGTGGTCCCTTCGTCCTAATGCGAGAAGCAGTCTGGCAGCTGAGTTTCTTACTCTTTGGAATTTGGTTAGCTGGTAGGCCGGTGCACCCAGGTAAAGGGAGTTTGCATAATCAAGGCTGGGCATGACAATGGACATAATTGCAGCCAGTCTCTTGGGGTAGGTGAGGTAAGGAAAGGGGCGCTTCAGGAGCCTGATGTGGAAATGACAGGAATTTGATGCATTGTTGTTGAGGTGGAACAGTTCGGTCTGAGTCCATGGTGCAGCCAAGATTTTTGACGGTAGTGGTGGTCGGCGGGAGCCGGGGCGGGGTGGGGGGTGAATGAGAGTGGCCAGGGAGTCGGTTGGGGGGAAATAGGAGTTTTGCTGCATACCATAATCTCGGTTTTACCTGGGTTCAGAAGGAGATGGTTAGTCGTCATCCAGCAGTCAGTGTCTGTGAGACATGTTGCTGGGTCCGGGCCAGAGTAGGTGGTTGATTTAGGAATTCTCAAGATTTGTGTGTGATCCGTATAGTTCTAGCAGGTGAGGTTGTGTGAGTGGATGATCCTGTGCAGGGGGTGGTCATGTACAGGTTGAAGAGAAGGGGCGAGAGGCAGGTGCCTTTGGGTACTCCAGTGTTTACTGGGTGTGAAGAGGAGAGAAAAGTGGGGAGATGGGTGATTTACTGCCCATTAGTGCAGAAGGATGCGATCCATGCGAGTGCTGAATCGTGTATTCCTAGGGATTGCAGTCTGTCAAGAAGGATCATGTGGTTAATGGTCTCAAACGCTGCAGAGAGGTCAAGAAGAATAAGTGGTGCTCATCCTTCTGAGTCTGCTGTGACTTTGAGATCATCCCAGATAGAGATCAGCGTGGTTTCTGTTCCATGGCACAGACGGAAACCTGATTGCCCGGGGTCTAGGAGATTGTTAGATTACACTAAACCATTGATCTGTGAGTATGTAGTGTGGTTGATGAGTTTTGCCAGGAATTGGGTGTTGGAAATTGGCCTGTAGTTTTTTGGTAGGAGAGGGGAGAGGGATTCCTTTTTAAGCAGAGGTACGACATGTGCAGTTCTGAAGAATTCTGGGAAGTTACTGGAGGTGAGGGAATTGTTAAGAATGGACCTCGCCAATCTGTTGTATTTTCGTGGGCAGGAAATGTATAGGCCCTCCCTTAGACACTGAAAGAACAGCCATTGGTACACCCTGGCCACTATGATTGGGTTTTGATATGATTATAAAGGCAATCATGCAATTGAATTGTTCAAGATCCCCCGGCCCAAATGGCCTGGCCAAAGAAGTTCTAAAGGGCGACCCAGAAAATTGGACACGGGTAATGCTGTCACTTTTCGGCAGGATTTGCAGGGAGCGTGCAGTACTGTCCTCATGGCAGCGGTCTGTTTTTGTACCTTTTGAATAGGAAAGGTGACCAGTTGAACGTCCATATTGGACGTTACCGGAAAGCTGTTTGCTACTCTGGTCCTGAGGGAATTGATGAGTTGGGTAGAAGCTAACAATATTTTTCACACTTCTCGGACCTGTTTTTGGGCAGGATCAGGCACAGTATGCAACATCAGAGCTCTTGATCACTTAATTCTGGAGGCACGATCTAAGGGGGCGCTTACCCTTTATGTTGTGTTTATAGGCTTCAAATCTCTCTTCGGGCAGGCCAACAGACACACGCTATGGGCTAAGCTGGAGAAGTTGGGTTGCCCAGCCTGGCTCCTACAGGTGGTAAGGAAGTTCCATACCAAAAACTGGGCACGGGTGCGATTGGACAATATGGGAACAGTGACATCTTGGGTGCAGATCAACAGGGGAGTCGAGCAAGGGTGTCTCTTGGCACCCCTGTTTAACTTTTACACATCTGACCTGCCGGCCTGCTTGAAGGCGGAAGATTGGCGGTGTTCCCATTGTGTCTATGCTATACGCGGACAACCTGATTGTGTTTGTTCGGTCTATCTCGGGCATGAGAACCCAGTTAAAGGAACTGGCTAATTTTGCGGCTGCACATGGTCTGGAGATTAATCTTGCTAAAACCCAGCTTATGTTAATAACAAGAAAAAAGGTGAACAGGGTGAAAATGGAGGCTGACTTGGGGCTGGTGAATTCTGTGTCCACCTACCAATATCTGGGCCTTGAAAGTGGCCCTCAGGTTTACTGTAGGCTGATTGAAAACAAACTTAGACGAGCAGGTCAGCTTATGGCCCAAATAACTAAGGTGGCCAGAGAACAGGCGGGTTTCTTATTCACAGGAGTGATCCAACTATATGAACAGTTTTTCTGTAGAGCGGTTTTATATGAGCTCGAATCCCTGGCAATGCACGATTGAACATGGTTGGATCGAATTGAAAGAACTTTCTGGTGAAAGCTGCTGAATGTACGACCTTCTTGCCCAATTGAATTTGTTCGTTGGAGCTGGGTCTAACCTCAATGCGGGGCTTGGTACTTAGGAGCAGGGGTCTACTTTATAAAGTCTTGAATGTTTCCTCTATGTAAGCTCCTAAAGTGGACCAGTGACACTTACGCTAAGGAAATAGCCGCTGGGTGACGCAACAATACTAGTCTGATTGATGATCTTTTTGCAAACATTGAGTGGCACCCCAACTTTGAGGCTGGGTGGTCTTGGGATAAGATGAGGCAAGTGTTCCATAAAAAAACTCAATAGATGGCACTGTTACAATAACTGACTATTTCCACCTGGTGACACTGAACTGTTACAATGCGATCTCTATGGTAACCCACTTGTACAGGAAGATGCGGCCTTACCTGTTGTGTCCAGCCCCCACGGTCAGACGTTTTCTACTGCAGCTGCGCTTTAACGAACTGACATTATTATCTGTCCGGGGTTCCTTGGACGCCAAGGAGAGATACTGTCGTATCTGTGGGGGTCACACACAAATTGGAAAATGCAAAACCCGTCAAGCTGGGCCACATTTATACGATGATTTTTGGTGGGTTGGTGTATTCACACAAATCTATTAAGACCAACGCCTTTTGGGAATACTGCCTGAATACTAAATCTACCGCTGCACAAGTGCCCTTTTTTCGTGTCTGGAAACATGTTAAGGAATTACTGGGGGATGCGATTCAGGCCCCGGCCAAGCTTGACTTTACTGGGATATGTGGGTCCATTAGGCTGAAGTTGTATGTGACTGCTGCTGGAACCTTTGCACATTAAATGACACTGTGTGAGACTGTTGTTGGAATTTTGCACATTTATAATTTGATGATTTAAATACCTTATTGTCCATCGTTTAATAGTGCGATAACTTGGGCTCATTGCCAATTGAGGGTCACTGTCTATTGATTGCTTTTAATGTTTTCTAATTTACTTGATTAACTTGATTTGTTAACATTTATTATCAGTTACAGAGTGTACATTTTGTTGTCTATATGATTGTTTTATTAGTGTAAACCTCATTGAGTTATATCACAATAAAGATTATTATTATTATTCTTGGTTAAGGAGCAGGAATTGAAGAGGAGACGGGTCACTTTGTGAGAGGTAGTGTGGGGGGGGGGCAGTGTTTTTACCTGGGGGTCCGTGGTTGGCAGGGCTGGTTCGCGGACGCCGGTAGTTGATTGGGTAGGGCAGTCTAACCGGACGGAGGTGGTTGGGGGGATTGGGTGCGTAGAAGGTCGCGGGCGGTTGGGGACCGGGAAGAGAGGGCGAGCGGTTGGTTGCAGGTTTTCGAGTGAGTAGTGGCGTGGGATGGGCGGTTCGGTTGGTAGCAAAAGGCTCGGAGGATTGAGGTGTGGTGGTGAGAGGTGACGGGTCGTTCAGAGGTGTCTGGCTAGGTGCTGTTACGGATTGGTCCATATGGATGGGAAATGTGGATAGGATGAGCGTGGAAAGAGAGGGAAGGGCGGAGGCTGTGGCAGAGGTGACAGAGGCCACGTGGCAGTGGGGCTTGGAGAGGCGAGATGAATCGAGGGGTGCATGGCAGGTGACGCATTTGGGGTTGAGGGCGCTGGTCGTTGACTCAGAGTTTTGTGCGTGTTGGTGAAGTGTGTGAGAAGGTGGGGGGGTCTGTGGGGAAGGGAATTGAGGCAATTGTTTGGGAAAGGGCAAGGCGTGCCAAGCTGAGAGGAGGGAAGAGAGTGGACGCGGTGGCCTTCTGGAAGTGGTCAGTGTGATAGACAGGGTGGTAGGTAGGTGGGCAATGCTTGCAGAGGGAGGTGTGGGGGGCGAGGGAGGTGGAGGTAGCGCTGGCGTTGGCGGAGGGGGTAGGCCTGCACAGGGGAGGGGTTGGGCATAAGCTGTCACAGCACCCCTCAGATTCCTCTGGGGTGGCTTTGGAGAGTGTGGAACAGGTCGAAAGTGTGTGTGATGGAGGGTGTCTGGTTAGAGGGTGTGGGAGAACAAGAGGGGCAAATGGGCAGAGGGGAGCCTCGCCTCATGTGAGAGAGAGAGAGACTGGTGTGTGTTCGTCCCTGGGATTGTAGCTGAGGGGGCGACAGCATGGTCAATATTCATATTTACCTATGTGGCAATAGCAGGAGTGAGGCTTTTATTTTTTAAGTAGTAGACAGCTGCATACCTTGTACAGACTTCTAATTTTGGCAGATAAGGCATAGTGCGATAAAAGGAGTTGGCTGGGAGCACATACTTTAAGTGGAGAAGCCAGGATTTGAGACCAGTCTGCCTTTCAGGAACTTGAACACATCTCTTTCCAGATGTAATTGGTAGAAATACTGTTTGCAAAAGGTATTTTTGGACCACCGCACAGACTGCCCATGCCCCCGGCTCTAAAAACAAACGGACACGGGCAGAGGAATTAAACTTGCCAAATATTCGTGCCCTTAGCGCCAACAATTGGGGCAACATATTTATGTTCCCACTAGTTTGACGAGCTACTCTTGTTCACCGGCTGCCAGCAGATATTCACAGACAGCAATGACGTGTTGAAACTTGAAATACCCTACAAACAGGACTGCCCGTTCTTGCCATGTCAGCTGATATCTGCTCTGCTTTGCCTTTTAGCCTTCAGTGAAGGTTGAAATGTGAAGTGGGTCGATCTAGTTAAGACTAGTTGTGTCCCTCAAATGTCTGCAGCAGGCACATCGACCCGCTCAGCTACAACTTGACAGCTAAACGTTCTCGCGTAACCCTCAGCAAGCAGGCACAGAGGCGCTCAGGAAGTCGTGAGCGCTGTCTCAACCGGAAGCAGCCAAAGCATTGCGGTTTTGTCAAACCAACCGCCATTGTGCAATAACGTCATCGTGCAGGAGGTGGACGCTGGAGCGTGTTTTGAGTGTTTTTGTTTGAGAATATTTCACAATTTGAGTTTTGGGACATGTGGCTGCTGGCAAGTATCGCTGCATGAAGACCTCATAGTTTCTGTGTAGTATGATTACTTTTTTTCAAGTCTCTTGGACTACAGAAGTGAAGTTTGTGGTTAAGACTAAACGATTTGATTTTTGTTCTCAAATGTAGATTGGGCGTTAAGGCCCTTTGTGAGTCGTGTACCGGGTACTATATTTAGTATTCGGTCGAACACGGAACAAAAAAAATCCAACTCTGATGGCACAATTTACGAAAGAAATCCAAACTTTCTTCATACCATTAGCCTGGCATCTGATGCTTCTGTTTTGGTAGATGACAGCATATGAGTTGGGAGGTATGTATTCTGTTTAACATGATTTACAGTGTTTTTTATATTCCTCGTGGTTTCAACATCACATCCTACTTAAAAACACACGTGTAGCAGCGACGTTCCTAATTGTACACAAAAGCTTTCAGCCGGTGCATTAACCCGATGAGCTGTGCTACTGCCACACCACACGGTACACATCCGGGACATGCAGTGCCCAAGTTGTGCATTGGCTGGAGATGATCGACACTTGCCTTGTCAACGGGTGAGGCTGTCTTGTTCTCCATCATACCCACTTTAGTTCATGTTTTCTGGGTTTTACAAAATGAGTGTAATTTCTGACAGTATGGTGCACTTTAAATGCCCGGGGCGTTGGGAAGGAGAGGGGGTCAGTCCTATGCCAGTTATTTGGCAAGTGACTGATCCTACTAGCAGCTGTCTGTTGGTGATTCTCATGTTTTTAAGAAAGCCCCGTGTTACTCAGATTTGGAAAACGCACCTCTTTAATGCGTGTGTACAGCTTTGAACTCGCGTGAAATGCCTCTGCATTTGTGTGCCCTTGCCGATGCCCCACTGGGTATACGTGGATGTGTGGGGGGTGTGGAGGGAGTAAAGGAGGCCAGCTGTGTTATTTGTGATGTCTCATCGCAGCATTAGCTAGGACACTTTAAATACGCGTGAACATGGTCTAAACATGTGTGGTGTGAAGACGCGTATATTAGATTGAGAACACAGAATGCGAACTCGAACTAACAAGAAATACAATGTGAATTATGAATCTACTTTAGCTATGATGGGCAGTTGGCTATACTGATGGGCAAGAGAACGGTCGCCTCCAACTCCTCCACCCTCTCGCCTTCACCACAAGAACAATCAAAAGATCCGGTCAGCAAATGCCTGCTTATCTTTTCTGATGCATTCTGCATTCCTCCTCCTTTGATTTCATCAGCTCGTCTGCCCTTTGTATGTAAAGTGCAGACATCTATTTGAAGATGAAGTTTGGTGCGCCCCCCAACCATTAAGAAAGGAGCAGAGCGAAGCTGTGCTCGAATGTGCGCACAAAGTAACGATTGCAGTGTACAAAATAGCTTCTGCTTACATATGACTTCACTTGTGTGTGCCTGGGCACCGTCCCTGGGGCTCAGGTGGGCCCATAGCATAGCCCATCCCCAGCATAGAGATGGGACTGTGACTCAACGTCCCTTCCACTCCTCCTCCTTCCTTGGACCTGGAAGCTGCTGGTTGATATTGTCCACAGTTATGTAAGACCCTCCCATGTGTATTACGCCTTTAAGGGGATGTGTCCCTCCCACGTGTATTGCCCCTTTAAGATGGCCCATGACTGTGTCATGGCCCAAGCTAATAAAAGGAGCCCCTGCAGGCACATGCAGCGGAACGGCTGCAGACTCCAACTATGGAACTCTTGTGTCCGTCTCTCATTGTGGGCCTGAAGTCCTACACCGTGTGATCACGGTCCTGCAGCCCTGGCCTGCAGTCCCCACACTGAGCGACCACAGCCCCCAGACCAGCCCGGTGCCCTGGGTCCAGCCCAGGCACCTACCATCCTGGATGCTCCAGGCATCCATGGTGGTCCGGTACCCAGGCTCTGCCCCACAGCCTCACAGGGCCCTGCCCTGCACCACCTCTGTAAAACCGGGTGGCACCGGCAAACCAGCATGGTGCTGGGCCCCCCTGCACCAATGGGGCCGGCCGTGTGAACGCTGCCGGCCCGAAAACACACGCCTCTTCCTTCCTGGATCCATGGTGTTGGTGCTGGAAGCTGCTGCTTGATCTCTTCCACTCCTCCTTCTCGGTCATCCGACCCATGAAGCCTGTGTCAGCTGAGGCTTTCTCCGCCACCTTCTCAACCCCACCTCCCCCACCCCCTCTTGGCTGACTCTCACCCTGACACAGCCCTCTCCATGCGCCACTCTGCTATATCTGTTACTCTTGATATCCTTCCCACTGTCATGAGAATCTGCCTGAAACCCAAAGCCAAGTGTAACTCCTTGTTCAACTCAGACCTCGTCACCCTAAAACGCAAGTGCAGGGTGGCCGAGAGGAAATGGCGTGCTTCATGTGCAGCCTCTGACAAATTGGCCTGCCACCTGTTGCAAAGGCAATACCAACTCTGTCCGAACAAGAAGAGAGCACATATCTAAGGCCGCGTCTCTGCGGCATCTAACAACTCGGCTGACCTCTATAAAATCTGCAAGGAACTGGCCAATTCTACCGCAGTCTCTACCTCTCCTGTCCCTTCCCAGGCCCTCTGCACAGCACTGGCTTCTCATTTCATCTATAAAACTCAGGGCATCCTGTCCTCTTCCCTTCCACCCTCTACTCCCTGCTCTTCCTCTGGCCCTTCTTCGGCCATCTCTCCTCCCTCCTTCTCTGACTTTCCCCTGTTCTCCGCCGACAAGGTTTCTAGACAAGTCTGATCCATGAAAGTCTCGTCAAAACAGGTTCACCCCTGTTCCTCCAAAACCATCAAGGACCACATTGACTCCCCGGCTCCTGCCCTGGTTGATTTCTGCAATCACTCTGTCGCCACTGGAGTCTTCCCATGCCCCCTGAAGCACTCCCTTGTGAAACCCTCTTCTTAAGAAACCCTCTGCTGACCCCTCCTGCCTGGGTTACTATCGCCCAATCTCCATCACTCTCTTCCTGGGCAAGCCCCTGGAGAAACTGGCCTTCTCCCAGCTTAATCTCCACACTGAATCTGTTGGTTGTCTTCATGACCATCAGTCTGGCTTCAGAGCTGCCAGAGCACGGAAACCTCTCTCCTGAACATCCGTGAAGACCTGCTCTCCAACCTTGACTCTAACACCGCCTGTGTCCTCATCTTGCTTGATCTCTCTTCTGCCTTTGACAGTGTCAACCATACCATCCGGCTCAACCGTCTCCGTGATAATCTGGATATCACTGGTCAGGCTCTGGTTTGGCTGACTTCTTTCCTCTCTGACCGACCCTCCCAGGTCCAGCTTGGGTCCTTCCGCTCCGATATCTTTTTATCCACCTGTGGTGTCCCCCAGAGTTCTAACCTCTCTCCCTAGCTGTTCAACCAATACCTGGCACTCCTTGCCCACCGCATCGCCACCGTCAGCCCCAACTTTCAGTGCTATGCGGATGACACCCAGCTAATTTTCAGGCTACACTCGGCCTCCTCCTCTCTTTACCTCATCTCTGACTGCTATCCAGGAGTGGTGTGCCACCAATGACCTCTGGCTTAATGCCAGTAAGACCGAGATTCTCCTCATCGGCACACCCGCTCCCTCCTTCCCTGTAGCTCTCTGTCTGGCCTCTCTTGGCCCTCTTGCAGCTCCCACCTCCAAGGCTAAAAACCTTGGGGTCATCTTCGACTCCACACTCCTTCGCTCCTCACATCTCTGACGTCTCCAAGAAGTGACACTACCAGCTGCACCTCCTCCGAGGGATTCTTCCTGTCCTCTCCTTCCCCCAGAAGCTTACTGTCTCCAGAGCTCTGGTTCTCTCTAGGATGGACTATTGCAACAGCCTCTTTCTAAATCTGCCTGCTTCTACTCTCCGCCCTCTGCAATTTATCCAGAACAGGACTGCAATACTTGTCCTTGGTCGGAAGCCCAGGGATCGTATCTCTCTAGGACTGAAATCTCTGCACTGGCTCCCAGTGGCTGCAAGGATTAAGTTCAAAACCCTCTGCATCATCCACAAGGCCTTATGTGGCCTGGGTCCTCAATATCTTCAACTCTCCCTTCCCAAATACCTTCCTTCCCGAGCTCTCTGCTCATCCACCTGCAACTCCCTCAGGGTCAGTTGCTTCTCCAAGCAACGAGTTGGTGGTATCCCTTTCTTCGGCTGGTGCCTCCCTCTGGAACAGCCTCCCAGCCTCCCTTTAACTTGAGAACCATCTCCGGTTCCGGAAGCACCTCAAAATCTTTCCCTTTGCTTCTGCTTTCTCTCCTCCTCACCTCTGCTGACCTCCTGGCTGAAACCTGAACCACACTGGCTACCTGGACACCCTCTGATCTCGGACCCAGGTTCTTCCCCTGCCATTGTTTCACACCTGCACTGCCCACCTGGCAAACTCCGTACTCGGACTGTTTCTGTATTCCTACAGTCCCCCTACTAGCTCCCGACACCTGTTGTCCGCACTTACCCATGCACTTGCCACTTGCTGGCTGCTACTTACTTTTTGTTATCATCTTGTATTGCACTGCCCCTCCCCCCTTCCCATGCATTTGCGCGATCTGAATGACACCTAGCCTAGTAGGATCGTTGTCTGTCTTCCCTCTGTTCCCCTCCCTTGCCTCGTCGCGCCTTGAGGCACTTGTGCATAGGCGCGTTATAAATGCCATATCATCTCCTTTTCCTTCCTGGATCTATTTTCTGGGGCGGAGCACACAGGTGAAATACACACCCAACTGTGAGCAATACCAGTAGTTTGCTTGGAGTGCAGTCTGCAGTTCTAGAAATCAATTTCTCATTATTATTTTTTGCTGTTGCTTATATGACCAGCTGAGCAGCTGTGCTGTATGTCAAGGGCATGGGGGAGGAATTGAGTTCCAGAGTATTGAGAAGAACCGAGTCCCCTGGCAGTTGTACTTGTTCAATGTGTGTTGCTGTTTGCTGTTAAATGTGCATTTGCAAACTTGCATATTGTGAGTGTGCTTTTTGGTAGGGGAAGGATATGACTGCTGGAGTTACATGTGACTTTGTGTACACATCTTCTCACAGGCCTCTTTAATTTGGAGTTTTCTCCAAATTGTGTGAAGTATTGTGTGGCTGGCTCAGTGGAATATATAGGGGCTGAGGCCCATAGCACCTCTGGTCTGATCATTGCCACCCCATCACGTGGCTTTGTTGATGCTGCAACACAGTCTTGCTCTAGAAGCCTGCACAACTGCTGCATTTCTTTCCCTTTCCTGGAAAGATGAATCCAGTAGCTAAGCCCAAGGCGCCCATGGTGATGAAGCGCATACCACCCAAGGAGGGGAGAGCGGAGGCCTACCGCAGGCTGGCGAAGACCCTACTGTCTCATGATGGGTGGCTAAGACCTCCTTTGTTATCGATTGAGTGCCTTTCATATAAGCGGTAGGGCACAAGGAGGGACCATGTCGGGATCCTACCCACCTACTGCCAAGCACCGCTACTTGTGCAGATTTAGAGAGACTGTTTATGGCATAATGGCTAACTCTCGCACTAGCGTGAGTGGGGGTTTAGATTCTGTTTAGAGACACAGAGGTGAGTATTATGCATTATAACTTCTTTACTGACACAACCAGCAGCAAAGATTTGAAAATGTAATAAACACTGAAACATTTTTAAAACCGTATACAACACAAGAAAAAACATGAAGACCCCAATTCAATATGGCAGTCTTCGCATGTCCGCCAATCAGGGTCTTTCTCTTCCTTTAAATGTCCATGTAGCTAGTCCCTCATCCTCTTCTGAAGCTGCGAGTTTACAGCAGACACGGACATCACATTCCACATCAGAAGCGCCACCATTTGGAAATGGAATTCCACCGGAACCTTTGAATCTCCTGGCACTTCTCCATAGACCATTCGCAGCCCTTGTCCTCAAACGACCGCTGGAGGAGGGGAAACAAAGCATAAGTAAGAGGGAGGTAGTAATGGAGGGATAATACTAGCCTCCGTGTCTCTTAAGAGAATCTAAGTGGGTGGTTAGCCATTCCATGGCGAGACCGGAGGCTTCCTGTTATGCAAGTTCAAAGCTCTTGCAACACCACATTAGATACATGCTGAACTTTCCTAGGATAAAAAGACAAACATAGACTCTTTAGACTAGTCAGCTTCTCGCAGGATATCCTCCAACCTCCACCCAAGCCATGTTGATTTTAGAGGCAATGGCTCCCCTAGCAGAATGAGCCCCAAAGATAGACTGATCTATCCCGGCCTCCCTAATTACCCAACCCACCCATCGGGCGAAGGAGGCTAAGGAAACAGCCGCACAGGGTTTTCGTAAGGAACTGAGCAGCTGAGAGGTGGCCGGCGCTCACAACTTACTAGTGAACTTGATATAAGATTTCAAACAATGAACCACACACAATTTCTGATACTCTGGAAATAAAGGATACGACAAACATTGTGTTCTATGTGAAATAAAGAAGGTCACTCCTTCAGGGGTATAGACTTTATTATCTACATCCAATGCCTTAACATCCGAAACCTTCTAATGGAGACATGACATAACAACTTGGTCAGTTTTGCTGATCGTTGCTGAAGTGAAAGATCTTCATTTGCCGGCCATCACTAAAACAAACGGAAAACCACATTAACATCCAAAGAAAATAGAATACTTAGCCTTAGGGGGGGGGGATCTCAATCCTGATTGACCGCAAGGCTCTTTGCACAATAAAATGTCGACCTACTGGTTCACCCTTGACCAAAACATATTCTGCCTATATGACAGAGTGGAAATTGTTGATAGTCCTATATGCTTTGCCCTCCTTAAATTAGGAGACCAGGAAATATACTACCTCTACCAGAGCAGCAGAAATGGGATGGAGATTCCACTCCATGCACCAGCCCACCCAGCGCGACCACACTGATGACTAGGAAACCTGAGTGGGTCTAGCCCAAGAGTCCCTAATGACCGGAGAAGCCTCTCCCGAAAGCTCTGGGAATGGCCAGGACTTGCTGAAATTTGCCATGCCATGAGAGGCCGCTGCCCTTGGAGAACCAACTCATGACAACCGCCCCCCGGTCCGTTATCAGTGGGAAGGAGGAGAGGAGTCTGGGACTGTCTACCCCCAGCTCCAGGAGAGATGGGAACCATATCTGAGTTGTCCAGAAAGAGGTCAAGAGGATTAAAAATGCTGCCTGCCTGTTTAGTCAAAGTAAAACCCTCAGAATGAGAGAGAATGGGGGGAAAGAAGATTAACCCAGGCCTGGAGAAAGGCATCCACCGCCACTGCCTTCGGATCAGGGCACCAGCTGAAGAACCAAGGGACGAGGCAGTTGAGGTGAAGAGATCCGCAAGGAACGGACCTCAAACCCCTGACAGGAGCACAAACACTTCACTGTTTAGTGTCCAGTCGCTCCTGGAATTCCAATCCACCACCGTGTTGTTCAGGCCTGGCAGATGCTCTGCCTGCAACACAATCACATGATTGAGGCAAAAGTGTCAAGTCTTGTGCAATATCCGCTAGCTGCTTGGACCGAGTGCCCCCCAACTTGTTGATGTAGCCACCGCCTACACATTGTCCATCATCAAGAGGATGAAGTAATTGACTTTGTCCGTGGTGAAACTCTTCCCTGCAAAAGGAACCCGCCAGGAGCTCTAAACAGTTGATTTGAAGCAACTGTTCTAGAGTGGACCATTCCCCCCCCCGGAGAAACCTCCTGCTTTCGAGCCCCCCAACCGGACAGACTGGCATCTGATTCTAACACCATATCTGGAGCTCACACCTTCCACGTTTCCATTTGCAGCTGTTACCATTGAAGCTCGGTCATTGCGTCCTGAGATAGGCACTCCACCTGCGAATAAGGAGCCTCTGCCTGAAGGTGTTGAGCTTTCAGTATCTGAAGAGCTCTGTAATGGAGTAGGGCTGGAAAAATTACCTGAATAGATGCCAATAGCATGCCCATGACTCAAGCAAGAAGCTGAAGGGACAATACCCCCTTCCTTAGGCCGAATCCCCTGCTTCCTCTTCGGAGGCAACAACAGCTGGCACAGCTTTGAATCTATAACAAAGTCCAGAAAATGGATACATTGAGTAGGAACTAGGAAGTACTCTTCTAGGTTCATCACAAACCCCAGATCTTGAAGCAAAAACACTGAGAGAAATCTTAAGGTGTCTCACGTGCTAGTCCCTTGTGAACTGTCATCCAGGTGGTCAGGACACGGCCATTGCTTTTGGATCCAGTTCCTGGGAGTGGACCAGTGCGGGAGGATCAGCTGGATGAGTGGTCTTCTGGGAGCGTGAGTGGGACACCGGATGGTGAGACGTTGTATCCCCTTCCCTGTAACATCTTTTTCCCATCCTACCAGGTAGGATACTTAAGAACTCAATCCCCCTCGCCTTTCCCAGCACGAACACCTCACCATGAGAGAAAACGGACTAACACCTGCGCTGTATACCTGACCTGTCCCAACTCATTGGTCAGGCAGAGTCAGGCAATTGCTGATCATTAGACACACCTGCAGCTTTTTAACATAACCCAGGTGTATAGAGATAGGGGGCTGCGAATGAGGAGGAAGAAGGCTTTGAACGAGTTAGGCAAAACACACGAGGAAGCAGCAGTTCCAAGATGGTAGTTTAATACGAAAAGAAAGGGGGCAAAACCAGAGAGGGTTGCAAGAAGGAAAGTGCCTTTGACCTTTTCAAAGCAATACCGTTACTTTCACAAGCCTTCGAGAATAAGAAACATAACCCCTGGAATTAAAGCCGAAGAAACTTGCATTGTCTGTTGCCGGAACCCGGGGCTCTCCTGCGTTGATAGCCAATGCGGGGAAGAGCGTCTGCCGCTGTGGTACCGTCTGTGGCTCCTACAACAGAGCAGCACCAGTGAAGTCCACACAGCCAGTGAGTCGGAAAGACTGATAGCAGACCAGTCTGTGTTAGAACCAAGGTTGCAAGCGGCAACATTGTATGGATAAACAGAAGAGAACAGTGTGTGAAGCGTATGTGATGAGCTATGAACTGAAGTGACTGAACTTTTGAAGCCAAGATCTATACTGTATACAGAGTGGTCCGGCACCATGTGGGTGCTCATTCGAAGGTCTCTGTTAGGTATCCAACTGAGAGGTGGCAAATGTAAAATGGAATTGTGAAATCGAAGTGGTCCTGCAACGGGTCAAGCAACTCTGTTCACATTCGAAAGTTAAGACAAACTGAAATTGGTCCGAGCCCGGCTGAGGGCGACTAATTGTGTAAGAGGAAGGATCTGAGCCAGGGTGAGGGAGGTCCAGGCTGAACTGTGAGCCACCCGAGAAAGATTATTCTCTAAACATTGAAAAGGGATCTGTGCCCGGAAGAGGGGGATCCAAAGTAATGATCATAGTATAAAAGGGATCTGAGCCCAGCTGAGGGGGAACCAAGGTGATGAGTGAATCGCCTGAATTTGTAAGAGGAAATTAACTTTTCGTTTGTTTTGGTACATCAGGCCCTCTGAATGAAGAGACTGAAGTAATGTCACTCTGTACGCTTAGCTGGTTCATTACATAAGCTTTATTACAAGTTCAATTAAGCTGTTACATAAGAAGACACCACTGGGTCCCATCACCCAGGTAGACCCAGCATCAACTGACACTCAACAGATCCTTGACATGCATTCACAGACCAACATTCCACATCAACACTGCAACATTCTCACATCTCATGCATTCTCTAACAAGCACTATACAATATACCTCCCTCTCTTACTCCAGACACACACACACATGACAGCACATTACAACAGAGACATTGATAAGTAAAGAGACTCGGGCACAGAAGGCCCTGATGCTGGTACTTGAACTGTATCTTCGTGCTGAAGATGCCAGCGATTGTGCTATGCCCGAGTGAACTGCCTCGTCCCGTGCTGAAAACGTGGGGAAGGGAGGCCCACGACCTGAACATCCTGACATATCATTTTTGTGAACCCTTCTTTCTTTGTCATAAACACTACCCCACTTTTTATTTGTATTTAGACAGTAAGGATTGGCAATAGGTTTTTTAGTATAGGCCCTTTTATTTTGATGAGACTCCACTAGGACTGCCTTATTATTAATTAATGGTCGTAGCTGGCTCCCGTCTGTAGATTTAGGATCAGATAGGCATTCATCACACCCTTGTTGAAGTTCAATGAACACCCTTGAACTGTGGTCACTTGTGTCTGTCTTACTGCTGATAACCATGCCTTCCTTACAACACATTCAGCCAAAGCTGAGCAAGCAAGAGAGACTGCTCCTGTGCCAGGATGAGCATGTCATCCAGATGGATGATAATCCTTACCCTCCAGACCGCAGCAAAGCTATCACTGGTCTCAGCAGATTTGTGAAACACCATGGGGCTGAGGAGAAACCGAACGGGAGAGATGCAAACTGCCAAAACCGACCCTGCGACTGAAAGTGCAGATATACCTGATGAGGGGGAAACACCAGGACCACCAAGTATGCGTCCTTCAAGCCTATCTTGCCCATCCAATCCCTTTGAGGCAGGGAATCTCTCAATAGATGAATTCTCTCCAATTTGAAATGACAGTAAACCGCAAAGGAATTGAGGGTGTTGAGGTTAATGACCGGTCTGAAACCCCTGTCTAGTTTGGGCACCAAAATGATGAAGCTGAGAGAAGGGGACTCTGACATCACTGCAGGATCCACCGCCCCTTTCTGAATGAGATTGCGCACCTCTGCATTGACCCAGGCTTGTCTCTCCTGACTGACGAGGGTGAACCGCCTGAAAGGGGGGGGGAGACTGTAAAACTTTGTGGCACCCCCGAACCGTCTGCAGGACCCAAGCGTCTGCTGTGAGGCCAGACTAATTGTAAGCAAAATGAGCTAATCGCCCCCCAAGTTCTCCCCAGGAAGAAACACTCATACAAAAAATGCTCACCTGAAGCGGCACATCCACAGCCTCCTTCTCTGTAAGTGCGTCCCCTCCACTGCCCTCCTCGCTACTGGAAGAAGTTATCTGAGAAGCATTTGGGACTGAAACCAAAACGCCCCCTTCTGGGCGCAAACTTTGTGGGACATGAGGAGCCCTGGAACGGACAGTTGGAGGAGCAGGCTCTGCCTCTCCCGGCCTTGCCAAAAACACCTGGAGTGAGGGCATTCTTGATATTATTCTGTACATTGTCAAGGGCGGTAAAAGTGTGCACAAATGGAGAGCATTCCTTGATGACCCTCTCCCCGAATAGTAACCCCTGAGCCCCACCTCAGCCGGGGCCATATCTGCCAGTTTGGGATTATGGCGCGTCAGCAACTTTGTACGTCGCTCTGACAGAGCCGTGTTAGCATTGCCGAGCAGACAAACACAACATTGAGTAGCCTTGTCTATGCCTTTCCTAGGGTTCTTACCTTTTTTTAACACGTAAATCACCATAGAATGGTCAATTTCAAGGGTCACTGGCACTATTATCAGGCAGAGAAGGACGAGGGCACTCGGACCACAGCTTGTTACATGCATCCTTCTCCATGAGCTTCCTTACCCAATGTTGCATGAAGGAAGACGCAACCTCTTAAGGCCTCCTCTCAGCCGAGGGAGGATGCTGGATATCTGCGTGGTCTGGGATACCTCTTTCTTGATCTTCTTCCTCTTTGAAGGAGAATCTGAATCCTGAGAAGACTAGGAGGATTTGAAGGAAGAAGCCAGAGAACCCCGATCCCTGCTCCTATGCATTTTCCTGGATGGGGACCCCTTTTCTACATGCTTTGGTCTTCTCAGAACACATGGGAGGTCTAGACTCCTCAGAAGGGAAAATCCGCTATACCCTTGACCAGACTATCAAAAGCGGAAGCTAAAGTATTGTTAAGATCCCACAAGGCAACATTCACCAACTTCTAGACCACCCTATGCAGGTGTCTATCACTCCCTTCTAGCCTGCACCCTGCAGACCCCTGTTTTACAGGCACATCATTCCCCTCTGAGGAACTACCCTGACTGATAACAATTCCCCCTTCATTCCCCTGCAGCTCGACACCCCTAGGAGCAGACATGGCTTCCTTTAAAGTTCAATTTAGCGTATACAAGTAATATATATATATATATAATATGATTTTTCTTTCTCTACTGTTGTCTCTCTCTCTCTCTCTCTCTATTACTTGTAGACATATTACTTGTAGACATGTTTTATATGTGCTTGGTTTTCATCTACATTGCAGTATTGACATTGGTAATGTTACTTTGTTTGTAATTTAATGCAAGTTGCTTTTCGCTGCATATTTACTGGGTGCCCATGCAGGTGCGAGTGTTTTGCTAGTGTTGGTCTGGTCCCGGGAAGCTTTCTAGGCTTCGCGGGCTGGCGTTTGTTCTTCTATATATAGAGAGACAGAGAGAGAGAGAGAGAGATATCTCTCTTGAACAGTAGAGAAAGAAAAATCGGATTTGCTGGTCGAGCAGCAAAGAGGATGAGGGACTAGCTACATAGTCATTTATAGGAGGGAAAGACCCTGATTGGCTGACCTGGGTCTTTATGTTTTTTCTTGTGTTGTATATCGTTTTAAAAATGTTTGTGTTTGTTAGATTTTCAAATCTTTGCTGCTGGTTGTGTCAGTAAAGAAGTTATACATAATAGGAAGCCTCCGGTCACGACATCGAATTGTAAAATTAAAGCTTTCACACTGCCTCTGCATGCATTTACTTGTTTTACCACTGCATTTATCGAACCGTCTCATTTCATGTTCCATTCCGTGTTTTGGGTTAAACCAGCAGGTGCATGTACACTGTCCAAGAGGCAGAGGGCTGGAGGAGGCATATTAAGTACATTTGTTTGCAGAAAGCTAACAAGAGCTGGAAAGGCACTAATTGCAATCACCTGTTCCAAACATCTATAGGTTAGGCTGCTGAGAGCTAAAGAGACTTTAATTGCAATCCACTGCTGTAGGCTACTGGGCTTGATTGAACACAGCTGACTGAGAATGGAAAGAGTGCTGCAAAGCAGCAAAAAACCAACAGGATTCAAAAGCCAAAATCAGGATATTCAGGAAAGGTTCAAAATCTGGCCATAGGAGCATGAACTCCCAGTGGAAGCAGTTGAGCTGCTTCCACTGGGAGTACCCTGTGGGGCTGTTGGCTGGGAGAGCCTTTATAAGCTCATTTTGAACAGAAGCCGTTCAACTGCTTCCACTGGGAGTTCATGCTCCTTTGACCAGTTTTTTAACCTTTCCTGAATAGCCTGATTTTGGCTTTTGAATCCTGTTGGTTTTTGCTGCTTTGCAACGCTCTCTCCAGTCTGCTTTTGCAGTCTGCCTGTTTTTGAACCTTTCCTTGATTTCCAGCTTTTGACTTCTGAAACCGTGTCCTGTTTTGCCGTTAGACATTCAGTTCTTTACTGATTATATTTTCTGCCTTTCTGCAAACACCCTGTTTTCGCTAAGTATTTCTGCTTCAGACTTGTCCTGTTTCTGTCTAACTTTTCTCTTTCTTTCTGCTATAGCACTCTTTAACTATTCCTGTTTGTTCCTTGCCTGCAATATTACCTGACTTCAGTCCATGGCTCTAGTGCCTGTTCTTAAGTACTCTGAACCCCTCATATTCGCTGTGTTGGCAGCAACCTATCTTGTCTGAGTCCTTTGCCTTGTGTAGTCTAATATTCCAGCCTCTGCTTTGTACTTTGTTTCTCTATCCTGTGCAAACCCTGGTTATTTCTTTCAACGCTGCTTTCCTCCTGTATTACATTTGGTCCACTGTTGCGCCTCCGCTCTGTATTCATTTACAGTGTCATCCCTGGGTTAGTCTCTGTTCAGATCAGATAAGGGAAAGGCTTCTGTTGCCTTCGTCTAGTCCGTTGGCGTCTAACCTGCCTTAGTATATGGTCTCGAGGTTTACCCTTACACTGAGTACAACAGTTGCTTCATCATGCATAACGCATGACGCTGCTGTTGTTAAGAGCAATCTGATGGTACCGATCCCATGGACTGTCCCTAATCCCTGGAGACTCTTTATCATATTCCAGTAAACCCTTTATTGTGATCAGTCCGTGTTTCCAAGTATATTAGGTTGTCTTTGCTTTCTTTCAGTCTCTTTACTTGCAGTTCGCTCCTGCCCCTGCAGTTCCTGTGAATACCTGTCTCAACTCAGATAAGCTTGGTATGTACCCTGTTTCTGATGTATGCTAGCATTGCCTCAGAAATCTCCCCTAATCTACAGTGCATACTGTGAGATATAGCTTTTGCCCTGTGCTCTCCGGCCTGACTCCTGACAGACTAACAAGTTAGATGCTAGCTGACGAGGTACTTTTAAACACTTATATTTCTACGAACCCGCCCTTGTCTGGACCAAGCCTGGAAGGTACGGTTATCCTCGAGGAACTTCATGCATCATGCCCAAAACAACCTGAACCATTTACAAAGTACTCCCAACTAAAACACCATTCTACCAGATTGAGGAATTCCCTACTCGATGAAAGCCAGTGCATCAGTAGAATCCACATCACAAGACTGAAACCAAAGGGCTGGACCTTGGGAAACAGTTACGAAATGGGCCTTTTCCTCCTATGCACCAGTCTTTGGGACAAGTTACCCTGGTAGATCAGATTGGCTCCCTTCACCCTACGTTTCGTGAAGGACATTAAGATCCGAGAGCAGTCTGCTCCCGAGGTCAAGAGGACAATGGGACTCCTTTTCCCGACGGCGTCCAGATGGTAACGGGAGGCTGGCAGATAATGATGCTAATGCAAGAGGCAGCATCCATACTGTCGCTCCAAGTGCCGGGCAGGAGATCTGTGAGGTGAAGTCAGAGACGCACACGCAGCATATGCAGTTGGAGAGAGACCCCAGGAAGAACCCGCCACACATCCCGGGAACAGGCAAGGTAACTTGAGAGGCGAGTGGACTGGTAGGGGCTGGAAGATACAAGAGGCAAAAGCCCTGCAAGGACATACTGAGCAAGACTATCCCCCTTGTGTCATTACTTGGCAAACGAAGCAGCCAAGGGGACATAAAGAGAAGGGGAGAGAAACCAGGGTCGGGATCCAAACCAAGAGTCATACGAGTCCTCTTCCTCATGCCAATACTTGACAGGGAAGTGAATCAAGTTGACCAAGCCAAAGGAGAAGAGAAACCAGGGCCTGGGACCCACACCAAAAGAGTGATACAAGTCACCTTCTTCATGGCAGTACTTGCCAGGGAAGTGAACCAGATGGACCAAACCAAAGAAGCGGACCAGGGGAAGGCAGTCATAACCCTACTTCTCTTAAAAATTCCAGAGTTCTGCATCGACACCCACTCATCCCAGCAACCTTTTCTAATGCCACACCCTACCTATAACCCTATTTGCAGTTCAATTGCTGCCCAACTAGATTTTTTAATTATAAATCCTGTACGCATATAGTCACAGCATGGAATGGTGGCCATGAGTCTATAATTAGGCTTTTTATATATGTGTATATTTGTAAGGAGGGGAAAAAATACCCTGGTATTCCCTCGGCTTGGGGGCACAACTTATGTTTACTCCCAGTGTTTAACCAATGGAATGGTGGCCGTGAGTGTATATGTAAGGAGGGGAAAACAAACCCCGGTTTTACCCGGCTTGGAGGCACTACGTTTGTTTAACCAGAATTGGACTTGCGTTGCCTGTGATGGATCATGATTGGAATAAAGGCACCAGCAGAAAGGCCACTGTTATTTCCCAGGTAAAGCTTGGGTGGGAACAGCAACCTTCTTTAATGAAGCCCTGCTATCTAGTAGACCAAATCTGAGATGAGAGAAACCTTTATTTTGAAATTGCAGCCTCAAGAACTGAATATGTGCTCAACAGAACTACAAGGAAACCATTTTAGAGTCATCATGTATTCCGTCTGTTACAAGGGCAACAAGGAAAACTGGTGCCAATCGATTGATCAAAACTCAGGCCATCAAGCGCTTCACTCCATGTTCCAGAGGAACCTGGACTTCTGCTTTTATGATTAGCACAGACTGTTATCAAGACATGCTCTGAGCTAATCGTGGACCGGTTGCCAAATTTGAATCCTGGGATGCTCCAACTGCAAAGAAAAATGTACTGGGCATTAAACATTCTAGTCCTTTTGCAGGCACACGTCCTCTACTGGGAAGAAGACCTTTGTGCCAGATTCCTTTTTCAATTCAATAAGCTGGCAATATTAGCAAAAGAGAATGGAGTTGAAAAAATAATCTTGTTTTTCCATCATAGGGCGTTTGCCTGCAAAAAGATAATGTTTTAGGATACTTCTATATTTCTTTGCAGTTGACGATCATGTGGTCCCCGCTATGTATGTGTAGTGTAGCCCTATTTATTTTATTTTAAATGTTTGCCTGTTATTTTCGGGTATTGTGAATTACATTGTTTTTAACACCTTGCCATCCAGATAGACTGCCTACTGAGCTTGGCCTATACTGCCATAAAAGTGACCTGCCCGCATGTGCTGCGTACGGTTTTGAAACCTAATGAGTGAATGTGCCTTGGTCTGACAAAACTACATAAGGATCAACTTCACCTAGTGATTTAAACTATCCTGTTCTTAATAAAGCCAGTTCATTAACCCACATGTATCATATCCTATGGAATTGAACAGCAAGGTAAAACAGTCTGATATAATAAAAACCCTGTGAAAAAATGAGTGTACCTGTATATTTCAAAACCATTCCACAGTTTGCTTCAAGACATACAGATATTTCATGCAACATAAACTCCTATATAAACGAGCTATACAATGACGCCTACACACAGAGATAAGCCGAACAAATGTGTTGTGGTTCTAAACCATTAAGTTGCGTTTTGAGAGGAAGGATACTGTCCATATATAATGCTCCCAAGCCCATCGTAGTTTTCCTCTTTAGTTGGACTGATACCCACCTTGAGTCCCCCGTCCCCCAAGCAAAACAAATCGTATGCCTAAAATGTGTGATTCCCCGTGGGAATGATCAGAACTTCAAGAAGCCGGGTGGCATTGTATGAACAAAGTAAGAAGAAAATAATGTATTGTAGAATTTTTCAATATCAGCGACTATTATAGTAGAATAGGATACATATTCATAGATTCTGCTGAGGGCTGAAATATGTGAATTGTAACTTGTAACCTCACTGTGAGAAAAAATTAATACAGCCCAGACAATTAAATGAGTAACTCCCTCACAGACGCACTGATTCTAGTGTGTTAAAATCATTCCAGGAGAGATCCCTACCCTGCAGTGATTATGCTCTCTCCTGTGACACAATAGAAACAGAAAACCATAATGAAAACGTTATGCTTAAGATGAATTACAGTTGTCTGTAAAAATACTTACACAAACCGTAGCACTCGGGACTTCAGTAATGGTAATGACCAGATTGGAACGATGATAGAAAAGCCCAGAGGAGGCCTCCTCCGAGAGGGTGACCTTCCCTATGAAATACCACCCTGTCCTATGGACAGGATGGTGGTTCACCTGGAAGAGCAAACAATGCCACCAGGTATTCACCAGGCTGGAATAATGGAAAGTTAAGTATAATAGAGAAGTGAAAGAAAGACTAACCTGAATGTACTGTGAATAGACTCTAAATGATGATCATGTTTATGTGGGAAAAAAAACCTCTTTGTGGAAAGGCTGTTCAATAGATTGTCTGAATTTGAGTAGTAGCAAAACATCCAGGGGTGGGTTTTTAAGGAGGTAGGGTGAAAGGGAAGGGAAGGGAAGTTAATTTGATTAGTAAGGAATGAGGGCACACTAACGGTAAGCAGAGAAGCAATGACAACAGCAAGGTGCGTCCAAAGTTACAACCCCCTGAGAGGAAATAAATGGGTAATTTAGTAAGAAATCCGTAGGAACAGAAACATTTGTCAAAATCCAGGTTATCAAAAAGGAAGCAAGTACAAAATACAGTAAGAAATCCTTAGTACAAAAATGGTTCAGGAGCCAGGTAATCAACAAGGAGTAAGTACAAAAAAGGGTTAATTCAAAGGCAGGGTCGAATTACCAGAGGCAGGTTCGAGTATCACAGGAGAAATCCAAATATGAACAGAGTTAGCAGAGCAGGAGATCCGTAACCAGGAAAGCAATGCAGAACATAGAGGGACCAGGAAGCATGAAACGTAGAAAAACTTACAATCAGAAGCATTAGCAGATTGAATTGTACGTGTACTTAGGCATCTCGGCTGAAAGCCTCCTTTGATGACGTGATTGTGCGCTGTGTCAGAAGGGTGCATGGTCATGGCAACCGAAGGGGGCATGATTGCACAGGAAGGCCGGGCCGCAGGAAACCGCCAGCCACGTGTGCACTCCGCTTCTGCACATGGCGGCGAGGGACGGTGGGGAACGGAAACCTTGACATAGTCTAAGTCTTCTTCTGCAAGTGGTACCAAGGTACTGGCCTGAAACCTCTTGAAAACCATATAGCTCTGTGGGCAGGAGTAACTATCTAGGGAGGGGAAACCCTCAATACCTAGAAGACACAAAAGACAATCCCAAAATGTCTGCCTTTCAGAAAATGTAATTTATTTATCAGTAACCTAATGCCTTAACTCGTTACTTCACCTAGTAGATCCCATTGGAATTAAACCTCTCTTCCAGGACTGAATTCATGACAACGCCCATGAATATGACTGCCACATAGAAAATTGGGCCGTACAGTAAGAAAATGTACCCCAGATGCGTGACTTCATTGTATATATGTGTGGCGTCATCGTTCACATGCCAAGATGCCATTAATATGACGTCTAGGGTCCATATGACCTAACTCCTACATACAGTGGATAATTGTGAACATATGGGACACAAGACACTGGAGTGTCACGTCATCCCAGTGGTGAGCAGGTTAGGTCTGTCGTTTGTTGCAAAGCGTACATTTGTTTTCAAAAATTGATTAGCAGAGATTGCTATTTAAAATGTTTTTGATTGGAAAACAAATTGATTTGTTTAGCAGTTTTGTAGTCGCAAGACATAAAATGAGCAACAATAGAGCATTTTTGTGTATCACTGTAGTAAGATATTAGTGAGAGGAGTGTCGGTAAAAAGTGTCGGTAAAATGTAAAGGATATCTGCATTAATGGACACCAATAAATAAATTAATATGATAGAAAGGCTATGAAAAACTGTTTTCAGTGCAAGGATCTGTGCAGCGGGGTTCAGTCGGTATTGCACATGGCACTGTCCCGTATATTGTATGCTTGACCCATCATTTGCTGTGTAAGGAGAAGTTCAGAAGTTTCATAAAGCAAACATTTCACAATGTTAAAAGGAACGTCATAGCCCGAGTCTAAGTACGTAGTATTATGTTTCGGCAGGCATGGTAATTGTGAACTTCAGGTGTACAAATTGACACTTGCCTTTCGTTGATATCCACTGTTTTCAATTTAGCATTAAAATTCCACTTTTGGGGAAGGCAGGGCTGCTAAAGGTCCTGAAGCTTGAGCCAGGTAGGCCCAAGTACAGTATTCCAGCCCTGCACACCCATGAAAGCTATATTTATCGCTACTAGCAATTGAAGCGGCCATCTGGGGTGTTAATTTTTCTTTTTAAGAGAACCAGGCTTTGAACAATTCTTGCTTCCCTTTAAAAGAAATTGCATATATAACCGTGATTGAAAATAACTGTGAGCAAGACCTGGAGGTGAGCTAGGAAGGGCGCAGGTTAGTGGGGAAGGGTGGTCAAGTTGTGGCACTCCAGTGGAGACTTGTATTTAGGGACCGCCTCCAAGGACAAGGTGAAGACTGGCAGGGCGCGAAATGCAGGCAGCTGTTTGCGGATTAATGCTTGCGTGCCTGCCCTCTGGAGTGGCCAGCTCTCTACCGCAGATAGTAATATATTATGCAATCAGAATCGGAGAGCAAAGCATGCTTTGGGGGGCAACTACAGTTCATGTTACTGCAGTAGATTTACAGACTGGATGGATTGATTTATCAATAGTTTGAGTAAACATGAATTTACATTTGTGTCTTCATTATGTTGGAGGAAATAAAGTAAGAGACTAAGCAGAGTAGAAGCCATAGCAGGCAGATAACTGCACAAGCTAGGGGGAATACAGTAGTTTACAGCCATCTCACATTCAGTGTAGCTAGTATAAAGCAACATGGTGATAAGATAGAATGTGAAGGAGTTTGGATCTGTTCACGGTTGAGCACCCCTTGCACAGATGAATGCAACCAGCAGGTCACAGAACTAGGTTTGCCTGCCATCTAAAGCATTTGGCCATGTGATCATGTACGTTTCAAAAGTGGTCACTCGTCAACATGATATACCTTCTTCAACAAAATGAAATGTAGTTGAAACTATATTTAGATACCCTAACCTAAATGTTAATGGAAAACAGGAGAAAATGCAGTGTTTTACAGTAGCAATACAGTATTTATGCATTATGTAACAACTTATTGTTTTAGGAATGTAATTGTTGGACTATCCTTTAAAAAAATAAAGCTAACACACACTGGTCATTAATAAAAGTATCATACCGATTACTTCTGGTTTGCAATTATTTGAAAAAGAAATGACGTTTCTTGCTTGGCACTCCTACTCAGGCCTTTGGCACTTTTAAGAGTGAAGGAGATGATTTAATGCTGCACTCTCTCTCTCCGTTAGCCCCTTTTCACTTATAGTGAACAGAGAAAATAGGCTGGAGAGCTCCGAGTGCAAGAGTGGAATGCAGTGTAAGTTGTGCTTTCATTGAACAGGGTAATATAAATAGCAAGCTGTGCTACAAAAGTGTCAATGTGCACATCTACAGAATTGCATAGAAAATTGCTATGCGACACTGCTTATTTTATGCCTTGTGTCAATTTATGGTGGCATAGGTCAGTGAACAAGGGCCAGTGGCACTGCCCTTCCACCAAACAGATTGAGCCGCATATGCCTCTGCCACTGCATGCTCTCTTCAATCTTAAGAAAAAGTTAGGGAAAGAGAAACTCAAAAACTGGGTAAGTGTGCACAGGCTACATAAGCCACCAGCCCACTTCAACCACAAACCAAAAGACCTCCTGCAACACCATGTGTGCCGACGAAGCACCTCCCCTCGCAGGGAACAGTACCTTCATATTCTCACAGAGCATCCTTACTATTCAAACCATCTCCCTTTTGAACTAGCGACACTATCTGACCATGGGCCATTGGGTTCTGAAAGGGTGGAGGACTTCCAAGACTTTATAGCAAAGCCATGGGTGAAGACAATACTAATACTATGGACGACATATTTACTAATCTCGGGTCCCGAGAAGAAGAGCATTATCAAAACCCTCCCTGACACTGATAAACAGTCCTACGCCAATATAATCATTGTGCTAATGGCACATTTGTCACTCAACCCGACAGACTACAAACACTATGCCTTCAACCAATGCTCTCAACCGGCACATATAAATATGGGTGAGTTCGTTCTCCACTTACACAAAATGGTAACTCACTGCCAGTTTGAGAGCCGTCTGCTTGCGTATTATTGAAGGATCTACTTTCTCCACATTTCGTAAACATCCTTTAAAGCAAACCGCTACTGCTGAGCTAATAATTGACCTTATCAAAACATATGAAAGAGTTGACTCGCAAAGTGCCATTGAGACCCCAACGAAGTGATGGCATTACTACCACATCCACGAGATCCCACCCTTCGTGGCCCATAAAACAGGCTGCAATCCAGGAACATTAAAGACTCAGTTTCATGACTGTGCTAAATATGCAGGTTCACATTCCCAATCAAAGGACCATGCCCCTGCAATGGGCCAAAAATACAAGTGTAGTTTATTAAAACCGGTTTCAAGCAGTGTGTAGAGATGGGAAAACTGTTTCCAATGTAGCGACCAGTGTCATTTGATGGCACACGAATCATTCCAAGTTGCAGAGATGGTCCAACAGTATTTCTTTTTGTGGGGTCTAGGGCTGTCCCTCTCTCTAGTCCATTTATGACTCTTCTTCCTAACCCAGGCATGCATAAACCCCCAGTTAGTGCTATCAAATGTTGACCCCTAGTGTCTAAAAAACAGACTTATGCTATAGATCATAATCTAAATGACGGCTCTTCTACCTTCCTCTGGGACCTCCTAACTGTCCCTAACCTATCCATTTGTTAGTGAAATCATGGAATTTGGGTTAGTGCCTTACAAACACACTGTGATTCAGGCTTCTGACACATTGGTATTAGCCTAACTGACTGATTATAGTCGATTGAATGGTAAATTTGTTGAAATTCGGACAGTTCCATTTGATGGATTATAAAACATACCGAACGTGAGGACTGGGGGTGACCCCTGCTCCCCATGTTCGGTATGTTTGGCCTTGCGGTTTGCGGGGTTGTACCACGCTTCCTTAGCATGGGAGGAAGGATGGGGGACAGAAAAAGAATGTTTAAAGAAGAAAAGGGGTCCCTGCGGTATCAGATCCGACCTGCGTTAGACGGATCTGACGCCGCAGAATTGCTGTGAACCTGGAGGCAAGTAGGCAGGTAAGTAGGGTTGAGGGTGTGGGGGTGTTGGTATTTTGGGTGAATGTTTGCAGGGATTGGGGTTGTTTCTTGGTCTCATAATTGTTTGCATGCTAACAGATTAATTTCAAACAGTTCGCCGTGAAGAATTATCAGACGAACAAATAACCCAAAACCAACACACCCACTCTTTCCTCTCCCTTATCTATTCTTTCCTCTTGTCCACTCTATCTCAATCCACTCATGACTCCTTTTTTCCTTTGATATAGTCTCTGTTCCTATGTCTTGCCTTCGACCTTTGAGGATTCTCCTCCTTCCAATACTACACCCTCTTCCCACACTATTGCAGCACAAGACTAATGCAAGGGACGTTCCTCCTTCCATTAGGGATTCAAATTACAGCCAGCCAATGCTGCCAGGAAACACTACCACTCCTTCAAATTCCCAAGCCTGAGTGTTCTCCAACAGAACTGCACTGCACCGTACCTGGGAAGCTGACTATTGTTAAAAACAGACTTTTACCGAAGACCATTAGGGCTAACTCAAGTCAGCATTGCCTTGACGAAGACAAAGTGTCAAAACACGTGTTGGCTGTAGTGTTCTATCAAACAGAAAAGATTAAAATCTTCTTTGTTGATTACATGTGTGTTCAATGAACTCATGATTTCTTAGGCTAGTGTGACTAACTAGAACCACCCTGCCATTTCTTATTCAAATCACTTCTTAAACTACCTGGTCCCACTTCATACACATTTACGAACATTCACACTGCAGAACCACTTTCAATCCTTAGCCAATACCTCACCTGTTCGACAAATGGCTTCCACACTCTTGTGTTCCTTCCATTCACCTGTTGGTGTCTTGGTCCTCTACCTCGGACCTCACATGAAAAACGAACACTTCCACTCCTTTCTCTGCTAGGATTGGATAACTGTCCCTGGCCAATCAGGCCTCCTTTCTCACAGTTGGGGGCAGGGTGTGGGGGGGGCATGTGTGTGTTGAAAATTCATAAGACCCACCCACGTTTTCCACGTGGGTTCATTGCGTGCTGAGTCTGGGTGGCTCGGTAGGCTAATAATCATGTTTGCGTTCCAGGACAACTTTTTGTGGGGTCTCCTGCTGGCCTTGTCACACCGCTGTTACACCACAAAAGTCAATGCGTTCCATGACCCTGAAGTCCTCAGCGGTTGCACCTAAAGTGCTTGATTCAATCACAAGCCTGATGCCACCAACAGGTTTAACTATCTCATGACAAACTTGGTGATTACAAGATCATCGCCCGAAGTAACTCTACTTATATGTGATAAAAGCACTTGATTTGTCATTGAAACTGGCACAACCATTAAAATCATGAGCGAACACTAGATTTGACGATACCCTGCCCTTTTGGCCTGCCATAGCTAGAATTAACCAATGGGGCACCTCTGAACCCCTACAATTCCTTAACAAATTGTCCTACCTACTTTGCCACAACAATGTACGGGTGCCATTGATGATCCATATCTTAGCAAGTCAGGTTACTGGAAGATGCCTCCTTTGTTTCCAGCTGACGACAAAACTGGGACTCGTTGACCTGTCCTGTTGGCCCCAGATCAGTGCTTTCCTATTCTCCACTACATCTGCCATCCAGAGAATCAGTTAAAATCAAGTTTCATGCCTGTTTGAAGGCCTTGGCTGTCTTAACATCCCACCCATTCGCCTTCATCATGAGTTCATTGATCATATTGAGGAAAAGCTTAAAAACATCTCTCTTTAAGCGACGAGCAGGCCCAGCCTAGAGAGGATAGGCCAGGTGAGGCCTCCTGTCCAATGCTATATTTGTTAGTCTCATTGTGTATGTTATGAGCCTCAATGCCTGCATGCTTTCTGCACTTTATAAACCCATAAATAAATAAATAAATCAGAAAAGCCACTAAAATCTGTGAGTCTGCCATATCCAACAAAAACTGATGTGACGTCATGCTGCAAGAGCCGTGCAGTAGAATGTTGACGATTGTGGTTTTGGTAAGTGACGGTTGGGGGCGTTGCGGCTTCTTTACTTGGGCATCTATACGTGAAGATTTATGTTCCGATTACTGGGATAAAACCGTACCCGTAACTTGCCACTTGGGCTCCGGAGTCATTGCGTCCCACCATTTGATCTCAACAGCTTATGAATGCAAACCAAGCACTCTACCAGTAGGAGAGACTCCTAAGATTGAAACTATTCCATAAGATCCGGGTGTAAATTGGCAACAGAAACTTGAGGCACCTTGCTGACAGCTGTGGAATGAGGAGAAAATATGTAGATTTTGTCAAATTTCCAAAGAATCCTGATGATTGAGAAGCCAGAAGAATGGATAGAGGTAGCGTTCTGATGTAAGAAGACTATGGGGCGATTGAAGTAAGTTTCAAGACGTGCAGATCTGAGGAAAAAGACGTTGAGATACGAAACGCTGCTGAGCAAACCTATGTCGCGTAGTTAGTCAAAGAAAGATTATTGAAATGAGTGTTTTTAATGAAATTATTCCGGTTCTACAGATTTAATTGGTACATCAGATTATGCTTGTGTCTTATTTTTTTCTCTTCTCATGCGAGCGCCCAGCGGTATCGGACAGCACCTGACACACATCAAAGGAAGTAATAATACAAAGGAGAAGAAAGGGCTGTCTGGGAAAACCAGAAAGACCTGGCGGGATAACTGCCAGCTGTGTGGGTGCCAATCCGACGGAGGAGGGAGAAGTGCGGGGTGGAGCGACGGGAGGCTGGACACTGAGCAGGGAGAGATGGGGCGGGACTCTTGGGGGGGGGGGTGTGGGGGAATGGAGCCAGCCCCGGGGAGTGGAGGCCTGCTGAAGTGAGGCAATGGACGGTACACCAGCATACTTGCCAACCCTACGGTTTTAGGCAGTAGGCTACTGCGTTTTAAGCAGTCCTACCGCCTACTGATTTGGGTGACGGATCCAACTCCTTTTTACAGTGGCAGGTAATTTATGCGACTCTAAGGCAATTAATCTGGCTGTGCAGTGGGCGGGTAAGTGATGCATTTGACTGGTGGGATCAGACCAATCCAGTGACCTGACGGCTACATGACTCTTTCCTGCACTCTGGCCAGGATAGACCTTAGGTGAACCTCCAGTGAAGGCAAGTGGCAGAAAGTACCACCATCACACAGCATCTTCCTATTGGAAAGAGGAGGGTATCAGTCTCCATGCTGTTCAGTGTTCAACCTGCACTGCAGTAACAACTGTGTACTTCCCGGGCTGCTGCAGAGCAGTGCCAAACGTTGTGGTTGGTGTTGATTTACCATTCAGATTTATACATTTAAAACATTTGAACATCTTTCCATGTTGTGCTGTTTGATAGGTTGTGCATATTCGAATTCTCCAGTCGTTCCAACCATGCATTTTCTGTAATTTCCTTTGATGTCATTTTTATGCTAAGTAATATTTTTGAAACTTGAAAAATCCTACATCTTTTAGGTCACAGAATGTTGGCAAGTATGCAGCAGGAGGGACCGGGGCGACACCATGAAGAGCATGGGCACCGGCCCGGAAGGAAGGGACGCGTCGAGGATGTATTGGGGGGACACTCTCGAGTGCTGCATGGTATCTCTTCCCCCCCTCTTCTTGGCACCTGTCGATTCCCGCGGGAGGACGGCGGGCAAAGGGGCACCAGGACAGAAGGAGGGTCACTAAAACGGCGAAGTGAAGGGAGGGTTGTGGGAGTGCCACACGGCATACAGAGGGAAGTCCACGAGGAAGCAGCTGGGGCGCGTTTTATCTCGTGTATCGGAAGAGCAGCCGCACTGCAGAATTTCTGCAGGGATTCCTTTTGCCTTTCGCAATCTCCAGCCACAGCAGTGCACCACACGGGAAGCAGCCTCCTCTACTCGAACTCCCTGGGCCATCCAGCAGGCTCGTACCTGCAGGTCTGTTCCAGAAAACGTACATGCCTGTCATGTGTGACGCCTACCTAGAGTTTGGCAGTTGGCTACTGCTTTTTACGCAGTCACATTTCCTACAGGTTTTAGTAATGGAGTCTTCTTCTTTCATGGCATATGCAAGCAGGGCAGTTTCTAGCCAACTTGGTGACCGGGGCGAAACACCAGAATGCGCCCCTCCTGCCGACTGGCAAACGTCACTCCCAAACTACAACACTGTATCGTGAGACAAAACCCCTACTCAATATAAATAATTGCTATATTCTATAATATATATTCTTATATAATATAATAGTACATGCTGGTTTCATTACATTGTAATGCAAGTACTTTTCAGAAGAATTCTAATGTGAAAACCCAGCTGTCCCTGTCCAAGAAAATATTTTCAGTCACCTGCTCTTAGGGAAGCCTTTGCTTCAGTGCAGTTTCAAACTGTCTGTACTGACACACTCCGATGTGACCAGCCTACCAGGGTCGAAGGGCCCACTGGCCCTGTGTTGCAGGAGTTCTGTTCGTACCACCTCACTTGTATTTCGCAAGGGGCAATACTAGACTAACCATATGAAATATTTTCTGATGGAAGGGTCTCATTCCACAATGGAAAATCTGGTACACTCTTATTGTACTCTTTCAAAATACCCCTATGAGAGTGGAAAACGGGACAAATAAGACCAGTGAGGGTTCCTATATGCTTTGCATGCATTGGATCACAGTGCATTTCAGGACTACAACAGTGATCAGAGATCTCTATATTGGATAAACAAGTCTGTGATAAAATGATTGTACGTGTGAATCTCTAAATTCATAACCGATGCACGACTTAGTGCTCACATCAGTGTTCACAACACTCACCCCAACATTAAAATGTTAACCATAAACCATATATACTCATTTGGACGGATTACGTTTTTGGATGCGAGTATGAAATGGCTCCAACATCAGAGACTCATTGGGTACACGGCTTGTTTGCCTCTTGTTTCTGAAGAATTTTAGCTGAGGAAGGGCTTCTTTGATTGCTTTATACGTTTAAGTGTGGGCACAGTATGGCATGCTCATAGCCAGCTAAACAAAACGTTCCAGTATGCTAATGTATGGGTATTGCACACATCACACAAAAAACAGGCATATGTACTGTACATAGATGCCATCAACCAACAGGGAGGTGGTTTGTGCAGCGCAGAAAACATTGCTGCACGCATCACTGCATTGATTTGCCATGGACTACTGTCTGCATGGTGGCACACAATGAACTCTACTTTCCTAATCAAGGTGTCAAGTGACATTGAGTTGCCATCTGGTGTGCGCGCTAGGCAGTGGCTGGCTTGTTTAGAAAATTAGAAGACCTTTCATGCTGAATGGATGCATTTAGTCCATGTCCCAAAGCAGCCACTAGAATACTTAAGCAAAAAAATGACAGTTAACCTTCTCAAGGATATGTAACTAAAAAGTAATATTTAAAAAATAACGTTTTGCTGTGTCCAAGAGACATGCAAATAAAGAAAATACCTGTTCTGTGTGGCATTTTAATTCTCTCTGAAGAATGCATAGGTTGTGTCAGCTAACTGATACGTGTGCTGGGCTGGTGGATACAAATGCCCCATGTTCAGTTCTTAACACTGAAATGTTAAGCACATTCTGTGGAAAAACAATGGCTTGTTAAATGAGCCATCATGTATACATTGCCCCACTTGATAGGCTGTCAACACAAACCATGAGGGGCACAGGTTGTGTGACTCCAGCGCATTTCACACGCTGCGATTGGAATATGCTTTCCTTTCTTTGCATGTTACAATGCATCGCGGTCATCACAGGAGTCATCCACAAGTTGGCAGAGAGCAGTACAGCAGGCTGCTTAATCTAGTCGGCATTCTGGGTGGGCCCCTTACTGTGTCCCCCTCCTGAGCTATTTAGGTCTGTTCCCCGGGTCTTCGCCCGCCCCGCCCAGGCCAAGAAACGGGGCTGTATACAAGGATAAATCGGAAGTGGTTTCATTTGTACGCCCAAGCTCTTCTTTAAATGGTCTGTGGAGTGCGTGTTTAAAATGGTGAGTTCTAGGCGGCAAAACGAAGTCGATACAGGAAGTCAATAATACCTGAACCATTATTTGCACCTTATTCTTCTTTACCTACCTACTTTACGGTTTTAATTTGAGTTTCAGTTGCCTGTATTAACAAGAAGTGTGTCTAGTTAAATGTATATTTCCTGTTGACGGGTGAAATACAGGGAGCTCTGGGCAGTCCTTTTCTCCCGGTGATTGTAAACACCTTTTCTAATCCAAATATCATGTCTTTGGGTCAGAGATGGTGTAATGTCGTTCCCCATCAGGTCATTATGCTAACCACTATTTTTGATGCATAAAAAGTTCTACTTCTCTTTGGTCAAAGAAAGTTGTCGGATACCCTGACCCAGTCCTAGGTTTCCCCCTCTGCATTCTGGGACTTGTAATTTTGTTTTTTTCTCTACAATGAAGATTACCCCTGCTAATAGCGCTGGGAGTCTTGATTCTATTAAAGACAAGGAGGCGAGCATTATGCTTCAACTTCTGTTTATTCCTGTCTTCAGCAGTTTCAACAAATCACAACACATTTCCAAACTTTCAACACTTATTTTTTCCTTTTTAAAACTACATTTCCCAATCAACTATGTCCTTTCTGTAGCCCTTTGCATGTCCTGTCATGTGACCTAGCCCTTCCTGTTCCTTTGTTCCTCCTCTTCTTTGAATGCTCTGAACTGCACTCTTAACTTCTTAACTGGATCCTCAACTCGTAAAAACTGCAGAGTTCGGGCCTTTACTTCTGAACTGTTCTGCCTTTCCTTCTGCTGGGGCTCAACCGCTCCTGCTGGTCGCTTTAATCCTGGGCCTTAGCTTAACATGGCTCAATTGCGCTTCTGGTCATCTCGCATCAAGATACAAAGAATGCGTTGGGGAGGAGGATACACTGCCATATTACCCAACTGGAAGCAATAATATATACACGTTAGGCACAAGTATAATTCCCCCAGTGTGTATCTTGGGCAGAACGTAATGCTTGCCTCCTTGTCTTCAATAGAATCAAGACTCCCTGCGCCATTAGCAGGGGTATTCTTCATTTCATGTCAAGACAGGATGCTAGCATTATGCTTGTTCAGTCGGCTGCTTGCAGAATTTCTTGCAGTGTCGCCCCTTGAGCTAGCGCTTTTGAAGCCATTGCTTCTCTCACAGAGTGCGCCCCAAACTTGGACAGGTCTTCTCCTGCTAATTACATCTCCTCGCGCGCCCATCTGTCTATAGTGGCTGTCGCGACTGCTTTGTGCGGTTTCCTACGCGCTATTAACTTTGTGGTTCCTGCTGCTCGCATCTCTGCTGTTCTAGTTTCGTACTTTCTTATGCATTTCACTATGCACCATTTTGGGTGTTTGTGCAGGTTGGGGTATGTTATCAAAGAGGAACTTGTCTTTGTCCTCCTGATGAGTGTAAATGTAACTCCCTCGGGCCCATATGCCTTCCTGTTCACCTCTAGTGCTTTCACATCTGACACTCTTCTGCATCATATTAGACATAAGAGCATGGCTAGTTTCCCTGACAACTGTTTCAAGGACAGATATTTGTTTGTTGGCCAGCTAGCTAGAAGCCTCAGTACTACTGTCACATCCCACAAGGGCTTGTATTTTGGCTCAGTGGGTCTCCTGAACCGGACCTCTTTGAGTCTTATCATAGCTGTGTTCTCTCCCACTGGGATGCCTTCGATGGGTAAGTGTCACGCGGAAATGACGGATCTGTACTCTCCTATCGTGCTGAAAGCTTTACCATCCTGCAGCAGTTCTGCTAGGAAGTTCAGTATCGCTACTACAGGGGCAGAAACGGGATGGAAATGTCTCTTCTTGCACCACCGTGCCCACTTACTCCAAGATGCGTCGTAGCTCTGTCGCGTGGACGGTGCCCATGAATCTGTGATGTCGTGCAGCCTGTGCCGAAATGCCTAGGAGAGCCTATCGCTTCTGGCTATCTTGCACGCCATAAGCGGGAGAATCCCTTTCACTCTCAGAGGGTGAAATGACCCAACTGGGTCCGTGAGTAGGTATTCTCCTGCCGGAAGTACTCTTGGGTGGTCTGTTAGCAATTCCATCAGTGTCGGGAACCATACTTGTGATTTCCATATTGGAACTACTACAATCAGCCTGCTTCTTCCCTGTGCGCTTTCGCAAGCTCTCTGCTCATCATTATGAATGGGGGAAATGCATAATGTATATTCCCTCTCAGGTTTTGCAAGAAGGCGCTGCTCCTCCTGCTGTCGGATCTAACCTCCAGCTGAAGTATGTGCTATTCAATCTGGATTTGAATAGGTCGGTGTGAACCGGACCCCGTAATTGCTCTATCATCTGAAATACTTCTACATTTAGCTTCCAGTCACTGGTATCAGATAAGTACCCTGGAATTCCAGTCCGCTACTACGTTGAACGTTGCTGGGAGATACTCTGCCATCACTGAGGTCCCTGATTGGAGGCAGTAGTGCCAGAAACCTTGGCTAGCTCCGCTAGGAGTCTGGACTTCGTTTCCCCTAGGTGATTGATATCTCCGACAGCTGAGATGTCCATCTTCAGCAGAATGCATGAGTTCACTTTGTCATTCGTGAAGGCTTTGATTGCGAAGAATCCCATCAACAGCTCTTGACAGTTTATGTGTAATTGGAGTTCCTCCCCCGCTCCTTTTTCCTCCTGTCTCTAACTCTTCACAGCGGGCTCCCTAGCCCGCTCTGCTTGCATCTGACTCTATTACTTGGTTGTGCCGGTCTCCGTTCCAGGCGTCCATATTCTGTAGCCACCATATCAGTTTGGTTCTGGACTCTGGGTCCAGCGGCACTGTCTGGTGGTATTTTAGTCCTTGTTGTAGGTGTCTTATTTTTTGTCTTTGGAGGGCCCTGTATTGTAGGGTCCCTGGAAATATCGCTTGGATGGATGCTGCTAGCAACCCTACTATTCTCGCTAGCATCCTCCGAGATTATTACGCTTTTGTCTAGACATTCTGTGATCTCTCTCACCTTCTGGCTGATAGTTCTAGCGTTGGGGTCGTGTCGGATATCTCTTGGTTCACTAGGAACCCTAGGGATGAGATCAGGTCTTTCACCCATTCTGTTTGATATTGGAGCGTCTTCTTGCTGTCTGCTAGCAGCAGGATGTCATCCAGGTATATGATCATACAAATCAATTTCTCCCTGATTGCCACCGCTATCGGCCTCATGAGTTTTGTGAAGGCCCATGGAGCTGATGCTAAACCTAAAGGCATTGTCGTGAATTGCCATTATTGCTCGCCCCACGTGAATGCTAGAAAGGGTCGGTATTGTTTCTGTACTGGTATCGTGAGGTAAGCGTCTTTTAGATCGATCCTTGTGAGCCAGTCACCCTGTATTATAGTATTTCGCAGCTGGTGAATTCCCTCCATCCTGAAGTGGTGGTATGGCACCCAGCTATTCAGTTCTTTTAAATGTATCACTGGCCTTACTTTCTCTTTCCTGTGAACCTGGAACATGTTGTTTACAAATCTGGGAGGTGTTATGCATGTTTTGATAGCTCTCTTCTGCACTAGCTGCTGAAGCTTGCTGTAAAGACTTGCTCTCTCTGCAAGGGCCATGTGTATCGATGGACGAATCTGGCTCTGATGTGGCTATTGGGCAGATTCTAGCTGCAGCCCTTTGGCTGTCTGCAGCAACCAGGCGTTGCAGGCAAGCATGCGCCAGCTCTGCCAGAATCGCTGTTTTCTCGCCCCCACTGGTGGGTATGTAGTATGTCTCACCTGCGGGGAAGTTCTGTCCTCTACCCTTTACTCTTCCTCAGCGACCTCTCGGAAATCGGCCTCTCACTGGGAAGAAGGTGTCTTGTTTATTTTCCCAGTAGTGGGCTCTATTATTTTGAGGTCTTCCCATGTCTTGGTAGCGACTGGCTGTTTGACCCCGATAGCGGCCGGTCCCGGATGAAAACTCTGCTTGGGAATATTTTCCTAATATATGCCTGAGCTTTCTCCAGGGAGGTGCAAGTCCCTACAAATCTTCCCATCTCTTTCCTGAAAGTCTCTCCGAAGAGGAGACCCTGGGCTGCTTCGTATGAGGCTAGATCTCCTAGCTTGGAGTTGATCTTTAGCAAGAGTCCTCGTCTCTGCTCTGAGGATATAGTGCAGTTTGCGTTACCCAGTAGGCATATTGCTCTTGGTGCTCAATTTGCTAGTATCTCTGGGTCCACTTCTCCTGTGTCTCAGGACCGTTCTGCCAGGTCCATTATTTTGGCCAGTGGTCCTGCAAGGTCAAGCACTTTCTCTTGACAACTTTTCCTGGACCGGTCTATCCCTTTCGGGGGTACTATGATGTGCGGTTTTGGAGCTTCTATATTCGTTTGGTATTACTTACGCGCTGTTGTCTCCTTCAAAATCACTCGGAATACGAGCGTTTTGGCTGCGGCCTTGCCTCTCCAAGGATGGGGCTGCCGCGCTCCCTGCCAATGGCTGCTCGAATTCCTTTGAGTGCCGTTGCAGTTCCTGGGTTGCTCGGTAACGAGCGTTGCCTCTGTGGCTGCACGCTCCCAAAGGTGGGGGGCCGCTGCGCTCTCTGCTGTCCGCCCTCCGGATAGAGGGGGCCGATGCACCTGCTATATGCGGAGGAGGATGGGTCCCCGAGCGTGCCGATAGTGCGACACGGGACCGGCCTCCTCCGCTTGACTGTATTATTCGTGAATTCGCTCTCACTGAATATATAGGTCACGCTCTAGCGATCCGTGTTCTTACGCTCTAGCGTTCCTTATGGTGCTGCTACCTTACTTACCCATGCTTAGCGCACATTCATAATTCTTGTATACAATTTTTATTTTATTTAATGTGATCGTTTTGAAAAAAAACTTTACACATAACAAAATAATACAATATAATACGATAAACATAAATTAAGATCTAATATTTATCATATAAACAGATACACTTTCTCAGTCTTTACATGAAATAACTGCACATTCCGAAGATTTCATTCAACCAGTGTATTACTACCTTTACAATCAATTAGGATCAATTACTTCAGTTAATTCCCAGTTTATGCCCTATACACTGTATACTCCAAATGGTACTATCTACTCCAAGACTTTCCAATACTATTCAGCACTTCAAAATCATTGGTAACACCAAAGGTTTCTAGCAACAGAAGGAGATTTCGAGGTACCTGGAATACCCAAAGATACTGTATCCACCAATCGCATTATTCTGCTCAATTTGATCTCAATTCTGTTGTTATACTGGTCTCATTGATTGGCACACTTCTTTGTTTTATGCATGTTCACTCCAGACGTTTTGCTGCTATGTTCCATATCCTATACAGAGACATATGTAAACTTTGATTGTGCATGTTAATACTATGATTCCAGAATGATATGTCTTTTATTGCCTCCGTTTGGTGGACAAATCTGCCCAGATAACTTATTCCCAAAGCGGGGCATTCAGTTAGAACATGTCTAATTGTTTCCCCCTGTTCTCTATTGGTACACATCCAGCAGTAACACTCCTCTTTCGGGATACCTCGCTCCACACCCACTACAGAAAGAACAGGCAGGTGGTTCATTCTCAAAAGCATGATGAATCTTCTCGGACTAGGTGATGGACAGGGATTCATATAGCAATGAGGTTGTTTAAATGTATATCATAAAGTTGATGTGAATGCATAACTATTCAAGCAACCCAATCAGAGTTCAATACGTCTTCCTAGGGAGGACCTCATACAAAGGCAATAGTCTCCCCTCTTGGGTTCCCATTCTATCTCTTGAAACAATATCTTCATGCTTTTTCTCAGGTTCGACTTCGCCTGGGTTTTATGCTCATCCTCACCCATACTTTTCAGTAGAGGGTTAGCAGGGGCATTGAGCATCTTAATGTAGAATTGTGCTCTTTTCTTCAGTACCAATGATCTTAATGACAGGATGCCACGGTTGAAGCGGATTATTGCCATAGGTATGCTTTGAGGGAGTCCCAACAACTTCCTCCACAACCTTCCCTCGATTACCTGCAGCCATTTTAGATTGATCATGGTTAAAGCTTCAAGCCCATAGGTCTGAGAGGGAGCCAGCCACTGTATGTATAGCTGTCGGGCTCCCCATATGGAATAACCACTTTGTTTCTTACTTAATTGGCAGATCAGAGCGGTTAACTGCGCTGCCCTACTCTGACATATCTGAATGCATGTATCAAATCTCCCCATCGCATCAAACTCTACCCCGAGATATTTATACACAGCCGTGTAGCTCACTTCCCTGGCCTGAACCTGCAATCTTGCTCTGGCAATCTTCTTGTTGGCAAAAAGAATCATTAAAGTTTTGTCTCGATTAATTGTCAGACCAAAGGTTTCCGCATAGGACCACAATGCCTCGGGCGACCGTTGTATTCCACCAAACGTGTGGTCAAAAATGACCAAATCGTCGGCGTAGGCCAAGACTGGGCAATGGGTAGATCCAATTTTAGCAGGACAATTTGGGATAGGTTTAAATGATAATGGAAGATTGCTAACAAACACGTTATGCAACAGTGTTAGTGTGTAGTAATTTCAGGTAATGGAGGATGCCAGGAGGTCACCCTAACATCTGAAGTTTATGCTAGAGCCATTCCCTATAGATTAATAGGGCATAAAATGGTGGGTTATTCAGAAAAAGTGCTGTAGTATTCAATTTAGCCATCATGAGTAAGTTGTGAGTAGTTGAATAATCACGTCTAAGCACGCTTTGGAACCTGTCCAGTATGCCCTCCTGATCCACCCAGGCTTGCAGACCCTGAAACAGGAATGAAGCAAATCATTTCCCTGTGCAATCTAACATAGAAAGCAACCAGTAGTTACTCGGATCAGTTTTGATTCCATTTTTAAACACCAGGATCAATATTGCTCTCTGCCAAGTATTAGGGATCAGGCCGTCAGCTAGAACTTTATCGAAGAGTTTTTTGAGGAGTGCTGCCCAAAAATTGGGGTCTTTCTTGAGGACCACGTTGGCTAGCCCATTAGTGCTCGGGGCTTTAGATGATTTAAGGTGCTTGATTTTGTTTACCAGATCTTCAACTATAACAGCAAAAGGGTGGATCAGAGAGTTAGGTTCAATTATCGTGGAGTTCGATGCAAGAACACGAAGATTACGCTTAGCTAGGAATGAACACCATTTATGTGCATCAATGAGGTTTGTTACCCTTAGCTTCACCCAAAAGTGCCCAGATATTGCGGTTATTCCTGCTGCAGAGAGTTGTCGCTGTGTGTTGCCATAGGATATCTCTGCTTGAGCGTCTCCAACACCTAAGCCATCCGTGGTACTCGTTCTTTAATCTCCTAGACATCAATGAGAAAGTTGCCAATGATCGTGCCACGCTCTTGGCTCTCCTAATCTCACCCCTTAGTTTACGCTTGGCATTTCTGATCGTACTGTTAAAAACTTGACCCGACCACGATTCTCAATAGCCAGATTCAGCTTAGTGGTAGCATGGGAGGCAGAAAGGCAGTTTATCATCCTTCAATCTCTACACAAGACATTATCTCAAAACATTTAGGATTGATAGTGGTCAAATGGGCTGTCGCTCTTGCAGCTTTTTCAATGTTTTTCTTTGACCAAACTATGCGGTTGGCCGCATGATTTACTTTTAGATCACCCATAGTTCCAATATAGGCTTTCATATCCAGCCCACCTATACTCGGGCTCAGTGCCTCATGGTCACTCCAAAAATGAGGGCTCACAACCATATCTTTAATCATAGTAGCTAGTTCGCAGCTCACAAAGATGTAATCTAGCGTATGAGATACCTCTGCTCCATGTGGGTTTACCTGGACGATCACTCTTAGTTCGCCCATTTATGATCTCGAGTTCCCAATCATCAAAACACCTTAGCCAATTCTGTCCCTCAGGATCCCATACTGAATGTTACATAGTGCTCCAAGTATCTAAATATGGATTTCAACCTTTCCTTTCCCACCGGTTATGTGACAGTTGAAATCCCCCCCCCCCTGATTAAAATATGCTGGTTCTTGGGGCATCCTACTGAACTTGCAAGTAGCTCATGCAGTTCCTCCTGGAGTAATTCCCTTTGCTTGGCACCCGGTGGATTGTATATATGGACTAGCAATAGTCTCTCCCCATCCCCCTTCAATGGGAAAGCCAATTCCACAGCCAAAACAAAATCCCCCGGGCTAGTCATGATCTTTCTTGAATTTAAGCCATGGCTCACCCCGTGATCAAACCCGCAAATGGCCTATTCAAAATGGATTGTGTACCCATTTATGACCATGGGGCATGTCAGCGATGTTTCTTGCAAAAGAAAAAGCATGTGATTATTGATATATGATAAGGAACCAGTTGTCGAGAAAATGTGGGCAAATGCCCACGATAATAAACTGTATTCTCATTGCTTGTGAATGACTGCAGGTAGAGACTACCGAATCCATTTCAACATTACTTGGATATCCAAAATCCGCAAATCCTTTCCCATCGGAAGGGCAGGTTTACCCGAAGACATTTCCCCCACCTTATTCGCTTTAACTGACAGGGATGGATCCTCTTGATCCGGATCCACATCAGTGTGCATATTTATTGAGCGTAATGCATCTTGGTGTTTGCGAAGCAGCTGGGCAGTCGTCAGAAATGAATTGCAGACACATTGGGGTTCAACCCTTTCAAAGGTTCAGAAAAGAGAAAATCATCAGATAACGACACTTGCAGCTGTGGTATTAAATGCAGTTTAGAAAGGAAAGCTGATCTAGGTAGCCAAATGCCCTGGCGTTTTTGATTGATATTCTTTATAATACAAATTTTGCTCTCAGGCAAGTTAGTGCGCACAGGAGTTTCACCCCCAGTGCCTTCCATCTGCAATGGGGCCAAAGGTACAGGGCGCTTTGCTTTTTTGTCCTGTGTGGAGTAGTTTGCCCCTACTTGCACCTTTTCAATTGACAAGTCATGCTCCCCCTCCATACTGGCAGTAGATATTTCTCCCGCTTTAACAGGCAAAATCCAGCTAGTCAATTTCCTAGTCCCTTTGCTAGCTAGTTTATGAGCATGCACCACTCTTTTCCATGTCTTTTTGGATTTCTTTCCTGTAGCTAATGTGTCAGGGAGAGGTGATGCTTCTACATAAGGAACTTTACGCAGTGCTGCTCGTTTAGCAAGGCAACCCTTCTTCCTTGAGAAGAACGTGATCGTGTGTGCCGCATTCATTCCCGTTTCAGGGCTACCCAGAGCAGGAAGTGAAGAAGGCACCTCCTCAGTAATTTGATTATCCACAGGAACCCTGCTCATCTCGTCTGGTGTGGTAACATACTCTCATGTACACGGCCACACAATTTAAGTAGAATCTTCATGGCAAATTGTAAAGATGCTATAGATGATTGCAACTCCGCTAAAGATGAGGAGCCGGCGGGAAGAGAGATCTCCATTAACACGGATTCCTCTACTGGCACCGCTCCCTCTGAATCCAGAACTAAATTGGGTGAGGCTGATAATCTTCCCGTATTCACCTGCAAATCGGAACTCTCAGCTGATCTGAGTACTTGGGCCCCCCCCACTCCCTTATTACCTAAAAGGTTCCGGGGGATCTTACACCACTGGTGTCATAGATCGTTGTATTGTGAGGCAGAGGTCGAACAATGAGTTGTTATTGGTATCATCGTAGTTCTTTGAACCACAGGTGATACCTCCTTCAATGTTGGTACTTTCCTCCTCCTCATGGATTGAAATCTCCTCTCCCTGGGGTTTGTTAGCAGGCAAGAAAGCCGGTATGGTACCTCTGGACACAGGCAAAATGGTCCTCACCCCTCTCTTACTTTTTTAGAGATGATATTCGTCAATTTAGGCGAAGAGCCTGCTTCTCCTCCGCCTCCTCTCCTTAGATTATAGCGGGGCTTGCCTTGTTTACTCCACGCCGGCATTGTGCAAGCAAACAATCCGGGGCTATGGCACAGCGGTCACACTCCCCAGGATATGCGCTACAGTAAGGCAGGCTATGGCCAAGAAAGTCACACTCACGACTCACTTTGCAAAAGAAGACAACAGCTACTCTTATGAAGCCACGTGTCACAGTATTTGGTATTGCTGCTATAAACCAGAAGAACAGCGCTGCCACTGCAGAGAGAAGGATCTGTCCGCAGCACGCCTCCACAGAAAGGCACCAGAGAAAGACTCCAGGGAAACATCTCTTCCACACGAAAACACTCCTTCCGCACTCACTACGCTACTCGCTAGGGCTGCAATATTGGCTCTTGCGCTCTCAGTCATGAGAAAAGAGTACCTTTCTTGCTGAAGAGCAGGAAAAGAATATGAGTAACAAAGAAACAGTAAGGACTATGTTACATGGCAGGACATGCAAAGGACTACAGACAGGACAAAGTTGAATGGGAAATGTAGTTTTAAAAAGAAAAAAATAATAAATTTGAAAGTTTTGTAAATGTTTTTTGATTTGTTGAAACTGCTGAAGACCGGAATAAACAGGATGCTCGCCTCCTGTCTTGACATAGAATTACAAACACCACAGCTTGTGGCATCTGTTTGCCATTTTCAATCTTATGAAACCTCTACCCGGTCTAAGCTTATTCACATGCTTTTCTTCGACAGCCATTGGCCTTTTTAACTACAGTACTGTGCAAATAGTAGAAAATAGACACATAAGCTATGCGCTTCAAACTTATGTATGCTTAGGACAGCAATTAGCTGTGTAGTTTGGTAGATGAGTGGGGATCTGTCTGTGCCCTTAGGTTCTTTATAGGTGGATATTATTGCAATACATTACAGATTATATGATATGGCATTTATAACGTGCCTATGCACAAGTGCTTCAAGGCGCGACGAGGCAAGGGAGGGGAACAGAGGGAGGACAGACAATGATCCTAATAGGCCAGGTGTCATTCAGATTGTGCAAGTGCATGGGAAGGTGGCAGGGACAGTGCAATACAAGATGATGATAAAGTAACGGCCAGCATGTGGCAAGTGCAGTACAAGATAATAACAATAAGTGAGAAGCGGCCAGCACGTGGCAAGTGCATGGGTAAGTGCGGACAACAAGTGTCAGGGGCTGGTAGGGGGACTGTAGGGATACAGAAACAGTCCCCGAGTGCCAGGTGGGCAGTGCAGGTGGGAGACAATGGTAGTGGAGGGACCTTGGCCCGAGATCAGAGGGTGTCCAGGTAGCCAGTGTGTTTCAGGTTTCAGCCAGGAGGTGGGCAGCGGTGAGGAGGAGGGAAAGCAGAAGAAAAGAGAGGTTTTGAGGTGCTTCCGGAACCGGAGATGGTTCTCCTCAAGTTTAAGGGAGGCAGGGAGGCTGTTTCAGAGGGAGGCACCAGCGGAAGAAAGAGGTCTACCACCAACTCGTTGCTTGGAGAAGCGACTGACCCTGAGGGAGTTGGAGGCGGATGAGTGGAGAGCTCGAGAAGGAACGTATTTAGCAAGGGAGAGTTGAAGATATTGAAGACCCAGACCCCAGAAGGCCTTGTGGACGATGCAGAGGGTTTTGAACTTAATCCCTTGTAGCCACTGGGAGCCAATACAGAGATTTCAGTCCTTGAGAGATACGATCCCTTGGCTTGAGGCCAAGGACAAGTCTCGCAGTCCTGTTTTGGATAAGTTGCAGAGGGCGAAGAGTAGAAGCAGGTAGATTTAGGAAGAGGCTGTTGCAATAGTCCAGCCTAGAGAGAACCAGAGCTCTGGAGACAGTGAGCTTCTGGGGGAAGGAGAGGACAGGAAGAATCCCTCGGAGGAGGTGCAGCTGGTAGTGTCACTTCTTGGAGACGTCAGAGATGTGAGGAGAGAAGGAGCGTGTGGAGTCGAAGATGACCCCAAGGTTTTTAGCCTTGCAAGTGGGAGCTGGAAGAGGGCCAAGAGAGGCCGGCCAGAGAGCTACAGGGAAGGAGGGAGTGGGTGTGCCGATGAGGAGAATCTCGGTTTTACTGGCGTTAATGCAGAGGTCATTGGCGGCACACCACTCCTGGATAGCAAATGGTCAGAGATGAATGAAGGAGTGGAGGAGGCCGAGGGTAGTCTGAAAATGAGCTGGGTGTCATCCGCATAGCACTGAAAGTTGGGGCAGAGAGTGGCGATGCAGTGGGCAAGGAGTGCCAGGTGTTGGTCGAACAGCCAGGGAGAGATGTTAGAACCCTGGAGGACACCACAAGTGGAGAAAAAGATAGCAGAGAGGCAGGACCCAAGCTGGACCTGGCAGGGTTGGTCAGAGAGGAAAAAAGTCAGCCTGAGCAGTTATACCCAGATTATCACGGAGACGGTTGAGCAGGATGGTTTGGTTGGCCGTGTCAAAGGCAGAAGAGAGATCAAGCAGGATGAGGACGCAGGGGGTGTTAGAATCAAGGTTGGAGAGCAGGTCTTCACGGATGTTCAGGAGAGAAGTTTCAGTGCTTCTGGCAGCTCTGAGGCCAGACTGATGGTCATGAAGACAACCAACAGATTCAGTGTGAAGATTAAGCTGGGAGATGGCTAGCTTCTCCAGGAGCTTGCCCAGGAAGGGAGTGATGGAGATTGGGAGATAGTTAGTCAGGCAGGAGGGGTCGAAGAGGCCGAAGGCCTAAATAGATTTAATCATACAATTATGAGAGTAATGAGAAATGGGTTTAGCGTCTCTGAAAATTCAAATATGTTAAATTTCATAAGAAAATTCATAAAAAAGATTTTTGCATAAAGAAGAAAATGCAAAAGGCCGTTTTCTTTAGAGAAATATGGTCTTCTCCTTTTTAATGATTTTTTCTGTTCGCCCAACGCGGCCTCTTCGAAAGTGTGCAGGGGATGCAGTTGTCAATAACTTGGATTTCTTTGTGTTCTCTATTGTATTCCAGCCTAGGTACCAAGGCTGAGTCCTTCTCCCCTGCACCTTGAATATTACTACCTACCTCAAGAATGTATATCCTCAATTTTACATTGAAATAGTATTGAAAATTGGTGTGCAAGTGTAATTTGGTGTTTTGTCAGTTATAGTTTCCCACCGAGGTGGGTTGGTATCTATATATAACACTAGCACCCAACAAACAGAACATGTCATTTTCCAGTATTAGTACATTAACAGATAAGTCAGCTACAACCTTAGCCTTCACAGAGGAGGAGGCAACATGAATTTTAGGTCTGATCAAGGACACAAGCAAAGTCACTTCATTAGATAATAATCCAGAACGACTAATACAGAAATTAGAACGCCTAATTAGGAGAGAGATCTCACAGAAACTCCATGCAACTACGCTTGCACAATACTATAGAGCCAAACGCATTCCACGTGGCTTGAGAATTTATCTCAAGCCAACCCTCTGTAAAGAGAATAAAGAATTCTTCAACAGACGGGAGCACATCCTCAATAAGTGTTCATTGGACCTGATTCTGCTTACCATAGAAGAACTATCAAAATCGGTACTAACATTACAGCAGGAAATGGAGGAAGTCAGAGTACAATTGTCAAACCTCAAGACAGAAACAGACCTGAAACAAATTTTGGAAGACACAAACAATAAATTGGATTCGTACAAACAGGACATAGAGCAACGCAAAATCAGAAAATTCCGCCGTGACACATTGGATTACGCCAGAGACATTGTTTACTCGTGGCAGGAGTTTTATGCAAACAATAGACCGACACCAAGGAGACCACAGAGACCACAAAACACACCGGATAGCAATACCGACAGCAGCAAAGTACTAAGTGGGGAGGTTGAGGATAGAAGTCATCCCTCAGTAGCATCAACCTCTATTAACAACTTAACCCCAGAAAATCTTGAAGACTCTAGACCGGGACCCACAACAGATACACAACCACGTCCTTTTTTCCTTTTTTAGGAAACGCAAAACAAGACGAGGACAGAAGAAAATTACGCCAGAAAAAGAAATAGACAAACACTTGGTGATTAATATTTCATCCAAGCAACTCACCACGGCACAAATTGATACATTAAACTTGGGAATCTCCTTCATACCAACCAACTCCACCACTTTTTTTGAAGAAGAAGTCAATTTGTTTAAACTAATAAGGAAGATGGAGCTAAAGGTATTTTTTCATAACATCGAAGATAACCTACAACCCAGAGACACACCTAGGTACTTGAGATGAAAAATAAGAGCACCTTTCACCCTCAGGTGAACCATCCTTTAATAAACTTGTTTAAACAAAAAACGATGAAGGATCTTAAACGCATAAAGTATGTACCCTCCAAAAAATGTAACATCAGGAAACATCAACTCAAGCTCATAAAACAACTGGCGGAAGACAATACCCTTATGCTCAAACAAGCGGACAAAGGGGGTGCCCTGGTTCTCATGGACACCACACTCTACGACAAGGGTTGCATGAAACTTCTAGAAGATACTCGTACCTACAAACTACTGGACAATGACCCAGGATTAGGAACAATGGCTATTATCCAAACAACAGTTGATAAAGCTGAAACCATGAACTGGATTTCAGAGAAAACAGCAGACTACCTAATCCAAAAAAACCCAGTCACCCCAGTATTTTATGGTCTCCCAAAAATACATAAGAATGCCAGAGACCCACCATTTCGCCCAATAGATGCAGGAACGGACAGCATTTTTCAACCTCTTGCCATTTACCTAGATACTGCTCTTCAACCATTGGTTCAATCAATAAGTACATATCTCAAAGATACCACACATTTCTTGAGAACCTTACATTCACTACAATTGCCAGAAGAAAACCTATTGCTTTTCACAATGGATGTTAATAGCTTGTACACTTCCATCCCACACTCAGAAGGAATTGAAGCTATGGAATGGTTCCTGTTGTCACACAGAGAAGTCAATATTCAAAACGTCTTCGCTTTGGAATTGCTCTACATTATCCTTTACAATAACTACTTTAGGTCTAATGGACGATATTATCTTCAAATTTCTGGCACATCGATGGGGTCCTCAGTGGCCCCATCCTATGCCAACATTTTCATGCATCACTATGAGAAAACACATGTACTGGACAACCCCATCTGGAAAAACAAAATACAAATCTGGCTAAGGTATATATTTGGAATGGCACAGAAACAGAATTGCTTGAATTTTGGAACCATCTAAACACCTGCAACCCAAGAATAGGGTTCACGTTGGAAATTGGCAAACCCTCTGTGAACTTCCTTGATGTCACAGTTGAATATACAGGCACAAACATAAAAACTAAAATCTTTCGAAAACCTACGGATGTGAACAGTTGCTTACATCATGAGAGTCATCACCCGAAACACTTGAAAGACAATTTACCCTATTACGAGTTAAAAGGATCACATCAGAGACAAAAACGCTACAGGATGAATACAACAACATGAGAAAAAGATTCCTGCAAAGAGGTTTTCCTCCAGATACCATCAACAAAGCTATTGAACGGACTGAAGCTCATGACAGAAATGCTCTCTTACAAGATAAACAGAAGACTGAAGAAGAAAAAAAAGTAATACACACGCTCAAATACTCAAGTCAGAGTTTCCAGATAAAAAGAATCATTCACAAAAGTTGGGAACTAATCAAATCTGATGAGACTTTATCACATCTATTCCCTGATCCACCGATGATGGCCTACAAACGAGGAAGGAACTTTAGAGACCAACTGATAAGAGCAGAAAGAATAAAACCAACATCACAGAGGACATTAAGCAAACCCAAGGTTGGCACTTTTGCCTGTTTACATTGCCAGCACTGTAACAATCTGATTAAAGGCGACCATATATGTCATCCACAAAGATCTTTCTAAGGAACTTTGCGACATGTGACACAAAAAATGTCATTTATGCAATACGCTGCCCATGCGGGAAGTATTATGTTGGGAAGACCAATAGAAGGGCCAAAGACAGATGGACGGAACATAAATCATGCATCAGGACAAAAGATTTAAGTTCACCTATCTTCAGACACTTTAGAGACATGAGACACAATGTTTCCCAGATGAGACTAGCAATTCTGGAAGTCATACGTCCATTCAGCAGAGGGGGAAACTTGCCTAAATTGTTGGCGCAGAGGGAACTCTTTTGGTTCAACAAACTAGATGCCATGACTCCCCTAGGATTAAATGAAGAGTATTATCTAGGACCATTTTTATAGGCAAATATCCATATTCCATGAAACCTCAGGTATTCCCAGATTTAACTAAAATGTTTTGTTGTATCTGATATAAATGTTGTAAATTAAGTAAGAAATCCATCAAGGGCTCTAGTCCCTTTAAGATTGTACACCCATCTGTCTTGGGATAGACCATTATGGAAAGACTTTTTCGATTACATATTCACAAAATTGTTTTATGATACCATAACATGGGTCCAATACTATGGTCTGCTATCATTACATCTTTTTTACCTTTTTTTTTAAACCCAGTCTATATAGGGTTAACATCAGCGCCACACAATAGCGCTGCTTAGTGGTATACCTCCAATCACAAGATTTATCCCTACACGGAATAATTCTTTCTTTCTCCAATTATTTCTCCAAATTGGGAGTACACCTAGCAGCCTACAGGTACACAAATACCATTCTTTTCATTTTGGGTTAGGCAGAACAACACTATCTTTTTCTTCAACTAATTTATACTTGGGGATTTTCCCCCCCTTTTTTTTTGAACATGCCTAGATACAGGCCACTACGAGTATCCCATTAGAGATCCACTATCTACACTACTATACATGCAAGATTTATCTAAGACATGTAGCTGTTCGCGCTATTTTTAGTGACAGGTGCATTTTATTTATTCAAACGGCATTCCCAGCACTCACGCAATTCCGGTGCGCCCCGGTACCACATCATCATTTACAGACGTCATCCGCGCATGCGCGAATGACGTCATAGGGGACTTAATTTGTTTACCACATATGGGAAACACCTACGTTGCTGGCGCGTGCGCGAGTGACGTCCCTACATCTGATGCTGCTCGCGCACGCGCAAGTTACGTCACAGGACCCATTTACCATATATAAACAGAGTAGCAGACGTGGCGGTCAGAAAGCTGCACTTCCTGACCGCGTCTCTGCATCAGATCCCGGATCAAGTAAGTTTAGATGTATGGGGAACCTCTCCTACACCTACTTGTATACTCCACTAACCCCCCCTTTCTCTATAATTATTTTTCACACTTTACTTTACCTTAGGAGACTGTTATCATCCTTCCCCCAAGGAAACCAGGTTCTGGCTATTGCACTGGACTACCTGGGGTGCACTTTCTGACCCAGTTCTAAAGTTTTTCTCATAAAGACTTTTTGAAGATGGGTGAGTCCATTCTTCGTTCCCTTTACCTTATATTTATCTGGCATGACTAGGTTTTTTACATATAGTGGGAATGGGACACAACATCAGCATTTTAGCCTTAAAAACAACTTTCTCCTTGTTATAACATGGAAAATTGGCGAGTTTTTCCGGATAACAAACACCCAACATAAGCTTCATCTCCCTTTTAATGTTGGATTTTTTGATGATTGAGACTATTAGTATAATCAGGTTGCCAATAACACAAGTGATGTGCTAACAATCTTAGATTATTGTTAACTTTTGTTTATAACTTCAGTTTGATGTGTTGAAACAATATTTTAAGGTGATTCTCTTTTGAAAAATAGGTAATCTGTTTAATCTATTATCCATATATGTTCTTTAGAGATGCTTGTGAAAACTATTTTGAAATTTAAGCCCCTGATGAAGAGAGAATGAATCTCGAAACGCGTTGGGCGAACAGAAAAAATCATTAAAAAGGAGAAGACCATATTTCTCTAAAGAAAACGGCCTATTGAATTTTCTTTATGCAAAAATATTTTTTAGGAATTTTCTTATGAAATTTAACATATTTGAATTTTCAGAGACGCTAAACCCATTTCTCATTACTCTCATAATTGTATGATTAAATCTATTTAGGCCTTCGGCCTCTTCGAAAGTGTGCAGGGGACGCAGTTATCTAACGCAGAACCAAGAACATAAACGCACACAACCATAACAGACGCAAAACGATAAAACCAGTTTATTTTGAAGAAAACAGCAATAGCTGGAAACGTAACAAGTACTTCAAATTTTGACATAACGCTGAAAATAAGTAATTAAGTCCACAAAAACATGGGTAACTTTTTCCAATAGAGGTTATAGCTAGCAAACATTGCATAGTGCTCATTTTTTGTTTAACTGTGAACTCTGATCTTATCATGCTGATTTCGTTCATCGATCGATTAATCCCAATCATTGCATTCTTAACATAAAGTTATTCTCTTCCAGCACTGATTTCGGATCGAGGTACATGGCATTCCATTACCGATAAGAAATAAGTGGTTTAAATTTCAAATGCAATGCTTTCACATCTGCACATTTTTAGAACCTATAGGCTGCCATGTTGCTCCTTATTACTCAACTGCAAAAGGACAGATTGGTGTCCGGTGATCGTGCCAGATAATGGTGATCACAGATGCATTGTTGATGATGATTATTGTCCAATTGCAGTTAAAGAAGCTGTCGACCGGTAAACTGTACCCATGGCCGGAGCACATTGGTATAATATAACTATGTAAAATCGAGAATGCAAAAATATATTTCAG